>NC_137170.1:123455000-128567500 GCF_951804945.1 Podarcis cretensis
TGTGGAGGAGAAAGTTTTGGAGCCACTGCCCTGAGCCATTTGAGTCTCCAGAATGTGGAATATATGAACTAAAGGAAGGGAGGAGAGTGAAGAAAGGTCCCTTTCTTAATTTGATCCAGCCTATGTATCAAATTCCATTCCTGACTCTTCCCTTCAATGGCAACTTCTGGGTAGAATAATTTAGCTGCAGTATATCGGTAGGTCACCTATCCGAATCTGTACTTCAATTTATGGCAGGATCTTTTCCACACAGAAGAGTAACTTACTTACACATTGGGATTTGGGAAACTGGACTGCAGTGCAAATTTGTTCTAAAGTAAGCCTCACTGAGCTTGCTTCTGAATAACAGCCTGATCTTATTTCCGCAGCAGAAAGGGGGAAAAAGAATGTGGTCAAGAATGAGCCACTCCTTAAGCCCTTCTTATGATGGTTAACTGTTGCTTGGGAGCTGCACCACATTTTGTTGGCAAAATTTCTTCTTTCATAGATTAGATTTGGGAAAAACCAAAGATACCTAATTCAGTTGATTGGCCAAAGAAGATTGGAATATGATTTTCTATGAAAAAGTATAGTAGTAAAACATGTTCAATGGAGAAGTTTGCACCCTATATAATTTATTGGATTTTATTGTAGCCTCAGGTTAATGTCTAAATGTAAACATTTTTGTTCCTATAGGGAGAAGCAGTAAGACTGTGTCGGCAGCTACCTTTGTATATATCCAAGGAAGATGTACAAGACACCATCCACAAAATGGAGACACAACTTGGAAATCAACATAAAGGCTGTGTTCATGGTCGTCCATTTCTTCATTATTTAACAAATATTCCAGAATAACTAGCAAGGAAAAACCTCGTCCTGCAGTCACATTTCACACAATTACAAACAAAACACTCCTTTTTTTTTTGCATAATTAAGAAATTATTTGTAACTGTCTTGTGTTTTGATCTCTATGAAGTGGAAGATTGCTATTTTTTAAAATGAACATGAGCATTGAATTAATGGTATTGAAATGTGTTTTCGAATAATTCATTGTTTCTCAGAAAATATACTGAAGGACAAACCACATTCTGAAAGTGTAAGATCAGCTGATGGAAATTGATTTCCAAATAACTATTTTTACATTATTTTTCTACTGGACAAGTTCGTAGTTCATAATAAAAAAGTACAAAAGAAGACCGCTCACAGCAAGAAGAAAATGGAATATAATGTTTAATGCTGATTTGTCTCCACTAAACTAAATGGATACTCAGGGTTGAAGTGTATGGCTCTATTTACAGATGCATTTTCTACAAGTGAACAATATGTGGATACATCCAAATAAAAATTTGTATTTCTCTTGTGTTATTTCATATTCTAATTTCTCAAAAGTTATGAGATGGCTGTTACTCAAAGCCACTGAAGCATGTACAGAATCTGCTTCTGCTTGGGGATTGTTTTGCTGAATTAGGAGCTCTACAGATAATATTCAGATGTATATTCAAACATGAAACCTGGGCTGGATCTAGACACATCAAATAAGTGTTTCAGTTAAACGCATTGTAAACCTTGCATGAGAAAACTGCTTGGCAAAAATGGAACTCCACAGTGCCATCTGGTGTCACAGTGTTATAATGCATATATGGGACACAGGCGGTGCTGTGGTCTAAACCACTGAGCCTCTTGGGCTTGCCGATCAGAAGGTCAGCAGTTTGAATCCCCACGACGGGGTGAGCTCCTGTTGCTCTGTCCCAGCTCCTGCCAACCTAGCAGTTTAAAAGCATGCCAGTACAAGCAGATAAATAGGCAGCACTGCAGCCAAAAGGTAAATGGCGTTTCCATGCGCTCTGGTTTCCATCAACAGTGTTCCATTGTGCCAGAAGTGGTTTAGTCATGCTGGCCACATGACCCGGAAAGCTGTCTGTGGACAAATGCCAGCTTCCTCGGCCTGAAGCTCAACCCCGTAGTCATCTTTGACTGGACTTAACCATCGAGGGGTCCTTTACCTTTTCACCTAATGCATATACAACACATATATCTTTATCTAGCTGAGTCCTTGGTGAGTCTTCACTGGTGTAGCACTTTGAAAAATTAATCTGTGGACTCTTGCACTCAGCATAAGGTTCACAAGATCCAGTTTTAATATTTCAAATTATAGCAGTGAACTAACTTGCAGCGTGTGACTGTTTTTAAGAAAATACAGCCATCTGAGAAATGCACATTAGCAATCGGAGCATGCTGATTTGTGAACAATGGCAAAGTAGTCATTGCAGTCGTTATGTTGCAAAAGATTTTTATATCAGTTCCGCAGTAATCAAGATCTGGATGAGACACACCAGACATAATCATATTTCACTGCCTTTTCCATAACTTCAGAATCTGGATATGACATTATGGGCCACATTTGAAAGCTAGGAGTTTTGGTTATTGCCACAGGCTAGGTTTGCTTGAATAGAGGATCTGCAGTGCTCTACCCATAAGTTTTTGTTAGAATCATAGAATTGTAGAGCTGGAAGGGACCCTGAGGATCATCTAGTCGAACCCCCTGCAGTGCAGGAATATGCAGCTGTCCCTTACGGGCATCGAACCTGCAACCTTAGCATTATCGGCACCACATACCAACTGAGCTTAAAAAAAAGAAGTCTGTTCTGCTAGTCTTTAACCACATGATTGTGAACATGGTAGTGGTTCACATGCATTAGGGGACATTGGTTTATTATAAGTACAGTGGTACCTCAGGTTCCATATGTTTCAGGTTACATACACTTCAGGTTACAGACTCTGCTAACCCAGAAATAGTGCTTCAGGTTAAGAACTTTGCTTCAGGATGAGAACAGAAATCGTGCTCTGGCGGCGCGGCGGCAGCAGGAGGCCCCATTAGCTAAAGTGGTGCTTCAGGTTAAGAACAGTTTCAGGTTAAGAACAGACCTCCAGAACGAATTAAGTACTTAACCCGAGGTACCACTGTATCTTGGATCTGTGATGCGGAAGGTGTAGAACATCCTAACTAAAAAATCCAAGTCTTTAAAAAACAGTTCAGTCATCTCCGGCATTTCAAGCCATGTTTGCATGTTGCTGTATACACCAGAGAGATGGAGATATATACTCAATGTTGGCTGTTTCTTTTCTGCATGCCTTTAACCCCCTTGAACTATTAATGAAGCTGTCGTCTGTGCATGTGATAATGGCTGCGGTTATCACATGTTTAGCTGCACTGAGGTTATGCCAAGTTTTGTCCTGGTTGGACTCTGATGGGTATGTGTGGTAGATGAAACTCAATCAAAAATTCTTCGTTTGCTGTTTGGCAGTGCAATTCTGTGCCTATTTTCGCAGAAGTCCTGTGTTCAGTGGGAGCCTTCTCCCTAAGAGACGTTTACTTTTTTTTTTATTACAGCCACAATCATGTTGTTGCAATTTGAGTTCCTCATATGGGCTGCACAAATTTAAATGCACCTGTCTTGAAGGGATCATAGCATTCTAGAGTTGTAAGGGACCTTGTGGATCATGTAGGAATGTCAATGAAATATACTCGGAGTCGAGAGTGGATTTCATGCTCTTTATTCAGCTCATAGTGGTGAGGAAGAAAGAAAGTTCCCCGAAACTTTCTGTTTTATATACATTATTTACACAATGGGCTGCACGTGATTGGCTAATTCCGAAATTCTCCTGTAGGCCAATCAGGTTGTGGATTCACTTCCATCTGGAGCTGGACTGGGTGGCTCCTGCAGACCAATCATACTGTGGCATTGTTCTAGGACCAATCAGACTGCTGCATTTTGGATCCTATTGTTCTAGGACCAATCAGACTGCTGCCTTTTGGATCCCATTCAACTCAGTACATAACAGTCAACTAAAGCATCCATGACAGCCATCCAACCTCTGATTAGAAACCTCCAAGGAAGGAGAGTCCACTGCCTGTCATGGGAATCTATTTCACTGTTGAACAGTTCTTACTGTCAGAAAGTTCATCCTGATGTTGAGTTGGAATTTCCTTCCTCGTAATTTGAATCCATTGGTTCGGGTCCTAGCCTCTAGAGCAAGCTAAACATTCCCAACTCCCTCAATTGTTTCTCTATAAGGCTTGGTTCCAAGACCCTTGATTTTCTTGGTTGCTCTCCTCTGCGCATGTTCCAGCTTATCAATATTCTTAAACTGTGGTGTGCAGAACTGGACACTGCAACAGGTGTGATTTTACCAAGGTGGAACAGAGCGGTACTATGACTTCCCTTGATCTTGACACTATACTTCTGTCGATGCAGCCTAGAATAGCATTAGCTCTTTTTTTTGCTGCTGCATCACACTGTTGACCAGGCTTCCTCAACCTTGGCCCTCCAGATGTTTTGAGACTACAATTCCCATTATTCCTGACCACTGGTCCTGCTAGCTAGGGATCATGGGAGTTGTAGGCCAAAAACATCTGGAGGGCCGAGTTTGAGGAAGCCTGCTGTTGACTCATATTAAGCTTGTGGTCTACTAAGACTCCTAGATCCTTTTCACACATACTACTGGAAGTCAGATGGCCCTGTCTTATATTTAATAGAATTGTGGAATTGTAGACTTGGAAGCAACCATGAGGATCATCTAGTCCAGGGGTGTCAAATTCATCGGGGGCCACATCAGCAGTTTGGTCACCCTCAAAGGGCCGGTTGTATCTGTAGGACTATGTGTCCACTCTTTATTATCATAAATTATTGTCACTGCATTCAATTATTACTGTTTTTTGTAATAATGTAAGGAGGATAAAAAGAGGGAGGATAAAAAGAGGGCCAATAAACAACTCAATCAACCAAGATCGCATTTCTTTTTTAATTTTTTTTTTCATTCAAGGGGAGGGAGAACAAGAGCCATTTAAAGGGGAAGAAGAAAAACAAAACCACAACAAAAGGGTTATTGCACTTAGACCTTTGAAGACGTGTGTAATTTACTCGGGGAGAAAAGAGACGGGAGTGAAAACAACACATTCTTTTCATCTCAGGAGTTCCTGGTGGCTTTCAAGAAAAAAGGATTCCTTCTCTTACTCCCCCCGCCCCCCGCCTCCTCTCTCTCTCATCTGCCTCATCGCGAAGGGCCAACAACTAAGATCAATAAAAGTTTTCAAACGGAAGAGGTGGCTGCGAGAGGCATCTGCTGCGGGGAGGATCGCGCTTGGTATGAGCGGAGTTTTCCTCTCCTTCTGCTTCGCTCGCCACCAAGGGGGACAGGCGGAGGCGGAGGCGGGTCAGCCGCGGTGAAGGCAGAGCAGCGTCGACCCTCGGACCGCCGGAGAGCGAGCGAGAGTGACGAGGGAGCAGCCGAGCCAGCGCCGCTGGCGGGCCGCGAATGAGCAGCCTCCCGCCCGCCGCCGGGACATCGCAAGCGGGACTGGCTGGGAGCGCCGAGGCGCCTGGACTTTCGGACTGCGTGTAGGGCCCTGGGCGTGGGAGCGGCGGGCAGTGGCCGCAGCCTAACCGGCGCGGCTGGTCGTTGGCCAGGGACGCCCCCGGGGAATGTTGCACGGTTTCCTGTGTAGAACGGCTGGCGCCGCTAGAGGGCAGACGTTCTCTGGCTTGTAGGCTGCCGCGCATGCGCTGAAGAGGCGGCTTTCTTGTGTCAAAAAAAAAAAAAAAGCGAGAATAAAAGGTGAAGGCTGGCGGCCGGCGGCGGCTACACGGGCGACATGATGAGGTCTGGCGGGCCGGATTCGGCCCACGGGCCTTGTGTTTGACACCCGTGATCTAGTCCAACTCCCTGCAATGAATGAATCTTTTGCCCAACATGGGGCCTGAACCCACCACCCTGAGATTAGAAGTTGCTCTACATTTGTGCAGCTGGTTCTTCCTGCCTAAATATGTCCTGCAAGGCAGCGGGTCTGGATTTTTCCTTGGGGGTTTATTTCCAAAGCCGCCTAATGTATGAGTAGAGCTGCAAAGCAGTGGAGGTTTAGGATGCAAGTCTTCCTTCTAGATGAGTGCAAAACAACTACTACTACTTCTGTTTTTGTAATAATGTGAAGTTTCAATGAGCCTGTTGACGAGATCCATTAAAAAAGCAACTGTACCAAAAGGAAGTATTGTGAAAATAAGGATTTGGGATGGGGGCAATTTTTTTGTCCTCCCTCAAAGCGCCAGCAAAGCTGGTGGGGCTTCCCTCTGGCTAAATTCTGCAAACATACGAGGTCACTGAGACCCCCAAGTGTCCCTATTTTCCAGGGACTGTCCCAGATTTACAGAAATCCGGCCGGTCTCTGATTTGAACCCAGAATGTCCTGCTTTTCCTTAAGATGCCCCTATTTTCACTGGAGAAATGTTGGAGGCTATGGAGTTATGTGACCCCAGAGTCAGGGAGATAAGTAACTAAACAGTCTTTAGAAAACACCTGAAAGCAGCCCTGTATAGGGAAGTTTAATGTTTTATTATGTTTTTATTTATTTTGGAAGCCACCCAGAATGGCTGGGGCAAGCTAGTCAGATGGGTGGGGTATAAAGATGAAATGTTGGAGGCTATGGAGTTATGTGACCCCAGAGTCAGGGAGATAAGTAACTATACAACCTGTAGAAGGCAGCCCCATATAGGGAAGTTTTTTTAAATGTTTAATGTTTTCTTATGTTTTTTAGGGTTCCCATATTACAAAAGTAAAATGTGTGACACCACACGCAGTTGTTGAGCTTTTTTTGGGATAACTAACCCCGAAATAGTAATTTTTAAGCTTTTGGAGCACTTTCTGCTGGTTTTTCCCATCCATCCAAGTTTCCCCAGACATTTAGGCAAAATTCCTGCCTGACACCTATCTTTACACCCCAAAAGCCTACTTCCTTATATATGTTGGAAGCCGCCCAAAGTGGCTGGGGCAACCCAGTCAAACAGATGGGGTATAAATAATATAATGATGATACCATGGACAATATGGTCAAATACAAAATACGGATTATACAATAATATGCCGTTGAAAATGTTGACAATAGGACCCATGGAAGGGGGGGGGAGTCCTGAGATTCAGAGTAATCTCTAGATAATGGAAATGCATTTGGATTGTTACAACTTTATATTTATAAAAATGATTTTAACAAATAATAATAATAAGATGATGATGATGGAATAGGATGCCCCTATTTTCACGGGATAAATGTTGGAGGATATGCACACAAGTGTCACCCCCATCCCACCCACACACCGAAGGTCTCTCGTTCTCTCACAGTCCCCCCGCCTCGGTTCCTTCCGTTGTGACTCCAACCGCCATTCCAACGGCCGCAGAACGTTGCCTTCGTTCGAAACGAGCTCGTGGCGCCAGCTTGGCCAGAGAGCGAGCGAGAGAGAGAGCGAGAGGCGCGTCGCGGCCTTCCTCATCCCCTCACCATCCTCCTCCTCTCTCCTCTCCCGGCGGGGGAGAAAAAAAAAAACCCTCTCCCCGTCCCCCAATAAATACTTCAAGGAACACCGACGAAAAGCGGGCCGGAAGAGAGAAAAATAAGGGGATGTTGTGAGGAAACGTTGCACTGGGGCGCCTAGATCCGAGTCCTGCCCGGCTTTCCCGCCTCGTTTGTGCGCCTCGAGTCCCGCCGAGTTGACTCGGGTTGCCTCCTCAGGCCTTGCTGGTGGTGACTGTAGTTGTGGTGTGTGTGTGTGTTTTTAACAACGACACACGCACACACCCCGTCCGCTTTAACTCGTTGCCTCAGTCTCTCAGCAGGTGACGGAGAAGGGCGCCGATAGGAACCCCCGCCATTTTCTCTAAAAACGGGCAAACGGGCTTAGTCAGGTTTCGAAAAAGCAGAGATGCCATTTCGGGTTTGGGAGCAGGAGGTAAGAGTCGCAGAAATGTCCCCAAGTTAAATTGCAAACACCCACCCACAACCAAACCAGCCTGTTTTAGCTCTTAAACCACCAAAAATACTCATAATAATTAGAAATAGGTTCTTGGTTCATGAATTGGTTTAAACAATTAAGAAGAAGAAAGGGGGGAAGAGGGGGACGCTGACCACTAACAATGAAACATACGTCGTAGATATTTTTTCCACGTTTATTATGCTACTTTTGGGATATACGGAAGACATGAGAAAACTTGGTGCACTTATTTGTACAACATTATTCTTGTTTATAAAACCCAGTAAATAATAATAATTAGAAATAAATTAGGCCCTGAGGAATAATTCATGCACGGCTCTAAAACACACCTTTCTAAATCGGTGTGATTTGCAAACAGCTTTGGGAGTGGCTACTTTATTGTTATTGTTTATTGCATTTATATACCGCCCTATACCCCGGGGTCTCAGGGCGGTTCACAGAATAAAATCAATATATCAAACCATAAAATACATAATAAAAACAAAAACAACAACAACAACCCAATAGCCCCCCCCCCCCATTGGCAGTACCTCTCTCAGGCAGCACTTGTCTGCCTGTTGAGGCCTCAGCTTGCCAAAAGAAGCCTTTGGAGACCTACTTCTTAATTATGTGTTTTTATGATAGTAGTGGGACGCAGGTGGCGCTGTGGGTTAAAGCCTCAGCGCCTAGGACTTGCCGATCGAAAGGTCGGCGGTTCGAATCCCTGCGGCGGGGTGCGCTCCCGCTGCTCGGTCCCAGCGCCTGCCAACCTAGCAGTTCGAAAGCACCTCCGGGTGCAAGTAGATAAATAGGGACCGCTTACCAGCGGGAAGGTAAACGGCGTTTCCGTGTGCGGCTCTGGCTCGCCAGAGCAGCGATGTCACGCTGGCCACGTCACCCGGAAGTGTCTCCGGACAGCGCTGGCCCCTGGCCTCTTAAGTGAGATGGGCGCACAACCCCAGAGTGTGTCAAGACTGGCCCGTACAGGCAGGGGTACCTTTACCTTTTACTTTATGATAGTAGTGCTGTGGTTGCAGTCTTAGGTCAGATTTAGGCCCTGTACTGGGTTCTGCCTTGTCCGCTGAAGACTAGTGTCCTAGGGGGCACATCCCCTCCCCCGGGTATTTCTGCCATTACCTTTCATCCTGAGGTCCCAGGCAGGTTGCTTAATAGAGTCTGAGGAGGTTAGAAGAGTTGCTTCTAAAATTTCTTTTTAAAATACTGTGAGGCAGTGGGGAAATGAACAAGGACAGGAAAAACCCCTGTATTACATAGTAGTAGCATGTGACGGCTGAGGTCTAGCCCTAGGCATCAGCAAAGCAACTCCAGCACAGTGGTACCTAGGCTCTCAAACGTCATCTGTTCCGGAAGTCCACTCGACTTCCAAAACATTCGAAAACCAAGGCACAGCTTCTGAAAGGTGCAGGGGCCCCAGAAACAATAGCCGGCAGCCGCATCCGACATTCATCTTCTGAAAAATGTTTGAAAACCGGAACCCGTTCAGGAACTGAAATGTTTGAGTACCAGGGCTTCAGGAACCAAGGTTCCACTGTACTGTACATTGTTATGAACAGAAAATTAGCTAAAATTTCTGTAATATTTGTATTAGAAGAAGGAAAAAGTATAATATAGCATGGCTTGATTTCAACAAGTTCTTCCATGATATTTTTGCCAGTGAGTTGGTACAATGTGGGCTAGATGATGTTTATATTATGTGGATTTGTAGCTGGCAGGTGAGCCATACTAAAGGGTGCTAGCCAATGGCTGCGCATCAACCTGAAGAAAAGGGACTGATGGGATATCCTTGGGTTGTGCCCTGGACCTGGTGTTGTTTAACACATTTATAAATTGCTTGGTTAAGGAGCAAATGGCACCAAACTGAGTCGGTGAACACCGACAGAAACAGGATCCAAGATGATCTTGACATAATGGGAGACCTGGGCCTGACATCAGTCACACGGGGCAGGAATGACGAGAACCTGCTCGCCATCCGTAAATAATCAGTCTCACACCAAGATGGGTTGCAGAAATCTGGCTGCCCAGGAGCTGCTGCAGCCAACATTTATTGTGTGCAGTAGAAAAGATACAAATTCAAGGAGAAAACTTTGCCTCAGCTAGCAGATAAAAGACAATACAATACATGGGTCTCATGCCATCACACCAGACCACGTATTTGATCAGGCTATGCTTACGTGGACCAATCATCGGGCAGCATGAGCTCTCCACGCGTTGATCATGCTCCAAGCAATGCCTTTTGCTATGAAATCACCTTGCAATAATAAACTTTCGCCCATGCTCTTATGTGCAAACAACCATTTTCCCACATGGGTCAAAACTAACAAAATGAATTTCAACGTTA
The DNA here is from genome assembly GCF_951804945.1 of Podarcis cretensis. NCBI lineage: Eukaryota > Metazoa > Chordata > Lepidosauria > Squamata > Lacertidae > Podarcis > Podarcis cretensis. The sequence goes on from NC_137170.1 coordinate 123,465,135, forward strand.
TGTGTAAGTTCTGTATTTATATGGCAACTTAAAAAGTAGCTGCTGTTTGAACTTTTATGTTGGACCTTTGGAATTAGATCCACTGAATGCAAAACAAACAAATTTGGCATGTATTGGATTACGTCAGTGTTCTTAAACTCAGTAAGTATGGCAGTACAGTGGTACCTCGGGTTAAGTATTTAATTTGTTCCGGAGGTCTGTTCTTAACCTGAAACTGTTCTTAACCTGAAGTACCACTTTAGCTAATGGGCCTCCCGCTGCTGCCGCTGTGCCACCGGAGCACGATTTCTGTTCTCATCCTGAAGCAAAGTTCTTAATCCAAGGTACTATTTCTGGGTTAGCGGAGTCTGTAGCCTGAAGTGAATGTAACCTGAAGCATATGTAACCCGAGGTACCACTGTCCCTTCTTTAACAGGCTTCCAGCTTAACTTATATAAAATGAATAACCATTTCTTGATATAAAATAGTTTAATTTTACTTTCAATTGCAGGAGACTTATATTGAAAGAAAAAGCTTGATATATGACGTCTCTGTGTGTAAAGTTGAGGCCCGTGAAGTAATTGAAGTAAGTGGAATTATCACATCTGTTTAAAAATACTTATAAGCATTTTCATACTGATAAGTGGATTTCTTTTTATTCTTTAAAAGGATACCCAGAGGAGTTCATAATTATTACAAGTAATATGATTTATTGCTTAATACAAATCATTCTATGGCATTTCTTTAACCAAATCCAGCCACTGCTTAGATTAGTTTAAAGGATTTTCTTTTTACTTTTGTTCAAGTGCTGTAAGACCTAGAGTAGTGATAATACGTTTAGCACTACTGAGTGTTTAAAAGTGAAAATATTTATCACATTTTGTGAAGCGCACATCCATTGCAAATGATACAGAAAACTGATTTTAAATAAATATACGATTTCAAGCTTGATGATCATTTATAGCTTAACTAAGATAGAGATATATTACTGCTATGAATTTGATCCTCTGTTACTTCATAATTATCATGGTTTTCTGCAGTGAATTTGATATATAACAGTTGGCGAAGAAAAGCTGCTCAGTTGTGTGACTAAAGATTTTATAGAAAACATCTGACATAATTAGTTCAGCATGTGCACAGTATAAGCATAAGATTTTGAATTAAACTTTGAAGAAAAGTTATTTCATATATGTTACATATGAATCAAAGTCCATACAAATTAACTGTTTATAATATTGTAAATGGTGTTTGGAATATAATTTCAAAACATTCAACAAGGAAATTGAATTTAGCTTCTGTTTAAAGGCTTGAATGAACTGTTCACACCTGTTAGTTTAAAACAGCTGCTTCTTTTATTATCAGTAAGCAGATGCAGAAAGTAATGGAATGTAATAAGATAATCCTCACTACAAAATATCCTCAGAGCATAATGATTCAGTATTTAAATGTAATGCAGCTGTAATTTACAATTGTAGAATTTATGCCTTTTTCTTTTTATTCAAAATGCATATATAGTTGACAACCATTTCTCATGGGGGTTCTGTTCCTGGCTCCTGCATACACTGGCAGAGTGCGTATAAGCATATTCCTCCCTGCCCCCGTTCCGCCCTTTTAGTGATGCATTCAGTGACGTTTTTGGGTAATTTCCGGGTTTGGCACCATGCATGCTTGTGCAATTGCACGTCATTCAGACATGTGTTAATCAGCCGTTGCCTGTACTTGAAGTCTAAAAATGTAAGAAATCCTATTGAATTCTTTTTCATATCCTCCAGGCCTGATCCTACATCTATTGTGCATATGACTTTGCTTATAAGTTCATGTGACAGGATAACTGACTGAATAACTGCTGCATTTTCTCTGTTTATTGTAGTTTTATGTTTCAAAGTGGGCTTTCAACTATTGAGTCCCATCAGCGGAAGCCCTTTGCAAAGACTTTTGTCTGCCCAATAAGGTTCTCCCCTCCAGCCAATTAAATCTGTGGGGGTCTGGAGAACCCCTGGAATATACACTGTGGGTGGGAAGAGGGAGGTTGTTTTGGTAAGCCAAAATGCTTGTGCTGATCGAACATTCGGAAGAGCACAGTGTTGAATTCCTCCCAACAAACAGACATTTTAGAGAAAAAATATTATCCTAGAGTAGGAGCAAGCCAGAAAGATATGCTTTGACTGTGCACAGTATTCATGAGAATACATTCAAGGTGAAGCAAGATGTTAAAGTGGTAGTCTGTGAGCCAATCCAAATTTTGTCAAGAAGATAGTAGGAAAGTGGGAAGGGCAGAAGGCACTTGCAAGGATGGATTTACAGATAGGAGTGACAGTGTTTAATCTGCAAATTCCACCCCAAGGTTAATTTTTCCTCAGCTGAGTTTACTTGGAGTTTTGGTGTTTTCTTGGTGGTGGGAATGTTGTAAAACTATTTGAACAGCATTTGCACAGGGAAATAATGGAGCACTGCTTTCCAGCCAGAAATTTCTTTCCTACAAGGAAGGCTTTTCAAATATATTTTACTGCCTGAGAACAGCAAATAGCACCACACTAGTCAAGGTGTGTAGTACTTGAGGCGGCCAAGACAGCATGGCATCCATATCAGAAACCCCCCCACAAACTCCTCTCCCTAGGAATGAAAATACTTTAAGTAACATTTTGTTGCTTTTTCATGACTTCTGAATTCAGCCGATAAAGGGAGCAACCTTGTTCTGTCTAATGGTAACACTAGCCCTGTGGCCCCAGCAGTAGCATTACCATGGAAATACAAGTTAGAAACTCTGTATTTCTTTCTAGCTTTGCTTAGACTAAGTAGAAGTGGAATGGAGTAGCCAAGTACCGTAGTTAAATAATTTCATTTTGCTCTGCATGTTGTAGATTGACTTGAAGTCCAATCCTTAACATATTATGTGAAGATACACTTCTGTTATTGAATAAATTTGATGATTAGCTCTGGATCCAAGTGGCTGTGTTTGGAAATAAGGATTATGTCAATTTTTTTTTTATACTATACAAGTAATAATGGTCTGTTATATTAGTATATTTATGGCATGCCAATCACTGTTCCTCTGGTATGGGAGCCTCAGCCAAACAACAGATGCTTTCTCCATGCTAGTGTTGCTTCAGATTTAGGAAAGGATGATGTTTTTTGGCGTGGAACTGGAGTAGATGCATTTTAGGCTTTTCCCATACGGTTCAGGCTACATGTCTGATGTTATCAGAGTATGATGAAAGGTAGCTAATGCTGTTAAGATATAACTGCAGGCACATTTGATTTACTTTGGCTTTATTATGGCTTGAGGTGGAAAAAGGTTTTGTTCCATAATTAAGAGGGATGAACACTATTGTACTCTCCTTATAAACTGTAGGCGGGAGACCTGGTGGCAGATATTTTTTTCTTACTAGGGAATTGCCTCACACTGTGATACCATGTTTAGCTTCCTGGAGTCAAGCATGCATTTCATTTCACAGTGTCCCTAGGAAAATGACATTGTCTAGAGCAAGCATAGGCAAACTCGGCCCTCCAGATGTTTTGGGACTACAACTCCCATGATCCCTAGCTACCAGGACCAGTGGTCAGGGATGATGGGAATTGTAGTCCCAAAACACCTGGTGGGCAGAGTTTGCCTATGCCTGGTCTAGAGATGTCTTAATATAAAAAAGAAAGATGATTTTTTCCCCCCAGATACCACTCATCCTTAGCATTGTGAGAATGCAGCGATTAACTTGGATTGCTTGAAAAGAGGATCCAGAGAAGTGTGTTCAGAATTCAGCTTGCAGGGTGAGGATTTTGTGGCTCCTCTCCCTTCATAGCCCTCTGCACTTACTAAAACCCATTCCTGTGGGCTGAGAAACCCTCTGCAACAGTGAAAGATGGAGCATGGGGAGTTTAAGTAGGATGAGGAAATAAGAATTCAGTGGCGCTGCCTCGTACAAGCAGAAGTATATTTTCTTTTGTACAATACATCCTTGGATTGCTTTAAGCACTGAATTACATAACTTTCATTTGTCCCTATTGTCTGTTCATTTGTCATGGCAATCTTATCAGGTATAATGTATTTAGACTGTTATGTCGGCTACATTATAACTGAATGTAATTTAAGCATAAAGTGTTGACGTTATATTATAAATTGAATTAGGTATTCATTAGCTTTGCATTAAGAACCTTTGTATGAACATGCAATCATAATTTACTTATAAAACAGCATTTATTCATTTTAATTTGGGATATTGGCAGATATTTTCATATTTTAAGTAGCGTTGTTAATGAAATGTCATGCAACTGTGAAGCATTATTAAGTCATCACTCAGAACAGAATAGAAGCATAGTAGTTGAGTGTTGTAACTTACGTAGGAGATTAGTTTCCGGAAACATAGAGACTAATGAACATGGCAGCTGCATTATTAAAATATTGTACTCCAGCCCAGAACAGTTTCTTAATTCATGCATACAGGAATTTAACATTAATTCATTCACTGTGTTTTTTGAGTCATCTATCTTCCATGTTTTTAGCAAATTGTGAGCGGAAGCCCTGGCCTGTGAGGAACTAACATCTGCTGCTTCAGCCATTTCCAGCCCAGGAGATTCAGCTGCAGAGTAAAAATTGAAATGCTAGAGAACTGCTTCTAACACCATTGCTCCTCCAAGCTCCTTTTGCAGCTGCCAGCAGATGCAGAAGGCAAGGTGACATCAGCAGCAGCCCAATGACAAAATCCCTGGCCTGTCTGCTTCTGTAGACATATCCAGGCTGGGAGTTTCAGCTGCAGAGTGTTAGTCAGAATATCAGAGGGCAAGGGGAAGACTTCTAACACCATGGCTCTCCATCACATTCTGCATCTACCACCAGAACCAGTAGCTCAGCAGTGGCCCAGTGGGAAAGCCCTGGCTTGTTAATTATTTTCATCCACCTGCTTTGGTCCCATAGTAGAAAAGGCGCTTTCCTGTGACTTAACTAGCTGGCTCTCTAGAGGAGGTGCAACACACAGCCAAGTCCTTTGAGCACAGTGGACAGGCAGAATCATATGGGAGGGCACAATATTTTTCAAATATCCTGATACCATACTATTTAGGACTTTATAGGTAAGAAGCTGCACCTTAAATTGCGCCAGGAAATTAATTGGAAGCCATTGTTGATGCAATCAGGAAAGTAGAAAAGAGAGCAATTTGGCCACTCCATTTTGTAGTGACTAAAATTTCTAAATTCTTTTCAAGGGTTACTCTATGCAGAGTGCATTACAGTAATCCAGTTGGCTGTGACAAAGGCATGCATGGCAGTGGCAATATCTGCTTTATCACAGTCAAAGCTCTACAAAAGCACCTTCCTAGCTATGGCAGCCACCTGGGAATCCAGCAGCAGTGGCAGATACAGAAACACCCCCAAACTACAAACCCTGGTTTTCAAAAAGGAGTGCAGCCCCATTCAAGACAGAACAAATTCCCACTTTAGTTTCCGCTCTCCTGCTGGCTAACAGCACCTCTATCCTTTCTGATTTAAAGCTGAATTTATAAACTTGATCCAATCTGTGACGGCACAACTGCACCCTTATAACACTTCAAAACCTCCACTGCTTCCTTGTCATTTGATGGAAAAGACCTATATAGAGAAATTGTTAGAACAGATTTAAGGATAATTATTTTGTTAAGCTGTTTTCTGGTTATCTAGCCTTTCAGCCATAGTTTTAAAAAAAATCCAGAGCAACTATTTTGGCATAGGACAGTTTGTTGGAAGGAAGATTTCATAGCTTGTTATGCTCTATTTATACAAACACAAGTCACTTGGAGTTCAGGAGATATATTTAGGATCAGCATTTGTGCATGGTGTTGCAGCTAAATAAAGTAATGCTAGAGCAGCTTATTAGAAATGCATGAAACCAGAAATGCAAAATTGTCATTTATTAGTAATCAAATATAATTTGAAGATTCAGTAATGGAATCTGAATAAATAGACCATATCTAGACTTCATATTTTGTTTATTTAAAAAATGATAAATATCATTTACAAACAATTACCACAATCAAAATATTCATATAATATAATTTATATTTACAGATATTACTGTGCAATGTTTCTCTGTTATCATATGTAATTATGTTGGTTCTGTTATTGTAGTTTCTAGGCAAATCCTGTGTAATTGTGAGAATTTGCCAGAAGGATTAACATTTTGAGAGGTCTGTTATGCTTTATGCATGATGTATCAGACTCTTAACAGAGATTACAAAATGATTTCTAATCTGTTTTCTGATTTGAAGACTGAAGTGTCTATAATAGCTGAAAAAGTATGCTAATCTGTCAGTTTATCATACGAATTTTATAGCATATGGTAAACTAAAACCATATTGACCTTTTGGTCTTGTTGATCACATGGATGAAGATGATCATCTGATGATCTGTACTAATCACTCTGAAATAACACCTGTGCAGAAGGCTGTATTTCCTCTTCTAGAAATCTTTTATATTTAAAAACAATTTAGTGCACCTAGCTTAATATAAAAAGAATCAGAATATGCTTAATGCAGTGGTTTTATTTCATATTTGACTGTAATTTAAATTCATTTTATAATCATTTTAATTATTTATTTTAACATTTATATCCCGTCTTTCCTCCAAGTAGTTGAAGGTGGCATACATAGTTCTTTCACCTCCTATGAGATAGGTTTGGCTGGGAAACTGTGAACAGCCCAAGTCACCCAGTCAGCTTCATGGCTGAGTGGGGATTAGAATGCTGCTTTCCCAAATTCTAGCCTGACACTAATCCTAGGACACTTTACATTCTTAATACAAAAATCCTTAAAAATACGACATCTAATGGGAGGGCGGGCGCCACTACCGAGAAGGCCCTCTGCCTGGTTCCCTGTAACCTTACTTCTTGCGGTGAGGGAACCACCAGAAGGCCCTCGGAGCTGGACCTCACTGTCTGGGCAGAATGATAGTTACACTACATTAAGCTTTTTGTAAAGGGACAAACAGGTAGTTGGGCTATGGCACTGTGTACATACTATTATGAGTTTGGTCAGTCTGGATGATACCTGTGGGTACCTTCCACATCTGTATATGTGGAGGTAGAGGAGACAAATGAGTGGATGTTGGGTGATCCCAGGATGAAAGGTAAACACCAGCCCGTAGCTCATGGAGGAATGGGGGAATAAGGGTTGAAGGGTGTGCAACTCAAGATCAAGAGACAGAAGGACTGATGGCGGGGCATTATAGATTTTGGTGCTGAACCTTAAAAACTTTCATTTGAGCTTCTAAACTTAATGGATGCTAATGCATTAATGGTATTGTTCTACCAGAGGGTTTCATGGTGCTCCCTGCACGGTGCCTTCTACCTCTAAAATGTCATGTGACTTGATCTAAGTAGGAAAGTTTCGATTGGAAGGAGTAAGGCATTTACTCATTCTCAGTGCTTTTTTTCTAGAAAAATAGATGCCGGTACTCACCATGAAGTTGTTACAGTAAGTGCCACACTTTTTAACAACAAAAAGAGGTGCCATTGCTGCGTACATTTGAGTACCCCCTGAAAAAAAGCACGCTCATTCTGGAAGTCCAGATGCTTGGTGGGGAAATTCTTCCTGTCCATTCCAAAAGAGGACAGGTATACTTTTCTGCTGTTTGTAACCACTCCTAGATTCCCTCACCTTCCAAAGCAAAACAAAGGTTTTGAAGTAAAGGTGCTGGGAAAACCTCTCAAAATAATAATAATAATAATAATAATAATAATAATAATAATAATAATTTATTTATATCCCGCCCTCCCCAGCCGAAGCCAGGCTCAGGGCGGCTAACAACAATCAAATAATCCAACATTATAAAAACATCTCATTCTAAAAATTAATTAAAATCAAATTGATGGCAACCGTTAAGCAAAATTCTGTGCAGATTGCCAGAGGAGGGAGTCAGGCTGCGCCCTGACCAAAGGCCTGGTGGAACAGCTCTGTCTTGCAGGCCCTGCGGAAAGATGTCAGGTCCCGCAGGGCCTTAGTCTCTTGTGACAGAGCGTTCCACCAGATTGGAGCCGCAGCCGAGAAAGCCCTGGCTCTAGTTGAGGCCAGCCTAACCTCTCTGAGGGATGGGACCTTCAAAATGTTTTTATTTGCAGACCGTTAGTTCCTCTGTGGGACATACCAGGAGAGGCGGTCCCGTAGGTACGAGGGTCCTAGGCAATGATACATGCTCCTTAGGCTAAAGCAGTTTCTGTTTCATATGTTCCAAGCCATGTACATCTATTTTTCCACACTTAGAGTCTTGGAAGACAACATTTCAATAATGCTAAACTTGCATCCTGAGATACAAATATTTCTACTGACAAATGACTTTTGTAGGATTTTGCTGAGTAAAGCTATTCTTGTATATGAGCAATTGGCCACCTGCAACTGTTTGTCATGTAGCCTTGTTTGGGAAATACTGGTAGTAACTGAAAACTTAGGAATGTGTGAAAGCTAGAAGCCAGCTGTGCCTTCCTCAGCTTCTTCCAGGTGTTAAGATACATGGTTACTTTGCTTCACTTTTGGCTATGTAGGCATAATAAACTCTTAACCCTTTCATTGATGTGGAATTGTTTTGGTCAAATATAGGGCAGTAATGGGTGAAATAAAAAGCAATTGGATGCCCAGATAACTTCGCTACCTCCTGTACCCTCATTGTACTCATTGCTTCATTCCTTTGTGTGGCAAAAACAGGATGCAACTTCTTGGGGTGGCAGGAATAAGTAAATCCAAGCACAGTCATGGATGGGTCAGAATGGGACATGGAGGGGGAAACTAGCTCCTCAAGTACCACACTGCATTTAGCATGCATCTTCTTAACTAAAAGAATAGGTTTGCTGATTTTGAAACCCTTGCTTAAAAAGCCACATGCAGAATAAGAATTTGAGGGGCTAGGGCCAAGAATGGGGAAAGGCGGCTGCATGGAACATCTGCATGAACCTGGCTGGTTCAGTTAGTAGAACATGGCACTCTTTATCCTAGAGTGTTGGGTTCTTCCCTATGTTGGATGTATATGATTTTCCATATGATTGTAACTTTTTTCCTAAAAACAAAAACAAAAAAAACCATATGCTGATTGTTGAGACAATCCTGCATAAACTCTTTTGTGAGTTCTGTGAACTGCCCTGAGACCTCCGGGTATAGGATGGTAAATAAATTCAAATAATAATAATTTAAGATGGTAATAGATTGTTTGTCTTTGGGTGAATCCTATGTTAATATTAAGGTTATTATGTTCTTCTATGTATCCATGTCACACATTTTGACATATGATACCATCTTGATGAAATGTTATGCAGCCTGCTTAGATGTTTATACACTAATGTTGTATCTACATGATTCACACAAACTCCTGTACTTTGTACTTGTTACAGAACATTTTTTTCAACACTGAAGCATCAGCCACTAAATCAGTAACTCAAACTATTGTCTAGAAGGTTGCTAATCCTTCATTTCACATAGCTGCTTAGATCCTTGTAGACCTTTGCACTCTTTATGTTAAGCTAATATAAGATAGAAGCAAAAGGCTTTGTCTTGATGACAGATAGTTGGATGGTAAACCTCTAAGGAATAATCTAAATGGTGTAGGAACTTGTGAGGCATATCTCACCCTTCCATTTAATTCCTGCATAAGCCAAAGCCAAGCATTATGTTTTAGAGCTTCTGTAGACTGAGATGTAAAACCAAGGTCCTGACCACTTGTAGCTGTTAAAATTCCTATGGGACTCATCATAGAAGTATAAGATGTTAATCTTAATATCCTGGCCAAATTCCAAAAGGGATAATTGCATTCTTCCTACCTAAATTCTCCCTGCAATTTCAATTAGTTCTGGTATTCTTCTTCACTTCCTTTTCTATGATGGGATGCATTCTATACTATGAAGCAGTTGTTGCATTTCATTCCAGAAGTGGCTGTATTTCAGTAACTGATTAAGTGATCACTGTGTATAAACTGTAGGCCCTATTGAAGGAAGTGGAACATTTGATTATACAGCTGTAAATTATTTACATTTTCAAGTAAAAGAACAAGGTAGCAATGATAAAGTGCAAAATTAGCAGCAGCAGATAAAACAATAGAGTGGGAGTAAGAAACTGTTTTATAGTTCCATCCTCCTCATTTGCTTGCTGCTAGCTGGACCAAGCAGGATAGCCAGGAAGAATCAGTGTACATAACACCACCTGGATAAGATGGAGGTTCTATTCCTGCTGTAAAAATTATGTCTTATTTTTAAGCACTGCTGACTTTAATTCACCTGTCCTGCCACCCATTTCTCCTTCTTGTAGCTACCAGCAAAACTTGAGCTACTGTGCTTTGAGGTGGGAATTGCCCTCTGACAATGTGGTGCTAAACTACTCACTTTTACAAACTCAACGTAGAAAGCTGAAATTAGACAAGCAATCCTCCTCACTGCTGGTCATAAGTCTGAAAGGCCTAAAAGTGATCAAGAGATACAAGAAAAAGTTACAGATAGGTTGCCGTGTCGGTCTGCCATAGTCAAAACAAAAAAAATTCAGATACTGTGTATCTGAAGAAGTGTGCATGCACACGAAAGCTCATACCAAGAACTAACTTAGTTGGTCTTTTAGGTGCTACTGGAAGGAATTTTTTTTGTTAAGAAAAAGTTACTCATTTTAAATCATGTGTGTGCATGTGCATACGTTTTAGAGAGCCATGGCCTGGTAATCTCACAGTGCTCAGAGTACAGTAGCTCAGGAGTCCTAAGCTCCAAGGAGAGATGGATAACTTACTGCTCACTCAACCTTGCGCAACAGTACACTGTCCTGTAGCACTGACTTTGTTCCAGTCTTGCCATGTATGGCAACATCCACAGGTTTTGGTGTTACACTTGGGAAGCAAAGATTTGGGGTTATTGGAGGGCATGGCCCTTAGTCTTACAAGCCGCATGGACATCATGTTGATTCAGCAGTGATGACCTGGGGTGGTCATCTTAAGGTTGAAAATGTCTCCCCTAGAGGTTATGGAAAGGTGGTATTGAAACTAAGAGTTCAAATAAAGCAATCCACAAAATAAGCAGGGAACTGCAGCTGGCCCTGGATAGGTCTGATGGTGCAATGGTACCTCACCCCAATGTTACAACAGCCTGGGAATGGATTTCCAGCAGGTGAGTGTAGAGGAACTAAGCAGAGGCTTGACCCACTTCTGTGGCAGGTAAGTTTGGGAAACGTTAATGGGAGATAGGGGAACAGGTGATGACCCTTAGACACATTTGCAGGTGAAGAAATTTTCTGGGGGCCAGAAATATTATTGAGTCCAACCTGCCGTACTTGCAGAGATGGGAAGGCCTGGAAAAAAACAGAAAAAATGTTTTTTGGGGGAGGTTTCTCCCCCCAAAGCCATTTTTCCCAGAAAAAAAAAGTGTGTGGAATATTCAAACTATATCAAACTGTTTTTCTCAATTTTTCTGGAAACTAGATCTTCCCATCTCTAGTTGTGGGGCCCAGGAACGTGGGGTAGGAAGGCCTTTCTACTCATAAGGTTGGGCCCAGGCTTTGGAGCTGGGCTTCTTTTTTGTCACTTGGCAAGGCATGGTTTGGTTTATCCAAGGTTCCCACACTTGTCATTTCTCCTGCAGATGTTCTTAATAAGATGTGGCCCCAGTTTAAGCCATTTCATTCAACCCATCTCTATAATTTTGAATCCAGTTGCAATTGTCCTGTGGTTCTTGCAGCTAAGGTTTGAGGCTAGATGAGTGTGAAGCTTCTCTTCTAGATGTGTAATCTCAGCCTATGTAGGGCTTCACTTGTGCTTGATCTGGAAGCTGCAGTTACAGGAGTGGGAAAGACTGTCAGCATATAACACCTGTGCTCACAGATCTGTACTAGTTGCCAATTTGCTACTGGGACAAGTTCAAGGTGTTACTATTAGTTTCTAAAGCCCTTAATAACTTGGGCCCAGTTTACCTGCGAGATTGCTTTACCCCATATATGCCCGCTCAGCCACAACGATCTGCAGAACTACAGGTGCCGCATAATACACATTCTGCATTTGTAAGAAATTGATCTTAGTGTGGCTGTAGCCACACTTTGGAACTCCCTGCCTATTGACATCAGACAGGTATCTTCACTATGTTGTTTTCAGAGCCTGCTAAAAACATTTTTGTTTAAAACAATCCTACTCAAATATGTAGAATATTTACATTTATTTACATATTTACAAGGATCTGCTTCCATTATCAACCTCTTATAGTTTGTAATATTGAGCAGTATTCAGTTATTGAATGAATGAATGAATGAATGAATGAAAATGAAGTAATTATTACTTGTTTTCTCTGAATTGGGAACCATAGCCAGCACAACCCAGTTTTTCAGTTCTTGTCAAGTAAGCATGAAAGCTCTACCCACTATGATGGTCCAAACACTCTAGCCATGCTCAGTGCCAGTCAACAAGCTTGAGACTGAGAAGCCTCGCAAGGAAAAGTGTTGAATTAGAAAAAAATAATAGGATATTCAAAACTAGCTAAACACAGACAGTGTCAAAGGGAACAAAGCTCAGTGCTGAACAATATTGTAGAGATGGATTCAGAAGGACTGTTATGTTCCAAATATATTGAAGTACAAATGCTGATATAAAATATCATTTCATTGAAAGAAAGTGACAGGAAATGTTTGTATTGCTTACTTAATATGAAAATAAAGATCTTGACATTTAAGAAATAGCGAAGTCATCAAGGGTTTACAGTGGTACTTTGGGTTAAGAACTTAATTTGTTCTGGAGGTCTGCTCTTAACCTGAAACTGTTCTTAACCTGAAGCACCACTTTAGCTAATGGGGCCTGCCGCTGCGCCGCCGCGGCGTAATTTCTGTTCTCATCCTGAAGCAAAGTTCTTAACCCGAGGTAATATTTCTGGGTTAGTGGCCTCTACAGCCACAGCAGACGCTGTAACTCTCCAATGGTTTGACTTCGCCCACAAAGGCGCACTCCTCCATTGTCTCCCGAGACAGATGGATGCAAACAATTGCCAACCTCTGTGCCAGCCTTTATGCAAGACCTTAGTTACATCACTGATTGGGGGAATTGGGGGTATTTGCAGCTAGAAAATCATTTGGAATTTGTGTGTATGTCCCTCCAGAATGTCTTCATCGTTTCAATGTGATATAAAGCATTTATACATTCTTTACAACCTAGTTCTATTTAATTCCCTCTTATTTTAATTATTCACAACCACTTCATTGGGTTCTCATAAAGAATAGCTTACTGAAATTACGGAGACTTGTTCTTATGGAGAGTTAGTGATCGTCTTACTGTTTTTATTGCTTGTTCCTTTATCTACTTCCACTTTTTAAACTGCAATCCTGAATAAATAGGGAGGATGTAATCCCCAGTGAACACAATGAGACTTCCTTCCATACCCAGAGCTCTGTGGTTATCTTGGCTCTCTTTTTAGTTCCTTGCATTTTATGGCAGTCTCCCTCTGTTTTCTTTTTGTTCTGTACAAATACATGCTTCCAAATGGGGATTTCTTATTCATAATTTTCAGATCTGACACCTTCCAAAGGAGTAAGACAAAGCGCTATGATCTACTATCACGGTGTGAGCTGTGGAAATCTTTGCAGTCCATTGCCAAGAATGAGCATCACAGGAAGCAGGTACTTTCAGTTGAACTAAATTTAGTAAAACGCACGTTGAAATTAGTATTGAAATACAGCAGTTAATAATATTTTAGGAAGGTGTAAGGAATATATTCAGAGCAACTGGAAGGACAGCTCTGAAGCATGTACTGTTGAACTTGGGTGATGCCCAATATGTTGGTTGCTGCTTGGCACTGATAGTAACTGAATAAGGTCAAAAGTTCTGTATGTTTTTTCTTCTCATCTGAGGCTATCGGCCAGCAGCCGTAATAGCTGTCAGCTGTGATGAGAAGTAAGGGCTGTAGGAAGAGTACATCAGTACAGACCCATCCCAAATCCTAGAATAGGCTACTCTACTTAGTCATTTATACTTTACTTCTTGAAGCACTGCAGGACTGTGGGAATTTTCACCTTCACTGGAACCTCAGAGCCAATTCATGACATCAGATTAAACATATGACTACTCACAGAAGTGCCAAAAGTTACAACTTGCTGGCCATAGCTCTGTAAAGTTAGATTCATGCTACATATGATTTATACTATGCAAATCTCCAGTCAAACTCCCCAAACATTATGATAATAGCAAGAGCGAGATCTAGAATTTGCTAAACAAATCAGTGATTTTTTTAAAAGAAGAGTTGTTTCTCAGGATTTAGAATTATGTCTTGAAGTACATGTGTGTGTCTCTCTGAGAGAGAGAGAGAGAGAGAGAGAGAGAGAGAGAGAGAGAACAAAAAAATGTGAATAGGAGTGTATTATAAGAACAGAGCATATAAGTACTGGTAGGTTTTTTGAAAGCCATATAACTCAGCGTTTGATGATGCTTTGTTGGAAATCACACCTATCCCAGACCACTTTCGTTGTGTCTGTTTTTAGGAGCAGTTGCTTATACATTAATCTTTGGTCACCTAGAGAGCAAATCTAACTTCTGGGTGGGGAGCAATGGAGTTCAAATCTGAAGCCCTGTCACTTGCATTGGTCAGAGCAGAAGGGGGGGGGCAGTATTTTAATTTTTTACTTTTTTTGCTGTACCAGTACCAAACTGACTTTACAGAGAAATTGAAATTGGGTCCCCTCTGGCTGCTGAACCGTCTTAACACCCAGTAGATTCATGGGTGACTCAGCTCTACCTCTTTCCAGTTCTTGCTCTACCCTGCTTTGGGGGCCTTACACTTGCTACATGTGGCAGTAGTCTGTCCAGAGCCCGCATTATTGGTAGATGTAGGAAAGACCTCTGTCCGGTGTTAGCAGAGCTAATCAAAGATGGATGAAGACTGATGGAAAAAATCTGTCCCCACAAAATGCTCTGCCCCATAGTGTTTCTCCTGCATTGCTAATATGTCAGTCTTAGTTTTCCATAATTTATAACTGAGAGTAAATTACAATCAATGAGCATTGAACATTGTCAACAATTGATGGTGTTAAAAACTGTGTCTTTCATTCTTTATCAGTTCAATGCCACAGATGCATTACTTTACGTTATAGAAAATAAAAATAAAATATTTCTGAGTAAAGATCTAATGGACCATTCATAAAACCCACAGTTAATAATACAATGCAAGTATTTGCTAAAAGAGGGGCATTCTGGTTCAGGTATACATGCAGCCAGGATTTCATCTGTGCTGTAAAAGGGATAGTATTTCCACTTCAAACTTGATATGAATTATACGCTTTTTGTACTACATTTCCCACTCTTTGGCAATCAGGACTGCATCAGTCTTCCCACATGTTCTTGACTGGTAAAGCTATTTCATACATATCTGCTTGCAGAGCAATGATGTTACTCCAATTCTTTAGTAATGTTTCTTGTTTACTGACGTCTTCCCAGAACAACTTTTAGCCAATTCAATTTTACAGTTATGGATGCTAAATGTTTTAAATCACTCTCAAATACTTCATCATGTGCTGTTCAACTGTGTCTTAAGCTCCCAGACTGATTCCAAAACTAACAGTTGGATCTGGAGTTGGTCAGCTGTTGAACAAGTTATTTACACATGTCAGCATCAAAGCACCTCGGCCAATAATTAGCCACTTCTTTTAAAATTTATGTGTAGAATCCTTACATTGTAATTGAAGAGGAAGGTTGTGATTAGTAGATATTTAGCTTATTTTTAAAGAATATTTAGCTTCCATTTGGAAGATAGTAGAAAATGAATTACTAGATAGGGACAGACATTCCTATAATGTGCATAATATGAACTGCATTTATCAAACAACAACCTTAAACCCTTTTGCCGATAGGTATGAAGTCAATGATAGTCATAAAAGGCAGGCTCGATAGTGAGAAAAGCGTGTAGTATTAGGAGGATTATAGACTCAGTTGTTTAGAAAGCAGAAATTTAAGAAGACCTTTTGTGGACATAGTGATAGCCATGGTGGGAAGTGCTTCTGGCACGAATGTGTACTGCAGCAAAAGTAGGGTGAAGGTAAATATGAATAATAGCTAAGCACTTATAAACAGGTGCAGCACATTTTGTCTTCCCTGGAGGCTTGCCACTGTTATGTGATAGCTCAGCTTCTGTACAGCTGGGGTGGCAGTGATATTGAATGCACATCACTCTGCATAAGGCACATAAACGAATATGTCCTGATAAAGTCACATTAGAAGTGCTGAATGCTCATTCAGTAGTTAACAGGATAATATTGTAACATTATTTAATATTAATACGGAATTTCTCTACCTTTTGCATGTTTGTCCCAGAAAATCAACCTGGTATTTAGGTGAAATTAAAAGCTATATTGATAAAATTATTACCGTACCTCTTTTCTACTGGCTACAATCTTGGTAGCTCTTTGCATTGTTGGAGATACAAACATTTTCCCCACATCCAGAGTTCATTTTCAACCCACTAATCTACAGTATTGATGCACTTTAATTTTTTTCCCTTTTATTGCCAGGTTTCTCAGTTTTCCTCCTCCTGTTTCTTGCCCCCCCCTTTTTTCTTTCTCCTGCATTTCCTCACCCCACATCTCTCTCATTTTCTTAAAATCCTTGGTATAGTTATCACTTCCTGTATATCTGTGTTTTGCTCATTTTAATGGATGTCTTGCATGCGATACATAATGATTTTATAAGCCACCCTGAGATAGCTTGATAAAGAGTTTGCTTATAAATTGATGGTGTTGATAGTTGTAGTAATAATAATAATATTAAACACTTTGCTTCTTTCAAGGCTTAATTTGTGTCAGAGTCAACCCCATAACCTATTTAATATCAGGGTTGTGTTCTGAGATATAAGAGAAGTTTCTATGTGCATAGGGATTTCCCCTCAAGACCAAGTAAATCACCACATGCCTGTTTCTATATATTTAGGATTAAGAGAGTATTACTTCTAGAGTAGGTAACATTCCTTCCAGCCCAAGGAAATAGCACACTTTCTTTTTACAAATCATTCATACCCAATTCAAATATTCTTTAAAAGGTAAAGGTAAAGGTACCCCTGCCCGTACGGGCCAGTCTTGACAGACTCTGGGGTTGTGCGCCCATCTCACTTAAGAGGCCAGGGGCCAGCGCTGTCCGGAGACACTTCCGGGTCACGTGGCCAGCGTGACATCGCTGCTCTGGCCAGAGCCAGAGCCAGAGCCGCACACGGAAACGCCGTTTACCTTCCCGCTGGTAAGCGGTCCCTATTTATCTACTTGCACCCGGAGGTGCTTTCGAACTGCTAGGTTGGCAGGCGCTGGGACCGAGCAGCGGGAGCACACCCCGCCGCAGGGATTCGAACCGCCGACCTTTCGATTGGCAAGCCCTAGGCGCTGAGGCTTTAGCCCACAGCGCCACCTGCGTCCCAAATATTCTTTACCCATCATTAAATAAACATTAGGGATGGGAAAGATATTCCGTTCAGTTTGCATTTAAAGGTGAACCTCCCTAATTCACTTTACAAAATAACACAGGAACTGAAACAGCCATTGCACTTTTTGGAATTTTGCAGTGCAAGTTTCCAGGCAAGTAATACGTACAAAAATGCATATAGTAGAGTAAAGTGTGCAGAAAAATGCATATATTAGTAAAAACAACATACCAAACGTCTTATAATAGGGAGAAATGCTTTCCAAAAAGTGCATATTAGGCAAAATTCCATACTAAAATTTGCATGTTAGGAGAAGTTCACACTAAAATGCTGCTGTATTTCCAAGAGGACATTTTTTTAAAAAAAATTAAAACTGCTGTGAATTTAAGACTGGAAAAATGAGAAATTATGATGATGATTATTATTATTAAGCATTACTGAAAAAAGTCAAATACAAAGTATACATTCAAAGCAACATAATTAACAGGAAACTAAAAATATCTTAAGTATTACAAAATATTTCAAAATAAAACATTACAAAGGAGGTCAACTACAGAATGAAGCAGCAAAGTTAACAAAAAAAGACCAAAACCAAACCCTTCAGGACTTCCTGTTTGCTTCTGATTGGAATGGCGGCGGATTCTGTGTTGTCCACTTAGCAGCAACTGTTTCGGAGCTGGATCAGGCTGAGGGGAGAGCGTGAAGACTCCACACACCCCTAAAAAACCCCATGCATGAGTGGGGCACCAAGGGTTCCTGCAGAGCGAGAAAACCCGCCGCGATCTCCCTGCGACCTGCTGCTGACTCTGGCAGCAAGTGGGGGGGGGGGGAGGAGAAGTGGCTTGAGTTGGCTCAAAGGCAAAATTGCACCCGCCAGGAAGTCAAATATAAAATGCAGATTTAAAACAGCTTAATTAACAAGAGAATAAAATATTATCATAAACATAGAATTGAGAGAAACCAAAATTGACAGATTTGCCCATCAATAGAAACCTTATCTAGTCTATGTACCTTCGGAATTGGGTGCATTTGCCAAAACAATTATGATTTAAAACACAAAGGAAGATCAGATAGATGAGAAGAAAACCTTTCCTGGGATTACAGTTTGTTTGTTTTTAAATTATTGTTATTTTAAAAATAAAGCTTAAATACTTTAAATACTGCTTTCAGGTGGATCTCACAAAGCAGTTTACATAAGATTATTGCAGCAATAATAATAGATTCTTCTAAAAAGTTGCAATAAAATGAAAAAGACAACTGTTTAGAAGAAGCTGTCACTGCTGCTGCTTACTTGCCTCAGGGCTAGATGTTTCTCTCATCCTGTGGAGACAATTGGAGGAATGAGGAACCATCACTGGGAGACCTTATAATTTTAATTTTTGAGGTACCAGTAAAGTTAACAGCTTTAACAACTATTTACATTCGTGTGAGAATATTTCACAGCCAAATGTGGTAAAACTGAGAATAAATACTTAGCTCTATCTGGTAGGTTTGCCTATTTACCTTCCTATGAAAATGCATAGGATTAGGCTACATGCCTTCCCTACCTCCATCAAGCAGACTCAGCACACGGGGACCCAGCGTACTGAGGAAGGCCTGTTCAGTATACCAGCTCTGGGGTGCTTGCACAAAGTCTTGTGGGGCCATCTAAGTACCCTTGAGATTTCCCAGAGCATCCC
Source organism: Podarcis cretensis (assembly GCF_951804945.1). Classification (NCBI taxonomy): domain Eukaryota; kingdom Metazoa; phylum Chordata; class Lepidosauria; order Squamata; family Lacertidae; genus Podarcis; species Podarcis cretensis. The sequence continues at coordinate 123,484,144 of NC_137170.1, forward strand.
TAGCCCCTCAGACAAGGCAGAGAGCTTAAAAGCTCTTTTCACGTCTGGTCTGCTTGGGTTACTGGCAGTAGGGAGGTGTGGGAGAATATATTTTCCTCAGTTCCACCCTCACCATTTGTTAGAGAGTCTTCCAGCCCTCTAAAACCTATTTTCAGGATAGGGGCTGCCAGGAGAATGAAGAATCCCACTTCCACTGGTGTGAGTGTCCTGTGGGTGTAGTCTGCTCAGTGAATGCTTTCTTCAGTGGGAACAAACTAAGGATCTTAAGTGGTTTATGTTAAGGCTTATAAAATTGTGCATGGTACATTCATTATACTAGAACTTGGGATTGCTCAATGAAGTTGATTGTTAGTAGATTCGGGACAACAAAATGAAGTACTTTTTCACACAACACATAGCTAATAGAATAGTAATCCATACTATTTTAGCAAATTCTAAGGGTTAAAATAAGGGACGCGGGTGGCGCTGTGGGTTAAAGCCTCAGCGCCTAGGGCTTGCCGATCGGAAGGTCGGCGGTTCGAATCCCCGCGGCGGGGTGCGCTCCCGCTGCTCGGTCCCAGCGCCTGCCAACCTAGCAGTTCGAAAGCACCGCCGGGTGCAAGTAGATAAATAGGGACCGCTTACCAGCGGGAAGGTAAACGGCGTTTCCGTGTGCGGCTCTGGCCAGAGCAGCGATGTCACGCTGGCCACGTGACCCGGAAGTGTCTCCGGACAGCGCTGGCCCCCGGCCTCTTGAGTGAGATGGGCGCACCAACCCCAGAGTCTGTCAAGACTGGCCCGTACGGGCAGGGGTACCTTTACCTTTACTTTACCTAAGGGTTAAAATCATGAATTATAGGTGATGGATACATGTAGATGGTGACTGCATGCATCAAAGAGAATTACCACCACTTTTATGCTCTGCTTGGAAGCTTCCAGAGGCACCTAGGTGTCCACCCCTGGAAACCAAATGGCGTACTGTGATCTAATCCAGCAAGGCAGTTATACTAAAAATTAAAAAGAACCCTACAGTTTCTTCCAGAACCAGGTCTTTTTTTCAGCCAGAACTCACTGGAACTAAGTTTCAGCACCTCTCAGGTGAGCGCCATTGCCATTCTAAGAGGGAGATGTTTGTGGTGGGTTCTGGTACCTCTTTTTCTAGAGAATTAGCACTGCCCAGAACTGTAGTGTTAAAAAAAGTTGGAAGCAGAAAACAAATTAGAAGGCTTAATATTTCTGTTAACCTAAAACCACCAAATTCCTTTTCTACCAAATTTCACAAAAGCAGTTTGAGAACCCCAGATGCCTGGACTGCAGTTCCAAATTGATATTGTTGTGGAGGGAAACAGAAGGACCTAGAATCATTCTGTTCTCCCAGCAAGTGGTTAGATTTGTGACAATCAGATATGTTGCGGTTTGTTTCTAGCACTGTGCAAGCTCCTCCTCCTTTTTGCTGGATGCAGGCTTCTTCCCCTTCCTGCAGCACATATTTTTGTATAAGGCACTGAATAAAGAAGGGCCATTCAGTTGTGGAAACCTGTTTCTGCACATGGATTGCCATGTGCTGCTTTGATCTATATACATTCAGAAGCAAAGAAAACTGCCAGAGATTGAGAGAAGAGAGGGAGCTACATCACTGCTGGGAGAAATGTGGTTGGAAAAACTGTTAATAGTAGTTAAGGCTGAAAATCACTTACAATGTAGTATTTTACCTTCATAACATAGTTCTTAGAATGATTTCCATGGATACACATCCTAGAAAACCTTCCATTGGAAAGGTTCAACCATGCAACTTACTGGAAGATTAGCTTGTGAAATGAAACCATCCAGCCTCATCTCACAGTATCATCTTTGAGCAAATTGCATTCTGTTGAAATGTTTTCATACGTATACATCTCTTGGATGCCAAACATTATGAGAGGATTGACCTCTATATCTCTCCCTACTATGGAATGTTCCAAACTGCTGTCAAAATCAGAGGTATTAATAGCTTTAGAATTAAATGTCATATGCATTATCTTCAACTGTCAGGCAAAACTGCAACTTAAACTGAGACCTTGACTCATATATCAACATTGTTCAATGGCTGTATTGTTTGATCCAGCACAGAAAGGTATTACAAGATCCTTCAGAATAGAAAAACAAGACCTAATCCAAACCAAGAACTAGTTATCTGTATATTTCCCCACAAACATTCTTTGTGCATGGTCTAAGATTTTCATTGATAGAAGAGTGATGGTGAAAAACAGGGGTTGTCTTCAAGATTGTGCAAGTAGAGTAGACTTCTGTTCACACATCCCTCCCCCTGCAGCCCCCTGCACAACCTAAAAATCTAATAGAACCTCTGGAGCAGATTTTGTGGGTATGTAGGGGGCTGCAGGGCAGAAGAAAGAAATTCCGTTGCACTTGCAGAATGTTGGCTACAACCCTATGTCTTTATCATTTTTCTATTTTATTTTTTCTGGAGTCAACATAGCAACTAGGCATACTCTTTCACATTATTTTAGACCAACAGTGCATGCTTTTATGAAAGAGAAATGTTCCTGAATTATATTTTGAATTATAGTAATGAATGTGACTGCCAGTCACGTAATAATGAATATTAAAGTACAACATAACAAAACAAAATATTTTTGATATAAGATATTAGAGGAACGGACCATAACATTGTGTGTTTTTGTATCAGAATTCACTTTAAGAAACTTATCTGTTGCTATCTGATTAGTTGAAGATACAAGTGGTTAATATGCAGGAGGGTTGATTTATGCTGCAATCCTAGCTCTACTTACTTGTGAGTAAACCCTATTAAATTCAGTGGGACATACTTCTTAATAGAGTTGATTAAAATTCTATTGCAAAAATACTCTCCCCCGGGTAGGGCTGCAGCACCACAACTAGGGTAGGTGGCGCCATTACAGAACTTGTCACTTGTGGGTGGAGCTTGGCAGAATCTAGAATTTGCTACTCTTTCAGACCCCCAAATTGACTTTCTGGCAGAACATGCAGGAAATTGCAGAACATGCAATTTTTCATTCAATTTTGTATATTTAGTTTTTATGAGCTGTGTATATTTGTGTGTGTCCTTTTATTTCTTTCCTGTCATTCGATTTCTAATTCATCATCAGAACTGTGTTTACATTTTTAAAATTATTAATGTTATATAGAAAAAGTAATCTATATAATTATTATTTCCAAATGTAATTATTAGTCTATTGAAGACACATTGGGATGCATTAATCCCAGACGGCATACTGAATGCATCAGCAGAAACTTTAGGAAGATGAGAAGCTCCTTCTGTTTCCTGCAGAGGGTTACAGATGCCTCAAAATATCACATTCACAAGCTTAGCACGTATATTAGGTTTTAGGCATTTATAGATTTCATTCTTTATATATAGCCTATGTATGTCTTGAAAATAATTCTGCAGTGGAATCTTTTTTATTAAGCTGAGATCGTCAGTGCAAATGTAATAAACGAAAAGGCAATTAATTAATTTCTTAATCAAGCATTGCCTTGGCCAAGCATAGTTACCATAGTGAGAGGCAAGTTTCCAGGTCTCAACATTCCAGACATGTTAATCTAATGGAAACTAACGGAAAATCTTAAGTAAGAGTATTTTAGTGATGCCATTAAGATGTGATCTATTACACTTTGGTTTCAAGTTTCAAATGATCGTATTATCTTGATCTCAAAACTTGTTTGCAAAATGAATTGTAGTGGTGGTAGTACTAGTTGGAAACCGAGAAAAACATTTTAACATGTCATATCAAACTGATACACCTTTGTGTTATATTTTATCAGGATTTTTAAATTGCAAATAATGTTAAGACTGATCTACCATTTGAAATAACAATGCTACTTAAGCTGATTTGCAAAAATGTTTATTCCAGCCCCCCTGGATAACTGCATAGTATTTCACATTTAGACCTTGTGATATTCAGATAGCCAACTGGTATTGTATATTGATTGGTACTGCACATTGACATACATTCACACAGAACCAAAGACCTGCCTCCTGGCCAGGATAAATATTTACATAGGTGTAAGGGAATGAGATGTTAAGGAAACAAGAGCAGAGGGAGAGCATATGTTGTGTTGGAGCCTTGAACTGCTGCACACAGGGTTGAGAAACTAGCACTGAATATACCACATGTTCATCTTCTTTCTACACTAGCCATCAATGAAAACTTTTCTATTTTAAATGTTTGCATAGATTGCCTTATTTCTACATATAGTACTTGATATAGCTCTGCTAACATTAGCACCACAATTGCACTATGATCCTTCAGGCAGCTGGCAATACTCTAATGCTTTTGGATAGTGACATAAAAGGGAAAGGGATATATCTTCTTTCAGTGTGCATGTGTAACTGCAATTAGTGTTAATAGGAGTTACGTGCTCACATTGGGAGGAAAACATATCCCTGAAATATGTAACTATATTTACAATTGGAAAATAAATATACCCTACCGGCGCTGCATATTACTTTTAGAGTAAACATCTGTTCACAAGGAAAAATATGCACTCTTATAATGTCCTTGCCTTTATTTATTTTTATATTCTTTCTGCTTTAGAATACTTGATCGGCACACAGATTATGTGAAAATTTCAGTTTCCTTAACCTTTGCGATCCTATCCACAATGTAATCAATGTACTTTTACTTAATTTTTGGGGAAGAAAATAGGTTTATAATTTTCAGCGTTTTCTATAATTTATATTTGCCCCATCATCATTTATCCTTTGTGATTCTTAAATTCAATTTAAAGTAAATGTTAGATCCTTAATCTGCTTGACCCTTTCAGCTGCTTTGCCTCAAATAGTGGCATAGATATTGTGCAGTTCTATGCTGCATGCTATTACATGCTTATTCCCATGGAAATGTGGCCTTTCAGGAAAATTATAGCTGGGCAGGCTCAGAGATGGCAGTGGCCTGAGATAAAGGGTCAGAGAAAGTGAACAACAGCAAGGGGATTAAATAAAGAAGAAATAAAGCAAACAAGTTTCCTAGGAAGGAAAGTGTGGAAGTGTGAAGAAAGAAACTTAGTTAAGAAAATGTGAAAACTGCTCAAGGGAAAGAAGCAGAATTAGCAGGTGTCTGAGCTAGAACACAGAGGAATGGAAAAAGCAGAGGTACCATTTCAATTTACAGATGCGGGCGATTTTCAACTATTCGGTTTCTGGAAATATTGGCGCACTTCAGGTACATGAATGGATACTGGAAAGCCAGGGGTGGAGGAATATTTTATCCCTCAGCCTAATGACATGCAGGATAGATGTAATCAAAAAATGGAAGGAGAAAGGCAGGGGCCCTCTGCAAGTAAGCTGTTCAGATCTCTGGCAAGAGAGTCTGGTCCCTCTGCTTGGGCATATCTAGGAGTTGGTGAGGTTGTCCCCAAAGGCACAAGCTTGGGGCAGTAGTGGTGCAAAATTGGAACCTCTCCATTGTGGTTCAGAGTGGCTATGAGCCTGTCTGCCCATCCATATGCTCTCTGGGCTGCTCCCTGTTGCTCAGGGCCATGGAGAAAGTCACACTGGAGTGCGAAAGGTGGCAAAAAGCAAAATTTCTGAGTTTCTGGTCCATGGTCCGGGGTGGGTGGGTGGCAATACAGCTCTTTGAAAAGGGTGCAACGGAACCTAGGTACATGAGAAGAGAGAAAACTGGGGTGGTGAGAGTGTGTGAAGGGAAAGTCAGAGGAAGGAGAAGAAGGGAGTTTAAGAAAACAGGGTGGTAGAAAGAGTGAAATAGGGGTGTTGCAGAAAGACTTGGTTTTGGCACCACCCCTACCAGCATATGACCCCTTGCAGATTGCTCCTAAGATAATGTAGTCCTTGATAGAAAAAGTTTTCCATTCCTTCTGTATGCAGTTATGTAATAATTACATGAGGATGATTGACTAAGATGTGAATTTTCATAGATTCTTGATGCAATTGATGTTGAAAGTAAATTCTCTTGCCCGGGTACTGTAGCTTGGAAATTAGGGAGTCTGCTTTTTTTCTTCGTCTTTTATTAGAAACTGTAGAAAAGGTTAGAAAGCCTTGGAGTGTGTTCAATGTGAACTATAGAAAATAATTTTGACATTATTAAAAACATTTTCAAATAAAAACTTACACTGAACTAGCAAGTTGTTTTTGCCATATCGCTTGTAAGAAATCACATGGAAAATGGAAAATGTTTTTAGGATATGAGATAAGATGCTGTGTTTTGTGCCATGTATCAGCGGCAATGAAATGAGTGGCATTTTCTCTATGGCCCATCACCCAGGCTGTGTAGTAATGCCACATGGCAACAGCATCATGACACAGCAAACATCTTAACACAGCCAAAAAGCATCTATGTAATATTCCTTCACTGCCATTGAGATTGTTTGGCACAGTTCTACTGAATCATGCTGAATAGTAGTTTAATGAAGATGAAGCAGTGCTTGTGTGTATTGTTTTGATTTATGAAACTCAGCATGTCAAGTATATTGGCTATAACTGGCAATGAAAACACCAATAAATCTTACTTAGGCCCATCTTTTGAGCAAATCAAAGAAAAATTGTCTTACCCAAGCTTATCAGCATGGAAATGTTTTGGTTGTTTTTTTTTTCATTTCCATAATATGGAATATTTTTCACCACATACTTTTTGTGTTATTTATGATAAGTGATCAGTGGATAAACTGGGTCCAAGACAAAACATATGGAACATAGTTTTAGACTAGCTGATTTATTGAAATATTGATCAAAACTGTTCATTGCTGCTGCTGCTAGTTGAGGTGTTGCTTATGATCTCTGAGTGAATGTTGTACATCAGTAAGTAATATTTTTTCTGAGAACAAAGTGAAGTATTCAGAAACAAAGCGACCCTTTAAAATCTGACTTATTGCCAATCTGTGTGAATATTCTCTTTCAAAAAGTGCAACAGAACTTGATCCAAATGTTGCAAGCATTGAATGTAATAGGATTTTAAAGAATTGTATTATTTAAAATTATTTGGTAGGAAAATATTTTGAAGGACTTCTGTTCCCCAGTTCAGGCAAAGCCCATCAAAACATGCTATTTGGGCAGAGTGAGGCAGCCATGTATGGCAGCAGAATTTGGGTATGTTAACAGGGCAGTAAATTTTATATATTGGTGAATTTTAATCCAAGGGGGAAACATTTGTGGACTTTTTATCCTGAGGTGCCAAATAACTTTGTTGGCCCTGAAAACTATTGCTGTTGACTTGGGGAAAGCACAGTTATGCACAAAATATTAGGGCTTTAGTGCTTTGAAGAGCAACTTCTCTTAAAGGCATAAATTGGAGAATGTGGTGCATGCAATTTAATGTGAAGCTAGCTATTTTTAAAATATTTCTTCAGCATTAGAAGAGACATGTGTAAATCTTGTAATTTGTGTGAGTTTTAAGACAAGGACCTATTTTATTATCATAGATTGTATATATAATTTATCGCAACAGCAGCTACCATTGTATCCAGGACCTGTGCTATGTATTGAATCCATTTGATCAAAATGTTGCTAGTTCTTTAAACAAATTCCTAGCTGCTAACATGCTTTCTAGAAAATCAGATTTGAGTTATCTAGTCATCTGAGATCTGCCAAGATTTCTTACGCATTCTTTCTATGTTTAGCTTTAAGGGCCTATTCCTTAAGAACGTCTATAAAAGGGGGCTAGACCAAAACAATGGCTAAGGCACACACGATTTAAACATGAGAGTCACACGATTGTTAAACATGGCCCCTTCTCACAGGGGTGTGGGCTTGACACTTTACACAAAATGGAGCATGTGGGGGAAGTGATATTAAAGCACTCTCATGTGTTATCTTGCTGTATTTTGTAGCTTTTAAGCAAATCTTTCTTAGCTTGGCCTCGGTACCGGAAGCGAACCAGGTAGGGAGCACAGCAAAGTAAGGCCAGGTGAGGGGTTGGTTTTGTTCCTTGTACTCCATTTTATGTACTGCAAGAGTATTTAATGCCCTCCAGATTTTGGGGAAGTACAACTGCCATTATCTGTGACATCAGTTAAGTTGGAAGGACTGACATGAGTTGTAGCCCAACAATATCTAGAGGGCCACAGGTTAACTACCCATGGTGTAAAGAGCAGGCCACCCAAACCTGTTTTATACGTGTATGGGAAAATGTGTGTTTTCCATGCTCCACATGTCTCACCTAACATTGTATTGTAATATACATAATATTCTCCAATATTGCATACACATTCTGGCTTCAGTACACTACAGGGTTAGACATACCTAAGTCTCACTGATTTCTGTGACTGCCATGTGTGATCTTCCATATGTGCGCAAGGACTTCTCAGTCATGCCATTCCTAATTTAGCCCCTCCCATGTAGATAGCTATGCACAAGGTCAGGGGACCTTCCATAGTGACATTCTGCTATGCTTGAGGAGGAGCCGTTGCGAGTAGAGAAAATAATTAGGCTCTCTGTGTACAAGGAGAAGTGCTTTGCATGTATGCATTATATTTCATGGATTCTGATAGTGGATCTTATCTGCACTGAACTGTGGCCTCTTTGTGCAACCCACAAAACTGTTTAAATCCCACTGAAATAAAAATAAATAGAAAATTGGCATTTTAGCTATTTCACAGCTGGGGGAAAAGAAGAAAACCCAGAGACTGATATTCTGCTGTAATTTCACACAAAATGATAAGTTGAAATCCAGTATACAACAAATAGAGTTTTGATATTATACAAAAGTGAAAATATTTTAACAGAAATTATAGTGGTTATTGAACAATGTTTGTATTTTCAATTGTTTTTCACATTTGAAAATAAAGTTTCTTGATAGGAAATAGATTTCTAAACTTTGTTTTGATTAAAAATTACTGATTATGCTGAGCAAAATATACAGTAATACATGAAAATTAAAGTTTATTACATACTTATAAAATGAAAGTAATAAAATATTTTGCAAGATCCTAGCTCATAAGAAAAATACAGTTAGTGAAAATATATGGGTTTGTGCTGTTAACAGTATGTTGATATATTGCTAAGAATTTAACTGAATCAACGATATGTTGAATGCAAATAATGTTGAGTGAAGGAAAGCAGCCACTAATGCTGTTCTGTAAAAGTTTGTACAGAAGTTTATGCCACAGTTCACACAATGCTATTAACAGGTAATTTTTTTACCCATTTTCATACTTTTTACATGAGAGGCTGTTCATGCTGTTGTGCAAGTGAAGGAACATTTGGGACTTAGTTTCTTTTTTCTCATGCAGTGCTTAAACACAAAGTAAACAGCCCTTCCCTTCCATCCCTGAAAGGTTATCTTTGGATCCAGCCCACAATATCTCCTGACATATACTGCTAACATAGTTGATCTGGCAATAATAGTTGGTTGCAGCATACTAAATTCTACTCACATTAGGCCCATTGAATTTACTGGACATAACTTAGTCATGTTGATTAATTTCATGGCATTTGTGTTTAATATGGATACCATTGTTTACTTATGTCTGCCATCACTCTGATCCACTAATTCAGGTGAAGCCACTTGATGTTGTTGGACTCCCATCAGACCTGACTGGTACGGCCAATGATCAGGGATGATGGGAGTTGGAGACCAACAAATATCTGGAGGGCACCAGGCTGGCAAACCCTGCACTAAGGCATGTGCATATGAAACTCTTACATGTAGCCTCACTCATTAATTTTAAAAGAAAGAAAAAACAGAACCCATATAAGCAACAAGTATACAACAAGTGGGTAGAGCAATCATTGATTAGGGTGATTTCATTTATATAACAGTGTTCTCAAGAGCATTAGAATAAATACTGAATATTGGTATATTTGTTGCAAAATAATAAAATAACTTATTTATATCATTGACGGAAGTGTAATTTTAATCTGAGTTATTCCAAATTTGTTGCATCATATATATGGTATAGTCATAGTAACTTAAAAAAACACATTTATTTACATTATAATATTGTGTGTATATATAATATATATATTATATTACACAAATATTCATGTTTTATTTTTACAGTACTGTACTTATGAATTCTCTCAATTGGTTTATCATAGTGCAAACTGTAATGTTGCAATATGGGTTATAACAATTGTACAATAAAGAACAATTTCTTGCCATTTATTATTTGTAATACAGCTGTCTGCTAAAGTAATTTTTAAAAATTCTTGTGAATGACAAACTGTAGTTTAGGAGAGGGAGATTCATTGTAATGTGTGCACTTAAAGCTGTCAGAACCTCAGTTCTCCTGGTGTCTGCAGTTCCAATACAATATCCAGTTTTGTGACAATATTGTAATCTAGCTGTTGGTACATCCCATCCAAAATACTTATTGCTTCCTGCAGCAAATCTTGGGACTGGATTGTAAGTCTACTATGATAGCACCATTGGCAGAAAGTAATGTACATACTAATTATAAAAGGAATGGAAACAAAATGTACCTACCCTAATTTGTGAACTTATCTGTTTTGTGGAATTTCATCTTATCAGTTTTTATACTCTAAACTCAATTCAAGTGTTTGAGAAAAATTCACTGGTACTCTGTTCACTCTATACGTCACAAATATATCCTCTAATGCAAGTACAACAGTGAATTCAACTTTTCAGACTATATTTAATAGCCTGCTCCTTTTCATTCTCTGGAATATAAGGAGGTTGCCTTTTTCTACTTCTATCTGCTGAAACTTGTATATGATTATGTTGTTTGCATAAATGAAAAAATACCTTCCCAGAATAAGAAATTCATTGTGAAATCCTGTGAGTTTGATTGTAGCTTATCTTTTTCACTGGTTTTTAACCAGCCCTTGCATAAAAATGTCTTTCAATTCACATACTGTAGCTTGTCTGGTACGAAATCTTTACAATAGCCTAGAGTATAGCCTATCAGAGGTAGGCCTATTGTACAAAAATTCACAGTTTCAAAAAATGCTCAAGGGAAATACTTTTCATAGATTCCATATTTTATGAAGTGGCAAACCTAATGAAGAACTCATGAGCACCCACAACGATCTACCACCATAGCTGGTATCTTTCCATATATTATCTGTTCTTTTCCATTGAAATACAGCATATTTATTGGGGACATCTTAGTAGGTGTGCAGCATGGGCCTGCTGAACCTCTTGGATTTGCTTGGTGTACAAGATGAGTGTGTGGATACTTTTGTAAAAATACAAATTCACATTCTCCAGAGCAGTAATTTGCTTTGTATCTTTTGGGTGCAATTATCCAGTCCCATCCAAAAGCTTCAAAATCCACAGTCAGCGGGTAACGGCAACATCGAGATTCTGTTGAGTGTTCATCACAGTCCAGACCAAAATCTCTGCGGGATCTTTTTGGTGTATCTGTAATCCTGACCTCTAAAAATGGGTTCTATGAATAAAGAAAAAGGAATAGTATTTTGGTAAAGTGATTGACATTTGACACAAAAAATATATTTTTCTAAACGTATAGCATTCAAGAGCTGTAATGTTGATGGTGATGATGATGTAACCAGCCTTGTTACAAAAAAAAACAACCTTTGTCTGCTTTTTACTTGGGAGGGGCTTTTATGTGTAAGGAGAAGAGTGGTAAAAATAAAATAAAGCCTAGAAGAATTGCAGCAGCTACAATGTTACATGGCAATCCATTAAAAAAACACCCTATTGTTTTGAAAACAATTTGTTATACAGTGTACTGCCCAAAGGACAAAATTTTAAAATGTCACTGTGAATCCTCAAGCTCTTGGACATATACAAAGAGGAAGTCTTTGGCTCCTAGTCATAAACTTTTTCATTGTCCTGTTAGAAAGCATTAAGACATCAAACACCCAAATTGTTGGTGTTATTAATTTTTAGCTATTAAAAATGGCCTATATAACCACCTTCCATATAGCACTCAGCTTGAGGAAATGAAAAATAAGTGTTAATAATTCCAGTTACAGGTAAACAACTACATGAAGTTTATGTACAATTCTGGTTTAATTGTTCTGCTGGAACACGGAGGACATTTTCCAGCTCTTGGTATCATTAATTTACTGGAGCTTTCACACTGCATTAATAATCACAGCTTTTGTAAATTCCTCTTTCATTTGTCTGAAACATCCTTTTAAGCAATGAATTACAAATAAGTTCCTGCAAAATTTCCAAGTGAAACTTACCAAACCATCTTCCCCTGGTCCTGGATAAGTTACTGCAAGATCTCTTCCTTTTTCATCCAAAGCTTTGATTTCAATACCCAAGTTAGATTCAGGTTGTTTGAGCCAATTTTGCAACACAGTCTTCACATCAATGCTCTGCCAAATACCAGTGCCTGGGTTCATGTCAAGTTTCAAAGATCGAATTGCAGTAGAGGTTGTACCATCTTTCATGGGTCTGATGAGTCTCAAGATCTGTACAAATACTGTTGTAGGCCTTTGAACTGGTCTTAAGTATATCCACAACTGAGCCTTCACTACTTTATTATACTGTATTTTGGAGCTAAACTTAAAGAAGCAACATTTGGGTTTTCCTTCCACTGGCATAGGGAAATCAGCTATAAACAAATGGATAGAAAATATTACTTGTTTGCAAACATCAGAAAACATGTAAACATTTTATAATATCTTCAGACAATTTCTTAGCAGTGACTTAAAATTTGCAGTAGAAACAGTTGCTCAGATCTCATGTGACCATCTAAGATGTATACCACTTTTATTTTTTTAACCACCACAAGTGCTTCACACTTTGCCCCATTTTAATCAGTATTCAATACTTCCATCAAAATTTTGCTATCCCCCTCCCACAACCTCTTGATGTGCAACAAACATTTATGGCCAATCTGAGTGAGTGCATATCCAGTAATAAGGAGCACATAAAAAATCCTTATCGAATAGAGATCCCCATTCACAGTTTGTATAGTTCCATGTATAATGTCTGCTGTTCCAGTGGTATTTTGGAGTAGGTCCAGTCACTTTTTACATTTAAAATTCTCCCTTGTCAATAGATGGTGGCCTTAGATCCAGTATTTATTTGTATTTATTTAATTTGTATTCCACCACCTTCTGAAGTCTCTAAAGCACCTCACAGTTTCCATAGGGTTGGGTCCAGAGTCCAGACTAAATTAGTTGCACCTAGATTCTGTTGATTTCAGTGGGATCTAAGTCATAACTAAGTTTTCATATTGATTTGAATGATACCTACATGCAGCTAACTAAATCTGGATCTACCAATAAAACACAATAATTCCATTAGCTTGCAATAAAAAAGAGAAACATAATCACAAAATAAGTGGCCATATGAAAGCAGATCATAGGAAGAAAAGAAAAGGGGGGGAAATATTGACCATAGATTAAGAAAGAAACTTAACGAAACAAAAAAACTTGGATTTTTTTTTTTAATTTTCAGTACTCAAAAGACCTTTCTTGGAGGAAATCCACTGAAATCTTAAGGAATTGCTTGTTCATTTGAGGACTTAGGTGAAAATGATTCATGTGTATATATAATTTCACTATTTGCTTTTTCTGTATTGTGTTTTATGTTTTGATCTTATACCATTTACCTGGGAGTAAATACCATTGAATTCCATGGACTGCTAAGTGGATATGATGAATATGATGTCATGTTTGTACTATGTGATTACGCTGATTTCTGCTGAAAAGGACAGGCTGAACTTTTAAAATTATACTGATTATTAAAAAGAAAACAAATCATAAGGGAATATACCCTGAGAATCTTGGAGAGTCTGTGTAGTTATACTAACTGTCCAGCTGTACAAATCACTCTCTGAAATAAAGTCTCTCTCTCTCCCCCCACCCCCTAGTCAAAATTACCAAGGGCACTGAACACATTGTACAGTGTACTCAGCCTGAAAGTGGCTGTGACATATAACTTCCACTTAAAACACAATGAATGGCAAACATTCAATCAAGTTATGTAGTGTTATTTCTATTTTAATTACATACAGTGGTACCTCGGGTTACATACGCTTCAGGTTACAGACTCCACTAACTCAGAAATAGTACCTCGGGTTAAGAACTTTGCTTCAGGATGAGAACAGAAATCGTGCGGTGGCAGCGCAGAAGCAGCGGGAGGCCCTATTAGCTAAAGTGGTGCTTCAGGTTAAGAACAGTTTTAGGTTCAGAACAGACCTCCGGAACGAATTAAGTACGTAACCAGAGGTACCACTGTATAGTAGAGTTGTGAATAAGCTATAACAGAGTAAGTATAGCAGAAACCAAGTTGCGTTCATTTGCATTGCAACAAAATGTATTGTTAATAACTTTATTTTAATTTTCTGATTTTTAATTTGCCATATCTGACTTACTTTGTGAGACTAGGAATTGCAGTATAGTAGGAAATCTTATTTTAGCATACAGTGAGATTATATAAGCTGTTAGATACATTTTAACTCTCCGTACATCTAGTGTAAAATAATATCACATATTGATGTATTCTAGCACTCATGTACCACAAAGAACCCCTATATGAGTAGCTTTTTCCAGAGACAGCAATATAAAGGACAGATTTACAATAGCATTCTTTTCTGTGCATGGGCCTGCTTCTAATTGGGATGTGGTTGCAGACCCAAGATCCTGTGCCTGAAGTAAAAATATGTTAAGGCTGCAATCCTAATCACAGGGGATTTACTTCTGAGTAGACATGTACTCTTAAGTCATTTTCATATTAAGTTACCAAAAAAGTTTTTGCATTTTTAAAATGCCATCAAATGAAGAGTGAAATAAATAGAATAAAAGTATTTTCTACAATGTTTTTGATAAGTCAGCACAAATAATTAAATCATGTTTCTTTAAATATGAATTTCTAAAACATAAATTCTTGGTTATTCTTTCCAAAATAAATGTTAAAATAACCATTTCGCTCCTTTTGAATATTTTAAACCACTGTTGCTGGTAGCAAATCTAAGTCGTGTGTGCTCAAGCTGTCCTTTTACTTTATTTTATCATCGCCTTAAGTGTTATTCCGAAAACAGCTGCCATAGCTAAATACTTCAGCTAATGAAGAACATAAGATACTATAATATAAGCTGTGCAAAAGATACTTGATAGGAGCCATGGCAGATGCTCAGCACTAAGAAGATAACTAAGAATCTGCTCATTCAGTAAATATCTTCATTCCTTCTTAATACAACTAAGAGAATTCCTAGAGCTGTGCATGAACATTTCATTATTTAAAATATAGCACCATTGGCATTTATTAAGTGCTACATTAATGAATGCATTAGATTAATAATGTGGTTAATATAGATTATATTAATTAACAGTTGTGGACAAAATAATTAGATTAGGAGAAAGCAAATGTATGCCAGAGCTAAGCACAGAGACTGAGTGTTGTGAACATTTTTGCCACTCAGAAAGTACCCGTCATGTTTAGTGTTTTGCGGGGGCGCAAAATGGCATGAAAATGTTAGTTGGAGAGAGAGTATGTGGCTCTGGATGTATTGACAACTCAACCAAGCCTTCCTGTCTGGTAACATTTTCGCCGCAGAACACACCTTGGCAAAAAAGGAACGTTTTCTCTCGGTACTATGTTGCCCCAACAGGACACATGTTTCAATAAGTATTGACTCGGTGACTCGGAAACTAAAACTAATCCAGAATGCGGCAGCTAGATTGGTGACTGGGAGTGACCGCCGGGACCATATCACCATATAATTCATATAATTCACTGGTTCCCAGTACATTTCCAGGCACAATTCAAAGTGTTGGTGCTGACTTTTAAAGCCCTAAACCTCCTCAGCCCAGTATACCTGCAGGAGCATGTCCACCCCCCATTGTTCAGCCCAGACACTGAGGTCCAACTCTGAGGTACTTCTGGCAGTTCCCTTACTGCGAGAAGTGAGATTACAGGGAACTAGGCAGATGGCCTTCTCGGCAGTGGCACCCTCTCTGTGGAACGCACTCCCATTAGATGTCAAAAGAGATAAATAACTATACAACTTTTAGAAGACATCTGAAGGCAGTACTATAGTGGGAAGTGTTTAATGTTTGACCTGGGCTCCTTCCAGTACATTAATTCAATCAATTATTTTGGGGTGCAGCTAGAGCTGAGTTTGGGGTTCCGACTGGATTTTTTGCCCTCACTGACAACATTAGGTAAAGGGTAAAGGTAAAGGGACCCCTGACCATTAGGTCCAGTCATGACCGACTCTGGGGTTGTGGTGCTCATCTCGCTTTATTGGCCGAGGGAGCCGGCGTACAGCTTCCAGGTCATGTGGCCAGCATGACTAAGCAGCTTCTGGCGAACCAGAGCAGCGCACGGAAACGCCATTTACCTTGACGCCGGAGCGGTACCTATTTATCTACTTGCACTTTGACGTGCTTTTGAACTGCTAGGTTGGCAGGAGCAGGGACCGAGCAACGGGAGCTCACCCCGTCGCAGGGATTCGAACCGCTGACCTTCTGATTGGCAAGCCCTAGGCTCTGCGCCACCCGCATCCCATGACAACATTAGGTAGCCAAATCTAATTGGTTCTATGATGCTATCAAATTCACTATGCGATACATGATTGGCTGAGATAGTGTAAGGAAGAAGAAATGAAAGCTCTGCTATAATTAAAAAATTGTGCCAGTGCAACAGAAGATCAGAAGAATGATTGTGAATAAGCACCAAAATTCAAAAATTCAAAAAGTAGGAGTTTGGGAAATAGTTATAATTTATATATCTGTATGTGAAAACATGTAAAAATATATCAGTACATTGAAGCTTAATGTTTTATTTTGTCAGTTACATGGATGTTCCCCTTACTCCCTGTTTTCTGGAACTCCTAAAAACAAGTGTCCGTAGAAGATTTGCTAATGCAAACTGATGCATTAATATGCCTTTTTTACTTTTGCACAATAAATTACTGAAATAATAAGGTTGATTAACTAAATAACTTATTTACATACCAACAGCAATAAACAAGTTAATTGTTAGTTTGTATATAAAGGGGGAAATACCATTAAAAGAAAAATTACTTGTCAGTAGAACATGATTCAATTAAAAAAAATGCTTTTCTCTCTCTCAGTTGCATGCTTCCACAAGCAGTTTGTTAGATGAGATCAAAAGGAGATTGTTGGTCTCTAGTGCTATCTTATAAAGGAATAAACGTACTTACACTCTGTAGGCATTGTAATAATAGTTTCAGTTGTAGCATGATAATCATCATCTTCTAAAGAGCCATCACTGCTGTCATCTCTCTGGACATCATATTGATCAATCAGTTCTTGCAGTGGCGGAGCTTTAGGTAAAAGTTGCCTTATAGCATCCCGGCTAATGTTAGGTGCTTGCTCCAGACGCAGTTTACTGAGGATCTGAATTTTTATAGCTTCTATTCTTGAAGATTTTGTACTTTGCCTCCATGTACATGCGTTGCACAGTCCATCTTTTTCCATGTTTTCATTTGCCTGGTTACTTTCATTAAGATCCACTGGACCAGGTATGATTAAAATGAAAAGGTAAATATAAATATACATTTTTTATTTCTGCAGGATCTCACATTCAGTGCAGGGCTTTCCCTTCCTTCCTTTCTCCTTCCTTTGGTTCCTTTTTTAATCTTTCCGTACTGTGTGAATCACTGAAGGCAAATGCAATCTGAGACAACTCACCACTCTGGTGAATCATGTATATTCCAAGAGGGCTTTTTATATTCCAACCTTCATTAGACTTGTGTCGTCAAAACCAATGATTGGCTGCTAAACCAACAATGAATCTAACTGTCAGATGTTAAAGCCATGTCCCTCATAAGTTGCTAGACCGCATTTTGTTACTGCCAAGGGTGAGCTGATTTTCTGACTATTCCATAGAGAGTATCTCCTCACAGGCTGTAAGAATATTTCCAAGGAGCATGGCCAGCAGTATCAAAAGATAGTATTACCATTCTTAAATGTGAATCAGCTGCTGCTTTTATTATGAATCAGTCTATGTATCCTTCCCATATCTAAAAAGGCTGGCCAATAATTGAAAAAGAAAACATTTAATAAGTGTAAAGACTGTCATTCTTATAAATTAAAATTGTTCTTAAATATTTTATTTAACAATATGGATTTTAAAAAATGAAATGTGAAATACACCACTGAAAAGACAATAGCTAAGAATTTAAAACCAAAATCTTAACCAGTCTACATATGCATGTTTTATTAATTTGATTATGTTTGAGTTCAGGTGGTATAAGTAATTAAGGAGATAGAATCTTATTTACATCCTAATACTAAATACATTACAGGGAACAAACACATAATGACCACTCTACACAGGTCATTGAGTGCAGTAGTAGACAAGACATGTACTGTTGAGAAGGAATCTCCTTGTGCATATATCCAGGACACCTGGCCTGTGTGGTATCCTTTGACAGCACACCAGTCACCTGTTTAGGGGTGGCAGTGTAGAGGACTAGATTCAGTATCTCTGCCCAACCCAAACAGAGATGCATATGCTGACATAACTCTGAAACCAAGCAGTTACCCTGTGGAACACACTTTTGAAAGTTTGAATAGTATCATCATACACAGGATCCTGCTTCAACATTCACATCATCTTTCCTTGATTGAGGTGAACAGATTTAGGATCAAGCTGCAAATAGCTGCAATTAGGGCTGGGAAGAAACACCATTTCCACCAATAATTTGATAAATTGGCCCAGTAATTTGAGGAGAAATGGTTTTGTGATATCATTCTGCTCCTAGCATTGTTTCTCTGGATCATTTTATTAATACTTCAGCTTGTTTTCTTGGGATTTAACCCACTGAATTTATATCTTCTGGTTTATTCAGAATTCACTATTACTCTTGAATCCCACCTCCCCCCCATCCCCTCCCGGCATGCGACCTTCTCAAACCTCAAATAAAACATTTTTACATGGGGGCATGGTTATTGATTATTGTAATATTTTGTGTTTATTTTTCTGTTTGACACTTTGGGCTTTCCCTAGTAAGGAAACATGGGATATAAGCAATACACAAAATTAAATTAAATTAAATATCTCACCATTGGCCATGCTGCTTGTGGGTGAGGGGAGTTGGAATCCAACGACATCAGGAAGGCCCACAGATTCGCCATCCCTGATTTAAGCCTTTGCTGAAACATCATCCCAAACTCAGCTAGCAGGAAATGCTGGGAACTGCCCAGGGTCCTCCTTCATCCATGTACCGGAAGAGGCTCTGGTATTCATTACTACTTTTTCACAGGTTCCAAGTGCCAGCAGAATAAGATAAGGACCTCAGAATCTCCCACAAAGAGAACTCTAAGCTGTATGTAGCTCAAATAGGTCATGCAAGATGCAGTTGCACCTGTTGGGCAGCATGAGTAACACAATTTGATAGAAATAGGTGTGAGTTAAGTGAGTCATGGACCACAAAGACATGAGGATCGGATCATCTCCTGTCCTTGGTTTCCAACTAACAATTGGCAGTTGGGTGCATCTCTGCTCAAACATTGGTGGACAACATAATTCACTGCTGAACATCCCATTTCTGAGATGACATTCAGAGTCTGTAAGAACTAAAGAATGCTTGCATCCAAATGTACATTTTATTTTATTATAATCACAGCCCAGCATATAGTAGAAAATCAATAACAACCTTCGAAACAGCATCAGGCAGTAAAAAGTCTGGGGAAATAAATATGGCAACTACAGTGGTGCCCCGCAAGACGAACGCCTTGCAAGACGGAAAACCCGCTAGACGAAAGGGTTTTCCATTTTGGAGGCGCTTCGCAAAACGAATTTCCCTATGGGCTTGCTTCGCAAGACGAAAATGTCTTGCGCGTTCCTGCGGGGTTTTTTCCCTCCCCCCCCCCTTTTCCTAAGCCCTAAGTCGCTTATCAGCTGATCTGCTGATAAGCCGCCTATCAGCTGATCTGCTAAAAGCCGCTAAACCGCTAATAGCGCTAATCCGCTAAGCTGTCAATGGGCTTGCTTTGCACGACGAAAAAACCGCTATACGAAGAGCCTCACGGAACGGATTAATTTCGTCTTGCGAGGCACCACTGTAAATGTCAGCAATGCAGGAGAAATTCTGATGTCAGTCAGGAATGTGTTCCAGACATTGTGAACCATTGCCAAGAATGCCATGACCCATGCCAGTGCTGTGCCCATCAACAGCACCATGAGCAGCACTTACCCTGCAGATATCTGAAAGTATCAGAGGTAGTGTGCCTTTAAGTATTTTGCTAGGTTGTATTGGGCTTTGTACACCACTACTAATACCTTGAACTGGCCTGGTCCATTAGTGGAAACAAAATTGCAGACTACAAATCCTACACCACTTTTAGAGGCAGCCATCTATTTCATATCCCTCATCCCTTGAACTTGATATGGAGGAAAGTGACCACAGTTGATCGACCTATGCATCAATTTTACCTAATTATCATTTGTGAAAAGAGCAGTTTCCTACCAAGGATTATCACTTTAGTCTTTACATAATTGATTTTGAGAAGGCTCATGTTTTCCATGCCTTTCTAATCTGACTCTCAAATTTTGTAGGATAAAAATCATTACTAATATAAATATTACCATTTGTTCACATGGGGTGATATGTGTCAGGCTATGAGTATGTAGAGCAGACCCACTGAAACCAGTGGCCTTAAGTTATTTACTTTATAAGCATAAAATACATTTTATAATGTCTATTTTATAAGCATCAAATACATTTTCTTACCAATAACATGCTTATCGATGAAATTATGTAGAGTGAAATTGTGATAAATTTTTGATTATCTACCTAGTCCGTTCTTCCCCAAATCAGTAATTGCCCTTGCTTCCAAAAGGTTGAGAAGAAATCTTTTCTCATATGGCTTGGTCTCCAGTTTTTCCACCATCCTTGTTGCTTGCCTCTGGAGTTGTTCCAGTTTGTCAGTATCCTTCTTAAACTGTAATGCCCAGGACTGGACATAGTACTCTTGATGCTTCACCAAAGCAGAATAGAGTGGTTGTTGACTGATATGCAAAGTTACTGCACAGCTTGGAGGCTTTCAGCTTGTGAATCCTTGTTAGGAGAGAGGTGGAAAAATAAGAAAGAGGTTTGTTATTGAAAATACATACTTGGGTGGTAAAGAATTCTCTAGTTTTAACTAACTAAGTTGGAGTTCAAAGGAGCTATGTCCCTTGGTTTGTTGATTCCTTTGTTGTGGGCTGAGTCACAGTGCTGCCCCAAACCCGGGTCAGTGCCAACTGCGCTGAGGCAGGATGGTGCTGCCAGCTTTTGTGCCTCACTGGCTGTGAGGACATGCATGCAGCCAATACCCTCTCAGCCTGCAAGGCACCCCCCCCAAAAGGCGACTCATTGGCTAATTTGGGGTGCAGCATCTGGCGGCAACTCAAGCCAGGCGGCCAGGGGAAATTCCCCCAAAGGCCACCCAGCCATGTGCACTCTGTTCTCACTGCCAGGGGATGGTGACCAAGCATGAGAGCCCGCAACTGCTGCCCACCCAGAGAAAGAGGTAAGCGTCTATTTTCAGCAGAGAGAGTTTCAAAATTATGTCTCTGAATAAGGTAAAAAAAAAAAAAAAAGTGGGAGGGGAAACGGAAGCAAAAACATGCAAGCTTAAGAGTATCAGTCTAAGATTTTGAAGACATGGTCAGCATAGAGATCAAAGTACACAGAAACAGTTTAGGAAAATGAAGGTTCCATACACTGTCTGCTTTAACACCATGCAAACCTTTCTCAGAAGTTATATCCCACACTTTCAACAGTTGTACTTTTCATGATCTGGTTTCTATAAGTCTGTTGCCGCAGTCTAGAATCTTTTCTCATAGTCTTTGTAGCTGCTGCATCACACTGCTTACTATGTTTGTAGTCTGCTAAAACTCTTTCTCACATACCACTGCTACATCATGTGTCACCTATAATCTCTCTCAGTAAAATTGTGCACTCGTCAAAAAAATATTCACATTCAAACACAAATACTATGATCAATGTTGCACCAAATTTTAGCTTGAAAGAAAGGATGCAAAATGGATGTGGGAAAGGGTGGAATGCTCTCACAAACTGAAACTTACCATTTTCAAATTTTAGGAGGCTACATTAAACCCCCTTTTCTTCCCTTTGTTTTCCCCTCAACATCATTTTCTTCTCCCATAATCTCAGCCAATTCGCAGGTAGGGAGAGGTAACCTACTGTTTGCCACCAAGAGAAGACAAGATTGCTGCGCTAAATAAGACAGTTGGCCTGACCTAACACATCAATTCTTATATTCTAAAGCATTTTGTGCACAAATTCATTGCTCTTCTAGTTGATTACAGTAGCCATTCCACAAGCAAATTCTATTTATGCCATACTCCCAAGAGTATTGGGAGTACTGGGACTCAATGAGAACCCTACAGTATCCTCTCCATCTTTTATTTATCTTCTTAGTATAGAAATATGCATACAGTACATGCATTTATATCTCATTCATTGCTTATAGTATATTGAGAATTGTAGAAGGATTAAAATGATTTAAAATGTCCTTCAGATTTATATAACTTTGTAAAAGTCAAGAGGAAGTGTTACACAATATTTTAAAAGAAACAAGATTTACAGTGGAAACAAATGTACAAATATTAAGCATCATTGTAATAAAATGCTGGAAAAAATGTGAGTATGCTGACGTTCATATCCGAGCTAATATTTTCACTGAAAAAGGTCCATGTTCAGCCAACTTTCTGATGCCAGCAAAAGACTTTGGATGGGAATCATCATGGCCACACTTAACACTTTATCATTCATTTACTTTTAAAAATTATGACAGTTACATATTAGTTGTAAAGATATATGTGCTAATGTTACTTCAACAGTGTCCTAAACAGACCACATGCAGCAAGTCAGTCAAGCTATGTTGCCTATAATTTCCAGTGCCACTATAATAGGTTAATGCCATGTATAAAGTGTGAGTTATTGCTGAATTAA
Source organism: Podarcis cretensis (assembly GCF_951804945.1). Taxonomy (NCBI): domain Eukaryota; kingdom Metazoa; phylum Chordata; class Lepidosauria; order Squamata; family Lacertidae; genus Podarcis; species Podarcis cretensis. The sequence goes on from NC_137170.1 coordinate 123,506,938, forward strand.
ATTGGTGGGTGGTGACTAAAAATAACATTTAGATGCTGCATCAGTGAAATAACTTCAATCCCTTTCTGCAATTGCCCATTTCTGTGCCATATGACAACTTTACAATAGTGTATTATACCCTATCATGCAGTCGGGACAATTCATGCTTTATTGGTGCTGCCATTCCTGGTTTTATATGATGTCATTTTACTTATAGGGAAGTTTTAATTGTTTGACGTTTTATTATGTTTTTATATGTGTTGGAAGCCACTCTGAGTGGCTGGGGCAACCCAGCCAGATGGGCAGGGTATTAATAATAATAATAAATGAAAACAAGGTGAATGTTACTAATAAAAAGAAGCAAGTTTGCATGGCTGTTACTATGATAGTTGTATTTTAATATCCCAGTATCACCTGGCACTTGCTGAAAGAGTTGTGTAAACTATCTACCTTCAGAACATAACCCACTTCAACTGGGCCACTTGGAATCATATGACAGTTTTAGCAGCCTTAGGCAATTTCCTATTCCTGGGACTCATGTTTCTCTATTTCTATCATTATAGAAGCATACAAGATAGGACCTGGAAGGGTTCCCCAATGTCATCTAGTTCAGCCTCCTGCCCTTTAATAGAAAACTAGCCAAAACTGCTTGAAGACATTGCTTGTTTAAACAGAAACTCCAATATGATGGTGGTGGTGAGTGGACATGTGGCTGCCATGCTGTGTGATATTGTCCACTTGTACCTGTGCACAAACATGGTAATATGGGAGGAGGGGATTATAGCAACCTCCACTATTTCCCATGGTGGGATTAAGCCTATCAGGTCAGGTTGGGTTCTGTGATCCCACCAAGCAGTCAAGGGCAGGCACAATGTACTGGGATGCAGGCGACTCCCATAACCTGTTCTGCCTTTGTGAATGCAATCACGTATCCGTCTTCAATTCCTGTATCTTTGCTGTGTTTTCTCTCGGGCATTTCTTCTTCAGGCTTGTTTCTTGATATTTTGTCGTTTGTCTTGTTGTTCTGGTCGCCATTTTATCTTTTCTCCAGTCACCATCTTGTTGCCTTCCTGCACACTCTCCTGATCTCTGCCTCTCTCTTAAGAAAAGATCATTGGGTTTGCCCTCCCACCTACCCCTCTTCACTTGAGTTTCCAATGTTGCTTTCCAAGGGAGATGGATCTAATGCTACATTCTGAAGCACTGGAGCAGTAGTGCTCCATCCCGATCTTTTGATCAGCTGTATGATGGGGTTCTGAACAGTCAGCCCCTTACTGCATCAATGTTTATGCCTTTCCTCTTTTACAACCATTGAGTTTACTACATCTTAGGCATGTATACTGTATGTTAGACCTGCATACCAGTTGGACACATAAATGCAACAGAGATGGCTTCCGAGGACCCTGCCTCAGTGGCAATAGGTGTCCTGGAGACAGCAACAGCCGCAAGGCCACAAAAAAGATTAAGCAGTTGGAGTAGCAGCAGCGATATACCCAGAGCACTCACTAGCAGAGGTGTAGAGCTCCTACTGATGTCAGAAGGGCCCAATACCACCAGATGTCAGAAGGGCCCAATACATTGGTAAGGCATCAGTGTTCCTTTCAGCTCCTGTGGATGGGGAGGGTGGTTGGGTCCCCGTTTAAGGGGTTACTGGTCAGCAGCCTATGGATACACAGTTCTCAGTGCAGCCAGAACAACTTACGGTGTCCCCCCATCCTTCAGTCTACTCCAGCTGCAATGGATTTTCAGCACAGTAATGATCAGATCTCCTCTAACTTTAATCTAGTGGTTGCCCCTTATTGTAATGCCCCACTACTTCAGTCCACTAACCCTGTACAGCTGAACACAGAACTGGTTCCTCCAAAAGGAGCCTTTTTAAGGGTCTACTACTTCTTCATCATCTTCATCCTGAAGAAATAGCCAGGCTCCTAAAGTGCAGTTCTTTTTTGTTCCAAGTCATCTCTAGGTTTCATAGGCAACCAAAACTTGTTTCAAACAGCTTCCAGGGCACGTTTCTCCATTTTTAAAAAGGAATTTGCCAACCAGTAATTACGCCTCAGTTGTCGAACGTTTGGGAAGTCAAACTGTCTTCCGGAATGGATTATGTTCAGCAACCAAGGTTCTACCGTACAACTATTAAGCATCATTATAATAAAATGGTGAAAAAAATATTCACTTATACAGTGGTGCCTCGCAAGACGAAATTAATTCGTTCCGCGAGTCTCTTCGTCTTGCGGTTTTTTCCGTCTTGCGAAGCACCCCTATTAGCGGCTTAGCAGATTAGCGCTATTAGCGGCTTAGCGGCTATTAGCAATTTAGCAGATTAGAAAAAGGGGGGGAAAGGGAAAAGACTCGCAAGACATTTTCGTCTTGCGAAGCAAGCCCATAGGGAAATTCGTCTTGCGAAGCACCTCAAAAGACGGAAAACTCTTTCGTCTAGCGAGTTTTTCGTCTTACGAGGCATTCGTCTTGCGGGGCACCACTGTAGTGTTGATTTATTGCCTGAGGCTTTTTAAAAAGTAACCACCCCTTTACATAGCATCATGAATCCTTTGGATTTTGAAATACACCTTTCCACCAAAAAGATAAAAGGGGGAAAAAGTTTTCTTTAACTGTAGAGCTTTTCAGCACAGTGGTACCTCGGGTTAAGTACTTAATTCGTTCTGGAGGTCCGTTCTTAACCTGAAACTGTTCTTAACCTGAAGCACCACTTTAGCTAATGGGGCCTCCTGCTGCTGCTGTGCCGCCGGAGCACAATTTCTGTTCTCATCCTGAAGCTAAGTTCTTAACCTGAAGCACTATTTCTGGGTTAGCGGAGTCTGTAGACTGAAGCGTATGTAACCTGAAGCGTTTTTAACCCGAGGTACCACTGTATTATAATCTGTGCATTTCTTGCATTTCTTCTGATACTGAAGATTTCCTATAAAGCACATTATCAAAAGGAGACCATTGAGTTGTGTAGTACTGTGTATATATACTGACCTCTGGTGGAATTTTTGGTTCCTATATGCATTAGTTAGAAAATCTCTGGATTTCCCTCACTAAATTTTAAACTTTGTAAAAATAAAATACAGTAAAAATGCATACTCATTTTTAAATAACATCATTGAACATAGTCCTTTCTACCACTCACTTACCCCTTTTACAGTTCAGCTCATACTTAGTGTTTTAACACAATCATGTGTAGCATTAACAATAATTAATTTAACCACATGTTCCCTATTTATTCAGTTACCCTTTATACTTAAGTCTGCATTTTCATGATTTTATTTATTTATTATTGATATTGCTTTGCTTGTACTTATATGTATGTAATGCTTAATGGAATATATCTTTATGTGTCTTTATCTGAAGGCTTTCAAGATCTTGCTCTCTCATAGTCTACAATATCTGTGTGGCCACAGCTAGGCATTATTTTTCCTGTCCTCTGTCCTGCCACCCATGAATTTTCTGGTTTTTTCTGGGGAGAGGATTGGATAAAACTCCCTGTGGCACAATTGGTTAGTGGCTTTGGCTGCTGATTGAAAGATTTTGCTACTTTATTTTCTCCCTTCATATCTTGAGAGGATGCAAAGACACAAGGGATTCGAGGAGACATCTCTTGGCAGAATTTATTGGAAAATAATATTTTATTTTATTTATTAATTTCCCCCCTGAGTGAGACTTGAACCCTGGTCTCCCAAGTCCTTGTGTGACATCTGCTACACCGCAAGCCCTATTTTGTGTATTAAATGTGTTGCTTACCCTATTCCTTAGGCTCAGAATTATTTAAATAAATTTATGTTTATATTTTTATACTTAAATTTATGTTTATAAATTTATGTTTATATTTTTATACTTAATATAATTTTATATCTAAAAAGGAAAAGATAATTGTGCCCAAAAGGGCAACTTTGTAAAGCCCTGTCCATCATTCCACCTTCCAACTCATCTAAAATGAAACTTTTAAACAAATCAGTATAATTGTAAACAAGGTGATTCTTATTTTAAAAATGGAAATAAATTGTCTTGATATGATTATGTCATCTTTCTAGACTTTTGTGCAAAAGGTGCATGTTTAATTGACATGTTCTTTAGTGGACACTGGAAGTCACCGTTATGTAATTCTGAGCATGGCCAGTAAAGATGTCAAAAGACCATGAATTTTGTCCCAAGGTGAGGGCTTCAACACCGTTCAGATGACTGGGAACCATCTTTTCTCAGAGGATTCAACATGGGGAAAGTATCTGAGTACATATGGATGGCTGAACAACAGCAAGCAGTTTCTCCACATCCTTGGGCAGCAACATGTGGTAAACAAAATGGATAAAATGAAGCCAAGAACACAGCACCATATCCAAAGAAGATTTGAATCCCTGAAGAGGAATCCAAGTCAAAATGGATACAATTTATTTTATTTGGAAAGTCACAGAAGATTTCATAGGTGCAAGAGGGCAGACAGCTTTTTCTCTACACAATTGCCAAGTCACTTCCTGAGGCATTTCAAATGGCATTTCCCCCCCATAGCATATTGGCCCAAAGATAAGCTGCACTTTCCCCCCAAATTCCGACCATGCAAGGTTAAAATGTGGCTTATATGTGCAACCTTATGCCTCCAGCAAAGTGGTGCAGCTCCCCCCCATCCAGGAAGCAGCCTGGGAGTGCAGGGGAATGGTACCCATAGGATTTGCTTCTACATTTGCCATTTACGGGTGTGAGTGCCTGTGCAATTTTAAGGGAGCAGCTTATATTCAGGTATTGTCTTTTTCTCTCTCCCCCCCCCCCTTGAATTTTAAAGGTTCGGCTTATTTGTGGGTGCGGCTTATATTTGGGCCAATACAGTACCTCCACATGTTGCATTTATGAGCTCTTCCAAGCAGATTGAAAATACCTTTAAAAGGAGAAAGAAAGAAAAAGGTGTTTCACCTTGTAAGGACTTTAAAAAATTGCTTTCACTAAAGCTTCTGGGTTTCTTTTTAATTTTTCTTTAAAAATCTACACAGAAGTAGAATGGAACTGACTTGCCAGTGAACATGTATGAAAAGTACATAAACCAGATGAAGTGTGTTCCCTCCATCCTCTTTAGATATGGAAAGTCTGCCTGGTGCAACTAGTAAGAAGGACGAAATACTTGTAAATTGCAGTGATTCCCTTTCTCTACCCCTCTGCCAGCTAGGGGTGAACCAAGAACTTCGCAGGGCACAATGGAACTCATGTGGGAGCCTTTGCCTTGCCCAGCCTAGTTGGCAAGGAATAAGTTTTTGCACATCTACATGTTCTGTGCTTTGATAACTCCTTCATCTCTATGACAGACATGCAGAAGCTGAAAGCTATAATTGAATTCACAAATAGATATATTAAATCCCTCAGGGGCTAATATTACCTTTCATGGGCTCTGCTTCCAGTGGTTCTCAACCTGTGGGTCCCCGGATGTTGTTGGACTACAACTTCCACCATCCCTGAGCTCTGGCCTTGCTAGCTAGGGGTGATGGGAGTTGTAGTTCAACAACGTCTGGGGATCCACAGGTTGAGAAAGGCTGTAAGCTCTTAAACACAGAAACTCATCCTAAAATGCCCTGAAGCTAGCAATTATGTCACAATGGCTGTATAAACAATGCTTGCCTAGGAAACCTTTCCTGTCTAGTCAAGAGATGACAGTTAGTGGTGGCAAGAGGTTGTCAGAGATCAGAACTGTTACCAACAACAAAAATTGTTTGAAAAGTTACTACAGCTCTTGTTTAAGGTACAGCTTTTTAAAATCACCAGTCACTATAGTCATTTGGAGTGTGCATATTTGTATACGTGCATGTGTGTGTATGTGCACCAAATAATGGAAATGTTTGTTTTGAGCAGATGACTGCTGAAAGCAAAATGTGAATGGAAAGGAAAGGAACTAGATCCAGTTCTATTAGTCATTGTATCTAGAGATAATTAGTTTCTCTATTCTGAAGGACCAGCCTACTCTTCTAGGCACTTGTTTGGGAGCTGCAATAATCCAACACCATCTTGGATTATCAAGTTTTATAAACAAAGGTCCCATTATCTAGTAGTAAAGGTTTGCTTGTTTTCACAGTGTACCCCTGGTACACTAAGATCTTCATTAAAGACCCTTCTCCAAGTTCACATCTGAAGTGTGTGGTAGGATTACCTGGGAAGGGTCTTAGTGGTAGCTCCTACAAAAGCAGCCAGCACTGCTGCCTAGATGGACCAATGGTCTTATTTGGTGTTAGTCAGCTTCCTCAAGTAGTTTCATGTAGATGTTAATATGCCTGGAGGATACCATAGAACCCATAGCAATTTTCCAAGTTCCATATTTAGGAAACAGTCCTGCAGGTAGGATCAGAATCATCATGTCCCCTATAACACTATGTCCCCAACCCCTTTTCACTATACAGTGGTACCTCGGGTTACATATGCTTCAGTTTACAGACTTCGCTAACCCAGAAATAGTACCTCGCGTTAAGAACTTTGCTTCAGGATGAAAACAGAAATCGCGTGGCGGCGGCGGGAGGCCCCATTAGCTAAAGTGGTACCTCAGGTTAAGAACAGTTTCAGGTTAAGAACAGACTTCCAGAACGAATTAAGTTCTTAACCAGAGGTACCACTGTACCCTTAATCAGCTATTTGAGAGGCAGTGCCCCCAAGAAACTGCCTCCCTCTGCCTGTTGGTAGAACTAGCCCTGACATGGGGTCTGCTGCTCAGGGGGAAGGGGGGATTACAGTTATTACACCTAAAGTAGCTCTAGGAATCTAAGTAAGTATTCATCAATAAAATGTTTGCTTCTATATTATTAAGAGTGTTGAAACAGATCTCATATATTCCATTGCTTTACTTCTAAGTCCAAACACCAATTTTACTTTCCTGGGTTCCATGATCACTGCAGATGGTGACAGCAGTCATGAAATTAGAAGACGCCTGCTTCTTGGGAGAAAAGCAATGGCAAACCTAGACAGCATCTTAAAAATCAGAGACATCACCTTGCCAGGGCCAGTGTAGCTTGTTCCTCCCTTGACTGCCTGCGTGGGCAAGCAGCTCGTTTAAAATTCATTGAGGTCTGGCCCTCATACTGGTTTTGGGCAATGTATTGATACATCACACAGGCCTATCAACCAGTTGATTCCTGATTTTTTAAAAACAGTTGTCAGTCTGATTTCTCAGCTATTTTGGTTCCTAGTTTCTGATTTCTTGGTCATAAATCACTTTGATCCTCTTTGGAGTATTTTAATGGCCTCTGCACAGTTAATCCCTTTGCTGTTTGGCAGATAACATGCCATATACTCTCTTTAATCTAAAACAATTCTGTAAATTGAACACAAAATATGGTTAAAATACTGCAAAATGAGTAATTTAAATGCTACAGGATCTGTCTCAAGCTTTGATTTCAGTTATACTTTTAAATGCTTTTTGTTTATAATAAATTGAAGTGTGCATGCAAGGATTTGCATTGTAGTTCTAGGATGGTATCCAAGGCAAGGGGCAGAATCTATATGCTTGTTAGTAATCTGCTACTAGCAAGTGAGATCCCCACGATACCTGTGAGAAAGCACTGCAGCTCTGTGCTTGAAGCAGAAGATTCAGCTTTCTCCTTGTATAAATGGATTACTGGGTAAAACATCCAATCTGCCATTTACAACATTTGGCTGAGATCCTTCCTTTACAAATAGACCTGTTTCAGAGAGAAACATTACCCTGCCTCTTCAATGGAAGTGACATTGCAGAGTACTGTGTTGCAATTAGATATTTGTGCAGGGAATTGCTCCAGCTTGCTGCTTCACATAAACAGAACAAATGGGCAGTGTGTCTTGTGATGTCCATCTGTATTTAATGCAGTAATTACTTACTTGTAACAATGGAAGTGGGAGTCTAATAATTAATACCAATGACAACCAGATTGCTATTCCTGTTACTTTCTGGTATGTCCTGAGACATAACCTAGGTAAAACAGCTGGTGCATATATGCTGTGCCTTATAGTCATATTTGTTCAGGTCTCATACTATTATTTCTTAAGAAAAAGCAGAAAAGACTTTGCTGTAAGGAACAGACAATAGCAAGCTCCAGTTGAAAAGCAACCATAAAAGAGTTATTAAATTTAATGTTTAATGCTGATCAGCATCAAGTATTTGGCACCTTCCAGTAAATGATATGCCATAAACATTAGTGATAATTGATCTTATAAATTTGTAATGTCGCAGCATAGCTATTGCAATTTATACCTCAATTCCTAAACTCTGCTCCCCAAAGTTCCTGAAATGCAGGCACCAAGCAAATCAATACACCATGTGATATCTGTAGTAGTTATTGGGGGGGGGGCACTGTAAATCTCAGTTTTATTCTTCACCTTAACTAACATTTTTATATAGCAAAATCAATCATCACTTGGACCTTGTGAGTTAAATTACCCTTGGAAGACTACTACTGCTTTAGGCTTGTTTCTTTTAAACAACTTGAATGCTTTCTGCATCATCCATTTGTAGGCATACATTGCATCAAACCAATTTTTAAGTGAGAAGAATTGGCTGCTCCAAAATAACTGGGTCTAGAGATCAATTATGTGCCCCTGGGTTTATCGCTACTATGTAAGAGACAACTACTGTCTGTATCTCATTAAAATGGTTCTAAATTAGGGCACTACTGAATAACTTAAACACAATATGCCAACAGTGAACCCAACTTATTTTGTATCGCCACAATGCTAACATGAAATGGTGTTCAAAGAGAATATTGGATTTTTAAAAGAGTAAATGTCTTTAAGGACCAAACTAGGCAAGTTTGGCCATATATGTTTGCTGCTGTTATTTTTAACAATTAGCTAGCACAAGGACCCCAAGGTGGATAATAACTGGGATTTGTGCAGTGGTGCTGGTGCCCACTAGAATTGGTAGCCAATCAGCAGTCTGGCCAAGTTGTTCTGGTTTTCTCCCCATCCTCCCTTGTAAAGCTATTGTGGACGTGCAAGCATTGCGATTTGACAAATAGCTAAACTGAAAAGTGTCTTGCTTTGGTTAAGAAGGGATCCCAATTCTAATGTGGGTTGATGGTAAAGAAGCTGTACATTAAATGAAAGTAAGCCCCACTGAATTCTATGGGGATTTCTCCCTAAGACACGATTGCAGCCTGAACTGGTTAATATTAAAGGTGCTAAACAGGACTGTTAGCAAGAGAATCCATGAGTTCCCAGACATGGGAATAGATTATACCCCTCCCTCAGTTTATTCACTTCTACATCTATTTTCCAGAATAAGGAATAAGGTTAATGGATATTAAGTGGACCTGAAAGACCAAAGTTAAAATTAGCCACAACCTCATTGTCTGACTTTGGGCCCAATTGCTGTATCTCTGCCTAACCACCATCACAGGATTAAGATGGAGAAAATGGCACCTTGAGCTCCCTAGAGGAAAGGTGGAATGAATACAAATGCAATATTGATATATAAGGAACAAACGAAATCTGACTCTTTCCAGCCAGCCACCCCCCAATTTTGAACTGGAGGGAGGAGGGCTAGGTTTGGAATCTTGAAAAAAACCTAACCTAAAAATAAATTTAAAAATCAGGGAAACAATCAGGATCCTCAGGCCTACAAACATTGGACTTTACATGTAGGTCTTCACCAAATCCAGTGAGAGACTGTCTGCTAGGACAAGTTTGCCTGGGTGGGGTGTGCAGGCAGGTGCAAACCTTGATTCCATACTACATACATACAGGCTCTGCACACCACATTCTCATCAGAACCATTCTATGGCATGCTGCAGCATCCTTGTCGAGCTCAGGCTGTCTCCTGCACTATTTCTGGATCCTTCTGGAATTGTTTTGATTTCATTGATGACTGTTATTCCTGCATTGTATTTTATATTACTTTGAATTGTTATTTTAATACTTATTTTTAAAGATTTTATTTCTGTGAGCCAGCCTAGACTACAGCTGAGGAAGGCTGGGGTAAAAGGAATTTATTATTTTTATTAGTAGTAGTAGTAGTAGTAATAGTAGTAGTAGTAGTAAAGCCAACAGATATAAATATATAATTGAACTAGATTGCAATAACTACAGGTGAAAGGTTGCACACTGTCTACCCCACACACAGAAATGGAATGTTAGCTTTCAAAATATATCTCTGGAAAGTGTGACCATTCTTCTCTAATTTTATTTTCCTTTCTCTGACAAACCTCTTGCTAACAAATTGATTTTTTTAAACAACAGCAACAACTGGGCTCCTCCTTGAATGTCAGTTTCATTAGAGGAAGCTTCTTAGCTCGACCTCCAGGTGTCGCCGCAGTGCTGTGTGATTGGCGGGATTTGGCGACTGGGCGGTTAATCGTGCAGGTCAAGCGCAATAAGGGGCGGATGAATTGCACGGAGGTGGTTGGGGTTTTCTGAACAACCGGCAGTTTCAATTGCTGATCTGACTAGTCTATAGGATCTATTAAAATCTGCACTGGAGTGAGCCCGAACTTGGGCCCGCAGTATACTTGTAAAAGATGCATTCCCTTGTTTCCAGGCAAGCGGCGTTTGGAGCTGCAGCAACAGCCTCGAAGACGAGAGTGAGTAGCCTAAGCAGAAGGACGCCCTGTCCTCCAAATCCCTGCTCTTTTCCATAAGCTATCCACTACGGGAGGGGCTGCTGCTGCCGCTGCCCTTTCGGGAATGTGGGTGATTGGCAAAGCAGAGTTGGAGGATTGCATTCTTTCAGCCCAGCTCCGCAGCATGCGTGCATCTCCCCGGGAAGCAATCTCTCTGCCGAGCAACGTGAGTGACACCGAGGAGAAAGGGAGTTGGGCGGGGAGGAGAGGAGAGGGCGCTGCCCCCAAAATAAGGCTGTAAGACGTTCCTGGGCCACCAGGGGGTGAAGAGTGATCTGCGCGGTTTGATCGGGTACAGCTGACGTGTTTTCTGCATAGATATTGCCCATCACGATAAAAGTATCCGGGAAGCTGTTTGCGTTCACAGGGTTGCCCCAGCCCCACCCATGGTGCTTAATTTCTAATCCACTCCATTCCTCCCCCTCCCCCCAGCAAGTAGTTGAAAGGGAACAAACCACCTACTTCCCTTAGCTTCTCTGAAGCCGACAAAACTAAGGCGGGGTAAGTGGTTTCAATAAGAATAGCAACCCTCCGTTGCAAAAGGTGGGCTTTGGAGTCGTCTGCAGGCTGGAAGTAATGGCTTAGTGACTTGTGCAGCCCTGTGTTTTCGGGAGGAGCCGGTGGGGCCAGCCATCCTTCAGTCTCTGCTAGATAGATGCAAAACACCCTACGTCAAAGGGCTTTGATGACTGTTAAGCTGTCCATCAGGCTTAGGACTGGAGGCTCCAGCCGTGCAGTTCCTTGCCCGCTTTTTCTGTGCTGCGGTGAAAAACAGACATCTGGTACTGGGCTGGCTGAGCCTGACACTTGTTTCTTGTCACCAGTTTATTGGTGGGGCTTCATTGATTCCACCTGTCACCACTCCCTTTTTTAAAAAATAGCGACGGAATTAGGAAAGGAAGAATTCATGAAGGGAAAGCCAGCAAAATGTGACGCTGGCTAAGCAAACGTGGCTAAAGGCGGACTGGGGGCACTACAAAACCCCAAATCAGTAGCTTGCAAGTGCAACCACTCCCCAAGCTGTGTAACCAAGGATAGGCAGATAGTCCAGCTAGAAAGTTTTGTGCTTTTCTTAGAAGCTTAAATGCTTCCATTAAAAGTGGTTCAAATTGTAGTGGCAAGTTGTATCATTTCTTGCTTGTTTCTAAGGTGGGAAAATGAAGTACACCTGTAACAACTTGTGTGAGAAGTCTCACTAAATTTAATAAATTGTGCATAGGACTAGGCTGATTGGTGACCCATTCTAGCTTCATATTAATTTCTGATTAAATAATAGGCAGCTTTACACTTGTGCAACTAGAAGTTCTGGAGGTTGCACAGGTGTTGCTGAGGCATATGTGAATCTGCAGAAAATACACAGATAAGGGCAGTGTCTTTCAGCTGCTTGATTTGAAGTCACTTGGAAACCAAGGACAAGTGCATCTTACACAGAGCTGTGTTTGAAATTATCATCAGAGACCATGTGATATGCCACTGTGAAACCAGGATACTGGACTTGATAGGTTTTTAGCTTCTTAAGTTCATGTAAACATTTTCCTTGGACACAGTTGCTTATGGGCACATTGAAATGGAACAGGATAGTTTGGTTAAAATTGGGAGGCATCACCAGATTTAGGGCATTGTGGGTGGTTCCTTGCACAGGGCACCAAGCTGAGGGGAAGCAAAATAATAATTGTGAAAATAATAGCTATGGGAAGGGGGACAAATTTTGTCCTTGCTCACGGTGACATTTTACCATCTCTTCCTCTGAGTGGGGCAGTTGATTTATATGAAAGAGGAACAGTAAAGTGGCGGGATTAGGTTGCTGTTTGTGCTAAGCCTGGCTAGTATTTAGTTAGCTGTGGAGCACCTGTCTAAATGTTAGTGCTTTTATTACACTGCTCTAAGGGCCAAGAAAATGTGTAAGGAGAAGCTGAGAGCTTATTGATCAGTTTCAAAAAATACAAATGCCAATGCTCTTGCCTTGGAAATCAATGGGTTGAAGAGTCTGGGAAGCTTGTTCAGTCTGTTAAGTCAGTAGACCAGTCCAGTTACCTAACATAGGCTGTTTCAGCCAAATAGCGCAGTATTGTCAACACACTAGGAAGATACTGGCATTAGTGGCAACTCTTGGGCAGTTTGTTTGTTTGTTGTTAAATTTGCTTGGTTTACAAAAGTACATTCATTGTCTCTTTTTTCAGGTTGTAAAGTCTTTTCTATGTATCAGTTACATATGATGCGAGACATTAGTGTTCTATACAGAATAAGGTTGGGGCATTGTTAGAATGCTTGAATTGGTGAATCTTTGGCCTGATGTGGCACGGCTGCTTCTATCTTCCCAAGATTGTGCAGTATGTTTGGAGTATCTCTGATATGAAAAAAGTTGCTAAATCCATGTGGATTGCACAGATTAGAGAGAGAGAGATTGTGCAAGCCAACAGAAAGTAAAGTTGGTTTAGAAGCCAGGGCCGTGGAATTTAGCACAGACTTTCCTGTTCAAAGTACAATAAACTTCACTGTTGTTGCACTTTACAGAGTACTAAAGAATAGAATAGTTTGGTAAAATAAAATACAGTATACTGCTTTATAAAAGTATACAGAAATATTTACATACTACGACTACTCTAAAAATGCTGTTGATAACCACACAATTTGGAAAAGTTAATACCAAGTGGAAATATCAGGGCCAAGAATGAAATAATACTTTTCACACCAAAGATGTGAACACATTTCCCACTATCACACATTTCCAAATGCAGTCTTCTGCCTATTATAAGCTCTACTCATTTTCTTGTCAATAGCTCATCATCCATAGTTTCTCAAATGGGTTGTGTTCATTAAGTCAGTGCTTTTCAACCAGTGTGCCATGGCACCCTGGAGTGCCTTGAATGATGGTCAGGGATGCTGTGGGCAACACTGGCCTCTGTCCCTCTTTCTTTCTTTCCCTCCTTCCTCTGATACCCTTTCACATCTCTGCCTACCAAAGGCTTGCATAGCTGTTTATTGCAACAGCCCTGGCTATAAGCTCCACAAGCAAATGGTGCCTTTAGGAGGCACCTCTCTTTGGGGCGGTGGGGCTCAGAGACTGCCCAGAGGATTCACAAGGAGAGGGGAGGAGAGAAGGTTGAGGGAACACTACACAAGGGTGGGTGTTCGGGAAAGGGTGAGAGGCTGGTAGCTCTGCAGGCAAGGGGTGACATAACTGGGCTCCTGAGCCCCAGAGAGGTGCTGCAGAAAGAAGGTAGTTGATTAAGGGAGCTGTGGACTCAAAAAGGCTTAAAACCTCTGCATTAAGTGATTGTGACCATTTCTTACTATTGTTTAATATGGCAATAGATCTAGTTCTCCTTACTACTCTAAAATAGCTATAATTTCAACACATTACAGGTTTTCTATCTGGATAGGTGGTGATGGTAGGTGTGTGCTAAAATCAAAATGCATCTTCCCACCACTTAAAACACTGTCACATGTAACTTCTAGATATTCTGAGAAGATGCAGTTCTATTTAAAAGGCAATCCGAACATCCTTCCTAAAACTGTATTTTACCAGAGAAATACACAGAAGATTTAGAGACTAACTCCGGGACAGTAAGGTAGAATGTTACCATAGATTTGTCACTGGACATATGATGCTGTATGTAAATATGCAAGCTACCATTTTAATGCTGAAAGATTAAAAAAAGCTAGCATACTGATAAAAGCATTTCTGTAGCATAGTTCAAGGCAAACCTCATAAATTCTTGGTGTACACTATATTCTACATGGGAAAATATGTCTATTGTAGGCATAATCTTAAAAGAGAACAGTGGTGTTATTTTCTAAAATGCAATAGTACAATTATACTATAAGGTGCAAGCATGGTGAGATAAAATCAAAGGCTTAGTAATTAATACCCTGATGTGCTTTGGCTCTTCTGGACTGTACTGTACTTTAAAAGCAAAACATATTTCTGGTCAGAACCGTTAGGGCAAAGAGGTAAGGAGTTGAGGTAGGGCAGCTTTGTTCATTTGAGGCTGCTTAGTTTTAACAAGAACAAATTCTCTATTTGTTACACAGGAACCTAGACTGCGAGTTGTGCCTCTTATTCTGTGGATCATTTGGAGAAATACACTCAAAGCAAGATACTAATTGGTAAGTGGCCTCCATAAACACTTAAGGAAAAGGTCGTAGCTAGATTTTTCCTTTTCAAAAGAGGTATTTGGCACATCTAACTGTAGTCTTAGGACAGAGTATTCTGGCAAAGACAAGGCCTTGTTTAGGAGCTGTAAATCATAATGAGAGAAATGTTTCATGCCCAGCTGGTCAATTAGGCTTCAGTATGCTTAATTTAATGAAGTGAAATAAGCAGGGGTAGAAAAACTGTATGGCACAGAATGTAGAACATAGCAGCCTGATCAGAATGTTCAGATTCTTGGCTTTTGTCATTATAGACTGCATGTTGCTTCCAGTCACATAGTTGTATAGAAAGAATGTGGAAATGCGAGACAACCGTTGCTCAAAACATGAGCCAAATTCAAGACTAATCCCCATGGAATTAGTGAAAGATTTTATCTGCAATCCTATACAAACACTTACCTGGGAGCAAGTCCTTTTGAATCCATAGGATTTATTGAGTAGATGTAACTGAAATTTGTGGTGACATAGTTCTACTAACCTAAAGCTAAGGAATCATTGGCCATACTTCCACAATTGTAGCCTGCTCTTGAATGCCTATTGCCCTCTCTTCAGTAGTTTCTGTATATCTCATCAGTTTGGGTTCCCCTCCCCCTTCAAAGTCCTCAAAAAGAAGGACCTAGTCCAGCATCCTGTTTTCACAGTGGCCAAATGCCCATGGGAACCCTGCAGGCAGAACCTCATCTGCATTTCCCAGCAACTGTTATTTGTATTGCCTCAGTGGGAGCAGTACACAGCCTTTGTGTCTAGCAGCCATTAATACTCTTCTCCTCCATGAACTTCTCCAGTCCTCCTAAAGGCATTCAAGTTGGTGGCCATCATCACTACATACTTGTGGGATCAAATTCCGTTGTTCAACTATGCAGGGTGGGGGGAAAGTGCTTTGTTTTGTCTGTCCTGAATCATCTAGTACTCTTTTTGTATTATGTGAGGGAGAAAAACCTCCCTCTGTCCACTTTCTCCACACTCTGTACAACCTTGTACAGTGGTACCTCGGGTTAAGTACTTAATTCGTTCCGGAGGTCCGTACTTAACCTGAAACTGTTCTTAACCTGAAGCACCACTTTAGCTAATGGGCCTCCCGCTGCTGCCGCATTTCTGTTCTCATCCTGAAGCAAAGTTCTTAACCTGAAGCAATATTTCTGGGTTAGCGGAGTCTGTAACCTGAAGCGTATGTAACCAGAAGCGTATGTAACCCAAGGTACCACTGTACACTTTTATCAGGTTCCCCTTTGCTTGCACTACTTCTAAACTAAAACGCCCCTAATGTTGTAACCTTTTCTCATAGGGGAGTTGCTTTTTCCCCTTGATCATTCCGTTTGCCCTTTCCTGAACTTTTTCCAGCTCTACAAATTTATTTTTTAGGTGAGGTGATTAGTACTATATACAGTATTCCAAGTGCGCTTGCACCCTAGTTTGTGTAGTGGCATTATAACATTGGGAGTTTTATTGCCCAATCTCTTTCTGCATGATCCAGCATGTGGAATTCACCTTTGTCTGCAGTTGCCACATACTGAATTGACATCTTCATTGAGCTATCCACTATGATGCCAATATCTCATTCCTGGTCAGTCACTGACAGTTAAGACCCCATTAGCTCATATGTGAAATTAGGATTCCCGCCCCCTTTCCAAAAAACATGCATCTCTTAACATTTGCTTTCACTGAATTACATGTGCCATTTTACTGTCCATTTACTCAGTTTGGACAGATACTTTTGGAGCTCCTTACTGAACAATTTGGCATCAGCAAATCTGGCCAACTCATTGCTCACCTCTAACTCTAGTTCATATATGAACGAGTTAAAAAGCATAGGTCCCAATAACAATCCTTGGAGGGACTCTACTTTCTATATGCTTCCACAGAGGACTTTCTGTTTTCTGTTCCTTGTTAATGATCCATTAGAGGGTCTCTTCCCTTACCCCTTGTCTACTAAGTCTACCCAGGAGTCTTTGGCATGGGATATTCTCAACAGCTTTTTAGAAGTCTTAAGTACACAATGTACACCAGGAGTTAAAGTTTTAAATATCCTCCTTTCATGTGCAATCTTGAAGCTTGTAACAGCAAACCGGTGTTTGTGGATTACATCTGTATCAGGTCATTGTGTGAAGCATTATAATTTGAGTCAAGTTGTGGAGAAGTGGTGTATTTGTAGAATACCAATCATAGGATTTTATCTGATATACTTTTGAGTTCTTGGTTGGAGAACACCGGAGCCTTAGTACAAAATCCCAAAATCTAACTGGCCTTTTTTTAGTATATAGTACAGATGCAGTTGAGTAGTAGTCTTTTTGGAGGTTAGTACTTGGGAGTAGAGGGACATGGGTGGCGCTGTGGATTAAACCACAGAGCCTAGGACTTGCCAATCAGAAGTTTGGCGGTTCGAATCCCCACGACGGGGTGAGCTCCCGTTGCTCGGTCCATGCTCCTGCCAACCTAGCAGTTTGAAAGCGCGTCAAAGTGCAAGTAAATAGGTACCGCTCCAGCGCGAAGGTAAACGGCGTTTCCGTGCGCTGCTCTGGGTCGCCAGAAGCGGCTTAGTCATGCTGGCCACATGACCCGGAAGCTGTACGCCGGCTCCCTCGGCCAATAAAGCGAGATGAGCGTCGTAACCCCAGACTGGACCTAATGGTCGGGGTCCCTTTACCTTACTTAGGAGTAGGATTCTTCAGTGGTTTTCTAGATGAATAAAATGAATAGTGGAATGAAAAGAGTCCCCTCGCTAACAGGAATAAGGGAATTATTTCTTCATTTGTGTATTCCAGGTAGGGTTGAAAGAAATGTTTTAAGATCTATTAAGGAACTGCTAGGCAGACCATTTTCCTTGACCTGTCAACTAGTTAGACATTGGATGTAGTTATAGAATAATACCAATAACCCAATGTCTGCATTCATTTTCAAACAATGCTGAACTTCTGTCATTAAAATGCTTTTTCAGACTGGCCGCAAAAGCCATTTTTTTTCAAATCATAAAATTGGCCTATGTTAATTTACTAATCCTGGAGTTGCTGTATGATAAGTAGAAGGTGCACTGATTAGCCACTTTGCTTTAGGAGGCTGAAGACATGTCAGAAAATATTGAACATGGACTGACAGTTTGATTGACAACTTAGTGCTGCAAATTCCCTTGTTATCTGTTAAATGCACCTGGTCTTAAATTGGCTAAGACTGTATTTTTTCTATGTTACAGAAAAGTATCTATTATAAACTATATATAAGATTCATTCATGTTTAAAAACCTATGCAACAATCATCCTGAGAGCATGACTGGCGCACAAGCAGTACATGCATTAGGAGTTTTGCACATGGTAAAGGGCTTTTAAACATTACCCTCCCTATATATATGATCAGGACAGTGATAGAATTTCCTACAGCTTGCATGTGGAGTCAGTTATTTCTTAGCCAAATTTTAGTACAGGATTTCCCAAACCTGGGTCTGCAGTTGTTTTGGGGACTACAGTTCCATCAACCAGAGGTCAGGGATGGTGGGGATTGTAGTCCAAAAACAGCTGGAGACCCAAGTTTGGGAAATCCTGCCATAATACGTTGGTTGGACTACAATGCCCATCAGCCCCAGCCAGTATAACCAGTGTCAAGGATATTGGGAATTTTAGTTTGTGTAGTTTCTGGAGGGCCATAAGTTTGCCATGCCTGCCTTAGAGCGTCTGCTTTGTATGCTGAGGATCATGGCTGGGAGTATGTCTGAAACCCTGGAGAACCATTGCCACTCAGATGGACAAATGGTCTGACTTGTCATAGGACAGCTTTTCTTCAGGTGCAGCTTCTGTCCAAGAAATTCCTTTAATGCCTACCATGAAATACTTCTGAACTTGGATGTTTCATTAACAATTAACTGACAATGTTAAGGTGATCATTGTCTTTTACTGGATGTCCATCTTTTCTTCATCTCTACTTTGCTGCTCTCATTCTCTGGGACATATATGACAATAGCTGCTTGTATCTAGTTAACTGTTAGAGCCTGCTGTTGAGCTTTTTGGTCTGAGTACTGTACTGTGTGTTTAAAATACTATCATTTAAAATTCTGGCTATAGTTGTGGAACAGGTGTGTGTGCCAGACAGTGGAAGCAAGAGATGAGTAGAAACCTGTAGGTACACAGACGGTAACTTTATTAGGCCAAATGCATTTAAGACAGCAATCTTCTTCAGGAACTCTATGCAATATAAATGGTTGGGGATTTTTTGTTATTTTAACTGCATAGTGCCCCTGAAAAAGTTCCTAATTAAAAATGCATTGATCCTAATAAAGTACATACCTATGAATGAAGAAGCCTGTTTCACCCACAATTGGTGCTTTCATACCTTTCCTTTCTTGCCAGAAACTGCAAGTTTTTAAAATTCATATGCAAGTTCATTAGCAACACAAGCTTATTATTAAATTTCTATACTTCTATACCATCTTTCATCCAAGGATCACATGGCAGTTCACAATTTAAAAACTCAAAAATATCTAACATAGTAACAAACAAAAACCCCTCCCTCCACAGTTTAAAACGCCATAGATTATTTAATTAGCCAAAGGCCTGGGAGAACTTGGTTAGATACAATCCTTTAAACCAGGGGTGGGGATCTGATTGTGCTCACTACTCTTACTTGCAGCCCTGGCTTTAATTTGATTTCAAGTCAGAGCTCCAAAGATCCCTGCTAAAAGCAGGTTTTGCAGTCAGCACAGAATTTAAATCTATGACTGAGTGCAAGTTCCATTTGGCAGGGATCCACTCCCAAGAGGATCTGATCCCAGCAGTGCATGCATTGAATTCAGCATCAAAAGCAAGCCCTGTTTTCCAAACCAATCAATAATAATAATAATAATAATAATAATAATAATAACCCCCCACCAGGCCAAATTCAAGCAAGAGGTTCCTCATCCCTCCTTAAAAAGAGGTCATTAATGGCCTAGCATTGCAGCATTGCCAGAGGCTTGCAAAATCCCAACTGCGTAGTAGTGTTGGACATTGCTGAGCCTTCTGTATTTTCAGGATGCTAGTGGCACTTGCAAGTGCTAGTGCTGTCATCTCCTAGTTGGTTGTCCTGCCTCTTAAGTCTTCTGAGGGAGGAATTAGCTGCTGGGCAGTGTGCTAAAGGAAATTCTTTTTTGCTTTACAAGGATAAAAAGTTAGAGGGGCTTAAGGACCAGTAAGGTGGCAGCACATATGGCCGTTTCAAACACATACTTTAATGTTGAACACACTCCAATGAGAAAAGTTGTGCTCGAAAGTAATTTCACGTGGCTTCATAAAGTTTCTGAAAGTGTTTGAGATGTTGAGTCTTTCTTTTGTGATTAGTTTCTCCAATACTTGTCTGTCTGCTCTTTCCATCCAACTGTGTGGCTTCATTTGTCAAAGTTCTTGTGTAAGTTGTTACCCTGCTGTGTTGTATTTCGGAGGTTCTGAAGATGCAGGCTGGCTGCCAAAGTTCCCTGCCCCATTTTTTAAAAGTCCTTCTGGCTGTACAGGACAGGGGAGGAGTTTGTGAGCCTGATGCTACTCTTAACCATGGAGGTTTATCCAGGTACCACTAAACTGTCATTAGCATTAATTGTATCCTAAAGCAGTCTAAACCCAGTTAGGCTAAAATTATGCCCATGGGTGGTATCCAACACATCCTAAGAATAGAGCCATTTAAATTAATGGGCATTAATTTCAGTAGGTCTACTCTGAGTAGGGCTAGCACTGAATACAATTCTATATTCATATCCAGGACCAGTCTTTGAGGTGTGCTGAGCAACTCAGGTTAAACTTGAAAATAACATTTAGCTAGTGTGGGTAACAGTTACGAAACTAAACTTTTTAGTATTTATGTTCTAAATTGGGGAGGGGGTGTTTGGAGAGAGTCCTTTGTTGTAAGTGGTTGCCATTTGCCTAAAACCTTTCAAGGCCTAAATAGAAAACAAATTGTATTTTTCTTAAACTCTGTCTAGCAAATCTGTCTTTTAAAAATCCGCTTTTAGAGTAGAACCCAAAAACAAGAACCTATCTAAACCCTACCATGTAAAACGTTTTCTCCACAGATATTGGGAGAGAGACATATTCTCATCTCTGCTTTCAAGAAAGTGGCATTCTTGAGCCCTCTGAAGGACGGTACTTCAAGGTTGACCGTGCAGCTAAATTGAACTTCCAGTTACTGTTACTGTACCATGGGCTGTATTAAATCCAAAAGCCCCTTCCCACACACTATTCTGGATGATGGAAGCCGGGAAGTCAGCGAATATAGTGGAGGTAACGTAGATAAATCTTCCCAATTTCAGACAAAGTCTGGGATGTCGTCTTCAGCAAGCCCTGCAGTGATGGACTTTGCTCACCGTCTCTCCCTAGAGATTCTGGATCAAGCTGTGAAGCAATGGTCAATGATTGAAAGCAAATATAGTGACATCCCCTACATAGAAAGTGAAGATTCATGAATTGCAAGGCTTGGCTCCTCTCACTTTGTCAGGCGTCTCTTGTTTTTGGTGCTAGTGCAAATAAAGCGACATTCATACAAGAGCAGTTGTGATTTTGAAAGACACTGGTTGTACAGATGCAGCTAGCCTTGATTCTGGTAATGTAACACCTTGCCTTTACTATTCATTTTTTAACAGAACCACACACAGTAGTATCAAATGGTTCATCAACTTGTGTGTAAGTCAGTGCTCCAATCAGTTGTGTTCAGTATTGGCAGCAGCACTAAAGATGCACAAGAACAAATGCATTAAGTGCTCGTCTTTCTGAAATCTCTGGAACAGTGGGTATAGTTGAATTAAGATTGAACCAGGGTTTAAGAAATAAGGTTATAACTATTAGTTGTGATGGTGAAGTAGGCATGTGAATTGCTAACTCCACCTAAGAGAAAATTGTAAATGTAAGCACTGAATACAGTGTTGCCAAAGTTAAAGAGTTTTAAGTCCCATTTATAGGAGAGTTAGCTAAGTGTTTAACTCTACCAGGGATACAAGTGCTTATACCACCATGTTCATGGTTCATACCACCATCAGAGCTTCTTTTTCTAGACATATCTCATCATTTTGATGTACTGGGGCTAGTTGTTTGCAACTTTGTTCAGTTAAGTACACAAATCGTATGTCAGACCAAAGACTTGCTGCTGTAAGGGAGATGAATTAACATTGAATGTTGATGGTTAAGAAACAAATTACACTGACAACAAATAATGAAAATTCCTGGGTAATGTTGAAAAAGCATTCCAGCCTATTTTTTTGTTGGTAACAAAGTAAACAGCAGGGCAGCATACCTTTAAAAATATCACATTTTAATTTGAACACCCTTTGTCGAGACCACAATATTTAATAGCATTTAAAACGCTATTTGAGAGAGAAAAAGGGAAATGCAGCAGACAGAATGAAAGGCAGAACTGGAAGAGGAGAGAACTAGGTAAGTTATTTGAGGATTTAGTCAAATGATCAACAGTTTTGCTGAAAATGTTTGGGGTATGTCCTCAATATTATTTTCAGATATGCAAGTTCTAGTTAGCACAAGACAAATGAAATGCAGGTTATATCCAAGGCAACATAGGAGTCCCACTCTTTAGTTTTGCTGGTGAAAAGAAATTTAATTATGAATGTAATGAACTTTTCTTGTTCTTGGACCAACCGTGGCATGCAATATCATTTCCGAACACTAAATTTCAAGTTAGTAAAATTTCAGTACTGAAATGGTGGGGGGGGGGAGGGGAGGGTGATCTCCAAGCAGTGCTGTCATTCCTTCTGGTGTATCTTATTGTAGTAGAAATAGCAGCAATGTGTGAGAAGCCACCTGTCCCAGATGCTGCATTGTTTCTCCTGCTGCTGTCCTTTCTTTGGTAGCAGGCATATTGCAAGCAGGCATATTGCAAAGATACAATCTTAAGAGCCCTGGAGTAAGAGCAGGGGAAGAGCTTGACTTCTCCAGATCTTCAACACCAGATGAAGTTCTTAATATTTCTAAAGATATTTCATTTCTACGTAAATTAATATCACTAAACTGGACGCTAACCAAAATAAAACTGAATGCGACCCCTATTATACTTTATAAAAGATATATTACCGCCAGTGTTCTATCAATGTATCACAAAAGATTTAGCTTCTGTTTGATACTGTGTAATATGGACATTAACAATACACTTTGAGTATATTTTTTATTTTAAAATCAGGAAAATGACCAAGTAAATATGGCAAAAGCCATGCTTTAAAGCACTATCTACAGCACAACTTTGTAAATCTGGTACTTCTGTAGCATAAGGAAGTGGTAACCTAAACTATAGCTTATTACAATATATTTTTTACAGTATATGTTATGTTTTCTTTCTACCCAAATGATTAATCACTTTCAACTGTGTTTGAATAAAAAAAAATCATACTTTTGTGTATTTATTTGGAAACTGCGTTAAGAGCTTTAAAAAGACATACAACATCTTGAATGGGTGCATGAGGGGAAGAACAGGCATGACACATCAATGTGGAAATATACCGTGATTACATTGCCTGTGTTGTTTTCTCTCATTTTCCAAAAACTTAATTACAAATATCGAGCCTGAAATCTGGTTGAAAAACTTTAAATTTGAACTTAAAACCTGGGTAGCTGCCATTGTGTGGCAATGGAATTTTGCTTTCTAGCACAGAATGGTGGTTTAGCAGATTCCAAATACTAGATGTTTAAGATATAAGGCCAATTGATGTCCCTGGTCCAGTACTGTACCGAAGGCCTTAAACAAGAACCAAGAAGGGAGATGGTTCAAGAAGAGAACAAGGAGGGGATGGCCCTTCCACTTACATGCCGTGTAGAGATGGAAGGACACAAGTTGAGAAATCCTGCCCCCTTCAAATCTTGGTTCTAGAACAGTAGATTGGTCTGCATGTGTATTTGCTCCCAATTTATGGAAATAGGGGAATCACAGTTCCTAAATTTCTTAAGGGGCTACTGATGAATAATGCTGCTTTGTATTTCCTTTTCGTTATTCCATCCAGTTTCTCATTAACTATTACTAAAAATGTTTCTTTTCAAACAAGCTTTCTCATTTTCTAACAATTTTTTAGCTATCTTGATTCTTCAGAGAAATAGAAATTCTGAAATTGTGACATTATCATCTATTACCATGGAAACAAGTAGAACAGTGGCTTGACCTGCCTTACTATAAAAAGCCTATAGAAGGAAGATCGACAGCCAGCCAGCTGTGGCATGTAAATGTTCATTAACTAACCACCACAGTAACTAAAATCAATAGAATCTAGTTGCAGGGCACTGCTACATCTGCAGAAGCCCAAGAAGCAGAAGAACTATTTAAATGCCAGCAAAATTTATATCACAGCAGAGCAGGGAATGTGTAGACAGAGTACAGGAAGAAGTCTGTCCACACACAACTTAAATATGCACATTGCAGCTTCCCCAGCCCTCAGGAACTCGGGGCTCTAGCCTCTTATTTTCCTCTACAGAACTCAGTGGAAGTTCCTGAGAACTGAACTAGCTGCGTATAGTCCAAAACCTGAAAATGACTTACCATTATCATATAAGGTGGTAAAACTCAATTATGATTTCCCCAAGGGATCTTGGTAGGCAGTCCCGAGGCTGGGATGCCTCCTCCCGCCAGCTGCACAGGTGGGGACCAAATGGCTGATCCTACATGGGGGTGGAACCATCACACCGACGCCTTTTGTTTGGGACAGCTGGGTTTTTCTTACCTTTTAAAAAGTGAAGAAATTCTCCATTGCTGCAAATTTCCAAGCAGACGCTGCGCGGGATGCAGTGCAGTCCAGTGCCAGGGCTATGGCAGCAACCATCTTCGCTAGATGTAACATCTGGCTTTGCAACTGGGACATCAATGCCACAGAGCCAGCTTCCTAACTCACAGCAGGTGGACGCTCTTTGAGGAGCTACTGGAGCTGCTAGTGGAGACACATGACAAACAGAAGGCACTCCTGCGCTTTAAGAAGGGTGATCACAATACGATGAGCAACATTCCTCAAGCATCTACAAATCATGCTGGAACCACACACAGCGAGCCACAGCCCCCTCTTCTGCTTGGCCACAGTCCAACTCGGAGTATTCCTCACCCATGAAATTTCAGAAGGGAACCGAAAAGCAGTTTGCATGATGCCAGGTCTCCGGGCCTCCAGAAGGCAGACTTCTCCACATCTGACAGGTGAGTGATTGATGCCATTTCCTCTGACTACACGCTGGATTTTTCAGACAGCCAAGAGATAAATTTATCAATACACATTAGTCCAGGGAGCTAGACAAGCACAGCCACTAACCATCTTTTAGCTATTCAGGCAATGGAGCCAGTGCCGCAATGAGACAGGAACCACAAGGTGTACTTATTATTCTTCCTGGCTAAAAACAAAGAGGGAGATTCGAGCAATCCTCGACCTAAAGTGGCTGAACAAGAGGATGGCCTAAAAAGAATTCAAGATGGAGACCTTTAAGTCAACATTAGAGGCCATTCAATGAGGTGATTGGTTGGTGTTGATAGACCTGTTGGAGACTTGCCTCCATACACCTAGCAACAAAAACACAGGAAGTACATGTTTTCTATCAGATCTTATTTTTATGTACCATAAATATTCAAGCAGGTTTAATCAATTAAGTCATATATCTAATAGCCCTCCAAAAATACAATCATAGGTTTTCATGTATCTCACATGTACTGTCCATTCAGCGACAAATCAGCTCCTGACTCATCAGGACAAACTAGTTAGCTGTGGCTAAGATATCTTGGTTAGAACACACTTTTTGTCCACTTCAAGTCTTTGGATCACAGCTCAACAGCTCATCCATCTGGATTGATTAAGTTTCCATACATTATGATAAAAGTAATTGTGATTATTTTAAATTCTTGTTTCATCTCATAAGCCACCTATAAAACATATTTTAAAGAAAGGCATATATTTTAAAAACAACCCAATATGCACACAACATTTAGTTGATTCAAGGATATCTGAGTCTATATGAAATAATCTTGTTCATTTTACATGGAAAAGTAAAAATGCAAACACACAGGTGATAAAGCTGTGGATATCTGGCTAACCCCTGGATAGCACTGCCCCAACAATTCTCTCTAAACCAATATTTGATTCCTGTACTTGATATAACAGCAATGAGCATTTCACTCAATGCCAGTTATCCCAAATATGTCAAATTCAAAATTATTCATTAGTTGCTTTAAGTAAAAGCTAGAACTAAAAGAGGCACAGTATTAGTCCAAATATTTTATAATTTGAGATCACCACTTCCAAGAGACTTAAAGCATGAGTCCAAATATTCATCTGTTACTTCTTCCAAAACGGCTGGCTTCCACTTTGGAGACTGATCTTTGTCAATTATCACTACCAGAGAAAACAAAAATAATAATGTTCTCATTAAGATACCTTCCTTAATATTTGAAGCAGGTGTTATCCTTGTGGCAATGAATATTGAGAACAAACTATTATAGCACATCAGAATGTAACAGGTGGTCCGGGCATTCTCTACAGAGAATGGAGAAGTAAATATTGCTTTAACTCCTATCTCCAAGAATAGAATAGCTGAGAACGAAACAGTCAGCAAAAAACCCCAGCAGCCTGTGATGCATGCATTGTAACACTGAACTTTTGCCATACAAAGTGTCAGACCAAATGATCATAATGGGCTCCCCTTTACACTCCTAATATCCACATGTTTTGATCATTTTGTTTGCTTTTCAAAAACTTGCTATGCATTGTGGGCATTAATCTTCTTTCATGTCCATATCTGTGCAAAGGGCCCAAGGATCCTTGCTGATTTATGTTTCAAAAGAAAATCAAACAAGACTTACAGAGGCCTCTTAGTTATGACACCTGCCACGGGAAAAGCGGGGAGAAGCTTCTCCCAAAATGTAAAATGTCACAACGCATTCACTGAAGGCTTATTATGCTTAGCTAGCAAGGAAGACTCGTCTATCCAACACCAAGTAGGAGACCAAACCCTCTTTAAAGTGCACAGCACTCATTACAGGGGGCTGCACTGCTCTTGCCAAAGAATGGGGGAAATGTGACCTTCCGGGTGCTGCTGCTCTCCAAATCCCATCCCAAAGGCTTCCCAGCTCTGCTGTATTATTAGATTATAAGACTGCCTGCCTGCCAATTGCCTGATATCACAATGATGTCAAGTGACCCGTTTTCCTTTGGCGAGGAATTTGAAATCAAACTGCAAAGGCACGAGGCTTTTCATGCGCCAGTGATCAGCAGTGCCTGCAAACCATGCTTTTGGCTGAGTGAGCCGCATCTATACCTCCTCACATCTGTCATATATAACATCAGGTGCAGGGCAGGTAAGTATGGATTGGCCGAAACAGTCTTGCGGGCCAAATGGGGAAGCCTGGCTGGCCGAATTAGGCTCACAGGTTGAAGGTTCCTCACTGCTGTATCAATGTATGTTAAAATCAAGTGCCAATAACTTCATTGTGAGGGGAGGGGTTTTACTAGCCAATCTTCCTCGCATGAGCACAGTGTAATAAGGTTAGAAATTGTACTGACCTAGTGACGATTTGAGAGTGAAAGCAGACACTTATAACCCTAGTTTGGTAGCAGTCAACCTTGAGGTCAAAAAGAGCCAAGCTATTCAAATAGAAAATGGATTATCTACAGCTGCTCTGAACGTTTATTTCTCAGTCAGCACTTCACGGGGCTATGCAGATCAGCACAACGAGTAATCTGGTTCTGCCCTCTGTCTGACTCCTAGATGGTTTTAATAACCTGGCACATTAGCAATAAGAATCACAGTTATTGGTATTTCTGTCTGCTTTGAATGAGGACTCCAGCTTCCATCTTGTCACTGCTTGCATTCCACCCCCCTTTAATGGCTAATGCAGTAAGTTACATGCTAGTAGCCTGAAAAGTAGAGCAACTGCATTAGAAACACTTTCATTATTAATCTTTAACATAAATACTTGCACATAATTTTATCCACAGTTGGTAAGCAGATTGATAAACTTAGCAAAACGGAAATTAAAATAAAATTCAAAGTAGAGTGTATCCTGTAACTATATCCCATTTTCTCATTTGTGTTAGGCAATCTCATCATCAATGTATGTTTGCAAAGCAGAGAAACTTATAAAGACCCCGCACACCACAAGCAATGCTTTTTTGAGGCCTATTTTGGGTGGGGGAGGGCCCCCGTTTACTGTGCTGGCAGGTTCTCCAGCCCTGACATCCACAATTCATATTGGGAAATCTGAGGCTGAGAAGAGTTAAGGGAGGCCTATTTTAGAAAGAGTTAAGAATTAATTAAAACAAATTAATTGGGTTATCTGCTTATTTCTTAGAATGACTGGCCATGTAAAACAATGGCATAAGCAATTCTGCCTGGAGCACTCAATACCTGTTTTAACATCATTAGTATTGGCATCATTAAAAAGTTAAACCGTACATCAGGTAGGTAAGGTCACTGAATAGTCACATTTCACAACTATTCTAGAGAAATTTGCGACTCAAGACGGCTTACTGCATTTGCTGTGGGACTTCATATTGGTGCAATTTCTGAAAGAACTGCACTAGCAGTTTGATCTCATTTTTAAAATAAGGTCCAAAAGCGTTCGACTGATGTTCCTAAACACAGCAATCCAAGTCGACACTGTGGTTGGTATCAGCATTCAAATCTCAGTTGCCTGCCTGCTTCTGCTTCCCATTCTCGTCTGCCTTGCATGAACAAAGAGGCTATGCAACAAGAGTGCTTCACTGTGCCCTTTCTCCCTCGAACAACATAGGTGTCTTGAAATATAATAGTTAAGGATGTGAATGGTTTCAGAACTCACAGGGTTAAAGAGTTCTGTGTGACGTCCCTCAATTCCTGTCGCGTGACCCGAAAGGAGGGAGGAGTTGTTTCCTCACTGTTCTGTCTCCGCAGCTGAAGGAGACAGCAGCCATTAGCCATGAGTGCTAGAAGTCCGGGAGAGTCTATCTGAGAAATGCTGAGTTGTAAATATTCTGCTGTAATAAAAGACTGATAAAATGGACACACAAGTGCTTGATGTGTTTGCATGGATCTGAAGCAACAGTTTTTCCGCTGTGTTTTTACTCTGCAAGGCGAAACCGGAGAGACGCAGATCGGCGCAGCTTGGCTGAGGAGCTATAAACTGCAGCTAATTGGGGTCGTAAACCAATTAAGCTTCATTATCTAACAAAGGAACAGCAAAAATGCAATTTTAGTGCTACAAATATTGAGTCCTGATAACTGTTACACCTTTAGTTTTTTCCCAGTGTACGTTCAATCGGGAATGAAGACCTCCAAGTAGTCCCTTGTCACTGGTCTGTAATGCAGTCTTGAGAGTTGTGCTGGCATTCCGATGAGTTTACTAGGAGCCGGGCATCTAACTCAACTAACTGCCATCAGCCTTACGTGATGCTGGGTTCTAGATTACCTGCGCCAAGCCTGCATGCCTTGGGTTAATCTTTCAGGATGCTTAACTCACAAAACATTGTGGGCGACAGCTGTCGCTAATGATGAAAGGAGAGCTTTAAGTGAGAGAGTATGGTGGCTGCAGTTCACCACAAAATAGAGACTATAATAAGGCAAATTGCTACCCACAAAGCAAGGATTCAGAGAGATACCCAATAGACTTGGCATCTAAAAAAACAAACCAGGCCTGGGGATTGCAGGGGTCAGGAAGCAGGTTTTCTAGGTTTTGCAAACATTTTGCAAACCTTCCTACAAAGGTTTGCAGCACAAGAAGTCAATGTCAAATGGGCTACTACTTGTCTACCAACAATACAAAAGCAAGAAAAAAAAACAGTGGGGGGATGAAAGCTAGGAAGTTGAAATAGCCTCTCCAGCCTCTACTTTACCTGCTCGGACGCCTTCATAGAAGTCATGGCCTCGCTGGAAGAAAAAATAACTCATCATATAACAGTAATTCCCTAGCACACTTTGAGATATCCTATATTTTGCTCCTATTGCAATTCAAATTCAAATTAATGTAGTCTAGATAGCACATGTAAGCCAAATTTCAGCATGGTGTTCATTTATTTAAATTATATCCCACCTTTCTCCCAGTGCAGGGTCCAAAGCAGCTCACAGCACCCAAGGTCTGAACAAAAAAGTCTTGGCTTGCCAGCAAAAAGAAAAGCAGAGAGGAGAGTCTGGGCTTATGTGGAAGGAAGTTCCACAATCTGGGAGCAGTCACTGAGAAGGCCCTCTCTCATGTCTTCACCAAACATGTCTGTGAAGGTGATGGGACTAAGAGAGCTTCATAGGTCATAACCAGCACTTTGAATTTTGCTGGGAAATGGACAATAGCCAGTGAAGCTATTGTAACTAACAGTGTAACTACTGGTCAGCAATCTGGCTGCAGCATTTTGGGCTCACTGCAGTTTCCAACACTTTCCACAAACAGTGCATTACAGTAATCCAAACAGAATGTAAGTCTCACCACTTCTTTAGCATTAAATATAAATATTTGCAGCATCAAATCTATTTTAATGTTTCCTATATCCCAAACATGCCCTTGGTAACTAGCTAGTGAAGGAGCGTCTCCACCCCCATCGCTCTGCCTGGACACTGAGGTCCAGTGCCGAGGGCCTTCTGGCAGTTCCCTCACTGTGAGAAGCCAAGTTACAGGGAACCAGGCAGAAGGCCTTCTCGGTAGTGGCACCCACCCTGTGGAACGTCCTCCCACCAGTTGCCAAAGAGAAGAACCACTACCAGACTTTTAGAAGACATCTGAAGGCAGCCCTGTTTAGGGAAGCTTTTAATGTTTAATGTATTTTAATATTTTGTTGGAAGCCGCCCAGAGTGGCTGGGGAAACCACAGACTTAAGGCCATTGATTTCAATGAGTTTACTCTAAGTATGACTAAGGTTGGCTATTACTCAAACCATGAGCACCAAGGTAAGCTGGAATCGCCCTTCTGAACCAGGAAACTGGGTGCTTGACCCTATTTAGCTTAACTATAAATGCATGACACCGGCCTGTAAACTGCCTTACCATGCAAGCTTGGCTCAGCCTGTACTCCATGGTGAACACATCCTGCAGGCTCAGGGAAGCTCCTTCTCTAAGCTGCCTCAAGGTCATCTTTAAAGACGTTGGAGACATTTTTGTAATGGTCTGTGGAAATTAAAAAACATTTCCAAGGTGAATGAATGAATAGACTTTATTTGTGTAGCCGACAGGCCATAGCATCAAAGGACAAACACCAACAAAAATACATTACGAATATAGTTACCATAAAATCTTATGACCTCATTCAGTCATTCATTTCCAAGGTAAATTTTCAGTTTAGGAGGAGCTGCACGTCGCAGGAACCCGGAAGCAAAGAAGACTGCCTTTCCGCGTTAACGCTACACAAGTAATTGTAAAGGTCACATAGCATGTGATAGTATAAGTTCACTAGGTGCGCTGTTCCCTTTCAAAATACTTGACCGGAATAAATCCAGCCAATGTTTCATTCATGAAAGGTAATCATTGTTCTTTGACATTCCACATACACCCCGCCCCCAAATTAAGAGACGGCACTTCTGAAGAGTGACACTGAATACTTCTCAAAGCTCTCCTGCCCTCCCTTCTAAAGCTCTTTGTTCCATTATTTTTCTCCTCCTGGTGGGCTTTGAAAACGCTGAAACTATACCCACACCTTCAGACAGGTCTTGGATCCAGTCCTGCATAAAACTAGCAAGAGGGCCATTTCACAAGAAATACAACAAGATACAGCAGGCTAGAACTACTAGTTAACAGGCTTCTGTGATCATGTTGGTTTACATACCTAGGACTGGGCATTTCCAATTAACTGAATTTGCACTGTTCCCATTTTAGAGGCTCTGCTTGCTCTTTGAACTAAACAACTACAGTGTGTCTTAATATCAGGCTATGTATTATTATACATTTATTACATTTATATCACACCTTTCCTCAAAGCAGCTCAAAGTGGCATACTTGACTATCCCTCCTACCCTTAATCTTCACAGCAACCCTGTGAGGTGGATTAGGCTGTGTGACAATGACTGGCTCAAGGTCATCCAATCAGCTTCATGGCTTAGTGGGGATTTGAATCCTGGTCTCCGGTCCAAGTCTGCTCCAAGTCTGACGCTCTGAAGAAGTGTGCATGCACACGAAAGCTCATACCAATGACAAACCTAGACAGCATCTTAAAAAGTAGAGATATCACCTTGCCAACAAAGGTCCGTATAGTAAAAGCTATGGTTTTCCCAGTAGTGATGTATGGAAGTGAGAGCTGGACCATAAAGAAGGCTGATCGCCAAAGAATTGATGCTTTTGAATTATGGTGCTGGAGGAGACTCTTGGCAGTCCCATGGACTGCAAGAAGAACAAACCTCTCCATTCTTAAGGAAATCAGCCCTGAGTGCTCACTAGAAGGACAGATCCTGAAGCTGAGGCTCCAATACTTTGGCCACCTCATGAGAAGAGAAGACTCCCTGGAAAAGACCCTGGTGTTGGGAAAGATGGAGGGCACAAGGAGAAGGGGACGACGGAGGACGAGATGGTTGGACAGTGTTCTCGAAGCTGCCAGCATGAGTTTGACCAAACTGCGGGAGGCAGCGGAAGACAGGAGTGCCTGGCGTGCTCTGGTCCAGGGGGTCACGAAGAGTCGGACACAACTAAACGACTAAACAGCAACAAAGGTGCTAATGGAAGAATTTTTTTTATTTTCTTTTGACTACGGCAGACCAACACAGCTACCTACCTGTAGCTCCAGCCAATAGAAAGCTTGAGGATATAGCCTTACAAAGGGCTATACACTTTTTTTTGTTATCAAGAGCCAAAAGGTTGTTGGAAGAACTACTAAGATGTATACCACTGTGAGCACTTAGGAAGAAAAGCTTTCTAGAAGTGTTAAAGCCTAGATCCAGAATTCTGCACAATTAGTTCTGCCACTCAAGGCGGGGTGTGTGTGTCCCCTGAGCACATCTTAAGTAGTTCTTTGGATTTCTGCCTATGTATCATTAATTATAATTTACTACTACTTTATTCAGTCATGTGACACAGCCAGCACATCTGACTACTAGTGACATAGCCTAATAAATCAAGTTTGTTTCCCCATTTGCTGTGAAAACATGTACATCATTAATCAAACCTGCTAAAGGAAAATCATACATTTTATTTATGAGAGGAGAAAAGCAGTGGGTGTGTGGGTGTGGCTGATTTTTTTCTGAAAGTGAGATATTGTCTTTATCTGGTGGATCTCCTTTATGGGGATGAGCAGAGGGACATTCTGGAAGTAGAAAGTTCCCATCCACAGGACCAGGATGAAGAAAGCTGAAACAGGCCTCAACTCACTCAGGAACAGCAAAATATTAGAACATGGAACTTTTAGTGAAGTACCTTTTTTTGCTCCATAAGACGCACTTTTTTCCTCCTAAAAGTAAGGGGAAATGTCTGTGCGTCTTATGGAGCAAATGCATGGTCCCTGGAACCAAATTGCCCAGGGGTGAAAAGCAGATCATGCTCTCTTTTTTTTTTTTGAAATTGGGAAGTGGGTGTTGAAACAATGCCGCTAAGCAGCTGATTGGCAAGCGAGCCTGGGAGGGGGGGAGGTAAAGACAGTGAACTTGTAAGGAGAGGAGACAGGAAGACTAAAGGAATGAGGAGAGAAATTAGAAGAAAAGGAGGAGCAAAAAACTGCTCCAGTTAAGGAAAAGACACTAAGGCAAACAAGAAGAAAGGGAGTGTTGAAAGGAAGCAGCTGATCAGCAAGCGATAGGGAAGGGAGATAAGGGACGCTAGAGATAAATGAGGCTGCCTGGGAGGGGGGAGGTAAAAGCCCATGGAACCTCAGGATTTTTGCATTGGGTCACCCCAAATTCACCATCAGATCACATAGCATGCCCATGGCTACAGCCTGCATCAAAAAAATCACACACCCACTGTTGTGTGGGGCCGCAATGGCGCAAAGCACGGATCCACATGGATCCTCAGGATTTTTGCATTGGGCTATCGCAAACTCACTGTCAAATCACATATCATATCTGTGGCCACAGCATGAACCACAAAAATCATACATCCACCATTTTGTTCAGAATATTTTTTATTCTTGTTTTCCTCCTCTAAAAACTAGGTGCATCTTATGGTCAGGTGCTTCTTATGGAGCAAAAAATATGGTAGTATAAACAGAACAAGATACCTATGCGGGAAACTACACACCTAAGAATTTTTAAAATGAGTGGGAAAAGAATGTTTCTCCGCTAATATTCAGAAAAGTCACCACTTAAAGAAACATCTTCTCTCAAGGTATGGGCAGAGGGAAATTCTGGGGTATGCCATATACAAAAGAGCCCCCAAGAGGGATAAACTGATTCAGAGTTGATGCCCCAAAAATCCTCTGGAGAAACTCTACAACCAGAGGCCACAAGATTGGCTACTGACAAAGGTTGAATCCTGAATACTCAGCCAATGAATGAAACTTCTCTCAGGCAACACATCTCCTTCCATAGGAAAATGACACCATGATGCTATTGCAGGACTAGAACTTCCATACGAAAGGGCAAGACTTCCGCTAGCAGCATCTTCATACTTCTTAATTCAGCTGGCTAGCACTGTTAGAAACCTTTGCCCTCCAGGGAACCTGGCCTATGAGAAACAAAATGGACTTTCAGCATACAACAAGGCATGCACTCCATCAGTGGCGTAGCGTGGAGGGTGCAGGGGGGGGGCGGCCGCACCGGGCACAACATCTGGGGGGGGGGGCGCTCGCCGCCTCCGGAGTCGCCGAAGAGCCTCGGGCGCATGCTGTAACAAAGCCCCATGTCTTGCGGAACCGACAAGCTGTGCGCGCGTCCGGGCTGAAGGCGTCCGGCAGGCCGCGGCTCTCAGCGCTGGCCGTGGAGGACGCGCCAGGCAGCCCCCCTCACAGCCCCGCCGCCGCTACTGCAGCTGCTGGGCCATGTTGCATTTTCCTTGCCTCTCTGCCCTCCTCCTCCTCCGGGCAAGCGGCGTCGTTTGGGCGGCAGCTCCAGCGGCAACTCGCCTCAGATCACCTGACACGGACCCGCCGCTGCCACTGTGGCTACCTTACCGTAAATACCCCTCCCCAGGTAGCAGCAAGAAGAAGCTGGCAGCGGCGGCAGCTTAGGGGTTAGGGGCGCAAATTACTTGCCTTGCCCCGGGTTAGGGGGCGCAAATTACTTGCCTTGCCCCGGGTTAGGGGATGCAAATTACTTGCCTTGCCCCGGGTGCTGACAACCCACGCTACGCCGCTGCGCTCCATTTAACATTCCTCTCCTGGAGGAGAGGAGTCAGAGATGAGCCTTGGAGACCAAACTGGGCTTCTTCCTTTCAGCCTTTGTCTCAACTGGCACTTCCTCCCCCAACTCTCCTAGCTCTCCTAGAACAGAGACTAATTAAGAGGATAGTCAGAGAAGAGGAATGAAGTATACTCCCTTAAGCCTACTTCCTAGCTGAGCCAGGAACAGAGATCAGGGAATGAATCTCCTCTCTTGGGTAAGACAAATTAAAAACTTCACTGCCTCCTGATCCTAAGGAAGGTGACTTGCCCCTCTGCTTATGACAGGAATGTAAGAAACAGAGAGAAACTGGAAAGATCCAAGCGAACAGCATTCAACATTGAAAGATACACAAAATGGGAACCGGCAGATGGTGAGTTTCACCTATTGCTGCTGTTTTTCAATGGGGATATTAAATACTTAACCCACAGGGGCAAATGGCAGATTTCCAACCAGCCTCAGCATCTAGTGTGTTTCTGGCTCCTGATCGCGCAGAGCTCTCCCTCCAGACGCCAGCGGATAAAAGCAGTGACCCATTTTGCCTGTGTCCTTACATCTGCTAACTCCTGCAAGCACTAGCAGCACAGTTCTGTGCCTCTGGTTTTGTATACATGAATCACCACCAGCTGGCTTGATAGCAAAGACAAGGAAAGAACAAGCACTGGGGGGGAAACAAACCCCAGTTAACAGCATCTGCTTCCAACCTCTCTTTAACGTTCCAGTTGCTTCCTAACCAGGAATTTTCAAAAGTCATTGATAAGGAGCATGTATGTGCTATATAGGGGACGCGGGTGGCGCTGTGGGTAAAAGCCTCAGCGCCTAGGGCTTGCCGATCGAAAGGTCGGCGGTTCGAATCCCCGCGGCGGGGTGCGCTCCCGCTGCTCGGTCCCAGCGCCTGCCAACCTAGCAGTTCGAAAGCACCCCCAGGTGCAAGTAGATAAATAGGGACCACTTACTGGTGGGAAGGTAAACGGCATTTCCGTGTGCTGCGCTGGCTCGCCAGATGCAGCTTTGTCACGCTGGCCACGTGACCCGGAAGTGTCTCCGGACAGCGCTGGCCCCCGGCCTCTTGAGTGAGATGGGCGCACAACCCCAGAGTCTGTCAAGACTAGCCCGTACGGGCAGGGGTACCTTTACCTTTACCTTTACCTATGTGCTATATCTTCATGTCTCAAATCGGGAAAGTATTACAAAGCTGTGCCAAGTGGTAACTTGAGGTAGCTGCAAGCCTGTCCTACGCACTGTCCAGAGTTAAACCCCTAGAGGCCTGCATATAATGTGGGATAGAGGAAGTTGGCCGCAACCTGAGAATGCTGCCCCACCTCCAAAAAAATTGCAGTACAAGCTCAGGCCTGGGGAATGAGCTTTAAGGGCTCTGTGATGTTTGCATCAGAAGAGCTCTCAAATTCTCCAGGTCAAAGAAGACTTCCGAGTTTACCACCACCCTGGAAGTCAAAAACACCCAGTAGAGGCCAAACACTAACCCACCACTGAAGGTTGATGGAGGAGAGAATCTTCTGCAGTCAGCTACTATTCCCCCCCACCCAAGCTGTTTGCAGGAAAATAGCCTCTTTAACTCCCCCTATTGAAATCATTGGAAACATCGTTTCACTGATTATCCTTAGAATAACAGCACCCAGCAGGTCTTTCTACCTCCTTGCACGCAGCAAGGGTTTTCCTAGGTGCAGTCTACCAAAGCACCCCACGTGAGGGGTGGGAAAACTGTGGCCCCCAATGTTTCTAGACTCAGACTCCCATCAACCCTAGCCAGCATGGCCAACAGACAGGGATGATGGGAGCTGTAGTCCAACAACATAGGGTGGACCAAAGTTTAGCCACTCCTGCACTCTGCAATTTTGCAAAGGGGTTACTCTGAACAGCTGCAACCAGGAAAACAGGCAGCAAACTTGGATTGGTTCAGAAATTAGCCGAGCCTTTTCTCCATATTTGGAGGGGAAATGGTTTGCCTCATTTCTGAGCCCACATGACGTTAAGTCAGGGGACGTTGGCCCACCTCTGATCTTTATGATGTAACATCCACACTACTTTCCAGGGCAAGGGATCCCTGATGAGTTAACAAGTTTGAAAACTTCCAGTATGCAGAATCCCGAAGAGGTTCCGGGTGGAGGGATCTAATGGTAGACAGGAAGGAGAAAAATGCTGAAAGCGAAAAGAGCATCAGTGGTAGGTACGCCGTTACCCCCGAGGATGTGGACAGGCTGCTTGGACGCGTGAAACCAACCACCTGTCTCCTGGATCCTTGCCCATCCTTGCTAATAAAAGCAAGCCGGGAAGGGCTGGGCGATGGGCTCTGCGGGGTGGTGAATGCTTCCCTCTGTGAGGGAACATTCCCAGATCCGCTGAAAGAGGCGGTCATTAAACCGCTTCTTAAAAAACCATCTTTAGACCCGGCCAGTATGGCCAACTATCGCCCAGTCTCAAATCTTCCTTTCTTGGGCAAGGTGATTGAGCGCGTGGTTGCTGAACAACTCCAGGCACGCCTGGAGGATGCGGACCATTTGGATCCCTTCCAATCGGGATTCAGGCCTCATCATGGGACTGAAACTGCCTTGGTCGCGCTGGTTGATGATCTCCGGCGAGCTAGGGACAAAGGTGAGAGTTGTTTCCTAGTTCTGCTGGATCTCTCAGCGGCCTTTGATACAATCGACCATAACATCCTTCTGGACCGTCTAGAGGGGCTGGGAGCTGGGGGCACTGTTATACAGTGGTTTCGCTCCTTCCTCCTGGGCCGTGTTCAGAAAGTGGTGGTGGGGGATGAGTGTTCAGACCCCTGGGCCCTCACTTGTGGGGTGCCTCAAGGTTCCGTCCTCTCCCCCATGCTTTTTAACATCTATATGAAGCCGCTGGGAGAGATCATTAGGGGGGTTGGACTGGGTGTTCATCAATATGCAGATGATACCCAGCTCTACCTCTCTTTCAAATCAGAACCAGTGAAGGCGGTGAAGGTCCTGTGTGAGTGCCTGGAGGCGGTTGGAGGATGGATGGCGGCTAATGGATTGAGGTTGAATCCTGACAAGACAGAAGTACTGTTTTTGGGGGACAGGGGGCGGGCTGGTGTGGAGGACTCCCTGGTCCTGAATAGGGTAACTGTGCCCCTGAAGGACCAGGTGCACAGCCTGGGAGTCATTTTGGACTCACAGCTGTCCATGGAGGCGCAGGTCAATTCTGTATCCAGGGCAGCTGTCTACCAACTCCACCTGGTACGCAGGCTGAGACCCTACCTGCCTGCGGACTGTCTCGCCAGAGTGGTGCATGCTCTGGTTATCTCCCGCTTGGACTACTGCAATGCACTCTATGTGGGGCTACCTTTGAAGGTGACCCGGAAACTACAACTAATCCAGAATGTGGCAGCTAGACTGGTGACTGGGGGCGGCCGCCGAGACCACATAACACCGGTCTTGAAAGACCTACATTGGCTCCCAGTACGTTTCCGAGCACAATTCAAAGTGCTGGTGTTGACCTTTAAAGCCCTAAACAGCCTCGGCCCAGTATACCTGAAGGAGCGTCTCCACCTCCATCGTTCTGCCCGGACGCTGAGGTCCAGTGCCGAGGGCCTTCTGGCGGTTCCCTCATTGCGAGAAGCAAAGCTACAGGGAACCAGGCAGAGGGCCTTCTCGGTCGTGGCGCCTGCCCTGTGGAACGCCCTCCCATCAGATGTCAAAGCAATAAATAACTACCTGACATTCAGAAGACATCTTAAGGCAGCCCTGTTCAGGGAAGTTTTTAATCTGTGATATTTTAGTGTATTTTTGGTTTTTATGGAAGCTGCCCAGAGTGGCTGGGGAGACCCAGCCAGATGGGCGGGGTACAAATAATAAATTTATTATTATTATTATTATTATTATTATTATTATTATTATTATATGTAGAAAAGTGAGTCACTGAGCCTTAAGAACATATGACAAGATTACTGGATCAGGAGAGTGACCCACCTGGTCCAGCATCCTGTTCTCACAGTGGCAGCAGACCAGATACCTGTGGAAAGCCTGCAAGCTGGAGATGATCACGGCAGCAACATAACAGAGATATTGTGCCAAGAGGAAATGATAATCAGGCCTAGCAAATGAATGCAGTATGGAGAAAAAAACTGGTCAGTCAGTGGAACATAAGGAAGACTGGAAGCTACCCAGAGAGAATGCATCTCTCAAGTGAGATTAGTCTGCCTCCTACAGCACTGTGCTGATAAATGCTTTCTGCTGGGCGAGTTTGAATTCTGGCGAGAAACAGCATACCAAGTTTAAAAACCCCAGCACACACCAAGTGGGGGGACGCTCTGAAAATTCAGCATGCGAAGCGTTACCCAGGCACACAGGAACAATCCAATCACAATACTTGGTCAAACTGCATATCCCAATTCCCGCTTCCCCTCTCATTGAGGAAAGAAGCATCCGGATTAATGACAGATGAACAGCTGTGGTTTCAAGGGAGGGGTGGAACTGAAGTTGCCCCAGATTAAGGGATCCTCCTGGAAAACAGCAGCTTTACTAATCAATGGTTTCTTCTGTTTACAGTGTTTATTAACTGAAAGATGAAAGCTAGGAAACTCCTAGGACAAAGCTACAATACGTGAGGCGACTAGCTTGAAGCAAACAATGCTATTACATACCCATGGTTCAGAAAAATGCCTCCATGGGGGAATATGACTGGAAAGTCTCCAAACTGGCAAATCCCTGCAAGCTTACTCAGTAATGACATCATGCTGGCTGTCATCCACCAACTTTTGTCAAGCCAAAAACTCAGCTTTACATTTTCCAGTCCAAAATATTTACAGTGACATTCGTTTCTTTTTAGCAAGCAACTGAATTCAAGTCTGGAGTGGCAATACATAATGTGTTATGGGCGACCAAGGAAGCTTACTTTTTTTAAAAAAAGCCTGGGCAATGGTAAGACGAATTTTATTCACTTGCCTCATGGTGGCCACTTTTAAACTCACAGAACAACTTCATCTACATTAAGCAGCGGGACGAATTTTATCAAATCTCTTGTGGGGTATATAGTAAAATCCTCATTTGGCTGGATGTTGGGAATAAATGGATGCCGGCTCTGCACCACAGCGAGTTTAAAAAATGGAATAAGCATCAGCATCCAACTTTAAGGTGACATTATACAGAAACCACAACATGTCTACTCAAAACTAAGTCTCTAAGTGGGTATAACAGGAACGAGAGAAAGATCCCAACTCTGCTTAGCTCACGTATATAAAATCGTTTTTTATTATCAGTGCCAGAGCTATAACTGCTAGCTCCTGTAGTGAGCACACACATATCCAAGCATTGTACAAACTAATATCTTTCACAGTGAAGAAGAAGAAGAGTTTGGATTTGATACCCCGCCTTTCACTCCCCTTCAGGAGTCTCAAAGCGGCTAACATTCTCCTTTCCCCTTCCAAACACTCTGTGAGGTGAGTGGGGCTGAGAGACTTCAAAGAAGTGTAACTGGCCCAAGGTCACCCAGCAGCTGCATGTGGAGGAGCGGGGAAGCGAACCTGGTTCACCAGATTACAAGTCTATCACTCTTAACCACTACACCACACTGGCTCAGTGGTTGTAACTTCTCAAAAACACCATACATACAAAACAAATCCCAATATTGCTACTCCACTAATGGCATTAACCTTTTCATGAGCCTGTCTACAACCAGTGCCTTCAATTATATTTCAGCTGTACACAAGATAAAGAATTATACCACTTGCCCTACTGAAATAAAAGCCCCAAATAATACAGAGTGGGGGAGCCCCTTTAAGCATGTAAAAGTCCTTGCCTGGGGCTTCCACTGATGGGATTCATTAGTTCAATCCAACCCGCTGTGTTTTATGTATCTATAAAATCACTGTAATAATTTCTATGAGTCTATAAAGGCACCGTGGATTTTTACTAACTGCTCCAAATTCCATCCTATGTTGAGGCTAGACAAGTCTCCACTAACAGAACCACGGCCTTCTTTTTAACAGACTGGATTTTCTACAATTCTCTTCTTATGAGGACCCTGACAGCCTCCTGCCTGCTTTCTACAGCCATTTTTATATCCAGAGAGAATTTTGGAAATTCTGAGAGAGACCTCTTGACGGCTACTGCTCCTTGTTACCCCCTAGTTTGTTGGTCTGTTTATTTTAATTTAAATTACTTTTTTTAAAAAAATAATATTTATTGAACGTTTTCAAGTATAACAGAAAAAAGAAAAGAAATAAAACATCCATTTTATAACCTTATTTCCATTGGCATCTTTCCAGGACTTCCCCACCCCACCCCCTCTTGTATTCCAATTCCTTCAAATAGATTCAACAAGTTCTTACCCCAAATTTTAAACTTATTATAATTAACCCAATGTTAAAAATGTTTTTCCATCCCCTAAAATCGACCCCGCTCCCTTCCACGAGTTCCCCTCTTTAATATGCAGAACAGATTAAAATAAAAGAAAATAGAAAATAGAATAAAATATAATTTAACACCCTTTGGATTCCAAATTTCCCTCCCCCCTTTCCCGGTTGCGTTCCCCAATGTCCATCAATGCCTGTTGTCATCCTGGAGATCCCACATCTAGGCCGAAATCCTTCACAAGTCCACTTTGCTGTCTTTTTAATCATCTTTAGTTTCGAGCGTCCAATCTCAGAAAAACTCTATCTCAAAAAGGTCCATTTTTTCCATCCAGATCTCTGTATTTAAGAGTAAAACTCCAATTTTGTTTCTTTAAACCTTTCAAATCTGGATGTCCCAAATGTTCCCACTTCCAACTTTATCCAATTCTTGTTGTTCATGTTGTTCTTATTATTCTCTCTCCTCACTTTCCTCTAGTTTCTTTTCCTGCTCTCCTGCAAAAATGTTCCAAAAGCTTCTAAATCCCCTACAGAGGCTTTGTTATTCAGGAACAAAACTTTACGTCAAGTCCCTTCCATTCTTCAATAGATAAATCTATTGTCTCCTTTAGTGTAGAGACCTCTGTAGACAAAATAGTGTTCCATTTCTGCAGTTTCCCAGGAGATAAAAAGTCCAATTCAAATTCCATGCCAACAATACTTGTAGTGTCCCACAGCCCCTCTAGAGGGATTATAGTAACTCAGTTTCCTTCCAGATCGCACCCAACAGTCAAAGTAACTTGTTATTCCTTGTTTTAAACAATTTATATCTAATTTGTAACAAATGTAACCGGCAAAGTCCTCATAACAAAATTCTCTTTTTATTCTTCAGCTTTGACAGCTCCTTTGACAGCTGTCAAAGCCTCTGTTTCTCCTCTCCCGGCGCTCTCGCAGATCGCTCCCGGTTCCGGGGGGGGGGGGGGTTGCATTTTAGCTCACGTTCTACTTTTCTCCTCCAGCCCAGTCTTATAATTTTCCATCGTGAAATTAGTAACTTTATCAAACCAAGGTAGCACTCGATCTTAGCTGTTAAATCCTTTGCTTTAAATCCTCTACGACAGGGGGGAGACGGACTTCCTCTTTGCACCTCCCCCGCTCGCTCCGAATTTAAATTTTTTCCCCTTTTTAAGTCCAGTTTCCAATTACTCACGGGTTATTCTTTTTAATCTGAATTTTCAATGGAAGAAGTCAGCGCTCTCCGCCAAATGGCATGCGGCTTCGCTCGGCAGGGGAAGCGGAGGACTCATAGCACCACACCCCCCCTGGCACCCGCTCCGTAGCCTTTAAAAAGGCTCCTTCGCGGGTCGGGGGGGCGCAAACGGTGCCCGCCGAGTCACCATGCCCATGGGTTTCAGCGCCCATGGTTTTTGAGGGTCCCCGCGACGCCGACGCGGTAGAACCCAACCCCTGCCGAGCAGGCTCCCTCCGGAGCTCGGAGGGAGTCCGCCATTCGGCGATGGCGCCAACCCGGAAGTCTAATTTAAATTACTTTTATTTGGATTGGTTTGTTTTAGCCTATTGCTAATTGTATCAGCAGTATTGGGTGAGCTTTCAATACCAGCAGCACATATTTTAAAAGGCATAAATTAATTGTCTTTATACTGCTTCCAAACAAAATTTGATTCAAGTGAAGTATAGACTCAAATAGATAGTTTTGTTATGTTCTGGACAGCCAAGGGCAAAAACATCAGAGCCACTGTTTCTCTACTAAGGTGCATGTTTAAAATTAGCTCAGGTGTCAAAAATGTATGTGATGGCTTTCAACACTTCGTCGTATGTGTCACCAGAATAAACCATATTTCAAAATACACTGAACAAACTTATTTTATAATAATTCCAAAGAAGTTCAACACTGCTTTTAAACTAGCCACTCCAACCCAAGTCTAGTCACCATTTTTGAAGGTATTTAGATGTGACAAGTTCTGAAATGGGGATGCCACACAGATGGCCTATTTCTGCACAAATCAGATTTGCACACATGGTTCCTGATCCAGCCACTGATCCATGTGTCAATGTCCTTAAATAAATCAAGGCCAGTGGCTACTACTTACAAACAATACCGTGCATTCATACAAAATATGTACCTTTTTGCCCACACTTTAGTTTTTATTGCAAAGGCAGAAAGGATTGCATATATTCCATTACCTGTTATAACTATCAGTGACAACTATACTGGGAAGGAATAGCATTATTATATCAAGCTCCAATTATTAACTTCTGCTTTGTTTGCATAAAACTACAGCTGTTTTGATTAACAACTTGGTGTGTGTACACAAAGAGAAAGAGAAGAAACTTTGCAGGCTTTTAGACTTTTCACTGGGGGGCAGCAGGAATGACCTCCAGTTTCAGCACCTTTGTTTTAGCAAAGCTACATAGAATCATAGAATTGTAGAGTTGGAGGGGGTCACAAGGGCCATCTAGTCCAACCCCCTGGAATGCAGGAATCTTTCACCCAATGCGGTCAGGGCTCAAACCCACAAGCCTGAGATTAAGGGTCTCATGCTCTACTAACTGAGCTATTCATCACCTCATTTTCCTAAAAACAGGGGGTGAGAGCCAGCATGTTACTGGTTCAATTAAATGGACAGTAAATAGGACTTAGGCTTACAAATTGCATGGCTTTGTCTAGACGTGGATTTAAAGGTATCACCATCTAAGTTAATTAGCATCTGCTAAAAGCCAACTTTTATTTTGAACTTGAACTGACTCTACCCACCTGATCCAATCTCAGACCTTCTCTACGGTAAAGAAAGGGTTATTTTAGAACCAAAGATTAATTCATTATTGTCATGTGTAAATTAATCGAAAACTAAGTTGGAGTGAACCTCTATAAGCTACAGGGAGGCTAACATTCATTCATTCATTATTATTTTTTCAATTGTAGAGTTTAAAGGTGCTTTAAAGGTGCTGACCTTTAAAGCCCTAAACGGCCTCGGCCTAGTATACCTGAAGGAGCGTCTCCACCCCCATCGTTCTGCCTGGACACCGAGGTCCAGCGCCAAGGGCCTTCTGGCAGTTCTCTCACTGCGAGAAGTGAGGTTACAGGGAACAAGGCAGAGGGCCTTCTCGGTAGTAGAACACCCTCCCATCAGATGTCAAGGAAATCAACAATTATCTGACTTTTAGAAGACATCTGAAAGAACCCCTGTTTAGGGAAGTTTTTAATGTTTGATGTTTTATTGTGTTTTTAATATTCTGTTGGGAGATGCCCATGGTGTCTGGGGAGACCCAGCCATATGGGCATGGTATGAATGAATGAATGAATAAATTTCAAGTAAGCTATATTGGCCGAATACAACACACACATACATCCCAGGAAATGCACACACGCCCCATTTGTTAGCCAAAGGCTTACAGGGTCACTGAGAAGTTGGGGCATCTGCCTCCCAAGAAGAGCAATGTGGCAAGGAGGAGACTAGCCTAGTCCCATCTAACATCTATCCAAGCAGTTGCAGGGAGCTTGTTTGTTTCTCCCTTGCCCAGGGACTGCGAAAGTACAGGAAAGGGCCCTCAAGCCCAGGCATAGTCAAACTCAGCCCTCCAGATGTTTTGGGACTACAACTCCCATCATCCCTGACCACTGGGCCCTGTTAGCTAGGGATGATGGGAGCTGTAGTCCCAAAACATCTGGAGGGCTGAGTTTGCCTATGCCTGCTCAAGCCCTTCCTACAGCCAGCAGAATAATGGCTGCTGGCTGTTGTATGCATACACACTTTGTTTGTTCCACTGTGTGCTGCCTTGTTA
The DNA here is from genome assembly GCF_951804945.1 of Podarcis cretensis. Taxonomy (NCBI): domain Eukaryota; kingdom Metazoa; phylum Chordata; class Lepidosauria; order Squamata; family Lacertidae; genus Podarcis; species Podarcis cretensis. The sequence goes on from NC_137170.1 coordinate 123,551,912, forward strand.
TGTTGTGAGCTGCGCTGAGGATCAAAAGGCAGGGTATAAATCTTCAAAAAAGGTCAACAGAAAATCAAGGCCATCAAAACATTAGTGAAGTCTAGGAATTTTCTTATCAGCAATTGCAGAACAGAAGGGCTTGAGAACAAGAATAAACAGGCAGTAGCTGTAAGTTAATCATTACCTAATCTATATACTGTGATATAACTTTTGGACACACAGAATGTGGATTCTTGGAGCAGGTTGCGGGACAAGTATTCACCTGCTTGATCTCCATTACTTCAGCTTCAGAAACACCATCCAGCAGGGCAACACTGAGCAAACGCTGAAAACCAAATCAACTGTGCTGATAGTTTTAAAACACAGCAATGAATGTTTTCCCCTCTAACATACCAAGTCTATATCCAGCAGTGTTTTTACACCTGCTGCCTTCGGCTGTGTGATTCAAGACAAACAGCAATTTCACACCTGTGCCATCAGCAGATGTTTACACATGTTAATAGATTCTGCCACCTAAAGCCAAGCAAAAATCTGGTGCCGCAGCTACTTTTAAAAACAGCCCAAAATTTCTCAATCGTTTGAATAAACGTCATTTGATTATGGAAGAGATTTAAAATTTCATGCTGCTCTTTTCAATTAAGGACGCCCTTGATACCTCTGAACAGGTCCATACTCATTTTCAACAACTACATTCAAAAGTCCTTGATCCAGATTGAAACATATTCCTCTCTGCAAATGCACCTGACTAAATAAACCTAAACACTCAAAACACTTATTTTAAGTTAAAATGCGTACTTCAATTTGGTTATACTTATAGTTTCTGTGGGTCAAAATTAATATAATACAAAATCTAAACATTAAAATGTTAGCGAATGTAAGCCTAAACCCAAGCCATATAAGATTCTATAGACAATAACTTTGAATTGTGTGGACCACTCACCAGTGGAGCTGTTGTGACAAGGAATTTTGGTTCTCCCTATTTACATTAGTCAACAAATGGTTATTGTTGTTGATGATGATGACGATGTTATTTAATGGATCTGTCAGGTAGGCTGCCATTTTTCTAACCTGAGAGTTAAGGTTGTATCTATGTTGTGCAAGCAGCTTTCTACTCACACAGTGAGTGGAAACTTTCCTTTCCTCTCCTCTTCCCACAGTCTGCTCCAGAGTGTCCCCCAACTCTCTGGAACAGATTCTGAGGGTGCGGGGGGGGGGGTTGCCAAGGAGAGGAGATGGAAGCTGTGAAATTCTCTCCCCAGAGAGGCTCGCCTGGCTCCTTCATTACATATCTTTAGGTGCCAGGCAAAAACATTCCTCTTCTCTCAGGCCTTTGGCTAATTAAACAATCTATGGCCTTTTAAACTGTGTGTGGGTTGTTTGTTGCTATGGTATGTATTTTTGTGCTTTTATATTGCAAACCACCCTGTGATTCTCGTATGAAAGGCGGTATGTACATTTAATAAATAATAATAATAATAATAATAATAATAATAATAATAATAATAATAATAATAATATTAAGTTTAACTGTATAAGTGGAAGTCTGTTGCCAGAGCTAGATACATCCCATTGTGGTTTGCCCTGTGCTACACTCACGGCAGCATGGCAGACTTAAAAATGGTAGCTTACATACGCAACCCTAAAATAAAAAAAAAATCTAATACCTCACCTCTAGCTGCTTAAGTGCAAAAGGGGAGCCATCCTTCTTCAGGTTCTGAACAATTTCTTCCATGCTGTTTGCTGAAAATAAGCTGAAACAGAAAATATATCACACTTCAGTCAAGAGGAGAAATATTTTGTCAAGAGTCAGCAAAATTACAGGGATTTTTTGGAAGCAATTATAATATTCCCAAGCTATATACCTTATTTACATATTTATAATACTTGGTGGTATGACTGGTGTATGTATACCTGAAAGTTGTAGAATACATGTACCATCAGCTAGAGATATACTAAAATAGCCACACCATGTGAAGCTTTTGACCCTTTCAAGAAAATGTCCTTGGCAAGTTTTTTCCCATTTGAAAAGAGATTTTAAAAGAGATTAAATCACAAATCCTTAATGTGTGTGCCAAAGAAGGCACAATAACATAGAAAACAATGTACCTCAATCCTAAAGAATTGTTGGCACACCATGTTTTAGCAATAACTACCTGGGCAGCAATGATTAACATGGTCAAAGTGGTATTCAGATAACTTTTTTTTACAAAAATCCTCATAGGCATTTCTGGTTTTGGTAGCACCTGACTTATTCCAGCGTTTTTCTGGAAATTCAAGTACAGTGGTGCCCCGCAAGACGAACGCCTCACAAGACGGAAAACCCGCTAGACGAAAGGGTTTTCCGTTTTGGAGGCGCTTCGCAAAACGAATTTCCCTATGGGCTTGCTTCGCAAGACGAAAATGTCTTGCGAGTTCCTGCAGGTTTTTTTCCCCTCCCCCCCCTTTTCCTAAGCCGCTAAGCCGCTTATCAGCTGATCCGCTGATAAGCCGCTTAACAGCTGATCGCTAAAAGCCGCTAAGCCGCTAATAGCGCTAATCCGCTAAGCTGTCAATGGGCTTGCTTCGCAAGACGAAAAAACTGCTATACGAAGAGCCTCACGGAACGGATTAATTTCGTCTTGCGAGGCACCACTGTACCCGAATCTGGCCTAACAAACCCGTGTCACCCTTCCACTGGGGAAGGAAGGGGTGTCACACAATTTAACTCATGTTTGCACAGGGATGTTGAGTCCTCTCTCTTTCCCTGAGCTTCCCACCCAAGGGAGGCATCTTCCTCTCTAGCCAAGCTCACTTCCAGTATTGGAGGAAGACCAACAAACTGCAGAGGAAAAGGAGGAGGAGGGAGATTGAGAACTCGGCACACACACATCCCACCCCTGTGCTCCTCCTGCTTTTGGGACAGCTCTATACATGACAGCAATGGGCCTGCATAGAAAGAAATCTAGTTTCGTTTTGCTATGTGCAGTTTGGCCCTCAGTGAGGAACCACAATTATTTAAGAGCTACTGAATCAAAGGAGCTCTATCACATAAATATTTTTGCAAAAGAGGTCTATTGGATAAATATTTTTGCAAGAATCTCAACAAAAAGTAACCGAAAGGTTTACTGAACCCAATCCAGAGCTCCCACTAAACATGAATGAATGGTAAGTACCTGTTAATCTTGTCCATGTGCTCGCCAAGCACGAATTCTTTTTCTTGATCAATTTTGCACTGTTACAAAAAGCAGAACACACCAACACCTTTCATATCCGTATCCCAAACGCTAAAATGCAGCAAAGCAGCTATTTGCTATTTTCTCTTTTAAAAAAGTAATGCAATAAATATCATTTTGAGTTCAAGCGACTTTTCTAAAATTATAGCTAACCTGTTTTTGTTTCTCGGTTTGCTTATTACACTTCTATTTTGATTTTGCATGATGCTTGCAGTGATCTCCCATTCAAATTTACAACCAAGCCCTGAACTACTTTATCATTCAGTGCTGCACCCTCAGGTGGGCTCAGACTGTAACTAAAACAATGTCCAGGATTCCAGAATCCTTTTTAAATGGCTGATGGAAGACAAAGCTGTCTCTTTTGTGCTTCTGAAAACAAAGTGCCTCACACGTTCTAGCTACGCTTTGAAGATAAAAGTTTATCTACCGTTTTAAAAGCTTATCTACTTTTACACAGTGTGGAGTATAAGAACAGTGCACAAAAGAACAGGATGGCCTGATATAAAGAACAACAGCCTCAGACACTCTGATGCTGCAATGGTACTGACACTTAAGTAGGCATGGACGTGATCAGCCCTTTGGATGGGAGACTGCTAGGAGCCCACGACATTACAATATACAGCCGTACCTTGGTTTTCAAACAGCTTAGTTCTCAAACGTTTTGGCTCCCAAACGCCACAAACCTGAAAGTGACTGCTGCGTGAGCTTCCTGCAGCCAATCAGAAGCCGCCCTTTGTTTTCTGAACGTTTTGGAAGTCGAACGGACTTCCAGAACGGATTTCGTTCGACTTCCAAGGTCGACTGTATGCCCAGATAGCTCAGTTGGTAGAACACGAGACATAATCTCAGGGTTCTGGGTTCATGTTCCACGTCGGGCAGAAAGATTCCCACATTGCAGGAGGTTGGAATAGATGATCCTTATGGATCCTTACGATTCTATATTCTGTAGGAGGGGGAATTTTGTCAAATGCAGCATGGCACATCGCCAGGGTCAGCAAACCTACAAACTAAAGAATGGCTCCCCTCTGTTTATGGTAAAAGCTGCTCCTTGTGACATTATTTCAATGTATGAAAGGCGATCCTTGCCACCCTGCAAATTAACCTTCCCTCCTCTATCTCCAGCAACACACAGTGCTACTAGAACTATATTTATACACATTTCGATTGAAAGGAACGTCAATTAGGTGACTGGTATTGACTATTCCCGGCCAAACAGAGGGGCCCTGCACGACATGAAGCGTTCAAATTGTGGCTCGTGACAAATGCCTTGAACCTGCTGGCGCTGCAGGGGCCAAGGTTAAGCTACAAACATGTGTTTCAGTTACAATGGCATCAGCTGTGGATCAAAAACTAATGCCTGTCATTTGTATTCTGGTGGCTCCCTGTGCACAGCTTCCACTCCATTAGCGCTCAGCTTGCACATCACTATTCTCTCTCCCAATTTGCTGAAAATTTACTCATTCCATTAATATTCCCATTGTCTGTTGATCAGAGAAGCTTGGTACAGAAAGAAGCAGCCATATTGGAGAAAGAGAATCAACCTTTCATGTGTCCAACTTCTTCGAAGACAGCAAAATTTCAAGCATACAGAGGCAAGAGTTAGACTTCATTCCTTTCCATCTAAGGAAGTACTCTGTCAAACTCATTAGGTTGCATACATTACATCTGTTAAACAGAAGATTAGCGTCTTACAACACAATCCTAGCCATGTCTACTCAGAAGTAAGACCCAATTATCATAGAATCGTAAAATTGGAAGGGATCACAAGGGTCTTCTAGTCCAACTCCCTGTAATGCAGAAATCTTTTGCCCAATGTGGTGCTCAAACCCACGGCCTTGAGATTAAGGGTCTCATGCTCTACCAACTGAGCTATCTATTACTTCAATGGGACTTCCTTCCAGGTAAGCATGTATAGGATTGCAGCCACATACGTTTTTAAAAGATAATAGGAAAAGCAAGAAAAACTAAATCCATAAAGTGTCCCATATAGGAATAACACCAAAGATGTTATTCTAGCAATTACAGCAAGTAATTTTTGGCACTAGTATTTTTGGAACACTATCAAAACAAAACAAAAATTATGTTCAGTGCTCTGACACTAACAGCTGCTTTAGCTGACAACATTTCAAACAAAAAGTGACCTTGTGAACAGCAACAATCAGGGAGGGGGAGAACTGCAAAGAGAACAGGCCATAAGTGGGTGCAGTTTATGATCGATTGTCAAACTTGATTTTATAACATGCCACTGAGGTGCTAGGGGGGAAATCAATTAGCAACACTTACAGAGACTCAGTGTCCTGTATGAAGGTTCTCCTTTTCACAGTCTTCTATTATTGTTAGCTATCCATTTACCTTCTTGTGATACGAATCCAATATATCAGCAACATTTTCCTTCGATGGGGACTTTAATTCCGTCAAATCCTTTTCTAGGGCAGCCATCTGCAAATGAAAATACAATTGCCAAATGCATTATTTCACGAGATGCTGATATAATTTCAATATATTCCCTTGCAAAGAACTCGTGGCAATCAAATGGGGTAGGGCAATCCCCGCTAGCAAGCATATTCTTTTTCCCACTTCTCTCAGCAAAAGTGAAGGTGGCCTTCTTCACAAATACACAACAAGGAGATCAAAAGACTTAAATATAGTAGCCATGTTCAGATTACCATGTCTCTAATCAACAGGCCAATGTGAGTGAGTGCACAACAGCAGTCCAGTTTCCATTAACTATCATCTCCTGTTTGAACCAGGAAACTGCAATTAACAGCTTCAGAACGAGCCAGGATATTTTTTAAATGGAAGAACTCTATACAAGGCCACATAACTCTGAAGTCTCAGTATAGCTTAAGAGTAAAGGTAAAGGTACCCCTGCGCGTACGGGCCAGCCGTGTCCGACTCTAGGGTTGTGCGCCCATCTCACTTAAGAGGCCGGGGGCCAGCACTGTCCGGAGACACTTCCCGGTCACGTGGCCAGCGTGACGAAGCTGCTCTGGCAAGCCGGCACCAGCGCAGCACACGGAAACGCTGTTTACCTTCCCGCTAGAAAGCGGTACCTATTTATCTACTTGCACTTAGGGGTGCTTTCGAACTGCTAGGTGGGCAGGAGCTGGGACCGAAAGACGGGAGCTCACCCCACCACGGGGATTCGAACTGCCGACCATGCGATCGGCAAGCCCTAGGCACTGAGGTTTTACCCACAGTGCCACCCGCTTCCCCAGCTTAAGAGTAGGCTGTGCTAAAGTCCACTGAAATACATAGGCTTTGGTGTGCCTAATTCAGTGTTGCAATGTGTCCTGGAAATTTGTTTGAGAGCCAGGATACCTCTAGAAGCATTAGCAGGGGAAAGGAGGACTTCTCCTTCTCAGGAAGCGAAAAGATGCCTGAGAAGACCCCCCTCCAAATCCAGCAGCCCCAGACTAGGCCCCAGTGTTCACCTGGGATTACAGCATGGCCGGGTACCTGCTCAGGTAGATTTACCTTCTCTGCTTCTATGAAGTGAGTAGCAATTCCCGCTTTGTGAACATCTTTTCCTTTCAACCTGAATCCAGTCATGGCAAGAAAATATCCCAGCTTCCCTGAAAGCCTTGGCAAGAAGTAGCCTCCACCTACATCAGGAAAAAGACCTGCAATTGAAGAAAGCAAAATTAAAATTATGAGACTTCCGGTCGGCGCCAGCGCTTAATGGCGGTCCGAGCCTCGAGCTCCGAGGCAGGACTGCTCTGTTAGTTCGGGTCTCACCCGCTACGGCAAGCGGGGGACCCCTAAAATCACAGGCGCGGAGCCTGTGAACAAAGGAGATTCGGTGGGCACCCTTTGCGCCCCCCGGTACTGTGAGGGAGCCTTTTTAAAGGCTTCTGAGCGGCATCGGGGTAAGCGCAGTGCTGAGAGTCGTCACCCAGCTAGCGGAGTGAAGCCGCGTCGCCATGAGCGGAGAGCGCCGATTCCTTCCTGCAATTGGAATTTGACCACAACACCCGTGAGTAAGATTGGAAAAGTAACGGGACTTTTAAAAAATAAAATTGGCTGAAAACGGGAAAGGCAAAAATTAAGGAAGTCTGCCTCCCCGGAACTGCAGAAGGAATAAAGCAACGAAAATCAAGCTGCACTTAAAGGGAACCTTTCTAATTTTTTTAAGCTGTCAAACTGACATCGGACTTAAAACCTCCCCCCAGACTGGCAGGAGAAGGGGGGAAGGGATTGGAACGTTGTTAATCTGCTGGAAAATTAATGGAAAATTAAGACCTTCCATTGCCAAATCCCCTGGGGTCGGGCTGCCCAAACAAGACACCTGGGACGTGGACTGTCAAACTTTGAGAAGTGGGGACTTGTTTGCAAAAAAAAGTTATCGGACCTTAGATGTACTTTGCTGCATTTTGGCCACATAGAAAAATAGAGACTTTATAATTTGGACATTGGAAACTTTTGGCTACTGTTATACTCCCTTGCTTCTTTGTTTTTTTCCATCTTTGCCATTTGGATACAATTGAATGCTCCCTCTAGAGGGCTCTATCTGAAACTGTTGCAGCTGAAAAAGTAACAGTGGGATTTTCCACTTGGGAATCAACTCTGTGAAAACGACCTTGAGGATATGAGTGCCCCTACAGAAGAGATAGTAACAAGGCAGAAAGCAAAACAATCTCACAAGAAAAGGGCCTCTATATCAGGAACTGCAGCTGTGCAGGAAAAAACACCAGCTTCTATGGATCCTATGACTCAGGCTCTACTTAAAATAAATCAATCCCTGGAAGCATTGACAAAACTTTCGACAGAGAATTCTAAAAAATTAACAGAGTTGACAACAAGGTTGGATGTGAATACGGCTAGTGTTGCATCGAACACAGATTCTATAAATAGATTAATTCAGGAAAGTTCAGAAACACGAAAGATTGCAGAAAGTGCAAAAATAACAGCTGAAGAGACAAGGGAAAAATTTGGGCCTATTATTAAAAAAGTGAATGAGCATGATGCAGCCCTCTCCTTACTGGAACTTCAACGTAAAGAGAAGAATTTAAAATTTAGATTGGTGCCTGAAGTGGAAGGGGACAACCTTGTGAAATTTCTCACAGAGAACATCATAACTTTTTGGCGGGAGGAATGGGAGGAAGATGAGGAACTTGAGATAATATCAGCCTTTCGACTGGGTAGAAGGCAGGACAAAAAACCAAGGGACTGCCTAATTACATTGAGATCAAAAGAAGAAAGAGATAGAATATTGAATTTGCATTACCAAAAGGCATTGGTGATCCAAAATTGTCAGATACAGATTTTTAAGGACATTCCTAAATACATTTTAGAGGTGAGAACATATTACAAGAGTTTAGTAGACCTGCTGAAGAAAAACACTATACCATTCAGATGGGAATTTCCACAAGGATTGTCCTTTAACTTCAATGGAAGGAAGATTAAAATAAAAACAATTCAGGACAAAGAACTATTTCTAGAGAAGTATCTGGAGGATTTGCAGAAAGGAACCGTGGAGGAGAGGGAACCACCCGATATAGCAAATTTGTCATTTGGACTTTCACTACCACCATCGGAGGAAGAGCAGAAGCTTGGAGCAGTTGGAGGAACAGCTACTTAAATACAAAATGTCTCTGCAACTCCTTAGTTGGAACTGTAATGGTTTGAACCTTCCTCGGAAAAGAAGACAGGTTTTTCACATTTTGAAGAAAGAACAATTAGACATAATATGTTTGCAAGAAACCCATATTGCCAGGATACACAGGAAATTATTAATAAATAAGAGACTCGGTCAAGAATTCATCTCATCAGACAAAGTAAAGAAAAGAGGTGTGGTGATCTATGCAAAGGAAAAGTTGGCTCCAAAATTGATATTTAAAGATGAACAAGGAAGATACCTGGCAATTGAAATACAAATTCAAGGAGAAAAGATATTAATTGTGGGAGTTTATGCCCCAAATGAAGGGAAGGCTGAATTCTTTAGGAAGTTGCATGAGACATTAGTTGACTTTTTAGATTATAAAATCCTAATGATGGGAGATATGAATGGAGTTGTCTCAACAAACATGGATAAAGCACAGAGACAAGTGATCTCGAAAGAAGGGAGACTACCAAGGATCTTTTTTGAAATGACTGAAACAATGGACTTGATTGACATTTGGAGAACAAAGAATCCTTTAGAGAGAGAGGGAACTTTCTTCTCAGAAGCAAAAATGACATGGACAAGAATAGACCAAATTTGGATTTCTAGCAGTCTGGCGTCAAGAACAAAAAAAGTAGAAATCTGCCCAAAAACGTGCTCCGACCACAACGCGGTCAAGATGGAGATGAAACTAACAACTACTGGTTCCTTTAGATGGAGAATGAATGACACCCTATTTAAGGACGAAGAGATCCATAAGAAGGCCCTTAAAACATTAAAAGATTATTTTGAGATCAACAGGAAAACAGATGTGGAAAAAAGAATAATTTGGGACGCAAGCAAAGCCGTGATGCGAGGTTTCCTAATTCAACAAAATTCTATTAAGAGGAAGCAACAAAATGAAAAGAAGGAAAAATTTTTAGAAAAAATAAAAGAAGGAGAGAAGAAGTTGAGGTCCAAACCAAAGTCTCATGAGATTTTGAGAGAAATAAAGTTTCATCAGATGCAATACATGGAACTCATGAACCAACAAATAGAATGGAAGATAAAGCAAATGAGACAAAAAACTTTTGAATCAGCGGATAAATGTGGGAAACTTCTGTCATGGCAATTGAAAAAAAGGCAGAAAATGAATACGGTAACAAGTTTAGAAAGGGATGGAAAGATTATCCACAAACCCAACGAGATCAACAATTGTTTTCAAAGCTTTTTTAAGAAATTGTATGCACAAGGGCCAACCAACGAGCAAGAAATAGAAGAATTCATCAGAAAATACGGTTTACCAAAAATCTCAGAACAAAGTAAAAGGATCTTAAACGAGGAAATAACAGAACAAGAAATAGAGGGTGCCATTCAAAATATGAAATTGGGAAAATCACCAGGACCAGATGGCCTGACGGCCAAATATTACAAAATGCTGAAAGAATGGCTGATACAACCATTGAAGGAAGTTTGCAATGAAATTTTGAAGGGGAGAAAGGCACCTGAATCGTGGAAAGAGGCTTTCATCTCACTTATACCGAAAACAGAGACTGAGAAGAACCAAGTTAAAAACTACCGCCCTATATCTTTACTCAATGTGGATTACAAAATTTTTGCAGACATTTTGGCAAAAAGATTGAAAAGAGTGTTGGCAGAAGAGATTCATAAGGACCAAACAGGCTTTCTCCCAGGTAGACATATGTCAGACAATGTGAGGAACATTATTGACATTTTGGAGCTGCTGGACGTTGACATTAATAGGAAAGCAGTTTTGATTTTTGTGGATGCGGAGAAAGCCTTTGACAACATTTGTTGGACTTTTATGAAAAAGAATCTCCAAGGGATGGGGGTAGGTCAAGGTTTTGAAAACGGTATAGGTGCAATATATTCTCAACAAAAAGCCAAATTAATTGTAAATAACGTGGTAACAGAAGAAATACCTATAGAAAAAGGTACACGACAAGGTTGCCCAATATCCCCTTTACTTTTTATATCAGTCCTGGAGGTTTTGTTAAACATGATCAGAAAGGACCAGTTGGTTAAAGGAGTTCAGGTCGGAGTTAGACATTATAAATTAAGAGCATTTGCAGATGATCTAGTATTGACCTTGCAACAGCCAGACACTAGTACTAAAAGAGTTTTAGAACTAATTGAAATATTTGGTCGAGTAGCAGGTTTTAAATTGAACAGACAAAAAACGAAAGTGTTGGAAAAAAATTTAACAATGGAAGAAAGAGAGAGTTTTCAGAATGAAACAGGCTTGGAAATAACAAAAAGGGTAAAATACCTGGGGGTAAACTTAACATCTAAGAATGTGAATTTATTTAAGGATAATTATGAAAAATGTTGGTCAGAAGTTAAAAAGGATCTGGAAATATGGTCAAGGCTGAAACTTTCCTTGTTAGGCCGAATCGCTACTATTAAGATGAATGTATTGCCTAGAATGCTGTTTTTATTCCAGACGTTGCAGATTGTGGACAAGATGGACTGTTTCAAGAAGTGGCAGAAAGATATATCAAAATTTGTCTGGCAGGGCAAAAAGCCCAGAATTAAATTTAAGATTTTAACTGATGCAAAGGATAGAGGGGGGTTTGCCCTGCCGGACTTAAGACTCTACTATGAATCAGCAGCTTTCTGCTGGTTGAAACACTGGCTACTTCTTGAGAATACTGACATTTTGGATCTGGAAGGGTATGACAATAGCTTTGGTTGGCATGCATATTTATGGTACGACAAGGCAAAGGTGTATAAAAGTTTTAAAAACCATATTGTAAGGAAAGCATTGTATAACGTTTGGATTAGATACAAAGATTTGTTGGAAAGCAAAACCCCTAGGTGGGTGTCACCAATGGAAGCTAGGGAAGTAAAAAAGCTTAATATGGATTCTAAATGGCCAAAATATCATGAGATTATAGAATACGATGGTGAAAGGGTGAAACTTCAGAGTTATGAGAAACTAAAACCTAAGGTTCGAGACTGGTTGCATTACCATCAGATAAATGAGACGTTTAAACAGGACAGGAAAATAGGATTTCAGAAAGAGAAGTCAAAATTAGAAACAGAATTGTTGGAACCCAATACTAAGAATTTATCAAGAATGTATAACTTGCTGTTAAAATGGAATACACAGGATGAAACGGTGAAATCAGCTATGATTAAATGGGCACAAGACATAGGTCATGATATTATGTTTGCTGACTGGGAACAGTTATGGACCACCGGTATTAAATTTACTGCATGTAATGCTTTAAAAGAAAATATTATGAAAATGATCTACCGGTGGTACATGACCCCAGTCAAGCTAGCAAAAATTTATCATTTGCCTAATAATAAGTGTTGGAAATGTAACGAGACTGAAGGCACTTTCTACCACCTTTGGTGGACCTGCCCAAAGGTTAAAGCCTTCTGGGAAATGATCTATAATGAAATTAAGAAGGTCCTTAAGTGGACTTTTCCTAAGAAACCAGAGGCTTTCCTCTTGGGTATGGTGGGCCAAGTGGTGTTAAGGAAGGATAGGACATTCTTTATGTATGCCACTACAGCAGCAAGAATTCTACTGGCAAAGTATTGGAAGACGCAAGAACTACCTACTCTGGAAGAATGGCAAACAAAGGTGATTGACTTTATGGGACTGGCTGAGATGACGGGCAGAATCCGGGACCAGGGGAAAGAGACAGTGGAAGAGGACTGGAAGAATTTCAAAATATATCTTAAAAATAATTGTAAAATTGAGGAATGTTAAGATGTCAGGGGGTAAGAAGTAAAGAATTGCAGCAGTAAACAAAAAAAACTTAAGAAATATTTATGAAAAAGAACTAAGACAATGGACTTAAGGGTTGCTAAAGAATTTTAAACAAGGATGCAGGGATAGGGAGGTATGGGGAAGTCAAAGAAAAAAGGCTATGAACCGATGATTATGAAGTTATACTGTGTTACATTGTTCTTTATTTTATGTGTGGAAAATTAATAAAAATCATTATAAAAAAAAAAAAAAAAAACAAAATTAAAATTATGAAGGTGGGAAACTATTCCTCTCATTAAAACATACTGCTGCTCTTTTGTCTTTTCCAAACCTTCCCCAGGCCTTGTAGCTGGTCCCTTTCATCTGAAATTAAGATCTCTGCCTCCTTTTATTCACCCACTACCAAAAAAACACATTAATGCTCAGTCATTCTGCTACTGCCTGATTTCCATGGCCACTATGCTTCATAGACCCATGTTTTAATAGCCAAAACTACACCTTTTTACGAATGATGCTGACCCTGGACTTTATGTTTTCTTCTTGTATATATTCTTCACCCTGCCCTTTCTTCTTGCAAATGTCTTGGTTCAGACCCTGAATTACCCCTCCATGAATGATCAAAAATTGCCTCTTCCTTTCCACCAGGAGCCTCCACTGAATCAAAGTCCTTTGAAATTCATTTTTTAAAAAACAGAGTTCCATTAATGGAAAGATAGGGACCAGACCATTCTTATTATTAATTTCAGATAATGATGATGATGATATGCAAGGACATCTGTCGACAGCTGCCTCAGAAATACAGAAAGCATGAGGTGTTATACATAATTTGTTTATTTGGTGTGTCTGTTTCCTGTATGTAAGGTCTTTGGAAATCCTGCAGTGGGGTGTGGGGTAGTGATATTATTACAATAAACACATTATATTCCACTCTTCCTCCTCCGTTGACCTTAGAACAGCATACATGGAGGCAGGTCCATCTGAAAGAGTGTAACCAAGGACTCCAGCAAACTTCATGCAAAGGCAGGGATTTGAACCCATTCCCCGCTAAAGTCAACAATCTTAACTTGCTACACCCCACTGCTTCTTTATCAAAAGTCTTAAAGGTAGCACAATGGAAAACGTTAACATGCAGTCTTTACCTATGGCTGTCTCTGGCATTGCAAAAACCGTCTTCTCTGTAGCGACTCTGAAATGCCCATGAACAGACACACCGACACCCTACCAAAAAGAAAAGAAAAAGAAAAAATGGAAAGGCAGAAGTTATACTAAAAATCTGCAACATATGCACACGCATTTACAAACACAAATCAACTGCTTATCAAAGTCTATTAATTCATACCCCTCCTTTTCTTCAAAATGGCATACTTGGCTCTCCCCAACCCCTGTATTTTTTAGCTATTGTTTAAAATCCTTATATACCCCATTTTACAGCCCCAAGAGGTGTTCACTGAAGCTTAAAATAATAATCTAAACTTAACATTATACCCCAAACTAGTACAAGGACAAAAATCACACAGTATTGATACAGAATCAGAATTAGCCAGGTAGCATCTTCTGCCCCCATCCTTGTTATTTCCAGTTAACAACTTCCTCCAAAATCCCCTGAGGCAAAGAAGTGGCTACAACTTGGATCAGTGCATGATGGAAACAATTCCCCTTTGCTTCCAGCCAACAGCTTTCACTGAGCTGTTATCAGCAATCTTGTGAGTTGGTTAGGCCAGGCTGAGAGTTAGCTATGTCGCCAAGTGGAGAGATCGGAACCCATGTGGAATTAAGATGCAACAACCAAGTTGTGATCAAAGAATACCCCCCCCCCAAAAAAAAAAAATTGTTTCAATTACAAGAACTACTGCCAACGGAACGATTCCAAGCATTTTAAGTTTTTTGTTTGCTCTTCTCCTTTTTCTTGGTAACTTCACTTGATGGCACTACTCTCCTGTCAAGCAACCTGGGACCATATTAAGCTTGTCCACTTAATATTCCTCTCTCTCTCTGCTGGTGGAAGTTCAAACCATTTGTCCTCCTGGTGTAGCAAGAGGCTACCTCTAATATGGAGCTTCATTCAAATACACATTTAAAAGCTATTCTTCTCCAAGAACGGGCAGGGCTCCCTGAGAAGCTGGGAGATGTTCCCAGCAGCGGCCTCAACTCCGCCACCACTCCGTTCCTGTGTAACTCCTGGCTGAGCCAGGACTCCACGGAAAACACTGACCTCACCCCCCCACACTCAACAGAGCAACACAGTGAGCTATGAGACTGTTAACTGGCAGCGATGGGAGCCCACATGCGCTATTCCCTCTCCTCGGTGAGCCTTCTAAACGATGCACAGGCCCGCCTAACCCTATGTCCTCCCCTTTGCATTTGAGCCAAATGCCTGCCCCCGCCCAAAACAAATATGGCTGCCAGCAGCTGAGTCAACATCAACTCTCTTTCTTCACCTCTGAGTGAGTGCATGATAGCTCCGTTTTACGAGGGTTGCAAGCTTTAAATTGTTTCATTGTATGCTTTTAAAAATCAACTAAGAAGGTACCGCTCATTAGGTCAGATATCAAGGAGATACAGTCGTACCTTGGAAGTCAAACAGAATCCGTTCTGGAAGTCCGTTTGACTTCTAAAACGTTCGGAAGCCAAAGTGCGGCTTCGGATTGGCCGCAGGAAGCTCCTGCAGCCAATCCGAAGCCGTGGAAGCCCCGTTGGACGTTTGGCTTCCAAAAATAGTTTGCAAACCAGAACAGTCACTTCCGAGTTTGCGGCGTTCGGGAGCCAAAACATTCGAGAACTAAGCTGTTTGAAAACCAAGGTACGACTGCACAATCTTTAGAAGCCATCTGAAGACAGCCCTGCATAGCGAAGTTTTTAATGTTTGATGTTTTATTATGTTTCTGTACATGCTGGAAGCCACCCAGTGTGGCTGGGGCATCTCAGTCAGATGGGCTGGGTACAAATAATAAAATATAATCAGCATCTTCATCAGGTAGCAGATAACAAATATATGCTTTTTAACTACAAGTGCTTATAAAAGAACAGCCATTGGTATGCAACATCTTAAGATCTCACTTCTTTCACGCATGCAGGAGAAATGCTTCTGCTAACATGGTGCCTGTTACTAAAAGGTAAGGTAAAGGTCCCCTGAATGGTCAAGTCCAGTCAAAGGCGACTAT
The DNA here is from genome assembly GCF_951804945.1 of Podarcis cretensis. Taxonomy (NCBI): domain Eukaryota; kingdom Metazoa; phylum Chordata; class Lepidosauria; order Squamata; family Lacertidae; genus Podarcis; species Podarcis cretensis. The sequence continues at coordinate 123,567,602 of NC_137170.1, forward strand.
GGGGTGCGACGTTCATCTCGCTTTTCAGGCTGAGGGAGCCGGAGTTTGTTCACAGACAGCTTTCCGGGTCATGTGGCCAGCAGGACTAAACCACTTCTGGCACAACGGAACACCGTGACAGAAACCAGAGCGCATGGAAATGCCGTTTACCTTCCTGCCGCAGCAATACTTATTTATCTACTTGCACTGCTATGCTTTTGAACTGCTAGGTTGGCAGAAGCTGGGACAGAGCCTGTTACTACTGCCCATGGGAGAATCATTTAAAAAGGAGAGTTATGCTTTGAAAATACTGGGTTTCAAATCAATCTACATAAAACAGTAATAATTAAACCAGTCAACGCTGCTTGAAGTTTTTATCTAAGGAAGCCAACACATAGGCTGCGCCGGCCTTTTCTATTTCCTGACATCTGTCAGCAAGTTTAAGTGGCTCTCAAGGAACAGCCTCAAGAGCGAAGCATCTGCAGAGACATTCGCTTCCCCTGGCACCAGCACACACCACCTCCACTGGGCTTCCAGAGCCCATGGTGATTATGACCTTCAAAATACAATAAAAGGCTAATTAATTCACTTACGCTGATCCCTTGCAGTGCATCTCTGTGGGAATACCAGATTATTTGAAGATATGGGTTCCCTTACTTCAAGGATGCTACATAAACGAACCCCTTTAGCAGACAATCAAGTCTCCAGATGTGCATCATGTGAACAGAGGAAGGATGGTGAGGTTTACTGTGGCTAAATAGAAGGCAATTCTGGTAAGGATAAGCGGTCTCAAAATACGTACATATTTCTATCTACATATGGCCAGAAACAAGAAATGAACAACAAATGCATGATCAAACCAACTATTTGATGAAAGCTAAATATATGGCTTTGGGACGCGGGTGGCGCTGTGGGTAAAACCTCAGCGCCTAGGGCTTGCCGATCGCATGGTCGGTGGTTCGAATCCCCGCGGCAGGGTGAGCTCCCGTCTTTTGGTCCCAGCTCCTGCCCACCTAGCAGTTCGAAAGCACCCTTAAGTGCAAGTAGATAAATAGGTACCGCTTTATAGCGGGAAGGTAAACGGCGTTTCCGTGTGCTGCGCTGGTGCTGGCTCGCCAGAGCAGCTTTGTCACACTGGCCACGTGACCCGGAAGTGTCTCCAGACAGTGCTGGCCCCCGGCCTCTTAAGTGAGATGGGCGCACAACCCTAGAGTCGGACACAATTGGTCCGTACGGGCAGGGGTACCTTTACCTTTACCTAAATAGTAAAGGTAAAAGTACCCCTGCCCGTACGGGCCAGTCTTGACAGACTCTGGGGTTGTGCGCCCATCTCACTTAAGAGGCCAGGGGCCAGCGCTGTCCTGAGACACTTCCGGGTCACGTGGCCAGCGTGACATCGCTGCTCTGGCAAGCCAGAGCCGCACACGGAAACGCCGTTTACCTTCCCGCTGGTAAGCGGTCCCTATTTATCTACTTGCACCCGGAGGTGCTTTCGAACTGCTAGGTGGGCAGGCGCTGAGACCGAGCAGCGGGAGCGCACCCCGCCGCAGGGATTCGAACCGCCGACCTTTCGATCGGCAAGTCCTAGGCGCTGAGGCTTTAACCCACAGCGCCACCTGCGTCCCTTACCTAAATATATGGCTAATTTAAAGAAAAAAGAGTGTGCTCTGCTGTGAGATTAAGAGCAATTAAGCATTCATAACTGGAGTCTGACTTAATGTAAAGACACATGAAGAAGTACCTCTGTCTTGACAACAAAGGTCTGAACAAGGTTCGATTGTGATTTTTTTACTTGCCAGCATCACCATATCACATAATATCGACACAGGGACCAGCTCCTGCATCAGACCCAGATGCAAACTCTGTCGCCATAGTATTCTGGCAATACCATTTCAGGAGGACCTGGTAATGTTATCCACAGAATCAAGAGTTTCAATATGATATATGCTAACATCTGCCAAAAACAGGGTCCCTGCCTCCATGATCCAGAGCCTAAGGCTGGCCAACATCACTACTAGCCACCTTCCTCCTCTCCAATGAGCTTGGGATCTGCTGCTTCTGCCACTGCTGCATATTAGGAGTGCAGGAAGGGGACTGGAAGCAGTTGCCGGGCTGCCTAATAATCTGCAACTGAAGCTTCCGAACACAATGAAGAGGCAGCCTTCTGAGGCCACCTGGCCACTGCTTCTGCCTCCTCCCCATGCTCCTCTCTTCCCACCGCTGGGCCAGTTCTTCATCCCATTTGGCTGTAGCAGCAGCATGAGGTGGAAAGGGGCAGGTCTTAGGAACACGCCTACTCAAGGAGGGAAAATTCCATTTAATGCTCTTTGAAGATGCTCCAAAAGGAGGCTCTGAAAACTCACTGCAATCACAAACACACCCGCTTCTCCTTGCATCTGAAAAGCATGGATGGTTGCAAAAGCCCTTTATATGCAGCAGGAGGGCTGCATGCCCCATTTCAACCTCCAATGTTGCACAGGGAACAAGGCTGCTGCTGCCATTGCCATCACAAAAAGCAAGAAAGAAACCCACATTTCAAAATGCAGCCTTCTTTCTGGCATCCATCAGCAGAAGCTTCAGAACCCCACAAGGGATTTTGACAGGTTGGTGGAAAAACACCTATCAATTATGTGATACCATAAAGATTACATGTGATGGATAAGTGATTTACCTTGCCCACCAGTCTGTGGTGGCCTGTGGGGTAGGAGCTAACAGTTCCCCACTCCTGGGTGAGTGGTGGTGGAGCAATGAGAGAAGGGGCACACCCCCTAGAATTACAATATAGGTTCAATGACTGATGTATTGTTTTGTCTGCAAGTCAGTTCAAGCACCTGCCAGACTCAGCATTCGGGCAAAAAGACGTTTGTACTTTGTGCTGGATTCCTACTTGTGAAAGATGCCAACAAATATCTCTCTTATTGACATCTGGTGGGAAGCAGACTGCAACACAAACTGAGAAAAATCTCAAATCATTCCATTCAGGCTGCACTGGGAACTGTCATTTGCTAGGACTTCTGTAAATGTCAGGGGTAACATGCAGGACACAATGAATCAGGCGAAAATGGGAATGTGCCAAGAAGCGACGGGTTTATGGGTTTAGACTAATGCAGTGTAACGGAACAGGGAGGGAGGTGTGGGTATTGCTCCATGCTCTAATCCCCCAAAAAGTCAATGACTTGCTACACAACTGCTTTTCCGATCTGATGCATAACAGGGAGCAACACATGCTTTATAAGCTGAGTGTCAAAAGCTCAATTCCCCTAGTGAGTGGCCTGGGATCACCTGACGCTGCGCAGTATTGATGAAACTAAATATATGAGGACTTCTCATTAGCCCCCTGGATGAGAGGGAGCCTCTTATCAGAAATAGTTGTGATTAAGAAATGTTTGAAAAATTATCTCGGGTACCCGTAAACTGTATTGGGCTAGATTATCTAGCACGGCATAATGCAGCATCATAGGTTCAAAAGGGGAGGGGCGGTAACAGCGAGTGGCAGAAACCACAATTACATAGATTCATAGAATTGTGGAGCTGGAAGGGACCCTGAGGATCATCTAGTCCAGCCCCCTGCAATGAAGGAATATGCAGTTGCCCCAAACGGGGATCAAACCTGCGACCTTGGCGTTATCAGCATCACGCTCTAAGCAGCTGAGCTGCCCAGACTTCAAGGATTGGCAAATGGATCTACGTGGGCCACAGAACATGATTTATTTTTAGCTTGGCTGTCCCACGTGCTCGGGCAGCCAGAACAGCAACTCTGTGAGGTAGGTTGGGCTGGAGTGAGTGGCCCAAAGTAATTCTTGCCCAGCTTCATGCCTGGAGTGGGGAATGTGAACCCTGATCTCCCCTGTCCTGCCTAGCCAGTCAGTCTAAGCCAGGGGTCAGCAAACTTTTTCAGCAGGGGGCCGGTCCACTGTCCCTCAGACATTGTGGGGGGGCCGGACTCTATTTTGGAGGGAAAAAAAATAATGAACGAATTCCTATGCCCCACAAATAACCCAGAGATGCATTTTAAATAAAAGCACACATTCTACTCATGTAAAAACACCAGGCAGGCCCCACAAATAACCCAGAGATGCATTTTAAATAAAGGACACATTCTACTCATGTAAAAACACCAGACAGGCCCCACAAATAATCCAGAGATGCATTTTAAATAAAGGACACATTCTACTCATGTAAAAACACGCTGATTCCTGGACCATCCTCAGGCTGGATTTAGAAGGTGATTGGGCCTGATCCGGCCCCTAGTTTGTCTACTCATGGTCTAAGTGCTGCAGCAGGTGAGCTCTCAAAATTTTTCAAGAACAAGAGAAGCACACACGTCTCCACAGTACCTTGCCGAAACACAAGTGCACAAAAATTTGCATGCTTAGGATTTCAAAGAATACCAGGCCTACTTTATGCTCTAAAGTTCTTACACTGATCTGACACTGCCTACATATAAGATTAAAGTAGGCATCTTCTGTTGAATTATGAGTGGGTTCTATCAAATTATGAGTGGCAATTTACCTTATAAAACTTTGTTTTCAATATGTATTTTATTTCATTCCATATAATTTTTTAAAAAACTATTCCAACTCCCAAGAAGAACAGAATTAAAGTATTCGACACATTAAAAGGTAAAAGGTAAAGGTACCCCTGCCCGTACGGGCCAGTCTTGACAGACTCTGGGGTTGTGCGCCCATCTCACTTAAGAGGCCAGGGGCCAGCGCTGTCCGGAGACACTTCCGGGTCACGTGGCCAGCGTGACATCGCTGCTCTGGCGAGCCAGAGCCGCACATGGAAACGCCGTTTACCTTCCCGCTGGTAAGCGGTCCCTATTTATCTACTTGCACCCGGAGGTGCTTTCGAACTGCTAGGTTGGCAGGCGCTGGGACCGAGCAGCGGGAGCGCACCCCGCCGCAGGGATTCAAACCGCCGACCTTTCGATCGGCAAGCCCTAGGTGCTGAGGCTTTAACCCACAGCGCCACCTGCGTCCCTTCGACACATTACAGTAATGTAAAACCCTGTTCAAGCGATTCCAATTTTTGGCAGTGCCTTAAACCTTCCACAGAAGTCTACTTCCACATCTACAGAATTCTTTGCTTGAGGAACAATGTACGTTTGATTGACTACACAAATACAAGCATTCCGTGAATCAACGGGCTAACACCATTTTTATCCATTACCAGGAATTACTACGAATAGCCAGAGATTAGCTAGGAAACTAACTGCACCATTTGTCTGCAGGATAATATTCAGGGACTTAACGGTCGAGCCAATATGCCAGATGGGAAATATACTGCAGCATCAGCAAAGATACAATCCTTCTCAGTCTTGATTCAAGGCTGCTTTCAACATTTTCAGTCGTGAGCGCAAAATCGTATGCAGGTCAATCCTGTACAAATTCTATCTTGGAGATTAGAATCTCCAGCACATCCGGGCTATTTTAGGGTTCTCTAAACAAAGACTCAGGAACACAGAGCTGGAAGTTTATATATCTGTATGCACAGAACATCTGTCAGAACAGGGAAGGAAGAAGAGAGATCAACAAGCAGCTACTTGAATCTAGTTTTTGGATGGCAGCAACTTCTAGGCAGGTGTAGGAAGAACTGAGCATTTGTTGCATCTGTGAGTTTGAGCTGTCTAAATATTGCCCTCGTGACAAGTCATTCAGCTCCTTTTTGATAAAGTCTGCTTTAGCAACCTATGCGATAAATGGAAAACGGCTTAAAATCAGCACAGTGTGACATTTGCCCACAAGGATTTTACGAAATGCAGGATGCGATTCTGCTAATAATTAAATTTGTTATTTCCGTTAGATAAAACTTGCACCTCTTGTTAGCCTGTGCCATCATCCATTTGTAATAATAATAATAATAATAATTTATTATTTGTACCCTGCCCATCTGGCTGGGTTTCCCCAGCCACTCTGGGCGGCTTCCAACAAAGATGAAAAATACACTAAAATGTCACATATTAAAAACTTCCCTGAACAGGGCTGCCTTCAGATGTCTTCTGAATGTCAGGTAGTTGTTTATCGCTTTGACATCTGATGGGAGGGCGTTCCACAGGGCGGGCGTCACTACCGAGAAGGCCCTCTGCCTGGTTCCCTGTAACTTGGCCTCTCGCAGTGAGGGAACCGCCAGAAGGCCCTCGGAGCTGGACCTCAGTGTCCGGGCAGAACGATGGGGGAGGAGACGCTCCTTCAGATATACTGGACCGAGGCCATTTAGGGCTTTAAAGGTCAGCATCAACACTTTGAATTGTGCTCGGAAACGTACTGGGAGCCAATGTAGGTCTTTCAAGACCGGTGTTATATGGTCTCGGTGGCCGCTCCCTGTCACCAGTCTGGCTGCCGCATTCTGGATTAGTTGTAGTTTCCGGGTCACCTTCAAAGGTAGCCCCACGTAGAGTGCATTGCAGTAGTCCAAGCGGGAGATAACCAGAGCATGCACCACTCTGGCGTGACAGTCTGCAGGTAGATAGGGTCTCAGCCTACGTACCAGATGGAGCTCGTAAACAGCTGCCCTGGATACAGATTTGACCTGTGCCTCCATGGACAGCTGTGAGTCCAAAATGACTCCCAGGCTGCGCACCTGGTCCTTCAGGGGCACAGTTACCCCATTCAGGACCAGGGAATCCTCCACACCTGCCAGCCTCCTGTCCCCCAAAAACAGTACTTCTGTCTTGTCAGGATTCAACCTCAATCTGTTAGCCGCCATCCATCCTCCAACCGCCTCCAGACACTCACACAGGACCTTCACCGCCTTCACTGGTTCTGATTTAAAAGAGAGGTAGAGCTGGGTATCATCCGCATACTGATGAACACCCAGCCCAAACCTCCTGATGATCTCTCCCAGTGGCTGCATGTAAATGTTGAAAAGCATGGGGGAGAGGACAGAACCCTGAGGCACCCCACAAGTGAGAGCCCAGGGGTCCAAAGCAATTCAGTATTCAAGCACCTACATGTCAGCCTACTTATCTTTTAAACCTGCATTCTTATTCCATTAACTGATGATAGCTCCCACACACTATGTGCTTCTAAAATTACACAGTCACATTCCATTATTCTGGCACTAAACAGTCTGATGCAGTTAAAGGTTATATTTAGCATGGAACTAGGTGTTCAAAATGATACACCAGTAATTAGCAAAAGCTCCGTAAGAATATGCAATTCTCACAGGCATGGCCCCCGATTCTTATGGATGAATTAACTGCACTGCAGCAAGAATGCCTCAAAAGGCCAGTAGGTAAAGCATGAGACTCTTAATCTTAGCGTTATGGGTGTTGTAAACAATAGCTGCCCCACTGCCCTTTTCCCCTTAAGGGGTATCCAAGAGCCCGTACAGAGTCCTTACATGGGTTCCCTATTGGTAGGAGAAAATAACTGAGGCCAACCAGAGAATATTGAGAAACAAAGCAGCTAGTAAGCCTGATTTTTATTAAAGCTGTTGCAACAGAGTGCTCCCCTCACACGCAGGAAGACCCGGAACAAAGGTGTGCCTGCCCTTATATAGACATTTTAAATTCCCTGCCCTGGAGTCCAAGACCACCCCCAGAAACATCATACATACATCACAGAAGGGGTGTAGCCCACCCCCCATATACATCATACCTACATCATAGAAAAGGCAGTCTACAACAGAAATCTGAGTGCATTGTTCATCTCCTGTCTGGCAGGTTACCTATTAATGGTCACTTGATTGGATTACCTGGGGAGCCTGGCCAGTCTTTTGTAATGATAAATACTTAGTTCCTGAGCCAGGTCACAGGCTCACCTTATTCATACACAGACATACCCTTAAGACAGGATTTGTGAACGAAAAGACAACGGGGATGCTTTTCCATTTTCCTTCGACCTTGCAGAGAAATATTTGAGGTCAATTTGGGAGGGAGAAAATGGTTTCAGGACTTTTTCTGTGGGGTTTCAGACATGTGGTTTATATATACAGTTATGAACATTGTGTGCGTATGTGACCTTAAAATTCTTATAACATGGGCTCAAGTCCCATTTTGGGCAAAAGATCTCTGCACCACAGGATGATGACCCTCGTGGTCCGTCCCAGCTGTACAATTCTATGAAATAAGAACACTACATTGGGGGTGGGGAATGTCAACATTTTATACATAGGTTGACTGAATATGTGCAATCTGTATAATTTGGAGAGGACACTGAGAGCTATAGACACACCTTTGCTTGCATAATAAAAAGCAGAAATAATACTTAGTTGAAGTAGGCTTCAATGGCCGATTCTACGTTTGACACCCCCCTCAAAAAAAACAACAACAAACCTCTAGGTAATTAATGAAATCCTGCAGCACACATTTCCTGAAGTGTATCCCAAACATACTGTAGATGCTCTTTATGAACCTTTTCACTGCAAAAAAAGACTGGTAAGAAAACTGGACGTGATTTACAAACATGTAAACACGGTTGTTGGGATCCAACTTCTGATCAACTAAATCTGGGGCACTTGTATATTTAAAAGTTTCCTGAGAAGCAACACTAGCTGGGATGCACAGAGCTACTGTAGGAGCACCTAGGAGTTTGGGCAAGATCAGTGGTTCCTTAAAACTTTTTTGTTCTTTGAACTGGACCCACACACACCCTAGCTATTCAATAATTTCTCAGTACTATTTGAGACACACACTGTATCATAAATTGTTTGCAAGCATCTGTTCAATTTCAGAAGCAACTTGGCTTCTGGCATTCAGAGGGAATACAGTGGTACCTTGGGTTACATACACTTCAGGTTACAGACTCCGCTAACCCAGAAATAGTGCTTCAGGTTAAGAACTTTGCTTCAGGATGAGAACAGAAATCAGGCTCCAGTGGCGCGGCAGCAGCAGGAGGCCCCATTAGCTAAAGTGGTGCTTCAGGTTAAGAACAGTTTCAGGTTAAGTACAGACCTCTGGAACAAATTAAGTACTTAACCCGAGGTACCACTGTACTGCTTAAGTACCAAAGGTACATAGTCCCTCCGCCTTGGGCATACAACACTTTAGATCTCAGACATCACTCAGCGGTACAATATTTTTTAATGGATATGGAGGAAATTATTCCAGTGATTTATTTGGATATTTGGGCAAGCACATTAAAAAAATAGCAAGTTAATAAGACCATCAAGATTAGCACTTTGTTTCTGAACTAATTTGATAAGTCAACGCTCTCACCTCTATTCTGTAAGCAAAATTATTTGGGATTATGAATACAAATTGTTAAATTATACCTCCATTTAAAGTGTTATGTAAAATCTCATGACTGCAATCTTTTGTTCCTCTTTTGTACTGGAAAAGACAAAAGCCTGGCAAAACTACTGTTGAAGACTTCAAAGTCTCTCATTTCATCAATGAATCAAACCCCCACCCCCACCTCTCTGGTTGGTATCCTCATCAAGGAAGTGCTTCTGTGCTACAAAAATACATGGGTAGAGGACCAATATTTCTTCCAGAAACCGCCCCAGGGTGCTACTTATCCAAACTTGAAAGGGAGGAGATGCCACTGGAAGCAAGGCAATGTAAAGTCCCTGTGCATGAACAGACAGCTACCTACTGCATCGTAGATCTTCTCCATCTTTAAAGATGACAAAGTAAACAGCAGTAGCTCAGGGGAAGCATCTTAAAAGCTGTTTACATACAGTTAGATCCAGACTGAATCATGCTGAGAGTAGATCCACTGAAATCAATGGAACACGTCCCACTGATTGTAGTGAGTCCACTTTCAGCATGAATAATTCTAGATCAAATCCATACTATTTACATTTCCAACCATTACCCACCCCTAAAGCCATGCAATTATTGATTTTTAGTATGCGTGTATCATGTCAGTGTCAATGAATAATAAATGTTGACATATAATTAAGATTTTGAGACCAGCAGGAAATCCCGACACTTTTTTATAAAACCTCAAAGCTTACCCTTAATTCTGTCATTTATAATGACTTGGTGGGTAAATGTCAAAAACAAGCTTCATTTTTGACATTCACCAATTTAAAAAACACCAAGCAAAGGAAGAATTGAGCTAGCAAGAGACTGAGCACTGATGACCAGTAAATGAGGGAAATTATGGAGGAATGTGCTTCTTTATTCAAGGTACATGACTAGACTTACCAAGAAATTCTGACATTTTTCTGAAGCCCCCCAAAAGCTTAAGAATTATTGGGAAACATAAAGGTTCAGTAAGTTTCACATTTTGATAACCTGTCTGCCAACCGTTTCTCAGAAACAGAAATTTATGGACCATACATCTGAACACTGTTTTATTCAGAATTGTTTCAAAATCACATTATAAACCCTTAGAAATGACAGAATGGGAGCAAATGAGACCTCAGTGTCCAGGAATGTGTTTTCCTAGCAATATATTATCAATAACTTGTGAAACAGTTATTGTTTACAGGAGCAGAAATCGGCAGCATGACAGGTTATTACTCTGCAAACTTCGCCAACCCATGCTAAATATTTTATCATTCATAAAGGACTTCATATGATCCCAGAATGAGGTCATTCCTACGCAAAACGAGACTTGAGAACTTGCATCCTGGCTAGAAGCTGTCTTGATAAACTGGGCATTCATACATCATCTTATTTGGAACAGAAGGTGGAAAAAAATCATTTGCCGCTGCCCTAAATCAGGCGCAGAGAATTTGTTCTGAAATGCATGGCAAAGCTCAATATTGGAAAATAGCAATGGGAAGGATCTAGATGAAGGGGGTGATGGAAGATTACTTCTTATACCTATAACCCACACCCCTTAAAGTACTCCTACATGGGCCTCCTCCTACCTTCAGCTCTGCTGAGGAAGTCTCACTGAAAACTGATCCTAAGCAAACTACAGACACTCTAGTAAGCGAATGAAAATACTCCTGCCAAAAAACAAAACAAAACTGCAGGTGATTAAAATTCTGCTCGTTGCCTCTGTGAAGTAGGAAACCACAATCAATACCAGAAACTCAAGAACAGATATTGTAGAAACCCAGCAGCAGCTCAGCAGCATTTTTCCAAGTAGGAAGTCATCTATAGAGCAATATGCAAGGGGAGAGTATACCAGCAAGGGACAGTTCATCAAATAAATCCTAAACATCAGTACTGGAGCCTTGAAGAAGATAGTAAAATCCTCCAAGACACATCAATAGTCTGAGGCAGCGTGTTTTTTAATGCAGGCAGTTCGAATCCCCGCGACGGGGTGAGCTCCCGTTGCTCGGTTCCTGCTCCTGCCAACCTAGCAGTTCGAAAGCACGTCAAAGTGCAAGTAGATAAATAGGTACCGCTCTGGTGGGAAGGTAAACGGTGTTTCCATGTGCTGCTCTGGTTCGCCAGAAGCAGCTTACTCATGCTGGCCACATGACCCGGAAGCTGTAGGGCGGCTCCCTCGGCCAATAAAGCGAGATGAGCGCCGCAACCCCAGAGTCATCTGCAACTGGACCTAATGGTCAGGGGTCCCTTTACCTTAAATACATTGGCCATTTATGTAATTGTGCCTTTCTTATTGGGCCAGGGGGAGAAATGCCAACCATTCTATCTCATCGTAAGTCATCCATGTTCCCTTACTGGCAGATGATGCTGGGCATCAAACTGGTGCATCTTACACGTATAACACGTTCAGACAGTCCCTATATCTGCATTTTCCCAATAACCAATTTATGACAGTTTGGAGATTCTACCTTTTTGGAACTAGCTCCTTGTTTTCCAAACAGCCTCCCATGTTAGAATGTCCCCCCGCGCCCTTTTAAAAATACTCCACCACTTGGTAACTAAATTCTTTCCAGTAATAAATCTTTTAGGAGTGACGTTTCATTATATACTTGACAAAGAAGGTGAAATATTTTTTTTAAAGATTTTGCAACATCCAAGGTCTTCCCAGCAGTACATTTGCCAGAAGTCAAAGAACCACAGTCGGGTTTGGTTTTGTTGTTTGCTGCTCTGAAATCTTCCCGTGTTCTATTATCTACAACTAATAATACGCAGCAGGTGTTACACGAAGGTTTGTAGGCCAACAGATTTGCCTTCTGCAGTCAGAGAGCAGTAAAGTGATTCCTATAAGACAAAAATGCATTTTTGTATTTCCTTATGGTTTAGATGCACAAATTACATTGAGTTTCCAAGGAAACACCCAACACTGGCTCTAATCTATTCATTTTGGGGCAACATTACACATTCGAAGCAAAAGTAGGAGTAACTTAGATTTTGCTACAGCATTAACTATGACATTATCAATGGGATGGAGACTAGCAGAGATACTCCCTCCTCACAGCAAACAGTAACGTGCTGTCATAAAGCTCCCAGGCTTTAGAGTCTGAGTTTTCAACTCTTCCTGGGTTGGACAGAGATACCCAGGCTTTGTATCTCTAACTCCAGAGGAGCAACCCACCTCCAATATCTGCAAAGCCCTCTGGCTCCAACTTCTCCTAAGCACACAAGATGCTACTCATCTGTTGGACAAAATGCAGCCGTCTTCCCTTCCGAGTGAGGGATATCACATTTTCCCAGGAACATTCTATACCGGGGAAATTTCCATTTCCCCTGCAGGCAATGAAACTTGTTTCTACTACAGCTGCTGTGCAGATTGTAGCTGCACTAAGTATTACAGGCACGGAATGGATTTGACACATGGCAAGAAAAATGAGAAGTAGCAGAAAACACACAAGCACACACACCCCAACCATCTTTTAACTGTTTCATGCAAATTTTGTGTCTCCAGCACTGGAACACACCTCCGATTAAGAAAAATAAATGGCACATTAGAAAGGCTACCTTTTGCCCATCATTCTTTGATGGTTTCCCTTCTTATTTTTAATTTCAAAGAACTGCCTCCATGTTCCCTAGCAAAACTATTGACTCCCACATTAGAGTGCTTTGCACAGTCATGTGGAAAGGTCTTTCTGTTTTTGACTCACTCGCTGTTGGCCTGACGATAGAATGTATGCTATGTTTATACTAAGCCATAAACCTGTGGAGATAACTCACATTGTTCCACAGATAGAGTAGTTCCTGATCCCTTCAGTTCAGCTTAAAAACTTTTCCACTTTACATCACACCTAGCTGGGGTGACAAACAGAACTTTGACCTGTTAAACATAGTGAAAGGCTTCCCCTTCCAAAAGGGGCGTAGACAACCTCGGCTTCAAATTTGCTTTCTTGCCAACTTCTGAGCGATTGGGGCAATTGCAACTTGCGTGAACTTCAAAGCAGCATGAAACTGGACCTCTGCAATCAGTAAACGTTCAGCGTTTTCAAAGGGTCTGTGCCACTTTTCTAGTGAAATGCAAATGTAAATATTCTTATAAACTAATGTTCATTACTTAAGCTGCAGCAGCCTGCCCTACAGCCTGCCAAAGGAAGCATTCTCCAAACCTGCTTTAAAATACAGCTTTAATTTGGAGTCTGTCTTTCAAACCATCAAAATCAAGAAAGAAGTCTGCATCTCTAGAATTATGTGACACTTTTTTTCAGACACTTTTTTCTCATGGCTAAAGGGAGCACTGGGGAAACCCAGGCTGCAATGCCCCCCGTTTTCTATTAAACAAGCCACTGCAGGATTGGATTAGAGACAGAATGGTTTTCCAAAGAGAAAAGCTTAAACAAATCAGTTCAGCCTGTAGAAAATGAACTTGTGCTCCAGACATGTCTGCATTAGGGACTTTCAACCCTCAAATTGCCTCGTTAGCAGCGCCAAAACACCATTATGCCTAGTGGTACTGAGACAGGTCGCCATAATCTGTGCCAGTCCTTTTAAAGTTCAAGTGTATTGTGTGAACTCATTTCCCCCTTCTCCTTATGAACTGAACAACTTGTTCTGAAGCCATTACACAAGCAAAATGGTATTCAAATGAGAAACTGCATGCTACTGAAAGAACTGTGCTTTTGAAGGGCGTAAAAGAGAAGCTCTACACCCCCATCTATTGGATGCTTAGCTTAGAACTTATTGTAGAGCAAACCAGCACCATACATAATACCTGCAGGAGAACTGATAAACCAATGAATTATGCATTCACCCTTTTCTACGCATTTTAAGTACCACCAATGATGGTATGATCTCTCTACAATATTCAAGCTTTATGTGCAAAAGTGAACTGCAGTTCCCATGGCCATTCAATGGAAGCCTTCTTCAACCTGGCTCCCTCAAACTGTTTTGAACTACAAGTCCAGTCATCGCTAGCCAGCATGGAATGATGGCAGCTATGGTGCAAAATCACAGAGTTGGAAGGAACCCTGGGGATCATCCATCCTCCGCCTTGCAATGCAGGAATATGCAGCTATCCCATACAGGAATTGCACCTGCAACCTTGGCGTCATCCACACCACACTCTAACCAACTGAACTATCCTCCCATAAATGTCTGAAGGGCATCAGGTTGAGAAGGCTGAGCAGACAATACTGACCCATGACTGGACTTGGCATAGGAAGCATTCTATGATCCTATGATCTTAATTTGGAGTAGGGCTGAAACTGAGCTGCCTAATTCAGTTTTGGCTTCATTCGCCCTCAGCTGTATGTCTGCTCCAGCCAGTTTGGTGCTTTTTCTTTTTAAGCATAATAAAGTCCCCCCCCCCTTAAACTGTACATATTTTATTTGCACTTTTTACATAAAATATGCACTTCTCAATGCTTTTCAATGCACTTTCCTGTAAACCACGTATTTTTTGTATTTGCTTTTTGCACATCAAAACAATGTCGCAGAATCCTGAGAAATGTGTGATCCATCAAGGAGTTGCATTCTGATCTGCACAAATTCTTGGGAGCATCAGATCAAGTCAGCTCCCTGTAAAAAGCAGGCTGAGCAATACACATCTTCCTAGTAGCATACTGGGTTCTGGCTCATGCTGTAGAACCAGAGTGTCAAATGCTACTGAGGATATCCAGAGTTCCACAACGTGCATATAACTGAGGATGTGCAGAAAATTCCAAGAAGTTAAAATGTCTGCTCCATACTGACCCTAATTTCTTACCATTGCCAAATGCATCAGTAAAAGATCAACTGCACACAGGCTGAGTGTTTTACCAAGTCTAGAAAGACCCAGTTGAAATGGTATAATTTGTGTTAGTAGCTGTTTACTGAAATGTGCAGGCAACAACTGAATCATTAGCATTGCAGCTCCTACCTGCTGACAGATAATGCCAGCAGGAACATTCAGCTAAGTGCTCATCAAAAGATGCTAAACTGCATTTACCTGTATGTCATGATCACAACAACTGCACAATTACATTCATAGAACTAGAAAAGTGTGAAATGAATTCACTTAGCACAACAAAGGAGAACTTGGCTAATTGTACATTACTCAGCTCTGAATGCATTAATACCTATATTCACTGTTACATTTAAGTGTGCAAAATCCTCTCTGAAGAACAACCACAAACATCCTTTCATTCCTACTTTCAACATCCTTCTTTCCCCACCAAAATTTGAAGGTGAAGGAAACAGGACTGAGGGAACAGCATTCTGCCAAAGACCACTGTTGGACAGAGGCAGAGAAAAGGTATACATGGCTAAAGCCTGGTCATCAATACCCAATCCAAGTTCAATCATATTGGCTGTCAACGACCTACAAAGCTGCAAAAATAAACCTAAAAAATCTAGCTTTTTGGTTCACTTTGCTTATGATTCAATGGTACACAGCTGCTCTCACTCTCCCCTACTTAAGTTAGGGGTGGGAAACCTGCTGCCCTGCAGATGTTGTCTGATTACAACTACCATCATCCCAGAACACTAGTCATTGTTGACTAGGGTTGATGGGAGCTGGAGTCTAAGAACATGTGAAAGCCCAAAAGGTTCCCCAGCCGATTTAGATACATAACCTGTAAAGCTGTCTCCCCCAAACTGCGAACCAGGGTATGCTAATTGCACTAAGGGAGAACTGTTCATGTGTCAATAATTAAAGCAGACATAGGCAAACCCGGCCTTCCAGATGTTTTTGGCCTACAACTCCCATCATCCCTAGCTAACAGGACCAGTGGTCAGGGATGATGGGAATTGTAGTCCCAAAACATATGGAGGGCTAAGTTTGCCTATGCCTGAATTAAAGGCTCCCATGAACTCAAAGACCCCACCCATGGAGGCAGCTCTCTGCTGCATCTTCACGTGGTTCTCTGACCTTCGTTCTTTTCAATCAGCCGCCTCAGACACAGGCAGTTTAGTTGAGTCTCCGCACTGGGATAAGCTGGAGTATTCAAATCCAACAGAAACAGACAGAATAATCACATTACATCTCCCAATGAGTTTGTTCTGATATTGGCCTCTTTGCAGCCAGAGGCACTCACACAAATACACAAAAATGGGTGATTCTGATTCACATGCTAGAGTAAAGACTCTGGAGGCAGACCAGTGCACAGACGAAGGTATAGCTAAGTCAGTAGAGCATGAGACTCTGAATGTCAGGGTTGCAAGTTTGAGCCCCATGTTGGGCAAAAGATTCCTAGAGGGTTGGACTAGATCAGTGTTTCCCAACCTTGTGCCTCCAGCTGTTTTTGAACTACAACTCCCATCATCCCTGACTAGCAAGACCAGTGGCAAGGGATGATGGGAATTGTAGTCCAAAAACAGCTGGAGGCACAAGGTTGGGAAACACTGGACTAGATGACCCTCATGATCCCTTCCAACTCTACAATTCTATAAGAATAGAGGGTTGCACAATCTGGCGAGCACAAGCATCCCAAGTGCCAAATGGAATGATCCAACCTCATCTCCCCAACCAAACCCATTTTTGGGGTGCAAGGAGAAAGCCCTGCTGTACAAGTGGGAGCCTTTGTTCACAGCTTGGGATTCATTAGGCGGATCCCTCCCAGAAACCCTCCAATTTTAATTCAGAAGTTGAGGTTGATATTTTTGTGGAGCCAGGAAAAATAGAGACATTCACATGGTGGAAGTAATGAGGCCTACAGGAGAAGGGCAATTTGGGTCTATGGTCACATTCATATCATGCATTTAAAGCATGTGACCTTACCCCTCCACCCCCCCCCAAGAATCCTGGTTTATGCCTTACAGGGCAAGACTTCCCAGCACCCTTAATTTCCCAGAATTCTCTGGGGGAAGTAACGAGCTTCAAATATATGGTGTAGATATGACCAAAGGATGGTATCTAGTTAAACAGTTCCACTACTACTAGGATGTTTAGCTGTGTAATGGAACTTTCCCAGCCTCTCCTCTGACTGTGTTACCCTAAATATAGTCCAGGGGGTTCCCCTAATCCTATGCATAGAACATCCTTGCACTAGTGCGCCTGTTTAGCTGAATACCACCTACATCTTTTATGAAGGCATTTTGAAATGCAGCAAAATGGGTGCACATATCAAGCAGCCTCTGAAATGACTTCGTACTTTTTACAAATGAATGATATGCTCCTTTTATTATTCTCAAGAAGAGCCAAGTCCAATTACTGGTTCGTAGGACAATCCACTCTTTCCACCAATAGAAGAAACCACATGTAGGAACCACAAACCTGTTCTACTTTTGCTCAAAAATCAATGCTCTGAAATGTTCCTTAAATGACCCTCTTTAATATAGTTTTTACTGCATCGCATGAAAAGTACTAAGCTTGTTCTTAACAGATTTATGTTGCTTTTTAGATCGATTTAGAAGGGGGGGGGATAATAGAGTAACATTTAATATAACCCTCTGCAAAATTAAGAATACACACCTTCTAGAAAGGATTTTTAAAGTATCAAACACTTCACACGTTTGCTCTGGATCTCAGAAGGATGCAGTTAACCACTTATTATATTCAGCAGTAATAACAGAACATTCAGCAGTAATAACAGAACATTATCACTGTCGAAAAGCAGACACTGGAATATTTGAAGAAAAAAATATTCTCAGAAATCCCCAAACTGTACAAACTATACAAAAGGATAAAGATGCCCAAGCTACACTCACTTCCCTGCACTTTGCTTACAAAATGCTAGCATAAACCAAGTCACTAATGACTTTATGGCACACCAGCTTTAAAAAAACACCCTGAAAACCAACTTCATAAATATTTGCAGGAGGTCATATTAGGCCACCAGATATTCAAACCGCCATTAATTCCATGTACGTGAATTCTGATGAAACCAAGGCCTCTAAGCTAATGCAATGTTCTTAAAAGCACCCTGATGCCTGACAAGTGGAAGAAGTCTGTTTTCCATCCTTTCGTACCTCACAATATTTTATCTTGACAGATGTTTGCCTTTTTCTGCCTCACTTCCATTCTGGCATATGTCACCCAAAGACAGATGGTTTAAACAAGGAAACATCTGCAGGACTGATTCAATAACTGAGGAAAAGGACGATTAAATCATCTAATATTCCATGATGCACTTTAGATATGCGAGACCCTTAAGCATTGGGAGTTATAAATGTGACATGTTTGTTTTTAAATTCAGATATACTGGGCTGTATTCAATGGTGCACTTTGGCAAATGGAAGGACTCCTTTTATTTGCATAACAGCGTCTTTGGTCCGGCAGACGTCTTCACTAACATTTTGCCAATTTCCATCCTTCCGTCTGCACTACTGTTCTGTCCCCACAACCCCCTGAAGATGAGGAGGGCAGATGGGAACTACAGGGAGAAAGACCAAATCATCAAAAACCATATCCCCACTTCCTCCAATAGCAGAAATATCCACAGAATCAAAAGCAAGAATGGATTAAAAAAATTCACAATTGGATCAAACCCAGTAGATTGTGCATTTGCAATGAGTACTTTATAACTTTTTGGTGTTGTCTGGCATTCGCAGATAACCAAAATATTTAACGTACAGAATTTTGTAATGGATACGCTAACTATACATATCTTCACAATGAGAATCACATCATAAATATTCTGAATTATTTTTAAAGCATAAACAAACACACTCTGTCTGTGTTTGATAAGCAGCTTTGGCTTTAATTCAGCAGTTACTGTCAACAACTACATTTCAAGGTCCCATCCAATTATGAGTCAAGGAACACCAACACAGAAGGAAAAACATCAACGTCACACAAACTATGAGGTGGATTCTGAAATAAATACAAAGCATAACTTCCACAAATGTGCTGAATTATTCTGCATTGTTCAACAGTATACAAAACTTACTATTTCTTGGGCACACAAACATCCTTGAAACCAAGGGTGAGTTCACACATTACTTAACACTTGATGGCTAGAAGCTACATGTGAACCAATTCCACTTCAACTCCCATCAGTCCTAGCCAAATACCGTATATACTCAAGTATAAGCCAACTTTTTCAGCACATTTTTTATGCTGAAAAAGTCCCTCTCGGCTTATACTCGAGTGAAGTGGGTGGCGGCAGAGGGACGAGTGGCCCAGAAGAAGCCCTTTCTCACCACTGGTCCTGCCGCTGCCGCCTCTCGCAAAGGCAGGCACAGGAGCCGCAGTTAGGAGAGGCGATGCTGCGCCTCTCCTAACCACGGCTCCTATGCCTGCTCTTGCGAGCGGCAGAGGGACAAGTGGCCCAAAAGGAGCCCTTTCAGGCTGCTTGTTCTTCCTCCACCGCTGCCGCCACCACCAGGTTTGTGGTGTGGTGATCTGACATACTCGAGTCAATCGGTTTTCCCAGTTTTTTGTGCTAAAATTAGGTGACTCAGCTTATATTCAGGTCAGCTTATACTAGAGTATATACGGTATCTTCATCTTCTCTTACCCTCAAGCCCACACGCCCATCCCCAAGCCTGCATGGAGATCCTTCTCAGTTATGCACAGCACCAAAGGGGGTGAAGAAGCACCCCCCCAAAAAAAAACAACAACAAGGAGCTTGCTCCCCCCCCCCAATTGCTGGACTCCTGCCATCCTGCCATTAACATTTGCTGCTATTTTGCTCTGAGTTTTTACTGCGTGTGACACAACTCAACCACTAAGAATTATACTTCTGTGCCCCCTTTTTCTGGTGCTGCCACTGTTCTCAGCGAAAAAGTGCTTTTCTTTCAGCTCACAGGGAGTGGGATGTTGTAAACGTTCTAAAACTGAAAACTGCCCTCAGAAAAGAAGGTGCTCAAGAACATTTCACAAATGCTAAAAATATAATCATAGAATTGTAGAGTTGGAAGGGATGCCAAAGGTCTCCAGTTCAATCCCCTGCAATGCAAGAATCTTTTGCCCAATGTGGGGCTCAAACCCACAACCCTAAGATTAAGAGTCTTGTGCTCTACCAACTGAGCTATCCCTGGTCAAATTTATTCTCACACATCTTTCTTTGAAACCCCTTGTAGTCACTTCACTGGCGACTTTAAAACAGAATGAAAGCACAAGCCAAGCCAATTGCCTTAGAAAAGATTTCTACTTACACCTCCCATTGTAATTCCATCAATAAGCGCCACGTATGGCTTCTGGCAGGTGCCTGTCAGGACGGAAACAACACATTTCGTGAGGAGAGAGAGAGACTTTGTGCTGGCCACCAGGCAATGGCTTTTTCCACCTGCCTTGCCCCAGGTGGAGTCTTCATAAGAGAGATGTTTCCAGGTGAAGAACTGTGAGGGCAGAGAGACTCTGTGTTGGCCATCAGGCAATAGTCTTTCCACCTGCCTTGGCCCACCCTCCTAGGAGCCTTTCCCAGACCATGACTTTAAGAATAGCAGAAACAGCTGTGAAGAGAGCAGCTTAGGGATTTATTTATTTTTTTAAAAAATTATGTTGTGTGTCCTTGTTCTCAATTTGATCTTTTCATGTGTTTTTGTATGTTTTCTGATATTTTATGCATTGTGACTTGCTGTTATTTTTACTGATTATAGTTTCGTAATTATTTATTGTAACAGTTAAGTATAAACTGTTTCATTACCATTTTCTGATATTTAATTTTACTGTTTACCATTATATTCTAATGGATTATTGAATATTGCTTCATTTGATGTAAGTTGTTTATTTTAAAGTTATGTTTTTATTATGGCTTTTTTGGTACTGGATCAGATTGTTATTAGGTGTGTGATCTTTGCTGTCTATTTTGTTGTTTCTTCAGCTTGTAAACCTATATTAGTAATACAGGAAGGGGGTATACAAATGAAAAGTGAAATGAAATGACATTTACATGTTTAAAACAGAATAAAGCACACTTCTGCAAGGAAAGACCTTGTGAAGCCTGATAATATAACTTGAATATTCAATTTGTTGACCAAATTATAATTATCCCACTCTCAATTCCAAGATTAGCCATGTTAGTCCATTGCAGCAAAGAGCGCCAAGAATTTTACAGCACCTTAAAGATCAGCAAACAAAAGCATATGCCAGGCATAGGCAAACTTGGCCCTCCAGATGTTTTGGGACTACAACTCCCATCATCCCTGACCACTGGTCATGTTAGCTAGGGGTGATGGGAGCTGTAGTTTGCCTATGCCTGGCATATGCCATAATAAACCTGCTAACCTTTAAAGTAGGTGCAGGGACCCTTTTTCAGTCTGAGCACTCCATTCCCTTCAAAGCACCCTTTCCAGGTGCAACAAGTCATTGGTGGGTATGGCTAGGCAAGTGGATGGAGCAACAAATGCTAATTTTACCCTAGCACACTATGATTATTTCTACACAGGCCCCTCTCTATCATCCATCCAAGTAGCAAGAAGCATTATCAAAGTTGGGAGACACACTGCACTCACGCAAAAACATTCAGGGTGGGAAGCAGAACCAGTGAAGGGGGTGGCCTGGGGAGACTTCAGAGGGCCACACAGAGAGATGTGGAGGGCTTCCCCATCCATGCCTTAAAGTGCTGTGGTGTCTCCTCTCTTTCTGAATATAAGATCTGAATATTTAAAACATTCTTATGTCACCATTCCGTTAAAAAAAGCCCACACAGGGCAGCTCACAACAGTGATAAAATAAGGAATGAACAAGAGAACAGTAAAACCGAAGCAACCCCCCCCCTAAAAAAAAAAAACCCTAGCAATACCAGGGATGGGATGGGGGGGAATCAACTGATTAAGAAGAGCTTAGTGTTGAGCCTGGGTAATAAAAAGTTATTTGCCTGGCACAAAGAGTATCTGAAACTAGACGCCAGGCAGGTTACCTATACAAAGCATTCCACAGAATATAGCAGCATAATAGGTCAGGTGTGTGGAAGCTCAGGGCCAAGGGTCCAAGGAGAGCCCAGGCTTCTTGCATCTCTCACCAGGCCACACCCCCTCACCCACTGTGCTTCACTCCCAGAGTGCTATTGTTCTCAAACAACACCACCTCTTGTTTCTCAGGATAAAGGCTAGTGAGGAGTATGTGAGCATGTGCAGAAACTACCTTACTGCACAAGAGGAAAATGTAAGTGTGTTGCTCCACCTACTTTTGCTCCTAGCCTCACCTACCCCGGCACATGGCCCTTGGAAGGTTGTAAATAAAGGAATGCAGCCCTCAGACTGAAAAAGGTTTCTTCCAGTGTATGAAAGAAACACTGTAGAGAATTGGTGTAAACTGTGGAAACTGGCAATACTATTCTTAGAACAATTTTTGAAACGAATGGTGACGTGTTACCAACCACATAGGTACTAGTGTGAAAATGCGGGGTAGGGAAGGGGTTTAAGAAGGGTGACGTCTAGCTCAGTTGGTTAGCGTGTGGTGTTGATAATGCCAAGGTTGCAGGTTCGATCTCCATATGGGGAGCTGCATATTCCTGCATAGCAGGGGGTTGGACAAGAGAATCCTCAGGCTCCCTATACCTACTCAAATTAAGCCCGTACTTTTAAATTACTAAAATACTTTTAAATTACTGGTATACACACCGATAGCATTGTTCAAGGCGTACTCTTCTCTGAAGAAATACTGTGGCATCCCTTCTCCCGCTCTTCCTGCTTCAACGATAGCTAGCAAACAAAACAAGTGTCAAATTTAGCTACAAAACACTTAACTGTCTGGAATACCAAGAAATGTGACTGCAGCAAACTTTCATGATCACAATATATGCAATCCAAGTTGGTGGACATCCAAATTCTGTAATTTAACTAGGTGCGATGTAAAGAAGCACTTTCTTTTGTCTGTCCTGAATTTCCCAACATCCAGCTTCATCGGATGGCACCAGATTCTAGAATTAGGACAGGGGACTAAAACAACAACCCTCTGTTCACTTTCTCCACACCACAGATAATCTTATACACCTCTGTCATGTCTCCCTCTGCTCTCTTTTGTTAACTAAAAACCCACAAATGCCTTTTCCCTACAAGGGAGTCTACACCCCTTGATCATCTTGGTTTCCCTTTACTGAAACTATTCCAGCACTACAATATCCCTTTTGAGGCGAGGCAACCAGAACTGTACAGAGTATTCCAAGCGCAGTCGCCCCACAAGTCTGTATAACAGCATTACTACATGGGCAGTTTCATTTTCACTACCTTTTCTAATGATCGCCAATATGGAATTTATCTTTTCCCAGCCGCTGTAAACTGAGACAACTTTACTGACCTATCAACTACATGGCCAGTTGTTCCTGGTTAGTCACTGCCAGTTCAGACTCCGAAAGCATATACCGTATTTTTCACTCTATAAGACGCACTTTTCCCCTCCTAAAAAGTAAGGGGAAATGTGTGTGCGTCTTATGGAGCAAATACAGGCTCCATGGCTTCGGGCAGCTATCCCTGAAGCCAGGAGAGTGCACCAATCCCTCTTTCCCTCTCTGCACAGCGTCCCTTCAGCGAAGTGGAAGACGAAATGGAAGGAGCTCCACTTCTCCTGCCGCTTCGCTGAAGGGGCACTGCGCAGAGAGGGAGAGAAATTTTTTTCTTCTTCTCCTCTAATAAAACTAGGTGCGTCTTATAGAGCGAAAAATACAGTGCGTGAAATTAGAATTCATTGCCACAATGTGCCTTACTTTACACTTGCTGACAATTAAATGCATTTTACTGCCCATTAACCTAGTTTAGAAAGATCCTTTCGGAGCTTCTCCCAATTTAAGTACCTTGAACATTTTGGTATCAGTAGCAAACTTGGCTAACTTAATGCTCATCCCAACTCTAGATAATTTATGAACCTGTTAAAAAGCACAGGTCCAGCACTGATCCTCGGGAGACTCCATCCCTCCAATCCATTTATTTCCCTTCTCTTCTTCCCATTTCTGAACCAGTTTCTGGTCCATAACAGAACCTCCCCCTTATCTTGTGACAGCTAAGCTTACCCAGGTGTCTATGCTGAGGGACATCATCAAAAAGCTTTTGAAATGACAACTGAAACTCTCAACTTTTTGAATACTCAAAACCTTACCTCTGATATCGCCTCCTGCACAGAAAGCTTTGTCTCCAGCTCCCTTTATTATTATTAAAAAGGTGTCAGGGTCCTTCTCCCATTTCTACAAAAGATAAAACATGTTGAATGTGGGCTCTGATAACAGAAATAAACCAGGCTAAGGAAAAACAGCAAGGATGGGAACAGTTCAGTGTTTCTATCTCACTGGCTGCTTCTACACTGGAAGATGCTTCTACCCTCTTTATATCTGTATGGTAGCAATACATAATTGGGGGGGGGGGGGAAACAAGGCATCATATAGTTTCACCCTAATTTCCTTGGGTCAAAGCCACGTGCTTTACGAGGCTCCATACCACCTCTCTCTTCTTGAACATAGAACAGCCACCTTTGACCCATTCCCTTGTTCAGAGCAAAGTCAGCACTAAAAGGGGTGTGGGGAGAACCCCAACAGCTCTCTAGCATACGCTTTGCCTCTTCCTCCTTTCGATACAGCAATGCCACACCTTCGGGATGAATCTCAGCAACCTGACGAAACCCTGAATCCACATGCACTGCACTTCCCCCTACTGAGCCATGGCTGAACCAGGTGATAGACTAGAAGTCCAGGAGAGCAATAAAAGGCCCTGGCTTCTTAGGATCCCAATGAAGTTTATTTGATTTATAGCCTGCCCTTCCTCCAGAGAAGCCACATCTCACCTCCCCCTGCCCTTCTCCCCTGCCTAACTTAAGGAAAGCTGCAAAGCCAAGCAAACCCCCATCCAGCCTGAGCCCTTTCCTATAATGTTGACTCTGCAGATGGCAAGGGGAAATATCCATTCCCACCACTTCCCACCTTGCTTAGGAATCCCCCTTGAGACATTTCCTTTTTCCAGAGGGAGCGGTCACACTCATTCTTCTCCCTCCCTTGAAGCAATATTCACTTGCTTTCAATACTGCCTTTCTTGGCCCTGCTTCCAGGCTTCCCCCTCCCCTTCCTACTTCTCTGCCATTTAAATAGGGATTTCTGTTTGGCTGTGGGACACCACAGGGTACGGTTGCTGCCACTAAGACCACCAGTATACTTCTGTAAATATAGCGAAGATGAACATGGTGTGTGTGTCTCAGTACTGCCTGTTACTTATTCAGTGAGCGTAGATAAAATCCACTACCAGTAACAGCATTTCTGCTGTTCTCATTTTCAGGTCCTTCCCCACTCCCCAGTACATCCCCAATTAAATCAGAAGGATGGCCATAAAATTAATCTGATTACTGGTTCATCCAGAGCCCTTGGCTTGGTTTGCGCATGCATGCTCATTGCCAAATGAATGCGTGGTCAAGACATGGATTTTGTTAGTGAATGAGCCATCACAGATCATACGTTGCATACAGAACTTTCGCACCACCTCAAACCCAATGGTTTTCAACAGAGGCAGTTCACACATTCAGCAGCTGAAGTGTAGAAAAATGTGATGGGCTATAGCCGCTGCTCGAGGTGCTGCCCTTGAATGGCCTCCTCTGTCAACCCACACACTGTGCCCACAGCACTGATATAAAAGAAAAACACCAACCTTCAGTTGTGGATACATCTGTCGAATCATGGATATATTTAATGCATTCAGAGCCTTGGGTCTGTTCATGGTTATAACACCAGCACACCCCTTTTTTTCCAAGAGAACCTCAGAGGAAGAAGCTGCCGTCTTGGACATACTCTGCATATTTGAAACAAGAACAAAAAAAAAAAAAAATCAACATTAGTCAAAAAACATTTTGAATGTGTTAGAAACATGCAACACCAGATGGCGCAAGAGAACAAAAAACAATCGATGTGATTTTTACATAGCGGGTTTTTTTATTTTGTTACAATTTAATTTCTGACTTATTTATAGCGGGGGGGGGGGGGGTTCCTGTGTGTAGATCCACCCAAGGTTTTTAACAAGCTGGTAATTTGCAAGTTGGTTCCAGCATGCAAATTCTTTAGAGCAGGGGAGGAAAAACTGGCTCTCCAGATGTTGCTACTACTCCCGTTCTATATGGCCATTCTGGCTGGAGCTGATGGGAGCTGGAATCCAAAAGCGTCTAGTTTTCATGCAGAAGGTCCAAGGTTCAATCCCGGGTACCACCAGCTGGGACGGACTCCCTGACTGAAACGCAGAGAGCCACTGCAAGATAATGCGGAGCTCGATGGACCAATAGTTTGGCTTGGTATAAGGTAGCTTCTATGTTCCTATCTAGCAAACTACTTTAGGCTCATGTATGAGCTTATGCACGCCCACAAGTGCTTGTCTCCTGCCTTTCCCCCATGTGAACAGTATACACGAAGCCCACAACTTATGCACATTTGACTTGTGTGCATTCAGCTTTATGCGCTTGGCAAAATAATTTTTTAAACATTAAAAAGGGGGTGGGCAATTCCACCAGCCATTACACCCAATGCGATTTTGGCTTTAGGTGAGATCCCCGGAACATAAGTTGTGGGCTTGTTGTATCATAAATTGCCTTTGAAACTTGTGTTTTTGTCTTCTGGAGAGGTTGTTGGAGGAGCAAAATTCAAAAGCCCCCATGGGCTTGCTGAAAACAGTTTACATATTGAACATTATGAAACCCACATTAGCCTCCCCGACCTGAAGGAGACCTCCACACTTACCAAATGTTCTACAATGACCTGTAACCTGTTGAATGGCTTCAATCTGAAACAAGAAAATCAAGTTCAGCCATATCTTCTGCCACAGCCTAAGTAAAAATGTCAAGCAAATCAAGCACATGCTTTTGTCAGCCACACCTACACTATACATTTAAAGCAGAAACAGCGGGGGGGGGGAACTTTCTCTAGTAGTTTATGAATTGACCCAGGGAACTCTGGGAATTGTAGGCTTGTGCGGGGAGTACTCCATATTTATTAACATGGGTCCCCCCCCCCCATCATATTTATATTGTGTTCTAAGTGCCAGACAGAAGCTTTTCTCTTCAACCAGGTGTTGGCTGATTAACATTCTATGGCTTTTTTGTTTTTGTTTTATTATGTATGTTGTATTTTGATGTTGAGAACTGCCCTGTGATCTTCAGATGAAGAGTGGTATACTGAATGAACAAACGAATAAGCATCATTCATGTGCAAACTTTAGGACAAAGGGACCAGCTTTCTGAAAAAAATATACATCTTCCCTACATTACCTTTCCTATGTTGTGCTTTTAGTACACCTTAACATAAACACAAACATGTCCAAAAATTAAATTTGAAATGATTTTCAGCCAAGAAGGAAGCATTCCACATAGCAGGATAAGCTTTCCCAAACTCCAAACTTTTTTCTTCTCACAGGGCTCATTTAGCTACTTGGTCCCTCTTTAAAGCACCAACTTTAAATTCAGCCAATGAGCTGAGCTGACATCGCCCTTGACCTTGGATCACCTTAATATGACCTTAACATGCAGCAATGGGACGCTTGCTGGAACCCGCAGGGAGAGCAAGTACCTGTCGCCACACACACACCTGTCGAAAAACAAAGGGCATGAACCACAAAGAGCTGCCTTCATTTAAAGAGATTCTGTTCCTGAATCTCGGCAGCCCAAAGCACCTGTTCCCGTCTTCCATAAGTTTCCTTCTCCTCTTTCATGACCTAGAAAACAGTTCCTGCTCTTAACACTGTCCATTCCCCTCTGGGGCATTCATGGTCAGAGGCACTTATGGGAGGCACTCCTTAGGGCTGAAAGGGCAATTGTAAACCCACTGAACCTCTTGGGCTTGCCGATCAGAAGGCTGGCAGTTCGAATCCACACAATGGAGTGAGCTCCTGTTGCTCTGTCCCAGCTCCTGCCAACCTAGCAGTTTGAAAGCACACCATTACAAGTAGATAAATAGGTACTGCTGCAGCGGGAAGGTAAACGGCATTTCTGTGCGCTCTGGTTTCCATCACGGTGTCCCGTTGCACCAGAAGCGGTTTAGTCATGCTGGCCACATGACCCGGAAAGCTGTCTGTGGACAAACACCGGTTCCCTCGACCTGAAAGCGGAGATCAGTGCCACACCCCATAGTCACCTTGGACTGGACTTAACCGTCCAGGGGTCCTTTACCTTTTATATTATTATTATTATTGTTATTATTTATTCAATCTGTATACTTCCCTTCATCCTAAAATCTCAGGGGGGTTCATGGAATAAAACCACAAAAATGCGTAGTAAAAACAAAGTATAAGAACAAAAGAAATAATACACACACACACACACCCTTCCCTCAAACACATTTAACAGGACTGTTAATAATCCAATGGCCTGGTTGAAGTTTATAACCTCATCCAGGACGGTAATAATAAGAGCGCTCAGCGAAAGCGACGCAGCGCAGGCCCCGCTACTCGGGAGTAAGCTCCCACTGCGTTCAAGGCTACTTCTGAGGAAAGGTAGGTGGGGCTGCGCTTCTCGACGCCGCTCTCGGCCCTCGCCCCACTCGCAGGGCCGCCGGCCTCGTCTAACCTGGGAAGCCTCCGCCTCAACACCGGAGCCACAGCCGGCAGCCCCATCCTGCCACCGGCGCTCTCTCGCCCACTAACGCACGGCTTCGACGGGTATGAGGAGAGGAGGCCGGCAGGGCGCGAGGTGATGACATCACGTGGCTGCGCCGCTATGCGCGCGCGCGCAGCCGACCCTTTGCGCGTCAACGGTTTGGAAAACTTTTCAGAGCACAGAGGTCGCGCGGCCTAGAGAGGCCGGGGAGTAGAAAGGAAGCAAGAGATCAAGTAAAAGGAAAGAGCCGCATCGCATAGCCCGGGTGCGGCGTTTCCGAGTTCCCTTTGGCAACACAATCCTGACCGTCTTATTTTGCGCGATTTTTACTTTTTGTAAGGCTTTAAATATTTTTGCAAGGGAGTTATGGCCGTGACCG
Organism: Podarcis cretensis; assembly: GCF_951804945.1. Classification (NCBI taxonomy): domain Eukaryota; kingdom Metazoa; phylum Chordata; class Lepidosauria; order Squamata; family Lacertidae; genus Podarcis; species Podarcis cretensis. The sequence continues at coordinate 123,596,537 of NC_137170.1, forward strand.
CAGGAACGGTTTACGACAACCCTGCCGTGTAGTCCATTCTTAATACACTACAACCAAGTCCCATTGAACCCAGATGCGCTTAATAAGATTGCACGGGAAGCTGCACACAATAACAACCCTTCAGTGTAGCCCAGTGCTGTTGCCTCCACGTTGCTGAGGACAGAGGCTCACGGCCGCCCTGCAATGGAGCCCACTGCTCACACTGCAAGTGGGATACAGAGGTTTGTTTGCGTTTCCAGCCAAACCCCCCCCCCAAAAAAAAACCACCCCACATCACTCTCATTAGATTGCAGCAAAGGTTGATCTATTGCCCACTCTTTAGTTGCCATTCCTGCACTGCAGAGGGTTGGACTAGATGGCCCTTGGGCAGGGGTAGGCAAACTAAGGCCCGCGGGCCGGATCAGGCCCAATCGCCTTCTCAATCCGGCCCGCGGACGGTCCGGGAATCAGCGTGTTTTTACATGAGTAGAATGTGTGCTTTTATTTAAAATGCATCTCTGGGTTATTTGTGGGGCATAGGAATTCGTTCATCCCCCCCCCCCCAAATATAATCCAGCCCACCACATGGTCTGAGGTACGGTGGACCGGCCCACGGCTGAAAAAAGGTCGCTGACCCCTGCCCTTGGGGATCCCTTCCGACTCCATGATTCTTCCCCACCCTAAAAAGGTAAAGGTAAAGGTACCCCTGCCCGTACAGGCCAGTCTTGACAGACTCTGGGGTTGTGCGCCCATCTCACTTAAGAGGCCGAGGGCCAGCGCTGTCCGGAGACACTTCCGGGTCACGTGGCCAGCGTGACATCGCTGCTCTGGCGAGCCAGAGTCGCACACGGAAACGCCGTTTACCTTCCCGCTAGTAAGCGGTCCCTATTTATCTACTTGCACCTGGAGGTGCTTTCGAACTGCTAGGTTGGCAGGCGCTGGGACCGAGCAGCGGGAGCGCACCCCGCCGCGGGGATTCGAACCGCCGACCTTCCGATCGGCAAGCCCTAGGCGCTGAGGCTTTTACCCACAGCGCCACCGTAATTCAGCTGCACGCAGAAGTGTTATCCCTGAAACCGGAAAGTGGAATAATGCCTTACTTGTTGGGGAAGCGATTAGAAACATTTTTCTCCATCACCTGCTTTCCCTTTCTCTATGACGTGGGAGGCCTCCTTGTTTCTTGGCATTAACGCCACCTGGAGGCCTCTCTGATAAACAATTGTCTCCTTTCTCCACCCTGATTTCTGTCTCTGCCTCCCAGGACTCTCTGCCTTCCTGCCCCCTCCAGCCCCCAGAATTATAGAGTTGGAAGGGATGCCAAGGGTCATCTAAGTCCAGCCTTCTCAACAATGCAGTCCCCCATACAGTTTGAAACCAGACCAGACCCTGCTTAGCTTTGCAAATGTGCTAGCAGTTTCCTTTGGGGGGTGGGAGTGGAGGTTTATAAACTAGAATAATGTTACACAAATAAGTATACCAAGTTTTCTCGTGTCATTTGTATATCACAAAAATAGCATAATGAATGTGGAGTGATATCTACAACATATGGTTCATTATTAGTGGTCAATGTATAAGTTATTATTATTACAGTGGAACCTTGGGTTAAGAACTTAATTTGTTCTGGAGGTCCGTTCTTAACCTGAAACTGTTCTTAACCTTAGCTAATGTGGTCTCCCGCACCGCCGCATCTGTAACCTGAAGCATCTGTAACCCGAGGTACCACTGTAATTTCATTTCTATACCGCTTCAAAGTGGCTTACAGAATATTAAAACATCAATAACACAATCTGAAGAAAGTCAAATATAGAGTATACAATTAACAAAAAACTAAAATATTATCTTAAAAGATTTCAAAATAAAACATTACAAAGGAGGTCAACTACAAAAGGAGGTTATTGGTTCATGAATTAGTTTAAACCATTAGGAAGATGGGGGGAGATGGTAAGTTGGGTGGGGTCGGGTGGTTATGCTTTTATTATTCTACTTAGTGAATGTGTGGGGTTTCCTGTCAGTGTTACTTGTATGAGTGATTCAAAAATACACACACACACACACACACACACACACACTTAAAAACAACTTTCACTACAGCCAACCAAAGACAACCAACCACACCCTAAGCCACCACCAACCTCTCTCACCACCAACAAAATACAACAAGCGAATGTGCTAGCGGTTTTATCGCTGCACCACTCGGCTGTTGCCCCGTTGGCAGTGCCCACGGATGGTGTGTGCAACACTTGCATCACAGAGTCGTGCCGTGGACAGACTGAAAGGGCTGTCGTCGTCCCCCCCCCCAGTCCCCTGAAAGCTATGTCTTTTAACTCTATCATAGCATCAGAAATTCAACAGCAGGTCTTTCCCATCTTGCAATGATGGAGAAAGTTGCAGCTGCTGTATTTCTGCTTGCAACGCAGCCTTTAAATGCAAATGGTATCCTACAAGTTTTGTGTGTATGTGTGCATGAGCGTGCACAGTGCTGGAATTTCCGTGGATTAGATAGACACCAATACACCAGAGAACATAAATGCTTTTATTGTATTAATATATCTTTTAATGAAATGCGTCCAGTGCTGCTGGCTTCTACACAGAGATTAAAAACCATACAGTACATCTGTGTACTATTAATAACTGTTGCTAATGGCTGACATAGGTTGTATGATACGCATGAATAGGGTTTTATGGGGATTTTCAGCTATTAACCTATATATGGTGGGGATGAGGCAGAGCACCAGAAGAAGCAGCTCCCCGATGAGTGAGATCTTGCAGACCTCTCTCGCACAACCCCAGTAAGCGGTGGGGTGTTGGTGGCAGGAGGGGCACACTCCTGTTTCAACTCAGGCGGCAAAATTGGATGTGCCAATCTCTTATCAAACGAAGAGTGTAGTTAGCATACCGGCCTGAGCTGGAAAAAAGCACTCCTATCCACAGCACATCATCAGAATTCAGCAGCTCTCCTAAATCACACATCCCCTGAAAACCTATATGTGAAAAAAGCTAAACTGAAAAGCTTTCAAGTGCTGCATAATAATCCATTCAGAATAGATGACTCCCATATTGCCTTATCAAGAAGTACCATCAAATGTCTCATTTGAATTCTATACCAAAGATGGAAATAAGAAACCGTCCCAACGAAAGAAGATTGGCAATTAAAACTGATGGAATATGCAGTGATGTTGAAACTTAACAAAAGAATAAGAGATCAAGATGAGAGACCTTTTTTAACAGACGGCGGGGAAATTGTTTAATATATGTAGACAAATTGTAAACAATCAAAAACATTGGCAGGATTGACATAAACACAAGCAGTAAAAAACCAAAAACTTACAGAGAGTAAAAAGATTAAATTCACAAATAGGTTGGAATTGGTTGTGCAGTAAATAAGAAACTGCAGAGGGGAGGGAAGTCGAAGAGAAGGTTGGTTTTTGTTTAGATTTAATTTTTGTTGTAGAAACATTGTAAAAAGAAAAATAGGAGAGAGAAATTTAAATTTGTTTTTAATAGGGTTGGGCATGCTATACTGGAACGTTCATGATGACACACTTCAATCGTCTGGAGAATCTAGCCCAGCGACTTCATCTAAATGTTAGTTAGCATAAGAGAGATTGAACCCTGCAACACCCTACTAAATAGTTCCTGGGGCTGGACCTGCAAAGTCCTAATGACTCTCTCTGGAACAGGCTGTGAAATCGAAGGACAAAACACTGCAAGGCAACATCCCGTATTACAGCCTCACTTCTACACAGCTGGTCCTATTCCCATAAAATTTTGTTAGCTATGTGGTTCTGATATTTATTTTACCCATCTGGGGCACAAAATTGCACCTTCCAAATGAGTATCTACATGCCGGGAAGAAGAATCAAAATCAGAACCTACATCCTAAACTTCTGCTCGATTAAAACCTCGAACAGCTGTTATGTCTCGGAAATGCTCACGGCAGACCCCAGATGGCAACCTTGTTCTTCCCTTAAAAACAGAGCTCCTCCATCTGGCTCATTTGGAATCCCTTTGGTAGAATTCAACACAGCCACTGCTAGCTTTCTTTTATCATTCTCAGATTATCAGTTGTACAGCTGAAGCAAAACTTGTGTCAGAAAAGGATTCTACTGTTAATGAGTCTCCCATGGTAGCTGGTATGAAGACCCTGAGGCTAGACAATGTACAGTGATACCTCAGGTTACAAACACTTAGGGTTACAAACTCCGCTAACCTGGAAGTAGTACCTCGGGTTGAGAACTTTGCCCCAGGGTGAGAACAGAAATCGCACGCCAGTGGCACGCCGGCAACAGGAGGCCGCATTAGCAAAAGCGCGCCTCAGGTTAAGAACGGTTTCGGGTTAAGAACGGACCTCCGGAACAAATTAAGTTCGTAACCCGAGGTACCACTATATTAGATAAAGGGGAGACAACTTCCCTCCCCAGCCTTGATCTGGCCTATATGGTCAGCAGTGAATTTTTTTTCTGGGGGTACTCATGGGTAAAAAAAGTACCTTTACCGCAACCTCAGTCAAAGACGACTATGGGGTTGCGGTGCTCATCTCGCTTTCAGGCTGAGGGAGCCAGCGTTTGTCTGCAGACAGCTTTCCTGGTCATGTGGCCAGCAATGACTAAACTGCTTCTGGCACAACGGGACACTGTGACGGAAGCCAGAGCGCACGGAAACGCTGTTTACCTTCCCGCTGCAGCAGTACCCATTTATCTACTTGCACTGGTCTGCTTTCGAACTGCTAGGTTGGCAGGAGCAGGGACAGAGCAACAGGAGCTCACCCCATTGCGGGGATGCGAACCGACGACCTTCCGATCGGCAAGCCCAAGAGGCTCAGGGGTTTAGACCACAGCGCCACCCGCGTCCCCTGGTTCTCAAGGGTACACAGTACTGGTACCTCCCCCACCCCTCAAATGTTAAAAGTGGAGGACCACAGATTCCCTACCTGTTATAAATAATCCACATTTATATTTAAGGAATGGTCATCTTTGAAGCCATATTAATTAATTTATTGCATTTAAATCCCTCCTTTCTTCTCCTTGGAGCTCAAGGTGGGTTACATGGTTCTCCCCCTTCACATTTAATCTCCACAACAACTCTGTGAGGTAGGTTATGCTAAGAATGAGTGACTGACCCGAGGTTACCCCGTGAGCTGCATGGCCCTGGTTGGAGTCCGACACTCTAACCACTCATAGCTACACATAGCTCATAGCTACACATAGTTATGCAATAGTTACACATTTGTGAACAGTGCAGTAAACAACCTTCCTTCCTTTTTAATACTATTTTTTAAAAAATATATATTTATTTTTCTTTTCTTTTTACACAACAGAAACAGGAATTGGGAAGAGAGGAAGGAACAAGTGAGGAAGACCAGTGTGGTGCAGTGGTTAGAGCGCTGGACTCGGACCTGGGAGACCAGAGTTAAAATCCCCACCCAGCCTGGGTAAGACACATTCTCTTTGCCTAATCTACCTCACAGGATTGTTCTGAAGATAAAATGGCGATGGGGAGAACTCTGCAGCTTTGAGTTCCTCGGAGGAAGAGAGGGTTCTAAATGTAATCACGAACAAACCCAACAATGATTCTTTTGATTAAGGGAAGGAATGTACGCAGATATTTATTTATTTTTGCTAATTTTGAGTGGCAGAATTTCTGTCACACCCTGCCTTGCAGCATCCTGTTCCTGGATCTTTGCCCGACTTTAGCCTGGTAGCATTTCGGAACAGCAGCCGCTGTATTCTGACTCATACGGTTCTAGGCTGCAAAGCCTCTCTCTCTCTCTCTCAATCTTGGCTTGCTTGACATTAGCTGGTCACCGATAGGCATAAATGCACACTGATGAACAATTAGGATGCTTTTTGTCTAAAGCTCTCTTGGAAATGTACCCAGGGTCACCACAACCCTGCGGAGTTAGAAGAGTCCGAAACCAGGTTTGCTTAGCACGAGCAAGGAGAGCTGGGAAAAGGAGCAGGTTTTGGATTTCACAGCCCTAGTTGGATTTTAGTACTCTTCCCTGAGCTGCCCTCCCCACCAGCCCTGAACTTATGCAACCCCTGAAGTGATTTTGCCTGGCTGGAATGTGTCCCTGAACCACACCTGTTATGTATTCAGTGGTCTGTGTTTGCCTGAGCTTGAGTCTGGACTAAGGATTCTGAGCCCCTGTGTTCCGAATCAAAAATGGGGCCAAGCAAATAATAATAATCCCAAAACCAAACCCCAGGCAAGCAAGCAAGCCACCGGAAGTGGCTCACACTCCCTTTTCTCTGTAAACAAAGCCACAGATTGTTGAAGGGTGTGTGGGAAGAGCTATAAAGAACAGCATAAGGCGAGTTGGAAAACGAACTCTCCTTACAGTAAGATTCTCTGCACATTGACGCAACAGAAGTCCCGCTGAACTCGCTGGTGCCAACTCCCAAGTGAATACACATAACAACACCTGACACCGCAACCTTATGCATGTTTACTCAGAAAGGAGTCCCGCTGCATTCAACTGGGGCTTACTCCCAGATATGTTTGCCTAGGATTGGAGCTTCAGGAACAATGGAGGTTTATTATTACGGAGAGCCATAAATCAATTTGTTGCAATGTCGCAGGCAAGCCCTATGCATACTATGAAATCCAATAACTTGAATGGGACTTTATCTCTGGCAACCAGGGACGGGATTGCAGCTTTACGTGGGACTGCCCTTGAAGCTGACCCAGAAACTCCAGCGGGTGCAGAATGCTCCTTACGGGGTCCTTGCCATGGGATCACTTTCATCCAGTGCTTTACCAGCTGCACTGGCTCCCAGTGGAGTACAGGGTCAGGTTTAAGGTGCTGGTTTTGACTTTTAAAGCTCTATGCAGCCTAGGACCCACGGATCTACAGGACCGCCTCTCCTGGTATACCCCGCGGAGGACCTTAAGGTCCACAAATGACAACACTTTGGAGGTCCCAAGTCACAAGGTGGTTAGATTAGTCTCAAATAGGGCCAGGGCCTTTTCAGTACTGGCGCCAACTTGGTGGGGTTTGCTCTGTCACAAGAGACTAAGGTCCTGCGGGACTTGACATCTTTCCGCAGGGCCTGCAACACAGAGCTGTTCCGCCTGGCCTTTGGTTTGGACTTAAGGTAAAAGGTAAAGGTACCCCTGCCCGTACGGGCCAGTCTTGACAGACTCTGGGGTTGTGCGCCCATCTCACTTAAGAGGCCAGGGGCCAGCGCTGTCCGGAGACACTTCCGGGTCACGTGGCCAGCGTGACATCGCTGCTCTGGCCAGAGCCAGAGCCAGAGCCAGAGCCGCACACGGAAACGCCGTTTACCTTCCCGCTGGTAAGCGGTCCCTATTTATCTACTTGCACCCGGAGGTGCTTTCGAACTGCTAGGTTGGCAGGCGCTGGGACCGAGCAGCGGGAGCGCACCCCGCCGCAGGGATTCAAACCGCCGACCTTTCGATCGGCAAGCCCTAGGCGCTGAGGCTTTAACCCACAGCGCCACCTGCGTCCCTTTGGTTTGGACTTAGTCTGACCCATATGTTTCCCTCCCCTTACTGTTTTGATCTATGGGCTACTTTTAAAATGAGGCTGCATTTTAAATTGCATTTTAACCTGTATTTTAAATTGGGGTTTTAGGTCCGTCCCCCCATTATGTTTTTATTGTAATTTTACTGGTGTTAGCTGCCCTGAGCCCGGCTCTGGCTGGGGAGGGTGGGGTATAAATAAATTTTATTATTATTATTATTATTATTATTATTATTATTATTATTAGCCCAGTTGCTCATAATGTTTCAGATTTGCATAGAGATGGGATACTTATAATGCATGTCCTCTTAGGAATAAGTCCCAATTGGGCTTGCTCTTAAGCAATTGGGTACAGGGCCTGCAGCCTTTAAAGTCCTCTCTTTTTGAGACTGGGGAAAAGCACGTTTTAGCGACTATCCTTTCATATTTCAAAAAGTTCATGCAGATGAGAGATATTTAAGACACAGAAAGCAGAAATTAAACCCAATGCTATTTTATATTTCTTTAGAGAGCCGTGGATGGAGAGAGATGTATCCTTTCACATTTCAGCTCTGCATGTGTTCTGCGTAATTTTCCACATTGATTAATTGAGACTGACATGTGTTTGGGAGCAGAAAAGCAGGACTGGCCAGAGGACAGAAAGATTCAATAATTATCCTAAGTGCCTGCATAATTTGTATGTATTAAAAAGTAAGGATTTAAAACAGAACAGATTTGCTGCAGTGCCCAGGTCTAACAAAATTACTTTGTGCTAGGTGTAAACTTAGAAGTTGTGAGTTGGAGGAGCCGGACTTGGTCATGCTTAGAGTAAGTTCTCTTGCCTTCAGCATTGGGGCCTCTCGCTGCCGCCACACCGCCACAGCGGGATTCTGTTCTCATCCTGAAGCAAAGTTCTTAACCCAGGGTACTATTTCTGGGTTAGTGGAGTCTGTAACCTGAAGCGTCTGTAGCCCAAGGTACCACTGTATTCTATTTTAATGGTTGATGTTTCCATGTTTTTAGCGGTTCTTGGTTTTCTTTGTAAGCTGCCTTGAGTCCCAACAGGGAACTTTTCAAAGCTTACTGGTTTATATTGCAATTTTCTACTTTTACCATCAAAATTGTTCTCAGTCCTGTTCGGCTAGATTGGTTTTAACTGAAAAGCCACATAACAAGCCAGCTACTTATTTGCTTAGCAGGGACATGGATGGCACTGTGGTCTAAACCACTGAGCCTCTTGGGCTTGCCGATCCGAAGGTGGGCAGTTTGAATCTGTGTGATGGGGTGAGCTCCTGTTGTTCTGTCCCAGCTCCTGCCAACCTAGCAGTTCGAAAGCACACCAGTGCAAGTAGATAAACAGGTACCATTTCGAACCTAGCAGTTCGAAAGCACGCCAGTGCAAGTAGATAAACAGGTACCATTGTGGCGGGAAGGTAAACAGCGTTTCCATGCGCTTGGCACTCGTCACGGTGTCCCCTTCTGCCAGAAGCGGTTTAGTCATGCTGGCGACATGGTCCGGAAAAGCTGTCTGTGAACAAAAGCCAGCTCCCTCAGCCTGAAAAGTAACATAAGCGCTGCACCCCATAGTCGCCTTCGACTGGACTTAACTGTCCAGGGGTCCTTTACCTTTTACCTTATTTATTTAGCAACAACCTTTTATCCCATTTGCAGTTTTAATTAATGAGCCCTTTAATCTGCAGGTAACCTGCATGTTGCCAGTAAATATGGCTTTATTGTCCAATAATATGCCTGCCAAATAGTATGTCCTGTCTTTTGTGTATTAGTCTGCATTAGGTAAACAGTGAATTAACAAATCCATGGCCTCTTAGGAGACAGACTTCACCTTGGGAAAAATAACCTTATTCACCTTAAGGTTGAGAAACACATTTCATAGGAAAATTAGTACTAATCATTTATAATTGCCTCATATACATGCTACAGAAAGCAAGTGTGAAGGCAGTGGGTGTTATTGGTTTGTGGTTTCTTTTGTTCCTGTTTTTATTGTATATTCTGTGTTTTTATGTTGTGAACTGCCCTGAGACTTACGGAGGAGGGGCGGTATATAAATTTACTAAATAAAATAAATCACACAGGACGTTCTCCTGCCATCTCTGTGTGTGTGTGTTTTGAACAAGATTATCCTGACAGCTCTTGATCGACTCTTCCAGATTGCTGAGGCATAGCAGGCAAAAGCACGGTCTATCCCACAAGGAGTGCCACATAAATTATGGTTACCAGATGTCCCCGTTTCCCGGGGACAGTCCCCGGGTTTACAAATCTGTCCCCGGACAAAATCTGTCCCCGGAATGTCCCCGGATTTCATTTAATGTCCCCGGATTTATATTTTAAGTGTTGTAGATTTATTATTAGGGAATGAATGTTGCGTGATTGGTTCAACGGCACAAGGCACATCACATGGGGACTTCTGGTGAGGCAAAATTGTGGGTGCCACAGCAGCGAGCAGCTCCTGAAGCCAGCCAGAGCAAACTGCGCTACCAGGCTGGCTCCTGGCTGCTGAGACTGCTGCTGCCGCTGCCACTGCCAAGGGGGAACCGGGGATGCCCGGCGTGTCAACTGGGGGAACTATTGACACCCCCCTGCGACCCAAATCGAGCCAGGCACAAGAGCTCCCGGCCAACTGCCCAGCGGCTCTCAGGGGCTACGACAACCCCGTAGCCGACGCAGGGAGAAGGAGGAGAGGAGAAGGAGAAGGAAGAGAGAGGAAGAGGAAGGAGAAAAAAGAGGAGAGCTCCGACCTTGCAGCGCCGCTGCTGCCACTCAGGAGGAGAGGTAGGAGGGCAAGGACACATGGCTGAGCCCAGGCCCGATCCCAGCCTACTCCACAGCGGCTAGCACCCCAAGAAAGCAGGCCGGGGCCCAGAGGAAGGCCATGTGACAGAGAAGACCACAGAAGAGAAGATATTACTTCTTGATATTTTTAAATAACTTTTAAAAAATATATTCTCTCTCTCTCTCTTTTTTAAAGTGTCCCTGGATTCTTTGAAAAAAATTTGGTAAGCTTAACATAAATGCAGTGGCGTAGCCTGGGGGGTGCGGGGGGGGGCCCAGCCGCACCGGGCACAACATCTGGGGGTTAGGGTTAGGGGGCGCAAATCCATGGGTTAGGGGGCGCAAATCCACGGGTTAAAGGTAAAGGTAAAGGTACCCCTGCCCGTACGGGCCAGTCTTGACAGACTCTGGGGTTGTGCGCCCATCTCACTTAAGAGGCCAGGGGCCAGCGCTGTCCGGAGACACTTCCGGGTCACGTGGCCAGCGTGACATCGCTGCTCTGGCGAGCCAGAGTCGCACACGGAAACGCCGTTTACCTTCCCGCTGGTAAGCGGTCCCTATTTATCTACTTGCACCCGGAGGTGCTTTCGAACTGCTAGGTTGGCAGGCGCTGGGACCGAGCAGCGGGAGCGCACCCCGCCGCAGGGATTCGAACCGCCGACCTTTCGATCGGCAAGTCCTAGGCACTGAGGCTTTAACCCACAGCGCCACCTGCGTCCCTAATCCACGGGTTAGGGGGCACAAATTACTTGCCTTGCCCCGGGTGCTGACAACCCACGCTACGCCACTGCATAAATGTGGTAGATAATACAACAAATAAATACTCTTCCTCTGCTGCTTGGATGGAGGACCTCCTACTGGACGTTGTTGGGACTACGTGGCCAATGGACAGCGATGATGGGAGTCGTAGTCCAACAAAATCTGGATGATGGCGGGTTCCCCACTCCTTGCTAATGTCTGCATGAGGCACACCTGCAGGAACCAATGGAGGGAGGAACAGTAACCCTGTCATAAAATGCTGATAATCTGATGAAATTCCCCCCTTTTCCATAGCTATGAAGAGTACAGACATTGTATTCTTTGTTGTCCCTGGTCACTCTGCCTGCACTGGGCACTGATTTACAGATTGTCAGCGACATTTTAGCCATTGTAGGAGTATGAAAAGCTGCAAATAAACTGACAAATTCCCTCTTCTAGTTACATAATGATTACATGTACAGGAGGCCTGCTTTCCTTTGCAGCTGGCCACTCTAGAATCTCCAGGTATAAAACCGTCCCTTACCTGTAAATATATCATCCGTTAAATAAATGCTCTGATGTTGTAGGCAAGTTGCTTACCCAACATGGTCACCAATTTCCTTGTGGCGCCCTCTAATTCTATGCCCCAAATTTTATTTCCATGCCAGGAAAAGCTTCACCTTCTACATTTCTCCATGTGAGGCTGTGATTAAAAAGTACAGAAGCATGGCCTAGGACTGGCATGTCTAAAGTCTGTTTCTGGGGTGTAATCCGGCCAGCCGGTCAGTTTAATCCGGCCTCAACAACTTTGGGGTAATTTTTTTAAAAAAAGCTCAACAACTTTGCGCTAAAATTGTATGGCAGTTTATTTTCTGGGGTAGTAAAATCCCCCCCACCCAAAAGCTCAACAACTTCAATCCTAAAAAAAGCTCAGTACAGTGGTACCTCAGGTTACATACGCTTCAGGTTACATACGCTTCAGGTTACAGACTCCGCTAACCCATAAATAGTGATTCAGGTTAAGAACTTTGCTTCAGGATGAAAACAGAAATCGTGCTCCGGCGGCACTGCAGCAGCGGGAGGCCCCATTAGCTAAAGTGGTGCTTCAGGTTAAGAACAGTTTCAGGTTAATTACGGACCTCTGGAACGAATTATGTACTTAACCTGAGGTACCACTGTAACTTTGGTTGGCCCTCATACATGTTCACTTCATCAAATCTGCTCCTCTTTGAAAAAAGTTTGGACACCCCTGGCCTAGGATAAGTAATTAACAGGTAACACTGACTGTGATCTCCTACAATACTGTACGTTCCTGCGTTCAAAATAAACATCTGTCCCTAATGATAATTTCTAGCATCAACGGGCTATGTGTAAATTGATCTGCATCCCCATTTAAGGAGAGGTTCCCTTTTGTCTTTCCAATGCAAGCGGTAGCTAAAGCCAATAATGGATTAGGCTTCCAGTACAGTCGACCACATTGTGATGAGTCTTTTCCCATCCCCATTTCACAGACAAAAACAAAAGCCCAGAGGCAGGTGACTTATGCAGGCCTGTGGAGCAAATCCTCCGTACAAATACAAAGGATGTAATTCCACCCTATGCCCTTTTAGTTAAAGTAGAATATGGATGCCCTCTCTAAGGGCAGAAGTTAGTAATAATATGCCGTGCACAGATCAGGTTTGTTACCTTCTCAGCACATGACATGCAGGAAAATGTCCAATATTTCCAGGAAGCAATGCTACTTTTATAAATCAATGGGCGCAACCTATACGAAAATATAGTGGTACCTTGGTTCTCAAACTTAATCCGTTCCGGAAGTCCTTTCCAAAACCAAAATTCGAGTAGCAAGGCGTTCGTCAACCAAGGTATAACTGTATAGGCACTGAAATTATGTCAAAGGACGTAGTCCTGTTTCTTTCCCACTGAGAGTCAAATGTGTTTTTGTAGGAACAAAGGAAGAGCAGCCCACCTTCTAGCTATAATTCAGCAACCTAATTTAAAAAGTTAGGTCAGGGGGAAAAACCCGCTTAACCAAAAATAGCCTGTTTCTGCCTTGTTTACATTTTGTCTGTCTGGAGTGTTTTCATTTCAGTAACTAGCTAGGCAGGTTCTAAAGTTGCATTGTATTCTGGAAATAGGATCTTTTCTGATGGTATCTAGGATTAGCACAATTGCTGAAATGGTTGGGGAAACAGGTGCCCTAAAACGAAGCCCCAACTTAAAAACAGGGTTGCCAACCTTTTCTCTACTGAGCTGCTGGGCCTTTTAACAGCTTTCCAGCAATTCATCTGTTTTTATCCTCTATGGGATTAAATGCAATCTTTACATTCCTTTATATTCAGCTTTTTTTGGAATGTGAAACAAATGGAGGCGAGAATCCGGTTTTCCAAATATTGTGCCCTAATCGTCCTTATTCCACTGCCCCATAAATTTACGTTATTTCTGATTTAATGTTAGTAATAACCCATGTGCCCTCAAAATACTCCTCCTTAATCTGGGTTTCAAAATAATTTGTTGTTTGAGTCCTGTTCACTTGCAGAATTCCGTTTGTCACAATGTCTCCTTTACAATACGTTTTCCTTTAAAATATTTTAAAGAGATGTATTCCTTTGCCTCCAGTCATTGTGTTGTTATCTGCCCTGAGCCTGGTTCTGGCCAGGGAGGGCGGGAAATAAATAAAATTTATTATTATTATTATTATTATTATTATTATTATTATTATTATTATATCGTATGCCCTTACAGTTGACAAATTCTTCCCTTTTTCAAAGTTCCACCCGTTACTAACTTTCGCTTACGCCAGCCACTGATCTATATTCCTAGATACTGGATAAATTCAATGGGAAAATCATTCCTGGTTACAAAAATAAATAAACGGCATTATATATATATATATATATATATATATATATATATATATATATATATCATATATATAGCACAGAAGCCCTGCCAGTGGGGAAAAGGTGGCAGCCAAATTTAACAGTTAAAATATTTAAGTGTTAGATTTTAACTAGTGAAATTTTGTTGTGTGCTCAACACACGTTTAAAGCACATTCCTGCCTGGATTAGGTAAAGGTAAAAAGGACCCCTGGACGGTTAGGTCCAGACAAAGGCAACTATAGGGTTGCGGCGCTCATCTCACTTTCAGGCCGAGGGAGCTGGCGTTTGTCCACAGATATCTTTGTGGGTCATGTGGCCAGCATGACTAAACCGCTTCTGGTGCAACGGGACACCGTGACGGAAAAAAGAGCGCATGGAAATGCCATTTACCTTCCCACCACAGTGGTACCTATTTATCTACTTGCACTGGTGTGCTTTCGAACTGCTAGGTTGGCAGGAGCTGGGACAGAGCAACGCAAACTCACTGCGTCGCGGGGATTTGAACTGTCGATCTTCTGATTGGCAAGCTCAAGAGGCTCAATGGTTTAGATCAGAGCGCCACCCACGTCCCGCATCAGGACAGCCTGCTCATCAATGTTTGCTCCAGGTTTTGGGCAGCCCTTGGTCAAGACACTCTCCATAGCCCTTTACCCTTGGGTGAGTCTGCCTCCTCCTCACTGCCCTTGTCGCTTGCTACTGGCTCAGCATCACTCCCACTGGCTTACTTGCCAGGCAGGAAGTGGCACCTACTGAACTTCCTTCGCATTGCCACTGTTGTCTGGGATAGAGAGCTAAGGGGCAGGTGAACAAGAGGAGGAGCAGGTCCAGGGTGGTGCGATCCCTGGGAGATGCCCAGCCATGCTGACCTTTGATGCTGGTCCTGCTGCCCATTTTTTTCAAGTGGAAGGTGTCCTCAAGTTTTTTCCGAAGGAAAAATCCTGAATGGCTTCAGTGCCTCTTTGTAGTGCAAGATGGACTTTTGCAATCACTATGAAGGCATTTTGAACACCTCCAGGTTAAATAATTGCTGGTTTATATGATGTGGATCAGGCAAATGAACCGGCAAATGCTTATTCCTCCCACAAACATGTCCATTTTTCTTCCAGTGTTTCTGCCCGCTAGCTAGCAAACCAAAAGTAACTGAGGCTGCAGTCCTACCTCCTCCACTTACCAGGAAGTAAGCCTCATCGTAAAACTCAATGGGGATGACTGACTGAGGATCCAAGCACTGGATTGCACTGTGAGTCATTCATTGATGTCATAATCCGAGGTTCGTGGCAACTCTCGCTTTGCTTCTATAATTATAAACCGGGACATCCATTAAAGATTTAATCAATAAGACCGAATTAATATTTCAAAAGGCATTTTCTGCTTTTGACACCAGGAAGCTTGCGTTCTGAAGCCGTATCTACAAGTTTATATCATACAGAATTGTAGAGGTGGAAGGGACCTTGAGGAGAATGTAGTCCAAAATCCTGCAATGCAGGAATATGCAACTGTCTCATACAAGGATCGAATCTGAATTTCAGACTTCTCTAAGGACCAAACGATGTGCAGCCTTAGCGATCTGTGACAGATTTTGTGGCTTTGCAAAAAAAGCAACCTGCTATAGCAGAGGACAAGTTGGAGGACTGGGGGGTGGGGTGCAGCTCTTTAACCCTTTCCCTGCTGAAATAGCTCCCCTGAAGCTGCTGCTTAATTTAGCCCCACCCCCACAATAGCTTTTTGGGGAGAACAGTATTTCTTGGAAGCTGAGCCAGAGAGAACTAAACACCGGCACCAAACTACAACTCCATGGATCATTTGGAAGAAGCAACGGCTGGGCTAATCATAGCAGCTTAAGGGGGGATTTTGATGTGGAAAGGGTTAAACACCCTCTTTCTACACCACAGATTTCCACATCAAGTGGCCATTTTCAGAAGAAAGAAAATATACCCAAAGAAGGTTGTTGTTCATATAACGGTTAAGTCCAGGCAAAGGCGACTATGGGGTTGCAGCGCTCATCTTGCTTTCATGCTAAGGGAGCTGGCGTTTGTTCACAGACAGCTTTCCAAGTCATGTGGCCAGCATGATTAAACCACTTCTGGTGCAACGGGACACCGTGACGGAAACAGAGCACACGAAAACGCCGTTTACCTTCCCACCGGAGCAGTACCTATTTATCTACTTGCATTGGTGTGCTTTTGAACTGCTAGGTTGGCAGGAGCTGGGACAGAGCAATGGGTGCTAACCCTGTTGAGGGGATTCAAACTGCTGACCTTCTGATCAGCAAGCCCAAGAGGCTCAGAGGTTTAGACCACAGTGCCACCTGCTAATTTAATGCCAATGGCATGAATAATGAACAGGACTGATTTGAGCTAAATGAAGTAGAGAGCAGTCTCCTACGCAGTTCTGCCAACACACACTAGCTCTGACCCCGGCCACCTTCCCACAGCCTTCCTCCTGAGCCTCTCTTGCATGGAAATACGGAGTAAGCTCTATGAGCTGGTAAGAGCAACTAAAGAGAAATGGCAAAGAGGGTCTGCAGTGAGAAAAGCCAGGAGTAGAATTCTTCCTGTTTACACACACAATACATTTAAAGCACATTCAAACCACACCCTCCCGCCCCCAAATAATGGGAACTGTATTTTAAGAGTGGTGTCGAATTCTTTAGCTCTGTATAGCTCTGTAAATTGCAGTTCCCATGATTTATTGGAGAAAGCAATGTGCTTTAAATGTATGACGTCTACGCAGCTAAGTCACCTTTCTGTATGATAAAAATATGTTTACTGAAGTGTAGGTGGGTTCCCATTAGGCAAGACACGGTGATAACAGCAAGAACCTTTATTGAACTACATAACTGGGAAACAGGGGCAAAGCAACTGCTTATATACATTCCTGAAAGCATGGGCCACTCCCATTCCCAACATGACTGGCTGTCTAAACTTCCAAGCTGCAAATCACAACTCAGAGTTCAAGGACCAATGGCAGAGGCCCAAATCCTAAAATGTTCTGTGACTGGACATCATGTATCAAATTGGAACACAAGAGCTCAGAATCCTTAGTCCAGACTCAAGCTCAGGCAAACACAAACCACTGAATACATGACATTTACAATGGGCAAAACAATATCCTTTATGTGGCGTTTAATTGTCTGAGTTTGGTACAACCCAGTTCTTTATTAAAAAAACAACAACAACTGGCCTTCATATTTCATTAACATTTGAAGCATTTGAAGATTTACAGAATGCCATCACCTTGACTACTACAATTTCCCCCCCAGCCATCCTTGTTGCAGAGCCATCTCCTCACATTTACAAAGGACAGATATATTTCAGGTTCCGGTGGAGGAATTAACAATTGTATTGTCCGTCTCACGGGATATATGGGCTTCTATGTGAGCACCACCCTTGGTAGCTGATGCTGTGTGAGTACAACCTACAGTTGTGTAGCACAGCTTTCATTTGACGGTACCACCCAGTATTACAAAGCCACTTCCTATCCAGGAAAACAAAGCTTATTTTCTGCTTCTCACAGCACCACCCACCATCCTAGGCAAGGAACCAGCAACCACCCTTCCTTGGCAACCCAAGCCACTCCCAACGTTTATTTTGTAAGGGTGGATGTCTCTGCCTTGCTACACAAATAGAGCAAACTCTGCCTTTCCTCAGAGACAAATTCCAGAAGAGCTAGTCTGTAGCAGCAAAGAGAGCGAGTCTAGTCATATCTTTAAGGACCTACTGGTACCCCTCTGTATATTGTATTATGACGTTTTGCAACTTCTTCCACCAATGGACTGAGAAGATGGTGTCTGAGTGCCCATGGGCTGAGATTTACAATGGGAGAAAAAACAAGTTATGAGGTGTTTTATCTTCCGGTGTGCATGTGTACAGTACACATGCCTTCTCCGGAGACATGGGTGGCGCTGTGGTCTAAACCCCTGAGTCTCTTGGGCTTGCCAATCATAAGGTCGGCGGTTTGAATCCGTGTGACAGAGTGAGCTCCCGTGGCTCTGCCCCAGCTCCTGCCAACCTAGCAGTTCGAAAGCACACCAGTGCAAGTAGATAAACAGATAAACATTGGATTAAGCAATTGTTCATCTCACACGTTCCAGTGCATTGTCCTGTCACTTTCCTTATTGCAAAAGTCTGGGGTGAATTGGGTGGGGGTTGTTGTTGTTGTTGTGCAAGAGCTTCAAATCAGTTTTAATTGCGCAACTTGAATTTGCCAGTGTGCGGCTGAATCCCATCCAAAAACAGCAATAGCCTTGAAGCACTGTAAAAAGGAAACTAAAAAAAACCAAAACCAACAACATTATTTTTGTAGCATCGCTTTGAAAAAAATGTTATCCACAGAAGGACTTGTGAGAAGCAGCGTGATTAATCGAATAAGAAGGTTTTACACATTTCTGTCTTAAAATGCAGATGGGTCTATCATTTTCTCAATTCGAATCAAAGCTGGTTTCGGGGGAAATGCAGAAAAATGTAGCATTTCCTCCTAAGAAACAACAGGATAGATACGGATTGTGGTCAACATTGTGCACATGCTTCTTCCCAAACCAGTAGTGGGAATATGCTAGTAAATGGGAGTGTGTTTATTGAAGTAAGAACAAATGAGATTGAAAAAACACTTTTTATTAGTATTGAACGAGGAGCAGGGGAAAATGCAGGGAGAGGAGCAACTCTATGGTTATTTATAACAAATTGAAAAAAAATGTTTAAAAGCACCTTTCCAAAAAAAAACAAAACAAAAAAAAAAACAGAGTCCTTTTTGTTGGGGATAATTCAGATGGAAATTCCCAGGTGTCAAAAAAGGTTATTTATGTATGCCACTACGGCGGCCCGTGATTTGTTAGCCCAAAAATGGAAAACGAGTGAGGTTCCGACCAAAGAAGAATGGGAACTTAAACTGATGGAATAGGTTAAAGGTAAAGGACCCCTGGACGGTTAAGTCCAGTCAAAGGCGACTATGGGGTGCAGTGCTCATCTCGCTTTCAGGCTGAGAGAGCCGGCGTTTGTCCGCAGACAGCTTTCTGGGTCATGTGGCCAGCAGGACTAAACCGCTTCTGGCGCAATGGGACACCATGACAGAAACCAGAGCGCACAGAAACGCCATTCACTTTCCCGCCAGAGCGGTACCTATTTTTCTACTTGCACTGGTGTGCTTTCTTTCTTTTTCTTTTTTAAAAATGGAATGCTTCACGAATTTGCGTGTCATACTTGCGCAGGGGCCATGCTAATCTTCTCTGTATCGTTCCAATTTTAGTATATGTGCTGCCGAAGCGAGCACTGCACTGGTGTGCTTTCAAACTGCTAGGTTGACAGGAGCTGGGACAGAGCAATGGGAGCTCACCCCATTGAGGGGATTTGAACCGTCCATCTTCTGATCGGCAAGCCCATGAGGCTCAGTGGTTTAGACCACAGCAGCCTGTGGATCTAATTTATAGAATAAGAGAACAAGAAGAACATATATTTAAAGAAGACTGGAAAATGTTTATTGAATATATGGGGGGGGGGAATTGTGTACACTCGAAAACGTTGGCAACATTAAGATAGATTCAACAGTGTAAATAAGTTTTGATGGAAGTAATAAAGGAACACTGAATGGTTTAGTTGTAAAATATGCAGGGATTTATGCCATGCAAAATGAACCATGGAAAGGGAAGAAGGGAAGTCATTGATATTTTAAGGTTGTTTAAATGAATTTTCTAAATTGTGAAACAGAAAATTTAATAAAAAACATTTTTAAAAAACAAACGCAAAAACCCTATGGTTATGAGCATCAGTTCCCCTAAAATGGCTCAAAAGTGGAGGAAATAATAATAATAATAATAATAATAATAATAATAATAATAATAACGGGAATAAAATTGGGGACCCAAACATTCCTCCATGCCACCTGCTTTCATAATTCCAGGCACAGGGAAATGGGAAGGCTGTAGTCTGGATGAGAGCCAGTAATCTGAAGCTGTATCCAATCAAGACTGATATATTCTGGGTGGGTGGTTCGTCTGTCTAAGCACGTGGTGTTCATTCTATCCTACATAGGACTACATAGAATAGATCTGCAGCTTGGGAGCAGGTGTGACTTGATTCATTTTTTTGTTACCAGAAGCCTTGAATGCAAACATTCAGTAAACAGAACCCGGAAGCTATGTGCCTGGATTTTTTTCTCACTTAATGATACCACTCGGACACCTTGTGCTTCTAATTATCAGCCAACTGTCATTACCTCTCCAACGTGATCACACACACCGTGTGCAGCTTGGAAGCTTCAGGGGAAAGTCTCTCTTGGCTATCTCATCCCGTCAACTTCTAGCCATGTAAGGTGGGAAGGGAAACAATTGCCCTCCCCTTCTTCCCTCGCACTGCCTTCCTGATAAGGATTCCCCCCCCCCCCTCTGCCTGTAATTAAGTCAGAAAAAATCTAGATACGTAGCTGTATGCTGCCTAATCAAATAAATGTTTACTTTGGGCCTTAGCTGCATCCCCACTTGGACAAACGTAGCCTGGGGTTAGCTATCTGGGCTTGGTAACCTCCAAATTAGACTACTGTAGTGCACTGTTGTGGGGCTGCCTTTGAAAACAGTTCAGAAACTTCTTTTACTATGGAACACAACTGTTAGATTAACTGAGGGGCTCTGTGTTTTAAACATGTTACCTCTTTACTAGGCCAACAGCTCCCAGTCCTTTTCTTGGTCCAATGCGAAGTACTAAAAAAGAAGAAACATTTAAATTACCATGTGTTGAGATTCTTGCATTGCAGGGGGTTGGACTAGATGACCCCTGGGAACCCTTCCAACTCTACAATTCTATGATTCTACTCATGGTTTAAGGGTTAAACCACAGAGCCTAGGACTTGCCGATCAGAAGGTCGGCAGTTCGAATCCCTGCGACGGGGTGAGCTCCCGTTGCTCGGTCCCTGCTCCTGCCGACCTAGCAGTTCAAAAGCACATCAAAGTGTGAGTAGATCAATAGGTACCGCTCCGGCGGGAAGGTAAACGGTGTTTCCGTGCGCTGCTCTGGTTCACCAGAAGCGGCTTAGTCATGCTGGCCACATGACCTGGAAGCTGTATGCCGGCTCCCTCAGCCAATAAAGCGAGATGAGTGCCGCAACCCCAGAGTCGGCCACGACTCGACCTAATGGTCAGGAGTCCCTTTACCTTTACTCATGGTTTAGATCAGGTTAGGATACTCAAAGAACCATCTGTTTCCACACATTAAGACCTTCCGTGGGGAGGGGCTAATGTATCTGAGAAATGTTGCCAGTGGAGTTCCTCCTTGGTGGTGGCCTCCCAGTTATGGAATGAATTCCACAGAAAAACTCACTTTATTGTCTTTTTGAGGCCTTGCAGCCTTTGTAATTCCACAAACCTCTACGTTTATATCTTTTTGTAAAAATACAGTTGTAAAACAGTTTTAAAAAACCTGTTTCTGTTTCTCTTTTCCTTTCATTTACATCTCACCATGCTTAGTGCATTATGTACTTTTTGAACTTTCAATAAAGATGTTAATAAAGTACTGTTTTTTTTTTTTTTAAGTTCAGTATTCCACAATACCTTTAGAAAAAAAGCATACTTTTTTACATATCTGAAGGGCTGCAAACACCCATCAGCTCGTGGGTCACTCGCCGAGTCGGACTATGTTGTCAATCATGACAACAAGCAAAGCTTTATAAACCAGTGTGGAGATGTGATACCTTCAAAGAAGGCCTTGTGCATGTTTAAGTTAAATTTCATAAAAATTGGGATATGGAAAACCGTTAAAAGAACATGCAATGAAATTCAACCAAGGGGAAGCGAGGAAGTCACTTAACCAAGTTAATAACTGTAATTTCCAATAAGGCTATGATTTATGTTTGTTTGTCTTGTGTGTTTGTTTGTTTGTTTATAATATTGTGAAAACTAATAAAAAAAATTTGGGGGAAAAAGAAGGCCTTGTGCATGAAATTGGATGGATGAAAAATATTATAAACACCCGGAAAAGGCGAAGAAGAAGAAGGAGCCGCTAGACTCTAGACTAGAGGAAGGTAAGGAAGAGCGGCAGGAGGAGGAAAAGCTGCGCAAGGAAGAGGCGCGGCGCGGCGAAGGCGGAGCGCGGCTGGGCTGCACCTGGCGCGCCTGGGTCCTGCCTTTTCCTCCCCGGCGGGTCCCCCGAGAGACGGGCGGACGAGGCGGTGCTCCGGCAGCCGGCGAAGCCTCCTCCTCCTCCTCCTCCTCCAGCATCAGCGTGCAGCAGCCCGGGGAGGCGGGCCCTGCCGGGCGCCGGTGTTCTGGGGCGCGACCGGGGTCAGCCAGCCAGCCAGCCAGACGCGCCGAGGCGAGCAGGAGATGGTGCGCCACGCTCGCCATCCGCCGCCGCCGCCGTCCAGCAACAGCAGCAGCACTCGAGGCGCCGACGCCAGGGCTGCCAGGGCCGCCGCCGCCGCCCCAACCCCCAGCTGCAGTCGCCTAGCGAGCCTAGCGCCCCCCTCGCGGAGCCGAGGTGAGTTTCTGCCTCCGCGCGCCCCTCCCCGCCTCTCCGCCTCCTCTTCCCCGGCGAAGGCGAAGGCGAGCGCGGAGAGGCGCGCGCTGCCCTCGCGCCTTGCGGAGAAGGAACAAAAGGCTGAGGGAAGGGCTGGCGGGTGGAGCTGCTCCCCTGCTGCTGCTGCTGCTGCTATTATTATTATTATTATTATTATTATTATTATTATTATTATTATTATTATTTTATTAGAACGGCAGAGGCGTGGCGTCGAGGAACCCGAATCAATCTCTCTCTCTCTCTCTCCCCCCGTGCGAAAGAGAAATATTAATCTGGGGAGGCCATACCTTCCCATAAGGGACCCCTGGCAAACTCTAGGGTGGGCTCCTTCTGTGGGTTTGGAACATTGGTGCCATCCCACGCCGAAGATTGTGGATGCCTGCAACTTTGCCCATTGACTTTTTTGGGGTGTGGGGGTGCCAAGTCCCCACAAATATATTATTGTGGCTGGTGGAGCACCCACAGCCCCTTGGAGTTGGCTCCTGTGGTTTATTATTATTATTATTATTATTATTATTGGAATGGCAGAGGCTTGGAGTGGAGGAACCCGAATGTGTATGTGTCTCTCTCAGTGTGAAAGAGAAATAGTAATCTGGGGAGGCCATACCTTCCAATAAGGGACCCCTGGCAAACTCTAGGACGGGCTCCTTTTTGTTTTGTTTTGTTTTGTTATTTTGACAAAGTAATAATAATAAATAAATAAGAATAAAAATGTGCACCCCACCCCTGAGAGACCATTCCATTGGAGCTATCCAACCTCCCAAAATTTCAACACCTTTTGATGGTTTGACCCCTTTCCCTTTTAACAGTACAAAATTCTACAAACACCTTCCATATCTCCTCAAAATTGTTACTCCTGCATAGTCCGGGTGGGCTCCTTCTGTGGATTTGGAACATAGGTGCCACCCCATGCTGAAGATTGTGGATGCCTGCAACTTTTCCCATTTACTTTTTTTTGGGGGGGTCCAGTCCCCCCAAATATATTATTGTGGTGAAGCACCCACAGCCCCCTGGAGTTGGTTGCTGTGGTTTGAAAGGAAGATGGGTGCATAGGAGCCAGCCCCTAAGGCCTGAGAGGTCTTTGTCCCCCCCCTAAAATATTTGAGGGGACCAGCCTCCCCAAAGTTAATGGACATTCCCGTTCAAATAGGGTACATGCGCCGTGTCATGCGATTGATTCTGTGGGGCATGGCTTACCTGGGCATCCTCAATATTTTATTAAAGTTGTCACCCCTGGGTGGGTGGTGTGTCTGTGATGGGTGTTTGTGACATTATTTAAGTTCCTTAGAAAATAATTTGACATGCGTTGAAAGCCTCACTATATGTCCTGGGAACGCAGCACAGGGCAGAGTGGTTGAATTCACATGCACAGACATACACAGGAGTTAATAAGCTCCTGTCAGTGGATCAAGCCTGCCCACTGTCTCCTCAAAAGGAAAACTCATCCGAGTGCTGTGGAAGCTGCCTCCAGGTCAAGTGTGTACAGTCCTGGCGTTACGCTCTACGTACAATTTGTGTTCTCATTTTGTCTTTTTCCGTTGTGAACCGCCCTGTGATCTTTGGATGAAGGGCGGTATGCAGATACAATAAATAATAATAATAATAATGCAAGCTCTATGTGCCTGAATTCTGGCTTGCTGCTCCTGCTGCTGTTATCCTTGGCCCTCTGCTTCTGTGTTAAGTGCTTAAATTTTAAGTGCATAGGGAGAATTGAAAAAACAAAACATTAAATGAGTACCAAAATTAAATTATTTAACAAGACGATGGTCAGATGGGCATCATTTCCCACTGCTCCACCAGGTCCTCTGGATGTTTGAGGGACAGCAGGGCTGTTAATAAACCCGACTCCTGTTTGTTTTTGTGATGTGCCAGGGAGCCGGCGTTTTCCTGCCGGGGGACTTCCGCAAATGTAATTGCCGGTAGAAAGAGAAAACGTTGCAAAAGCAACTGGGCGGTTGTTAACATGGGAAGAGAGGGCTAGTTAAAGAGAGGCAGCCAATCGTGCGCTTGCATTTGCTAAAGGGAAACAACATCTCTCTGTGTGTCATCCTTGCTGTTACCAGTGTCATTTGCAAAAGTGGTGTTGTTGCTTGTGAAAGCAGCTAAAATATCGGAGGGCTTTTGTGCACAAAGGTAAAACACTTTCATGGGACTTTGCCTGCATTCTCACTATCGCACTCACCCACCCTGGTTTTATTTTAGCTGCATAATAGCCACTGTAGCGGTTTTTATTGCCGTAACGTTCAAATAGGTCGGCCCTAATGAGTTTTATTTTTAACAAGCTGAATGGCTTCCCCCCTGCCCCTCAGCAGGGCATCAGAAGTCAATAGGTTAGAGTCATTTGTGTTTTGAAAACAAGCACATGAGGCTGAAGGGAGGTTGTATCTCTTTTAATTAACATAATATTTTTTAAAAATGATTAGGAAGACTGACCAAACTGGCCGTGTTAGTTCACATTTGTGAGTGTTGTGGTTCCAACTTCATTGAATTGGCATTTCAGTCCGGATGTTTGCTGAATGGTGTTTTTTCTTGAAGGAGAGACACGAGAATCTCTTTGTCATTACCTGTTGTATTGCAATTACTGAATGCGTTTGGGATAGGGGACCAAGCAAGCACTGGGAATAGACAACACTAGGAAATTGGAATCCTAGCTATACCTAGAGAGTCACAGATCCCCCACCTGTAGCCTAAAGTTTTGAAGAGGAACGATGGACAGTTTTTCCGCCAAATATTATTCCCGAAGTAGCTACCACCCATCCTACATTGCTGAAGGCTAAGGCCACATCTGCACCCAGTGTTCGAAACTCACATTGTTCTGGGTGCATTTTGAAACAGGGTATTTCATTAGTGCGAGCAGTTTCTGAGCTCTGGGCGCAGTGCTGCGCCTAAGATTTCAGATTAAAACTTCAGAGTGGAAGGAAAAGAGGACCCTTTTCTGCCTCCCCACTTCTAGCTACTCTCTGCTGACTGGAGAAGAGACCCTCTTAAGAATATTAGGGGAGGGCAGGGGAAGGGCTAGACCATTTGAAAAATGAACATAATATTTTAGCTGCAGTTCATTTTCAGCTTTGTATTTTTGTTATTTAAAAAAAAACGCGCCTAGGCATTCTGCTGTTGCACCTGTAAGCTAGGTTTAAGGTGCCATTTAGCTCCTAGCTTTCGTATCTCAGTTTCTAACACTGTCTGGACCATTCAGTTAAAGTGCTCTGATGCAGTCCTGGCTTTCCCCCAAAAGAATTCTGGGAGATGTAGTTTTTTAGGAGTGCTGTGACTTGTTAGGAGAGTGCTGTTCCCTTCACAGCACTGCAATTTTCAGAGTGGTTTAACAATCAGCCCCTCTTCACAGGGAATTCAGGGAATTGTAGCTTGGTGAGGGAAACAGGGTGTTTCCTAACAGCCCAGGATGTGGTGGTGGGACAACGATATGTGATAAGAGGGAGAAGAATGGGAGGAGATGTTGGAAGCTGAAGAGGTAACAGGCCTTAGTGAGTTTGGAGAGTCTGTGGCAGAGAAAAGTCCAGAATCGGAGGCAGAAGCTGAAGAGGGAGGAGAGAGGCCAAGAAGCAGAGATGAGTCAGGCTGGTGAAGAGTCGTGGTGTCTCCCTTCCCTCTGATCTCCCAGAACCAGAAAAGGCATGAAAAGGGTGGAGGACAGGTTGGCTTTTAGCAGGCACAGTCTCTGATTGCTTGCAAAAAAGCCCTAGAGAGGAGGAAATTTAGACGGCTTTAGGCGGGGGGGGGGGGGGCGGGGACTTTCAGTCTCAGCAACTGCTTCATGGGGAAAAATTCCTTCCAGTAGCACCTTAAAGACCAACTAAGTTTGGTCTTTAAGGTGCTACTGGAAGGAATTTTTTTATTTTGTTTTGACTATGGCAGACCAACACGGCTACCTATCTGTAACTGCTTCATGGGGCAAGACCTACTGGGGATGAACTGCTGTGCTCATTAGGCCTGACACTCCACCCAGTCTCTGCAGATCATGTTCTTGCTAATAAACTCCAACTTGATCAGTGTGATTTGCTGCCGGCTGCCTTCTGACACTGGTTCGTCACTGTTGGAAACCGAATGCTGGTTTAAATTGAACCTTTAAATGGTTTAAATGGATGCTTTTATTTCTGATCTACCTCTTTCGCACCCCTTCATAATGTGAGCCTTTTGCTTGGATTATGCTCTAGGTTGTTGTTTAGGGTGGAAAATTTCCCTCAAGCTTTCTCTTCAACCCTTGGCAGTTTTGCATGCATAATCGTTCCATCCAGTCATGCTAGAGGCAGCGCCATTGGCTGTGTTGTAACGTCTAGGTATTTCCTAATGTGCTGGGAAGAGCTTTTCTTATCTTGATTTAGCTCGAAGCATTTCCTTAGGATGAAAACTGGTGGTTAAGAAAATAACCTAGTCCCACCTGCGAGTTCCCAGAAGTTTCTCACTTTAATTTCACACCAATGCTGTAAAATGCCATGCAAAGCCTAGGTGGGCTGCGAAAACAATCTAGCAGCAATATTGTAAAATATATCCAACCCGGTGTGACATATGTCGCATTTGTCACCAGGGATATTTCCTATATTCCAGTTCACGTCTCTGGTTAAAATATTATTTTGTGCCACTTATAAACCCCTAGTTTTTCCCCCCTTTTTGAATAAAACAGAGAACCTTTTTTTAGAGAGAGATGCTTTTCCGAAATCTTGTTAGTAAAGCTGCAACATTTATTCAGGCTACAATCCTATACCCAGTTACCTGAGAGTAGGCATGTTAATTGGTGACTGATACTTAATTTAAATTTTTTTTTTAAAGTCATGACGTGAGTGCTGCTGATCATCTCATTTGTGGTTCATGTAGTTGGAGCTCAAGCTTGCCTAAGGGGCTGTTGACTTCATACCCCTGCCTTCAACCTGACAAGTCACCTGTACCCACTGACCAGAGGCAAATGGGGGGATGAGATGGTGGGCTGTGAGGTAATAATAGATGTCACAGTACTGGCCGATGGGCAAATCACTAAATTTCAGACACTGGTGGCTGAAGAAGTCAAAGCTAAGGTAGGCTTTCATGAATCACTTAACTCGTGGATTTGTGTGTGTTGCTAGAGAGACCCACATGATTGCGCTAATGAATAACAGTGCTTTTATAACGCAGACCGTTCGTAATGGCAGTTCAGATGGGAAATTAATTTTCTGGAAGGCTAAAAGCCGAACGGCCCATAAACCTGTCTTTTAAACTCTTTTTTATTTGTTAGGAATTAAGCCCAGAGTGGAGGTCGGGTTCTTTAAGAATGATAATTTGTGCTGATGTGATCGTGCTGACTTTCAGCAAGGCTACACTACCATTGTAAGCAGCGAGGGTATAATTATTTCCATTGAGCGAGGCTTCAGTCTGAAGCACGTATATTAGGAAGAAAAACCCTGCAGAGCTCGCAGGGACTTCCTTTTGAGTCAACAAGGTTGTGCTTCCAAGTCCCTTGAAGGATCATCTAAAACTAACATGTGAATAATAGGTTCTGCTGTTAAGTGTCGGTGGTGCTCAGTTGCAGATTTATGTATAAGCTAAACAAGCTATAGCTTAGGGCCACACTCTCTTGGGGGCCCCAAAAAAATTTAAAGGAAAAAACCCAGTGATGTACATTTCCGAAATATAAGATAAAAACAAACAAACCTACATACAGCAACAGTGTTTTGTGTTGTGTAGGCTCCTATGATGCAAGTAATGGGCCCCGCCTGCTAGCCTGCTCCCTAAAATATCACTGGTTTGCTCATTTCTATATATAGGGTGCCTACATTCTGCATGGACTGGTTGCATGGCAACATGTGCAAATGGCTTTAGATACCTATTACAGTAATACCTCGGCAAACGTCCGCGGCAAACCCAGAAGTACCAGAATGGGTTACTTCCGGGTTTGCTGCTTGCGCATGCACAGAAGCACAAACAGCTCCGCACGCATGTGCAAACGCGGCCCTTTCCCCTGCGTTCTTTTCGGCTAGTGGCTGGGGCTCCAAAACGGATCCCGGTCGCAAAACAAGGTACGACTGCAGGTCCATAAATTACCATATAGCATATATTCAACACACACAAGAACAGCAACAATTTGTTGTTGACAAAGGACAGCTGGACGTATAAAGGGCCCCATTACCTTCAGTAGCTTTGGGCCTCATCAAACCTAAATCTGGCCCCGGTGGTGCTGGTCCCAATTTTTGCTCCTTCCGTACGGATATTTACACATACTGCAACACATCTTCCCTTTTATTAAGTAGATGTCAGTGCCCGGTTGACATTTAGTAATGCACACTGGTTTCATTTGCTCAGCGTAGTTCTTCCTTCACTGCTTACTCTTGCAGAAGAATCTGCGGGTGAGCTTATGGCCAGCTGTGCTGGCTAAACAGCACCATTTCTGGGCTTTCCCGCCATAGTTGCTGTTCACCAGGCTTCCTTGGTTTCTGTGACCTCAGCAGCTCTGAAAGGTGCAAGGGACAGTTTCGCATGTTGGGGGAGGGGGTAAGCTCTCCGTGGGAGCTCATCTGCATGCAACCAGTAAGCCCAAAAGGCACCTGGGAATCGATAAGTTCAAAAGGCAAATATTTGTTGACTGTGCATTTTAAGTTGCTGGGTTCAACCTGACCTAAACTTCAGGGCGATCAGGGTAGATAAGAGATATTGCTACTTTAGTATCTTGAGCATGGGTAGGCAAACAGGCCTGGAGGCCAGATCCGGCTCAATTGCCTTCTAAATCTGGCCCTGGGAATCAGTGTGTTTTTACATGACTAGAATGTGTCCTTCTATTTAAAATGCATTTCTGGGTTATTTATGGGGCCTGCCTGTTGTTTTTACATGAGTAGAATGTGTGCTTTTTAAAAAAATGCATCTCTGGGTTATTTGTGGGGCATAGGAATTCGTTCATTTCCCCCCCCCCCCAAAATGTAGTCCAGCCCCCCACAGGGTCTGAGGGACAGTGGACAGGCCCCCTGCTGAAAAAGTTTGCTGACCCCCTGATCTTGAGGATGAAGATCAGTGATGGTGCGCATTCCCGCCCCCCACCCATTGCCTGTGGTGAAAATGTCTGCAAAGTTTGGTTTTACCTAGAATGTAAGAAAAAGCACCTTATGGTAAAGTGCAATAAAATAAATAAATACAACTATATATAATCAGAAACTTCAGTATCACCGTATTTACTGTTAATAAGATTGTTCCAGCGATTAAACTTGCCTCATCCTTACAAATCCTGAATTTTCATTAAAAAACCCCACACAGTTATGCAAATGCATGCATTTGCAAAGAAAAGTTTGCACAGCAAGTATTAAGACAACTTAGGCAACCTCACTCTGTATCTGATATTCACCTTAGGTTTAGGAAAGTTTTTTATGTTTGATGTTTTATCGTGTTTTTAATATTCTGTTGGGAGCCACCCAGAGTGGCTGGGGAAACCCAACCAGATGGGCGGGGTATAAATAAACTATTATTATTATTATTATTATTATTATTATTATTAAGGAACTAGTGACTTAGGTTTAGCAGCAAGAGCTCATTCACAAATGTATAATAGCTTTAAAATAAGGCAGGGGGTCTCTACTCAAGTCTTCTAATGGTTTTTCGATCATCCAATATCAGCAGAACAGTCATATATCGGGTTGCAAACGCTGCAGGTTGTGTGTTTTCGGGTTGTCGACCGTGCCGAACCTGGAAGTACCGGAACGGGTTACTTCTGGGTTTCAGTGCATGCGCAGAAGCGCTGAATCACGCTTTGCACATGTGCAGAAGCGCTGAATCGCGTTACACGTGTGTGCAGATGTGGCACTGCGAGTTGTGAATGCTGCAGGTTGTGAATGTGCTTCCCACACGGATCACGTTTGCAACCCGAGGTATGACTGTATTCCTTTAATTTTTTTAGTCCCTTTACAGAAACTTCTGAGAAGTCATAATTTCCTTCAGAGGTTTAGGGAGTTGTATTTCAGCGCATGTAGAAAACCACACTGTCATCGGTAACCGGGGTAGATGTTACGAAATAGAAACCGTATGGTTTCCTGGAAGAGTTGAGCAAAACTCTCAGTAGTTTTAGCTTTCTAAGAGAATCTATAGAAGGAATTTCATTTGGTCAATTGACCAGTCAAATATTGGCGGTTGACCAGTTAGTTAACTACTTAATATTTGATTGCAGTCAACTCTTCGCAAATATTCTACAAAGCCAAGAATACCGTGGTGTAGCTTTTTTCAGCTTCCTTTAAAATGGTTCCTGTATTTTGCATTATTTCTGTTCTTTTAAAATTTCATTAAAACAAAACAAAAAACCATGCAATTATAGGCCAGGCTTCTGCAACCTGGCACACTGAAGTTTTTCTGTATTTACAACTCTGATCAGTCCAAACATGACATGGCTGTGCAAAAACGGTTTAAAGAGAATTGTAGTCTCTGGAGAGCACCAGGTTGGGAAATGATAGATTGACCTGGTGTTCCTGTATAAAATAAAAATGTTCGGTAAATGGTTAGCATTTATAGAAATGCTGTGGAAAGTAAAAAGAATTCATCATAATATTTATTTTTATTTATTCGAAACATATTTTTGTGTAACACATAACATTAACTTATAACATATACGAAATAAGGAAACGAAGCAGAAAACATACAATTGAATTAAAATTAAACATACCCAAACAATACAAATTGGGGTTGTTACATTTACAGTCCCTGGGGAGAAGGATAATTATTGCTATTGGAGAGTAGTAGTATGCCCTTTCTAAAAATAAAAATAAAATGTTTTATTTGTAATATCAGGATATTGTCCTCAGAGTTTTATGGTATTCTCACTTGAAGCTGAAGAGTTATTAAGAATTCCAAATAGTGCCATATTTCGCTAGAGGCATTTAAACATTGTTGTCATAAAATAATTTTTTTTCCTAGTTCTTGAAAATGAATATTATATATTTTTCTACTCTACTATATCTTAATTTTTGAGTTAATTTGTCATCAGTAGCCATGGGCCAGATTTTACCCTCCTTATTTAGCTCTTTTAAATATGTCTTGCGATAAACATCCAGGCAGCTAACAAAAAAATAATAGAATCAATACTTTATCCAATCCGCCTTCATTTTGCCCATCCCATAATAATACTAGTGAAGAGATTGCCATCGGTTCTTGGTTTGTTATTAAACTAATTTATACAAACTCCATCTCCAGAAAGCTTGCCAGTTCGATGACATTCCCACATTATGATGTTATAAAAGCTAATTTGATTGTTTCAAATTACTATTAAGGAGTTGGCAGAAATACCAAGGCCCTTGAAGACTTAAACACTAATTCTTTTTCCCCCTTTTCTAATAAAGTTAATGCTTAAAAAAACGAACACCTGACTCAGTATTTGAGCCATTTTTGACTGATCTGTTGGCCTAATCTTTATTGACCAATCTTGTGAAGAACGGAGGAAGGATCTAGTGCCTAAAACACATAGATCTAATCTAAAAGGAAGTGGTATAGGCTTCATGGTTTTGCCACGGATTTTGGATAGTACAGCAAAATCTATTCGGATTTTGGATTTGGACTTCATAATAATGTGTCATTCATCTCATCATGGTACCAAATCATGCATCATAATTGTTATGTAGTGAAGTTTCACCCTGGGCCAGCAGGGGGATACTGTATATAGTTTTCACTCAGGTCTGTAGATAGTTTTCACTCAGGTCCACGTCAGTTATTTTAGGCGGGAAACGCTGGGCTGTTGTTGCTACAATGTTGACAGCCGGCTGCCTATAAAAGCAGGCCGGCTGAGCTGTTTGCAGTTAGTTCTATTCCAGCTTACGAAATAAAGAGCTACTTGGAGAAATCGCTGTGTCGTCTGCTATGTCAACCCACAACTTAACACTGGCGACGAGGATGGGATCGATGGACATCAGAGCACAGCCAGATGCGACCAGCCTCTGAACTGAGCTGAATCACTGAGCTGAATCACTGAGCGGAATCACTGGACAGAACCAATTCAGAGCTGACTGTTCTGGCTAAGAGCACTGTGTTCCATCCATCGCCCTTCACACCGGCATCGGAATCATGGCTTCACTTGTGCCTCTACCGCCGTTTGCGCCAGCCTCTGAATCATGGGACTCCTACCTCGCTCGGTTCGACTGCTACCTCTAAGCCAACGAGCTGACAGCAGTATCAATGGATCGGAAGCGGGGCCTATGCACGTTGGCCACCCGGGAATTGTCAAAATGAAGGCGTTGGCTCGGTGTTATGTCTGGTGGCCTAATATGGACGATGCCATCACTGCCTGGGTGTCCGCCTGTCAAGCGTGCCAAGAGTCGAGGCCTGCACCACCGGCAGCTAAGGGACACACCTGGGAGACGCCAAAGACACCCTGGTCGAGGGTGCACATCGATCTGGCTGGCCCCTTTCACGGCCGGACCTTTATGGTAGTGGTGGACGCCTATTCCAAATGGCTGGTGGTCGCCCTGATGCCCTCCACCACTACCGAGGCCGTCATCCGGGTGCTGCGAGGCCTGTTTGCAACGCATGGGTGTCCTGATGTCCTTGTCTCTGACAACGGACCGCAGTTCACGTCAGGCACATTTGAGCGCTATCTTTTGGGACTGGGCATCCGCCATGCCCTAACGGCCCCATTTCATCCATCCAGCAACGGGCAAGCGGAAAGAATGGTGCGCTCGGCAAAAGAGGCACTGGCGCGCCTGGACCGGGGAGACTGGCATGAGCGGGTCGCCGAATACTTGTTTGTGCAACACATCACCCCTCATGCGGCCACAGGGCGGAGTCCTGCTGAACTGCTTATGGGCCGCCGCCTCAGGTCACCGCTCGACCGGCTACACCCGGACTTTGCCGTGGCTGAACCCCCAGGCTGTGCCAACGCGCCACGGTCATTTGTCCCAGGAAACCAGGTCTTTGCCCGGAACTATGTGGGGGACATTCCTTGGGTGCCAGCCACAGTAGTGGGAGTCACTGGACCTCGCTCGTACCAGGTGGCACTCGAAGATGGACGCTTGTGGCGACGGCACATAGACCAGCTTAGGCGCAGGGTTGGGGACTTGGACACTACCGTGGTGCCCCCAACTGCGTTTGCGGCTCAAGAAGAGACACGTACAGATGGCGAGGCCCCACCTACACCTCCCTCGCAAACTGCCAGCGTGGAGCCGAACCAAGCCGCTTCAGAAGGTCTGCCAGACTTACCACATACTCAGACCACTCCACTTGCGGAGGCTCCACCCACAGCAGCGGATCCAGGGGAGTTGGTTCCAACGCCACCTAGGGTCGCACCACAGCCTCAGCAAGAACTGTGTGGCCCTCTGGACTTGGCTACCAGTCCCCGGCGGTCTGGCAGAGTTCCCAAGCGCCCAACTTATTTAAAGGACTATGTTGTTGGACATGTATCACTGTTGGTCTAAGTATGGGAAATGTAACCGATATGCTTTTGTGCCTAATTGAACCATTACGCGTAGTGCTGTATATAAGGAAACCATTACGATTGTAACTAACGCCTTATCTCGGTGGGGAGGGGTGTTATGTAGTGAAGTTTCACCCTGGGCCAGCAGGGGGATACTGTATATAGTTTTCACTCAGGTCTGTAGATAGTTTTCACTCAGGTCCACGTCAGTTATTTTAGGCTGGAAACGCTGGGCTGTTGTTGCTACAATGTTGACAGCCGGCTGCCTATAAAAGCAGGCCGGCTGAGCTGTTTGCAGTTAGTTCTATTCCAGCTTACGAAATAAAGAGCTACTTGGAGAAATCGCTGTGTCGTCTGCTATGTCAACCCACAACTTAACAATAATTGCAACTGATTTTAACCTGACCATGTTCATAAGGGGCTTTGGGATACTGTGGGCTCTGGCCCTGAAAACTTATTCTGAAAATTTGATTTTTATGGAGTTTGGGGGAGGCTGTAGCCCTATCTGGGCAATCCTTTAATGGGATTGTGGTTGTGAGGAGGGCAGAGTCAGGCTTTGAAGGAAATAAACCACCATCTGATTTTTAGAAGACATCTGAAGGCAGCCCTGTTTAGGGAGGTTTTTAATGTTTGATGTTTTGTCGTGTTCTTAAATATTCTGTTGGGAGCTGCCCAGGGTGGCTGGGGAAACCCAGCCAGATGGGCGGGGTATAAATAAATTATTAATATTATTATTAGTTGAGTGTGATGTAACAGGAAGTTTGTCCCTATGGACACACTCCCTTTTTTTGCAATGGTTCCTCAGAAAATGAATGCGACAACAACCAAAGAGTGGCATTTGAACCCAGACCTTGTTCAACTTTTCATCTACTAGACGTAGCTTCACTCTTGGTACAGCGAAAGAAAGCGTAATATGTGTTTGTGTGTGATTCTGCCTCCGTTAACTCTTTTAATTGCCTCCCGACTCTCATCGCCGTCTGAACTGTAATCTTTTCGATATATTTGCACAAAGTACTTCCGGCTGTGACGCTGTTTTACTAGGGCATTCTGAATAGTCGTCTCCCATTTTGATTTTTCTGATGTGCCCCAAAGTCCATGAAGTACGGATCCAGTCATTTTGTATAGGAATGTGGCAAGGACTGAAAAAACTCACGAAAGCTGCATGCTTATTTACTTGGGCTCTTTTGCACCCTTCTCCTGAGGTGAAAAGCCCTTCCAGGTTTCTAGGAACCAGGGTGGATTTGATTTAAATCAAATCTATTTAAATCACGATTTAAATCACTAGTCATTAAGACTTAATTTAAATCTTTCTTTCTTTTTTTAACAGAAAGACCATTCCTGCTGGTATAATTTTAATATGTACAACCAGATGAAGGTTTCATTTCTGGAATAAGAACTTTCCAGAGCAGTTTTTACATTTTTATATCAAAAATTACTGATTTGGTTATACTATTAGAAATACATAGATAATTATTGTGAGGTTTAATAAGTTAGCTGTTTATATTTGGACAACTTTTTTGCTGTACTTTATTGGAAGGAGAAAAATAATCATTTCCTTAATAACAATTTAAACAATTTATTTAACTAAAACAAAAACATTACAGCATATTTATTCATGTTTGTTAACTGATGTGGTTTAACCTTTTAAAAAACCAAAAAAACTTAGAGTTTCAGCACACAGGAAAAACTTAAAACAAATCCTTATTTCCTGATGAATAGCCTTTGTCTTTAGAAAGATTTTTTCCTCCAAAAGTATTTAATTTTAAAAATCCAATTTAAATAAAAAAAATCAATTTAAATTAAAAAAAAAATCAATTTAAATTAAAAAACCAATTTTTTTAAAAAAAAATAAATGATTTTTAACTATCCTGCTAGGAACTGTTCCCTCACTTTTTAGCACAATTCATTTCTTCCCTTTATAGTATGAATTCTGTGGCCTGTTCCCATTCCCGCCCACCCCCTCAGGTACTGAACACCTGTGGGTTTTGTAGAAGCAGAGCCAACACTGTCACTAAAAATAAATAAATCAGGCCCCAACCTGAGACTCACTGATATTATTAATAGGCCTTACTTCTGTGGTATCCACCAGAACAGCCTTCAATGTGACACAAAGGGTTGTAGCCAGAAGAGGTAATGCCATCCCTCCAAAAGAATTAGAGCAAGTTTTCTTTGCAGTCAATCCATAATATTCTTCCTGACTGATAATACCTGAAAGATCATATCATCCCTTCACTGTACTGTGCACAGTATGGCTTCCTGTGAATAACAACTTAACAGGAGGTCTATTCTGCAAAATGTAAGAACAGGGCCTTTAGAATGGTAGCACCTACCCTGTTGTTGATTATTATTATTATTATTTGAATTTATATGGTAGACCGGTGCCATCTCTGTTGTCTTTTCATCACCTGCTGAAAACCTTTCTCTTTCAACAAGCCTTCTAGGTTGAGATGTTTCCCAGGCTGCATCGGTATTGAAATTGTTTAAAAGACATTTTTTTATGGTGATTTTAATGTTTTATCCCTTGTTGGTTGCTGCGCTGGGCTCCTTTGGAAGGAAGGTGGAAATTTAATAAGTAATTAATGATACGTAAAAAACTTTGGCATTAATTTCTCATAGAGACACTTCTTTAATAATCCTTTGTCCTTTCCTTATTGGAGTACTGTCATTCATATAATAAGAACTGGAGATTTTTTGACAATTGCATGCAGACGTTTCTTAGTTTTGTATTTACAGATGTTGCTGGGTCTTATGTTACTGTAGGAAGGATCAAAGTTGTTAGTAAAAAATTGAGTTATTCTTTGCTGCCATATCTCTGTAAATAAGGGCTAATAGTCCTAAAGTTCTGTTTAAGATCCTGAACTGTAACCATAAATGATAAAAGACACATTTTATTCCATAGGAAATGAGTATATCATAATGGGGAGCATGTGGCCCCCTGGAAATTATTGGACTACATTTCCCAAAATCCATGACTGTTGACCATTTTGGCTGGGGCTGATGGGAGTTGTAGTCCAGCAACGTCTGGCCGTTGCCATGTTCTCCATCCCTGGTCTATATTTTAGCCTGTATTCAAGCATGGTGTTTTAACCGTGGTGATTCTTGTGTGTTTCCACAGGCTACTTGAATTAAAGTTTGGAGATCTGGGCACGTAGCTCATGCTGACAGTAAGCCATGGCAGCCGACGACAAAGTAGCCATTTTAACCGACGACGAAGAGGAGCAAAAGAGGAAGTATGTGCTCGCTGACCCTTTCAACGGGATTTCGAAGGAGCCAGACCCCCAAACCCAAAGCGATACACCTTCGACAGAGACCACCACCACCATTCCGGACGAGGAGCTGGATTGGCTCGAAAAGCACTGTGTCAAAGTGAACAACGATCTCCTGATCTCCAAAGTCTTTTATTTTTTCTTTTATGCTGCTTACGGTTCGCTCTACCCGCTGCTTCCTGTGTATTACAAGCAACTGGGCATGACGCCCAGCCAGAGCGGGCTGCTGGTGGGCATCAGGTACTTCATTGAGTTCTGCAGTGCTCCATTCTGGGGCGTGGTGGCGGACCGCTTCAAAAAAGGGAAAGTCGTCCTCCTCTTCTCCCTCCTGTGTTGGGTGCTGTTCAATTTGGGAATCGGGTTCGTCAAACCGGCTACCTTAAGGTGCGTACCAAAGTTCCCGCCGCCAGTCTCTCCCACCAACGCCAGCTACCTCTCAACGGCAACCACGCAAAATGTCTCCCTTCCTTCGGCGATTCCTACCGCCCGGGCTGCGTCACTGGAGGGCCGGAGGAAAAGAGACGTTTCTCCTTATAGCTTGGCGACGGTGAGCTCAACTCCTCCTGAAACCACATTCCCTCTGACCACGCGGAACGCGTTGAGGGCCGAAGAGAGCGTCGTCACTCCCAGTACTCCGAAAGGCATCGTTACTGCCGGGTCATTGGGGAATTTGACCCGTCCGACGGTGCCTCCCGCTGCCACCACCGGGGCTGCCACTCTCGTCTACGACCACCAGGAAGTGGAGGCCATCTTCCTGCTCATCCTGATGGTTGTTATCATAGGGGAGTTTTTCAGCGCCTCGTCGGTCACGATTGTGGACACGGTGACCCTGCAGTACCTTGGCAAGCACCGAGATCGCTACGGGCTCCAGCGCATGTGGGGCTCTCTGGGCTGGGGCCTGGCCATGCTCTCCGTAGGAATCGGCATCGACGCCACCCGCATCGATGTGCTCATCGAAGGGCAAGGCTGCAAAGCCCCGGAATACAAGAACTACAGGATTGTTTTCATCGTCTTTGGCGTGCTGATGACGCTCTCCTTGATCGTGGCCACCCAGTTCCGGTTCCACTACAACCACTACAAACAGGAGAACCAAAGCAAAGATGGGGACGTCTCCCAGGCAGACAGGAACTCCTCCCACGACTCCTCCAACGAGACCCCGAGTGACACGAGCCAGTCGCCCTCCTTTAGTTTCTGGGACTTGATAAAGCTGCTCTGCAGTATCCAATATGGCTCCGTGCTCTTTGTGGCTTGGTTCATGGGCTTTGGGTACGGATTTGTCTTCACCTTCCTTTACTGGCACTTGGAGGACCTGAACGGCACCACCACTCTCTTCGGGGTCTGCTCCGTCCTGAGTCACGTATCCGAACTGACCGCGTATTTCTTCAGCCACAAGTTGATCGAGCTAATTGGACACATCAGGTAAGCAAACGGTATGGTGGAAGTTGACTAGCCGTAGTCAGTGTTGCGCCAAGCATAGATATACATGTTAGTTTCTGTTCTTATCATTGAGCAGCTGCTGGGAGTCACAGGACTCTGTTTACATTCCAGAGACCTTCAAGTCTGACGGGAAGGGAGACGGGATGTGACGTTAGTGGTTTCCTGTTTCCTTTGTTCTGTTGCTCTCTGCTCTCACAGCTCTCTGCGTAGCTAGAAAATAAAGCATAGCAATGTAGCTCATACTATCTCATCCTTCCGTGCTGCTTTGAAGCTCTGCTGGGACAACGTGCCTGAGGCCTTATCAAAGGATCAGGTCGTCAATTAATCGTCGGGAGGCAATTCCGAAGATGAGCCTTATCAGTTCGGTCGAACGGAGTTCCGACAATACAGTCGTAACTTGGAAGTCAAATGGAATCCTTTTGACTTCCAGAACATTTGGAAACCAAAGCGCGGCTTCCGATTGGCTGCAGGAAGCTCCTGCAGCCAATCCGAAGCCCCGTTGGATATTTGGGTTCCAAAGAACGTTCGCAAACCGGTACCCTCGCTTCTGGGTTTGTGGCGTTTGGGAGCCAAAATGTTTGACTCGTAAGGCATTCAGGATCCAAGGTATGAATGTAATAGTGCAAGGAAACCTTGGCCCTCCATATGTTGCTGGATTAGAGCTCCCGTCAATCCTGATTCCTGGCCATGCCGCCTGGGGCTGCTGGGAGTTGAATCATTTGGAGAGCCAAATATTTGCCGCCGCATCTGAAGGTGCAAAAGAATTGTGATGGCAAAACGGTGCAGTCCTAAGCATATCTACAAAGAACCAAGTTATATTAAAGTGAGTGGGACTTACTCCCAAGTAAGTGGGTTTAAGATTGCAGCCCAGGGGAGTGAAGCTGTATATACATTTAAAGCACCTCTGCCCCCCCCCCCGAGAAGAATAATGGGTTTAAGTGTGTTGGGAATTGCAGCTCTTTTGGGGGAAACTACAGTTCCCAAAATTATTTGTGGGAGTGTACGCGCTTTAAAATGTACCGTGTGTGCATAGCTTAAGGTGTGAATCGGGATAGTCCCTCGTTCAAATTTCATATGTGGCAAAACTGAACTAGGTGGTCTTAAGAAATCCACTCTTTCTAAGCCTCATTCCTCTGATGTGCAATTTGAAGCATAATAATAACTTAGCTTAAAGAGCTCTTGTAAGAGTTATATTTGAATATACCTGTGAAATTCTTTGAATGGTTAAAAGAACTATGTAAATGTTCAGTATTATTATATCTGATCTATTAGATACGTCAGTGTTTGAGGAGCTATTTTCTGGATTTTCCCAGTATTTTCTGGATTTTTTAAAAAAGAAAACCTTTTAACCTGTTGATGGTTTTATTTCTCCCGCATAACATGGTACCATCCACTGTTAGGATTACAGATTAATAAATTCATCTGCATGACAACTGTCAACCTGAAGCCAGTTCAAAAACTGCATGAGAAAGGCTTGTTTTTTTGGTGACAGCCGTTATTTGGCATAAAACCAGACACTGTGGAGATGTTTTGAACAGGGTGGGGTAAATGATTCAGACTTTCAAATGCATCAACGTATAAAAGGTAAAGGACCTCTGGACGGTTAAGTCCAGTCAAAAGCGACTAGCAACTATAGGGTTTTGGCGCTCACCTTGCTTTTAGGCCAAGGGAGCCGGCGTTTGTCCACAGACAGCTTTTCCGGGTCATGTGGCCAGCATGACAAAACCGCCTATTGCGCAATGTTACGGAAAGCAGAGCACATGGAATCCTTACCTTTTACATTAATGTATAGGGATGCGGGTGGCGCTGTGGGTTAAACCACAGAGCCTAGGACTTGCTGATCAGAAGGTCAGCGGTTCGAATCCCCATGGCAGGGTGAGCTCTCGTTGCTCGGTCCCTGCTCCTGCCAACCTAGCAGTTCGAAAGCACCTCAAAGTGCAAGTAGATAAATAGGTACCACTCTGGCGGGAAGGTAAAGCGTTTCCGTGGTTCACCAGAAGCGGCTTAGACATGCTGGCCACATGACCCGCAAGCTGTACGCCGGCTCCCTCGGCCAATAAAGCGAGATGAGCTCCGCAACCCCAGAGTCGGCCACGACTGGACCTAATGGTCAGGGTTCCCTTTACCTTTTTATAGTAACCACACAAGAAATACATGCATGCAAACCGGCTGTTAAGTAAGGCTGTGAGTGGACCAGCTGGAATTGCCTGAGTTGTATCCCACTGAATCATATTTGGCGTGATTTCAGTGGGCCCCACCCAGAGTGTAATTCACTTGGATATAGCCACATGTACCTTAACAGTGCAAACCTGTGAGTACTCAGAAGTGAGCCCTTTTGCAATCGCCCCCTTAAGTTTAACAAAGCCTGTTCAAAGGAAAGTGGGTATAGGATTATAGCCTCAGTCTTAGATTTTACTGGCGCAAACGCATTGTTCTCCATAGCATGGATAATAACTGTCGTTGGGGTCAAATAGAGTTCCCAGTGCCTAACCTTGAAAGATGATCTTTCAAAAGCTGCCACAGGGGAAATATTTGACAGCTGGGACTTTGCCCAGGACAGCAGGGTGACATCACATAGATTCCATATCTCTCTGCCATAAATGAAATAAGAGTACCTTTCAAGTGAAAGCCCTGGCAAAACTAATGAGCGAACTGTCATTTTCTGCACGTTTTGCTTGGAAAAACACAAGTATGCCTTTAAAGCAATGCCACCGTTAAGAAAACCCGGTTTTGGGAGGTTGCTTTAAAATAACTTTGGTTTCTGATGCAGTAGAAATGTTTGGTCCACAAAATTCATCTGCTCCTGTTCAAATTTCCAACATAACACTCCCTCCCCCCCGCCCCCACATCCCAGGAAATAGATTTATGACATTTCACCTTTGAATTAGTTTATGTGTACCATTTTGTTTTGCCAAATGAATGAGGAAGATTTTCTGCCTAAGGTAACAAAATATTCTGGGGCACAGAGGTAGGTCACTCGCTGCTTATTTATCTTATTTTTTTGGTAGCAACATAATATACAATAATCTTCCAGTCTGGGTAACTCTAGCAGCTGAGAAAGTGCATGGTTGGCGAATCGGAGGTACCATACTATGAGAAGTTTGCCCCGCTGCAAGAATTCAATTTTTTCTTCATTTAAATACAGTTTCACTTTAGAGCAGTTATAGAAATACGTGTACTGTGTATTTTTAATTTATATTATTTATTTATTGAGTTTATATAACGCCCTGTACCCAAAGGTCTCAGGGCGGTTCACAGAAAAGATCACAACATATATAATCAATAAAAACAACCCGATAGCACCCCTCCCCCCCCCCCCAGAAAAGAGCCACGTTTTAAAAGGGTATAGGATGTCAAACAGATCAACCAAAGGCCTGGTTAAAAAGGGACGCCTTTTCCTGGCACCTGAAGGTGTATAATGAAGGCACTAGGCAAACTTCCCTGGGGAGAGCATTCCACAGATGCGGAGCCACTGCAGAGAAGGCCCCGTTCTCGTGTTGCCACCCTCCGGACCTCTCGAGGAGGAGGCACACGAAGGAGGGCCTCAGAAGATGATCTCAGGGTCCGGGTAGGTTCATATGGAAAGAGGTATTGTGGTCCTAAGCTGTTTAAAGCTTTATAGGTTAACCCAGCACTTTGAATCGGGCCCGGAAACTAATTGGTAGCTAGTGTAGTCGGACCAAGATCAATCTAATATGCTCAAACCGTCTTGCTCCTGTGAACAACCTTTTCAAAGTTTGCTGTTCATAGCAATCTTCATCAGGAGGCTACGCTGTTGGCAGTTAACCAAGCAAATAGCAAGATTGCACCAATCCACGCCATAGTTGAAATGGATTTCTGTAGCTCAGCAGTAGAGTTATGTGCTTGCATGGAAAAAAAAAATCCCAGGTTCAATCCCTCCAAGTAGGGCTGCGAATATCCCCTTTTCTGAAACCCTTCAGCGTCGCTGTCAGTCACCGCAGTGAACTAGGTGTACCAATGGTCTTGACTTGATGAAAAACATCTTATGTTCCTACGTGGCGAGCTGCATTCTTTTTTTTCACTTAAGACTATCACATATATCTGCATTGGGCTTCCTGTTTCTGCTTTACCCGTTCCTGATCTGAAAAGAGAAATGAATGAGGTAACAGATCTTGCTTATGGTTTGATGGAACACATGTCTGGGCCTTGCTAGTGCCTGGATAGCAAACCATCTGGGAACCATAGAATCTTAGAATTGTAGAGCTGGAAGGGATTTTGACCCTTGACCCAACCCCCTGCAAAGCAGAAATATTTCGCCCAACATTGGCTTTGAACCCATGACTCTGAGATTAAGGTTGTCTCATGCCCTAAGCCAATAATATTTTATTATTTATACCCTGCCCATCAGGGCTGCTCCCAGCAGAATTTTAATAATAATGATAAAATAGTGATAAAACATCTAGCATGAAAAACTTCCCTAAAAAGGGATGGCTTCAGATGGCTTCTAAAAGTCAGATAGTTGTTTATTTCCTTGACATCTGATGGGAGGGCGTTCCACAGGGCGGGTGCCACTACCGAGAAGTCCCTCTGCCTGGTTGTCTTTAACCTCACTTCTTTCAGTGAGGGAACCGCTAGAAGACACTCGGAGCTGGACCTCAGTGTCCAGGCTGAACGATGGGGGTGGAGATGCTCCTTGCGGTATACTGGGCTGAGGCCGTTTAGGGCTTTAAAGGTCAGCACCAACACTTTGAATTGTGCTTGGAAACATTCTGGGAGCCAATGTAGGTCTTTCAGGACCGGTGTCATGTGGTCTCGGCGGCCGCTCCCAGTCACCAGTCTAGCTGCCGCATTCTGGATTAGTTGTAGCTTCTGGGTCACCTTCAAAGGTAGCCCCATGTAGAGCGCATGGGCAGAAAGCTGCTAAGGTTTCAAAGCATATTGAGGTGCAAAAAAAGGGATAGGGACTGCCCTCTTCTCATTCAGTTCCACATGTTCCACGATGGAATGTGGGAAACGTATGCTAGAAAACAAATACATATTGGAATGTTCTCATGACAACAGTATTTCAAAATCTTTAGCTCTAATGCAGGCCTGGAGTCATTTCAGATAATGGCTCAACATTGGGACAATGGTTATTGGAGTGCGAAGCTAAGCGCAACATGTGGAAAAACAAAACCACATTTATTTATTGCTGGCACGAAAAAATCATTTATTTGGAAATGGGATAGATACAGCATATGTCATTATGCCCTCTTAGAAATCATGTCACACTTGGTGTTTTCATACACTTAAGCTATCCTAATACAAAAGAAATGTAGAAGAACCAGAAAAGGTAGAATGGAAAAGTAACAGAAATACGAGTTGTGCAGGTATAATAATGCCCTTGACACACAAAGACTGCTCAATATATTTTGCCTGAAATCTAAAAAAAATAAGGATGCACACTTGTGTAAGACTTGACAGTATTGGTGGGGGTAGTGTTATTTATGACATAGGAGAGAACCACGCGCCAAGAACGTAGCCATGCGATACGGCTAATGAATTGGGTCTGCAGGAAACTGAATGTGAATCTGTAGTTCAGCAGATTCGCAAAGAGGCAAGGGACAACAATGAATAGCCACTTCTTTGGGAATACAGTGGTACCTCGGGTTAAGTACTTAATTCATTCCGGAGGTCCGTACTTAACCTGAAACTGTTCTTAACCTGAAGCACCACTTTAGCTTAATGGGGCCTCCTGCTGCTGCTGGAGCACGATTTCTGTTCTCATCCTGAAGCAAAGTTCTTAACCTGAAGCACTATTTCTGGGTTAGCGGAGTCTATAACGTGAAGCCTATGTAACCCGAGGTACCACTGTACAGAGGGAATACAGAGGGCTTTTTTTCCCAGCTGGAACTCAGTTCTGGCACCTCTCAGGTGGGCACCATTGCCATTACAGTGGTACCTCGGGTTACATACGCTTCAGGTTACACACTCTGCTAACCCAGAAATAGTGCTTCAGGTTAAGAACTTTGCTTCAGGATAAGAACAGAAATTGTGCTCCGGCGGCAGCAGGAGGCCCCATTAGCTAAAGTGGTGCTTCAGGTTAAGAACAGTTTCAGGTTAAGAACGGACCTCTGGAACGAATTAAGTACTTAACCTTGGTTCTCAAACTTAATCC
The DNA here is from genome assembly GCF_951804945.1 of Podarcis cretensis. NCBI lineage: Eukaryota > Metazoa > Chordata > Lepidosauria > Squamata > Lacertidae > Podarcis > Podarcis cretensis. The sequence continues at coordinate 123,641,076 of NC_137170.1, forward strand.
GTTCCGGGAGTCCGTTTGACTCACGAAACCGTTCGAAAACCAAGGCGCGGCTTCCGGTTGGCTGCAGGAGCTTCCTGCACTTAAGCAGAAGCCATGTCGGACGTTCGGCTTCTGAAAACCATTTGCAAACCGGAACACTTGCTTCTGGGTTTGCAGCGTTCGGGAGCCGATTTGTTCGACAACTAAGCCATTCAGGAACCAAGGTACCGCTGTATAGAGAACAAGGGAGGCGTGAGTTCCGGCACTCATTTTTTTAGAAAAATAGCATTGTATAGAGTAATATTTGACCAATTGCTTTGTTCTCTTTTGTGTGTGTAAATTATTTCTTCGGATGGACTTCCTTTGGAATTCTGCAGATAGAAAAGAGCTGAGTAAACAAGGGCATTATGGGATGCACATAAATCAGAAATGACCGGGGGTGTGTGTGTGAGAATAATTCATCCTCCGTTTCTCACAATAGTTGAACTACATATCACCAGAGAAAATTTTGTTCTTTTAAAAAAGAATTGAAAGCTCTCCTGCACACAGTGGGTCAAAAGGAGGCAGTCTTGGCAAGCATACAGCTAAAAGTGACTTGACACATTCTTATTCTTATTCTTATTCTTATTCTTATTCTTATTCTTATTCTTATTCTTATTATACCACCCTATACCTGGAGGTCTCAGTGCGGTTATTCATAGGCATTATGATTATCAGTGCCTGCTGTCTGAGCATTCTGGAGTATTCCAGTATTAACTTCAGAAGTCTTGTTTTGTTTTGTTTTTTAAATGAAGAGACGTTTGCTACAAATGAATTGTTTGAAAATAATTAATTTCAGTTGATGAAACTGATTACGTGTTTTATCTACCTTGTTTAGCCAGGAATTTTGCTAAGTGTTTTATTGTCTTCTTCAGAGGGCTTCGTTAGCAATGAGTACAAGCAAATAAAGAGTCCATTCTTGGGTAACTGGTTGGATATGCTTCCTAGTCTGTTGTTTATACTAGACACTTGAGATGCTATAAACTTAGAGACTACCAGAGCTGGATTGATCTCAGTTTGAGAAATGTGTAAATAGCATGTGAATGCCATAAACTGTGTCTCTAAAGACTGGAAACAGTTTTAAAATATTTCATTCTGAGGATAAAGTGCGAGACTGGTTACATTACGCTCAGATTAAAGAAGTTTTTAAAAATGACAAAAAGGTAGGGTTCCAGGTGGAGAAATCGAAGTTGGAAACAGAATTGTTAGAACCAAAAACTAAGGTATTATCAAGAATGTATAACTTGCTGCTGAAATGGAATACACAAGACGAAATGGTTAAATCGGTTATGATAAAGTGGGCTCAGGATATTGGGCATAATATTATGTTTGAGGACTGGGAAAGGTTGTGGACCACCGGGCTGAACTTCACTGCATGTAATGCTTTGAAGGAAAATGTAATGAAAATGATATATAGATGGTACATGACCCCAGTTAAACTTGCCAAAATATACCATTTGTCTGATAATAAACGTTGGAAATGTAAAGAACATGAAGGAACATTCTTTCACCTCTGGTGGACTTGCCCTAGAGTGAAGGCCTTCTGGGAAATGATTTATAATGAGTTGAAAAAGGTATTTAAGTATACCTTCACTAAGAAACCAGAGGCCTTCCTTCTGGGCATTGTCGGCCAGAAGGTGTTAAAGAAGGACCGAACATTTTTTATGTATGCAACAACGGCAGCAAGGATACTCATTGCCAAGAGTTGGAAAACTCAAGATTTACCCACACTGGAAGAGTGGCAGATGCAGCTGATGGACTATATGCAACTGGCCGAGATGACTGGCAGAATTCGAGACCTGGGAGAAGAGAGGGTTGAAGAAGACTGGAAGAAATTCAAGATTTATCTACAAAAGTATTGTAATTTGGTTGAAGGCTAAGAAGGATGCTAGATCATAAATAATTGCCTACCACTGAATTAGATTTGAAATTGACGATAAGTGAGATTGAGGGAAATATAAAATTTGTGGAGAATAGATTAAATTAACTGAACAAAATTTAAGAATATAAACAAGATGATAAATTGCTGGGAAAAATTTATAACGATGTAAGTGGGAGTGGGAGACGTGAGGGAGTCCAAAGAAGTTCTGAAAAATGTGTTATGATTTATGTTATATTGTTTATTATTTTTGCATTTTGTATTTTAAAAAATCTCAATAAATATTTTTTTTTTAAAAAAAATAAATAAAATATTTCATTCTGCCACCTCCCAAATACATTTTATGAAACGTTTTTAAACAAAACATTTTTTAAAAAAACCCTGCATAACTAGTTATGCTTAATTGTACTTTTTCACTGGCTGATTTGTGTCCTCCTCATACAGTCATACCTCGGGTTACGAACGCTGCGGGTTGCGAGTTTTCGGGTTGCGGACTGTGCCAAACCCGGAAGTACCAAAACGGGTTATTTCCGGGTTTTGGCGCATGTGCAGAAGCGCCGAATCGCATCATGCGCATGTGCAGACACGGCGCTTCAGGCTGTGAACACTGCAGGTTGTGAACGCGCCTTCCGCATGGATCACGTTCGCAACCCAAGGTATGACTGTATAATACAATTCCTCCATGCCAACCAGCCGTCAGCACGTAATGGCTAAAAGTTGTGTTTTTAAAATTTTTATTAAAGATTTTCACATTTGCAGCTGTTTTTCTTCTGTCTCAGGTGATCCAGGTATTCGCAAATCCCCTTTCAGTGACAGTACTTGTTTTCTGACTTCTTATTTATTATATATTTTACATTCACACCCCACCTTTCCTCAGAGGAGGTCAAGGTGGTAGTGTACATGACTCTCCCCAATCCTCATTTTATCTTCACAACAACCTACCTGTGAGGTAGGTTAGGCTGGCAGACAGTGACTAGCCAAGGATCACGAAGTGAGCTTCATGGCGGAGTGAGAATTTGAACCCTGGTCTCCCAGGTCCCAGTCTTTCCCCTAGAACATTTTACCACACTGGGCTCTCAATACTTTTTAAAAGTTATATTCTTCATGTTAGTTTGTGGGAGGAACCTTTCAGGGTGCAAGGAACTCTTTAGAAACAAAAGGTGGCAAGTCTAGGAAAGGTACCTTCCTAGGCAACAATTCCTGACCATTTCATTCATGCTTCATCTTACTTTATTTCAGTCCTTTGCAGACTGTACACTCCCCCCCCCCAACTATAGAACTACACATCTCCCCTTGCATAATGGTTAAGTTGATCCTGGGTTCCCTTCCTCCAGTTCGGTACATGAAACACAGCAGCCTCTTTTTTTGTAAGAGTCTTGGAGGTGGGGGCAGGAGACAGTACTAACATTGAAGCCTGCCTGCCCCCCCCCCCTTTTTAAAATCACTTGAGAGAGCGGTCATTCCTAACTTGAAAATGGCCGGGTCCATATTAATGCAAGGAAGCACAATGAACCAATATCTCAGAAAAGGAGCTATATGGGAAGAACTGTTATAGAGCAGTAGCTGGGTCTAAACCACTGAGCCTAGGGCTTGCTGATCGGAAGGTTGGCGGTTTGAATCCCTGTGACGGGGTGCGCTCCCATTGCTCTGTCCCAGCTCCTGCCAACCTAGCAGGTCGAAAGCACGCCAGTGCAAGTAGATAAATAGGTACCACTGCGGTGGGAAGCGTTTCTGTGCGCTGCTCTGGTTTCGCCAGAAGCGGCTTAGTCATGCTGGCCACATGACCCGGAAAAACTGTCTGCGGAGAATTGTTGGCTCCCTCGGCCAGTAAAGCAAGATGAGCACTACAACCCCAGAGTCGTTCGTGACTGGACTTGACTGTCAGGGGTCCTTTACCTTTTTTACATTCATTTATTTAAACTTTTACCTTGTATAAAACTGCCAGAAAATTGCTCTAAGCCAGCCTACTGTTTGTTTGTTTGTTACTATGTGCAAGACATGGCAAACATTAAACTAGCCCATGTCGTTTTCTTTCTTCCCTACCTTTAGAGTCCTGTATATCGGCCTTGCTTGTAACACAGCTCGTTACATTTACATCTCCTACCTGGAAAATGCTTGGACAGTTTTGCCTATGGAAGTTCTTCAAGGTAAGGAGGTGGTGTACTTCTGATCCTGGGTTGCATCATTACCAGGTACATAAATTCTTCATCTGGGCCATGATGAACTAAAAGTCTGTCTATGTTCTTGTACCTATCAGTAAATAACCCAAGGGATCCTTTTTTTTTTTTAAAGCTCTGTGCAAGTTTAATATCTGCAGGTGGTTTCTTCAGTTGACCTCAAATTCTGTGGCTTTTCACCTAAGCAAACAGTGAAATGGCAGAACACACCTTGATCCCCAAACAAAGGGGACAGGAGCTCAAACGGAAGCTTGTGCCTTCTGCAAATAAGCCTTTGTTGCTGGCAGACTTCAGCCTATTCCTGTCTAGAAGCCATTCATATCCCTGAAATTTTCTGATTTTCTCACATTCTGCAACAGAAAGGAGTCCATTGTTTTTTAGCATTGGATCTTAAAACAAAAACACCCAGGTAAATGTTTAGGAATAACCGGTTCTCTTCAGTGTTCCCCAGTTATCAGTGACGTTTTGTGAATCATGATGAAGGTCAAGTCTGGAAAGAAATGACTGGTGTGGAAAATAATTGGACAGATTGCATGCAAAGGGAAGCAAAAAGACTTGTGCTTTCAAGATATTTTGCCAGCGCTTCAAATGTTGTCAGACTCCAAACTCCCACCAGCCCCAGAGAGCATGGTCAGTGAGGATGTGGAGTCCTAGCCCAAAAACATCTAGAGGACACCAGGTTGGGGAAGACTTTTCTAGTGGTGCTTTTCACACAAGAGTTGCTGTTTGACGTTTTATAAACATAACCTTGTTAGATTTGCACTCACATGCTGCAAATCCCAAAACACGTTGCGATTCCCAAAAATTGCACTCACACGTTCAATCCGAAAACTCAGTGCTCAGAATAATCAGTCCTCATTTGTACAAATTCCTTTAATATGTCTGTTCGTTTGAATTGCAACTGTGTCATAATGAACACTGAAACCAACCTAGACAAGAAATACAGTGGTACCTTGGTTCTCAAACGCCCTGGTACTCAAACAGCTTGGAACCCAAACACTGCAAACCTGGAAGTGTTCCGGTTTGCGAACTTTTTTCGGAAGCCAAACATGCCTCGTTTTGAGTATTACACTTCCAATTTGAGTGCCACATTTCTGTTTTGAGTGTAAAGCTGAGGTCTGTCTGTTTTTGCTATTGATTTTGCGTTTTCGTTTTTGCGGCTCTTTTTTTTTGTGACTGTGTGGAACACAGTTCAACTACTGATTGATTGATTGTGTGATGGCAGTACATTGTTTATTGCTTTCATTTTATGGATCAATGATCTCGTTAGATAGCAAAAATCATGTTAAATTGCTGTTTTAGGGGTTGTTTTTAAACGTCTGGAACGGATTAATCCGTTTTGCATTACTTTCTATGGGAAAGTGTGGCTTGGTTTTGGAACGCTTTGGTTTTGGAACGGACTTCCGGAACGGATTAAGTTTGAGAACCAAGGTACCACTGTAGTTACGGCAGCAAGGGCCAGAACGGAAGAGTGTTTGACTCAAGAAGAAAAATATGGGGTAGGTTGCAGGAACTTGGCCTTGGGTGTGTGCATGTACACAAACACACACACACACACCTTTTTGGCTACAGGAACCCTTTATTTGACTCCTGCTGCTGCTCCCCCCATCCTGCCACTTTTGATACTGAGTTTCTAGACGATACTGTACTTTCCAGGTCTCCTCTCCAACCATGAGATCTTGGCTTGCGCTTAGACCAGTGATGGCCAAACTTGGTCCTCCAGCTGTTTTGGGACTACAATTCCCATCATCCCTGACCACTGGCCCTGTTAGCTAGGGGTGATGGGAGTTGTAGTCTCCAAACAGCTGGAGGGCCAAGTTTGGCCATCACTGACTTAGACAAACAAAACGCTGAGATGTCTCTCTGCGCAAGCGCTGCCAATTTCACGCGCATTGAATATGCCCGGCTGCACATGTTAACGACCCTGCAAACTGGATGACAGCTTTTAATTGGCTCAGGAAGAATTCAGCGCATGGGAGTTGCTGGAGGTGGGTGGGTGGAACCTACACTTGCCTCCACACCCAGATTAAATCGAATCAGCTGCGGAGAAAGTTATTTTGATGACTGTTTTCATCTTGTGTAGGCAGAAAACACTCAGGGAAGAGACGGAAGGCAGAAGCCAGGGGAAAGGAAGTAGGCATGAGGGTTGCTGGTACAGTTTATGAGATTTTCCAGCCCTTCAATCTGCAATCTGAATGGTGGTGCAGTCATGGGCTACAACTGAATCCCAGCCAGGTGGACATCCAATTGAGGTGCGGTTCCCAGGTCTGAGAACTGAATTGTGTACCTATACCGGACAGAGTTGCGCTCCCTCTCAAGGAGCAGGTGCAAATTTTTTTGGAAGGGGTGTTCTCCTAGATCAGCGTTTCCCAAACTTGGATCTCCAGCTGTTTTCGGACTACAGTTCCCATCATCCCTGACCACTGGTCCTGCTGACTAGGGGTGATGGGAGTTCAAAAAACCCCCACAGCTGGAGACCCAAGGTTGGGGGAAACTGCCCAAATCAATGTCACTGTTTTCTTTATTGCAATATTTATTATCTACTGTGCATTCAGAGAACGCTGGAGTGTACAAAACCAGAATAGAAGTGAATCTCAGTGGCTCAGGGTCCCCATTTTCCAACTTCCATCTGTGTGGCAGATAACCTTGCCATGGTGGTCCATGCATTGGTCACCTCCCATGGTGGATAGCAGCAGCTATTGTAAGACGAAGCTGCCAGTGCCTAACTTTATGCACATGACTGAGAGATCTGGACTGGTGTGCCAAGCCAAGTTCGAGGTACGGCTGCTGACATTTAAAGACCTAAACAGTTTGGGGCCAAGAAACCTGCTGGGCAGGTCACCCCTGTACAGAGCAATCTGATCATTAGGATCTTCTGGGGAGACCCTCTGGAGCAGGCGCCAGGCATTGTCTTCCCCTTCTTCCCTCCGTCTCCTGGCATCTTTCGGACATGGTACTTGGTGGTAGATGGCCCAGCTGGCAATGGGAAGAGGGATGGGAAGAGGAACTTTCTGCAGGAGCAGGTGCCTCGGGTTGTCTTATTACCCCCCCCCCACTTCCCCTTGAATCCCAGCTTATTTTCCTCCCTTTTCGCCTGGAATCTCAGCTTATTTTCCTCCCTCTCCCCCTGGAATCCCAGTTTATTTTCCTCCCTCTTCCCCTGGAATCCCAGCTTATTTTCCTCCCTCTCCCCCTGGAATCCCAGTTTATTTTCCTCCCTCTTCCCCTGGAATCCCAGCTTATTTTCCTCTCTCTCCCCCTGGAATCCCAGCTTATTTTCCTCCCTCTTCCCCTGGAATCCCACTCCCAGAGCAGTTGGTGTTACATGGCATGCCTTACTTCCGTTTGGGAGGAGTAGCAGGTTTGTTGATTGAGAGCACTAAATCAGCTTTAATTGTACAACCTGAATTTGCTGGGATGTGATAGAACCTCACCTGAAAATGGCAAAATTGGCCCTTAATATGTGCCCTGATTTTTCATTGCAGGCGTCTGTCGTCCCCCCCACCCAATAACATGGGGGTTATGTTCTAGGGGTCCACACACATATTTTCCCTCGTAACGTGTCCTTCCTTCTTAAATCCCTTGTGGCAGAAGCTGTCTTTGTCTTACACACACGCTGAGAGCCTTCAACTAAGGAGGTTGGCCTTGTAAATAGAAATAATTATTTTCTCCTGAACTTGATACGAACATTTCCCTTTGATACCAGGCGACTTCTTTTCAAGTGGGAGCGATAAAAGTATCCAGGAGATTGCATATGGCTCCAGATCCGTTTTTACTGCTCCTAAGCCGTTCTCCTTTGAGTTGCTGCCCTTTATTTATGCCCACAGAGTGTGCCGTTTGAGCTCCTTATGAAATCAGTGGGAGTTTTCCTCGTCCGTGGAATGAGATCAGTTGCCGTCTGAGAGTCAGCCGCTTCCCTTCATTGCTGCCTCCCTTTCATTTCTAGGTACATTCTGTTCAGGCAGAAGCGATCAGATAATGAAATGTAATTTAATACGCGCAAGATCCAAACGATGCCATCTATATGATTTCCAGATGCCCTTGAGAAGCAGCTATGAGGACTGGAGCATTTTATGCAAGGCCTTTTCAAATGATCTCAGGGGAGGGAGGAGTCTTGCCGCTCAGTGGCATTGAGGTCCAGTCCCTGCTATCGGCGCTTTTCAAGGATTCGGGGGAAAACATTTGCCGGGGACCCAGAAGAAATGTTGCCGGTCAAAGCAGACCGCAATAGGCTAGGCTGGGGGGAACGGACGTAGTTTTCTGTGTATTAGACGAGGGGTTTTTTTACTCCAAATTAATGTTTAAAAACTAGGCTAGTCTTATACATGGGCAGTGCATTTGGGGACTGGGTGATTGGTTGCAGCTGTGAGCTGCAGCTTGTAAGCGGCGATTTGGTGAGTGATTGGTTGCTGCGTCAAGGGCTGCGTTGGATTGGCTGCTCCTGCATTAATTGGGCAGGTGATTGGTTGCTGCGTTGGATTGGCTGCTCCTGCGTTAATTGGGCGGGTGATTGGTCGCTGCGTCAAGGGCTGCTTTGGATTGGCTGCTCCTGCGTTAATTGGGCAGGTGATTGGTTGCTGCGTCAAGGGCTGCCTTGGATTGGCTGACACTGCGGCAATTGGGTGTTTGGTTTCCAGCTTGTGTTTGCGAATGGGCAGACACTTGTCAGCTTCTGCAATGCAAGCAATTCTGAGCTCCTGTCTTTAGGGTTAGTGATTTTCTGCATCTCCCCCCCCCCACAAAAAGCTCAAGAACCTTGGGCAAACCCCCCCCCCAAAAAAAAGCCCAACAACTCTGCACAATCTTTCCCAAAGACAACCCTCCCCAAACAACTCTGGCAATATAGCCATCTTCCCCATTTTATTAAATTTCAGTCTCCCAAAATAGGGAGCATCTTATACATGGGGTTGTCTTATAGACGGAAAAGTACAGTAGCTTCCTGTCTAGCCTTTGGCTTGCTGCTCCTATGCTCTAGCTTACTCTTTGCGCCTCTGCAAATTACTTGGTATGTTTCTGAACATGCCTAGTTGCCATCCTCTCTACTTTGCATAGTCCTTTTGCACTGTTCAGTTACACTCACCACCCATGCTGTTTCCACAGAGACTTCACGGTGCTATCCTGCCGTATTCCCTCCAATTGACATTGACGTTTTTGAAGGCTGCAGTTCACACAAGTGCCATTTGTTGGGGCCTGTTTGCTGGCTGTGTTTGGAATTCTTGTGTATCTGGCTGGGTGTGTATTTGTGGGGTGGGCTTGTGCCTTTGGGGCTAGTACTTGGCACGAGTCTTGGGCTTTCCGTTCACATCCCCCTTGTCCCACGTCTACCAAACTGAAATCTCTGCAAGGAGACCGCCTCCGTTCCTTGCAACAGACACGGCTTCTCAATGCACCAGTTACCAAGGATGTACTAAGCCCCTTTGCCCCTGAGCACAGACTTTTGAGTCCATGTTAATATATAGGCTGTAGCTAGCAATGTTTATATGAGATGTTGTCAGACTGTGGCTCCCAATATTCCTGACCGTTCGCCATACTGACTGAGTCTAGCAGGAGATGAGGTCCTGCAACATCTCGAGCACCACCAGCTCCCCAATCCTGGTTTATATGATCAAACTATGTGGGCTCACTGGATACACATGACTTCTAGCCAAACCAGCTTCCCTATGTCTCAGCTCATGAAATCTCTTATCCTTATCATCCAACTTGAGGGAAAATTGGCTGATGAGGCTTCTGATCTAATTCTGTAGCAGTAAAATAATAATAATAATAATAATAATAATAATAATAATAATAATGTGGTACCTCGGGTTAAGAACCTAATTCGTTCCAGAGGTCCGTTCTTAACCTGAAACTGTTCTTAACCTGAAGCACCACTTTAGCTAATGGGCCTCCCGCTGCCGCCGCGCCGCCGGAGCATGATTTCTGTTCTCATCCTGAAGCAAAGTTCTTAGCCCGAGGTACTATTTCTGGCTTAGCGGAGTCTGTAACCTGAAGCATATGTAACCTGAAGCGTATGTAACCCGAAGTACCACTGTAGTAGTAGTAGTAGTAGTAGTAGTAATAATAATAATAATAATAATAACAATAATTTATTATTTATACCCTGCCCACCTGGCTGGGTTTCCCCAGCCACTCTGGGTGGCTCCCAACCAAATATTAAAAACACGATAAAGCATCAAACATTAAAAGCTTCCTTAAACAGGGCTGCCTTCAGAAGTCTTTTAAAAGTAAGATAGTTGTTTATTTCCTTCACATCTGATTGGAGGGCGTTCCACAGGGCGGGCGTCACTACCAAGAAGGCCCTCTGCCTGGTTCCCTGTAACCTCACTTCTCACAGTGAGGGAACTGCCAGAAGGCCCTCGGAGCTGGACCTCAGTGTCCAGGTAGAACAATGGGGGGTGGAGACGCTCCTTCAGGTATACTGGGCTGAGGCCGTTTAGGGCTTTAAAAGTCAGCACCAACACTTTGACTTGTGCTTGGAAATGTACTGGAAGCCAATGCAGGTCTCTCAGGATCTGTGACACAGAAGTATTTTAATTTTGTTATTAAATTTGCCACTCGCTTGATCTTGCCCGGGGTAATCCAGAGCGACATAACAACCATACAAATGGACAGTAACACCCCCCCCCCATTAAAACCGAGAGGAAAGAGAAATACATTAAATGCATCCCACTTGCTTCTAAAAGGCCACAGATAGTTAACAGCCAAAGTAGATATTTACCTGGGACTTATGCCAGCGCCAAGGGTGGAGAAGGCGGTGTCACCTGACAGTTAAGTAAAGACAGCTTGTAAAGACATGATTAGTCAAAACAGGTTTTCGCCCAGCGAATGGCGTTCCTTATATATATCTGGCTCAAGGCAGTAGCAGCAAAGCGTCCCTGTGCTTTGTCATCGTGACATTTTGACATGTTTAACATTTTGTTAAGTGAAGGTTGGAACGCTGTAGAGAAACAGCAGGCGCTCTCGATAAACTAAACTTGCGTGAAAGCAGCCTATGCCGCGTTAAGCCTGATGTATAAACTTAAAAGCACAGGTGATGCAAAACAAGGCAGTAAACTTTAATGGGATAATGTGCTATCTCTCTCTCTGTGTGTGTACAGTTTTACCTAGTAGAGTTGAGATCAAAGGCATGTCACCTTGCAGGCAACAGCAGAAATGCCTTGGCAGCCTTTGGCCTGACTCTTGGAATCAATGAATTAGAAACCCTGATAACTCTAGTTCACATCTAATGCATTTCAGAATGTAATAATAGCTGGGTCCCCCTTCTAGCAACAAGAATTGCAGGCAGCTGAAGCTTAGCAGTGCTGATTTGAAATTAGTGTACACACCAATTACACGTGGATCTTTTACAATACTGATGAGATTGGAACCGAATTGTGGGTTGTTGTTGTTGTTGTCTTAGCCTTTCTGACCCTGCAGTTTTGAAAATAGGAAATACAGTGGTGCCCCGCAAGACGAATGCCTCGCAAGACGGAAAACCCGCTAGACGAAAGGGTTTTCCGTTTTTCGAGGCGCTTCGCAAGACGAATTTCCCTATGGGCTTGCTTTGCAAGATGAAAATGTCTTGCGAGTCTTTTCCCTTTCCCCCCCTTTTTCTAATCTGCTAAATTGCTAATAGCCGCTAAGCCGCTAATAGCGCTAATCTGCTAAGCCGCTAATAGGGGTGCTTCGCAAGACGAAAAAACCGCTAGACGAAGAGACTCGCGGAACGGATTCTTTTCGTCTTGCGAGGCACCACTGTAGTTCCTTTTCCAAAAATGGTTTTAAAAAAGAAGAAAACAATTAAAGAGAGCATTTGCTTGCAACAAGAAGCAAGCACCCCCTCCCAAAAACACGCCGTTTGGAAATTTATATTACAGTGGTACCTCGGGTTAAGTACTTAATTCGTTCTGGAGGTCCGTTCTTAACCTGAAACTGTTCTTATCCTGAAGCACCACTTTAGCTAATAGGGCCTCCTGCTTCCGCCTCACCGCCGGAGCACAATTTCTGTTCTCATCCTGAAGCAAAGTTCTTAACCTGAAGCACTATTTCTGGGTTAACGGAGTCTGTAACCTGAAGCGTATGTAACCCGAGGTACCACTGTATTTGTTTGTTTGCTGGATTTAATAACAAATGATTCAAACAATTAAAATAGTGTAGAACAGCTGGTAGAAAATGTGTTTTTTGGATGGCAGCATTGAGGATGATGATTTTTACCATGGCCACATCTATACTTTGGCCACACCCACTTTGCCATGTGACCCCCCTGAGGGGGCACCATGGTCATTGTGGCCCTCAGTACAAAACAAAGGTTAACCACCCCTGTTTGGGGAGATTGGGTCAACCCCATCCATAACAGTTTGAAGGCCGCCTAACTAGGCAGGTCAACCTCCCATTAACCGTACCTTTGTTTTGTCTGGCTCGAGTCTCGGTTTATCGGGCCTCATCCAGTCCTTCTGTTCCCAAGCACTGTTTCAAAACAGCCCCTGCCTCTCCTGATTTGATAAAAGAGAGATACAGAGCTGGTGCCCCCTGCATCTTAATGATGCCTCGCCTCACACCCCCAGACTCATGACAGTTTCATGTGGATGTTGAGTAGAATTGGCGATAAAATGGACCTCTATGGGGAAGTCCATAGCATAAGTGCTGGAGGGTCATCCGCCAGACCATCTTCTGCACTCAGCCATCCAAGTAGGAAAGGGAGCATTAAAAACCAGGGTCTCCCACCTCTAACCTAGACAGCCTATCAACACTGGTACCATGGTCGCTGGTGACAAAAGTCCTAGAGCAGGCATGGCCAAACTTGGCCATCCAGCTGTTTTGGGACTACAACTCCCATCATTCCTTGCTAACAGGACCAGTGGTCAAGGATGATGGGAACTGTAGTCCCAAAACACCTGGAGGGCCAAGTTTGGCCATGCCTGCCCTAGAGAATCAACAGGGTCTCACACTCCCTCATCTCATCCAGTAGAGTAAGCAAGGAACTTCTGTCCTTGAAGCCCAGCCTAAAACCCATTTCATCCAAGACAACCTGAATCTGGCTGAAGAAGAAGAAAGAAACAAAAAACAATTTTCAGGAGCATAAGGCACTGAATTCTGAAACATCTTCCTTTTCTGCAGGTGTGACCCATGCAGCAATCTGGGCAGCTTGCATTTCCTACCTAAGTGCTGCTGTTCCTCCCGAATTAAGAACTTCCGCTCAGGGTATTCTGCAGGGCCTCCACCTTGGCCTGGGCAGAGGGTGCGGAGCAATGGTTGGAGGAGTGCTGGTCAACTATTTCGGTAAGAGAAACATGTTGGATAGTTCCATTAGCAATTTGCTCTCCTTTCATGCATTTTGGATGCTGCTTTATTAAATGTTTTCCAGCCCTTCACTTCCCTATGCTTAAGTTATGTTAGCCAAATGCTGCTATCATGCTTGTGTTTTCTTTGGGGGGGGGGGTTGTGTTATGTATGAAATTGTGTGGATACTTGGCACACCAAATTAGAAGGACCAGTATCTTTAAGACATTTCTTTTACCTGTCATCTTCAAAACACCTAATAATAATAATGACAATATATTATTATTATTATTATCATCATCATCATCATCATCATCCCATCCATCTGGCTGGGTTTCCCCAGCCACTCTGGGCAGCTCCCAACAGAATATTATTAATAATAAAGCGATCAAACATTAAAAACTTCCCTAAACAGGGCTGCCTTCAGATGTCTTCCAAAATTCAGATACAGTGCTACCTCTGGTTGCACACAGGATCTGTTCCGGAGCTTCGGTCGGATCCTGAGGAATTTGCAACCGGAGGTGCCGCTTCTGCGCATGCATGCAGTTTAGCGCTTCTGCGCATGCGCACAGTGAAACCTAGAAAAATACTTCCAGGTTTGCTGTGTACGTATCTTGAAGGATACGTAACCGGAGGTGAACCTAAATAGAGGTACCACTGTAGTTGTTTATTTCCTTGACATCTGATGGGAGGGTGTTCCACAGGGCGGGCACCACCACCAAGAAGGCCTTAACAGTTGTATTCAAATGAAGAACAGAACGGGAGATGATCCCATACTTTTAAAATATTTGCAAGTCCCGATACACACAGGTGTGGGCACACATCAAAGGTTCTAAACATCAATCCCCAACTCTCCATATCTGTCCCTTGCTGAGTACTCTTTTAGTTTCATGCAGGAATTTAGAGACTTTAATCATGCATGCATGGTCAGAGGAGGAAGCCTGCCTGCCAGTTGTTAGCATAAATTCAATGCTTTGAGCATCGTGAGCAAATTTTATTCACTTTAAGTTAGCCATGCCAAAAGGGAAAGGGAAAGGACCCCTGGATGGTTTAGTCCAGTCGAAATCGACTATAGGGTGCAGCCTTTGTCCGCAGACAGCTTTTCTGGGTCATGTGGCCAGCATGACTAAACTGCTTCTGGCGCAACAGAAGCCAGAGCACACAGAAACGCTGTTTACCTTCCTGCCACAGTGGTACCTACTTATCTCCCTGCACTGGTACGCTTTTGATCTGCTAGGTTGGCAGGAGTTGGGACAGAGCAACGGGAACTCACCCCGTCACGGGGATTCGAACCACCAACCTTCTGATTGGCAAGCCCAAGAGGCCTAGTGGTTTAGACCACAGCGCCACCCGCGTCCTTAGACACACCGTAGTTCCACTCTACAGTGGTGCCCCGCAAGACGAATGCCTCGCAAGACGAAAAACCCACTAGATGAAAGGGTTTTCTGTTTTTCGAGGCGCTTCGCAAGACGAATTTCTATATGGGCTTGCTTCGCAAGACGAAAACGTCTTGCCATTTTTTTCGCTCCCCCCCCCTTTTTCTAAGCCGCTAATAGCCGCTTTGCCGCTAAGCCGCTAATAGCGCTAATCCACTAATAGGGTTGCTTCGCAAGACGAAAAAAACGCAAGACGAAGAGACTCGCGGAACGGATTCTTTTCGTCTTGCGAGGCACCACTGTAAATCCAAGCCATGGTGTTTTGAATGCTTCTACAACTTCTCTCCTAATGTTTTCATCCAAAGGGTGTAATCTAACTGGCTTAAAGTAGACAACGTTAAAAGTGCAATCCTCAGAGGTGCCTCAGAAGATAATTATATATATAAAAATAAATAAAAACAAACCTATAAAGATGCAAATCTCCCTTACTTTTGAGCCAGACCTTTCGTCCATCTACTTCATTACAAGTCTGGCTAGAAATCGCTCTTTGCATGATTGAATTGGGTCTCACTCTTCCCTGCTTCTCTCCACAGGAGCTGCTTCGACATTCAGAGGGATAGGAATGGCCTGTCTTGTGATCCTATTGCTTTTTGCTTTGATCCAGTGGGTGGCAGTTCCTGATGAGAAAGAAGGTAGGTAGATTATTCCCATGTATTCAGAGGCACCCAACCTAACAGCATTTTCCTCTGCCTCTTGGGGTGATCTCATCTGCTTTGAACTCTTTTCCTCTCGTGCCCATTTAGTCTCATTGATCATTTGACTCGAGTCATAACCTTAATGCTATAGGGCCGGGCTTACTTTTAAAGGACCTCATGTTTTCTTCTGTTTAAAGCAGAACTTTCCACGCTGGGCACACAGGGGCTTTTTCAATAGAAGCCGTCCTTAATAAGCAAAAATGTCAGGTCCTCTGTCTACAAGACAAACTGATCCAGAGACAAGGGAAAGACAGCAGTATTTGGACATTATTATTATTATTATTATTATTATTATTATTATTATTGGATGTCTCTGGGAATGGGGGTCTAAGAGTGAAAGAGCTTGCTAAGGATAAGCACTGCCCCATAGTTCAATTTGTCTTGCTACCTTACGTATAATTCATTTTAAAGCATGAGCAGATTCTTGATAAACTGAGCTGCAGTAAGAAAATAGCGCTCTATCTGAGTCAGGGGTAGGCAACCTAAGGCCCGTGGGCCAGATGCAGCCCAATTGCCTTCTCAATCCGGCCTACAGATGGTCTGGGAATCAGCGTGTTTTTACCTGAGTAGAATGTGTGCTTTTATTTAAAATGCATCGCTGGGTTATTTGTAGGGCATAGGAATTCGTTCACCCCCCCCCCAAATAGTCCGGCCCACCACATGGTCTGAGGGATGGTGGACCGGCCCACGGCTGAAAAAGGTTGCTGACCCCGGATCTGAGTTATTCTTAACAGCAAGTGGGCCCAGGGAAGCCATTGTGTTTTGGACTACCACAACTGCAAGCTACACTGTGTCCGTCAGCTGGTTACCCCCGGGGCTTCCTCCTCTCCCATTATTTCCCAGCTTCCCCCCTCATCTGCCTCTGAGCTGTGACCTTCCTCAAACCCCTGTTGTAAATCTAAACTGTCTTCCTCTTCCTCCTCCCTGGAAGGGTCAGGATGGGGAGGCGGTCTCCACCGTTCCTCTTCTGCCCAGTCCCTGACAATTACAGGGGGCTGCACTAAGTGTGCCCCTCTCCATCGAACAGTGGATTCTATTATTCTTTCCATACAGAGCTTAAGGGTTTGGGGGTTCTGAAAAGTGCCCTTGATTGCTCAGAAGTAAATTTTATAGGGCAGCAGGGTGGATTTGGTTTAAATCACGATTTAAATTCACTAGTCAGTAAGACTTGATTTAAATCATTTTTTTACAGTGGTGCCTCGCAAGATGAAATTAATTCGTTCCGCGAGTTTTTTCGTCTTGCGATTTTTTTGTCTTGCGAAGCACGGACTTTGGAAAAGCTTCAAAAATCACCAAAGTCTTCAAAAACCTCAAAAAAGGCTACCACACCGCGTGCTATGAGTTGCTCCTCGAAGTGAATGCACGGTTTTAAGAAAAAGGAAACAAACTTGCAAGACAAAGGAAACAAACTTGCAAGACGTTTTCGTCTTGCGAAGCAAGCCCATAGGAAAATCCGTCTTGCGAAGCAACTCAAAAAATGAAAAACACTTTCGTTTTGCGAGTTTTTCGTCTTACGAGGCATTCGTCTTGCGAGGTACCACTGTATTTTTATTTTACAGAAAGACTCATTCTTGCTAGTGTAAGCTTAATATTTACAGTCAGATGAAGGTTTCATTTTTGGAATAATAAATTTTCAGAGTCGTTTTTACAGTTCTATCAGAAATTACTAATTTGGTTATACTATTAGAAATACATAGACCGATCATCATGAAATTATTGTGAGGTTTAATAAGGTAACTGTTTATATTTGGACAACCTTTCTTCTGTACTTTATTGGAAGGAGAAAAATAATAATTTACTTAATAACAATTTAAACAATTTATTTAACTAAAACAATAACGTTGTAGCATATGTATCCATGTTTGTTTACTGATGCGGTTAAACAATTTTATTTTTTAAAAAACCCTTAAGACTGGGTTTTAGCACACATGAAAAACTTAACTTATTTCCTGATGAATAGCCCTTGGACTGTAATGTAACTTAAATAGAAAACTTATCTATAGAAATATTTTTCCTCCAAAAGCATTGTATTTTAAAAATCCGATTTACATTTTTTAAAAAATCTGATTTTTTAATATTTTTTAATTGATTTTTATCCACCCTGTACAGCAGGGGTCGGCAGCCTAAGGCCCATGGGCCACAAGCGGCCCCCGGGGGTCGTTTAACTATCCCACGAGCCGCCCCTGAACCGAGCCGCCCCCTCGGCCAGTACCCGCGCGCTGCACATGTGCAGACGCCGGAAATCGCGCACGCGACCAGGCCCACGGAAGAATCTCCGCTGGAGTGAGGCGAGGTAAACCTTGCCGACCCCTGCTGCATGGCAACGAATACTGACCTTTCAAATGGTTATTTTGAACTTCAGAAAAAACCATGCTGGCCGAAAGGATCCCAGTGCCTTCCAGCCCTGTGCCCATAGCCACCATTGACCTGGTACAGCAACAGACGGAAGATATCATGCCTCGGCCAGAGCCCAAGCTTCCTCCCAAGAAAACAAAGCACCAGGAAGAGCAAGAGGACGTCAACAAGCCTGCCTGGAGTGTCAGCTCTTCCCCCTGGGTCACTCTCGCCTATGCTCTCTATCAGATCAAGGAAATGGTCCAGCTCTCCAAAAGCAACCAGGTGCTCGAGAACCAGCCTTTGCAGGTAACCCACGCTTTGCTGCCTAAAAGGTGTTTTTAGGAGGAGAAATCGGATATGTGGTTTTTAGGGTTCCAAGGAAACGTTCTTGGGGTGGGTGTGATCATTGGTACCTGCCATCCCTTTCTTAATTCGGACAGCAGAGAAACGGGCAACCCCATCCAATAAGTGGGAAATGGCTCAACTCATTTCCTAGCTTATTCTTCTGTTTTGACAGGTGTGCTTACCTGACAGGCGAAGGTCTCTTGCAAGCCTCCCTGAATTCCTAGCTGTTAAGCTTTGCATTCCAAAAGAAATAGCAATGGGGGTATCTCAACCACGCAGATCTGTCCATTGGGGTGTTTAGGGGAGTCTGGGAGTGGTGTACACAGGGGGTTCTGGAGAAGAATTATGGGGCTTGCAGTGCTTTTCTCTTCTTTGAGGTAAACAATACAAGCCCCAGAAGGTTGTATTTGGGGGCTTGAGCCCATAAACTCCGTGGGTTGTCTCCATATACAACATGGAAACTCCTCCGATTGTGGTTATTCAACAAAGCTTATTAGCTGTTGCTTGAATACTGACTAGAGAGAGTTCTGCTTTGTGCAACCACAGATTTAATCTACGGAATGCTTTACCACAAGAGGAGATAATGTGTATATCTTACAAGGGTGGGTTTTTTGGTGTTTTTCTTTTTTCTTGGAAAGGGCAGATAATCAGTAGAAATTAGCCACAACAGCTATATGCAGCCTCCAAGCATCAAATATTTGCGGCAGGTTGATGCAGAGCAAGGCTGGAAACAAAGCCAGTCTTAAAAGTACCTGGATTTTGGGAAGAAGGTTCTGTCTCTCTCACACACATATATGGGGTTCCCTTTAAATATGGACTCTCACTGACTTGATCATTCATATATATATATATATATATATATATATATATATATATATATATTTAGTTGGTTAATCAAATGATGTTTAATTCACTGAATCTTAAATTGCATAAATATGTGTGCAAGGAAAAAGAATCCGAAGAAAATGGCATTACAGTCGTACCTTGGTTCTCGAACAGAATCTGTTCCAGAAGTCCATCCGACTTCTGAAAACGTTCGAAAATCAAGGTGCGGCTTCCGATTGGCTGCAGGAGCTTCCTGCACTCAATCGGAAGCCGCCTCGGATATCCAGCTTCCAAAAAACATTTGCAAACCTAAACACTCACTTCCGGGTTTGTGGCATTCAGGAGCCAAAACAGATGAGTACCAAGGCGTTCTAGAACCAAGGTACGACTGTATTTGTCTTAATTGATGTGCACCCTAGAAAACGCATGATCCCTTCTCAACATTGGAGAGGATGCTTCTTATAAGATGGCACCTATCACTTTTTAAAAACGTACTTTTTAACAAAGAACCCCCCCCCCAAACTAATGAGAATCTCCTGGTTAATCAGGTACATATATGTGATCAAGTAATTGGATTGTTGACAGTGTCCATTTCCCCACTTTGGACCGAGGTGTAGCCAGCTTCCTATGTCAGGCTTCCTCAATCTCGGCCCTCCAGATGTTTTGAGATTACAATTCCCATCATCCCTGACCACTGGTCCTGCTAGCTAGGAATCATGGGCGTTGTAGGCCAAAAAACATCTGGCGGGCCAAGGTTGAGGAAGCCTGTCCTATGTGATTTGCAGCAATGATGCATGAGGGCCAAAATTTGGAGCAAAAGTCCTGGGGGGCCCCCAAACACAACATGGCTGGCCATTGCGTTTTGAAATAAGTGAATAGATAATGCCATCTATAGAGCTCCCCTCACTCTGCAAGGCCAGAGTCTAAAATTACCCAATTCCACCAGTAATTTGCAGGCGGGCTTCAGCAACAAAAGAAGGAAAACATTCACATTTTTGTAAGGCAGTGGGGGAGCCTATCAACACTGCTGTTGAATCCAAAGTTTTGAGAAACCTGGTGTGTGTTTGCCTGAAAGTACACTGTACTAACTACTTCTTTAATGTGCTGTTACACTCAAGCAACATTGGCCTTTAATTCCACCAAGATCTTCACAAGCAGCTTAACCGGCTAATGACAAAATTATTAGTTTTGTCATCAAGAGGAGTCTCTGCCTCATAAAGCAGGCATTTGAGCAGCTGTCTTAAAAATGAGACTAAATATGTCCTTCAGAGGTTGGCACTAATGATAGCTCATTGATACTTTTGCACAAGAATCTGTTCCACTACTATCTAAAGCACCCAGGGAGAAGCATCTCAGCCCTTGAATGATAGATGTCACCCACATTAGAGTCAGGAAAGAAGATGGCCCCTTTGCAGCCATCGGACCCAAGCTAGCAGGGAGATCTGAATACACAAGCCTGCTGCCATGTTCCAATTGGGCCGCAATGGTCTGTGGGATTTGTTTAGTGTTTGGATTTGGGTTGGGCGGGTCGTGTTAACTTTTAGCTTTAGCTTTATGTTTGCATATTGTAGAAACGAACTCGTTAAAAATACCTGAGAAAATGTTACAATCTCTCCTCCCCCCACTTTTTTTCATGAGTAGGAAAATGGCCTGCTGCTTAGTAAGTCTCCTGAAATATTCATAGCTCAGCTCCAGAAATAGCAAACTCTAACTCGCTGTGGCGCTAATGCAAAGGATTACATGGAAAATATGTCAAGCAAAGTATGTGCACAGGAGCGCCAAAATGTGTTAACGAGCCGTAGGGATGTGCTGTGTTATTGCCTATGTAACATTTCGAGAGAACGTTTTTTGCCTTAAAATACAACAAGTTTTTTTCATGCATGCTTCTTGGGGAAGAGCAGTTAGGAAAAGATAATAAGCAAGGTAAGTTCTTTTGACATCTTGCTGTCCAACATTTTTACCTGGATATGATCGCGCTTCCCCATAATTGCTTTTATTGCTTATGTGCTGTGCTATGTATGATTTTTCCGTTGCTGCTGTTGTTCTGACAAGGCTGCCTGGCTTACCTGCAGTAGAAGAATATGTGCGCTTTCCTGAGCAGTGGGAAAACCGCAAGTATGCATTTTTACATGGGATCCTTTCTCTTTCCTAGAAAGCCAACAATAGTCACGACTCTGCACCAAGCGTCCCTCAGAATCAAAGCAGTGATGCGTCTGCAGAGACTTCTGTACCTACGGCAGCTCCTGAAACTCATCTCAGCCCAGGCTGCACCGATCCAGACCCAGCTCCTGCAGATTGCAGTGCTCAGCCTCCTGAGGCAAGGCAGGAATAGGCCTTTGCTGCCTGTCGTCATCTTGCTGCACTGGATCCTGCTCTTTGGGGGGAGCTGAGAGGAATGCTGAAACGAAAAGCTTGAAACTGCAGCTCCCTTCATCTCCGCGATGGTAACCTGACACAGCACGCATTTTTAAATATTTAAGGCCTTTTTCTGTGTCAAAGCCCAATAGGCCTGTGGCAGGAAGGACTGAAAACCTAGGAAGGCTAGGCCAGAAGAGGCCGGTGTCAAAATAACTAACTAGAGTTAAAATATTCCACACAAAACGCTTTTCAACCTTTGCGGGAACGAGGTTTGGGGTCCATTTGTGCGTAAACAAAACGGAAATCTAACTTGGTAGTGTATTTAATTTGTGAAAGTCGGCTTCGGTTCCGAAAGAGGAATGCTGCCTTGCATTCTCTCTCGCTCGAGACAATGAATTATTATTAGTTTTAAAATCAGTTCTTAGGGAAGGGGAAAAGAGAATTCATAGGTATTTCTCTCCACCCACCCACCCTAAATCTATGTTAATTTATTGGGAGGCATATTAGTTTCCCAAGGAGAGATGCATAAACTATTGAAACTCTATAGAGAGACTACGCTGGTTAGATACCTAAATGAAGGAGCGGCTTAGAATTCTGTCTTTTGTAAAGACTTTTCAGAAACTTTGAATAGCTTTGGGCCAGTTGAATTCTGTGTTAAAAATGAGCCTTGGAACCTTTTGAACTGGCCAGGTTGCTGTTCACTGCTCTCTGGCCAGGCAGCAGGGAATTGGTAAGGGCATTTAGACTGAATCAAAACTATTTGGCTGCCTACAACCCTTTGTTTACGAGGCTGTGGGTTAGGGCTTGTGTTTGTGTTGTGTAGGTTCGGCGTTATGCATAAAAACCCCCCACTTGACTGCAATTGTTCCGTTTGTGAGAATATGGGACCCTGTTGACCCAACCCAACGCGGGGAGAAACAGTCTGTGGAGGTGAATCTTTCCTTTCCAACCCTGTTGTAGTCAGCTATGGGGTATTTGCGTTCATGCTCAGAGGCAGGAGCCACATATGCACATCTGGGACCGATGGCTGTTCTCCTAGCTCACATAGGATGTCAGAATCCCTTTTTGGACTTGGGGGACACCCAGGCCTTGCCAGGGAAAACCCATAACAGGATTCACGTGTGGTTCGTGCTGACAGCACCTTTTGTTTGGTGCAAGAGAGGGGATCCTTGTGAGCTCGGCCGCTTTACTTCTTGATCAGGGCCAATATGTTTTATCTCACGATAGTGTAAAGTTTATTTTATTGGGGGGCGTGGTTATATTTATTTATAGCAGGGGTTAGGAGCCTGTGGTTCGCTAGATGTTGCTAGGACTACACATACCATGATTCCTGACCATGGGCGGTGGTTGATGGGAGCTGGAGTCCAGCAACATGGGTTTTTTTGGGTGGGGGGGACAGACTGCCAGTTCCCCACTCGATGTGTGGGGTACATTTAAAGTGCCTGTGGGCTGCCAAAAGGGGTGGGACACAACTCCTAATGGTTCTTGGTTAGGAAAAGGTGAAATCATTAATATAAACATAGCTGGAATGACAGGAGAGCCATCTTACATAAATGAAAAATCGGCACCGTACGTTTTGAGCTGTCGCGACAACACTTTGTGTTGCTTGTCAAATACACTGGCAGATTCATGTTTCTTTTCTTTCCATGTTTCCCAAATGTTAGTCGAACCCGCTTTTGCCGATTATAGCTGAGAAAAGAAACATTATAGTGGCTGGGACAACCCAGCCAGGCAGGTGGGGGATAGATAATAAAATTATTAACATTATTATTTATTCCAGGCCGAAGCCTTGAGGCTCAAGAGGGTTGCTAAAAGCTTTCTCTCCTGAGGAACAGCTGCTTAAAAAGGGCAGGGTTGCCCTCATACTGAAAGGCAGCACAGAACCAAACCACTGTTGTCTTCTGGCAGCCAAGCGACGTGGCAAATGGCTGTGTTTGCCCCCCACCCCACCCCAGCACTTACACCCCTGGGCAGACCAGCCTGTATACTAAGATTCATTTCCTGAACTGGCTTTTGGTTGGCGACGGGGAGAGACATTCCATTCCATGTAATCGAGACAAGCGATGGCCGCAGGCGATCAATCCTTTTAAAAGGTGGACGGAAATGTACAGCCTGGTGTCCGCCACCCAGGTGTTTTGGACTACATCTCTCATCAGCCCCAAACACAACAGTGTGACCCTGAGACTTCTGGGAGTTGTAGTCCCAAAAGGCTGGAGTGGTGCTCCAGGCTTGGCGAAAGCTGCTTGCAAGGAAGCATGTCAGATTTTTAGATCTGTTCTAGGCAAAGCGGCGTGGGGGTCACACTTGGCTCGAATGCAGACCACGTAACGGAATACCTCAAGCTAGGTTGTGAGGAAGGCAAAAGAGCCCCTCAGATTTCCACATGGAATACTATGGGGTCTTCCCAATGCATAAGCCTTACAGAATCTAGACGTGGACACCTGGGACCAAACAACAGAGAGTAGTTGATAAGTGTTTTGGGTTTTTTTGCACTTCCACTTAAATGTACTGTAAATTTCTCATGACTTGTTTAAGTGTCCTTTAAAAGAGAGAGAATCAGAATTGTATTTATTATGTTACAGCTGGGGTACGTGTGTGTGGAGGTTAGGAAACAACCAAGCAGATGACAGGCTAAAAACAGTTTAAAAATAAAATATTAAACCCTCTCTTTAGCTAATTCGTAGAGAGATTCACATGGCTAACATTGCCAATAACACCTTAATGTGCAGCAGCTGCGTTGTAACGCTTTGAGCTTACGTGTTAACGTTTACACGTCTGAATTGTCTGTTGAACCTGTTCCTTCGTTACACGCGGGCGATGAGACCGTACACGGGTTTTCGTATTTGTGAAATTGTTAAGATGTAGTGAGAGAAATAAAATTTCACTGTATATGTAAAACAGATCTCTGGCAATGCTCAATTATTATTACGTCCAGGCTCATACAACTGCATGGAGTTGGCACAGGTAACTATATTTTTATGGACAGTGGGACTGTAAACTTTTAAAATTGTGGACAGTGGGATTGTGTGCTTTTTTAAAAAAAATGGAAAAACCATGAAGGGACACAGCTGCTTTTTAATTTTTTGCATAGCCTCATTAGGGGAGCCAACCTGGGCTCCATGTTATGGGTGCCCGTGACGTCATGATGTCACACTGCGATGTGATGTCATGACATCACACGGGCCCCCTGGCCTTGGAACCTGACTTCCAGTGCCACTAGAAGTCAGGTTCCGAGGTCTTGCGGACGTGACTTCTGGTCCGATGCACCGGATGTTGTGTTGGGGCCCCTGTGATGCTGCTGCTGAGCACCCGCAACAAACAATCTTATTGATTTATTGGGGAGCCACTTTGCTCATCCTTGGTATTTAATAGCACAAAATGGTATGTCTGCTGCTCTCCAGACCCACCGTTTACCCATCCCAACTCTAGCCCTACAGGGAGAAGGCAGAATATCACCTTTGCTTCCTTGCCCATTCAAAATCTCTCTGCTCTGCATCCTCGGCTGTTGCTGGATACAGATGCGCTTTGCAAGACTCCACTCCTGGCGACAGCGTTGGGAGTCTTCCGGCTCATGCTTCTGCTTCCTCTACTTTTAAGAGAATGTTGTGCCTGAGCAGCCCCTGCCTTTCGAAGTCCCCTTGGGCGGTAGAGCTCAGCTTTAAAAGCTGTCTTGTGTGAGCAGCGTAGCCATTCATACTGATTTGAATCTTGGCTGTGATATCTCTCTCCTCTCCCCCTCCCCAGGCTCCCGAGAGTTCAGGATGTACTTAACTATATCTTTCCCTTCGTTTTTTTAGCTTTGCAAATAAACCTTGTGAGGTAGAAAGATAAAGACTTTGAACCAGATTATCCACCTGAGAAAGGGAAAATAAAGGGATCGGCTCAGCATGCAGTATATTGAATACACACCATCAAAAGCTCTCAAGATCGCACACCCCACCCCTACAAGAATCTCTCCTAACCCATATCAAATGCTCCTTTGTGGAGTGTTCCATTAGTTCCATACAATCACATAATAATTATAATAATATAATAATAATTTTTTATTATTTTTATCCCGCCTATCTGGCTGGGTTTCCCCAGCCACTGAGCGGCTTCCATCAAAAGATTAAAAGTACATTAAGAGAATTTAAAACACATCCTACATGTGATATACAGACAGGCTTGTTTTATTTAAAATAAAACATTCAACACCACTTGTGATAAACCAGAGACCAAGCTGTGTACTTCTACGCCACAGTGTATGTTTTTTCTATAAATTGTTTTTATTTGCTTTTTACAATACAAAATTACCAAAAAAAAAAAAAAAAATCAATTACAGATCCATATATAGAGATTCCTCTGAATCTCAGAACTTCACCCCTTCCCTGGAGGCCCCTTTTAATCGTTTAAAACTGCATCTTCTCCAGACTCTTTAACTATCACATCATTCCATATTTTCCATGACAATTGTTACACTACAAGTGAAACCAAAACCATGCCAATGTTTCCATCTGCTTACCATGGTCTCTTAAATATGTTGTGAATTTCCCTCATTCTTTATTATAAAGTTCTTGTCCTCTTGGTTCCTGAGTTTTCCGGTCAACTTTGCCATTTCAGCATAGTCCGTCGGCTTGGTTTGCCATTCTTCTCTGGTAGGGACTGTGTCCCTAAGAGTCCCCACGATGTATGTTTGGAAGGAAGAACAAGACCCCACTTGCTGGCCTGCCCAGAGCTGCCCTAGACATCCAGATATTCAGTAGAAAGTTGGGGAGGCAAGCCTTGTACCCACAGCTGAATGCATGTGGGGCCCGTAAGATGCTGTGGACTTCCACACACACCATGCGGTAGTGGAAATTCTGCCCTCCCTCTACCACAGGATACATACTTATTCCAAACCAGGATATGTAAATAGGGAAGAGGATAATTGCAGCAGAGCTACAACTCCCTCTTAAACATCAGCACCATGTTAAAATCAAAGACTGACAACTTTGGTTTACCTTCGCCTTTCGAAAATAATAAAAAATAGTTTTTTATTAGGCTTTAAACTCTTGCTCGTTTTCTGAGCTCAGCACCCCAGAAGTTGAGTCTTTTGACAATCGGGCAAACAAACCATATAAAAGTGGTCCTCTTTTTATTTCCCTGCAAGCCTCTGATTCGGAATAAAAAACAAAAGCCTTGTCGAACTTCTGGTTAAACCCAGTACCTTTGGGGAGCACGCGCGTTCTCTGATAAATCTCTGCAACCTTAAAAGGTTCAAAAAGAGACCTGAAGTGGCAGAAGAGACTCATTCGGAAAATCTTGGCTGCCCCCTGCAGTGCAGTTCAGAAAGCAGAACCTTCCAAGGTCCGTTCTGCGAATTCTCACTCACTTGCAAAACTGTGGTGCGTTTCCCTCGCTACCTCCAGACAGTGTGACTCAGAGAACATCTTTACTGAAAAAGTTTTGCTTTTGTTCCTCTTCCTTGGGGTCTTCCTCCACCTCACAGGGCTCCCTTTGGCGGTCTGGCTCCGCCTCGGCCTCTGGATTAAAAAGTTGCTCTTCTAAGGCGGCCCCTCCCAAGCCGTACTGCTCGTCGTGGGCGGCCACTTCCTCAGGCGACACGTGCGGAAGCCCCAGGACAAATTTTGCAAATCTAGGGGTGGGGCAGGAGAGATCATAAAGCATAGCTGTCAACTTGCATATTTGAAAATAAGGGACCAGCAGCCAAAATAAGGGATTTTAGTCAACCAGCTGAAATACGAAGTTAAAAGGGACCAGATAATTTGGGAGAGCAGCGGCGGTTTTTAGCCCTTCATTTCCAGAGGTTGCTGCTCAAGACACCAGCCGATGAAACACTGCAATTAAATAACTACAAGCAGCAACCACTTTTCGCGCAAAACAAAGTCCAAGCTGCGAAGATCCTGCTGCAGTTCTGTATCTTTTCTCTCGTGCTCCATCTGCAGCTCTCAGTTCCATCAGGCGGGGCAGGAGGAAGGCGGGGAATAGTTCCCGAAGTAAACCCGCAGATAGACCATCTATGCTAGTCTACCACTACAAATCTATGGGAGAAGCGCTTGCGGTCCTTTCTCCGCTTTCCCCCTCTATGGTTAGCCCTTGGAACACCTGCCCGTGCCTCCGCCTCCTCCTCCTGTCTCTGAACTGCTTTCTCTAGGGTTGCCCTCGCTCTCCTCTCAAGGTTCCTCAGTCCCGGCGGGGAGGGGCTCCTGGGGGCCGAGGCTGGTGAGAGGAGGCCGGAGGGGGGCGGGGCGGGCAGCCAAGCAACACAGTTGGAGCTTCCCTCCTCCCTGGCCGGCAGGGAGGGAGGGAGAGGAGCTGCTTCCTTTGAAACCTGGGAAATTTAAGGGACAGCATCAAAAAGGGACAGCAGCGGGACACAGCGCTGGGATAAGGGAGTTTCCCGCCAAATAAGGGACGGTTGACAGCTATGTCATAAAGCGCTATATATAAAAGTGCTGCTCGGAAACTCTTGTCCACCACACCCACTGCATTCTTAGCACCGGCAATATCTCCCACATCTTTCAAGACACGTTTGTGTCTTTGCATTTCAAGTAGGGGGGAAATGGGCAAAGCAAGAATAGCTAGCACTGGTCGCCAGTTATACATGATACCTGGACTATGATGAGGATTACTTGCTGGCATAACTAACAGACGGATGGTAGGAAGTTGCTCTCAACCTTCTTTCCATCTCTTTCTGTTTTGTTACCATTCTTATTTTTTCATCTCTAAGTATTTTACTATTATTTCTCTTAATTATTTTATCTTACTGAATTTGGGTAAGAACTGCACGCGGGTGAAGGTGATGTCCCTGTGTGAGAGGCAGCGAAGGGGAAGTCTCAGTAGTAGTACTGATAATAATACAGTGGTACCTCTGGTTATGTACTTAATTCGTTCCGGAGGCCCGTTCTTAACCTGAAACTGTTCTTAACCTGAAGCACCACTTTAGCTAATGGGGCCTCCTGCTGTCGCGGCGCGATTTCTGTTCTCATCCTGAGGCAAAGTTCTTAACTCAAGGTACTATTTCTGGGTTAGCGGAGTCTGTAACCTGAAGCGTATGTAACCTGAAGCGTATGTAACCTGAGGTACCACTGTAATAATAATACAATCATACCTTGGGTTATATGTGCTTCAGGTTGAGTGTTTTCAGGTTACGCTCCGCAGCGACGTGGAAGTAATGGAACGTGTTACTTCCTGGTTTCACCACTTGCGCATGCGCAGATGCTCAAAATGACATCATGCGTGGAAGGGGCAAATCGCGACCCACGCAGATGCGGGTTGCGTTCACTTCAGGATATGAACAGGGCTCTGGAACGTATCCCGTTCACATCCAGAGGTACCACTGTAGTAGTAATAATAATAATAATAATAATAATAATAATAATAATAATAATAAAAAATTATACCCTGCCCATCTGGCTAGGTTTCCCCAGCCACTCTGGGCAGTTCCCAACAGAATATTAAAAACACGATAAAAAATCAAGCATTAAAAATTTCCCTAAACGGGTGAGAGGCTGAGAGATGAAAGGGACGCCCCCAGTTATGAGCTGGAAGGACGCACCCTTTTCTGTATGGGACGAAAGATATATCTGTGAGAGAAGATTCTGTACTTACCTGTCTACTTACCTGTCTCTACGACCTTTTCTCTGTTCTTTTATTCTTTTGCTTTTTTGTGTGTTATTAGTTTGTTTTTTATTGCAATGTGAAAAGAGTTAATAAAACTTTATCCAACCCCACCCCCCAATAATAATAATAATCCTGCTGCAGAAGGGCAGTTTATAACTTGATTAAAACTCAACAACAACTCAGCTTAGTAAGCGGCTCCTAGATTCAGCCTACACCAGGGATGGGGAACCAGTGTCCTTGCCCCCAGATGCTGTTGGACTCCATCTTCTATCAGCCCCAGCCCTATGGCCAATAGGGATGATGGGAATTGTAATCCAACATCCAAAGGGCCACAGCTCCCCCGCACCCCTGGCCTAAAGCAAACGAATGCTTCCTTAACTTCCTTCTCATACAGACTCACTTTGGGGGAAAGCCACCCTTTTCCTTTAGAAAGCTACCACCAGGGGGCGCATTGGAAGATGGCCGACAATAACATCTCTCTGATCCACCGAGGTAATTAAGAGGCTGCTATGGGAAGTATGGAGACGCAGGTGGCGCTGTGGGTTAAAGCCTCAGCGCCTAGGGCTTGCCGATCGAAAGGTCGGCGGTTCGAATCCCTGCGGCGGGGTGCGCTCCCGCTGCTCGGTCCCAGCGCCTGCCAACCTAGCAGTTCGAAAGCACCTCCGGGTGCAAGTAGATAAATAGGGTCCGCTTACCAGCGGGAAGGTAAACGGCGTTTCCGTGTGCGGCTCTGGCTCGCCAGAGCAGCGATGTCACGCTGGCCACGTGACCCGGAAGTGTCTCCAGACAGCGCTGGCCCCTGGCCTCTTGAGTGAGATGGGCGCACAACCCCAGAGTCTGTCAAGACTGGCCCGTACGGGCAGGGGTACCTTTACCTTTACCTTTATGGGAAGTATGCAGCCTTCCTTGCCCCCCCAAGGGGATGGGGGGGACTGCCTTGCCAGCGGTGTCCATAATGCACCCCCGGATTCGAAAGAAGGGGGTGTGGACACTTGGCACGAAGCCCTCGAGTGAAGTCAGCTCTTCCTGACGCTGTCTCCAATCAGCGCACTGGTTCGCATTAGCTCGAAATATTTAATTGGAAATATATAATTGGAAAGAAGCTAATGCACATATATCAAGTGAAGATCGGGAGTATAGACTGCTGATTAATGGGATTATCTGTGAGCGGAGCGACGGGCATGAAAATAAATCAAGTGAAGAACCAACATCAAGAGATTGGTATGTTGGAGTGAAACGGAAAGGGAGGGGAGGAAAAAACTTTTCTTTTTTTTGCCTTATGTGAGTACCAATAACCCTCCCCTCCAGATAGAGAGACGAATCGTTGCTATTATTAATCACAAGCAGGAGACTAAGAACTGTGTGGGAGTGGATTATTGATTGAAGAGAGGACTGGTGGAAATACCGGGGAATGAAAGGAAACTTTTATGACGCAGTTAAAAATGGAGTTTCATGAAGACAGGCTTGCCTAGGGTGGACGAGAGGGAGGAGGACCAGGGTCATTGGAATGTGAATGTATGGTTATCAGGATGTTATCTTAACCTGGCAGAGCCCTCTGAGATATATATTCGCAAGCCTGTGAATCAACGGACAGACAGTGGGAATGTTTTTAACGGAGGTGTGGAAATGGCGTCTGTCCTGTATGTGATATGATTTTTGGAGAGTATAAAACCCACACAGGAGTGTTTGTTTTTCACCTGCTTGTGAAGATTATCAGATATCAAAAGAAAGGAATATATGATAACAACAAGAAGATGAAGAAAATAACAAAATGACTATCTGGACAGAACTGGATAGAACTGTCCAGCAAGAGTGATGTTTTGTCCCCTTTCGGAACTTGAAGTATGGGTACCCCCAACAAAAATTTAAAAAAACTGGCTGTATAATTTGGATTTAATGTGATTTGGAATTAATGTGATTTGATTGGCCTGTTAATAAAAATTATATTTAAAAAAAGAATAGAAAGCTACTTTGTGAATAAATTCTGCCTCAAGACTCTCACCAGCTGCAGGCCTGTGGCACTGCCATCAGCTAAGATCCACACTTACACCTCCCCTGCTGCTTTGATGAAGAGTTCTGTGGAACTCTGATAAAGAGTTCTGTGGAACTCAAAAGCTGGCATGCTATTCTGTGAAATTTTGATTGACCTAAAGAAGAAGAAAGTTCCTACCTTTGCGGTGACTGCAGCTTCACCACTGCTACCCACGAGGGGAAATCGGGGCGACGGCAGAAGGTTCGTAGGTCCTCCAAGGCCTTGAGGGTCTCCTGTTCACCCTGCTCCCGATACTCTTCTTCAGTCAGGTAACGAACCTCCAACTTTCCTGATACGAAGAGCCGGCTGGCTTTTCTGAAAAGGAGAAAACAAAAGGCCACAGCTGGTGGATCGAATGCTGCTCTGTGGATTTGAAATACAAAAAAAGTGTGTGACAAGGGGGAATCAGAACTTGTTCGTAGCTGCACTGTACAGTGGTATCTCAGGTTACATACGCTTCAGGTTACAGACTCTTCAGGTTACAGACTCTGCTAACCCAGAAATAGTGCTTCAGGTTAAGAACTTTGCTTCAGGATGAGAACAGAAATCGTGCTCCGGCGGTGTGGCGGCAGCAGGAGGCCCCATTAGCTAAAGTGGTGCTTTAGGTTAAGAACGGTTTCAGGTTAAAAACGGACCTCCAGAACGAAGTAAGTACGTAACCAGAGGTACCACTGTAATTAATCCTAAACAAGACTGTGCTCTCCCCACCAGGTTGCAGACCATATATATAACACTAGGGAACAGGGAGGGAAGGAATGTTTTCAAATAACAAATGCTACAAGGCAAAAAACTCCCAAGCTTCCCCTTCTCCCTAGCCCTGCATTTGCAAATTAAAACACCAATTAACTTTTCAATTATATTTTAATCTAATCAATTAATTAAAATTAAAATACTGCTTGACTTTTGGGGAGGAATTCAACATGGTGCTACGTTGGCTGTTCTATCTGAATGGGGTAAGTCCTCTTCTTTGAATGTTCTTTAATGTTTTAATTGTTTTAATGTTGTATTTTAATCTTGTTTTTTAAGGTGTATTTCAATCAACTTGTTTTTATTATTGGTTGTTAGCCACCCTGAGC
Organism: Podarcis cretensis; assembly: GCF_951804945.1. Classification (NCBI taxonomy): domain Eukaryota; kingdom Metazoa; phylum Chordata; class Lepidosauria; order Squamata; family Lacertidae; genus Podarcis; species Podarcis cretensis. The sequence goes on from NC_137170.1 coordinate 123,673,114, forward strand.
CCGGTCTTAGCTGGGGAGGGCGGGGTATAAATAAAATTTATTTATTATTATTATTATTATTATTATTATTATTATTATTATTATTCCCCTCTCTGGAGCCAATTTGGGGAAGGCACAGGGGCCAGAGAGGTTGAGGGAAAGCCCCATTGTGGAAGCCAAGGTCCTTCTGTGAAGGGAGCTTATTCACTGGCTCCTGCCCAATATTCCTATTTTTATATGTGTGCTAAAACAGCACCTGCCTTTAAACAACTCACAACATCCTTTGCTGGGCACCTTCTTTAAAAGGCAGAGTGGAAAACAAACAGCCCCTTCTTGTGAGTCATGAAAGCAGCTGCACTTAACAGGGATGCCATCAAAGGGAAGATGTGTTGGAAAAGGCGCACTTGTGCTGTATTTTAGAATGCGGTGTTTGTGCAATCTTGTGTATTATTGACAAGAGAACCGTACTGCCAAGGTATACATAGAATATAACAGATGGAGGCCTGTATTAGAAGATGGCCAACTCCCACCCAACCCATTCTTTCTCCAGAGCCAATAAAAATAATATATCTTATTTTTTATTTATTTATTTTTTTATAAAGATTTTTATTAAAATTTTCCCATAGAAACTCCAATCATACCAATTTCCACATCACATATTTTGACTTATTGGACCTCCCTCAACTTCTCTGACAATCATTCGTAGTTGAAATCCTATCTTCACATTCCTTAATTTTAGTATTGCCTTGAAGTTTACAGCATGTGTCACATTAAAAGAAAATGTTATGAAAATGGTATATAGGTGGTATATGACACCAGTAAAATTAGCAAAAATGTACAAAACTTGTAACAAATGTTGGAAATGTAAAGAGAAAGAAGGTACATTTATGCATATGTGGTGGGACTGTAAGAAAGTAAGGGGGTTCTGGGAGATGATATATAATGAACTAAAGAAAATGCTGAAATATAGCTTTGCTAAGAAACCAGAAACCTTTTTGCTGGGAATAACAAGGATGGATATAAATAGGAGGGACTGTAAACTTTTTCAGTATGCAATAACAGCAGCAAGAACATTGATGGCTCAAAAATGGAAACAAGAAGAAGTACCGACCTTGGAAGAATGGAGAACAAAATTAACAGATTATGCAGAACTGGATAAAAATAATATATCTTAAGTGACGTGATCCAAGCCAATACATGTGGGCAGATCCTGCATTCCATACACGGTGGGAGGAAACATGTCCATTAAAGGGGATTGTTCATCCAGTGGTTTAGCAGCCCAAAAGGATACTAACCTGCCAATGTAGCCGAATACTCTAAGAGGATAATGTAGGATTTTTGAACACAGCATGGTGACAATGACTGCATAGGCAACCACTGGAATGGAAATGCCAACATAGATGAAAACCAAGCCTATACATTGTAGCATCCACATCAGAAGGTTCATACTCTGTTCACTCTTGAGCGGCCCATGCTTGTGACAAAAACCAAAACTGATGGATCCAACTATCAGGCAGTATCCTGGAAAAGCAAACGACAAAACCATACAAAGATCAACAAGGAAGGAACTCTACTATCTTAGCTTATTTCAAGCTAGTAAATTGCCCCTTGCCCTATTATTTGTGGTAAGAATCAGTTGTAGGAGACCAGGCGAAATGACTTCAACTGAAAGGGAGCTTCCATGGTGCTGCAATGTCGCACGTGACCGTACGAAAGGCAGGCAAGCTGATAAATTTACAGTGGTACCTCAGGTTAAGTACTTAATTCGTTCTGCTTATTAAAGGAACCTTCTCCCAGTAAGTTCCCATTCCCTCCCCCTTCTCTGTCTCCAGTTCCCTGACATGTATGTAACCTGAAGCGTATGTAACTTGAGGTACCACTGTATTTGCAAAGTCTGCTTTCCACCTCGTGGAATAAAGAGACCCTTGTGGGCAAGTTCACACATTCAGTTTCTGGTGTAACCTCTTTATGTGGATAAAAAAGCTGAGGTGCACATTCATTTTAAAAAAAAAAAAAACCTAAGGGAAAATTTTAGAATCTCATTTGGACAAAACTTTAAAAAGAAACTGAAGTGAGCTCAATTACGAAGCCCGATACCTTCCCTATTTACTGGAAGCAAGTCCCTACTGCCTTCAGCGGAGCTTACCCCCGATGTAAGTGTACATAGGATTTCAGTCTAATTGCAAGGTCCCACAACAATGGCCATTGTTTACCGGGCACCCTGCTCGTCACGGTAAACCGTGGCCAATGGTTTACTGGGACCCTATTGGTCTCACCCCCTTTGCTCTTTCCTGCTATTGCCAGGGAGAAACAAACCGCAATCGCTGGCTTAGGGTTACATCCAAACAAACAACAATCAGTAAGACAAGTGCAAACTTTGGTTACAGGTCGTGGTTTGGGGTGAAACAAAACCATGACCCTCAGTTTAGATGTAGTGCTAAGCTAGAGGAGAGTACAGTGGTACCTCGGGTTAAGTACTTAATTTGTTCCGGAGGTCTGTTCTTAACCTCAAACTGTTCTTAACCTGAAGCACCACTCTAGCTAATGGAGCCTCCTGCTGCCGCAGCACTGCCAAAGCACGATTTCTGTTCTCATCCTGAAGCAAAGTTCTTAACCCGAGGTACTATTTCTGGGTTAGCGGAGTCTGTAACCTGAAGCGTATGTAACCAGAGGTACTACTGTACAGTTGTGCTCATGTCCTGCTTATGGGCTTCCCATAGATCTCTGGCCGTTGTGAAAAGCTGATGCTGAACTTCTTGTTATTGTTACTATTATTATTATTATTAATAATAATATACCCAGAGGCCTCAGGGCAGTTCACAAAAAAGATCACAACATATATAATCAGAATAAAAACAACAACTTAATAGCACCCCGCCCCCTCAGAAAAGAGCCACATTTTAAAGGGTAAGGTAAGGTAAAGGTACCCCTGCCCGTACGGGCCAGTCTTGACAGACTCTGGGGTTGTGCGCCCATCTCACTTAAGAGGCCAGGGGCCAGCGCTGTCCGGAGACATTTCCGGGTCACGTGGCCAGCGTGACATCGCTGCTCTGGCAAGCCAGAGCCGCACACGGAAACGCCGTTTACCTTCCCGCTGGTAAGCGGTCCCTATTTATCTACTTGCACCCGGAGGTGCTTTCGAACTGCTAGGTTGGCAGGCGCTGGGACCGAGCAGCGGGAGCGCACCCCGCCGCAGGGATTTGAACCGCCGACCTTTCGATCGGCAAGTCCTAGGTGCTGAGGCTTTAACCCACAGCGCCACCTGCGTCCCTTTTAAAGGGTATAGGATGTCAAACAGATCAACTAAATGCCTGGTTAGAAAGCGATGCTTTTTCCTGGCGCCTAAAGGTGTATAATGAAGGCACCAGGCGAACTTCCCTGGGGAGAGCATTTCACAGATGGGGAGGCACTGCAGAGAATGCCTGTTCTCGTGTTGCCACCCTCTGGACCTCTCGAGGAGGAGGCACATGAAGAAGAGCCTCAGAAGATGATCTCGGGGTCTGGGTAGGTTCATATGTGAAGAGATGGTCCTTGAGGTATTGCGGTCCTGGGCCGTTTAAGGCTTTATAGGTCAAAACAAGCACTTTGAATCGGGCCCAGAAACTAATTGGTAGCCAGTGCAGTCGGACCAGGATTGGTCTAATATGCTCAAACCGTCTTATTCCCATCAGCAGACCTGGCTTGCGTCCAAGCCAGGACAACTTCTCTTACGTTTCTTAGATATTGCAGCAAGGAGCAAAATAAGCAAGATTGCTGCATTCACAAGTGTCATGGAACTGCCATCAGTGCCGGAGGGAGAGAGCAAAATCCAGAGGGATTCCAGAGAGCGTCCCGGGATTGGGAGAGGCAGCCCCTCTTCTGGGGAAGAGAATCAGCGTAGCACCAGTGGAGAAGGGGGGCAGATGGGGGAAGCGGCGAGGCGGTCCCATGACTCCTTGCCGGGGACCAGTGGGGAGAGTGGGGTCCTCCGCTGCCTACGCCCTCCTTGCGCAGAGAGAGTAGGAGGAGACTAGGCGTCAAAGAGCTTCTTTGCTGGAAGAAGTTTAAGAAACGCCCACTGACGGATTCTGCCAGCAATTGAGACAGCCACGGGTGAGTGGCTGTCCGGACAGAAAAGGTTCACTCAGGCAACCCAGCCAGGTGTTTGCACCGGCTTACGAACGAGCAACCCCTAGAACCGTTACAACAAGGAACCATTAACTATGACTTGTGAACAAAGCCAGTGGCTGTAACTTTAAAACCTTAGAGGGCGAAGTGCCATTTTAGAAATTTTCTGTTTTATGAATGACTATACTTTCTGTGTGACACAGCCTAATGTTCACTTTCAGTTTTCTATTTCTATTCATTCCCTTACCTAGTACATAGTGCGTGCAGTGATGCCACAGCCATTTCAAATCCTCTTTCCACGTGTAAAGAAAATAGAGGGAAGAGAACCAGCAGCCGCTCATTAAAATCCAGAAAGTGCTTACCTAACGATGGTGAGACAAGATAAAAAGGGAGGCAGATGAACAAAAATGGCAATTTGTTCGTTTGTACATACACTAGTGGCCAAAATTGTGGAAACGTTTTGGGGTCTATTTCCAAGGTTTGATGGCTCATAACACCACTTTTTTTTTTTTTTTTAGTAATACCATAAAATTATATATCAATGGAAAGATATATAATTGTTCATTAAATTATCTTTCCATTGATAAAAAATTTTATGGTATTGCTCCCCCAAAAAAGTGGTGTTATGAGCCATCATTGCCAAAACAAGATGGCACCTGATTGGCTCTCTAAACACTCCTTTTCATGGTTATTTGGCTATAACTTTTGATATAATACAGATAATTGAACAAACCTTGTTGCATTACATTCTTCATTAAATTATTTTTCCATTGATATAGAATTATATTGTATTACTCCCCCCCCCAAAAAAAAGTGGTGTTATGAGCCATCAAACCTCAGAAATACACTTCTTCTTTTTTTTTTAAATAATTTTTATTAATTTTCCAATTAAAACAAAACAACAACAACACACAAACATCAACAAATACAAACAAACACACAAAAATAATTTCTTAACCTCATTTTCATAAACCTCCTTTCTCGGACTTCCCCATACCTCACCCTTTTTGCATCCTTGTTTTACAGTTTTTCAGCAACCCTTTTTACCAATTAAATTTAATCTTATTATCTTTCTCAATTTCACCTTAAATCATCAAACAATTTCAGCTGCAATTCTGCCTCTTCCCTCCCCTTGACATTTTAGCACTCCTCAATTTTGTAACAGTTCTTAAGATATAATTTAAACTTCTTCCAATCTTCTTCCACCGTCTCTTTCTCTTGGTCACGGATTCTGCCAGTCATTTCTGCCAATCCCATAAAGTCAATCACTTTCGTCTGCCATTCTTCCAGTGTGGGTAATTCTTGTGTCTTCCAATACTTTGCTAGAAGAATTCATGCTGCTGTGGTGGCGTACATAAAAAAAGTTTTGTCCCTCCTTGACACCAATTGGTCGACCATGCCCAAGAGAAATGCCTCTGGTTTCTTGTGAAAAGTACATTTAAGTACCTTCTTAATTTCATTATAGATCATTTCCCAGAAGACCTTAATCTTTGGGCAGGTCCACCAAAGGTGGAAGAAGGTCCCTTCAGTCTCATTACACTTCCAACATTTGTTATTGGGCAAATGGTAGATCTTCGCAAGCTTGACTGGGGTCATGTACCATCTGTAAATCATTTTCATAACATTTTCTCTTAAGGCATTGCATGCCGTAAATTTAATACCGGTGGTCCATAACTGTTCCCAGTCAGCGAACATAATATTTTGACCTATGTCCTGTGCCCATTTAATCATAGCTGATTTAACAGTCTCATCTGTTGTATTCCACTTCAGCAAAAAAATTGCACATTCTTGATAAATTCTTAGTATTGGGTTCTAACAATTCTGTTTCTAGTTTCGATTTCTCCACCTGAAAGCCAATTTTCCTGTCTTGTTTAAATGTCTCCATTATTTGATAATAATGGAGCCAATCTCGTACCATAGACTTTATTTTCTCAAAACTGTAATTTAAATTTGCCACTTTCTTGCTCTAAAATTTCAAAATATTTTGGCCATTTAGATTCCATGTTAAGCTTCTTCACCTCCTTAGCCTCCATTGGTGATAACCACCTAGGAGTTTTATTTTCCAACAAATCCTTATATCGAATCCAAACGTTGTATAATGCTTTCCTAATAATATGGTTTTTGAAACCTTTATGAACTTTAACCTTGTCATACCATATATATGCATGCCACCCAAATCTATTGTCAAATCCTTCCAGATCTAAAATATCTGAATTCTCAAGAAGTAGCCAATCTTTCAACCAGCAGAAAGCTGCCGATTCATAGTACAGTCTTAAGTCCGGCAGGGCAAACCCCCCTCTTTCTTTCGCATCAGTTAATATCTTAAATTTTATTCTGGGCTTTTTGCCCTGCCAGACAAATTTGGATATATCTTTCTGCCACTTCTTGAAACAATCTAGTTTATCCACAATCTGTAATGTCTGAAACAAAAATAACATTCTTGGCAATACATTCATTTTGATTACTGCAATTCGGCCTAACAAGGAAAGCTTCAAGTTCGACCATATTTCTAAATCTTTCTTTACCTCTGTCCAACATTTATCATAATTGTCTTTAAATAAATTCACATTTTTAGATGTCATATTAATCCCCAAATATTTTACTTTCTTTGCCACCATTAACCCAGTTTCACTTTGAAACCTCTCTCTTTCAACATTTGTTAAGTTTTTTTCCAAAACTTTGGTTTTTTGTTTATTCAACTTAAATCCTGCCACCTGACCAAAAACTTGAATTAGTTCTAAGACTCTTTTTGTACTAGTGTCTGGCTCTTGTAAAGTCAATACTAAGTCATCTGCAAATGCCTTCAATTTATATTGTTTGGCTCCGACCTGAACTCCTTTCACCAGCTGGTCCCCCCTGATCATATTCAACAAGACCTCCAGGACTGATATAAAGAGTAATGGGGATATTGGGCACCCCTGCCGTGTCCCTTTTTCTATAGAAAGTTCATCAGTAACCACATTATTTACAATTAGCTTCGCCTTTTGTTCAGAATATATTGCACCTATACCATTTTCAAACCTTTGTCCTACCCCCATCCCATGGAGATTCTTCTTCATGAAATTCCAAGAAATATTATCAAAGGCTTTCTCCGCGTCCACAAAAATTAAAACTGCCTTTGTATTGATATTTACTGTCAACAGTTCCATAATATCAATTATATTCCTTACATTATCTGATAAATGTCTTCCTGGAAGAAAGCCTGCCTGGTCCTTATGAATCTCCTCCATCAACACCCTCTTCAGTCTTTTTGCTAAAATGTCAGCAAATATTTTGTAATCCACGTTAAGTAATGATATAGGACGGTAGTTCTTGATCTGGTTTTTTTCAGTTTCAATCTTTGGTATAAGTGTGATGAAAGCTTCTTTCCACGATTCAGGTGCCTTTTCCCCCTCTAATATTTCATTACAAACCTCCTTAAATGGCTGTATTAACCATTCCTTCAATGCTTTATAGTATCTGGAGGTTAGTCCATCTGGTCCTGGAGATTTCCCTAGTTGCATGTTTTGAATGGCACCCTCTATTTCTTGATCTGTTATTTTCTCATTTAAAACCAACATACTTTGTTGCGAATTTTTTTGTAATCCATATTTCTTAAGAAAATCTTCTATATCTCCTTCGTTTTCCAGCCCCAAACCTCAGAAATACACTTCCACAATTTTGGCCACTAGTGTACATATAAGTTCATGTGCATGGGGCCCACCGTTTGCTAGATACAACAATCTCACCTGTCCCCAAATAAAAACCTGACACAAAACGCAGGGCATTACTCCGACAGTACGTTTCAAACAACCGTCTCGTAAATCAGAAGTCAAGTGAACAAGGACGTCTTATCACATTTCCTAAAGGCTGTGTGAATGTGCAACAGAGCTGTCACAATCATGTCAGCACCCATGTCAACACATTAACATAATCAGGGGGCGAGCGGCGGGGGGGGGGGTCACATCAGTCTGGAATGTGGAGAAACCGGATGCAAAAGGCGCAGCTTTGCCTAAAGCGGGTAAATAGGCTGCATTCTCAATCAGATAAAGACGCCGTCTCATGTACAGTCATACCTGGGTTTTCAGACAGCTTAGTTCTCGAAAATTTTGGCTCCCAAAAGCCGCAAACCCGGAAGTGACTGTTCCGGTTTTTCAACATTCTTTTGGAAGCCAGGGCTTCCGCAGCTTCTGATTGGCTGCAGGAGCTTCCTGCAGCCAATCAGAAGCCCGCTTTGGTTTCCGGATGTTTTGGAAGTCAAAACGGACTTCCAGATCGGATTCTGTTCGACTTCCAAGGTACGACTGTACTTTTAATTCTTACTGGGGTGTTACCTACATCCAGGTACTAGGCTGAGCCTATAAAGCAGGAAAGGGAAGAAGACTCTTTTACAAACCCACTCAACACCCCTATAATTTTTCAACACTCCTCTAAGGTCTCTCACGCAACGCAAACTTCCTGCTGCGGTTTCCTTTAAGTCACACGTGAAATATGCTGGCAGTTTGCTAATATTATTCCCCAATCTAATACCAGGATGATGCTACTGGATTGCAACTTCCCATCATCTCTGCCCCATCAGCCATGCTGGTTGTGGGCTACTGGGAGTTGCATGAAGGGGGAGGTGAAGCTGCACGCAGAAAACCTGCTCTGAGCATCCACCCTGAGTGGGAAGTTTTGAAGGGGCATTGTAAGAGAATTTCCTACTCCACGCAGGAAGTTGAAGGATGGAGTAGACCAGGGATCAGCAAACTTTCTCAGCAAGGGACTGGTCCACTGTCCCTCAGACCTTGTGGGGGGCCAAACTATATTTTTGTTTGGGGGGGGGGGGAGAAATGAATGAATTCCTATGCCCCACAAATAACCCAGATGCATTTTAAATAAAAGCATGCATTCTATTCATGTCAAAACACCAGGCAGGCCCCACAAATAACCCAGAGATGCATTTTAAATAAAAGGACGCATTCTACTCATGTGAAAACATGCTGATTCCCAGACCTTTAGAAGGCCGTTGGGCCAGACCCACCCCTGGGCCTTAGTTTGCCGACCCATGGAGTAGATGAAGCCAGGGATTTGGGGTTCAGGGGCAAAGCACACACTGGGATTCTAGGCAGAGTGACCAGGCTATTGCTTGCAGAATCGTTTGTCCCATGATGAAAAACAAAACTATATCAAGAATTATACAAAGGCTTCATTTACCACTTGCTCCTGCCTTAGACTCGCCCACTAAGCCAAGCCCTCCAGTCGTTGAAGGACCACAACTTCCATCATTCCTGATTGTTGATTAGCTCGGTTGGTTAGAGCATGGCGCTGATAACGCCAAGGTTGCAGGTTCAATCCCTTCCAACTCTACAATTCTATGATCCTATGACTTGCTATCTTGGCAGGGCTGATGAGAGTTGAAGTCCGCCAACGTCTGCAGGGCTACCGGTTCCTCCAAGAAGAGGTTGGATCAAAGGAAAGAACCATTATTTCAGAGGAGCTTCTTGGAAGGACAGAATAATTAATTGCACGAATAATGTCAGAAATTCGGCTGCAATGTGTTGCTGTTTAACGGAATCCTACGTCAATAACATCATTTCTTTCGGGAGCCCGGAAATGGATGAAAAGCAAACTGACATTGAAAAGCAGAGTTTAGCATCAATATACTTATCTAGCCTGTTTTATGTTATCAGTGGTACACTCACCTTGGGAATAAATCTTTTAAGCATCAAAAGGAGAAAGACAAGAGTGGCAAGGACACCGAATGTGACTCCAGCAGAATAATAGAATGTGATACTCCTGTTTTGAGAGCAGGGGGGTGCTGTTAGAACTTTTGTGGATGGACAGGTGGTTTCAGACACACAGAAATGCAAAAACACAATTTTACTAAAACTTTAGAGACCTATGGGCGAGAATACCTATACATAGCACATTATTTGACCTTCCCTAAATAAACTAAAGGGAGCATCCTTAGTCTCTCTCTCTCTCTCTCTCTCTCTCTCTCTGGGTCCCTGCATAGTCTCAGCTCACAACCCCCATTTTTTTCCTCCTAAGCTCTGCTTGGGAAATATTTACATAAGTTAGAGGCGTGGGGTGACTGGCTGCCTCTGACTCCAATCCATCCGTCCCACCCTCTCCATTTCCAACCATCCCATGCAAGGATCCCAATCGTATGGAGCCTTCTCCCTGTGTTTAAGCAAACAGGTATAACGCTCCCCCTTCAGACTTTCCCTGCTCAACATGGGGAGGCTGGAGAGCCAAAGAGCGAGGCTAGCTATTTTTTGGTCTCTCATCTCTCTCTTCCTCAATGGATGAGCAGTCTATAGCTGTCTCTCCCCACCAGGTGCACCGTTTGCAAAAAGGTTTCAAAAACTGCCACGGCTACAATATGTTTATTGGATCAAATTGTGTGCAACGGAAAGGGGAAGCTCTGGGCAAACAGATTTCCTGCAACTCTGGATCAAACTCTGTGCAGTAGAAGCCGACATATTTATGGCACAGGTCTCCCCTGATCATATATATACAGGGAGAGACGAGTGATTGGTTTTTCAGAGCAAAAGTGGTGCATGGGAGAGAAGACCTCAACCTTTCCCTGTGCCACTAACAAGGGTTTATGTCTCCAAAGCCTCTTCCACACCACAACCCAAGTGCTTTTCTTCCAGCCAACGGATCATCACTTTTTTCGTGAACAGCAAGTTAAAGTCATAAGGGATACACCCAATGAAACAGCTGAATCTCACCTGCTCAGATTATGCGCAAAATGAAAGAGAAGGATGCCAGTGAGAAACAGCAGAAAGCGTGTCCGATCCAACACTAAAACAGAACAGAATGGAAAAAAATGGAGGAAAGTCCACATTGCTTCATTTTTAAGCTAGTCACTTCCTTGTTGTGCATCCTTCCAATAACACAAGCACACTTTACAAACAGATTAAATAAAGTGACTCACTGTTTAGTTTTGTGTGTACAGTGAAGGGTGCTTTGTTCATAGGCTGCACCCAGAAACAGGTTTTCTCTCCATACAGGCTCGCTGATATTGTGCTTTCATTAGACATGCCCGAATGCCAAATATTGTTAAACAGACACTTGAAAAAGGCAAGCAGATTTTCAGAGCTTTGGCAATTCCGTTCCTCTGGGATGGACATCACCTCGAATGGTTCGTTGCTGCTTATCTTTACCTATAAAGAAGATACCTGAATTATTCCTCTCGGGTTAGGACAGGAGGAAATAACAGAGCAGGGATGAGCAACAATCACATAACTCAGGGTTTCTCAAGCTTCTCCATCTGTTTTTTGGACTACAACTCCCGATGCCCCTAGCTGGCAGGACCAGTGGCCAGGGATTATGGGAGTTGTAGTCCAAAAAAACAACAACAGATGGAGACCCAAGTTTGGGAAACTCTGAGATAACTTTTCCAATTTCATTTTGCCTATAGCAGGAATGTACAGCTAAATCTGGGGAATTTGGGGAACTTTTGCTATAGGCAAAATCTGGATGGGGAACTTGTGGCCTTCCAGATGTTGTTGGTACTCTAACTCCCATCATTCCCTGCCAGGGCAGCAAATGACAAGGGATGATGGGAGTTGTAGATTAATAATAATAATAATAATAATAACAATAATAATAATTTATTTATACCCCGCCCATCTGGCTGAGTTTCCCCAGCCACTCTGGGCGGCTCCCAATCAAGTATTAAAAACAATGCAGCGTTAAATATTAAAAACTTCCCTGAACAGGGCTGCCTTCAGATGTCTTTTAAAAATAGGATAGCTACTTATTTCCTTCACATCTGAAGGGAGGGTGTTCCACAGGGTGGGTGCCACTACTGAGAAGGCCCTCTGTCTGGTTCCCTGTAACCTCACTTCTCGCAATGAGGGAACCGTCAAAAGGCCCTCGGCACTGGATCTCAGTGTCCAGGCTGAACAATGGGGGTGGAGACGCTCCTTCAGGTATACAGGACCGAGGCTGTTTAGAGCTTTAAAGGTCAGCACCGTCGATAGATAGATAGATAGATAGATAGATAGATAGATAGATATAGATATATAATCATAGATCTGACTGCATAGATCTGCATAGGAGCAGAGTGAATGGGGATGAATGTCCTAAACCCCATTTCCCCCTGTGCTGCTGTCTCCATCACCCTCCATGAGCTGGAGGGTGCAAAATAAGAGAGAAGCAGAACATAAAAGAGAAACAGCCCTGCTGGATTTCGCCAGTGGCCTATCGAGAACAGCATCCTGTTCTCACAGCAGCCAACCACATGGCTGAACTTAAAAATGAAAAGCGTAATGCTGGTGGTCAACAAAAGAGGTTTAAAGACTCTCTCAAGGCAAATCTTTAAAAATGTCGTATAAACACCGACAACTGGGAAACACTGGCCTGCGAGCGCTCCAGTTGGAGGACAGCCTTTACCAAAGGTGTCATGGGCTTTGAAGAAGCTCAAACTCAGGATGAAAGGGAGAAATGAGCTAAGAGGAAGGCACGCTACTCTCCGTGATCAACCTATGTCCCCACTGTGGAAGGACGTGTGGATCCAGAATTGGCCTCCACAGTCACTTGCAGATTCACTGTTAAAACCGTGTTCATGGAAGACAATCCTACTCAGCTACGAGTGATCGCCAAAGAAGAAAGAAGAAGCCTCTGGGAAGCCCCATGACCACAAGGCAGACCTGAGCACAACAGTACTCTCCCTTGCCACTGTTTCCAGCAACCTCCAGGGGTTGCAGGGGGAAATCTGAAGCATGGAGTCTCTTCTCCACAAGTCATGGGGGTTCCTACTTCAGCTTCCAAGTTGTGGAGCAGGAGGAGAATAGCAATAAAGGCTATTCTCCTTTCTCCTTGCTCACGTGTAGGATCTACGTACAAGCGGCATGCCCCAATAAGGCTTCTGTGAGGGTCCAGGATAAGCTGGTTTGATTTCCAAGCCTTCTGTTTTGTCTGTTCTCTTTTAACGCAAATAGCAGAGCTGAAGAAGAGAACCTGGTGTTGTGTATTGAGTCAAAGGATTTTATATCTGTATTATTATTGTCTGTAATTGCATTAGGGTAAAGTAACTGCCTTTTGGTTCCAGAGGGTACAGCTACTATTGGTTCATTTAAGCTGCTGTATTTGGATCCTCTGTCTTATTGGTTGCCTCCAAAAGGCAGGACTGTGATTGCCTGTTATTGTTCCCTCCAAAATGTATCCCTTCTAGCTAGTTCCCTGTCCCTATAAATGTAGCTCTCCCCTCCTCAAGTCTCAGTCTTGTTGCTTTAATAAAGAAGTGTTACTAGAGAACTGTCTCCAGCATATTATGTCAAGAGAGCTGAAATCACAAAACCCACGTCACAACAACTGGCGACGAAGGTGGGATCCGGAATGCTGAGGAGCGGTTAAACGCAGCCCTGCCTCAGAGTCCGGATTGTAGCTAAGAACAAGACTCACTGGCCAGCTGAGAAGACGACCCTGCCCACAGGACAATGGAGAGTCCAAGGGTATTGGAGCCCTTCCAGCCATCAGGGCCCCACACGTGGGAAGACTACGTCGAACGCTTCGAGTTCTTCGCAGTGGCTCAAGGGATCACCGATGCCAGCAAAAGAAGGGCCACATTCCTGAGCTACTGTGGGCCTGAGATCTTCACGCTGGCCAAGGCATTGCTTGCCCCAGCGAAGCTAAGTGAGACATCTCTCAAAGATATTCTTGCCTGCCTAACAAGCCATTTAGCGCCTACTGAGACCAAGATGGCCCGGCAGATGGAGTTTCATAAGAGGCAGCAGCGTGCTGGGGAGTCTGTATCTGCATTTCTAGCTGAACTGCGGAAGCTCACCCAGCACTGCGACTTTCAAGATCTGGAAGAGACTCTCCTGGATCGGTTTATCGGTGGTCTGAGCAGCAAGAAAGCCAGAAGACGCATCGTGGCTAAAGAAGAGGTTACCCTTGCTTCAGCCTTGAAGGAGGCCACCGCCATGGAGAATTATGAAAGAGAGGAGCTTGATGCCAGTCGCAGGGTCCCTAAGCCACAGATAGAAGTTGCGCATGCCATGGACGAGCTAGAGGCTACTCCGAGCCAGAGCCCAGTCTGTGGGGTCGAGTCAGTGCGTCAGGCCTGCACAGTGCGCAAAGATCACCGAGGCAGGTGCCCTGGTTGTGGCGGAAACCATGAGCGGAAGAGTTGTCGTTTCCAGGATGCTATGTGCCGGACGTGCGGAAAGACAGGTCACATCGCCAGGGTCTGTAGATCGGCAGCGTTGGGAGCGACTGGAGCACCTAGACTGGAGCATCGCAGATCGCCCACAGCAAACCATGTTCTAAAGGACTGCCACTACGTAACGGAGATCAACGGGAGGGTCGTGCAGTTTCCAGCGCAAGGCAAGGCACACGTCAAGGTGAAGATTGAGGGTCAGCTGTGCGACATGGAGGTGGACTCCGGATCTGGATTCACTATCGTGTCAGACCAGACCGCGAGGACATTCTTCCCCAGGGGTAAGTTGCCCCCTCTGGAGCCCTTCCCGGCAACTTTGCAGTCATACTCAGCGGGCCGCATCCATGTCATGGGAATGTGTGCCGTGAGAGTACAGTTCCGGGACAAACAGGCAGTACTCAAACTGGTGATTGCGAAGGGCAGTCACCCCAGTCTCCTGGGCACTGACTGGTTCCCCGCCCTGGGACTGAGTATATCAGGGCTTAATTCAATCCAAACCTGCCCTGAGATGAGCAAGGTATTATGCAAAGAATTTGCTGGTCTCTTTAATGGAAAACTGGGTTGTTATAAAGGGCCCCCAGTTGACTTCGAATTGGACCCTCGGGTGGCCCCAATCCGACTCAAACCAAGGCGAGTGCCATTTGCACTGCAACCCAAGATCGAAGCAGAGCTGGATAAATTGGTCAAGCAGGGAGTTCTCTCACCCGTGGACTCCGCTAAGTGGGAGACTCCAATCGTCACGCTCCTTAAAGCAAATGGGGAAGTCAGGATCTGTGCTGATTACAAATGTACTATCAATAAGGCACTCAGGGGAAACTCATACCCCATTCCAGTCGTATCACATCTGTTGGCTAAACTGGCTGGGGGCAAGGTGTTCGCCAAAACTGACTTGGCACAAGCTTACCAACAGCTGCCAGTAACCCCACAATCAGCGGAAGCACAGACTATTGTCACACATAAAGGGGCGTTCAGAGTTAACAGATTACAATTTGGAGTTTGTGTGGCCCCAGGGATTTTTCAAGGGCTCATGGAACGCCTGTTAAGAGGTCTGCCGGGGGTCTTGCCATTTTTTGATGACGTTTTGATTGCTGGAAAAGACCCACAGGAACTGGTTGCGCGTGTCCGTGCAGTGTTGCTCAAGTTCAAGGAGGCGGGGTTGCAACTAAAAAAGGAAAAATGCAGTTTTGGGGTGCCAACTGTGGAATTCTTGGGGTTTAAAATTGATGCATCAGGCATCCACCCCACAGATGCTAAGGTAAAGGCCATCATCGAGGCACCACGACCACAGAACAAGACGGAGTTGCAGTCATTCCTGGGACTTATTAACTTTTATCATTCGTTCTTACCCCAGAAAGCTTCGGTAGCTGAACCATTACATAGACTGTTGCAGAAAAAGAATGTGTGGCGATGGGGGCAGGAGCAGCAGAAGGCTTTTGACTCCTTGCGAGGAATGCTGAGTAGCAAGAGCGTCCTGGCTCATTATGATGAATCGAAGCCGCTGGTCCTGGCATGTGATGCCTCTCAATACGGCCTGGGGGCGGTGCTGAGTCATAGGGAACTGGATGGGTCGGAAAAGCCCATCTCTTTCTATTCCCGTACGTTGTCGCCCACGGAGCGCAACTATTCTCAAATTGACAAAGAGGCGCTTGCAATTGTGGCAGGAATCAAAAAGTTCCATGATTATGTGTACGGTCGTCATTTCTCCATTGAAACAGACCACAAACCACTGTTGGGGTTGTTCAACCCGAACAAACAAACGCCACAAATTCTCTCCCCCAGAATGTTGCGTTGGTCTATATTCCTGAACGGGTTCCAGTACACCTTGACCCATGTGCCGGGGAAACGGTTGTGCCACGCTGATGCGCTGAGTCGATTGCCCCTTCCTGGCGGGAGCAATGAGGATCCTGCTCCAGCGGAGCACATAATGATGCTGGAAACACTTCCGGGGGCTCCTGTGACGGCTACTGATATTGCTGAGAAAACGAGGAAAGATGCTGTTCTCTCCCGTGTGCTCACTTGGGTGGGGAGGGGGTGGCCAGGTGGTCCGCATGAAGACAAATTCAGGCCTTATGCGACAAGGCAGCACAAGTTATCCATGCATAAGGGTTGTCTCCTGTGGGGAGATAGGGTGATCATCCCAGCACCACTGAGAAACAGGGTTCTTGAGACGCTTCACATGGGACACCCGGGAATGGTCAGGATGAAGTCGCTAGCCCGATGTTATGTGTGGTGGCCTGGAATGGACCAGAACATAGAACAATGGGTACGAACATGCAAGGCATGCCAAGAGGTGCGGCCAGAGGTGGCCAGAGCACCAGTTCACTGGTGGGAGCAGTCCAGATCTCCCTGGAGCCGGCTGCACTTAGATTTTGCTGGGCAATTCCAGGGGAAGGTCTTTTTGGTTATCGTTGATGCATATTCCAAATGGTTAGAAGTGGCGATGGTCCCTAGCATGGCATCAGCTGCCGTAATCAAGGTGTTGAGGCAGCTGTTTGCAACCCACGGGTTACCTGAGACCATTGTATCAGATAATGGGGCAGCTTTTGTATCCCAAGAATTCAGGGCATTCTTGGCTGATAACTTCATAAGAGGGGTCACATCCGTGCCCTTTCACCCATCCTCCAATGGGCAGGCGGAGCGCATGGTAAGAACAGCCAAAGAATCCATTGCGCGCTTAATGGAGGGTAACTGGTCAGCTCGCATTGCGCAAATGTTACTTTTGCAGCATGCGACGCCGTGTACTGCGACGGGCAAGTCGCCAGCTGAGCTGCTCTTGGGTAGAAGATTGGTAACGGTGCTGGATTATGTCCACCCGGATAAAATGCCAAACCGTAATTCAAGAGAAAACCCCCAGGCTGAGACTGACACAACAAGGTATTTCGCCCCTGAAGATCTGGTCTGGGTGAGGAACTATTCACGAGGTTCGCGGTGGGTGGCTGGTGTGGTCACCCGGGCTAGTGGACCTGTGTCCTATTATGTGACCTTGGAAAATGGGCAAGTTTGGAAGAGACATATAGATCAGCTGAGGCGCCGGGTGCTCAGCAGGGAGGAGTCTGATAATTCATCCCTGGCTAACGACGCAGAGCTGCAAGACCAGAGTGAAAATGGCCCAGAGATGCAATCACCAGGGGCTTCAGCAAATGAACCAGGGTCTGCTAGTCCTCAGGAGGACGAGGTACAGGTAGGGGACCCTGAGATGTCTGGGACTCCATCTGTTCCTGACGAAACCCCTATAGCAGCCACCCTACCACAGGTGACACCCAATCCAGAACCGGCAACACCTGTTGTCAGGAGATCAAGTAGAAGTTGTAGGACCCCACAGTACCTGAGAGATTACGTCTGCTGTGCTCACTAGGGGGGGAGGGGTGTTGTGTATTGAGTCAAAGGATTTTATATCTGTATTATTATTGTCTGTAATTGCATTAGGGTAAAGTAACTGCCTTTTGGTTCCAGAGGGTACAGCTACTATTGGTTCATTTAAGCTGCTGTATTTGGATCCTCTGTCTTATTGGTTGCCTCCAAAAGGCAGGACTGTGATTGCCTGATATTGTTCCCTCCAAAATGTATCCTTTCTAGCTAGTTCCCTGTCCCTATAAATGTAGCTCTCCCCTCCTCAAGTCTCAGTCTTGTTGCTTTAATAAAGAAGTGTTACTAGAGAACTGTCTCCAGCATATTATGTCAAGAGAGCTGAAATCACAAAACCCACGTCACAACACCTTGGATCAAAAGACCTTGGGGGTGGAGAGCTATTGCATTTTGCAGCAGGGATAGGTAGGCTGCAACCCTTTGCTTGTTGCTAGTCTATGGTTCCCATCATGCCTGATTGCTGGCCATGCTGCCAGAGGCTCATGGGAGTTGGAGTCCAACAATATCTGGAGAGCCACATTGCTATATTACCCAGAAGTGGGAGATACTTATTCTATGTTCCCGCTCTTTTCAGAAAGTCTCTGTGTTGAAGGCACTCTGATTGAGCCCAGAGGGACAGATCTATCCAACAACCTGATTTATCAGTTATTCTGTCTCTCCAGAGGAGCTTGGGAACTTTAGATCTGCGGCACGGGGCAGATCTCCCTCACCAAAACTAAAATTCCCAAGATTCTGAGTACAAAATCAACCTAGGCTTGCACTGGAGATATCTACATGCCGTGCAGTCCTGTACATATCTAGTCTGAGGTAAGTCCTATTGAGTGCAATGGGACTCCCAGGAAAGTTTTTGGGATTTCAGCCTTAAGACGTGACCAGAACATAAATACTGGGAAGCTAAGTCCCATTAAACACAACGCCCTAAATCCCATTGTCCAAAATTTCTGCTCGCTGACCTGCAACAAAGACTCCCAAAAGCAGATTTAGCTGTACACCTGCCTTTGCTCTCTTCTTTTTATTGCTTTATTAGTTTTTTAAAAAAAGAAAAAACAGTCAACTAACAAAAAACCAAAAGGTAATACAAATTCCAAAAAGTAAGTGGATTTCTTACAACACAACTTCTATTATGACTTCCAGTCACACCATCGAGGGTCCTGGGTTGCTTTTATGTAACACACTTTTCGTTATCACTCCAGTCTTATCCTGTATCATTAATTCTATAAGATTTTCTGTGTTTCTACAGGGGTCCTCCTAAGCCTGCCAGAGAATTCAAATTTTTACAATGCTCTTTAAGATATTTTCTGTAAATATCCCACTCTCTAATAAACGTTTGGTCTGTATTATCTCTAATTCTTCCCGTTATATTTGCTGATTCTGTAAATTCTAGTAATTTTGTCTGCCAGTGCACTTTGGTCGGGATAGAATACTAAGATTCTTGCTGCCGCCTTTCCAGTGGCGTAGCGTGGGTTGTTAGCACCAGGGGCAAGGCAGGTAATTTGCGCCCCCTAACCCGTGGATTTGCGCCCCCTAACCCGTGGATTTGTGCCCCCTAACCTTAACCCCCAGATGTTGCGCCCGGTGCGGCTGTCCCCCCCTGCACCCCCACGCTACGCCACTGTGCCTTTCCTCTCAATATATTGTTTTGCTGTTAGAGAGAGACACTCGCTGCTGAGAAATATTTATGATACCATATGCTGTCACTGATTTTTACATTTGTTCCTGCGCTTGTCTTGCAGAGGCCCACTCAAAAGAAAGGTGTTGATATGTCACAAAAGTTCCCTACCCACAATAGAAAGGAAAGCACGTCACACCTCCCATATTCTCCTACACAACACCCATACTGGCATTTCCGAACGCCAACATGTGGCAGTTGTCTTCCAATACTTAGTCTTCCATCGTGAGAACTGTATTCTTTAGGGAGAAGAACAGTCACCACGTTCCCTTGGGATGAATGAGTCATGGACTGGGGCTGTACCTGAATAGTTGACCAAATATTTTTCAGCTGTATCTTTCCATGCGGAATGTAGCAGTAGCAAGCCGGTTCTGAACTATGGCTGACGTCCATCGTCTCCAAGTGCCTACAGTTATTCTCTAGATGGAGAAAGAAGAAGGTGTCACAAAGTCTGGAGATGCATGCAAGTCGCTCGGACATTTTCCTGCTGCTATATGTAATCTGCAGTATACACCGATTTTCCCAGTTACAAACCTTGACTGGCAGCGTATTTTTAATAGGTGTGATATGCTGGCACTGCAAAATCCACTGCTAAACCCCCAAATTCTTACCGCTGAGACTGTTCCAACAAAGAAGCTGTTGTGAGTCTTCCTGTCCAATCCTCAACAGGTGACCAGAATCATATGATTCCAGTTTCCCCCCCCCTTCCCCCTCCCAGCAAAAAATAGACAAATGTGCTTTACTGTGTTAGGCTGCAGGCATGCAGCCCATGAAAAATTGCATTGGTGCAACTGCCTGGCCTGCAGGCCCACTATAAGGCTGAAGTAAACCTGGAATTGGCTTTTCATGTCGTAACTTGAATTCATGCTACACTATTCAGGCAACAATCCTAAGGTCCCAGGGGCCATAAGATCTGTGTGTGGAGAGTGTTTCTGAAGATGAGAAGATGCATTGCTCTTGCTACTGTGGAATAACATTCAGCTTCTGCATACAGTGGTACCTCGGGTTACAGATGCTTCAGGTTACAGACTCCGCTAACCCAGAAATAGTACCTCAGGTTAAGAACTTTGCTTCAGGATGAGAACAGAAATTGTGGCACGTCGGCAGCGGGAGGCCCCATTAGCTAAAGTGGTGCTTCAGGTTAAGAACAGTTTCAGGTTAAGAACGGACCTCCGGAACGAATTAAGTACTTAACCCGAGGTGCCACTGTATCTGGGCTTAAGAGAAAGTACTGCAACATGACTGGAAACAGCAGTTGAACAGATTAAAATATTTGGATCTCATCTTACTGATTTCGTTAGCGAAGGGGTTGTTACTTTTTAAATTGCTCTCCTTGGCTGATAAGTATCCCTAAACGCAGCACCCACCACACAAACTAAAGTGAAAATGACTCTGGAAGTACTGTAAATATTTCGACAAATTCCACATTAATAGGGCCATTACTTTTTTATTTTTATTTGCTTTGGTGCCACACATGCTGCTTGAAAACAGGCAAGCTTGCAGTTAAAATGCATGAACCCAGCAACTGCCAAAGACCTAAGGCATGGGTAGGCAAACTAAGGCCCGGGGGCTGGATCCGGCCCAACTGCCTTCTCAATCCAGCCCGTGGACGGTCCGGGAATCAGCGTGTTTTTAAATGAGTAGAATGTGTCCTTTTATTTGAAATACATCTCTGGGTTATTTGTGGGGCCTGCCTGGTGTTTTTACATGAGTAGAATGTGTGCCTTTATTTGAAATGCATCTCTGGGTTATTTGTGGGGCATAGGAATTTGTTCTTTCTTTTCTTTTTCTTTTTCAAAATCTGGTGCTGCCCCCACAAGGTCTGAGGGACAGTGGACCTGCTGAAAAAGTTTGCTGACCCCTGACCTAAGGTCTAATTTCAAATGACAATAAATGGATGCATATTAGGTAAATTGGGATTTGTGGGTCACCATACCAAACCATTTGGGAACCACTGCTCTAAGTCTTCCGTAACATCAGCCAACCCTTCTCGGGCACATTGCAGGATTCCCCCCCCCCAATAGACCAGAGGCAATTGTATTTCATCCAGCAGAGCTTTGCTGCTACTGAAGACAAATGAGCATAATGGTCACAAATCCAATACATTCAGGATTGGCACTGTCCATAAGAAATCCAGTTGCAGCAGACTTAACTTAAGCTTACAATAACTTATAGTAAGTCTAAACTTTAACACTAAGCATACTATGTTCGGAACACCTCAGCAGAAGGAAGAGAGATAGAAAGTAAAACCCAGGCTCCTTCTGGCCCTACTTTTATAGTCAGCATGACCTTGACAGAAAAGGTGAGAAGAGAACCAGTTTAAACCAGCTGTACTCAAACATCATGAACCTTCTGCTTGCTTCTTTCACGCAGAGAAGCTTCTCCAGAAGCCTCTTGAATTAATTAGAATAGGAAAGATCTCTACACATCAGATCAATACTTTCTTTGCTAAGAAATGCAAGCTGACACATATATCTTAGATCAAGATCATTGTGCCCCGAGAATTGTTTGGAAGCATCTGATGATGCAGAACTGAATCTCAAAGTTACAAACCAGCACAAAGCTTTGGGAGAGACTTTGAGGAGATACCAGCCTTTAGGCTTGCGGTTAACAGAGCTTCTGATCAGTAGTGTGGATGGGAGATCACAGGGTGCCTCACACAAACATGTACATAAAGGTAAAGGGTAAAGGGACCCCTGACCATTAGGCCCAGTCGTGGACGACGGTGGGGTTGCGGCGCTCATCTTGCTTTATTGGCTGAAGGAGCTGGCATACAGCTTCCGGGTCATGTGGCCAGCATGACTAAGCCGCTTCTGGCGAACCAGAGCAGCGCACAGAAACGCCGTTTACCTCCCCGCCGGAGCGGTACCTATTTATCTACTTGCACTTTGACGTGCTTTCGAACTGCTAGGTTGGCAGCAGCTGGGACCGAGCAACGGGAGCTCACCCCGTCGCGGGGATTCGAACCACCAACCTTCTGATTGACAAGCCTTAGGCTCTGTGGTTTAGACCACAGCACCACCATGAAGCTATTTAGTCTCCCATATTCTGGCTACCGGATCACAGGCCAAGGGTTGATTGACATTTGCACACAACTGGAATATTTATGGGCAGCAAAGTACTGCCAAGACAAAGTACTGAACGCACAACCAGAGAGAAAAAGTAAACACACGAGCCTATCCCATGTTTACACAAATTACATAAATTCCTACTGAATGGCAGTAGCAGGTATGGGGAACCTGTGGACCTTCAGAACCAAAGAATCATAGTGTTGGAAGGTATCCCAGGGGTCATCTAGTCCAACCCCCATTAGTCCAACAACGTCTGGAAGCACTACAGCTTCTCTTGTCCCCAACGTCAAAGGCAGGAGTGGCAATTTGGATACAAGATTGGAGGGGGGCCCAAGTCCAGATAAGCCCTGTTCCACTTGAACATGACGCAGCACAAGCACACCATTTGACCATTTGAATGCCAAGGCCCATCTACTTTCGGGGGGCCCGGTCCCGCCACAACTATTTGGGGGGCAAAAGGACCTCAGCCCCCTCAGAGTTGGCTCCTATGGTCCCCCTCGGAGTTGGCTCCTATGGTCCTAGGACTGCAGCCTAGCCCTGAATCGGATGCATGTTTACTCAGAGGTAAATCCGACCACCTTTCTCAACCTTGGGTCCCCAAGAGGTCTGGTTGGACTACAACTCCCATCATCCCTGGCTAGCAGGACCAGTGGCGAGGGACGATGGGAGCTGTAGTCCATCAACCTCTAGGGACCCAAAGCTGAGAAAGGCAGTTCAGGATCGCTGCCCAACAGCGCGTTAGCCTCTAGCCGCTTTACCTGCGAGCAATGCCGGCGCGCCACCGGACCGGACCTGACGAACCGCCGCTAGGGCGCACAGCAGCGGCAGGAGCACCAAATACGGCGGCAGCCGCTGCCGGGTCGCGCCGGATCCCAGCTGCATTGCCCGCCGCTGTTTGAACAAAGCGATGCCTCGGGAAGCGCCGAGAGCCGCGGCGGCCGAGGCCTGGATGGAGAGAACCGACTTGCGCGGCGCTTGTGTTGTGTGCGCAATTGCGCATTGGTGGCGCCCTGGCGATGGGGGATCGGCTAGCCGGGGCTGGAGGGGGCGGAGGAGATCAAGGCGCTCCTCCCTACCGCGGGGGAAGGAAGTCGCTTCCTCCAGGGCAGTAGGAGGAGATCTCACACCGCAGTGGGAGTTTGGGAAAAGCAGTTCAAGACTATGAAATTAAACGCGCCCCGAGGCGGTGGAGAGGGAGGCAGGAAAACGAGGAGGAAAGTGTCTCCCCGGGACTGCCCTGGGGGAATCCCCACTGACACCTCACTGGGTGACCTTTGGCCCGTCTTATCATTGTTGTTTTTTAAAAATAATATTTATTAAAATTTTTCAACAAGAAAAAAGGTTACAGAAATAATAAAAGAAAGAATACAAAAAATGCAAAACCAAAAAAGAAAAAATAATAAAGAAAAATAAAAACCGTTAAAAATAAATCCCACTTTCTCTTATCTTACCACTCATTTACTTATTTTCATGACTTCCTCACACCTCCCTTTTTTGTATTCCATTTAATAATTGGTTCAGCAAATCCATACCCTCTTTGTTTACCCTTAATTTCTTATCTTCACATATTATAACTTCAAATTTTCATCTAGTATCAATCCATTTTTACATATTCCTTTTGCCTTATTGCTAAAACCACTTCCTTGCATTCCAACATCATTAACATTCAATAATTTTGCAGTGTTTCTGTAAATAGTCTTTAAATTTCTTCCAATCTTCTTCCACCCTCATCATTGAATATGCAGAGTTGGAAGGGATTCCCAAGGATCATCTAGTCCAACCCCCTTGCAATGCAGGGAACGTTTTGCCTAATAATAATAATAAATTATTATTTATACCCCAGCTCCCAACAGAATATTAAAAACACAATAAAACATCAAGCATCAAAAACAGGGCTGTCTTCAGATGTCTCCTAAAAGACCTCTGCCTGGTTCCCTGTAACCTCACTTCTCACAGTGAGGGAACTGCTAGAAGGCCCTCGGAGCTGGACCTTAGTGTCCGGGATGAATGATGAGGTTGGAGACGCTCCTTAAGATATACTGGGCTGAGGCCGTTTAGGCTTTAAATGTCAGGCCAACACTTTGAATTGTTCTCAGAAACGTACTGGGAACCAATGTAGGTCTTTCAGGACTGGTGTTATATGGTCTCAGCGGCTGCCCCCAGTCACCAGTCTAGCTGCTGCATTCTGGATTAGTTGTAGTTTCCGGGTCACCTTCAAAGGTAGCCCCACGTAGAGTGCATTGCAGTAGTCCAAGCGGGAGATAACCAATTGATCTGCAACAGATCAATACAGCTACTTCTGGGGGATGAAAGGGGCAGGAGCCCTGCCCTCCTCCCAGTGGCGTAGCGTGGGGGGTGCAGGGGGGGCCGGCCGCACCGGGCGCAACATCTGGGGGTTAGGGTTAGGGGGTGCAAATCCACGGGTTAGGGGGCGCAAATCCACGGGTTAGGGGGCGCAAATTACTTGCCTTGCCCCGGGTGCTGACAACCCACGCTACGCCACTACCTCCTCCCCATTGATTCATCTTCATTTCACTTGCTGTTGCCCTCACCACAAATGGCTGCTTCTCTCCCCGCTCCCCCCCCCCCAGGGCAGCAAGCCTACATTCACTTATCTGAGAATACGTATCATTGCGCCCAGTGGGACCTGCTTCTGAGTAAATAAGCATAGGATTGTGCTGTTACTCTTGCAGGCTAAACACTCGAAAAGCTAGAAGGCAGATCTCCAGGGACCGTTATTGCAGAGGTTGTTTCTCCTCTTTAATTTGCCTGCAATTAATATGTGACACATGGATGATGCAATTAATAAAGTGCTTTCAGCATTATGTATGTTGTGTTTGTGACCGCAGGCAGGATCAGTCCATGTTTATACATAGAAGTGAGTGTCAAGAGGCCAAATTTTACCCTTTGGGTAAAACATAGAGCTGAACTGATTGAAACCGCAGGGTCCAGCTGCACACATGAATCTGGGCTGGTTTACAGTGGAGTTAGGGCTCTGAGGGCTCATTTTTGCAGGTGTTTAGCACCGTTTTTGAGTGAATCGGACGATGTCGGGATTTAGGTGAAATTGTGACCCCGCGGGTTAGGGTGCTGAGGGCTCATTTTATTTCCTACGATGAGACGCAGGTCTGGCCAGGATTATATCCTCTGGGCTTTATGAGGCATCTGACCCTCACCTGAGCCTTCTCCAGCTGAAGCATCACACACCTGCTTCCCAAGCTACCAAGCCCCACCTGGAATATTTCACTATTCAGGTCAACTTTACAAGGTTTCATATCCATTCCTCTCACCAAACCTTTTCTTCTTTTTCTTTTTTATAATTTATATACCCAGCTAAAAGGGACGCGGGTGGCGCTGTGGGTAAAACCTCAGTGCCTAAGACTTGCCGATCGTATGGTCAGCGGCGGTTCGAATCCCCGCGGCGGGGTGAGCTCCCGTCGTTCGGTCCCAGCTCCTGCCCACCTAGCAGTTCGAAAGCACTCTTAAGTGCAAGTAGATAAATAGGGACTGCTTTATAGCGGGAAGGTAAACGGCGTTTCCGTGTGCTGCACTGGTGCTGGCTCGCCAGCTGCAGCTTCGTCACGCTGGCCACGTGACCCGGAAGTGTCTTCGGACGGCGCCGGCTCACGGCCTCTAGAGCGAGATGAGCACGCAACCCTAGAGTCGGACACGACTGGCCCGTACGGGCAGGGGTACCTTTACCTTTACCTTTACCCAGCTAAAACACACCACCCATAAACTCCTAGGAATATAAGTGATTGAGGAAGGACAAGTAGCTCATCCACTTAGATCCCCACACCCCATATAATATAATATAATTATATTATAATATAATAATTAATATTATATGCCCCACTTTTTTGCAGGTCTGCTATGATCCTGATTCCGGAGCAAAGCACACAAGCCCCCCCCCCCCAACAGATCCATTGTTTTCAAAAAAAAATAATTTTTAAAATAATATTTATTAACATTTTAAAGGCTACAAAAGAAAGGAAAAAAAGTTAAACAAAACAATACGATACAATACAAAAACAAAAACACTACATAACATTAACACTAAACTATTAAATTAACAAAACAAGACAAACGCAATTTAAAACACATCCAATAATTTCAGTATCTTAACTTTCATTCACTTGTTTCAAGAACCTCCTCACACCTCCCTTTTTGTATTCCACTTCAATTAACTGTTTCAGCAATTCCTTTCCATCTTCCTCTGTTTTCTGTCCTGTAATTTATCTTAACATATTCTAACCTTATTTTTTCCCTTTAATACATTAATAATCTATTTGTACTTAATTCCTTGTAACATTTCTGCTAAAGCCATATAACTTCATTCCAACATTTTTCTAACATTCATTAATTTTACAGTATTTCTGTAAATAATCTTTAATTTTTTTCCAGTCTTCTTCCACCGACTCTTCTCCCTGATCTCAGATTCTGCCAGTCATTTCCGCCAGTTCCATATAGTCCATCAACTTCATCTGCCATTCTTCCCGGGTGGGTAACATTGTTTTCAAAATTTTGTCCATACAAAACACCATCTTTGGCAACCACGTTTGTTGTGATTCAAATTTGCATTAAAACCACGCTTGGTGAGGGTTGTCACACTCAGCAAACTGTTAATTCGGGCAAGTAAACTCCATCTCTCACTTCTTTACAAACAGTTTTTCTACTTGCAACACACTTGAGCGAACCTGCTCCTTTTCCTTGCACAGATATTTTGTTGCCATTTGCAACTGTGACTGATGAGTTTTCACTTAACTCTGATGTCATTCAATTCTCTCCAAAGCGGCTGCAAATGTTGACACGAGTCTCACTGCAACATTTAGCGGTTAAAACAACACGTTTCACAGCGCCCTACAAAATGATCCCCGCGGCGCCCTAATCCATGGCGTCAAGATTTAAAACCCAACATCGTCCGATTCACACAAAAGTGGATCCAAACACTGGCACAAGCTCCCTCCGAGGTTTGTTTTTTTTTTTTTATAAAAGATTTTTATTAATTTCCAATTTTTTAACAGAAACAAAAAACAACAAAAGAAACAGACAAACAAAAAAACTCATGTTTTCATAACCTTATTTTCATAACCCTCTTTTCCCGGACTTCCCCATACCTTTCCCTTTTTGCATCCTTAATTTAGTACCATTATTCAGCAACCTATCTTGCCCAATTAAATATAAATTTATCCTCTTTCTCTATTCCACCCTTAATTTTAAACCCAATTATCGCTGCAATTCTACGTCTTCTTTTCCCTCAGCATTTTAACACTCCTCAGTTTTATAATAATTCTTAAGATACATCTTAAATTTCTTCCAATCTTCTTCCACAGTCTCTTTCTCTTGGTCGCGGATTCTGCCGGTCATTTCTGCCAGTCCCATAAAGTCAATCACTTTCGCCTGCCATTCCTCCAGCGTGGGTAGCTCTTGTGTCTTCCAATACTTTGCTAGAAGGATCCTTGCTGCCGTAGTAGCGTACAAAAAGAAATTCTTATCCTTCTTCGGCACCAACTGGCCGACCATACCCAAGAGAAATGCCTCTGGTTTCTTGTTAAAGGTGCACTTAAGCACTTTCTTAATTTCATTATAAATCATTTCCCAGAAGGCCTTAATCTTTGGGCAGGTCCACCAGAGGTGGAAAAAGGTACCCTCAGTCTCTTTACATTTCCAGCATTTATTATTGGGCAAATGATAAATCTTCGCAAGCTTGACTGGGGTCATGTACCACCTATAGATCATTTTCATAATGTTTTCTCGTAAGGCATTGCATGCCGTGAATTTAATACCTGTGGTCCATAACTGCTCCCAGTCAGCAAACATAATGTCATGACCTATGTCCTGTGCCCATTTAACCATAGCAGACTTCACTGTCTCATCTATTGTATTCCACTTCAACAGCAAGTTGTACATTCTTGATAAATTCTTAGTATTGGGTTCTAACAATTCTGTTTCCAATTTCGATTTCTCCACCTGGAAACCAATTTTCCTGTCTTGTTTGAAAACCTCCATTATTTGAAAATAATGGAGCCAATCTCGTACCTTGGACTTTATTTTCTCATAACTTTGTAATTTAAATTCACCACCTTCTTGTTCTAAGATCTCAGAGTATTTCGGCCAATTGGTTGTCATATTAAGTTTCTTTACTTCCTTAGCCTCCATAGGTGAAAGCCACCTGGGAGTTCTGTTTTCCAGTAAATCTTTATACCGTATCCATACATTATATAGTGCTTTCCTGACAATATGATTTTTGAAACCCTTATACACTTTAACCTTGTCATACCAGATATATGCATGCCAACCAAAATTATTGTCAAATCCTTCCAAATCTAGAATGTCTGCATTTTCAAGAAGTAGCCAATCTTTTAACCAGCAGAAAGCTGCCGATTCATAGTAAAGTCTTAAGTCCGGCAGGGCAAACCCCCCTCTTTCTTTAGAGTCGGTAAGTATCTTAAACTTAATTCTGGGCTTTTTGCCCTGCCAGACAAATTTAGATATGTCTTTCTGCCACTTCTTGAAACAGTCCAGTTTATCAACAATTTGTAATGTCTGAAACAAAAATAACATTCTAGGCAATACATTCATTTTGATCACAGCAATTCGACCTAACAAGGAAAGCTTCAGGTTTGACCATATTTCTAAATCTTTCTTTATCTCAGTCCAGCACTTGTCATAATTGTCCTTAAATAAGTTCACATTCTTAGATGTCATGTTAATCCCCAGGTATTTTACACTCTTTGCCACCACTAACCCAGTTTCCTCTTGGAATCTTTCCCTTTCAACATTTGTTAAGTTCTTTTCCAATACCTTAGTTTTTTGTTTATTCAACTTAAATCCTGCGACCTGGCCAAATACTTGAATTAATTCCAAGGCTCTTTTGGTACTAGTGTCTGGCTCTTGCAAGGTCAGTACTAAGTCATCTGCAAAAGCCTTTAATTTGTAATGTCTGGCTCCGACCTGAATCCCTTTTACCAGCTGATCTCCCCTAATCATATTTAACAGGACCTCCAGGACCGATATAAAAAGTAATGGGGATATTGGGCACCCCTGACGTGTCCCTTTTTCTATAGGTAGTTCATTCATAACCACATTATTTACAATTAACTTCGCCTTTTGCTCAGAATAAATTGCACTTATACCATTTTCAAACCTTTGACCTACCCCCATCCCATGGAGATTCTTTTTCATAAATTTCCAAGATATATTGTCAAAGGCTTTCTCCGCGTCCACAAAAATTAGAACTGCCTTCGTATTAATGTTCACTGTCAGCATTTCTATAATGTCAATTATATTCCTTACATTAGTAGATATATGCCTACCCGGGAGAAAGCCTGCCTGGTCTCTATGAATCTCCTCCACCAGCACCTTCTTTAGTCTTTTTGCCAAAATGTCTGCAAAAATTTTGTAATCCACATTAAGTAGTGATATAGGGCGGTAGTTCTTGATCTGTTTTTTATCAACCTCAGTCTTTGGTATGAGTGTGATGAAAGCTTCTTTCCACGTCTCAGGTGCCCTTTTCCCCTCTAATATCTCGTTGCAAACCTCCTTAAGTGGCTGAATTATCCAGTCTTTCAAGGCTTTGTAATATCTGGAGGTTAGTCCATCTGGCCCTGGAGATTTCCCCAGTTGCATGTTTTGAATGGCACCCTCGATTTCTTGTTCAGTTATTTTCTCATTTAGAAACGCTATACTTTGTTGCGAAATTTTTTGTAATCCATATTTCTTAAGAAATTCTTCAATGTCTCTTTCATTTTCCGGCCCTTGTGCATACAATCTTCTGAAATAGCTCTGAAAGCAGTTGCTGATCTCATTTGGTTTCGAAATATTCTTTCCGTCTACCTCCAAACTTGTAACTGTGTTCAATTTCAGTCTCTTCTTCAGTTGCCATGACAGGAGTTTCCCACATTTATCTGCCGATTCAAATGTCTTTTGTCTCATTCGTTTAATTTTCCATTCAATCTCCTGGTTCATCAATTCCATATATTGCTTCTGATACAATTTGATTTGTCTCAAGATCTCATGTGACTTTGGGTTGGATCTCAGTTTCTTTTCACTGTCTTTTATCTTTTCCAGAATTTTATCTTTCTTCTCCTGTTGTTTCCTCCTTTTCAAGGAATTCTGCTGTATCAGGAAACCCCTCATCACGGCCTTGCTTGCGTCCCAGATCACTCGTTTCTCCACTTCTGTCCTTAGATTTATCTCAAAATAGTCCTTCAAAGTCTTTTGGGCCTTTTGGTACACCTCTGGATCTTTAAATAGGGTGTCATTCATTCTCCATCTGAAAGAGCCAGCTGTTGTTATTTTCATTTCCATCTTTACTGCATTGTGGTCGGAGCATGTCTTTGGGCAGATTTCCACTTTCTTTATCTTAGGAGCCATCCCACTAGTAATCCATATTTGATCTATTCTTGTCCAGGTCATCTGTGATTCTGAAAAGAATGTTCCCTCCCTCTCGAGGGGGTTTCTTATTCTCCAAATGTCGATCAGGTCCAAGTTGTCAGTCATTTCAAAAAAAGTCTTAGGTAGTCTCCCGTCCTTGGAGATCACCTGTCTTTGTGCTTTGTCCATATTTGTAGAGACAACCCCGTTCATATCGCCTAATAAAATCACCTTGTAATCCAGATAATTTGTTAGTGTCTCATGTAATTTCTTATAAAATTCTGCCTTCCCTTCATTTGGTGCATAAATTCCAAATATCAAAATTTTTTCTCCTTGAATCTGTATCTCAATTGCCAAGATTCTGCCCTGTTCATCTTTAAAAATCTGTCTTGGAGCCAATTTTTCTTTTGCGTATATCACCACTCCTCTTTTCTTAACTTTATCTGATGAAATAAATTCTTGTCCCAATCTTTTATTTATAAGTAATCTTCTGTGTGCTCTTGTCACGTGGGTTTCTTGTAAACAAATCAGATCCAATTGTTCTTTCTTCAAAATGTGAAAAACCTCACGCCTTTTTCTGGGAAGGTTCAGTCCATTACAGTTCCAAGTTAAAATTCTCAGAGACATTGTTAGTTAGTTACCTCCAACTGCACCCTGCAGCTGTTCTTCGTCCGTTGGTGATTTGAGTCCAAATGTCAAATTCCCCAAGTCTGTGTCTGCAGTTGAGTTGAGGACCCCTTTCACCAGGTCTTCTCCGTGTTTATGTAGGAACTGTTCTTTATCTTGTACAGTTTTTATCTTGACTTTCTTTCCTCTGAAGTTGAAGGACAAACCCTGTGGAAACTCCCACCTGAAAGGTATGTTGTTCTTCTTCAGCAGGTCCACCAAAGTCTTAAACTGAGTTCTCACCTCCAAAATATATTTTGGGATATCCCTGTAGATTTGCACAGAGACGTTTTGAATCTGGAGCGTTTTCTGGTAATGCAAACTAAGTATCTTGTCTCTCTCCTCTTTCGACCTCAATGTAATCAGGCAGTCCCTTGGAATCTTCCTGCCTTGCCTTCTACCCAATCTGAAGGCAGTTGTAATCTCAAATTCTGTTCCCTCTAGGTTTTCCTGCCAGAAGTCTGAAATTTCTTTTGTGAGAAAGTCCACTAGGTTGTCCCCCTCACTCTCAGGAACCAACCTAAGTCTTAAGTTCTTCTCCTTACGCTGCATGTCCCATAAAGAAAGGGTCGCCTCATGCTGGTCAAGCCTCCTACAAACAGGAACTAAATTTTCCTGTGTAGATTCCGCAGTAGATTTAGCCTCTTCTGCAATTTTCCTTATTGTGGCGTTCTCCTCTACCAACTGTTGTATAATCTGTGTATTAGACGTTACGCTCTTCGTGTTTAAATCCAATTTTGCCGTTAGATCTGCCAGTTGCTTAGTATTTTCTGTACTCTGTTTGTTCAATCTTTCTAAAGATTCATTTATCTTCAATAATGCCTGTGTCACTGACTCCATGAATGCACTTATTCCCTTTTCCTGTCCACCTGGGCCTGTTGGCAATAGTCCTGATAAGGAGCCCCTTTTCTTATGTGCTGCCTTGGACTTGGATCTTGTTGCTATTTCATCTCCAGGGCCGCTCATGTCCCAAGGTCGTTCTCACAGGAACAGGTTTGAATGGAAAAAACCAGTGACTAACAATCGTGTTGCAACTGTTACTTCCAGCCCTCTAGAGGGAGCTGAAATCTTCAGTATAGCAAAGAAACAATGAATCCAAAAGCCCTCAGAGGGAAAAGTTACTAAAAACTTCTCTCAGTCTTTTTAGTTGCAACCGTATAATTTTTACAAAGTCTCAGTAAATTGTATCAAATAAAGTCTCCTCTTTGCAATGTCTTTGACAGCTCCCTGTCAAAGTGTATCACTCAGGCAGTCCGCTCCCAGAGACAGAGTCTGCGGTAGATTGTCCCTTAAAAAAAATTTCCCTGCAGGTTTCCTTTCTTTTTCACCCCCCCCCCCCCCCGTTCCTGCTCCCTAGGGGGGAGGACTTAAGTCAATGCTGGGGTTAATCCTTTTTTTAAAAATTTCCCTTAAAAGATGTCAATTGCAGCTTACCAAGTCCGTTGCTTTAGCAGTCATGCAATCTGGGGAAGGCAGACTTCCTTTGTTAACCAACCCCACTTTCGGCCAAATTTTGAAGAAATTAAATTTAAAGTCCCGAAAGGGTTGCCAATCCTACTCACGGGAATCTCTTTCAGTCCAAATAACAGGAAGAAGTCGGCGCTCTCCGCTAATGGCGATGCGGCTTCACTCCACGAGCTGGGTAGCGACTCTCAGCTCTGCGCTCCCCCGATGCTCCTCCGGAGCCTTTAAAAAGGCTCTTTCGCAGTAAAAGGGGGCGCAAACGATGCCCACCGAGTCTCCTTGCTCACAGGCTTCCGCGCCTGTGATTTTAGGGGTCCCCGCTTCGCCGTAGCGGTCAGACCCGAACTCGCGGAGCAGCTCTCTCTCCGGAGAATGGAAAGCGAGCCGCCATTAGCGCCGGCGCCAACCGGAAGTCCGCTCCCTCCGAGGTTTGTTTGGCAAAACGTTTGGTAGGGCAAACCATGATCCGCGGGTCAGGGTGCTGAGGGCTCATTTTATGGCGTGCCTGAAACATGACGTTTGCACCACGAAGTGTTACAGAGTGTTTGGCACCATTTTCAGGTGTTTGGCACCATTTTCAAGTGAATCGGATGACGTCGAGATTTTGGTGAAACCGTGATTCCACAGGTTCTGAACTTAAACTCTGAAGTTAACACTCTGATATTTAGCTGATTAATTGTATTTCAATAACTTTGAAATACAAGGCTTTATTTTTAAACAGCTTTTTCTATGCTGCTTAATCCCCCAAAAACCTCTACGTGGTTCACATAAAACCCCAAAGCAG
The DNA here is from genome assembly GCF_951804945.1 of Podarcis cretensis. Taxonomy (NCBI): domain Eukaryota; kingdom Metazoa; phylum Chordata; class Lepidosauria; order Squamata; family Lacertidae; genus Podarcis; species Podarcis cretensis. Next base: position 123,706,731 of record NC_137170.1, read on the forward strand.
TTTACACACTTCCAAACATCATTGCTAATTCATGTGAGGTAAGTTTAACTTAGGGACACGGGTGGCGCTGTGAGTTAAACCACAGAGCGTAGGGCTTGTCGATCAGAAGGTCGGCAGTTCGAATCCCCGCGATGGGGTGAGCTCCTGTTGCTCGGTCCCAGCTCCTGCCAAACTAGCATTTTGAAAGCACATGAAAGTGCAAGTAGATAAATAGGTACCGCTCCGGCGGGAAGGTAAACGGTGTTTCCGTGCGCTGCTCTAGTTCGCCAGAAGCAGCTCAGTCATGCTGGCCACATGACCCGGAAGCTGTACGCCAATAAAGCAAGATGAGCGCCGCAACCCCAGAGTCGGCCACGACTGGACCTAATGGTCAGGGGTCCCTTTACCTTTACCTAAGTTTAAATTAAACAAATGCAGCCTAGCACATGCTGTTGGAAGAAAAAAACCTCTTTAATGTTGTCGTGTCTTTTGAGAGTATGGGATATTATCTGTAATTATAATTTGCCAGGGCCAAGAGGAGCTTCACAAATAAATAGTTTCGAGTAAAGTTACCAAATGGACAGAGCCTGGCCAGCTCTCCTGCATTTAGCAGTAGTTCGATCTTCACAAATCAGCAGGTAAATCTTTTCACTCACTGCATGGAGATAAAATATCACCTGCAATATGTTTGCAACCCACTGTGAAGGGCACAGCTATAGTGGCTGTCTGAAAAGCTGGAAATCCTAACTTCAAAATCAATTTTAAAACTGAGATGGGTCAGATATGGCCCTCCAGATGTAACCTGCCTGTGGTACGTATGATTCTTAGCACTTCCTTTCTTTTTGGAGATCGTTCCACTTTCTCATCATGTTCAAATCTGCCTTGAAAATGTTTGTGGATTGTTCCTGTTCATTAGGATTAAAATAACTTGCCAGCTTGGTAAATATCACTTTCACAAACCCCCACAGGTTGTCCTACAAGCCATGGGCGTTTATCAGTGCCAGGATTATTTCCACCCATGTGGGTCACAGAGGGTAGCAGATATGCACTTTAAACAGAGAATGCGTGAGTCACTCATTGCTGTGCAATGTGCAGTGAAGATGCCCAAGCTTCTCTTCCATTAACTACCAGGTGAGGGTGATAAAGAGCTTTTTTGCCAGGTGTTCGAAAACTCAGAATAGTTACAATGGACAAGAAACATACAGTGGTACCTTGGTTCTCAAACTTATTTATATATATATATATATATATATTAGGGACGCAGGTGGCGCTGTGGGTAAAAGCCTCAGCGCCTAGGGCTTGCCGATCGAAAGGTCGGTGGTTCGAATCCCTGCGGCGGGGTGCGCTCCCGTCGTTCGGTCCCAGCGCCTGCCAACCTAGCAGTTCGAAAGCACCCCTGGGTGCAAGTAGATAAATAGGGACCGCTTACTAGCGGGAAGGTAAACGGCGTTTCCGTGTGCGGCTCTGGCTCTGGCTCTGGCCAGAGCAGCGATGTCACGCTGGCCACGTGACCCGGAAGTGTCTCCGGACAGCGCTGGCCCCTGGCCTCTTAAGTGAGATGGGCGCACAACCCCAGAGTCTGTCAAGACTGGCCTGTACGGGCAGGGGTACCTTTACCTTTACCTTTATATATATATTTATTAAAATTTTTAAACATAAATGCAGAAATAAAAAACAATGAAACATATATCATAACATATTTTCTTAGCTTCATTGGACTCCCTCACGTCTCCCGCTCCCACTTGCATCATTGTCAATTCTTACCTGCAATTTATCATCTTGTTTACATTCTTGTATCCCATTCATTTAAAATATAATCTAATATTTCTCCCAAAGGTTTATGTTTTTTCCTCAATCTCACTTGTCATCCTAATTCCATCTAGTTTAGTGGTGCTCAATTATTTATGATCTAGCATCCTTCTTAACATTCAACCAAATTACAATGCTTTTTAAAATAAATCTTAAATTTCTTCCAGTCTTCTTCAACTTTCTCTTCTCCCAGGTCTCGGATTCTGCCGGTCATCTCGGCTAGTTCCATATAGTCTATCAGCTGCATCTGCCACTCTTCCAGTGTGGGTAGATCTTGGGTTTTCCAGTGCTTAGCGATAAGTATCCTTGCTGCTGTTGTTGCATACATAAAAAATGTTCGGTCCTTCCTTAATACCTTCTGGCTGACAATACCCAAAAGGAAGGCCTCTGGTTTCTTAGTGAAGGTATACTTAAATACCTTTTTCAGCTCATTATATATCATTTCCCAGAAAGCCTTCACTCTAGGGCAAGTCCACCAGAGGTGAAAGAATGTTCCTTCATTTTCTTTACATTTCCAACATTTGTTATCAGACAAATGGTATATTTTGGCAAGTTTAACTGGAGTCATGTACCATCTATATATCATTTTCATTACATTTTCCTTCAAAGCATTACATGCAGTGAAGTTCAACCCAATGGTCCACAACCTTTCCCAGTCCTCAAACATAATGTTGTGCCCAATGTCCTGTGCCCACTTTATCATAGCCGATTTAACCATTTCATCTTGTGTATTCCATTTTAACAGCAAGTTATACATTCTTGAGAGTACCTTAGTCTTAGGCTCTAACAGTTCTGTTTCCAACTTCGATTTCTCCACCTGGAACCCTAACTTTTTGTCATTTTTAAAAACTTCTTTAATCTGAGCGTAGTGTAACCAGTCTCGCACTTTATCCTTCATTTTCTCCAAACTCTGCAATTTCCAATTGTCTCCATCTTTTTCTAGTATTTCCCAATATTTTGGCCATTTGGCCTCCATAATGGGTCTTTTTCGGGCCTTAGCTTCCAGCGGTGAAAGCCACCTTGGAGTTTTATTTTCCAATAAGTCTTTATATTTTGTCCAGACATTAAACACTGCTTTTCTGACAATATGATTCTTAAAGGCCTTATTAATCTTAACCTTGTCATACCATAAGTATGCATGCCAACCAAAAGCATTGTTAAAACCTTCCAGATCCAGAACGTCAGTGTCCTCGAGAAGTAGCCAGTCTTTTAGCCAGCAGAAAGCTGCGGCCTCATAGTACAACTTTAGGTCTGGCAGGGCAAAGCCCCCTCTTTCTTTCGCATCAGTTAATATCTTAAACTTAATTCTGGGCTTTTTGCCCTGCCAGACAAACTTAGAGATGTCTCTCTGCCACTTCCGGAAGCACTCCGTCTTGTCCACAATCTGTAGTGTTTGAAACAAAAACAACATTTTTGGCAATACATTCATCTTAATAGCAGCAATTCGGCCTAACAAAGAAAGTTTCAATTTTGTCCAACTGTCTAAGTCTCTTTTAATTTCAGACCAACATTTTTCATAGTTATCCTTAAAAAGACTCAGATTTTTTGCTGTTATGTTTACCCCTAGGTACTTTACTTTTTTAACCACAGTTAGTTCTGTCTCTCTCTGAAACCGTTCTGACTCTGTATCTGTCAAATTTTTTCCCAGCACCTTAGTTTTCTGTTTGTTTAATTTAAATCCCGCCACCCGACCAAAGTCTTGAATCAATTGTAACACTCTTTTCGTACTAGATTCTGGCTCCTGCAGGGTCAAGACTAGGTCATCTGCAAAAGCTTTAAGTTTGTATTGTTTCGCTCCGACCTGGATTCCTTCCACCAACCGGTCCCCTCTGATCATATTCAAGAGCACCTCCAGAACCGAAATAAATAGCAGAGGGGAAATGGGGCAGCCTTGTCGTGTTCCTTTTTCAATTTTAAACACTTCTGTAACCACATTGTTAACTATCAATTTAGCTTTTTGTTCTGAATATATTGCATCAATCCCATTCTCAAAACCCCGTCCCACTCCCATTTCTTTTAAATTTCCCTTCATAAATTTCCAAGAGATATTGTCAAAGGCCTTCTCCGCATCTATAAAAATTAACACTGCTTTTGTATTTATGTCTGTTTGCAAAAGTTCCAGAATGTCAATGATATTCCTTGTGTTAGCAAACAGGTGTCTACCTGGGAGAAAGCCTGCCTGGTCTTTATGAATTACTTCATTTAATACTTTTTTGAATCTACTTGCCAAAACATCTGCAAATATTTTGTAATCCACATTTAAAAGGGAGATGGGACGATAGTTCTTAAGTTGTGTCTTTTCAGCTTCCAGTTTTGGTATCAATGTGATAAAAGCTTCTTTCCACGATTCCGGCGCCTTCTTCCCCTCCATAATTTCATTGCTGACCTCCATCAGTGGTTGTATCAGATAGTCTTTTAATGTCTTGTAGTACTTGGAGGTCAGCCCATCTGGCCCTGGGGATTTGCCCAATTGCATGTTCTGAATGGCTTGTTCAATCTCTTGTCGTGTTATTTTGCAATTCAGGATTGATCTATTTTCTTGTGACAATTTTGTTAGTCCATTTTTTTCCAAAAATTGTTTAATCTCAACCTCATCTTGTGGCCCTTGAGTATATAATCTTTTGAAATATCTCTGGAAGCACTTTCTGATCTCCACAGGGTTCTGAATATTTCTTCCTTCAATTTCTAAATTTGTGACTGTGTTTAGTTTTTGTCTCCTCTTCAACTGCCAAGCTAGCAGTTTCCCACATTTATTTGCAGATTCAAAAGTTTTTTGTTTCATTAATTTAATCTTCCACTCTATTTCCTGGTTTATCAATTTAGAATATTGTGCTTGATGAAGTTTGATTTCTCTCAAGGTCGGCTGTGACTTCGGATTTGATCTTAACTTCTTCTCCAATTCTTTGATTTTCTCCAATATCTTGTCTTTCCTCTCATTTTGTATCCTTTTCTTTACAGCATTCTGTTGTATCAAGAACCCCCTCATTACAGCCTTACTTGCGTCCCAGATAGTTCTTTTTTCCACCGTAGTGTTCATGTTTATCTCAAAATAGTCCTTCAAGGCTTTTTGGGCCTTCTCAACAATCTCCTGATCTCTAAACAAATTGTCATTCATCCTCCATCTAAAGGAGCCGGTTGGTAGTAGTGTCATGTCCATCTTCGTTGCATTATGGTCGGAGCAGGTCTTTGGGCAGATTTCCACCTTTCTGACCTTGGGTGCCAGACCTCTAGTTATCCATATTTGGTCGATTCTTGTCCAAGTCAGCTGGGCTTCAGAGAAGAATGTTCCCTCTCTTCCCAAGGGGTTCTTCGTTCTCCAAATGTCAATTAAGTCCATATTGTCTCTCATTTCAAAAAAAGTCTTTGGTAGTCTGCCGTCCTTTGTAACATTTTGGCTTTGTGACTTATCCATGTTAGTTGATACGACCCCGTTCATATCTCCCATCATAATGATGTTGTCATAGTCCAGATAATCCAGCATTGTCTCATGCAACTTCTTGTAAAATTCCGATTTCCCTTCATTTGGTGCATAGATTCCTAATAACAAAATCTTCTCTCCTTGATGTTGTATCTCAATTGCTAAAATTCTTCCATGTTCATCTTTAAATAAGAATTTGGGTGACAGGCTCTCTTTTGCATATATCACCACGCCTCTCTTCTTTACTCTGTCCGAAGATATAAATTCCTGGCCAAGTCTTTTATTTATTAACACTTTTCTGTGGAGCCTAGTCACATGTGTTTCTTGTAGGCAAATGATATCCAATTGTTCCTTTTTTAATATGTGAAAAATTTTCCTCCTTTTTTCTGGGATGTTACAGCCATTTATATTCCAACTCAAGAGTTGCAGAGACATCCTGAATTAGTCTGATTATTTTCCTGGGGGTGGTGTCTTGTTCACTGGATCTTCAGGTTCCGAGGGTGCAGGTACCGCTGGTGCTCCAGGCCCAGAGGGTAGTTCAATTCCCTTTTGAAGGTCCTCTCCATATGTGGTCAAAAATTTATCTCTGTCTTCCAATGTTCTGATTTTAACCTTCTTCCCTCTAAAAGTGAAAGATACTCCTTGGGGAAATTCCCACCTGAAGATAATTGAGTTGCTCCTCAACAATTTGACCAGTTCAAGATAGTCAGATCTAAGATCCAACAGTTGTTTAGGGATGTCCTTGTAAATTTCAATTCTTCTATCCAAAATGTCCAGTGACTTTCCGTAGTGTAGGCCCAAAATCTTATCCCTTTCCTCCTTTGATCTCAATGTTATCAAACAGTCTCTGGGCTTCTCTTTCTTTACAAGTCTTCCAAGCCTGAAGGCTGATACGATTTTAAAGTCCTTTTCCTCTAAATTCCAAAACTTGGAAAACTCTTTAGTCAGGAACTCAGCTAAGTTGCCTTCTTCCGCTTCTGGTATCGACCTTATCCTAAGGTTACTCTCCCGGTTCCGCAGTTCTATCATGGAAAGGTAGGTCTGGTTTTCACCTACTTGTTTGCTGAGTGGTCTTACCTCTTGTTCCAAATTTCCCAGTCTTTGGCTAGTATCCTCAGCCAATTTCCGATTTTCTGCCGTGGCCTCCGTCAGTTCTCCAATTGCTTGTACGTTCTGTGATACTTGTCCAGTTAATCTATTTAAACATTCTGTGTTTTGATCAATTTTAGCTGTTTGCTCATCAGCTTTCTTATCCAGAGATTCTACTCTCTTGTCCAAAGATTCCAGTTTTTCGTAGATTTTCTCTAAAATAGAAGAAGTTGCTCCTGAGGCCATATCTTCCAGTTGTAATTGCTCAGTTTCTCCCTTCCCTGCTTGTGGCCGAGAAGCAGCTTCTTCTTCTGAAGGCAGAGTAGGCACAGATGATCTGCGTGCCTGAGAGGCTGCGGTTAAAGTTGTTAAAGTTGTTTGTCTAGTTTTTGGTCCCTTTTTTCTTGCGCCACTCATTCCAGAGTTATCTAAAAGTCAAGGTCAAGCTGAGTTGTTCCCATGAGAAAACAACAGCCCAGATGGTAACAGTCAAACAGGAGGCCGGGAAAGGAAAGTAAAATAATGTCACTGCTGTAAATCCCGAATCCTCTAGGGGGAGCATAAAATGTCTTTAGGGAAGAGATCAATTCTGGTAAAATTGCTAAAATCAAGTTTAAAGTCCCGGAACCTTCAATAGCAGGTTTTAAGCAGAGTTAGTATTAACAGCCACATTGTTTCAAACAGTGCAAACTGGTATTTCAAATGATGCTTCAAAGTAGCAAGTCCAAACTCCCTCAGATTGTTGCAATTTTTAATTCAAAGTAACCAAATCTGCAGACTGACAGCTCAGTTACTCAGGCAGCTCCAGAACCTGGGTTTCTTACTCAAATTATATTTCCGATAGAAGAAAGGTATCACGATGCAAGTAAGGAACATAAAATCAAGTGCTTAAAGTCCTTATTTTGCTTACAAAAAAGTTCAACGGTTGCTCAGATCGATTAAGTTAAAAATTCTTTCTTTGCCTCCACTCCTCCAGCTCTTTGCTTTGAAGTTCAGTGACAGCGGAAGACGGACTTCCTGTTTTACGTCGCTCCGCTTTCAGCCAAATTCAATAATTTTTAGTCTCAAATTTTGTAAAGTCCTCTTTACTCACAGATTGTTGCTTTTCCAAATCAGAAGTTTCAGGAAAAGAGGTCAGCGCTCACCGGCAGCAGCAGCGCGGCTTCACTCCGTAGCTTGCGAAACGACCCACAGCGCCGCTACCCCCTCCCCGCTCCGGAGCCCCTTACGGGGTTCCTTCAACGTTTCAGGGGTTGCTTCTGGCGCCCGCCGGGTCCCGAGACCACAGGCTTTTGCTGCCTGTGGGTTTCCAACGTGGGTCTCCGCTTCGCCGTAGCGGACGACCCGTTTCCCACGGAGCTTCCTCTTCACAGAAGGAAGAGGACCGCCATTGCCGTTCGCGCCGCCTCCTTGGTTCTCAAACTTAATCCATTCCGGAAGTCTGTTCCAAAACCAAAGCATTCCAAAACCAAGGCGCGCTTTCCCATAGAAAGTAATGCAAAATGGATCAATCTGTTCCAGACTTTTAAAAACAACCCCTAAAACAGCAATTTAACATGAATTTTACTATCTAACGAGACCATTGATCCGTAAAATGAAAGCAATAATCAATGCACTGTACTATAAGATAAATAACATAGTATTGTAGATTATAAAAATTTAAAGTATTTTCTTTTCTTACCTGCACTGATGTTAGTCATTGTTTGGATAATTCAGAACCTATAAGAAGAAACAATTGTTCATTTCTTGTGCACAAGAGTTTGACTAAGGTGTGGAAGTAACTAACCCACCAAGGAACAGGGCTCCTAAGTCCATATTACATGGAAAAATAGAGAGTACTGCTATTGAAGCTCTCATGCTGAGCTGGGAAATCTGAGGCAGATGTTGCCTCAGTCCCCATCCATCATCATCATCATCATCATCACCATCATCATCATCATCATCATCATCATCATCATTTGTACCTCGCTCAGCTCACTGGGCAAGCCCATACGAAATTTGTTTTGCGAAGCAACTCCAAAACGGAAAACTCTTTTGTCTAGCGAGTTTTCCGTCTTGCGAGGCATTCGTCTTGCGGGGCACCACTGTATATAAAAACATAACAAAGCATTACACATTTCCTATACAGCGCTGCCTTCAGATACCCTCTCAAAGTTGTATAGTTATTTATTTCCTTGACATCTGATGGGAGGGCATTCCACAGGATGGGTGCCACTATCAAGGAGGCCCTCTGCCTGGTTCCCTGTAACCTCACTTCTCGCAGTAAGGGAACTGCCAGAAGGCTCTCAAAGCTGGACCTCAGGGTCTGGGCTGAATGACGGGTGGAGACGCTCCTTCAGGTATACTGGGACGAGGCCGTTTAGGGCTTTAAAGGTCAGCACCAACACTTTGAATTGTGCTCAGAAATGTACTGGGAGCCAATGTAGGTCTTTCAGGACCGGTGTTATATAGTCTCGGTGGCCACTCCCAGGCACCAGCCTAGCTGCTGCATTCTGGATTAGTTGTAGTTTCCAGGTCACCTTCAAAGGTAGCCCCACGCAGAGCACATTTCAGTAGTCCAAGTGGGAGATAACTAGAGAAAACTCTGTTGAGACAGTCCACAGGCAGGTAAGATCTTAGGTGGCGTACCAGATGGAGCTGGTAGACAGCTGCCCTGGACACAGAATTGACCTGTGCCTCCATGGACAGCTGTGAGTCCAAAATTAGTTATAGCATGGCCAATCATCAGGGATGATGGAAGTTGTAGTCCCACAACTTCTGAGAGGCCGCAAGTTCCTCATCCCTGCTGTAATGTTTTCTGTTCCTATTGGAGAAGAATCAACTCTTAAGGCTCTCCTGCTACTTTTAGAAGCCTGTTTATCAAGGAACTCTGTACAGACACAAGCCAGTTTCCTACAGCTATTATAAACTGCTTGATGGAGCTCCTGCCTTGGAATTCAGGCAAAGCCTTCTAATCCTTCTTGATAGGCCACCGTCCCCTAGAGCTACATTTTCCTCTTAATTGAGAGCTCTCTGACAGTTACTGCAGATTGCATTGATAGCAAAGTGCAAACATTTAGGAATGAAAAACAGCGAGGCAGGAAGTTCAGCGCCGCTCGACAGAAGTACCACCGTGTCAGGAGTCACAAACTGTAAAAACAAAGCAAGCAAGCACGAAAGGCGCATGGAATTGGGCACAAAACATCTCCGACGTCGCTGAATTGCATGGGTGGAAATGAGGCTTTGAGATACAAAAATATCCCCCACATATTGAACTTTTGGCAATCTGTCCCACAGTACTTGTATGGGTGTCGGAAAATAACACTTCCCTCTTCGTGTCAGCAAATGCCGAGGGGGAAATCATGATAAAGTGTATTTGAGGAGGTGGACATAAAGACCAAATGATTAGGTCACTTCAGCCTAGTTAACAAACCAGAAGTCTCCTTCTGATTGTTGCAGTTGATTAGCTGTTCCTGACAAATTTCTTTTATTTACTTCTCAATATTTTACTCTATTCTCTCAAAAGGCAGAGTGGTTTCAGGTTTATTGAAAGTAAGGGACACATTTAAGGGGGTGGGACTTCACTATTATATCATCCCTATATTGACAGAGGTGGTGGAACTGTGGACGTCTAGATTTTGTTATAAGAATTTTAAGGTCTCAAATACAGGATTAATATTCACAAATGCATACATATCTAAATATATGACCTATGTGTCTGAAATGGTATGGGAGAGCAATCCTGAAGCCATTTTGACTCTCCCAATGGCACAAATATTGCTCTGCAGTAAGGGAGGCAAATGGGGAAAGCCTTCCCATTGTCTTTTTCCTCGCAAATCCTGTCTTAAGGGCGTATTTGTGCATGAATAGGGTGAGCCTGTGACCTGGATTCAGGAACTGAAGTATTAACCATCACAAAAGAATGGCCAGGCTGCCCAGGTAATGCAGTCAGTGACCATTATCAGGTATACTGGCAGGCAGGATTTCTGCTGCAGACCGCCTCCTTCTGTGATGTATGTATGATGTTTCAGGGAGGGGGGGTCTTGGGCTACAGGGTGGGCAATTTCAAAAGTCTATATAAGGGCTTGCGCACCATTGTTCAGGGTTCTCCTCTCTACTGCGCATGATGAGTGGGGACCCTGTTGCAACAGTTCCTTTAATAAAGATCAGGCTTGCTAGCCGCTTTGCTTCTCAATATACTCTGGTTGGCCTCTGTTTTCTCCTACCGATAGGGAACCCACCTAAGGACTCTATACTATACGGGCACTGCAATACCCTAGAAGGGAAAGGAAGCAGTTTTTCTTATAACAGTTTCATTGTAATTCCTATTAGTGCCCAGCCAGCTTGGCTGATGGTGAAGGGCGATAAAAACCATAGTCTAACAACATCTGAAACGCCTGCAGGTCCCTCATCTCTGTGGAAAACTTTAACCTGTAGAATAACAATCCAACTAGGTTATGCAGGTTAAGACAAAGTCAGGAAGCTATTGTCAATAAATAATAACCATTTTGGAAGAATGAGGCTCTTATAAGTTAAAATATAAGTATTCAGTGAGAGAGAGAGAGAGAGAGAGAGAGAGAGAGAGAGATATGGAAAGAAGACAAAGTCCCTACCAGAGAAGAATGGCAGATCAAGTTGATGAACTATGCCGAAATGGCAAAAATGACTGGAAAAATCAGAAATCAGGAAGACCAAAACTTTAATAAAGAATGGGGGAAATTTATAACTTACCTTAAAGACAATTGTAAACAGTTAAAATTGTTAGCGGGATTGCAATAACACTTGTAATGTAACAAGAACGAGTGCTTTTCCCCTAAAAAATATGTTTAGGGGCACTCTCATTTTGACTTAAGAAAATCACCATTTTATAGTTCAAATCGAGAAAAACAAATACAGTAGATGGACAAAAGTACAAAGATTCACAAAATGTTTAGAGGTATGCGTCCACCTAGAAAAAAAGCACTGACAAGGACTATGGATATAATGGAGATATAAAATTTTGGACTATTAAAAGATGCAGTAAGAAAGGTTTAACAAAAAGAACCATAAAGGGGAGGAGGGAAGTTCAGAGAATTTGTGAGAATCCTGTTTTTATATAATATGTTGTGGTGTGAGCGTAAATTTTTCTATGGAAAATCAAATAAATAAATTTGGGAAAAAATAAAATATAAATATTCAGGGTGAGGCTTTGTTTTTGTAACCTGTTCTGTATGTTGTGTGACAGGTTTTTCCAGCTTGTTTGGCAGGAAAATGGTAGACAGTCTCAAAGCAGGTGTCAGATTAACTCAGACGCCCAAATCCCCTAAACCCAAACCAGACACAGCATCTATTCTTGCACAAATAATGAAAGCTTTGAAATACTTATTCTGACCTTGTTAAAGAGAAACAGTTTGCACGACAGACCAGCAAGTTCTTGCTTCTGCCAAGATTCCTTCTTCTCAGATAAGCGACTTGAAGCTCCTCGGCTATTTTCAAACTCACGAGCCAGTTTTTCAAAGCGAGAGAAATGTGAAATCCCACTTTATTCCAAACACATATCAGGAAGTATAATTAATTAGCACTTGAGATTTTTGATAGCACATCTTTGTAACGTCTAGCCACATATGGTTTCTAAAGTAGCAATTGTTTGTATTTTATCTGTCTCCACTAAATGTTGCTAAACTTACCCCGCTTTAATGGTAAAAATAGGGGCTTAATCAAAGTCAAAGAAAATCGCTGCATTAATTGTAATCAGGCTGGGACATGAAAAAGGAAATGTGATAACATTTGGAAAATGCATTGCAACTTACCGTTTTATCTTTATGGGAAACGTCTTTGTGGTTGTGGGTCTGGTATGCCATCATATATTTTTTACGTGTTGCTATTATTACTATTAACAATAATTAAACTTATTAGTTGCTTGCTACCTACAAGGTCCCCAAATGACTTACATTTAAAAACATAAACAGAATTTTTAAATTGCTGTAACTCATCCAGGGACAAGGATGGGTAATAATAATAATAATAATAATAATAATAATAATAATAATAATAGCATTCCATTCCAAGAACAGTCATAGAAAGCTGTGCAGCACACTCACAATACAACAGAATCAACACAGCCCATCTAAAAATTGGAGAAAAAGGCAATTCTTTACCTGGTGCCGAAAAGAAGTTGGCATTCCACAGGTGGGGAGCCATACCTGGAAGGACCCCTTATTATTTCTGTAACCTATATTAAAGTCAAGGCTTGCTATCAAAATGTAAACAGTGCCATGATGCTATATGACTGTACCGATTTCCTTTTTATTTTGTACTTTAGGGTATAAATTCATTCAAATTTATTTACGGCTATTAGCCCATAAAATATGTACAAACATAAAAGCACAGAAGCATAAAAAACCAATACATCTAACAACAGAAGGGGAACACCACGATGCAAGGGTGGGTCATTGAACAGTGACAAATAACAGCTTGGGGCCCGGAAAGATCCAAGGGACGGTTCACAGAAAAAGGAGAACTGGAGACGAGATCCATCATGCACTCTCATCATAACTGTCCGATTAGTTTTTGTTGTTGTTGTTGTTTTTTGGTGGTTTTTGTGTGTGAGATAACCGCATTCAGGAATCTCGCCACCTGCAGAGTTACAGAAGGATCTGTATCCTGCAAAAGCAGTGCGGCATGTGACTCAACAGGCCTGCCAACCAAGCGCAGTAAAGCAGGACCCAGGAATTTAGTCCTAGCTATGCTATGTAAGGGACAGTTGAACATTATATGTGGAAGAGATTCAACTGTTTTCCCGTCACACTCGCATAGCGGAGACACCAAACCCTTGGAAAATCTGTGGCTCAGCAGGTTTGATGGAAAAACATTGAACCTTGCACGAATAAATGCAAGTCGGTGTGGTACAGATGAAAGAGTTGACATGTATGATGGAAGGCCAAGTGGTGGGGTTATTCCGTGATACCTGGGGGGGCAGACACCCCCACCCCTGGAGAGGTTGTGTTGATTTTCAATGTCTGCTAATCTTTGCTCGATAAGGCTTTTGGCTGAGCGTAGGTTCATCTTTAAGGAGTCCGCTGGGGAAACTTTAGGGTATAAATAGTAAAATTATTATTATTATTATTATTAATTCCTGCTTAGTAAAATAAAATAACTTGGTTTGGAATATATATATTTTTAATCAATATCCCCGCATATCCTGTTTCTTAGGTAAGACACACACTTATCTAAAGAAGGCAGCTGCCGGGGAAGCTGATACATTGAAGTAAAACAAAGTCTGTTCCAAGTATTCAAAATGAAGACTTCAAAGTACAGGAATATAAATACGGAAATTCTCACACCGGGCTTAATCTGCCACAGTTGCAAATTGAATTATGTATCCTCCTCCTGCTCCACTTTTCTGATTTATTTTTTATTTAAAGGTGCTCAGAGCACCTTAAAGACAATTTAATAAAATGAAATATTAAACAACACATTTCCAGTTAAACAGATGCAGTAAAACAATGCAGTAAAACAATTAACAATGCAATCCTATGCATGGTCCACAGTCTTCAACGGAGCATATTTCCCTAGTAAATATGCCTAAAATACATAAATAAGTACAAGAACCATTGAAACAAAAATTTCTTCTTAAAGACCAGTAAAGTAAGAGCTTGGCTGAACAGAAGCATCTTAACCAGGTGCTAGAAGGACCATAAGTATGACGCCAAAAGAAAGCTAACTGTATTCTAGGCTGCATCAATGGAAGTCTACTGTCCAGATCAAGGGAAGTAATAAAGATAAAGGTAAAGGGATCCCTGACCATTAGGTCCAGTCGTGACCGACTCTGGGGCTGTGGCGCTCATCTCGCTTTATTGGCCGAGGGAGCTGGTGTACAGCTTCCGGGTCATGTGGCCAGCACGACTAAGCCGCTTCTGGCAAACCAGAGCAGCGCATGGAAACGCCATTTACCTCCCTGCTGGAGCGGTAACTATTTATCTACTTGCAGCTTTCAAACTGCTAGGTTGGCAGGAGCTGGGACCGAGCAATGGGAGCTCACCCCGTCATGGGGATTCGAACCGCCGACCTTCTGATCGGCAAGTCCTAGGCTCTGTGGTTTAACCCACAGCCCCACCCGTGTCCCATAAGGGAAGTAATAGTATCACTCTATTGTGCCTTGGGCAGAGTATACCTGGAATACTGTGTCCAATTCTGGGCACTGCAATTTAAGAAGGGTGTTGACAGGCTAGAACCAAGATGATCAAGGGTCTGGAAACCAAACCTTATGAGGAACGGTTGAAGGAGCTGGGTATGTTTAGCCTGCAAAAGAGGAGACTGAGAGGAGATATGATAGCCATCTTCAAATATCTTAAGGGCTGTCACATGAAAGAGGGAGCAAGCTTATTTTCTCCTGCTCTGGATGGTAGGACTTGAACTGATGGCTTCAAGTTACAAGAAAGGAGTTTTGAACTAAACAATGGTTACCAGATGTCCCCATTTCCCGGGGACAGTCCCCGGATTTACAAATCTGTGCCAGGCAAAATCCGTCCCCAGATTTAATTTAATGTCCCCGGATTTATATTTTAAGTGTTGTAGATTTATTAGTAGGGAATGAATGTTGCGTGATTGGTTCAACGGCACAAGTCACATCATATGGGGACAAAAGTGCCCCCGGATTCTTTGAAAAAAATCTGGTAACCTTAGACTAAACAGTCAGGAAAAAAACTTTCTGACAGGAAGAACTGTTTGACAGTGGAACAGTCACCCACAAGAGGTTGTGGGCTCTCCTTCCTTGGAGGTTTTTAAGCAGCGGTGGGAGGCCATCTGTCATGGATGCTTTAGCTGATCTTCCTGCATTGCAGGAGGCCTGGAGTAGATGACCCTTGGGTCCCTACAATTCTATGATTCCATGACACCAGATGTGACTCAAGAGCCACTACTGAAAAGACCCTGCAGTCACCAGCCTCACTTTGTTTTGTGGGGTTACTGTATGTAAGCTCCAGGTTCGAAGGCAATAGGCCTCTAAATGCCGGTTGCTGGGAAGCAACAATGGGCGATGTGATCTAGTGGGCTCCACAAAAAGCATCTTATTGGCCACTGTGGGGAACGGGATGCTACACTTGGCTGGATGTTGGGGAACTTGAATCGCCATGACAACTGAGCTAACCATGGTCCATTTTGCCCATAAGAGAGCTGCCATCTCCCTCTTTTCTTAATGTGTTGTTGAACCCAAAGCCTAGCCAGTCGATTCTTGCCACAGCTAAATGGGTGGTGTGTTCTGGAACGAAGTGAAGTGATTTATGTCACCGTTGGGCTTTCCCTTCCATTTCAAATAACCACGTTCCCATTATGGTTTCAGCCCGGCTCTCCCACCCAAAGAAATATTGCCCATTGTTTGGCGTTTGAAAGCGAATAATAACAGATAAATACAAAAGCAAGCGAAATTGCTGCATAGCCTCCTGATGACTAAGGACTTTCTCTCTTGGTTTCTCCCCCCCCCCCCCCTTTCCTTTTTACGTAAGCGCTTGTTATATTTGCTTTGTGAGCTGCGGGGCGTTTTATCTTTGGCTGGAAGAAAAGTAGATGCAGGTTTTGTAGATGTTTCTCAGGGTTGGTAGGTGGGTGTTAGATTGTGTGTCATTCGTGGGAGGTGAACGTCAAAGGAAGTGGGCTTGACTTTTCGGAGCAATTTTGTAACCCAGGTACTTAATATTTGGTTTTCTGAAAAGGAAAGAGTAAAGGACAACTAAGAAGGCCTTGCTGGTTATGTCTTTTTTCCCCCGCCTGCCCTATATGACAAAATTGGGCACTGGAATCAGCACTTACCTAATCAATTTCTTGCTGCTGCTGCTGCTGTTGTTTTGCTTTAATTTACCAGCCGCTGGTAATTAACCACCTTCCAGATCCCCCTCCAACTTCAGGGAGAGGGTTCCTTCTATCGTATCCTGATTCTAAGAATGAAACTCTCAAAATAAGTAGCATTAAGCAATACAAAAGAGAGTTCTTGTACAGTGGTACCTCGGGTAAATAAATTAATTTGTTCTGGAGGTCCGTTCTTAACCTGAAACTGTTCTTAACCTGAGGTACCACTTTAGCTAACGGGGCTTCCCGCTGCCACCGCACGATTTCTGTTCTCATCCTGAAGCAAAGTTCTTAACCCGAGGTACTATTTCTGGGTTAGCAGAGTCTGTAACCTGAAGCATCTGTAACCCAAGGAACCACTGTATATATTTGTATTTGTGTGTGTGTGTGTGTGTGTGTATGGGTATATATACATCAAATCCTTTTATGTGGAATGTTAAACGATTTCCGTTGAACGACAGAGTTAAAATTATGCCAAGTAATTTCACAACATGTTCATTTCTTGCTGAGAAGCGCATTAGAGGGAAATATTTTGCCGATAAAATAACGCAGGGCTTGCTTTTTATGTTCCTTTTGCTGGGGGTGGGGAAACCCACAGGGTGATTTGCAAGAAAATAGGCAGCTGTGCTTACCCTTATAGTATTCTTATGCTAAACTTTATGTTTTCTTTGACATTAATAGATACCAGGATGAAGACTCTTCTGTTGTTGGGAACACTTATCCTAATCTACTGTAATAACTCAGGTGGGCTGGTGCTGCACTCCCTTTGCAAAATGCTGGAGTGGAACAATGAGAGGTTATTTGAAAGCTGAGCGATGCAGCAGCAGTTCTGAAATGGGCTGTAAAATGTTTTGTGAGAATAGAAGCCATGAAGCCCTGGGCCTAGGCAGCTTCTATTCATTCCGCTAAAGATTTGTATGCAAATGCAGCGTTTTGCAGATGGCACTCAGTTCTCTCTTCACTTCTTTCTGTTTCCTTCGGTTAACCCCCCCCCCCCCCCCGATTATGTAGTCCATTATAGTGTCTGGGTAGCTAGGCCAATGCTGCATTTGAAAAGCAACACCTCAGAATGTGTGACGGATTGGCTGCGTAAGTGTTGGACCCTAGGAATTGCCTCACACCAGCACACCTGCTCAGGTTCTGAGATCTTCAAGGGAGGCCCCTTGCTTGGTTCATCCACCCTCACAGATACGCTTGGTAGGGATGCGGAACAGGACCTTCTTAGTAGCTGCTCCCAGACCTTGGACCTCCCTCCCTGGAGAAGCTCCTTCCTTGTTGTCTTTCCACCACCAGGTAAAGCTTTCTTGTTCCAACAGGCTTTGGGGAACTAACTGCTTAATGAAAGGGCTGGTGCCATGCTATTTTTATTGTATTATCTGTTTGATTGTAATTGATTTTGGGGGCGCGGTGGGCACTGTGCTCTAAATCACTGAGCCTCTTGGGCTTGCCGATCAGAAGGTTGGCGGTTCGAATCCCCACAACGGGGTGAGCTCCCGTCACTCTGTCCCAGCTCCTGCCAATCTAGCAGTTTGAAAGCACACCAGTGCAAGTAGATAAATAGGTACTGCTGTGGTGGGAAGGTAAACAGTGTTTCTGGGCACTCTGACTTCCATCACGGTGTCCCGTTGCACCAGAAGCGGTTTAGTCATGCTGGCCACATGACCGGGAAAGCTGTCTGTGGACAAACGCCAGCTCCCTCAGCCTGAAAGTGAGATGAGTGTTGCAACCCCATAGTCGCCTTTGACTGGACTTAACCATCCAGGGGTCCTTTACCTTACTTTTAAAACTGATTTTACACACACACACAAACACAGAGAGAGAGAGAGAGAGAGAGAGAGAGAGAGTTTTAATTCTATTTATGTTAAATTGTTTTGTTTTTTTACTTATTGGGCTTTGTCCCACTTTGTTTTCAGCTGCACTTCTTTAATCCCTAAGCCACCTTGAGTCCCTGTCAGGGCAAAAGGTGGGATATAGATAAATACATGTTGACTGACAGCTCTGAAGAGTGCAGTCACCATAAATCCCAGGGGATTATATATACCGGTACTGTTCACATGGAGGTGCTACATCATATACGTGGCTCCCCGCTGCCAGAGCCCCTGATTTCACAGCCTCGGTGCCATAGAACATCTTCCCATTGTGAATATGAGGGTTACGCTGCAGTCCTGCAGTTAACAGAGGCCAGGGTCTTGATACTCAGTTAAATTATAAAAGGGGCCGGTTGCTCATTCCTCAGAAACAGAGCCTTTGGGTGCCAGACAGTTGTGACAGACTGCTGCTGACTTTGTGCGAAAGCCCCCAGGGCAGCTCCAGATCTGTCAGGAAGAATTCCTTCCGAAATTGTTTATTGCCTCCCAGAAATAACGTGTGTCTGTTTCAGAGATTCATGGCTGCTTCCAAACACGAGGAGCAGAACAAAACAAAGGCAGGGGTTTCTTAATTAGCAACTTGGGCCTTCTTACTATCAGTGCACATTAACCTGCAAACAAATCACTGAAGGTTTAAAACATTATTCTAAGGAATCAACAGACTGATGTTGAGTCTAAATTCTGCCATCTATAATTTGCTTGTGATGCCGTGAGGACTTTTAACAGCTTGCCTGGCTATGTGAAAGGAAAAGGGAGATGCATTCTAGACATTTAGACATGCATTTTAGCATTGTCCTATAATGCAGAGGAACTATTTACTGGAAGAAGAAAATTCCAGGATATATGTGTGTGCTGATTTATAGCAGCCATTAGTTCCTTATGTCCTGCTGTAGTTTGCAGAAATTTCAGCTCCTGGCTACAGACATGCAGCCACTGTGAAATCACCTTAGTTGCCTTTCATCTAAGTCAGTGTTAGGGACCCTCAAGCTCTCCAAGTCACATCCTTCATAGACAGAGGTGGCTCAAGACATTTTGCTGCCTGAGGCCAACAACAAGATGGCACACACCTACCCCAATTACCACATATAGAACCAGATTAGACTGGCAGTGAAGAATCTTGTTCTGACATTGGTGATGGGTCACTGTTCCTCCAATGTACATGAGGCAGGATGAGGCCACTGCCTCAAGCAGCAGAAGCCCCGCCCCCAAGCAACATGCTCACGGGTACCCCACCGCTTCCACCAGCAGCAGAGAAACACCGCCACTATCTGAGCTGATTTTGCAGAAGATGGCACCCATTTTGGGCAAGATCTTGCCTGAAATCAGCACAACCAGACCACTGAAAGATTAAAATTGAAAAAGTTTGAGGAAATTAGAAAATACTTAACTGATCGGTTACAATTCCATCAGTTGAATGATATATTTAAATTAGATAAAAGAAAAGGGTTCACCACTGAAATACCGAAACTTGAGAAAGACTTACTACAAAGCAAGGATAAACTGATTTCCAAGAAGTATAGGCTCCTGTTGGATTGGGAGGTGATGAAGGAGGTTAAATCAGTAATGATCCAGTGATCTAAAGATTTTGGTTATAAGATACAAATGGCATCTTGGGAAAGACTTTGGAGAAAGGGCTTGAAGTTCACAGCTTGCTATACTTTAAAAGAAAATAACATGGTTGTTTTATTGATGGTACATTACACCAAGCAAGCTGGCGAACATAAAGAATCTGAGGAACAAAGTAACACATGTGGTGGAAATGTAATAAGATAAAAAACTTTTGGGAAATTATTCATAATGAGCTAAAAAAAATGTTCAAACTAACTTTTATCAAAAAACCAGAAGCCTTTCTTTTAGTCATCATAGCTGCAGATATTTTGAAGGAACAGAGAAAGGTATTCATGTATGCAACTACTGCCACGAGAATGTTAATAGCTAAAGGGTGGAAGGGAGAAAAAATGGAGTGGCAGGTGAAACTAAAATGGAGTGGCAGGTGAAACTATTTGAATATGGCAAAGATGACAGGAAAAATCAGGAATCAGACAAACCAAAAGTTCAACAAAGAATGGGAATTATTCAGATTATATTTAAAAGAACATTGTTCTCCTTTTGAAACCTCTGACATGCTTTGATTAACTTCTGCAATGTTACCGTATATGCTACAAAGATTATGACGAATTTATGATAAGTTAAAGGATATATAAATATGCTGTCAACAAGGAAACGTAGGACTCATACTGAAGATGACGGAAGTCTTAACATATGGGAAAAAATTATTTTATAAGTTACATTTTCTTTGTATTTGATGTGATCTGATCTGTTTTTTCTTTCATTCTGTTTGTGGTGAAGGGACTTAATATGTAAAATAATAAGGATTAAAATGCAAAAAAGAAAGAAAGATGTGGCAAGGTGTACAGCAGCGGCAGAGCAGGTGAGAAGTGAGGTTGGTTTATTATTATTATTATTATTATTATTATTATTATTATTATTATTAGACTCATACACAGTCATTTGTCCCAAAACAATGTACCGGTATGTCTTATGCCAGAACAATTATTGCAAAGTTGTCTTTGGGTTTATGGTTATGCTTTATTAGCATTTCGTCTGAACGTTCCATTCATCGTAGTAACGGGCCGAGAAAGTACTGTACACGGACTTTTTTAAAGGCTTTCAATTTAATGGGCATGATATAAAAAGAAAAGCGACTAGGGAGGGAAGAGGAAAGCAAGCTAAATCAGGTACCTTTAAAAAACATGAAATAAGAGTGGCAGCTGGACTGGCCACTGCAGAGACAGATATGAGAGCAGAGGAGGCAAATGGCAACTGGTCCATCTATGTTTTCATGGTGGTGTGAGCCTTGATGTCTGTCCCCTCCAGATGCAGTCGGATAAAAATAGAAAGTGACAGAATTATTATTTTGTATGCAGGGTAGAAATCTGTCATCATATCTTTAGCCCAGAAGTTGTAACGTGCTCTCTGTAAACAGTACTGTATGAGAGATGGACAGGGAGAGATGTCCTGGAATTAATTTAGAGAGGGATTCAATTTTGTGAGGGGTTTTTCTGCTTGTTCCGTAAGTGCATGCATTTTTGCTTGCCCTATGGAACGATCCCCTGTCGTCACCCCCCCGGTACTGTTCTGGGGGATGGGGGTCTCTTGAGCCTCCAGAGTGAAGCTGGGGGCAGCGCAGGGTGCACAGGAGGAAAAGGTGGAGGGAAGCCCCACCCATTGCACTAGCAGGTGCAGCGTAGGTATTTATGCTCTTTCTTTCTTTCTTTCTCTCTTTCTTTCTCTCTTTCTCTCTTGTTTATTTATTGATATCTCAATACATATACAAAATGTTTACATAATATTACTTATACATCATACCTGCAAATTCACATTTTTCATTTCATTAAGTACCAACATTTAGTCACTTCTTACTTACTTCTTGGACGCGAGTGGTGCTGTGGTCTAAACCACAGAGCCTAGGACTTGCCGATCAGAAGGTCGGCGGTTTGAATCCCTGCGACGGGGTGAGTTCCCGTTGCTTGGTCCCTGCCCCTGCCAACCTAGCAGTTCGAAAGCATGTCAAAGTGCAAGTAGATAAATAGGTACCGCTCCGGTGGGAAGGTAAACGGCGTTTTCGTGCACTGCTCTGGTTTGCCAGAAGTGGCTTAGTCATGCTGGCCACGTGACCCGGGAGCTGTATGCAGGCCCCCTCGGCCAATAAAGCGAGATGAGCGCTGCAACCCCAGAGTCGTTCACGACTGGACCTAATGGTCAGGGGTCCCTTTACCTTTACCTTTTACTTACTTCTTGTCTTACCCTATGTCTTCCCTCCATCCGTGCGTTACTTCGTAATTTTTTAAAAATAACTTTATTATTGTGATTGTATTCTTGTATCTTAATCATTAAACATACATTCTTGTATATCTATTTAAATTCACTTTGTGAGATCAGTCTATACATATCAATCAATTTTTGTTGGA
The DNA here is from genome assembly GCF_951804945.1 of Podarcis cretensis. Classification (NCBI taxonomy): domain Eukaryota; kingdom Metazoa; phylum Chordata; class Lepidosauria; order Squamata; family Lacertidae; genus Podarcis; species Podarcis cretensis. The sequence goes on from NC_137170.1 coordinate 123,728,666, forward strand.
GCATCTTTTAATCATGTATTCATCCACATACTTCCATTCCTGTTTGAGATTTTGGTTAGATTGCCTTCTAATTGTTGCCGTCATTTTTGCTAATTCAGTCATTTCAAAAAAATTATGTTGCCAATCTGCCACAGATGGTACTTCTTCTGATTTCCAATTTTTAGCAACCAATAACCTAGCGGCGGCCGTTGCATTTATGCACGCAGTTTCTTGAACTGGCACCTTAGTTAATGACCGAGGCAGAAAGTCTTTGCCAATCATCCCTTCCAGGGAGCACTGATGAAATGAAATCCAGCATCCACTGAAAGCAGTGACAAAAATAATCCGGTGTCCCAAGAATACATGCTTGATTTTTATCATACTGTCAGGGAACTGCCATCGGAGCCAAGGGGGGTGGTAAGGCTCCCCGATGACGCTGGAGAGGGAACCAGCAGGGAGAGGGGGAGAGCTTCCGCTGGGGAAGGAAATAGACGTGACGCCAGGGAGGAAGGGGAGGCTGAGGGAGCTTTGGAGAGAAGGCTCAGGGACTGTTCCAGCGAGACCAGCGGGGAGAGCACAGGACCTCCCCTTGGGACGCCCACTCTGCGCAGAAAGCTTCTGCGCAGGGAAGCTAGGCGGCGACTTGGTGTCAAAGAACTTTTATGTTGGAGGAAATTCAGGAAACGCCCACTGACGGATTCTGCCAGTGATTGAGACAGTCACGGAGTACTGACTGTCCAGCCAGGGGAAAGTTTTAACCAAACTAGTGATGTATGGAAGTGAGAGCTGGACCATAAAGAAGGCTGATCGCCGAAGAATTGATGCTTTTGAATTATGGTGCTGGAGGAGACTCTTGAGAGTCCCATGGACTGCAAGAAGATCAAACGCATCCATTCTTAAGGAAATTAGCCCTGAGTGCTCACTGGAAGGACAGATCGTGAAGCTAAGGCTCCAGTACTTTGGCCACCTCATGAGAAGAGAAGACTCCCTGGAGAAGACCCTGATGTTGGGAAAGATGGAGGGCACAAGGAGAAGGGGGCGACAGAGGACGAGATGGTTGGATAGTGTTTTCGAGGTTACCAGCATGAGTCTGACCAAGCTGCGGGGGGGCAGTGGAGGACAGGAGTGCCTGGCGTTCTCTGGTCCATGGGGTCACGAAGAGTCGGACACGACTAAACGACTAAACAACAACAACAACTCAGCTGGGAGCAGTTTGCGCCTTACGCACAAGCAACCCCAAACCCCATTACACATACCTATCCCTTCTTTTCTTTTCTTTTTTAATAAAGCATCTGACAAGCAAATCTAAACCAACATTGCCCGCTCCATGGGCTTTGCCATGTGTGTGTCTTTCTTCAACACAACGTTGGTCTTCCTTCAACACATATCTGCTCTTTTCTCTGCATCGCACTTTCACATTTGCATTTTAATAAATTGTAGCTGCTTATTATTGTCATGTCTGTGTCAGTAGTTGCTGTTGATAATTTGAGGGCATGTGCTTGGAAATTCCATTTCTAACACTTTTAAAGATGGGGAAAGATAATTGCAATTCGAAAATGTCCCTTTTTTTTTTTTTTAGAATTATAGTTTAGCCACAGTGTGTTGAGGTAGCCTAACGATTAAGCTCTGCATGCTCAAAGGAAGCTGTCAACCTCTGTGAGATGAGAGTAGGCCTCTTTTTTGTGCTCATGAAGTGCCAATAATGACTTTCTGTTATTTTGAAATAATACTTTATAATTATCGCTGGGGTTGTTGGTTCATCAGAACACTTTTTTGCGGGGGGGGGGGAGCCACAGGGGAGTCATGGCAACGATGTTATGAACAGTAGAAGCCATGACAGGAATTATGAAAAAGCCACAGACGTGTTTGCAGGTACCAAGAACTCTGTCTCCCCCTATATTTGCAGCTGTTCCAGAATATTCCTGCTTTAGAAGGCAGGGCTTTCCTTTGGTGCCCAACCGAAATGGATTAATGGACAGCTTTTCTCAGTTTGGGATATTCTCCTCCATCCTTTAATTTGGTGTAGCCTGAAGTGGCACAATTGAAAAGCAGATATATAATTTCATTTGCTGTTTGAACAGAAAATGTATAGCTGACCTCAGAGTGTGTTGTATTTGTGTGTGTATGTATGTGTATTGCTAGCTAGCTAGATGGTAGATAGATAGATAGATAGATAGATAGATAGATAGATAGATGGTAGGTAGGTAGGTAGGTAGGTAGATAGATAGATAGATAGATAGATAGATAGATACAGTGCTATTTTCTAAAAAAAAATAAAATGTTTAGGGGTACTCTCATTTTGACTCAATAAAATCACCATTTTATAGTTCAAATCGGGGGAAATAAATACAGTAAATGGACAAAAGTACAAAGATATTTAGGGATATGCGTCCCCCCCATCCCCCCCGGGAAAAAAGCACTGGATGGAGAGATAGATGATAGATAGATAAGATAGATGATAGATAGATAGATAGATAGATAGATAGATGATAGATAGATAGATAGATAGATAGATAGATAGATAGATAGATAGATAGCTATTGTTGTGAGTTTGGAGAACTCCTGGGGTTACATGTGTTTACATGGAAGGAAATCCCATTTGAGTTGAGTAGAGCTTATCGCCAACAAATGGCACAATGAATTTGCTAAAATTAGGGCTAACGTTTGAGGGACTGCACCCTCTGTTTTTAGGAAAGAAATAACCAGTAGCACATCTGACCAAGAGAGGGAGAAAGAGAAACTCGTTTCAATGGAAGGGCAGAAGAGCCTCAGGTTAAAAAGTCCTTTTCATTGGAGATAATTCAGATAGAAATTCCCAGGTGTTAAAAAAGGCTATTTATGTATGCCACTACTAGAGACCGTGTTTTGTTAGCCCCAAAATGGAAAACGAGCCAAGTCCCAACTAAAGAAGAGTGGCAACTTAAACTGCTGGAATATGTGCAGCTTGTGGACCTAACATATAGATTAAGAGAACAAGAAGAACAAATGTTTAAAAAAGATTGGGAAATGTTTATTGAATATATGGGGGGGGGGAATTGTGTATATTTGAAATCGTGGGCAGTATTAAGATAGATTCAACAGTGTAAATGAGTTTTGATGAATGTAATAAAATATAAAAAGGCATTCCTTGGCGTGGAATGCTTTCTAGTCAACTAAATTTGGGAGGATGCAGAGGGGATAGGTCAGCTGTCTCTCATAAAAGGTAGTCCTGCAGTTTTATCGCCTCAAATATTTGTTTGGCCTCAGCAAGGTGTGTCCCCCACACTCCTCGAATTAGGAATCCCAGCAGGAGAGAATTCATTTCCATATCCACAAAAATCAAAACAAAGATAGTGATGGGTGCCACATATTTTGCATTTCTAGCTTTCTAATTCTGTGTACGATCCATTCTTATTCTCTCTCCCCCCCCCCTTTGATTCACACACTCCCACCAAATTTTCATGGTTCAGAAATCGATAGATGCAGAACTAAAACTGGAAATAAGATGCCTATTAAAATTAAAACAGATTTGAAAGAAAGTAGGAGAGGAAGATAGGGGACGCAGGTGGCGCTGTGGGTTAAAGCCTCAGCGCCTAGGACTTGCCGATCGAAAGGTCGGTGGTTCGAATCCCTGCGGCGGGGTGCGCTCCCGCTGCTCGGTCCCAGCGCCTGCCAACCTAGCAGTTCGAAAGCACCTCCGGGTGCAAGTAGATAAATAGGGACCGCTTACCAGCGGGAAGGTAAACGGCGTTTCCGTGTGCGGCTCTGGCTCGCCAGAGCAGCGATGTCACGCTGGCCACGTGACCCGGAAGTGTCTCCGGACAGCGCTGGCCCCTGGCCTCTTAAGTGAGATGGGCACACAACCCCAGAGTCTGTCAAGACTGGCCCGTACGGGCAGGGGTACCTTTACCTTTACCTTTAGGAGAGGAAGATATTAGATTTTTTATGAATGGTGTATCCACTACTTAAGTATCTTGAGAAAATGTAAGACCCCCGCGAGAAGTTTACTGTTAAGAGGACCAAAAGGGGTAGCTGAGGTAATGTATCATCTCTTACAAGTTTTTTTCCCTTGTCCTGTGGAAATTCGTAGTAAAAATAAAGTGTCTGAGTGACAGCGGCAGGAGAGGGAGAGCAGCAGACAAGAGAGCAAATTAGCAAAGAAAACAAGTCTGGTAGCAAACCAAATCCTGTGTGTTGTTGATTAGACAAGCTAATTATTTTGGTTTATTCCGTAAATGAATACAGAATGCATCAGTTGAGATGCAAGCTGTCAAAAAAACACAAATGTGAACAGTTGTCAAGGCTAAGATAAACAAGCTAGGACTGCATTTATTTCTTCGGGACAAAATACCAGTAGATTGTACTTCGTGCTCCCCACCTTTCTGTAATTTCTGAGGTAGATCACAGCTTAAGCACACAGGGGATACATCCTAAGAATCCCCTTTGAATGGAAGGTGGGGGTATAAATAAAATGTATGTATCCCCCACTCCCACTTTGTTTCCTAAGATTTGCACAAAACCAGAAAACAACGCAAGCAAATCACAAATTTCTATACCGCTTTTAACCTAAACATGCAATTGGGGATCCATTTTTTTCTTTTTTAAATTTATTTAATCATTTTTTCAATAATAACAACAACCACAAAAAACCTACAACAAAAACCGCAATAACACTAATAACACAATTTAACATTTCAGATTTGAGTACTGACATACCTATGACTACACCTTTTTAACAATATTTCCATTTCGTAACCTTTTGCCATATATTTGCCTGGTGGCTAGATCTTCTGGAGGCGGTTGAAGGATAAATGGCGGCTAACAGATTGAAGTAGAATTCTGACAAGACAGAAGTACTGTATTTGGGGACCAGGGAGCCAGTGGGTGTGGAGGACTCCCTGGTCCTGAATAGGTTAACTGTGCCCCTGAAGGACCAGGTGCGCAGCCTGGGAGTCATTTTGGACTCGCAGCTGTCCATGGAGGCACAGGTCAAATCTGTATCCAGGGCAGCTGTCTACCAGCTCCACCTGGTATGCAGGCTAAGACCCTACCTGCCCGCAGACTGTCTTGCTAGAGTGGTGCATGCTCTAGTTGCCGTATTTTTCGCTCTATTAGACGCACCGGACCATAAGACGCACCTAGTTTTTAGAGTTTTTAAATAATTTTCAAATTTTCAAAAAAACAAACCATTTTCTACACACACACACACACACACACACACACACACATTTACATTAACACCATAGTACATATCAATACATTTATGGGGTTCCCCGAACCCCCAGACTTATCTCTACCCGTCCCATGGCTTCCAAAATTTTCCTTGCTTTTTTCCTGCATCTAATTGCATTTATCTAATATTACATTTCCATTTTTTATCCGTTATCATTTTAAATTACAAGTGCTATATCAATCCTGCTGACGTTTTTTAAATGTTTACAGTGACCTTTAATATATTCTATAAGGTTATGCCATTCTTTGCTAAATTTGTTGTCCAGTCAGCTTCGCCATTTCTGCATAGGCCATCATTTTCATTATCCAAAATGTCGGGGGGTTTTGGTTTGGCTTTTTTGCCTACAGTAACTCAAGAATTTTTTTCCTAGTGCATTAGGCTGAGATCTAAGGCTAAGCTGGTCTGCAGAACACGAAGGGCTGGGCCTTGGCAGTACCAACCTCTCCTCCTCGCCTGTTCTCCAGCCACTAAAAGCTGCCCAAGGTCAGTGGTGGCGGCCATGGAGAAGTCCTCTCAGCCATAGCTGCCACCACTGCCACCACTTGAAACAAACACTGACTCATCCTCCCTCCTGAGCTTGGCAGCAGCAGCAGCCCTGGCAGGGGAAATAGGGGCATTCTGGGATCAAATCAGAACCCAGGACAGCTTCTATAATTCTGGAGCTGTCCCTGGAAAACTGGGACATTTGGAGGGTCCTGATTCAGAATGGCTCTTCTTAGCTTGTTATTGTAACAGGATCTGTTAGTGAAATGGTAGAAATTAAAGTAGTGTTTAGATAACATTTGAAGCATTGAAGGGAAGAGTCTAGGCTGGTGGGAAAATGCAGGCTAAGTTCCTTTCCAAGCCACGGCTTCACCTGGGATAAGACAAAAGGTGTTGGCGGCCTGGCCCAGAGAAATCCTTGCATCTGTGCAAAACAGAGTTGCCATGTGGGCGGAAAAAGGTTCAGGATTGAAAGCAGGAGAGGGGGAGGCTGTGCTCGCAGGGGAAAAATTCCTTTTAAAAACTAGGCAGGCAGATGAGGAGTTGCGTGGAGCAGGGGTTTTCTGGGAACAAGAAAGGAAGTTGGGGGATATGTTAAATCACCCAGTAATCTACCAGTAGGTCTAGACAGTATAAGATTCGGTGGTTCTGAGTTCTTTATGCCTTGGTTCCTGCCCCAAACAGAAACTTAACACAATCATGGCAACTTATTCCACAGACAGACCGACTAATAGGAGCAGCAGGAACCCTATATTGGGGGTCTGAGAGCAAGCCTTTATTTTCAGCAACAGTTGCTTAGCCCTTGGAAAAGGTACTCATTGTCAGGACTCTGCTATTATTTGTGTGATCTCTTTGCCCTTTGAGCATGTGCAGAGTGCCTTTCCCTCACCACTGAATGACCATGGCCAGCCTTCCCTTCTCTTATCTATGGTTACCAATAAGGGCTTCCAAGCCAAAGGCCGGACAAACAGGGACATGCCTGTTTTTCAAGAACAAACCCAACCCTGAGCTCAATTAGCTACACGAGATAATCTTCTCTACAGATCTTATCTGGAAATCTCCTTCCTCTCTCTCTAGTTTTATATAGAGTTAAATAATTGTTCAGTCAATCTCCCCTGGGGTAAGATCATTCCATGGAAGAGGTTCAGGGACAAAGAATATTTTTGGAGCCCAAGAACACAATACAATTCATTCTTTCCCAACAATTCAGTTGCATACATGGTTTCTGATGATGCATTCCACTCTCAGGGGGTTCCCACAACACACAAGGCCCTCCCCAAACATGAACCATTTTGACTACAGCTTTAATCTTAAACTTCCATGTGCGGTGCTGGTGCTGGCTCGCCAGCTGCAGCTTCGTCACACTGGCCACGTGACCTGGAAGTGTCTTCGGACAGCGCTGGCTCCCGGCCTCTTAAGCGAGATGAGCACGCAACCCTAGATTCGGATAAGACTGGTCCATATAGTTAAAGCCATGGTTTTCTCAGTAGTGATGTATGGAAGTGAGAGCTGGACCATAAAGAAGGCTGATCATCGAAGAATTGATGCTTTTGAATTCTGGTGCTGGAGGAGACTCTTGAGAGTCCCATGGACTGCAAGAAGATCAAACCTCTCCATTCTGAAGGAAATCAGCCCTGAGTGCTCACTGGAAGGACAGATCCTGAAGCTGAGGCTCCAATACTTTGGCCACCTCATGAGAAGAGAAGACTCCCTGGAAAAGACCCTGATGTTGGGAAAGATGGAGGGCACAAGGAGAAGGGGACGACAGAGAACGAGATGGTTGGACAGTGTTCTCGAAGCGGCCAGCATGAGTTTGACCAAACTGCGGGAGGCAGTGGAAGACAGGAGTGCCTGGCGTGCTCTGGTCCGTGGGGTCACAAAGAGTTGGACACGACTAAACAACTAAACAACAACAACAACAACTAAAGAGACAGACAGATAAATCCTCTTCAACCATTCTGAATTTGAAGCAAGGGCCATTCACACCTGCTGCACCCTGGGTTGACCAGGAAGATCTGGAGTGAGATTTTAAGTGTGCATTGAATGTATGCTTGAATGTATTTATAATCTCCCACATGCATGGATTTGTTCAATCAGTAGGGACCAGCAAATCTATCCGTTTTGGTTTCTTTCAGTTTTTCATTTCTTGCTATCTTAAGTTCAATTCTCTACATTTCCCCATCGGTTTGTGATTATTGTTATTCCTAAATGAGAGTCGTTTTTAAAATTCAGCAGCATTTTAATGACACCCCCCCATACATGTTTTGGTTTCAACACACATCCCCCCCACCCCGAAGCAATTTCTCCAATAGAATACATGTGTGTAATTTCACAAATATACAGTTGTACCTTGGAAGTTGAATGGAATCCGTTCCGGAAGTCTGTTCGACTTCCAAAACGTTCAGAAACCAAAGTGCGGCTTCTGGTTGGCTGCAGAAAGCTCCTGCACCAATCGGAAGCCGCAGAAGCCCCGTCGGACATTCAGCTTCAAAAATAGTTCACAAACCGGAACATTCACTTCCGAGTTTGCAGCATTCGGGAGCCAAAACGTTCAAGAAATAAGCTGTTCGAAACCCAAGGTACGACTGTATGCATTTTAGTGTGTAAGGTAAAGGTAAAAGGACCCCTGACCATTAGGTCCAGTCGTGGCCGACTCTGAGGTTGCGGTGCTCATCTCACTCTATAGGCCGAGGGAGCCAGCGTACAGCTTCCGGGTCATGTGGCCAGCATGACTAAGCCGCTTCTGGCGAACCAGAGCAGCGCACGGAAATGCTGTTTACCTTCCCGCCGGAGTGGTACCTATTTATCTACTTGCACTTTGACGTGCTTTTGAACTGCTAGGTTGGCAGGAGCAGGGACTGAGCAACGGGAGCTCACCCCGTCGCGGGGATTCAAACCACCAACCTTCTGATCAGCAAGCCCTAGGCTCTGTGGTTTAACCCACAGAGCCACCCGCGTCCCTTTTAGTGTGTACTTTTACGTTAATATGCTGTTTTGTGCACATAAAGTGGCCTACTTGGCTAGAGAACTGCAATGTAAAATTTGGAGAATTTGGAGGCTAACAATCTTTTGTTTTATATATTGTACCCAAAAGTGCAGATTAGGTATGTCTGCCTTTTGCTGTGAAGGGAATCAAATTTCTCCTCCAAGCCAAGCAATCAGTTTCCAATCGCAGTGGAAATTCTATTGTGCCTAGCCAAATGTGCTTACAGTTTCTTGCCTTTTGCAAGAAAGAGCAGGGCTTTCCCCAAAGATACAAATTTATAATGCATGAAGAGAGCTGGACTCGACTGCTGTTGGAGTCTCTCTGTGTATCCCTTCCCAGCCACCCACCGCAACCTGCAAATTTAAACTCAGTTTCCTTTTAATGGTCTGCATGTGGTTTCTTCCTGCCAATTTTGAACGGGTCTCAGCACAGCATCACCATATTCAGGGCCCCCAGTCTGGGAACTTCCTTCACACACCATGCAAATTAGATGTAAACTTTATGCAAATCAGAGCCATGGCATTACCATACTTCATTTATACAATTGCAATCCTTCATTTCTGCTTGCACAATTTACGGGGGTGGGGGGGGGCAGCAAAGGAAGGGGAGAGATAATCTGGCAATTTTTCACTGCCAAAGGCTATAAACGGGTTTAATCATCATTCCTTCTTCCTAATGAACCTGCTGGGGACTGTAATTTTGTGAGAATGGGGCAAGGAAACCTAGAATTCGGAAAAGCCTGTCATACTTATCTAGATCATTATTTGGGGGAAGCTGTGGCTTATACTACTTAGCTGGTATGGCACTCCCCCCCCCCCACAAGAATACAGTGGTACCTCGGGTTAAGTACTTAATTCGTTCTGGAGGTCCGTTCTTAACCTGAAATTGTTCTTAACCTGAGGTACCACTTTAGCTAATGGGGCCTCCTGCTGCTGCCGTGCCGCTGGAGCACAATTTCTGTTCTCATCCTGAAGCAAAGTTCTTAACCTGAGGTAATATTTCTGGGTTAGCTGAGTCTGTAACCTGAAGCGTATGTAACCTGAAGCGTATGTAACCTGAGGTACCACTGTACTGGGAACTGAAACAAAACTGATAGAACTTTGTAGTATAATATGCCCTCATTCGGGTTTCTCACTTACCTTCTCCTCAGACCGGCCCCCTAACTCATTTGACACCTTGACGCTTTGCCACTGGGGGTGAGATATTTCATCAACTCTGCCTCCCCAGCATTTGTCACCCTTGGGCAATTGGCAAGCCCCATGGGAGGCAAATCTGCCATTTCAAATTTCCCAAACGCCGTGGAGTGATCAGAACACTAGGATATTAAAAACGTGGCTCACATCCACTCTCTAAAACCACCAAGTGAGTTTGGAAGGACATAGTTGCGGCATTCCCTCTGTTGTGTCCCTCCCTGTTGTTAATATTGCTACGAAAGTTGGGTGCCGTCCCCACTTTCTGCCGAATGGTAGCGAAATCCGGGGGGAGGGGGCAGTTCCGGGCTCTCATGCAGAGTCTATGTTCCTTTGGAGAAATTAGGCACGATGGGGGCTAATATGTCTTAATGATATGTGGTTTATTTGACAGCTACATACAACCTTGAGTCTTCAGTGGAGGGGTGCACAGCAGCCCCCTCTCCAAGCGCGCTAGCTTATCCTTACAGCAACATCACCAGCATCCTTTTTGCTCTGCCAGATACAAACATTCTTGCTTCTCTTATTCTGGGTACCATTTGCTGTTCCAAAAAACTAAGCCTCCTTTATTCGTTTGCATTCGAATGGTCAGTTATTTTGATACTTTGAAGTACTAATCATTAATTCCGCCCGCCCCCCAGTTGTCAAGGGGGTGGTCAAGGGTGGACAAGGATGCTGAGAGCGGTCAGCAAATCCCTCACAATTTTTTAGTGAAAGCCAGCAGTGGTGTGCGGTCGGTATACTAGGGGGACTCAGTTATATAGTTGAAACTCCATTGTAAAGATGCGGCACCAGATGGCGCTGTAGAGCACAAAACTTTGTCTATGCGACTTTACATAGGGTTTTTTCTTTCCTTTTGTTATAACAATCTAATTTATGACTTATTCATAGCAGGTCCCCACCCACCCTGTGTGCAGACCCCCTACGCTAGTCCCCTTAATGTTCCTCTGGTGCCTCCTTCCCAAAGCCTAGGAAGCTTCTGCCCAGCTTAGGGAGGGAGGCACGAAGCTCTGATGGGTCCAAGAGCCCTCCTGCCACCTACCCAAAGCCTACCTGGCCTTGGAAAGGAGGCAGGAGGGCTCTAGCATCCTGCCAGAGCCCTGATGCCTCCTTCCCAAAGCCCAGGAAGCTTCTGCCCAGCTTAAGGAGGAAGGCACGATATTCGTACATGTGACATCAGGACATCACAACGTCTCACAAGCTGGCACCTCTGGCCGTAACTGTTCCCCTATGAAAAAGTTCACTGCACACCATTGGAAGCCAGGACTATTGTAGTGGCATAAGAGTCCTTCAGATGTATGGTACAGATTGTGTTAGACCTAGGTCCGGGAAGTGAAAGCTCAAATCCCAGCACAGCCATGGTCACCCTGGGTAACCATGTTTACAATTCACACCTCCTTGGATGAAGCTTCACAACCCAGTGGCACACTTGCCCTTCCTGGTAAAGTAGGTACATGCAGAACATGTTGGCATTGGTTATCGAGGAATATTTTGTTTTGCTTCTGCCTCCTACTCTGTGCTGGGTAGAATGTGAGGCTGCTGGAACAGTGCCCGTGACGTTGTTTGATCTTTATCCCGCCTGTAATTATCAGAACATCATCTTTTTATAAGCGGAATAAAACAAGACTTATTGCAAAGCCGCTGCAAAGCTGGGTTCCTTCTCAAGCTGAGCGTAGGAATCAGGTTGGCGTTAGTGAGGTTCCCACATCATCGCGTGCTTGGACACCTTCCAGTCGAAGCTGGAAGAAATGCTGAGTATCATTTTCAGCCGTGGCATGTCTTTGGTTGTCCTTTGGCATTTGATTGTTTGCAACATTCAGAGTCTTTGTTTACTGTATTTTTGTGTGTTTAAGATGCCCCCTGTGTATAAGACATCCCTCTGTATAAGAACCCCCTATTTTGGGGGACTCCAAATTAAAAAATGGGGGTAGATTGCTCAGAATTGTTGAGCTTTTTTAGGGGGGAGGATGGCCCAGAGTTGTGGAGCCTTTTTTTAAGAGGGATTGCCAAAAATCACTCACTTGCTTGACCTACGCTGCCACTTGCATTTGTCGCCAAAACCACCCATTGTCTGTCCCCTCGTGAAAGAACCCACATCAATTGCCTGTCCATTGCAGTGGGAGGAGGGGAGAGTGGGGAGATTGGGAACCACTCAATGTTTTTATCTCACTTTTCCCTCCCTTTGTTGTTGTTGTTTAGTCATTTAGTCATGTCCAACTCTTCGTGACCCCATGGGCCAGAGCACGCCAGGCACTCCTGTCTTCCACTGCCTCCTGCAGTTTGGTCAGGCTCATGTTTGTAGCTTCAAGAACACTGTCCAACCATCTCGTCCTCTGTCGTCCCCTTCTCCTTCTGCCCTCCATCTTTCCCAACATCAGGGTCTTTTCCAGGGAGTCTTCTCTTCTCATGAGGTGGCCAATGTATTGGAGCCTCAGCTTCAGGATCTGTCCTTCCAGTGAGCCCTCAGGGCTGATTTCCCTCCCTAAGGAAGCCCAAAGCAGCTAGTGTCACCATTCAACAATGTATTGGATATTTTCAGAAGACAATCAAACAATATAAATCTTTGTCTCACCGGGTTCCCATAGGCAACAGAAAATTCTGTGCAGGTGAGCCGGCTGCCTGGGAAAGGAGGGGTAGAGTTCTCCATCCTTGTCCTGCCATCCTACTGCCACAGAAGAGAGGGTGTTTCTTATGTCACACCCAGCGTGGAAATATAACCATTGCTCCTATGCTAACCAGCTTGGTTTACATGCTGGCTGCAATCAGTACAGACACCATGGGCACTTAGGCTAGTCCCCCACCCCACCCCCAGGGCTGGTAAATGTTGTGGGTGTATCTACAAGACTGGACTAGTTAATGACTAGTCAGTTGATACAAAACCACAGCTTCTCGTTCTCAGTTGTTTGTCTGCTTTGGTTTCTCTCAGATCTGCTCAGGATTCCGCTTTCTAAGTTCATATGTTCCTTCCCAGCTCGTTGGTGTGGCAGCCTCTCGAATGCAGAGCAATGGCCCCATATATGGCTTGCCAATGGTCCAGGAATTTCATCATAACACCAGCTAACCATGCTTAGCAGCAGCTGAGCTTCAAAAACCAGCTTCAAACTCTGACTTCAAGATCCTGGTTTGCTGGCACCAAAGAAACCATGGTCAGGTCAATGTGCTAAAACAAACCATGGTTTCATGTTATAGCTGGATATGGGATATCCGAGCACAATTCAAAGTGTTGGTGCTGACCTTTGAAGCCCTAAACAGCCTCAGTCCAGTATACCTGAAGGAGCATCTCCACCTCCTTCGCTCAGCCTGGACATTGAGGTCCAGCTCCGAGGGCCTTCTGGTGGCTCCCTCACTGTGAGAAGTGAGGTTACAGGGAAGAAGGCAGAGGGCCTTCTTGGTAGTGGCGCCCACCCCGTGGAATCCCCTCCCATCAGATGTCAAAGAAATAAACACCTAACTTTTAGAAGACACCTGTAGGGAAGTTTTTAATGTTTGATGTTTTATCGTGTTTTTAATATTCTGTTGGAAGCTGCCAGAATGGCTGGGGAGACCCAGCCAAATGAGCTGCGTATAAAATTATTATTATTATTATTATTATTATTATTATTATTATTATTATGCTACCACTTTCTGTTCTAATCATGATATTTTATTGATATCTAGACAAGAGCTAAAGGAATTTTCACAAGTGAGGCTTCCATATCCAAGCATCTGTGCTGAATGTAATGTTCCTGTTGATGTTACAAATGCATCGGCAACAGGGGTGGAATTTTTGCCAGTCCACATTCCATCCTGGGAACATTCAGGGGGTCACATGGAAGTGCTGGTCAGGGCCAGAGACAAAAGTGGATGAACCGATTGATGTTATTCTTCCTTCCGTTCTAGCCACATATAAATCAAAGGTTTCTACACACATACATGTTTCCATCCTGCATCCAAGCGACTGAGAAGCATCTTCACAGTTCTGCAGCACATTCTGGCCAGACTTAGCAATACTAAAGCAAAGCTCTGTGTGCTATTTTAATTCCATCACTGCACAACTGGAAGTTAGCCCCGTGGTGCTAAAGGGGTTCATTCCAGGTTTGCTTCAAATCTATCCAGTTGCATAGCATAGGTTGCTAGTGCCCGGGGCCACACAGAGGGTGGGAGAGAGGGGAACAGCTGGAGTACGCATGCGCATTCAACTACCTAGTGGCACCTGTGTCACCCAGGAGATTGCAGCCACAGAGATAAGAAGAGTTTTTCTGTCATCTGGAGGGGTCACTTCCTGGTTCACATGGAGAAGGCGCTTTTAACGGAGTTCAGCGTCAGAAAGGAGCAGCTATATTGAGGCAGCACCAGGTGTTGAAATTTTGTGTCCCTAACAATTTTGCGCCTGGGGCAACCACCCCTGTAGCCCCCCCCATGTTATGCCACTGACCCTATCATCGCTCACCTGGGAGTAAACCCCACAGAGCTCCCTGTGACTTTTCCACAGATGTGTACAGTATAGGATTTCAAAGCGCTTAATCTATCACTAATCCTTACCACTACCCTTTAAGATAAGCCAGTATTCGCATTTCCATACTGCTGATTGCAGGGGAGAAGAGTGGCTATGAGCGACCGAGACTCACCAAAGGCCACCCACTAAATTCATAGCTCGGATAAAGTTTGAAACAAGAACTTTCTGATTTACAGCTCATTCCCTTATCCACTACATCACCCTAGCTGGCTGTTCTTTCATAGTCACTAAGAAAACACAATGCTGATTGTCCACCCCTCTGCTTCCACCCACTCTCAGTCGTGTATCAGCTTCTTGGTAGTGAAATCACGTTTGGGAAATTTGCAGTTTTGTCCTTGCAATGTTTTACGAACCATTTTATTTAACACCTAATGCTTTACTCCTGAAGGAGGGAGTGGCGGTACTAATTACGAGTGTTTTTCTTCTTCTGAAAACCATAGCAGCCTTCAGTGAGCTGTTCTGTAATTTACTATGACCCAAGTTGCCTTTAAATGCTAAGCCAGACTTTAGCAAGAATGAACAAACAGGCAGATTCTCAGAGTAGAGGGTGGCGACAGACGCTTTCCTTCTCTGCTCCTACTGTTGCCACGCTACTTGTGGCTAAGCCATGGTTTGGTTGAATGTGCTCTGTCCCAACCCAGACTGATGGTTTGTCTAGTTCCAGAATAAAACCAGAACCTGTAAAAAATGTTCGTTCTTGGTCTGCCACTTGTGGCTTGTCTGGAGAAAGACAAGGCACGAGCTCATATTTGGACATAATAACACTAAACCAAATTATGGTTTAGCCCTGGAAGCAAAAGCACTGAAGGAGACTGCAGGAGCCACAATCTATTCTCTTTGGGTTTTTTTTTAGTATTTCTCATTGCCTGTTCAAGTTTCTAGTCCCTAAGTGGGTGGGATTCCTGCATTGCAGGGGGGTTGGACTAGATGACCCTGAGCGTCCCTTACAACTCTGCAGTTCTTTCATTCTAAGCCCTTCTGAGCTTTCCATCCACCTTGGAAACAGCATCATTTTTTTATCAGAGCAACTGACGAAGGTGGAAGCTGAAACGTTTTGCTGTAAGGATTTAAAATTTCTGCTTTGTTCATTGCTTTGAGAGTCTCTGGGCCCAAAAGTGTTAAGTACATACATATATACAGTGCTTTTTTTATATAAAAAAAATATGTTTAGGGGTACTCTCATTTTCCTACTCATATTGAAATACTGATCCTCAATGAGGCCAAACATAGATTCACAAAATGTTTAGGGGTATGCGTCCCCCTGCGTCCCCCCCAAAGCACGGCATATACATACATATATACATAAAACATCTGCACCCAGAAATCACATGCAGTAAGGGCAGAGCTAAACACAGGAAAAACACATGCTATAATTAAGTTAGAAATTAGATTGTTGGAACAAAAGAAAAAACCTCTATGAAAAATCACTTTTTAAATTTGACTGCTCTCTGGTGCCATCTGGTGTTGCATGTTTATAGTGCATTCAGATCGCTATTTCAGTACTAATGTAGCTGAGCCCTAAGTAATATACAGTTATGGGCAGACAGGGGAAAAGAAACCAGTAATGGCACGATTCAGCGCGATTTCCGATATTGGATGCCTTGTCATCATTGAAACTTTCCACCAGCTTTTGCAAGTGTTCTTTGTCTTTCTGAGCGCTGAAGAAGTGATTAGAGCCCATGCAGATGATTGCAGATGGCTCAGACATTAAATATGTTGTTTAGCAACTGCTGATATTTCTATTATATGTTTGCAGGGTATGGCTGATTGTGTAACAGGAAGCATGAATCACCTGGATAAAGACAAATCAGCTAGATAAAGAGATAAGTATTGTCTTGGGTATGGGAAAATTGAGATTTTGCAAATGGCCCAATCTGTTTGGTATAATAGGTTAGCACAGACTCTTTTATAAGCTGTTTGCATGCACTGTCATATTCAGTATTCTGCTGTTTTGGAATAAAGCCTGCTTGAAGTGTAGCTCTTCTTATTCCTTTTTTATTAAGTGATGCTGAAGAACATCTTCAAATGGGCATTCTGTGGGTGGAGAACATGAATATCATGAGAAATGAGGAGACTGCTGAATCCCTGCGTGGAGCTAGCTGTGTGGTAAACAACAGCCATTTTAGTCACACACACAAAATTGCTAATCATGATCAACTGGTTAGAATAAGCATATGCAGAACTTTGATGTAGGTTTTATCAGGCTCTGTTTTTAAGAAGAGGTCTGTGTTTTTACTAAAACCTTTTTTTTAAAAAAGATTTTTTATTAAAATGTTAAAGGTTACATAAGTAATAAAAAAATAACAACAGAAAAACACCCAATTAAACCAAAAAAGAAAGCAATACATATTAACAAGTCACATCAAAGAAAAAAAGATAAAAAATGAAAAACAGACAAAAAACAAAAAAAAGAAGATGCATAGAATCCAGAAAAAAAAAGAACAAATCAAACCTTTACATGACTTTCCTTCTTTAACTTATTTCCTTGACCTCCTCACACCTCCCCTCTTTGTATTCTGGTTCAGTTAGATATTTCAGCAAATCCTTCATCTTTGTTTTTATCCTAATAATTTATCTTAATATACTGTAATTTAACATTCTCTTCTTTCACCAATTAATCATCCATTTTTACTTTATTTAATCTTGTTTCTCATTAAAACTAATACATTGAACTTAATCTCTTAAGACATTTCCCCTAGGGCAGGGGTCTGCAACCCGCGGCTCCGGAGCCGCATGTGGCTCTTTTACACCTTTGCCGCGGCTCTGGGGCGGATACTAGCGAGGGGAGGAGGCGCATTGTGCGCCCCGACACTCCCCACCTTCCTGCCTGCCCGCCCGCTACATTGTAAGGGGCATGGACGCTGGTCACTGTTTTGAAGGGGAGTGAAGAACACACACACAAAAAAGGTAACTTGTTAATTTAACGTTTATTTCTATGAGGAGGAGTAATTCTGAGGGGTCAAACAAAGAAATAATAAAAAAGTGACAAAAAAGTTATTTTTATAATGACGAGTTTTGCGGCTCCCAGTTTTTTTTTCTTCGGAAATGGATCCAAGTGGCTCTTTTTGTCTTAAAGGTTGCAGACCCCTGCCCTAGGGTCATAAAAATTTCATTCCACGATTTTTCCATTTCTCATTAATTTTTTTTTAAAATCTCCTTATATACACTTTAAATTCCCAATTTCTTTCCTCCGTCTCCCCTCCCTGGTCCCGGCCCCTGCCGTCAGTTCCATCAGCCTCCCAGCGTCCATCAACCTGGAGATCTGATATCCGAGGCTCTTAACTCTTCTTCATTTCCCTTCTGCCGATCTTCTTGATAATCTTTGGTGCTAAAAAGCAGATCTCGGGGGAGCTCCAACTCAACGATACTTATATTCCTTCTTGACAAGTCTGCCAGGTTTCCATAATTAAAGCTAGGGCCCATAAAGTATTCCAAACCTTGTTTCACAATTCTTCCAAGTCCATAGGCCCCTGAAGTTCCAATCTCCTCCTGGCTCAAATTCATATTCCAAAAGTCATTTGATCCCTGCATAAAGGGATCTCTCCACTTTTCCTTTTCCAGATCAGGCCAGGCACCCATCTTCAAAAACTGGCTTCTCCTAATTACAGTCATATAAGGCCTCAAGTTGTAATCCTCCATTTGCCTCTTTCGGGTTAGGGCTCCCCCATGTTTTGCTTTATATTCAACAACAGCAACTTTCTCCTTCTCTAATTCATCAATTTGTTCAGTTAAGAAAGATTCGTGTGCCGGGTTCTTATCGACTTCTATGCTGATGCCCACTTTTGTTCCCAAGATATCAATATTAGTAGCCATGACATCTATCTGTTTATGCAGCTTTCCCAGCAGATAAATTGTCCTATTCAAAACAGAGGCTACTTCTTCCTTTACCGACATTCTTAAGATATTCAAGGTCAAAACTAGTTTCTCACAGCCCTTATCTTCAGACCAATATCGCAGCTGCACACTTGTAACAATGTCCCAAAACTCCCTCTAGAGGGAAACAGTCTCAATTTGTGTCAATCCTTTCCAGCACAATTCCAAAAGTAAATTAGTAACAGTTCCCAGTTACTTTTTCTTCTTTTTAAGTGCAGAAGCAGACAGTAGAAACAATGTCTTTCTTTTAAAGCTAGCTGTCAAATTAATGCCAGCTGTCAAATTAAAGCTAGCTGTCAAGTAAAAGCTAGCTGTCAAATTTGTCCTGTTTACCGTCGATGGACTTTTTGCAAACCGTTCCCGGGTTCAGAGACGTGATGCTTCAATTTTTAATTTTCCACCTTCTCCTGCAAGTTCACTTGGTCAGAATTGATGGTTTCAATCAGTGGAGTTTTAATCCTTTACGTGAGGCTTTCCAAAACCTTAGTTAATAACTACTTTGCTTCAGTCTATTTACAGAAAGGGAAGGTGGACTTCCTGTTTAGACCTTCCTGGTTCGGTGCCAGATTAAATTATTTAAAAGCTCAATTTCCCGTTCTACTCTACGGGTTGTTGTTTAGAATCCAATTGTCCACAGGAAAAAAGTCAGCGCTCTCTGACAGCGGCAGTGCGGCTTCGCTCCGTGAAATAAGCAGTCGATTCAAAGCACCGCACCTCTCACCCCACGTCGCTCCGGATTCCTGATACCGGGTCTCCTCGCGAGTAGGTGGGCACTGAAGGTGCCAGCCGAATCCCAGGTTCACAGACTTCTCCCGTCTGTGATTTCTAAGGGTCTCCGCCGTCGCCGTGGCAGTCAGACCCTGTTTTTCACGGAGCCGGTTCCTCCCGATCGGAGGAGCTCCGCCATTGCCGGAAGCGCTAACCCGGAAGTCCCTTTTTACTAAAACCTTTTTGAGGGAACATCACTATTACAACACCTATCTGCTGATGTGTATGCCCATTTCATACTTGAGTTCTGAACATGCTCAGAGCTGTTTCCTTGAAGGTCACACCTACAAACAGTTCCTAGCACAGTTAATATGATACACAGGCTGGCGGGAGGGTGTGTTTGCTGCTTTGAACAGCTTTCCCCTTTGTTTTGTAACTCTGCTACAGAGAAAGCGCAACAGTGAACACTCTGTGTGTCTTTCTGTAATAAACATTTATTCTTTACTTAATACTTTTGCCTTTATTTTGGGGAAAGGGGGGATTGGGTGGAGATATTGTGGATGACTTTTTGTGTGTGTGGCAGCAGCTTGTGTGGGTCAACAGCAGTATACCAAGAGTTTGGGGAAACCATTAGAGTGTGCTTGCTCTGTCCTCTAGGGATCAGAAAGCCATATAGGCCCCCAATGACTATGTTACTTGGACAGGGGGGAAAGAATTGAGATTGGTGAGTGAGAAATGTCTAGGGTTAAGCCATTCATTTGCCCTCCCTGCTATCTGATTCCTTGCATTCACTCAGTAAAAAGTGCTGCATCTGTTAGGTGGGTCAATTCTAGAGTATTTTTTAAAGAAGCTGTATTTATACAGAGATCTCGTTCCAACAGCCTAACACCCAAACATTAGCTGGGGGGGTAGGGTTAGGGTTACAAAACTGTAGATATGGGGGCTGATTGAACTTTCAAGGCTCCAAAGCCCCTTCCTCTCCTTTAGTTTAAGTTCAGAACATCTTGCGTTCTGAACACTTTGTTACTATGATTTCCAAATGGCTCGGCAGTTAATTAAAAGTTTCCTGTTTGTAGTTGCTTGCCTGTTTCTACAGATCCCTCTTTATCCCTTTAATAAAAGGGATTCGTCTATAATTTACTCATTGAATATTTTCTCTTAATTGTTCTAGCGACAGTTTCTGTTCCCAGTGGAGCTGCGTGGCGGTGGGCAGGCTAGGCTTTAATTGATTTATTCCATCTGAGTTTTTATGTTCATCCTTACATCAAAACATAGGAGAGGCACTACAAGCGAGAATCTTGTTGTGAAAGAGACAAGAGCTTGCAAAAGTCTCAATAGTACCGTACTTTTCCTGGATGAGCTAGTGCCACAATCATGTCTTACAATTTGCATTTATAATCCATTCTGGGGTGCGGGAAATTTTTGTAAAGAATTGTGGGCACTGTAGTTTGTTCAAAGCTGTTAGACATTGCAACTTTATGAAGGGTAAACTACGGTGCTCAGAATTTTTTACAGAGAAGAATGTGCTTTGATTGTGCTTTAAAGAGATATGTGTTTGCTAAAATGTTTAGAACAAGTTCTAAAAAGTGTTGGAAATGCAGAGAAAAGGGTGGTACATTCCATCATATGTGGTGGGAATGTAAGATTATTAAGAGCTTCTGGGAAATGATTTATAATGAACTGAAGGAAATGTTTAAAATAACTTTTGTTTAGAAATGCGGAAGCTTTTTTACTTGGATTGATAGGAACTGAACTCCCTAAAGAACACAAATACTGTTAGCCCAAAGATGGAAGGAAGAAAGGAGACGACGAAAGAAGAATGGCAAATCAAGCTAATGGATTATTCAGAGATGGCAAAACTAATGGCAAAGCTCAGAGACTATGATAATGAGAAGTTTAAAAAAGAGTGGGAATCGTTCATTGTTTATGTGCAAAAATACTGTAAACAGAATGACACATTGGCAGGATTTTAAGTAAACACTTGCAACTAGCAGAAAATTAGAAAAAAAAATTACCATAAGGGAGATAATAATTGAAAAAGTGTAAGTATGGAAATGCACAAGAATTTGGTTGATATAAATAAGGAACCAAAAGAGGGTATGGAGGGAAGTCCAGAGATTCAAAGAATCTCAAAGAGAAGTTTCGTGAAAATGTATTTGTATAAATCTAATCTGGTAGAAATGTGAATTAATTTTTGTTTTTAATTGTGAAAACGTAACTGTGGAAAATTAATTTAAAAATATTTACAGGGGGGAAAGGGGGGGAAAGAAATACATTCTGGGATGGGGGAAATTCCGTAAAGAATTCTGAGCACTGTAGTTTGTTCAAATCTTCTAGGCATTGCAACTCTACGAAGGGTAAATTGCAATGCTCAGAATTCTTTATGGAGAAGAATGTGCTTTGATCGTGCTTTAAAGAAATGCATGTTTGTGAAGCCAATATGCATTCTACGGATACCTCAATCCACCAGTAGACGATCTTGTTAGTTTTTTAAGTGCTGTGCTTCTTATATGACTGAGGCTGCTCTTGTTTATCCCTGAAATCCTCGTGGGATATTTTCCTCAGGACATTTTTAACAATGACCCATTTGGGCCCTTCTCTTCCTCTCCAGTCACCAATGCAAATCTAACAATTAACCAAGGGTAAATATAGCAGCATGACACATTGTGTTCTCTTTAACACCCCCTCAAGGGTTAGATTGTGGTGTTTGGGCCTGAGCTGAAGCTATTTGGAGACTGTAGTAAGCCTGGAGGAGAAAAATGGAAGGATTTTTGTTGCTAAACAGACTCACTGACACTGTGGAGCACTGAGGAGCCGCTTCACGTGGGCTCATTCTGATATTTGGTTGTTGTTGTTGTTGTTGTTTAGTCGTTTAGTCGTGTCCGACTCTTCGTGACCCCATGGACCAGAGAACGCCAGGCACCTCTGTCCTCCACTGCCTCCCGCAGTTTGTTCAAACTCATGCTGGTAACCTCGAAAACACTATCCAACCATCTCGTCCTCTGTCGCCCCCTTCTCCTTGTGCCCTCCATCTTTCCCAACATCAGGGTCTTCTCCAGGGAGTCTTCTCTTCTCATGAGGTGGCCAAAGTATTGGAGCCTCAGCTTCAGGATCTGTTCTTCCAGTGAGCATCCAGGGCTGATTTCCTTCAGAATGGAGAGGTTTGATCTTCTTGCAGTCCATGGGACTCTCAAGAGTCTCCTCCAGCACCATAATTCAAAAGCATCAATTCTTTGGCGATCAGCCTTCTTTATGGTCCAGCTCTCACTTCCATACATCACTACTGGGAAAACCATAGCTTTAACTATACGAACCTTTGTTGGCAAGGTGATGTCTCTACTTCTCAAGATGCTATCTAGGCCTGTCATTGCCCTTCTCCCAAGAAGCAGGCGTCTTTTAATAATGCTGAACTGGTAGCAATAGTCTGCATAACGAAGGCAAACGAGTTAATTTGGAAAAGCAAGATAATAATGATGACCTGAGTCATGGTGGTCTCTTTCTTTCTACTCATAGATTAGGATTACAGTGGTACCTCTGGTTACATACTTAATTCGTTCCGGAGGTCCGTTCTTAACCTGAAACTGTTCTTAACCTGAAGCACCACTTTAGCAAATGGGGCCTCGTGCTGCCACTGCCGCACGATTTCTGTTCTCATCCTGAAGCAAAGTTCTTAACCTGAGGTACTATTTCTGAGTTAGCGGAGTCTGTAACCTGAAGCATATGTAACCTGAAGCGTATGTAACCCGAGGTACCACTGTACTTGTATAGAAATTGAAATACATTAGGAGTCGAGAGTGGATTTCATGCTCTTTATTCAGCTCATAGCAGTGAGGAGGAATGGAAGTTCCCCTAGAATGTCTGCCTTATATGCATTATTTACACAATGAGCAGTGGTCATGTGGCTATATATTAGAAAAATATACATAGCCACATGACCACTGCTCCCTGTGCATTTTTCTAATCCATGGGTTGTGCTGAAGAAGATTCCAGCGAAACAGTCAGATTATCCGGGATCACTGTCCATTGTTACTCACCTACTAGAGAGCCTGGATAGCTCAGTTGGTTAGACCATGGTGCTGATAACGCCAAGGTTGCAGGTTCGATCCCTGTATGGACCCTGCATTGCAGGGGTTTGGACTAGATGATCCTCAGGGTCCCTTCCAACTCTACAGTGCTATGTGCTACTTCGGCACCATGAACGCCTAAAAAGTTTTACCGCTTAGCCCACAGGATAGTATCTATTACTTTGTTTCAACCGTAGACTTATTATACTTCTACGGACTTTCAAAGATTGGCAGACGTGTGTTCAATTCATTTCAAATATATTAGAGAATTTACAAGTGCACACATTTTGTTTTTGTTACTAAATCATGTATGTTATGCAATAAGAATTACAGTGCTATCTAGTATACTGGTCTGTGTGTTGCTTGTATTGTTTGTTGTGTTAAGTTTGCAACACAGGGGTTTGTTGTTCTGTACAAAGGAGGAGGCCGCCACTACTGGCGGCCATAGAAATGCCGCAACCACTGCCACAGTCGTAACTCGGGACAAGCGCCGATTCCTCCTCTTCCCTGAGCTCGGCAGCGCTGGCGCTGGCAAGGGAAATAGGGGCATTCCGGAAGGTATGGAAAGAAACACGGCACTCAGACACAATAAAAAGTCCTCCTACCCAAGAAAGACAATATAAATGTCAGAAAGCACTCCATAAAAGTATACTTTGGATTCCTCCCACATAGCTGTTGTCAACAAAAACTGCTCCCTTTCTCTTATGGGGTACACAAGAGCCCTTATAGAGTCCTATGTAGGTTTCCATCAGTAGGAGAAAATAACAGAGGCCAACCAGAGAATACAGTGGTACCTCGGGTTAAGTACTTAATTCGTTCTGGAGGTCCGTTCTTAACCTGAAACTGTTCTTAATCTGAAGCACCACTTTAGCTAATGGGGCCCCCTGCTGCTGCCGCGCCACCGGAGCACGATTTCTGTTCTCATCCTGAAGCAAAGTTCTTAACCTGAAGCACTATTTCTGGGTTAGCAGAGTATGTAACCTGAAGCGTATGTAACTTGAAGCGAATGTAACCCGAGGTACCACTGTATTGAGATGCAAAGCAGCTAGTAAGCCTGATCTTCATTAAAGCTGTTGCAACAAGGAAGGAGGAAGACCCAGAACAAAGGTGTGCCTGCCCTTATATAGACTTTTGAACTGCCCACCCTGGAGCCCAAGAGCACCCCCAGAAACATCATACTTACTTCAGAGAAGGGGCGGACTACAACAGAAATCTGAGTGCGTTGTTTTTATTCTGTCTGCCCGGTTACCTGATTGGATTACCCGGGCATCCTGGCCACTCTTTTGTTATGATAACTACTCAGTTCCTGAATCCAGGTCACAGGCTCACCCTATTCATACCTTAAATGTGCCCATGAGACAAGATTTGTGGGGAGGCTTCCCATTTCCTTCGACCTTGCAGAGGAATAAAGGTGAAGGGACCCCTGACCATTAGGTCCAGTCGTGACCGACTCTGGGGTTGCGGCGCTCATCTCGCTTTATTGACCGAGGGAGCCAGCGTACAGCTTCCGGGTCATGTGGCCAGCATGACTAAGCCAGTTCTGGCGAACTAGAGCAGCGCACGGAAATGCCGTTTACCTTCCTGCTGGAGCGGTACCTATTTATCTACTTGCACTTTGACGTGCTTTCGAACTGCTAGGTTGGCAGGAGCAGGGACTGAGCAATGGGAGCTCACCCCGTTGCGGGGATTTGAACCACCAAGCTTCTGATTGGCAAGTCCTAGGCTCTATGGTTTAACCCACAGCGCCACCGAATATTTGAGGTCAATTTGGAAGAGACAAATAGTCTCAGGACCTTTTTTGTGGGTCTCAGATGTGTGGTCTATACATTTATGTATTTGCTTGCTTGGTACATTTATGAACATTTATATATTTGTCTTTATATATATAAGACATTAAAAGTCTTATAACATAGCAAAAAGCAAATCAATTGCAGCATGCAGGTGATAACGTTACGGTCTATTTTGCTCCCAACAATTATTTGCTACACTTGAACTCCGCCTTTCCTTGAAAGAGCTGAAGGCAGTGAAAAAGAAACATGTCTGATTTCATCTTCTCAACAACTCTGTGAGGTTTGCTGGGCCAGGAAAGAGGACAACGGACCCAGAAGCCACCCTGGAAGCGTTATTGCTGAAATGAGAATTTGAACACAAGCCTCTCCAATCCAGCACAGCACTGTGGCCCACACTGGCTCTCTATTACCTGCTGGTGAACCCGCCAGGATTACAAAACAATCTGTTCAATGGTATATTTCTTCCTCATGTAAATAATCACAAATATTGCCTGCTTATGTTTTCCCTGTTACAGTGGTGCCTCGCAAGACGAAAAGAATCCGTTCCGCGAGTCTCTTCGTCTAGCGGTTTTTTCGTCTTGCGAAGCAAGCCCATTGACGGCTTAGCGGATTAGCGCTATTAGCGGTTTAGCGGCTTTTAGCGGCTTTTAGCGGCTTATCGGCTTATCGGCTTAGAAAAAGGGGGGGAAAGGAAAAAAACCTGCAGGAACTCGCAAGACATTTTCGTCTTGCGAAGCAAGCCCATAGGAAATTCGTTTTGCGAAGCACCTCCAAAACGGAAAACTCTTTCGTCTAGCGATTTTTCTGTCTTGCGAGGCATTCGTCTTGTGGGGCACCACTGTAATGTCAACAGCAGCAATGAAATCCCTTTAATCCATCCGGCCTGCCATCCAGCCTCCAGCGAAGGCTATATCTGATGCCCTAGAAATATTCAGGTTTATCCAGGTTTATCTTTAAGAACTAGCACTGGCGGTTAGAAGAAGGATGTTGCTGGACTCCTTTCCATCAGCTTCAGCTAGCATGGCCAATGGTCAGGAATGATGGGAGTTTGTAGTCCAATGTCTGGAGGGCCTAAGGTAAAGGTAAAGGTACCCCTGCCCGTACGGGCCAGTCTTGACAGACTCTGGGGTTGTGCGCCCATCTCACTTAAGAGGCCAGGGGCCAGCGCTGTCCGGAGACACTTCCGGGTCACGTGGCCAGCGTGACATCGCTGCTCTGGCGAGCCAGAGCCGCACACGGAAACGCCGTTTACCTTCCCGCTGGTAAGCGGTCCCTATTTATCTACTTGCACCCGGAGGTGCTTTCGAACTGCTAGGTTGGCAGGCGCTGGGACCGAGCAGCGGGAGCGCACCCCGCCGCAGGGATTCGAACCGCCGACCTTTCGATCGGCAAGTCCTAGGCGCTGAGGCTTTAACCCACAGCGCCACCAGTTGCCCATTATTCATTTGAATAATAGTTCAATGTCTCTTCATAGAATCATAGATTTGGAAGGGACCCAAGGGTCATCTAGTCTAACCCCCTGCAAGGCAGGAATCTCAACTAGATCATACATGACCGATGACCAACTTCTGCTTAAAAACATCCAAGGAACGAGAGTCTGCCACCTCTTGTGAGAATCAGAAAGTTCTTCCTGGTGTTTAGACATATTAACATAACAAACTTTCATCTAACGTGAGAAAAGATAAGTTTTACAAACCTATTAAAACTTGTAAAAATAAATAAATGCAAGATTTCAGATGGGGTTTTTAAGGCTTAGCTTCCGTCAATATAAAGAGTTGTCATGTTTTCATCTTATTGTACCTCAAAGAATAAAATCTGAATAAATCCATATACGTTAGGACACATGCCGTATTTTTATTGAGTTTTACTTGGCCAACTTTGAAAACGCATGTCGATTCACCACCAACATTTGATCGTTACTGGGGGAAAAGAAACCAAAGAGTTATCGACTAGAATTCCAATCCTACCCAGACACAAAAGATTTACCGGCAATATTACAGTTATGATTTTCACAAGGCCATGAGAAATACATTACTTTACATAAAAAAACGGACGTAGTGTTAGAATAGTGCTATCCAAACAATAACCCTACTTGAAAGTATTTGACTAGTTATTTTCATTTTCTGAATAGCAAATGGTGGGGTGGAAACTAAGGAGGAGGAGGAGGAGGAGGAGGAGGAGGAGGAAGAAGAAGAAGAAGAAGAAGAAGAAGAAGAAGAAGAAGAAGAAGAGGTACTTTGTGAGAAGGAGTAAAGCAGTCGTGTTTAGTCAAGGTCTCTAATGCCTCAGCTATATCATTTTGCCCACCCAGCAGAACCTCAAAGCTGTTTTATTGGGTAACTTTTGTTCCTGTTGCCACAAATTTGCTGAAAAGGCCCATTTGGCCACAGCAGGACTTGCTAGTCCAAGTAGGGAGGGGGATTATATTCCTGTTATCCTCTTATTATTGGTGTATGAATCTACAGAGGGCAACATGTCCTTGGTCAGTTTAGATTTATTTAATCTGTATATCAATATGAGGAAACGATTCATCTCACAGACCTGGGGGAAAAATAATTTTGCATGATAATAATAAAGTTTTCATTGAATCTAACACTGTCAAACATGTAGAGGAATGACAGAATACAAAACACTTCCATATATTAACAGACAAGCCAACCCCCCCCCCAAAAAAAAATCCCCATTCAGTACTTTTCCCTTTTGGGAATCCTAGTTTAATACTTATGGTCAAAACCAAAGTTACTGTATTTTCCCGTCTATAAGACACCCATGTATAAGACGCCCCCTATTTTTTGGGACTCCAAATTAAGAAAACATTCCTCAGCACTACCCTTGTATAAGATGAGTCCCAATTTTAAATCTAATTTTTTGGTAAAAAAAACCCCATGTCTTATACACGGAAAAAATACGGTATATATTCTACCTCTTTCTTGTTTTTTAGTTGTTTAGTCGTGACCCCATAGACTAGAGCACGTCAGGCACTCCTGTCTTCCACTGCCTCCTGCAGTTTGGTCAAACTCATGTTAGTAGCTTCGAAAACACTGTCCAACCATCCCGTCCTCTGTCGTCCCCTTCTCCTTGCGCCCTCAATCTTTCCCAACATCAGGGTCTTTTCCAGCGAGTCTTCTCTTCTCATGAGGTGGCCAAAGTATTAGAGCCTCAGCTTCAGGATCTGTCCTTCCAGTGAGCACTCAGGGCTGATTTCCTTCAGAATGGATAGGTTTGATCTTGCAGTCCATGGGACTCTCAAGAGCACCATAATTCAAAAGAATCAATTCTTTGGCGATCAGCCTTCTTTATGTCCAGCTCTCACTTCTCACTACTGGGAAAACCATAGCTTTAACTATATGGACCTTTGTCGGCAAGGTCCTCTTTCTAGAGGAGCACAATTGTTTTGAGGAAAGAGTGGGGAATAATCATCAAAATTCAAAGTATCACCATTTGAAACAGGGCACTGTAGGAGTGTCATTGACTCAATTGGAAATGGTACCCAGAAACAGCCATTTCTGGTATTTAAGAGTTCCAGTTCCTTGGGGGGGGGATGTTAATTTGCCATTTTTCACCTTTTCCTTTGCTGACATTTGGGATTTCAATAACTTATAAAAATAATAATCTTCCCACAACCTCCCCTAATTATAACATATATATTTGCCCTTAGACAACGGCAATCTAACAGTGACCCCAATGCTTTTCACACCTCCTCTCCCTTTCTTCGTATACTTAGCTGGTTTTGAACAGACAGACATTCTGGCTTCGGTCCAAAAGTGCTCTTCTAGAAATAGAAAGCCTCATCTACTCATATAAGGGCTGTTTCGGACTTTCGGAGTGTTGTGGAAAAACCATCAACAGAAATCCAGAGTTCTTCCATTTGCTCCTGCCCTTTGCATAACTGTTTGCATGGAATAGGTTGCTAGTTTTTCTCTGGATTCCATAACCTGGGGTGCATTAGCTCCCAGCTCCTGAGGGTAGGGGAGGGTGGGCATGGGGGGGAGGTGGAGAAAACATTGCATCATCATCATCATCAGTGCTTTTTTCTGACGATAAACAGAGGTACGCATACTCCTAAACATTTTGTGAATCTTTGTACTTTTGTCCATTTACTGTATCTATTTTCCCCAATTTGAACTACAAAATAGTGATTTTCTTGAGTCAAAATAAGAGTACTCCTAAACATTCTTTTAGAAAAAAGCACTTCTTCTTCTTCTTCTTCTTCTTCTTCTTCTTCTTCTTCTTCTTCTTCTTCTTCCACCCTTTTCACAAGATCTCAGCACAGTTCACTGGATAAAAATACAAGCTAAAAACACAAGTAAATAGTTAAAACAAAACAAAACACAGAACAACCTTCCCATCCCACAAACACATTTGAAAGTCTGTAGAATATTAATCAGTCGTATAAAACCAAAAAAATACAAAATACAAATTAACACATAACACTTAAGAACAGTTTAAAAAACAACCCTCCCCAAACAAATAACAGCCACCCAAGTTAAAAAGGTAAAAAAAGAAAAGAAAAAGGTAAAGGACCTCTGGACAGTTAAGTCCAATCAAAGGCGACTATGGCAATGCTGTGCTCATCTCGCTTTCAGGCCAAGGGAGCTGGCGTTTGTCCACAGACAGCTTTCTGGGTCATGTGGCCAGCAGGACTAAACCGCTTCTGGTGCAACGGGACACTGTGAAAGAAACCAGAGCGCATGGAAATGCCGTTTACCTTCCCACTGCAGCAGTACCTATTTTATCTACTTGCACTGGCATGCTTTCAAACTGCTAGGTTGGCAGGAGCTGGGACAGAGCAACGGGAACTCACTCCATCTTGAGGATTCAAACCGCTGACCTTCTGATCAGCAAGCCCAAGAGGCTCAGTGGTTTTGACCACAGCGCCACCTGCGTCCCTTACCCAAGTTAAAACTCCACCCCCATTAAAACCATAATTTTAGCACAAGGGAGCTGGCCCGTGCCCTTGTTCCATCCCCAAAGTGTTGCCCCCCCTTGGTAGCATCCCTGCCGACTGTCTCAACTTCACTGCAGTTAGAAACAGGGAGTGGCAAAAACTGGTGATCAAAGAATAAGAGAACCATCAACTTGTAGAGTTAGGAATAATAATAATAATAATAATAATAATAATAATAATAATAATTTATTATTTGTACCCCGCCCATCTGGCTGGGTTTCCCCAGCCACTCTGGGCGGCTTCCACAGAGACCAAAAATACGCTAAAAGCAGCTCTCTGAAAGAATGGAAGGCACGCATTGTGCTTGGGGTTTGGCAGTCGCTACTGCAAGCACCTTCCTATCGGAAACAGTTTGCACCCCCAGACATGAAGGATTCCTTTGCAATGAGCTTGTTTTCCAGCGGATGATTTGTGGGCTTGTTGCAGCAGGCACACAGCGATGCAAGTTGCAGATACTTTCTCCCATGATCTTCCACTAGCACTTGCGCAACAGTTTCTGCCAATGGGTTATAGGCTGCATATACACAATACGCTGAAAGCACAGGGCTTCCCGCAAAGAATTCTGGAAACTGTAGTTTACCCCTTAAAGGTAAAGGGTAAAGGGACCCCTGACCATTAGGTCCAGTCGTGGCCGACTCTGGAGTTGCGGCGCTCATCTCGCTTTATTGGCCGAGGGAGCCAGTGTACAGCTTCTGGGTCATGTGGCCAGCATGACTAAGCCACTTCTGGCAAACCAGAGCAGCACACGGAAATGCCGTTTACCTTCCCGCTGGAGCAGTACCTATTTATCTACTTGCACTTGGACGTGCTTTCGAACTGCTAGGTGGGCAGGAGCTGGGACTGAGCAACGGGAGCTCACCCCGTCGCGGGGATTTGAACCACTGATCTTCTGATTGGCAACTTACAGAGCTGTAATTCTCAGCACCCTTAACAAATTACAGCCCCCAGGGTCCTTTGAGGCATTTGCTTTAAACGTGCTTTATGGTGTGTGCTGCCTTTGGATCCAAACTCCTGATTTCAAGCACAATCCCAGGACTGTTTAGCCCAACAGGACTTCCTAGTGCTGAGCCAAAATGGCTTCTCCAAATTTGCCGTGCCATTTGCAGGTTGAGAATTTTGAGAGGCCACCCACCTCAAGAGACTTTTCACAGACACTCCCAAGTATCCCTATTTTCCAGGGACAGTTCCAGATTTACAGAAGCCATCCTAGTTTCTGATTTGATCCTGGAATGTCTTGCTTTACCTTAGGATGTCCCTATTTTCAGCAGAGAAATGTTGGAGGGTTATAGAGCTATGTGACTCCCAAGCCAAGGAGATCAGTAACTATACAACCTTTAGAAGACGTCCGAAGGCAGCCTTGTACAGGTTTTTTTAATGTTTAATGTTTAATTATGTTTATATATATGTTGGAAGCTGCCCAGAGTGGCTGGGGCAACCCAATTGGATGGGCAGGAAATAATCATAATCATAATCATAATCATAATCATAATCTGACTGTTAGGTCCAGTTGCGGACGACTCTGGGGTTGCGGCGTTCATCTCACTTCACAGGCTGTGGGAGCCGGTGTTTGTCTGCAGACAGCTTCCGGATCATTTGGCCAGCATGACTAAGCCGCTTCTGGCAGACCAGAGCAGCACACAGAAACGCCGTTTACCTTCCCAGTGGAGCGGTACCTATTTATCTACTTGCACTTTGACATGCTTTCAAACTGCTAGGTGGGCAGGAGCAGGGACCGAGCAACAGGAGCTCACCCCGTTGTGGGGATTCGAACCGCCAACCTTCTGATCGGCAAGCCCAAGGCTCAGTGGTTTAGACCACAGCGCCACCCGTGTCCCTGTTGGAGGGTATGCGAGTCAAAAAGCTCTTTGTGCTGTATATGATAGATTTCAAGTATAACAAATTGGAAAAAGGAGAAGATTGCATACACCATTCATAATGAATGGAACATATACATAGTTTAACGTGGGGGTACAAGTATCATTCAAGAAGTTTGAATGTGCATTTGGATATGAGCAAGCATTCCTCCTTTCTGTTCATGTTACTCTGGCAGCAATTCACCACATTTATCTCCCAGTTCTTCACTATGTATTTCAGTCTTCTAGGTTTAGATCATTTATTTACCCAGGCAATCTGGTTCGGACAGCCATTTATTAACATGGAACAGCGTTATAAAACAGGTGGGTAGGCAAACGAGTTCTCCTTTATAAGCTCTGAAATTTATTGGCAAACTGCTTTGCAAAACTAGTCAAAATGCCACTTTGGAAAAGAAATAAAATTCCAGGAAAACGTGCAAGCAAGTAACAGGGCAGTCTTAGATATCTTTACTGAGAAGTAAAGCTAAGTCTACATAGGATAGGGTTTTTTTGAGCTATTTTAAAGGAGATTTGGCAAAATACAGACTTCTGACATGGGTTTGCTATATGTCCTGATTTTCCCAGGCATATGGCAACCCTAGCATAGGATTGTAGTCGAAGTCCATTTTCCATGTCTCCTTCTGGGCATGATCGGCTGGTTATCTTGGCTGGAATCAGATTGGCACAGGTGGTGTTGCCAGCTGTAAACTGGGGGAGTCGCTTCCTGATAATGACCAATGCCTACGCTGAAAATGATGCAAAAGAAGGAAGGTGCCGGAATGTGAAATGCCTTTTCCTGACTTAGAAAAGGCCCCCTGGTACATATTAAATATCCTAACAACTGCAACTCTTGGAGATTTCAAGGTCTTTGAGGTTTATCATCTTTTGCAACTCCCTGGGAAGCAGGGATGGGAGAAATTTGCACAGTGGAGACTCCTCAGGTTCTCAAATATTTAGGCTGCGATCCTATCCCCGCTTTCTTGGAAGTAAGCCCCATTGAATTTGGTAGAATTTACATCTGAGTAGACATGGATAGGACTGCAATAAACCATGCTGTGCAAACTGCTATGGCATTTGCAAAATGCAAATGATATTTTAAAAAACATGGTTTGTAGGGCAGGGCTTTTTGAAAAGGAAAATTAAAAAGCAGTGGTATGTGATTATAATTTGCAAGCAAAGCATGCATCGCTGTAAAAGACCTGTGCTGATAACGCCAAGGTTGCAGGTTCGATCCCTGAACGGGACAGCTGCATATTCCGGCATTGCAGGGTTTTGGACTAGATGATGCTTAGCATCCCTTCCAACTCTACAATTCTACGATTCTATGATTCTCTTTGTACAAGATGTGCACGCGGGACATGCTTTCCTGCTTAGAGTCATGTTCCATGACATTTAGAAGCCCACGTAGAGTGGGAGAAATTCCTTAGAATTGGGATTTTGACAACACCAACGCAGAGGAGTGTTACAGTCAAGATTCACACAAGAGGCATCTTGAAAGAGGCCAAAAAAAATCTTTATTTGGAGTGAGGATTTTTTAAAAGAGTAATAGAGGAAGCCACAGATGCATACACACACACACACACACACACACACACCCCGCAGCTCACACCCATCTTAGTATGCAGCATGGGTCAGCAAACTAAGGCCTGCAGGCCTGATCAGGCCCAATTGCCTTCTAGATCCAGCCCGCAGGCGGTCGGGGAATCCAGGCAGTGGCCGTAGCGCATGCGCGCGATGGTTTTTGCGACTCAGCCAGGCTTGGGGGTCAAAAGTGAGGCAGGCGGCTGCTCGAGACAAGCCCCTTATTCATCCATCGTGCATGTGCAGCAATCTTTTCTTCCAGGGTGGGGAAGAAGGAAAAGGAGTCACAGTTCAGATTTCCACCATGGAACTGCTGGCAACTGACCTCAGGAAGGGCAGGTGTGGGGCAGGGACTCGGAGGTGCCTTGGGAGTGATGCCCGCAGGTGTCTGTGGCAGCGGTGCTCCCCACCAGAGGAAGCGGGGGGCGCCTGGGCAGTTGCACTCTGAAGCCATTCTGTGCTCTGCTGGGGAGGCCGCTTGTTAGCTACACGGTGTGAGCCATGGAAAGGTAAATAGCCGCTGCCGCCTCGTCTTCCCTCACACAGGGAAAAGAACGTTTTTGCTTGAGCGGTGCCGGCCTGACTTAGCGTGGCCAACGGCTTTTCCCTTCACCCACGCATGTGCACACGCTCTCCAGGGCTAACAGGAACATAGCTGTCAACTTACAGATTTGAAAATAAGGGACCAGCAGCCTCGAAAATAAGGAATCAGCAGCCAAAATAAGGGATTTTCTGGGCACAGGTATGTTCAGCTTCTGAGCCCCTCCGAGCCAAAGGCAGAAAGCCCAGCCAGCAGCCAAACGAAGCCTCAAGCAGTGGTTCCCACCGTCACCTCTCCGCTGGGAAGCGCTGAGCAAAGGCGAGTCCCCAGGCAACGTGGTTGATTTGATCAGCACAGGGCATGCAAGCTCCACCCCCCAGTCGTTCTTAGACTCTTTACTGGGTGAGCAACACAGCCAAGCAACACAGTTGGAGCCTCCCTCCTCCCTGGCCGGCAGGGAGGGAGGGAGAGGAGCTGCTTCCTTTGAAACCTGGGAAATTTAAGGGACATCATCAATAAGGGACAGCAGCGGGACACGGCGCTGGGATAAGGGACTTTCCCGCCTTATGAGAGAAACAATAACTGTCAACACCTAAAACGCAAAGGATGCAGCGTGGGTGTATGAGGGAACAACACCCCCCCCAAAAAAAAATCACATTTGGGCAACGTTGGGGTTGGTCCCAATAAGGTTTTTTTTGCCAAAAATGCGGGTCATAATCAAGGCAACATATACTCCGGCCCCCCACAAGGTCTGAGGGACAGTGGACTGGCCCCCTGCTGAAAAGGTTTGCTGACCCCTGGGTATACAGAAGAGAAGACTGTTGTCTATGTCTCAGTTACTTTGTAGTTAACACAAGGACTGTGCACTCTGCGCGTGCACACGATACGTAGGAAGGCAGGGGCTGCAGAACTTTCACACCAGTGTGCACTGCTCTCCCACACGCAAGGGGAGGGGGAGAATTATAAGATTAGCCTTACAAACTAAAAAGGCTCCTGGGGAACTGAGGAGATCTAAGTGACTGGCTGCTAAGCCAAACACCCACTTCTCGAGTTCACAGCCACACTCGCCGTCAGTCAAACCAGTTTTCCTGTCCTCCTCTGTTGCCACCTCCAGCATTTTTATTTTTTTAAACAGATCAAGCATTTTCACAGAAAACAAATACTTCTAGCACTGAGAGGGACACTTAAAAAACCCCAAAGATTAGATTATCGTAAGGGGCTTGAAGGCAGTCCGAGTGTTTGATCCAGAATTCAGCTGCAATGGAACTGCCTGTGCAGATTGTCTGTTGGCTTCTCTTGCTACCAATTTGCTCCTGGGCTCAGTCCAGTCTGTTGTCTTTGGCCTTTAAAGATCTACAACCGCCGAGGACCAGAGTCCTTCATTCCCCTTGCCAGCCATTGGAAGGGAGACCTTCATGATGTTTCAGAGGCGGCCAGGATTTTGAATGGGCTCCTTGGGGGTGGGCCCATCAATGCTTGTTTTTAAGTGAGCAGCAAAGACGATTGTAGGCAGCTTCTCTACAATTCTGAAGGCAAGGAGAATTTTTGCTGCTGTTTTTATAAGATGGTTGTGCCTTAACCAGGTTGTAAGCATCTTGATCACCTCCAGGGCTGAAAGGCAGCTTAGAAATTAATAATAGTCTTGCAAATGTTTGGGGACACCCCCCACTCTTTGCAATATTCCAGGGAGTTCCAGATGCTCACCCAGAGCCTGTACTCCTTCAGAGAATTGAGACGCGGCAGAGACTGTTGTAGCTTTAAGAAATATGGTTTGTTCACCTATTTACACCTTCAGCCTGCATGGAGGAAGTCCAGATCTTACAGTATGGTCATTTCAAGAGGGGCTCTTCCAGCCTGCCCAAGATGGATCTCAACCTTTTCCCCACCTTCTTCTTGCCAGCACACCTTGCTAACAACTCTCCCTTCCTGTCACTTCAAACACAAAACCCTGTCTTCCAAGCCCAAAGGATTCATCACAGATGGCCCATCAATCCATTTTGTCATCTTAACAGAATTGCTCTTCCCTAGGCTCGTTTGCATAAACTAGCCTTGCCTAGCAGAGTTCTATAGCAGGCATAGGCAAACTTGGCCCTCCAGATGTTTTCGGACTACAACTCCCATCATCCCTAGCTAACAGGACCAGTGGTCAGGGATGATGGGAGTTGTAGTCCCAAAACATCTGGCAGGCCGAGTTTGCCTATGCCTGTTCTACAGCTTCTGCTTTCATCCATCTCTCAATTAATCAAAATTCCACCATTTAGCAGTGGCGCTGTGGGTTAAAGCCTCAGCGCCTAGGACTTGCCGATCGAAAGGTCGGCGGTTCGAATCCCTGCGGTGGGGTGCGCTCCCGCTGCTCGGTCCCAGCGCCTGCCAACCTAGCAGTTCGAAAGCACCTCCGGGTGCAAGTAGATAAATAGGGACCGCTTACCAGCGGGAAGGTAAACGGCGTTTCCGTGTGCGGCTCTGGCTCGCCAGAGCAGCGATGTCACGCTGGCCACGTGACCCGGAAGTGTCTCCGGACAGCGCTGGCCCCTGGCCTCTTAAGTGAGATGGGCGCACAACCCCAGAGTCTGTCAAGACTGGCCCGTACGGGCAGGGGTACCTTTACCTTTACCTTTTATGGTTTAAGGAGTTCTCCCCAATCTATAACACCAGTAAAAATAAAGAAGGTATATTGTGTTTAGGCTTAACGGGGAGGGGGACACACACAGTTTTACCTCCTCAAAACATGGCACGGTGTATACAAAATACAGATAAAGCACATTCTCTCCCCACCCACCCTAATCCTGGAAGCTGTTATTTATTCATCAAAGAGCTATAATTCCCAACACCCTTAACAAACTATTCCCACGGTTCTTGAGCAGGGGAATGTACTTTAAATGTATGGTGTGTATACAGGCATAATTCCACTCCTGGTTTTTCTTGCTGCAATCCCTCTTTGCCATTTCTCTTTAGTTGCTCTTACCGGCTCATAGAGCTAGTCCTGTTTCCATGCAAGAGGCTCAGGAGGAAGTCTGTGGAAAGGTGGCCAGGGGTCAGAGCTGAAGTGCGTTGGCAGAACTGCGTAGGAGTCTGTGCTCCACTTCATTTAGCTGAAACCAGTCCTGTTCATTATTCATGCCATCGGCATTAAATTAGCAGCTTTAATTGGAAAAAACAAAACTGTTCTTTTTTTAGGTTTTCTTCTGAAAATGGCCACCAAATAAGGATTTGAAAGGTGAGATCTGGGCCTTTTCCTGATGTGAAAGGTAAAAGTAAAAGGTAAAGGACCTCTGGACAATAAGACCAGTCAAAGGCGACTATGGGGTGCAGCACTCATCTCGTTTTCAGGCTGAGAGAGCCGGCATTTGTCCACAGACAGCTTTCTGGGTCATGTGGCCAGCATCACTAACCGCTTCTGGCGCAGTGGGACACCGTGATGGAAGCCAGAGCGCATGGAAATGGCGTTTACCTTCCCACCACAGTGGTACCTATTTATCTACTTGTGCTGGTGTGCTTTCGAACTGCTAGGTTGGCAGGAGCTGGCACAGAGCAACGGGAGCTCACCCCGGGGATTTGAACCACTGACCTTCTGATCAGCGAGCCCCAGAGGCTCCATGGTTTAGACCACAGCACCACCTGCATCCCTTTCCTGATGTTACTATGGCCAGCTACAAAGGGCTGGTGGTAGGCCAATGCAAAAAGATCTGGGGCAGGGGCAGCTCATCACAGTAAGGTGAGACATGGTGACAACCCCCTTTAAAAATTTTGCATCCTTCTCTCTTGCATCTGACAGCTATGGCAGGAAGTGTTACAGACACTTCCAGAAACTGAAAGAGTCCTTGGGGCAATTTGCATGACCCCAGAGCGACCTTCTGCGCATATTTGCATGTCACAGATGGTCAGGAAGAAAAAACATCTTCACTGATGAGGTGAATGGACCAACAACAAAGATCGTCTTCTACAGCCGGGCACAAATGTGTACCATGCTCTGGACTGCTGCATGAGAAAGCCAATTTTGGTCATATGAATCAGCCTTAGGTCATTAGGTTGTAGACATGGAAACCAGGGCAGAAGACCAGGTTTTTGTCATTAGAGAACTCCAGGTTTTATTAAAAACAGGGGCCCCCTCCAAACGCTGTAACCAGAATAGATTGTGCCATTTAAGTTCACTGCATACGTAGACTCCAACTATAACTCTGCAGAAGGAATTCTGCTATCAGTCATGGTTGCTGTAAAATGTGGGGATAAAATGTGGGAG
The DNA here is from genome assembly GCF_951804945.1 of Podarcis cretensis. Lineage (NCBI taxonomy): Eukaryota > Metazoa > Chordata > Lepidosauria > Squamata > Lacertidae > Podarcis > Podarcis cretensis. Next base: position 123,766,609 of record NC_137170.1, read on the forward strand.
AAAGAAAACATGTGTGCCATCTTGAGCTCCTTGGGGAGAAGGTGAGATATAAATGAAATAAAGGTAAAATATTGTGATAGATTAGGGGACTGGGTGGCGCTGTGGGTTAAACCACAGAGCGTAGGGCTTGTCGATCAGAAGGTCGTCGGTTCGCATCCCCGCAATGGGGTGAGCTCCTGTTGCTCAGTCCCAGCTTCTGCCAACCTAGCATTTCGAAAGCACATCAAAGTGCAAGTAGATAAATAGGTACCGCTTCGGCGGGAAGGTAAACAGCGTTTCCGTGTGCTGCTCTGGTTCGCCAGAAGCGGCTCAGTCATACTGGCAACATGACCCGGAAGCTGTACGCCGGCTCCCTCAGCCAATAAAGCAAGATGAGCGCCGCAACCCCAGAGTCGGTCACGACTGGACCTAATGGTCAGGGGTCCCTTTACCTTTATTGTGATAGATATGGCAGGTGGATCCCTCCCCCAACCTTGAAATTAATAAATGGTAGGATTTTGATTATTTGGGTTGTGAAGGGAGAAATACAAGCTGCAGAGGAATTCCTGGGCTAGCCTATGCAAAATGACCTGGCCAAGCTAATAATAATAATAATAATAATAATAATAAATTTTATTTATATCCCGCCCTCCCCAGCCGAAGCCGGGCTCAGGGCGGCTAACAACATTAAAACAGTATGACATTATAAAACATTATAAAAATGAATTAAAATCAAAATTGATGGCAACCATAAACTAAAGCTTTGTAAAGAAAAACTAAAGCTTTGTAAAGCTAGGGCCATTAAGAAACAAAAGAAGGCCATTGAGGGTCATGGGCGATGAGAACTGTCCTTTCTCCCTGCTCTGAGGTGTGAACAGAGACAAGGGTTTCGAAGGTTGCCATGGTAACTGGCTGTGAGGGGACAGGAAAAGGGAGTTTTTAGCAGGGTGCTCTGGGAAGAAAATGGAGGTAGAAAGATTGGGATCCATATTGGGAAGGCAGGCTGAAGGCTGGCTGCATTGCTGTGGGGTACAAGCCCCTCTTAAAATGACCATGCTGTAAGATCTGGACTCCCTCCATGCAGACTGAAGGTACAAATAGGTGAATAAACTATATTTCTTAATGCTTAAGGCCTCTTGCCACCACACAGCAGAGAGAGGGGGAGGCACCCAACTCTCGTAACAATATATATATGTATTTTTAAAGGGTTGACAGTGTCGGCCCCAGTGGATCCTTCAAAACTCATGGTCCCCGGCATTTGGCCACCAGGATGGATGCTAATGTCAGACATACCATCTGCCAGTCATGCATTATGGCCTGTGAGGTGTTTCACATGCAGAACCTTTGGCTTTTGCAGCCCTAGATATGTTCCAAAAGCAGGTGGTTTGTCAAATTGTTGTACAGAACTGCTTTGGCACCTGAATACGTGGCTGCTTGCCCATTGAGTTGCATGGGCTTTATTCCCACATAAATCTGCAGTTTAGCATTCAACTAACCGTAAACTCTTCGTTGGAACCCGTTATTCGTTCAGCACATTGTACCAACGCCAAAACATCCTGGGCGCTATTTTGAAAATGCTACTTTTGAGTACACCAAGATGCATATGTAAAGTCTCATCAACCTTCAATGTTAAAAAGCAAACAGTTGGAAGTGTTTTCTTCACAGGCGGCGATAGCGTCTTCAGGAAATATGGTTAAGCATACACTTTTAATGTAATAATTCTGTTTGTGTTGTGACCTTTCCTAGCCTGCAGAACTAAACAGACTGTACTGAGGGGGTGAGGCAACTGCATGCTTGTTTAGTGCTATATCTTCTTCCTCCTCCTCTTCGTCCTCCTCTAAGGAGCAAGACGTGGGAGACGTGTGCTTCAAGAATCTCCTCCGCAGGGAGCGACATCAGCTGTTCTGTTGGCACGCATGGTACTGCCTCTGGATCCTTCTTGCAGCTTTCGCCTTTCAGACAATTGCTTGCTGTCGACTTTTCTTTAATTTCAAGGCTCTTCTATGCAGATCCTCCAAATGTCCGGATTTACAGAAGCCGTCCCGGTTTCTGATTTGATCCCGGAATGTCCCACTTTTCCTTGTTGTTGTTGTTTAGTTGTATCCAACTCTTCGTGACCCCATGGACCAGAGCACGCCAGGCATTCCTGTCTTCCACTGCCTCCCGCAGTTTGGTCAAACTCATGTTGGTATCTTCGAGAACACTGTCCAACCATCTCGCCCTCTGTCGTTCCCTTCTTCTTGTGCCCTCAATCTTTCCCAACATAAGGGTCTTTTCCAGGGAGTCTTCTCTTCTCATGATGTGGCCAAAGTCTTGGAGCCTCAGCTTCAGGATCTGTCCTTCCAGGGAACACTCAGGGCTGATTTCCTTCAGAATGGAGAGGTTTGATCTTCTTGCAGTCCATGGGACTCTCGAATCTCCTCCAGCACCATAATTCAAAAGCATCAATTATTTGGCAATCAGCCTTCTTCATGATCCAGCTCTCACTTCCATACATCACTTTGTTGTTCTTGTTGTTTAATCGTTTAGTCGTGTCTGACTCTTAGTGACCCCATGGACCAGAGCACGCCAGGCACTCCTGTCTTCCACTGCCTCCCACAGTTTGGTCAAACTCATTCTGGTAGCTTCGAGAACACTGTCCAACCATCTCGTCCTCTGTCGTCCCCTTCTCCTTGTGCCCTCCACCTTTCCCAACATCAGGGTCTTTCCCAGTGAGTCTTCTCTTCTCATGATGTGGCCAAAGTCTTGGAGCCTCAGCTTCAGGATCTGTCCTTCCAGGGAACACTCGGGCTGATTTCCTTCAGAATGGATAGGTTTGATCTTCTTGCAGTCCATGGGACTCTCGAATCTCCTCCAGCAACATAATTCAAAAGCATCAATTATTTGGCAATCAGCCTTCTTCATGATCCTGCTCTCACTTCCATACATCACTTTGTTGTTCTTGTTGTTTAATCGTTTAGTCGTGTCTGACTCTTAGTGACCCCATGGACCAGAGCACGCCAGGCACTCCTGTCCTCCACTGCCTCCCGCAGTTTGGTCAAACTCATGCTGGTAGCTTCGAGAACACTGTCCAACCATCTCGTCCTCTGTCGTCCCCTTCTCCTTGTGCCCTCCACCTTTCCCAACATCAGGGTCTTTTCCAGTGAGTCTTCTCTTCTCATGATGCGGCCAAAGTATTGGAGCCTCAGCTTCAGGATCTGTCCTTCCAGTGAGCACTCAGGGCTGATTTCCTTCAGAATGGAGAGGTTTGATCTTCTTGCAGTCCATGGGACTCTCAAGAGTCTTCTGCAGCACCGTAATTCAAAAGCATCAATTCTTCGGTGATCAGCTTTCTTTATGGTCCAGCTCTCACTTCCATACATCACTAGGACATCCCTATTTTCATTGGGGAAATGATGGGTATGGAGTTATGTGACCCCCGAACCAAGGAGGTAACTACCGTACATAACCTTTAGCAGGCATCTGAAGGCAGACCTGTATAGGGAAGTTTTGAAATGTTTAATGTTGTGTTATATTTTTATATATGTTGGAAGCCACCCAGAGTGGCTGGGGCAACCCAGTCAGATGGGTGGGGTATAAATAGTAAAATTATGGAATAGGATGTCCCTATTTTCATCAGAGAAATGTTGAGGGCATGCTGTTCTTCATCTCTGCATGGTAGGCTTAATCATGGTAGGCATAATCATTAAACAATATTAGCAGGATGCATGTGCAGAATTTCTGCACAAGCTTTTCCCCCCTTTAGCGAACTACTTGATTTTTTCTTACACCATTGGGATTCCCCTTTTTTAAAAAAAATTCATTAAACTTTTAGATTTACATTTTCCACCATTAAATATACAACAGTACATACAACGGCTTCCCTTCCTCTGCTTCCATGGTTCCTCGTACAGTCGTACCTTGGTTTTCGAACAGCTTAGTTCGCGAACGTTTTGGCTCCCAAACTCCGCAACCCTGGAAGTGCCTGTGCCGGTTTGCAAACTATTTTTGAAGCTGAACATCCGACAGGGCTTCCGTGGCTTCAGATTGGCTGCAGGAGCTTCCTGCAGCGAATCAGAAGCTGTGCTTTGGTTTCTGAACATTTTGGAAGTGGAACGGACTTCTGGAATGGATTCCGTTCGACTTCTGAGGTACGACCGTACTTCCAAAATTGGCTGCAAATTTTATTTCCTCATTCTAGTTTTCCCTTTTCTATTATGTCTTAATCTACATTATACTGTCAAATTTGTAATAATTTCCATTCCTCTTAATAGACCCATTCTTCTTGTTCTCTTACCTTGCTGGTTAGGCCTGCTAGCTCTGTGCATTCCATCGTTTTCAGCGGCCATCCCTCCTTATTTGAAACCTCTCCCCCCTTCCATTTCTGAACTAACAAACTCTTAGCTGCTGTCGTTGCGCACAAAAATAGCTTTTTCTGCCCCCTGGGTACCTCTATATGTACCATACTCAAAATAAATGCCTCTGGGTTTTTTTTTTTGGGGGGGGAACGTTCTTTTAAACAATTTTTTCATTTCATTATAAAGCATTTCCCAATAATCCTTAACTTTTTGTCATTGCTAGTTACAGGTACAAAGCTCCTCTAAACATTTCCAAAAGGGCAGATATCTATGTTTTCTTTCGCTCTATAACACGCACCAGACCATAAGACACACCTAGTTTTTGGAGGAGGAAAACAAGAAAAAATAATATTCTGAATCTCAGAAGCCAGAACAGCAAGGGGGATCGCTGCGCAGCCTGTATTCGCTCCATAAGACGCACACACATTTCCCCTTACTTTTTGGGAGGGAAAAAGTGAATCTTATACAGCAAAAAATACGGTAAATACCTGCAGGATAGCAGTCATTCCACCCATTACGACTCTAAAACCAATAGCCCTGCTGATTAGAATTTGGCTGGGCATCTGCATGATTCCAGGCCTCCAGTTTGCTAAGATAAATAAAGGGGAAGCAAAAGTTGGAATGGTGGAGCAAAGTGTTTGTCGAATGCTCCAGAAATTACGTCTTCCCGAGGGTTCCATCCATCATTAGACAGGACTATGGGACTCCGCAGAGGCACGCTGACACATTTTGCCACCCGAGTCAAAGGACGAAACGGTTCATCCCCCCCCCCTTTCACAAGCAGAAGCTGCCTGCATTTGCAGTTTAAATACAGCAGCACGACTTAATGGAAAGTGCTTGGTTTTGGGTTTTAAATAAAAATTTAAAAGTACATTGAGGCTTCTTAGGGAGTTTTGCCTTGGAGCTTTTCAATCTCAATTTGTAGACCCCCTTCCCCTTTTTGCTAGATTCCCCAACCCTTGGGTAATGCATGCTGTATATCTTGAGGATGAAAGGGCCGTAGACCATAATGGTATTTTGCAGCTCTAATTATCATTACTGTACTGCCTGAGGGTATGGAGTGGGGGGAAATGAGTGGGAGGCGAGATGGCAGCTTTGTGAAGATTTCTATGGCTTTGTAGGGTAGCACATTGCCACATTTTCTCATGGGAAAATGTTGCGGGGGGGGGGGGAAATGCTGCCTAAACCTTCAAGGTTACTCATTTGGCGCCCTGGAAACGAGTCATGAAAAGAATGCTCTTGTGTGTATTCCTTGCTTCCATATCAGATCTCTGAATGGATAGTCAGTACTTTTATGGGCCACTGGTAAGAGCTAAGGGATCTACACTGGTTCCCAGTACGTTGACCTTTAAAGCCCCAATCGGCCTCAGCCCTGTGTAGCTAAAGGAGTGTCTCCATCTCCATTGTCCAGTCCAGGGACACAGGTGGCTGCTGTGGTCTAAACCACTGAGCCTCTTGGGCTTGCTGATCAGAAGGTTGGCGGTTTGAATCCTCACGACGGGGTGAGCTCCTGTTGCTCTGCTCCAGCTCCTGCCAACCTAGCAGTTCGAAAGCACACCAGTGCAAGTAGATAAATAGGTACCAGGGCGGGGGGAAAGTAAACAGCGTTTCCGTGTGCTCTGGCTTCTGTCATGGTGTCCCGCTGCGCCAGAAGCGGTTTGGTCATGCTGGCCACATGACCCAGAAAGCTGTCTGTGGACAAATGCCGGCTGAAATGCCAGCCTGAAAAGTGAGATGAGCGCCGCAACCCCATAGTCGCCTTTGACTGGACTTAATTGTCCAGGGGTCCTTTACTTTTTTACCTGTCCAGACCATGCCCATTTGAGGTCCACCTCCGAGGGCTTTCCAACAGTTCCCTCACTGAGAAGTGAAGCTACAGGAAACCGGGCAGAGGGCCTTCTTGGTAGTGGCACCCACCTCCTAGCAGATGTCAAGGAGATAAACAACTACACAACTTTTAGAACACATCTGAAGGCAGCCCTGTATAGAGAAGATTTTAATGTTTGATGTTTTACTGTGTTCTCATATTCTGTTGGAAGCTGCCCAGAGTGGCTGGGGAAATCCAGTCTGATGGAGATACTGTACTACTACTACTACGAACTTCAATGTGCATAACATACAAAGAAGGACTGGGTACTCTTGGAGTCTGTATTTACTATTATTTCTCCAATACATTCATAAATTGCCTTTCTGCCAACACACCCAAGGGGATTTGCAAATTTAGAGAAATGATATAAACATGCAAAATGGGGAGCAGCAGGTCAGGAAATGGGGAAGTCTCACTAGAGGAGGCCCAGATAACAGGCAGCCCTCCTGCCCCAGATCACACTGATAGTGATTCCCGTACCTTCAATATTTTTTTTACAGTAGGCATATCAGCAAAACCCACAAATGATAAAAGGCATTTTCTTTGACAAATTTGTTATATTTATCATTCTCTCTTGCTGTTGTGTAAGAAGTACACAATCAGCTGGGGAGGGAATAGTTCTGTTCCACTGTGGTGCTGTATTTTCACAGAAATAAGATTAATTATAATCTCTGCACCATTTCTGTCCATATTGCCTTTGCCTTTTTGAAAGGATCAACTGGAAGTTAATACCCAGCAATTTGTTAAATATCAAATGGTGCAAAGCAGCCCAAACTTCTGATTTCCTAGCATCTCCAACATATTTTCATATAATTCTATGTAGTTGGCTGTTAACACCAGCAATAATCGTGAGACAAAAACTGTAAGTCAATTTTAATTCAAAGGAGTTGCGTACCACTGATGTAACAAGTTTAAAAGGTGTGTTTTAAGTTCATAACAATGAATTCTCCCCTCCAGGTACGCCATATAGCAACTATCAGTGTTTGGTAGTGGTGTTCCGGGTTTATCTCTTCCCTATTTATTCTGAAAATGCCATCAGATCGAATACTTGAGAGTATTCCATCTGTCTTGTCTGCTGGTGTTTTATTGGTTAGGGAAAGCAATCAATTTTCCACTTGCACTCTCTAATTGGGCCATTTCTCCAATAATGGCATGGCTAATTTCAAGAAGAAAAAACCAGCAATTTAGGACTATAGGGATTCATTTTCTACGCCACTTGTTCAAATGTTAAGAGAGTTTATCCTGAGATAAACTCCTCCAAAACACTTAAGATTCTCCTTTCCCCAGTATGAAATATCCCTTAAAACATCTTAATTATGAGTTTGTTCATTATAGTAACAAGATGTACATGCAGATACCGCCAGAGCCGATTTGAAATTATATTTAGCCCAAACTGTGTAAATTGCCTTGACAGATGGTGTTTCCATGATTTTTTTAAACTACTTCTGTCCTTTCGGGCAGAGAAATTATTGCAGCATCTGTCATACATTTCATGAAAATCTGCACTTCCACTCCATTTTTTAAAAAAGCCAGAAACCACCTTTCTGCTATGTGAGCTTTCCATAGACTAGGAGGTCTTGGTGTGAGAGACCATGCAACCGTGAATCTCCCCACCCTGACTCTGGAGTGACACAGTCCAAAAAAAGGAGGACTGTTACCATATGATATTTCTGAACGTGCAGTTTGGTTCCTTCTGGCTTACTGCAGAATAAGCCTAGGCAAGAGTCTTATTTTGCATTGGATTTATGGACTGAAAAAATGCCAAGTGTCTGGAAGAACAGTGAGGTGGCGGAAGAATTTTCTAAAGGAAAAGGGACACATAATCAAAAATCACGTGCACTGTATCTCTCTAGTTTATCACGCTGCAACTCCCATCTCTCTCAAACCAAAAGGCCATACCTACTTAACCTGTTTTTAGAGGAAGCACGAGGTCTTTCTTATTTCAGCAAGATTTTATGTGAGAAGCTAGTGAGAGTGCTTTGGGATGTTGGGGAGAGAGGCTAATTTGTTGCTTATTATTATTAATTTAAAATGCTAATATTATTGTTATTCTATGTTTTATTTGTACATTGGTACTGCATATTGATATATTAAAAGCAAAGCAAAACCTCTATAACCTCTCTCTTTTTTTAAAGAAGACACCCAATCATGTATGTTGGCCTGGATAGGTCAGTTGGTTAGAGCATGGTGCTGATAAACATTAAGGCTGCAGGTTCAATCCCCATATCCCAGCACTGCAGGGGGTTGGACTAGATGATCCTCAGGGTCCCTTCCAGCTCTGCATTTCTATGATTCCTGTTGTATATAGAGCTAGCAAATATAGATCAGTCTGCCAGCACCTCTGTAGTGTTAGAGAACTCGCAGAAGAATGCTGGGAAAAAGTCTCTCTCTGTCTGAGATCCTAGGCAACTGCTGCCATCCAACTGCTGAATACACACCATACATCTAAAGCCCATAGGCATTCCCCACAATCACGGGAACTATAGTTTACCCCTTCACAGAACTGCAATTCCCAGCACCCTTAACAAATCAGTTCCCATGATTCTTTGCGCGGGGGGGGGGAGTCATGTGCTTTTCAATGTGTACAACAGGACGGACAATCAATAATTGGGCAATACATTTGTTAGTAAAGGTAAAGGGACCCCTGACCAGTCATGGACGACTCGGGGGTTGCGATGCTCATCTCGCTTTACTGGCCAAGGGAGCCGGCGTACAGCTTCCGGGTCATGTGGCCAGCATGACTAAGCCGCTTCTGGCGAACCAGAGCAGCACACGGAAACGCCGTTTACCTTCCCGCCAAAGCGGTACCTATTTATCTACTTGCACTTGACGTGATTTCGAACTGCTAGGTTGGCAGGAACAGGGACCGAGCAACAGGAGCTCACCCCATCGTGGGGATTCGAACCGCCGACCTTCTGATCAGCAAGCCCTAGCCACCCGCTGTGTTTGTTAGGATCGACCAAAATACCGGCAAGCTGTCAAGTTCTTCAGATGTTGCACAAAGTTGGGGGGAAAGGGATGAGTGGTGGAAGGAAACAAATGCAAATATGAAGACTGGATGTTGCAGCCGTGAGATCAGCTTTCGCAGTTCCAAGATGGAACTGTTAGAATCTGTCAGGTGCCATAGATATCAGGTTATACACCTAGGATTTTGGGAGAAATGGAGCAATGGCTGCCGCTGCCCCACCCCCCTTTTGAAAGGATAGAGTCTGCCTTCTACTCAGATCTGAGCCTTGCTTTATTTCAAAGATGTGGAACCTGCAGCTCGCCAGATGTCATGGAATCATAGAATTGTAGAAGGGATCCCAACGGTCATCTAGTCTAACCCCCTGCATGGCAGAGGCAAGATTTGCCGCTAGCATCCATACTAATTCTGTGGAAGCTTTGCTGAAAAGAGGGGGAAGGAACTGAGGCAAAATAAAAATGGTGGATTTGTGGGACGGTGGGTTTGCTCCACTGCAGAAGACAAGCTTGTGCAAAGGGCACAGGATTTGCAGCTTGCATCTGCATGGGTGTGTCGTTGGACTACAACTCCTAGCAGCCAGTGGCCAGGAATGATGGGAGTTGTAGTCCAGAAATATATGGAGGTCTTCAGGTTCGCCACACCTACTTTATGTTTCCATTTAGGCTGGTCCTAATAAAAGGTCCAAATATGGCTTTGGGGGGTTTATACAGATGGTGCCCAACACCTCCGCCGCCCACTTCAAGCTTCTGACAAAGTACCGTATATTTTGCTCTATAAGACGCACGCACCAGGACCACAAAACGCACCTAGTTTTTGGAGGAGGAAAACAAGCAAAGAAATATTCTGAATCTCAGCAGCCAGAACAGCAAGAGGGATCTCTGCGCAGTGAAAGCAGCAATGTGAGTCTTATAAAGCAAAAAATACGGTAGGTTATTGCCTTCAGAACCTCGTGTTACTATAAACAACTTATACCCGGAACACCCACCAATTTCAGTTCAACCTCCTGAGGACTTAGGTAGAAGTCATTCAAGGCAGGTACAGATAAGTACACTTATCTGAAAGTAAGCCCCATTGAAATCACTTCGGATTAAAATGTTTTAGGATTGAGATCCGCGATGGGTGGAGAGCATTTTTCTGGTTCCCACTGCTAGTCTCAATGAGATCAGCTTGAATAATGTGTTTTTAATGCAGTAATATTCATTTACAGGAACAATGGAATACTTCTGGTTCTTTCAATGCTTGGGGAGGCTATATGTTTTGAAAAGAAAGTTTCCAGGAAACCATTGTCACACAAGGCATGCTACAAACCGGAGCCCACGTCGCTTGTTCAGAATGAGAGATAAGTTCCTTAACAGCTTTCCCCACTAGAAGTCTATTGAATTGGAGTGTCTCTCCACTCGAAAAGGGCAAATATGTATGTAGTTTCTGGGGTTTCCCCCCCGATTAAAGTTTAATTGGAGGAGGATGCATTTCATACAATGGCATATTATAAGAGACAACATTGAAAAGGAGAAGGAAATAAGAGGCTCTAAGTACATCAAAAGGGCAAGCTAACACAAGGAAAAGAATGAAAGAATTAAAACAGAACTGTTGAAGCTAACAGGTAGCGTAATAAAGTCACAGTCCTTTATTCATTTTAAAAACTTATCTTCTTAAACTGCAAAATAAACTCAAGGTGCCTAAGAAATCAAAATCTCAACAACAGTAACAATAATAAATTTTATTTATACCCTGCCCTCCCTGGCCAAAACCGGGCTCAGAGCGGCTAACATCAAATATATAACATATTACCATAAAATTAAGCAATCAATTAAAAGCCATCCTAAAATCAAATCAGAATCAAAGTGGAATAAGGATGTAAAGCTCAGTCCACAACACAGTCCCCAAACAAATAATAAATCTGAGAGGTGGGGGTATGGTTTTGCTACTGTGCAGTTAGCAAAGGGCTTGAGTCACTGACTCGCTTCAGTGCAAGTCCCTCTGGGCGCAGTTCAGCCTTGCATTCAGAGGATCGGGCTACATCTAGAGCAGCAGACCCCTCGGCTGCCCACCTCACATGCCTCCAGAGCTCTGAAGAAGTGCTCCAGAGACCCGGCAAAGGCGGAAGATGGCTGCAAAAAACAACTGCAAAACTTGGGCACAGGTTGGGAAGGGGTCCCAAATTTTGGGGTTCCAAGTCAATGAAGCTACCCTTTGAGGTTGGAAGGCCAGGTGTACTTTTGTGGCCATTCCTGCACTGCACGGGTTTGGACTAGATGAGACCCAGGATCCCTTCCAACATTGCAGTTCTATGGCAGGAACCACGCTGAGCTCCTGGTTGAAAAGCGGGCGCAGGCTTGCAGCCTTTTACGTAGGGGTGGGGATGGGAGAATAGCAGGGAAGCTGTGACGGACAACTCACTTTGTTAAGTGCCAAATAACAACAAGAAGAAGAGCTATTTTTCTACCAAAAGAGGGGCTGCAGCTCACCACAAACTTCTCCCTTATTCCCTTAGAATTGCAATGATGCCCACCTGAGAGGTGCTGGAGCTCAGCTCTGGCTGGAAAAAGCCCAATGAAGTCCATCTGGAAAACCTGTGGGAGCGCAGAATGCAGCATAATAATAATAATAATAAACAACTTCAATGAAGTCCATTTGGAAAACCTGTGGGAATGAGGAGCACAGAATAATAATAATAATAATCAGTGCTTTTTTCTGGGGGTACTCAAGGGTACACAGAAGAAAACTTCTGATAATAACAGTAGTAGCAGCAGATAATTACATTTTTATACAGCTCCTCATCCATAGATCTCAGGGTGGTTCACAGAACGGGCTCCCGATAAGCTTGCCTTTAAAGTACAGGCAGGGATGGATGGGATCACTTCATGTAACATTCTGTGCCCCGGAAAGAAAGAGAAAGAAAAAGAAAGCTAGAGAGAGAAAGAGGAGAGAAGCAGAAAGAAAAAAAAGAAAGAGAAATAGAAAGGGAGAAAGAGAAAAAGAAAAGAGAGAGAGAAAGAAAGAAAGAAAGAAAAAGAGAGAAAGAAAGAAAGTGAGAAAAAAGAGAGAGAAAGGGAGAGAGACAGAAAGAGAAAAGGAAGAGAAAGGAAGGGAGAAGGAGAAAGAAAGGGAGAGAGGGAAAGAAAGAAAGAAAGAGGGAGAGAGTTAGATAAAGAACAGGAGAAAGAGAAAGAGGAAAAGAGAAAGAGGAAAAAAGAAAGAGAAAAAGAGAAAGAGTTAGAGAAAGAACGAGAGAAAGAGAAAGAGGAAAAGCGAAAGAAAGAAAGAAAGAAAGAAAGGGAAAGAGGGAGAGAAAGAGAAAGGGGGGAAGAGGGAGAGAAAGAGAAAGGGGGGGGAGAGGGAAAGAAAGAAAGAAAGAAAGAAAGAAAGAAAGAAAGAAAGAAAGAAAGAAAGAAAAGGAGAGCTTTCCAACCTCCCAACGAGCCTCCCTTTCCCTTCCGACGACTAAAGCTTTGCTCCGCCAGCAGCGCAGCGGGCGCGAGCGAGGAGGCGCCTCCTTCCCCCTTCCGCGCTCCTTGCTTCCCTTCCGCCGCCGCCGCGCGCCGCCGCCGCCGGGCCGGGCGCTCCCCGGTCCCATCATTCCTTCCTCCCTCCTTCGCCGCCGCGCTCTCTCCGCCGCCGTGTCGTTCCGGCCCCCCCACCCCCGTCCCTGCTCTGCGTCACGCGGCCTCGCGTGGGAGGTGGGCCCGGCGCAGGCTCGTCGGCGGGCGGAATCTCCCCACGTGACGGCGGCGGCGGCGCGGGAGGGGGGCCCTGGATGTGCGCGCGGGCGGGAAGGCCAGGAGGAGGCGGCGGTGGTGGAGGAGGAGGAGGAGGAGGTGGAGGCAAGGCGAGGCCGCCGCCGCCGCCGCCGGTGCCTCCCTGCAGCCCTGCCGCCGCCAGTGCTGGGTTGTCGCGGGGCTGCCGGGCCGAGCTGGGCCGAGGGGGCGGGAGGCAGCTCGCCCACCCATGGGAAGGCGGCGGCGGCAGCAGCAGCAGCAGCAGAAGAGGGACGAGGCCGGCCGCGGGCGACCCTGGCCATAACTTCGCGCCCGCCGGGAGAAGGGAAGAGCCGGGCAGGCAGCGGCAGCAGCGTCCTGCGAGGAAGAAGTAAGTCGGGGATCCTCGTGGGCACTGGATCGCGCGCAGGACCGGTGGAGGGGGGGGGGAGAGAGACGCGCGAGGGGCTGTGCGGGCGCGATCGCGGGGATCCTTTCTCTCTCCCGGGCTGCCGAGGAAGCGTACGGAGAGACGGGGCTGCGAAATGTTGGCGCCTGGCGAGCAGGTTGCCGTCGAGTTCTCTTAAAAGAGGGGCGCGCCTTTGCTTCCCGGCAAAGCGAGATCTTTGGCATGGGAGCCGCTCTTCGGGTTGAAGGCTGCAGCTTTTGCAGAGTTGGAAAGGGATCCCCGAGGGGTCATCCAGTCCAGCCCCCTCGGCAATGCAGGACCTCAGTTTTCTCCCCGCGCCCCTTCTAACCCACACACACACAAAAAAAGCCTTTCTGGAGAGACCGCAATGGATATATATTTTTTTTCCTTGCTCGCGATTCGGGAGGCATTTCCGGCTTGGCTTTTCAGCGGCTGAAACTTGCCTCGTCGAGAAGTCAACATCGCGCGTCAAAAACGCACGTGTGAATGCGAGTGTGAGGCCTCCGCGTGTTGGTGCGGTAGGAGAATATCTTAAGAATGCGAGGCTTCTGCTGCAAGTTCTGATTCAGGCTCGCTGGCGCTCTGAGGCTGCGATGGTGGTAAAGTGGGGGGGGGGTGTAACTGGGAGAAACTGAGGCAGGGGTGGAGTCCCCAACCACATCTGGAGGAATCCAGGTTCCCCAACATCACATCACACTACTTGACCTTTGGCCATGCTGCCTTGAGGGCTGATGGGACGAATGGGATAAAGGGAAAATAGGAGAAGTTTCTGCCCTGTCCCGCACGGTGTTTTTCTTAGCTGCTGCTTGGTACAATTCATTCTGCTGCTGCAGATTGCCGGAAGGAGAGGGCGGATTCGTGTATATGTAGGCGGAGTGTGGATGATTCCCAGAGAAATCCAGAGCAGAAAAGGGTGAGGGCGTGGGAGGAAAGTACTGAAACGTCCATGTATTCTCTTCGCTTAAAAGTTTGGGGGATGGGGTGCAAATCCAAACATTACATTGGGTGGGATTTTTTTTTACTATGTTTTCTCTACGTCTGTGAACTTTAAGTGCTGGGAAAATTTATTATGCTACAGATTTTTGAGACTTTTTTTTAGCGGTTGCTCCTTGTCCCTCTTAGACACTTGTCCTCACGATATTTGCCCTCCAGCAAATATATTTTAACAGCTTCCCTTCATTTGTCTGCGGGCATACTCCCATGTGTGTGGAAATACTGTACATGATGTGTGGTTTTGGGTGTTTTTTTTTTTTTTTGCATAGACACACCCTAGTTGTAAACTAAAGTCAGCTTAATATTTTTGAATGGGAGGATTCCTGTTTCTTTCTGCCGCCCCCTCAAAAGAATGATGCACTTTGTAGGGTTTTGAAAGCGTAGGTAGGTGATCCAAATTATTTTACTGAAAGCAACAATTTGTTTTAATAAAGGACTTAGGTTTATTTACCAATTTTGATGAGAGACTGTTTTTCTTTGTAACTTAATAATTCAGCTGCCTCTAAGGTGGTGTTGGTGGGGCAGAGTGCTGAAGATATTCTACTACCAAAACATAATATTGTACTGAAAAGCTGGTGGATTGTCAAAACAGAACATAAGAAATTTAAGGTAGAGATCCTTAATAAATCATCAGTAGATCTTAAATGCCATTTTAGTAGGGGAGCAGAACTGATTGCATATTTTGAAAGAAATGCTAGTTTGGGAAAGAAAACAAACACCATCCTTTTTGTTTAGTTAGCAAAAAAAAAAAAGTTCTAAATAGCTGGTTGTTTAGGAAAATATTGGGATTGTATTGTTAGCACCCTCATCCTGAATTTGGAAAGAAGCCCTGTTGATTTTATCATTTCTTCCCGGTACATCAAGGAAGGCAGTAAACCATATATATAATTTGCATCAAACTAGAATGGACTTACATCAGAGCAAACAGAGTTTAGCATCAAGCTGCCACTGATAAAGTTGTTTATTTAAGCCCTGCTTGCTAAAAAAGAAATAGCCATCCACTAATATTTCGTACTGTAATGCTAGGCTTCAGAAAGATGCAGAGCCTTTCAAAATAAATCGAGTGTTGTGGAAAATACAGTGATTCTGTGAGCTGCACAAATCTTCGTTCAGTCATTTTTGAAGAAATCTTTTGGAAAGTCTAGTGGGTGGGCAGGCTTTCAGGATGTACTTTGTTTTTTCTAGAAACCCCTGAGATCCGTACATTTAGAATGAAAGAATTAACAAGCCCAGGAACTGAGCTCACATTCCTTCCACACCAAATCCGATCCTGGTGTCTCCCAGTCCCTTAGGTTTCATGATTTCAGCATTATAATGAGTAGGGAGGCGGGTCACAAACACACTCTCATTTGGGTTGCTTCCATTTTGTTAATGACTGGAAGCCAGAAATCTCTTGCTGACCTACATAAAATAACCCAGAGGTCCGCTAGCAGATCCCAGTCTGAACTTATGCCCACCTCTGGAATGTCTGAAGAGATCGTTTTAGAATGTATTCTATTGCTTTTCCTGCAAGTGAGAGATCTAAACATGTGCCCAGTGGCACTGGGAATGGCGAGGGATGTTACCCCTCACCCCAACCCATTCTGTCTTAATATAGGCAGTCCTCTGTACCTATAGAATTCTCACTATTGCTGGCTTTTGAGCTCTGTGCTACTGCAACCCAGTTCTCAAGCCTGGGATTTCCTTTCTCTCTTTTGTGGCGGGGGCCAGGAAGCAATTGCTGACACTCAAAACCTGAAAAGATGCGCTGCACCAACTCCTGAAGTAACCTTCTGTTGCCTACAACCCACTTTAACTGTATCTGCAGATGTGCACGAGAAGCTGGCGCCTCTGTTACTAGATCATTTTTTATATTTATTTTTGCTTTTCATTCCTTGCCATTTAACTTTCGCTGAATGGGAGCGCTCCTTAGCCACGTGAAGAGAGACAGAAAGAGAACTTAAAATGGAGGGGGGGCATTGAAAACCAAGCAACGTCTGTGCAAATATAGGGGGAAATGTAAAACAGTTCTCTTCCTCATGCTTCCCCTTCTTTTTCCAAGGTATCCCCCGCTAGTCATTTGTATTACAGATACGGGTGGGAGTCTCGTGTGAAAACACCCCATAATGCCAGAGTATCGCTGCTGAAACAAATACAGCAAGGCTTGCTGTTTCAATTCAGCCTTAATTGGGGCAAGGAGGGGTGTTTTGTGAGGGCACAGAGTGTGCCTTAAAAGGCGACAATTTGGGTCTTTGCTGGTTCCCCTCTGCGCAGCGTGCCCAGAGATTGACTGTGAAATTTTGATTGCTCAGTTCCATACAGCATCTCTCTAGGTGAACGTTCGTTCCCAGTTGCCTTTGCTACCAAGGCAGCCTGCAGACAGCCTGGGAAGGAACTGGTTAATGCATGCTAAGCCCACCCTCACAGCCCACACTGTCTTGACTTCAGCTCTTATCCTGCTTCGCCTACATGAACAACATTCGCAGCAGCAGCAGCAGCAGAAACGCCTCCTCTCTGTAACCTTCACAGAAAACCTGCAATTTCCATCTTGTGCTCTGGGCAGGAATTTCTATTTTAAAAGTTGGTCATCCCAATATGTTGACTTGGATAGGGAGATGTTGAAGATTTCTGGCCCGTCGTTTGTTTGATAGTTAAAACAACTACTGTACAGTAATTCCACACTTCTTAGCATTTCTGTAGCATTCCCCAGGCTGTTCCTCTAATGCCTGCCACATATCACATCTTGTAATTGTAAGTTAAAACAATTGGCTTTACAGTGTGAACATAACCATGCCTGCTTGCCAGTAAATCCTATTTAGTTCAGTGGGGCTTACTCCAAGGTAATTGGTGTTAGGATTGCAGTCTTAGCAGCACTGTGCTTTTGTTATTAAGGATGCAAACTCATCTGGTGCTGTGGAAAACAAAGTCTTTCTTTCTAGCTACTCCCTTTCCAATCCCATTTAGAAAAATGTCCCCCCCCCCAATTCTTAGTAACTGGCCTTAGTAACTTATTTTTTATTTAGGGGATTAGAACCCTGCTATGAAGTTCAGCCTGCCATTTATTTCCCAGACTACCAGCATAAAACCGAATAGCAACAATTATTTAAGAAATAGCACAAAACAGAAGCAGGAAACGGAAGACGTGTACTTAGGGGGGAAATGGCGAATAATCCCTGGTTATAAAAGGTGTCTGGTGTTTTCCCTCATCACTCCAGACCCTACTTGAAAAATCAAAATATTGAAAATGTATTGAAAATTTTCTCTCTCACACGCTTCCCCCCTGGTATCACTGTTTCTACCAGAAGGTTTTTACAACTTTCAAAGTTAAGGCTGCACTCACCCTGATGATTCAGTGAGAGGATTCAACATATGTAGTTTATCATTCAGTTTCCCTGTCATCAGATCTGGCTTCAACTCCTCAGACAGCTTAAAGCTTGTTGAGGGAATTTTAAAAGCCTCTTGAGGCTGGTTGCATGTTCATACGTGCAAACCTGTAGGTGCTGAAAGGGAAATATCTGAACAGCCGCTTATTCACATGTGCCAGTTAATAATTTGATGGTGGACAACTCACAGCTAAATATGTCTTTAGCTTCTATTGACCGGCATTGCCCCAGAGATGATACCCAGAATTCGATCCGTGCCTTTTGATCTGTGAAGCTGTGGCCGTTGAACAACAACAGCAAAAAAAAAATAAAAATGCATTGTATGCAGTGTTTGAAAGTGAGATAGAAAAGCTAAGAGCCAAATGGCTCCTGCGACCTGGGTTGTGGGTGACAAAACAGAATGTCTAGTTGCCATGGGGAGGGGGTCGGCAAAATTTTTTATTTATTATTTTGATAGGCATGAACTAGTACAGTGGTACCTCAGGTTACATACGCTTCAGGTTACAGGCGCTTCAGGTTACAGACTCCGCTAACCCAGAAATAGTGCTTCAGGTTAAGAACTTTGCTTCAGGATAAGAACAGAAATCGGGCTCCAGCAGCGTGGCAGCAGCAGGAAGCCCCATTAGCTAAAGTGGTGCTTCAGGTCAAGAACAGTTTCAGGTTAAGTACGGATCTCCGGAACGAATTAAGTACTTAACCTGAGGTACCACTGTACACAGTTCACATAAGTGACACATTGTTAGGATCACATTTTTAGCAGAAATGGTTAATACATGTTTAATTTGGTGTTTACAATGAAAATATTGGCACCGTACTTCAAATTTCAAAACACTCTAGTCTTTCTTGTGCTTTCTTGTGCTTTCTTGTGCATACTGTTTATCCTTAACATATACTTTGAGGCTTCAAAGCACGTACCTTTCAGTAATCCTCGAGTGTCGTCCACGTGAAAAAAAATGGCACCCAGACCTTTTGAGGTGCTTGCAAATGGAGAATCCATAGGTGCGAAATGCACCTGGTGCCCTGCTGATTTCGAACCATGATTGTAGGAACTGTTCTTTAGTGCACGGGAGCCATTTGCAGACAGGCCACGCTCCATCCGGAGTATCTGCTTCCCTCCCTCCCTGTTAAGTCTCAGGTGGCAGGGTGAAATCTTGGATTTCCACTTGGTGCATGGTTTCACGTGAGCCCTGTCGCTTGGAATTTGGATTAGCCGCCGTGCGGCTGTTGTTGGGCCTTGATCAGATGTAAGTGGTTATGGGAGCACATGCGGCCTTGGTGATCTCAGAAACGTGCTAGGCCATACATGTACAACCCTAATTAATATGTTGTATGCAAAGGAGAAGCTTGTTGTATTGACAAGGGAAAAGGGAGGCAAACTATAGGTACGTACTGAGGTGCAGCTTGAGTTTGAATTGCTCCTCTGTTCTTTGCTGCCTCCTGTCTTGTGCTGCACTTTCCACTGGAAAGGTGCTTGTTATGAGTGGAATCAGAGTTTTATATTTGCCAGGCGCATTTTGCACCTGGCTATAGGCCACTTACTTACATCTGGAGGTGCATGCCTTGGAATCCTCAGGTCTTGCCTGTTTTCACATACAGTGGTACCTTGGTTCTCAAACTTAATCCATTCCGGAAGTCCGTTCCAAAACCAAAGCATTCCAACACCAAGGTGCTCTTTCCCATGAAAAGTAATGCAAAACGGATTAATCCGTTCCAGACTTTTAAAAACAACCCTTAAAACAGCAATTTAACATGAATTTTGCTATCTAACGAGACCATTGATCCATAAAATGAAAGCAATAAACAATGTACTGCAGACACACAATCAGTAGCTAAACTGGGTTCACACAGTTACAAAAACAAAAACACAAAGAGCCACAAAAACAGACAGACCTCAGCGTAACACTCAAAACAGAAGTGTGGCACTCAAATCGTAAGCGTAAAACTTAAAACCGAGCACGTTCGGCTTCCGAAAAAAGTTTGCAAACCGGAACACTTCCGGGTTTGCAGTGTTTGGGTTCCAAGTTGTTTGAGTACCAAGGCATTTGAGAACCAAGGTACCACTGTACTAGCAGCACATCATTTAGAATTTGATCTGCAATATTTTAATCTGCACAATGGGGCCAATTTCAGGAACCAAAACGTCCTATCAAAAATCACAACCTTTGAGCTGTCTGGCCCCTAAATGGCAACTAGACATTCCATTTTGGCACCTGTAACCCTGGTTTAAGGAGCCATTTGGCACTTAGCTTTATATATCTGAGTTTCTACCCTGAGTAGAAGACTAGCAATCGGCCTCCGAGAGGGCATGGAGTGGTAATGAAATGAAACCCAGGCCCAAAAATCTGGGGAAGCTCAGGCCCGGTAGGGTAGTAGTGTTGTTTAAAGTTGCTCAGAGTATTGCATTGTGACAGACTCCTTAAGGGATGTAAACTGGACAATCCTACTGGTGTTTACTCAGAGGTAAGGCTTACTGATTGCAGCTGGGCTCCCCCACCCTGAAAGTAGCTATTCTGAAGTTTGCAGACTTGCAATGTCGTCTTCCCTAGGTTTGCTTAAAAGTGCGGTTGAATCCAGGGAGACGTTATCTTGGAAACTTGGCATTGGTTTTTCCTTAGTGTGTTGGGAGTTCTAGCCACTGTGAGACACTCGCTGGCGTGCATTTGGTTCCCATAATAATGTCAGCTGTGTCGTGGCATGGCCTTGACACCCCCAGAGTCCCCACATAGAACACAGCTACTTTATAATATGATCATGGGACGTCCACAAAGTATACATAAGGCCATGAACCATTCCCACCGTATAATTCTAAGCGAGACGCTTGCATAAATACGTTTAAGTATGTCTACAAACTCAATGAGAGGTGTGAGCTTGCTTTTGCTGGCTAATCTCATTTGCATTTGCACTTGAGGCAAGCAGAATCTCATCTCATCAACACAAGGAAGCCTTTCTCTCTCTTTTTTCATATTTCATACTTGTCAAGAGTTGAAAATCTCCATTCACAATATATTGTGCCATGGAGAACTGTAGAAGAATAGCCAATGCTCTTGAAGAGAAGCATGGATACTGCTTCTAGCTTTTGTGTGTGTGTGTGTGTGTGTGTGTGTGTGTGTGTGTGTACACAAACACAAACATACCCTATACTATACTGCACTGATATGTTTAAATGTTTCTTTGATTCTTCTTGAACTTACTTTCCCGCCACACTTGCCGTCCGCTCTTGCCACACCAGTGTGGCGTGCCACACCCTTTGAGAAACACCATTCTGACTTAATACTTTGCGAGACCAAAACAACAGGTGCAGATCTTTGGGCTTGTGAACAGGTTCGGGTTTAGCGCATTAATAATTTGGGTCATGATAGAGTCAGGCCTAGGCACAGTGCGGCCAACTTCTGAGCAGACGTCTATAGAATTGCACCGTTCACATTTTCATTCTTTGCAGTAGGGAAGCTAAGCACAAACTTTAAGACTTTCCCACGGGAGTCAATTTTTATTTAAAATAGATCTACTTTGCAGTTCCGGACACCTGAGGCAGTGTACCAAAAAAAAAATTAAAGTTGAAAAGTTCAGAGATGAGCATGCAAAGCTGGCTGATAGAAGCAGACTGTCTTATATCCGATCCCCAGTCACCTTCCCATATTTCTTCTAAGTGTTGGGCAGGTGGGTTGGGAAACTCACCTTCTGATAGTCCCATACAGCTCATGTATATCTGGACCCAACCCATATTTAGGGATGGTGGGCATTTGAAGAAAAGGTTGGATGATGGTGAATCCCTGGAGTCTGTCTCTGTTTACAGTCTTATGGTGAAATGTGTGTGTTGTGGTGGCCACCATCTTTTGTTGTTGTTTAGTCGTGTCCGACTCTTCGTGACCCCATGGACCAGAGCACACCAGGCACACCTGTCTTGCACTGCGTCCCGCAGTTTGGTCAAACTATTGCTAGTAGCTTCGAGAACACTGTCCAGCCATCTCGTCCTCTGTCGTCCCCTTCTCCTTGTGCCCTCCATCTTTCCCAACATCGGGGTCTTTTCCAGGGAGTCTTCTCTTCTCATGATGCGGCCAAAGTATTGGAGCCTCAGCTTCAGGATCTGTCCTTCCAGGGAACACTCAGGGCTGATTTCCTTCAGAATGGATAGGTTTGATCTTCTTGCAGTCCATGGGACTCTCGAGAGCCTCTTCCAGCACCATAATTCAAAAGCATCAATTCTTTAGCGATCAGCCTTCTTGATGGTCCAGGTCTCACTTCCATACATCCCCATCTTAGATGGCTCTAAAAGACTGTTGGACAAATTCAAGGAGGGTGAAGTTATCAATAGGTACAAACCAAAACAGGTAGGTTCTGCCTCCACTTCTGGAAGCAGTGTGGGACTCAGAGTGGAGAGAGTGTTGTTGCCCTTGGGCCCACCTTCTTGGCTTCTCATCAATCTCTAGTTGGCCACTGTGGGAAAGGGATGCAGGACTACATGGGCCATCAGCTAGCTTTTCTTCTGTTCTTATGGGAAGAGGTAGCAGATATCCAAATGGGACTCATTTAGGTGCTATGTGGGCTTCAAGTTATCCCTAGAACCCAAGACCAAACGTGGAATCTGCATAGCACCTAAGAGAACTGTTGCTATGTGTCATTTGGTTTCCTATGTGCGCGCGCGCGCGCGCGCACACACACACACACACACACACAGAAACAAGAGTTCAGAAGTAATCGAAGACCCTCACAATATCCAGCTGGATTTTACTTACTCTCTATATACAAATATACTTACTAATAATTTTATGTAGCAGTGGTTAGTCCCCAGCTCCCAATTTTTAACTTTAGTTTGCAAAAGGGCATCTCTTGGGAGGGGGTTATGCCTTTTATGGCAGAACCACTCTGTTGCCACCTTGATCTAAAACTGTAAATATTAATAAATGTTAACATTTCACTGAAAGCGGCCTGTTACGATTTGACTTGGTCAGATACAGTGTGTAGCTCAGGCATGTCCAAAGTCTGGCCCGGGGGGCTAATCTGGCCTGCCAGTAGATTTAATCCTGCTCAACAACTTTGGGTTTAAATCTTAAATCCTAAAAAAAAAAAAAACACCTCAACAACTTTGGTTGGCCCTCACGCATGTTCACTTCATCAAATCTGGCCCTCTTTGAAAAAGGTTTGGACACTCCTGGTGTAGCATTTACAAGTAGGCAGTTAATGTATCCGTGATGAGCTGAAAATGGGCTTAATTTAACTTGTTCATGTCTTTTTTATTTAATGTATTAGTTTCATTAGTTTTCTTGTGTGATTTCTGGAGATCTGTAGGAGCCGGAGACTATTGAAAGCTTAACAGATACATCCTTGTGTTAAAAAAATTCAGGTTTAACCGTTTGACTTACATTCTGTGCTTGCTTCAGAAAGTTTTCTGTTGATTTAAAAGTTCACAGGCAGCAAAACTACTTTTGTGTGTGGGAATCAGCCAGAGCTCTTTGTGCTTTTGCACGTGGGCGAAGCAACAAATCTTTAATTTTACCTTTGCACAGTGGGCTACTTGTACACAAACTCTCTCACATGTCCATCTCTGCTCTCCATCCGGACAGGCAAGGAGCATTATCCTGAGTCCAAGGACACATTTCAGCCAGGCACAAACACTTGGGATGTGAAGCAGCAAGGCTAATGAGGGATATGGTTTCCGGGGAGTTCTCGAGTCAGATAGCGGGGCCACATTCATCACTTGGGCACAAGGTTCTCTACCCTTAGTTTAAATGGTCAAAAAGTTAAAGGAATAACCCTTCAGTATCTTAAGTTAAATTGAAGTGGTTCAAAGTAACTGTTGATCAGTGTTTTGAAATCAGCTAGGCACGTTTTTCACCTGGATATCAACCACTTACAACCTGACTCCAGGATGGTGCCTGACATTTCCACAATCTGGAAGGGCATGGCTGAGGGAATCATTGGATCTCACTTGTTTTCACACACTAACACCACATCCTGTAGAATTCTATCAGTTATATTTTATCTGCACAGTTAGAATGAATTTCTGGAACCGAAGATGCTTTTTCTGTGCAGCCTGAGCAGTTGACAACCTTGAATTAGGTTAAGAACTTGGAGAACTTAAAGAGGAAAAGTCACTTGATTCAGGGATAGTAAGAGAACTGTTGTTACGTGTCATTTGGTTTCCTGTGTGTGTGTGTGTGTGTGTGTGTGTGTGCGCGCGCACACACACACACACACACACACACACAGAGAAACAAGAGTTCAGAAGTAATCGAAGACCCTCACAATAGGCAGCTCGATTTTACTTACTTTCTGTATACAAAATCACTTATTAATAATTTTATGTAGCAGCTCCCTGTTTTTAACACTAGTTTGCAAAAGGGGTATCTATTTTGGGGGGGGCGGCATTTATACTTTTTCTGGCAGAACCAATCTGTTGTTGCCACCTGGATCTAAAATTGTAAATATTAATAAATGTTAATGTTTCACAGAAAGCGGCCTGTTACGATTTAACTTGGCCAGATATTACATAGATATTGGCCTATTTTGACCACTTTTTCTTAACGGTGACTGCTCAGACTTGCACAGAAAAGGCATTTTGCTTCCTGAAATTCATTCCGATTATGCAGATAGGTATGAACCTCCATATGGTGATGTCAGACGCCATCCTCGCACCTAGGTATCTTAGCTTGGTTGCATGTGGTTGATAGCCAGGTGCAAAATGCGCCTGGCGCCTGGCTAATTTCAAACACTGAAGATGATTAGGGTTTTCTGAGGTTTTTTAAACATTGAACCAGGTCCTGGTCCAGTACAGTGGTACCTTGGGTTAAGTACTTAATTCGTTCCGGAGGTCCGTTCTTAACCTGAAACTGTTCCTGGATCAATCTGTTGTTGCCACCTGGATCTAAAATTGTAAATATTAATAAATGTTAATGTTTCACAGAAAGCGGCCTGTTACGATTTAACTTGGCCAGATACTACATAGATATTGGCCTATTTTGACCACTTTTTCTTAACGGTGACTGCTCAGACTTGCACAGAAAAGGCATTTTGCTTCCTGAAATTCATTCCGATTATGCAGATAGGTATGAACCTCCATATGGTGATGTCAGACGCCATCCTCGCACCTAGGTATCTTAGCTTGGTTGCATGTGGTTGATAGCCAGGTGCAAAATGCGCCTGGCGCCTGGCTAATTTCAAACACTGAAGATGATTAGGGTTTTCTGAGGTTTTTTAAACATTGAACCAGGTCCTGGTCCAGTACAGTGGTACCTTGGGTTAAGTACTTAATTCGTTCCGGAGGTCCGTTCTTAACCTGAAACTGTTCCTAACCTGAAGCACCACTTTAGCTAGTGGGGCCTCCTGCTGCCGCCGTGCCACCAGAGCACGATTTCTGTTCTTATCCTGAAGCAAAGTTCTTAACCTGAAGCACTATTTCTGGGTTAGTGGAGTCTGTATCCTGAAGCATATGTAACCTGAAGCATATGTAACCCGAGGTACCACTGTATTCTCTTTGTTGTACCATGCAAGATCCTGTAACTACAGTGGCACCTCAGGTAGCAGGAGGCCCCATTAGCTAAAGTGGTGCTTCAGATTAAGAACAGTTTCAGGTTAAGAACAGACCTCCAGAACGAATTAAGTACTTAACCCGAGGTACCACTGTAATAAGTTTGTTCACCAGCAAACCTCCCTCGCCATCCAAAGCACAGACATTTTGTAAGAACCAACGAGGGTTGGAAACGGCATCTGGAAGTGGACATTCATTTTGTTACCCTTCTTCTTCTTCTTCTTCTTCTTCTTCTTCTTCTTCTTCTTCTTCTTCTTCTTCTTCAGGGCTCTCCACCCACCATGGCCACAGCGTTGCCCAGAACCCTTGGAGAATTGCAGCTGTACCGAATCTTGCAGAAAGCCAACCTCTTGTTCTACTTCGATGCCTTCATTCAGCAGGGCGGGGATGACGTCCAGCAGTTGTGCGAAGCCGGGGAAGAGGAGTTCCTGGAGATCATGGCTCTCGTCGGCATGGCCAGCAAACCTCTTCACGTCCGAAGACTGCAGAAGGCTTTGAGAGACTGGGTGACAAACCCAGGCCTTTTTAACCAGCCTCTTACTTCCTTACCGGTCAGTAGCATCCCAATATATAAGTTACCGGAAGGATCTCCTGCTTGGTTGGGAATCTCATGCAATAGTTACGAAAGGAATAGTAATACCCGTGAGCCTCACTTGAAGATTCCAAAATGTGCCGCCGCCACCTGCGTTCAGAGCGTCGGTGCGGGCAAGTCCGACGGGGTGGGAAACTTGTCGCTGCAGAGCGGTAGCGAAACGAGACTATGGCAAGGCCACCACACTACAGAGAGCGAACACAGCCTTTCCCCAGCCGACGTCGGCTCTCCGGCCTCACCAAAGGAAAACACGGAAACCCTGGACGCGGCGGCGGCCCTCTCGGTCACCGAGTGCGTCGAGCGCATGGTTCCCACCCTCCCCAAAAGTGACTTGAACGAAGTGAAGGAACTGCTGAAAATCAACAAAAAGCTGGCCAAGATGGTGGGCCACATCTTTGAGATGAGCGACGAGGACCCTCACAAAGAGGAGGAGATCAGGAAGTTCAGTGCAATATATGGCAGGTTTGACTCGAAAAGGAAAGATGGCAAGCATCTCACCCTCCACGAGGTAAAATGGCGCGAGCAAGAACCACTTTTCCCTATTCTTTTCCAGTCTTCTTCTCAGAGGTTCTCTCGTCCTCATGCCGCACCAGCCCAGATACTACATTTTTCTTAGGGGAAGCACAGAAAATCCAAATCTTCTCAGGCCAGTAATAATGGTTAAGGCAGCAAGCAAGACCTTCTAACATAATATTTGTACTTTTTGTGTACCTCCTCCACGAGAGGTTCAGAGGGTGGTAACACGAGAACGGGGCCTTTTCTGCAGTGGCTGCCCATCTGTGGAATGCTCTCCCCAGGGAAGTTCGCCTGGCACCTTCATTATACACCTTTAGGCGCCAGGCAAGAACGAACTCTTTAACCAGGCCTTTGGCTGATTCACATCCAGTGCCCTTTTAAAATGTGTTAGGTGTTACTGGATTAGTTTTTTTAAAAAAATATTGATTATGTATTTTGTGTTTTCATATTTTGATTTTATCTTGTGAGACCTGCGAGTATAGGCCGGTATAGTAGTAGTAGTAATAATAATAATACTTGGGCGCATTTTAAAAGATGCATCATCTACCCTGAAAGTTGTCAGGTGTCTTTCTGAAGAACAGGCTGCATAGCTAAAATGGCACTTTAAATGGAAAGCTGCTGTTTTTATTCTGTACAATTATTTATGTGTTGCCTTTTAACCCAAAGAAGGTCCCCACTTTAGGTTAAAAATAATAATGTGAGAAACAGATTAAAAACTGGGGCAGCTGTGGATCACCTTTAAAAACAGTCTGGAATTAATGGATTATATAACTATACGACCAGCAATATCAATGGCCTTAAAGATAGGTATGGCTTAAGTCAATTTGTCTCCTGCGTTCTGCTGGATGCCTTTAAAAACTGACCCCAAACTGGGTGTTATAAGAAAGTTTCAGTGGCCTTCCTAAAGCTAAACAAAGATGAAGTCAGTCTAAATTTCCTAGGAAGAGAGATCCATAACCAGGGTGCCAACACAAAAAAGACTCTGCCCCTGTTTTCACCAACAGAAGCTCTTTGTGGGGCATAACAGCTAGATCTTAAATCAGCTTTATTTGGGAGAAGGCAGTCTTTCAGATATCCTGGCCCAAAATTGTTGAAGGTTGCTGTGCGATCTTGCAGAGTCTGACATCTTAACTAAAGTGATAATGCCTAGACTATACATTTTGTTTCTTGCTATGGTTGGTTGGTAAAGATCGGCAGTGCAAGTAGCCTGTTCCATTAATCTAGACCAGAGTTTCCCAAACTTGAGCCTCCAACTGTTTTTTTAGACTACAAATCCCATCGTCCCTAGCTAGCAGAACCAGTGGTTACAGCTCATGGGACCTGTAGTCCAAAAACAGCTTGAGACCTAGGTTTAGGAAACCCTGAGTTTGACCAAATGAACTGTGTGCACTTAATGAAAGGCCTAACACACAAGTCTTAAAATTACTCTTGATCATTGTCCAAGCAAAGAACAGTTCCATCTCCAAGGAAGGTTCTAGCAGACTATAGGCCGAATTCTCTAAATTATAAAGTCCCTCAATTCTCAAAGGAATGAATCTAGTCATTCGCTTCAGAATGTATCTCTTTACCAAATTGCATGTTTCTATGTCGCACGTTGTAGCTTTAAATTCCATGTTTAACCATCCTTGTTTGTTTGGGTACTATTGATGAACAGTTACAGTACATGCAACACAAAGCAAATATTGTGTCAGCATTTCTTCATTTTACAGTTGATGCAACATTTCCCCCCTCACAATTTGGGGAACACTTAGCGAAGTATTTCCTTTCAGAAAATGCAAGATGAAAAAAGAAGGGAGTTGTAATAGTACTTCCATCCACCAGAGTTAAATTACTGGCTGGAGCTCTGTGAAAATCAGTGGTGCTCTGACTTTAAAGCTGCAAAACTCTTTTCTTCTCGACGAAAAACTTCCTGAGCAGCTTTGCGGATTTTAAAAAAACTCATTTAGACAAACACATTTTCTCCTGTACCACATGATGGATATAAATTTATTGTGTCAATGTGTGTACTATAGTCTAAAACGAAAGAGATCCTCTCTTTTACCTTCAGATAAAACAAATGTCTGAATAGTAGTGTGGCCATTTCAGGGATGCAGACAAATTGCACTGTGATGTGAAACGCTAATCCAATGCTATTAAAAGATTTTGCTTCCCTTATAAGGAAGGTACAAAAGTTGGGTTCAAAGCCATGGTTTCCTTAAGATAAAAAAAAGGTTTTGATTTGTGCACCACCTAAAAATTTAGCACTTTTTTTTAAAGAGCATGAGCTATAGTCAGATGCTGAAATGGATTGAACAGAAGAAAGCATATTTTGAGTTGTGGTTGCTTAGATTGTAGAAGAAAACTTTGAGCTGGAATCTTCATCCGGTGATGCGTTTTTGTTTCTTCCATCAAGTTTTTAAATGAGAGTGAAATCCATAGTTGAAACAAATAGGCTTTGCACATAGGTTTTCCTATTTTGTTCCAATTTCCCACCTAAATTGATTTGGGTAGGACAGGGGTGGCCAACTCCCGAGAGACTGTGATCTACTTTCAGAATTAAAATCTGGCAATGATCTACCTCCGCTTTTTTTTTAGGGAGAAGAAAAGCCCCGTTTTTGAGGGGTTCAGGTCTAAGTTGTTGAGCTTTTTTTAGATAGAAGGATAGCCCCGTTTTTATACAAATACTTTCTTAGGAGGGATGTTCTGTTTTTGGTGGGGGTTAAAGGCAAGGGTCAAAGGAAAAGTGTCACTCTCAATAATATAGCTTTGAATGAAAATAGCCACAGAGAGAAAGCTCCATCTTCCCTTCTACTGATCAGACAACAATGGAGGGCAGAGCAGGAGTCAGTTTCAATGACGCTGAGGAAAGGGAGCCAGAGATCAACCCGCAATCTACCAAAACCTCGCGGGGATCTACCAGTAGCATGGCCAGGAAGGTTAAAGTGTTCATCTGTGGATTTGGTGGCGTTGTGGGTTAAACTACAGAGCCTAGGACTTGCCAGTCAGAAGGTCGGTGGTTCGAATCCCCACGATGGGGTGAGCTCCCGTTGCTCGGTCCCTGCTCCTGCCAACCTAGCAGTTCAAAAGCACGTCAAAGTGTAAGTGGATAAATACCTCCGGCGGGAAGGTAAACGGCATTTCTGTGCGCTGCTCTGGTTTGCCAGAAGTGGCTTAGTCATGCTGGCCACATGACCCGGAAGCTGTATGCCGGCTCCCTCGGCCAATAAAGCAAGATGAGCGCCGCAACCCCAGAGTCGGCCACGACTGGACCTAATGGTCAGGGGTCCCTTTACCTTTACTTATTCTTTTGGTCAGATTTAGGTTATACAGTGCTACCTTGGTTCTCAAACTTAATCCATTCCGCGAGTCCCTTCAACTCCCTAAACCGTTTGAAAACCAAGACGCGGCTTCTGATTGGCAGCAGGAGTTTCCTACACTCACGCTGCGTTGGATGTTTGGCTTCCAGAATTTTTTTGCAAACCAGAACACTTACTTCCGGGTTTGCAGCGTTCGGAAGCCGATTTATTTGACAACATGCATTACTCTGGTATAAGATCTAATGTAAATGAAACTAGATCACATGCTTGTTATATATTTGAATGTTGTGGCTCTTAATAGAATGAGTCAGATCTATGGTTTGATTATTTGTGGTACTAGTTTCGTCCTTTCATGGCAGCATGTGAAAACCAAATCTTCCTTACTCAAGGAAGCAATAAAATCTATCTGACCTAAACAGATTCTTTGTTTTTGTATGGATTTGTGTTCTGATGAGAGATTTTTAAAAGATAGGATACGAAATGCCCTGACATACTGAAATAAAAGTATGTGATTTTAAATCAACAACCATAATGTGTGTGTGTGTTTAAGATGCTTTGCAAAAGGAGATATGTAATCAGTCTGACCTAAAAAGGATGTATGTCAGTGAATAGGACTAAATCTTATATCCACTTTTTTATATTGAGACAATACCTTCATTTGGAGGTGAATCCCACTGATTTAAATGTTGTTTTATGATTGCAGGCAATGGAGGATATGCAGAAATAAGATCTGCCCAAGGCAGCAGAATTTAGTCCCTGCTTGTCAGCTTTGAGGGAATTGAAGCTGTGCAAAAGCACTTTTTGAAGCAGCTCTCTTGTGTGAGCTACTTCAAAGATCCTTTTGCAGTGTTCTAAGAGTTTTGCCATAGTGTTAATTCATATGAAATCCATTCTTTCTGAAGTTCTCAGTGTTCAGAGACTTTTATAATACCTGCTTGATTCTCCAAATCTTATCTTCTTGTAGACTGACAGAACAATATGTAGCGAATGTCAGCATAAGCCACCACATTCTCACTTCATTTAGCTTTTGTTCCTGATGCGAAGATTCATTCCAAGGTCTTTGTAGTCACTGAGAGGAATTCATGGCTGTTGGTCTTGAGTGTGGCACTTTGGAAATTGTGAAGAGGGGAAAGAATATTGGGCTCAGCCTTGGCTAATGCAATTTCTTTATGTTGCAGTGGGACAAGGTTTTGGGCTGCTGGGTCTGTAAAATTTAGAATCCTCTAGCTCTGTGCATTGCTGCATGTACATAGGCATTTGACGTGTTGAATATTATAAAGTTTAAAGAGGGGAGAATGACTTTGTCACAGGGCAGGGGGATTTGATTTAAATCCAATTGATCCAATACAATCAGTAAGACTTGATTTAAATCGTGTGGTTTTTTACAGAAAGACTCATTATTAATATTTACAACCAGATGAAGGTTTCCGATTGTGCAAATGAAATAGAACTGATAGTTAATTCTACAGATGGGGCATTAGCATGTGAAAACAGTCCCGATTCAATGATCCCCAGATGGTGGAGGTGTCAGGCGCCATCATGACGCCCAGGTATTTTCACTTAGTCGCAAGTGGTCATAAGCCAAGTGCAAAATTTCGCCTGGTGCCTGGAGGTCTCCACCTTGCAGTGATATGGAGAACTGCTGTCTTTCTGGGGTCACCCACCTTGGGAAATCATCTCCCCCTAGAGATCAGGTGGGCACCAACAGCTGGGTGCTTCTGCCAGCCATTAAAAGCATTCCTCTTTACCCTAAGCTTTTCCTGGTTATTAATCCCTGCTCCTGCCATCTCTGGATACTAAAACCTCACTTTTTTATTGATAAGACTTTTCTTGTTATATTTTGGTATATAGTTGTACCTTGGAAGTCAAACGGAATACGTTCCGGAAGTCCGTTCGACCTCCAAAATGTTTGAGAACCAAATCGCGGCTTCAAACAGAAGCCGCAAAAGCCCCGTCGTACATTCGGCTTCCAAAAGAATGTTCGAAAACAGGAACACTCACTTCTGGGAGCCGATTTGTTTGGGAGCCAAGGCGTTCAACATCCAAGGTACGACTGTACAGAGGTACCTCTACTTACGTTCACCTCTGGTTCTGTATCCTTCGGGATACGCACGTCGCAAACTCAAAAGTATTTTTCCGGGTTTCGCCGCATGCGCAGAAGCACTCTACGCGCCGTGCACATGCGCAGAAGCGCTCCACACGCTGTGCGCTTGCACAGAAGTGCTAAACCACGCCACGTGCATGCACAGAAGCAGCACCTCCAGATATGCACACCTCAGGATCCAACCAGAGCTCTGGAACGGATCCTGTGCGCAACTAGAGGTACCACTGTACATTGTTGTTCTCTTCTGTCAACCACCTTGGTATACTGTTGAAATGAAAGTGCCATATCATTTTAACAGCCAGCAATGAAATAAACCTCAGCATCTATCATATATGACAGGCGTGGCTAACTCCTGAGAGACTGTGATCTACTTTCAAAGTTAAAATCTGGCAGTGATTCAAAGTTGTTGACCTTTTTTTTAGGGGAGGGGAAATGCCCCGTTTCTTAGGGGGTCAGGGAATTTTCGGCAGCTCTTCTGAGGGAGGAGGAACAGAAGCAGCCACTAACCTTATGATTGCTGGCCAGATAACAGCCTCTGTTTCTAAACTCCGGCTTCTCTTCTGCAACAATAGAAGCCAGCCCAGGGAGAGGAGCCGGGGCCGGAATGGGGCCAGCGATCGACCACGATCTATAAAAACCTTGTAGAGATCGACTTGTTGGACATCCCTGATATATGAGACCCCAGAGGAAAAATCGACAGTCTTCTATTGGGATTTGTTTTTTAAAGAATACTCATTTATTTTGCTTGAGAATTGCCTATCTGTGGAAGTTCAGTTATAACCTAGGCCTAGGGGATGTTGGCCTGAATAACATTGAGGAATTTTGCTGGCCTTATGGAGATACTTTGGACTTCCCTCAAAATTCCTCAGGTGTTTTGCCTAACCAGGGAACCCCACATCTTTGAACTACTTCAGGTGAAATTTTGATGGCAACCCTAGTTGACACCAGTTCTCTCTCACGCATGAGGTTACTTAACAACAGGCAAATGTAGAGCATGTTGTGACTTGGAGCTGGCAGCTATAGTGTCAGTCTTAATCCAGCGAGTGAATGCAGATAATATGTCAGGAGCCAGTCTGTGACATTATATTCTGTTTTTCATTCACAGAGAAGTGGTTAGATGGGGAAAGGTGGGACACACACACACACACACACACACACACATATCCCCCAGTTGGGAATGTCATAACAGAAAGTGTACATCTGGCAACTTTCACTTCTCCATTTTTAATAATACAGGTTATATTGGCTTGGATCCAAAAGTTATATGCACACAGTGCAATGGGTGTTGTGTGAAAAGAATGAAAAATATGGCAGATAAGGAATATATAGGCCATAGCATATGAACTCTAGCAGCCCGTATAAAATCTTGCACAACACCTTGTGCAAATGGAAACTTAATCTGAATTTGGAGCGTTTTTCTCACGCAACATTCCTATTCCAGCTCACAAACTGCCCTCTCATAAGCAGAACAGGGAGTATGATAACTGGGCATCTTTAGACTCAAGCTGCTCCTCTTCCTTCTCCTTTTATCATAATCATCCATCCATCCATCCATCACTGTCTTCTGAGGAGACGATGAAGGCTGAGGGTGAAGTCTCCCATTTCTATGGGAATCTCAGACCAGTAAAAACCAGCCTCTTGATGGATACGGATTGGTTTTTGGAACAGTAGCTCCATCTCTGATATAAATGTTCTGGGCAACCCATCAGAAACTTATTTAGAGGTTCGTTCCACCTGCTTAATGATTCCGAGCTCCCATTAGTCTGTTTAGGCCAGTGGTTTTCAACCAGTGTGCCGTGGCACCCTGGGGTGCCTTGAATGATGGCCAGGAGTGCCATGAGCAACACTGGCCTCTGTCCCTCTTTCTTCTCCTCCTTCCTCTGATGCTCTTTTGCGTCTCTGCCTCCCAAAGGCTTGCACAGCTGTTTATTGCAGCAGCCCTGACCATTAGGTCTAGTCGTGGCCGACTCTGGGGTTGCGGCACTCATCTCATTTATTGGCCGAGGGAGCCGGCGTACAGCTTCCGGGTCATGTGGCCAGCAGAACTAAGCCGCTTCTAGCGAACCAGAGCAGGGCACAGAAACGCCGTTTACCTTCCCGCTGGAGCGGTACCTATTTATCTACTTGCACTTTGACGTGCTTTCGAACTGCTAGGTTGGCAGGAGCAGGGACCGAGCAATGTGGCCAGCATGACTAAGCCGCTTCTGGTGAACCAGAGCAGCGCATGGAAACACTGTTTACCTTCCCGCTGAAGCGGTACCTATTCATCTACTTGCACTTTGACGTGTTTTCGAACTGCTAGGTTGGCAGGAACAGGGACCAAGCAACGGGAGCTCACCTCATCGCGGGAATTCGAACCGCTGACCTTCTGATCAGCAAGTCCTAGGCTCTGTGGTTTAACCCACAGCGCCACCCGCGTCCCTACCTTGGATCCAATCTATGCTTCCAGGTGCCATAAGAAAGCTGCAGGATAGTGCGCACCCCGGAAATGATCTCTTTCAGCCTCTGCCTTCTGGAAGAAGGTACAGGGTTATAAAGACTAGGACTAGCCGCCTGAGAAAGTTTCTATTCAAATGCGATTTTGGTTTTAAATGCAGTGTAAGGTAGTCTCTATGGGCGTATATTTCATTTAATTATGGGGTATCAAAGTTTTTTAGGGGGCTAACCAGGCTGGGATAGCTGGGATAGCAGGCTTGTTGGTTTCTGAATGTCTGCTGTAGATTTTCAGTTTCGTTGTTCTGTATGGGACAGTGACAATAAAGATTATCGTAGAGATGGCAGCAGCTGCTGCCCAGAGGACTACCAAACGAGAGGAGGCTGAGGGAACCCTCCACAAGGGTCTCCAAAAAAAAGGGGTGAGAGGCTGGCAGCTCTGCAGGCAAGGGGTGACGTAACTGGGCTCCTGAGCCCCACAGGGGTGCAGCAGAACGAATGTAGTTGGTTAAGGGAGCCGTGGATTGGCCATTTTGGATTGGCCATTTTGTGCAAACACTATTAACTTGAGATGGTTCGCTCAGAAATAAAACCCAAGTTAGCAGACTATTAAAGCTTGGCTGCAGAGGAAGCCAAATCTCCAGACACTCTGGGGGATCGCATTAGATCACACCAAAATGTAGGAGTTTGTCATAGCAGTTCATCCCAGTGGGTGCTCACAGGGCACAGTAAGGGATTGGCTACACAGCCAGCCCCCTGAGTCGACCTCAGGACCATTATTATTATTATTATTATTATTATTATTATTATTATTATTATTATTATTAATATTATTATTAAAGCAGAATCCCTGAGGTCTGCCTGAGTTCATTTTAAAAGCATGCATTGGTTTTAAACAAAATAGTTTGTCCCTGATCTAATAACTGTTTTTTAAAAGTACCAACTTACTTCCGAGGGAATTTAGGTAACTTCAATTTTTTTTTGGGGGGGGGAAGCAAAGGTACCTAGCAGCATTTCAAAACTTGGTTGTTTTTCTTTTGCGGGGTGTGTGCGTATCTTTATAAAACTGTGGCAACTGTGTTGAGCGTGATACCAGAAATCTGAAGAAAGCCCTCCTGATTTCTCTGTGAAACTCTATAATGTTGTTTATGTACATTGCAACAGTAATGGGAGACACATAGGGTTTCATGTTCCTCAAAAGAGTGATACAGCTAAGGCAACAAAGCATCCCTTGTCTTTTGTTTTCCAGCTCACAGTTAACGAAGCCGCTGCTCAATTGTGTGTGAAGGATAACGCCCTGCTGACCCGGAGGGACGAACTCTTTGCACTGGCGCGACAAATATCCCGAGAAGTTACCTACAAATACACTTACCGGACTACAAAGTAAGCTGCTTTTTTTTTTAAAAAAAAAAAAAAGGCAGGGGGAGATCCTAATTGCTTTAATGAGGTTTATTGTATCAGAAAACCTGTTTTTATTTTTCTTGTTCTGCAGTCAGGGTCATAGAATCATAGAAATCTAAAGTTGGAAGGGACCCTGTCATCTAGTTCAACCCCCATGACCCTGAAATCAAGAGTCCCATTCCCTCCCTAACACATAGTCCTGATCTGGCCCAATTGCCTTCTAAATCCGGCCTGCAGACGGTCCGGGAATCAGCGTGTTTTTACATGAGTAGAATGTGTGCTTTTATTTAAAATGCATCTCTGGGTTATTTGTGGGGCATAGGAATTCGTTCATCCCCCCCCCCCCCAAAAAAAATATAGTCCTTCCCCCAGCATGTCTGAGGGACAGTGGACCGACCCCCTGCTGAAAAAGTTTGCTGACCCTGAATTGTGCACACCCCACCCCACCTATTGGGAGCCCATGAGTCTTGGCATTTCCACACCACATTTTTCCTAGTTGTTGCAGAAAATTGTATTTTTCGTAGATCAGGTGGCTTCAGCAGGGTTGAAGTTAAAAATCTGACCCCAACCCCGACACACTAGCTTCCTTTGTACAGGGAGGTTTTTTTATACAAAGGAGCATTTAAACATTCAAATCCTTCTCCACCGCCCATAATCTCTAATGGTAGTCCAGCAAGATTGAACCTTACGTCAGGTTCTTAAACTACAGGACATGCTTCGTGAACTTATCTGGAAATCAAGGCTTAAATGAGAAA
The DNA here is from genome assembly GCF_951804945.1 of Podarcis cretensis. Lineage (NCBI taxonomy): Eukaryota > Metazoa > Chordata > Lepidosauria > Squamata > Lacertidae > Podarcis > Podarcis cretensis. The sequence goes on from NC_137170.1 coordinate 123,802,862, forward strand.
TTTCAGTTTTCTATCTCTCTGTTGCAGGCAAGGATTTTTCCAAGGTGTTTCTTTTTCTGAAGATAAGTGTGCGCTTCCTAGTAAAAACAAAACAAAATGTGTTTTCATCTCCTAGGTCTAAATGTGGAGAAAGGGATGAACTGTCACCAAAGAGAATTAAGATAGAGGTACTGTATTTTAATTTGTTCTGTTTAGTTGTAATTGCTAAAACCGACTTGCGTGAGAGAGGAAAGAACAATTAAGGCTTCAATTGGTCAACGGCTATGTTCTGCCTCACTCTCCCAACTGAAAAACAAATCCCTTAAAATACAATGCGTTCTATATAAATATGGTCCGGTTTATCAAAGGTTCTGTAGTAGTAACTTAAAATATGAGGGCAGTTGAAACAATATAGTGGAGCTTGTGAAGTTGTGAGTTTGGAGAGGAAAAGTTGACCAGTAACCAGGATAAAATAGATATATGTTCCATCTCCCCCTTCACTGCCCCAGTTTTATTTATTTATTGCTTTCAATGGGCAGTTTGAAATTGGTGTTCACCCTTTTCACAGCATTTCTACAGTGGAACAGGCGCAATAAATTCCTGCATATATAGACTTTCTTTTACATTTAGTTATAGTAGCAGTAAAACACACACAGCTGGCCTTTTGCACAGTTACACATGTTCTTCCCTGAAATAAGTAAAATGAAAATACCGGCCCATGAGGATGGGGGAGAGCTTTTCCCCAAAAAGCTTACGAGACCAGGATGTCTCTACTTAATTTTTTTTTTCATTGAGAAGATCAGCAGGTATTATTTCAGCAGAATACCAGGGGGAGAAAACACCGATCTGAATTTAAATATTTCACTTTATAAATATCGGGCTCATTTTACTGGAGAATATTTTTAGGAGTGGAATTTGACTGATGTTACATCCTCATCATAAGGCTCCTGTCTAGCTTCAGCTGTAGATCAGTTAATTGAAGCACAATCTTGTGCATGTTTGCTTATACCGTTGTGTTGAATGGGGCTTGCTGAGTGCAGCCTCAGTGCCATGCTAGATAAACACTGAATGTTTATCAGGCTAGGTTGTTGTTGTTGTTGTTGTTATTAAAAAATTGATTTCTATACTGCCCTTTATTAAAGATCTCAAGAGTGGTGTACAACATTAAAATTGTATTTTATGGAGCATAATAATAAAAACATAATTAAAAAGCATAGTAGTACACTGGTACCTCGTAAGCTGAACAGAATCCATTCCGGAAGTTTGTTCAACTTCCCAAACGTTCGGAAGCCATGTCAGAGGTGTGGGTTCCAAAGAACGTTCGCAAAACTGGAACACTCAAGTGTACAGTACAGTGGTGCCTCTGGTTGCGAACAGGATCCGTTCTGGAGCCCCGTTCGCAACCTGAGCAGAATGCAACACGCGTATGTGTGGGTCGCGATTCACCGCTTCTGCACATGCGCGTGACGTCATTTTGAGTGCATGCGCATAGCTGCTAACCTTCCCATTTTGGCGGGAAATACCCTTATTCCAGCGCCATTTCCCGCTGCTATCCCGGATTGTTAGATATCCCGTACTGTCCCCGGGACAGGTGAGGCTGCTGATCCCTTATTTTCAAATCTGAAAGTTGACAGCTATGTGCATGCCTGAGCGGCAAAACCCAGAAGTAACCCATTCCGGTACTTCCGGGTCACCGCGGGACGCGACCTGAAAAGATTTAACCCGAAGTGTCTTTAACCCAAGGTATGACTGTGTTCTTGTATAGTATATAGTTTGCGTAGTATACAGCATAATAATAAAAATAATCATAACGACAGTCCCCTTTCTTTAACAGACCATAGATTATTTAATGGCTGAAGGCCTCAGTAAAGAGGGATGTTTTGCCTAGTGCCTAAAGACATATAATGATGGCGCCAGGCGAGCCTCTCTGGGGAGAGCATTCAACAGATTAGGAGCCACCACAGAGAAGACCTGTTCCCGTTATGCTCATAGTAAGCCTATTGAAATAAATTAAGCCTCACTTAAGTGTGACTGACATTGGATGTTGCCCTTTATTCCATCATGGTTTTCTTCAGGCAAATCATGATCCTCTCTACCTCCATTTGAGGAGCACTGGCAACAATTTTCTGCACGTCTTGCTCAGTTATACAGTTTGGGTCTTTTTGTGCGTTAGAGCATCGTTTGACCTAAACACAAATCATTTTGTTGAGTAGGTGGAATTTTTATTTTATTTTTGGCTGTTTTCAGATGCCTCATAAACTGTGTTTTGTTGTTCAGATCTTCCTAATGTAGGGAAATAGCACGGAGAGAAACTCCTGCCAGTAGCTCTGGAATGTTCTTGCCCTGTCTAATGGATCTTGTTGCCATTAGGGAACAATTTCCTGATAGTCAGAAAAATGAACACATGTATACACACACTCTGGCTTATGGAGGTAATGACTAAACCTAGCAAAAACATGGAAATATATTCAGTATTTTTTCATTTGGTATTTTTAAAAAAATAGATCCAGTTTTAAATAATGTAGCTTGCAGACTAAGTAAATAGGCTGTCGATTTTACCATAATTTCCCTTCTGTGTTGAGGGATATGTGATGCAGCAGGCCAGTAGTTATTTGGATGCATATATTTCCCTGTAAAGGAACATTTCAGGAAATGGTCCCTTTGGATACAAAAATTCCTTTGTACAATTCTATTTTGTGTGTGTGTGTGTGTGTGTGTTTAAACTACTCTGGGAAAATGTCGAGGGCACATTTTTATTCTGTAACTGCTTGTTTTGGGTGGACTAAAAGTGAAGAGACAGGGCGAGGGAATAATTAGCGACTTACATGTTCCTATAAAAGCCAGTGAGAATTTTGCAAGGGGACTTTGAAAGTCTTGTTCCTTTTTGTGCAACTGAAAAAGGAAGGTAATTGCTGCGATCCGTTCTTGTACACATAGCCCTGTCCCAAAACTAGTAAAGGTAAAGGTACCCCTGCCCGTATGGGCCAGTCGTGTCCGACTCTAGGGTTGTGCGCCCATCTCACTTAAGAGACCGGGGGCCAGTGCTGTCCGGAGACACTTCCGGGTCACGTGGCCAGCGTGACGAAGCTGCTCTGGCGAGCCGGTACCAGCGCAGCGCACGGAAACGCCGTTTACCTTCCAGCGGGAAGGTAAACGGCGTTTCTGTGCCCTGCTCTGGTTCGCCAGAAGCGGCTTAGTCATGCTGGCCACATGACCCGGAAGCTGTACGCCGGCTCCCTTGGCCAATAAAGCGAGATGAGCGCCGTAACCCCAGAGTCGTCCAAGACTGGACTTAACTGTCAGGGGTCCCTTTACCTTTACTAGATGGGCTACCTTCCCAGGTTGAGGAGCCCCATTTGCCCCTCACTTCCCTCTACGGCACGTGCAGAGTCTGCCTTCTTGACCATTGGACCAACTATTGATCTCGCCCGCTCATTCTGACAATACCTGTCTCTATGGAGCAAGCAAGCAAATAATCCTTACCCCTGGTAATGCTTGAAACAGAGAATGCTTGCTGTTTGTTTGTTAAACAGTAAAACAATAAACAGGGCGGTGATGCAATGACTACTGCAGTCAACACAGGAGGAGGAGGTTTAACAAACTGAAGGACATCGTCCTCTTTCTATATTTCTCCCGATGGAAACATGCAGATGGGGACAGATATACCCTGCTTTAAGTCGTTTACATACCACCTTCTCTTGTGTATTATTTACTACAAAGCTTGATGACTAAGCTCTTTAGCAACGAAACATCGGATTACCAGAACGACGTCCAAGCACTGTACCACTGATTTATATCATAAGTGGACTCTTTATTACTGCAATTGTTCGAGGTAATATCTATTTTGGAAAGAGAAGAAATGAGCACTGAACCACAGATATATTACAAGCGAACTCTTTACTTACTGCGCTTGATATTGTTTAAGAAAAAACTTATTTGGGAAAGAAATTACTTTTGCTATTTTTATGGATGTTCAGTGTTTGTTTACAGATAGTTATATTGTGCCGTTTGTTTGCTAAAGACAAGGGGAAATATGGGTTTCCTCATTGAGGCATAATAACTTTTCAAGATTTCAGCCTGTCTGGTATTGTTCTTGCAAACACCTCCCATACAGCAGCAGGTGGTGCCCCCCCCCTTTTTTAAAAAGCTTAAGTTCTGGAAGTGCTATACAGCTTGCTGAAGCATGAGCCAGAAACTTTTATAGATGGCTCCTTAACCCTTGAATATATACGCCAAACTATTTTTTTCTCTTGCCACCTCAGTTCTCCTGCTTAGACGAGGACTGAAACGCAGGAGCCCAGATTGTCACTACAGTCATACCTTGGTTTTTGAACAGCCTAGTTTTCGAATGTTTCGGCTCCCGAACGCCGCAAACCCAGAAGTGACTGTTCCAGTTTGCGAACTACTTTTGGAAGCCAAACGTCCGACGGGGCCTTCCGCTGCTTCCGATTGGCTGCAGGGTCTTCCTGCAGCCAATCGGAAGCTGCGCTTTGGTTTCCAAATTTCCAGAACGGATTCCATTTGACTTCCATGGTATGACTGTACTGATGAGTCCCCTTCAGCCTTTCCACCGACGTCAGTGCGTGTAAAACACTGCCATTTTGATCTCAGGAGGCGTTTAACGTTTAACGCCTCTTTTCCGCAGGTGGAAATGATTGCACGCACACACACCCCGGGCGTGATGTGAAATGGTTTTCCCCGGTATAATAAAGAGGAGGGTTTTCCTCCCTCCCTCCCTCTCGGAGATGGAGGTGCCTGAGAGCAGGACTGCGTGGGCAAGCAAACCTACGGACGGCGTTGCAAACATCACCTCTGCAGGGTGAAGGAGTTTTGCATAAGCAACACAAAAGAAAGAGGGTGGAGGGTGTGTGTGGAGGCAAAACATATCACAAATTACACCCGATTACCTGTGAAAGCCTCCCCCCCCCCCTTCCCTCATGTGACCTCTCCCTTTTCTCGGTGGAGTGGGTGGGTAAGTTTGCAGGGAGAGGCGGGGGCGGAATCCCGGGAAAATGACAAGCGCTGGGAGCCGAGTGGGCGGGAGAAGGAATGCAGCAATTAGGTTCGGATTAGGGAGTAGCTATTAATGAGTTGCGGCGAGGTCCCTGAATGCCTTCTCACGTGCGACGAAACAAAAGCAATATTTTAGTTACATTAAGTTCCCACCCTCCCTCTTCAGCAGCTGCCTTGATGTGGGGGTGTGTGTGTAAGTGTGGACTTGATGTGGGTGCCCCCTCACTCCCCCCCCCCTGTGTCCATGACACCGACAGCACACAAGACTTTGTGTCTTTTTCCCAGAGGAAGCACAGCAAAATCACTGGTGGCTGAAGGAAAGCTCTTCTCCCTTCAGCGCTGTTATTTTGTGCAGAAAAGGGTGTGTGGCTAGCGGTGTCCCCCCCCCCCCAAAAAAAATACAGGATTGAGAGTTGGCAGGTCATGTGAGACAGACAACAGAGTCATTACAGTCCTATGGACTAAGCAGTACAAAGGCATCCTGCCGCCAAACAGCACATCCGTAAGCGGAGGTGGCGGGAAGATAGATGAGAGGGCGAAACTTGAAAGATTCAGTGGGAGTAAGAGACCTAGAGGGAAATGGAAGGGGTGGGTGGGTAGCTGGGAGGGCTGGAGGGGGGGAGGGAGAGAGGTTCAGCGTTCATGTCAGCATGAGTTATAAGGTGGGAGAGAAAGAACGAGGGGAAAAGAACGAGGGTATGCCCACGCCGCTGCCAAGCAGGGCTGAAAAGCAAGAGAGTGTGGGATTTCTTTCTCTCCCCGAAGATCACAAAGAACAGAAGCGGTGCAATCTGGTGTTCGTGTAGGAGAAGTGTTTGGCGGAGGGGAAGAAAGTGCCTGTGGGGTTTGGGAACATCTGCTCAAAGAAATCGCTTTAAGAACAGCCAAGTTGGAAGGGAGCACACTGGGTGTGTTTGATAGAGCAGGCCACAGAGAGCAACGGGGAGAAAGGAACATTTGGCTATCAAGACACTCTTCACCTCCTGCTTCTTCCGTTAGGGTTCCTTTTCATTGATTTTTAAATATTTTTTTAAAAAATCAATTTTATTAAAGGTTTTCAACAAATAATACAGTCATGCCTTGGATCTCAAACGCCTTGGCTCCCGAACAGATCGGCTCCCAAACTATCAAAACCCGGAAGTGAGTGTTCAGGTTTGCGAACGTTCTTTGGAAACCGAATGTTCAGTGGGGCTCCTGATTGGCTGCAGGAGCTTCCTGCAGCCAACCAGAAGCCGCGCTTTGGTTTCCGAACGTTTTGGAAGTCGAACAGACATCTGGAACTGATTCCGTTCGACTTCCAAGGTACGACTGTACAATATTAAAAAAACCAAGCAAAGCTGATACCTTAAAAGATCAAAATAATAAAAAGGAAAAGAAAAGAAAAGAGTGAGAAACCACACCCACATAAACACAAAATTGTATATTCTATCAGCCTTCTATCTTAATCTTCAGTTCACAAACATGAGATCTACGTCTTCCCAGCTCCCATCTTTCTCAGCCTCACACCTGACAAAAAACCACTCTGTCTCTCACACAGATATTTTCTATCCATCTTCTCTCTGAATTCATCTTCGTATCATCTTCATAGCATACTTATAAGAAATATTATTTAATATTAATTTTAAAAACCTATCAAAAACTTAATAAGAAACAGAAAAAAATAGGTACTCTCTTTTTGTTTTTAACATACACCTTTCTTTCATCCCAGGAAGAAGTAGGCGGGTTACAGATTTTACTTCTTCTTCATTTTTGCGGGGTGGTTGTGACTTGGACTTAGGGCCTGTAGTGGCATTTCTGAGTGATGAGCTGCGATGCTTGCTTCAGGCCACCTGGGCTCAGAAGGAAGAGTCATGTACAACCCTGGGCGGCTTCCAAAAAAGCAGGAGTAGAAGAGACCAGCTGGGTAGGAATGGGTATAGGAAATTCCAGTCACGTTCACCCCAGACCTCTGTGTTTGTTTGTTTGTTTGTTTTTAAAATAAATGTTTATTAGAGTTTCCAATTTAATACAAAAAACAAAAGTACAAAATTACACAATTAAAAAACAAAAACAAAACACATATAATTTCCAATACTTATTTCTATTACCTTGTTTCTCCGACCTCCTCTCACCTCCCCCTTTTGTATTCCAGTTCAAATCTTAATTCAGCAAATCCTTATTGTAACTTATTATAACTTATTTTAACCTATTACTCCACTTTTACATTACAGCTGGAAACCACTTGATTTCTGTCCAACAACTTTCTAACATTCGTTAATTTTACAATATTTCTGCAAATAATCTTTGAATTTCCTCCAGTCCTCTTCCGCCAACTCTTTTCCCTGGTGTGTTTGTTTTCATTCTTCCTCCCAATAAGCAGTGTTATCGTTGTGCAGTTATCAGTGAAACATGGTTGAAGCAGTGGTCTGAATGGTGCTTTGAATGGTGGTCAGGGGTGCCGTGGGCAACACTGGCCTCTGTCCCTCTTTCCTTCCTTCCCTCCTCTGATGCCCTCTTGTGTCTCTGCCTCCCAAAGGCTTGCACGGTTGTTTGTTTGTTGCAGCAGCCCTGGCTACAAGCTCTCCAGGCGAATGATGCCTCCGGGGCTGTCCAGGGGGTGCTTCCCAGGCCCCTGTGGGGCAGTGTGAGGAGGCACCTCTCTTTGGGGCAGTGGGGAGTAGCTCAGAGACAGGGGCAGCAGCTGCGGCTGCCCAGAGGACTCCCAAGGAAAGGAGGCTGAGGGAACCCTCCACAAGGGTGGGTGTTTGAAAAAGGGTGTAAAGGTACCCCTGACCGTTAGGTCCAGTCGTGGACAACTCTGGGGTTGCACGCTCATCTCGCTTTATTGGCCGAGGGAGCCGGCCTACAGCTTCCGGGTCATGTGGCCAGCATGACTAAGCCGCTTCTGGCGAACCAGAGCAACGCAACGTTTACCTTCCCGCTGGAGCAGTACCTATTTATCTACTTGCACTTTGAGGTGCTTTTGAACTGCTAGGTTGGCAGGAGCAGGGACCGAGCAATGGGAGCTCACCCCGTCGTGGGGATTTGAACTGCCGACCTTCTGATCGGCAAGCCCTAGGCTCTGTGGTTTAGACCACAGCACCACCTGTGTCCCTTTGAAAAAGGGTGAGAGGCTGCCAACTCTGCTGGCAAGGGGGTGATGTAACTGGGCTCCTGAGCCCCACAGGGGTGCTGCAGAAAGAATGCAGTTGGTCAGGGAGCCGTGGACTTTAAAAGGTTGAAAAGCTCTGGGTTAAAGGTTTAAATACTTCTGGTCGCAGCCACCTTCCTCCTCTCCTCTCTCTGCCGCTGCAGCCGCGGTGAGGATGGAAAGTCAGAGAAGCTCTGCCTCGCCACTTAGGACAACTGCGTTCACAGTGCTGTGAGCAAGACTGCAGCGCTCTTTAGGTATTCATACCGAATTCACGTAAAGGTGGCGGTAGAGTCACTAGTACAAGCCCTGCTCCGAGCAAAGCCTTCCCCCATTGAGCGGGGAAATCTGAAGAGAGCTTCTGACCACATCAGTTCATTCAGCAATAGAAGTTTGGGCAGCACCCATGATTTTGGGGCAGGGCGGGGCATCCACGATCCCCTCCCCACCTGTTGCTTGAGCACCCAAATGAGGCTTGTCGCAGGTGCCCGTTTTGCGAAAGCTGCCCTAGTAGGCTGATGAGCACCACGCATATTTAAACCATGTCTTCTTAAATGCGAGCTTATGGTAATCAGGAATTTCTAGGGAGCAAACTTTGCAGCTTTTCGCTCTGTGAGGGACAGCTGATTTCAGTCCACTTTGCTTCCCGTTACAGTTACAAGCCTTTTGGCGGGAGGTGGGGGTTTAGCAATGGTTCACCAGTGGTGCTAGTTTGTCATACAGAAAAAGGAGTCGTAATTTGATGTCCCTGTGACGTTATGCAACATGGGCTTCTGTTTTGTTGTACGTTTCCGTGCTTTCACAACAGAATGAAAGCACCGTGGCTGCGTCTGGAAACTGCTTGCTGATAAGGTTACTTATTTATTTCCCTTCCATCCTAATGTCTTAACTTGCACAAAGCAGATCTTTTGATATTCCTGATTGAAATTCCTAAATAAAACTTCAAGGAGTCTTTTGCTACCTTAAAAGCCAGCACATTTATTGTGCCACAAGCTTTCATTTAGGTAGAACAACTTGCACTCGAAGCATTTCTTTGTGCCTTTAAAAGAACCTACTTTTGTTATATACTTGCTCAGCTTCAAAACCTTGAAACATTTATTTTTGCCCTTAAAATAACTGCGGAAGAACTATTCTCTCTCTCTCTCTCTCTCTCTCTCTCTCTCTCTCTCTCCCTCCCTCTCTCTCCACACACACCATTGGCTGTAGTGATGATTTAAGACTGGAAAAATATCTTTAGTCTTGTGAATCGAAACATTCTGAAATAGTAACAGCTCCTTTCCCTGCTTTTTCATGTTTGCAGGATGGCTTCCCTGACTTCCACGACGCGGTCCAGAGTTTTTACCAGCAGGATTCAGTCAAAATACAACAGGCATTGTCAAAAGGAAAGTGTGAAGACCTGGCAGCGCTTGGCTCACAGGTAAACAACCTAGGGGGCTGCAATAAAAGGCTTCCTCATATTAATGCTTCTTACAGAACAATCACAGTTCTTTCCTTACAGGACACTCTGTCCCCGTTCTGCAGATCAAGGGGTCCTTCTGACCTGGCTGCGATCGTTTCACTTTTAGTGTAGGTGGTATGACTCACAACTGGTGTGTGTGTTTTTTTGAAAATGGCATGCTCAAACAAACACACACTCGTAACAGCTACAGCTTTATCTTCATTCATAGTAAGGGGATGAAGATTTTAAAGCAAGGGGCATCTTTCAGTGTTTTCTGCCTCTTTGTCAGTACAGAGTTTGGCATCTGGGCAGATAACCGCACCAGATCCCCCACAATCACCTGTCTAAGCTGTGCTGCCTTCGACTTTATGGAGGAAACTTGAGACTGAGAGCTCTCATTCTTCACCCCCTATTGTCCTTCCTCCCTGACTGCTCAGACTCTGCCTCTTCTAAGGCTGGTGTGCTAGAACTTATCACCTGCTCACCTGCTTCGTGAAGTGTAGACAGGTGACATAGCGTAGATCTTGTGTGTTGTGTGTTGTGCTGATACTTCAGTGGAGACCCAGCAGTTCTCTGGGCCATTGCAAGCTGAGCAGCGCAGATAGCAGAGGGGATAATCCCCACCAGAGTGCTGCTACCATGCTAGAGGGCACTCTCCGCGCTGCTGAACATGGTGATATCCTCTACAATTATGCTTCTCTGAGATCTCCTCCACTTCAGCCTCTACACCTGACTAGCTAGCCCTCGTCAGAAGCCCTGCCAGTCTCAAATGCTGCCTGCTGCGATTGTGCAGTGTGAGATACATTTTTTGCGTGGGATTTAAAAAGAAACTAAGCAATCCCTTAAAAAAGGAACAGATGAGAAAAGATAAAAATAAATAGGAAATGAAGATAAATACTGGCTCCTTTCAAATCTTCATAACCTTGTATCAATACACAGTTCTTTTTTATGGAAAAGATGTGGGGGAACTCGTCACAAAGTTTGTTTGTTTGTCTGTTGTGGGCCCAGCTGCAGTGCCACACGCCCCGGGCAGTGGCTAAATGTAAGATGTGATTAATAAACCCAAGCAGACAATGATCTGGATTAAAAAATGCCCACGACTTCATTGATTAAAGATATAGGTGGATTTTTGGCCCAAGCATTGGGTGTTTATCTCTTTCAACCTCCCAGACAAAAAAATATTATTTAATTTTAAAAAGGTAAGGGAACTTAGTTCCCCCGAATTTCTGCTCAAACCCGCCCCCCCCCCCCCGGTCAATACAGTATATTATGAGGACTAAATTACTTGGTCAATCCAAGGCATTTATTGATTCAAATTGAACTACGGGACCACCTCTCCTGGTATGTCCCACAGAGGAACTTATGGTCTTCAAACAAAAACATCTTGAAGGTCCCAGGCCACAGAGAGGTTAGGCTGGCCTCAACTAGAGCCAGGCCTTTTCAGTTGTTGTTCCGATCTGGTGGAACACTCTGTCACAAGAGACTAGGGCCCTGCGGGACTTGACATCTTTCCGCAGGGCCTGCAAGACAGAGCTGTTCCACCAGGCCTTTGGTCAGGGCACAGCCTGACTCCCTCCTTTGGCAATCTTCACAGAACTTTAGCCCAATGGTTGCCATCAATTTGATTTGAATTAATTTTATAATGAAATGATTTTAGAATGTTGTATTATTTTATTGTTATTAGCCGCCCTGAGTCCGGCTTCGGCTGGGGAGGGCGGGATATAAATAAAATTTAAAAACAAAACAAAAACTATACTTAAATGGTATATGTAGGTATACAGTCATTACAGACCAGTACACAACAAACACAGAACAGAAGATTACTCTGTTGTGCCATGCTGCCTCCTTCCACACCAGGCTGAGCATGTTCGATTTCATTTTACTTTCGAGCTGGTTAGATTCTCACCATCTGGGACTGCGCATCAGGAGCAGTTTCACTTTCAGGCCTCTGAAAAAAAATAATCCCTGAAACCACACCTGCTCTCTTGGCTTAGCCATGTCGTGGGTTCTGCGCTTACATTTTTTAATCCATAGGAGCACTGATGTCCTCAGATCCCCTCCGAGGAATGGGAACATATTGTGGTAGTTATATGGAGCCATTCGTTTTCTGAATCGGCGGTGAGTCTGTTTCTGTTGATGGACTTCCAAGGTCACCCTTGAGATGTTCAGCATCAGTATTATGAGGCTCGGCTGCCAGAAGATGTGCTATGAGTGTCGTGACATGTCTCTGTGCACCAGATAACGCAAGAAAGCAAACCAAACAGGACAGTGTCTCCTTGTGAACATCGCTGACGTTGTACAAGGGAAAGTTGTGCTAGATCAAAAAGCCTGCACCTAGCACCATGTGAACTTATACCTGGTTTCCAATAGGTGGCAAGCGGCTTCACGGCAAGCAACAGATTGGTATCAGAACATTTATTTAAGAAGTTAACAAGTGAGTCAGCCACTTCATTACAGACAGCACCAATGTGTCTCCTATCAGATTCTTACTGATGGCATTTCTTGCATTGGGTTTGTGAGCTCTCCTCAGCTGAGTTTCTTCTACCATCACAGTTCTATCTGGTTGTGCAATGGCTTCATCCTTGAAAGCACTGGCGCACTCACCAATCAAATGCCGTTCTTTCAGTGCTGAGAGCTTCAATTTCTACTGGTGTAGCTTTTTCACGTGGAGGATGCTGAGCTTATCCCCTCGTAGCTGCTTCCTGTACCTGCTGAAGACCATAATTACATCAGCTAGAAAAGTCCCAAGGAAGAGTTTTTCCTCATCAAGGAGGAACGCAAGAAGTCCGCATGCCAGTTTCTATTCATACTTCTTGAAGGAGAGGCCTAGAGAATGTCAGGAAGCTAGTACAGTGGAACCTTGGTTCTCAAACTTAATCCGTTCCAGGTTTCCGTTCGACTGCTGAAACGGTTCGAAAACCGAGGCACGGCTTCCAATTGGCTGCAGGAGCTTCCTGCACTCAATTGGAAGCCGCGCCGGACATTCGGCTTCCAAAAAACGTTTGCAAAGCGGAAGACTCACTTCCGGGTTTGAGGTGTCTGGGAGCTGATTTGTTCAGGAACCAAGGTAGCACTGTATTGTATTCACAGGTGAGAAGGAAAACTCAGTGCACCTGACCTCAGAAAGCTTGGGGAGTGCAATGAGACAGTTGTTACTGGATCTGAAGCTTGGTGTGTGGAAATACATAGCTTGCGCAAAGACCATTGCACCTGTGGCTGCAGATTAAACCAGATTGGTGTATGCACTGGAGATGTGGATCTGAAGGGAGAGATAAAGAAAAAATACCAGCCACCAAGAGAAACAGTTATGCTATAGGTATGGGTAGGAATGTAACTAACCCCTTGGAAAGGGAACATTCAGTGATAGAGGATGAGATGGTCCTGCAGCAAAAGGGCTAAAGCACTTCCACCACCTGTGGAAACGCAAACTTCTACGGGAAAAGCAAAATCTGAAAGCTTGCTTTGACTTTGATTAAGGACTCATCTAAATCCCGTGCACACATTTAACCTACACATTTTCAAAATTACAATTCTGCCTTTTTCCAAATGATCTACATCACAGTAATGGAAATAGATCACATTCAGAGTTTATAATTCTCTTGGCATTGATAATTTTGCACTCTCTTTTAGCAGGTTGTTAATTATCTTTCTCCTGTAGCGTATAAGGCCCTGGTCTTTTTCCAGGCGAAACTTTCACACTGTTTCCCCCCACAGTCATACTGCCATGCTACACTTTTCAGAATGGCAGATTGCTGGCATTAAAAAAAAAAATGGATAGTGCTATTTCCAAAAATAAAGCTTGAGGGAAATCTTGCCATAATTGTATTTGCAATTTTTCAAAGAAGGAAAAAAAAGTTGCTGTTGAAATATTAATTGATTGATTGATTAGAAATAGGCACCCAAAATGGGCAGGGGCTCATTCTGAAGGGTCATAAAGATGTCAAAATATTTAAGTGGGTTGAAAATAGCTGTAGATTTGTTTTCCTTTCCGTTTTTTGTTTGATTTTGGTACCCCAGTAGGATGGGAGGGAGAAATTTGGAACAGAGTAGTGAATTCTGATTAACTTTGAGAATTTACCCCAGTCAAATTCTGAATTGAAGCAGCTTTCTGTAGATTTCAGCTAATTGTTATTTTCTGCAAAAACAACAACAACCCAACAACCATGATGTGACCAAATGTACAAGTGTACTGAGATTCTTCTTGCGCTGTGTTTTACCTGTGTTCCTGAGTGCTGGTACAACACCAAAAGAAAAGAATCCTGACTATCGCATTATGATTGCTTTTTTGGAGTGTTTTATCAGTCAGCGTTGAGAGGGATTAATAACCAGGCAACAACTCTCAGATCCTGTCATCCTTACCTTTTGCTGGCTCCCTGGTTTCTTTTTGCTTGGAGATCACCAGCTCCACTACTGGTTGTCAGTCTCCTCCTTCCGTGATTCAGCCTTTCGTAGATAATTCAGTCTCTTCCCTCCATAATTCAGCCTTTGTAGGATTCCTGGCCGAGACTATGCCATTTCAGTGTACAGTACTTCACTTGGCATCTGGTTGGTGTAAAACGACTGTACTTAGTAATCATAATTGTAATTGTGGCAAGTCCCTAAATCTGCCTTTGTCTCAATTGCAGCCTGAGAAGATGATGGCCAAGCAGATGGAGTTCCTCTGCAGCCAAGCTGGCTTGGAGAGACGCCTTTCCACGGGCCTCTACAGACAAAATTCAGAAGAGCATTGTGCCAATGGCTTGACATCGGATTATGGTGTTGGACAAGGTACAGTAGCTTCCAGGCATGTATTTGCCATCACACATCTGTTTTAGAATTGTCAGCATTTGTGAGAATGGTGCAACAGCGACGATTGCTATATTATGACGAAATGAAATTTCCTGTGGTTAATGATTTCTTGGGAGAATATTGTGGGGGCAGAAATGTAGTCTGTGTACATACTGTGTTAGGAGAAATAAACCCTCTGAGACCTAGATTCCTTCGTGGTTGGCTCTCCTGCGGTTGTTCCCACCTGGCTTGGGTCATCCACATGATCTCACAAGCATTTTGCTAGTTCCAGACCATGCCTACAATGGCTGCTGTGAAAAGAGCTTCATGTTTCCATGCCACACGCCATATGGAAGCAGTCAAGTCACATGGGTGGAAGATTTTTAAGTTGCCCTTAGGATTGCGAGAGGAGCAGGGGCTACTACAGCTCTGAGATATTGTATATTGACTTACATTTCCCCAAAAGAAGACCCTGGACAGTGAACTGTAAGGGAGATGCGGAGATCTAAAAATAGTCCATAATTTCTGGCACAACAAGCCTTTTGCTTATATTTATTTTTGATTCAGATTTGCCATGGCCAGTGGCTAGTACAATAAAGTTAATTGGAACGGATTGGACTTACATTTATTTATTTACAGTTGCCCTGTCCCAGCTCCTGCCAACCTAGCAGCTCAAAAGCACACCAGTGCAAGTAGATAAATAGGTACCACTGTGGCGGGAAGGTAAAAGGCGTTTCCATGTGCTCTGGCACTCGTCACAGTCCTCCGTGTGCCAATAGCAGTTTAGTTATGCCGGCTACATGATCCAGAAAGCTATATGTGTACAAACACCGGCTCCCTTGGCCTGAAGTGAGATGAGTGCCACACCCCATAGTCGCCTTTGGGCCTAACTGTCCAGGGGTCCTTTACCTTTCTACCTTTTACAATGTCTTGTTTTTACGATGTAAGTCACTTTGAGGCACTTGAGTGCAAATATTTCGGAAATCTTTAAGTGGTGTAGAGTCTGAAAGACAGCAATAGATCATTAAAATGAAAACAAATACAATGGAACCTCGGTTGTCGAACATAATCCGTTGGGAAGACTGTTCAACTTCAGAAACGTTTGACAACCAAGGCGCAATGGGTGGTTAGCAAAGTCAATGGAGAAAATGGAGAAACTCGCCTTGGAAGCCGTTTGACTTCTGAGGAGCGTTCGAAAACGGAAGCATTCACTTCTGGGTTTTTTGTGTTCGGGTTTTGAATAATTTGGCTTTTGAGGTGCTCGGAAACCGAGGTTCCACTGTACACACTAAAATCAGGAAAACGGCAACATAAAAACACACACACGAAAGCACATACAAATTAATAAAATAGAGATCATATTAAGTTATGATCATATCATGGTGACATGGGCTGTTGGGGCTACCATTAGCAACACTGTGCGTGAACTGCCTCTCGGTTATAGTATTGAATGGATATCTCTTTGTCAATATATTTTAGGGGAAAGGCCTTTAAATCTACGCATGTCGAGTCTACCAAATAGGCATATGCCTCACATTTCATTAGATGATGAGCCTCACGTCGTGAAGCCTCTCTGCAGTGACTTGAGCAGATTGTACGCCAGTGCTGAAGCAAAGTCACAGCCTTCAGGTAAAAATCTTTCCTGCTCATAACAACTATGACCAGGGCCGGCCCACCCATGAGGCAAAGTGAGGTGACTGCCTCAGGCAGCAGGTTTCACAGGGGCAGCAGATCCCAATGGAGATCTTCCAGATGTAGATCTTCCCTCATCCCTTCTTTCCTGCTGGTGAGGGGACACCACTTTATGGTTTACCTCAGGTGCCAAAATGTCTTGGGGCCAACTCTATCATGTGAAATTTGCGGGGCACTTTCTTTCAGGAGAGGGAAAATAATTTGCAGGCATCTTGTATAGCCTTTTAAGTGCTTAGTGATATTTCGGGCCTCATTCAAATGTTAATTCTCCATTTCTCCAGCATGCCTCAGGGTTTATATCACAGCAGAAATATCTGCAAGGCCAACCACATGGGGTGCTAGAACTGCATGCCACATCAGTATTGTTTATAATTTCATTTTTTGCTTATAACTTTTTATAATCTTATTGTTTGGTTTTATGTTTTTACATTGTCGTAAACCGCTGGCGGTACATTACGACGGAAAGCAGATATAGCCTAGTGGTTAAACTGAATTTATTGCTGTTTGGTACTAGAAGGGTACATTTGTGTAAGATTTTATATGCTGTGTATTGATTACAACTGGTCGAAAAGAACACTGTTGTTTCGGGTCGATATTTTTCTAAAAGGAATCCATTTTGTTGTTGCAGAGGGCCTTGGTATCTTAAAAGATTTTCCTCACTCTGCTTTCAACAGCCTTGAAAGGAAGGTGATAAAGACAGAGCCAGAAGATACAAGATAGCCATGCTCCCTTTTTGTTTTGTTTTTTTAAATGTTAAAATAAAGCTTTGAATGAGAAACGGAAACATGCCTTAATAACCAGCGTTGCCTCATTGAAATAAGCGATTTCATAGCCAAAGCCTACGGACTGGGACTGTCATGTTGTGGAACTGACGTACGAAATAACCAGTTGAAAACTGCAGCTGCAACGAGAAGTGGGTGCAAACATTTATGAAATGAAAAAGCGGCTTTGTAATTTGGGGAAGGCTCACAAACTAATAATACTGTGGGCCCTTGTTATTTAAGAATGTATTGTTTATTTGTATAACTTAAAAGTTTAGAAACACACAGACCCACAACCCCAACAACTAATAGGTGTCATAGATTTGTATTTCGTCCAGTAGATGTGGCTGCCATTATTTTTACTTGAAGTTTCGATGTCTACTTTAAATGTAGAGATATAACAATAACTGAGGTGGGTTTAAAGAAGAAAAATCCTTACTTTGAAGCAGTTGGACAGAAGACCTAAGGAGGGGAGAACAGCTTCTTAAGAAAGCATTTTAAGAGCAGGTTTTCAATGTTTTAAGTTTTAGAAGCAAAAAACAAAAACCAATTACATACGATTTTATAGGGAAATAGCACTCGCAAGAGCTGATTGTATGATAACTGGCGTTTTTATGCTTATTGATGTAAGGTCATTCTCAAGCACTTCCTGGACACATTTCTGTATTTATCTACATTGTGTTCCTGTCCGCTATTAGGGAATTATGGGTAGAAGCAGCTGCACACTGTTGCTTCATATTGTACACTTCAAACAGGGTAACAAATGCATCTGCATTTATTAAGACACTCTGGTTAAGCCTGCCAGGGCAACTGCTGCAATGCTGACAACATTTTGGAATGATCCTTAGAGTCGTTCTCATTTTCTCAAGGCAGAATGTTCCAGATAACAGAAGAGCTGGGAAAGCACTGTAAGAAATTTGTATTGTCCAAAGCAACCAATACTCACAGGAGAAAAAAGAGGAGGAATACGTTACTGTTACAGGAGTAGCTTACTCCTATATAATATAATATAAACCACATACAGCAGGTGTAGCCAATCTGATGCTTCAGAAAATGCTGGACTGCAGCTCTCCTAAATCCCAGAGAGCAAGGTCAATGGTCAGGGATTAGTCCAGCAAAAACTAGAGGCTACAGTCTCACGGAAATGTATGTATGAACAACTGTACTCCTTATTTATTTTCTGGAGGAGTTTTTGCTGTGCAGGATGATTCGATTCTTAAGGGTGCCATAATGTAACAACTGGCTAATACAGAGACATTTCCGGGGTATTTCAGTGTGGTGTCTGCATGTTATGCACAACATCATTGTGACATGTGGACCTACCTAATAATAGCCTCCTCTCTTTCATTCCTTCGGATCGCGTGTTTGCATTTAAAAACGGGGTTTTCAAAACTATAATTTATTTATTTTTTTGAAGTGCTGAATTTGCCTATAGTACTTTCGGAGGGGGGGGGGGTGTTGAAAACGCCACCGGTTCTTGTCGATTTGCCATAATAGGATATTGCTCTTCATCTCTGAAGATTTTGCTCCGTGTAATAGTGATTTACCGAGTCATTCCATATGCCATATTGAAACTCTGTAAAGTGTAAGGTGACATGTCCACAAAACTATCTGGTATCATTGTAAAATGTGTTTAATAACTGTTTATCACTTGATTTGTGGAGCAAAGCTTTATAGTAGAAACACCAGTGCACATGTTTTTAATATTATAGACAGGGGGGGGAAATTCTTTTTTTTAAAAAAAAAGAGAGAGAGAAAATACTGTTTTTGGAATTTTGTTGTACTACTTTACTGACGAAAAAATGTATTCAACAGAGTAGAATCTTCAGCTTAATGGATCAAAACAGATGGATTAATGTGTAGTTTAAAATTGGGTCATTTTATTGTTTTGTGAATTAACGTGTGTTTTCATGTTAACTAAGGTTTCAAGTAGCAGATATCTGAGCAGTTTCATAATTTCTGACAGTAATTACAAGCAAAGAAAGCACATACCACTTACCCATAGTATATAGCATCTTGTTTTATAAAGGCCAATGTAATGTAAATTTAAATCTGTGGTACAGATCTATTTTTTTATTTTCAGTTGTAAATGACCTGAGACAGCTGTGTTGTAAGTACTAAGGTACTTTTACTTTTTTAAAAAAAACAGTCCTGCAAATCATTTCAGTCCCAATAAGCAGGGCTTTTACATTTTGTTTTGTGTGTTAAACAACCTTTTAAAAAAAATCCTAACAAAGTAAGCTGAAGCAGCTATGCAGTGTTCCCCAAACTTGTGTCTTCAGCTGTATTTGGACTACAAGTCTCATAATCCGTGGCTAGCAGGACCAGTGGTCAGGGATGATGGGAACTGTAGTACAGAGACCCAAGTTTGGGAAACACTGAAAGGCACTCTTAAACATCTTACCTACCTACCTTTGACAGTCCAGATGTTGCTGTACGCTAAATCCCATCATCCCTGGCTATTCACCAAGCTCGCTAGGAGCTGATGGGAGTTGTAGTTCTGGAAGGCCAGAAGTTCCATGCCCCTCTTCTACTGTAGAAATAAGAGCTGATTTCAGGGGTACAGAAGGGCACACAGTACATTCACCTCAGAGAGCACATGGGAAGCTGGAAGTACCGCTGTGGGTTAAACCACAGAGCCTAGGACTTGCCAATCAGAAGGTCGGCGGTTCGAATCCCCGCGACGGGGTGAGCTCCCATTGCTTGGTCCCAGCTCCTGCCAACCTAGCAGTTCGATAGCATGTCAAAGTACAAGTAGATAAATAGGTACCACTCCGGCGGGAAGGTAAACGGCTTTTCCGTGCGCTGCTCTGGTTCGCCACATGACCCGGAAGCTGTACGCCGGCTCCCTCGCCCAATAAAGTGAGATGAGCGCCGCAACCCCAGAGTTGTCCACCACTGGACCTAATGGTCAGGGGGTCCCTTTATCTTTACCCCTTTCTCCCACGTGGTAAACTCATCTCACCCAAAGAAGCCTAGTCAATCCTTGTAGCTTGGGCTGCTTCATGAATTATAGAACTTTACACATGGAGAGAGATTCATGCAAAATGCCCTCTCCTGCCACGCACAGATGTGTTTGATTTCATCACACGCCCTTCTGACTTACCTCACGACGTTTCCAAGATTCAGATCTCGCCTATCTTGCAATCAGTACACAGGCTTCTTCTAGAATGCTAATAATTAAGACTCACCGATGTCAGCAATACAGGCAGAAAAAAGTCTTGTCTCTATAACTTTCGAATGGGGGGCGGGATATTAAGGAAGCCTGGCTGTTAGCTTCAGCAGGGTTATTTTGACCAAAGTGTGATCTTTGTCTGCATTTGTGTTCTTGTCTGTCTGCGTTTGTGTGCCTCGTTGGATACAAAATAAAAAGTCTCATTGGCAAAGAATTCCCTCCCCTTGTCTTACTTTAAACAGAAGGAGAAAAGAGGTAATTCTGCTACAGGAGTAATAAAGACTGCATATTTGTCCTTGTTTCTTCTGGTAATTCTGGTTTGCATACCGGTTTACGGGAACTGCCGTATTTTTTGCTCTATAAGACTCACTTTTTCCCTCCTAAAAAGTAAGGGGAAATGTGTGTGCGTCTTATGGAGCGAATGCAGGCTGCACAGCTATCACAGAAGCCAGAACAGCAAGAGAGACTGCTGCTTTTGCTGCGCAGTGATCCCTCTTGCTGTTCTGGCTTGTGAGATTCAGAATATTTTTTTTCTTGTTTTCCTCCTCCAAAAACTAGGTGCGTCTTGTGGTCTGGTGCGTCTTATAAAGTGAAAAATACGGTACTCAGTTCTGGGCTCGAGCTGAAGATGAACTATTTATGGCGTCAGATAGCACAAATTTTCCCAATGTGCCTTGCTCTGTGTTGTTACTGAGGAGCAAGTAACTTCCATACAGTGTTGGCGCAAAGAAGGTGGGGGAGAAGCTTAACTTGAGCGTGAATTTGAAGTTTATGACTTCACATGTTACACTGAACACGGGCACAAGTTGTCTCTGCACATTCGTAAGTGTTTGTAACACCCATCTGCACCATCCATTTTAAGCAGTATCATACCACTTTAAACAGTCATGGTTTCCCCCAAAGAATCCTGGGAATTGTAGTTTATTAAGGGTTCTGAAATTTGTTAGCTCCCTCCTGCCCTCAAACATTCCCAGTGTCATAACGATCAGTCCTTTTGCCAAGGGGAATCTAGGAACTATAGCTCTCTGAAGGGAATAGCGGTTCCCTAACAACTCTAAGTACCCATAACAAACTATACTTCCCAGGGGATGGCACTAGGTTTTTGAGGACCATATTTTCCTGGAACATTGGCTTTGTCAGCCACAATGGGCATGGTTCCAGTAAAATTGATTACCCGCCAGGTAAAAATGTAAGTAGGTACCAGTTTAAGGCTTTGATATTTCCAATTTCAGTACCGTTCAATGAATACATCTCACATGGCTTGGGATTATAGTTCAGTTTTATTTACATAGTCAGAATCTGATTCTACAGAACATTAGATGCATAAATTATACTTGGATTTATGCACATAAATACAACCGGTAGAAATGCTGGCATGTAATTTTTATGCTGCATAATTTCTACCTGGCTCGCTTGTGTTCTTTTTCTTAAAGGTATATTTGTGGGGAAATCTGTGTACAACATATGGGTCATTTGGTTTAGCAGTATTATTTTTTTAGGAACTGTGTTTCCACACACACCCCAGAACTGCATATTTGCAAACACCAGAAGTTATTGGTAGTTCTAATCTTGCTGTCATTTCCCCCCTGCATTTTACAAAATCAGCCTGTGTCTCCCTTTCCTCCTTTAAAATGTATGCCCCACTTTCCCCACTCAATCCCTTTAATTATTATTATTATTTATAACCCGCCCAGCCACTCTGGGCAGCTCCGAACCGAATATTAAAAACACAATACAGCATTAAACATTTAAAAACTTCCCTAAACAAGGCTGCCTTCAGACGTCTTTTAAAAGTAAGATAGTTGCTTATTGCCTTGGCATCTGATGGGAGGGCATTCCACAAGGCAGGTGCCACTACCAAGGAGGCCCTCTGCCTGGTTCCCTGTAACCTCACTTCTTGCAGTGAGGGAATATATGAGATTTATTACATTTTTATTTTAAAAAATGCATATAAAGGGAAAACCAATTATTCATATGTGTCAATGCCCACTTTGTCTGATGCACTATGTAAGGTATTTGGTACCTGGGCATTAGCAACAAAAAATTGGGTAAGCAGTTGCCTTGTTCCTTATTATCTTAATATTTGAGTTTTCCAAGGTAAAATACAAGAAAAAAGAAACTGCTGGTAAATAGTAAGTGTTGGCATCTATCCAAAACTTTCCTCCGCTATTAAATTCCACTGCCTGTCCATCCTCAGGTCTGGAGGGTTACCTGTGGTGAGGTGCAGATGGAAGGGTAGGAGACCACGTGGTTCGTCTTGTATGAATGGTAATCTTATTCTGAAATTATTTAAAAAGGATTAAACAAACTAGAGAGAGTTCACCAGTACGGGATAATGTGGTTGATAGAACAGGGGCTCCCAACCTGCGGTCTGTGGACCACCAGTGGTCTGTGAGCTTCATTCATGTGGTCCACGACACGTCTATGGAATTGTAGCTGAAGATGAGAGACAACACCTCCATCCCACTGAATATTCATAAGGATTTTCAATCATTTTTTTGTTGCTTCTTTTGTTTCTTATATTGTATTTTATTGTACAGTCGTACCGCAGAAGTCAAACACCTTGCGAGACGAACGTTTTGGCTCCCAAACGCCGCAAACCTGGAAGTGATTGTTCCAGTTTGTGAATGTTCTTTGGAACCTGAACGTCCATCGCGGCTTCCGATTGGTTGCAGGAGCTTCCTGCAGCCAATCGGAAGCCACGTCTTGCTTCCCAAACGTTTTGGAAGTCCGGACTTCCGGAACAGATTCCGTTTGACTTCTGAGGTACAACTGTATTACAATTTGGATTCTGTAGAATGACTTGCTACAACATGCGGAGAAATTGTTAAATGGGTCCACCAAGACTCTTAGTGATTTTCAAGTGCTCTGTGGGTTGGGAGTGGGGAGTTTAGGAACCTGTAACATTCGCAAGGTTGCAGTTTTCTGAAAAAGAACAGGCCAGGTGAAACAAGAAGCCATCACTTGTACTGTAGGTTACATAGCAAAATACTCAATACTCCAGATTAAAAACTGGTTTCAATCCTCACCACCTGCCAGTAAATGGATTTATTTTCCCCCACAACATGCAGTAGAAGCAAGTTATCTTATTCATCTTCCCTCTTTAGAAGGATTTACTCAACCATTCATTAGCTGAGAGAATAACATCCTCTTTCCAGTTCCTGCTGACTCCTTATAAAAGCTGCCATCAACAAGATTTCTAGCAAGATAAAGGGCTGCAATCCTATCCACACTTCCCCAGGGATAATCTCCAATTAACACAGTGGGACTTATTTTTCGGAATAAACACGCATAGGATTGCACCCATGCGAGCCCCACAGAACGTAACCCTTTTGTGTACTTTAATCAGGAAGCAGAACTTACCATAATATAGCCTATTGTTTCATCATTTAGTAATTAAGCAGAAGAGTGAAGACGGTTGCACACATTTCCAACACACAAATGCACACAACTGCCAAGATACAACCCACAACCAGGCATCTTAATCCTTAAATAAAACTTGCATAGAATACTTAATTGGAATAATTGGAATTCTTGGCCCTCTGGCTCAGTTATAATTACACTTTCAGTTGTAATTGCTTGGTTTACAAGCATGCTCTCATCAACCCATTATCTATATCTGTCTCCTAATAAAAGGTGGGAAATAAATCCTGGGAAAGTGGACCTTTGCAAATGGAAGCATCCTTGAGAATCTGTAGGGAAATTGTTACTGTGTTAACATCAAGAAAGGGGGCCCTCTTTGTACCTCCATTGCCCTTAAATGCCCAGAGAAGAGGGTGGCCCCCGCAAGAGAGGACATTTTCTCCATAGCCCCTAAGTTGTGGAATCCCCTCCCCACAAAAGTGTCTCTGGTACCTTCATTGTGAGGTTTCTGACACACTTACACTGACCCCTATTCTCACTGTAGTTTGCTTTGATGTATTTTTGATTTGCCGAAGCCTGGCAAAGGGCAGGCAAGAAATGGAATTTATAATAAAATAAATACCCAGGTTATTTTGGGGGACCCTGTAACAACATAAAGCATCCTATTTGCAGAAATAGGTATGCTGTACTCTCTCTCACACACAATATCTGATTTTGGAATGTCTTTTATTATGTGGTTTTAAACCACTCTGTAGTAGAACCTAGAATTCCAGAGTCTCTTGACAAAGAGTGGCATATAATTTTTTTAAAATAAACAAATCAGAAGAGATTCCGACTCTCCACACTGCATTCAAAAGGAGACTTCCTGAAGGCCCTTTGCCAAATTTATATCATATATATCCTGTCATTTATCCACATACAAATTACATGGTAGGTTTGGGATGCGGGTGGCGCTGTGGTCTAAACCACTGAGCCTCTTGGGCTTGCCGATCAGAAGGTTGGTGGTTCGAATCCCCACAATAGGGTGAGCTCCCACTGCTCTGTCCCAGCTCCTGCCAACCTAGCAGTTCGAAAGCACACCAGTGCAAGTAGATAAATAGGTACCGCTGCAGCGGGAAGGTAAACAGCGTTTTCGTGCGCTCTGGTTTCCATCACGGTGTTCTGTTGTGCCAGAAGCTGGCCACATGACCCGGAAAGCTGTCTGTGGACAAAGGCCAGCTCCCTCGGTCTGAAGCAAGATGAGCGTCGCAACCCCATAGTTGCCTTTGACTGGACTTAACTGTCCAGGGATCCTTTACCTGAGAGATGGTGACTGGACCAAGATCACCTGGTTTTTTCATTGCTCAGTAGAAACTGCAACTAGAACCCTAGTCTGCCAGGTTTAATCCAGACCACTACTGGCTCTCACACTGGCTTTGGGACATTCTGTGGGAAGTAATTCATATTTGAAATTAAAAAAACAACAACCTGTGTGCAAATAGCTGCACCCATGTGGGGAGGGTTCCCCTCCCCCTCTTTATCCTATTTTATGAATCAGCCTACAGAGGAGAAGCCCTGTTCAATTAATTGATGTATGCTAGTCTGCTTCAAATTTAGCACAACTGCCGCAGTGTCTTCTGTTTCATCAAGCAGATGACTCTTGAGACAGGGGGAGGAGGGCAGACATAGAGAAACATTAGATCCTTTTGTGCTGCGGTGAATCAGTGGGGAGAAAGTATACATTCCCCCATGTACTCCTCCTACTTGCTGTGTCAAGCATGCAAAATATGGCACACCTAAGAATAGGAGCATTCTGGCCCACTAGGTGTTGGAAATGGGGAAAAATGGGAGGGGGGATATGGTTATAAGTTGGCAGGGGAGACCCCCCCTAAACTCAAGAAATCAATGAATGCCAGAATACTGAAGCAGGCTAGGAAGGGAAAATTCAAGCTACAGAACTGTGCCGAACAAGGAATCCCTGGGCCGGCTTACATAAATCAGCCTCGCTAGCCATTATGAAACGATGGCCAGGTATTTTAAACATTTTATAAGGTTCTCAGGTCTGTGCAAAAGAGCATACCCTCCAGCATTTTTCCAATAAATATAAGGACGTCCTTAATAATAATGTAGGGACACAGATGGCGCTGTGGTCTAAACCACTGAGCCTCTTGGGCTTGCCAATCAGAAGGTCGGCGGTTCGAATCCCCACGACGGAGTGAACTCCCGTTGCTCTGTCCCAGCTCCTGCCAACCTAGCAGTTCGAAAGCACGCCAGTCCAAGTAGATAAATAGGCACCGCTGTGGCAGGAAGGTGAACGGCGTTTCCGTGTGCTCTGGTTTCTGTCATGGTGTCCCGTTGCACTAGAAGCGGTTTAGTCATGCTGGCCACATGACCCGGAAAGCTGTCTGTGGACAAACGCCGGCTCCCTCGGCCTGAAAGCTAGATGAGCGTCACAACCCCATAGTCGCCTTTGACTAGACTTAACCGTCCAGGTGTATTTTACCTTTTCAATTAATAATAATAATAATAATAATAATAATAATAATAATAATAATTTTATTATTTATACCACACCCATCTGAATGTGTTGGCCCAGTCACTCTGGCCAGCTTCCAACATATATAAAAACACAACAAAACATTAAACACTGAAAATCTTCCCTATACAGGGCGTGCCTTCTTGGCAAGAGGCGTGCTGGGAAGAAAAAGGAGAACAAAGGCCACTAGTTGCTGGGCAGGCCAGGAGCATCTTGGGTAGCAATGAAAAACATTACTGGGGTATAACGTTCTGCACCCCCTCCACTGCACATTTCAATGTGTAAATATGTATTAATAAACCATATTTCTTAAAGACACTTCCCTCCACTGTGCCTTAATGTTCCCACAGCTCTAGATAAGTGCCTGCAAACCCAGGAAACTTGCAAAGCCACTCAGCGGAGATTGGGGTGGCATGTCACAATATTCTTCTGAAACACATAGCTAGGCATCTGTGCCTACTCATTATTAACTTCTGTATTTGAAACAACCTGAGCTCTTTTCAACTGGCTGATATAAATATAGTGGCTTGGATAAAGAGGTCACTGGGTCAAGTTGAGATTTGCCCATTTTCTACAATCCAGTTTCCAAACAGTGTCACATATACATCGGCACCTCTCCATTCAGCTCAACGCAGACATTCAAACATTTGCGTCTTTCCTCTTTTAGTCACACATAAGTGGTGCTAATTGAATTGTGTTTGCTGTCTTAAATATCTTAAATTTATTTCTTAAGTCTATTGTGTCTCTAAATTATATCTGATTTAAACTTCTTCTTACTTCTGGGATTCCAGAATGGCTTAATTCTCTTTGCTATGTATAAAATTAGAGATAATTGCTTTGGCAGGGGGAGAAGGGGACAGAACCTGAATTCAAATAAATCCTTGCATTAATTACCCCCCTCCATTTTCTTCTTGTCCTCGGAAGAAGACGAGTCACCATTTTAGAAGTAAACAGATTACTTTCTGAACCCAAAATATAGAAAATTTATTAACTATTCACATGCCACTTTTCAGAAGGCAGGGAAATCTTGTGAGGTTTTTTTTAAGGCAAGAAAGAAAAAGGAGGATTCTTGTCATAATTCGAAAGTACTTCTCCACAAATTAGTATTAAGCTATTTGAGAGGAGCTGAATTAGGAGGTGCATCCTATTTGCACATTTTGAAATCCTGCAGTGACTCATTTATCTGCCATTAAAAGTTTACACTTCATACATTTCGAGTTCAGCTGCTTCAAAAAGTGCTGTGTTACCCACCCACGGGATCCTGGGAAGGCAGGGCTGTTCTTCTATTACTTTTTGTGTTCACTGACTGATAGGGTCACTCAGGAACAAGCACGTAGGACGATGCCAAGTGGTGTTCATGTAGGTGGAATCTCATTGCTCCCCACAGTCGTTTCGGATGGGCATTTGCGAGGCACACAAATAGCTGCTGAACACAGGGAGGGTCTGTGAATAAAGTTGGGGGTGGGTGTTTAAAGGAGGGCACAGAACTACTCCCTCCCAAGGTTCTGGGAAAAACTTTGGAAGAGCGATCTGAAGTTTACAGCATGTTATTCCTTGAAGGAGAACTACCTGAAAATGATTTACAGGTGTTATTTAACTCCGAGTAGACTTGCTAAGATGTGTAAGACTGAAAAAAGTGTTGTAGGTGCCATGAGGTAGAGGGTATGTTTTTCATATGTGGTAGACTTGTAAAATGGTAAAAGAGTATTGGGAAATAATAATAATAATAATAATAATAATAATAATAATAATAATAATAATAATAATTTATTATTTATATCCCGCCCATCTGGCTGGGCCTTCCCAGCCACTCTGGGCGGCTTCCATAAAAACCAAAAATACAGTAAAATCACACGTTAAAAACTTCCCTGAACAGGGCTGCCTTAAGATGTCTTCTGAATGTCAGGTAGTTGTTTATCGCTTTGACATCTGCTGGAAGGGCGTTCCACAGTGTGGGCGCCACTACCGAGAAGGCCCTCTGCCTGGTTCCCTGTAGCTTTGCTTCTCGCAATGAGGGAACCGCCAGAAGGCCCTCGGCGCTGGACCTCAGCGTCCGGGCAGAATGATGGGGGTGGAGACGCTCCTTCAGGTATACTGGACCGAGGCCATTTAGGGCTTTAAAGGTCAGCACCAACACTTTGAATTGTGCTCGGAAACATACTGGGAGCCAATGTAGGTCTTTCAAGACCGGTGTTATATGGTCTCGGCGGCCGCTCCCAGTCACCAGTCTAGCTGCCGCATTCTGGATTAGTTGTAGTTTCCGAGTCACCTTCAAAGGTAGCCCCACGTAGAGTGCATTACAGTAGTCCAAGCGGGAGATAACCAGAGCATGCACCACTCTGGCGAGACAGTCCGCAGGCAGATAGGGTCTCAGCCTACGTACCAGGTGGAGCTGGTAAACAGCTGCCCTGGACACAGATTTGACCTGTGCCTCCATGGACAGCTGTGAGTCCAAAATGACTCCCAGGCTGCGCACCTGGTCCTTCAGGGGCACAGTTACCCCATTCAGGACCAGGGAATCCTCCACACCTGCCCGCCTCCTGTCCCCCAGAAACAGTACTTCTGTCTTGTCAGGATTCAACCTCAATCTGTTAGCCGCCATCCATCCTCCAACCGCCTCCAGACACTCACACAGGACCTTCACTGCCCTCACTGGTTCTGATTTAAAAGAGAGGTAGAGCTGGGTATCATCTGCATACTGATGAACACCCAGCCCAAACCTCCTGATGATCTCTCCCAGCGGCTGCATGTAGATGTTGAAAAGCATGGGGGAGAGGACAGAACCCTGAGGCACCCCACAAATGAGAGCCCAGGGGTCTGAACACTCATCCCCCACCACCACTTTCTGAACACGGCCCAGGAGGAAGGAGCGGAACCACTGTATAGCAGTGCCCCCAGCTCCCAGCCCCTCAAGACGGTCCAGAAGGATGTTATGGTCGATGGTATCAAACGCCGCTGAGAGATCCAGCAGAACTAGGAAACAGCTCTCACCTTTGTCCCTAGCCCGCCGGAGATCATCAACCAGTGCGACCAAGGCAGTTTCAGTCCCATGATGAGGCCTGAATCCCGACTGGAAGGGATCCAAATGGTCCGCTTCTTCCAGGCGTGCCTGGAGTTGTTCGGCAACCGCTCGCTCTATCACCTTGCCCAAGAATGGAAGATTTGAGACTGGGCGATAGTTGGCCATTGTGGCCGCATCTAAAGATGGTTTTTTAAGAAGCGGTTTAATAACTGCCTCTTTCAGCGGGTCTGGGAAGGCTCCCTCACGGAGGGAAGCATTCACCACCCCACGAAGCCCATCGCCCAGTCCTTCCCGGCTAGCTTTTATAAGCCAGGATGGGCAAGGATCCAGGAGACAGGTGGTTGGTTTCACTCGTCCAAGCAGCCTGTCCACATCCTCGGAGGTAACAGATTGGAATTGATCCCACTCAACTTGACTAGACAGACAGAAATAATTTACAATGAATTGAAAAAAATGTTTAAAAGTACTTTCCTCAAAAAAGCAGAATCCCTTTTGGTGGGGATAATTTAAACGGAAATTTCCAGGTGTCAAAAAATTTACCGGTATGTATGCCACTACATACATACGCAGGTGGCGCTGTGGGTTAAACCACAGAGCCTAGGACCTGCCGATCGAAAGGTCAGCGGTTCGAATCCCCGCGGCGGGGTGAGCTCCCGTCGTTCGGTCCCAGCTCCTGCCTACCTAGCAGTTCGAAATCACCCCTAAGTGCAAGTAGATAAACAGGGACCGCTTTCTAGTGGGAAGGTAAACGGCATTTCCGTGTGCTGCGCTGGTGCTGGCTCGCCAGATGCAGCTTGGTCACGCTGGCCACGTGACCCGGAAGTGTCTTCGGACGGCTCCCGGCCTCTTGAGCGAGATGAGCGCGCAACCCTAGAGTCGGTCACGACTGGCCCTGATGGGCAGGGGTACCTTTACCTTTTCCTTATGCCACTACTGCGGCCTGGGTTTGGTTAGCCATAAAATGGAAAATGATTGAGGTCCCAACTAAAGAAGAATGGCGACTTAAACTGATGGAATATGCGCAGCTTGCAGATCTAACATATAGAACAAGAAAACAAGAAGAACATATGTTTAGAGAAGATTGGAAAATGTTTATTGAATATATGGGGGGGAATTATGTATACTTGCAAATGTTGGCAGCACTAAGATAAATTCAACAGTGTAAATAAGTTTTGATGGATGTGATAATGGAATACTGAATAGTTTAGTTTATGTAAAATATGCAGGGATTTATGTTATGCAAAATGAACCATGGAAAGAGAAGAAGGGAAGTCATCGATATTTTAAGGTTGTTTAAATGAATATGCTAAAATGTAAAACGGAAATTTTAATGACAATTATATAAAAAAAGAACTCTTCCCTCCCAGAGAGAATGGATTTGTATGTTGCAAAGGGTTAGCTACTCAATACAGATCTCAAATTATGTAATGCAGCAAGACAACAACTGCTTACCTGAATCCTGACAAAACAGAAATACTGTTTTTGGGGGACAGAGGGCGGGCAGGTGTGGAGGACTCCCTGATCCTGAATGAGGTAACTGTGCCCCTGAAGGACCAGGTGTGCAACCTGGGAGTCATTCTGGACTCACAGCTGTCCATGGAGGCGTAGGTCAATTCTGTGTCCAGGGCAGCTGTTTATCAGCTCCATCTGGTACGCAGGATGAGACCCTACCTGCCTGTGGACTGTCTCGCCAGAGTGGTGCATACTCTAGTTATCTCCCGCTTGGACTACTGCAATGCGCTTTACGTGGGGCTACCTTTGAAGGTGACTCAGAAACTACAATTAATCCAGAATGCGGCAGCTAGACTGGTGACTGGGGGCGGGCGCCGAGACCATATAACACCGGTCCGGAAACACTGGCTCCCAGTACGTTTCCGAGCACATTTCAAAGTGTTGGTGCTGACATTTAGAGCCCTAAACGGCCTCGGTCCAGTATACCTGAAGGAGCGTCTCCACCCCCATCATCCAGTCTGGACACTGAGGTCCAGCGCCGAGGGCCTTCTGGTGGTTCCCTCACTGCGAAAAGTGAGGTTACAGGAAACCAGGCAGAGGGCATTCTCTGCCTGTGGCTCCTGCCCTGTGGAACATCCTCCCAGCAGATGTCAAGGCAGTAAACAACTATTTTACTTTTAAGACAACTGAAGGCGGCCCTGTTTAGGGAAGTTTTTAATGTCTGATGCTGTATTGTTTTTAATATTCGGTTGGAAGCCACCCAGAGTGGCTGGGGAAACCCAGCCAGATGGACGGGGTATAAATAATAAATTATTATTATTATTACCCGGGTTAAGCAGGATATCACAAATTGACAGAAGTCACCCTGGCTTCTATCCCAATCCTGGAAGTCCCATTTTGGCTCCTGTGGTGCGCTAGGCCACGCCGGATCCCGTGGCATCTCCTGACGCTGCGCAGGCTGGTGTGGCCTCATGCCAGGCTGCGGTGGTCTGCACATTGTCCCCCAATGCTCCCCTGAGGCTGCGGAGGGGGACAGCGGACCAGGAGGGAGGAAGAGGAGGGAGGGGTGAGCGGGCAGGTGAGGAAGGGGTCAGTAGGGTGAAGGGTGCCCCAAATTGCCCTCCCCAAATGCTTGCGGGGGGCGTATGCAAGTGACACAAATGGGACTAGAGCTGCTCGATTTCCGCAGCTTGAATCATATTTTGACTGGGATGTGCAGTAAAGTTAATGCCTACTGGGATATGATATACAATGTGTTAAGTTGTGGGTGAACATATCAGACGACACAGCGATTCTTCAAACAGCTCTTGTTTATTCACAGACCCAGAACAGAACTGAAAATAAGGGTTCAGCCAGCCTGCTTATATAGAGCTCCACTACAACGCAACAGTAACAACTTTCTGTAACTATCCAATCACTGAATGTCACTTTCAATTACTTATTTGCATATGTGGACCTGAGTGAAAACTATCTACAGTATCTCCCTGCTGGCCCAGGGTGAGAATTTCAGTACATAACATAATGAATTGAAAAAGATATTTAAATATACTTTTATTTAAAAAAAACTGGAGGCTTTTCTATTGGGTGTTGTGGCTGAAGAAATTCCCAAAGTGTTTATATATGCTACCACAGCTGCAAGGACACTTTTAGCCCAGAAATGGAAGCAGCAGGAACTTCCAACATTGGAAGAATGGCAGACAAAAATGATTGAATATGCAGAAAAGGCAAAGCCGACAGGGAAAATCCGAAACCAATGTGAAGAACTGTTTGAAAAGGATTGGAGTAAATTTATACAATACATGAAAGAACATTGTAAACATTTGAGAAAGCTTGCAGGTTTGATTTAAAGTATTTAGTAATGATAATTTTTGAAACTGATTTACAAATACTAAATTAATTTTTTAAAAGTATAGTAAGAAGGGTGATATAGAAATGCCAAGATGATTGTGATTGCTTAAGAAAGCCAGGGAGTGGGAGGGGGGGGGGGAGTCGATGCTTGGTATGAGCAAAGTTGTATGTGATTATATGATTTGATATGAATGTGACAAAGGAAAAATATGAAAATTTAATAAAAATTATATATATGAATAATATTTTGACTGAGCACAGCTCAATGCTTCTGATAGGATGGTCTCTTTGGATAGGAGTCATCTTGCTTTAAAAAATTCCTGTGTAGGAGTAGTTTTTTATTATTATTATTAT
This sequence comes from Podarcis cretensis, assembly GCF_951804945.1. Lineage (NCBI taxonomy): Eukaryota > Metazoa > Chordata > Lepidosauria > Squamata > Lacertidae > Podarcis > Podarcis cretensis. The sequence goes on from NC_137170.1 coordinate 123,835,371, forward strand.
TATTATTATTATTATTATTATTATTATTTATACCCCGCCCATCTGGCTGGGTTTCCCCAGCCACTCTGGGCGGCTTCCAACAAAATATTAAAATACAATAGTCTATTAAACATTAAAAGTGTCCCTAAACAGGGCTGTCTTCAGATGTCTTCTAAAAGTAAGATAGTTGCTTATTGCCTTGACATCTGCTGGGAGGGCGTTCCACAGAAGGCCTTCTGCCTGGTTTCCTGTAACTTGGCTTCTCGCAGTGAGGGAACCTCCAGAAGGCCCTCGGCGCTGGACCTCAGTGTCCGGGCTGAACAATGGGGGTGGAGATGCTCCTTCAGGTCTACTGGGCCGAGGGCCGTACAGTGGTGCCTCACAAGACGAAAAGAATCCATTCCGCGATTCTCTTCGTCTAGCGGGTTTTTCGTCTTGCAAAGCAAGCCCATTGACGGCTTAGCGGATTAGCGCTGTTAGCGGCTTAGCGGCTTTTAGCAGCTTTTAGCGGCTTAGCGGCTTAGCAGATCAGCTGATAAGCGGCTTAGCGTCTTAGAAAAAGGGGGGGGAGGGGGAAAAAAGTCGGAAAAACTCGCAAGACATTTCGTCTTGCGAAGCAAGCCCATAGGGAAATTCGTTTTGCGAAGCGCCTCCAAAACGGAAAACCCTTTCGTCTAGCGGGTTTTCCGTCTTGCGAGGCGTTCGTCTTGCGGGGCACCACTGTAATTGAGAAGATCCATTTTGGGGCACCAAATTTTGGTCTCGCACAGGGCACCATATTATGAGAGATTATACGTCTGTCTATGCCACAACTGCCTATATTATGTCTCTCTATGTGTGTACACACCTGAATTTATCACCTGAAGATGCAGTATGTTTTACTTCATATTCATTTCTTTGCCATATACATCAGCCCACGCACATATTAGAATCAAATCTTTCTCCTTTTTTTGCTTCTTGCTTTATTAGGCAGTGGCTGTGAGCACCGACATGCTGCATGTTTTGACAGATACTGACAGGACTCTGATGCTGTCAGGAATTGCCTGAGAGCCCAGAACTGCAGAATCTCCCCACAGTGTTCTAGTATGATCATAAAACAGTTGTAATTTTTTTTCCCTCCAAAAAAAAATTAAAATACAAATGTGTCAAGTACTGTAGAACATCTTTTTCTACCCTGTTGGTGAGGGTGATAATGCGCCTTGCTAGAATCATAAAATATGCAAGTCTTCCCCTGACATGGAATCAGGTATCTCAACATTTTTCGTAAGTTGCGGAGAAGAACAAATGCAATTCTAGCGATACTTTGGGAGTTCCTTGGCCCCTCCCACTGCAGCCCTCCTCCAGTAGGGTTCCTTAAATAGTTGTGAGACAAATAGAAATCTAGACAGGGAGCCTTTTCCTGCCCACAGATGGAAAATGTTTGCCTGCTCGATTTTTGCAAATATTTCCAATATAAATATTACAAATATTTCCAATATAAATATTACAAATATTTCCAATATAAATATTACAAATATTTCCAATATAAATATTACAAATATTTCCAATATAAATATTACAAATATTTCCAATATAAATATTACAAATATTTCCAATATAAATATTACAAATATTTCTAATATAAATATTACAAATATTTCCAAATAATATCACCTTTGTGTACACCATGCATTTAAAGTACCCGCCTCCCTGATACAGAGGCCCAAAGGAAGGCATTTGCAAGTGGTTTGGTGCAGGGATATCAAACAAGGATGTCAAAAACACCAGAACGTCCAGTTTATTAAAGAAAAGTGTAAACTTGCAACCCAGCCTACAGAGCCCTGCTGCCTTTATGGGCTCTGCACGTATTTACCTCTGTTGTAAACAAAAATCTGCCCTTTTCCCTTATGGGGTATCCAAGAGCTCATATAGAGTCCTTACGTAGGTTCCCTATTGCTAGGAGAAAATGAGGCCAACCAGAGAATATTGAGAAGCAAAGCAGCTAGTAAGCCTGATCTTTATTGATCTGTTGCAACAGGGTCCTTACTCACCACATGCAGGAAGGAGGAGGAACCCAGAACAAAAGTGTGCCTGCCTTTATATAGACATTTTAAATTCCCTCCCTGGATTCCAAGACCACCCCCAGAAACATCATATATACATCACATAAGGGGTGTAGCTCAAGACCCCCACCCATACATCATACCTACATCACAGAAAGGGCGGTCTACAGCAGAGTGCTTTGTTTACCTCCTGTCTGCCAGGTTACCTGTTTAATGGTCACTTGATTGGATTGCCTGGGGAGCCTGGCCAGTCTTTTGTAATGATAAATACTTAGTTCCTGAGCCAGGTCACAGACTCACACCCTTTTCATATCTTAAATGCGCCCTTAAGACAGGATTTGTGAAGGAAAAGACAATCGGGAGGCTTTTCCATTCCTTGCAGAGAAAACATTTGTTAAGTTTGGGAATCAAAATGGTTTCAGGTCTTCCTGTGCTGATCTATGTACGTACTTGGTTGGTACATTTATGAACATTTAATATTTATCTGAGACCTTAAAATTCTCATCACACCTGTGAGGTGCTAATATGTGAAGTGTTACTTATACAAAACACAAGCTATTAAGTCGGCATCAATAGCCCCATTAACTCAACCGGCTTAGAGGCCCTTCATAACTCTTATCCATCTCTTAGATAAGGGAGTAACTGACAGGCAGAAAGTGTGAGAAGCCTCTCCTCTTCCACGGAACTGAACCAAAGCTTAAAGCTTTAAAGCAGATAAGCATATGTGAGATCATTCTAGGGTTACCATATTTTGAAGAGCAAAAAAGAGGGCACTATGATTGTTAAGTTGAACATATCAGGCGACACAGCGATTCTTCAAACAGCTCTTGTTTATTCACAGGCCAGAACAGAACTGGGCTGAAGGGTTCAGCCAACCTGCTTATATAGAGCTCAACTACAAAGCAACAGTAACAACTTTCTGTAACTATCCAATCATTGAACATCACTTTCGATTCCTTATTTGCATATGTGGACCTGAGTGAAAACTATCTACAGTATCCCCCTGCTGGCCCAGGGTGAGAACTTCAGTACATAACAGTGATGACTCTCGTTTTAAATACCCCTACTATATGTAGGCTGTGGAAGTTGTGATATATTGCTGAGGGGGGCAGGGGAAGAGAAGAGGAAAACAAGTCTTCAACCACCAGTTATGTCTATGTGTCATCGAGAAAGTATAGCCAGCGGCATTTCGGCAAATTTTAAATATCCATCCGGATGGAAATCTTACCCCTGAAAAAGAGAACATGTCCTAGAAAAAGAGGACACATGGCAACCCTACTTGCAGCAAATAAAAATTAGTCCTGGGGTTATATTGACTACCAAAACGGCATTTACAGGCCTTCTGCCACATTTTCACGGTGTGGTTCAACCTCACCTCAAGGAATCCTGGGAACTCTGGTTTGTTAAGAGTGCTGGGAATTGCTGCTCTGTAAGGCTAAACTACATTTCCCAGGGTTCTCTGGGCACGGGATGGTTGAAATCGTGTATATGCAGCCTAGTGAGTTTGATAATGCATTGTTTCATCTTGTTTGTTTGATTTTAATTTAATGTGTGTGCTTGTGTTTTTTATTGGACCCTGACATTGCTTGCAGTGAAAGGTGGGGCATACATTTTTATAAATAAAATAAAATGTTAAATGCCTCAGTCCCAGTCTGTCCTTTTCAAAGGGTCCACTTCTTGCTATGAACCTTCCCACTCTTGTCCTAGCTCCATCCCCAGTCCTGTTGCTGAGCATGCAGGGACTAGGAGCAGAATCTGCATACAGTCCAGAAATCAGGGAATCCAGATGATCACAGAGCTAAGGGTCCACAGATCAGGGAATCCAGATGATCACAGAGCCAGGGGTCCAGGTGATGAGCAGAGAGCAGAAAGGTAGAGTCCGGTACCACAGGCATTGTTTTCAGCATCTGACGGCTGCTGAGAGCTCTGCTTAAGAAGGCTGAAGCCAGAAGATTCTCATCAGTGCCTTCTCCTCCTGTCCTTGAAGGCCGAACAGCTGCAGGTGGAGTCACTCCCCCCTTCTCCCCCTTCAGGCTGCTGTTCAGCAGGTGAAGCTGACTCCTGGCCCATGACAACTCTTCACTCTCCTGCTCATTGAAAATCCAAAATGGGTACTCTTAGTATATATACTTTTAAATTAAATTTTCTGTTTTATAAGTTAGAGCATTCATTTAAACAACCTTAAAGTACTGATGAATTCTGTTCTTCTCTTTCCATGGTTCATTTTGCATACTGTACATCCCTGCATATTTTATATGAATGAAACCATTCAGTATTCCATTGTTACATCCATCAAAACTTATTTACACTGTTGAATTTATGTTAATGCTACCAGCGTTTTTAAATGTGCACAATTTTCACCCATATATTCAGTAAACATTTTCCAATCATCTTTAAACGTATGTTCTTCTTGTTCTCTTGTTCTATATGTTAGGTCCGCAAGCTGCACATATTCCATCAGTTTAAGTTGCCATTCTTCTTTCATTTGGGACTTCGCTCACTTTCCTTTTGGGGGCTAACAAAACATGGGCTGCAGTAGTGGCATACATAAATAGCCTTTTTTGACACCTGGGAATTTTCGTCTGAATTATGCCCAACGAAAAGGACTCTGGTGTGGGGTTTTTTGGAAAGGTACTTTTAAACATTTTTTTTCAATTCATTATATATCATTTCCCAATACTCTGTTACCCTTTTACAAGTCCACCACATATGATAAAATGTACCTTCAACCTCATTACATCTCCAGCACTTATCTGATTTGGACTTATACCTTTTAGCAAGCCTTTAACGCGGATTTAAATACCATCTGTAAATCATTTTCAATTAGTTGTCCTTCAAGAAATAACATGCTGTAAACTTCAGATTGTTTTTTTCAACATTTTTCCCAGGGATTAAAATCTATATTATGTCCTATATCTATTGCCCAATGTGTCATAGATGCTTTGACAAGCTCGTCAAAATGGGTACTCTTAGTTTACTCATTGTGTGCTCTAGGAATGGCATTTTAATGATACACCTGAGTTTTGAGCAATTTGGTACTGTGTGCCATTCTGCTGCTTAGCCATTCTCCTTCTTAGCATACGTGCTATCTTATGTTTAAACCTACTAATTCCATAAAACGGATGGCTCCAACTCAATAGATGGTGAGGACCTGTGTGAAGTGTCAAGGCTAGAGAAAAGCCATGAATTCAAGCCCAAAACCTTTTAAATTAGCACCAAAGATTAAATCAACAAAAGATTGCAACAGGTGGCCGAGTCTTCCTGCTCCCCTACCATCAGGGCACACTTCGTTTTTGTATTCCGACATGTAAAGAGATTTTTGTTTTCTTCTTACACAGTCAACAAGACACCTTAAGGTAAAGCATGGAATTTTAGCACCACATATGGTGCTAGCGAGCACTGCATAAATGAATTTAGCTGGCAAGGTATTTTCCCAAAGCAGATGGAGAAGCAGGCCTCAGCCCTGTGAAATGTGTTTGGAGCTGCCTTAGACTACAGTGGGGCAGCCATGTGGGAGCATTTACTGTAGTGTTTGAGGCCCGGGACATTTGCAGGGAAACCAAAATGCTTATTTACAAAGCTATTGTACTACCAACCTCACTGTCTGCTTGTGAAATGTGGACCACTTATAAACGCCATCTCCAACTCCATCAACAGTGTCTCCAAAAAAATTTACACATCACTTGGGAAGACAGGCGAACTAATGCCAGTGTACTGAAAGAAGCAAAGATCACCAGTGTTGAAGCAATGATTCTTCAACATCAACTTCGTTGGACTGGTCACGTTGTGCGGATGCCTGATTATAGTCTTCCAAAGCAACTACCTCAGGTTACAGATGCTTCAGGTTACAGACACTTTGGGTTACAGACTCGGCTAACCCAGAAATAGTACCTCGGGTTAAGAACTTTGCTTCAGGATGAGAACAGAAATCGTGTGGTGGCGGTGCGGCGGCAGTGGGAGGCCCCATTAGCTAAAGTGGTACTTCAGCTCCCATTGCTCGGTCCCAGCTTCTGCCAACCTAGCAGTTTGAAAGCACGTCAAAGTGCAAGTAGATAAAGAGGTACCGCAAGTAGATAAATAGGTACGGCAATCGCCGCTTCTGTGCATGCACGAACAGCGATGGCCGATCCTGCACATGCGCGAATGGTGGCATACCTGCCAGTTACTTCCGGGTTTGCCGTGGACGTTGGGTGAAATGGACGCGAGCGGAGGCGGATGAAAGAAGAGGTTTGACTATCCCCTGCTTTTACTCAAGCCATTGAAAGACAGCTCAGATTGAGAGAGCGAGAGGCACAACAGCAGTCAATTTTAAATGATACTTGGAAGATTTGGCAAGTCTCCAAGGAACGGAAGTATTTATCTTAGGCAGTAACGCAGTCAATTACTTCTATGGCCCAATTAAACATATCTTACATGTGAGCTGGTCTTTGGCAATTTTCTATTGAACATAGCTGCCCTAGGCTTTGAATTTAGATTTTGGTTTCCTGCAACAGTTTGATCTGTATTTATCATAAACAAGTTGGGTAATGAATAAATCATCTCCCTCTGAGCAATTATTTTCCCCCTCTCCCAAGGGGCTGCTGGGGTAAGACTCTGTAATCATAACTTCCCTTCCAATCCTTTGCTATCTGTGGCCACACCCAGCCCTATCACTGCCAAGGGCAAGTGGTTTCCTAATGTGGTTTACAACTCAGCTTGGTGGTTTATTTTAACTGTTGGCTGTTTGTAGAGAGCCATTACAAACTGAAAGGAGCAAGGAGATAGATCTGCCTGGATTATAGAATCATAGGGTTGGAAGGGATCCAAGGGTCATCTAGTCCAACCCCTTGCAATCTAGGAATCTCAGCTAAAGCATCCAGGACCTCTCAGCTAAAGCTATCCAACCTCTGCTTAAAAACCTCCAAGGAAGGAGAGATCACAACCTCCAGAGGGAGACTGTTCCAATGTCCAACAGCTCTTACTGTTGGAAATCTTTTCTTGATGTTTGGTTGGAATCTCCTTTCTTCTAACTTGAAGCCACTGGCTCGAGTCCTACCCTCAAGAGCAGGAGAAAACAAGCATGCTCCCTCTTCCATGTGACAGCCTGAAATATACTCGGAGTCCTGTAGTGATTTCATGCTCTTTATTGCAGCTTGTAAAACAGTGATTGAATTGCCCCCCAAACCTCAGGCTTTTATATACATTATTTACACAATGAGTCCCGTCTGATTGGCTGATTCTGCTTCCCTCCTGGAGCCTGATTCGTCTTTTCCTGCAGGCCAATCAGTTGTTGCATTCAACGATCCTACCAGCCTAATAGGCTCCTGGAGCCTGTTTGGTCTTCTCCTGCAAGCCAGTCAGTTGTTGCATTCTAGGATCCTACTTGCCTATTGTTCTAGGATTCAAGCTTAGTACATAAAACAGCCCTTAAGATATTTGAAGATGGCTATCATATCCCCTCTCAGTCTCCTCTTTTCCAGGCCAAACATACCCAGCTCCTTCAAGCGTTCCTCATAAGGCTTAGTTTCCAGACCCTTGATCGCTTTGCTGACCTGTGTTGTGTGCTGTGTCATACCATGCACACTATAGAACTAATCAGAGCGATAAATGCAAAGTTAACCTTTTTATATGTTTCAGCTACTCTTGCCGATTGCAACAAGCATTCCAAGAAACTGCTTTGCCAGCCTAAAGGATGATACTCGTAAGAGAACGATCCTAAACCCTCTGCTGCTGATGGCTAGAGGGGATCAGGATGACACACTGATGCCTCTGTTGGACCAAAAAAAACCAGCTGTGCTCAGACAGGTGGAAAGCTATCACTGGCTATTCCCCCGCTGGTGGCAGCACCAGAAAACTGAACAATGAGGGTTTGGGTGGCAGGGAGCCAGAGGCTTTGAATCTGCTGGATCCAATGCCTGACCTCTCCCCCCAAGGGGCTCAGTCCTCAAGCCCCTCCACTACGCCAGCCTAGACCTGGCAAGGTGAGAATGGAAGTAAACCCCCCCTGCATGTTTGCTGCATGAGCCATCTCCATTTGAACCTGACTCATAAATACTTACGCAGGCAGCTCCGGGGGGCAATTATGAAACAGTGGTGCTTTGGAATGCGATACCAAGGATGCCTAAAGTGTTGACTGCTCCGAAAGATAATAAGAGTAGTCATTCCTTCGCTGCAAAAGAACTTTGTCTTCCTTGCATGCCTTTCCCCAACATAGCTCCGTGCAAATGAACCTTGCACTAAACTGTTTTTGTTTGTTTTTGTTTTACAGTTGTAAGGTCACAGGTAGGATTTTGTTAAGAGAGAAGGTTTCGTTTATTTCAGTTTCTCTTCACGTGCACACACCACATGGTGCTGAAGGGTGCGGTCGAGGAAAAGAAGCACAAATTGGAGAATATCTGAAGCCAGTAAGTGCCATCATGTTTTCCCCAGGGCTGCATCAGTTTCCTCTGCACTGCCTCCAACTACAAGTCTGAACATATTGGGAAGCTCCAAATTGCCCCTCCTCCCATGATTACAAGACTTCCTGTGCAAACTGGAAACATTCAGATCAGCATACATACAATTTTCACTAAAGCCCCCAGCTCTGTCATTCTGACTAATTCAAACAGTTTCATACAGTTGTTGTTGTTGTTGTTGTTGTTGTTGTTGTTGTTGTTGTTGTTGTTGTTATGAAATAAAGGTAAAGGGACCCCTGACCATTAGGTCCAGTCATGGCTGACTCTGGGGTTGCGGTGCTCATCTCGCTTTACTGGCCAAGGGAGCCGGTGTACAGCTTCCAGGTCATGTGGCCAGCATGACTAAGCCGCTTCTGGCGAACCAGAGCAGCACACGGAAACGCCGTTTACCTTCCCACCGGAGTGGTACCTATTTATCTACTTGCACTTTGACGTGCTTTCGAACTGCTAGGTTGGCAGGAGCAGGGACTGAGCAACGGGAGCTCACCCCGTCGTGGGGATTCGAACCGCCGACCTTCTGATCGGCAATTCCTAGGCTCTGTGGTTTAACACACAGCGCCACCCGCGTCCCTATTGTTATGAAATAAGACATCCCTATTTTCATCAGAGAAATGTTGGTAGGTATATTGCAACCTCCAGCAACTCCAGGTAGGTCTGGGCTAGGTCTCCCTGTCTGAAACCTTGCAGAGTTGCAACCACTCAGCATCAAGGCCAATACTGAGCTGGGTGGACCGATGGTTTGATTCGGTATAAAGCAGATTCCTAAATATTGCCGTCGTGGGGATAGCACAGGCAATTGTTGTAGCAGCAAAGCATGCTGCTTAGAGACATTGGCAGAACTAATTTCTTGCAGGACTGTCCAGAGAGGAGTAAAAAGGTAAAGGGACCCCTGACCATTAGGTTCAGTTGTGGCCGACTCTGGGGTTGCGGCGCTCATCTCGCTTTACTGGCCGAGGGAGCCGGCGTACAGCTTCCAGGTCATGTGGCCAGCATGACTAAGCCGCTTCTGGCGAACTAGAGCAGCGCACGGAAACACCGTTTACCTTCCCGTTTATCTACTTGCACTGGTGTGCTTTTGAATTGCTAGGTTGGCAGGAGCAGGGACCGAGCAACGGGAGCTCACCCCGTTGTGGGGATTTGAACCGCCGACCTTCTGATCGGCAAGTCCTAGGCTCTGTGGTTTAACCCACAGCGCCACCTGCGTCCCCCAAAGAGGAGTAGCAAGGGACAAATACTGTGCCTGTGAGGTGGAAGGGAAATGTTGGACTGTATTGTTTCATTTATCCATCCCAGCGCAATGTCTCGATTTCCACATATCCCTGCAGCCTGTAGCCCTGGCCTCCCTCCTTGGCTGTGAAGCAAGTGATGGCAAGAGATCTCAGGCAAGAAAAAAAACTGTTGTGCAAGGGCTTGAACAGGCTCTGGATTCCGAGGCGCGTTTATGAGGCATCTCCTCTCGCTGCAAACCTCTGCTCCCACATGCCTGTTGGCACGTTTTGCAAGGCCTCCCACGCACCCACCCACCCATGCTCACAGCCATAAGGCCACCCACACACACGTATGCCACGCTAGTTCCATCTCATGTGGGAAGCTGCTCTGGTGGTGGGAAGCGGTTAATCTCAAAGAACACACACACACAGGCCTGTAGCATGATGCAACTCGCATCTCCCATGCTGATGGTTTAAAGAAAACAAAGCGAATCTTGCTATATCAGATTGAATAGATGCTTGTGGGCAGCAGGAGAAGCAACAACAGTTTTAAGCACCACTATTCAGGACAGAGGGAAATGAAACAGGAGAGCAGCACTGTTGACTTTTTCAACCCATCAATGTTCCTTTGTACCTCGTAATGCGGCAGACCCTCCAAGTGCCCTTGTTTTCCAGGGACAGTTCCTGATTTAGAGAAGCCATCCCGGTTTCTGATTTGATCCCGGAATGTCCTGCTTTTCCTTAGGATGTCATCGTTTTCATTGGAGAAATGTTGGAGGGTATGGAGTTATCCGACCCCCCTGCCATCTGAAGGCAATCCTCTGTAGGGAAGGGTTTGTTGTTGTGTTTTTTTTTTTTAAAAAAAAGTTTAATGTTTTATTATGTTTTTATATATGTTGGAAGCTGGGGCAACACAGCAAGATATACAGGGTTGTTGTTTAGTCATTTAGTCATGTCCGACTCTTCGTGACCCCCTGGACCATAGCACGCCAGGCACTCCTGTCTTCCACTGCCTCCTGCAGTTTGGTCAAACTCATGCTGGTAGCTTCGAGAACACTATCCAACCATCTCGTCCTTTGTTGTCCCCTTCTCCTTGTGCCCTCCATCTTTCCCAACATCAGGGTCTTTTCCAAGGAGTCTTCTCTTCTCATGAGGTGGCCAAAGTATTGGAGCCTCAGCTTCAGGATCTGTCCTTCCAGTGAGCACTCAGGGCTGATTTCCTTCAGAATGGAGAGGTTTGATCTTCTTGCAGTCCATGGGACTCTCAAGAGTCTCCTCCAGCACCAGAATTCAAAAGCATCAATTCTTCAGTGATCAGCCTTCTTTATGGTCCAGTATATGGGGTATAAATAGTAAAATTATCATTATGGAATGGGACATCCCTATTTTCATCTGAGAAATGTTGGAGGGTATGTGAAGCCAGCACAGGGCAAATACCTGGTCAGGTTCAGATTGCTGTGCCATAATCTGTCAAACCTAGAGAGAGAGAAAGATCCTGGTGAACATCTTTGAGAGAAGGAGTGTGGAACTGCATGTGCACAGCTCCATGAGACAGCCCTTCTGATATTTGAAGATGGCTCTCATATTTCCTTCTCAGTCTCCTCTTTTCCAGGTTAAACATACCCAGCTCCTTCAACTGCTCCTCATAAGACTTGGCTTCTAGGCCCTCAATCATCTTGATCACCGTCCTCTGCACACATTCCAGCTTGTCAACATCCTTCTTAAATTGTGGCGCCGAAAACTGGACACAGTACTCCAGGTGTGGGCCGACCAAGGCAGAATAAGAGTGATTCTAATAATTCCCTTGATCCGGACACGAGGCTTCTGTTGAGGACAGACAGCTGACATTTTTCACAGCATAGCGATTAACATAATTACCTGCTAATATCTGCTCATTGAACACTCTACGCACCTACAGAGGCTGGTTCAAAAGTTGGCTGCCAAAACCACAGGGTGTGACACTTCTGTGTTTCATGGAGTGGCATGGCAGGCAAACTGACACTTTCTAAGTAGCTAAATATTAACCGTTAGTGAATGAAAGGTGCAACTCTGATGTTATTTATGTTTGCTTCTACCTCACCTCAAGGAATCCTGGGAACTCTGGTTTGTTAAGAGTGCTGGGAATGGTTGCTCTGTAAGGCTAAACTACATTTCCCAGGGTTCTCTGGTCACAGGATGGTTGAAATGGTTATGCACAGCCTTGTGAGTTCAAAAATGCATTGTTTCATCTTGCTTGATTGCTTTTAATTTAATGTGTGTGCTTGTGTTGTTTTATTGGACCCTGACATTGCTTGCAGTGAAAGGTGGGGCATACATTTTATAAATAAAATAAAATGTTAAACGCCTCAGTCCCAGTCTGTGCTTTTCAAAGGGTCCGCTTCTTGCTATGAACCTTCCCACTCTTGTCCTAGCGTCATCCTGAGTCCCGTTGCTGAGCATGCAGGGTCTAGGAGCAGAATCCGCATACAGTCCAGAAGTCAGGGAATCCAGATGATCACAGAGCTAAGGGTCCAGTCCACAGATCAGGGAATCCAGATGATCACAGAGTCCAGCTGATGAACAGAGAGCAGAAAGGTAGAGTCCGGAACCACAGGCATTGTTTCCTGCATCTGACAGCTGCTGAGAGCTCTGCTTAAGAAGGCTGAAGCCAGAAGGTTCTCATCAGTGTCTTCTCCTCCTGGCCTTGAAGGCTGAACAGCTGCAGGTGGAGTCACTCCCCCTTCTCCCCCTTCAGGCTGCTGTTCTGCAGGTGAAGCTGACTCCTGGCCCATAACAACTCTTCACTCTCCTCCTGCTCAATGAAAATCCAAAACAGGTACTCTTAGTTTACCTATTGTGTGTTCTGTGAATGACATTTTAATGATGATGATGATGATGATGATAATGATAATAATAATAATAGCCACTCTGGGTGGCTCGAAACAGATTAAAAACAGAATAGAACATCAAATATTGAAAACTTCCCTCAACAGGGCCGCCTTCAGATTTCTTCTAAAAGTCGGGGAGTTGTTTATTTCCTTGACGTCTGACATAAGGGAGTTCCACAGAGCAGGCGCCACCACCGAGAAGACCCTCTACCTGGTAGTCCATGTGTAGCCCATTCCCCCTTTTCTTTTGCTGGAGTTGCCCATAAGGTTAGTGGCAAGTTAAAGCAGACCAGTTAAAAACTAAAACTCATGTCTACTTAAGTCCTCTACAAACTCCCCACTTCCCTATATCCAAGAAGAAGAATGTGACACGCTCATTTGCTTTCAACAATTCTTCGCTGCAAGGATTTATCGTTTTAATCGGCAGCGGTAGCCTGGCTAATTATACCACGGCCAATTTATGTACATGCTAGAAACGCAAGCTTCATTGACTACAAAGAGGTTTTAAAATAATAAACCATCCCACTCCACCCCGACAGAACCTTTCCTGTGACGCATCATGCAGTAAGTACCCTGCCTGAGCAGAAACAGATTGTGTTTTCCTTGGCAAGCGTGTCTGCAACAATGCTTCCTCTTTATTTTATTTTTTAAAAAATCTGATGTGAAGAGCGTCATTTTAAACAATCAAAAATTAAGAAAATGAACACATAGACAGGGCTGGACCAAAGGGCAGCAGGGCTTCGCACTGTATCGCAGAATGTATGACACAAACACGCAGGCCTTTAAGCCAACAATTTCTCCTCCAGGGATTTATTTGCACCAAGCATGTCTCCGCACGAATGTGAGCAACAGGGTTGCTTCCATTCCTTTCCATCTGACTTAGTTACTCTGGAGTCTTCTCCAGGAGAGTATTCCACACTCTGTACACTTGGCAAGCCAAGAGTATCCCAGATTTTCCTTTCACTGTGAACGTGCCGGCTGCTTCTGTATCTTATATAAAAAGAAGGATTTTCGAGTTGCAGGGAGTTTGACATAAACCCAGGACAAGGAGAATGCTAGATTTAGTATACAGTGGTACCTCAGGTTAAGTACTTAATTCGTTCCGGAAGTCCGTACTTAACCTGAAACTGTTCCTAACCTGAAGCACCACTTTAGCTAATGGGGCCTCCTGCTGCCGCCGTGCCACCAGAGCACGATTTCTGTTCTTATCCTGAAGCAAAGTTCTTAACCTGAAGCACTATTTCTGGGTTAGCGGAGTCTGTAACCTGAAGCGTATGTCACCTGAAGCGTATGTAACCCGAGGTACCACTGTACATGCTGGGGATCTTGTCAAGGTTGTAATGATTTTGGACCCTGTCCAACAGCTTTCTGGCCCAGCCACACAAATGTGTGTGTGTGTGTGTGTGTGTGTGTGTGTGTGGACATGTGTCACCCCCCCCCCATAAATCAAGCAGCATTAACAACACATTTAAAAATCTAACATGTGCCTCCAGACAAAACAATGAAAAACCACGTCCATCGCAAAACAGCAGCCACAAGGAATCGTTTCAGAGAGCACATCGCATCTTGCAAACAACTGCCACATAGATTACTCAGACCTGCTCTGCGGTGGGAGAGTGCTGTGAAGTGAGCGGGGTGAATCAAGCCTTAGTCACATCGAGATTAGACTACTGCAATGCGCTCTGTGTGGGGTTGCCTTTGAAAAGCACCCACAAATTGCAGCTGGTGCAACATGTGGCCATTGGGGTGTTGACAGATGCGTATGGAAACACTTTTGCATCTACTTCACTGGCTCCCACTTGGTTTCCAGACCCAATTTAAAGTGCTGGGCTTGACATTTTAAGCCTTAAATGGCCTGAGCCCATGTGAACCTATGTATTGTTAGGGGTTTGGGGTGTTAGCCTATATGCCGAGACCCTTCTAATCCCTGGATCCGGCAAGTGTTAGAATTTAATCAAGGCTTCTGATTCTTGGAATAGCCAGGCTAGCCTCCTGGTGAGGGGTTAGCTGGGCGATGAGCCATTAAGGGGAACAAAGGAAGCGGTTCTGTGCGAGACAGCAAGTGGGTAGGGCCCTCTTTCCCAACTCAGCTTGTGGGTAAAGACAAAGCCAGAGTTTTAGAGCTGAAAATTGCAGTGATGTGAGCTGGAATCAAAGTAGCAAGCAGGAGAGAGGGCCATGCTGGATCTATATTTGAATCCAAGGCTGTGGCTGTGAAAGAAAGAAGACCCTTTTGGGTTAATGCTGTGAAACCCTCCACCGTGCCTGGAACCCCTGGAATCTTGCACCGCTCAGAAATTGGGGTGGTGTGCAATGGTAAATATGGATATCTTCTTCCATGGACCTGCTTCTTGTCTGAATTATACTAGGTGGTGATGCAAAACAGGACCTTCTTGGTGGTGGCACCTAGGGACATTTATATGGCTCCTTTTATGGCTTTGGGTGCTTTGGGGTTGCTTGGAACAGTGCCTTGTCTTACTTCTAGTGCTATGACCAGTGGCAGACATTTTAAGAATCCAGTCTTCTTCTTCTTCTTCTTCTTCTTCTTCTTCTTCATTAAATTTGTATACTGCCCTATACCTGCAGGTCTCAAGGTGGGTCACAAGATAAAATCACAATATCCAAACACAAAATACATAATCAAAACAAAGCCAAAAACAACCCAATAACACCTTCCCACACATTTTAAAAGGGTAAAGGTAAAGGTAAAGGTACCCCTGCCTGTACGGGCCAGTCGTGTCCGACTCTGGGGTTGCGTGCTTATCTCGCTCTAGAGGCCGTGAGCCAGCGCCGTCCGAAGACACTTCTGGGTCACGTGGCCAGCGTGACGAAGCTGCAGCTGGCGAGCCAGCACCAGCGCAGCACACAGAAACGCCGTTTACCTTCCCGCTATAAAGCGGTCCCTATTTATCTACTTGCACTTAAGAGTGCTTTCGAACTGCTAGGTGGGCAGGAGCTGGGACTGAACGACGGAAGCTCACCCCGCCGCGGGGATTCGAACCGCCGACCATACGATTGGCAAGTCCTAGGCGCTGAGGTTTTACCCACAGCGCCACCCGTTTAAAAGGGTATTGGATGTAAATCAGTCAAAGGCCTGGTTAAAGAGGAATGTTTTTGCCTGGTGCCTAAAGGTGAACTTCCCTGGGGAGAGAAGGCCAGTTCTCGTGTTGCCACCCTCTGGAACTCTCGTGGAGGAGGCACACGAGAAAGGGCCTCAGAAAATGATCTCAGGGTCCGAGTAGGTTCATATGGAAAGAGGCGGTCCGTGAAGTATGTTTTCATGTTCATTATAATATGTCTTATTAGTCACCTTGGAAAGTTTTAGTTAGAAGGCTGGTTACCAACCTTTTAATTAATTAATAAAATCCCCACTCCCACCCACCCCAGCCAGCTTTAATCTGAAATGGCATTGCTAGGTGACATTGTTCTTTGGTTTGTTTCAGAGTTGCTGGGAATTGTAACTCTCTGCAGGGTAAATTTCAGTGCTCAGAATGCTTTATGGAAGAGAACGTGCTTTGAATGTGCTTTCCGTGTACACGTAGTGTATATGGAGCCTGAATCACGTAGGCTCTGCAGATGACTCTCATATGCACCAATCACCTGCCATGCATAAGGGGAAGTAGCGAGAGAGAGTTTAGGGTGAACATGTGCCTTTGTGGAGATTGCATGCACTGAAATGAGTGCATCTGATCTTATGGGGCAGTGGCTGGGAACTGCTTTGCGAATGTAGTGGTCATTAGCCTAGCAGTTAATCTGGCCCTGTTTAATTTCTTTAATCCTGAGTGCCACATCTGATACATGAATCCAGCAGGAGATGCCAAGCCTATTTAGAGACCAGCGAGACATTTGCCATCTCTTTTCGTTGGAGCAAAAGGAGGCCCTGCCCTCAAGTGTCTAATTTCAGTTGTTTTTATTGATTCTCCTAACACTTATTATTTTGAAAATGATTCAGTGGCAGTGTGGATACCTCCAACTGGTACCTCTTATTTCCCATTCATAAATGAGGTCATAAATCAAGTACATCAACACTGTGTAATGCTAGGCACTTAGCAAACCTACAGGGCATCCCTATGCCCAGAAGTAAGTCCTGTTTAGTTGAATGGGACTTACTCCTTGGGGAAAGTGTGTACGAGGTTGGTGGAGGTGTGTTTTGGAGGTGCATTTAAGCAAGTAGGTTGGACTCATCCCGGCAGTCCTGACAAATGGAAGCAAGCTAGCTAAGCTGATGCATTGTCAAAAGATAAATATAAATAAATGCCACACGCATACAGCGCCACAGAGGGCAGAGATCTGTACAATATTTGCATATGATAATGCAGGAGAATATCTGCACATTTATCTGTAATTAAAACAGAAAAGCAATGTGTTATGTACTGAAGTTCTCACCTTGGGCCAGCAGGGGGATACTGTAGATAGTTTTAACTCAGGTCCACATATGCAAATAAGGGATTGAAAGTGACATTCAGTGATTGGATAGTTAAAGAAAATGGTTACTGTTGCGTTCTAGTGGAGCTCTATATAAGCAGGCTGGCTGAACCCTTCAGTTCAGTTCTCTTCTGGCCTGTGAATAAACAAGAGCTGTTTGAAGAATCGCTGTGTCATCTGATATGTTCACCCACAACTTAACACAATGCATTTCACCATAGTGGAGAAGACTGACCTCATGGTGCAGATAACTTTAAATCCATAACCACTTGACTTATACTCAAAGCCTTGAGTCCTTTTTCTTCTTTGGCGATCACTCATAGCTGAGTAAGATTGTCTTCCATGAACACAGTTTTAACAGTGAGCCCGTACGTGACTGTGGAGGCCGATTCTGGATCCACACATCCTTCCACAGTGTGGACATAGGTTTCCAGGTGGGAGTTGATCATGGTGAGGGTTTGCCAAGCGTGCCTTTCTCTTAGCACGTTTCTCCCTTGTGTCCTGAGTTCGAGCGTCTTCAAAGCCCATGACACCTTTGGTAAAGGCTGTTCTCCAACTGGAGCACTCGCAGGCCAGTGTTTCCCAGTTGTCGGTGTTTATACTACGTTTTCTAAGATTTGCCTCGAGAGAGTTTTAAACCTCTTTTGTTGACCACCAGCATTACGCTTTCTGTTTCTAAGTTCCTTGAGTACATCATGACTGGATGCTAACTGGCCCCATTGCCAAAACTATTCTCTTTTTTCATCCTCCCACTTCTGCAGTTGCAGAATAGCTTGTTAGTCTGCAGATTTGGACCTGTCATGGTGTTTTTAATTTCTCAAGGCTGCTTGACCCGTTATATTTTTTTACAGGCATGTGTTTAGCAGGCATGTGTTGTTCTAGGTCTTCCAAAAGAGGAGCCTTATTGGACCAAGCAGGTGGTATGAACCTGCATGCCTCCATCTCTGCTAGGTGTTGTGAGTGGGCCTTGACAGCAGGTCTGCAGAACTTGTGACCTGCGAGTTGTTGCACACAATGAATGCAGCACACAGGCCATGTTCTATGAGTTCCAAATGCTCAAAACTCCTTGGCACACCCTTTTTAATTTTGTTTTGCATTCACAGGCCGGCAGAAAAACTGACTTGTCTCAAGACTGGTGGGGCCGCCATCCCTGGCTGGTGGGCCTCAGTCCATTTGATGAGTCTAAAAATTGCCCAGGCTTACTCAACAAAGTGACCAGGTACTGTTGACAGTACAATTGTATCGTTCTTAAATCCCACTTGGGTTTCAAGCCAGAAAATTACGCCTGATTAAAAGTACTAAGCCAGTATAGTGGTACCTTGAGTTATAAACACCTCAGGTTACAAACACTTCAGGTTACAAACTCCGCTAACTTGGAAGAGTTACCTCGAGTTGAGAACTTTGCCCCAGGATGAGAACGGAAATCGTGTGCTGGCAGCGCAGTGGCAGCAAGAGGCCCCATTAGTGAAAGCACGCCTCTAGTTAAGAACAATTTCAGGTTAAGAATGGACCTCCGGAATGAATTACGTTCGTAACTAGAGGTACCACTGTACATTCTAAAGGCTGCGATTCTAATGATATATGTATATATTAACTCACATGTATCCCATTCAGGGTTTTTTAATTGATATTTTATTGAAAGATTTTCATTTAAAAAGAAATAATGTGATAAATGAGAGGAATTTTAAAAAGTGGGGGAAAGGCGTGGGGAAAGAGAAAGGAAAGTAGTGTAATATATTGGTTTAATAGAACTTGCTTTTTTTCGTAAAACTGCTTAGGACTGGGATGTTGTAAGTCACCTTCATGATGATGATGATGATGACGATGACGACGACGACGATGATTATTGTGCCCTGCCCATCTGACTGAGTTGCCCTGACCACTCTGGTCAACTTAAGTTTTAACTTCTCTTTAGTAAGGTAAAGGTAAAGAGACCCCTGACCATTAGGTCCAGTCGCGGACAACTCTGGGGTTGCGGCGCTCATCTCACTTTACTGGCCAAGGGAGCCGGCGGACAGCTTCCGGGTCATGTAGCCAGCATGACTAAGCTGCTTCTGGAGAACCAGAGCAGCGCACGGAAACTCTGTTTACCTTCCCGCCGGAGCGGTACCTATTTATCTACTTGCACTTCATGCTTTTGAACTGCTAGGTTGGCAGGAGCAGGGACCGAGCAACGGGAGCTCACCCCGTCGCGGGGATTCAAACCGTGACCTGACAGAAGTTTATAAAATTTGGTATGGCATGGAGAGGGTAGGTAGAGGAACACTAGAACTCATGGGCATCCCTTGAAGCAGGAAGATTCTGGACAGATAAAAGAAAGTATGATTTCATGCAGTGCATAGTTAAGCAATGTGTCAGGGACAGGGCAGAGGAGGAACGGTGAAGACTGCTTCCCCATCCTGACCCACCCAGGGGGGAGGAAGAGGAAGACAGTTTAGATTTTCAACAGGAGGTTGAAGGAGGTCACAGTTCAGAGGCAGATGAGGGGAAAAGCTGGGAAATCATGGGAGAGGAGGAGGCAGGACCTGAATGGCAGCTGACTCACACGGTGTCTTTAGAAAGCATTCCAGACCCCTCCATCTCCCAGAACCCGGCAAGCCTTAAAAGTAGGAGAGCAAAGAGCTTGAAGACAGTGGGCACATAGCAGCACCTATAGAGAAGGTGATGATGATGATGAATGAGGACGTAGGAGAGACGGGTGTGTGTGTGTGGAGATTCCCTTGCGACGCCATTATCCAATAGGCTGGGTTCTATAGCCTCTCTCTGTAAAGTTTGAAATAAGAAAGGACTGTAAGAAACTTTCCCTTGTCTTTATACTTTCCTGGGCAGCCAGCCAGGAGCTGCTGACAGCATCCTGACACAATGGGACTCAGTTCCACAGTAGTTGGTTAGGACCACGAATTCGGATGGCTTTAAGAGAGAATTGGACAAATTTACGGAGTATAAGGCTGTTCTTGTGGGACGCCGGTGGCGCTGTGAGTTAAACCACAGAGCCTAGGATTTGCCAATCAGAAGGTTGGCGGTTTGAATCCCCGCGATGAGCTCCTGTTGCTCAGTCCCTGCTCAGTGGCTTAGACCACAGTGCCACCCGCTCCCTTTACCCGCCAATCAGTATAGACAGTGAACAGGTAAACGGAGCAGTGATCTGATTCAGGATAAAACAGCTTCCTAAATTCAGAAGGCCTTTTCGTGTGTACCTAATTTAGTTGCATTTCCTAATGCAATTATCTCATTAATGCACATGACTAAATTAGGACGCGGGTGGTGCTGTGGATTAAACCACAGAGCCTAGGACTTGCCGATCAGAAGGTCGGTGGTTCGAATCCCCGCAACGGGGGGAGCTCCCGTTGCTCGGTCCCTGCTCCTACCAACCTAGCAGTTCGAAAGCATGTCAAAGTGCAAGTAGATAAATAGGTACCGCTCCGGCAGGAAGGTAAACAGTATTTCCGTGTGCTGCTCTGGTTCGCCAGAAGCGGCTTAGTCATGCTGGCCACATGACCCAGAAACTGTACACTGGCTCCCTTGGCCAATAAAGCCAGATGAGCGCCGCACCCAGAGTCGGTCACGACTGGACCTAATGGTCAGGGGTCCCTTTACCTTTACAAGGCTGTTCTTGGTCAGCCACTGTGAGAACAAAATGCTGGACGAGTTGAGCCGTGGACTCCATCCAGCAAGTTCTTATTGTGTTCTTATGTTCTTAAATACTAGTAATTATTGAGATCTGTGTGTGTATAGAGAGAGTGCACCTACCGTATTTTTCGCACCATAGGATGCACTTTTCCCCTCCTAAAAAGCAAGGGGAAATGTGTGTGCGTCCTATGGAGCGAATGCAGGGGGGAGGCAGGCGGGAAAAGCCCGCAAGAGCTGCACACAAGCTCCCTCCCACAGGAGGGAGAAGGGACTGACTGGCCGCATCAGTCCCTTCTCCCACCTCCCAGAAAAGCCAGGAGAAGCCGCAATCTCTTTAAAGGAGTTGCGCGGCTTCTGCCGGTTTGGCGGGAGATGGGGGAATCCCCCCCACCTCCCAGGAAAGCCAGGAAAGCCCTGCGCAGCGTCTCCCGGCAAGGAGAGGCTGCACGGGGCTATGGAGTCTTTAGCCCCACGCAGCCTCTCCCAGGAGGGAGAGGCTGCACGGGGCTAAAGGGGAAGCCAAAACAGTGAGCAGGATCCATCTCGCTCGCTGCTTTGGCTTGCTCCGTAGCTGCGCGCAACCCCTCCGGCAAGGAGAGGCTGCACGAGGCTATGGAGTCTTTAGCCCCACGCAGCCTCTCCCGGGAGGGAGAGGCTGCACAGGGCTAAAGGGGAACCCAAAACAGCGAGCGGGATGGATCCCGCTCGCTGCTTTGGCTTGCTCCATAGCTGCGCGCAACCCCTCCGGCAAGGAGAGGCTGCACGGGGCTATGGAGTCTTTAGCCCCACGCAGCCTCTCCCGGGAGCTGCACGGGGCTAAAGGGGAACCCAAAACAGCGAGCGGGATCCATCCCGCTTGCTGCTTTGGCTTGCTCCATAGCTGCGCGCAACCCCTCCGGCAAGGAGAGGTTGCACAGGGCTATGGAGTCTTTAGCCCCACGCAGCCTCTCCCGGGAGGGAGAGGCTGCACGGGGCTAAAGGGGAAGCCAAAACAGCGAGCGGGATCCATACCGCGTGCTGCTTTGGCTTGCTCCATAGCCGCGCGCAACCCTCTTTGGGGCTGGGGGAAAATTTTTTTTTCTTGATTTCCCCCACTAAAAACTGGGTGCGCCCTATGGTCCGGTGCGCCCTATGGTGTGAAAAATACGGTATATTTCAGATTTTCTTGCTTCATGGCAGTTCTCACTCCAATATTTTCTTCACAATCTTCCAGAGTTAAAACGGCACTTCTTAAAGGCTATGCTTTCGATGGGGGTGGAGTGAGAATTTCAGAATATTAGCTGCTTGCGTTTTCTAAGATGGCTGCACAACCACCAATAATCTAAGCCAAATGCACGCAATTGCCGCGTACATGTAGGTTCTCGTCTCCTGGGTTTAGATCAGAGACCGATCGGATGACTCACAGAAACACACAGAAAGAGATAAAAAGGAAACAGCATACGTTTGAAGAAAGTGTTTGCTTTTGGCAGGGAGTGGGGGATTTCTTTCTTTCCTCTGTTTTCCCTTTTCTTTTTGACAACCATTCATCACATGAGTCAGAGAGGAGGTTTGCGTGGGTAGATCTCTGTGGGCGGATGCATCTGTGGGTGTCAGGGTGAGACAGACGTAGATAGATGGCTGTAATTAAGTAGTTAGTGAAAATTCCATTACCACATCATTAATATCTGGTTCTAAACTGCGAAAGAAAACAATAGAAAGCCTCAGTCCACAATAAGCAAAGTCATGGGAATAGTTCATTTCTACCAAGGGGCCCCAATGCCAAGATTTTCACTGCAGAGCCCCAGGCGAAATTTACATGGATGGGATTCTTTTCCCAGTCAATATTGTACTTGATGGTTCGTATCTGTTCCCTTCTCACCATTAAAGCCCATCACTCATTGCTTCCGGTGGGGAACAACATGTTATACCCACTTGTCTGTACAAACCTACCCTGGAAGTAACACCTGAAATTACTCACTGTAAAAAGATGTGGTACTATGCCAGTTCCTGGGCCCTGCCCCTATGACGCAGAAATGTTCTTATTGTAGCTCTAAGATTTTCTGGGGCACCGCTAAGAATGTAAAAATTGTTAAAATGCTGGAAGGGTTATTTTTTTCAGGCTACCTGGGGGGTTTCTGGGGAAATTGCAACAATATAATATAATATAATATAATATAATATAATATAATATAATATGATATAATATAATATAATAATATAATATAATATAATATAATATAATAATATAATATAATATAATATAATATAATATAATATAATATAATATAATATAATATAATATAATATAATATAATAATCCTATCTTTTAGGTTCATGTGCAACGTGTGCATTATTGCACACGTTTGTGACAGACAACCCTATTGGTAGAGAAACAATAGAGATGTTCTTATGCTTAACAGTATATATATAAATTTAACAATCAAGAGAACTTGAAAATGGTCTTGTATAGCTTCTTCTTTTCTTAAAGCGAAAAAACTGCGAACTTTTGCCGACAAAGTGCAAATTAGGTAGGGTTGCATTGAAATGCAAACCTAACCCACTTTCCTGGCAGGTATGCTTAGGATAACGCCTTGGGGAAATGCTTCACATGGCCTGGATTGGGCTCTTTATATTTTGTAAATAAAATGTATATATTTAAAATAAAATGTATATATTTAAAATAAAATGTATATCAATGTAATAACTGAAGGTAACAGTTTATACAGAGGTAACATTTGCTGACTAACTGACAGAACATTTACTTTGACAATTTCGTAATGAAAAACTAAAAAAAAAACCCTCTTGAAAGCAGAAGTGCATTTCTTCAGTCTATTATTATTATTATTATTAACATTTGTATACTACCCTATACCCGCATATCTCAAGGCAATTCACAGGATAAAATCACAGTGTAAAAAAGACAAAATACATAATCAAAACAAAAACAACCCAATAACACCCTCCACCCCGCAAGTCTAGCTTGACTATTTCCCAGAATTAGCAGGCTTATCTTTTAACACTTGCTGGATCCAGGGATTAAAGGGGTCTAGCATCTCCCAGCTCCCAACATTATTGAACGTTTCCCCTTAGGAAGGTTTCTGACTTTGAGAAAGGGCCACTGCTTGGTTGAAGAGCACCTACTTTTCCTGAAGGTGGTCCCAGATTCGAATCCTTGACATTTCCATATATATATTTGCACCCCGCCCATCTGGCTGGGTTGCCTCAGCCACTCTGGGCAGCTTCCAACACACATAATAATAATAATAAAACATCAAACATCAACAATGTGCTTTGCTGCTCCCCCCCCCAATGCTTTAAGCAAGCTGAAAGTATATTTGTACGTTCAAGCAAGGAAAAGTTCGTTCTTTCTCTTTTTAAAGCACACACAGGAATGAATTTCTTCAAAATAGCTTGCAGGTTGTTCATGGGAACAATGGGGATTGTGACATCACAGCTACCAGCCAATCAGCACCGGGCAACCAAGAAAACTCCTGCAGCACACTGGCAAAATCAGTTTCCCAGGAATCTTATCGTGGATGAGGATTAGGAACAAGAATGCGGTCAGTGTGCCTGCTCTTTTTATATACACCAAGTAAAGAAAATACGTGTAAGGACACCCTCTGTTGGGCAGGATCAGACCTCCAAAAGTACATAGGTTTTGTGATTTTGAGTACTTAGTATTTGACAAGCAGGACCTGCAACAAAATAATGGCGTGTATCATCACCCGACAACATGGGTGCTCATTCTGGGTTTAAGCTAGCCAACTATATCCTCCTTAGGGAGAGAGATGTGATTCACTGTGCATTTAAAGCTGAATCCATCAGATTTGTGCTTTCCAAAACGATATGCAAACTAAAACTCAGCCGGGCTTCGAAATTTGCACTTATCTGAATTTTCCGGCGCAGAATTCTCCAGCCAGTGTTTGCAAAAATGCATGTTTTAGGAGAAAGTGTGCCTAAAAACCAAATATGTATTTGTGAAAATGACATACAGAAAAGCAGAATTTCTTCTCATAAACACATTTATATATATATGTGTGTGTGTGTGTCTGTGTGTGTGTGTGTGTGTGTGTGTGTGTGTGTGTTTATGAGAAGAAATTCACTCTAAAACATTGAAGAATTTTATAAGGATTGTTTTTAAAAATTGCAAATTGCTGCAGAAATATAAAGAACTGAATCTGAGGTTGGAGAAAAACTGAGAGAACCAAAATTGACAGATTTTCCCATCCTTACCCCTCAGGATAATATAACCCGTAGGGGCTGAAGCAAGGCATTCCAGTTGTTTCCTTTTCCCCAAGACAACATACATTTTCTTTTCCAATTCACATTCAACATCCCATGGCTACTGAGCATTGGATAACAACAACAACAACAACAACAACAATTTATTATTCTTATTCTTATTCTTATTCTTATTCTTATTCTTATTCTTATTCTTATTACTACTACTACTACTACCCCACCCATCTGGCTGGGTTTCCTCTTTTTTGTACAATTTTGAGATGTTTAACTACCTCTTGTACTTCTGCAAACTAAGCTTCCTCTGAGCATGCGAACATCTTCTTGTTTTTCACTGGCCTCATGTTGGCTGCTATGATGTTAACACTCACCAACTGAGTTGACTATTAGCCGCAGCGCTGCTCACTCTCCCTATTAACACGAAAAAGCACAGTGTGTATAATAAACAGATAAAAGCTGTAGGTGGTAAGAAATGCTTACGATCTGGTTGTCATAATGCTTACGATCTGGTTGGAACTGATTGCCCCATAGAAATCTATATAAAATGCCTTCTTAGGGGGGAAATGTTCACAACTATCAGATTCTAACCAGAACAGTGGAAATAGACATATGTATAAGAGTATATGAGGAGCAGAGTATGGGTAGTTTTCAACCCAGTTTTACTCAGAGTAAACCCACTGAAATTCATGGTCCTAATTTAAGGTAAAGGTAAAGGGACCCTTGACCGTTAGGTCCAGTCGTGGCCGACTCTGGGGTTGCAGCGCTCATCTCACTTTACTGGCTGAGGGAGCCGGTGTACAGCTTCCGGGTCATGTGGCCGGCATGACTAAGCCGCTTCTGGTGAACCAGAGCAGCGCACGGAAACACCGTTTACCTTCCCGCCAGAGCGGTACCTATTTATCTACTTACACTTTGACATGCTTTCGAACTGCTAGGTTGGCAGGAGCAGGGACCGAGCAATGGGAGCTCACCCTGTCATGGGGATTTGACCCACCAACCTTCTGATCAGCAAGTCCTAGGCTCTGTGGTTTAATCCACAGCGCCACCCACGTCCTAATTTAGTCATGTGCATTAATGAGATAATTGCATTAGGAAATGCAACTAATTTAGGTACACACGAAAAGGCCTTCTGAGTTTAGGAAGCTGTTTTATCCTGAACCAGATCACGGCTCCGTTTACCTGTTCACTGTCTATACTGATCGGTGGGTAAAGGGCGTGGGTGGCGCTGTGGTCTAAACCACTGAGCCACTTGGGCTTCTTTTTTCAAAATGGTCATGCCCAGTTTACCAGGAACCTCTCCACTTCCGTTTCCTGTGCGGATTCCAACCTGACGACGTTCTCAATGGATGCAAACTCGAAAGTTTCATTTATGCCTTTGGATTGCCAGGCAGTTGGATACCTGCTTCTGCATCCCCTCTCAGACCTGCAATTTGGTAGCTTCAATTTGGGTGACAGTCGGCTTCACTTTAATTACAATGATCGCTCAATCTGGAACAAAGCTATTTAAAATGCGGCAGAGGCTGAGCGTTTCCACCCCCTGTTCTCATTCCAAGTTGTGATGTATCCTGTGAGTAAGCAGGACTAGGGCCAAAGCGATGCCTGCTCACCTCGGATGTGGGATTTTAATTAAAAAAAAACCAACCATTTTCACAAAAGCTTTGATTTCCCGTTGTAAGCCTAGGTGTTGTTTTTGTCAGAGGCGCTCACAGCCCAGGCCTCCCACTGTGGCATTGTTGTTCTTCTCCCTCAAAAAGCCTCTGCAAGGCCAAATGTGTTTTTATTCTCATTCAAGTCACAAAGATATCGATAATAAAAGCAAATATCCCTCACCAGGTGCCCTTCAGAAGTTTTGGACTCCAAGTCCCAGCAGCCCCAGTCAGGTATGGCCTGTGGGATGATGGGAGTTGTAGTCTGGGAACCTGATGCCCTCCAGATGTTTGAGACTACAACTGGTCCACAGACAGGGCTGGCCCAAGGCGTTTTGGAACCTGAGGCGAAATAATAAAATGGCACCGGGTCTCCACCAAAGAAGAATACACTCCGACACTTTTCTGATGAAAATAGGGTACCCTCCAACATTTCTCTGATGAAAATAGAGGCATCCACCCAACATTTCTCCGATCAGTGCTTTTTTCGGGGGGGGGGACACAGGGGTACGTGTACCCCTAAACATTTTGTGAATCTTTTAAAAAAATAGTTTCTTCTCTAGCACGGGGAATCATCAGTTCCGTTGAATAGCGTGGTGAATCATCAGTTCTGTTGCTGCCCCCGATGGCGGCCTCATTTCCTGTCACCGTGTTTCCTGAGTCTCAGACGGAAGCGAGCGTTTAATGTGTGAAGTAGGAGTTGGAATCTAGCACAGCGATTGGTCAGTTTCGTTGTTACCACCTCTGATGGCGGCTTCATTTCCTTCATTTCCCGGTGTTTCCTGAGTCTCACACGGAAGTGAGTGTTTAATGTGCGAAGCAGTGTGCAATGTGGAGGTAACTTTTTTATTTTTTATTTATTTCATTTCTATAGCGCTTTATATTTTTAAGAAAAATCCCAAAGCGGTTTACAACATATTAAAGCATCAATAAAGCAATCTTGAATCAAACATTTCTGAAGAAAGTCAAATATAGGGTATACAGTCAAAGCGATATAATTAACAGAAAACTAAAATATTATAGGTTTCAAAATAAAACACTACAAAGGAGGTCAGCTACAGAATACAGACTTAACACAAAGTTAGCAACAACAACAACAAACATCTTAAACATTTTTTTTAAAAAAACATTGCTAAGTGAAGTCAAACTATAAAATGCACATTTAAAACAGCATAATTAACAAGAGAATAAAAAATGACACGGCTGTTTGGCAGGCACAAAAAGATGGGGCAAAAGAATCCAATAAAGACTCTCCTCCCTGAAAGAGAGGGGAGTGGTTGTGGGCGGGAGCACGAGCACCGCCCAGCAGGGGGGCATTTGCCCCCTGCCTCCAGCTCACCTGGCTGGTGCTCACGCCCCCCTCCTGTGGCCATCCAACCAGGTGCCACGGAGGGAGCGTGTTCAGCAGCCTTTTGCTGCAGCACTAGCCTCTCCCTGGCCTCATTCCTCATCGTCGTATCTGGCGGTCGTGTATTCTGTCCGATGCCTGCTTGGCGGGAGGCCATGGCACGACCCTCGGTGACAGCAGGAGGTGAGCCTATAGTTGGATCAGCATCAACAGGCTCCACCTACTGGTGAATAAACCCACTTGTTTCAATCCAATGCCTAAGCCAATACCTTTTCATTGCTGTAATCAATAAAGTTGTGGCCTTTTCTAGCCCATTAACCTTATATCACGTGTCCTTGTGTCTTCATTTCACTTCGCGGGGTCGGGTTCTCGAAACACAATTAGGATTTGTTGTCAGGCATAGCAATGTCCCTGCGGTCTCACCAGAAGCTTCTTTTGTAGCATGTTCTTTATACTTTGGTCCCTTTACTGTATTTATTTCCTCCGATTTGAACTATAAAATGGTGATTTTCTTGAGTCAAAATGAGAGTATCCCTAAACCTTTTTTTTTTTTTAAAAAAAGTACTGTCTCCGATGAAGAAAGGAACATCTGTTTGTGGGCTTCCCATAGGCATCTGTGAGGACTGGAAGTTGGACTTAGATGGGCCTTTGAGCTTACCTGACGGGTCTCTTTCTTATGTGCAAGTGATTCAGCAAGGACAGGAACCAGAAAATAGGGACTGCACTTGATAATGAGCGATGGTTAGAACGTATGGGGGAAAACATCATCAAAAATCTGGATGATGGTTTTGATTTTAAAAATCTGCTTTTGTATCTCTGTGCCGGGTCAAGTATACCTATCTCCACAGGAGTCAACTGCTGCCGAATAACACCCAGTCTCTTTTCTTTTGCTCTGACACATCATTCTAATTTGCTCCTCTGTGGTGATACTCAGTCATAACCACCCACAACCACTTGTGCGTACCCAGTCCTACTCACACAGCTCTCGCCCCTGCCTGGTCACACTGAATCATCCTTCCTGAATACCCGTCCATGCAGCTGTTTGCCGCTTCACAACTGCTAACTTTTCTACCAATGCCCCATGGATTTGGAGCGATGAAAATGCCCACTCTTCTCCTTGTCTCTGTAAGCTGCTAAAACCAAGTTGCCGCCGTTAAAAAAACAGGCCTTTCCCCTTTACCTTGAACAGAAATTCGGAAGGTCTCGCTTTCTTCCTGCCCATGGATGCCACTTTCTTGGTGAAATTTTGCTCCTAGAGGGAGTACCATACAATTGCTCAGGGATTCTAACAGAGCTACCTATCCATGTCAGCAAAAGTCTGAGACTATGGGTTAGCAGTAGTTTATCTCCATCAATCCTGTCACAGAGGGGATTATTCTTATTCTTATTCTTATTCTTGGTGAATCTATCCATTTTGAGTCCTTCTGGTTTTTCAATGCTAAATTCCATTTGCTACTTTTCTGCATTGGTTTTGTTTTTAACTAAAAAAAGAAAGACTTCACAAAAATTGTCAACACTTTAGTGCAGATATGCTCCTGATGTGAATATTTCTGTACACAATTGTGCCTCACATACACATCTTGGCAAGCAACATCTCCCTAACAGAATACAATTTTTTTAGAATGCACACATGTTCAGCACACTTCTCTAAATGTATGCATTTTATAAACACATATTTTTTTTTTTATTAGAGAATTGCATCGCAAAACTCAGAGAAGTGTGGCTTGGGAAGGAGGTGAACTGAACAGAATTTCATCCCACCCCTAGTTAAAGAGCAAAACTGACCTTTATTTGAGTTCCTCTTTGGGGCCCTATTCTCTTCATCCAGTGTTTCCAAATGCTGTGAATCTTCATATATATAAACATCGGTTTCCTCAGCTTTTACGCAACACTGTCATTGTCCTTTTAATTGCTATTGGCTTAACTACTCTGATGTCACAGAGATATTCAGGCTGACTAGATGAACAGTAAAGGAAACCTGAGAGACTTTAGAATTAAAATTCTAAGCCCAACGAGCAGCTTTTGTTAAACCATGCAAGTATTCCTACACACCACTGACTTTTGAACAAATCTTTTCTGGTGCAGATCTATTTCAATATGGGCAGTGCTGCTGCATACTTAGTTTGAAGATGAACCAATTGTTTTACTACCACAAAACTGCTTTTAGTGCTCTTAGTTTAGCCAAACGATGGGGTATCTGTTGTTGGACTACAACTCCCATCATCCTTGACCACAGGGTCATATTATGTGAGCTGCTGGGAGTTGATGTCAGGGCCTGGCTGGCTGAGGAGGGGTGGCGGAAGCTGCCTGACCAAGAGCCCCCCAGGGGAAGCACAGAGGGAGAGGAATTAGATCCTGGCTCCTAGAATCATAGAATCATAGAGTTGGAAGAGACCACAAGGGCCATCGAGTCCAACCCCCTCCCAAGCAGAAAACACCATCAGAGCACTCCTGACATATCGTTGTCAAGCCTCTGCTTAAAGACCTCCAAAGAAGGAGACTCCACCACACTCCTTGGCAGCAAATTCCACTTTCGAACAGCTCTTACTGTCAGGAAGTTCTTCCTAATGTTTAGGTGGAATCTTCTTTCTTGTAGTTTGGAGCCATTGCTCCGTGTCCGCTTCTCTGGAGCAGCAGAAAACAACCTTTCTCCCTCCTCTATGTGACATCCTTTTATGTATTTGAACATGGCTATCATATCACCCCTTAACCTCCTCTTCTCCAGGCTAAACATGCCCAGCTCCCTTAGCCATTCCTCATAAGGCATCGTTTCCAGGCCTTTGACCATTTTGGTTGCCCTCCTCTGGACACGTTCCAGTTTGTCAGTGTCCTTCTTGAACTGTGGTGCCCAGAACTGGACACAGTACTCCAGGTGAGGTCTGACCAGAGCAGAATACAGTGGTGGGAAACCGCCCACAGCCCAAAGGAGGGGACGATCTGGGAACTACTGGAGGCAGGGAGCTTGAAGGATGATGAAGAGAAGGAAACAGACAAGTGCCCCAGCACAGGGCAGGGACAGGAATCAGACTTGGCAGCTCTACGGCAGAGCCACTCTGACAGCTTCTCTGCTGACAGCCTGCAAGGCAGCCCCCTCCCAGAACAATGCATCTACCTGATGGTACCTCTGGCTGCGAATGGGATCCATTCTGGAGGTCCATTCGCAACCTGAAAAGATAGTAACCCTGTGCATCTGCACACGCGTGGGTCATGATTCGCCGCTTCTGTGCATGCGCATGACTTCATTTTGTGCATCTGCACATGCGATAGCGGCGAAACCCGGAAGTAACCCGTTCTGTTACTTCCGGGTTGCCGCAGGACGCAACCTGAAAACGCGCAACCTGTCACACAGGATTATTATATTGGTGTTTATCGGCTTAAGGAGACTATCAGAAGAGATCATAAAGAAAAAAGAGAAAATATATGAACAAGATGTGATGTGGAAACAGCAAGATAAGACTGGAGAGAACTATGAACCCTGTTTGGACTGATTTGGACATTAACGCAGTAGCAAGAAGATGATCAGAATCCCCCTTCGGATCTTGAAGTATGGGTCCCCCCAACAAAATTCAAAATTTGGCTTTGTAATTCGGAATTTATGTGATGTGATTTAATTTGATGTGATTGGCCAGTTAATAAAAATTATTTTTTTAAAAAAGAAAGAAAACGCGCAACCTGAAGCAAACGTAACATGAGGTAGGACTGTATTGGTGTGTCACCGATCAGAGAGCCAGGCAGACACGGAGAGGGTCCCTTGGGACTCGCTGTAGACAGAGAGATGGGCCTGACACAGAGGTCTAGGGAGGGAAGTGGGCAGTCTGGGCAACTGCTTCATCTAGACAGGAGCAACACTTCGAAGTCTCCATGTGTGCTTTGTTCTGCTTCCTTCATAAAGAAACTAGCTGCAAGTTAGCCAAGTGGTTTCACTGTCTTTCTCTGGTCTGTGAACAACCTGCCCTCCTTGCCAGCTCCCTGACAGTTGGAGTGCAGTAACAGCTCCTCATCCCCTCAGTGATACCCAAGGAGCCATTTCAAAACTCGAATGCAGGCAAAGACCAACATAGATGCAAATTAGCAAGGAGCAAGTTTTTTCTCTGAGAAACACCATGTGGCGTTTGCCTCCTAGGTGGGTCATAAGGAAAGGATTACATGTGTGTGAAGTGATTGGCCAGTGGGACCCAAGGGGAGGAGTTAGAGTTAGAGTTGGAGTTGTGTGGAAGTCAGTTGGGAGTTGGAGAAGGAAGAGGGAGGATAAGTCTGTGGGTTGGTCGAGTTGTATTGTGAGAGAGTGAGAGGAACTGATAGGAGGAGTCAGATAGGCAGTTGGGATAATCAGTTAGCAGTTGTTAGGAAGGTATTGGCCGGTATAGAAACTAAGGATAAGAAACTGACAAGAAAAATTATTTGAAACCATAAACTTGTTAAGGCTTATAAAATAAACTTGCTTATTTGATTTAATTTTAACAACTGTCTGGACTCAGTGTGTACCCAAGAGAAATGGGTTGGTGGCAGTGGGGAAGCAATCGCAGTGGTGGCACAGGGATCAATGGACCGTCAAATGTCCGGGGACCCTGTGTGATCGCCACACACCACCACCATGGTTCAATGATCCAATGGTCAACGTGGACTGGTAGAGTCATTCCAGTACCCAGGGTTTGCTGGGTTTGCTGGTCTGTGCAATGCTATGAATGCAAAATGACGATCTACAACTGCCTGTGGCAATAAGATGCATTTTAATATCCAGCTTAATTTTAAGTTTTTTCAGTTGGGGAAGAGAAAAAAGGGGCTCCCAGGTTGACAAATTTCATTTGGTTTTATATTATGCATGGCTTCTATCAGTAGCTCTAGCTTTTTTGCAAGTGGTGCTTTTGTAAGCTTTTAAAAAATAAATTCAGAAAGAGATTCTATTATCACGCCGTGATTCATACCCCTTAAAGGCCTCCAAGCCACTCCTTTACCTGCAAGGCCCCTTCTAGGCAGATAGCCAGATCAGCTAGTCTGCTCCCCACACACAGTATAGCCAAAAATAGTACTGACAAGCAGCTGCACAGATTTTTCTCAAAAGCGGCATGCCAATGACGAACCATCTCAGCTTCACAATCAGGAGCTGTTGTTTAATCAGAGCCATATTTATTAAAGTAAACATGTAAATAATCAGAAGCATTTCATTCAATCATAAGGATTTGTGGCATTCATTAAGCTGTGCACTCGTCAGCCTGGAAATGGTATAGGCTGGGGTTCACCTCTCACAAGGAAAGCGACTGTTCAGAAAATAGAATTTAGTCAGGTATTCAATCTGTGTCCTTCTCCTCTGAGTAGTAATAAGGACTAGTGGCTTGGTTTGGAGATCTAGAGGCCTTGCCAGATAAGAACAACTCGGTTCCCAATCCCTAACCCTCCAGCTCCCCCAAGGGGTTATCGTAATCTTTCTTAGTATATTAAGCAAAATGACAAATGCATTAAGGTGCGGGGGTGAGGTGAGCCTGTTAGAATTCTGTATCAGGCTAGTGAGAAAGCCAGATGTGAAAGTCTTTAGAAGAGTCATAAAACACAAATGATAGACTGGGAGAGGCTATGGAAAACAGATTTGAAATTTACGGCATGTTGTTCATTGAAAGAAAATGATATGAAAATGGTGTACGAGTGGCATTTGACCCTGGTTAAATTAGCAAAAATGTTATAGAATGAGTACAAATACTTGCTGGGAATGTAAAGAAAAAGAAGGCACCTGTTATCATGTGTGGTTGATGTGTAAAGGAATTAAAAATTTCTGGGAAATGATATATAATGAAGTGGAAAAAAAATGTTCAAAATAACTTTTGTTAAAAAACCAGAAGCTGTCTTATTAGAAATTATAGGTACCGAGATTCCAAAGGACCAGGAAAGATTGTTTATGTATGCAACAACAGCCACAAGGATGCTATTAGCCCAGAGATGGAAGAAAGATACAACCCCAACCAGAGAAAAATGGCAAACCAAGTTGATGGACTATGCCGAAATACCAAAATTAACTGGGAAGCTCAGTAATCAAGAAGACAAGAACTTTAAAAAAGACCGGGAAAAGTTTATAATTTATATACAAGATCATTGTAAGCAGGTTAAGACATTGGCAGGATTTTAACCACACTTGTAATGTAAGGGAATGTATGGAAAATTTAGAAAGACAAAAAACTGGAGACGTATGGATATGCAGTTGAAAATATTATCAATAGGACACATGGAAGGGATGGGGGGGGGGAAAGTTGGGAGATTCAAAATGATCTCGATATTTGGATTCTGAATTGGTTTTTGTTGTATGTTTATACTTTTGAAAATCAAATAAAATTTATTTTTTTAAAAAATATATAGAAGAGTCCTGAAATATCAGCTGACTTGGTGGTACAAAGAGACTTTCTTTGCTGATGTGGCTTCCTGCATTTCCCCACTTTTGGTTGAGCCTGGTGGTTGTGCGGCAGCTCTATCTCTGCTCAATTCCTGTCAGAATCAAGCACTGTGAGCCAAACTCGAGTAGCCTTGTTGTCACAGCGCTGACACCATGCACCGGGTGGCTTATCTCAATGCGTTTTTGTTGGACATTGCTCGTCCCTCTCTCTCTAGTGACAATCCTGCCCAGAGACCTGGGCTGGTGATTCCTCAACGCACCTGCCACCATAGGCATCAATTCCTAGGGGCGGCCCCCTCAATATTTGTTGGCAGAGGGCTGAGCCCATCCCCAAATGTTGAGGGGGCAGAGCAGTGCCGGATTAAAAGACCTGGTTAAAAAGGAACATTTTTGCCTGGTGCCTAGAGGTGTGTAATGAAGGCACCGAAGGCCTGCCCAGGCCTCTGGCGCCATCATTACACACCTTTAGGCACCAGGCAAAAATGTTCCTTTTTAACCAGGTCTTTGGTTGATCTGATTGACATCCTATGCCCCTTTAAAATGTGTTTTTATTGGCGGGGGCTATTGGGTTGTTGTTTTTATTTTTATTATGCATTTTGTGGTTTTATATTTTTTTTATATCTTGATTTTATTCTGTGAACTGCCCTGAGACCTCTGGGTATAGGTAAAGGTAAAGGGACCCCTGACCATTAGGTCCAATTGTGGCCGACTCTGGGGTTGCGGCGCTCATCTCGCTTTATTGGCCAAGGGAGCCGGCATACAGCTTCCGAGTCATGTGGCCAGCATGACTAATCCGCTTCTGGCGAACCAGAGCAGCGCACGGAAACGCCGTTTACCTTCCCACCGGAGCGGTACCTATTTATCTCCTTGCACTTTGACATGCTTTCGAACTGCTAGGTTGGCAGGAGCAGGGACCGAGCAACGGGAGCTCACCCCGTCGCAGGGATTCGAACCGCCAACCTTCTGATTGGCAAGTCCTAGGCTCTGTGGTTTAACCCACAGCACCACCCACGTCCCTATAGGGAGGTATATAAATTCAATAAATAATAATGATGATGATGATGTACATGAGCCACACGTTGCACGTGTGATGTTGCGTGTGTGTAACGTTGGGCCTCCTCAATATTGGGTACAAGACGGTGCCACTGCCTGCCACTCATTTTTACTCACTCAATCTTTTCTGGACTCAGCAAATGAGTCAGGTGACTGACTTAGTCACTCCCAAGGGAGCGGGGTCCCGGGTCATCACTCCAGGATATGAAGAGAAGCAGTAGAAATCCTACTTATATTTTGAACATGCTGGACGTTTCTCCTGGATGACCGCTTTGCAGTATCTAAATCTACCTAGAATGCCCACTTAACCTTCACCCCAACCCCTAATCCTACCTCTACCCATAATCCTAAATATCTGTCTAAAACAACCATACACAAAATATACACACAAAGTATATAAAAAGAAAAGTGTACACAAAATAAATGAAGGTTTGCATTGGAAAAAAATAAAAAAATGAAAGACTAAAATAAATACAGAAACAAAAAATAAAGAATAAAATAAATACAGAAGTAAAAAAAAAAGAATAAAATAAATATACAAATAAAAATAATAGAATTAAAAAGTAGACAAAAATAGAACTCTCTAATCTCTCCTCCTCTCCATCACCTCCTGGCTCCTTCTGGCTAACCCACACTGGATATCTGTGGTTGGTGGTTTTTAAGCCAGCAGCAAGAGATGTCACAAAGGAAGGTGGGATGCTGTTACCTTGGCAACCCACCTACCTTGACACTGGGGCAGTATTGCTTCTCCTGTGTCGTGATTATTCTTCAGGACTTTGAGGCGTCTGCTCAGAGGGGAATCTTCTCCTTCCTCTCCTGTCAAGAGGTTTCTTCCTGTGCCTGCCTGTCTCCTCATCAGGTCCATTCTTTCGCTGCTTTATTTCCCCAGCAAAATCTTAATTGCTGCCGGATTGATTCTTGCACTAGGGGGAATACCATTTATTTTGAAATTATAATTAGATATCTAGTCCTCTTAGGGTCTGCAGGTAAGCAGTCTTTCAGCTTTGTTTCAGAAAGCCTCTGAAAGTTGGAAGCTAAGTATAGCTAGGTTTTGCAAGTCGTGAAAAGGCAAATGTCTTCAGAGATTCCTCATGACTTTAATTAGACATGACCTTAGCCAGCTAGAAAAGGATGCTACTCAGTCTAAGCTAGAATATTATTTGGTTGGCTTTAGGGAGGTTCGGGAATTTGCACTTTTGACATTCTTCATGTATTTCAAGAATTTCAGGAAATGTATTATTAGTAGTAATAGAGTTCTTCTTTCTCAGATGACAGCAGTCTACTTGTGAGAGCCAGCCTCTGAAATATGGCGATGATGATGATGTCACCTTTAACAAACACACAAGAACATAGCATCCAACATTTCTCAGA
Source organism: Podarcis cretensis (assembly GCF_951804945.1). Classification (NCBI taxonomy): domain Eukaryota; kingdom Metazoa; phylum Chordata; class Lepidosauria; order Squamata; family Lacertidae; genus Podarcis; species Podarcis cretensis. The sequence goes on from NC_137170.1 coordinate 123,871,971, forward strand.
TGAACATAGGGACATGTCAAGACCCTGTGACCACACAGTTCCCTAGGGAGTGAATAACCAGACAAAACAACGGCATATAGATTTATGGGTTCAAATAGGCCACATCTTTAATGGTTACAGATATGAATGGTTTGGCACAGACACTGGGTGAAGCCAAATTATTCCACACTACTAAATCAAATAAGTGTTGGAAATGTAAAGAGTAAGAAGGTTCCTTTTATCATACGTGGTGGTCTTGCAGTAAGGTTAAGGCTTACTGGGAAATGATATACAATGAAATGAAAAAGATGTTCAAAATAACATTTGTTAAAAACCCAGAAGCCTTTCTCTTGGGAATTATAGGGACAGAACTATGGTACCTAAATTGCATAGAAACTTATCCATGTATGCTGCTACAGTGGCAAGATTGTTATTTGCCCAAAAATGGAAAGAAGAAGAAGTCTCAGCAAAGGAAGAATAGATACAAAAACTTACTGGAAGAATAAGAAATCTTTTTATAAAAGAGTGGAAATGGTTTATTGAATATGTACAGATAAATTGTAAACAGATAAAAACACTGGCAGGATTATTGTAATAACCTGCAATTACATAAGAGTATATATTTAAAGAAGATAAATAGATGAGTAAGTTAAGTGAATTTGGATATGCAGAAGATATTAAAAATAAATTTAAGGAAGCACAGAAAGAGGGAGAAGTCAAGTTTTAAAAAGTCAAAATTATGGTAAAATCAGTGAAATGTATATATCTTAAAAGTATAAATAAAAAATATTTTAAAAACCAACCCCCCCCATTAATTATTCCACTCCAGCCCATCTGCCGACAGTGCATCTAAGGGTAAACTACAGCTTGAGGGGGACCCATGACCTACATCAAATAGGGGTACCCCCGAGGGATCCCTGTTGCCGGAGTGCTATGGCCCTAGCCCCCACCTGGGTGTCAGACAGAAGCCACTGTTCCTGGATCCCTTTAACAAGATACCCTTCACCAAGGAGGGGCATGCAAAGACTACAACCTCCCCTCTAGCCAAGACCTAGGTGTACCCTAAAGGTTTTAAGATTTATACAGTTTTCCAAACACTTGACTACCCACAGATCTTAGATGATTGTGATATATGATTGGTCCTGAATGTGGTAAATGAGCCCCTGAAGGACCAGGTACGCAGCCTGGAAGTCATTTTGGACTCACAGCTGTCCATGGAAGCGCAGGTCAATTGTGTCCAGGGCAGCTGTCTACCAGCTCCATCTGGTACGCTGGCTGAGACCCTACCTGCCCATGGACTGTCTCGCCAGAGTGGTGCATGCTCTAGTTATCTCCTGCTTGGACTACTGCAACCCACTCTACGTGGGGCTACCTTTGAAGGTGACCCAGAAACTACAACTAATCCAGAATGCGGCTACTAGACTGGTGACTGGGAGTGGACTTCAGGACCGTATAACACTGACCTTAAAGGATCTACATTGGCTCTCAGTGCGTTTCTGAGCACAATTCAAAGTGTTGGTACTGACCTTTAAAGCCCTAAACAGCTTTGGCCCTGTATACCTGAAGGAGCGTCTCCACTCCCATCGTTCAGCCCGGACACTGAGGTCCATGTCCAAGGGCCTTCTGGCGGTTCCCTCACTGCGAGAAGTGAGGTTACAGGGAACCAAGCAGAGGGCATTCTTGGTAGTGGCACCCACCCTGTGGAACACCCTCCCATCAGATGTCAAGGAAATAAACAACTATCTGACTTTTAAAAGATTTAGAAGTTTGGGGATGTTTTTAATGTTTGATGTTTTGATATGTTTTAATATATGCTGTAAGCTGCCCGGAGTGGCTGCGGAAACCCAGTCAGATGGGTGGCATATAAAGAATATAATAATCATTACAGTGGTACCTCAGGTTAAGAACTTAATTCGTTCTGGAGGTCCATTCTTAACCTGAAACTGTTCTTAACCTGAAGCACCACTTTAACTAATGGGGCCTTCCACTGCCACCGCCGCCGCATGATTTCTGTTCTTATCCTGAAGCAAAGTTCTTAACCCGAGGTACTATTTCTGGGTTAGCGGAGTCTGTAACCTGAAGCATCTGTAACCTGAAGCGTCTGTAACCCGAGGTACCACTGTATTATTATAAAAGGTATTGGGTGAAGGCAGGGAAATTGAATTTTCTTGCAGATGCTGACTCAGGATCCTGGTGAAGGAAAAGGTAAAGAACCCCTGACAGTCTAGTTGAGTCACGAACGACTCTGGGGTTGCGGAGCTCATCTCGCTTTACTGGTCGAGGGAGCCGACGTTTGTCCTGGTAGGTAGGAGTTAAGGGCTCTCCTTGGCTACTCCACACTTCTCAGATGCTGCTGAGAGCCATCCCTGGCAAGTCTGAATCTGCTTCCTCGCCGGTTGCTGCTGGCAAGATAGATGCTTAGCAAGAGAAATGTAGAATATTCTTTTCCGGATGAGCAAGGACTTGTGCTCGTTTTCTTGTCTGGCAGCAAAGAAATTCCAGAGGAGACGGCTGTTCACACAGTTACGAACCAAAGGCCCGTTCAGCCCAGCCTTCTGTGCTCCACATTGCTCAGTCGGATGCCTCTGGCTGCTTTGGAGAGGCATGTGAGGCAGCACAGACCAACTCCCTGGTTGGATCAGGTGCCATTTGGCTCCTCCTCTCCCCAAACTCCATAAAGAGCCATTCTACTTGGCTGCTTCAGAGGGAGAGGTGAATATGTAAGTCCCACCTCCCCGTTGCCCTGGCTATGCCCAACAACCAATTAGCTCAGAGGTGAATTTAGGGCTGTTATGTACTGAAGTTCTCACCCTGGGCCAGCAGGGGGATACTGTAGATAGTTGCGTGTCGAGGTCCCCAAGCCACCCCCCAAATAACTCACAACGCACACTTAATTTTTGTTTAAGGTTTTTGGCATAATTTTGGCCACAACTTTATTTAAATACAAAACCGTGAGTGGTTGTTTAGGCATTGGTTAAGACTATCTGTCCCCCCACCTGGGGACAGAACTGACTTCCGGGCACCACTGAAAGACAGTGCGGGGGAAAGCAAGTCGGGGAGAAATGGAGCTGAGTCACAGACCCTCAATTCTCATCCGCATGCTCCCCGAAGGCTTGCCGGCCCTAGTCCCATTCCAGGGATTGGACGAAAAGATGGCAAGCCCCAGGATTCCTTTAACGGAATTCCCTTTCCGCAGCAACCATGGAGGGGCAGGCCCAGCCTATCCTAACCCCTCCTCCACCAATTTATAACCAATGCCTAACCGCAAACTTACAAGTTGTGACGATTTGCTACGCAGTAGGCAAAAACCAAATGGCCCAGGCAATCAGCCAGATGGACAAAATTCCTACCAAGCCCCTGCCCCAACGGCAGACGACCCCATGACAGGCATAGCAAGGTCAATGCAACAACCGCTTACTCAAGGGCGGGTGGGCGGGTGATCCGTTGCACGCAGCAAAGAGAAAGCTCCAGGCTGTGTGCAGAGTATTTAAACATTTTACCCCTCCCACCATAATTGCAACATAACTTTTACCCCAGCTACCCAGTGAACCAATCACTGCACCAGGCCATCTTTAAACACCCTGCCTCGTAACAGAGGGGTGGCTCAGCAGACCCCACCGCAACACGTGCTCTCCATGAAGGAGAACACGCTTTATGCAAATGAAGGATCGAAAGTGACGTTCAGTGATTGGATAGTTTTAGAAAATTGTTACAATTATGCGTACTGGAGCTCTATATAAGCAGGCTGACTGAGCCCTTCAGCTCAGTTCTGTTCTGGCCTCTGAATAAACAAGAGCTGTTTGAAGAATCGCTGTGTCGTCTGATATGTTCGCCCACAACTTAACAAGGGCAGCATAACAGGTTCTGCCACAATGGGCGCCAAGCACAGGACGTTGCAACTATGACATAGTGCAGGCATGTCCAACAGATAGATTGCAATCAACTGGTAGATCGTGGGGGTGTTCCTGGTAGATCCTGGTTGATCTCTGGCCCCTCCGCGATCTTCTTACAAAAAAGCAAAAAAACCAAAAAAAACAACCTTTGGCTTCCTAAAAAAAGCTCCATAATTTTGGTGAGATCACTGCCAGCCTTTTTATGACAATGGGTAGATCACTGCTAGTTTTTTTATCTTGTGAGTAGATCGCAGTCTGTTGGTTGTTGGACGTCCCTGACATAGTGAATTGAGCAGAACAGAAGGGGAAGAGGTGGGCCACACAAATTTTGGCCACACGAAAGGCGCCGCTGAAATTTGAAAGACCAAAACTAGCCTCTCCTCTCCCAGAACTATGTCCTGCACTGACCATCTGAGCTGGTTTATGTTACCTTTGTGCCATAAGATGTGAGAGCTGGCACCTGTAAGGGCAATGTATCCGGAAGATAAATTGTATATTGTTATAAGAATTTTAAGATCTTAGATATGTAATAAATGTTCATAAATGTACCAAACAAACACGTACATAAATATATAAACCACATGTCTGGAGCAGCACAGGAAGACCATCCTGAACCCATTTTGACTCCCAAACTGACCAAATGTTTTCTCTGCAAGGAGGGAGGGGGTGAGGAAACCTTCCCATTGTCTCAGGAATTGGGTAATCACCATTTCAAAGGAATGGTCAGACTACCAGGAAAGGCAATCAGATAAGCCATTATCAGATAACCTGGCAGACAGGAAAAACAACAACATTCAAATTTCTGTTGTAGACCACCTTTTCTGTGATGTAGGTATGATGTTTGTGGGGGATGGTCTTGGGTTACACCCCTTCCGTGATGTATGTATGATGTATGGAGGGGTGATCTTGAGCTCCAGGGCAGGGAATTTAAAATGTCTATATAAGGGCAGGCACACCTTTGTTCCGGGTCTTCCTGCGTGTGAGGGGAGCACTCTGTTGCAACAGCTTTAATAATGATCAGGCTTACTAGCTGCTTTGCTTCTCAATATTCTCTGGTTGGCCTCTGTTATTTTCCCCTACCAATAGGGAACCCACGTAAGGACTCTACATGGGCTCTTGGATACCCCATAAGGGAAAAAGGGAAGATTTTGTTTACAACAATATCGAGGAGTTAGTGATCTGACATGGTTGCCCTCTTCCTGCCTCTGTTTCTTCCCCCTCTCCTTGTCTCTTAAGTTCTTTGACTGTGAAATATACTCGGGAGTCACGAGTGGATTTCATGCTCTTTATTTAGCTCATAGTGGTGAGGAGGAATGGAAGTTGCCCCACAATATCTGCTTTATATACATTATTTACACAATGGGCTGCACGTGATTGGCTAATTCCGGGATTCTCCTGTACGCCAATCAGGTTGCGGATTCACTTCCACCTGGAGCTGGATTGGCTGGCTCCTGCAGACCAATCACACTGCTGCATTGTTTTAGGATCAATCAGACTGCTGCATTTTGGATCCTATTCAACTCAGTACATAACAGATGGCATGAGAACAGCCTTTCACGTCCTAATCAGGTAGGAGGAAGAGATAGTGATGAGTACCTTCTTTGATGTTGGACGTTGTTTCAAGAAAGTCAGGCACTGGGAGCGGGTGGCTAATGAATGATCTGCATGTAGCCAGTCAGGCAAGCCACACAGGCTGGCTATCTAGCTATCTATAAATCAGATGGTTGTGGGCAGAGTTTATTTGAAGCTCGTGCACGGACTGATTGGCCGTGGGGCCATGCAAACTAAAGACTGCCTAGGGGAGTCACATCACCACTTCTTGAGGGCTTCCAAGTGGCAGATCAAAGTGCTTGCTTGGTATGTATATATTGTGTTAAGTTGTGGGTGAACATATCAGACGACACAGCGATTCTTCAAACAGCTCTTGTTTATTCACAGGCCAGAACAGAACTGAACTGAAGGGTTCAGCCAGCCTACTTATATAGAGCTGCAGTACAACGTAACTGTAACAACTTTCTCTAACTATCCAATCACTGAACGTCACTTTCGATCCCTTATTTGCATATGTGGACCTGAACTATCTACAGTATCCCCCTGCTGGCCCAGGGCGAGAACTTCAGTACATAACATATTGCTTGCTGTTTAGAATAAAATCTTTAATCTTCTCACTCACTTATCTTTTGTATTGCTTCTGAATCTCATTTTTAAAGAACCACCTTGCATTTGGCAAGACAGTACCTGCCATTGCTTGTTTCCCTCTTCCCTCCGCAGCCCTTTTTCCTTTTATGTTGCAGCTGTTAGATTGCAAGCCATCACTTTAGATTACGAAATGCCTTGACATAAAATTTTTGCAAGCAGACAAATCCATAAATAAGCAAGCCTGCAAACTTGGCTTAACTGAATGGTCCTGTTTTGTTCTGCCTGAGAAATATAACCCTGGCAGAATCAACTTACTTCAATTTCACTACCATATAGAGAATGAAATGAAAATAGTTCCCTTTCTATGTGCTCCTAGGCAAAGACAACACCACTGTCATGTGCCAGTAACTGTGAACACATAGCATTAGACCACCTGTTGAGAATGGTGGAAAACTCACTCATGTTCCTGCCAGCGTCTGGCTGTTCCTGTACACTTACTTGAAAAATATGTAAGTGTATGAAATACATGTACAATTGTTTTGCAAACTCCCTAAGGGATCCTGCCAACAATATTTGGTTTTTAAATTTCAGGGAAATGAGCAAATTGATCAAGGGGAATTGTATCTCTATTCTTCCAATTCATCGGTATCAATCTCTTGGCCACCATTAGGGCTCATAGAATCCATTTCTGCTGTCCTGTTGTCAACTTCCATACAATGGGTATATAGTTCAAGAGCATATTCACCTCTGAAAATCTTACATTTTCCTGTAGTGTCTTGTTTGTAAAGCCCAGCACTTTCTCCCAAGACTTAGTAAGGAATCTCAACTATCGGTAGCTTAGGCCAATGCAATGCGCTCTGCATGGGGCTACCTTTGAAGGTGACTCGGAAACTACAATTAAACCAGAATGTGGCAGCTAGACTGGTGACTGGGAGTGGCCGCCGAGACCATATAACACTGGTCCTGAAAGACCGACATTGGCTCCCAGTACGTTTCCGAGCACAATTCAAAGTGTTGGTGCTGACCATTAAAGCCCTAAATGGCCTCGGCCCAGTATACCTGAAGGAGTGTCTCCACCTCCATCCTTCAGCCCAGACACTGAGGTCCAGCTCCGAGGGCCTTCTGGCAGTTCACTGGCTGAGACCCTACCTGCCCACAGACTTGTCTTGCCAGAGTGGTGCATGCTCTGGTTATCTCCCTCTTGAACTACTGCAATGTGCTCTATGTGAGGCTACCTTTAAAGGTGACCCAGAAACTACAACTAATCCAGAATGCGACTGCTAGACTGGGAGTGGCCTTCGGGACCATATAACACTGATCTTAAAGGATCTACATTGGCTGGCTCCCAGTGCGTTTCTGAGCACAATTCCAAGTGTTGGTGTTGACCTTTAAAGCCCTAAACGGCCTTGGCCCAGTATACCTGAAGGAGCGTCCCCACCACCATCGTTCAGCCTGGACACTGAGGTCTGGCTCTGAGAGCCTTCTGGCGGTTTCCTCACTGCGAGAAGTGAAGTTACAGGGAACCAGGCAGAGGAACTTCTCAGTAGTGGCGCCTGCCCTGTGGAATGCCTCCCACCAGAGATCAAGGAAATAAACAACTATTTGACTTTTAGAAGACATCTGAAGGCAGCCCTCTTTAGGGTTGTTTTTAATGTTTGAAGTTTTATTCTGTTTAATATTCTGTTGGGAGCCGCCCAGAGTGGCTGGGGAAACCCAGTTAGATGGGCGGGGTCTAAACCACTGAGCCTTGGGCTTGCTGATCGGAAGGTTGGCGGTTTGAACCCCTGCAATGGGATGAGTTCCCGTTGCTTGGTCTCAGCTCCTGCCCACCTAGCAGTTTGAAAGCACGTCAAAGTGCAAGTAGATAAATAGGTACTGCTCCGGTGGGAAGGTAAACGGCCTTTCCGTGCACTGTTCTGGTTCGCCAGAAGCGGCTTAGTCATGCTGGCCACATGACCCGGAAGCTGTCTGCAGACAAACTCCGGCTCCCTCGACCTATAGAGCGAGATGAGCGAGCAACCCCAGAGTCGTCCACGACTGGACCTAAGGATCAGGGGTACCTTTACTGTTAAGTTGTGGGTGAACATGTCAGACGACACAGCGATTCTTCAAACAGCTCTTGTTTATTCACAGGCCAGAACAGAACAGAACTGAAGGGTTCAGCCAGCCTGCTTACACAGAGCTCCAGTACAACGTAACTGTAACAACTTTCTGTAACTATCCAATCGCTGAACGTCACTTTCGATCCCTTATTTGCATATGTGGACCTGAACTATCTACAGTATCCCCCTGCTGGCCCAGGGTGAGAACTTCAGTACATAACATTTACCTTAGTATTATTATTATTAAGCATCCATGGGAGGCATAGTTAATAGCTTCATGGAGGTATCTAAACCCAGATTATGAGGACTGAGTTTGGTGTTTCCCAAACCCGCTGGTGGACCTTGGGCCACTTTCAGGAGGAACTCAGTACCAACTCCTTGAAGGTTGAGTAAAAGGTGGCCAGGAGACATAATGGTCCATGTTGTTGATGGAGAGAAGGCTGCTGAAATTGTTGGAGCGTGCTGCCCATTGCCCAGGAATTATCCTGAGTGTTGCAGAGCTTTTTCTTTGAGCTTGCTGAACTTCCCTGTTCTCTATTCGCAGTGGCGTAGCGTGGGGGGTGCAGGGGGTGCCGGCCGCACCGGGCGCAACATCTGGGGGTTAGGGTTAGGGATAGGGTTAGGGGGCGCAAATCCAGGGTTAGGGGGCACAAATTACTTGCCTTGCCCCGGGTACTGACAACCCACGCTACGCCACTGTCTATTCATCCCTTTGTCCCTTGTTTATTATTGAATGGTGCCCAGCCTATCAAAACCAGGGGGGCAATCCATGCTGATAGCGGTGATGACCTCTGATTATTTGGTCGGTGAGCTTGCCTATCGCTACTGTGACATCCGCCATGCTCGGACCTGACAGAGTCATCTTTTAATATCCAGTTTTAATTTGGATTCCCATTGCTTGTGACTTCCCACCCACTCCACTCCCAGTCTGTGTACACAAGCTCCGCTCGGAGAGAAGCAGATTTCAGAAGGATTTGCTGTAACAAGGACACTTGATCCTTTGAACAAGCAGCATTTACGGAACACGACTCAAATGCACGGTTAGGTGTCCCATCGCAATGGCCTTTCTTTCCATAAATAAAACAGAAGCTTAGTATCGATCAAGCAAACAGTGCTATAGCCTTTTCACAGAAACACCTGTTTAAAAGCATTCTCCCACTACTTGAATAGGAAAAACTGCCCATTCATTTAGTAAAATATGTTGTTGTTGTTGTTGTTTAGTCATTTAGTCGTGTCCGACTTTTCGTGACCCCATGGACCAGAGCACGCCAGGCACTCCTGTCTTCCACTGCCTCCCCCAGTTTGGTCAAACTCATGCTGGTAGCTTCGAGAACACTGTCCAGCCATCTCGTCCTCTGTCGTCCCCTTCTCCTTGTGCCCTCCATCTTTCCCAACATCAGGGTCTTTTCCAGGGAGTTTTCTCTTCTCATGAGGTGGCCAAAGTATTGGACCCTCAGCTTCAGGATCTGCCCTTCCAGTGAGCACTCAGGGCTGATTTCCTTAAGAATGGATAGATTTGATCTTCTTGCATTCCATAGGACTCTCAAGAGTCTCCTCCAGCACCATAATTCAAAAGCATCAATTCTTCGGTGATCAGCCTTCTTTATGGTCCAGCTCTCACTTCCATACATCACTACTGGGAAAACCATAGCTTTAACTATATGGACCTTTGTTGTGAAGGTGATGTCTCTGCTTTTTAAGATGCTGTCTAGGTTTGTCATTGCTTTTCTCCCAAGGAGCAGGTGTCTTTTAATTTCATGACTGCTGTCACCATCTGCAGTGATCATGGAGCCCAAGAAAGTTAAATCTCTCACTGCCTCCATTTCTTCCCCTTCTATTTGCCAGGAGGTGATGGGACCAGTGGCCATGATCTTCATTTTTTTGATGTTTAGCTTCAGACCATATTTCTTTCACCCTCATTAAAAGGTTCTTTAATTCCTCCTCACTTTCTGCCATCAAGGTTGTGTCATCTGCATATCTGAGGTTTAGTAAAATATATTCAGTGCTAAACTGTGGTGTGTTAGCAGAGATATGCATTAAGGCTGATTCAATCTTTTGGGAATTATAGGGAGAGAACTGCCTAAAATTGTATAGAAATTTATTTATGTATACTACTACAGCAGCAAGAATGGTGCTTGTCCAAAAGTGGAAAGAACCAGAAGTCCCAGTAAAGGAAGAATTGATACAAAAACTTATGGAATATGCAGAAATGATGAAACTTACCAGAAGAATAAGAAATCAAGATAACCAACTTTTATAAACGAATGGAAATAGTTTATTGAATATTTACAGATAAATTGGAAACAGATAAAAACATTAGTGGGATTAATGTAATCTGCAGTTTTATAAAAGTATATATTTATAGTAGATAAAGAAATGAGCAAGTTAAATGAATTGGGATATGCAGAAGATGGGGGGGATGAATTTAAGGAAGCGCAGAAAGAGGGGGAAGCAAATAAAATTTTGAAATGTTAAATTGATTGTAAAACTAATGAAATGTATAGAATTGAAAATATAAACAACAACAAAAAAGGCTGATTCAGTCTACTAACTTCTTTCTAAATATATCCCACTTATTGAGCAGTAGGCCTTTCTCAGCCTAGAACTCACGATTTTCATAACATATTGCTGGTAACAGAGTGGGAAAAGTTTATTATACGGCCCACCTTGACCCCCAACATTTTAAATTAGTGCACCACGCTAAAAGAAAATTTGAGATCTTCATAATTTCGAATGATTGGTTCATAGTGACACCCCACTGGGTTTTTGTGGGGTTTTTTAAAGTCTAATTGCTGAATATTTTTACCTCATAAACATTATATGAAATTCGCTTCTGTCAAGTCAAACCGTTCCTTTTGAATGATTTCCTTGTCAGGTATTCATTAAAGAGGGGTTCTCATCAAACTGATAGTCACTAATGTAATGAAAACATCCACGGTGGGTTGCAGATCATTACATTTCTTGATTGCTATAGTACATTGAAGCTAGTAGTACAAAACCATCCTCTTATAAAGCAGGTGTAGCAAGGAGAAGAATGGTTAAGCAGCTAAAAAAAGGTAAAGGTAAAGGACTACTGGACAGTTAAGTCCAGTCAAAGGCAGAAGGGTGGATCCACGGAAGGGTGGATGGGAAGTCAAAGGAGTTGGAAATTCGGCAGTGTCCTTTTCTTCTTTTTGAATATATTTTTATTAAAGATTTCTTAGTTTACAAAAATACGTGCCTTGTCTCTTTTTACAAACTGTGTATTCTACAGATCAGTTTCGTTTGTTGTGAGACGTTAGTGTTAAAGAAAAAGAAGGAAACTTCTACCATATGTGGTGGACTTGCAGTAAAGTAAAAATCTTCTGGGATTTGATATATAATGAGTTAAAGAAAATGTACCAAAGTACATTTGTTAAAAAACCAGAAGCATTTTTACTGGATATAGTAGGGGAAGAAATACCTAGGAGAGACAAAAAATTATTTATGTATGCAACTACAGTGGTGCCCCGCAAGACGAATGCCTCGCAAGACAAAAAACTCGCTAGACGAAAGGGTTTTCCGTTTTTCGAGGTGCTTCGCAAGACGAATTTCCCTATGGGCTTGCTTCGCAAGACGAAAACGTCTTGCGGGTTTTCTTCCTTTTTCATAAAACCGTTAATACCCGGGGAATCCGCGCTCCACAAGATGAAAAAATCGCAAGACGAAGCAACTCGCGGAACAAATTAATTTCGTCTTGCGAGGCACCACTGTACTGCAGCAAGGACTTTGATAGCCCCAAAATGGAAACACCAGGAATTACCAACTATTGAAGAATGGCAGATGAAGATAATAGAATATGCAGAACTGGTGAAGCTGACCGGGAAAATCTGAAACCAGCAAGATCAAACTTTCCAAAAAGACTGGGGTAAATTTATACAATATCTGAAGTGCAATTGTAAACAATTAACAACACCAGCAGGACTTTTTCAAAAGCTTGCAAGGTTGAAGATGCGGGTGGTGCTGTGGTGTAAACCACTGAGCCTTGGGTTTGCTGTTTGGAAGGTTGGCGGTTCGAATCCCCGCGACGGAGTGAGCTCCCATTGCTCGGTCCCAGCTCCTGCCAACCTAGCAGTTCAAAAGCACGTCAAAGTGCAAGTAGATAAATAGGTACCGCTCCGGCGGGAAGGTAAACGGCATTTCCATGCGCTGCTCTGGTTTGCCAGAAGCGGCTTAGTCATGCTGGCCACATGACCCAGAAAAACTGTCTGCGAACAAACGTCAGCTCTCGTGGCCAGTAAAGTGAGATGAGCGCTGCAACCCCAGAGTTGTTCATGACTGGACTTCTGTCAGGGGTCCTTTACCTTTACCTTTTAAGGTTGAAGAATCTACCTTTTTAGATTTATTTAAAATGTGACAAATGGCATGGAAGTACAGTGGTACCTCGGGTTACATATGCTTCAGATTGCATACGCTTCAGGTTACAGACTCCGCTAACCCAGAAATAGTACCTCGGGTTAAGAACTTTGCTTCAGCTTGAGAACAGAAATCGTTCTCCGGCGGTGCAGCAGCAGCGGGAGGCCCCATGAGCTAAAGTGGTCTTCAGGTTAAGAACAGTTTCAGGTTAAGAACAGACCTCCGGAACGAATTAAGTACTTAACCTGAGGTACCACTGTAAGGTAAATAGGAAAAAGTATAAATGTGACGATTTAGTAAGAATTTAAGGTAACCATGAGGCGGGAAGAGCGGAAAGTTGTCCAGCTCATGTGAGGAAGAATTTATGTGAAAAACAAAATTGTATTCATCTATTAAAAATGAAACTTTATTATTATTATTATTATTATTATTATTATTATTATTATTAAAAGTGGTGCATACAGTGTGAGGTTAGGAAGAAAAGCGGGGGAAAGTGGGGGAGCGGGGAATGGCAAGCGGGGTGGCAATGCTTCAATTCTTCTACTTAGTGTGCTCTTCTGATTGTTCCATCGGCACAAGCATCTCAGCTTGCCAGTGTCACGGAGCAGACAGGTCATTCGTGGGTCAGGGAGACAGAGAGAGAATCCAGGCTATCTTGCAGTGAAGCTTCTTTATTCAGCAAAGAAAGCCAAAATTACAAGGAGGCTCCTAAAGGAAAACCCATCGAGTGAACGCAGATGCTCAAACTGTTGTGCGGCTTCTGCTTTGCTCTCTAGCCCTCTGTGTCAGGCCCTTCCCTCTGTGACTGTTTGCTGTGGCGAGTCACTTCACACGGTCTGTGGCTGCAAAAATAAAAAGTATCAATCACGCGAGCAGAGACTCAATGTGTATATCACTTTGTGCAGGCAGGAGCAGGATCCCAAATATAGGGAGAAATTTATGGTGGGGGTAGGCATGTACTACCCCAACCCTTCCCATCCAACAGCACTATAAATATTTTTCCCCATTCCTAATTCAGATTTTGGTTGCCTTTCGCTTTTTCCTAGGTGTAACGTAAGAGAGGACAAGAAACAATGGTCAGAGAAGACAAGAAACAGGCCTTACCTGTTCATAAGTCCATCCTCAACATTCTGTCATTGCAAATCTGAATAATACATGCCAAACCACAAAATCTATTAACATTCAATTGCTGGCTTTGAGTCCTGGGGCTCTTGTTCCTTCCTCTCTGCCGGATCTCTCTGTACATCTCCAGGGCTCCTCTCTGCGTTTGGCTAGGAGGACGGAGATCTCGAATAGAGAAGAGGCAGAATGAAAAAGACAGAGGAAAAACAATTATTACATCCTAGAAAGGAACGGGGCTGAAATTCAGCTTGGCTTAGGCCAAGGTTTGCATCAAACCTACCTAATTCCCGAAACGTCTTGAAACGAAATGTGAACTGAAACAGAGCTAGCCTTCGAAATTGATGATTCTTTGCATTTTGTGGTGCAGTCCTCTAACCAAAAACGTGCCTCCCCCAAAAGCATATGATGGGGGGAAACATAGAAAATATTTATATGTTTAGGCAAAATTGCACGCGAAAATTGTATTAGGAGAAATGAGCAATAAAATGCTGGCTGGGGGGGGGGGGAGCCCTGCTGTTAGGGAGGAATGCAACACTGAGCATGCTTTGTGGAGAAAATGTTCTGATGCAGCAAAACTCTTATACAGTCATACCTTGGGTCCCGAATGCCTTGGTACTCAGACGTTTTGGCTCCTGAACGCCACAAACCAGAAGTAACTGTTCCGGTTCACGAACTATTTTTGGAAGCCGGACGTCCAATGGGGCTTCCACAGATTGAGATTGGCTGCAGGTGCTTCCTGCAGCCAATCAGAAGCCATGCTTTGGTTTCTGAACGTTTTGAAAGTCGAACAGACTTCTGGAACGGATTCCGTTCGACTTTCAAGGTATGACTGTACTCTGAAGAAGGGTGCTGCAATATCCCTGCATGCCATTGGGTGCCATCTGTGAGGAGCATACCTACTCTGCATGAGACTACTATTCCATGATTCCATGATACTGGTGGAAGGTAGCTAAACATTATACTGCTCTGTAGTGGCTGTTTTAAATCAAATGGGGTGGGGGGGGTTGCCTGGTGACAAGCTGTTCATCACCACCCACCTTAATTCATGTCTGAGGATGTAGAGTGAATTATAGAATAATAGAATCGTAGAGGTGGAAGGGACCCGAGGGTCATCTAGTCCAACCCCCTGCGATGCAGGAATCTCAAGTAAATCATACGTGACAGCTGGCCATCCAGCCTCTGCTTGAAAACCTCCATGGAAGGAGAGTCCACCACCAATCCAATGGGACTCAAACCCTCAGCGAGTCAGGGACTTCACCTGAATGGGAAGACAGGCTCCGGTGGATTGAGCAGATGTGATCAACATTGGGTCCAACGGTCAAGAAGGTGTTTTCTGCACATGCTGTAGAGCAGGGGTCAGCAAATTTTTTTAGCAGCGGGCCGGTCCACTGTCCCTCAGACCTTGTGGTGAGCCGGAGAAGTGGTGCTGGGGGGAGGAGCTGGAAGAAGAGGTGAGGGGGGCAAGTAGTCCTCCTCCCCACCTCCCAGCCCAAGCCCCAGCCGTTGCACTTACATTCCCAGCGTTAGGATATTGAGTTTCTGCTCCACCTTTAGAACAGGCATGTTGGAGTTGTTGTAGGTCACATGTCTGTTTACTTCCAGCACAGTCTGCTGGGAACTTCCGTTGTATATACCGTATTTTTCGCTCTATAGGACTCACTTTTCCCCCTCCAAAAATTAAGGGGAAATGTGTGTGCATCTTATGGAGCGAATGCAGGCTGCGCGGCTAAGCCAGAAGCCAGAACAGGGAGAGGGAGCACTGCGCAGCGCTCCGTCTCGCTGTTCTAGCTTGGGGTTAGCTGTGCAAAGCCTCCACAGGGCAGCAGGGTGCCTTCATCCCGCTGCCCTGCGGAGGCTGCATGGGCTGCCCCAGAAGCCAGAACAGCGAGACGGAGGACAGTGGGATGAAGGCACCCCGCTGCCCTCCGGAGACTTCACGGGCTGTCCCCGAAGCCAGAATGTTTTGCCCTGCTTTCCTTTGGACCACATCAGTGAAGCTGAGAGGGAGGTCTTGTTATCTGGGCCAACCAGACCACACTTCCCTGGCTTGCGCCCTGGAGAATTCACTTTGGTGCTGTTTGACTTCACTACCGCACTCTGAGCAGCAGTAGGTTTCAGGCAGAATGGTTCATCTTCTTTCTTTATCGCTGCAAACATAAACTGCCTTGAATATCTGACTTGAAAGGGGGCTGTGGGTGTAATCTGACTTCAAGTCCCATGCCAGAAAACCGAAGGTGTGTTGTGTATGTGTTACAAACAACGCAGGGACAGAGGTTATGGGAGTCTATTCAATGCCTGTTGTGACTTCTCATCTTCAAGAAGTCGCTTAAGCACTGCTAGCTGAATTAATCTCTGTTGATTTTATGTGGTGCTCTGCTGCCATGCAGTGGAAGAATAATGAAACTCTTGTCTCCGTGCGTGTGTTTTTTCCCCACACACATGAAACTCCATTGCATTGTTTCCTATCCACAAATTGCATTAGGGAGCTATGGGTGTGGGGAAATGTTTAAGGAGAATACAGAACACATCACCTTCTTTCTGTTGCAGATGAAACATCCCCTCAAAATGCATAAAGGGGTGGTTCTTTTCCTGTCCTTAAGCATGTCTTTAGAGGCTACTTCCATGAGCTAAACCACATGTTAAGGATTGTCACAGTGCCACTGTGTGCTTCTTAGTAACTGGAAAAACACAGGAGCCCAAATGATTGGTTTCCCCATATTCCTACCCCCAGCCCTGTATCTAAACTCAACTTTAAAATAAGTAATTTGGCATGTGCTTTTGGTCTCTGTACTCATTTGCCTGGGGAAGCTTTGTTCCATTCCAAGATGGAACCCATGCCCTTGGCATGCCAAAGCATGCTTCGTACTTTGATAAAAGTACGAAGGGACCCCTGACCATTAGGTAAAGGGACCCCTGACCATTAGGTCCAGTCGTGACCGACTCTGGGGTTGCGGCGCTCATCTTGCTTTATTGGCCGAGGGAGCTGGCGTACAGCTTCCGGGTCATGTGGCCAGTATGACTAAGCCGCTTCTGGCGAACCAGAGCAGCGCAAGGAAACGATGTTTACCTTCCCGCCAGAGCGGTACCTATTTATCTACTTGCACTTCATGCTTTCGAACTGCTAGGTGGGCAGGAACAGGGACTGAGCAACGGGAGCTCACCCCAACGGGAACCACCGACCTTCTTATCGGCAAGCCCTAGGCTCTGTGGTTTAACCCACAGCGCCACCCGCGTCCCACTTCGATACTTACGTAGGTCTAAATGGCCAATGGTCCATCTTTTCTAATGTGTGTGGGATAACCAGCTTCATATAACCAACATGCTTAAGGCTAATTAATACATGAAGGGGTTAATACCATAGACTAAGCAGTCCTGCCAGGCTTGGCTATGTCCACTTCCCTTCCTCTGTGAAGGAACTAGGTAATTAAGCTTTTGTCCCATCCCTGTCCCCCCCCCCAGTTTGTGAAGCTCATTGTATGAAGAGGTTTGAAATGGTTGCTCCAGCTAAATTTTACTGCCTGTGCAATAATCCTGAAGCACATGAATCTGACCTTTGAAGAGTTTGTTAGTAAACCATTTTTTAAACTTATCAAATGCGCCATCTTTTCCTATGCTGGGGGAAGAGGGAAACTCTGAAAAGAAATCTTTTAAGGGGGCATTTTAGAACTCACTTGGAGGGGCACATTTTAAAGGTTTCACAGCCTATATTTCCATGCTTTACTTTGCTGCATATTTTCCGATTTTAAATCTCTGCTGGGGATCTCTAACCAAAGAGGACTTGCCCCAAACTTGGATCTTGGCATCCAGGAATTATTTCCTTTTTTTGCACAAACAACATGTGCTTGCTGAGTTTTACCTGTGTGGCTTTGTTCTGCATTCCAAAACTGTCATTGTTGTCTTAGTCTGTATTTATTGTTTGATGTGTAAGCCACCTTGAAAATATTTTTTTCTTAATGAGTGGGAGCATTTCAGGGAACTTTCTGCGCTGACTTTTAAATGGCAGCTGAAAACTTTTTTTTTTAAATAATATTTATAACAAAAAAGAGTTACAGAATAATAACACACAAAAGAAAAATACAAAACCCAAAATTTAACATAAAAAGAAAAAGTAAAAACTAAAAATCCCTCTTTATAAAGTCTTACAATCATTTACTTATTTTCGTGACTTCCTCACACCTCCCTTTTTTGTATTCCATCTAAAAATTTGTTCAGCAAATTCATACCCTCTTAATTTACCCTTAATTATTTATCCTCACATATTCTAACTTCAAATTTTCATCTGATATCAATCCCTTCTTACATATTCTTATTTTACCTTATTGCTAGAACCACTTCATTTCATTCCAACGTCATTAACATTCAGTAATTTTACAATGTTTCTGTAAATAGATTTTAAATTTCTTCCAATCTTCTTCCACCGACTCTTCTCCCTGGTCTCGGATTCTGCCGGTCATTTCAGCCAATTCCATATAGTCCATTACTTGCATCTGCCATTCTTCCAAGGTGGGTAGGTCTTGTGTCTTCCAATGCTTTGCAATGAGGATTCTTGCTGCTGCTGTAGCATACATAAAAAAAGTTCTATCATTCTTTGTCACCAATTGGCCGACCATACCCAGGAGAAAGGCCTCTGGTTTCTTCAAGAAGGTATATTTAAATACGTTTTTCATTTCATTAGAGATCATTTCCCATAAAGCCTTAATCCTTGGGCACGTCCACCAGAGGTGAAAGAATGTACCTTCAGCTGAAAACTTTTTTTTTATTCTGCCAGGCCCATTCAGGCAATTAAGAGTACATTTCCCCACAAAGGTCTGTTGATGTTTGCTTTTAATTTATTTTGCTTTTAACTTCTTCTTAACTTTTTATGGTTTCATTCTTTGGTTTTACGTTTTTATATCATTGTAAACCACTGTGATATAGTTTTATGATATAGCAGTATATAAATATTTTTAAATGACTAAATAATAAATAATATCAGTTCCCATAATGCATCACTGGTGTGAGAGTTGGCACTTAATCTGAGTTGCGGCTCATGAAAGCTGAGTGGCAGAACCAGATTTCAAAGTTAAGGCTCCACCCAGGAAAAATCTGGTATTCGGGGGGGGGGGAGGAATACATGGTACCCTTTAACATGTGCATGCAATATTTTGTGTGTGTGTGTGTGTGTGTGTGTGTGTGTGTGTGTGTGTTCTTCCTGGTCCTATGTAGGTCACTACAGCTGATCTCAGGTCCAGGGATGGGGGTGGGAATCTTTACTATTTTCTCAAAAATTGAATTTAATCCCAGATGATCTATTTACTACTGTATAATATGAAAACACGTTATTAAGAGAACACTAGGCAGATTAAGTAAAGGTCAAAGCAGGACATGGACAAAAAAATCTTTGTGCTCTGCTTCTCACTCGCTCTTCTCCCTAAAGTAGATGTTGAGTGGCAAACCAACGCTGTGTCATTTTAAAAAATGGAAATAACTGACTGTGGTGTGAATTTGAGCTGAGGAACTGCAGGTGGGAGTGTGCCTGAGCTATTACTAGTTACTCTCTCTAGCCCCATGAGGAAAAGATGCTGAGAGATAGCTTCTGAGCTAATAATAATTTAAAAAAATAGTCAGAGGGGAACAGGTTAAGCACCCCTCTACTGTGCGTTTCTGATCAAGTTCATAGTCACCAAGGTGGCACTTCATTTATTTTTTAAAGCAATCCTGTCAGGAGACTGCCTAATGGAAATTTTGCAGAGGGAGGCGGGAGGGGGGGAGAGGTGGGGACTGGTCAGGAGACTATATGATGAGAAAGTGTGGTTTGTTGAACCTGACCAATTCCATCTTTTCTAAAGGCAGAAATCCCCATTAGCTAGGGTTGCCAATGACAGAAATAGCGCCCGGGGGGGGGGGGATTTCAGGAAACCGGCAAAATGTCTGGGTTTTTGAAACTTTGCACAAGAAAGCTCAAAGACTTTCAGAAAAAGAAGAAAGTCTCAACAACTGAAATATACTTGGAGTCGAGAGTGGATTGCATGCTCTTTATTTAGCTCATAGTGGTGAGGAGGAATGGAAGTTCCCCCACAGTATCTGCTTTATATACATTATTTACACAATGGGCTGCACGTGATTGGCTAATTCCGGGATTCTCCTGTACGCCAATCAGGTTGCAGATTCACTTCCACCTGGAGCTGGATTGGGTGGCTCCTGTGGACCAATCAGACTGCTGCATTCTGGATCCTGTTGTTCTAGGACCAATCAGAACTTTTTTTTTTAATACATATTTATTAAAGTTTTTGAATAAAAATGCATAAATAAACAACATTACTTATATTATAACATAGTTTCATCACTTCTTTGGACTCCCCCGCGTCTCCCGCTCGCACTTACATCGTTACAGAAAAAAAAATTTTTCCAAGCAAATTACCCACTCATTTAAATATCCGCTCATTTAAATAAAATCTAACAATTCTCCAATAAACTTATATTTTCCTTAATCTCACTTATCATCAAAATCAGATCTAATTCAGTGGTGGGCCATTATTTATGATCTAGCATCCTTCTTAACATTCAACCAAATTACAATATTTTTGTAAATAAATCTTGAATTTCCTCCAGTCCTCCTCAATCCTCTCCTCTCCCAGGTCTCGGATTCTACCAGTCATCCCGGCCAGTTGCATATAGTCCATCAGCTGCATCTGCCACTCTTCCAGCGTGGGTAGATCTTGAGTTTTCCAGCTCTTAGCGATGAGTATCCTTGCTGCCGTTGTTGCATACATAAAAAATGTTCGGTCCTTCTTTAACACCTTCTGGCCGACAATACCCAGAAGGAAGGCCTCTGGTTTCTTAGTGAAGGTATACTTAAATACCTTTTTCAACTCATTATATATCATTTCCCAAAAGGCCTTCACTTTAGGGCAAGTCCACCAAAGGTGAAAGAATGTACCTTCATGTTCTTTACATTTCCAACATTTATTATCAGACAAATGGTATATTTTGGCGAGTTTAACTGGGGTCATGTACCATCTGTATATCATTTTCATTACATTTTCCTTCAGAGCATTACATGCAGTGAAGTTCAGCCCAGTGGTCCACAACCTTTCCCAGTCCTCAAACATAATATTATGCCCAATGTCCTGAGCCCATTTTATCATAACCGATTTAACCATTTCGTCTTGTGTATTCCATTTTAACAGCAAGTTATACATTCTTGATAATACCTTAGTCTTTGGTTCTAACAATTCTGTTTCCAACTTCGATTTCTCCACCTGGAACCCTACCTTTTTATCATTTTTAAAAACTTCTTTAATCTGAGCGTAATGTAACCAGTCTCGCACTTTATCCTTCATTTTCTCCAAACTCTGCAATTTCCAATTATCTCCATCTTTTTCTAATATTTCCCAATATTTTGGCCATTTGGCCTCCATATTGGGTCTTTTTCGGGCCTTGGCTTCCAGAGATGAAAGCCACCTCAGAGTTTTGTTTTCCAATAAGTCTTTGTATTTTGTCCAGACATTAAATACTGCTTTCCTGACAATATGGTTCTTAAAGACCTTATTGATCTTAACCTTGTCATACCATAAGTATGCATGCCAACCAAAAGCGTTGTTAAAACCTTCCAGGTCCAGTACATCAGTGTCTTCGAGAAGTAGCCAGTCTTTTAGCCAGCAGAAAGCTGCGGCTTCATAGTACAGCTTTAAGTCTGGCAGGGCAAAGCCCCCTCTTTCTTTTGCATCAGTTAGTATCTTAAACTTAATTCTGGGCTTTTTGCCCTGCCAGACAAATTTAGAAATATCTCTCTGCCACTTCCGGAAACACTCCGTCTTGTCCACAATCTGCAATGTTTGGAACAAAAACAACATTCTTGGCAATACATTCATCTTAACAGCAGCAATACGGCCTAACAAGGAAAGCTTCAATTTTGTCCAACTATCCAAGTCTCTCTTAATTTCAGACCAGCATTTTTCATAATTATCCTTAAATAGACTCAGATTCTTTGCTGTTATATTTACCCCTAGGTATTTTACTTTTTTAACCACAGTTAGTTCTGTTTCTCTCTGAAACCGTTCCGACTCTGTATCTGTCAGTTTTTTTCCCAGCACCTTAGTTTTCTGTTTATTTAGTTTAAATCCCGCCACCCGACCAAAATCTTGAATCAATTGTAATACTCTTATTGTACTAGATTCTGGCTCCTGCAGGGTCAGAACCAGGTCATCTGCAAAAGCTTTAAGTTTATATTGTTTCGCTCCGACCTGAATCCCTTCCACCAACCGGTCCCCTCTAATCATATTCAAGAGCACCTCCAGAACCGATATAAATAACAAAGGGGAAATCGGGCAGCCTTGTCGTGTTCCTTTTTCAATTTTAAACTCTTCTGTAACCACATTATTTACTATCAATTTAGCCTTTTGTTCTGAATATATTGCATCAATCCCAATCAGGACCAATCAGAACTGCTGCATTCTGAATCCTATTGTTCTAGGACCAATCAGACTGCTGCATTCCGAATCCTATTGTCCTAGGACCAATCAGACTGCTGCATTTTGGATCCTATTCAACTCAGTACATAACAACAACTTTTTGTGTCCAGATTTTTGCTTCTTGAAATATGGCAACCCTACCATTAGTGAACAGTCGGCCACGTTACATTAGTAAGGAAACACAGTTTTGAATGCATTATAAACATGCAACACCAGATGGCGCCAGAGAATAAAAGAAAATTCTATGCAATTTCCCATAGCATTTTTTTCCTTTTGTTATAACGGTTTAATTTCTGACTTTTTTATAGCACATTCCCCCCCCCGCCCGTGTGTAGATCCACCCATACTATTTATTATTTATATCCCACTTTTCCTCTCAAGGTGATGTAAATGGTTCTCCTCCTCTCAATTTCATCCTCACAACAACCCTGTGAGGTAGGGTTAGGCCAGGCTTCCTCACCCTCGGCCCTCCAGATGTTTTGGGACTACAACTCCCATCATCCCTAGCTAACAGGACCAGTGGTCAGGGATGATGGGAATTGTAGTCTCAAAACATCTGGAGGGCTGAGGTTGAGGAAGCCTGGGTTAGGCTGAGAGGCCCAAGATTACCCAGGGAGCTTCATGGTGTAGCCTTCTTAGACTTTACCGACTGGTGGGGTCTGCGTTGCTCCCGGGAGGGAGAAAGGAAGTCAAATGACACCGAGGTTGATTCAGAGAAAGAGTTTAATCTGCTCTCCAGATAGCTGAAGGCACTTTCGTGGTCAGTTCACAGCAAGTCCAAAAAAATGAGAAATTTCATGCAGTATATATATCCTCCAGGCACCCTCTCCCCCCTTCCCCAGGAATCCAACCACGTCAGCTCATACACGCAAGTTGACATCCATGACCATAAACAAATATTCCAGTTCCTGTACTCTTGACCACAAAACGTTGTTCCTGTTCCTATACTCTTATCTTGGGGCAGGAGGTCACCAACTCTAAGAACACTCCTGGCACCATTCCCGGGTCTCTTGTCAGACCTGACAAGGTCTGTGCATCTTTGTGGTCAGGATGTAAGATAAGACCCAGATGTGCCATCCCTGCTCCACTCGGAACTGGTAAGGCCAGCCATTGCTGTCACGGACTGATAAAGGAGAGGGCTTTGAGCACTTCTTTATACAGCTGGCTTTCTGTTTATACATTGACTCAAGAGCTCAAATTAATGCATTTTAGAAATGCTCCGTTGGAGGAGGAAAAATGAGGATTTTGGGTCCCGTTTCAGACTGACTGCATAGAAACCCATTCCTTCAATGGCTGAGTTGAGGGCCCAATCCACCACTTAAAGCACCATACCCCCTTTAGTTTTCTTTGTGGATCAATGTAGTTGAAACCTAAACAACTCCTCCTTTGTTTTGTTATTTAAAGTGATAATTTTTCTCAGTTTTTAGTATCCTGTGAGTGCTTAGGCATAATAATAATACTACAGGAAAGAAGAAGAATGTTTTCAGATTGTGAAACATGGAGATAGTCCATATTTTAATGGTGTTTTTTAATGCATCAACTTGGCTGCAGTTTTGTGTGTAATGCATTCTTTAGCCACAGCATTATAGTTTCTACAATATTGTCACTGCTGTATATTGATGGATTTTTAGAATGTGGTAAGGCCTCTGGACACATTACACCCATAGTTGTCAACGTTTCCCTTTTTTAAAACAAGGAGCGCCCTATGGTCAGGTGTGCCCTATGGAGCGAA
Organism: Podarcis cretensis; assembly: GCF_951804945.1. Classification (NCBI taxonomy): domain Eukaryota; kingdom Metazoa; phylum Chordata; class Lepidosauria; order Squamata; family Lacertidae; genus Podarcis; species Podarcis cretensis. The sequence continues at coordinate 123,895,765 of NC_137170.1, forward strand.
AAACACGATAATAATATCGATAACGTTATCAATATTGATATTGATAACAATAATGATAGTGATAATGATAAGCCTGAACCAGTTCCAACCGGCTTGGACCGGTTCCAACTGGCTTCGTCAAGTTCCAACTGGTCTCCACCAGTTCTGACCAGCTTGGATCGGTTCCAACCGGCTTGGTCCGATTCCTACCCGTCTGAACCAGTTCCAACCAGCTTTGACCGGTTCCAACCGGCTGCAAACCGACTTGGACCAGTTCCTACCAGTCTGAACCAGTTCTAACTGGCTTTGACTGGTTCCAACCGGCTTCGACTGGTCCAAGCTAGTCTGGACCAGTTATCGTTAACATTATCAATAACGATAATCGATAATGATGATGATATTGACATCGACATCGATAATGAACTTATACCTAACTTATCATTATCGATATCGATATTGTTATCGTTATGGATTATCGTTATTGATAATGATAGCGATAACTGGTCCAGAACAGCTTGGACCGGTTGGATATCGATAACTTTATCGATAATGATATCAATACTGAAATCGATAACGATAAGTCTGATATGGTTAAAGTTACCGTTATCAATATTGTTATCAATTTCATTATCTATAACGATTATTGTTATTGTTATTGTTATTGTTATCAATATCTATATCAATATTGATATCGTTATCAATATCAATATCGATATCATTTGCATATCAATATATTTTATCCTTATTGTTATGGATATCGATATCGTTTATCAATATCATCCTTATCCTTATCGATATTATTATAGTTATCGTTATCGATAACGAACTTATACCTATCGTTTTCGTTATCAATATCAATCGTTATCAATATCAATATCGTTATGGATATCATTATCCTTATCGTTATCAATATCATCAATATAGTTATCGATATTGTATTAGATAACGGTTATCATTATTGTTATTATTATCTATATCGATAATGATAATCGATAATGATAATCGATATTGAAAATGATAACTTTAACGTTAACGAAATTATTCCTAACTTATCGTTATTGTTATCGCGGTCAATATTGATATTGTTATGGATATGGATATCTTTTATCCTTATCGTCATGGATATCGATATCGTTTATCGATATCATTGTGGATATTGATATCGTTATCGTGATGGTAATAGGTATCAATACCGTTATCGATAACGAACTTATACCGATCTTTATCATTATCGTTATCAATATTGATATCATATAAATCATTATCGATATCATAAACAATAACAATATCATTATCGCTATTGTTATGGATATCGAGATCGAGATTGTTGTCGATATTGTTATGGTTATCAATACCGAGGCTGATACCGAGACTGATACCGATATCAATAACGATATTGATATTGTTAACAATAACGATAAGTCTGAACCTGTTCCAACCGCCTTCAACCGGTTCCAACTGGCTTCGATCGGTTCAAACCTGTCTGGATCAGATCCTACCGGCTTGGACCGGTTCCTACCAGTCTGAACCGAGACTGATACCGATATCAATAACGATATTGATATTGTTAACAATAACGATAAGTCTGAACCTGTTCCAACCAGCTTCAACTGGTACCAACTGTCTTCGACGGGTTCAAGCCGGTCTGGACCAGTTATTATAATTGTTATCGATAACAATATCAATAATCGATAACGATATTGACATTGACATTGATAACGAACTTATACCTAACTTATCGTTATCGTTATCGATATTGTTATCATTATCGATATTATTATGGAAATTGATATCAATATCGTTATGGTTATGGATAACAATAACAATATTGATATCAATGATATTGATAACAATAAGTCTGAACCAGTTCCAACCGGCTTTGACTGGTTCCAACCGGTCTGGACCAGTTCCAACTGTCTTGAACCGGTTCAAACCAGTTTCGACTGGTTCCAACTGGTCTGCACCAGTTCCGACCAGCTTGGACCGGTTCAAACCTGCTTGGACCGGTTCCTACCAGTCTGAACCACTTCTAACTGGCTTTGACAGGTTCCAACCGTCTTCGACCGGTTCAATGCAGTCTGGACCAGTTATCGTTATCATTATTGATAACAATAATAGATAACGATATCGATAATGATATTGACATCAACATCAATAACGATAACGAACTTATACCAAGTTACTTGGTATAACGAACTTATACCAAGTTACTTGGTATAGCGAACTTATACCAAGTTACTTGGTATAACGAACTTATACCAAGTTACTTATACCAAGTCATTATCAATATTGATATTGTTATGGTTATGGATATCGATAACTATATCAATACTGAAATCGATAACGACAATGATATTGATAATGATAAGTCTGAACCAGTTCCAACCAGCTTCGACTGGTTTGTTGGAGGGGGATTTCCAGCTGGTGGCAGAGGACAGAGTGACTCCAGGAGACATAGGTGTAAAAACCCAAACTAAAACGAAGACTTTATTACAAAACAATAAACACAAACTCTGGTGGGTGTTATTCCTGCAGGCAGGCCACAAAACTCAGCTTTTTTCCTTTATAGCAACGGCCACCTGCAGCCAATTAATCCCAGAAACTTCTTAAAGGTATACACACATGTTTCTGTGCCGAATGTCCCCTAACATGGTTCCAGCTGGACTCCACCAGTTCCGACTGGCTTGGACTGGTTACTACCAGTCTGAACCAGCTTCGATATCGTTATGGATATCAATATCAATATCGGTATCGATATCATTATGGTTATGGATATTGATAACTATATTGATAACAATATCCATACTGAAATCGATAATGATAATGATATTGATAATGATAAGTCTGAACCAGTTCCTAGCGGCTTCGACCGGTTCAAACCTGCTTGGACCGGTTCCTACCAGTCTGAACCACTTCTAACCGGCGTCGACAGGTTCCAACCGTCTTCGACCGGTTCAAGCCGATCTGGACAAGTTATCATTATCATTATTGATATAACGATAATCGATAACGATATTGATAATGATAATGATATTGACATTGACATTGACATCAATAACGATAACAAACTTATACCAAGTTACTTGGTATAACGAACTTATACCAAGTTACTTATACCAAGTCATTATCGATATCGATATTGTTATCGTTATGGATATCAATATCATTATGGTTATGGATATCGCTAACTATATCAATACTGAAATCGATAACGATAATGATATTGATAACAATAAGTCTGAACCAGTTCCAACCGGCTTCGACTGGTTCCAACTGGACTCCACCAGTTCCGACTGTCTTGGACCGGTTACTACCAGTCTGAACCAGCTTCGATATCGTTATGGTTATGGATATTGATAGCTATATTGATAACAATATCCATACTGAAATCAATAATGATAATGATATTGATAACGATAAGTCTGAAACAGTTCCAAGCGGCTTCAACCGATTCAAACCGGTCAATGTCAATGGTTAAAGTTACCGGCTTGGACCAGTCCCAACTGGTCTGGACCTGTTCCTACCAGCTTGGACAGGTTCAAACCGGCTTGGTTCAGTTCCTACCAGTCTGAACCAGTTCTAACATACTTTGACTGGTTCCAACCGACTTTGACCAGTTAAAGATAAAGATAATGATAACTGATAACAATAATTGATAATGATATCAAAAACGATAACGATAATGATATTGAAATTGATATCAATAATGAACTTACAGCTAACTTATCGTTATCAATATCGTTATGCATATCGCTATCGCTATCACTATTGTTGTGGTTATGGATATCTATAACGATAATGATTACGATAAGTCTGAACCAATTCCAAGCGGCTTCGATCGGTTCCAAGCGGCTTCGACTGGTTCAAACTGGTCTGGACCTGATCCAACTGACTTGGACCGCTTCAAACTGGCTTGGATCGGTTCAAACCGGTCTTGACAAGATCTGACTGGCTCAAACCAGTTTAAACTGGCTTCGACCGGTTCCAACTGGTCTGCACCAGTTCCAACCAGCTTGGACCGGTTACTTCCAGTCTGAACCAGTTCCGACCAGCTTGGAACAGTTAAAACCAGATTTGACTAGTTCGTAGTGGTCTGGACCTGTTGCATCCGGCTTAGACCAGTTTCTACCAGTCTGAACCTGTTCCAACCTGCTTGGACTGGTCCAAACTGTCTATGACTGGTACCAACTGGTCTGGACCAGTTCCGAACCAGCTTCGACTGGTTCCAACCGGCTTCGACTGGTTTAAGCCCGTCTGGACCAGTTTGAACTGGTTTGCATCAGTTCCAACCAGCTCAGACCAGTTACTACCCGCCTGAACCAGTTCCAACCGGCTTGCAGAATTGCAGAACGTCAGATTTTTTATGAAATTCTGGGATTAGGGATTTTTTCAAAAAAAGATTTTCCGCAGCTTATGGCGTCGAGGCCTGATTTTTTGGCCTAGAATAAAAAGCCTTCTGTTTTCACCACCAAATCTTTCAGGGGAGCATTTGGAACAGTTTGACACCATTTTTGAGTGAATTGCAGAACGTCAGAGTTTTTGTAAAATTCTGACCCCGCAGGTTAGCAATTTTTTCAAAAAAAGATTTTCTGCAGCTTACAGCGTCGAGGCCTGATTTCTTAGCCTAGGGTAAAAACCGGTCTGATTTCACCAACAAACCTTTCAGGGGAGCATTTGCAACAGTTTGGCACCATTTTTGAGTGAATTGCAGAACATCAGATGTTTTGTGAAATTCTAACCCCGTGGGTTAGGGATTTTTTCAAAAAAAGAGATTTTCTGCAGCTTACAGTGTCGAGGCCTGATTTATTAGCCTAGGATAAACACCCTTCTGTTTTCACCGCCAAATCTTTCAGGGGAGCATTCGCCACAGTTTGGCACCATTTTTGAGTGAATTGCAGAACGTCAGATTTTTTGTGAAATTCTGACCCTGCGGATTAGGGATTTTTTCAAAAGAAGATTTTCCACAGCTTACGGCGTCGAGGCCTGATTTCTTAGCCTAGGATAAAAACCAGTCTGTTTTCACCGCCAAACGTTTCAGGGGAACATTTGCCACAGTTTGGCACCATTTTTGAGTGAATTGCAGAATGTCAGATTTTATGTGAAATTGTGACCCTGGGGCTTAGAAAATTTAGTTTTTCACAGGTTATGTCATTGAGGGCTGATTTCATGTCCTATGATAAAAAGCCTTCTGTTTCCACCGCCAAACCTTTCAGGGGAGAATTTGCAACAGTTTGGCACCATTTTTGAGTGAATTGGAGACCTTCAGATTTTTGCTAAAATTGTGACTTAGAATTCCCCCCCCCCACACACATGTTATCTCTTCCTGGGCTGATTTCTTGGCCTATGATAAAAAGCGTCTGACCACTGCCAAACCTTTCAGGGGAGAATTTGCAACAGTTTGGCACCATTTTTGAGCGAATTGGAGACCTTCAGGTTTTTGCTGGAATTGTGACCCCGGGGCTTAGAATTTTTTTTTTCACAGGTTATGTCTTCGAGGGCTGATTTCATGTCCTATGATAAAAAGCCTTCTGTTTCCACCGCCAAACCTTTCAGGGGAGAATTTGCAACAGTTTGGCACCATTTTTGAGTGAATTGGAGAATTTCAGATTTTGCTGAAATTGAGACCCCAAGACTTAGAATTTTTTTTTTACAGATTATTTCTTCGAGGGCTGATTTCGTGGCCAATGCAAAAAGCCGTCTGTTTCCTCCGCCAAACTTTTCAGGGAAGAATTTGCAACAGTTTGGCACCATTTTTGAGAGAATTGGAGAATTTCAGATTTTTGCGGAAATTGTGACCCTGGAGCTTAGAATTTTCTTTTCACGGGCTATGTCTTCGAGCTGATGAATTTCTCAACAAATCGTCATTCATTCGCCATCTGAAGGAACCCTGAACAAACATTTTCAAGTCCATAGAAACTGCATTATGATCCAAGCAGGTTTTAGGGCAAATTTTCGTTTTTGCCACTTTAGGAACCAAGTCTGTGGATATCCATATATAGTCTATTCGTGAAAATACTTGGTTTGCATCTGAAAAAAGTGAAGTCTCTTTCCACTGGATTTCTAATTCTCCATATATCTGACAGATCAAATTTTTCAGTTAGATCAAAGAAAGTCTTCGGTAGTCTGCCAGAGTTCGTAACCTTTGATCTCTGAGTTCTGTCCATCAAGGTAGATGCAACTCCATTCAAATCCCCCATCAAAATAATGTTATAATCCAAGTATTCCGGCAGACTTGCTTCCAGGTTCTTAAAAAATTCCGCTTTGCCATCATTAGGTGTGTAGATTCCTAATACCAAAAATTTCTCGCCTTCTGCTGAAATTTCAACTGCGATATATCTTCCTTCCTCATCTTTGAAAGCAAATTTTGGATTCCAATTATCTTTGATGTAGAAAACCACTCCTCTTTTTTTGACTTTGTCAGAAGAAATAAATTCTTGACCCAATCTTTTATTTATTAATTTTTTTGTGTGTAATCTTGTAATGTGGGTTTCCTGTAGACAAATTATGTCCAAATGTTGTTTCTTGAAAATATGATAATTTTCCCCCTTTTTTGTGGCAAGTTCATGCCATGAACATTCCATGAATAAATTCTCAACACCATATTGTCTATTTACGAGGAGGCTGCCTCCGCCCCCCGCAGCTGTGGAGTTTGCAATCCAAGTTCTACTGAGTGCTTCTGGATAAATCTATCCTTCTCCTGAAGATTCTAAATCTTTTGCTTTCTTCCTTCAAATTTGAAGGATAGGCCCTCTGGAAATTCCCACCTGAAAAAAAATGTTCTTTCTCCTCAGAATGTCTGTCAAATCCTTGTACTGGGATCTCAAATTCAAAAAAAAACCCCTAGGAATTTCCTTGAAAAGAACAACCACTTTATCAAACACTTTGAGGCCTTTTTTATAATGATGTCCCAAAATGATATCTCTTTGTTCCTTGGTCTTAAAGACCACAATACAGTCGTAAGTTATTTTAGTCTCTTTTTTAGGTCCAAATCTATAGGCTTTCTCCACCCAGTCTTCCCTCTCCTCTTTTTTCAGATCCCAGAATTCAACAAAATGTTTTATCACACATTCTCTGAGTTTATCTTGATCCTGTTCCAGATTAGGAAATCCTCTCAATCTCAGATGAGATTGTTTCTGGGCCAGCTGTAAATAAGCTATAGCTGTTGCATTTTCCTGTTGCAAGCATTCCAGGTCCTGGACCCGAACATTCTCCAATTGTGTCAATCTTTCATCATGTGTATTAATTTGCTCTTTGACAACTCGCAGGTCGGTGCTCAACTGGTCAAAACTTTCTTCCAATTTATTTACCGCTCCTGTATTGCGGTCCAGTCCTTCTTTAATATCATTTAACGCTGACAATACCTGTAATGGTTGTAAGGGGGTTACTTGTGCATAAATTGCCTTCGGTTTAGTTTGATTGCTTGCCCAACCATGCTTAGGCTCACAGCTCGCCCTCCGTGACCTGTTAGTCACTTGCAGAATCCGTCAGTGGGCATTTCTTGAACCTCTTCCAGCATAAAAGCTGTTTGACTCCAAGTCTCTGCCTATGTTCCCTGCGCGGAACTCGTCTGCGCAAGTAAGGGGAAGGCTGGGGCATGCCAGCGCTATCTCCACTAGTTTCTGGTGAAGGGTCTCGGAGCCCTGTCTCCAATTCCTCCATCTCCCTTTCTTCTCTACTGGTGTTACGCTGAATTCCTTCCCCCCTGCTGGTCCCCTCTCCGGCATCGCTCTGGAGCCCTGCCTCCGCCTCTCGCTCTGATGTCAGTTCCCTGACATCCACCTCCCTCCCAGGACCCCCTCCACCCCCGGCCTGACCCTGTGACGTGACCTTGTCCCCTTCTTCAGCTGACGATGCAGGGAACCCCCGAAAGGAGCTGCTGTCGTCGTCCGAGGAATCAAACCCCGCTTCCCACCCGCTCCGATTTCTTCGCACGGGACGGGCTTCCCAATCTGATTCCTCCTCTCCTGACGATTCTCCTCCTTTCTCTTCAGAAGCTGGAAAACCCACGAAATCCTCCTCCTCCTCATCGGTGGTGGCAAATTGCTCCTCCCAGAATCTCTCCAGGGGTTTGGGCTTCCTCGGATACCTGTTGTGGAACTCTTCCACCAGATATCCATCATCTATTTCCCCCGCGGGAACCCACGTGTTTTCTGACTCGGGTTCCCCCTCCCAAGCTACTAGGTACTCCACCTGCCACCCCCGCCAGCGCGAATCCAGGATCTCCAATACCTGGTGGTGGAGTTCCCTCTCTTCCAGTTGTGGGTGTGTGAGCCCTTCCTCTCCTACCCCCCGGACCCTCCGCTCCCCTCTGTACGGTGAGAGCAGTGACCTATGAAATACCGGGTGGATTTTCATGCTGTCTGGCAACTTGAGCCGGAATGCCACCGGGTTCACTTGGTGTGTCACCTCAAATGGTCCCAGCCGTCTTGGCCTTAGTTTCTTACACCCGCCCTTGAAGGGTAAGCCTTGGGTGGATAACCACACCCGGTCCCCCACCCTTATGGTCTCCCCTTCCCGGTGACGTTTGTCTGCTTGTCTCTTGTATGCCTCCTTGGCCCTTTCCAGATTCATCTTAAGCTGCTGGTGCAAGGCTTCCATTTCTTCCACGAACTGCTCTGCAGCGGGCATGCTCCACCCTTCCTCCCCCCTCCCGGGAAAGGCCCTGGGGTGACACCCATAATTAGCCATGAACGGGCTCATCCCCGTGGACACATGCTCCGCATTATTATACGCAAACTCCGCCAGTGCTAGCTTTTCTACCCAATCGTTCTGTCTCTCGTTGACGTAACAGCGTAGATATTGCTGTAAAATGCTGTTCGCCCTCTCTGCTTGTCCGTTAGTCTCCGGGTGCCTCGCCGTCGAGAATCCCACCTCCACCTGCAATAAGTTCATAAGCCTCCTCCAGAACCTCGAGGTAAATTGTCTCCATCGGTCAGAGATAACCCTCGAAGGAGTCCCATGCAACCTGAAGATGTGATTCACGAACAACTGGGCGGTTTCCTCTGCTGTTACTGCATGTGAGCACGCTATAAAATGGCACATTTTGGTTAGCAGATCTACTACTACCATGACTGCTGTCTTCCCTCTGGATTTGGGTAAATCTGTCATGAAATTGATAGACACCACCTCCTAGGGTCTTCCGGGCGTGGGTAAGGGTTCCAGTAGCCCTGCCGGGGCCGCCCTCTCCCCCTTGGCCCTTTGGCAGCGGTCACACCCCCGTACATACTCTCGTACATCTTCCCTCACCCTTGGCCACCAGAACTCCCTGGTAACCAGTAACATAGTTTTGTGTTGCCCAAAGTGCCCCGCTGTTGGGTTGTCGTGAAGCTGTTTGAGCACCCTTTCCCGCAAGGCCTCCCCGGGCACATACATTGCTCCCTTGTAATACAGCAGTCCTTCCCTTTCCTCAAAGCCTCCCCTGTCTCCCCCAGTTCCCCTGAGTTCCCTGATTCTGGTTTGGGCAAATTCGTCCTGGCGAATCAGCTCGGTTAGTTCTCATTTCCCAACCAATGCTCCCCCCCACACCCCTCGTTCCTCTGGGAACACGTGTCGAGCTTCCGGCTGTCCTTCTCCTTCCGTGTACTCCGGCTTCCGGGAAAGCGCGTCTGCCCTCACGTTCTCTTCTCCTGGCACGTACTTGATCTCAAAGAAGAACTTGGAGAACTCCTGTGCCCATCGAATCTGTCTCTGGTTGAGGACTCGAGCTGTTCTCCAATATTCCAAGTTCTTGTGATCGGTGCACACCTGAATCTTGTGCTGAGCCCCTATTAGGAGATGTCTCCACTGCCGAAAGGCTGCGTAAATAGCTAGCAGCTCGCGATCATACACCGTGTAGTTCTGTTCCGATTTGTTCAGTTTCCGTGAGAAGAAGGCGCACGGCCTCCAGGTGTGTTGGCTCCCTCCCGGCTGCAGCAACACCGCTCCTACCGCTCGGTCTGATGCGTCGGTCTCCAGCCTCATCGGCTTCTGCAGATCCATGTGCAGGAGCTGTTCCTCCGAGGCGAATGCCTTCTTTAGCCTTTCGAAGGATCGTTGGGCACTTTCCATCCAGACGAACTTCTTTTTGCTACTGAGACAATCCGTGATGGGTGCGGTTAAGTGGGCGAAGTTCTTGATGAACTTCCGGTAGAAGTTGCTGAACCCGAGGAACCTTTGCACATCCTTCCGGGTTTTGGGGGTCTTCCATTCTAGCACTGCCTGCACCTTGCCGGGGTCCATGGCTAGACCTCTGTCTGACAACCTGTATCCCAGAAATTCCACTTCTCTGGCGTGAAATTGGCACTTCTCCAGCTTGACCCATAACTGATGCTCTTGTAGCCTCTTCAGCACTTCCCTGACGTCCTGGACATGTTGTTTTTCATTGTCCGAATAGATCAGGACATTGTCCAGAAATGCTACACAGTTTTTGTACAGCAGAGGTTCCAGCACATGATGCATGAAGCTTTGAAAACAGGCTGAGCCCGACTGTAATCCAAATGGCATGACTAGGTACTCAAAGGCCCCTAGGGGGGTGAACATGGTGGTTTTCCATTTGTCCCCCTCCCTCATTCTAATCAAATTGTATGCTCCCCGGAGGTCCAGCTTGGTAAAGATCTTACCCTTCCTTACCCGAGTTAGAATATCATCAATTCTGGGCATAGGGAAGGTCACGGGTTCCGATACGAGGTTTAATTTTCTATAGTCTACGACAAGCCTAAGCTGATCCATGTGTTTTTTATCCACAAAGAACACAGGGCTGCCTCCCACTGCCTTAGATTCCCTTATGAACCCCCTTTCTAGGTTCTTGTCAATAAAGTCTCTCAACTCCTGCATCTCCCGGTCCGACATGGCATACAGCTTACCCACCGGCAGCTGCGCCCCAGGGAGTAGGTTGATTTGGCAGTCAAAGGGCCTATGTGGCGGCAGCCTGTCCGCCTCCCTCTCGCTGAAGACCTCCTGTAAGTCCGCGTACTGTGGCGGCACCTCTGCTCTCTGCTTCAGTGTCATTGCCGCCACTCTGGCCAACTTCACCCTGGGCTTCTCCCCCCCAGACAGTGTTCCAAACAGTGCGCTGACCCGAAGGTGACTGTCCGTTGATGCCAAGCCACCACTGGATCATGTAGCACTAGCCAGCTCATGCCCAGTATTATCGGGGGTCCCGCCAGTGTGGCCACATGAAAGGCAATGGTTTCTGTGTGTCTGGACACTTTCATTCTCATTGGTGGGGTTTGATGTGTCACCCCCCCTCCCAGCAGCTCCCTGCCATCTATCGTGGTCACTTGGAGTGGGAAATCCAGTGGCAGCAGGTGGAGTTGGTGCTCTAGTGCAAACTCCTTGCTAAAAAAATTACAGGAGCTGCCTGAGTCCAGCATTGCCTTCACCTTGACTGGGTGTCCATTTGGGAGTTCTAGCACCACCTCTATCGCTATAGAAGCCTTGGGTGGGTCCAGCTGGGGCACTTCTGTCAGTTGTTCACTTGGCTGCTGCGCCCCCCTGTGGGCAGTCAAGCGCTGGCGTTTCCCTGCACCTTTTCCTCCGCCCCCTCCTCCTCGCTTTCAGCGGCTCCCACCATCCCTTGCCAAGCCTTTCTTTGTGGACAGACCCTGGCAAAGTGTCCTGGCCATTGGCAGAGGAAACACTTCTTTGTGCTTTTCCCAGCCTTTCCCTCCCTTTTGACTCCTTGGTTGGTGCTCGAAACCTCGCGCGCGCGCCCCATTGATTTCCATTGGCACCACATCATCGGAAGGCTGCTTTGGCATCTCAGGAATGCGGTAGTCAGGGCAACGCTCTCCTCCCCTTCCCGCCTTTCCAAAGTGCGCGCTTCCTGCCAAGTGCCTATCGCGAGCGCAGCTTTGGTCAGTTCATCCATAGACTGCACGCGGGAGAGCTCGTCTTTCACGGTTGGGGACAACCCCTCCTCAAACAGCATCCGTATGGGCGGGTCATCTAGATCCCATTCGAGCCGGTGTATGAGCATCGCAAAGCGGGACCAGTAGTCTCTAACAGATAGATCCCCCTGCTTGCATCTCACCAACTCCCTCTGGGTCACACTCTGCCCAAATTGGTGTGAATACATTGCGTCCATCGCCTGGAGAAACTTCCGGACGTCCCTCATGGCAGCATTCTGCGTGGCCATTAGGGGCCTGACCCATTCGCGCGCGCCATCCTGAAGGTGCCCCACGATATACGCCACCCTCTCTGCATCATCAGCAAAGTCATCGTGCTGCAGCTCCAAAGCATACTCTATTTCCGTTCGGAACCCATTATAGTCCTGTGGCTTCCCCCCGAACTTGTGTACCAGTCCAGGCACCTTCTTTGCCACTGGCGTGGGTCTAACCTGCGCATCCTGGGTTTGCCTCTCGTCCAGCCGCGCCGTCAGCAGCGCTACATGCTGTTCCAGCTCCCAGTTCCTCTTTACCAGGTCTTGCACACCAGCTGTTTGCTCCGCTGCACCGGCGCCTCCAGTCAGGCTCATGGTTCCCCTGCCTGCGCACAAGTAACTTCAGAGACTGACGGATTGCTGTAATGGTTGTAAGGGGGTTACTTGTGCGTAAATTGCCTTCGGTTTAGTTTGGTTGCTTGCCCAACCATGCTTAGGCTCACAGCTCGCCCTCCGTGACCTGTTAGTCACTTGCAGAATCCGTCAGTGGGCGTTTCTTGAACCTCTTCCAGCATAAAAGCTGTTTGACGCCAAGTCTCCGCCTATGTTCCCTGCGTGGAACTCATCTGCACAAGTAAGGGGAAGGCTGGGGCGTGCCAGCGCTCTCTCCACTAGTTTCTGGTGAAGGGTCTCGGAGCCCTGTCTCCAATTCCTCCATCTCCCTCTCTTCTCTACTGGTGTTACGCTGAATTCCTTCCCCCCTGCTGGTCCCCTCTCCAGCATCGCTCTGGAGCCCTGCCTCCGCCTCTCGCTCTGATGTCAGTTCCCTGACAATACCGACTCCTCAAATTGCGTCGGTGCTTTAGAGCCACGTCTAGGCTTTTCTTTTTCTGAAGTCATAACCGAGGAATGTCAAGGTCAATCACACAGTCTGCCAGAACAATGGAGGAAAAAGAGTTTCTCCTTTCTCCTTTCCACCAGCCAAATCGAAAGCAACTTCCTTAGTCTTTAAAACTGCTTCAGTCACAACAAAAAATATGGCAGAGAGAAGTTTATCCAAAGCTCTCTTTCTTGAGAGGAAGTAAGACAGTTTTTATCACTCTAGAACGTTATTAGTCAGTGCAGGACAATTTATAGGCTATTCAGTCGAGGTGGAGATTAAGTTTAATCACTTTCCTTATAAAATCACCATGGAGACTAGCCTTTCCTCTCAGCTGGTCCGCTGCCAAGAGAGGATATCTCAGTCTAATTAGGCAAGTTTCCAATTGTAATAAATCATTCACATACCCCTATGTTCCCAAAGAAAGGAAAGGGGAAAAAATCACTTCCAGTTTTAAAAGTTTTCTTTACTTTTAGGCTTTAGTCTTTGCACGCCACCTCCTTTTCCAGTGTCTCCCTTATCTTCCCAGATAGCTCTAAGAATGATTTAGGAGCTGTTCCCTCCGACTTGGACAAGTTCAAACCAGTCTGAAGCAGTTCAAGCTGGCTGTGACAGGTTCCATCCAGCATGACTGGTTCCAACCGGTCTAGTCGGTTTCCAACCAGCTTGGACTGTTTCTAACCGGTCTACACAGGTTCCAACCAGCTTGAACCGTTTTAAACCGGCTTCAACCGGTTCAAACTGGTCTGAACCGGTTCCAACTGGTCTAGACCGATTTCAACCAGCTTGGACCGGTTCCAACCGGCCTCAACCGGTTCCAACCGGTCTGAACCGGTTTCAAACGGTCTAGACTGGTTCCAACCAGCTTGGACCATTTTAAACCGGCTTCAACCGGTTCCAACTGGTCTGAACCGGTTCCAACTGGTCTAGAATGATTTCAACCAGCTTGGACCGGTTCCAACTGGCTTCAACCGGTTCCAACCGGTCTGAACAGGTTCCAACTGGTCTAGACTGGTTCCAACCAGCTTGGACCGATTCAAACCAGTCTAGGCCAGCTGAAACCAGCTTCAACCAGTTCCAACCGGCTGAGACTGGTTCAAACCAGCTGCGACAGTTCAGAACCAGCTTGGCTGGTTCCAACCAGTCTAGACCGGTTCCAACCGGTCTAGATGGGTTCCAACCTGTTTTACAGGTTTAAACCAGGTTCAATCGGTCCAGACCACTTTGGACCACTTTCAACCAGTCTAGACCGATTCCAACCAGCTTGGACCGGTTCAAACTGGCTTCAACTGGTTCAAACCGATCTGAACAGTTTCCAACCGGTCTGAACTGGTTCCTACCTGCTTGGACAGGTTCAAACTGGCTTCAGCCGGTTACGACCGGTTTGGACCAGTTCCAACCTGCTTGGACCAGTTCCAACTGGTTTGGACCAGTTCCAACCAGTCTAGGCCAGCTGAAACCGGCTTCAACTGGTTCCAACCAGCTTGCACCAGTTCCAACCGGCTGAGACTGGTTCAAACCAGCTGTGACAGTTCCTAACCAGCTTGGCTGGGACAGGTTCAAACCGGCTTTAACCGGACCAGACCTGTTTGGACCAGATTCAACCTGTCTAGACCAGTTCCAACCAGCTTATACCAGTTCAAACCGGCTTCAACCGGTTCCAACTGGTTTGGACCAGTTCCAACCGGTCTAGACCAGCTGAAACCAGCTTCAACCGGTTCAAACTGCTCTAAACCTGTTCCAACTGGTCTAGACCGAAGTCAACCAGCTTGGGCCGGTTCAAACCGGCTTCAACCAGTTCCAACAGGTCTGAACCGATTCTAACTGGTCTAGACCGGTTCCAACCAGCTTGGACCAGTTCCAACTGGTCTAGACCAATTTCAACCAGCTTGGATAGGTTCAAACCGGCTTCAACCGGTTCCAACCGGTCTGAACTGGTTCCAACTGGTCTAGACCTATTCCAACCAGCTTGGACCTATTCCAACCAGCTTGGACCGGTTCCAACCAGCTTGGACAGTTTTAAACTGGCTTCAACCAGTTCCAACCGGTCTGAACCAGTTCCAACTGGTCTAGACTGGTTCCAACCAGCTTGGATCGGTTCAAACCAGTCCAGACCAGTTTAAAACAGCTTCAACCGGTTCCAACCAGTCTCAACCGGTTCGACCTGGTGTAGACCGGTTCCAAACAGCTTGGACCGGTTCAAACCGGTCTGGACCAAATTCAACCGGTCTAGACTCGTTCCAAGCAGCTTGGACTGGTTCCAACTGGTCTAGACCGGTTCCAATCAGCTTGGACTGGTTTAAACCGGCTTCAACCGGTTCCAACTGGTCTGAACCGGTTCCAACCTCCAGGCTTGACTACTGTAATTCGCTCTATGCGGGGCTGCCCTTGAAGCTGTCCCAGAAACTCCAGCGGGTGCAGAATGCTGCAGCAAGGCTCCTCACAGGGTCTCTGCCATGGGAGCATATTCACCCAGTGCTTTTCCAGCTGCACTGGCTCCCGGTGGAGTACAGGGTCAGATTTAAGGTGCTGGTTTTGATCTTTAAAGCCCTTCATGGCCTAGGACCCTCGTACCTACGGGACCGCCTCTCCCGGTATGCCCCACGGAGAGCCTCAAGGTCCATAAATAGCAACACCCTAGTGGTCCTGGGCTCTAAGGAAGTTAGATTAGCCTCAACCAGAGCCAGGACCTTCTCAACTCTGGCTCCGGCCTGGTGGAACGCTCTGTCTCATGAGACCAGGGCTCTGCAGGATCTGATTTCTTTCTGCAGGGTCTGTAAGACAGAGTTGTTCCACCTGGCCTTTGGCTTAGAATCAGTTTGATTCCCTCCTCCTCTTTCTATTTCCTTTTCCCTCCTGTGAAGAGGCTGCATCCTAATGTTTTAATGTTGTATCTTAATCTTTTAAATTGTTTTTTTTAATCAACTTGTTTTTATTATTGGTTGTTAGCAACCCTGAGCCCGGTCTTGGCTGGGGAGGGCGGGGATATAAATAAAATTATTATTATTATTATTATTATTATTATTAAGAGCATTTGTACCCCTCTCTTAAGCCAAAAAGGCTCCAAGAGAGCCTTCCATGAAATCAAATGCAAGAAACTTCCTAATGGCAGACTTCTATTGTAAGAAACAATCTGACCAACAGAAATACAACACACAAGGAAAGGGGGCAAGGAGGGCAGAGGAAAAGACAACTCACAAGCTCAGGCTCCAGTGTCTAGAATGCTGTTGTCATCTCTCCCACTGAGGCAGCCTGCTGAAATGGCTGCCGCCAGATGACAGTTGGGGGAGAGGAGACCTGAGGGAGCTGGCCTGTCTCAGCAGAGCCCATGGCGCGGTTTCTTATCCGTCCTTCCTCCAGGAGCAGAGCTCCGCCAGGGCTCCTGTCTCTCCCTCGCCTGCACCTAGGAGCAGCCCTTTCCTGTGATGGATTCTGTGGACAGGTGGGCAGCAGGGCTCCCTGCCTCAGCTCTGCAGAAAAACCAGCTCCATCTGGCACCCCCTTCCCCTCCACTGGGCCAGCCGCTCACACTTTCTTTTCTTCTTGTTGTTTTCCCCTTTCCCTTCCAAACTATAGTACAAAGATAACATCCAGCATGTATAGAAATGAAGTCTCTTCTAGATTCACATGTACATAAATCAGAAGGAATCCTCTGTTCAAAATAATATTCAATCGACTTCAATATAGGACACTGAATTTTCCTTTTTGGCATTCCTTCTCCCCTTCCAAAAACTTGGGCAAAGCTCATCAAGAATGTATAACTTGCTGCTTAAATGGAATACTCAGGATGAAACGGTGAAATCTACTATGATTAAATGGGCACAAGATCTTGGACATAACATTATGATGGCTGACTGGGAACAGTTATGGACCACTGGTATGAAGTTCATGGCATGTAATGCCTTAAGAGAGAATATAATGAAAATGATGTACAGGTGGTACATGACACCAGTCAAGCTTGCAAAAATATATCATTTGCCCGATAATAAATGTTGGAAATATAAAGAGATTGAAGGTACATTCTTTCACCTTTGGTGGACGTGCCCAAAGATTAAGACCTTCTGGGAGATGATCTATAATGAAATGAAAAAGGTATTTAAATATACCTTACAGAAGAAACCAGAGGCCTTTCTCTTGGGCATGGTCGGCCAATTGGTGCGAAAGGAGGATAGAACTTTTTTCATGTACGCCACAACAGCAGCAAGAATACTCATTGCAAAGTATTGGAAGACACAAGATCTACCCACCTGGGAAGAATGGCAGATGAAGGTGATGGAGTACATGGAACTGGCTGAGATGACTGGCAGAATCCGGGACCAAGGAGAAGAGTCGGTGGAAGAAGATTGGGGAAAATTTAAAGTTTATCTTCAAAAATATTGCAAAATTAAGGATTGTTAGAAAGATGTTGGGAAAAGGAAATTATGTGGTTTTAGTAGAAATGACATAAAGGATTAAGTAAAAATGAGTTGGTGAAAGAGAGAATGTAAAATTATAGTATATTAAGACAAATTATTAAGATAAAAATAAGGTTGGAAGGATTTGCTGAAACAACAAATTGAATTAGAATACAAAAACGGGAGGTGTGAGGAGGTCAAGGAAATAAGTGAGTGTAAGCAAGTGATGTACAGGTTTGATTTGTTTTTTTTCCTTATCTTTTTTCTTCTGTTTTCTGACTTTTGATGATTTTTTTTAAATATATGTATTGTTTCTTCTTTTTTATCACTGATTGTTATTTCCCCCCCCTGTAATCTTTAAAACCTTAATAAAAATTTATTAAAAAAAAAAAAACTTGGGCAAAGCTCAACCCTTTCTTTGACTTTGGATAGCTCTTTGCCAAACTTGGTGATGCCATTAATCTAGGTTCCAGAGTTAAGTCCCCTGGCCATGGCAACCTCCACTTACCTCCAGGAGTCTTTGGGACGCCATCTTCTTTTTCTTCTTCTTCTTTTTAAATTTCTTATTATTATTTATTAAAAAGATTTTTTAATACACATATATTACAAATATACAAACATACAAACATACATTTCATACAATCCTTAAAAGTGTTCAAACATACCTACACTCAATCCCACGAATAATTCATTTTCCCATCACCATCCAGCACCCCTCACCCCACCTTTGTGTTTGACTTCCAATCTACTCAATTGCAATTTCTTTCCACTTCTATTACTTTCTTTCACACACCTTTAACCTAATTTCATACTTCTTTTTCTGTTACACATTGGTATCCATCTTATTTAGTATTTCAGTATTTGAAACGGAACTTGTTCATTCTAATAGGAGTTCCGATTTTTCGATATGATTTTGCAAGTATCTTTTAAACACCTTCCAGTCCCTGTCTATCTTCTCTTTTGAGATCCTTCCAATTTCTCCCATTGTTTTGGATATATTGTAGTACTCCAATAATTTGGCAAGCCACTCTATTTTTGTCGGTACAATACTGCTTTTCCAATTTTTCGCAATCAATAGCCTTGCGGCTACTGTTGCATATAAATATAAGGTCTTGTCTTCTTCCTTTAGGCTTCCTGGTACTATTCCCAATAGAAAACCTTCTGGTGTTTTCCTAAATGAATATCTGAACATTTTTTTCATTTCGTTATAAATTATTTCCCAAAATTGTTTGATGTTTAAACAATTCCACCAAATATGTATCATAGTCCCTTTTCCAATGCTGCATCGCCAGCAGACGTCGCTACAATTTTTATTCATTTTTGCTATTCTTTCAGGTGTTAAATACCATCTATGTTGCATTTTGAGGTAATTTTCTTTCAATATATAACACATAGTGAATTTCATATCTTCTTTCCACAATTTCCCCCATTGTTCAAACATAATATTTTCCCCAATATCTTGTGCCCATTTAATCATTGATGCTTTAACCAATTCATCATTTGTTTCCCACTCTAAGATCAGATTGTACAATTTAGATATATATTTTTATTTTTATTGTATTAAGTATTTATCGAATTTTGATATTTCTTTTTCAAATCCTAACTTTTTGTCTTTCACTAATCTATACTTAATTTGAATATATTGGAACCAATCACTAATATGAGCTTTAATTTCTGTATAATCCTTTAATTCCAATTCCAGTGTGGTGTAGTGGTTAAGAGCGGTAGTCTCGTAATCTGGTGAACCGGGTTCGTGTCTCCCCTCCTCCACATGCAGCTGCTGGGTGACCTTGGGCCAGTCACACTTCTCTGAAGTCTCTCAGCCCCACTCACCTCACAGAGTGTTTGTTGTGGGGGAGGAAGGGAAAGGAGAATGTTAGCCGCTTTGAGACTCCTGAAGGGGAGTGAAAGGCGGGATATCAAATCCAAACTCTTCTTCTTCTTCTTCTTCCATTTTCTTCCTTTAATAGAATTTTATAGGTAGCCCAATTTTCTTTCATATTAATTTTTTCACTGCAACAATTTCTGCCGGCGATGCCCACCAGGGAGTTTTCGGTTCTAGGAGCCTTTTATATTTCTCCCATATTTTATATATAGACTTTCTAACTATATGCCCTATGAAGCCTTTATGTACTTTGACTTTTTCATCTATTAGATAGGCATGCCATCTGAATCTCGTCTCTTCTCCCTCTAAATCCAATACATCTGAGTCATCTAATTTGATCCATTCTTTTAGCCAGGTCAGACCCGCCGCATCATGATATAACTCCATGTCAGGGAGACCAAATCCTCCTCTCTCCTTCTTATCTATCATTGTTTTGTGTTTTATTCTTGGCTTTTTTCCTGACCATATGAATTTAGCTAAATCTCTTTTCCAATTATTAAAACATTTATCTCCTCCTAGTATTGGGATACTTTGACGCCATCTTCTAATGTAGTGACTGAGCGAAGGTCACTACAGGCCACGAGATGCTGAGGATGCAGGAAGCTCAGTTCAAACGGTCACTAGCTCTGTTGCTAGGCAACAGCAGTTGAGAACATGGAATTCCCGGCCTCAGTGCCAAGGTTCTAGGAGAGTCCATGTGGCCTAGTGGTTAGAACAATGTTAATGCCATGCAACGCTAGGGTGATTTTTATATATTCTTTGAAATGTACAGTTTAATACTTTTTCTATTATTTGTATGCTGCTTTGCAGACTCCTGTTGTCTCCTAAAGAAGCTGGCAGGATTGCTCCCCTGTACTTACTTATGTGTTTGCCGTGTACATTTATGAATGTTTATTTTATATTTGGGACCTTTGACTTCTTAACTCTGAACTCTGGATTAATAACATTTTAGGAATCTTCCAGTACGGCTAATTCTATTGCTGGGAAGGACTCAGTGACCCCAGTCTATTTTTGGAGAAAGGGTGGTATGGGGTTGGGGGCAGATGAGATGGAGCTGCTTGGCAGTGGGTGTTGTATGCAGAAAGCATGCGCTTCAATTCCCATGACCCACCTCCTTTCAGTTACTAGTTTCTTGGGGTTGGGGCTAAATCCATGATGGGTCAGAGAAAAATGAGCGGCGGCAGGAACCAGTCAAAGCAAGGCAGATCTTAATTTTACTGTTGCGACAGGGTTTCTCACCTTACATGTTGCATGGAGGTGAGGAGCCAAGACAAGTGTGTTTAACAACTTTTAAAGACTTGAGAAATTGCCCATAACAATAACAATAATAATTTATTTTTTAACACCCCCCCCCAATCTGGCTGGGTTTCCCTTAGCCCAGAGGTTTTTTTGACTTTTTTGAGTCCACGGCTCCCTTGACCAACTACATTCTTTCTGCAGCAGTCCTGTGAGGCTCAGGAGCCCAGCTATGTCACCCATTGCCAGCAGAGCTGGCAGCCTCTCGTTCTTTTTCTGACTCCTTCCCTTGTGGAGAGTTCCCTCTTCTCCTCTCCCCTCTCCTTAGGAGTCCTCTGGACAGCCCCAGCTGCCGCCCCTTCCCTAAAGAGAGGTGCCTCCTCATGTTGCCCCACAGGGGCCTGGGAAGTACCCCCTGGCCAGTTCCAGAGGCACCATTCGCCTGGGGAGCTTGTAGCCAGGGGTGCTGCAACAAATAGCTGTGAGGCATCTGATCAAGGCCTGTATTTTAAAATGAGCTTAAAGATATATTTGCAAATGTTTGTATGTTTCATGCCAGGCAGAAACCAGCTGGCTGAGTACTTTGGCAGTTGTTTATCTTCCTGCTCTCCTGAACAAGGCCCCCCCCCCTTTTTATAGCAGTAGCAGGAGACAAGTTTCTCAACGTTGTAAAAGGGAATTACAGGCTAGGAGCAAAGGTTACACTGACCCTACATATTCACAATCAAGCTGCAAAAACACTAATTAAGAGTTGGTAAAAAGTAAGATTTCTTGTTTAACAGAAAATAATACCATGTGCCTCCCATCAGACCCTAGCCATATTTTCCTAAGGTTTAAGGTATACTGAGAGAGTTAAAGGGCAATAAATTTTGGGAAGAGCTAATGGGGAAAGCAGCTGGTTTGGAAAGGGGGATGTAAACTGAAGAGGCTTCTTTCGAAGCTGTTTTTTACTGAGTTACTTTTTACTTTGCAAAGGCCTTTTCTTCTAAAAAGCTATCTATGTTATGTATGAGATTTGTTGGCTTAATGTAATTAGGCAAAGGATTTAGAAAGTAAGAAATGTTAGATTCTTATTTCATTGATGGTGTGTGAGAATGTGAACCCAAGATCTCTGTTTAGATAGAATTTAATACCACGAGCCATTTGTTTTAGCCATTTGTTTTGGAATGCAGGGGCAACAGGGGCAAAAGGTGATCTGGTAATTAAGGTGCCTTGTCGAGGCAAATGTAAGATATATGGCTACTTGTCTGCCATTTATGGATAGAAGGAAATATAGCTCTTTGTCTCCCATAAAAGGTAATAGGAAATGGGTGTATCTTTTATGATTGGTTCTAGCAAACAGCCAATAGGAATTTCAACCAGGCTGATTGGACAGAGGCAGCCAAAGGAGGAGCAAGGGGGCTGGGCTGAGGAAATATAAGTGCTGGCCATCAGGGCTGGAAGGGGCAGAGCTTTGGTAACCATATACCACTGTGCCTATCATTTATTTGTCTGACAAATAAATTATTATTTTAATTTCTCTATTGCTGCGTTGAATATTTCATTCCAGCTAAGCGTTAACCACAAGCAGGGTGCTACAGCTGCGCAAGCCTTTGGGAGGCAGAGATGCAAGAAGGCATGGGGGGGGGGGAGAAAGAGGGACAGAGGCCAGTGTTGCTCACGGCACCCTTGACCATCATTCAAGGCACCAAAGGGTGCCACAGCACCTTGGTTGAAAACCACTGCCCACCCAACAAGCATCGTACATACATCACAGAAAGAGGCAGTCTTGTCTCCTGGCTTGTCTCTTGTCATGATACCTGACAATGCTTGCTGGTTACCCTTTCCTGGCCAGTCTGAGCCGTTCCCTTGAAATGGTAAATACAAATCTACCCCTATTTATATGAGAGGCTTATAGCTTTTGAAGAATTTGTAAGTGAAAAGAACTATTGGGAAAGGTTTCTCCTTCAACTGCAGAGTAAATATCTGGGGCCATTTAGAGGGTCAAGATGGCTTCAGGATTGCTCTGTGAACTCAAAAAAAGTGTCTTTCTTTTTAGGGAATATTTTATAATTTTTGAATGGTGAAGGATTGTTTTTTCTCTAGGATGCATGTCTGCTATGCGTGCACCTTAAGATTTGTGTAACACTCATGCCAACTTTGGTTGCCCAGTGCCTGCAAGCCCCCTACTGTGACATCATAGAATGCTTGCAGTTGTTTTTTTTTTAAACCATGCCAGCAACTGCTCACCAGGAGCAG
Organism: Podarcis cretensis; assembly: GCF_951804945.1. Taxonomy (NCBI): domain Eukaryota; kingdom Metazoa; phylum Chordata; class Lepidosauria; order Squamata; family Lacertidae; genus Podarcis; species Podarcis cretensis. Next base: position 123,918,456 of record NC_137170.1, read on the forward strand.
AATTGAGCAGCTTCTGTGAGTGAAGTGAAGAGCTGTTTCTCAGAAGGGGAAACCCTGGGAGAGACTAGGGTTCAAATACCTCCTTACTCAGCTATGCAGCTCACTGGGTGACCTAGGGCCAGGATGTGGGGATTAAATGAGAAGGTGAGAACTATGTACCGTATTTTTCGCTCTATAGGACACACTTTTCCCCCCTTCAAAAATGAAGGGGGAATGTGTGTGCATCCTATGGAGCGAATGCAGGCTCCTTGGCTTCAGCGATAGCAACGCGAAGCCTCCAAAGCGCAGATGGAGAGCCCCCCACACACACTCCGGAGGCTTCGCGTTGCTTTCGCTGAAGCCGCCTGAAGCCCCCGGAGCGCAGTGGCAGTTCGCGCTGCACTCTGGGGGTTTCAGGCAGCTAGGCTCCCCTTCCCCAGATTAGGTCACACACGCCTTCTAGTCATATGCAGAGGAAATTTGCCCCAGATCAGGAGGAAACAGAAAGTTTTCTTCTGGCTGGTACAAAGCATCTCCTAGCATGGCCATTCTAGGAATGCTGTACTTGACTGCTATGTGCTTCACATCCCACATAATCTTCGTTCCCAGAGGATCTGGGGAACCATGCTGCCACTGCTGTGAGCGCTGGAAGGAAGACCGCTCCCTGCCACAAGGCTCATTTCCACGTGGCCTAGGAGGCGGAGCCCAGACTCACCTTGAACAGCCAAAAGAGGCTCCTGGGAGGCCCCTGGGACATTGCTGGAAAAACTTTTGAGTTGGGGCAACACTTCTAATTTTTTGGTTCCTCTGTTTTGTTTCTGTCAGATTGGGGTTGGATAAATGTTTAGTTGGGTTTAGTTTAATTTAGGTATAACTGTAAACTGTTTATTATTATTGCTATTATTGCTTTCTATTGATTTATTGGTTTGTTTGTTGCCTGCATAGGATATTCTGTTTTTTAATGTTTGATGCTTTGTTGTGTTTTTATATATGCTGTAAGATGCTCAGAGTGGCTGGGGAAACCCAGTCAGATGGGCGGGAGATATATATATATATATATATATATATATATATATATATATATATATATATATAATTATAATTATAATTATTAGCAATAGTAGCCTGCTGTAGGAGCAGTTAGAGGCAGTTTCCAAAGTTAGGAAGCACCACAAAAAGTTATTTTGGGGGGAAGTGAGACTTACCGTAGCCACAATTCTAGACTGCAACTTCCTCACGTGTGTGTGTGTGTGTGTACCCCTATCCATTGCTCACTTTTATTTGATGGTACTCAAATAACAAAGTGCCATTCTGCTTGTTTCCGTTTGGGAACAAAAGTTAGTGAAGATAACATCAGAGACTATTTTGATATGTCTGTTCTGTTTCTCAAGCAAGCGAAAATAAAGGTCACACCAAAAAGTATTTTTAGTACTCCTGGTATGGAAAAGACATGGCAGGCTCAAAATAGAGTAGCAGAAAAGTGATGGTGCTTCTCTCCCATAAGCATCACTGAATCAAGAGACCAGGCAGTTGGGTGGGGAAAACTCACCAAATAGTGTTTCAGAAAACCCAGACATCATTCCTTTCCAAACACCCCCAAAAGTAGACTTCAGCGTAACCATGCCATGCCCAGTTTCTGTCATAATATTACAAAGAAAACACATTCAGAGGACCAAGAGTCACCCACTGGCAGGCTGACCCAGTAGAAACAGGCCAGTCAAGCCTTACAGATGTTTACCGAGCCCATAGGATCACAAAATTACCCAAGTCCCATTTCGATTTAACGCTGTGGCTAGTTTCTTAGGTTTTAAAATGTGTAGCAAGCAGGTACATTTTGATGTATATGTCATAAGAAGAATTAGCAGACCTGTTTGCCTGAAGCAACCTTCCAACAATATGTGCAGTACTAGGGACTCAAAATTCCTAAATTTGGGGTGCAGTGGCATAGCGTGGGGGGGCAAGGGGGTGGGGACCTGGGCACAAAATTCTGAGGGACTGCACCCCCATGCAGGCACCAGCTTCCACAGGGATCCCTGCTCCGTCCTAGCAAAGGCAGCAGAGCAACCCAGGCCCGCGGTGAGTGGGCATAGAGGGAGGGAGGTGGGCAAGGGGCAACCCCAGCCCTGCGTTCCTCTCTGTTGGCATTAGGGTGATTCATCTGCCAAGAACTGTGTCGGCTGGCCAGGCTCCCTCCTGCACGGGAAGGCAGGTAGTGCATTGGAGCCCCACTTGGCTCCAGTGAAAGGGCATTCCAGAGGCGTCAGCAGTTTGCCTGCCCCGGGCACCAACAACCCACGCTATGCTACTGTTGGGATGCCCAGATTCCTATCATCTGGCTGGTTTTCCAATACTCTAAGGCCACGTTGAAAACAGGTCAGCTCTATATTGTTACATATTGCTGGCTGATTCTAAAGCATAGATCTATCTATGAAAGCTGAGTTAATGACTTGGGAATGGCAGATCAATTGCCATGGATCAAATGTCATTAATCCAATAATGGGAAGATGTGTGTACTTGTGTGTACATGTGAAGACACCTTCTGATGTTAGGATGTTAAGATGCTAGAGGAGTGTGAACAAACTCTAGGAAAGGAAGGTTATGACCTGTGTAGTTAGATCTGTAGAGGAAACTTTATATTCCCTATTAAAATGGATTCTATGCTTGCTCAGGAGATTCAGTCCCTCTAATGATAAAAGTTTTGATATCCAGAAATGGATAGTAGAGTTCTTATACTGAAGGACATCATTACCGCAACTTGCTCTAGGGTGCCTCAAGGGATAGTGAAAGGTCAGAAAGCTGTTGTAATAATGTGATGTATCAGAGCTTCCCATTAATAGTATGGAGGGTTTAAAAGGCCCCTCATGCTGAACACATTCTGTCCTAGGAAGGAGGAGAACATAGCTTTTTGCATTCTCTGGATGCTGATAATATATGAAGTGGCACATCCTTGAACTCTTCAGTGAGACTGGCTCCTCTGAAGTCATTATATTAAGCAAGTGTTAGGGTGCCATGTGCTTATATATTTGTGTGTGTGTGTAGTGTGTGTGTGATTAGAGGATGGCCGGGACTGTAATCCTAGCACAAAGCTGCCTCGGAAGTGTGAAATGTGGGTTATACATTTGTTAAATAAGTATTGTGAAAATGGAGCATACCACATTACAGCTTACCCCCCATTAATGTTCTGTATTCAGATGAAAAAGGCTGCAATCCTGTGGGAATGTTCAGGGATGCAGGAGAGGATATATTGTTTGATGATATCCTTCCTAACTTGCTAGGATTCCTGGTAAGATCCCTTCTTGTCCCTCTTAAAAGGAATAGACATGACAGTCTTATCAAAGTCAATATAAAAGTAGTTTACTCACAATCATTCAGTTCACAGTTGGATCCCTGAAGGCAGACTTAGGTTGCAAAACTATATACACATGTGTAACTATCCCATTAGGGAGTTAGTGCCTAAGTGACTGTGGACAGGCAGGCACTTCTGCTAACACATGGAACAGCAAAATGGAGAAGAGCCAAAGAAAGGAGCTGTGCTCCCTTGCCCAGGTTAGGCCTCACACACACACACACACACACACACACACACAGGCCTCTAGTCCCATGCAGAAGAAGTTTGTCACAGCTCAGGAGGAAATGGGAAGTTAGACTCCTGGCTGGTACAAAGCATCCACTAGCATGTCCACTCTAGGAATGTTGTACTTGACAGCTATGTGTTTCACATCCCACAAATCCCATATGCATTTTCATTAAAGTCTTATTGAACTCAGTGGGTCCTGTTTCTGAGTTTATAGGGCAACTGTTTATAGGACTTGGGCATCAAGTACAGAAGGGAGGAGTTTACAAATTAACTAAATAATACCACACTTCTCATTCTGCATGCTAATTTCATTTATAGCTCTGCAAGAGATTGCAGTTTGGTTTTTATATATACATACAAAAAGACAGAAGACACAATCGTAAATCTGCCATATCATGAGTAATTTGGTCCCGAGTGCCTGTGAAAACATGAATGTGACAAAAAGGAAATGCGGAGCCATTCTTCTAAAAGGTAGCAAAGCCTCAGTTTCTATTTGTGTGCATTCTCATTCAGGAAATATATTTAGCCTGTGCTCTTGAACCACCTTACTCATAAGTGTTTGAAATTGTCAAGTTGCTCCCATCTTTCTTTTATGAAACTCTGGCTTATGTGACAGCCAGCTGTGTCCCTCATAACTCTGATAACTGCTGAACAGCTGAGAAGCAGCCCTGATGTAAAGGAATGAGAGGGAGGGTGGCCTGCTCACAAGGCTGACCGTGGCCAGCTTAATGAAACAGCAACCGATCCACGTGCAACTTGCAACTTTTTTTCCTTGGGATGAGTAGGAATCCACACCCCTTCTGCATTTGTAAGAACTTGATTATTTATTGCAGCAGCGCCTACATACCCTCCAACCAGGACGCCCATCTTCTGGAGGCACTGTGGTCTAAAGCACTGAGCCTCTTGGGCTTGCTAATCAGAAGGTCGACGGTTCGAATCCCTGCAACGGGGTGAGCTCCCGTTGCTCTGTCCCAGTTCCTGCCAACCCAGCAGTTCGAAAGCATGCCAGCGCAAGTAGATAAATAGATACAGCTGTGGCGGGAAAGTAAACGGTGTTTCCATGTGCTCTGGTTTCCGTCATGGTGTTCCGTTGCACCAGAAGCGGTTTAGTCATGCTGGCCACATGACCTGGAAGAGCTGTCTGTGGACAAGTGCCAACTCCCTTGGCCCGAAAGCGAGATGAGCACCACAACCTCATAGTCACCTTTGACTGGACTTAACCATCCAGTGGTCCTTTAACTTTTTTTACTATATATCTCCATATGCCTTTGAATAATAGTTCCATATCATCATCATCATCATCATCATCATCATCATCAAACCTTTTATTGGCATCACATACAAACACCCATAGCAAATCAATACAAAATTACCGCCTTCCCAGTGACACAAACCAATTGTCAAATGAAAGAGGCAAAGCAGTCTAACATTACATCTCTAGGTCTCCAGGGATATCAGACGTCTGCAATGTGTTTCGCCGACAAAAAACCAGATAAAGATATTTAGCCACTAACTTGGTGAGCTCATGATTATTCCCCAGTAATAGAAAATGTATGACCTCTAACTCTGCTTTCGTGCTCGAGAATCTGGACTTCATCTGCCCTGACCTACCTTGACTTCATCTTGACTGGAGACTTTAATGCCTGCCTAGGCCAAGGGTGGGAAGTGTCTACAAAAGCATGGGAGATCTTGGATACTGACTGCGTCTCCAGGAAAATGACTAGGAAAAAGAAGCGACCGGTCTCTTCTCCACAAGTGAGCCCACGGCAGAAGTGCAATAGTTCCACATGTCTCCCCTCAACAAAGCCAGATCTTGAAAGTTGTTGCCTGCATGCAATCTTTCTGCAACACAGCCTTCACTTTGGGAAAGAAAACCCCAGGGCGTTAGGAATTAAGAGAACCATGTATTGGACTGCTGTCATTGTTTACTCTTCCTTCTATCTTGACTGAATGCTTGGAAAGGGTGACCAGTGCCAGACTTCAACCTCGGGTTACATACACTTCAGGTTACATACGTTTCAGGTTACAGACTCCGCTAACCCAGAAATAGTACCTCAGGTTAAGAACTTTGCTTCAGAAGGGGGGCCACTAGGGGCGCATCGGAAGATGGCTGACAATAACATCTCTCCAACCCACACGAGGTAATTAAGAGGCTGTGATGGGAGTAAACTGCCTCCCTCCCCCCCCAAGCGTGTGGGGGGACGGACTGCCCTTGCCTGCTGTGCCCTATACCACCCCCGAATTTGTGGGGGTGGGGGCACTAGGCAGAAAGCCCTTGTGCGGATCTCGGTGCTCCTGGACACTGTCTCTGACTCGCGCCTCTAGCTGCAGCAACTTCAAAAGAAACAATTAGGAGGAAGCTAATGCACATATTTCAAGGGAAAAGGGGGAGTAAAAACTGTGGATAGATTCAGAACTTACAGGGTTAAGAAGTTCTGAGTGACGTCTCACATTCCTGAGGCGTGGCCAAGGTTTCACAGAGGGGAGTGTTTTTGCTCTGTGTCTTTGTTCTGCTTCCGTGCTTCTGACGGTGAAAGAAGCAAAATGAGCGCTCTGTCGCCGGGTGATATATGAGTTGTTTATCTACACGATTAAAGACTGGAAATATATCCGCACTAACGCCTGAGTGTGTTTGATTCGGTACACACACACACAGCAACAGTTTCTACGCTGCGGAAGCTCTGCTACAGTAGCTGTCGGTGGACGGGGAGCTTAGAGACGCAAGGAAGTGTGCTGGGCTCCAATCCAAAAGCTACGCTAATTCCACAGGTCATGGGTCGGTAATTAAAGCTTTGAAGCTGTTGCCAAAGTGTGCCGGTGTGTGTTTGAAGCCAGTTGATGAAGACGCTGGAGCCAGCTGGATGTCCTGCCTGACGTTTGGGGCAGAGGAGCTCGCTGGGGAGGAGCTGATCTGCTGAGCCAGGTGCCGGAGAGCTGCTGCTAGTTACGTGAGTACGCTGGGCCCCGGGGGAGAAGATGGCAGATGGCCAGGTCTTTGAAGATGCCCCGTTCGAAAAGCTCACCACCCAGTCATGGGACACCTGGGTCAGAAGAGTGAGGGGTTGGTTTTTGGCTACAGGGCTTTGGAATCCAGCCCAGAAGGAGCCAGCACCCCAAACACCAGTTGCTGCTGGGACAGACGCTGCAGGCTGTGAGGCTGCTTTGCCGGAGGATAGACAGCAGAGAATGCAAAGGGAATTTTGCATGTTGAAATCATGCGTGGACGCTTCACTGTTACCTCATTTGGAGGGCGTTGAGTCAGCTAGGGCTGCCTGGGAGGTGCTGAGGGGTTTGTGTAAAAGCTCAGCAGGAGGCCAGAGCCCTGATGAAGAAGTGAGGAGCCCAGAAGTGGCTGGAGCCCGTGTCCCTGAAGTCTTAGCCTCAAGGAGCGCTGAAGACAAAGTCGGGGGGGCAAAGAATTCCAAAGGCAAGTTTGTAAAGTTTTCCACTGTGTGTGACGGGGAGGAACGCCGTTTCAGAGGGGACAGAGCTGGCACAGAGCGCCCATCCAGGAGAAGGGGGGCCAAGCCAGCTGGAAGCCCAAGTCAGTGTTTTTCCACTCGTCGGTGTTATGTCTGCAATTCTGCTGACCATCTGTGTCGCTCCTGCCCCCATAGAGCCAGGGAGGCTGCGCAGGATGCTTCCAAGGTCGCTTCCCATGGGAACCAGCCAGGTTTTCATGGCAATCAGTGCCGGAGAGGGGGCAGGCGTGGGAAGGCGCAAGGAGTACGTGACTTAGACAATGATGACGGTCCTTATCAGCTGACGGCCTCAATGGCAAAGTTTGAGGACTACTCCAATGAGGGCAGAGTAATGCATTGGATCATTGACTCTGGAGCCGGCAGGCACCTGATAACAGCGACACCTGCTGTCGAGATGTGGAACTGCAGAGCTGTTTCAGCTGGGAAAACAGTTGAATTTGCTGATGAGACACAAAAGCCATTGTCTAATGTAGCAAATGTTTATGTTTCTGTTTTGCAGGCGGAGCTGGAAGTCTACGTGGCACCTGGGATGAAACATTGTCTTTTATCTGTCCCTTGTCTCTTACAGGAGGGGTATAAGGTGTGCTTCGAACACAATGTCTGTACAATTTCCAGAGGGGGAAAGCAACTGGTCAGTGTTGCAAAGGGGCAGAACAACCTCTTTGTTTTGGAAACACCTCTGAAGGGTGAGGAGAATGCTGAGAAGGCACAAGCAAAGTGTGCAACCGTTCCCACTCATGTTTCATGTGCCTGTGTATGGCACAGAAGAACGTCACATGGTTCCTTAGAAGAGATCCAGATGTTGCCAGAGTGCACTAAAGGTTGCAAAATAAAGGAATGTGGCAGATCCCTAAAATGTAGGGCATGCAAAAAGGCAAAGGTAAAAGGGTGCAGTTATCCCAGGGTGGAAAGGGTAACCACAAAACCCTTTGAGCTTGTGCACACAGACCTTTTTGGACCCATGCCAGAGAGTTTGGGCGGGGCCAGGTATCTGCTGACGCTGACAGATGACCATACCCAGAACTCCTGGGTCTTCTCACTGAAATGCAAAAGCGAAGCAGCGCAGCTGATCAAAGATTGGGTTGTGGAGGTGGAACTAAGGTTCTCCACCAAGGTGCAGGGGGTCAAGAGTGACCGATGTACAAAGTTTACTGGGTCTGCTCTGCAGAAGTTCTTTCGCCAGAAAGGGATACATCACAAGGTGACTTCTCCTCAGGAGAGGGGCGTGGCAGAGCTCAGAAGTGAAGCTCTGGTTAAAGTTACAGAGGTTTTGCTGTCAGACTCTGGTTTGCCTCCGAGTTTTTGGGGGGAGGGGGTTAAAACAGCCAACTTCACGTTTAACAGGTCCTACAATTCAGTGGTAGGTGAAACCCCGTTTTTTATGCTCCACGGAGAGAAACCGCAGATACATTTCTTTCGTGTTTTCGGGTCACAGGCCTTGGTGCCGGTACCAAAAGCACAACAAAAGCAAGGTGGCCCTAGATTCCAGAAAATGATCTTCTGTGGGTATGAACCTGCGACAAAGGGGTGGAGGTTTGTGTATCCAGAAGGTGATCAGACCAAGCTTCTGATCAGTAAACATGCTGAGTTCTGTGAGCAGAAAGGTTGGTCAAAGATTCATGCAAGGCATGACTTTTTCTCAGAATGTCTGTCTGATTCTGAGGAGGAAGGAGAGCCAGAGGCTGAACCTGTTGCTGAAGACCAAGTCTCTGAACAGGGTCAAGAACAGGGTTGGGCATCTCCACAGGTTGTCAAAAGAGAGCCCAAGAGTGAGCCTTCGTCTCCTGTTAGCAAAGTACAGAAGGCCCGAAGATGCGCAAAGTCAGAGGGGGAGGATATTGATAGAGAGGACACACTTGCTGACCACAGTGAGTCAGAAGGAGCACCTGAGTTTGTGCTCAGACGGTCCACTCGCACCACGAAGGGAATTCCACCTGAGAGGTTTCAGGTCACCAGTATGTGGGTTGGTTTCGCACAGTGCGAACCTGGGAGTTGTGAGGAGGTTCAACAGTTGCCTGACAAGGACGCCAGGAAGGGGCGAAAGGCAATGGGAAAGGGATTGATCTCTCAGAGGTCTGTAAATGTATGTTCACAGGTCCCCTCAGGATTTGAGACGAGAGGGGGTGTGGATAGATTCAGAACTTACAGGGTTAAGAAGTTCTGAGTGACGTCTCACATTCCTGAGGCGTGGCCAAGGTTTCACAGAGGGGAGTGTTTTTGCTCTGTGTCTTTGTTCTGCTTCCGTGCTTCTGACGGTGAAAGAAGCAAAATGAGCGCTCTGTCGCCGGGTGATATATGAGTTGTTTATCTACACGATTAAAGACTGGAAATATATCCGCACTAACGCCTGAGTGTGTTTGATTCGGTACACACATGCACAGCAACAGTTTCTACGCTGCGGAAGCTCTGCTACAGTAGCTATTGGTGGACGGGGAGCTGAGAGACGCAAGGAAGTGTGCTGGGCTCCGATCCAAAAGCTACGCCTAATAGCACAAAAACTGCTAACTGAAGAGATCTCTGATAAACAAGACGGGTTGGAGGAACAAGAATAAATCATGAGAAGACACACCAAGGCTTGGTATGTTCGGCAACGGGACTGGATGGGGGAGGGGAAAAAACTTTTCTTTCTTTTCTCTATGTGATTAACCAAGAATCCCCCCCCCACAAGTCACAAGTCAGAAATGCCGTTTAAATGACTTAAGCTGTGGATTTAAGACTGGAGATAATTTCCTAACCAAAGCATGTTTCAAGAAGATCGTGGAAAGCATAAGAGCTTTGGAATGATGCAGCAAAAAATACCGTCACCATTTTGGCAAGTTCTGTCGGAAGACTTATGTCTGGGAGGAGGAACAGATCTGTTTTTATATTGTGGGTGAGCCTCCTCAGAGGGACTAAAGAGCGACAGATTTGCGAGATTAATGATGGAAAGAGTGCTGTTATTTATGAAAGTGATGATATATGGAAACCATCTTGATATGATGATTGGACGAACGGAAAAATTCACACAGGATTATAATTGGTGTTTACCTGCTTAAGGAGATTATCAGAAGAGATCATAAAGAAAAAAAGAAAAATATACGAACAAGATGAGATGTGGAAACAGCAAGATAAGACTGGATAGAATTATGAACATTATTTGGACAGATTTGTGAATATTAACGCGGCAGCAAGAAGATGATTGGAATCCCCCTTCAGAACTTGAAATATGGGTCCCCCCAACAAAAATTTAAAATTTGGCTTTGTAATTCGGAATTTATGTGATGTGATTTGATTTGATTTGATTGGTCGGTTAATAAAAATTATTTTTTTAAAAAAAGAACTTTGCTTCAGGATGAGAACAGAAATTGTGCGGCAGCACAGCGGCAGCAGGAGGCCCCATTAGCTAAAGTGGTGCTTCAGGTTAAGAACAGTTTCAGGTTAAGAAAAGATCTCCAGAACGAATTAAGTTCTTAACCCGAGGTACCACTGTCCTGTATTAAGCTGCAAAACAGGTGCATGTCTCTGCCACTGAGTAGTGACTAGGTGGGGATGTCGTTACCTGATCAGCTGCAAGGGTCTTGCAAATTTCAGTGGTGACCTGTACAAGGCCAAAATTCGGCACCTGCTTCTCATGCCTTCCGTTCTGCTCAATTCTTGTGTTTTATTGAAAAGCCATTCCCTCGCCTGAGTAACGGACAGGTGGTGTAGAAGTAAGCTTGGCACCCAGTGTGGCGAAGTTGGTCACACTGCCCTAAATCTGCCTCAAATTGAGATGTTCTCAATTCGAATTGAAGCTGGTTTGTGGGGTGGGGGAAACACATCAAAACAAAGTATTTCGCAATAAACTACAGGATCGATGTGCTGCTACTTTTTATGTAAACAGCTTCCCAAACCAGCACACTAGATGCAGAGTAAGTGCAAACGCGTACACAGCCCATGTCCAATAGCTCTGTCACACTGGCTCTCTGCTGTGTATTCCACTTACAATGGAATAGTTTATACTGGTAAATCAAGCCGGCTTTGACAGGAAATGACCTATGATATATGTAAGAGCTACCGTATTTTTCGCCCCATAGGACGCACTTTTTCCCCTCCAAAAATGAAGGGGAAATCTGGGTGCGTCCTATGGGGCGAATGCAGGCTTTCGCTGAAGCTTGGAGAGCGAGAGGGGTCGGTGCGCACCGACCCCTCTCGCTCTCCAGGCTTCAGGAAGACATCCGCAGCCTAGGCAGCCCTGCAGGAGGTCCGGCAGGGCTGTCTAGGCTGCGGATAGCAGCCTGCTTCCCGGAGCGTCGGGCGCCCTGAAAGCAGAGCGCCCGGCGCTTCGGGAACACATCCGCAGCCTAGGCAGCCCTGTGGGAGTTCTCCGCAGGGCTCCCCACGCTGCGGATAGCAGCCTGCTACCCGGCAGGCGGGGCACCCTGAAGCAGAGCGCCCCTCGCGCCGGCAGACATCTGCAGCGTGGGGAGCCCTGCAGGAGTTCCCCGCAGGGTTCCCCACACTGCAGATAGCAGCCTGCCGCCTGAGGCAGACATCGGCCAGCCCCACAAGCTCGGGGGACAGCAGGGAGGCGCAGCGCCGTTCCTCGACCTGGTTCGGTTTCCCCGACCTGCTTTTGGGGGGGAAATAAAGGGGAAAATTTTTTCCTTTATTTCCCCCCAAAAAAACTAGGTGCGTCCTATGGGACGGAGCGTCCTATGGGACGAAAAATACGGTACCTTTCCTGACCCACAGCAAAAAACAAAACACCCACTAGTATAGCCCATCGACATGGCCAGGATTTATGGAGCGGGTGGACAGGACACTGGGAAACCTCCAGTCATTTCTAGACAGGCCCTGAAGGGGGAAGTTGCTGGAAACTATGAGAAGCCAGATGTTCAGGTTCCAAAGAACATTCGCAACCCAGAACACTCACTTCCGGGTTTGCGACGTTCAGGAGCCAAAACATTCGACTCACAAGGCACTTGACTTCCGAGGTACAACTGTTTTTTTGCCTGTTTCTTGCAGTGAGTATGGCAGACACCTGCTGAAGCTATTCTGAGCTATCGAGAGCCAGTGTGGTGTAGTGGTTAAGAGCGGTAGACTCGTAATCTGGTGAACCGGGTTCGCGTCTCCGCTCCTCCACATGCAGCTGCTGGGTGACCTTGGGCCAGTCACACTTCTGTGAAGTCTCTCAGCCCCACTCACTTCACAGAGTGTTTGTTGTGGGGGAGGAAGGGAAAGGAGAATGTTAGCCGCTTTGAGACTCCTTCGGGTAGTGATAAAGCGGGATATAAAATCCAAACTCTTTTTCTTCTTCTTCTTCCTGGCAAAAACAGCCAGCATACACACAGACACACTTCTCTATTTATAAGGACACATCAGTATGGTAGAAATAGTCAATTTCTAAGCTATTTATCATGCACATCAGCTGTAGGATCCACATGGCATCTGAGAAATAAGATCAGTGGCATGTATGAATCAGTATTTGATTATCCATACTGTAGAACTCTATCTCAGACTATATCAATTCTCGTACAGAACAGATGGCAGCATCTTATTTGAATGTACTTGAATAATCGTATTTAGTCCATTGAAAACACACACACACACAAACTAGAAACAGCTTAAAAGGATCTAATCCTAAAAGCTTATCTTCTGGGCAATAGCCATTTTTCATGTGGAGATAGATCTCACTATAGTTGGTCGTCCCTGCCCTGGCAAACATTTCTAATACAAATAGACCCATCTTTTGCAGTTGTTTTCATTAGCGAAAAATATTACAGATCCCCTTTTCATTTTTGGTTTTTTTAAGTTAATTATTGCCATGATCTAGCCTGTTCTTATCCCCATGTTGGAGCCTGTGTGCTTGATGCCGAGACACAAGCTGGCCTGACATGACCCCTCTCTGAACTTGATGTTATAAAATGTAATGTGCTCTCCAGCATTTGTCAGATGAAGCTGAGTACCAGATACATTTATGTGTGTGAGAAATTCCTCAAAGTGAACTCAAAAGCAAGTAGCACAAAGGGCTCGGTGCCTTTTCTATCCATAAAATGACTCTAGAAACCTTTGAAATGTGTACTTCTTACTGGTTAAAAGCGTATTGTTTGCACCGATATTTTTTCACATACCCAATCTTTATATTTTAAGGATTTCATACAAATATAGCTTCCAAATACATTTTTTTCTCTCTCTTCAAAATTTGGAATAGGGTAGTAAAGTTCTATAACAAATCAACAATTATTTGCTAGCAAATAAACATTTTGGTTAATGCCTGGTGAATTTGTTTGATGTTACAGACTGAAAGAGAATAAGACTTTTTTCTTTAAAAAAAGAGTATGTTATTAATCTTATAGTAAAATAAAGGTAAAGGTAAAGGTACCCCTGCCCGTACGGGCCAGTCTTGACAGACTCTGGGGTTGTGCGCCCATCTCACTTAAGAGGCCAGGGGCCAGCGCTGTCCGGAGACACTTCCGGGTCACATGGCCAGCGTGACATCGCTGCTCTGGCGAGCCAGAGCCGCACACGGAAACGCCGTTTACCTTCCCGCTGGTAAGCAGTCCCTATTTATCTACTTGCACCCGGAGGTGCTTTCGAACTGCTAGGTTGGCAGGCGCTGGGACCGAGCAGCGGGAGCGCACCCAGCCGCAGGGATTCGAACCGCTGACCTTTCGATCGGCAAGCCCTAGGCGCTGAGGCTTTAACCCACAGCGCCACGTGCGTCCCTATAGTAAAATAACATTGATCAATTCCAACAAAACCCATAGGGGTTGTTGTTCTAGCACATGAATTTAACCAGCCTTTTTTTGTTTCAGACCAGAACAGAGTCTGAAACTAGTGTTTTTAATATACCAATTGTTTAGAAAATTTTACTTTCTGTAACTAAGCAACATTTTGACTGCCAGTGCTTTTTTCTTTTCTTTTTACTGCTGCATGGAAAAGCACATGAAACTAACTTTGAAGAGTTTTGTAAGTAAAGTGTTTTATGACTTACCAAACATGTGATCTAGCTGTACTGTATGCTAGTGAAGTGGGATAGCTTGGAAATAGCTTTTAAAGGGGGATATTTGGGGGCTCCCTGGAAGGGCACATTTTAAAGGTTTTACAGACTATATTTCCACCCTTTACTTTGCTGCATGTTTTGTGATGGTAAATCTTCACTGGGTGTCATGGGCCAGAAGTTGAAGAAGCAGAAGGCAAAATGACTCCACCTGCTGCTGATCAGCCTTCTTGCTCCTGAGGAGAACCAACTATCTTAAGCTGGGTTTTCAACCTCAGTCAGTTGTTGGAAACAACACCTGTCATTCCTGGCCAGACCTTGCTGCTTCATGCTTCTTGCGACCTTGGACTCTTGTCTTTCTTGACCCCTGGATTGTCTGACTACGTGAACTGAGATACGCCTAATCTTAGGACTGGACTGGACTGGACCTTGTATACCAACTCTGCCTCCAGGCAGGTACCCCCTGAGCTTCAGCTGGCTTCTCCCTCCACTGAACTCTGCCATGGCTGGCAGCACAGGACTATGACACTAGGGTTCTCTCACTAAAGAAAGCTTGCCTGAAACTTCAATCTTGGCTTCCAGCATTCCAACATGATCTTTATAAGGGGAGGGTCTAGAGCAGGGGTCAGCAATTTTTTTCAGCAGGTGGCTGGTCCACTGTCTCTCAGACCTCGTGGGGGGCCGGACTATATTTTTTGGGGGGAAATGAGGCAAGATCACCACGAGCCCCAGTGGCTGCTTACCTGTGTCTTGTGAGCGGCAGGAGCTGGCGGCGGTGGGGGGACGATGAGTCGTGCGCGAAAGGGCTCCGGAGAGGGGCTGCTTAAAATGGCGACCGCTCGAGCGCTGCTGCTGCTGGCACCAACAAAGCCCAGCCCCCTTCCTCCTCTAGGCAGGGCAGGGAGAAGCCGGGAGGAGGGAGGGAGGAGGCGCCACGTGAGGGAGAGGGAGGGAGAGGGAAAGAACGCACAAACTGGTGATCCACATGGCAATTCCCGGACCATCCACGGGCCGGATCCAGAAGGCAATTGGGCCTGATCTGGCCCACGGGCCTTAGTTTGCCGACCCATGGTCTAGAGCACTGTCTAGTGATAGAACGGTCAATACTGGGTTTGGATTCCGAGGCTGATTCATAATAATGGAAACAACATCAAAATGAGAACAAGACTTTAAGAAGAGGTAACCAACTCTATATGGGACGCAGGTGGCGCTGTGGGTTAAAGCCTCAGTGCCTAGGACTTGCCGATCGAAAGGTCGGCGGTTCAAATCCCTGCGGCGGGGTGCGCTCCCGCTGCTCGGTCCCAGCGCCTGCCAACCTAGCAGTTCGAAAGCACCTCCGGGTGCAAGTAGATAAATAGGGACCGCTTACCAGCGGGAAGGTAAACGGCGTTTCCGTGTGCGGCTCTGGCTCTGGCTCTGGCCAGAGCAGCGATGTCACGCTGGCCACGTGACCCGGAAGTGTCTCCGGACAGCGCTGGCCCCTGGCCTCTTAAGTGAGATGGGCGCACAACCCCAGAGTCTGTCAAGACTGGCCCGTACGGGCAGGGGTACCTTTACCTTTAACCAACTCTATGGTCTCCCGCCGCCATGTTGTTGAGCTACAACTCTGATCACACCCAATGCATGTTTATTAAGAAGTGAGTCCCACTGAGTTCAATGCAACTTAATCCCAGATAAGTACGTATAGGATTACCACCTCCAATAGCACATTGCAGGCCTCCACAATGGCATGAATGCCTTTAACTCTCATCTTTTTAACCTCAGGTAGTATTGCAATATTCAGTGAATGTCGCCCACATTGTTCTTTCCCCCTTTCCTTGTTTCTGCCTGAGGTACAACAGAAGGAAGTGCCATCTCTGTTTTATATGGTGTGTTGTTGGGGATGCAAGTCTGTCAACCCTCGGGCAACAGTTTCCGTGTGTCTGTAGCCTGTCCATCACAGGAGTGCTTTCTTCCTGACTGCTAGACATGGCTTTGACTGATCCCACTGTCGAGGCAGACAGGAAAGCCTTGCTTAGCTGCTATTAAAGGGTACAGCCCATATCTCATAAAAAAATAAACGGCGAGCCATTTATTATCATTGCTCTGTTTTGCCCTCAAAAGCACCAATCCCAGTATTTGGAGATAAGCCAAATCCAGCTGGATGTTAAAACCTTTATAATCAGCCAGTCATGCTAACCCACAACAAAACAAATCATGGGTTCAGCAGTCAGGCCTGAGGTTTCAGAAGGTCTTCAATTAAGGAGTTTATGGGACTGAGAGCCCAATCTACCTCAGAATGGGCAGGTGATAAAATGAGGTTCCGTGGTGACCACTAGCTACTTTCAGGTGTGTGTGTATGTGTGTGTGTGTGAGAGAGAGAGAGAGAGAGAGAGAGACCTAGTGCCTGCTGTATCCTGAACCTATCGTAAGGAATGCTGGTTTCTGTCACAATGTTCTGTTGCGGCAGAAGCGGTTTAGTCATTGCTGGCCACATGACCCAGAAAGCTGTCTGTGGACAAACGCCGGCTCCCTCGGCCTGAAAGCGAGAACCCCATAGTTGCCTTTGACTGGACTTAACCGTCCAGGGATCCTTTACCTTCATCTTTTTACCTGTTTACTCTGTATCCAGAATACTCCCACTGCTGGTTTGTGAAGCCAGCTCGGGTTACATACTCTTCAGGTTACAGACTCCGCTAACCCAGAAATAGTACCTCAGGTTAAGAACTTTGCTTCAGGATGAGAACAGAAATCGTGCTCCGGTGGCTAAAGTGGTGCTTCAGGTTAAGAACAGATTCAGGTTAAGACCGGACCTCCGGAACGAATTAAGTACTTAACCTGAGGTACCACTGTACGTACGTTAGCCACAATCCACATCTATCCTGCAGTTTCATGAGAAATGCCGTGTTTTGATGCATTTCCCCACCAAACCGTTTTCACTCAAATTTGAAAATGTACATCATATGAATATATGTATTCTCTCTGCTCACTACTCTGTGTGTGTGTGTGTGTGTGTGTGTGTGTGTGTGTGTGTGTACAGGCCACACTGTAAACACATCTAAACACATCTAACTGTACTGTGTGTTCAACGATGTGCAAATGCGATTTGAAGTGGGGGGGGGGGAGAACCACTTCGCTTTAAAAGAGTAATGTGTACACAGTCTGTGTTGACATCCTTCTGACAAAGTAAAGCACTGCTTAAGCAAGAGTACATATTATGGGTCACATAACTCAGATTAGTTATGACTTTACTGTTAAGAAATCCTGCAAGTGTCATCATCTGCATGTCTATTCGGAATGAAGTCTCACTGGGTTCAATTATTTCAGCCCTTTTTTGTCCATTTAAAATGCACCAACAACCTTGGGGATAGAATAGAACTCATCTTTAAAAAGGACTTTAAGAACTGAAAAGAGAGATGATGTATGGACTTTTATAACCCAAGAAAATGTTTAATAAAAACAGACCCTACATGTGTCCCTATTTTCCAGGGACAGTCCTGAATTTACAGAAGCCGTCCCGGCTTCTGATTTGATCCCAGAATGTTCTGCTTTTCCTAAGGACGTCCCTATTTTCATCATAAAAATGTATAGTAGGATATCCATATTTCTATCAGAGGGTATGGAGTTATATGACCCTTGAGCCAAGGACATAAGTCAGTATACAACTTTTGGAAGACATCTGAAGGCAGCCCTGCATACGGTTTTTTAAAAAATGTCTAATATTTTATTATGTTTTTATAAATCAAATATCACTGGGTTAGCTCAGTGAGGAGAGCGTGAGACTCTTAATCTCAGGGTCATGGGTTCCAGCCTCATGTTGGGCAAACGATTTTTGCATTGCAGAGGGTTGGATATTAGATGACCCTCGTGGTCCCTTCCAACTCTACAATTCTATGTTTCTATAGGTTAGAAGCATATATATATATAAAATATTATATACAGATATATATATATATATATATATATATATATATATATATATATATATATAATATATGTGTGTGTGTGTATTTGCTTCTAGCATATAGAAACATAGAATATATATATATATATAAAATTTTCTGTTTTGCAATTTAGAATATTCATTTAAACAACCTTAAAATATCAGTGACTTCCCTTCTTCTCTTTCCATGGTTCATTTTGCATAACATAAATCCCTGCATATTTTATATAAACTAAACCATTCAGTATTCCATTATTACTTCCATCAATACTTATTCACACTGTTGAATTTCTTAATGCTGCCAATGTTTTCAAGTGTACACACTTTCCCCATATATTCAATAAACATTTTCCAATTGTGTTGGTTCTAGGGGTTGCTCGTGTGTAAATCGGCGCCACACCTGGCTGGGTTGCCTGAGTGAACCCTTTCTGTCCGGACAGCCACTCACCCGTGGCTGTCTCAATCGCTGGCAGAATCCGTCAGTGGGCGTTTCTTGAACTTCTTCCAGCAAAGAAGCTCTTTGACGCCTAGTCTCCGCCTACTCTCCCTGCGCGGAAGCCTTCTGCGCAAGGAGGGTGTGGGCAGCGGAGGACCCGTGCTCTCCCCGCTGGTCCCCGGCGAGGAGTCATGGGACCGCCTCGCCGATTCCCCCATCTGCCCCCCTTCTCCACTGGTGCTACGCTGATTTCCTTCCCCAGAAGATGGGCTGCTTCTCCCCATCCCGGGACGCTCTCCGGAATCCCTCTGGAGCCCTCTCTCTCCCTCTGGCTCCGATGGCAGTTCCCTGACACCAATCTTCTTTAAACAAATGCTCTTCTTGTTCTCTTGTTAGATCTCTAGTTAGATCTAATTCTCTAGTTAGATCTGTTCTCTAGTTAGATCTGCAAGCTGTGCATATTCCATCAGTTTAAGGTGCCATTTTTCTTTAGTTGGGACTTCACTTGTTTTCCATTTTTCGGCTAACCAAACACAGGCCGCCAAAGTGGCATACATAAATAACCTTTTTTGACACCTGGGAATTTCCGTCTGAATTATCTCCAACGAAAAGGACTCTGGGGTTTTTTTGGAAACATTTTTTCCAATTCATTATAAATTATGTCCGAATACTCCGTATTCTTTTACAGGTCCATCACATATGAAAGACCTCGTTGCATCTCCAGCACTTATGCAGCATGTTATTCCTTGAAGGAGAACTACAGTGGTACTTGGTTCTCAAACACCTTGGTTCTCAAACCATTTTGGACTCACAGCTGTCCATGGAGGCGCAGGTCAATTCTGTGTCCAGGGAAGCTGTTTACCAGCTCCATTTGGTACGCAGGCTGAGACCCTATCTGCCCGTGGACTTTCTCATCAGAGTAGTGCATGTTCTAGTTATCTCTTGCTTTTACTGAAATGTGCTCTGTGTGGGGCTACCTTTGAAGGTGACCTGGAAACTACAACCAATCCAGAATGCGGCAGCTAGACTGGTGACTGGGAGCAGCTGCCAAGACCACATAACACCGGTCTTTAAAGATCTACATTGGCTCCCAGGATGTTTCTGGGCACAATTCAAAGTGTTGGTGCTAACCCTTAAAGCCCTAAACAGCCTTGGTCCTGTATACCTGGAGGAGCGTCTCCACCCCCATCATTCTGCCTGGACACCGAGGTCCAGCGCCGAGGGCGTTCTGGCGGTTCCCTCGCTGCGAGAAGCCAGGTTACAGGGAACCAGGCAGAGGGCCTTCTCGGTAGTGGCGCCCGCCCTGTGGAACGTCTTCCCACCAGATGTCAAAGAGAAAAACATCTACCAGACTTTTAGAAAACATCTGAAGGCAGCCCTGTTTAGGGAAACTTTTAATGTTTGACAGACCATTGTATTTTAATATTTTGTTGGAAGCCGCCCAGAGTGGCTGGGGAAACTCCGCCAGATGGGCGGGGTATAAATAATAAATTATTATTATTATTATTACTTGGTTCCCAAACACCAAAAACCCGGGAGTAAGTGTTCTGGTTTTCAAACGTTTTTTGGAAGCCAAACGTCTGATGCGGCCATCGGCTTTTGTTTCTGAGGCGCCTGCACCAATCAGAAGCTGCACCTTGGTTTTCGAATATTTTGGAAGTCAAATGGACTTCCGGAATAGATTAAGTTCGAGAACCAAGGTACCACTGTATTTGGGACTTTTGGTTTTGCTATTTATTTTGTGTTTTTGTTTTTGAAGATTTTTTGGTTAATTTGTTTTTGTGACTGTGTGGAACCCAGTTCAGCTGATTGATTGTGTGACTGCGGAAATGGATAAAAGCCCCCCCCCGCAAACAATGACTAGCATCAGAGCAAGTAGGAAAAATAATTAATTTTAATTATATACAATACTGTCTTATTTATTTTATAGCACAGTACATTGATTATTGCTTTCATTTTATGGATCAACGGTCTCATTAGAGAGTAAAATTCATGTTAAATTGCTGTTTTAGGGGTTGTTTTTTTTAAAGTCTGGAACGGATTAACCCGTTTTGCATTACTTTCTGTGGGAAAGCACGCCTTGGTTTTGGAACGCTTTGGTTTTGGAACGGACTTCTGGAATGGATTAAATTTGAGAACTGAGGTACCACTGTATAAATTATTTCCCAATACTCTTTTAGCCTTTTTGGGGTCCACCACCTATGAAAGACCTCATTGCATCTGCAGCACGTTCTTCGTTGAAGGAGAACTACTTGAAAATGATTTACAGATGGTATTTTCCTCGGAGCATAGCTGTCAACTGTCCCTTATTTGGCGGAAAACTCCCTTATCCCAGCGCTGTTTCCCGCTACTGTCCCGGATTGATAATGTCCCTTAAATTTCCTGGTTTCATGCTCGCCCGGCTCGGGAGGGAAGCAGCGGCTTGGGGTCCTCCACCGCGAGAGAGAGCGTGCGTGCACGAGCTGCCGCGTCTCCGTCTCTCCCTTTTCCCCCTCAGTGGTGCATCGTGAGGAGACGGGTGGCGGCGGGCGGGCAGGCAGCCCCTCTCTTGTGAGACTTCCGCCGCGCTGCCAGGGGAAGCTGGAGGCGCCAGCTGCTGAGGAGGCGGCCTGAGGGAGGAGGAAGAGGAAGGGATGAGGAGGGACGCAGAAGGGCGGCGCTTCAGCAGCCGCAGCGCCGCCACAACTGCCTCATGCCGGGCTCACAGGTGGTGTGGGCGAGAGTCTCCCTCCCTCCCTCTCGGGCGGGGAAGGGCCAATGGAACTCCTTGCACCAGGACAACGGCAGCCCCGACATGCTGCTTAGCATACCCTCCAACCAGTGCAGCATCTTAATGCAGCGATTTCCCCCTCTGCATCCCTTTCATAACTCTATTTTTATAAATCATTTGTCCATCCATAGTTCAAATTTTTACTACAAGTTTTCTGTCAATCCTACCAATGCATTGGCTCCCAGTACGTTTCCGAGCACAATTCAAAGTGTTGGTGCTGACCTTTAAAGCCCTAAACGGCCTCGGTCCTGTATACCTGAAGGAGCGTCTCCACCCCCATCATTCTGCCCGGACTCTGAGGTCCAGCGCCGAGGGCCTTCTGGCGGTTCCCTCGCTGCGAGAAGTGAGGCTAAAGGAACCAGGCAGAGGGCCTTCTCGGTAGTGGCGCCCGCCCTGTCGAACGCCCTCCCATCAGATGTCAAAGAGATAAACAACTACCTGACATTCAGAAGACATCTTAAGGCAGCCCAGTTCAGGGAAGTTTTTAATATTTAACGCTGTACTGGTTTTAACACTTGATTGGGAGCCGCCCAGAGTGGCTGGGGAAACTCAGCTAGATGGGCTGGGTATAAATAATAAATTATTATTATTATTGTAATGTATGTAACTCTTTACAATAGCTTTTCAAATAAATTGTAAACTTTCCCCATTCTTTATTAAAGAGGTCCTCTTCCTGGTTTCTAATTCTGCCTGTAAGCTTTGCCATCTGGACGTCGTTCATCAGTTTTGTCTGCCCCTCTTCTTTGGTCAGTTGTAGACCCTTAGGATTATCTAGTCCAACCCCTGCAAAACACAGTCGCAGCCAAAGCAGCATGGCTCCATGAGTGCCGGATTTATGCATAAGTCAAGCAAAATCCCGTATTTTGGCTACTGATCCCTTATTTTCGAGGCTGCTGGTCCCTTATTTTCAAATCTGTAAGTTGACAGCTATGCCTCGGAGTAGCCTTGCTAAGATGTACAAGAGATGTATGTTGTTGTTGTTTAGTCGTTTAGTCGTGTCCGACTCTTCGTGACCCCATGGACCAGAGCACGCCAGGCACTCCTGTCTTCCACTGCCTCCCCCAGTTTGGTCAGACTCATGTTGGTCGCTTCGAGAACACTATCCAACCATCTCGCCCTCTGTCGTCCCCTTCTCCTTGTGCCCTCCATCTTTCCCAACATCAGGGTCTTTTCCAGGGAGTCTTCTCTTCTCATGAGGTGGCCAAAGTACTGGAGCCTCAGCTTCTGTCCTTCCAGTGAGCACTCCGGGCTGATTTCCTTCAGAATGGAGAGGTTTGATCTTCTTGCAGTCCATGGGACTCTCAAGAGTCTCCTCCAGCACCATAATTCAAAAGCATCAATTCTTCGGCGATCAGCCTTCTTGATGGTCCAGCTCTCACTTCCATACATCACTACTGGGAAAACCATGGCTTTAACTATACGGACCTTTGTTGGCAAGGTGATGCCTCTGCTTTTTAAGACGCTGTCTAGGTTTGTCATCGCCTTTCTCCCAAGGAGCAGGCATCTTTTAATTTCGTGACTGCTGTCACCATCCGCAGTGATCATGGATAGGACACCCCTATTTCCATCGGAGAAATCTTGAAGGGCTATGTAAAAACAGTTTAAAGAAACACCCCCAAGCGGGGAGGTCTCCCCTTATGGGAGGGAGCGAGACTCCTGGCGGCAGCTGGCGGCGCCCGGACGCCTCGCCGCGCTCCCGGGCAGCTGCTCTAGGGGGCGGCGTCCGCCCTGGCTTCCGACGGGGAAGGCGGCTTCGAGGAGGAGAGGCCGAAAGACCCCAAGAGAGCGAGGGAAGGAGCGCAGCTGGATTACCCACAATTCTCCCTCCGCAGCCCCTGCAAAGAGGTGGAGGTTAGGGTTAGCTCCCCACCCACAGGCAGCAGCAGCAGCCGCTGGGAGGGAAGCAAAAAGGCAGAGGCGACGAGGAAGCAATGTAGCAGCGGCGGTGGCGGCGGCGGCGGCTTTCGCGCTTGGAGAGCGTCTGTTGGCGCAAGCTGCTGCGGTTCTCCTTAAAGCTCCGTCTCGCCTTTCTCTCTCTCTCACCTCAGCGCAGGCAGCGCCGCGCGCCCCTCCCGTTGCCTCCGCACCGCCCTGGGCAGCAAAAACGCCGCGCGCGCCTCCCCTCAGTCACCCGCGTCTCTCTCCATTCCTCCTGGGCGCCGCCGGAGGAGAACATGGCACCGAGTCGCGCTTTGGCGCTCGCGCCTTCGCCGCCCGCAGCCTTTCGCTGAGGCGAAAGCCGCTGCCGCGGTTGCTTCCTTGGGCCTGCCTCTCCCTTGAGCACAGGCGGGTCTCTCGCCTTCCTTCCTTCCTTCCTTCCTTCCCTCCATCCCTCCCCTCCTCCTTTCTCTCCCGCCTTTTCCAGGACGGAGCAGCCTCGTCAACAAGGAAGATGCCCGCGCCCAGGCGCCAGAGAAGGCGCAGGCTGAGGGGACGTTGAGGCGGCTGCCGGGAGCGCGCGCGAGAGAGAAGAGGCAGGGAAAATAATAATAATTAGGAAGCGGCAGCAGCGCCTCAGACGAAAGGGTGGGGGCTGTTCTTCAAGGACTGGGGCTGCCTCTCCCTCCCTCCCTTCCTCTCCTCAGCATCCTTCGCCAGAGAGAGAGAGAGAGAGAGGTGTCGCTCGCTGCATGGAGGAGAGCAAGGCGGGCGCCGAGTCCTCGCCTAGCGGAGCGCAGCAGCGGCGGCTGGCAACCTCTCCGCCCTCTCCCCCGGGCCTTGTTTCTCCTTCCACCCCTCGCGCAGGTGCCCGGCTGCAGACGGCGTTGCTGGAGGTGAGTTGAATGGAAAGGATGCCTGGCGTGCGGGCGGGTTTATTTGCTGCTGCTGCTGCTGCTGCTGCTCCTCCCACGGCAGGTAGGAGGATGGAGGGAGAGATGGTGCTTTTGTTTGCGTGGGCTGCTGGCTTGCTTGCTGGGCGCCACCAGGCGCGCCCTCGCCCTCCCCACAGCATCTTGGCCACAGGGGAAGATACAGGATGCAAACGTGAGTCAGTTTTGCTGGTGGTGGTGGTGGAGGAGGAGGAGGAGGAGGAGGAATACGCACACACACCCATGGCATTGTTATGTCATTTCCTCGAGGCAGCCAGAGTCTTGGCGGC
Source organism: Podarcis cretensis (assembly GCF_951804945.1). Classification (NCBI taxonomy): domain Eukaryota; kingdom Metazoa; phylum Chordata; class Lepidosauria; order Squamata; family Lacertidae; genus Podarcis; species Podarcis cretensis. Next base: position 123,942,683 of record NC_137170.1, read on the forward strand.
AGCCTTTGCATCCATGGAAAGGGATGGAGGAAACCACAAGCCAACTCCCAGGGGCCTGTGGTCCCTCCTCCCCCCCCCATAAAATATTGGAGGGGGTGGGGCCCCCCTAAAGTTGACAGGCATTGCCATTCAAATGGTGTGCATGTGCCACACTTTGTTGTGATGTGGGGTGGGGCTTACCTGCCCTCCCTCCCCAATATTTTAATCAAGTTGGCACCCCTGGCACAAAGTCACCTGGCCTTGCCTGTGTGTGGTTTCCCGCAGCATGCAGGATAATGGCAGATGTGTCAGGTTCCTCTGTACCGTTATGGCCATCGTTTTCCTCCAGCACTCATGCTCTGTGCTTAATGCACACACGCACATGCGTGCGTGCGCACATACAGGGCGATTACACAAGGATTTCCTTATGAGAGGCCGGTCCGGGGTCGGCTGCCCTGGGACTTAGAATTACGGTGAAAAACGGCAGCAAACTCCTGAAACCTCTGTGTAGTTTAATCAGCCTCTGAATCCGTGGAAGCATTTGGCTTTTGATGTTTCCGGTGGCGAGGAGTCAAATTCAGAAGGAATTTGCAGGGAAAAGGAGAAAGGTGGCTCAGGAGTACGTTCTGTCAACGGGTTTAGTTGAAAGCATTTGAGCGTGTTGTATTGGACACAAGCCAGTCATAGGCAGCCTTTCAGTTTATATATTACGTATAGTTGAGTTGCCTTTCTTGAATGTTTTGCTTCTGACACCAGGTTGATGTCTTGGTTAAATTCTTGGGTGTGAGGCTACAAATGACTAGATTTTTGTATAGGGCCTTGTGCTGTACAGGGACTTACTTGCCTTTTTGCTTAAATATAGCTGCCATAGAAAAATATGAACCAGCTGGAAATGTTTAGGATTTGGCTTATTTTGAGCTTTGTTCTTATCTATTTTTTCTGGAGAATTAGCTTGCTGGAGATCTTACTTCCTTTGGCCTCTTTTGAACCAACCTTACAGAAAAACCAGGAAATATTTAAAGAAAGGAAAGGAATTATTTTCCTTGGGAAGGTTAATGGTGTCACTAACACTTCACTTCGGATGGGATGGCTGTTACATAACTAGGTGCTGTTGATAGCCTCTGTGTGACAATTTAAATGGTTTGCTTCTTTATTGAAAATAGACTTCTTTGATTCGCCACCCCCCCCTCTTTTAGTCAATATGTTAAGAAGCTTTAAGTTTTGCAAGAAAAATGTTTCTATAAAACGCCCAATAGATAATTTTCTTCCCTAGGGTTTTAATTTAAAAGCTCTGTACACATTTAACCATATTTCTGGTGGTTCCTTTTGTTTAGCTTGCCTTTTTTCGTTGACAAGCTACTTGGAGCATTGACAACGGCACTAATTTTCAGTGGATCTTTTCCATTCTGAACAGCTTCACAAGGAAAGAAAGCAGAAAAGAACAAATAATAATTGAAATGACAAATGTATAAAAATCTTCTAACTTAATACATAAATGAAATGACTCTTAATTCTCTAATGCCAAGTGGGATCAAGTGTGTTATATAAAAAACCCTTTTTAAAAAAATATGCTTTTGCTTTTAGGAGAGAAAATGTACTCCTGAAACCTGAGAAGTAAAATGTTAATGTGATTGAAACTGATGAAGGTTTGCTTGCTGGCCTTTCAGATGATCAGCTGCTTCCCCCACTGCTTTTAACAAATTGCTCGTTTTCTAGTTGTAAAGACAGAGCAACTTGCCCTATATATTTTCAGGCTTACTTTCTAGTAAACAACTGACCTAAATGGTGAAGCAGAACCTACATTTTTGCTGCCTTTGATGAAAGAATTTAGTTTTTCAAACATGTTGACTCTCTCTGAATGGGCATGTTGTAATTGACTTCTGCCTTTTCGTTTAAATCAGATCATTGTTGGAAACTCATATACTGTATTAGCTAATTGCCCCCCAAATGGCACCTTAGTTTACGGTTGTCGCCGCAAAATGTCTAGGCAATTCATTTTTTTACAATGAAATTTATTAATAGTGTTATTATTCATTTAATTCCTAAGCCACTTTATATTTTAAAGAAAAGAAAAAATATCAGAGAGGTTTGCAACACATTAAAACATCAGATAAAACAATTCGGAATAAAACAAATTCAAGCTTCAAGGAAAATATTTCAGATCCTTCTCTAAGGGAAATTTTGCTTTCCCCATATTTATCTACTTAATTTATATAGCTGCCCAGCAGCAGATGTACTCTAGGAAGCCAGTGTGGTGTTAGTGATTAGTGTCTGACTAGGACCTGGGAGATCAGAGTTCAAATCCCCACTCAGTCATGAAGCTCGCTAGGTGACATTGAGCCAGTCACAGCCTCCTAACCTACTCCACAGGGTTGTTGTAGGATAAGGGGGGGTTGACGCGGGTGGGCTGTGGGTTAAACCACAGAGCCTAGGGCTTGCCGATCAGAAGGTCAGCGGTTCAAATCCCTGCGACGGGGTGAGCTCCCGTTGCTCGGTCCCTGCTCCTGCCAACCTAGCAGTTCGAAAGCACGTCAAAGTGCAAGTAGATAAATAGGTACCGGTCCGGCGGGAAGGTTAACGGCATTTCCGTGCGCTGCTCTGGTTCACCAGAAGTCATGCTGGCCACATGACCCGGAAGCTGTACGCTGGCTCCCTCGGCCAATAAAGCGAGATGAGTGCTGCAACCCCAGAGTCGGCCACGATTGGACCTAATGGTCAGGGGTCCCTTTACCTTTACCTAAGGGGGGTTGAACCATGTGCTCATTGGAGAGAAAAGTGGGATATGAATGCAGTAAATGAGCTCTTCTGCTTACCTGCTTAAGAAAGCTGGAGGGGCCAGCCAGATGGAGATGTCAGTTGCCAACCTGGCAACCGGATGTCATCCACATGGTTGTAATTAGACATACGGCTGGTGCTTGGGGAATTTCTACCCCGATTCAGATACCCCCTTTTTTTGCAATTTGTTTCAAACTGTTTTAGATTTTCCCTGCTTGCATTATTCAGTGGAAAAGGCTCTTCCTTGATATTGTGATTTATATTTTGCAGGAGGTCTCTTACTGTTAACTACAAATATGGAAATGTTTTTTTTGTTTTTTTCTGGAAGAGCCATAATACTATATGGAACGCTAAGCTTGGTGATAAATTGGGACAAAACATGGATTTTAGGGAATAAAATGTTTTGTCTCATACTCCGTAGCAGTTTTGTCTGCTTCTACCACTGCTCAATCTGTAAATTGAATGAAAAATGTTTCGAGAGCACTGGTAGGCAAATGCTGATAATTAAAATAAAAAGTTCTCAGGCATGCAATTTTTTTTTTTTGTATTATAAAAAAGCAACGACGTTAATTGCAAAGGCAAATATGTGTTGCATTAGAACAATATTTCTACAACAGGACCACAGCCCTTACAACCCATGTAAATCAGAAGTCCATTACTATGAGCTACATAGGGAATGAATGGCAGTGATTAATTTTAAAAGGTAGTTAAGTCAGCAAAAATGCTTTCACCCCTATGATAACGTGTAAATCCACAATAATCTCTGCTCCAATTAGTATGGTTGCAGGCAGCTGTAACAGAGGCAAGAATGCTCACTCTTGCAATGTGATATAAATCTTTCCACATTCAGCTTAGGTAGTTTTAATAGAGATCAGCACCTCCACTCTTGTGATGCAAACTGTTCAGGTACAGCTAATGGGCTTGCTGACCTGTTTCATTGCCATAGTCTTCTATGTGAACTTTGCACACTTCAGCAAACCTCTTTTAAAAAAAAGAGCAGTGCACATGGCAAAACTGCATCCTAGCACTGTGACTAACTGCTAATGAAGAGTGCGAGCAATGCTTCTCTCTGTATGTTTATATTACATTGCTCTCAATTTAATAACCTTTCACTATGTTATCACCAACCATAGTAAAAAAAAAGGGGGGGGGAGTGCCTTGTGGCACCTTAAAGACAAACAAAGTTTTGTAGACGGACTCCATCATTCAGATGCATGAATTGCAATCCTCAGTTGTAGGTACATATACACAGGGCTGGTGGAGGAGGGGAACGGATTGTAAGCATAAAGGTTAAAGAGAAATGAAATGCAAAAACTACAGATATTGACAATTTAACTGAATAGAATTTACTTCATAAATTTGTATACCACTTGATTTGTCAGACAAACAAACCTCAAAGCGGTATACAAAATAACATATACAAAATTATTTCAAGCTTAATGTATAGAATCTTTTATTCTCTTGCTAATTATTCTTCTTTAAATGTTCATCTTATATTTGACTTACTTTATGTTTTCTTCAGAAATCTTTTAAGATAATACTTTTGTATCCTGTTAGTTGCTTTGAATATATACTTTATACCTGACTTTCTTCAGCAATGTTTTTTTCTGGATTGTTTCATTTGATGTTTTAATGTAGGTTGCAGACTGCTTTGAGGTCCGCCCCCCTTAAAAATACAAAGCAGTATAGAAATGAAATGAAATGAAAACAACAACAACTTGTGCTCTGTGGCCTGGCAATCATAAACAGGCTGCAAGACAAGACACAGTGAGTCAAGGCAGGGTTCAGGCTAGAGGGAAGGTATAGGCTATGCTCTGGGGAACGCAAAGCTCTGACATTGGACTAGCAACGAACAAGCCAAAACTGAGCCGATAAATAGTAGTAGCTGCTCTACTCAAAAGGTCCACCCTTCTCCAGTAATCTCCTAATGCAACTGAGTGTGAATGTTATACAGTGAAGTCTTCTGAGTCAGAGGATGACTGTGCCACATCCTCAGGCTGGAGAGGAGGGCACTGGCTCCTCAGGCTCACCTGAGCTCCTCTGCATGCACCCTGCCCCTTCTGCTTCATAGTCCTCACCCACATTCCTTGAAGATGAAGAATCTGATTCCAGAGCCATGACACCCGCAAAAAATATGAAGACTCTGATTGCATACAATATCTGGTTTATAACGCCACACTATGCTTTAAAAAGCATTTCTTAGACTTGTTGGGATGCGGGTGGCGCTGTGGGTTAAACCACAGAGCCTAGGACTTGCCGATCAGAAGGTCGGCGGTTCGAATCCCCGCGATGGGGTGAGCTCCCGTTGCTCGGTCCCTGCTCCTGCCAACCTAGCAGTTTGAAAGCACGTCAAAGTGCACGTAGATAAATAGGTACCGCTACGGAGGAAGGTAAATGGCATTTCCATGCGCTGCTTTGGTTCGCCAGAAGCGGCTTAGTCATGCTGGCCACATGATCCGGAAGCTGTACGCCAGCTCCCTCGGCCAATAAAGCGAGATGAGCGCCGCAACCCCAGAGTCAGTCACAACTGGACCTAATGGTCAGGGGTCCCTTTACCTTTTATAGACTTGTTTAAAGAAAGGTATTCAAGAACAAAGTATGTTCTGATGTTAGCAAAATACTGCTCTCAATAATGTGCAGATTGGCAAGGCAGTGCTCTTTACTGGAGAGGTGGAAAGGGCTATGAGTGGGTGGTTCTGATGAACAGGAGTTGGCAGAGTGACCTATTCTTCATGGGATTGCATTTCCCCTGAAGGAGCAGGTGCTTAGTTGGAAGTGGTCTCAGTGGTTAGGTGTGCCTTGCTTTGGCTGGTGCTATTTATGAATTGGGATAGCCTGATTGTGAGTACTTGTGTTTTGGAAGCCTCCAGGCTAGACTGCTGCAATGCACTCTATGTGGGCCTTCCCTTGAAGACTGACGGGAAATCGCTCTGGCAAGAATTTTGATAGGGGAATTAGGCCATGAGTATAGTACTCATTTTATATTTTATATTTTATATTTTTTACATTTTATATTTCATATTTTAAAATTGCTATAATGGTTGCTAGTTGTATTCTGGACCCAAATCAAGGTACTTTGATTTTTAAATCTCTAAATGACTTGGAACCCAAGTGTCTGCAAGAACTCCTTCCATAATGACTTGCCTGTGCTGTAAGATCAGCAGATGAGATCTGGTGGTTCCTCTATAGCCGGCATAGGCAAACTCTGGCCTTCCAGATGTTTGGGACTACAATTCCCATCATCCCTGACCACTGGTCCTGTTAACTAGGGATGGTGGGAGTTGTAGTCCCAAAACAGCTGGAGGACCAAGTTTGGCCATCACTGCCCTATAGTATGTGATGTGGGGCTCCAGGAAAGGCCCTATTCTTTTGAGTTGAGTTGGCTACCCCTGCCTGCTACTGCAACTCACTTAAAAACCTGGTAGTGTATACTTACCTACTTCAGACAGAATCCCATTGAGTTTAGCAGAACTTTCCCCATGTGGATTATATGTAGAACTGTAGCCTAAATTTTCAGTGCTCTCCTTAATGGCATAAAACACATACCAAAGGAAAAAAACCAACCTCTTTAATATGAGTGCTCCAAGTTATTCCTAGAAATCCTGTTTTGCTACTGCAAAAATACCTGCTCTCATCAGCAGTGAAGATGAAATGCAGGTCACATTGCCCCCGGCAACACTTAAATAGCATCCCTGGACTTTCTTCAGAGGTTGGGAATTTTGTTGCTATACTTGGCTAGGTAGACACTGATAAGGGTATATAGCACAGTGTCATATGGTCAATTACGTTAATACTGTACATCCTTCTTCTGAGGTCTTAGTTGTATTTCAGTCTGGAAGAGATAAGAAACAGTAGGCTGTCTTTTTGTATTCCAGTAAAATAAACCTCTCCCTTTCCCACAATCCATTTCCACCTGCCAGAGGACTTCAAGAAGGAGAGGGAAAGGGACAGGTTTGGTGGTGAGCATGAATAGTGTCTGGTCAGCAAGCCAAGCCAATATTAGTGGGCCATGCATGGTGTGTATAATCATTTCTCCTGTCCTTGTAAGTAAAGAGCAGCTGCATTGTTCTGAACGAAACATAATTTAATGTTTCTATAGTGCTAACAATGTGTTAGGGGCTATAGAGGATTCAGAAGTTCTCCATGCCAATATCAGGGCTTGCACAACAAAATAGGAGCTTTTCCACTGTCCCAACAATATCTTAAGAGTCTGGTGGTGGGGACTGGGGGAAATAGAGTGCGAGATCAGTTATGTGTGGGGGAAATATTACTGAGTGTAACTCTGCAATTTTGTAGTGGAGTTTCCCCTTTAAGGTGCATCCTACAGTATGCAGCCCTCTTTGAAGACACCCCCTGTTTAAATCATGGCTGTCTCATTTAAAGATAAAGGGTGGTATCCAACTAACTCATTCTGTTCATGTGCAAATCCTTGCAATGACTGAAGAAGTTACTGCCTGAAGAATCCTCCCTCATTCCAAAGACATCCTCTCCAATTCCATGCACGAAAGTTGAGTAGGCTGCTTCTGAAGGGAGCAGTCTAGCCTAGGACAGGGCAGGCTGCATGGCTCAAACAATTATGTCCACTCTCAATATCTGCCACCTGAGGTGGCTGCCTTACTCTCCCTCATAATAGGACCGGTCCTGAAAGGGATATGCGGACACAATCCAGCAGAGCTACCTAGTGCTGGCTGTGTGCAAGATCACACATTGGCTAAAAGAAAAGAAGGAAGATCACCTGCAACTTGGTTCAGCATTCAGGTCTGGTCCAATACATTTTGATGCTTTTGGTGGAGCAACTGAGGCAGAAAACCCCAGAAGTCTCTCTCCCTTGGAATAAAAAATACATTAGCAATAAATTAAACAACTAATGGGACGCAGGTGGCGCTGTGGGTTAAAGCCTCAGCGCCTAGGACTTGCCGATCGAAAGGTCGGTGGTTCGAATCCCTGCGGCGGGGTGCGCTCCCGCTGCTCGGTCCCAGCGCCTGCCAACCTAGCAGTTCGAAAGCACCTCCGGGTGCAAGTAGATAAATAGGGACCGCTTACCAGCGGGAAGGTAAACGGCGTTTCCGTGTGCGGCTCTGGCTCGCCAGAGCAGCGATGTCACGCTGGCCACGTGACCCGGAAGTGTCTCCGGACAGCGCTGGCCCCTGGCCTCTTAAGTGAGATGGGCGCACAACCCCAGAGTCTGTCAAGACTGGCCCGTACGGGCAGGGGTACCTTTACCTTTACCTAAACAACTAATAATTTGCTGCCCTTCCACAACACCTAAAATCTGATGCCTCAGCCAGTAGCCTTACTCTGCCTGATGGTAAGGTCTGGCCTGTTAGAATTACTTTTAAGTAAACCTCAAAGTTCTCGAAGCCAAGAGCAAACAAGTGGCATAGATCTGTGCTGGGTCCCTCAAATTTGTTTTTTTAATACTTTTAAGGGCAACTTGCAACTTCATATCTATCATCTATATGTGTGTTGTTGTTGTTGTTGTTGTTGTTGTATGTGTGTTGTTGTTGTTGTTGTTGTTGTTGTTGTTGTTGTTGTATTAAATAAGTGATTTTTTGATTGGCTACAGAAAGTCAGCCAAAGCTCTCCCACATTGACTTTTAGGGGAGCAGGAAGAGATTGTGCAAATACCTCAGATCTGCAAGCCCTCCTTTTGACCTTGTTTTAGTGATAGCAAACATTTAAAACGATGACATACCTTGCTTTTATGTTAAGCCTCTATTACAATTACACAGCTTGCACATAACGTTATGGGTAAATTATTTATAATGTGAAAGGTATTACATTCTAATTTTATTTTATTTTATTTTTTAAAAATAGTATAGTTGATGCAGCACATGGTTTGACTAGAAAGCCATGCAGTTTGACTGCATGTTTCTTATGACAGCTTGGGGCATTGCATGTGGGGAGCCTTTGACTATGGGAGGCAAAGCTCATGCTTTGCTACATGGGTTTGTGTTTCATCTGAAGAATCTAACATGATTTAGTCATGTTTTCCAACCACCATAGTTAATCAGCCATTGACAGTCTTAGAATTGGAAAGACAATGTTTACTTGGTGCATTCACCAGTGGTCAGAAGACTTGCAGGCCCAGACTATGGAGCTTTGGCCAGAAGAAAGCTAGTCTCAGGACAGAAAACGAACTTGGAGAGGTAGAGTGATATAGTTGCAGCGGGTGCAGGAGACTTGGTCCTGGAGATTATCTCTGCATCCTTCCTCCTCTGTACAGCAGCTTTGTAGGGTCAGTGAGGAAGCTAGATTTGTAACTGCCTTCTGTGGAATCTTATTCTTTGGGGTTAGAGGGGGTCCTATAGCTGTTATTCCACTACTAAGGTTTGATGTTGTCCTTACGGTATGGAGAAAAGAGTCCATCCTCATCTGTTTTACTGGATTTATGAGTCCCCATATTATCTCAGACTTGTCCAAGGAAAGAGACAACTATGTGGGGGTCCATGTGCTTACTGGAAAGTGTAGGAGGTCTCTATGAACCCCATGCTACTGGCCCCTTATTGCCCAGGATGTAATCTAATAGGGGACTTTAAAGGGGGATGAGGAACTAATTCCTTTGGGAAACTTCCAACAGTGGACTGTGACAGGTTATTTGAGCACAAAGGTATTCATCCTTCCGACTCAGCTTGGGTTGCAGCTTTTCTTTGTCACATCCAGGAGCAGCCCATGATTTTATGCTGCCTTGGGTGATGAACAAGCTGTCATTTCCTCTCCCATTTCGCATAATAGTGCTTCATTAGAATGGCAGCTGTATCTTAGCTTCAGCACTGGTGATGGGACACCATCCTCCAGTGTACCGGAAGACAGCAGTTCAGGGCTGCCTGACTGGCACACACAGTTCTTTCTTTCTTTCTTTCTTTCTTTCTTTCTTTCTTTCTTAGTTTTTATTTATACTTTTCAAGTTTATACACTTCATTAATTTTACAATCAATTTAACATTTCAAAAGTTTGACTTCCTTCCCCCTCTTTCTGCAGTTCCTTAAATTTATTTTTAATATCTTCTGCTTATTCAAATTCATTTAACTTCCTCATTTAATTATCTACTGTAAATATATACTCTTATAAAATGGCAGGTTATTACAATAATCCTGCTAATGTTTTTATCTGTTTACAGTTTATATCCATTTTTTTATAAAAAGTTTGTTATTTTGATTTTTTATTCTTCCGGTAAGTTTCGCCATTTCTGCATATTCGATAAGTTTTTGTATCCATTCTTCCTTTGCTGGGACTTCTGCTTCTTTCCGCTTTGGAGCAACTGGCATTCTTGCTACTGTAGTAGCATACATAAATAAATTTCTGTACAATTTAGATAGTTTTGTCCCTATAAGAAAAGAAAAGCTTCTGTTTTTAAAAAAATAAAGTTATTTTGAACATCCTTTTCAATACATTGTATATCATTTCCCAGTAAGCTTTAACCATACAACAAGACCACCACACATGATAAAAAGAACCTTCTTTACATTTTCAACACTTGTTTGATTTAGATTTATACATTTTTGCCAGTTTGCCAGTGTGGTGTAGTGGTTAAGAGCGGTAGTCTCGTAATCTGGGGAACCAGGTTCGCGTCTCCGCTCCTCCACATGCAGCTGCTGGGTGACCTTGGGCCAGTCACACTTCTCTGAAGTCTCTCAGCCCCACTCACCTCACAGAGTGTTTGTTGTGGGGGAGGAAGGGAAAGGAGAATGTTAGCCGCTTTGAGACTCCTTAAAGGGAGTGAAAGGCAGGATATCAAATCCAAACTCTTCTTCTTCTTCTTCTTCTTTACTCTGTGTTAGATACAAACAATATATCATTTTCATATAAATTTATCTAAAACCATAACATACTGTAAATTTTATATCCATATTCCATAATCGTTCCCATGCTTCGGAAGGCTGGCACACACAGTTCTGGCCACTAGAAGAAGGAAATGATTTTGGGGCTCAGGAAGAACAGGCAGCAACTCCCAGCTAGCATCTCCCCACTTTCTCCAGTGCCTGCTGCCTTCTGATACAGCCGCTTTGCTCTGCTTAATGATAGGGCTGTGTCCTGTCTCAAGGTGGTGTAAGATGGCACTCTAGGGACCAGCTCAGATGTGCAAGTTATCACTTGATTTCTATATGCTGATGACAGGCAGCCTTTGAGAGGAAGATATTTATAGGGTGGGGGAGAATCAAGGTTAATGCAAGATTTGCCTTGTTGTCAGCTGCAGCTTTACCATTGTGTTTTGTGTTTTATTGTCATTGTGAGTTCTTGCATGGTTTGCTGTGGTGTCAGAAGCACCGCTAATTAATCCCAGCAGGTGAAGCTCTGCGGGGGGACAGGGACGGGGACGAAAGGGAAGATGAAAAAGGCTGTTTCTTCAGAGTGGAAAGCGGGAGTTGGAGGAGAATGATAGAGACAACAAAAGGAGAAATGAAGGCATTCAGGCTACTGTAAACAAATTTTGGCTTCACACCTGTGCTGTGCAGGTCCACTAAATCAAGCAAAACCATGTTGAAAAGCATTAGGAATGGTAAATTCCCAGATAATATTAAGTATTGAGCATCCTTTAACACTGTGTAATATTTGTGTGGAATGAGTCAAAGTATTCCTCCCCTGGCTCTCAGTGTGCTTTTTCGTTTGGAAAATGATCAGGTGTTTCCTAGAGCCACAAGCATTAAAAGGCAGTGATATATAGTCAGGGTGGCCAGTCAGACATGGAGATTGTTTCAGAAGCTTAGCTTTACTTTAGAAATATGCATTATCTTTTTTCTACAACAAAATAGTGTTTATTCCCAAGTAAATGTGTTTAGCATCAGGCAGCAGAAGCAAATCCCCTTTTGTTCCTGTGGTCATGATGGTGCTAACATTTTACTGAGTTTAAAATGCAGAGCTGTTCATATGCCAAGGGTACTTCATTTTTTAAAAAATCAGGGTTAGCAAAATGTTCATTGCAAGCAATCACCTGTTACCACCATGATGTCAGGTAACCCAACTTCAAAGGAAATGATTATTTTCTTTCTTCTTTTGCAAATAGCTGCAGGGTAACATTCCTGCTGAAAGTGGGGCTTCCACCTGGAAGCTCCTGATAGAAAATTCCCTGGGGCAGTCAGAACCACGGAGACTTCCTGTCAGTGCTGATCTGTGCTGTCAGGAGGGCACTTTAAGGCTCCTGGTTGTTCCTTAACAGCCATGCCTTTACCTGCCTGACATACAGCGTAATATGTCATCAGGTGTGGGGCAAGTGGTTGGGGTTTCATGGATAATGAACTCATGGACCAAATTAGGACTTCTGCTGGGAAAGGTGACATTGGAATACAGTCATACCACTGGTTGAATGTTCTTCAGGTTGAGCACTTTCGGGTTGCGCTCTGCGGCAACCCGGAAGTAACGGAGTGCGTTACTTCCGGGTTTCGCCACTTGCGCATGCGCAGAAGCGGCAAAACGCAACCCGTGCACACGCAGATGCGCCGTCGCGTTTACGTTCTATTCAGGATGCAAACGGGGCTCTGGAACGGATCCCGTTCGCATCCTGAGGTACCACTGTAATTTAATCTCTGCAGCCTTGTTTTAGATTAACATTTTTGACATGTAACTTACGCATAGAATGCTCTATTTTAGCTTTTATGGCTAGGACATAATTTCATGCAGTTTTAAAGGTATTTCAGGAGGAAATCAATTAATTAGATGATTTAGCAGATTAGTATGAAGATTTTTTCCTTTTCTGCGCTTTTTAGATTACTGGTTGAGATACAGTCAAAAATGATTAGTAGTACAAAATTGCTTCCAGCAGTAATTGTAAGATTTTGGTGTACTGTCTATATTTTGCACAGAGCCTAGTGAGATCTGAATATTAATTTGACTTTGTAAGTCTCTTCGAATTCAAACAGATTAATTGCGTTTCTCATGAGACTTCTTGTATGACTGTGCAAAAACAATGGTGCCTTTTCAGATGTAATAATTTGGCTCTTGTTTCCCTTTGCATTTGGTTGCTGAAATAAGAGAGATGTGGCTTTAAACATGTGCTCAAGGATGGTTCCCACAAACAGACCCATGAGCACATGAACGCATAGAGGGGGGAAGTGCCTGTAAACCACTTCCCTCCACTACTGACAGAACCATTGACTATGTCTGCTGACCACCACATGGTTGGCATCAGTGGAAACTGTTCCTGTTCTCACGTGTGGCTGCTAGGCATGAGCTTGTGTGTGCATGTAGCTGTTCTTCTGAGACTGATGCTGAATGCGCACCTGCAGGTCAGCAGGCACGTTGGACAGTTGTGGCGTTGTGGGAGCAATTTCCCTCTGCTTTCCACCTCACAAACTCATGAATGTGTGAAGGCATTTATATGAACAGTCCTTTCCTGAGTTTTAGATTTTTCAGGATGTGCCACATTTCCATGGCTTTCCCCCCAGTATACCCAACCATTTTTCTGCGTAGATGCACATCTCTATTAGAATGTGTGGACAATAAGTAGCGGAGGCTGCTTTGTTTCATCTTTAGTCGTATCTGTTTCCCTCCATATCATACTTTCACTGGGCCCAGAGCACTTCAAAAGGCAAGGGAGATGGTGTCTGCAAGACCAGAATAGGAACCAAAAGTTTCCTGGCCTAATGCTGGGACCTAATTTAGTTAAGTTAGCTACTTCGTATGTGAAACTTAACTGGCCTCTTCAGACACAGAAGGGGAAAAATGTGTTGAACATGGTTCCTTGGATTGGCCCCGTCTGGTATAAAGGTCTCCTGCCTTTGCTTAGTCAACATAAAATTATCAGCTGTTATTTGTTTGCAGCTGCTAAGCTTGCCCACCTTCTTAACAGAGAGGTCTCCTGATGTGGAAAAATGCTGTGCACATGACGGTTTGTGCTTTGGGAAAGATTTGTGACCTCTGATGTCAGAGTGTAACTGTCAAGGATCAAGGTGTTTGCAATGTGCTGCTTCTCTGTTGCAAGCCTGTTTCGTGGCAGATGATTGGTGACAGGTTCTGAAAGGGGGAGAAGGCATGCGGAACCATTGTCTGTACCTGGTGAATTCATATTAATTGGTCTTTGAAATGACAGGCTTTGATTGGCAGGAGTAGAGTCCTCCTGATACTGCTGGACTCCAGCTCCCACCGGTCTTGACCGTTAGCCATACTAATTGGGGCTCATGGGACTCGGAATCCAGCAACATCTAGAGGATGCTGTCTTCTCTTATTCTTGCTCTAGTCAGTGAAAAAAGTTAACTGCGAGTGGAGGTTAAAAAAAGTCAATTGGGAAAGTTAGGTGGGGGTGTGAGCCAAAGACCAAAGAAAGCTGCTGAAGGTGGACAGCCGAGGCCTGAATATTAATATTTATTTCCCAGTGTGATAGTTAGACTTTGGTGAACTATTAGAAGAACAGAGATGGTAGCAGTGTTAGGCAAAGAAGCTGTTCTGTTAACTGGCCCAAGCAGCCAGAGGTTCAACCGGAGGAGCTTGGGTGTCAGAGGAAAAATAATATCTGGTAGCTGGGTTAGGCCGGGAGTGATTCTGGTTGGGTTGAAGTTTTCAGGAATTTGGCTTGAGATATAAACCTCTCGGAGGCTGCTGTTAGCAACGTGTCTCTTGAATCTTTAGATGTTGTCATGAGGCACATTTAAGACACAAATATCAGTATTCCTTTATGTACAAAGCACCTTTTAATTAAACAATATTAGGTTTTATTTTGCTCTGTCCCCCAACATTATTTTCAATCTCATGCATAAACCTTTTATGTCAAGGTACCAGGAAGTTTTAAAAGGAAATGGGTAGCAGCAGAAAAGGGGTCACATTGGGGAACTCTTCAGTTACTGTGGCAGGAGGGGAGGTTCCATAGACCTTGAAATATAAAAAAAATTACACAAGTACAAATATCTAAACTCCCTCTTAGAAGGGTAGCAAGAACAATTCATTGGCACAAAACCTTCCCATGCTTTGCCATAATTACTGCTCCATATTCCTTCATGGGAATCAGCCTTTTAATCTATCTATCTATCTATCTATCTAATCTATCTATCATCTATCTATCTATCATCTATCTGTTAAATAGTGGGTAGACATAGCAGACGACGCAGTGATTTCTCCAAAGCAGCTCTTTATTTGTAAGCTGGAACAGAACTGAACTGAAGAGTTCAGTCAGCCTGCTTATATAGAGCTCCCGTACAATGTAACTGTAACAATTTTCTAAACTATCCAGCACTGAATGTCACTTTCGATCCCTTATTTGCATAACTATCTACAGTATCCCCCTGCTGGCCCAGGGTGAGAACTTCAGTACATAACACCATCTATCTATCATATATCTATCTATCATCTATCTGTCATCACCTTCAGCTCCTTCTTTCAGAAAGATTGGTTTATACTCAATACTTCTACCTGTATGATTTGTTGATCAGGCTTCTATACCAGTTTAACTTCAATGCATTGAGGGCTCCCAGACCATTGTGGCAACAGACCTGACTTTCTGACTTGGGCACAGCCCGGCCCACAGCCTTATTCCTGGTTTTTACATTTCTCAGGTCCTTGATGGCACATTGTCAGTTCCAGAGGTAGGCAGATGAGAATGAGAAGCATCCAACTAGCAATCTGGGATGCACCAAAATTATGTAGATCATTAGCTTCTGAATGTAGTACTCTTTTCACTTCTCTCAGATGGCACAGAATAGGAAACTGGAATGATCCAGCACTTAGAAGTCAGTAGGTAAAAGTATGTGCATGTGATTTCTGTGTTTGCCAGAGTTTTAAGACCACCATTTGTCTCTTTTCTTGGCTCATCTTCCTTAACATATCTGGCAAAGAGCAGGGTTGCTACTGTTCCTTGTCAAACTCTGTGACTCTTTCTGGCTTGTGATTTTATTTATGTTCTTGAGATCACAGGAGTGGAATCAAATAGTAAGAAGTTCAGCTTTAGTTTCTATAACGTAACTCTTAAGCCCTTGAATTCCCAATACTTATAGTTGATTTTTTTTTTTTACAGTTGCATTAAAATAATTTGGAAGATGGGATTGCTGTGGCAGACAGCTCGATTGGGTTATACTGGTTTCGCCTTCCTTCCCACACACTTGTTTCTTTCATTCTTTGTGCTTTACATACACAAATAAGGGTTATGGGAGTGCCCCCTCATCTCTCGTGAGCACAGGAAAGCTTTTGTGAATTACTGTGTTTTACTTTGTGCTCTGAAAATTGTTAAGCGTGGGCTTGTTGCTGATTTGACCTGCTGTAGTCTGGATTGACCCCTCTGCTGCCTATTTACTTTTAAAATGCCTTTCGCAGAATTGCTGACTGCTTGAATGGCATCTTGTCTCTTTTGTCCCTCAGACATTAAGAAATAACTTAGGATTGGGGGATGGAATGTGTCCTGTGTCATATGTAGAGATGCTGAAGCCAATTAATGCAAAGTGGATGGTTGTTAACAGAGAAGCATTATTTGCTCTGCCGCTTTGTCCTTAACATTTTTTTGGTGGCCCAATGAGAAGGCTAAACTGATTTCTCTGTAGCGCTGAGCTTTGTGATTGGAAAATAATCTCTCGGAAAAAAAAAATTTAATTGGGTCACAGTTCCACAACCACCTGCTGATGATCAAGCAAAACAGAATCAAGCTCAAGAATTGCAAGCATTGCCTTAGGTTCCTTTGGGAGAAAAGGTGGTATGTATATTTAATAAAATAAATAAAGTTAATAGATGGTAACAACAAAAATCATCACAAGTGTGCATAATAATAAGAGTAGAACAAAATAGTCTTGGCTACAGATTAATTTTTAGTTTTTGTTTAGCTGAGATACGGAGACCATTGTGTGTGTGTATCAGTTAGAATAGCTGGCACACACCTTTCCATAGCAGTAATCCTGAGTACAGTCGTACCTTGGTTGCCGAACGCCTTGGAACTCGTACATTTCGGCTCCCAAATGATTGAAAACCGGTAGTGTGTGTTCTGGTTTTTGAACAATTTTCGTAGCTGAACGTCTGGTGCGGCTTCCAATTGGCTGCAGGACGCTCCTGCAGCCAATCGGAAGCTGCGTCATGATTTTCGAACGGACTCCTGGAACGCATTCTGTACAAGAACCAAGGTACGACTGTATTAGGACTGGTGTTGCCAATTTGCAACATTGGCCGCTGCCAGGGTTAATGCACCTTGTCAGGGTCCATCAATGATGCTGACCCTGGAGCATGTGGCCGGGTCTGTGAACTGCCTGATGTTTTATTTACTCTAGACCAGATATTGGGAACCTCCGACCCTCAGGCCATATTTCATCCAGTGGAGTCCCAATTTGGTTCCTAATAAACACCTACTTGTCTCACACCTGACATTGTATGCGACATCAAGTGTAAGGTCATGTACCAACTTCAAAAGGATAACTAGGAGCTTAAAAGTGAGCACCTGGTTGTTCCTTTGCTGGAGCAAGGCACACCCCCACCATCTGTCAGCTGATAGGTGGGGGAGCATAGGAACAAGAAGCAGTTTGCATGGAAACTGCTGCTAAAATACAGGTTCCATTCTAGTGGCATTTTCATTGCTGCTTCAGGAGCAAGTCTCTTTGAAGGCGTACTGGGAATGCAGGAGATTGACACCTCAGGTATAGGGCAGGTGCCCCCCCCGCACACCTGTTTAGGGGGGGAAATGTTTCCCATTCCTTCCCTGGACTGATGCTATCTTGAAGGCATTGTAGCTAATTAAAATGATGAGTGGGTCATATCCACCTGGCACAAGATGCAATTTTGATGCTGCCCATCCAGCAGGTAAACTCACAGATGTTGGAAGAGGGCCACCTGGTGATGCTTGGCTGTGGGGAGGGGTGTTTAAACCTGCAGCAGCTTTGCTATGTCTGTAAGATAAAGATGCACGTCATGTAAAATATTCCTTCTCCTCATAGCCATAAAACACGGATTTCCCTGCCTTTTAACAGAGGGAGAATACAGTTAACTGGTCCCTTCAAAACAAACAAGCAAACAAAAGAATGAATCCTGGATTTAAAGTAGAGACTTGATGCCTCTAGTCTGGAATATTTTTTTTTAGGGGGAAAAAAGAGTTCAGACATATGTTTTAAAAACAAACCATAGTAAAGGAACAGGAAACAGAACTGAATTTTTATACAGATAAATATTTGCATCTGCAGTGTAATAATTTCTCCAATAGATTTATCTACTTGATTGTTGATGAGTAAACAGGTCCTTTCTGTAGAAGTATCTTGTGTTATAACTGAAAGTTGAGGGAGGTTGTTTTGAATGTGGAATTAGGTCTTTGGGGATTTTATATCTTTTGAAAGAGCCCCTTGATTACTTTTTACTTTGTCCAGAGAAGCAGATTACTACTGGCAGTACTTTTCTTCACAATGTTTTTGTATTTTACTGTATCAGTCACTTATTTTACACTAGCTAGCAAGTGATGTTTACAAGTCTACAATGAGAAACCCTATGAATTAGGCTTTTCCAATGGCTGGATTCCACGGTCCTTTACTGAATACTCTAAATAACATTTATCAGATTATTCAGGCCAAGTGGCGTAGCGTGGGGGGTGCAGGGGGGGGGGCTGGCCGCACCGGGCGCAACACCTGGGGGTTAGGGTTAGGGGGCGCAAATCCACGGGTTAGGGGGCGCAAATTACTTGCCTTGCCCCCGGGTGCTGACAACCCACACTATGCCACTGATTCAGGCGGTGTACATGTTTTTGTATGTGCCCCTCCTTGTTGACAGATAAGAGAGGCAGACCTTGGCTTTTGCTAACTTCATATAGGAATATCTGAGGATAACAGTGTGATCCGTGGAGATGCAGAATGTTCTTATCTCTGAGAGAATATCTGTTTCCTTTAACAGAGCAGAGAGTGATCTTAAGGGTATATTTCAGTAAGTGGAGCTGTGAAGAACTTGCTGAAGGAGGATGACACATAAGGCAAAGAGGAATTGGGCTTTGAGGACACCGTCTTTGTGAGAGGAAGTGGGGTTTGGGTTCCTGTCGTACCTGTGCATGTTGAAAAAAATACCCACACATAGGTTGTTGGTGGTGGCAGGCCAGTCCTTTGTTTTTAGTGTCCTGAGGAGGTAGGAGCAGGTGTTGTTCCAACACCTGGTAATTTTTGCAATGCTAGTGGAGCCTCTTATTATTCCCTCCAAGCAGAGCATTCCACTCTCCTGACCCTCTTCCTGCCCTTGCTCTGTTTTCCTTTTCTGTTTGCCACTCTGTATTCCACAGCTACTGAGCATGCTCAACCCTCATTTTTGTCCCTTTTGGCTTTTTCTTTTTTATTCTGCAAAGGTTAAGGTTTCATCAGGTTAGATGACAACCCCACTTCATTACTCACCACCTGAATGTACTATCGGAAGGATATCCTTTATAAACTAAGGCTGAAGTCCTGCTGCCCTGTCTTGTGACACCCCCGTAGATCCATATTTGGGCATAGCAGTTGAATTCAGGTTGTCACTTCTGGTACAGAAAGCCTTTAGTAGTTTGGGACACTCTACTTGCAGAATCGCCTTACCCAATAGGTGCCCACTGGAGTGCTTCAATCTGTGGAACTGGCATTGTTTCAGGTTGTCCAGGCAAGTCTTTCCGGACATGTAGATGCTGACACACAGCTTTAATTACAATCAAGTGGCATATAAATGTTAGAATGGGGTGATGGAATTGTACTCTCCCCCTGCCCTCCCCCAGTGCAGGGATATACATTTGAATCATTGCAACATTTATCTCAGTAAATATGATTGCAGTTACTTTTAAAATGTTGATGTCAAACTCTCTAGTTCCTTTTTCTCCTAATAATATACATGTTTGCAGTCTTGTATTATATTCCAGTATATTTAAACTCTTGCACTTTTGCTAAATTATATCTGGAGGAATTAATAAATCTACAGAAACGTTCAAAGAGCTGAACAGATCATTCTAATTTTTATGAATGGAAAGTGTGATGACACAAGTTTATTGAGTTAACTATGTGCAATAAGAAATGATAGTTGTACTAGGCGAAACCAAACCAAATATGGAGAACTTAGCACTTTTCTTCTTGGAATAAACCACTTCATCGGCCTTCCATAATTATGACTTCAGTGATATGGCATGTTGTAGACCCAGGAGAGGGATCAGTGATGGACCGGGACAAAAAAATTGGCTCATGGATTTAAAGCACGCCAGCCCACATTCAGGAGTAGGGCTCTTTGCTATCATCAGTTATTGCACAACAAGAAACTATACAGAGAGAAACATTTCTTTTTTGATGGAATGCTTCTGATCCGCAACAGCAGCTGAAGTATTTGTGAAAAAGCTGTTCTGTAAGGGAATGCATTTGAAAGCATGTTCTATTGCAATGCTTAGATGATGCTACTTGCACACTTGTGACTTGGGACACAAGTGAGCTTGCTCTATTGTTAAACAGACTATGCGGAAGAAACAGGCTGCAGCCATACATGAAAGCAAAAGCAGCAGGTGCAACCATACAGCATAAGCCTCCAGGACCAAAATAAAAATTATGAGTGCAATTTTGCTTTCTTACGTTTTTAAACACCAATAGTTTCATGTCACTGGCTCAAATGAGCCTTTACTTATGTGGTAGTTAACTTAGTCTTTTAATTCAATCAATCCTTTAATACCCTGCCTTTCTTCCATAATGTGGTGGTGTGCCAATTTCTAATGCTACTCTTGCAAAATTTCGCTAACATAAGACTAACATAAGAACATATGACTAACATAAGAAGAAATGGGAAAGCTTACATTCAGATTCTCCTATCAGTCCCGTTGTGTGTGGCTTGATGCTGCAAGCACTGTGAGTTCCTTTCTGTTGTTGTTTAGTCGTTTAGTCATGTCCGATTCTTCGTGACCCCATGGACCAGAGCACGCCAGGCACTCCTGTCTTCCACTGCCTCCCGCAGTTTGGTCAAACTCATGCTGGTAGCCTCAAGAACACTATCCAACCATCTTGTCCACTGTCGTCCCCTTCTCCTTGTGCCCTCCATCTTTCCCAAAATCAGGGTCTTTTCCAGGGAGTCTTCTCTTCTCATGAGGTGGCCAAAGTATTGGAGCCTCAGCTTCAGGATCTGTCCTTCCAGTGAGCACTCAGGGCTGATTTCCTTCAGAATGGATAGGTTTGGTCTTCTTGCAGTCCATGGGACTCTCAAGAGTCTCCTCCAGCACCATAATTCAAAAGCATCTGTTCTTCGGTGATCAGCCTTCTTTATGCTCCATACCCCTGTTTTAAGCAAAGGGAAGATTCTGCCACTTCCAAACCATTAAGAAGTGGTCTTCATGATGCACATGGGAATGAATACTTTTGCTTGATTTTTTTCTTTAGAGTTGTCACTGATAGTTTTTGTCTTTCTTAATCCTCCCTTATTCCTCCCTTGTTTCTTCCTTTTCCAAGTGAGAACCTAAGGGTACACCTTTATTGCAGGCATGACTCTTAGGCAATTGAAAATTTGAGTTTGTTAAGAGAACAGAGTTTCTTAATTTATTGAATGCGTGCATAATAGTTAAGTCACCACACCACCCCCCAAAAAAGCTTGGGAGTATCCTTTTAGGTTGTCTTCATTGTAATATATTTTGTGGTCTGCTAGAAACAGTACATTGCTTTCAGTGCCAAGTTAAAAATATTCAGTCTACAATGCAATTCGTGCTGGTGACGGTGACTAAGATAAGAGCAGTTGGCTCAGTTTTCTGGTTGACCTTGAAAGCACTTTGTTTTACTAGGAAGTGGAAAATTAACCATTGGGTTGTATCCAGAAATGAGTCCTTAAAAAGAGATGCATTTTGTGTTCTTGTTTATGGTGTGTGCAGCTTGGTGAACATCCATGCTACTTGATAATTTAAAACTGCAAGCTGCTTTTGAACCACATTTTGTTTCCAGCTATAATTTGAAAATTTTAAATTAATCAGCGAGTTAGCCTTATGGGTCATTTCTCTTCTGCCTCCCACCCATCCTTCCATATAAGTGACCAACACAAATTGTATCCAAATGTTAGATTTATCGTCCACTTAATGCCTTATTTGAATGTGACTTCACAAATTTTCATTACTGTTCATGATTTACAGTTCTCATACATTTAACTCCATTAGAACTAAGGGCAGAACTAGACAATATGTGTGACATGGGACTTGCTACTGAAATTACAGAACCATGTAAACTTTTACCATTGTGTATTCGACATCCTCATCTTTGTCTCTCTATGTCTTCCACTCTTGTCTCTGTTGAAGGGCGAGCCAGCAGTAAATCACACGGTATTAGCATGATCTTCACAGACTTGGCTGAGTGCCTAATGAGCCCAGCAACTCATCCTCAGTAGGACTTAGCCCATGAAACAATTGCTGAGACTGAAGGTCTATGCTTCTCCACAGCTGTCAAAGTTCCCTCTTCTTCAGGGCTTTTCCCATGCAGCTGGAGACTGTGGCTGCATACAGTGGTGCCTCGCAAGACGAAAAGAATCCGTTCCGCAAGTCTCTTCATCTTGCGGTTTTTTCGTCTTGCGAAGCAACCCTATTAGCGGCTTAGCGGATTGGCGCTATTAGCGGCTTAGCGGCAAAGCGGCTATTAGCGGCTTAGCGGCTTAGAAAAAGGGGGGGGGAGCGAAAAAAATCGCAAGACTCGCAAAACGTTTTTGTCTTGCGAAGCAAGCCCATAGAGAAATTCGTCTTGCGAAGCGCCTCGAAAAACGGAAAACCCTTTCGTCTAGCGGGTTTTTCGTCTTGCGAGGCATTCGTCTTGCGGGGCACCACTGTACAGCCTTCTGCTGCTCTGCCTGTTTCAGCCCTCTTCTGGTTCTGGGGGGCAGGTGGGGAGGAGAGCTTGTTGCAGCAGGAGGGGGAGACAGCTGTGACTCTTCATCACCCTGACTTACCTGTGCCTTTTGACCTTCTTCCTCCCACTCATGGGCTTCTGCTTCAGCCTCTGATTCTCGACTCCTCTCTGCCACAGACTCTCCTAGCTCACTAAGCCCTATTACCCCTTCAGCTTCCAACAGCTCCTCTTCCCAAACTTCCCCTTCTGACCACTCATCGTTGTCTCACCACCACTTCCTGGGCTCCGAGCCTTGTTCCCTTGGTGGTTTCCTAGCTGGTTCCTCCCACCATTCCTCTACATCCAGCCAGTCCATGACAGTCAGCCATGATGATATCATGACACATCCAAGTATTCCTATATGTTTTGGCAGCCATGGGGGACTTGTAGCTTTCCAGCTCCCAACATCCCTTGCCAGCATGGCTAATGGTCAGCGATGAAGGGAGTTGTAGTTTGGCAACATATGGGGGGGGCACCAGTTCCCGACCATTTGGATGAGATATGGGGGAAGAATTATTTGTAGGACAATGGGGCTTCTATTGTGGGTTGCCATCTGATTGGACTTCACTTTGATTCTGATTTGATTTTAGGATGTATTTTAATTGATTGCCTGATTTTATGTTAATATGTTATATAATTGATGTTAGCCGCTCTGAGCCCGGTTTTGGCTGGGGAGGGCGGGGTATAAATAAAATTTATTACTATTATTATTATTTATTTATTTTGTTTTTTATAATGAGAAGATGAATCAGTATGCAACTGAACTTTTGAATCGTTGTTTATTTAGAATGTGAATGCCGTCTAGGCAGAAATAATTCATTTTGCTCTGATAAGACTTGTTGGATACTGTTAGGGTTTCTAGGGCAGTCACTATTTATCATTTTCCAAAGGAAATCCCATCCAAGTTTTGGCATACAGTATCGGTAATCAATAGGTGCTTATGACTAATGTCATAGTCATTACTGCTGTCAGGTGCTATATACTAAAATTGAAAGCAGCAGACTGCTTGTCTTAACTTCTTGTTCAGATTGTGGAGGTGGGTATGGGGCACAGTCACTTCAGAATATACACGGCTCATCTCTTTAAAAAGATTGAAGGCTGATACCATTACTCCTGTTTAAGAGTTTGCTCATGTATAATTTGGATTTTTTATTTTATTTTAGAAACAAAAAGTCTTTTCTACTTTTGCAAACCTTGAGATTGCCCCAAGACCCCTTTTGTGTGTGTGGTTGGTGCTGCTTTGGCAACTCAACTAACAATACATAACAGCCGGAGCATCACAAATAGAGGGAATTGTATTGCGTGTTCAGACCCAGATCCCCCCCCCCCCAAATAAATTCACACATGACTCAAATTTTTGGTTTTGGTTTTTGGCAGAATTTAGGCCACAACTTTATTGATTACTGGTTGCATAGGTTCTGGTTCGACTAGCTCCCTGCCACGCAGGTAGCACTGACCCAGGGTTCCAGCATAGGTCAGCCAAGGGTGAACACCTGGATAAGCAGAAAGCCGGGAATGGGCTAACTCTGCCACCCAAATGTCCCCCTGGACTCAGGCATGGGCACAACCCCCTCTCAGGGGTTGAGAGCATTCTCCCATCCCTGTCACCTGAACCAGTGCCTATCCGCAACCTTACAAGTTGTGACGATTTGCTACGCGACAGGCGAAACCCAAATGGCAACAGCCAATCAGCCAAGTGGAGAAAATTCCTGCCGTGCCCCTGTCCCAACGACAGACGACACACGACGGCATAGCAAGGTCAAGTGCAAAGCCCTAAAAGTAGGGAGAGGCGGGCGGGTGTTCCAAATGCACGCGCTGAAAGAGGAAGCTCTGGGTCACGTGCATAGGCATAAATAGGTCCCTCGAACTGTTTGAACTGCGTCCCATTGGCCAGATTGCACCCAGCTTCGCAGGACCTACCAATCGGGTGTTGTGGCTGTCCAAATGTACCTACCCACAACACAGGTTGTCGGTTGTTCAGGTCTCACCGCAACCCGTGCCCTCTTTAAGGGAGGACCCGATTTACTGACAATCCTGAGAAAATTTGTTGCAAAAGCAAGGGGGTTGTGTTTTATTTTTGAGCACTCCCTTATATATTCACCATCTAAGCTGCCCTTCACCTTCTCCCGCCCTGCCCCTGATAATAATTCCTATAAAGGGTGTTCTATTTCTCCAGCTGAAAAGATTTCAGGACCTGTTGTTTAGGGATTAACCAAGGCTTTGGCTAATCCTATACTTTTATATAAAAAGGGCATGTTTCAGAAACCAACAGTGCATGAATGAGAGTCTTAACTTAGCAGCTTGGTTGTGATTCTTTGGAAATTACACACAAGCAAAATATCAACATTTTGCATATATTGGCTAAACATACTCACAGGCCTGATTTTCTTTTAAATCCTTTCACATTGTTTAGTGCTATTCATTCAGACTGATTTGACTCAGGAGTAAATACAAGGATGGCCAACTTATACATAGTATTTTGAAATGAAGTGTTTGTGCTTTATAGGTTGTGTTTTGATTATCACTCTGAATTGTTCAGTGGATTAGCATTTGTAGTGGTACCGTAATTATGTATGGTGGCCCTTGGTAAGCATGGAATATTGCCTTCTCAATTTTTAAAGAAATGTTTATTACAGTTTCAGAGCACCGAACAACATAGAACATCCATGATCATCCAGCCATTGTCATCCTGGCTCTAACCAGTAGAAGGAGGATTTAGTGCAGTCTGTAAACAGCTTTGGGCCTGTAATGCCAAGGTTGTGTTTTTTGGAAGCACTGGATTGGTGATTTTGGCCATGTGTTGAAAAGTGGCATGATCCCAAAAGACAGATTTAAAAGATTTAAAGGATTTAAAAGAAAGAAGGGCAGTACCACCACATGTGCGTTCCTGAACTTCTTCCTGACCAACCTCTCCAACAATGGGTAGATAAGCGATTGTTCATATAACTCAATGTTATCCATGTGAGGTGCCGTCTGTCAACCAAGTTAAGACAGGATTACCTAAGCGTTGCTGAAATGGACTTCTTCAAGGTGGCTGAAAGGTGGCTTCTTCCAAAGTATATCCCAAGAAGAATAAGATATTTCTATACCCATATCTTTCTCTTAAGCCATCTCACAGAGCCCTCATCTAATGGCATATTGTACAGCAGTGACATACAAAAAGAAGAATAAGATATTTCTATACCCATATCTTTCTCTTAAGCCATCTCACAGAGCCCTCATCTAATGGCATATTGTACAGCAGAAGGGACGCAGGTGGCGCTGTGGGTTAAAGCCTCAGCGCCTAGGACTTGCCGATCGAAAGGTCGGCGGTTCGAATCCCTGCGGCGGGGTGCGCTCCCGCTGCTCGGTCCCAGCGCCTGCCAACCTAGCAGTTTGAAAGCACCTCCGGGTGCAAGTAGATAAATAGGGACCGCTTACCAGCGGGAAGGTAAACGGCGTTTCCGTGTGCGGCTCTGGCTCGCCAGAGCAGCGATGTCACGCTGGCCACGTGACCCGGAAGTGTCTCCGGACAGCGCTGGCCCCTGGCCTCTTAAGTGAGATGGGCGCACAACCCCAGAGTCTGTCAAGACTGGCCCGTATGGGCAGGGGTACCTTTACCTTTACCTTTTACAGCAGTGATATCAAGCCCTTTCTGTGGTCGGTGTTTTGAGCGTTGGATTTATGAGAAGATTAATAAAATACTTAATTTTATTTGCAAGGTTAATGCAGGCTCTTTAGAAGTATGCCATCTTTCAAGAAGCTTAAAGTGCTCAAAAAAAATTTAAATCTGTAGTTAATACTTCTTGAAAATACTTGAGCTTAGTATTGAGCTAAGTGATTGCCTGATTTCACCTCCTATGCTGTTTGCAGTGAGTAAAAGGCAGTGCATCACAAACCTTAGACATATAAATGAAACACTAAGGATGCAATTCCATGTGTATTAGAAAATCAGTTGCATTGACTGCTGTGGGACCTACTTTCAGGTAACCACTTGTAGGCTTGGACGGTTAGTATAGCAGTCCAAAGAGAATTAGGTCTTTTAGGAAGGAATAATTTAAGTAATTGAATTGCAGAATTTGAGACCTCTGATTAAAATTCAAGAGGTTTGATGCTGATTTACTAAATGATTTTGGGAAGCGTGATTTTTGACGAGTGACTGTGTTTTTGTTCTCATATTGTTCAAGTATTAATTTGATAATTTGTCTTTAAATACACACTGAAGCAAATTTCATCCGTAATTAGGACTCGCCAGTAGAGAGTGGTTGGGATATCAGCAAACAGATACAGCCAATCCTTTGATTATTTGTGGCTAATTTAATTGGAAGGGCTGTGAATTAAGGGCACACTTATTTTTAAGTTTCTACTGCCTTACGAGGAATGGAAATGCAGTCTTGAGGCACATGAAAACTCTACAGAAAAGTGGAGATCTGATAAGACTTGCTTAGCATTTCTTTAAGCAACCTTATCCCCAAATCAACTCAAACCAGATCTGGCACTGCCAAGATTAAAATGGAATGAAGAATAAGAGCTGTTTATTCACCCTAAGTAATGGCAGAATTTGTACTCCTTTTGCTCAGGCTTTTGGGGAAGGGTGAAGTACATTGGCATGATTTATTTATTTTTTAATATTGCTACTACTGTTTAGTTTGTGTGGAATTTATGTTGGCCTGTTTTAATACTATTATTTATTTATTTTGGAAATAATCTTATTTATTTATTTATTTATTTATTTATTTTCACACTTATAAACAAATAGTTATGTAAGTAGATCACTGGAAGACATTCTAGCCATTGCTGCTGTCTTTGACTGTATTTCAAAAACCACACACGCTTGCCTATATATTTGGAAGCTTTTGATGAGTCTTGTGAAAACCATATGGTGAGATATTGAAAGCTAAATAAACACATAATTGTAGAAGATGCTGTGCCCCAATTCCCAATCCCTTCATTCTAGTTTGTCAGCCTTTTATCTTTATTCTTCTTTCCCTGCCTTTTCACGTTGCTTAGGGTTTCCATATTCGGAAGAGCAAGGAAGAGGACACCCACCTGCCTGCTTGCCCCCTCCTTCCCTCCCCTCACTTACCTTTGCTGTCTTTGGTTTCCTGCTCACAAGATGCTGCATCTCCAGATGATGCGCGACTGAGTGGCCCCTGGAAAGGCCATGCTACACAATTTCTAGAGTGGAAGACTGTGCAAGGCCTTGAGGCCGCCACAAATAGCATGAGACGGAGGTGGTGCCAACGGGGGCTGCAGACATTGCACTTCTGGGGCACAGCGCTCTCCCAAACGTGCCCCCCCCCCCGTAATAATAATAAAAAAACCCCGAGAACCTGGACATTTCATTTAAAATTCAAAAATCCGCCTGGACGGGCATGGTGGTGCCAAAAAAGAGGACATGTCCAGGAAAACCCGGACATATGGCAACCCCAAAATTTGATAATTTTGTGAGCTTTGTAAAGGATAGCCTATGGTTGCCTGCCTCTTTATAAAAAGTGAGAGAAGGATCTTCTCTCACTTTATAAAAAGTGAGAGAAGGATCTATTGATATTTTCTTTAAAATAATTAAGATAACCATTCTTGAAAAAAAGGGGAGAAAGCAACTTTTGCTTATTTAATTGTAAGTTACATAGCTCGGGTGGTGGTGGGGAATCTGTATGGAGTATCCACTACTATTTTGGTTAAAATAAAAAGCAAATGATGGACTGAAAATCCTCTAGTCTGTTCTGTTGACAATTTCAATAGTGGGAGGATTGAGAATAATGGCATCCCAATTTTTGAAATCCCCTCTTTACCAGCTGCATCAGGCTCTCAAAGCAGCTAATTAACCATCATTACAATAAAAGAGAACAGGAGAACTCTAAATAGTTTCTAAACCTAAAGTCGGACCAAACATGCAACCATAAAAGCCAGAGGGGTTTGTCACTACGCTTCCTACCCTCTGGACCCAAATATCCTCCAAACCAGAAAGCTTAATATAGCTTGAAATATTGTTCAACATCTCACAGCTGAAAATGGGGACATGCTGTCTTCTCACTGAGGAATCACTGCCTGAGCACCTCCTCTTAACCCAACTCTCCTCCAACACACTGTGGCAGCCAGCCAGCCAGCCATCTCCGCTAACATTTTTGTTTTAATCTTAAGGCTTGGCTTCAGTACTTTCCATAGGCTGAATTTGGAAAGTGAGCATAAAGCTTATATTTGATCTTACCAGGTGCCACCCAACCCACATCTGTCACCACAAGGAGGCTGTTAACACTCGGGCAGCTATCATTAAGAATTTGCCACATCCTCAAACTGACAAGGGAAATTTCCAACAGTCAGAACGGATGGGACGTGTTGTGTTTGGGCCATTTTCAAAGTGGTTTTTTAGTCTCATGTTGGATTATGGGTGTTCATTTGTTGTTTTGGGAAGAATACTCAAGCTGGCTGCTTGCACTAACCTAACCCTCTGACATTCACTGATGCATACCCTCCAACATTTCTCTGATGAAAATCGGGGTGTCCTATTCTATTATTATTATTATTATTATTATTAATTTAAACCCTGTCCATCTGACTAAGTTGCCCCAGCTACTCTGGGCAGCTTCCAACATACATAAAAATATAATAAAACATTAAACATTAAAAAAAACCACAGCCCTTCTCTATACAGGGCTGCCTTCATATGTCTTCTAAAGGTTGTATAGTTACTTGTCTCTTTGGGTAAGGGGGTCGCATAACTCCATACCCTCCAACATTTCTCCAATGAAAATAGGGACGGTCCTAAGGAAAAGCAGGGCATTCTGGGATCAAACCAGATTCTGCAAATCTGGGACTGTCCCTGGAAAATAAGGACACTTGGAGGGTCTGCTGGTGCAAATAGAGGCATTATTGTATTATTGTAACACCTTGGTTCTGATGCCAGGGCGTGGGGTGGAAGGGAAGCATGGCCACACATTTCCTTTCATGCCACAAGTTGGCAGCCTGCAGCCCTTGGCATAATTCCATATGGGTGCCCAGGAAGGGAAAAAAAACAGGAAAGGGGTTGTCAGAAAGAGGGGAAAGGGTACGGCCCCTACCTATGGCTCAGTCTCTTTCCACCTTCCCACAATATGTGGCAAATGTTTAAAGGTAAAGGTCTTGACAGACTCTGGGGTTGTGCGCCCATCTCACTTAAGAGGCCAGGGGCCAGCGCTGTCCGGAGACACTTCCGGGTCACGTGGCCAGCGTGACATCGCTGCTCTGGCGAGCCAGAGTCGCACACAGAAACGCCGTTTACCTTCCCGCTGGTAAGCGGTCCCTATTTATCTACTTGCACCCGGAGGTGCTTTCGAACTGCTAGGTTGGCAGGCGCTGGGACCGAGCAGCGGGAGCGCACCCCGCCGCAGGGATTCGAACCGCCGACCTTTCGATCGGCAAGTCCTAGGCACTGAGGCTTTAACCCACAGCGCCACCTGCGTCCCTCTAAATGTTTACTCCCATGCAAATATGTACCTGGATAGGAAGAAGGGTTGCCCACTTCTGTTTTACAGTATTGTGCACTATATTCAAGAAGAGGCACCCTCTGTTAGAGACCTGGGAGAGGTGAAACGTATTATGTACACAGGCAAGATTTATAAAAATTCATGAAAGACAAAAGAGAGAGTGTTTCACCATTCCTTGGTGAATGCGGATGGTTGGAGTGTGTGTTACTAAACCATTAATCCAAATTCTTACACAGCAATCTGTCATGTAAGTTTCTTTAAGCAGCTCGTGGTAGGGCTTTAAGATAATAATATTTTCCTCTGCCTTTACCGAAACCGGGGGAAACATTGAGCAGGTTTTCGGAATGGGTAATGGTTTTGTTCCTGTTCTTTTCTTCGTTCTGTAGATTACTCTGAATAATCTTTAGCATGTATGAACACAGTTTATGAATTGCTAATTGCTTTTGGGAAATGACATGGGATGTAACCTTTAGAAGGGAAGGGGGAATAGGTTTCCAAGGGAAACGCTCTCTCACAAGCAATTACACTGTGCCTTGCCGAAAGCTCTTCTCCTCAGATGTACGCTGTGTTAATAAACTGACCATAAGTTTCCTTTAGAAAGGAATTCTTAATAGATTGCTTAATCTCACGATCAGTCTGGCTGAGCTCATTGTAGAGTGACTGCAACTCAAATACAATGTTTTCTATCTGGATATTGGGTGTGTTCACAGGGGCAAGGGGTGGGAGATTAAAAAAAGAGTTGTGCATCAAAAAAAGCATCTTAAAAAGCAGAGACATCACCTTGCCAACAAAGGTCCGTATAGTTAAAGCTATGGTTTTCCCAGTAGTGATGTATGGAAGTGAGAGCTGGATCATAAAGAAGGCTGTTCACTGAAGAATTGATGCTTTTGAATTATGGTGCTGGAGGAGACTCTTGAGAGTCCCATGGACTGCAAGAAGATCAAACCTATCCATTCTTAAGGAAATCAGCCCTGAGTGCTCACTGGAAGGACAGATCCTGAAGCTGAGGCTCCAATACTTTGGCCACCTCATGAGAAGAGAAGACGCCCTGGAAAAGACCCTGATGCTGGGAAAGATGGAGGGCACAAGGAGAAGGGGGCAGCAGAGGACGAGATGGTTGGACAGTGTTCTCAAAGCTACCAACATGAGTTTGACCAAACTGCAGGAGGCAGTGGAAGACAGAAGTGCCTGGTGTGCTCTGGTCCATGGGGTCACGAAGAGTCAGACACGACTAAACAACAACAGTGCATCAAAACAGTCTGTGTGTGTGTGTGTGTGTGCAGCACCCAATGAAAAATCTGCTCTGTGACAGTCTGTATCTACTCACTTGATCAAATGCAAAAAGAGAGAAAGTGTGCTTTTGGTCCAGAAGTGGGGCAAGCCACCCATAGGGGTGGGGCGCACTGCGAGGCCTTCGGAGTCTGCCTGCCTCCTCCCACTCAGCTGCCTCACATCTAGGGGGGAGGCAGCAGGCAGACAGTTTTGGCAGCACGGAGCCTGCGGGCACCCAAGCCACCGCGTTACTCCCAAGAGAGACACGTGGCTCGGGCGCGCTGCAGGCCCCGCGGTGAGTTGTGCCCGGCATTTTGCCACCTCCCTCAGTGGTGATGCCAGGGACGGTCCACACACACCGCACCCCCTTCCTTCGTCCCTGCTTTTGGTTCCATTGTACTTGTGCAGCAATAGCACATTTTGGGTAGACTGAGTGTGGGTAGCAACAGATTCTGCCCTCCCCCCCCCCACATGCTTTAATTAGAATTCCTGAACATAGCCCCCACTCAGTTTACCCTGAAGGAACTCCTGCAAAGGTCTCTACGTTTGAAGGCCTTTGTTTGAAGAGCCAGTGTGAACTATTAACTTGGGAGACCGGGGTTCGAATCCTCACAAAAGCCTTGAAGCTCAGTGGGTGACCTTGGGCCAGTCATTCACTGTCACTCACAGAGTTGTTTTGAGGGGGAAAACAGAGAGGGGGGCAACCACGTTGACCACCTTGAGCTCCTTAGAGGAGGAAAAGATGGTTGTATCAAAATGTGGTAAATTAATAAATAAGTAATAATAAGTTTGACTTGCGCTCAAATCATTCGTTACTTTACATTAAGCAGAGATAACTAGAGGACCCCGAGTTTTGATTTGACAAACTCTGGTTAGTATTAACCTGAGACTTGGTGAACGTTTGTGCATTATTGTTTGTTTAGTATTTTATCTGATCCAAGTCCCTGAGTTTTGTGATTCTCCCCCCTCCCCCCAGGAGGTACAGTTATTTACAGTGGTTTACAGTGGTACCTCGGGTTAAGTACTTAATTAGTTCCGGAGGTCCGTTCTTAACCTGAAACTGTTCTTAACCTGAAACACCACTTTAGCTAATGGGGCCTCCTGCTGCTGCCGCGCCGCCGGAGCACGATTTCTGTTCTCATCCTGAAGCAAAGTTCTTAACCCGAGGTACTATTTCTGGGTTAGTGGAGTCTGTAACCTGAAGCGTATGTAACCTGAGGTACTACTGTATTGCTAAATAAAACATGGTCTTCAAAAAAATATGACAATACTTAAATTTATATCATCACTGCTCTAAAACGAGAATAAAAATCTGGCTATATGCTTATTAATTTGCGTATGTGTTCAATATTTAATTCACAAAGCCGAGCTGTAAGAATAAATGACTCCACTACTTATTAATGCAGAGTCCCTTTTTTCAGAATATATCTGTTCTGTACCACTCCGTGTTTATGTATTATTTAAGCAGGAAAAATACTATATATGACTACACCACTGTTCTGCAAAAGGTTTCACATCCACTGACTGCATCGAGGCTTCTCAGCACACTGTTACTAATAATTTATTTCTTACTCGCTAATGCAGACTTATGAATGATTTACTAGCCACAGCAGGAGAAGGCTACATAATTCGAGAACAAAGCAGAGTAAGGATTTCATTCCATAATGGGTAGTAAACAAAATAACTTAATAACTGGAGTAACCCATTTCCTGCAGTTAGTAATTGAAATTGTTCTGTTTAAGACAGAACATTGGAATTTTATTTTTAAATTAGACATGCCGTCCTTAAAGTGCATCATTCTCTGTCATTTTCTTTCTTTGGGGTGGGGGTGGGGGAAAGGAAGACTGGTCACATGTGTCATTTGGATAGTAGCCCTCCTGGAAATAAGTGAGCACAAAAGATGCCTTTAATACCAAAACTGAATATTATAGCAGAATTGTTCTATAATGAAGCCAAGCAAAACCCACTTTTTATTTATTTTTTATTTTTTAAATTTTTTTCAATAGATTTTTATTGAGATTTTAAAGATTACAAAAAGAAAAAATAAAGAACATATTTAAACAGAAAAAGGGGGGAAAAAGAAAAACAGAAAAAAGATGCAGATAATTAAAAAAAAATCAATCCTTTACATAACTTTCTTTCCTTTGCTTATTTCCTTGACCTCCTCACACCTCCCTTTTTTGTATTCTAATTCAATTAGATATTTCAGCAAATCCTTTCCATCTTTATTTCTATCCTAATGATTTATCTTAATATACTATAATGTAACGTTCTGTTCTTTCACCAATTATCAATCCATTTTTACTTAATCCTTTATATCATTTCTGCTAAAACCACATTACTTCATTCCAACATCCTTCTAGCATTCCTTAATTTCTAGCATTCCTTAATTGGAAAACCCACTTTTTTTGGCAGGAACTGAGCATCCCTGTAGCGATTTGTACCATCTAGAATCTCACAGTCACAAGAACACCCTCTGTATATTGATAAGGCTGCTGTATTAAGTAGACATACCACAGTATAGTTCCTCCCCCCCTCCCCAGTATAGCCAGTAGTTGGATGCTAGTATTTGATTTGTTCTTTATACTGGATTTTGCCTGAATAACTTTTGTCTGATAACTTTTGTTTGATGATCCAAGAGGAGCTGTTGTACTTGATTGCATGGCCTGATTGCATGGTTGGTACCAGTAACTGCCATTTCCTCCAACCCATTTCTGCTTCTTTCCCCTATCTTTTAGATAATAAACCATCATCATCATCATCATCATCATCATCATCATCAACAACAACAACAACAATAATTATTATTATTTATACCCCGTCCATCTGACTGGGTTTCCCCAGCCATTCTGGGTGGATTCCAACAAAATATTAAAATATAGTAGTCCATCAAACATTAAAAGCTTCCCTAAACAGGGCTGCCTTCAGATGTCTTCTAAAAGTCTGGTAGTTGTTGTTCTCTTTGACATCTGGTGGGAGGGTGTTCCACAGGGCACGTGCCACTACTGAGAAGGCCCTCTGCCTGGTTCCCTGTAACTTGGCTTCTTGCAGTGAGGGAACCGCCAGAAGGCCCTCGGCGCTAGACCTCAGTGTCCGGGTAGAATGATGGGGGTGGAGACGCTCCTTCAGGTATACTGGACTGAGGCCAGAGAGAAATTTGTTTCTTCCATATTAACTTTCCAGCAAAGAGCATAAAGCCTGAAGAAATTAGTAGTAATTTAATTCGATTCTATAACACTGAACTGCTTTCTCGAACTAGAAAATGAGGCTGACAAATGGGGGGGGGGGGCATAAATCACAGAAAAGATTAGTGGGACCTGCAACAAATTGTTGCAGCATTAAGTGCTCCCGTTCAGGTTTCCAGACACTCCACCTCCAAAGAACCCTCCAGTCATCATTCTGTGGCTATTGAGCATGCTCAGTCTTCATTAGGCTTGTGTTGTATGTGCGGCAGTTGCACTGCCCTTGACGTCTGGTTTGCAGCCTTAATCAACCACAAGAACCATACTAATACTGTAGCCTATTTTAGACGTACAGTGGTACCTCAGGTTAAGAACTTAATTCGTTCCGGAGGTCCGTTCTTAACCTGAAACTGTTCTTAACCTGAGGTACCACTTTAGCTGATGGGGCCTCCTGCTGCTGCCGCGCGATTTCTGTTCTCATCCTGAGGTAAAGTTCTTAACCCGAGGTATACTATTTGTGGGTTAGCAGTCTGTAACCTGAAGCGTCTGTAACCCGAGGTACCACTGTACTTTCAATGCATGGGGCAGGATCACACAAATGGTACCTGCTCTTGACCTCTAGATGTCTGTTTGAAGCTTAGAAAACGATTGCACAAAAGGAACACTATTCATTTGAACCCCCTCAAATGAGTGCCTGGGCGGGGGAGCTCAAACAGTGTACAAAACACCCCCCCCCCGGCTTTGAAATAATCTAAAAAATAAAAAAAAGGTTAAAAGGTTAATGTAAGATTAATTCTGGAAAAAGTTAAGCAATAGTTTGGGCATCACAGTAAAATGACCACTATGAATTTAGACATCCTTCCAAAGAGAAATAATTAAGGAAATATTTCTTGTTGCTATAAGTGCAGCATGATTTGTAACTTAATTGTGAAGGTGTTTATAATGAGACGCGGGTGGCGCTATGGTCTAAACCACTGAGCCTCTTGGGCTTGCTGATCAGAAGGTCGGTAGTTCGAATCCCCGCGATGGGGAGAGCTCCCATTGCTCGGTCCCTGCTCCTGCCAACCTAGCAGTTTGAAAGCATCTCAAAGTGCAAGTAGATAACTAGGTACCGCTCCGGTGGGAAGGTAAACGGCATTTCCGTGCGCTGCTCTAGTTCGCCAGAAGTGGCTTAGTCATGCTGGCCACATGACCTGGAAGCTGTACACTGGCTCCCTCGGCCAATAAAGCGAGATAAGCGCCGTAACCCCAGAGTTGTCCACGACTGGACCTAACGGTCAGAGGTCCCTTTACCTTTACCTTGTAATGGTCACCTTATTTTTCTGAGCATGAAGCACATATGCATAGGATTGGGATAAGTAGAGTACTACAGATACTACAGACAATTAATTTACCATTGAAGTAGAAGTAAAAGGGGGGAAAGGCACATTTCAATACAAGGTTGGTTTTATAGCCTGACATCGTTCAACAATGTGCTTCTAAGACACTGTTTTACGCCAGCTAACAACAACAACAACTTTATTATTTGTACCCCACCCATCTGGCTGGGTTTCCCCAGCTATTCTTGAGTTGGTACACCCTTCTTTTATTTCAATTAATTTTGCAGGTGATTTTCTCTGATTCCCCACCCCACCCCAGGAGAGGAAGTCATAGCTTGGTATTTCTGAATTTGTTGTCCCTTATTCTCACAGATCCTGATGCCACATGCTATAGTGAGATGTGAAAAGAGGGCTATAGTGAGATGTGAAGTATGAAACGGTCTGAGAAGGCGCTTTAAAGATGTTTCAAAGCCTAATTTAGTTTTATCTCTCCTTGGACTTTTTCTTGCAAAATGTAATATGGCACAGTTTATTATTGCATACTAAAAACGACTGGAAGATACTGAAAATCTGCTCTTGCTTTCCTAGCTTTTATTTATAGCACAATACTGAACACGTGCTCTTTGAACACATTCATCTGAGTCGATTCGTATGCTTCTAAGCAGGTAGAGCTAGGATTGCAGGCTGCTTTACACCACAGCTGCACAAATGGATTTCATCATCGATGCTGATGCAGTTGGTATGATGGTGGAGGAAAGTAGATAATTTCTTAGGTGGACGAGCGGTTCAGCGCTTGGGTAACTGCTTCTTCACTCTAGTCATACTTCTGGGTAGAGAAGTGGTCAGCTCAAGTTCTTTCTGGAGGGCCTGCAGGTCATAGAATCGTAGGGTTGGAAGGGAGCCCAGGTGTCATCTAGTCCAACCCCCTGCCATGTAGGAATCTCAACTAAATCATACATGACAGATGGCCATTCAACCTCTGCTTTAAAATTTCCGAGGAAGGGGAGTCTACCACCTCTTGTGGAAGTCTGTTCCCTGTCAAGCAGCTCATACTGTCAGAAAGTTCTTCCTGATGTTTAGTCAGAATCTCCTTTCTTGTAACTTGAATAATAATAATGATATGATGATGATTTATTTATATCCCGCCCATCTGTCTGGGTTTCCCCAGCCACTCTGGGCGGCTCCCAACAGAATATTAAAAATAGAATCAAACATTAAAAACTTCCCTAAACAGGGCTGCCTACAGGTGTCTTCTAAAAGTTGCGCAGTTCTTTTTCTCCTTGACATTTGATGGGAGGGCGTTAAACAGGACAGGCACCACTACCGTTGGTTCAGGTCCTAACCTCTGGAGTAGGAGAAAACAAGCTTGATCTATCTTCCATGTGACAGCCCGTTAGGTATTTGAAGATGGCAACCGTATCTCCACTCAGTCTTCACTTTACCAAGCCAGACATACCCAACTCCCTCAGCTGTTCCTCATAACACTTGGTCACCCTCCAAGATGATCCGAGGAGAGCTGATTTCTCCTTTTAGAAATACTTTAATAAATGAAACAAATGGGGAAACCTCACTGGTAAATGTGGTTTCAACATAGACGGTAAATCTGTTAGGGCAGGCATGGCCAAACTTGGCCCTCCAGCTGTTTTTGGACTGCAACTCCCATCATCCCTAGCTAGCAGGACCAGTGGTCAGGGATGATGGGAACTGTAGCCCAAAAACAGCTGGAGGGCCAAGTTGGGCCACCACTGTATTAGGGGAAACACTGGTAAGAAATCAACTGGTATCATTGCTAGGGCAGTTTTTTCTCTCTCCGCCTTTCTCAGAGTCAGGGCTAAAGCTGTTGTCATAACTACATGTAGTTGGGATTAACCTATATTGAACTCAGTGGTATTTCCTTCACAGTAAATGTTGTGAGATTGGCTTTTATGATCCAAAAAGTGCATTGCAACCAGTGTTTACGGGAAAAAGATTTCAAGTGATCCAAGGTACGTGGTGTAAAGGTAAAGTCCAGTTAAGTCCAGTTGTAGACGACTCTGGGGTTACGGTGCTCATCTCGCTTTACTGGCCGAGGGAACCGACATTTGTCCGCAGACAGTTTTTCTGGGTGATGTGGCCAGCATGACTAAGCCGCTTCTGGCGAAACCAGAGCAGCGCATAGAAACACTGTTTACCTTCCCGCCGGAGCGGTACCTATTTATCTGCTTGCACTTTGACGTGCTTTCGAACTGCTAGGTTGGCAGGAGCAGGGACCGAGCAATGGGAGCTCACCCTGTTGCGGGGATTCGAACCACCAACCTTCTGATTGGCAAGCCCAAGAGGCTCTGTGGTTTAGACCACAGCACCACCTGTGTCCCCAGTACTTGGTGTAGGATGGACTAAATATCCTCATAAGAATGCCTCTGAAGTTCCTTCCATTGAAATACAGGTTCTACAGTTACTATAAAAATATGGTTTATGAAGCCTGGAACGATCACCTGAATTGAGCAGTGTGGTTAATATTAACCATGATTTGGGGGAGAAAGGCAGGATCATAAACCACAAAGTTGGCTTATTTCCTTAAACTAGGGGTGCAGAGTAGTATCCAGGCAGCATGCAGGATCCTGGGGTCCCCACCATTGCAGGTCACTTCAACAGGTGGGCAGGGCTGATCTCATTGGGGTTTGCAACCATTGCTAATCTGCTGATTGTTGCTGCAATGTCAGCTTTGGCAGTGATAGAATCATAGG
The DNA here is from genome assembly GCF_951804945.1 of Podarcis cretensis. Classification (NCBI taxonomy): domain Eukaryota; kingdom Metazoa; phylum Chordata; class Lepidosauria; order Squamata; family Lacertidae; genus Podarcis; species Podarcis cretensis. The sequence goes on from NC_137170.1 coordinate 123,981,099, forward strand.
ATTGCAGTTGCAGATGACCTGGAATAGATTGCAGTAGATCCCAGCAGGATTTGTCGCAACTTCTGGTTCATCTGATTAGATTAAAGAAAATGATAAAACTAGTTTTTTGTTCTTTGTTTGAATTGTTGGAATACTTTTTGAGTCTTTCTTTTTCTTTCTTTTATGAAAATTAACAGTCTCAGAGCTAGGTGAAAGGAGGCAGGAACATATAAACCCAACACACATTCAAGTAATGCTAAACCTTAGTTCAGTGTTGTGTCTGAATGAGACCATTATGTGTGTGCAGGAACTTAGGAAAGGTTTTGAACTTGTTGCAAAGAATTAAATCAGTTGCAGCAACTCCTTCTGGTTAGATGCATTCGAAATGTTCCATCTGAAGAAAGTCCTTGAAAATATGAGGATTACTCACCTTGAAGAAGATAAATGGGGGTAATAAAGATTGACAGGATTAAGTGGACAGTTTGTAAAATGCAAAAATGCATATAAACGGTATGATAATACTTATTTAAAGTCTTAGGAGGCCAACAACCTATTGATGTGGAAGAAAGAATTTGTGAAAATATTGATGGAGAATTGATAGCCCCCCTTAAGTCTCATATCAAATTGCATATTTCAAAGTCTCTTGCTGGAGATCACAGCATTTCCTATTTATAGCTCCCATGCAAAAGCACTCCCTATATATTTCCCATCATACCTATGCTGTCAGCTTATAGTCTTTTGTAGCATCTATTTCTGGCATCAGTTTTGGAAAACCATTCTGTATTCCATATACACTGTTTGGAGTTTACTTTGGTTTGAATGTATAACACTGTTCAAACACTACTATGCGCGTGTGAGTGGAAGAGAGAGACTCGCTGCTGGCAAACCCAGTTCCCACAAAACTAGGTTGGTCTGCACTGTCCCTACACACATTCAAACTGTGCATGTTGGCTTGTAAGCATGGTTTGTGGACTGTACTTTTTTCAGGGTCCCGTACAGAACATACAAGATACATTTATATTTGACCTCTGACTTGGTTTTTAAGGGTTTACCAAACAGAACCTCTGTCCCTTGGGGAGTCCTTCTGGGTATCTTCCTTTAACTTCCTGTTGTGGTTTCCAACATCTTTTTTTGCTCCGTGTGGTTCTAAACCTATTTACATCCCCCTTTCCAATTATCTGAAGTTGAAGACTCCTTCACAGTTGTGCTCTACTTAGCAAATGCAATAGCTGTGTTTCTCTCAAATTCTAATTACAGAGAATAAAATTAAATTGAATCCTGCTGCATAAGTGAGAATTTACATTTGAACAGAGTGACTCAAGCAGTAGGGTAGGTAGGGCTCAAGCAATTGGTGTCCAAAACTTGTATCTAGAGAAGGTACATCTATTGTTTTAGGTTGAACTCAGTATGGACTATCAGCCATGATAGAGAACACATCTTTCTTACGCATTGTAGGCAGACTCAAGATTGCACATAAATTGCATCCCTAGAAATGGTGGTGACCTACATAGGTATTTACAGTGGCGTAGCGTGGGGGGTGCAGAGGGGGCCGGCCGCACCGGGCGCAACATCTGGGGGTTAGGGATAGGGATAGGGTTAGGGGGCGCAAATCCAGGGTTAGGGGGCGCAAATTACTTGCCTTGCCCCGGGTGCTGACAACCCACGCTACGCCACTGGGTATTTATTATTTTTATAGTAACAGAAATAGAAGAAGTTACAAAAGAAAGAATCAGCACACTTACAATTTCCCCAAATTTTGAGAACTGTAAACACTAAAGGAAGTTTCAAAACTACGTTTTAATATATTATTGCATTGATTATGCCAGATTATGGCAATTTGTATTCAGTTGGCTTCTTCCACTGAAGGAAGACTCTTTGATCCAGCAAAGGCTTCCATGAGTGGAAGGGCAGGAAATTTTTGCTGTCTCCCCACTCCAGATTACTGCCCCCACCCCCTGAAAATCTCCATAGGGTTGGGAAAACCTTTAGAATAATGTAGGATGTGCTAGAGGCATTGAGGGGTGGGGAGAAGGAATTTGCAAAAATTGTCTTTTTCTGCTTCCCACGCATAGAAGCCTTTTCTGAATCAAATAAATGTGCAGCTAAAGAACGCTACTGGATGCAATATCTTATACATGCATGCATGCATACATACAAACACAATATGTTTTGAATGCAGTTTAAATATTTATAAACTTCAGTATACATTGGCTAAATTTTCCATGCTGTTTCACTGCTTCGGATGAAGAGTCATTACATTTAAAATGCTTCTGGCATAAGTACAGTAAATCGGTGTGCTATCATGAATATGAGTTAGTTTTTCTCCAGTACCACTAAGGTCCACTTCATTTTTATATTAAAATGTACTGTATATTTATTGGTCACTTTGGGTTTTTTTAGCGGGGAAGAGAAGCAGCCCTCATTGCCCTTAGATTAGCTATGGTAGGAGCCTCAACAGTGCTGCCTAATGGGCAGAGCAATTGCTATATCTGGTTTGAAGTATAATGTCCGCTGTGACCTCTCCTTGGATTTCCTACTGATTTCGAATGAGTGGTACATATGTAGCTTTAGAACTAGAAATTCTTCAGGACAGACAGGTACATATTCTCCTTCATTTGAGATCCATTTAAATGGTTTCATTTGGCTTACTGTGATCAGATTGCTTGATGGAGACTTAAATAGGGATTCTCTGTCACCGTTCAGATCACTGCCTCTTTTGAGAGAGTGGATCCAGTGATGTTTAATTTTTCATGGGGTACATCGTCATAATGGAGGGCTTCCCATCTTTTAATTGGAACGCTGTCTCCTCTGCATAATGATCTTCCTTGCCACCGAGAGGGTTTTGTTAACACATTTCTAATTGTTAATTAATTTGTCTTTCACATAACCTTCCTTCTATTTCTGTTTGCGAGTGTTCTGACCTCTGTTGAGTTGGCAGGTGTTCCTGTTACCCTGGATGCCAGCTCTGTTGCACGGTTCTCTGTGTTGCTGCCAAGCTATGCAGTGTGGTTTTTTTCAGCTTTCATTCCCTTGTGCCACCTCTTCCCCTATCTCAAGAGTATGAATGCCTGCTTATGAGTCAACTCCAGAGTCAGCTAGCATAGCCCAGTGAATGCAGCATTTGGCCTGTGACTCGCTTAACATATTTTCGGGGTGGCCATGGGGCAATTCAGTTCCGTACTTGCGAAATGGAAATTAAAGAGAAGAGATTTTTTTTTTTTTGCAAGGTGGCTGGAGGTCAAAATTCAGGGTCGGTTGTTTGTAAAATCTACTGAAAGTGAAATGATCAGTTACAGTAAACACAAGCTGACATCTCTTGGCCCGGCGAGGAAGAATTACCCTGCTATTATGTTACAGTGAGAATTTGTTAAAGCTCTTGAGCAGGGGACAGCAAGTTTTTTCAGCCGTGGGCCAGTCCACTGTCCCTCAGACCATGGGTGGGCCAGACTTTATTTTGAAAAAAATAATGAACAAATTCCTGTGCCCCACAAATAACCCATATATGTATTTTAAATAAAAGCACAAATTCTACTCATGTAAAAACACTAGGCAGGCCCCACAAATAACCCAGAGATGCATTTTAAATAAAAGGACACATTCTACTCATGTAAAAACACACTGATTCCCAGACCGTCTGTGGGCCAGACTGAGGCGGTGATTGGGCCGCATCTGGCCCACAGGACTTAGGTTGCCTGCCTCTGCTCTTGAGTATCTTTTCTGTAGCCTTCTTTGTTCATAGTTATACAATAGTTCTTTAAATATGGATCCTTCTTTTTATAGTATGACACTGTGCAGAACAGTATAGGAGCGTGTTGAGCTTGATTTATTTTTCACAAAAATTTGTGAGGAGGTTACACGATGCCACTATCTAGAGGTAGTTATCCTGCTCTTCCCATTGTAGTTTTCTATCACTGAATAAAGTTTTTTTTAGAGGTGTGGTGTGTGTGGTGGATTTGTTGTTCAAGAGCACCTTTTAACTTGTGTGTGGTTTTTTGGTGGGTTTGTGTTTTTTTTTTGTCAGTGTGGCCACTTTCCTTGCAGAGGTGCAGTCTTAATGTGCAAAGGACATATACCAGCATCTACTCAAATGTGTGAGAGTTTTGTGCAAGAGTGCAGCTGTCTAGCATTCCCAGACCTTAGGTTTGCCAGGAGAGAAAGTGCATCATTAGTGCATTCTGCAGTCTTACTAATGTTGTTTTGCACCTGCTTTTAAATGACACATGGACAAGTTTTGCTTTTTGGAAGGGATGAATGAAAGCCAAGCTCTGGTTCCAGATGTAGCCTCAGACTTATGAGTTCTCTAAGAGAGCTCTGTAGATCTTTCCTTTACCGTATTTTTCGCCCTATAGGACACACTTTCCCCCCTCCAAAAATGAAGGGGAAATCTGTGTGCTTCCTATGGGGCGAATACAGGCTTTCGCTGAAGCTTGGAGAGCGAGAGGGGTCGGTGCGCACTGACCCCTCTCGCTCTCCAGGCTTCAGGAAGCTATCAGCAAGCCTGGGCTTCCCGCAGGGCTCCCCACGCTGCAGATAGCAGCCTGCCGCCCAGCGCGCAGGATGCCCTGAAGCAGAGCGCCCCGCGCACCGGGCAGACATCGGCCAGCCCCACAAGCTCCGGGGACAGCGGGGAGGCGCAGTGCCGCCATCCCGCTGTTCCCCGACCTAGTTTGGGGGGGGGAATAAAGAAATTTTTTCCCCTTTATTTCCCCCTCCCAAAAAATTAGGTGCATCCTATGGGACGGAGCATCCTATGGGACGAAAAATACAGTAATTTTAACAATCCTGGCTGTTAGCACCAGGGAGTCTAAAAAATAATAATAATAATGGCGTAATCATAGCACAGTGCAGTGCAGTATAATCTAGGCTTGCAGTAGCCGCACCCACTGCTACCATATTTTGTAATATTATTTTGCCATATTCATGAGTTGGGTTAATCATCAATAATAAGCAAGGCTAAATTGACCAGCAGCTAAATAACTCATTGAACCCAGGCTACATGTTTTAGTGGCTAAAGAAGCTGCTAGTTGTGAATAACATGCATGACAGCTGCAGGCAAGTTTAACATGCATGTCATTTTATGTAAGGCAATGGTGGTTAATTTTAGACTCTGGATTGTATAGTCTTGCTGGGATTAGAGTGTTTATGTTCTGTAGAAGGTAATGTGCATTGCTTGATTGACTACAAAATGTGATGAGCCAGCCTTGTAAGGACCCTCTTGCTTATTCTGTTGACTTTGGCCATTAACATCTGCACCAAAGTTCTGCTCCAATTGTACAGTTGTTCAAACCAGTAACCCATGGAGTCAATTTAACTCATAATACTTGCTTACCTAGCTAAAGCGGTACCATCCAAATGTTGTGGACTACAACTCCCATCTGCCCCACCTTGCATGGCCAGTGATAAGGTATTATGGGAGCTGTAGGCTATAAAAGTTCTAGAGGGCACCATGTTCACTACCCCTAGTTTAGATAACATGAAGCATAACTTTGGCCGCCAAACTATTGACCATGTCAATTTTGCTTGGAAACCAAGGTTTTAAAGCTTTTTCACTGCCACTTAGATAAACTTGTAGAAGGCGAAAGAGGCTGGCACTTCCAGTAAAGATTTCTGTTTCCATTCATTCAGACCTCTTCTGATTAAAGAAGAAGAGAGAAATGCTCACTTCAGTTCCTCTGGGGAAGTATAATGAAACATTTTATCTCAGCAACATCTATTCTTGCTCCTTGTCTCTACAGTCCGTGCTAGGAAGGTCTAGGCCAGGCTTCCTCAACCTCGGCTCTCCAGATGTTTTTGGCCTACAACTCCCATGATCCCTAGCTAGCAGGAACAGTGGTCAGGGATGATGGGAATTGTAGTCTCAAAACATCTGGAGGGCCGAGGTTGAGGAAGCCTGGTCTAGGCATTCCATTAACCACCTACACCTGGTAGTAATAGCAAAGTAATAAGCAGAATGACAGCAATTAAATTTGAATCAAAGATATAACGAGCGACCAGCGGGCAATATTATTAATTTAGGTGATACTTATAGTGAGTTGAACACGGGTGGTGCTGTGGTCTAAACCACTGAGCCTCTTGGGCTTGCCGATCAGACCTCGACCTCTGCCCCCAAATCCTGACCTGAGAGCAGCAACATTGCCTCCTGCCATCCGGTCTGTTATTTGTTCTTAGGCATGTGTTGAATGCCCAGGACTTGGATGATGATATTTGCAAGAAAAAAGGTGTCCAATTCTTTACCTGTCATTGAACTTGCTTTTACATTTATTTATTACTTACATTTTATATCCAAATCATTGACATGAAAACACATTTATATTGGGAATTCTTACTTTTTCAGCAATATTTTGTCATTTTCCAGAACAATCATTTACTTTTCATTTAAAACATTTCCTTGAAGAAATATACTCCCCAGAATTTCTCTTTCTTTTCCTTTGCTTCTCGTAAAGGTGCTTTTCTACTATTTCACATGAGTGAAACAATATAATATGCTATATATTAATAACTGCACCATCTGGTTTCATACTAATTCGTCTTCTTTGGGAAAATTCCATGTTCCTTTAACATAATTAAAGATTTTAATACTTCTGCACGAACACTTCATACCCTAAGGAGGTTGTATTCCCAGCACTTTTCTGCTATGCTTTCTCTGTTGTTAAAAATACTTTAGCAGTGCAGTCCTATACAGGTTTACTCAAAAGTCCAGCTGAGTTCAATGGGACTTGCTCCCAGATAACTGGGCACAGGATTCCAGCCTAAAAATAATTTGCCGTGATTGTGAAATGCACTGTGTTTCTGTGGGTAGAATTCAAATCCTTGCTTTGCATGGGGTACAGCAGGTTCACGTTCAGCATTGTTTTTGGATTATAAGACATAAATAGTAATGACCTATAGCAGTGGTCAGTAGCAGGTGACTTGTGGGGTTTCAGAAGGCTGCAGATGGCAGGCTAGCATCAGTGCTGCTGAGGAAGGGAGACAGGTGCTTGGTTGCTGTGAGGCAGGAGTTGCACCAAGCCAGAGAGAAGCTGATGTGTTTATGCATGCAAGTAGAAATGGGTCTGTCCAAATCAGAGAAGAGTTGCAAGGTTTCTAGGTATGACAAAAATCATTTTACTTGTATACTTGCTTAGATATTTATGAATTGCTCTACACCAGTGTCTCTCGGCAGTTACTGAGTGGTGCAAAAACAGCCTCACGGGTAGGCTTTTGGAGAAAAAGAAAATTCCAAAGCCCACCAGTAAGCCATCAGGTATTTCTATACCTGGTGGTGAAAGTCTAGTGGGATTGACTTGAACTCTTTTAGTTCTTGCTGCCTACTAAAATGATGCATTTTAGAGCCAGTGTGGTGTAGTGGTTAAGAGCGGTAGACTCGTAATCTGGTGAACTGGGTTCGCTTCCCCGCTCCTCCACATGCAGCTGCTGGGTGACCTTGGGCTAGTCACACTTCTCTGAAGTCTCTCAGCCTCACTCACCTCACAGAGTGTTTGTTGTAGGGGAGGAAGGGAAAGGAGATTGTTAGCCGCTTTGAGACTCCTTAGGGTAGTGATAAAGCGGGATATCAAATCCAAACACTTCTCCTCCTCCTCCTCCTCCTTCTAATTAACATACAGTTGCATTGGCACATGTTTCCTTCACCAGGAAAGAAGCATGTTCCTCTACTGTTGGCTTAGACTGGCAGTGAGACACGTTAAGTGTGAATAGAAGAAATGCAGAGAAGCAATCTTTCTCTCTCTCTTGCAGTTAGTCTAATTTTCCACGTTGAAGAGGGCTGGACCAAAGCTGGCTCCTTTTGGAATAGAATTTATTTATTTTAAAATATTTAGAACCCACCATTCATTTATGCAGATAGATGGGGTGCAGAACATAAAACAAAGTAAAAACGAACTGGGTGATGAAATCAACAGCAAGGTGTGCAAAAGTATGACATCTTGCACTCCTCTTTGATGACGTCATGCTATGAAACTGTCTATGAATTTGTTAAATACTAGCAATAACAACAAACAAGTAAGGCAGCTAAAACCAACGGAGCTCATTTGGTAAGACTTACAAAACTCAAAATGCCTGGGCAAATAAAGACATCTGAACCTGGTGTCGAAGTGACTTTGCAATTCACATTCCCCATGTGTCCACTCATCTCTAGTTCTGTGGAAATATTTTGTCTGGCACAGGATCAAACGCTTTCCTGAAATCAAGATCTACATTGTTCACTGCACCCTTGGACAATGAGATTGGTTTCAGCCAACTCTTTCCATTGCATGTAGGAGTTTACTTCAACACATGCAGCATAGCCAGTGCCAAAGACTTAAGGCATCCGTTTATCTTGAGAGCTTTCGTGCAACCCTCTCCCACTCCATTGTAATATAAACTAGTAACACACATTTCTGATCCCCTGCTTCTTGGCGAAATTCTACTGGAGACCTCCGTTGAGAACAGTTCCTTTCGCTTTCCAAGAAAATGGGAAGAACGAATGGCAACTGAAATCTACTTATTCCACTCCCATTTCCTTGACCTGATTCATATTTAATATATTATGATTGACATATATTGTAACTAGAAATAATATACACCAACCAAAATGTGCTTGTGTATTATTCCATGTCACTTCTGTCCATCCAGCTTATTCCTCTAATAAGCTTTGCCGAAGATGTTTTGGACTACAACTCCCATCAGCTTCATTGCTGGCAACTGACAGCTACAAAGACATTCCGGCTTCAAAGAGATTCCTGCATAAGGAAGAAATTTATTCAGTGACACTAATGCATATAATAAAACAAAGAGGGCAATGTATGAACTCAAGGGAAGTACTTTTCCTCTTCACAATGCTGAATTTTACCTATAATATTACACTGGTCTTCCAAAGACAAAATGAAGCAGCACTTTTCACGTGGGAAACATTTCTGCCATTAAATAATTTATACTGAGCTTTCAGTATGCTCGTGATCTATAGTCTTCATTTCAACTATCTTCTGCGTTGGGTTAGTGGGTCTGAGAAGCAGCAGAGAAATGAGATGAGCCACAGCTTTTCTTAAGGCAATTCAGCAAGTCAATAAATGACTTTGTAGACTTATTACATTTATATCCTACCTTCACTACCACATTGTTCAAGATGGCATATATATTCAACTCCCCGCCCCAACCATTTCCCCCCTCTCAATAGCTCTGTGAGGTCTGTTAGACTGAGAAGCAGTGACAGCCCTGTGGTTATGCAGTGAGCTTCATGACTGATTGGGGATTTGAATTTCAGTTTTCTAATCTGACACCCTGCGACGTGGGTGGCGCTGTGGTCTGAACCACTGAGCCTCTTGGGCTTGCCGATCAGAAGGTCGGCGGTTCAAATCCCCGCAACAGGGTGAGCTCCCGTTGCTTGGTCCCAGCTCCTGCCAACCTAGCAGTTCGAAAGCACGCCAAAAAAGTGCAAGTAGATAAATAGGTACTTCTTCGGCGGGAAGGTAAACAGTGTTTCCGTGCGTTGCTCTGGTTTCAGTGTTACGTTGCGCCAGAAGCAGCTTAGTCATGCTGGAAAAACTGTCTGCAGACAAACATTGGCTTCCTCAGCCTGTAAAGCAAGATGAGCGCCGCAACCCCAGAGTCATCTGCAAGTGGACTTAACTGTCAGGGGTCCTTTACCTTTTACCTAATCTGACGCCCTAACCCAGGGATGACAAACATCCATCTGATTTGACAAATGCAGTTTACAGAGACTTTGAATCTGCCCTGCAGTCTCCTCTTCTTGGTCCTTTTCTCTGCTTAATGCACAAACAGGACCTTCCCCCCTCTTAAATCTAATCTCTCTCTCTCTCTCTCTCTCTCTGTGTGTGTGTGTGTGTGTGTGTAGAAATTTTCAGAGATAACAACTGGTTCTCAAATTCACTCCATTGACACACTATTAGCTTTGTGGAGATGATAATTCTCAACACATGAAGGAATGCCGAGTTGTACCTCCATGCATTTATGGCTTCTTATGCATGTACGAGTTGCCCATATGCATGTTTTATAACCTGCATTTTTGTTAGAGTACAAGCGTCCTGTACAGCTAGGGTTGCTAGGTCAGGAGGAACCCAGACCCTGATATTTCAGGGCCCAAACTTGAGATCTGGGGGGGGGGGCTGGTGTCTGGGGGCGGGCCCTGGAGATTGAGGGGAGCAGAGGCAAGTAGGAACCCCCCCCATACCATGTATGTGCAGTAATTTGCGGCCAGCTCCTGCTGGGCTGAAGCTTATAAGCTGCATGCATGGCCATCTTAATTGTTTTTCTTTAATTAAAGGCACTCATGCCCACTGGAGAAAAAAGTGCTACACCTGCTACTGTAGCACCCTGCTTGTGGTTAACGCTTAGCTGGAATGAAATATTCAACGCAGCAATAGAGAAATTAAAATAATAATTTATTTGTCAGACAAATAAATATGAGGCACAGTGGTATATGGTTACCAAGCTCTGGCCTGGCCTCTTGCCATTCTGGCCAGCACTTATATTTCCTTAATCCAGCCCCCTTGCTCCTCCTGTGGCTGCCTCTGTCCAATCAGCCTGGTTGAAATTCCTATTGGCTATTTGCTAGAACCAATCACAAAAGATACACCCATTTCCTTCTTGCCCTTTTATGGGAATCAAAAAGCTATATATTCTTCTATCTATAAATGACAAATAAGTAGTAATATATCTTACATGTGTCTCAATAAGGAATCTTAATTACCAGCTCACCTCTTGCCCTCCTTGCCCTATTGCCTTCCAAAACAGATGATTAATCTTGAATTTTTATCTTAAGCATATGTCAAGGATTTTGAGTTCACATCAACATTGAGAGATCTCCTTCATTTGAAGGTTTCTAAACAAAAGGCCTGACAACCATATATCAGGAGTGCTCGATGGCGTCTCCTGTCTGGCAAGGGGGGGCTGGTGGCTGATGGCCCCTGTGATCTCTTCCAACTATATGAAATAAGAATCTAGCATTTCTTAAATCCTTTGCATAATTATATTTAAACTAATATATTTAATACATAAATAACCTTTTAAAAGGAAAAGAAATCTTAAAAGGATCTTAGTTTAAGAAAGAAACAGCTTTAGAAAAGACTTCCCAAAAATGCTCTGTTTCTGCCAGCCAGACCAGTTGCTTTTTCACTGCTCTTGACCTTTTTAACCTTAGGAAGAAGATATGGCTCATTTTACTATTTATCCACCCTTAATTTGTAGGGTCAGTGTAACCTTGGCTCTCAGCCTGTAATTCCCTTTTTACGACTTTGAGAATTGTTTTCTGCTATAAATCAGGGGGGCCCCTTGTCTAGGAGAAAAACATTGCCAAGGTTCTTAGGCAGCTGGTCTTCTGCCTGGCATGAAACATTTGAAGATCTTTAAGCTCATTTTTAAAATACAAGCCCTGATTAAACATATAAGCTTTAATAAAAATGCAAGCTTATGATTAGATGCCTCACTACGTGGGGAGGGCAAGGCAAACCTGGAGAATTCAAGTCAGACTTAGGGAGGTCTGGCAACCCTATGAAATTTGTGGGTGTATACACCCTGCAAAAGAGATTCGATGCACAGCAGCCATATGGGGTGGACAAGGCCTGTTAATATTTATCTGTCATGAATTTGCAGTTGTACATAGAGGTGTTTTTTTTATTATTATTCTAATCTAGATGAATGTCGGCTGTTGGTTTTTGAGGCTGTCTTTGTGTCACTGGAGCAATAAGCCAATGGTAGCTTTGCATGAGAAGAACCACCTGTCTCTGCATTCATAGCCAGAAAAAATGGATGATGTGGAAGTATGATTACCTTTAACTGGCTGGGTGACAATATGAGACCTGCAGAAATTTGCAAGATTGCTTAAGAATGCAGGGGGAAGACTTGGGAAGAAAAAGAGTTGTTGTTTTTTTTTTTTTAAAAAAAGTCTTAATTCACAGCCTACATTGGAGGCGGGGCGGGTTCCTGATATCCTCCCAAAATGAAATTAATGCAGGCTGCACCATTATGCTTATACTGTTATGGAGGAAGTTACAGCTACCTTTGCAATCTTTCATGAATTGCCAGACAGTTCAGAAGGCAGCCCGTAAATCTTATTAGGAGAGAGCCGTGTTTGATTTTGCTGGGAAATTTAAGATTGATTTCTAGTAAATGGCATTTACAGGTGGTATTTACAGTTAACGTGTAACAGTTTTGCATTATAAAATATGACATAATGTGTTGGGAGTTGAATTTCCCCCTGCTTGCTTTTATTGTATCGTGTTTCTCCATTTAAAGACTTAAATAGTGTTAAGAGTTTGTGGTTGCCAGACCCCTCAGATCCCTGGATCCAGCAAGTGTTAAAAGCTAATCAAGCCAGGCTAGCTTCCTGAACTGCTGGATCCGGCTAGCTTCCTCATGAGGTGGTCGCCTGGGGTGATGGCCTATTAAGATAACAAAGGAAATAGGGCTCTGTGTGAGAGAACAAATGGGTGGAGACCCTCTCTCAACTCAGAGATAATTAGAATCACAGAGGCAGAGTTTGAGGGCTGTGGTGTGAATTAGAGGGAAAGGAGCAAGCTGGAGAGAGGGGCAGAGCACAGTGTTTGATTTCTGTTTGAATCCAAGGCTGTGGCTATGGTGGAAATGAGTTGGTTGCGTTTGGGCAAAATAATAAGTTGTGGTCAGGGCTCCCCCCCCCCAAGCCGGAGCTCGCAGGAGCTCAGCTCAGCACCTCTCAGGTGGGTTCCATTGCCATTCTAAGAGAAAAAGGGAGAAGATCATGGTGAGCTTCAGCCCCTCTTTTTTAGAAAAACAGCACTGGTTGTGGTTGATCTGTATATCATAGCTGTTGATCTTTCATATGCCTTTTGACTCCTTCAACTGGCAGGGCCTATGGGAAAACCTAGCAGTTATTTTGTGGGATTAAACAACTGCATTTTCTTATGCAGCAGCTGTAGTCTCAATACTGATGTCAAAATGCTAACATAATTTCCTGTGTGCAAGGTGGGATTAACGCAGCAGGGGGAGAGATTTTGCGCCAGCTGTTTGCCATTCATTTTACCAGCCTATTCTGCCCCCTCAGTACTCTAGCAACTCATTCTGCTGCCCGTAGATACCAGCCTTGTATGTGCATGTGAATACCGTATAGCTTCTTTTGGGGAGAAATTAAGGCGTGATAAAAGTAGCTTCTTCCCAAGAAACATCAGCAAGGCATAAACTCAATAGGTGATGGAACACTTTGTGAACATGGTTAAAGCTGGGATTTCCACGCTGTTTTAGGACCATCTGTTTTTCCTATTTTGAAATGCACCTTCTCAAACCACTTCCCCACCCATTTGCTGCACTGGATGCTGGTCACTGCATTCACTGCTGGACTGAAAGCCAGCTTACAAGATTCCTATGGATTCTACTAGTGACTTTAATTGACCTTTATGGGAAACATAGTGTTGACAATTAGCAGTTTTAAGGACCAGTAAAGAGGATAATTTTGAGTGATTTAACTGGCCTGGTGAGCTTGGGTAAAGTAGGTACACCAAAATGTGAGCAGAAATTTATTTGGAAAATATGTGTTTTCTTTGTGAAAAGCCATTTTTAGGTATTAATGGTGAAAGCTTCTCTCCACAGCCTTTAAAAAACAACAACAACCAAACAGTTTAGCTCTCCTAATCAAGTTTCTGATCTCAGCAGATGTACAAGAGAGTTTGTATGTTGACGTTTGCGTTTTCTTCTTTACAGCTCTCTATGTGAAACCTCTGCTGTGAAAACAAGCTCAAGATGACCAGCTCAGCCAGGGAACATCTGCTTTTTGTGCGACGGAGGAATCCCCAGTTGCGATACACACTGAGCCCTGAGAACCTCCAGAGTCTGGCATCTCAGGGCACCATGCCTGAGAACATGAACCTTCAACGTGCTAACAGTGACACTGATCTAGTGACATCTGACAGCCGCTCTAGTTTGACTGCAAGCATGTATGAATACACCCTAGGGCAGTCTCAGAACCTCATCATTTTCTGGGATATTAAAGAAGAAGTGGATCCCACAGACTGGATAGGACTTTATCACATTGGTAAGCAAAGAGCTTTCGTTCCAGTTGTTACCTGGCATGCTCCTCTGAAGGTTTGTCTTTCTTTAAACAAATGGGAATGGTTAGGTAAAGATAACACAGTACAAGGTTTTCCAGTGATCCGTGTAAAAACATGCTCCACGTTATCAAAGCTTTGGGTTTGTCCTGATCTGATAGCTACGGAAAAGCAATCTTCTTGATTGCAGAAAATACGTTGTGCTCAAGCTCTTTCTATTCTTAAATACGCTTGGTTGCAATAAGGCTTAGAAGTTCACAGGGTTGGCTCCTTTCTGTGGAAATAGGATGAAGTTTTAGCTTTCTTGTAGCTTTAACTTGGCATGCTTCGGGGGGCAGGGAGCCATGGAAATAACTTCAAAATCACAGGAACATTTTTTTTTTTTTACAATGCTATTTGTTAATGGTAGTGTGCTGTTTACCAAACTCTTGTCCATAAGCTATGTTCTTGTAGTTTCAGAACCAGGGTTTACTTATCTTGTGTATCTAAACTATAGAGTGCTTAGCTTATAATCCTGAGTCCATGTTCGCAAGATATGAATCAGTGTACAGAGCTACTCCTCTTTTACACCCTAAAGTTCGTAGTAACTTAAACTGATGCAGCTGCAGTGAAGAGTGGAGCAAGCTGATCTGTTCCATTGTAACTACTTAGTACCTTTATTGGAAAGATGCGGACCAGCTAGTACTTTACTGTCTGGTTTAGCTGACCTTTGAGATGATGCAAACAGGATAGATTCCACTTCTGCTCCACTCAACCACTTCAGCAACATGCCCCAGGTTCTGTTTATGCTGTGAACAACTTTAGAAACCAGCATCTCATGATCGGTGGCTGGTGCTAATAAATTTTGACCCATGCTGACCTTTGCACTTTACCTACACATTTAACGACTATCCCTACTACTACTTCCTATTTATTATTATTTACAGTGGTTAGTCACTTTGCACAAAGAAGTCTCAAAACGATTTAACAAGACTCGACAGTGCATCTTACCTGGTCGTTGACTATACCATATCGGCTTAGGTTGTTAGCTGTGTGTAGTTAAAGCAATTTTTTGAGGCTGCTTTTGCATAAACGGTTAGCACAATAGATACACAACTGTTCATTTGTCATGCATTGTCTGAGTCTCTTTCCTTGAGATTTGCCTTTCCGTAACAATGTTGTTGGAAACATATCTATGGTACCTGGGAAAATGCTGTACTTTCCTTAGCTAACTGATCTGCAGATATAACTAGTGTCGTGCTGCACTGGTTGTCCTGGTATTTGCAAGGGGGCTCTCTGGAAAGTTCTTGTGGGATTCCACACAAAGCTCCACAGGATGCTTACCTTCTAATAAAGCTGTGGACTTCTCATTCCCCTTGCCCAAGGGGACACATCCCATGCCAACTGCACAATAACATAGTGGCTGGGCATTGCGAATTCTCTTATGCAGATCTTATCTCAGCTGTGAGCTAAGTGGCCTTCAACTCCAGTCCTTTCACCCTCAGCCTCTCTATATTCACTATGGGTGTGGTGGGGTTGATAATACTACTGACTTACATAACAAGGCTTTTGCAAACATTGCTGAGCAGTATTCATTTATTTGAATACAGTGGTACCTCGCAAGACGAATGCCTTGCAAGACGAAAAACGCGCAAGACGAAAGAGTTTTCCGTTTTTTGAGTCATTCCGCAAGACGAATTTCCCTATGGGCTTGCTTCGCAAGACGAAACGTCTTGCAAGTTCTTGCGAGTTTGTTTCCTTTTTCTTAAAGCCACTAAGCTGTTAATAGCCGCTAAGCCGCTATGCCGTTAATAGCCGCTAAGCCGCTAATAGCCGCTAAGCCGAATAGCCGTGCTTCGCAAGACGAAAAAACCGCAAGACGAAGAGACTCGCGGAACGGATTAATTTCGTCTTGCGAGGCACCACTGTATTTGAAATGCTCACTCATATAACTGTTCACACTCTTATACT
Source organism: Podarcis cretensis (assembly GCF_951804945.1). NCBI lineage: Eukaryota > Metazoa > Chordata > Lepidosauria > Squamata > Lacertidae > Podarcis > Podarcis cretensis. The sequence continues at coordinate 123,997,040 of NC_137170.1, forward strand.
TTTAAAAAAGTGTGATTCCTTCCCCACACTTGTCATCCTGTGCATTTGCCTTATAGGTGGCGCTATGGTCTAAACCACTGAGCCTCTTGGGCTTGTCATTTGTAAGGTCGGCTGTCCGAATCTGCACGACAGGGTGAATTCCTGTTGCTCTGTCCCAGCTCCTGCCAACCTAGCAGTGCGAGTAGATAAATAGGTACTGTTGCAGCAGGAAGGTAAATGGTGTTTCCGTGCACTCTGGCTTCTGTCCCGTTGTCCCGTTGCGCCAGATGCAGTTTAGTCATGTTGGCCACATGACCTGAAAAAGCTGCCTGCAGACAAACGCCGGCTCCCTTGGCCTGAAAAGCAAGATGAACACTGCACCCTATGGTCAATTTCGACTGGACTTAACTGTCCTGGGGTCCTTTACCTTTTTACCCTATACGGTAAAAGCTTTTGCTTTTGCTGTCTAAATGGACTGAGGGAATATGAAGTTAACTTCACTCAAGTAGTGAAAAGTTCAATAAGAAGCATTTGGATGAAAAATATGGCTTTTCTACCTCTCAGCATCATGTGCTGGTCTTCTGATTTTCAAAGAATGAGCTTGATTTACAGTCAGACTAAGGCACTTGGATCTGTTTTTTTCTTTGTTTCTGCAAGTTGCATACATTACGTGCAGCTTGCCTTATGCATAAGAGAGTTTGAGATGCCAGGATAATGCAGCAGTTCAGATGTAATTTTTTTCCATCCAACACTGGAGAGCTGTTTGACAGCGATGCTATTAGACCAAGGAAAATTGTTTACTTCCTAGTTCACAAAAATAGAAAAGGGGGGGGGGACCCATCAGAGTTTGTGTAAAATAAGTTAATTCTTGTGGTGCGAAGGATAATCGATTGTTTCCTTACCACAAAATAAGCATAATTATCAATCACCCTCAAACTGTTTGACAAATGATACTTTAACAAAAATGAAGGACAAGGGCATCTGCCATAGGGTTTTTGTTTTCGTTTTACTAGAACTAGTTTCATGCTTATGTGTATTTTTAAAGGTAATGTTGCAGATTTGTCTCTTCCATTCTCTTCTATATCTTCCTGTAGGCATTTAACTCAACTGGTAGGGGTTGATGTTGTGTACAATATGCTTCCAACTCTTCACCATCATCAAAGAGAAGCATTCTCTGATGTGACAGAAATAGACAAAAAAACTGGTTGCTCTTCTCCACAGGGAAGTTAATAGCTTAACCTTCCGAGAAATGATATGAAAGAGAGAAATCCACTGTAAATCTTCCATTTGCTCAGTTAACTACAATAGATTTTATCCCCTTCCTTCGAAAGGTTATTTTCCTGCCGTCATTAGTTGCTTCTTGGTTAAAGTGGTAGTGGGATATTATGAATGTTAGTGACCCGAGCTTATTCCCTTTTCATCAGATCCAGTCAGCATGAGCATTTTCTTGATTCTTTTATAGGTAAAGGAGCTTGTTCCTTAAAAGGCACTAGCAGCTTGCTTTGCACTATAACCTGTTGATATTTTATCTATTTGTTTATCAGGCTTCCTACCTGTCCTTCGCCGCAGTGCCCCAGGGTAGGTTATAACAATACAATATGCAATATAAAAACAAGTATAATAATTAGCAAATAAAAAGGTAAAACTGCTGATCAAAAACAGAGCTGTATAGATTCAGCAAAAGAGGTGGATCTTACAAAACAAAATACCGTAACTGCAAAAGGTGTGGGTCAAGAGGTACATTTGTGCAACAAAGATGCTAGATGCAAATCTGTGTGGAAGGAGTTCCAGAGCTGAGGTGCTCCTGCAGATAAGGCCCTCTCCTTTGCCACCAGACCCAACACTTCTGTGGGTGTCGGAAGCACCAAAGGTACCCTTTGCTGGTCTTAACACCCAAGAGGGTCTGTAGGGTGATAATCAACAGGAAATATATGTATTGCGTTTTGATTACAGTGGGAAAGTGGCAGCTTAAGTATTAAGGTTTTCACTTGACAGTTGATAGTGGATGGATTCCAACTGGTGCTATTCCATAGGAGGACTTTTGATTCACTGGAAGCAACCACTAATGAAAGAAGTCAGGAGAAGTTTTTTGCTGATTTGTTTTCACAACTGAACCCCCCCCCCCTTAAAAATCAAGTCCAGAAAGTTGTGGGCCCCTCCAGAACATCGTGTTAAGATGGCGTGGGAGGCAGCAGGGGAGCTGCCAAAAGTGTTGATTTGGGAAATGTATGTGTCCTGACTTGCAACAACAGGTGGTATTCAACTAAGTTTTACTCAGAATAGACCTGTTGAAATTAAAGGACCCAATTTAGTCATGCTCATTAATTTCAGTGGATCTGCTCTGAATAAAATTTAGCTGAACACCACCTATAGGAAGCTGCCTCACTCAACTTCGCTGTGGCCGAGCCCATATTCTTTTGTCTTGTGGAGTTACCTGCTGTGTGTGCACCTAAATTTTATGCTGGTGACACATTCACATGTACTGGGATACATCTGCAGGGACTCTCCTGTTTTCATTGTGAAGATATCCTCTGTGCTTAACATTTAAGGTACCCACTACTGTTTCACTTCTCCCTTTCCTGTAATATATCTTTACTGGACAACAGTCCATGCTAAGAAGAAAATTATTGAGTCACCACAGTCTTAGTAATTGAGTTTTTCAGTAATTGAGTTAAATCTTCTTTTAATTAGAGATCTGTTTTGGATGGGGATTTTAAAAAAAGAAGTCCAGAAGATGATGAACTGGCATTTTACTGAAGGTTGATGCTTCTCGCAGGTTTATCAGGTTTCCATATGGATTAGTCAGTCCTGTCTGTCTTGGTGGAATACAATCAGGAAAGAACTCTAGGTTCAGCAGTACGTCATATCAGCCGTTGGTCCCAGGTCTCAAAATTCAGACACAACAGCATTCTGAGCCCTGGCAAAAGGGCTACAGAATTAGAAGTGTAAAATTGCTGGGCAGCAGCCAAATGTTCTGTACCAGTGGGACCAGTGGAGCCGGCAGGAAGATGCCCTTCCAGAAGTGCTAACCTTTCTTTGATTAAACTCAGTCATTTCTATTTATAACTTGACATTGATAGGTATGGAATATCCTATGTATTTGATCCCATTTGTTTCCTAGATTTTACTTTTTTTGGGGGGTGATCTCCTTTACTTTTATGCTGACTTGAGTATTAATTTTAGGAAACCTTATGTGGCCATTATCAATAAACACACAAATGAAAAATTGAGGTGGCCCAGAAAATATGTTGGCATCTGTCTTGTCTCGAGAGATGATGGAGGAGTGTGCCATTGGTGATAAAGTCAAACTGTTGGAGAGTTACAGCATCTGCTGTGACCTATAGAGATTGATATGGGAGAGACAGGTTCTATTGCAGCTGGGGCAGATGAAGATGCACCATGGTGTAGATGCACCATGTTGCTTCTTCTCTCTGTGTTCCTCCCAGTGGTCATTCCTCCTCTGGCCACTGCTGTGGATACACAACCTGACTGTATCAAGGTTGTCTGCAAGGGATTCCCAGATGGCGGGCCTGATGTTGCCAGCTTTCATGTCACGTTGGCAGACATCACTATAAGTCAAGAGTTGGTCTGCCAATGGGCCTGCTGCCTGAATGACATTCCCCACACTTCTTTTCAGTCAGACTCTTTAGTGGGAAGAAGTGAGAACATAGATTTAATGAACCCAAACTTTCCTACTTGCTTTATTCTGAAGAGACTTTAAAGTTTCCTTTTTCTTTTTTGGCGCATGTCTCAGTTCCATACGAAGGAATATCAAACAGACCACGGGATCCGATTGCTTTTTGGTCAGCTGGTGTAGCATTCTTAGAGGGCCTCCTTAATCCCACCATTCTTATGACAGGACCAGCTGGGCACGGTCTACTGGGGCCGCACAACTTGGCCCTTTCCCTACATGGATTGTGTGGAAGCCACTGAACCCTGTGCCGGCAAACAGATTGCTGTTGAATTGTCCATTTGTGCTTCATAGATTTTCATCCTTAGTCCTTAGACTGTTGATTCCTGCCCTACCTAACCACCTCATAGGATTCTAGCCTAGTACGATAAGCTAGTTCCTGTGTGTGTAGCAAATGTTTTTGTATGGAGGACCATTCTGTCATAAGAGTGGCAGCCTGCAGTCTGAAGTGGTTCAGCCCAGGCACAGTGTTGGCATCTCAGGGAGAACTGAACTTCATTGACTTGAGGTGCCAACTGGATATAAGGAGTTGTATCTCCCCCCCTCCAGGTGCTGTAGGATAGCAGCTTGCATCATCCCTGGGCATAATGGTTAGGGCTGATGTTAACTGTAGTCAGATAACTTGAGGGCAGCAGCCTGGGGAAGGCTACTGTGGACAGACTTAATTTCACTCTAGTCTAACTCATACTTGCTATGTAACTGGTTGCCGCAGGTGATGAAGAATTCCATGCAGGTGACAATTGCATGGAATTCCATCTAGGCAAGTGGACAGGCTGTTGGAAGATGGGCCGAGTGATCTTAGCATGTTAGTAACTTTTCTGGCATTGTATACATGGCTGGTCTAAACCCATCATTTAGAGAGGTTGTCCCTGATTGTAAAACACAAACCCTGAGGAGGATACTACATGGATGTATAAAACTCCTTTTGGAAGTTCTTGCATTTATTGTTTTGATGGTTTGTGGCTCTGAGTTAGGACAGGTTTCAATATTTTCCTGGTTGAAATTTTGTTGGTACAAGTACAGTCGTACCTTGGAAGTCGAACGGAATCCATTCCGGAAGTCTGTTCAACTTCCAAAATGTTTGGAAACCAAAGCGCGGCTTCCAATTGGCTGCAGGAAGCTCCTGCAGCCAGTTGGAAGTCGTGGAAGCCCTGTTGGACGTTTGGGTTCCAAAGAATGTTCACAAACTGGAACACTCGCTTCCGGGTTTGCGGTGTTCAGGAACCAAAATGTTTGAGTACCAAGGCGTTCGGGATCCAAGGTACGACTTTATGTGGTTCATTTGCAGTGAAACTCTTCAACTAGAAAAAGACCTCTTTTGTTATTGTTTTGGTTGTTTATTATTTTGGTTGCTTATTAGAGCTATTCCACGCATTACTATTTCAACATGACATGCGCTTTGTGATTCTGCTAAAACAGTAATCCGTGAAGCACATATAAGTCTCACTCTTTCTCCTCATGAACACCACAAAAAAACATGTAGCAGGAAAATGGAGTCAACCACATGAAATGATCTTGCAATTTGCAATATGTATTGTCCTAATATGTTAAGCTCCTGGAAGTGAAATTCAGCGGCCGTCAACTATTTGCATTATTTCTTCTGCTTTTACTGTGACTTGACATGAACTGGTTTGTGAATTTCCACAAGGGCCTGTAGGAGACTGGAAAGATACCAACCGATAATTCCTATTTGCACTTGTCGCTCCTTTTGTGTGTGTTTTAATTTAATTTGCTCACTCACTATACTTGGAGCTCCTCTGGTTAGACTGTTTCACCTTGAGGTCATTCAGACAGGTAATTTTTCTAGCTCTTACTGCGTTACAAGGCAAATGATAACATTGTAAGATTTTTCTTTCACAAGCGTGCATCTACAGTCTATCGACAGGTTGTTTCAGAATGCTTCTGAATGTCGTGAGGATGGTAGCGCATTTTGAAAAGCAAGAGTCACTCAGCAAACACAGAACAGTAATTTGTTTTGTTTTTTTATTACACATTCAAAGCAGGTGCCCCCTCAATACTCTGTGCTGCTGTCAAATTTGTGTGGGGTGCTGGGTGAAATTATAAAATAGATGGTAAATCAACTCTATATTTCTGCAGAAATTTTCTCTGTGTGGGTATGTTGTCTCAGCTACATTAAAAACACACACACAAAAACCACCACGTTTGAGTAGGAAGACAGAGGAGTAGCTTATGAGTCATATTGCCTTTCTCACACAACGACTCTTAGAAATGGCCCAAGATTTATATCAGGGCTGTGTATTTTAAAGACTGTGTTATTTTTTATGGATTTTAATGATTCTTTTTTATTATTATTCGACTTTGTTGTAAAGCGCCCTGTGGTTTGCACAAAGGGCAATAAATAAATGATCCAAATAGATAAGCGAGGAAGAAAGAGGGTTGTGAGTTGAAGGTTTATCTCAAGAGTAATTTAGCATTTGTATAGATAGCACTTTCAAATTATTTGTACTTCGCTTACATTCTCTTACTGTAAGCATGACAACAATTCTGTAACGTAGGCCACCCTCTTTATATTTCAGATGGAGGGCTGAGACACTCTTAAGGCCATCTTGGTTCATAGTTTCAGGCTGTAATCCTGTGCACACTTACCTGGAACTTGAACTCACTGGGACTAACTTCTGAGTATCCATACGTCAGCAAGTTCTGCTCCCATTTCTGTTTTTTTTCTCAGAATTCTCTGGCAACTCTCCTTGAAATGGAAGAAATGTGAGAACCTGGAAGTACAGTCATGAGAAATTATTGAGCCACTATCTAACACACAGTCAAGTGTACTTAAGGTTGTTGAAATCAATTAACTCTGTGTTAGGGACGCAGGTGGCGCTGTGGGTTAAAGCCTCAGCGCCTAGGATTTGCCGATCGAAAGGTCGGCGGTTCGAATCCCTGCGGCGGGGTGCGCTCCCGCTGCTCGGTCCCAGCGCCTGCCAACCTAGCAGTTCGAAAGCACCTCCGGGTGCAAGTAGATAAATAGGGACCGCTTACCAGCGGGAAGGTAAACGGCGTTTCCGTGTGCGGCTCTGGCTCGCCAGAGCGGCGATGTCACGCTGGCCACGTGACCCGGAAGTGTCTCCGGACAGCGCTGGCCCCTGGCCTCTTAAGTGAGATGGGCGCACAACCCCAGAGTCTGTCAAGACTGGCCCGTACGGGCAGGGGTACCTTTACCTTTACCTTTATAACTCTGTGTTGGATTTTGGTCCATATTTTTTGGTAAAACATTCTGTTAAGGAAACCCTTCAAAAATAGACCAGCATATCTGGTGATGTAAATTTTGGTGATGTACATTTTGGTGATGTAAATTTTGCCTGGGGAGTAGCAACTGCTGTCAAAAATCAATAGCTATGTTGATATGATTATTTCTGAATTTCTGCCTAATTTTGAACAACGGTAGCACAAAGTTAAGAACCGAAGTAAACATTGGTTCCATGCATCCTACCCTATTTTTGTGCCGCACTTTGGGATATAGATTTTTTTTTTAAAAAAAAAAACCTCTTCTTAAATCTAGATACTGAGAACAATTGTGGTGAAAAATATTTAAGACCTCTTTGTTTCTATCATGGTTAATCTGATTGTCATTTTTTCACGAATAAATACAAAGCAGCTTTTCAATAACATTTTTATTATTATTATAAGGACTATATTTGACAATTTAGATAGGATTGGAGCTTATAGTAAAACCTGCTGGGATTGGGGAAATTCTAGAGGCTTTCAATTTCAGGTCAGACAAGATTAAAAAGGGGGGGAAAGCTTTCACATAAGCTCTCTTTTAATACACTTACACTTGTAGCTCTGATTGAGTGGAAAGATTGGGGAAAGTTCAACACCTTATGCTCAATTCTAAAGGCTTTGTTCAGCCTCTGAAATGTCTTCTGAATTGAGAACTTTAATGGATTAACAGAGCCCTGACCGTTATTTTTATTTTTAACTCGACCCCTGTACAATACAAATGTAGCAGCTACATTATGTGATGGGTTCTTTTTTCTTTTTTACCCTGATATCTATGCACTCCAGAATTATTGCTAACATTTATAAATGTTCTGCTTATTGTCTGGGATCAGAAGAGTTGCTTGAAGCATCACCTATGACAGGTCTGGAGAACCTGTGGTTCTTCTCATGTGTTTGGACCCTCAGCACACTGCTTAGAATGGCCAATGGTCAGGGTTGAAGTACACAGAGATATAAACCAATCTTTTCCCGACATGTGCGACAGTTACCATGTAGACACACAACTACATGTAAGGGTGTGTTATTGCAATCTGTCAAATGCAACTCTAACCTATGAGTGCATTTTCATCTTAGAACCAGAATGTGAAATCTGAGAAAGTTCAATGTGCTTATGTCCCATTGAAATTGACAATAAAAAGGGTGGAAGATAGGATTGTAGCATGTTGTCAGAATGATGCCTTATAGAAAAAATTATCCGTTCTGACCTGGCAGTATAGTGGTACCTCGGGTTACATACGCTTCAGGTTATATAGGCTTCAGGTTATACACTCCACTAAGCCAGAAATAGTACTTCAGGTTAAGAACTTTGCTTCAGGATAAGAACAGAAATTGGGCTACGGCGGCGGCAGGAGGCCCCATTAGCTAAAGTGGTGCTTCAGGTTAAGAACAGACCTCCGGAACGAATTAAGTACTTAACCCGAGGTACCACTGTATAAACGTTGACACTTATGGTGTTGCTGCTGAAACAACACCTCACTTTCACCTGACCCGATTAGAAAAATGCTTATGTCCACATCAAGTAATAATAATAATAATAATAATAATACCCCACCCATCTGGCTGGGTTTCCCCAGCCACTTTGCGCAGCTTCCAGCACATATAAAAATATAATAAAATGACAAACATTGAAAACTTCCTGATACAGGGCTGCTTTCAGATGTCTTCTAAAAGTCAGATACAGTGGTGCCTCGCAAGACGAAATTAATCCGTTCCGTGAGGCTCTTCGTATAGCGGTTTTTTCGTCTTGCGAAGCAAGCCCATTGACAGCTTAGCGGATTAGCGCTATTAGCGGTTTAGCGGCTTTTAGCGATCAGCTGTTAAGCGGCTTATCAGCGGATCAGCTGATAAGCAGCTTAGCAGCTTAGGAAAAGGGGGGGGGGAGGGAAAAAACCCCGCAGGAACTCGCAAGACATTTTCGTCTTGCGAAGCAAGCCCATAGGGAAATTTGTTTTGCGAAGTGCCTCCAAAACGGAAAATCCTTTCGTCTAGCGGGTTTTCCGTCTTGTGAGGCGTTCGTCTTGCGGGGCACCACTGTAGTTGTTTATTTCCTTGACATCTGGTGGGAGGGCGTTCCACAGGGTGGGCGTCACTACCGAGAAGGCCCTCTGTCTGGTTCCCTGTAACCTCACTTCTTGCACTAAGGGAACCTCCAGAAGGCCCTCGGAGCTGGAACCAGTGTCTGGGCTGAACAGTGGGGGTAGAACAATGTTTCCCTAATCAAAAAGTGAAGCTCCCCCCCCCCCCCCCCGATTAGGAAGGCCCAATAAAACTCTGATGTGTGAAATACAGTGCTGCTGCTCTGCTTGGGTAATAGCTTTTAATCCAGTGGAGGCATCTGCTAATGTATGATAAAGGGAGGTGTTTTTCTGATTGCAAACCTGCTCCCCCCAAGTCTTCCATGATGTTTTGGAGGGTCTCCCCGTCCTTTGGAACAGATTTTTGGGAGCTGCCCACTATGATTTCCACTCATGATTTTAAAAATTGAGCCAATTATATCTAAATGATATACTTGTTCAGAGCATATAAAGCTGACATCCCACAGTGTTGACCAGTTTTTCTTTTGCAGACGGCATATTTTCATATCCAACTACGCAAGTAATTTCTCTTATAAGGCACTCCGTAGCGGACATTTCCACACACAATGAATTAGATTTTTAGTTTTTCTTGTTTTACCCCATTGACAAAGGCATCTCCAGTCTCAAAAACAAATTCATTTCCATCACCAAGGAGTTCGTTTATTCTAGGAGATGTATTCCTTTTGTCTGCTGCAAAATTCCTCACTGACGTTGTTATCCTCCTGGCTGGCCTGTCCTTGTACCGTGAAGCGTTGGCAATGTAGATTCACCCTCTGGAATGAGAAGTCAAAAGGAAGTGCAAAAGTAGGAAGCAGGCAACAGAGCTGGCGCTGATTATAAAAAGAAGGATGGCTTGAGTTTAATCAGAAGTGTGTGTGTATGTTTAAATCAGATCAGGCCAGTTGATGGATGTCTTCAGCCCTCTTTTTTGTAATTAATGAGAAAAGACACCCATATGAAAATATTTATTTTCACAGTAGTCCACACCGAGACTGTCTTTTTGTTGCTGAATATAGTTAAACATCAGCCTTTTCGGGACACACAAATGCTCACACTTATTTTCGCTCTGTGTTGCTTTGGATGTGTATGCTTCTTTTTTCCAAACGTTTTCTTACTCAGTGACAGCAACCATAGAGGCCCATTCGCTGTCATTGGCTCGGCTTATCAGTATATTTCCACTGCAAAGACTTCTGGCGCGTCACTGGGATTTATGATCTTTCGGACAGAAACCAATGTTCTGTTCCATCCTGCCTTTGTGATGCGAGTGGCTGCTTCACCAGATGGAGACATTTGGCGAACAGAAACATTAGATGAACCTAAAGCATGTCAACGCCTATTAATCCGTAAACCTCTTTTGAAAGAGCAATCCCCTCTGCTAGCCCCTGCAGCACAACACATTTTTGCTCCTGTTTTAAGAAACTGAAACTGAACACACTGGTTAACCCAACCTTACAACCTGAGGTTTTTTGGAGATGCGTGACAAACAACGGCCGGGACTGCCTCTGCAGTGCTCTAGCCCTGATCAGCTGGAAGTAGAGTAATGCTCTCTGCATATTATGGGGTGGGAATTCCTTGCAATGGGAATAGCTTGCTTTTAAAGCCATGACAAAGACACGGAAGCTTTAATAAAATGCCAAGCACATGCTCCAAACAAATGTAATATTAAGGAAACAAGAAATAAAATATTTAATGGCATGGAGTGTGCATTGTTATGGGTGAGGACGAAGGTAGTCTTGCAGGTGTTCTGCAATCCATCCCGCCTACCAAGTTGTATGTGCAAGCACTGTTGCTTTTGAGCAGTACAGTGACTTGAGTGCTCGCCCAGCAAAAGGATTTTAAAGACAAAATGGCACCAAGTACAGTGGAAGGTGGGCTGTCACAGGCACTATTCAATAGGAAACTTAAGTTCAGGAAGAACTATGGGGGTCTTAGTGCTCTTCCTCTTTGTAGGGCATAGATAGGAAATCATATATTGCCGGTGACAAAATACAATGCGACAGCCCTGAAATATCATATTATTGTGGCTTACAAGTTTTATTTATTAAATTTCTGTCTCAGGTTTTAATCCATGGGTTCTCTCCTTCATTTAATGTTCACAACAATCCTGAGAGTTAGGTTAGGTTGAGAGATAAGTTAATTAGTCACGGTCACTAGTCCGCTTGATGGCCAAATGAGGATTTAAACCTGAGTTTCTTCCACCCAGTCCTAGCCTGACACTATAAACCGCACAGCTTTTTAAACTTTCATGTTGATGACACACTTTTTAGACATGCATTGTTTCGCGGCACAGTAATTCAGTTTTAGTAACTAACTGGAGGTTTAAATAACCCCTTTCCAGCCCCGACACATGGTTTGGAAAGCTTTGCTATAAACACTACCTCCCATTAGTTCTTTAGTATGAGGGCAGATGTTTGAATCTCCAACAACAAATGAGTATGAATTGTGCATTTCTTGTATAAACTTTAGTTTCCGTTTAGTTATCCCTAAGACTTGAATCATGGTTGAAATTTTGCTATTTCAGTGGTTCCTTGGAATTCCTCAGTTCCAAGCTCATGAGTTTGGCTTACTTTCATTGAATTCTGGCCCCGACTCCAGCAAAGTGTCCAGTGTTCTATGGAAACCATCAGAAAGGTTGAAACTGTAATGGCATCTTTCCCAGCGTCTCTTCCTTTCCCGCCACTCCCTCGTATTTTTTGGGGGGAAGATGAGTAAACATATTTATTTATAGCCTCTTTAATGACCGGGTAGCAGACTGGTGAACAGGAAATCTCCAATACCTATATAGGAAGGTCCCCTGATCTGACATTGTCCTCTGTGATACAAAGCAACGCGATCCTTTTTTGTTTGTTTGTTTTAGTTCACATTTTCCCCACTGTTTATAATGGCCTTCTGTAACTGAACAACTCAACTATTTCCTTCCGAATTCTTCTGTTCTGTAGAACATGACACAACATGGTGCTTTGTTGTTACCTTGGGTTAGTTTTCTTTTTCGTGTGAAGAATCAGCAGAGGTTACTGCTTCTGCTTAATATCCTCGTTCCCTTCATTCCTTTCTTACTCAGAGAGGGCAGGCCAAAGGTGATACAGTAAGGCAATAGCAAGGAAGAGGATTAGTAAAGCCCTAAACGGCCTCAGCCCAGTATACCTGAAGGAGCGTCTCCACCCCCATCATTCAGCCCGGACACTGAGGTCCAGCTCCGAGGGCCTTCTGGCACTTCCCTCACTGTGAGAAGTGAGGTTGCAGGGAACCAGGCAGAGGGCCTTCTCGGTAGTGCCACCCTCCCTGTGGAACGCCCTCCCATCACATGGCAAGGAGATAAACAACTATCTGACTTTTAGAAGACATCTGAAGGCAGCCCTGTTTAGGGAGGTTTTTTAATGTTTTGTTGCTTTATTATTAATAATATTCTGTTGGGAGCTGCCCAAAGTGGCTGGGGAAACCCAGCCGGATGGGCGGGGTATAAATGATGATGATGATGATGATGATGATGATTGGTGAGGAGGTTCCAGTGTCTGGGCTTGAACGATGGGGGTGGAGACACTCCTTCAGGTATACTGGGCTGAGGCCGTTTAAGGCTTTAAAGGTCAGCATCAACACTTTGAATTTGGTTTAAGTTCTGCTAATTTCGTTTAACACAGCTAATTTGGTTTAAGTTCTGAAGAGCGCTATTTAGGTTTTACCATTCTACTCACTGCTTCAAATTATGTTTAAATTTTAAAAAATCATTATTTTGAAAAATGTCCTAGGAACAGATAATATTGAGAGATAATTAGACTACAGTTTACTAAAGGCTAGAAAATCCCATTCATAAATTGGGGTGTTTTAAATACCATGGGACGCGGGTGGCGCTGTGGGTAAAACCTTAGCGCCTAGGGCTTGCCGATCGCATGGTTGGCAGTTCGAATCCCCGCGGCGGGGTGAGCTCCCGTCTTTCGGTCCCAGCTCCTGCCCATCTAGCAGTTCGAAAGCACCCCTAAGTGCAAGTAGATAAATAGGTACCGCTTTATAGCGGGAAGGTAAACAGCGTTTTCGTGTGCTGCGCTGGTGCTGGCTTGCCAGAGCAGCTTCGTCACACTGGCCACGTGACCGGGAAGTGTCTCCGGACAGCGCTGGCCCCCGGCCTCTTAAGTGAGATGGGCGCACAACCCTATAGTCGGACACGACTGGCCCGTACGGGCAGGGGTACCTTTACCTTTTACCTTAAATACCATAACACAAGTTTCACTTTTACTTTAATGTAAGGGGTTTCTAAATGGGGAATTTGAGTTAGCTGAAGCCATTCATATTACAGAAATCAAGGGCAACAATATTTCTTACCAGACAAACTGGTCACAGCTCAATGTGCCATGAGCTATATTGCAATAACTCTGGCTTAATCGTGCATAACTTCATGCTTTCTTCTGGTCACTGTTAGAACAACCCCAATTTGAAAGCTAGATTAAAGACATATATCACCTTTTCTATGCTCATTATATTTTTATGGATGTATAGAACTTAAAACTTGTGAAGTCTATCATGAGAGAGGCAGATCTTGTGACGTGTGTATCTATGTATTGATGAGAATTGTAAATGAAACTACTTGGGACATTGAACAATTGTGCAACTGACCATCATACAATCTAAGATGCCATCAAGTCATAAAATATTCATGGGAAAGTACTTTGTGTTGAAAACAAAATACAAATGGGCAACCAGTGGAATAAGTTTTGCAGTGGCTTAAGACCTTTAAAAATTACAAATGGCATAGAGCTCTTTCCATTGGATGCTATTTGGAGAATGAGATTAAAGCACACATTTATGTGTTTAAGAGCCGGTACAGTGTAAACAGAACATGTGGTATAGTCATTGTCGTAGGATTGCACCATCTCAGCAGTGATGTTTGACAACACATGTGAAAGACCCAAAAGCCCTGCTTCAGACCCTCCAAGTGTCCCTCTTTCCAGGGATAGTCCTGGATTTATAGAAGCTGTTCCAGTTTCTGATTTGGTCCCAGAATGTCCTGCTTTTCCTTAGGATGTCCCTAGTTTCTTCAGAGAAATGTTGGCGGGTATGGAGTTATCCAACCCCCAAGCCATGTGAAGGCAGCCCTTTATAGGGAACCCTTTAAATCAGTGTTTCCCAACCTTTGGACTCTAGCTGTTTTCGGACTACATTCCCACCATCCCTGACCACTGGTACTGCTAGCTAGGGATGATGGGAGTTGTAGTCCAAAAGCAGCTGGAGACCCAAGGTTGGGAAACACTGCTTTAAATGTTTAATATTATCTTTTTAATATGTTGAAAGCTGCTCAGAGTGGCTGGGGCAACCCAGTCAGATGGGCCGGGTATAAATAGTAAAATTGCTATTATAGAATAGGATATCCCTATTTCCACCGGAGAAATGTTGGAGGGTATGCTGTTTGGGCAACTAGATCAGGAGATGCTTATCTATATGGAGGAGGAATGAGTTGAATCACAACCCCCTGTCCCCAGCTCTTCTGTGAGTTTCTACCCAAGTTGTATGCATGTAGCCCTGCCTCTTTTTCTCCATGCAAACAGGGATGCTGCTTTTTAATATACAGAAGAGCTGGATCAAGGCCTGGAGGAGGTTGGGGATTGGCGTCTGAATGCAATCCCTGCTCCCTGTGAGTGCACTGAGTAACTTCCGTCCTGGTCAGCTGAAGAGAGTTGGAGTGTTGGGGCAAAATATTATAGCCTGGTCTTCTCCCAGTATTCCATGTGCAGGAACACTGTGACGAGAGAGTTCTTTCACACAAGCAGTCTTCCTTGTGCATAGAAGTGGTAATGTTGGTAACGTGCCCTGTTTAAACTTTGAATCTACTCAGAGTCCCACTAATGATTACAATTTGGTCTTGTGTGTACTTATACGCTTCAATGTAAGCTTCTCCCCAGTGTGACTTTTGCACATGTTTCTGGATTGTGCTCATATTGTCTAACCAGATCATTTATTGGCCAAGTTGTCTCCCTTTGCAAAAGCCAAACTCCTTAGCTTGCCTAAAATGAGTACAACTGGTAACCCCATTCAGCTGATAAAAAAACCAGCAAATGGTTTGAGGCAGATATTCTTACAAATGTCATTAAGCGTCTTAGTTCCTTGAGGCTCGCACTTTTCGAAGCAGAATATATTTTAACATTTGTTTTAAGCTGTCACCTGAGGGCACATATTCAAAAGCCTGTTCACTTGAAATTAATCAGCCTCAAATACATTTTAAGACTGAGAGCTAAATTTGTGCTTTTGACTATGACGCCATGTTTTCAGATATAACAAGCTTATGGTTTTCAGGGTCTGCTTCAGAGACACCGCAAATAGAATTGTATTTGCAGCAAAATAATATTAGATTTAAAATTAAGGCTATGAATTGTATCAGAGCTTGGTAAGGGTGGTCATGTGCCTTCCTACCTTCCACAAGTCAGTCCCATATTTGTCTGGTACAAGCCCAGTTCAAATGTACGGAATCATAAGGAGGGGAGAGAAGGAGGGGGCTTGGAAGTTATCCATTCACAGTTGGTAGCACACGGACAAAGGCCACCTCACCACAGGTGTGGTCAGATGTGTTGTATTTTTATTTAAAGTATTTTAACTGCTGGATTTGCACCTGTAGATTAGGACTGGGCGATAACAACTTTTCAGCATAGCCAAATGTCGTGATACATCACAATGTTGGAAAGCAAAGGGAGAAACAAGATGTGTCGGCTGTGGCCCCGTGAGGTGCTGGGGCCAATGCAGCTCGTTCCTTGCGCTGGACACTGGCGGCGGAGAGACTCGGGTGGTGGTGGCAGTTTCAGCTGCCGGGTGATGGTGCCATTGTGCTCTGGTCCTCAAACCAGTCCTGGGCGATGTATCGATACATCGCCCAGGCCTACTACAAATCTATGCCCATTTTGTTCTCTTTTTAGGGCAACACACAAGTGGCCACGCTACAGTATGGATTTTTCTTCTTCTGATCTTAAAACTGTTTTTAATTTATAATTCAGACCCATTAGCCAGGTTATGTGGAAGCTTCATGCAGACCCCTTTCCTGGCAGTTTGCAGGGAGGAAACACGTCAGGAATCAACAGTTAAGCCTACCTTTCTATTGCATCTCTACCAGGCAGCTTCCAAACAAGCTAGGTTGTGGTAGTGGATGATAGGAAGGTGGCTTCTGAATACTGGCTTGTTCGGAAACAATTGACCAGAGTTTCCCAGATTTGCAGAGGATGCTTGGGTGTGTTTTAGGGTGTACACGGGGTTCTTCTTTGGCATGGCCCAGGCCCATTGGGCTTCATTATTGACTGTTCATACCTAAAGCACAACTTAGAACAGTGGCTAGCAACCTTTCTGGGTCTGTGGGCAAATTTGCAAACTGCAGAAACTGTCGCTGGCACCAGACACACTCTGTCAAAGCAAGCACTCACCCCATTGGTGACCCCTGGCCTAGAACAAGTCCTGTACTCCCTGCACCTGCATATTGTGGTTTGGCAGGCGTTGGTACTTTTGGGCATTCTTGTTTGCTAGCACTGATTTTTCCCTTTGGAGGATTCTGTAATAAACTTCCCAGGAATTCTTCTCAACAGTCTGCAAAAATAAGGTCTGCTGCAAGCCAGTATCTAATTGATCAGTGAGCACACAGCCTGGTCTTGCTTTATTTATTTTCCAGCATTTATGACAAGGTTGCAATGTTTATATTGTACCTGGGACTATTTGTTTGAGAGTTTCCATTTGGCTCAAAGTACTCTTTGATTTGTTTTAAATATTTTCATTTTCCCAAGGTTTCCGCCCCCACTTTTCTTCTTTTTAGAATAGTTCCCCTACTGTTCTGAAACTTCTATTGCTGCTCCGCATAGTGTCTGGTAAACATGAACTTTTGCTTATAGGAAATGTCTGGACTAAATCCTAGAAAGTCCAGATCAAGTGTTGGTTCCTGTTTTGTTTTTAATGAAATGGTGTTTGATGTATCATTGGCTGTAATAAAAACCAAGCAACCACAGGTGGCAGACAGAAGTTAAGCTTGCTGCATGCTGGTCATTTCTCAGAGAGGTTATGTGTTGATTAATGCTGCTTCTTTTTGTCCTTTCAAAAAATTACCAAGTGCAAAGGAACAACAACAACCACAATAACCACAAAAAATTAGATGTATGTACCACCCTTCATCATAAGAATTTAGGGTGACTCACAGAATAAAATACAGGATAAAAACAAGTAAATACCATATTTTTCACCCTATAGGACACACCGGCCCATAGGACACACTTATTTTTTGATGGGGGAAATAAAGAAAAATATATATACCCCCCCGAGCCCCAAAGAGCAAAGAAGCCATGACAGCGAGCGGGATGGATCCCGCTCGCTGTCCTGGCTTCGTTTTTAGCCTCGGGGCTGGGGGTCCGGGAGCGAAGGCGAGGTTGCACAACCTCGCCATCGCTCCCGGAGCTTGTGGGGCTGGGGGCGGGGGAAGCCCGAGCTTTCCCCGACCCTAGCCGCCAGAACGGGTCCGGGAGCAATGGCGAGGTTGCGCAACCTCGCCATCGCTTCCGGAGCTTGCTTGCGGGGCGGGGGGCTGGGGGCGGGAGAAGTCTGAGTTCTGAAATGGACGAAAACCGAAAACTCTGTAGCCGACAGCCAAACCTCAAGATACAGTGGTACCTCTGGTTAAGAACTTAATTCGTTCTGGAGGTCCGTTCTTAACCTGAAACTGTTCTTAACCTGAAGCACCACTTTAGCTAATGGGGCCTCCTGCTGCCGCCGTGTGATTTCTGTTCTCATACTGAAGCAAAGTTCTTAACCCGAGGTACTATTTCTGGGTTAGCGGAGTCTGTAACCTGAAGCGTCTGTAACCCGAGGTACCACTGTATTGCACTCAGCGGAAGCCACGTGGCATGTTCAACCTCCAAGGCATGTTCAAAAACCAAAGCATTTACTCCGTTGACGAACCGAAATGTTCGTCAACAGAGACATTCGAAAACCAAGATACCACTGTACCACTGTACATAAACATGGTGAAGGGCACACCTGTGCAGCAGGGGCATGACATGGCTAACCTAGCTAGGACATTGGTCCAACATTTGACACATCACCTGATCCCCCTCAGAGGCGGACATGTGTGGAATGAACAAGCAAATGGGAACTCCCAGTGGACGGGGCACAAGCAGTCTGTTTGAGGTGGCTCTGTCATCTCTGTGTCCTAGGTAACGAAGGTATTGAGTGCCTCCTGGGTGGGGAGATCTTTGTCCATGGGAGCTGCAGAAGGAGAGGGCTTCAAGGTGTGGGACACAGTGCCGGAGGTTCTGTTTTGACCAGCCCCTCCAAGGTGCCTCCTAGGGACTCATGACATCTGGAGTCACTCTGTTCTTCAAGGGAAGGGGACAGAAAATGCATATTTGCCTTGCTTGTAATTATGTACATTAAAAAATGATATATGCATATACAAAAGCTATAGAATACATATTTAACATTAAGCTTAGATATACCTTTTCTCCTTACAAGTTCAAAACATGTTTCTTTCCCTTATGAATGAAATGGCATTTGGTGGTACAGTGGTGCCCCGCAAGACGAATGCCTCTCCAAGGTGCCTCCTAGGGACTCATGACATCTGGAGTCACTCTGTTCTTCAAGGGAAGGGGACAGAAAATGCATATTTGCCTTGCTTGTAATTATGTACATTAAAAAATGATATATGCATATACAAAAGCTATAGAATACATATTTAACATTAAGCTTAGATATACCTTTTCTCCTTACAAGTTCAAAACATGTTTCTTTCCCTTATGAATGAAATGGCATTTGGTGGTACAGTGGTGCCCCGCAAGACGAATGCCTCGCAAGACGAAAAACGCGCAAGACGAAAGAGTTTTCCGTTTTTTGAGTCGTTCCGCAAGACGAATTTCCCTATGTTTCCTTTTTCTTAAAGCCGCTAAGCCGTTAATAGCCACTACTTAGCGGCTATTAGCCGTTAAGCCGCTAATAGCCGTGCTTCGCAAGACGAAAAAACCGCAAGACGAAGAGACTCGCGGAACGGATTAATTTCATCTTGCGAGGCACCACTGTATATAAATTCGATCAACAACAACAACAAAATTAAACAAACAAACAACAATAGTGGCTTTTTTGCTGAACCTTGAATACAGTTTGGTAGGGCCATTAGGAGCCATGGGCTACCAGTTGACCATCCATGGTGAAGATGATTAAACATTTGATTGTAGATGAGATGAGGGCTTATTTTCAGCCAGAACTTGCCAGAACTCAATTCCAGCACCTCAGGTGGGCGCCATTATACAGAACAACGGAGGCATTCATGGTGAGTTCCAGCACCTCTTTTTCTAGAAAAATAATACTGGGTTTGTTAAGGAAGCAGAATTGGAGTCCAACATCTAGAGAGCACTGTGCTGCTTGACCCTACTTTAGAATGTTATTTGAAAGGTAGCTATAAATCGCTTAAAATGCTGCAATTAAAAGCACAAAGTGTTTCAAAGATATTAAACCCCTGCCTTCTCCTCTACTTTTTCCTTTTTGTTTGAGTTTTCAGAAGATTTTATCTTGCGTGAGCCTTGGTATTATTTTCTTTCAGGATGTGTTGGTTAGTTTCCTTTAATACTTTTAAAAATTGGGTGTTGCTGGGTTGGTTTTTTTATTTATAAAATATATATATATACAAGAAATAACTGAGGAAGTGAGTAAGTCTCTTGAAATAAATCACTTGGCAGACTTTGGTATTCAGGAACCACATACTTTTTGGCTGACCTTATGGAAGTAAACATCCAGGTTCTTTAAGAAAGACGGAGCATTCCTGTGCTTCAGAAGGTAAAATCCATTCTTAAGTTAAATGTCTGTGAAGCAGCTTGGGGAAATACAAAAATTCAGGTTTTTAAGAATGAAAACAGTGGTGCAATTATTTTAGGATCTTTTTGTCTAATTGCCAGTCTTGGGATTTCTATTTTATATCTTTCTTTTCTGTGATGTGCACCATGCAGAATATGGAAATAAAGGAAAAAAATATTTATCTTCTGGAGGAGAACTTTAAAAAGCAAAAAACCTGCTCTTAATCACCAGAAGTTGCAAAGTGTAGTCATGGTATAACCTAAGTTATGAAGAAAAGAAGTTTCATGTTTTCGTAATTCTGGGATTCTACAGATCCGAATAATAAAATTAATTCATAATAGCATTTATTAAAATATGTTTTAACGTGAATGCAAGCAAAAAGTTCATACTTTGTAGGGTTCATTGAAATAATAAATTAATTTAAATAGATATAATAGGAAATTGGAGATCAAGCATCATAATAGCTAACTTCTATATGAGGTCATTGTGTGTGTGCGTGTGTGCGTGTGAGCGTGTGTAAGATAATAGGAAGAGCAAAATAATGCATGAGAATAAAAGTGTTGCACAATGTGAATTTTTGGACTATGAATAGTAGATAACATCTGTAGGGTTGAATCCAAACTTTGTTGCTACTGGTGGTAGCATCCACTGAACATTTTTACTCAGAATGCTCCCTGTGATGGGAAAGGGTGGAAGGAGAGGTTATTTTCATCGACTTGCCCTTCTCTTCTGCAACCCAGAGCGCCATATCCCATCCTGTTCCAATTAGTCCTGAAACCCTCAAAAAAAGGGAGGGGAGAGAAAAAGGGGGAACCTCCTGCCTCCCCCTTTTCATGAGCGAGATTCCTCTGCTGGATAAGAAGTCTTCTATAGAGGGAATGTGCCATTATGCTTGTATTCTATTATTTCCAATAATGTGTATTATTATTTTTCCAAATTTCCAGCAAAGAGACTTGGGACACATGTATTACGGCCTAAGATTTCAGGAGTCGTAGTCCCCTTGATCAAATGTGTACATATATACACACACATAACCCACCTCACCCCAAGTGTGTGTATATATGTACACATTTGATCAAGGGGACTGCAACTCCTGAAATTTGTGCTAGCAAATCAGGGTAACACAAAAACCTGCTCCGACATAAACAACAACTGAACATTGTAAAGGGTAGTGCGCTGTACGACAAACAGCTGATTTTTGCAAATGCTTGCTTTTCTGTATTTAGTAAGTATCATGTGCTCAGTGCAGCCTATTTATTCATAAAGTAAAAGGGCAGGGGAAAACAATGTCACTGCAGGCAGCTGTAGCAATGATGGGAATCTGGATGTTGTGATCTAGCCATATGTATAATTAATGGCCCTGGCTGTGTCTGTAAGGGGGACTTTTGAACTTTGCAGTCTTACGCATGATGTAACTTGGAGGAAAATAGTTTGTGATGTGACTGTGTATACGATATGGTTTAAGATTTTGATGCAAGCCATCTCAAACTTCAACAACAACAAAAAAGGATTTTACACATTTACAAGCAGAATTATTTGCAGTGTTTCAGGTACCGTATTTTTCGCTCTATAACACGCACCTGACCATAACACACACATCGTTTTTAGAGGAGGAAAACAAGGGAAAAAACATTCTGAATGAAACAGTGGATGTATCATTTTTGTGCTTCATGCTGTGGCCACAGACATGTGATCTGATGGTGAATTTGGGGTGACCCAATGCAAAAATCCTGAGAATCCCTGTGGATCCATGCTTTGTAACCACGTTTTTGCACCATTGCAGCCCCAGGCAACAGTGGGTGCGTGATTTTTTGGGGGCAGGCTGTAGCCATGGACATGCTATGTGCTCTGATGGTGAATTTGGGCTGACCCAATGCAAAGATCCTGAGGATCCATGTGGATCCATGTTTTGTAACCACGTTTTTGCACCATTGCAGCCCCAGGCAACAGTGGGTGCGTGATTTTGGGGGGGCAGGCTGTAGCCATGGACATGCTATGTGATCTGATGGTGAATTTGGGGGGACTGAATGCAAAGATCCTGAGGATCCATGTAGATCCATGCTTTTTAACCACGTTTTTGCACCATTGCAGCCCCAGGCAACAGTGGGTGCGTGATTTTTGGGGGGCAGGCTGTAGCCATGGACATGCTGTGTGATCTGATGGTGAATTTGGGCTGACCCAATGCAAAGATCCTTAGGATCCATGTGGATCCATGCTTTTTAACCACATTTTTGCACCATTGCAGCCCCAGGCAACAGTGGGTGCGTGATTTTGGGAGGGCAGGCTGTAGCCATGGACATGCTATGTGATCTGATGGTGAATTTGGGCTGACCCAATGCAAAGATCCTGAGGATCCATGTGGATCCATGCTTTTTAAATACATTTTAAGTGGGGAGGGAAGGAAAAACACAGAAGGGACAAAGAGCAGGAGAGGGGTGTGCAGAGAAGCAGCTGGCTAAGAATGCAGGAGAGGGGTAGGGAGGAAAGAAAGGCAAAAGTTTTCCCTCACCTACCCACCCAAGCCAGCCAGCTCTCTCTCTCTCTCTCTCTCTCTCTCTCTCTCTCTCTCTCTCTCTCCCTTCTGCATGTTTTCAGCTTTCCCCTCTGCTTGCCTGGAGGGGAGGGGCTTTCCCTGCTCTTTGTTCCGTTTGAGCAAACACAGCAAGGAAACAGAGATGGGTGGGCAGTAAGACCCTGAGGCAGAATGCCGGAAAGCAGCCGCTTCCTCTTTTCAAGTTTCCCTTCTAGGAGACGCGCGATTTGATTTTTGCCTGCTTTTTTTTGCCTCCCCTTGCACCAATTGGCTCCAGGGACCACACATTCGCTCAATAACACGCACAGACATTTCCCCTTCCTTTTTAGGAGAAAAAATCTGCGTGTTATAGAAGGAAAAATACGGTAATCCTCTGAGAGGAGACTTCCATTTTGATGGGTCTTAGTGTGTTTCACCTGTGAAAAGCAATGTTGTGTCACGAAGGAAGGAGAGATCATGGGTGCAGTGGTGAAGCTTGTGTTTGTGTTTATATCCATTTATATAATCCGTTTATATAATTATATGAATCCATTTATATAATGGATTTATTATTTCCTTTTTAGAACGTTCTCGACAAAGCACTTTGCAACATGCGTGTATTTCTAAAATGCAATATTAAAACCACTCACGATTTCCAATTCACCACAGTGTTTAAAAACCAGCACCGAAATTAATAAACGTGGCCAGGCCCCAATATACCAGCCCAATCTGTAACACCAGATTATATTAGCTATTAATTGCCGCAGAGAAAAAAAAAAAAAAGCTGTTCAAGACCTTCTTAAGGGCCACCAGAGACTTAAGCCTCACACTGAGATCCCAAGGTGTTATACATTTGTATGGCTGCCTGCGATATAGGAAACGTAAGATAGGACAAGCATAGATTTGTGCAAAACTTAACTGAAAGAAAACGATAATGAACTCATTTTGGTTGATAGTCTTTCAATATACCGTATTTTTGGCTCTATAACACGCACCCGACCATAACACGCACATAGTTTTTAGAGGAGGAAAACAAGAAAAAAAAATATTCCAAACGAAACAGTAGATGTATGATTTTTGTGGTTCATGCTGTGGCCACAGACGTGTGATCTGACAGTGAGTTTGGAGTAGCCCAATGCAAAAATCCTGAGGAGCCATGTGGATCCATGTTTGTAACCACGTTTTTGCACCACTGCGGCCCCAGGCAACAGTGGGTGCGTGATTTTTTTGGTGCAAGCTGTAGCCATGGACATGCTATGTGATCTGATGGTGAATTTGGGGTGACCCAGTGCAAAAATCCTGAGGATCCATGTGGATCCATGTTTGTAACCACATTTTAAGTGGGGAGGGAAGGAAAAGCACTCAAGGGACAAGAAGCACACGTGGGGTGGGTGGAGAAGGATGCTGCTAATAATGAAGAAGAGGGGTATAAGGGGAGGAACCAACCGGACAGGACTCGTGTAAGCAGCTCCTCTCCTCTCCCGCTTTGCTCCTTTAAAGAAGCAGGCTCTCTGTCCCTCTCTCCTCCCCACTCAGTGGCTCTTCTCCCGCTTTGCTGTTTCAAAGCGAGCCACAGAGGAGGGAAGGAAGGGGAACCATGGATCCTCTGCTCACGACTGCAGCAGATTCCCCCCGCCACCCGTAGGCATTCCCTCCATAACACGCACAGACATTTCCCCTAACTTTCTAGAAGGAAAAAAGTGAGTGTTATGGTGCAAAAAATACGGTATATTTTTTTTCTAAAAGAGAAGAGGGGACATATGTCTTTTAAACCAATATTTTATGCGGCTGAAAATTCTGAGATCCATTGGAAGTTTATAAGCAATTATAAACACCCACCCACACCCACCCACCCACCCACGGCAGCCTCCCTCCACTCCCAGGTCCGGCTTGGGCCACAGCTCCCTCATGCGGCAGAGCCAGGCTCCAGTGAGGGAGCCTGGTCACTCCCCTCCTCGAAAAAAACATGCCCAGGGCCACAGCCCCCACAGCCCACCCCATGCTACACCACTGGACATTGCTACACCACCGTGCTAGAGCCAAGTTCTACCCCAAAACACAAGAGGGGGTCAAATCCTTTCATCTAATCATTTTTAAGAGGGTAAGGTTAACCTAAGATGGCAGCAGAGCAGAACAAGCAGGAAGACAGAGCAAGCCAATAGGAATACAGCAGATTGGGGGAATTATTTGGTGGAAACCCTTTGTGGATGCCTTTGTAGGAGGTCCTGGTGGCTACCCTGATGCCCACAAGCAATGCAGTAGCAGCTCCTGGCCTATAGTGCACTTTGAGAGCCAAGGGGAGGACTTCAGGCCCCAGAGGGGCTGGATGCATCCACCCAGGCTTCTCCATCTCGCCTGGGGCTCTGCGAAAGCCATGCCCCTCCTTGGACCTGCCATGCAACTTCCTGAAGTGCTTTGCCTAGCTAGAGTAATTGAGACAATGCCTGGATGCAAGAGAGTGTGTTTGTGTGAGTGTACTGTACAAACTTTTGGTTTTTGTATGGCTGTAATGGAGCCTATGGGACGCGGGTGGATATGAAAGCTAGGAGCTAAATGGCACATTAAACCTAGGGGACTCGGGTGGCGCTGTGGGTTAAACCACAGAGCCTAGGACTTGCTGACCAGGAGGTCGGCGGTTCGAATCCCCGCGACGGGGTGAGCTCCTGTTGCTCGGTCCCTGCTCCTGCCAACCTAGCAGTTCAAAAGCATCTCAAAGTGCAAGTAGATAAATAGGTACCGCTCCGGCGGGAAGGTAAATGGCATTTACATTCTCACTGCATCTGTGAGCCCTTTTAAATAAAAGTAAGGTAATGCAGGTAACTCATAACTTACATGAGGGTTTGTTTCTGGGGGTCCAGAAAGCCAGGAGCCTCCAGCTGAAGGACTGCTTACCGGGCTTTGGAAAGGAGGCAGGAAGACTCTAGGTCAAAGCTTTCCAAACTTTTCATTTCATGACACAGTAATTCAGTTTTCCTAGCAAACTGGAGGCCTGGGAGGTGTGCCAGGAGCGTATGTGAAACACACCTACGCAGTGTTGGAAACAGAGATATGAAAGCTAGGAGCTAAATGGCACATTAAACCTAGGGGACTCGGGTGGCGCTGTGGGTTAAACCATAGAGCCTAGGACTTGCCGATCAGAAGGTTGGCAGTTCAAATCCCTGTGACAAGGTGAGCTCCCGTTGCTCGGTCCCTGCTCCTGCCAACCTAGAAGTTCGAAAGCACGTCAAAGTGCAAGTAGATAAATAGGTACCGCTCCAGCGGGAAGGTAAACGGCGTTTCCGTGCACTTCTCTGGTTCGCCAGAAGCAGCTTAGTCGTGCTGGCCACATGACCCGGAAGCTGTACGCCGGCTCCCTCGGCCAATAAAGCGAGATGAGCGCCGCAACCCCAGAGTCGGTCACGACTGGACCTAATGGTCAGGGGTCCCTTTACCTTTACCTTTAATGGAGCCTATGGTATAAAGGTAAGAGTAACATGACACTTGACTTTAAAAGGTCTCCATTCCTGCCTTAGACCTACAAAGGATTTGATGCAGCCAATAACAGAGGATAAGAGGATTCCAAGTTAAGCACCTTAAAAAGCAAAGTTAAGTCATTTAGAATCTGTTTGACTGAAGACTGCTTAACTTTGACTGGGTGGCTATTCAGCTAGCCATTGTGGCTTCCCCCCATACTTATTTTATTCCCCCTTCCTTCCTTCCATTTTTGTTACACTCTGTATTCTACTATGCATACTGGAATTTTCTCTTTTACTGCATGACCTCGTTTTGAAAGTTCTGAGTCACACAGATATAAACAATTCCAGCCAAGAATGTCAGCAAAATATAATTGTTTGGCTCATTTTGAGCGTTCCTATAAATAGCAGGCGTGTGAAGGTTCTGCCTTGTAGATTTTTTTAATCATAAGTTTTACATCTATACAAAATAGATCAAAAGATACGAAGGCAGGTAAAGGTTAAGACAACATCAAGCAATATAGAACTGTACTCTGTATTTACACCCCTCACTTGAGTGTTGCCAGTAAATAAGCGATTGATGTGTTCTGGTGGATGAGGAAATGCTGAAAGAGTTTGTTTTTAGCCTCGGGGCTGAGTTTGTTTTGCATAGTTTTCAGGGAGGTAAATGGGTTTTATGAGCCGAAGAAACCTTTCCAGTCACCTGCCTGAGCTGAGCTCATTCTGTGAAAATGAAGAGTTCCTGTTGCCCTCTGTCTGCATGAGTTGCATTTGTAAATTGAAATTGCCCGTAAAAGTACATTCCAGCATCTCCCCCAAGATTATATGTGAGGACAGGAAGGCTGTTGGTTTTATCAGTGATGGGTACCTGGCTGAATCTGGAGTGAAGTGTTCTTTCTATTACTGTTTATTGCATTTATATACCGCCCTATACCCGGGGGTCTCAGGGCGGTTCACAGAATAAAATCAAGATATCAAACCACAAAATACATAATGAAAACAAAAATAACCCAATAACCCCCCTCTAAAAAACCACACATTTTAAAACGGCATAAGTTGTACTGTAAATCAACCAAAGGCCTAGTTTAAAAGGAATGTTTTTGCCTGATGCCTAAAGGTGTGTAATGAAGGTGCCAGGCAAACTTCCCTGGGGAGAGCATTCCACAGATGGGGAGCCACTGCAGAGAAGGCCCTTTCTCGTGTTGCCACCCTCTGGACCTCTTGAGGAGGAGGCACCTGAAGGAGGGCCTCAGAAGATGATCTCAGGGTCTGGGTAGGTTCATATGGAAAGAGGCGGTCCTTGAGGTACTGCTTGTTTGATCTTTGTAACGTGTGTGCTCCAACTATCAAACATGAAGGTCAGAGTGACTCCATTTTTTACGATTCTTGGTGTACATTTCATCTGGGACAATTTATTTGTGTTCTCCTGTGGACAAGCCAGTATCTCTGCAGTGGTCCAAGCTGATTCCTCCTGGTTTTTGCTTATGACACTGTATAAGATAAAATAAGTGTGTGGGATGTAGGAGATTCTGTCTTTACTTAGTTCTGGAATTCAACTTTATCTTCCTTGGCTAGAGTTGCTGCATTAAAACAACAAACAAGTGGGGCTGCACTGATTATTGCAACAAGCAACCATGAATGTCTTCACTTGGAAGCAGTCCTGTTGATTTCAGTCGAACTTAACTGCTTTGTTCCTACATTTGAAGCCAGCATGTCTGAAATCCTGTGTGTAGTTATCCTAAAACAAGGCATGCCCTTCACTTCTTACATGAAAATGGAAATTACCCAGCAACTCCAGAAGCGGATGAAATTAACCCGATAGGATCCGACAAATTTAATGCAGAGCTGTCTTTGTCACCTGCTATCAGCTTGCTAGTTTACGGAGAAAGAAACTGATGTTTTGCGTGCCAGAGATGCCTCTGCTGCACATTATTGTCTGATGTTACTTGAACAACAACAGTTACCTGCTAATCATGTGAGAGGAGGCAAGAGAACAGACATTAGGAAGGAAGGAAGGAGATTAGGCAACGTCTTCTGCCAAAATCTAGGCTGATAACTGCACAGAGGCAGGAAGCTGGCTGGATGTGGAGATCTTGTCCTTTTTAAGCAGATAGGAATGTTGTGGCATACAAACCTCTAAAAAGAGCTGAGCAAACCAGTAGTGCAATTGCATTAAGGTACCCAGTCATAGAATTTCAGTGAGTCTGTAGTTAGAGAATGCCTGTGGGTTTTAAAATGTTGCGGAGCACAGACATAAAATCCCAAGGAACTGAAGCCTGTTTCAGCTATGCAGTGTTCTGCTCACTTATAGAAAAAGCAAAATGGCAGGCATATGCTTTATAATATTTTCCAGAGAAACAAGCAAGTGCTGTAAAAATAGCCTGCCACCCGTTCAGCCTATTTTAAGGCATGTCAGTTATGCGACTCTCCATTTCTCTCACTGATAGACAAGGCTCATTAAAGAAGGTTGCTTATGAAGTGTGTGTGAGGACAGGTCCTTGCAATGTTTAATGCATAAGCAGGTGCCTGTAAACCCTGGATATTTGATGGCTTCCAGCTGAGCAGTACCCACCCTGTGGCATAACGTCACCTGTTTGCCAGGCCACTCTGACATGGCAGGGCCATATGGAAGCAACCGACCTGTGGGAAGCGGTCAAGGGATAGACAAGTGAAGGTGTTTGCTTGTGCTCCTGGTTCACTGGGTTTACTTTGTTTTTTGTTTTACCTGTGTTCATTGCACTGTATTAATACTGTGTACAGTGGTGCCTCGCAAGACGAAATTAATCTGTTCCGTGAGGCTCTTCGTATAGCGGTTTTTTCGTCTTGCGAAGCAAGCCCATTGACAGCTTAGCGGATTAGCGCTATTAGCGGTTTAGCGGCTTTTAGCGATCAGCTGTTAAGCGGCTTATCAGCGGATCAGCTGATAAGCGGCTTAGCGGCTTAGGAAAAGGGGGGGAGGGGAAAAACCCCGCAGGAACTCGCAAGACATTTTTGTCTTGCGAAGCAAGCCCATAGGGAAATTCGTTTTGCGAAGCGCCTCCAAAACGGAAAACCCTTTCGTCTAGCGGGTTTTCTGTCTTGCGAGGCATTCGTCTTGCGGGGCACCACTGTACTGCTTTGAAGACTGGAGTAAAAAAAAAGGGGGGGGTACAAATCCACTCAATAAATTTAGTAATAATAGCTGTCATTCATGGCCCCATAAAACAGCAGATTCCTCTTTGTTATCTCTTTCGGCTTCCTCCCCCCCCCCCGGCAACTCCTCGACTTAGGGCCAAAGTTGATGTTATAGCAACAGCTTTGGGAGTAAGTTGATTCTAGTGGGTTTATTTCATCTCCCTCACTGCTTATACTCAACTGTTTTTCTTCCAGATTGTGGAAGAGTGATGTACTTATGCCTTGGTTGCTGTCACCATAGACATCCGGTTGCTCACTTTGAAAACAGGATGTTGGACTAGGCAATTTTTTGGTCTCCATTCTGGTTTTGGTCTTGTTTTATACGCTTGTTGAAGCCACATCAATGTGACGTGCTCCAGATGTCAGACTACAGCTCTCATCATCCCTGACCACTGGCTATACTGGCTGGGGCTGATGGGAGTTGTAGTATGAAAAAAAAATCTGATGGGTGCCCAGTGGACTACTTAAGCATTTGCTAGTCTTTCTATGTGTCTTTTTGGCATAGAAGAGTTGGAAAGGGACCACAAGGCACCGTCTAGTTCAACCCCCGGCAATGCAGGAATCCTTTGCGCAACGTGCGGATTGAACCCACAACCCTGAGATTAAGAGTCTCATGCTTTAGCAGCAGAGCTATCGACTGTGGATGTTGGATATTTTATGGTTCTATTGCATTGCATTTTGGAGATTGCCCCGGAATTTCTAATAAAATAAACAAACATTGTCCATGCGTGTTTCCTCATATGTAAGTAGCAATCTCTGGGAAGCTTGAGTAGCCTTGAGGTGAGGAGAGGCTTCATGCCTTCTCTCCCTGCCACAGTCCCAACAAAATTGCATCTCCAAAGCTGGTGCTTTGCATTACAAGGGCGCCAATGGGACTTTCTCTGGAAATGCAAGTCGCATCTCAGAAAGGAGATGTTTTGGCAGGACAGTGACAGGGAGACAAAAGAGTTCAGCAGCCCTATAATGTCCCTTTGCCAACAAAGGTCCGTATAGTTAAAGCTATGGTTTTCCCAGTAGTGATGTATGGAAGTGAGAGCTGGACCATAAAGAAGGCTGATTGCCGAAGAATTGATGCTTTTGAATTCTGGTGCTGGAGGAGACTCTTGAGAGTCCCATGGACTGCAAGAAGATCAAACCTATCCATTCTGAAGGAAATCAGCCCTGAGTGCTCACTAGAAGGACAGATCCTGAAGCTGAGGCTCCAATACTTTGGCCACCTCATGAGAAGAGAAGACTCCCTGGAAAAGACCCTGATGTTGGGAAAGATGGAGGGCACAAGGAGAAGGGGACAACAGAGGATGAGATGGTTGGACAGTGTTCTCAAAGCTACCAACATGAGTTTGACCACGCTGCGGGAGGCAGTGGAAGACAGGAGTGCCTGGTGTGCTATGGTCCATGGGGTCACGAAGAGTCGGACATGACTAAACAGCAACAACAAATAATGTCCTTAAAAAGCAGCCCTTGCAGGCTTTTGCATTTTCGCTTCTACTGTCTAGAGATCTTGGATTACAAAATACACAAGCGCACACAAAAGCACATCAAAAAGCAGAGGTGCTTTATGGCAGCAACTAAAGTGAAAATGAAACTAAAATGACACTTTTGTTTTATATCCCTCTCCTGCCCCACCCCTGGTAGTATTTAGCCTTAATTGTCACCACACTTACAGCTCTGTGCCCCTGTAGTCCAAGGGCATTCTCTCCTTCATCCTTAATGATCTAGACATAATACAGCGGTCTGGGTACATTATATCTGGCATTATATCCTGACACCTTTGTGCTACTCCTGAAATAGTCTATTGCAGGGGTCAGCAAACTTCTTTCAGCAGGGGGCCGGTCCACTGTCCCTCAGACCTTGTGGGGGGCCAGACTATATTTTGAAGGGGGAAAAAATGAACAAATTCCTATGCCCCACAAATAATCCAGAGATGCATTTTAAAGAAAAGGACATATTCTACTCATGTAAAAAACACGCTGATTCATGGGCCGGATTTAGAAGGCAGTTGGGCCGGATCCGGGCCTTAGTTTGCCTACCCATGGTCTATTGCCTTTTTAAAAATGTATTTTACTATGTGTTTTAAAATGCATTTAAAAACAAGTGTCACATTCTCAAAGATACCATAATGGGTTTTTGGGAACTTGTGCCTAAAACCAGAGAGTGGCCATAAGGGGGGAAATGTATATAGTAAGTACAATAAAAAGATCCTGTTGCAAATAAATTTAAGTATCCCTTAAGCAAAGATTTTCCAACCCAGTGGTACGAAAATGCACCTATTTGCTTGCAATATGTTACATTGTGGTTGAAAAGCAATATACAAATATTTTTAAATGAATACATTTAGTTATTTGGCAAGTACTTTGAGCTTTTCAACACACTTGCCAAATAACACAGTTCAGTAGAATTGCACATCTAGTTAAATCTTGAAGTTGTTTATGTCTCCCAATAATACCTTAATTCCATGGCATTCCCAACAAATTACTGCTACACTTCCAACAATTCACATTTAGTCCAGCTCCTAAAACCAGAGCCAGACTGAAAACCACCACCACCTTCCAAACTGTGTTGAGAGGTTGTCTGCAGATTCCTTTATTTCCTCCTCTTTATTTCTAAACTTTAAAAAAGCGCTGCTGGAGAGCACATGCTGGCAGCCCAGCCTGCACTCACCTAAGAAACAGCTGTAAAGGACAAGATGTTCTATGATTGCTCCTAGAGAATTGGGGGGGGGGGGGGGTGGCGGCAGATCTTCTGCAGATCTCAGTGGTCTGTGTGTATAAGGAATAAGGTGGTCTCTCAAGTAGCAGCCTAGAGTAATAATAATAATAATAATAATAATAATAATATTTATACCCCGCCCATCTGGCTGGGTTTCCCCAGCCACTCTGGGCATCTCCCAACAGAATATTAAAAACACTATAAAACAACAGGCATCAAAACCTTCCCGATAGAGGGCTGCTTTCAGATGTCTTCTAAAAGTCAGGTACAGTGGTACCTCGGATTAAGTACTTAATTCGTTCCGGAGGTCCATTCTTAACCTGAAACTGTACTTAACCTGAAGACCACTTTAGCTAATGGGGCCTCCTGCTGCTGCCGCGCCGCTGGAGCATGATTTCTGTTCTTATCCTGAAGCAAAGTTCTTAACCCAAGGTACTATTTCTGGGTTAGCGGAGTCTGTAACCTGAAGCGTATGTAACCCGAGGTACCACTGTAGTTGCTTATTTCCTTGACATCTGATGGGAGGGCGTTCCATAGGGCGGGCACCACTATCAAGAAGGCCCTCTGCCTGGTTCCCTGTAACCTGACTTCTTGCAGGGAGGGAACCGCCAGAAGGCCCTTGGAGGAGGACCTCAGTGTCTGGGCTGAACGATGGCAGTGGAAACGCTCCTTCAGGTATACTGGGTCGTGGCCATTTAGGGCTTTAAAGCTCAACACCAACACTTTGAAATGTACTCTGAAACGTACTGGGAGCCAATGTAGGTCTTTCAGGACCTGTGTTATATGTTCTCACTGGCCACTCCCAGTCACCAGTCTAGCTGCTGCATTCTGGATTAGTTGTAGTTTCCGGGTCACCTTCAAAGGTCACCCCACATAGAGCGCTTTGCAGTAGTCCAAGCGGGAGATAACCAGAGCATGCACCACTGTGTTCTGCACAGGCGATGGCCTCCTGACCAACCCCAAGGGTAGTCCCACATGGAGCAAATTACAGTAATCAAATCATGAGCTTACCAAATGCATGGGCAACTGTGGCCAAGTTATCTAGGAGCAGTTGTAGGGGCCTTAGCAACCGAAGTTGGTAAATTTTTTTTTACTGCTGCTTATTCATTTAGTTGCGGCGTTTATGAGATCATCTGATATCATCAAGAATTCTCTGCAAATGAGAAAGCAAGTAGAGCCCCCAAGCCAATGCAAGCTAATGCAGTAAATATACAACGATTACCTTGTGTGTTTGTTAGTGCACTCTAGCAGTGTTTCCCAACCTTGTGCCTCCAGCTGTTTTTGAACTACAACTCCCATCATCCCTGACTAGCAAGACCAGTGGCAAGGGATGATGGGAATTGTAGTCCAAAAACAGCTGGAGGCACAAGGTTGGGAAACTCTGCAGTCTAGGGAACCTTTTGCAGCCTACAAAGACAAGAATGTTGGGCTTTGTTACGGTACCTAAGTGATGTCATTGCAAAGATGCAACAAATATGAGAGACTTTTGGTTCTTGTGTTTTGTTTTCTGTGACTAATGCGCTTGTCATTTCTGGGTTTTGAATTTTCCCTGTTTATCACCCTCTGGATGACTGTACAGTAGTGGGATCAACTGTTCAGAATTCTCCCATGGAAAACAGAAAAGGAAGGAAGCCAAGGGAGGATGAAGACTTTTCATCCTGTACCATTCAGAGGGGAGTGGCTACAAATAACTTAATCTGAAGGACAATACTTCATCTGTTCTAATTCTGTGGTGTTTGAACCCAGAGGGAGCAATTGCTCAGAGCGCAATAAGCAGTGAACTCTCTGGGTGGGTTAGCTAGTAAGAGAAATAGAAATAGCTAGTAAAAGAAATAGCACATTAAGAACGCCAAGAGAGAGCTTTCTTAAAACGTTCCAATCTAAACAAAAAACAGAAGATGGGAAATGCAGAGGTGCTTCTCAAGTGAGCTCGTGATGATGTCAGCGATGGTGCAAGACAGTATTCAAGTACTCCCTCTTCCAAGAAGGCAACTTTTTTTAAAATGGAGAGAAGAATTGGCATACGGATAACAGAAGCCTTATAAAAGAAATTTCAGTTTTTAAGAACATCTCCAGATAATTAAACGGATGCGAAATTGAATGGAAGGTATCTCCTACTACAGGATAGGTCAGGTAAGTGTAGAAAACCAGAATAAAAAATGCTGTTGCCAAAGGCAAATTTAGAGTATGTAAACAGCTCAATTTAATGTTCATTTTGGGAGAAACCCCCCCCCCCATCTATTCTACATTACTTTCTGTAGCCTAAAAAAGGTAAGGGAAGTACAAAAATTGCAATATTTGACGTTAAAGGAGTGGGTTTTTATATTTTATATTGAAACTAAAGCAGTATTGTTTATTACTTTTCTTTTATTAAATGTATTAGTTACTTCCTCCCTGAAGAAAGAATGAATCTCAAACTGACTTACAACAAGGATAAAGCTACTTATTTTTGTGAATTTTAAATGTGAATGCTTTATTTGTCAAAACAAGAACCACACCTGGACTCAAGATTTACCATTACTCCTCTCCAAATCTTCCCCACTAAGCAGATGTTATTATTAAAGGGTCTAGTTCAGGGGTCAGCAACCAATGCCAATGGGCCGGAAGCAGCCTGCGGAGGTTGTTTGACTGGCCCCCGAGCCGCCCCTGAACTGAGCCGCCTGCCTGCTCGCTGCACTAAACCAGCACGGAGCAGGGACTTGCTTCTGCAGTGCCAGATATCGCGTCTGCACACGTGCAGATGCTGAAAATAACAGGCGCTCACGATCCAGCCCACGGAGGGATATCTGTGGGACCAATCCAGCCCAGGCAAGATAAACCTTGCTGACCCCTGGTCTAGTTACAGATAGGTAGCCGTGTTGGTCTGCCGTAGTCAAAACAAACAAACAAAAAAATTCTTTCCAGTAGCACCTTAAAGACCAACTAAGTTAGTTCTTGGTATGAGCTTTCGTGTGTATCTGAAGAAGTGTGCATGCACACGAAAGCTCATACCAAGAACTAACTTAGTTGGTCTTTAAGGTGCTACTGGAAGGAATTTTTTTATTTTGTTTTGACCCCTGGTCTATTTGCTTATTTACAAGGAAAAAACCCACAGCTATTACCCCAGGGTTTCTATCCTGATTACTCATTCATACCTAACAATTGGGTTTTTTGGGGTGACTGATTCAAAAGCTTACTTATTTGTTTCCGTTACCCCCTCCCCCTCCCTCATAAATCACTTATAGGAGCAGAGGGTACAGATCCAAACTAACACTCCTTTCAGGAGCTCATATTTAAACTGATTTGGGGTTGATTACCTAAATGGATTACCTAAATTGTGAAACGTCAATGACGGTTTACAGCACTGACAAGCCAGATGAATAACACACACACCACAGCCCAAATATGAAAAATAACCATGAATCAGATTTAACACAGTATATGGCAATGTGATAACATTTTTTTAAAAAAATCCCTTTTAACGTTAATTTAGCACTGTGATATGAATTAATGCAAATATAAAATACCAGATATAGTTTAGTTTCATTTTGTGCGTGTATTATCGCATTGGGTGATTGTGACAGGATGGTGATAATTTCTGCTTTAGGGAAGATTTCAGTGCTGTGTATAGTACAGAGAATTAGAGCACTTCTTTCCCAAAGCGCTTTGATTTCTTACTCACTGGTCTTGTGCATTTAGCACGCCAGTTGTCTATATAGCAGAAAATGTTTGCAAATTTATCTGGGCAGCCAATTTTCAGAAGGACAATCCACAGGGCATTACGATTTACAGTGTTGAAAGCCTTAGTCAGGTCAACAAACGCCATATACAGGGGTTGGTTTTGCTCTCTGCATTTTTCTTGAAGCTGTCAAGCTGTGAAAATTATGTCCACTGTCCCCCTAGAAGGCCAAACACCATTTTGGGATTCAGGAAGGGTCACCTCGGTACTCTATTCCAAACTTAAAAATGGAAAGCATAATGCTGGTGGTCAGCAAAAGAGGTTTAAAGACTTTCTCAAGGCAAATCTAAAAAAAAAGTAGTATTAACACTGACAACTGGGAAACACTGGCCTGTGAGCACTCCAGTTGGAGAACAGCCTTTACCAAAGGTGTCATGGACTTTGAAGACACTCGAACTCAGGATGCAAGGGAGAAATGTGCTAGGAGGAAGGCACGCTTGGCAAACCCACACCGTGATCAGCTCCCGCCTGGAAACCAATGTCCCCACTGTGGAAGGATGTGTGGATCCAGAATTGGCCTCCCCAGTCACTTATGGACTCACTGTTAAAACCGTGTTTATGGAAAACAATCTTACTCAGCTACGAGTGATCGCCAAAGAAAGATAGCTGAAAAGGAGGAGAGTGGGAATTATGTTGCAATGGTTGGAGCATCTCCCCTTATTTATTGTTTTAAAGGTGGTTGCTCATTGGTTTTCTCTTAGGTGTTACATTAAATTAATATGTGTTTGTGTGATTGGCTACTGCTGCCAGGAAAGGAGATGGCATTGTTTCTACAACCATTTAAAGGGTGGTTGGAGTGGTTCTGTTGTCCTGCGGAAAGCCATTCGTTCTGCAAAGAAGTTGTAAAACTTGAAAAGGGGGAAAGAAAGAATTCAGCTTCTCGCAAATGGAAAGTGTATTATTGGAAGGAAATTGTTCTTTGTCAGTGTGCTGTCCAATATATGCCTTTCCAGCAGTCAAAAAAAATTCACATATCACCAATCCTATTAGCAATGGAGGTGTTGACTTTGCAGGGAAATCAGATTTAGCTACTGATACAGCAAGCCTGGTCTGAGGCTAGAAAACAGATTTTACTTGAAAAGTCTCTGTTTACTAAAGCCAAAAGGTTGCAAGGGAACTCTACTCATCCAGACCTTTTTAATTCAGCATTCATCCTGATTTGCTTGCACAAAGCTTATGGGGTGTCCATTCTTCATTGAGCATTCAATCAGGTTTGTTTATGGGGCGGTTATTCATCTGGTAGTCATCCTGGTTTGCTTGATGGTGTTTGCACATCTTGTTGTTAGCCCTTACGCTTTCCAAACTGCTATAACTCCGTACCCCCCCCCCCCCGCTTCCATGGACTTGTTGTGTTAGGACAGGGGTCAGCAAACTTTTTCAGCAGGGGGCCGGTCCACTGTCCCTCAGACCTTGTCGGGGGCTGGACTATATTTTTTGGGGAAAATGAATTCCTATGGCCCACAAATTACCCAGAGATAATACAAGGACAGGGACGCAGGTGGCGCTGTGGGTTAAACCACAGAGCCTAGGACTTGCCAGTCAGAAGGTCGCGGTTCAAATCCCTGCAATGGGGTGAGCTCCTGTTGCTCGGTCCCTGCTCCTGCCAACCTAGCAGTTCGAAAGCACGTCAAAGTGCAAGTAGATAAATAGGTAACGCTCCAGCGGGGAGGTAAATGGCATTTCCGTGCACTGCTCTGGTTCACCAGAAGCAGCTTAGTCATTCTGGCCACATGACCCGGAAGCAACGCCGGCTCCCTCAGCCAATAAAGTGAGATGAGCGCCGCAACCCCAGAGTCGGCCACGACTGGACCTAATGGTCAGGGGTCCCTTTACCTTAATACAAGGACACATTCTACTCATGTAAAAAACACCAGGCAGGCGCCACAAATAACCCAGTGATGCATTTTAAATAAAAGGACACATTCTACTCATGTATAAACACGCTGATTCCTGGACCATCCATGGGCCAGATTTAGAAGGCGATTGGGCCAGACCTGGGCACTGGGCCTTAGTTTGCCTACCCATGTGCTAGGATGACAGAGAGCTTTAAATGTGCAGTCCAAAAGTTCTAGTATGTGGTTGAATCCCTCCCGCAAAACGCTGACTGTCTGGAAGCACCCTCACAAAAACAATCTGCATGTACCCAACCCAAAACTGGTCCTATCATTAGGCAGAGTGCGGCAAGAGGGTGCTGAAGGATGACCAATAGCAGTGAGATGTTGGGAGGGTGAGGCTGTGTCAGTCCTGTGCTCTGCAAGTTAGCCTGATGCTCCCATGTGCTTTCCCATCACTAGTGTTGAACTAAGATTGGTAAGCCTCTGCACACATAGTATGGTGTGTGGGTCCCATTCTGATCCTTGCCTCAGGCAGCAAGCTGTTTTGGCATCAGCAGTTGTACATATTTTTTTTCTTTCAAATTTGCTGTGTCCAGCATATAAGTGTTCTTTGCCCTTGCCTCAAAAACGGTATTTGTAGTTCAAGTGCAAAACTTAACTCTGGCTAGAATTGTACATTTAGATTTAAAATGGCTTACTAGGGAATGAAAATCTGCTTTCTGGTCCACATTAATATCATTCTCCATCTGTTCAAACAGCTGAGAAAAGCTCAAAGCAGGTTTTTTTAGTGTCCTGGGTTGAAATGCCTGGCGCGGAAGACAGTAGTATTGGACTTCCATGATATGACATTTGCCTTCATGCATTAACAACTCTGTTTCATCACAGGAATGGTTAAGTGACAGGTCACAGACCACCTAGCAAAGAAGGAATTGTTTGATCTGCCCTGTGCACTAACTGAATGGTACAAAATTGCCTTGACCACAGTGTTCATATGGTGAGCCAAATATCAACACTTAAAATAAGCAGGCTTTCCAGATTAGATTATTTGGTTGAGTTTTAGGTAGCAGGCTTGAGTATTCTCTTGCCCTCCCTGATCATTATTCACTGGTGCCCCGCAAGACGAATGCCTTGCAAGACGGAAAACTCGCTAGACAAAAGAGTTTTCCGTTTTGGAGGTGCTTCGCAAAACGAATTTCCTATGGGCTTGCTTCGCAAGACGAAAATGTCTTGCGAGTTCCTGCGGGTTTCCCCCCCCCTTTTTCTAAGCCGCTTATCCGCTAAGCCGCTAAAAGCTGCTAAAAACCGCTAAAAACCGCTAAACCGCTAATAGCGCTAATCCGCTAAGCCGTCAATGGACTTGCTTCGCAAGACGAAAAAACCGCTAGACGAAGAGACTCGCGGAACGGATTCTTTTCGTCTTGCGAGGCACCACTGTAATTAGAATATTATGGATTTGTTGCTGCTTTATCCTTACCTCTAAATGACTCTTGAAATGGGAATTGCTTTTAGGAAACCTTTCCCAGATGGCAGTAGCAAAATGAGTATGATGTGAAGAACTCATGAATATCGCTTCCTCCTTGGGTGCAGCAGGACACGTCATGCTGGTAACTTGCCCTTCTCTGGCCTTTGTGGCTGTTCCCATCATGAGTTATTTGCTAATAAATGGAATGCATCTGCCAGAACGTTTGGTTTTGTGACTGTAAGGCAAGAACACTGCTTGCTAAACTACTAACCTTTGGCAGTGTTTGACCCTTTAAGTGTTTTATGTGTATATATAGCTGACGCAAGCTTCAAGTTCAGATCCCAGTTTACAATTTCAGCTGCTCAGAAGAAAATGGGAGAGAACGGTCTCAGTTGAAGTTTGCAGCCTCTGATGACACGAGGCGGCAGAAATCTGTTTGTACTCGAAGAAGGGCTTCTTCCCGCTTCACGGAAAGGTGATATCGCAGGTGTCAGGGGGAGATGCATCTGTGTGCAGAATTCCTGCACCAGCTTTGCAGCCAGATCCAGTGATTTGCGTACATGAAGCAAACTGGTCCGGTTAGGGGTCTTCATAGCACACAGCCTAAATTTAAGTTTGGCATTACAAATTTTCCAGCCTCTTAGCCAAAGACCACCCTAAATCAAATGTAACAGAAAAGAGGTGGTCTACAATAGAAATTTGAGAGTATGACTTGTCCCCTGTCCGTCAAGATACCTGGTAATGCTTGCTTGCTTGCCTTTTCCTGGTTAGTCTGGGCCATTCTTTAGGAATGGTAAATACCTTGGGTCTTGAATCCATTGTCAGACCTATCCCTATTCATACACAGAAGGTGCTCTTTTGACAGGTCTGCTCTACCTTTAGCCAGACCTGTTTTTATTTTGTAAGGGGTTGGCGAGAAGTTAATTTATTTACAGAATTTAACAAGTGATAAGAACTCAGCCAGTCTACTGGAAGAGGTTTTATTTATTCACTTGTGTATGTACATTTTATTTATGACGCCTTGGAACTCTTATAACAGTTTCTTCTGTTGGATGGTTTTACCTGGCGGACTGAGTTCATGCCTCTCTGGTCTGATGTTTTCACCTCTGCATTTTGCTTATAGGTTTCTCCTAATTTTACATCTCCTTAAAAATGTGTGTGTACCTTCCCTGTGCACTGTTTATGCTGCTGATTTCTGAGTATTGGAGGCAGGAGTGTAGTGTGGGGAGAGCCAGGTGTGTGTGTGTAGCCCCAGGAGCATGATTTTGAGGGGGCGCGAGCCAGGCATCCCCTCTCAGTAACCCCCCCCCTTGCTTGCCACCAGGGGTCTTGCCATTGTGCCTCTAGCCCCCTTGCTAAATGGCAGCAGTGGGGGGATGCAGTGGTAAAGTTTGGCTGGTGCTGTGGGTTTTATTTACCTTCCGTGCCCAGCCCCTGGTCCTGCCAGGGGCGCATGTACACACCCCGGTCGCCCACGAAGGATGCAACTCCACTGATTGGAGGAGCCTTTTCTGAATTGAAGCTTTCTTGACTCAAACTTCATAAGAATTCACAGAAGAATCCCAGCAAGATATGGACTTCCTGTGGAGGGGGAATCACTTTACCCCCTTAGCCATGTGGGGAGGTATTTTGACTTCCTGCTCATTTACTAGCTTGCCCTTCTCTTCCCACCTCTCAGTTTTTGGCCTCCTGAGGGGAAACCTGTAGAAAAGACATTTTCCCCAAGGATCATTTGTCTGGACAACTTAGTATCTGCACAAAGACTTAATATGATTGAATGTGAAAGAATGGTTCAGTTTAAGGTTGCCAGATTTTTTCTTTCATATATATCTATATCTATATCTATATCTATATCTATATCTATATCTATATCTATATCTATATCTGTATCTGTATCTGTATCTGTATCTGTATCTGTATCTGTATCTGTATCTGTATCTGTATCATATCATATCATATCATATCATATATCATATATAACATTTCATATACATTAATTTTTAACATCTCATTTCCAACAATCCTTTAACATATTTTCTTATCTTATACAGTGTTTTAGACTTCCATCAACCGCATCTGAAGATTTTTCAGTCTTTATCATTTAGTCTACATTTCTTAATTTCTCTATTACTTTTAATTGTCCTTAACTAATAACTCTCTTCATAGTCTTCTCTGCAATATTTCGCATAGTCCTCCTTACAAAACTTTTAGCAATCTGTTTATTACAATTGCTTTTCAAATAATTCAAATATTTACTCCAGTCCTCCAAGAATCTCTGGTCCCGCAGGATTTGAATCCTTCCTGTCATCTTATCTAATTCTGCATAGTCCATTAATTTCATTTGCCACTCTTCTTTTATTGGTAATTCTTCTTGTTTCCATTTTTGTGCCAATAATATTCTTGCTGCCGTTGTTACCAGATTTTTTTCAATGAATCTGGGGACACTTTTCAACTTCAATTGATTTTGTATGGGGACTGATTTGTAAATCCGGGGCTGTTCCCGGGAAATGGGGATGTCTGGTAACCTTAGTTCAGTTGCCACGTATTAGTTTTCAGCTTTTCTTATTTTGTTTTATAAGGAAGAAACATCATTTCTGTGACCAATCTTTTATCTTACGATTTTCTGCATAATGCATGCAGAATACATGTGTAAAAAAACACAGGCACAGAAGTAATTTTTTAAAAAAATCTTTTTGGGGAATTTTCATTAGACAAGCATCCTTGTACAAAGGTTCGCTCTTAAAAATAAACTGCTTGCCAGCCTTCCCTGATAGCTGGTTGGGTTATGACATGCTTTTTCTTTCATCTTCCAGATGAGAATTCACCAGCAAACTTCTGGGACTCCAAGAATCGCGGTGTGACCGGAACGCAGAAAGGACAAATTGTATGGCGAATTGAACCTGGCCCCTATTTCATGGAACGTAAGTTACACGGGTGATAGAGAACGTGCATATGAATAACTTGCCTTCTTGAGGTGACGTTTTTCAGAAATGCTTTGCCAGCTTTGGTATGCCATGTAGTGTTTTGTTATAGAAAAGGGGGGGGGGAGACACTCTTGGAATCCTATTGGGAGAGAGATGGCAGCCATAGCAAAAACTCGTTCAAAATCAGCAGTAAATGAGTTATAAGTTCCCTGTTGGCAGAATAAAATGTGCTCATTCTGCAGCCAGTGTAACATGTTAGGTGGATTGCGCAACATAAGCTGAGAATAAACAGTGTGGCAGGAATGTATGCTGGTTTGTAAAGAGAAGGGCTGAAATTGAAACATAAATTACACGAGCAATTTCAGCTGTCTTGATAATTTCTTCTGTTGCTCATCTTTTTATGTAACTTGTGTCACGGCACATGTTAAAACTGAGCAAGTGAATAAGGGAATAACCAGAGCAAATAACTTTTTTATACAAAAAAAGCTAAATTTTAGAAATAAAATAGTGCAGTCCTCTGGCTCAGTGCGGCCCAGGATTAAGTGCTGGTTTTTCTAAAATAGTACAGGAAATGGAGCTGCACAATTGTGATTCAGTGACTCATTTTGGTCTGTCCTCTTTTTCATACGACCATCAGCTCAAATCTCACATGATCAACAAGTTGAAATCTCTGCAATTTGGGGCCTCCAATTTGGGAAGAAACATAAAAGTGTTAGATGAGCTTAGGCACTTCTGAACCTCATAAGGGGTGTTAGCGGAAGATATATATCTTGGACTTGAAAAGCTAGAGAAATGAAAGCCAAAGTTGAAAGGCAAATGGCTAAATCAAACTTAGTCATCCACCCAGTTTATACAAAGCAGCTGACTGTTGTAATTAATTTTTCCTCCCATGTGGAAAACTGTGTTCTTCAGTTCTGTTTTTGATCATTTGGGGGACAAATAAAACAATTTACCTGAAAGTCTGTAGGTGATGGCAGAGACAAGCTCTGAGACAGGCAGTAATATATAGAAAAACCAAATTTTGTATCACACCAAAGATTTCGGAAACTTCAGAAATTAATTTGTTTTCAAGTAATGAATGTTGCTTCCCCCCCCTTTCTTTTGGGTGGTGGGGTATTAGCTGATTTAAAAGTATCCATCACTCAAAATCCCCTCATGATGTAGAATCATGGATTTCTCTGGCAGGAAGGGAACAAAAAAAGGCAACCTGGTCCAGACTTAAAAACAAGGATCTGCACCCTTATCAGATAAGGCAAAATTATATTCTGATTGTTTCTTCCTCCTTTCATTCAAAATACTGAAGGGAAAGGTTGAGGATGAACAATGAAGATGAGGTTGGCTTAAAGTGGAGTTTTCACAGGCTCTGCTCTCCCAAATACCGTATTCATCGCTCTATAAGACGCACCAGACCACAAGACGCACCTAGTTTTTGGAGGAGGAAAACGAGAAAAAAAATATTCTGAATCTCAGAAGCCAGAACAGCAAGAGGGATCACTGCACAGTGAAAGCAGCGATCCCTCTTGCTGTTCTGGCTTCTGGGATAGCTGTGCAGCCTGCATTTGGTCCATAAGACGCACACACATTTCCCCTTACTTTTTAGGAGGGAAAAAGTGAGTCTTATAGAGCAAAAAATACGGTATGTTTTTACATGCACTTGTTAGGAATGTGAATAGTAGCTACTTACTGTAG
Source organism: Podarcis cretensis (assembly GCF_951804945.1). Lineage (NCBI taxonomy): Eukaryota > Metazoa > Chordata > Lepidosauria > Squamata > Lacertidae > Podarcis > Podarcis cretensis. The sequence goes on from NC_137170.1 coordinate 124,040,291, forward strand.
CCTTTAAGGCATGGGTGGCAAACCTGAGCTGGTACTAAGAGCGGCAAAAGCAGCAAGAGATAGCAGCTCACCTGGGCCAGAGCGAGAGCTCCCACCTGTCTGGCTGCTACGGTGACACTAACTCTTGCCTTATTATTATTATTATTATTATTATTATTATTATTATTATTATCATTTATTGAATTTATATACTGCCCTATACCCAGAGATCTCAGGGTGGTTCACAGAACAAAATCAAAATATATAATATATAATCAAAATAAAAGCAAAAACCCAATAACCCCCCACCCCACATTTTAAAAGGGCATAGGATGTTAATCATATCAACCAAAGGCCTGCTTAAAAAAGGAACGTTTCTGCCTGAGAAGAAGAAGAAGAAGAAGAAGAAGAAGAAGAAGAAGAAGAAGAAGAAGAAGAAGGTGGTGGTGGTGGTAATGGACACCTGGATGGTTAAGTCCAGTCAAAGGCAACTATGGGGTTGTGGCACTCATCTCACTTTTCAGGGCAAGAGAACCCTGACGGAAACCAGAGTGCACGGAAACACCATTTACCTTCCTGCCGCAGCAAAACCTATTTATCTACTTTTACTGGGGTGCTTTCGAATTGCTAGCTTGGAAGGAGCTGGGACAGAGCAACAGGACCTCACCCCGTCGCGGGGATTCGAACTGCCGCAGTTCTGCTTGGCAAGCCCAAGAGGCTCAGTGGTTCTAAACCACAGTGCCACCCGCATCCTAAAGGTATATAATGAAGGCGGCAGGCGAACTTCCCTGGGGAGAGCATTCCACAGAGAAGGCGTCACTGCAGAGAAGTCCCTAGGCTTAATTCACAGCCTGTTTACTAAAAGCAAAATAGTGTATTTAAGGTCTTGCCCCGCAAGGGCATGCTCGTTGGCATCTCTGCAAAATTCAGTTCCTCTGCCTACTCTTTTCATCCTTATCCTGTCACAAATAACTTACATCCAATGCACCGCTCACGGGAACATGGGATGCTGCCTTATACTGAGGTCCATGTAGTTCAGTATTTGTTTACATTCTCTGGCAGCTGCTCATCAGGATTTTAGGCAGGATTCCTTCCCAGCCATACCTGGAGATGCTTTGCGATTGTTTGTGAAGCTTGTTTGTGAAGCTGAAAACTCTGCCGCTCAGCTATAAAAGGTAAAGGGACCCCTGACCATTAGGTCCAGTCGTGACCGACTCTGGGGTTGCAGCGCTCATCTCGCTTTATTGGCCAAGGGAGCCGGCGTACAGCTTCCGGGTCATGTGGCCAGCATGACTAAGCCGCTTCTGGCGAACCAGAGCAGCGCACGGAAACGCCGTTTACCTTCCCGCCGGAGCAGTACCTATTTATCTACTTGCACTTTGACGTGCTTTCGAACTGCTAGGTTGGCAGGAGCAGGGACCGAGCAACGGGAGCTCACCCCGTCATGGGGATTCGAACCGCCGACCTTCTAATCGGCAAGTCTTAGGCTCTGTGGTTTAACCCACAGTGCCACCTGCATCCCTCACCGCTCAGCTATAGTCTGCCCTAAATTACAGAAAATTGATGCAAGCTTAGGAAGGAAACAGTTTGGTATTTTTCCCCTGCTACGTTTCTTTGATAAGCCAGGGCATGCAAGAAGAAGCGTCGCAAGATAACCCCCCCCTATCAAAATTCCCTCCTAGCTTCTTGAAAATTAATAATAAGAATATTATTACCATTATCGTAAATATTTAAGTGTGTTCAGGAAGGGAGGGATTCTCTGCAACCTAGAATCCAAAGGCAGGCAGAATACAAACATGTGAATCTGCTGCACATACAGAGGGAGTTACTCAGGAGAGGACATGAAGGGGAGGTTAAAGGAATAAAGAATGATGCAGCTGCCAAATAGGATGTTCTGATCAATGTTGTGATGAGCTGGCGCCCTCAGGCTGTCACCTGCTGAAAAGGCGACTGACTTTGTACTTCCAACACTAATGCCATAAGAAGTGCTGGGAAGTGTCACTCTTCCCGTTTGAGCAGAGAGTGAAAAGGTGCATCAAATGTCACATTCTTTTTAGCTATGGTAATTTAGCAGAGGAGAGCAGGGTGGGGTGGGGAGAGGACGGGGAAGGAGAAGACTGGGGAGATTGCCACCTCCCATCATACACAAGCGGTGGCAAATTGCTCTTTCAGATTACTGTTGCTTTTTTCCTGTCACACTTTCGATCTGCAGAGTCTTTTTGCTTCCTAGCTTCTGTTTGCAGTAAGTGAATCAAACTGAAGAGGGTAGTGGGTTGCCGGCTCAGCCCTTCCCAAGCGTTTCCGTATCCAAGCAGGGGGTCTTGGTTCAAGTTCTGTGCTCTTAAGTCTGCACTGTCTTGATAAATAGAATGTTGTTTATTGCATTTTGGTTCCCTTTGTTGTCACCTGATTATTACCTGTGTGTAATTTTACAGAGCTGTAAGTCATTTATGGGTGGCGCTGTGGTCTAAACCACTGAGCCTAGGGCTTGCTGATCGGAAGGTCAGCGGTTCGAATCCCCACGATGGGGTGAGCTCCCATTGCTCAGTCCCTGCTCCTGCCAACCTAGCAGTTTGAAAGCAAGTCAAAGTGCAAGTAGATAAATAGGTACCGCTCCGGTGGGAAGGTAAACGGCGTTTCCGTGTGCTGCTCTGGTTCACCAGAAGCGGCTTAGTCATGCTGGCCACATGACCTGGAAAAACTGTCTGCGGCCAGTAAAGCGAGATGAGTGCCAGAACCCCAGAGTTGTGCGTGACTGGACTTAACTGTCAGGGTTCCTTTACCTTTAAGCCATTTTGAGGCATTTTAAAACATATATAAAGCAATGAATAACAGAGGGTGGTGGAAGTGGGACAAGGGTTGCTTTTCATTAATAAGCTCAGCCATCTGTAGAAAGCATCCCCTTTTCAACATGGGGGGGGGCAAATGAGTGAAGGCAAGAAGAAGATCTATTTGAAAGCACACACACACAAAAATGGCACTAAAGCAGCTGGACTTTCAGTAAATAGACTGGCTTTCTGGGAATCTTATAATATATATTTTTTTATTCCCAGTGTTTACAACAGCCTTACTTAATACTGATTCCTCAAAAATCCCCACAGAGGGATGCACCAGTATGTCCTGGTAGAATAAAGAGATTTTTGTTGTTGTTTAGTCGTTTAGTCATGTCCGACTCTTCGTGACCCCATGGACCAGAGCTCGCCAGGCACTCCTGTCTTCCACTGCCTCCTGCAGTTTGGTCAAACTCATGCTGGTAGCTTCGAGAACACCATCTCGTCTTCTGTCATCCCCTTCTCCCTGTGCCCTCAATCTTTCCCAACATCAGAGTCTTTTCCAGGGAGTCTTCTCTTCTCATGAGGTGGCCAAAGTATTGGCGCCTCAGCTTCAGGATCTGTCCTTCCAGTGAGCACTCAGGGCTGATTTCCTTCAGAATGGATAGGTTTGTTGTTCTTGCAGTCCATGGGACTCTCAAGAGTCTCCTCCAGTACCACAATTCAAAAGCATCAATTCTCCAGTGATCAGCCTTCTTTATGGTCCAGCTCTCACTTCCATACATCACTACTGGGAAAACCATAGCTTTAGCTATACATATATCATAAAATATAGAAGACATCAAAAATGAATGGAAGATTTCTGGAATATCATTTTTTTTAAAAAAACAATTAACGAAGATATTTGGTGTCTCCAGAGCTCTTTTTGCTCCTTATGTGATCAATGCTCATTAATTGTTTCATGCAGAGACCATTTATGTGATTACTTTCCCCAATTGGTTTGCTCAATCATTGAAGCGCTGCTGGAAATGGAACCATTTGCAGAGAAGCTTTAAGTACATTTTCTCTGATCCTCAGTAAAAGGAAATACGAGGGGTGGCTGCAAATTGTCACGTTAAATATTGTGCAGGGACTTGCACATGGAGAGGTGAAGAAACCTTAAATAAATGCAAACATCCTAACCTACTGTCAAAGCAGTTATAAACTCCAGTGGAATACATCAAAGCGATTAACAAAAATTCTCAGTTAAAACTGGTGGCCTGGGCTGTTTAATGTGTCCTATTGACTCTGAAGAGAATGGTGAAGTTGCCTGGGTTTATTATCCATTGTGTATTCATGGAGCTGCACACAGGGCCATTTCCAGGTTTTGTGGAGGCCCCAGGCAAGCTTCCGTCAGTTGGTTCTCCTTCCCCCCTGCCATGCAGGCAGGATGCCCATGGTGGCGGCAGCATGCGTGGAACGTTGAGCATAGCTTCCCGCCCCTATGCTCCTATGTGATGTCACCATCATCTGAAGTATGCCAGCCGTGCACCTGATGTACCTGCACAAGACATTGGGACCATGTTGTATGGCCCAGACATTTCCTCCTCTGCAGCCACATCAGCTGTAGTGACGAACTTTTCCCAGGGACCTTCATTTGCCCACATTTGCTGCATGCTGGTGCAAGTATACTGAGCAGAGGAGCTAGCTAAGCCCGTACATAGAATTGCCATGGTTGGATGAGACTGGAGTTTTTAACCAGAGAGACGTGATGCTACTCTGACTTCACAAAAAATCTCTCCTGAGTATTAGGGGATCCTTTGAAAAAGGCTGGGAGGTGAGGTGGGTGCGTGAGTTCCCCTGTGCCACATACTTGACCTTTCCTTCTGATTTTCTGCTTCTGCAGCACTGAATACCACCCATTGTCTTGTGATCATTTGTTTTAGAAGGCTTTCCACATTAACTCTGTAGTTTATGGTAGTTCTAATGGTTTTTCACCTGGTCTGTCATGCTACATCTTTGTTTTACAGCTACTGACCATGATTTACAGTGACCTAAAACTTCCCGCATTGTTTAATGTACTCATATAAAACATATGAGTACATTTGGTTCCTTTTTTTTTTTTTAACTTTAGAAGGCAAATGATTCATTGCTGCTGTAGCCTAAAGTTGTCAGATTCAAAGCTTCAGCCATTTCAGCTAAGCAGATGTTGAAACGCAATGACAGCTCTGTCGTTTATGGTTTTTATATTCCTCTTAATTAATTCTTGGGACACAGTCGTAGTAAATATACAACAACATCTTCTATCTTTTGAAAATGGAAAGAACACACACCATGTTTTGTTTGGGGCTGGAATCTTGAATTAATGTTTTGGCTCCGACTTTATCAGACCTATAAATCCAGAACACATACTTCAACATTTCTATGTCCCTGTGTTTTGATTACAAGTTGTGAATCAATAAAAACTGCAAAGGCTCTGGCTTCTATCTGATAAAAACCTAACTAAATAGATAGTGAAAGTTTAGCCTTGCAGGAATGAGCTTTGGTTATTTTTCTAGGGTGCAGCTCAGTATTGTTTATTGGCACCTTATCTTGGCTCTGAGACTTTCGGGTCCTCTGCTGCCTTTGTGTGTGTTTTTATATTTCTGGAGTAGGAGATTGATTGTTTGTGGCCTGAGTACATTTCAGTGAGCCATGTTTTTGTTGCTCCTCTTGTTTGCTCCCCCCCCCTTTCAATAATAGCTCTGTGCCACTCAACTCAAATATAGCTTGGAACTGGAGCTGATAGCATCCTTGCAGAAACTGCAATGGGCCTTGTGTTTCATGCAGCAGTTGTGGAAGTCAGGACAAAGTAGCCCAACCTGCCAAATATGGTTTGGTTTTTTTTAAAAAAACAACAACAACCCCATGCTCTAGACCAGGCTTCCTCAAACTCGGCCCTCCAGATGTTTTTGGCCTACAGCTCCCATGATGCCTAGCTAGCAGGACCAGTGGTCAGGGATGATGGGAATTGTAGTCTCAAAACATCTGGAGGGCCGAGTTTGAGGAAGCCTGCTCTAGATTCTAGAATTCCACTTCTGAACACTAGATCCATAGAATTTTAAAGGGGGGAAAGTATCTTTTGGCCTAGGAAGAACTCCATTCTGAAATTTTTATTGTACAGGCAGGATTCAGTCTGGACTATCAAGAGCCTGCAAGTGAAGACAGCTGTGGATAAGTCATTCAGGACCCCAGACAGAGCCCAGTGGGGCAGACAACTTGTTCTAACATGAATCCATCTCAGTTTTGTGCCCCATGGGCATTAACTACCCTCGTGAGGCTCTGTTTCCTTGCTGAGGAGCTCAAAGCCTTAAAGGGCATCTCTCTGACCCAGAGCATTCCACTACTTGTCTTATGCCAGGCATAACGCCTATGTTGCTGAGGTGGCTCAGGGGAAGAGGCTGACGCCTCAGTGGAACTGGGCCTTAGAGACACAGGCTCTGCAGGCTTGAAAGTCTCAGCCTTGGAAGGTTCCTGATTGTTTGGCTTGGGCCCAATGCTTTCTCAATCTCTTCCTCCTTCATGTCTTGGTTCCTGCTGGACTTTGAAATCACGACATATTGTTTCCTGATCAGTACAGGGGTAATATATTAAAGCTGATGCAGTTGAGGATACTGGGGTTGGGATGTATAATAATAGGAGGGGTGCCAACTTGAATAAAATATTAGGGGGAGGGCAGTTAAGCCCCGCCCCACATAACTGATCACATGACACAGTGCGTGCGTGCACACCATTTCAAGGGCAATACCCATCAACTTGTGGGGGCTGCCCCCTCAAATAGGAGTTGGCTCCTGTGAATAGTAGGGTTACAGGTAAGGGTGCTTGCAACCACCTACGAGAAAGAAAGAAAAAAATAAGGAATATACCAGGGCTCTCCCTAACAGCTGTGTGCTAATTGTCACAAGTCTTTAAGAGGATCTTTTAATAGAGTAACAGATATTATCTTTCTCAAATGGTTGCAAGTTGTTGCATTGCAAGCACTGTGTTCCCAAGCATCTGTTCCATTGACTGACTGCTTCCATTCAGTAATGCGAATCTTTCATGAGTTCTGCATACTCTTACTCCACCCTTCCATTATTTCCCCCCTCCCAGCTGAAATAAAGATCTGCTTTAAATACTACCATGGTATAAGCGGAGCCCTGCGAGCAACAACTCCATGTATCACTGTGAAAAACCCTGCTGTGATGGTGAGTATCTTTTATTCATTGCTTGACACCGAGCCAATCTGTTTTAACGCTAACATTAAACTTGCTAATTTAGGTTGGCATCTGATATTTTCCAGTAAGTTATCTGATCTAGTGAGGATGGCAATGGGAAGATGTGATGAGTGAAATCGTTCCATTGTCACTGAAGTTAATTTCACCTATCACATCGTCACCTGAAGCTGGTAGCACAGACTTCTGTGTGTCCAGGATTTTATCACTTTGTTTTAATTCTGCATGTTGAATGAGATACCCTTGTGGTCCTGTTCTCTGACTTAATGCATGCCAACTCTGCTATTGCCCATAAATATTCAGTATGGTCACTGGCTGGTGTGTTCCACAGACAGATGCTTTGTTCTTTGTTGAGTAGGCTACAGCAAATTACAACCATATTTCTCTCTTCCTCTCTCCCCCCATTGCTACATGCCATGGTAAGCCAAACTACCCAAGAACAAACCTTGGCTGCAACGTGTGGTTCTAAGGAGACAGCTTAACCACAATCCTGGGTTCAGACAACACACTAGGGCAGGCCTTGGCTTAGCTCAGTGCCGGAGTAAAAAAAGACCAGCAAGGAGAACATTCATGCAATTCCAGTAGGCCGCAGCTGATGATGATGATGATGATGATGATGATTTATTATTTATACCCAGCCCATCTGGCTGGGTTTCCCCAGCCACTCTGGGTGGCTCCCAACAAAATATTAATATTAATACAGTAATAATAATAAGGCGATAAAAGATCAAACATTAAAAACTTCCCTAAACAGGGCTGTCTTCAGATGTCTTCTAAAAGTCAGATAGTTGTTTATTTCCTTGACATCTGGTGAGAGGGTGTTCCACAGGGCGGGCACCACTATCAAGAAGGCCCTCTGCCTAATTCCCTGTAACCTCACTTTTCGCAGGGAGGGAACGGCCGGAAGGCCCTCGGAGCTGGACCTCAGTGTCCGGGCTGAACAAGTTTGCTTTTCCATGTTGTTTGAACTGCCTCTCTTCTGCATCTCTCTCACACACATGATAAAAAAATAAACACTTAAGAAGGCTGTGGGAGCTTATCTCTCTATAAGCCTATTTGTCATAGAAATAACCCTGTCAGGAATATGCAGTTTGTTGCTTACAATGATTTTTATTTAATTTAACTCAGTATTTTTATACTACCTTTCCGGGTAAAACACTCTCTCAAAGTGGCTCAGGTGAGTGCCATTGCCATTCTAAGAGAACGAGGAAGGTGTTTGTGGTGAGTTCTGGCACCTCTTTTTCTAGAAAAACAGCAATGGGCGGTCTGTCATAATTCTGTTCCCTTGTTATAGATTCTTTCTCTAATTTACATACAGTGGTGCCCCGCAAGACGAATGCCTTGCAAGACGAAAAACCCGCTAGACGAAAGGGTTTTCTGTTTTTCGAGGCGCTTCGCAAGACGAATTTCCCTATGGGCTTGCTTCGCAAGACGTTTTCGTCTTGCGAGTTTTTTTCCTTTCCTCCCCTTTTTCTAAGCCGCTAATAGCCGCTAAGCCGCTAATAGCGCTAATCCGCTAATAGGGATGCTTCGCAAGACGAAAAAACCGCTAGACGAAGAGACTCGCGGAACGGATTATTTTCGTCTTGCGAGGCACCACTGTACTACTTTCACATTCAGAAGTGACCACAATAATTTCCCCCTCTTTTCAGATGGGGGCAGAGGGCACTGAAGGTGGTTCGGCAAGCCAGCACTCCCGAAAATTAGTTAGCTTTACACTCTCAGGTAAGAATACTTTTTAATTCTGTTTTCCTTTTTTTTTTTACACTTTAAATCAAGGTATTGTGAACTTGTGTTTTAGGAAATGTTGCTCATTCTGTAAACTTTGGGGGAAGGATATAATGTGTGTGTGTGGTTATAGGCAGGGCTTTTTTCCCAGCCAGAACTCACCAGAATTGAGTTCTGGCACTTCTTTGTTGCATTCCAGCATCTCTGTAGTGTTGTGGTGCCATCCCCCTGCACAGAACTCAGGGCTGCACGACAGAGGTGTTTGGTGGCATGGCGCTCGGGGCTGCGGGTGGCAAGGCGATTGTGGTGGTGCAGATGTCGGTGGCGCAAGTGCCCCCCACCCCTCGACGGTAGGGTGAATGGGTGGAACTTTGGGCTGGTGCTCTGCCCCAGAAAAAGCTCAAAAAAAAAAAAAAAAGCTCAGCAAGTTCCAGGCACCTCTTTTTCTAGAAAAGAAAGTCCTGGTTATAGGCATCCAATATTGTGTTGTCCACCTTCATTCAGGCAAGGCCATTTTTTGCTCCAGCTAGCAGTGAAGAAAGGGACGCAGGTGACGCTTTGGGTTAAACCACAGAGCCTAGGACTTGCCGATCAGAAGGTCGGCGGTTTGAATCCCCGCGATGGGGTAAGCTCCTGTTACTCGGTCCCTGCTCCTGCCAAGCTAGCAGTTCGAAAGCACGTCAAAGTGCAAGTAGATAAATAGGTACCGCTCTGGCAGGAAGGTAAAACGGCGTTTCCGTGCGCTGCTCTGGTTTGCCAAAAGCGGCTTAGTCATGCTGGCCACATGACTTGGAAGCTGTACGCCGGCTCCCTCGGCCTATAGAGCAAGATGAGCGCCGCAACCCCAGAGTCGGCCACGACTGGACCTAATGGTCAGGGGTCCCTTTACCTTTACCTTTAGCAGTGAAGAAATGGAAACTGTGGCAAGCCCTTCTGGCTCCCAGTCTAAGCATCACTGAGGACCTGCATGTGAGATGAGACAAAGGGATTTTTCTCTTACCTGCCGCTCCCTCTGGACCTGACACAGAGCCCAATTTTGCGTGTACAGCTGCACTGATTCACCTCTGAGAGTTGGTTAGTGTTCCTGTGGCTGCATATTCACTTCGGATCCTTCCTTTATGCAAGGAACGTGCTCTGCAAGGTCAGGAGTCTTGTTCTGTATCTATCTGATATTATATGTGAGCTGACAGGTGAAACAGCTATCTTAGAGGGTGGAGGGGACATTTGACAGGCACCCAGAGATGGTGAGCCAGAATGTTCAGCTACGCTGCTCACACTTTTTCAGCTCCCTGGACAGATTAACCTCCTTGTTCCAAAAATGGTTCTTCTGCTGAAGTATGTTACTCAGTATAAAGATATCAAAATTAAAAGCAGTGTCGCAGACCTTATCAGAACTTGAAGAGTAGTCAGCAGAATGGATTTATTTCATGGAGTGCTTTTGTTTTTGTACAGAAAAGAGTTCAGAAACTGGGGTCTTTTGAAGTGCTGCATTTCTGTGGTGTTTCTAAACTGCAGACATTGCTGCAGCTGAACTCTGAAATCTGTCCATTAACATGACTTTTCTACCTATATGTGTTGAAGGACAACCTGGAGAAGTGCAGAATTTTGTATTTTTGAGCTTTTGCTTCCCATATCACACTCTCTTGCTCTCTCTTGTTTATACGCACATTTATCACTGTTGCTATTTTAACATTTGCTCACTGCTGATAAAACCCCACAAAACCCCCACACTAGCACATTTACCCTGTCACATATTTTTCACAGGTTTCTAGAATGTCTTGATCTTCCCCTGAATTTCCATTGCTAACACCTTTTGTCTCTTTGCTGGGAATTAATGTTTCCTCTATTATTAGCACACCATTATTATTATTTTTTAAGAAAGTAGAATAAAATAAGCAAAGGTTATGTGTTTCATGAGAGGCAGCTATGTTAAGCCTAGTTGCATAAATAGAATTCTTTTGCCTCTAGCCAGGAAGTTGGTGTAATTATCCCACCCACTAATTTGGCTATCTCCAGGGCTTTTTTTGACTGGAACTCAGTTCTGGCACCTCTCAGGTGGGCACCATTGTCATTATAAGAGAATGAGGGAGGCCCTCGTTCATGGTGAGTTCTGGCACCTCTTTTTCTAGATAAATAGCATTATCTACCTCCAGCAATATGCAAATAAATCCATGTCTTAACCAGCACATCAACACTGTGCAGATTAATACACTGAACCATAAGTCTCTGGTAAAGCACATGTTTTGCATGAAAGCAAGTCTCATATTAATTCCCAGAGCCACAGGCAGTCAGTGTAGACAATATGGAGTTAGATGGACAATGATCTGACTTGGTATAACAATGCTTACTATGTACATATCAATCTATTCTAGCAACTGCCTAACATCTGAACAAACAACATGACAGCACAGCTATGAGACAAAGTCATTCCCATAAAGGAATTGACATTTAAAAATTTCAGTTGTGTTTTAACTGTGGATAACCCACCCATTTGAACTTCCTGTGTGTTCTTAGTCATTTTTTTATGGCTACAAACTACCATTAAAATGTTTATTTTTTAAATTGAGATGGGTATACCAAATTAATAAACGATGGACAAAATGTACAACCATATCAACACAGTATTAAAAATCTAACACAGCAGTACAATTGGAGTTTGCTTTTGTTTTTTGAAGAAGTTAGCAGATGATACATGTGAAAGAAACTGAACTTCATGTTTTAGGGTGCTTCTCCATTACAGTTGACGTACTTCTTTTGGAAGTCATATGTGGTGTTAAATGTCTCTGTTCTTTATAAATATTATTTGCCACCCTCAAAAGCCAAATTGTGCTCTTCTGACTGAATATAGAATAACTGATGCAAGATAATGTCTGCATGCTGTAGAATTGATGTTTTGTTTTGTATGTGTACTTTTCCAACAATAAATATTGAAGCCATGTTGAAGCCTGCCTATCTGTCAATCTGTCCTACACTGTCAGAACACTTGGTGAAAAGCTGGATAACAAAGTAAAGGCATTTGGTGAAAAATAATTGGCGCCATGTTTTCTGTTTTTCCTTTTCTGTGTTTTAAAGACATTAGGGCAGTTGGACTTAAGAAAGGAATGTTCTTCAATCCTGATCCTTACTTAAAGATGTCCATTCAGCCTGGAAAAAAGAGCACATTTCCTACATTTGCTCACCATGGCCAGGAAAGGCGGTCTACTATCATCAGTAACACAACAAATCCTGTTTGGCACAGAGAGGTAATCGATGGCTTTCAAGGAACCTCTCAGTATCTGTGGTAGAAATTCTTTCTTTGGGTTATTGATGACAAGAGTTCCTACACCCTGTTCCGTAATTCTAAGTGCATGTCTCCCCTCCAGTATTGTCTGGGGAACAAAAATCTGTTCTGTCACTAGCCCACTGGAGCCTTCCCAATTGCATTCTGCTTTATCCAGGAATATAGATTCAGACTTCCCGTTCATGTGAAAAGTAGGCTAATTGGATTATCTTTTCTTAGAACAAAACTCTCTTATTCCTTTGCATTACGTGCTGTTTCCTTGTGCCCTATGTTCTTCTTGGTGACAAAAGATCTAGCAATGGTAGTTCATGAGGCTGCTTGCATGTTTGGCTAAGATATATTCTGTGGTTTTCCTGCCAAATATTTGGGGGGGCTGTTTTGTACCCCTGAACTCCGGTGTTGCTGAGCAAATCAAGAGTTGCTATATTTGATGTTGATTGTGATATGAAATATATGTTTGTTTTCTTATTTCCAGAAATATTCTTTCGTAGCACTTCTAACAGACGTCTTGGAAATTGAAATCAAAGATAAATTTGCGAAGAGTCGGCCGATCATCAAGCGTTTTCTTGGGAAGCTTACTATACCAGTCCAGAGACTATTGGAAAGGCATGCAATAGGGTAAACAAATACACTTTCATTGTTCATTTTAAATCAGCCAAGAGGAAAAGGAAGTTTGCCTTTCCCTAACAAAATATAAATAATTTAAATTTCAATTACCAGGAAGCCAAGCATTTTTGTAAACTTACAGTTTGATTTGAATCTTGCCTCAAAGTATTCTAGGAATTCAAAAGTTTTCGCTCTTTCTATCAGTAAAAGTTTTTCTCTTGTAAAAGCTATTTCACTCTTTCTATTTATCATTTGCTTATAACTACTTTGAATCCTTTTTGTGTGTCAAAATATGTTGAGTTGTGGGAGAACAGGTTCATACAGTGGTGTGCAAATTTATTCAGAACATTTATATATTTTTTCATACCATTCAAACACTTCAGACTACCTTCTTATTAATTAGAAAGATGCAACTAATTTCATTGAAGATTAGGACAGCACTAATATTTTAATGCATCCCATGCTGTCTCTAAACGTTAATGACCTTTTTGTCACATTTATGTTATAGTCTCCGGTGACTATTCTATTAAATGTGTAAGGTTCACTTGCTTCGTACAACTCGTGAAGAGTTGCACAAGAATATATCTTACCTAATGTCAAATTTTCAACCTACAGTGATGATGTGCTATAAATGTTGAATAACAGGTTGGGGATGAGTGTATGCTGCAGTTGCTTTCCCAGATTTCCCAGACATAGCCAGTATTTGGTCCTCGTAAACAGCGTCTGGGTGTAAAACTGCTGAAATATCCAGGAAAATCTGGATGTAGCCCATGTCGGAAGTGAGATTTGGCACACAAGAAAAGCTCAACATGGAATTCTGCTAAATATTGATCCATATAGTTAGGGAAGTTTTTAATGATTGATGTTTTAATGTATTTTTTATCTCTGTTGGAAGCCGCCCAGAGTGGCTGGGGAAACCCAGTCAGATGGGCGGGGTACAAATAAATTACTATTATTGTTGTTGTTGTTATTGTTGTTGTTATTATTATTATTATTATTATTATTATTATTATTACTGCTACTACTACTACACATCAGATCAATACTTTCTGAACTAAGAAATGCAAACTGACACTTTAGTGTCCTGGTTTTCACTTTTTGAAATATGACAACCCTAAGATATATAATCATATAGGAAAAGAGCAATTAAGAGGAAACAAGGCATAGTGTTTAATAAGAGCCCATGAAATATAGAACATGAAATAAAATGCCCAAAGTATTTTGACAAATGACACTTAACAGCCTTCAGATGTGTGAAACACCTTAGTCCCAAGGCAACTTGAAATTCTTAAGTCCACTGAGGGCTTCCAAACCTTGCCTAGTAACTGCAGCACTAACAGAGGTAGGATCTCACAGAGGTACATCTAGCACAGTGGTTTTTTGCCTCTTGTTGCCATCACTATGCTGGATACACGCTTCGTGCTTTAGTGTTTCAAAAACGCAATATTCATCAATGTACATGCCCCATATGGCTTGTGAGCATGGGGGTTTGCTGCTTCAGCATGCTCGATGGAGGCAGCTGCATCTGCAAATACATTCAGTACTCCCAGGGCGTCTTAAGCAGTTGGTGGACCGTGTCCAGTAGATTCATTACTCCATCAATTTTATCCATGACTTGTGTAACTGTAGCTTTTATTGAGACCTATGAAGGAGAAGTTGCTGGTAGATGGGGCCAAATAAGCACACATTTCAGATCAGCTGAAACTAAAGGTCTCTTGTTCTTAGCTTCAGCTGGATGTAGAATATTCCTACTGGGAATACTTTATTTTAAATACTCCTCCTGTAGAACTCGGAACATTCTGAAGCCCATGGAACATTTTCAGTTGACTGTAAAAGGCACCCAATCTGGGTGATAGTATAGATTAAAAAACAACAACAACAACTGCCTGTCCTCAATTCTGTGAAGTTTCTAGTTCAGCACAGTGTTGTCATGCTTCTTGCATGACTATCAAGGATAAAATCAGCTTGTAAACAAATGGCCTCCTTTTTCGCAGATTTCCCCACCAAAATAACACGTTGCATAAATGGAGAAAGACAAATTCAGTTTGAAAACAGTTGTCAGCTTTTTCCAAGGTGGTGTTGATGCAGGTAAGAAAAAATACATTGCAGATTTGACAAGATTAGATCAGGTTATTTTGGCTGAGCTTGGCGCCCCCCCCCCCCCCCCGCAATAGGAGAATCCCATTGGGCCAATTAGTTGCTTTTTAGTGTTCTAAAACATTCAAGGTTCTTTGAACATGGGTCATAGTCTCAAGAACAAAATGTTATTTTCTTAAGAAATGCTGGCATTTTTTTTTAAGTATTCAAATAATTTTGAGTACTATGTTGCTTTTTTGTTTGATATAGTAATCTGATTCCAATCTGAAATTCAAGAATTCTGATATGCTAGTCTGATAGAGGTGTTTTAAATAAATTTGCACACTGCTGGGTACTAGAATATCATCATTACTATTCTAGGCAAGTTTTGAGATATTGCTTAATTGCTCACATGCTCATTTTCCATCTCTTGTAGTAGTTCACTATTCTTATTGTAGTGTTCAGCTGAAGAGAGAATATAAATACATTTGTTTAAGCCACCAGGGGGCAGAATATTTCCACTTAATGTTTTGTAACGCTGAACTATGCACTTTTTTTGAATTTGAAGAATATCTGACAGTTAAAGGAAATACAGTAGATTCATTTATAATTATTTCCATTATCTGTCAGTCATGGCTGTACAGTGTGTGTGTGTGTGTGTGTGTTTGCTGTGACTAC
Source organism: Podarcis cretensis (assembly GCF_951804945.1). NCBI lineage: Eukaryota > Metazoa > Chordata > Lepidosauria > Squamata > Lacertidae > Podarcis > Podarcis cretensis. Next base: position 124,055,641 of record NC_137170.1, read on the forward strand.
TTCAGTATTTTGTTAAGAACACAGGAAAGTAAAACTAGCATTGTGCCAAATTTTCAGGGGTGAACATTTATAATTTTTTGCACAAAAAATAGTCATTTGTTTGAATATTTATGATCCACATTTTCATAAAATGCATAAAGGCAGCTTACAACATCAAATGCAATAAGATTCACCAGTTAATATCTGTAAAAAGTAATTTAATACATCAACAAAATAGCTTTTGGGTGGCCTAAAATGATCACCCTTAGTCTTACTGTTTACATGTTTGTCCACTCTAGCTTCCTTCTTCTCCTGACTGTTTTTTCTTTGGCATTTTCCCTTTAAACAAAGTTTTATTTTCCCGTTGCTTATGTGATCTCAATCAGCAAGGGATTAAATAGCTGCTGTGGTGATAAAACAGTTCCACGTAGCCAGTTAGTGGCCCTCATACTACCAAAACTCTAAATTGAGGGAAAAGAGGGAGTGTGTCAGTCTATTGATGAGGTAACCAGACTGATACTCCTTGTCCTGCCATAGTGTACTGCCAGGTTGTAAAACCTCCATTTTAGCACAAAAAGTCTCTGGTCCAGTGACGGGGATTTGCATGTAGAAACAGGATCCGCACTGTAACTAAGGTGTGTGCATAGAAATGCAAGTCTTCATGTGGATGTTTTCTGTCTGCACAGCATTGCTTGCAATGGGTTGCACATCTAGATGCCACATCCTTTTTGAAATCCAGATGTGCATCCCACTGAGCAACGTCCTGCAGAACTGCAACATCCACATCTGGATGTGCATCGAATTCAAAGTGTGGATCCTGATTTGCAAGTGATGAGGAGAGATGTGAGACAGATCCCAGGAGCTCACCTTGGATTAACTCAGAAATTACCCCGTCTCTCTCTCTCCTCCCTTAAATCAGAAAGTATTGGGTAGTTTTTCATGGAACTGCCATTTCTCAAAGTCATCCACTTTATTCCCCTCACTGCCGAAACTAACTTCTGCCTTACTTTCACTCATTTGCTATGGTGGACAAGGCACTGAAGGCACACAGAAAGAACAGAGATAAAGTTCTCCCAAGGGCTTGTGCAAAAGAAACAAGGAAGTATGCTTGAGGGTGGGTATTATGAGAAAGGCTTTTGGAGACAGAAGAGGGCAGCAGAAGCAAGTGGTGGAGCCAATAATTCTTCTTTGGCTCAGATTTTGAACCAAACTGGAGAAGATTTAAGGGGTTGTAGTGCTAACAAATCTGTTGATAAATATTTGGTAGCCTGCTTCCATATACAGTGGTACCTCGTGTTACATACGCTTCAGGTTACATACGCTTCAGGTTACAGACTCCGCTAACCCAGAAATAGTACCTCGGGTTAAGAACTTTGCTTCAGGATGAGAACAGAAATCATGCTCCGGCGGTGCGGCGGCAGCAGGAGGCCCCATTAACTAAAGTGGTGCTTCAGGTTAAGAACAGTTTCAGGTTAAGTACGGACCTCCGGAACGAATTAAGTACTTAACCTGAGGTACCACTGTAAAGTTCTCCTTAGCTGGATCAGGTTGTTTGCAATAGTTTCATTGCCCTCTTCTGGAGCAGAGTCAGACAAGGAAGACTGGCCCATCTCTCCTGAAAATAGTTCTGGACTTTTTCTCTACCACTGAAGAAACAAACAAAAAATGGTGGTGATACTTTCAATGGAAACATTTGTGGAACTGTCTCCCCTGGTTTTTGTTTTTTGTTTTGTTTTGGTTCAGGTGTGGTTGAAAGCACTTTGAAAGTTACACAGAGCACAAGAGAGACCTCATATATTTCTTCTCCTTCGCAGAGACCAAATTCTCAGCTACAACCTTGGCAGAAGGCTTCCAGCTGACCATGTAAGCGGCTATCTTCAGTTCAAGGTAGAGATTACATCTTCGATCCATGAAGGTGAGAGTTTGCAACAAAAACGTGCACATTTGCTGTTGAGTGGAAGGTGTTTCATGTTCGGCCGGTTACCTGTCTTGAGCCGTATTTTGATTTATAGTGCACTATAACTCAGTGTAACCACAGCCGTATGTAAAAGATGTGTCACTATCCACAAAACCAAATAGCCAGACGGAAACAAAAGAGAGGTGGGGAGGAAGAGGATAGAAATTGAAACTGATGCATCTTAAAGAATCTCAATTCGCCCCACTCTCCCAGTCTGTATCTTGTTAATCACTCCACCCCTTTCCACTAAACGGCAAAATTATGCCTTTACACCCCTCCTAACCAGATCCTTCCAAATTATTGCCCACCAAGTCTGTACACAGACAAATGCAGGACTACACCTTCCATTTTATAATCTCTTGTATCTGATTATGGCCATGTTGATAAGGCACCCTGTTTATTTACGTTTATATAACTTATGTGCCTAGCTTTATTACATTCCTTTATTTTACTGTTCATTTCTGAGAGTAATCCTTGTCTGACCATTTCCTCACTTCCTTAACAATTGCTGTTGCGCTCTAGTATGCCTAGATAGCTCTACGTATCTAGCAAGCTTTGATTTTTGTTAAGAAAAGCTACTGGCGTCGCCTCTTAGCTCCCATTTTAAGTACATAATACTCCCAAATCTAACATTCTCAGGTGGGGGAAAATAGAGTGAAACATAGACTGCTAATTTTTTGGAGCAGGGCCCTTTCATATAAAACATATTCTGTAGAGTATTAATCTATAAATTAATGTTTTTAAAGTTTTCTTTCTATTTATTTAGGGAATGTGGATCTAATGCTATATTACGGGCTGTTCATTCTATGTTGCAATAAAATTGAAAGCTCCAGCTGATATGAAACCTTTGATCTGTTTTAGAGGCACCGTGGTACAGAATGTGCTTCTGGTTTTCCTTCTTTTTTTAAAAAAATCAGGCAGTGTTTATATTACCGTTTTGTAAAAAGCTCACACCCACATTGCTATATATCAATGTGTGGTTACGTGCTAAGCCTAAGTTCACATACAAGAGCGTGCAATTCAGAAAAGCGGTTAAGTGTCTTTTCTTGAGCACCATACACGCTCCAGAACTGGTTTTGAAAGAACTGACAGCATTGCAGGAATTTTCATGATGGTATATTTCAGAAGATTAGTTGTCCTCCCCCCACCCCACCCCCGCACAACATCACCAATTTTTAAAATGATCCTGCGGAAGAAAGCTTCAGTGAGTCTGTGTATACTCTCTGTGTAGCTATCTGCCCCACCTGGTTCCCTAGTTGCCCCACTGTGACTTGGATCTGCCTTCCCATGAGTATGTCTCTAGTTCCCCATAAATCCCCCTGATTTGTAATGTACAACCTGAGCCCCAAACTGAGATATCTTTTGAGATATTCTCACACCACAGCTGCCCATCTACCAGCTCCCCCAAAGTGTTAACAGTGCCTTTCATGCATGCAACTGAACTTCATCGGCTGTGCCAGGCAACCTGTCAGTCAAAGCTGCCTGGGTTCAAAGACCTTAAATACAGAGCATAGCGGTTTTATTATTATCCTTTCACCTTTGACTAACTAAAGGCGCTACGTGCTGTTCCTGCACGTAGTGTCAATTCTGCCTTTGTGAGCAATAGCCTTCCATAGGTTAATGAGATGTTTAATGTTTCTTTTTGTTTTTCTTTAAGCACCATTCTGTCTTTCCCCTTTGGTCTCTTAATCTTATTTTTTTTTTTTAATATAATGACGGGGTTTTGGAAAGGACATTGGTTACAAGCTCAAGGAACATTGTCTTTTTACCGTCTAAACTAATTGGCTTCATCCTACACATGCGTGCCCATGACGATTCACAAAGAAAAAAAGCTGCCTTGCTCTTTCAGTGATGAGGAGGCACTACCTGGATGTTCTTTCAACCAGGGCAAATAACTGGCTCATAGCCAGCAGCCAGGGGGTATAGAAGACTGTGGTGGCAACCTATTGAATGCTGCTTGTGCAGCTGGTCTCTCTGACATGGCAGTTATGGTACAGCTGGCTTCCATACCTGCTGTCACAATATTTTCATTTCTGCTGCCCACACTCTAAACTGGTGGAGCAGTGAACTTCAAGAGCTTGTACATGTCATTAGATTTATGGCCCCATATCCATTGTGAAAGGTGGGGAGAGGCTTAAAGAAATATAACATCTTCATCCAAACCAGTTGGCATAAACATCCCATACATGCTGCTAACATAAACCTGAACTTCCCTCACTTTCCCCTCCAAGAAAAATACCTGCCCCCAAAGTTTAGTGTTTTTACTTAGGTGTGTACTCCAGTGTGTCTCCTGGGGTTATGAGTCTCCTCTGGGTTATATCCTGAAAGACCTACGTTGGCTCCCAGTACGTTTCCAAGCAAAATTCAAAGTGTTGGTGCTGACCTTTAAAGCCCTAAATGGCCTCGGTCCAGTATACCTGAAGGAGCATCTCCACCCCCATCGTTCAGCCCAGACACTGAGGTCCAGCTCCAAGGGCCTTCTGGCGGTTCCCTCACTGCAAGAAGTGTGGTTACAGGGAACAAGGCAGAGGGCCTTCTCGGTGGCACGCACTCCCATTAGATGTCAAGGAAATAAACAACTACAGTGGATGCTCGGATTGTGAACGTGATCTGTGCAGGAGGCACGTTTGCAACCCGCAGCGTTCACAACCTGCAGTCTCCACATGCACGGGTCGTGATTTGGTGCTTCTGGCATGTGCGAGCGCTGAAACCCAGAAGTAACCCGTTCTGGTACTTCCAGGTTTGGTGCGGTGGACAACCCAAAAATCTGTAGCATCTGTAACCCCCAGGTATGACTGTATTTGGCTTTTAGAAGACATCTGAAGGCAGCCCTGTTTAGAGAAGTTTTTAATGTTTGATCTTCTATCGTATTTTTAATATTCTGTTGGGAGTTGCCCAGAGTGGCTGGGGAAACCCGCCATATGGGTGGGGTATAAATAATAAATTATCATTATATTGCTAGTCATTCTTTGCGTTTTTCATTGTAGATTCTTCACCGGAAGCTGTGGGGACGCTGCTAGGAGTAAACTCTGTAAACGGAGATTTAGGGAGTCCTTCTGACGATGAAGATGTTCCTGCAGGGCATCATGACCCACCTCCAGTTTGCTCAAACGGCCCAATCCTTGAGGAATCAACTGGAGATGCCATCACAAGGCATTCCCTCAGGACTAGTACAACTCTGGAAACGGACCAGGAAGATCTGACTTCTGCAGCTTCCAGGTCATCTCCTCCCAGAGGCCGCCAGGACTCCCTGAACGACTACTTGGATGCAATAGAGCAAAGCAGTCACTCTAGGACTGGGACGTCCGTTTGCAACGAGCGGACTGTTGGGCCATCCCCAAAATTGAGGAGCAGCTTCCCTACCGACACTAGGCTTAATGCTATGCTTCACATTGACTCCGATGAAGAGGAGCATGAATACCACCAAGGTTTGGGGTTCCAGTCATTGCTGGATGACGACGATGGCGGCGGGTTAGTCATGCTGAATGGTGCTGCCAGGAACACTGAAGTGACTTGCTTAAACTGTTCGCCGAGCCAAACCGCACAAAGCCAGGGGGGCCTCGAGGAAAGCGAGAGAGCTCCAGAAGAGGAAATGCCATTGCAACCTTCTGATGGCCAGCAGGAGACCTCTGAAGGGCTTCCTGAAGCAGAGCAGGCAGGAGAAGAAACCGAAAATCCTCAAGAGCCTCAGGATGACGGACCAGTTGACCCACCTGGCAGTGAAATTTGTATCCCCCAAGAGGCAGAACAGCAGCCTGCCACGGAGATGGACACAGGAGCTCCCGAGTCTGCTCCTGCAGGCAGAAGAGAAATTAGGGAGGCTGAATCCATTGACCAGGGATCAGAACCTTCCCAGTTTTCATCAGAAACTGAGCCGAGCGACGCAGCCCGTACGGAGAGTGTAAGCGAATCAAGCACTAGGCCGGAGGGAGAAAGTGATGTGGAAGGGGCCGACGGCTCGTGCAATGAAGGCACGGCTCCCCGACTCTCATCCGTCGACACGCAGTGCTCTTCCTTTGAAAGCGCCCGGTTTCCTGAGACGCCGGCCTTTTCTCCCCAGGAGGAGGAAGAGGGAGCTTGCGCCATGGATGCTGCCAGCAGCGAGCCCGCCCCAGAGACCCAGGAAGTTGTGTGCACTCAGGCCTCTTTGCCCGCAGTGAACATACCGAGCGCTCCAGAGGAGGGGCAGCTGCCTGAAGCCAGTGGGCTACAGGATGGAGATGAGGCTGAGGAGATCTGGCAGAGGAGGCAGAGCCTGCAGGCTGCAGCTGCACGTGGTCAGCTTCAGGAGGAAGGGGCTGCAGGGGTGCAGGCTGCTTGCGAGGGAGATGCTGCCCAGGTGGATGGAGCCACGGGAGGTAATGATTGTGAGAGCAGACTGCTTGATTATGTGCCTTGCTGAGTCCATCTGTATGTTGTATTTGCCCTCCCACCTCACCTCATTTCATTCTGTGATGGACTCAGTTTACAGTGCAGAGTAGTCATTAGCTATCTCAAATGCATGAATTACGTTTTGGATAATAAAACGTTGCATCCAGCAGCATCAGCAGACCTTATTTATTTATATTTTTTTGAGAATATGCATGCAGATAATTAACCACTTGTGCAAAGGCTCTCACACCCCTTCAGGGTATTCTCCCTTTCGTTGAGAAACCTAGACATGCTCAGAAGTGTGTGGGTGTGTAAGTTACGTGCTATTGTTTTGCTGTTCTAGCCTCCCATCTACTTATCTTACTTTTGCTATCTGTCAAATTACTGTTTTCTCAAACTTCGGTCACCAGCTGTTGTTGCACTACAACTCCCATCATTCCCGTCCCTTGGCCTTGGTGTCTGGGACTGATGGGAGTTGTAGTCCAACAATAGCAGGAAGTTTGGGATTCATAGACCAAGAGGTCCCTGTGTGAGAGCTCTCATGGAGTGATGAGCAAGGTCTTCAGGTTTCGGCCAATGGCTTTGAGTAGAAGGCAGTTCATGCAACTGACCTTCCTCTATTCATCTTTCCCTTCAGTAGCCTCTGCATTCCCACAAAACCTTTCCGGGGGGGGGGGGTGGAACTCGGGTTCTGTGTGAGGGTTTCTCACAGGCATATGGGCTGCCATTGTGAGAACAGGATGCTAGGCTAGATGGGCCATTGGCCTGATCCAGTAGGCTCTTCTTACATTCCTAGTGCACAGTGTGGATGGTGTCCTACAGAGCATCAGGAGGGTGGGTGACTTTCCTGAAACCGAAACCCTGTATCAGTGAAGCTGTGCCTCCATTGAATAAAACCCCAGATCTTCCAATTTTTCAAATTTTCAAATTCTGTGCTGATGAGCAGTTTGCATGTATTTTGTGTGTGTGTGTGTGTGTGTGTGTGAGAGAGAGAGAGAGAGAGAGAGAGAGAGAGAGAGAGTCTGCTATAAATCTGCACTGTCTATTCTGTGACAATTTGGAGAACGACGGCATGTCGTTCAGAAAAGGAGACCATTGGGTGATCATTTCAGTTTGGATTTCCTTTGGAACATCTAAAGCAGGGTTTCCCAAACTTGGGTCTCCAGCTGTGTTTTTTTGGACTACAACTCCCACCATCCCTAGCAAGCAGGCCCAGTGGTCAGGGGTGGTGGTAATTGTAGTCCAGAAACAGCTGGAGACCCAAATTTGGGAAACCCTAATATAAAGTGTGACACCGTTCGTGTTTCAGTTGAAAATTGTTAGTGAAACAGCTTCTTTGTCTTTTAGGTTCCCAAACTAATGGGCACCAGCCTCTTAGAACTCTTCCCTCGGTTCGCCAGGACGTTAGTCGCTATCAGAGAGTGGATGAGGCCCTGCCACCAAGTGAGAAGCTTCTCCTTATTAATTCCCAGGATTTCAGGGTATATGCCCCCACAAAAGGGAAAAGCGCTGCTGTAGATTTCCAAAAAAGCGTTGTCTCTGAGAGAACCAGAAGTTGTGTGTGAAACATGCCACATTTTGTTTCACCAGGCTCAAAAAATGCAAATGGATGTGCTTGAAGCTATTTGCTTCCATGTCCCTGGAGATGCTGCTTCTGTTGTGATGTCCTCCCCAGTGGAAATCGAATTGTTTCATAGGGACATAGGAAGCTGCTTTTATAACAGGTTAGATTATTGTTCATCTAGCTCAGTACTGTCTACTTTGACTGGCTGCCACTCTCTGGGGTCTCAAGCAAAGGCCTTTTTTGTCATTTGCTACTAGCTCCTTCCAATGGGAGAGGCCAGAGATGGAATCTGAGACCTTCAGCACACACAACTTGTGTGTTCTAACACTGAGCTACCTCCTTTTTCATTGGGTATGGAGCTCATTCCATAGAGTCTCTAAATCAGTAACTCCCAAACATTGCATCAAGACACATAAGTGAGTCACAAGAGGATCGCTAGTCTGCCATGAGGAATAAATCCATGAAAGCTCCTGAGTACAGAGGAGTCTACATGCTAGGTCTCAGCATGATTCAGCTTTAAGCTGTGTTTTCAGATTTCTGCTGCACCTCTGCATTGAGTGTAATGAGGAAAAGGCTGCTGATTTTGCCTTTTAGGTAAAGGTAAAGGGACCCCTAAACATTAGGTCCAGTCGTGGCCGACTCTGGGGTTGCAGCGCTCATCTCGCTTTATTGGCTGAGGGAGCTGGCGTATGGCTTCCGAATCATGTGGCCAGCATGACTAAGCTGCTTCTGGCAAACCGGAGCAGTGCACGGAAACGCCGTTTACCTTCCCGCCGGAGCGGTACCTATTTATCTACATGCACTTTGACATGCTTTTGAACTGCTAGGTTGGCAGGAGCAGGGACTGAGCAACGGGAGCTCACCCCGTTGTGGGGATTCGAACCGCCAACCATCTGATCGTCAAGTCCTAGGATCTGTGGTTTAACCCACAGCACCACCCACGTCCTGTGATTTTGCCTTTTACAGAAAAAGAAAATAGGGATACTAGCTAGCAGAGGTTTTTGGAGGCACTGCTTTAAAATACCCGATCCCTTGTGTTTTACAATGCGTCTTCTTACCTTAGATTGGGAGGCACGCATTGACAGTCATGGGAGGATATTCTACGTGGACCACGTGAACAGGACGACAACGTGGCAACGTCCCACAGCTCCCCCGGCCCAACAGATCCTTCAGCGTTCCAACTCCATACAGCAAATGGAGCAACTGAATCGCAGGTGAGTATTATTCAAATTGGCTGTTATATATGCAGGTTTTTTAAAAAAATATCTTTCCTGCCATGTACCATTATTCTGAACGAAGAAGAAGACGATCAGACATCATTGTTTCAAATCAAAAAACTTTGCCTGGTTGGGAATAACTTACACCATATGTAAGGTTTGTTGTTAATCCAGAAATAATGACCTTCCAGTCTGTAAATAAGCATGCAAGATATGTTACGGTGAAGGGGAGGGGTGAGTTTCTTGAAAGGCAACTTCTGTTTCCGACCACCGGGGATGGGGGCGCCACTTGAAAAGGTGTGAAGATATTGATGGAGATTTCCAGAATTCTTTTATAATATTGACGTTTTATGTACAGCGGCAACCCGGCACTGGGGATGGAAGGTGGGAAGTGAGTGTGCCCTTGATGAGCTGCTTTTGCCCTTGATGGCGATGATGTCATGTAGCTAAATCGCAGTTGGCTATGTGGATCTTTGATGTCAACTTGTTCACTACTTGATTCCTGATAGGCTAGGATCATGTCATGAAGAGGTTCTCAAGTTAAAAAGAAAAAGAAAAAAAGGAATTGTGCTGGACTACTCCCTGCAGCCCCAACCCCAGGCCTGATCCCTAAAAGCCTGAGCGAAAGCCATTTAACAATTTAACTTCTGGTTTTGGCTGTGTATCAGTGTGTTGAGTGTGCTGGAGTCTCCGATGTATTTATTGGGTACCATACATAATACCAGTCTTGGAACTTCAGGTACCAGAGCATTCGACGGACAATGACTAATGACAGACCGGAGGAGCACCCAAATCCTATGGATGGAGCTGGAGAGGATGCAGATTTCCAGCAGCCTAATGCAGGTAAGGCCCCATTTAGTGCCACACTTCTCCTTCGTTGGTTTTTTTTTATATTTCATTATGCTTCTATGCCACCTGTCCCAATGGTGTTCTCCAGGCCAAGGACCACCAACTGAACTAGTGGGCACTTTTGAGAAAGTGCCGTGGTTGCCAGTCACAAAATGGTTGCTGTGGAAGGGGCGTGGTATAACACACTATTGGAGCCCCAGCAACAGCCTTATGGTTAACGTGGGAAGTTGGCTATTTCCTGCTGGCCTGATTATGGATATCACACAACACACACACACACACACACACACACACACACACACACACAGAGTTGTTGTCCAATCACAACAGGACGCATATCTCAGAACCAGGAAAAATATAGCCACGTCATTCCCATTTCACAGAAATCTCTTAGAAGATACCGTATTTTTCCGTGTATAAGACTAGGGTTTTTTTCTTTAAAAAATATGTTTGAAATTCTTATACACAGATACAATCTCCTCCCATTTTCTTAATTTGGAGTCCCCAAAAACAAGGGGCGTCATACATGGTGTGTGTGTGTGTGTGTGTGTGTGTGTGTGTGTGTTATACACACAAAAAAGGACGGTACTTGCACATTTTGCCCCATAACGTTCTTTCTAGGAGTGCAAGATACTTTCTTTTTAAAAAGAAAGAAAGAAAGAAACCTCACAGTATCGGCCTATGGGCATCGCTGGAAGACTCCACAAGTAGCATGTTGTCCACCAGCACTGGGTTGGTGATCCCTGCTTCTAGACAGTGCATAGTACATCAAACTCAAAAACATCATAGCGAATTTACCGATAAAACAATGGTAGAAGACATGACGAACTGCAGAAGCTTCCTAATTTCTCATACTTGGCTGCATAGGAAGAGGGGAATAGGGAATGTGTGAGTCGCAAGGCTTGCCTAGGTTCTTTTCTGCTCATGCACAGCCTAAACCATTCTTTACCGCGACACAGTAATACAAAAGCAGTTCAGTTTTGCAAACCTTGTGCTGCAAACAATACTAATTCTACATTAAAAAGGTACATTTGAAATAAATGCAACCATTTAAGTGATTCATTTTGTAGCAGGCATGTGAGGTCAAAAGGACAAAAAGTGTGGCTCACCCAAAGAGCCGTAGCAAAAGTTTGTGACGTTAATCCTGGATTTCCATCTCTGTGGGTTCATTTACTTACTTACTTTTTTTTTTTTGGCATAATAAATGTCAGCAGCAAAACCTGCTTTTCCACATCATGCAACCACACCTTGCTGTAGTGGCTATCCAGATTTATTTAAAAGTATAATATATATAGTAGTGTAAACTGCAGCTGGTTAAGCTGATTTCATCTTTGCAATGGCCTGTAGTGAATTCACTGGGTTGATAAGAACTTGGTGAATTTTTATCACTTCTATTCTGCCTTAACTCCTGCCCCTCCCTTTCCTCTCCTCTCCTCTTTCTTTCCAGCTGGAATATCCTCATTTTGCCACTCACCCCCATTTTTAAGCTTAATACGATTCCACCCAGTTGCTTATGATTGGGTTCTGCAATAATAATAATAATAATAATAATAATAATAATAATAATAATAACAACCCTATTATTATCATATATAATACACTCTCACGTATTAAAAACCAGACCTGTTTTTTTTTTAAATAGTATTATGCATTTTTAATAGTAAGTAAAAAGCAGTCTTGTAAAGTACAGGGAAAACATTAGTGTTTCAAAATCTGATTGTTTCCCCGCCCTCAAGGTCTGATTGTTATAGACCGGCTGGTGTTCATTATTCACCTGAAATAAGGATCCAACAAGCATTCTTTCGGTTGCCTATTTAATTTCAAAACTGTTACAGTTAAGTATGAACAAGAAAAGAGTATTCTATAACAAAGATAAAGGAAGAACAACAGCTAATTCTTGGGATGCCCCTTGGAGGACCTTAAGGTCCTTAAACAACAACACTTTGGAGGCCCTGAGCCTCAAGGAGGTTAGATTGGTCTCAACTAGGGCCAGGGCCTCTTCAGCCCTGGCCCCAACTTGGTGGAACGCTCTGTCACAAGAGACCAGGGCCCTGCGGGATTTTACATCCTTCCGCAGGGCCTGCAAGACGGAGCTGTTCCGCCAGGCTTTCGGCTTAGACTCACTCTGACCCCTTATATGGGATTTGGTATAAATCCCCCCCCCTTTTTTTTTTTGCTGGCCCATGTAGGACCAGCATGGATACCTGGCTCAGGTGAATATCTGATGTTTCCTCCCTTTATGGTCTTGATTTATGGACTACTACTAAAATGAGGCTGCATTTTAAGCTGTATTTTAAGCAGTATTTTAATTAACTGTTTTTGTTTGTTTTTCCCCTATTACGTTTTATTGTAATTTATATTTGGTGTTAGCCGCCCTGAGCCTGGCCCTGGCTGGGGAGGGTGGGGGTATAAATAAATTTATTTATTTGTTGTTGTTGTTTACGATGCTGAAGCCTTTGCACTAATTCATGGCTATGTCCATTTGTCAGATTTCCGAAGGGAGAATGTGCTGCCTCATTCTACCTCCAGATCCAGGCTTACTCTGCTGCTACAATCTCCCCCTGTGAAATTCCTTATCAGCCCAGAATTCTTCACAGTGCTGCATTCTAACCCTGTGAGTAGTCGGCGCAATTATACCTGTACACAAAAACTTGCAGGGATGTGGAGGGTTTCCATTTCCAGTATTATGAGAGCGATGGCAGGTGAGAGCTGCCACGAAATGTTGCAGCGCGGCGTACTCCCTATTCAGGATTCTAGTTCCCACCCACAACAGTGAGTCAGTGTTCCATGCCCACTGAACACAATCCGTCTTCACTGGGTTCTTTTTTAGGTGTGGGTGTCTCTCTCTTAAGGTTCTCCTGAGTCTGGCAATAGCTCCATCTTATGTGTGGGTACGTTTAGGCTACATAAGCACTCTCCCCCTCAATATTGGGTTGGGCAGAATTGGGGTCTACTGGTAGGCATCTGGTGGTTTGCAGTAGACTAGTAACTCCCCATTATCTAGCAATAGCAGCGAGAATAACAAAAAAACCCCCTCCGCCCCCATTATACTGCTGAAATTGGGAAGGCTTGGGATAACCAGGAATGTGTTTTTATGTTGGAGAACTGTGAGCTCAGCTCATTTCCTGCATTCAAAACAAATCCCTGGGTTTAGCAGCTGTTCAGAGACACCATGTTCTTTATCCTGCAAGTGAATGCCTTTCACCACTGGCTTCAGTTGGTGAAGTTCAGGGTTATAGTAAAAAAACTCAGAGAAGGTTTCATAAGGCTGGAGCCTGCCCTCCTCTGGTATGTAAGATAATTATTTTAATTGCTTTTGTTCTTGGTTTCTTTATTAAGCATTTTGTGTTTATTATCTTGTATTTTTATGTTGTGAACCGCCCTGAGATATGCATACTTAATAAATAATAATAACACACATAAGCCATTTTCACTAAGGTAACAATTACGAAAAGGATTGGCTGCATCAATAGGAGTATAGCATCTAGATCAAGGGAAGTAATAGTGCCACTGTATTCTGCTCTGGTCAGACCTCACCTGGAGTACTGTGTCCAGTTCTGGGCACCACAGTTCAAGAAGGACACTGACAAACTGGAACGTGTCCAGAGGAGGGCAACCAAAATGGTCAAAGGCCTGGAAACGATGCCTTATGAGGAACGGCTAAGGGAGCTGGGCATGTTTAGCCTGGAGAAGAGAAGGTTAAGGGGTGATATGATAGCCATGTTCAAATATATAAAAGGATGTCACATAGAGGAGGGAGAAAGGTTGTTTTCTGCTGCTCCAGAGAAGCGGACACGGAGCAATGGCTCCAAACTACAAGAAAGAAGATTCCACCTAAACATTAGGAAGAACTTCCTGACAGTAAGAGCTGTTCGACAGTGGAATTTGCTGCCAAGGAGTGTGGTGGAGTCTCCTTCTTTGGAGGTCTTTAAGCAGAGGCTTGACAACCATATGTCAGGAGTGCTCTGATGGTGTTTCCTGCTTGGCAGGGGGTTGGACTTGATGGCCCTTGTGGTCTCTTCCAATTCTATGATTCTATGATTTTTTGAATTAAGTTGTGATCATATTGTGTATTTCTTATGTACAGTGGTGCCCCGCAAGACGAATGCCTCGCAAGACGGAAAACCCGCTAGACGAAAGGGTTTTCCGTTTTGGAGGTGCTTCACAAAACGAATTTCCTATGGGCTTGCTTCGCAAGACGAAAATGTCTTGCGAGTTCCTGCGGTTTTTTTCCCCCTTTCCCCCCCCTTTTTCTAAACCGCTAAGCCGCTTATCAGCTGATCCGCTAAGCCGCTTAACAGCTGATCCGCTAAGCCGCTTATCAGCTGATCCGCTAAGCCGCTTATCAGCTGATCCGCTAAGCCACTTAACAGCTGATCTGCTAAGCCGCTTATCAGCTAAGCCGCTAAGCCGCTAAACAGCTGATCCGCTAAGCCGCTAATAGCGTTAAGCCGCTAAGCCGCTAATGGGCTCTTCGCAAGACGAAAAAACCGCAAGACAAAGAGACTCGCGGAACAGATTCTTTTCGTCTTGCGAGGCACCACTGTATTGTAAAATGTTATGAGGAGGGGAAAGAATAGAAGAACAGGATAAACTGCTGAGAGAGGAGACCTGTGCACAGCACACACATCTATCACACTGGTTTTTGTGGGATTCCAGAAGAGGGAAGTTTGCAACACCATGAAAACAGTTTCTCCTGGAGTAGAAGCAAAATGACCCATATCCATTACTGCAGTGTAACGCTAACGCTCCTTGGTGTTCCAGATCCTCAGGTCCAACTGGAATGGATACGTTAGTAGCTGCCTATGGAAATCATGTGGTAACTTACTCCCTTGGTTTTTGTATAAACAGATCCCAAGGAGTTTGCTGTTTGGGCTAAGGTTCTATGATAGCACCCTGCATTTCACACTGGTATACAGTGGTACCTCTAGTTGCGGACACGATCCGTTCCGGGGTGCCGTTCTCACCCCGAAAAGTCCGCAACGAGAACGGTGCTTCTGCGCAAGCTCAGATCACAATAGAGTGCTTCTGCACATGTGCGAAGCATGCAGAACACTTCTGTGCATACGCAAAGCACGCAGAATGCTTCTGCATGTGTGCGAAGGGAGCTTCCTGAAAGAAGTATTCGGTGGAACACGAAACATTAACACAGAACAGGAGTGCACTGCACACTGCAACATTTTGTTGCGGGTTCCACTTTTTAATTTGTTAAGTGGGATATAAATAATAACCTAAGCACCAGCTTCTGTGTTTGGGTGGGGTATTTAATTATTTATCCATATGAATGTTGCATGTTGAAATAAAATAACAACAATTTTCAGTACAGTGGTACCTCGGGTTACAGACGCTTAAGGTTACAGACTCCGCTAACCCAGAAATAGTACCTCGGGTTAAGAACTTTGCTTCAGGATGAGAACAGAAATCGCATGGCGGCAGCGCGGCAGCAGCAGGAGGTTTCATTAGCTAAAGTGGTACCTCAGGTTAAGAACAGTTTCAGGTTAAGAATGGACCTCCAGAACGAATTAAGTTCTTAACCCTTAGGTACCACTGTAATTGTTAATGGGTTCAGAGACAGAAACTATATTTTTTGTCTCCCATGTGTCTGACCGAGGTTGTACCTGAACCCCTGGTGCTTGACATGATGGTTTTAGAAAGCCTCTAGGTGAATTTTAAAATGACCCAGCGGTAGATCCAGCAAGCTGTTCGCCTAGGAGGAATTGCTGCTTATAAAAGATGAATGACAAAACACTTTATCCAGCCTTCTGAGGCTTGCGTAGACATTCAAAGCCTAACGCTTAGCTTCCAAAAATAATTGTCTTTGTTTCTTCCTCCCCTCCCACCATCCAGAGTGCCTACCGCATGTTTACAAACAATACGTGTCTGAAGCACATGATCACCAAAGTCCGGCGGGATACCCACCATTTCGAGCGCTACCAGCATAATCGAGATTTGGTGGGCTTCTTGAATATGTTTGCCAACAAGCAGCTCGAGTTGCCGAGGGGCTGGGAAATGAAGCACGATCATCAGGGCAAGGTAACAAATATAAAGAACTAGCTTGTAAATTAAACCAGCGTTAGACTTCTGTTTTCTTCATCTGAATACTGATGAAATTGAGGAAGCTGCCCTGGCCGAGCCAGATACTCACTCTTTCCACCCTCCACCCAAATAGGAGAATGATGATGCCAGTTTGCTGTGTTCTCGGTGATCTTCTCCCTAACATGCTAGTTTCCATGGCAGCATTTGGGTGTCATGCTAAACCCAGAGGTAGCCAACACTGGGGCACTCCAGATGTTGTGGAAGACAACTAACCATCTTAATTGGCTGGGCCTGATGGGAGCTGTTTACTATCCCTGCACTAAACTGTACTTTTAAATCAGATGGGGAAACTGTATGGATGTTGCTGGGCTACAACTCCCATCATCCATAACCGTTGACTTTGCTTGTTGGGGTTTATGGGAGTTGGAGTCTCAACAACATCTAGAGGGCCACAGGTTCCCCAGCCCTGGTTTAAACCATGAAGTGATCCTAGGTAAGCTTTGAGCTTCTCATCTCAGCCACACCAAGTTGGCTTGTTTCAAACAAACTATAGCTAACATTGACAGTTTGTTGGTTTGGATAGAATGTTTTAACTGTAAGGAAACACAGAAGCAAAGATTTTTATCCTTATCCTTCTGGCCATGCAGAAGGAGAGGGGAGAGAGTGCACTTGAGCCAAAGGCTCACCCAGGATCATTTATGTCACACTATACTCTGGCCACATGACCCGGAAGCTGTACGCCGGCTCCCTCAGCCAATAAAGCGAGATGAGCACCGCAACCCCAGAGTCGGCCATGACTGGACCTAATGGTCAGGGGTCCCCTTTACCTTTTTATACTACGGTTGAGCAAGATATACAAGTACAGCTTATGTTGGACTTAAAATAATTTCAAAGTGTAAATGTAATTTCTATTCCAATACCCCAGCTAAGGGACACCAATTGGTGTCAGCTTTCAAAGGAGATTAGACAAATTCAGTCTAAGTCTAGTAGGGATGGCTACCTGCTACCTCTGGGGTAGGGATGAATGGATCTTCCAGTTTCGGTTCTCTTGATGTCTCATTTTTCCCCATCTTAAATTCAGTCCTCCAGGTTTCTGTAGCAAATTTTTAAAAAAAATCCTCATGGAAATTGTTCAGTATTTTAGCGTAAATTTCTCCTAATGAACACATTTTTTTGTATGTGGTTTTGACTAATGTACACATTTTTTAAAGCATTTTCCCCCTAGTATAATGCATGTGTATATGTTATTTTCAAGGACGCGGGTGGCGCTGTGGGTAAAAGCCTCAGCGCCTAGGGCTTGCCGATCGAAAGGTCGGCGGTTCGAATCCCCGCGGCGGGGTGCGCTCCCGCTGCTCGGTCCCAGCGCCTGCCAACCTAGCAGTTCGAAAGCACCCCCGGGTGCAAGTAGATAAATAGGGACCGCTTACCAGCGGGAAGGTAAACGGCGTTTCCGTGTGCGGCTCTGGCTCGCCAGATGCAGCTTTGTCACGCTGGCCACGTGACCCGGAAGTGTCTCCGGACAGCGCTGGCCCCCGGCCTCTTGAGTGAGATGGGCGCACAACCCCAGAGTCTGTCAAGACTGGCCCGTACGGGCAGGGGTACCTTTACCTTTACCTATGTTATTTTCACCAGCACGTGCATTTTTATATACGCTTTACCCCAGTAGATTCATTTTTGTACACATGACTTGGTTGGATAGCTGCTTTGCAAAATTCAGAGTAGTGTGAATTTTGAAGGATACCTGTGCTTCCGTTATGTTTTGGAAAGTGCAGATTAGATCGATTTACCTTCAAATGTGAACTGAATCCAATTTTACCCCATCCTTACTTTAGGGGTGAGAGAGAGAGCGTCCTTTAAATACTATCGGTTGCTGGGGAGCTACTGCAGGAGAAAGTTACTTGCCCCTTATGTCTTCCTTGTTGGCTTCTCCTAGGCACCTTGTTCATTGATGTGAGAAGCAGGATTCTGGAATTGGTAGACCTTTGGTCTGGTCTATCACAGCTGCTCTTCTTGATTTTTGTTGGTGATAACCTGTACAGTGGTACCTCGGGTTACATACGCTTCAGGTTACAGACTCTGCTAACCCAGAAATGGTACCTTGGGTTAAGAACTTTGCTTCAGGATGAGAACAGAAATTGTGGGGTGGCGGCAGCAGGAGGCCCCATTAGCTAAAGTGGTGCTTCAGGTTAAGAACAGTTTCAGGTTAAGAACGGACCTCCGGAACGTATTAAGTACCTAACCAGAGGTACCACTGTAAACCTATGACTAACATGTGGGCTGCTGGTTTGCAGAGGACTTTGTAGCCTCTGTCTTTTTCATCTATGGCTGGTTTCCCCATGTGCCCTTGAGCACAACAGCGTATCCAGAAGAAACTAGAAGTTGTGCAGTGATCGCATATTTTGTGGCTATCTTCACCCTGCATCAGAAAAGGAAGCGGAACAGGCTCCTGTGCTGCGGTCTTATGAAAGACGCTGAGATCTATCAAGGGTGACCAACAGCTAAACTAGGAAGAGACCAGAGGCACCCAGTAGTCGAGTTTCTTGGCCACTGACAGATGATAATTTTTATAGCACAAGCATGACTAGTGCGAAAGGTTTAAAATGCTGTGTTGGTTTTGTTAGCTCAGGAAACAGAAATTGCTCAGCGTTTGGTTGCGAGAGAGATTTGATATGGCCTAGGGCATTCCAGAACAACTTTGTACATTTGGCTTGAAGTTCAGTTTCACTGAAACAGTGGCTGGGTGACCTTGGGGGAGGCACGGCTGCCCCTTTTTATTTGAAAATGAATTCACAATTAATGTATGGTGCTGCAAGGGACGGAGAGTGCCGCTTAGTCTTCAAAGTACCCGATAAGATAAAGCAGAAGGCAACTAAAAACAAAAGATGGCTGGGCACTGCTGTAGAGGGAGGTGCTGCACTTTTGCAATGCTCGATAAGCACTAGCGTGTGCTGGAGGAGTTGCTTTTTCTGCTTTTTAAAGCGAAGGTTTTTCTTATTATTATTGTGCATTCCTTCTGTCTGGGGTAACTCAGCTCTTTGGAATGCGTTTGGAGTCAAGGGAGGGACGGAAACTTCATTTGCCCTCTTCCTTCTGCTTTTCACCGCACAAGTTAAAATGGATAAAATTCCCTTTGCAGGCAGGAAGGGAGGAGCAGTAGCATGAGTATTCCGCTGAAACAAGGAGGCGTCTGCTTTCCTTCCCCATTTTTTTAAAAAACCTTCACTACTTAGGGATGGGATACAGTGCCTCTGGAAGACTGTATAAAGGGTGAACATAGAAAGAAAGAAGGCAGGACAGTTTGGAGTATAAGCTCCAAAATGCTTTGCTGTAGCTGCTGGGAAAATGCTTTGCATGCATTGAGGCCGCAGGCCTAAGCTCCCTAACTCTTTGTTTTGGGACCTTAAACGAAAAGTTCTGTCCTTTAGCCATGTGCTTGGAGTTCCCTTAGGAATCAAGTTTTGAAAAAACAGTCACTTACTCCACATTGGAAGGCAGGAGTTGAATGTCTTACAAATAGTGGGCCTGTTCATTGTAGGAGCTCAATTACATATGTACATATGCACATTGGCTCTTGTTTTAGCATAGCGTGGTGATGGCCAGGGGGCCTGGGAGCATGATTTTGAGGAGGCGCACGCCAGGCACCCCTACGCTGCCTGTGTGTCCCTGCCCTGCCTGTGTGTGTGTGGGGGGGTGCCTTTGGGCCCCAGAGCCTGGCCTGGCTGTGCTGCTGTGCCGCAGGCTCCCTTGATGAATGGCCACCCGACCAATATTGCGGGGAATGCACCCACCAAAGGCCACGCCGGCTGGCCAGGCTCCTCCCTGCACTGGCGGGTGGGCAGATAGTGCAGCGGGACCCCGTGAACCGTACGTGCCCCATGTCCACATGGCAGCAGCGAGGGTTGGACTGTTGTGGCAGGTTTTGTTTACCCTCCGCGCCCAGCCCCTGGTTCCGCCTGATGCATGGTGTGTACACATGCCAGCGAAGGATGCGACGCCACTGAGTTCATACAAATATCCCCTCATACACCCACAATTCCATGCAGCCCAACTGGTGGTGTGCAGCAGCTCACTTTGAGCACATGGTTTCATGTAGTTCATTTCAGGATTGGAGATGAGATGTGCTCATGGTTTCTCAGAAGTGGTTGTGTCAGCCGAGTCCTTTCCTTGCACAACCTTCCTGTCCTTGTATACACGCATAGATGACTGAGCTGTTTTGCTGATGGTGAAAGTACCCTGAGTTGTTTCGAGTTTTCGTTATGACATAATTACAGTAGAACAGGGATGGCCAATTGCTGGCTCATGGACAAAGTCTGTCCTTCCCTCCTAGGGCCATTTAGAGATTTATTTTTTAACAGTACAACTTGGCAGAAAATATTGCTGTTGGTGCTATTTTATTATATGAACACAAGTTGTGTGTTGTTTCTTGCTGCCTTGAAACTGAAATACAGGTGGAGACCATACCTGCTATAGTAGTACAGTGGTGCCTCGCAAGACGAAAAGAATCCGTTCCGCGATTCTCTTCGTCTAGCGGTTTTTTCGTCTTGCGAAGCAAGCCCATTGACGGCTTAGCGGATTAGCGCTATTAGCGGCTTATCGGATAAGCGGATAAGCGGCTTAGCGGCTTAGAAAAAGGGGGGAGGGGGGAAAAACCCGCAGGAACTCGCAAGACATTTTCGTCTTGCGAAGCAAGCCCATAGGAAATTTGTTTTGCGAAGCACCTCCAAAACGGAAAACTCTTTCGTCTAGCGAGTTTTCCATCTTGCGAGGCATTCGTCTTGCGGGGCACCACTGTAGTAGCAAAAAGCATATCAAAATAAACTCGAGTGATGGTTGGCTTATGATTTGATAGCTAACACATAAAGTTGGCATTGAGCAGTCTTGTCCTTGATACAGTCAGTGGAGCATGAGACTCTTAATCTCAAGGTCAAGGGTTCAAGCCCTACATTGGGTGGAAGAATCCCTCACTGCAGGGTGTTGAACTGAATGACCCCCGTGCTCCCTTCCAGCTATACAATTCTATGATTCTAAGATCAGTTGCTGATCCAAGGAGAGAAAGCAGGTAACTGATACAGGATTTGCTGAGTCGGCACTTTGCAGGGTGAGAGTTAAGTCTTTGGTGCATCAGGTGGCAGTGCGTTCAGAAAGTGGCCTTTTAGCCATTCGTATTTGACTTAGACCACTGAAGAGTAAACGAGCCATACTGAGAAGAAGTAAACATACAGTCATCCCTTGGTTCTCAAACTTAATCCGTTCCGGAAGTCCGTTTGACTCCCGAAATCGTTCGAAAACCAAGGCACGGCTTCCGATTGGCTGCAGCAGCTTCCTGCACTCAAGCAGAAGCCGTGTCGGACGTTTGGCTTCTGAAAAACGTTTGCAAACCAGAAGAATCACTTCTGGGTTTTCAGCATTTGGGAGCTGATTTGTTCATCAACTAAGCTGTTCAAGAACCAAGGTATGACTGTAGTGGCAAAAAGATTCCTCTTCCAGCTGCAAGCATTTATGCTTGCTTGATGAGACGATTTGTCCTTGCTTCCCCTGTGCACTGTTCCAGGGGTCCTCCTGATACCCGCCTCCTATACATTGTTTTTTTTTTGGGGGGGGGGGGAGTTGCAGCAAAAGAGAAAGGAAAGCTTCGTTTTGCTAGCAGAAGTCCTTGCATTGTTTTTTGCTGGCTGGAGCAGAGAGTTGAATCTGGCCCAATGTACTGTAGTTTCACGGATGAGCCATAGACTAGTAGTTAGGTCCGTTTATGTTTGTTCTAAGAAAATGTCCCTAACTCCTAGGGCAGGCATGGCCAAAACGTGGCCCTCCAGCTGTTTTGGGATTACAGTTCCCATCATCCCTGACCACTGGTCCTGTTAGCTAGGGATGATGAGAGTTGTAGTCCCAAAACAGCTGGAGACCCAAGTTTGGCCATGCCTGTCCCTAGGGACTTGGAGAGCTGCAGCGTGGCCTAGTGGTGCTGAGGTAGCAACCTGAGTCCTTACCCTATGCACTTGTTTGCTGTCTTAGCTAGTATCACAATAGCGTGTGTGCTTCTGCATGCTGTATTTTTAGTTTTGTAGAAAGAAAAACGTATATTTGAACAGATACATTGCCCATCTGGGTAAAATGTGAAGCTTTTTCCAAACCAAAATGCCCTGTTTCTCTGCCCAGCTTCCATAAATATCTAGGCTACACCCTTGCCTGGTTGGCCAGTGGTAAGTATAAAATTAGGCTGTTGGGTTGTTGAGTGTTGGTTTTTTTTAGTGTTCTTCATCTCCATTTCCAGCTGTGGTGCCATTGTCCAGATTAGCCCAAGGCTTTGAAGCTCCAGTAGCTTTTCTTTTCTCTAATGAAGCTTCAAAGCAGTGATCCTGAGTTTCATTATGTAGCAGACTGCTACCGGCTGTCCTCAAAGCACTTGTGCTTAACGAGATATGATTGCATTCATTTAGTGTAATCCTTAAGCATCTTTTCCTGTTTGTCTAAGTGCGTTGCACAAACCAGTGCAGCGTGCTTTGCTAAATTGCTGTGTAAGAAATCAGAATTGTGCATATGCAACACTGTTCATATGGAAACATTAGTTTCCCTTCAGGACAGACTTGATCTGAATTTGTCTTTCAAGTTATATGCTTGGTTTAGGGTTCATCTGATTAAAATTTTAGCCCTTGGGAGGCCAGAGCTTTCTTCCAAATGCACAAGTTTAAATTAGATAAAAGCCAAAACATCAAGCAGGCTGATTCATAAACCTGTTAAGCCAGAGTGCATAAAGCAAATTAGATTGGACAGGATCTAAATGAAAAGACTCTAGTTTAATTGGGGTGATGACACAAATGCCTGGGTCTAACCCCCCCACCTCTACCAGCACCCATCACAAGCAAAACCTGAACAGAGGCCCTCAAGCTTTTAACATGCAATGCTCACATGTTGATCTCAAGTTCATGCATTCATCCATTGTTCACTGCAGAAAATATCCAAACAACAAAAGCGCATCTTGTTTTAACCCTCTTTGGGCAGTCATTAGGCGTTCAGTGAGTTGTATTTTCGTGAAGCACTATGGTGTTTCATTAGGATAACTGGTGTATTATCTTGCCATGATAACAGCAGCAAGACTTTGGATGTGAGGACGCAACAGACTCCGAAAGGGTTTTGTTCTTAACTGACCACAGCAGGAATTAACATCAGGAAAAATGTATAATTAATACACTGAATTAAATGGTATGAAATCATGTAAAAACAATGGCAATGGTTAAGACAAACAATACATAAAGTTCTGCCAGCATGGCATAGTAATGGATGGAAACCAAACTGCAGTGGAATAGAATCAGGTCTGCTTGCGATGGATACAGGGCAGAACGGGCATTGCTAACTTTGTACATTCCTTCCCCTGATTTGTGTAGTGCTCTTCAGTTAACTTCAGATCTTTCCACAAAAACCTACCTTTATCCATAAAGCCTTTACTAGCGCTATTTTTCTAGAAAAAGAGGTGCCAGAACTCACCATGAAAGCTGTCTTCCTAGTTCTCTTATAATGGCAATGGCGCCCACCTGAGAGGTTCTGGCTGGGGGGGAAAGCCCTGCCCTTGACTTAATTTCTTAATCCTCATTTCTTGCTGTATCTGAGCTTTAAGTTCCTGCAACGCATTGAGCTTTCCCTCCCCACCACTGTTTGTTGTTTCTCCAAATGTAGATCATTATAAGCTGTTTAGGGACAGGAACCTGTTTATATTTTGCCTATGGGACTCTGCAGAATCTTGTACACTGACAGTGCTGTATGTATGGGTGGATAAAGAAATGCCAGATAACAGCTACTAGAATTGTGGCACCTTAATAACTAACAGGTTAATTACGGTGTGAGCTTTCTTGGGCCAAATGTTTCTGATTCCTTCAGGGTAGATGCCAGGTATTTTCTCTGAATCATTAAGGGTAAAGTTTCAGGTTCTTGGAACGCGAGTGGCACTGTGGGTTAAACCACAGAGCCTAGGACTTGCCGATCAGAAGGTCGGCGGTTCGAATCCCCGCAACGGAGTGAGCTCCCGTTGTTCGGTCCCTGCTCCTGCCAACCTAGCCGTTCGAAAGCACGTCAAAGTGCAAGTAGATAAATAGGTACCGCTCTGGCGGGAAGGTAAACGGCGTTTCCATGCACTGCTCTGGTTTGCCAGAAGTGGCTTAGTCATGCTGGCCACATGACCCGGAAGCTGTACGCTGGCTCCCTTGGCCAATAAAGCGAGATGAGCGCCGCAACCCCAGAGTCAATCACGACTGGACCTAATGGTCAGGGGTCCCTTTACCTTTACCTGCTGCTTAGCTGCATAGCACAAGTCTCACAAGGCTGCAATCTGAAGCATGCTTAACCTCAAAGTAAAGTTCCTCTAGGGTCAAAACGTGACATACTCCCAAGTAAAGAGGTTTATGACTGGCTGCTTCCCTGGCAAAAGATCAGGTCCTGCCATGCCTACGGTTTTTCTGGTTTAGGCAACTGCTTCATGCAGCTGCTGCTTCCAAAGCTGTTAGGGGTTGTGCTGTATTTTGAAATCTGCTTTTGCTTCTCCAGCTACTCAGAATTTTGTCTGGTTGTTGTTTTAGCTGCCCTACCTAGAATAGCCCTCCTCAGATTGCAGCTGGCATGCTTCAGCCTGCAATCACATTGTGCCATGGTCCTTAATCAGATGTTTCACATGTGTACTCACCCATTTGTGGTTGTAATTATACAGTAAGCAGTTGGTTGAGGTTGGTTTTTTTATACTTTTTTTGAAGTTGTTTTTTTAAAATTTCTTTAAAAAGTAGATAACTTCGTGTCCTTCCTCCCAGATATTAGGTGAAACAGAGACCTACCTTTGAAGATCTGACCAGCTATTTTGAATGAATATGTGAAATTCAGCCCTCCTTGCACACCACCCCAGTTTCATTCCCTCCCAACAACAGAGCCTTCCCTGTCATGTAGGGATCTGGGAGAAATGAAATTTGGTTTGCATTTAAAGGTGAACCTACTTAATGAGCACTTTCCAAGGCAACGCAAGAACCTCAAACACAGTATTAAAATTCACACTTCTCTGAAATTTGCAGTGGAGTTCTCTGAGCAAGTAATGCAGACAAAGATGCATATACTGACATAAGAATGTATATATTGGTGAAAATGACATTAAAAACACATTGCATTAGGGAAAAGTGCCAAGTAAAAACGTGTATACTAGGGGGAAATGCATACAAACATGCATATTACGAGAAATTTCACACTGAAATGCAAGTGAATTTTCACGAGGATTTTTATAAGCAATGCAGACTGATGTGGAGAGCTGAAATGAGGGCTGGGAAGATGATAAAGTGAAATTGCCCATCAAATCTGACTTTTTCTCCTACTTCCTACATTCTTGGTACCCCTGAGTTCTCATCCTCAACCCACTCAGCTCCTGTTTGTGAACGAACCATCATTCTCTGTGATTAGTTGCTCAAGTCCTCTCCTCTTGAGCAATCTCATTGTTCGTTTCACTGGACTTCTGTGAATTGCTGTGCACACAAGAATCAGAACAGTTTTTGGAGCACCAAAAGCCTGTGTAGTGCTGGTAATCCCGTGTTAGAACGCACCCACCCACTCACCCCCAAAGAGTTCCCTGTTGCGTGACAAAGTTAAAGATCTTAACGGCCATTAGAACATAAGACTTCCTGCGCCTCTAACCACCCAATGCTTTGCTGCTCACAAGTGCAGCTTAACATAGGAAGGCGTGCAGACAGAAATACCCACAGGAATCATAGTGAGGTTTTGGCAAGTAATGAAATGCTTTCCTCTCACTCGTCTCCTCTTGCTTCTTTACCAGGCTTTTTTTGTCGACCACAATTCCCGCACCACGACGTTCATCGACCCACGGCTTCCTTTGCAGAGCAGCAGACCGACGAGTGCATTGGTCCACCGGCAACATTTGACGAGGCAGCGCAGCCACAGTGCTGGTGAGGTAAGCTAGCACTTAGCCCATGTGTGTGAGAGAGAGCGATCACCTGTCAAGGTTACAGGATCCTCGGTTCTTCACAGTCCCATTTCTACATTCATGACGGATAACATTCATTGTTATGTCAGTCTTCTGATTCCTTCCTCGGAATGTAATTGCATTGGTAACCTGGATCAGCCTTCCCCAAACAGGAGCTCTCCACATTTTACTGAACATTACTTCAGCACAGCCTGCATGTCCAGTGGTCAGGGATCATGGAAGCTGTATTCCCTATGGAGGACACCAGCTTGGGGAAGTCTGGCTTTTCAAATAAACCATTCAGAGAACAACTAATGACCGAGTGGGGATTTGAACCCAGGCCCTGGCCATGCAAGTCCCAACATTCTGGCCAATATTTTCCCATCAGATGTCAAGGAAATAAACAACTGTCAAGGAAATAAACAATCTAACTTTTAGAAGACATCTGAAGGCAGCCCTATTTAGGGAAGTTTTTAACGTTTGATGTTTTATCGTGTTTTTAATATTCTGTTTGGAGCAGCCCAGAGTGGCTGGGGAAACCCAGCCAGATGGGCGGGACATAAATAATAAATTATTACTCACTGTCAGAGACAATACATTATATATTATATTGGATATGGTTAAAAAAGAAAAGTTAGTGCCACACATGTCTAATCCAACCCACATCAGCTTTATCATGGAGGCGCAGGTTACAACAGCCAAGGTGACATTTTTCCACATTTTGCCGCATCAAGCAGTTGGTCCCTTACCTTTCCTGCCCCGACCTGGCCATAGTGATCCATGCGATGGTCACCTCCAGGCTTGAATACTGTAATTCGCTCTACGCGGGGCTGCCCGTGAAGCTGTCCCAGAAACTCCAGCGAGTGCTGAACGCTGGTCTCTGCCATGGGAGCATATTCACCCAGTGCTTTTCAAGCTGCACTGGCTCCCGGTGGAGTACAGGGTCAGATTTAAGGTGCTGGTTTTGACCTTTAAAGCCCTTCACGGCTTAGGACCCTCGTACCTACGGGACCGCCTCTCCCGGTATGCCCCACGGAGGACCTTAAGGTCCATATATAGCAATACCCTAGAAGTCCCGGGCCCTAAGGAAGTTAGATTAGTCTCAACCAGAGCCAGGGCCTTCTCAACACTGGCTCCGGCCTGGTGGAACGCTCTGCCTCATGAGACCAGGGCCCTGCGGGATCCGATTTCTTTCCGCAGGGCCTGTAAGACAGAGTTGTTCCACCTGGCCTTTGGCTTAGAATCAGTTTGATTCCCTCCCCCTCTTTCTTTTTCCTTTCTCCTCCTGTGAAGAGGCTGCATCCTAATGTTTTAATGTTGCATCTTAATCTTTTAAATTTTATTTTAATCAACTTGTTTTTATTATTGGTTGTTAGCTGCCCTGAGCCTGGTCTTGGCTGGGGAGGGCAGGGTATTATTATTATTATTATTATTATTATTATTATTTTGTTATTTTTATTATTATTATCATCAATGACAAAGCAGCCTTAGGAATGCTTTAGCTGGTTTACAATAGATGCATGGGAGTTATTTACTTCTTTCTTTACTTCTTTCTTTAATTCTTTCTTTCAGTTATTGAGCTTTGAAAAGCTTGTTCTTATTTATTAAATTTATATACCGCACTATACCCGCAGGCCTCAGGGCGGTTCACAGGATAAAATAGAACTATAAAAACACAAAATATATAATCGAAATAAATACAAAAACTACCCAGTTATCTTTTCATGACCAAGCAATGTCACAAAGTAATCTACAAAGAGTAAATACAGTAGAACCACAGGCAGAGAATTAGACACTGGATGGTTATAGACAGATAGATACCTGCAGGCTTCTGAAATGGATCAACAAAATCCTCTTAAGGAAAAGCATAGTTAAAATATAAGTCTTTATTGAAGGTTAGGACTGAACGGACCAATTTGCTATAAACTGGAAGGGAGTTCCACAACTGCGGAGCCACCACTGAGAAGGCCCTGCCTTGTGTGCTTGCTCACCTATCTAACAGATTTCACCTATCTAACAGATACCGGTGTTTGCCATCCTTAAAGTACTCCGGTCTCAAATTTAGGGCCTTAACAGGCTGATAATATCTTTGCAGTGTTCAAAACTCCCATTGTTCTAGGTGCCTTTTGTGACAGGGAATTTCATTAGCACGAGCAGTTTCTGACCTCTGGGAGCAGTACTGCGCCTAAGATTCCAGATTAAAACTGCAGAGTGGAAGGAAACGAGGACCTTTTTCTGCCTCTCCACTTCCAGCTACTCTCTGAGGGCTGGAGAAGAGACCCTCTTAAGAATTTTGAGGAGGCGGGCAGGGGAAGGGCTAGACCATGTGAAAAACGAGCGTAATATTTTAGCTGCAGTTCATTCATTTTCAGCTTTGTATTCTTGTTATAAAAAAGTGTGCCTAGACATTCCGTTGTTGCGCCCTTAACCTAGGTTTAAGGTACCATTATCTCATAGCTTTCATATCTCAGTTTCTAACACTGTATCTTTGACCTGTAGCTCACTAGGCTCCAAGCTGCATTTGAGTTCCAAGTTTTGGTGGGTTCTGGGCTCCAGAACTTTGCTATCTTCCTACTGATCTCAACACAGCCAGTCATCGATTGCAAAGCAGTGCACTCCTCTAAACAAGTTCATCACAGAAAACAAAGTATGCAAATATTGCAGTTAGCTATCTTATCACTCGTGGACCAAGGTGACAGGAGTTCTCAGTTCCCCTGGAATCTATAGCAGCGTGTCAGATTATAGCCTGAATCAGCTGGATTCAGGTTGTGCCAGCTCGACAAAAGTACCCTGACCTTTGCAATAACAATTTTTATCTTTTGCAAAATGTCCCTGCCATTTCCCCTTTATACCACTGGAGGGCCTTTGAATACAGATATTTGTTCACAGAACAACAGCAACAGGAGCACCCTGTTTTTCACATCTTGGCTTTTTGATATGGTTATCTGTTTCAAGTCAAGCCAAAGGATGCACTGAATGTCAAAATGGGGGGGCAGGCAGGGGAAGCAGAACATGTACCATACTGACTAAGAAATTGGACACGAGCCCATTCTTGGAATCCTTCTCTAATAATTTCTAATAAAAACAAGTGTGTTTATAAGCATACAGGTATTGATTTTTAAATCTCTTTGGGCCCCTGCTGTGTGTTAACTCTGCTTCCTGCACATTGGTCTGTGCACAGTCATTCTCCTGGCCCTCCCTTTAATTTATTAAAAGTCACCGTGCAAAGGAGTGGGTTGCAAAAACCGAAAACAACTGCTTATATAGCAGTGTGCATATTGAAATGAAGCATATAGTATAAAGCAAATACTGTAGTAACCTGTTAGTAACTTACAAATATTTGCAAGGTTACCATTTTTAAACTGAAAGGTCATCACTCTTCTTGTTTTTCCTTCTTATAAAGACCTTTTCTGAGCTTGGTCCACTATTCTTGGGGTCAAAGTTTGAAGGGGCGAGGCTGTAAAGGGGCGGGGAAGTAAATCAAGGAGATGGAGCAAATAATACTTGTATTCCCACTTCCTGACACACTTCAAAAGGAGTTGTTTCCCCCCCCACTTTTCTCCTGTACTGAGAAATGTACAAATCTAGTTTTGGGAGACTATGTGTTTTTGCTTCTTTGTGGCTCTTTGGCATCTTAAAAAAGCAAGTTGGGTTTGATCTATTTTAATGACACAAAGTTGTGGGTGAAGATTTGCAAATATGCATGTTTCTCACGCTGAGAGGAAAGGGTATGCAGTGAGCCTGCAGAGCAGGGAGCGATGAACTACAAAAACCCCTGAAGTTCATGTAACAAAGACATATGGGAGCCAGGAAATTGCAGAAGTAAAGGTTGCTCTTACAGAGCAGAATGCACTCAGCTGTAACTGTGAAGGGAAGCGACAGTCATAGATGGTGCTTTTGTGCTTCCTGTATGGGACCCAAGTATAAAGCCATAAAGAATATTAAACCTCACCAAGGCCTGCAATGTCAGCTGAGCTTGTTTGTTCTGGTGCGTATCAAAAGCAGGGTTACTTGCGATCAGTTATGATTTGTTCACATATTGGGGGGAAATCTTCAAGCGCACACTAGTTCTCAGCAGAAACAGAACTCCTCCAGGCTGTTAAATGTTACACAAAGTAAAATAAAAGTTTATGTTAAACTCTCAGCCCAGACTGAGCTTTTTATGGTTGGTAAGTAGAGTAATGGTGTAATAATAATAATAATAATCACAACAACAACAACAATTTTATTGCTGATACCCTGCCCATCTGGCTGGGTTTCCCCAGCCACTCTGGGTGGCTTCCAGCAATATATATAAGTATGTATATATATATTATATATGTATACATATGTGTATATATATATATATATATAATGTCAGACATTAAAAACTTTCCTGAACAGGACTGCCTTCAGGTGTTTTCTAAAAGTTGTGTAATTCTTTATCTCCCTAACATCTGATGGGAGGGCATTCCACTACCAAGAAGGCCCTCTGCCTGGTTCCCTGTAACCTCAGTTCTTGCAGTGAGGGAAGCACCAAAAGGCCCTCGGTGCTGGACCTCAGTGTCCGGGTTGAACGATGGGGGTGGAGACGCTCCTTCAGGTATACTGGGCCGAGGCCGTTTAGGGCTTTAAAGGTCAGCACCAACACTTTGAATTGTGCTCGGAAACGTACTGGGAGCCAATGTAGCTCTTTCGAGACCGGTGTTATGTGGTCTCTGTGGCCGCTCCCAGTCACCAGTCTAGCTGCCGCACTTTGGATTAGTTGTTGTTTCTGAGTCACCTTCAAAGGTAGCCCCATGTAGAGTGCATTGTGGCCCTTTAATACTTGCAAAAGCTCTTAAACAGATACTGAGTCAAACAGGTGCCAGCTGAGACATCGGACTGGATTCAGCTTGCAAGGCCTGCTAGCCGAAACCCTTCCGAGGACTTTAACTAGCACTGCAGTGTTTTCTCACATCTTCCCCTGCATGCCTGCACCTCCTCTCCTCACGTCACCCCCAAAATTGGCTCAGTGGAGCGGTCAGAAGAACCCCGAGAACAGCATGCATTTGGAGAAGGGGATTGTTCTGTGTGGCAAGCGGAAATGTTTGTACTGATAGACTGGTTGCCATAGTGCTACACTGAATTTCTCCTGTTGTTTTTAACTGGATGTATTTGAGACTGATACCAATGTGAAAAAAAAAAACAGAAAAGAGAGTTGAAATTGTATTAAAGCTTGTTAGATGATAATTTTCACCTTGTTTGAGTCATTTGTGAAGGCACTTACATTTCATTTGTCCCCCGTTCACTAGTTTCTAATTGATACATAGACACAATATTTTTATAAAAAAGCACAATTGGGATCGCTTTGTTCTAGAAGAGAGGATGTAATGTGAAGTTGGGGTAGGAGGAGTTTTTGCATAATTAAAAGACCCCCACTGGAGGTTGTTTTGGACCTCAAACATGGTGGAAGGTTAAATGTCTGAAGAAACATTTTAGTAACATTTTAGTAAAGCAAAACTGCTTTACTTTATTTAAAAATATTTTAAATGACAATGTAAAGTAAGGCGTTTCTTTCTGACCATGGTCCTTTCGATAATCGTCTCGCATTGGCCCCAAAGCTACCACAACTGGGAACTACAATGTAGTTAATACGTGTATGTAATGAATGTGCACATTTGGGGTTACGTAATGAGCAGTCTTGAGACTCTGAGGGAAAGTTTAACTCTCTCCCACACTCTTGCTCAGTCCTGACAGAAAACTCTCTGAAGCTGCTATTTGCGTTTTGAGGGGAAGCTCCCATCGGTGCCTCTGGAGGCTTCTCTTGAAGTTCAGACAGCAGCTTCAGACAGGATTTTATTTTTAAAAAACGGGAAAGTATTCAACTTCCTTTCCTCACTTCTCACCAGCGGCGTAGCGTGGGTTGTCAGCACCCGGGGCAAGGCAAGTAATTTGTGCCCCCTAACCCGGGGCAAGGCAAGTAATTGGCGCCCCCTAACCTGGGGCAAGGCAAGTAATTTGCGCCCCTAACCCCTAACCTGCCACCGCTGCCAGCTTCTTCTTGCTGCTGCCTGGGCTGGTCGGGTGTGGTTCTCTCCCGCGCTCAGTGCTGAGCTGGGCGGCCGCTGCACTGTCCCTCCCCCAGATAGTCCCTCCCTCGCTCTCTCTTCGCTCCGCACCGCAACGCACGCCTGGCACCCTCCCCCTCCACAGTGGGCGGCGCCCCGGCAGCTTGGATCGGATTCGCACAGCCAGCACTGCAGTGAGAGAGAGTGAGTGAGCTAGGTAGGGGCAGAGAGCTGCGAGTGCGAGCGCGCCCCTCCAAATGTTGCGCCCGGTGCGGCTGGCCCCCCTGCACCCCCCACGCTACGCCACTGCTTCTCACCAACCAAAAGCTGCTTCCCCCTGGCTGCTGTTTTCAAAACGATCAAATCAGTTTTGTACCTAAGAATAATGACCTCTGGTTTTTTTTTGTTTCGTTTCGTTTTTCCAGGTAGGAGAGGATTCCCGCCATTCAGGACCTCCTGTTTTGCCGAGGCCATCAAGTACATTCAACACAGTGAGCAGGGCTCAATACCAGGACATGGTTCCTGTGGGTATGTGTGCCTTGTTGAGTCATGCTTTTTTTTCATTTTGCATGGGAGGGCTGTGTCTTACGTTACCATTATAAGGCATGAGGTTTCTCCCGCAATTTACTGCTGTTCTAAAAACAACAACAAAATATTGGGCAGGATCCAGTGTTGCACGAGTGGACCTAAGTGAAATGTATATTGTGAAATACTAGGTGTGGCTCTGCTATATGCACACATCTTGCTTGGGGTAAACTCTTGGCGTTAAATGCTATGCTATAATGCTATAATGTTGTAACCTAGGAGGTGTTCCTCTACAACTGGAGCTGGTTATTTTGGTTTTCTGCAAGCATTTTTCTCGGCCTCGTGCCTTAGGGTTGCCAATCACCCAGCATTTTGCAGGACTACCTGAGCCGAACGCCTTTTTGGAGGCCACTCTGTGACCTTTCAGACATGGATTAACTAGAGTCTGATGTTGACAGACGATAGGACGGGGTAGGAGGATAACGTTGGAAAAAGAACATCCAAATTGTTCTAGCTAATTGGCTCCTGAACTGGTAGCAACTTCCACCCACCTGAGCTCAATACAGGAAGACTGAGAGAAATGGGTGAGAGTTTAGTTAGACAGGGCTGAAAGTGGGGAGCTTGTTCTCTGAAAGTGAGCACTTGCTGTCAGTGAGATTGCAAAGCCTCTTCACATTTTAAAAAAAAGTTTATGTAACTAGGAACACATTGTACAAATTAAATTGTTTTTAAACTTGCAAGTTGCTTTGTGTGTCCACTTACACGAAAGCAGAGTCAAATATGCATTAAGAAGATTTCAACGAAAGAGTTTCCATGACATTTTGTGCCGGGGTTTTTGGTTTTTTTTAAAAAAAGAATGCACAAAAAGACCACATTTAAGCGGTACACCATTTTGTGCACTTTTCAATGCTTTTCAGTGCATTCATTCATGTGCAGAATCCAGAAAAGTGTGTGATCTTCCTGGGAGTTGCATTCCAATCCCCAAATTAGTTTGGGAGTGTCAGATTGGGCCATTTTGCTGCAAAAAGAGATCGAGTGAATTCCTCTCCCATTCCTTCACCGTACATTTTGCCTTTGTTGAACATTATTTAACATTATTTCTCAATATTAGGTTATCCATGGATATATAGCCACAGAAAAGTTATGTGGCAGAAGTCTCTGTTTGTGTGGCATTCCATATGAACATTGTAGCCTTGCTGAGCTTTGGAAAAATATGAAAGCTGTTCAGAAATATCTGCTTGAGAAAAACACAAACATTGAAAATTGCAAATATAGGCAGTGAACATTTGCTCAATAAATATGCGAGTTAAGTGTGCCACAGTTTGATATTCTGCATCCGGCAACCTTAAGTGTGCAGCAGATGGTTATCAGAACAGAACAGCAAGAGCAGTTTCAACAGAAAAGCATTCTTTCAGGTTGATCATTTTTGTGTGCTGTTTTCTGCGTGAAATGCTTGATTATGAAAGTTGCAAGGTGCTCACCGGTTTAATAAGTGGTTCGGGTTTCTGCGCAGCACTGTTGCTTTTAATATCAGCTTTGCCTTTTCAGTGGGTTGAGTTGTCTTGGAAACTGCTTGTGCACCCGATTCTTACTTACACACAGCAAAACCCATTGGCTCCAGTTATGGTGATTCATGCCTTTCAAGAACAGAAGCTAATTCACTGAATGTAGCAGCTGTCACATTGTGGGGGAAGACACCCACGGCCAATTAACCTGATGGAGTGCCTGGATGTTTGCTCAACAGCACTGTTTCTTGACAGTCGCTGCTGATTTAAGCTTCTGCTGCTGCCTGTTCCCTCAGTGTTGCATATGGTAACGCTTTGAAAAAGCTTCTCTACTTCAAATGCAACTACAGAATGGATTCCAGGCCTTGTAGGCTCCGGTCCTAAACCTACTTATGTAAGGAGCAAGCCCAATTTAACTTAGTAGGGCTTACTTCCGAGCAGGGTGGACTTGATTGAAATCAAATCGATTTAAATCACTAGTCAGTAAGACTTGTTTTAAATCATTGTTTTTACAGAAAGACTCGTTCTTGCTGGTATCATCTTAATATTTACAACCAGGGGAAGGTTTCATTTTTGGAATAATAAATTTTCAGAGTAGTTTTTACAGTTACATCAAAAATTATTGATTTGGTTATACTGTTAGAAATACATAGACAGATAATGATGAAATTGTTGTGAGTTTTAATAAGTAAACTCTCTATATTTGGACAACTTTTCTGCTGTACTTTATTGGAAGGAGAAAAATAATCATTTCCTTAATAACAATTTAAACTAATTATTTAACTAAAGCAATTACATTATAGCATATGTATCAATGTTTGTTAACTCATGTGGTTAAACAATTATTTTTTAAAAAAAAAACACCCTTAAGACTGAGTTTTAGCACACGTGAAAAACTTAAAACAAATCCTTATTTCCTGATGCATAGACTTTGGACTATAATATAACTTAAATAGAAAACTATCTTTAGAAAGATTTTATTTTATTTTAAAAATCCAATTAAAATCACAAAGTTCCGATTTAAATTAAAAAAAATCCGATTTTTTTTAAAAAATCATTTATTTTTATCCACCCTGCTTTCGAGTAAGCATGCAAAGGATTGTGTTGCCTATCCGGTTGGAGCCTGAGTGATAACGTTCATTCTGTACTCTGAATTTAATTCTTCTTGTGTTTTAGCGTACTAGGTGCACAGATTCTAGTTTGCTTTTTTTTTTTTTTAACTTAAATTTTGTCTGCACCGGATGACTGCGGGTCAGCACACCCAAGCAGCTAGACATCGTTACTTATAAACTGTGGTTCTTGCCACAGGAAGCAGCACTGCCACAAATGTTTTTCTGTGTGGATAGCAACTGCAGCTATCCTGTTCAATAGTGCTTATGGCACAAGTTCCTCCACCCGTGTACCTACATCACTTCAAATCTTCCAACAACTTTGAATCACCTTCATTCTGGTTCTCCCCATGCCTTACCCCATCTTTGGGAAGAAAAAAAAAAGAGAGTAAAATCATCAGTAGTGTAGTGGGAAATTCTGATGTGCAGAGTCTTGTGATAGTATAGTCATGCCCCCGCGTGACCATGCCTCTAAGCATCTGGGATAGCTCAGTTGTTAAAGCACGAGACTCTTAATTTCAGGGTCGTGGGTTTGAGCCCCACGTTGGGAAGAGATTCCTGCATTCCCGGGGGTTGGACCAGGTGATCCTCATGGTCAAGGCCACAATTCTATGATTATTCAATAATCTTATGATTACAAAATCATCATCATCATAATTAGATTGCAATGGTTAATGGAAGTCTTCATGTGCTGCCTTTTAGGGTGGCGCTGTGGGTTAAACCACAGAGCCTAGGGCTTGCCAATCAGAAGGTTGGCGGTTCGAATCCCTGCAATGGGGTGAGCTCCCGTTGCTCGGTCCCTGCTCCTGCCAACCTAGCAGTTCGAAAGCACGTCAAAGTACAAGTAGATAAATAGGTACCGCTCCGGTGGGAAGGTAAATGGCATTTCCGTGCGCTGCTCTGGTTCGCCAGAAGCAGCTTAGTCATGCTGGCCACATGACCCGGAAGCTGTACACTGGCTCCCTCAGCCAATAAAGCGAAATGAGCACCGCAACCCCAGAGTCGGCCACGACTGGACCTAATGGTCAGGGGTCCCTTTACCTTTACTATTTTCTGCTCGCATGCAGGGACAGATGATTTGGAGTGCTCCAATATTTTCTTTCAGGGTGGCTTTTCTGTTTTATAGCATAGCTTGAGCACCAATGAAACCAAAGCACCTTATGTTTTTAGTATTTCTAGTGTTTAGCTTCAGAGCATACAGTGGCTAAAAAACTCCCCTTCCATGCTGATTGGGTGGTTCTGCCATGCAGGAAACAGGGGCCCTGCAGGTAATAGTAATGGCTCTTCAGTACCCCCATGATCCTGGACCACCGCACCACTGATGATCATCATGTTAAGGGTTAGATTTAGCTAGCAGGGGCTAAGTGCCAAAAGATAGTTCTTGTCCCTTTGGAAACCTCCTTCTCCAAAGGCATCCATTTCTCAGGGAGACGGTAAAGGTAAAGGGACCCCTGACCTTTAGGTCTAGTCATGGATGACTCTGGGGTGAGCAGCTTCTGAGCACATGACAGCTTCTGAGTCATGTGGCCAGCATGACTAAGCTGCTTCTGGCAAACCAGAGCAGCGCACGGAAACACCGTTTACCTTCCCGCCGGAGTGGTACCTATTTATCTACTTGCACTTTGACGTGTTTTCGAACTGCTAGGTTGGCAGGAGCAGGGACAGAGCAATGGGAGCTCGCCCTGTGACGGGGATTCGAACCGCCAACCTTCTGATCGGCAAGCCCTAGGCTCTGTGGTTTAACCACAGATGGTAGTTGAG
The DNA here is from genome assembly GCF_951804945.1 of Podarcis cretensis. Taxonomy (NCBI): domain Eukaryota; kingdom Metazoa; phylum Chordata; class Lepidosauria; order Squamata; family Lacertidae; genus Podarcis; species Podarcis cretensis. Next base: position 124,092,486 of record NC_137170.1, read on the forward strand.
CCTAAAACCCCCGAGGTTTTAGTTAGCTGTATTTTCCAGTAAGATGCCCTTTCTTGAATTTTCAGCTTACAACGACAAGATTGTCGCCTTTCTGCGACAGCCCAATATCTTTGAAATTCTGCAGGAGCGGCAACCAGATCTTACCAGGAATCATTCACTCAGGTGAGCATAGTACTAACCTTTCTTTCCCAACATCAAAGCCGGCTGTTTATTTAATTTTGAATTGCAAGCAAAATACGGCAGCCTGTTAAATATATCTGCTTATTACCTGTCTTCAGCCTTAATGATAAAACTATGGCTTATTGTGTGTTTGAGTGGGAGGCTCTTCTGCCTCCCCCCAGCTCAGCACAGCTTCAAGGAAGATTTCAATTTAGTGCAATGGTTCGGTATTGCATACAAATCCTCAACTGTGTTAATCTTAACTGCTCTGTTGAATGAGTCCGCTTGTTTAGCTTTGAAGCTGGCTTGCTTCAGTCAGCTGTAGTTGAGACTAACCACAGTTTGTCCAGGTTCAGACAAAACACTTAAGTGCATGCACCTGAATTTCTTCCTTGAGGTTATACTGGAAGGGAAAGTTCAAACCCCAGGCTCGCTCAGGCTTGGTTGCAACATAAGTAATAGTTTGTTGTTGCCACCACCTCAGATGATGGTGGACTCCCTGCACTCCCAACTTCCCTCTGCCCACTGCCACCGCAGAAATTGGGGCAGCCTCTTTGCAGCTACCTGTCCACCCTGGTATATCCTGGCACCATCATCCAAAATCAATATATATTACTACTACTACTACTACTACTATTACTAATAATAATAATTTCTTCCCCCGCCATCAAAGAGAAAGCTTTTAGCTAGATTCACATACTCAGAGATGCCAGAATATGGGGTGGCTTCCAATCGAGTGTTAAAAACAATACAGCATTAAATGTTAAAAACTTCCCTAAACAGGGCTGCCTTCAGTTGTCTTTTAAAGAGAAGATAGCTGCTTGTTTCCTTCACATCTGAAGGGAAGGCGTTCCACAGGGCGGGCGCCACTACCGAGAAGGCCCTCTGCCTGGTTCCCTGTAACCTCACTTCTCGCAATGAGGGAACCGCCAGAAGGCCCTCGGCGCTGGATCTCAGTGTCCGGGCTGAACGATGGGGGTGGAGACGCTCCTTCAGGTATACAGAACCGAGGCCATTTAGGGCTTTTAAGGTCAGCACCAACACTTTGAATTGTGCCCAGAAACATGCTGGGAGCCAATGCAGATCTCTCAGGACCGGTGTTATGTGGTCCTGGCGGCCACTCCCAGTCACCAGTCTAGCTGCCGCATTCTTGATTAATTGCAGTTTCTGGGTATAAACTAATAAACTAAGGCCTCATAGGAGCTGCATCTCATAATGTCAGATGGAAGATAGTAGCACCTCTACAACACTCCTCCCCCTCTCTTTCTCGGGTCGGGGGGGGGGACGACACCACCGACCAAATTTGTCCCCTTGGGTAAGGATCTGTCTCCTACAGTGCCTGGCCTACAGTTCCATATCCTGACCGTGGAGGGAGGCACACCTGTCTTTGTGGGTCCCCAAAGTGGCAAGCCAAAGGGACAATCTCCTTGGATGTCATTTACAGTCGAACCTTGGAAGTTGAACGGAATCCATTCTGGAATTCTGTTTGACTTCCAAAATGTTCGGAAACCAGCCAATCGGAAGCTGCGGAACCAACGTTGGACGCTCAGATTCCAAAGAATGCTCCCAAACCGGAACATTCACTTCTGAGTTTGCGGTGTTCGGGAGCCAAAACGTTTGACTCGCAAGGCGTTTGATTTCTGAGGTGTGGCTGTACTTCGGCGTCAACCCCGCAGCGCATGACGGAGCCTGTTCTTACAGTGAGGCAGGCTCTAGATGACAACCATGCTGTAATTCCTCACTAAGCAAGCAATTCCACTCACTGCAGTCAGCCCGCAAACTCCCAGGCAGATATCTAACAGGAATAACAAACAGATGCAGGCAGAAAACCACACACACACACACACACACACACACTTGCTGGCTGGGGGAGCACATTAGGCAGGGGCCAGGACAGTGCCAGAAATCCTCTCTCTGCTTAGTTCTCCTGCAGGTCTGCTCCCAAAATTGTCGCGAAAGGTATGACAAGCTTTTGAGTTCTCCACAATGTTGCTCAAAGCGGTGGAGAATGAGAGGTAGAAAACATAAAAATCGAAGAAATTATTCTGGATGTTGCAGCCATGAGTTGTTTCCAAGATGGAGATGATTTGATTTAAAGTTTGGGACAGATCTGGGTTCCAATCCAGGCATTAATTTCTCAGAGATGGGGAGCAGACATTGCTTCTTCACTTTAGGTGTGTGAACCAATAGCTGCCAGCAATTTTTTATACTTTTTTGGTGCTGTTATTTCCCCCCTGAATTATGTCCAGGGAGAGGATATGAATGCTTCTACTTCTCTCTCTGGCCAGCACTCTACGAGTGATGAATTGCGATGGAAAAAGAGTGAAACCAGCTGTAGCTGCATTGGTTCTCTTTCATCACCATGAGACTTTTAAAAGTCTCTCAGAGTGACAAATAGTGACAGCACAGCCTTGAAAAGCGAGAAATGAACCAAAAGGAAATCCTGTCTGCGTGGTTCTGAAAGTAAGAGGTGCTTGCATGAAGAGGAATGGCTTGTTCTTCTACACGCACACCAGCAGCAGCAACCAAAAGGGATGAGAATGGCTGCTTTTTACAGAAACGATATACGAATTCTAAAAACACTGACAGGAGAGAGAATTTCAGGTTTTTACCCTTTTTAAAAAATGCATGCAGAGAAGAACTTATTAAAAACCAAGAGCGGTTCTTGTAGCACCTTAAAATTGAACAAATTTACTATGGAAGAAGCTTTCCTGAACTACAGTTCCATTGATCGTCTGCATCTGAAGCCGTCTGATGAAGCAAAACTGTAGTCCATGAAAGCTTATGACATTAGAAATGGTTTAGTCTTTTAAGACGCCGCAGCACTGCTTGTTGGTTTTGTGCAAACGACTTAACATGGCTGCTCCTCTGGAAGTTGCTGCTGTATAAGAGCTGGTGCATCGTGCAAAACATGGGAGTAGAGTGAGGCCATTGTTCTACCTCTTTATTGTCTACACTGACTGGCAGCAGCTGTCCAGAGTTTCAGACAGAGGACCTCTCTTGGCCTTACCTGGAGGTTCCAGGAATTGAACCTGGCATACCTTCTGCATTCAAAGCAGACGCTTTTTCCACTGAGCTGTGCCCATTCCCCTAAAAAGGTGTGTGTCAGTCAAAAAGTGGTTAAAAAAAAACCCAAAAAACAAAACAGGCAGAAGCTCACCAGACTGCCACTATCTCAAATTGACTGAGCTGGTTTTGCAGAACAATATGCCTTTCTCTTGCTCCTGGTAAGCTCTGTGCTCTTGAAAATTAACAGGATTCTCTTGGCGTTTGTGCTGAGAGCGGAGCAGGTGCACACGCGTTCTTTCGGAATAGCAATAGCCTTCTCTGGCGCTTGAGCTGCTGCTTGGAATTCAGAGCCACACTACTTGTGTCAAGTTGAGGGATTGATTTCCATTGGTTGGGTACCTGGGAGCAGCGCTTGAGCTTCTGAGAGATGAGGACAACAGCGAAAACACAACACACCGTTCTTCCGAATGCATTCGTTTAGGGGTTTGGGTGGGATGGGGGGATGGGGCTGGTTGCAAGATTCCTCCCTTCACATTGACATGTTGCAGCAGGTCGGAAAATGGTTCCTGAAATGCAGAGGGATAATCTAGAGGTGCACTTGATATACCCAGTGCTTTTTCTTGCTGTCCTGGCGTACGTCAGTGCCTTGTTTGCAAGAGATGCTTTAGAACGCTCTGCCTGCCTCAACAGGGAGAAGATCCAGTTTATTCGGACTGAAGGGACCCCGGGACTCGTGCGCCTGTCTAGTGATGCAGACCTTGTCATGTTACTAAGGTACATGGTGCTGTTCTACAACGAATATGGGTTTGTTCGATTTTTTAATCACCTTGGAACGTTTGTGCAAACTGCTCAGGTGACCGCAGCAAGCTCTCTCTCCCCTCAGTTCTTCGAAATGAAGCTGGGGGGAGATGCAGCCGAGGATTTAGATGACAGAATTATCTGTGTTAAGTTTCTAAATTGCAGCTTGCTTTCAGTCAAGGATATTTATTTATCTCGAGAAGCCTGTCAATCCAAATAGACTCCAATCAGTCGTAAAGAGCCACTCGATAGCATGGCTAATGTCGAATCTATGTAATTTTAGGGGTGGGCAGGAATTGTAGCCCAAATTTATGCACATATGTAGCCTGTGTTTGTCTCAACATACTTCCCCCCCCCAAAAAAAAACAACAACAACCCTGGCTTTCTTCCTGCCTCTTTGTTGATAAATTGGTTCTACCATCTCTTGCCTTCTAGAATGACTAGTGAAGGGCTTTGGATTAAAACATTTTCATTTTAATTGAAAACAGCTGCATTTGCACAATTGCGGTTATGCATCTAGATGGAAAGGCAGAAACAGACAGTAGCTCATTCAGTAGAGCATGAGATTCTTAATCTCAGGTTTGTGGGTTCAAGCACATAGGGCAAAAGGGATTTCCGCATTGTATGGGGTTGGACTACTCACTAAATGAGCCTCGTGCTCCTTTCTAACTCTACAGTTCTATGGAAAATGCTGGCAGTGCGAGAAGGGAGGAGCAAGAGCCAGGAAAGGGCTGGACATTGGCTTAGAAGAAAACCGAATATTTGCATAATTGTGGAAACAAACAAGGGAAGGATAGATACTACAGTGTGTATGAAAAAGAGGTAGAATTTTGACTAGGAGGGGCCAGAATTCAAGGTTGTATTTCTCACAGAAGAGGAACATATTTTAGGCCATAAGGCAGGGGTCAGCAAACCTTTTCAGCAGGGGGCCAGTCCACTGTCCCTCAGATCTTGTAGGGGGCCGGACTATATTTTGAAGGGGGGGTGTGTGAACAAATTCCTATGCGCCACAAATAACCCAGAGATGCATTTTAAATAAAAGCACAAATTCTACTCATGTAAAAACACGCTGATTCCCGGACCGTCCGCGGGCCAGATTTAGAAGGCGATTGGGCTGGATCTGGCCCCCGGGCCTTAGTTTGCCTACCCATGCCAAAAGGTTTGTGGGAATTAGAGAGTGGAGCTCAGCTATTGTTTCAAAGATATGCTGTGTGTTGTCCCTTGCGTGAAGACTTCTTATCCCCTTCCTTCATTGATCTCCCTTTCCTCTCTTAACCTACATGCAGAGGCTTCTACAGTGGTGCCCCGCAAGACGAATGCCTCGCAAGACGAAAAAACCGCAAGACGAAGAGACTCGCGGAACGGATTCTTTTCGTCTTGCGAGGCACCACTGTATACAGTTGTGGCATTCAGTGTGCCAACATTGGGCGCACAGACATAGTAAAGCTTGCAGGCAGGCACGATCATGCCCCCCCCCAAAAGAAAGACTTATCTGCACATGGACCCTTTATCCCACAGCATTGTTTGTGTCTCATTCACAAAGTGCTTGCTTTGTCATTGACTGAGAGACGAAGGGCTACTCTCAGGAGATGCAGTGTAAAGATTCATGATGTTGTGATGTTGGGACCACAACGTACCGTACTTTTCCGTGTATAAGACTAGTTGTTTTTTTACTAAAAAAATAATGTTTAAAAAGGGGGGTAGTCTTATACATGGGGGCAATCTCTTCCCCCCCATTTTCTTAATTTTGAGTCCCCCAAAATAGGGGCGTCTTATAAACTGGGGCATCTTATACACGGAAAAATACGGTATGCATCTTTCTCAGAATCCTGTCCCAAATACATGAAAGAATGCCAGGTGATATTTTAGAGCAGGCAAAACTACCGTATTTTTTGCTCTATAGGACTCACTTTTTCCCTCCTAAAAAGTAAGGGGAAATGTGTGTGCGTCTTATGGGGTGCATGCAGGCTGCACAGCTATCCCAGAACCCAGAACAGCAAGAGGGATTGCTGCCTTCGCTGCGCAGCGATCCCTCTTGCTGTTCTGGCTTCTGAGATTCAGAATATTTTTTTTCTTGTTTTCCTCCTCCAAAAACTAGGTGGTCTGGTGCATCTTATAGAGCGAAAAATATGGTAATTACAGCGAGCGTGATTGGAAGCAGGAATGGTAGGTTCGGAGGATGTGCTTGACCCTTTTCCTTGTTCTCTCCCCCCCCCAAATTTTCTTTTAGTTTATTTGAAGAGGAAATAATGTCATATGTACCGCCGCATGCCTTACTTCATCCCAGTTATTGCCAATCTCCACGAGCTTCCCCAGTGTCCTCTCCTCAGAACTCTCCAGGTAAGCCCTGCTGCAACTGCATCAATGGTAGAGAGTTAACCTGATGTTCTCATCTGTTTTCATGGACTTCTTTGTGCAAACAAGCAGGAGGTGAAAACTTTGGCTGTTGTGGCTACACCGATATCGTATTCTTCTTTGTAGGCATCCAAACAGCCTTTCCCAAAGGCATTTTCTTTGTAAGGCATGGCCAGTGGAGATATATTCAGCTTTATTGAATAGAGCCACAAATGTGATTCTTTTCTGTCACTAGTACTGTACAGTGGTGCCCCGCAAGACGATTGCCTCGCAAGACAAAAAACTCGCTAGACGAAAGGGTTTTCTGTTTTTCGAGGTGCTTCGCAAGATGAATTTCCCTATGGTCTTGCTTCGCAAGACGAAAACGTCTTGCGGGTTTGCTTCCTTTTTCTTAAAGCCGTTAATACCCGGGGAATCCGCGCTCCGCAAGACGAAAAAATCGCAAGACGAAGCAACTCGCGGAACGAATTAATTTCGTCTTGCGAGGCACCACTGTACTGGAAAGCCTAAAAATGAAAGGGGTGCCGTTTCTTAATCTTGTCGTTTAAGAAAGCACTACAAATAATGGGTTTGAATAGCTTATCTCTTATTGGAGGGTGGAATTCTGGAATAAGAACAAATCTTTTAAAGATTTGTTAAAGACTACAGTCGTACCTTGGAAGCTGAAGAGAATCCGTTCCAGAAGTCCGTTCGACTTCCAGAACGTTTGGAATCCAAAGTGCGGCTTCTGGTTTGCTGCAGGAAGCTCCTGCAGCCAATCGGAAGCTGTGGAAACCCTGTCGGATGTTCAACTTCCAAAAATAGTTTGCAAACCAGAACAGTCACTTCCGGGTTTGCAGTTTTCAGGAGCCAACATGTTTGGGAACTAAACTGTTCCAAAACCAAGGTACGACTGTAGTCCTTTTAAAAAACCAAAAAAAACCCCAATAGCTTTAAGTAAAGGTTTTCTTGAGTTACCAAATAAACAGCGAAAACTACATCTATTGTAGGACAAGGAATCCTGGGCAGACTATGCCTCCCCGCCCCCGCTTTTTGGCGTGACATAAATCCCAAGCTCCATGTAAATTAATAGACAGGTATGCAGGTACAAAGCTAGCAGAGGTCTGTGGGCTATCCAAGGTATTGCATAGAATGACACATGTATGAATATCTTTCTGGTGGACAGAAAGTCATTTGTGTGCTCAGTTCAATGAGCTCCTGGCCCTTGGGGGACCAAGTCCATTTCACTGAGGCCAAGTTACCTGATCTCAAGAAGGTGACAGGGTTGTTGGAAGTGTTCGGGAATGTGACAGCCGCTTCCCACTCCCAAACTTACGATCAAAACTTGGGGGCCTTAATGTTAATGTCAATCAAAAAAATTTGGATCTATATACTCTTGACTCTGTCCAAATAACTGTGTCTGTCAGGGAGACCTTTGTGTTTCTGTTGAGAATCGAAGTGTCTCAGAGTGGCCAGGGCAACCCACTCAGATGGGTGGGGTACAAATAATAAAAGTATTATAAATTATTATTGTGTTGAGTACAGACCACATAATTCTTTTTCCAGTCCCAGTACTTTATGCTCCCATTTACATGACATGAAAAGCCATAAAATTCTATTTATTTATTCCTAAGACCCACACATATGTACAAAGTGCATGTGAGAGAGTGAGAGAGAAAGAGGCATGTGCATGCTTACATAAATATTTCTTTTTTAAAAGTAAACCTTCCTTTCTTTTGTTGCTCTTACGGATGGAGTAATTGCTCTAATTGCCCAGGAAATTCTTGACGGTGACAACTGATTTGTAATAAGAACTTGCCATGTGCTGAAAGGATAATTTAGTGGTGTTTTATGAAACGTGAGGTGATGTATTCAAGAGTCGGTTGTCATGCTCAGTCCTTGTGTACATCTGGAATAATAACCAATAAAAATAAGAATGTGATAAAAAGTATTTAGGGCACTTGTATGTAAGCAGCAATCCCCAGTGCTAGATTTCAACAAAATGGTAGATGAAACGTATTCAAAATGTACAGTACAGTGGTACCTCGGGTTACATACACTTCAGGTTACATACGCTTCAGGTTACAGACTCCGCTAACCCAGAAATATTACCTCAGGTTAAGAACTTTGCTTCAGGATGAGAACAGAAATCGTGCTCCAGTGGCACGGCGGCAGCAGGAGGCCCCATTAGCTAAAATGGTGATTCAGGTTAAGAACAGTTTCAGGTTAAGAACAGACCTCTGGAATGAATTAAGTACTTAACCCGAGGTACCACTGTATATGCATTTGAAGCAGCATTTGTGTTTTGATAAAAGTGTGGGAATCAAATACAGTGGTGCCCTGCAAGACGAATGCCTCGCAAGACGGAAAACCCGCTAGACGAAAGGGTTTTCCGTTTTGGAGGTGCTTCGCAAAACGAATTTCCTATGGGCTTGCTTTGCAAGACGAAAATGTCTTGCGAGTTCCTGCGGGTTTTTTCCCTCCCCCCCTTTTTCTAAGCCGCTAAGCCGCTTATCAGCTGATCCGCTAAGCCGCTAATAGCGCTAATCCTCTAAGCCGCTAATGTGCTTGCTTCGCAAGACGAAAAAACCGCAAGACGAAGAGACTCGCGGAATGGATTCTTTTCGTCTTGCGAGGCACCACTGTATGAGATTTAAATAAGGACCATAACTACAAAGCCTGTAAGCTGCTGACTGCCAGGGACTGGGTGGGTGAGGAGGGGGGGTGGGTGCCTCCCTCCCAGGAATGCTTCCCCCCCCCCCCCAGAAGGCACAGAAGCCAAAGACTTGGATCTGGGACACTGGTGGTAGGATACAACTGGATTTATCAGGCACTCACTCCATCCTTTTCTAGGGGTTGGGGTGGCTGTCTAGCAGGCAGGGATAGGCAGGTGTTCCACCACCTGAGACAAAAGGTTGGGCTTGCCTCCTAGCAGTGCTAGCAATGCTCCTGCAGGTACATACTTAACCCTGCTCTTTCTCTGGAAAACAAGTTTTTGTATGGTTTCAAATCCTTCCTTATTAATTTGTTTAATGTCCATTTCTAAAACCTGTTTGACCAGAGGTGACTGACAGACACACACACACACACACACACACACACATGAGCGTTGCAAACAAACAAGTAACTTGAGCAGAATGATGCCTCCTTCAAACCACTTACAGCTCTGTAAAAAAAAAAAAAAATGCTATCTAGATTAAGCTTAATGATGCAAACCTGTGCAAGCTTGCTCAGAAGCGTGTCGCTGTGCAAAAGGATTCAGCCTGAATCTCTTTCTGTTCCTGCCAGTCTATAAAACTGCATACTGGCCTCTCTTATCAGGTCAAAGTCACCATTGCTTTTTCCCAGTCACCTGTCCCATGCCTGTGTGACAGCAGTGTGTCCTTTCCTTTTGCCCATAACAGAAATAGATAAGACTTTTTTAATATATAGTGATCTGGTTTGGGAATTAACAGCCAGTAGAGTTACTGCTAAAGGTCAGATCTTATAATCCTGTAACTTTCGTTCTTTCTCTGTCCCTCTCACATTCTCTCAGGCACAACAAATATCTCTCCTCCCCCCCCCCCCCCCCGCCACGCAAACACATGAACTTGAAAGTTGCATCGTGTTGTTAGTACACACAAAGAAATTCATTAAGAGCTGCGGTATCATTTTGGGCATGTAGCCATTTCAGCTTCTCAGTTCTGATAACATATTTGTAAGCTTTAGAAATCCAAGGAACAGAGCAGTTATAAAAAGAAATTGAAATGAAGACAACCAGGAAGCAAGTGTGTTGAGAGGGTTGTGGTGTTGTTTTTTTAAGTACCCTACATAACCAGGATATATATTATACTGACATTTTAGGTGCATGTAATCTTTGAAGTAAAATAGGAAGTTGCTTCACTAAAGTTTTCCCAAAGATAACACTTGTAGTTCATTTGCTTGCTTAGCTTAAGAGTTACAGTAAACAGAAATGCAGTGCATTTTGTTAAATGTTGTTTCCCGTCCCCCCTGCACACAGTTCTCTTTTGAGAGATGCTAAGTCTGGAAGTTAACTTTCAAAATTAGGCATGTGTTTTGTTATGAGTCATCTTACACCAGAAGTTAAAGCAGGTTTCTGAGGTTGCAACTGGCAATTCAAGTAATTTGTGCTTTTAGATATTTCCACAGATGGCTAGAGCAGATTACTGAATCTTGGTTTGAACAAAAATCAGGCATGCTCTTTTTCTAAATGTTTTAGAACAGCCTTTTTGGGGGCGGGGGAGGAGGCGGCAGCCCTACACGCTCAGTGGACTTACTTCCGAGTAGACATGTATAGGTTTACCCTCTTTGTGTGTGAATGCATTGTCGGATGTTCATATGTTTTCAGTAGTATGCACCCTTAATTCATTCAGAAATGTATATTTAAATGTGTGTTCTCCAGGCTGCGCAAAAGGCATCACTTATGAAATGCCAATTAAATTTCCAATTTAATTGGTGCATAGCTTTCGTTTTCTCTCCTGATGGTTAAGAGAAAATCCACAGTTGTCATATTAAAATGGTCATATGCTCATATAATACACTTATGCAAAACAAAGTCTCCCCCTTCTTGTTCTGTGTCAGTCCAGTTCTTTTACTAGTCCATCATGGTTTAAAATCACCCACACACGTTAGGAGGGGTAGGTTGGTTTCGGTTTTCTCCCCCCCCCCCTTTTTATACTTACTAGAACCCCTGTGGCCTACTGATACCAAATTTGGAAAGTAAGAGCTCATACTAGGGATCTTCTAACAGTTAAGGCATAACTAATCTGTGTTAAATAATCTGAAACATGCACTGCTGCTAAAAGATCTGAGACTCGTCCTCCTGGATCTGGTCAGGCCCACCTAGTCGAGCCTTCTTTGCAAAAAATAAAGATCCCCTCAACAGCAGGCTTGTTTTTTATTTATTATATTGATATTTACTAAATTTATATGCCACCCTTCATGACAGTTCACAAGATAAAACACAAGTAAATCATTAAACCAAAACAAAACAATAACCCCCCTTCCCACAGACACATTTAAAAGGCTGTAGGATATAAAGCAGCCCAAGGCCTGGCTGAAGAGGAACACTTTTGCCGGCCACCTAAAATATATAATGAAGGCGTCAGGCAAACCTCCCTGGGGAGAGCATTCCATGAACGGGGAGCCATTGCAGAGAAGGCCCATTCTCGTGTTGCCACCCTCCAGACCACACATGGAGGAGGCACATGAAGAAGGGCTTCAGATGAGGGGTGTAGAGTCTGGTTTTGTGCATCACCAGTTACATAGGAAACTTACCATTCTACTGCTGGTCCCCACACTTAGAATTTACAACTTTCCTCCCTGTATATGCTGCATGTGGTGTTACTGCACTGTCGTCTTCCTCCCAATCTCGAACATTTCTGACAGAAAGGTGAGTGACAATGATCTCAATAAAATAGATCTTGTGCTTCTTCTGGCTTCGTTGCAGGTACTACACGGGCTAATGCACGAGCTCCTGCTCCATATAAAAGGGATTTTGAAGCCAAGCTGAGGAATTTCTACAGGAAGCTGGAGACTAAAGGATACGGACAAGGCCCAGGGAAATTGAAGTATGTAGAAGTCTTACATAGATCCGAGCATATTTCAGAAACAGAACACTGTGCTACGGTCAATTTATTCCCACTAATGCATGCCGCAGAGCCCCAAGCTTGATGTATTTTGTTTGTTTTTAAAGAAAAGCCATTTTGAGAAGGCAGAGGAGAAGGATGAGGTGTGCTTGAACCTTTTGAAGCTTGCCGTTTCCTCAGTCCAAAACCTACCACAAGTGGTTTTTCTGAAAGAAGTAGGACATCTGAGTTCTGTTACATACTGTTACAAAAGTTGGGTGCCTTCCGCTCTCTCTGCCGAGCAGTGACAAGAGCTCATGGGTTTCCGGGCTCTTACCCAGGATCTGTGGTCCTTTAGGGGAATTGAGACATGGCAGAGACTCTCATAGCTTTAAGAAATATGGCTTAATCACCTATTTACACCTTCAGTCTGCATGGAGGGAGTCCAGATCTTACAGCATGGTTATTTCAAGAGGGATTTGTCCCCCACAGCAGTGCAGCCAGCCTTCAGCCATCTTGCCCAAGATGGATCCCAGTCCTCCTCCTCCTCCTCCTCCTTCCTATCACCTCATACCCAGTTACCCTGGTAACTCCCCAAACCCCCAGTTTCTGTTCACACCTCAGGGCAAGGAAGGAGGACAATTCTCTTGCATTGCCAATGACCCTCAATGGCCCTGTATATTAATGGCCCTAGCTTGGCCAGGTCTTTTTGCATAGGCTGGCCCAGGAAAACCTCTGCAGCTTGTATTTCTCCCTTCACATCCCAAATGATCGGATGTCCTACCATTTATTGATTTCTAAGGTTTTGGGGTCCCACCTTCAAATTTATAACAATTCATTTTCATGTGATTTGTTGTTTCCCCCTGGCAATCCATAATGGGTTTTTTTTTTTGGGGGGGGGGTTTAAACCACTTTGGTTTTGTAAACTGCTTTTAGGTGTGGCGGTGTATTTCTTTAAAAATAAATAAATAAAAATATATATTTATTTATGGAATAAATAAACGTGACACCGAGTATTAGTTGCTGCCATCGAGAGCAAAGAGCTCCCAGGATATGTCAGCTAACATGTTGGGTTGGGATATTGGAAGGTAAAGGGTAAAGGGACCCCTGACCATTAGGTCCAGTTGTGACCGACTCTAGGATTGCGGCACTCATCTCGCTTCATTGGCCAAGGGAGCTGGCATACAGCTTCCGGGTCATGTGGCCAGCATGACTAAGCCGCTTCTGGCGAAACCAGAGCAGCGCACGGAAATGCCATTTACCTTCCCGCTGGAGTGGTACCTATTTATCTACTTGCACTTTGACGTGCTTTCGAACTGCTAGGTTTGCAGGAGCAGGGACCGAGCAACAGGAGCTCACCCCATCGTGGGGATTCGAACTGCCGACCTTCTGATCGGCAAGTCCTAGGCTCTGTGGTTTAACCCACAGCGCCACCCGCTTCCCTTGGGATGTTGGAAACTCAAGTTCAAATACCCACTTGGGACCAAATTAGACATTACATGGCAGGTGTGTGTCACCATCTCTCAGTGATTTTTTTTTTAAAAAAAATATAATGCACATCAGCTCCAAGAGACTGCATTCCACACTGCTGTTCCCTCCCCTTTGCCATTTCATGTCCCGTTTGACCCTTGGCTATAAAATACGAGTGATATACAAAATAAAATACAAGGGACGTGGGTAGCACTGATCTAAACCACTGAGTCTCTTGGGCTTGCTGATCAGATGGTCGGCGGTTCAAATCCACACAATGGAGTGAGCTCCCGTACTCTGTCCCAGCTCCTGCCTACCTAGCAGTTCGAAAGCATGCCAGTGCAAGTAGATAAATAGCTACTGCTGCAGTGGGAAAGTAAACGGCATTTCCATTCACTCTGTTTTCCATCACGGTGTTCTGTTGCACCAGAAGCAGTTTAGTCCTGCTGGCCACATGACCTGGAAAACTGTCTGTGGACAAACGCTGGCTCCCTCGGCCTGAAAGCGAGATGAGCACCGCAACCCCATAGTCGCCTTTGACTGGACTTAACCATCCAGGGGTTCTTTAGCTTGCAAGGGATGTCCATAGGTGAGTGACCATCTTTCATCCAACAGCTTTTGTTTTTGGCAAACACCTTCCACCAAATAGCAGCCACTCAAGAATTTAGGTTCCATCATTCTCACCTTGTCCTTTTGGCAGAATTCCATTGGTTTTCTGCATCATGTGTATTAAAGACATTCCCGGCCATTGCAAACTGTAAGTGCTGGAAACGTTTGGCGTCAGTGTCTGTAGTTCAGACTTTTCAGGCTGCTTCTGCCTATTCCGAATCATGCTGGTGCTGGACCAACATCAACTGAATTACCTACACAGTTTATTTCTTTAGGTAAGCACCCTGTTGTCCTTATGAGGGGAGGAAAAGAAGAAGCATCCATCCCTATTGCTCTGGCACAATGCCCAGGAAACTGTTATCTAAATGGATCCTAAGAAATGTTAGATTGGCTCCTAAGACATGGCTTGTAGTGCTAACTTTCCCAGGCAGTCTAAATATAACTAGGGGGGGAAACATTTAAGCTACAAATTATGGCCTCCTTTGATTCCATTTTGTTTCATTGTGCAGATTAATTATCAGGAGAGACCATTTGCTGGAAGATGCCTTCAACCAAATTATGGGTTATTCAAGAAAGGACCTGCAAAGAAATAAACTGTATGTCACGTTTGTCGGAGAGGAAGGGTGAGTAGAAAAGGGAAGTGGCCCCCAATACAGTATGTACTTTCTGCTACGCTTCGCAGCTGCACTCAAGTATTTCATCTACTGTTTGCGGTCTAGAGCGAGAAGAGGAAGGATTACAGCCAGGAAATGCCTCTCATAAGCCTAGAACTTACAGCTGTTCGAAAATAAGTTCTCTGAGCTTTGTGACATGTGAATTCCTTTGCAAAGCATCAATTAAACTGTGTACATGTTGAGTTCCTTCCAGATCTGTTTTTGGCAGGGAGAGCTCCATCCTGCATATTGCTTTGCACTCCCAAGTTTGCTTCGAGGGGTTGGAAATAGTTTTGCTAGAGATCTAGAAAACTGTAGCATGGTTTGAATTTTCTACAGTCGTTGCAGTAGATGCTTCAGGCAATGAATGAGAGAAGATTGACATTATAAAATTTATTGAGCTGTTCAAGAATTTGGCGAGGTTAGACCGGAAACTTAAAAGAACTAGAGGGTCATTGTTCCTTCCTTCCTTCCTTCCTTCCTTCCTTCCTTCCTTCCTTCCTTCCTTCCTTCCTTCCCTCCCTCCCTCCCTCCCTCCTTCCTTCCTTCCTTTCTTCCTTCCCTCCCTCCCTCCCTCCCTCCCTCCTTCCTTCCTTCCTTCCTTCCTTCCTTCCTTCCTTCCTTCCTTCCTCTATTTTGCACAATTTGCTACTTCTGCTCAAAATGCACTTCTTTTAGAGAAAGAAAGGCATTCCTATATAATCTCAGGGTCTTGCAAGCCAATGTGTGTGTGTGTGTGTGTGTGTGTGTATGTGTGTGTAATGTAGCAAGTGATTCATTTCCTCAACATGCATGCAGAATGTTTTGTCACTGAGGATATGTGAATTCCGCACACCAGTAATGGCATCAGTTATATTAATAATCGTTAATATTGACAATACTAATAATCAAGTTTTAGAAGTGGTTTGAGAGTGCTACCAGCACATATTAAATAGTCCCTTCAACATCGCTGATGATGAATACGCTGCTATCTTCTTCTTGTGGTTGTATTAATAAATTTAAAATTAAACTTTATGGGAGGAATTCAGTGTTGTGCTGCTGTGAATGTTATGTCACTGTAAGTGTTTTTGCTTGCTTGACGGAACGATCTCCCCTTTCTTCCTCCCATTCTTATTTTATATTGTATCAAGAATGTGAACCACCTTTGGGGCCCTTTTGGAAGCCAGAAGGCGATATACAAATGCTTGTTATAAATAAATTCAGTAAACCATTTTTCAGTGATTGAATGTTTTTACATAACATGATATGGAACGCATTAACAAATGCGGGCAGGCCTTTGCCTGTGTGTCCATCACCAGCACAATGTGAATCATTCTGATCTGTCCCCCCTGCCCATCTACATGCCCAAAGAGAGCAAGCTAGAAGCCATAACGTTTGTGTGCTGGAACAGTTAAGCATTTGCCCCTGCAGCTGTTGTGTGCAAATGTTTTGCTGGTTTGGCATTACTTCAGCCTTGTGCCAGTTCTTAAATTGTACAAGTAACCTGGCTGTCGGAAGGAGTTGCAATGAATGAACAGTGCAGCAAGGAGGCATGTTAACTATTTGCAGGAAAGCACTGGCTAGAATTAGGTTTTTTTCATGTGTCGGCAGCAAACCATGCCAATTCAAATGCTGTAACTCAGGAAAGTAGGAGATGGAAGGAAAGTAAGAGATGAGTTTCTCTGTATCAGGTTCCTCAATATGCTGGTGGACTACAACCCCCATCATCCATGGCCATTGGCTAGGCTGGCTGGGGTTCATGGGAGTTGTAGTCTGACGGCATCTGGAAGGCACCACATTGGCTGCCTCTGCTATATATGTAGCGTCTTTCAAGCTGCAGGCCGACTCAGTTTTCTTTCTCTTGGTACTCTATCCAGACATCATAAAAACTTTGTGAAGTTCATAGTGAGATAACACTCCGGCTATGTGTACTGTGCACTTGAAAAATCAAAATATTGTGCTAAGTCAAACCAAATTACTCCCCCTTTTTAAAATAAACAAATTATATTGTTTCTGTTCCACTTCTCCTACACTCAAAGCTGCTCACAAAAATCAAACTCAACCATAAAACTTATGAAACACAAAATATGGAACAGGCTAAAGTGCTCAGCCTCAACAAATAAGTACAAGTGGTTATACTGAGAAGAGGGGCCTTTGCATCATTTCTTCTGGGCACCAAACTGAAAATTGCATCGTTAGACGACGGAGACACTGCTACCTTGGGTTTGCTTTGCACCTCAGGACATAGGGCCAATCTTCTCAAGCATGTGGGCACGCGATAAAAATCTTAATTCGGAAGAGGCGCACTCGAAGATTAAATTTCCTTGTATTGCACAAGATATTATTGTTTCTGGTAGTCATGGGGAGGAACAAGGAGCTATTTTGGTCATGCTGACAGAAGGAATCCCACTGAACACCCTGTTAGCTTTAGAAATATCGCTGAATATTTCTCCCAATTTTCAGCTATTTGGCAGCCATGACGGCTAGAAACCTGAACTTAAAAAAATGAATAAAACTGTAAGTTGATACCCTCATAATGCTTTTGACCTGTAAAAAATGCTTTCATTTAAGAGAATTGCACAGAACACATATTCGGTCCCTCCAAGCCATATTGAAACAGACTTAAAAAGTAGAAGGCATGTGGGTATTCCCCTATAACTCCTGGTCGTTTGTAGTTCCATAAAGCAGAAGAACTTGTGGGGACGTTTGTTATTAAAGAGACCAAGTCTAGTTTAGAGAAGTCCAGCATTAAATCCTCATGCAGATGTTTGTCTTATAAGAACAGTCTTGGCCTATATGGTACGCAGGCAATTCACCAATGAATAAAGGTTCTACATGGTAACCCTAGTGATAGGTCTGTTTTGCCACTCTCCCCAATGTGCAGTGTCATGTCAATGGCATCTGCGTGTCTTTCAACATGCCCCATTGCAAGCTTACCCGGGAGATGTCTTCAGGCTGGGTTAACATTTCTCATCTTGCCCAAGCACGGAAGGAATGTTAATGGCATTGCTGTGCTGATGATGATTACTGGCATCCTTTTTTTAAAACACACACACAACCTTAAAATATTGTAGTGTGGGAGTTCAAGAGAAGTTCTTTCCATTCATTGGTGTTAATACACAGACTTCTAGTATAAGCTACCTTCTTTCACTATCAAAATTGTGGAATGAATAATAGTGAATCAGGCTAACCTGTCTGGTCCTGAAGGTGTAGTAGAGGCAATGTTTGTATTTTCTGCTTGGGTTCCAGCCAGCATTACTCACTTTACAGTGCAAACCCTCTCCTTGTCTACTGAGAAGTAGGCCCCATTGAGTTCATTAGAGCTTACTATCAAGTTGAGTGAGTAGATGATTGCAGCCTCATTATCTCCAAGCTGTCAGAACTGACACTTGGACATCGGAAAATCCAGTTTGTAGAGTTACTCTTGGTTGGTGCTGTTGGCTCAATCCATTCGTGGAAGAAAACCACATTTTATTTATTGCCAGCGAGCCATATCTATTTCTTGTTGGCTAGATGTTGAAAGAGCAGCGATATATACACCACAGAATTCTACAAATGCACCTGTAAAATAAAGTTTTGCCCCCAGAAAAAGCAACAGATACAGTATATCACTGGAGGTACCTTGGTTGGGGTTTGGAGGGGCTCATGTGGTTGATATTTTTAATTAATTTATTTAAACTTTTGCATGTTGCTTTTCTGCCTCATATAAAGAAGGACAATAATGCAACAATCGGATATGTATGAGAGTTAGAATGGGTGAGAATGGATAGGTCTCATTCCGTTTTTTCTCAAGGAAATATAAAAAGGTTCATCTGAAGTTCTTTTTGTTTGTTTTTGTTTTGCAAAAGTTCGTTGTTTTGCAAGGAGGGGGTTTTCTCTGCTACGAAGGGAAGCTTAGCACTTTCCTGCTGCATTGTTGAAGGTGTGAATAAACTACAGTAATCGTGCAAGGCTTCCATTTTCTAGAAACTGTTAACAGGAATCATTAGCAAGGTGAAAACCAGGATATAGCAACTGGTCCTGTCCAACAGAGATAGCAGGAGCTCAGTCTTGAAGGGTTATAATGCCAAACTCTTTAGGGCAGTGCCTTGAACTTTCACTATAACTGGGAGCAGTTTTGCATGCCTGGGTATTGTGGAGGAACAGGAAACGGCCTGCACTTTTTTGCTCCTTTGTCTCATTCCAAGTGTGTTGCAACACCTCCTCCTGAAAGACATGTGCAAGCTCTTGGACTTGGCTTACTAGAAAGCAGAAAGTAAGTCTGTGTGCTCTCTGCTTGGCACTGTGCTGCTTTCCAAATACCCCCAAAGGTAATCCCTGTAATTATGTTGTCGTTGGC
This sequence comes from Podarcis cretensis, assembly GCF_951804945.1. NCBI lineage: Eukaryota > Metazoa > Chordata > Lepidosauria > Squamata > Lacertidae > Podarcis > Podarcis cretensis. Next base: position 124,111,403 of record NC_137170.1, read on the forward strand.
GGTTTTAAGACCCAAACAACAAGAGGCTGTTGTTAGCATTAGACAAGAGTATATTGAAAAAAAAACGACTAGGCAAAACTGCAATACGTTTAACCAATTCATATGCAAGAGGGGTCAGAAAGAACAGTGAAATCAGACATTTAGAAATAGGCGAAGAAAATGCAACTCTGCCTAATCCTGGTGGTAAGATTTGGCAGCAGGGTTCCAGATGTAGAATAATTATCAGTCCGTATTCCAAAGGTGCACTTAATTCTAGCCAGATAGCCAAAAAGGCTGCCTCATATTCCAGCAATCAGGAATGCAGCTTAATGTTCACAGGTAAGATCATCAGACAAGTCACCTGGTGACTGACATCATGCAACCCATGTGACTTGGGACCAGTCATAGGGCACCTCATGTGTAACCTACATCTGTACCAAACTTAATTAACTGCTTGCATTAGAACAGCTTTGGGTTTAGGCAAGAAGATGTGAGCACGAACCTTTCTTCCGGTGGGAATAATGGCTATGAGTAGGAAATCTGAATGGTCCAGTCCTTAATTTGGCTCGGTGGCTCAATCTATGTAATAGGGTTAGCAAACTTGTTGGTTCTGACTGGAAAGGTTTGTTCAAAGGACAGGAATCTTTTAAAAAAAACCATGATTAATTGAAGTTGAATTAATGTTTTCTCAGGCTTTCAGGTGAGTAGGCAGCCAGGACACAGCAATCTTCCTATTGAGCTTAGTGACACTTTGCTTCAAAAGCAATATAAAATAACAAAGCAAAAACAATAAGGTAGGATCTCTCTTTTTAAAGAACAGCCGTTGGAACACAGCACCATGGTATTTTTCAAATGAGTTTTTTGTGTGTGAATTTTCTTTTGTTGAAAGTTGCCTTGGGTGTTTTTGCTGCACCCGCCAACAAGCTTAGTGATAGTGGTGTTTTTTTGTTTTTTAAAATGATACACATTTGCCTGCCTCATTATCATACCTATCATCTCTCTGAAATTAGTCTTGTGCAACACGAACTTCTGTGGGTTTTCATCTCAAATTTACTATTTCAGTTTGGGACAGAAGAGGAAGCCTGCTTAGTAAGTCAATTAGTAAGTAGGCTACGTGAGTGAAGAGTGTGCGAATGCACATTCCATTCACTTATTTTTCCTTGAGTTACACATTCAGATAAATCACATGTATAGATTTCCTTAAGACTGTTTGTTTTCAGTGCAGCAGATGGGGAATTGCATATTTGATTGGGCCCTCTCATCAAACTCTCCTTTGCTACAGAAAACAGACATGTCACTCTGGAAGATTCTAGGCTAGAATCCTTTCATTCATATAGATAGATACATAGATATATAGGAACCATTCAAATTCAACTTAATTAAAAATATGTAATACATTGTCCAAGGCTATTCACTTGTGATTCAGCCAGGCTTGTACGTGAATGTTGTTAAATGGAAAATATTCTGCACTCTGTGCCTTTCAGTGGAAGAAACACATTTATGCTAGGTTGGAAAATCCTGCAAATCAAGTCCTTTCAAGAATCACATGCCAGCTTTACAGAATAAACTGTCTTGGATTGTGAATGGAAAAGAAATTTGGTTAGGTTATCAAACCTACCTAATTTGCACTTCCTGAAAGTGCATGTGAACCAAAATGCAGCTGTCCTTTGAAATTAGCATTTCTTCAATTTTTGTGATTCAGTTCTCCAACCAGAAATGTGTACAAAAGTGCATATATTAGGGGAAATGTACCTAAAAACCCATGTATTAGTGAATGTAAGGTTAAAAAACAACAACCAGTATGAGGGGAAATTGGTTGCAAAAATGTGCAGTAACATGTTGATGAATTTTGATGAAGACAAGCTAATGCTGAAATGTGGTGAAATGTGGTTTATGCTGGCAGAGCAATTCCATAACGAAGATGTGTTGTGTGATTAATTGTTATGTTTATTGTTAAAGTGTTACACTGCTTCCTATAGCTGTGAGCTGTGCTCCAAGGATCGTTCACCAATAGGGAATGTCTCTCAGCTAGGCCTGCATCCTTGCGCTTAGCTATTCTTAGGAAGTTTGAAGAAAAAAATATAGGGGATTATGATTTTCCCTAATGGACTCAAAAGTCAAGTCCTCACAGCAGCTGTCCCTCTGCTCTTCATCTCAATCTCCTGTAGCCAAGCAGAGCAAGTCCATCTATCGCCCTTAGAGCCTCAGATCTCTCCTGAGCAAACGTTCATTGTTTTGCCTACTCTGAGCAGTTGGGAGCAGAGCAGCCAACATCCTATTGGAACTGAAGACAGTGTAACAATGTAAGAAGCTCCCTTATAACTGAGTTAGTCCATCCAGCTCAGGATTGTCTAACCTGACTGGCATTGGTTCTCCAGGGTTTCATCCAAGAGGGCCTTCTTACTCCTACTTGTAAAAGTCTGGGCTTGGATCTGACTTTTCATTTGCAACATATGTGCTCTACTACTGAAGAGCACGTGGTCAGGTGCCTATCTCAGGCGACAGGGTGCATGGGGGCATCACATCCCAATGTAGGTTTTTCTCCCCACTTGTTCCCACTCTTCATTCGCCCCTTTTTCCCTGGCGGGAAGGGGGCACCATTTTGCTGTTCGCCTTAGGTGCCAAAATGTCTTGGGCCGGCCCTGACTGTGGTGAACTGCTGTTTCACTGTTCTCAATATTGACCGTTACCCTTTCCCAGAAGTCCATAGGGAAGTGAGAGATCCTTTTGCTTAGTTGCTGGGGGGAATTTCTTTGCACGTGCCCAGCCAGATGGGAAGATCTTCCGTATTAATTTCCTTCTGTGGGTTTTGAGCGGTGCTGAAAAATGAGCATCCTGAACGTGGAACTGGAACTTTGTAAATTTTTTAATCCTGTTTGTAACATCATACTCATGCGAATTGGGGTCCTCACCGATGGTTTCAATAAAACAAAGCATGGAAGCAAAATATCTGAGGAACATGACCTGCTGTTGAGTATTAACCGTATCTTCTTTAATCTCCTTGGGTTATGAGCCCATGAAGAACGGCAAGACACTGAACCTAGCTCACTGCTAAGTCAGATAATCTCTTCAATGTGTGTCCACTTAACTGTCATCTGGGAAGTGAATTTCCTTATGTTTCTGACAGTTCAGGATTACTGGCCCTGATAAACAAAGGGTCTAAGTGAGTTGTAGCTCCCTTAACAAAATACAGAACCCTGAAGGAAGGGGAGGGGGAAATAAGTCAAGTAAAATGACAGCATCAGAATAATGTCAGTTTATTCTTAAAGGAAAAGACATATTGTGAAATAGCAATATTAGTTCCATTGTGCAAAGGTGCAATGTGGCGATTATTATTTTCCATTTCCAGCTTGGATCTGCTCAAGGCAGCACATACTTAGTTCTCCTTCTTCCCATTTCATCCTTACAACAACCCTGTGATGTTGGTTAGGTTGAGAGCGAGTGACTGGCTCATGATCATCCAGTGAGTTTCATGGCTGGCCCAGAGCTCTTAGAAGAACTGGAGATGTCCAAAATAAAATTTAGGAACAATGCGTTATTTTTCTTCTGAATTGAAGTGCAGTTGAGCCAGCCCCATGCATGGACAACCATTGAATAGACAACATTATACAATCTCTGCCTTTATATGGGAGGTGTAAAATTCTGCTATAATGCAAAATTCTCAAGTGGAAATTAGGAACAATAACCAAACTTAGCAAAATGTTAAGTAATATAAATGGTAATTAAATAAAACATTCTTTTCTGAAAGTATCATGGGAAGTAGTCTTACAGAGAATATAGGTTTAAGATGTGTTTTAGTTCATTCTTATATAATAATGATTTTGTTTTGTTTTTCAAAGGCTGGACTACAGTGGACCTTCACGGGAGTTTTTCTTCCTGGTATCAAGAGAACTCTTCAACCCATATTACGGCTTGTTTGAATATTCAGCCAACGATACTTACACTGTGCAAATAAGCCCCATGTCTGCCTTTGTGGACAATCACCATGAATGGTAAGAATGATGAAACATTATTATTAATGTCTACCCATAGAGCCCTAATTTTGACATGTGTTTATTTAGTTGCATGAATAAGGTCCCCCGAAAGAGCTGTACACAGGGCCCCATAGACCATAAATCCAGGACAGAGCATTCCTAGATTTCCAGTTTTCTGCCACCTTCTGAATTTCAATCTTTCAGTGTGGGGGAAGCTCCCCCAAACAAACCCCAATCCATCAGAACACAAGCACAACCAGAAATCATGGCTTATCTTTTGTCTTTGATCAGCTTATCGGACTGAGGTGCTGTTCTAAAACTTTCATTCTTTTTAATTCACCAGTGAAATTTGCAAATGTCCCCCACCCCCTTGTGTTAAATGTTGCTCTTGTTTCTTGCATGTTCAGTGTGAGGATCAATAAAAAGTTGTGGTTTCGTAAATGACTGGTTAGTGTTTTACCAGCTCTGTGGGGATCCACATTTGTATTAGAAAGCAAACAGCCTGATAGCTGCAACAGAAAGCCACTCTGTTAATTCGGATGCAAAAATAGCATTAAACACAGAATAAAGTCGGCCAGAAAGAGATTTTAATCAGTGTTTACTGCCTCTCATTGGGCTGAGCCCTTTCCATGAATACAGATTAGGGAATTGGGGGAGGGGGCAGAGAGAGTGACCCATTTTCTTACTCAGGAAGAAACAGTGTCATTCCCAACACTATTTAGGACTATTCCACATTAAGTTTTGTGTTTTGTTTTTAACTGCGGGTCCTGTGTAGTCTGAGGCATATTTCAATGGGTGCCATAAGAATGTGATCTGATATTTTAAAGCAAATAGGTTGATACGTTGTGAGTTATGTTGTTTTAAGCATGATTAAAAATATATACAGTGCTTTTTTTCTAAAAAAAATAAATTTAGGGGTACTCTCATTTTCTTACTCATATTGAAATACTGCCCCTCAATGAGGCCAAAATTAGATTAACAAAACGTTTAGGGGTCTGTATACCCCCAGAAAAAAAGCACTGTGTGTGTGTGTATATGGTGCCTGAGTTACGCTTTTTGCACAGTAAATAAATAAGTAAATCAGACCCCTGCAGGCAGAGTAATAGTGGCTTAAGGGGACTGCATATATGTATCAGTTGGCTTCCACAAACTTGAGTACGCAGCTGTTGCTGTAGGTCTTCCTGTTGTCTTATAATATCTCCCCAATCCCTGGGACTATGAAACTGCTTTTTCAAGGTTTTAATTTCCAAGGATCCTGTTGCTTTGACAAGTTGCATGTTGGGCAGAGATCCAGAAGATGAAGGATTTTCTTCCACCTACACCTAGGAGCATAGAAGGCTGTCTTAATACTGAGCCAAACCATTGGTCTAAAACTAGCTCAAGGTTGTCAACACTTACCAGGGCCAGACCTATCCCCAAGCCTGCAAAAACCTTCACCTCCCCCATTTTTTAAAAACTGTTTCTGCAGTTGCTAAAGGCCCAAAAGCCTGGCCAGAAAAGTCTAGCAGCTGCCTGCCCAGTTGAAGTTACTTCAGCCATGGAGTGACACATATTGAATAGAAAGGATATTTCCCCCAGAATATTTTTCCTAAGAGTTTTCCTCTTGCTCTGAACTTAGGCTAATTCTAAATATCGATGTGCCATCTATCCTCAGTGGCTGCATTTCTTGCCATTTCTTAATTTTTTCGAAGGATGACCATTGCATAAAGAAGCTTAATGAAGTGTTCATTCCTAAGGACCACATGGAAATGTGATGCCAAATAATTCCGCGTATTAACTGAATGTTTTTTTAATAAGCATATTTAAGGGGTTTTAGTGGATAGTGCTGTAAAGGCTCTTCACTCAACAACAAAAATAAGCCCGATCTGCTCTCTTAATTTCTCTTATGCAGGTTCAGGTTTAGTGGTCGAATCCTGGGTCTTGCTCTAATACACCAGTATTTATTAGATGCCTTCTTCACACGACCATTTTATAAAGCCCTCCTCAGAATGTGAGTATGAGTCTTTTTCATGGTGAACCTTCTGTCAATTTCTTGTCCACAAAATAGGTGTCTAATTACAAGCCCAGTTAAGGCCTGCTATAATGATATTGATTGCTAATGAGATCATACAAATGCTTTATCATCAAGAGGTAAACCTCGGTGGATGCAGTTGACTATTGAAATATTTTGTTTCTTGCATGAATCCTTACCTTGTATTTTTGTGTGCATAATCTTGGTATGAATTTGCAGTTACAGTGGAACCTCGGTTGTCGAACACTTCGGAAGCCAAACAATTCGAACCCGAACGCCAACAACCCAAAAGTGAATGCTTCCGTTTTCAAACACGTCTTGGAAGTTAGAACAGCTTCTGGGGCGTGTTTCTTCATTTATTAAAAGGAATTTGCTGACTTGCAATTGTGCCTCAGTTGTTGAATGGTTTTCCAGAACTGATTATGTTCAACAACTGAGGTTCCACTGTACCATATTGAGCTGACAAGGTAGAAAGAAAAGACTTTGCTCCCTGCAGTTGTCTTACTACATATCAATAGAGCAGAATTTCTTATTTCTTTTTCCAGAAATAATTAAATTGAATGCAAACAATAAATTAATTTAGACTGTATAAAATGGTCCCTAGTTGTAGGTTTGGTCATTCGCTTTGCTACAGTAGATGCATGGGGGGAGGGACTGAAAGAGGAAAGATGGATTTTGTTCTGATTTGTGGGAAATAATTGTAGTTATGGCTACATGCAAAGCTGGCATTAATGTCAGCATGATGTCTCCGATCATGGAGGGCTCCAGTTCTAATGATGAGCAATATATCTTTGAGTAGGTAGGTAAATGTGTGCAGACTCGTTATTTTGTTTAAAATCAGCATGGGTGCAAAACGAAACAAAAATTATTTTGTTTAATAAAAAGATTCAAATGAATAAGTTATTTAGGACTTTTATGATTTTAATGTGTACTTTGGGGAAATATATACATCACTAATTAAATAACTGCTTTTACTATTAAGATAAATTAGTGCTTCTAGATTCCTTTGAGCTTAAGTGGTTGTTCTTCGGATGTCTCTCTTTGCCCTTTCTAGTATTGTAAGAATTTTCTGTCTTAACTTCTCTTCACGTGCTACCTTTTCCGCCACTGCTATCATTTCCATTCCTCTAATTTATTCTTGTTTATGTTAGACTGTGTGACCTGAGTGACTTGGAATACCTTGATGAGGAGTTCCACCAGAGTTTGCAGTGGATGAAAGACAACGATATACATGATATCCTAGATCTCACATTCACTGTAAATGAAGAAGTCTTTGGACAGGTGTGCACAATTTTTTTTCCTCTGAAAACTACATAGAAAAACTTATTTTTAGTTTCATTTCTATATTCTCTTCCTATATATCTCCTTTGTTGAGATGTAATGTCATTGGTTTGTTGTTTCTGCAGGTTTCCTTCCCTCTCGAATAAAAAGCTTTTAATGTTAATGTTCAAAACTTTGTATTACCAGTTACCGGTCCAGCACAGCTTTAAAAGGCTGACTCTGATACTATATAGTGTTGTGAGCTTCTTGAGATGTGAAAATGAGCAATTCCTCTTTTATGAAAGTTATTTGGACCCTAAAGTCTCTGCACAGATGCAGCTGAGGTTGGAATTGGCCAGATTCATTTGTCTAAAATCAGATTTACAGTGGTACCTTGGTTCTCGAACTTAATCTCTTCCATTCGACTCCCGAAACCATTCGAAGGCGCAGCTTCCGATTGGCTGCAGGAGCTTCCTGCACTCAGTCAGAAGCCACGCTGGACGTTCGGCTTCTAAAAAATATTAGCAAACCGGAAAAGTTTTAGCAAAACTTCCGGGTTTGCGGAGTTCGGGAGCCAATTTGTTCAGGAGCCAAGCTGTCCTAGGTACCAAGGTACCACTGTATTTAGATTGACTGTTGCTCCTTGTCTAAATTAGTAGCTGCCGTTCTAGCATTTAAGAGAACCACTTGACTCCATTGAGATTTGTAAGAGTTGAGTGCCCAGCTTTGCACTTCAGTCCATTGGGTGTCTCGGTAGCAACTGAGGGTGCCAGGCTTTCTCTTCACCACTCTGGCAGAGCCACTCCATTGTAGAGGAATCCCCAAACTTAGCAGACAGTGGGCAAATTTTCCCCGGGGATTCTTGAAGCTGGGTAAGGAGCTTGCAACTTGAGGCCTGATTCATATGTTACCGTTAAAGTGCTGCTGCCAAAAATAGACATGCATGGTCTGGGCTCCACATCACAGCATCTACCCGCAAAATGGATTGTGTGGCAGCTTCCTATGTCATTGCCAGTGGTGCCAATGCAGACTCAGCACTCCCGTGGGAGGTGATTTGAGTTGACCTGCCTAATGGATGCTCAAAGAAGTTGTCACAGTGTTGTTGAGCTCTGAGCACGTGGAGGCATTTCTTTGGCACCTCTTAAGCCTACAGCAGTATTGCTATGAATCAGTATACATAGATGGGCGGGGTATAAATACTATTATTATTATTATTATTATTATTATTATTATTATTGAATACTTTTGCAACTCTGTGCTATTAACTTGCCAGGATGGGAAGGAGTGATTTGAAATTTTTCTTTGCATGTGTTGCATGTGACTTCTTGTTGCAGTGTGTTTGTCAATATTAGAAAGCTTCATTTCAATCTCTCTCTTTAGAATGTGAAGGCTTGTTTGTATATATCTCTTTGGAGGGGTTGGGGGCGGGATTTCCTGCTTTGTACTTGATACCACTGGCCCAAGAGGGAGTTTTCAGCTCCTCTTTTTTTAAGCTGCCTGGGTTTCACCACTTCAAATAAGAATCTGCCATTGGGGGAATAAGTACAGCTTGATAATATAAGAAACTCAGCTTGCAACAGATCCTTCTTCCTAACGTTTTGGTGGTGGTTTGCCTTTTAAGATTACTGAACGAGAACTGAAGCCTGGAGGTGCCAACATCCCAGTCACAGAGAAGAACAAGAAGGAATATATAGAGAGGATGGTGAAATGGAGAATTGAGAGAGGTGTTGTGCAGCAAACAGAGAGTCTAGTGCGTGGCTTTTACGAGGTAAAACCCCCCCAAAAAAACATTCTGATTATGTTTTCAGTGTTTTATGTTCCCCAAAGCATTGCACCATTCAGCAGGATTATTCGCGAGCCATGATTAATGCATCTCCCACAACTGACTAAATTGTCCTGAAAAGCATTGCATTGTCATTGGTACTACTGCATGTGCAGAATTCATCATTAAAGCCGCGGAGTCAAGTAATAAAGGCTACCTTTTGTAAGGAACTGGGAAATGTAATGATCACTATTCGTACTGCTGGCAGTCAGCAACTAATGCATGAGTTGAGGAGCCAATCATTTAGTCTGGACATAGCATTTCAATGTATGTTTAGAATATTGTACTGGGGTTATTACGTAGACTTTTGAGGCCAGCTCGGTCCAGGATCCTTAAGAATTCGTGCTTGGGAATAGGTCATTGGTCACCAACTCCCTCTTGGAGTTGGTGACCAGTGACCTATTCCCAAGCACAAGCTCATAAGGATTCTGGATATTACCATGGCAAGCACCTTCATCTATCTCTAGCAGTCAGTGGCAATTTGTGCTAGCAGTAACCCTTTCAGAGACCAAGGACCTGCCATCTTGCTGACTCCTTCCTCATCCCCGCCCACCCCCCACTATCCACATAATCTGTGCTAACGCATTAAAAAAAAACCCTATTGTTGTAGGATGCAGAAACTCTCAATTTATTAGTGGTTCCTGGGAATCTAATAGCAGTGGAGTAAACCCTGTTTGGAGCACATTAGTACTGAGGTTGCACTACTGATCTCCTTTATCCTGAAGTTATTTTATTATTCCTTGCTTTATAATTTTGCTTTGCAAATACTGATGGATGGGGGAAACCCCAAGTATTTTTCTTTAAAAACTTAACTGCTTCATCCAGATGTTCCGCACAAAATGATAGCATTATGAGCTTTGGAGAGTGGAGATAGCATGTGCTTTTAAATGTGCTGTACCACTGAGCTTTGTATATGAAAGGTGCCAGGTTCAGCCGCTGGAATCTCCAGATAGGGCTCAGGAAGATTCCTGTCTGAAACCTTGGGAAACTGTTTCCAGTCAGAGTAGGCAAAGAAGTCGTACCTTGGTTCTCGAATTGCTTAGTTGCCGAACAAATCAGCTCCTGAACGCCGCAAACCCTGAAGTAAGTGTTCTGGTTTGCGAACGTTTTTCGGAAGCTGAACATCTGACGGGGCTTCCGCTTGAGTGCAGGAAGCTCCTGCAGCCAATCGGAAGCCGCGCCTTGGTTTTCGAATGGTTCCTCCCGGAACGGATTAAGTTCGAGAACCAAGGTACCACTGTAAGTAAAGGTAAAGGGACCCCTGACCATTAGGTCCAGTTGTGACCGACTCTGGGGTTGCGGCGCTCGTCTCGCTTTATTGGCTGAGGGAGCCGGCGCACAGCTTCCGGGTCATGTGGCCAGCATGACTAAGCCACTTCTGGCGAACCAGAGCAGCACACGGAAACACCGTTTACCTTCCCGCCGGAGCGGTACCTTTTTATCTACTTGCACTTTGACATGCCTTCGAACTGCTAGGTTGGCAGGAGCAGGGACCGAGCAACGGGAGCTCACCCCGTCACGGGGATTTGAACTGCTGACCTTCTGATCAGCAAGTCCTAGGCTCTGTGGTTAACCCACAGCACCACCTGCGTCCCTTTTAGGTACCACTGTACTGGTGGACAAATGCCTTGATTTGTTAAGGCAACTTACTATGTTCCTGTACAGTAATGGGCAGAAAATAAAAAGAAACAACAGCACATACCATTTGGCTATGTTTATTTTCTTTCCTAGGTTGTTGATGCGAGGCTGGTGTCTGTATTTGATGCAAGAGAATTGGAGCTGGTTATTGCTGGCACGGCAGAAATCGACTTAAGTGACTGGAGAAATAACACCGAATACAGAGGAGGTGACACCTACTAAAATATACATATGTACATAGTTAGATTACAGTTAGTCTGGCTGGGTGGTCACAGTCTGTATAAACCAGGAGAGGTAAAGCTGCTGTTAGTTCTTTTTTTTCCAAGAGTCCCGTAAACTATTCTAATTTAATTTCAGGCCTTCATCTGTTGCAGTGTAATTTTAGAAAGCTGGTGCTCACACTTTAAGCTTAACTTCAGAGAGCTTGGATTTCCCCCCACTTAGCTTTAGGAATGGGGTGGGCATTTCATCTGATAAAAGAGGTAAAAATTCAAAACAGCGCAGCTGGTGAGACCAACTAGGTTAATCTGGAGATATAAAGGTATGCTCAGCGTTAATTTCTTACAGATGATAAAGATGGCAAGAGTTGAAAGAGGTTAGGGCTCTCCAGTGAAAGATGAGAAGCCTCCATCTTCAGATTTTCTGTGGCAGATATCTTTTGAGTTTTGACATTTGGAGTTCATTCCTGGCACTTTTGAAAATGATTTAAGGTATCTTAGGGCAGGGGGACGGGACCATTGGGATCAGCTCCTTGATAGAAATCATCTGAGATGTCAGCATGCACAACTGAACACTCAAACATTGGTTTAGAACTCAAATGAAAATAAAGTTATTAAAAAAGTTGATGCATTCATATGTACAGCTAGGATTTAAACTGCTGCTATAGCTAAGCCATACGCTGGCTTCCGTACTTAGGATTGCTCCATTATATATCAGATACATTTAAAACGTTTTCCGATTTCTTGTAATACGTCCACCATTAATGCCTCTTCTGTGCCACTTTTAAAAAGTATTAAACCCTTGAACCATTTCCTGTAAAAATGGGTTGTCAGATATATCTGTCCATTCAAAAATTGGATCTGGTATGACTTTGCTTCGGTACATAATCCCAGAAAGCTTTCACCTTCATTTGTGTTGCCCCATGCTGTTTACAGCTTTTTCATTACCTTCTCTTGTGCTTCTTAGCACCATTATTCTTCCATTTTGCCCCTGTTTTCCCCATCTTCATTTATTTATTGTTTCTCATGCTCTTTCCAACATCCCACATTTCACACACAGCTAGAATCCAGAATATGAGCAAAACATATGTATGCCAATATATCTTCGCTGTTAGAGCAGAGCCACCCCCTTGAAATTTCACAGACGAAAACTGACATATGTTTCATTCCTCCACCTTTATTCCTTTGTTATGCCTCCTATTCAGGTTTCTTACCTGTACTGTCTCACAACCAGACTTTCCTCTTCTGCACATCTGGTGTATCTACCATGCACAATTCAAAGTGTTGGTGCTGATCTTTAAAGCCCTAAACGGCCTCGGTCCAATATACCTGAAGGAGCGTCTCCACCTCCATCGTTCTGCCCGGACACTGAGGTCCTGCGCCGAGGGCCTTCTGGCGGTTCCCTCGCTGCGAGAAGCCAAGTTACAGGGAACCAGGCAGATGGCCTTCTTGGTAGTGGCACCTGTCCTGTGGAACACCCTCCCACCAGTTGTCAAAGAGAAAAATAACTACCAAACTTTTAGAAGACATCTAGAGGCAGCCCTGTTTAGGGAAGCTTTTAATGTTTAATACGTTACTGTGTTTTAGTGTTTACTGGAAGCCGCCCAGAGTGGCTGGGGAAACCCCACCAGATGGGTGGGGTATAAATAATAAATTATCATCATCATCATCATCATCATCTTACACCAGCATCTCCTTTCAGTTCTCAAATATCTTTATTTTCAAGGCCAGGAACTGGTAACCTGTGGCTCTCTAGATGTTGCTAGACTACAACTCCCATCATCCCTGACCATTTCCCATAGTTGCTAGGGTTGATGGGAGTGGGAATCCATCAACAAGTGGACGGCAGACTCTAGGATTACAGATACATCCACTAAAGTTCTAAGTTTCATGTTTTCAGATATAGTACTCCAGTTTAAAATGTGTGTGCCTATAGCAGGTGTAAAAGCTGATGCTTGGCCCCTGAAAAATCTTCGGAAGCAGGAGCCCAATCCTTTCCCATTTGCTGTTGCCAACTATATTCAGAATTTCCAGACTTGGTAACATTGTCAGTGCATTTGTATTTGGATAACTAGACTAGAGAACGCAATAAGAAGACATAATCAGTTTTGAGACGAATGCGATAACTGTGCCCAAACCAAGTGAATACTACTATGTCATCATCTGGTGCTTTGTGTAGGTTTTTCCTCAATTGATTAAACAACCTTAATAATCCATGAAAATATTGATTTTCCCATGGCAGGGAGGTTGGAATTAGGATAGTAGCAGGCATCTTTCCTATGTAGGCTGATTTCTGATGCCTAAACTTAGAACCCCGTTAATGTTTGGTATGTCACGTTTCTTTTTTTCTTCTCTGGTAAAATGACCCCAAATGCTTTGCTCTTCATTCTCATCAAACAGGATATCATGACAATCATATCGTAATTCGGTGGTTCTGGGCTGCTGTAGAAAGATTCAACAATGAACAGCGACTTAGGCTATTACAGGTAAGAGATCAATTGTTATGTCAAACAGTCCAATCTAGGTTGACGCAACTGTAACGGGGAAAAAACCCTGTTTCATGGCTTAATAGCTCACTCACCTCCCTCTAGATCCCCCCCCCCCCCGTGGTTAATAAATGAAATTATAGTTCTAGGGTGTTTTGTCTTCCGGTTTAGAATTTTGATAATCAGGTTCCAGTAGAAGCAGCAAATTAGTGATGCATTCACAGTGGCATTTCCTGCACTTAACAGCTGTTAGGGGTGTAGTGATATTTGTGACTTGGATAGAAGCTTTGGTCAATCTCACTCCCTCAAATGCTGCTCACTGGAGTTGCTGCTAGTAGAAAACATCTGGGTGTTCTGCTTAGCTGTGGGTTTTTGAAAAGTGATTAAGGAATGACTAAATGTAAACAGAGAAATGTCTGCGAGGAGAACATCAAGCAGAATTCCCCAAGCCAGAAAAGGGAAGTAATGAGGAAACTCACCGGAGCTCCTGGAATAATGCATATTGGAGCAACATAAGGGAAAAATAAGGCTTCTTCAACTACTGCTATGGCTGTTTAACATATGTTTTATACCAACAGTGAAGTAGGCTTCTCAGTCTCCTCTGAGACTGAGCCAGTGTGGTGTAGTGGTTAAAAATTAGCTCTTCTTTCCACCTCTCCTCCAACCCTCTCACCCACCCATTCAATTCACTCTCTATTTAAAACCATTTCTTACGAGGCAATAATCAATATTTATATTTATGGACATATTTTTAAGCCGATTTTACGCCTCCTCCAATTGCCTGCGCCCCTGGCGGGGGTCCACCTCGCCACCCCCTAGCTACAGCCCTGGTAACTGCATATATTTTGTTTGTGTGTGTGTGTGCTTGTGCCAGTGTGATGTAGTGGTTAAGAGCAGCAGACTCGTAATCTGGTGAACCGGGTTCGTGTCCCCGCTCCTCCACATGCAGCTGCTGGGTGACCTTGGGCCAGTCACACTTCTCTGAAGTCTCTCAGCCCCACTCACCTCACAGAGTGTTTGTTGTGGGGGAGGAAGGGAAAGGAGAATGTTAGCCGCTTTGAGACTCCTTCGGGTAGTGAGAAAGCGGGATATCAAATCCAAACTCTTCTCTTCTTCTTCTTCTTCCATATCTTCCATATCTCCTGTTTCTCTTCAACTGTTGGTAGGCCACACCCACTCCAGAGCCAATTTCCTCAGTCAGGAACCACCTCTGTTCCTCCTCAAGCACCTCTGGGGCCAGTTTCTTTTACTTAACTGTGGCCTTGAGCACCAACTTTACCCACCACCTCAATGATGGAGAGTCCCCAGAAACGCCCAGGGGGTGCATGAAATTAGTCTCGGCGGTTCCCCTCCTTTTCATTAGGCCTTAAGGGACTGGAGTCATAGCATTAGTGGAATTCATTGTTGGCAGCAGATGGACATTAAACTGTCGTAGTAATTGTTGTATTTTTTTCCTCCCTTATGTGTTGTTTGTGCTTAAATTTGCAAGTTACCTTAGTGACATGGCAAGCTGCCTCCCTGTTTTCACTTCCCATGTTACCCTGGTAATGTAGAAGGTCACCAGCCATGTGGGTTGCCTGAATCAGGCCAAACCTCCATTGTAACTACTGACATGGACATGGGAAATAGTCACATGATCAGCCGCATGGCCTGTGTTTTACACATGGAAGCTGGTTGTGGCAAAGCAGTTTTGTATGGGCAGCCTTGCTGTAGAGGTAACACTGGAACTTACGTGGGACGGCCGCTATGCTATCGTGTGATAAAATTGATAGCCTAAAATTTCATTGGAACCGTAATTTTATGCAGAAGATCAAAGCTGAGCCCAATAATACTCTAAACAAAATGTCTCTGCATCTGCACAATGAACAAACAAGAAAACACAAGCAAGTAAATTAATGCTGAGTTCAGTTCATGGGGTTTGGACTGTTTGCTCAATGAAATAGAATCAGGCAACCAAAATTTCCCTTCCTGATCCATTGCCAAGATGATAATGTATGCACCCTACAAAAGCTGTACCATATCTTGGCTAGGCAGACTCGTGGAAACAGCTGTTTACCTTCATCAAAGGGCCTGGATATGCCTACAGGAGATTTCCCTCCTCTTTGCGATAACGGTTGCTGTTCAAACATCTTTTGCATTTTCCTTGTGGCATGGAGGAAACTACTTGAGAAACCCAAGTCAAAAGCCCCCTGGAACTAATTACAGGTCCATCTGAAGCCCTGAGTGCTTCTTGTATAGTCAAAGCATGCCCTGTGCTGATTCTAACAAATGCTGGCTCCAAGAAGTGAACAGCTGAATGCTATGCATGTTTATAGAATGTAAGTCCCACCGAGTTTGTCATCTTACTGGCTCTTGTCCTGTCTTTGAATATGTATCAATAGTAATTGCAAATGTGAAGCGGAATTTGCTTTTTTTCTTCACATACCACTGTGAGTTGCAACTCACAGAAAAACCTATTGATACATATTCAAAGATAGGACAAGTCAGTAAGGGGTGGGTGGGTGGGTGTTGGCCTTTATAACGCAAGAGGCAGCCCCAAACATACACTAGATAAAACTTTTTCTTATTTTCCACAATAATCATTTATGGTGTATTGCTTTGGATTTCAGTTTGTTACAGGCACATCTAGTATACCTTATGAAGGTTTTGCTTCTCTGCGGGGGAGCAATGGACCAAGAAGATTCTGTGTAGAAAAATGGGGGAAGATCACTGCTCTGCCCAGGTAAAATAACACTTGAGTTTCCTGAAACATAAATCCACTTGGTATTTAATAATTCAGGTTTCTATGGGAAAACCATGCTGTCTTAACTGATAAGCCGAGTTATCTCTATCATCAACTTTTAGAATTATGGGAACACATCTTTAGAAGCCAATGGACAGATTGAATAGAGCTGCCTCAAGAAAAGCTCTGGACCTCAGTTCTGCTTAGAGCTAAACTGAAACTAGTTTTTGTTCTTTTATTCTCAGAATGTGCCCCCATCTTCAGCAATTTTCCGAAATCAGTGCAAGCAACTCTGCTTTGCTTTGATGCAATTCTTCTCTTCTCCCTCCCCCTTTTCTCTCTTTCGTTCTTTTACTTATTTGCCCACATTCCAATTTACTCTTATTAGCTGTGGCAACCCTTAGCAGCTAAGGTTCTACACCTGACATGATGATGTCACAGAAGCTTGTAAACAAAACTATGTGGGTCATCACAGCCACTATGGTTAAAATAGAGTACAAACCAAAGAGACAGAGGAGAGATTGGCTGCATAATAACAGTTTTGAGTGATATTTGTCATTCCAATGCTCTCTTTGATTTTATTTTATTTTTAGTAAAGCACTCTAGCTGAAACTCTTGAAAGTTTATTTGTTGTTTTTTTAAAAAAAAAATCAAAATGATATTTGGTGATCAAATAAGAGTTAAAGCATCTACTATCAAGGGTATGTTATCAGAAGCAATAAAAAAACACACCAAAGATTTTTGGCAGTATATTAATTACACTGTTTGATACTCTGCCCAACCAAGATTAAACTTTGTATGATTTTGTAATTCTGAAAGAGATTCTAAATGTTGATGTATCCAAGCACCTGGGGTACCTCGTTCCATCAAATTCATCCATTATGGGCAAAACCAAAAGGGTGAAAGTGCTGCTTTTAGAGCAAATACAAAGATTTCAGGATATTTGGATGAGAATGATCTGTTGTGGTTTTTCTGG
Source organism: Podarcis cretensis (assembly GCF_951804945.1). Lineage (NCBI taxonomy): Eukaryota > Metazoa > Chordata > Lepidosauria > Squamata > Lacertidae > Podarcis > Podarcis cretensis. The sequence goes on from NC_137170.1 coordinate 124,128,489, forward strand.
CTTCTTGTATACACTGGTGGGTGTAGAGAGGCCACATTCTGTAGACCACTTATAGGTCTTTTATTTTAGTAAGCGGTGCATAATGTTTGCTAAATAATAGATAAATAAGTGCTGTTTTCCTGCATCGCCAAGTCAAAAGACCCAAACAGGCTGGCGCTGCCAGGCGATCCTATCCTTGGCTAATGGAGCTTTCTATTCTGCACAGTGAAAGAATGTGTGGGAAGAGGTAGCAAGTTCACCTCTGGTAACCCAGCAATGCCATGAATATCCTCGGTAGTACTAGCAGCAGGCAACCTTAAGCAAACCATTATCTCTCAGCCCGGGCTCTCCGCTGGTGGGAGTAGAAAGAGCAGGTACCTATCTACGTCACAGTTTCAGTGAGAACGGCTGTGGTGAAAGAACTTGACCTTCGCGCAGTGTACGCTACAAAACAAATAATTTTAGCAACCCCCCGTGTGTGCGGAGGAAGTTTTCCTGGAGACAAATCGGGTCTTTTTAATGCCCAGCGCTCCTGCTTTGCTGACACTGGGGCCACAACCTCAGCGTGATTTAGAGGTATTTGTAAGCGTGCGAGAGTTTGTTTAAACAAAGCGTGAGATAACAACCCACCCCCATCCCCCCCGCTGCAAAACTTTCAAGGAACGGCGCCTTGATCCCCCTCTAAACCAAGTGACCGTCTCAACCTCAGTTCTGAGCTGAATGAAAAGTGATTTGTTTTTATAAGTTCCCTGGCTCCTTCAGCCCTGGGCTGTACCTGCTTCAAAGGCTTTCCATTGCAAACACAGCAGAGTGTTGGCTTAGGCTGCCTAATATTAAGAGACAGGAAGCATCATTGGGTGTCAACTGGCTCTTCGCTATTACTATTTAAAATATGGCCTTTTGCGCTCTCGTGGGCCCAGCTCTCTCAGGCAGCAAATATTTTCTTAAGATCTGACCTGCTGAAGCATATCAGGATTACACTCATCCTCGTAGGTTTCTGGGGTGAAGTAGGGTCATACAATGACGTGGTGAGGGCAGCCATTGCTGTTCACATGTCTGTACCATTCACATCTAACACACCTGCTTTTTTAAAATAGCTGTATTGGTGAGAGGAACTGAGCCCTTTCCTTTCCTTGCACTGCATCATTTTTTCGTACTCTCTTGCCCCCCACTTCCAATTTTAGAGCTGGACCAGCAGAAGATGTCTGCATTGATAAGAGTGCAGAGGATACCCACTAGGGGAGAGTGGCTATGTAAGCTTTCAGAATACTTAGAATTAGCCAAATTGACAGACATAATAAGACAAAAACCAAAAAGTGAAGTAAAAAAAGAATGGGAGTGCCTAAATGAATACCTCAAAAGTCATGGTTCGAGGACAGAAATCTGGCTGAGTCTGGAATAACCTTGTGAAGTGAAAGGATATGAAAGAGGTATTTATATCTAGATGTTAGGATAGGTAAAGGTAAAGGTACCCCTGCCCGTACAGGCCAGTCGTGTCCGACTCTAGGGTTGCGTGCTCATCTCGCTCTAGAGGCCGTGAGCTGGTGCCGTCCGAAGACACTTCCGGGTCACGTGGCCAGCGTGACGAAGCTGCTCTGGCGAGCCGGCACCAGCGCTGCACACGGAAACGCCGTTTACCTTCCCGCTATAAAGCAGTACCTATTTATCTACTTGCACTTAGGGGTGCTTTAGAACTGCTAGGTGGGCAGGAGCTGGGACTGAACGACGGGAGCTCATCCCGCCGCGGGGATTCGAACCGCCGACCTTACGATCAGCAGGTCCTAGGCACTGAGATTTTACCCACAGCGCCACCCGCATCCCTGATGTTAGAATAGAGATGATAAAGAAAACAGGAAGACACAATGAGAGATAAAGGAGGTGCTGTTGGATTGGTGGAAGTCAATGTCTTGTTGTTTTAGTGTTTATAATATTAACTTGTAAGATATGGATTTGTTTTTTGTTGTTGTTGCTTTCTTTAGTTTTTGAATGTTGATATCTGTTGAATGTACAGTGGTGCCTCGCAAGACGAAATTAATCCGTTCCGTGAGGCTTTTCGTATAGCGGTTTTTTCATCTTGCGAAGCAAGCCCATTGACAGCTTAACAGATTAGCGCTATTAGTGGTTTAGCGGCTTTTAGCGATCAGCTGTTAAGCGGCTTATCAGCAGATCAGCTGATAAGTGGCTTAGCGCCTTAGGAAAAGGGGGGGAAAGGGGGGGAAACCCGCAGGAACTCGCAAGACATTTTCGTCTTGCGAAGCAAACCCATAGGGAAATTCGTTTTGCGAAGCGCCTCCAAAACGGAAAACCCTTTCGTCTAGCGGGTTTTCCGTCTTGCGAGGCATTCGTCTTGCGGGGGACCACTGTAGATATCTTTCGTGTTGTTGTTGTTGTGTGGAAAATACTAATAAATTTTATTTTTTTTTAAAAAAAAAAAAAGAGTGCAGAGGATAGGGCTGGCATAGCCATGAGGCGAAGTGAGGCCACCGGAAGGCCTTGAGACAGTGCTCCCGTAGCTGCCCCGCTGCCTCTGCTGCTAGTGAAGAAGTGCTACTGGCACAGATTTGTGGCAAGGTGTCACTGAAATTGTGGGAGGCCTCACCCCCAAAATCAGCACTGATGCTGCTGTCACTTCGCTGTCTCTTGGTGGAGGCGGCGGAGCGGGACAGCATTCCTGTTCCACCTCAAGCGGGGAAATGGGGTGTGTCGCCCCGGATAAGGAGGATAGAGGGGGGTGCGCGTACCTGTAATTCAGCTCTCTCCATGCCAATTTTGTTAGGCTCTCCCACTGCTCTTGAATGTGAGGATGGAGCAGACACGGGGCCAGGAACCATGGCTGGACCACACCGTGTGTAGTTGCCTTCTTATATATCGTGACCAGTGCCTTGTGTGATTCCTTTGAACTTTGCTGTTGGGTTTTATTGCCCATTGGAATGCTTCAGTGACATAGGAATTCTGCTGAATGGGAAAATATTATTTATTTATTTATTTATTTATTTATTTATTTATTTATTCCCCGCCCTTCCCAGTTCAGAAAACTGGGCTCAGGGCGGCTAACAACAAATTTAAAACACTTAATTAATGCAAAAAAAACCCCAAAAAAAACAGCATAAAATACAGTATAAAACATGAATAACAATAAATTCACAATTCAAAAATCAATTTAGGGGGGAAATCCGTCCAATAAATATTAGATGATCACCAGGGCTAGCTGGCTAAATTAGTCCTTTTGGGCCAGAGAGGAGACCAGGGGAGAATTAGCTGTGGGATCCCAAAGCGGGTAATCTTCATAAAAAGGGAAAGAAGGAGAATAAAAGATCAGGCTAAGTTCAAATTGAAAGCCAGGCGGAATAGCTCTGTCTTACAGGCCCTGCGGAAGGAAGTTAAATCCTGCAGGGCCCTAGTCTCATGGAACAGCGCGTTCCACCAGGTCAGAGCCATCACTGAGAAGGCCCTGGCTTCTCCATACTTCATGGATACACGAAGGCTCCTTTAGCTATGGAAGAGGTGGAGAGCATATGTCGGGCTCCATCTGCTATAAGCTCTGCTAACTGGGGCTGATAGGAGCTAGAATCCAACCACATCTGGAGGTTGGGTAATTCTTGAGTAATTTGGGGCTTCTGCACCCCACATCCCTGCTGTGTTTGTGTGAACAATTCACACAACCAAGTACTAAATCAGGGTATGATGGGGAAAGCTCTTATTACCAGTTTTTCTGCTGATTTTTTGGAATAAATTTCTGAATTCCACTCACTTTCCCCCTGCCTCTTGTTCTTCCCCAGAGCTCATACGTGTTTCAATCGTCTTGATCTCCCGCCGTACCCATCGTTTTCCATGCTGTATGAGAAGCTGTTGACGGCCGTTGAAGAGACAAGCACATTTGGACTCGAGTAAAACACAAACCGTAGTGCCCAGCATCTTGGACCTTTCGTGGACCGTTCCTCAAAGGATACATGAATGCCTGCATTGCATTTCCTGGAGGAAAACTTGTTTTACAATACAGTTTGTGTGATGGAATTTCGTGAGTGAGTGAGCAAGGCTAGATTGGGGAGCTCTTACAAGCTCTGAAAGATTCACACAAGCACATAACAAGGGATGTATTCTGTAGGGGGACACCTACAGTTCTCCAATTGACCTCTTTCTTTCTTTTTTTCTTCTGACCACCAAACTTTAATATTTGGTATAATTTAAGAATAAAGAGACAGGACAACAAGTGTTGAGCAGCATCAGGGCTACCGCATAAATCTTCCCTATCTCAAAAATGGATTTCACCCAAGTATTTGAACAGAGTTCAAGATGACATACGAAGTTTGGGGGTTTTTTTTAGCCCACTGCTAAATAGTAGGAAGTCAAATGAAAAATGCTGGTGTGCGTGGTTTTTAATATGATAGAAGTTAATTCCCAATGGTACACTACTTTATGTCATATACAATACAGTACTAAAATATGCTATACCTGCTTTACCTAAGACTTTGAGTGCCTGCATGGTGTGCACCGTAAAGATCAAATTTTCTGGGGCTTAATATGAAGGAAGTTGGCAGCAGGAATGACTTGCAGTTAGGTAGGTTGTACAAATGTATATGCAAATAGTGTCTTTAGCAAAAGATGAGCTACTATAAGAGAAAAATGATTGATTTAATGCTTTATACTGCATGAAAAGTGTTCCTTTTTTAAAAAAAACAACTACTAGACTTTACCACAGCATATCAGGAAAAAAAACAACCTCTTACACAGTAACTTTTGTTTATTTTTGTAAAATCATGATATTGATTTCCTTAAATTGTAAATAAGAAAATAGAGGACAAACTACCTTTTTTTGGAGTTCTTTTCACTTTTCCATGCTTAAATAGATATCGTTCTTGTGTTTGATTCTATAAGCACTCTCAAGGGATACATACATATATAAATATAAATACAAATATATATATATGCCTTTTATTTTTATAAGGGTAAGATATTCCCGAAACTATTTTTTGCACTGAATGTACCAAAGTCAAAGGGACATTGTGAACTGACTGGCCGAAAACTGCATCACTCGTACAAACCTGTAAGAAGTAGCTGCTTTAAGAAACAGAGCTTTCTTCACAGTGCCATGTCTGTAGATAATATCAGGACTGTGCACATTAAGTAATAATTTTGTAAGGCTCACTACATGTATAATGTGTAATATGCATTTATTTCAAATGTATTTTTATTTGTTTTGGTTTTCCTTTTTCATCCATTAACTAACTTTATGGAATAGTGTTGAATACAGATATTTCATATTTTCCCTGCAAACATTTTTCTTTTGTACAGCACTCTTACAAGCACTACAGAGGATCTGGAAAAGAAAAGAAAAAAACACACAAGATGGTCAGCACTTAAAAAGGACGAACCTTCGCTTAGGAACCTTCACTCACGTTTAGCAGCGAACCATCTCCAAGATGTAAACTGTTTCTAGTGTCTTTCTAAGCCTGCATTTTCACTGAGTAGTTTTCTTAAACAATGTTTATTAAAATGAACTACTTTTTTCTATGATATATCTGAAAGCATGAATCCACCATGTCAAACAAGCATTTAATTTCAGAAACATTAAAAGGTTTGAGCCTATTCCTCGCAAGAATCTCCCATGCTGAAGGCCAATTTCATGTGTTGCAGTGGGGAGCATGGTATCCACGGTTTTCCTTTTATTCCCGTGATCATTAAAAAGCAACACATTCCGCCGAAACAAAAGTTTCTAGGACCTGCTAGCCTAGATGGTACCTTTGGCTTTGCAAGTCCTTGCTGCGAGGGAGACAGATCTGAGACTAGGAGTAACCGCAGAGCTTTCTCCCTCTTCACGTTGCTGTTGATGGGTGTTCCACGTATGCTCTTCATAGTTGTCTCTGCTGTGAGATCAATCTCCTGCTCACCTGAAGCCCAGCATAAAGGTAAAGGTAAAGGGACCCCTGACCATTAGGTCCAGTCGTGACCGACTCTGGGGTTGCAGTGCTCATCTCGCTTTACTGGCCCTGGGAGCCGGCGTACAGCTTCCGGGTCATGAGGCCAGCATGACTAGGCCACTTGTGGCAAACCAGAGCAGCGCAAAGAAACACTGTTTACCTTCCTACCAGAGCAGTACCTATTTATCTACTCTCACTGGCATGCTTTCAAACTGCTAGGTTGGCAGGAGCTGGGACCGAGCAACGGGAGCTCACCCCGTCACGGGGATTCAAACCGCCAACCTTCTGATCAGCAAGTCCTGGGCTCTGAGGTTTAAACCACAGCGCCACCCACGTCCCGTCGAAGCCCAGCATAGCAAAAGTCAAAAATAAAGACTAGCCTTGCACACTCTCCGCTTAGAAGCTTGGTTCTGTTGGGAGTGGAGGTGGCAGCTGGTGATACAGGGGTCATCCTGAAAGACAAAAATGATTTTTTTAAAAAAAAAAAATTATTTGATTCCCTTAAAAGTTTAGGAAGAGTCTATTAAGCTCCAGACATGTAATTTCATAACGGGTCCAGAATTGGCACTGTGTTTCCAGAGGCCGTGGGGGGGGGTGTGAGATGGCTGGTGCCCACTTGTTGGGATACGACAATCTTTTATACATAAGAGGCCAGTATATAATGTTGACATGATCACATAATGCCCTTTCTTGACCCGTTTTGAAAGAGTGGCAGGAACTACTGTTTGGTAGTCTCTCGGAGAGGTTTGCCCTTTCTGGAAGATGAATCAAATGGTTAAAAACCCTTCAGGTCAATGTGCATTACTTTGAATTTACTAAGAAACACCCCCTCAAAAAAAAAAAAAAAACCAGTCTACACTGTGCTGGTGCCTAAAACAGAAATGAACTTGCAAGCAGTCTCCATCTATCTGAATTAACAAAAATATTTAAAATTGTTAGATTGTAATCAAGGCTTGTTGTGCCCTATGGGACCGCCTCTCCTGGTATGTCCCACAGAGGAACTTACGGTCTTCAAATAAAAACATCCTGAAGGTCCCAGGCCACAGAGAGGTTAGGCTGGCCTCAACTAGAGCCAGGGCTTTCTCGGCTGTGGCTCCAATCTGGTGGAACGCTCTGTCACAAGAGACTAGGGCCCTGCAGGACTTGACATCTTTCCGCAGGGCCTGTAAGACAGAGCTGTTCCACCAGGCTTTTGGTCAGGGCGCAGCCTGACTCCCTCCTTTGGCAATCTCCACAGAACTTTAGCTTAATGGTTGCCAACAATTTGATTTTAATTAATTTTTATAATGAAATGTTTTTAGAATATTGTACTATTTTATTGTTGTTAGCTGCCCTGAGCCCGGCTTCAGCTGGGGAGGGCGGGATATAAATAAAATTTATTATCATTATTATTATTGAGAATTGTGCACGTACTGGCCTACAGAAAACAGCTGTTCACGAAAACACAAATGAAATGCTTGCTTCTGTCACAGGTAGAATGCCCTTCACCTTCCTCTCCTTCTGTCCTTCCTTGAGTGGTATAAGAAAGTCCAAACAGTGCTATATTTGCACACATTTCTAGCAAACCTCTGCCCTGACCTTAAAAAGCTTAGAAAGGTGTATGTAACTGGAGAACTGGCAAACAACAGAACAACTCTCCTCAGAATGGTTCATGTTTCGAAGTGCAGTACAGTCGTTTGAGATAAGAAGGCAATGTTGCTAGAAAAGGAACCATGGGATTTAGTTTTTAAAAAATTGTCCTCATAACTAAAGAAAATTCAAAATGGAAATTTAAGCCTATATAATCCAGAAGGCTGTGAGTGCAACGACTCCCATAGCTCAGCGGGCAGGAAAGTTCAGGGATTTTACTTTCCTTAGCTGGTAAGTCTGAATTTCATAAACCCATTTTGTGTACTTGCCAGGCTATACTTTCAGATATCGTTACAGAACATCTTCAGATTTAACATAGTTAAATGTTTTTGTAAGTTTCGGGGTTTGGGGTTACAACACAATTGTCCCAAACCCCATGCCACCCTACCTTAGCTCTCCAGTAATGTCAGTTTACCACTTACTCATATCCTGGTGTAGGTATGTATTGTGAAAGCATAGATTCTCAGAATCTTTCCTGATGGTGAGAAGCCAAAATCTCGTTTTACACCTAATACGTCTCCAGAAGGATTTTATCTTCACTCATTTAAGAGAGGCTGAGAGGCAGCTGCAGAGAGATTGGGGTGGATTGTTTCTCAGATTTTCTTAGAACTAAAGGTTAAAAATGGGGAGGGCGGGAGAGAGAGAAATCACAAAATTGTGACACCTTATAGAGTATAGATTCAGTGATTTGCTTGTGGGCAAGCAAAAGTCAGGTCTTCCTTTCCACCCGTCGTGTCACAGGTACACTTGTACAACAGATTTCCTCAAACTGAACTGCGAATGAAGGTTTCATTCATTTTTATTTTACTTTCCCATAGCAAAATACTGCGAGTTATACGTGGGATAATGAGCGAATTCCCTGCAATGGACATGCTAGATAAGAGGAAAAATTTTGATTGCATGGCATTAACTTAAGTAATATGCATTCCTCATGCAATAAAGGTCTGTAGGTTGCATTTCCTTTTTAAGCTGTTTGATCGCCCAAAATACCAATAGCCACGGTGTCCATATGGAAACTTGTCCGTCTAGCAGAGGGAGCTGCGAATGCTGATTGACAGGTGGTATTAGCCAGAAGGCAATAGTCAAATTCATTCATCTAAGAGAATGTGCTGTGGCCATCAGCTTTTATTAATTACTAGGTATGCTGTTTGGCTTCTACAATTTCTGCTCAATGCTCTGGAATGACTTGTAAAATCAATTAACATTCTGTCCTTTCACCTGCAGAAGCAAAGATAGCTGGGCGTAATGATCTGTAGCTTCTCTTCCAAGAGGTGTGTGTACTGGAGACAAACAACACGAGACACATCTTTTCTCTTTGTTACAGCAAGCAGCTTCAGAACTATTTTGAATATATATTTGCATGGTTATAAGGATTCCATCCCCCCCTCCCCCCGGAATGATACAGATTTCATTCAATGAAACGGGTGCATTCAATTTGATGCCATCACTCCCCAATCAGAGGCATAAGATGAACAATTGCGTGGTTAGATTAGGAGGGCATCTAAGGTGAAATACAACCCCGATCTAAAAGGCCAGGCTGTGCGCAATATAAGCTCCACAATAAAGTTGTTCGTCCCAGTTCACTGAATATATAGTGAACATACACATAATCTTCAAAGGAAGTTGGAAATCCGGGCAGTAGCTCTCTGGCAGGGCTTCTGAAGGAAAGTCTCTGGCAGGGTATTTAAAGGGGCAGAGAAGCGTGAGCTGGCATTTTGCTTGCTTTTTTCAAGTTACGGGAGTGAAGAAAGTTTTGTGGTTTCTTTGGTGCTTCCAGAGATCCAACAGGGCTTCCGTTGCTAGCGATGAGAGTTGCATCTGCTCGCTTAGGCTTTGACATCTGAAGTGTTAATCACAGCTGTTTATAAGGCTGCGGATTATCAGTTGCAGATGTTTTCTGAGCCTTGCAGCAGATGTTGCAGTGATATTTCTGAGATGCTCTTTTTTTTTTTTTTTTTTTTTTGGATGGAGGGAACTCTCTGTAAATGTTAAATGTCTGATAACACTACTGGTCTCAAGTCTCTTTCCGTTTAGTACAGAGCAATATGAATATTGTTTAAACACCAAGTTAACACATTTGGAACTATCCACATGTATAACTGAGCAGATCTGAGAAAAAACAACAATTATGGCATACTTAATATATTGCACTGGGACATGAAGTAGTTAGCAAGTGATGTTAAGAATAGTTAATAGTCAATAATTAGCAACTGATGTTACAAATGCCTATAGGTCACTGGTTCATTTTTATTTAATTTATGGTTATTTATTATAATTGATAGTTCTAGAAAGTTGCCTGTCTGACAAATCAAGGATTCCTTAGATGATATTATTATTATTATTATTATTCCCTGTGAAATTATCCAGTCGTCTATTATTGCTGTCTAATTTGCCATTTGAACTATAAATTAAATAGCACCTGCCTGGACTCTTCTGGGCATTGAGCCCCCTCTTCCAAGAAAATGTAAGAATATTATTTATTTAATATTATCTTAACTCTAGCGCTCCTTTAGTTCTTTATTTACTTCTTTATATGCTGGCCACCCAACTGTCTGGGAGGTTTGCATAAACAGCTAAATACGAAATACGATTCGCAAACACTAAAACCAAAATAAATCACAAAAAGTCCAGTGAAAAAGAAAACAAATTGAAGTCAGTATGAAACATAGCAACTGTGAAACAGTTTAATCCAGCCAGTAGGAACTTTGTGTAAAAGCTCCTTAGGCACCCAAGGGTCTGTAATTAAAAGGTCTTGGAAAACAAGAAAGTCTTGCACCTGGTGTCTAAAAGATAGCATACGCACCAGGTAAACCTGTCGTGGCATTTCATAAGTGGGTGCCACCACCAAAAACACCTCCCTAGTAGATGTCTGCCTCACTTCAGTAGGTGATGTGGAAGCTGGAGAAGGGTCTCAAAAGAAGATCTCAGTGCCTGGGAAGGGCATATGGAAGAAAGTGACTCTTTAGGTAACCGGGCACACAAGCTCTTGTAAGTCTCCGGGACTGGAGGGGTGGGGCAAAAACAAAGCACATTACTGGGATCACTGCGTGATGTCACTTTTGGTTGGCTACCAGGATATTTTCAGAAGCACTTTGATCCATTTGTATTTTGGTCCATTTGTAAACCGCCTGGAAATGTTCCAGCATTTGCACTTGCTTCCAGTCCATTTTAAGTTTTGGGGCTTGGGGGAGGGGCTTTTTTAAAAGTATTTTTAAAATAAAAACACACACCCTACTTGCCATACGCCTGGGTTTTCCCAGACATGTTGCCAATTCACCCAAAATCCACCCGGATGCCATTTGCGCAGCCCGATTCCCAGATGTGCCTGGGACACATGGCAGCTCTATATGTGTTGCTTTGTGATTTTGTCCATAATATAGTTGCTTGAATGTAACTGTTCTTTTTTCTCTCAACCAACGATAAAAGGTGAGCCACGTTTAAAATGACTGTACTGCTCAAGCTAAAATACTTCGCTCCAGAGAGAGAGAGAGAGAGAGATCAGTTTGTCCATGCGCTGCTAAAGGTGTTGTTTCTTTTCCAGAAGGACAGGTTAGGATTCTTGCACTCCTCCCTGCCTCCATTTCCGGTTTTGGGAGCATAATTACTTGCTGACAGCTCTTTGACTCAGCTGCTGTGTTCTTACAACTTTGCATAATGATCGCATATCATTTCCATTGTTAGGTATACAAGGACTGTTCCGTAATAACACAACCACCCACGTTTTGCTTGACACCGTTTGGAAATGGCCACTAGCTCAGCTGATTGCTCTGGCCCAGTTTTGTTTACCTTACTTAGGGATCTGACGGTGGCTGTTGTCAAGGAACACGATCCTAAGCAACTGCTGGGGGATCCTGCTGATCCAAGAGGGGGTCAACGGAGCCGTTGAACAGCTACTCCTTTAAGACCTGGTAAATCCATGCAGTGATTGCGGCAAAGAAAAATGTAGTGGGAGTATGGCCCAAGCAATGTACGTAGTAATAACTCAAGCTAAGCAGCCAGCTGGTGGCATGAATCGAGAGAGGGAGACGCTACGGCATTGCTTAAATCATTTACTGTGTGCAGTCACTCCATTAGTATAAGTATTGTGACAGTTCTTGCAAATGTAGCAGCTTATCAGAAGATATTTGTGTTGGATCTAGACCTCATCATCATACCTATGAGTCAAGCCCTGTTGATTTCAGTGAACCACACAGGCAAAGGAAAATGTTTTGCTTAACTTCATGGTTATCAGGTTATGGGAACGCATGTGCCCCTGCCCATCTATCAAAGTGGCCCCTTGACACTGGGAGAGATCTGGATTTGGCCCACTGACTGGATCCGTCCCCCCTTTACGGCTTGCTCTTTGCTAAGGGTACACTTGCCTGTTTCAGCGAAAGCCCTACCAGCTCTTTAAAGACTTTTACAACATGCCTGATTTCATGAAAATGACTTGTACAATTTCTGAAACGTCCCAGAAACCTTTAGACTTCATCCTTTTGTTTTGGTTCTGCAAAAAGCACATAAGCTGAGGGAGAGAGCGCTGTAGGATACTTGCAATGCCTGAAGATTCTAGTTTCAGGTAGTAGATGTTATCTCTTTGTACATTCTGGATGTGTTTGATGCATTGTCGTATCCTCTTGAGATTCCTCATTTTGTTTACTTATTATTTTTTTAAATATAAGTAATTTAACAATGAAACGGGGAGGGGAGAAATGGGGGGGAAGCCATGAGAAACAGACAGGAGAAAAAAGTGAATGCGACAAAAATGCAACCATCAGCTCACATTAACATACAGTACAGTGACCATCAGATGCAAAAGTTTGGGGTGTTATAAATTCACTCTTACCAAATTAGGATGGCAAATTATATATAAAGGGATAGAACAGTTTAGATTTTTAGTCTGATGTTTAGTGGATATTTAGTGTTACATTTGTTTACTGGAGGTACTTTCTTTGAGAGAGAGAATTTTATTAGAGGTTTTAAACATATAAAGCAATATATATCCAAACTCTCTTATGGAAAAATAATAAAAGGCAATATATCAAAAGAAAAGAATAATATAGAGAAAGAAAATAGAAAATACTGTATTCATTATCTTCATAACATAAAGAAAGAAAGAGAAAGAAAGAAAGAAAAGAGAAGAAAAAAGAAAGCCCTCCATCACCATTTTATTTCAATCTTCTATCTGCATACCAAGAGCTAAATCTGCCCATCTCCCACCTGGGAGGTCTCCCCCATTCCTCAGCCTCAGCATTCCACACCCTGAGAAAACCCTGTGATCTGTCTCCCACACAGATCTCTTCCTTTTCTAACCCACAATTATCTGTACAAATTTTATTGGAAGTACTTTATGAGTGAACATTTTTCTCCAGAAAGCATTTAAATCCATTTCCCCAGAAAACGGCCTATACCTTGGTTTAAGAACAGCTTAGTTTATGAACAACTTGGATTATGAACAACTTGCAAACCCAGAAGTAGGTGTTTTGGTTTGTGAACTTTGCCATGGAAGCAGAACATGTTCCGTTTCGGTTGAGTGTGTTCCATTTGTAAATTGAGTCCCCCGCTGCTATGGGAAAGCACGCCTTGGTTTAAGAATGCTTTGGTTTAAGAACGGACTTCCGGAACGGAATAAGTTCGTAAACCAAGGTACCACTGTACTGCAGGATTGGAACATAGAGAGCTACCTTAATATTGTGTTAGACCAGTGGTCCATTTACCTCAGAATTGTCTGCACAGACTGGGAGCAGCTCCCCAGGGCTTCACATTGGGCTCTTTCCCCCACCCTTATCTTGAGATGCTGAGGACTGAACCTCAGATCTTCCTCACAGAAAGCCTTTCTTGATAATTTTAAATGATTTATTTTTAATTTGTTGTAAACCATTCAGGTGGTTTATTGCCATCGAGAAGCATATGCATGTTGTTAAATCATATAAATGAATAAATGCTCCACAGCTGACCTATAGACCTTCAGGATTCAAGGCCTGAATAAAAGAAATACTCAAAATAAAATAAAATCAGCCATACTTTTCAATCCATCTCTCCTTTCGTGGTTGAAATTCTGTTCCCATCCAAGCACATACAGGTTCCACTGGAATCAGCATGTAATTGAGGAAAGGGTTATAGGCTTGTGGGTTGTGGAATTATGGTACAGTTAAAACAGTAGAGTTGAACATCTCACAGACAGTTAAAGGCTGTTGTTGGAGAGGAAATGTAGCAGTGGCTTCAGACAGCTATAGATTTAAGTACCATCTTACTTGGGCAGATTCAGTGATAGCACTATTTAGGTTTAGGTTCTCTGTTCTGGTCACAGTGATTATAAGGAGGAGTGATGCAGGGGATCAGTTCATATGACGCATTTCACACTTAGTCACATAACATAATCATCGGTGTATCTCTACTTATGTGCAATTATTTGACTGTGCTTGGCTTCCAAACTGGGTGGCGTCATGGGTTGTAATGGGTGACATCAGGCCACCTGCTACCAGCCTTGTGATGGTTCAGATTATTTTATGCTGAAGCTCAGCAAGTGGGAAGCTCAGGTTGGCGCTCTGCCAAATTGCGTTTGGTGCCAGAACTCAAAAGCAAAGCATTCTGGGAACTCCCATGTGTAGGAACCAGTGTAGGAACAGGCCTGCACAACCTGTGATTCATAAATGTTGCCCATGAGCCAGGCATTGGGACCTTCCAGGAGCTTGATAAATTTCCTAGAGATGGTGGGGTTGTGCTTGTCTCAATGCATCTCAGGCTATGTAGGTCTGTGCTAGGCTATTTGACCTGGTGGCCGCTCTCCATTTCTGCCTCCATATCCAGATTTTGTGCTTCACAATAGCCTTGTTCAGATGTGCTGCTTGCATGTAAACCCTGCCTGTGAGCACATTGTGTGAGGACAAGTGTACTAAGACCTGTCATCTTCTCCTTTCACTAGTTGGAGGCTGAGTTGTGATATGGGAGCCTCCTCTAGTCATGGATCCTGCATGACATAGAACCCCGTGAAATACAGGTCTAAATCAGAATTGCATATCTTGAACGGCAGCAGTTAACCAGGGATATTTCCCAGCTTCAACTGGGTGTTGAACCTGGGACGTTGTGCACATAGCTGTCAACTTACAGATTTGAAAATAAGGGACCAGCAGCCTCAAAAATAAGGGATCAGCAGCCAAAATAAGGGATTTTCCAAGCACAGGTATGTTCAACTTCTGAGCCCCTCAAAGCCAAAAGCAGAAAGCCCAGCCAGCAGCCAAACAAAGCATCAAGTGGTGATTCCCACAGCGCAGCAACCCAGCAAAGGGGATGCAGCAAGGAAAACCACTGTCACCTCTCTGCTGGGAAGCGCTGAGCAAAGACGAGTCTCCAGGCAATGCGGCCGATTTGATCAGCACAAGGCATGCAAGCTCCACCCCCCAATCGTTCTTAGACTCCTTATTGGGTGAGCAACGCAGCCAAGCAACACAGTTGGAGCCTCCCTCCTCCCTGGCCGGCAGGGAGGGAGGGAGAGGAGCTGCTTCCTTTGAAACCTGGGAAATTTAAGGGACATCATCAATAAGGGACAGCAGTGGGACATGGCGCTGGGATAAGGGAGTTTCCCGCCAAATAAGGGATGGTTGACAGCTATGGTTCTGCATGGAGAGCTTATGCTCTGCCACTTGTACAGATAGCACACGAGGAGCAGACCCAAATAGGACTATTATTTTTGCTTATTCTGAGTTTCTATTGTTATTCCCCCCCCCCCCCATCACCTGTTTTGTCCTCTCTTGCTGGCTTCTGTAATTCTGTAATCGCCTGGCTTCTGTAATCCAAGGTTAGATTGGAAGAAATAGTTGAATCAAATTAATTTTGTTATGTTTGCAAGAATTGCCACTATTTGTCCTTGTGCCGAAGACCTTAATATAAAAGACTTAACACAGCAAAGAATCCTGGGAATGTATTACAGCATAACACGAAACCGATAATTTGTGGTCACTAATATCACAGTGCATGAGATATGCGTGAAATGTGGCCACATCTATTTAACTAGGCCTAGTGGAAACTCAATTAACTCAAAGGACGTTCTTTTGTTATACAACATGGGACCTAGTTCTCTCAAACAAGCTTGCTCTCTCTCCACAGTCATTTCCTTCATTATAAAATGCCACACAAAGAAGCTTAGAAACGAACCACATGTTTTTGTGACATGATTGTTTCTGGGTTTTTCTCTTCTTAGCTACTCATTTTCATATGGCATAGACCGGTTCCTTCTTTTTATATCTCTCCATCCTGTCTGGCAGACCGCATACTAATCCATTTCTGCTGCCATCACTGTTTGTTTGTTCAATGTTCTCCTTTCCACTGTTGGTGACATGTTTATTGTGGGATAACCAGTCTCAGATAACCAACATGCTTAAGTCAAATTAATACATGAGTGGGTTAAAACCATAGAGTAAGCTGCCCTGCCAGGCTTCGCTCGTCTTGGGAGGGACTATGTAATCAAGCCTTTCTCTTCTTTTTTTTTAAAAATAATTTTTTATTAGTTTTCCAGTTTTAAGACAAAACAACATACACACATCAACAAACAAAAACAAACACACTGATATAGTTTCATAACCTTATTTTCATAAACCTTCTTTCTCGGACTTCCCCATACCTCACCCTTTTTGCATCCTTATTTTACAGTTTTTCAGCAACCCTTTACTCCAATTAATTAGAACTTATTATCTTTCTCAATTTCATCTTAATTCAACAAACGTTTTCCGCTGCAATTCTGTATCTTCCTTTCCCTTGACATTTTAGCACTCATCAATATTATAACAGTTCTTAAGATAAACTTTAAACTTCTTCCAGTCTTCCTCCACCGTCTCTTTCTCTTGGTCACGGATTCTGCCGGTCAATCACTTTCGTCTGCCATTCTTCCAGTGTGGGGAGTTCTTGTGTCTTCCAATACTTTGCTAGAAGGATCCTTGCTGCTGTAGTGGCGTACATAAAAAAAGTCCTATCCCTCCTTGGCACCAATTGGCCGACCATGCCCAAGAGAAATGCCTCTGGTTTCTTGTGAAAGGTACATTTAAGTACCTTCTTAATTTCATTATAGATCATTTCCCAAAAGGCTTTAATCTTTGGGCAGGTCCACCAAAGGTGAAAGAAGGTACCTTCAGTATCATTACATTTCCAGCATTTATTATTGGGCAGATGATAAATCTTCGCAAGCTTGACTGGGGTCATGTACCACCTATAAATCATTTTCATAATATTTTCTCTTAAGGCATTACATGCCGTAAATTTGATACCGGTGGTCCATAACTGTTCCCAGTCAGCAAACATAATGTCATGACCAATGTCCTGTGCCCATTTAATCATGGCTGATTTAACAGTCTCGTCTATTGTATTCCACTGCAGCAACAAATTATACATTCTTGATACATTCTTAGTATTGGGTTCTAACAATTCTGTTTCCAATTTCGATTTCTCCACCTGGAAGCCAATTTTCCTGTCCTGTTTAAAAGTTTCCATTAATTGATAATAATGGAGCCAATCTCGTACCTTAGACTTTAATTTCTCAAAACTCTGTAGTTTAAATTCACCACTTTCTTGTTCTAAAATTTCAGAGTATTTTGGCCATTTGGATTCCATATTAAGTTTCTTCACCTCCTTAGCCTCCATAGGTGATAACCACCTAGGAGTTTTATTTTCCAACAAATCCTTGTACCGAATCCAGACATTATATAGTGCTTTCCTAATAATATGGTTTTTAAAACCCTTGTGAACTTTAACCTTGTCATACCATAAATATGCATGCCAGCTGTGATGGGACAATGAGCTACTTGTGCGTAAAAGGATTGGTCCCTTAGAGTTTGCTTAACCTAGCAAAGCTCTGCCTTGAGCGGAGCCCTTGGACATGGCTCCGCTAGTCACTGGTAGAATCCGACAGTGGGCGCTTGCGGAAACGTTTCCAGCATAAAAGCTGCTTGACGGAAACGCGTCTCCTAGATTCCCTGCGTGACAGCTTCCGGCGAGGGGTGGGGGTCGCTAAAGGGAGCCTTGATACCTCCTCACTGTTCTCGCTGGAAGTGTCCCAGAGCCTCCCCTCCGACTTCCTGTCCCTGGAAGCTCCTGCTCCCCCCCTACTGGTTCCCTCTTCGGCTGCTGAATCTCTTCTATCCTCCTGGAGCCCTCCCACCACCTGTTCTTCCGATGGCAGTTCCCTGACATCCACCTCCCCTCCAGGCCCCCCTCTATCCCCTCCCGCCTCCCCTTCTACAGGCGGTGGGGCTGGAAAGCCTCGGAAGGAACTCTCCTCGTCCTCAGATGATTCAAACACTTCTAGCCACTGCCTCCCATTTCCTTCCCCGTCCTCCTCTTCTTCGTCGGAGTATGCCACCTCCTCACTCCCTGACTCTGGGAACCCTTCAAACACCCCTTCCTCATCAGTGGTACCGAAGTATTCCCTCCTGAATCGCTCCATCGGCTGCGGTTTTCTTGGGAAACGCTGATGGAACGTTTCTATCAGAACCTCGTCGTGGACTTCTTCCGCCGGTACCCACGTGTTTTCTGACTCTTCCTCCCCCTCCCATTCTACCAAGTATTCCACCCGATTCCCCTTCCACCTGGAATCAATTATTCCTGCCACTTCCATGTTGCGTTCTCTCTCTTCAATGACAGGTGTTTGGGTGACCCCCCTCTCACTTTCCCCCCACTCCCGTCCCTCTCGGTACGGTGACAGTAATGATCTGTGAAATACGGGGTGCAATTTCATGTGACTGGGCAATCTAAGTTTGAAGGCTACTGGATTCACCTGTTGTATGACCTCAAAGGGTCCCAACCGTTTGGGTCTCAATTTCTTACACCCTCCCTTAAACGGCAGTCCTTGGGTGGATAGCCACACCCGGTTTCCCACCCTTATGGTTTCACCTTCCCTCCTATTTCTGTCTGCTTGTTTCTTATATGCTTCTTTGGCTTTCTCCAAGTTGAGTTGGAGCTGCCGGTGGATCGCTTCCATTTCTTCCACAAAGCGTTCCGCTGCTGGTACACTCCAGTGCTCCCCTCCTTCTGCTGGGAAGGCTCGAGGGTGACACCCATAATTGGCCAGAAAGGGACTCATCCCTGTGGACACGTTTTCCGCGTTGTTGTAGGCAAATTCTGCCAGAGGTAACTTATCTACCCAATCAGTTTCTCTGTCCTTTACATAACACCTCAGATATTGTTGCAAAACCCCGTTTGCCCTTTCTGCTTGCCCATTTGTTTCTGGGTGCCTGGCGGTGGAAAAACTTACCTCCACATGCAACAAGCTCATTAGTTTCCTCCAGAACCTGGAAGTAAATTGTTTCCCTCTGTCGCTCAAAACCCTCAAGGGGGCGCCATGCAACCTGAAAATATGCTTCACAAACAACCTTGCGGTTTCTTCCGCTGTGACTGCATGTGAACAAGCTATAAAGTGGCACATCTTAGTTAGTAGATCTACTACCACCATGAC
The DNA here is from genome assembly GCF_951804945.1 of Podarcis cretensis. Classification (NCBI taxonomy): domain Eukaryota; kingdom Metazoa; phylum Chordata; class Lepidosauria; order Squamata; family Lacertidae; genus Podarcis; species Podarcis cretensis. Next base: position 124,147,437 of record NC_137170.1, read on the forward strand.
CGCGGTTTTCCCTTTGGATCTCGGTAGATCGGTCATAAAATCTATGGATACCATCTCCCATGGCCTTTCTGGGGTGGGTAAGGGTTCTAATAACCCTGCTGGCGCCAACCTCTCTCCCTTTGCTCTTTGGCACCTGTCGCATCCCCTGACATACTCCCGCACGTCTTCCCTCACCTTGGGCCACCAAAACTCCCTGGTAACCAACCACATGGTCTTGTGCTGTCCGAAGTGCCCCGCCGTGGGGCTGTCATGCAACTGTTTGAGCACCCGCCCTCTTAGTTCCCCATCTGGTATGTAGAGTGCCCCTTTGTAATATAGTTTTCCGTTCTTTTCCTCAAAACCCCCTGTGTTCTCACCTGTCTCCCTGAGTTCCCTAAGTTTTTCTTGGGCATATTCATCGTTCTCAATACCCTCTACCAGTTCTCTTTGCCCCACCCATGCCGCCCCACAAACCCAGTGGTCCTCCGAGATGATATGTCTTTCTTCTGCCCCTCCTTCCCCCTCTAAGTACTCAGGTTTTCTGGAGAGAGCGTCCGCTCTGACATTCTCTGCCCCTGGCACGTAGCGAATTTCAAAATTGAACTTGGAGAACTCTTGCGCCCATCTTACTTGTCTCTGGTTCAATACTCGGGCTGTCCTCCAGTATTCTAGATTTTTGTGGTCTGTCCGCACTTGAACCTTGTGTTGCGCCCCAATCAGCAGGTGTCTCCATCTCTTGAACGCTTCATGGATGGCGAGTAATTCTCTGTTGTACACGGTATAATTCCTCTCGGATTTGTTCAATTTCCTCGAGAAGAAGGCACACGGTCTCCATTCTGACGTATCCGGTCCCGGCTGCAGGAGTACGGCGCCCACCGCTCTGTCAGACGCGTCGGTTTCCACCCTCATCGGCTGCTGCAGATCCACGTGTAAGAGTTGTTCTTCCGAAGCAAACGCCCTCTTTAAACTTTCGAATGCTCGCTGCACTTCTTCCGTCCAGACAAATTTCTTCTTACTGCTGAGACAATCCGTGATGGGGGCTGTTAAGTGGGCAAAGTTCTTTATGAACTTCCGATAGAAGTTTCCGAACCCCAAAAACCTTTGCACATCTTTCTTAGTTTTCGGTGGCCTCCATTCCAGTACCGCTTGCACCTTGCTAGGATCCATGGCCAGCCCCTTGTCTGACAACCGGTACCCTAGGAATTCCACCTCCCTGGTGTGAAACTGACACTTCTCCAGTTTCACCCACAGCTGGTTTTCTTGCAGTTTGCTCAGTACCTCTCGTACATCTCGCACATGCTGCTCTTCATCCTCTGAGTACACCAGTACATCATCTAAGAACGCAGCGCAGTTCTTGTAAAGCAAGGGTCCTAGGACGTGATTCATGAATGATTGAAATACTGCCGATCCCCCCTGGAGGCCGAAAGGCATAACGCAGTACTCAAAGGCCCCCAAGGGGGTGAACATAATGGTTTTCCACTCATCTCCCTTTCTCATACGTATCAGGTTATACGCCCCCCTCAGGTCCAGCTTGGTAAAAATCTTCCCTTTTCTCACCCGGGTCAGAATGTCATCAATTCTGGGCATAGGGAAAGTCACGGGTTCGGACACTGCGTTTAGGGCCCGGAAGTCCACAATCAATCTTGGTTTGTCTGAATTTTTTTTGTCCACAAAGAACACTGGGCTACCCCCCACCGCTCGTGACTCTCTGATGAACCCACGCTTGAGGTTTTTGTCAATAAACTCCCTTAACTCCTGCATCTCCCTGTCTGACATTGCATACACCTTGCCCACTGGCAATTGTGCTCCTGGGAGTAAGTTGATTTGGCAGTCAAAGGGTCTGTGCGGGGGTAGTTTATCTGCTTCCCTTTCGCTGAAGACGTTGGCAAAATCTGCATATTGTCGTGGTACCCTACCTTCTATCTTTGCTAACGTGGCCTGGGTACCTACTTGGCCCCCTTTTTCCGTACAGTGTCCCATACAATGTGCTGACCCAAAGGAAACCACTCTCTGATGCCATCCCACAAGCGGATCATGCAGCGCTAGCCAGCTCATCCCCAAAATGATGGGCGCTCCTCCCAAAGTGGCTATATTAAACGCTATCAGTTCCGTGTGTCTTGCCACCCTCATTGTCATGGGGACAGTCTGCTGGTTTACTTCTCCTCCCAACAGCGCCCTCCCATCAACCGTGGTCACCTGCAGGGGATTTTTTAAAGGGATGGTTTGTATCTGGTGTGCGGCTGCAAACTCCTTACTCATAAAGTTGCAGGAGCTGCCTGAGTCTAATAGCGCCTTAACTTGTAGAGGGTGTCCGTTTGCCAGCTCTAACAACACCTCTATTACTAGCGCTGGTTTTGGCGGTTCCGGCGTGGGCACATTCACTGATCCTTGGCCTGGCTGCTGTGCCCTGATGGTCCCAGCCAGGCGTTGGCTTTTACTGACTCCTTAGCCCCCTCCGCCTCCTCCCCAACAGCTCCCGCCATTCCTTGCCATTCCTTTCTCTGTGGACAAACCCTGGCAAAGTGACCTGGCTGTTGGCAGAGAAAACATTTCTTGGCGCCTTTCCCCTCCTTCTTCCGCCCTTCGCTGGGGTTTGAAACTGCGCGCGCGCGCGCTGTTCCGATTTCCATCGGCTCTGCTGGCTGGGAAGGCTGCTCTGGAATCTCTGGAATGCGGAAATCCCTCCAACGCTCCTCTTTCCCTTCCCGCTTCTCCAGGGCTCTGGCTTCCTGGCGTGCTCCTATGCTCAGCGCAGATTTAGTCAAATGGTCCATAGACTCTGCCCTGGGCGCCCGGGAAAGTTCATCTTTTACTGCCGAAGATAATCCTTCTTCGAACAGCATTTGTATCGGTTCCGCAGACAAATCCCAATTTAATTTATGGATCAACATGGTGAACTCAGTCCAGTACTCACGGACAGATCGGTTCCCTTGCTTACACGTCATTAACTGTCTGCGCGCCACTCCCTGCTCAATCTCACTGGAGAACATCAGATCCATGGCGCGAAAAAACTTCCTTGTGTCCTTTAGGACCTCGTTATTGGCTGCCATCAGGGGCCTCACCCAATCTTTCGCCCCTTTTTCTAGATGGCCAATCACAAATCCCACCCTCGATTCCTCATCAGGAAAATCATCAAACTGCAGATTAAGGGCATATTGCATTTCTGTCCTAAAGGCTTGGTAGTTCCTGGGATCACCCCCAAATTTCTGCACCAGTCCCGGCACCTTCCTTGAGACTTGGGTGGCTTTTCCCTTCTCTGCATCTTGAGCTCTCCTCTCCTCCAGCCTAGCTGTTTGCAGGGCTAACTGCATCTCCAACATCCTGTACCTTTCTTCCAGGCTTGGAACGGCTGCAGCTGCTCCCCCTTCTCCGGCTCCGGTTGGGTTGCTCATGATGCCTCTCCTTGCACAAGCGCTTTCAGGGACTGTCGGATTGCTGTGATGGGACAATGAGCTACTTGTGCGTAAAAGGATTGGTCCCTCAGAGTTTGCTTAACCTAGCAAAGCTCTGCCTTGAGCGGAGCCCTTGGACATGGCTCCGCTAGTCACTGGTAGAATCCGACAGTGGGCGCTTGCGGAAACGTTTCCAGCATAAAAGCTGCTTGACGGAAACGCGTCTCCTAGATTCCCTGCGTGACAGCTTCCGGCGAGGGGTGGGGGTCGCTAAAGGGAGCCTTGATACCTCCTCACTGTTCTCGCTGGAAGTGTCCCAGAGCCTCCCCTCCGACTTCCTGTCCCTGGAAGCTCCTGCTCCCCCCCTACTGGTTCCCTCTTCGGCTGCTGAATCTCTTCTATCCTCCTGGAGCCCTCCCACCACCTATTCTTCTGATGGCAGTTCCCTGACACCAGCCAAACCTGTTATCAAATCCTTCCAGGTCCAGAATATCTGCATTCTCAAGAAGTAGCCAGTCTTTCAACCAGCAGAAAGCTGCCGATTCATAGTACAGTCTTAAGTCCGGCAGGGCAAACCCCCCTCTTTCTTTTGCATCAGTAAGTATCTTAAATTTTATTCTGGGCTTTTTGCCCTCCCAGATAAATTTAGATATATCTTTCTGCCACTTCTTGAAACAATCTAGTTTATCCACAATTTGTACAAGCCTTTCTCCCCCTCAGGCTTCCTGATGAAATCAGTGTGTCAAGAGGCATAGCTGCATGGTCCTCAAAAGCCATTCCTTGTGTTCCTATACCAATAATTTAGAAACTTTCAGTGCTTTGGAACTAAGCCAAGCTTTACCGCTTGTGCAACCTTTCTGAATGCTGTACAGAAAAGCACATGAACCTGACCTTCAGAGAGTTTTTATGTAAACCATTTTTAACCTACCAAACGTGTGGCTTTTTTTTTCTATGTTGGGGAAGTGGAAAAACTTTGGAAGGAACTCACCAGGGCATATTTTAAAGGTCCTGTGTCCTATATTTCCAAGTTTGCTGCATATTTTGTTATTTTTAAAATCTCTAGTGGGGTTCTCTCACTGAAGAGTACTTGCCCCAGACTTGGATCTTGGCATCCAGGAATTCTCCTTTTTTACCTATTTTGCCCCTTGCACCATCAATTATCTCCTTCATTTCAGAACCTTTGGTTCACTTCCTTTAATCTTTTCTTTACTGGAATTCTCTGTCTGTCTGTCTTTCTGTCTGTCTGTCTATCTGTCTACTAATTCCCCACCCCTCATGCACATAGCCTCTGTGCACTAGCTACATCACTTTCAACATCAGTGCCAATGTTCTAATTCTTCTCCTTCAGAGATCTGGAACCTGTGTGGCTGGACTCCAGCCCCAGCTAACATGGCCAACAATGAACAAACAAGGAGCAGTAACATCTGGAGGACCACCCCAGTTCCACTTCAACACTCCATCTCTTCGACACTTCCTTTATCCTCTCCTTTATCCCCCATCCCTACATTTCTTTTCCTTCCTCACTCCGTACAAACGCATCTGCTATTCACTCTATAGCTTCAATCCCTTGTCATTTTCTGTGCCATTATGCTTGGGCAGCTGTTTCTCTCACTTTCAAAGCCTTATTTCTTTCCTAACGCACTCCTAGCCTGAAGCCTGGTCTCCAGATGCAGAAAAATGGGGTGAAGTAGCAGAAGGAAATATATCACCCCCCCTTCAGATTGCAGGTGGGACATTGATCTTTGCTTCTCTTCTTAGCAAGTGTGTGTGTGTGTGTGTGTGTGTATTGTAGAAAGAGGTGGGAGGAAGACATGTGGATAACAAGCATCCTTATTTTCCAGGTACAGTCCCAGATTCACACAAGCTGTCCCAGTTTCTGATTTCATCCCAGAATGTCCTGCTTTTCCTTTTGTTGTTTAGTCGTGTCCGACTCTTTGTGACCCCATGGACCAGAGCACACCAGGCCCTCCTGTCTTTCACTGCCTCACGCAGTTTGGTCAAACTCATGTTTGTATCTTCGAGAACACTGTCCAACCATCTCGTCCTGTGTCGTCCCCTTCTCCTTGTGCCCTCAATCTTTCCCTTAGTACGTCCCTATTTTCATCAGAAAAGTGTTGGAATGGTATGGAGTTATGTGACTCACAAGACAAGGAAATAAGTAACTACAGTGGTACCTCGGGTTACATACACTTCAGGTTACATACGCTTCAGGTTACACTCCGCTAACCTAGAAATAGTGCAGAACAGAAATCGGGCTCCGGTAGCACGGCAGCAGCGGGAAGCCCCATTAGCTAAAGTGGTGCTTCAGGTTAAGAACAGTTTCAGGTTAAGTACGGACCTCCGGAACAAATTAAGTACTTAACCCGAGGTACAACTGCAGAAGATACCTAAGAAGATATCTGAAGGCAGCCCTGTATAGGGAAGTTTTTCAATGTTTAATGTTTTATTATGTTTTTATATATGTTGGAAGGTGCCCAGGGTGGCTGGGACAACCCATTTAGATGGGTGGGGTATAAAAAATAAATTTATTATAATTAGTGGTAGTATTAATATTAATATTAGTATGGAATAGGACTTCCTTGTTTCCATTGGAGAAATGTTGGAGGGTATGCAGTTTCATGTTCAGTTTCATACCTAGATTGGCACAAAGTGTTAAAAGCCATGGGATGATAATGGTAGTTCAGCTTTTGGCTCAACATTCAGAGAGGTTTTCGTGTACGCGGGAAATGGAAGAAGGGGCTGCCCTAATCACATAAGAGAAGCAATGCTAATGATGCAATTATTATTCAACAGGTGATTCCCCATGTGTGTTTGCTGTCTTCATTAGGGGAACTTCTCCAGCCTTTAACTAGACACAGGCCTAGCATCTTGTTCCAATATGATACTTGTAGAGGAGCAATCTCTCTAAATGTCATTCTGTCCTGCATCCTCCAGCCTGGTTGGATGTTACTGAGATCGGGGTACAAAGGTAGCACCCACCTCTTCTGGTTGCCTCTGAGCAACCTGGAGGCGTATTTTAAGGATGGGAAGGAAATTCGACTTGCATTTGAATGTGGATCTACCTAAACTGCACTTCCCAAATCAATATGGGAACTGAAACACTGCTATCTTTTGCATTTCTCAGAAATTTGTGATTCAGTCCTCCAGCCCCCTCCCCAGAAAAGGGCATGTGTTAGGGGAAAGTGTGGCCTAAGAATGCATATATTAATGAAAGCAGTGTTCTGATGGGAGAAATTGCTTGCAAAAAAGGTCTGTGCATTGGGCAAAAATGAGTACTAAAATTCTGGCAAACTTTCTTGATGACTTTTTTTAAAAAAGCTAAATATTCATAATATCTTTGGACCACTTGATTGTTAAAAACAAACAAACAAACCACAAAGAAAAAGAATAAAGCAATAAATTATCAGTAAAAACATCTAGTGAAAACATACGAAAAATTGAGATTAGCAATAAACTAAATACAGATTAAAACACACATGGAAATCTGGCTAGTGCAAAACTGGAAAAACGAGAAAGGGGGAGGAAACCAGAATTGACAGATTTATCTATCCCTAATATATTTTGCTAATGTGCCTGATAGCTGTGTTAACAGACCAGTCTTTCATGAATTTATCTCATTCCCTTTTTGGTGCCATCTCCATATCTTGATCTGCACCTCAAGTTAATAATCTTTTGCAGTGTCCTTCTTTATTTTAAAGGCAAAAGAAGGGAACACAGTTTTCGAGCATGATAACAGAATACGGCATGTGGCCATCTCCTTGTAACACTCTATTAAAAGAGACCTGCCTTTCTTTTAAGGGTAGTTGAGTAGATGGTAAAATGTACAGGGAGAATTCCAAGGATGACATTTCATATTCCCTGTAGCTAATTAAAAATTGCTGGCTGCTCCCAGATACCTCTCATTCTAATCAAGGTATTCAAATTGCATTGCAGTCAATGGAAGTGTAATCTGTTGCCTGCAATTTCATTTTCTTGTTTCGTTTCACACAATGGCCATATCATTAAATTGCCTTCCCTGGTTTAAACGGATCCCAAACATACCTACTTACGGAACCCAGCTAAAGAGGGGCTTTAGCATTTAATTGCTAAATAAAGGGCTTGTGTTCTAAGGGACACAGTTAACAGCCTTCCAAACTGCAGGCTGTTTGCAACATGAAGGCTGTGTGTCTCACTCAGGGGTGGGGAACCTGAGGCCTAGGAGCTGAATGCAGCTTTTCAGACTTTTCTGTCTGACTGTATAGACTCTAACGCGCGCAAACACACACACACACACACACACACACACACACACCTCTTGCCAGACCACACCTTTCGCCAGCCTGCTTTGCACCCTCCTCAAATGCTTTTACCTGGCTGGGATGCATCCATGAATTGTTATTGTGCTTCTTGCCTTCCAGGATCGAGGATGGAGAGGGGTATGTGTGTGTGTGGAAACTGGTGTACACTACAAAGTTAAATCGTACAGTGGTACCTCGGGCAGGTGGCGCTGTGGGTTAACCACAGAGCCTAGGACTTGCCGATCAGAAGGTCGGCAGTTCGAATCCCCGCAATAGGGTGAGCTCCCGTTGCTCGGTCCCTGCTCCTGCCAACCTAGCAGTTTGAAAGCACGTCAAAGTGCAAGTAGATAAATAGGTACCGCTCTGGCGGGAAGGTAAACGGCGTTTCCGTGCGCTGCTCTGGTTCGCCAGAAGCGGCTTAGTCATGCTGGCCACGACCTGGAAGCTGTACGCCAGCTCCCTCGGCCAATAAAGCGAGATGAGCGCCGCAACCCCAGAGTCGGTTTACAGACGCTTCAGGTTACAGACTCCGCTAACCCAGAAATAGTGCTTCAGGTTAAGAACTTTGCTTCAGGATGAGAACAGAAATCTCGCAGCAGCGGTGCAGCGGCAGCGGGAGGCCCCATTAGCTAAAACGGTGCTTCAGGTTAAGAACAGTTTCAGGTTAAGAATGGACCTCCAGAACAAATTAAGTACTTAACCTGAGGTACCACTGTAGATTCCTTGCTTTGCTCACTTTTGCCTCTTTCCCTTTCTGCCACTCACAGGTGCCCCCCCCCCCCCGAAAGGAAAGGCAACCCTTAAGCTGAAACTGTTTGACCACGTCTGGTCTATCCAGTCAGCTAAATTCACCTTGAAACCACACTTTTGTGTCAAACCACCTTCACCTTTATTGATTGTTTGAACAGAATTTGAGCAGCTGCAGAAGAACGATGACTGGGTGGCTGAATCAGGCTGAGATGAAGGAGACGGTTTGGGCAGGAGCAGGTAACCCAGTGGGGTGGGGTCACAACAAAAGCCTCCCGGCAACAGCGTTGCTACAACTTAATATACAGTTTAATATACTACAGCTTCTGCCCTGACCTGCATTTCCCACAATCGGTGCTGTTTCCGTTCCCCTGCCAGCGCTTGCTGTTTCATGAAAGTTTCATAACTATTTTTGCAACGTTTGTAACTTGCATTCGCTCCAATCTAATGGAAATCCCAGAGCAATGTAGAGAGAAGTCTTTGCAGACTTGAAAACAGCCACAGTGGTGCAAAATTGTAAATGGACACTGATTGTGATTTCCCGGAGAAACGTGTGAACTGCTGCAATTTCCGCTTCCTTTTTCCATTAGAATTCTCCCAACTGCCCTAGAGGAGTGAGGAGACCATAAGGCTGGTGCAGTGTGGGCACAACAGCAAAACCAAACTGACACTCCTGCCAGGGTGCCCACACAGCCCCACTGCTGCCTTGTTGAACTAGCTAGGCCATTGGCTTGATCCAGCAGGCTGCTCTTATGTTCCTATGTTACTGATGCTGCCGCTGAAGGTCAACAGCTGGGGTTCCAGCCTCCTAGACTGTCCACTTCTTGACAACACAAGACTAGGCCCTGCAGAACACAACTGAGAGTGACGGAGAGATACCTCCTCCTTCTTCGAACAGATCTCAACAGGATTAGCTACAAAGGAATAAACCACCAAAGCAGATCGCCGATACCGACGCTAGCACATTGAGAATGGGAAAATTAAAGTGGTTCTAGATACAGAGGGGTTGGGGAAATATAAGAACAAAAAGACCAAGTTGGGACAGATCAATCTACCCAGGCCATCTGGGCAGATTAACCAGCGAAAGCTGTAAAGCACTCATAACATGTGAAAATACTTCGGGTCATTTAATAAGCCACTATTATATTGGTCAGCATAAAATAAGAGAGTGAGATTCAACTAAGTTGTTCTGTGTGCAGAACAAGGTGCACTCTGCTCGGAAAGGGTTGGAGGAACCGTCAGAACAGGTTTAGGGAGTGGGTTTCGGTGAGGATAGGCGGAAGTCCTGTTGGGTGTATGAATCTCATTCCCTATGCTCATACCCCACTTAGTATCCCCACTATACTCCACCCATAGTAGGCAAAATTTTAATTCAACGGCAGCAAAAAACAAACCCACAGTCAAATCGTGGGCCAGCCTGGCTTGTGCAGGAGCAGTTGAAACGAGTGGGTACTGAGTTAGAATACTATTGTGCTGTTTCGATGACCATTTCCTGGGGATTATACCTTTCTGTCATCTTGAAGGTCCTTTTCCCGTAGCAACCTGAGTCTAGGGATATCTGCCTAGAGGAGCCCATGCAGAAAATAGTGGGAGGAGGAGGAGGAGGAGTTTGATACTATCATTTCAATTACTCAGCTGTTGCTCTTGGACGTGGTAGTGAAATAAGCGAAGCCCACGGGCGAAAATTTGACATGTTGAAAAACTTCTTGTCTTAGCCAGCATTTGCATGCGTGTGTGTGTGTGTGTGTGTGTGAAAGTGAAAGAGAGGGAAAGAGAACACTAAATATAGTAAGGGCGAGGCTCCAGTGATGCAGATTAGCTGACTTCCCTGAGGGCTTTATGGAGTCGTGTGGTGGAGTATAAATCAGAATAAAAATAACAGGAACAAACACAGAGTTCAGTACAAGTATGTTGTCCATCGCTGTGCTCTGCCACTGTAATATCGGGGGGAAGCCAAACCCTCTCCTTTTCCCTCAGGCAAATTACTTGACACTGTGGTGTGGCTAGCCAAGCAAACTAAGGATGGTATTGGGAGGAAAACTGGATATACGTCTAATCTGATCATTCTCTGGTGGCAGATTTGGGTTCTAGAGCAGTTTAAGCTCTTGGTCATTGTTACAGCTCGGCGATATATCAGTATATCGTCCAACACTGGTTTGAAGTCCATACTGTATTGTGATATTGGTTTCATAATTTTTGACCTGGCAATATATCGCGAATCATTATGTGTGTTATGCAAAAATCACAATGCGGGAGAAACCGTGAAGCCAGCCAATGCCTCTACATAGCTCCATCTTTATTTCAGACATCATGATATACCAGCCTATCGTGAAATTTAGCTGGTGATATATTCCTGCATCCCTATACATAGAGAAGGCCCCATTAGTTTCATACCACTTTAAGCAGTTATGTCTTCCCCCAAAGAATCCTGGGAACTTTGGTTTGTTAAGGGTGCCAGAGAGTTCTTAGGAGACCCCTATTCTCTTCACAGAGCTGCAATTCCCAGAGTTCCCTGTAAAGAGGCATTGGTTGTTGAACTGCTCTGCGAATTGTAGCTACATGAGGGGAGCACCTTTAACAAACAACGCTTATCAGGATTTCTTGGGGGAAGCCATGACTGTTTAAGGTGGCAGGACAGGGCCCTGCCCGCCCCTGCTGCCACTGGAGAAGCAAGGAGACGCCTCTGCATGATCCTACTAAGAGAGGCTTCCTGTTTTGCCTCGGGCAGTAGGGAAGAGCGGCCCTTGTGGTATGATACAGTGGTAACTCGGGTTACAGATGCTTCATGTTACAGACGCTTCAGGTTACAGACTCCGCTAACCCAGAAATAGTACCTCAGGTTAAGAACTTTGGTTCAAGATGAGAACAGAAATTGCGTGGCGGCAGTGGGAAGTCCCATTAGCTAAAGTGGTACCTCAGGTTCAGAACGGACCTCTGGAACGAATTAAGTTCTTAACCAGAGGTACCACTGTATTGCTTTAAATGTTTACTGCAGGAGGGCCTAAGTTTACTTCCTCCTTAACCATAACTGATGACCTGACAATCTTGGTATATTTAATATGGGTTTCTATTTATTTTCTTCTTAGTGCTTTGAGTAACTGCCAGAGCCATAGCTAGGTGATCTTGTGCCCCTGGCACAACTGTCCAGATTGCGCCGCCTAGCCACGGACAAATTAGCTCTTCTTTCCACCTCTCCTCCAACCCTCTCACCCACCCATTCAATTCACTCTCTATTTAAAACCATTTTGTCAGGGGTTCAGGAGCAGAGGCACAGGGAAGAGAGGAGATGGAGAGCGAAGGGGAAGAATCCGAGGGGAGCGTAGGAGAAGAGGACAGTGGACCGAGGGATTCCATGAGCCTCTCCAGCGAATCGGAAGATTCACAGAAGGGGGCGCCAGTGGCCAGGGGTAGGGGGTTCCCAAGGGGAACGCCCCAGGAGCAAGGGGGCAGCAGGGACTCCCAGAGCAGTAGTTGGAAATCAGGACCAGCTTCCCCACGAGAGCAGAGTGGGGGGGAAGAGTCCCAAGGATCGGGGCCAGTGCATTCCCCACCAGGGAGAGAAGATAAGGCAGGGCTGACCACGCCTCCATCGGAGAGTCAGACAACGGAGGGGAGGTCAGATCCGGCCAGTATCTCGGAAGAGGGAAGCAGTGACAGAAGTAGTGTAACGGTCAGGAGGAAGGTCACTGGGTTGGTGCGAGAGGCAAGTTCAAATGTACAGGAGCGCGGGACAGCAGAGAATGAGGATTGGGAACCGGGTCCTAAAGCCCGCCGGAGGGAGGGGGAGGAGCTAAGCGACTCAGCGTCGGAAGAGTCCAGAAAGGGCAATGCCCCAGCGGGCAGGAGGACCCAGAGGAGGAGAGAGCAGCGCAAAAGGTGGAGCAGGGCTAGGATCTTAAACTGGTGTCATAGGGGAGGAGACTCAGACGGTACTTCGCCGGTCTAGGGTTAAGACGTAGAGCTGCGCGCTGCGGCTTGGAAATGGAAACTGAACCTCAATAAAGACTTTTGTACATAACGACAGCCTCGCGTTGGTCCTCTGTGAGCTGGGACCTAGGGGCAGCTCTGACACATTTCTTATGAGGCAATAATCAATATTTATACAGTGGTGCCCCGCAAGACGAACGCCTCGCAAGACGGAAAACCTGCTAGACGAAAGGAGGCGCTTCGCAAAGCGAATTTCCCTATGGGCTTGCTTCGCAAGACGAAAATGTCTTGCGAGTTCCTGCGGGTTCCCCCCCCCTTTCCTCCCCTTTTTCTAAGCCGCTAAGCCGCTTATCAGCTGATCCGCTAAGCCGCTAAAAGCCGCTAAGACGCTAATAGCGCTAATCCGCTAAGCCATCAATGGGCTTGCTTCGCAAGACGAAAAAACCGCTAGACGAAGAGAATCGCGGAACGGATTCTTTTCGTCTTGCGAGGCACCACTGTATTTATGGACATATTTTTAAGCCGATTTTACGCCTCCTCCAATTGCCTGCGCCCCTGGCGGGGGTCCACCTCGCCACCCCCTAGCTACAGCCCTGGTAACTGCGTATACTGTGTGTGTGTGCTTGTGCCAGTGTGATGTAGTGGTTAAGAGCAGCAGACTTGTAATCTGGTGAACTGGGTTCGTGTCTCCGCTCCTCCACATGCAGCTGCTTGGTGACCTTGGGCTAGTCACACTTCTCTGAAGTCTCTCAGCCCCACTCACCTCACAGAGTGTTTGTTGTGGGGGAGGAAGGGAAAGGAGATTGTTAGCCGCTTTGAGACTCCTTCGGGTAGTGATAAAGCGGGATATCAAATCCAAACTCTTCTATGTGATCACGGGACACCTTTATCTACTTTCCCAACAAACCAGGTGCAGCCATGCATAGCCATGCTGAGTGCATTGCCAAAAACCCTTGCAATAAATGCAGTCCTATCAGGGACCCGGCAAACCTTTGCCTTTTTGCTGCTTGCCTTGTCGGGCGGGTGCCAGGCCAGAGGGTTTCCTTTGCTTTGGCCTGGTAGGTCATAAGTTATTCGGTAAACCAAGGGTTGGGAACCTGTGGCCCTTCAGATGTCACTGGACCACAACTCAATTGGCTGGGGCTGATGGGAGTTGGAGGAGAGCCTCCCACCTCTGCAGTAAACGGACTTTACCATCTCGTGTAGTCATAATTCTCATAATGTTCCCTCAGCCTCTGACTCCCCTGCCCCCTATTTTCCATATCACTTAAATTCTGGGGTCCTCGGAGGGGCTGTGTTCTGCCGGCTATGTTTTTTCTACCAAGTGCGGTGCGTGCCAAAAGCTCTGTATAAATAACAAATGTTGCAATAATATTCCCAGGGCTCTCCACTTCTTAAGTGTGTGTTTGTTTGTATGGCTTTCGGAACATGGCGGAGCAGAGCGGTTCTGGCTCCAGAAGGGATCTGCGAGGAGACATAATAAGGCCAGGAGATGCGCAAGTGCTGTCATTTGCTGCGCTGGCCCCCATGTTCCACAAGAGTGCCAAGCATCTTAATTGTAGCCATCTTTTTTAATTTTCATCCTGTGCGCTATCTGGCATGCTAGGAATGCCGTGTTTTTCTTTTCATGCCGTGCCGAACGAACTCCGAGTCCTAATCCGGTTGGGCTCTTGGATGCGTCGAATACTTCTGCTTGCTTGTTTTTTTCCCTTTCTTTTTTGGCAGCGCGACCTGGAATGATAATGAAGCAGGTGCGTAGGCTCAGCTTTGACAGAAATGTATAATTCTGTGGGAGGATCCTAGTGAAGATCCTAGACTGCGATAGTGGAAAACAGAACATCAGTTGCCAATCGTGAAATTTAGGTGGAAGGTTACATGAGATTGAATTGCTGGGAGAAATGTGGCGGCTGTAACTTAATGCGGGCAATGAGCAACGGAAAAGCTTCGGTGTGGTGGTGGTGGAAAATAGCTTGTGGCATCAGTTCATGCCTAGGTGGCATACTACAGGATGCAGAATCTAACCCAGGATCTGCAATCCTGAGGATCTTCATTCTTACACATTTCTTGCATGCCCCTCGGGTGTTTGGAGATGTACAGAACAGTGGTCCTTGCCCCGATGACTTTGAGAATATACTCCAGGTTGCTTAGTAAGGGTTAGTTACCTAGAGTTGCATCCATCTAAGTCACTGCACATTACTCCTGATCTGTTCTGGGGGCTTCGGGAAATTCCCAGATAAGATTTGGGGCAGGGGGGCAGTGCAGGGAGATGAAATTCTGTTGCCCAAGCAGAAGTTGTTCCGCTAATGCAATGACTTGCAACTCCCATTTACATAACATAATAAGGTCTGTTGAATTTAGCCCATTAATCAGCTAGGTTGATGAAATCATTTTGTGGTGATTAAAAATGTGTTTGCACTTCAGCTAGATAGTAGGCTTTTTAAAAATTGTGCGCGGGTGGCGCTGTGGGTTAAACCACGGAGCCTAGGACTTGCCGATCGGAAGGTCGGCGGTTTGAATCCCCGCGACGGGGTGAGCTCCCGTTGCTCGGTCCCAGCTCCTGTCAACCTAGCAGTTCGAAAGCACCTCCAAGTGCAAGTAGATAAATAGGGACCGCTCTCCGGCGGGAAGGTAAATGGCGTTTCCGTGTGCTGCTCTGGTTCGCCAGAAGCAGCTTAGTCACGCTGTCTGCGGACAAGTGCCGGCTCCCAGCCTATAGAGCGAGATGAGCGCGCAACTCCAAAGTCGGTCACGACTGGACCTGATGGTCAGGGGTACCTTTACCTTTACCTTACTTGTACAAATCAAATGAGGCAAGCCTCATATTAGAAGACTTGTTTCTCTTTTATTTATATATATATATATATATATATATATATATATATATATATATATATGTATGTATATATAAATATATATATACATATATATTTGTATATATGTACACACACACACAATTTATACATATAAAAGATCACATACAGATCACAGCACCGTATCTTTACATAAAATTAATAGAGAAGAAAGTTCCAAAGGACTCACTCCTAGTTTACTCTCATACAGTCAGCTATGCCTCCTCTATGATGCTGCCTGCAGCAATTGTACATGCATAATCAAAGGCAATATGCATTTGTTTGTTTGTTTATTGCTTGCTTGTTCGCTTGCTTTAAAGTGGATCTGCAGTGAGAAACAATGCATAATTTGCCTACTGCCACATTTTGCAATTCTACAAATACATAGGAAAAGCTGTCAAGGGTGTTTTGCAATACAGTCTTATTTACACTCGGACATTTCAGATCCTGCTATACAATATGGTGTGTGTGGTCAGGGAGGCAGTGACACCTGCCTAAGCTGGACCTGCTACACTCAGCGATGGGTGTGTAGGTGGGACTCCCCTCATGCCTGGTCCGGAAGCTGCAGTTAGTACTGAACGCTACAGTGCAATGGCTCACAGGAGTGCAAGTCTGTCAGCAGGTTACGTATTGCTCAATGATCTGTGCTGGCTGCCAGTTTGCTGCCAGGCTGAGTTCAAGGTCTTACCGTTGGTATATAAAGCCTTTTATAGCTTGGGACGGGCTTACCTGAAGGTCTGCCTTACCCCCTAACGTGCCTGTTAGATCCGTTTACAAGCGCGACACGGTGTTCGTTCCACATTAGTGAGCTGTCCTCTCTTTAGCGTGGCAGCGCCTGCGCTTGGGCATCCCCGACATCTATTGACAGGCTCCCGCCCCAAAAGACACAAGCTCTTGCTTGTAAGTAAGAATGAGAACTTCGTTCACACAAGCGACAGGCCTAGCAGCCCAGGGCTTGGGGCTAAGGAGTTCAACAGCAGGACGGGAAGTTCAGAACCGGAGGGGAAGCATCAAAGACGTCCCAATGTGTTTCTGTGCCACACCCGCCAAAAAAGATGAGGTGGGGTTCCCCAGATTACGAGTCTACCGCTCTTACCCACTACACCACACTGGCAGATACAACCAAATCATGCGTCTGGTTAAGAACGGACCTCCAGAAAGAATTACCGTATTTTTTGCACCATAACACTCACTTTTCTCCTCCTAAAAAGTAAGGGGAAATGTCTGTGCGTGTTATGGAGGGAATGCCTACAGGTGGCATGCCTACGGATTTTCCTCCTCTAAAAACTATGTGCGTGTTATGGTGGTGCGTGTTATAGAGCGAAAAATACGGTAAGTTCTTAACCCAAGGTACCACTGTAAAGGTAAAGGTACCCCTGCCCGTACGGGCCAGTCGTGTCCGACTCTAGGGTTGCGTGCTCATCTCGCTCTAGAGGCCGTGAGCCGGCGCCGTCCAAAGACACTTCCGGGTCACGTGTCCAGCGTGACGAAGCTGCAGCTGGCGAGCCAGCACCAGCGCAGCACACGGAAACACCGTTTACCTTTCCGCTATAAAGGTGCTTTTGAACTGCTAGGTGGGCAGGAGCTGGGACCGAACGACGGGAGCTCACCCCGTCGTGGGGATTCGAACCGCCGACCATACGATCAGCAAGTCCTAGGCACTGAGGTTTTACCCACAGCACCACCCGCGTCCCCTGTATTTCTAATTAAAGACAACACATCATAAATAAAACCACTGGATGCATTTTAAAACAGACTAGAAACCAAACTTTAAAGTGCCCGGGCAAATAAATGAATTTGGTGCTGATGCTAAAATAATTGTAACATTGAGACACCTGTCATACGGCTACAGGATGGGTGCACTGTGCAATTGCATGGGGCACCAAGCTATTGGTGGGGGGTGGGGGTGCCAAGCTGAGCTCACTGACTGTGATTTTTTTTTTTAATATTTCATCTGCTTTGAGCTAGAGTGGCAAAAAGCAAGTGTTTGTGACCTTCCCCCCATCCCCAAGGTTCTACCGATTATCTTCCTTCAATTAGCTGTAAAGTATGTTTCTTTTTCAGCTTTCATGTTGATGTAATCCATGCTAGGGCTGGGGTGGGGTGGGGGGAATGGTGGAACACAGTTTGACTTTGGGGCAGATTTTACCAAGCACTTAGCACTTCAGATCTTATAAACACTACATAAACGATAATGAAATAAAGTGGTCGAATGTGGGAGGTCAGTTGGATACTTTTTTTTTTACTTATAACTTTTGTTATAAGTAAATGTTATAAAAGAAAAGAATGCCTGTCAAAAGATAGGGAACTGCTACAAAACAAAAAGCAAATCAAAGCGGTTGCTAGGCTTAGTCGCTCTATATTTTATGTAATTTGTTTTTAAGCAGCAAGAGAAGACTGAAGACAGTCATATATGGTGACACTGTCTCTTCAAGGTAGAAGGCCTACTTTTTGTAGCTGAGGTTGGCTCGGTTTTGTTTGTGCGGAACACGATAAAGAATCTAGGCCAACAACCCCATGAAAGCTATCCTTTGAGAGCCACCCACACAACATGACAGAGACTTCACTGGGATGCTAGAAGTGGAACAGCAGAGCAATGTGCAAGAGGTAGCCCATTTGGGTCCTTTTTCATAGACACTGGGGGGGATAGACTGGGAGCAGCAGGCCTGTTGTTGTTGTTTAGTCGTGTCCGACTCTTCGTGACCCCATGAACCAGAGCACGCCAGGCACTCCTGTCTTCCACTGTCTCCCACAGTTTGGTCAAACTCATGCTGGTAGCTTCGAGAACACTGTCTAACCATCTCGTCCTCTGTTGCCCCCTTCTCCTTGTGCCCTCCATCTTTCCCAACATCAGGGGTTTTTCCAGGGAGTCTTCTCTTCTCATGAGGTGGCCAAAGTATTGGAGCCTCAGCTTCAGGATCTGTCCTTCCAGTGAGCACTCAGGGCTGATTTCCATAAGAATGGATAGGTTTGATCTTCTTGCAGTCCATGGGACTCTCAAGAGTCTCCTCCAGCACCATAATTCAAAAGCATCAATTCTTTGGCGAACAGCCTTCTATATGGTCCAGCTCTCAGTTCCATACATCACTACTGGGAAAACCATAGCTTTAACTATAGCATGGTTATATTTTAACTTGGTAATGCTGCAAAGTTACAGAGCTGCCCGGTGGGTGGGTGGAGGCAACTGGGGCCATTTGGCCCAGGTCCACAAGCCCCCCCTCCCACCTACCTTGATTCCCGTGCATACCATTGGCCACCAATGGTAAGTTATTACTATTCTTTATTGAATTTATATACCGCCCTATACCCGGATGTCTCAGGGCGATTCACAGAAAAGATCAACAAAACCCCCCACAAAATATATAATCAAAATAAAAACAACTGAATAACGCACACACCCCCAAAAAAGAGAGAGCCACATTTTAAAAGGGCGTAGGATGAATGCCTTTTAAGACTTTCAGGTAGGTGGCCCTGGACAGTAATATTCTGTGGCAGTTGCTCCAGGAAAAGGTTGATCAGTGGCATGAGGCCAGTTCTGAAGGCAGGAATCGTTCCTTTGCCAGCAGACCACAAGTGGAAGACCTGTGAGACCGAGGCCCAATAAACAGGAAGGTGCTCTGGCACAAAGAAGTCGGGATTTTGAAGAGAGATAATGGGGCAGGAAGTAGAGGAGCTGGGCAGGCTCAAATAGGGAGATGATCCCTCAGGTTTTTGGGTTCCAAGCTGCTTGCGGGCTTCAATGCCAGCTGAATTCAGTAAACACCAGTTGAATGGAACTGAATTAGTAAGCAGGCCAGCAGCAGAATCTTTACAACTCTCTTCCCCACGTCACCTCCTATTGTGTGTTTGCTTTGCTTTGCTTTGCTTTGCTTTGCTTTGCTGGGTCATGGATCTTGCTGTGCCAAGTCCTTAATTAAAGGGATGAACAATTGTCAACTTTCCTGTCAGGCGACACCTTTTCTGACCAACGCTTATGCTGTGTGTGGTATGCTAATAGGCAGGAACTGCCGTTTACGGCAGCAGGGAATTGCCCCATGGTAGTACTGTGGGGACACGGGTGGCGCCGTAGATTAAACCACAGAGCCTAGGACTTGCCAATCAGAAGGTCGACGGTTCAAATCCCTGCGACGGGGTGAGCTCCCGTTGCTCGGTCCCTGCTCCTGCCAACCTAGCAGTTCGAAAGCACGTCAGAGTGCAAGTAGATAAGTAGGTGCCGCTCCGGCGGGAAGGTAAACGGCGTTTCCGTGCACTGCTCTGGTTCGCCAGAAGCAGCTTAGTCATGCTGGCCACATGACCCGGAAGCTGTACGCCGGCTCTCTTGGCCAATAAAGCAAGATGAGCGCCGCAACCCCAGAGTCGGCCACGACTGGACCTAATGGTTAGGGGTCCCGTTACCTTTACCTAGTACTGTGGTTCATTTATTCAAGGCTGCATCAGAGGTTCAAGCCTTTGGCCCTGTGTAGCTGTCATTTCTCTCTTTCCTTGTTCACCAGGGTGTACCTACCACTCCTGGACTTTGCACCTGCATTTTTTAAAAAATGGCAAAAGGCAAGTTGGAGAAATGAGTGCCTCTGAGCATGCACAAAGTGCAAACCCACCCTCTGTGCTAAGCGACCTTTGCATCAGAGCAGATCTTAAGCCCAGGTGCCCTTTATTTTCGAAATTAAATCCCGACAACCTTAACTCCTGTCTCTCGGGACGCCACCGCCGCCCTGTTGCCCCAGATTCTTCCAGCAGGGTTTCTTCGCTTCCCTTTTTAGCTCCGCCCCTTGTCACTTCCGTTCCTTGACAGGTTTAGTCGCGCGTCTTCCCCGCCTCCCAACCTTTTTTTCTAGCCGATTGGCTGGGCTCCCGCCACTCACCAACGAGAAAGCCTATCGGAATGGGAAACGCTGATTGGGGGGGCGGGAGGCGGATGGGAAACGTCGGTTGAAGACAAGAGCCTTGTTTGTTTCCTCCCCCCCTCCTCTTCCCCCCCCCCGCTATGCCCGACCGCGCAGCGCGGATTGGCTGAGAGGCGAAGAGCGGGGCGGGGCGAAGAGGCGGCGGGGCGGGACGCGAGCCAGCCGGCGCTGTAACCGCCGCACAAACCGGCTTTGCGCTTTTCAAACGCCAACTGTGTGGCGAGCGAGCGAGCGAGCGCGAGCGCGGGGCCGGGCACGAGCGCGCTGGGGGGGGGGGGGGCGGCCGCTGGCACCGAGCGGCGTCAGGGGAGGCTGGTCTGTCCCTTGAGGTGCTGCTGTCCTGCGTTGGAAACAGGGACGAAGCGGGCGTGTGTGTGTTTGAGGGGGGAGGAAATAAAAAGGAGCGTGAGGCGGCGGCGGCGGCGGCGGGCGAGACAGGCAGAGAAGGCGAACCGTCTGGGCTCGGGAAACGAAGCCCTGAGGAAGGAAAAAGGGTGAGTGTGCCCTGAGAATATTTATTATTGTTGTTATTATTATTATTATTAATGGTGTTATAGGCCGGGGAGGGTTCTCCCCCCCCCCCGCCTCACCTCACCTCACGGAAAAGAGGGGGGCGGCGTTGCTGCTGAGGGAAAAGCACGGCCGGCAATGAGGAGGGAAAGCGCCCCCTGGCGGCCTCGGCAGCAGCGCCCCCTCCCCAAAGTCCGCCCCCCCATCCCCATCCCCATCCCCATCGCCTGCCTGTGGGGATGGCGGCTCTGCTGAGGCTGGCGCTTCTTGTGGCTCACGCCGTCCCCGCCGGCGGGGCGCCTGGATGAGCTTCCCTCTCGCCGCCGCCGCCGCCGCCACCCGCTCGCTTCTGCTTCTCTCGCTCGCCTCATGACATCCTTTCCCCAGCTTTCTCTTGAGTGAGTGTGTGTGCAGATTTGTGTGTGCATGTATATATATATATATATGTATGTGTGTGTCAGTGTATGTGTATATATATGTGTGCATATATTTGTTTATTGGGGTTTTTGTTCGTGTGTGTTTATATAAATGTGTGTGTGTGCAGTGGTGCCAACTTAAATAAAATATTTATTTAATCAATCAATCACAAGAAGTAGCACGCGCACGCTATTCTAATGGCAGTGCCCATCAACCTTGGTGGCTCCCAACCCCCCTTAAATATTTTATTCTAGGCGACCTTGACCCCTAGGAGTTGGTCCTCTGTGTGTGTGTGTGTGCGCGCGTGCATGTATTTGTTTATTGGGGTTTTTTTTGTGTGTGTGTGTTTATATAAATGTGTGCTTTTGCATATATTTATATGTGCATTGGGGTGTTGTTTGGTTTGTGTTTGTAGAAATGTGTGTTTGTGCTGTGGTGCCAACTTGAATAAAATATTGGGGGGGGGCAGGTAAGCCCTGCCCCACATAATCACAAGAAGTGGCACACACGCTATTCAAACGGCAATGCCCATCAACCTTGGTGGCTCCCGGCCTTGCTCAGATATTTTATCGTAGGAGACCCAAGAGACCTTGGCCCTAGGAGTTGGTCCTATATGTGTGTGTTTATATGTGTTTGTGTGTGTGTATAGAGAGAGATCACACACATTACCAGCAAACTGCAGCTCAAGATTGCGAGAGAGGCTCAAGGACATCTCACTCTTAGATACACCTGTGGTGCTTTTCGGGCACCTTAATAAACAGGAAAAGGTGACTAGTGGTTTAAAAGCTAAGCCTTGAACGTGGGGAAACACAGATTGTGCAAATGGATTCCCTTATTAATAATAATAATAATAATAATGGCAATTGGCAGTCACAATCATAAGTTTGTGTTAGACATTCGGGAGCGGGAATTTTTGGAGTAGTGTGTGGTGTGTCCAGGGAAAAAAGGGTTGATAAAGTTGTGGGTTATGTGTGCGCCGCCATTTCAGCTCATACAGCTAGTATTTTGTTTGATGTTGGGTCTCTAAGGTGGTGGCTGGCATCCTTCCCTGACCCCTTGCAGGTCTATATCTTCAGGCTGCCATCTTTCAGATCTTTTTTCATACTTCCCATCTCACCCCTTATGCGGATGCCTTTTGATTTTTTATATTTTTGGAGCGTCTAGTTGTTTAAAGTACACGGTCAGTTCTGTGAACTACTTCTTCACAAAGTCCATTTTCACTTATGGAATTCTATTTTCAGATGTGGAGTGGGCATAATACTAGCTTAGGTCAAATTCATGTAGTTTGGGAGATGACTAGGTAACTGTGGAAGAAATGTGCACATACGGTGTAGGAGCAGCAGCTGACTGAGTGTGTACAGATTTGTTGAACTGGAGACCTTCTGCAATGTGCAACTTCTGATATCTCCTAAAATTTATACAAGGTGTACTTATAAGGACAACCCCCCCCCCATCCTGTAAACAATGCGTAATAAGAAGAATATTGCTGAAAACACTTAAGATTAAACCCTAAAAACAATAAAGAAACCTTATATGAAAAAGAAAATCTATTAACAATTGCAGCACCTAATCAGAGTAATCACTGATGTTCATACCCTTGCAGGGGGTCCACTTCAGCTATTAGCGCCTCCTGACTCTTTAACTATTTGCTGTCACTGCCTGTTCACCTGTCCTCTCTGAACATGCAAGCAGTGACTAGAGCAAGGTGATGGAGCAGCATATTTCACTTGCTTGGTCATCTCCCATTTAGTAGTTGTATAGATTGAGTGCAGAGGGAAAGGGTAAGTAATTGGAGCGTGAGGAGAAAGTTGGCCCACTGAAATCATCTTGCCCAAGGGCAGGGTTCAGCAAACTTTTTCAGTAGGGGGGCCGGTCCACTGTCCCTCAGACCTTGTGGGAGGCCGGACTATATTTTGGGGGGGAAATATGAACAAATTCCTATGCCCCACAAATAACCCAGAGATGCATTTTAAATAAAAGGACACATTCTACTCATGTAAAAACACGCTGATTCCTGGACTGTCCGCAGGCCGGATTTAGAAGGCGATTGGGCGGATCCAGCCCCTGGGCCTTAGTCTGCCTACCCATGCCCAAGGGTGTCTCAGAACCTGGAGCTGGCACAGGTGTGGGTGCCTGATTGCAAAGAGCATTGTCATTGTGATGGTTTTTTGAACTGGTTATTTCTAGTTACTTACGGTAATTTTAAAAATAGATTTGTAATGTCCTCTTAATTTAGCTTTTGTCCCCAAACCATTTAAGTACCCTGCAATACAACACTGCACAATAGTAATATAATAATAATAATTAATAGCAAGTTTACTCTGGAGTAAATTCCGAGTTCAATGATTTTAGGATTGCAGCATTAACTTGAAAGCCCCTAGAGGACAAAATTATTAACATTAAAAAATAACAACCCATCCAACTGCTGTAAGCCTTGCAAACAAGCTCCCAGCTCAGCTTGTAGCCATTAACTAGACAGGGCAAAAATTAGATATAATATGAGCATCTTCCAACTTTTCCAAACAGCATATCATTCCTTTCATTGGGGGCTATAGCTATAAAGACCTAGCACTTAGCAACCAAGGTTCTAATCTCCCTTAATGGTGGCATATGAAGCAGAGCCATAGTTGATTAATATGAGAGGCTTTCTAAAGTTTGTGGGTTCCAGTCTGTGAAAATTTAAATGATTCCAATTAGCAAGGATTGGAAATACCTGTATCATACATTATGACCTTCTATAAAGGAAATTGCTTAAATTCTTTGGCATGGTTCCGGTTGTAGTGTTTGAAAGTTTGTGAATTGTTTCAGATGGTGACCAGTTGCTATTTATGGGATTTTCTGCACAGAAGTCTTTGTGTATTAAATTTGTGCTCAAATAAGTAACAGAATTCAAGGGAAGGACTTTTGTGTTTGGTGTTGAAAGTTCTAGTACAGTAGGTTCCATTATATCATTGAAGTGTTATAAAAATGCATCTCCAGTTCCCATGCATGCTATGAGTTAGGGTGTTTCAGCGGACATAATGTTAGACATGAGACTTGTAGCCTGACATGAGACTTTTATGCTTACTGGAAGTCCTGAGTTCAGCAGGGCTTCCAAGTACCTGTGTGTATAGTATGACAACCATGAATTCCAAATTCCTCTTCAGCAAATGACTTGATGGCATACACAGTACATTTGTCTTTAAAAAAATCACTTGCTCTTAAGCTATGTGTGAAAATTATTTGAATTGCAGTTGAATCTTTTAAACCAGCTGTTTAATTACATAGTGTTCTCAGTGTGGTTCATATTTTTTAAAATAGGCTTGCATCCCATGCCTAACTTTTTTGTTCCCCTGAAACTGCTTTAGCTAAAAACTTCATTACTAATTGTAATGGGTTGCATCTTGAATGACTGCAGTTCACTTAAAAGCACATATACCTAAGAATTTCAGGCAGGTCAGTGAAATGAGATTGATATGAATCTATCGAGCTATGAGTCAAAACATAGTTTTTTTTTCTAATAAAGTAAAGACGTCAGTGCAAGACTTCTGCTTTTCTCCAGAACAGTTTGTGGTAAATATGCGGTAATGGTGACGTGGTGTCCAAGTTACTGATAACTTCTTTGAAAAAGAAAAAAGTAGTCTTATACATAGTTTGACCAACATTTGCTTCAACTTCTGTATGACAGATGCTTCTAAAGCTATGTGAAGCTGTTGCTTAGATAGTGTTTCAGTATGAGTCTACAGTTAGTTCAGGGTCTGAATGTGATACACACCTGAAAAGTTAATTTAAAAGATGGGGCACTTAAACCAAAATTGCAGTGATCTGCTCTAAATAGTTGAGAGATTCTTTTGGAACTCTTCCCAATCTGCTAGGAATTGCCATCCTAAATAACGCTCCAGTTTACAGATACCAGGAACCACACTGTTCTCTCTTAACTGCAGATCATTTATGAATGAATGAAATAGCACCCCTGGTTATTGCCTATAATCTCCTAAATAGATAGTGATCAATTGTAAGATCTTGTCTTATCCCATGACTCACACATTATTGACAAGAAAAGGAAGGCCTTTCAGACCTGGCAAAGAGATAAAAACTGTGCCACTAAGAAAAAGAAACCTATGCCAATGCTAAGGCTGAGGTTCAAAGAAGAACCAGAGAAGTAAAGAACACCTGTTGGATAAAAAAATAAAGCTCAAGAGATCCAGCACTTAGCCAACACTCATGATGCACAGAGTTTCTTTAAAGCCACAAAGACCATCTATGGGCCAATAAATCATGGCATATGCCCCCATGCTCAACAGACGGTACCATACTTTTAAAAGATAAAGAAACTATGGATTGCACTGGAAAGAACATTACTAGCATCTCCTTAACTGCAAGTCCCCGTAGCTGCTGAGGTCCTCTCACAAATTCTGCAAAAACAAATTAGCGATGAGCTTGCAGTATCTCCAAATCTGGGAGAGTTGTGTACAGCTGTCAACCAAATGAAAAACAACGAAGCCAGCGGACCTGATGGGATATCTGCCGAAATCATCAAAGTGGGTGGATTTGAACTTACATAACAATTTCACAAGCTCATTGAAAAAATATGGGAGAGAGAGGAAATCCTAACAGACTTTAGGGATGCCAAAATTATCAGCCTTTTTAAAAATGATGATCAAGTGGATTGCGGAAACTACCGAGGCATCTCTTTATTAGCTGCGGCCTGCGAGTGCACCAATTGGAGAACAACCTTAACCAAAGGTGTCATGGACTTTGAAGATGCTTGAACTCAGGACAAAAGGGAGAAGCGTGCTAAGAGGAAGGCACATTTGGCAAACCCTGATATGATCAACTCCTGCCCAGAAACCTATGTCCCCACTGTGGAAGGACGTGCGGATCCAGAATTGGCCTCCACAGTCACGGACTCACTGTTAAAACCATGTTTATGGAAGACAATCTTACTTGGCTACGAGTGATTGCCAAAGAAGATCCCATGACTAGTACAATTCCTTAGAAGTGTTTTAATGAGGAGCTTCTTGAAAAAACAATCACCCAGTTAGTAGTCTACATGGTGTTGTAAAAGCCATGATTGCTCTTCCTTGGCAAGGTTTGTTCTCGTGTGTCCCAACAATTCTAGTCTTAATGAGGTTTTCCACTGATTTACCTAAGACAACTAACTTAAGGCTAACCAATCTCTAATTAAGTGTAATATTTAATTAGGAGAAAAAGAATAAAGCAATCTTAATGTGGTTTCAATTCAAGCAAAATAAAATATTTTTTTGGAAATATTTTTATTGGAAATGGGAGGCACTGAAGTGAATGCACTGAAAATGGTTAACACTGATTTTAGCGTGAATCATAGAAACAGCTATGCATTAGATATCTGTATATTTCTGACGTATATTCATCTGCAAAATTAACTACAACTTTTCAGTTGCCCAATTACTATTGTAATCCATTTATCATATTATTCAGTTTTAGGAAACAATATAGCATTAGAATTATATTTACGTTTCCCCTTCATTTTGTTCTATATTGCTGTGCCTTCACCACATCCTGGATCATCTGCTTTGTTTTTAAGCCGTTTGTGTTGGATACATCATGTAGTGTATATTAGTAGAAATATTAATAATTTTAGCACTTGAATGTCATACTATTTACATGTTGCATGATAGGATCTAAAAATATTTGAATTCTGTGTAATAGATATGTAACCACACACAGAGAGAAAGAGAGGGTAAGATCAAACCTAGCACAATTCTTTCACTTGCTTTACTTTACCCCCTTAGTTCCTGTGTATCCAAAATCTGAGATACACTCTGGAGCAGAGCTGGGGGGGGGGGGAGCGTGGAATAGGTAAGAGAGGAAAGAAGTTCCATAGCCCAGTTTTCTGTTGTACAAGCAGATGGACATCATTGCATGTTTCCCAAAAGGTAGCCAACTAAATCAGAGTAGACACATTGAAACCAGTGAAATTCAATTAGTAATGTCCTTTACTAAGGGTCTACTCTGAGCATGACTTAATTGGATACAACCATAAAGGTTTATTTTTGGACATCAAAACTGCTAAAAGTTTTTTTTAGCAAGCCAAGAGAATGAGAACTGGTAGTTTACTTGGACTGTGTGACACTTGTATTTAAATAAATGTTGTTTTGACAGGTGGAAATCAGTAACGAGTGTTGGAGAAACCTCATGCATTAACTATGTCCAGGAGGAAGTCGGAGAGCAAAAGTCCTCCAGGCTTGTTGCCTGCATCTCTTCAGACACAAATAAAAATGGATAATTTTTACAGTTTCTATGAAGTTGAATCCAAAGAGTTGGGAAGGTAAGAAACTATTATGTTTTTTGGATTTTACTTTGTGTCCAAGACTGATGTGCTATAATACAAATACAAACTTTAATAATTTGATTCATTAACCTTTTTCTCTCCTATCTTGCCCTAATCCAGAGCAAACCACTGCTGTGCTGGCTTGCAACCAGAACATTCACTTTCCATTACCTCCTGTACCTGAAATTGAAGTGTCAGTGACCCATTCTTTTGTAAAGCTCTACATCTCTTTTACTAATAGCCTGCACGCAGGGGCCTGGTGGAAGAACAGTTCATGGAATGCTTCAGTATGAAGCAAGGGAAGTGAATGTTATAGCCAGTATCAGGATTACACCTGATACCAGGTCGGTACACCAAAAGGAATCCTGTACTGCCCCTATTGCCCAACTTCCAGAACATGCACTCGGAAAACTGGGTCTTCCCAATAGGATGCCTGGTGCAAACTAATGACTTCCTAAAAATCACTGCAACCCCCCCTCCCCGCCCACATGACCTGGGTTGCTGTGCGTAAGAGAAACCTGGTGGACAAGCAGTGGCAAGGACAGGCCCATCTGCTTCATCCAACCAAGTCTCTGTTACACATGCCAGGTCAAATCCTCCATCCATGATCAAGTCATGGATGGCAGTGGCCTTATGAATCATTGACCTGGCATTGCACAGCAGCACCTTCAGGTCATGTGGGTATCCCTTGCTGATTCTAGTATCAATCAATCAAACCTTTATTGCATTAGCATACAGCCATAGCAGGATAAAACAAAAATGCTATAGACAAGCAACCAAACAAAACAAAATTCAAAGCGATATTACTGGGGTTATGACATTTAAATTACCCTAAGACAATAATAATAATAATAATAATTTATTATTTGTACCCCGCCCATCTGGCTGGGTTTCCCCAGCCACTCTGGGCGGCTTCCAACAGAGATGAAAAATACACTAAAATATCACATATTAAAAACTTCCCTGAACAGGGCTGCCTTCAGATGTTTTCTGAATGTCAGGTAGTTGTCCATCGCCTTGACATCCGATGGGAGGGCATTCCACAGGGCGGGCGCCACCACCGAGAAGGCCCTCTGCCTGGTTCCCTGTAGCTTTGCTTCTCGCAGGGAGGGAACCGCCAGAAGGCCCTCGGAGCTGGACCTCAGTGTCCGGGCAGACCGATGGGGGAGGAGACGCTCCTTCAGATATACTGGACCGAGGCCATTTAGGGCTTTAAAGGTCAGCACCAACACTTTGAATTGTGCTCGGAAACGTACTGGGAGCCAATGTAGGTCTTTCAAGACCGGTGTTATATGGTCTCGGCGGCCGCTCCCAGTCACCAGTCTAGCTGCCGCATTCTGGATTAGTTGTAGTTTCCGGGTCACCTTCAAAGGTAGCCCCACGTAGAGCGCATTGCAGTAGTCCAAGCGGGAGATAACCAGAGCATGTACCACTCTGGCGAGACAGTCTGCAGGCAGATAGGGTCTCAGCCTACGTACCAGATGGAGCTGGTAAACAGCTGCCCTGGATACAGATTTGACCTGTGCCTCCATGGACAGCTGTGAGTCCAAAATGACCCCCAGGCTGCGCACCTGGTCCTTCAGGGGCACAGTTACCCCATTCAGGACCAGGGAATCCTCCACACCTGCCCGCCTCCTGTCCCCCAAAAACAGTACTTCTGTCTTGTCAGGATTCAACCTCAATCTGTTAGCCGCCATCCATCCTCCAACCGCCTCCAGGCACTCACACAGGACCTTCACCGCCTTCACTGGTTCTGATTTGAAAGAGAGGTAGAGCTGGGTATCATCTGCATACTGATGAACACCCAGCCCAAACCTCCTGATGATCCCTCCCAGCGGCTGCATGTAGATGTTGAAAAGCATGGGGGAGAGGACAGAACCCTGAGGCACCCCACAAGTGAGAGCCCAGGGGTCTGAACACTCATCCCCCACCACCACTTTCTGAACACGGCCCAGGAGGAAGGAGCGGAACCACTGTATGACAGTGCCCCCAGCTCCCAGCCTCTCAAGACGGTCCAGAAGGATGTCATGGTCGATAGTATCAAACGCCGCTGAGAGATCCAGCAGAACTAGGAAACAGCTCTCACCTTTGTCCCTAGCCCGCCGGAGGTCATCAACCAGTGCGACCAAGGCAGTTTCAGTCCCATGATGAGGCCTGAATCCCGACTGGAAGGGATCCAAATGGTCCGCTTCTTCCAGGCGTGCCTGGAGTTGTTCAGCAACCACTCGCTCAATCACCTTGCCCAAGAATGGAAGGTTTGAGACTGGGCGATAATTGGCCATCGTGGCCGCATCTAGAGATGGTTTTTTAAGAAGCGGTTTAATAACCGCCTCTTTCAGCGGGTCTGGGAAGGCTCCCTCACGGAGGGAAGCATTCACCACCCCACGAAGCCCATCGCCCAGTCCTTCCCGGCTAGCTTTTATAAGCCAGGATGGGCAAGGATCCAGGAGACAGGTGGTTGACTTCACTCGTCCGAGCAGCCTGTCCACATCCTCGGAGGTAACAGCTTGGAATTGATCCCACACAACTTGACCAGACAGGACTCTAGCACTCTCCCGCCCCAGCCCTGCTCCCACGGTGGAGTCTACTTCTTCCCGAATCTGAGCGATTTTATCTGCAAAAAAATTTGCAAAATCATTGCAGGAGAACATGTGGCCCGTACTGGGCCCCGATGTTACAGGTGGTTCCGCTAAATTGTGAACCACCTGAAAGAGTCTCCTGCTGCTGTTTTCTGCAGATGCAATAGAGGCGGTGAAGAAAGTCTTCTTCGCCGTCGCTATCGCCACTTGGTAGGCTCGACGTTGAGCTCTAACCTGTGTCCGGTCAGATTCAGAATGGGTTATCCGCCACCGGCGCTCTAGCCGTCTCAACGATTGTTTCATTGCCCTCAGATCCGTGGAAAACCACGGGGCTCTCCGGGCTCCATGCAATCGGAGAGGGCGCTTCGGAGCCAAACAGTCAATAGCCCTGGTTAACTCCGCATTCCAGCGGGCCACCAGGGAATCGGCTGAAAGGCCATCAACATGGGATAAAGCATCCCCTACCACTCTCTGGAAACCATTTGGATCCATTAAGTGGCGGGGGCGGACCATCCGAATCGGTCCCACCTCCCTGCAGAGGGGATGGGTCGCAGAGAAGTCCAGTTGCACCAGGAAGTGATCTGACCATGGCACTTCTTTCGTTTCACTTTTACTTAGTGTCAGATCACCAACATCCGTAGAGGTAAACACCAGGTCCAAGGCATGTCCGCGGCTATGGGTTGGGCCAGACTTATTCAGGGACAGCCCCATGGAGGCCATGCTTTCCACGAAGTCCCGAGCGGCCCCTTGTAAGGTCGTGTCGGCATGGATGTTAAAATCCCCTAGGACGACCAAGCTAGGTGTCTCCAGGAGAACATCCGCCACGACCTGAAGCAGCTCGGGCAGGGAATCCTTGGTGCAGCGGGGAGGTCGGTACACCAAAAGGAATCCTGTACTGCCCCTATTGCCCAACTTCCAGAACATGCACTCAGAAAACTGGGTCTTCCCAATAGGACGCCTGGTGCAAACTAATGACTTCCTAAAAATCACTGCAACCCCCCCTCCCCGCCCACATGACCTGGGTTGCTGTGCGTAAGAGAAACCTGGTGGACAAGCAGCGGCAAGGACAGGCCCATCTGCTTCATCCAACCAAGTCTCTGTCACACATGTAAAGATTTAGTTGCCGGGGCCGGGAATCTAGAACGCGGATGTATATAAAGCATAAAATGGCCCCAAAATAGGCTCAGCACATTAGGTTAAAAAGGTAATGAAAGAATTAAAACATTCTAGTATCCATCCGGTCAGGACCAGACCCGGAGGCAGGAATAGTCCTCAGACGACTAAACCTGCCCCCTCTGTAATGACATGTTCTAATTTTAGCGTAACTCCTCCTCCTACCCGTGATCACTGAGATCGGTTGTCCCAGTGCATCCCCCCCTGTGGAACATGCCCCAGCCATTTTGTGGGCTGGGGCCCATTCCCCGGCAGCCCTGACCCCTCCCCTTAAGAACAAAATAACACCTTAACAAACAAACGAACAAAACCAATAAAACAATACAAACAAAAAACTGTAAAAATTACAAAAACAACAAAATCAAAAAAATTCCCCAAGCCCACCCAAACATCCACCCCCCCACCCCCCCACATACAAAAAATTCAAAAGAATTTTTTAAAAAACATTTTACAAACACTTTGTGTCCCTCCAGCAGTAACAGCAACTGTCCTAGTGAGGCCTGCCAGGCCCCGCCCCATGCCAGATGGTAAGTGGCAAGAGCAGGGCCCTCAGGCACTCATACAGGGGAGTCTTCCTGGGCAGCAGGCAGCAAGCAGTCCTAGTGAGGCCTGTCAGGCCCCGCCCCAGGCCAGATGGTAAGTGGCAAGAGCAGGACCCTCAGGCACTCACACCGGGGAGTCTTCCTGGGCAGCAGCCCAGGAGAAACTTGTCTCCTGATATGGAGCCACATGGCCACAAATCTTTCTCTGGTGGACAGTGATGACCATAAATATGTTTCTGCGGACCACTTGTCTCTGGTTGCATAACGTGAGAGACTCATAAGATATCCATGAATTGCAGAGAATTTGAAGGTGGGGAAAAACACTTCATTCTGTGTGGGAAAAGTCAGAACCTTTCAGGTTTTTCGTCATGTGTAAAAAATGGGGAGGGATCAGCCCATCATTTTGTGTTTGGTGTTGCCAACTTTTGGAAGCAGCAGGAGAGATGATAACAACTTCCAAGTGTCCCCAAAGCCTTCATGAAGTAAGAAACTAGCCACTCCTGACATCTAGGACTTCTTTGTTTGTGTGGCTGTTGGGGAAGGGGAGTGGTGCAATTGATAACTATCAGTATTGGTGGGCTACTGTTCTAGACTTTAAAACTACTAGTACTACTTGATTTTTCTTTCTGTAAGGATGCCCAAAGGGACGCAGGTGGCGCTGTGGGTTAAAGCCTCAGCGCCTAGGGCTTGCCGATCGAAAGGTCGGCGGTTCGAATCCCTGCGGCGGGGTGCGCTCCCGCTGCTCGGTCCCAGCGCCTGCCAACCTAGCAGTTCGAAAGCACCTCCGGGTGCAAGTAGATAAATA
This sequence comes from Podarcis cretensis, assembly GCF_951804945.1. NCBI lineage: Eukaryota > Metazoa > Chordata > Lepidosauria > Squamata > Lacertidae > Podarcis > Podarcis cretensis. The sequence continues at coordinate 124,179,830 of NC_137170.1, forward strand.
GGGACCGCTTACCAGCGGGAAGGTAAACGGCGTTTCCGTGTGCGGCTCTGGCTCTGGCCAGAGCAGCGATGTCACGCTGGCCACGTGACCCGGAAGTGTCTCCGGACAGCGCTGGCCCCTGGCCTCTTAAGTGAGATGGGCGCACAACCCCAGAGTCTGTCAAGACTGGCTCGTACGGACAGGGGTACCTTTACCTTTACCTTTAAGGATGCCCAAATCAGTTTAAAACTGGAACTAAAAAAAAAAAGTAACACAAGTGCAATTATGCTCCCACATTACAGGATTTTCTGTCTTTCCTTATTGCCAGGCAAAGTGGGAAAGAAAGAGGTTGGAGAAAATGAAATTAGTATTGCAGGAATACAGTGTTAGAAATTAGCTAGGCACCAAGTACATTTTGCAACTGATGTAGGCCCAATTGCGACCACGTGGAGAGCTCTGGATGCCGGATTGGCAACTGGGGAAAGCAAAATGTCACTTAGAGAAGGAACGGAAATATTTTCTTTGAAGCTTGAATTTGTTTTATTCTGGATTGTTTGATTTGACGTTTTAATGTGTAGTAAACTGCTTTGAGTTTTGTTCTTTAAAATATAAAGTGCTATAGAAATGAAATGAAATCATCATCCCATTGAAAGAAATGGCGCCTAGACATTCCATTGTGGCAACCACAACCTAGGTTAAAGGTGTGATTTGGCGATTAACTTTTATATCTGAATTTCTAACACAGCAAATAATTCTACAGATTCTTCTGCACAAAAATATTGAGCGCATAAGATTCTCTTTGCTTATTGGGAGAGTAATTCTCTTTGGGAGAAATAACTTGACAGCTTTGAAGTAAATGTCATCTAAAATAGATGGCAGCCATTGCAGAGGCTCTAGAATTGTGTGTGCTAAAGTTCTTAAAACTCTTGATTCACCTTCCCATTTCAAGACATACTCCAAATGTATTCTTTTTGTCTTTGCTGGCCAGTTAATGCACATTAGTAGCTTGTTTGAGCTTTATACTTGTGAACTAACAACGCCTCTTTTACCTAATTTGTGAATCTATGACATTATTGAGACACAGTAACACAGTGTGTTGTAGCATTTTTAATATGAAAGGTAGATGGAGCAAAATTAGAGAGTCCAATCCAGTGCTTAGTGAGGCAGACTTTAATTTCAAGAAGTAAAATTTTGAAAATTGAAATACTTGAGCTTAATTGTCTTAAGAGTTTGTGTGGAGAAAATCTAAGTAGTTGTGGCAGTTAATCTAACACTGAGTGGCTAAGTTGATGTCACTGAATGCTCATGAATGTTCCAGTTGTTCATGGAACAAAGTTATCAATATATTTGCAGGTCAACTTTTGTGAAGAAACAGGAAGGTTGTTGATCTGGCTGATTTTGAAACATCATTCAGGCACTAGATATGGGGTAGTTCTCTGAGGCAAGATGAAAACTGGCAATAGGTTTTAGGCGATAGGAAATTTTAATGAGCCTGGTCAAGCAGAGTGGCAATAAGGAAGAGGAAATATGGGTGGGATGAATTTCACAGTTTTAATTGAGTCACTAATTCATTCTCTTTGAATATAAGCTCATGGCTTTGTTCTCTTCATTGGAATATTTTCTGTTCTTGAATTTTTATTGGTGTATTATTGGGTTGGATTTGAAGCTTTGTGACTAGAACTATTTCCCTGCATCTCTTGAAAGTTCTTCTCTATTCACACAAGGTTCCATTGTCTGATCTTTGATTATGCCATCTGTGCCATTGCCAATACTACCGAGAAGGGTCTTTGACCCTCTGGAAAGGCTTTTAGGGGTGGAGAGTTGGGAGTAGGGGGCAGTTCTACTTTAGCAGCTTTTGGATATATTGTATATATTGTATAATTGCTTAGTGTTAATGATTTGACTTTGTTATTGAGCAAATAGTGGCTTCAATCAAGGAATGTAAGGCAGCAATTTCCCCTCTGACCCGTATTTGTTGCAATCAACACTTTTTCTGTTCCACTGCAGTTCGGTCCTACCAAATACATTATTTGTTTCACTGTCCACTTTTTAACGTAAGTTAATGCAGCTTACATAACTATGTAACGTATATTCATTTCAATGCAAAGGAAACATCAGAACAATGAAAAAAAACCCTCGTAATTAATTACATATCATTTGAGGACTTCAAGAAACAACAACAATTTCAATGAATGCTAATCATATTTGCTTGACTGATTTCCATTCCTGACTACAGATGAATATGCGAACTGCAACAATTTTTGCCTTCTTTTCCTTTATTGTCAAATTTGTCCAACTTCCCTCATGTCTGTGGCCTCCATCCACTCACTTTTTTGCCGTTGTGCATGTGCCTCAGAAACGTTTCTGGTAAAACTGAAAATAAAATCAAAAATTTCCAGAAACCCCACATCACTGTTAGTGAGCCAAACTAAAATTTGTTAATCCTCCTCCATAGTCCTTCCATTTCTTGATTTTCCTCTACTGTAGTTTCATGTGTAAGATGTCCACACATCATGTATGTGTATGCTCTCAGCTGTGGCACTCAGATGTGTGCATCTTCCATAAAACAAGCATGTGGCTGGCAGCTCAAATTGATTGGTTTTAAAACAAGTTTGTGTTTCTGTTATGTATAGTCTTTGTCATGCCTAAAGAGTGGAGAAATAAGATATAGATGAGGGCAAGGCTTTGGTGGATGGGCATTAGATTAAAGGGTGACAGGCCACAAAGAGAGGATACATGAGGCAGAAAAGTGATTAGCTCATACCTTTTGAACAGCTATGAAAAGAGTTGAAAGCTTTGAGTCTCCAGATACCAAGATCAGTCTTTTGGTCAAATGTGTGGCAGTTCTCTAAAAAGCACCTGAAGAAAGATAAACATTTTGTTGTTCTCATGAAACTGAAGTAATTCCTCCTTTTGTAGAATGCTAGTCAGCTTCCTCATAGTAAGTGTGCATCATGCTGGGTGAGGCAATAATAATTGCTTGATGTATATTCAGGCTTTATTGTGTTACAGAATTTGGCTGACTCACTTTCAGCAATGCAGTTTCATTTGTAGGAAAGTCGTCAAAACACCTTGAAATTGCAGGTGAAATTTCTAATACTGTATATGTTTCTTGCGGGTCAGTTTTTAATGTTTGCATTTCACTGGAGAATTCAAATACTAATTTAGGAATGAGGCACCCTGTTGTCTTGTTGTATTTCATTATTAATTACTAGATAAATTGTTTCCTTAACTGCTTTATACTGGGGGTCCTATGGGAGTTGCTCAATTTCTTTTTTTAAAGGAGGCAAAACAGCTTTCTGCCAGGTTCTAAGAGTTGCACATCATTTTAAGTGTGGACAGATGAGTGTTAACTAATCTCTAAAGATCTTAGATGAATCTTTCTTTCTACTTTGAAGGGCCCTGAAAGAAGTTATGATTTACTCCTGCGTCCCCCCACCATGATAGTAACATATTTTAGACTCTTAAATATTTTGTTTCTAGTAGCTGCAGAATTTCCAAATGAAAATGCACACTTAAAGCTGCCTACCTCTGAGAGTCTTTTTTAAAAAGTAGCTGCTTGATATTCATTCCCATATTTACAGTTAGTGAAAGCTTGTAGTGTTCTTAGTCACTGGCCTCCAAATCTGGACATTTTCCTGAAGTTGCTTACAAGCCCTTGATTTAAAAAGTTGTTAATAAGAAAGGGCTCAGAACAGGGACATTTTCAAAGTATATTTTTGTGTGATGTCATAAAAAATGATTAAAACAAAATTAAATTAAAAAATTCATTCCAGTAGCACCTTAGAGACCAATAACTAACTTAGTTGGTCTCTAAAGTGATACTGGAAGTATTTATTTATTTTATTTATTTATTTTGTTTCAACTACGGCAGACCAACATGGCTATCTACCTGTAAATAAAAAAATGATGTTCACGTGCCTGGAATAATGGTTGAAGAGAAGTTCTGAAAATTTTATTTTAGAATAAAAAGCATTTTAGGCATATCCAGTACAGTGGTACCTCAGGTTACATACGCTTCAGGTTACGTACGATTCAGATTACATACTCCGCTAACCCAGAAATAGTGCTTCAGGTTAAGAACTTTGCTTCAGGATGAGAACAGAAATCGTGCTCCGACGGCACGGCAGCAGCAGGAGGCCCCATTAGCTAAAGTGGTGCTTCAGGTTAAGAACAGTTTCAGGTTAAGTACGGACCTCCGGAACGAATTAAGTACTTAACCCGAGGTACCACTGTACACATGTTTTACTTCTGTAACTTCAAGCACTTTAAAGACCTGATTCTGTTCTTCGTTTTATATTAAACTTTTCACTTACTGTATTTCTGGGCACTCATGTAAACATTAACACTAAAATCATAATCCTGGTTTTCAGGCATTCCTAACTTGGCCAAGGGAACACATTTTTCTTTACTTTCTAAAAGGTCAGCTTCATTTTTAAGCAGTATGTGGTTTTCTTCTAAAAACACAATCTTACCAACATACATTTTTGGTTCTAAAGTTAAACAGTTGGTAAGAGATGAGATTTACATGACTTGTTTCTTGCTAGCAATTGAGAATGGGCTTTTGTGTGGAGGCTTTAGGCTGTACTTTGTTTTACCATGAACACATTGTTTTAATTTGACTAGCTCTTTAATTTCCCTGTGCCTCAGTTTATCTGTCCAGTTATTCCTGATGTTAAATGTTCTCATTCACACACAACTCTTTCAAAACCTTTACACTGGCTATGAGTGCCCAGCAGCAGACATTTTAGATCTTCTCCACCTTCAAAATGTGAGCTGTGTTTTTTCTCTGCACTTCCTCTTCTTCTCTATTGGAAGGAAAGAAAAAAAAAGAACACTTTTTAAAAAGTGATGCAATCTACCTTATACCAAGTCACAAGTCACAACCCACCCTTTGAAAGCCAGGAATGTAGTAACTTCTCTCAAATTCAAAGTACTTGATTTGGCCCAAACTCAGCTCAGCAGCATAGCCGGTGTGTTGTCGCAGTACTGTGGCACCTTAAAGTTAAAGCTTTACACTTTGTTAAGAGGAGACATTATCCCCGCAAATTGAAAATCTGAGCATATGTTTAAGCAAAATGTGTTTTAAAACATCCTTTTAAAAACCTGAAACCAGTTTCTGAAGGAGTTCTTGCCAAAAAAAAAAAAAACCCCAAACAACCTCTTAAACTCTTCTAAGAAGAAGCATTTCAGAGATCTTTAAAAAACAGAACCATGTTCTTACCTGCACTGTGTATTAAAAACACTTGCCAGCACTGTGGTGGAGTGAAGCTTTTTAAAATGCATTTGCAACACTTTAAATGGCCTTTTATCCTAGGATCTTAAATACAGAAGTATCTTTTATGTGCAGGTAACTTACAACTTACGCACATTTAACTTGGGCGCATTCAGCTTTATGTTCTTTGCAAAAAAATACTAAAAATTTAAGTGAAGGTGGAAAGGGGGAAGGTATCAGGGAGAAATGTGTCTTGACTATGCACAATTTTGTTTTATGCATTAACCCTGAAATATAACCCCTGCATAAAATGAGAGTCACCTGTACCTGGTAAATTGCATTTGCAGAGTATTTCCAATCTTTGATATGACAGTTGTAAGCATCTTAATACATTTTTAGTGCAAGTTTTGTCTTAAGTTCTTAACTAAGAATATTTGATTAAAAATCCCTGTAATGTAGTGATCTCCTAATTGGTGCTGGGTATCTAAGTATATTTATCTTGGAGGTTGAAGGCTGCAAACTTGCATGTAGTAAGGCTGCTTAAATTCCATTTACATCAGGCAACCTGACTTCATACAGATTTGTGGCCTTAAAAAGAGTTGGCCCTTCTTCCTCACACTCAAAATAGTGAAACTCAAATTTTGCATATAGACTGATATGTACAAGAGGAACTTTTCTTACATAATAATGGTCTGCTGCTGGGATTCAAGTTTGCAAAGGTTTGGAGTGAAGCAGGATAAAGGAAATGCAGTGTTGCATGAGAAATCAGGGTACAGATAATTGTAGCTATGGTAGAGGTAAGGTCAGGAGATGCTCCAGCCACTGAAGCCTTATCTCTGGATTGCAGAAAACTTTGCCCAGAGCTCTATTTTTGCTTTTCAAGTCTTCAGTAGGTCTAGATAATGATAAGACTGCAAAAACCATGCCTGCAAAAAATACACACATTCTTGTCTGCAGTAAGCTAAAGCTATGATGTTGACATTACTTTTAAAATATTTCCATATTCTTGTGTCTGTTCAGCAGCTCTGATACTTCGCAAATACTTTTGTCCTTTTACAGAGGAAAATTTGCTGTGGTGAGAAAATGTATTGCAAAATCTACAGGCCAGGAATATGCAGCTAAGTTTCTGAAGAAGAGAAGAAGAGGCCAAGACTGCAAAGCAGAGATCCTACATGAAATTGCTGTTCTAGAATTAACAAAGCTGAGTCCCCGTGTGGTAAATCTCCATGAAGTCTATGAAACAACAAATGAAATCATTCTGGTATTGGAATAGTAAGTATGCTTTGTGCCAGTATGTTTGATAATAGATCTATTGATTTTGTCATTGTTTGCATAAGTTCACCAAACATAACCAGAAAGGTAACATTAGAGAATACGTACAGTGTACTTTATGTTGTGTTTGGCTCTTCTAGGTTTTGGATCTTAATCCTTTGTTAAAATGAACCTTCTATCAGTGGCACTATTATCATTGACCTTCTATATTATGTTTTCTGTTGTAGGCATGGCAGATCTCTGGGTTCTTTCCAACTGAGGCATACTCAGAGTGGACTCATTGTAATTGGTGCACTTAAGTTAGTCACAACTATGAAGAAAATGCAGTATTAAAAATAAAAACGATATAAGAAACCACAAAAGGGGCAGGGGGGTAAAAATATTCATGTTTATTGTAACATTGGATTTGTATTGTTAAAATATTCTTTTAAAAACTGGTGTGTGTGTGTGTGTGTGTGTGTGTTTTATAACTAACTTAGACCCACTGAAATCAGTTTAGCTGTCCTCATTTCCACTTTGTTGGATACAACCAACTGTCTTTTTAAGCTTTCAGGGGAAACTTAAATAAAATAGAACTTAATCTGCAGTGCAAGCATGGTCCTTCCGTAGGTTGATTCTTAGCACTGTACCTTGTAGAATGGCTAAGGATAGAATAGCTGCCTGTTCCCTAGGTGATTCTTGAGTTCCCCATTTCTGTCAGATGGTTCTTATTGATATATTTACATTTGAATTGTATATCACACAACCAATTAAGAAATATCCCAAGAATTTTTTCCTGAGCTATTTTCTCGTTCTCCCATGTACTTCAACTGCTGTAAGAAGAGAGTGCAAGACTGTTTAATAGTGATCAGACTTGTTTTGTGTGATTAAATACATTATTCCAATGATCAAAACTCCCTTTGTTCTAGGAACATTTTGTGACAGGGAATTTCATTAGCTCAAGCATTTCTGAATTTCTGAATTCTGGGCACAGTACTACGCTTAAGATTTCAGATTGAAACTGCAGAGTGGAAGGAGAGGAGGACCTTTTTCTGCCTCCCGACCTCCTTAAGAATATTAGGGGGGTGGGCAGGGGAAGGGCTAGGCCATGTGAAAATGAACATAATATTTTTGCTGCAGTTCATTCATTTTCAGCTTTGTATTGTTATAAAAAAAGTGTGCCTAGACATTCCGTTGTTGCGCCCATAACCTTGGTTTAAGGTGCCATTTAGCTCCTAGCTTTCACATCTCAGTTTCTAACACAGCATTCTTCTACACAAACAAATAATTCAGTTTTCTCCTCCCCCTCCCTGCAATTGTCCTAAATCACACACACCAGTATCTATTTGCAAGGGATATTGATGCACCATCCATTTCTTTATACCTGAGATGACTATACACAACTATTTATACCAGTAGTGATATAAATTATTTGGGATAGTCGTTACTTGTTTTGCTTACCAAAGCTGCTGCTCCTATCTCCACTTGCTAGTACCTACATCCACAACTGTATTCCAAATGCTGTCTCGGGCCTATAAAGAGCCCTGCATTATTATTTATAGTTAGGGCTCAGAATAACAAGATACGACATGGGTATTGTAGTACACTTTTTGGTATAAACAAGCTCTTTCTTAATTAAATGTTCATGTAGGATTGATTGCATTATCAGACTGGATACAATGTATCTGTAGTTATTTTTTTGGCACTGCCCTTCCTTTGAGACATTAATGTATCATGTAGTCTATTAAACAGTCTTTATATAAACTTACTGATTAGTTAACTCAATTTTTATTTCTTCATTGTTCAATCAAGCTTTTTATATTAATAATCATAATGTGCAAATTTCAGCAGAATACATTTGAGCTTTAGATTAATTTAAAATAATGGAATGTTATGAAATATCAGCTTCAACAAGTTTCAAAATGAGAGTCAGTTGCAAGTTGCTGTCCTCAGTGATCCAAAGAACCAGGGTTTTTTATTATCAAGGTAACTGTCATCTTTGCACTTCTTATTAATGTCAGCTTGACCAGTTCTCTGACAATGTTGCATTCTTGTTATTCAACTGTTCAGCGTTGGCACTTCTCAACATTCCCACTTAAGTGTAATTTCCATTTTTGCAGCACTTAATAAGTACAGCATTAACTCTGTGTCAGATTTGTTTGAGATAAATCTGTTGTAACTATAGTTTCATGGTAGCTAAAACTTTTAGTGTCTTGTCCTTGTGTGCTGTTGCTATTTTTTAAACCAAACATTAATTTTAAAAAATCATAACCTTTGTTAAATATAATAGATGCTTTTGTGTAAATGCTGGGATTATATCTAATTTGCCAGTGAGGCTATAGAAGATGTATTGTGAGAGGGTCTTCAACTGAAAAAGGACACCATCTGAAAGAGATGACAGCTTAGATATCAAGAGTGCTAGATAGTGTCAGTGGACATTTGTTGAGTTGTTTTCTGCCACAGAGGAAGGCAACATTCCTGAATCACTGTTGCTAGATAGGCCAGAGGCTGCTGAATATGGATGCATGTTCATAAGGACCAACAGCAACTTCAGAATATGCAGCTTAACTTTTTTGAGTTACATAGAAACCTTGCTGTCCTAGTAGACCACTGTAAAACTTGTAGCTGTAGTCATCTGAAATGTCGTTATCCTAGATTACTATGTACAGGGCAACTTGATGAAGCTTTGAGGCATCCTTCCAAAGTCCATTGGGATAAGGAGTAACTTCTGTGCAGCAGAACTCTCCTCTTGATTTACCTTAGCACGTTTTCTTGCATAGAAGTTATAATCTGGTAATAGTTTCTTTTGATCAGGATGGGAAATAGATGTGGAAGAAGTATTTGGGCCGCTAATAGCTTGTGTTGCTGGTGTTTTTGAAAATAGGCCCATCAATCCAACAACAACAAAAAAAGAAATCGTTCTTTTGGTGTAGAGGCTTCTGCAAATATATTACTGTTTTAAAATGGAACAGCTTTGGAGTAGTTTGCTGGTGACATGGAGGGTAGTTTATGCCAGTATACAATGAGTGATGGTAGTGAAGAGACAGCCTTCAGCTGTTGGAGTTGTATCCATGCAAGAGCAGCCTCATCATTGCTGTTCTTTGACCATGATGAGAGCTGTGTAAATGGAGGTGAACTGTTGTCTATCCTCTTATATGGATTGGTCAAGTAACAGTCACAGAAGAAACCAAAATTATGCTTTGTGCTCAAGCTTGCTTGAAGTATAATTTGATACCAAATTTACAAGAGGAGGTTGCTAGTGTGGGTGGGCAGGCATGTGTGGAAAGGCATCCTCTCCAATGTTTGAGTGCATGTGATTACTTGCTCCAGCGCAGGGAGCTACAGTTGGATCAAGAAATTACAAAAGCAAACAGTGTGTGTGTGTTCACACAAGGGGATCGTGGGTTGCAGTGGAAGACATGCCAGAGCAGCGGCTGTGTTTTGGGCATACATTTTGTTTTCATCTTGCTTTTGTTTTCATCTTGCTTCCAAAAGTCAGTCAGTCTCTCTCTCTCTCTCTCTCTCTCTCTGTGTGTGTGTGTGTGAGAGAGAGAGAGAGAGAGAGAGAGAGAGAGAGAGAGAGAAATATAACTTAATATGATTGCTTCAGGGAAGGTATGTAACTGGAGTGCCAAAATCAAAATGCATTCCAGAAAAAAAGCAATAGCTACATTTTTAGCATTTCTTGAAAGGTTGTGGTGAATGAGTATTATATAGTAGTTGAAAACTACTTTTTTTAGAAACTTAGGTAAAAAGTAGTCCAGGACAAAGTGTTTTGAGTCCCTCTTAAGGGGCTGTTCCTAGAAAGTTCACAGAAAATAAAGCTGTCTTAATGTTAAGCAACATAGACTGTTTTCAGGATTGTTGATTGTTTTTCTAGTTGGTTTAAAAGACTTCTTGGATACTTTAGAAAAAAATATCCATTTCCTTTGCTGTCAGTAACATGCTGTGCTGAGATTTAAGTTTCCACTAAAACCTTTTTCTTTGTTTTCTGGTATCTGCTGGTGTTCTGGAAATAGATGCCATTTCACTGACCTCACAAATATGAAGCTTGCAAATGATTTTGCCTTCTACATCACATCCTCACGGCTTCTTTTTGACTATCCCTACAAAAGTTCATGTTGGAGCAACAGAAAATCCCAAGCTTGAGCATTTTACTTTCCCCTCCATCTCTACAATTGTCATTTCAGTCCAATTAAATATGAACCTGTACCAAACTCTTTGAAACAATAAGGCAGTAGAACTGGAGTTTACTTTCCGACTGATACTGACCTCTGTGATGAGGTCATTTAGAGAGTAAGATGCTTAAAACTGAGTGTGTTTGTTTATATTTTTTTTAGTGCTGCTGGAGGAGAAATCTTTAATTTATGTCTCCCTGACCTAGAAGAAGCAATAGATGAAACAGATATTGTTAGACTTATACGACAAATACTTGAGGGCATTTGTCATCTGCATCAGAACAACATTGTCCATCTTGATTTAAAGGTAACTATAATGTATTTCTTTCTGCACTTTTGTTGATGTTCTAGGATATAAATTCATAAATATATTGATCTGTATCTTGATAACTCCTTAACATTTCAAATTGCCCTTTTAGGCTTTTATAAAAATGCTTTGATTTTTTTGGTAAGAAACTACTGGCCTCCTAAATTGGTGATATGCCAATTTCAGTAGGATTAGAGTAGTTTAAAACTATGAAGTAATCTTAAATTTATATCTTTAATATGTGGTGAATTATGCATGCACTGAACATTTTTTGTTTCTTTGTTGTAGCCCCAGAATATTTTATTGAGTAGCGTATGTCCCCTTGGCGATATAAAAATTGTTGATTTTGGCATGTCTCGGAAGATTGGCAATTGCATTGAACTACGGGAAATTGTTGGGACTCCCGAGTATCAAGGTATGTCACTATGCACACATGCTCTTTGAATGCTTCTATGTATTTTCACATATGGTAGAACTACTCAACATTAGAGAGGTACCTGCAATTTTGATATTTTGTCACCTGCTGAAAATGTTTTTAAAGAATTAATTTGATTCATGATTTTACAATGTTTGAATGCTTTTCTTGAATGCCAGCCTTTACTTTTTTTTTTAATGAGGTAGTGGTTTATGAATAATCTTACAAATAAAATAAAATGGGCATTGGGTAATCAGCCCCTGACACAGGACTAGTAAAAATAGAAGAGTTGGTAGAAGAAGATTGGAAGAAATTTAAAGTCTATTTACAGAAACACTGTAAAATTAAGGAATGTTAGAGGGAGGTTGGAATGAAGCTAAGTGGTTTTAGCAATAAGGTGGCTAAGGGGTACGTAAAAATGGATTGTTAACATGTAAAAATGTAAAGTTATAATATATTACGATAAAGTATCAAGATAAATGCAAAAAGGGTAAGGATTTGCTGAAACAACAATTGAACTAGAATACAAAAGAGGGAGGTGTGAGGAGGTCAGGGAAATAAGTAAAAGAAAGATAAGACATGGAAAGATTGGAATGTTTTTAATTGTTTTTTTACTTTTTCTGTACTTTGTATTTTTTGTTTTTTCTTTCTTTTTTCTTTTTTGTAATTCTTTTGAAACTTTAATAAATATTATTATAAAAAAGGACTAGTAAAAATAATGGAGTCATTGCTGTTCTACATATAAGCCGTAGAGGAAATTTCCTCTTCAGTTTTCTCCCAATCACTGGTTAGGAAACATGAATTGTCTCAAGTTGAAAAGTATAACTTTAAAGAAATAAATATATACTGGTCTCCAGAATGTAAATGGGTTACTTTGAGATTAGTGTATGTACCTTGTACCAACTTCAACAAAAGGATGGCTTGATTGTGCCAGTTCACTCCTGCATTGCTCTGCATCTAGAACTAAATACACTTGCAGGGACTGTGTGGACCATTCCGTAGATGTTGAAGAGGACACTCTTTTTTCAATCGTACAAACCTATAATTTTAAAACGATGCCCAAATTCAGAATAAGATAATTGTCATGAGTATACTAGAACACAATTGCTGTACTTCATGGTACTCTTCCTTTCCCCTCTGTCCAGCACCAGAAGTCTTAAATTATGAACCTATTACTCCAGCAACAGATATATGGTAAGATCACTTCTTTTGAAGTTTAAACAACTGTAAAGACTATCTAGTTCTTATATATTAGCTACTATATCATTTCAGTTTAAATTTCTGGAAACTGCTTTTCATATAATGCCTTTGTTGGCCCTTCATTTGTTATTTGTGACTATAGGGAACAAGTTATAGTCATGGTGACCTAAAGCAGGGATTTCCATATGTTGCTCATGAGCCCCAATGCCGGGGCCTCTCTCCTTGCCCTCTGCCTCTGTACAAACTTTGAAATGTGCCTCCCATCCATCTGGTTGAATCCCCATCCCTTCTTAATGCAAGCCACGTAAGAGGAGGCAGCAGTCTATAGTGGATATGCTTGTGATGAACAGAAAGGTGAGAAGTGTGTGAAAAAGAAGCAGCATGTGGTGGTGGTGGTGGTGGTGGTGGTGAAGCAAGGACATTTGGCTTCTTTTTGAGACGATGGCCAAAGGATAGGGGCATTCCTGTCCAGCAGCCAGCACCTAGGAGCGGGGCCACCTGGCTCCCTCCCCCACCCCTGATGCCCCTATAGGAAGGGGATGGAACTCTCTTCTGGAATTCTTTACCCAAAAGCCCTATGGAAGGGGATAGAGCACCCAAAAAACAGTGAGGTACAGGCTTTCCCTTTCTCTCCCCCCCCCAAGTATTTAATATTCTGTGTGAAGGAATAAGCACCAGGTGAGGGCACATTTCTGATTCTACTGTATAGGCTCAATCCTCTTGGTAGATTTAACTTATCCTATAATCAGCTGCGTTTATACCACACCCTTTCATTCTGATGGTGGTTTGAGGATATGCCTTGTAAAATCCATGAAGATCTGTGACTTAGATCTATGGGTTTCTTTGTCCCAGGGTAGTGCTGGTAAGTGCTTGATTGACGTTTACAGTGTAAGGCATGGATCCTTATGATTTTTGCAAGTTATCCCCTCATGGTTCTAGTTACAGGTAGGCAGCCGTGTTGGTCTGCCACAGTCGAAACAAAATAAAAAAATTCCTTCCAGTAGCACCTTACAGACCAACTAAGTTTGTTATTGGTATGAGCTTTCGTGTGCATGCACACTTCTTCAGATAGTACTCATGGTGGTACTGAAAAGTCCTGGATCTGCAATTTTTACAATTAAGGCTATGGAGACAGATGTGACTTGCAGTTTGACGGTGGCCTGGGGAAAATCTTGTATAAAAATCATGCAAAAATAGGATGCGTTTTTAATTACACTTACGTTCTTTTTCTATGCCCTGTGGTGGCCATTTTGTCACTTGTTGCCACAGCACTTTTTCAGAATTCTACAACTAACAACCCAAAAAGTAAATTGGCTGTTAGTTGAGGTGAATATGAAAAGGAGCAAGTGATTAATAGCAAACCTGGGATCAGACAAGGTTTCCTGTTACACCTTTATTTTCAGAATGTATAAGGCTTCAGTGGAAAGGGTCTTATAACCTTTTATTCCTTATATATTGTTGACCTTAGATGACCAAGCACCATTTATGATTTGATGGACTACCAGCCTTGGCTTCATAAGCTAAGGAAGTAATTAGATTTTGTTTGTTTCTTTTTTAAACATATCCTGTGGTGGTGTTCGTCTTTGCTTTCACTGCTTTCCAGCATGTGCCAGAAATAGAATCTCTTTGCCAATGTTTGCTGTTTTTATTTCAGTTTCTGATTATCTCATTACCACTGTTAAGTTACGCAAACTTCTGAATTCTTAACCCTGTGCCCACTGGCTTCATTTTTTGTTAAACTGAAAATCTGTTGATACATTAAATGTGCAGCCTGATCTAGAGTTTTGGATGTTCATATTGGAGCTCTAAGCAAATATAAGTGCCTAGTTCATTTGTATGGCATGCCCTAAACACTGTGCTGAAAGGTAAAGTCTTCTCACTGAGAGAGTATCATCCATTTGATATCTATCATAGTGCAAGAAGTGCAATGAAATGTTTATGAGCTTGTCTCCATTTGGGGCTCCTGAGAATTGCCTGCCAGGATTTGTAGAGTCCTTGTGGAGAAATATTTTGATAACAAGCAGGTTGCTTGCCAGTTTCCTGTTGTTAAATATTTTGATTGATATGTTGGTGACAAGTATAGTTGTAAAAATAGGCAAATACTTTGCCTTCTGCCCTTCTGTGTTGAAAATGGAACAGTTCAGTGTGTAAGAAGTATACTTGTTCTGTGTCATGAAACTAAGCTGATTATATGAATGCATCTAGTTTACCTGTAATGACTTTCTACAAATTTTGATTTATAGATATAGATAGAGATAGATAACTGAAAAGTTAAAAAGAAAAATCTGGCTTGGTATGTGTAATTACAAACAAATATTTTAATATTAAATGTATAACTTCTCTAATTTCAGGAGTTTGGGTGTCATCTCTTATATGCTGCTTACACACGAATCTCCTTTTGTGGGAGCCGACAAACAAGAAACGTACCTCAATATTTCTCAAGTAAATGTGGATTATTCAGAAGAAACATTTGCTTCAATTTCACCATTGGCCAGAGACTTCATTCAAATGCTACTTGTTAAAAATCCTGAGTAAGTAGATGATTTGGAGCAGGGCAGAGGAAGAAAACTTAAGCGGAATCTCTGTCTTGCTGTAACATAAATATAGTGGCAAGGGGCTTAGTCATATGAAAAGGCTATTTTTTGCATGTCTGTGTATCACAAGCTTAATTTCAAATTAAAAATCATTTTATTTACTCTTGAGTTCTCTTCCTCTTTTGTAAGAACTGCATTGTATAACCTGACACACTGCAGTGGCACAGAAATTCTTATGGGTCTAGAATTGGGGTGAATCTTTGTGTATTTTCCATCAGAAATACTTCCCTATGTGCTTGGCTTTATAACGCCAAAGAGCAACTAGCAGTATTTGACTCTGGGTTGTATCCAGCTAAATTCTACTTGGAGCAGGCACATTAAAATTAATGGACCTAAATTAGTCATGTCCATTAATTCCAATGGGTCTGTTGAGAGCATGACTGACATTATGTACAACCCTCTGTGTTTGTTAATACTTTCTATATTACCCTCTGAGATGGTGGACCGGGGCTTTCTCTAGTGCAGGAGACGGAACAGGATCTGTTCCTTGTGGGGCACTTTCAGAGGTGGTCAAGGCTTTCCACCTCTCCATCATGACCCAACTTTGAAGGAAGGAATCAGGAGTGCACCATAAGTGTGCTCCCACTTCTTTCATTTCTTCCTTTGCAGCCCAGCTTTAATTCCATTTATGCCAATCAAGTGATTTCTGACTGCAAAATCTAATTTTTGCAGCATCTGGGGGCTCCCAAATGGAACCAATCCCAGTGTGGTTTGCATTTGGCACTAAATTTTAAAAGTGACAAATGCGAACATCTCTTTCTAGGGAACAATCAGGATGTCAGGTGTGGAGCAGGTGGACATGGCTTGTGGGCCAAATAACCCTGCTGAGCATAATTGGGCCCACAGGCCGGTGGTTCCCCACTCCTGCTTTTAAGGTATGGAATTGAACAGCTGTAGCCATTTCAGCAAGCTGCAAAGCCTTTCACGAAAATGGATTGTGCTTCTACAATTTCTCCAAGCAGTGAAGAGTTGTGTTAGTTGGCTGACTCCCTATTATGTTGCAGCCATAATCCTTGTTAGTTTGTGTGTTTATGTGCACAGAATACTATCAGTGGTATAAGAAAGGGAAGGCAGATTGAGGAAGGAAACCTTTCCATTTTGCCTTTTCCATCCATTCTTGCCTGCACCGTACAGCCACCTTCCCACTGCTTGAAATACATATTGATGGCAAATAGAGGAAGAGCAAGCTATAGACACTTAAACCAAAAATATGTTGTCTTTCCTTGTGATGAGAATTGGTGGGGTCAGTGAGAGGAGTTACAAGAGGGCAAGTTATGAAGTGTATGCTGTGTGGGGAAGATGAGCTTGCCCATCTCTTCCTCCCCGTGGATCTCTGCCAAATCTAGTTGATTAGGGATATAGTTTTGTTTGAAGGCAGTAAGGCTATCCCAACATCAGGTAGTATTTAACCCTTCTTTCACTGGCTAAGCTGTTGCTTTCAAATGACCTCCATGTCTTAAATGTGTATCTTTTGATTTTTATTTTGAAGAGAGCGACCAACAGCAGAGGCCTGTCTGTCTCACTCCTGGCTTCAGCAAAGAGATTTCTTCTTGTTGTACAGCCCTGAAGAAAGCCCCAGTTCTTCTCCAACACATGATCATATGAATAAGTGCACAGAAGAAAGAAATACTAATAAGTGCATGTGTAATGGAATGTGCAGCGAGCGAGAGGATAAAGAGAATATTCCAGAAGACAGCAGTACAGTCTCCAAACGATTTCGCTTTGATGATTCTCTCCAGTACCCCCAAGAATTCACAACAGACTTTGTATGCTAACAGATGCACTCCTGAATGCTATTTTGAACTGAATTTAGGATTCCGATCTTCTCCTGTGGCACATGCTTTCAGATTATGGCTTGTCCACTATTGCATTTTGGTTATCCAAGAAATGCACTTTCAGTTGATGTTGTGTTGGCCCTTCTTTGTGCTACCATTGCTGGCAATGGGTTTGACTCCTGGGAAACTGGAGTCCTGGCACCTGAAGTGGATTGTCTTTGGAGGCAGACAAGCAACTGAGTATTATTATTATTTTGCATTTTTACATTTGAAGTCCAAATAATGGATTTGGTGTGTCGATAAATAAAACAGGCAAACTGGGAAGAAGATTTTTTTAATGTTAGCCAACAGTTAGCCTTGTTAAACACACCATAACCATGTTCTAAGCCAAAGAGTGATGTAAAAATACATATGCAGTTGCATTGTTAATAAAGCTACATGAAGTTGACAAAGCAGAGAAATGGGCCCTTTTGTTCAAGTCCAGCAGAGCAGCCTCATGCTGTCATCTTTTTGTTGAACAGATTCAAATCAGTGACTTATTAGTATATAGCTGTACTACAATGAATCCTTTGAGCCTGTGTTTCCCACTTGGAATGTTGACTGGAGTTCAAGTGGCTTCCTGACTGGCAGCCCGGAGGCTCTTGCATGTTTGCTCAGAAGCGAGCCTCACTGGGTTCAGTGTAGAGAGGTTTGCAGCCTTAGACCATTTTCACGTGAGGCACTTAAATAACCATTTGCATTCCACAATTCTGTTATGCAAATATAGTACCCAGATGTTTTAAAATACTGATTTAACTTAAAAACCTTTTTGTGTATACAAATAACATGGAAAGGGGTCAAAGATGCATTTGTGTCATGTGAAAATACCTTTAGCTGGTATTTTTTTTCAGGGGCTACGCAAGGGTACACAGTACCGGCACCCCTTCTTTGTTGTTAATAACTTCATGATGAGTACCGGCACCTATTTTTCTAGAAAAAAAAAGCACTGCCTTTACCTATCTACTCACAAACTTGTGTCAACGTGGTATACCTTTCTGGCAGGAAAATCTGCAATTCTATATATTACTTAAGGGCACACTCAGTTTTGTGAGGTATTAAGTCTGAAGGCCAACAAGACTAAATTTTATTGAATGAGAACTTCCACAAAAGTGTGCAATGTTAGGTTTCGTCATAATTTATCTTTTATAGATGAAGTTGACTTCATCAAATTATTCTCCTAAATTACAACTCTCTTCTACCTTCCCATTCATCAGTTGAATCCATTGATGGTATCCCAGCAAATATATGATACAGTGGTGCCCCGCAAGACGAATACCTCGCAAGATGGAAAACCCGCTAGACGAAAGGGTTTTCCGTTTTGGAGGTGCTTCGCAAAATGAATTTCCTATGGGCTTGCTTTGCAAGACAAAAATGTCTTGCGAGTTCCTGCAGTTTTTTTCCCCTCCCCCCCCCTTTTCCTAAGCCGCTTATCAGCTGATCTGCTAAGCCGCTAATAGCGCTAATCCGCTAAGCTGCTAATGGGCTTGCTTCGCAAGATGAAAAAACCGCAAGACGAAGAGACTTGCGGAACGGATTCTTTTCGTCTTGCGAGGCACCACTGTACCACTAATATGTGTGTCATGGTGTAATCTATGCCTCTTTACTCAGAAGTAAGCCCCACTATGTTCAATGGTGCTTACTCTCAGGTAAGAGTACACGGGAATGAAGCCTAAAGCCATGTGTTGAATTTCACAAGCAGTGACATGAGGTTGGCACTGCAAGTAGTTGGACTGAGGTATACTGTTAGAATCAAGGTGGTGCAGATTCAAGCCCACATTCAGAAACTCAGTACAGAATTTCAGTATTTGAAAGCCATATTTTCTTAAGACTATCAGTTAAAAATCCCTATGGGAAGGTTGGGATACAAAATTCAATTGCCTAATAGGCATTTTTAAAGTGTTGACTTTATTTTAAAACAGATTTTACTGGAATTTAGAAAAAGGTATACAGAAACTCATATCTTTTTTGTCAAAAGTAAAATATATATAGATAAAAGCACAAAAAAACAGAAATGAAAGGAAAATAGATAAAAAGTGGAGATAAAAATAATAATGGGAGAAAAAAGAAAATAAATAACTTCCAATTCCTCATCTATCAGCAATTTGTAAACATTATTCAACTCATCCACCCCAGTATTACACCTAAAAAAAGCCACTTTCTATAAACCAACATTATCTTCAGTCTTCAAACCCAAATGCCATTAGTTCATTTTCTTTTTCACGCAAAAAGGCTATAAGGGGTTTCCAATGTTAAGTAAATGTTAAGTGTCTTTTCTCTGAACATGTCAATTCCGCCATCTTGGCTACGTCCAATAGTTTTAACAACCATTCTATTGTTGGTAAATATGAGTCTGTCCATCTTTGTGCATATAAAAGTCTTGCTGCTATAGTCATGTATTGGAAGTTCCACAATCCGTTTCTCATTGTTTGTCCAAGCAGAAAGAGTTCTGGTTTCAGATGGAAGTTAACATTCAAGATCTCTGTATTGTATGAATTTATGTCCAATATTTTTTAGCTTTTTGACGTGTCCACCAAGCAAGATAGAATGTCCCTTCATGTTCTTTACACTTCCAGCAAGTATTTGGAATATTTTTATACATCCTAAATAACGTCTCAGGGGTTAAATGCATCATCATTTTATATAAATGTACATCATTTTATAAAAATCTTAACACAATGTGTATTTTAACCCTTTAATCCACGTATGTTCCCATTGTTCCATCTGTATATTATGCCCAGTCTTTTGCCCATTTAATCATACATTCTTTTACCATGTCAGATGGGCAGGGTACAAATAATAAAATTATTATTACTACTACTACTTGTTCTTTTCTTTTTTCTTTTTTTAATAATTTTTATTAACCGGCCAATCAAACCAAATTAAATCACATCACATAAATTCCGAATTACAAAGCCGAATTTTAAATTTTGTTGGGGGGACCCATATTTCAAGATCCGAAGGGGGATTCTGATCATCTTCTTGCTACTACGTTAATGTCCAAATCAATCCAAGTCAGTCCAAACAGAGTTCATAATTCTATCCAGTCTTATCTTGCTGTTTCCACATCACATCTTGTTCATATATTTTCTCTTTTTTCTTTATGATCTCTTCTGATAGTCTCCTTAAGCCGATAAACACCAATAATAATCCTGTGTGAATTTTTCCGTTCTTCCAATCCTCAAATCGAGATGGTTTCCATATATCATCACCTTCGTAGATAACACCGCTCTTTCCATCATTAATCTCGCAAAACTGTCGCTCTTAAGTCCCTCTGAGGAGTTTCACCCACCATATATAAACAGCTCTATTTCTCTCTTTCTCCTCCCAGACTCAAGACCTCCGACAGAACTTCCCAATATGGCGACGGCATTTTTAACTGTGTCATTCCAAAGCTCTTATACATTCCACGCTCTTCTTAAAACATGCTTTGGTTCGAAAGTTTATCTCCACACAGCCTTAAATCCACAGCTTAAGTCCTTAAAAAGACAATTCTGACTTGTGAGGGGAGGGGATTCTTGTTTAATCACATAAGGAAAAAAAGGAAAGTTTTTTCCCCTCCCCCATCAGTCATTTGCCATACCGTATCTTGGCATATCTTCTCATGTTTTATTCTTGTCTTGTTTTATCAGAGATCTCTTCTGTTAGCAGTCTTTACTCCCCCTCCTTCCTTGAAATATGTGCATTCCTTCATCCAAATTGTTTCTTTTGAAGTTCTTGCAGCTAGTGGCGCGGATCAGGGACGGCGTCCAGGAGCGCCGGAATCCCACAGGAGGGCTTTGTGCCTAGTGCCCCCATCCCCACAAATTCGGGGGTGGTATAGGGCACAGCAGGCAAGGGCAGTCCCCCCCACCATCCTGGGGGGGGGGGTAGGGAGGCTAATTACTCCCATCATAGCCTCCAAGTTACCTCGTGTGGGTCGGAGAGATGTTATTGTCAGCCATCTTCCGATGCGTCCCCTAGTACCCCCCTTGCATTTCAAATTTCAACAGTAATTTGTACATTATCGCAATGACATGTTCATCATCTGTACACCACTAGTTCAAAGTCTGCCTTTTTTCTATACCGAAAATCCTCTTTGTCTGACTTAAATTGGTGTTGTAAGTAGGAAAACCATTGGAGAGACTGACCTTCCCTTGTTTTAACTTTAGTCTTCTTGGTTCCACTCTAATTATTCTTGGTATGTTAACCCTTTTTCTGCCTATGCTTCTAGCGTTGAGATCCATAAGGGTATCTTCAGGTATAACCTAGGTTTATATCTCTTCCAGATTCTCAATATAGTATGTCTGGTAAAATGTTTTTTTAAAGTCCACACTGACTTTGACCTTATCATAACACAAATATGATGCCATCCAAATCTTAAGTCATGACTTAATTCCCAAAGTCTCTCATTTCTCAGAGACACTCTTTCATCCACACTAAACAGGCTACAACATACTGATTCAAATCAGGCAGACCCAAACCTCCCCTTTCATTTCCTTTCCATCTTGCAACACTTTCATTTTGACTTGTGTTTTTCCCCCTTGCCATAAGAACTTAGATAAATCTTTTTGCCTTTAAATGGTCACAATAGGTATTGTTTGGAATAAAAACATCATTCTAGGCAGAACTTTAATCTTTATCACTGAAATTCTACCTAACAGCAAGAGTTTTAACTTCTCTCATCTTGACATATCTTTTTTAACTTCATCCGATGTTTTAGCATAATTATTTTGGAACAATGTACAGTTCATATTTGTCATAGTAATACCAAAGTATTTAACTTTTTAAAAAATTGTAACTCTTTTTTCTCCATCAGAACCTTCTGGTTTTCTGTTGTCAGATTTTTTGTTAAAATTTGTTTTCTGGCAATTAATCTTAAAGCCTGCCAACATACCAAAATTATTTAATTTATCCATAATAATTCCTATTCTCTGCAATGGTTTTTCTTAAGTTAACATCAAATTGTTTGCAGGTGCTCTTAGTTTGTAAGTTTCTTTTTAAACCATTACCATAACTCTCTTTATACTGACTTTATACCTAGTGCATTCTTCATCATCATCTTCTGGAATTGCTCTGAGTCATAAGTAGAGCTCTTTTTCTCTCAATTCCAATAATGCTATGTCATCCAAGTATCTTTCCATCTCTCTATTTGCCACTTGACTTCCACTTTCCAACATTTCCACTCTGTCCTTTACTTGTTTCATTTCTCCAGACATTTGTGCGTATGATGTTGGTATTTTATTTATTGTCTCCTCCAGTCATTGACATTTTGTATTTGAAAAATGGCTGTGTCTTTTTAAGATTCATTTTTGAATTAATTCATTTCTGTTTTAAGAATTTTCATCTGCTCACTCATCATCTGCTGTATCAAATCAACTGTACTCTGGGTATCTAAGGATGCCTTTCGTTCTTCTGTTCCCCCCCCCCCCCGGTGGATGTCATATTGGATATTAATATTGCTTCCCTTTTTTCCTTCCTAAAAGTGTTAATTTTAGATGGTTTAAAATAGAAGATTATCTTGCATAAATACACTTTTAATATGGAAAAAAAGTGAAACGAGCATGCCACAGTAAGTTATGCCAGCACTTTATAAAACAGAATGTAGTAAAAATAAGTGTTTCCATTGTGGTATTTTCAACAAATGTTTACATTTCTTACTCCTTTTAGTCTTACCACTTTTAATTTTTTTTGAAGAAGTCAGTTTTCTGTCTCTAGTCAAGAGGTTTTTGGATTTTATAAGCACTTGTATATATGTATGTAAATTCAGGATATCACTTGCTTCTGACAATGCTAAGATTTGTTTGACTATCTCTAATTTTGTAAGTTTTCTTACTTGTTTATGCCATAAGTTTGTATATAATTTTATTCAAATTATAAGTATTCTCTGAGTTCTCTGTTTTGTGTTCAGAATGTGTGGGTCTTGGTAAGTGGATAAAAGTGGCTATATCAGGTGAGGTTTATATATAAGGTCATAGACCATTAGTATAAAAACAGAGGGGGAATAATAGACCACAAACAACATGGAATGTTACATATAGCATGAAGCATAATACAAATGAAAATACAAAACTATCCATCCTAAACTCACTGAGATCATATTAAGTCCTTGATTGCCAAACTTTAAAATGGGGCCACCCTTATAATAATATACTCATCATCTTCCTTACAAACGGACTTTTAACATAACACCCTTTGGTCACCCATGTAAATAATTTAAAATTGGGTGGATCAAATTCTCAACTGCTCCTGATCACTATTTCAGTGGCATCCAGATAAACAGACAGCATCACCACCCCATTAATGTTCCTCGCAGA
Source organism: Podarcis cretensis (assembly GCF_951804945.1). NCBI lineage: Eukaryota > Metazoa > Chordata > Lepidosauria > Squamata > Lacertidae > Podarcis > Podarcis cretensis. Next base: position 124,203,076 of record NC_137170.1, read on the forward strand.
GAATGCCACTGGAGAAGCTCTTTGAAGAGCATTTGCGTGGACAGGCGGAGTCCCCCCAACCCCAGGTGACTCCCGAGCAGAATAATGACGCAAGACAACGTGCTATGGGATTAAAATTGGCCACCACCTATATTAAGTTTCAGATGTAGGGAGACTGTGGCTCAGGCATTGGGCATTTATCCTTCCTAGTCCCCAGCCAGGGAGCTAGGAGACATCAGGGTTATCCAGAATGTGTGGGGATTGGGCTGGCTCTGGAGAACATATGTTCAAGCAGAGAGGCCCCCCCCCCCCGTTTCGCCGCCGTCGCAGGGGAGAGCAATGACAACTTCTCGGCGTATGGCCAATGCCTCCCCTCAAGACCCCTTTAACGGAGAACCCTGGTATCACCACTGCAAGGGGGGTGTGGGTCACCGCTTCATGCCCCCCCCCATTTAGGAAGATAGACTAAAGGATTCTGCCCAAGGCCTGAAACCGCCAAAGTTGTGGCATTTTGCTACGCAGAAGGCAAAGCCTGCCAATGCAGGAAAATTCCTTTCTGGCCCTTCGACAGTGACCCTGACGTAGCAGCGCCCGTGTACCTGTGAAGAAGAGGTTAACTTGCAAAAAGATGACTTAACTGAGGGAGAGGAGGGTGGGAGAAGCTCTGGAGCTGACTGCCGCTTCACAGGTAAGATTCACCTGTTGTGTGGGCAGGACGGTCCCTCCCCTTACCTGGCCAATCCCCTGGCAATGCCTCCCCAGGCGGGATTGGGCGATTGGCTGAGGTAGGCGGAGACCTCCAGGTATCCAGCCTGGGGAGGATGAAGCCAGCCCAAACTACCAGGAGTTGCACTGGGATCCGGGGGGCTGCACACGACCACGCAAAAGGCACCCCCATTTGATGTGGGTAGCAGTCATTAAATACTTGTTCACCTGATAACCTTTCCAGTTGTCCAAGCCCAAACGTATTGAGGAACAAGTTCTGACTAAAGAGCTTCCAATTTCTGAAAATTTGTATCATTGATTCCAGCATTCACTACTTAAGCTTTCTCACAATAAAATGCAGTGAGAATGTCTGCATAAAACCCCCAAAGATTTATCTTATGCAGAATAAAATTTATTCGCACGCACAAAAAATATGTCAACGCCAAATCACTCAACTGCAGGTTTCCTGAACTGTGCAGATACAAAGCCCGTGACATAAGTTTGTGCATGCAGCTGTTTGGAGGGAACACAAAGCAGCCTGAAAATTTAGAACTGGCCTTTCTATACAATTAAGGGATTCAAGAGAGATTTATAAATATCCTTACATCTTTAGGAAGCTGTCAATTGCAACTCCACACAACAGCTGGGCTACAGCATAAGGTGAGCAGCCTGAACTTCGTTTCACTCTGACAGCAACCTCTGTACAGATCATCTCCTTACTCAATAGCAATCCTATATCATTTAATAGTTCTGAGGAAAAGAATAAACATGGGAACCGTGACAAGAACATCTGGTGTCCATAGCAGGTGCGCAGCTTCTCAAACTTTTGATCAAACCAGAAAACAAAGTTGGGTCAAGAGATGCGCTCTTTCAGGTAGAAGTTAACTTATTACTTAAACTAAATATAAAGCTGTCACAGGCTCAAACACAGTGGTATATACCCAGCTTTTCTTAGACGTCAGTTGCTAAAAATCGGTTGTTGACGCTTCACGTAGATGTTCGGGTTTCCAGAATAGTCAGTAAAATGCTTAACTCGGTTTTTGTTCCTTCACTCTCGCTCCTTTACTTAGTTATGACAGGCATCACGGTGAAATACTTTTGACACTTCACAGCTTAATACTTTGGCTCATGAGCGAGGGGCACTTTTCATCAAGTTACCCCACTCTCTTAGAAATCCCACCCCTGAGGTATTCCAATTAGTCAAACAGACCCAGGGGATCCCCCCAGCGGCGTAGCGTGGGTTGTCAGCACCCAGGGCAAGGCAAGTAATTTGCACCCCCTAACCCGGGGCAAGGCAAGTAATTTGCGCTCCTAACCCCTAACCTGCCGCCGCTGCCAGCTTCTTCTTGCTGCTGCCTGGGCTGGGGTATTTACGGTAAGGTAGCCACGGCGGTGGTGGCGGGTCTGTGTCAGGTGATCAGAGGCGAGTTGCCGCTGGCGCTGCCACCCAAACGACGCCGCTTGCCCGGAGGAGGAGGAGGGCAGAGAGGCGAGGAAAATGCAACATGGCCCAGCAGCTGCAGCAGCAGCAGCGGCGGCGGCGGCGGGGCTGTGAGGAGGGGCTGCCTGGCGCGCCCTCCGCGGCCCTGATGCGCGGGGACCGCGGCGAGCGCTGAGAGCCGCTGCCTGCCAGACGCCTTCAGCCCGGACGCGCGCACAGCTCGTCGGTTCCCCGAGACATGGGGCTCTGCTACAGCCTGCGCCCAAGGCTCTTCGGCGACTCCGGAGGCGGCGAGTGCCCCCCCCAGATGTTGCGCCCGGTGCGGCCGTCCCCCCCTGCACCCCCACGCTATGCCACTGGATCCCCCTCACCCCTTGTTACGGGTTTGGGAGGCTTTGCTCCCTGGTCCTGAATGGGGTAACTGTGCCCCTGAAGGATCAGGTGTGCAGCCTGGGAGTCATTTTGGACTCACAGCTGTCCATGGAGGCACAGGTCAATCCTGTGTCCAGGGCAGCTGTCTACCAGCTCCATCTGGTACGCAGGCTGAGACCCTACTTGCCTGCAGACTGCCTTGCCAGAGTGGTGCATGCTCTGGTTATCTCCTGCTTGGACTACTGCAATGCGCTCTGTGTGGGGCTACCTTTGAAGGTGACCCGGAAACTACAACTAATCCAGAATGCGGCAGCTAGACTGGTGACTGGGAGCAGCCGCCGAGACCATATAACACTGGTCCTGAAAGACCTACATTGGCTCCCATTATGTTTCCGAGCACAATTCAAAGTGCTGACGGCCTCGGTCCAGTATATCTGAAGGAGCGTCTCCTCCTCCATCGTTCTACCCGGACACTGGGGTCCAGCTCCGAGGACCTTCTGGCGGTTCCCTCACTGCAAGAAGCCAAGTTACAGGGAACCAGGCAGAGGGCCTTCTCGATAGTGGCGCCCACCCTGCGGAATGCCCTCCCACCAGATGTCAAAGAGAACAACAACTACCAGACTTTTAGAAGACATCTGAAAGCAGTCCTGTTTTTAATGTTTGATGGACTACTGTATTTTAATATTGTGTTGGAAGCCGCCATAATAATTATATATATAATAATAATTATTATTATTTACCTAGAAGATCTTTCCTCTCCTGGCTAGAATGAGAACCAGGGAGTCTCTATTCCCACAGGTTCTACCTCTCCTGACCCAGATTCAGTCCTCCAGTTAACTCCTGTCTGTACACCTTCCCCAGACACTCAACCTGGTCTCCCTAAGCTGCTAGGCTCTTTCCTCTGGCTATAGATAAGTATCCTCAGAACAGATGTTCAACTCAAATCGGAACCAATTCTCCCTCAGACAAACTCTATCCTAATTCCTATCTCCAGTGCTTCCCTGCCCCCTGGAAAATAAGGTGAGGGAACTTGACACAAAGCAAGTACAGTGGTGCCCCGCAAGACGAATGCCTCGCAATACGGAAAACTCGCTAGACGAAAGAGTTTTCCGTTTTGGAGGTGCTTCACAAAATGAATTTCCTATGGGCTTGCTTCGCAAGACGAAAATGTCTTGCGAGTTCCTGCAGGTCCCCCCCCCTTTTTCTAAGCCGCTAAAAGCCGCTAAACCGCTAATAGCGCTAATCCGCTAAGCCGTCAATGGGCTTGCTTCGCAAGACGAAAAAACCGCTAGATGAAGAGAATCGCGGAACGGATTCTTTCCTCTTGCGAGGCACCACTGTATCTCTGTCTATTTACTGCGGGCCCAGTCACAGCGCTGCCACCCCCTGGGCAGTGGCTAAATGTAAGATGTGATTAATAAACTGAAGCAAACAATGGTCTGGATTAGAAATGGCCACAACTTTTATTACAGATATAGGTGGCTTTTTGGCTCAGGCAACCCCCACCGTCAAAAAGATTATTTAATTTTTTAAAGGTAAGGGAACTCGGCTCCTGCCTGCTAAAAAAAGAAGCAGTCCCTGCCTATCTTTCTCAAATCAAGCCCTGTCTAAAACTTTCCTCAGAAACTGCTCCTTTTATTCTTCTGCCCCATAGTGCTGACTCCACCCCCCTGACTTGGTAGCCAATCAGAGAGTGGCTCTGGTGGAGTTACCAAGGGACTGCATCACCAGACTGGTCTGGCTCTGCTGTCCATCACAAGCTCCTTGGAGGGAAGATACCATTTTAGGGTTTTTTTGTTGGGTTATTGTTTTTAATTTGGTTTTATGTATTACGATTTTGTTTGTGAACTGTCCTGAGACCTCCAGGTATAGTGTGGTGTATAAATCCAATCAATCAATCAATCAATCAATCAATAATAAATAAGACTAAAGGTCACAACAGAAGGGCAAGCTTCACCAAGGTAGCAAAAACAGGTACACATTCATACGCTTTTAACCAGCCCATTATTTTTGTTTAAGAAATATTTCTACTGAACAGAGGTAGCCACAAAAGAAACCATCTTTCCACTTGTCTAAATATTAGCAACTCAACAGAAAAATATTTAATCAGCTTACATGGTATCATAGAATCTATGATTCTGTGTAAGATGATTAAATGTTTGTTTTTTGTTCAGCTGACGAGTGACTAGTATTTGATATCTGGCGCACTAAGTAGGTAAATCTCCCCTCAAAGTGGGGCAGATTCTCTTACACCCTCCTTTAAAACATCATTTTCTTGATGAAACCTTGTAATCTCTGTTAAAGTTCTCGTATACTAAAATCTCAGCATGTACCAAAGAACCCGTGTTCTTTGACCATTGACAAATTAACTGCACCAGAATGTAGTTTAGTGCGTTGTTCTTAGCGCTGCTTTGGCCAAAGCAGCACTTTCATACCAAAGAGAGCCCGGAAAAATCCAAATGAATACAAAAGCTGTGATGTTCTAGAGCCATAATTTGTTTCATAACAGTAATTGAACTCTGATCCTGAAGAAGGAGTTTTGGCAACCTCTCCTCACCAGCTGGATGATCTTAAACCAGTAGTTGAAAATAAGAAAATAAGTTTCCATTTTAACTGGCAAGATCCCAGTTTTGTTTTTGTTTTTTTACCACATTTAAACCACTGGAGTTCTTTGGGGGGCACCTGAGGTGATTCTAAGAATTAGGGTAACTTTCCATCTTTTAAATAATAAAGGACAGTAGTCAATGTTAAGTCATAAGTGTCCCCTCCAAAGTGGATTAAGCCTGCCATTCTGCAGATCAATAGGTCCAGGGGCTTTTGGGGGGGTGGGAGAAAAATAAAATGGACTCGTTTTCCTACATAGTCACTTATGAGTGGGTGGGTATCTCTTGAGTAGCTGCAGGAGGCAACAGGCTTTTGAGCTGTGGGGATTTGTCATTGGCATTTGGAACATGGTGTCATCAGTATGTTCATGACACACTGCTCTCTCCCTCTGAATTGGTGCTGGTTCAGTGTTGGGTTGGAGGACAGAGGGTCAATAAACCAAAGCTGAATCCTGGAAAGAGCAGTGCTGTGGCTGGAGAGTTCCCATGCCTGGGAATTGGAGTTGGACTCGATGGCCCTTGTGGTCTCTTCCAACTCTATGATTCTAGGACAGCATGTTCTGGGAGAGGTTGCACTTCCTCTGAAGGAACAGGCTTGGATTCCAGCCTCTCACTGGAGCCTCGTGGCCTCGGTGGCTAGGATTGTGTATGGCCAGGTGAGGCTGGTTCGGCTCCTGTCAATGTTCTTGGATGGGGATAGCTTGGCCTCAGTTATCCATGCTTGGTGACCTGCTTCAACAATTGCAACACACTCTCCATGGGGGTTCTCTTGAAGACAATCCAGAGGCTGCTGCTGGTGCAGAATGCAGCTGCTTGCTTGGTAGCCTGATGGGACCACTGGCCTTGAAAGTGCTGTGCAGGCTGCCAGGGAGCTATCATGCCCAATTCAAGGTGTCAGCTTACAAAACCCTAAATAGCTTGAAACCTAAGAACCCAAGCACTTTCTTCAATATCAACCACCTTGGACCCTACGATCAACAGGGGACACAGGTGGCATTGTGGTCTAAACCACTGAGCCTCTTGGGCTTGCTGATCAGATGGTCAGCGGTTCAAATCCCCGTGACGGGGTGAGCTAGCATTACTCTGTCTCAGCTCCTGCCAACCTAGCAGTTCGAAAGCACATCAAAGTGCAAGTAGATAAATAGGTACCGCTGCAGAGGGAAGGTAAACGGCGTTTCCGTGTGCTCTGGTTCCCGTCATGATGTTCCATTGTGCCAGAAGTGGTTTAGTCATGCTGGCCACGACTTGGAAAGCTGTCTGTGGACAAACGCTGGCTCCCTCAGCCTGAAAGTGAGATGAGCGCTGCATCCCATAGTCACCTTGGGCTGGAATTAACCGTCCAGGGTCCTTTACCTTTTTTTGCCCTGTTGGTTCTTCTGCCACTGAGGGCTAACAGTTGGCTCATGATGGACTTCCTAAGTGATAGTTCTATGTGGAGTACCATCTCCAGTGAGATGCATTTGTCTTCCCCATTATTAATTTTCAATTCCTTTCTAATGAATACATTTCCAAGGATATTTCCTTCTGAACAGGACTAAAACGTTTTGAAGCTGCAGTAATGTATTTCTGAACACTTTCCAGGTTTGAATAAAGACTCGTTTCTGATCTGCTGAAGTTTGCTAGATGTTGGCAAAGACCAGTCCATTGGCTTTTGCATAACAAACGTCATGGTTTGCACTCAGAACTGTCGATGTTGTTCTGAAAAAAGCTGACCTGCCTCTGACATTTCAAAAGAAAGCACCCTTGTGGCTTTGAGGAATGTAATGCAAGGCACCAACATACTTCCCTGTTGGCTCACGGTTAAATAAAAAGCTTTATTAACATAGGTAACAAACAGAGGGAGTGCATTTATTGCTGTAGCTACTGTTACGAGTGCTCCTTGCTGGTGGTTAGGCTGAGAATTTTTTTTATGATCTAGCAATGAAAAGTTCTCTATCAGGGATGGGACATCAGTGTCCCTCCAGATGTGGGTGAGCTATGCTCAATCAGGCACATGTGCAAGGATAGCTCAGTCAGTAGAGCATAAGACTCTTAACCTCAGAGTCATGGGTTTGAGGTCCATGTTGGGCAAAAAAAATTCCTGCATCTCACGGTCCCTTCCAACTTTACAATTCTATGAATCTCTTCTTTGGCGATAACTCGTAGCCGAGTAAGATTGTCTTCCATAAACGCGGTTTTAAAAGTGAGTCCGTAAGTGACTGTGGAGGCCAATTCTGGATCCACACGTCCTTCCACAGTGGGGACAAAGGTTTCTAGGCAGGAGTTGATCAAGTGAGGGTTTGCCAAATGTGCCTTCCTCCTAGCATGTTTCTCTGTTTCGTCCTTAGTTTGAGCATCTTCAAAGCCCATGGCACCTTTGTACCTATGAATTCCATCACCCTTGATCATTGCCACCCTGATTTATTGTTATTTATTAAATTTGTATACGGCTCTATACCAATAGGTAGGTGGTAACGACATAAAATCACAACACAAAATACAGTGTAAAATAAACGACAACAACAACAACAACAACCCAATAACCTCCCCAACACATTTTAAAAGGGCATTGGATGTCAATCAGCCAAAGGCCAAGTTAAAGTGGAATGTTTTGCCAGATTGGGACTGATGGGAGTTATAGAATCATAGAATGGTGGTGTTGGAAGGGACCCTGAGGATCATCTAGTCCAGCCCTCTGAAATGCAGGAATGTACAGCTGTCCCATATGGGGATCGAACCTGTGACCTTGGTGTTATCAGCACCACACCCCATGCCTGCTCTGTACAAAGGCAGCCAGGATCAAAAGAAGGATTCAGCTACAGAGTAACTTCTTTTCTTTACCTGGATAGTTGTGCAAATGGTATTTGTTTGTGCATTTATTTATGGCAGGGATGTGGGAACCTGTTGCCCTCCTGGTGCTGCTAGACTACAACTCCCATCATTCCCACTTAGTCATGCTGGCTGGGGCTGATGAGTGTTGGAATCCAGCAATGTGTTCCAAACTACCCCTAATTTAAGGAACTATTTATTCCACCCTTCCACTGTAATCACAGTGCTCTGGGCAGCTTTCAAGAATGTAAAATGACCTTTATTAGCAATACAATAAAATATTGCAGTGCAATAAAAGGAGTCAGGTAATGGTTTTATTGCCTTGGTTATTGGTTTGTAGGGTTGATGGTATCCTATGGTTTTATTAAGCTGCTGTGTATTTGTCGCTTGGCAAACGCATATAGAGCAACTCATAAAAAGACGAAATAAAGTGAAGAAAGACAGGTACAGCAGGGAAAAATAACTATTGTTTGTTGTTGTTTTTAAGCAATCACTGGTGGTTACCTGGTCAAAACTCATTTAACTAAAAAGTCTTGTTGGTATGTTCACTATTTCCGCAGTTTCTCACGGGAAAGGTATATAGACTAGCTAGTGTACACAGGAATTGGGGTGTGTGTACATGATTAGAAATGGCGCACTGTTTTAGTGTGTGTGCAAAACAGAAGCCAAATAATTAGCGAAGGAGATGCCACGGAGCTAGATGTGGTGCAATTAATACGGGGAAAGGAAAAGAACTTGAGAGCATCTTGATTTCAACCAATAATAATAATAATAATAATAATAATAATAATAATATTTATACCCAGTCCATCTGGCTGGGTTTCCCCAGCCACTCTGGGCGGCTTACAACAAAAGATTAAAATACAATAAACGGTCCAGTTGATGCCTTCGTATTCCATTAATAATAGGTGAATGGGGGATGATGTAAACATAATCTTACATTTTAGACTAATAAAAAAGGGAAGGTTGGTTTCTTGGCATAGCAGACAACTTGGCATAGCCAGCGACAACATTTGTGAGTAAAAGTTCACTGCTGCTGATGTCCTGCTGCAGCAAACCCTCACCAGACAAAACTTCTGTTGACATCAGTGGAAGTTTGACCTTGCGGTGGGGGGGGGGGGGGGGAGAGAAATGCATGACTGCATTCTTGTGTCTTCAGTAGAAGGAACAATGTTCCCATGTATTTGCTTTGGCATTACGGCAGCCTTCAGGTTTCTCAGAAGAGCTTGAATGTTTTATATTTATGGCACGTAAGGCTCTACCAGCAAGTGCATTCCATGCACACAGAACACAAAAGTATGCTCTGAGGAAACCGGTTCCTTTCTCGCGGCAACGTACGGCACAGGTGGCTGGCTCATGTAATAAACATGTAGTTGCTTGCAGCCTATTTTTGGAAAGCACAGCAATAATTCAATTTCTGTGGGTGGGTAACAGCTGGCAACGCAAAATGCCCCCCTCCCCTTGCCGGTCACAAATTTATTCCTCTTGTAAGCAAGCCTGAGCAATGCAGGAAACGGCGCAATGAACTTCTCCAGAAGTCTGCAAACTCCTGAATTCAGATATAGTGGGCTGCATCCAGTGTTGTTCATACTCAGGCAAGGCCAGCCCAAGATATTTGAACATCTAAGGCAGACCCCAAAATGGCACCCCTCCTCCCCACCAGGGAAAAAGGGGTGAAGGGTGATCTACCTCAGAAACAAGGAGGGTAAGAAAGATCAACATTGGGATTTGCTGCCCTGGTGAAAGCAGGCAGAGGGCCTTCTCAGTAGTGGCACCCACCCTGTGGAATGCCCTCCCATCAGATGTCAAGGAAAAAACAACTATAACATCTGAAGGCAGCCCTGTTTAGGGAAGTTCTTAATGTTTCATGTCTTACTGTATTTTAATTTGTTGGAAACTGCCCATAGTGGCTGTCAGAGATGGGCAGAATATACATAATAATACATATATTTTTAAATTACCTGGGGCGATCACTTCACCTTGCTTCATGGGTGGGCTGGCCCTGAACTCAGAGCAATTGAAATGAATGGGCATGCTGAGCACAGTTCCATTAATTTAATTGGGCCGGGGGAGAACTTGTTTTGATACAACCCACTAGCAGACAGCAGATATTTCCACTGCTAATAATTTGGCAAATCAATTTCCCCGTTCACTTTCCTTTATCCATTCAAGAATTTACATACTCCAGTCATGTTATTTCTAAAACATATGACTTGCTTCCTAGAAGCAGCAGGTTTTCAGCCTAATTAGATTCCTCTCGTAGTAAATGTACTGCACAGGGGCAGCTAATGTATCTGCGCCCCCTCCTGATGTTATTGGACTCTTAGCCCCATCAGCCCCAGCCAGCATGGTCAATGGAGAGGGGTGATGGGAGTTGTAGTCCAATAGAATTAGGAGGGTACCACCTTGGCTACCGGGACACGGATGGCACTGTAGGTTAAACCACAGAGCCTAGGATTTGCTGATCAGAAGGTCGGCGGTTTGAATCCCCACAACGGAGTGAGCTCCCATTGTTCAGTCCCTGTTCCTGCCAACCTAGCAGTTCGGAAGCACCTCAAAGTGCAAGTAGATAAATAGGTATCGCTCTGGCGGGAAGGTAAACAGCGTTTCCATGCGCTGCTCTGGTTTCACCAGAAGTGGCTTAGTCATGCTGGCCACATGACCTGGAAGCTGTACGCTGGCTCCCTCGGCCAATAAAGCAAGATGAGATCTGCAACCCCAGAGTCGGTCACGACTGGACCTAATGGTCAGGGGTCCCTTTACCTTTACCTTGGCTACCCCAATATGGTGGATATTTTCTAATTTGCATTGGTCTTCTTTGTTCCTGTTCTGCTTCTATTGCATCATTTCTGAGATGTTGGTGGTTTCAGCCGGAACATTCAAGGTATGCAAAAATGGTTGATTCTCCCCATCAAGACAGAGATAGGTAGAGAGAGAGAAGGCAGCTTTTTATCATTAATTCCCTTTCCTTTCAAGCCCTGGGTCTACAAACTACTGTCTGCCAGGAATGTGTCTGTGTGCCCAGAACCCTTGGCCTACCTGGCAGCAAGTCAGTGTGCCAAGTCCAAAGTCTGAGGGTCGATCCACGCAAGTGAAGTCCAAAGGTCAGGAAACAAGGTTCAGGGTCAATTCAAGGAGACACACCCAAAGTCCAGTAGTCAGGATACAGCCCAGAATTAACCCCGAAGCACAGTCCTTTGGAGATCCAGAAGAATAAAATCGAGGTTCCCCAACATAGGCAGCTGAGCAAACAAAGCACGTCAGTTCTGATGTCTTTTCTACTATGCCTGCTGATTGCAGCACCTGGGTTTGATGAGGCCTGTGATGCTCACCTGCCCACAGCTCCTCCCAGAGCTAGTGAGCCCCACCTGGCCAGCTAGAGAGCTGGGCTGTGGGCCCTTGCCTGCCTCAGGCTCCTGGAGCATCTCTCCCTCTGCTCCCTACGTCTCAGAGCCCACTGTGTTTGTGGAGACCTGACCTCCTCTGGCTCCTGGGCACTGATTTCCAGCCCTTTGCCATCCTCCGTGAGTACTTCCTGCACCAACCTCTCCTTTCCCCATCCCCAGCTTGCCCTGGTGTGTCCCGGTCCTGGCTACACCCTTCGCCAGGATCCTCTTCCCCCTCCCAGTTGTCCTGCCAGTTCATAATAATAATTTAATAATAATAATAATTTATTACTTATACCTCGCTCATCTGGCTGGGTTTCCCCAGCCACTCTGGGACCTTAAGGTTACCAGATTTTTTTCAATGAATCCGGGGACACTTTTCAGTTTCAATGGATTTTGTATGGGGGCTGATTTGTAAATCCGGGGACTGTCCCCGGCAAACAGGGACGTCTGGTAACCTTACTCTGGGTGGCTCCCAACAGAATATTAAAAATATAATAAAATATTATAAACTTCCCTAAACAGGGTTGCCTTCAATTGTCTTCAGATAGTTGTTTATTTCCTTGACATCTGGTGGGAGGGCGTTCCACAGGGCGGGCGCCACTACCAAGAAGCCCTTGGCTTGGTTCCTTGTAACTTGGCTTCTCACAGTGAGGGAACCGCCAGCAGACCCTCGGAGCTGGACCTCAGTGTCTGGGCAGAACGATGGGTGTGGAGACACTCCTTCAGGTATACCGGGCTGAGGCCGTTTAGGGCTTTAAAGGTCAGCACCAACACTTTGACACTGTGTAACACACAGGGATGAACAAATCTGTTAATTTTGCTTTCTCTCAGTTTCTAATCCTCATTCGTGTTTCCACAACAGTTTGTGATTTATTTTTTTAATGAAGTCCTCTTCAAATTTAGTGCAATTTTCTCCTAGCGCCTAATCTTTGTATGCAAACTTTTTTGCAAGCCGTTTCCCCTGATATAATGCTTGTTGTGTGTCATTTCCACAAATATATACGTTTCCTTTAATATACCCAATTAGTGCGGTTCAAAATTCAGCAAAGTGCCAGTTTCGAAGGGTGGTTGCGCTCTAATTTGTGTATCCTCCGGAGGAGGGCAAATCAGGTAGGCTTGCCCAGTGGCGTAGCGTGGGTTGTCAGCACCCGGGGCAAGGGAAGTAATTTGCACCCCCTAACCCTGGATTTGCGCCCCCTAACCCTACCCCTACCCCTAACCCCCAGATGTTGCGCCCGGTGCGGCCGGGCCCCCCTGCACCCCCCACGCTACGCCACTAGGCTTGCCTTCAAATGGGAACAGAACTAATTTTAAGTTGCAAGAAAGTAGATTCCTTGGAGGTCTTTAAGCAAAGATTGGATGGTTGTCTGTCATGGATGAGATTCCTTCATTCCAGTGGGTTGGGCTAGATGACCCTCGAAGGTCCTTTACAACTCTACAATATGATTCTGTGGTTGCCCCCCCCCCATCCTTAGTGACACACGGAACTGTGTGCATGACTTTGAGGGAAGGAGGGGATCCTTGAAACAGATGGAGGGGGTGAACCAATGGGTGTGAATAATATTATAATTTTAGAATATCTAACTGTGAAGATACACAAAATGAAAGGGTCAGTGAGAAAGAGGAGGATTGGATTGAGAAGATATTGAGTTATTTGGATAGGTTTGAACAATTTGGGGCAATTAAAATGTTAAAAGTTAAATTACCATGTGGAGGGAGGAGTATATATATTCTATGTATATAGAATTGTACATATGGTTGAATTGAAAATGTTATTATTGATTAAGTATACCCAATGTATCAGCCTGCCTGGGGGGTGTCACTGTTTGTGTTTTGGTTGTTGGTAAAAAAAAAATTAAAGAAGGAAGAAGAAAAGAAACAGATGGAGATGTCATACCAGCTGAGGTGCTGTCTCCAAGCATGAGTCAAGATGTGAGACATTGTACAGTCTTGGCATGAGATGTTGGTGAGGAGGTGAAGATCCACCTTTCCTAATTGTCCTAATACTGTATGTTCCCTTGCTGGGATGTTTTCCTTGGGTTTTTTGGGCAGGGGGAGCAGTGAAACAAGCCTTCTTCTTATTCCAGTTTTGGATTAATGCCCCAGCCCACAGATTATTGTAGGTGGTAGTGCATTAACACACGTGTGAATGAGGGACAAAGGGAATTTCACACCTTCACCTGCAAACCAGGTGGTTAGTGCTGGGCAGAAAGTAGAATGCAGAGTGGGCTTAGGAGGTGGTCCAAGTTCAAAACAGATTTAGGAAACGCTTTACCTCCCATTTTTGGTGGTTGCAGTGCTTTCAAGCTTTCCTTTCCTCCTGGACTACCTGCAACCTGATTTGCGGGTAGCTATTCATGGTAATAGGGACGTGGGTGGCACTGTGGTCTAAACCCCAGAGCCTAGGGCTTGCTGATAAGAAGGTTGGCGGTTCGAATCCCCGTGACGGGGTGAGCTCCCATTGCTCGGTCCCTGCTCCTGCCCACCTAGCAGTTTGAAAGCACGTCAAAGTGCAAGTAGATAAATAGGTACCGCTCCGGCGGGAAGGTAAACGGCGTTTTTGTGTGCTGCTCTGGTTCGCCAGAAGCGGCTTAGTCATGCTGGCCACATGACCCGGAAGCTGTACGCAGGCTCCCTTGGCCAATAAAGCAAGATGAGCGCCGCAACCCCAGAGTCGGCCACAACTGGACCTAATGGTCAGGGGTCCCTTTACCTTTACTCATGGTAATGAGCACATCAGAGAGAAAAGTATTAGCGTAGCCCCCTCCCTGATGCTAATTTTACAACATCCTTTTGATACGACCATCCTGCCACTCAAAGCGGTTCAGTCCAAAAATCTATTTTCCACCTGAGGCAATACAGTCTAGGATTCTACCACCGTGTTGCATCAAAACATTAATGTTAGATAACAGATATGCCAGTAAACTCGAGAGAAATAGCTTTACATTATGACACTTCCTGTTTTTCAGTATTCAACAATATGTAGAATTGAAGAGTTGTAAGGGACCCCAACGTGGGGCTTGAACCCTTGACTCTGAGATTAAGAGCCTCATGTTCTGGCAACTGAGCTATCCCAGACAGCTAGAGCCACACTGTCTCCATCTCACTATGAAATGTTTTCCTGGTGTAATACAGAAAGGACCCCTTAATTTTTTTTTTTCAGACATGTAATAAAAATGTTCTGGTATTTATGGCCTCTCCACCAAACTACTCCATACCTGTTATGATGTGTAAAGTCCTATTTCTTTCACTAGCACTTATTTGATAGGCTGTAAGAGCCCTTTGACACACAGCCGACGTGCTCTGTGAACCTTCGTTGGCAAGGGCAGAGTTTATCCTGCTGTTGTCTTTAAACATGCATGTGAACGTTTATGGCTTTTCGTAAACTTTGCCCAGCAAAGATGGATTGATGAGAAGAAGGCACATGATGTAGCAACCTTGCTGAAGCTAAGCAGGTCTGGATCAGGCCGGGCCTGGATGGGGGAATGGCTTGCACGCTACCCTGGGAATCCATGGAACAGAAATGTAATAAATACAGTTTGTTTTATTAATTTGTTGGGGGTTTTATGATGTGGGGAAAGCAACCCAGTAACATCGTTCCATATTACATTATATTTTTGGATCGTTGAAAAGGAGCCACTCCTTTTAATTGAAATTTTTTACTTAAATAAATGGATCAGGGTGATAACAGGACTGGGAACATAGCTGCCTATATTCCACTGGACAACAATGGGTCAAAGTGTGTGGGCCTGCTAGATAATCCTTTAGTCTCTGTTTTCCATATTTCCCCCCAAATGCATTCTATTTACTCATTTATATCCTGCCTTTCTTCTGTCACAGAACCAAAGGTGATTTTTTTAAAAATTATATATTGCAATTTCGTTTAAAATATCAAAGCAGTGTACAGCAATTAGGTATATACTGGGGATTGTGCCCCTGCTCTTGTTGTTGATAATAATAATAATAATAATAATAATAAATTTTATTAGTTATACTTCACCCATCTCGCTGGGTTGCCCCAGTCAATCTGGGCGGCTTCCAACATAAATAAAAACATAATAGAATATAATAGAATATCAAGCTGTCAGGGGTTCAGGAGCAGAAGCACAGGGAAGAGGGGAGATGGAGAGCGAAGGGGAAGAATCTGAGGGCAGCGTAGGAGAAGATGACAGTGGCCCGAGAGATTCCATGAGCCTCTCCAGCGAATCAGAAGATTCACAGAAGGGGGCGCCGGTGGCCAGGGCAAGGGGGGTCCCAAGGGGGACACCCCAGAAGCAAGGGGCCAGCGGGGACTCCCAGAGCAGCAGTTGGAAATCAGGACCAGCTTCCCCACCGGAGCATAGTGGGGGGGAAGAGTCACAGGTATCGGGAGTAGCGTCTCCCCCAGCAGGGAGAGGAGAGGAGTCAGGGCTGACCACGCCTCCATCGGAGAGTCAGACAACGGAGGGGAGGTCAGATCCGGCCAGTATCCCGGAAGAGGGAAGCAGTGACAGAAGTAGTGTAACGGTCAGGAGGAAGGTCACTGGATTGGCGCGAGAGGCAAGTTCAAATGTACAGGAGCGTGGGACAGCAGAGAATGAGGATTGGGAACCGGGTCCTAAAGCCCGCCGGAGGGAGGGGGAGGAGCTAAGCGACTCAGCGTCTGAAGAGTCCAGAAAGGGGGATGCCCCAGCGGGCAGGAGGACCCAGAGGAGAAGAGAGCAGCGGAAAAGGTGGAGCAGGGCTAGGATCTTAAACTGGTGTCAGAGGGGAGGAGATTCAGACGGGACTTCGCCGATCTAGGGTTTAAGATGTAGGGCTGCGCGCTGCGGCTTTGAAATGGAAATTGAACTTCAATAAAGACTTTTGTACATTACGACAGCCTAGCGTTGGTCCTCTGTGAGCTGGGACCTAGAGGCAGCTCTGACACAAGCATTCAAAACCACCTAACCATCCTCATCTACCCCCCCATCAACCCCCTCACTTTATACCTGGAGAACCTCTTCCTTTTACAGTTTGCCCACAACCCCTCAACCCCCACCAAACCCCCCCTTTCCCTCACAGCTCACCCCAAAACCTGTTCCCCTCACAAGTCTCTCAAACCACCCCTTTGCTTACACCTCACCAAACCTCCCTCCCTTTTCATCTCGCTGCTGCTGGGAACGAAGGAGATAAAAAAGTTTATTTTCCCATTTTGTTTCCTCCTGTTGTCGCCGCCGCTGCCGCTGCTGCTGTCAGTGCCTGAAGAGAAGGAAGCCTTAATTTTACAATGCAGGGTTTTCTCTCTCTCCTTGCCACAGCAGCAGCCTCGGAAGTGGCAGCAGCATGGGGACAATGATGGGGGAGAGACTTCCCCCCGCCCTTTCCCGCTTGTTATGTACTGAAGTTCTCACCCTGGGCCAGCAGGGGGTAGATAGTTTTCACTCAGGTCCACATATGCAAATAAGGAATTGAAAGTGACGTTCAGTAATTGGATAGTTACAGAAAGTTGTTACTGTTGCTTTGTAGTGGAGCTCTACATAATCAGGTTGGCTGAATCCTTCAGTTCAGTTCTGTTCTGGCCTGTGAATAAACAAGAGCTGTTTGAAGAATCACTGTGTCGTCTGATATGTTCACCCACAGCTTAACACCACTCCCTACTGCCAAAGGCTGTGGTGACAGGGGGAGTGCAGAAGAGCTTGCACAGCCCAATCTTTGCTGATCCGTTCCACCCTGTCTTCCTGTCCCCACTTCAATTATTCTGGTGCATCCAAACCACACCTCTTCCAGCTCAGCCAAACCACGGCCCAGGTGAGCCACAAAAGACAGCCAGGATAAGACTGCTTCTGCTCCCTTCCTCCTCAGACTCCTACATTGCTGAGGCCCAAACGTCATCGTTGGTGTGAGGTGTGCAGCAACAGCACAGCAGTATGGTTACTGGGGAATTGCCCCGGCCTGACTTAGCTGTTGGTCTGCAGGTTGCCTGGGCTGCCTGCTCATTTAGTCGCTTGCCTGCATGCCTGCCCACTTACTGTTCTGTTGTCGCACTGCAGTTCCTATTGCTGCCTATAGGCATCCGTGTGAACTGCAGCATGACGACAGCCTTACAATTTCGTTATATACGAAGGTTACAAAAATGCACATAAAAATTTAGCCCATCGGCTAACTAGTGTTAACAAAAGACGTTTCCTTAACTGTCTGCATAAGCCGGGAAACGTCAAAATAGAAGATACCTACTGGTTCCCAGATGGAAGAGCAGCAACTCCCAATATCACAGACTGCAACTCTCGTCATCCCCAGACAACTTAGTCAATGGTCAGGGATGATGAGGGTTGTAGTCCAACAACATCTGGGAAATCAAGGCTGAAGAACATTGAACTAAAGCATACCAAGTAGGTTCAATAAAATCCAAATAATGTTTTGCAAAGTCACAATCTTATGTGAATTTATAATAATGTCTGAATTTATAACATGCCTGTAACATGCCCAAGTACTGAGAGTGCTCTCTCTCTCTCTCTCTCTCTGTCTGTGTGTGTGTGTGTGTGTGAGAGAGAGAGAGAGACAGAGAGAGAGAGAGAGTTTTAAACATGTAGAGGTACAGTGGTACCTCGGGTTACATATGCTTCAGGTTACATACGCTTCAGGTTACAGACTCCTAACCCAGAAACAGTACCTTGGGTTAAGAACGTTGCTTCAGGATGAGAACAGAAATCATGCAGTGGTGGCACAGCGGCAGCGGGAGGCCCCATTAGCTAAAGTGGTGCTTCAGGTTAAGAACAGTTTCAGGTTAAGAACGGACCTCCAGAACGAATTAAGTACTTAACCTGAGGTACCACTGTACTATGCTGTCAAAAAGTGCCTTTGCTGGGTTACTTATCGGTGAAGAAAATGTTATCTTTGCACATGGGCCTTGGTTAGTGTGTGTCTTCCTCACATAATGTTTTTTCCCTTCCAAAACCACATTCTTTTTTTAATCACTTGCAGACATTGGAAAGATGTTGCTGTCAAATTCCTTCTCAGCATATGAAATTCTGTTTTTGCCACTTGCAGTCATTTGCTTGGCGATCTGTTACGACATCCCGCTTGACAGAAGTGGCAGGAAATTTCTTGTTGGTTGTTGTCACAGGCAATTATGTAAACACAATTCCATAGCAGTGAGGTCAAGGACTAAAAGAATGTGATAAGGTGTTTTATTGCACTAAATAAAATGAAGGGGGAAAAAAAGATGGAATATGAACCTAGCTGTGACAGCCACTAGCTTATCTTATAAATACTGGTGGCAGCAGGTGAGGAAGGGACTGACACATGACATAATAGATTAGGTGTAAAGTTCAGGCAGCTGGCGATAAAGGGCAAGGAAATGAGAAATTGTGCAGATGGGCTGGAATGAGAACAGTAACTCATCAGGTGCAGCAAGATGTGCTAAATGAAACATATACCCCACAAAATTATCAATGATTGTTACATGTCAAAACTAAGAGAAATACAGAACTGTCAGGTATAGGGTGTTTCAAGCCCTCCAAGTGTCCCTATTTTCCAGGAACAGTCCTAGAATGTCCTGCTTTTCCTTAGGGTGTACCTATTTTCATTGAAGAAATGTTGGAGGGTATGGAAGTATTGCACTTGGGCAAAAAAAATGAGAGGCACAAATACAAGATGGGTGACACCTGGCTTGAGAGCAGTACATGTGAAAAGGATCTAGGAGTCTTGGTTGACCACAAACTTGACATGAGCCAACAGTGTGACGCGGCAGCTAAAATAGCCAATGCAATTCTGGGCTGCATCAATAGGAGTATAGCATCTAGATCAAGGGATGTAATAGTGCCACTGTATTCTGCTCTGGTCAGACCTCACCTGGAGTACTGTGTCCAGTTCTGGGCACCACAGTTCAAGAAGGACACTGACAAACTGGAACCTGTCCAGAGGAAGGCAACCAAAATGGTCAAAGGCCTGGAAACGATGCCTTATGAGGAACGGCTAAGGGAGCTGGGCATGTTTAGCTTGGAGAAGAGGAGGTTAAGGGGTGATATGATAGCCATGTTCAAATATATAAAAGGATGTCACATAGAGGAGGGAGAAAGGTTGTTTTCTGCTGCTCCAGAGAAGCGGACACGGAGCAATGGTTCCAAACTACAAGAAAGAAGATTCCACCTAAACATTAGGAAGAACTTCCTGACAGTAAGAGCTGTTCGACAGTGGAATTTGCTGCCAAGGAGTGTGGTGGAGTCTCCTTCTTTGGAGGTCTTTAAGCAGAGGCTTGACAACCATATGTCAGGAGTGCTCTGATGGTGTTTCCTGCTTGGCAGGGGGTTGGACTCGATGGCCCTTGTGGTCTCTTCCAACTCTATGATTCTATGATTCTATGATTCTATGAATTGTGCGACCCCTGAGTCCAGGAGATGAGTAACTATACAACCTTTAGAAGACATGAAGGCAGCTCTGTATGGGGAAGGTTTTAAATGTTTAATTGCCTTTTTTTATATGTTGAAAGCCGCCCAGAGTGCCTGGGGCAACTCAATCAGATGGGTGAGGTATAAATAATAAAATGCTGATGATGATGAAATAGGGTATGTGCATTGGAGAAATGTTGGCGGGTATTATGCTTTGCTTTTGCTGCCTAGTGCAAATTAAAACCCACCCACCCCACATAAGTACACAAAAAAAGTCCAGCTGAATCAGGACAAAGGACCAACTAGTCCAGTATTCTGTTCTCTCAATGACCAACCACTTGCTCCTGGCATTGAGGCCTGGTGCTCTTGTGACTTTAGTAGGGCGGGGAACTTGTTGTTCTCAGGCAGCGTCACCAGTGGTGAAGGATGATGGGAGTTGTAGTCCAGCGACAATTGGAGGGCCAGAGGTTCCCCATCTCTGCTCTTCATGTCACAGAGGAGCCAAGCAAGGCATATTTTTTTTCTGATGAGAAGATGGGGGAAGTGAACTTCCACAACAACAGCCTCATATATGGCATTTGGTAGAAACAGCAACTCAGATGCTTTTGACAGACTCATTCCAAAACTGTCAGGGCTCCATCCCTCCAAGATTAGGGCACATGGAAAGTAAGCAGTGCAAATCAGGGCTCCCTCCTCCCAGCCATAACTTCTCAGGTGGGCACCATTGCCATTAGAAGAGAAATGGGGAGGCGTTCATGGTGAGGTCCAGCACCTCTTTTTTCTTGGTGCAAACCCTTTAACATAAACAACAAACTGTTTGATGTAAAGCCACTTCTTCTTCTTTGGCAATTGCTTGTAGTCAAGATTGTCTTCCATAAAAATGATTTTAACAGTGAATCCGTAAGTGACTGTGGAGACCAATTCTGGATCCACACGTCCTTCCACAGTGGGGACATAGGTTTCCAGGCGGAAGTTGATCACAGTGAGGGTTTGCCAAGCATGCCTTCCTCTTAGCACGTTTCTCCCTTTCATCCTGAGTTTGAGCGTCTTCAAAGCCCATGACACCTTTGGTAAAGGCTGTCCTCCAACTGGAGCGCTCGCAGGCCAGTGTTTCCCAGTTGTCAGTGCTTATACTACATTTTTAAAGATTTGCCTTGAGAGAGTCTTTAAACCTCTTTTGTTGACCACCAGCATTACGCTTTGCATTTTTAAGTTCGGAATAGAGTAGTTGCTTTGGAAGATGATAATTAGGCATCCGCACAACATGACCAGTCCAACGAAGTTGATGTTGAAGAATCATTGCTTTGACACTGCTGATCTTTGCTTCTTCCAGTGTACGTCAAGCCACATATAGCAGACCAGACACACGTCTTAATCATATATTGCAATTATTATTGTTATAAGTAATTCTGCCAGTTCTTACTGGTATGGAGTACTGGTGCCTCTTTTTTTTTTTTTTTACTGCCCCATTGTTCTGGCAGCCATAACACTACTTTCAAGATAAGGGCAAAAGTAAAGGTAAAGGGACCCCTGACCATTAGGTCCAGTCGCGGACGACTCTGGGCTTGCGGCGCTCATCTCGCTTTACTGGCCGAGGGAGCTGGTGTACAGCTTCTGGGTCATGTGGCCAGCATGACTAAGCCACTTCTGGTGAACCAGAGGTTTACCTTCCCGCCGGAGTGGTACCTGTTTATCTACTTGCACTGGCGTACTTTCGAACTGCTAGGTTGGCAGGAGCAGGGACCGAGCAACGGGAGATCACCCTGTTGCAGGGATTCGAACCGCGACCATCTGATGGGCAAGCCCTAGGCTCTGTGGTTTAACCCACAGCTCCACCCACATACCTGCCCCTAATTTTTTTTAAACAAAAGAAGTACTGATTGTTATTTATTAATTGCTTTCCACATAAGTCCCAAGGCAATGTGCAAAACATTAATGGAAGACCGTGGTAATATTTTGAGCAACTTCATGGAGATTAGGCAGCGGGGATTGATATTCTAAGGGAAAACCCTGTATACAAACATTCCTGTAACGCAGAGCATTTCCTGGTGTAGAAGTTGGTTTGAAAGGGAACACATGCCCCCTAGTGGTCAAATAATATTATTACACTTAATTATAACAAGAGTTCCAATTCTTCCCTATTAGCAAAACTTTCTGATTTTGCTTGCACTATAATGATGAGTCAACACCTATTTGAATCCCCAGTGCAAGAGATGAAAAAAGCTGTATTAAAAAACAACCCAAATGTCTGAGAACAGGGCAAGTGAGGTAGTTTCCCTAGTATCCCTTTAATATGCCCAACCTTTCCTTGGAAACTTAGGGCTTCGGGTTTCCGTACTGGGATATAGGTGGCGCTGTGGTCTAAACCACTGAGCCTCTTGGGCTTGCCAATCAGAAATCAGTGGTTCAAATCCCTGCGACGGGGTGTGCTCCTGTTGCTCTGTCCCTGCTTCTGCCAACCTAGCAGTTCGAAAGCATACCAGTGCAAGTAAATAAATAGGTACCACTGCAGTGGGAAGGTAAACGGCGTTTCCGTGGTTTCCGTCACGGTGTTCTGTTGCGCCAGAGGCGGTTTATTCATGCTGGCCACATAACCCGGAAAGCTGCCTGTGGACAAACGCCAGCTCCCTTGGCCTGAAAGCGAGATGAGCGCCGCAATCCCATAGTCACCTTTGACTGGACTTAACCATCCAGGGGTCCTTTTCCTTTACCTTTTTACTGGTGGTGATTAAGGAAGCATAGACAAGCTCACATAGCCTTTTTACTCTTGATAAATTGAGAATAGCCATCATATCCCCTTGTTGACTACCCAGTTAGTGAGTACTACTAACAGGTGGTAAAGCATACAAGATCTTGATTCTACACTCTGGGAGACATAAAAAGCTCTCACTTTTAATCTAAAATGAAGTACCACTGTCACTTTCACATTTCACAGTTCAAAGGACATTTCCGTATGCAAATATACTTTGCAACTTCTAATTGTCTGTAATCAGATGGTTTAAATGGTGGCTGTCTCAAGCTGTGGAAAGGTTTTTGAGTTTTTTGAGTTTTTTTTAAATTTGGTTTTACAAATATAGAATTATAACAATACAAAATACATACCCATATTTAGAGATTTCTTCAAATCTCTGGACTTCCCACCTTCCCCTCCCTGGGTCCTATTGTCAACCTTTTTAACTGCATATTATTTCATAATCCATAATCCATTTGGTCTGTAATATTTGCTACATTACAAGTGTTATTGCAATCCTGCTAATGTTTTCATCTGCTTACAGTGGTCTCCTAGATAAGTTATACATTTCCCCCTCATTCCTTATTGAAGTTTTGGTCTTCTTGGTTCCAGAGCCTTCCAGTCAGTTTTGCCATTTTGGCATAATCCAGCTGCTTAGTTTGCCATTCTTCTCTAATAGGGACTTCGTCTTCTTTCCATCTCTGGGCTACTAACATCCGTGCAGCTGTTGTCGCATACATAAAAAATCTTTTGATCTTCTTGCAGTCCATGGGACTCTCAAGAGTCTCCTCCAGCACCATAATTCAAAAGCATTAATTCTTCGGCAATCAGCCTTCTTTATGGTCCAGCTCTCACTTCTATACATCACTACTGGGAAAACCATAGCTTTAACTACAACCCTTAATAAAAAACCAGAAGCTGTGGGAAGGTTTTATGGCTGGGTGGTGTGTGCATGTGTGTGTTTTGTGATGTTTCAGGGATGGTGTTTATTATTAGTTATATTTGCTAGTCTTCAAGAAGATCAGACCTATCCATTCTTATGGAAATCAGCCCTGAGTGCTCACTGGAAGGACAGATCGTGAAGCTGAGGCTCCAATACTTTGGCCACCTCATGAGAAGAGAAGACTCCCTGGAAAAGACCCTGATGTTGGGAAAGATGGAGGGCACAAGGAGAAGGGGACGACAGAGGACGAGATGGTTGGACAGTGTGCTCGAAGCTACCAGCATGAGTTTGACCAAACTGTGGGAGGCAGTGGAAGACAGGAGTGCCTAGTGTGCTCTGGTCCATGGGGTCACAAGGAGTCGGACACAACTAAACAACAAAAATATATTTGCTAGTCACTCGGTAACCTATGGGCAGGGGCAGCCCAGCAGCTATTGTTGGACTAAGACGCCCCTCAACCCCAGCTAAAGCTCAGGAATGATGCAAGGCTGTTGGAAGGTAAAGGTAAAGGTAAAGAACTTCCGCCCTGGGAACTTCCAGGTATAGGGCGGTATATAAACTCAATAAATAAATTAATTAAATGAATCCGGGACTGGAAAATAGGGACACTTTGGAGGGTCTATATTAAAGGTAAAGGTAAAGGGACCCCTGACCATTAGGTCCAGTCGTGACCGACTCTGGGGTTTCGGCGCTCATCTCGCTTTATTGGCCGAGGGAGCCGGCGTACAGCTTCCAGGTCATGTGGCCAGCATGACTAAGCCGCTTCTGGCGAACCAGAGCAGCGCATGGAAACGCCGTTTACCTTCCCGCCGGAGCGGTACCTATCTATCTACTTGCACTTTGACGTGCTTTTGAACTGCTAGGTTGGCAGGAGCAGGGATCAAGCAACAGGAGCTCACCCCATCGCGGGGATTTGCGATCTTCTGACCGCAAGTCCTTCTGATCGGCAAGTCCTAAGCTCTGTGGTTTAACCCACAGCGACACCCGCGTCCCTGCAGGCTGTTGGAATCTTTCCTTTAAAAGCTTGGGATGTGGTATTTACACTCACCAATGCCTCTAAGGGCTGGTGTGTGAAGTTCCAGGGACAATCATGCAGGAGAGCTTTCCTCACGTTAAATTTGGCATTGCAGTCCCACAGTCATAAATATTCCCTAGTCATGTTTATTTAGAAATAAGTTTTACTCGGAGTGGAAAGTGAGCGATTTTTGGAATGGAGTAGCTTGTGGGGTTGCGGGGGGGGGGGGGGGGGAGCCATGGCTGGCTGACACACTGAACATATTGCAACATTATACATATACATATACATACGTATATATATGATTTCTTAGTTTACAAAAATTGTCTCTTTTTTAAAGTTGCGTTTTTGACAGATCAGTTTAATTTGTTGTGAGGCATTAGGGCAGGCATCCTCAACTTCTGCCCTCCAGATTTTTTTTTAAACTTTATTCCAAAACTGAAAAAGAATTACAAACATCAAATTCAAAATCCATGCTTGTTTTGTAACATAAGCCTATTACATAATTGGCCCTCCAGATATTTTTGGCCTACAGCTCCCATGATCCCTAGCTAGCAGGACCAGTGGGTCAGGGATGATGGCAATTGTAGTTGCAAAACCTCTGGAGGGCCGAAGTTGAGGAAGCCTGCATTAGTGTTAGATTAGGAAGAAAAGGGGGAAAGAGGGGGAAGGGGGAATGGTGAGTTGGGTGGGGTCAGGGGTGCCAATGCTTCTCCTGCTTAGTGTATGTGTGGGGTTTTGTGTCAGCGTCACTTGTGTGGGTTCTCTTACTATGTATTCGCTTGTTGTATTTCCTTAGTAGTGAGAACCTGCAACATTTTGTTGCAGCTTTCAGACACCCCCCCCCCACTTAGTAGAATTCTAGTTGTTTAGCTTAGGGGTGTGTTTGCTGCACTCTCTTCTAGCACGTGAGCAGTCTCTATGCCAGGCGAAATATTAACTGTGGTTTTTTTTTCCTGGCAGGCTATGGGGACATCTTGTAGCCAAGTAAGATTGTCTTCCATAAACACGGTTTTAACAGTGAGTCCGTAAGTGACTGCGGAGGCCAATTCTGGATCCACACGTCCTTCCACAGTGGGGACAAAGGTTTCCGGGGGGCAGTTGATCACGGGGAGGGTTTGCCAAGCATGCCTTCCTCTTAGCACGTTTCTCCCTCTTGTCCTGAGTTCGAGTATCTTCAAAGCCCACAATACCTTTTGCTAAAGGCTGTTCTCCAACTGGAGCGCTTGCAGGCCAGTGTTTCCCAGTTGTCTGTGTTTATACTACATTTTTTTATACAGTGGTACCTCGGGTTAGGGACACGGATGGCACTGTGGGTTAAACCACAGAGCCTAGGATTTGCCGATCAGAAGGTCGGCGGTTCGAATCCCCACGACGGGGTGAGCTCCCGTTGCTCGGTCCCTGCTCCTGCCAACCTAGCACTTCAAAAGCACGAAGTGCAAGTAGATAAATAGGTACCGCTCCGGCGGGAAGGTAAACAGTGTTTCTGTGCGCTGCTCTGGTTGGCCAGAAGCGGCTTAGTCATGCTGGCCACATGACCCGGAAGCTGTACGCCGGCTGCCTTGGCCAATGAAGCGAGATGAGCACCGCAACCCCAGAGTCGGCCACAACTGGACCTAATGGTCAGGGGTCCCTTTACCTTTACCTCGGGTTACATACGCTTCAGGTTACATACGCTTCAGGTTACAGACTCCGCTAACCCAGAAATAGTACCTCGGGTTAAGAACTTTGCTTCAGGATGAGAACAGAAATCATGCTCTAGTGGCGCAGCAGCAGCGGGAGGCCCCATTAGCTAAAATGGTGCTTCAGGATAAGAACAGTTTCAGGTTAAGTACGGATCTCCGCAACGAATTAAGTACTTAACCCGAGGTACCACTGTATTTGCCTTGAGAGAGTCTTTGAACCTCTTTTGTTTTCCAATTTTTAAGTTCGGAACAGAGTCCTTGCTTTGGAAGACAACAATCCGGCGTCCGCCCAAGATGACCAGCCCAACAACTCCCATCACCCAGTCTGACCCACAGTTGGAGTCCAACTCGTGGTGGTTGTTTTTACAAAAGCAAAAGCGGGGCAGCTCTTCGTCTTGGCAGAACTTTCACTCCTGGGGGCGGGGGGGGGGGGACGACAGGCCCCTCTCTCCCTCTGAGCCAATGGGAACTTCGGGTTCGCCGCTTCGGCGACTGGAATGTTGAGATTCCGCTCTCTCATTCGCTCCCGAAGGAAAGAAAGGGGGGAAAGCGCGGTTTGAGTCGGAGGCGTTGCTAGGCGACGGGGTTTCCCTGCTCAGCACAACATCCCCGCAGGGGAACCGAGAGGAGGGAGACGCGCGGATGAGCGGGAGGCGCCCCCGCAGCCCCCCCAAAAACCCCACTCCCGTTGTTGTATTCAGCGTAGGGGCAAGCAGCTGGCTAGCCAGCCATGAGTAGCGAGCAGGTGAGGGATGTACAAGTATTTTTTGTGTGATTGTTTGTGTGTCTTGTAGTTACAATTCAGCTTTCCCTCTCCCCCCCCCCCAGTGCTGCTTCGCCTCCCCCCCAAAAAATCACATGGAAACCCCCTCTTCGAAGTGCTTACAATGTCCATCCTGGCTAGCAGGATCATTGCTCGCGCGTGATCTCCAAGAGCCACAAAAAAGGAGGCACCGCTTGTCATTTAAAAGTTTTTTAAAAACTTGGCTACTTTTCGGTGTCTCTCTCTTGAACTTCGCAACTAGCTTTTCTCCCCGTGCCCGGCTCACTTCCCCCCAGGCAAACTCATTCCCTTCCGCTACGAGCAAAGCACCCGACATTTCTCCGATGAAAATAGGGACATAAGGAAAAGCAGGACGTCCCAGGATCAAATCAGAAATTGGGACGGCTTCTGCAAATGGGTGTGTGTGTGTGTTGTTGGGCTGTTCTTGTTTTTTTAATTTTGATTGTTTATTTTGTGGTTTTGTATTTTGATTTTGTTCTGTGAACCGCCCTGAGAACTTCCGGGTATACGGCGGTATATAAACTCAATAAATAAATAAATGAAGCCGGGACTGGAAAATAGGGACACTTGGAGGGTCTATATTAAAGGTAAAGGTAAAGGACCCCTGACAGTTAAGTCCAGTCGCAAACGACTCTGGGGTTGCAGCGCTCATCTCGCTTTACTGGCCGAGGGAGCCGAGGTTTGTCCGCAGACAGTTTTTCCGGGTCATGTGGCCAGCATGACTAAGCCTCTTCTGGCGAAACCAGAGCAGCGCATGGAAACGCCATTTACCTTCCCGCTGGAGAGGTACCTATTTATCTACTTGCACTTTGACGTGCTTTCGAACTGCTAGGTGGGCAGAAGCAGGGACCGAACAACAGGAGCTCACCCCGTCGCGGGGATTCGAACCGTCAACCTTCCGATCAGCAAGCCCTAGGCTCAGTGGTTTGCAGGTCACTGATATTATTATTACTTAGTATGCTCATATGTGTTTTTATCTTGTATTTTTATGCTGTGAACTGCCCTGAGATCTATGGATGAAGGGCAGTGTACAGCAGGCAGACCACAATACGTGGAGGTGGGGTGGGCTATGCTTGGCTTGGTGCGGGGTCTTATTTATTCATTCATTCAAGTGATTTCTTACTCACCCTTCACTGTTAAGTCCCAGGACAGGTTGCATGCAATCAAATCATGCAATCCAACAGGAGTAAATAAGTTTAAATATACCAGGAAAAACAAGGAGAACAATTCCAAGCAAAAGCAGCACAGTGTAGATTAACAAAAACAGAAGGGGTGAGTCCCAGTACCTTAACGGTCAAAAGGCCAGGGGTAAAGAGGTGCATTTTTGACACATGACAGACGTTGCAGGAGAATTTAGGGGCTGCTACAGAGAAGGCCCTCTTAAGCGGACATTCCTGTCATTTCTGAAGTTGGCAGAGCTACCAAGAGACTCTTGCTTGGAGGTGAAGAGAGAGTCATTAGCAATGGGTGGTGAAATTGTCAGACAAAATTTTAAACTCTTCAGCTCATGAGCAGTTTGGGTCTACAAAAATGCAAAGAGGCTGCACTAATATTAACACTTACCCCAATCAGGCTCCTTTATAAAAAAAGCAAAAGCAGATTTTTAAAGTGCCGTTTTAAAAAGTCAGTTGTAGAACTCAGTCTTAGCCACAGATTTATTAAACTGGAGATTCCAGACTATTTATAATTCCCGGTCAATAGTCCTGTGGCTGTAATCTGTTTCAATTGTTGTTAATGTGCTGATGAATGACAGGTAACAAATTGAAACATCTTGGGACTATGCCAGATCATGTCACCTTGAAGTAAATTGTAGACCTACTGAGATAATAACCATGCATCGTGTATACCGTACATGTTTCTCAAGGTAAGGCAGAGAGATTAGTTGGTCAGGAATTAACATCTGATGTACACAGAAATCAAATAAGGAGAGATGATAAGAGAAATGATTTTGCACAAGACCTGTCAGTGTGGTGGACCAGTGTCCACGCGGACAAAAATATCCGTGCATCATTGTTTTCAGCAGTAGGGGGCGTTCTTTCACTAGCTTGGTTACAGAAATTTATTTTAAAAAGTAAGGCTTGCCACTTAATGTTACTCTAGAATAGGAGGTTGTGTGTTTTCCCCCCTGAAGTTGATGGAACTCTCTCTCTCTCTTTTTGCTATTTAGTATAAAGCAAATAGATGGCATAAGCTTTCTTTTTTTCGAAATGCCTTTCCCCCTCTCCCTTCCTGACATTTACTTAAACATCCGCACTGTTTGAGGAAGGAGCAGGTGGTGTAGCCATATTTGTTGAAGGAGACTTTAATATATTCATCTCATTAGCGGAAAGTTGATTGCAGGATGACATCCTCTAGGAAAACAAGAATGCAGCCCAAGCTTTTCAAAGTCAGGCATTTAAAAGGGATGTAATCCTCCTTGCAGCTGTTCATATAATTTTTAAATTAGTTTTTGAAAAATAAACTTAAGCAGACAGTTTGTATTGGGGGGGGGGAGGGCTGGTGTTCTCACAATATCTTTAAAGTGGCAGCGCTTTTTTCCCTAGAAGCATTTCCAATAAGAGAGGAAGCAGATTCTTTTGCAAAAATAAATAAGGAAATAAAGAAATAAATAGGTAGGTAGGGCAGAGTTAGGAAACTTCGGCTCATAATTTCTTCCAAAATCATGGATTGCATAAATATAGAATACAGTGGTACCTTGGTTCTCAAACTTAATCCGTTCTGGAAGTCCATTCCAAAACCGAAGCGTTCCAAAACCAAGGCGCGCTTTCCCACAGAAAGTAATGCAAAATGGATTAATCTGTTCCAGACTTTTAAAAACAACCCCTAAAACAGCAATTTACCATGAATTTATCTAATGATCTAATGAGACCATTGATCCATAAAATGAAAGCAATAATCAATGTACTGTACTATAAAATAAATAAGACAGTATTGTAGATGATAAAAATTAAAATTATTATTTTTTCTTACATACACTGATGATAGTCATTGTTTGGATGGGGGGCTTTTATCCATTTCCACAGTGACACAGTCAGTCAGTCAGTCAGTAGCTGAACTGGGTTCCACACAGTCACACCACAAATTAACCAGAAAAGCCTCAAAAACCAAAACGCAAAATAAATAGCAAAAACAAATGTCTTTTGACTTCTGAAATGTTTGAAAACCAAGGCGTGGCTTTTGATTAGTGCAGTCGCCCCAGAAAGAATAGCCGACAGCTGCATTGGACGTTCGGCTTCCAGAAAAAGTTTGGAAACCGGAACACTTCTGGGTTTTTGCCATTTGGGAACCAAGGCGTTTGAGAACCAAGGTACCACTGTATAGAATAGGTTATACCTTGAGGAAACAAAGCTGTTGGAAGCTGGATGCTATTTCCAATAATGTATTTGGCATTTCTATAACAATTTTCTGCTCCAGTCCAGTGATGCTGCTCTGGTGCCTGTAAACATCACCCCACGTTGTAAATATTTAGCAGGCAAAGCTTTTTTTTTTAAGCTATGGAGATTAAATGATGTGAAAACTTCAGAGGCTTAATTTCTGTGGGTGGTATCCAGCTAAAGTGTTCTGCCAGTGCAAGGCTGCACTGTGCAATGGAATTCTGTTCCACTGAACTGAATGGGGAAACCAGCTCATATCAAGCATGCATCCCTGTGCATTGTGGTGGTGGCAGCTTTGGGTATGTGTTGCATTGTTTTTGAAATGCACCCATTACACCATTTTGGAGATTACCATCTTTGATTCCAGGAGATGTGTCTGTGAAACAGTTTGAGAGTTAATGGTTTGATTTGGTGACTGGGTCGTCTTTCAGTTGGTTAGCTCAAAATCCAGAGAAAGGTGAGTTTGTAGCTCCTAACAATCAGGGTGGCTCTGTGGGTTAAACCACAGAGCCTAGGATTTGCCGATCAGAAGGTTGGCGGTTCGAATCCCCGTAACGGGGTGAGCTCCCGTTGCTCGGTCCCAGCTCCTGACAACCTAGCAGTTTGAAAGCATGTCAAAGTGCAAGTAGATAAATAGGTACCACTCTGGCGGGAATGTAAACGGCGTTTCCGTGAGCTGCTCTGGTTCGCCAAAAACAGCTTAGTCATGCTGACCACATGACCCGGAAGCTGTATGCGGGCTCAATCGGACAATAAAGCGAGATGAGCACTGCAACCCCAGAGTCGGCCACAACTGGACCTTTTACCTTTACCTAGCAATCAGGGAGTAAAGGACCCCTGGATGGTTAAGTCCAGTCAAAGGCGATTATGGGGTTGTGGCGCTCATCTTGCTTTCAGGATGAGGGAGCTGGCGTTTGTCCACAGATAGTTTTCTGGGTCATGTGGCCAGCATGACTAAACCACTTTTGGCGCAATGAGACATCATAATGAGTGCCAGAGCGCACGAAAACGCTGTTTACCTTCCCGCTGCAGTGGTACCTATTTATCTACTTACACTGGCGTGCTTTTGGACTGTTAGGTTGGCAGGAGCTGGGGCAAAGAAGGAGGAGGAGGAGGAGGTTTGGATTTGATATCCCGCTTTATCACTACCCTAAGGAGTCTCAAAGCAGCGAACAATCTCCTTTTCCCTTCCTCTCTCACAACAAACACTCTGTGAGGTGAGTGAGCAACGGGAGCTCACCCCTTCGCGGAGATTCGAACTGCCAACCTTGCAATAGGCAAGTCCAAGAGGCTCAGTAGTTTAGACCACAGTGCTACCCGGGTCCTGGGTGTACTCAGGAGTGAGCTGTTGCCTCTTAGACTGTGGAGCATTTTCAATGGAGCGAAATGGATGCAGCCGCAGTTCTTGTGCAAGCTCATTCGTTTTAGTGAAACTGAGGCAGCAGCAGCGCTTCCATCCTTCATTTGAATGTGTTTCTTTCAAATGCTCTGCTAACGTTAATGGGAGAAATATATACTGGTATGCATGTAGCTGTTGAATGCTGAGGAAAAAAGATGACAGTGTACTGCAATAAACGAGCAAGAACCTAAGCTTAGGCATGTTTATTCAGAAGCAAGCCCTGCAGTCCTAAACAGGGCTTGCTCCTTGTAAATGCGATTAGGACTGCAGCTGTAAAAACTTTTTTAAAGTTTCATATTAAAAGTATACATGCCTTATTTTGCCTCCTGTTTTCACTACCTTGCAGCCCAAGCCACCCAACAAAGGGAAATTGGAGAAGCCTATAGCAAAATTCTTACCACTGGTGGATAAGGTAACTTTTGCTTTGCTAAACATTTTTAAGCATGCCTTTGGAGAGAAAATTCTGGTGAATAGCAAATGCGTACAAGCATCTATCTTGAATAGTTTCTCCGTTTATTGCGTTTATACCTTCCCTTTCTCCCAAGGAGCTCAAGGCAGTATACAGAGCCCCCCTTCCCTTTTATCTTTACAGCATCCCTGTGAGGTAGGCTAGTCTGCAAAAGATGCTGGCAGGCCCAAATTCTCCCAGTGAGCTTTATGAATGCCCTGATTCTGCTGAAGGCTATGGCAGTGCCTTTGATCCAGATACAGCCATAAGCAGCAAAACTCATGCGTCCCCATAGTGAGATACATGGCATAACCACTCATAATGGTTTCGGCTTTCATTTCCATTGAAAGATAGCAAGGTACCATTCACATCTATTAGAAAGGAAGTTCAGGGCTGCAACTGCCTTGCTTCTGTGCGTATGGTTGTCTGTGCATGGATCACCACTCACGTAGAAGAAGAAGAAGAGTTTGGATTTGGTATCCCACCTTTCACTCCCTTCAAGGAGACTCAAAGTGGCTAACAATCTCCTTTCCCTTCCTCCCCCACAACAAACACTCTGTGAGGTGAGTGGGGCTGAGGGACTTCAGAGAAGTGAGACTGGCCCAAGGTCACCCAGCAGCTGCATGTGGAGGAGCGGAGACGCGAACCCGGTTCCCCAGATTACGAGACTACCACTCTTAACCACTACACCACACTGGCTCTGTAGATCTGTGAGTAGATCTGTGAGATCAGCACTGAGTGCTGCCTTTGTCTACACAAGGCAGATATTTGCATCTGCTGGTATTGTCCCTTCCCTGGGCAGTAGCATCAAATACAGGGTTGTAGTTGCTGGACAGCAATTTCAGGAGTACAGATCCCTTACTGTAACCATAAACTGATTTCTAGATCGGGAAAGAGATCCACACATCCAGCAAGAGAGATCTCTGCATCCTTTCCTGTATTGTTTGACAAGGCAAGTGCGTATCTGAATGCACATCCCTGTCCAAAATGCAGTGGTCATCCAGACAATTGAATTAGTTGCATGTTTGTTTGCAAATGGATTTGATTTGCAAATTTTTATTTTTCATTTGCCTACTTACTGATATCGTTGAATTAATTTCTTTGAAATGGCTTACAAATGGCATTAAGGACTGTCAGGAAATAGTTGCTGGCATCTTTCTACAAATGAGAAATTAAATGTTTCAGATAAACTGTAAGCCGATATGGCATCAGAATCCTCCTTCGTTCCACCTGCGGGGAGAAGAAGAGGCACATGTTCCAGAGGAGTTTATGATAAGAAACGAGGTAACACCTGGTAAGCATAAAGCTGGATGCTTGTGTACAGATGGAAATGGTTTTATCACTAGGCATGCATTGTTTTTTTGCCCATTGTAATAACCTGGAAGATATGTAGGTGTTCTATCGATCATTTACTGGATTGTATTTTTGCATTTCTCTTTTGGTTTATGGCCAAAATGAAAACTGAATCAACCTCAGTGTAAACCCTGCTAGCCTGTGAAATGACTGCATGTAGGGCACACTTGATATATGCACACGATATATGAACTAGCTGTCAGGCTTCAGGGAATTGACTTCCTCCCCCCTCCCCCCCGTGGCAGTAAATAAGCAGAACAAAGGAAAAAGAGTCATCTTACCAGTTGTTGTTGTTGTTTAGTCGTTTAGTCATGTCCGACTCTTCGTGATCCCATGGACCAGAGCACGCCAGGCACTCCTGTTAGAAACTTTAATAATCACAGTGAGGGAACAAAGAACACGTCTCTTAGAAATGGCGGTGCTCCCAATTAAGGATTACACCCTCTTCCATCCCTATTAATCCACGTCCCTCTTATGTCTTGTAATCTGAGGTTGTCCCCTCTGTGCTTTCTGTTCTTAAACTTTCTGAGCTCTTCTTGACCTTGGGGAGAGCGGAGGGATGCCGTCCAGAGATTGTGAATCTGTTAACTCTCTCTCTCCCAGTGTTTCTTCTCCTAGCTGTTCCCCATCCAGTATTTCCCAGCTTCTGCCTTCTGAACTATATCCCTCTGCAAACCACTGTTCCAGATCTATACTGTCCTCCTGCTCTTGGGAAGATTCAGGATCAGGATCAGGGGGAGGGGGTGGTTCCCAACATTCTTCCACAGTGCAGCCCTCCTCAGCACGGTCCCTGACACTATCTCAACATAAGTTGATAGCTTTTCCAGCAAAAGGTAGCTCAGTTAATGGATTAAAACACATTGCCCTAGTAAGGGCTTCTTTCCTCAGGTGCATGCATCCCTTGATGACTGGCTGTGGCATATCAACAGACCTAGTATAAAGGCATTGTATTTGAAGTACGATGAGGTGATTAGAAAGGGTTGTCTGTGGTGATAGGTTTGTGATGGCCCAATCCTGCATTTCGGTGGTTACTCGGAGCTACAGCCACCAGGGGATGAAAATACATGTGTGAACCAGCCCTAATAGATTTGAGACTAAATATTTGCATCCGTGTATCTGCTGGCAAAAGTCGCAGTGTTGATACGATACGATACGATACGATACGATACGATACGATACGATACGATACGATACGATATCTTTATTGTCATTGTCCCATACAGAACAATGAAATAAAGATATTGTATTGTATTGTATTGTATTGTATTGTATTGTATCGTATCGTATCGTATCGTATCGTATCGTATCGTATCGTATCAGCACTGCGACTTTTGCCAGCAGATACACATCTGATGGGGCTGTAGTTTGCAATGTGATAGATAGATAGATAGATAGATAGATAGAGCCCTGCTTGATCAGACAAAAGGCCCATCTAGTCTAGCATTCTGTTCCAATAGTGGCCAGGTAGATGCCCCGGGGAAGGCCACAATCAAGAGATGAGCCCAATAACACTCTTTGCCACCTCACAATCTCCAGCAGCTAGTACTGAGGTATGGAGTGGAATTTTTGCTTGCCTGATGGAATGATCTCCCATTTACTCCCCTTGCATCCTGGGATTGGGGGGAATAGAGGGGGAGCCTTGTTCAGCTTGTGGGAGTCCTTGCACTGGCTTCTGCTAGCAGAACTGGGTAGCTTCTGATACGAATATACAGTCATACCTCGGGTTAAAGACACTTCAGGTTGAGCGTTTTCAGGTTGCATCCCGCGGTGACCCGGAAGTAACGGAACGGGTTACTTCCAGGTTTCTCCACTCGTGCATGCGCAGGTGCTCAGAATGAGGTAACGCGCATGCGCAGACACGGCGAATCACAACACACGCAGACGCAGGTTGCGTTCTGCTCATGATGCGAACGGGGCTCTAGAACAGATCCCGTTCGCATCCAGAGGTACCACTGTATAGCCATCATGACTCGTAGGGACAGATAGCCTTGTTCTTGATGGCCTTGTCTAATGTTGGCGTAACTTTATGACATTGCTTTGGC
Organism: Podarcis cretensis; assembly: GCF_951804945.1. Classification (NCBI taxonomy): domain Eukaryota; kingdom Metazoa; phylum Chordata; class Lepidosauria; order Squamata; family Lacertidae; genus Podarcis; species Podarcis cretensis. Next base: position 124,238,495 of record NC_137170.1, read on the forward strand.
AAGGTGATTAGTATACCCCTGTGCTAAGCTAAGCACCGGTTGTTGACTGAGCAAGGTTTTGGATCAGAGTTTTGCTTCAGTGCATTTGAACTGGTCTCCACCCCCATCGTTCAGCCTGGACACTGAGTTCCAGCGCTGGGGGCCTTCTGGCGGTTCCCTCATTGTGAGAGGTGAGGCTGCAGGGAACCAGACAGAGGGCCTTCTTGGTGGTGGCACCCGCCCTGTGGAAGGCCCTCCCATCAGATGTCAAAGAGATAAACAACTACCTGACATTCAGAAGACATCTTAAGTTCAGGGAAGTTTTTAATATTTAACGCTGTACTGTTTTTAACACTTGATTGGGAGCCGCCCAGAGTGGCTGGGGAAACTCAGCCAGATGGGCGGGGTATAAATAAATAAATAAATAAATAAATAATAATAATAATTTAGATATTTCATTCAGCTAAATTGGTGTGCATGGCTCAGGGCGTTTAGATCTCCCAGATTACTTGTCAAATGCATAGGATACCACAGCTGATCAATAACCCCAGGCAGCTGACTCTTTAAGGATCTGACTCTTGTGGGATACCTTGAAGTGATTTGCCGCTTTCCCACCTTCTGTCATTTTCATGCAATGGATAGCAGTTTGGAAAGAGGCTCTTAACTCCCTTTTGGGAGAGGCAGGAGCCGATTCTGCAGAGCTTTGGTGTCACACGCTGGGTAGCTCAGTTGGTTAGAACGTGGTGCTGATAACGCCAAGGTTGCAGGTTCGATCCCTGTTTGGGACAGCTGCATATTCCTGCATTGCAAGGGGTTGGATCAGATGATCCCTTCATAGCTAAGAAAGGGAGGTGCTTCTTGTATCAAAGGATCATATAGTTGGAAGGGACCATGAGGGTCATCTAGTTCAGCAATGCAGGAATCTTTTGCCCAACACAGGACTTGAACCCACAGCCCTGAGATTAAGAGTCTCATGCTCTACAGACTGAGCTATCCCTTCCAACTCCACAATTCTATGTGGATTTGAGCTGGTACCACACAATATCTTCCTTTCCTCCCCTAGGAGAATATCTGGCTCAGAGGGCTCAGAAGCGAAAAGCACAGGAACCTCCTCCAGCCAGTGATTTGGGTGCCGGACCGTCAACTTCTAAAGCTAAACCTGGCGGCAAAAAGGACCGGGAAAATTTCAGAAGTGCTCTTGTTAACATCATCATGTGAGCTTCTGTGTAATTTTATTTTTTGGAAAAGTTCTTTCCTCTTTTAGAAAGTGCAAATATACATTTTTTTTAAAAAGAAAGGATGACCACCGAAAGAAAAAAGGTCAGTTTTGAGAAAGTCGGAAAAAAACAGACCTTCCTGCCCAGCAGCAGGAGGCTAAGCAAATCCCCTTGCTTCTGACTTAACTGAGATCAGGACTGATTTGCCAACCAGAGTTTGAAAACCATTGTGATTGAATTGTCGTGTTTGTTTTCGTTAGGCAGCCAGACCTTACTGAGGAGCAGCAGCTTTCCATAGAAGAAGCGAAACCTGGGGCAACAGAGGGCATAGAAAAAGACATTTTGGTAAACAAGACAATGACTCTTTGATTTGAGTGTTTATCAAGGGGAGGGAAAGCAGGATTGAAACATTAGGACTGCGGCAGTGATGCTGGGGGCCAGAGAGGCAGTGGTGCTCTCTCGTCAATGGTGAGGCTCCCAGCTTTGGCAGGGATGGGGCAGGGCAAGGTGGTAAGAGGGTCAGGTGAACGGAATCCACTCATACACTGCTGATGATCCTCCCTGGGGGTTTTCAGTGACTTCAGAAGGGAAATAAGGAGCCTGTGGCCCCTCCATGTGGCTTGTGGATGGACAAACTCCCATCGTTCCAAACTTTCAGCCATGCTGGCTGGGGCTGCTGGGGTTTTTTTTGCTTTATTTTATATTCTTTATTGAAAAACAAAAAGCACAAAATTACAAGTGCACAGAGTAAGGTAGAAGGTAAAGGTAGAGACCCCTGGACGGTAAAGTCCAGTCAAAGCGGACTATGGGGTTGCGGCGCTCATCTCGCTTTCAGGATGAGGGAGCTGGTGTTTGTCCACAGACAGCTTTCTGGGTCATGTGGCCAGCGTGACTAAGCCGCTTTTGGTGCAACGGGACACCGTGACGAGTGCCAGAGTGCACGGAAACACCGTTTACGTTCCCACCGCAGCGGGAAGACACAAAAAGAGTGAGATAGGACACAAAAATAGGAAGTTAGCCCTAAGGAAGTTAGATTAGCTTCAGCCAGAGCCAGGGCCTTTTCAACACTGGCTCCAGCCTGGTGGAACGCTCTGCCTCATGAGACCAGGGCCCTGCAGGATCTGATTTCTTTCCGCAGGGCCTGTAAGACAGAGTTGTTCCGCCTGGCCTTTGGCTTGGAGCCAGTTTGATTCCCTCCCTCCCTCTTTTTCTTTTTTCTTTTCCTTTCTCCTCCTGCGATGAGGCTACATTTTAATATTTTAATGTTTCAATATTTTAATGTTGTATTTTAATTTTGTTTTTAAGTTGTAATCATTCAACTTTTTTTTTTATTATTGCTTGTTAGCCGCCCTGAGCCCGGCCTTGGCTGGGGAGGGCGGGGTATAAATAGAAATTATTATTATTATTAAAAAGAAGGAACAAGAAATGGTACCCGTGTAGAAAACAATACAGAACAATAACAACAACAAAAATATATTGTGCACTTTACACAAAAGGGGGAAAATTTTTATTGTAGTTAACCAGACCTTAACCTAATATGGTATTTATAAAAAATAATTTCAAATGTCATTAAATTTGTCCATGGCAAGTCTACGTTTGTACACAACTTGTTCATGTGCAGTGAGTTTGTACGTATTGTCAATTCAATAATTAAAGGGAGCTGCATTGTTATTCTTCCAGTTAATCATTACCAGTCTTTTTGCCGTAGTCCAGAGAGTCCATTCCTATTGTCCCTTTGTTAGATTCCATGTGTTGGGTGTATAATTCAAAAGGATATTTGTTAGGGTGTGAAACCTAAGACGCTGGCAAGTTAGCAATGTCATGTGACTTTAAGTAGTCAAGCTCGTTAAGTTGTTAAGTTGCTCAGTATATAAAGAGTGTTTGTTTTCTCTGCCTGTGGGGCGTGAAGCAAAAATGTCTGAAAGATCCAGAGGTGTTTCTGTTATCTTTCTGCAATAAACCTGTCTTTGGAAAGACAGGCTTCCCTGTGTCGTTATTTCTTTGCTGCTGAGACTCTGAAGCTTGTACTGCAACAAGAATCTCTGCACTGGACTTAATTAATGCTCTGCAAAGAGAACTGTTGCTGGTTGCGCAGCGGAAGCGTTTACTGGACCAGTATACAGACTCTCTTAATATTTCCCCCTGCAAATTTAAGATTGTCTTGTAGATTCTCTCTCTTTCCTTCTCCTCAAAAATATTCAGTGTAGGACGTTGTAGAAACATATATTTTAATGGAGCATTATACCTGTCACATCTCCAGCAGCTAGACCCGGCTTCCTCAACCTTGGCCCTCCAGATGTTTTTGGCCTACAACTCCCATGATCCCTAGCTAGCAGGACCAGTGGTCAGGGATGATGGGAATTGTAGTCTCAAAACATCTGGAGGGCCGAGGTTGAGGAAGCCTGAGCTAGAGAGCTAGAGAGTCCCTTCCACAGGCTCTGTGTTAGAGGTTAAAAGTTTGAAACGGGAAGCAAGGGGAAATGGAAACCCTACTCCAAAAAATACCAAGCAGTCGTGCACGCACAGGTTAATTGTAGTTAGCACATTGACATATGTTTCACATATGTTTGAAGTGTGTGTTTGTGTGTGTGTGTGTGTGTGTGTGTGTGTGAGAGAGAGAGAGAGAGAGAGAGAGAGAGAGAGATATTTTGGGAGGGAACGCATGCCTCCATCAAGGCCAGAAATAGCTTTGCTTTTTCATAGCATGTTCTGGTCTGAATCTCCTGTGATGTTCTGATTTTGCAGAAATACTACTATTACATTCGCCACGGGATAGATACGGAACATGTGGCCCCAATGGAGGACTCCTGGCTGGAGCATGTCTTGGCACTTGTGCCACAACATTTGAAAGTGCTCAGTGAAAGTATCTATGCCCTCTCCGATGAAATGAGAGAGGACTATCTTCTCAGTGTGAAGAAAGCAATAGGTAATGTCAAATGTGATATTTGCTGGAGAAGGTCAGTCTTGAGTATTGTTTCAGCATAGGTGCATTTTTAGCCCATATGTTGTCCATACTGTGTTCTAGAGGAGCCTAGAATTTTACTGGGAAATATACCAGAGTTTTCTTAATGAAAAGATAAGCAACGATGGGCAAATATCCCTGAAGCAGTTTGCCACCACTTCCTGCCCAAAATGCAGAATACAGTGAGATGATGATGATGATTATTCATTACCCCACCCATCTGGCTGGGTTTCCCCAGCCATCCTGGGCAGCTTATGCTATTAGATCCTACTGGTGAGGCCCTACAGGCCTGGCTGTGGTCAAGGAGAAACTGTTTCTGGAGCAACATCTTTGAGGAGATAACCCTGCACACAGCAGAGGATTCTGGGAACATGGGGAGGAACTCAGCACCACACTATTGCAGTACAGTGGTACTTCAGGTTACAGACTCCGCTAACCCAGAAATAGTACCTCGGGTTCAGAACTTTGCTTCAGGATGAGAACAGAAATCGCGCAGCGGCGGCGGCAGTGGGAGGCCCCATTAGCTAAAGTGGTGCTTCAGGTTAAGAACGGTTTCAGGTTAAGAACGGACCTCCGGAACTAATTAAGTACATAACCAGAGGTACCACTGTAGTGCAAGTATTTTGGCTTGCTTGCTGGGTGGAACAGTCCCCACCTCCTTCTGCTGTGCACTGTTCTGGGATTCTCCTGAACTTTCCAGAGCCAATTTTGGGTACACACGGTGGGAGGGGGGAGAGGGTGCAAAACCCCATTTTGCAAGTGATGTGACTCAGTTGAATCCCACCCACGGTGTTCTAAGTGTTCTTTGTTCTTAGGTGCACATCCTGGGTAGGATTCAGTTTTGTACTCTTCCAGTCGTTCTGTCTGTGCAAGATGGAAAGATCCTGCCCCTTGCCCTGTTTTTGAGGGTCTCCCGGTCATCCCCCAGAGCCAATTTGGGCCGGCATTGGGGGAAGGAGAGATGGGCTTCTGCTGATGGGGTTTGTTAGGCGAATGCTGCCCTCTGTTAACAGGCGGAGGTCGCCAGGCCTGTTGACCCTCAGCACAACTTCATCAGCAGCACAGAGAAAGTTTGAAAGCCTCTGTGTGGTTACCGTTTGCTGCCTTTATTCATCACTCACGCCGTAAAATGACTCAAAGCAACTCACTGTTGTAAAAGCGTACATGATTTAAATTTTTTTAATGCTATTGGAAAGATATAAAAACATTATTGGCTAAAAGGGCTCATCCCAGTATCGTAGAAAAGGACAAGTCTTATTCCACCCTACTAAAAGATGAACTCCAATGCAGACTAGGGTACCATCATACCATAAAGGTAAAAGGTAAAGGTACCCCTGCCCATACGGGCCAGTCTTGACAGACTCTGGGGTTGTGCGCCCATCTCACTCAAGAGGCCGGGGGCCAGCGCTGTCCGGAGACACTTCCGGGTCACGTGGCCAGTGTGACATCGCTGCTCTGGCAAGCCAGAGCCGCACACAGAAACGCTGTTTACCTTCCCGCCAGTAAGCGGTCCCTATTTATCTACTTGCACCCGGGGGTGCTTTCGAACTGCAAGGTTGGCAGGCGCTGGGACCGAGCAGCAGGAGCGCACCCCGCCGCAGGGATTCGAACCTGCCGACCTTTCGATCAGCAAGTCCTAGGCACTGAGGCTTTAACCCACAGCGCCACCTGCGTCCCCACCCATCATACCATAATAGGTCTCAAATTAAGAGCCAAATGCTTGGGTAAACGTCTTTGCCTGGTGCCTAAAAGTCGATAATGATGATGCTGGGTTCGTCTCTCTGGAGTGAGTGTTCCACCGTTGGGGAGCCACTTCTGTTGCAGAATGCTATCTGTAAATGAGTGATGCTTGGAAACTCTGGCCCTTTAGTTGTTGCTGGGCTGTAGCTCCCATCATCACCCCTGACTATTGGCTATGCTTTCTGGGGCTGATGGAAGTTGGAATCCAGCAACTTCTGAAAGTCCACGGGTTCTCCATCTCTGCCGTAAGCAGAATAGCGTGTGCCACTGTTCATTCCCAATGCATTGTTGCTGGATAAATTGTTCTGGAAAGCACACATAAATTCTGTCTGAAAGGTTTAAACAAACAGGATTCCTCTTGGAAAAGCTTTCCATCCATTCTGGGCATAGAAGCCTGGTCTCCATCGTTCTTCTTTGGCCGTAGTCCTAAACACACTTATTACGATGTAAGCCTCACTAAACACTATGAGACTTATTTCTAAGTAAACATGCATAAGAATGCACTGTGAGGGTTTTTATTTCCCAGCTGCTTTTAATTTTCTGCTGGTTCAGCCTTTTTATGTACACTTATTTTGTTTTGTTCTGCAAAGTGTTCTTAAATCAAATGACTTTGATCCGCGTTGCCTTCGGTTACTCCTGCATAACACCCTTGAAGTCTTTTAGAAATAATTGGTTCGGCTTCTTTGTCACAGTCCCCCCTTCCCCTGTTTTGCTGAGATTATTTGTGTTTTGCTCTGTTTTTAATGCCTCCTTTTAGTTGACTTTGTTTTGAGAGACCCCAGAGAAAAGGAGGAAGACAAGAAGCAAGTTCTTCCACCTCATCGTGAAGAGTAAGGAAACGCTACTTCAAAACTTTTGCCTAGAAAATGTAACAGGCAAAATGCCTGAAGCTGTCGGAGGATGCAGTTCCTGTGCAATCTTAACGTGGGAGTGATTCACATTTCCCCACAGTGGTTCTACTTCTATGCATGGGATTGCGCTCTTGAAATGAGTTAGACCCCATTGGTGCAGTGATTATATGTATCCTTCCTGGCAAGAGCTCTCCAAGGTTTCAGACAGGTCATTCCCACCTTCTAGCTGGAGATACCAGGGCATAGCTGTCAACTTACAGATTTGAAAATAAGGGAGCAGCAGCCTCGAAAATAAGGGATCAGCAGCCCAAATAAGGGATTTTCCGGGCACAGGTATGTTCAACTTCTGAGCCCCTCCGAGCCAAAGGCAGAAAGCCCAGCCAGCAGCCAAACAAAGCCTCAAGCGGTGGTTCCCACAGCGCAGCAACCCGGCAAAGGGGATGCAGCAAGGAAAACCACTGTCACTTTTCCGCTGGGAAGCGCTGAGCAAAGGCGAGTCCCCAGGCAACGCGACCGATTTGATTGGCTCAAGGCATGCAAGCTCCACCCCCCAGTCATTCTTAGACTCCTTATTGGGTGAGCAACGCAGCCAAGCAACACAGCTGGAGCCTCCCTGGCCGGCAGGCAGGGAGGGAGAGAAGCTGCTTCCTTTGAAACCTGGGAAATGTAAGGGACATCATCAATAAGGGACAGCAGCGGGACACGGCGCTGGGATAAGGGAGTTTCCCACCAAATAAGGGACGGTTGACAGCTATGTACCAGGGGTTGGGCAAAAGATGTGCTCTAACACCCCAGTGAACAGAGGGCTCCCCCCTACCCTATATGGAAATGCAGAATGCTCTGCTTCTTGGTTTCTAGCTGTTGTGCAATGGGTTTAGGTAGAGCTTCAGCCCGTAAAAAGGTAAATGTAAATGAATCATGCAAAAGATGGGGTTAGACCAGATGTTTGTCTCACAGTAGCAGTGCCTGAAATGCACACCTTTGTAATGAAAGAAATGAAGGATTCCACCACGGGCGTAGCCAGGATTTTTGTTTTGGCAAGCTTTTGTTAGGGGGGCAGAACCTCAGATTTGTATTGATTTTGACCCCATGCCCCCCCTGGCTACGCCAATGGATTCCACACTCTAAGTAGGTCTTAGAATGTGCAACAACAGTCCAGTTGAGCATGTGGATTTCTGTAGTGGAGCTGTTGCGATTCCAAGCTGAGTTACATATTGACCCTTGCTCCTGTCGCAAATTTTGTTTAGTCCATGGGTTAATTTGTAGTTGACCTTTCTACTGACTTTTCTACGACACTTCTACTGACCTTTCTATGACACATTGCTCCTTCTTTGCCATCAACTTTATGGATCTCATTATCACCCTAGTTCATACATTTGTAAACAATGAAGAACTTTATGTGCCTTTTAAACAAAATAAAATATTGTGGTGTTCTCCTTGTTCTGCCCTGCACTGAGCATGCTGCACATTAAGTTTTAATGTTTTTCAGATCTGGGGACACAAAACTGTATTTTTTTAATAAAAAATGTAAATGCTGTTGCAGTGTCACTAAACTTCAGAGCAGAGCATGGCAAAAAACCAATAATAATAATAATAATAATAATAATAATAATAATAATAATAATATAATTTATACCCCGCCCATCTGGCTGGGTTTCCCCAGCCACTCTGGGCGGCTACCTACAGCCTTAATGGACACCAAACATGAAGTCACTGTTTTACTGTTATGTAAACTTGCAGAAAACAATAATATAGCTCTTACTATTGAAATGATTATGCGACACAGTTGATGTTGGCTTACAAATGCCTGCAAATGAAGCATTGTGCTATTATTACAAGAGAAGCCCTAAAGCCACTGACGACAAAAAACATTTCCCCCCCCCCCTTATTTAGTGCTAAGTATTGAATAAGAGTTGCTGCCACAAAATAAGACAGACTTATGAGAAACACATTTTGCAAGCTAAAGCATGGGTGTTGCAAGCTGTCAGGTGAATGCATAAGAAAAAGTACAACGGCACTTTCATTATGCTTCCTGTTCGGAGTGGATGGTTTGGCTGTGTAAACAGCAACAGGATTTATTGCAAAGAAGGTACAAACATGGGCACATCCAGGAAGGGGTGATTTGGGGGCCCATTGGCGTCCAATACCTCTACTGTCCTTGCCAAATCACCTCTCTCACAGGTAGCCTAGACATGTGGAACAGACCTACTAGATGCTCCATGAGGAGGAACAGGTGGGCATCTGGGGTGTAGTAGGACCAGCATTAGTGGACAGAACATCTGGAACAGCTGGGGAAGAAGACATGCTTTTGCTAATTCTGCCCAGCATGCTCCTTTGCCAGGGACTCCTTGGATGAAGTTGAGGGTTGTGCTGCGAACTGCTAGCCTGTTGTGGGGGAAAAACCAACCCCAAAACTCCTAACTACACTAGTGGCTAAAATTATGGAAACCTTTTGGAAACAGTACATTTCTGAGGTTTGATAGCACCTGATTGGCTCTCTAAATGCTCATGCTCGTTGGCTACATTCAAATGAAGGAAAGCTTCTCATATCCTGCAAGTTGTGCTTCCTTTTTCTGGTTATTTGCCTATAACTTTTGATGGAACACAGATAATTGAACAAACTTTGTTGCATTACATTCTTCATTAAATTATCTTTCCATTGATATATAATGTTATGGTATTGCTCCAAAATAAAGTGGTGTTATGAGCTACCAAACTTCAGAAATACACTTTTTTTCCAGAAGGTTTCCACAATTTTGGCCACTGGTGTAGGTAAACCAGATGGCTGTGGTGCCTTGGAGGACAGCAATACCACAAGGAACAAGGATTAGGCTTAACTAGCTTCCTTCTTCCTTCCTTCCTTCCTTCCTTCCTTCCTTCCTTCCTTCCTTCCTTCCTTCCTTCCTTCTGCTCTCCCTGCAGTTCTTACTCTGTTAATGTTGATCTTGCTCTGTGTGCATTAAATAAGAATGGGTTAATGGACTGCATCTTACTATAATATTGATTTTAGGTTCCCATAGGTTTATTGAATTGATGGTTCAATTTTATGATAGCTTGTTGACACGCTTTCTAATTGTGTCAAAATGTGATGCTGTGTTTTGATATTGGTTGAATGTTTAGGCAGAGGGCCTTCTCAGTAGTGGCACCCGCCCTGTGGAACGCCCTCCCACCAGATGTCAAAGAGAAAAACAACTACCAAACTTTTAGAAGACATCTGAAGGCAGGCCTGTTTAGGGAAGCTTTTAATGTTTAATAGGTTATTGTATTTTAATATTTTGTTGGAAGCCGCCCAGAGTGGCTGGGGAAACCCAGCCAGATGGGCGGGGTATAAATAATAATTATTATTATTATTATTATTATTATTATTATTATTATTATTATTATTATTATTATTATTATTATTATTATTATGAATCACTTTGGGCCTGCTCCACCTTATAGGGAAAATATATATATATAAACAAACACTGAATTACCGTAACTAAGTAATGGTGGGGTGCCTTGCAATGAAACCAACACTGTGCACATCCAGCCACAGCAGAAGTTCCATTGTGCTCAATGGGGATCCTATAGATTCTATAGGCATTTGGGAGAAAGCTTCATGCTCACCAGCAGATTTTGTGCCTCTGACAAACTCACTTCCTTGCTTAGTAGTTCTAAGTGTACTTCTAATTGGTTAATTAACTACCTAAATTGTATGCATACGGCTAATTAATTTGATAAGGCCTAGGCATTCACAAGGGATTTTGGATTAGTAAAATAATTTCCAAACTCAGAAGAAAATCTTAACCACCACCCTATTTAATTTTGATATATTTCCCCAAAGGTGTATTTTTAATTTCTGACAAGGTGGTAAAATTGAGTTTGTCTTCTATATTTTAAAAAATCCAATAACGCAGCACAGATATATCTGTACTCCATGTATCTCTTGGGATCTCAGTGTTACTAATTTGTGAGGGTTTTTTTTTCTTTTTGTTTATAGGATGGAGATAGTGCCCAAACCTTGGAACAAGTCCTACCTGGCAGCTCGTGCTTATATAAATGAGCATTTGTACGCGATGAATCCCACCATGTTGGCTGTTCTAGACCTCTGGCAGACATCTTTTAAGTAAGCAGTGTTTTGAATGCGTAGATGTTGCACTTCTGTCGATGTAAATGTAATAATAACTAATAAAAATAAAATTTTATTTATATTCCGCCCGTCCCGGTTCAAAAACCGGCAGCTAACAACAAATTTAAAACACTTTAAAACACTTAATTATAAAAGCAGCATAAAATACAGTATAAAAACATGAATAACAATAAAATTCAAAAATCAATTAGATAATCCCCAGGGCTAGCTGGCTGAATTGGTTCTACTTGGGCCAGCGAGGAGGTCAGGGGAGAATTAGCTGTGGGGTCTCAGAGTGGGTGATATTCATAAAAGGGGAGGGGGAGGAAAGAGAAGAAAATAAATGATCAGGCAGAATTCAAATGTGTACAGATGTGTTTACAGATGTGTAAGTAAAAGTTTCCCAAAGTCGGAGAAGCAGAAGATGATGCTGTGCCTCTGCTCCTTTTCTACTCCTTGTACCCAAGGCTTCGGCCCAGTGTACCTGAAGGAGTGTCTCCACTCCCCTTGTTCAGCCCGGACACTGAGGTCCAGCTCCGAGGGTCTTCTGGCGGTCCCCTCCCTGCGAGAAGCGAGGTTACAGGGGACCGGGCAGAAGGCCTTCTCGGTAGTGGCGCCCACCCTGTGGAACTCCCTCCCATCAGATGTCAAGGAAATAAACAACTGACCTTTAGAAGACATTTGAAGGCAGCCCTGTTTAGGAAAGTTTTTAATGTTTGATGTTTTATCGTGTTTTTAATATTCTGTAGGGAGCCGCCCAGAGTGGCTGGGGAAACCCAGCCAGATGGACAGGGAATAAATAAATTAATAATAATAATAATAATAATTACAGCCAGTGTGGTGTAGTCATTAAGAGCGGTAGACTCGTAATCTGGGGAACCAGGTTCGCGTCTCCGCTCCTCCACATGCAGCTGCCGGGTGACCTTGGGCCAGTCACACTTCTCTGAAGTCTCTCAGCCCGACTCACCTCACGTAGTGTTTGTTGGGGAGGAAGGGAAAGGAGAATGTTAGCCACTTTGAGACTCCTTTGGGTAGTGATAAAGTGGGATACCAAATCCAAACTCTTCTTCTATTATTATTATTATTATTATTATTATTATTATTATTATTATTATTTATTTATTTCTTCACAGACCCCTTGCATGTCTCCACTTTCTCTCCTTTGGGGCTCTCCCCAAAAGCCACACTTTGTGTGAAGCTTTTGGACTAACCCCTTAGGCTTCACCCTCAAAACAAAATCCTAAGGGTGCAATCCTAGGTCCTCCCTACTTATGACACCAGGAGACAACCTCCAAGGCACTTGTTCTTCGCTCCAGTCACCTGATCATCACTGAGAGCGAGGTCCTTTGGAGGTGTGTTGTTGGTGCCAGCAGCACACTGCTGAAGTCATGTTTGCAGACATCGTTAAAACTGCACCCGCCAATGGACCTTTGTCTTCTCTGTGTACAACAGAGGCCCCTAGTCCTGGTTGCAAGTCAACAGTCATATGCAACTGTCACATCAAAATCTATTGCAGCAGTACTTATCATGCATCCAGGAACTAGTTTCTGCTTTTCCAGGTTACAGTTCTGCAATTCCAAGTCTCTGAAAAGCAGCCCAAGGCTACTATAAGCAAATATTATAGTTGAGTAATTGTGCTTCTGGGACTCCACAGCTTAAAAAATAGCTTGCTGGGAGGATAGTGAGCAGAAATATGGCTGGCAGCGAAATGGCTAAGCGCTCTTCTACCCATCACTCAAAATTGCAGTGCTCCAAATCTGCTTTTAAAAGACAAACATTTAGTACTTAGTTATGCACATTTCTGCATTAAGTATTTGCCCCTTCGATCTCCTCTTAATTTGAAATACTTCACTTGTGGATGTTGTAAGGCAGGTAGACAACAAGTTTAAACAAGCAAGATGCCTAAAAGTTTCCGCTTCGTTCACTGTCTATTTTTTTTTAATCCCCTATTATTTTTCTTATACCATACTTTATTCTGTTGAATATTATTTATTCATTGCCTCAAACTGCAAAACACGATGATCATACAAATGACCAGTCTCATCCCATGGTGTTTAGTAATCAGAGGTGCAGCTGCTTAATTTTGAACATCGGCAAGTAATAAAAAGAATAAATTCAAAAGAAATAAAGCTAAACTAAAAGCTGGAAATTTTCACACCAGGCTGTTGGTATGAAGGGAAATAAGACGAAATTTGATTGGCTTGTTCTGTTGTGGCAGGGCCTCATTCTGACAGCAAGAGCCTTGGAGGAACTAAATGTTGTCAGAGCACATTATCTTTAAAACATTTCTAGAGTTGTGCCTAATTAGAATAAGGTTTCTGTCCTGACAGAGCAAGGTCACAAACGTTACCATTTTTCATTTAAATCAGCTGTTGAGCCAATTCCCAGATGGAATATTTTCATCCCTGAAGCTCAGATTATTTCATTAATAAATATATATTGTGGTAAAAGAAAAGACAAGGAAAAAATTCCTTTAAACTGTTGCTTTGTCATGCTTAGTTTTGTTCTCTTAAGTCACCAGATAGTTACGTTTATCAGGGAAGTTTTAATTGAGTTGTTTGTTCCTGCTTTGTTTTCATGCGGCAGAGAAGTACCTGACAGCTCATCAGATAGTTTAATAAATTTTAATTTGACATGTCAGTTAGTCCAAAAAGATAATCTGCTTTTAAATAATAGGCAGCTAATTTTCTTTTAAAGATATGAAATCTGATTAATTTCGTTTTGCACAGGCAAAATTGTTGCACTGGGAATTATTGTTCAGGATTCAGAGGGTTTGTTCTCCACCAAATGTAATTGAAAAGTTGAGAATTACTACCTTGTGGTCCTGACATTCTTTGTTTCATTTCCCTCATTAATAGAAGACCAGCAGAGCCAACTATAGGGGGCGGAAGGAGCTTCAACCCCCTTAATATTTGTGGGTAGGGGGCTGAGCTCCCCCAGTATTGAGGGGACCCCCATCCTCTGCAGCTCACCGTCGCCGAGTGGGGGTAGGAAACGCTGAGGGGCGTGTTATGTTGTGCATATGACATCACACGACGCCAGGCCCCCTCAATATGGGGGACAACTCGACACCCCTGTAAATGAATTATATTCCCTGAGCAAAATACCTGTGATTCCTTCCTTCCTTCCTTTCTGAAATCACACATATTTTTTATGTTACGCAGAATTGCCCGAGACAATAATGATTTACAAATATAGGAGACCATTTATGCTGTCTAGTTACAAGTTTCCCCTTCTACTTGGCTGTTTTAAGTAGATTCCACTTAAATAACATATCTGTTCCTGTGGAATAAGAGAAATAGTGTGTTTGGACCATGTTGTCTTGTTTTGCACTTGGTATAAGCAGCCCAGGGAGTGGCTCATTCTTGATTTATTAAAAACTTTACCCAGAAGAGCTAATGAAATTTGAGTTTTTAGTGTTTTTCCTATCCCTTGCACCAAATAGGAAGCAAATGGTGAAGTAAATTTTCTGTCGTCTCCCCTTTGAGTCTTACATTTTCTTATTATGTTAATTACCATGTGCGTTATCAACTTTTATTGAAGATATGTGATTACTTTTATTTGAATCCAGATGCCTTTAAAAGAATTCATAAGAATATTGAAGCCGTCTAGATTCAAATCGAGAAACATACTGTTTTAAGTCAGAAGACGCGTGCTACAATCTGGATTGTACATAAGCTGTTAAACTAAGGCATCTTCCATTCATACACTTGTAATCTGTTTTCATATTTAATTATTTAAAAATGCTCTGGTTCTCCAGAAGTGGCTTAGTCATGCTGGCCACATGACCCGGAAGCTGTACACCGGCTCCCTCAGCCAATAAAGCTAGATGAGCGTCGCAACCGCAGAGTCGTCCGCGACTGGACCTAATGGTCAGGGATCCCTTTACCTTTACCTTTATGACCTTGCTATGCCGTTGTGGGTCGTCTGCTGTTGGGGCAGGGGCCCGGTAGGAATTTTCCCATTTGGCTGATTGGCTGGTGGCACTTGGGTTTCGCTTGCCGTGTAGCAAATCATCACAGCTTTGTAAGGTTTGGCGGTTAGGCATTGGTTCAAGGTGGTCTAGCGGGCAGGTCAGAGAACATGGCCCCTCCAATGCACAACAGGTATTCTGTTAAAGGAATCCAGGGACTCTCCATGCTTTTGTCGACCCCTTTCGGGGGGTAGGGCCATGCAAGAGTCCCTGGGAGCATTTTGGAGTGAGCTTGAGTCACGCGACCATACCAGTGTTCCCCCACGGTGTTCACCTGTACTGACAATATGGTGGGGCCCAGGCATCAGTGCTGTCCTGCTGAGGTCAGGTGCAGCTAGTTGGGAACTAATGCCTAAACAAACCATTCACTATCTGTAATCAACAAAGTTGTGACCAAAATTATGCCAATAAACTAAAACTAAACTCCGTGTCGATTGTGTCTTTATTATTGGGAAGCTCCTGGGGATCTTAACACGCAACAAAACAGAGCATTCACGGTTTTCTTTGCTTAAAGCTATAAACATCAGAGGCAAGTGGCTTGGGAAAAGGTGTTTACCAGATTGTTTTCATGACTCCTACAGAGATTTGCGCTTATTTGATAAAGAAGCATTTCATAATCGTTCGGAATCGATGGAGCTCTCATTCTTCCAGAACATAGTTGTGAGGCATATGGAAGCTACCAAAGACGCTCTTTTTAAAAAGTAAGACCAAAGCGTATTCTGTGAATAATGTGCCTCAGGTTTAAGGGCTGGCCACAACTCCTTTTTTGATTGCTTGTTCAGGGATGGAGTTTCCTGTTATACTTGAAATGTTGTTTTTGATATGAATACTAGAACTGTCTAGGGGATATGTATACTGTATGTGTACATCAGCCTGTCACTACTCTCGTGTATTCAAATGGAATTAATTCTGCTCTTTGTTTTAATTTTAATTTCCTGTTAATCTGCAATGATATTATTTTGTGGGGGAGGGTGGGTGGGTTTGCAGTGGTTTTTTTTTCATGGAAGAGCCCGCCATATTTCGTTTGTTGGGAAAGATGTGATTATTCTCTTAACCAGCGTGTTTATTGTCATTTGGAGTGCTGTGTGGAATGTGGCTGTATGACTGTGCAGTCGTACCTTGCAAGTCGAACAGCCTAGTTCTCGAACGTTTTGGCTCCTGAACGATCAAAACCCAGAAGTGAGTGTTCTGAATGTTCTTTTGGAAGCTGATCGTCCGACGGGGCTTCTGCGGCTTCCGATTGGCTGCAGGAGCTTCCTGCAGCCAATCAGAAGCTGCAATTTGGTTTTGGAACATTTTGGCTTCCGGAACGGATTCTGTTCGACTCCCAAGGTATTGGGATCCTATTGGCTAGTGCCCGTGACATCACTGATGTCAAGCAGCTCTCATCACAGACTTTATTGCCTGGTTTTGCAAGACAGGACGTTTGAACCCTTAGGAGAACATGGGAAACCTGTTGAGGGGACATTATAAAAGAGAATGTTTTTGTGTGGCCTGCGGTACTGCAAATAAAATGGACAGTTCTTGGGGTTTTTTTAGTGGAAAAAAGGTCATACTGAGAGAAACAATTTAGTTAACAATACCAAAAATAGTGTTAAAAGGTGTGTTCAGGTGAGATTCACTTAAAACATTTACTTTTCCTTTCAGGTGGTTTCCAGAAGTGCAGAATATCTATTACCAAGGCAATAAACGAAAGCAAGTGCCCACAAATGCCAGCAGTGCTAAACTAGAGGCCTTCTTCAACTGTGCTGCTACTTTAATGACCCAGCAACTTCAAAGTTTAGCTTTGGTTTCAATGCAGGATTTTACAGATTTAATTGTAGCCCCTCCAGTAAGTAAGATTCCCTGGCTGGACTATGAACTTGTCTATACATGCCCCATGTTTCAGTGTGCTTCTTATGAATATATTTTCTAGGAAGATAGAGGGTAGATATAGATAGATAGAGATAGATAGAGATAGAGATACAGTGGTACCTCGGGTTAAGTACTTAATTCGTTCCAGAGGTCTGTTCTTTTTTTTCTTTTTCTTTAATAATATTTATTGAACATTTTCAAATATAACAGAAAAAAGAAAAGAAATAAAACATCCATTTTATAACCTTATTTCCATTGGCATCTTTCCAGGACTTCCCCACCCCACCCCCTCTTGTATTCCAATTCCTTCAAATAGATTCAACAAGTTCTTACCCCAAATTTTAAACTTATTATAATTAACCCAATGTTAAAAATGTTTTTCCATCCCCTAAAATCGACCCCGCTCCCTTCCACGAGTTCCCCTCTTTAATATGCAGAACAGATTAAAATAAAAGAAAATAGAAAATAGAATAAAATATAATTTAACACCCTTTGGATTCCAAATTTCCCTCCCCCCTTTCCCGGTTGTGTTCCCCAATGTCCATCAATGCCTGTTGTCATCCTGGAGATCCCACATCTAGGCCGAAATCCTTCACAAGTCCACTTTGCCGTCTTTTTAATAGTCTTTGCTGTCTTTTTAATCATCTTTAGTTTCGAGCGTCCAATCTCAGAAAAACTCTATCTCAAAAAGGTCCATTTTTTCCATCCAGATCTCTGTATTTAAGAGTAAAACTCCAATTTTGTTTCTTTAAACCTTTCAAATCTGGATGTCCCAAATGTTCCCACTTCCAACTTTATCCAATTCTTGTTGTTCATGTTGTTATTATTCTCTCTCCTCACTTTCCTCTAGTTTCTTTTCCTGCTCTCCTGCAAAAATGTTCCAATTCCAAAAGCTTCTAAATCCCCTACAGAGGCTTTGTTGTTCAGGAACAAAACTTTACGTCAAGTCCCTTCCATTCTTCAATAGATATATCTATTGTCTCCTTTAGTGTAGAGACCTCTGTAGACAAAATAGTGTTCCATTTCTGCAGTTTCCTAGAGGGATTATAGTAACTCAGTTTCCTTCCAGATCGCACCCAACAGTCAAAGTAACTTGTTATTCCTTGTTTTAAACAATTTATATCTAATTTGTAACAAATGTAACCGGCAAAGTCCTCATAAAAAAATTCTCTTTTTATTCTTCAGCTTTGACAGCTCCTTTGACAGCTGTCAAAGCCTCTGTTTCTCCTCTCCCGGCGCTCTCGCAGATCGCTCCCGGTTCCCGGGGGGGGGGGGGTTGCATTTTAGCTCACGTTCTACTTTTCTCCTCCAGCCCAGTCTTATAATTTTCCATCGTGAAATTAGTAACTTTATCAAACCAAGGTAGCACTCGATCTTAGTTGTTAAATCCTTTGCTTTAAATCCTCTACGACAGGGGGGAGACGGACTTCCTCTTTGCACCTCCCCCGCTCGCTCCGAATTTAAATTTTTTTCCCTTTTTAAGTCCAGTTTCCAATTACTCACGGGTTATCCTTTTTAATCCGAATTTTCAATGGAAGAAGTCAGCGCTCTCCGCCAAATGGCATGCGGCTTCGCTTGGCAGGGGAAGCGGAAGACTCATAGCACCACACCCCCCCTGGCACCCGCTCCGTAGCCTTTAAAAAGGCTCCTTTGCGGGTCGGGGGGCGCAAACGGTGCCCGCCGAGTCACCATGCCCATGGGTTTCAGCGCCCATGGTTTTTGAGGGTCCCCGCGACGCCGACGCGGTAGAACCCAACCCCTGCCGAGCAGGCTCCCTCCGGAACTCGGAGGGAGTCCGCCATTCGGCGATGGCGCCAACCCGGAAGTCCCGTTCCAGAGGTCTGTTCTTAACCTGAAACTGTTCTTATCCTGAAGCACTACTTTAGCTAATGGGGCCTCCTGCTGCTGCCACGCCACCAGAGCACAATTTCTGTTCTCATCCTGAAGCAAAGTTCTTAACCCGAGGTGCTATATCTGGGTTAGCGGAGTCTGTAACCTGAAGCATATGTAATCTGAGGTACCACTGTATCTGCAAAAGGCTGTGAAAGATCAGGCATTTTTTTGGCTTTTGATACACAAAGGAACACCTCTGTAGCTTGGCTAACGTGACTTATGCTCAGCTAGTGATTGCGAGTCTTGAATATTCAAGGGGAAAGGGTGAATTCAGACACGTGAAATTATTATTAATGCACCGATACTTTGCCTAGCAGGGAGGAGATACCATGATCGTGAAGATTGTGATTAATGTACTGATTGCAATTATCTTTGCAAATTTGAAAGTCAGGGTGGAACAGGTGTCAATAGTTATCAACATGACGAGTCAACTCATATTGCCTCTCATTGGCCTGCTTTGTATGTAACAGCACGTCGTAGTTTTAGCATTATGCAGTGAGCCTCAGTAAACCTTGGAGAATACTAAGATAGATGGACCAATGACCTGGCTCAGTGTAAGGTGGCCTCATTCCTTCATATCTTGATCATGACTCAGGGACCTTTATGTTCCTTGTGAACAGATAATAGACATCTGTACCTAAGTCAATGCAAAACGAAACAGAAGCCATTGTTTCAGCCCTGAAAACTTGACGCTTCTTTAAGAATGGACAAGTGTCTGAAGAGTCCAAGAATGCCACAACCCATCCCCACACATAATAATAATAATAAAAATAATAATAAGTGCTATTTTTCTGGGGAAAGAGGTGCTGGAACTCACCATGAACATCTCCCTTGTTCTCTTAGAATGGCAATGGCATCCACCTGAGATGTTCTGGAACTGAGTTCTTACGAGTTCCAGCTGAAAAAAACAACAGCAACAACAACAATAATAATTCAATTTATTTTATCAAAATTTATCAAATTTTGTATCAAAAGATCCCAGGGCGGTGAACAACATTAAAAACACATTACAGAACTTCAACGATAGAAACATAATAAAAACATAATAGGAAGCGTAAAGGTAAAGGACCCCTGAAAGTTAAGTCCAGTCATGAACAACTCTGGGGTTGCGGCGCTCATCTCGCTTTACTGGCTGAGGGAGATGATGTTTGTCCACAGACAGTTTTTCTGGGTCATGTGGCAAGCATGACTAAGCCACTTCTGGTGAAACCAGAGCAGCACACAGAAACGCCGTTTACCTTCCCGCCGGAGTGGTACCTTTTAATCTACTTGCACTTTGACGTGCTTTCGAACAGCTAGGTTGGCAGGAGCAGGGACCAAGCAATGGGAGCTCACCCCGTTACGGGGATTTGAACCACTGACCTTCTGATCGGCAAGCCCTAGGCCCTGTGGTTTAACCCACAGCGCCACCTGCGTCCCTGATAAGAAGCATAAAGGTAAAGGTAAAGGTACCGCTGCCCGTACGGGCCAGTCTTGACAGACTCTGGGGTTGTGCGCCCATCTCACTTAAGAGGCCAGGGGCCAGCGCTGTCCGGAGACACTTCCGGGTCACGTGGCCAGCGTGACATCGCTGCTCTGGCGAGCCAGAGCCGCACACGGAAACGCCGTTTACCTTCCCGCTGGTAAGCGGTCCCTATTTATCTACTTGCACCCGGAGGTGCTTTCAAACTGCTAGGTTGGCAGGCGCTGGGACTGAGCAGCGGGAGCGCACCCCGCCGCAGGGATTCGAACCGCCGACCTTTCGATCGGCAAGTCCTAGGCGCTGAGGCTTTAACCCACAGCGCCACCTGCGTCCCAGTCGATAAGAAGCATACTGACAGCTTAATTAAAAAGAAAATTAGTCATCATAATAACAGTCCTCTCCTTCACACTTTCACAGGCTGTAGATTATTGAATAGCCATAGGCCTGGGTAAAGAGGAATGTTTTTGCCTAACACCTAAAGACATGTAATGATGGCAAGCCTCTCTGGAGAGAGCATTGCATGGACAGGCGGAGTCCCCAGATCCCGAGTGGTCCCCCCCCCCGTCATGTGGAATAACGACTCAAGACAACGTGCTATGGGATTAAATTGGCCACAACTTTATTAAATTTCAAATGTGGGTAGACCTTGGCTCAGGCATTGGGCGTTCTCCCTCCCTAGTCCCCAGCCGGGGACCTAGGGAGCATCAGGGTTATCCAATGTGTGTGTGTGGGGGGGGGATGGGCCGGCTCTGGAGAACATATGTTCAAGCAGAGATAGCCGCCCCCGTTACATCGCCGCCGCAGGGGAGAGCAATGACAACCTTTCAGCGTACGGTCAAAGCCTCCCTTCAGAAACCCCTTTAACGGGGAACCCTGGTATCGCCCCGCAAAGAGGAGGATGGACTAAAGGATTCCGCCCAAGGCCTGATACCGCCAAAGTTGTGACGTTTTGCTACGAGAAAGGCGAAACCTGCCAATGCAGGGAAATTCCTTTCCGGTCCTTTAACAGCGACCTTAACGTAGCAGCGCCCGCTTACCTGTGAAGAAAAGTTAACCTGCAAAATAAGACATTAACTGAGGGTGGGTAGGGTGGGAGAAGCTCTGGAGCCAAGTGAGGATTCCCAGGTAAGATCCTCCCTCTATTGTGTGGGCAGGTAATCCCTCCCCTACCTGGCCTGGTCTCCTTGGCAACACTTCCCCCAGGTGGGATTGGACAACTGACTGAGGTAGGCGGAGACCTCCAGGTATCCAACCTGGGGGAAGGCAAAGCCAAGCCTATGCCGTTGGAGCCGCTCCAGATCTAGGGGCTGCGCGCGTCCACGCAAAGGGCACCCCGTTAAGCGGGGAGCGGTCATTCCACAATCGGGGAAGCACCACAGAAAAAGGCCTGTTCTCTTGTTGCCACCCTCTGAACTTCTCTGGGACATGGGTTGGAGTCATAATACATTGAGCCTGATTGCTTTCTCTTCTGTATGCTAGCTAATGCATTTAGTTCTTTTTCTGCAGAAATCTCATCGAGCCTATGAACACTCGGGATTTATAATAAGGCTGATCCTTGAAAACGAGAATGTTAAGTTTGAGCCTACATTTTCCGACTATGAAGTCATATTTCTGAATATTTATTCAGTTATGGTGAAAGCTGTTAACCTGCTGCCCAGAGTGGAGACCAAGCTTTATTCAAAGTGGGTAAGCAATTCTCTAATAACGTAGTTTGTTGCTTTTCTGCCAGCCTTGTGCTAAAAAACTGAACTATACCTTGTGAGCTATAGATATGAACTGTTACTTCCCTGGACGTAAGCTCTGTTGACATCGGAGGGGATGATTTCTCAGTAACATTCTCCTGAAGGCAGCCCTGTTTAGAAGATACCAGAAGGCAGCCCTGTTTAGGGAAATTTTAAATGTTTGATGTTTTATTGTGTTTTTAATATGTTGTTGGGAGCCACCCAGGGCAGGGTATAAAGAAGAAATAATAATAATAATAATAATAATAAT
The DNA here is from genome assembly GCF_951804945.1 of Podarcis cretensis. NCBI lineage: Eukaryota > Metazoa > Chordata > Lepidosauria > Squamata > Lacertidae > Podarcis > Podarcis cretensis. Next base: position 124,260,529 of record NC_137170.1, read on the forward strand.
AATAATAATAATAATAATAATAATAATAATAATCTGACCTGCTGAGATAGCACGTCTTCTGCTAGGTCACAAATCTATTCAGCTGGTACATCTTCAGTATAGGATTGCTCCTGTATAACTTGATAAAACATTGCATGCTCGATTTTTCTATTAATAAAAAAGCAAAGCAAAATACTTAAAGTAAGAGAAACTATGCATATGTCTTGTTTTGAAAGCCTGAAAGCAAGACCAGATCCATGAACTTGAGACCTGTAATCCTGGATGAAATTTTGGAAGCGCATAAGAAGAAGGTGAGAGATGAGATTGCCAAGCAGAGCGTGGCGCCTATTGAGCACCTCAAACTCTACGACAAGTACCACGATTTGATCAACAAACAAGCAGATCGGGACATCGATCAGTTCCTTTCAGAGGAGCACACGTATGACGAAATAACAGGAGCGATTGCCCAGTATCAAAACCTCCGGGATGAAATTCAGTACAATTCTAGAAAGGTAATGCATGCATGGAAGTGGGCTGGGCAGTTTCATTTAGTGTTCTTCAGGACATGGGTGGCGCTGTGGTCTAAATCACTGAGCCTCTTGGGCTTGTAGATCAGAAGGTCAGAAGTTCGAATCCCCGTGACAGGGTGAGCTCCCATTGCTTGGTCCCAGCTCGTGTCAACCTAGCAGTTCCCTTTATTGTCCCAGTTCTACAAAAGCTTAAAAATGAGCCAGAACTCCAATGTATGAGAGCCTTGGTAGAAGATAAGGTTCCTGAAATCATGATCAATGTTGCTAAATTTTGTGTAGCCGCTATTAGGTGCAGGAAACAAGAGCTTTCCAATGTCAACATGCAGGCGAAGGCAAATACTTAATTTTATTCATGCTATCTAATTTTAAATTGCTGTTATGGACTAATCTCTATTGAAATTGTCCTTTGTTTTTTCCGATGTGATGCTTCGCTGACTAGCTGTACAAGTTAATCTGGTCTGTGACCGTTTAATAAAATGAATGAATGAACCTAGCAGTTCGAAAGCACCCCAGTGCAAGTAGATAAATAGGGACCACTGCGGCTCCCTTGGCCTGAAAGCGAGATGAGCAACCCCATAGCCAAACCCCATTAACCGTCCAGGGGTCCTTTACCTTTTACCTTTTTAAAGAAAGAAAAAATGCAAATGATCAGCAGGATTATTATAATTTTTTTTTAATTAAAAAAAAGTTTAGCTGTAATGCTAACAATTCCACAAGCAGGCAGCGTCAGAGAGAGGGCAGGCAGAGTTGTGCCGTAGAAGAGAAAACTGTTGCTTTACTGGGAACGGGGACCATACGATACGGCCCGATCCTTTGCACAGAACTGCCAAACCTATCAAGAAACAACGCAAGGGGCAAAAAAAAAATATAGTCTGAGCAATTAAAATTGAGCGATAACTGTAATTTTTTGGGGGGATTATTGCTTTCTGTGATCAACAAATTTCTCACTCGTATTTGTGCTGCAGGTTATTCGTCTCGGAATGTTTGAGTTGCACTGTGATGAGCTGATTAGAACGCTGACAAAACGAGCTGATGCTATTTGTTCCAAAATCATTGCCAAAATGTTCAAAGACCATCAGGATCTAAATACGAGGTAAGAGTAATATCTTTTTTTTTTTTAAGTACAAACAACGGTGGCCCTGATCCAAGTCTAATAGGGGGGCACCTAATTTGTAACAGTTTAGGATCTGGATCTGGATCTGTAACCACGTGAAAAGGTGTACCCAGTATAAGTTTGGGCAACCTTTTTCCAGCCTTCCAGGTCTGTGGGCCAGTGGTGGATGTGGCCAGAGGGAAAGGTGGGTGGGTCAATGGATGTAACTCTTTCCTTTGTGCAATTAGCTACATGGCAGCCATGCAAAAATCTGAGGTTTTTGCTCCTCAGCAAAGTGGCATCATCGGAGTTCAAGGATGCATCCCAGCTGGGCAAAAATCATAGAGTTGTAGAGAGTTGGACCATGCAGGAGAAGATGGAATGGTCACATATAGCCCTGAGCCTGAGGCTCCTCAGTTCTGATGCAGTCGATTCAATTGGGCCTGTATGAGAATGCCATGTGGGTGGGAATGCCTGTGTCCGAATGCACATCTTCATCAGCAATGGTTGTGCACTTGGAAGGCAGTTTGCATGTCTGAATCTCCCCTTCTTGGATCAGGACATGTTCTTTTTTTAAGATGCTCTGTTCTCGCTGCCCTATATGTTCTCATGCCACTATGCACCTCACTCAAGTTATTGCTCAATTATAATTGCTCGGACTATATTTATTTTGCCCCTTGCGTTGTTTCTTGCGTTGTTCTGTGCAAAGGATCAGGCCCTATCATATGGTCCCTGTTCCCAGTAAAGCGACAGTTTTCTCTTCTGTGGCACAACTCTGCCTGCCCTCTCTCTGACGCTGCCTGGTTGTGGAATTGTTTTATAAAAGACATTCAGAATGGGGAGTGCGTAGGCCTTCCCTTCTCCTCTGTTGTAGAAGGATGCTTAAGTTAAGATAGAAGGTACACTTGGATCTCCTGGTAGAATTGAATTAGATACGAGATAATTGCTGGCTTCTGATTGTTTTAGAATGAAGAAAACAAAATTACTCGTCCACATTTTACTGCTGAAACGAAGACAGCTGGTTGGAGGGGGAAGCTAACCTGGAGTGGATTTTTGTGCGAAAGCCCTGGGGGCAGAATGAACCCAGGGCTCTAAATTCTTCTGTACGATACGATAATCTTTATTGTCATTGTCCCATACAGAACAACAAAATTGAAAAAAATCTACATCAGACATTCAGAAACCAACAAACCTGCTATCCCAACTATCCCAGCCTGCTTAGCCCCTAAAAACTCTGATACCCCATAATTGAATACAATATACTCACATACCTTACGCTGCTTTTAAAACCAAAATCGCATTTGGATAGAAACTGTTTCTCAGGCAGCTAGTCCTAGTCTTTATAACCCTGTACCTTCTTCCAGAAGGCAGAAGCTGAAAGAGATCATTTCCGGGGTGCGCACTATCCTATACTATCTCTGCAGCTTTCTTATGGCACTTGGAAGCATAGATTTGATCCAAGGTGGGAAGAGTGTACCCAATTATTCTCTCTGCAGTCTTTATAACCTTGGACAGCATTGTTTTATTCCCTGACCGTGCAGCTCCCAAACCACACACACAGACCATAAGTTAATACACTCTCAACAGTACAATGGTAAAATGCCATCAACAGGTCCTTTGAGAGATTATTTTTTCCAGAGGATTCTGGGTGGTGGATCTCAGAGTTTTAGGAAGCCTGAAGTCTACTCACCTCTGAGACCGAAAGGCACTGCATCTCTGGAATGTGAAAAGGATGGCTTTCTCAAATCTGTTGCATGTATGTTTCTGTCTATCTATCTATCTATCCATCTATCTAATTTGCTTTTCCAACTTCAGGCTGTGTGAAGAGTTTGAAAAGATAGCAGAGAAGGCCCTTTCCACGCCATCAAATACACACGAACTAATGGAATTTAAGGTATGCATTTCTTTTTGCAAGGAAATAAATTTACTTTAAAAAAACTGAAAACAAAAGGTTATCTCAATTCTAAGAACCCACACAGGCTATGCAAAAGTACCGCCCAGGACAAGTGACCCCTCCCCCCAAGGTTTCCTTCCTTTTTGGCTTAACAAATTTTTATAAAGCACACTTTAATGACTCTATTCGGAATTCCTTTCGCCATATCTAAGCAAACCTAATTCTGTCTTGGAGTGTGGCTGTACTTTATGTTTAAAAATAAATAAATGAATAAATAAATACTAGTGGTCCGTTAAAATGCAATATAGTGGTACCTCGGGTTAAGAACTTAATTCGTTCTGGAAGTCTGTTCTTAACCTGAAACTGCTCTTAACCTGAGGTACCACTTTAGCTAATGGGGCCCCCCGCTGCCGCCACGCGATTTCTGTTCTCATCCTGAAGCAAAGTACTTAACCCAAGGTACTATTTCTGGGTTAGCAGAGTCTGTAACCTGAAGCATCTGTAACCCAAGGTACCATTGTAAGCGAATTTTTTTCAGGTTGAAAGAGTGCTAAAATGTGTTTGCCACCAAGAGTATGAATCAGTTGTTTCTTCCCCCACTAGGCTTATATCGAGAAAGTGGAAACAGTTGACATGCTGGAGATGGAGCAGAGATTAATTGACTCTAAAAACTGCCTTGCATTCCTGATAGAGTGTACAAATCTTTCGCCAGTAGATATTCGACTGAACAACAGTGTCTTTCAGTGGTATGGGCGAATGGGGGAGATTTTTGAAGAACACAGAAAGATCATTAAGGAGAAAACAGAACAATTTCAAGAAGGGCTTAAAGTAAGCGTTCAGTTCTTCTTTTTTAAAGGTACAGTGGTACCTTGGGTTAAGAACATAATTCGTTCTGGAGGTCCGTTCTTAACCTGAAACTGTTCTTAGCCTGAGGTACCAGTACCACTTTAGCTAATGGGGCCTCCTGCTCCCTCCGCCGCATGATTTCTGTTCTCATCCTGAGGTAAAGTTCTTAACCCGAGGTACTATTTCTGGGTTAGCAGAGTCTGTAACCTGAAGCGTATGTAACCTGAAGTGTCTGTAACCTGAGGTACCACTGTACGTGGTTTACTGGGATAATACTTTGGATTGCTGTGTTGATAGTACTTATTTCAAAGCAAGTGGATATCAGTTAACTTGCTCAAGGCAAGTACCAATTTGGGCTTTATTCCTTTTAGTAGTATAATTGACCTACCAAAATCCCAGCAAATGGGGATGATATACAGAAACATTTGCCCTTCCTTGGAGGTTTTTAAGCAGAGGTTAGATGGCCATCTGCCATGGATGATTTCATTGAGATTCCTGCATCGCGGGGGGTTGGACTAGATGACTCTCGGGGTCCCTTCCAACTCCACATTTCTGTGGTTGTGTTCTTCTGCAGCTGGGTTGGGGCCTTAACTTGTTAGCTCACAAAGCATCCTGGGCTACCTTTTAAAATATAAGTGACAGTCCTAAAGGTTTTATGTGTAATAGTTCCATGGGAAATAGTTAAATTAATTGCTTTGTAGCAGGCATCCCCAAACTCAGCCCTCCAGATGTTTTGGGACTACAACTCCCATCATCCCTAACTAACAGGACCAGTGGTCAGGGATGATGGGAATTGTAGTCCCAAAACATCTGGAGGGCTGAGTTTGGGGATGCCTGCTTTATAGGCTTTATGGCTAGGCTGTTTTGGAACCTTGGCTCTTGCTTGCATTACAGTACTGATCTTCTGTATGTTATAATAATAATAATAATAATAATAATAATAATAATAATAATAATAATAATTTATTATTTATACCCCGCCCATCTGGCTGGGCTTCCCCAGCCACTCTGGGCGGCTTCCCAAAAAATATTAAAATACTGTAATACTGTACATCAAACATGAAAAGCTTCCCTAAACAGGGAAACCCAGTGCAAACCCAGTGACAAAAGGCATACTAAATATGTACAAATAAACTTCTGCCCTCGTATTCTAATACTGTATGCTGTGTATGCATGCCTCTGCCTCTGTTTCATATCTGCAACTTTTTATTAGATACGCTGTGAAAGATTTGTCGAGGAGCTGGAGAGTTATGCTAAGCAAGTTGAAGAATTTTATTCTTACGGGGACCTTCAGGAAATCAACCGGTACCTGAAAAAAGCCCAGGCGTTGAATACAAAGCTAGATGCAGCTGCTGATAAGGTAAGGCTTTGGGTTTGATGGTAGCTTTTAGCTCAATGACAGACCATACAGAAGGTCTCAGATTCAATTCTGGCAAATGCGGGCTGCCAGGCCTCCCTGTTTTGCCTGTGAGGTTGTTTATGGGAATCCGCGGCTACCTGCAATATACCTGACAACGTAGATGATGTCAGGTTTGTTGAAGTCAGAGTAGCGGAAACTTCCAAAAATGTTCAGAAACCAAGGCGCGGCTTCCGATTGGCTGCAGGAGCTTCCTGCACTCAGTTGGAAGCTGTGTCGGATGTTCAGCTTCCAAAAAAAGTTCGCAAACCGGAACACTCACTTCCAGGTTTGCGGTGTTCGGGAGCCAAAACGTACAAGTGCCAAAGCGTTCGACAACCAAGGTACAACTGTATATATACATTTTTGTTTTTTGTTTTTCAAAGATTTACAGACAAAAACACAAATCACATACATTTCTAATACACATATATTTGATTTCCTTCCCTCCCCTTTTGTGGTTTCTTTTTAATTTTCATTTTCATACTGCAGTTTCCCATCTTTAGTTTATTCTTTAGTTTCTCTAAATGATATGTTCAACAGCTTGTTTTACGTTAATCCTGCTAATGAGCTTATTTGCATACATGAGTTTTTCAAATAATTCCACAAATTTCCCCCAGTCTTTAATTAAAAACCCCCTCTTCTTCTTGGTTTCTTCTTACATCCGTTAACCTTGCCATTTTGGCATAATCCATTAATTTAATTAGCCACTCTTCCTTGGTTGGTACTACATCTTCTTTCCATCTCTGGGCAGAATCCATCAGATGTCAAGGAAATATACAACTGACTTTTAGAAGACATCTGAAAGCAGCCCTCTTTAGGGAAGTTTTTAATGTTTGATCTTTTATCTTTTATCGTGTTTTTAATGTTCTGTTGGGAGCTGCCCAGAGTGGCTGGGGAAACCCAGCTAGATGGGCGGATTATAAATAAATAAATAAATAAATAAATAAATAAATAAATAAATTATTATTATGGCATACACAGACAGGGTTTTTTGGTATCTCAGTACCTACTGCATTGTGTAGATTTTTAAATCATATGTATGACTTCCACCCTCTAAAAGTTGTAGTGTAGATATGACCTATGTTATGTTACTTTTGTAAAAAAACAATTCTGCTTTTTTTCTAGATTGATCAGTTTAATGCAGAAGAGGAGGCATATGGGTGGTTAGCATCTCAGTACCCTCAACGTAAAAAAATCCAGGATACCCTAAATCCATATCTTCGGCTTTACGATATGGCAGTAGAGTTTAACACCAAATACAGGAACTGGATGGATGGAATATTCACCAAGGTGAACCCAGATACAGTTGAGATGGATACAGGAAACTACTGGCGTGCATTGTACAAACTGGAAAAAACCTTCCACGATTCCCCAAATGCCTTATTTCTAACAACGAGGGTCAGGACAAAAGTGGAGGAATTTAAGGAGCATATTCCGTTGATCCAAGTGATTTGCAACCCCGGCTTGCAAGACCGGCATTGGGAGGCCATGTCAGAAATAGCCGGGTTCCCTCTGAAGCCCTCCGAAGATTCAACTGTCTCTTCATATATTGATATGCACCTTGAGCCATTCTTGGAAAAATTTGAAGGCATCAGTGAAACAGCCAGCAAAGAGCATTCGCTTGAGAAGGCCATGGTGAAAATGATTTCAGAATGGGATGCCATGGAATTTGTTCTTCTTCCTTACAGGGAAACCGGGACTCACATTTTATCGTCTGTGGATGATATCCAGATGTTGCTGGATGACCACATTGTTAAAACACAGACCATGAGAGGATCTCCTTTCATTAAACCTTACGAAAAGAAGATGAGGTAAAATATTTCCTAAGGGGGCGACGTCAATAACATAGCGCACAAGTGGCCTTGTTTGATTTGTGGTGTAGATCATTCAAAGCTATTTGTGGCTCAAAGGACATGCGAGAGTGGCAGACCATTGTGAAAAAGCAAATTGCTGATTTCATATAAAGTCAACGTGGGAAGAAGGTAGTTTAAAGTACAGGGCAGGCTGGAGAAGAGAGGTAAACTCCAGTCCCCCTTAAGTCCTGTGGTTTTTCTCTTTTTTTCCCCTTTGAAACTGGAAGTAGCCTCCTCTGGGAGGGAAAGTAGGTAGGACATTTTTTGGAGGGAAAGCATTATGGTGGAGGGAGAGTTCGGCTCCCAGAGCCCACCCTCTGCTTAATTTCCCACCAGTCCCTACTTGGGCCCTACCATTCTTACATCATGCAATCTCACAGGAACCCTGTGAAGTAAAATGGTGAGTGAAAACATAATACATATTGGTTTTATGTTTCTGTATAGATGTACTCCTGCTTCTCCTGTGTCACTCTCCTCCTGCCTTTACAAAAACCCAAAGAGTGGATACTAAATAAGCAGGCAAATTGGACAGGTCTATGGATTTGATATGGGACGCAGGTGGCGCTGTGGGTTAAAGCCTCAGCGCCTAGGGCTTGCCGATCGAAAGGTCGGCGGTTCGAATCCCTGCGGCGGGGTGCGCTCCCGCTGCTCGGTCCCAGCGCCTGCCAACCTAGCAGCTCGAAAGCACCTCCGGGTGCAAGTAGATAAATAGGGACCGCTTACCAGCGGGAAGGTAAACGTCGTTTCCGTGTGCGACTCTGGCTCGCCAGAGCAGCGATGTCACGCTGGCCACGTGACCCGGAAGTGTCTCCGGACAGCGCTGGCCCCTGGCCTCTTAAGTGAGATGGGCGCACAACCCCAGAGTCTGTCAGAGTCTGGCCCGTACGGGCAGGGGTACCTTTACCTTTTTATGGATTTGATACCATCGACCATGAAATCCTTCTGGACCATCTAGAGGAGCTGGGAGCTGGGGGCACTGTTATACAATGGTTCTGCTCCTTCCTCCTGGGCCATGTCCAGAAAGTGGTGTTGGGGGATGAGTGTTCAGACCCCTGGGCTCTCACTTATGGGGTGCCTCAGGGTTCCATCCTCTCCCCCATATGCCTCCTCCTCTGCATTAAACTGATCAATCTAGAGAAAAAGTAGAATTGGTTTTTTTAAAAAACAACAACAATGCAGTAGGTACTGAGATACAACCCCCCCCCCCTGTCTGTGTATGCAATCATCATCATCATCATCATCATCATCATCATCATCTCTCCCATGTGGGTTTGGGCTGGGTGTTCATTAGTATGCAGATGATACTCAGCTCTACCTCTCTTTTAAATCAGAACCAGTGAAGGCGGTGAAGGTCCTGTGTGAGTGTCTGGAAGTGGTTGGAGGATGGGTGGTGGCAAAAAGATTGAGGTTGAATCCTGACAAGACAGAAGTACTGTTTTGGGGGGACAGGGGGCAGGCGGGTGTGGTGGACTCCCTGGTGCTGAATGGGGTAACTGTGCCCCTGAAGGACCAGGTGCACAGCCTGGGAGTCATTTTGGACTCACAGCTGTCCATGGAGGCGCAGGTCAAGGAAATACACAACCACCTGACTTTTAGAAGACATCTGAAGGCAGCCCTGTTTAGGGAAGTTTTTAATGTCAGATGTTTTATCTTGTTTTTAATATTCTGTTGGGAGCTGCCCAGAGTGGCTGGGGAAACCCAGCCAGATGGGCAGGGTAATAATAATACTAACAACAACAACAACAACAACAACAACAAATACAACAACAACTATTATTATTGAAAATTAGTTACACCTTTTATGCTCAACATTAATAGCCTGAGACTTTTTGGTACAGAATTTGCATTTCACTGCATAGTATGGACTCCCCAACCAACAGAGACTAGGATGGGAAAGGGAACAGGGCATGAACCATTGTGTTGTTGGGTAAGCACAGGCTCTGGAACTGCTTTCCTTTGTGAAACCATGAGAGAGAACTACATCGGAGCTAGCATTTTTTCCTTACTCCCAGTTCTACAGGTGTATGAAGTTTTTAGACTTACTATGCGCCTTGTTGGGCGCTCATCCCAAGAGAAAGGTTGCTTCTCTAAGCAAGGTTCTAAAACTCTTGTGTGTTCTGCTTTGCAGGGAATGGGAAGCAAAACTTTTGCTGGTGCAGGAGATCCTGGATGAATGGCTCAAAGTTCAGGCCACTTGGTTGTATCTGGAGCCAATTTTCAGTTCTCCTGACATTATGGCTCAGATGCCTGAAGAAGGGAGGCGATTCACCTCTGTGGACAAAACATGGAAGGACATCATGAAATGTGCCATCCAGGTAACATTTGTTCTGTTTTTTGAAACAGCATACATAATGTGGTCTATGATCCACCCATATGATCTAGAAATCAGAAAAGAAATACTGATGGTAACAAACAGGGAATTGTGGTCTGTCTTACTAAGCTCAAAAATACTGCTTAAAATCAATTCAGAAATAAAGTCTGTCCTAAACTAAATTGCACATGCTGAAAGCTATCCTGTTGGAAACTAACCATTGTTAACTTGAAGGAATATTAGGAAGATTCTAACAGAATGCATGTAATTGTAGGAATGAAAGATGTTATAATTGTGAGTGGTAACTCAGTGTCTTGAACTTACTCTGATGTTTACTACGTAGCATCAATTTCAAGCGGGGTTACTTTCAATTACAGTGGTACCTCGGGTTACATACGCTTCAGGTTACATACGCTTCAGGTTACAGACTCCGCTAACCCAGAAATACTACCTCGGGTTAAGAACTTTGTCAAAACAAAAGAAAAGGAAAAAAAATCCTTCCAGTAGCACCTTAAAGACCAACTAAGTTAGTTCTAGGTATGAGCTTTAAGAACTTTGCTTCAGGATAAGAACAGAAATCGTGCTCCGGTGGCACGGTGGCAGCAGGAGGCCTCATTAGCTAAAGTGGTGCTTCAGGTTAAGAACAATTTCAGGTTAAGAACGGACCTCCGGAACGAATTGAGTACTTAACCCAAGGTACCACTGTACATGCGTTTTCGGCTGCAACTGTATATCTGGTCCTCAGTATGCTTGCTCAGAAGTAAGTCCCAATAACTTCAGCAGGACTTAAATTGCAGTTCTGGAATACATTGCTGGGAAGCACAGTGAACTTAGTGGAACTTACTTCTGAATAAGCATGCAAGTAAGGAGCCTCTTCACCCCCATCGTTCAGCCCAGACACTGAAGTCCAGCTCCGAGGGCCTTCTGGCGGTTCCCTCACTGTGAGAAGTGAGGTTACAGGGAACCAGGCAGAGGGCCTTCTCGGTAGTGGCACCCGCCCTGTGGAACGCCCTCCCATCAAATGTCAAGGAAATAAAGAACTATCTGACTTTTAGAAGACACCTGAAAGCAGTCCTATTTAGGGAAGTTTTTAATGTTTGATGTTTTATTCGTATTTTTAATATTCTGTTGGGAGCCACCCAGAGTGGCTGGGGAAACCCAGCCAGATGTGCATAATAATAATAATAATAATAATAATAATAATAATAATATAATTAGGCTGCAATCCTGTGCACACTAGGCAATGTGGGAGACACTGAGCTGCCCCTGCTCCATGTCTCTTTCACCCCCTCTTCCCAGTAATGTTTACTTCAACACTATATGTGAAATAGTGTCGTTCCGGCTGTCAGCAGCCATTGGGGGTGGGGTGGGGGTGGAGCATAGGCAATGCAAAGTCCCGTAATGCGTTTGTTAAACTAGATGTTATAAGGAACAGAGCAAAGCAGTCCCAGTAGCCCAATGACCCGTATAATGCCTATTCTGTCCTTATTAGAGGATAAATCACAGGGAACTCAGTGGGATCAGGCCCTTAGGCTGCAGCCCTGTGCACACTTAATTGGCACTAGGCAAGTGGAGCCTAACCATGCAAAGGTTTGGATTTGCATATCGTAAAAACGTGGCGTTCAAAATGTCATCTGCTCCTTTGTAGGTCGAATGTAAAAGTTCTGGGTGCAAGTCTTGGTATTCCTGCCTTATTACAAGACATCATCATGCTGATCTTGAAGTGTGTGTGTGTGTGAGAGAGAGAGAGAGTGAGTGAGTGAGTTTGTAGATAGAGCCACAGAATCATAGAATTGGGGGACAACATAGATCCTTTCATAGATATTTTCATTTCATTTCCCTGTTTTTCTTTAGCTTTGTTGCAATGTAATTATAAAAACTCCATAAAAATTATTTGACGACTGAAAATAAAGCTTGGTACTTACGACGAACGGTCTGGTAGCTCATTCTGCCATTCCATTTCCAGGCGCATGAACTCTCAAGATCCTTTTCCCCAGAAGGTGGCAGTGTGTGTCTAGGATTAGCAACTGGGTTTTATAGTTGTGAACAAAAATCCCCTATCATTGTAAACTAAATTTAAGCCTGTGCGTTGATTTTCTGACTTGCTGTTGTGTTTTATAATTGCTGCGAGAAACTGTAAAAATCCCCATTGCCCTGTGTTTTACCCCAGATTTGAATAGGCTTTATCTGTGTGGCTCAGAGCAATGAGGACGAAACTGCTCTTTTGATTTCGCCCTGGCTTTTGATTAAATGAGTCGAAAAAAGGCGTGATCTTTATCAACGTGGGAAGGAAGAGAAATGGAAGTTAAAATATCTTAGGATATGGGATTTGGCATAATAACAGACCAGAGATTCTTTTTCCATGCCCTGGCTTAGCCACAGTATAGTTTTAACCCCCCCCCGCAAGATATCTGCAAATAGCATCAATTCTCTGTAAAATCTTGATCCATGACTTCCTTGTTTATTCCTGATGTTCCATCACAGTTGTAGCTGTGAAATATAGCCAGAGGAAATCGTGAAAATGGGTGGCTGTAGCCTGTGCTAAAATGTGCTAAAATGTACATTTATTGCAGCTACCGCTTGAGGGTGCTCATGTGGCGTCAATCAGAGCATTTTTCTCTGGGCTGAGGGTGAAAGGCCATAGAAAGCATCTGGGGGACAGGAGACGAAAGATTACCCAAAGCTTATTTTATTATTTTCATTTATTATATCTGTATACTGCCTTATACCCTCAGGGCTCACGGCAGATGCAACATAAAATCACAATTTAAAAACCCAAAATACAGTCATACCTCATGTTGCGTTTGCTTCAGGTTGAGTGTTTTCAGGTTGTGTCCTGCGGCGACCCAGAAGTACCGGAAAGGGTTACTTCCGAGTTTCACCGCTCGCACATGCGCAGATGCTCAAAATGACGTCACTTGCTTGTGCAGAAGCGGCAAATCGCGAGACGCACAGACGCGGGTTGTGTTCTTCTCATGTTGCGAACAGGGCTCTGGAATGGATCCCGTTCGCAACCAGAGCTACCACTGTACATAATAAAAGTAAAAACCAAAAATAACCCCCCCCCAACACATTTTAAAAGGCCATTGGATGTCAAGAAATAGCAGTGCCAAGGATACTTTGAGAAGGAAAATGTGTTTTGTAGGGATGGTGTACATCAGAGGTCAGTAAACTTTTTCAGCGGGGGGGGGGGGGGGTTCCACTGTCCCTCAGACCATGTGGGGGGCCAGACTATATTTTGGAAAAAAAATTATGAACAAATTCCTATGCCCCACAAATGCATTTTAAATAAAAGCACACATTCTATTCATGTAAAAGCACAAGGCAGGCCCCACAAATAACCCAGAGATGCATTTTAAATAAAAGGATACATTCTACTCATGTAAAAACATGCTGATTCCTAGACCGTCCGCAGGCCGGATTTAGAAGGCGATTGGGCCGGATCTGGCCCCAGGGCCTTAGTTTGCCTACCCATGGTGTACATAGTCAAGGAAGCATGCTGATTCCGAATTCACTCACTCCAGTGTAACAAGATTATTTGAAAGCATTTCTACTTAAGAGTAAAGGAATGAGATGTGAGGGAGGAGTGTCTGCATGGGTAGGGTAACATTTAAATCTGTTTCCCCATTCATGTAGCTTATTGCCATACTCAGGTCATTGGGTTTGGGACCATTGTCTTAATTATGGGCACAAAATAAGCATTTAAGCATCTTTAAGTTCAAGTTGCCAAAGGGAAGCAGCTGTCTAGACCACACAGGATTTCTGACTGCAGAGAGGGGGAAACGAGAGAGAGTCAGTGGTTGGGAGAAGCTGACACTGGCTGGAGGAAACCAAACACAACACTATCTCTGCATGTTAAATCTTCTTATTCTACTTGTCTTCTTATTCTAATTGATGAAGTACAGGTCCATAGCTGAGTATTAAATATTTTCATCCCGATGACCCTTAAGGGAAACAGGTAACTGCAGCAATTTCCTGTCCATTAAAATGGGAAAATATATACAGTGGAACCTCGGGATGGGAAGGGAAGGGAGTTTGGACTTGATACCCCGCCTTTCACTCCCCTTAAAGAGTCTCAAAGCGGCTAACGATCTCCTTTCCCTTCCTCCCCCACAACAAACACCCTGTGAGGTGAGTGAGGTTGAGAGATTTCAAAGAAGTGTGACTAGCCCAAGGTCACTCAGCAGCTGCATGTGGAGGAGCAGGGAATCGAACCCGGTTCACCAGATAATGAGTCCACTTCTTTTAACCACTATACCACACTGGCTCTCGGGTTATGGTGGGGATCCGTTCCAGAGACCCTGCCGCAACCTGAAAACGCCACAACCCAAATCATCACTTCTGCGCATGTGTGGTGCGATTTAGCGCTTCTGCGCGCACACGAACAGCGCGATCCCAGAAGTAATCCATTCCGATTCTTCCGGGTTTGCACCAGTCACAAGCAGAGGGTAACGTAAGCCGGAGGCAACGTTACCCAAAGTTCCACTGTGTACAAATTTTGCCATACTAGAACTAGGGCTGGGCGATATATCATCCAAAACCATATCCTAGTCCATATCATGATATCGGTTTCATAACCTTTGACCTGGCAATATATCGCGAATCATGATGTGTGTGCACTATCTGAAAATCACAGCGTGGGGGAAAACTGTGAAGCCAGCCAAGGCCTCTACATAGCTCCATCCTTATTTCAGACGTTGTGATATATCAGTATATCGTGATGGTTAGCTGGTGATGGTATCACGGTGTTGAAAACCAGCCCTAATAGAACATACACATATCTTTGTATGCCTATTGACCTCCAATGTAGTAGAGCAGTCAGCAAGAAGCAAAAGGGAATTCTGCAACATTTCAAAACCCAGCCAGATTTCAATTTTTTTAAAACTTGATGGCAGTATATCGTAGAAACGTGGAATTTTAGAATTGGAAGGGATCAAAATCTCATCTAGTCTAACCTCCTGCTGGGCATGAATCTTTTGTTCAATGTGGGGTACATACCTGTGTTTCTCAGATTAAGAGTCTCATGCTCTACCAACTGAGCTATTCCATGGCACTTGACCCCAAATTTCATTATCTCCATTCTAGAGGAAAGGTAAACAGTTAAACCCCACATTTACTAAATTCTGTTGAAAATAGTGGAACAGATACTGTCCAATATTAATTACCGGTGAATGCCAGCTGTTAGTAGCTGTCAGATACTGATTGCTTCAGTTATTGGAGCTTGTCAAATACTAACCCTTACCCAAATGAGTTTTAATAAATAAACCGAGTAATTAATAACTAAATCTGCAGATGCCTTCTCTCCTCTGTAAAATTGAAGTGTGGGTGCCTCATCTTAAATGCTTCCTCTCATATGATGTTTGTTAAGATATGTTAAAAACAATTCACTTTCTTTCTTTTTTAAAAAACAGTGTTGCTTAATTTAGTAAATGAATTTTTTTAAAAAAGTGATTCATTAGTAAATTCATTTGTTAAAGGTCGCATGCCTGTTTCTTTTTTTAAAAAATAAGATTTTGTTAAAGCTTTTTCATAATACAATAAGATAAAAGAAACTAATCTAAATAAAAACAAAAACAGAGTGAGAGAGAGAAAAGAAAATACCAAAGGAAAGCCAAAAAATAGAGAAAGCCAAAAAATAGAAGGAAAAAAGAGAGGAAAAAGAGGAAAAACAATAGGACTTCTGATTATTTGTCTGTCAGTTACATATGTAAAAGAAATTACTCAAAATATTCACTCTAGAATGACATCCAACTGATCTACTTACTGTTAAGGAATATTTCCCCAATTCTCCAACCCAAATGTGCCAGATTAATTCGTTTTCCTTTTCACACAAGAAGTCCAAAAGGGCTTCTCTAATTACTGTTACTGATAAATATGAGCAATAGTTTTTCTCTAATCAAACATATCAACTTTATCTCCAACAACTTCAGCAACCATTCCTCCATATTAAACAACCGTAAATCTTACAATCTATGTTCACACAAGAGTCTCTCTACATATATTAAAATAATATTCCACAGTCCTTTTCTTATTATGCATTCCTTAATTTGCACCCAATTCCATCGCTTCCATTCCCATTTCCTGTTGTATTTGCCGTGGTTTTCCATCAGGTTGCATGCCTTTCTCTAATGTTACTGCATGCCAGAGCTAGTTATAAGTCAGCTG
Source organism: Podarcis cretensis (assembly GCF_951804945.1). NCBI lineage: Eukaryota > Metazoa > Chordata > Lepidosauria > Squamata > Lacertidae > Podarcis > Podarcis cretensis. The sequence continues at coordinate 124,276,599 of NC_137170.1, forward strand.
TCAAGATTCTGGCTGGTAACCTGTCAGATGCTCTCAAATGTTGGCTATATACATGACATCTGTCAGATACTGTACAGTGTTGAAATAAAAGCTATGTTGAGAAGGCTCAGTAAATATTCATACATCCGTTTATTCCTTTGTTTATGTATTGAGAACATTTATATCCCACTGTCCCAGCTCGAGACTGAACGGGTCAAAGTGGCAGACAAGTACAGAATATTTTAAAAAGTAAAAAAAGCAAAAACAATGAGAAAGCTAACAACAAAAATATCAGCAAAGCCACAACTGAAAAGTAGAATAGGCAGGACGTGTTGGCCAAGGGAAAAATTCAGGAGGTGATGAAATTCAGAAGCAGCTGAGAAGAGAGAAGAGGAGTTCAGGGATTATTATTTTTTAAATTATTTTAAAATTTGTGTGTCCTTGCTTCTCAATTTGATCCATTTACATGGTTTTATATGTTTTGTGGTATATTATGCATTGTGACATGCCATTATTTTTGTTGATTATATTTTAATAATTCTTTAATGTAATTGTTAACTGTAAACTGTTTAATTATTATTTGCTGATATTTAATTTTACTGCTTACTTTTATATTCTAAAGGATTATTGAATGCTGCTTTATTTGATATAAGTTGATTATTTTAAAGTTATGCTTTTATTGCTTTTTTGTGCTTAGGTGTTTCTTCCGCCTTGTGTATACAGTCATACCTTGGAAATTGTACGGAATCTGTTCCGGAAATCCGTTCGACTTTAAAAACATTCGAAAACCAAAGCGTGGCTTCTGATTGGCTGCAGGAAGCTCCTGCAGCCAATCGGAAGCCGCAGAAGCTCCGTCAGATGTTTGGCTTCCAAAGGAACGTTTGAAAACCGAAACACTCAATTCTGGGTTTTGTATGTTCTGGAGCTGATTTGTTCGGGAGCCAATGTGTTTGAGATCCAGTAGTGGTAATACAGAAAGGCGGTATACAAACTAAAAGTGAAAAGTGAAATGAAATGACATGTCAGTGCCACAGAAGGATCAAGGGAACTTTCAAAGATGATTCATTATCAAAAATGTACATGATTCATTATAAAAAATGTGCATTATCAAAAATGATTCATTATCAAAAATATACAGATGAAAATGGAGCCAATTCCTCTCACCTCTGGGCTTTTCACCTTCTAGAGCAGAGATGTTAAAACAGTGACCCTCCATATCTTGTTGGACTACTGCTCCCAGAGTCTCATTCTATTGGCCGCACTACCCGGGGCTGATGGGAGTTGCAGTCCAGCAACACTGAGATGGCCACAGCTTCGTCGCTCCTTCTTTTCGAGCAACTGAGTCCCTAACACAACAACAACTGGCCTTTAGATTGAGATGGTGCTGGTTTTCGTAATCCTTTCTTCCTTTTTTCAGGACAAGCATGTTCTGACGGTAGTGATGATAGACAAGATGCTGGAAAAACTGAAGAAATGCAACGAGTTCCTAGAACTGATTCTGAAGGGGCTGAATGAGTATTTAGAAAAGAAACGCCTCTTCTTTCCCAGATTCTTCTTCTTATCCAATGATGAATTGCTGGAGATTCTATCAGAGACCAAAGATCCGACACGGTATATAGTATTGGTTGATACGCAGCCGTAATTCACCTTAACGAAGTTTTCACATGCTATGAGGCAACAATGAACACATAGACACATAGTCACCTGTTCCTTATATATTGAAAACGTTGCCATCCCTCCCGTTGTAGCCCTGACGTTATTTTTCACTACTGTATTTTCTGGCATATAAGACTACTTTTTAACTCAGGAAAATCTTCTCAAAAGTCGGGGGTCGTCTTATACGCTGGCTACAGCAGCAGCTCCTGCAGTAACCCCCAACCAAAGGTCAAAATGACAGCAAATTAAATCAGAGGACACCAAGCTCTCTAGATGAAGCAGAAATACGCTTGAAACTGCTCCCGGTAGTAGACCACTAGCAAATTCCACAAGAGTGGCTCAACAAAAGCAGTAAAAAACCCTCCCCAAAATGCTTCAGCAGGTCCGACAAAAGCAATAACCGAGTGAAATTCAGCGACATCCTAGCGATTGAGGAAGCGAGCCAAAGAGGAAGCCCTCCGGCTCGCTCCTCTCTTTAAACAGACCTGGCCATGCGCCCCCCCCCCCCGCAAGCCACTGGGAAGTGGAGTGGATTTCTGAGCTGGACTGGAGACTGTTTTTTTAAAATTTTATTTGGTGTGCGTTGGAAGAGGGGTAGTCTTATACGGCGAGTATATCCCAAACTGGAAAAGTTGGGGGTCGTCTTATACACCTAGTCGTCTTATACGCCGGAAAATACAGCACTTTGTCTCCTGTGTCCCCTTCACAACAGGGGTAGGAAACCTTTTTCCAACCGAGGGCCACATTCCCTCCTGGGGCAAGCTTCTGGGGTCCACATGCCACTGATGAGTCAGGCAAAAGTGGAAAGAGCAACAAATGTCAATTTCAGCTTTGTACAATGGGCTACTTTCTCCATAAACTCTCACATCCTTCTCTATCATCCATCCAGGCAAACAAGAAACATGATCCCTTGCGGGTAGGCAAACTGAGGCAGGGTGCGCGGGGTTGACTAGCGGAGCAAGTCCATGGGATTTCTGTAGATTTCTACACTTTGGATCACGATCTGGATTCGGATCCAGAGTGGGCTGGAATGGGTCCAATCCCAGTTTACAAATGGGATTGTGTGTGTGATCATACACCGACTTAGGCACAAATATAGATGGTGCTGACCTTTAAAGCCCTAAACGGCCTCGGTCCAGTATATCTGAAGGAGTGTCTTCACCCCCATTGTTTTACCCGGACACTAAGGTCCAGCACCGAGGGCCTTCTGGCGGTTCCCTCCCTGCGAGAAGCCAAGTTAAAGGGAACCAGGCAGAGGGCCTTCTCGGTAGTGGCGCCCGCGCTGTGGAACGCCCTCCCACCAGATGTCAAAGAGAACAACAACTACCAGACTTTTAGAAGACATCTGAAGGCAGCCCCGTTTAGGGAAGCTTTTAATGTTTGATGTATTACAGTATTTTAATATTTTTTTGGAAGCCACCCAGAGTGGCTGGGGAAGCCCAGCCAGATGGGCGGGGTATAAATAATAAATTATTATTATTATTAAATATAGATGCTCTGCACCCTAGATTTTGCAGTTGAGATTCCATGGATTTAGAACTTGGACTCTGTGTGTGGAGGTTCTATTGTAAATGTGAAGTCAAACATGCAACCATGGGGGGGTATGCTACAGGATGGATGGGGAGCATCTTAGGCCCCCCCAAGGGGGGGACAGAAGCGTCTCTCCAGATCTTTGTTTGTTTGTTTGTTTGCATTGAATTTATATACCGCCTTGTATCTGGGGGTCTCAGGGCGGTTCACAGAATAAAATCAAGACATAAAACCACAAAATACATAATACAGTGGTACCACCGGTTAAGAACTTAATTCATTCTGGAGATCCGTTCTTAACCTGAAACTGTTCTTAACCTGAAGCACCACTTTAGCTAATGGGACCTCCTGCTGCTGCTGCGCCGCCAGAGCACAATTTCTATTCTCATCCTGAAGCAAAGTTCTTAACCCGAGGTACTATTTCTGGTTTAGCGGAGTCTGCAACCTGAAGTGTATGTAACCTGAAGTGTATCTAACCCGAGGTACCACTGTAAAAATAAAAACAACAACCCAATAGCCTGTCCCCCCCAACCCCCCCCCCCCCACATTTTAAAAGGGCATAGGATGCAAATCAAATCAACCAAAGGCCTGGTTAAAAAGGAACATTTTTGTCTCGCGCTTAAAGGTGTATAATGAAGGCGCCAAGCGAACGTCCCTGGGGAGAGCCATCCACAGATGGGGAGGCACTGCAGAGAAGGCCCGTTCTCATGTTGCCACCCTCCAAACCTCTTGAGGAGGAGGCATTTGAAGAGGGGCCTCAGAGGATGATCTCAGGGTCCAGATGGGTTCATAGGGGAAGAGGCGGTCCTTGAGGTATTGCGGTCCTGAGCCGTTTAAGGCTTTATAGGTCAAAACCAGCACTTTGAATTGGGCCTGGAAACTAACTGGTAGCCAGTGCAGTCGGACCAGGATTGGGGTAATATGCTCAAACCGTCTTGCTGCAGTGAGCAACCTGGCCACTGAATTCTTCACTAGCTGAAGTTTCTGAATCTTCAGAGGCAACTCTATGTAAAACGCATTGCAGTAATCTAACCTTGAGGTTACCAGAACATAGACAACAGTAGTTAGGCTATCCCTGACCAGATAGGGGCGTCCGAAGCTGATGGAAGGCACACTGAGCCACTGCCCATTGGCTTTGCCCATTCTTCAGCTCACATGTCTCACCAGCTCTTTTCTGCACTATCCTTGAATGCTGCTATGTGTCCTCTAATTCTGATAATACGTGGTTAGAGGTGTGTATACAGTGGTACCTTGGGTTAAGAACTTAATTCGTTCTGGAGGTCTGTTCTTAACCTGAAACTGTTCTTAACCTGAGGTACCACTTTAGCTAATGGGACCTCCTGCTGCCACCGTGCAATTTCTGTTCTCATCCTGAAGTAAAGTTCTTAACCCGAGGTACTATTTCTGGATTAACGGAGTCTGTAACCTGAAGCGTCTGTAACCCGAGGTACCATTGTATAGATGGCATTGTTTTGTGGCTGGAATGTAGCTCCTCTCTCTTTTTCTGCTGGCCATGGCCACCTCTTGCACATGGCTTATTGGAAGGTTTCAGCACAAAAGGAATGTGCTGGAAAAGTTTCTCTGTCCCTACTTATAGGAAGTGGGCAGCGCTAACAGAAGACTCTTGATCCTTGTACAGGTTGAAAGTCTGTACAAGATTGATGGTGTGACGCAATCAGGCCTTCGGCACGAATAGCTGTCTGACAAATTGGTCAGAAGGATGGTTATTGATCACAGTGGTAAAATAACACTGGGTGGCTATCTTAATGCTTGCTGGAAACTGTTCCAGATGTACTTACAGAACACTTAAGCACAACACCTCTACACACACACACACACACACACTCACAAATGTGAAATAAAAAATGCACAAAATAATTTTATGTGTTAGGCAGCAAGGTAGATTTTTTGAAGTTACCTACTATTCCTGGTACATTCTAGCTATTTGCTGGAAATTTTCTAGGACTGTTCCAGTAGATGTTTATTTCCATGTTCAACATGTTTCAGAGAGAATTTACAGCAAATGGTACAGTATTTAATATGCAGAGTGTATTGTTTGTGAGACTGATAAATGGGGATGAAAAATGCTCTCTGTGGATAGAAGAAACTGCTCTGACTCATTGAGATAGTGTGAGGCTATTAATCTAAATATATAACACACAAACAACTTGTTCTTTGAAGGCGTCATAACTTGTTGCTTAACGCACCGTTTGTTTCTTAATTCCCCTCTTTCTTATTTCTGCAGGGTGAAGCCTCACTTGAAAAAGTGCTTTGAAGGAATTGCTAGTGTGGAGTTTACCGAAGTCTTGGATATCACGCACATGAAGAGCAGTGAAGGAGAAGTCATAGCCCTCATTAACACAATATCAACAGCTAAAGCTAGAGGTCAAGTGGAAAAATGGCTAGTTGAACTGGAAACAGCGATGGTCAACTCCATTCACAAGGTAACATATATCACATTTGGGTAAACGCCAAACAAATAGATAAAGCTAAACTACAATAAGGGCAGGGATTAACATTCCAGCTTAACCAAGTGAAGGGAGATGTATAAATTTAATAAATCAAAACAATAAAAGCAAAAAAGGAGTGTTAACTCGCGTTAAATACACTAGTCAGATTAAATCAAATAAACAAGAAATATTCGGTGTTATGTTGGAGGGGATGCCAGGAAATAGGGAATTATGTTCACATGTGGTGGGGGTGTAAATATGTACAATTTTGGGGGCAAAGGGTGTTTAAAGAGATAACAGAAATCACAGGGTTAAAGCTGACTGAAAGTCCAGAGGTAGCATTCTTATCAAGTTACGATGGGGTGGAAGGTTCGCAGGCTAGGAAAGACTTGCTCACAAATTTATTGACAGCTGCACGAATTATTATAGCTAGGAAGTGGAAGGGGCAAGCAGAAAACAAAATGGAAGCATGGTATAAGGAGGTGTGGGATATAGCTATTAACGATAAATTAACATGTGCCATCAAGGTAAGACGGGCAGTACGCTGGAGAAATGACTTTGAGAAGATATGGAGGGTGTTTGTAGAATTTGTACTGTTAAAATGGAAAGGGGTCAAACCATCCCAAGAGGTGCTGAAATTTTGTGAGGTTGGATAGTTACAATGGAATGGTCTCGGTGGTGGGGTGTACATTTTTTTTCTTATTTGTTTATGTTTATTACTTTGTAAAAAAAACATTCAACAGACTGAATAACCCCTGATCTTAACCAGGGGTTCATCTCTTTCATCAATAGCAGCTCACTCATTCCCTCTCTGTCTCTCACACAAAAGAGGCCTCTACTCTGTGGCTGAGGAGCATTTTGAAACCTTTCACCAACTCCCCAGTCCCTCCGGGCTCTCGTCCTGAGAGGTGTGAATCTTTGCCCACAAACACCAACAGCAGAAACATCCCTCATTTTTATAGTAGCAACGGAGCAAAAAACAAACAAACACAGAAGGGAAAGAAGGTAAAACTAAACCATGGCTGGTGTTTCTCCTCTTTTCCTGGTACTGACACGCTCCCCACAAGTAGGGCTGTGCGATATCTGGTTTTCAATATCATGATACAGTGATACCTCGGGTTAAGAACTTAATTCATTCTGGAGGTCTGTTCTTAACCTGAAACTTTTCTTAACCTGAAGCACCACTTTAGCTAATGGGGCCTCCTGCTGCTGCCATGCTGCTGGAGCATGATTTTTGTTCTCACCCTGAAGCAAAGTTCTTAACCCGAGGTAATATTTCTGGGTTAGCGGAGTCTGTAACCTGAAGCGTATGTAACCTGAGGTACCACTGTATATCACCAACTGAACACTGTGATATACTGATGCAGTCGCAACTTGGTTTTCAAACAGCCTAGTTCTTGAACATTTTGGCTCCCAAACGATCGAAACCCAGAAGTGAGCGTTCTGGTTTCTGAATGTTCTTTTGGAAGCCGAATGTCCGACGGGGCTTCCGCGGCTTCCGATTGGCTGCAGCAGCTTTGGTTTCCGAACGTTTTGGAAGTCGAATGAACTTCTGGAACGGATTAAGTTCGAGAACCAAGGTACCGCTGTATGTCTTTTGCTTGTCATAGAGTCATAGAATTGTAGGGTTGGAAGGGTAATCTAGTCCAACTACCATTTGCCCAGATGTTTTTCTGGATTCTTAGATCATAAATATTACAGATTGAACCCTTTCTGCTAGCAGAGGGGCTGAGTTCTGCCTGATATTGGGGGAGGGGGCTCGTTGTGTGTGTGAGAGACGCCACTTGTGCGACACACATGTGTGATGCCACGCACGTCGGGAGGAGTCCGTGTACCCTGCCGCCGCCGCAGGGAGACCTGGCAGGGCCCCTCAAGATGGGGGGGGGGGCGTGCTCAGCCCCATCCCCACATACTTTGGGGACTGAGATGTTCGCAGCCCCATAGAATTGGTGCCTATGTCTGCTAATTATCTGGTCCAATAGCAGCAGCTGTTTTAAGTTTTTGAAAATGTGTACATGCATGTGAATTGTGCTGCTGCACTCAGAGAGGGCCTGATCCGCACTGGAGGCTGTTGGTGTGGTGTAGCAGAGGACTCAAGGAGCCCCTATGTTATGCTGGCTCAAGGCCTCCGTGGGCAACCAGGGATCCATAAACAGAGACTTCAGGAGGCCTTTTGGAAGAAATACACAGTGCAAAATTTGCTCTATCCATTAAAGGAGAAGGGGAAGTTGTTCAGTCTGAATCAATGCATCCAGCTAGTATGTGATAATCAGAGCACAAGTGTTGTGGCTCACCCCGACAAATTTACAGCCCAGTAGTATTTCCCATGAATTGGTTAACAGTGAAGGAAAAAACAAAACAAAAACTACAGTGCTAACGAAGTTGTATTGGAGCCGCAGCAATGAAAGACAATTTCTGTGGGGTTTGCTGACAGCATGCCACAGGATGAATACAGCCTGATTAAAAATGGTCAATTGGCAGCTTTCTTTTCTGAATCTGTTTTTGATGAAGCTCACTTCATTTGCTCTCTTGGTCTGTTTTCGGCATCCTTCGTGCCTTCCTTTCCTATTGTAGTTTTTATAAGGCACTTTACTGCAATTCTCGTGGCTCAATGCTTAGACTGAAAAGCGTCGTTGAACGTGCTAATCTTTAAACACGTGATTGCACTCCTTTTGTGTACAATCAAGGCTAGAACAGGCTTCCAAACAATCCTTCCAGTGCACTTAGAGGTGGAAGTTGATTTGTTCCTCTCAGAGTGAAGGGAGAGCAATCTTCTTAAATTCAGGTGCTCAGAACCATGGGCAAGCTGCAAAGGGACGCCATGTTTGCATTTTGTAAGATGTTGATCTGGTTCAGATGCTTGCTTGAGCTGAAGGTAGGAATAATAATAATAATAATAATAATAATAATAATAATAATAATAATTTATTATTTATACCCCGCCCATTTGGCTGAGTTTCCCCAGCCACTCTGGGCGGCTTCCAATCAAGTGTTAAAAACAACACAGCATTAAATATTAAAAACTTCCCTAAACAGGGCTGCCTTCAGATGTATTTTAAAAAGAAGATAGCTGCTTATTTCTTTCACATCTGAAGGGAGGGTGTTCCACAGGGCGGGCGCCACTACCGAGAAGGCCCTCTGTCTGGTTCCCTGTAACCTCACTTCTTGCAATGAGGGAACCACCAGAAGGCCCTTGGTGCTGGATCTCAGTGTCCGGGCTGAACGATGGGGGTGATGCAATTTAGGCATTATGGAGTGCCAAGGTAATAACCCTGTGTGGCAGAGATTAGGCTGCGAGAATTTTAGCACTGTTTTCTTCCCTGTAGTTGTAAATCTGGGCTTTCCTTTCATATCCACTTGGTTTTTCTCTGACACATTTCTTTACCTTCAGGTGATTGGTTTTGCTATAGAAGCCTACCCAAAATCTCTCCGTATAAACTGGGTAAGGGATTGGCCTGGACAAACAGTTCTGTGTGTATCCCAGACTTTCTGGACCTTGGAGGTCCAAACAGCTATTAAAAATGGCCAGCAGGTAAGCATATATTTTTAACCACATCATCTGGGAATATGGGGCTCACCAGCCTGAGAAGGTAGCTTGTCTAGGAGAAGGAAAACTCCACTGCCTTGTGGGAAATAGGGATGCAGGAGAAATTCGCTTTGACTCGTATTTTAATGCAAGCCTACCTAATTTGCACTACCTAGGACAATACAGGAACTGAAAAGCAGCTCTCCACCGAAATCCGAAATCCGCACTTCTCTGAACGTTAGAATGCAGCTCTTCTACCAAATAATGCATACAGAAATGTGTAAATTAGGGGGACACGTTCATAATAATTCAGCAGAGAACATACAAAATGCATTATGTTATGGGAAATTGCTTGCAAAGATGTGTATATCATTAGTCAAAATTGCATCTATAAAATTTATATTAGGAGAAATGTGATTAAAACTCCGGTGATTTTTTGTGCGGACAAAAAAGCCAAACAAAATAATAATAATGTCAAACAAAAATAATAATGTCAAAATGTGGTTTAAAAAAATGGAAAACCAAGAGAAATCCCCAGTGATCAATTTGTCTATTTCAGTACCAAGAAAGCTGGCTCTCTCATTCCCAAACTGTTTTTACAGTAGCATGCAAATATGCAGTACTTCATTTTAAAAACTGCATCACCCTGAGATTGTGTTATAGATACAAAGCTCTGCCATTATCCTCCCCCCCCCCGGAAAATGTTTGAACCTGAGGGATAATAGAATTGTAGAGTTAGAAGGAACCACAAGGATGATCTAATCCAGCTTCCTAAGTTGTTTTGAAGTTGTTTTATACTTCAAGCACAAGGGGCTGAATCTCAGGGCCTTTGAATGGAGTTCTCTTAATGCAAAGGGGGCACTCCTGGCACCTGCAAAACAGAAGAGAATGTCTGATTTTCTCCCTTGCACACACTGCAAATTACTGCTACTACTACTTTATTACTTATACCTCACCCATCTGGCCAGGCCTCCCCACCCACTCTAGGCAGCTCCCAACAGAATATTAAAAACACGATAGAACATCAAACATTAAAAACTTCCCTAAACAGGGCTGCCTGGAAAGTCAGATAGTTGTTTATTTCCTTGACATCTGATGGGAGGGTGTTCCACAGGGTGGGCGCCACCACCGAGAAGGCCCTCTGTCTGGTTCCCTGTAACCTCACTGATTGCAGTGAGGGAACCAACAGAAGGCCCTCGGGTTGGAAGTACTCCTTCAGGTATACCAGACTGAGGCCGTTTAGGGCTTTAAAGGTCAGCAGCAATACTTTGAATTGTGCTTGGAAATGTACTGGGAACCAATGTAGGTCTTTCAGGACCAGTGTTATATAGCCCCGGCGGCCACTCCCAGTCGCCAGTCTAGATGCCGCATCCTGGATTAATTGCAGTTTCTGGGTCACCTTCAAAGGTAGCCCCACGTAGAGCGCATTGTAGTAGTTCAAGTGGGAGATAACTAGAGCATGCACCACTCTGGCGAGACAGTCTATGGGTTTTCCAGACATGAACTTATGAAAACCCAGAAGCCAGTTTTAAAAGAAGCAGTATTGGGGGTGGGGGAGCTCTGTACATTTCTGCTGATGTGATGATGTTTAAGCATGTACCGTTATTTTTCCGTCTATAAGACCCCCCATGTATAAGACGACCCCTATTTTTTTGAGCCCAAAATTAAGAACTAAACATTTTAAACATTCCGTATAAGACGACCCCCAATTTTAAACTTAAAAAAAATGGGGGGGGAACATAGTCTTATACACAGAAAAATACGGTAATTTGTTTGCGTCTGATCCCTTCCCCCTCCCCAAACCTCTCTCAGGCACTTGAAAAGTACCTGGAACAGTGCAATGGGCAGATTGATGGCATTGTCACACTGGTGCGAGGAACGTTATCAAAGCAGAATCGAGTAACTCTCGGAGCACTTGTCGTGCTCGATGTTCATGCTCGGGATGTTCTGGCAAGTCTAGTAAGCAAACATGTCAATGACGAGACTGACTTCGAATGGCTGAGCCAGCTTAGGTACTACTGGGAGGTAAGTGAAGCCCTTAAATCACGTTAGGAGATGATTTCTGTTTGCAGTTTCCCAGTTTGGGCTAACTTGCTGACACAGAGTTAATGCACGAATACGAGAATTTTTTTGCTGGCGATAAAAGATATCTCTCGCCTGTCATCCTATAGACTGAGAGTTAAGAGGTCTAATATGTATACATATATGGTTTGTAATTAAAATTATTTTCCCCAATCACCTTGCACACCTTTTGAATTTGCAATAGGTGCACATATAAAACTTATTCAGTCAAAGGCCACATTGTTTTAGAAGTCCAGATTTTATATTACTGTTTTTGAAAGGGGAAGAAAAAGGAGTAGCGTATATACTTTTGAACTGAGTGGCCTTAATCTTTGTCAGAATCATACTGTACAACCTGCTAGACCGAGCGATTCCCCCAATCTCCCCCCTCGTGAGCTACATTGGAGCCGATGAACTAGAAAGAAACTGTGGTCTGTATGTGATTTCTCCACCGTCCCCCTGCTTATTCCATGCATTTCATGGTTGTTGTTTTCCGCATAGGAGGGGCATCTACAAACAAAGATGATCAATGCCGGTTTGCGGTATGGATACGAATATCTCGGCAATACCCCTAGGCTGGTTATTACCCCATTAACAGATAGATGCTACAGGTAAAAAACAGTTTGGGTAATATTTATTTATTCACTTACGTTTATTAATCTGCTGTTTTTCGGCCCTGGGCAGTTGAGAACAAAAATACCAACATACAGGTGAAACTCAGAAAATTAGAATATCGTGGAAAAGTTTATTTATTTCAGTAATTCAACTTAAAAGGTGAAACTAATATATGAGATGGACTCATGACATGCAAAGCGAGATATCTCAAGCCTTTATTTGTTATAATTGTGATGTTCATGGTGTACAGCTGATGAAAACCCCAAATTAACAATCTCAGAAAATTAGAATATTAAATGAAATCAGCAAAACAAGGACTGCAAATAGAGCAATATTGGACCTCTGAGAAGTAGAAGCATGCACATGTACTCAGTACTTGGTTTGGGCCCCTTTTGCATCAATTACTGCCTCAATGCGGCTGTAGTAGTGTACATGGATAAGTTTCTATACAGTTTTTGGTAGTTCTGTCCCCAAGTCTTTCAGGGTTTTATATGTCAGTGTAGCCTTCTACACCCAAGCTTGAATTGTGAATGGAAGTGTATAGGCAACCAGTCCAGCTTCTTCCGGATTGGTGTTATATGATGCCAAATGGCTGTGCCACTCAACAGTGAGTCCAGGGTGGCCTCACTCAGAATGCCTTAGAAACAGGAAGCTTACCAGAGCACAGATCAACGTGGCAATAATAATAATAATAATAATAATAATAATAATAATAATAATAATAATAATAATTTATTATTTATATCCCGCCCATCTGGCTGGGCCTTCCCAGCCACTCTGGGCGGCTTCCATAAAAACCAAAAATACAGTAAAATCACACGTTAAAAACTTCCCTGAACAGGGCTGCCTTAAGATGTCTTCTGAATGTCAGGTAGTTGTTTATCTCTTTGACATCTGATGGGAGGGCGTTCCACAGGGCAGGCGCCACTACCGAGAAGGCCCTCTGCCTGGTTCTCTTTAGCCTCACTTCTCGCAATGAGGGAACCGCCAGAAGGCCCTCGGCGCTGGACCTCAGCGTCCGGGCAGAACGATGGGGGTGGAGACGCTCCTTCAGGTATACTGGACCGAGGCCGTTTAGGGCTTTAAAGGTCAGCACCAACACTTTGAATTGTGCTCGGAAACATACTGGGAGCCAATGTAGGTCTTTCAAGACCGGTGTTATATGGTCTCGGCGGCCGCTCCCAGTCACCAGTCTAGCTGCCGCATTCTGGATTAGTTGTAGTTTCCGAGTCACCTTCAAAGGTAGCCCCACGTAGAGTGCATTGCAGTAGTCCAAGCGGGAGATAACCAGAGCATGCACCACTCTGGCGAGACAGTCCGCAGGCAGATAGGGTCTCAGCCTACGTACCAGATGGAGCTGGTAAACAGCTGCCCTGGACACAGATTTGACCTGTGCCTCCATGGACAGCTGTGAGTCCAAAATGACTCCCAGGCTGCGCACCTGGTCCTTCAGGGGCACAGATACCCCATTCAGGACCAGGGAATCCTCCACACCTGCCCGCCTCCTGTCCCCCAGAAACAGTACTTCTGTCTTGTCAGGATTCAACCTCAATCTGTTAGCCGCCATCCATCCTCCAACCGCCTCCAGACACTGGCCAACCGCCTCCAGACACTCTCTGCACTGGCCCAGGGTATATTTTGGCAAAATAGACATATATTCTGGCATAAATGTTTAGGACCTGATATAAAAACCAAAAATAATGTGTGGTTTTTCGGACCAAAGCTCACAATTTGAAAAAGGACTTCTACAAAACAAAGAAAAACTTTTATCTAAAATGCACAATCTGTTATTAGATTGGGAAACAAAAGAAGCTTGACAAAGCCTCATGTCAAAAAAGGCTATTAATGTATGCCACTACTGCGGCCTGTGTTTTGTTAGACCCAAAATGGAAAATGAGCGAGGTCCCAATTAAAGAATAACGTCAACTTTAAACTGATGGAATATGTGTAGCTTGCGGACCTAACATATAAAATGAGAAAATTGTCCAGTAGTGCCTTAGTTGGTCTCTAAGGTACTACTGGACAATTTTTTTTATTTATTTTGACTGCATCAGACCAACAAGGCTACCTACCTGAATATAAAATAAGAGAATAAGAAGAACATTTAAAGAAGATAGGAAAATATTTATTGAATATATGGGGGGGGGGGAACTGTGTACACTTGAAAACGTTGGCAACATTAAGATAAATTCAACAGTGTAAACATTTTAAGATTGTTTAATGTCAAATACTAATTCTACAAATTCTAATACAAATTCTAATAGTAAGATAGAAAACCTAATAAAAATTATACACACAAAAAATAAAATAAAAACCAGAAATAATGTGACAGACATTTCCGTAACTTGTGCCTTTTTTAAAAAAAAAATCCTCCTCCTTCTAATTTCAGAACTCTATTTGGTGCCCTCCACCTTCACCTTGGCGGTGCCCCTGAAGGCCCTGCAGGAACTGGCAAAACCGAGACGACAAAGGACTTGGCAAAGGCTGTTGCCAAGCAATGTGTGGTTTTCAATTGCTCAGATGGACTGGATTACCTCGCTCTGGGGAAATTCTTTAAGGTGCAAATGAATATTGGCAAACATTTAGAATTAAGAACCAAAGCATTTTAATGGCAACGACAGACATGCTCTCATAGGAAACATGGGTTCTTTGTACAAACACCGGTATTTGTGTTTGAACAAGTTCTAAAGAATCGGACGAGAATGAATGAAACACCTACTGCTTTCTTCCCAAGGGAGTTCCTCATTATTTTAAAACTGAAAATAGATACGTACTGGACCTGAACCATGAATTTTTAAAATTTATTTTTTGTCCCTCTCTAGGGTTTGCTTTCCTGCGGAGCCTGGGCCTGCTTCGATGAATTCAACAGAATTGACTTGGAAGTACTTTCTGTTGTGGCTCAGCAAATTCTTACTATCCAGAGAGGTACTCTTTTTTTGTTTCGTTATCACTGCCACGTTAAGATAAAACCCATTCCCGCTGCAATTAAAATGATGCCTATTTCTCTCTGTCCGTAGGCATCAACTCTGGCTGTGACTTGCTGGTGTTTGAAGGCACTGAGCTGAAACTTAACCCCACATGTGCCGTCTTCATAACTATGAACCCTGGCTATGCTGGGCGATCAGAACTCCCAGACAACCTCAAGGTACCCAGTAGCAGTAGCACGAGCTCACTAGGTTCCAAGAAAACACCCTTCCAGAATAGACTTGTGGTTTTAATGCATCAGGTACAACATATATCACATAATTTTGGACAGCCCTCTCTTCGACACTCTTCAGCGAGACCCACTGGCAACTCCTTTGACCCTTAAATTATCTACTTGGGAAGAATTGTAATGTGATATCTGCTGAGGAATGGTATTCCTGAAACTACTGAGATGGTCTCAGTATATTTATCTGAGATCTTTAAAGTCAAATTTAAAACTACTTAATTTTACTTAATGGTGGCTATTGTGGCTTTTGGGATGTGGGTGGCGCTGTGGGTTAAACCACAGAGCCTAGGACTTGCTGATCAGAAGGTCGGCGGTTCGAATCCCTGCGATGGGGTGAGCTCCCGTTGCTTGGTCCCTGCTCTTGCCAACCTAGCAGTTCGAAAGCACCTCAGAGTGCAAGTAGATAAATAGGTACCGCTTTGGTGGGAAGGTAAACGGCATTTCCATGTGCTGTTCTGGTTTGCCAGAAGCAGCTTAGTCGTGCTGGCCACATGACCCGGAAGCTGTACGCCGACTCCCTTGGCGAATAAAGCAAGATGAGTGCTGCAACCCCAGAGTCGGTCACGACTGGACCTAACAGTCAGGGGTCCCTTTACCTTTACTATTGTGGCTTTTATGTGTTTAGTATGTCTGGATTGGGATGCGGGTGGCGCTGTGGGTTAAACCACAGAGCCTAGGACTTGCCAATCAGAAGGTCAGCGGTGTGAATCTGAACCCTTTACCTTTACCTTTAATGTCTGGATTACCAATATTTTATGGATGGTATTTAATGATTTTATTGTCTAATTATGTCAATAAAGGCTGAATGAATGAGTAAGCCCCAGCTAACATTGAGGGACAGGCTTCTGTAGGCGCCCCTTTTGCCCTTTTCAAATTGTTTCATGAAAGAACAATAGAATTGTAGACTTGGAAGGGATCATAGAATCATAGAGTTGGAAGAGACCACAAGGGCCATTGAGTCCAACCCCCTGCCAAGCAGGAAACACCATCAGAGCACTCCTGACATATGGTTGTCAAGCCTCTGCTTAAAGACCTCCAAAGAAGGAGACTCCACCACACTCCTTGGCAGCAAATTCCACTGTCGAACAGCTCTTACTGTCAGGAAGTTCTTCCTAATGTTTAGGTGGAATCTTCTTTCTTGTAGTTTGGATCCATTGCTCTGTGTCCGCTTCTCTGGAGCAGCAGAAAACAACCTTTCTCCCTCCTCTATGTGACATCCTTTTATATATTTGAACATGGCTATCACATCACCCCTTAACCTCCTCTTCTCCAGGCTAAACATGCCCAGCTCCCGAGGATCATCTTGTCAAACCCACTGTAATGTAGGAATCTCAACGCGCAGTTCCCCATCCAATTTGAAACCATACCAGACCCTGCTTAGCTTTGCAAATGTGCTAGCAGTTTTATTGCTGCGCCACTAGGAGGTAACTCATTCACAATGTGAAGAATAAAAGTGTTATCACTGAGTGAGCAGAGGGAAGTTAGCTGCAGTGGTGGTGATGAAGCTGTATCCCAGGAAACAGGCGCTGGCCGAAGTTGTACCAGCTAGAGGGAAGGACAGCAGCTGCTATTGTCACTGCCACATCGGGGCATCCTGCAATTTCTATCTCAGAGCTTTGTGTGGTCCCTTTGACCCATCCTTAGGTTCTTCTTCTGGACTTCTATTTTTTTTTTAAAGATATTTATTAAGATTTTACAAATAAAGAAACATAGGTAATATAAAGATAAAACAGGCATACAACAAAAAAAATACATCTAAAAAGAAAAAGAAAAAGAAAAAGAACAATAAAAACATTAAAAAGAAAGAAAAATCCAATTTTTAACTTCATAATTCTATAACCCTCTTTCTTGACTTCCTCACATCTCCCTTTTTTGTGTTCCCCTTTACACAATCGAGTTCAGCAAATCCTTACCCTCTTTCAAACCTCATTTATAATTATATGTTTCAACCTATTATGTCTCCAATTTTTCTTCTCTTTCGCATCAATTTTATATACCTTTGACATAATATTACTCTGGTCTTTCCCCCCTTTTCTTTTTAATCATTTTTGCATACTCCTTTTAACCATGTCACTAATGCCATATTATCTTTATATCCAACATCATTTTAACATTCAAACATTTTACAATGCTTCTGTAAATAGTCTTTAAACTTCTTCCAGTCCTCTTCCACCGACTCTTCTCCCAGGTCTCGGATTCTGCCAGTCATTTCTGCCATCTCCATATAGTCTATCACTTGCATCTGCCATTCTTCCAAGGTGGGCAAGTCTTGTGTCTTCCAATATTTTGCGATGAGTATTCTTGCTGCTGTTGTTGCGTACATAAAGACTGTTCTATCTTTCTTTGGCACCAATTGGCCGACAATGCCCAGGAGAAAGGCCTCTGGTTTCTTAAGGAAGGTATATTTAAATACCTTTTTCAATTCATTATAGATCATTTCCCAGAAAGCCTTAATCTTTGGGCACGTCCACCAAAGGTGAAAGAATGTTTCATCAGTTTCTTTACATTTCCTTCTTCTGGACTTCTAAATGGTTGCTTCCCAACACACAAACCTTCCTCTGTATGCACATGGCCGGAAGAGGCGTATTGTTTCAGAGGACTGTGGCCTATGCTGACTGCAGTGCCAGATTTATGTATAAGCTAAACAAGCTATAGCTTGGGGCCCCACTCTCTTGGGGGCCCCCCAAAAAATTAAAGAAAAAAACTGGATGTACATCTCCAAAATATAAATAAAATGGCTTTAGATACCTATTAGGTCAATAAAGGGGCAGCGGGTGGCGCTGTGGTCTAAACCACTGAGCCTCTTGGGCTTGCCGATCAGAAAGTTGCACAACGGGGTGAGATCCCATTGCTCTGTCCCAGCTCCTGCCAACCTAGCAGTTCGAAAGCACACCAGTGCAAGTAGATAAATAGGTACCGCTCTGGCGGGAAGGTAAACGGCGTTTCTGTGCACTGCTCTGGTTTTGGTGTTCCATTGCGCCAGAAGCGGCTTAGTCATTCTGGCCACATGACCCGGAAAAACTGTCTGTGGACAAACACTGGCTCCCTCAACCTGTAAAATGAGATCAGCGCCGCAACCCCAGAGTCATCTGTGACTGGACTTAACTGTCAGGGGTCCTTTACCTTTTTAGGTCCATAAATTACCATATAGCATATATTTAACACAAAAAAAAACAGTGACAATTTGTTGTTGCCAAAGACAGCAGGACATATAAAGGGCCCCATTAATTTCAGTAGCTTAGGGCCTCATCAAACCTAAATCTGGTCCTGGCTGCCTGTTTGGGGTTTTGTTTTGTTTTTTGAATGAATGGGAAATCAAGGCAAATGACAGAACAAATGACAGAAAATGATTCATATACTCCTGTAAACTCATCATATACCCCCAAAATAATAATCATAGGATATATGCCAGTGTGGTGCCCTCCAGGTATTTGAAAGCTTTCAGGATCCAACCCCCCCCCCCCAGTTTTATTTAGTATCCCTTATTTTGGGGGACTGTTTGGACAGTAACTGTCTTTACCAATCTGGGGAACGGTTTGCATACTGATAATGAAATTTAGCCTTCCATCCCAGTCTGAAGCTGACCACCTGTCGAGGGACTTAACCTGCCTGTCAATCCTTGCTTAATAGGCCCTGTTTCGAACCGTGGCAATGATGGTACCTGATTACGCCATGATTGCTGAAATAGTCCTGTACTCCTGTGGGTTTGTTACCGCTCGGCCTCTGTCGGTGAAAATTGTAGCTACCTATCGCCTGTGTTCGGAGCAGTTGTCTTCCCAGCACCACTATGATTACGGAATGAGAGCCGTGAAGTCGGTGCTCACAGCAGCTGGAAATCTGAAGGTGGGAAACATGTGCCCCTTTTTCACGGTCTTGATTTAGAATCGGGTGTTTCGCTAGAAGCAAAATCTGTGTTCCTTACTTGAGCTGAATGGAGTATAGGGCCTTCTGTGTGTATATGCGGCCACTGTTGCCCTGGAGGCCCACAATTTTTTGTGTGTGGGGGCTCAGCTCCCACAAAGTGGGGCTCTGATGCAACTTCTAGTTTTGTACCAGAAGTCAGGTTGAACGTGACGTCCTTCTTTGGTGCTTCATTCCTGATTTGCATTTACAGTGGTATCTTGGTTCTTGAACTTAATCCGTTCTGGGAGTCTGTTCGACTCCCGAAACCATTTGAAAACCAAGGTGCAGCTTCCGATTGGTTGCAGGAGCTTCCTGCACTCAAGCGGAAGCCGCGTCGGACGTTCAGCTTTAAAAAAAAGTTCACAAACTGGAACACTTCTGGGTTTGTGGTGTTTTGTTCTGATTTGTTCGACAGTTAAACCATTCAAGAACCAAGGTACCACTGTATTTATTTGGGAGGTTTATAAACCACTTATGCAAACAGCTCTCTGAGCAGTGTACAATAATCTAAGCACTGCACAATTAAACCAGAGTTCTCTGTCATATCTTAATCACGGAAGTCTAGTGCAAGATAAGCTAAGGAGCCAGAATAATGACCCAGGAACAGATCCTGGAGGTGACTAAATATTGGACCAAAGTTTATCTAAACCTGGCCAGTGACTACTGATGTACATTTATTAGAACAATATGGGTTCTGCAACAGATTGCTGCTAAGATCTTTGCAGATTCACTTGTTTTCTCAATGAAAGCATGTTAATTTTTGATCCAGTTTGCCCATATCCTACCATGCAAGAAATCAGCAGGAGTTTTAATCCAAAACTCATAGTAACATTTCCCATTAGACTTTTAGATGTGAACTTTGGCAGCATAATAAGATCAGAGTTTTGTGTTATAAAGATGCTCTGGAAGTTTAGATTGTTCACATCTGTCTGGAACGTGTCAGTTCCCCTAAAAACCGCAAATCGGGCACAGGTAGAGGAAACAGTGATAACGTGTAAAACATTGACATATATTTTATTTTATGTTACTGGTAAATTTGAAACGAAAATTTTAACTCTCAAATTAACTGTGTCCTTTTTTGCAGCTGAAGTATCCAGATGAAAATGAAGAAATTTTGCTGCTTAGATCCATTATAGATGTAAATTTGCCTAAGTTTTTATCCCACGATCTACCACTTTTTGACGTAAGGGTCTTTGATTACATTATTCAAGTTCAAGAGATAAGCGATACATACCAAAACCTATACACGGATGAGATTTATGAGCATATTGCAACCTGAAGCTATAGACAAATCTAGAAACATAGGAAAACACCTTATAAGCAAGTCAGATCATTGACCCATCTAGCACACAATTGTCTACAATGACTGACAGCGGTTTTCCAGGTTTTATTATGCTTATTGATTTTTAGGTACAGTGGTGCCTCGCAAGACGAGAAGAATCCGTTCCGCGAGTCTCTTCGTCTTGCGGTTTTTTCATCTTGCGAAGCAAGCCCATTAGCGGCTTAGCGGCTTAGATACTTAGCGGATCAGCTGATAAGCGGCTTGGCGGCTTAGCAGATCAGCTGATAAGCGGCTTGGCGGATCAGCTGATAAGCAGCTTAGCGGATCAGCTGTTAAGCGGCTTAGCGGCTTAGCGGATCAGCTGATAAGCGGCTTAGCGGATCAGCTGATAAGCGACTTAGCGGCTTAGCGGATCAGCTGATAAGCGACTTAGCGGATCAGCTGATAGGCGGCTTAGTGGCTTAGAAAAAGGGGGGGGGAAGGGAAAAAACCCCCGCAGGAACTTGCAAGACATTTTTGTCTTGCAAAGCAAGCCCATAGGAAATTCGTTTTGTGAAGCACCTCCAAAACGGAAAACCCTTTCGTCTAGCGGGTTTTCCGTCTTGCGAGGCATTCGTCTTGCGGGGCACCACTGCATTTATATGCCGCTTAACATTCAGAATTTCTAAGCGGTGTAGAAATTGAGACAGGTCTCCCAGTCCTAGCTGTAGTTGCTGGAGATTGGACCATCTACATGCAGAATTTATTCTCTACCTCTTTCCTCCAAATCTACAAGCGCTATAGATTTCAGTAGGTGCAAAGAACAATACAGTTATTCCAATAATAATAATAATTTAAAAATGAAATAAATCCCCCAAAACTGACAAGATAGCTGGTATAACTCCAGCTTTGGGAATGGGAACATCACACATGCAAGTGTCATCAGCTGTTTGCAGGCATCATGATTCTGTTCCATCTGCGTGCAAAAGCCCAGGATACAGCTCTGAAGTAAACGTTTTTGCTACAGTGGGGAAAATGTGGATGTTGACCACAAAAGCCATGAGCCCAAACATTCATGAATGGTAAGGTAAAAGTAAAGTGACCCCTGACTATTAGGTCCAGTCGTGACCGACTCTGGGGTTGCGGTGCTCATCTCGCTTTATTGGCCGAGGGAGCCGGCGTACAGCTTCCGGGTCATGTGGCCAGCATGACTAAGCCGCTTCTGGCGAACCAGAGCAGCCCACAGAAACGCCGTTTACCTTCCTGCTGGAGTGGTACCTATTTATCTACTTGCACTTTGACGTGCTTTCAAACTGCTAGATTGATGGAGAAGAAGACTGCAAGGCCATGTGCACTGACCCTGCTCCCATTGCCAATCTGCCTCTGCCTCCCACGATATCCACGGGTTGGCAAGACTGCTGCCGTAGGGCTTGCCAAACACATTTACTCACTTCCTGTGAACTGTTTGTGTGTGTGCAGGGTGAGGGTCAAGCCTAGACATGTTTGGCAGGCTTACTCATGGCAAACATTTCCCCAGTGTGTGGACATCATGTGGGCAGGCCTGGCAGAGGTGTGGCCGCCACCTCTCTCATTTACTCATTGCATGGAGTAAATAACACTTTACTGGGACTCTTGACTGACAGCTATGTTTTATCTTCTATGGCGATCACTCGTAGTTGAGTAAGATGAACACGGTCTTAACAATGAGTCCGTAAGTGACTGTGGAAGCCAATTGTGGGTCCACACGTCCTTCCACAGTGCGGACATAGGTTTCCGGGCAGGAGTTGATCACGGTGAGGGTTTGCCAAGCGTGCCTTCCTCTTAGTGTGTTTCTCCCTTTCGTCCTGAGTTTGAGCATCTTCAAAGTCCATGACAGCTTTGGTAAAGGCTGTTCTCCAATTGGAGCGCTCGCAGGCCAGTGTTTCCCAGTTGTCAGTGTTTATACTACATTTTGTTAGATTTGCCTTGAGAGAGTCTTTGAACCTCTTACGTTGAACAATGGCATTATGCTTTCCATTTTTAAGTTCTGAATAGATTAGTTGCTTTGGGGAGATGATAATCAGGCATCTACACAACATGACCAGTCCAACAAAGTTAACGTTGAAGAATCATCACTTTGACACTGGTGATCTTTGCTTCTTCCAGTACACTGGCATTAGTTCACCTGTCTTCCCAAGTGATGTGTAAAATTTTTCGGAGACACTGTTTTATAGAACATAAAACATAGACACT
This sequence comes from Podarcis cretensis, assembly GCF_951804945.1. Classification (NCBI taxonomy): domain Eukaryota; kingdom Metazoa; phylum Chordata; class Lepidosauria; order Squamata; family Lacertidae; genus Podarcis; species Podarcis cretensis. Next base: position 124,299,023 of record NC_137170.1, read on the forward strand.
ATGTTTTATAGAAATGTGATCGCATTGCTAGTTTAAAAGGCCTTTTTTGGGGACAGGAGATAATTCAGAGAAGACCCAGAGACTGCTTGCTATAGTCATGGTTAAAATACCTTGTAATTCATTTTTGACAGGGCATCACTTCAGATTTGTTTCCTGGTGTGAAGTTGCCGAAACCAGATTACAATGACATCCTGGAAGCCATCAAGATAAACTGCGAAGAAATGAATTTACAGATGACGCCGTTCTTTTCCGAGAAAATTTTGCAGATCTTTGAAATGATGATTGTGCGGCATGGTTTCATGATCGTCGGAGAGCCCTTTGGTGGAAAGACATCTGCGTATCGGGTTTTGGCAGCTGCTTTGGGGGACCTGTGTGAAAAAGTAAACAAATGTTTCCAGAAGGCATTGTGTCCTAAAAACAGCAAAGTGACATATTGTGTCACCTTTTCAACCTTTTCTCCCATCCAGCCTGATCTTTCATTTCCCTCAGAAAATTTGTCTTGTATGTGTATACTCTGCTGCTAATGGCATTCGCCTAAGCAGCTAGAATGATAGGATGTTGCAAGGAATTGAAAAGAGATGCTCATAACAGCAAGCACCTCTCGTTCATTACATGAAAGAAGGCCTATACCTTGAGCACTTGATATTTTCTCCCCTCCCAGCAAGTTCTCCTCCCACTGCTCCCATTTCGGCAGGAGAAAGGGGAGGCTGTGAAGGGGAATACACTGTGGCAGGACTTGACACTTCTTGACAAAAGTACAGTGGTACCTCGGTTTTTTAATGTAATCTGTTCTGGAAGACCGTTCGAGTTCCAAAACGTTTGAAAACAGGCGCAAAGGGCGGCCTGCAAATTTAATACAGAAAATTTAGAAAAATAAGATATACCCTCAGTGGAAGCCATTCAACTTCTGAGGCGTGTTCGAAAACTGAAGCATTTACTTCCGGGTTTTTGGCGTTCGAAAACTGAAACGTTCGTCAATGGAGACGTTAAAAAACCGAGGTACCACTGTATTGTTTTCTGGCCAAGAAGAACATCACATGCATGTTGGAGGCAGGATCGTAATCCCCTCCATTTCCTATGTTGCCATGAATGGCCAAACCATCCATCTGTATAGGGCAAATATGTGTGTGTGCAGGTGTGTCTATCTGGATATATTGAAAGATAACATGTAGATTCACATACAGTAGATATAAATGTAGGTATGGATAAGCGAGGTGTGTATTGATGAATTAAATGCACCACTGATTTATCAAATGCAATTCCCTATGTGTACTCAGGGGCTGATGGAGGAAAATAAAGTTCAGATCACTGTTATCAACCCCAAAGCTATAACTATGGGGCAGCTGTACGGACAATTTGATCCCGTCTCCCACGAGTGGTCAGATGGCATTCTGGCTGTGAGCTTTAGGGCCTTTGCCTCTTCAGCTGTAAGTATTCAACAAGATTAAAATATTTCAGCATATGCATAGTTTTAAAGCATAGGTTAGATGGCCATCTGTCATGGATGCTTTAGCTGAGATTCCTGCATTGTGGGGGGTTGGACTAGATGACCCTTGGGTCCCTTTCAATTCTATGTAAACAATGTCTAGAATAAAAGGAGGAGCCAAACTGTGCCCTGAAGGCATAAAAGACCCTGGTCCTCTGTGGGGTTTGTGCCGCTTCAGTGGTCATATGGTAGGGAAGGGTTAGAATTGTCACCAACTGAAGGCATCATAATTGACAAATTCAGCACCAAGGGCCTTCTGGCGGTTCCCTCACTGCGAGAAGTAAGGTTGCAGGGAACCAGGCAGAGGGCCTTCTCGGTAGTGGCACCCGCCCTGTGGAACGCCCTCCCGTCAGATGTCAAGGAAATAAACAACTTTCTGACTTTTAGAAGACATCTGAAGGCAGCCCTGTTTAGGGACGTTTTTAATGACTGATGTTTTATCGTGTTTTTAATATTCTGTTGGGAGCCGCCCAGAGTGGCTGGGGAGGCCCGGCTAGATGGGCGGGGTATAAGTAATAAATTATTATAAATTATTATTATTACAGTCATACCTCGGGTTACAGACGCTTCGGCTTGTGCGATTTTGGGTTGTGCACCGCGCCGAACCCAGAAATACCAGAACGGGTTACTTCTGGGTTTTGGCTCTTGTGCAGAAGCGCTAAATCGCGCTTTGCGCATGCACAGAAGACCAAACCGTGACCCGCGCATGTGCAGATGCGGCGCTGTGGGTTGCGGACACTGCGGGTTGCGAACGTGGAACATGGATCACGTTCACAACCTGAGCATCCACTGTATTATTATTATTGATTATTGGTTACACTTGTCTGCATTTAAATAAAATAGTTCTTTGTTTTTAGATGCTGTTATGTGCTGCAGCACATTCTCTCCTATGTGAGGGAAACAGAAGAAGACCTCTTCTAAGAAGGTCTTTTTGCTCACCTTACCAATCCTTAACATTATTTGTACTAAAACTTTGTTCCCTCCCCCCAGACACCTGACAGGAAGTGGCTTATTTTTGATGGGCCTGTGGATGCCGTGTGGATTGAGAATATGAATACCGTGCTGGATGATAACAAGAAACTGTGTCTGATGAGTGGTGAGATCATTCAGATGTCGCAACAGATGAGCCTTATTTTTGAACCAATGGACCTGGAAGTTGCTTCTCCTGCTACTGTAAGTTGGCGCAGTCGGAAGGTTGCTTTTCGATGACATTAGGGTTGTGACCATCCCACAGCAGTGAAAAAAAAAACAACTTTCTCATTTCTTTACTTCCTGATCTACACTGGCAAATTCACCTACAATAAAAACAGTAAAACACTAAAAATAAAATAAAAGCATACTGAAACATTTAAGGACAGTTATTATTTCTATATCATTTTTATTCAATCTCCAAAAATATTCCAAAATATTTATCGGCATATACAATTCTTTTTCCAGCACAAAATTCTTGACTTCCCACCCTTCCGTTTGTGGTGTTTGTTTTTTACCCCTTTTTGTCTTAGCAGTTTTATGACCCTTTTTTTTATCTAAACCCTGTTATTGTTAGATCTTTCAGTAACCCACTGCTTATATTTCAAATCTTGCCTGCGACTTCATATATTGGTGATAAATTGATAGATAATCCGTTAGTGGTTTCGATTCCTCCTTAAACACTTTGTTATTATGTCCTATTAGTTTGGCAGTTTATTTCACCATTTCAGCATAATCTGTCAGTTTCATAGGCCATTCCTCCTTTGTTGGAATTTCTTCTTCTTTCAATTTATGTCATATAAAGTTCTAGCTGCTGTTGTCGCATAAATTCGTCAGCTTTTTCAAGACACCTGTCCCCCTTATTCCTAGCAAAAAAAGGCTTCAGGTTTTTTTAAAAAAGGAATTATCAGTTTAAACATCTTTTTCAATTCATTATATATCATTTCCCAAAACCCCTTTGCCTTTCCACAGGACAATTTAAAAACAATTATATCTAAAACGTTAGAAATAAATAAACCACAACGAAACGCAATAACAAATGGAAAAAGAGATGTGACCAAATCTTGTACAGTGTACCTTGGTTCTCCAACTTAATCCGTTCCGGAAGTCCATTCCAAAACCAAAGCGTTCCAAAACCAAGGCACACTTTCTCATAGGAAGTAATGCAAAATGGATTAATCCATTCCAGACTTTTGAAAGCAACCCCTAAAACAGCAATTTAACATGGATTTTCTTATCTAACGAGACCATTGATCCATAAATGAAAGCAATAATCAATGTACCGCAGTCACACAATCAACCAATCAGTTGCTGATCTGGGTTCCACACAGTCACAAAAACAAAACAAAAAAGAGCTGCAAAAACAAAAACGCAAAATAAATAGCAAAAACAGACAGACCTTAAATCGGAAGTATAACACTCAAAACAGAGCATGTCCGGCTTCTGAAAAAGGTTCGCAAACTAGAACACTTACTTCCAGATTTGCAGTGTTTGGGTTCCAAGTTGTTTGAGAACCAAGGTACCACTGTATTTGGAAAAGCCTGCTGAAACAGAAAGGTTTTCAGCAGGTGTGTAAAATAATGTCATTAAGCAGGAGCTCCAAAACACAGGTGCTGCTGCTGTGTTAATATAATAACTCCTCACAAAAGCTTAAGGAATACTGTGTGGGACCCGTAAGTGCAAGTTTCTCAGGTTAAAGAGGAGCCTATGGGGTAAGTAAACCGGTCCCAAGTTGTTAAGGGCTGCATATATCAATAGGAACATGTTGAACTTGGCCTGGCAGCAAACTGGCAGCTTGTGCAGGTCTTTGATAACTAACACAATCATTATCCAATTAGTCTGCCAATAGCAAACTTTCTCAGTGTATTGTTTTTGAAAAAACAATTCCTAAATGCTTTTTTGTGGAAGTTAATGCCCTTGAAATCAATGGGACATTTGTGAGCGAATGTGTCTGGAATTGGCATGCCAAGTTCTTGTTAGATTTCATTCTTTTAAGTAGTTTCTACCCCAGTCCCCTGTCCATTTTGATTGCCACTTTTGGAAAGATATATTTTTGTTTGTTGCAATGCTGGTCTTCCTATAAACTGTTGTTTGATTTTTTTTTTAATTTGGTATCTACCACCATGATTTTGTATAATGGATTAGTGAACAACAAATGAAGCCTTTTCTTAATTGCAGTTTTTTAATAGAAAATTATTTTTGTTTTTAGGAATCGGTTCCCTCTCCCTCTCCTCCTTTCTTTAATAAAGGAAGTTTAAAAACTGAAAGCTATGATTTACACACACAAACACACACACACACACAAACTAGAACTTGCGTCACTGCTCCTGGTTAGATCTGAAATTGTTGGCATGTAATACGTCAACTTGTGATTTATATAATTGTTGACGATCATTTTGTTCTGTCAGACCTAGACTATCCCGAGCCAGCTTCCACAAGTTTACTGAACATATAAGCATTCCATTAGGTTAGGTTATCTATAGCCTTAAGATCTGTAAAGGTATCCTCCTTTTGCAGGTTTCCAGATGTGGCATGGTCTACATGGAGCCACAAATGCTAGGTTGGAGACCCGTGATGCTATCCTGGCTACATCTGATGCCTCCCACCGTCACACCTCTACATAAAGAGTTTATAACAGGCTTGTTTGACAGGATAGTCCCGCTTTCTGTTGAGTTTATTAGAAAGTGTACAAAGGTGAGCTAAGCATGGATTTAGTGAAATGGAAATTGCCTTCCTGGAGTGTGTCAGTACAGAAGCATGAATGCTTTAATCATGGTCACAAGAGCTCCCCCCCCCCTCAAAATTTGGATATTTAGGTGTGGAACCAAGGGAGGGAGGAAATTGTTTGGTGCATTCTTCGCAGCGGGCTGAGGCAGGGCTCGTCCTATGGTTTTCCCCTTGCCACTCTCTTTTCCCAGGAAAATCCTGCTCCTTGGTGCTAAATCGGAGCAAACGTCAATCTGGAGAAAACCTGAATTGCCCTTTGTTCTGTCTGACCATTAAAGAGCCTTTTTCCCTGGGGGAAAGCAGCAGAACAAGAGGAAGGGTGGGTAGGCCCTCAATTCCGTGTTCCTGAACTTGCTTTGTAGACTGGAACACAACTCCCAGTCAGATTGTACATTGGATAGAATTTCACGATACAGTGCACAAAAATAAGTATTTTGTTTAAAGGATGCATGCATAAGTGTGCACTTTACGATAAAAGCGTGCATTCTGGGGAAGGTTTTCAGCTTCGGTCCCATCTTAATCAATTGTTCTTACTTCTGAGTAAATATGTATAAAGTTGCAGTCCATATTCTTGTGTCGGCATTCACAGTCAACATTTCAGTGGCATTAGATTGGTCTTTAGTTCAGTCAATTCGGTTGCTGGCATTGCAGTTATTATTATTATCAATCCTATTTCATACCCTATGCAATAAGAGAAAAATCTAAAGAAGTAGGTCTGAGGATAACAAATTGCTTGCATTTCTTTATTTTATTTTTGTTTGGAGGTTATTTTTTTTATTTTGTCTTAAGGATATCACAGTGCTTTGTTTTTTGATCTCTTGTGCCCATAATGCTTAGAATTAGGTAAAGGTAAAGGGACCCCTGACCATTAGGTCCAGTCGTAGCTGACTCTGGGGTTGCGGCGCTCATCTCGCTTTATTGGCCGAGGGAGCCGCGATACAGCTTCCGGGTCATGTGGCCAGCATGACTAAGCCGCTTCTGGCAAACCAGCGCAGCACACGGAAACACCGTTTACCTTCCCGCCGGAGCGGTACCTATTTATCTACTTGCACTTTGACGTGCTTTCGAACTGCTAGGTTGGCAGGAGCAGGGACCGAGCAACGGGAGCTCACCCCGTCGTGGGGATTCGAACTGCCGACCTTCTGATCGGCAAGTCCTAGGCTCTGTGGTTTAACCCACAGCGCCACCCGCATCCCTTAATGCTTAGAGTTAGGCGTTGTTTAATTTTTGATGGTAAGGCTGATGGAACAGGCTCATTTTAAATTAAGTTCATGTACTATGGAGAACATGCCTTTGCTCCTCCTAGGAACTGTCTCCTACATCAGATACCAACTTGGTTCGATCGTTGATGAATCTAATGGACTGCCTCATGGATGAGTTTCAAAATGAAGCGAAACTTAAGAGTGTTACGGACCGTGAAATATTTTCTTGGCTTGAGGTGGGCAGGATCTTGTTAATGCATTGAATCAGAGATTTGGTTTGAGTTAGCCTCCATGGATCTTTATCAAATTAGAGTGTTGGTGCAAACCTGACGCATTATAATTGATGGATTGGTAACATACTTAGATCACTTAGGGGTGCATTACAGTGGCTTGTAGTCAATGGATAAGGGGGCTAGGTTAATCCCCTAAAATTTCCCCTGGCACCTCCTTCCCCAAAGTCCAGGAAGCTTCTGCCCGGCTTAGGGCAAGAGGTGCGATTCTCTGACTGGTCCAAGAACCCTCTCACCACCTTCCCAAAGCCCTCCCCACTTTGGGAAGTGTTACCAAACCGTGGTCACTTGGTTCTTTTGAAATCAGCCTTCTTTATGGTCCAGCTCTCACTTCCATTCATAACTACTGGGAAAACCACAGCTTTAACTATACGGACCTTTGTTGGCAAGGTGATGTCTCTACTTTTTAAGATGCTGTCTAGGTTTGTCATTGCTTTTCTCCCAAGAAGCAGGCATCTTTTAATTTTGTGACTGCTGTCACCATCTGTAGTGATCGTGGAACCCAAGAAAGTAAAATCTCTCACTGCCTCCATTTCTTCCCCTTCTATTTGCCAGGAGGTGATGGGACCAGTGGCCATGATCTTAGTTTTTTTGATGTTGAGCTTCAGACCATATTTTGTGCGCTCCTCTTTCACCCTCATTAAGAAGTATAATAATAATAATAATAATAATAATAATAATAATAATAATAATATCATTATTTATACTCCACCCATCTGGCTGGATTTCCCCAGTCACTCTGGGCGGCTTACAGCGTATATAAAACATAATAAAATATCAAACATTAAAAAACTTCCCGATACAAGGCTGCCTTCGGATGTCTTCTAAAAGTTATGTAGTTCTTTATCTCCTTGACATCTGAAGGGAGGGTGTTCCACAGGGCGGGTGCCACTACCGAGAAGGCCCTCTGCCTGGTTCCCTGTAACTTCACTTCCCACACTGAGGGAACCAACAGAAGATCCTCGGAGGAGGATCTCAGTGTCTGAACAATGGGGGTGGAGATGCTCCTTCAGGTATACTGGGCTGAGGCCATTTTCAATCCTGCACTTTAGTAAAAAAAAATTATCATTTTAGGCTGTGCTTCTTTGTTCTCTTGTTTATTGTAATAAGCCCCATTGGAGCCATGGAGTAGGCCCCATTGGACACAGTGGGCCTTACGTCTGAGTAAACATGCATAGGGTTTCATTGTTAATTAATTAATACACCTTCCCCCCTTCTTTTTGCACTAGAGCATTTTTGTGTTTTCTCTCACCTGGTCTGTCGGAGCCAGCTGTAAGGAGAGCGACCGGCTGAAATTTGACAAGATCGTGCGGGAATTGCTGGAAGGGCCAATGAGTGACGAAACGAGAGAGAAATATAAATTGCTGAGTGGTCTTGAGCACATGCGCGCAAAAATACTGACTGTCCCCTATCCAGAAGATGGAACAATTTATGAGTACCGCTTTGTCAAAGATGTGAGTGTGTTTGTTTTCAATAGAGGTTTTTCCTGGAGTTTAATTGGTAAATTCATTTCCAGTATCACCTCTACGTTAGATCAGTATTCTTGGTTGAATTATGGAACACTCCTTTCAGATGCGGGTGGCGCTGTGGGTTAAAACACAGAGCCTAGGACTTGCCGATCAGAAGGTTGGCGGTTCGAATCTCTGCGACCAAGTGAGCTCCCGTTGCTCAGTCCCTGCTCCTGCCAACCTAGCAGTTCGAAAGCATGTCAAAGTGCAAGTAGATAAATAGGTACCGCTCCGGCGGGAAGGTAAATGGTGTTTCCGTGTGCTGCTCTGGTTCCCCAGAAGCAGCTTAGTCATGCTGGCCACATGACCCGGAAGCTGTACCCCGGTTCCCTTGGCCAATAAAGCGAGATGAGCACCACAACCCCAGAGTCTGTCATGACTGGACCTAATGGTCAGGGGTCCCTTTACTTTACCTTTCAGAAAGTAGTTAATGATAGCTGGCTTTTTTCAGTCCACCCCAATATGACAAAAAGCAGAGTAAATGCCCAGTTTCATATTTATATTCAGAACAATGTATGGACCTTTAATGATGGGCGTGGTTTAGCTTTCCATGATAAATTGATCTGTTCTCCAATCTCGAGATGTGCATACTTCCACTGAAGCTAGCTGCCTGTTTGGGAGGGAAGAGGGCCTGAATCTTTCTCTTCCCGCCCCAGCCACTCAAAGAAAGAGTGGCAGAAATTCAGGTGTGTTTCCCCATGTGGCTGATGGGTGATCAGCCCTGACCAAGTTCTTGATTCAGAGATGCAGAGGCACACAGTTGAGCACAGTGGCGTAGCGTGGGTTGTCAGCACCCAGGTCAAGGCAAGTAATTTGCGCCTCCTAACCCATGGATTTGCGCCCCCTAACCCGTGGATTTGTGCCCCCTAACCCTAACCCCCAGATGTTGCGCCCAGTGCGGCCGGCCCCCCCTGCACCCCCCACGCTACGCCACTGGTTGAGCACAAAGCAGTTCCTGATACAGCAAGGGATGTGGCACGATCTCACTAGCGCAGGGTGAAATGTGTCCATGAGATCTTTCTCCTATTCTTTCTGATTGTGTTATGTTTTGAAACAGGGCGCAGGAAGGTGGGAGCCTTGGGTGGAGGCACTTGAGACGGCTCCGCCTATACCGAAAGACATGCTGTTCAACGAAATAATTGTCCCCACTCTGGACACCATCCGATACTTTTCGTTAATGGAAATGCTGACAACACATCAAAAGCCGTTCATATTTGTCGGGCCAACAGGAACTGGCAAGAGCGTATATATCATAGTAAGTATATCTTGAAATGTACATTGACTTTTTGTCTCTGCAAGGAGAATCCCCACTGTTTGGGAATTAATGAAAACTGGACCCTGTGCTTCTTACCACCAAACTTTATCTTCGTTCTCGAGATTGGGCATGGCTTTCTCGCATTCCCTCTAACCTTAGCAGAGTAAGGAGACAATGTCAGCGGTAGCTGCAGGAGACGTTTTGAGCAGGCATCCTAACTGTTCCATTCCTCAGCTTTGATGCTTATTCCTTTACTTGGAGCTCAAAAATTCTGGGTGCACAAAAATGAAGGGGAGCCAGTCGTAGGGGATCTGCCTTGCCTACAGCAGATCCCAGGGGCATTCCCTGGCATCTCCAAGTAGGACTGGGAGATAACGGTGCCTGAAATCCATGGAGAACCACTGCTGGTCAATGTACTGAGAAAGATGCCCCAATGGTCTGACTCTGTGCACAGCAGCTTCCTGTTGTAATGATCTCAGGCAGGTAAGCAAGCACTCAATAAGAATTAAGGACTATCCAGCAGTTTTATGGTACTTTTATTTACAAAACACATCCAGAGTGCGGCTTCTGGCCTGCACTCCTCGAAGGAGTTGGTCAGTCTGAATCTCCACCCCTCTCACAGCAGGAAGGATGCCAGATTCCCACCCTTCCCCTCTTGCCCTTCTGCTGCACTCTGACCTTGTCCTGTCTCCGAGAACAGGGGCTGAGAATTTGGACTGTCCCTTCCCACTTCCACTAGACACGCTGTCTTCTGCCTCTCTGCTGGTTGCCTAGCAACCCTCTGACTGCCTCCTAACTCTTCCCCTTCTTGAGAGCTATCGTGTCTGTGACTTCTTTGTTAAAGAGGGTCGAGCTCCCCCTTCCTGGCTCTGTCAGCCAGCTTTCGTCTGCAGAATTGGCCTCTCTCTCACTTGTCTCAATTTCTGAGTCTGACTCTTCCCCTGTGCTCGGTTGAGCCATGTCCCTGACACCTGTGTCCCTATGAAAAATAAAATGGCCCAAAGACTTGCAGTCTAATCAGAGGCAATACAGATTAGGGAGGGAAGATGAGAAAACAAAAGAAGGGAAAACTGGGGTGAAAAGATGTGCCTTAAGGAGGAGTCTGGTGGACAAGGAGTGGTGGTGATAAGAAGCTGCAAGGGAAAGGAGACTTGGGTTGTTGTGAAGATTGGAAATGACCTTAGGTTTAACTTGGAGCTATCAAAATGCATATTCGGTTTGCTCTTTACTTTAGATCAATATTCCTTTGCCTGGATGTCAAAAGAGGTCTCTTCATGGTATTATGAGTTATCTTGAGAAATATAAATATTAGCACATCTGTTAAATGGTTGTTTTGGCATTCTATAAAGCCACTTTGAGTTCCCCTCCATTACCCACATAAGTGACCAAAATTATGAACTCCTTATTTAGAAGAACAATTGATATAATCTCATTCAAAAAGCCTATAAAAAAACCCTCGGTGTTTGTCTTCCTGTAAGTTATTTCTCTTTGTGTGCCTGCCTTCCCTGTAAATGAATTTTTATTAATGCAATTAATTCTTGCATTAATGTTATGCATAATTAGATTTGCTCTTCGGCGAAAAGTAGCAAGTGGCCTCCCACAGTCATTTTGCTGATTCTGATACTTAGAAATTTATTCTGGTTAACACGGAGTAACTAAACTGGAAAATTATTTTTGCAATAAAGGACTGTAATTGGCTTTTATTTAATTACTCTTTAACGCGACTTTGATTTATTGCACTGATAAAATATTAGTAACGTGGGACCCAAAGCAATGCTGATGTATTTAGCTGGAGAATGATATCTCTCTCTCTCTCTCTCTCTCTCTCTGTGTGTGTGTGTGTGTGTGTGTGTGTGATTTAGAAAAATGGGTGAAAGTGTACTAAATGCTTAAGCCAGGTCTTGAGAAGCCCACCCCCTGTGTCTGGATTCTGTTCAGGGTTAGCATACCAGCTGCACTGGGTAGTTAGAAACAGTCCAGGTTTGGCCAAAGGGCCTGAAGCATGACTTAGCCACCCTCCCTTTCTCTAAGAAATGTGTGTACATGCACTGGCAGGTATAAAGCCAAGGCTGGAATCAGCATTTGACAGGTGTGAGGTTTTATCATCCTGGTGGATGTTACATCGTATAAGTTAAAGGAGCCCTGGACGGTCAAGTCCAGTCGAATTTGACTATGGGGTGCGGCACTCACCTCCACTTTCAGGCCAAGGGAGCTGCTGTTTGTCCACAGACAGTTATCTGGGTCATGTGGCCAGCATGACTAAACCGCTTCTGGTGCAACAGGACACCGTGACGAGTGCCAGAGCGCACGGAAACGCCATTTACCTTCCGCCGCAGTGGTGCCTATTTATCTACTTGTGCTGGTATGCTTTCAAACTGCTAGGTTGGCAGGAGCTGGGACAGAGCAACGGGAGCTCACCCTGTCACAGAGATTCGAAATGCCAACCTTCCAATCGGCAAGCCCAAGAGGCTCAGTGGTTTAGACCACAGTGCCACCTGCGTCCCTACAATATGGTATAGCATGGTGAGCCAAGCACGGTAAAGTGTTTGTGGATCTCTCTGCAAACGTGGATCTTTATAAAGTTTAGTTTTAAGACCAGAAGAACTGTATCATAGCAGATATGTTCATGATGTACCAGCATCGCTTAAAGTAGACAGTGTGTTTATCCTTGTCTTCTGCCATGAGGCAATAAAATCTCTTTTCTGACGATGCATAACTTGCCACTCTGCCCCTGAGGTCTCATAGACTCCTTCAGTGATGGTTTGGTTTGTACACCTAGGAAGGTACTCCTTTTTTGAGAAACAGAAGATCTTCTCCGGTGCTCTTGAAATGGCATAACAACATTTTGAAAAGTGGAATTTATGGTACAGGCAAAATGCAAAGTTATTTCCCCTGCCCTATCTTGAGAAGTTTGCAGGGGATAGAATGGGCCTTGGTTAGCTCAGGCATTTGGTAGTTTAACTTCCCCATTCATTTCGGTATGGGGAGTATCAGTGATGCATCACCTCGTTTTCTTTAAAACCATGGGTCCTAAAATTTTGAATCACCCTGGTTTATTTCTGCAGGAACCTCATTAAGGCACTGTGAATGTTAACGACCGTGGATTCATTATTGTCTCATCATTTTATAAGCAGAATTGCTCATGAGCTTGACGTGGAAAAGCTTACTGCATTTAGACGACTGGCAATAAATACAAGGATGTGTGTGTGTGTGCCTTTTTGCTAGTAGGCTATATAAGCTGTCAGATGTATATGCTCATGTGACCCATTCTCTCTCTCTCTCCCTCCGTTTCAACTATTTTTATAGGATTTTCTCTTAAACCGCTTACATAAGGATATCTACAAACCATTGCTCATTAACTTCTCAGCGCAGACTACAGCAGCTCAGACTCAGAACATCATTATGTCAAAGCTGGATAAAAGGAGAAAAGGAGTCTTTGGTCCCCCTCTTGGAAAGAGAATGGTAACTTTTAAAAAAAGCAAAACAAGACTACAGACTTGTCACAATGCTCATGTCATTTTTTTTGCACCCAGCTACAGATACCTGAAGGGACGCAGGTGGCGCTGTGGGTTAAAGCCTCAGCGCCTAGGACTTGCCGATCGAAAGGTCGGCGGTTCGAATCCCTGCGGCGGGGTGCGCTCCCGCTGCTCGGTCCCAGCGCCTGCCAACCTAGCAGTTCGAAAGCACCTCCGGGTGCAAGTAGATAAATAGGGACCGCTTACCAGCGGGAAGGTAAACGGCGTTTTCGTGTGCGACTCTGGCTCGCCAGAGCAGCGATGTCACGCTGGCCACGTGACCCGGAAGTGTCTCCGGACAGCGCTGGCCCCTGGCCTCTTAAGTGAGATGGGCGCACAACCCCAGAGTCTGTCAAGACTGGCCCGTATGGGCAGGGGTACCTTTACCTTTACCTTACAGATACCTGAAGACAAAAATGAGCACATAATGTATCGGTCAGGGAGGGCAAAAGTGTTTGTATACAGCAGGCATGTCCAAAGTCCATTTCGTGGGCCTAATCCGGCCTGCCGGACACTTTAATCTGGACAATTTAATAATGTTCCTGATTCACACTTCCCCAAACAATATGTGACCTGAAACACAGCCATGATTCAAAAGTCCCACTTCTTTGAATTTTGCACTGCAGTTAGCCAGCCAAGCCATGTGTGTGCCCAAATGCACACACTGGATTAGAATGTGCATAAAATGCATATGTTAGTGAAAATAAACAAAATGTATTGTATTAGGGGAAATTGCTTTGCAAAAATGTGCATATTAGGCAATATGTGCATATAGAAATTTGCATTAGAATGCTTTTGAATTTTCATGAGGACTAATTTTTTTAGTTGCAGACTGGTCTGGAACTATGGAGAACTGAATGCGAAATTGTAAATAAGAGAATCTGAAATTGACAGATTAGCCCATCTCTAGCTCAGAAGCACATTTTTAATAATAATAATAATAATAATAATAATAATAATAATAATAATAGTAAGAAGTTCACTCTGTGTGCATAGGCATTTGTGCAATGTACAGAATAAGTGTTGAAAAATAGTTTTTTTATTTACAGGTTGTATTTGTGGATGATGTCAATATGCCAGCAAGAGAAGTTTATGGGGCTCAGCCTCCTGTAGAGTTACTTCGTCAGTGGTTAGATCATTGGAACTGGTATGACCTGAAGGACTGCTCTGTGATTAAACTGGTGGATATTCAGATCATGTGTGCAATGGGGCCACCAGGTATGACCTTTTGAATTTATTTTGAAAGCTTTTCTTTTGGTGCTTTTGGAACACAGTTCTTTTTTAAAAATCGTTTTTTATTTATACTTTTCAAATTTATACATTTCATTAGATTTGCAATCAATTTAACATTTCAAAATTTGAAATTTGACTTCCTTCCCCCTCTTTCTGTGGTTCCTTAAATTTATTTTTTAATATCTTCTGCGTATCCAAATTCATTTAACTTCCTCATTTAATTATCTACTGTAAATATATACTCTTATAAAACTGCAGGTTATTACAAAAATCCTTCTAATGTTTTTATCTGTTTACAATTTATCTGCAAATATTCAATAAGCCATTTCTATTCTTTTACAAAAAGTAAGTTTCGCCATTTCTGCATATTCCATAAGTTTTTGTATCCATTCATCCTTTACTGGGACTTCTTCTTTCCATTTTTGGGCGAGTAAATTCTTGCTGCTGTAGCAGCATACATAAATGAATTTGTATACAATTTAGGTAGTTAGGTCCCTATAATTCCCAAAAGAAAAGCTTTGGGTTTTTTTTAAATAAAAGTTACTTTGAACATCCTTTTCAACTCATCCTTTACTCATTCATTCAGCCTTTATTGACATAATTAGACAATAAAATCATTAAATACCATCCATAAAACATTGGTAATCCAGACATGAAAGGTAAAGGTAAAGGGACCCCTGACCATTAGGTCCAGTCGTGACCGACTCTGGGGTTGCGGTGCTCATCTCGCTTTATTGGCCGAGGGAGCCTGCGTACAGCTTCTGAGTCATGTGGCCAGCATGACTAAGCCGCTTCTGGCGAACCAGAGCAGCGTACAGAAATGCCGTTTACCTTCCCGCCGGAGCGGTACCTATTTATCTACTTGCACTTCATGTTTTCGAACTGCTAGGTTGGCAGGAGCAGGGACCAAATAACGGGCGCTCAACCCGTTGCAGGGATTCGAACTGCCGACCTTCCGATCGGCAAGCCCTAGGCTCTGTGGTTTAACCCACAGCGCCACCCGCGTCCTTCAACGTTCTCCCTACTTGCAAATAAAATGGATTTTGCCGCTATAGAGAATATGCATCTGGGTCATAGAGTTTGTCCTTGATGAAAACCTGCTTTTCACTTACTGTAATGGTTAGCAGAAGCTGGTCCAAATTGGCTACTAAAAGCGTTTCCATTGTTGAATTTGCAGTGCATTGTAGTTCCTTTATTATTATTATAATTGTGCTTTCTTTTTGCAGGTGGAGGTCGAAACCCAATTACTCCTCGGTATTTGCGACATTTTAATACAGTTACCATCAATGAGTTTGATGATGCGTCAATGTATACAATTTTCTCCAGAATAGTTGATTGGCACCTCAGTATATGGTAAGTGAAGTTTGCTTCCACCATTAAACGGCAAAGGTAAAGGGACCCCTGACAGTTAAGTCCAGTCGCGAACGACTCTGGGGTTGCGGCGCTCATCTCGCTTTACAGGCCGAGGGAGCCGGCGTTTGTTCGCTCCACAGACAGTTTTTCTGGGTGATGTGGCCAGCATGACTAAGCCACTTATGGCGAAACCAGAGCAGTGCACGGAAATGCCATTTACATTCCCGCCGGAGCAGTACCTATTAATCTATTTGCACTTTTTGGTGTGCTTTTGAACTGCTAGGTTGGCAGGAGCTGGGACTGAGCAATGGGAGCTCACTCAGTTGCGGGGATTTGAACCGCCGACCTTTTGATCAGCAAGCCCTAGGCTCAGTGGTTTAGACCATAGCGCCACCATTATCTCCTGACAATTAGTGGTAGGAGCAGGACTTCCTCTCCCTTCTTAATAATTCCTTAATGGCTCCTGGTGGTTCCCACTGACAAACAGCTTCACTACCACTTATATCTTTAGAAACCTCCGACATATATGTACGGCTGTTATAGCCATCCTTGATTGGCAGCCCAAGGAGTTTAGCAAGTGCAGGAAAGTGCATTAAAGTTTATGTTTTGCTCGGTAGCATTGTACGAGTCATTTTATTTCTTGCATTTTACATTTAAACCAACAGTTATAGCTTCCCTCCAGAATATGTTGAGCTGACAGCACAGATTGTAAACGGCACCATGACAGTATATAAAGAGGCTATGGAGAATCTGCTCCCGACTCCAACCAAATCACACTATTTGTTCAACTTGCGTGATTTCTCTCGTGTCATCCAAGGTGTTTGCCTGTCGAGACCTGAAACGACAGCATCTACAGGGACAATAAAACGCCTTTGGGTTCATGAGGTAAACTTTTTGTTGTCATTAGTCAATAACTGAAGGCTTTTGTCTTGATATGATGAAAAAGTATTTTCTTGTGAGGCAGTTAAATTATTTGATTTGGAACAGGCTTCCTCAACCTCGGCCCCCCAGATGTTTTTGGCCTACAACTCCCATGATCTCTAGCTAGCAGGAACAGTGATCAGGGATGCTGGGAATTGTAGTCTCAAAACATCTGGAGGGCCGAGGTTGAAGAAGCCTGATTTAGAACATGGCTGTTCTTTCAGTTACTTAGTATTAAAAAATTTGTTAAATCCATACGTTGTTGCTCTCTACGAGATACACAAAAGGCATAATGGAGTCAAGCCTGAGCTGCTTTCAGAAGATTTCTTTTTTTTATATTAGCTTTCAAGCAAGTCAACAGAGAGGTGGGGGCATCTAACTGTATTTTCAAGTGGGTGACATTGCTTTAAATAGTTACGCACCTCAGCCCTTTAGGATGGATGGGGTGAAAATCTCAGAAGATAAACCTTTTTTTTTTTTGTATTTGATAAAACTTGTGTATCTATATTTCAGTATTGCTCTATTCCACCTTTGAGTGTAATACAAAGATTAATTTCTGGCTTTTGCTAAATAAATGACAAGTGCATAGAGTATAAATGAAGAGTTTATTTACTGGTTTGAAGTTAACTGAACTTGCATTTCCCCTGTGGAACTTTTAATGTGTAGATCTTAATTATTGCTCCCATCCTGCCAACCAGTAAATGTTTTGTTGATAGAAAAATGAATATTTTTTTTTTCCCATATGAAACATAGTATTCACTTAAGCCCTAGTGTTAAGTTCTTCCTACACTCCTTTACAATATTAATTCTAATTACCGGTACATATTGTACCTGAGGGACTTCCCATTCCATTTTCATGTTTGTGACTGGAATTGCCACCATTAGAACAACCATATTGCCATTTGTCGTGCAGGTCCTTCGGGTGTATTACGATCGCTTAGTAGATAAAGCGGATCGATCCTGGCTCATTGGCTGCATCCAACAAGTAATGAAAAGCCAATTCGAAGAAGAGTTTGACGAACTTTTCGAGAGATTGGACTTTGATGGCGATGGTTTGGTGAGTGAAGATGATTTGCGAAGCCTGATGTTCTGCGATTTCCATGATCCTAAAAGGGAAGATACAAACTACAGAGAGGTCTTGGATGTGGACCATTTGAGGGTGGTCGTAGAGGGCCATTTGGACGAATACAACCAAATGAGCAAGAAACCCATGCAGCTGGTCTTATTCCGATTTGCCATAGAACATGTTTGCAGAATTTCCCGTATTCTAAAGCAGCCTCGTAGCCATGCGCTTCTGGTTGGTGTTGGAGGAAGTGGGCGGCAGTCCCTGACCCGTTTGGCTGCATATATGTCAGACTACACGCCTTTCCAGGTTGAAATATCCAAGAGTTACGGGACCAATGAATGGCATGAGGACCTGAAAGTCATCCTAAGGAGATCTACCGAAGGAGAGATGCAAGGGGTTTTCCTCTTCACCGATAGCCAGATAAAAAGGGAGTCGTTCTTGGAAGACATCAACAACTTGCTGAATGCCGGAGAGGTACCAAACCTCTTTGCGGTCGACGAGAAGCAGGAAATTTGTGAAAAGATGCGTCAGATAGACCGCCAGCGTGACAGAACGAAGCAGACGGACGGCAGCCCCATTGCCCTTTTCAACATGTTCATTGACCGCTGCCGAGACCAGTTGCATGTTGTCTTGGCCATGAGTCCCATTGGAGATGCATTCCGTAATCGTCTTAGAAAGTTCCCGGCGCTTGTTAACTGCTGCACTATTGATTGGTTTCAGGTAGGGGCCTTTTGGAATATGCACATTCTGTGATGCAAGCTTCATCATGAGTACATCGTGAGAAGCAGCATCTCTTTAACGTTTCTATTTAACTTGACAATGTTAGATCCTGGAATTCTGCTTGATGTGATAGTTTGCTATGTGCAGTCATTTTTAGATGGAGGAATAGGCAAATCTGTAGTCCCCTGGATGCATTCTGAACATACGGATGTTGGAGATTTCCTATGAAAACAGAAATGGGAATGGAAATCTGGATGTTTGCTTATTCGTCCCCATATATGGAATGGGCATCATTCCAATAACTATGATCAGAATTTACTGTTGCCGTTGCTTTCAGCCTGCAAACAATACATAACTGTCCTCAACACACACACAGACCACCCATTTACATTGCATTCTCTCTACATTGAAATGAATTTGTATTTGTAGAATTTGTACTGTTAAAATGAAAAGGGGTCAAACCATCGCAAGAGGTGTTGAAATTTTGGAAGGTTGGATAGTTACAATAGAATGGTCTCAGGGGTGTGGGGTGCACGTTTTTTATGTTTATTTATTTATTATTATTAATTTGTCAAAAAACAAAATGAATTGGGTGGAAGAGTGTACTGACAATGCAATTAACAAAAATTCTGTACATTGTGGAATTAATAATGTGAATTTTGTAGGTCATGGAATTTAGCTATAGCAGACAGTGGGAAGAATAATGCGGTTAAAAAAACAAAACCATTCTTAATTGTTTTTAAACAAATACAACAACCATTAAACATTTACCCAGCAGTACATCTAATGGTTTCTGTTTTATCCAATTTCTTTAGACATACATTTACACATTCAACATTCAAACATATTGCTTAATATAACCCTTCCACTGAGAATAGTTTTTAGTGGAAGATGAACTGCAGCAGAATTGAAACAGTGCTGCATGTGGCAAATGGAAGGTGGTGCCTTCTTATTTTTGTAGTACCATGTGATACTTAACCCCTTAAGCCTGTAGGCTTCCTTGCTTGTGGCCAACACACACACAGCTTTATTGCAGTCTATAGACCCAAAACACACAGTACAGCAACAATAAATAATAATCAACAGTTATTAAGGTGTAGAATCAGCCTTGCTAGCCAACAGAGGAGCTTTAGCCTGTACATACTGATTTCTGACTTATACTGTCTCTGAGAGGAATTTTGCTACAACTTACCCTCAAGGAGAACCTTGACATGAAAAAAGTCGACAATTCCAGGTTGTTCTGTTAGTACTGGATTGATCAGATGCTGTCTAAGCTGTTTAGAGCCAGCGTGGTGTAGTGGTTAAGAGCGGTGGACTCGTAATCTGGTGAACCGGGTTCGCTTCCCCGCTCCTCCACATGCAGCTGCTGGGTGACCTTGGGCTAGTCACACTTCTCTGAAGTCTCTCAGCCTCATTCACCTCACAGAGTGTTTGTTGTGGGGGAGGAAGGAAAAGGAGATTGTTAGCTGCTTTAAGACTCCTTAAGGGGAGTGAAAGGCGGGGTATCAAGTCCAAACTCTTCCTCCTCCTCTTCTTCTTCTTGCAGATTGCAATGCAATAAACTGTGTTCCATACATTCAATATCCTGCGAGCATGGGCACAGCCTATCTTGGTATGGGACGTCTGCCAACTTCTCCTTTTCAGAAGGGAAAACATATATTCTGGCTTTAGCTTGTGGCTAATAGTTTTTGGGGTGTGTATGTGCATGTGTGATTTGGATTAGGGCCATGGTGCAAAAGCTGAGGGCTAGAAACCACTCCCTCTGTGTCATGGCCCCAACCAATTCAGGCCCCTCCGCAGTTGTTTCTGAGCAAGAAAAGGGGGCTTGGGGCTCCAGAGACACAACACCGACATTATGATTACCTTGATCCTTAAACTTATTAATTTCTATAGGTTTAAGTGTGACTAATATTGTGTTGGACTGTCCCTCCAGTGTACATAACAGAATCCCTGTAGAATACTTTCAGCTGTGACCACTTGAAGGCATATTGTCAATACTGTCATAGGAACTTAGTGTGTCATGTTTCATCCCAGTTTAGTACATATGACCAGGAAGCGCATATATATATATATATGCTATCAAGCTACTGATTAAACTGCTAGTCCCTGCCCTTGTATTCAAAATACTCATTTTTACATCCTTAAGATATCAATGACTTCCCTTCTTCTCTTTCCATGGTTCATTTTGCATATCATAAATCCCGGCACATTTTACATAAACCAAACCATTAATATAGCCATCAAAACTTGTTTACACTGTTGAATTTATCTTAATGCTGCCAGGGTTTTCAGGTGTACACAATTTCCCCCCATATATTCAATAAACATTTTCCAATCTTCTTTAAACGTACATTCTTCTTGTTTTCTTATTTTATATGTTAAGTCCGCATGCTGCGCATATTCCATCAATTTAAGTTTTCATTCTTCCTTAGTTGGGACCTCGCTCGATTTCCATTTTTGGGCTAACGCATTATTTATGCAATATCTTGTTTCCATGATAAGAGTAAATTATTTGCTCCTCTTCCTTAAATTTAGTCGTGGCCTTCGGACGCGTTGCAGGCTGTTGCCACTCGCTCCCTAGAAGATATCGAAATGTCAGAGGAAACCCGAGATGGCTGCATCGATATGTGTCAAAAATTTCATACTACTACCATTAATTTGTCTGAATCATTCTTTAACGAACTCCAGAGACACAACTATGTAACACCTACTTCATACCTGGAGTTGATTTCCACATTCAAATCTCTGTTGGAAAAGAATAGGGCGTAAGTATTATTAATATAAAAAATTGATATGAGAAATAGCCTTGCATTCCCCCGCTCCCAGCCTGCACTTCCAGCCCCATATAACAGATTGAGTATAGCATGCACAAAAGGGGGGTTGTTCTCATTATTCCCTACTTGGACATACAATGTATAGCGTCTCCACCCTCATCGTTCAGCCCAGACCCTGAGGTCCAGCGCTGAGGTCCAGGGCCTTCTGGCGGTTCCCTCACTGCGAGAAGTGAGGTTACAGGGAACCAGGCAGAGGGCCTTCTCGGTAGTGGCACCTGCCCTGTGGAACGCCTCCCATCAGATGTCAAGGAAATAAACATCTGTCTGACTTTTAGAAGACTTCTGAAGGCAGCCCTGTTTAGGGAGGTTTTAAATGTTTGATGTTTTATCTTGTTTTTAAAAATTCTGCTGGGAGCCGCCCAGAGTGGCTAGGGAAACCCAGCCAGATGGGCAGGCTATAAATATTATTATTATTATTATTGTTATTATTATTATTGGCATGTAGGGTGTTAGACCAGGGGTGCATTTTTTCTCGCTTGGTCGTCCTTCATGAGTAAGCATTTCCTGTAGATGACCAGGCAAGGAAGCTTTTGTAATTAATAAACAAACAAACAAACCTAAGAGTTTTAACCCTTTTCTTTCTTCTCTTAAGGTAGGCATAGGGAAACTCAGCCCTCCAGATGCTTTGGGACTACAACTCCCATCATCTCTAGCTAGCAGGACCAGTGGTCAGGGATGATGGGAATTGTAGTCTCAAAAACATCTGGAGGGCCGAGTTTGCCTATGCCTGTCTTAAGGTGTTGATGCTTCCCAAATGATGAGCATAGACCTGTATTGATATCAGGCTAATAAAAATATTGTAGCTGGTGACTTTCGTCTCTGCAAGATAGTGTCTGCTTTTCTGAGCTGTTAGAAACCTTTTTTTCGCTTTTAATTTTTTTATATAATTGAGTTTGTTTGTATTTATTTGTGCGCTTAACCACCCATTCATTTATTTAGCTTGCACTGGCTTTCCCAGTGCTCAAAGCAGCCTACAAAGCCTGCCAAAATGAGCAGTTGAGATGTCATGCTGTGCCCCATCTGCATTTGAAAGACTTACATTTCCTGACTCCTAGGGAGGTTCTCTAGGACTTGAAAAAGTGAAGATACACAGAGCCCAGGGCCCAAACTGCCAAAATGTAGGCAACGCAGAGGCTAAAACAGGGAGAGTCTGTCTCTGAATTACTGTACTTTAATCCTAGGCTAGGAATAGTTTTACAGTGGTACCTCGGGTTATATACGCTTCAAGTTACATACGCTTCAGGTTACACACTCCGCTAACCCAGAAATAGTGCTTCAGGTTAAGAACTTTGCTTCAGGATAAGAACAGAAATCGAGCTCCAGTGGCGCAACGGCAGCGGGAGGCCCCATTAGCTAAAGTGGTGCTTCAGGTTAAGCATAGTTTCAGGTTAAGAACGGACCTCTGGAACAAATTAAGTACTTAACGCGAGGTACCACTGTATAGGTAAACACCAGTACCTCAAATTGGGCCAGGATTTGTGGCCTTGTCAGGGGAAAGTGAGTTTAAAAAACAGTTAAAGTAATATTTATCTAAAAGTAGGTTGCTGGCTACCTTGGAATGTAATCTTAGAATATGTGAAATAAATAGATATTTGAGTTAATAAGGTTATGAAATTGAGTCAGGCTTTAAAAACTCAAGAAGATTGATAGAGACTCTCCTCCCTGCAAGAGAGGGGAGTGGTTGTGGCTGGAAGCCGGACTCCGCCTCAAGCAGGGGGGCGTTTGCCCCCTGCCTCCCACTCACCTGGCTGGCGCCCCCGCCCTTGGCCAGGCACCCGACCAGGTGCCTTCAAGGGGGCGTGTACAGCAGCCTGAATTGCTGTGGCGCCAGCCTCCAGCCCTCTCTTTTTGTCGCCCCTTTTGGGCTCGGGTGGCGGTTAGGCATTGGAATAATGTGTTGTGGTGTGTCGAAGTGCTAGGTGTGGCCATCGCCTATGCCTTCAATGTTTAGGGGTATTCCGTTAAAGGAATCCGGCGGTCGTGTATTCTGTCCGATGCCTGCTTGGCGGGAGGCCATGGCACGACCCTCGGTGACATCAGGGGAGAGCCTATAGTTGGATTAGCATCAACAGGCTCCACCTACTGGTGAATAAACCCCCCTTTGTTTTTTAGACTCACCCCTCTCCAAGTGGGTGGAGTCAACTGACGTAATCCAATGCCTAAGCCAATACCTTTTCACTTGCTATAATCAATAAAGTTGTGACCTTTTCTTGCCCATTAACCTTATATCACATGTCCTTGTGTTTCATTCCACTGCGCGGGGTTCGGGTCCTCGAACCACAACTGGTTACTGTAAGGGGAAATGGAATCAGATGTGCGTTCAGTAAAAGGGGCTGATTTTGGATTAACTTGACGACACTTGCAATGTGTGTTGCCCGTGTGAACGTCTCTCAAATTGCTTCCAGGCAGGTGATGAAAATGAAGAAAAGGTACGAGGTTGGCCTGCAGAAACTGGACTCGGCGGCAGCCCAGGTGGCCACGATGCAGGTAGAGCTGGAAGCCCTGCAGCCGCAGCTGAGGGTAGCCAGCAAGCAGGTGGACGAGATGATGCTCGTGATTGAGAAGGAGTCCCTGGAAGTTGCCAAAACGGAGAAAATAGTGAAGGCCGATGAAATCGTGGCTAACGAGCAAGCCATGGCTGCCAAAGCGATCAAAGATGAGTGCGATGCTGATTTGGCCGAAGCCTTGCCAATCCTGGAAAGTGCCCTGGCTGCCCTTGACACTTTGACTGCTCAGGTATGGCCTTCAGGCTATATAAAGGTGTGTGTGTGTATATATATGTGTGTGTGTGTGTGTGTGTGTGTGTGTTTATGTGTATGTGTATGTGTATATGTGTGTGTATGTATGTGTGTGTATATATATATATAGGTATATATGTGTGTGTATGTATGTTTATATATGTGTGTGTGTATATATGTGTGTGTGTATGTGTGTGTATGTATGTGTGTGTGTATATATATGTATATATATATATATGTGTGTGTGTGTGTGTGTGTGTGTACAGTGGTGCCTCGCAAGACGAAATTAATCCGTTCTGTGAGGCTCTTCGTATAGCGGTTTTTTTGTCTTGCGAAGCAAGCCCATTGACAGCTTAGCGGATTAGCGCTATTAGCGGTTTAGCGGCTTTTAGCGGATCAACTGATAAGCGGCTTATCAGCGGATCAGCTGATAAGCGGCTTAGGGCTTAGGAAAAGGGGGGGAAAAGGGGAAAAAAACCCGCAGGAACTCGCAATACATTTTTGTCTTGCGAAGCAAGCCCATAGGGAAATTCGTTTTGCGAAGCACCTCCAAAACGGAAAACCCTTTCGTCTAGCGGGTTTTCCGTCTTGCAAGGTGTTCGTCTTGCGGGGCACCACTGTATATATATATGTATATATATGTGTGTGTGTGTGTGTATGTATGTGTATATATGTGTGTGTGTGTATTCTTTTATTTAAAATGCATTTCTGGATTATTTGTGGGGCATAGGAATTCGTTCATTCCCCCCCCCAAAAAAAAATAGTCTTGCCCACCACGGCTGAAAAGGGTTGCTGACCCCTGATGTAGATGGTGGTGAGGTAAGGCAGGAATAAGAATATAAGCTGGGGAGGCTGGAATGTGAGGTGTGAAATTGATGGTGCATTCACTGCAAGATTTCTGATGCTAACACACTGATATGGGTATATTGAGATGATATCTAGCAGAATGCTTGAACTCTAGAGACAGAAGAACTATTATTTATTTTAAGGATATCACTGTTGTGAAGTCGATGAAGAGTCCGCCCGCTGGTGTGAAGCTCGTCATGGAAACAATTTGCATCTTGAAAGGCATCAAGGCAGATAAAATTCCGGATCCCACAGGTACAGGGAAAAAGATAGAAGATTTCTGGGGTCCTGCTAAGAAACTCCTGGGGGACATGAGATTTTTGCAGTCGCTTCATGAGTACGACAAGGACAACATCCCTCCAGCGTACATGAGCATCATTAGAAAACAGTATATCACCAATCCTGAGTTTGTGCCGGAGAAGATTCGTAATGCTTCCACGGCCGCAGAAGGCCTTTGCAAATGGGTCATTGCCATGGATTCCTATGATAAGTAAGTCCTTCTTTAAGAGCAGTCATTCATTTCAGCTTTGAGAGGTCGCCTTTCCGCCTTACCCCTCCCAAGGCGCCTTCCTCACAGCATATTTAATAACATAAAACCCAATAACGTGTCACAAACCCATAAAACCACAATCTATAAAACACGGAAGCATCTACAAATATTACAACAGCAGCAGTTAAAGCAGTGTGTTTTGTGGTGGTCTTGAGAGGATATCAAAGCACGGCATAAAACGTTAAGATACGCAGCACTAAAATATCAGTTAAAGGCAGTTTGGAAGAACTTCAGGGCCCATATTAAAGTCATCATTGTAAGACAGCTTTGCATGGCCTGTTTAGATATGAATGAAGGATTTTGCTTGCTAGATATTTCTTTTGTTTGCTTCTTCTTCACCAAGGCATAGAAAGTTTCAAGAGCAAACTGCCACCCTATTATTATTATTATTATTATTATTATTATTATTATTATTATTATTATTATTGTCGTACCTTGGTTTTCTAACAGCTTAGTTCTCAAACGTTTTGGCTGCTGAATGCCGCAAACCCGGAAGTGAGTGTTCCAGTTTGCGAACTACTTTTGTAAGCCTGATGTCTGATGGGGCTTCCGCGGCTTCCAATTGGCTTCCTGAAGCCAATCGGAAGCCATGCTTTGGTTTCCGAACGTTTTGGAAGTCGGATGGACTTCTGGGACAGCTTCCGTTCAACTTCCAAGGTATGACTGTATTATTACAGTGATACCACGGGATGCAAACGGGATCTGTTCCGGAGCCCCATTCGCATCCCGAACAGAACGTAAGACGCGACAGCGCATCTGCGCGTGTGCAGGTTGTGTTTTGTTGCTTTCGCGCATGTGCGTGATGTCATTTTGACCATCTGCGCATGCGCGAGCGGCGAAACCCGGAAGTAACGTGCTCTGTTACTTCTTGGTCGCCGCGGAGCGCAGCCCGAAAGTGCTCAACCTGAAGCATATTTATCCTGAGGTATGACTATATTATTATTATTATTAGTTATTATTAATAATAATCAGGGCCGTCTTAAGTATATCTGGTGCCGTGGTGCAAAGATCCCTCTGACGCCCCCTCCCATTTCCCAGAGCTGCCGACCTTTTTACAGCGCTGCTTTGCAGGGCTGGAGGAGGCGGGCAGCGGCTGGAGGGCGGCTCCTCCAGCAGGGAAGAGGCAGAGGCTCCGGGCGCTTTGGTGAGGCGGGCGAGGGCAGTGAGCTGATGCTGGGAGGCGCTGCTCCCAGCCTCTGCCTCTTCCCTGGGCCCGTGCAGTGGTGGCCACGGCAGGCAGAGGCTCTGGGCGCGGCGCTGCTTCGGCATGGTGGAGGCGGGCGAGGGCAGTGAGCTGATTCCGGGAGGTATCAGCCTCCGCCTCTTCCCTGGTGCCCTCCAGAACTTGGCGCCCCGCGCCACTTGCCTCTATGGGCAAGACACCCCTGATAATAATAATCATCATCATCATCATCATCTGTAGGCAGGCCTGCATGCACCACCCCTCCCCTCATGACTTCACTGCATTCAGCAGTGCTTACAAGCTCCCCCCGAATCAGGAATCCTGTGTGATTGGGCCTTCTCCACCAACCTCACACAGGAAGTCTGAGGGTCCCCCGTTCAGAGGTGCCAGACACACTTGAAGACATAGAAGTAGTCATGCAGATGAGCATTCATCTGCTTTTGCCCAGTAATAATAATAATAATAATAATAATAATAATAATAATAATAATTATTATTATTATTATTATTATTTATTATTTATACCCAGCCCATCTGGCTGAGTTTCCCCAGCCACTCTGGGCCGGCTCCCAATCAAATGTTAAAACCAGTACAGCGTTAAATATTAAAAACTTATCTGAACTGGGCTGCCTTAAGATGTCTTCTGAATGTCAGGTAGTTGTTTATCTCTTTGACATCTGATGGGAGGGCGTTCCACAGGGCGGGCGCCACTACCGAGAAGGCCCTCTGCCTGGTTCTCTTTAGCCTCACTTCTCGCAATGAGGGAACCGCCAGAAGGCCCTCGGCGCTGGATCTCAGTGTCCGGGCAGAACGATGGGGGTGGAGACGCTCCTTCAGGTATACTGGACCGAGGCCATTTAGGGCTTTAAAGGTCAGCACCAACACTTTGAATTGTGCTCGGAAACGTACTGGGAGCCAATGTAGGAGTGTAGATGTGATGATCTGCACTCCTGGCTTCAGGGACGCCAGCTGACTATCAGCATTCTTTATGTGCAAACACCTAGCAAGAGAGAGATAGGGCAGCCTTACTTGTGAGCAAACAGCAACAATATACTTTTGACCTTACTAAACCACATTACTAATTGGCTGATTGACACCCAATGCCCTTTTAAAATGTGTTGGGGAGCAAGGGGTGGTGGTTATTGGGTTGTTCATGTTTTCTATTTTTATTCTGTATTTTGTGTTTTTATATTGTGGTTTTTTATATTTTTTATATTTTATATATTTTATATTGTGGTTTTATAAAGATAGGGCTTGCTGATCGGAAGGTCGGCGGTTTGAATCCCCGCAACGGGGTGAGCTCCCGTTGCTTGGTCCCTGCTCCTGCCAACCTAGCAGTTCGAAAGCACATCAAAAGTGCAAGTAGATAAATGGGTACCGCTCCAGCGGGAAGGTAAACGGTGTTTCCGTGCGCTGCTCTGGTTCACCAGAAGCGTCTTAGTCATGCTGGCCACATGACCCGGAAGCTGTCTGCGGACAAACGCTGGCTCCCTTGGCCAGTAAAGGAAGATGAGCGCCGCAACCCCAGAGTTGTCTGTGACTGGACTTAACGGTCAGGGACCCTTTTACCTTTTATTGTGGTTTTATGTTGTGAACCTCCCTGAGACCTGCGGGTATAGGACAGTACACAAATTTAATTAATAATAATATAGCTGCTGGACAGTGGAACAGACAGTCTCAGAATTTAGTTGGGATGCTCAAGGATTTTGTTCAATCAGCATCTTTTAGTAAGCCAACCTGATACATGCTTTTCAGGCTAATACGTAGATTACAACACAGTTACTTTTCTGTTTTTGCACTTCTCCATATTTTGTGATTTAAAATGCATTAAATAGTATTTTAAAGTTTGAGTGCATACAAAAACAAGTGTTTTAGGGAGAAGGAAGTACAAAAAACTAATACCTCAAAAATTGCCATGTGTGTGGCTCTGTGTGTGGCGGGGGGGGGGGAGTCTTGATGCAAAAATGGGGCATAAGTTGTGTTTTGTTTCCACGTGGATGCCTAAAAACGGTCTCTGTGACATGTTACCATTTCGTCAGAGTGGCCAAAGTTGTTGCCCCTAAGAAGATAAAGCTGAGCGCAGCTGAAGGGGAGCTGAAGATTGCTATGGATGGTTTGAGAAAGAAACAAGCTGCCCTGAAGGAAGTTCAGGACAAGCTCGCGAAACTTCAAAAGACACTGGAACAAAAGAAGCAGGAGAAAGCAGACCTAGAGAACCAGGTAAGTAACATGGAGTTGGCTCGTAGGTTCGTGTTATTTATTTAGGGTGCCTCTGTCCTGACCTGCAGCAGGGCTGTCAGGCATCTGGCAATCAGATGCACCATTTAAAAATTCAGGGACTTTGATCCTGAGAAGCTCTGGCAGAAGACGGTTTTCCTTTTGCCATTTTCTTCCTGGCAGCCTCCAGAGTCAGTTGCATCAAGAGACACTTTATGCAGGCATCCCCAAACTCGAGGCTCCAGCTGTTTTGGGACTACAACTCCCATCATCCCTAGCTATCAGGACCAGTGGTCATGGATGATGGGAATTGTAGTCCCAAAACAGCTGGAGGGCCGAGTTTGGGGGTGCCTGCTTTATGGAAGACTCTGTGCTGGGGTTATTTATTTATTTATTTATTTATTCATCCAACTTATACACTGCCCTATACCCGGAGGTTTCAGGGCGGTTCACAACAAGACCACAACATATAAAATCAAACCAAAAGCAGTAACCCAATACCTCACCCCGCCTCCAAAAGCCACATTCTAAAAGGGTTCTGGATGTCAATAAGATCAACCAAAGGCCTGGTTAAAAAGGAATGTTTTTGCCTGGCGCCGAAAGGTGTATAATGAAGGTGCCAGGCAAACTTCCCTGGAGAGAGGATTCCACAGACGGGGAGCCACTGCAGAGAAGGCCCCGTTCTCGTGTTGCCACCCTCTGGACCTCTGGAGGAGGAGGGCCTCAGAAGATGATCTCAGGGTCCAGGGAGGTTCATATGGAAAGAGGCAGTCCTTGAGGTATTGTGGTCCTGAGCCTTTTAAGGCTTTATAGGTCAAAACCAGCACTTTGAATTGGGCCTGGAAACTAATTGGTAGCCAGTGCGGCTGGACCAGGATCGGTGTAATATACTCAAACCGCCTTGTAAGCGACCTGGCCACTGAATTCTGCACTAGCTGAAGTTTCTGAACCGTCTTATGCCTTGCCTGTTGGCCGGTGAATATTGCCTTTTTTGTATTGCTGGTGAGTATTGCCTTAGTTAATGCTATGCTGTGGTCTAAACCACAGAGCCTAGGGCTTGCCGATCAGAAGGTCGGTGGTTCGAATCCCCGCAATGGGGTGAGCTTCCTTTGCTCGGTCCCAGCTCCTGCCAACCTAGCAGTTCGAAAGCACGTCAAAGTGCAAGTAGATAAATAGGTACCGCTCCAGCGGGAAGGTGAACGGCGTTTCTGTGTGCTGCTCTGGTTCGCCAGAAGCTTCGTCATGCTTGTCACATGACCTGGAAGCTGTATGCCGGCTCCTTCGGCCAGTAAAGCGAGATGAGCACCGCAACCCCAGAGTCGGTCACGACTGGACCTAATGGTCAGGGGTCCCTTTACCTTTACCTTTAAAGAGAAGACAAATTTAGGCCACGGGCTTTAATGAGCTCCCTAGATATCTGGATTTGCTGCCATGCTAGGTAACAGTGATGTCAGTTCCAAGTCATATGTGAACCCGGTCTTTTGTCAGAGAGGGTCTGTGTGCAATGGATAGCTCCTATTCTACACAGGTCTATCTGATCCCCCTGAACACCCGAGTAGAAGGGATCCATAGAGCCTGCCAGCATTAGACAGGCTTCCCAAAAGGGGTCCTTGGTAAGGTGTTTTGCTCCCTTTCTGATCCTCCTCCATTTGCCCTCTTACTGCTCTCTCTCCTCCAATTTCTGGTTCCTTTTCTCCCTTAACAGCATTCTCCTCCTCCTCCTCTCCCACAGTCACACTGGCTTCCACCTTTCCACACTTCGCTCTCCTGTTCCTGCCTCTTTCCTCTTGCTGTTGGTCTTCGTTCTCCATCCCTTTCCATCCTCCCTCCTATAGTGCTGGCTGACAGTCTGACAGCCAACCCTCCAAGGGAACTCTAGCTCTGTGAGATGAATAGAGGTCTCCTGACAACTCTCAGCACCCTGAACAAACTACAGCTGCTAGGATTTTTTAGGCGAAGCCAGTGGCGTAACGTGGGGGGTGCAGGGGGGGCCGGCTGCACCGGGCGCAACATCTGGGGGCGCGCGCTCGCTGCCTCCGGAGTCGCCGAAGAGCCTCGGGCGCAGGCTGTAGCAGAGCCCCATGCCTCTTGGAACCGACGAGCTGTGCGCGCGTCCGGGCTGAAGGCGTCCGGCAGGCAGCGGCTCTCAGCGCTTGCCGCAGTCCCCGCGCGTCAGGGCCGCGGAGGGCGCGCCAGGCAGCCCCTCCTCACAGCCCTGCCGCTGCCGCTGCAGCTGAAAGCCAGATACAGTGGTACCTCGGGTTACATACACATCAGGTTACATACGCTTCAGGTTACAGACTCCACTAACGCAGAAATAGTACCTCGGCTTAAGAACTTTGCTTCAGGATGAGAACAGAAATCGCCTGGCAGCAGTGCGGCAGCAGAAGGCCCCCTTAGCTAAAGTGGTGCTTCAGGTTAAGAACAGTTTCAGGTTAAGAACGGACCTCTGGAACAAATTAAGTACCTAACCAGAGGTACCACTGTAGTTGTTTATTTCCTTGACATCTGATGGGAGGGAGTTCCACAGGGCAGGTGCAACTACCAAGAAGGCCCTCTGCCTGGTTCCCTGTAACCTGGCTTCTTGCAGGGAGGGAACCGCCAGAAGGCCCTTGGAGCTGGACCTCAGTGTCCGGGCTGAACGATGGGGGTGGGGACACTCCTTCTGGGTCAAGGTTGTTTACGGCTTTCAAGGTTAGCACCAACGCTTTGAATTGTGCTTTGAAATGAAATAAAGGTGAAGAGAAAATGAACCCAAGGGAGTCTCTCTTTGTAGCATGCAACTACGACTTCTTTGTGTGTTGGACTTTAGTCTGGCAGAGGTACAGCTTCTGCCTGTATGCCTGAATTTTTCCTACCAAATTTGGGGAGTTTAAAAGAAGAAACAAGGGAGAAGGAGGAGTCCCTAGGTCCAGGTCTCTCCCAGATTCCTTTTCTTCCTCCCATTCTCATTAGGCAAGAATGTTTGCAGCATAGATTCACAGCCAGCAGACAATGTTGGTTCCTGTGTGAATTTGCAGCCCTGTGCGGCGTTTCCAAAATCTCCAATATTGGCAGACATATTTGAGAAGCCGATAGAAAATTCAGCTCATGGCTCGCATTCATATGAAAGTGACCTTCATAAGTCAGCACAATGCTTTCGTGAGCTATGCATTGCTTTTTCAGATGCTACTGTTTTCTGTATCGCATATAAATCCATTATCAATTTCACATTTCAGACGGAAGGCAATAATTTATTTGAAGGAAAGAAGAATGGAAATGCCATAGACCTTGCTGAATTCAGCCATGACAATCTGTCACACACGTTTTCTTCCCCGCTTTCCCCCTTAAGGCATTGCAACTTCAAATCCAAAGGCCATTTATTTTATTGGGAAATAATAATATAGCCTGGCAAAATCGATGCATCTGTGCTTGCTCTCAGAAGCATTAAAAGCAAAATCTGCGGTAACAATAGCTGCAAAGTATTTTGCCTAAAGTTTATGTTTTGATTTTAAGGTTGACCTGTGCAGCAAAAAGCTGGACCGAGCAGAAAAATTACTTGGTGGCCTTGGAGGTGAGAAAACCCGCTGGAGCCAGACAGCTTTGGAACTCGGAAAGCAGTATATCAATTTGACAGGCGATATCCTCATCTCATCAGGCATTGTGGCTTATCTGGGAGCCTTCACATCCAGCTACCGTCAGGTAAGGAATGAAGGAATAAATGACATTTTTTTGTGTGATTGAAATGTTTCTATACCAAATAAGCAGCTGGTTTCCCCCAACTTGGCCAGACGTTTAACTGAATCTGGAACAGAAATAAAGAGATTAAAATAAAACTTGGTGTTTTCTGTAAGAGAAGGAACACAGGGGAACACAACTCTGGGACTTTTTCCAGAGCAGGATCATCAGCAAAATGGGTGGCTCCTCTTTGCTCTCACAAATGAATGAGACACTAATGAAACTTTCAGGTTTGGTTCCGACAGGTTAGAATAGATGAAGTCAGAGAATGGGGGAAATAATCGAGCAGAGGCTAGATACTTCTGTCCTTTTCTTTGATGGGACTCCAACTTCATGCTAGCAGTTTAAATGGCCACACTTCCTTATGAGATCATTTTCACTTCTAGTTGAAAGTTAAGGTTTTCTTCCTTATATGCAGATATGTGCGGATTTAATGGATTATTTATTAATCAACTGATTGCCTGAAACACCCATGATTAATTGACTAAGATTTCTTCTAACTGGGTGAGAGCTCTACTTTGAAGTAGCTCTTGGATTTCTGTATTGTCCCCGTAATAACTGGTGGCAAGCATACTGTTTAGAAATGTAAGGAGGAACACACAGACTTGCCCTTGCAGTCACCAAAGGCGACAAGACTTTGGCAGTGAGCTCTAACGCTTTGGACTGCCATGAGACTGGCATTGCTTCTCATGCAGATCTAGCAGTGGCCGAAGGTGACTTTGGCTAACACTTGGCGCCCTTCCCTTGCAGAACCAAGCACAGGACTGGATATTGACATTGAAGGCAAGAGGCATCCCTTGCTCAGATGACTTTTCTCTAACGACAACTTTAGGAGACCCGGTTAAAATCCGAGCCTGGAACATTGCCGGGCTGCCTTCTGACACATTTTCCATTGACAATGGCATTATTATCTCGTAAGTAGTAGATGTTTCAGACAGACATCATTAATCTCAATAGTGTTTTTTTAAAAAGCTTTTTAAAAAAAATATATAATCTCAGCCACTGCTGGAAGGAATACAGCAGTACCTTGGTTCTCAAACGCCTTGGTATTCAAACAACTTGGAACCCAAACACTGTAAACCCGGAAGTAAGTGTTCCGGTTTGCGAACTTTTTTCGGAAGCCGAACATGCTCCTTTTTGAGTGTTACGCTTCTGATTTGAGTGCCACACTTGTGTTTTGAATGTTACGCTGAGGTCTGTTTGTTTTTGCTATTTATTTTGTGTTTTTGTTTTCGTGGGTTTGTTTTGTTTTGTTTTTGTGACTGTGTGGAACCCAGTTCAGCTACTGATAGATTGTGTGACTGCAGTACATTGTTCATTGCTTTCATTTTATGGATCAATGGTCTCGTTGAATAGTAAAATTCATGTTAAATTGCTGTTTTAGGGGTTGTTTTTAAAAGTCTGGAACGGATCAATCCATTTTGCATTACTTTCTATGGGAAAGCCCAACTTGGTTTTGGAATGCTTTGGTTTTGGAACGGACTTCCAGAACGGATTAAGTTTGAGAACCAGGTTACCACTGTACTCTAAACCAGGGATGCTGAGTGTTTTTTGGTTTGAGGGTCACATTGCCCCATGGCCAGGCCTCAGAGGGCTGCATGGCCAAGTTTTGAGACAGGGACAGGAACAAACTGTGAAAAGGAATTAAATCTGGTTTGTTCGGATTTAATTTGATTTGATTTAATTAATTCACTCAGAATTAATTTATGGGCTCTTCGTTTTTGTTGTGACGTGGGGTTTGTGATTTCAGCTCTCTTGACATAATATGCTGGAGACAGTTCTCTAGTAACACTTCTTTATTAAAGCAAACAAGACTGAGACTTGAGGAGGGGAGAGCTACATTTATAGGGACAGGGAACTAGCTAGAAAGGATACATTTTGGAGGGAACAATCTCAGGCAATCACAGTCCTGCCTTTTGGAGGAAACCAATAAGACAGAGGATCCAAATACAGCAGCTTAAATGAACCAATAGTAGCTGTACCCTCGGGAACCAAAAGGCAGTTACTTTACCCTAATGCAAATACAGACAATAATAATACAGATATAAAATCCTTTGACTCGATACACAACAGTTTTCACAAGCGTATCATCCCTATTGAGAAAGTAGTAAGAATTCATTTGCACTAAAAAGGTACCCACCCACTCACCCCAGTGCCTGCCCTGTGGAACGCCTTCCCATCAGATGTCAAGGAAATAAGCAACTATCTGACTTTTAGAAGACATCTGAAGGCAGCCCTGTTCAGGGAAGTTTTTAATGACCGATTTTTAAATGTATTTTAAGTACATTGGAAGCTGCCCAGAGTGGCTGGGGAAACCCAGCCAGATGGACAGGGTATATATATATATATATATATATATATATATATATATATATATTACTATTAATCCTTGCCCCATCAAATCTAGTTATGCTGCTGTTGGGCACACAAGCCTACCAACTTGGTAAGGGGGTAGGATCATTTCCCTAAGGCATCTCTGGTTGGTTCATTCGTTTTTACTTCCCAGTAAACATGCATAAAACATGGGACGCAGGTGGCGCTGTGGGTTAAAGCCTCAGCGCCTAGGACTTGCCGATCGAAAGGTCGGCGGTTCGAATCCCTGCGGCGGGGTGCGCTCCCGCTGCTCGGTCCCAGCGCCTGCCAACCTAGCAGTTCGAAAGCACCTCCGGGTGCAAGTAGATAAATAGGGACCGCTTACCAGCGGGAAGGTAAACGGCGTTTCCGTGTGCGGCTCTGGCTCGCCAGAGCAGCGATGTCACGCTGGCCACGTGACCCGGAAGTGTCTCCGGACAGCGCTGGCCCCTGGCCTCTTAAGTGAGATGGGCGCACAACCCCAGAGTCTGTCAAGACTGGCCCGTACGGGCAGGGGTACCTTTACCTTTACCTTTTTAAACATGCATAAGGGTTGCACTGCACAGAAGACAAGGTGAAACCTCGTTCGCAGTTTTGTGCTCTCCCATGTCTTTCTCTCCAGAAACGCGAGAAGATGGCCTCTCATGATCGATCCTCAGGGCCAAGCCAACAAGTGGGTGAAGCACATGGAAAAGGCAAACAGCTTGCACGTCATCAAACTCAGCGACACGGAATTTGTGAGAACGCTAGAAAACTGCGTCCAGTTTGGCACACCTGGTAAGCGACTGGGCCCTGAAAAGCAGAGACTGCTAACGAACTTGGAGAGTGCAGGATGATTAATTGTAAAAGCAGAACTGCGGGTTGCTTTTATAGTTGACCAAATTCTGGTTGCAGTACCACCAGACCAGTGGAACTTTTATTGCACTTGAAAATTAATTTATAATCCTTGTTTTTCGTTTTGTTCGGGGCATGTGACAGTCCTCTTTATACTGCTTTGGTCTCGATCTGATTTGACAAGAAATATATGCTATCGAACTACTGATCAAATTGCTAGTCCCTGCCCTGGTATTCAAAATACAAGCTTTGCCTATTCTTGTCTAGTTCAGGACTGAGGAACCACTCTCTCTTTCTCTCTTTGTATATAATTTTTATTGAGTTTTCTGCTTTACAATTTGAAATACTCGTTTTACATCCTTAAGATATCAATGACTTCCCTTCTTCTCTTTCCATGGTTCATTTTACATATCATAAATCCCTGCATATTTTACAAAAGACACCATTCAGTATCCCATTCTTGCATCCATCAAAACTTGTTTACACTGTTGAATTTATCTTAATGTTGCCAGCATTTTCAGCAATACACAATTATTTCCCAAACATTTATATTCAATAAACATTTTCCAATCTTCTTTAAACGTATGTTCTTCTTGTTCTCTTATTCTATAGAGAGTTGTGCATATTCTGTCAACTTAAGTTGCCATTCTTCTTTGGTTGGGACCTCACTTGTCTTCCATTTTGGGGCTAACAAAACACAGGCCGCAGTAGTAGCGTACAAAAATAACCTTTATGCAGGAACCGCTTTCTGCCCCAAGTGCCAGATTTGAATGCTGCCAGCCTTCCTGGAGGCCACATTCCAATGGCAGGTGGGGCAAAATAAATCCATAACCATGCAAAATCAAACAAAAGAACAAAGAAATTACCGTATTTTTCGCCCTATAGGACACACTTTTTCCCCTCCAAAAATGAAGGGGAAATGTGTGTGTGTCCTATGTGGCGAATGAAGGCTTTCGCTGAAGCCTGGAGAGCGAGGGGGGGTCGGTGCACACTGACCCCTCTCGCTCTTCATGCTTCAGGAAGCTATCCGCTGCTAGCAGAGAGCTTGCCGGCACCCAGAAGCTTGGGGCGTGCTGAGCTCAGCACACCCCAAGCTTCGGGCTTCGCGCAGCGCTCCGCTAGCCGTGGGAGAGCCACGCGACTCTCCCACGGCTAGCGGATAGCAGCCTGTTCTGGGGGCTGGGGTCGGGGAAGCTCGGGCTCCCCCCGCCCCAGCCCCGCACCTGGGGGAAAATAATTTTCTTCTTCTTTATTCCCCCCCCCCCAAAAAAAACTAGGTGCGTCCTATGGGCCGGTGCGTCCTATGGAGCGAAAAATACGGTACAAACACGTTATGGGAGCAGCATGCCAGTAGCAAATAGGTCCACAGCTAACACACCAAACCACCAACCACAGGCATCCACATCTACATCCACATCCATCGCATTATTGCCTTCCTTCCTTCCTTCCTTCCTTCCTTCCTTCCTTCCTTCCTTTAGAATCATAAGATTTTAGCATTGGAATGGACCACAAGGGTCATTTAGCTCAACCCCTTGCAATGCAGGAATCTTTTGCCCAACATGGGTCTCGAACCTGCAACGCTGAGATTGCAAGTCTCATGCTCTACCCACTGAGCTATCCCAGGCTTCAGCCAGAACATTATTTCCCCTCCGCCTTTTGTTGCTGCTCCTAGCAAATTGTAAACCAGGGAGTTAATGGTTTATTAACCAAATCTTTTTTTTCTGGTTGTAACCGAAGTGCTGCTGGAAAACGTTGCTGAAGAACTGGACCCTATTCTTGAGCCACTTCTGCTGAAGCAGACCTTCAAGCAGGCTGGCAGCATCTGTATCCGTTTGGGCGATTCCACCATTGAATACGCTCCCGACTTTCGCTTTTATATTACAACCAAGCTGAGAAACCCCCACTACCTCCCGGAAACATCTGTCAAAGTGAGTGGTTTGCACAGGAACATGGAGCTCTTTGCTTTCGCTTTAATAATCAGATTGCTCATATCATTTGCAATAATAGGATTGCAGTCATACCACTTGTTACGTTTGCTTCAGCTTGTGCATTTTCAGGTTGCGTCCCGCGGTGACCTGGAAGTACCGGAAAGGGTTACTTCCGGGTTTCACCGCCCGTGCATGCGCACATGCGCAAAATGATGTCACGTGCATGTGCAGAAGTGGCGAATCATGACCCACGCAGATGCGGGTTGCATTCTGCTCATGTTGCGAACGAGGCTCTGGAACGGATCCTGTTCGCAACCAGAGGTACCACTGTAATCTTTTCCACAATGCTCTCCCTCGCGGTTGCATATGCTAGTATGATCATCTGCTTTTACCTTTAATTTTTCATAGCATTATTATTATTATTATTATTATTATTATTATTATTATTATTCACTTTAGCCCATATATGAAAATAATAATAATAATAATAATAATAATAATAATAATAATAATAATAATAATAATAATTTATTTATACCCCACCCATCTGGCTGGGCCTCCCCAGCCACTCTGGGCGGCTTCCAAAAGAATATTAAAATACTATGATACATCAAACATTAAAAGCATCCCTAAACAGGGCTGCCTTCAGATGTCTTCTAAAAGTCTGGTAGTTGTTGTTCTCTAATAATAATAATTTAATAGCACACATCGTCTAATCCAGCCTTTCTCAACCTTGGGTCCCCAGATATTGTTTGCCTACAACTCTCATCATTAATAGTAGGGGCGCCACCTATAGGGAATCCTGCAGGCCCGAGCACCCACAAAATAATTGTTGTGGGTATTCAGAACCCACACTGAAGGGCCCCCGACGCAACTTCTGGTGCCTTGCGAGACCTCGGAACCTGACTTCCGGTGGCTCCCATAACCTGGGCACCCATATCCCGGGGCCCAAGTCAGTGCCCTGATTGCTAGCCACCATGGTCTGTGGTCAAGGATGATGGGAGTTGTAGTTCAAGAAGATCTGTGGACTCAAGGTTGTGAGAGGCTGGTCTTAATCCTTGGAGCAAAAATAACAGTCTTTTTACTGCTTTCACTCAGTGAAAACTGGCAAATGCTCCCTGTAGAAGGTGTTTCACTGCTTATACACCATATATTTAAAGCACATGCCCCTGGAAGAATATTGGAAACTGTAGTTGCTAAGGGTGATTATAGTGCTGTGAAGGGTGAACTCTGGTTTCTTGGATTCTTTTGGTGTGTGTGCTTTAAATGTGTATTAAATTTATGGTTTGCACACAGCCTACATTTCAGGGGCTTTAGATTAGCATTGGCGTACGGTTTACCTAGCCCTGTTTCGATTTGGTTTTTAATTCTTTTTTAAAAAATCGCAGGTAACATTATTAAACTTCATGATAACGCCGGAGGGGATGCAAGACCAGCTTCTCGGGATTGTTGTCGCAAGGGAGAGACCTGATCTCGAAGAAGAAAAGCAAGCCCTGATATTGCAAGGAGCTGAAAACAAAAGGTATCAAAATCTTACTAGCTAGAAAACTTGTTTTAGCAGAAGGGATGAGAGGAGAGAAGTGGCTAATGTTGAATATGAAGGCATCGAATTGTGGATGCTCTTAGTTAAAGCTGTTGCCAAAGTTATTTGCAGACTATGGCTTATGCAAAGGATGCTTTCTTGCAGAAAGACTGCAGACGCGTGGCCTTTTTTTATGGCTGTGAGATGGGTGTGCCATCACTATCTTGTGATGAAATGGATGCTGCTTAAAAAAATTGTTTTGTTTAGGCAAGTCTACCCAGACATGTAAATTGATTAAAACTTTTTTTTTGCAGTGTTGATTTTTTTGACTTATTCTGTCTCCTTGGTTTTTTTTAAAGTCTGTTGATCTTAAGAATATTTTACATTTTATATAAACTACCTGGTGGGTTTTAACAATCTAATCAATCTAATTATTAAGCTATAGATAGATAGATATAGATATAGATATAGATATAGATATAGATATAGATATAGATATAGATATAGATATAGATATAGTGTGTGTATGTTTAAACCAGTGCTTTTTTCTGGGGGTACACAGGGGTTCACATACCCCTAAACATTTTGTGAATCTTTGTACTTTTGTCCATTTACTGTATTTATTTTTTGTAATTTGAACTATAAAATGGTGATTTTCTTGAGTCAAAATGAGAGTAACCCTAAACATGTGGTTTTTTTAAAAAAAAAACCAATGGTTTAAAAATAATAACAGACTGACAGACAGACAGACACACACACACACACACACACACAGACAGAGAGAGAGAGAGAGAGAGAGAGTGAGTGAGTCAGTTTTGGAAAGTATCCCCCATTTTCCTTTGCCTCCCCTCAGAACAAAATAGAGAAAAGGGGATCTATTTATGCCCCCTGGTAAAACTGAGGGGAGGGAACAGGATCCTTTTTTCCTTTTATTTTTGGGAGAAAATAAGAAAAAATGTTACCTGGAGCAAATGGAATTCTGGTTTGTCTGTTGGGACTCTTTTTAGCCTGTTCTTAATGCAGTAGTTTTAAATGACAATTTATCTGATGATGGGGAGCGGGGGAGGGGTTGTGGAATTATGGTCCAGAAGACATTCCTCCCGAAATAAGAAAATGCAATCCACTCAGCATCCGAAGCCACTTCTTAAAAATTAATCTCTAT
Organism: Podarcis cretensis; assembly: GCF_951804945.1. Taxonomy (NCBI): domain Eukaryota; kingdom Metazoa; phylum Chordata; class Lepidosauria; order Squamata; family Lacertidae; genus Podarcis; species Podarcis cretensis. The sequence goes on from NC_137170.1 coordinate 124,339,151, forward strand.
AATTAAAGAATAAACCTATGATTAAGTACTTGTCTGCCCCTATCAGCAGACTAACAATGACTCGTGTTAGGCACTTGAAAGTGAATTGGAGGTGCTTTCATATATAATTTCTTTTTTTGTTGTTGTTGCTTTGTTGCTCTGGCTCCCAAGAGAGATGCCCCCCTCCCACCACAAAGTTTTCACTTCCTCCCAGTGACAGCTAACTTTTAATCCATCTTTTGGTAGTTTTGGGACAAGCTATTTTAGTTGCCTTCCATTCCAAAAAAAATAAAAAATGATTTAACTGGTTTCATTATGAAATGCAGCTGGCTATAGCAATTTGTGGGCCAAACTAGACATTGGAAGGGATTCAGCTAAGTTGTTGCACGTGTAGAATGAGGTCCGCTCATGCTACAAGACTTGCGTGTCGAGGTCCCCAAGCCACCCCCCAGTAACTCACACATCAATTTTGGTTTGGGTTTTTGGCACGATTTTGGCCACAACTTTATTTAAATACATCCAAGTGAGTGGTTGCTTAGGTAATGGTTCCGACTATCTGTCCTTGCCCAGGGGACAGAACTGGACTTCCGGATTCCAGCGAAAGCCAGTGCGAGAAACAAATTTTGGGGAGAAAATGAGGCTGGGCCTCAGTCCCTCACTTCTCACCCTCAAGCTCATGCTGGCCCAAGTCCGATGCCAGGGACAAGGGCGAAAAGAATGGCAAGCCCCTGGATTCCTTTAACGGAATTCCCTTTCCGCACCACCATTGGAGGGGTAGGCACTTACCCCTCCACCAACCAACTTGAACCAATGCCTAACCGCCAACCTTACAAGTTGTGGCGATTTGCTACACAGTAGGAGAAACCCAAATGGCACCAGCCAATCAGCCAAATGGACAAATTCCTACCAGGCCCCTGCCTCAAAGCAGACGACCCCATGACAGGCATAGCAAGGTCAAGCGAACAACCCCCCCCCCCCCAATACAGGGAGGGTGGGCGGGTGATCCGGTGCAAGCAGCCAAGAGAACGCTCAAAGTTGGGCGACCAGTATTTAAAACCTCTGACCCCTCCTTCAAAATTGGGGAGCTAGCGGTACCACAGATCAGGGATGATAGGAAGTGTAGTTCAAAAGCAGCTAGAGACGCAGGTTTGGGAAACATTGTCTTAGACTGAGACAAAAATCATTTGAGATCATTTTAAGTGACTATTGAAAGCTCATTAGAAACCCTCACAATAGAAAAACTCCTCATATATTTTATAAATTTATCCCACTGTGTTTTTTTTAATCAATATAATTACAGTTGCACCTTGGATCCCGAACGCCTTGCGAGTCGAACCTTTTGGCTCCTGAACGCCACAAACCTGGAAGTGATTGTTCCGGTTTGCGAATGTTCTTTGGAACCCAAAAGTCCAACGGGGCTTCTGCAGCTTCTGATTGGCTGCAGGAGCTTCCTGCAGCCAATCAGAAGCCGTGCTTTGGTTTCCGAATGTTTTGGAAGTCAAATGAACTCCCAGAACGGATTCCGTTCAACTTCCAAGGTACGACTCTATTTGCTTCCGTAATCGCATCTAATCCTTTTTTTTTTTTTTTACTCGCGGACTTGGTCATTTGTTACTTTCGTAACAGAAGAATTTGGGATTTTATTACAGACAGCTGAAAGAAATAGAGGACAAAATTTTAGAAGTTCTTTCATCTTCCGAAGGAAATATTTTAGAGGACGAAACTGCTATCAAGATATTGTCTTCTTCTAAGGCTTTGGCTAATGAAATATCAGAGAAGCAAGCTATAGCGGAAGAAACCGAAAAGAAGATAGATGCCACTCGAATGGGCTACCGCCCCATTGCAGTTCATTCGTCGATTCTATTTTTTTCAATTGCTGATCTTGCCAATATTGAACCCATGTACCAGTATTCCTTAACCTGGTTCATCAACCTTTTCATCATGTCCATAGATAATTCTGTGAAGTCTGAAATTTTACAAGACAGGTATGTGAAATCCTTGTATGCTTTAATTTTACCTTTCACATTTATTCAGGCTCTGGCACAACCTTATTACTTATTAGCTGCAGGCAATTAAGTCTTATCTTACCTTGAAAAAAATCAGGATACAATCCAAAATTAAGCATGCCCATTGATTTCAGGGGAATGAAGCATGTAATTAACTTTGCCACTGAAATCAGTGGGATTTAGAAGTTTGTTTATTGCTGTATTGTAGGGGAAAACAGCTGTTGTAGACAAACCTAACATTCATGGGAATTCAAAGGACAGGAGACAAAATATTCAGTGTTTTGAAAGAACTAAGATGCCCCCCCCCCCTTTAAGAACCATGCAAGAACATTACCTGGTACTTCCTAGGTAACAAGTATATGGAAGTGACTGGGAAACTCGTAATCTTTAAAACAGAATAATGCCCACGCAGTTTTCTCCCTTTATTAAATTCAGTATATGGAATAAATGTCAAAGCAGGCCTTAAACAACAAAGCTTGAGAAAACTGGGTAAGGCTAGCTTGACTAATTTTGGTACCTTCAGCTAATTTGACATTGCATTTAAGTTGACTTCACGGGAAACTCATTTAAAAAATAATGCGCTGTGCAGATTGAGTTCAGTGTCAGATTTTATGTGATATTCATTTATAGCTTGAGAACGATAAATAATAAAGGACAGCTTGGAAGTTTCAGTTTGCAGCTTCCCCCACATTGTGCTTTCTGGGTGCTTTGCTTGTTTTATGCCCTGTTGTTTTGCCAGCCATTTGGAGCTCCATCATTTAACATTTTGCTCTGTTGACACTTGAGGCGGGCCAGCTGTGCTGCTGGTGACAGCAGCGAGATAAGGGTGCTGTTGTCATAATCGGGGACACTGCTTGGGTTGTTTTGCAAAGGCACAGAGGGATTTCCGAGGATGCAATAACAGGAGAAGAATGCACACACCTGTCTTCAGATGAAGGTTGCACAACCCTTTTGGCGATGCTCTACATGTCATTTCCAGAATACGAGATAGCATCCTTCTCCTGCTCATTGCAGTAAATACCGTATTTTTCGCTCTATAGGACGCACCGGACCATAGGAGGGGGAGAACAGGGGAAAAAAAATTCTCCCCCTCTCTGCTCAGTGCCCCTTCAGCGAAGTGGCAGGAGAAATTGAGCCGCTTCCATTTCTCCTCCAGCTTCGCTGAAGGGGTGCTGCGCAGAGAGGGAAAACTGTGCAGTGCCTATCCAGCGAAGCGAAGCCTGGAGAGCAAGAGGGATCGGTGTGCACCTACCCTTCTCGCTCTCCAGCTTCAGGCGGCTATCCCGCAAGCCTTCGGAGCTCAGTGGGAACTCCTGCTGCGCTCCGAAGGCTTGCGGATAGCTGCCTGAAGCCCCCAGAGCGCAGCGGGAGTTCCCACTGCACTCTGGGGGCTTCAGGCGGCTTCAGCGAAAGCAACGCGAAGCCTCCGGAGCACGGGGGGAACTCTCGCACTGCGCTTCGGAGGCTTCACGTTGCTATTGCTGAAGCCAAGGAGCCTGCATTCGCTCCATAAGACGCACACACATTTCCCATTAATTTTTGAAGGGGAAAAAGTGCATCTTATAGAGCGAAAAATACAGTACCCATCTATGGAGGTAGGGGCAAAGGAAGGGTGGAGGTGGGGGGGTGGACAGCCCGGGGTGTCTTCACTGGGGGGGGGGGTGACATTTGGCGCACCGCCTACCTGCCTGTGACTCCCAAGCCTACCCCGAGCTGTCGGGGGAAGGGGGGAGCTGTGCCGGTTTGCCGGCAGCATTCCCCCCTTCCCCCTTTGTTTGGTCAGCTTGGGGGAGGCTTGGGAGTTGTGGGTAGGCGGCATGCCAAATGTCCGCCATTGGCAGCTCGCTCTCCCCCTGTGGGCGGCTCACTCCACCCCTGGCTGCAGGGCGCACATGCCACTCCGTGCGCCTGGGAAGGCACCCTCTGTGCCCCACACCCCTCAGGAGCACGCCTGCCCTGGGCAGCGTGGGCATATGCTCCACTGCTGTATGGAGAGAGAAGGAGATGGGGGTGGAGACATATGCCTTGGGGTAATTTTGTTCCTAGTCAACTGAAGTGGGCAGCTAGGTGGGTTCAGGCAGGAATATAGGATTGACCCTTGTTCTTCTAGGTGTGCCATAACACACTCCTGCTGCCTTCGCCCCTTCTGATGGCCATGTCTTGCATTGGCGACTGATTCCCTCAGGATGTGGTGAACTCTCCTTTGTTGGAGGTTTTTAAGCAGAGGTTAGATGGCCATCTGACACGGGTGGCGCTGTGGTTTAAACCACAGAGCCTAGGACTTGCTGATCAGAAGGCTGGCGGTTCGAATCCCCGCGACGGGGTGAGCTCCCGTTGCTCGGTCCCTGCTCCTGCCAACCTAGCAGTTTGAAAGCACGTCAAAGTGCAAGTAGATAAAGAGGTACCACTCCAGCGGGAAGGTAAACAGCATTTCCATGCACTGCTCTAGTTTCGCCAGAAGCGGCTTAGTCATGCTGGCCACATTACCCGGAAGCTGTACGCCGGCTCCCTCGGCCAATAAAGCGAGATGAGTGCCGCAACCCCAGAGTCAGCCACAACTGGACCTAATGGTCAGGGGTCCCTTTACCTTTACCTAGATGGCCATCTGTCATAGATGCTTTAGTTGAAATTCCTGCATTGCAGGGGGCTGAGCTAGAGGACTCTCAAAGTCCCTTCTAACTCTTACCATTCTGCGAATAGTTCAAAGATCGAGTTTCGGTTCCAGAATCCTCCTTTGATGCCCTCTCTGGGTTACAGTCATGACCTTAAGTCTTCCTGAACCTTCAGACAAGGACATGATTACACTAGTTGACTATGCTCACATGCCTCCACATACCAATGATTCAGGGGTTATTTGTGAAATGTCTTACATAAAGAAAGCTCTGTGGCTCTTAGCAACATAACGCAAGCAGTGGATCTCACAGGAGCAAGAATTTGCTGGGTGTGTGCAGCCCTATGCAGGCTGGATAGAGGTTAAAAAGAGAGGAAGCTTATAGTTGTGAAGTAGGGAAAATGGGATGTGATACAAAAGGGCATGTATGTGACCTTCTGATGTGTAAAGAATACAGCTTTTACTATGCTGCATTTCATTGTGTGTCAGCAAGAGGCCCAAACGCTGCTTGTATTTCACGGCTAATGCACTCTGTGAAGCCTTTGCAAATGGCTGACGTGTTTTTGTGTTTTGCGTTAGTCAGGAGGCAAGGCTAAAACAGGCTGCCTACAAAATCCACCAGCAGCACATCCGTAACTGAAATCTAAGTGGTTTGTAATTGAGTTTATTCAGTAGCTGGTTGTAAAGTGAGATTGTAAAGTGGCTGGTTGTAAAGTGAGACCCTACCTGCCTGCGGACTGCCTCGCCAGAGTGGTGCATGCTCTGGTTATCTCCCGCTTGGACTACTGCAATGCACTCTACGTGGGGCTACCTTTGAAGGTGACCCGGAAACTACAACTAATCCAGAATGGGGCAGCTAGACTGGTGACTGGGAGACCATATAACACCGGTCTTGAAAGACCTACACTGGCTCCCAGTATGTTTCCGAGCACAATTCAAAGTGTTGGTGCTGACCTTTAAAGCCCTAGACTGCCTCGGTCCAGTATATCTGAAGGAGCATCTCCACCTCCATCGTTCTGCCCAGACACTGAGGTCCAGCTCCAAGGGCCTTCTGGCAGTTCCCTCACTGCGAGGAGCCAAGTTACAGGGAACCAGGCAGAGGGCCTTCTCGGTAGTGGCGCCCTCCCACCAGATGTCAAAGAGAACAACAACTACCAGACTTTTAGAAGACATCTGAAGGCAGCCCTGTTTAGGGAAGCTTTTAGTGTTTGATGTATTGCAGTATTTTAATATTTTTTTTGGAAGCCGCCCAGAGTGGCTGGGGAAGCCCAGCCAGATGGGCGGAGTATAAATAATAAATAATTATTATTATTATTTCCCCAACCTTCTCTTTTCTCTTACAGGCTGAGGATCCTCAAAGACCATTTCACTTACTCCCTCTATGTCAACATCTGCCGTTCTCTCTTTGAAAAGGACAAGCTGCTCTTCTCCTTCTGCCTAAACGTGAACCTCTTGAAGCATGATAAATTGGTTAGTGCCGCTAGGCAAATGACTCTGTATGGTGGCCCACATACAAATCTGCTAATCTGTTGGCGAGTCCACAGATGCCTCTCCCATTCTGTTCCATCTCCTCTCCTTCGTGGGAACATCCTACCAACATCACCATGCGGTCAGATCTGGTGGCCTGGAGGCAAATGGGCTGCCAAGCAGACAACTGAGGTTGTGCAGCTCAATGCAATTGTTCAGACCAGGGCCAGCCCCCATGTTTGAGGGGCAAGGCCTGTCCTGAAGCTGGTGGGATTGGGATCAGCTTGTCCTCTGGACAACAAGAAGTGGACAGGGACTCCTGGGGTGTAATCCTTCTACCTTTATACCTGTTAAAATTGTTCTTTGGCTGTGATATGGTACATAGCCCTGTTGTCAGGTACTTGTTGATTCCTGGTATAGCATTCATTTTTCCTGCTGTTTACATGTATAGGGTTTGGCAGCTTTTCCCAGTTGGCTCTGGGACAGCTAGAGGAAGAGCCAAGCAGTAATCTAGTAGCTTACACTAGGGGAGGCCTTACGGGATAGTGACTGCCATCCTGCCATTGCAGGTTGACATATACTCGGAGTTGAGAGTGGATTTCATGCTCTTTATTCAGCTCATAGTGGGGAGGAGGAATGGAAGTTCCCTCAGAATGTCTGCTTTATATACATTATTTACACAATGTGCCCCACGTGATTGGCTAATTTCGGGATTCACCTGTAGGCCAATCAGGTTGCGGATTCACTTCCACCTGGAGCTGGATTGGGTGGTTCCTGTGGACCAGTCAGACTGCTGCATTCTGGATCCTGTTGTTCTAGGGCCAATCAGACTGCTGCATTCTGAATCCTATTCAACTCAGTACATAACACAGGTTTTCAAGCCATTGCAGAGCTGATCCACAAAGTTAGCATGGCAGAGATATTCATGTGTGGGAGGCTGTGGGTTTTTTGGCAGGAACTTGGGGGAACTGAGATCCTTTACCTTTTTTAAAAATAAAAAATAATTCTGTTTTTGTCTGGTGGGGCTGGAATGGATACACACCCAATGCCTGAACCAAAAATCCACCTATATCTGCAATCAGTAAAGTTGTGGCCATTTCTAATCCAGATCATTTACTTGAGTTTATTAATCACATCTTACCTTTAGCCACTGCCTGGGGTGGGGGCACTGTGACTGGGCCCACAACAAACAAACAAACTTCATGGTGTGTTCCCCTACCCCAGAAAAACAGCACTGGGTGACTTGGTAAATGTCAGCTCCAAACTTTGGGTGGTCTGTGGGCAACATGCATTTCATTGCCGCCATCCCCATTGTCTGTCCCCTTGCTCTCCTGTCTCCCCTTCCCGAACCCAGTTGGCTACATTGCCCAGAAGGAAGTCAAGGAGTAAAGGCTGCTACGCCACTGTGGCGATCACACAGGGTCCCCAGACGTTTGGCGGTCTATTGATCCCTGTGCCACCACTATGATCGCTTCCCCGCTGCCACCAACCCGTTACCCTCGGGTACACACCGAGTCCAGACAGTTGTTAACATTAAAACAAATAATCAAGTTTATTTTATAAGCATGAACAAGGTTATGGTTTCAGATCATTTTTCTTGACAGTTTCTTAATCTTTGTTTATTTACTGGCCTATACCTTCCTAATTGGACACGGGCGGTGCTGTGGGTTAAACCACAGAGCCTAGGACTTGCCGATCAGAAGGTCGGCAGTTCGAATCCCTGTGACGGGGTGAGCTCCTGTTGCTCGGTCCCTGCTCCTGCCAACCTAGCAGTTCGAAAGCATGTCAAAGTGCAAGTAGATAAATAGGTGGGAAGGTAAACGGTGTTTCAGTGCGCTGCTCTGGTTCGCCAGAAGTGGCTTAGTCATGCTGGCCACATGACCCGGAAGCTGTACGCTGGCTCCCTCGGCCAATAAAGCGAGATGAGCACCGCAACCCCAGAGTCGGTCATGACTGGACCTAATGGTCAGGGGTCCCTTTACCCTTTACCTTTTACCTTCCTAATAACTTCTAACTGATTATCCCAACTGTCTATCTGACTCCTCCTATCAGTTTCACTCACTCTCACACATCAAAACTAGACCAACCCACAGACTTATCCTCCCTCTTCCTTCTCCAACTCCCAACTCTCAACTCTAACTCCTCCCCTTGGGTTCCCACTGGCCAATCATTTCACACTCATTTAACCCTTTCCTTATGACCCACCTAGGAGGGCATACGCCACAGCTGCCTCATTGCTTCCAGGTTTGCAGAGGGCAAGAGTACAGGCAGCAAATCAAACAGGAAAGTGAAGGTTCAACAGCGGGCCCCTTACTGGTGATGTGGCTCTCATGGCATGGGTGTCCCTAATGCCGACCTCAAGTTCACTCAAGTTCCCACAAGTCCTTAACACTGCATGTTTATTCTGTCTTAATTCACTGCAGATTGATGAGTCAGAGTGGAAGTTTTTGCTCACAGGAGGCATCGGCCTGGACAATCCCTACTCCAACCCTTGCCCTTGGCTCCCCACGAAATCATGGGATGAAGTCTGCCGCCTTGACGACTTGCCAGCCTTCAGAAGCATTCGGAAGGAATTCATGCGCTTGAAGGATGGGTGGAAAAACGTCTATGACAGTTTGGTTTGTTTCCCACCTTCACTCATCCCTTCTTGCTAGCTGCTCAGAACAAATACCGTATTTTTCGCTCCATAAGATGCACTTTCCCCCTCCTAAAAAGTAAGGGGAAATGTGTGTGCATCTTATGGAGTGAATGCAGGGGGAAGGCAGGCAGGAAAAGCCCCCAAGAGCCGCACACAAGCTCCATGCGGCTCTTGCGGGCTTTTTCCCTTCTCCCTCCTCGTAGAAAAGCCCGCAGGAGCCGCACGCTCCTTAAAGGGTGCGCGGCTCCTGTGGGCTTTTGCAGGAGGTGGGGGTATTGCCATAGCCTGGCTGGAGAGGTTGCGCGCGGCTAAAGAGGAAGCCAAGACAGCGAGCGGGATTTCCCTCTTGATTTCCCTCTCTAAAAACTAGGTGCACCTTATGGTTCGGTGCGCCTTATGGAACGAAAAATACAGTATTCACTGCGCCCTCAGTGGTGGTGTTGTTGTTGTCTATTCTGTCAAAGAAAGATGTATCTCCTGAGATAACCGGGAATGCGGGGATGAGCAGTTTCCAAGTTTCGTAAGCAGATTGGTTTAGATGATACACCTTGTAGGGAAGAGAACATTACTACAAGTAATATTGTTTCCTTTTAAAAAACCGTTCTTTCAGAAATGTACATTCCAGTAAATTTTTATTTTTATTTTTCTGCATTCAATTGTATTTGTATGAATCGGGGGGGGGGGGAGGTTTTCCTAAAAATATTGAGTACCAGATTCTCCACTACCCCCTAATTCCTAGAATTAGAATGTAGGAGATTACTAAATGCTTGAAGTCTTCACCCAGGTACAAGGGAGCGTAACTATGTAAAAAAGTAGGGTGAATCGGTTTCTTGGCCAAGAATTGCCTGGGGTGAAGAGTTGAATCTGGCCTTCATCAAAATGTACATACCACTTGATGGCGTGCAGTTTACAGAAAGAATAAAACGTTGAAATTCCCGATACTGTGGTACCTCGGGTTTCATACGCTTCAGGTTACATACGCTTCAGGTTACAGACTCCGCTAATCCAGAAATATTACCTTGGGTTAAGAACTTTGCTTCAGGATGAGAACAGAAATCGTGCTCCGGTGACACGGCAGCAGCAGGAGGCCCCATTAGCTAAAGTGGTGCTTCAGCTTAAGAACAGTTTCAGGTTGAGAACGGACCTCCAGAATGAATTAAGTACTTAACCTTAACGGTATTAGACAGTTGAAAAGAATTCAGAAGTTAATTAAGGTCAACAGTGAAGATTGCAACACGTGAAGTTTCTACATGTCCTGGGCCAACTTGCCTCTACAAAAACGCTTTCAGCTGTGCAGTGGGGGGGGGGGATTGCCTGGTGTGTGGGTGCTACAGTGCTAAAAGATTGGTTTCTTACAAGTGCAGAACAAGGTTTACGGGGCACCGGTAACAGTCCCAGTTCCGCAGATGGAAGTGGTTGAAGGGGGCATGCTTGGAGTAAGGCAGTAAACTGGACACAAGCTGTTACACCTTCAGCTTGGTCAGGTTGCAAATCGTCAGCCAGTGCAGATCTGTGGGAAGAGGTGCCATATACTATCAGGGTCTCTCTCCTTTCAGCAGCCGGGCTGCAGCTGTCAGGGACCGTGCTGAGGAGGGCTGCACTGAGGAAGAATGGGGGGGCACCCCCTCCTCCTGATTTGGATCCTCAATCTTCCCAGGAGCTGGAGGACAGTATAGATTTGGAACAATGGTTTGCAGATGGACATAGTTCAGAAGGTAGAAGCTGGGAAATACCGGATGGGGAACAGCTAGGAGAAGAAGCACTGGGGGAGAGAGGGTTAACAGATTCCCTGTCTTTGGACAGCATTCCTCCTCTCAGCCCAAGGTCAAGAAGAGCTGAGAAAGTGGCAGAACAGAAACCACAGAGGGTATAAGCTCAGATTACAATATGTAGGAGTGTTGTAGATTAATAGGGGTGTGAGCCTTAATTGGGAGCACCGCCATTTCTAGGAGATGGGTTCTTTGTTCTCTTGCTGTGATTATTAAAGTTTCTAACTGGTAAGAAGACTCCTTTTCCTTTGTTCTGCTTATCTACTGCCACGGGGGGGAGGAAGCCTGACAGCAGAATTCTGCACTAACTGGAGCTTTCAAGGACAGGGAAAGCCAGTCATAGTGTTTTTGTTTCGCTTGCAGGAACCTCATCACGAGGCATTTCCTGAGGAGTGGCAAGACAAAATGGGGGAGTTCCAAAGGATGCTCATCATTCGCTGCTTAAGACCTGACAAAGTAAGTGCGGTCAACTCATGCGCCAGGCAGAGTTTCGAAGGTCCTGTTGTATGTATGACACAATCGTGTTAGTTTAATCTTCCTTCAGATAGGGTTTCCATATTTCAAGAAGTAAAAATTCGGACACAAAAGTTGGGGGAAATTTCAAAAAATGTGGACATTTTGCCAATTTCCCAAAATTCTCCCCCGGACGCTAATTCCGTCATTAGAATCCCAGGAAGATCCGGATGCATGACAACCCCACCTTAAGACATGGGTTGCGAATTGTCTGGTTGCTTCCTCTATTGTAGCATGTGCTAAAATGTGGTCCACTATAGTGAGTCCTGCTTCCTCTATTGTAGCATGTGCTAAAATGTGGTCCACTATGGTGAGTCCTGCCATAGTTTTTAGACAAAAGGCGTGGGGGGGGCAGGGGTAATGAACACTAAGTTTGCCAGGTTCCTCTTGCTTAAAAAGTACCAAACTGGCAGGGTTAAATCCATCCCCTTTTCAATCTTTTGTCTGTTTGGCTGGCACCTCCATTATAAACTTTTAGGTGCCAGGCAAAAATGTTCCTTAATAATAATAATAATAATAATAATTTATTATTTATACCCCGCCCATCTGGCTGGGTTTCCCCAGCCACTCTGGGTGGCTTCCAACAAAACACTAAAATACAATAACCTATTAAACATTAAAAGCTTCCCTAAACAGGGCTGCTTTTAGATGTCTTCTAAAAGTTTGGTAGTTATTTTTCTCTTTGACATCTGGTGGGAGGGCGTTCCACAGGGCGGGTGCCACTACCGAGAAGGCCCTCTGTCTGGTTCCCTTTAACCTCACTTCTTGCAGTGAGGAAACTGACAGAAGGCCCTCGGCGCTGGACCTCAGTGTCCGGGCAGAACGATGGAGGTGGAGACGCTCCTTCAGGTATACTGGACCGAGGCCGTTTAGGGCTTTAAAGGTCAGCACCAACACTTTGAATTGTGCTCGGAAACGTACTGGGAGCCAGGCCTTTAGCTGATTGACATCCAATGCCCTCTTAAAATGTGTTGGGGAGAGAGGGGTTATTGGGTTGTTCTTGTTCTTGTTTTTATTATGTGATTTTATATTGTGAACCACCCTGAGACCTGCGGGTATAGGGCGGTATACAAAATTAATTAACAACAATACCTTCCAGAGGTCCATTATTCCCTTGCCCACCTCATTTCAAAATTACGGAAGCTGACTTTAGTGTGCAGTGTTGTCTGAAATGTCTTATTCTGAGATACTGCTGCCTCACCCTTACAGATCAGTGTGCGGCAAATGGTCTTATTTTTCTGTTTCGTGCAACTTGAAGGTTAGTCTTGCAATACGTTAAAAATAGAAACTACATAACATGATTACGGCAGTGAAAGTGGGCAGCCTGCCAGCTGCGCTTAAGTAAGGCCTCAGGTATGTAGGAGCGCCGGAATTCATATGCTGCCTTTGATCTGCAGGAGCAAAGTTAGCAAAGCTTTGGACCGTTGGCAGTGAGAGATGACCCGGTGAAATTAACAGGTAAAACTAACTTAGGTCCATTAATTTCAGTGGGTCTCCTCTGAGTAGGACATAGCTGGACGCCACACTTTATTGCCCTCCACTCTGAAGGGATATCTGCTGCACTGTAAGGATGAAAAGGAAAATGACGTAAGGTTCGTTAGTTTGCTTTGCATTGCCTTATCCCCCAATACAGCAAGTTCACCGATGGTATAAAAGGTAAAGGGACCCCTGGCCAATAGGTCCAGTCATGGGATCCCGCTTTTAGGGAAAGAGGGCACCTTTTTCAGTCTTTATGGTTCAACATCCAGGAGGCAAATACTTTGCCAATCTACTTCAAGTCACCCAGAGATCCAGCACCAGATCCACATTTATCTTCTGCCTACTCCTGATCTATAGGGTTCCTAATAGCTAGAAAATAAAACCTCTAGGATTTGTAACAGCTACAAGATAAAACCACATTATGATGCAGGATTTGGGGCAGGCGGGCGAGCAACAGAGCGTAGCTTAAATCCTCTTCATCCTTAATCTGCAAGGATACTGTCAAAAGAGACAAGCAAAAATGCTATTGAGATGAGAAGCGAATTTTCTCTTTGGGGTTTAAGTACTTTTGCTCACTTAAAAAAGAAGAAGCTTAAAACATTATTTAGGTTATAGTTTTATGCATACTTATGTGGAGTAAGTCCTCCTAAACTCAGTAGCACTTACTGTGAATATGCATATTTGACCTACAAGATGGTTTTCTTATTTTTTAATTCAGTAGATTTACGTTTTGAGGAGTACGCTTGCAGTTCTCTTTAAAAGGCCAGGATCATGCAAAGGTTCTCAAGCAATTCTCATACTTGTGCATCTCTCTAAATTCAAGCAGGCACTTGGAGTTTGAGTTCATCTCGCTCAGTACAGCCTCCAGTTCAGAAACCAATTCTGTGACTTTTAGCACCGTTCCTCTGGCATGACTTACCTCTTTATATATAAGGTTCGACATTAAGCTGCATTAAGCTGACTTGGTTGGTCTCACCTGTGAACATCAGCATAAATGAGAGAGGGAGAATTGCACCCAAAGCAAAATGCAGTCGTCAAAAGAGGAAAACTGTGGCCAAAAATTAAGAAAGATAGCCCAGTAGCCAAGCCCTGTTTGGTTTGTTCTGTTCTTTTATTTTAAATATTTCCACTCTGCTTTTCAGCCCAAAGAAAAGGCTCTTAGAGTGACTTAGCATGATAAATAATAGTTTAAAAAGGTAAAGGACCCCTGGACGGTTAAGTCCAGTCAGAGGCGACTGTGGGGTTGCGGCGCTCCTCGCTTTACAGGCCGAGGGAGCCAGTGTTTGTCCACAGACAGCTTTCCGGGTCATGTGGCCAGCATGACTAAACCACTACTGGCACATGGAGGACCATGACGAGTGTCAGAGTGCATGGAAATGCCGTTTACCTTCCTGCCGCAGCGGTACCTATTTATCTACTTGCACTGGTGTGCTTTAGAACTGCTAGGTTGGCAGGAGCTGGGACAGAGCAATGGGAGCTCACCTCATCGTGGAGGTTCAAACCGCTGACCTTCAGATTGGGAAGCCCAAGAGGCTTGGTGGTTTAGACCACAGTGCCACAATAAAACACACACAACACAACACAACACAACACAACACAACACAACACAACACAACACACAAAAGGAAAATGGCTTGCTGGGAGAAGGGGGAAAACCCCTCAGGCACTAGTTTTCAGTTACAAGGTTTTCCTAAGTTTTCTTTCTGGTGGGAAGGGAGAAAGCAAGCTCACTACAACTGTTCTTTCTCTGGCTGATTATTTTTATATTGTGAAATAATCCATGGTCCTGAAGGCAGCACTGTTTAGGGAAGTTTTTAATGTTTGATGGGCAGGGTATAAATCATAAATCATTATCATCACCACACTATATTCATAGTGCCACTACTGTGTTGCTTTATAGTGGGTTTTGTTTTAAAAGACCCTTGAGTTTTGGGTGGCCATCCAGCTGTCCAGTTGACCTCAGTGTGAGTCCACTTAGCAAAATCCCTAAATAAGTGTCCTATAGGGTGTAGCTCAAATTAAATCCTACTCTGTTCAGTGAGGCTTACTGTTAAAGCGTTGGTGAGAAGGACTGTAAACAGTTTACCTGGAATCAAGTCTCATTGACTTTCAGCAGGGCCCACTTTCTGATAAGCAGGCTTGATACTGCAGATAGACACACACACACACACACACACACATTCACTCTTTCAGTTAACAGGGCATGCAGATATCTTCTAAACTGGGGAGTAATTTAGTCTGCAACCCTCAACTCATTTGCCTGGGAAATCAGCGCAACTTACTTCTGAGTCGGCACGTATATAATAATAATAATAATAATAATAATAATAATAATAATAATAATAATAATAATTTATTATTTATACCCCGCCCATCTGGCTGAGTTTCCCCAGCCACTCTGGGCGGCTCCCAATCAGTGTTAAAAACAATACAGCATTACATATTAAAATTACATATTGTGCTGTTCATCACCTTTATTGGCTACCGTCCTAGCACCATTTAATGACAAAATATTACATGCGAATTCAGTTCTGTGACTTTAACGGTCTCTTTGCACCCCAACGTTATGTACTTTGTAAATCAGAAGTAAGTTCTGCTGACTCTTGAGCTCATTGGCACTCTGTATAGCAGAGTTTCCTAAACTTGGGTCTCCACCGGTTTTTGGACTACAATTTCCATCATCCCTGACCGCTGGTGCTGCTAGCTAGGGATGATGGGAGTTGTAGTCCAAAAACAGCTGGAGACCTAAGTTTGGGAAGCCCTGGTGCATGGCATTCAAACCTTACCATTGAACCGGCACATGTCTACTCAGAGGTAAACCCCAATGAGTTCAATGGGACTTACTTTCCAGATAAATGTGTGTAGGATTACAGCTTCATTGTGTTTTTATAAGGGATATGCTAGTCTATCTATTTTGGTACATTCAGTGCTGGATTTACATATAAGCTAAACAAGCTGTAGCTTACCCCCCAAAAAAATATTTAAAGGGGGGGGGAGAACCTGGATGTACATTTCCAAAATATAAGATAAAAAACAAATAAAATAAAACCTACTTACAGCAACAGTGTTTTGTGTTGATTAGGCTCTTATGATGTAAGTAATGGGCCCTGCCTGCTAGCCTGCTCCCTAAAATATCACTGGTTTGCTCATTTCTATATATAGGGTGCCTACATTCTACAAGTGCAAATGGCTTTAGATACCTATTAGGTCCACAAATTACCATATAGCATATATTCAACACAAAAACAGGGGCAATTTGTTGTTGACAAAGGACAGCTGGAAATATGAAGGGCCCCATTACCTTCAGTAGCTTAGGGCCTCATCAAACCTAAATCCAGCCCTGGGTACATTGTGCAGGTGTGTGTGTGTGTGTGTGTGTGCTGCACCTGAGAGTAGATGCAAAGGAGACTCCTTTACCTTTAAGACTTATATACCAGAGGGATTCAGCGGGTATACTTCCTGTATACCTGAAGGAGCGTCTCCACCCCCATCGTTCAGCCCGGGCACTGAGATCCAGGGCCGAGGGCCTTCTGGCGGTTCCCTCATTGCGAGAAGTGAGGCTAAAGGGAACCAGGCAGAGGGCCTTCTCGGTAGTGGCGCCCTCCCTGTGGAACACCCTCCCTTCAGATGTGAAGGAAATAAGCAGTTATCCTATCTTTAAAAGACATCTGAAGGCAGCTCTGTTTAGGGAAGTTTTTAATATTTAATGCTGTACTGTTTTTAACGTTTGATTGGCTGGGGAGACTCAGCCAGATGGATGGGGTATAAATAATAAATTATTATTATTATTATTATTATTATTATTATTATTATTATTATTATTATTTATTCTCTTCATGACAAGCGGCAATTGCATAAGCATCTTTCCTCAGACACAGGTCTGGGAATTGGGTTCAGCACATCCATGCTAGAGTGACAAGCTTTTTCCAGATTTGGTGTTTCGAAGGTGTGTTGTAGAGAGTTCTGAGGGAACTTATGTGAAGCTCTTTGAACACATGCTGTATAAATGCTAGGCACTGATATATTTTTATTTCTTTATGGGACACAGTATCTGGCATCTTGAATAGCTGCCTCACAGAAATCAAGAAGCCAAACTGAGCAGGATTTAACCCCCACCCATCAGTTGGCAAGTAGGCGTTAAATCCTACTCAAAACCAGTTTCCTGGGGCGACTAGGCCTGCGCACAGCTTTTGCAGGATTGATGAATCATGGTTTCAGAGATGGCCTTGTGGATGAACTTAGACTGGAGGTTCCCCCACCCTGTGCTAGAATGACATAGTGCTTTAATCCACTTTAACTGAGGAAACTTAATTTTCAGCGTGTGCTTGAATACCTCCTGCAAAATCCTGACAGTCTAGAAGCCTCCTTGGAAGTTTACAGAATGGTGCATCTCTTTCTTCCGCCTTGCTATTTTATTCCTTTTCCAATGTGCAACATCAACTTCTTTTCTTAGAATCATAGAATCATAGAGTTGGAAGAGACCACAAGGGCCATCAAGTCCAACCCCCTGCCAAGCAGGAAACACTATCACAGCACTCCTGACATATGGTTGTCAAGCCTCTGCTTAAAGACCTCCAAAGAAGGAGACTCCACCACACTCCTTGGCAGCAAATTCCACTGTCGAACAGCTCTTACTGTCAGGAAGTTCTTCCTAATGTTTAGGTGGAATCTTCTTTCTTGTAGTTTGGAACCATTGCTCCGTGTCCGCTTCTCTGGAGCAGCAGAAAACAACCTTTCTCCCTCCTCTATGTGACATCCTTTTATATATTTGAACATGGCTATCACATCACCCCTTAACCTCCTCTTCTCCAAGCTAAACATGCCCAGCTCCCTTAGCCGTTCCTCATAAGGCATCGTTTCCAGGCCTTTATTTTTAACATTCATAAAAGGGTGAAAAGAGAAAAGGTACCCTTTTCCGTATCTCGTCATTTCTACACATGACCGATGTATGTTTGTATTAAACGGCTGGCTGTGAATGATCATCGCTGGAGAGTTCATTACAAATGCATGGGCTTATTTTGCCTCTCATCTTAAAACGTATCGTTGCTTAAAACCGTATCTTTGAATTTAAAGGTGACCTCGTTTCCTTTCCCTCTTACTTGATTTTTTCAGATTATTCCAATGGTGCAGGAGTTTATCACTGGAAACCTGGGGCGTATGTTTATCGAACCACCTCCTTTCGACTTGTCCAAGGCCTTTGGTGACAGTCATTGCTGTGCTCCGCTGATTTTTGTGTTGTCTCCTGGTGCAGACCCCATGGCCGCTCTTCTCAAGTTTGCAGATGATCAGGTGCGTTGAGGACCAGTACAATGGCACTCTTTGTAGGTGCAAGGTTTTAAAGCGGGGTCTACTCTTTCTCTTCTTCTTTTTTTTTTTTTTTTAAAAAATATTTATTTATTTTTATCAATAGAAATTTACAGTCAAAAAAGGTGTATGGTCATTTTGTGAGATTCTCTGAATCTCGTGACTCCCCCCATCCCCTACATGGGTCCTTATTACAATAATTAAAACTACATAACTACATATCAATACGTTCTCCACTATTTTCATTCTTCCAAATTGTCCATAATCTTCGTTACTTTACAAGTGCTTCTTATAGTCCAGCTAAAGTTTTGATGTAAATTATAAATCCCCCCCCCCATTCCTTTTTAAAGTCCTTGTCTTCTTGGTTCCTGAGTCTCCCAGTTAGTTTTGCCATTTCGGCATAGTCCAGCAGTTTGGATAGCCATTCTTCCCTCTGTGTTATTGCTTCTTTCCATTTTGGGGCTAATAGCATCTGTGCAGCTGCTGTTGTGTACATGAAAAGTATTTTCTGGTCTTTGGGAATCTCGGTACCTGTACAGTCATACCTTGGGTTGAATGTGCTTCGGGATGAGCGCATTCGAGTTGCGCTCCATGGCAACCCGGAAATAACGGAGCGTGTTACTTCCAGGTTTCGCCGCTTGCGCATGCTCAGACGCTCAAAATGACATCACGCGCATGCGCAGAAGCGATGAAAAGCGACGCACACGTGCGCAGATGTGCCATCACTAATTATGTTTGCTTCTAGATGCGAATGGGGCTCCAGAACGAATCCTGTTCGTGTCTAGAGGTACCACTGTAATTCCTAATAGAAAAGGCTTCTGCTTTATTAACAAAAGTTATTTTAAACATTTTAAAAAATTCATTGTATACCATTTCCCAAAATCCTTTAGTTGTCTTACATGTCCACCACATATGAAAAAGATGCCTTCCTTTTCCTTACATTTCCAACAAATATTTGAACTTGTTCTATACATTTTTGATAATTTAGTAGGAGTGAAGTACCATCGACACATCATTTTCATGTTATTTTCTTTCAGCGTACAACACACTGTAAATTTTAAATCTATTTTCCAAAGACTTTCCCAATCTGCCATTTGTATATTATATCCCAAGTCCTTAGTCCAGTTTATCATAACCCATTTAACCTGTTCATCATACCCTTCCTCAGTCATTGTTCATGGGCCTCCTTCCCCATTGTAGTGAATTATGGAAGCTCCATGTGTGTGTTGGAGCACCTGAACATGAAACCAACTGCTGGATGTGAAAGGCTTTGCTACTCTGGATCTCACACGTAGGCGTAATGACTCATTATGGGCTTAAACCTTTGCAGAGTTATCGATCTTCCCTTTCATATGTATTCAGGCCAAGGACACGGCCCTTTGCTTATCTCCAAATGTCAGGGCAGTTTTGCCTGTAATCGTTAATCTCCCTAGACTTGGGCTCACCCAGATAGACACCCAAATAGACGCACTTGGTGGATGTGCATTGTCCTAATGGGTGTTACATCATTCGCTGCAGTAGATAGACATCTCCTTGTACTTAAGTGGATCTTCCGTGGGGGTGTTGATAATCACTGTGGCAGATCTGTTTTTCAGGTTTGCACACCTCGCTCTCTGCAGCGTGGTGCTCTACTTTTGATGGCCTCATATCATGCCACCTCAGTGCCCTCCCTTATCTCGCTTCCATTTTTGTTTCCTGGGGAAGAAACCAGGAGCCCGTCACGCACACCGGCTTTCCATATCAAATGTACAATTGTCCCCGTTCCACCTTTGTTATTTTATAAATGAATCGGAATCGGAAGAATCTTTATTTGCAGCAGCCACTAGCCGTAGCAATAAAATAAAATGTACTGAAGACAGGGGTAAAAACTTAACTATAGAAAATAAATTTTGGGGGTTTACATCAGGGGTGTCCAACAGGTCGATCACGATCTACTGGTAGATACCTGGGAGGTTTTGGTAGATCATGGTCGATCACAGGGTCCCTTTCCTTATTGTTGGTAAAATAGAATCCGGCCCCTCCCCCTCCCCCCACCCTGCATTCTTGGAAGATTTGCAGAACGGCAGATGGAGTACAGTTATACCTCGGGTTGAAGTAGCTTCGGGATGAATATTTTTGGGTTGCACTCCGTGGCGACCTGGAAGTAACAGAGCGCATTACTTCCAGGTTTCGCCGCTTGCGCATGCACAGACACTCAAAATAACGTCACGCACATGCGCGGAAGTGGCGAAACGCGACCTGCGCACGTGCAGATGCGTCTTACGTTTACTTCAGGATGCGAATGGGGCTCTCCAGAATGGATCCCATTCATATCCAGAGGTACCACTGTATACTCATTGAGGCTGTTTGTTTCCCTGAACCTCTAAAAAATGGGGCTGTCCTTTTCCCCTTAAAAAAAGCTCAACAGCTTTGCCTTGAACCCCAAAAAGATTGTTGCCAGTATATCACTGCCAGTTTTTAATTCTGTGATTAGAATTACCCCTGGTTTACATCAATAATCAAATAATAGATATTATTCTAATTGCCCCTGCTAAAAACCTTGCAGTTTTTGCTGTCACCTGATCATCTTGATCTGCTAAAAGAAAGGACACAGTAGCAATGGTTGAGCAACCCGGCGTAGAGAATAATAGAAGGGTAATAATAACCTCATTCCTCAAATCTTTATAAAGAGCGCAAGCCAGAAGCACATGAGCCACTGACTCAACACTGCCATCTCCACAAGGACATAACTGTTTTCCCAGTGAATTTTTGTTTTGTTTTGTTATGCTATGAATGCATTTCTTAACTGACACGGAGAAATTAGGTTTTATTGTGTTGTTGTTGTTTGAATGGCAAAGAGGGGAGTGCGAGCAGCTCGTGGGATGAGGGCTGCCACTCTTCTGCCCCTCACAATGCTCTAGCCATGAGCATTTCACAGAAATGGTCCCTCCGTGTGGACAGCATATTAGCAGAACTGGCCTTGTTTGCGTTGAGGGGTGCGTTCCTTTCAGCAGAGCATAGCCTCCCCCAGGTGATAGAAAACTACTGCTGAGGGTGAGGCTTTTGATATGAAAGGTTCACGTTGGGTGGAAAGGAGTTGGAGAATCTTATCAGCAACCCCGACAACTCAGTAAACAAAAGGAAATGAGAGAGACTTTCATGTGACCTTTGCTGATGTCGACTGCATTGGATTAATGTGGAGCCTTCTCCTTGACGGGCTGACATCACTTTGTTCAGCAATACTGTTATGTACTGAGTTGAATAGGATCCAAAATGCAGCAGTCTGATTGGTCCTAGAACAATAGGATCCAAAATGCAGCAGTCTGATTGGTCCTAGAACAATGCAGCAGTATGATTGGTCTGCAGGAGCCACCCAATCCAGCTCCAGATGGAAGTGAATCCACAACCTGATTGGCCTACAGGAGAATTCCGGAATTAGCCAATCACGTGCAGCCCATTGTGTAAATAATGCAGATACTTTGGGGGAAATTCCATTCCTTCTTACCACTATGAGCTGAATAAAGAGCATGAAATCCACTCTCGACTCTGAGTATATTTCAAATACTCTCTTCAGCAGCTGTGGAATTGTAGCCGTTCTTGTGTTACGGCGACAGTATTATTCCCTGCCCCTCACTCACTGAACGTTTTGTATGTGCAGGGCTTCGGGGCTTCAAAGTTGACCTCTTTGTCGCTGGGCCAAGGCCAAGGCCCCATCGCCATGCGCATGATCGAGAAGGCGGTGAAGGAAGGAACATGGGCAGTCCTGCAGAACTGCCACCTGGCAACCTCGTGGATGCCGACCCTGGAAAAAGTCTGTGAGGTAGCAAATGCTGTCAGTAGTCACTACGACACCTGATGTCAACCTTTCAGTACCAATGGGATGCTAGGGCTCCTGGGTGCCTGCAGGAACTTCTCGCAGGGGCGGACAGGCAAGGGAGGGAGCAGGCTGGTTTGTCGCATAGAAAAATAAATAAACGAGAATGGTGCTTGCCTGTTTTGCCACATATCTTACGTTCTACAAATACTGGAAACTTACTTTTTGATTTCAGGTGAAAGCTGGGAATCTGGGGGCTGTGGTTCACTTGGGGGGGGGGCATTTGCCATTCCAAATATTCACTTATAGAGGTGTGTATGTGAAGACGCACAGGCACACATGCACACACACTTTTGGGGTGTGCAAGGATGTACTGGTTCACTTCAACAGTGGTAACAAACTCTTGCCTGCAAATGAACATAAGTGCTAGTTCATCCCCTCTCTTGGGACAAATTGGGCAGCCATGTTATGCTGGAGAGCTCCACATCCACAATAGAGTGCCTGTGTCTGGAACCGGAGACCCAGCTTAGAGAACTGTTTGACCCAAGAAGAGATTCCAAACGGTTTGAAATCAAAACAAGCTTAGCACAACCATTGATCAAGAGGTTTCGCAGTTTCCTTTTGTAAAACTCACGCAGAGGCCAGGGTGTGTTTGAAAGATGCAGAGGCCTTTGCGAGAAAGGTTTTGACGCACCTGAAACCTCAGCTTCCATCCTCACTGAGTCCTTACACAGAATATTTTCCCCTTCTAGGAACTAAATCCGGACACAACGCACCCCGATTTCCGTCTTTGGCTCACGAGTTACCCATCACCCAACTTCCCTGTTTCTGTGCTTCAGAATGGAGTGAAAATGACCAACGAGGCCCCCAAAGGCTTGCGGGCGAATGTGATCCGTTCCTATCTGATGGACCCCATCTCCGACCCAGAGTTTTTTAACAGCTGCAAAAGGCCTGTTAGTACCTTCCTTATTAGCCTGGTTTCCTCCTCCTCCTCGTAAAGCAGCTGAAACAGACCCTGGCGGTTGTTTTTTGTGTTTGCTGGTTTAAAACCCGCCGAGCGAAATAGCCCTCCTTCTCTGCACTGAAGTCGGCAGTTGATTACCAGCTCCCGGGATGCAGTAATAGAGGATTTTATTAAAATTTTATTTTTATTTTACCACCAAGCTTCATTCCGTCTCCGCCAAGCTTTGGCGATGGTGCCATTAATAATATAGCTTCCCATTTAAAAAGTCGGGAGGAAGTAGTTTTCGCGACACAAATCTGCAAGGCAGGGGAGAAATTCCTGTTGCAAAAGAATAGCTGAGCCGTGCACTGCTGAGAATCAAATCTTTAATCGCAGGCATTAAAATGCTGGCTCCATAGAACTGGGGGAGCTAAAATGGCCATATGGGTTGATGGATGGCGCTCATAAACACTTCCTTTAGAATAACAGCTCAAACTAGGGAGCCACCTGCTGTTTTCATAATTAGGTTTCGGAGAGCGGATGCGCTTGACCCAAGATAATTTCCATGATAGGTGTCGTAATTAAGAACCGGAGACGGTTGCACTTAAACTGAGGCTATGATCCTTTTCTGCTTTCCTGGCAATTAAAAAAAACAAATCCCTAAAACTTTTTAGATGGGGGGGACCTCACCCAGATCATTGCTTTTGAGCAGGAAGAGAAAAGATGCAGGAAAGGAGGAGCAAGATGGCGTTTTAGCATGGTAATGTTGTTGTGCCATAGTTGGTCAAAAAGGAAGGCATTGTGCGGCATTTTCCAAAGCCCCAAACCTTTTATTTCGGCCCATTCTTTCTCCGAGCACCTCTGATATCATCCGATGACCTGCTGCAATTCATCAAAGTATCCTGGGAGATCTGGATTGAATGGTTGCCTTAAATGGTCCTGTGGCTCTGCTTTCTTCTGGACAGATTTTAGGGACAGCTGCACACTGTAGGCACCCTTTCTTGGTAGCCAGTGGCATGTAATGAATTTTTTTAATAGGGGAACAGTTAGGTCCAGAGGCAAGGGCGATTGGGGGCAGGTGGACAGCGGCAACGTTGTGCATGTGATGTTGTGATGTCGTGTGTGTGAGCATCGTGCCTCCTTCCTTAAACTGAACAGGAGCTTCCTAGGCTTTGGGAAGGAGGCATCAGGTCTCTTGAAAGAAGGCTGGAGCCCTCCTGCATCCTTCCCAAAGTCGGATGGACATTGAGAAGATGGTGGGAGGGCTCTTGGACCCCACCAGAGCACCGTGCCTCCCTCCCTAAACAGGACAGAAACTTCCCGGGCTTTGGTGCCAGGGAAACATTTAGGGGACTAGCCTAGTCCCCCTAGCCTACTGGCTGCACATCGCTGTTGGAAACTACTGTGTTTTTTGCTCTATAAGATGCACTTTTTCCCTCCTAAAAAGTAAGGGGAAATGCTTTCATTGCTTTTGCTGCGCTTAGATCCCTCTTGCTGTTCTGGCTTCTGGGATTCAAAATATATTTTTTCTTGTTTTCCTCCTCCAAAAACTAGGTGCGTCTTATGGTCTGGTGCGTCTTATAGAGCGAAAAATGCGGTATCTTTGAGAAATGGTACTTAAGATGTAGATCAGTTTGACTGCTGCACAAACTAGGATGTTGGGTCTGCCCATTTGCTATGTGAAATGACTGAGACTGCTGGTTAATATATTTTGCATTTGCTTTATTTCTGTACAACGTCATAAACATGCTCAAACAACCCAAGGCAGCAGACAGGTCTGTTTCAACATGGGCCAGCCTCAGTTATGTAGGACTGGTTTTTACAGCTAGAAAAGGCGTACCAGAGAGGTGTGCTAAGCCACCCTCCACCCGCCCATGGCTTACCTCCGGGTATTACTTTTCCTCAGCTAGACACCACTACTCAGTGAGTTGAGAGCCAGTGTAGTATAGTGGTTAGAGCACTTGGGTTCAAATCCCCACTTGCTTATGAAGCTCACTGGGTGACCTTGGGCCAGTCACAGTCACCCAGCCTAACATACCTCGCAGGGTTGTTTGAGGATTACAAGGGGAGGAAAGCGTAATAATAATAATAATAATAATAATAATAATAATAATAATAATGTTATTTATACCCTGCCCATCTGGCTCGGTTTCCCTAGCCACTCTGGGTGGCTTACAGCATATCTAAAAACATTAAACAAACTGGGATGTAAATGTAGTAACATGGAATGGCCTCACACGTGCCACAGAACTTCCCTCCCTCCCCAAATTTCCCCAGGAGGGTTGGGGAAATCCCCAGAGCAGATTATTTTTAGGGTGGCTGCAATGGGTAGACCGGGGGGGGGGGGAGAGAGAGAGAGGGGGGAAGTCCCATTGGGCAAAGCAGAAGTCATTCTGTTCAAGCAAAGACATTGTGGAAAACAACCCAGAGAATGGGCGGAAATTCATGGTGAAGATCTGACGTAGGTATGGCCATCTAAACTTCCCAAATTTCGTGTAACGCGTTGCGAGGAGGCACTATCCAATAAGAACAAGATCTCAGCTTCTACTTCAGTCTCCTTGGAGAAAGTGACTGCTATAAGGACATGAGTAATAAAAGTAAATAATCATGGGAGATCTTTTGGTCATACAGCTGAGAATTGTGAGGAAGAGGAAAGTTCTCAATGAATCAGATGTCCCCACCCCCCCGTTATTTTATCATTATTTTTTACTATTTTAGAGTGAGTTCAAGAAGCTTTTGTATGGCCTCTGTTTCTTTCATGCGTTGGTCCAAGAGAGGCGAAAATTCGGACCCCTGGGTTGGAATATTCCTTACGAGTTCAACGAGACTGACCTGCGGATCAGCGTGCAGCAGCTGAACATGTTCCTCAATCAATACGAGGTACCGCAAAGATCAGAATGGTTTGCCAGCTTTATAAGTAAGCCCCCATATTGCTAACCTGCAAAAATCTTTACTAGCCTGCTGGGGGGCAGGCAAAAGAGGGCTCTGAAGCTCTGCGGATCCTGTGCTGACCATAGGAGAGGAGTGGGCTTCCCTCCTCTAACAGCCCAGAATTTCTTTTGCATGCGCGTGAATTTCAGTGGATGGGGGAGGTAACTCACCAGCACTACTCTGGGAACTTATTGTTGCCGACTGACATGATTAAATCCCATAATGTCCCTAAAACCCTGTCTTAGCTCAGTTGGTAGAGCACGAGACTCTTAATCTTAGGGTTTGAGATCAAGCCTCACATTGGGCAAAAGTTTCCTGCACTGGCTGGACCAGATTATTCTTGTAGTCCCTTCTAACTCTACAGTTCTGTGAATTTTTGAAACACCATTCTGGGGGTTACAGTATTGCAGCTGGCAACCACAACATATCGCAAAGATAGCTGGTCTGGTTTTCTTTTCTTTCATTTAGTACTTGAGCTTTACATCACCCTTGCTTTTAGCAGGGCCCATGCAAATACCGCCTTCCTGACCGTTGGAGTCCCCATTCATCTCATCCACTCAATCTGACGGAACCTGTCTTTGCCTGAAAGGGAAGTCCCTAAGTCACCGAGGGTTTGAAACCCATCAGTTCCACTCACCTGGTTTACCTGGTCAGTTGAAGCTGTTCCCAGGCTGTGGCTACTGTCATTGTTGTACAATATTCTTGTACCTCAGCCTTCTCGATAGTGGCGTCTGCCCTGTGGAACGCCCTCCCATCAGATGTCAAGGAAATAAACAACTACAGTAGTCCCTCGGGTGACAAACACTTCAGGTTACAGAGTCCGCTAACCTGGAAATAGTACCTCGGGTTAAGAACTTTACCTCAGGATGAGAAGAGAAATTGTGTGCTGGTGGCACGGTGGCAGCAGGAGGCCCCATTAACTAAAGTGGTACCTCAGGTTAAGAATGGTTTCAGGTTAAGAACAGACCTCCAGAACGAATTAAGTTCGTAACCAGAGGTGCCACTGTATCTGGCTTTTAGAAGACATCTGAAAGCAACCCTGTTTATGGAAGTTTTTAATGTTTGATCTTTTATCGTATTTTTAATAATCTGTTGGGAGCTGCCCAGAGTGAAACCCAGCCAGATGGGCGGGGTATAAATAATAAGTTGTTGTTGTTGTTGGATCGATAACCCACAACTGCTCCATTTCTGACTTTTTTTTTTGTTATTCCCAACTTTGTCAACACAAGAAAGCAGTCCACAATGGTTAAAGTGACAACAATGCAGCATTTACGCTGTGCCATCCTTGGTGTTTTCCTCCATTCCCTATAAATAGCCCAAATGGTACCCATGTCTTTCTTACCTGTGGACCAAAAACAAACCCCTGTGTTGCAATAAGAACCAATCACAACAATACAAACACAACACATAGGCTAATAGTTAGTAGAGAATATATAAGAGAATAATGATATCAATCAAATTGTAGGAATAAGCCAATCAAAATTCATATGTACAATATAACAGAGTGGTAGCGAGGACTGACAAGCTGTTTATTCAAGATAGATGTCTAAGGACAGTCTCACAATAGTCTTTCAAAAGTTTCAACAGAAAACGTCTCAAAAGCCTGAAAAGGACAGTGTCTCCGGAATGATACTACTGTTTAGTAATAGTCTTCATCAGCTGGAAATAAGATACAAGGCATACAACCAAAGAATGATAACAGAACTGAGCTACCTGCATACACATTGTATAATAACGCATACAAAACAGAATATATAAGAAAGGTACATAGCCGATATTTTTCAACAGAAGATTCATGCCAAGGATCAGTGCTCACTAGATAGTGTAGCTGCTGGTACTTGCAACACAATTGCATAGGACATACCTGTGTCCTGTTTGCTTAGACAAACACGCAATGAGTCGAGCTGTGAACTTTTCTTCTGTTAACCAAACATGCTAGCGTGTTGGGAGAGTAGGGAGGAGTCACAGATGAGCTTTTGTTTTGTACGTTTCAGGAGTTGCCCTTTGACGCCATCCGCTACATGACGGGCGAATGCAATTACGGAGGCCGGGTCACCGATGACTGGGATCGGCGGACGCTGCGCAGTATTTTGAACAAGTTCTACAACCCGATCATTGTTACGAATCCCGATTACAAGTTTGATTCCAGCGGCCTTTATTATGCTCCTCCTGAAGGAGAGGTAAGCACCTTAGTGGGGCGCGATTCAGCAGGACATTCCCCTGCTTGATCCCCACTCAAAGAAGAGCAAGAACTTAGAGGAGGAATCAAAATGCTAATCATCTTCTGAGACAGTGGCAAGAAATCTGGGCGAGCTCTACAGTTCAGAGCAGGAACGGGAGATGAATTAAATTTGTTTCTGTTTTAAGGAGAGACAGTTCACACATCTGGACCCGGTCACAAACCAAAACGCAGGTGCCTTTCTGAATTTTGCAATGCGGTTCTCCAACCGACCAGTGTGTACAAAAATGAATATCCCACATATACTTGCGCTCAGATCCTGCTTGTGGGTGTTCCATGGGCTCCAGCAAAAACCGCTTAGTATTAGGGGAAAATATAAAGATATGCACTGGTCTAAACTGCATGCAATAATGTGTTTATTTTTATTTATTTATTTTTATTCTCTGCAATGCGCTCAGATCCTGCTGGTGGGCTTTCCGTGGGCCCTGGCCTGATCCAGCAAAAAAGAAGAAGAAAAAGCATTGTATTAGGGAAAATATAAATATATGTATTGGTCTAAACTGCATGCAATAATACGTTGTTTATTATTATTATTCTCTGCAAATTGTGGAGAACTGAATTGAAAATTGGAAAGATGTCAACAGAGAATGGCCAGGTTCAAGCCACTGATCAATTCTGACCCCTGATATTTTTTTCAGTATGTAAGCTACATTGAATACACAAAGACCCTTCCATTGAACCCTGCACCTGAGATCTTTGGGATGAACGCCAACGCCGATATCACAAAGGATCAATCCGAAACGCAGTTGTTGTTTGATAACATTCTTCTCACGCAGGTGTGTTTGTTTTCATATTTGGAGCATTGAAGTTACTGCCTACTTATTATTTATTGGATTTTTCAGACAGCGTTTTCAATACAGAGAATCTGATCTTCCTTTCTTCACATTACTACTCACTGGAATATTAATGTATTCACTGTCACTTAATGGTGTGGCTCGAGAAGACTTCAAGTATATTACTGGCTGAATATTTTAAAGTTTTCTAACACACCGTATTGATTCCAGAACATAGCATCTAATCCATTTTCTGAATGTTGCAACTGTTGAGAGTGCATAAAGTTACCTGATGCTTTCGAAAACTAGCTTGACATAAATAATAATTTAGCAAAGGTGTGCTTTTGTATGTACAGTGGTGCCCCGCAAGACGAATGCCTCGCAAGACGGAAAACCCGCTAGACGAAAGGGTTTTCCGTTTTGGAGGCACTTCGCAAAACGAATTTCCTATGGGCTTGCTTCGCAAGATGAAAATGTCTTGCGAGTTCCTGCGGGTTTTTTTTCCTTCCCCCCCCCTTTTTTCTTAAAGCTAAGCCGCTTATCAGCTGATCCGCTAAGCCGCTTATCAGCTGATCCGCTAAGCCGCTTATCAGCTGATCCGCTAAGCCGCTAATAGCGCTAATCCGCTAAGCCGCTAATGGGCTTGCTTTGCAAGACGAAAAAACCGCAAGACGAAGAGACTCGCGGAACGGATTCTTTTCGTCTTGCGAGGCACCACTGTATTTTCCCCTTCTAAGTATTAGGGCATAACTAAACGAGATGCAGGAAATCTACAATCAGGATCTAATAGGGTGCTGGATTGGGGCCATGGTGCTGGGGAAGGGGGAGATCAACCCCCCCCCCATTGTTTCTCACACCTAAATTTCTTATTCAGTCTGATCTTTGCCCTGAGGAGTTGGAAAGGAAACATAATTGTATCCAGTCCAATTAATTGAGATCTAGTCCTCAGTTAATTTTCTGTGCAAGAGAGGAAAAGATAGATGAAGATATTTGTGTGCGCGCGCATGCACATGCAGGTTTCACATTCCCTACCATGTCCCGGAATATTTTTCCTGCCACCTAGATCTTGCTCCTCATCCCAGTAATAGAGTTAGCCTCCCCAGGAAGAGTCACCAAAGATGGCTGCAGGCCCAGTTTCTAATGGATCCACCAGCTAATTTCTATAGACATCAAAATGAGGCCGCGTTATTTTGATGTCTACAGAAATGTATTAGCTGGTGAACCCATTGGAAACTGGGTTATCCAGAAACACACACACACACAAAAACAAATCTCACTACAGCCAACCAAAGACAACCAACCACACCCTAGGCCAACCCCAACCTCTCTCACCGCCAAGAAAATACAGCAAGCAAATTGTAAGAGAACCCACACAAGTGACGCTGACACAAAACCCCACACATACACTAAGTAGAATAGAAGAATTGCCACCCCACCCCACTTGCCATTCCCCTCTTCCCCTTTCCTTCCTAACCTAACACTGTAACACTAATGTCTCACAAATGAAACTGATCTGTAGAAAACGCAACTTGAAAAGAGAGACAATGCACTTAATTTTTGTAAACTAAGAAATCTTTAATAAAAAATATATTTAAAATGAAATAAAATAAGGCCACATTCTGACCAGTATACACCCCGAATGGAAGTTTTGTGGGCCGAACTGCGCTGTCACTTGGGTTTTTGCCATGTTTAATCAACCCCCATCCTCCCCCCCCCCAAATAAAAACAGTCTCGTGCGTCAGGCGCCGGTGCCAAATCATCTGATCAGGTTGTTCGCGATGTGGCGAGTGACATCCAAAGTAAACTCCCCGCCGACTTCCACATCGAAGCCGCGATGAGGAGATACCCGACCACCTACACGCAGAGCATGAACACCGTGCTGGTCCAAGAGATGGGGAGATTTAACAAATTGCTGCAAACGATTCGAGAATCCTGCATCAACATCCAGAAAGCAATCAAGGTGAGGGGACCTTTTGAGAAGGAGGCCTGTTGACTTGGAGCACCCTGGCAAGAGTGGCTGTCCGCTCTCATGTATTGTCGCTGCCGGAACTTGCCAAATTGCTCTTTGTGGCTGTGGCATTATCTACATTCGCAAGCTTTGCCTTTAACTGCTATTTGTGTAGGGATGTTCATAGATGCTCAGAGAGGATGATGATGATGATGATGATGATGATGATGATGATGATGATGATAATTATTTATACCCTGCCCATCTGGCTGGGTTTCCCCAGCCACTCTGGGCGGCTTCTAACAAAAGATTAAAAATACATTAAAACATCAGCCATTAAAAACTTCCCTAAACAGGGCTGCCTTCAGATGTCTTTTAAATGTCAGATGGTTGTTTATTTCTTTGACATCTGATGGGAGGGCGTTCCACAGGGCGGGCACCACTACCAAGAAGGCCCTCTACCTGGTTCCCTGTAACTTGGCTTCTCGCAGTGAGGGAACCGCCAGAAGGCCCTCAGCGCTGGACCTCAGTGTCCGGGCAGAACGATGGAGGTGGAGACGCTCCTTCAGGTATACTGGACCGAGGCCGTTTAGGGCTTTAAAGGTCGCACCAACATTTTGAGTTGTGCTCTGAAACGTGCTGGAAGCCAATGTATGTATTTCAAGAATGGTGTTATATATATTAGGATATATATATATATATATATATATATATATATATATATATATATGATGTATTTGTTAGATATTATCTTCCCTTCCTTACGTTTGTGAGTTCAGCAGAGTGCATCCCTTTGCAGCTTAAAAGGGGAATCTTAGGCTAGTTTTAGCAATCCATGATGCTTTAAGGCAGACTTGGATGTTCCTGGTATTTCCCCCTTTTAACAATAATCACACAGTCTTGCAAAAGGCTAAGATGACATTTGCTCGTTCAGAATACAGCAGTATCTTGGTTCTCGAATGTAATCCATTCTGGAAGCCTGTTCGACTCCTGAAACCGTTCGAAAACCAAGGCGTGGCTTCTGATGGGCTGCAGGAGCTTCCTGCACTCAAGCGGAAGCTGCGTCAGACGTTCGGCTTCCGAAAAACGTTTGAAAACCAGAACGCTTACTTCCAGATTTTCAGCGTTCGAGAGCCAAAATGTACGAGTGCCAGCCAAAGTGTTCGAGAACCAAGTACGACTGTACTTGCTGGAGATACAGCAGCTTTGTTCCAGCAGGCTTAAAATGGTAATCCAGTTACAAAGACGTACTTTAGTTCAGTTTAAAATGGAGTCTGGGCTGAGGCCCTGACTTAGCCCATGTTCCCACATTGCTGGAATGAGGCAAAAGAGCAAAGAGGAAGTTCCTAGCACACACACACACACACACCCCGGACAGGGCACAGAGGGAGTGTCTCTTGAGTTCTTTCTAGGAAACATGCAGGAAAAAACTCTGAGGACTTCAGCTCCCATCATGTGCCTGTCTAGCAAACATGCGTTGTTGGTTTGTCTGCACTGTAAATATCCCACACTTTGTTCCTCATGTGGGGTGCTGCCTAATGTATTGCTGCCGATCTATAAATGAGAAAGAGAATGCAAAGCTGATCCTGCTTTTTGAAGAGACGTAGTCCTTGGTATTTTTAGGACAGCATCCCAAACCTGGGGTCCAGCTACGAAATGAAAACAACAGCATTTGGACAGGCTCTTGGCACCAGCGCATTGCTGAGAGTATGCATGCAAAAGTAAAAAAAAAAAATGGTGCAGTGTTGCGCAGACTGGACTTATTTCGGCTTCTTCACTAATATACAGAAAAGAACAAAGTTAATTCTTCAGTTTTTGCACTTCTCTGATTTTTGCAATACTATTCTTGGCTGAAAGAATATACCAAAATTGGGGTCAAGGGAGTCAAATGGCTGGAAGTGAAGATACTGGAGCTCATCGCCCTTGTCCCTTAAATTAGCTTCTGTGCAGTGTGTGTATTTTAGGGTACAAAGCATTCAAAAATAAATGCTTTCATGCAGCCTTTTTTTTTTTTAAAATTGTGGAATATGCAGGGAGACAGAACAGACTTACAAACACTTGCAAAACTGATGGGCTGAATAGACTAAATTGGCCCACTGCTTGTTGAGGGAGTGGGAGGGGGCAGACAGAGGCTAAGAGAAGGGCAATGCTAAGCACCAATATCCCAACCCCACTGACAGGCCCAAGGATTCCCGCATATTGGTGCAATATTGTGATCAGATCGCATAAATTCAAACTGGCCATGTAAATAAGGACATAAAACTACTAGCCTGCTAATATACAAGGGTCACACCCGTAATATACATTTAATGCACACGGCTTTCTCCAAAGAATCTTAGGTATGGCATTTTGTCCCTCGGAGCTAAAATTCCCAGCACCATTAAACTACAGTTCTCAGAATTCTTTGGGGGAAGTCATAAGCTTGAAACATGTGGTATAGCTGTCATCTACTGCTCTGTTTCCATGCTGGCCCAGAGAGCAGGGGAAGCCTGTAGCCCCTTAGAATCATAGAATCATAGAGAGTTGGAAGAGACCACAAGGGCCATCGAGTCCAACCCCCTGCCAAGCAGGAAACACCATCAGAGCACTCCTGACATATGGTTGTCAAGCCTCTGCTTAAAGACCTCCAAAGAAGGAGACTCCACCACACTCCTTGGCAGCAAATCCCACTGTCGAACAGCTCTTACTGTCAGGAAGTTCTTCCTAATGTTTAGGTGGAATCTTCTTTCTTGTAGTTTGGAGCCATTGCTCCGTGTCCGCTTCTCTGGAGCAGCAGAAAACAACCTTTCTCCCTCCTCTATGTGACATCCTTTTATATATTTGAACATGGCTATCATATCACCCCTTAACCTCCTCTTCTCCAGGCTAAACATGCCCAGCTCCCTTAGCCGTTCCTCATAAGGCATCGTTTCCAGGCCTTTGACCATTCTGGTTGCCCTCCTCTGGACACGTTCCAGTTTGTCAGTGTCCTTCTTGAACTGTGGTGCCCAGAACTGGACACAGTACTCCAGGTGAGGTCTGACCAGAGCAGAATACAGTGGCACTATTACTTCCCTTGATCTAGTAAAGGAGGCTAGTAAAAAAATGCCTTTGACCAAGTGGACTGTCAGATGATAGATGCTTCACTGCCCATCCTTTGCAAGCTCACAGCGTTTCCATGCTGGTCACGGGGGATTGAATTTCCTTCTTTCAAGGCTAGCACAGGAATGAAGCAGGGTGAGCCACTTCTCCTCTGCAAACCCACTCACTAATGCATATTTGGAATTCCTGCCGACTCAAATACAGGAGTAGAAGCTTATAACTGAGACAGATAACATGGTTTCCAACTTGACAACACTGTGAGTAGTTGCAGCTGAAACAGGGGCTAAACCCATCGAGACCGGAGGAAGCTTGTTGATAACAGTTGAAAAACTGCATGATAAAAATAACTGAAGACACAAAGGGGGGTCCACTAATATGTCTTTTCCCTGTCTTCTTATCTCAACCAGGGTCTGGTTGTGATGTCTGCGGAACTGGAAGAGGTGGTAAATAGCATGTTGAAGGGCAAAATTCCAGGCATGTGGATGAGTAAGTCCTACCCAAGCCTCAAACCGCTCGGCAGCTATGTGAATGATTTTCTTACCAGACTGAAGTTCTTGCAGGTGAGCCCGTCAGAAACAACTCAACGTGTTGGGATGTCGATTTTCTGTCTTGATTCCAAATTACAATTGCACACGTTATGTGGGCCTCTGCTCCTCAGTTCATGCAGTCATGTTGTTTTACTGCAGTTTGGTCACCAGTGCATATGCTAAGAAATGCAGTTTTGTTTTGTTGGGTCTGAATATTAAGGGGGTTGCTGTATATTAAATGTTTTGCAAGGTAGTTAGCTAGCTGGTTCTGGGGCCAGGAGATGTGCTGGGGGAGAGAGGAGATGGCAGTGAAGGAAAGTGTTCAGGCAAGTGGATCAGGGCATGAGCTGCACTTTCTGATATGTGTATGGCTGCAGTATAAAATCCACAAGTGCAGAAGAGCAACCTACATATGCTTGAAAATAGCTTGTCAGGTTCTAATTCACATTTCCTTCCCAAAAGGAAAAATGCCAAAGACCACAGAGGGCATTAAATAAGAGTCCGAGGGCTGCATATACACCTTTACATTTAAAACACACACACCCTCCAAGTATCATGGGAACTTCATTTTATTCCTCTCAGAGCTACAATTACCAGCATTCTTCACAAACTAGTTCCCCGGCATAGAATATATGACAGGAAATAAATCTGACAGGAAATACCGTATTTTTCGCCCTATAGGGCGCACTGGCCCATAGGGCGCACCTAGTCTTTTTTTTGGGGGGGGGGGAATAAAGAAAAAAAATTATTCCCCCCCCCAGGCGTGCTTCCCCCAACCCCAGCCCCCAGAACAGGCTGCTATCCGCAAGCCGGGCTCTCAAGGCTTCCAGAGAGCTGTCCGAAGCCCGGGGTGTGCTCCGCTGCGCTCCCCGGGTTTCGGGCTGCTGTCCGCAAGCCTTGGGAGCCCGGCGGGAAGTCGCACCGGGTTCCCAAGGCTTGTGGATAGCTTCCTGAAGCCTGGAGAGCAAGAGGGGTCGGTGCGAACCAACCCCTCTCTCTCTCCAGGCTTCAGCGAAAGCCTGCATTCGCCCCATAGGACGCACACACATTTCTCCTTCCTTTTTGGAGGGGGAAAAGTGTGTCCTATAGGGCGAAAAATACGGTAAATCTAAAATGTATGCAGCCTTTTTAAAGAGAGCAGGGCAATTAATTGCAACCTCTGTGTCATGCTGATTGTGTTTGCATCAAGTTCTGAAAGGGCCTGTAACTTTCTACAGACCAATGTGCCCGTATAAAAGGGGAGGGTCTCCTTCAACTATCAGGATTTTGTTGGTTGGAATCACACATGGAGCCAGCAGGTCTCCTGCTCCGCCGACTTCTGCCGATTTCCCTGCTGCACATATCACATTCCCTATTGAGCCGGGGGTTGTACAACTTGTAATAAAAGCCTCTGTGCAGTAGTAGCATTGGACTCAAAACACCCTAGGTTCCTGCCCTGTGCGTTCTTAATGCTGCAATATAAAGCTCCATTCCCACCCTCTCTCTTCTTGCTGTTGCTACAGACGTGGTACGAGAATGGAACCCCTCCAATGTTTTGGCTTTCTGGGTTTTTCTTCACGCAAGCCTTCTTAACTGGCGCCCAGCAGAATTTTGCCAGGAAATACACAATCCCAATAGACCTGCTAGGCTTTGACTACGAAGTCTTGGAAGACAAGGAGTACAAGCATGCGCCTGAAGACGGTGAATGCAACCGTATATTCATTAACCACGCTAGAATTTGGGGGGCGGTTTATCACCTTTGTATCCTGCCCTTCATCATGGTAGCTGGATGCAGAAGGCTGAGTTGTATTTGGGAAATACGTTTTATGAAATAGTAGACCGGTGATGTTACTCGTCCTACATTGCCTAGGGAGCTTGATGACTGAGCAGGGAATTTGAACACAGGTCTCCCTGCCCTTTGTGCTTGAAGAAAATAATATTCAGAAACTGCATCTGCAGCAAGAAGTGATAAAATAGGCCAACTCCTGCAGCCAATCAGAAATAGGAAACTCCTGCAGCCAATCAGGAGCCGCAGAAGTCGCGTCAGACGTTCAGGTTCCAAAGAACGTTCACAAACTGGAACACTCACTTCCGGGTTTGTGGTGTTCAGGAGCCAAAACATTTGACTCGCAAGGTGTTCGGGATCCAGGGTATGACTGTATAGACTTAGTCTGCGGCTCAAGAATTCTAGTGGCCTTTTCATGTGCCATTTGTTTTATCCACAGAATTTTCAAGCCACTATGTGTAGATCCTAATTCACAACGAGCCTTTTGCAGGTGTAAATTTCTGCATGTAATTAGACCTGTACACCCAGCGGGAAGCTGCAACTTGTTTCTGCTTCCATTCATGTGTAGATAATACTCAAAATTGTTTCTTACTATTCTTACACAAGGCGAGGAACCTATTCATGGGTTCTTTGAAGAGTATTTCCTGCTCACACCTTATTATCAAGCCTACAGTCTGTTTAAAACATGTGCCTTCCTTTGCCATTTCACACGCATGGTGTCTATACAGTGGCGTAGCGTGGGGGGTGCCAGGGGTGCCGGCCGCACCAGGCGCAACATCTGGGGGGGGGCGCGAGTCCAGAGGGAAGGGACAAGTTCCTTCCTCCGCCGGGCTCCCCGCCGCTGCCGTTGCGGCCGCGCTCCACTCACTGCTCGCAGGAGGAGCAGCCGCTGCAGCAGCGCCGACGCCGCCACCAACGCCTGGCCGGGCACGGGCAGCCTCCGCACCCCAACACCGACGCCATCCCCTCGGCCCAGCCACAGGCGGCGGCTGCTTCTGCTGACTGGGAGGAGAGCTCCGAGGGCCCTGCTCTCCCAAAACCCTCCGAGAGGAAGCCGGCGGGCGGGCGAGGGTCTCCCGGCAGAAGACGGTGCCGCTGGCTCCGGCTCTCAGCGCAAGTCTCAGCCGCCGGGGGGGGGGGGGTCGGGCGAGGACGGAGCGCGGCTGGAAGCCCCCGGACCAGGCCAGGAGGAGAGGCGCTCGCCAAGCCCGGATCTGGAGCGCCTCGGAGCACGGGCTCCACCTACAGCCCAAGGAGAGGAGGGGGCGGGGAGGCGCCCGAGGGGAGGGGGCTTCGGCTGCCTCGGCCCGCGGGGGCTCCACAAATAATAAATTTAATAAATTCCTGCTGAGCCTTAAGGGGGGGTCCTTGGCTCCTTCGCTTGCCCCCAGCCCCAGTGGCGTAGCGTGGGGGGTGCAGGGGGGCGGCCGCAACATCTGGGGTGGGGCGCGCTCGCACTCGAGTGCTAAAATCCAGGGGTTAGGGGGCGCAAATTACTTGCCTTGCCCCGGGTGCTGACAACCCACGCTACGCCACTGTGTCTATAACCAATGTGCTTTGTCGTGTTTCTCTCTAAATAAATAAGGAGTCTTCATTCACGGATTGTTCCTGGATGGAGCTCGCTGGAACAGGAAGAAAAAGAGGCTAGGGGAATCTCATCCCAAAATCCTGTATGATACTATGCCAGTGGTGAGTATTTATATAATCATCAATTAAGAGACTTGTAGCTTTATTAAGGCTGTGTTCCCACACTCGCTTATATACTCATTGTACAGTGGTGCCTTGCAAGAAGAAAATAATCCGTTCCGCGAGTCTCTTCGTCTAGCAGTTTTTTCGTCTTGCGAAGCAACCCTATTAGCGGATTAGCACTATTAGCGGCTTAGAAAAGGGGGGGGGGGGCGAAAAAAATCGCAAGACTCGCAAGATGTTTTCGTCTTGCGAAGCAAGCCCATAGGGAAATTTGTCTTGTGAAGCGCCTCGAAAAACCATTTCGTCTAGCGGGTTTTTCGTCTTGCGAGGCATTCGTCTTGCGGGGCATCACTGTATATTACTTCTGTGTGGGGCTTATTAACACACCCAATAATATGCTACTGTGTTTCGCAACCTGACGCCATTGAAACAAATGGTCTCAGAGAGGTCAGAAAATGCATGTGTGGCATTAAACCCACAATAATTGACACACACGCACACCTAATTTAATGTTGAACTTGCACATAGTGACCTCCCCACCTGCAATTCTAGAAACTGTGCTATAGCAGCACAGCTGTCCCCTTCTTCTGGTTCATATTTGGACAACAGAGCAGTCCAGAAGAATGCCTGCATCCCACGGAAAGAGTTTAGCACTCATTTTGAGTAGGCCTGAGTCACTAGGTGAATTTCTGGAGCTGTTTGTGTATGGGGGAAGAAGCCACAAGAACCAGTGCTTTCTCCCCTGTCTTGATAAAGAGACATTCTTAGAACTCACTCTTTCTTTGCTACAGATGTGGCTAAAGCCTTGTAAAAGATCAGATATACCGGAAAGACCCAGTTACATAGCTCCCGTGTACAAGACAAGTGAGAGAAGAGGAACGCTGTCCACCACAGGGCACTCCACCAATTTTGTGATTGCAATGATTCTTCCGTCGGACGAGCCAGAGGCCCACTGGATTGGACGGGGGGTCGCACTTCTCTGCCAGCTTAACTCGTAACCCAGGTTTCAGATCTGACTACCACTTTCCGTTCTTTGTATAATTCTAATGGCTACCTTCTTAAAAAAAAAAAAAAGGTAGCCAAATCTTCAGAAACTTTTGAATCCGATTTGTCCAATTTGTACCTTTTTTGAGTTTGTAAAAATAAATAAGATTTTTTTTAAAGAGCTTGGAAAAAACCAACTCCACCATGTTTGCTTGTTCAATAATTTTATTTTCTTACGCTCCTTATGAATAAGGAACATACATAAGATGAACACAACAACACTGTTGACAATAAACAAAAACAGCATGTCATCATTTCCAGCTTTGCATTTATTATTTTTTTAAAAATGGATTTTGTTATAACAAAAAACAACCCCCCCCAAAAAAAGAGTAGCTGATATCTCAGTATTTTTTTCAGGACCATAATCACATTGTTTCAACTATAAGGAAATAAAAAAATGTCACACTGCATCCTAGGACACCTACAGCATTTTTTCTAAGCAATAATCACAGCTGGTTTGAGTGCAGTGCGATCAACATGGGGATGTCACACAGTGACAGCATCGTAAGAGACACGTAACATTTATGTCCTCCAACAAGTACACGTTTAAATGAGACTGGACTCCAGCAGAACGGAATGGAGAAGCCAGGTAGAAATGTAGCGGAATCCCGATTGTCCCAATTGTGACTTTTAAAAGCATTCGCGTTCCAAAAATGTCCTGGGAATTCAATACTCGGGGAAAACAGGAGAAGCCATGGCTGCTGGGCTGCTCTTCACAAAGTGGTAACATGCACATGTAAGCAAATGCAGAGGATCACCCCATTCTGCAGGAAAATACAAATCCTATCACTTCTCCACGTGACCTGCGTGTTTTCTCTTTCAAAAAAAAAAAAAAAGCAAACCCAACCCAAAAAGACTATTACAGAGCACTAATTTATTTTTTTGCTTCCCTAGGTAGGCAACATTACGCTACAGCACATGCCAGCGAAAATCAAGAAAAGGCTGTACCTGAAGTAGAGAAAGCTTTATTCATAATTACAAAAATAAACCTTAAAAACCCTCC
Organism: Podarcis cretensis; assembly: GCF_951804945.1. Classification (NCBI taxonomy): domain Eukaryota; kingdom Metazoa; phylum Chordata; class Lepidosauria; order Squamata; family Lacertidae; genus Podarcis; species Podarcis cretensis. The sequence continues at coordinate 124,378,653 of NC_137170.1, forward strand.
CTTATCCCATTTTTCCTGACTAAAATCTCACTTCAGCAATGCCATGACCCTTTATTTCAACTTGGCAGGTTTTAATTAAAATGACATCCAAGTTCCGAGCCAGAGAGAGAAAAAAGAGTGTAAAATCCCATTGATTACAAATGGATTAGCCTCGCTCTTGGGCTCCCAGCCAGACATTCTCAACTACAAATCTCCAGGGAGGAGGAGGAGGACAACAACACTGTGTAGATGCCCCCCAATGCTGTGGCCCTTGTAAGTTCTAGAGCCCCAATGATCCAAACAAATTTTCTGCACTAACAGACTCGTGGGGATCCAAGCCTTTGGTCTGGAACCACCAACTAGTCAACACTCTTGATATCCCCCCAGCTAACACAAAAACGAAAAGCCGCTTGACAAAAGTCACCCAACATGAAGCCAAGTAGTTAACGGTGGTCACACGAAAAGGAATGACTGGATAAATTAAGTGGAAGGGTCAGAAAGTAAAAGCGCACTTTCACTTGGAATGAAGGCCATTAAAAGTTTGCCGACCAAGTTCCTCCACTCGGGCAGAAGGAAAAAAACTCCCCACTCTCCAAAAGTCAGGCTGTGTCCAGCTTTGCTTCTAGAGAGAGACCAAGATGAACAAAGACTGAGCAGCATGCTGTAAGAAAACCCAACAACTGTCGTGTTTCGTTACGGCTGTTAAGACTATATTATTGTCACACCAGAGTGGAAAAGGATTTCCACATCTCCCAAGTGCCCAGTATCAGAGCTCGGAGGAGACGGACCAATCTGTACCTGGCAAGACATGCTGCTTGGCACTAAACAATCAAATATTAAAGCTGATTTCTGCAGGTTAAGGCTTTTTTTTTGGCTGAGCCTGTCCAATCGGTCCACACGCAGCACCAAGTCAACAATACAGCTGCTTTGCTACAAGGGCATCTCTTTACGTTACTTCTGCAGAGTGGCTCCCGCTGCAGTTCCCGCAGCTGTGGTGGAAGTGGTCAAAATTCAACCGCCTTCCTCCAGCTCTCAAGGCGGTGGCGTGTCTGCGATGGGAAGTCGATTGGGGCTGGCCTTTCGGGTTCCCACCTTACGAAAAGAGCCACGTTGCAGCAGCAACACAGGAGCAGCCCCACCCCTAACCTAAGGTGCCGAAAACAAACAAAAATCAAAACAATGCCAGCACAGCATATGCCGAACGTTGGCCCACACTGAGCAAGACGTCCAACTTTCAGCAGGTGCTCCTGAGCTCAGGTGGCAAGGCATTAAAGGAATACATTCAAAAGAGTTCTGGGGAATTATGTAAACAGTTACCAAGACTGCCTCAGAGGGCCACGGCTGTGATCCTCGAATCAGCACTTCTCAGCTCCGCGTATTATTATTTTTTTGAAGGTTATAATGAGAGATAGAATTTGGCTGCCATGACCGAAAATAATCCAATGCAGGCGCATCATTAAGAGGAGGGGAGGGAGATGTTCAAAGCAGAAAACCGCTCAGTAGTTCAGGTTTCAAGTAGCACTGCTACACATTCTGTACGCTACTGCAGCAAAAGTTCGAGAAAGAGTCCACAAGCAGCATTAACCATTCAGCATTTTTGCTAACAAATACCTATGAGCCAACATCAAATACCCAACACCTGTCAACTCAGCCCTATTGTGGAAACAGGCCCCCCCAAGGCTCCCAATGCAGAGATTTGCTTCCTTGGGTTTCGAAAGGTCAAAAGTACCATGTTGTTTGGCTGATATACAAGGGGACAGACTTGTGGATTTGCAGTCTTCTTTCCCAAAGGAGCCAGAAAACAACATTGCTGGGCTGAGGGAGTGCATGGCAGCAATTGCAAGCAAGAACGTCTTCTTGAGACATCGTACCGACTAAGGGATTGGCAAGGACCAGTAAACAGAAGTGCCTGACCCAGACGAATACACGGTTTCACTTTGGTCACCAACCATTCAGCACAGTGCAAAACAGCGGACGTTACTGGGAAACAAGGCCTGGAGCAAATGCAAGGGTCATGGAACAGTGCATTGCTCATTCTGCCCTAAGGCAACCCCTGAACAGCATGCTTGAAATGTTTTCTTTAAATGATGTTTTTAATAAACGCACCCCACCTAGAATGCTCTCCAGTCATGCATTGCCAGATTGTTTGTGTGTGTGTGTGTGTGTGTGTGTGTGTGAGAGAGAGAGAGAGAGAGAGAGAGAGAGAGAGAGAGAGAGAGAGAGGGAGAGAGAGAAAGAGGGGTGGGAGGAACCAACTCAGAACGTTGCAGCGAGGCCCAGGGACCAGCTGTAGAGGATGACAATGACATGTAACTCTTGGACTGGCTATTCAACATTTGCTCAAGTATAACCTGAAAGGCTTTTTGTCAGCAAGGGATCCGACTTCTGCTGCACATTGCAGTGGCAAACTGGGAAAACAACACACTTGCTAATAGCATCCTGGGCATGACGTTTATGTTTCCTGCTTCCAGCGCTGCCTGATTAAAAGTCTACATCTTACCTCTGGGAAGCTGAGCTGCATTCATTCATTTTTTGTTTTTTGCCTGTTTGTTTGAGCTAAAAAAAACAGGAGCTTATTTATGCAGACACCAGAATACTGTTACTTGTGAAGCAGCTCGTGCCACTGCTTTGCCTGGGGACGAATGTGCATACAGTACAACAGTGCAGACTTGAAGCCATACAGTAACGTCGTCGCTAACCATAGCGGAGTACTGGAAATGGTCAAAACTGGATGTCCAACACTATTTTGTCTTCGTAAAGGGCAATCACCAACATAATGGCAAATCCCATGAGAAGACCTAAATTCTGGAGGATGAACTGCCCCACGGGACAGTAGCCGTGCTCTTCGTCGTCTCCGTCCCCGTGAAGCATTTCTGGAAGCTGAAAGGAAGAAAAAGTATGGCTCTTTAAAGTCAAAGTCTGAGGATAGAGGGATGGAGGTAGTCAGAGGATTATGTGCTCCTGCTTCCTCCCTAAGCTAAGGGTTGTTTAAACTGCTTAGAGTGGAGGACCCAATTAGCTGGAACCATGGTTTTGTATATTCTTCCGGACTTCCGGAACAGATTCCGGTCAACTTTCAAGGTACGACTGTATTGCCAACTCAAAATGTCTGAAACCGGCATTGTGATCTGAACGCCATACCGGTTTCAGGCCATTTGCCAATATGTTGCCCAGCTCTACCCCTGACGGCACCCAATCTCCTCTGTCTTGGGAGTCACTGAAGCAGCGTGGTTTCCTGCATGCAACCTAAGGTTTTGGACCTTCCACGGGAAAGAGCTCTGCTGAAGTGGCTCCCCTACTGCAGACCTAATAGAAGGAGGAGACCTAGGCAGTGGTTGGAGTTAATTCAAAAGGGAGGGGACTACAGGGCAGAGTGGGGGAACCTGTGTCACCCTCCCAGAGGTTGCTGGACCCCAGCTCCCCTCCACCCCAGCCAGCATGGCCAACAGTCACAGAGAGCAGTATCTGGAGGGCACAGGCTAAAGGGAGCACCTGCAGGATGCCTCTAGCACACCATGCAGCAACTATTCCTAGATTGCTTAGTTTCATTAAGCTATTGCAGAGCTGTGATGACCACACACAATGCGAAGTAGCCTGGGCTCTTACCATATCCACCAGGGCCACGTAGAGGAACATGCCGGCGGTGACTGCGAAGATCCACAGGGTGATGTTATTGGCATACTGTCCCACAGCTGTCCCTATTAGCATTCCTACGTAAGCCATCATGGCTGAGAGGAGGTTGTAAACAATGGCCTGTTTCACAGTCATGCCTGCTTTCAGAAGCACAGCAAAGTCCCCTAAACAGAAAGAGAGACAGAATGGCAATGTGATCACAAAAAAGTTCAGGGAATCTTTGCTTAAAGAAATGCAAAAGTGTAATATTGATGCCTGCTGTACAGGCAAAACAGTTGGATGAAAAACAAGCGGGTACAAGCTACTGGCGTTCTTCTGGTTTTTTTAAAATTCCGTTTTATTTCAAAGGGGCAAAGCTGGCCGTCATCCTTTTAAGTCTGCGACATGATCAATTCATTTCCCCCCTCTTGCAATCCTGTAAGCCCTTGGAGTGAGAATGGAATAGAGCGCAGAGCCTTAATAAAGCAGTCAGGGTGGAAGTGCTCACTGGCAGTGGGGAAGAAAAGCAGCCAGAGAGAACATAGAAACTTTGAAATGAGATAATGAGCTCAGCTGTCCCTGAAGCACATGGTTGGGCAGGAGTCTCCCATGCTCCGGGTCATTCTAAGCGAGCAGAGGGAAACAGGTGTCTCTACAAGGGATGGGCTCAGCTAACATGAATTGATAAGAGGATACAGTCATACCTTGGATGGTGAATGGAATCCATTCCAGAAGTCTGTTCGACTTCCAAATTGCAGCTTCTGATTGGCTGCAGGAAGCTCCTGCAGCCAATCGGAAGCCCCGTTGGATGGTGGGCTTCCAAAAGAACGTTTGAAAACCGGAACAGTCACTTCTGGGTTTCGATCGTTCGGGAGCCAAAACGTTTGAGAAGTAGGCTGTTCAAAAACCAAGGTATGACTGCATAGTGTTTTTAAGCTGTAATGAAACAAATGCTCAAGTTTCATTTAACAGGCATCATCAATCCCCCAAATTCAGCAGACTGCCGGCCACAGGCCTCTGAACATGCTTGCATCCACATCAATGACAACATGTTTCCACATCATAAGCAACCACCCATGGCCTGGTTCAGGTGGCATCCTATGAACTGCCAAAATTCAGAAGCCTCCAGGTTCCTGTAGCAACATCTATCTGCAAGACTGGCCCCTATAGGTACTTGCTAAAAGACCTCTTTCCAATGAGCTCTCTTAGCACGACTTGCTCACTCACTAACTCACTCACTCACACTCTAGCAGTGCTTTGCTTCTCCCAGGACCAAATCAAAGAAGCCAGGGGAAGTGAGCGAGAGAATGGGAGTTCTGAGAAGACTGCAAAAGTGGATCTTGCCTGCAGATTTCTGACAGCTACTACTAGTCACCCGGAGACCTCTGAGCATGCAATGGTTGGTTCATAGGGCCTATGTGTGATTTTTACTTTTCTATTCCAGACCTTTCTATGATAATTCTCTAGAAGACACACAAGTTGCAGAACCTTAAATAATATGCGCCTGGAAAGCTCATTGGTTTGAGCATGGTGCTGATAACCCCAAGACTCGCAGGTTCGATTCCCATGTAAGAGAGCTGCGTATTCCTGTGTTGCAGGGGGTTGGACTAGATGATCCTGTGTGGCCCCAAATGTTGGTGGGAAGCGCACAGCACCCCCCTTCCCCTCCCAGGGAGAACTACATAAACAAATGCAGCTGTGTCAGCTATTGCTGCATCACCAGATATACCCTGCGTATTTTTGGCCACGAAAACAATCAAATCTTTTAATATGAAAAAAATTCTTCAATCACAGAAGCATGCACAGCTGACATCAGATTAACTGATTACCCAATTCATGGGGAAGCTCATGACAAAATACTGCTATGGATGTGCTAATTCCTCCGGTCAAGCCAGCACTGAAAGCTGCTCCTGAGGGGGCAAGAGGGAAACACAAAACAAAATGCAACAAAGGAACAAGTTATTTTCAGATTGGTTATTTTCAAGCAAATCCATCTGCAGAGACAATAAATGAGAGCTTTCTTTGTTCCGAGATTTTGTAACGTTAATCACAGGAGCTGTGTTTTGAATATCTGTTCTTAAATGTTCTGTCCTATGTTTAAAGAAAGGAACTGTGCTGTCTTTGGAATCTGGGAAAATATGAACAGATGAGAACGCCCAGGAGGCTACGGTCGGCTCTTTGACCCTTTCCTCCCGCACCTGAAATCCAGGCTTAAAAGCCAGCTCCTATCTTACAGAGCAATCCCATGTGCTGTCTGCTCAAAACTCAGTCCCACTTGGTTGTGGATGTAACTGGAGGTAACTGGAGCCTAGGATTGCAGGCTTAGTGACTTCTCTGTGGCACCAAACCAAAAGCAACGTTCTCTTTCGGTGTGTCAGACCAAGAGAGCATCGAACACGATAAAAACAAAGACACACGACAGGAGTGAGACCTTGGTCAGCTTGCAAAACCTGCAGTAGCTACCGATCTGCTACTGGAGCCAAGTTCAAGCTGCTCCTATTAGTACATAAAACCCTTAGCAACCTGGCAACCGCTTACCTGCGAGATTGCTTTACCCCAATATGCTGACTTGACTGCTTCCATCTGCAGAACCGGCACTGCTACAGATGCCATATAATACTCGTTCTGCATTTATAAGAAATCAATCATTTGAGTCTTTTGCAGCTCCCTGTCTGCTGATACCGGGCAGGTTGCCCTCACTGTGCTCTTTTGGGCACCTTGCTAACATCTGTTTAGAAAAGCCTACCCAGATATGTAGAATGTTGATGACCTTTATCCTTTGTTGCTAATTCTAAGGGTTTTTAAAAAACTGTTTTGAATAGTTGTGTTTATCTGTTTTTACCAATCATTTTGATCCCCTCCCCGCCCTTTATAAAATCACTTTAAAAAAAAAATCAAACATAAAACAATAAAATAAAACAAATAGTGCACTCAAAATGCTAGGAATGGCAGCTGAAAGCAGAATGCCTCTCTTGACAATTTAATCATCTCCATGTGGGATCTATAGCAAGGAAGATTAAGAAGATATAACATGTTTTTCAACTTGTCTGAGATATCAGATTGGGGTGGCTAAGGCTGACCACCTAAATAGCCAGTGGGTTTGGTTGCCTATCACAGGTAAGAATCACAGGGCTGGGTTTGCAAATTGAAAGAGAACTGGGCTGGGTTTGTTTCGTTTCTTTTCAGATCAAATGATTAGAACAGGTGCCTGTAGGGGGGCTGCTAACACACTGCTACTTCTGTAAGCTTGTTTTCAAGTAGTCTTTAAGGCTCCTGTCCCTTTGACTCACAAGGGACTGATACGGCCAGCAACACCACACAGCTAACTTCCTTGGAATGGCCTGCGCTGGGCCGGCTGAAATGCAAGCGCCTGTTCCATGCGAGATCTGACGAAATTTATGGAGGCCCCAGCTATGCGGTCAGTTGCTGGGGCTGGAAGAATCAGCAGGACCTCCTGACCTTCCACCAAGGGAGGTGCTTCCATTGGTAACAATTATCAGGAAGATTCCATCTTGCTCCCCGATAAAAATGCACACTACCCAACTCAGTGGTGGTGTTTCTTCCAACAAGCCCATGCCACTCTCAATAAACTAGGAGAAGCTCTCCTTCCTGCCAAGGCCGCTCCTGTTATTTTCCATGATGGTAGGTAACTGGTAGCTACAGGGTGGAAGGTGGTCTGCCATTTCCATCGGAAGTGAGCAAGATTTTATTCCACTGTGTTCCTGCTACACAAAGGAGCAGATAGCATGGAGTGGGCCTATCTACAGCAGGGTTTCCCAAATGTGGGTCTCCAGCTGTTTTTGGACTACAGTTCCCATCATCCCTGACCTGCTAGCTCATGATGGGAGTTGTAGTCCAAAAAAAAAACCCAGCTGGAGGCCCAAGTTTGGGAATCCCTGAACTACACCTGCTTTTTTCAAGCAGAACCTTCCCTCTTCCCAGCAGATCCCTTCTTCCCCCTTCCTCCTCAACAAAGACAAAGCCTGTTTCATTTCCGAATTTTCTGTAGAGAGCCTAGCTATTTTAGGCACTAGTTGTCAATACTATCATGCTACTGTATTTTATGCAGTCTAGCTGGCGGCAAAGAACACACCCCAAAGCACTTACCAATGGCCAGCCCATCGCTAAAATTGTGGATCCCGTCTCCCATTATTACCATCCAGGCTATGTTCGCTATTCCAGTGTCTTTCAGGTCTTTGCCGGACTGGCAGTGTCCATGAGAATGGTGGGAGTGTTTGTGGGACCAGATGTGGTTGTGCTTCCGAGCTACGATTTTATCCTCTCGGTGGTTGCTTTCGTATTCCACGTCGGGGCGATCGTTCTCCTGGACGCCATGGGATACATTGTTATGGGAGTGGAGCATACTGTTTTCCTCCTCTACGGACAGGAAGGTCTTTGGCAGGGAGTCAAGCTGGCCGTCCAGGTCAGTTAGTTCTGTTTCATTAAGTCGATCGTCGGATAAAACAGAGTCATCTGCTCCTGCATTGAAAGAGCCAGAGAAACACAGGGTCTTAATTAGGGGTGACAATGGGGCATCGATTAAGACAGAGATGCCGCCAATACTTACCCGCAGCACTTAGCATGCCCATCAGGTGCTAAATAGGTCCAGTTCCTATCTTTTAGCCTTTTGGCAGTGTACTTTTTGAAGATCAGCCCTGACAGCGACATGTAACAGCACAACAAGGGTAACCATGAATTGCAACTTACAGGTAGGCTTATTTTCGCCGAGAAACTGTGGCTAGCAATGTTTCTTGTGTGCTTGTGCACGCACACATGGACATGTATGAAAAGAGAACAGCTGCACAAATGAGATGATAAAACTCTTTTATATACTGAAGATAAACAATGCTAAAGTGTCCATGTACAAAGTGCCACCTGCCTATACATTTGTTTTCATTAAGAAGCTCAGGCGAATCCCTGAATGAAGGACCCTGAATGCTGCTGCTTCTGGCTGGGAAGAAGAGATATAGAGAGGAAGACCAACAGATCCATCCGCATGTCCTTCTCTAGCAACCTTGAGGGCTGCGGGTTTTGTCAGAACTGGGAGAGACACCAGCTGTGACTCATTGCTAACCTCTTTTTCTTTCTTTCCCACCCCATTCCTCCGCTGTTTTGATGAACTGGGGGGCTGGGGAGGTTCCTGCTGTGAATACCTGTGGGTAGCAATTCATACCACTCAAGGTGAGAGCCTAGACGGGCTACAGCAGCGTTTTTCAAATTTGGCCCTCCAGCTGTTGTTGGACTACAACTCCCATCATCCCTAGCTATGGCACACTGGTTGAGAACCAGTGAATCAGTTGATTGGGCAGCAAAAAAAATTTAAAAAAAAATTCTGAAGTGGGAAGAAAAAGGTTAAAGAACACTTCTTTCAAAATGGTACCCCTTACTGTGACGTAAAGGTAAAGGTAAAGGCACCACTGACCATTAGGTCCAGTCATGGCCGACTCTGGGGTTGTGGTGCTCATCTCACTTTATTGGCTGAGGGAGCTGGCGTACAGCTTCCGGGTCATGCGGCCAGCATGACTAAGCCACTTCTGGTGAACCAGAGCAGCGCACGGAAATGCCGTTTACCTTCCCGCCAGAGCGGTACCTATTTATCTACCTGCACTTTTGTGCTTTTGAACTGCTAGGTTGGCAGGAGCAGGGACCCAGCAACAGGAGCTCACCTGTCACGGGGGTTCGAACTGCCAACCTTCTGATCGGCAAGCCCTAGGCTCTGTGGTTTAACCCACAGCGCCACCCGCGTCCCCTACTGTGACGTACATCGCCTAAAATGAAGAAAGAATGCAAATCTATGCATATCTAATTGATTTAATTAATGGGCTGGAACTTGTAAGATTACTCAGCTAGTATTCCTTTATCAGGTGACAGCTCTAGTCATCAATTAAAGGAGATTTACTGACTAAGGTTGAGACGGAGAAGGAGGGAGAGACTAAGCCACGAGGCCGGATTAATGGTCGTACAACACAGTTGTCTCTGCAAAGGCTGCATGAGCAGACAGGCTGATAATGAATGGTATACCTGCTAGAGGCTTGAGCTGAAGCCAGTCAGCGTCCGGCCTGTTTAGCTTATGATCTGAAAGTTTCCTTCCAATTGGCGAATCATCGACCTTCTGTTTCTTCTTACACCACTTCTGTTTAGTCTGAAAAGAGGCGAAAGGAAGGGGGGAAGAAGGCACCTGGCAGTTAATGATTTACCTGCAACAACAGGGATGGCGATGAAGAAAGGCGAAAAGAACATGTGAAGAGCTGCAAGGCACAATGACCAACCAATGCTGCGGCCCCCTAAAAATATACGCCCCCGCACCACTGAGGATGTTAAAAAACAGTGGCTCAGCCACTGATTCGTCCAATGCATCTCATTTCTCAGAATCACGCAAATCTTGCAGCTACGGTGGTGCCTCACAAGACGAAATTAATTCGTTCCGCAAGTTTTTTAGTCTTGCGATTTTTTCGTCTTGCGAAGCACGGACTTTGGAAAAGCTTCAAAAATCACCAAAGTCTTCAAAAACCTCAAAAAAGGCTACCACACCGCGTGCTATGAGTTGCTCCTCGAAGTGAATGCACAGTTTTAAGAAAAAGGAAACAAGCTTGCAAGACAAAGGAAACAAACTTGCAAGACGTTTCCGTCTTGCAAAGCAAGCCCATAGGAAAATCCGTCTTGCGAAGCAACTCAAAAAACGAAAAACTCTTTCGTTTTGCGAGTTTTTTTGTCTTTCGAGGCATTCGTCTTGCGAGGTACCACTGTACATCCCTTGCAAAGATTCTTTGCCTACGTTTCCTTCCCCATGCAAAAAGGTGCTTCATTTTTTAAATCAGCCCAGTCCTTCCCCTCCTATGCAGCTCTGTGCATGTGGGGGGAAATTCCTGATTTTCTAGGGAAGCTTCTCCTCCTCGTCGCTGGATTTGCTGCTCCTGCACTGGGCAAACCACAACAGGAGTCTCCTTTCATAACAACACAAGGCTTGCATATTCAGGCACCCATGATAGCCAATGGATTTTTATTCCCTGGGTTCCCAGCACACAGGCTAATTGTGCTCCTGTGGGCAATGACCAAGCACAGTGTTTCCAGTGCCCCAGAAGCACCTCTGGCTGCAGGGGAGGGGAGAAGAGGGACTCAGGAGGTGGTCTGTAACAAGGGATGGTGAGCCTGTGTGCTCCTCCGGGTGCTGTTGGGACTCCAGCTCCCATCTTGTCCCAGCCAGCTTGGCCAATGGTCTGGCATGATGGGAGTTCAGCAACGTATCTGGGAAGACCATGGATTCCCCATCCCTGCTTACAGGGATCTTGAATTGTGAGCATGAGACAAGAAGATGAGTTGTGCCTTCTGTCTTGCGAAGGGTTTATTCTCCTGTTGTGTTTCTCACTGTACAGGACAGTCTCCTGCAACCTGGTGTTGAACGACTTCATCCCTGACCCTTAGGCAGACTGGTTGGGGATGATGGGTGTCGGGAGTCCCAACAATGTCAGAAGGTCACCAGGTTCAGGGAAGGCTATTATAGAAGAACTCTCACTGCCATTTCTCCAGTTTTCAATTGGGGATACTGAAAACTACACGATTCCCGTCCCTGCCCACCCAAAAGGCAGCAATAAGTATTTTTAGCTTGTACAGTTGTACCTCGGCTCCTGAACACCTTGGGAGTCGAACATTCAGGCTCCCGAACGATGGAAAACTGTGAGTGATTGTTCCGGTTTGCGAACTTTTTTTTGGAAGCCGAACATCCGATGGGGCTTCCGTTTGGCTGCAGGAGTTTCCTGCAGCCAATCAGAAGCCGTGCTTTGGGTTTCCGAACGTTTCAGAAGTCAAATGGACTTCTAAAAGCAATTTGTCAACTTCCGAGGTACGACTGTACTTGTATTGTCAAAAGAAGAACACTGAAAGGTTGAGTGAAAGTTTTTCAAGTTCTTTGCGCCCTGATCAAAACGCTCAGGTGCCCAAGCGGTTGGGATTTGCCCCAGTTTTAGTCAAATAAAAATTAATTAAAAGGCAAATGTTCAAAGGAAGACAAAAATGTAACACATATTCGTAACTTAGAAATCAGGTTAATTTCACTTAAACACACACACACACACCCTTCAGGGAATTGTACCACAGCAGCTTTCTCTCTCTCTTTCATTTAATAGGTCCTTCATCTTGTAAAAGACCAAACACATGTAAAGACAAATCAGCTTCGGCAGCTCCCTCCTATGTTGAACACACTCTCTGATCCCAAGAAGTTTGGGTTTATAGTAACAAGTCTGCTTGGGGAAGCTGCTCCTCTTTCGCAAGCCATCTTATGACCGCCTGAGCTTCTGACAGTCTAAATCCCAATCCCTTTACCCTCTGGGAGAACAAATCAAGCCTGTTCAACTTCTTGGGGCTGATGCCTTCACAACACCCTTGCACACAACTGCTTGCTGCTGCAGCTGCTTCTAAAGCTGGCAAATTCCTAGGACAGATCCACTTTGCCCTATAAGTTTCTAGGGGCGATAAAACTGCGAGGGGACCAGGCAATTAGCCTCTGGCAAGAACAAAAAACTAGACCGGGAGCCTGGGAGAACAGGGTGGAACCACAAATAGCTAAGCAGTAGGGTGGTTCTTTGGTAAAGAAGTGCTAGTGGAGGAGATGAATGAGACTCTTGAAAGAAATACAAAACAAGAGATTTACACAGGAAAGGAGCAGAGTGTTAATCTTCCCTTGCAGCAGAAACTTTACTCCTCAGGGATGTTTCACAGAGCAAGGGGTAGCCAACGTGGTGCCCTCAAGATGTTGCTGGGCTGTAGCATACTCGCCAGCTACCGGCCACGCAGGTTGGGGGGTGATGGGTTTGGGGACTCCTGGCCAAGTCAGGAGGGCACAGCATTGACTACCCCATCTTGAGGAGTGAGGCAGTCAAGCTGGAAAAACAAGTGAAATCAACAACCTAGACTTGCCCCACACCAAAGACAGTGATTCCATCAGTAATTGGGGGGGGGGAACCTTAGTAAAAGAGCAATATACCTTCCACGCAAAGTCATACCTTGGATCCCAAACACCTTGATACTCAGATGTTTTGGCCCCCGAACACCGCAAACCCGAAAGTGAATGTTCTGGTTTGCGAACATTCTTTGGAACCCGAACGTCCGACGGGGCTTCCGATTGGCTGCAGGAGCTTCCTGTAGCCAATCGGAAGCCGCGCTTTGGTTTCTGAACATTTTGGAAGTCAAACGGACTTCTGGAACGGAGTCCATTCGGCTTTCAAGGCACAACTGTCCTTGAGTGAGGTTGGAAAGCTTGCTCTATTTTTATAAAGGATGGAAAAATAATACTTGCTGCACATACTGTTGTTTGCTTGGGCATCGTTCCAGAAAGATGCATTAGTCTTATATATATATATTAAAAAAGCTTTAAAACAGATACTCATCACTCAAGTCATTTTCAAATGTTTCCAAACTTTCACAGGAAGAGCTTTTTGCATATTGCCAAGTTTGGATGTTAAAAATGCTGGATCCACAACCGTTCTGTTGAAGAGTATGGGATTTCTATGCCTAAAGTCACACATTCAACCTCCAGCGCCTCCACTTTAAAGAAACCCAGGTCAGAGGGTCTGTATTTCATAACTCAGAAAGCAGCTGCCAGTCAGGGCCAACGATAACTGGATTAGATGGGTCAGTGGTGTGATTCAGTGTCACACATACAGCAACCGGTCTGTTTGGTTGCTAACATTAGAACCTAGCGTATATGGTCAATGGCAACAAAATCTTTCTTGGGTTCTGCTGGCTGTTTAAACCTGGATACCTGCCAGAATTAAATTTTATTGGCTAGCCTAGGTCAGCAGGCAATTTTGCACACTTTGCTTCGTTTTTAAGAGTTCAGACCTACTCTTCCCCACATCTTCATTGCACACGAGCACGGAAGAGATGTCAAAACATACCCTTTGTTTGTTGTAGTGCTTGAACATTCGTATGCAGTGCTCGATGATGAACAGGAGGTAAATTCCGCCCAGGGCCACCAGCCCTTTCAGCACAGCATCATACTCTTCTAGGAAGCTCTGGACCGCTCCTCCGCTGCCGTGGGAATGGCCATGGAGATGCTGGTGCTCGTGGTTCTCGTGGCTGTGGTTGTGCACCCCTTGCGACTAAGGGCGGGTAAGAGAAAGACATGCGGTGAGCAGCCTCCAAAGTAAAAAGCCCTTTACAACCGGAAAAGAAACGTCAGGTTTCTCTTTCCCTCTCGCACACAGAGTGCTCTGATCTAGATCAGCCTGAGGGTCCAAAGGCCTGGAAACGATGCCTTATGAGGAACGGCTAAGGGAGCTGGGCATGTTTAGCCTGGAGAAGAGGAGGTTAAGGGGTGATATGATAGCCATGTTCAAATACATAAAAGGATGTCACACAGAGGAGGGAGAAAGGTTGTTTTCTGCTGCTCCAGAGAAGCGGACACGGAGCAATGGTTCCAAACTACAAGAAAGAAGACTCCACCTAAACATTAGGAAGAACTTCCTGACAGTAAGAGCTGTTCGACAGTGGATTTGCTGCCAAGGAGTGTGGTGGAGTCTCCTTCTTTGGAGGTCTTTAAGCAGAGGCTTGACAACCATATGTCAGGAGTGCTCTGATGGTGTTTCCTGCTTGGCAGGGGGTTGGACTCGATGGCCCTTGTGGTCTCTTCCAACTCTATGGATTCTATGATTCCATCTTGGAAGGGCCACCGGTCAGCGGCAGAGCATTCAGAGGGTCCCAGGTCCATTCCCAGGAATCTCCAGGTCGGGTAAGGGAAGATTCCCTGCCTGTAGTCAATACTGAGCTAGATGGACCAATGGTTTGACTCTGCGTAAGGCAGGTTCCTGGATGGTGCTGTGGGTTAAACCACAGAGCCTAGGACTTGCCGATCAGGTCGGCGGTTTGAATCCCCGCAATGGAGTGAGCTCCCGTTGCTCAGTCCCTGCTCCAGCCAACCTAGCAGTTCAAAAGCACGTCAAAGTGCAAGTAGATAAATAGGTACTGCTCCGGCGGGAAGGTAAACGGCGTTTCTGTGCGCTGCTCTGGTTCGCCAGAAGCGGCTCAGTCATGCTGGCCACATGACCCAGAAGCTGTACGCCAGCTCCCTCGGCCAGTAAAGCGAGATGAGCGCCGCAACCCCAGAGTCGGTCACGACTGGACCTAATGGTCGGGTCCCTTTACCTTTACCTTTAAGGCAGGTTCCTATTTCCCTATTTCCAGCCTCCCCCAACCAGAAGCTGTTGGACTACATTTCCCAGAATCCCTGACCATTGGCAATGCTGGTTGGGGCCGATGAGAAACTGCAGCAGCGTAACATCAAGCAGGCAGTGGGAAAGGCTGGTCTACTCTTGTTTTTATTCATTTCTTTTTGGAAAGCTGCCATCAGCAGACAAGTTAGCGGAGACAACACAAGTTAAATGTGTGGATGGTTCTGCAAGTGCTTAAGGAGCTTTCGATGGAAAGGGAAGACACACAAGAAGTGCAAGGGATGGGTTAGAACTCACATGTGGCAACAGATGAAGCAGCGCGTCTCCGCTCATTGTTCCTACAGCAAGAGCAACCAGGAAGGTGAGGAGAAATTTGAAGCACCCTTGGTTAATGATAGGAATCAAGATCACACCTAGCAAGGACAGCAGGCTAATGACTGTGATAGAAATGATGCCACAAATCCAGGCTGTGGAAGTGGAGAGGGGAGAAAAAACAGGAAAAAACATCAGGAAGCTTTTAAAGACATCAAAAGAACATTAAAAGTAATTGGTTACTGTTCAAAGGAAGGAAACTCTCTCTTAAGCAAAATGTGCCTACTATAAACTGAGATCTAAAATGCAAACCATCTTGATGCATTTTTCACCATCTGCACGACAGGATTTTGTTGTTGCCGTTATTATTTTTTAATCTGTATGATTTTGGTTACACGCATCGTAGAAGTAATCTCCGGGGTCAAACTGTAATCTTGTTATAATACTTAGTGCAAATTTAACTCTACCCGAAAAGCTTCATTAGGGCAAATCCTAGAATAAATGGGATACAGAACGCCAGGTTTCGCCGCCTACTTCAAACCCAGTGAAGACTGAAAATTCTGGGCACAGAACTGACACCACCTTTAATAGGGGACGCCTTATGGTGCAGCAAATGGCTGCATCCATTGCCTCCGTCTGTCACAATTCCTCCCAGCATTTTTCTCATTTTACCACAACAAACCCTCTCTGTCCCAACACAGCACGTGAGCCTTTCCTTGAGGACAAGCAACCCTTCTAGAATTTAAAATCTATAGCCGTAATTATCACAAAGCATGAACTAATTTGAAAGCTCCTCTTGCATGCTAGCTTCCCAGAACTCCCATTCACCCTGAAAACGGCAATGTGCACTTTATGAAGCTGACGGAAAAATGACACTTAAAACAGACCTTCAGAGGTAGCCAACCTTCTGTAAGCACCCTCTCCCCTCCTTGCACCCTCTCACACCAACCTCTCCAGAAACCAGGGGTTGCTGCAGATCGTTGTGTACTCGATGTCTCACATGGCTACCGTTGATGAGAGAAAATATGTGGGATATTGTGCTTGCAGCACTTCAAGGTTCCCTGTCCCCTTGATTTCAAGCGATCACATCTTCTACTGTGGCCCTGTATTGCCCCCGGTAGTCAACTGATCTCTCCAACCCTCTGAAGAGTCTTTTTGGCAGTACGGGGGGCGGAGGAGAATGGCTTGAGCTTTAGCTTTGGACACAACCAACACACCGCAGAATGAAATGGAAGCTGGAAGTGGGAGCAGGTAAATCACTCCTACAGCCAAACACAAAATCCCTTGTGACAAGTTATCCGCATGTCAGAGAATTGCACACCCTGATGGAATATTCAGTTTTACATGTTGCAGGGAAAAGGGGGGGGGGGAGACCCAATATGGCAGTGCTGCTTCTCCTGACAGCATCTAGCTCAACGTTTAATTATGCGGCACTTTCCAACACCAGCTTGTAACAGAAAAGTAATGGAATCAACAGAACCCATGCATCTAGGCCAGGGTTTCCCAAACTTGGGTCTCCAGCTGTTTTGGGACTACAGCCCCCATCATCCTTAACTAGCAGGACCTGAGGTCAGGGATGATGGGAACTGTAGTCCCAAAACAGCTGGAGACCCAAGTTTGTGAGCGAGGTCCTGCATGGGTCCTACTGCCTCCTAAGCTGTTTCCCGGATGCAAGGAGGAGAGGCAACATCATAAAAGCAGAAAAGAGGCATAAGAGTGCTTATAACCTTTGGGAAGGAACCCTCAGCCTCATATAGGAAACAATGTGGAGGGAAAAGCCAAGCTGAAGGCTGGCTTGGAGCATCCAGGCTTCGGCCCCCAAACACTGGCAAATGAATAGCTGGCACCCTCAGCTTAAGTGAATCCCCCAAGGTCTGTTCTGCAGTTGTTAAGAAGGGCGTTTGGTTCAATAAGGGTGCCATTAAGAGGAGAATTTAAATATATCTTTCATACAGCATCTTATGCCCAGAAAGCTTACAGGAGGCATGTTAGGCCAAACACACAGGCTAGGAAAGAGACAGAAGCTGCCAACAGAAGGGAGAAAATGGGTCACGATCCACTGTGGGCATCAGGAAAGGGTAGGAGAAGTGTGAAGAGGGTGAAGGAGGCAGGAGTCTGAGGAACACTGGGGGTGGGTGGGTGGCAGAGCAAAGAAACAAAGAGAACCAAGGGAAGAGCAGACAAGGGAGGAAGAGGGGTAAAGGAGGAAGTTGGCATCAAAGGAAAGACTGTGTGAAGCAAACCTAGGCCAGAACAAGGCAGGGGTGTTGGGAGGCCTTTACCCTTCTGCCCATAGCTATAGGCCATCTTAATGGTTTGGCTTCATTTCCACATTCAGAGTTACCTTGCTAGGGTAAGTATTCATAAATAAAGATGCACCACTACCCGGTTGCCAGCAATTATTTCATTTGTTAGCAATTAAAATAAATAAATAGAAAGCAACTCAAGAACAGTTAAGCGTTTTTTAGCCGGAGACTGAGATGGAGGTATGATAGCCATCTTTCAATTATCTCAAGGGCTGTCACACGGAAGATGGAGCAAGCTTGTTTTCACCCTGCTCTGGAGGGTAGGACTCAAAGCAATGGCTTCAAGTTACAAGGAGATTCCAACTACACATCAGGAAGAACTTTCTGACAGGAAGAGCTGTTTGACAGTGGAAACATCTCCCTTGGGAGGCTGTGGGCTCTCCTTCATTATTTATTCATACCCCGCCCATCCGGCTGGGCCCCCCCCAGCCACTCTAGGCGGCTTCCAACAAAGTATTAAAATATAGTGGTCTGTTAAACATTAAAAGCTTCCCTAATCAGGGCTGCTTTCAGATGTCTTCTAAAAGTCTGGTAGTTATTTTTCTCTTTGACAGCTGGTGGGAGGGCGTTCCACAGGGCGGGTGCCACCACCGAGAAGGCCCTCTGCCTGGTTCCCTGTAACTTGGCTTCTCGCAGTGAGGGAACCGCCAGAAGGCCCTCGGCACTGGACCTCAGTGTCGGGGCAGAATGATGGGTTAGATGGCCATCTGTCATGCTTTAGTTGAGATTCTTGCATTGCAGGGGGCTGGACCACACTGCCCTTAGGGCCCCTCCCAACTCTACAATTCTATGATTCTGCATGACAGATCATTTTGCAAATGCAGGATTGTGCTTGAAACTCACAAGCAAAATAGATCGCTTCCAGACATCTCCTCGGGACTGCAACATACTGGAGTAATTTTTATTTGGGCTCTAAACAAAACAAAAAACACCAGCTACTCTGAAATGCACCAAAATTTCTGCCACTAATTTTGCAAAATTAGGTCACTTAAAGCATCGACGGTCTTCAAGATTACTTATTCATCGGTTCCCTCCCTCATTATCTAGGCAGAAAATCCCTCTTTTAAAATGAAGCACTCATCTGTGGAAACTTTCTAATTAACTGGGCTCTAAGGCATGTGTACGATGACAGGGGTTTCTTTTGGTGTGTCCGGGGTGGTGGTGGGGAGATTGGCTTACACACAGTTTCAACATTTTAATTGGTAGAAAATGCTTAGCAGTCTTTTCAGAAACTCTCCTGGCAATTAAACGAGGGTCAACTCTGGCTAAAACACGTCTACCCTGAGAAACAAATGATTTGCTACCATATTCAGCGTATACAGTATTTGCCGAATCTTTGAACAAAGTTAATGAGATAGTAGCTGTGCCACTAAAGGAGAGTTATACACAACAAATTAACCTTTCTTAATGATGCCACAGCCATTAAAATTAATTACCGGCAGCGCATTGTTTCTGACAATTATTAACATACATCAGAACATACTTAATTTGTGCTTTATTTCTAAGCGAATAAGTGCAAAATGCCTAATCAATAGTCACCATTAGGAAGAGCATTCTTTTCAAAATAAGGGCAATTCCTTTCAAGTGATTCTAAGATTACAGCGATTGCACTAGGCTCCAGAAACAGAATGTAGTTGGCAGTTCTGCTATGTATAATGGTGCACAGAGGCTTGAAAATAAAATGCTTGTATCTTTAAAAAATTCAAAGTATGTGCCACAGTGGTCTACCTGCCAACCTTCAAGCATTCTTCATGCATGGAGATGGGATTCTATCAGGAAATCTTTCCCTGTTCACACTTTTTACTTCCACCTTTCTGAGTCACTGGAAAATGCCAGCCTTTGGGCATGCAAAGCCCCAAAATTCTTCCTAGAGGTGTACCTGGTCGACACGGCCATACTTGACTGGAGGGATCCACCATCCATGTCAACCGCCCCCGATTCCATAGTGTTAAAAAGCAGGGGACGATTCCATTGTGAAAATGACAGCTATTGCCCATCATTATCCTTGCTTTTGCAAGAATTAAGATTACTGTGGGATAGCTCAGCTGGTAGAGAGATGAGATCCTTCATCTCAGGGCCATGGGTTCAAGCCCCATGCTGGGTGCACTGCAGGGGGTTGGACTAGATCAGGGTTTCCCAAACTTGGGTCTCCAGCTGTTTTTGGACTACAGTTCCCATCATTCCTGACCACTGGGTCCTGCTAGCTAGGGATGATGGGAGTTGTAGTCCAACGACAGCTGGAAACCAAAGTTTGGGAAACTCTGGACTAGATGATCCTTGTGGCCCCTTCCAACTCTACGATTCTATTTAGGGAGAACAGATTACCCACAGAGCAATCCTAGCCATCTCTACCTGAATTCAATGCGGTTTAATCCAGGTAAGTGGGGCTAGGGTAACATCCTTGGCGAGCAAACCGCTGTGCTTGTTTATGCTCCCTATTTGTTTTCTCTCTCATATCTCCATCGCTACTCTTAATGAATCGTCCCGATTTGGGACTTGAGATCTGACTCTTTGACAACTCCCTTGAGTTGTCTTTCTCCTGCAGGCCAGACTGTGTTTTCATGCTACACCAGAGCTGGGAAACTTGATGCCTTCCAGATCTTGCAGGATTACAACTACCATTGTTCCTGACAGTTGGCCATGCTGGCTGTTGGGTCTGCTGGGAGTCCAAATCTTTTTTAGAGGGCTGAATCTTCCCCAGACATGTGCTACACACTTTGCTCAAGTAGAGGGGTGGGAGGCAGGGGGCAGAGGGAAACAGGTTCAAGTTACTTCACTCGGACATTAGCTGATACTAACCTGCCGCTCTTGAGACTTCCTCTTGTTCAGAAGCTAGGGCGAACGGAGAGGAGATGTTAAGTATGCAAGCTGCTGTGCTGTCTTTGCCTTCAAGCTATTCAGGCCTCTCTCTCCACAAACTGGCTCCACCCTATTCTAATTCAGCAGACTTGCTGATTTCAGAACACCAAGTTACTGCTTGAAAGAAGCCTGCAAAAGCTTGTATTCTAGTCCAATGGACTTAGGTTTGGTAAAAAATTTTTTTTAGAAAGCACTAAGAAGATCTCAATTATAGGGTACTACCCTGAGCTTATGAACCTATACGAAATGCATGTAGGAAAACAAAACCTGCCAATTCTGCGCAACTTTAGGTGCTCTATTCTTAAAATGTTAGTCGTGTTCAGGCATCTATTTAAATTTTGGCATTGGGGCAGGAGTATCCATGCAATGTAACACCACCTGGGGGTTTTAGGGCCCACCTGACTTCCTCATGTTGAGCAGGTTAGATCTGCAGGGTGCTTTTACTTGTGTTCACTTCAACGCCAGCAGAAACCTTCAGACAGTAAGTGACCCTAAAAAAGCAGGGTTCCCCCATCATGTGGAAGGGTTCTATTTGCATTGAAGGTAACATAAACGAACAAAAAACACCCTGTAGCCTTCCCTGCCTGACAAGAGGTCAGAGCCAATGCCCATGAAGACAATGGGGGCCTGAGTTGCATGCACAGCCCCATCCCATTTAATCATCACAGATTTAGGTGAACACCCGATCACAGCTATTGTGCATGGGTTCCTCGTCTGGAAGTCCTACTTATGGAATCACCACCCAGCTACAGGTAGATGAGTCTATGCTGGAGCAGAAAATTGTCACCCTGAAGAGGTCAATGCAAACAGCTGTGACTATGTCCAAAGACCTCCCTCAGTTAAAGAATTACTATTTTCTAAAGGCCGTTAGCTCATTTTGTTCTGTGGAGCAAAAGCTGCCAACTCTGATAAACCTTTCAGCCTCATCAAGAACACGGGCATGTCACTGCCACAACTGAGAGCTGGTACCCACCAGATTGGATCGTGCCAAAGGTATCGTTTTTTTGGGAGAAGCTTTTGATTAGTCGCTGATGGTATGTGAGGCGTTCTGATAGGGTTTTTCTCTTACTGAAGAAGAACAGGACATTTTAATGCCACCATCATCAGAGAGATGTCTGAGGAGGGGATATATTGATTGAAAATGTATTGTATTGTAACTGTATTGTAACTTTTGAATACATATACATATATATGAGAGCTGGTACCCACAAAATTGTTACCCTGTAATATGCAGCGCAGGCAGACCCACACCATACATTTGAAACACATCCAACACGTTTAAAGCCCATTACATACACCAAAGAATCCTGGGAACTGTAGTTGGCCACCCCCTCAGAGAGCTACAGCTCCCAGCACCTTAACAAACTACAGTTCGCAGGATTCCCTGGGGGAAATCATGTGTTTCAAATGTGAGCCGAATGTGCTTTAAACATGCATTGTGGATCTGTATTTTAAAGGTGGTGACTGCCTCTCTGTGGGAAACGATTCAAACGTGGCGGGCTAATAGATCAGAGGATTTTGTCTGCACAAAACAAAACTGGCTTGTGTTGGCATGGAAGAAATCTTCCAATCTGCGTGGCAAAGCCACTGCAGAACAAACAGCCAGCTGTCTGGAAGCAGATGCATCAGGGGACCCTTTTAAAATAGAAGAGTTTCATGTGCAATGGCCCTTGGACAAAGGATTTAAAAAAACAATACAGTGGTACCTCAGGTTAAGTACTTAATTCGTTCCGGAGGTCCATACTTAACCTGAAACTGTTCTTAACCTGAAGCACCACTTTAGCTAATGGGGCCTCCTGCTGCTGCTGCGCAGCCAGAGCACAATTTCTGTTCTCATCCTGAAGCAAAGTTCTTAACCTAAAGCACTATTTCTGGGTTAGCGGAGTCTTTAACCTGAAGCGTATGTAACCTGAAGCGTATGCAATCTGAAGTACCACTGTACTGTCTAATAGATGGCTGAAGGCGAATGGGCTGGTCGCCTGCAGCAGGGAATGCTCTGTGTGAACAAATGTCAACAAAAACTGTGAAGTCCTGGGGCGCATGGGATTCCGGCCTGCATCTATTATCACAAAGTACTGCAAACCTGAAGACTGTGCGGCCCAATAGGCTAGGATGCTACCCTTCTCTCAGGAAAGGTGTGTCTTTCCTCTACTCAAAGCAGTGAAGTTCAATGGATGCAAGAAAGGGAGGCTTCAGTAGAAGCCCTGAAGTGGAAGAAACAGTAATTCTATGGAACTCATATGCCTGTTCAGAGACAGGAGTGAAAGAGGTGGCTTCTGGTATTTAAAGTGGCCTGACTTGACCTTAGAAGAACGGCAAAACAAAGCTGTCACAATGTGTGTTACTAACTAAAGTGTCTGCATCAGATCTTTACTTAACAATCCGAAACATCATTAACAAGGCTGAAATAGTAAAGCAAAAATGCAAGTTCTCCCCATTTCTTTGACACGAATCTTATCACGAATCTCCTCACCCGATGCGCCAGTTTTCTCCATGTTCCCAAGCGATGCATTTCTTCCTTTATTCAAGTCTTCAATCACCAGGTCTTCATAATGTTTAATACAAAGTCTCCTGTCAATCTGATACAGCAATGCTGGGCACAGGTATGTAAACAAGCTGGGGGAAATGGGAGAGGTGGGATGAAGGCCGTAATGCGCTAGCAGCTGAGTGAAGTTTAAACACTGCAAAAAAGGAAAGTCAGGAAGAAGGCAATTATTAACAATGGTCAGAATAGTTCCCATTTGGAAGCAAGGGGGTTGTTCAAAACTCAAAAGAGTTAAAAAGTTAAAGGCGAACGCGCTCCAAAAAGGTGCAAAAGAAAATGGAGAATTTGGCACAATAGTAGGAGCGAGAAGGGGGAAAGCCGTATTAAGAAAGGCATACAGTTTATTGAACATTAACAGTAGAGGAGCAAAGCAGACAGAGAGAAAAGAGAGCGCTGAGGGACCTCCCCATCAGCTCAGCTGACAAATAAGCAACTTTTTGTTCCTCCTCTTTTTAAACTCTTTCCATTCTAGCTGGATCTGTACCTAAGAGCTAAATCCCGAGTTTGCTTTCTCCTCTTTTCTCCCAATCCCTTTTCCTTTGGAATTATGTGTTTAAAGGTTGACCACACACCATACACTCAAAGCACATTTAAGCATCAGCTCTCCTGAAGAATCAGGGTTAACTGTAGTTTGCTCCGGGTTCTGGGAACTGCAGCTCTGTAGAGGGGGTAAAACTACAGTTCCCAGAACTGTTTGGGAGAAGCCACGTACTTTAAATGCATGGGGTGCACACAACCTTAAATTGTTGAGACTGAGGGCATAAATTATATTACTATCATAGACATGGGAGCTGGAGAGTGGGGTAAATGTGTCAAGTAATTAAATGAGTACCCATTATTTTATTTATTTGTGCCTGGTGTTTCTCAGTTAATCTGTTGAGATTTTTAAAGATTAAACCGGAAATTATGTGGACACAGAGTTTCTTGAAATCCTTCCAGAGGAGCAGAAATATAGTTTGGGTCTACCAAAGATGAAATACTAATTATTACAGCTGGAAAAAGACACAGGAAAAACCTGGTCCGATGGTGGAAGTAAAGTTTCCGCAACCTGGGAATTTGAAGCCATGGGTTTTTAGCCTTCTGTATTTTATCTGCGTTGTTTTAATTAGTGTAAGCCACTTTGCATCCCAGTTTGGGGAAAAGTTGGAGAATATAAACAAATAATAATGGCAATAATAATGTCTTTACAAACCTGGTTTTCAAACCTGCGGATCACTGTAGCTGGACTGTGTTCACACACTAGCAACATATCCTGTAGAATTCTATCGGTTATATCATATCTGCACCATCGGAATGAATTTCGGGAACCAAAATGCTTTCTCTGTGCAGCCCAAGTAGGAGCTGTGAGCAATGTTATAGTTAATTGCTGCAGCTTGTCTTCACTTAGCCCACCCCACTGCCCTGCTCACGGTTGTGAAGAACATCCCTACTTTGTGAATAGTCCGTGTCACCATTAAAGGGAAAAAAAGGCAGGAATAAGCCAATATATGTGTGGATTGTCCCTGGATCAAGGGACTTTTCTTCTCAAAGCTCTTAACCTAGCTCAAGGTTGTCAGCTGAACTACCCTGATGTTTTAACTGACAATCAATCGGTCAGTCCATCATTTGAAAAACAAGGCTTTAGAGCAGTGGTTCCCAACCTTTTTGTAGCCATGCCCCACCTAAGCATCTCTAAAATTCTGGTGTGCCCCCCCCCCGTGACATACTATTATTATTATTATTATTATTATTATTATTATTATTATTATTATTATTATTAAAAAAGTGAACTCCTATTCATGTGGAGGAAACCTAGGTAATGGTAAAGGGACCCCTGACCATTAGGTCCAGTCGTGACCGACTCTGGGGTTGTGGCACTCACCTCGCTTTATTGGGCGAGGGAGCCGGCGTAAAGCTTCCAGGTCATGTGGCCAGCATGACTAAGCCGCTTCTGGCTAACCAGAGCAGTGCACAGAAATGCCATTTACCTTCCCACCGGAGTGGTACCTATTTATCTACTTGCAATTTGACGTGCTTTCGAACTACTACGTTGGCAGGAGCAGGGACCAAGCAACGGGAGTTCACCCTGTCGCGGGGATTCGAACCGCCGACCTTCTGATCAGCAAGTCCTAGGCTCTGTGGTTTAGCCCACAGTGCCACCTGCGTCCCGCTGTGGAGGAAACCTAAAAGACCATTAACTTGATCTAAACAAGCTTCCAAACTGGCCCCCGTAAAAATCAAATTGCCCCACATTGGGAACCACGGCTTTAGAGCCATCTCACCCCAGAATGGCAACCAGACATTCCGTTTCAGCGACTGTAACCTTGGTTTAAGGAGCTAGTTGGCGCCTGGTTTATGTATATCTGA
This sequence comes from Podarcis cretensis, assembly GCF_951804945.1. Classification (NCBI taxonomy): domain Eukaryota; kingdom Metazoa; phylum Chordata; class Lepidosauria; order Squamata; family Lacertidae; genus Podarcis; species Podarcis cretensis. The sequence continues at coordinate 124,403,777 of NC_137170.1, forward strand.
GCTTCTAACACTGAGCCATCGACATACAGTGGTACCTCCAGTTGCGAACGGGATCTGTTCCGGAGGTCCGGCTGGATCCCGAGGTTTACGCAACCCAAGGATCACTGATCTGCGCATGCGCGCCGGGCAGTAGACCGCTTCTGCGCATGTGCCGAAACCCGGTCCGATACTTCCGGGTTTGCCGCTTTCGTAACGTGACGTTTACGTAACCAGAGGATTATGTAAGCTACTGTACTAGTTCTTTGCCTGTGTGCTCCTTTGCATCCCAGACCTTCTCAGGCTTAACACTGACCTCTTCGTGGTGGTGCTCATCTCCATTATGGTCCTTGTGAGGGTGTGTTGAGAGGACGGCACGCTTCCTCATGCCGATCTGCCCCTCGTGCTTCCTGCCACGGCGATGCCCGTCTCCACCGGCGGGATTCGGGTCTGGATGCCCACGGGCAGGCGAACGCTCACGATCATGCTCGTGAGTGTGCGAGAGGGCCGCGTCTTGCGCATGGCCATTTTTGTGAACCCGGTTGTGTCCGTGCTGCTTGGCGGACTCGTGGCTGGGGGTAAAGCCCTGTGCCGCCTCCACCGAAACCCCGCTTCTCTTCTTCCTTTCCTTCCGTGTCCTCCTGTTGTCTTTGTGCGACTTTTCGGGCTGCTCTTGAGTCATGTTGGTCTCGGTCGAAGGTTCGTGGCTGGGCCCCCTGTGGTCCTTGGCGCTGGTGGAATCATTATGGGAGTGGCGAGTACCGTTGCGGCCGAGATGATGGAGCCGGCGCTCGTGGTGCCTGTGGTCATTGTGGTCGTGAGTGTGTTTGCTGTCAGATTTTAAAGATGGCTCTGCTGCTTCTTTCTCGGGGTTGCATTTCCGCTTTCTTTTGGCAGGCCTTTCATTAGTGGTCTGGTTCTCTGAGTGAGTATGGGAATGAGGAGGGTGGTGGTGGTGGGAATGGGAATGGGAATGCCTTCCTTCTTGTACTTCTATTGCATCTAAGTGAGAAACATGATTGTGGCCAATGTCCTCATGATTTATTTCCACTACTTTCACTTCTCCAAGGCCCAGGCTCGTCAGCAATTTCTCCAGGCCAAAAAACGAGAGCGTTCCGTTTTCGCCGTAGCGGTCAAAGAGTTTTTCAATGTAGTATTTCTGTTTCTCTTCAGCCTTCTCTGAGATCTGATAGTCATTGTGGTTGTGGCTATGCGGCTGTGACGCTGCGGTTGTGACCTCGGCACTTTCGTCGTGTCCATCTTCGTGGCAATGGTGGCATTGATGAAAGACAAATGTTAGCAAGCAAATGAGGCAGAATTGTGTGTGCATGTGTACCTTCATTTCTGTTTCCTGAAAGAAAAGGAAAGAAAAAATAATGGCTGTTAAATTTGACCCCAAAGTATTTCTGACAATAAATGACTTCAGAGCTGCATGGTTTCGGAAAGACCGCATACAAACCTTCAAAACCAAACCAAACAGCAATTACCTTTCTAAACCACCACCTATTCACTTGCAGTAGGCAAAACTTCTCAAGAAAGCCTTGCAATTATCTTTACGTTTGGAGTTTCTTAGAAGATTTTTACAAGGTGTAAGGTTGTTAAGGTATAAGCTTTTCTAGGCTAGCATCTATGTTGTCAAAGGTATCTGGAATCTAACCCATAAAAACTGGTATCACAATAGAGTGTATTTTTCAGTATTTTAAGGTGCCACTGGACTCTTAATTGTTTCTTTGGCAAAACAGACTATTACAGCCATTCCTAAAAAGTGAACTGGAAATGTACGTTCAAATTCTAAGCCATCAAAGCTCTTTAACTATAGTAAAGCAATCAACATTTGAAGTCTCTTTATAGTACATTGGCTAGCCATCCATTTCTTTGATGTCACACACACCGGAGGTTCAAATAAAAACCCTCATTACAGGAGGAGAAAATCACAGCTCTCCTTTTATTTAATTAAAAGGTCTAAGGATCAAAGCAGTTTCGACTACAGTAGAAAGCTAAAGTGAGAGTGAGTCATAGCTTTTCTGCTAAATGCCCGTTCATGAGAACACTGCACAATTCTGAGCCCTGAAGTGGCATTATTATTTCAATACTCCAAAACTAAGATCCTTGCAAATTATACTTTCTCTCTCTCCCTCTCCCTCAGTCCGTCTTACACTCACACTGAAACACTCATAAACTGCATAGGTGTACATACTTACTACAGAAAACAGGCACTCCCAATCAGCATTTTGAACAGAATGTTTTCAGAGGACCTCTTCTTCAAAACTCAAGACAGCAAAAGGCACATCGACAACTTACCTGCTCCCATTTTTATAAGCTCAGAATGACGTTCCACTAACCTCAGTGAGGTTTCCATGCTGCCAATATGTAAAAGCTGGAATTTGTTCAAGTGAAGACAGCATCATTTACGAAAAGGTTCAAAGGTTCAAGTTTTGTACAAAGTGTTAAATAATGCCATTCTGGCAGACCCCAGGAACAAACAGCGAATTGTTTGGTTTCCCCCCAGTTACGTCTCTTTTGTTATCTTAGACATAAGAAGACCAAAAAAAAAAAAATCCATATTGAAGAAGGGATGCAAAAATATATATTAACTTTTCGACGACCCTAGGAATTTAGCCACAAGGAAATTCCAAGGAGCTCATGAGGAACAGAGGAGGGTGCCAGCTATAATGACACCCATCTACTGATTTATAAATGCAACTGTTCGTCTAATAAGCTCCAAACAATGTGGTATCTTCACAACAATCTTGCGAGGTTGAATTAGCTGAAAAGCAGCAAGTGATACAGTGAAGTGGAGATTTCAACCTCCAGCTTCCGCAAACAAACTGGCTGCTCTAAGCTCCAGTCTACAACATGCTCATATGCGACACTATAAATTGTATTGTGGATTTTGTTTGCTTTTATAGAAAAGAAAGCAACTGGTGCATTTATTACGACTCACAACTTGCACGTGTTTAACTTGCGCCATCGCAACTGTATGCACCTTGCAGCCGGCCCGCAGCAATTGCACAAATTAAACGCACGCAGGGCGGGGGAGAGCCTCAAAAACTCTTTGTGCACCAGGTTTTCCTACCACAGAAGGTCCCTGTAAGCCCTCAGACTTGCTTGCCAGGCTCTGCTGGGACATTTTAATGCATAATGGCTCTTGCCTTGTAAGGACTGGACTGGGTAACTGTTTAACCTCCCCACCCAGCTTCTATGAATGATGTGAATGGGCTATTTCTGAATATGGCATAAGACAAATATCATACTAGCAGCATCACTTTGGCCTGCCTTGAGTGTACAGGATCAAATAACAGGGCTGGGTGGAAATCCTCCTTCTGAAGCACATTTCACTCAGAGACAAAGGAGTAGAGGAAGATCACTGCAGGGGAAGGAGGAACATATATTCCTTTTCTTGCCACTGCTGCCTTCCTTGCATGTACTTCTCAGTGGGGCCCCCAACCACTGCAAGGCATGCAACAAAAAGGGAGAGGATATTGAGTGAAAACAGAGAACACAAAAGGTGAATTCACCATGGCGTGTGAGTCCTCCACCCCCTGAGCCCAGAAAGGAGTCCCAATTTGACCTGTGAGGCCTTTCCCCAAAAGCCTCACTCATACGCCCAGCAACTGAAATCATGTACTGTATGATGGCAGGCCAATCAAGAACCTTAAAGTGTGCACCCGACTGGTCTTTGGTAAATGGGGCTTGCGTCAGCACCTTTTAAAATGTGCCACCAAATGCCAAGTCCTGGTTCAGGAGCTCCCGAGAACAGCCAACTCCTGCTGAAAGCGGGGTTTGCAGCCGGAACCACTTGCAAAAGAAAGTAAATACAGGGCAATTTTGTGCAGGGGTTCCGTTCCCAGTCCCCATGCACAACAGTGGAGCATGCATAAGCAGATTCTGTCCACATTCCTCCTTCTTCCAGGTCCAAAAGAACCTGCGCGGTGGCAATCAAGAGTGTAGTCTTATTTGTTTCCTTTAAAGCAGGGTGGATAAAAAATAAATAAATCAGATTTTTAAAATTTAAATTAGATTTTTAAAATAAAATGCCTTTGGAGGGAAAATATTTCTGAAGATAGTTTTCTATTTAAGTTACATTACAGTCCAAAGGCTATTCATCAGGAAATAAGGATTAGTTTTAAGTTTTTCGTGTGTGCTAAAACTCGTCTAAAGTTTTTTTTTTAAAAAAAACCCAACAACATGGTTAACCACATCAGTTAACAAACATGGATACATATGCTATAATGTTATTGTTTTAGTTAAATAAATTGTTTAAATTGTTATAAGGAAATGATTATTTTTCTACTTCCAATAAAGTACAGCAGAAAAGTTGTCCAAATATAAAGTTAACTTATTAAACCTCAGAATAATTTCATAATTATCTGTCAATGCATTTCTAATAGTATAACCAAATCAGTAATTTTTGATATAACTGTAAAAGCCACTCTGAAAATTTATTATTCCAAAAATGGAACCTTCATCTGGTTGTAAATGTTAAGATTATAACAGCAAGAATAAGCCTTTTTGTAAAAAAAATCAAGTCTTACTGAGTAGTGATTTAAATTCATTTGATTTACATGAAATCCACCCTGTTTTAAAGTTAGGTCAACTGACATCATGGTGACGTTAGGACAGTGTTTCTCAATCTTGGGCCTCCAGCTCTATTGCCAGACTAAAACTCCCATCATCCCTGACCTCTGGTCCTGCTAGCTGGGGATGGTGGGAGTCGTAGTCCAACCACAGCTGGGGACTAGGGCTGGGCAAAAACTGTTTTGAAGCCCATATCCATGATACTGCTTTCATGATTTTTGACCTGGCAATATATTGTGAATCATGATGTGTGCAAAAATCACAATCTGGGAAAAATCATGAAGCAAGCTCATGCCTCTACAAAGCTCCATCCTTATTTCAGACATCAAGATGTTTAAAGGTAAAGGTACCCCTGACCGTTAGGTCCAGTCGCGGACGACTCTGGGGTTGCACGCTCATCTCAATCTATAGGCCGAGGGAGCCGGCGTTTGTCCGCAGACAGCTTCCGGGTCATGTGGTCAGCATGACTAAGCCACTTCTGGCGAACCAGAGCAGTGTACAGAAACACCGTTTACCTTCCCGCCACAGCGGTACCTATTTATCTACTTGTTGTGTTTTCCAACTGCTAGGTTGGCAGGAGCTAGGGCAGAGCAACGGGAGCTCACTCCGTCGCGGGGATTCAAACCTTCTGATCAGCAAGCCCTAGGCTCTGTGGTTTAGATCACAGCACCACCCACGTCCCTTATCAAGATGTTTAGCTGGTGATATACATCATGATGTTGAAAAACCGTTATCACCCAGTCCTACTGGGGACCCAGGTTTGAGAAATACTGCACTCACTGTTTTGACAGGTAGGCAGCACCAGTGTGGTGTAGTGGTTAAGAGCGGTAGTCTCGTAATCTGGGGAACCGGGTTCGCGTCTCCGCTCCTCCACATGCAGCTGCTGGGTGACCTTGGGCTAGTCACACTTCTTTGAAGTCTCTCAGCCCCACTCACCTCACAGAGTGTTTGTTGTGGGGGAGGGAGGGGAAGGAGAATGTTAGCCGCTTTGAGACTCCTTAAAAGGGAGTGAAAGGCGGGATATCAAATCCAAACTCTTCTTCTTCTGTGTCTAAGCAGCCCATGAGAGACGGGAAGTAACCAAGGATCCTGGTCCTACTATAGCATGGCCAAGATATGCAAGACTTCTGTTGAAATACAAAGCAGTAAATCTAAGCAAGTGGAACTTAAGGAGCCTGGCAGGCAGATTTCCACTAACTGTACAAGCACTCTGAAGAGAAGATCCAGTAAAGCCATTCAGTTATAGTGCCAGAGACACGTCTGCTTCAACCAGAGCTGCTACCCACGTCACACACATCAATAAGTCCTCAGCAAAGCCTGAAAACATGAAGTGCCTGCCTCATCTGAATTGCTTTAAGTATTAGCAAGAATTCCCCTTGTTGAGATCTTACCCTTGACTCAAGTATGATCCTAATCCTTTCTGCTAGCTCATGATCGCTTTCATGTGACTATCACATACGGCCGAACTTAAGACCACGCTTGGAAATGTAGTCATGCATCCCTAATTTCACACTGTACCTTTTCTTTGGGGGACATCGTGCTTGTTACGCAAGTCCCGGTTACCACTTGATCTACCAAATTCACCTCTCGTTCAGCACCATTTCTGAGAACCAGTACCAGACATTTCAACAATCCCATTGTCTAAAAAGCAAACACCGTTTTCCAGTTCTCTGTTGCTGGGGGGGAAAAAGTGATGCTGTGTTCTAAGTATACAGGAGCAAGATGCAAGCAAACTTTCCGATTCTGCTTGATTTGTTCCTAGTTAAGTGAGTGGGCAAAAAACCAACTGCACGAATTCAGAAGTGCCCATCTTAAGGCAGGTTCAGAGAGCGTTGGTCTCTCCAGATGTTACTGACTTACAATTTCCTTCAACCCCAGCAAAGGTTGTAGTTCAGTTCAAGCTGTCGTTCGGCAACATCTGGAGGGCCAAATGTCCCCACACCTGTCTTACAGAAGTAACATCTGGATTTCCCTGCTCAAACGCACACTACTCTCCTATTCCTATATAGTGCAAACCTGCTTCTTATACTCTCCTCAGTTTTCTTTCTTTCTTTTTTAAAGCTTGCAATGAGGGAATATTCACACATTACATTTTTGTTTGCTGTACGCCTTAGGTTTTTGTTTTAAGCCAAGCCATCTGGAACTTTTAAGGCACTTGGAAACAGCAAGGCCAAAGGGCAGCCACTCTCTGAAGACTGGAGAAGGGACCCACATAAGAATATTAGGGGGGCAGACAGGGGGAGCCTGGTTTTGGTTTTTTGTTTTTTTTTTTACAATCTTCAGAGGAGGACCAGACCATATGAAAAATGAACGTAAAATTTTAGCTGGAGTTATTTTGTACTCAGGGTGTGATGGCAGTACCAGTGGGGGTAGGAGACAGAAGGAATCTACAGTACACCAAAACCAAACTTATTCAAGAAAGTGACTTACTTAAAATGTTATAGAAAATGGTATTGCTCTCTTCTGCAACTGTTTTCAGTTGCCAGTACAGAATCGGGAAATGGTAGTTACTCCAGAATAATGTACTCAAAATACATTGATTTGGGGTGCTCTTTTTATTTTTGATACCTTCATTTTGGAATGGTTCACTGCTTCCATTTTTCAAAAGGCTATGAAAGACACCTGAAATAACCCAAGGGAATCAAAATAGCAGCAAAAAGAAGTGGGAAACCACCACATTGTGCTTTTTGAATTTTTTGTGCTGGCAATATACACAAATCATTTTCAGCTTTTTTAATCTTGTAAAAAAAGGGGGGAGCGCATAAACATTCTGTTGCTGTGCCCATAACCTAGGTTTAAGGGGCCATAGCCAAATAGCTTTTATATCTCAGTTTCTAACACTGGTTAGCGGTGATCGTGACTTGGCCTAAGAACGCTACGACTGCCTTCTGCGTTTTCTAGCATCCAGAATCAATGTTCACAGGAAGAGGTATGGCTTGATCACATTCAACACCAAAGCCTTAAAAGTTGGTTTCACCTGCAACCATAAACTTATTGATAGCAGAAGAAATAAAACACCATGTAATAAACATTTAAAACAGGGCACACCGGACCTGCAAGGGAGTACAATTGGCAAACATCTGGCAACCTCCCCCCACCCCCAGCTACTTTTATCTCACAGCAGAAAACTTCCAGGCATGCTCATCTTTTCCCTTGCAGATAAAAGGACCTGGGTGGTGAATATTCTTAGTGGGAAAATGGTGGGGGCGATGGGGGGGGGGTAAAGTAAGATGCTCCCCTCCCCTCTCTTCAATTTACAGCCTCCAGGAACTCAGTTCTATAAAAGCAAAGCCATCCCTAAAAAGAGCCACAGAACTCAATGCAGCATGTGTAGTTTCATCCCTAGAAAAGTGGAAGACATCATGCAGCCAATCAAATTTGGTTTTGTGCTAACATCAGAAGTCTACCAAAACTATTCAGAGTTAGACCACAGTCCATAAACCTCATTTGCCCTCAGTGAAATTGTTATGCAACCAAATCAACATTTCTGGCAAACTAAAGGATGGTTTGGCGCAGCATAAAAGCAGCAGCCTATCAGGGTGGAAGTGCAATGAACTGTTTGCACATTGGCTATCATTTGACAGCTGCTTCCTCTCAGTTACTGCCCTGTGTATTTTAGAAACAGGTCTTTTCTGTGCATCAGACCAGGGATGCTTTGCTGACTTCAGGTTGCAAGTTATATAAACTGTGTCTGCTAAGTAAGGTTTTGTCAGGTAATAAAGATGAATTATGGAGACGCTGCAGGTTTTCATGGAGAGTTAACGGAAACTTGCCAGGAGTGAGTAATACTGTAAACATTCTGAACAACCAGTTCTAACACAACATATGGCTTTTATGGAATAATGATTCTTAAACTGACTCTCATGAATGCAAGCCAGACACAACATGAGTCTGCAATTCTTTCCGCTGATCTATGCTGAAGGGAGAAGGGTCTCTGGTAGTTGCACCCTTGTGCAGAACAATGTTTTTTTTGGGATGTTATCATGCTAAGAATATATACAATATAATGCTCTTGATGTGCATGCATATGTGCGTTTGGTTGAAGTAACATTCAAGTTCATCAGTTTTCTTTTTAACAAACATTTGGGCAATACTGCCTCTGAACTGGCAAACCATGGTTACTAGGATAGGAACAAACTAGGATCTGAAAGTGCACTATGAACTTGGTTTGAAATCCTGATTTGTTTTGAACCTGTTGTATTAGGAAACCATGGTTAATTAATCAAAAAAGTCTTTCATTACTATGCAACAAGAAAGTCCTGATTAGTAAGCGGAGATAAGTTACATCCAAATGAGGCCAAATCCATGAACTCAAGGTCAAGCAGTGAAATTTATTGGTAGTATGGTTCTGACAGACAGAAGGAAGTACTTCTGCACTCAATGAGTAACTTGCTGAATTCACTGGCAGAAAATAGATGTGGTGGACAGTAGTTTAAATAGCTTTTAAATAAGGACAGAAGTTAAGAAGTTTAGTCCAGTATTCCATTCTCACGGTGGCTAACCAGATGCCTATGGCAAGTTCATAAGCAGGACATGAGTGCAATAGTTCTGTTATGGAAGATAGAGCTATGAATTAAGCATGCATTAACAGTGGAACCTCCATGTTCACAGGCTCTGTACCTCAGATGCTGGAGACATCAAAAGAATCATCCCCACCAGGCAATGCTTGTAAGCATCCCAAGGGCTTCTTTTGCTGCTGTGCTACCCTGTAGACCACCTGATTTGCCTGGCAGCAATTTTGTTTTATTTATTTTGCCGTGGGGCTGCCTGGCCTGGTATCATGGCAGCAAAAAAATAAAAAATAAGGCGCCTGGATATTTTGTTTAGGCACCCACAACCTAGGTCCCAGGAGCCATACGGCTCCTAGCACTCCTATCCCAGTTTCTAACACTGCCCAAAGGTATCTTGCTGGCCATTATTGCCAACAGTGTGACAGACTAGATCATGGGTAGGCAAACTAAGGCCCAGGGCCTGGATCTAGCCCAACCGCCTTCTAAATACGGCCTGCAGATGGTCTGAGAATCAGCGTGTTTTTACATGAGTAGAATGTGTCCTTTTATTTAAAATGCATCTCTGGGTTATTTGTGGGGCCTGCCTGGTGTTTTTACATGAGTAGAAAGTGTGCTTTTATTTAAAATGCATCTCTGGCTTATTTGTGGGGCATAGGAATTCGCCCGTCCCCCCCATATAGTTCTGGCCCCACAAGGTCTGAGGGACAGTGGACCGGCCCCCTGCTGAAAAAGTTTGCTGACCCCTGGGCTAGATAGACCTTTAGTCTTTTGCAGAGAACATATATTATGGGAGTACAGAGGATTGAGTGACAACTACATTATATCCTCCATGCAGAAAGAACATGAAGTGTGATTACAGTGACTCTGCAAACCTGTTTCACCCAAATTACCGTATTTTTTGCACCATAACACTCACTTTTTTCCTCCTAGAAAGTAAGGGGAAATGTCTGTGCGTGTTATGGAGCGAATGCCTGTGGGTGGCGGGGGGGGGGGGGCGGATCTGCTGCAGTCGTGAGCAGAGGATCCATGGTTCCCCTTCCTTCCCTCCTCCGTGGTTACAAAGCATGGATCCACATGGATCCTCAGGATTTTTGCATTGGGCTACTCCAAACTCACTGTCAGTTCACATGTCTGTGGCCACAGCATGAACCACAAAAATCATATATCCACTATTTCGTTTAGAGTATTTTTTTTCTTGTTTTCCTCCTCTAAAAACTACGTGCGTGTTATGGTCTGGTGCGCGTTATAGAGCGAAAAATATGGTAAATCGCTCTTACAGCACCACTCTCATTTTAAGGGGTCCAGTCCCTACTTGCTGGCATGATCTGCACATTTAAGGAATCCAAGCCACCAGAGCAGCTTCTCTTTATATGTAGCCCCTGCTTCAGAAGAACAGATTGCATGCTGTCTTCCAACTGTGGGTATAAATCACAACCACCAACATTTCTAATATGCCCTGCACTGTTATTTTTACATACTCCCCATCTCAAAGTCCACAGTACTGTATTCCTTTGCCCAGTTCATCTGCATCTGATTCTGCTGTATTAAAGGGGTCCTCCATTCTAATTTCCCTGTAAGAAACAGACCAAGAAACTATTCAGTTAAACAGCCCAGTACTTGATTGTTTAAAGTGGTTTCCAAACTGAAAAAAAGAACAAACCAATATACAGTGGTACCTTCATTTCCGAACGGTTCTGGGAGTCGAACAGACTCCCGGAACGGATTAAGTTTGACAACCAAGGTGCCACTGTATTACTAAATGAGCTGCTATTATCCATCATATTAGGGCAGAGAAGAGACTGGATAATGGTGTCTTCCCAAGAAAGATTGGGGTGCATTTGTTCTTCTTTTAAAAACAATGCCTTTTCTGACTCTATCAATGTCTAGACCTGGTTACTGAAGCAACGGCACTTCCTAAAAGTCTCTCAACACACATTTAAGCACATTAAGACTCTTATAAGAAGCAGAGTCAGACCCATGAAAACACCATCACAAAACCAGCTCGGGTACAAGGGGCCAATTTAATGATGATGTTGGCAATGACATTCCAGAACCGCCCTTCTTGACCTCAAATCAGATTATATCCTTGCTGAACAGAAGCAGCGCTTAGAAGTTTCTTGGTTGGTTCCTTACAGTAAAAGCAGAGATAGGAGAAAAGGGAACTTGGGAAGTAAGTCTCACTGACCTCAGCGGTATTTACTTGCAAGTAAACATCTGCATGAGATGCGAGCGTAAATGCAACAGCATTCCTCATAACACGAAAGGTTCTGTCCCAATACGCTTTCGCTAAAACAGCAAAGCCTGAACTCGTGCCAACCTCTTTTGTGTTTACAGGTTAAAGAAGTACATGGAAAGCTGAAGCTGCGCTGAAAACAACACAAGATCAGGAGCTCTTTGTGAGCTTCTCTTCTTTTACAGGAGGGTCATCAACTCTGAAAGACTTACAGTTGCTGTTCCACAAGAGGAATATAGGTCAGGACCCAAAGAACTGTTGGAGCTAATTCTATAAGCTTAAGAGGACTAGGTTTCCCTGCATCAAATATGTTGGGGGGGGGGGAGAGATGTTGCATAGCAAAGTGGCTGGAGAATTTCCAAAGATGTTTGTCATTTATCTTCTCAAGATGAGGAAGTCCCATTAATGAGTCAGATCCAATTACTAAAGTTTCTGTTTACACATTCAACATGTCTTATTCATTCATTTATACAGGGAATGTTATGTCATAACCAGCTGGGATAAAATAACCTTTTTTTTTTTTTTTACTTTGTCTTGCAGGAACTAACTGTTCCTGGGGATCTGATCTGACTACACGACCCTGGTCTTGGTGACTGTATTAGGCTGTATTTTCCATAGAATCATAGAACTGTGGAAGGGACCACGAGGGTAATCTGCTCCAACCCCCTGAAATGCAGGAATCTTTTGTCCAGAGTGGGACTTGAAGCCACAGTCTACTGACGGAACTATCCCTGGAATGATGTTGGGTTGCTAATTTTAATAATATGGTGTTCTCTATTCTCTATTCTCTATTTCATGTGAACTGCCTTGGGTGGAATTTTATTCTTGAAAGGCGGTATAGAAATTCTTTTACTCAAAAGAATAATAATGAACTAAATAATGAACCCAATACAAACTGCCAGCTGAAATAGAAGAGCATATTTTAAACTAGTCAACATTTTAAACAGTAAAAAACAACAACACTTTAGTTTGGTTAATGCTGCTAATTAGCTTCAAACTTTTAAGATTTAAAAGAAATGATGGTTTGACTGGAATCAAATGATAATGGGTAGAGATTACAGAAGAGCCCATAATAATGAATTCAGAAGATTTGACCAGAGCAAAAATAAAAGATTTGATGTATTTTGGTATTAATATGAGAGTGCTCTGAAGATTTATAATGCATACAAAAACCTGTATGGATGTTGCAAACTAGAGTGGATAAAAACCGGTGCACTTTTAAAAGCTAAAATAGGGAGTTTTAAATAGCTGTTCCATTATACAGTGGTGCCCTGCAAGATGAACGCCTCGCAAGACGGAAACCCCGCTAGACGAAAGGGTTTTCCGTTTTGGAGGCACTTCGCAAAATGAATTTCCCTATGGGCTTGCTTCGCAAGACGAAAATGTCTTGCGAGTTCCTGCGGGTTTTTTTTCCCTCCCCCCCTTTTTCTAAGACGCTAATCAGCTGATCTGCTAAGCCGCTAAACTGCTAATAGCGCTAATCTGCTAAGCCGTCAATGGGCTTGCTTCGCAAAAACCACTAGACGAAGAGACTCGCGGAACGGATTAATTTCGTCTTGCGAGGCACCACTGTATGTTGCTTTTTAACAATGGTGTGAATCCTGGTTTTGTATAAACATGTTAAATTCTACACTTCTCTCATAAAACTGAACTCATGAATCTCAATCAAACACACTGGGATGGACACAGATTTGTCTGTTCAGGAGAGGAAGGCCGCTTTGCATGCAGAAATGGCATTTTCTGAAAGTGCAAAAAAAGAAAAGAAAGTAAGGCAGAGGTTTTCAACCTTTTTTGGGTCCACAGCTCCCTTGACCAACTACCTTTTTTCTGCAGCACCCCTGTGGGTCTCAGCTCAGTTTATTCCACCCCTTGCCTACAAAGCTGGAAGCCCCTCACCCCTTTTCAAACACCCTCCCCTTTGTGGAGTATTCCCTCAACCTCCTCTTCTCCCCTCTCCTTGGGAGTCCTCTGGGCAGCCGCAGCTGCCGTCCCTGGTCTCTGAGCTGCCCCTCTGCCCCCAAGAGAGGCGCCAAAAAGACAATGCCCCACAGGGGCCTGGGAAGAACCCCCTGGCCAGCCCCAGAGGCACCATTCGCCTGGAGAGCTTGTAGCCAGGGCTGCTACAACAAACAGCTGGGAGGCAGAGACGTGAGAGGGCATCAGAGGAGGAGGGAAGGAAAGAGGGACAGAGGCCAGTGTTGCCCGCAGCACCCGGACCATAATTGAAGGCACTCCAGGGTTTCATGGCACACTGGTTGAAAACTGCAAGGCAGTCAGGTAAATAAGCTCACAAACCCACTCAATGAAAGCCTAATTCTCCATGCAAACAAAAAATAGTATCTGACCTTCAAGCGCATGAAATTAAAGGCAGATACAAAAAGTCTCTAAGAGGATTCAATGGTGTAGTGAAAAAGGCACTTGGGATGCACAACCAGAGATATCAATTGTGTTGCTAGATAGTATAATTCCTGCATTTGGTTGCAAGCCAACTTGCTTTAATTGTCATAGCAACAGACCAGTATGCACTTTTGCTCAAGAAATGCATGGACTACACTACGGGAAATTTGTTATAACGTTATTCCCACTATCCCCACCTGCTGATTTAAGGCTGTAATCCTGTACCCACTTACCTGGGAGTAAGCCCCAGTGAACTCAGTGGGACTTAACTCTATCTACCCTGTCTTAAACTTATACAAATATACTTTTAAATTGTTGTATTACAGAGGGTGGCCTTTTTTATAAGTAGCAGTGTCTCTTGAAACCCAATACATTTTGTAAATCTGCATTCTTGCGTATGTATGGATTTGAAAACTTTATTAGATCAAAGATAAATTATACTTTGTTATGTGTTACTCCATCTCTATGTCTACATTTTAAAACTCCTTTTAAAACTGGTAGTAGTGAGCAGATAAAAGTAGTAAAACAGAAATAAACAGAATAATAAACAGAAATAAACAGAATAAACAGAAATAAACAGAAATAAATCCTGTTTTCACTTCCCAATTGAATTATTTTAATATAATTTAAAAGGATATTTCTATTAACACATTCTGTATTTACCGCATTCTGATCACATCCATTACCTAATTAGACTATTACAACTTTTAAATAAGAAAAACCACATTTCTGTGTATTAGCATTACATGTACCACAATATTATCCTCTTGAAAAAGCAACATGTTTACGTTTGTCCATAAGTAAACTAAATACAGTTTAGTTTTGTTACATTTTGAAATGTTTTACTCACGGTTTTTCGCAAAAAGTTCTAACTCGAGTTCTGCACAGAATATGCAGCCGTTTGAATAAATCAATGCACTTATCTATCCTTTCCCCTCAACTCATCCCACTAAGAGCATTTGTCCACTTTAATTCTTAACAATGCAAACCCCTTCACAAATTCTTCTCAGTATTATTCAAACATATCATGTGCTTGGAGAAGGGTTTTTTGCCTGAAGTCACCACACACAAACCAATGAACTCATGTAACTTCACACTTCTATGATTAAAGAGTATAATTCATTGAACATGTATTTTATACGAGTGGCCAGATTCAACTAAACTGTTGCGCTAGCAGAAGTCAACCATCACCTCAGCATAATGCTGTATTCCACCCAGTAAGTTATGGGCATTAATGTTCCACATTCAGGGTTAGAAACTCTTGATATATAAGCGAAGCACCAAATAGCACCTTACCTAGGTCACCAAAATGGTATGTCTAGGCTAGGGCTGTGTGATATATTGATGTATCATCCAAAACGGATTTGAAATCCATATTGTGGTGTCGGTCTCATAATTTTTGACCTGGTGATATATTTATTGCAAAATGAACCATGGAAAGAGAAGAAGGGAAGTCAGATATCTTAAGGATGCAAAATGAGTATCTTAAATTGTAAAACAGAAACCTTAATACCAATTGTATACAAAAAAGAGAGAATCAAGCCCTCTCCTATCTACACAGTCCAGCCCTAGGTCCCATGTCTCAGTTACACTGAAATCAGTGTTCAAAATTAGCCTGGTGCCAGGTGCATTTTGCACCTAGCTATTGGCCAAGTGAAGATGCCTGGGCACCAGGATGGGGCCTGACATCTCCACCATCTGGTTGGCTGGCTGGCACACAACAGCATTTATTTATTTTTTTGCTGCCTTGATATGGCTCAAGTCAGATTTTACTTAGAGCTGACAATATACACAATTCATTTTCAGCTTTGTAATTTTTTTAAAGTGCCTAAACATTCTGTTAGTGCGTCTGAAACCTAGGTTTAAGAAGCCATATGGCAAATAGCTGTTATATCTCAGTTTCTAACACTGACTGAAATGTAACCAAAATGGCATATATAAGGTTGTGTCCTGTTCCCCTATTCCTGTTCCAAGATTAACGAAGTCAAAGCATCATATCCATTGCAGAATCAAGATTTTAAAAATCCAAAGTTAGGATCAAGTACATTTCCTAGTTAAAAATGTTATATATGGGAGTCCAATATACTCTGATTTATCTTACATGAAAAAAGGACAGGATAACTTTGGGGCCAAGTTTTTCCTTCTTTGATTCAAGCCAACCGCCTTATAAGATACGTTTAAATTACACATTTCAATGAGAAACTTGCATAGCATCCCACAAATCCTTAAAAGACACTGGAATGTGTAATTATCTGCTTAACACAGGACAATTATGGTCCTGAATGCCTTAGCTTGCTGTATTCCACCTCTTCGCGCTAAGATCCAAAATACAAAGTTGAATATTTGATGTATGACATAGCAGAAAACGAGATAAAAATTATAAATGTTCACTTACATCCCCATAATTGCATCCAGGGAAGCAATCCTTTATGTTTTATAGCTTGTCTTTCCCTGAAGATAGCGTAAGTGGATATATTTTGCCCCCAAAAGCTGTATGCTTAGAAGTAGCGAGATGAGCTTCATGGCTGAGTGCTCATTTCCCCCATCTCCAGAGCTAATACCACTCAGGATTTCATTGCAAGTTCTGGATATCCTCTGGGATTTTCAGTATGTGAGATTTAATAACTTCATACAGAATTTGAATTTTCTAGGGAGCCCAAGCTTGTTAATATTTAGCAATTATGGGGAAGATTGCAATTACAGAAATATTTACTGGGCACCTGCTCATCCTTTCTAATCTCCAACTTTCAGCATCCTACTAACATTACTTTATCCTCACCTTCCTTCCTCTTCAAGTCAATAATCTTTCAAAATAATTTTTAAACATTCAATTTTCATAAACAAATTTTCATGTTTAATGCAGCTTGACTAAAAATCTGAATACAAGTATGTTAAAAATAAACTTGGTAGGTTTTCTAGATGGCTACTGTTTATAAAGATGTGTCTTTAAAACAGCCTACCGCAACCTGGTATCTACCAGATTATGATGGACTACAAATCCCATCATCCCTGACTATTGGTCATGCTGGCAGGGCTGATGGGAGTTGTGATCCAACAACATCTAGGCCAGCGCCGGATCTCAAAACAATGGCCACACGCACATGTAGTGTAGTAGCAGATAACAGCAACATATACTTGTTTCTATAGGAGCATATTCAATAATAGACAAGGCATCTGTATTTCAGAGATGTCGGCTGCGAGCCCAAGGTATTTTTGCCATAGCCTTTGCCAGCCCTATTCCAAGCAGGGCTTGCTTGTGTGAACTAACAAACTACTTGGAAAACACACATACACAAAACCTTATAAAAGCATGTCATTGATTTGTACGTGCCACAGGCATCGGCTACTAGGAATCTTGGGACAGCAGAGATTCCCAAGCACTCCTTAAATAGATGTGATCACAACCACCATATTCAGTGCTGAAGGGCATCAACAGTCTCGAGGTTTTTAAAAGATGAAAGTATTTGCATTAGAAGGGCTTGGCTTCTAAGAAAAACCAATGTGAGTTTTCAGGAAATGGGATGATACTCAAATACAGTAGTACATCGGGTTACATACGCTTCAGGTTACAGACTCCGCTAACCCAGAAATATTACCTCGGGTTAAGAACTTTGCTTCAGGATGAGAACAGAAATTGTGCAGCAGCAGTGCAGCAGGCCCCATTAGCTAAAGTGGTGCTTGAGGTTAAGAACAGTTTCAGGTTAAGAACAGACCTCTGGAACGAATTAAGTTCTTAACCCGAGGTACCACTGTACCATTAAATATGTATTCTAAAGGCTTGTCATTTCAGTTTCTTCCAATTCAATTGCACATTTATAGCAACTAAAGCTGAGCCCGCCTCTACTCCATTTTTTAAAAAAATAAAGACAGAAGGTAGCATATCATTTTGCTTTCACATTTAGTATGGGTACAGACATAATGTAGGAGGAATGTCAGCAGGCATAACAAAGAGACACAACTGTGTTAAAATTAGACTGACATCAGCAACCTAAGGCTGAAATCCTATGCACTCAGCTGGGAGTTAAGTCCCACTGAACTCAGTGGGTATTCCCTTACAGGTAGACATTAAAGAACTGCAGTAAGCCAGATTGGTGGGGCAAAACAACTTATTAACTAATTTAATTATTCACGTCATAAACTCTTGCTTAGCTTAAGATGCATTATGACTGATTGAAACATGCATGCACATCACTACAATTCAAGCTGAACATGTGTACTCCTGCCACTGAATAGCACTGTGCTTAAGGCAAGCAGATGTTAAAGAACAATGGCTATTTCATACAAGCGAGTCATTGCTCCACATCACAAGGCCTATTATCCATCATACATACATGAATTTCATCTAGATGTCTGATCATTTCCAAATCGACATCATGTTTCTGTCCTCACACACTAGCTGCATTAGAGTACCTGTGGTAAATCATAATGAATAGGTTTTCAATGCCTGATCATTCCTGCTTCCTTCCTGTTAGCACTGGAGAAAAACCAACCATGATCCCCAACTTAAGTGTTATGCTTGAACCAGAGTGAATTATAATTTGTTTCACTCAAAACAAGCCATGATCTGTAGTTAAGTTCTTTTGGCTTAACTCATTGTGGCTTTTTTTTTTAAAGTGGTGGTAGTGAAATAAACCACAATTCCTGATGCTAAGCCAAGAAAAGTTGTCCCCACCCCCCAGCACTAGTGGGACGAGTGAAACAAGTGGGGGCGCAGAGAGTGTATGTCCATGTCTTGCTTTTTCTTTTTGCTAGCTTTTTTTATTATAAATAAATTTGGAAACAAGATACATAAGATAAAATGGGATCAAGTCATCCCTGGGCTCCTTTGGGAAGAAGGGCAGGATGAAAACCTAATAAATAAAACAATAATCCCCATCAGCTCTGTTTTCTTTTTGTTAATGATTCATTACAATGTTAAAACAAACAGAAGGTGAAATCCAAGTTGTACTCAGAAGTCCATCGATTTAAATGGGTCTACTTGGAGTATGGTCTAGTTGAATATCAAATAGAAACTTTATCCTTCCAAACATGTTTATAAAAGTTGTTATTTTATGCATCATGGTTTAATTTCCAAAAATCATCAGAGCTCCAAAGGGCTTTGGGTCAAATGCTCTGAAATAGCTCGTTAACTTTTCAAAGCTGAATGAAGTTGCACTGTATTAGCAGACCAATGCTTTTCCATTTATTTTGTGCTCCAGATGTGGGGATGGGGGTCAGGAATCTAAAATCAGAACTGTATACAAGCTTTGTTTTGTTTTTGGTAGAATCAACCATTGCGTGTGCACACCCACACCCACACCTTCCTAGTCTATTTTTGCAACTGCAGAATCAGAGCACTTTTTCATCTGTACAGCTGTATGAATTGGCTTTGCACCTCGGAGTGCAGTATTTTCAAATTTTCATGTAGAAGCAGCTTGACTTTGACAGATTTTTTTTCTTGCATATTTAAATTTGCTTTAATACACTGTCTATGCACACTGTAATTACATTCCCACTTTCAGGCAAAATTGGGGAAATCAAGTTAATTTTCTGTTCAATACATGTTGTGGGAAGACTAAGTTGCAATATTCCAGTCTTTATGGAATCATACCTCGTAGAAATCAACAAGCAGTTCCAAATAACTGACTTAAGACATAACAGTAACGTAGGCTCCAGTGACACAGACATTTACTAATGGACAGTGGCTGGAATCCTGAGTTCTATGCATATGCCCAACAGCTTTCATGCATGTTACCACGTTCTCCAAATTTCTCATTATAATTGCAGGTCCTTATGTTTGATTTTAAAGTGTTTTAGGATGTCCTTTGATTTTATGAGGATTGCAAGTGCTGTGGAAGACGGGGCCTAGGTTCTTCAGAATGCAGATATAACCTAGACCCATAGTATCTGGATCTCAGGCCCACCCCTTTTTAAACCGTACGACTGCTTTGTTGCCATAAGAAGAGCACCATTATTTTTTATGAACATCATCAATGTACATGGTGCTTTACAGCTCCATAAACAAAGAGGTCCTGTGCCATCTAGGCAGAGGTTTCTGCATTATAAATGAAGCCTTGCTGGTTATCTAAATCAGTAGCCACAAAACTTGCTATTAGGAACATTACAAATAATAAATTGTTAATTTCACCCACCTTGGTTTTAGGATTAACACATCTGAAACACCGAACGGTATGGATCCTTAGAACTGTGGTTAGCATTTTACATGAAGCATTTCCCCATCTTTAATATACTTTTCCAATATATGCAGACACTGGGTAGCTTCCAGGAGAACAGTTTATTGAGCACTCATCCTGACTGCTTTTGTACAAAGTATGCAGAGAAATTAGACACCAGCTATTTGATGTTGTTGTTTAGTCGTGTCCGACTCTTCGTGACCCCATGGACCAGAGCACGCCAGGCACTCCTGTCTTCACCAGCTATTTACTGAGCACTTATTCTGACTTTTTTTGCAGGGAGGTTACATGACATTGTGTCAAATGTTATTCCCCACTTCCAGCACACTTCCCCATCACTTTCCTTATCAGAACAAGTCCACTTTTTAAGTACTAGGTTTGTTGCTCAAGAGCTCCAAATTCAACTTTTATTGTACAACCAGAACCTGCTGGTATGGGACTGAATCCCAGCTGAAAATAGTAAGCCTGTAAGTGCCTCAGATAGCTGTTCTATAACCTGGCTTGCGATTCAATACTTACCTTCTCACCTAGTAAGAGTAATAATGGTCTGGAGGGCCACTAGGGGGCGCATCGGAAGATGGCTGACAATAACATCTCTCCGACCCACACGAGGTAATTTGGAGGCTATGATGGGAGTAATTAGCCTCCCTACCCCCCCGGATGGTGGGGGGGGGGACTGCCTTGCCTGCTGTATCCTATACCACCCCCGAATTTGTGGGGATGGGGGCACTAGGCACAAAGCCCTCCTGTGGGATTCCGGTGCTCCTGGACGCAGTCCCTGATCCGCGCCACTAGCTGCAAGAACTTCAAAAGAAACAATTTGGATGAAGGAATGCATATATTTCGAGGAAGGAGGGGGAGTAAAGACTGCTAACAGAAAAGATCTCTGATAAAATAAGACGAGTCGGAGGAACAAGAGAAATCATGAGAAGATACGCCAAGACTCGGTATGGCAAATGACTGATGGGGGAGGGGAAAAAAACTTTCCTTTCTTTCCTTATGTGATTAAACAAGAATCCCCTCCCCTCACGAGTGAGAAATGTCGTTTTAAGGACTTAAGCTGTGGATTTAAGGCTGTGTGGAGATAAACTTTCGAACCAAAGCATGTTTTAAGAAGAGCATGGAATGTATAAGAGCTTTGGAATGACGCAGTTAAAAATGCCATCACCATATTGGGAAGTTCTGTTGGAGGACTTAAGTCTGAGAGGAGAAATAGAGAAATAGAGCTGTTTTTATATTGTGGGTGAAACTCCCCAGTGGGACTTAAGAGCGACAGTTTTGCGAGATTAATGATGGAAAGAGCAATGTTATCTATGAAGGCGATGATATATGGAAACTATCTCGATTTGAGGATTGGAAGAACGGAAAAATTCACACAGGATTATTATTGGTGTTTATCGGCTTAAGGAGACTATCAGAAGAGATCATAAAGAAAAAAGAGAAAATATATGAACAAGATGTGATGTGGAAACAGCAAGATAAGACTGGATAGAATTATGAACTCTGTTTGGACTGATTTGGACATTAACGCAGTAGCGAGAAGATGATCAGAATCCCCCTTCGGATCTTGAAATATGGGTCCCCCAAACAAAATTTTAAATTCGGCTTTGTAATTCGGAATTTATGTGATGTGATTTAATTTGATTTGATTGGCCGGTTAATAAAAATTATTTAAACAAAAAAGAGTAATAATGGTCTGCGGTTCAGTACCAAAGTAGCAAGGAACCGGAACCTAAGCTTTCCCTACATCTCAGGAGTGAGGCCATTTGGCCCATGAGGCCATTTCCCAAAACCATGACCACCTGTCCACACCTGATATCTTATGTGACTGTTAGGTATAAAGGGCAAGTAGGGATGTGGCAATCAGTACATAATTGGGAGCCTCAAAATATATTCACCAGCTGAGCCCTGGGTACAGGAGGCAGTCAACTGATTGGCAGTTAAGAGTGAGTTTCCCAGAAGGAACATTGTAGCACAGCTTATCCCAGCAGAAAGCAGAGCTTCAAAGCAACACTTTTCAGCAGACTGGTGGTAACTTCAAGCCCAGGAAAAATTGGCCACCTGATGACATAGCAATCAGCAGGATGACACACTCCATTCACCATTCAAAATGGCCCACTGTGGCTGGTAGGTAGCGGGCTCTAGGAACTGGTTCACTGGTTCAGTTCCACACCCGTACTATAACTTATGCAAGAAGAACCTGAACTATGTGTGCATTTCTCTAGATCATTTTTCTAGTGGCAAAGAGCCAGGAACCCTTTGAGGATTAGAAGCTTGGCCAAAGTACACTCATTATCAGTACTGCATATATGTGTTCTGGGTCCTCATCTTTTAGCCATAATAGTCAGGACAACGTGCTCTGAGTTAGAGGGAACAAACCAAGTGCTCAACACCTTATCAGTGAGAAAGGCAATGGTAGGAATGAAGGGCAAGGAGGTTAGGCAAGAAGGGCAGGAAATGGGCAACTATTGCCAAACTCCCTAAAAATAAAAGTCTACAAAATGTGCAAAGCTGCTTTGGGAGATGTATGTGCCCTCCTGAACCATGAAAAATCAATATGCAGTACAGAGGTGTATGCAAATTTCCCGAGCCAGTTCAACCTATTCTTTCATGTCCAGCGTAGTAACACTGTCTGCCCAAAGACCTACATCATAAAATGTCAAGATTAAGCTCAGTACACAGAGGCACAATTAAACTTTTTATTTGGGAAAAACAGTTATGAAAAAAGAAGGAACAGAAGATGCCCAGATGGTAGAACACTGCCCACAAATCACATTTGTTTGTTAATGTGCTTTTATTAAGCAAACAGCTTGCTGAAGCGGTTACAGAAATCTCTTTAGTACAATGTTATGCAGCCTGCTCCTACTTAGGGTTACCTAGAAGTAACTCACTGTGTTCAATGACAGGGCGATTTAGGATGCAATCCTACACTTATCTGGGAAAAGGCCCAATTAGCTGACAATCTAATGAACACTTACATTAAGATTTACTTCCAAGAACTCACAGGATCAGGCAGTGTATACTTTGGGATTAAAATAGTTTGTACTAGCACCTTAACTTCCACTTCACATTCCCTCCCCCTCCAATCAATATTCATTAGTACATCAAATATTACTTGTCTAGTAAGATTTATGCTACAATCTAGACTACGTAATCTGTAGCTCAATTCTGAAAACCAAGTCTGGACTAATTTCTAAAAAGGCCTAGCTACAGAAGGTAGAAAGCAACTTATTAAAAACTCTTCCTGACCCTGACAGGTACATTTAACAAATCATAGAGGATGTTTTGTCCTTTTTTGCTGCCAAGTGCAATATTAGCAGCATCAAATGGAGCCGACAAAGACACCCCACTTTATACTTTTTTAAAGATCTACTTAAATTTCTTCCCTATATTAATAGTTCAAAATCACACACATACAAGCAGCTGCTGTACTGACAAGGGGAGTTTTGTTTTTAACAGCACATGTTGGTATACGCAATCAATTGTATTGTATTGTCACTTTTTTAAAAAGTGCCACCGTTTGTATGCAACTTTTGTTAAGTTTATTACAAAGATGTCAGCTGCATCCCTGAACACCACAGTCCTGTTATGTCATTGCAATATTTTGCTCTACCAAAACAAGCCACAGCCTACTTTCCATCTGCAGCAACTTGATCACAGATGCCACAATTCACCCAAGGAGAAGCAGCTACCCTTGCTGGGATTGGGAACAAATATGCACTCAAATGAAGTTAGCCTATTTGCACTTCACCATTTGAATCAGGATTCTTGTGTAACTAACCACACGTTAAACACACTACTAGAGCAGGACTGGAACCAGTTGTCCTTTTTAGCACTAGTCTTTTCACCACATCCAGGTTAGGGCACCATATTTTGTGGTTTTATATTTTGATTTTGTTTTGTGCTCTACCCTGAGACCTCCAGGTGTATGGCAGTATATAAATTCTAATAATAATAATAACTACTGAGGCTCATTTTCTACCACCAAGTTCTTTCTTCCCAATCAGAGCTGCTGCAGTTTAAGGTAAAGGTACCCCTGCCCGTACGGGCCAGTCTTGCCAGACTCTGGGGTTGGTGTGCCCATCTCACTTAAGAGGCCAGGGGCCAGCGCTGTCCGGAGACACTTCCGGGTCACGTGGCCAGCGTGACATCGCTGCTCTGGCCAGAGCCAGAGCCAGAGCCGCACACGGAAACGCCGTTTACCTTCCCGCTAGTAAGCGGTCCCTATTTATCTACTTGCACCCGGGGGTGCTTTCGAACTGCTAGGTTGGCAGGCGCTGGGACCGAACGACGGGAGCGCACCCCGCCGCAGGGATTCGAACCGCCGACCTTTCGATCGGCAAGCCCTAGGCACTGAGGCTTTTACCCACAGCGCCACCTGCGTCCCCCACTGCTGCAGTTTAGCAATATCCTTATGGCGATTTATTTCAGTGTGGTTTTGTTCAGACTTTTTTTAAAAGATTGGGGTGCAAGACACTGAAACAACTTCATGGGATGGGAAAGCAAGCCATTGCCCTTGAAATATGGCAAAGACAAATTCTCGGGCGTACGCTGCATTTCCCAACTTCGTTGGGTCCACCGATTCCCGATTGGTCAGGTCAAGCAAGAGACCCCTGCCAGAAGCAAAACAGCAGCTTGATCGTTTATTGAGAAGGGTTCAAACCTCCACACCTCGGAGAAGAGAAACAAAAGGTGGTCAAGGGTTTTTTTTAAAAAAAAGTTCCCATGGTGGCGGGCATCCCAGCACCAAAGATATTGTCACACTAAGGTGCGAGGCGCATGCTGCAGAGAACCCAAACACAGCAACTTAAAACAGTGTTTCCCAACCTTGGGCCTCCAGCTGTTTTTGGACTACAACTCCCATCATCCCTACCTAGCAAGACCAGTGGTCAGGGATGATGGGAATTGTAGTTCAAAAACAGCTGGAGGCCCAAGGTTGGGAAACACTGACTTAAAAGACCTTCAGGGCAAAGAAACCATGGGCAGCCACAGTGGGTTGCTTCTCCCCTCCCTCCCCCCCCCCCCCAGTGCTCTGCCAACCTTTCAGTGTGGTGGGCCAAAGGGATTACCTACCATGAGCCCCGAGAACAAAAGAGGGCAGCAGCAGCAGCAGCACCCCCCGTGGGCCTTGCACCGTGCACCCACCACCAACACGTGGGCCAGGCCCGATCGCTTCAGCCCTGCAGCTGGAGCATGTGAGGGAGAAAAGAGGGGCGGGCGCCGCCGCCGCCGCCGCCGCCACGAGGCCCACTCTCCGCCATCCCCTCAAAGGAAAGCAGGGGGAAGAGAAGGGCGAACCGAATCGGAGAACCACCGCCGCCGCCGCCGCCTTGGGAGCAAGAGCCTTTTGTCTGCTTCGCCTTCTCCTCAGCCACACCTGAGGCGGCAGCTTACAAGCAGCAGCAGCAGCAACAAAGAGGCCCAACGGGCGCTTCGTCTCTCTCTCTCCCCCCCGCCCCCGCCATTGCGACCCCACCCCAACCAGCTTCACCTGAGGGAAAGGATGAGAAAAGGGGTGGCGGGCTGTGTGGAAAAGAACCCCCTCCCCCCCGGCCAACACAATCCCCTCACACGTTATCCTAGTTTCCTTCCGACGCCCACCAAGCCCCCTTAGCAACAGTGTTTGGGGGGGGGGAGGCAGCGAGGCGACGGCGGGAAACGGCAAACCAACCCCGCCTCATTTTTCTCCACAGGCTGGCGAGGGGCCTGCCCCGCCGCGCTGCGGATCCCAGCTACCTCCCCCCCCCCCGCTACTCTCGCCATGTCGCCGCCGCCACTTCAGAGCCAGCCGGCCTTTATGGGGGAGGGAACGCGAACCAACGGGGTTTTTATAGCTACCTCAGCTCGAGTGTGCCGTGTGCATCTCCCTCTCTCCGCTCGGTACCAAAAACCGCCGGCGCGCGCGCGCGGGGTGCCTCCTCCTCCTCCCACTCCGCAGTGCTGCTGCTGCTGCTGCTGCTGCTCCTCCTGCGGGTGAGCTTGGCTTGGGCTTTCAAGCTTTTACTACTTTACTATTGCCGCCGCTGCGCGCTCTTACGGCCATTCACCAAAGCCTCTTACGCCGGGCGCCGACCTCCCCGCGTCGCGCCGAAACCGGCTTTCTCCTCCTCCCCCTCCTGCGCGCGCGCGCTACGCAATTTTCGCCGCCCGATGCGGCGCCGCAGCTTGCCCTACGCGAGCGGCGTAGCGGAGGCAAGGTTGCCGCGGCGCATGCGTGGTGGGGGCCAGCGGCTTCCTGGGCAGAGGGGAAGTGGGCGTGCGTGGGGCTGTGGGAAAATATATATATGTTTGTTGTAGCTTCTGTCTTTATTCGCTGCTTTTTTTGCAGGGCTTTTGGTGTGCAAATGAAGGTTGCCCGGCCCTCACGTGGCTCCCTGGGGAGAAGGCGTCGGGTTTTTGGAAGTTTAAGCCATTGCAGGGTGGAGCCGGAAAAAAGAGTGGGGAACTTGTTTTTTTTAAAAAATATATATTTATTGAAGTTTTACAAAGAAGAAACAACACATAATAATAACAAGGATAAAGAAAAACAAACACGGTCAAAATTACACACAAAAAAGTAAAAGGGTACAAAAAAATAAAATTACAAAAAGAAAAGTAAGAACTCCATCTTTTAAATCCAAACTTAATTAACCTTCTTTCCTGACTTTCTCATGCCTCCCTTTTTTGTGTTCCTCTTTACCCAATCAGATACAGCAAATCCTTGCCCTCTTTCGAAACTCATTTCTAATTATTAAAATCGTTCTATTATGTCTCCGATCTTTCCTCTTTATATTTTAAATACCTTTAGCATATTATTCACTTTTGACATAATATAACTTTAGTCTTTCACCCTTTTTCTATAACATTTTTGCATATTTTTTCAAACTGTATCACTAATGCCATAATATTGTCATATCCCACATCATTTTAGCATTCATAAATTTTGCACTGTTTCTGCAGATAGTCTTTGAACTTCTTCCAGTCCTCTTCCACGAAATCTTCTCCCAGGTCTCCGATTCTGCCAGTCATTTCTGCCATCTCCATATAGTCTATTACTTTCATCTGCCATTCTTCCAGGGTGGGCAAATCTTGTGTCTTCCAGTACTTTGTGATAAGTATCCTTGCTGCTGTTGTTGCGTACATAAAAAACGTTCTATCTTTCTTTAACACCAATTGGCCGACTATGCCCAGGAGAAAGGCCTCTGGTTTCTTAAGTAAGGTATATTTAAATACCTTTTTCAGTTCATTATATATCATCTCCCAGAAAGCCTTAATCTTTGGGCATGTCCACCAGAGGCGAAAGAATGTACCCTCAGTCTCTTTACATTTCCAGCATTTGTTATCAGGCAGGTGATAAATTTTAGCAAGCTTGACTGGGGTCATGTACCACCTATAAATCATAGTGGGGAACTTGGTGCTTACTCAGGGCGGGAGAGGGAAGAGATTAAGGCCCGGGCCAGTGAAGACCCTGCGGCCAAGATCCAGAGTTCTGTCCTTGGGAATTAAATCACTTCCCATTTCTTCCTTCTCCCCGTCCCCGCAGTTCTTTCACTCCCGAAAAAGAGCCAAAGACGCTTAAGCACATAGAAAAATTCAATATACTATCTATGCAAGCTCTGCCACTCTGCGAAGAGATTTTAAAAGGTTCACATCTTGGTTTAATGTGGAATAACGTGCACAACATTGTGCTTCCTTCGTAACCCTCCAAGGAAAAGAGGAACGTCCCATTTCATCATCAACATCGTTTTATTATTTATACCCCGCCCATCTGACTGGGTTGCTCCAGCCACTCTGGGCAGCTCCCAACGTAAACAAACCAATAAAACGTTAAACATTAAAAAAAAACCCTTACTTAAACAGGGCTGCCTTGAGATGTCTTCTAAAGGTTGGCTTGGGGGCCACATAAGTCCATCTCCAACATTTCGCAGGTGAAAATACAGATGTCTTAAGGAAAAGCGGGATGTTCTGGGATCAAATCAGAAATCAGTTTGGCTTCCGTGGGACACCTGGAGGGTCTGCCAGCAGTGCATAGAGAAATTCAAGACACTGTGCAAGCTCTGCCACTCAGTGAAGAGATTTAAAAGAGTTATTGGGGCCCATCCACACCTCGTCTTAATGTGGAATAATATGCACCCCTTGTGCTTCCTTTAGTCTCCCACCCTCGTCCCCAGAAACAGCCTCTGTTCCAGACTTTCTCCCTGCTAAATCCAGAGTCCCCCCTAGCCTTGTAGAATCTGAAAAGAACATCCACTGTGCTTTAAAAGTGCTCCCACCAGCTTTATCTTTTTTTTTTCTTTTCTTTTTTGATGTGGAGTTCAAAAAAAGCAAATGGTGCAAAATGAGGAGAATGGTAACTCCGGATTAGAATCGCATCTGAATATAACCTGCTGAGGTGTGGACTGCCGGGGGACAAATTATTGGTTACATAACATATGGATTTTGTGGGCAAGTGGAGATGGGCCCTTAAGTTTATTAAGGGGTGGGAATGCTCTTTGACACTCTTATGTCACATTCAGAAGAGCACTACCATTTATATTCCTGTTTAATGTGTGGAGTAATATTACCACTAGCGGTTCTCTGTGTGCGATTATGTAAATAAAGAGAAATATAATTAGCAAAATGGGTGAGAATCCTGACTTTATCTGAAAGACATGAGCAACTTCTGTCCCCTGCCCTGTCATATATGGTGGTCTGCTTCCACCCTACCCAGTTTTCTCCTGCTCAAAACGGGCAATAAAGCGAGACGTTCACTGAGTCTTTAGTGGGCCTAAAATGATGTTTATAGGTTGCTATTGGCATTAAGTTTTAAAAGATCAATTCTGCAACGCTGGAAATCCAGATACTCTGTCAGACTGATTCACGGACTGAGCATTCACAAATGTATGAATCAGTCTGACTGGAAAAAACTATTCATGCTCTGAACTACAAAAACACAGAAGCACAGTACGCATAAGATATATATAGGATGGGATTATGCTTATTCTGACAATTGACAGCACAGGTGGGCAACCTGCAGCCTGGTGGCCCTATGTGACCCCCGATCTCATTTTATGTAGGCCGCAACGACTCCTGAAGCTGCCCATGTTCTTTCATCCAAAAATCCTTCATGCATAGAATTACCAGCGGTAGAAGAATGGCAGATGAAGATGATGGAGTTTATGGAACGGGCTGACCCCGCCGGGAGAATCCGCGACCAGAAAGAAGAGGAACACCAAGAAGATTGGAAGAAATTTAAAGACTATTTGAATAAATATTGTAATATTAAAGATATGTAACCACTTGAAAGAAACAATTAGGCCTAGGATTAAAATGGAATTAAATTTATAAATAAGAAAATGTACGATAAGGAAAGCTATGTAATATGATTAGGACTGTGATATGGTCTTTTGAAACATTGATATTGGAAACTGCTACATATAATTACTAAGAAATTCGGATGGAAGAGATTAGAGGAAGTCAAATACTATGTTTATGCAGATGGATGGTACTTAATTTTAATTAATTAAGTGGTAATATGTTGTATGTATCTTTTTTCTCTTTTTTTCCTATTTTTTTGTTTGTCTTTATTATTGTTAATCTCTTCTTTTTTATTATGTTTATCTACTGAAAATAATAAATATTATTCGGGGGGGGGGAATCCTTCATGCATATTTCCTTCTTATTCCCCCTCCTGCTTTGAAAAGAGTTTCCTACTCTCCTTATCATGTGGTTTGTGGGGATGGGGGTGCATCCTGGGGAAATGAAGTAATTTTCCCATAGTTGGTGGGCTTCTGCCACATGCAGTGCTTTTTAAATGGGGGGTACACATTTGGTGAATCATTTTAAATTTTTTAGTTTTTTTAGTTTCTTCTCCAGCACGGTGAATCATCAGTTCTGTTGCTACCCCCAATGGTGGCCTCAATTTCTGTCACGCTGTTTTTTTAGAAAACACATTTTTAAAGAAAAAAAAGCACTGGCCATATGCATGTGTGTATAGCACACTAAAATCAGAAATGCATTAGAATTGTACCAAGAGGGCAATCTAGTCCAACCCTTTGCAATGCAGCATTTATTTTTTTTGCCCATCGTGTAGTAGCTAGATCAGGCTTCCTCAAACTCGGCCCTCCAGATGTTTTGAGACTACAATTCCCATCATCCCTGACCACTGGTCCTGCTAGCTAGGGATCATGGGAGTTGTAGGCCAAAAAAATATCTGGAGGGCCGAGTTTGAGGAAGCCTGAGCTAGATTGATGGATTGTGGGGGGGTGGGTGTGTACGCAATTTTATCCTCAAAATGCTTTGCAAACAAATCACAGTGCGCTCTCGTCCATTCTGCCACCTCCTTCAGGCCAGACTGTAAGGGCCGTACTGCCCAGAAAAGCTCTGCTGGATGGCCCAATGAGGATGCAATGGAATCAGCAAAGTACAGTGGTACCTCAGGTTACATACGCTTCAGGTTACAGACTCTGCTAACCCAGAAATAGTACCTTGGGTTAAGAACTTTGCTTCAGTATGAGAACAGAAATCGTGCTCTGGTGGCGCAGTGGCAGCAGGACGCCCCATTAGCTAAAGTGGTGCTTCAGGTTTAGAACAGACCTCCAGAACGAATTAAGTACTTAACCCGAGGTACCACTGTATAACTTCTTCATTGCCTTCACTTCCCTAGGTAGACTTGATGATGAGCCTTTGCCAGTATCTGATTGCATTTGACTGGAGTTTTCCTCCACTCTTGTTTGAGCCATTGGGCCAGTGACATGTTGTGACAGCTCCATGGTCGCCATGGCAGCCATGAAGTCCTGAGGCACCCAGAGCCAGTCACCTTGGCATGGATGTTGAAATCCCCCTGAGCCAGCAGTCTGGGAGTCTTCAACACTGCTTCTGAGACAACCTCTGTCAGCTCAGGCAGCGAAGCTGCTGGGCAACAAGGCAGGCAGCAAACAAGCAGAATCTCTAATTTGCCCAATGCCAGGAACACACACACTAGATCCCCCATTAACTGGACAGAGAGCCGAGAGAGAGAGAGGGAATCTCTATAGCAACTTTCTCTCCCTAACCTTCAAGTCTACCCTGATGCTGCACCGAGTGCAAAGGTGGTCACAGCTGGGTGAGACCAACCCCACCCTGCTCACCACCCAGATCTCAGTGATACCAGATCAGCCTTCTCATGCATAATCAGATCGTGCATGAAGGAGGTCTTACTGGGAGCTGACCCTAGCATTCAGTAACAGCAGTCGCTGATAGGACAACTGCAATTTCCAGGAGGAGGGGGTGGCACATGGCAGTCACAAACTGCCTGTGCCGTATGCCCCTTACTCGGCCGACCCCCATGCCTCCTATTGTCCAGAGCCACTGCAATTGTGATCAGCCCTGCTTTCCCCAGCTCTCTTCTCAAGCATATCTTTTATCCCTCAATTTAAAAAAACAACAAAACCCCCAAATTTAAAAACAAGTTGAAAAGCAGTTGAAAACAATTTAAAACATACTAGGGCAATAATAACAGCAACAGAACCTTCTAAAAAATACCCCAACCCAAGAGTGTGTTCGGCTGCCTCAGCTTTTGTAGCTGGAGTCAGTCAGGGCCAGCTGGGGAAAGCCTGCAAGACAGGGAATAGTTCCCCCAGGACTTACAGCAAAGATGACCTCTTGCTTCCTCAGCGGCCTCAGCTTTTGTAGCTGGAGTCAGTCAGGGCCAGCTGGGGAAAGCCTGCAAGACAGGGAATAGTTCCCCCAGGACTTACAGCAAAGATGACCTCTTGCTTCCTCAGCGGCCTCAGCTTTTGTAGCTGGAGTCAGTCAGGGCCAGCTGGGGAAAGCCTGCAAGACAGGGAATAGTTCCCCCAGGACTTACAGCAAAGATGACCTCTTGCTTCCTCAGCGGCCTCAGCTTTTGTAGCTGGAGTCAGTCAGGTCCTGTTTTCCCAGGTCAGGTGAAAATCGCCTGTAGGACAGGGAGTAGGTCCTCCAGGACTCACAACCAAGATGGTCTCTGGCCTCCCAAGCAGCCTCCTGTTTTGGGTTCGAGTCAGTCAAGGCGCTTCCCTCCGAAGCCAGGTGGAAAAGGTATGCCAGGCAGGGAGCAGGTCCTCCAGGACTCACAGAAGATGGCCATAACATGACTCAGAACCACCAAGAACAACAACAAGAGATAAGAACAGGTGAGAAACCCGTCTCCTTTCATAAAGGCTCCATTCTCAGTAGGTCAAAAAAGGAAAACAGGTTCAGCTATGCATATTATTAAAACGCTCTGAGCTTGATTTCGACCACACATTATTCATTACTTTCGTTTTTGAAACACTATTAACCAGTTGAAGGGAAAAACTTTACTGTTCATCATTTGCATGGCACTTTTATCCCTTAACTCGCGTTGAATGGTTCCCATGATCACAGGTGTTTTGATAGGGTTTATTCAGAAAGACATCTCTTCTGCGTTGTTCACATATACAGTGGTACCTCGGAAGTCGAATGGAATCTGTTCCGGAAGTCCGTTTGACTTCCAAAACATTCAGAAACCAAGGCACGGCTTCCGATTGGCTGCAGGAAGCTCCTGCAACCAATCAGAAGTCGCATCGGATGTACGGGTTCCAGAGAACGTTCCCAAACCGGAACGCTCACTTCCGGGTTTGCGGCATTCGGAAGCCAAAAAGTTTGACTTGCACAGTGTTTGGGATCCAAGATACGACTGTAGTTTCATAGCTTGCTCTCCACCCTCACTCCAGTGTTTTGAGTTATGGGGCAAGACGTAAGGGGGCTCTTAATTAAACCCACAACCCCTGCCTTCTAGTTTAACCCAAATCAAGCTCGACACTCTAGGCTTCTAAACATAGTAGCTAGAGGGGCTGCCCAAATGGCTAAGAAAGCTAGACCCCCTCCAGCTCCCTTTAATTCAAGCCATATTTTCCCACCCATCCCCTGGGATCACATTCCTAGTCAGCTCTTAACCTTGCTGCTGCAAAGAGAAATATAACGGTAGCAATAATAATAATACTTCTTAATCTTCAGGAATGTGAAGATAAGGAAGGATGAAAGTGTGCTTGGTTTTAGCAAACCCATGCCTAAGAGACCTTGAGGATGTGACTAGATCTCGCTGACTAAAGGAGTGTAAGCAGTTATATCTTGCCTACATGGCTAGATTTAGTACACATAGTTTAAAAACATACAAGATATGGGTCGTCGTCGTCGTCCCCCTCCATTATCTGTTGGGGTAACTGTATACGGCAGGTGCTATATAGGCTTTTATTTGAATAATAAGCCTTTGCCGGGTAGTAATCTCATGCAACTGCTGTATGAAAGATAAGAAAGAGGAGAAAAACACTCTACCTCTCCATTCTTAAAGAAATCAGCCCTGAGTGCTCACTGGAAGGACAGATCCTGAAGCTGAGACTCCAATACTTTGGCCACTTCATGAGAAGAGAAGACTCCCTGGAAAAGACCCTGATGTTGGGAAAGATGGAGGGCACAAGGAGAAGGGGATGACAGAGGACAAGATGGTTAGACAGTGTTCTCGAAGCTACCAGCATGAGTTTGACCAAACTGTGGGAGGCAGTGGAAGACAGGAGTGCCTGGAGTGCTCTGGTCCATGGGGTCACAAAGAGTTGGACACAACTAAACGACTAAACAACAACAACAACAACAACAAACAGAAAACAGGTGGCAAAATGTTAGCATCTTTCAAGCAGGATACTAATATACTTTGCTTTCCGGCATAGTTGGTGCTCCTATCTGGAAGAAGCATCATACAGAATCACTGGACCGATTTGAGCAGCAGCTGGCGGTTGTGTGCAGAGATGGGCTGCACCGATAAGGCTTCTCGGAGTGATCTGTTCTGCCAAGATGGATGGCTTGCTGAGTCTATGTACATTCTTCTAGCGGTGTGGTAAGACTGTAAGCCCAAGAGGCTACGTGGTTTAGACCACAGCGCCACCCACCTCAAATAGGTACTGCTGCGGTGGGAAGGTAAACGGCGTTTCCATGCACGCTCTGGTTTCCGTCACGGGGTCCTGTGTGCCAGAAGCGGTTTAGTTATGCTGGCCACATGACCCGGAAAAGCTGCCTGTGGACAAACGCCAGCTCCCTCGGCCTGAAAGCAAGATGAGCGCCGCAACCCCATAGTTGCCTTTGACTGGACTTAACCGTCCAGGGGTCCTTTACCTTTTTTTACCTTAAGATTGTGAGAAGGTTGCTGCAAATGGCAGGTGCTCGCAGCTTTTGTCTTTCACCTCCTCCTTGTGTTCCGATGTTGTACGATTTTTCATCACCTCCGGGCCAGAGTGAGAGAGGCAGGTGAACAAACAGGTTGCAATGTTGTTGTAGTTATTTATTAAATTGGTATAGTGCCCTATGCCCACAGATCAACACAAAATCAAAATATAAAAACACAAAACACATAATAAAAACAAAAACAACCCAATGACACCCCCCAATACATTTTAAAAGGGCATTGGATGTCAATCAGCCAAAGGCCTTCTTAAACAGGAACGTTTTTGCCTGGTGCGTAAAGGTGTATAATGAAGGCGCCAGGCAAACCATCCTGGGGAGAGCATGCCACAAACGGGGAGCCATTGCAGAATAGGCCCCGTTCATCATGTTGAAAATGAGTAGGTGCCAAACTCTGGACATTCTCATGTGAGGGGGGGAGAGACCCTAATTTCCATTGGGCATAGAAAGAGGCAGCTGAGCAACACTCTCTATGTTAAGTTGTGGGTGAACATATCAGACGACAGAGCGATTCTTCAAACAGCTCTTGTTTATTCACAGGCCAGAACAGAACTTAACTGAAGGGTTCAGCCCGCCTGCTTATATAGAGCTCCACTAGAACGCAACAATAACCATTTTCTGTAACTATCCAATCACTGAATGTCACTTTCAATCCCTTATTTGCATATGTGGACCTGAGTGAAAACTATCTACAGTATCCCCCTGCTGGCCCAGGGTGAGAACTTCAGTACATAACACACTATTTCTCCGGCCTTCTTTTTCTCAGGTTCTCAGAACCATCTGTGGTGCTCCGAAGAACCCTTTGGACTCCCTCTGCTCTGGCCACCTGCAGTTATATATTTATTTAGAAGACTTTAAAAGCGCTTGATCAAAGAGTTCTCCAGGTGGTGTCTGAACGAAACCAAAAATAAAATGGCAGCTAAAAGTCACAAATCAATTGTGAAAACACCAAAATACATCGAAACCATAAAGATGAAATAAAATCTTTTGAAACAAACATCGGTAAGTAATTCATATTTCTGGGTATAAATGAAAGTGCCTGAACAAATGTGTTCAGCAGGTGTCTAAAAGGATATTGTGAGGGTGCGACTCCAAATATCTGAAAGACCATCAGCATCCCTACCAACCTTCTTGGAAGCTAATATATGCAGAGTACTCTGTAGTTCCATCTCTCTCAGCAATGTGGGGAAAGGTGACTTGGAAAAGGACTTTCTTTGTGGCAGGTCCTAAACTGGGGAACTCCTTCTTCACAAAGGTGTATCTAGCACAGGGCAGGGGTGTGGAACCTTTTTGGCCTCTTGGGACAGATCCTTACCTGAACCCCACCCTGTTGACCAACTTCATCACAGTGACAGATGATTGGCATATGTTTGACCCACCTAGCTGTCAAAAGTCCAGAGGTTCCCAAGCACCTGGGATGTGATGTTAGTTGTGGGGTAACTGGTCGTGGCTTAGGGAAAATGCCTTTGTGGCCCAAATTGGGACCCGTGCCAAGCCAAATCTGGCCCACTGATTGGATGCTCCCCACCCCCAGGGTCTATCGTCGTTCTTCTACAGCTTTTGCCATATAGTGCCAATGAACTTTCCTACTGTGGCCTTTGACAGTTGAGGTTACAGATTTTTTCCAATGAATCCGGGGACACTTTTCAATTTCAATGGATTTTGTATGGGGACTGATTTGTAAATCCGGGGACTGTCCCTGGGAAAAGGGGACGACTGGTAACCTTAAGTTAAAATATTTTGTTTCCTGGGACCCAACCTGTTTTTCTGCATTTATAGAAGTGCTTTTTTCTGGGGGGAAGCAGGGGTACACATACCCCTAAACATTTTGTGAATCTTTGTACTTTTGTCCATATCCTGTATTTAGTTTCTCCGATTTGAACTATAAAATGGTTTTCTTGAGTGAAAATGAGAGTACCCCTAAACATTTTTTTAAAGGAAAAAAAAGCACTGGTTCATAGTGTTCTGTTCTGTTTGGAGTATTTTTACGTTTGTGTGTGTGTGTTTAAATCATTGCACAGCAGAACCTCGGTTGCCGAACACAACTTGTTCCAGAAGACCGTCCGACTTCTGAAACGTTCAACAACTGAGGCATGTTTGAAAACGGAAGCGTTTGCTTCTGGGTTGTTGGCGTTCGGGTTCTGAAGTGTTTGGCTTCCGAAGAGTTCGACAACCAAGGTTCCAGTGTAACCGTTTTTTCATCTGTTTTTATAACTGGATATTATATTGTTGAAACGTGCCTCAGGACCTTCTGCGGAAGTGTGAGTAAGGAATCATATAAATAAAAGAATAAAGGATTGACTCATAAAGGCAGAACAGACGTTATGTGGCATTGTGTAAGTGCACGCTCTATAGGTCGAAACAGCCCAAAGGGGCATGTATGGAGATAAGGCACTCTTTATGTAAGCTTCACATCCTAGGGACTTTAAACAGCTTTTGCTTTCCACACTGGGAGGGTATCCTGACCAATATACACCTCCCAACCCTGCAAACTGTCCAGTATGTGTTGGTTACTCACCACCCTTCTCCTGCAATAGGCCTCAGCCTCCAGAGGGCTGTGGCTGCAGTATTAGTTCTCCCATTTAGTATCCAAGATCAGATTAAGGGGTTAGGCAAGTTACACCCATCCAGAGCCAAACAGGATCGGAGCTGGGCTCTCTGTTCTAGATGTACACAAAAGGCGCAAGATAGGTATAAACCATGCTCACATCCAACACATAATTTTCAGCACCTGGGCAAAGTGGTATGTGGGGAATCGGGTTCCCTCCACCCACTTCTTTGCGGCATCAAAAACTGTGTCCCAGTTAGCGACGTCCTCAAAAGTTTGATCATAACTGGCAGGGGCGTCTTACCGATAGAGGCTAGTGGCACGGGGCACCAGGGCGCCAAGTTCTGTTTTTTTTAAAAAAATAATAATAACTTTTTTATTCAAAATTAAAACAAAACATATTATCCAGAAACATATCATCCTTATTCCCCCCCATTTTTCCTTTCTCCCCTCCCTCCCCCCACAGAACCCCCCCCGACTTCCCTCAGTTCCAGTCTTTGATTTCTCTAAAAATGCTGTTTTCTGCATGTTACACAGTTGTATAGATCCTCAAACTATTTAGCTGATTATTATCAATAAAAGATTTGTGAATGTTTATTCAAAACCAGCCAAGGAGTCCAGTTCGCTTTGTTGCATCTTCAAATATTTTGTAAAGGGTTCCCATTCATCTTTAAAGTCACAGTTATCCTTGTCCTGTAGCTTGTATGTCAGTTTTGCCAGTTCTGCATAGTCCATCAATTTTTCTTGCCATGATTCTTTGGTTGGGGTTTCCTCAGTCTTCCATCCTTGTGCTACTAAAACTCTCACGGCCGTTGTCGCATACATGAAGATGTTTTTCAGCTTTTTTGGCAGGTCTTTCCCTTTCCTGTTCTCGTGTACTGCAGAAGCATCAAATTGGCTCTACTGCTGTTCTTGCACTGTGCTGAGCTGCCTGCCGCCTCGCCCTCCCTCCTTAACAGGCAGTGGCGTAGCGTGACTTGTCAGCACCCGGGGCAAGGCAAGTAATTTGCGACCCCTAACCCTGGATTTGCGCCCCCTAACCCTATCCCTAACCCTAACCCCCAGATGTTGCGCCCGGTGCGGCCGGCCCCCCCTGCACCCCCCACGCTACGCCACTGTTAACAGGCAATAATGTGTGGGGTTGGAAAGCCAGGTATGCAGTGCTGTCCTTTCCACATTGTCCTCAGTGTCGACTTTACCGCGGCCATGACTCTTATGCCTAATTTACCTCCTCGCGCTACGGGGTTGCTTCTTGCAGCAAGTCAGAAGGATTCCCTCACTGGGAGATCAAATGCTTCATGGTATTCTGAGCTGCCTCTGGGTCAAACCAGACATGGCTGAGGAAGCCATGTTTGTTGACCCACTGGCCTCTCCTATTCATGCATGAAGCAGAGAGCTGGGGATTGGATTTTAAAAAGAGGCGTGCTATTGAGGGCGGCTGAACTGCCCCACACATCGTTCAACATCCTAGATACCTTCCTCCCAGCTTTGTTTACTCCACAGGAGAGAAAATGGAGCTTGCTACCAGCAGTCCATGTGGGGCTTTGCCTGTCAGCTTCCTTCCGACTTAGTCTCTGTTTTGCCCTTGTAGAACTCAGTGGGGGAAAGGTTGGGGACTAAACTGGAGTTAGTTGGCTCTCCCTGACACTTCCTTGGGGCTTCTTGCCTACCACCCCAAGAGTCCCAGTGGGAATCCTCTGCTGACTTTGACCCACACGACACTTTTGATGCTGAAATCCGAGCCTTGCTCCACTTTATTTACGAGCGAGGCAGAGACACGATTCTACAAGTTTGGGTACTCCCGCTGTCACCTCTTGCGTGGCCCTTTCTATTTTAAAATAGCTCTTGCTTGAAATCATGAGGAGAGCTTCCTTTCAGCATCACACACACCCCCCGTCCCCAGGAGCATTTTAGCTTCAAGTTCACCCTGAGAGTCACATGCTTCTTTTCAAAGTCTTTTGTAGTCCAGGCTGAAGTCAAATGGGTGACCTAGAAAACTTTCCCAAGTTTGTACTTTATACAATAGCATAAAGGTTTCTTTAAAACACACACACACACACACTTTTAACAACCCAAGACAGCTGGAATCTCGGGGAAAGGTGTATTTTTAAAAAGCCCAACAACACAGCTTGAGTTGAAATAACAATACCCTTTTGTCGGCAAACCAATAGACTTTTATTTCTACAGTCTTACCAGCTTTAGGGGGTTTTACAGGTCAAGTGCACAAAATAAATATGGAAAAGAACCTGGTCCATTTCCCTTGGTTACAGCTAATCATACTTCAGAAGGGACAGGTTTTAGGCTGTGCATATATTTAGTTACACATTTTTGCCAATCCTTGAGAGAGGGGATATAAAACACATCTAAATGGGTGGTGGTGGAAGACAACGGAATACCGGCACAGCTAGATCTTATTGCAAACATTTCATTTTGCTTTAATTATTACTATTTTATTTCTTTGTTGTTCTGATGTGACTCAGGTTCAAAACGATAAAGATTTCCTGTAGGAGGGAGACGGAATTTCAGCTGGTGCAAATTCTTGCGCCAAACTAACCTCGCTGAAATTGTTTTCTGTGCCACCGTTTTGGTGAAATAATGATTATTTCAGTCAGTTGCTCATTTGCAACATAATGCATTTCGAAAGAGGGAGGGAAAGGAGAGAAAACAAAAGATTATATGTCAAAAGTAACATCTTATTATGTCATTTTATAAGAGTGCAAACAAATTATATGGAAATCTATTCTTTAGATATTTATCATTCTATGCTATGATAAAGACCATCTCTCTATAAATCTGTAAACTTGCTGATTCTGTTCTCTTTTATAATATGTGTCCTTCACTAATACAGTACAACAATGTTCCATTTTTTTTTTAACCAGTCTAGAATGAATAGTGCTTTGGTTTTCTTCCATGATCTTGCAATTCCTATTTTTGCTGTTCACAAATATATAATAGTTTCTGAATCAGTTTCAAGCGCTATATCCTTTAATCGTCCAGCAGCAGTACTTGAGGATCATTTGACAAAAAAATTTAAAGGTGCAGGAGTCCCGCCCTCTTTTCCACCTGGACAGCATTCTCGTCAGTAATACTGTTGGATACCTTTTTCCAAACCAAGGCAAAAAATGAAAATAATAATATGAATGGATTTTCAGCAGAACATGTGCTCATTTTATGGCAGCTGGTTCAAGGTCAAAGTTCTCCAGGTTATCAAGGAACTCATGTGGAATTAGGAAGAATATTTGGCAGCCAGGACCATCCATCCCAAACAAGGGCCACCCAATGGTGATATTCTGGAATAAGACATAATCTTGGGACCTACCTTTAGATACTGACATTGCATAGAATGACTTTGCATTCCAAACAAAAGACAAGAACTCTTAGCATATTCTAGTGCAAATGCATACACTTTTCATGTAAATTGGCACACTCAAGTAAAACAAAAACTCATATGAACTCCAAAACAATAAGAATTTGGCTTCATCTTTCTATAATATCTTGCTGGAACACATTTTTGAAATGTTTTAGGACTAGATTTTCAGCTCTAAGCAGTAACAGATACAAAATTACACCAACCCCATAATGAATTA
This sequence comes from Podarcis cretensis, assembly GCF_951804945.1. Taxonomy (NCBI): domain Eukaryota; kingdom Metazoa; phylum Chordata; class Lepidosauria; order Squamata; family Lacertidae; genus Podarcis; species Podarcis cretensis. The sequence goes on from NC_137170.1 coordinate 124,443,952, forward strand.
GGTTATATATCCAACTGAGATAAGACAGATTGAAATCAGTGGACAAGTTAGTCATGCCCTTTTATTTTAATGGGTCTACTCAGAGTATGGCTTAGTTGGATACAACCCAAATATATGAAAACCTTATTCCTAAGGCTGTGATATAATGAGGGTCCCCCCCCCCCAGTATACTGCTAAACTGTACCTTGAAACCAAACCAGGGTCAATTTCGGTGCTGGGCTAGACTACTGAAAAAACAACAGTGTTTTTCTTTAAAACAAGAATCTAATCTCCATACTCCCTCTTCTCAAATACAAGGCTGCAGCGACGCCTTTGCATTTTGAGAACATGCCTTCAAATTATTGATACCGTACATGGGCTGGGTGTAACCTTGGGAATCTTACACGTTGGTTCTTGCAACCTTTTTAATAATTAGCTTGATTACAGTCTTTTCATTCTAATGAGATCATTTACCTTCTCCTGAGTAATAGATGCGTCGAGAACTGGTTTTCACAAAGGACCTGGAGCCAGAAATTGCCTCACTCGTTTGTAGGTTAGCCACTTTTATTTTCCCAGGCTGGGCTTTCCGTACCTTTGACAGGTATGTGTGAGAGGCAGAAATTCTTCAGCTGCTAAATTCCTGCCTGCACTCAGGTAGTAGATAGGAGCCATCCCAGAGAAAGGGATAAAAAAGAAGACGTCATCTTTGCTTGTTGAGAAAGTGCATTGCAAAGGATCGTGGGAAAATCCGTGCAGAGGCAGCACCAGTAAAAATATTTGGGGGGAAGAGACAGAAGGGGGGAAGTGCATTTCTGGAGGTGGGCCAAACATATTATGTCAGGGATGGCCTCTCTAACTAGCCTTGGGACTCTCCCAGTGCCAGATTTATGTATAAGCTAAACAAGCTATAGCTTAGGGACCCACGTTCTTGAGGGCCCCCCCAAAAAAATAAAGGGGAAAAACACCTGGATGTACATTTCCAAAATATAAGATAAAAAACAAATAAAATAAAACCTACATACAGCAACAGTGTTTTGTGTTATGTAGGCTCCTATGATGTAAATAATGGGCCCCGCCTGCTAGCCTTCTCCCTAAAATATCACTGGTTTGCTCATTTCTGTATCTAGGGTGCCTACATTCTGCATATTTTGCTATGTTCAAATGGCTTTAGATACCTATTAGGTCCATAAATTACCATATAGCATATATTCAACACAAAAAACAGGGACAATTTGTTGTTGACAAAGGACAGCTGGACATATGAAGGGCCCCATTACCTTCAGTAGCTTAGGGCCTCATCAAACCTAAATCCGGCCCTGGACTCTCCCTAAGCCATATCCCTTACTGGTTACCCTCTTCGAGTGTTTTGATCTAGGTGGAATACCTCATTGAACTCTGATAACACCTCTTGCTTGTTTGGATAATGGGTAGAGAAGGGTAGGGGTGTAGAAACTACCTTACTGAATAAAGTTAAAATGCCATGCCACCCCACCAAAAGGTTGCCCAGAGAGGTCTTTGCCACTCGTGTTGGATATTTGAAAGAAAAACGAACAATATACAGTGGTTCCTTGGTTCTCAAACTTAATCAGTTCCGGAAGTCCGTTCCAAAACCAAAGCGTTCCAAAACCACGGCGCAATTTCCCACAGAAAGTAATGCAAAATGGGTTAATCCGTTCCAGACTTTTAAAAACAACCCCGAAAACAGCAATTTAACATGAATTTTACTATCAACAAGGCCATTGATCCATAAAATGAAAGCAATAATCAATGTAATGTACTATAAAATAAATAAGACAGTATTGTAGATGATAAAAATAAAAATTTTCTGCGCTGATGGTAGTCATTGTTTGGATGGGGGGCTTTTACCCATTTCCGCAGTCACACAATCAATCAATCAGTAGCTGAACTGGGTTCTACACAGTCACAACAACAAATTAACCGAAAAACGTCTTTTTTTTTAAATCGCCAAAAAAAAATAGGAAAAACAAAAGCGCCAAATTTAATCTGTTCCGTAAGTCCGTTTTACTTTCAAAATGTTTGAAAACCAAGGCTCAGCTTCTGATTGGTGCAGGCGCCCCGGAAACAATAGCTGACAACCGCATCGGACGTTTGGCTTCCCAAAAATGTTTGAAGACCGGAACACTTACTTCTGGGTTTTTGGTATTTGGGAACCAAGGCATCTGAGAACAAAGGTACCACTGTAGTTCACATCAACACTCCCATCTTAAACATGCTTCTGTCCTGTTCGTCTTGATGGAGTTAACTCTCAAGTAAGCATGCTTAGGACTTCAGCCTTATTTTAATTTCCAATTTGTGATTCAGTTATAATTTCCCAGTGCTGACAGAGTCCTCTCCTTACCCTGCTCCCATTTACCATAACTAGTGAGTAGAACTAGAATTACATAGAACTTCTATCTCATGTCAGGAATATCCAGCAATTAGGAGGGAGACTTTACCCTTGGAGCCACTCTGCTCCTCTTGTCCTCATTTTGATGGCCCCTTTGGATCCATGGGCTAAATACCAGTTGTTTTACTGGTAATTGCTTGCCCTCCCTCCATCCCTCCAATACAACATTACAGGTCACTTCAGAAAGCTACCTTAGGGCCAAACACAGGTAATGGATATTTGCAGTCTGTTCTGTACATAGAATTAAAAACAATAACAGCCAGCCAGCCAGCCAGTATTTAACCAGCCCTTATCCTCCCACCCTTAACTACACCAGCTCTGTAATTCTCCAGAGATGGCTTTTAAATGGGGAGTAATGAATATAGGCGTACGTCTCTCCCCCTTTTTTATTTATTTTTTGCTGACATTAAGGCTTTGTACACAGCGCCATTTACTCTGCATCCAATGCGCTCCCAACACTTTTCTTTGATGCTGTGTGTATACGCACAGCCCACCACTGTCCTGGAGTTTCTTGGGAACCCTTGCTGTTTGATGTGTTTCCCCTCAAACCAGCTTCCATTCAAATGGAAAACTTAAGTGACATTCACTTTGCCATTGAGCTGTGAGGTTTGTACATATTGAGCTTTTCGGGGCAAAGGGGTTTTTCTGTGTGTGTGCCAAAGTACACTAACAATATGGGCAGCCACACGTCCAGATTTTCCTGGACATTTCAGCGATTTCCACCCGGACTCTGTTTAAGAAGGCAACCTGGAAACTGCAACTAATCCAGAATGTGGCAGCTAGACTGTGACTGGGAGTGGACGCCGAGACCACATAACACCAGTCCTGAAAGACCTACATTGGCTCCCTGTACGTTTCCGAGCACAATTCAAAGTGTTGGTGCTGACCTTTAAGGCCCTAAATGGCCTCAGCCCAGTATACCTGAAGGAGCGTCTCCACTCCCATCGTTCCGCCCAGACACGGAGGTCCAGCTCCAAGGGCCTTGTGGCAGTTCACTCACTGCGGGAAGTGAGGGTACAGGGAACCAGACAGAGGGCCTTCTCGGTAGTGGCACCCTCCTTGTGGAACGCCCTCCCATTAGATGTCAAGGAAATAAACAACTATCTGACTTTTAGAAGACATCTGAAGACAGCCTTGTTTAGGGAAGTTTTTAATGTTTGATGTTTTATTGTGCTTTTAATTCTGTTGGGTGCCTCCCAGATTGGCCAGGGAAACCCAGCCAGATGGGTGGGGCATAAATAATAAACTGTTATTATTATTATTATTATTATTATTATTATTATTATTATTAATTAGAGGGCTGAATACTGGCTGTGTCTGGGAGGTTCCAGACATATGGCAACCCTAACATATGACATAGCCGTTGTGCATGCACAGACAACAGCCTTGTGAATAGGTGTTGTTAGTGGTGGTCTAGAAGCAGGGAAACTAAACAGGTAATGCACATGAAATAGGACGCGGGTGGCACTGTGGTCTAAACCACTGAACCTCTTGGGCTTGCCGATCAGAAGGTCGGCGGTTCAAATCCCTGTGACGGAGTGAGCTTCCATTGCTCTGTTCCAGCTCCTGCCAACATAGCAGTTCAAAAGCACACCAGTGCAAGTAGATAAATAGGTACCGCTGTGGCGGGAAGGTAAACGGCGTTTCCGTGTGCTCTGGTTTCTGTCACGGTGTCCCATTGTGCCAAAAGCGGTTTAGTCATGCTGGCCACATGACCCAGAAAGCTGTCTGTGGAGAAACGCTGGCTGCCTCGGCCTGAAAGCGAGATGAGCGCCGCAACCCCATAGTCGCCTTTGACTGGACTTAACCGTCCAGGGGTCCTTTACCTTTTACCTGCACATAAAATGAAGACTTCCACACCCTCTCTTGGATGCATACAACAATGTTTAAATGAGATTTGAAATGTTTCCAATTTTTCGCAATCAATAGCCTTGTGGCTAATATTGCGCATAAATATAATGTCTTGTCTTCTTCCTTTAGACTTCCTGGTACTATTCCCAATAGAAAATCTTCTGATGTTTTCTTAAATGAATATCTGAATATCTCTCTTGGACGCATAAAACAATGTTTAAATGAGACTTGAAACATAGTGTGGCAGAGGGGTTAAAACAGAATGACAACCTCGTTCTGTTTTAACCCGATCATATGTACATAGCCTGATTGAAAGAATTGTATTCCTGTTTTACAGGACTGAGACATAACGTGTCTCATCAATAACCACCTACTGGTCAAGACAGGATCATTCCCACTCTTTCCAACATTCAGGTGTGAATGCGATTGCTAACACAACCATCATAACACACTCTCTTGACACTCAAGAGAGAGATATCTTTGCGAGTGGCGGCAGGGGGGCGACAACACTAAAGGGGAGGGAGGAAACTCTCAAAACAACCCCAGCGGGGACTGAGTGTGCCTAGTGGCCATGAAGTGCTTCGTGACTGTGTGGAAGAGGAAATGAAGAACCAGGTCGGAAGGGAAATGGAGTAGGATATTTGGAAGACATCGTTGGCAGCTGGATGGAACAGGAACGCTCCACTGTAAGATTCCACTGCAGTTCCCACTGGGAAATCAGCTACATTTGCAAAGATAAAGCGCTTTATATGCGTTAAAACCCCGTGACACCAGATGACACTGTAGAGTCCCTTCTTTCGCCAACAGGATTTCCGTGCATGAAGTTTACAATGCGTGTAACTGAATCACTTTTTTGTTGTTGATGTGTCTAGATCCCGTTTGCTGCCTGACAGACCCTCTGCACCAGCTAAGGCTATGAGTTCGAAAGCTCACCCTTCTAATCTCATTGGTTTGGGCTGCATACAGACCCTATGTTCAGGGGTGCCAACTTGAACAGAATAGGGGTGGGTCCCAGATAAGCCCCACCTTGCATAATCAATCCCGTGGCACAGGACACACATACCATTTGAATGGCACTGCATCCATCAACTTTTGGGGGCCCTAACCCTCTCAAATATTTTATTGGGGGGCAAAGTCCCCTCAGCCCCTAGGAGTGGGCTCCTATGCCTATGCTTAAAGTACATGTAAAGCGAACATGACTCTCCCTCAAATAATTCTGGGAACTGTAGTTTGCTAAAGGTGCTGTGAATTGCAACTATGTAGGGGGGAGAAAGACTAGAGTTGCCAGAATTCTTTGAGGGAAAGCCACGTGCTTTGAATGCAGTGAAGATCAGAGAGACTTTACTCCTGTAAATACGTGTAGGTATCAATGGAAAATTATGGAGAACTATATTGAATATGGGACGCGGGTGGCGTTGTGAGTAAAAGACTCAGCGCCTAGAGCTTGCCGATCGAAAGGTCGCGGTTCGAATCCCCGCGGCAGGGTGTGCTCCCGTTGCTCGGTCCCAGCGCCTGCCAACCTAGCAGTTCGAAAGCACCTCTGGGTGCAAGTAGATAAATAGGGACCGCTTACTGGCGGGAAGGTAAACGGCGTTTCCGTGTGCTGCACTGGCTCACCAGATGCAGCTTTGTCACGCTGGCCACGTGACCCAGAAGTGTCTCCGGACAGCGCTGGCCTCCGGCCTCTTGAGTGAGATGGGCGCACAACCCTAGAGTCTGTCAAGACTGGCCCATACAGGCAGGGGTACCTTTACCTTTACCTATATTGAATATGCTGACGCACAGAACAGACTAAACAATTATCTCTTTTTTCATTTTTGTCAGCAGTTTTGTACTACCTTCTTCTATTTCTCTCTGAAATCTTGACACTTTATAACAAAATCCTTTCTTTTTATCATCTATTACCATCTCTCTTACTTCTTCAAAGTCTTTGAATTTTAATTTGTTGTCAGTTTCTGTTAACAGCTCTCTATATGTCTACCAACTTATCCTCATATTTACTTTTTTCAAAGATACTGCTTCTAATGGGAAAAGTCACCATGGTGTTTTCTGCTTTAATAAATCTTTATTTCCCCCCCAACCCCCCCCAAAACAACAACAACAATGATCTCTTTTATTTTTATTTTCATTTCTGACTGGCGTTCCTTTGATTGATTCATGGTCTTGTCCTTCCCACGTATGTTGTTGTTGTTGTTTTATCGGTATATTTTATACATTCTGCAAAATCTAATAAACACATTTTTTTAAATACCGGTATAGGCCTGGGTTTCATATGGCCATTGGGAACCATGATTTCTCAGCCCCAGCACTCAAGCTGCAACATGGGGGACAATAATACTGATTGCACAGGGCTGGGGTAAGGCTTTCCAAAGCGAAGGATGCAAAGCACTCCGAAAGCTCTGGAGCAATGTGTAAAAGCTAATGTTTATTATTATTGTAAACATTAGGCCAACTGCTACCTTAAGTACAGTTGTGGGCCCACACCAGCCAGCCTTTGCTTGAGTAAGTACTGAATTAAGGCATTCATAGCTCCTGCAAATAATATATACATTATACATAGTCAGCCCTATCTGGCAAAAGTAGCACAGCACACAGATGTGGCTTAGAGGGAGGCCAGATGGTGAGGCAACTTGTGAGAATGTGGTTGCACAGCTCCCAATGCAGCTGAGGCAGATCTCAACATCTGGGGAAAGTAACTTAAATGAAATAGGCACAAGCGCACTGAGCCAGACACTAATGATAAGCCATGGGGTTCTCGCACAAAAATAAATAAGGAGACGGACCTACCAGGGAAATGTTGACCCTTTCAAAATGTTCTGAAAAGCCCCCCTTTCTTGCATCTATTTGTGATGCATCACAGCGGGTGAAGATGGTGGCATAACAGAGCTCACATTCCTCCTTGCCAGTCATTTTTAAAAAGACATACAGTGGTACCTCAGGTTACATACACTTCAGGTTACAGACTCTGCTAACCCAGAAATAGTGCTTCAGGTTAAGAACTTTGCTTCAGGATGAGAACAGAAATCGTGCTCCGGTGGCGCGGCAGCAGCAGGAGGCCCCATTAGCTAAAGTGGTGCTTCAGGTTAAGAACAATTTCAGGTTAAGAACGGACCACCAGAACGAATTAAGTACTTAACCTGAGGTACCACTGTATAATGGCATGTCATGCAGTTGAAAGATCCCCTCCCCATGGCTCACAAGTTGCACCAGCACGGTTTTGTGAACATGGTTTTGAAGGGCACAATGGGGTGGCCGATTCTGATTTTGGCAAATCTGAATGAGGCAATTGGAAAACATATTGCTCGCTTTATCTATCCCTTTCTTCTCTGTTTCACTGGATCTAGGTGAACCAAATATCTGAATGTAGTGATATGATGATGATGATGATCTTCATGCCCCAGCCACTTTGGGCGGGGCATTAAGAATATTAAAAACACAAAATATCAAACATTAAAGACTTCCCTATACAGGGCTGAGGGATGCGGGTAGCGCTGTGGGTTAAACCACAGAGCCTAGGACTTGCCGATCAGAAGGTCGGCGGTTCGAATCCCCGCGACGGGGTGAGCTCCCGTTGCTCAGTCCCTGCTCCGGCCAACCTAGCAGTTTGAAAGCACGTCAAAGTGCAAGTAGATAAATAGGTACCGCTCCAGTGGGAAGGTAAACGACGCTTCCGTGCGCTGCTCTGGTTTGCCAGAAGCGGTTTAGTCATGCTGGCCACATGACAGGGAAGCTGTATGCCGGCTCCCTCGGCCAATAAAGTGAGATGAGCGCCGCAACCCCAGAGTTGGCCATGACTGGACCTAACGGTCAGCGGTCCCTTCACCTTTTATACAGGGCTGGCCTTCAGATGTCTTCTGAATGTCAAATAGTTGTTTATTTCCTTGTCATCTGACAGGGCGGTGGCATTCAACAGGGTGGACACCACTACTCACGGCCTCGGTCGTTCAGCCCGGACACTGAGATCCAGTGCCGAGGGCCTTCTGGCGGTTCCCTCATTACGAGAAGTGAGGCTACAGGGAACCAGAAATAGGGCCTTCTCGGTAGTGGCGCCCGCCCTGTGGAATGCCCTCCCATCAGATGTCAAAGAGATAAACTGCTATCTGACATTCAGAAGACATCTTAAGGCAGCCCTGTTCAGGGAAGTTTTTAGTATGTAACGCTGTACTGTACTGTTTTTAACACTTGATTGGGAGCCGCCCAGAGTGGCTGGGGAAACTCAGCCAGATGGGCAGGGTATAAATAAATAAATAAATAAATAAATAAATAAATAATAATTACTGAGAAGGCCCTTTGCCTGGTTCCCTGGAACTCCACTTATTGCAATGAGGGAACTGCCAGAAGGCCCTCGGACCTGGACCTCAGTGTCTGAATTGAATGATGGGGTGATATATGCTCCTTCAGGTACACAGAGCTGAGGTTGTTAAGGGCTTTAAAAGTGAAGGAAAGACCATTCATATCAGGGCAAGATGGATAATGTTTGGGTTGGTGGTCCACCACCCAGAGAGGCAGTAGGTATGCCTCCCAGCATATCTCCTGTCTCCTAAATTATCTGTTGGCGCCACAGACTGAGAATGCTCTCGATGCAATCTATTCACCTAAGTGGTGGCTGTAACCAAGCATACCTTTTATTGGTGCGGCGGCTGAAGTCCTTCCTGAAAAATAAGGACCATGCTTCTGTTCTGCATCTCCAGATAACCTCTGGAGATACCCTGAAATTTCAGCTGGGGACAATACAGGTGCATTTGGCTGTTGAGTGTATGCAACTTTGCCTCCACCTAAAGTGTAAAAAGGGGACGCGGATAGCGCTGTGGTCTAAACAACTGAGACTCTTGGGCTTGCCGATCAGAAGGTTGGCGGTTCGAATCCCCGTGACGGGGTGAGCTCCCGTTGCTCAGTCTCAGCTCCTGTCAACCTAGCAGTTCCAAAGAACACCAAAAAGTGCAAGCAGATAAATAGGTACTGCTGCGGCAGCAAGGTAAATGGCATTTCCATGCGCTGCTCTGGTTTCAGTGTTCCATCGCGCCAGAAGTGGCTTAGTCATGCTGGCCACATGACCTGGAAAAACTGTCTGTGGACAAATGCCGGCTCCCTTGGCCTGTAAAGCAAGATCAGCGCCGCAACCCCAGAGTCATCTGCAACTGGACTTAACTGTCAGGGGTCCTTTGTTGTTGTTGTTTAGTCGTTTAGTCATGTCCGACTCTTCATGACCCCATGGACCAGAGCACGCCAGGCACTCCTGTCTTCCACTGCCTCCCGTAGTTTGGTCAAACGCATGCTGGTAGCTTCAAGAACACTATCCAACCATCTTGTCCTCTGTCGTCCTCTTCTCCTTGTGCCCTCCATCTTTTCCAACATCAGGGTCTTTTCCAGGGAGTCTTCTCTTCTAATGAGGTGGCCAAAGTCTTGGAACCTCAGCTTCAGGATCTGTCCTTCCAGTGAGCACTCAGGGCTGATTTCCTTAAGAATGGATAGGTTTGATCTTCTTGCAGTCCATGGGACTCTCTAGAGTCTCCTCCAGCACCAGAATTCAAAAGCATCAATTCTTTGGCGATCAGCCTTCTTGATGGTCCAGCTCTAACTTCCATACATTCCATACAAAGGTCCTTTACCTTTACCTTTTTAAAGTGTAAAAAGGCCCTGGTTCAGAGTTATAGCATTTGTAGTATTCTCCCAGGAGGTGGATTCACTCATACTTGTGCTTGGGAAGCCCCCAGTCTCCAGGTATCAATAGGTGTTCCTCTTTAAGGTAAAGGTAAAGGTACCCCTGCCCGTACGGGCCAGTCTTGACAGACTCTGGGGTTGTGCGCCCATCTCACTTAAGAGGCCAGGGGCCAGCGCTGTCCGGAGACACTTCTGGGTCACGTGGCCAGCGTGACATCGCTGCTCTGGCGAGCCAGAGCCGCACACGGAAACGCCGTTTACCTTCCCGCTGGTAAGCGGTCCCTATTTATCTACTTGCACCCGGAGGTGCTTTCGAACTGCTAGGTTGGCAGGCGCTGGGACCGAGCAGCGGGAGCGCACCCCGCCGCAGGGATTCGAACCGCCGACCTTTCGATCGGCAAGTCCTAGGCGCTGAGGCTTTAACCCACAGCGCCACCTGCGTCCCGGTTCCTCTTTAAGCAACCCCAAAAATATTATAAGTGGAGAAAAAGAGAGACAGAAGGGTAGAATGGAAACTAGGCGTTCAAAGAGACTCTTACGCTGAAAGATCCTGGCTGCTGATTAAGTGTCTTTAATGCAGAGGCATCACAACCCCTGAATGGAGACAAAAAGGACTCTGGCACCTTGAATAGCCTCACTAAGCTCCCTTCTTTTAAGCTTAACAGTAGAAATATGCGGGTCCCTTTGTGTTGTGTAAAGACTTGTAGACAGAGGAAAATAGAGCTGATGCTCAAAGGAGAAAGCTTATGGATTTTGTCAGAGTTAATCTTGGTGGAAGGAATGGGAGATTACCTGGCGGGGGAGGGGGACAGGATGTGCTGGAAACTTTGCTAGCCAGCCACAGTTGAGCAAAGGAATGGGCAGCTTTTATTAGTTTTAGAATTCATGGCAAGGCAAACTCTGCAATAATAACAATAACAATAACAATAACAATAACAATAACAATAACAATAACAATAACAATAACAATAACAATAACAATAACAATAACAATAAGAAGAAGAAGAAGAAGAAGAAGAAGAAGATTTATTTATACCCCACCCATCTGGCTGGGTTTCCCTAGCGACTCTGGGTGGCTCCCAACAGAATATTAAAAACATGATCAAACATTAAACATTAAAAATTTCCCTGTACAGGGCTGCCTTCAGATGTCTTCTAAAAGTCAGATAGTTGTTTATTTCCTTGACATCTGATGGAAGGGTGTTCCACAGGGAGGGTGCCACCACCCAGAAGGCCCTCTGCCTGGTTCCCTGCAACCTCACTTCTCACAGGGAAGGAACCACCAGAAGGCTCTCAGAGCTGGACCTCAGTATTAAGGGGTATGAAGCTTGTGCCTTCAGGTAGCAGAAACTGCTATGTTGGGAAATGCGTATTTGGGATTTAGATGCGAACACCTTTAGTTCTTGCCACATGTTTATAACATGTATTTGTTTATAAACCTATTTGTATACTGCAGCTTCATAAAAATAAAGGTAAAGGGGCCCCTGACCATTAGATTCAGTCATGGCTGACTCTGGGGTTGCAGCGCTCATCTCGCTTTATTGCCCGTACAGCTTCCAGGTCATGTGGCCAGCATGACTAAGCCACTTCTGGCAAACCAGAGCAGCACACGGAAATGCTGTTTACCTTCCCGCCAGAGCGGTACCTATTTATCTACTTGCACTTTGAGGTGCTTTCGAACTGCTAGGTGGGCAGGAGCAGGGACCGAGCAATGGGAGCTCACCCCGTCACAGGGATTTGAACCACCAACCTTCTGATCGGCAAGTCCTAGGCTCTGTGGTTTAACCCACAGCACCACCCACGTCCCTCTTCACAGGGATTCAAACCGCCGACCTTCTGATCGGCAAGTCCTAGGCTCTGTGGTTTAACCCACAGCGCCACCCACGTCCCACCCGCGTCTGGTAACCTTAGTTGATGGCAAATGAACATCACCAACTGGGCAGGGCAAGGGGGCAACCAGTGACATTCCAGCAGATGTTCTTGTTAGCTGAGCTGGGATATAAGGGTTCAGGCAGCCCTATAAGGTATGCTTGATCTAAGTTCTCCTGGGCTTTGTAAATTGATAGAAAGACTTTGAACTTGGCAGTTCAAAAAATAATAATGTCACATGTTCTGCTGAATGCATGCAGCCTGATGATTTTTTTTGAAAAACTCAAAAAGCTTGCTCCCTGTCTTGTGACATTTGGTCCTGAACTACCCAGTTGTGGATTGCTGGAATTCTTCTAATGCTGCAAGGCTATTTGCAGTACTGTTTGTATTCTTCATGAAGGGGTGGTGGTGGTGGTGGTCACTGATGTATGGCCAAAAAGGAGGGCAAAATAGGACATACAGATTTGTACAAAGTGTGCATAAGCTAGTTTATAGGTATAGATGCCAGTTTAGAAGTAATCGGAACGTTTAATTGTTGTGCATCTCACAGCTACAATTCCCAGCACCTTTTAAAAAAGACAATTCCCAGGATTCGGGGGGGGGGGTCAAGGTGTGCATGTAGCTGAAGTTCCACTGATTTCTACTTCATCCCAAACTAAGATTAGAGACTGGCCTCAAAACCCTGGGAGCAAAGGCAAGGCAGCCTTATGTGTGTTTAAGCATTTTCTACTTTATGAAACCAGGATGACCATGACGTTCTAGTAGCTAGCCCCTGAAACACCCCCATTTGAACTCCTTCTGAGTTACAAGGCAAGGTGCAGCAACTCACAAGAAAAGCAGTGAGGAAGGCAACAACAACAACCACACCCCCCCCCAAGTCAATTTGGGTTCAACAGAAAAAATCCTTGACTCCAGGTTAGGCAACTAGCTACCTTTGCACTGTCAGCTTAAATCATGGGTAGGAAACCTAAGGCCCGGGGGCCGGATGCGGCCCAATCGCCTTCTCAATCCGGCCTGCGGACAGTCCGGCAATCAGCGTGTTTTTACACGAGTAGAATGTGTCCTTTTATTTAAAATTCATCTCTGGGTTATTTGTGGGGCATAGGAATTCGTTCATTTATTTTTTTCAAAATATAGTGTCTCCCCCCCCCCCGCTTGTGTTAGTTTAATTTGTTAAGGTTGTGTTTTGTATTGTTTATGTATTGTATTGCTTTTTTCTCTTTTTTGTTCTTTTTTCACTTTTGTCTTCTTTCTTCCTTTTCTTTTTTGTAAGCTTTAAAATTAATAAATATTGTTTTTTTTAAAAAGAGAGAGATATAAGATGATCAGAGCCCCACCGAACTTGAAACATGGGAAGTCCCAATATAAATTTATAATTTGGACTATATGATATGTATTTGTATAATTTGGAATATTTAATGTGATTTGATTGGATTGTTAAAATGGATAATTTAATAAAAATTATTTTTTTTAAAAAAAGATGTCCTGCAAGGCAGCAAGGAGCTAAATACTGTACTACTTATAAATGAGCCTATAGTTGGGTCATAATTATTGTCCTAGGGACGCGGGTGGCACTGTGGGTAAAACCTCAGTGCCTAGGACTTGCTGATCGCAAGGTCGGCGGTTCAAATCCCCGTGGTGGGGTGAGCTCCTGTTGCTCAGTCCTTGCTCCTGCCAACCTAGCAGTTCGAAAGCACCCCTAAGTGCAAGTAGATAAATAGGTACCACTTTATAGCGGGAAGGTAAACGGCATTTCCGTGTGCGGCGCTGGTGCTGGCTCGCCAGCTGCAGCTTCGTCACGCTGGCCACGTGACCCGGAAGTGTCTTCGGACGGCGCTGGCTCCCAGCCTCTTGAGCGAGATGAGTGCGCAACCCTAGAGTCGGACACGACTGGCCCGTACGGGCAGGGGTACCTTTAGCTTTTTTATTATTGTCCTTGCCCATAGGTGCCAGTTCCCTGGGGCCCTGGGTGCCCAAGAACCCACAGGAAGGGGCTGGGTACCCACAGATTTCGGTGCCAGAGCCATGTATGCTGCATGGCACTCACAGCCCTGGGCGCCCACGGTCGTGGGACCAAGCTGGCACTCCTGTCCTTACCATTGTCCTTCCTAAGGGCCTTGAAGGTGAAATCTGCAAGGGAAAGAAAAACAGAATTTAGACTTCGATCTCCACAGTGTAAGGGCTATTTCAGAAGTAATCAAATATGCAAAATGAAGAGAGCATCTTTCTGGCACATAGAAACCATAAAGGAGAAGCCTGTTCAAGGGGTATGGAAGAGCATTTGAGCATGTGAGGCCCCATTTGCAGTCAGAAGGTTTGCCATTCAAGATATTTTTGAACTGAGAGCTACTTAACAGTAGGTCTTTTGTTAAGACATCATGGTGGTTCTTGGTTGCTGTGTCAACAGAGGAGAATAGCAGTGAAAATTTTGTTTTCTTATGACAGTTGTGTGGGACCTCTTAGCCCATTATTGTTTCCTGTTTAATCTGGATTGGAGGCCAAATTAATAAAGAATACTAGGGGGAAGGGTGCTATTGTTTTGTTTGTTGTTTTGTTATGCATATTTGTTATGTACTGAGCTGAATAGGATCCAAAATGCAGCAGCCTGATTGGTCCTAGAACAATAGGATTCAGAATGCAGCAGTCTGATTGGTCCACAGGAACCACCCAATCAAGCTCCAGGTAATTATTTTCGAAAAAGAAGGCAGTTATTGCATGTGCTACAGAGGGACATGAGGGGCAGATGGGGCTCATCAACCTGGGAAGGGAGCCCATCTAGGAGAAGGAAAACTCTGATCCTAAACCTCTGCTGCCTTGCAACTATACTCATTTACGAGAAAGGTGACAGGAGAAAACCCTGAGGGAAAATCTGTACTTACTACCTTGCGGGAAATATTCGGGAGAATAAAAGGCTAAGAAGTAAACTCTACACAAATACGGTGGTGTCCCTAAAATGGTTGGATGGCACCTTGTAACCAGTAAGCTTCATATCTGTGAGGGGAATTTGAACTTGGTCTCGCCTGCCCATTTATTTTTTACTAAATTTCTATGCCGCTCTTTATGCAAGGATCACAGGGCAGTTTACAGAAATATTGAAATATACTCAGAGTCGAGAGTGGATTTTATGCTCTTTATTCAGCTCATAGTGGTGAGGAGGAATGGAAATTCCCCCAGAATGTTGGCTTTATATACATTATTTACACAATGGGCCCCACGTGATTGGCTAATTCTGGGATTCTCCTGTAGGCCAATCAGGTTGCGGATTCACTTCCACCTGGAGCTGGATTGGGTGGCTCCTGTGGACCAATCAGACTGCTGCATTCTGGGTCCTGTTGTTCTAGGGCCAATCAGACTGCTGCATTCTGAATCCTATTTTATCTAGGACCAATCAGACTGCTGTATTTTGGATCCTATTCAACTCGGTACATAACAACTCTGATCCTAATTTTTGCTACGCTACCATAAGCCATTATTTTAAGTGGTTGTGAAAGTCTTGTGAATTGTAAATTGGAGTAAGAAAGCCAGCGAATAGTACATAAATTTCCGGAATATGGCCTTGTGAATCAGATCTCCAAAGCATAGGTAGTTCTCTTAAACTCTAGGGGCTGGGGGTGTCGGTAAGATGTATAGCTTCCTTGTACTCCAAATATCTCAGAGTTGATCAAAAACTGAGAATATATATTTTGGCAAGAGCACAAGGGTTTGAAATGGGCTCATGACTATATGTCACTCCTCAGATGAAGAAAATTAAAGGCTGAGCAAAAGAGGTAGAAAAGATAGCTGCTTTTCTGTTCTGAGTTTTACTGGGTTGCCTGCGGGAGTTTGTAATCTTGGAGCTTTTGATTGTTGGTGCTGAAAAAGAGATTGATTGCAGGGACTGGCTTTAAGACAAAGACCGAAAACTCCATTTCTGAATTTGAAAGGCAGGGGAGATGGATAGACGATGAAGGAGGGTAATCACACAGAGCTTTTTTTTTTTTTACTGTTTTTAAGTACTAGGAACTAAAAAGTGGAAATGCTTCACTGAGACCTAATCCTAAACGACTGTTGGAAGCATTGTCTAGAACTGGATGAAAGGTACCATGATAAATGTTGATGCTTTTTCAGGAAGATGATACAGCAGGTGTAACTTGACTCTCTGCTGTTCTGAGTGTGCAGATCTTCAGATTATTACATAAAACTGCATAGTGCTCTGATTCCTTAGCTGCATATTAGTGGCTTGATCCACTCTCGGGCTCAAACAAAATCCTTTTGCATGGGTGAAGATGGAGGCAGTGTCCTCCTCCATTAGTAACACAATATCTTAGGCTGAACTGCACTGTAGTTCTTTAACATACTGAACCTTAGAGCCAGTGTAGTGTAGTGGTTAAGAGCGGTGGACTTGTAATCTGGGGAACCGGGTTTGCATCTCCACTCCTCCACATGCAGCTGCTGGGTGACCTTGGGCTAGTCACACTTCTTTGAAGTCTCTCAGCCTCACTCACCTCACAGAGTGTTTGTTGTGGGGGAGGAAGGGAAAGGAGATGTTAGCCGCTTTGAGACTCCTTTGGGTAGTGATAAAGCGGGATATAAAATCCAAACTCTTCTCTTCTTATTATTCTCACATTTTTATTACTACTTACTGCAAGCAAAATCAAATTTTGCATTTAAAATGTCTTATGCAATACCGCACCCCATGAAATAAAAATTTGGGTTTATGTAGGTGGTTATTCATCTGAGTCAGCAAAGCATGGCTCTGGGACTTACTTGCAATTGCCAGGCTCAGTTCTACAGCATGAGGGGAAAAAAAGATAATATAAAGGCAATTAGTGAATTAGTGTCTTCATGTCACTGAGTCTATGAATCTTCGGGCAATTAGGAGATTGTGGCTGAGTGCATTTTTAAATTTTTATTTTTATTTGCAATTTAACAAGGGGAAAAAAAGATGAAATAAAATTAAAGAAAAAGGGAAGAGAGAAAGTAATAACAATCATGATAGATAATAAGGTATAAATAATACTAACAACACTGGTTGACCATCAGTACACAAATTAAACATGTAAATTAATTTAAGCCCTTCAGATGCCCAAATGGGTATCCTCAGGAAATGGATACCTATATGAAATATGGACTCCTGCTGATCTCGAAGCATGGGTACCCCCCACAAAAATTTATAATTTGGAAAATATTTGGATTTTATGATTTGTATTGTTATAATTTGGATTAATTAGTATGATATGATTGATTTGGTAAATGGAAACTTAATAAAAATTATTTATAAGAACACTGGTTGATCATCAGTACACAGATTAAATATGTAAGTTAATTTAAGCCCTTCTGATGCCCAAATGGGTATCCTCAAGAAATGGACACCTATATAAAATATGTTCAAATGTAGCCAGAGTAGTGAGGTCCTCAGACCATCATGTAATAGACAGTGGGTATTTATCCTTCCTTGCATTAGCTACCATAAGGGATTGCAAAATTGTTTGTTGTCTGTCTGTTTATTGCCACCCACCCCTCCCTCCGCACAGCCCCAGGTGCTCGCAACCCACGCTATACCACTGATAACACTTGCTTTGATGTAATGTCTCCTAACCTCCTCGCAGAACGAAGTTTCATTAAAAAGCCAGTGTCATCTAATCCCTCTGCAAACAAATCAGGAGAAATATTCACTTTATAGGTTATTTGGAAACTGTTAGTTTCTGTTCGTATCACTGTGCAGCTGTGTGGAGTCACAGAACTCTGTTTACATTCCAGAGACCTTCCAAGCTCACGGGAAGGGAGACGGGATGTGACGTCAGTGGTTTCCTGTTTCCTTTGTTCCTTTGTTTCAGTTGCTCTCTGCTTTCATAGAGAGAGGATGTCTTTTCTGTTCTGTGTAGTTTAGAAATAAAACTCTTTACAATGTAGCCAAACCTCTCGTCTCTTCCCTGTGTTGGGAACCCTGCTGGATAGAATGTGCTCGAGGCCTTATCAAAGGCTCAGATCATTAAACACGTCGGAGGCGATTTCAAAGGCTCAGCTTGGAGGAAGATGAGGCCTTATCGGATTGGCCGAGCAGAGATTCCGCCAGAAACATCCTTACTTCTGTGGTAAGTCCATCTCCCCAAGGACCCCTGGGCTTTAGGAAGAAGCATCTATAGAGCATGACTCTATAGTTTGAAATCTAGCACCTCTAGGCCAGGCACATCCAACTCCCTAGAGACAGCGATCTACTTCCAGTATAAAACAACTGGCAGTGATCTACTCATTGTCATTGGAGGCGGCGGGGGGGACAAAGTTGTTCAGCTTTTTTTGGGGGGGGGGAGTCACGAAGCGCTAAAAAAAATTTGATGATAACAAGCGGACACAGCAAAACAGGCAAGCTTTGCATCAAAATGGCCGCCCATTTCGCGGACTGAACGAGGACGGCAGGAGGCAGAGACTTCCAACACAATTCTTTTTACAGTCAGCAATCAAAAGGGAGCCCACGATCTCTGAGATCGACCACGACCATTCGGGGATCAACCTGCGGATCGCGATCGACCTGTTGGACACCACTGCTCTAGGCTTTGAAATTAGGCACTGATTCACTCAAAGGACATGATGTAAGGTTTGTTGCGAAACACCCTATCAATTGCTCCTGCTTTGCCTCTAAGGCTCCTTTGCTCTTCACAGTGAATCTGACAACGGCAACTTAACAAAGGTATGGCTATTCCCGACCCTCACTGCTTCTGATCATGTTTCCTCCTTGCTCAAAATACCTCAGAATAAGAATTGTGCAGTTGGAAGGGACCCTAAGGATTAGACAAATAATGAAAGACAGAGAGGGAAAAGTGTTGTTACTATGACCCTCTCATTTGTTAGGACTTTCCCCTGCCCCCAGCATTACATATACAGTGGAATCTCCAGTTACAAACACCTCAGGTTACAAACGCTTCAGGTTACAAGCTCCGCTAACCTGGAAAAGTTACCTCGAGTTGAGAACTTTGCCCCAGGATGAGAACGGAAATCATGTGCTGGCGGCGCAGTGGCAGCAAGAGGCCCCATTAGCGAAAGCACGCCTCTAGTTAAGAAGAGTTTCAGATTAAGAAAGGACCTCCGGAACGAATTAAGTTCGTAACTAGAGGTACCACTGTATATATATTTATGAACCTACGTATTTAAGCATTCCTTCATGACCACCTTTTCCGAACTGCCTCACTACAAAGCAAATTGCACTACAAAGCAAATTACAAAGCTAACAACTACTAATCAAGCTGCTAAGCGAAATCCTTCACTCATCACAGCCGCTACTGTGTAATTTAGTAACTGGTCCGCACATGTCATTGGCTGGGTTTGGAGGTGTAACTCCTCATTTACATAAGATTCTCTGAAGGCAAGACAAGAAACTGCTGCTCAGCAGGACTTGCAACATTTTTTAATTACCCTTGGAAACTTATTTTGTGTGTATGTATATATTTACTAAGATGCAGCCCATTTTTAACCCACAGTTTCCCCGAAGGCTCAGGGCAAGAAGCAACACTGAAAAAGAAGAAGATCTCAAAATACACAGAAGAGCTAGCTGTGTAAAAATAACAAATATTACTGGAGCACTTTAAAAAGCAATCCCACATTGATTGTGGCATGAATCGCAGAAGGCTGGACCTTACTACATCAGATGCAACCCTGCCTTCTCTGCATAAAATGGGCATCGATCCAGGGTTGCCATATGTTCGGAATTTCCCGGAATCCGTTCTGGAAGTCTGTTCAACTTCCAAATGTTCAGAAACCAAGGCACGGCTTCTGATTGGCTGCAGGAAACTCCTGCAGCCAATCGGAAGCTGCAGAAGCCGTGTCGAACGTTCGGGTTCCAAAGAATGTTTGCAAACCGGAACACTCACTTCCGGGTTTTGCGGCGTTCGGGAGCCAAAACATTTGACTCACAAGGCATTCGGGATACAAGGCATGACTGTATATGGCAGTCGTAAGCAGTGTCCAGGCAGAAATCGTTGATACATCCAGGAAAACCGCCCCACATACATCCAGTTAAGATGGCTGTGGGCATACTTCTTTACAGAGGACAGCCCTCTATTTGAATAAGTGCTCTACTTGAAGGGCTGCCTGGTTCAAGACCAATGTCTTGGACTGCAGCCCAAGTTGAGCACACAGCAATTATGTAAAAAATTGTGCCTTTACATATAAATAAGCAGTTTGTTAAGGGTGCTGGGAATTGTAGCTCTGCAAGGGGTAGACTACAGTTTCCAGGTTCTTTAGGGAAAGTTATGTGCTCTTAATGTATGGCATGTACACAACCTTGGAAATAATTACTGTATCCGAGTTTGGCCCATGCTCAGTCTGCTCGCCAGGTGTGTCTGCTGATGGGCAACTTCAAGACCCCCCTCCTACTGTCCCTTCTTATATCTTGAAACTGGACACGGACCAGACAGCCACCCTCCCACCCCACCAGCAGAGGACCCTTCAACGAGAGGACTGTCCTTTGTAAAGTAGGACACAGGGTCAACCTGTGTGAAAGTGACCTTTGATAGGCAAAAAGCATTTGTGAATAGGCTGTGAGGAGGTAAGCCACTCTGCTTTTAAAACTGGGTCCTACCCCTATTTGTCTATGTAATTCTGGCAGTTCCATCCTGAAAGGACATAGATCTGCTGCAGTAACTTCTACTTTGGCTTTTACTCTTGTCCTAAAGCAGGTACAGGAAACTGTAGCTTTTCTTATCAACTCCAACTAGCACATTCAGGGATGTTGACAGAGTGCAGAGTGTTTGAGGACGGGGACATTTGCAGGGAAACCAAAACGCTTGTTTACAAAGCTATGGCACTACCAACCTTACTGTATGCTTGTGAAACGTGGACCACTCATAAACGCCATCTCCAACTCCTCAAAAGATTCCATCAACGGTGTCTCCAAAAAATTTTACACATCATCTGGGAAGACAAAGCAAACTAATGCCAGTGTACTGGAAGAAGCAAAGATCACCAGTGTCGAAGCGATGATTCTTTAACATCAGCTTCATTGGACTGGTCATGTTGTGCGGATGCCTGATTGTCGTCTTCCAAAGCAACTACTCTATTCCGAACTTAAAATGGAAACTGTATTGCTAGTGGTCAACAAAAGAGGTTCAAAGACTCTCTCAAGGCAAATCTTAAAAAAAAAAGTAGTATAAACACCAACAACTGAGAAACACTGGCCTGCGAATTGGAGAACAGCCTTCACCAAAGGTGTCATGGGTTTTGAAGACACTCGAACTCGGGATGAAAGGGAGAAACACGCTAAGAGGAAGACACGCTTAGCAAACTCTCATCATGATCAACTCCCGACTGGAAACCTATGTCCCCACTGTAGAAGGACCATGTTTATGGAAGACAATCTTACTCGGCTATGAGTGATCACCAAAGGAGGAGGAGGAGGAGGAGGAGGAGGAGGAGGAGGAGGAGGAGGAGAAGAAGACAGGAAACTGTAGCCCTTCCCATCAATTCCAACTAGCACGTTCAAGGATGATGACAGATGTAGCCCAGCAACTTCTGGAGGCAGTGGAGACTGGTCTACGTGGGTGGAAGGGGCACTGTCTCACCAACCTCAGCCTGTCTTAGTCAGCCCCGACCTACCTGCCTTCTCATGTACAAGTAAGGGATGCCTCTAGTTGCCACTGGTTCTGGCTCCACTCACTGCTAGTCTCTCTGCCTTCTGCCCTACCAGTCCTAATGGGCACAAGCCACCACTGCTCCCCATCCTTGCCCTAAAGGGACCGTTCAGTTTTCAAGTCAGTATCATCATATGGATTTAGAAATCTTGCCTTCTCCTGCAAAATGTGTGCATCGCTTTTGTGTTCAGCCAGCATTTGTTCCATCTTATTTGACGCATATGAGAGCCTTTTCAACATGGTTGGTTCATGTGCATTACAAAGAAGTTATGCACTTATCTATTTCATATTCATCTTTTGTTGTCCCCCTAGAGCTTCTACCAAGACTCTTATCTCCCAGAGAGCAAACTTTGTTAGAATGGAGGCAGGTGTTAGGAATTATGGTAGCTGAGCTTGACCTACCCAGTTAATCATTTTGGATGTGTGCCCCAGGGGTAGGGACACACTGAAGGGGAGTAAAACACACACACACACACACACCACTCTTGCATTTTGTTATATGAGGCCAGGGGAATGAATCAACAGGATCACACAGCAGGGACCTTGCATAGATCAGTAGGACAAGCCCTACAACCAAAACAAAGGCGGCAAAAGCGAATTTTATGCACTGAGTTTGGCAGTTTGCTTGAGGTTTTCTTAACGGCAAACTCTACGGGAGATGGAAACCCCTTGGAGTTTGACCTTGTATTTTGTCAGCAACTGTTCCAAAACCACTAGCACAGCGTTTCTGGAAAAGCAACACATTTGTTGCATCGGGGAGGAAAAAGAACAGCAAGCAATTATTTCAGACTCTCCCTCCTGCTTTGGAGTTCTTCAACTTTTTTTTTTAAACTCACCCTCAAGTGGATTATTCATATAACCTGGAATAATATTTTGAAGGCATCTGTGACTGGAGTGAGGGTCTCAGGGTTAGGTTTTCACACCTCGGCGCACACGAATCCTGCAGCTCAATCCCCATTAATACTAATAGAAGCTGCTCAGTAACTGAGCTCCAGAGTTTTACTTCCCGGGATGACCTTGCTGGTAAAATGAAACAGTCAAATGAATATGTATATAGATTGGGGCTAACAAAAATCCATGCCGTTGATCATCTTGAAAAGTTCTTCCCACTTGCTTTGCATCAACCTCTATGGAGACCCTGGAGACAGATGCTTTTAATATTGTTTTGGCAGCTCCATGTAGTTGTCTTGTCATCTTAGCTTCTAATCTGCGCCAATGCAGAGTTGACATAGTCTATTGTTCCCCCACCTTCCTAGCTTACTTACAGCTGGTATGATTCTCACTATTTTTCATTTATTTATAAGGCACCAGAAGGAAGTTCTACTTGATAGGAACATATATCGGTTTTATTTTCAGAGTGCCCATCCTGACTCCAACATCAGATACTAGTCTCTTAAAGGAAAAGGTAAAGGGACCCCTGACTGTTAGGTCCAGTCGTGGACAACTCTGGGGTTGCGGTGCTCATCTCGCTTTACTGGCCAAGGGAGCCGGCATACAGCTTCCGGGTCATGTGGCCAGCATGGCGAACCAGAGCAGCGCACAAAAACGCTGTTTACCCTCCCACCTATTTATCTACTTGCACTTTGATGTGCTTTCAAACTGCTAGGTTGGCAGGAGTAGGGACCAAGCATCGGGAGCTCACCCCATCACGGGGATTTGAACTGCCAACCTTCTGATCGGCAAGCCCTAGGCTTTGTGCTTTAACCCACAGCACCATCTTACAAGGTGGCTATCTCTCCTAAATTACAGAGGATGGTTCTTGATTTCAAGGAGGGCTGTTTTCTGTTTGAAAACCTCTGTTTGAAGGGCTCTCTGGTCTAAGTTCCATTTCAAGATAAAGACACTGCACTTTAAACCCCTCCGGAGTTTCCCCCACAAAAACCTGCTCTTTACTGTTGAATAAAAGTTTTCCATATTTTCACATATAACTCCTTTGCCTTTTGTCCCCTGATTACCCATAGTTCTGGTGTTCATTTCTCTAAAAGGGCACATTGCCAAACTTCCTGGTCTCACTGTTCATTGTTTCAGTTCTAAAGTGTCATCCAGTTCTGAGCTACAGCTGCTCATGTAGACAAAAGTAAATGACTCAACTTACCGGTACATCTTATGAATAAGATGGAAACTCCCCATGAAACATATTTAACAATACCAGTATTGGATATATCCATTGACCAGTAATCACACTGCTCTGATGGCATAAAGGTAAAGGTAAAGAGACCCCTGACCATTAGGTCCAGTTGCAGATGACTGGGGTTGTGGCGCTCATCTCGCTTTACTGGCCGAGAGAGCCGGCGTACAGCTTCTGGGTCATGTGGCCAGCATGACTAAGCCTTCTGATCGGCAAGTCCTACGCTCTGTGGTTTAACCCACAGTGCCACCCGCGTCCCTGGTGCTCTGCTGGCATAGCAGCTTCCAAAACACTTGTATCCGAAGGCAACTCCGCCACATGTGGATGTATGTACCAACCATACCACACATTTGGGTTTGCCAAGGATAACTTCCTTGATGTCGATATAGGCAACACTGAATGGGATGCACCCAAAGTGCCGACTCAGAAGATGGTGGCTTTCTATGCTTCTAGGGTCTATGGGGTTGCTCTGCCTAAGCCCCGAACCCCAAATCCTGGACCTGAGGCTGCTAGGAATGATAGTTTAGTGAAAGTCCTGGGGATTTTCTCTCTTTTCTTTCACAGGGGTCAATTGTAACTATATTAATCAATGTAGGTTTGCCTGGATAGCTCAGTGCTGATAATGCAAAGGTTGCAGGTTTGATCCCTGTATGGGACAGCTGCATATTTTTGTCTTGCAGGGGGGTTGGACTAGATGATCCTCAGGGTCCCTTCCAACTCTGCAGTTCTGTGATTCTAACCGGTATCCTTGGGCAATTGGTGGGGCTCCCTTTTCATATCCCCCCCCCCGGCACTGGGCAGGTGGCTCTCACTGCTGTCAGGTAAGTTCACTAGAGCCTGGCAGCAGCAACATGGGAAGAGGGTGGCTGAAGATGGAGATAGGAATTCTATCCAAATGGTGCAACAAGACTTTTATAAAGTGTTGGTGCTAGCTGTGTGTTGGGGATGCCATTATCCGAGCTCCTGTGGGACTTATTTCCAGGTAAGGGTGCAAAGGATTTCAGCCTATGTCATCCGATGGCATTCCTGGCAAGGTCATGAATGTAAACCGTGAAGTCTCTAAAGATGTTTTGTGGTAGTTTTAATGAATTTTTTTTCTTAAGGGGAAGAAAATCTCTCAGATTAATGTATTGTGTGGCTTTCCATTTGGAGGAGGACATCACAACATTCTTCACATCAGATTAAGTCTCCTTTTTCATGTCCTTGGAAATGGACTTCATTCACACAGCGCTTGACAGCCTAGGCTCTTCCCGGCGAACGGAGCTATAACTGTTCTGGCATATCGGTTTGCTATCTTTATTGCAAGCTGGCAGATGCTTTTCGAGCATTCAAAATGTAAATAAAAGATGGCAAGGGGCAACTGGATATGAAATAAGGAATAGCAACACCTACAGAGCAAAAGCATTTGGTGAGCTCTCTAACTAACGCAGTTGGCTCACTTGATAAATCTTTTAGCAACTTCTGATTTCACAACAGTCCATGCGCTAAAGAGCAAAAATGGAAAAGAGTAAGTTTAACTCCCGGTTTTCTTTTTCTTTTGTGAAGGTTTTTGTTGAAGATGCACCAGATATATTTATTCCACACCAAGGAATGAAAACATAAGACACATCAGCTAGATGGATATTCAGGGTTACAACTTTATCAAATTCTTTTAACCAAGCCGCAATGCATTCCTGTAGTTAAATTGCTTGGTCCACTAGTTGGCTCATGCCAGTAGTAAGCCCAGTGCACTCTGGTAGTTAAAAAGGCTCAATGCTCCTTGCCCTTTCAGTGCTCATCAGTTCACATGCAGCTGCTGCTGAAATGAGAGCTATAGAAACAATTTGATTTCATAGCTGAACGAGATATCAGGAGTCATCTATTTCAGCTGAATGTGGGAATGTGTAGTTAGAAAGTACCTGACAGATGGTGACCATCCAAACTCATCTTAAATGCCTCCATCATCTACGGATGCCTAGCCTGGCTCAAGGCAATGGAGCCCTAGTTATATAGTTATTTGCGCTTCACTGTCCACTCACTGTAAAACAGCCTTTCCCCAACCTGATGCCCTCCAGCCCGTCTGGCGGAGGCCGATGGCGGAAGCAACTGGATGGCAGAAGCACTGGGTTGCAGGAGGTTGCCCTATAGGATGTGCGAATGGAGGCTTTCACTAGCAATCTCCATCACCAGCTAGCAAGCCGTAGAGTTAGTGAGGCCATGAAGCTGTAGGGTATCTCCGGTCCCAAATTATCTCAGTTTGACAGCCCATAAAAGGTTGGTTGGAAATTGGGGGGAAATCATGTGCAGTTCTGTTGGAGTCTGAGGCCTAGGCTGAAAGTGATGAATACCACACACACGTTCTTAATACGGTCCAAAGACCCACAAAAGCAGTTTCGAAGCAAGATACAGCAGGAATACAAGAGAAAATTCCAAGACAGTCATTATGTTTTTACCAGGAGCATGTTGATTCCTAATTCTTATTACCTCCAAGAGAATTTTTTGCCACAGCTAGGTTAATATCATTTGTCTGATCTTCGAGAAGATACTTGAGATAGAGGGTTTCAGAATTTCCAGGTAAATTTGCCATTAAGGGTTCAACTAATTGATCTCTGGCCCACAGTGTAGTAGGATACGCTTCATACAATCAACAGCCTGAGAACTTAGCAAAGTCTAGTTTGATAAGGTATGCTGATCAGTTTGCTGTTGAGAACTTCAGATGGAAATACATTTAATCTGGCTTTGGTAAACAATAGGCGATAGTTCAGTACCCAACTATAATCAATGAATACCAGAGCTTTTTTCAAGTCCAGGTGAGGGAATGCAAGTCAGCACCCTGGACAGCTCCCAGTGGGCTCTGCTCACTTGGAAAGATGTTGACTCAGCAAAGGCTTAAAGCTAGGGTTGGGACAGATAATAATAATAATAATAATAATAATAATAATAATAATAATAATAATAATAATAATAATAATTTATTTGTACCCTGCCCATCTGGCTGGGTTTCGCCAGCCACTCTGGGCGGCTTCCATAAAAACCAAAAATACACTAAAATATCACAGATTAAAAACTTCCCTGAACAGGACTGCCTTAAGATGTCTTCTGAATGTCAGGTAGTTATTTATCGCTTTGACATCTGCTGGAAGGGCGTTCCACAGGGCAGGCGCCACTACCAAGAAGGCCCTCTGCCTGGTTCCCTGTAGCTTTGCTTCTCGCAATGAGGGAACTGCCAGAAGGCCCTCGGCGCTGGACCTCAGCGTCTGGGCAGAACGATGGGGGTGGAGACGCTCCTTCAGGTATACTGGGCCGAGGCCATTTAGGGCTTTAAAGGTCAACACCAACACTTTGAATTGTGCTCGGAAACATACTAGGAGCTAATGTAGGTCTTTCAGGACCGGTGTTATATGGTCTTGGCAGCCTCTCCCAGTCACCAGTCTAGCTGCCGTATTCTGGATTAGTTGTAGTTTCAGGGTCACCTTCAAAGGTAGCCCCACACAGAGCGCATTGCAGTAGTCCAAGCAGGAGATAACTAGAGCATGCACCACTCTGGCGAGACAGTCCACGGGCAGGGAGGGTCTCAGCCTGCGTAGCAGGTGGAGTTGGTAGACAGCTGCCCTGGATACAGAATTGACCTGCGCCTCCATGGACAGCTGTGAGTCCAAAATGACTCCCAGGCTGCGCACCTGGTCCTTCAGGGGCACAGTTACCCTATTCAGGACCAGGGAGTCCTCCACACCAGCCCGCCCCCTGTCCCCCAAAAACAGTACTTCTGTCTTGTCAGGATTCAACCTCAATCCATTAGCTGCCATCCAACCTCCAACCGCCCCCAGGCACTCACACAGGACCTTCACCGCCTTCACTGGTTCTGATTTGAAAGAGAGGTAGAGCTGGGTATCATCTGCATATTGATGGACACCCAGTCCAAACCCCCTGATGATCTCTCCCAGCGGCTTCATATAGATGTTAAAGAGCATGGGGGAGAGGACAGAACCCTGAGGCACCCCACAAGTGAGGGCCCAGGGGTCTGAACACTCATCCCCCACCACCACTTTCTGAACACGGCCCAGGAGGAAGGAGCGAAACCACTGTATGACAGTGCCCCCAGCTCCCAGCCCCTCTAGATGGTCCAGAAGGATGTTATGGTCGATTGTATCAAAGGCCGCTGAGAGATCCAGCAGAAATAGGAAACAACTCTCACCTTTGTCCCTAGCTCGCCGGAGATCATCAACCAGCGTGACCAAGGCAGTTTCAGTCCCATGATGAGGCCTGAATCCTGAATGGAAGGGATCCAAATGGTCCGCATCCTCCAGGCGTGCCTGGAGTTGTTCAGCAACCACTCGCTCAATCAGATTGACAGAAGGTGGGACAACCCACTTGTCAGCCATATGATGGCAGGTAGGCTGCCCTGCTGACCTATCAGAGTTGACCCACAAAGTGGTTGTGGTGGAGGAAGGCATTTGCTTCATTGGTGCGTTCCCCATAGGAAGTGCACTGCTGAAGCAGCACCCAGCAGGATTGAACACTCTGCTTCCCAACTGATGAACAGAGGGCTCTATTCTGCTCCTAGCAGGGGTCTGCTTAACCAGGGCATTCCCTGCTGGTGGGGATGGGACTGATGGACGGGGATGTGCAGAATGCCATCCTGCTGGGTGCTGCTTTGCCAGCGCATTCCCTGCCCCAACCCATCAGCTGACATTACTGAGTGACATCAGCTGATGGATGGGTTGGTTGGTTTGGGGGGAAATGGCTTATGGATCAAGAGTGCCCTGCAGGCCAGAGGTTTCCCATCCCCGACTTGGAGCAATCTGCTCTTAAAAAGGCTGGCACTATCCCACTCCACAACTCATGAGAGCTATTTGCAGTGCCAAGAGGGCCTGTTGCCTATTCTGCAGACATGTGATCTTGCATGGTGAGGGTGAAGCAGGAGAGGCCTCACATTCCAAGGAGGAGTGAAGAGCCACAATCTTGGGCTCCCCCACCCTGAGTGAAGGGACTGGCGTATCATATGGAACAGCGCCCTCTTCAGGACCTAGAGGCAGGAGACATGGCAAAACGCTTCCTTCGCAAGTCCAATACTTCAGGATACGCAAGCATTGCATTCTACTTCTCTCCTACCTGCCTGCCATTTGTATACCAGAGCTTCTTTCAAGTCCAGGTGAGGGCAATGCAAGTCAGCACCCTGGAGAGCTCCCAGTGGGCTCTGCTCAATTGGAAAGATGTTGACTCAGCAAAGGCTTAAAGCTAGGGTTGGGACAGATCTTTATCTCTTCCCCCATAAGCTAAGATTGCCAAGGAGCAAAGTGATCCATTAAACCAGGGGTCAGCAAACCTTTGCATCAGGGAGCCGGTCCACCGTCCCTCAGACCTTGTGGGAGGCCGGACTATATTTTGAAAAATATAAATACCCTGCAAGCCAGTCGCGCAGCTGCCTCTGGACCTGGAGGAGGAATGCAATCTGCACGCGCTCAGGAGCGCATCTCGGCAGCGCCCACTCACCGGCGTTGTTGACGAGCAGCAGCTGCTCCATCAGCCCATCCCCGTGGAGCTTCCAGGTGGCATGCACCACACGCTGCAGCTGTCGTCCGACATCAGGTAGGTGGGCAGGCCGCACATGCAGAGTGCCTGGGCAGGTGGCGTGCAGCTCACCCTCCAGCTGCTTCAGCATGGCCACTGAGCACGCCACCAGCAGCAGCGCTGAGCCGGGTACCAGCTGCGGGGCCAGCAGGCGTGCCAAGCCCATGGCATGGCTCAGACCCACTGCCCGCCTGCCAGCTTCTCTGTCCTTGGCTGTGCCAGGTTTACCACAGCGGGCGGGCGGCATAGAACAGAAGACCCAGCCTTGGTCCAAATCCCAGGGCTGAAAGTTCTATTTGTCTACCTACAAAACCCTTGTTACTTGAGGGTCACCTTCTTTCATGTGAGTCCTCCAAAACACTCTCTCTCTCTCTCTCTCTCTCTCTCTCTCTCTCTCTCTCCTCCCTGATTCTTATTGATTTTCAACAAAACATGATCAGAACATTAAGTTCCCCTCATTCCACCAGCCTCCTCCAGGAACAGAAAATTAATGTGTATTCTTTCTTTTTTATTGTAGTGCATTTATTCCACAAAGGCTGCTCTATTGGAGGGCTGTGACCAGGGAGAGGGATTTATTTGTTTTGTTTTGGCACCTCATATTTGGAACTGCTCCCCTGAAGAAGCTTGCCTAGTGCCAACTCTGATGCCCATTCAGTGCCAGCAAAATACATCATTTGCCCTGGAAATCCATCATTCTTCACAACTGCTTTTACAGTCGTACCTTGGAAATCAAAACAGAATCTGTTCTGGAAGTTCATTCGACTTCCAAAACATTTGGAAACCAAAGCGCGGCTTCCAATTCGCTTCAGGAAGTTCAGTCATTCGGGTTCTAAAAGAACATTCGCAAACCGGAACAGTCACTTCCAGGTTTGTGGCATTCGGGAGGCAAAATGTCTGAGTTCCAGGGCATCTGGGATCCAAGGTACGACTGTAGTATCATTTTTGCAGCTCCTCTGGGATCTGATGCTTTTTATGGCGGCTGCTTTTAATGATTTTAATGCTTGTATTGTACTTATTTTTCAAACGTTCTGCTGCCCCTCGGAGGCTTGTTCTGAAGGCTATAATGTATTTTAAAAAATCAAAACCATGACATTTTGAGGGTCTGAGTCTTGATATTTGAAGGTGGCAATATTGACGTCACCATCTTCACGTTGCCAGCTGCTCATTATACAAACCAGCATTCTTTGAGTCTAGTAATCAATTTATTTTATTTTTTTATATTTGGAAGGGGGGAATTTACTGGCAAATGGCACAAATGTTATGCTTTCATTTGAAAACCTGTAATCTGCTCCAGCAATCTGTTATAGCATATGTAGCGGCTCGGGTGCATGTACCATATTTCAAGCAAGGTTCCAATTACCGAGGTTTTATTCACACCAGTTTTATGCAAATCTGTTGCGAGTGGGTGTCTGTAAGAATCAGTGTCTCAGGCTCATTAGTAAACACGCACTTTGAAGTCAGCTTTGCATCCAGACTTCAGAGCAATGAATAATATCAGATCAATCTGATTTCATTGAAAATGTATGAGAAAATGCCAGGATACAGTGTCAAGATTCTTGTTTCCTAATGGCCTTCTATACCAGGGGTAGGCAACCTAAGGCCCGGGGGCCGGATCCGGCCCAATCGCCTTCTCAATCCGGCCCACGAATGGTCCGGGAATCAGCGTGTTTTTACATGAGTAGAATGTGTCCTTTTATTTAAAATGCATCTCTGGGTTATTTGTGGGGCATAGGAATTTGTTCACCCCCCCCCCCAATATAGTCCGGTCCCTCACATGGTCTGAGGGACTGTGGACCGGCCCCCTGATGAAAAAGGTTGCTGACCCCTGTTCTATACAATGGAGACACACTAGCTTGCATGCCTAGATTTCTGCATTTTTCTTTTAATATTTATCAGCTGAGTCATTTTCAGAATTGAGCAGCTTTCCCTATATAGTGGTACCTTGGCTTTTGAGCATCTTGGTAGCTGAACGTTTTGGTTTGCAAACTTTTTTTGGAAGCCGAACGTGCTCCGTTTTGAGTGCTGCGCTTCCAATTTAAATGTTACGCTTCCGTTCTGAGTGCCATGCTGAGGTCTGTCGGCTGGCACGCATGCAATACAGAGGTGATATTGGGAGCTTACATTTGGTGCTTTTGTTTTTTGCTATTTATTTTGCGTTTTTCTTTTGGGGGCTTTCTCGGTTAAGTTGTTTTTGTGACTGTGTGGAACTCAGTTCAATCGTCTCGTTAGATAGTAAAATCCATGTTAAATTGCTGTTTTAGAGGTTGTTTTTCAAAGTCTGGAACGGATTAATCTGTTTTCCATTACTTTCTATGAGAAAGCATGCCTTGGTTTTGGAACACTTTGGAAGTCGAACGGACTTCCAGAACGGATTAAGTTTGAGAACGTAAGTACCGCTGTATATAATACTTCATGCACTGTAAATGTACTTACTGCCACTTTTTTCTTGATTCAAGGGAGTTGTGGCAAGGTCAGGAGAAACAGATTTGGTTGAGCATTAAGAGAGCAGATCAACAATGACGAATATTACCTGGAGGGCGATGATGGTGTCTTCTTCACTGGAGGTCTTCAAGCAGAGGGTAGACTGCTATCAGCTGGAGATGTTCTGCCTCTGGAATGCCTACATCAAGCAGATGTTTAGACTGGCAAATGTCTACAAAGCCCCCTTTCAGTTCTATAATTCTATGACATTAAAAAAAAATGCTTTTTATTAACTTTTTAATACAGCACATAAACACACGACACTTAAGAAACAAACTAAAAAGAAGACACAAAACAAATGACAAACATATAACCATAAATCCGAACGTTCTTACCCACGGACTGATGTTACCCTATTTTCTATTTCCGATTCTTATTCTATTCTAAAAGACTTCCTTCCTCCTCAAAGCAGGGCTGATTTCCTGTTTGATAAACTGTTTCTTTCTCATTTCATCACTTCTACCCTTCTCCATATACTATACTTGTACGCCATATTTTGTTTTGCAAAAATTACTCAAAGCAAGTCCAGGTTTTGATTGGGGGACATTGTTTATTTTAGGTAATCTCTGTACATTCCCCACTCTTTTTGGAATTTCTATAATTCTGTGACATTTTTTATCTACAATGCCAGAATGCACACCTCCCACTTTTTTATTTTTTAAGTGGCAAAGATCTGTTTTTCCAGTAGCAAAACCATCCCCTGAACAGCAAGGCACCTCCACTAAGTATTAAACACAAACAGGACAACAGCATACTATTGCTTATTTAATTGTCTAGATAAGCTAAAGCTTTGGGTACTAGCCCCTCTGCAGTTGCAATTTTGTCTCACTCCCTGTTTCTGTATTTACCAAGACAAAGAGTTTTCCCAGCCTACAAATGTTTGTCGATAACTGCAATTCCAAGAACATCTGTGTCTCAGCTGCAATGCAAATGAATATTTGAATATAAGGGGAAAGGCATTTGGTGCTCGCCATAAACTCTCCCCCTTCTCTTCGCCTCCTGCTGCATCCTATTTTGTCACTAATTCCGCTTGAAGCTGCGCTCCTCCCCACAGAGAAATTGGAAAGAGCGGGAAGCCTCTAACAGCTCCATCAATCCAGCTTCCCCCCAGCCAGTTGCGGGATGTTGTCACAGATGAACTCTGCAGTAAAGACAGCATTTAGAAAGACAGCGGATTGGAAGATTTATGGGCTAAAACACACATCTCTAGAACACTGTTTCTGTACTGCAAGGTAACCCGGAGGAAAATGCATCTTGCAATGTGACAGTTTAAAGGAATGCTGTCTTTGCATAGCGTTCAGATTAAATGGAAAGTTCCTAAGATAGCCGCTATTGAGGCGCTTCTCGCTCAATTTAAAGGAGCAGCAAAATAATGCCAGCAGGTTGTCAATTCAATGCTTCTCTTTCTGTTTGCGGAGCTGTCATTAAAAGCGGGCACAGATGCTTATTGCTTTGGAATTTGTGAGTTTGGGATGCTCTCCTATAGGCCTAGTTGATAATGTCTTGCAGGTGTCAGTACAGTAGAGACCAAGGGTACAAGCTATGAAGATGTTCTCCTGCTCTCAAAGGCAGGGTAGGGGAACTTTTTCAGTCTGGGGGCCATATTTCCACCTTTCACATGCCAGTGGTGGGCAGGTAAAAGGTAAAGGTAAAGGTACCCTGACCATTAGGTCGAGTCATGACCGACTCTGGGGTTGCAGCGCTCATCTCACTTTATCAGCCAAGGGAGCCGGCGTACAGCTTCCAGGTCATGTGGCCAGCATGACTAAGCTGCTTCTGGCGAACCAGAGCAGCGCACGGAAATGGCGTTTACCTTCCCACCGGAGCGGTACCTATTTATCTACTTGCACTTTGACGTGCTTTCAAACTTCTAGGTTGGCAGGAGCAGGGACCGAGCAACGGGAGCTCACCCCATCGTGGGGATTCGAACCGCCAACCTTGTGATCAGCAAGTCCTAGGCTCTGTGGTTTAACTTACAGTGCCACCCACGTCCCGTGGTGGGCAGGAGCAGAGGCTATTATTACAAGATGTGACCGGAATGTTCCGTGAATCGTCACAGAAATTGGACAGCAAGAAATATTCGAACATACATGCCTTACAGGCCTTCAGAGTAGGCCCCCTCTGATACAATGCATGGTTGACGTTTGTAGAATAATAATAATAATAACCTCTCCTTCTTTAGAGGTTAATAATAATAATAATTTATTATTTATACCCCGCCCATCTGGCTGGGTTTCGCCAGCCACTCTGGGTGGCTTCTAACAAAATATTAAAACATTAAAAGCCTCCCTAAATAGGGCTGCCTTCAGATGTCTTCTAAAAGTCTGGTAGTTGTTTTTCTCTTTGACATCTGGTGGGAGGGTGTTCCACAGGGAGGGCGTCACTACTGAGAAGGCCCTCTGCCTGGTTCCCTGTAACTTGCCTTCTCGCAGTGAGGGAACTGCCAGAAGGCCCTTGGAGCTGGACCTCAGTGTCCATGCAGAACGATGGGGGTGGAGACGCTCCTTCAGGTATACTGGACCGAGGCCGTTTAGGGCTTTAAAGGTCAACACTTTGAATTGTGCTCAGAAACGTACTGGGAAAACTGTTGGAAACTTCTGGAGAAGTCCACTCTTCATACTGCTTTCAGTTCCCTTGTCACAGCAGCTTGGACATGTGAAATGTTGGAAAAATCAGTGCCCTTTCAGTGCAGATTTCAGTTTCGGAAAAAGAAAGTAATCCGGTGGGGCCAGATCAGGAGAATATGGAGGGTGAAACAACTCAGTAACCTCAGGAACGATTTCACGTGGAATATGAAATTCTTCCGCCATCATTCAGATGGACAAACGCCAATCCCGCATCAGTAACTCATGAACTCTGTCGACATTTGCCACTGTTCTGTTCGCCTGCCACACTGAGGGTCATCTTCGATGGTTTGCCGCCCTTCACAGAAGCGCTTAAACCACTCATACACTGTCTTTCGAGCCAGGTGCTTTAAAAGTGCTTTGAAAATATGGTGTGGATGTGACTCTAAACAAGTTTTGGCTGGGCTTCACCAGGTCCTGTTGATTTAGCTACTGCCCCCTTTTGCGTAAATAGAAATGATGTATACAGTGGTGCCCCGCAAGACGAATGCCTCGCAAGACGAAAAACCCGCTAGACGAAAGGGTTTTCCATTTTTCGAGGCGCTTCGCAAGACGAATTTCCCTATGGGCTTGCCTCGCAAGACGAAAACATCTTGCGAGTCTTGCGAGTTTTTTCCCCTCCCCCCCTTTTTCTAAGCCGCTAAGCCACTAATAGCCGCTAATAGCTGCTAATCCGCTAATAGCGCTAATCCGCTAAGCCGCTAATAGGGATGCTTCGCAAGACGAAAAAACCGCTAGACGAAGAGACTCGCGGAACGGATTATTTTCATCTTGCGAGGCACCACTGTATACCTCGCCAACCCAGCGACTTGGCATCTCTCAGAGATGACTGTGGAAGTCAGATTTTTGATCCCTGCAGCCTTTCCAAGAGACTTCCTGCTTCCTTTCTCGTGCCCCCTGATAAAGTTGCTTCCCAACACTGCAATAAAAAAGGAGCTACAAAGCAACGCCAGGCATGTAGCTGTGAGGGCTCTGAGTGGCTGTCACACAAATGGTAAAGTTAAATTGATATACTGCAAGGCTGTGTTGGAGGAGTTCAGCAGGAGCAATCGGCACGTCTCTCCCGCCTGCTGTGGCCTTTGCAGGGTCCCGCCTCTTCTTGAATAATAAGAGGAAGTCACCATGTATGTGGCCTTTAATTGCTTCTGAGTAGATAAACTACATGCCATAAATGTCAAAGGGAGAAAGGGAAGTCTTATGTGCTTCCTTTTTCAACCTTAAGCATTCATTAGTTTTGCAAAAAGCTGGTTACACAAGTGAAGCGACAATCACCCCGATTTTAGCAGCTGGCAAAGCACCCCGTTCTTCTGAGGGACATCACCGCCCCCCCTTCAATTTTTTATTTACACTTTTCAAGTTTATACATTTCACTTAATTTTACAATCATTTTGACATTTCAAAGCCTGACTTCCTTCCCTCTCTTTCTGTGGTTCCTTAAATTTATTTTTAATATCTTCTGCATATCCAAATTACGGTAACTTAATTTGCTCACTTATTCATCTTCTTTAAATATATACGCTTATGAAGCTGCAGGTTATAAAATAATCCTGCCAATGTTCTTATCTGTTTACAATTTATCTGTAAATATTCAATAAACCATTTCCATTCTTCTATAAAAAGTTTATCTTGATTTCTTATTCTGATAAGATTCACCATTTCTGCATATTGGGCTAGATGCCCTTCAAGGTTCCTTCCAGCTGCATGTGTCTATAATACTTTGCCTAAATCAGGGCTCAGCAAACTTTTTCAGCAGGGGGCCGGTCCACTGTCCCTCAGACCTTGTGGGGGGCCGGACTATATTTTTTGGGGGGGAAATGAGGCAAGATCACCACGAGCCCCAGTGGCTGCTTACCTGTGTCTTGTGAGCGGCAGGAGCTGGCGGCGGTGGGGGGACGATGAGTCGTGCGCGAAAGGGCTCTGGAGAGGGGCTGCTTAAAATGGCGACCGCTCGAGCGCTGCTGCTGCTGGCACCAACAAAGCCCAGCCCCCTTCCTCCTCTAGGCAGGGCGGGGAGAAGCCAGGAGGGAGGGAGGGAAGAGGTGGCGCCGCCGCCGTGTGAGGGAGAGGGAAAGAACATGTGCACTGGCGATCCACGTGGTGATTCCTGGACCGTCTGCGGGCCGGATCCAGAAGGCAATTGGGCCTGATCTGGCCCGCGGCCCTTAGTTTGCTGACCCATGGCCTAAATGAACAAAGCACTGCACACGTGCTATCTTAGTAATCCTTAAAAACAAATCCAAAATGCAGGATGTTGTTGTTGTTGTTTACAGTATCATAGATGGGGGCAGGACAGACACAGAGGATTGGAGTTTCCATGCACATTATCACAATCGATGGGCTTCAAATGCTGGCTCAACAAAGAAGTCTACCCCATTCTTGTCACCAAGGCAAGACATCAAATGGACATTGGCAAGCAGGCTTTTAAAGCCGAATTGGGCAAATTTTCCTTGGAAGCAAACAATGTTGAAATTAATGAGACTGACTGCTTGGTTTATGCATACGTAATTGGTTAATTAATATATTTTTTAAACCGCTTAGAGGTTTCCTTACAATAAAGATCCACTTTTAGTTGCTCTCCTTCTCTCTCTGGGAAAAAATAATATCAACAATTCTGTAAGCTACAAATAGAGAAGTTAATGTTAAGTTGTGCTTTGAGATGCACTGCTTTTACTCTGCTGGGAGTAAAACTGACCAGAAAATTCTGCAGTTTCACCTCCTTAGCGTATCTCCTCTCTGCAAGCTGAGTCACCCTTCTACTGCATGGAAGGAAGCTCTCAGCAGCAGCCTTTATAAAAAGGAACTGGATGGAGGGGAACAGTATTTATTTATTTTATCTTCCCCTAGGGATGCATGAACTGGATTCCTCCCCCTAAAAGCTCAAGGGGTGAATCCTACTTTTGCGGTTTCACGAAGGAGAGTATATGGTGAAAAAGCTGACCATTGAGGTAACTGGCTGAGTGCTAATTTGGACAGAGGTTCCCTTAGTCCAAGCCCTTTGAACCATGATTCAGGACTATTGTCTTTGTCCATTGAGTTTTCTTGGCAGGGATACTGGAGTGGCTTGCCGGTTCCTCCTCCAGGTGGATCACGTTTGGTCAAAACTCTCCACTATGACCTGTCTATCTTGGGTGCCCTGCTCGGCATAGTTCATAGCTTCTCTGAGTTATTCAAGCCCCTTCGCCACGGCAAACTCCAAAATGCAGCAGTCATAAAAACATACAGCATCCATACTGCATCAGGGCAATGGTCTATCTAGACCAGGGGTCAGCAAACTTTTTCATCAGGGGACCGGTCCACCGTCCCTCAGACCTTGTGGGAGGCTGGACTATGTTTTGAAAAATTGAAATACCTTGCAAGCCGGTCCCGCAACTGCCTCCGGACCTGGAGGAGGAACGCACTCTGCATGTGCTCAGGAGCACGTCTTGGCGCCGCCTGCTCACTGGCATTGTTGAGGAGTAGCAGCCGCTCCATCCCTGCGTGGCAGCTGAGCGCGCCACCAGCAGCAGCACTGAGCCAGGTGCCAGACGTGGGGCTAGCAGGTGCGCCAAGCTCTGGCTGAAGCCCTGCAATGCACCCATCATGATGCCCTTGGCGCGACCCAGACCCGCCGCCCACCTGCCCACCTCTCTGTCCATGGCCGCGCCGGTTTACCTCAGCCATGGGCGGCGAAGCGTTGGATTGGCTACATGAACTTCCTGCAGCCAATCCGAAGTCGCGCCAGCATTGCCGCTCGCCCAGAAGCCGTGCCAGAGTCGCGGAAGTCAGTCCCCACACGCTGAGGTGTCTGCAGTGCATGGGGCAGGACCAAGCAGGTGGTAGGATCTACGGGCCAGATTTACGATCCTGAGGGGCCGCATCCGGCCCCCAGGCCTTAGTTTGCCAATCCCTGATCTAGACCAGCCTTCTGTTCTCATGGTGGCCAACCAGTTGCCTTGAACTGATGGCCTGGTTACACTCTTAATCCACCCTTAACTCAGCTCTGACCTGCAGGAAGCATGCAAAATAGACAAGGTCCTTACACAACAAAGAAAAATGTCTCGGGTAGCTCTCTAAACAATGTCCAGTAACAATCTGTTTTTGTTTAGCGATATCCAATGTAGGATAACATTCCGAAGAATCCATTGCCTTTGAAACGTAGCCAATAAATGACCTGTTATTTATTTGCTGTCCCTCTCTATATTCTCCCTGCATTTATAAATTGCTCCTTTCCACTAAAAAAATGGCTTCCCTTTAATTCAGTGTCGGTTTGAAAAGCTCCATTTAGACATGGCCTAAGGGACCAATTATCCTGCTCCTTAAAAAAAAAAAAAAAGATTTGGGTGATTTCTGCTGGTGAGTTTTATGCCTCCATATACATGCAAAGGTCTGGCTTGAATAAGTGCTTTGGGATGTCTGGCTGAGCCAATAAGTCAGGTTTGCAGGTCTAAACCTCTGCATGGGAGTGCCTGGAAGCGGTTGGAGGATGGATGGTGGCTAATGGATTGAGGTTGAATCCTGACAAGAGAGAAGTACTGTTCTTGGGGAGATAGGGGGTGGGCTGGTGTGGAGGACTCCCTGGTGCTAAATGGGGTAACTGTGCCCCTGAAGGACCAGGTGCGCAGCCTGGGAGTCATTTTGGACTCACAGCTGTCCATGGAGGTGCAGGTCAGTTCTGTATCCAGGGCAGCTGTCTACCCTCCCTGAGACCCTCCCTGCCCGCGGACTGTCTCGCCAGAGTGGTGCATGCTCTAGTTATCTCCTGCTTGGACTACTGCAATGCGCTCTGTATGGGGCTACCTTTGAAGGTGACCCTGAAACTACAACTAATCCAGAATGCGGCAGCTAGACTGGTGACTGGGAGAGGCTGCCAAGACCATATAACACCAGTCCTGAAAGACCTATATTAGCTCCCAGTATGTTTCTGAGCACAATTCAAAGTGTTGGTGTTGACCTTTAAAGCCCTAAATCGCCTTGGTCCATTGGTCCATTGGAGCATCTCCACCCCCATCGTTCTGCCCGGACACTGAGGTCCAGCGCCGAGGGCCTTCTGGTGGTTCCCTCACTGTGAGAAGCTAAGCTACAGGGAACCAGGCAGAGGGCCTTCTTGATAGTGGTGCCCACCCTGTGGAATGCCCTCCCACCAGATGTCAAAGAGATAAACAACTTCCTGACAACTAGAAGACATCTGAAGGCAGCCCTGTTCAGGGAAGTTTTTAATGTGTGACATTTTAATGTATTTTAAATCTTTGTTGGAAGCCGCCCAAAGTGGCTTGGGAAACCTAGCCAGATGGGTGGGGTACGGGTAATAAATTACTATTACTATTACATGTTATTTTATTCTAGGGAAAATAATCTCTTTGCAGCCACCTCAACCAGGAAAACCGTGGGAGTTTTGCGCAGAAATTTCCCTGCCTTTTTCATGGGTTCATGCTGCTGCTGTTCATGCAACGAGCTGTGAAACAGCATGCTTCTTCTTTTGCCCAACAAGAAAGCATGCTGATGTTTCAGCACAGAAAAGGGAAAATCTGTAAGAATGGCAGAATGTAGACAGAGTGTGAGGAACAATGTGTGTGATTAACATTTACTGTCACATGGTCAATACGTGGCTTGTGCAGTGTGAAAGGAGTGATAGAAAATGGGACAGAACAAATTGTACCGCCTTGACATCAGTTAAACTAACACAATAAATGTTGGAGTTATGGGAGTGGAATTCCTTGATCTGGACTTTGTGCCGAGTATAAATCAATAACCTCTACACACCAAGAAAAGAGTTCCAAAGTTTTACTGCAAACCGTCTTTAAACTAGTTACAAAAAACCCCATTGTAAATACAGCTGAACACACTGATCTTAAGCAACTAGCAATTTAGTCTGGTTTTATTTAAGTTTTTTTTTGTTTTATTAATATAGTCCAAGAACTATGCTCTCTCTGGTCCCAGAGAGAGAGAGAGTCTGATAAAGCAAGTTACCGTATTGGCCTGAATATAACCCCCCCCATTCCGACTGTGAAAAGTTGAAGTGCGGCTTAAATTCGCGACCTTACAAAAATTGGCTTTTATGATATCACCGCTGAAACAGTCATAGGGTAAAACGGAACAATAAAATGCTTTATTGCTGATCTGTGAGCTTGAGATTGTTGTGCAATTAATTCTAATGTCATTCATCGCTTTCCCAGTATTTTACAATGCAGTATTGCTTTTTTTTATTTGCATTTATGGTGCTACGAACAGGTGTTTAACCCCCTTGTGGCTCCTCTCTAGTACTCGTAGGATTTTCTTCTACATTTACCATTTACGGGTGTGAGTGCCTGCGGAATTTTAAGGGAGCGGCTTATATTTGGGTGTGGCTTCTCTTCGGGCCAATACGGTACTTCTTCAATACTCAGGCAGTTTCTGAGAGAGACCCAGACTCTCAGGGATGAGTCATCAACTAGGTAACATGGAAACTAAGACTCTACCTTCTTTTTGGCTGCACAGCCTTTTGCACTTGCTCCAGTTCTCTGCGTAGCAGACATTCTGCAAATGCAAACCTCCACATAACATTTTATGCACATTAAACATACATGGGAATGCAGCCTCTGACTGGGGTCTTTAAAGACCCCTTTGCTGGCACTCCTGATGTGAGACTGAGCCCTGTCTTTCTGCTTTCTGTTTTCCTCCCCATTTGCCCAGATTGCAGAAAAGTGTTGCCAAGGTCTGTGCTGTGATTTTATCCCTTGGACTATGTACCACACTAAAATTTTAATTATGCTTCTTAACTATCTTAACTATCTGGAGCAATGTCAACACGCCCAAGGGATGTACCCGGATCAGATTGTCACTACACAAACAGAAGCTGGCATCGTTAAGGGAAGGTGTTTTCAAAATAAATAAATATTGGTTTGTGTTGGGGGGGGGGGCAAAAAAACTTTATATGTGCATACATCTTCTCAACCCCAGCTGCCCCCAGAAAAGAAAAACACCCATCAGCACTGCTGGAAAACTAAGGACACGACTGAATTCTCAGGCAAAGCTATTTTTTGAACACAGCCCTTTTGATACACTGATTTAAATAACTGTTTCAAGAGCATACCCACACCCTGACAGTGTCACTTACGCGGGTTTTTCTCCGAAAATTAATTTGCAACAGCAAACCTTTGTAGCAACTAAGATTTGCCATGGTTTAGACGGCCTCTTTCCCTTATCTAATGAATCCAGACACTGCAGACTTCTGAGGCTTTAAACTGATCAGCGGAGAAAGTCAACAGAGATTTGAAAGACAGCTCCTGCTGTAGACTCGGTGATTCTTGAAGCCAGTTTTGAAAATGCAAAACCCATATTTTTGCTCCTGCCGACTGTGGAATCTCGGTCTGGCAAGCGGGAGGAGAAACAGCAAACTTACTATGTGCTTTGTTTGATGTGCTGCAGTAGCACACTATGGGCTGTGTTAGGTTGTGGGTTGACATAACAGACGACACAGCGATTTCTCCAAAGCAGCTCTTTATTTTGTAAGCTGGAATAGAACTGACTGCAAACAGCTCAGCTGGCCTGCTTTTATAGGCAGCCAGCTGTCAACATTGTAGCAACAACAACCCAGGGTTTCCCGCCTAAAATAACTGACGTGGACCTGAGTGAAAACTATCTACAGACCTGAGTGAAAACTATATACAGTATCCCCCTGCTGGCCCAGAGTGAGAACTTCAGTACATAACAAGCTGTGTCCGCCTCTGTCACACAGTTGGGTGTTTGTGTCCCTTGGATTCGGGACTGGACCTGGACCGCATTACTCGGGTTACCCCCGGGCCCAGCACATTGTTCAAAGAAGGCTTCCGCTCTTCTATAAAATGTGCACAGTCACCATTGAGCCCTGGAGATTCTAGCAACAGTCAGCTGTTTAATCCATCTGACAATGCACCAGTTTCCCCTCCTATAGTTGTTAACTCCTCTGTCACCCAGTACTGTCGCCTTTGACTGGACCTAACCGTCCAGGGGTCCTTTACCTTTACCTTTTTGCCACCCCACCCTTCCCAGCTTCCATTTCAGAGTGCTGCATCGCCTGTAGAAGAGAAGTTTCTTTGCTGATCTTTTCATGCATGAACTATGAATGCACCAAAAAGCCAGGCGCGGTGGATATCTTGGAAGAACAGTTGCAAGCAGAAAAGAAAAGAAAAAAAATGAGAAAGTGGGGTGGGGGGGGGGAGGTATCCTGCCACTGCGGGCACAGATTTAGTTTCACAGCACTTACAAAAAACAGAACAAAAACCAGGCTTGATCCCTGCTTGCATATTTCACAATTTCTGCACCATTTCCAGCTCCGGCACAGCAGTCATTTAAGAGATATAGGTGTGGGCAGATGTGCTCGCAGGCAGGCTGAGCTGGGCCATCTACCGCCAATAAAATCCTTCAGCACTTATTCGGAAGAAAGGGAAATGAACAAGCTATTCAAAGCGATATCTCTTCACAGCAAAGGCAGGTTTACTGTGCAAGGCTGTGTGCGCACTATTTCATGCGGAATGAGCCAGCAGCCGCCGGAACGCCAGTCCCTAACTCATTACCCAGTAAAGCATTTGGAAACACCTTGAGCGTGAAAGGTGCTTTATAAAACCTTTGCAATATACAAGGAAGAAAGATGTTGCGTGTGCCTGACTTGTCCCTGTTCACTAGGTATCTGTTTTGGCAAGCCTGTTTTCGTCTCTGTTTTCCTTTGCGGAGAAGGACAACTGAGAACTGCAACAAAATGCGTGCCCTCGCCACCTTCACCCCAGTATGGCTCTCCTTTATTGCATACGCAGTCCAACATGACGACAAGAATCCACCGACAGCATGAGAATCAATCTGGTTTACCTGACTCAACTAGGCCTCCCCCTCTCACAAGTGCAAACAAACCCCACTGCGGCCAACCACAGAAAACCAACCACACCCTGCCCCCCAATACCCCCCCCCACAACCAAGGAAATGTAATAAAGGCATAGAAAGAGATCCTACCCAGTTGACACTGACACAAAACCCCACATGTACACTATACAAAATAATATAAGCCTCCCCCCTCCTCTTCCCTCCTCTTCTTCCCCAACCTTATACTGTACAGTGGTACCTTGGGTTACAGACACTTCAGGTTACAGAATCCGCTAACCCAGAAATAGTACCTCGGGTTAAGAACTTTGCTTCAGGATGAAAACAGAAATCGTGCAGCGGTGGTGCAGCAG
The DNA here is from genome assembly GCF_951804945.1 of Podarcis cretensis. Classification (NCBI taxonomy): domain Eukaryota; kingdom Metazoa; phylum Chordata; class Lepidosauria; order Squamata; family Lacertidae; genus Podarcis; species Podarcis cretensis. The sequence continues at coordinate 124,487,265 of NC_137170.1, forward strand.
CAGTGGGAGGCCCCATTAGCTAAAGTGGTACCTCAGGTTAAGATCAGTTTCAGGTTAAGAACAGAACTCCAGAACGAATTAAATTCTTAACCTGAGGTACCACTGTACTCAACACTAAGGTCTCACAACAAGGAAACCGCCCAGAGTGGCTGGGGAAACTCAGCCAGAAGGGCAGGGTATAAATAATAAATTATTATAATATTATTATTATTATTGTAACTGATTTGTAAGGAAGACTGTAAAACCTGAAAAAAGAGACAAGGCATGTACTTTTGTAAATCGAGAAAATCACACACAAACACGTGTATGTGTGTGTGTATGTCCTCCCTCCTAATGGGAAGACTATTGGTCAGCGTTCTCCAGCCAGGTAAAGGTAAAGGTAAAGGGACCCCGACCATTAGGTCCAGTCGTGACCGAATCTGGGGTTGTGGCACTCATCTCACTTTATTGGCTGAGGGAGTCATGTGGCCAGCATGACTAAGCCACTTCTGGCGAACCAGAGCAGTGCATGGAAACGCTGTTTACCTCTCCGCCAGAGCGTTACCTATTTATCTACTTGCACTTTGACGTGCTTTTGAACTGCTAGGTTGGCAGGAAGAGGGACCGAGCAACAGGAGTTCACCCCATTGTGGGGATTCGAACCGCCAACCTTCTGATCGGCAAGTCCTAGGCTCTGTGGTTTAACCCACAGCGCCACCCGCATTCCATCTCCATCTCCAGCCAGATGTTCCCTCAAAGCATGGCATTCCATGTTCTCCACCCTCAGCTGACACTTAACATCCTGAGGCTACTCAGTTCTCATTGGGCTCCCCTCCCTCTCTTGGAGGAGCATGGAGGAGCATGGAGCCTGAGACCTACCTATTTGGACCCAGGGAAGATTTACAGGTGCAACCTGTGTTTCCTACCACTTGGTATTCAGAGGCACACCACCTCTGTTACTGGACCTATTACACAGCCAGTACATACCACAGTATCCCTGCACTTTAAATAAAATTAAGGACCACCTCTGCCTATTGGAACCAACCTGGGCCCTCCAACCATCATCTGAGGCCCTTCTCCATGTGCCAATTCCACAGGGGCCCCAGAAGGTGGCAACACAAGAATGGAGCTTTTCAGCAGTGGCTCCCCTGCCGCCATCATTGCATGTCTTTAGGCAGCAAGCAAAAACGTTTCTCTTCCTCCAGGCCTTTGGTTTTTAATTATCTGCTGCCTCCCTCAACAAGTGGGATGTTTTCGTCCTGTCTTTTAAAAATATGAATGAGTTTTAATTTTTTTTCTGTTTTCTTTTCTTCTGCTTTTAATGTATGTGTTATTATTTTGTGGTTAAGTTGCTTTGAGTTACTTTTCTTTAAAAAGTGACTAGATTTCATAGAATTGTTGAATTGGGAGGGACACGATGGTCATCTAGTCCAACGTCCTGCAACGCAGGAATCTTTCACCCAGCATGGGACTTGAACCCACAACCCTGAGATTAAGAGTCTTATGCTCTACCGACTAAGCTATTCAGGGGTTGGACTCCTGGGATGCTTTTGAACTCTACAATTATATGATTCTAAGTTGCTTTTGAATTATTGATGCTTTTGAATTATGGTGCTGGAGGAGAGTCTTGAGAGTCCCATGGACTGCAAAAATAACAAACCTATCCATTCTGAAGGAAATCAGCCCTGAGTGCTCACTGGAAGGACAGATTGTGAAGCTGAGGCTCCAAGACTTTGGCTACCTCATGAGAAGAGAAGACTCCCTGGAAAAGACCCTGATGTTGGGAAAGATGGAGGGCACAAGGAGAAGGGGACGACAGAGGACGAGATGGTTGGAGTGCCTGGTGTGCTCTGGTCCATGGGGTCACAAAGAGTCAGACTCGACTAAATGACTAAACAACAACAAAGTTGCTTTTAATTCTTTTTCATTTTCCTCCTCCTCTCCTCCTCCTCCTCCTCCTGCCACTACAAGTTTAGCATAGGTACTTTTATATCTGTAATTGATGCAAAATGCTACACAGGACAATTTGTGCCGTGTTTCGAAGGAATGTGTTCCTTTGTGCCGTACTCTTTCAAAGTTCAAAGCCCTCCTTAAGCAAGGAAGAATTCCTTGTGACAACGTACTGAAATGCAGTGGGTTCACGAGGTTCAAAACGGATTCATAATCTGATTGAACCTACTCTCCAAAACGAGTGCACATTTTAAAAGGAATGTTTCTCAGTATTGATTACGTAACACCAAAAGTTCAGCGGTCAGTGGGTGGGCGCATTCAAGGGAAATTATGTTTCCTGGCATGGTGAGCTTCTGCAGGCAACTCAGCTAATGTAACGGAACAGATGAAGGCACGGCTAATGTGAAATTCCATCTCTCCATCAACAGAGCGGGTTTAACTTGCCCACCTCTGCACATGCATACGATTTGCGGAGAGACTTTGCCAAGGTTAGTTTGCTTCAGAAGTGCAATGGCCCTAAGTTTGTTAAGGGGAAACTTTTCAAAGGCTTTGAATAATGTGTTGAGGTCTACGCACAGCTCCTCGTCTCCAGTTAACGCTTCAGACTGCAGGCTGAAAAACGATGCGGGTGACAATGCAAGCTCAGAAAGCGTTTCTTTAAAGCCCAGCAGCGCCTCTTGACTGTCACTGGTAGTGGCAGTGAGGGAATTGGGGGTGGATGATGACTTGATCCAAGTTCTGCAAGTCGCTCTTATCAAAATTGCCCCAGTTGCAGTTTGTGGTTGGGTTGTTGGCTACGAGGCCAGAGAACCTCGCTCTCCTCTTTTATTTCCAGGCAGAAGGCAAAGTTTTAATGCATAGAGTTGCTTGCTAATAATTGAGCCTGTCTGCCGAGATGAAAGAGCTTCACCCTTCTCAGAAGCTGTCACTTTTAATGAGCCGGCCTTGTACTATGAGGAATCTCATTCCTGTTCAATATTTTGTACAGGTCTTTCATGTTGTCCTGGAAATTGGTACAGTGGTTGAACTTGTTTGTTTTTGTATCCAACCCTCTCCCCAAAAAGGAGGGTGGAGGAGGAAATTTGTGGAACATTAAAGCTCAAAAAGAAAGTGAAATGAAGAGGACCCTTAATAACGGCTGGTGTTCTTTTATTAAATGAATATGATTTAAGGAATGTGCTTAAGCTAGCGAATAGGCTTTGTAAAATAGAAAACTAAGTTATAAGTAAGAAAAGGTCAAAATTTAAGGCAACATTTTGTTTAATTTTAAGGTATGAGTAATTGGCAAAAATTATTTTAAATTTAGAAGTATAATATTTGGAAAGTACAAAATAAGGTATGAAATAAGGTAATAATTTGCTGACATTCTGATTATAAATAATGCAGGGTAAGGAGATGCGAGGAAGTCCAGTTAGTTATATCTTTGTATCTGTTTTTTATTTGTTTTGGTTTTTTGGTGTAGGGATTTTGTATTATGTATTTTGAAAATTTAATAAAATATTTGTAAAAAAAAAAAAAAAAAGAATGTGCTTAAGCTGAGGTAGGGCATAGCTCAAAGTCGAAATCCTTTTTCAAGCAGTAAGTCCCAGAATTCATGGTGGGCCACTTTGACAGACGTCAAAATCTGACATCATCTTCTGTCAGGTGACTCACACTTCAAACGATGGCTGCAAAAGAAGAATCTACTTTGAATTCAAGTTTTTCTACAAGGGAAGAATCACCGTTTGCAGGTGGGGCTTAAATGCAGGTCACAGCTGCAAAAGGTTGCTTTTTACATTCCTGCAAAGCAGCAAAGGAAGATCCTTTACACCCCAGCTTGAAGTCAAGATGGCGACACAAAAGGGAGAATTGAGAGTACACGGAAGTGGGATACTACTAGCCCAGAGATGGAAAGAAGAAAGAGTTACTACCAGAGCGGAATGGCAAACTAAGCTGATGAACTACGCCGAAATGGCAAAGCTGTCTGGAAAGCTCAGGAACCAAGAGGACAAAAACTTTAAAAAAGAATGGGGAAAATTTATAATTCATTTAGGAGACCACTGTAAGCAGATGAAAACATTATCAGGATTTTAATATCACTTGTAACATGAGATTCACTTTGGTTGGATACAAAATATATATTATGGAAAAATATGTAGTTGAAAATGTTAACAATAAGACCAATGGAGTAGATGGAGTGAAGTCTCGAGATTCAGAGAAATCTCCATATACAGAATTAATAATAATAATAATAATAATAATAATAATAATAATAATAATAATAATAATAAAATTTATACCCCGACCATCTGGTTGGGTTTCCCCAGCCACTATGGGCGGCTTAAAACTGAATATTAAAAACACAATACAGTATCAAACATTAAAAACTTCCCTAAACAGGGCCGCTTTCAGATGTCTTCTAAAAGTCAGATAGTTGTTCATCTCCTTGACATCTGCTGGGAGGGCGTTCCACAGGGCAGGCGCCACTACCGAGAAGGCCCTCTGCCTGGTTCCCTGTAACTTGGCTTCTCGCAGTGAGGGAACCGCCAGAAGGCCCTCGGAGCTGGACCTCTCAGTGTCCGGGCTGAACAATGGGGGTGGAGACGTTCCTTCAGGTATACAGTAAATATGCATTTAGTATTGTTATAAACTTATATTTGTAAAATCAAATAAAAAATTATTTCAAAAAAAAGGGAGAGTACACTGAAGTGGGCTCCTAATGCTTTCTTTGCAGCCGAAAGTCAGCACTTCTTGAATCTGGAATCTGTTTCTGTCACTGTGCAAAGGTAGAACTGGCTCAGGAGTTTTCCATGAGCTGCATTTAAAAGCCACAGTTTCAACTTTCTGGTGCTGGATGTCATCTATGACAGCCAGTCTGGAACAGATGGCTGAAGACAGTTTGGAATGGCTTGGTGGGAAAAGCCTGGCCAACCTAGCTAGATCCATGAGATGGGATTATGTAGGATCCCAAAGTCCTGCTTCCTTAGGTTCCTAAGCATATCTTAGCAGACATAAGGCCTAGGAATTTGTTCCTTAGAAGACGAAAACTGAGCTTCCCTGCATACACTCAGACCCTGTTCGTATGCATAATACCGTGTTAGAATGGATCTTCTAGTATAGCATATTATAAAACATGAATGAATCCTTTGGTTTTCAAGATGAAAGTAAAGCCCAGCACGACAACATTAGGTTCCATTACAGCTGAGCCACTTTTCTTAAATCGCAGACCAGGAAAGTGCAGAAAACCAATACCTGCTGAAATATCTGTGCTGTGCACTGACTTTGACACATATCTCTCGTCTGCTTTTGCAAACCTGTATATTTCTTTAACCTCCCGGTTCCCTTTGATCCGCAAAGCGAAAGAAGCAGCACCATTTCATCTAGAGAAAGGTTTTTAAAGGCCTGAAGCAAATGACAGTGACCGCCTCCCCCTCCCCCTGGAATTATACATATTTTGAAATCAGTCCATGATGTAGCCTCATGAATCCTATTGCAAGTGAAGTTAAAAGGGAAAAATAAAAGGGTGCTTTTAAGCAAGCAGGCGGTAGACATCACCCCACCAAACTGCAGGAGATGATCAGGTTTACAACGTTCTTAAGTCTCGCTGGTGTTATAAGAATTCTAAGGTCTCAAATATAAATTAAATGTTCATAAATGTACAAGGCAAACACATGCATAAGTATACAAACTGTTATGTACTGAAGTTCTCACCCTGGGCCAGCAGGGGGATACTGTAGATAGTTTTCACTCAGGTCCACATATGCAAATAAGGGATTGAAAGTAATGTTCAGTGATTGGATAGGTACAGAAAGTGGTTCCTGTTGCATTGTAGTGGAGTTCTATATAAGCAGGCTGGCTGAACCCTTCAGTTCAGTTCTGTTCTGGCCTGTGAATAAACAAGAGCTGTTTGAAGAATCGCAGTGTCGTCTGATATGTTCACCCACAACTTAACATAAACCATGTGTCTGAAATAGTTCAGGAGAGCAATCCTGAAGCCATTTTGACTCTCCCAAATTGACCTCAAATATTTCTCTGCAAGGAGAAAGGAAACGGGAAAGCCTCGCCATTGTCTTTTGCTTACAAATCCTGTCTTAAGGGCGTATTTGTGTATGACTATGGCGAGCCTGTGACCTGGATTCAGGAACTAAACTATGAACCATAACAAAAGAATGGCCAGGCTGCCCAGGTAATGCAACCAGTGACCATTATCAGGTATCCTGGCAGACAGGATTTTTTGCTGTAGACCGCCTCCTTCCATGATGTATGTCTGCTTTTTAGGGGGTGGGGATCTTGGGCTACAGGGTGGGCAATTTCAAAAGTCTATATAAGGGCTTGCGCACCATTGTTCAGGGTTCTCACCTCCCTCCTGCGCATGGTGAGTGGGGACCCTGTTGCAACAGTTTAATAAAGATCAGGCTGACTAGTCTCTTTGCTTCTCAGTATACTCTGGTTGGCCTCTGTTATTTTCTCCTACCGATAAGGAACCTACTTAAGGACTCTAAATGGGCTCTTGGATACGCCATAAGAGAAAAGGAGCAGTTTCCCCCCCTTATATCACTGGGGGTAGTAGGGAGAGCCATGGATCCTGACCTTTGAGAACTATTATCTAAAAACAATAAGGGCTGCAATTCTGTATCCACTTACATGGGAGTAAGCCCTAGGGAACTGAACAGGACTTATTTCGGAGGAGACATGCACAGAATTATGGTTCTATTTATTTCACTCCCTCCCCTCCTAATCTGCAAGAAAACATTTTGCTTCATCGAAAGAATAGTTCAGCCTTGCGTACAACAGTTCCTCAAAATAGTTCCTCAGAATTGCAGTAGGAGCTGAGAGTTCCCCTTGTCAGTAAGGAGCATTTGTTTCCAGCCAATTCATTCTCCTGTTTTGGGCCTTGCTGGTGTTTTCTCTCCCCCCCCACCCCCCTCTTTTGTAAATTAAAAGCTGTTACTCCTTTTTCTTCTTCTGTAACTTGAAAGGCTACGCGGGAGTCATCTATGGAAGTAGTACGCAGAGCGCAGTTATGATTATTATTAGAACTGAATCTCCTTTCAAATTCTTCCCTTTGAGAAGAAAGGCAGAAACAAAAGACATTAAACTGAAGGGTCACATGTCTCTTAAGAACACCTGCATGCTCATCACTGGATGAAAAGATAACATTAATGCTTCATTTTCTTAATCTTGGAAAAACTAGTTGAGATCATTTGAAATGCGGCATCACAGCTCACCAGGGGTGACCCGTCTCATTCTGCCGCCTGAGGTGAAACAGGAAACTCCTGCTGAAGCCTTGCTTACATTTAAAGTGCCCATCCCAAATGCTGGAAACTGCAGTTTACCCTTTACAGAACTGCAATTGTCACTACAATAAAGGTCCCACTTTTCCTTAGCATGTCCCTATTCTTATCAGATAAATGTTGGGTGCTATGTATTTATGCAACCCTCTGAGACAAGGAGATAGTAACTATACAACCTTTAGAAGACATTCGAAGGCAGTCCTGTATAGGGAAGTTTTTTTTTTAAATGTTTAATGTTTATCATCTATTTTTATATGTTGGAAGACATGCAGAGTAGTTGGGGCAGCCCATTCAGAAGGGCAGAGTATAAATAATAAATAAATATAATTAAAATAAAATTATTATTAAGGAATAAAGGTAAAGGGACCCCTGACCGTTAGGTCCAGTTGCGGACGACTCTGGGGTTGCAGTGCTCATCTCGCCAGTGTGGTGTAGTGGTTAAGAGCGGTAGTCTCGTAATCTGGTGAACCGGGTTCGTGTCTCCACTCCTCCACATGCAGCTGCTGGGTGACCTTGGGCCAGTCACACTTCTTTGAAGTCTCTCAGCCCCACTCACCTCACAGAGTGTTTGTTGTGGGGGAGGAAGGGAAAGGAGCATGTTAGCCGCTTTGAGACTCCTTAAAGGGAGTGAAAGGCGGGATATCAAATCCAAACTCTTCTTCTTCTTCTTCTTACTGGCCGAGGGAGCTGGCATACAGCTTCCGGGTCATGTGGCCAGCATGACTAAGCCGCTTCTGGCGAACCAGAGCAGCGCACAGAAACACCATTTACCTTCCCGCCAGAGCAGTACCTATTTATCTACTTGCACTTTGACATGCTTTCGAACTGCTAGGTTGGCAGGAGCAGGGACTGAGCAATGGGAGCTCCCCCCGTCACAGGGATCTGACCTACTGATCGGCAAGCCCTGGGCTCTGTGGTTTAGACCACAGCACCACCTGCATCTCATATTATGGAATAAAGGTAAAGGTAAAGGTAAAGGTACCCCTGCCCGTACGGGCCAGTCTTGACAGACTCTGGGGTTGTGCGCCCATCTCACTCAAGAGGCCGGGGGCCAGCGCTGTCCGGAGACACTTCCGGGTCACGTGGCCAGCGTGACAAAGCTGCATCTGGCGAGCCAGCGCAGCACACGGAAACGCCGTTTACCTTCCCACCAGTAAGTGGTCCCTATTTATCTACTTGCACCCGGGGGTGCTTTCGAACTGCTAGGTTGGCAGGCGCTGGGACCGAGCAGCGGGAGGGCACCCCGCCGCGGGGATTCGAACCGCCGACCTTTCGATCGGCAAGCCCTAGGCGCTGAGGCTTTTACCCACAGCGCCACCCGCGTCCCTCATTATGGAATAGGACATCCCTATTTTCATTGGAAGGGGACGCAGGTGGCGCTGTGGGTTAAAGCCTCAGCGCCTAGGACTTGCCGATCGAAAGGTCGGCGGTTCGAATCCCTGCGGCGGGATGCGCTCCCGCTGCTCGGTCCCAGCGCCTGCCAACCTAGCAGTTCGAAAGCACCTCCGGGTGCAAGTAGATAAATAGGGACCGCTTACCAGCGGGAAGGTAAACGGCGTTTCCGTGTGCGGCTCTGGCTCGCCAGAGCAGCGATGTCACGCTGGCCACGTGACCCGGAAGTGTCTCCAGACAGCGCTGGCCCCTGGCCTCTTAAGTGAGATGGGCGCACAACCCCAGAGTCTGTCAAGACTGGCCCGTACGGGCAGGGGTACCTTTACCTTTACCTTTATTTTCATTGGAGAAATGTTGGAGGCTATGCCATTGCTTACCCTGGATTCAATCTAACATCAAGTTCCCCTGTGTTTTCCCCCCGTTGAGAATTCTTGCATGTCTCCCATTCACTTTTCAGGAATGGATGGCTGAAATCTTGGGGCACATTCTCCTCTTAGAAAGGATTTGCCCATATTCTGATGATAGTTGGCAGAGCACGGACGGTTTTCCCATGGGACATATGGTGGTATGAGGTCACTAACCCTGTCTCCTTCTCCGAGGACACCTCCGGACCAAGATACCTAGAGATTCATAGCAACATTCTCAATGCCTTCCTGGTTTGCAGCAATGCGAAAGACAGATGTTGGCTCTGTGACTGCCATCTGCTGGATCTATCACAAACTGTCTACATGCCTCCTATAAATTCTCAATTTTTCCTGCTAATCCACACACAACAGACAAAGCATAAGCACCCAGGCTTGTCAGATCTAGTTTGTGTATTCCCCCCCCCCCAGTACCCCAGAATCTACCAACTAGAACCTGGTGCAAAAGACATAGAGTTAGACTTGAGCACATCCTCAACCTAAGGGATTTGTTTTCAGCACCAAAACTGAAGTGTCCTTCAGCAGAAAAAGCCCACTCCTTTCCCCTCTCTGCTGCCTAATTTAGATGTGGAAAGTCGTTTTCTTGCTGCTACTATTGACCATTAATGTGTTTGTTTATTTGTATGCCGTTTTCCCCACACAATTGTGTGAAACCCACCATTGCAGCTGTAAACCAACAGTGTATATAGCAATTAAAAGAACTTGTTGAGTAATAATTACAAAGAAGGATAATGCCAGTAAGTAAGCACATCACTGAAAAAAACTACAGTATTCCAATTAAACCACTGGGTTTAAAAAATCCACTCTAAACCTATTGCTGATCATCCAGAGATCTGCCTTCTGCTGACTGGTAAATAGTAGTACTGCAATATTTCTCCACATTCCACAAACCCTTTGCCAGATTCCACACCAGGGATATCCACTAGGGCTGGCTGATATTGGGTTTTCAACATCTTGGTGTATCGCCAGCCAAACAACACGGTTTGGCAACATACCATGATGTTTAAAAAAGCTGCGTTGGCCCCATCCAGTAAGATGCTAGGTGAAACTGCTGCAGCTCTCGTGGAAGCTGAGGTGCTTTCATCCCAGCGCCACACGAGCTAGCTTGCCCATGCAAGGTAATGGGCACCATTGTGTCCATTATTATTAGGGACGCGGGTGGCGCTGTGGTCTAAATCACAGAGCCTCTTGGGCTTGCCAATCAGAAGGTCGGAGGTTCGAATCCCTGCCATGGAGTGAGCTCCTGTTGCTCTGTCCCAGCTCCTGCCAACCTAGCAGTTTGAAAGCACGCCAGTGCAAGTAGATAAACAGGCACTGCTGCGGCGGGAAGGTATACAGCATTTCTGTGCGCTCTGGTTTCCGTCATGGTGTTCTGTTGCGCCAGAATCGGTTTAGTCATGCTGGGAACATGACCCGGGAAAGCTGTCTGTGGACAAATGCCGGCTCCCTCAGCTTGAAAGTGAGATGAGTGCCGCAACCCCATAGTCACCTTTGACTGGATTTAACCGTCCGGGGTCCTTTACCATTATACCTTTTAACTATTATTATTATTATTATTATTATTATTATTATTAATACCCCTACCCCCACTCATCTGGCTAGGTTGCCCCAGTCACTCTGGGCGGCGTCCAACACTTATAAAAACATAACAAAACATCAAACATTAAAAACTTCCCAATACAGGGCTGCCTTCAGATGTCTTCTAAAGCTTGTGTAGTTCTTTTTCTCCTTGACATGTAATGGGAGGGCGTTCCACAGGCTGAGCACCACTGTTAAGAAGGCCTTCTGCCTGGTTCCCTGTAACTTCACTTCTCGGAGTGAGGGAACTGCCAGAAGACTCTCGGCGGTGGACCTCAGTGTCCAGGCTGAATGATGGGGGTGGAGATGCTCCTTCAAGTTGCACCTGCCTTCACACTGCACATGCATTGGGGACTCGGCTGAGTGCATGTAGACACTTCCTGCAATTCAGAAACCACATAAAGAGAATTATATTCGAATCAGGCTGTCGAGTCCGTTGTTCAGCGTTTGTTTATTCCAGCCAAATGGATGTCGTAACACCGCCGGGTGCGTCCCCCTGTATATTGCTGTTTGGAGCATATTAGATTAAATGTGCCATTCATTTAATTATAGCAAGGTCAGTAACTGTGCTAATGAATGAGCTATACTGCCATGCATTTAGAGGTGAGAATGCTCCTTTACTACTTAGAACACCCTCTGACTGCATAATTCCATAAGGCACACAAAAGCAGGAATGTGTGTGTAAGGGGAACGCTGAACCAATGAAAGCTCAAGGAAAATGCTAAGTGCCCTGAAAGGCTAAATAAAAAGACAGAACAGTTTCACATGCTTTGGAAAGCCTTTTACGATTTCTTGGAGCTAAGCTGAGGCTGAATATGCATTCACTTGGCTTTCCCTCCTGTAATAAAAAAAGGTATCAAAGCAGCACATTTATTATGGATTGCCTAATTATTTAATGATGCTGCAGTTGTAAATAATTACGGGAAGTTCTTCCTCCTCCCCTCCTTCTCCCCAGCCAGTAAGTTTTCATTTAGAGGAAAAGATAAACCTACTTCAGTTACTGTCGAGAATGCAGTTCATACAGTGCAAGCATTATTATGTTTTCTCTAGTAAGTGTTTTGGACTGATGTTAATTATGTTCGACTGCAAGTCTGTCATGGATATAAACAGTTATTTACTCTACTACAGCGTAAGTAGCCAAGCCAGCTGGGATGACACCCGGGGCAGACCGCCCCCATTGCACCCCCCTTCCTCCACCACTGGATCAATGGGGAAAGAGAGTGTGCTGGGCCCGGGGGTAACCCGTTAAACACGGTCCAGGACCAGTCCAGAATCCGAAGGTTCTGCTGGGAGTCAGTCCAACATGGTCAAGGCAGGACACAAGGTAGGAAACCAGGCAAGGAAAGGTACAGGATCTCAGGCAGGATCTAGCATACAGCAATGTTGTTCCAGCACCCTGGGGCGGGGTCCGACAGCCTTTTATCTTTGTCGGGGTAGCAGCCGGTCCTGATCTGCTGGCGACTCACCTCCCTGTTTCGCCCGAAGGCGAGCACTCCTCCTGCGAGTACTCAGGTCTCTCCTTCTCAGACCTTAGTCTCTGCAGCTCAGGAGACGTCGGTGGGTTATTAGACCCAGGGGCCGCCTCAGCCTCCCCTGACCAAACCGGTAGTGGAGCAGCTGTAAGTGATGGCCCAGGTGAAGTGACTTGGCCCAGCTGGTGTTTGTTGCAGGGGAACCTGTGCAGACTGGGACTCTTCAGGATCAGGCCCCAGACTTGGTTCAGATGATGCCTGAGGCAAAGGTGCAGACTGAGACTCCTCTGGTTCCGAGTCCGAGCCTGAATCCCAGGCCATCACAGAGAGAGAGGAGGAGCTAATGGGGAAATACATTAGCACAGCGGCCTCGTTAAGAAGTGAACAGTCTCTTAATTATTTTACTATATGTAGGCCTAGGGCTCTTTTGTAAAATAATCTATACTTCTCTCCTAAATCCATGAGCTTGCAGTGTGGTGGGTGTATTAGGCTGTGGGGTTTTTTTTTGTGTGTGTAAAGGTCAGAAGCATCATTTTTTAAATAAATAATTTTTAAAATTAGTTTTCCAATATACCCCCAATAATAGCTAAATTATAACAATAACAATTGATCCCCAAATTATACAGTTATCAAATTAGTACATTTTAGTTTAAAGTGGCTCCCTTACATGGCAGATTTGAATCTGAGATCCCACTGGCACAATGCGTTTAAAGCACTATCATACCACTTTAAAGAGTCATGGCTTCCCTCAATGAATTCTGGGAACTGTGATTTGTGAAGGGGGCTGAGAGTTCTTAGGAGACCCTCACAGAGCTAGAGTTTCCAGAGTGGTTGAACAGTCAGTCCTTCTTTCCCAAGGAACTCTGGAAATTGCAGCTCTTTGAACAGGCATCTCCTAGCAACTCTTAGTACTACTCTTGACAAATGATCATTCCCAAGATTCTTTGGGGGAAGTCACAACTGCTTTAAGTGGTATAATCGTGCTTCAAATGTGTATCCCATATGGGGCTTTACCAAGTGAGTTGACTGAAGAGCGAAGTGCTTCTGAACACAACCTGTGGCCCGAAATATGGAGCGGGGGTGTCTCCTTGTCCTCCTGAAATGGCACCGCTTCTTCCTTTGCTCTTGCTTCTCTCTTTCTTTTGCATTTCTTGCCTGTCAGACCTGCTTAAATTTTGTAGCCTAAACCACCCACATATAACCAGCATACTTGAGTCTACAGTGGTACCTCTGGTTGCAAACGGGATCCGCACCGGAGGCCCGTTCGCAACATGAAAAGAATGTAACCAGCAGTGGCGGCGTCTGCGCACGTGCAGGTTGTGACTCGCTGCTTCTGCGCATGTGTGAGCAGCGAACCCCGGAAGTAACCCTTTCCGGTACTTCCAGGTTGCCGCGGGACGTAACCTGAAAGAACGTTACATGAAGCGGACGTAACATGAGGTATGACTGTAATTAAAGCATGGAGGACTTTATGCCATAGAGCAGAGGTCAGCAAACTTTTTCAGCAGGGGGCCGCTCCACTGTCCCTCAGACTATATTTTGGGGAAAAAAATAAATGACCGAATTCCAATGCCCTACAAATAACCCAGAGGTGCATTTTAAATAAAGGACACATTCTACTCATGTAACAACACGCTGATTCCCAGACCGTCCGCGGGCCAGATTGAGAAGGCGCTTGGGCCGGATCCGGCCCCCAGGCCTTAGTTTGCCTACCCATGCCATAGAGTAAGTTGCCCTGCCTGTCACTTCCCCTCACCTTGGGAGGAAATAGGTAACCAAACCTTTGGAGTCTGAAACTATTGTTTTCCTATTAGGGACTTTTACCATTTTGTAACCAAGCAACATTTCACTGCCTGTGCAACTTTTCTGATGGCTGCATGGAAAAGCACATGAATCTGACCTTTGGAGAATTTGTAAGTAAACCATTTTTTAAAACTTACCAAACATGTGGTCTATCTGTATGCTAGGGGAAATAGGAAACTCTGGGAGGAGATTTTAAAGTGGGATACTTTGGAATTCACTGGAAATGGCACATGTTAAAGTTTAACAGTCTATATTCCCACACTTTGCTTTGCTGCATGTTTTTTCATGTTAAATCTTTGCTGGGGTTCTCTCACGAAAGAGTACTTGCCTGAAACTTGGTTCTTGGCTTCTAAAGATTTCAACAAATTTAACACCGGAACTTTCTCAAATTATCACCGCAACCGCCTCATTGCTAAAAATGAGGCTCTATTGAAAGCAGCGCAGCAACGCTCCCCAGGAATCACGCTCATAATTCAGCGAACAGATTTCTTTTCAAATGTTTGTCATGCTAACATGATTTCATTTCGGGAAGAATGGCAAATGTTATTAAAAGTCAATGAAGCAAATGGAAGATGGGGATCGTTGAGCGAAAGACTGATAAAATCTGGCGGCCAATTATGTGGTATTTCTTGTCTTGGTTATGCTAATTCTACACGTTTTATCATATTTATGACTTTTAAAATGTGCATTGCTAAAAATTAATCTTTTTGTGCTTTAGGCGCACTAGTCTGTGCTCACCCAAGGTTGTGAAGTAGCTTTCTGGAACTTGTGCAGTAGTTAGAAAGTTGAGGCTTGCTTACATCAACGGTATAAGACCTCTTGTTGGCCAAGAAAGTCTGAAAATAGCCTACTTACCTTCATAACTGTGGCTTCAGAGAGGAACCAAGCTACTCACATGATGGGACAAAGATCGTGGAGGTATGTCCATCTGCTAAAGCAGCCTCTGACTGAGGGGCTCATTTCTGAAACATGTCAGAAATGTAAGCTGATACTCGTCCACCTGTCAGGGACCGTGCTGAGGAGGGCTGCACTGAGGAGGAATGGGGGGGGGCGCTTCCCAGGAGCAGGAGGACAGTATAGATTTGAAACAGTGGTTTGCAGAGGGATATAGTTCAGAAGGCAGAAGCTGGGAAATACTGGATGGGGAACAGTTAGCAGAAGAAACACTGGGAGAGAGAGCGTTAACAGATTCTCAATCTCTGGACAGCATTCCTCCGCTCTCCCCAAGGTCAAGAAGAGCTCAGAAAGTGTCAGAACAGAAAGCACAGAGGGGACAACCTCAGATTACAAGACGTAGGAGGGATGTGAATTAATAGGGATGGAAGAGGGTGTAATCCTTAATTGGGAGCACCGCCATTTCTAGGTGATGTGTTCTTTTGTCTCTCGCTGTGATTATTAAAGAATCTAACTAGTAAGATGTTCCTTTTGTTTCATCTTATTTACAGCCACGGGGGAGGAAACTGATTCCCCGAAGCCTGACACCACCTTACACGTGGCTATGAAGTCGGAAGTTGCTTGAGCTCTCTCATAGGTCATGGACTCAGGTTGCTGTTATGCTGAGTCATCCTGAGCAATGCACTCAGGTTATACCTGGCTTGATCCATAGGAAACAACCTTATTACTGAATCCCTCCAGCTCAGGACTGTTTACACTGACAGAGCAGTTGCTCTCGAGGGTTTCAGATAGGGGTCTTTTGCAACCCTACCTGGAGATGCCCAGGATGCCATTTGAGACCTTTTCCATGCAAAGTGTGTGGTATACTACTGAGCTGTAGCCCATCACCATGAGACACAGTCCTTCCTACCGTCAGAATAGGAGGTCCCTATTTTCATCGGAGAAATGTTGGAGGGCATGAAAATGGGATGCTCCTTCTGTGAACACGCCAGGGTTCACCACAAACATGCTGATCCTTCCCTGTTTTTTCCCTGTGGCCCTTTTTGGCCCATAAGCCTAATAGCATTCATGACTTGAGTTTGCTATTGGAAGGAATGATAGAAGAAGTTGTGATAAAATCTTAATTGGCTAATTGCTTTATGGCCCCAATTAGCCCCAGTTTATTGCGGTCCGGCACACTTCTTAGCCAAGCTGCGCCGACCTTCTTCTCTCCGGTTTCGCCTTGCAGAGTAAAAAACACAGCGGAAAAAACTGTTGCTACTGCTTAGATCCAAACACACCAAGCACCTGTGTGTCCCAATTTATCAGTTCTTTATTGCAGCAAAATATTTACAGCTCAGCATTTCTCAGATTCTCCTGGACTGCTAGCATTCATGGCGTCCGTCTCTTTCAGAGACAAAGAGAGAACAGAGAGTAAAGCTCCTCCCTCCTTCCAAACCTTGGAAACCTGACGTCAGAATGTGAGGCATTACTCAGAACAACTTAACCCTGTACGTTCTGAATCCCAACAGAAGTCCCGGTAAAGGTGTAGTGCATTGATTGTGGGGATTAATAATTATAATCAAGTAAAGGTGAACCTTTTATGAAGAGGCTCAGACCAGTGTGTGATAACTTATGGCAATTTCATACATTCAATTTTGCAGCGGAAAGGAAACCGTTGCCTTTGTCTAACATTACTCGCCAACTCAACTTTTCCGATATGAGAAAGTGTGTTCTCCCTCATGGAGAGCACAGGTTGCGGGCGGGGCTGACAAGACACCTCACTGTTACTAGGCAAATGGTTTGGCCATCCTTTAAGCAGGGGCGGGCTGTTACTGGGGAAATCTAGATGTTGCCATTTGTTGATTGACAGCCCTATTTGTTAAATACAAGGCTCGCAGCGAGGAACTTCCTCTTTTCACTGCTTACTTCGGATCACCCGCCCTCCCTTCCCTAATTTTAGGCTGTTTGCTTGACCTTGCTATGCCTGTCATGGGGTCATCTGCTTTGGGGCAGGGGCCTGGTAGGAATTTTGTCCATTTGGCTGATTAGTGTGTGCCACTTGGTTTTTGCCTACTGCGTAGCAAATCGTCACAAATTGTAAGGTTTGCGGTTAGGCATTGGTCTTGGAATTGGTTGGTGGAGGGGTATGGATTCGGCTGTGCCTGCCCCTCCAAAATGCTACTGCAGCTGCTGCTTCAAGGGTTTTCCGTTAAAGGAACCCAGGGGCTCCCCAAGCTTTTGTCCGAAACCCCCTGGCAAGGGGCTAGGGCCACGCAAGCCCCTGGGAGCATGCTGGGGAGAGGTGAGGCATGGTTCCCAGTCCCGTCTCTCTCCCCAGGTGACTTACCCTTCCTGACTTTGTGGGGGGTGCGAATGTCAGAGCTGTCCCTGTGCGGGGTCAGTTAGTGCTACCAATGCCTAAGCAACCACTCACATTGCTGTAATTTGAATAAAGTTGTGGCCAAAATTATGCCAAAAACCTTAAACAAAAATTAAGTGTCAATTATGTTTTTCTTTGGGGGGGGGTGTCTTGGGGACCTTGACGCGCAACAATTTGCAAATTGATATTCGGGGTTACATTATTCAATTAACATAACAATTATTTGTGGAAATGAGACCAACAGGTGTTCTTGTGCATTCAGATGAACAATTGCGGCTTCTTACCTAATGCGGCAGATTATTAACTTAACCGACTCTCCTCTTTTATCTCAATTAATTCCTCTATGTGTCGCATTTCTCTTATTAAATTCCAGTAACTGCAGCAATAAAGTTGACACGCTGAATATGATACGATGGGTGGTTTTACATTGCTCCGACTGCTTTTTTATAATACAATTATGAGGGGCTTCTTAAGTGTGATTCATTAAACTAATAGGATTTTAAAACAGCTACCCCTGCTCATTGATTCTTACCTATAATCTGGGATGTTTTCTTGCACTAAT
Organism: Podarcis cretensis; assembly: GCF_951804945.1. NCBI lineage: Eukaryota > Metazoa > Chordata > Lepidosauria > Squamata > Lacertidae > Podarcis > Podarcis cretensis. The sequence goes on from NC_137170.1 coordinate 124,504,952, forward strand.
AATTGGGCATGCTGTCACTTCGATGTTTGACATCGCTGGGGAAAAATAAAATAAAAGGAGTTCTCCTTTCATCTTGTAGAAATGTTACTTGATGAATAATTCAATACATAATCTGTACTTTGAACATTTTTTAATGTCAAGAATTCCAATGCGGGAAATGCTAAAGGGGAAGTTTTTCAAGTAACCTTAGACTCATAGCCCCTTTTTAAAAAAAATGAAAACAAGTGTGGTGTCGTGACTAGGACAAAAATAGCCAGCAGGGTGCAGCCTAGGTATTCCTAAAACTGCCCCCCACCAGTATGGCCCGGATGCTATTTGCGACAGACAAATCCTGGATATGTCTGGGAAATCCCAGACATATGGAAGCCCTAATGTCAGGGAGTCTCAGGCTAACCCATTTCCTAATCATTTAGGTTTCTTTTGGTGTTTGTTTTTTAAATCACTTTCAGTCTACTCAGACATTCTGAATTACCAAAAAATGTGCACTCCAAGAAAAAAGGAAAAAAGCCGAGGCAACACAGCGTGCCACCATATCTAAAAGTTGTTATTTTGGTTACTTCAAAAAAGCTTTTGCAGGCTTTGTCTGGGCTGTGAGTCAAGGCAGACATTTGTTCTTCCGTCTTCACCAGCTGAGATAAGGGAATCAATTTTACTTCATGAAAGATAAAACTATTGGTGCAGAAGATTAATGGAGATCTCTAGCTGCTTTATGGCAGTGGAGTCTTGATGATCAATCCAGAAATGGACAAAGGCCTCGCACTGTGTCACTCCTCTAAGGATATTGATATGCTATAGAGGCTTGAACACCGATGAGTCAAACCTTCCCCAATAGTTCAGTGTGACAGGAAGATAACTCAGGAGAGGCCCTCAGCAGAAGCTCATTGGGTAATCACAGGTTGGAGAGCTCTGTGAGCCAAGGTAGTGGCTGGTATTCTCGTAAATAGTTGTGCTGTTGCAAGGATTAGCTCTAGTGCAACTAGATTTCCTCTCCTCACCTGTGTGCAAACCCCAACATTTGCTTAGGAGGGTTTGGGGGAACTCTCAGAAAATATTTGTGGGGGGAGGCAAAGGCAATAGCAAATGAAGAGATCAACGGACGAATTTTTATGGAAGAATGGAGACCTTTATTTGGACAATTTGGAAGATATTCTAGTTTGTTTTTCCAACATATTTTGTATTAAAGATTTCTTGGTTTACAAAAGTATGTGCAATATCTCTTTTTTCAAGTTACATTTTCTACAGATCAGCTTCATTCGTTGAGGCATTAGTGTTATATTAGGAAGAAAAGGGGGGAAGAGGTGAGCAGCAAGAATATTTATCGCAAAGTACTGGAAAACACAAGATCTACCCACCCGGGAAGAATGGCAGATGAAGGTGATGGACTACATGGAAATGGCTGAGATGACTGGCAGAATCCGAGACCAAGGAGAAGAGTTGGTGGAAGAAGATTGGAAAAAAATTAAAGTTTATCTTCAGAAATACTGCAAAATTAAGGAATGTTAGATAGAGGTTGGAATAAAAGTAGGTGGTTTTAGCAGAAAAGATATAAAGGATTAAGTAAAAATGAATTGGTGAAAGAAGAGAATGCAAAATTATAATATATTAAGATAAATTATTAAGATAGGAAAAAATGGGGAAGGATTTGCTGAAATATCTAATTGAACTAGAATACAAAAATGGGAGGTGTGAGGAGGTCAAGGAAGTAAGCGAATGAAAATAAGTGATATAAAGGTTTGATTTGTTTTTTTGTTTTGTTTTTGTTTTTCTTTTTTGTATGATGTTTGTTTTATAGGTATTGTTTTCTCTTTTCCCTTTTTGATTGTTACTTATATTTTTTCTTTCTTTTCTGTAACCTTTTTTTTAAAAAATCCTAATAAAAATCTATATAAAAAAAAGAAAAGAAAAGGGGGGAAGAGGTGGAGGAGGGCATGGTGACTGGGGTCGGGGTCGGTGTTGGCGATGTTTCTATTCTACTTAATGTATGTGTGGGATTTTGTGTCAGCATCGCTTATGTGGGTTCTCTTTACTATTCGCTTGTATTCCTTTGGTGGTGAGAGATGCTGGGGTTGGCCTAGGGTGTGGTTGTTTGTTTGTGATTGGCTGTGGTGAACTTTGTTTTCGTGTGTGAGTGGGGTGTGTTTGGATCAGGTTAGCCATATTGATTCGTATGCTGTTGGCGGATTCTTGTCATTGTCTTGTCGGGCTGTGTATGTGATAAAGGGGAGCCATACCGGGGTGAAGGCGTCTTCTTCTATTTGTCCCCGTGTCAGTTTCAGTTTATTGGTAAGTTTTTCTAAAAAGCTGTTTCCCATACTATTTGATACCATTGGTCCATGCTTACTCCTGACAGGTCTCTCCAGTCGCTATGATGAGTCCACTAATACAGTGGTACCTCGGGTTACATACACTTCAGGTTACAGACGCTTCAGGTTACAGACTCCACTAACCCAAAAATATTACCTCAGGCTAAGAACTTTGCTTCAGGATGAGAACAGAAATCGTGCAGTGGCGGCACGGCGGCAGCAGGAGGCCCCATTAGCTAAAGTGGTGCTTCAGGTTAAGAACAGCTTCAGGTTAAGAACGGACCTCCGGAACAAATTAAGTACTTAACCCGAGGTACCACCGTAGCCATTTTTCACTGCATATTATATTGTCCTCTATTTATCCATAAAACTCTATTTATATCTGTTATGTACTAAAGTTCTCACCCTGGGCCAGCAGGGGGATACTGTAGATAGTTATGCAAATGAAGGATCGAAAAGTGACATTCAGTGATTGGATAGTTTGTATGCAAATGAAGGATCGAAAAGTGACGTTCAGTGATTGGATAGTTTTAGAAAATGGCAACAGTTACATTGTTCTGGCGCTCTATATAAGCAGGCTGACTGAGCCCTCAGCTTAGTTCTGTTCTGACATCTGAATAAAGAAGAGCTGTTTGAAGAATTGCTGTGTCGTCTGCTATGTTCGCCCACAACTTAACAATATCTATAGTTCTTTTCACATTGCAAGTGTTATTTGAATCCTGCTAATGTTTTTAACTGTTTATAGTGTTCTCTCAGTAAATTACAATTTCCCCCCAATCCTTGTTTAATTTTTTTATCACCCTGGTTCCTGATTTTTCTGGTCATTTTAGCCATCTCAGCATAGTCCATCAATTTTGTTGCCCACTCTTCTCTTGTAGGTATTTCGTCTTCCTTCCATCTTTGGGCTAAGAGTATTTGGGCTGCTGTCGTCGCGTACATGAACAGTCTTTTGTGCTCCCTTGGTATTTTGGCACCTAAAATTCCTAATTAAAAAGGCTTGCAGACAGTTCTTCTGTGTCCCACCTCCAAGATCCGGGATCTAAGTCACCGTCTTCAGAGCCCTCCTGGGGGTGGGGTGGGGGTGGCTCTCGGGTCCGCAGCTTCTACCATTCTTCCTTATCCAGCCAGTCCCTGACACAGGTTGACAATGGACCCTCTAATAGAGGATGGGACTTGGCAGGCGACACAACCTCTGAGGCCAGCCCTACTGATGTGTCACTGAGGAGGGAAGATTGGACAGATATTTGGAGTGAGAGCTCTCATCTATGGACTTGGAAGTAAGTATACCACTATGTTCAAGGTGTTTTACTTCCCAAGAAGTCTGTTTAGGGTGGCAGCCATAAGAGCACTTATCTGGGAGTAAAGCCCATTGAACATAAAGAGACTTACACATCGGAGTCATCGTGCAAACCATGAAGACCATCCCTGAGCAATGCCTTTGCAGACGCCTTAAAAATACAAATGACTGCAGTGAAGGAATAGACGTTCATTTATGTCTATTTAAATGTATACTCGCCTTTTTATGCAGCGCACATTCAAGGTGCCTTACTGCAACTTGAAAACAAGACAGTATGTGAATATAAATAAAATCCATTTTGAAATGCAATAACATCACTGATAGCAGACAATAAAACAGTCAAAGCTGCAGCGGAAAACAGAAGTAAAAGATGAACCGCAAACCACTCAAAGTCTCTAGCTGAAAAAGGAAAAGTGGCTTCACTGCTCTCTTAAAGTGAAGGGCCTAGATGGAGAAAATTATCCTACAACTTGGGTGCCACCATTGAAAAGCCCCCTTCTCACATCCCGAAATTTTCATCAGTTTTGAGAGCAGAAGGGGCTCAGAAGCCAAGAGTAAATAAATATAGCCGAAGATGGATAAAGTGAAATGTTTCGTGATGCAGAAAATGTAACTATTGGCCTTTTTAACCTAGTTCAGACATTCCCAAAGTGCTTCTTCCCCAAATACCCACTACAGTGGTACCTCAGGTTAAGTACTTAATTCATTCCGGAGGTCCGTACTTAACCTGAAACTGTTCTTAACCTGAAGCACCACTTTAGCTAATGGGGCCTCCTGCTGCAAGGGAATAACGTTCTGACAGTAAGAGCTGTCAGTCTCCTGCGAGAGGTGGTGGACTCTCCTTCCTTGGAGATTTTTAAGCAGAGGTTGGATGGCCACCTGTCCTGTATGATCTAGTTGAGATTCCTGCATCACAAGGGGTTGGACTAGATTACTCACTGGATACTTTCCAATTCTACCATTCTATGATTCTATGAGCTGGAAAAAACTTTCTGTTCATCTAGTTTAGGGGTTGTCAACCTGGTCATTACTGCCCACTAGTGAGTGTTTCAGGATTCTAGGTGGGCGGTAGGGGGTTCTATGGCACAAGCTGAATCCCCCTTCCATTGAGCACTGGTGGGTGGTAAGGAAATTTTACCATCAAAAAAGATGCATTAGTGGGCGGTAGGTATGAAAAGGATGACTACCCCCCATCTAGTTCAACCTCAAACCATCATTCAACAAGCACACTATAAAAAGATGCACCCAGTTTCCTAACAAAGCTGCAAGGAAGGTGTACATTGGCTTTTGGTTTAACAAAGTACAGTGGTACCTCTGGTTACAAACTTAATTCATTCTGGGTATCCATTTTTAAGCTGAAACCGTTCTTATCCTGAGGCGCGCTTTCGCTAATGGGGCCTCCTGCTGCTCACGCGCCTCTGGCGCGCGATTTTTGTTTGCATCAGGGGCAAAGTTCACAACTAGGAGCAGCTACTTCCGGGTTAGCAGAGCTCGTAACCTGAAGTGTTCGTAATCTGAAGCATTCATAACCAGAGGTACCATTTTCTTTAAGCCTTTCCACCCTAACTGTCATTCGTGGCTCTGTTAGAATTCCTACTCCATGATTGCAGTCATGGGATTGTTGTCTATCATATGACGGTGTATGTTTTGACTCCACAGAGTGGAAAGTGGTGGAAACAGGATGTTTGTGTTACCATTGTCCTTTGTTCTTTTTCTCTTTGCTGTCTGATGCTAGAGAGAGAGGGAGCCAGGTTGCAGTACTCCATGTGTGTTTATATGTAAATAAAGTAGATTAGCCAAAATGCTGAGTTGCTGAGGTCTGTTATGCAAACTGCACAAACTCTGCGGATCCCTAAGTGTGCCGGTGTTGGTTGGCATTGGTCGCTGTGATGTTCGGGCTGAAGAAAGCTTTTGAAGCTCCTGAACGATTGACAGGGAACATGCCAGTCGGGCATGTGTCTCTGCCAGGGTCCTACTCAAGTGTAGGCTGAACTCCTGACAGGTTCTACAAGACATCAACTAATGTAACAGCATAGAAAGAGAACTAATTATTTAGTGCCTAGAATTCTGGGTGAAGTCAACCCTGAGCAAATGGCCTTGTCGTTAAAAAACCAACAACTTAAATCCATTATTATATATTGCAGGCCTCCAAGGCTGCACTCTAAAGCGTGTTAAATGCATGTAGGTTCCATTGATGTTTATGGATTTAAGCTCACTTAATATTCTCGGGACTGTGCCCATGGCTACATTACACAAAAGGGTTAAGTGTTTCAGTATTGATACTAGAAGCATTGTAATTAGGAACAGGTGCATATAAATTAGAATAGGTTGGCAGGCTAATTGTTATTAATGAATTCCTCTGTAATAAAACTTTACATAATGAAATGCATAATTAGAACATTAATGACCAAGAAGATTACTTCAGTTTTATTCCACATTTTTAGCCTTAGGTGGAACCGGCTGTTTCTAAAACGGCGCCATGCCTGCATTATGCTGGTGTTTGTTTTACAGATAATCTGATCCCCGTACACCCCGCCCCCCACTTAACAGAGTTATTTGTCTTTCAACAAGCATGTCACAAAATAGGACTCTATTCTACCCAGGGAATTTTGTTATAACCAAGTCACAACATTCATTTTTAACGTATGAATATGCTAAAACCTTCCCTTTCCAGAAATGGTTCTTTGGGTAGGATGTACAGAAGTAATATTGGTTCCTCGGCAAAACCTGGATATCTCCTCTGTCAGACAGAAATGTGGAAGGTGGCTACACAACTGGAAACATGCACAAAATGGTGCCCCCGTCACCCTGACTCCATCTTGCCTGAGAGTTACCCAGGAAAAGATGGTTGACCTTTAAACATCCTGAAGGTTCTTACCACAGGCTAACAAATGTCCATGTGAAATCTGAGAAAGACCAAGACTGTAGTTGATTGGTCACTTGCTTTATCCACAGATCAATGGCCTCCAACATCTTTTCCTGGGATACAACACAGTGGCCAGCTTTTAAGATGCTATTGTTTCTGCCTATTCCCTGCTGGAATGGAACCTGAAAGTCCATTCCAAAACCAAAGCGTTCCAAAACCAAGGCGCACTTTCCCATAGAAAGTAATGCAAAATGGATTAATCCGTTTCAGCCTTTGAAAACAACCCCTAAATAGTAATCCAACATGAATTTTACTATCTAACGAGACCATTGATCCATAAAATGAAAGTAATAAACAGTGTACTGAAGCCACACAATCAATCAATCAATCAATCAATCGGTAGCTGAACTGGGTTCCACACAAAAAAAAGAGCCACAAGAACAAAAACGCAAAATAAATAGCAAAAAAACCAGACAGACCTCAGCGTAACACTCAAAATGGAAGTGTGGCACTCAAATCGGAAGCATCACACTTAAAACAGAGCACGTTCGGCTTCCAAAAAAAGGTCGCAAACTGGAACACTTACTTCCGGGTTTGCAGTGTTTGGGTTCCAAGTTGTTTGAGTTCCAAGGCGTTTGAGAACCAAGGCACCACTGTATTGGTATGTGTGTGTTTTGGATTCAAACAAAAATCAGTCATGGCTCTGGTTCTCGAGGGATTTGGCCATCAGAAATAGCTCTAAAAAAGCTCAGCAACTTTTGTGTCCACATTTTCACTTTTTGAAATATGGTGACCCTATCCTTGGCTCTGTGGGTTAAACCACTGAGCCTAGGACTTGCTGATCAGAAGGTTGGCAGTTTGAATCCCCGCGACGGGGTGAGCTCCCGTTGCTTGGTACCTGCTCCTGCCCACTTAGCAGTTCGAAAGCACACCAAAGTGCAAGTAGATAAATAGGTACCACTCCAGCGGGAAGGTAAATGGCGTTTCCGTGCGCTGCTCTGTTTCGCCAGAAGCGGCTTAGTCATGCTGGCCACATGACTTGGAAGCTGTACGCTGGCTTCCTCGACCAATAACTGAGATGAGTGCCGGAACCCCAGAGTCAGTCACGACTGGACCTAACGGTCAGGGGTCCCTTTACTTTTACCTTTATCCTTGGCTTCCCAGTCTACTTCTTCCTTCCAGTTTCTAGCTCACATAACTCAGCTCCCAACTCTGCCTTTGTCTTCTGACTACCAGTGATGTGAGGGTGGGGGCCCAACCTATTTGTTATCTGGCATAAAGCCACTTCCTTTGTTACCTTAATGGCCCATACTTAAGGGCCATTACCCCACCAGGAAGCTAGCCTGGCTATTTAGCTTCAGCAAGGCGATGGCCTCCCGTGCTTTTCAGCCATAGCCTGGGAAATCTTTGTTCCTTGCACATAGCTCTTGCTTGCTGTCGCTCTACTCAAGCAGCAATTGTATTTTGATTTTCATATGTACAGGTGTTGTAAAATATAGACAAGTGTGTAGTCCTAATCTGAGAAGACACTTACTCCATCTGCATCACATGACGTGTAAGGCATGTCAAACGTGTTCATTTTTAAGTAGAAGACCAAAATATAATATCGGAACAATTGAATGAAATCTCTACAACTCAGCGCAGGAAATATTTTCATGTCTTCCCTTGCCTCCAGTCTTAGACACACACTATTTCTGTGTTTCTGCTTTCTTGTCAAGGTGCTCGTATTTAGTGAAAGTGCAACCCAGGGCAGTACTGTATATTGAACAGGAAATGTTTAGGTATCTTACAAATGTGTAGCTCTACTCAGTCACAGCAAAATGTGTGCAAATAAATGGCATATAAATGGTCGGCTGGGCCTCGGGGGAAATAATATGTGTAAGAAGTACGGCAGGTATAAGCCAGAATAAAATATTCATAAGAACACTGAGTAAAGCTCAGAGAGAAGCTTGCAAACGTGGAGAAAACTGTTCTTTGAAGAAACGCCTGTGTTATTATGGGGTTATGTGGCACAGTAGATTAATATACCAGGCTGTCACTTCTGTTAACCTGGCTTTAAATCTAACTTGTTAAAAGCTTCCTTGTGCGCATGTGAGCTCCGAGCAAATTCCTTTCGGTGGAGAAGAGAGTGAGAACAAGAGAGAGAAAGGGCATAGCTTGGCAAATGTCTATTGCTGGAGTGTGCGGGAAAAGAGCTGTGAAGTTTACTCAAGGTCACCTCAGAAAGCAAACACGTTCACATATCATAATTCCTCCTCGCCCCCAGCTAGCAAGTTCTAAATCATGAAGGGGGTTTTCAGGCATGATAAAATTGGTTGCAGATGCTGTATTTCCTCCAACATTTCTCTGATGAACATAGGGACGTCCGATTCAATAATAATAATAATAATAATAATAATAATAATAATACTTTTATTATTTATATTCTGCCCATGTGACTGGGTTGCCCCAGCCAACACTGGGTGGCTTCCAACATATATAAAAAATAGGTGGGAAATTATGGATGATATATTTTATTGATAAAACGTTATGTTGTAATTCCTAATAAAACTTTATTTTAAAAAATCACAATGGCATATAAATTAAGCAGAAAATGGATGCAATTTAATACAACTCATAGTGACTCAAGGTACCGGAAATGACTGCTGTGTGCCAGTAAATGTGCTCGCATAAGGGGCTGCTTCATTCAGTGCCACAGCAGATGACTCTCTGGTGCAAGATCTTGCATAGCTTTTGGTCACGATTTCTTTTTCACCCTCAAAGAGATGAGGACGGCATCAACCCATCACTCTGGCTGGGCCAAAGTGGGGAGAAACTCGATACACTTCACTTTTAAAGCTGAATCGATCACATTTGCACTTTCTGAAACAGTAGGAGAATAGCTTGTTCTGCTAACGTATTGGTGGATTTGTCCCTGTGTAACCGCAGCCTAGAATGACCAAGGTCACATCCACACCATATATTTAGGTAAAGGTAAAGGGACCCCTGACCATTAGGTCCAGTCATGACCGAATCTGGGGTTGCAGCGCTCATCTCGCTTTATTGGCCGAGGGAGCCGGCGAACAGCTTCCGGGTCATGTGGCCAGCATGACTAAGCCGCTTCTGGCGAACCGGAGCAGCGCACGGAAACACCGTTTACCTTCCCGCCGGAGCGGTACCTATTTATCTACTTGCACTTTGACGTGCTTTCAAACTGCTAGGATGGCAGGAGCTGGGACCGAGCAACGGGAGCTCACCCCGTCGCGGGGATTTGAACCTTCTGATCGGCAAGTCCTAGGCTCTGTGGTTTAACCCACAGCGCCACCCACTTCCCACCATATATTTAAAGCACTCTTATTCCACTTTAACAGTCATGGCCCTCCCCCCAAAAGATTCCTGGGAACCAAAGTTTATTAAAGGTACTGACTGCACAGACCTACAGTTCCCAGCACCCTTAACAAACTCCATTTCCCAGGATTCTCCATGTCTGCGAAACTGGTGTCAGCGAGCATTAAATGTACGGTGTTGGATGTGACCCAAATCTCTCTGCCATGAATCAATGTTCAGGTACAAAGGAAAAGTATCCCTTAATAAACCCTTGCTTCTAAATGTCAAAACATTCAATTTCCTGAAAGGACAGCTCCTTTTGTGTGCCTCAAAAGGTTCTCCTCAGCTTCTCCCCCTGTATTCTCTTTAACTTTTAAAAAATAAACACCGGCAACAGATTCTGAAAATAGCTGCCTGAACCTGGGGGTCACCTGTACATCCAGAACCTCTTCAGAGGAATTGTTTGTCAAACACTTCATAGAGGGGAGAATTAAAACTGCTGAACTTCAGATCTTAATGAGAAATATGCCAGTTCCCAAGGTCCCTCTGCATGCAATGGCATTTGCCTTCTGCTCTGCTCTTGTTTAGGTTTGCAGAATTAATTACTCTACTCAGTGTATGGAGGAATTTGTCTCAGATGCTCCATGTTGCATTGTCTGGTTCAGAGCGGAGCTTCTGCAATCCGCTAATGAATGCCAAAGCATTTTGTGTAGACACTGAGTTCAAAATCAGGGGTGGAGGGGAAGGCAAGAGGAGGAACTGGAAGAGGACAAAGGAAAATATTGTACTGAGCAGAAACATACTGTTCAGTGTTTGGGGGTGCCAGACTCCCCTAAATTCCTGGACCCAGTAAGTGTTAGAAATTAATCAAGCGTCCTGAAGTGCTGGATCCACAAGGGTTAAAATATAAGCCAGGCCAGCTTCCTTATGAGGTAATTTCCTGGGAGATGAACCATTGAGAGAGAAATAAAGGGAAAGGTGATGAGCCATTGAGAAAGCAAGAGAGAGAGAGAGTGGGGGCCCTCCACCACCTCTTAGTTAGACGATAAAGCCACAGCTTGAAGCAGAATTGAGTTTTTGCTATGATGTGGCCTAGAAAAGAAAGGTTGCAGACTGGAAAAGGCAGAGAGTGCCAGGGCTGATTTGTGTTTCAATCCAAGACTTCAGCTAAGGGAGAGGGAAAATAAATCCTCTTGGGGTATTAATGCTGTGAACCCTTCCAGCATAGGCTCAGGTAGTACATATGTGTAAATAAACCATAAATCATAAAGACACTGCAGTCTCTGCTGTGCCTCATTTTGAAAAGGAAACATGGACCCTGGGTAAATGCCTGGAACCCTTGGAATCTCTCATCACTCGGAGACTGGGGTGGCACGCAGCAACACATAGGTTTTCTCAGGTTACCTGACTGAGATGCTGCATTTAACATCAGAGAGGGTGGTGCACTCATACGTATTTGTGTCTTTGACAAGTGACATGCTGCATTTGCGAATGGGCTGTCATATGTGAAATGCCACAGGCAGAAAGTTTTTATCAGCTTCTGCGATTTTGAGAGCAGTGCTTTTCAAGTACAGTATATATTTGGAGCAGGCTTCCTCAAACTCGGCCCTCCAGATGTTTTGAGACTACAATTCCCATTATCCCTGACCACTGGTCTGTTAGGATTCTTGCTCCGTGTTTGCAGTAATGGGATTGTTTTCTATCGCATGACAGTGTATCTTTTCATTCCACAGTGTGTTACAGCAGAGCAGAATGTTTCTGATGCTTAGCTGCTGAGAAAATGATTTTGAAAAGCTTTGAGAAGCTTTGAGCCTGCTTTGGTGGGGGGTGATTTTGGGCCTAGGTGAGGTCACCTGTCCTCAGCTTCCTTCAGGGGCAGAGAAAAAACGGAAACTGCTTGCTCAACTACAAAATGTTGTTGGGGTTCTAGAACTGGTATTCCATTTGCACCTTCAAGTGGAATGTCAATGACTGGTCATCATTAAATGACCCATGCCTGGATCTGGAAGCCCCCTGACCTAGGAAAGGGACATGATGCTCATTGGGTGACTTCCATCCGGCTCCTTGGAAAGGATGCAAGTTCAGCGGCAGAACTCATGCTTTGCATGCGAAAGTTCCCAAGTTGTAACAATCCCTGCCATCTCCGGGAAGGTCTTCTCTCTGTAACTTCTGAATGGGACGCTGCTATTCTGTTCATACCAAACAGTACTGCCCTAGATGTGTCAGATTTGGTAAAATTTCTTACATTCTTAAGCTTGCTTGTGATGGAACTGGGGTCAATCAATCAATCAATCAATCAATCAATCATTTGATTTGTATTATGCCTTCCTAAAGTTAAAACTGAGCTCAAGGCAGCTTTGTTGTTTGTTGTTGTTTAGTCGTCTTAGTTGTGTTCGACTCTCCGTGACCCCATGAACCAGATCATGCCTTGGAAACTCTCACTTTCTTCTCAAAGCTTCTCCTTTTTTCTGTCCATGGAGTTTTCTTGGCAAAATACTGGAGTGGTTTGCCAGTTCCTTCTCCAGGTGGATCACATTTAGTCTAAACTCTCGGCTATGACCTGTCCATCTTGGGTGGCCCTGCACGGCATAGCTCATAGCTTCTTGAAGTTATTCAAGACCCTTCGCCATGACAAGGCAGTGATCCAAGAAGGGGCAAGGCAGCTTACAACATATTAAAAAACCACATAACTACAAGTGTAACAACAGTAAAGGTAAAGGTAAAGGGATCCCTGACCATTAGGTCCAGTCACTAACGACTCTGGGGTTGTGGCGCTCATCTCGCTTTACTGGTCGAGGGAGCCGGCATACAGCTTCCGGGTCATGTGGGCAGTATGACTAAGCCGCTTCTGGCGAACCAGAGCAGCACACAGAAACGCTGTTTACCTTCCCGCCGGAGGGGTACCTATTTATCTACTTGCACTTTGACGTGCTTTCGAACTGCTAGGTTGGCAGGAGCAGGGACCGAGCAACGGGAGCTCACCCCGTCGCGGGGATTCGAACCGCTGACCTTCTCATTGGCAAGTCCTAGGCTCAGTGGTTTAACCCACAGCGCCACCCACATCCCGTAACAACAGTAGTCATAAACAATAAGTGAAACACCGAAAAGCACACAACCAAACTGATCAATTTCCACATAAATCATCAGATCCAAAATCAAGATACAGAAAATTAACAGCAACAACAGCAACAACCCCTCGCCATCCAAATAAAATCTCCTAAACAACCCCAGGCCAAAAGTTAGGAGCTTCTATATGTATCACTCACTACAGTCAGCATAATGGAAGGGGATATAAAGATCTTACCCCACAAAAAGGACCCTCAGAAATGCTCACTATTAGAGCCGACTCCTAATTACTGGATCCAATTGGGAAGTAATAGAACTGCCTCCTTTTTGACATAGCAAATTGTAATTAGTATAATCCTGGTGATGGGGCAGGTGAGTGACATGCTCCCCAATTAAAACAGGAAACCTGGTTAATTATCTCTTGGCTAATAACCGTGACAGTGATAAGACTCTTCCAAAGTGGTGAAAAATAATGAAGCCTTTAATGAACTTTGTGGCGAATTACATAAATCAAAGGCAATTTAATAAAGGCTTAGATTTTTCTTTCTCTTTGAAATAGAGATTAGATCTTTTGAACTGTAAAGACTAAAAGAGGTAATTCTGGAAATCTGCGGACAAAGATTTGGGAGGCCAACTCTAGTCAACACGGGAGTTTTTCTAACTCCCTGGAAGGTCCCCACCCTCTTCCTTTGGTATCAGAGACTCCCCTTTCAAGTCCTGCAGAAGTGTCTACAAGAGCTGATCAAAAGCCATGCTTGGAATTCCTTTTGACAAATAAAGCTGTGCCTGGTGATATTGAAGGGATTCCTTGGTCAGAAGAGAGGGTGGTACGAAAAGTCATTGACTTATCACTAAAGGAGTCCAAGAATGTGCTGAAGAGGCAGTTTCAATGGGAGTCTCAAAGGCGTGAATGGACTGCTTAGTACTGGCCAGTCTAAAGGGTTACGACTTGGATCTGAGCAGCTGGAGAACGAGAAGGATGATGTGTCACAAGTGTCCTTAACTAGCCATGATATTGGTTCTTCAGATTTTGAAGGGACATCAAGGTAAAGAGTGACATGGGAGAGTTCCTCATCAACAATGCCTGGGCAGGCTATCTGGAGTCAGCCATGGGTGGTAGGCCCAAGAAGCCCACCATCTCCACCATGGCCCACCACCTGAGGACCCCAGTCGGTGCAGCATCTCACTGAGCTGGCTTAACAATGGGCATTCTATGTATTGTATGTGTATTTTAATGAACTGAAAAGACTGAAGTAATAATAATAATAATAATAATAATAATAATAATAATAATAATATATTAAAGAGAGCTAGGCTAGAAACACTTTTCTTTATATGCTAGCTTTTGGTCTGGAGGAAATTTTTATATGGAGGAGATTGAATTTCAGAATCTCAGCAGCGCAGACAATGAATCTAGCTCTCCACTGGGGTTAGGGATACTACCTTTGTTTGGCAAGGCCGCTCCATACCTACAACAACTATACAACCCTCACCAACGTATAGAGCTTTCCCTTGCAAGTTTTAGCATTAAGCCGTCTGCAATTCTGCAGGGAAATTGCTCAAAGGTTCTGTATTCAGAGAGGTATTTTTCCTTGTGGTGTAGGGCAGACCATTGCACATGTCTTGTTCTACTGTACATTTTGTTATGTATCCAGTGGTCTGTGTTTGCCTGAGCTTGAGTCTGGACTAAGAATTTTGAGCCCCTGTGTTCTGATTCGATACACGATATCCAATCACAGAACATTTCAGGATTTGGGCCTCTGCCACTGGCCCTTAAACTCTGAGTCATGATTCACAGCTTGGAAGTTTAGACAGCCAATCACGTTGGGAGTGGGAGTGACCCAGGCCTGCAGAAATGTATTTAAGCAGTTGCTTTGCCCCTGCTGTCCAGTTCTGTTAGCTCAATAAAGGTTCTTGCTGTTATCACTGTGTCTTCATGTTTTATGCTGTAATCCGCAACAAATATTTGAGGCCCATGCTGAAGGAGAGGTTAAAGTGCTCTCATTCCTACAGGGTTTCCTTTTTATTGAATAGCTGTGGGCATGATACCATGGAGAAAGTAGCAGAATATCTGAGCAATGTCATGAAACTACATCATTATAAGACCTGAGTGATACTTTTTAGCCTTATTAGGCCTGTATGGTTTTATCACAAAGCATCTCCTCCTGTGAACAGATGTCAATCTTATGTTCCGATTCATATATTCCTGTCTTTTCTGTATTCCAATAAAGGTTGGTTGATTGATATATGGAGGAGCATTCAGTCATGTGAACTCCCACCGCTGCCCTGCCAATGTCAGTTTTAAGTGGTACAGTCCCATCACAGGTTTAGCACTTGAGATTTGACAAAGTGTGTTCTCCATAGCATGTGTTGCGGTTGGGGGATACAAGCCACCCCGTTTGTTGCTGGGCAGATTTGGATAAAACCTAGGCAGCAAGTGGTTAAAATTGGGTCGCTGGGGAGTTTTGATTGTTGCCAATTTGGAGGTGGGGTCAGAGCTTTTAAATACAGGACGCCCAACGTTGGGGGTCCTCTTGGCTGTTTTGCACCGGATCACCCTCCAACCCTCCCTTTAATAGGTTTTTTTTTGTTCACTTGACCTTGCTATGCCTGTCATGGGGTCGTCTGCCTTGGTGCAGGGGCCTGGTAGGAATTTTGCCATCTGGCTGATTGGCTGGTGCCATTTGGTTTTTTGCCTACTGCGTAGCAAATCGTCACAACTTGTAAGGTTGGCGGTTAGGCATTGGTTAAAATTGGTTGGTGGAGGGGTAAGTGCCTACCCCTCCAATGGTGGTGCGGAAAGGGAATTCCGTTAAAGGAATCCAGGGGCTTGCCATTCTTTTCGTCCTTGTCTCTGGCATCGGACTCGGGCCGTGCAAGCGCCACAGGAACATGAGGGTGAGAAGTGAGGGACTGATGCCCAGCTTCATTTCTCACCCAATACTTGTTTCCCATGCTGGCTTCCACTGGAATACGGAAGTCAGTTCTGTCCCTGGGGCAAGGACAGATAGTCATAACCAATGCCTAAGCAACCACTCACATTTTTTGTATTTGAATAAAGTTGTGGCCAAAATTATGCCAAAAACCTTAAACAAAAATTCTTGTGTGATGTGTGAATTTTTTGGAGGGTGGCATTGGGAGCCTCAACACGCAACTTTGAGCTAAGTGAAATGAGCTGCAGATATTTCGTTCCTTTCATTTGGTGGAATAGTCTGCTCTGTATCTTGCTGAAGTGCATCCTTCTTAATATCAGGTGCAAAAATCGGGAAATAAACATTTTTTTTTAATGAAACCCTGCACTTGATCTGATTTCGGTTTTTGAAATTACAGGGGATGTTATGTCCTGAATTTGCATTTCTGAACTTGCCACTGCTGACAGCTGGCAAAGTTACACTCCGCATCAATAGGGTTTTGCGTACTTTTCAAAAAAGAAAGAAAATAAAAGAAAGTCCTGTATCATCAGCATATATGGGAGAAAGCTAATAGCGCAGGGAACAGTGGAATATTAAAAAGCCATATTAATCAAATGCAGATTAAGCCTCTAAAAGAGTGCCGTCGTACAAAAAAGAACAAAACTGTGGAGTTAGGCCCATATGAAAAACTGCAAACAGCTGCACTGTTTTTTTATTTTTTAGGAAAGAAAAAATTCTATGAGAAGCATTATTTCCATGATTGAAATATTCACAAATCAGTCATTGGTACAACTAAATCTTTTCTAAATGGATGGTTTATGTATTTATGAAGGGCATCTTTTTTTGCTTCTTCCTTCATTACACGTTACCATAGCAACAGCACAAATGTGGATGGAGACCCTTTCATCACGGTAGTTACATATTTACGTGCAAATAGCTGAAACGTATTTTTCCAAGTTCCATATTTTTTAAAACAATAATAACAGAGCATAATCAGAGTTAGGTTCGCATGTGATTTAAGAGAGCCCTTCACTCTGATTGTAAACACTGACATGGCAACAGCAAGAGTGTGCTCCAGGGCTGATGTGGGAAATATCCTTCTTCCCAGAACCACTAGTAAAAAAAGAAAAGAAAAAGGTAAAGAACCCCTGGACGGTTACGTCCATTCAAAGGTGACTATGTGGGTTGCAGCGCTCATCTCAATTTCAGCCTGTGGAACGCCCTTATTACATGTCAAGGGGACAAAGAACTACACTACAGAACTACAGAAGACATCTGAAGGCAGCCCTGCATTGGGAAGTTTTTAATGTTTGATGTTTTGTTATTTTTTTCCCTAAGTGTTGGAAGCCGCCCAGAGTGACTGGAGCAACCTAGCTAGATGAGCGGGGTTAGGGGTATTAATAATAATAATAATAATAATAATAATAATAATAATAATAATGGTAAAAAAGTAAAGGTAAAGGACCCCTGGACGGTTAAGCCCAGTCAAAAGGAACTATGGGGTTGCAGCGCTCGTCTCACTTTCAGGCTGAAGGAGCCGGCCTTTGTCCACAGACAGCTTTCCGGGTCACGTGGCCTGTTAAGTTAACTTCAGTACATAACATGGCCAGCATGACTAAACCGCTTCTGGCAAAATGGGACACTGTGACGGAAACCAGAGCACACAGAAACACCGTTTACCCACCCGCCACAGCAATACCTATTTATCTACTTGCACTGGTGAGCTTTTGAACTGCTCGGTTGGCAGGAGCTGGGACAGAGCAATGGGAGCTCACTCCGTTGTGTGGATTCAAACCACCAACCTTCTGTTCAGCAAGCCCAAGAGGCTCAGTGTTTTAGACCACAGCGCCACCTGCTCCCCTTAGAAGTCACAGACCATCTCAGGTCTCCCAACTCAGCAGAATGTATGTTGTGAGTTCTTTTTTGAATCACCGAACTGTAGAGTTAGAAGGAATCCCAAAGTTCCTCTATTCCAACCCCCTGGAATGCAGGAATCTCAACAAAAGCATCCCTGACAGATGGCCATAACCTCTGCTTAAAAACCTTCCATGAAGCAGAGTCAATCACTTTCTGAGGGAGTTCGTTCCTCCGTCAAACAGCTCTCACCATCAGAAAGCTCTTCCTAATGTTTAGTCAGAATCTCCTTTATTGCCATTTGAACCCACTGGTTTGGGTTCTCCTCTCCGGAGCAGCAGAAAGCAAGCTTAATTTCCTCCTCTAAATTCACTCCAAAGTGTATGCAGAATCCTTTCTCTCTCATGTCTGTCTCTGCCATCTCAGAAAAGAATATGTCTTTCCAAAATGGTCAGTTGATGTCCGTGTTTAACTTTTTAAACATACAATATATGTTTATTGTATTTAGGTGCTAGGCAAAAACATCCGTCTTCTCCCAGGCTTTTAAAACTGTGTATGTGTGTTTGTGTGGGGGTATTGTTTTTGTTTGTTATTGTGGTTTGTATTTTTGTGTTTTCGTATTGCAAACTGCCCTGTGATTTTTGGATGAAGGGTGGCATAGAAATTTAGAATAATTTAATCTCGCTTTTAATGTAACAAATACTATGGACAATATGGATGGATATAAAATATAGATCATGAAGGGATGCGGGTGGCGCTGTGGTCTAAACCACAAAGCCTAGGGCTTGCCAAACAGAAGATCGGCAGTTCGAATCCCCATGACAGCGTGAGCTTGTTAGGATATAGTTCCGTTCCACCTTAAAAGGGTACAGGCATGAAATTTGTGTGTCACATGCCTGTTTACTTCCAGCACAGGCTTGCTGGGAACTTCTGTTTATATATTGCTTTTGCCTTTGCTGTTTGCTGGACACAAAGGGAAGCAGAGATTTTTTCCCTTTGTTCCTGAACTATGCTGAATAAATGCAGTAAATATGCTTACACATGTCTCTGTCTGCCACTTCTATTGTGAGAAGATTTATTCACTCTGCTGATAGAGCGTGCCGAGTCTCTTAACGTATCTGAGGCTCATGTCACTGTTTGATGCTCTTCCAAGGGAGACCAGTGATCGCCTGGCTGCCGGCCGGTGGCTGGAGCCAGCTGGGGGCCTGCCTGATTCCCCCGTCTCTCCGGCAGTATCCCAACAGAGCTCCCGTTTACCTTTACCTTTATAGATTATGAAATAATATGCTGTTGAAAACGTTGACAATAGGACCCATGGAGGGGATGGAGGGAAGTATTGAGATTCAGAGAAATCTCTTTATATGGATATGTATTTGGTATTGTTATAAATTTATATTTGTAAAATCAAATAAAAATTATTATTTTTTTTGGAATCATAGAGTTGGAATGGACCCTGATGATCATCTAGTCCAACCACCTGAAATGCAGGAATATGCAGCTGTCCCTTATGGGGATCGAACCTGCAACCTTGGCATTATCAGCATCATGCAACAACAACAATAACAATAACAACAACCTATATTGTATGTGTTAGGGACGCAGGTGGCGCTGTGGGTAAAAGCCTCAGCGCCTAGGGCTTGCCGATCGAAAGGTCGGCGCTTCGAATCCCTGCGGCGGGGTGCGCTCCCGCTGCTCGGTCCCAGCGCCTGCCAACCTAGCAGTTCGAAAGCACCTCCGGGTGCAAGTAGATAAATAGGGACCGCTTACCAGCGGGAAGGTAAACGGCGTTTCCGTGTGCGGCTCTGGCTCTGGCTCTGGCCGGAGCAGCGATGTCACGCTGGCCAAGTGACCCGGAAGTGTCTCCGGACAGCGCTGGCCCCTGGCCTCTTAAGTGAGATGGGCGCACAACCCCAGAGTCTGTCAAGACTGGCCCGTACGGGCAGGGGTACCTTTACCTTTACCTTTATATTGTATGTGTTATTGCTGTAAACAGCTTTGATATTTTTCTTTTGATACATAGTTATATATAAATATTTTTATAAATAAATAAATAAATTATATACTACTATAAATGCTAAGTACAGAAAGGCCCTCAGTTACACCGCTGGTAGGATTAACAAAGAACCAGAGCATTCTCAGTTCACTGGCAGAAACCCTGAGTTGACTAAAGCTTGCCTTATCAGTCTCACTGAGATCAACTGGAGATGAAAGAGGTGGAGAGAACGTTCTTTCATATGTGGTGGACTTGTAAAAGGGTAAAAGAGTATTGGGAAATGATCCATAATGAATTGGGGGAAAAAGTACTCTCCACCCCCGCAAACACCAGAGTCCTTTCTGTTGGGGATAATTCAGACTGAAATTCCCTGGTTTCAAAAAAAGGTTATTTATGTATGCTACTACTGTGGCCCGTGTTTTGTTAGCCCCAAAATGGAAAATGAGTGAGGTCCCAACCAAAGATGAATGACAACTCAAGTTGATGGAATAGGCACAACTCGCAGACTTAACCTATAGAATAAGAGAACAAGAAGAACATACATTTAAAGAAGATTGGAAAACGTTTATTGAATATATGGAAAATAATTGTGTACCGCTGAACGCGCTGGCAGCATTAAGATACATTCAACACTTTTGATGGATGCAATAATGGAATACTGAAAGGTATGGTTTTTATAAAATATGCAGGGATTTATGATATATAAAATGAACCATGAAAAGAGAAGAAGGGAAGTCTTAAGGATGCAAAATGAGCATTTTAAATTGTAAAACAGAAAAATTAATTAAAAATAATACATAAAAGAGATCAGCAGGACTTAGATTAGGCAAGTCGTACAAATTTATTTGCCCCATGAATTTCAAATTAAATGACCAAATGAAAAAGGGGTTTGGCCAGAGAGTCAATTTAATCTGCCATGGGCAGCCATTCTGGAAAAACATGAAGCAACTGCCCTAAATGCCAGCTATAAGTGACACTCGGTACTGGACTGGGCAGACAAATGGCCATTTGTGCAATCAAATTGCCGTGGTGGGTTGAGCAGATCAGAGATGATTTGTGCTCACACTGGAGCCATGCTATAGTTGCTTCATTGCCTCTATTTGCGGGACTTGCCTATATTGATGACAGGCGTGACTTGTTGGGGTTCCGACTTGCGACGGAGCTAAATACTTGCATGCAAACAGTGCAGGTTCAGTTCCCAGTATTTTCAGATTAAAAGCAGCAGGTAGCAAGGTGACCTTTTTCATTTCATTTTATTTTGACAAAGTAATAATCATGCATAGATAAGAATAAAAATATGCACCCCACCACTGAGACCATTCCGTTGTAACTATCCAACTTCCCAAAATTTCAACACCTCTTGCAATGGTTTGACCCCTTTCCGTTTGGACAGTACAAATTGTACAAACGCCCTCCATATCTCCTCAAAATCATTTCTCCTGCATATTCCCTGTCTTACCTTAATGGCACATATTAATTCATCATTAATAGCTATATCACACACCTCTTTATACCATTATTCCAATTTACATTCTGCTTCCCCTTCCACTTCCTAGCTATAATAATTTGTGCAGCTGTCAATCTCCTTAAATACCCTCTGCCAAAAAAATTGAACATATTTACACCCCCACCACACGTGAACATAATTCCCTATTTCCTGGTATCCCCTCCAACATAACATTGAATATTCCTTGCTTATTTGATTTAATCTGAATGGTGTTAAAT
This sequence comes from Podarcis cretensis, assembly GCF_951804945.1. Taxonomy (NCBI): domain Eukaryota; kingdom Metazoa; phylum Chordata; class Lepidosauria; order Squamata; family Lacertidae; genus Podarcis; species Podarcis cretensis. The sequence goes on from NC_137170.1 coordinate 124,526,274, forward strand.
ACCATCTCCAAACTAATTTATAATAATTTTCTTTTATTCTTATGCACGTTTTCAACGTATGTTTCTCCCACATTTCCTTCCAAGGTGATCTTTTAGTTTAGCAGTCCTGGAACTCTGGAAATACCTCCGCATTGACATTAGGCAGGTACTTTGGTGTCTGCTAATTTTTTTTTTAGTTTAGGCAAGTCTATCCAGATATGCATTTTAATATGCATTAGTACTTTATTTCATAGAATCATAGAATCATAGAGTTGGAAGAGACCACAAGGGCCATCGAGTCCAACCCCCTGCCAAGCAGGAAACACCATCACAGCACTCCTGACATATGGTTGTCAAGCCTCTGCTTAAAGACCTCCAAAGAAGGAGACTCCACCACACTCCTTGGCAGCAAATTCCACTGTCAGGAAGTTCTTCCTAATGTTTAGGTGGAATCTTCTTTCTTGTAGTTTGGATCCATTGCTCCGTGTCCGCTTCTCTGGAGCAGCAGAAAACAACCTTTCTCCCTCCTCTATGTGACATCCTTTTATATATTTGAACATGGCTATCATATCACCCCTTAACCTCCTCTTCTCCAGGCTAAACATGCCCAGCTCCCTTAGCCGTTCCTCATAAGGCATCGTTTCCAGGCCTTTGACCATTTTGGTTGCCCTCCTCTGGACACGTTCCAGTTTGTCAGTGTCCTTCTTGAACTGTGGTGCCCAGAACTGGACACAGTACTCCAGGTGAGGTCTGACCAGAGCAGAATACAGTGGCACTATTACTTCCCTTGATCTTGGTGCTATACTCCTATTGATGCAGCCCAGAATTGCATTGGCTTTTTTAGCTGCCGCGTCACACTGTTGGCTCATGTCAAGTTTGTGGTCAACCAAGACTCCTAGATCCTTTTCACATGTACTGCTCTCAAGCCAGGTGTCACCCATCTTGTATTTGTGCCTCTCATTTTTTTGCCCAAGTGCAATACTTTACATTTCTCCCTGTTAAAATTCATCTTGTTTGTTTTGGCCCAGTTCTCTAATCTGTCAAGGTCGTTTTGAAGTGTGATCCTGTCCTCTGGGGTGTTAGCCACCCCTCCCAGTTTGGTGACATCTGCAAATTTGATCAGGATGCCCTTGAGTCCATCATCCAAGTCGTTGATAAAGATGTTGAATAAGACCGGGCCCAAGACAGAACCCTGTGGCACCCCACTAGTCACTCTTCTCCAGGATGAAGAGGAACCATTGATGAGCACCCCTTGGGTTTGGTCAGTCAGCCAGTTACAAATCCACTGAGTGGTAGCATAGTCAAGACCACATTTTATTTTGGGATCATTTGGATCTATTTGTTTTTAACTTCTGTCTTGTTATAATACAGCTTGCTATGTTTCATGGTCACATGAAATTTGCCTTGATTGGCTTTTTGCTGGCAAGGTCAGTGCTAGGGGCAATTGCTGTATCTTTCACAGGAAAGAGAGGCTTTTATCGTCACTGTTTTATTTGCAGCAATTGTGTTTGTAGATAATACCATCTGCTCTGCTTGATGCTTGATGCTTCCTACCAAGCTCATTGCAGCCTTTCTGCAGAAAATTAAACAGATTTATTCCAAATGTCTCAAGTTCCCACCCATAGCATGTTTTATTTTTTTTAAAAAATAACATACTGGAAACCTGTAAACAAGACCCAGAATTCAACAAAGCAACAGCTCATGAATTTGGTTTTTTTGAGCATTAGTAAATCCCTTCCATTGCAGTTCCCATTTCAGCTCCATGTTTGCATGATTAAGGATTTGCTTGTGGTTTCTCAGACGTCAGGGGCTGAGTTTGCTGTTATGCTGAGTTGTTTTGAGCAATGTTTTCAGGCTATCCGTGGCTCAATCCACGCACTTGGTTATTACCGTATTTTTTGTCCCATAGGACGCTCCGTCCCATAGGATGCACCTAATTTTTTGGGGGGGAGATAAAGGAAAAAATTTTCCCCTTTATTTCCCCCCCCCAAACCAGGTCGGGGAACAGCAGGATGGCGGTGCTGCGCCTCCCCGCTGTCCCCCGAGCTTGTGGGGCTGGTTGATGTCTGCCCAGCGCGCGGAGCGCTCTGCTTCAGGGCGCCCTGCACGCCGGGCGGCAGGCTGCTATCCGCAGCCTAGGGAGCCCTGCGGGAACTCCCGCGGGCTCCCCAGGCTTGCTGATACCTTCCTGAAGCCTGGAGAGTGAGAGGGGTCGGTGTGCACCGACCCCTCTCGCTCTCCAAGCTTCAGCGAAAGCCTGTATTCGCCCCATAGGACGCACACAGATTTCCCCTTCATTTTTGGAGGGGAAAAAGTGCATCCTATAGGGCGAAAAGTACGGTAATTTTTGTGAGATGTAATACATTGGTGCAGTCAAATGCAACATTCCTTGTTTCCCTAGAGTGGGCACAAGCAGGGGGACATCCAGTCAGTGTAACTTCCTGTTCCACTGGTCTGGAGCTTCCTCCCCCTACATGTGAACTGGGAGATGGGCGTGGCTCTGGCTGACGCCATAAAAAAGCCAAGTCATGCAGCCATTTTCTCAGTCTCTAGTTCTGTCTTCACTTGCTTCTTGGTCTTTTGCTGCCAAGCTGCTCTCCTGCAGCCATTTTGGTATCTAAATGTAATTTTGCTGTCTGCTGGCTCTCAGCCAGCAGCACATGAGTTCAGTCTCCATATGAGATGAACTCACACTTTGTTGTGCAACTACTAAGTAAAGCCTGCCTTTCAGGGATCGTATCGTGAACTGAAATGTGAGTAAACTTTTTGCTGCTTTACTCAGAAAGACTCTTGTGTCTTTATTCTTTTAAGAGGGATCAAAGGGGACCCCAGAAATAAGAGATTCAAACTAAGAGATTCAAACGAATCTGCAAACTAGCTTCCAGCTATATTGGCAGGAATCTGCTCTGCTACATCACTTGAAGGAATGGGTTTCCCAAATCTAAAATCAGTCTGAAACGGGCCCCAAAATCCATTTTTCCTTCTCCAAGGGTGCATTAGCTAAAAACCATTAACTTGAGCTCTTGAGCAAATGCATAACAACCACACAGCTGTATAAACAAAGCTCTTTCCTTTATCAGTCCGTGATGCCTAATGAATGGCCTTGTCCATTCCAAAGTGAAGCAGGGATGGCATGTCTGGGTCTTATCTTACATCCTGACCACAAAGACGTACAGAGGTCTGACAAGAGACCTGGGAATGGCGCCAGGAGTGTTCTTAGAGTTGGTGACCTCCTGCCCCAAGATAAGAGTATAGTAACAGGAACAACCTTTTATGGTCAAGAGTACCGGAACAGGAATATCTGTTTATGGTCATGGATGTCAACTTACGTGTATAAGCTGACGTGGTTGGATTCCTGGGGAAGGGGGGAGAGGGTGCCTGGAGGATATATATACTGCATGAAATTTCTCATTTCTTTGGACTTGCTGTGAACTGACCACACAGGTGCCTTCTGCTATCCAGAGAGCAGAATAAACTATTTCTCCGAATCAACCTCGGTGTCAGTTGACTTCCTTTCTCCCTCCCGGGAGCAACGCAGACCCCACCAGTTGGTAAAGTCTAAAAAGGCTTACTAGTGTGTGAGAAAGAAGGATACAGTGGTACCTCGGGTTAAGAACTTAATTCGTTCTGGAGGTCCATTCTTAACCTGAAACTGTTCTTAAACTGAATTACCACTTTAGCTAATGGGGCCTTCCACTGCTGCCGCCGCGTGATTTCTGTTCTTATCCTGAAGCAATGTTCTTAACCCGAGGTACTATTTCTGGGTTAGTGGAGCCTGTAACCTGAAGCGTCTGTAACCTGAACCGTCTGTAACCAGAGGTACCACTGCAATACTTATACAATATATCATTTCCTACTATCCTTAACATAGGGATGCGGGTGGCACTGTGGTCTAAACCAAAGAGCCTAGGGCTAGCTGATCAGAAGGTCAGCAGTTCGAATCCCCGCAATGGGGTGAGCTTCCATTGCTCGGTCCCTGCTCCTGCCAACCTAGCAGTTAGAAAGCACGTCAGAGTGCAAGTAGATAAATAGGTACTGCTCCGGCGGGAAGGTAAATGGTGTTTCTGTGTGCTGCTCTGGTTCTGCAGAAGCGACTTAGTCATGCTGGCCACATGACCCAGAAGCTGTACGCCGGCTCCCTTGGCCAGTAAAGTGAGATTAGCGCCGCAATAAACATATTCCTGTGTGCAGTTTGGACCAATGTACACTTTTATGCAAGGGATTTTCCCCAATATAATACATTTTTGTATGTTATATTCACTAACATATTCAATTGTATGCACACTTCTCCCAGTATATACATTTTTGTAAACATTTTGGATGGAAAACAGCACAGCAAAATTCAAGGAAGTGCAAATTTCGGTTCTGTTTCGGTGTGTTTCGGTTCTCATATTGTTTCGGAAAGTGCAAATTTTGATAGTTTTAAATGTGCATGCAATTTCTCCCCAGTCACTAGGGAGGCCATTAAATGAAATGTGTCTTGAGGCTGTGTGGAAAATGACTCAGGGGCAAAAGTGTGGGGTGTTAGCACCCAAAATTCATATGTTAATGTTTGAAAGCGCTGTAGAACCCTGTGATATCATATGCCTAAGGCAGTCATTTCAGTTGGTTCAGTTATTAACATCTTGTGAGCCTTAACAGTTAGAGCAGCAGGTATGTTGTGTTGTGCTGCCTCAGAGTCAGAGCATCAGTCAGTCTGTAAATGTTAGTTAGTCTGTAACAGCTTAATCTATGTAAGATGTTTTGGCAACTTAAGAAACATCCACCTGCATTGCATATTTAATTTGGAAGTACACTAAGCAAAAGTTATTTGTTCTTTAACCTTTAAATGAGAGTCTTGTATAGTTTTAAAGGAGGGAAAAGAGAACGAAAGGGTCAGACAACCCAGGACTGTCTTCTACAGACTCTGTATATGGGAACTAAAGTCTAATTCCCACAAAAAGGACTAATGTTGCTATAAGCTAAAAAAAGATAAAGGTAAAGGACCTCTGAACAGTTAAGTCCAGTCAAAGGCGACTATAGCGCTCATCTCGCTTTCAGGCCGAGGGAGCCGATGTTTGTCCACAGACAGCTTTCCTGGTCATGTGGCCAACATGACTAAGCCGCTTTTGGTGAAATGGAACACTGTGATAGAAACCAGAGCACACGGAAACGCCGTTTACTGCCCGCCACAGCAGTTCCTATTTATCTACAGTGGTACCTCGGGTTACAGATGCTTCAGGTTACAGATGCTTCAGGTTACAGACTCTGCTAATGCAGAAATAGTACCTCGGGTTAAGAACTTTGCTTCAGGATGAGAACAGAAATTGCACGGTGGCAGTGTGGCGGCAGCGGGAGGCCCCATTAGCTAAAGTGGTACCTCAGGTTAAGAACAGTTCCAGGTTAAGAACGGACGTCCAGAACGAATTAAGTTCTTAACCCGAGGTACCAGTGTACTTGCACTGGCGTGCTTTTGAATTGCTCGGTTACCAGGAGCTGGGACAGAGCGACGAGAGCTCACCCTGTTGTGGTGATTCAAACCACCAACCTTCTGATCAGCAAGTCCAAGAGGCTGGGTGGTTTAGATCACAGCGCCACCTGTGTCCCTTGGAAGGAACCTAAGGAACCTTCTTAACAATCATTTCAAACCCACTTTATTGATTCATTTGATGCCACAACCATCCAGTGGATAGACCCTCAAGCATGACTTTGAATATGGGGCAGGTAGCAACCCAAAGGCAATTGCTAAAAGAGAATCAATCAAAGGCAAATGTAAATTGAAGTATTTCTGGCATCTTAATTCTAGCTGCACTTCCCCAAGTCTTCCTTCAGATGGTGGCCCCTCAAGCAGCTTCTCAGTGCTGGCCATGTCTTCTGGTTGTTAACTGAATGTATGGAAGGTTTACAACTGCAAGCACAAGAGATGTAAATTGTTTTCTATTACCAGGTGGTGACATTGCATTCACTCTCGCAGCTCGGTCAAAGGGTGGGTGGGGGTGGGTGGGAATCCTTGCGAGAGCCAAAGGCAAACCAACCCAAAGAAAGGATTTACAAAAATGTTACAGAAAAACCTAAATTAATCTCCAGGCTTTATGAAGCTCTCCATAAAATACAGCAGAATACGCAATTGGTTTCCCTGGCCACGGAAATGAGACTTCAGCAAATATGTGATTTCACAAGGGAGCTTCAGCGGGGATGTTTTTAGACATTTAAAAATAGCAATTTAGATTTAGTTCTGGTGCTGACACACAACGCCACTTTGGCAAACTTAACTTTCCTGCTAACTCTGATGGTTGTGTGGAATGCACAGTTGCTGTACTGCTAAGAAAGATACGCTTAGAAATTTAATTAGATAGAAAAGGATATCACACCAGAGGGCCTGGGAACTGTCCTGTGGCATTCAATTTGGGATTTACTTTTAGAAACAACTTAATTCCATACCCTCCAACATTCCTCAGATGAAAATAGAGCTATTTCTCACTCCCCCCAACTGACCCTGCTTGACCCCCCCATTTTTTGCCCCCTCCCGGAATATCTCCTATCAGGAGAAGTGGAAGTCCCACTACCACCACACCAATGACATAACCCCTTAATCCTGAAATTATTTTATTGTATTCTTTTGTAGATTTACCAAAACACATACCAATACAGTGGTACCTTGGTTCTCAAATGCCTTGGAACTCAAACAACTTGGAACCCAAACACTGCAAACCTGGAAGTAAGTGTTTCGGTTTGCAAACTTTTTTCAGAAGCCAAACGTGCTCCGTTTTAAGTGTTACGCTTCCAAAAGCATATGCAGATGACTTAGTGATAACAGTGGAAGAACCTAAAACCTCACTCCCCAAAGTAATAGAAAAGATTCAGAAATTTGGGGAAGTGGCAGGATTTAAGTTAAATAGGAATAAAACTAAATTATTAGTCAAAAATCTGAAGGAAGACAAAAAAACAGAGTTAGAACAAAATATTGAGATTAAGTCCATAAAAAGTGTTACGCTTCCGATTTGAGTGCCACGCTTCCATTTTGAGTGTTATGCTGAGGTCTGTCTGTTTTTGCTATTTATTTTGCATTTTTGTTCTTGTGGCTTTTGTGTGTGTGTGGAACCCAGTTCAGCTACTGATTGATTGATTGATTGATTGTGTGACCGCAGTACACTGTTTAGTGCTTTCATTTTATGGGTCAATGGTCTCGTTAGATAGTAAAATTCATGTTAAATTGCTGTTTCAGGGGTTGCTTTTAAAAGCCTGGAACAGATTAATCCATTTTGTATTGCTTTCTATGGGAAAACGTGCCTTGGTTTTGGAACGCTTTGGTTTTGGAACAGACTTCCAGAACGGATTAAGTTTGAGAACCAAGGTACCACTGTAAAGAGATTTCAGGGAAGGGCAAGATTAGACGTGGCTGCACAAAGCAGACTGCCCTATATTGATTGATAAATATTGATTGATTGAGTTATCATGGTGCAACTCATTAAAAAGTAAGCCTCAAATCCTACTAGAATGAAAGTTTTCAAGCAATATGTGCAGGCAACCTTCTAAGTAAGTTTTGTGAGGTAAACCAGCTTAGCTGCTTCCACCTTTCAGTGTTTATAGCCAATGAGTGAAGTCATAACTGTGATGGATGATGAGTGAGTTATCTGGGCACCATTCATCCTTGTCAGCCGTTGAAACAACTCCTACCTTTAACACCTACAGCAGTGTCTATTGCATTTGGCAATTTGCCTAGATTTTGTACATAATCACCTCAATGAAAAGTAATGGGTAGCTATTGAAGGGCCATCATGATCAAATATGCCACAAGAATGGTTTACCCCTTGCAGTCACCTTGAGGCTAAGCTGTTGACTTATCCACACTAGACCTTTTGCACAGCTGCACATGCCTGGATACCAGCTCTTAACTGCGAGAGATTGAATTTCACACAGTGCCTGTGGATTCTTCTGTAATTCTGAAAATATTGTTACAAAAGCCCCGGCGCCTGTCCCCTCAGGAGAACAGAAGACACAACAGAGGCTGTCGTGCTTTAAGAAATAGGGTTTATTCACCTATTTACAAACCTTCCATCTGCATGGAAGGGGTCCAGATCTTATAGATCCTTCTTCTTTCCAGAAGCCCCTTGCCCTCCCCCCAGAGCAATTATCCTGGCAACATCCCAAATCTCCAGTCTCTGGTCACACCTGGGACAAGGAGTTTTTTGAAGACCCTTGACGGCTCTCAATTGAAAATAGAGCTCTGCTCTTCCCTCAGCCAGCCAGACTGGTTTGTGTAAGGCAGCCCAGGAATCCCCTTGCAGGTTATATTCTCCTTTTATATCACAATGAACCCCAAATCCTAGCATTTATTAATTTCTAGGGGTTAGGGGGATCCCCCCAATTTCTATGACACCGCTTTCTTGCTCTCCAATTTCAGAATGTTCGTTTCTTCTCCAATTCTGAAGGGAAATTTATTCCCAGATTTTTCATTTTATATTTTTTTTTTAAAAAAGGAATACTAGGATCTATTTCCTTCAGATTTCACTAGGGGCTCATCAATACTTCTACTTGTGTCATGCCTAGAAAGCACAGGTCTGAATGGTTTTCCCTATGGCCCACTCTTTTCCCAGGAAAAATCCCACTCTTTAGCTCTAAACTGGAGCAAACATCAATCAGGAGGCAACTCGAATTGCCATTTGCTCCGAATGGGCACTAAAGTGCTGTTTCTCTCAGGGAAAGAAGCAATACAAGAGGTAGTGTGGGTAAATCATAAGAGGGCTCTGCTGAGGGAAGAAGGTACTGTTTATTTATTTAATATACGAATCACTTCCCATGAGGCATCCTGAAGTGATTGGCAATTAAAAGGTCATTAAAATGTCACTCGACACATCAGCAATAGAACCATAGGAGCAAACTCTGAGGGGCCGTTGGGGCTTTGGTCCCCACAAAAAAACATTTGAGGAGGCCGGGCCCCCACAAAGTTGATGGGCATTCCCATTCAAGTGGTGTGTGTGCACTGCATCATGTGATCACTTATGCGGGGCAGGACTCACCTGGGCCCCCACGATATTTTATTCAAGTTGGCACCTCTGATAAGAACAATTTCAAGTCCAGTGCAAAGATTGACTGGGCTAAATATCTCTGTGTAAAAGGATGGTTGAAAAAGGAAGGTGCCAAAAAGTTACTAGAGATTACTGCAGGCTTCCTCAACCTCGGCCCTCCAGATGTTTTGAGACTACAATTCCCATCATCCTTGACCAGTGGTCCTGCTAGCTAGGGATCATGGGAGTTGTAGGCCAAAAACATCCAGAGGGCCAAGGTTGAGAAAGCCTCATCATGCATCATGCAGAATGGGTCTCCTAGTGAGATGTTCTCTGCCAGAGGCCCTCTCCTGCACAGCACAGTGAGTTTGCAAGAGGTGACACGATCTTTTAGATTTTTATGGCTTTCGTTAGAAGCCAAACTGGTGCCAAATGGTGTTTTCATTTGGACCACATCAGTGAGGCCAAAAGAGGGGGGGGGGCGGTCTTGCTATCTTGGCAGCGCAGGACCTCCATATGCACTGCCCAGACTTGCACCCCAGAAAGGTCACTTGGGTGCAAAAACAGTGTGAGAGGCAGCAGTTACGAGTTACCTGTTTCTGCAGCCACAGCAGGCGCTATGATTCTCCAGCGGTTTTTACTTCGCTCCTGGAGGCACACAACTTTGTCTTTTGAGACATATGGATGCCAACAACTGCAGTTGACAAATCCGCTCCACTTCCTAATGGGGAGGATGTAGAAATCAGATGGGATTACCATGAGGAATTATAAAATATACATCAAGCCATCGTGTCCATGATGAATGCATTGTGTTGACTGGGTCTGATATATTGACGATAATTTCTGATTAAATCTCATAAGATTCTACATTCATGCCTTTTTCCTCTACTGCCCATTTCTCTCTCTTCACTAGTCACGTACACACTTACACAGGCAGGCGTCCTGGGTCCCCAAAGATAATGGGCAGTTTCGTTGATGTAGCTTTTCTTATATATTAATCTTAGGATGTTAATCTTAGGGCCAGGAAACAGGTTTCACATTAAGGTGATAATGGTCACTGTCCTCCTGGCCATTCTTCGTATCATGTGTACTGATTGTTTACGACCTCCGGGGTTGCTGTATTCGCTCCTTTGTAGTTTTCATTCATTTACTCCAAAGTATGCATGCCTAACGAGTGTTTATAATTTAACTTTGTCCCCACTTGAGGTTTGTTTGAATGCTCAAAGGAAATCTGATTGGTTCAAAGCCTCGTGTCTTATTTTAATCAGGGTCCAGTTCTTCCTTTAGCCTCAGAATGCAACAGGAGGAGTTGCGGTGGACCACATGGCCACCAACTCCCAACGCTTTGGTTTTGCAGCTGGGAGAAAACGACTTGCCTTGTCGGAAAGGCATGGACTTACTTTTGAATATCAAAAGGGACTTGGACAAATTTGCACGGAAGTTCTCAAAATGACTTATTTAGTCTCTGCTCTTGGAGAAGCGCTTTTGGCGTGGCATTGGACTTGCTCTTGGATATTGAAAAGGACTTGGACAAACTTGCACTGAAGTTTGGTCTCTGCTCTTGGAGAGACACTTTTGGCATGGGAGTGATTGCCCAGCTGCAACTGATTATACCCGGAAACACTTGAATCGTGTGGTGGCACAGAAGTTGCTCATGCTGGATGGTCTGGTGATTGCGCACCCCACCACTGTTTACAGCAAGATGGCCCTATTTCGAGATGATGGTGTACATCTTTCCGATTGGGGGAATGATGTCTGGCTGGCCGATATTGTGGAAGGTGTGAAGGATTGGTTGCAGGTGTGAGGGTATTTGGCGGTGAGCCTTGGGCTCGTGTGGCGGTTAGGCATTGGTTGATCTTATGATGGGGGAGGGGAGGTGTGGTCATCACCTGCCCCTCCAAGCTTAAGGGTATTCCGTTAAAGGAATCCGGAGGTGTGGATCTTGCCCGAAGTCCAGGGCTGGGCTAGTGCCATGCCACAACCCCGTCGGGAACCCAGGGGGAGCTCGAGTTGGTTTGCATCAACGGGGCTCCCCCTACCAATGGTTGACCCTTACTGGACTCCCTGCGTGACAGGCAGGAGTCAGATATAGTCGGGTCAATTCCAGTGCCTAAGCTAATACCGCTCACATTCTGTAACCAATACAGTGGTACCTTGGGTTAAGTACTTAATTCGTTCCGGAGGTCCGTACTTAACCTGAAACTGTTCTTAACCTGAAGCACCACTTTAGCTAATGGGGCCTCCTGCTGCCACCGCGCTTCTGGAACACGATTTCTGTTCTCATCCTGAAGCAAAGTTCTTAACCTGAAGCACTATTTCTGGGTTAGCGGAGTCTGTAACCTGAAGCGTATGTAACCCGAGGTACCACTGTAAAGTTGTGGCCTAAATTTGCCCAATAACATTAACCTCATATCCGTGTCCTTGTGTCTTATTCATCAACGAGGGGGTGGTCTCGACACACATTTTATTAATTGCCCCGAGAGAGGGCAACACAATATTAAAGCATTTGCCCTATTTAATAACTTTTACATTGTGTTGCAGAGTGTTCAGATTGCTTCAGCAACCATTTTGTAGCGCAGGCTAGTATTATGAGAAGCCCGTTGCAGACAAGAGCAATGGCACTGAGCCTGAAAGTGTGTGTCTGCTGACATAATAACACCCACCCAGGGCGTTCATGTCTGAGCTGAGATTTTTGAGCCTTAGCTACTGTACTTACACCAGCTGTGATATAAATGATGTAGATTATATCCAACAAATCTTTGAGAGCGATACTTCATTCCTTGATAACCTCCCACTTCCACTCCGAAAAAGTTGCCGTTTCAAATGTGCATTTTTACTCTCTGATTTTTTAAGAGACTGTCAAAGTGACTCTCTATCACCAATCACGCAAATTACCGAAACTTCCATGCGTCGTACTCCACTTTGCTAGGGTCAACAGGGAGCTTATCAAATAGGTACAGGAGCGATTGGGCTTCCTTACACACAACACACAAAAGGTGAGGGGGAAAGAAATCTTGCTGTCTAAAGACTGCTTGATGGCACTCTAAAATTTCATGGTTACTCAGTCACACCTGATTAGGTGGGCACATCTTGGCAGATGAGCGAATATTAAGCAGCCCTTGGCCTTTTCACTATGCAGGAGAGAGAGATACCAAAATGCTTGTCATTGATTTAGTCCCCAGGTTCATTTTTGTATTTTAATAGCTTTGGTAGCTGTCACAAAATAATTCGAAAGCATCTTTTAGGAGAAAAGAGTCTCCTCAAAACTCTGTATTAACGATAAGGGTGACAACATTAATGCTGCAGAGATGCGGAGGGCCTGTTATTTTGTAAGCTTGGCAGAAATCCTTTTTTTGCAGGGAAGATATACATGTGTCGTTGGTGTAAGAATAAGAATAAGAATAAGAATTTATTATTTATATCCCACCAATCTGGCTGGGTTTCCCCACCCACTATGGGCAGCCGCCAGCATGATAACATCAATCATTAAAAACTTCCCTAAACAGGGCTGCCTTCAGATGTCTTCTCAAAGCCAGATAGTTGTTTACTTCCTTGACATCTGAAGGGATGGCATTCCACAGGGTGGGTGCCACTACCAAGAAAGTCCTCTGCCTGGTTCCCTGTAACTTTGCTTCTCGCAGTGAGGGAACCGCCAGAAGGCCTTCGGAAGTGGTCCTCAGTGTCTGGGCTGAACGATGGTGGCGGAGGCACAAGTTGTAGCATTGCTGAATGTGGCAGGTTTGGGTTTCGAGTAGCTGCTTGGAGCAGAGACTGTGGTCCCATCTGCAGTATCCATGCAAAGTAGTATCATACCATTTTAAACCATTGGCAGGGCATGGAGGGTGAATGGAGCCTGCTGATGCCACCGGATTCAGAGAGGGCGTGAGAAGGCAGAGCTGGGCACCCCCTGACAAGTACTCTGCTGGGAGGCAAACCATGCCGGGGCTGGGATGACGTCTCTTTCTCCTAAAGAGAGAGGGGAGTGTGGCTCTGCAAGGTCGCCTGTCATGGGGTTGTGTAGTTGCGCCCTCTCGCACCCTCATAATCAAGCGCCCGGGACCGCCCCTCCCCCCTGGTCATGCTACGCCAGTATTTTAAATAGTTGTGGCTTCCCCCAAGGAACTGAAGTTTATAAAGGGGGCTCCTGTTCTCCTCACAGAGCTACATTTCTCTCTTCCTAGGGAATTCTGGGAATTGTAGTTCTGTGTGGGGTCTTCTAAAATGCTGGCCATCCCTTCGCCCCAGTACAAGCAACTATTTCTACAGTTTTGATTTTATTTCAGGTGCAAATTATTCTCAACATTTAAAATATGGCTATTCCAGGTGGCGCTGTGGGTTAAAGCCTCAGCGCCTAGGGCTTGCCGATCGAAAGGTCGGCGGTTCGAATCCCTGTGGCGGGGTGCGCTCCCGCTGCTCGGTCCCAGCGCCTGCCAACCTAGCAGTTCGAAAGCACCTCCGGGTGCAAGTAGATAAATAGGGACCGCTTACCAGCGGGAAGGTAAACGGCGTTTCCGTGTGCGGCTCTGGCTCTGGCTCTGGCTCTGGCCAGAGCAGCGATGTCACGCTGGCCACGTGACCCGGAAGTGTCTCCGGACAGCGCTGGCCCCTGGCCTCTTAAGTGAGATGGGCGCACAACCCCAGAGTCTGTCAAGACTGGCCCGTACAGAGTCTGTCAAGACTGGCCCTTTTTATTCCAGGTTCACGTGAGCTGGCAGCCATCTTCACAGGAAAAGCAGTGATTTTGTCTGTAAAGGTGTTTCTGTACTTCATCCTTACTTACTGGGGTCACTGCTGATTTAAAAGAACTGTGATTGGACTGTGTTGTTGTTGTTGTTGTTTTACTCTCACAGTGTCTGTTACTTGAAGGCCAAATCTATTTAAAAGCTGACAAGAACTATGGCACAAATATTCTAAAGAGGCTAATCAGAACTGAAACACTGAAAGGAAGATCTGTTTTTATCAGAAGGATGCCTTTGTCACAGACTTATGATTGTTTATCTGATGAAAACAAATTCACAGGGATGATTTGGTTTAGAACTAGTAATCTCCTAAAGTTCTTCCTGATGTGTGGGCTGGGTCAGTGCTAAGTCACTGTTTTGGAGGAATAAATACATTCTGCTGGATCACATATAATTCTTTGTCGAGGGCCTTCTCAGTAGTGGCACCCATCCTGCGGAAAGCCCTCCCATCAGAAGTCAAACAGATAAGAACTATTTGACTTTTAGATAGGGTTGCCATGTTTCAAAGAGTGAAAATCCAGACAGAGAATAATGGTCAGGCTGGGGGGTGAAATCTCCAAAAAGGATGTTACTTTTTTTCTGTATGCCACAACAGCTGCGAGAATATTGCTAGCGAAGAATTGGAAGAAACAAGATTTACCAACTATTGAAGAATGACAGATGAAGATGATGGACTATATGGAACTTGCCGAACTGACCGGGAGACTCCGAGACCAGAGAGAAGAGACGGTGGAAGAAGACTGGAAGAAGTTTAAGGAATATTTGAAAAAAATATGTTAATATTTAAGTCTTAGAATAGCTTTGGAAGTGGATATAGGCAGTAGGGTTAGAAGTAGAAGACAGTGTATTTTATAAGTGATAAAATGTGATAAAATGTGTTTTTTATGGTTAAAGTAAGTGTGGGAAAAAAGATGGTTAGAAATTATGATATATGTAAATTGCTAAAGATGAAGTAAAATGAAAATCAGATAGGTGGGACTTGGGGAAGCCGACTTAACTGTGTTTAGAAAAATAAGGATATGACAAGAATTTGTTTGTAATGTTTGTCTTTTCTGTTTGTGTTTTTTATTTCTGTTATAAAATGAATAAATTTTTTTGGAAAAAAAAGAGAGAATAATGGTCAGGCTTCGGGGATCCAGCATCTTCCCCCATGGCAGTAAATAAGAAGATCAAACAAAAGGAACGTCTTACCAGTTAGATTCTTTAATAATCACTGTGAGAGACAAAAGAACACGTCTCCCTAGAAATGGCGGTGTTCCCAATTAAGGCTCACACCCCCTCCGTCCCTATTAATCTATGTCACTCCTACATCTTGTAATCTGAGTTTGTGCCCTCTGTGCTTTCTGTTCTGAGACTTTCTGAGCTTTTCTTGAGCTTGGGGAGGACAGTGGAGGAATGCTGTCAAACAACTGTAAAGTTGTTAACGCTCTCTCTCCCAGTGTTTCTTCTGCTAGCTGTTCCCCATCCAGTATTTCCCAGCTTCTGCCTTCTGAACTATGTCCCTCTGCAAACCACTGTTCCAAATCTATGCTGTCCTCCTGCTCCTGGGAAAATTCAGCATCAGGGGGAGGGGGTGGCTCCCACCATTCCTCCTCAGTGATGGCTGCCCTCCTCAGCATGGTCCTTGACAACAACAACAACAAAGTTTTTGAACTATTTTTAAGGGAAATCGCCCAAAACAATACTGCCATATGTCTGGATTTTCCTGGACATTTTACCGATTTCCGCTCAGACATTGCTTCCAACTACAGTATTCCAGATATGCATGTGAAATTTTGGATGTATGGCAACCCTATTTCAGAAGACACCTGAAAGGGGAGATTTTAATGGTTGATGTTGTATTGTGTTTTTAATATTTTTGTTGGGAGGCGCCCAGAGTGGCTGGGGCAACCCAATCAGATGGGTAGAATTTAAATAATAAATTATTATGATTTTTAGTCAAATGGAGGGGTAATAAGCTATGAAGTGCATTGCATTGCTGCTGCTTTCCTCCCCCCCCAACAAAACCTGCCACCTGAGGCAGTTGCTTCACTCTGCCTGTTGAAAGAGGTGAGCTTCCACCTACAACCACACAAATAATTGTTGTTTCGAAAGCCCCGAAGGCCACTGATAGTAGTTGCACTTTTTAATTGTTAAAAAACAATTAAAAAATTAAAAAAATGGCAGGAACCTCAAGCCTTGGAGTCAAATGCAACCCTCCAACACTATCCAGCCTTGAGGTCTCTGTCTTCACAAGACTTTCTTTGTAGCCTCCTTGAGTGTGCTTGCCTTGCTGGAACGTGTCTTTGAACTGTTCTAATGCTTCTTGTTTGCCTGGGTAGAGGATAGAGGGGGTATGTGTGTAGAAACTAGCCTGCTTTACAAAGGTAACACTTAAATTCATTGTCCCACTGACCTTTGCCTTTGGCTGCGCCCAGCGTTGGCAAGTAATACCCTAAGTGCCTTTGACCCTGTATACTTGACGGAGTGTCTCCACCCGTATCCTTCAGCCTTGACACTGAGATCCAGCTCTCAGGTCCTTCTGGCGGTTCCCTCACTGTGAGAAATGAAGTTACAGGGAAGCAGGCAGAGGGCCTTCTCAGTAGTCATGGCTGCCCTGTGGAACGTCCTCCCATCAGATGTCAAGGAAATAAACAACTATCTGGCTTTAAGAAGACATCCGAAGGAAGCCCTGTTCAGGAAAGCTTTTTAATAATTGATGTTTTATTGTGTTTTTAATATTCTGTTGGGAGCTGCCCAGAGTAGCTGGCATATAAATAATAAAAATATTACTGTTGTTGTTCCAAGTAATAAGGCAATAAATTGAGAACTGGAAAGGTGAGGGCAGAAACATCAGCATTGCAGTCAATGATTCTGGCCAAGGTAGACGCTTTACACATCGGAAAGGGTCAGTGCTCGAATTCAGAATTTGTTCCCAGTATGTCAGATGCCGGGCTAGATAGGTGCTTGGCCTGATCCAGCAAAGCAATGACTGTCTTCTTGTTACGAGGCAGATGTGTGGATAATGCCATGGTGGTGCAAGATGGTGGCAAGATGGTGGCATACACAAATTTATTAGCTCCCTGGCATTCTGTGTCCCATAGTAGTGGAGATTTCCTTTGACAACTTTGCTAGAGTGTCGTGATCTTCAAAGCCAAATCTGTCGCTTCTACAGAAGACATATTTTTGCAATGGATAGCAACAAGGCGGTCCCAAATGCATAGAGAAGATGGTAAACAACTGTTGTATTCAGCCCGTTTAAATGTGTGGTTTTAAGCCAGCACTTGCAAACAAATCCTCATTTGCAAATTAATTAAAGTAGCATGTTTAGCATGGTGATTTGGTTTTTCTTTTTTCTTTAAAAAAAATTAAGGTTAGAATGGAAGCCAAAGAGTATATAGCTAAGAATTCACCTAGGAATATGCCTTCTCTCCACTTGGTGTCTCCCTTTCTCCACATTTGATTGTGGAAGATTTGTTTCTATGACAGCGGGAAATATATGCCCGTTATAACAGAACCTGACAGCTTTGAAAGGATTCCACCACCCTTATTTTGGAAACAAAATTTGGATGCTCTTGGGTTTAAGTAGGCTAGCCTGACCAAGCTCCAGAGAAGCAGCCCTGGAGATAATAACATCTACCATTTGCTATGGCTGGTTGCCTACAAGACGTGAAGCCTATAAGCTGAGTCATTTGACACGTCTTTGACTTTCTTCTGATTGCTTTCTGGTTTCCCAAAGGATCTCAGTTTTTTAACTTGCATCACAAATATCCCACTGGCGAGGCAAAGAACCAGTAGAAGGACAGTCTACATGGTGGGTAAGATCTAGTGCACAGAAGTGCAATAAATCTCTGCTTTGTGATTGGCAGAGAAGCCTGTCCAAGAAAATAGACTTTTTGGGTGCTTATTAAATAGTGGGTCAAGGTTGGCAACTCTGCACTCTGCTCTTCTAAGTTCTTAAGTTTTAATCTTTCATTGTTGCCTATTATTTTTCATGTAATTGCCTTTCATATATCCTTATTCTAAATCACTTATTCTTAAGTGATGAAGAGCAGTGTACAGTTGACATGAAAGCTGCTAACTGAGCATATTAGAGAAGGTAAAGGTAAAGGACCCCTGGACGGTTAAGTCTAGTCAAAGGCAACTATGGGGGTAGGGACGCAGGTGGCGCTGTGGTCTAAACCATTGAGCCTCTTGGGCTTGCCAATCAGAAGGTCAGCGGTTTGAATTTGCATGATGGAGTGAGCTCCTGTTGCTCTGTCCCAGCTCCTGCCAACCTAGCAGTTCAAAAGTACACCAGTGCAAGGAGATAAACAGGTATCACTGTGGTGCAAAGGTAAACGGCGTTTCTGTGTGCTCTGGTTTCTGTCATGGTCTTCTGTTGCACCAGAAGTGGTTTAGTCATTCTGGCCACATGACCCGGAAAGCTGTCTGTGGACAAATGCTGGCTCCCTCGGCCTGAAAGTGGAGCTGAGTGCTGCATCCCATAGTTGCCTTTGACTGGATGTAACTATCTGGGGTCTTTTACCTTTATCTTTTTTTTATTAGAGAAGGTAAAAGAAAACAGGGCAAATTGAACTCATGTAGCAAAATGAGGCAGCAGGATGGATAATAGGAATGCCTACTCTGTTTATAGCCAAGATAGAGCAATTTTTCATCATCTAAGATGGAGCTGAGGGATCTGTGTGGCCTGTCATATGTTGCTGGACTACAACTCCCATCATCCCTGACTATGGGCCATGCTGGCTGGAGCATGATGGGAGTTGGAGTCCAGCAACATCTGGAGTCCCACAAGTTCCTCACAAAGCTATTTGCCAGGAAGAGCTTCCAAATGGCGAGGCTGTTCCCCTTCACTCCATTTTCTTTGTCACTGAGTTACATATTATTATTTTGGGGAAATTAGATTATTTTGCTCTTTAGCCATGCACAAAGACCAGGAAGCTGGAATGTGTGTGGCTCTGCCTGCTGTGTGTGTGTGCATGTGCTATGTAGATATTGTTAAGTATAGTAATTTAATTCATTGAAATTGTAACACTGAGCAGCAACAAAGAGCAAGTTGTGTAGCTGACCCAGGCTTGTGGTGATGTGCAGTTTGCAGCTAGGCTCACTTGCTCGAAGCATCTGCTTGAGATGCACTTCAGTTCTGGCTTTGCACTTGCTACACAGTTGTTGTAGTCTGGGTTGTGTTGCGTTGATCATGGTGCCTTGATAACATGCATAGATGGTATTGTTTGGTGTTCTCAATCTCTGACCTGCTAGCTGGGGCTGATGGAAACTGGAGTCCAACAACATCTGGGTTCCCTCCAGGATCATAACCCAGGCCCATCTCCTATTCCTGTCCCAGACTACAACCAGGTACCAGATTTGCTTTCAAGAGTTGATAGGTTTTGGGAGTTTCCCCCCTTCCCCTCCCTCTGTCTGTAGCTTGCACCCTAAACCTGTTCTGGGGGTTCCCCTGACCCTCTGGGTATGGCTTTTTTTTGGGTGGCATGGGGCACACACAGTGGAGGAGAGGAAATTCCATTTTGCAAGTAGAAGTTAGTTGAATATGGCCCTCTATATTTGGGGAATTGCATTTCCGAGTGCTTTCCAATGTTAAAAACTCCCTGCAAATAAAAACAGATCGGCTAATAAAAACAAATAAAAATATTAGACAAAGTTCTAGGCTACAACCTCTTTCCCTGGTGTGCTAGATTTCTCATTGGAGGGAACCTTTTATTTCTGTGTGCGGAATTCAAATGGCACCCCCTTCCAGCAGCCTAAAAAGGTGCAGTCTACACTACCACCTTCAGATTCTGCCACAAATTTGTGGAGCAGGTGCAAGCAGTGGTGTAGCATGGGAGGGGGCAGTTGCCCGGGGTGTAAAATTGTTAGGGGGCACAAAATTTCAACACCCAGTACTGCCTCAATACAGCTGCAATCTCCTGCATGATGTAGACACCATTAGGCAGTTGAATGCATACTCTGTCTAGCGCCCCAGGCACTGGCAACCCATGCTATGTCACTAGGCGCAAGTCACTGAAGCTGCATCCTATATGAACTTCCCTGGGAGTAAATCCCATTGAGCTCAGTGAGGCTTACTTCTGAGTAGACAGAATGTGAAAACCATAAAAGTGAAAACTGAAACTTGCCAAGGTGATGATGCCTTAATTGCTGATTAAACTGCAGGTTTGTTTCTTTACAAAGCTGTAGATGTTTAGCCTTCCAGCAACCAATTAATTGATTAAATTGGTACACAGCAGAAAAATTCCTCCCCTTCTCCTCTGGCACAATCATTGGAAAACTGATTATGTGAAATTCTGAGTTATCACGATCCAACGTGTGACCCTCTGTTCAGCCTTGCGGCAAAGTAAAGAGAATAAACAGGAACAACCCAATTTTCCATGAAGGAGGATATTTGCCAAACAATGCAGACATAAGAGGGTCATCTAATCCTCAAATGTTTAACTATGAAAGACAGGGCATTGTTTTCAGTTGGATTAAAATTAGCCTCTCAGTGCAAGGCAATGAGTACAATTTGGCAAAATTTAAACGTGCCTTGGAAACAAATGATAATGAATGTTTATGCCCCATTTATTTCAATGGGCTTCAAATCCACCACCATTCTACTGGTGCATAGTGGGTTTTAATGCATAATGTTTTATTATGCTTTTATATATAAATATAAATCTTTACTGTGGTCCAAAGACCCATAGAACAATTTCAGAACAAAATACAGTTAAGACAGCCAACCACGAAAGAGAGAAACCAAGGCGGTCATTTTGTTTTGTCTTGAGCTTGATGGTCTTGGTTTCTTTTGACTTCCGAAAGAAACTCTGCCATGGCCAGTGTAATATCATTAGACCTGTCATCCAAAAGATATTTAGTATGGGAGGCTTCAGATTTTCCTGGCAGATTTGCCAGTAGCAGTTTGATCCCTTGCTTGCTCGTACTGCCCACAATGCAGTAAGATATGCGTCATGCAGTCGACGTCCTGAGAACAAACAAAGCCTATTCTGATAAGGGATGCCTCTCACCCTACCATTTAGCACTTCCTCTATATATTTAGCCTGGCTTTGGTAAATAAACGCCAGTAGGTTGTTACAGACAGGTTCCTAAGATATGAGGATATCTGAAAGTCGTACCCATATTGGATTCCTGCTGCTATCGGGCCACAGATTATATGAGATCGAGCTCACAGGTCGCTATGTGAAATGTCCCAAAGCCTTTGCCTCAGGGATTCGAGGGTGGTATCTTAGCCCAGATGACACAAGAGGGATGGTGGCAGTCCAATCGAGGTGGCTTTTCTGATAAGTTCTTTAATAATCACAGCGAGAGACAAAGGAAGGCATAGCACGCTAAAACATGGTGTTGCTCCCAGTAAAGGTTCATCCCCTCCATCCCCATTAATCTACGCCAGTTCTACATCAGCTAATCTGAACTTGTTGCCATTGCGCTTTTTGTTCCATCAGTTTCTAAGCCTGTCTAGTCTTAGGGGAAGGGAGGGGGGCTTCAGGATTACTGTCCAAGGACACAGAATCTGCCAGCTCTCCCTCCCTCCTGGTGTTTCCTCTTCTAGCTGCTCCTCACCCAGTATTTCCCAGCTTTTCCCCTCTGGACTATGCCCTTCTGCAAACCACTGTTCTAAATCAATACTGTCCTCCTGCCCTTGGGAAGGTTCAGAAAACGCGGGGGGTGGGGGCTCCCACCATTCCTCCTCAGTCCAGTCCCTGACATTGGGCAAGTGGCTCCTCTCAGACTTTGATGTGTAGCCTTGCTTCCCCAACCACAGAGACTTGCTGGGTCTTCTGTGGGACTTGCTGCCCTTCTCCTGTGCCAGGCAGAGTACATAGGTTAGAGGGTGCAATACTTGCCTTGCCCCGGGGGCTGACAACCCTCGCTACACCACTGGATGGATGAGAGAAGCATAGCAGGCCTAGCAACAGCCAACAGTTGCCTTCACTCCAGGATAGAAGAAAGCTCTGTGCACGCAGAAGAAGAGGAGTTTGGACTTGGTATCCCACCTTTCACTCCCCTTAAGGAGTCTCAAAGCAGCTAACAATCTCCTTTTCCTTCCTCCCCGACAACAAACACTCTGTGAGGTGAGTGAGGCCGAGAGACTTCAGAGAAGTGTGACTAACTCAGGGTTACTCAGCAGCTGCATGTGGAGGAGCGGGGAAGCGAACCCGGTTCACCAGATTATGAGTCCACCACTCTTAACCACTACACCATGCATGCAGAGACACTCTTGTGGACAGAAGCACACCTAAGGTGGAGCAAAACTTGCATGTGCCAAGAACTACTGGATCTGGGTGCGTGAATTTATCGGCAGCCATCTAGTCTTCTTTGTTTCAGCCTGCGGTTAGCAGTGGGGGTGCCCAGTATAATTCCCTCCAACTTACAACCATTTTCTTTGAACAGGAGCTTTTCCTGCCTGGTGCTGAGAGTGTTAATTAGCCCCCCACTCCCTGTAAATAAAGGGACCCAATATTAGTTTATATGAGACCATCCCCCTCCCCACATATAATATGAAAGGCATTTCAAAAGAGCCCAGTAAATGAAGAAGTTAGTTAATTGGAAAAGTAAATCACCGGAATAAAAGATTTAATTGGCGTACAGTGAATCCCGATGACTCTCTGGCCAATATTTTAAATTTTTTAAAAAACCATTAATTTTGCTCTTAGCAAACCCTTAATATCCAGCCGGCAGGAGCAATAGAGCTGCTCTGTACATTAAATGCTTTGGCCACGGTGGTCTTAGCAGTGCAGGCGCTGTTTATTTCTTCCCGTGTAAGTAATTCTAAAACAAAGCAAGATAATAAGATTTATCATGGGGCTGAAAGTGCAGCGAGCGAGCGGCCTTACCTATTAACATGGTCAACCATTTGCTGCAGGAAAGATGGATTGATAAAAGCTATTAAAAACAGGAATTAATGCATATTTTATGGACTCGGCAGCATTAAAGGGAAGATGAAACTTAAAGGTGGCCATTTCGGGCTATACGCAGCACATTATAATTTTATTTTCATCCTTTGAAGTAACATGGGTGTAATGCCAGCAGACCAATTATGCCACCCATATGAAATAGCCTTTACTATCAGCTGTAGCAACAGCAGCAGCAGCAGCTTTGCAATCAGGAAGGTCATTGAGAATCTTCCTTGCGTTGAAGGTGGAAAAGCACAATTAATTGGCTGCCGTTGCAGCCCACTATGGGCTCGTCCACATACCTGCTCATCCCATTGCTAGAAAGTACGGGTCCAAGCGCTTTCCCCCTTGCTCTGCTCATTTCCAAGGGAAAACCTGCTATTTAGCTCTAAATCAGAACAAACACCATTCTGCAGAAAACCTGATTGCTATTTGCTCCTGTTGTGAGCTAAAGCTCTAAAGAGCTAAACAGCTAAATTTCTCCCCCATTCCCTGTCTTACCTAGAGATGCTGAGGACTGCAGACCGTCCAAGATTGCAGGGACCGTCCCTGATTTAGAAAACCCATCCCCATTTCTCATTTCATCCCGGAATGCCCCGCTTTTCCTTAGGACGTCCCTAGTTCCATCAGAGAAATGTTGGAGGGCATGGAATTACCCAACCGTTGAGCCATCTAAAGGCAACCCTGCACAGGGAAGTTTTAAAAATGTTTAATGTTTTATTATGTTGTTATATATGTTGGAACCCCTTCCTGGATCACTGCCTTGTCATGGTGAAGGGGCTTGAATTACTCCAAGAAGCTATGAGCTATGCCATGGGCAGGCACCCTAAGGCCTGTGGGCTGGATGCGGCCCAATCGCCTTCTAAATCCGGCCCGCGGACGGTCTGGGAATCAGCGTGTTTTTACATGAGTAGAATGTGTCCTTTTATTTAAAATGCATCTCTGGGTTATTTGTGGGGCATAGGAATTTGTTCAATCTCTCCCCCCCATATAGAGTCTGGCCTCCCACAAGGTCTGTGAGACAGTGGACTGGCCCCCTGCTGAAAAAGTTTGCTGACCCCTGAGCTATGCCGTGCAGGGCCACCCAAGATGGACAGGTCATAGCCGAGAGTTTAGACCAGAGGTCAGCAACCTTTTCCAACCGTGGGCCATCCCTCAGACCATGTGGTGGGCCAGACTATATTTTTTGGGGGGAGGGAAATGAACAAATTCCTATGCCCCACAAATAAGCCAGAGATGCATTTTAAATAAAAGCACACATTCTACTCACGTAAAAACACCAGGCAGACCCCACAAATAACCAAGAGATGCATTTTAAATAAAAGGAGACGTTCTACTCATGTAAAAACATGCTGATTCCCAGACCGTCCGCGGGCTGGATTTAGAAGGCGATTGGGCCACATCCAGCCCACGGGCCTTAGGGTGTCTACCCCTGGTTTAGATGAAATGCGATCCACCTGGAGAAGGAACTGGCAAACCACTCCAGTATTTTGCCAAGAAAACACCACGGACATAAAAAAGGAGAAGCTTTGAGAAGAAAGTGAGAGTTTCCAAGGCATGCTCTGGTTCATGGGGTCATGGAGAGTCGAACACGACTAAGATGACTAAACAACAAATATGTTGGAAGCTGTCCGGAGTGGCTGGGGCAACCCAGCCAGATGGGCAGGGTATAAATAGTAAAATCATTATTATGCAATGGGATGTCTCTATTTTCATCGGAGAAAAATTGGAGGGTATGGGTTTGGACCAGGGCTTCCCCCACCCCCTGCCAGGCAGAGAATGTGCTCCACAACTGAACTGTGGCCCGATTTCAGTGGAGTTCGCCCACTGCACAGAGTTACAAAAAGTCACCATGGCATCCCTTGCGACTGCTAGAAAAAATCAGACTGTGCTAGAATAAGAGAGGATTCCCTCGAGCGATAGTACAGCTGGTATTTCTAATTCCTCAGTTTGACTTTGAGTGAAGGTCCTTGAACTTATTTGACTTTTAATTAGGAAGTGCTTTTTTTTTTTTTTTACAATTTCGCGTTCTAGCCAAGATTCTTTCTGGACTTGCCCCAGTTTTTAAAATTCATCATGACTCATTAGATAACGACACACTCTGGTAATTTATAAAAGAACAATTTGTTATAATTGCTTGGGGACCTATTAATTTAGTACCTCATTTCCTTAAAAATCCAGATTCAGAAAGAGTAGAATGTTTTTAGCAGATGCTATTACTGGAATTATATATTTGCGATGTAAACTTTTACATGTGTATGCATTTGTTTTATGTATAGACATTTATCTTTCGCTGTCCACCAAATGGGTTGGAGCAGATAATTACAATTATTACAATGTGCATTCCTTTTTTTGTGTGTGTAAGAATTAATTGGCTAAAAGTTAAGTGCAAAGGTTGCTCCATCATGCCCTCTGTTTCCAATGTTCAGCCTATGAGTGCCATCGTAGTCATGGTACTGACCACACACAAGAGGGAATCCAAAGGTTTGCAAAAGTACATTTTGGCGATGACGACTTTAGGGAGAGCACCTGTTATGGAAGTCCATTGCGGACTGTGCATGCTCAGTGATTGCGAATGGGTAGCAGACTGTTTTGTGGGGAAAACAGAAAACAGAGTGGGAATAGAATGAAGTGGGTCAAATCCTAAACAGGGGTGCTCCACGGTCAGTTCCACTCATTTCCATGGACTTTGGTGGGATGTCAGCAGTTGAACATGTATGTTGAAACCTTAGTACCTTGGTAGGTGCACGGCTTGGCTCCTGAACAAATCAGCTCCCGAACAGCACAAACCTGGAAGTGGGAGCATTTTTCTGAAGCCGAATGTTCCGATGTGGCTTCGGCGGCTTCCGATTGAGTGCAGGAAGCGCCTGCAGCCAATCGGAAGCTGCACCTTGGTTTTCGAACGGTTTCAGGAGTAGAACGGACTCCCGGAGCAGATTAAGTTCGAGAACCAAGGTACCACTCTAGATCAATTGGAGGGTGCATTCTTTTACTCAACTGCAAGCTACCTCACACTTCTTTGTTGTTGTTTAGTCGTTTAGTCGTGTCCGACTCTTTGTGACCCCATGGACCAGAGCACGCCAGGCACTCCTGTCTTCCACTGCCTCCCGCAGTTTGGTCAAACTCATGCTGGTAGCTTCAAGAACACTGTCCAACCATCTCGTCCTCTGTCGTCCCCTTCTCCTTGTGCCCTCCATCTTTCCCAACATCAGGGTCTTTTCCAGGGAGTCTTCTCTTCTCATGAGGTGCCCAAAGTATTGGTTCCTCAGCTTCAGGATCTGTCCTTCCAGTGAGCATTCAGGGCTGATTTCCTTAAGAATGGATAGGTTCGATCTTCTTTGGATAGCTTTGATCTTTTTTCACACTTCTTACAATACCTCAAAAGGGTATCCATTTTGAGGATTTGAGAATATAGCAATGAAAATAAGGAACTGTTTAACGGCTAGATCAGGGTTAGGCAACTTAAGATCTGGGGGATGGATGGGGCCCAATTGCCTTCTCAATCCTGTCCTCAGTCTGGGAATCAGCGTGTTTTTACATGAGTAGAATGTGTGCTTTTATTTAAAATGCACCTCTGGGTTATTTGTGGGGCATAGGAATTCGTTTATTTTCCCCGCCCCCCCCCCAATAGTCTGGCCCACCATATGGTCTGTGGGATGGTGGACTGGCCCACGGCTGAAAAAGGTTGCTGACCCCTGGACTAGATGATCCATCAAGAAAACAATCCATTGACTATCAGGGTTGGAAAGGATTAGATCATCCTTATCAGCAATTACAAAATGCTTGCCCATATGGGAAGAATGTGTAGCTCTGAGAGATTAGGAGAGGGAGCAACACATTAGTTGTGTGGCTGATTCAGAATATAGCACTTATTCATGCATTCCTATAAAATGCATAACTGCAAGCCTCCCAGGGCAGTGTACAATGAAAATCATAAAGAATACAATTAAGCATATATAATTTGTACAAATTATGAATGCAAATTACCCCTTGTATCCTGCTGTTTTAGCCCTTTTTGGATGTACAGGTAGGGATGAACATGATAAGCCTGCCCTGCTGTCACTGTGTCTGTAAGCGCCCTGTATATTTTTCACCTAGGGCAATATTTGTATTTATTTATTTAAATGTGTGTGTTTTTTAAAATTATTTGTTTGGTTTTTCAACTTAAAATTTTAAAGAGATATATCAAACATAAAGTGTAAAAGCAAGATTTCAAGGAATCTCTTGGACTGCCACCCTCCCCATTGTGGGTCCTATCATTTCCTCCCACATCTTTTATGATAACCCAAAACCTTTACCTCTTCCATTATGTCCAGAATCAACCTTAAACTACAAGTGATATTCCAATCCTACTAACGATTTTTAACTGTTTACAATGGTCTTTAAGATAAGTTATAAATTTTCCCCATACCTTGTTAAAATTTTGGTCTTCTTTATTTCTGACTCTTCCGGTCATTTTAGCCATTTCAGCATAGTCCATTAACTTCACCTGGCATTCTCTTTTAAAAGTGCACTTAAAAATAGATATTTTAATATTTTTTCAGTGCATTGCGGGTTCACAAAAAAAAAAACAAAAAAACCCAACTCTGGGCACAAAAGCATCACAGCTGTTATAGCAGCTGTCTATTTTTTAAAAATAAAATATAAATGATTTGAAGAAATGACAAGTTTTAGGGTTGTTTTTTTTGAGGGCCACAAATAACTATCATTGAAGCGGGCTTAGGTTTAACAATGGAGTGAACTAGTTTGGTTTCATGGAGTTCACTGAATCACTGAACTACACCTGAAAGTTGTTCCCAAAATTGCCAGGTGAACCGAATGTGAATCAAGTTCATTTTGGGGTAGAACTATGAAAGATTTCTAGTTCATTTTCCAGTTCACTCTCTCTTTTTAACTCTTTAGACTCTTTTGGCCTTTAAGCTTAAAGTTCCTAATTACTGGGGAGAAATGAATTACAACAATTCATGTTCCTGTGTGTTTTGATGTTTTATTAGTCTTCTTAAGTATGTTTTATACTTCAGCACAGTAGCTGTAGCATTTTGAATACTGTTTCTTGTTTTTGTTTTGCTGGGAATCGTTTGCATGAAGAATTGAATTGTGAACTGAACAAAAACCAAATGAAATTGCTTTGTAAAAGGAGGAACCGGAACTGTAATTAGTCCCCTTTTAGACACCTTGAACAAGAACTAGTTTTTTTTAGGGACAAACTTTTCAACTCTGATGTATAAGTCCTACTGATTTTGATGAGAGAGCTAAGCACATGGTTATATTTCTCCCACTGAACTAATAGGACTTAAACACCCCCAGCTTTAGTAGAATTGTGTCCGGTGCCTACAATTTTCACCCTGCTGAAGGCTCTACTTACTGTCATGTTATGTACTTAGCCGTTGAAATGACCCACTTTTTCACTTCAGAAGTTATTTTCCTCGGCTTCTTTCTATATGAAGCCACAGCAGCAGCACTTCATCCTTTCAGGTTTATATTCAAGTTATTCCTGGTGTTTTATCTCAGCTCGCATTTCCCTAGCCTAGTGTCATGTCAGCTACAGACCCTCTTTTGCATTCTTCCCAGTGATCTAGTGACAGTCTTCTTTGACTTGCGGATAAAGTAAACAGTGCTTGGTCAGCCCAAGCAGACATGCCTGCTTGTTGGGTTGTCACTCTCAAGTCAATCTCTGCGTCGGTTCCACTCCCCTCCATAGGAAAAGGGCATTGCGTAAGTCTTCCCCAGTTCCTATCTTAGTTCTTTGATGAGGTGCTCTGCATTGACCCCAAACTGCAACAACTTTCCTTGCAGCTTTCTCTGTAATTTCAGTCTATGTACTTTGTTATTAACACAATAGGCCATTTGCCCAGGTAACACCCATATTATAGATACCTGGTGCAGTGCTGTGGCTGAGTTCATGAGCTGTCAGGCAGGGAGCCTGTAGTTCAAACCTTACCTGTGTGGTGAACTCACTCAGAGTCTTTAGACAAGCCCCCTCCCACTATCCCAGGAATACAGGATACAGTGGTACCTCGGGTTACATACGCTTCAAGTTACATATACTTCAAGTGACAGACTCCGCTAACCCAGAAATAGTACCTCGGGTTAAGAACTTTGCTTCAGGATGAGAACAGAAATCATGCTCTGTTGGTGAGGCATCTAATCATAGCCTGCATTTTTAATCAAGGCTTATATTTTGATCAAGGATTGTATCTTAAAAATTAGCTTAAAATCCACAAATATTTTGAGGCAGGAAACCAGCAGGCAGCT
This sequence comes from Podarcis cretensis, assembly GCF_951804945.1. Classification (NCBI taxonomy): domain Eukaryota; kingdom Metazoa; phylum Chordata; class Lepidosauria; order Squamata; family Lacertidae; genus Podarcis; species Podarcis cretensis. The sequence continues at coordinate 124,555,116 of NC_137170.1, forward strand.
GGTAAGCGCTTAGGCAGAAAGGGGCCCTCTGGTTTATTGCGGTCATAAAAGGCTGAGAGCGAGGTCGCTGACCTTGCATGTTGCAGAGTACAATTAAGCTGCAATTAAGTTGGTGAATAGTAAGAATTATTGTGCCTCCCGTTAGAGACTTGAGCCACATTTTCCTAAGGGCAAGAGCTAATGGAAATAGGGAAAGGGGGGCTTCTCTCTGAAGAAAGTGTTTTTAAGTTTTTTCTTACTTTGAAAACGTCTTTGCTTATAAAAAAACTATATATGTTATGTATTAAATATATTGGCTTAAATGTAATTATGCAAAGGATTTAGAAAGTAAGAAATGTTGGATTCTTATTTCATATAGTTGTAAGAGTTGTAACTATCCTGAAATTAAGTCAGCCATCAGCCCAGCTCCCTGTCAGGCAGGAAAACGCCATCAGAGCACTCTAGACATATGGTTGTCAGGCCTTTGTTTAAAGGAACCTCCAAAAGAAGGAGATCTTTCATTGATGATGCTGAGAATGTGAACACAAAAGATCTCTGACATCTGTTTAAAATAGAATTAGCCATCATCTGTTTTAGCCATCTGCTCTATTTTAGAATTAAGGGGGCAAAGGTGATCTGGTAATTAAGGTGCCTTGTAGAGGTTAATGGCTATTTGTTTGCCAATTATAAATATAGCTTTATTTCCCATAAAAGGCAAAAGGAAATGGGTGTATCTTTTGTGATTGGTTCTAGCAAACAGCCAATAGGAATTTCAACCAGGCTGATTGGACAGAGGCAGCCAAAGGAGGAGCAAGGGGGCTGGGTTAAGGAAATATAAGTGCTGGCCATAATGGCAGGAGGCCAGGCCAGAGCGTGGTAACCATATACCACTGTGCCTCTCATTTATTTGTCTGACAAATAAATTATTATTTTAATTTCTCTATTGCTGCGTTGAATATTTCATTCCAGCTAAGCGTTAACCACAAGCAGGGTGCTACAGTGGCACGGCAGCAGCTGGAGGCCCCATTAGCTAAAGTGGTGCTTCAGGTTAAGAACAGTTTCAGATTAAGAATGGACCTCTGGAATGAATTAAGTACTTAACCCGAGGTACCACTGTACTGCTTGGTGCTGAGTCAAGACCATTGATCTATTTACCCGAGTATTGTCTACATTGACCGACAGCATTTCTCTCTCTTCTCCCCACCCAATATTTTATTAAAGTTCTCACAATACAGTGAAATAATATCTAGAACAAATGGAATCAAAACAACAAAAAGGAAAGAGAAGAGAACAAGAAAAGATAAAGAGTAAAACGAAAGAGGGAGATAAGGAACATTAAGAATAGCAGCAAAAATCACCATCATAATAAAGCACTATATATATATATATATATATATATATATATATATATATATATATATCCCTCTGTCATAATTATACCATAATGTTCTGTCCATATACAAAGTAGGTAGGTAAAGGACCCCTGGATGGCTAAGTCCAGTCAAAGGTGACTATGGGGTGCTGCGCTCACCTCGCTTCAGGCCGAGGGAGCTGGTGTTTGTCCACAAACAGCTTTCTGGGTCTTGTGGCCAGCATGACTAAACCGCTTCTGGCGCAACGGAGCACCGTGAAGGAAACCAGAGCGCATTGAAACACCATTAACCTTCCCGCCACCGCGGTACCTATTTATCTACTTGCACTGGTGTGCTTTTGAACTGCTAGGTTGGCAAGAGCAGGGAATGAGCAACAGGAGCTCACCTGGTTGCAGGGATTCGAACAGCTGACCTTCTGATCGGCAAGCCCAAGAGGCTCAATGGTTTAGACCACAGTGCCACCCGCTTTATGACCACTTTTGGGCAATGCTTCTTAGCAGATTGAGATGCCGCCTTACAATTCTCTTGTTTCTTATAACAGATGTGTACCTTTTATTGGATTTTTATAGTCTAGTTTGATTTCTTGAGATCCACGTTTGACACAGTTCTCTAGCACTGAGGGAAACTCTCTCTACTTGAGAGCAGTGTTGAAATTGTTCAAAAGAGTTAATTGATACCTGTGTGATCAAAGTCCCGGCTGAGGACGTTGGCACCGGGGGCAAGATGGCAGGGTGGGAGCAGGAACGAGAGTCCGAAAGCCAAGGGTCCGAGGGTCAGGAAACAGGGAGTCAAGAAGCCGAGGTCCAAGGATCAGGAAACAAGAAGCCAAACACAGCAAGGCAGAAAGTGTGTTGCTGTGGCAAAGAGCCGAAGGGAAATGCTGACCTTATATCCCTTCCCGGCTCTTGCCACCAGGTGCAGTGAGTTACCAAGCGGCCTCACCTGTGCGGCCGCGCCTCGCCTCTCCGGAACAAACTTAGGAAGGCCCCAGTCCTGCGAAGCCCTACTGGTCACAGGGCCTGGCTTCTGCATGCACTCCTGACAATACCCCCCCCCCCGATGAAGAGTGCCACAGTTCAGAATGTCTTGGTACTACCTACAAGAAAAAAACGTGTGTGTCTCCATGTTACGTTTGCTGCAACACAGACCAACAGGACTAGTTCTCTAGAAATCTTTACTTTTTGCTGTCTTTGATAGCAGGGGTTTACACTTTTGGCTCCTCAAGATGAAAGTTAACCATTATTTTATATCTCTTTCTGCCTCCTCAAAAGCAGCTGGGAGAGGAGGGGAGGGTGCAAGATAAGGAGGGAAATGATGTCACTCCAACAACTGAAATGTCTCTATCGCTTCTAGCAGAGCACAACACAATTCTTCAGAATCGGCAACCTAGCACGGCGCTTCAGGGCTGGGCTACTGGAACATAATCAGAGAATAATGCAAATGAGTACTAATGAACCAAGTTCATTCATCACCCATGATTAGGAGAGGATTCAGTTCCATCTGCCAAGTGCGATCTATATCGCATGTGGGCGCAGCAAATATGTAACGTTTGTCAATATCCTTGCTGCCGAAGTACATCAAACTGCGGAATATGCAGCTCGGTTGCCAAAACACTTCAGATCTGCCACAGCTGAGCATGCAGGGCTTCAGCTCGTGAAGCAGGTGCCCCTATTCAGGCTCCACAATTTAAATAACTCAGCAGAAGCTTTCATCTTCGCCGCCAGCATCTACATAAAGGGGGGGGGGAGGGCAACACTTTTAGAAAAGATTTTAAAACTCAATTATTAACTCAAACTCAATCAGGAAAACATGGCACCATCTGACTTGCAAAGTGCATGACTAAATTAATGAATGCAGCTCCAATTAGGAAACAGAAGGAGGTGGGCCATGAAATTATACATCTCTATTGTCATGGCGGAGAGGAAATGGCTGCGGTCTGATGAGCGGCATATGATGTGGAGAAGTGTCTAAAGAGAGTGAAACTTGTTCCTGGAATGAATTGATCTCTCTCTGTGCGTATGTGTGTGTCTTAACAGCATGATGAGTAGGGTGCAGGCCGCAAATAATTTGTATCTGGTGACTTACATTGAGATTTCACTGTGTGTGTGTATGCTGGTTTACACATCACATCTTTTCTCACAAAGACAATGTGTGGGTCACAATTGTGCATATCAAGAGCTGTAGAGTGAGAATACGCAGATTGCTCCCCCTTCCGAGCCTTGTTCTGTGTCCAATAAGTGCAGGATGCCTTTGCCCAGTGATGCTGTGGCCCATAAGTAAAGGTAAAGGGACCCCTGACCATTAGGTCCAGTCGTGGCTGACTCTGGGGTTGCGGCACTCATCTCGCTTTACTGGCCGAGGGAGCCGGCATACAGCTGGTCATGTGGCCAGCATGACTAAGCCGCTTCTGGCAAATCAGAGCAGTGCATGGAAACACCGTTTACCTTCCCGCCGGAGTGGTACCTATTTATCTACTTGCACTTTGACGTGCTTTCGAACTGCCAGGTTGGCAGGAGCAGGGACCGAGCAACGGGAGCTCACCCTGTCACGGGGATTCGAACTGCGACCTTCTGATCGGCAAGTCCTAGGCTCTGTGGTTTAACCCACAGCGCCACCCGCGTCCAGCTGTGGCCCATAGATTACAGCAAAATACTGGGCAAGGTTTTGCCCAGTACAGTGGTACCTCTACTTATGTACCCCTCTTATTATGTATCCTTTGGGATATGCACGCGGCAAACCTGGAAGTATATTTCCAGGTTTTGCGGTGTGCGCATGCGCAGTAGCGCTCTATCGTGCCACAAACATGTGAAGAAGAGCTCTATCGTGCCGTGCATGTGTGCAGAACAGGCACCTCTGCTTGCGGAAACCTTGGGATCTGACCGGAGCTCCAGAACGGATCCTGTCCGCAACTGGAGGTACCACTGTATCTTGTTTGTGTGGTGGGCTCATGGGAAAAAGCTGTCCCATGAGCCCTTGCAAAGGCAGCTTCCCCTGGAGCTCAGGGCCATTTTGCCTTGAGAGCTATCAGATTTGTTGTGGCAGAAGCATAAACTGTACACACAGACACAGGTATACAGATGGTGGAATGGTAACTAGTGAATCCAAACAGCCCTGAAATGCTGACGGGATGAGCACAGTGCCCATTCACAAATCATAGAATCATAGAATTGTACTCTCTAACCAACTGAGCTATCCCAGAAATTATTGTTGCAAAACTAAGCGCTTGCATGATAGAATAATTAATAAAGTGACCGTGCATTAATTCAGCACTAATGCACAACGATGTGTTGCAGAATGCATCTGCAAAAACAACCAACAACTCGCCAGTCTAGAGGGGCACTGGATGTTTTTTATTCAGATTCACAACCATCTTGCATCGTAGAATAACAATCATTCTGTGGGCTAGACAAGAAAGCCAACAGAAGCAGAAGTCACTTAAATTTTCATGGCAAAACAGGGTGCCTGTGCGTGAAAACCATTATCTGCCTCCAGAGGTTAGTGGGAGTTACCGACACATTCCCTAGGGATAGAATCCACCACCCTGCCAAAGAGAGACGAACAATTTTTCAAGCTCCTGGGAGGCTTAAGACTGAGCCTGAATAATACTCTGCTCTGATTGCTGCAATCCTTCTCCTCTCCTCTCCCTAGATTATTCGCTGATGATTAATGCTCAAATAAATTGTATTCATTCGCTTGCTCAGAGGAGGGAGAATGCTACTATTCAAGACGGCTGATTTCATTACTTGCCAAGGGCCAGAGTCTGCCACCCGCGGCTCATAATGAGCATCACTTTTTCATGGAGGACCCGACAGTCAGGCTGATGAACTGTAATGCATATACATTTGGCCCCAGTGAAGTCCACAAAATGGCTTTGAAAAAGTAGCTGCTGACCAGGGATTGGATAAGCTTGGCAGTTTTATCCTAAATAATGTTGTTACCCAACTAGACAGGAGCACTTGGAAGGTTAAAAGGTAAAGGGACCCCTGACCATTAGGTCCAGTCGTGACCAACTCTGGCGTTGCGGCACTCATCTCGCTTTATTGGCCAAGGGAGCCAGCGTACAGCTTCTGGGTCATGTGGCCAGCATGACTAAGCCGCTTCTTGCAACCACAGCAATGCATGGAAACGCTGTTTACCTTCCAGCTGGAGTGGTACCTATTTATCTACTTGCACTTTGACATGCTTTCGAACTGCTAGGTTGGCAGGACCAGGGACCGAGCAACGGGAGTTCATCCCGCCGCGGGGATTCGTACCACCGACCTTCTGATTGGCAAGTCCTAGTCTCTGTGGTTTAATCCACAGCGCTACCCGCGTCCCCACCTGGAAGGTTAAGTGATATGAAAAGAAAAGACTGGCTTTAATTATCCAAGGGGAAGGGCTGTGGCTCAGTGGCGTCACAGAATCATAAAGCTAGAAGGGACCGCAAAGGTCATTTAGTCCAGCCCCTTGCTATGCAGGGATTTTTGCCCATCATGGGGTTCCGATCCATGGCCCTGAGATTAAGAGTCTCATGCTCCCAGTTGAGCTATGACTGGGAAGGACTCCATGTTTGAAACCCTGAAGAGCCATTCCCTGTCAGTTTAGAAAATATTGAGCTAAATCCTCAAACCTGGGTCCCAAGATACTGTTGGACTACAACTCCCGTCACCCTGAGCACTGGTTCTGATAGTTAGGGGTGATGGGAGTTGCAGTCCAAAAACATATTGGGACCCAAGTTTGAGAAAGGCTGAACAAGATAAAATTATTGTCTGGTATAAGACAGCTTCCTATGAGTGTGTGAGTGAGAGGGTGTGTGGGTTATGGTGTCTCTCTGTGTTTGGGTATAACCCTAACTGTGTGGTTAGAATGGCAGGGCTTTAAAAAAAAGAAAGTTCTGTACAAAAGTCTACACTGTAAATTTGTAATTCTGATTAAGAACAGTTTGTGTCCTGCCAGCAGTGTAGCGTGGGTTGCTGGTGCCCGGGGTGGGGAAAGTGTGTGAGTACTACCATTGTCTTGAATGCCTTTCCAAGATGTTCAAGACTATTTTGATGCATCTGTGGAAAAGAACATGGATCTTTTAAAAAAATCTGGTGACCTCAACATTAGGGGTATTTTTTCCTTTTTTAAAAATTAGAACCCAGCCCCCGCGGAACAAGGTCATTTATTTTATTTTATTTTCCATTTTAAAATAGTTTATTTGCCACAGCATATATTTCAAACATTCTCATACTCTTAAAAACCATAAAATAACATATCCTGTGTTCCAATCTCATTAAAAGGAAGGAATACATTATATCTGCAACAACTTGAAAGGTTCAAATGTATACTTTGAGTATTCCAAACTGTGTTACCTACACTACTCCCCCATGTGCCTCATGACCTGTGTGTTCAATAAAATTGCCACACACTGCGTAGAAGTTATCATTTTTTGTTTGGCCGATTGCTACCCGCAGTTTCTGCGTCAGGTTTTCCAACAAAGCTGTTTGCCAGACTGCTTCATGCCACTTATCCATGGTCAACAGTTGCAATATTTTCCATGTTCTGGCTATAGTCGTTCTTGGTTATAAGATCTTTATTTCTAATTCTTGGTGAGTCCCGACTGTACAAATTAAGCAATGCCAGTCTTGGGGACATAGGTGCTGTCTGCCTTGTAATCAAAGATATCTCTGCAAAGACATTTCCCCAGAATTTTTCTATTTTTGAAAACTCCCACCACATATATCTGTATGTTCCAATAGTGGGACACCCTCACCAACACAGGAGAGCTGTTGGGTTTTATATAAGCTAGATGTCTAGGTGTTAAATTCCACCCATGTGTCATTTTGAGGGCTCTTTCTCTTGTCATTGCTGAAATAGATTTATACAGGGCTTTGATCTACAGTCCATTCCATGCCTCTTCCTCAATTTCTAAATCCCAATTTTATTCACACCTGTCAGGGAACTGCCATCGGAGCCAAAAGAGGAGAGAGGGCTCCAGAGGGATGCCGGAGAGGGTCCCAGTAGGGAGAGAGGCAGCCAACCCGCTGGGGAAGGAAATCAGCGTAGCACCAGTGAAGAAGGGGGGCAGATGGGGGAATCGGAGAAAAGGCTCCTGGACTCCTCACCGGAGACCAGCGGGGAGAGCACGGGTCCTCCGCTGCCCACACCCTCCCTGCGCAGAAGACTTCCGTGCAGGGAGAGTAGGAGGCGACTGGGCGTCAAAGAACTTATTTGCTGGAAGAAGTTCAAGAAATGCCCACTGACGGATTCTGCCAGCGACTGAGACAGCCACGAGTGCAAGGCTGTCCAGAGGGAAAGGGTTCAACCGGGCAACCTAGCCAGGAGTGGCGGCAACTTACGCACGAGCAACCCCCCTAGAACCATTACAACACCATTCTCTCATATTATTCTGGGGAGGGAAATGTTCCTCTACAGTTGATTTATACAAGGATGATATTAACCCCTTTGTAGCTATATTTTCTTCTGCTATTATCTTTTCGTATGACTTTAATTGTCCCATGGCTTCAATTTTAATGAGACTAAAAACGAGATTTCATAGGTGAAATGCAAGCTTCATCAGTGTTGGAACCTGCCTAGGCCCTGAATTCAGCAGAAAGTCCCTTCATGAAGATCCACCAGGCTGATGGGCACAAGATGCAGGGCTTCTTTTTTTAGTGATGGTCCCATAAACTGGGGAATACTATCTCCCATATGATGCATATCTAGATCCCCTTCTGGTTGCATCCAAACAGCCCTCAAAGACTTAGCTATTCTTTTGTTGTTGTTTAGTGGTTTAGTCGTGTCCGACTCTTCGTGACCCCATCGACCAGAGCACGCCAGGCACTTCTGTCTTCCACTGCCTCCCGCAGTTTAGTCAAATTCATGCTGGTAGCTTCGACAACACTATCCAACCATCTCGTCCTCTGTCGTCCCCTTCTCCTTGTGCCCTCCATCTTTCTCAACATCAGGGTCTTCTCCAGGGAGTCTTCTCTTCTCATGAGGTGGCCAAAGTATTGGAGCCTCAGCTTCAGGATCTGTCCTTCCAGTGAGCACTCAGGGCTGATTTCCTTCAGAATGGATAGGTTTGATCTTCTTGCAGTCCATGGGACTCTCAAGAGTCTCCTCCTGCACTATAATTCAAAAGCATCAATTCTTTGGCAATCAGCCTTCTTTATGGTCCAGCTCTCACTTCCATACGTCACTACTGGGAAAACCATAGCTTTAACTATACGGACCTTTGTTGGCAAGGTGAAGTCTCTGCTTTTTAAGATGCTGTCTAGGTTTGTCATTGCTTTTCTCCCAAGAAACAGGCGTCTTTTAATTTCGTGGCTACTGTCACCATCTGCAGTGATCATGGAGCCCAAGAAAATAAAATCTCTCACTGCCTCCATTTCTTCCCCTTCTATTTGCCAGGAGGTGATGGGACCAGTGGCCGTGATCTTCGTTTTTTTGATGTTGAGCTTCTAAGCTTGTTTTAATTAAATAACGTTTGTTGGACTAAAATTTCAACTATTGCTCCTTTGATGCCATATTGGGTGGTTTCATTATTCTGTAGCTTATGTTGTTTTTTTTTAATCAGTCACTAAACTAGAGATGCCAATAACTTTTTGACAAACATTTTCACCAATGCCAACTTTTTCTTACATCTCATAGAAGAAGAAACACTTCTACCAATTCTCAACTTATTGACTCTTGTGATCACAAAGGTGCAATTTCCACTTTGGAACTCAGCTGAGAAAAAAAAGACCCAGTGAATCTGACACGGCTTAGTACTTTCATATTAATCTATTTTTGAAAGATATAAATGTGGGCGCTTTTCATGGTACAGGAATTTGACCCGGCACACACCTGTGTCTTACCTTGTTCTGCATTAAACATCTGAGTTGCCTTTTTCACTTTCAAAATGGCGAAATCATTGGCTTTGTCTTTAGAGCACATTTATTCATTACCATTTCAAACAAAAAGGCTCCAACTTTTCTGAGCTATCCCGAGGATATGTTTCTTTTCAAGCCTCAGGGATGCAGAAGCATTTCCCACCCACTCCCAAGGTCCATTTCTTTCAGCTACAAATATGTCCAGACTTTCCCTTATCCTGTTTCGTTCACCTCCCCATGATATCCTCAAATGTTCCAAAGTGGTAGGGCCAGTACACCTTTGAAAGAAAGAACCATTTGCATCAAAATCGCTAGAGGTTCAGAAACTGACAAGGTACAGAAAGCCAGCCTTTATGCTTACCCCAAATCCTTTTTAAAATGGTGAACTAGATTTGTTAAGAAAGACAGATGGGTATTCTCAGGAAATAGCCACACCATACATTTAAAAGCACCATTGTACCACATTAACAGGGACACGGGTGGCGCTGTGGGTTAAACCACAGAGCCTAGGACTTGCCAATCAGAAGGTCGGCGGTTCGAATCCCCATGACGGGGTGAGCTCCTGTTGCTCGGTCCCTGCTTCTGCCAACCTAGCAGTTCGAAAGCACAAAGTACAAGTAGATAAATAGGTACCGCTCCGGCGGGAAGGTAAACGGCGTTTCCGTGCGCTGCTCTGGTTCACCAGAAGTGGCTTAGTCATGCTGGCCACATGACCCAGAAGCTGTACGCCGGCTCCCTCGGCCAATAAGCGAGATGAGCGCCACAACCCTAGAGTTGGCCATGACTGGACCTAATGGTCAGGGGTCCCTTTACCTTTACTTTTACCACATTAACAGGCATGGATAATCCTGGGAGCTGAAGTTTGTTATGGGTGTTGGAAATTGTAGCTCTGTGAGGTCAGCTCTCTTAATATGCTAGAGTTCCCAGAATTCTCCATGTCTGTTAAAAGTGCTTTTAAATGTGTGGGAGGGACGAGTTTTCATCAGTCACTGAATTGAAGGCACTGCGCTGCATTGCCAATGTTTTGGTTACATCTGAGTCTCAGTAAAGGAACCTTGACCAGGTTGTCGTGATTCACAGAATGCTGCGTGAGATAGTAAGTCAGCAGGCTTGAGGTTGCTAGCTGATGCAGCTGGCTGATGCAATCAGCCTGCAATACTTTCTATGGAAGTGCTGAGTCAGAATATTTCAGCAGTAATGTGCTGGCAGTTGTTTGGCTGTCATCGGTTTAAAAGGGAAACTTGTCCAGCAGTAAAGGTGTGGTATAGAAGAGTGTGGTCAGAGAGAGAGAGAGAGAGAGAGAGAGAGAGAGAGAGAGAGGTCTTCCTATTTGCCTTAAGGTGCAGCAAGGTACTCTGTTTGACTGTATGAACTGCTCATGTATTATAGCCTGCAGATACAGTGGTACCTCAGGTTACATACGCTTCAGGTTACAGACTCCGCTAACCCAGAAATAGTACCTCGGGTTAAGAACTTTGCTTCAGGATGAGAACAGAAATCGTGCTCCGGCGGTGTGGCAGCAGCAGGAGGCCCCATTAGCTAAAGTTGTGCTTCAGGTTAAGAACAGTTTCAGGTTAAGAACGGACCTCCAGAACAAATTAAGTTCTTAACCCGAGGTACCACTGTACAAATGGAATCCGTTCCGGAAGTCCGTTCGACTTCCAAAACATTCAACTTCTAAGGCACAGCTTCCGATTGGCGGCAGGAGCTTCCTGAAGCCAATCGGAAGCTGCGGAAGCCCTGCCAGACATTCAGCTTCCAAAAGAACGTTTGCAAACTGGAACATTCACTTCTGGGTTTGCGGCATTTGGAAGCCAAAATGTTTAACTGCTAAAGCATCGACTGTTGAGCAGTCTTTTTTTCTTTTTTTTCTTTTTCTTTTTTATTGGAAATTTTATTTACAACATAACACAACCCCCCCACCCCCCACCACAGAAATCCACCCCATCAGACACAAATATAACAAACAACAAGCATAATTTACAACAATACAAACCACCCTTACAATTCCCCCCATAATATTCCTTTGTACTTCTGCAAAATTTGGGCTTCCTCCAAGTCTGTGGATGGGATTGTTTCGGCTACATAAGCAAAAATATTCCCCTCTGAACTAGAATAGAGGGAATGATCATGATGATGGTATCCATGCTTAGAGGAAAAGATTCTAATACAGTCGTACCTTGGTTGACAAACGCCTTAGCAGTTGAACATTTTGGCTCCCGAATGCCGCACGCACACCCAGAAGCTCCTGCAGCCAATTGGAAGCCGCACCTTAGAAGTCAAACGTTTTGGAAGTCGAACGGACCTCCGGAGCGGATTCCATTTGGCTTCCAAGGTACGACTATACAGTGGTACCTCAGGTTAAGAACTTAATTCATTCTGGAGGTCCGTTTTTAACCTGAAACTGTTCTTAACCTGAGGTACTACTTTAGCTAATGGGGCCTCCCGCTGCTGCTGTGCCGCCGGAGCACGATTTCTGTTCTCATCCTGAAGCAAAGTTCTTAACCCAAGGTATTATTTCTGGATTAGCGGCGTCTGTAACCTGAAGCGTCTGTAACCTGAAGTGTCTGTAATCTGAAGTGTCTGTAACCCAAGGTACCACGGTATAGTCATTCACATATGGTATTGTTTAACTTACTGATTATACTAGATTTATATACCATTATTCATTCAATATGTCTGTTGTAAGTGGCTTACAACAAGTTTTAAAGCTTTCGGTTGAGATGAAGACATTTCACACATGTAAAATCAAAACAGAATGATCAAATTATGGTTTAGTTGCTTCTTCTATGGTTTGCAAGATTTCTCAGAATGGCAGAAATTCAGAGAAGTCAATGGAAGCTAAACATCTATTAGACTAATTTGTTAACTTAAGTGATTTATCAATACCCATTTAAGCAAGAGTGAGCAGTATATGTTTTACTTTCCTGAGGGCATAAAGGTGCTCTACCAACTTTAATGAACAGAGAAGTCAACTCTTCTGTCAGGTGAAATGCAGCATCTTTTCGGCATCAAATGTCACATCTAATCAAGCACGATACTACCTCTGCTCAAAGACTGCAGACCTCTGCAGTGTTATTTAGCAACCCGCAATGAAACATAGCTGGAAATGATTTAATATTTTTATTCTTGCAGAAAGTGACTCTGGAGCCCCACAGATCACAGTACTTAGGACCCCTGGAGTTTATGACTCATCAGGAAAAAGAGAGAGCGTTATATCATGCCAAATGAGAAAATATTATCGCAAAGATTTTGTCCAAGAGTCCTTAGGCAAGATAGATGCAGTTCACATCAAGTCCACCTAGAAGCACGAAAACTGACAGTTTCCAGACAGATTATTAAATGCAAAGAGGAGACTCATCAGTCTAGGAAAGTAAGTTCTTTCTCCTCTCCTTCCCTTGGCCAGCTTCCTCGCCTGTTGCTTTGATTTTTCTTTTTCTTTATTAAAAAAACTGCAATTATTTAACATGTCAACTCGACCTAAGGAATGAACAAGTGAACACTAGCAGGAGTGGGCATTGATCTTTCAGTTTTCAGCGAGGCCTGAATTTGGTGCCCCCCCCCTCTCAACTTCCATTCCACTCAATTCACCACATTATAGTTGTGGTGCCCTGTAGCGCTCCCTAGTCTTGGCACCCAGTGCGATGTAACCAATCATACTGCCTTAAATCCACCTCTGATGCTAAGCAAAATCCTGTCAATTGGCTTCTCCCCTGCCCACCATTATCTTGAAAAAGCACATGGTGTGGACTTCTGGCAGAACACCAGTGGCCTGAGAGAACTGCTGGGGCCAATCCCTGGCTCACCTTCCTTGAAGCTACTTGAGAAAAAGCTGTGTGACCTGAGGGAAGAGAGAATTGAAGAAGCCCAGGCCAGGCAGGGTTCATTGACTGTTGGTTTCTGGCAAGAACCATCAACGGTTCTAGAGAACATTTTGGACAGCCCCCTCCTCCTTCTCTGTGGCTATTTAAGGCCCGCCTGCCCTGAGGGAGAACAGAAGCAAGGGAGCACAGATAAGGGAGCACAGAACATTGACTCCTGATCATAACAACTAATGACCTGACAGAATGCCAATGGGTACCAGAATCCTCGGCGGGATTTTTTCGTGGATGGAACTGGTGATCCTGCTGAGGCCCTCACCTCACTATGGAATGGTGAGATGTGAAGGACCAGAGATATGAACGCTCCTGAATGCCCTCACAGAGACACTGTGAAGCACGTTCAGGCCCTTGGCTGTCGAGACCATAGAACACCGACACTGAAAGACCTACACTGGCTCCCAGTACGTTTCCGAGCACAATTCAAAGCATTGGTGCTGACCTTTAAAGCCCTAAATGGCCTCAGCCCAGTATACCCGAAGGAGCATCTCTACCTCCATCATTCAGCCCAAACACTGAGGTCCAGCTCTGAGGTCCTTCTGGCAGTTCCCTCACTGTGAGAAGTGAGGTTACAGGGAACCAAGCAGAGGGCCTTCTCGGTAGTGGCGCCCACCCTGTGGAATGCCCTCCCACCAGATGTCAAGGAAATAAACAACTACCTGACTTTTAGAAGACATCTGAAGGCAGCCCTATTTAGGGTAGTTTGTAATGTTTGATGTTCATTCGGGTAGTTTGTAATGTTTGATGTTCATTCACTTTATTATTAATAATAATATTCTGTTTGGAGCCACCCAGAGTGGCTGGGGAAACCCAGCAAGATGGGCGGCGTATAAATAATTATAATTATAATTATAATTATTATGGCATACTCAGGAGCTATATGCGATGAAACAGGCCAGATGATGGAAGTCCTGCTGTAAAGATAACCAAACATACACTAGAACACATAATTGTGGCTGCTTTGTGGTGGTGAAAGCAGCAGTTAAGTCCTCAGTAACCCTGTGGAGCTCTTCAGAAGCATCTGTAGGTTGTTGACTCCTAGTATAATGGTGGATAGAGCCTGGGACACTGAGCCATGCCCTCCAACATTTCTCTAATGAAAAAGGGATAATAATAATAATACCACAGCCGTCTAGGCGACTTCCAACATATATAAAAACGTAATAAAGCATTAAACATTAAAAAACTTCCCTGTACAGTTGTCTTCTAAAAGTTGTATAATTCCTTATCTCCTTGGGTTGGGGTTGGGGGGGTTGCACAACTCCATAACCTCCAAAAATAGGGACCTTCTATGGAAAAGCGAGACTTTCTGGGATCAAATCAGAAACCATGACGGCTTCTGTAAATCTGGGACTGTCCCTGGAAAACAAGGACACCTGGAGGGTCTGGGAGTCCACTGGACAGTAGAAGCATTGTGTCTTTATGGTCCACAGGGATACCTAAGGTCTCTCTCTCTTTTCCTCAGCTGATGATTGCTAGGGAGGACTAACGGCATTCTGTAACCAGAGTTCATGAAATCATAAATATCAAGTCCAAAGGCAGCTTAACTTCTGTTGAAAAGCAGTCTAATTAAAAGGGGGCCGCCTTCATTTCTGAAGCTGTTCAGCAAAATCAATGGATTTTGTCAGTGTAGTCATGGGTGTTCAATCTTTTTAAAAAAAATATATATATGCAGTGAGCTTGACTGAGCAAACAGCTGCTTTCCAAACTGACAGCTTTTGGTCTGTCTGCCAGAGATTCCCTTTTAATCTCTTGACATAGCTTGAGCAAACAAAGAGTGAACATTGAGATCTGTTTTTTCTTCTTGGGCCAGGAAGGGCACTTCATGTTCCCTGTATTCATTGCCCAACTTTGAGACGGTCCATGTCTTTAATATTTTTAATTGTCTCCTTATTATTATTATTATTGATTTTATGCAAAACAGTGTAATAAAGTGAATGCTAAGAAGGAAGCCAAAACAGACCAAACCCCACTTCACATTAATAATTGGACATCAATACGTTTTAGGATGAACTACAAGTGATAACAAAATTTGCAAAAAGTGTATCTCTTCTGGACCTCAAAATGAATACTAGACATATTCTAGAATTACTAAATTCTGAAGTATTAATAAAGAATGAAAACAGACTATGCCAGCACCTTTCTCCTAAAAATCAATGCTGCAGAACTGAAATAGAGAGCATGCAACAAAGCCCCAACAAAATGTGTTGCTTTTCAGCCACTTTTTGTAACTCATGTTTGGAAAGAGATTATTTTGAGCAAAGAAGCAGTTCTGTTCCACCACCCCAAGCTCCTGATATGTGTCTATGAGGGTGCATGTGAAACATGGTCTTTTTTTAAAAAATGATATTTTATTAAATTTTTAACAAGAGAAAAGTTACAAAACGATAAACAAAAAACACAAGAAAAGTACAAAAACCAAAATTTAACATAGAAAGAAAAATAAAAAATAAAAAATAAAAATCCCTCTTTTTAACTTCTCACCGTTCATTTACTTATTTTCCTGACTTCCTCACACCTCCCTTTTTTGTATTCCATTTAAAAATTGGTTCAGCAAATTCATACCCTCTTAATTTACCCTTAATTATTTATCCTCACATATTATATTTACATATTTGTAAATATAACATGTGAGGATAAATAATTAAGGGTAAATTATACAGAAACACTGTAAAACTTTTAAATGTTAATGACGTTGAAATGAAATGAAGTGGTTCTAGTAATAAGGTAAAATAAGAATATGCAAGAATGGATTGATATTAGACAAAAATTTGAAGTGAAACATGGTCTTTTAATGCTCAATGTCATCTTTTGCAGGTTGACTCAAAACATATACTCCCCCTATACTTTCATTTGGCTTCGAGGCAACAGCATGTGCTTGTGGTGAGTTATGGGCACTGCATTGAAAGTCGGAGGATACAGAGAGGGGCAGTGAGGTGTTGCCTCTCGTTGAAGTATATTAACTAAATTAATGAAACATTTCGAATTGATTATGCAATCAGCTCTCACCTGTGGCTCTTATAAGTTGTTGGCATGTTACAGTGGCCACACCCTGGGAAACGGCTTCAATTGGCTGGCTAAACCAGGTGATGGTAGCTGATTGGTCTTAAACTCTCAATAAGTTGGGGACTTGTCTTTTCCCTGCATGTGAAAACAGGCTCCAGTGGATTGAGCTGATGAGGTTCAATGGTCAAGAAGGGTCCAAGGTTCAAGAAGGCGGTTTCTGCATGTGCTGCAGAGGGAAGTGAGGGGCAGAGAGCGCTCCTCAACCTGGGAAGGTAGCCCATGTAGGAGAAGGAAAACACTGATCCTAAACCTCTGCTGTCTTGTGGGATGTAGGGATGATCGCTGGGTGCGGAGCACACTCCCCATGTGCAGGCAGCCTCTGCTGCCTACACACGTGACCTTGGGGTGCGGGGCACACTCCCCCTCACAGATAAAGCCACAGCTGTCTGAAGATCCTGCCCTCTGTCTAACCTTTTGCAGTTTCAGTAGTCTGCAGTGTCCTATCTGTGACCTTTGTCTCTGAGACCTTTGTCTCCTTCGCCATACAGTGGTACCTTGGGTTACATACGCTTCAGGTTACACACTCTGCTAACCCAGAAATAGTGCTTCAGGTTAAGAACTTTGCTTCAGGATAAGAACAGAAATCGGGCTCCGGCGGTGCGGCATCAGCAGGAGGCCCCATTAGCTAAAGTGGTGCTTCAGGTTAAGAACAGTTTCAGGTTAAGAACGGACCTCCGGAACTAATTAAGTACTTAACCTGAGGTACCACTGTAAACTGTGCAATGGTAAAATGACGCGGTGGAAACAGGTGCCAAAATAGCTTTGTACCACCCCATTTCAGGACTGGAAGATGTGTAAAGGTCACAGCCCAAAATGTATCTGCCTGGGTTTGCATATTGTATCAATAAAAGGAGCCTCCACAGAGCTGGCTGGCAGCTTGCTTGCAGCTCACCTGTGCGCAGCTCACCTGCATTATCAACTCCTGCCTCATGTCCTTCACTTCAGTGGGATATCTTTGGGAATGGACTCCCCAAATGGTTGGATGACACCTTGTACGTCTCCTCCTGGAAACTCCTGCATCCAAGCTAGTGCCAAACATATTGATCTGCTTTCCTTTGGACCACATAAGCAAGGCTGAGAGGGGAAGGTTTGGCACCTGGGCAGCCCAGGACTCCCATACACACTGGCCAGGATTGTGCCCCATTAAGGTCACTTTGGTGCTGCTAATGCAGCAAAAACAATCCAGCAGGCAGTTACCAGAGTGAAGCCACAGCAGGCGCTGTGATTCTCCAGCGGTTTGACTTCACCCCTGGAGGCACACTCCATTGTCTCTCGAGACAGATGGATGCCGACAACAACCGAATTGACAAGCTGAACAGGGAGTGTCAAATGGCACTCAAGTTTGGAGGCAAACTACTACACAGTATAAAATGGACATGCCTGGGAACATGTTCAATGCTGGTCATGTTTAACATTATCGAGGTGGAAGTGCCTGCGGACTTTATTTCCGTGGTATGGATTCTGTTATTAGCCAGAAAGTTACTGTGGGGAATGCCTAGGGTGGTAAAAATGTTTAGAACTGCAATAATCATTGGACCGAATGGATTCATAGGGGAGCAGGCAGAATGCAGGATGTTAACTTTGCAGGGAGAAGTTTGGTTCATGACTGGAATTTAAAGTACTGAAATGTGAGTCTGGAAAGGGATGGACTATCATGTTTGACATATAGAATGATTTAATCAAATAAAGCAAAAACAAGAGAGAATATTTTGGAGCCGAGCAAGCCTGATGCTGGTATAATGATGCTCAAATGGTTACTGGGCTGGTTTTACATTTGGTTGAACATGCATAACCTTGGGGCAGAGTAAGAAAGACTTTGCAAGAGGTCAGAAGGAAGAGTTTAGAATTTGCCGTCTTATTAAATATCGACATGAACTTCTGCTTCAGTATTGCCCTTGACCAGCAGAAAATAAAAAAACCTAGATTTCTTGCTTAGCAGCAGGTAATACTAAATAATCCACAAGCTGTCCACTGGTTGTTTGGTATCTTGACATCTGAAAATATTCTCACCTGTTGCCACAGGCTATTCTCCTCCAAAAATAATGTATTCCCTTAACTTCTGTTCAAGGCATAGATTTATTTATTTTTTAGAGCATATTATTGGCAAATATAAATTCCATTCATTGTCACACTCATATTTTAAGAGAGCACAACACTGTAAATAAGGCGCTAAAACAGCTTCCTCTTCTGCATACCAATTTCCATATCTCTCAGACAGCCTCCCTTTAGTCGGCAGGAAAGAGTAATGCAAATGACTGTGTCTGCTCTGGCTCCAGAAATAGACTACACAGAAACGAAGATGGGAAGCATTTTTCCCCAACCTCCCGGTCCTTGTAAAACTGTCAGTATCTGCATCGGAAGTCTCCCGAACAATATATCAGAGGAAAGGCATCAAATCGAGCATGGTTTCCTATGAACTAAGTTGGGTACAGCATTTGCAACTCCTATTTGACACGAGTCTTTAAAAAAAATTAACTGTACAACACACGCAAACACACACAAAAATGCTTCCATATCATCTTGTGGTTCCAATTATCTCAGCGTTGTCTCATTGTTGTTGTTTTTGGGGTGTGCCTAAAGCTGTAAACAAATGGTGAGAAGAATGGTGGAGTTCCTCAGATATCATTAAAAGGTAAAGGTAAAGGACCCCTGACAGTTAAATCCAGTTGCGGATGACTCTGGGGTTGCGGCGCTCATCTCACTTTACTGGCCGAGTGTGATGGCCTGGGAATCCGATTCAGAGGCTGAACCTGAGGAATCCCAGCCTGCACAGGAGTCCCCGCATCCAGGGCCGTCTGAGCTGGGGCAGGGGCTTGAACCTAAAGGGCCCTCACCTGTGCCGGATCCTCAAGAGCAGACACCAGCTGAATCCGCTCTGGCTCCGGAGGTGATTGAGGACCCACTGCCTGCAGGTGCTCCTCTCCCAGCCCTGTCAGGGGAAGGTGAGGTTGCCTCTGGGTCCAGTAACCCTCCAGCCTCTCCTGAGCTGCAGAGGCTCAGGGCAGAGAGGCAGAGGGAACTAAGTTCTCTCAGGAGGAGTGCTCGCCTTAAAACCAGGAGAGGTGAGTCACCTGTGGGCCTGAGTTCCTGACCACGCCCGACTCCTCGCTTTGGACCTCGCTTCGCCCCGACGGACAGCCTCCTTACGCTCAACCTAGGACCGGACTTAGACCACGCTGCACGGTAACCCCCCCCCCCCAGAACCAGCACACCGAGGGAGCCGACGTTTGTCCACAGACAGCTTCCAAATCATGTGGCCAGCATGACTAAGCCACTTCTGCCAAAACCAGAGCAGTGCATGGAAACACCGTTTACCTTCCCTCCAGAGGGGTAGATATTTATCTACTTGCATTTGACGTGCTTTCGAACTGCTAGGTTGGCAGGAGCAGGTACCGAACAACAGGAGCTCACCCTGTCGCAGGGATTAAAACCATCGATCTTCCGATCAGCAAGCCCAAGTCTCAGTGGTTTACATCACAGCGCCACCCGTGTCCCTTAGACATCATTACATAAATAATTATCTGAGCCAATGTTGTAGGAATGTTGATAAGAACAAAGTAACAAAAAAGCATGGGGCATATAGAGAAGAGGGGATAAAATAAGGAAGGAACATTTCTGAGCACAATTCAAAGTGTTGGTGCTGGCCTTTAAAGTCCTAAATGGCTTTGGCTCTGTATACTGAAGGAGCGTCTCCACCCCCACCATTCGGCCAAAAGACTAAGGTACAGCTCCGAGGACCTTCTGGCAGTTCCCTCGCTGTGAGAAGTGTGGTTACAGGGAACCAGGTTAGTTGCACCTGCCCTATGGAATGCCCTCCCATCAGATGTTAAGGAGATAGAAGACATCTGAAGGCAGTCCTGTATAGGGAGGTTTTTAATGTTTAATGTTTTACAGTGGTACTTCGAGTTACAAACGCTTCAGGTTACAAACTCTGCTAACCTGGAAGAGTAACCTTGAGTTGAGAACTTTGCCCCAGGATGAGAACGGAAATCGTGTGTGGTGGCGCAGCAGCAGCAAGAGGCCCCATTAGTGAAAGCACGCCTCTAGTTAAGAAGAGTTTCAGATTAAGAACGGACCTCCGGAACGAATTAAGTTCGTAATTATAGGTACCACTGTATTATGGTTTTGTATATGCTGGAAGCTGCCCAGAGCGGCTGTAGCCATTTGCTTTGCATGCAGTAGGTCTGATTTTCATGTGCAAAATGCTTTACTGTGAATGTTCATTGTGCTTGACTGATGTGGTCGCCAATAAATCATCATTATCATTCAGCACCATCGTTTTAATGCATAAAACTGGAAATTCTAAGGCAAGTTTAAAGACACCCAATATAAATCACTCTGTTCCAGCTCTTCTTGGGTTGGCTGAGCTACCTAGATCAATAAAATAAGCTGTCCTTGTTTCATTGCAACAACTCTAATTATAGCTAACCGAGAACTTGGCACATGAGCCATTGAAAACATCTGGATTTTTTCTTTCCTTCCTTCCTTCTTTTTAAAAGGAACTCCTTTTTTAATGAGACAACTTGCTTGAGGTGGGAAAAGATGTTTATAGTAGAGCATTCTTTCCCCCCTACACCTTACATGAAAATTCAAGGTCATGCTTTGTTCGATCATTGAACAGTGGCCATATAAGTTGGTAAATAATGATGACCTTTACTTCTAAGGAAGCAAATATCAGCATATCAGATCAATGTGGTTACATCTGGCCATAAAAAGTAAGACAGCTGGTTCCAGTTTAAAACAATAACAAAACCAATGCCAAATTAATATTCTCATTCCAACTTACTAACTTAATGTTATAGTTTTGTCCCTACGTATCTTAACATCTGTACTGTAAGTGAATGGGAATGTCACTACTTTTTGGCAAGCGTGAAGATTTGTGAATGTCCCCAAATCTGTATGGACAAAATACGTAATGATATTTGGAACGTATTTATTGAAACCATACTGACCCATGAATCAATGTATATCTGAGGGAAACAGTAAGTTCATTCATTTACATATATATTACATAGTTCTGTAATCTTAATTATATTTTTGGGTCATATTGATTTGTTGTTTTCCTCTGCCTTTTAAAATGTTTTATGTATTCCTTTCCTTTTTACTTTAACTCATTGTAATATTCTTTTATTTTTTATAATAGATGGCCCAAATGTTAGGCCAAATGTGCATCTTTAAAAATGATATAAAAGTCAATTAAAACTATACAAAGCACTTTACTACTACCTAAAAACATATGAATGTTTATTTAAGACCAGCAATGTCGAAAGATTTAAAATGGAAACCAGGTTAACCAACTAGTAAATGCAATAATCTGAGTGTATAGACAGCAAAAGGTCTAGCTGATAACTCTGAGGTATGGAGAGAGAATAATGGTCCAACTTGCCAATGAAAATGGTGAGTAATAGTAATTCTAATTTCCATATGCATTTCAACCTGGTTAGGTCTCCCTACCAGTTTCATATTTGCATATAAAAGTATTTGCATATAAAAAGATGGATGAACTGCTCCAGAGTTGGATCAGGCAATTCAGGCTTGCATTCATCCAAAGTCAAGTTCATCTCAACAGGGAATGGGGACTGCTCCAGATGCTCATCATCTCTAGCCAGCGAGGTCAATGAAGACCCACATTCCAGGGTCTCATTAGGTCTGACACAGGTCCTTATTTGGCCTGGGAGGCCATTTTCCACAAACCACACTCATCTGCCCAATGTCAGATGTTGTCAAGGAGCTGTCAAGTGAGCCCAGGTCAACCACAGGGCAAGGAGGCATGGAATGCAATTGCCGTACTTTCCGGTGTATAAGACGCCCCCTATTTTGGGGGGACTCAAAGTTAAGAAAATGGGGGGAGATGGCTCAGAGTTGTTGGTTTTTTTGGGGGGAGGGTTGGCCAGAGTTGTTGAGCTTTTTTTGGGGGGGGGGATTGCCAAAAATTGCTCACAAAATTTGCCTCTCATCTGCCCCCTCACCGGCAGAAGCTGCCAATTGCCCGCCCATTTGTTGCAGCATCAGCCAATCAACACCAGCAGCAGCCAATAACATGCCTAATAGCCACTGACAGGCAGTGACCAATCAAACTCCCACCCAATGCGCTATCCATATATAAGACGACCCCCACTTTTTAGCATAATTTTAAAAGGGGAAAAACCTAGTATTATACATGGAAAAGTACGGTAGCTTTTGTTCAGCAAAGTGCAGGACTCTCCTTGAGCAGGGTGTCGGGGTGTGTGTGTGGAACCAGCAGGACTGGGACCATCCTGCTGCTGGGTAGCAAGGGCAGCCTCTTGTTAGAATTCCTGCTCCCTGACTGCAGTCATGGGATTTTTGTCTTTCACATGACGGTATATGTTTTGACTCCACAAAGTGGGAAGTGATGAAGACAGGATGTTTGTGTTACTATGTTCCGTGAAGTGGGACTATTGTCCTTTGTTGTTTTTCTCTTTGCTGTCTGATGCTAGAGAGAGAGGGAGCCATGTTGCTCCGTGTGTGTTTATATGTAAATAAAGTAGATTAGCCAAAATGCTGAGTTGCTGAGGTCTGTTACGCAAGCTGCACAAACTCTGTGGATCCCTAAGTGTGCCGGTGTTGGTTGGCATCGGTCGCTGTGATGTTCGGGCTCAAGAAAGCTTTTGAAGCTTCCGAACGATCAACCAGGAGAGAGGGAACACGCCCGTCGGGCATGTATCTCTGCCAGGGTCCTATTCGAGTGTATGCAGAATTCCTGACTCCTCTCTTTCTGAGTCTGCACTCACACTGTGACTCTCAGCCTCTAACCCTGTCCTGGAAGGCCCTCCACCTGACCCCCCAGTGATTGCTCAATCTCCTTGCTTCTATCGCCTCCAGCTCGCCCCTTCCCCAGACTGTTCTTCAGTGTCCCACCACCACCACCACCACCACCATCCAGAATCTAAGTCATCTTCTTTGGGGGTGGGGGGCTCTTGGGTGGGCAGCTCCCACCACTCTTCCTCATTCAGCCAGTCCCTGACAAATAATAATAATAATAATAATAATTTTTATTTATACCCCGCCCTCCCCAGCCAAGGCCAGGCTCAGGGCGGCTAACAAGCAATAATAAAAACAAGTTGAATGAATACAACTTAAAAACAAGATTAAAATACAACATTAAAATATTGAAATGCATCCTCATCACAGGAGGAGAAAGGAAAAAGAAAGAGGGGGAGGGAATCAAATTGGGTCCAAGCCAAAGGCCAGGCGGAACAACTCTGTCTTACAGGCTCTGAGGAAAGAAATCAGATCCTGCAGGGCCCTGGTGTCATGAGGCAGAGCGTTCCACCAGGCCGGAGCCAGAGTTGAGAAGGCCCTGGCTCTGGTTGAAGCTAATCTAACTTCCTTAGGGCCTGGGACCACGAGGGTGTTGCTATTTATGGACCTTAAGGTCCTCTGTGGGGCATACCGGGAGAGGCGGTCCCGTAGGTACGAGGGTCCTAGGCCGTGAAGGTCAAAACCAGCACCTTAAATCTGACCCTGTTCTCTGCCGGGAGCCAGTGGAGCATGTGGGGCAGGTAAGAGTGTGGGGCAGATAAGCTGCTCCAAAGGAACAACTGGGAGATTCAAGTGAGCTCCTAATTGTTCCTTTGCAACTGTGGCTCACTGACAGCAACCCCACTTGGAATCAGCTGCACTAGGGAATTCCCCATCGGGGACCCTGCCTCCCTGCAGCCAAGGGGGCACAGGGCTTTGCAAGTGCTGCCAACCACCTAATTGCCAGTGCTTGCCCAGTACTGTGCCTTTGGCCAAAGTGGTTCGATTTCAAATCATGCAGGCACAGAAAAATGCATCACCTGACATGATGCCAGGTGACTGACAGGTCTGTGGCCTCACCTGCCTGTCAGAGTTGGCCTGTATAAGGTGGAGGAGATGGGAATTTGGCCTGCTGGCAGGATCCCGTTCCCCACTCCTGACCCAGACTCTCTAAATCTTGATACCTGTCTTTATTACAATTCCAAATGGTTAAGAACCGGTCCCTGAAATGTCTGTTACATTTTAGGTAAATTAAAATCCCTGTTCTCATGTGTTTTGATGACAACCTCCTTGAATCAATTACAAATGTGCATCTTTCGCACGGAGTAGACACTTGGGTAACCTTGATAACAGGCTGCTTAAAATGCACAATGGGGCACAATGTCTCCAGCATTGTAACCAAATGACTATGGAATATATAGACCATCTCATTTGTCAGAACTCTGAGTGGTTTCAGGTGTTGGAGACGGAAGGTTAAGCACAGGTGATTCCGTGAACAGTAATTGTGAGGATTTTGTTTGCAAGTGGCATCAGTAGGACAGTTTTAATAAGACTCTTGGGTGTAAATTAAGAGCGAGAGAAAAATCTCCCAATTAAAATTGCCCGAAGTGTTACAACATAGAGACATTATAGCAGTGATGAAATGTGGTTACAAAGGAAAAAGTCTCTAGCTATGGTGAGCCTGAAGAACGAACTATTTAGACTGAATCCAGATCTTCAGACACTATTATAGCAAGTTCAGATCGCAAAATATCTGTTCACATCATATATATATATTGTAGGAAAATGAAGGTTACAAGCAATCTGCATTTGATCCACATGTGGCCTACAGAGGCTTAATTTGTCCATATTGCATAAAGGACTTGGATGAAAATCTTTATCTTTGCTTTGAAGAGTGGCATAAAGGTAAAGATAAAGGGACCAAGGGAACCAGCATACAGCTTCTGGATCATGTGGCCGGCATGACTAAGCCGCTTCTGGCAAACCAGAGCAGTGCACGGAAACGCCGCTTACCTTCCCGTCGGAGTGGTTCCTATTTATCTACTTGCACTTTGAGGTGCTTTTGAACTGCTAGGTTGGCAGGAGCAGGGACCGAGCAATGGGAGCTCACCCCGTCGTGGGGATTCAAACCACTGACCTTCTGATTGGCAAGCCCTAGGCTCTGTGGTTTAACCCACAGTGCCACCTGCGTCCCTGAAGAGTGGTATACATCACCGTATATCCATGTTTCTGGACAGTGGCATAGTATGGGTTGCTGGTGCCCAGGGCAGACAGGTGTGCCCCAGGAGGCTGCATGCGCTGCAGGGGGCAGGGCACAGAGGGTGAATGGAGCCCGCCATGCCAGCGCAGCCTTGATGCTGCTGGAGTGACCCTTTCACCGGAACCATGTGGGCCTACACTGTACCATCTGCTTTCCCATGCAGGGAGGAGCTCGGCTGGCCGACGTGGGCCTTGGCAGGCAAATCCTCCCCGAGGCTCACAGAGCAAAACACTAGGCCACGCCTTGCTGGGGTCACCTGTGTGGAGGTGCCTGGGTCATGCCCCCTCAAAATTGTGTGCCACGGCCCCGCTGACACCCTCCACACTATGCCTCTGATTCTCAGTAGTTTCCCCACACAACTCAGCAATCGCATGGCATTTCAGCTTGTCAATTCAGTTGTTGTCAGCATCCATTAAGTGACCTTAATGGGGCACAATCCTGGCCAGTGTGTATGGGGGACCTGGGCTGCCCAGGTGCCAAGCCCGCCCCTCTCAGCCTTGCTTATGTGGTCCAAAGGAAAGCAGAGCAATATGTTTGACACCAGCTTGGCTGCAGCAGTTGCCAAAAGGAGGTGTACAAGATGTCATCGAACCATCTTAGGGACTCCACTCAGAATTTGTGGAGGGTTTGCGGCATGTGACTATTGCATTTCCCCAGCACACAGACTATAACAGGGGTCAGCAAACTTTTTCAGCAGGGGGCCAGTCCACTGTCCCCCAGGCCTTGTGGGGGCCAGACTGTATTTTGAAAATAAAAATTAAAAAATGAATTTATTCCTATGCCCCACAAATAACCCAGAGATGCATTTTAAATAAAAGGACACATTCTACTCATGTAAAAACATGCTGATTCCCAGACTGTCTGCAGGCTGGATTTAGAAA
The DNA here is from genome assembly GCF_951804945.1 of Podarcis cretensis. Classification (NCBI taxonomy): domain Eukaryota; kingdom Metazoa; phylum Chordata; class Lepidosauria; order Squamata; family Lacertidae; genus Podarcis; species Podarcis cretensis. The sequence continues at coordinate 124,581,150 of NC_137170.1, forward strand.
GTGATTCAGCCGGATCTGGGCCCCAGGCCTTAGTTTGCCTACCCATGGACTATAACTTTTCATATCTGGAGAAATGCAATTCTTACTGAACATCCCACATGTTTCCAATCCCTGCCTGATCAGTGGTTTCATTGCTATTGTGCCTTGAGAAATATACCGTATTTTTCGCTCTATAGAACGCACCAGACCACAAGACGCGCCTAGTTTTTAGAGGGGGAAATCAATAAAAAAAATATTATTTCTGCCCCCAGCCCCAAAGAGCAGAGTTTCTTCGGGCTGCGGGGGAAGCCTGGGTCCCTCCCCCCAGCCCCAAAGAGCAAAGAAGCCAAGACAGCGAGTGGGATCCATCCCGCTGGCTGTCTTAGCTTCTGCCATAGCTCCAGCCGGGAGCTAAACCTCTCCAGCGCGGCTAAAGAAGCCAAGGCAGCACGATCCATCCCGCTCCCTGCCTTGGCTTCCTCTTTAGCCTTGCGCAATCTCTCAGGCTAAAGAGGAAGCCAAGGCAGCGAGCGGGATGGATCTCCCGGCTGGAGAGGCTGTGCGCGGCTATGGCAAAAGTCCACAGGAGCCGCACACTCTTTAAGGAGTGTGCGGCTCCTGTGGGCTTTTCTACGAGGAGGGAGAAGGGACTGACTGGCCGCGTCAGTCCCTTCTCCCTCCTGGGGAAAAGTCCGCAAGAGCCGCACAAGGCTTGTGTGCGGCTCTTGGGGGCTTTTCTTGCGTGCCTCCCCCCTGCATTCGCTCCATGGACACACAGACTTTTCCCCTTAGTTTTTAAGAGGGAAAAAGTGCGTCCTATGGAGCAAAAAATACGGTAGTCATCAAACTGCTTCTTATGGTGGTCAGTTGATTGGGATTAGCTTACCTCACATGAGCCTGATCAGGTTCTAAGGTCGTCAGGAATGGCAAATAGTGGTGTCAAGAGACAAATTTCTACATCTTACTGACAAAGTAAAAAAAGACCAGGTGCTGATGGCACCCACCCAAGAGTTTTTGAAGAACTCCGATGTGAAACTGCTGATCTCCCAATGTTTTCGAAAAGGCGACTTGCACAAAAACTGTCAAACTTATTTGCCTCTAAAAAGCAGGTCGTTTCCACTCTGGCAGGGCTACTATAACTGCAAATTTCACTCAGCTGTGACAAAATTTTGTAAAATTTCCTCATGATAACAAATGGAGGAGGCATGGAGCACAATTTCTGATGCAAATTCGGCTTTACGTATTGAGCCAAATCAGGCAACCTTCAAAGTGTTCTGGACTTAAGTCGGAAGTTCGAAAATGCTGATTTGGTGTCTGAAATATGGTTGGTACACACATATAGCTTTATCCTTCTGATTTTCTCCAGCACTCTGCTGTTCTAATTGCATTTGGACGTAACTTTTCCTACTGCTTTTGCTGCATATTGAAAGCCGTCCCATTTCCAGTCAGTCAATAAACCCTTTGTTGATGCTAAGTTAATGTGAGTGAAGTCAAGTTGTTAGAAATTTCCTCCCAGACATGAAAAGGAAAACTGATGGAGAAAAATAGCCGCATGGAATTATTGCGCACACTTCTTTCTGCCGCCCAGACAATGAAGCTTCCTTTCTCATTTAGCGTATGGCCTACATATGATGTAAGGGGTTGAAAATTGAGCTCATGGGTCTTGACAGAGCTAGAGGAAGCAACCAGAAGCCCTGTTCCGATGACAGTAAGTGGTTCTGCTGGATGAATTGGAGGAATAACGCTCTTCGGCAGACAGGTGGAAATTGCCTGCAAGATGATTGGCTGGAATTGATATTGTCAATTTGTTCGTCCCGTAGCTTCCCAGAGAGCAAAACACCTCGAGCTCTCACTCAGCTGACAGAGAGGTATGCTTCAGCTAAGTGGCATCAGAATACAAATAAATTGGATATCACTTAGAGGCCCGGAAAGCCACCGAAACAACAGCGCGACGGTGAGATGAAAGGCAGGCCCCACTGTAAGTGACAGCGATATTTTCTTTCCTGTGCAGAGGAAATAGGAAAAAGAAGATGAAGATGAAAGATTTTTTTTTTAAATGGCACAAAGGCATGGGGAAGAAAAGGGGGGGGGGGAAAGGGAGATGGACAAGCTTCCCTCAGCTCCTGATACGATCCAAGTAAACAGGGGGGTGCTGGAGTATTACTGTTGCGCTAAAAGGGGGGCAATGCCCAGATACAGGGAATGAAAATACATATTGGCTTATCATTTGCCTAGGACCAGGGGGATGTGCATTGGAGTTACTTGTTCCACAAAATCAAGACCTTCCTTAGAGAAGCGTTTTGTTTAACGCTGCCAAAGGTTTCCTCCGGTGAGCGATGCCTTTGTTGAGACCTAGCAAAATAACAATATTCCGCGAGAAGAGCTTTACGACAAACTCGAAAAGGATGGCATTTCCCTCGAAAGCATTAGCCTGCTCACTGAACATTTTTATATATAAACGCTTGACTTTATCCTTGTCACAAATGATCCTGGCATCAGCCAGCGATGCCCTTTCGAGAGAGCGGCGTTGGCAACCCACTCGCTTAGGTTTCAGAACATGTGGGCTTATTCCCCAGGAGTATCTAATATCTCTGGACAATTCACGGGTTGTATCAATTGAGTGACTGGTTTAAGCAATTAAAGGGGCCTAGCAGAAAACAAAAACAGTAGCTCCTTGACTCACGTGTCCTTAACATTGCCTATTTGTGCCTCATAATAACCATAGCAAGCACAACAGGTTGCCTTAAAATGTAATTTTGAATCTCCCCAAGAGCGAGCCTTTGAACCAAGCAGAGAATCTTACATGGCAACTTAGGTTATCTGCCTTAAACTGAAGGCTCGGCCACATTAGTAAAGAAACAAATTTGAATGTGCTATAAACATGCAACACCAGATGGAAATTTTAAAACGTGATTTTCCATAGAGATTTTTTTCCTTTTGTTATGACAATCTAATTTCTGACTTATTTATAGCATTTTCCTCTGTGTTTAGAGTCACCCAGAAGCCAACCAATGCGCCATCTGCATACCCTCCAACATTTCAAAATAATAATAATAATAATAATAATAATAATAATAATAATTCCCCGCCCATCTGGCTGGGTTTTCCTAGTCACTCTGGGTGGCTTACAACATATCTAAAAACATAATAAAAATATCAAGCGTTAAAACCCTCCCAATACTGGGCTGCCTTCAGATGTCTTCTAACAATTGTGTAATTATTTATCTCCTTGGCACCTGAAGGGAGGGCGTTCCACAGGGAGGCTGACACTACTGAGAAGGCCTTCTGCCTGGTTCCCTGTAACTTGGCTTATCACACTGAGGGAACTAGCAGAAGGCCCTTGGAGCTGGACCTCAGTGTCCGGGCTGAGTGATGAGGGTGGAGACACTCCTTCAGGTATACTGGGCCAAGGCTGTTTAGGGCTTTAAAGGTCAGCACCAACACTTTGAATTGCATACCCTCCAACATTTCTCTGATGAAAATAGGGACGTCCCATTCCATAATGATAATTTTACTATTTATACCCCACATCTTACTGGGTTGCCCTAGCATTCTGAGCAGCTTCCAACATATATAAAAACAACAACAACAACAAAACATTAAAAAAACCTTCCCTATACAGGATTGCCTTCCATACCCTTCAATATTTCTCCAATGAAAATAGGGACGTCCTAAGGAAAAGCGGGACATTCCAGGATCAAATCAGAAACCGGGACGGCTTCTCTAAATCAGGGATGTCCCTGGAAAATAGGGACACTTGGAGGGTCTGGAATTGTGCTCAGAAATGTACCATATGCTTTAAAAAAAACCATCCCCAAGAATCTTGGGAACTGTAGTTTGTTAACTGAGCAGGGAACTTTAGATTTGTAAGGGGGGAACTACAATTAACTAAGATACTTTGAGGTGCTTTAAATGTGTGTGCATGCAGCAGTTGCGTACAAGCCTCCAAAGGGTTTGATTCCAAAATAGCTTGAGATCTTGTAAAATTGAAACGTGCAGTTTAATTGATTTGTTTCCTTAAAATGTCTCTGTCACCATATTATGTTTAATTTCTCACCTTGTTCGCTTCCAGGCAGTCCATCTAATATGTATTTTAAGAGCAGCTACTATATAGAAAAGAGGGAGAATCATTAAAAAATATATATTTATTGGGTTAGTAAAGCGAGTGGCTGCTTTTCTCTGCTGAGGTTTATAAGCCTACAAAACCTCCCAAGGCAACTTTGTGGGAGGTTAAGCTCCCTGGAGTTGATCACATTATCAAGCGGAGGATGGCAGATTCTTAGTATGGATCTCAGAAACATCTGTCTCTGTGTATTGTAGTTCTGTCAAAGAGCAGAATATAAACCCCCATAATGAAATAGTAACAAATAATAATAATAATAATAATAATAATAATAATAATAATTATTTATAATAATTTATCATTTCTACCCTGCCCATCTGGCTGGGTTTCCCCAGCCACTCTGGGTGGCTTTCAACAGAACATTCAAAACAGAATAAAACTTCAAACATTAAAAACTTCTCTAAACAGGGCTGCCTTCAGCTGTTTATTTCCTTGACATCTGATGGTAGGGCGTTCCACAGGGCAAAATGTACACAAGAAAATATACACAAGAAAACAGGGCTGGGCAACTTGTAGGCCTCGACCTAATTTATTTCCATCTGCAGCCTCATTTCACAAGAGTGGCACGGACCAGAAAAATGGGGGAAATTGATGGGGAAAGAAAAAGAGAAAAGGGAGGCAGCAGAGAGAGAAGGAGATGGAAACACTAGTGATCTACCAGCAGGGAGGGCAGGGAGAGGGCATTTGGGGATAGGGATGCCTAAATCTGTCAATTGCTTTTTAAAAATCTGTTTCTCAGTTTCTGAATCTCCAGTTTCTGAATTTTTAATTTTTAATTTTTTAATTTTTTAAAAAACACAAGCTTCTCCTAATACACAAATTTTTGCATTCAGTTTTGCCGAATATATTTTATGCTAAGCAACTTTCCCCTTTTTATCACGTTTGGCAAACATATGCATTTTTATGGTACATGCATTGTTGGGTTGGAGAACTGCACTGTGGCAAAATCTGGAAAAGCGTGAATTTCCAAAGGGTGACTGTTTCCGCTCCTTTGTTTCAGGAAGTGCAGATTAGGTAGGTTCACCTTTAAGTGTGAACGGAATTCCATTCCCTCCCATCTTTATTCTAGGGGCATGCCATCTGCTGCACCCCCAAATGAGGGATAAATGGGCAGCCATGCCAATATTCCCATGCCATAGGTAAAGGTAAAGGGACCCCTGACCAATAGGTCCAGTCGTGGTCGACTCTGGGGTTGCGGCGCTCATCTCGCTTTATTGGCCGAGGGAGCTTGCGTACAGCTTCCGGATCACGTGGCCAGCATGACTAAGCCGCTTCTGGCGAACCAGAGCAGCGCACGGAAACACCGTTTACCTTCCGCTGGAGTGGTACCTATTTATCTACTTGCACTTTGACGTGTTTTCGAACTGCTAGGTTGGCAAGAGCAGGGACCGAGCAACGGGACCTCACCCCGTCGCGGGGATTCGAACCGCCGACCTTCTGATCGGCAAGTCCTAGGCTCTGTGGTTTAACCCACAGCGCAACCCCTGCCATAATCTGCTTCTTTTCTGAAGGAAAAACAGACCATTCAAAATAAGTCCATGTAGTAACAATCAGGGAAGCTACGATTAAATGCGGCTTTCATTTGAGTTCAGAAGTGTCCAGCAACACAAAACACTGGCAAATAGATTCTTGTCTGAGCACGTGGAGAGAACTCTGGGAAATAGCTCAATTAAGTAACGGTGCGACAGAAAGCATATTAAGTACTTCTATATTTATGCCCACTCATTGCTAAAATGAATTTCTCCTGCAATAAAACGAGACCTTTACTTCTTTCTACATGCTTATTAATTACTCAGCACTTCAGAGGCTCATGTCGAACCAAACGCTGGTGAGTCAGGGCGCAGAAAGGTCACCTCCTTTTCTTACCGCTGGCATGCTAATTTGCTGGAGCTGCACAGGTCTGGAGACATATTAATATTGAGCAATAGGAATGGGTCAAAGAACAAATAAGTCAGGTCAAGTGGGAAGCATGAGGAGGTTTAACCAGTCCTCTGCTATCCAAACTCCATGGCGTGCCCTTGATTTTCAAGGGAGAGCCAACCATCTCTCTGCAAAGCTGAAGCAGGCATTCTCAGGAGTCCGGAGAAATGTTGGAGGGTATGGCATCATGCAACCGCTGAGCCAAGGAGATAATACAAATCTGAAGGCAGCCCTGTATATGGAAATTTTCAAATGTTTAATGCAGGGGCCAGCAAACTTTTTCATCAGGGGGCCGGTCTACTGTCCCTCAGACCGGACTATATTTTTTTTTTTTTTTGGGGGGGGAATGAACGAATTCCTATGCCTGACAAATAACCCAGAGATGCATTTTAAATAAAAGCATACATTCTACTCATGTAAAAACATGCTGATTCCTGGACTGTCTGCGGGCCAGATTGAGAAGGTGATTGGGCCGGATCCGGCCCCCAGGCCTTTGTTTGCCTACCCATGGTTTAACGTTTTACAGTCAAACTTTGGATCCAAAATGCCTTGAGAGTTGAACGTTTTGGCTCCCGAACGTCGCAAACCCGGAAGTGAGTGTTCTGGTTTGTGAACGTTCTTTGGAACCCGAACGTCCAATGCGGGTTCTGATTGGCTGCAGGAAATGGATTCTATTTGACAACCAAGGTATTATGTTTTTATATATGTTGGAAGCTGCCCACCATGGCTGGGTCAACCCAGTCATATGTGTGGGTTATTATTATTATTATTATTATTAAATTAAATAGGTTGTCCCTGTTTTCATTGGAGAAATGTTGGCGGGTGTGGTGTAGGTGTGTTTCAGACTTCTCCCTTACACGCTTAAAGCTACAGGGGAAACAGAGCCCACAGGGTTGCTTGTTAATCTTGAGTGAGGATCAATGCCTTACTGAACCCATATGTGTTGCAACAATTAGAGCCAGTGATAGTGTTGTGTAGTGGTTAGAGTGTTGGGATAGGACAGAAACCCAGATTCAAATCACTACCCAACCACAGGGCTTCCTAGGTGACCTTGGGTCAGCTATTAACAGTTTTCCGTCTAACCTAACTCACAAGGATGGTCTGAAGAAGAAGAAAAAAACCAGAGAGAACTATGCACAGCACACTGAGTTCCTTGGAGGGGGATAACTGTAAAAACAGCACAAATAAAATGAAAATAACTTAGAATACATCTACCTCATCTACTCTTGTAAGAACATTGTTTTCCCTATGAGGAATCGCTCCTTTGTCATATGCCGAGTGCCCTCAAAAGCAGAGAAGCCAGTGCACTTTCTGAAGCCAGATTGCAATAATAATATATATATATTTCAATATAAAACCTTTTATCACAGGTTTATACCTAGAAAGCATTTTAAAAATGTATAACGAGAGCCTGGCTCTGGCCCTTCATTATAGATGTGTTTGCCATCATGATAATACATATTTAATATCTCATCCATATGGTGAATGTTATCAAAGCCCTTGTTGTTTTCCTTAGCAGGGTCTAGGAATTCATCTCTCTTCCCTTGCAGGATGCAAGTTCATTCAGGAATTCATTCTAATGTTGTGCGGCATCCGAAGTGTTCCAAAACACCACATAAGCCGCAGAAAGTGCCCCCGCTTTCCCTTTTCCCCATTGAAACACTCTACCAAGATTGCTACAGGCACTCGGATCTCATTTCTCCCCCCAAAGTCCAAATGCCTTCAGTAGGCTTGAGGGCAGTGCGTGTTAAATTTATGCTGTGAATCAAATTTAAGAAATCTTATTTTTGGCTTGTCTCTGAAGCAGAATATATGGAGGCTGCTTCCATCACAAAGGCTGAGACTTAACTCTTGGTAGAAATAATCCATTTCACTCAGTGAGGAAAAACTGTAAATTAGACAAGCATATACATGAATTGATTTAGTTTCTTCCACTACCCATGCAGCTTCATACCATCCATAGATTTCACTTATCATGACTTGGGGTTATTATTTAAGGTAGTTATCCGTGCTTTTTCTTCTTCAGGTGGTATTCAAGGGTATGCAGTACCAGCAAATCTTTTTTCGTTGTTGTTAAAAAGTGTGGCACTTAATGTAACTGTTATGTACTGAAGTTCTCACCCTGGGCCAGCAGGGGGATACTGTAGATAGTTATGCAAATGAAGGATCGAAAGCGACGTTCAGTGATTGGATAGTTTTAGAAAGTTGCTACAGTAACGTTGTACTGGAGCTCTATATAAGCAGGCTGACTGGGCCCTTCAGTTCAGTTCTGTTCTGGCCTCTGAATAAACAAGAGCTGTTTGAAGAATTGCTGTGTCGTCTGATATGTTCACCCACAACTTAACAGTAACAATTTCATGGTGCATACCGGCTCCTGTTTTTCTAGAAGAAGAAGAAAAAGCACTGGTAGTGATATTTTCATTTCCCTAATGAACCAGTTCTGATTGTTGCTGTTTTTTTTTAAGCTGTCACTGCTGAGATGTTTGTGCTGCAAGACCTCCAGAGAAAACATCCAACTCCTTCAAGTCCTTTCTTCAGTTAGAGATTAATCAAACATGTTGATCTTCTGGTCTGGCCCTACCATTAGGCAGAGTGAGGCAGCTGCCCTGGGCAGTAGATTTTGAAAGCCTGGAAGAAGACAGAGCTATGTGTGTCACATGGCCTCCCCTATATTCCCTAAGCTAGTCTGCTGCCTTCAAATACTGGGGAGGACACTGTGTTCCATTGTCAAAGCTGAAGGGAGATTTACCTTAAGTCGTTTGTTTGTTTTTTTTGGCTTTCGTACTCGAATTGGGCTCCATGATCACTGCAGATGGTGACAGCAGTCACGAAATTAAAAGACACCTGCTTCTTGGGAGGAAAGCAATGACAAACCTAGACAGCATCTTAAAAAGCAGAGACATCACCTTGCCAACAAAGGTCCGTATAGTTAAAGCTATGGTTTTCACAGTAGTGGTGTATGGAAGTGAGAGCAGTCCCATAAAGAAGGCTGATCGCCGAAGAATTGATGCTTTTGAATTATGGTGCTGGAGGAGACTCTTGCAAGAAGATCAAACCTATCCATTCTTAAGGAAATCAACCCTGAGTGCTCACTGGAAGGACAGATCCTGAAGTTGAGGCTCCAATACTTTGGCCACCTCATGAGAAGAGAAGACTCCCTGGAAAAGACCCTGATGTTGGGAAAGATTGAGGGCACAAGGAGAAGGGGACGACAGAGGGCGAGATGGTTGGATAGTGTTCTCGAAGCTACCAGCATGAGTTTGACCAAACTGGGGGAGGCAGTGGAAGACAGGAGTGCCTGGCGTGCTCTGGTTCATGGGGTCATGAAGAGTCGGACACAACTAAACGACCAAACAAAAACAATAACTCGAATTGGGTAACATACCAAGTTGTTTTTGGCCTCTAGCAAGAATCAGGTAAGCCCTGCTGATTATTTCTCTTGTGTCATGACACAGAGGCACGAAACACACATACTTTCTTCAAAGGGGTGCATATTTATATCCCCCCCACTCCATTCTCTTGCTGAAGGAGAAGGGTGGGAGAATGCATGTATAGCACAGGATATTTGTGGGATAGCTCAGTTGGTAGAGCATGAGATTCTTAATCTCAGGGTTGTGGGTTCGAGCCCCACACCGGGCAAGAGATTCTAGCATTGCAGAGGGTTGGACTGAATGACCCTCATGGTCCCTTCCAACTCTACAATTCTATTGTAAAGGTAAAAGTATAGGGACCCCTGACCATTAGGTCTAGTCACGGATGACTCTGGGGTTGCGACGCTCATCTCGCTTTACTGGCTGAGGGAGCTGGCATTTGTCTGCAGACAGCTTCCAGGTCATGTGGCCAGAATGAGTAAGCTGCTTCTGGCGAACCAGAACAGCGCACGGAAACGCCATTTACCTTCCCGCCGGAGCGGTACCTATTTATCTACTTGTATTTTGACATGCTTTCGAACTGCTAGGTTGGCAGGAGCAGGGACTGAGTAACGGGAGCTCACCCCGTCATGGGGATTCGAACCGCCGACCTTCCAATTGGCAAGCCCTAGACTCTGTGGTTTAGATCACAGTGCCACCCACATCCCACAATTCTATTGTAGAGACCATATAACACCGGTTCTGAAAGACCTACATTGGCTCCCAGCACAATTCAAAGTGTTGGTACTGACTTTTAAAGCCCTCAATGGCCTCGGCCCAGTATACCTGAAGGAGCATCTCCACTCCCATTGTTCAGCCCAGACACTGAGGTCCAACTCTGAGAGCCTTCTGACGGTTCCCTCACTGCGAGAAGTGAGGTTACAGGGAACCAGGCAGAGGGCCTTCTTGAGAATGGCACCTGCCCTGTGGAATGCCCTCCCATCAGATGTCAAGGAAGTAAACAGCTATCTGGCTTTGAGAAGACATATGAAGGCAGCCCTGTTTAGGGAAGTTTTTAATGTTTGATGTTTTATTGTGGTTTTTAATATTCTGTTGGGAGTCACCCAGAGTGGCTGGGGAAACCCAGCCAGATGGGCGGGGAATGAATGAATGAATGAATGAATGAATAAATAAATAAATAATATGATATTATTAGTGCAACCAAGTAATTAGAAGTGCTGTAAGAAATAGAAATCATAAGGTGTGGGGCAGAATTCTGGGATGAACTGAAGAGCCTATCCTATAGTTGCTTCCAGTCATCTGTCAAAAACCTCCTGATACCAATGCTTCCCTGGAAATGTTGCTTTGCGTGACCAGGCAGTGACCGCCCCAGCTCCCAGGGACCACCAGAAAGGAATAATGACTTGTGACAACGTGTTATGGAATTAAAATTTGGCCACAACTTTATTAAACTTTCAAATGCAGGAAGACCTTGGCTTAGGCCTTGGGCATGTATCCCTCCCAACCCCCCCTCTGGGGAAACTGGGGTTCCTCATGGTAAATGGGATATGCATGCAGGGTAGTTCACTGACGACCTTTCAGTGTATGGCCAGTGACACCAATATTACAACACTTTTAAGAGGGGACCCTGGAATCGCCGCCGCGCCCACATGCGCGGGGTCACCACTTCAATCCCCCCAATTTTAGCGAAGAAAAGACTAAAAGACTAAAGACTAAGGCCCAAGGCCTTAAACCGCCAAAGTTGTGACAAATTGCTACAGAGAAAACAAATCCTGCTAATGCAGGAAAATTTCTTCACGGTTCTTCAACAGCAACCGGTCAAAAGATTGTAGCAATGCCCGCTAAACAGGAAGGAAAAGGTTAATCTGCGAACAAGAAAGGTTAAACAAAGGTAGGGTTGGGTGGGTGAAGCTCCTGAGCAGACTGCCTGGCTATTGCTGGCTCCTCCCCCTATTTATGCCACTGACCCCACCTCCCAGCAGTGTAAATTGACTAACTGAGGCTGGGCGTGAACCTCCAAAGAATAACGCTGAGAGGCAGGCCAGCCCATACAACGAGTAAGTTCTCTGGGTCCAAACCGCTGTGCACGGACCCACAAAGGGCACCCGCGGTGTAAAATGTGAGTGTTTATTATAAGTCCAGACTCCAATGAATTTGCTCTCCCCCTGCCACGAGGCAGCCTCTGGGGAAAAGCTTGGTCCTAGATACTGCCTTTGATATTAGATATTGGCAAAACCTATTTGGTGTTTTGCAACTTTCCAGCTAGTTGCAGGACCTTAGCCGGACCTAGCAGAGTACACGCAGAATCCATGGAAGCAATTGGCGACTTGGCTGCAGACAGGATAGACGAAGCAGGAACCAGGAACTTGTGGTTAGGTGTTTATTATATACAGTGGACTATTTACAGGAAAAGAACACGGATCTTTAGCTTGCTCTCTCATACACGACTCACAACTCCTACACTGACACAGAACTCTGAACACGAACACTGAACTAACCATTAATTATCACTCCTTTGAGAGAGCTTGACCAATCAGGGAGCGGTTTCCATGCCTCTGTTATCACCAGGCAGACTTACTCCTTCACATGACGTTCTGGCTGTCTGCCAAACCTTAATTGACTCTGTGTGAGTAGCTGCATGTACACAGTTTCTTAACATTAGATACTGATCCTAGATACTGCTTTGAAGATCTCAGATGCAAAACAACAGCAGCAGCACTTGGGTGTTTGTTAAAGCAACCTTAATGTTACAGCTGATTTTTTTCTCTCCTGGTGAATGAAGAATTCCTCTGCTGCATGTTTCACTTTGTAGTTAATCCTTAAAAGAGAGGAAAATAATCGGATGGGATATGCAATCCTTTGCACTTCATGAAGAAAGATACGAGGATAAACCTATACAGCTGTGTGAGTGGGAGGCCCGGCAGGGAATTAAGTTAAACTCTTTCTCAATGGTTCATCACAAACATCCCCCATTTGTGAATGCCAACTTCCTATTGTGCCATGTTGCCTAGTGTGCCCAACTGCTCTGGCTCGTCTACAGTGCACAGCTGTTCTGAGGCCTGTGAGTCTGGCCGCTTTCTTTGCTGGGGCATTGAACCATTCACCGTCTCTTGTTTGGAAAACGACTTAAAATGATCAAGAGGTACCTGAGTGATTTCCTCATTTCTTCGGTTGAGATCCTGTCTAATGAATCAAAGCGCTCACTGCTGCCTGCCTTGGAGCAGTCGAAAGAAGCCCAGTTCCCCAGGCATGCAGTTGAAATAATTGCATTTGTGTTGGTCTTGTACACCATTGGGTTGAACACAGTTCATCACCACTTCCACCACTGGCAACATTGTGCAAGCGCCATTTGACTAGAATCCAGAAATGGGGATGGTAATATCAAACCATCAAAGGGACTGGGAAAAGTGTCTGGAGGGGGATAAATCAGAAGGTCCCATGGAACGCCTGGATTCTATAGAGAAGCCAAATGATAGCCTTCAAGGAGAATCCATGGGGTGATTTTCTACAGCAGTTTGAGAGGAATTGAGAGATTTTGGAGGGCTTGACCTTTGCTGTGGTTACCCGGAGGATATCTGCCCCGGGGTGTTGAGACTGTGGGAGCAAAATCAGCTTGATTTCAAGATGGTGTCATTTAATTCCTGATGGCAGAGGGGATGGGGGAAAACAGAGGACAAGAAACTTGCTCAGAGAGAAATGTGCATCGGAATGAATAAGATTAGATTGGTCTGCCCTTGCTTTGAATGGCCACTTACAGTTTGATGAGGAAAAACTTTCTGACAGTGAGAGCTGCTTGACAGTGGAATGAGCTCCGTCGGGAACCTACTACCTTGGAGGTTTTAAAGCAGAGGGGTTGAACCAGATGACTCTCTTCCAACTCTACAATTCCTAGCTGGTCCTAGGGCTGCCTGAATTTTTCCTTTCTTTCTTAAACATGCTTTTTTTGTTGGGTTTTCTTGATATTAATGTGGTCAATGGTGCTACTCAGAGGTGTGTTTTTGTAATTATAACCTGCATGGCAGCACATCTGTGAGCTTTTGACAATTTTTGACAATTCAGCACATCTGAGGTATCTTAACAAGTTAACTAATTAGCAGGGGGAGTTTACCTGCTGCACCAAATGCAGCAATGTGATAGGTTATTTGTTTATTTGAAAACTGTATTTAAGTTGATCAAGTGGTGTAGTGTGTACTGTTATAGGAATACTGTTGAGTACTGTTTGAGGAAAGGTGGTGAGAAGGGGTGTTTTTGCAGCTGTTTGATTATTATTTAAAAATAAAAGTAAGCAAAGATATTGCGGGCAAGTTTTTATTCCATCGCCCCAGTCACTGCGCAAACTCAGTTGCTGAAGATGGTCCAACATTTCTAACCATATGAAGCAGCTCTGAAATGCAGCTACTGCCACACTACCCGTGTGCTTTGAAAACGGGGATGAAAATGCCCTTTGGACTCTGGTGAGCATCAGGAAACAATGACATGAACTCCCTCCAAGGTAGTTTGGTACAGTGGACACTCGGGTTGCGAACGTGATCTGTGTGGGATGCATGTTTGCAACCCGCAGCTGCGTGTCTGTGCACGCACGGATTGCAATTCAGCGCTCATGCACAAAGTGCGATTTAGCACTTCTGCGCATGTGCGACCGCCAAAACCCGGAAGTAACCTGTTCCAGTACTTCCGAGTTTCGGGGGTCCATAACCCGAAAAAACGCAACCTGAAACATCTGTAATCCGAGGTACAGTGGTACCTCGGGTTAAGTACTTAATTCGTTCCAAGGTCTGTTCTTAACCTGAAACTGTTCTTAACCTGAAGCACCACTTTAGCCAATGGGGCCTCCTGCTGCCACCGCGCCACCAGAGCACGATTTCTGTTCTCATCCTGAAGCAAAGTTCTTGACCTGAAGCACTATTTCTGCGTTAGTGGAGTCTGTAACCTGAAGCGTATGTAACCTGAAGCATATGTAACCCGAGGTACCACTGTATGACTGTATTTAAAAAATTGCTTCTCCTAAGGAGCAACATCCTTACCTTTCTACCCTGTGCTGTTCAGCTTGCTCCACAAGGAGCTGGCCAGGGTCCTGATCTGCACATTGCTTGTTAAGTCTTGCCAGTACCTCTGTGGGTCTGCAACACTTGATGATGATGAGGTAAAATAACAGCAACCCTGCAATGAAGACAGGGCACTTGTTCCTCTTGCTGGTGTGAGGAGGAAGGAAATTTAGCAGGTCTAGCTTTTCACCTTCTGCCCTACTGGTAAGAACCTAAGAACAGCTCTACATTCAAACTAAAGGCTCACATTCGTAATGGCCAATGGGAAGCCCCACAGGCAGGACCTAAGTATAACCCACTTGTGGCTCAGTCAACAGCAGAGGTGGAACACAGGCATCATATCTAAGCAGCCACCAAAAGCCTCATCGTCCATGTGTAACTTCAGGACCTGAAAGTCTCTGTTCTGTGAATCATAATTCAAAATGATCTTAACAGTTTGAAGAACTGGGTGCAAGCTAACAAAATGAAATTCAATAGGGACAAATGTAAGGTATGACACTTAGGCAGGAAGAACCAGATATAGAACAGGGGGCACCCACATGTGAAAAGGATCTAGGGGTCTTGGTGGACCACAAGTTTAAGATTAGTCAACAGTGTGGTGCAACGGGGGGGGGGGGAGCTAACACTATTCTAGGCTGCATCAACAGAAGTATAGTGTCCAGATGAAGGGGACGCAGGTGGCGCTGTGGGTAAAAGCCTCAGTGCCTAGGGCTTACCGATTGAAAGGTCGGCGGTTCGAATCCCTGCGGCGGGGTGCGCTCCCGCTGCTCGGTCCCAGCGCCTGCCAACCTAGCAGTTCGAAAGCACCTCCGGGTGCAAGTAGATAAATAGGGACCGCTTACCAGCGGGAAGGTAAACGGCGTTTCCGTGTGCAGCTCTGGCTCGCCAGAGCAGCGATGTCACGCTGGCCACGTGACCCGGAAGTGTCTCCGGACAGCGCTGGCCCCTGGCCTCTTAAGTGAGATGGGCGCACAACCCCAGAGTCTGTCAAGACTGGCCCGTACGGGCAGGGGTACCTTTACCTTTACCTATTCTGCCTTGGTCAGACCACACCTGGAATACTGTGTCCAATTGTGGGCACCACAATTTAGGAAGGATGTTGACAAGCTGGAACATGTGCAGAGGAGGGCAACCAAGATGATCAAGGATCTGGAAACAAAGCCTTATGAGGAGCGCTTGAAGGAGCTGGGTATGTTTAGCCTGGAGTAGAGGAGACTGAGAGGAGAGATGATAGCCATCCTTAAATATCTTAAGGGCTTTCACACGGAAGATGGAACATGCTTGTTTTCTCCTGCTCTTGAATGTAGGACTCGGGGCAATGGCTTCAAGTTACAAGAAAGGAGATTATGACTAAATATTCAGAAAAGCTTTCTCACAGTAAGAGCTGTTTGGCAGTGGAACAGATTCCCACGAGAGGTGGTGGGCTCTCCTTCCTTGCAGGTTTTCAACCAGAGGTTGAAATTCTTGCATTGAGATTCTAGTTGAGATTCTTGCATTGGAGAGAGTTGGACTAGATGACTCTTGGGTCCCTTCCAGCTCAAAGATTCGATGATTCTAAGTGCAACTTCTAAAGAGACCAGAATTTTGTCTTCCTTTGCATGCAATCATCTTAAATAAGCAAGGAAAGATGGAACAGCTAATTGAAGGGATTTAATGGAAGCTGTCTGGAAGGATGAATGGGATATGAGGTTATAAAAAACTAATAGAAAGAGAGACTAATGAAGAAAGGGGAATCCTAGGAGACAATAAGGGTTCAATAGCCATCTGTCCTGATGATTAAAAAGTATCCAGATTGGAGCAGGCAGGTGTGAGGGCGGGGGGGGGGGGAAGCATACCAGGACAGGAGGAGTTTGACTGAGTCAAGTGCTTTTAAGCCCTGTTGATTTTAGTGGGAGAGTTAAGGTCATGTTAACACCTCTCCCATTTAATTCTTAATTTCAGCTACACTGCATCCCACGTATTGGTAAAATATACTCATCCTAGTTTCTAATGCATGAGGCAATGGAAGGAGGCAACGAAGGTGTAAACATTGCCTTTCTTCAGTTGCAAGGTGTCCAGGAGACCAGATTGGCACATTCCAGAAGAGGTGAGGAGCTTGCCAGGCTCTTTCAAACAGTGCTCTCTCTCTCTCTCTCACTGCTTCTGTTAATCCCTGACCATCATCTATTGCTGAATGAACAGAAAGGAGGCCTCGTGGGAGTCGGGATTTGGCCCTCCATTCATCCACAGATAAAAACAGGATGAGAAATTAGATTTGCAGGTGTTCTTAAAGGGCTTCCGCGCACCGAGCCCTGTCTTTCATCATGTCCTGATGTTTCATTCAGAAGGACTAAGCTTGCTTTCCCCCTTTTGTGAGCTGCAATTCATTCGCTGAGTAAAGCCCCTTTGCAACATGTCCATGCAAGTATTTTACCTAATCCTAAATCAATGGGCAGGAGATGGACATCAAGCGCTTTATTTGTGGAAGATGCCCAGCATTTTATTTCGGAAATTATACGTCGGCAGTGTGGGGGTATTTGCAGCTCGCCGGTATTTGCATTTTATAATTGTTTCTATTAAAGGGTTGTGGTGGGGGGGGGGGAGAGGGGGATTAAGCGACCAGAATTTCAATTAGCGTCATTTCCATTACTCAGCAGCTGATGGGTGAGCTCTTGTCCCCGACTTTAATCTCTGCCCTAATTCAGAGCTCCTCGTTTGTAGTGATTTCTGCCACTATTAGGAACTGCTTAGCCAGATTTATGACAGGCTCATCTCAGCATCCAGCATTAACTGCCGGCCTTCCGCTATTGCCTCATGTTTATCACTCTCCCTCCTTTGTGAGATTTCTGTTATTCACATCACTTTTTCTTACAAGATCCAATACACATATTTGCCCAATGCTCTTTGGCCACAGTCCAGCTCACAATTCCATGCGCTAATGACCCTAATTAAATATGATGTTGGTCAATAGTCTCCTCTTGCACAGCCAGCAACATCTTGGGTGTTGAGGATTGCCTTTGATCAAGTGGATTTGTGGAGGAATGAGGGAATGATCCACTCCTTCTCTGCTAGCTTACTGTCCCCCCCCCCATTAGGGATGGATGAATCGGTCAATTTCAGTGTCTCCCATTCTCTCATTGCTAAATTTGGCTCGGCTCATCATATGATTCTTTGTTTTTAAGTCCTTGTGGCAGTTCATCAGCATTTTAGTTTGCATTTGTCCTGCTGTACGCATTTTGGCAAGCAATATCCAACCCCAATACAAGCACAGGGGAAAGGGGAGTTCAACTCTTCCAATCTGTGCTATTTCCCCATCTGGGGTTGTGTGTGTATCATGCACTTAAAGCACATAGCTTCCCCCCAAAATTCTTGAGAAGTTGCTTACCCCTCACAGAGCTGCAGTTCCCAGCATCCCTAACAAACTACAGTACCCAGGATTCATTTTTTTCTCCCAACATTTCAGTTTATTTCAGAGATTTAAAATAAGGGAGAAAAAAACAAGATGGCAGCTTTCCCTTCCCACAAGAAGACCACCTTCTTTATACTTTATTTATTTATTTATTTATTTGCTTAATTGAAATGAACAAAGGAAACATTCTTCATCATCCATTAATACAAAGATATAAAACAAATCAATTAAGAAAGAGAAAAAATAAGAAAGAGAAAAAAGAAAAGAAAAAATATACAATATAATATAATTAAGAATATCTTCTTACTTTAAATACAACTTCCCACCCACTCCATACTTCAGATATTCACTATTGACTTGTTGCCAAAATTTATCAAATTGCTATCAAAACCAAAGGTAGAAATAAATATTTAATTATCTATGTTCTCAGTATTCTGCTTCTGACACCCCTTCCCTCCTCCCTCTTTCTGATATCCTCTCTTCCTCCCAGCTCAGTGAAAAATAAGCAGATTCACACTGATGCTTATAAACAGAGCTAGGCAGCAGCCTTCAGGGCCTTTGAGGCAGATAGAAGATGTAGGAAGCACAAACTGCATGATGTTGTGAATCTGTTGCTAGTCACTACTTGGGGAAAAAATGCTTAGCATTTTCAGAATGTGGTAGCTTGTGATGTGTGTCAGATGTGTGTCCATTTCCAAGAGTTGTTTGTTGTCTAGTAATTGCGGGGCACAGTTACCTTGTGGAGACTCTGCCACCTCAAAAATGGCTGAGAGCCAATCACCACTCAAACCTAAAGAGTACGTTTCCGAGCACAATTCAAAGTGTTGGTGCTGACCTTGAAAGCCCTAAACGGCCTCGGCCCAGTATACCTGAAGGAGCGTCTCCACCCCCATCGTTCTGCCCAGACGCTAAGGCCCAGCGCCGAGGGCCTTCTGGCGGTTCCCTCACTGTGAGAAGCTAAGCTACAGGGAACCAGGCAGAGGGCCTTCTCGGTAATGGCACCTGCCCTGTGGAACGCCCTCCCATCAGATGTCAAGGAGATCGGTAACTATACAACCTTTAGAAGACGCTTGAAGACAGCCCTGTATAGGGAAGCTTTTTAATGTTTAAATGTTTAATGTTTTCTTGCGTTTTTGCATATGCTGGAAACCACCCAGAGTGGCTGGGGCAACCCAGACAATGGGTGAGGTACAAAGAATAAATTATTATTATTATTTTTATTATTATTGGGTGTGAAAACCTCCCGGGCCAGCCCTGTGTATGCATCCTTAGATCTCTCAAAAGCTACTGCTTGTCCAACAGGGGTAAAATCCAAGCACATCCATTGGGTGTTGGATAAATACAGTCAAACCTCAGTTCCTGAACGGCTCCATTTTGGAACGTTTCAGCTCCCGAACGCGAAAAACCCAGAAGTAAACGCTTTGGTTTTTGAACATTTTTTTTGGAAGTCAAACGTCCGACGCTGGTTCTGCTTGAATGCAGGAAGGTCATGCAACCAATCAGAAGCCGCACCTCGGTTGCCAAACATTTTGGAAACCGAACGGGCTTCCAGAACAGATTACGTTCGACAACCGAGGTTTGACTGTATTGGTGGTTGGACTGCAGCAAATGTGTTAGGAAAATTATTTTGCATTTGAAGCATTAGAAATGTTCAGCAGCTGTGCAACTCATTGACTGTGAGGTAACAAATGGCAGGAGAAAGCGTTTATTGTCTGCTATTTGAGCCATGTTCTTCAAATTTTTTTTTTTGCTATTTATGCTAATTACTATAATGTAGACAAATAATCAGATCACACGTCCAAATCTTTCTGAATTTTTTTTCTTAAATGCTCCACTAAGACTTGAAGGGAATCCAGCTTCACAAAGCTATGTTTTCCTCAATGTTCATTTATTATTCTTGTTGATTTATTATTGATGCTTTCTTGGAAGAAAAACTCCCTTCTTTCTTATTTTGAAGAGTCCTTGTGCTTTTAGGTAGGAAGCAGCTGCAACTATTAGGAAGAGGGAGAAATCTTCCACCCCCCTTTTTTTTAAACGAACGAACAAACAAAGTCTCTCTTTGTCCCAGCCAGAAGAAGCAGAGCAAACTGCAGTATGGAAAAGAACTTTGATGGGATGGAGCGAAGGAGACTTGCTTTTATGGAAACATCTAAACAACTGCGGGGGTGTGTGTGTGTGTGTGAGTGTGTAGTTTAGAACAGGAGGCATTGCGACCTTGAGGAATATATTTTCACAAAACACACACCCAAGGCAGAGCTAAGATTGGGTAGCTTCATATATGGAGTACCGTACTTTTCTGTGTATAAGACTATGTGTTTTTTTAAATTGAAAAATCATGTTCAAAATTATGGGTCTTCTTATACATGGGTAGTGCATTGTGGGGACGTGGGATTGGTTGCTGCTGTGAGTTGGGGATTCTTACTGGTGGATGTGGCAAGTGCTGGTGTTGATTGGCTGTCGCTGTGGCAATTGGGTGGGCTATTTGTTGCCTTTTTCGGCGATGGGACAGAGGATAGGTTGCTTTGGTGATGTGTGCGAGCATCATTGTCCGTCTGGCGGGTGAGCATTTTTGTCATTCCCTCCTAAAAAAAAGTTAAACAACTCTGGGCAATCCTCCCCCTGAAAGCTCAACAATTTTGGGGAATCTCCCCCCCCTTTCTGAATTTTGGGTCCCCCAAAATAGGGGGCGTGTTATACATGGGGGCGTGTTATACACGGAAAAGTATGGTACTTTGTTATATGCAAGAACCCAAAAATCTGCAACAAAGCCCTCTTCCATATACATCTCCCATGTTTTATTATCAATAGATGAGGCTCTCTTGGTAGGAAATGGTATGTGATTTGAGGGTTCAGGAAAGGGTCTTTTCAGTGGTGGCTCCTTGCATGTGCTTTCCCCTCCCTTTTGAGGTGTGTCTGGCCTGATCTCCTTATAGTTATAGGTGATTGCTTAAAACGCATGATTTGTCCAGCAAGTATTTGGAGGAAGAGAGACCTGATTAGACTAATGTATTAGTTGCCTTCCCTGTTCATAATTACCACCTAATCGTATGCTATGAACTGTTTTGATGTTTGTTACGGGTTTTCTGTGTTTATAGTACACATTCTGGGGCTTGCGTCTGACGCATTCTTGAATCGACGTTAAAAATTGAACTGCCAACAAACGAAACAAACCCCGTGAACCTCGAC
Source organism: Podarcis cretensis (assembly GCF_951804945.1). Lineage (NCBI taxonomy): Eukaryota > Metazoa > Chordata > Lepidosauria > Squamata > Lacertidae > Podarcis > Podarcis cretensis. Next base: position 124,602,162 of record NC_137170.1, read on the forward strand.
AGCTTTTAAAGAGCGTTCGTTGTAATTAAAAAAGAAAGAAAGATAACAGCAACATCTGCAATGAAATTATTACAACACAGGAAAAGCTACTGCCTTTCGCAGTGTCGGCTAGAGCAAAGGGAATTGTGGCCTGTATTCCGATCTAGTGATAGATGAATCAGTATGACTCATGTCAGTCTCGCATGTGCTCATAATCCTGTTTTGTCCCATTTCTATATCAATGAGTGTATATATATATATATATATATATATATATATATATATATATATATTGTCCAGTAGCACCTTAGAGACCAACTAAGTTTGTTCTTGGTCTCTAAGGTGCTACTGGACAATTTATTTTTAGTTTTATATTTTGACTGCATCAGACCAACATGGCTTTGTTACAGGGAACCAGGCAGAGGGCCTTCTCGGTAGTGGCGCCTGCCCTGTGGAACGCCCTCCCACCAGATGTCAAAGAGAAAAATAACTACCAAATAACTACCAAACTTTTAGAAGACATCTAAAGGCAGCCCTGTTTAGGGAAGCTTTTAATGTTTAATAGGTTATTATATTTTAGTGTTTTGTTGGTAGCTGCCCAGAGTGGCTGGGGGGACCCAGCCAGAAGGATGGGGTATAAATAATAAAATTATTATTATTATTATTATTATTATTATTATTATTATTGTTACCTACCTGAATCTAGATTTTTTTAAATGCATGAAAATTTTCATTATTCCCCCTCTCACAAAATATGCCCTAAAATACACATTTTTTTGTACACATACCCTAAAAAATGTATGTATTTTAAAATGAGAGATGTGGGTTTTTTGTATGTTCGCCCCTTGGTATATGACAAAATTGGGAGAGGTCTGGAAACAGAAGAACAACTGCAATTCTACATATTAGTTCAGGAAGTGCAAATATGGCTGCTTTGTTTAAGCAAACAAAATCCCTCAGCATCTCTCTTCCTAATAGACAGATCCGTTTAATTGCTTTCGCAGTAGTCACTACCAGCGGATTCTGGCATAAAATAGCTGCTGCTTCCCAAAGGAGACCTGCTCACATGAGCTGGCTACCTGTGTGTGTAGAGTCATGGTTGAACAACCCACTCACGTAAAGATCCCCTGCTTCTTTCCATGAATTGAACAATCACAGCAGAAGAAAGAGGTGATTTTTCAATTCATTCAAGGAGATTGTTCACTTCAGCAGCATTTGCCAGCAAGTGTTGGTCCAATGCTCCGTATGTAGAACTAGCCAGGCACCTGAAAACATTTAATAATACAAAGGATTTGATGTCAGCACATCCCAGACCCACCAAGTGTCCCTATTTTCCAGGGACAGTCCCAGATTTACAGTTTCTGATCTGTCCCATTTTCCCTTAAGATGTCCCTATTTTCATCAGAGAAATATTGGAAGGTATGGAGTTATGTGACCCCTGAGCCAAGGAGATAAGTACCGTATTTTTGGCTCTATAAGACTCACTTTTTCCCTCCTAAAAAGTAAGGGGAAATGTGTGTGCGTCTTATGGAGCGAATGCAGGCTGCGCAGCTATCCCAGAAGCCACAACAGCAAGAGGGATTGCTGCTTTCACTGCACAGCGATCCCTCTTGCTGTTCTGGCTTCTGAGATTCAGAATATTTTTTTCCTTGTTTTCCTCCTCCAAAAACTAGGTGCGTCTTGTGGTCTGGTGCGTCTTATAGAGCGAAAAATACGGTAACTATACAACCTTTAGAAGATAGCTGAAGGTAGTCCTGTATAGGGAAGTTTTTAATGTTTAATGTTTTATTATGTTTTTATATATGTTGGTAGCCACCCAGAGTGGTTGAGGCAACCCAGTCAGATGGGCAGGGTATAAATAATAAAACGCTGGGGATAGTAGAGGCCAGAGACTGTCAAATATCTGCCAGGTCACTTTTAATGGAAGACTCCCCACAAAAGTCTGCATATTCCACAATGTTTATTTATTTATTTGGAATAAAGTCTTCATCAGTGCTCACTGATCCACTAGCATGATCCCTACTAGTGTGTATATTTCACTGATAATTATTCGCTGACTTTATTCCGAAACAGTTGAACTATTCCGGATATACTGTCCTTTTGAGACTTTTGTGAGACGTCTTCCTTTGAGAGACGGCTTGGCGTTCCTTGCTATTCATTGATTGGTTTGATTCTTTGTTTGACTCTGATACAAATAACAGCTTGTAGTTAACTTGTATATTTTGTGAGATGTGTTGTATGATATATGCATCATTTTGAAGTGGCTTATTTGTATATTTTGAATGACATCCTAACCGATTATATATTCACTAACAGTTATTAGTCAGCGTGTTGCATTTTTGTAGATGGTTACATTTTGCAAGAGGGACGCAGGTGGCGCTGTGGGTTAAAGCCTCAGCGCCTAGGACTTGCCGATCGAAAGGTCGGCGGTTCGAATCCCTGCGGCGGGGTGCGCTCCCGCTGCTCGGTCCCAGCGCCTGCCAACCTAGCAGTTCGAAAGCACCTCCGGGTGCAAGTAGATAAATAGGGACCGCTTACCAGCGGGAAGGTAAACGGCGTTTCCGTGTGCGGCTCTGGCTCGCCAGAGCAGCGATGTCACGCTGGCCACGTGACCTGGAAGTGTCTCCGGACAGCGCTGGCCCCTGGCCTCTTAAGTGAGATGGGCGCACAACCCCAGAGTCTGTCAAGACTGGCCCGTACGGGCAGGGGTACCTTTACCTTTACCTTTACATTTTGCAACGCAGGGGTTTGTGTTTGTTCAGGTCACTTTTAATGGCTGGTAGGTGTGTTTGGTTTGGCAGGTCATGAGCAGTGCTGACCTGGTCTATGTAGAGAACAAACACGTTGGTTTCCACAGGTCTTTTTGCCATCATACATCTGTTGCCATGCACTTGACTGGAGACCTTAACATTCATTTATTTTTGCTACATGTTGTTTTAAAATAAATGTGCAAGCAGATGGCAGAAGCAAGCACGCCAAGAAGCCAAAAAGTGATAACTGGCTGATTTTAAAGGGATATGTCCTCCTTTTGCATTGCTTCATCAATACACCTCAACTGCTTGTGTCCATCCAGTGAAGAGGACATGGAAGGAAGAGAAAACAATCTCTTGCCATTGAGGCTTAACAATAAAGGACCCTGGGAGATGAGGCACTGTAAGTTTCACAAGTGATCCTCTCATCTCTTTCTCTCACACAGCTGGGTGTTCTCTGCCTCTCGCTGCTAAATAATTTGTGTACAAAATATTGACGGTGGAAGTGCTTGATGCTTCAGAAGCCCGGTTGGTAATCTGCAGCAATAACGTCAGGCTGGACTGGTGCTGATCAGTGATTGGCAGTGGCATTTCTGATGAATTACAGCTGGTACAGATGTCAGGGACCGTGCTGAGGAGGGCTGCACTGAGGAAGAATGGTGGGAGCCACCCCCCTCCTCCTGATCCTGAATCTTCCCGGGAGCAGGAGGACAGTGCAGATTTGGAACAGCGGTTTGCAGAGGGGCATAGTTCAGAAGGCAGAAGCTGGGAAATATTGGATAGGGAACAGCTAGAAGAAGAAACACTGGAAGAGAGAAAGTTAACAGATTCACTGTCTATGGATAGCATCCACCCCCCTCCCCCAAAGTCCAGGAGAGCTCAGAAAGTGTCAGAACAGAAAGCACAGAGGTTACAAACTCAGATTACAAGACATAGGCATGACGTAGATTAATAGAGACGGAGGGGGGGTGAACTCACTTGGGAGCACCACCATTCTAGTTAGATGCTTTATTTTGCCCTTCGCTGTGTTTATTAAATAAACTAATTGGTAAGAATTCCCTTTCGTCTGATCTGCTCATTACGGCCACAGGGGAGCAAGCCTGTCAACAAGGTTGCACAAGATATGCATTGTAGAAGTCCAATGACACAGAAGGAAACTTGTAACTGAATCAGAATCTCAACCAGGGATGGACAATTCTGTCCATTTTGGTTTGTCTCAGTTTCTAATTTTTTCCAACCGTAAGTTCAGTTTTCCACATCAGTTTATGACCCCCCCCAAAGAAATCTTCACAGAAATTCATCAGTATTTTAGTACACATTTTTGTTAATATACACATTATTGTATGCAGTTTCCCCATAGATGAACTGTTGTATTTGTTAATAATATGCACACTGGGCCCATTATTTGGAGAAGTGCAAATTTGAATGGATAGCTGTTGTCGGGGAACTGCCATCAGCTGAGAGGCGAGAGATGGAAGAGCAGTTGTGTTATAGGGAGCCTCCGAAAATCTTGCAAAGCAGTTCATCTTCCGGCTAGGAAGAAAGCCCCACCTCCAGTGCAGAAGATGTGCAGGGACCAGGGGATGCTAGGGAGAGCCTCAACACCGAGCCTGAGCAAACCGGAGAGGCAGGAAGTACGCGCTTGCCAGCGCCCATTCTGCGCAGTAGGCTTTGGCACAGGGAGGGGCGGTGTGTTGGTCCCGGGGGGGGGTTGTTACCGTGCGGCGTGTTCTGAGTTTGGTTCTAGGTCGAGGGTATGGAGGCTGTCCGTCAAGAGCAAAGCGGGGTCCAAGGCAAGGAACCGGGCGTGGTCAGGAACTCTGGAAGAGCAGGACAGGGTGCTGGCAGGAACAGGTTACCAAGGATGTTGCTCCCGCAACCTGGGACTGGGGCTGGCTGGCTTTTATCTGCCCCGAGGCATAGGGCGGTCCCAGCCCACAGGTGACTCGCCTCTCCTGGCCTTAAGGCGAGCACTCCTCCTGCAGGAACTTAGTTCCCTCCGCCTCTCTCCTCCTTAGTTCCCTCCGCCTCTCCCCCGGAGAGGCTGGAGGGTTACTGGACCCAGAGGCAACCTCACCTTTCCCTGACAGGGCTGGGAGAGGAGCACCTGCAGGCAATGGGTCCTTGATCACCTCCGGAGCCAGAGCGGATTCAGCTGGTGTTTGCTTCTGAGGATCCGGCACAGGTGAGGGCCCTTCAGGTTCAAGCCCCAGCCCCAGCTCAGCCAGCCCTGGAGGCAGGGACTCCTGTTCAGGCAGGGATTCCTCAGGTTCAGCCTCTGAATTGGATTCCCAGGCCATCACAGGTGGAAAAGGCTGGGGGTGACGCGACTTTTATGCTGGGGGAGGTACAAAGACTGACCACTCCCAGTTTCTGCTAGCGACTGAGCCAGACATTACGACACTCTTCACTGTGAATAGTTTGCACCAAGAATAAAGCCTGGAAAAGACAGGTCGGAGTCTTGCCTGTTTACTCTCGAGCAACCACACCAGCAGCTGACAGCTGTGTTTGAGTTTGCATATTGTTTTGGGAAAAGCTAAGTGGGTAGATTCACATTAAAATGCAACCTGAGCCATCTCTCTCTCTCCCCCACTCCCACTCCCCCGCCATTGTCATCTCAGTTCATGGTCTTCCAATGCTCTTTCCATTAAATTATCATTTCTACTCTGAACACCCAGGTATTGCCAGTCTGTGCTCTGAAGCCGAACAGAAAGAAAGCCCATTGCAGAATTAATTCAACTGGAAATAAGTCAGTTTCTTTTGTATAGTGACCGGCGGTTCTGAAAGCAGATTATTCTTTAACTCAAGCCTTTAATGGTTTGACATTTTGTAGCAATGAGCTGTACATCACATTATTGTTAGCTGGGATTTTGTGAGTGCACATGCGTGCGTGTGTTAAAGAAGTGTTTCTTGCAGATAAAATTTGAATAATCTATGTGGTTTAATTTGCATAATTTATGCACAAAGCATCACAGGGTTATAATTGTAATTACAGTGTTCAGCTCAGCAGCAGTGCATCTGAAAGTTGGATGCTGATTGTAGTGTGTATCTTACGCTCTGAATTTTCATTTTTGTTTCCAGCGGAGCCTTCAAAGGGCAGGGCGGTGGCCCAAAGCCTTTGCAGAAGTTCTTAAGGGAAGTCTATAAAGAGTTGCTTTTCCTGAGCATTTTCTCTCTCCTCTCACCCCACCCTCTGTAATTTAAAATCTAATCTTGCATGCCTCTGTGGCATGATGATCAACTTAAGGTAGCTCAAAAGTGCCCTGCTTGGAAAGAAGAGAACTTGTCTCCTCTTACTGTGGAATAACAGCTGCTCTCATCAATAATTTCCTGAAGCAATTGGCCTGGAGTCCAAACAATATTTTATATGGATGACAGTGTAACAGAATATGCCATTTCTGCAGTTGTTGGTTTTTTTGGGTCTTTCCTCTGTGGAGAAGGGATTAAGTCTGTGCAATCTCTGAAAATCCAAAATGCATTCTTTGCTTGAATTCAAAGGAAAGAGTGAAGATATTTTGTCAAAGGGAGCATTGCCTGTCAGAGAATACTGTTGGGTTGTTGTTGTTGTTTTGGAAAGGGAAGGATGTGATATTTTGCAGAAGAGCAACATCCACGATGCCGGACTGATTTTTCTAACCTTAAAGCCTCAAAATGAAGTACTTTTCTCTTTTTCTTTTTTGTTGAAAAAAACATGAAACCCGTGATCCTTGAGGCGGATGTGGAAATGGGCCTGGGTGACCTAGTATTTTAAAAATTCAAATTCTGAGATGTCGAAATAACCCTTCAAGAGCTGGATTACACGCAGAGGGAACTTCACACCTCCACATCCCTTTTGTAGTGGCAGACAGGATTTGTGGTGCTGTGGGCAGAACTGAGAGCATTGCTGTGGAAAAGCGCCAACATAACAGATTTATTAAATGAGGTCTGCCTACGCGAAAGGGAATGGGAAGGCCTGAGGTCTGCCTTTTGGCTGCTTCTAGAATTGCCTTCCATAGGGTTTATCCTCTCTCTCAAGAGCTCCTTTGCTTTGAGCTGCACAACAGGCATGGGACACACACACACACACACACACACACACACACACACACAAGTTTGCTGAGCTTCTGCCTGCCATGTAGCCAGGGAAGGCACAGCAGCTCTTTGCAGAAAACAACATGGCAACCCTAATCCCTAGACAACTTCTTTTTCTTTAACTGTGAGCATAAGTTTGTTTGCATACATAACATGAACCCACTCTGCTAAATGGTGATGGTGGTGATGGATTGCTTTAGACTGATCTAAGTGCTTGACACAGAATTAGAGGGGGGGGGGTGAAAGAGAAAAAAAAATCCATCCTCACAGCCAAAGTGAAGATGCAACATAGGAAGGGAAGGGAGCAGGGAGGTCAAAAAGGAAAAACAGAACCTGATGGGCACACTATGGTTTAGCACAGGGGTGAGGAAACTCAGGTCCAGGGGGCTTAAAGTGGTCTTCTGGGTCTCTATATCTGGACTCTCTCCAAATCATGTCCCCTCTGTAGGCCACACCCCACAAAGGCCTTTCTTCATGCCCTCCATTACTTTTAGTTGGGTGGGATTTGCCCTTAAACTGCACATATTGCCTCTTGCTTGTCTGGATGCACTGTACCAAATAGTTTTTGGCATCTGTCTGCCTTGAGAGACAACGGATTGCACTTCCAGGGGTGAAGTTAAACCACCAAAGTGACCTCCCTGGGGCACAAGGCTGGGCAGTGTGTATGGAGGTCCCGTTCCGCCCTCTCAACCTCGCTCATGTGGTGCAGAGGGAAAGCAGAGCAATATGTTTGGATCCAGCTTGGCTGCAGGAATTGAAGGAAGGAGGTGTACAAGATGCCATCCAACCATCTTAGGACTTCACTCTGGATTTGTATAGGGTTTAGTCCTTAGCCTTTTCTTCTTCCAAAGATATTCTGCAAGGCAGTGGACGTTTAGGATCAGAGTTTTTCTTCTCCTAGATGGGCTCCTAGGTTGATGTTATCGCTTGGTCTCTCCCACAAACGCAAGACGACTCTGGCTGTTAATTATTTCAGATTTATTGCTAAAACAATAAACTAGGACAAAGCTCCTCTACTCATTGTCCTCCCCAGAAGATGGAGTTCCCTGGACTGAGCTCATCCCCCTTCCCCAGCATGGAAGCCCCCACCTTCTCTTCCGGTATATTCGCGTGCCTTGGCCACTTTTGAGATCCTACGAGATTTGGGAGAGAATGCCTCCTGCATTCCAATGTCTGACTGACTATTGGAGCTCTCACACAGCCGCCTGGTCCTGTCTTTCTCTCCCCTTTGTTCAGAGCTCAGATTACAGCTGCTCTCCCCCTCCTCTCTGCCTTCCACTGTTAACTGTTCTCCTTCTATGCCTGCTTCTTCTTCTCCTGTCAGCATCTGAGCTTCGCTGACATCTGCCCATCTGCCCCTCACTTCCCTCTCTAGCATGTGCCTTCTTGACCATTGGTTCCACTAGTGGTCTCATCCGCTCAGTCTGCCGGAGCCTGTCTTCACATGCAGACGAAGTTCCTAATGCACTAAAGGTTTGAGACCCATCGGCTACCTTTACCTGGTTTTGCCGGCCAGTCAAAGCCATTCCTAGGGTGTGGCCACTGTTGCATGCTGACAACTTCTAGGAGCCACAGGTGAGAGCTGAGTGCAGGGTGGGGACCAAAGGTGGACAAACTATACCCGAAAGAGCATGACGTGTCCCTCACCAGAGGTACTACCAATCCCCTAACATCTCACAAACCCAGGTACCAAATAACACATAAGCTAGACCTTTCCCCCAGAGAAGTTGGACTTAAAACATCTTGTACTGAATCCTGTCCTATTGCCCCTTGTGAAACTAAGTGGTCTTTAGTCCCTTCATTCCATCTTAATGCATATTAGGGTGTCTAATGTTCTAGGCATAGTAGAGAATTAAGAAAAAGCAATAGATGCCAATATTTCTGATACGGATTCGCTTTTAAGAGGGAAATATATGGCAACACAACCGACTGAGAGCATCAGTACTGATTTAAGGCACAGGGAGGTACATGAAGGATAATTTATGCACCTGGTGCATTATGAAGGAAGGAAGCAATAAAAGCAAAGAAAGAATTCTCCTGTTTGCTTTAGTTAAAAGCATCAGCAGATCTGGAAGATGAAACAGAGAGCCTCATCCTTAATATATCGAAATTCTCAGCTGCTTCACTCCAAATCTTGCTGATAAGCATCATGATCAAAGCGAGTTGGTATGATAAACAAGAGCAGATGAAGAAAGAAAGAAAGAAAGGATTAAGTGCTGAAACCTCCAGAAGGCATGTCTTGCCTGTTTAGTGGTCAAAATTATAGATGGCTTAAGCTTTGTAGTTTCAGATCACAGCAGAGAACACAACAGGTATTAACCAGTATGCCATTTCAGAGAACACAGATCAATTCCCAAGAGGCAAGCTGGAAGGAATTTAATCTATATATTAATTTTGCTAGAAAAACATGTAGCCTGCAAGAATGTGACTGTGGCATCTGTAATGGGCTGAACTGTTTATTGGGTCCCTGGGGGTGTGGGAGGCAGACTGACTAGGACTTGCCAATGAGGTCACCTTAAGAACAATAAAACATCCCTTTGATTTAGGACTACAGCAGTGGATGCGGGTAGCGCTGTGGGTTAAACCACAGAGCCTAGGACTTGCTGATCAGAAGGTCGGCGGTTTGAATTCCCACGACGGGGTGAGCTCCCATTGCTCGGTCCCTGCTCCTGCCAACCTAGGAGTTCGAAAGCACGTCAAAGTGCAAGAAGATAAATAGGTATCACTCCGGCGGGAAGGTAAACGGCATTTCCGTGAGCTGCTCTGGTTCGCCAGAAGCGGCTTAGTCATGCTGGCCACATGACCCAGAAGCTGTACGCCGGCTCCCTCGGCCAATAAAGCAAGGTGAGCACCACAACCCCAGAGTCGGTCACGAGTGGACCTAATGGTCAGGGGTTCCTTTACATTTTACAGCAGTGATAGCCATTGTGGTGCCCTCCAATATGTTTTTGGACCACAGCTCCCATTATCCCCAGCTAGCACAGTCAATGGTCGGGGACAATGGGAGTAGTAATCCAGAAGATCTTGATCGGCTACTCCTGGCCTTCAGACTTCAGAAGGCCCTTATTGCTCAATAGGTTAAATAGCATCCCATGTTGCTGCTGCAGTTCAGGCTGAACAACAGGAAGTAAGTAAACCTACCCCACTCCAGTCAGCTTGAGAAATACATTCTCAGTCCTTCTTTTCATAAGTAAGATTACAGTTTGGCAAAGGATGTGGGCAACCTTTGGCCCTCCAGATATTGCCAGACTGCAACTGCTATCACCACTGGCAGCCATGCTTGCTGGGGCTGATGGGAGCTCCAGTTTCCCAATGTCTGGAGGGTCCAAGATCCCCCAATCCTTGTTTAAAGCAAGGCAAGTGAGACCCACAAGAAAAACGTTGCAGCGTGAAGTGTCCTTTTTCATGCTTGGCTGGCTGGAACTTCGCCTACTTTCAGGACACACCATTCCACAGCCACCACCTCGTTTTAATGAGAGCTGGACCATAAAGAAGGCTGATCGCTGAAGAATTGATGCTTTTGAATTATGGTGCTGGAGGAGACTCTTGAGAGTCCCATGGACTGCAAGAAGATCAAACCTCTCCATTCTGAAGGAAATCAGCCCTGAGTGCTCACTGGAAGGACAGATCCTGAAGCTGAGGCTCCAATACTTTGGCCACCTCATGAGAAGAGAAGCCTCCCTGGAAAAGACCCTGATGTTGGGAAAGATGGAGGGCACAAGGAGAAGGGGACAACAGAGGACAAGATGGTTGGACAGTGTTCTCGAAGCTACCCGCATGAGTTTGACCAAACTGTGGGAGGCAGTGGAAGACAGAAGTGCCTGGCGTGCTCTAGTCCATGGGGTCACGAAGAGTCGGACACAACTAAACGACTAAACAACAACAACATGTGGGGTTTCTTTCTTTTTTGGGTCTGTTTGTTTGGTTGTAAGTTCCTTTGGTCTGCTCTGGGCAAGATAAAGCGACTAACAACTTTAATAAATAAAAACAGATTCAACAAAGGCCTTCTCCCCTCCAAAAGTTGTCAGCATTTCATAACCACTTGGCAAACTCAGTCCTCATTAGGTTGTTTTTGAGCTCCCTCCTGCTTAGTTTCCCCCACCCCCACACTTGGGTGGTGCTGTGAGTTAAACCACAGAGGCTAGGGCTTGCCAATCAGAAGGTTGGTGGTTCGAATCCTCACAACGGGGTGAGCTCCCATTGCTCAGTCCCTGCTCCTGCCAACCTAGCAGTTCGAAAGCACGGCAAAGTGCAAATAGATAAATAGGTACCGCTCCAGCGGGAAGGTAAACGGCATTTCTGTGCTCTGCTCTGGTTTGCCAGAAGCGGCTTAGTCATGCTGGCCACATGACCCAGAAGCTGTACGCCGGCTCCCTTGGCCAGTAAAGTGAGATGAGTGCCGTAACCCCAGAGTCGTCCGAGACTGGACCTAATGGTAAGGGTCCCACTCTAGAATATCAGGCTGTGCTTTACAGGCTACAGGCATCAGGAAGTTTTGGAGATTTTAAGCCCAGGACTAAACAAACTACTTGAAAAAACTCCATATCCTCAACGAATTCTGCCACCTTCTCATTTGAACCACAGGGCAGGGCAGATTTTGCAAGTTAACCTTATAATCCCCAAGCACACAGACAAGCAAGAGTTTACATGTTCCTATAATACAAAATGGTCTATAAAAGCAAGGTCCATAGAAATAGTCCATGACAGCAAAATCCATTTCCTTCCCAATGTGTATCACTGAACACAGGGACAAACTTTCTCTACTCATATACCAGTGTTTGTTTAAAAGAGTGTACATGTGCTGATTTGTGCGGTCCAGCTATTGTGTATACAGGTACGCAAATGGCATACTTGTTGCATGTTACATGTGAATACTCGTTAGCAGACAAAGCCTTCCTATCACATGACTTGTCCCTGGAAGACAAGCGAGGAACTCATGACTTGATAGCTACCGCTACAGCAGGCAGTTTAAATTGGTCCTGAGACAAGGGCGAGAATGCGCAAACAACTAGCCTTCCTTCAGTGTCTAGTGTAGATCAGTATTCAGTGGGGAGGATGGCTAAGCTTATTAGGAAAATGTCATGCTGTAGCATGTGTCCCATAGCATTTCCTGCCGTTATCAGCTACAAAAACGGCCCTTAAAATAGGCAAAACTGGCATTTCTGACAAGCAGAGAGACATACCTTGAATCAGTTTAGCATTTATCAGGGTGCAGCGATAGTCTGTGAGAAAATGTGATTATCTGACCAAGCGTTTCACCTGACTGCATAAATCTCACAGGTGGAAGAGGAGGTAGAATGTCAAAGCTGCTGAAGGAGGATTACATGTGCCTTTGCGGTGCCAATGCTTCTATATGCATGAAAAACCAGAACAGATCATATTAATTGCTGCTCCAATATCACCACTGTAATGCTACAAAATGTCTAAGCATTGAAATTTGGCACGGAATGAAACTGAGGAAAAGCAGAGAAATCTCAATATCTCACAATGGCTAAGGTCTATCAAATAACCAAGTTAATCAATATATAATCTACCCCCACCACACTGGTAATTTAGTACCGTCCAGAATGCCCTCCCATTTCTGTACACCCATTCACAGACCATGAAAGTGTTGTGTTTGTGGGAGGGGTTAGTGCAGTTAGTGGAGGAGGCAGAAAAAGCATGAGGAGAGTCAGAGTTGAAGGGTCAGAGTTGTATATCTGAAAAGTGGCAGCAGACTTTGGCTCCCCCCTTCTCTCTCTCTTTTGAAAACAACAACAACAATAAAGATGATGATGATTTATTATTTATACCCCGCCCATCTGGTTCGGTTTCTCCAGCTACTCTGGGCGGCTTCCAACAGAATATTAAAATACAATAAATTATTAATACAATATTAAACATTAAAAGCGTCCCTAAACAGGGTTGCTTTCAGATGTCTTCTAAAAGTCTGGTAGTTGTTTTTCTCTTTGACATCTGGTGGGAGGGCATTCCACAGGGTGGGTGCCACTACCGAGTAGGCCCTCTGCCTAGTTCCCTATAACTTGGCTTCTCACAGTGAGGGAACCGCCAGAAGGCCCTTGGCACTGGACCTCAGTGTCTGGGCAGAATGATGGGGGTGGAGACGCTCAACAACAACAAAAAACTTTCATGTGTGTGTACACGTGTGTGCCAATACCACTGCTACCTTCAATAAGCACCTAAGTAAGCTGGAAGATGGCTTTCCATTTCCCATTTTGAAAGTACCTACCCAATTATTCTGGACTGACAATGAAAAGATTTCATGATTCAATGTTATTTGGATACCTGAAGCTATATGGCTTTGGCAGAAATGTTAGAAGGAACTAGGTATAGATAGATTGTTAATGCATTAAAAGGGAAAAAACTAGGTTACAATATGTTAAAATTAACTTTAAGATAGAAAATAGATGAAGATGGAAAGGACTTGATGAAATAGTTAATTGAAGTGGAATACAAAAAGGGAGGCGTTGAGGAAGTCAATGAAACAAGTGTATGAAAGTTAAGATATGAAAGTTAAGTGTATGAAAGTTAAGTTTTTGTTTTGTTTTGTTAATTTAATGTTTTATGTAGTGTTTTTGTTTTTGTTTCTGTCTTTGTATGTTCAATTTTTCTTTTTTCTTTTTGTAATTTCCAAAATCTTAATAAATATTATATATATATATATATATATATATATATAAAGATACCTCTTACATGACCTTTGATACTCATTTTGTCCATATATCCAATATACCCCATTGTCAGGATGCTGTCAGCGGCTCCCGGCTGGTTGCCCAGGAAAGTATGAAGACAGGGAAAAGTTTCTTATCATCCATTTTTATTTCTATTTTACAGAGACAGGCTATAGAACCCAGCCTCTTGGATAATGGCGTTGTCCTGAGTGAATCTCCACCCCTCCATCTCTCTCACTTCCTCATTTGTCACTTCTACTGGTGCTGCTACGTGCCCTCTGTCTTTGAGCTCTTTGCTCTCCTACCTTTAAGGCTCATTGGGTTCTGGGAGATGGGGAGTCTGGAATACTTTCTAATGACACCGTGTCCGTCAGCTGCTGTTCAGGTCCTGCCTCCTCCTCTCCCATTATTTCCCAGCATTCCCCCTCCTCTGCCTCTGAGCTGTGACCTTCCTGAAACCACTGTTGCAAATCTATACCTTCTTCCTCCCCCTCCTCCCTGGAAGGGTCAGGTTGGGGAGGTGGTCTCCACCATTCCTTCTCTGCCCAGTCCCTGACACCCATTCCCATTGGTAGCTGCTCACTGGTGCCTTGAACCGTGGCCTTTCTTTCTTTCTTTCTTTCTTTTTTTAAATAATATTTATTACCTTTTCCAACAATTTAAACACTACAAAAAATAAAAGCAATACAATACAAAAAGAAAAGAAAAAACAAAACAAAATGCTACATTACACTAAGAAAACATTAACATTAAACTAACAAAACAAACACAATTTAAAACACATCAAATAGTTTCAATATCTTATCTTTCATTCACTTCTTTCCGCGATGTCCTCGCACCTCCCTTTTTGTATTCCACTTCTATTAATTTTTCCAGCAATTCCTTTCCATCTTCCTCTATTTTTAATCCTATAATTATCTTAACACATTCTAACCTTATTTTCCCTTTAATACTCTATTAATCTGTTTATCCTTGATTCCTCATAACACTTCTACTAAAGCCATATAACTTCATTCCAACATTTTCCTAACATTCATTAATTTTACAGTATTTCCGTAAATAGTCTTTAAACTTTTTCCAGTCTTCTTCCATGAACCGTGGCCTTTCAACTCCTGTTCCTTGGAACAGAAATTGCTACAGGTTGAACCATGGACCTTTTTCATGCAAAACATGTGTTCTTCCTAGTGCTATTTTTCTAGAACTCACCATGAACACATCCCTTCTTCTCTTATAATGGCAATGGTGCCCACTTGAGATGTGCTGGAACTGAGTTCCGGCAAGTTCCAGCTGAAGAAACACACCCTGGTTCTACCACTGACCCATGAGCCTATGACTCCTCTTAATAAGTCGTTGATGGGCCAGTGAATCAAGGTTCCTAGTTGACGGCTGCTCAGTCATAACATCCCACCTTAAGGTACCTCACAAATTTGTTGTGAGGAGAGAATGGAGGCAGCTGCCCAGAGGCAGGGCTGGCCGAAGCCATTTTGCTGGCTGAGGCAAAGCAGTAACCAAGTCAAGATGCTTAATTGCCAAAGCTAGCCAGTTTGTTTTGACACCTGAGGAAATCCCTACAAGGACCACTTACTTCCAGGGATGCAGCGATAACCAATGAGTTGCTGCCCTTTCAGGACACTCAAAATTGCTACCTCACTCTGCGTAATGGTGTGGCAGGTTCCAGTAATTAATAGCAATAATATGCTTATCTTATTTTCTGCTGTTGTACTCCAACTCCCATCAGCTCTAGGGAAGCATAAACAAAGTTCAGGGAGTTGTAGTTCAGCACCATCTTGTGGGCCACAAGTCCCCCATTCCCGTTCCAGCCCGATCCACTCTAAAGTCTGAGGAGACATGACATCAGAGGAACATGGAAATTGAAAGGTTGCTTGCCTATTTTTTAACCTCTGGAACGGCTAAGACAAGAGGAGTTCTTACCAACTGCTTTTTATTCAATATTCACAGAGGGAGGCTTGGAAATGCAGCCCCTTGGAATAATGGCATTGCTCTGAGTAAATCTCCAACTGCCTTTCTCCCATTTCCTCATTTGTCAACAGCACCACTCCCTTTACGGTTCCTGCTTAGGGCCATCTGTCTCCAAGCCCTTTGCTCTCCTATTTTTAAGGCTCGCCGGGTTCTGGGAGATGGTGGTTCTGGAATGCTTTCTAGTGATAACGTGTCAGCCAGCTGCTCCGGCTCTGCTTCCTCCTCCTCCTCTCCCATTATTTCCCAACTTTCCCCCTTATCTTCCTCTGAGCTGTAACCTCCCTCAAACCCCTGTTGTAAATCTATACTGTCTTCTTCTTCTCAGGAAGATTCCGGCTGAGGAGGCAGCCTCCGCTATTCCTCCTCTGCCCAGTCCCCTGACATCTTGTGCTCTCCTGATCCAGCTAGGGAATCCACTTGTTGCTCCCTACCTGAGTGAGGAATCCCATGAGCAAACATGTGCTGCTTGCCCCATTCCTCTCTCTAACCCAGCTGCTCATGCAAACAGCTGTGTGGAGGTGGAAAACTTCTAATTTGGGAGGAGAATAGGTGCTCCCTCAGCCTTCTGAAAAACTGAGCTGACTTGAAGCGGGGCATCCAAAATCACAGAAGCTAATCCCAGCTTCTGTTTGGATCTCAGTGCTCTGGGATGACTTTGCTGATGATCACCAGAGTGCCTGACCAGAAGTTGCGCCTTTCCTGACGTCCCGATTTTGGGGACAAAAATGTTGGAGCTATGCCATTTGCATGGTGGGGACAGGCCCACAGTATGATGAAGCTGATGAAGAAAATTTTACCAAATATAAGCTGTGCAGGTAAGCAACACCAAGTACAGTGGTGCCCCGCAAGACGAACGCCTCGCAAGACGGAAAACCCGCTAGACGAAAGGGTTTTCCGTTTTGGAGGCGCTTCGCAAAACGAATTTCCCTATGGGCTTGCTTCGCAAGACTAAAATGTCTTGCGAGTTCCTGCGGGGTTTTTTTCCCTCCCCCCCCCTTTTCCTAAGCCCTAAGCCGCTTATCAGTTGATCCGCTGATAAGCCGCTTATCAGCTGATCTGCTAAAAGCCGCTAAGCCGCTAATAGCGCTAATCCGCTAAGCTGTCACTGGGCTTGCTTCGCAAGACGAAAAAACCGCTATACGAAAAGCCTCACGGAATGGATTAATTTCGTCTTGCGAGGCACCACTGTACGTCTTCTGTCACTTTATTCTCCCTCCTCTGCTCTCCTTCCCGATCCACCAGCAAATATTCTGTTTACAAGTTCCTTTTGTGAAATGTGGCTTTAGCTGTGCAACTCCCAATGTTTTCAGCCGAATCTACATTTAGAGGTTGTTGTTTTTTTGCAGTGCTTCAGTTGCCATTCTAATTGTCTGAAGAAAACAAAAGAACCTCAGGGCTGCACATTGCCATGGCTGGGAAACAAAGCGAGTTTAACAGATTGCAATAATCCACGAGCCTGGATCTGTAAGCACGCATGGAAAAAGACAATTACTTTGACACCCTGAATAGGAAAAGAAATGTAAAGCAAGGGAGAATGGGCAGAAGAAGAAAGAGGCTGACAAGTCTGGAGTATATCACAGGATGATTGAAGCCTAACTGGCTTGGATATTGCTTTTTTTGTTCTTCTACGTGATGTTTTGAATTGCAGATGCGTATGTATATTTGTCACGGCAAAAAACCAACAACCCACAGATCATGTAAACTGTAGTCTCTCTCTCTCTCTCTCTCTCTCTCTCTCTCTCTCTCATAAGTTTATTGTTCTAGCCAAAGACCATGGCAAACTTGTATTAGGCAATAGTATTAATAAAGTAATACAGAACATACATCCATAATATAAAAACCCATAATATAAAAAAGACTTTGCCGAGTTCCTGAACATTAAAACTCAATTTCCCTTGTGCATCTCTGACAGCTCCAATTCTAATATTATGCTGTATTCTGTAGACATATTATGTATTGGGAAGTTTTTTATGGGTGGGGTATAAATAATAAATTGCCATTGTTGCTGTTGTTATTCCTTTTAAAAAATCAAATTTGCCAACATCCATGAGGTAAGAGAGAGAAGTTACTAGAGACACCAACGAACTCAAATCCAGCTTGATTTCAGATTATACATTTGAATCACCATGATAATTTATCTAACTCATTTTGACTTATTTTTTCCCAGTCAGTGCACAGAGGGCCAGTCTCTGTGTTACAAACCTATTATTGTCACTCAAACCAAACCATTTCTGCTACAGTTTGCCCGCTTGCTTGTGTGAACAAAGGTTGCAGAAAGAGATCTCCTGGTTCTCTATATAAGGGGCAAACTAACAGATGCATTCTTCCTGAAGTTGAGCACAAATGCAAAGTCTGTCTGCATACATCCAAGACTGTAGTCAGCATTACTTGGAAACACAACTCAATAAAGGCATTTCTTAAGCAAACTGGTAAGGTAACTGGCTCTAAAATGCTCTGTTCTCAAGAGTGGATACCAAGGGGGAAAAGTGGTGTTTCTAATTAGGTGAAGGTCCCTTCTGCATTCTAGCCAGAAGAGCCAATCCCTTAGTTGACACCTATTCAAGGTCAAAGCAGAGCTCAGTTTTCAAAAATAATAATAGTCTAAAACATCTTAAGAAGCTGCTTTCCAGAGTTGGTTATCATCAGGGCTTTTTTCAGCTGGAACTTGCCAGAACTCTGTTCTGACACCTATCAGGTGAGTGTCATTGCCAGTACGTTTCCGAGCACAATTCCGAGCTCTAAATGGCCTCAGTCCTGTACACCTGAAAGAGTGTCTCCACCCCCATCGTTCAGCCTGAACACTGAGGTCCAGCTCCAAGGGCCTTCTGGTGGTTCCCTCCTGCTGAGAAGGGAAGTTAAAGGGAACCAGGCAGAGGGCCTTCTCGGTAGTGGCACCTGCCCTGTGGAATGCCCCACCATCAGATGTCAAGGAAGAGAAGAAGAAGAGTTTTGGATTTGATATCCCGCTTTATCATTACCCGAAGGAGTCTCAAAGTGGTTAACATTCTCCTTTCCCTTCCTCCCCCACAACAAACACTCTGTGAGGTGAGTGGGGCTGAGAGACTTCAAAGAAGTGTGACTGGCCCAAGGTCACCCAGCAGCTGCATCTGGTGGAGCGGAGAAGCGAACCCGGTTCCTCAGATTGTGAGTCTATTGCTCTTAACCACTACACCACATTGGCTCTCGGAAATAAACAACTATCTGACTTTTAGAAGACACCTGAAGGCAGCCCTGTTTAGGGAAGATTTTAATGTTTGATGTTTTATCGTGTTTTTAATATTCTGTTGGGAGTCACCCAGAGTGGCTGGGGAAACCCAGTCAAATGGGCAGGGCATAAATAATAATAATAATAAGTAGTAGTAGTAGTAGTTGTTGTTATAAGAGAGCAAGGGAGGTGTTATGGGTGAATTTTGGCACCTCTTTTTCTAGAAATATAACACTGCTTATCACCCAGTTCCATACAGCACAGTAAAATGTTCAATGGGCATAGTAGCAATTTTAAAAAATATATATTTTAACTGAGCTCGGTTCCTATAAATAAATATCCACCTTGCTATTATAATCCTAGCTTTTGGCCTCGTGGTTAAGATCAGATCTTTGAGACGCATAGTAGAGGTAAATAACAAAGGTAGCTTTAAAGCAGGGCCCTGCATTTATCCCTCTGCAGGCAGCTGCCATTTACAAGAGCTGTCCAGAGGAACATTGATTGATGCTGTTTCCCAATCATTTCTCAACATTTCTGTTTAACAAGGCCCTGGCAGATTATTTACCTGGTAGCAACCTTTTCTCTTCGAGGGTCACTGCTCTTAATTATAGCTGTACTTGTTTATTGCCTTGAGATCCATCAAGGATCTTCATAACCTTTGTTTTTTTTCTTTTTCTTTTTTTTGGACAAGGCATCAATTCCTCAATACCATTCAAGCTTACTGCGGACTAGAACGTGACAAGCAAAATCTCAGGGGATGTTTCTATTCAGATGACACTCAAGGCGTGCCGACCGCAGCTAGGTTTTGCATGGCCTGCTGCAGTGATTACTGAGAATGTCCCGCAGAATCTGCCCAAAATCTTGCCTCAGATTCCTGTTTCTCAGCTCACCACTGTGTCTCTTCCTTCAAGCCACACTACTTTAGAATTTTCTTTCCTACAGCTTCCTAAACCCTCCTCCCACCGTATTCTTCCATCATGAGTCTTCCCACCTGGTCCATACCTGGTCCTAGACTATGGGTGTGTTCACATTACTGTCTTAGATCACAGTGAAATTGGTTCCCTTCCCAGAATACCATCGCCTTGGTAACAGCTCACTCCCCAGGTTAAAAGATTCCTCTCCATCAACACCTTTTGTCATGCTAACAGGTCTGCTCTTCACTAAGCCACAACAATACAAACACAACACATAGGCTAATAGTTAGTAGAAAATATATAATAGACTAATAATATCATTCAAATTATAGGAGTAAGCCAATCAAAGTTCTTATATACAATATAACAGAGTGGTAGCAAGGACAGTCAAGCCATGTGTTCAAAACAGATGTCTAAGGACAGCCTCACAACAGCCTTTCAAAAGTATCAACAGAAGACATCTCAAAAGTTTCAAAAGCAAAGTCTCTCAATCGTTTTTCAAAAGTTTCAGCGAAAGATGTCTCAAAAGCCTCAAAAGGACAGTGTCTCCGGAATGATGCTACTGTTTCGTAATAGCCGATATTTTTCAACAGAAAATGTAAGCAAGATTCATGCTAACCTACGTGTTGTGTTTGTATTGTTGTGATTAGTTCTTATTGGGGTTTGTTTTTGCTTCACTAAGCCAGCCAGTCTGGTTTTGCATAAGCTAGCCCTTGCAGCTTGCATTCTCCCTTCATATCACAAACAACCATTGTTGGGGTTTTTTTTTTTAAAAAAATGTTTAGGGGAACTCTCATTTTCCTACTCATATTGAAATACTGCCTCTCAATGAGGCCAAACTTAGATTCAAAAAATGTTTAGGGGTATGCGTACCCCTGTGCCCCCCCCCCAGAAAAAAGTACTACAAATAACCAAAATCCTAGCATTTATTAATTTTTAGGGTTTACCCTAAACCTAGAATAATATTTAGAACACAGCATCAATATTAAAAAGCTACAAAATTGTACAGTGGTACCTCTGGTTACAAACTTAATTCCTTCCAGAGGTCCGTTCTTAACCTGAAACCGTTCTGAACCTGAGGTACCACTTTAGCTAATGGGGCTTCGCACTGCTGCTGTGCCGCCGGCGTGTGCTTTCTGTTCTCATCCTGAGGTAAAGTTCTTAACCCGAGGTACTACTTCCGGGTTAGCGGAGTCTGTAACCCGAAGTGTTTGTAACCCGAGCTGTTTGTAACCCGAGGTACCATTGTATATAGATAAGAGTAGCCAACATGGAGCCCTTCAGAATTTGCTGGAATACAGTTCCCACCATCCTTGACCATTGGCCATGCCAGCTAGGACAGATGGGAATTGTAATCCAGCAACATCTTTAGGGCACCACATAGGCTACCAATGATATAGATAATTTAACAAATCAAATGATCAAATCTGAAAAAGGGCATTTGGTACAAGAGATATAAATACCCATTGCATAGCTTACAAAAATATTCAGACTGAAACATTTGATGATTTTCAAATGCTTTGCTGATTGCTGTGTTTTAAACTCTGTGTTTTTCCCCCTCTTGTAAGTTGCCTAGAGATTATTGTGCTATTAGACTAATAAAGCAAATCAATCAATCGGTTAAATAAATGAATATTTAACAAAAGTATTGTAAAGCAGTGTTCGACATTTGGAGTTCTGCACCACTCTTAAGAATCCCAGAGATTGAGAACACTGTTGTCGTGATGTGATAAAAGTATTTTCCACTTCTCATATTGATTATTTAAATAGCTATGCAAAAGTGGTGTCAACAATTGTGCCCCAATCAAGTTTTAAGGACCAGAATCAACAATAAACAGGAAGAACTCCAAAGCCTGAAGTGTGATTTTCAATATGCCCTTGGTAGAAAATATTTGCCTTGGAGATTTACAGTAAGTACTACCATGGTCTGAGTTTTAGCTGAGACTGAATGCTTTGCTGATTCATGACATACGCACATACAAAAAGCTTAATAAAATGGAATATATCTAGTTCAGGAAGTCTCTTGATAGTATCTTGTAATTTTGTTCACCAACAGCCTTTATTTAAAGCTATATCCCAGGAGTCTGTTTATAATGAGCTGAAAGTGCAGAGATAAGCAGTTATTTCAGAAAATGTGGCTCCCTATCGATGTATATTTCGCTCAGGCTGTATATCTTAATTGAAGTGAAATGAGCATGGGACACTAGGGTTTATTTTTAGGTCTAGTGAGGCATTAAATAGCCCAGAAGCAAGATTAGGGAGAGAAGAAAGGCACATTAACTTTAGTGCTTCAGCCGTGGGTACCAAAAGCTCCCATCAACTTGTGCAGAAATGGTAAACACAAATGCCAAACCAACAAGTTATGCTATCACCATCTTCTCCTTAGCTCCTCATCACCATCTGCTCCCTTTTGGACACTTCATTTCTGCCCAAACTGTTCTCCCTGCTCACTTTAATACATCATGGCCTCTTTTGTACCAGCCATCTTTTATATATTTTAATCTCCTGTTCTCTGCTTCATCTTACCAACCTCTCTATTCTGCCTTGGTCAGACCACATCCGGAGTACTGTGTCCAGTTCTGGGTGCCACCATTTAAGAAGGATATTGACAAGCTGGAACATGTGCAGAGGAGGATGACCACGATGGTCAAGGGTCTGGAAACCAAGCCTTATGAGGAACAGCCTGAAGGTGTTGGGTATGTTTACCCTGGTTAAGAGGAGACTGAGAGGCGATATGATAGCCATCTTCAAATATCTCAAGGGCTGTCACATGGAAGAGGGAACAAGCTTGTTTTCTCCTGCTCTGAAGGGTAGGACCTGAACCAATGGACTGAGGTTACAAGAGAGGAGATTCCAACTAAACATCAGGAAGAACTTTCTGACAGCTGATTGACAGTGGAACAAACTTGCTCAGAAGGTGGGGGACTCTCCTTCCTTGGAGATGAAGAAGAAGAAGAAGAAGAAGAAGAAGAAGAAGAAGAGTAGTTTGGATTTGATATCCTGCTTTATCACTACCCTAAGGAGTCTCAAAATGGCTAACAATCTCCTTTCCCTTCCTCCCCCACAACAATCACTCTGTGAGGTGAGTGAGGCTGAGAGACTTCAGAGAAGTGTGACTGGCCCAAGGTCACCCAGCAGCTGCATGTGGAGGAACAGGGAAGAAGAAGAAGAAGAAGAAGAAGAGTTTGGATTTGATATCCTGCCTTTCACTCCCTTTAAGGAGTCTCAAAGCGGCTAACATTCTCCTTTCCCTTCCTCCCCCACAACAAACACTCTGTGAGGTGAGTTGGTGCTGAGAGACTTCAAAGAAGTGTGACTGGCCCAAGGTCACCCAGCAGCTGCATGTGGAGGAGCAGGGAAGTGAACCCGGTTCACCAGATTACGAGTCCACTGCTCTTAACCACTACACCACACTGGCAGAAGTTGTATGGCCATCTGTCACAGATGCTTTAGTTGAGATTCCTGCATCATTGGAGGGGGTTGGACTAAATGACACTTGAGATCACTTCCAACTCTACAATTCTATGATTGCAAAATTCAGAGAAAGTGCGCATTTTGAAGGATGGCCGTGCATTGTTGTGGAAAAGCGTAAATAATTAAAGTTCACCATTAAATGCAAGCTGAACCCAATGTCATCCACCATCCCTACATACTACACTGCAAGGGCACAATGCCTTGGGAAGGTTTGCCTGCCATGCTAGGGAAGGGCCATAGCTCAGTGTCAGAACATTTGCAGAATATCTCAGGTTGAATCCCTAGCATGTCCTGGCAGTGGCCTCTCTTTGAAGCCCCAGGGAGCCGCAGTCAGTCACTGTACACAACACTGAGCTTGATGGTCCATGGATCTGGCATGATAGAAAACAGCTTCCTTTGAGATGAGCAAGACCACAGACTGAATATGTCCTGTAAAACCTTTACTTACATAAAATGCTCACATAAACTCCATCGGGAGCTCAGGAGAAAAAACCGCAAACTGTATTCTTAATTTTTTTAGAGCACAAGGGGGCTTTTTTGTCCCTGCGGCCCTAAAATTATACAAGGCCAAAACGTTGGCACAGCTCCTTTATGGATCCTTTCTGGGCCCGCCTTCCTCTGCTTTCTCCCCCCTTGAGAGAGTTCAATCCAAACGCCTTAGAGCTCTCCTACATGCTCTCCAGATGTGTTTCAAATGCATGGGTTAGACTAGAAATGGGGATGATGAGAGTGGAGGCTTATTTCCACCTAACATCAATCTATAAATGGCTGACATTGAATATGCTCCGCAGAGGAATAGCCCCACTGATCCTCTGCGACCAGTTCCAGTCAGGCTGGCAGACAGCAGTCCTGAACACCCTTCAGAAACTGGGTTGTGCCCCTCAAACCCTTCTAAGTCTGGGGTTGGGCCAGGCAAAAGCTATGGTCAGGCAAAGAATCATAGACACCGAGACACAACAGGACTGCTCAAGGTGCCCCGACTATAAAATTGGAGAAATCGAGAGATAAATAGCCGCACCGGCAGCATATCTTTCTTTCTCATATCCAAAAATGCAAGAAGGGCTTTTACACTCTACAGAAGCTTGGCTCTGCCCTCGCCGGTCCTGGAAGGGTCCTTTAAAAAGTCCCATATGCTCAGAGACTTTGTGCCTGATCATTGGGGGATATAGGAAGCCCAGAGCACCTGTTCTTTAGATGTCCCTTTTATGTAGAGGCACGTAGTGAGACCATTGATCCCCTGCTGGTGAGGCTTTGCTGACGTCCCGGAAAAGCAAAAATTTGACCTTTTCCTGTTAGGCAAAGATCATAAGACGACCCGGATGACCGCCAGATTCTGTGTACAGATCTGTAGGCGCAGACCATCCCCCAACCCAAACTAGTGACTCATCTCTCTGTGGTAGCTTACCTTAAAGTTTTAAGTGTCTATATGCTTATCACATTTATAAATTTTAAATTTATTGTTGTACATTGTTTTAAATGTTTGCTTTCCTTCTGGGATTGTACCCCCAAGTGTGTTTTATAAGCTGGACTCTGACCATAATAAATAATCTATATCTATCTCTATATCTATCTATCTATCTATCTATCTATCTATCTATATAAAATGCAAAGTTGGTTTGGAAAGTTTGGGGTCTGTTCAGTGTTCTAATACATCCCACAGTCTTCAAACGTCAGACATGTGAGAATTTTCATACCTTTCTGGGGGAATCAAGGGCTTTGCTGTCAGGTATATGCAAGGATTCAGAGTCACCCAAGATGAGGCGTGCCTAGAGGAGATCTCAGGTCTCTTATCTTTTTAAAATTTCCTTGAATTGAGCCGCAGGGAGAGGGGGGCAAATTGGCTTGGACTGGTGGCACTTGGCTTTTTAAAAACACTTCCCCTTCTCTACTTCTTTCTTGATCTGAATTGTCCCCCTCCCTCTCAGCTGCTATTTTCCCAATTAGGACAAGCCTACTGCTGAATCACATTTTAGGGATTTAAGGAACTGAATCACATCTTGTATTGAAAGTTAATGCAAGTTTGCTAGCATTGTCAAACTGTTTGCATTTGATTATGGCAGTTGCCAGATGTACCATAGATTCAGCGTTGAAAGCTAAAATGCACATCATAGATTCTGACAATCTCAGCTTGTGTCTCTTTATGCTCTTTGTGTCCCCAGGCATCTGATCAGAGATTCATATGATCTTTCTCTCTCTCTCCCTCCCCTCTTTATCTGCTTCTCCCTAGCTGGCCAGCTTAATATTTCATAGCCATGGGGGCATAATGAATTGGTCTAAAATAATCATACTTCGTCTCCTCTTGTCATCCGACTGCTCATTTTGTGTGCGAATTAAAATCATATTAACTTGAGAATAATGTAGATAGGACAGCTGACAAAAAAAGGTAATAATCTAAGAATAGGCTGGAGCAGTCCCTTGCCTTAAAGAGGTCATGTGTACAGGAGTAGTTTCAACTTTATCTGCAGTTACTGCAAAGCTGAGTGCCTGCTCCTCCTGGCTGTCTTGTCTTGTCCTGCCAAGTTATTCCTTTCCCGCAAACTTACATTATTATTTTTATTTTTTTAAAAAAATCCACTTTAATCATCATGGTTTCCCACAAAGAATTCTGGAAATTGTAGTTTGGGAGAGATGTTCTAACCAAGCTGCAATCCTATGCAAATCTACTAAGCTAGTTCCATTGATTTCAGTAGTGTTTCTTTGGTTTCAGCAACACTTGGTTCAGATGAAAAGTGAACAGCATAACCCACATGGCTAAACTGTAAAAGCATAGGTAAAGGTAAAGGTACCCCTGCCCGTACGGGCCAGTCTTGACAGACTCTGGGGTTGTGCGCCCATCTCACTTAAGAGGCCAGGGGCCAGCGCTGTCCGGAGACACTTCCGGGTCACGTGGCCAGCGTGACAAAGCTGCATCTGGCGAGCCAGAGCCACACACGGAAACGCCGTTTACCTTCCCGCTGGTAAGCGGTCCCTATTTATCTACTTGCACCCGGAGGTGCTTTCGAACTGCTAGGTTGGCAGGCGCTGGGACCGAGCAGCGGGAGCGCACCCCGCCGCAGGGATTCGAACCGCCGACCTTTCAATCGGCAAGTCCTAGGCGCTGAGGCTTTAACCCACAGCGCCACCTGTGTCCCTTGTAAAAGCATACTCTCCAACAAAAATAGGGACACCCCATTCCTTAATGATAATTTTACTATTTATACCCCACACATCTTATTGGGTTGTGCCAGCCACTCTGGGCAGCTTCCAACATATAGAAGAAAACATAATAAACATTTTTTTAAAACCTTCTCTAGACTGGATTGCCGGGGGGGGAGGGTCAGATAACTCCATACCCACCAACATTTATCCAATGAAAACAGGGACATCCTAAGGAAAAGTGGGACATTCCGGGATCAAATCAGAAACCGGGACAGCTTCTCTAAATCAGGGACGTCCCTGGGGAATAGGGACACTTGGAAAGCCTGTAAAAGCTAAGGCAGCTAATTCATTCAGAGAATGTTCCAGAGGCTGTCCGTCATGGAGAACAGCTAAAAATATAGGTAAAATGTGGTGTGAGATGTCCACTCTTCGTACCTGCTTTTCAAGGTCAAGGAAGAGCTCATCAGATACTGCTGGGACTATAATACTATCCAAATGCTATGGGCATCCAATGCTTCGGCTAAATCCTGGCTGCTGGGGAGCAATTGTGGGAGAGTGTCAGGATGTTGTCAGTGGCTCCCTGCTGGTTGCCCAGGAAAGTATAAAGTATAAGGAAAAGTTTCTTACAGTCCTTTTTTATTTCAGGCTATAGAGGCTATAGAACCCATCCTCTTGGATAATGGCCTTGTCACAAGTGAATCTCGACCCCCGTCTCTCCCACTTCCTCATTCGTCATCATCATCACCTCCTCACGGGTGCTGCTAAGTGCCCATTGTCTTCCAGCTCTTTGCTTTCCTACTCTTAAGGCCCGCCGGGTTCTGGGAGATGGTGGGTCTGGAATGCTTTCTAATGACAATGTGTCAGTCAGCTACCATTCTGGTCCTGCCTCCTCCTCTCCCATTATTTCCCAGCTTTTCCCCTCATCTGCCTCTGAACTGTGATCTCCCTCAGTCCCCTGTTGTAAATCTATACCATCGTCCTCTTCCTCCTCCCTGGAAGGGTCAGCGGTCTTCACCATTCCTTCTCTGCCCAGTCCCTGACAGAGAGAGGCCTCCGTGCCTTGCCTGAGTCCCCTTCTGGAGGCATCGGAAACAGGATTCTGGCAACCTGTTCCCTTCCAAAGATAGTTTATATCCTGCCTTTTTTCACTCCTCAAGAAACACACAAGGTTTCTTGCAGTATTAAAGCACAAACAATCAATAGCATGCTAAAACAGAAGAAGGGCTCAAATGCAACTATTTAGCAGAGAAAAGTGAAGGAGATACAGTGGTACCTCGGGTTAAGTACTTAATTCATTCTGGAGGTCTGTACTTAACCTGAAACTGTTCTTAACCTGAAGCACCACTTTAGCTAATGGGGCCTCCTGCTGCTGCCACGCCACCGGAGCATGATTTCTGTTCTCATCCTGAAGCAAAGTTCTTAACCTGAAGCACTATTTCTGGGTTAGCGGAGTCTGTAACCTGAAGCATATGTAACCTGAAGCGTATGTAACCCGAGGTACCACTGTACTGTCTAAGGGAGGACAAATGGATAACAATTCCCTCCCCCTATACCTGGATAGATGGTGTGTGAGAGAGAAATACTATAGATTTTCGATGTGACCCAGCAGACCTCTTATCACGTTCTTTAAAAATAAAAATGTATTTATATCAAAATATGGAACTTACAACATAAAGCATTGGTTAACCCCACAAACCCCCAGGATCAAAAGACTCATTAGCAGTGTCTTGTTAATATCTGAGACTGCAATCATCCATGGAAAACAATGAGACTTGTTTTTAAGTAGACATGAATATGCTTGCACTGTAAGACTGAGACGGCTGGGTGGCAAAAGTTAATTTAAATGATCTGATCCCTCATGCTACAGTTCTGTCAAGCACCAGCTCATTTGCTACAGTAAGTCAATGTGCTTTATTGGAGCATAGTGTATAATATAGGATACAATAGAAGTAGAGAGCTGGTTCAGGGTGTGTGTGTGGAAAAATCAATGGCTTATTTGTAAGAAGCTTGCTGTTGACATTCAGTGGAATGACTCCATTTTTCTAATGTTAAGCTTTGGTACTGCTGAGCTTATCCACTTCTGTTTTGCCATTCAAGGAACATGTAAATCAACATGGGCATAAGTTATAAATTCTGGAGGACAAAGGTGGGCAGAACCAGGGCAAATCTTCAGGATCAAAGGCTGAAAGATTTCATTACATTAGGGAGGGTTGCAGCTCAAAATCTCATATTAAGATATGCTCATTCAGGTGCCAAGCAGAAGTACATTGATAGATTGCAGCACGACAATGGAGAAGGAGGAGAAGGCACATGACTATTATGTGCTGCTAAACTCATTTCACCTGCAAAGGGGAGAATATTGATTTCATTCATCTCACTTAGCGGCTGGTATGACTCAAGCAAACACACACACACACACACACACACACAAGTTCAATGACATCAGCTGTGAAATGACAGTGCTGTAGCTGAGGACAAAAAGAAAAGGCAGCCGGGCAAATGATGAATGTAACTTCATTAAAAGATTTTAAAAACACAATTTGTCTTCATAAGGAGATGGAGCAGGAATTGCAGAGCCTGGCAGTTGCTTTGGTCTGTGTGATGACCTTTACCGCACTCTTGATATACGAGGCTTAAATGATAGTGGATTATTTTTGAGTGAGTGCATACTTATTCATAATCAGCACACGAAGATCACCAGGGCCAACTTATGGAGCACAGGGGCTGATTCACTGCTCTTGCACATGAGTGGAGTGTTCAGTGTGGAAGTACCTGAATTTTATTACACAGGGGGGAGGATGCTGGTCTCCTGGGCTGGAGTCAAGGATTAGTAGGGGTGGAAGGTCAATTCTGGTTCTATCGTTTTCTCATTTTTTCCAGACTTCAATTCACTCCTCCCCATTTTTTATTTTTTTTAGCCATTTGCTTATTTTGTGTCCTCATGGAAATTCATCAGCATTTTACAGTGGTACCTCGGGTTACAGACTCCGCTAACCCAGAAATAGTACCTTGGGTTAAGAACTTTGCTTCAGGATGAGAACAGAAATCGTGCGGCAGTGGCGGCAGTAGCGGGAGGCCCCATTAGCTAAAGTGGTGCTTCAGGTTAAGAACAGTTTCAGGTTAAGAATGGACCTCTGGAACGAATTAAGTTCTTAACCCGAAGTACCGCTGTACTGTGAATTTCTCCTAAAAACACATTTTTATATGCAGTTTCCCTCAGTATAATTCTTTTTATTTTTTCTTTGCTACTCTCTTCATACTTCCCCCTAATATATGTGTCTTTTGAGTGGTGGTTGAAGAATTTCATTGCAAAATTCGTGTAAGTGTCCATTTTGAAGGATATATGTGTTTTGGTTCACATACTGTTTTGGAACGTGATCGATTTGGCTTTGAACGCATCCTGAATCAATTTTCCCCTCCATCCATAGCCAGTTCAGTAACGCTGGGAATTTGTCAAAGTCCACATTCCAGAACAGGCCCTACTTCTTCTTTCTTCTCTGGAGATCACTCGTAGCCAAGTAAGATTGTCTTCCATGAACATGATATTAACAGTTAGTGCGTAAGTGACTGTGGAGGCCAATTCTGGATCCACATTTCTGTCCACAGTGGGGGCGTAGGTTTTGGAGTGGGAGTTGATCATGGTGAGGGTTTTCCAAGTGTGCCTTCCTCTTAGCACGTTTCTCCCTTTCATCCTGAGTTTGAGTGTCTTCAAAGCCCATGACACCTTTGGTAAAGACTGTTCTCCAATTGGAGCACTCACAGGCCAGTGTTTCCCAGTTGTCAGTGTTTATACTACATTTTTTTTAGATTTGCCTTGAGAGAGTCTTTAAACATCTTTTGTTGACCACCAGCATTACACTTTCTATTTTTAAGCTCAGAATAGAGTAGTTGCTTTGGAAGACGATAATCAGGCATCTGCACAACATGAGTGGTCCAACGAAGTTGATGTTCAAGAATCATTGCTTTGACACTGGTAATTGTTGCTTCTTCCAGTACACTAGACATTAGTTCACCTGTCTTCCCAGATGATGTGTAAATTTTTTCGGAGACACTGTTGATGGAATCTTTCGAGGAGTTGAAGATGGTGCCTATAAGTGGTTCATGTTTCACAAGCATACAACTTCCTCCTGGCAATAACATTGAGAGGAGGAGCCCCGAGACCATCTTGTCCAAGGGTCTCCAGAACCTGGAGCTGAGACTTTTGGTTCATGCATTCCAATTCAATGAGCATGATCTAGAGCAGGAATGGGGGAACTTGTGATCCTCCAGGTGTGGTTGAACTACAGCTCCCACAATCTTTTACCATTGGTCATGTTGGCTGGGGCTGGTATCCATGAAATATAATGGAATGTCAGAAATCTCTTTTGCCTACATGCCCATAATGAAGACACAAGAGAACTAACATAAAATGCTCAATATATAACAAATGAGAAGATTTGCAACAAATGCAAATTATGGAAGTATGGACAGGTGGAATCTGGGTTGGGATACCTCCCTCCAGGCCTCTGGGAATGTTCACAGCAGCAGTCCCTTGTTTCAAGTAAAAAGAAGGGAAGCAAAATTCTCCCCTCGCATCATCCTTGACTATTGGCCATTCTGACCGAGGCTGGAAGGAACTGTATGGCCTATCACTGGCTCAACTTACCTCAGCGGGTTGTTGTGAAGATAAAATGGGGGAGTGGAGAAGAAGAAGAAGAAGAAGAAGAAGAAGAAGAAGAAGAAGAAGAAGAAGAGAGAATTATGTACTTCATATTATATTCCTATGGCATGGGGACAAACAGATGGACAATACAACAGACCTTGTGAGCTGTTATGGTTGCAAATTGACTTATACTGTAAGGTTGGAAGGATAAACACCCACCATCTGAAGATCTCGCTGCTTTTTCTACGTTTAAACATATAGCTTGCCGATCTCGTTTGGACATGTGGAGTGCTTATATAGATTTGCTTGTTTATAAGTCAAGATCAATGGGTTATTTTTAGAGTCCATGTCAGCTGACAGTCCTCCTTTCTCCCTCCCCTGTTGTATTTGGAAAGGATAAATTTGTTGATGATGGTGGGGTTTTTTATATAAAAAATGTCATCTCCAATTTGCTGTTCTGTTCCCTTTCGACCTTTTCCTTATCAGCTGCACTAGCTCTTCTCTCCAAATGCCCTGGTATTTGGCACAGTGCAGAGCAGACACCCTTGCCCAAATCAAACAACCAACGCTTGACAAACCAGTAGCATAAAGGGATTCTGTAATGGAGGACTGAAGCCCAGAGGGCAAAGCGTGTAACGACAAAGATGTTCTCATCGACAGCCGGGATGTTATTTTGATCCCTGCTTTTGTTTTGCTGTTAACTCTGTGCTTCGGCTGTTGCAAACCCACTCTGGCAGCTGTGTAAACTCCACTTTAAAGTTTGATATTTCAGTTGCTCGCTTGGCATTTAAGCTCTACCAGCTTCCTCTTGAGTGAATTAATGAACACACCAAACAGTTTTCTCTGGGTGGGGAGGAATCCTACAAAGGTCAAGTCCTTATCTTCTAAAGCTTCATTAGCACGTAATTAAAAAAGAATATTTACAGCTGATTGCACTGTCAAAACTAAAGCACCATTTACTCCTCCTTTTTAGTGAGCACATTTAGCGAGGAGGAGGTGGCAGCAGTGGCGGCGGGAATGGCTCTCAAGACAGGCCTTTGAAAGCACTCCTTGGTCCTTCTCCCCTGATGCTTGGAAGACTCTCCAAGTTAAGAGCCGCTGCAAGAAACCTGCTACTCTTTTATACACCTGTTTGGATAGAAGGCTCTTGAGATGGTAAATCCCATTCACATTGCTCTCCATTGTTTCCACTGGCCAAGTTCTGACACATGTTTGCAAACTTCACTGCAGGCATCAGACCCAGCAACAAGGCACAAGATGTGAACTCAGAAGAGACTCTGGGAGGGGGCAGGGATAGAATGATGATAATGATGATGATGATGATGATGATGATGATGATAATACTTATACCCTGTTTGTCTGGCTGGGCCTCCCCAGCCACTATGGGCGGCTCCCAACAGAATATTAAAAACACAATAAAAGATGAAATATAAAAACTTCCCTAAACAGGACTGCCTTCAGATGTCTTCTAAAAGTCAGATAGTTGTTTATTTCCTTGACATCTGATGGGAGGGCTTTCCACAGGGCAGGCACCACCACTGAGAAGGCCCTCTGCCTGGTTCCCTGTAACCTCACATTTCATAGTGAGGGAACTGCCAGAAGGCCATTGGCACTGGACCTCAGTGTCCGGGCAGAACGATGGGGTCACCCTCGTCATTTTATCTTGAGATACTGCATCTGTTGAGTCCTCCTTGCTGTCCCACATGTAGCCTCCCTTTAGCATCCACCACAAATACCACTGACGCTCCTGGGACAACTTACTGAATTTCTGAACCTTAAACTAGAAAGGCTAATATCATGGGGAGAAAGTGCTTAATTCAAACGATTTATGCTAATTCAACAATTTGAAAGTATCTGATTAACACAGCAGGGGCATGCTGCTCTTAATAGTCTACATTCTGAAAAACAGTAATCACTGGATACATATTCTAATGTGATGATATAGTGAAAAAGTCCCTCGACTTCCCCTGCCTACTCAAAATGGAGACACACACTTTCAGTCTGCAGTCTGCATAAAAATGAGTTTGGCAGGTATTCGGCCAAAATGATGGGAAAGTCTGTCTTGCATTGTTGAAGGTAACCAGATTTTTCCCCCTTCAGAAACAAGCCCCCCCCCCGCCCCCAACACAGCATCTTCTTAGCACCAAAGGCAGTAGATTCAAGGACTGTTTCGTAACTTTTCTACCTGCTATATCTAGTCCCATGCTTTGAGAAACCTTCTTAAGGGTCTTGAGAGGTCAATAGGAACTTTCAATAACAACAAATCAGTAAAACTCCACCAATGTATTGGATCAAAGACTGTGAGGTGCATGGTCAAATTACTTGAGGTGTGGGGGAGGGAAAATATGGGGCCCTGAATGAAATCTACAAGCCCTACTGTGCTGGTCTCGAGGGTTAACCGTGCAGTGAGGTCCGAGTCCAGTCCGAGGTTGAGGGTGCGGTATGGAGGCTGTCTGTCAAAGCTGAAATGGGGTCCAAGGCAGGGAGTCAGGTGAGTCAGGAACTCTGGCATAAGAGCAGGACAGGGTGCAGGCATGAACAGGCTACCAACAATGTTGCTCCTGCAACCTGGGACTGGGCTGGCTGGCTTTTATCTGCCCCGAGGCATAGGGCGGCCCCGGTCCACAGGTGACTCGCCTCTCCTGGACTGGAGGTGAGCACTCCTCCTACAGGAACTTAGTTCCCTCCGCCTTTCTGCCCTGAGCCTCTGCAGCTCAGGAGAGGCTGGAGGGTTACCGGACCCAGAGGCAACCTCAGTTTCCCCTGACGGGGCTGAGAGTGGAGCACCTGCAGGCAATGGGTCCTCCATCACCTCCGGAGCCAGAGCAGGCTCAAGCCCCAGCCTCAGTTCAGCTAGTTCTGAAGGCGGGGACTCCTGTGCAGGCTGGGATTCCTCAGATTCAGCCTCCGAGCCTGAATCCCAGGCTATCACACCTACCCTCGATTCCCACTATATTTATCTAGCTCATGTTCCACAGTAGCATTGTAAAAACAGTAGCTGACTTGGAAGCCACCAAACAGGAATCTAGGAATTCCAGAGTATGGTCTGAATCAGCCTTTCTCCACCTTGGGTTCCCAGATGGAATACAGTTCCCATCATCCCTGACCACTGGTCCTGCTAGCTAAGGATGATGGGAGTTGTTGTCCAACAACATCCAGGAGCTCAGGGTTGAGAAAGGCTGGTCTAAATGCACATGAGGTGGACACAAGAACATAGGAAGCTGCCTTACACTAAGCCAGACATTTGGTCCATCTTGTTCAGTACTGAATGAGTCCCCCACCAGTCCTACCTGACCATGCTGGGAACTGAACCTGGGGGTCTTCTACTTGCAAATCAGATGCTTAACCCAATGAGCTATAGCCCTTCCTCCGTGGTTGGTATATTCTCTAAGTCTACATTGCAGAAGCTAAGCAGGTCTGGGTCTGGTTAGTTACTGGATGGGTGACCCATCCATGTACATTATGGATACATTATGGAAGAAGGGCAGCCTATAAATGGAAGAAAATGAATGTTCTTATCTCTCGTGGACGAGAACAGCAAAATAACAGGAAACTCCTGAAATTATGTCCGCTGCCACCTTGTGACTCAACTACATACAGTAATAGCACTATCCACACAGTAGCTGAGGGAGCTGTCACAAAAGTTATGGAGGCCCAGGCCCCATCTGACCAGCCTGCAATTCAAGCACAGCCAATCAGTTACTTCTTTTGCAAAACCGCTTTAGCACAGCTAATACACTATAACCACATTCTTTTCTTCTTGTGCTGGTGGCTATGAACAACAGTTTAAAATTCTGCAGAATGCCCAGTGCCGTCTTGCGGTGAGGTATTATAGAAAATTCCAAATGATGGCTACACCGATCACAGTACCGATCACTGCTCAGTAAACCTACTGAGGAGACCACTGGTACCAAAGGGCTTTATGCTAAGCTGAGAGCTGTTGCTGGATTTAGGTAACATTTAGTAGAGGGACTTGTGCATCTCCCTCGCATTTGGGATTCAGACCCTCCTATTGTCTCTCTTTTCCAGGGACAGTCCCGGATTTACAGAATCTGTCCCTGTTTCTGATTTGATTCTGGAATGTCCCACTTTTCCTTAGGATGTCCCTATTTTCATCAGAAAAAAATGTTGGAGGGGACATTTCTATTTTCATCAGAAAAATGTTGGAGGGTACGGGGGGTTCATGCATTTAGTCGCAGGAGAAAGGCACAATTTCAGCATATTCCAAATGCTGTTGCTTCTCAGAACATGCAAAATGGCCCTTAGATGCATAGCTGGCTCTTAATCAGTTATTCTTTCAGTGTTCACTGCTAGCAGATGAAAGTCCAGCCATTTTCTTAAGCCATATTAGCGTAATGAGCCATATATAGGTCCCTATAGTCTTTGTATTTATATAGCAATTTCCTGATTAATACCAATTAATGACACATCAGTGCACATTAGAAATGAATGGTGATCATTCAACCCTGTTAATGGCATTGCACCCAAGCCAGGGAGAATAAGCTGAGTAAACAAGTTTGAGTTCATCTTTTTAGCTGCACTGTGCTGCAAACATGTGCTTAACACTCCTTTGAAATCACTGGGACTTAAACGGGGTTAATCTTGGCTGCATCATGCTTAAAATGTGTGGTGTTAAAATTCAGAAAGTCTTCAATGGGCTGGCCCAAGACATTTTGGCACTTGAGGCAAACCATGAAACAGCACCTCTCCAGCCAAGGAAGAAGGGGCGAGTGACATTGGGAACAAGAGGGAGATCAAATCAACCTAACCTGAGGGTTGAACTGGGAATCAAAGGTGGGTATAGAGCCCAGGAGACCCCAGAGGGCAGCCATAAGGAGGAGACCAGCAGCATTTCCTATCTGCCAAGAGGCCACTGTGGAGGCTGCATGGGTGCTGCTGCTGAGGAGACAGCAGATCTGACCTCCAAGGAGCATGCTGTAGCCATTGCTAGTATTGCAGATTCTGCCACCTGAGGCCATCACTACACCTTGTCTCGTGGTTGGGTCGGCCCTGGTCAGCACTGAATGTGCACTCAGTCTTCACTGGGCTGTTTTTGAGGGGAAGGGCACCCACCTGAAGAGAAAGGCACGCTTGGCAAACCCTCACCATGATCAACTCCTGCCCGGAAACCTTTCTCTTCCACTGTGGAAGGACGTGTGGATCCAGAATTGGCCTCCACTTATGGACTCACTGTTAAAACTGTGTTTATGGAAGACAATCTTACTTGGCTACGAGTGAACACCAAAGAAGAGGAAGACTTATTTTCTAAATATTTTTTATACTTCAGTTTTCAGGATTTCCATGAGCATGCCCTTGAGGATTGGGAATAGAATATAGCTTTACTACTTATTCTGTGGTTTCGCTGAGATTGCCCCTAGCACCTGTCAGGATGCTGTCAGTGGCTCCTGGCTGGTTGTCCAGGAAAGTAGAAAGACAAGAAAAAAATTCCTACCTTCCTTATTAATTCAATATTACAGAGAGGGGCTATAGAACCCAGCCTCTTGGATAATGGCCTTGTGCCAAGTGAATCTCCACCCCACTGTCTCTCCCACTTCCTCATTCATCATCATCACCTCTCTACAGGTGCTCCTATGTGCCCTCTGTCTTGGAGCTCTTTGCTCTCCTGCTTTTAAGTCTCGCTGGATTTTGGGAGATGGGGGCAGTGTCAGGAATGTTTTCTAAAGACACCATGTCACTCAGCGGCTGTTCAGGTCCTGCCTCCTCTTCTCCCATTATTTCCCAACTTTCCCCCTCATCTGCCTCTGAGCTGTGACCTCCCTCAAACCACTGTTGTAAATCTATACTGTCTTCCTCTTCCTCCTCCCTTCCTCCTCTGCCCAGTCCCTGACAGCACATTGGTTTTGAAGCTGATTTGTGGCTGATTTGACTGGCACTTTTTGGCTGACCCAACGAGGATACGAACCTGTACACATTGCATAACAAAGTACTCTTACAGCTTACTTGTTTGTGGCTACGTCTTGTGGCAATGCCTGTTGTTTCTGTCCATGGAGTTTTCTTGGCAGGGATACTGGAGTGGCTTGCCGGTTCCTGCTCCAAGTGGATCACATTTAGTCAAAACTCTCCACTATGACCTGTCCATCTTGGGTGGACCTGCATGGCATAGCTCATAGCTTCTCTGAGTTATTCAAGCCCCTTCACCATGACAAGGCAGTGAGAGATTTTACTTTCTTGGGCTTCATGATCACTGCAGATGGTGACAGCAGTCATGAAATTAAAAGATGCCTGCTTCTTGGGAGAAAAGCAATGACAAACCTAGACAGCATCTTAAAAAGCAGAGACATCACCTTGCCGACAAAGGTATAGTTAAAGGTATGGTTTTCCCAGTGATGTATAGAAGTGAGAGCTAAACCATAAAGAAGGCTGATCACCAGAGAATTGATGCTTTTGAATTATGGTACTGGAGGAGACTCTTGAGAGTCCCATGGACTGCAAGAAGATCAAACCTATCCATTCTTAAGGAAATCAGCTCTGAGTGCTCACTGGAAGGACAGATCCTGAAGCTGAGGCTCCAATACTTTGGCCACCTCATGAGAAGAGAAGACTCCCTGCAAAAGACGCTGATATTGGGAAAGATGGAGGACACAAGGAGAAGGGGATGACAGAGGACGAGATGGTTGGACAGTTTTCTTGAAGCTACTAACTTGAGTTTGACCAAACTGGGAGGCAGTG
Organism: Podarcis cretensis; assembly: GCF_951804945.1. Classification (NCBI taxonomy): domain Eukaryota; kingdom Metazoa; phylum Chordata; class Lepidosauria; order Squamata; family Lacertidae; genus Podarcis; species Podarcis cretensis. The sequence continues at coordinate 124,639,676 of NC_137170.1, forward strand.
GAAGACAGGAGTACCTCACGTGCTCTGGTCCATGGGGTCATGAAGAGTCAGACACGACTAAATGACTAAACAACAACAACAACTTGTGGCAATGCACCACCCCAAGTCCAACAGCACAGGTAGAACTCTAATACTTCTCTGCCCCTAACCAGGGATTTGGGGATAGAATCAGTTCACTCGTTCATAGTGAGTAATGTTCAGATGTGGAGTAATACGGTGGTGTAGAGGCATGTGTGAACCTTGTGTCACCTGCCTCTTCTTAAACTCACTCATATCAATATTAGAGGCCCAGGAGCGGCTAATATGGCCAAAGCTTCTGATTCTGTCCTCCATGTCTCATCCTTGGTGTGGAAAGCCCATTACTGTTCCTTCAAAAGTAATTTCAAAATGCAAATAGGCTTGCTAACAGATTTTTGTCTCAGAGAGATTGTCAATTTCCATGCCCCATGCTCATTTATTTTTCATAAAGAATGAAATATGGGGCAGAGATTTATTTGTTGACAGTTATCAGCAGTAACTCAGCCTCAACATTGACCTAAATTTTCCCTACTCAGAAGCAGTGAAGGAGAAAATAATGAAGGCAGTGTTATTTCGGAGATGCAAAAACTTGAAATTGTCAGAATTTATTCAAGCCCCTTGAATGTCAGAAAGTTCAGGGCCTCAGGTTTTAATGTCCTGAATGTGGCAACAGATTCTGATGTATAGGATTTTATTTTGCCACTGCCACTGACCCTCATATTGCAAATGCATTGGTGGAAGGACTCTTCCGTGGGTTTGTATCATATATGCTAAGCAGCCTCAACTTGGAAGTAAGTTCTACTCAATAAAAGCTGAGAGTTGTTAGGAAATCCATAACAGAACTACAGTTCCCAGCACCCTTAGCATTCTACGGTTGCTGGGAATTTATTTTCTTTGTTTGGCTGGGGGAGACAAGGTCCACAACTGTTAAAGTGGCATAGAGAGTGCTTTAAACATATGTTGTAGATGTGACCTTAGTCACTCCTAAATATGTTGGTTTGAGAATAAGTCTCACTGAATTCTGTGACATTTATCCTCAAGTAAGCACAGGGACGCAGGTGGCGCTGTGGGTTAAAGCCTCAGTGCCTAGGGCTTGCCGATCGAAAGGTCGGCGGTTCGAATCCCTGCGGCGGGGTGCACTCCCGCTGCTCGGTCCCAGTGCCTGCCAACCTAGCAGTTCGAAAGCACCTCCGGGTGCAAGTAGATAAATAGGGACCGCTTACCAGCGGGAAGGTAAACGGCGTTTCCGTGTGCGGCTCTGGCTCTGGCTCTGGCTCTGGCTCTGGCCAGAGCAGCGATGTCACGCTGGCCACGTGACCCGGAAGTGTCTCCGGACAGCGCTGGCCCCTGGCCTCTTAAGTGAGATGGGCGCACAACCCCAGAGTCTGTCAAGACTGGCCCGTACGGGCAGGGGTACCTTTACCTTTACCTTTTAAGCACACTTTGATCCTCAAGTAAGCACACTCCTGCCAACCTAGCAGTTCGAAAGCACGTCAAAGTGCAAGTAGATAAATAGGTACCACTCCGGCGGGAAGGTAAACGGCATTTCCGTGTGCTGCTCTGGTTCGCCAGAAGCAGCTTAGTCATGCTGGCCACATGACCTGGAAGCTGTACGTCGGCTCCCTCAGCCAATAAAGCGAGATGAGCGCTGCAACCTCAGAGTCGGTCACGACTGGACCTAATGGTCAGGGGTCCCTTTACTTTTTAAGCACACCTGGGAACCAGAAGTGTAATCCATTTGTTGCTTTCAGCAGACTGGAGCCAAATCACATGTGCCAGGTTTAAATAATCTGCTCCAGGGTTTCATAAAGGAAGCTCCCTGTTTCTTTGGATCTGCCCACACCATGTTTGAAATATATCCAATTTTCCAAGATTAATCAAAGCTTTGACCGCTGTCTGGTGCATTAAACACTTCTTATATGAGCCTGCAGAGAAGATAGATTTCAGCTTCATAAACAGCCTTCAAAACTCGACTGGTTTTTGTTTTCCTCCTTTGGTGAGGCTTTTATTTAGAAAGCAGGTAAACACCAGCAAGCAATAATTAGAGCCCTTTGTGTAGTTTTGACATCTCACTAGGAAACACGACTTCCCTGCTGCTGGTTTTCAGGGAGCAAAGCTGATAACAATATGGCTGCCTCTGAGTGCCCACTTCCCCCCAGGTTAAGTTGGCAGGGAGCCCATTTGCCCCCCCCCCCCCAACACACACTGCAACTCCTTGCCAAAACACTCCTGTTTCCTGTTTCCCCTTCTTCTCCTTTCTATGATTATGGGCTAAGTGCTGCTGACTTCTGCTCGACATTGGAGATTGTTTTCTTTCACAGGGAGTTGCTTGCTTGTCAAAGGATTCCTTTTTCAACCCACCAGAGGCGGTGGGGAAAGAGAACAACTGGGGGGTGGGTGGGAAACAAACGCTCTCCTGTTCTGTTGAGTCAGAGAGAGAAAACGCAAACCAAGAGCTAACATTTGTGTCACCAGGGAACTTTGTGGATACCCTATGAAGCTGAATGTTGGAAGAGACAGGACAGAGAAAAGAAAGTACCTTACAGATGGTATTTAACTCCAGATAGGCTTGCTAAGATGTATAAGACTGAATCAGAAAAGTGTCGGAGATGCAATGAGGTTGAGGGTAGATTCTTTCATATGTGGTGGACCTGTAAAAGGGTAAAAGAGTACTGAGAAATGATTCATAATTAATTGAAAAAACAACAATGTTTAAAAGCACTTTTACAAAACAACAACAGCAACACCAAACCAGAGTCCTTTTTGTTGGGGACAATTCAGATGGAAATTCCCAGGTGTCAAAAAAGGTAACTTATGTATGCCACTACTGCGGTCCGTGTTTTGTTAGCCCACAAATGGAAAATGAGTGAAGTCCCAACTAAAGAAGAATGGCAACGTAAACTGATGGAATATGAGCAGCTTGCAGATGTAACATATAGAATAAGAGAACAAGAAGAACACACATTTAAAGAAGATTGGAAAATGTCTATTGAATATATATAGGGGGGTGGGAATTGTGTATACCTGAAAACATTGGCAGCATTAAGATAAATTCAACAGTGTAAATAAGTTTTGATGGATGTAATAATAGAATACTGAATGGTTTAGTTTATGTAAAATATGCAGGAACTTATGTTATGCAAAATGAACCATGGAAAGAGAAGAAGGGAAGTCACTGATATTTTAAGGTTGTTCAAATGAATATTCTAAATTGTAAAGCAAAAAAATTAATTATATATATATATAGGGAGAGAGAGAGAGAGAGTACCATGCCCATCAACTGCCCTGGAAAAAATGGGACATCTCATCTCCCACCCCACGAGAGCACGATGGCCATTTGAGACGCCTTGCTCTTGTGCGATTTTGTGCTGAGACAGGCCCAGTTGCTGGGAACCACAGGAAGGGGAGTGCTCTAAGCTCAGGTTCAGGCCTTGCTTGGGGGTTTCCAACAGGCATCCGGTTGGTCATTGTGAGAACAGGATGCTGGAGTAGATGGGCCATCGGTCTGATTCCGGCCAGCTATTCTCATGTTCCTAATCATTCTAATTATCACTGTCATTATTGCCTGTTATTATAACTTGAAAGTAGCACCAACTGTTAAGATTCTTGCTCCCTGTTTGCAGTCATGAGATTGTTGTCTGTCACATGACGGTGTATGTTTTCATTCCACAGAGTGGGAAGTGACGGAGACAGGATGTTTTGGTATTAATGCGTTCCGTGAATTAGAATGATTAGGAACATGAGAATAGCCAGCCGGAATCAGGCCGAAGTTAGGATCGTCCTACTCTCGTGTAGGACCCTGGCAGAGACACATGCCCGATTGGCATGTCTTCTCCCTCCTCGTCAATCATCCGGGAGCTTCAAAAGCTTTCCTCAGCCCGAACATCACAGCGACTGATACCAAGAAGCATCAGCACACTTAGGAATCTGCAGAGTATTCACAGTTTGCGTAACAGACCTCAGTAGCACAGCATTCTGGCTAATCTACTTTATTTACATATAATACACTCAGAGCATTCTGTCTTAGCTCCTTCCTCTTTCTCATCAGAGAGCAAAGAGAGAAAGAACAAAGGACAATAGTCCCACTTATCACTGTCATTATTGCCTGTTATTATAACTTGAAGGTACCAAGAACACTGTTGGCATGAGTAGGAAAGTGAGGAAACTGCCTTAAAGTGCGTTAGACCATTAGTTCATTTAGCCCAGTATTGCCAAAAATGACTGGCAGTGGCCAAGGCTTCGGATGGCAGGTTGTCCCAACTCTACCTGGAGATGTGAAGGGACCAAGCCTGGGATCCTGTGTTTGTTAGGCTGTGCACAAACAATACACTCAAAGCACATAGCTTCTCCCAAAGAATTATGGGAACTGAGTTTGTTAAGGCTGTTGGGAATTGTAGATCTGTAAAGGATAATCTATAGATCCCAGGATTCTCTGGGGGGGTGGTATGTGCTTTAAATGTGCGGTGTGTGCACAACCTTGGATTCTACCCAGTGGAAAAAGGATACACAAATAGTAACAAGTGCCCTTAATATGTAAGAAGAAGATTGAAGGACAACGAAATGATGAATTATGAATCTATGTTTTAAAAGTTTCATTTGTGTGGCTATTCCCTCCCCCCCACAGGTGGAATAAATGAAGACAACGGACACAGAGTTTTAGGTTAATGGGCGAAAAATGGCCACAACTTTATTGATTACAGGAAAGAAGGGTATTGGCTTTAGGCATTGGCCCTAACCGACTATCCGGTCTGACCGGGAAGGGTTAAACACCAACAGGGGGAGCCACCCGAGATGCATATCCCTGGGCGCTCCCCAAGGGGTTACCGCTCGGGGGCGCGCTTTAGGCCCTAGCCTCCGTAGGTTTCGGACGAGGCGTCGCCCCTCGGAGTCCTTTAACGAACTACCCTTCAAGCATTGGGGGAGGTGATGGCGTTCCTCCCCCCCAACCTCATCTGCATGATAATACCCCGGCCAATGCCTACCGCCAAAACCGAGGGAGTTGTGACGATTTGCTACGAGGTAGGCGAAAAAACCAAGTGGCTCACAAAACCAGCCAATTAGCCAAATGGAAAAACTCCTACCAGGCCCCTTGCGGCGACCAGCCGAAGCCCATAGCAAGGTCAGTGGCAAAACCTAAAGGGCGGGTGGGTGGGAAACTGCGTCGTCTCCAGGGAAGAAAGGGGGTGAGCCAGGGGCTGCCCTGACCTTAAGTGGCCCTAGGAAGGCCCGCCCCTGCCGCCAGCCAATTGGCTGGCGCCACAGGGTATGCTAATTGGGTGAATCCCTGTCTCCTGCGAGGCTGACGCCAGCCTCGCAGAGTGTGGGCGGGGTCGTGATCCCACAACCCCCCCTCCTCCTGAAGGTCGGAAGGGGCATTGTATATTTGAAAGCATTCAGAAAAAGACTTGCTTTGATGATTTGCACCTTGCATTTAATAGAATTCCCAGCACTGTGATTCTCTATTTACACAGAGAGACTGTGACATGTCTTTCTCATGTGAAGAGACCTGCGTTGTTGTTTTTTAAAAAATATATCTTTGACAGTTTTGTTCCCCTGGGTTTGTTAAAGAATAGAGCTGAAGAAAGCAGGAAGTGCAATATGAATTGGCTCTAAATACAGGTATGAGGGAGTGAGGCAAGGCTAGTACAGTGGTACCTCAGGTTAAGAACTTAATTCGTTCTGGAGGTCCGTTCTTAACCTGAAACTGTTCTTAACCTGAGGTACCACTTTAGCTAATGGGGCCTCCCGCTGCCGCCGCACAATTTCTGTTCTCATCCTGAAGCAAAGTTCTTAACCTGAGGAACTATTTCTGGGTTAGTGGAGTCTATAGCCTGAAGCGTCTGTAACCTGAGGTACCACTGTATAGAACTGCCAACAGAGTAAAATTACAAATTCAGTGATAAAAAGAAAACAACCTTGTCTGTTTAAGATCAGAGTTAAGGCTATCTCAATTCAGATCAAGCTCCACAAACCTGTGAAACTTGGAAGCTAATGGGAATTAGTCCTATTGAACTCAATGGGACTGATTTCTGAGTAGACATACATTGGCATGCATTCTAAAGCTTGCAGCCTTGCTCTTTTAATGCAGAAGAGTCTGAAAGAAAACACCAGGACATAGGAGTATTCTCATACTTTTTCAAAATATTGTAGGATAGTTTGCTAACAGAGGATGTCATTTTGCTAATGTAATTTTGTATTAGTCATACTTGCATATTGAGTTTTCACTTTACATATTGTAATTCATATTTGATCTCATTACTACACTTTCCTAGACCATCCTGCCCACTGGGGAGTTGTTAGGCAGAGTATTTAGCCTAGTTTTATTTTTCAATTCATGCTGTTCCTCTCAGAGGTGTTGTTAAGCCAAGAGTTTGATGTTTTATATTTTTAATCATTCGTTTACCTCAGAGGGCTCATTATGCCCTGGTATTTGAAGCTGTGTTTATATAAACTATGCATCCATTACATATAGTTGGATATTTTGTGGGTAAGTACTTCTTATGAAATGGGACGTGGGTGGCACTGTGGTCTAAACCACAGAACCTAGGGCTTGCTGATCAGAAGCTTGGTGGTTCAAATCCCCGCAATGGGGTGAGCTCCCATTCCTCAATCCCAGCTCCTGACCACCTACCAGTTCAAAAGCACATCAAAGTGCAAGTAGATAAATAGGTACCCCTCCGGCGGGAAGGTAAATGGCATTTCTGTGTGCTGCTCTGGTTCACCAGAAGCAGTTTAGTCATGGTGGCCACATGACCCGGAAGCTGTCTGTGGACAAACACCAGCTCCCTCGGCCTATAGAGCGAGATGAGCGCCACAACCCCAGAGTTGTCTGCAACTGAACCTAACGGTCAGGGGTACCTTTACCTTTTACTTCTTATGAAGAAGGAATTGTGGAGGAAAAGAGATTGAACATTGATGCCTGAAGGACGGCAGATGCATCACAAAAGGACTCATTGATGGCTGAAGGCAATAGAAGTTCTAGTTCAGGGATGGGGAACCGCCATGTTGTTGAAATCCAACACTCATAATCCTCAGCCAACATGGCCAATGGTTGGGTATAATGAGTGTTGGCGTTCCAAAATATCAGGAAGGCTGAAGTATTCAAGAATGATAAAAAGAAAGGATTTGCATATGAAACTTCAAACTTTCAGAGAGAAATAATAGAAAGTGATATTAAATTGTTATAAAAAATGTATAACATATTGTTGGAATGGGAAACTAAGGATGAAGAGGTCAAATGTGTTGTGATAAAGTGGGCAAAAGATGTGGGGCACAATATTCAGATTGGGATGACAGATTGGGAAAGACTATGGAAAAATGATATAAATTCCCGGCCTGTATTTCATATAAAGACACTAGTCTGTTACATTGTACATATGAACTCTAATAGATTTATTTCTACTTTTTGAATGATATCATCATTCTATTAGATATGCTTGAACAGTTATTAGCCTATGTGTTGTGTCTATATTTCTGTGATTGGTTCTCATTGCAACACAGGGGGTTGTTTTTGGCATTTTATTTAAATATATGACTATGACTATTCGGGCATGATTTCCCTTAGTACTCCGTTAAGCCACAATACTAGGATGTAATCCGGCTTAGTCTCATTGGGAGCCAATCGATTAAACCCTTCAGGACAGCTGGGATATGATTGGCCAGTAAAGACAAATAATACAGAGTTGTTCACAGAGATGAACAGTCTCCATTTAATCCCTACCATCTGCCTCTGTATGCAGGGATTACATGAAGAAGTGTCTTGTAGGAACTAACACAAACTGCTAAGACTTCCATGGTAGCACTTTTTGAAACCACAAGGCTCAGACCAAATATCAAGTCTGTGCAAGGACATCTACTAGTGCAACAAAACTTTCTTCCTTCTCCTCCACCATGCAACCCCACCCAAACTGGCTGGGTGGGGGTTCCGGAGAACGCTAGAACAACACACAGAGGGAGGAGGTGGGAGATTGTTCCATCAGGCAGACAGAAATGTAACAGCGTGGAGTTGAATTCCTCCCAAAGGGTTGCATCCAGGGTACTCAGAGTAGACTCGCTGGAATTAATGGACCTGACAGTCATGTCCATTGATTTCAAAGGGCCTACTCTGAGTAGGACTAACACTGATGACCTTGCTCTATCTCAAGACAGTAGTATAGCTGCAGGACGAAAGCTTCAGCACCTGTCCATTCAGTCCCTGTTGTGAAGAATCACTACGTAGAGGGTACTTGGTTGTATAATGGCACATTGGAAAACCCTTTTCCAAACTTGACTTTGGTTTGGATTCTAAAATCGAAGCCCTGTGTGTTTAGTCTGTAGTGATTCCTATTGAAAAGATTTCTCACGGTTGGGTAGTTATGGATTTGGATCCTAGGGGCACAGAGTTCTGAATTTACCAATCCTGTATTTTGAGGGTATATTTATCAATGGATTCCCCAATCACCAAGATGGTTGCTGTTGTTGCTCTGTAGACACAGGATTTCTACTTCTGGCAGAAGTCGTGTCTTGCATAGGCAGCTGAAATTAATAAGATACGGCTATATCTCTCCCTGCATATTCACACTGGGGAAGCACAACTGTTGCTGACATGTCTCCTGCTCATCAAGTATTTACTGGTGGGAAAATTAATAATAATAATAATATTTATTTATACCCCCCCTCCCCAGCCAAGGCCAGGCTCAGGGCGGCTAACAAGCAATAATAAAAACAAGTTGAATGAATACAACTTAAAAACAAGATTAAAATACAACATTAAAATATTGAAACAATAAAATATTAAAATGCAGCCTCATCACAGGAGAAAGAAAAAAGAAAAAAGAAAGAGGGGGAGGGAATCAAATTGGCTCCAAGCCAAAGGCCAGGCAGAACAACTCTGTCTTACAGGCTCTGCGGAAAGAAATCAGATCCTGCTCGGCCCTGGTCTCATGACGCAGAGCGTTCCATCAGGCCGGAGCCAGAGTTGAAAAGGCCCTGGCTCTGGTTGAAGCCAATCTAACTTCCTTAGGGCCCGGGACCACTAGGGTGTTGCTATTTATGGACCTTGAGGCTCTCCGTGGGGCATACCGGGAGAGGTGGTCCCGTAGGTATGAGGGTCCTAGGCTGTGAGGATTATGATGTTTTAGGAATGTCTTGTTTTGGGTTTCCTCCATCCCTTTGGATGCTTCTGCTTTGCCTGGTTTGAGGGTTTTGAGGAGTTTTATATGCTCCAAGCTATCCTGAATGCCGGCTCTGCAAAGAGCATATTGAAATAAAAATCCGCTCTATGATTTATCACCAACTTGCCTAATTAAATCAGCTCTCCTGCTTTCCCCGGCGCTGTTAAGGATAAATTGTTACAAGTCTGCAATCTGCTAAGAACAATCAAATAGTGTATTAATTGTTGTTTCTGGGGAACTTAAATGTATGAGAGATTTGGTGGAAGCAGAAAGCTTAATTCTCCTGCTGGCAGGAATGAAAGTTCTCGAGTGATTTGATCCCGTACATATTGTATGGCTCCATATATAATCCTATCAATCAGCCCTTGTCCCTTGTTCTCCCCCATTTCAGTAACAGCCATAAAACATCCAAAAGGCCCATTAGAATAATTTTATTTTTTGTTTTGGGGTCCTTCATAATCAGAACATTTATCTATTTTAAAAAAAACAAATAGCCTACCGTATATTAAAAAGTACAGCAGACAAGCTCAAATGCCATAACATAGCAGGCAGCTCTATAGATATAGGAACTAGATGTGAACAGTACACTTATTTCATGTCTGTAAGCTGACATAATAATAAATTAACCATAAAATACCCTTCCATAATCAGTTAGGGCCACAATCGTATGTGGACTTCTTTGCATGAAACCAGTGAGACACCTGTCTAAAAAGCATGGATAGCGTCATGCATTGATAGAAGAAATTTAAAGTATAAAAAGTCAAGGCATAGGAACATTGTGGCTTGAAACAATTGTAGTGCATGACTACTGCAGGGGAAAGGTAATCTATGGGCGACACCTTCATAAGATGGTTGTGCACCCTATTTGATGAGGAAGTCCTCTAGCTGAAGGAGTTCTCTATTTGGGGGGTTGTTTGGTCCAAGTCCCATTCCAAGGTAAAGAACCATAAGAAAGGAAAGCAGGAAGGTTCTTGAAGATGTTCGTGAACACCTAGCACCCGGTCAGTGCATATTTGTGACATTGGATCGGTTGGTTCCGCAAGTCTGAGATTGTCCATGATGTTATTGGTGGCATCGACAAGGGCTGATGACTATTTGCTGTCACTGTAGCAATAGGGTGGGCGATTTGTGGCTTCTGGGCTGCGAGGGAGCAGCGCTGATCAGCTGGTCAGATGGGTTAGCTCAGCAACTCTGGTCCAACCCCCCCAAAAAGCTCAACAACTCTGGGCAATCTCCCCCCCCCCTTTTCTGAAGTTTGAGTCCCCCCAAATAGGGAGTGTCTTATACATGGGGGCGTGTTGTACCTGAAAAAATACGGTACTTTTGTCCTCTTTTATGGCAATACATTACGTGGCTACCCTACTCAGCTCAGTTTGATCAGTTTCCATATACAAACCCTCCAACATCTCTCTAATGAAAATAGGGGTGTCCTATTCAATAATAATGAGGGACGCAGGTGGCGCTGTGGGTTAAAGCCTCAGCGCCTAGGACTTGCCGATCGAAAGGTCGGCGGTTTGAATCCCTGTGGCGGGGTGCGCTCGCACTGCTCGGTCCCAGCGCCTGCCAACCTAGCAGTTCGAAAGCACCTCCGGGTGCAAGTAGATAAATAGGGACCGCTTACCAGCGGGAAGGTAAACGGCGTTTCCGTGTGTGGCTCTGGCTCTGGCTCTGGCTCTGGCTCTGGCTCTGGCTCTGGCTCTGGCCAGAGCAGCGATGTCACGCTGGCCACGTGACCCGGAAGTGTCTCCGGACAGCGCTGGCCCCTGGCCTCTTAAGTGAGATGGGCGCACAACCCCAGAGTCTGTCAAGACTGGCCCGTACGGGCAGGGGTACCTTTACCTTTACCTTTATTCAATAATAATAATAATAATAATAATAATAATAATAATTTATACCCTGCTCATCTGACTGGGTTGTCCCAGTCACTCTTGGCAGCCTAAAACATTTATAAAAACATAATGAAACATTAAAAAACTTCCCTATGCAGGACTGCCTTCCGATGTCTTCTAAAAGTTGTATACTTATCTCCTTGGCTTGTGGGTCAGATAACTCGATACCCTCCAACATTTCTCTGATGAAAATAGGGACATCCTAAGGAAAAGCGGGACATTCCGGGATCAGATCAGAAACCGGGATGGTTTCTGTAATTCCAGGACTGTCCCTGGAAAATAGGGAGACTTGGAAGGTCTGCTATATATTGTATGGTATAGCATATCCATTGTTAGTCAATGTCAGGGACTGGGCAGAGAAGGAGGAATGGGGGAGACCACCTCCCCATCCTGTCCCTTCCAGGGAGGAAGAGGAAGAGGAAGACAGTATAGATTTACAACAGGGGGTTGCGGGAGGTCACAGCTCAGAGGCAGATGAGGGGGGAAGCTGGGAAATTATGGGAGAGGAGGAGGCAGGACCAGAATCGTAGCTGACTGACAAGTTGTCAATAGAAAGCATTCGAGACCCACCATCTCCCAGAACCCGGAGAGCTAGGGTCACACAAGAACCCCTGGGAGCATTTGGGGAGAGGCGAGGCATGGTACCCAGCTCAATCTTTCTCCCCAAAATCTTTTCCCTTTCTGACTCCACGTGTGTGCGAATCTCAGTCTGTCCCAGTGCGGGGTCAGATAGTCGCAACCAATGCTTAAGCAACCACTCACATCGCTTGTAATTTTAATAAATTTGTGGCCAAAATTATGCCAAAAACCTTGAAACTAAAATCATGTGTCAACTGTGTTTTATTGGGGGGTGTCTTGGGACCTCGACACACAACTCTGCAATGGCAGACAATTTGTTTTGTGAAACCACGAGGGGAAGAGAGGCAGCACTTCTGATAGCAACGTAAATGCTATAACTTCCTTTCTGGAACTTCTTTGAACCACACCAGATTTTGCAGGTGGATCTACTGTATTTAAGGCAATAAAATCCTCTGCAGGCTGCTCTGAAAAAAACAGGCACATCTAGAGGAAGAATTCCGACTATGGCATGTTAGGAATCTGGTAAAGGAAAACGCTGCAGATGATAATGGCCTAATGCAACAAGGTTCTAAGAAGTAGCTCATTCTTAGTGCGTATTTTTAGTAAACAGATTTGGGAATAGCGCAAGGAATAATCCCCCAATGGCCAATTAAACTCTCTTAACCAATTTAACAAATACATTGTAAACGGGGAGCCGGAGATACTGTAAATAAGCATATATTTCGCAGTCGAATGTGAATAGCTAAGCAAACAAAAAGCCACTTCAGCTATGTCAAACGTCTCGAATAAATAAGTTATAAGGCGGTGGTGGGAAGAAACACCCCCCCCCCCAAATTAACCAGCATAACAACAAATGTGATTTTCATTCGGATAACTATGCTCCACAGCACTTGTCGGGGGGGGGGGGGATATCTTCAGTGATACAAGAACTTCAAAGCTTTACTGGGAATCCTCCCACCCTGCCAAATTTGGAATTGCAATGATATATCGGTCAACACATATCTTCTAACAATGGCTACCAGGCAGCTGTGGCAAGTTCCAAAGCTTGAAGTGAAGAGTGTGTATGTTTTAGGCATAGATAATCCTTCTTCCCTCCCTCACCTGTCTTCTCTTTTGGTCGGGAGGTTGATCCTTGATGTGCCAATGAAACGAAGCATCTGGCTCTCCCTCGCAGTGAGCTTTGGCGTGGTGCCGGCCCAATTTTTATCCTCGTGAACGTCCCGCCGAGTGCGCAAACTGTGCCTCAATTAAAGAAGACTGAAGGGCACAGACGGCAGATGAGTAGCAGCGTGTGCCGTGGGACTTGGCTTGACGAGTTTCCGTCAAGCAGGAAGATCAAGCGCAAAGCAGGCAACTGTGGATAATTCACTCACGAGCAAATATTTAATAAGTCTAGGATCAGATCAAACAACCACAGTCCGAGGGGGCTTGTTTTCCTGGCGTGTTCATATTCCAGGCCGATTGAAGCGGTAGATGTCAAACATGCAGCAATGCAGCTTTCCCCAACCCATGTGACTCTCTGTGTTTGTGTCTGTGTGCATGTGAGGGAGGAAGGCAAGAAGAGAGTGTATGTTCCCAAAGGTTGGACTACAAATCCCATAAACCCCGATCATTGGCCGTGCTACTGTAGCTGGGGCTAGGATGGACAAGGCTGTCAATTTTGGTTCATAATTTTTCTTGTAAAATTTATTTGTTTGGTTTTTTCAAATCAACATTTTACATTTTACATCTATTGCACATAAATCATAAAAACAAGATTCCAAGGAATCTCCTGGACTTTCACCCTCCCCTAACCCTTTCCTCCCGCATCTTTTATGATAATCCAAAACCTTTACCTCTTCCATTTGTTGGCTATTTGCAGTTTAGTAGCGCTGCAGAGAGCTTGCTGGGGAGACCATGCATTAAAAAGGGACTCAAAAATAACTTCAACAAGGTTTTAATAACAAAAACAAAAACTCCTTTTACACTAAATACATCAACAAACATGACCCAACCACCAATCCATCCCCCAGGGTAATTTTAACTGTTTACAATGGTCTTTAAGGTAAGTTATAAATTCTCCTCGTCCCTTGTTAAAATTTTGGTCTTCCTGATTTCTGACTCTTCTGGTCATTTTAGCCATTTCAGCCTAGCCCATTAATGTCATCTGCCATTCTTCTCTGGTAGGAAGCATACTTAAATAGTCTTTTCTGCTCCTTTGGGATTTCGGCACCTAGAATTCCTTCAGTCCAGTTTCCTTTTTTAATTTTTTTTAATTTTTTAAATTTTTTTTAATTTAATTTTTCATATGTTTTCACAGATTTACTTCGCACACAATATATCATTCACATATATTTTTCTTTTTGACTTCCCAACCCTCCCACCCTGATGCATTTATTCTTATCCTTGATTGCTGCATTATACATGTTGTTACCCTCCCAACTCCATCCTGCCATTTTTTGATGCCTCTCGTATCTCGAATCCTGCTCGCGATTTCATTTCGCTATAATACTTTGAAAAGGCCTCCAGTTTTCCATACCTCCAGTTCAGTTTTCTGCATTTCTGCCTCAATTAGTGTCTTAAAAAAAAGAAAAGTCCTCATGAACGTTAATAAGCATTTTAATGCAATTTTCTTATCATTTCTTATAATGGGCCATTGGCTCATACAGTATCCTGTTCTCACAGTTGCCTTTCCCCCTAATATATACACCCCCCCAAGCAATTTCCCCCAATACAGTGCAATTCTGTCCATTAGATGCTTTTTTCAGGCACATTTCCCCTTAATATGCACAGACGGAGTGCAAGGTTAAAATTTGGACCCGTCCTCTTTGTTTTAATTGGATCGTTTCGCTCCCCCATTTTTTCGATCATTTTGTATAAGAATGCGCTAGCACACGGAAAACAGTACGTGCTACGGAACTGAAACGTGCCCTTTTAAAACTGAGAAGGCCTGGTGCACTTGCCCATGGAATAGAGCATCTTTTTGTCACCTTCCCCTTCCCTGCATTAAAAAAAATAATAATCAACCAGTTCTCTGCCGCTGCAAAATCTTCACTCAAGTGGCTACAAATAATCAGTCAAAATCTGCCTGTAACAGCAGCTGCGGCACTCTGATACGAGTCAAAATCTGGCTCTCCTGAGCAGCAATTTCCCCTTTGCTGGTCTTTTATTAAGAACAGTGGCTCCTGCTGTGAGGTTAAAGCACACAGATATATTCCCTTTCTCACATACTCCTTGAAATATTCTATAAGATCCATGTACTTCGGTGCCTTTGCCACTCCACTCCACCTGGTCCACATTTACCACATTTTCCCATGTATAACATCCTCCCCATGTATAAAACAACCCCTACTTTTAGGGACTCCAATTTCAGAAAATGAGGGGAGATAGCACAGAGTTGTTCAGTTTTGGGGGGAGGGGAATGCCGAAAATCACTGACCCGACTGACAAAGCGCATGCCTAATTGCCGCAGCGGCAGCCAGTCCACAGCAACCATTGCTGCAGCCACCAATCACTCACTCACCCAATTGCCGCCGCAGCCAATCCACAGCAGCCCTTGCCGCAGCCACCAATCACCCACCCAATCGCTCCAGAAAAGCTCCAGAGAGCCAGTGTGGTGTAGTGGTTAAGAGCGGTAGACTCGTAATCTGGGGCAACGGGTTCGTGTCTCCGCTCCTCCACATGCAGCTGCTGGGTGACCTTGGGCTAGTCACACTTTGAAGTATCTCAGCCCCACTCACCTCACAGAGTGTTTGTTGTGGGGGAGGAAGGGAAAGGAAAATGTTAGCTGATAAAGCGGGTTATCAAATCCAAACTCCTCCTCCTCCTCTTCTTCTTCTCCTGCTCACGGATGGAACCAATCGCACGTCCCCCCCATGCACTATTCGTGTATACGACGACCCCAGATTAATTTCTTTTATTTAAGAGTAAAGAAACCTCGTCGTATACACAGAAAAGTACGGCAAGTTCATGTCACGGTACAAAGGCTTTCTGTGTCTTACCGCAACCAAATGAGAAATCTCTTCCACGCTACTATTTCCCTGGACACAGGTAGCATACACTAATAAGACAGGACAAATTAGTTTGGGACTTTAATGGCGCTCAAACTATTTCTCTCCATGCCTTGTAGTGAGGTGGATAAGAAGGGAATCAAGCATATCATTAACGATAGTTACCACCGCCTTGCAAAACACTTCTGTGGGTTCTTTTAATGTGCTTGGATTCCAAGTGAAACTAATGGGATCACTAATTTACTTTAAGTTTAGCACATGCAAATGTTCTTTGCCTGTTTTTTGACTAGCGATTCATCTGACTTGCTGATAAGCCTCCTGCTCTATCGCCTGAGGAATTGTAACCGAGACGTAGGGCTATCATCTGGCTTGGTCAAATGAGTAAAACTGTTGGGTGATCTGTACTGGCATCTGAAAAGGTGTCAACACTGTCAGTTCTACCCATAATCCTCCAGGTAGGCCTCATGCAGGTTCCGTTCTTGCTTTACCCTTAAACTATGGGATTTTTCTTCTTCTAGGCTTTCTCCACCCCCAGGACACCAGTCCTTGAGATAATAATAATAATAATAATAATAATAATAATAATAATAATAATAATTTATTTGTACTCCGCCCATCTGACTGGGTTGCCCCTGCCACTCTGGGCAGCTTCCAAGATACTGTATATAAAAATATAACAAAACATCAAACCTTAAAAAGCTTCCCTATACAGGGCTGCCTTCAGATGTCTTCTAAAGGTTATATATGTCGGAAATCAAGCCCATATCAGGAGAAACTGGCAACTCTCCCAGGCACCCGGCTTGATCTCCTGTTGACCTCCCTGGTTGCATTCCCCAGCAAGATCCAGGCTAGGTCGCAATAGGCGATCCTTCTCAGCGTGAGAAGAACACACATCCTCTTTCTTGCACCCCCCCCTGGCAGGGGAAAGAGATAGACAGAAACGTATTTTCATGCCTTTATTTCTGTCTTTGCAGCATTACAAAAAACATGACTGCTCTCTTCAAACTCCAGCAGTCTAGTGGCAAAAACTTCCTGTACTTCCTGTACAGCTCATATTACACTCTGAGGTAATTCCAGTGCTTCGCACTGTGAATTGACTGTCCCTCTGTTTCCCACAGAACAGTCCCAACATTCCCATCATGTTTTGTTTTCAAGCTAGCACTTTGCAGCTGCATTGCTTCTGTATCGTAACAATATAGCTACTCATCTCTTTGACATGTGATGGTAGGGTGCCACTACTAAGAAAGCCCTATGCCTGTTTCCTTGTAGTTTCACTTCTCAAAGTGTGGGAACCACCAGAAGGTCCTCAGAAATGGATCTCAGTGTCAGAGTGTCAGAGCTGAATGATGGAGATGCTCCTTCAGGTATACCAGGCCAAGGCTGTTTAAGGCTTTCAAGATCAGCACCAATGCTTCAAATTGTGCTCAGAAATGTACTGGGAGCCAATGTAGGTTTTTCAGGACCAAATATGGTCCCAGCAGCTGCTCCCAGTCAGCAGTCTAGCTGCCGCATTCTGGGTTAGTTGTAGTTTGTGAGAGAAGGTGAACATTCTCAGAATGGGGAAGAGCTGTATCTCAGTGACGCAGCGTCTGATTTGTATGCATAAGGTCCCAGATTCAATCCCCAGCATCTCCAGGTATGGCTGGCAAAGACTTGGGGGGCGGGGGGCACTGTCAGTGCAGACAATAGTGACCAAAATGGTCTGTGTTATGTATTCAGTGGTCTGCGTTTGCCTGAGCCTGAGTCTGGACTAAGGATTCTGAGCCCCTGTGTTCTGATTCGATACATGATATCCAATCACAGAACATTTCAGGATTTGGGCTTCTGTCATTGGCCCTTAAACTCTGAGTCACGATTCACAGCTTGGAAGTTTAGACAGCCAATCACGTTGGGAGTGGGAGTGGCCCAGGCCTGCAGAAATGGAAGTATTAAATTTACTGCATGTACTGCATTAAAGGAAAATGTTATGAAAATAATATATAGATGGTATATTACACCAGTAAAACTTGCAAAAATGTATAAAACATGTAAGAAGTGTTGGAAATGTAAAGAAAAAGATGGTACATTCTATCATATGTGGTGGGAATGTAAGAAAGTGAAAAGCTTCTGGGAGTTGATATACAGTGGTGCCTCGCAAGACGAAAAGAATCCGTTCCGCGATTCTCTTCGTCTAGCGTTTTTTCGTCTTGCGAAGCAAGCCCATTGACGGCTTAGCGGATTAGCGCTATTAGCGGCTTAGCGGCTTTTAGCGGCTTTTCAGCTTAGCGGATAAGCAGATAAGCGGCTTAGCGGCTTAGAAAAGGGGGGGGGGGAGGAAAAAAAAGTCGGAAAAACTCGCAAGACATTTTGTCTTGCGAAGCAAGCCCATAGGGAAATTCGTTTTGCGAAGCGCCTCCAAAACGGAAAACCCTTTCGTCTAGCGGGTTTTTCGTCTTGCGAGGCATTTGTCTTGCGGGGCACCACTGTATAATGAACTGAAAAAAATGTTGAAATATACATTTGTTAAGAAACCAGAGGCCTTTCTCTTAGGAATCGTCAGAAATGAAATAAATAGAAAGAATCATAAACTTTTCCAATATGCAGTAACAGCGGCAAGAATATTACTGGCCCAGAAATGGAAAAAAGAACAAATACCAACATTGGAGGAGTGGAGAATGAAGCTGATGGACTATGCAGAACTTGATAAACTGACTGGGAAGATTAGATATCTACAAGATCAAAAGTTCATCGAGGACTGGGGAAAGTTAGTTGAGTATTGGGAATGTATAAGTGATAATGAAATAACGTTAGTGGCATTTAAAGAAGCTCTGTAACAACATAAGAAATATTGTAAAAAGGGAAAATAGAAATGGGGGTAGGCATAAAGGCAATAATAAAATTTGGAAATGTGTAATTAAAGAAGTTATAATTCGGATGATTGGCAGAGAGGCTGAAGGAAGTAAAAAAATGGAAAAATCAATAGAAGTTGTAATGTGGTGTGATTGTATGCTTTTTGATGGAAAATTAATAAAATATAATCATAAAAAAGCAATGTATTTAAGCAGTTGCTTTGCTCCTGTTGTCCAGTTATGTAGTTCAATAAAGGTTAGTGCTGTTATCACTGTGTCTTGCCTCGTGAGAACCCACCTACAGCACAGTCTGATTCTATGTTCCTATAGCTTCTTCTTGGACTGACTAAGATATGAACTGATTTGCTTCCTCCCAAACTGAAAGCGGGTCCCAAACTGAGACGCGGGTGGCGCTGTGGGTTAAACCACAGAGCCTAGAATTTACCGATCAGAAAGTCGGCGGTTCAAATCCCCACAATGGGGTGAGCTCCCATTGCTCGGTCCCTGCTCCTGCCAACCTAGCAATTCGAAAGCATGAAGTACAAGTAGATAAATAGGTACCGCTCTGGCAGGAAGGTAAACGGCGTTTCCGTGCGCTGTTCTGGTTCGCCAGAAGTGGCTTAGTCATGCTGGCCACATGACCCAGAAGCTGTACGCCGGCTCCCTTGGCCAATAAAGCGAGATGAGCGCCGCAACCCCAGAGTCGGCCATGACTGGACCTAATGGTCAGGGGTCCCTTTACCTTTACTTTAAACTGGAAGCAGATCAGTTTCATTTCCCGTGTCAGACTAAGGGCTCGTAAAACGAAAAGAGAAGACTCATTTCTCACAGCCAGCCCTCCTACCACAGCACCCTCTCAACTACTTACATGCAAGGGGATTGTGTGAATGTAGCTTAAGTGAGCACCACTAATCTTTGCAAATATTTTTTTTTAAAAAAAGATCACAAGAACAGCATCAACTGTTGGTTAAACTGTGCTCTAACAAATTGTCCTTTTAGGTTAAGGAATGTGTATTTCCATTTGAAATGTACCCACGTGTGCGTGTTTGTCTGAACAGATTGGGCAGTGCAGCCTTGCTATGATTGACTGTCAGGAAAAAAAAAAAGAGTTTTGTCATCAGAAACTTTCAGCAGGAGTATTGAATTTTCATTTCCTTCCAGTGCTGCTTTGGACAAAGATATGGAGAGCATAGAAGAAGAGAGAAAGAGGGGAGGGGAGGAAACCAACGAACGCGAAAGTCAAGCAGATAAGCACCCAATAGGTCACTGCTCCTAATCTAAAGAAGTTCTTAAGATTGGAGTTCCAAATTCGAAGCTATTTCCTGGGAAAGTGCTAAATCATTAAAAAATAGCTTTGAATGAAAATGTCATATTTGCTGTAGTTGTAGGTGTGACTGGCAGAGTGCTCTGGGTGGTGTGTGTTTCTTCCCTTCCTGCCTTTGCGTGGCTATGTCCGCCCCCTCTCACAGATAATGTAAATAAATAACGACACCGGACACAATGATTTAGGTTAATGGGTGAAAATGGCCACAACTTTATTGATTACAGGTAAGAGTGGTATTGGCTTTCAGGCATTGGCCCTAACAGACAATCCGGTCAAAACCGGGAAGGGTTAAGCACCAACAGAGGGAGCCCCCGAGATGCACATCCCTGAAGCGCTCCCCCTGGGGTTACCGCTCGGGGGCGCGCTTTAGGCCCTAGCCTCCGTAGGTTTCGGACGAGGCGACGCCCCCCGGAGTCCTTTAACGAACTACCCAACCAGCTTTGGGGGAGGTGATGGCGCTCCTCCCCCCATCTTCATTTGCATAACAATACCCCTGCCAATGCCTGACCGCCAAAACCCGGAGTTGTGACGTTTTGCTACGAGGTAGGCGAAAAAACCAAGTGGCTTCAAAATCCAGCCAATTAGCCAAATGGAAAAATTCCTACCAGGCCCCTTGCGGCGACCAGCTGAAGCCCATAGCAAAGTCCAAATGCAAGACCCTAGCAAATACCCAATGCAAGCCTAGAGGGTGGGTGGGTGGAAAACCGCAGCAGCTGTAAGAGAAAGAGAGGGGTAGTCAGGGCTGCCCTGAGCTTAAGTGCACCTAATTGTCCCGCCCCCAGCGCCATCCCATTGGGCGGCACTGGGGATGATGAATATTGATGAGCTGAGACTCTCAGGTCTCGCGGGGCTGGCGCCGGCCCCGCGAGACTGTGGTTGTGGGCGTGTACCCGCAACCCCACCCCCTCATTAGGTCAGGAGTGGCTTTGTGCAACGTTGTAATGTCCAGAGAGAGGTCTTGCTTGATAGTGATCAACTTAACCAACTGTGGGTGAGCTGGTTGGGCACCCTGGCCCAATACCAGTCAAGAAAAGGGTCTGAATCAGATAAAGCAGTACGCATATTTGGCAATTTATTGCAGGAAGCTTCTTCACTAGCCTGAAGCATATAGTCGCAAGGTAATAATAATAATAATAATAATAATAATAATTATTATTTTTGACTTATATCCTGCCCTCCCCAGCCGAAGCTGGGCTCAGAGCAGCTAACAACAGTAAAAATACCACAGTTTACATAAAATCACAATCAATTAATTGAAATACATTCTAAAATCAATTCAGAGTCAAATTAATGGCAACCATTGGGCTAGAGTTCTATGAGGATTACAGAAGGAGGGGGTCAAACTGTGCCTTGGCCAAAGGCCTGGCGGAAAAGCTATGGTTGCAGACCCTGCAGAAAGATGTCAAGTCCCGCAAGGGCCCTAGTCTCTGGTGACAAAGCGTTCCACCAGATTGGGGCCACGGCCGAAAAAGCCCTGGCTCTGGTTGAGGCCAGCCTAACCTCCCAGTGGCCCGGGATCTCCAAGATGTTTTTATTTGAAGACTGTAAGGTCCTCTGTAAGGTAACCGATGTAGTGCCCTCCAGATATATTGGACTACAGTAGTAGTAAAGGTAAAGGTAAAGGTACCCCTGCCCGTACGGGCCAGTCGTGACCGACTCTGGGGTTGCGTGCTCATCTCGCTCCAGAGGCCGTGAGCCAGTGCCGTCCGAAGACACTTCCGGGTCACATGGCCAGCGTGATGAAGCTGCAGCTGGTGAGCCAGCACCAGTGCAGCGCACAGAAACGCCGTTTACCTTCCCACTATAAAGCAGTACCTATTTATCTACTTGCACTTAAGAGTGCTTTCGAACTGCTAGGTGGGCAGGAGCTGGGACCGAATGACGGGAGCTCACCCCGCCGCGGGGATTCGAACCACCGACCATACGATTGGCAAGTCCTAGGCACTGAGGTTTTACCCACAGCGCCACCCGCATCCACAGTAGTAGTAGTAGTAGTAATAATAATAATAATAATAATAATAATATTCATACCCCCCCCATCTGTCTGGGTTTCCCCATCCACTCTGGGCAGCTTCCAACAAAAGATTAAAAATACCTTAGAACATCAGTCATTAACAACTTCCCTAAACAGCGCTGCCTTCAGATGTCTTCGAAACGTCAAATACCGTATTTTTCGCCCCATAGGACGCACTTTTTCCCCTCCAAAAGTGAAGGGGGAAAGTGTGTGCGTCCTATGGGGCGAATGCAGGCTTTTGCTGAAGCCTGGAGAGCGAGAGGCATCGGTGCGCACCGACCCCTCTCGCTCTCCAGGCTTCAGGAAGCTATCCGCAAGCCTTGCAAGCCCGGCGGGAGTTCCTGCGGGCTCACAAGGCTTGCTGGCAGCAGCCTGCAGCCCCGGCGAGTGTCTGCAAGCCTTGCGCACCCGGCAGGAGCTCCCGCCGGGTGCGCAAGGCTTGGGGCGGCAGCTTGCAGCCCGAAGCACGCGGAGCCCTCCGGAGAGCTCCCCGTGCTTCGGGAGAGTGTCTGCAAGCCTTGCGCGCCCGGCAGGAGCTCCCGCCGAGCGCGCAAGGCTTGGGGCGGCAGCCTGTTGCCCGAAGCACAGGGAGCCCTCCGGAGGGCTCCCCGTGCTTCGGGCGAGTGTCTGCAAGCCTTGCGCGCCGGGCAGGAGCTCCCGCTGGGCGCGCAAGGCTTGGAGCAGCAGCTTGCCGCCCCAAGCACGCGGAGCCCTCCAGAGGGCTCGCCGTGCTTCGGGCGAGTGTCTGCAAGCCTTGCGCGCCCGGCGGGAGGTCCCGCCGGGTGCGCGAGGCTTGGGGCGGCAGCCTGCAGCCCGAAGCACATGGTGCCCTCCGGAGGGTGCCCCGTGCTTCGGGCAGGCGTGTGCAAGGCTTGGGGTGGCAGCCGCGGCTGGGGGGGGGGAATAATTTTTTTTTATTCATTCCCCACCCCAAAAAACGAGGTGTGTCCTATGGGCCGGTGCGCCCTATAGGACAAAAAATACGGTAGTTGTTTATTTCTTTGACATCTGATGGCAGGGCGTTCCACAGGGCAGGCGCCACTACCAGGGACAGATTTAGGTTTGATGAAGCTCTAAGCTGCTGAAAGTGATGGGGCCCTTTATATGACCAGCTGTCCTTGGTCAACAACAAATTGTCGATGTTTTGTGTGTTGAATATATGTGATATGGTAATTTATGGACCTAATAGGTATCTAAAGCCATTTGCTCATGCAGAATGTAGGCACCCTATATATAGAAATGAGCAAACCAATGATATTTTAGGGAGCAGGCTAGCAGGCGGGGCCCATTACTTACATCGTAGGAGCCTAATCAACACACAACACTGTTGCTGTAAGTAGGTTTTATTTTATTTTATTAATCTTATATTTTGGAAATGTACGTCCAGTTTTTCTTTTCCTTTTAATTTTTTGGGGACTCCCAAGAGAGTGAGGCCCTAAACTAAAGCTTCTTTAGCTTATACATAAATCTGGCACTGGCTACTACCTATTACCCTGTGCCAGCATGGCCAATCATAGATGAGAATTGTAGTCCAAAACAATGGGAGTAACACTGTGGTAAACTTTGCCCCCAACCGCTCGCCCCTCCCTCACCTGTCTTTGCTCTCCGGCCAGACCAGGTTTCTTGAGCAGGGTTGGCAGGAACGTTTACATTTACAAAAACAGAACAAACTAGAACCGGTAAGGCTGCCACCACTCCCTTTGGTCCGGGGAACTCAGAGCCACAACCCAAGGAAAAGGCTGTGCCCAGTTATTACTAGTTATCCCCACTCCACAAGTTGTATCCACAGACTTGCAGACAGAAATTCCACAGTAGAGCGTAACCAAGCGTAAGGCTAGGAATTAGCTTTCCCCCCCGGAAAGGCACACAAACCAAACAGTTTCTTCTTTAAAAATTTATTTTAAAAGAGCATAAGAAAACATGCTAAAATAGCAGGCACTTCTTTAGTAAGTTACAAGCAAGAAAATAAGAACATTGTAAATTCTAACTGGCTTACATACTCACAACTAAGAGACAGATAGAATAGTTAAAGTCCTTCCAAGGTTCCGCATTCAGAGGCTTTCGCAATTCTCCATCACAAAGGATGAAAGAACGGCTACTTAGATGGAAGGGCAGCAGCCGGGCAGTTTGCGGATTGCAGTGCGCGCTCTCTCAGCCATTCCCAAGATCTTTTATCCCCAATTTGCACGTAGCGTCGGAACCCCCGAAACCAATCATAACTCCTGATTATTTTCAAATTCTCCAATGACCGGTCTGTGGGCTAATCAATCTATCTAACTTCTGGCAGCTGGTCTCATTAAAAAACCCAGAGCCTAAATCAAAGGGGTTTCCTCCCTTCCGTGGCGTTTATGCAGATGCACATTCTCAGGCAATCAAGGCCTGATAACATCACTGAGGGAATGCACATAACTTCGGACCCAGGTGTCAAAGCTTTCATTAAATCAGGAGTTTCCTTTCCCATAGTAAACCTCTCACACCCTGGGAGCCTGTTAGTCTGAGGTTAAAGGGACAAGACTTAATTCCCATGGTCCTTGTGGCTTGTTGGTTACCCTCAAGGCCTCACTTTTGTTGCTTGACCAAGGAACAGCTTCTAAACAGAGACTAACTTTACTACAAACACCATATTTGCTTCCCTGGGCAGAGCCTATTGGTGGAGTTGATCTCAGTGAAGACCTTACTTGGGAAATCAATACAACCCAGGTGGTTAATAAAGCCCAACAGAGACTCCATCTCCTCAGAGTATTGTGAAAGAACAATGTCAATCAACATTTGATGATATCCTTCTACCGGTCCACAATAGAAAGTATCCTTTCATACTGCATCACGGTGTGGTACGCTGGTTTGACATCAACTGATAGTAAGTGCCTACAGAGGGTGGTGAATGCAGCACAAGATATTATGGGCTGTCCCGTGAATCCGCTGGATAACATTGCGGAAGAACGTTGCCTCAGGAGAGTGAGGAAAATTCTCAGGGATGATTCACACGCTGGCCAGCACTTTCTTGATCTCCTGCCCTCGGGCAGAAGATATAGAAGCATGATTAGTCGCACCAGCAAGGTAAAGAACAGCTTCTATCCGTGGGCTGTTAGGCTGCTGAATGAAAAGATGACAAAAGGGCAACTGACTTTTGGGTTTGGTGGGTGTGCGTCAGTAAACAAGGGGAATTGAGACTAAGAGAGCTGAGTGGGGGGTGCTTGTGTAATCTCACTGTATACAAGTTGTACAAGTGGCAATAAAGTATTTCATATTCATTTCATATTTCATTTCATATATTTTGAATACCCTGCTTCCTATTCCACCAGTGAGAGCAGCTTCGCCGTGTACAAAATGGAGAATGTACGCCTCATAAAAGCTTTGAGACTGTGATGTCTCTTCCATGAAGGCACCAGA
Organism: Podarcis cretensis; assembly: GCF_951804945.1. NCBI lineage: Eukaryota > Metazoa > Chordata > Lepidosauria > Squamata > Lacertidae > Podarcis > Podarcis cretensis. The sequence continues at coordinate 124,664,859 of NC_137170.1, forward strand.
GGAAAATCATCTTAATCGCTATCTATTTGTTCAGCTGCCGTGTCTGTGGAAAGGCAGAGCTGAGCAGCAGAGAGCCTCAAGTGGAAACAGAAGAACACGGGAACAAATGCAAAGGAATGTAACTAATAGGGCTGAATGGATGTGCAAAGCAGAAGATTGCAAAATGCAGCTAATGAAGTTAATTCCTCTTCTTTTATAACCACGTTCATTTAATGGAGGTTTCCTCAGGCACAAGCAAGGCACCTCCACCTCTTCATTCTTATGACTCTGTCCTTCTTCTCTTCTCATTCTGTTTTTTAAATCACCTACCATCTCCACGCTCAAGCTCATTTCAAGATGGCACTTGGCATATTCACATTTTCCTTTTGATAAAGAAAAGAGTATTGTTATAATTCTTACGGATTTTCTTCGCCCCCACTTTCTTTTTTTTAGCTTGATGTAGGCTAGAGCTCTCATAATAGAGAAATGCAGGTGCAATGTTACTCAAAGATCGTTCAATGACTCTCTAATTGCATGTCTGAAATGGTGCTTTTTCCGACTACAGTGTACTAAGTGGGGTTGACACCCTCTTTAGTTAGTGATTCATCTGACCTGATTTCTTTTTTTCCATTTTTATAATTTTTTATTAGTTTTACATAAAAGTTGGACACCATAAACTTAAGATTTTCAATCCATAAAAAAGGTTCATTCGAATCTTGAGACCTCCCTCCCTCCCTCCATGGGTTCCAATTCTAAAAAATAAATAAATTCTTGCATCTTTTACTGTAATCTATCTTTTATATAGGGACGTGGGTGGCACTGTGGGTTAAATCACAGAGCCTAGGGCTTGCCAATCAGAAGGTCAACAATTTGAATCCCCGCGACGGGGTGAGCTCCCGTTGCTCTGTCCCAGCTCCTGCTAATCTAGCAGTTCGAAAGCACGTCAAAGTGCAAGTAGATAAATAGGTACCACTCCAGCGGGAAGGTAAACGACATTTCCGTGCGCTGCTCTGGTTTGCCAGAAGTGGCTTAGTCATGCTGGCCACATGACCTGGAAGCTGTACACCAGCTCCCTCGGCCAATAAAGCGAGATGAGCGCCGCAACCCCAGAGTTGGCTACGACTGGACATAGTGGTCAGAGGTCCCTTTACCTTTACCTTTTTACCCCATTCTCACTTCTCAAACCAGCAGGTAAAACAAAACACAGCTATCCATTGACATCCGCACTTCTCTGAATATTGTGATGCAAGTTGTCCAGTCAACCAATCAATATATGCATGGATGGATATATTAGGGGAAGTTGTTCATAAAAATGAATATATGGGTGAAAATAACAGAAAAAAGGCATTGTTTCAGGGAAACTGCATGCAAAAATGTGTGTTATTGGTTGCACAGCAGCAGTAGGTCCAGTACCTTTTGTGTAGTACAAAGATGGACAGCCACAAGTATGGCAGAGGGCTATTGTGGCCCTCTATACCTATTTATTTGGCCCTTAAGACTCTCCCCAGGTCACACACCCTTCCATAGGCCACACCCTCCTTGCCTGGCTAGAATGTGTCTTTGAACTGTGCTCATGCCTCTTGCTTCCCTGGAAAACAAACTCTGATGTTTGCATAGGTGGAATACAATCCATTGTGCAAATTGCCTACTTTTGCACCTGATCCCATGTATTCCCTGGAAGGTTATTCAGGAGTCAGCATGACCCTCGGGCCGTAAAAGGTTTCCTATTGCTGGTGTAGCAGAACACAGATGCACCCAGATTCATGGCAAATGCTTTCCTCTCAATCCCATCATGCATTTAGAAATAAATGTCTATTTGCATTGGTTGAATCATGAGCAATCCATGACTTCTTGGTCCTTAACCGGTAACCTTGTTCATTTGTTTTACATCCCCATTAATGTAAATAGCGCTAACCTCTTGAGTGTCAATATTGTTAATGGGAAAATCTAACGTAATGTACTCCAGTTCTTTCCACCACGTTAATATTTTGAACTTTAAATGGACGTCTGAATAAGACATATACATAATAATATCTGGAATTCCTTATAAATAAAGTTCCCCAACAAGTTGTATCAGTCCCCTTTACTTTTTAAAATGAAATGTTCATTGTAATCCATTTTAAGGCTCTTGTTTCCCAGAATGTGAATCAGTTTAGGGCTAGCTAGACTTGGGACTCAGCTACATTAGTCAAAAAACAGCTTTGAATGAGTTATAAACATGTGACACCAGGTGGCGCTGAAGAGCAAAGAAAAATTATTTGCAATTTCCCATAGTGTTTTTCTTTCTTTCGTTATACTGGTTTTATTTCTTAATTATTTATAGCGCCCCCCTCCCTGCATGTAGATCCATCCTTGCTCTCTGGATTTTATTTGACCTGGTATTTAATGTTCACTGAGTGAACCACTTAATCATTTCTTCTTAACCACTACCGCAAAGGGCTTGTCCTGTGATTATCACAAACTTATCATACCTTGGCCCCATGGCTCCACTGTGCCTGGACCTACAAATGTGGGCTCCCATTAATGAACAAGGCATTTCCAAAACTCAACAGTGAAGCATATGGAGCTATCCTGCCCCAGCACCAGAAGCCGCTGAATTCTCTCTCTCTCTCTCTCTCTCTCTCTCTCTCTCTCTCTCTCTCTTTGTCTCTCCCTGTGTGTGTGTGTATCAGAAGAGCACACATGTTTGGGCAGCCAGTCTCTCGAATGGGGTGGATATCTTTGAACCTGTAACAGCAGTAACCTAAGTGGAATTAGTGAAAATTTCACTCACAGATGACAGAGCTTAGTCTTGTCGGAGCATCTTCGTACTCCACCGAAACAGTAGAAACAGATGCCGCCATGTACAGCTGTGAAAATTTAATCGTTGCCTTTTTGAGTGATGCAGAGTAACAGCGCTGTAAAGTGCCTTTGCCTACTAGGGCTTAGCTGAAACTGTACTAGAAACCAGGAGTCACTTCCTCTCTCTTACACTTTTAACATGGCTCATAAAATATGCTTGAGCAGGATTAAGTAATGGAAAAATAATGGGTCCATTAAAATACAGTGCAAAGATGTGGGACAATTTCATTTTGATGGGTCCACCAGAGCAGGCCTCTTTATAATTTCATATCTTTCAACAGCTTACCATATGAAAAAGAAGAGCTAGGTAGAAACAACCACGTCAAAGATATCTCTCTCTCTCTCTCTCTCTCTCTCTCATCTATCTATCTATCTATCATCTATCTATCTATCTATCTATCTATCTATCTATCTATCTATCTATCATCTATCTATCCCATTTCAAGCTTTTCTTCTTCCCGGATGGATAGAAATCTCCAGGAGCAGATTGTTCCAAGATCAATTTCCTACGTGGAAACAGGAAATTTGCATAGTGTTTTTGTAACATTTGTGTATTTTCAATGTTGTGTGTACACATACACAACACACACACATGCACATTGGCGCTGAGGTGTTTATTCTTGGACTTCATTTCCTACTACAACTGCTATTATGATTATGATTATTTAATAAACATATAAGCATACAGTCAATGAAAACGTTCAAACACATTTCACTTGGGTCTGTAATTACCGTAATTTATCATCTGTTTGCTCATACGTTAAAAGTCTTACTTCCAGTCTTTGTTCTTTGTGTTCACTTGTCAATCAGTGTAATTTTTGCTTTGTTAAAGTAGTGTGTGCTGATCTGGGTAGACACACAAATAGTAATCTCATCCGGCATTCATGACTTGGTTTTCTTATCCAATGTATGGCAAAACTGTATGCTAGTCATGGGCGGGAGGGATGGGAAACCTGCAGAGCTCTAGAAGCCGTTGGACTCCAACTCCCATCTGCTCCAGCCAGCATGGCTAATGGTTAGGGATGTTGGAAATTGTAGTCTGGTGGCAATTGGAGGTCCACAAGTTTGCTACCTAGGAAACTGCGTGAATAGAGACAGGAGTTTGGTAGCACTGTTATCTCTCTTCCAGTGTGGTGTAGTGGTTAGGAGCGGTGGACTCGTAATCTGGGGAACCGGGTTCGTGTCCCCGCTCCTCCACATGCAGCTCCTGGGTGACCTTGGGCTAGTCACACTTCTCTGAAGTCTCTCAACCCCACTCACCTCACAGAGTGTTTGTTGTGGGGGAGGAAGGGAAAGGAGATTGTTAGCCGCTCAGTGTTAAGTATAGTGATTTAGTTTACTGAAACTGGGGGTGCTTAAATGCATGACTATGTGTTTCATTCTGGAATGTTCCCCGGTAACTCTCGTGTGATTGGTTAACTCTGGTCACATGGGAGGTATCTTATAATATTTTTCATTTTGTTTTGTGTGTGAGTGACTTGACTGTAATGGGTACATCTCCATGAACACTGAAGAACAGACCATGTTAGATAACTCTCTAAACGCAATAGAGGCGAGGAAGGCTAATGTTTCTGTGGGAATGTATGTGACAGACAAAAGTAAAGAAGTTGATGTTTTCCCAAAGGAGCAGTAAGGAGAAGTCTGCTGGAAGGAGAAAGGGGAAACCTCTCAGAAGGAACTGCATAGCCTGGCTGGGTCATGGGCAGAAGGCCGAGTGCAAGTACTGGAAAGAGAGAAAGACATCGTTTGTTTGAATGTTTAAGGAAGAAGCTGTAATCTTCAACTAAGAAAAAGAATAAGTCCATGCTTGAATAAATACTTGCATATTTTCTTCTTTAGCTATATGTTCTGCAAGTAAAAGCTTTTGAATATTTCAACAAGTATTTGGACCTTGTTTTAATTTCAATAAAAGAGTCAGTATGGCACATGATGTTGGCTTCCTAGCTGCAATTTAGTTACTCTGCCAACACTCAGTACATAAGAATATTTAAGTGGTAAGTATTTATTCTTTGGGAATTCTAGGGATTTAGTCTGGTCTTTTGGTTAATCTTCACTTGACTTTATTGCGAAAACTGGAAAACGGCGCAACAAAACAGTGTTTGCCACTGAGCGTTCAGTCACCAGGAACCTGCAGCCAAACATACCTCTATGACACATAAGTTTTTGAATTGAGAAACATGTTTAAAATAACTTTTATCAAAAAGCCCGAAGCTTTTTTACTAGGAATTATTGGAAGCTAAATACCAAAAAATATATAGAAATCTATTCAGGTATGTGACCAGACCATGGCACGAATATGAATAGCCCAATGTTGGAAAGGGGGAAAAATACCCACGAAAAAAGATTGGCAAATGAAGTTAATGGAATATGCAGAAATGGCAAAATCAACAGGAAGGCTCAGAAATCAGGACAATAACAAATTTAAAAATGAATGGGAAATATTTATTGCATATATATCAAAGCATTATATACAAGTTGATACATCAACAGGATTCTAAATAGCATTTGCAATATTTTAAAGAAAGATAGAATTAGATACGAATAAATGGAGAATTTAATTTGGACATGCATGAATTAATAATAAAAATAATGGAATCATGGAGAATGTAGAGGAAAGCCAAGGGATTTGAAAAATCCCACATTTTGATGTTGTACTGATTGTAAAAACAGTATGGAAAATGCTACAGTTGTGTTTAAACTTTTCTTTTCAATGTTTAAGTTTATATGATGTTTCTTATAATTAAAATTAATAAAAATACGTAAGTTTTCAAACAGCTGTTTTTTGGCATTCACACTTGACATCTTCAAGTGTATACATTCAAAACCTCACAACTGAAAGATGCAATGTGTGAAGTTGGGCTAAGATGTGGAAAAACTTTTAGAGCGTATTATAATATCTTGGCTCTAAGTCTGAATCTATTATACAGAGCTTGTTCCATCCCTCTCGCTCGTTCTCTCTCTGCGTGACATACGGCTGAAAGCACATCTGGAATGATTCACAGTTTGCTGTCTCAGGAATTAAACACCTGCAAAAGTCGGAATCGAATCTCAATTAGTCTCGCAATACTTTAATACATTTTGGCAGCAGCAATTAATCTAATTTGTGCATTTTGTACAACTCCTTTCCCTCCCCTGAAAGTAAAAGAAAGAAAGAAATGTAAACAGTAAAAAAAAAAGAAAAAAAGGTACCTAGTGATCTGGATACACAAGGTAGATCTTTATTTTCCTCTGGAATGTTTTTTGTATTATTATAAATGTCATCCATCATTTGTAATGAGAGCTGTCAGGAATATTTAGCTGAGAAACAGGTACTTGATATGCTAATGGCGGTCTCTTAGTGAATTCATTTGGTTCTGCTGCATGACATTAATGGTCTTCATAATCTAATGAATGATGTGTGTAACAGAGGTGAAGCCAGGGGAAACAGCATTCAGAAACTAGTGGAAGTATACCTATAGTATATTCAATATATTACACCCATTCCAGTTTATTTGCTTTTTTTTGTGAAGGTATTCTGAAATATAAGCACATGTGCTTTCACCAAAGGGGCCCCATCCTACCTCTCTAGTGGTAGGACGCTATGGGGTCAGGTGGGCTGGGGTGGACTGTCCACAGCACAGTTTGGCAACCCGTAGCCCTGTAGCAATGAGTAGACCTTTCTCTAATTTCAAAAGCCATCTGCAAGCAATCAGTTCAGGTTTTTGCCATGAATAATAATAATAATAATAGTAATAATAATAATAATAATAATAATAATAATAATAATAATAATAATAATATATTTATACCCCGCCCATCTGTCTGGGCCTCCCCAGCCACTCTGGGCAGCTTCCAACAAAATATTAAAAGCATGATGAAACATCAAACGTTAAAAACTTTCCTAAACAGGGCTGCCTTCAGATGTCTTCTAAAAATCAGATCATTGTTTACATCTGATGGGAGGGCGTTCCGCAGGGTAGGCGCCACCACCAAGAAGGCCCTCTGCCTGGTTCCCTGTAACCTCACTTCTCTCAGTGAGGGAACCACCAGAAGGCTCTTGGAGTTGGACCTCAGTGTCTGGGCTGAACGATGGGGGTGGAGACGCTCCTTTAGGTATACTGGGCCGAGCTGGTTTAGGGCTTTCAAGGTCAGCACCAACACTTGTGCTCGGAAACGTACTGGGAGCCAATGTAGGTCTTTCAGGACTGGTGTTAGATGGTCTCAGCGCCCACTACCAGTCACCAGTCTAGCTGCTGCATTCTGGGTTAATTGCAGTTTCCGGGTCACCTTCAAAGGTAGCCCCACGTAGAGTGCATTGCAGTAGTCCAAGCGGGAGATAACTAGAGCATGCACCACTCTGGCGAGTCAGTCTGCGGGCAGGGAGGGTCTCAGCCTGTGTAACAGGTGGAGCTGGTAGACATCTGCACTGGACAAAGAATTGGCCTGCACCTCCATGGACAGCTGTGAGTCCAAAATGATAGGTGTAAGCGATCTGTCCCTGCCTTGGCAGACTGTTTGCTGGGGATCAGAGGCAGCACACCCCATTTCGCCCTGCCCCACTGCTGCTGTCCCACCAGTGCTGAAGCTTACCTTCTCTGGGACACACAGTGGTGCCTGCGAAGCAGCAAGGGTACCCGTGGCTTCCTGTGAGATCTCACAGAGCTCTCGTGAGATCTCAAGGAGCACATGGGATGTCACAAGATCTCGCCCCAAGTTAGCACTGCTGCCTCTTCTCCACCAAGGCAGAGGCAGAGGAGTGGCTAGAACAGCCTTAGGGGCATTTTGATGTTCTTCCACATGAGGCAGCTGCTTCCGCCTGCCTCATGGATGGGCCAGCCCTGGTGGGGAAGACAAAAGAGAGAGAAGGCAGGGAGAAGAAAGCGGGGAGAGGGAAGGAAGCAATATGCCTCAGAGAGGGATGGAAGAGCAGCTCAGTTCAGTTTGCATTTCAAGGCACACTTATCCAACCCACACTATACAAAGCAATACACAAACCAAAATTTCAAATTCCTTCAAAATTCACACTTCCCAGAAATCTGTGCTGCACTTTTCCAGCCAAATAATGTCTACAAAAATGTACATGTTAGGGTAAGGTGTGCATATATTAGTGAAAATAACATTTAGAATGCACTGTATTGGGGAAAATTGCCTTGCAAGCCCCCCCCCCCAAACCCCCCTGCTTACTCCCATTTCTAATGGAATTCTACAACATCCCTGCTTACAGGTCAAAAGGAGTATAACCTAAATTATAATTCTTGTACAAATCCTCCTCCTCTCCTCCCCCCACCACTTGCCAGTGTTCAGATTGGCAGATTTGATGACACTTGAATCCTCCCATGCCATCTCAACCAAAGTACTATCAGATAGGGGGATTATGACACCATCCCTCTGCTTGTTAGGACAGTTTCTTAGCATCACACTCAATTGTCACCTCACGTAATCTTTTGGAAGGTCCTGTAGGATGTTTGACTTGCTACAAGATTTTCGCAAGATCTATTTAACGCTGATAAGAGGAAGAGGATTTATCCAGAAAATAGTTACTCTTCCAGTCCTGTATTATAAATCTAATCTTCCAAGAGCATCACCTCTGTGCTCTGCTCCCTGACTGTGGAGTTGCTCCATGATTATTAATATTTTTTTTAAAAACCGACCAGCCTCTTTTCCCCTATTAGCATCCCAATTCTGTCCCTTCACCAAAATAATTTATTTGTTTGTCTGCAGTGTTGATGATCTTTGATTATGGTGCTAACCTTTGAAGCTTTGTTAGATCTACCAACTAAAACCTATTTCTATGAAGGCAGTTTAGCCATAAAGTATGGGTCCCCTTAGCTACCGTGCTTTCAGTTGCCATGTACACAGCCATTGCCTTGGGCCCATCTAGCTATACTTCAAATGGATTATCTTCATAGTTAACAATCATGGGTTTTTCTGAAAGGATCATGGGAACTGGAGATCAGTAAGAATGCTGAGAACTCTGTTGCAGATCCCTAGCTCCCTGATAGAAGTGCCATTCCCAATGTTCCCTGGGCAAAGAGGAAATGGCTGCTAAACTAGTTTAAAGCTGTCACATAGCTACAAACCCCAAGAAGAAGCTGTTCCCATGAAAAGCTCATTTTAGACATTGTCTGCATCTTCATGAAGAAAAGTGATTATGTGAACCATCCCACAGTATCATTGCAACTCCATGGACAATCATGGTAATCATGGAGCAGTTGACAAAGTCAACATAATTAGCCATGGCAGACTTTCATGTTGAAGGGAAGACTATATCTGAATACAGTGGTACCTCGGGTTAAGTACTTAATTCGTTCTGGAGGTCCGTTCTTAACCTGAAACTGTTCTTAACCTGAAGCACCACTTTAGCTAATGGGGCCTCCTGCTGCCGCCGCACTGCCGGAGCATGATTCCTGTTCTCATCCTGAAGCAAAGTTCTTAACCTGAGGTACTATTTCTGGGTTAGCGGAGTCTGTAACCTGAAGCGTATGTAACCCGAGGTACCACTGTACTAGTTTCTGGGAAACAATAAACAGTTGTTGTCTATGTCTTGCTTGTGGGTTTCCCAATGACGTCTGGCAGTCGTGTGGATCAGAGCCACAGGGCAGATCTGGGTGTGCATGTGTGTACAGTGGTGCCTCGCAAGACGAAAAGAATCCGTTCCGCGAGTCTCTTCATCTAGCGGTTTTTTCGTCTTGCGAAGCAAGCCCATTGACGGCTTATCGGATTAGCGCTATTAGCGGTTTAGCGGCTTTTAGTGGCTTTTAGCGGCTTTTAGCGGCTTATCAGCTTAGCGGATAAGCGGATAAGCGGCTTAGTGGCTTAGAAAAAGGGGGGGAAGGAAAAAAACCCCGCAGGAACTCGCAAGACATTTTCGTCTTGCGAAGCAAGCCCATAGGAAATTCGTTTTGCGAAGCACCTCCAAAACGGAAAACTCTTTCGTCTAGCGAGTTTTCCGTCTTGCGAGGCATTCGTCTTGCGGGGCACCACTGTATATGTGTACATGTGTACACAACCTTAATATTCATGAACGCAAAGCCTGGTTTCCTTTTTTTCATTCAGCAATTGTATTCATGACAGGTACCTCGCTTGGGAATGGCTTCCTGTTAAAGTTAATAACAGCATATACACCTGGGTATACACTCTAAATCGAAAGCACATTTAAAGCACATGACTTCCTTGTTAAGGGTGCTGAGAATTGTAGCTTTGTGAGGGCTAATCTACAGTCTCAGGACACTTTGGGGGAAATAATGGGATTTCAATGTGGGGTATGTATGGTGCCTCCAAGTTTTGAGCCCAGGGGAGTGAACTTACCCAGCAGTCGGGAACAACCAATCACTCACGATGACTGCTTTTACACCACATAAATCCAACCCTTGAATGTGGCTGATCTGGAACCCATTTTGTGATTTGTCTACATCTGGTGAGAGTTACCTGTAATGCACAAGTTCACCAGTTCCTCCCATTTGGGCTAGAGATCTATAGCCACCCGCTGTACTCTAGGATGACAATTTTACAATAAGGAACTCTTCTCAGATGAGCCAGTCCTTGCTAAGTGCTTCATTCAATCCCCCGATGGCATGCTGTAGCACGCCAAGGCGTTCATTGAGTTTCTGACTATTCCACATCAAGCAGAAGACTAATGGATGGCTTTGATATCATTTCCAATTTCCCCCTGAGTCTTACAAGTGATTGAAAGCATCTGCTGTTTGATTGTAATGTGGCACCCAGGGTGTGCCTGGAGGTGGAAGAAACATGCAAGAATTTTCACAGTGTGAGCACACGCCTATTGCATGCCATGTGACAAATTGGGGAAGTCTGCTCTCAGCGTGAGCTCAGCTTTACCTCCCATTACACCTAATGGAAGGTAGCGACTGGATGTTTCGAGGAGCATGCAGAAAGCAGCCTCTGATGAAAGCTTATCTCAAAGCTGGCACATCCCATTTTACCTTAAAAAAACAAATAAGAGGTTTCTGTGGCCCTTTTGGCATGAACCACATTGAATCAGGATGAAAGGCTTAGCTAGTTTTAATGGAGTTTTGATGGCCTGGTAATAATAATATAATATATTATAATAGAGTATAATAATAAAATACAATAGAATATTTAAGAGACTTGTTGGTTGCAGAGATTCTCCAAGCAACTTCTACTTGCTATGGTCATTTTTACGATTAGTCTTAGTTGTAGTTGAGCATGGATAGCTCAGTTGGTTAGAGTGTGGTGCTGATAATGCCAAGGTTGCAGGTTCGATTCCCATAAGAGACAGCTGTATATTTCTGCATTGCAGAATGTTGGACTAGATGATTCTCAGGGTCTCTTCCAACTCTACAGTTCTATGATAAGATATTTATGCTATCTGTAGTTTCTGATTTAAAAAAAATAAATGCAATGGCTTGTGAGTGCATTTCCTGAAAAAGAAATGTTGGCCAATATTTTTAAAGAAGTCATCAATAAAAAATACATAAATCTTGAGATACTTTCTGCATGATGCTGCACTGATCCTGAAAGCAAGTGAGCAGCTGCATTTGCTAGAGAATTATTGTTGTTCTCACTTAATTTTCATTTCTTTGGGTAAGGAGAAACATGAATTTATCTAGGAAGTGAGAACATTTGAGGTTTAATGTCTCTCTGTGTGAGAGAGTCTTTGATTGTTGTCCATTAGGGCTCTTTAGTGCTGCTGATGTGCATGTTAACTGGCAATCCATTTTGTTCTTCTTAACCTCCACCCCACCCCTTATCAACTCGATAGGGTTTCCTTTTAACCTCCTGCACCTTCTGTCCCTGCAGAAAAGACATAAAAATGGGTGGCACATAACTAGCCAAACACCTCTGGTCAACTCAACCCTCTTGCCTTAAAAACAAAACAAGAGCCCAAACTTGGTAAGACCAAAGAGTGACCACAGACTGAAGCATGCACAACATTGCAGTGCTACCCCTTTGATTGTGGAAACAACTGCAGCCCTTATCTGGGAGTAAAGCCCATTAAAATCAAGGGGGCATAGGATTGCACTGGAAAGATCTTAAACTGGCTTGCCAAAGTTGGGTAACAATGAGTGCTTCCAGGCAGTTCGTATCCTGCAGGAGGGATTCTAGGATGTGAATGTATTGCCAAGGATGTTGTATTTGTTTCAAACATTGCAAATTTTGGACAAGATGGACTGTTTCAAGAGGTGGCAGAGAGACATTTCTAGATTTGTCTGGCAGGGCAAGAAGCCTCGAATAAAATTTAAGATTTTAACCGACGCTAAAGAAAGAGGTGGATTTGCCCTGCCAGACTTGAAGCTTTATTATGAATCAGCCGCTTTTTGCTGGCTGAGAGAATGGCTGCTTCTTGAAAACATGGACATTTTGGACCTAGAAGGTTTTAATAATGTCTTTGGCTGGCATGCATATTTGTGGTATGATAAGGTCAAAGCACATAAAGCCTTTAAAAACCATATTGTCAGGAAAGCACTGTTTCATGTATGGATAAGATATAAGGACTTGCTTGAAAATAAAACTCCAAGGTGGTTGTCACCAATGGAAGCTAAGGCCCTGAAAAAACTCAATATGGAGGCAAACTGGCCGAAATATTGGGAAATCTTGGAACAAGAAGGAGACAGATTAAAACTGCAGGGTTTTGACAAATTAAAAAACAAAGTACAAGACTGGCTTCATTACTATCAAATAAGGGAGGTTTTTAATTTGGATAAGAAAATTGGTTTTCAGGTGGAAAAATCAAAACTGGAAACAGAATTGTTAGATCCTAAAACTAAGAATTTGTCAAGAATGTATTACTTGCTGTTGAAATGGAATACAGAGGATGAAACGGTTAAATCTGCTATGATTAAATGGGCACAAGATGTTGGACATAACATTATGATGGCTGACTGGGAACAGTTATGGACCACTGGTATGAAGTTTACGGCATGTAATGCTTTAAGAGAGAATATAATGAAAATGATGTACAGGTGGTACATGACACCAGTCAAGCTTGCAAAAATTTATCATCTGCCCGATAACAAATGTTGGAAATGTAAAGAGATTGAAGGTACATTCTTTCACCTTTGGTGGACGTGCCCAAAGATTAAGACCTTTTGGGAGATGATCTATAATGAAATGAAAAAGGTACCGTATATTTCCTTCTATAACACGCAGATTTTTTCTCCTAAAAAGGAAGGGGAAATGTCTGTGCGTGTTATTGAGCAAATGTGTGGTCCTTGGAGCCAATTGGTGCGAGGGGAGGCAAAAAAAAAGCAGGCAAAAATCAGCGTCTCCTAGAAGGGAAACTTGAAAAGAGGAAGCAGCCGCTTTCCGGCATTCTGCCTCAGGGTCTTACTGCCCACCCATCTCTGTTTCCTTGCTGTGTTTGCTCAAACGGAACAAAGAGCAGGGAAAGCCCCTCCTCTCCAGGCAAGCAGAGGGGAAAGCTGAAAACATGCAGAAGGGAGAGAGAGAGAGAGAGAGCGTGCGAGCTGGCTGGCTTGGGTGGGTAGGTGAGGGAAAACTTTTGCCTTCCTTTCCTCCCTACCCCTCTCCTGCATTCTTAGCCAGCTGCTTCTCTGCACACCCCTCTCCTGCTCCTTGTCCCTTCTGTGTTTTTCCTTCCCTCCCCACTTAAAATGTGGTTAAAAAGCATGGATCCACATGGATCCTCAGGATCTTTGCATTGGGTCAGCCCAAATTCACCATCAGATCACATAGCATGTCCATGGCTACAGCCTGCCCCCCAAAAATCACGCACCCACTGTTGCCTGGGGCTGCAATGGTGCAAAAACGTGGTTAAAAAGCATGGATCTACATGGATCCTCAGGATGTTTGCATTGGGTCAGCCCAAATTCACCATCAGATCACATAGCATGTCCATGGCTACAGCCTGCCCCCCAAAAACCACACACCCACTGTTGCCTGGGGCTGCAATGGTGCAAAAACGTGGTTAAAAAGCATGGATCTACATGGATCCTCAGGATCTTTGCATTCAGTCACCCCAAATTCACCATCAGATCACATAGCATGTCCATGGCTACAGCCTGCCCCCCAAAAATCACGCACCCACTGTTGCCTGGGGCTGCAATGGTGCAAAAACGTGGTTACAAAACATGGATCCACATGGATCCTCAGGATGTTTGCATTGGGTCAGCCCAAATTCACCATCAGAGCACATAGCATGTCCATGGCTACAGCCTGCCCCCCCAAAATCACGCACCCACTGTTGCCTGGGGCTGCAATGGTGCAAAAACGTGGTTACAAAACATGGATCCACATGGATCCTCAGGATGTTTGCATTGGGTCAGCCCAAATTCACCATCAGAGCACATAGCATGTCCATGGCTATAGCCTGCCCCCCAAAAATCACGCACCCACTGTTGCCTGGGGCTGCAATGGTGCAAAAACATGGTTACAAAGCATGGATCCACAGGGATTCTCAGGATTTTTGCATTGGGTCACCCCAAATTCACCATCAGATCACATGTCTGTGGCCACAGCATGAAACACAAAAATGATACATCCACTGTTTCATTCAGAATGTTTTTTTCCCTTGTTTTCCTCCTCTAAAAACGATGTGCATGTTATGGTCAGGTGCGTGTTATAGAGCGAAAAATACGGTATTTAAATATACCTTCCAGAAGAAACCAGAGGCCTTTCTCTTGGGCATGGTCGGCCAATTGGTGCTAAAGGAGGATAGAACTTTTTTTATGTACGCCACAACAGCAGCAAGAATACTGATCGCAAAATATTGGAAGACACAAGATCTACCCACCCGGGAAGAATGGCAGATGAAGGTTGATGGACTATATGGAACTGGCTGAGATGACTGGCAGAATCCGAGACCAAGGAGAAGAGTCAGTGGAAGAAGATTGGAAAAAATTTAAAGTTTATCTTCAGAAATATTGTAAAATTAAGGAATGTTAGAAAGATGTTGGAATAGAATTATGTGGTTTTAGCAGAAAAGATATAAAGGATTAAGTAAAAATAATTTGGTGAAAGAAGAGAATGCAATATATTAAGATAAAAACAAAGCTGGAAAGGGTTTGCTGAAATATCTAACTGAATTAGAATACAAAAATGGGAGGTGTGAGGAGGTCAAGGAAGTAAGTGAATGAAAACAAGTGCTTTAAAGGTTTGATCTGGTTTTTTTTTCAATTGTTTGTATTTTTTCTGTCCTTTCTAGTTTTCTTTTTTTCTTTTTTCTTTTTTCTCTTTGTAATCTTTAAGATTTGAATAAATATTATATAAAAAAGAAAGAAAGGAGGGATTCTAGGATGTACCAAAACTTTAGGTGTGCACATTTAAAGTGGATTAAAGCACTCTGTTGCCCTAGTGTAACAAAGCCACTAAAAAACCAAACAAGAACCCAGACATTTTGCAGTTAGGAAACAGATAGGCAAGTGTGCTGAAAAGTGTGGGATGAACCTAAGCAAATCAGGATGGGTGTTCATTGTATATAACTACCCCACTCAGTAAAGAAAGGATATAGTTTAACAACAACAACTTTATTATTTATACCCCGCCTATCTGGCTGGGTTGCCCCAGCCACTCTGGGCACCTTCCAACACATATAAAAACATAATAAAATGCCAAACATTAAAAACTTCCCGATACAGGACTGCCTTGAGCTGTCTTCCAAAGGTTATGTGGTTCTTTATCTCCTTGCCATCTGACCGGCGGGTGTTCCACAGGGAGGGCGCCACTGCTGAGAAGGCCCTCTGCCTGGTTCCCTGTAGCTTCACTTCTTGCAGTGAGGGAACCACCAGAAGGCCCTCAGAGTTGGACCTCAGTTTAACCTTCATGTATGCTTTGTGCAAGGAGATCAGGATGAATGCTCAACAGATAGGTCCTTTGGAGGAGCCTATTGATTGCTTCTTTGTATCCTATGGATATTTGTTTCCTATGGCTGCACTTTAACATTGCTTCCTCCCGTGACTAATCACTTTCTGGAGGCAACGTGCCAACTTGGTATGTGTCCATCCATTTTTTTGCTCGGGGATGCAGTTGCTGTATGTTTTATGAGGTTAAATTATTTATCGACGCTGTTACCTTCTGGAATAATGCGAATTGCAATTAAAAAAGAGAGAGAGACTGTAGCATGTTAAATGTTCCAGAGCGATGGGCTTGTACGGCATTTATAATTCACAGCACTTCCATGTTGCATTTTATCTTCAAAGCGTCTATATGAATGAGAGCATACTGCGAAAAGAAGCAAAGCCTCAGGCATGCCAGCGAGCTATAGTCAATGGAACAGTCGACAGCTTGGCTAAAAGACACAAGTGAAGATTTAAACCTCTGCTAAAGCTGTGTTCGGATCAGAGAAACCAGAGAGACCCGTATCCCTTCAGGACACTCTGTTCAGCTGCTCTGATTCTGGGAGTCTCATAATGTCACACACAAACAATCACTCCTTTTAATCCACGGTGAAGAATCACTCTCTGTCTGTCTGCCTATAGTAAGGTAAAGGGACTCCTGACCATTAGGTCCAGTCGTGACTGACTCTGGGGTTGTGGCGCTCATCTTGCTTTACTGGCCGAGGGAGCCGGCCTACAGCTTCCGGGTCATGTGGCCAGCATGACTAAGCCACTTCTGGCGAACCGGAGCAGCACACGGAAACACCGTTTACCTTCCCGCTGGAGCGGTACCTATTTTGGCGTGCTTTCGAACTGCTAGGTTGGCAGGAGCAGGGACTGAGCAATGGGAGCTCACCCCTTCGTGGGGATTCGAACCACCGACCTTCTGATCAGCAAGCCCTAGGCTCTGTGGTTTAACCCACAGCGCCACCCGCTGCAAAAACCAATCTCCCAAATTTTGTCACATTTGGAGTGACCAAGAAAGAAGAACCTCATCCCTATGCAGACAAAAGGAAGTGGAGCTGTGCAGATAAGGATAGGTTTGATCTTTATTTGCAGGAGTCTCCAGACGGAGGGAGCAAGTTTGTTTATATTTATCTATTTACCTATTGCATTTATATCCTGCCTTTTCCTCCAAAGATCTCAATGTTCTCCACCTCCCCATTTAATTCCTCACACCAACATTAAAAGGTAAGGTTAGGCTGAGAGGCAGTTATTGGCCCAAGGTGAGCTTCATGGTCAAGCGGGGATTTGAACTCTGATCTCCCAGGTCCTACTTGCACACTCTAACCGCTACACCACACTGAAGTCCCAGCCATCTATCTCTGTTATGGCTTTCAGTTTGACCTCTTCCATGCCTTTTAGCACTGCAGATCTTACTGGTTTCTTCTGTTCTTTCACATCTCTCCTTCCTTGTTCTGGTGGCTGACACTCGTTGACTTGTACATCCTTGTTTGGTTTCTCCACCCTTCCGTTGCCTTCTGATGATTTGGAGTCAGAGACTGTGAAGAAAAGATCTCTTATGTTTTCTTCCCTCCCTTGTCCCCACTCCAGTGTGTTGCTAGACTTCAGCTCCCATCACCCGAACCATTGACCATGTTGACTGGAGCTGATGGGATTTGGAGTCCAGATGGTAAAGTCTGATCTATCTCGATTGGTTGTAACTCTCCAGGGTTTTTAGACAGAAACAGTTTCCCAGTCCAACTTTGCATTACCAGAAACTGAACTTGGGACCTTCTGCTTGTGTTCTACCTGAGGCCACATTCACCCTATACATCTAAAGTACACTTATAGACTAGTGATTGGGAGTGGCCACTGAGACCACATAACATTGGTCCTGAAAGACCTACATTGGCTCCCAGTACGTTTCTGAGCACAGTTCAAAGGTGCTGACCTTTAAAGCACTAAACGACCTTGGCCCAGTATACCTGAAGGAGCGTCTCCACCTCCATTGTTCAGCCCGGACACTGAGGCACTGAGGTCCAGCTCCAGGGGCCTTCTGGCGGTTCCCTCACTGTGAGAAGTTAGGTTACAGGGAACCAGGCAGAGGGCCTTCTTGGTAGTGGCACCCTCCCTGGGGAATGCCCTCCCATCAGATATCAAGGAAATAAACAACTGTCTGACCAGAGTGGCTGGGGAAACCCAGCCAGATGGGTGGGGTATAAATATGTTGTTGTTGTTGTTGTTGTTGTTGTTGTTGTTAAATACAAAACTACAGTGCCCAGCACCCTTAATGAACTACAGTTCCCAGAATTCTTTGGGCAGGGTGGAAAGTGGCATAAGAGTGATTTAAATCTATGGTGCACATGTGACATGAATGACAGCCCTTTGCCATAGTTCAAGCACACGGCTCCACCCACCACTTCAGGGACCCTGAGGTGGAGAGACCAAAGTTGGGCAATCATAACCTGTCCATCTTTAGTTTCAACAGTCTTGCTAAGAAGTCTTCTCTTTGAATGGGATAGACTCATGGGTCGTTTCTCTGAGGTTCAGCAAAGCAAAAGTCAGAATGGGGGCATCGTAGTTCTGCTTTCATCTTGGCCCCTGATAACCCCATGCTCAGGCCCATCCTGCTTTAAGTCCCGTGTTCAGATCTCTTGCTGTCAAGAACGTCTGATGCCAAATGCCCTTTACGAATGGTTGAGTGCACCCGCTTAATGTTTGCTTCAGCCGCCATCTCACCC
Organism: Podarcis cretensis; assembly: GCF_951804945.1. Classification (NCBI taxonomy): domain Eukaryota; kingdom Metazoa; phylum Chordata; class Lepidosauria; order Squamata; family Lacertidae; genus Podarcis; species Podarcis cretensis. Next base: position 124,683,157 of record NC_137170.1, read on the forward strand.
AGCAGCGAGCTAAGATGATTAAAGCCTGCATGAGGGCGAGGTGGGAGGGAAAGGTAAGGGAGGAAAAGGGGCGCAGAAAGAAAAGTGCTGATCGCAGTATGCAACGAGAGCAAGCCCAGGCACGAACAAACTCTGACACATCTGGTGTGAAGAAAATATACTGCCTCAGAAGAAGTGTCATCTCTGGTTTCGGGAAGCAAACAAGAAAGCAAAACCAACAGCACAGGGGATGGATTTGTTATTGCAATCACAGCATTATTGTAAACCTTCCTAAACTAATTCGCTATTACCTGATGAAGGGGAGGGGAGGGGGGGGGGACCTATCTCCAGCATGTCACCTTTCATTAAAATTGTGTTTGTCTGAGATTTTGTTATTTGCAGCTGCTCATCTGTAAAATTAGAAGTTTTAATTCTTCACAGTTTGTCACCTTTTTTAATTCTGCTCTGTTGATGTGTGTGTGTGTGTGTGTGTCTCAGAGGAGACTGGAAATGAAATTTAAAAGAAAATTAGCTGATGCAGGAACTGCTAAATCAAGCACCTTTTTGTCACTGAAGCTGTTATTTTGCATGCAGGGCACAGAGTCTAGGATTTTTTTTTTATTTTTTTTTACTTAAATGGAAACTAATGCACGGTGAAGTAACTGACTGTCTATGATCGCAAGCAATGAGCATGGACTGTTTGGAACTGATGCCATTTGTTATTAGGGTTATGGCCAATCAGCATGTGCAGAAGAATTGTGAGGGATGGGACAGTATCAAAATTCAGCTCATACAATCATATGGCTGAATGCTCTGTCATGAAAAACTCAGTCCGCATAGAAACCAGCATCTCAGTGCCAGGGCTACACTAGAACCTTTCTGCTGACACTCAAGCTTTCTGTAGGCAGGGACCATTGTTTATATACCCATTTGTTCTATTTGCTACCTGCCTATCATTCTAAGGTCCCATGGCAGGTTACATTAGGAAAGTATAACAAAAGTAAAAATAAAATAAAATGCCCCCTCTTCCAAATATTATAGAATACAATACCTATCAGCGGAACCAGGGTACAGTGGTACCTTGGTTCTCAAACACCTTGGTACTCAAATGCCTTGGTTCCCAAACGCCAAAAACCTGGAAGTGTTCTGGTTTTTGAATGTTTTTTGGAAGCCAAATGTCCGATGTGGTTGTCGGGTTTTGTCTCCGGGGCAGCTGCACCAATCAGAAGTTGTGCCTTGGTTTTTGAACGTTTCAGAAGTCAGACGGACTTCCAGAACAGATTAAGTTTGGCACTCCTGAAGGCAACCAGTGCAGCTGCTTCAGGAAGAAGAGAAGAGAGTTTGGATTTTGATATCCCGCTTTATCACTACCCGAAGGAGTCTCAAAGCGGCTAACATTCTCCTTTCCCTTCCTCCCCCACAACAAACACTCTGTGAGGTGAGTGGGGCTGAGAGACTTCAAAAAAGTGTGACTGGCCCAAGCTCACCCAGCAGCTGCATGTGGAGGAGCGGAGACGCAAACCTGGTTCCCCAGATTACGAGTCATCCACTCTTAACCACTACGCCACACCACAGGAGGCATCATGCAGCACACAGCAGGTTCTTTCATGTGGGAAAGGCATTCTGTTATGCAGAGTTAGGAGAGGAGGGAATGTAGGGACAGGTATGAATGGGAAACAACAACAAGAAGACCCTGAGATAATCTTCTGAGACCCTTCTTCGTGTGCCCCCTCCATGAGAAGTCTGGAGGGTGGCAACATGAAAACAGGGCCTTCTCTGCATTGGCTCCCTCTCTGTGGAATGCTCTCCCCAGGGAGGTTCACCTGGTGCCTTCATTATACACTGTTAGGTGCCAGGCAAAATTGTTCCTCTTTAACCAGGCCTTTGATTGATTTGATTGACATCCTATGCCCTTATGAAATGTGTTTGGGAAGGGGGCGTTATTGGGTTGTTGTTGTTTTTATTTTCCTTATGTACTTTAAAAAGCAGAAGCATCACCTTGCCGACAAAGGACCATATAGTTAAAGCTATAGTTTCCCCAGTAGTGTTGTATGGAAGTGAGAAGTGGACCATAAAGAAGGCTGATCGCCGAAGAATTGATGCTTTTGAATTATGGTGCTGGAGGAGACTCTTGAGAGTCCCATGGACTGCAAGAAGATCAAACCTATCCATTCTTAAGGAAAGCACCCCTGAGTGCTCACTGGAAGGACAGATCCTGAAGCTGAGGCTCCAATACTTTGGCCACCTCATGAAAAGAGAAGACTCCCTGGAAAAGACCCTGATGTTGGGAAAGATGGAGGGCACAAGGAGAAGGGGACGACAGAGGACGAGATGGTTGGACAGTGTTCTCGAAGCTACCAGCATGAGTTTGACCAACCTGCGGGAGGCAGTGGAAGACAGGAGTGCCTGGCGTGCTCTGGTCCATGGGGTAACAAAGAGTCGGACACGACTAAACAACTAAACAACAACAACAAATGTACTTTGTGGTTTCATATTCTGATTTTATCCCGTGAACCGCCCTGAGACATGCGGGAATAGGGTGCTATATAAATTCGATAAATAATAATAATAATAATAGAAGCAGTAGCAGCCTGGACCTAGCAGAATGAAATGCCTTGCAGAAGAATATGGTCGAGCTGGGCAGTCTACCTAGAAAAGAAGCGGTGGACTAGCCTAGCAGTAGTGCAAATCATCTCTGGTTTAGCAGGTGGCCACAAGCTGGATTAATGCACAAGACACAAAGCTCAGAGGTAGGCAACACAAGACCCAACAATCTTTTATTTCCAGCATGTAAAGGTAAAAAATGGTTAAGTCCAGTCAAAGGTCACTATGGGATTGCGGTGCTCATATAGCATTCAGGCTGAGGGAGCTGGCCGTTAGTCCACAGACAGTTTTCCAGCATGACTAAACTGCTTCTGGTGCAAAGGAATACCGTGATGGAAACCAGAGTGCACGGAAACGCCGTTTACCTTCCCACCGCAGCGGTACCTTTTTATCTACTTGCGCTGGTGTGCTTTCGAACTGCTAGGTTGGCAGGAGCTGGGACAGAGCAATGGGAGCTCACCCCATTGCGGGGATTCGAACCTCCGACCTTCTGATCGGCAAGCCCAAGAGGCTCCATGGTTTAGACCACAGTGCCACCAGCAGGATCCTGAAGTGAGTCACCGTTGTGAAGACAGACTGCCTGCTAGGTGGGAGACATTGGTGGACCAGATGTGGCCCTTTTGAGATGTGCAAAACCTCCCTTTTCTCCACCTTAGCATTTCTCAGCTGTGGCCACCCAGGTCTTTGATATGATCATAGGCATTTGCTATGACCTGTATGTTCCATTTATTTCTGTGGGCTACATCAGAGCTGCGGCCCCCACCTGTGCCCCCCCCCACATGCAGTCTCACCTACAGGCACAGCTGAAATTTGTTTGAGAAGTTCTTGTTGACACCACTAGCTAGGGATAGACGAATCTGGCAATTTTGGTTCTCCCAGTTTTTCATTTCACCAACCTTAAATTCACTTTTCCGCAGCACTCTGAGAACTGTCCTTAAAATAACCCTCATGAAAATTCACCAGCCTTTTAGTGAGAATTTCTCAGAATAAAGACATTTTTGTACGCAGTTTGGACTAAAGTGTACGTTTTAGCGAGCAATTTCCCCTAACATCACACATTTTTTAAATGTGATTTTCATTAATACGTGTTTTCATGCTACACAACTATATGCATTTCTGAGCACAGCAATTGGCTGGGGAACTGCACTGTAAGATTATGAGAAGTGTGAATTTTGAAGGGTGGGTGTTGTTTCAGAATGTATGAATTAGGAAAGTTTGCCTTTAAATGCAAGCAGAATCAGAAAGCTCCTCCATTCCCATTGCTAGCCTTTCAAAAACCTGTGCTCTCTCCCTCTTTTCTTCCAAGACAGTGCTCTGGAAAATGAATTTGCAGGAAGAAAAAAAAAAAGAGGTCTCTTTCTCCCAAGTTCATGCGACTGAGTAAAATAAGGAAGCATTATCCGACTTAAGAACAAAACTTTTCCTAATGTAGGCTAGCCCACCTGGGGCCCAACGAAAGCAGAGCCTTATTACTGCACCTGAAGCCGTATGACTTGGAAATACATCTTCATCAAACATTTATGGAATTGTTGGCCAGCTTCAACCAAGACTGATTCACATAAGGAACACTCATTTTCTGCAAAGGCCTTTCCAAGATTCATGTTTAGATCTCTGAGGCACGGAAAAAGTTCCATGCATTTATTTTTTTAACCCCCCCCCCCATATATAAGGTAAAGGGACCCCTGACCATTAGGTCCAGTCGTGGCCGACTCTGAGGTTGCGGCGCTCATCTCGCTTTATTGGCCGAGTGAGCCGGCGTACAGCTTCCGGGTCATGTGGCCAGCATGACTAAGCTGCTTCTGGCAAACCAGAGCAGCGCACGGAAACACCGTTTACCTTCCTGCTGGAGCGGTACCTATCTATCTACTTGCACTTTGACGTGCTTTCGAACTGCTAGATTGGCAGGAGCAGGGACCGAGCAACGGGAGCTCACCCTGTTGTGGGAATTTGAACCGCCAAGCTTCTGATCAGCAAGTCCTAGGCTCTGTGGTTTAGCCCACAGCGCTACCCCTACTATATATATGTGTGTGTGTGTGTGTGTGTGTGTGTGTGTGTGTAAAATTGTGTGAAGAAAGGTGGTATGACAGAGGAATCATTACCCATGGTGTGCATAATTCCACCCAGTAGCAGATGGAGTAGTGTGGCCGCCCCATCCCTGCCCTCTACTGTTTGTTGAGCAGCAGCTACGGGGCCAACTGGAGGTCAGGTGAGCACTGCTGCCTCACCCTCCACCAATCCCACAATAAGCTCTAGTCCAGCGGTTCTCAACCTGTGGGTCCCCAGATGTTGTTGGACTACAACTCCCATCACCCCTGAGCTCTGGCCTTGCTAGCTAGGGGTGATGGGAGTTGTAATTCAACAACATCTGGGGAACCACAGGTTGAGAAAGGCTGCTCTAGTCAAACTGGTTTTTGAAGTTTGTTTGACTGTAGAAGAGTCTTGAACAACCAATACCAAAGGATTAGACTGATTCATGTAGGACGATGCTACCAATGGCTGCTAGCGATGATGGCTATGCTCTGCATCCATGGTCAGACACAGTGATGCTTCTAAATGCCCGTTGCTGGAAACCTCAGGAAGGGAGAGTGTTGTAATCTTATTGCTGAGCCACTATGTGCAGGGCTCAGTGGAAGGGCCAGCCAGCCGGAAGAGTCTCAGAGTTGCACTTGCCTGGAGGCATAGTCAGCACCCAAAGTCAGGTCAAGTCCTAGGGCTGGGCAAACAGCTATTTGTGTGGTTAGATGTTCCAGGGGTCAGGGAATCCAATGGTCATGTGTTCAAGGGAAAGATGGGCAGGATGCAGCGAGGCGGGGCCAGGAACTACAACAGGCATAGGCAAACTTGGCCCTCCAGATGTTTTGAGACTGCAATTCCCATCATCCCTGACTTAAGGAATGGGTTTTAGTGCAGGGACCCAAAATCCACTTTTTTCCTTTTCCAAGGGAGCATTTCTAAAATGCTTTAACTTGAGCTCTTGAGCCAAAACCCAGCTGTATAAACAAGTGCTCAAAGCTCTCTCCCTTATTAGTCCATGAAGACCGATAATGACAAATGGCCTTGCCCATTCCAAAGTGGAACAGGGATGACACTCTGGGCCTTATCTTACACCCTGACTACAAAGACCACAAAGATGCACAGACCTAGTCTGGGAACAGCGCCAGAGTGTGTTCTTGGAGTTGGTGACCTCTTGCTCCAAGATAAGAGTGTAAGAACAGGAAAACCCTTTTATGGTCAGAAGTACAGGAAGGAATACCCTTTTATGGTCAGAAGTACAGGAAGGAAAACCCTTTTATGGTTAAGAGTAACCAGAGCAGGAACATCTGTGATGTCAACCTGTGTGTACAAGCTGACGTGCTTGGATTCCTGGGGAAGGGGGAGAGGGTGCCTGGATGAAATCTCTGATTTCTTTGGACTTGCTGTGGACTAACCACGCAAGTGCCTTTCTGCTGCTCCAGAGAGCAGGAATAAATAACTCTTTCTCTGAACCAACCCTCGGTGTCATTTGACTTCCTTCCTCCCGTCCGGAAGCAACACAGAGCCCACCAATCGGCAAAGTCTAATAAGGCTACATGACCACTGGTCCTGCTAGCTAGGGGTGATGGGAGTTGTAGTCCCAAAACAACTGGAAGGCCATGTTTGCCCATGTCTGAACTACAAGCATTGTTTCCAGCATCTGACTGCTGCTGGAAGCTCTGGTTAAGAAGGCTGAAATAAGTTGGTTCTCATCAGTGCTTTGTGTCCTTGAGGGCTGATCAGCTGCAGATGAAGTCACTTCAGGCTGCTATTCAGCAGGCAAAACTGACTCCTGGCCCATGATAGGGAGTGCTCTTGTACTCAGGTCTAGCTTGAAGGTTTCCCACAGTCATCTGGCTGGCCACTGTGAGAAAAGAGTGTTGGATTAGATGGTCTGATCCACCAGGCTCTTCTTATGTTCTTATCTTCTTAACCATGGCAAAAAAAAACGTGTACGCCAAAGCAGTGATGGCTTTCTCATTCCAAATTAGCTCTCTTCAAAACCATTGTGGGTTTCCAGACGGTACTACATTCCAGGGGTCAGGTTTGGGGGGCACTTATGCCGAATCTTGCTAGCCAGGTAAGTGTGATCCTTCATGTTTGTGTTATATATTCCTTCCTTTCTTAAAAAGGCAAGAGTGCCATTGACATCAGCCCTGCTTCTGTCTGAGAGCATGGCATCAATCAGCTAGTTTTACAAAAAGTTCTACAAAATTGTTTCCAAGCGCCTGGTTCTTTTTAATACAAGTAGGACAAAAGTGATCTCATCTCTGCAATTCTTTGAAAACCCTTTAACTTCAATTCTTGAACAAAGAACTTCAGACTTCTTGAACAAAGAACTTCAGTTTTGAGATGAATTCTTTTTTAAAAATCCTTCTACTTTTATATTCTCCAGAATATAACTATGTAGTGTCAGAAGAAACTTTTTGATCCATTCTTTCCTGAACTAGAGAGCATCATGTGCAGCAGATCCTCACATGTAGGAGTGAGCTCACCCATGTGAGCATCTCTGGCTCAGGGCAAGAATTCATCAAGAAAAGTTTTAACAAAAGGAAAAGTTTGCACTTTCTCGAGTGCTCCTGCAAATCACCTGCTGTGTGTAGAAAGGGAAGATGTGACTAGAATCAATTCTTCCAGACAGAGACTCAAAAATATGACTGGTGCCGGGTCCTGATATAAGGCTGGTTATTGGTCAATGAGAAATACATGCACAGTTCCCTATGGTGAATATAGAAATCCAATAATTGGCCATCTGTTTTGCATACATGGTTGACACTCATCTATCGTGAGAGATGATAAAGGAGTATCCCTTTGGAGGTGAAGTCAAACTGTTGAAAGGCTGCAGTGCCTGTGTTGGAATGAAATTTTATGGCCTTAGTGGAAATGTTTTAAGGAGTTAAGCTTAAATAAGTATACTAGTTTTAATGGAAAATAAGATTAAAAATATGTTAAGACATTTATATGACAGAAAATAGAGAAAGATGGAAAGGAATTGCTGAGACAACTAATAGAAGTAGAACACAAAAAGGAAGGTGAGAGGAGGTCGATGAAACAAGGGAATGAAAGATAGAATATGGAAAAGGTATGATGTATGCTTTTAAATTGTTTTGTTTTGTTTTGTTTTGTTTATTGTGTTTAGTTTAATGTGTTAAGGTTGTGTTTTGTATTGTTTATATATTGCATTGTATTGTTTTTTCTTTTTTTTCTTTTGTCTTCTTTCTTCTTTTTCTTTTTTGTAAGCTTTAAAAGTAATAAATATTATTTAAAAAAAGAAAGAAAGGCTGCAGTGCCTGCTGTGGCTGTAGAGACCAATATGGGAGAGACATGTTTCATTGCAGCTGGGGTAGATGAAGGCGTCCAGTTGTACTGCTGCAGATGCACCATGGTGTTTCTTCTCTTCTTCTCTCAATGGTCATTCCACCTCTGATCACTGCTGTGCATACACAACCTGACTCCCTGTCTCCAGGCACTGTGGCCATCGGCAAAGGATTCCCACATGACAGGATCGGTTTTGCCAACCTTCAGGTCCTGTTTGCAGACATATCTGTAACATATTTGTATCTAGGTTGGCAAGTTGTTCTCTGAAAAGCAGCCTTTTTTAATGATAGGATCCCAGTAAGAGGGGAAGTGGAAGTAAGCTCCTTGCTTTTTATGGTGCTTCCTCTGGCACCACCTATTTCCATTCTCCACTCATCAAATGATCTACCAAGAAGCGGGGGAAATTATATTCTTATATGGGTTCTGGGCTTCACTACCCCCACTTCCTGGATGTATTCCTTGGAGCAGTCAAATACAACATTCCTTGTTTCCCTAGAGTGGACACAGACAGGGGGATGTTACTCCAGCCAGCTTAACTTCCTGTTACACCTGATCTAAGGTATGTATAGTTAAAGCTATGGTTTTCCCAGTAGTGATGTATGGAAGTGAGAGCTGGACCATAAAGAAGGCTGATCGCTGAAGAATTGATGCTTTTGAATTGTGGTGCTGGAGGAGACTCTTGAGAGTCCCATGGACTGCAAGAAGATCAAACCTATCCATTCTGAAGGAAATCAGCCCTGAGTGCTCACTGGAAGGACAGATCCTGAAGCTGAGGCACCAATACTTTGGCCACCTCATGAGAAGAGAAGACTCCCTGGAAAAGACCCTGATGTTGGGAAAGATGGAGGACACAAGGAGAAGGGGACGACAGAGGAGGAGATGGTTGGACAGTGTTCTCGAAGCTACCAGCATGAGTTTGACCAAACTGTGGGACGCAGAGGAAGGCAGGAGTGCCTGGCGTGCTCTGGTCCATGGGGTAACAAAGAGTCGGACACGACTAAACAACTAAACAACAACAAGAACAACAACACACCTGGTCTGGAGCATCCTCCCCCTGCATGTAACCAGGTAGGTGGGTGTGACCTTGGTAGACCCCACAAAAGGTCCAGTCACACAGCCATCTTCCTCTATTTTTTTGCTCTTCTTCCTTTTGACTCTCTTGGACTGCACTGCTTGCTCTCAGCCAGCAACACATGGGATAAATCCCCATATGGGATGAATCCACACCTTTCTTTGCAGCTGTAACTATAAGCCAAAGCCTGCCTTTGGGGATAATACTGTGAACTGAATGTAAGTAAACTTATTGTTACTTTTAAGGAAAGACTGTTGCATCCTTATTAGTTTGAGAGAGATCAAAAGGGGACTTACCAGGAATAATCTAATCTGGGCAAGTCAGACTGGATTGCTTAACTAAAGAGATTCAAACAAATCTGCAAACTAGCTTCCTGATGTATAAGGGGAATGTGTTCTGCTACTTGACTCACTAGCATGAGTGAGGAAGGATAATATTTAATCAATATAGCCTCTCCTGCTATCCACAATGGGGACGCAGGTGGCGCTGTGGGTTAAACCACAGAGCCTAGGACTTGCCGATCAGAAGGTCGGTGGTTGGAATCCCCGCGATGGGGTGAGCTCCCGTTGCTCGGTCCCTGCTCCTGCCAAACTAGCAGTTCGAAAGCACGTCAAAGTGCAAGTAGATAAATAGGTATCGCTCCAGTGGGAAGGTAAACGGCATTTCCGTGCACTGCTCTGGTTCGCCAGAAGCGGCTTAGTCATGCTGACCACATGACCCAGAAGCTGTACGCCAGCTCCCTTGGCCAGTAAAGCGAGGTGAGCGCCACAACCCCAGAGTCGGTCACGACTGGACCTAATGGTCAGGGGTCCCTTTACCTTTACCTTTTTGCTACCCACAACATTTCCACACTGGAATCCCTACACTTGATGCTACTGCCGCCAAAATAAGTGGTGTCTTGGTGGATAGGGAAGAAACTGGAGAATAGTGACCCCTGCTTTACACGATTGTCAGATTCGCTGCCAGGATTGATGGGACCCGCTGAAAATAAACTTCACTGCAAATCTGCTTCAAAATCCAGAGAAGGGCACAATGTCAGCAGGAGTTGCATTTCAATCCTAAAGCAAGTATGGGCACATAGGATTGGGTTGAATCACTGTAAAGGTGGTGTTCCCACCTTTAGGGGTGCAGAATTTAGGGGTGCAGAATTTCAACACTCGGTGCTGCCTTAAAACAGCTGCACATTTCCGTCGCTGGGCTCCATTGAAAATGGTTTCTCCGTGCGAACCAAGACGTGACCTCTCCAGACAACGGAATGACTCTTCTTTTCTTATCTCTGCGGCTGCAGTGTCCTGGGTGACACAGACGCCTTTAGGCAGTTGAATACGCATGTGTACTCTTGTCTGTTTACCTCCCTCCCCTCCATGTGGCCCTGGGCACTAGCAGCGTATGCTACACCACTGCCTAGAAATCCAGCAGCAGAAATGACTTTTCAAACGGTCTGTAAGTCATGGCCTTTTCGGTTGTGTGGGGAGAAATGTAATGCGTTTCGCGACGATTGTGGTGAGGTATGCCGATGGAATCTTTTCTCACCTAAGCCTGTTAATTTAACTCAATGGGAGAAAATGCTTTAAATCCATTGCACGGCTCCCAGTTATTACCGAAAAAGAAGATTTTCTAGTGTCAGGGAGGAGAATGGTTTCTTTGTGTGCTTCATTTTTAATATGGAATCCAGGGATTTAATTCAGAAGTCTGTTCAGATTTGTGTCAGTGATTCAGCAATAGGGGGAAAAAAAGAGCAAATTCAAACTTGGAGCAGCATATGGTGAAAGGACTAGTATATTACTGCCTCTATTAATGTTTAAAGTGAGATTATGCTCTGTAAAAACACCCTCAAAGCCTGCGGCGAATGTATGCCTTGCCCTCCCCTCCCACTTAGGGTGGCCACTAATCACTGTCAAAAGAAAGAGGAGAAAAGAGAACACAGACTGGCATAAAATTTGCATATTTTTGTGTGTCTTACAGAGAGAGAGAGAGAGAGAGAGAGAGAGAGAGAGAGGATTACTGTAATTTAAAGAGAAATACAATACTGTACAGCTCACCATGGTTCAGGAGACAGTGACCTTGAAATCTATGTGCTTTCCAAGGATGGGCAAATTTGTCAGATTTGGTTTTTCTCTGTTTCCCTCATGTCAAGTTTGCCCAATTTCCACACTATTGTTTTGTTTTTAAAAATATTGAAAAATCTGCACAAAAAAATGTGCATTTGTGTGTGTGTGTGTGTGTGTGTGTGTGTGTGTATTTCTCCTAAGATGCATTTTAAAAAATGCAAGTTGGGGCCTCATATCTACATTACTGCAAGCAATTCATACTAGCTGAATGCAGTTTTTGATTTTTCATTATTATTATTATTATCAATACATTCTTGTGCATCCTTTTTGTCCATAGAACTACAGCATTTTTTTCTGGAAACGCGTGAACTTTGAAGGATATTGTGTTCTGGTCCCCTTATTGGCTCAGGAAATACATGTTAGGCAGTTTTGCATGAAAACTGAACCAATTTCTCCTCCATCCCTGGTGTCTGCTTAGCCTGCTCTCCAGGTGCTAACTGTTAATGGACAACTTGAGGGTCCCTGCTCTATTTTCTTAATTTTGTTTTGTTTTTAAAATTAAACAGGGCATGGACCAGACAGCCCTTTGAATTGAGAATGCCTTGAAATAGAGGACTGTCCTCTAAGAGCCTTTGAAATACAGGACACATGGCTCCCCTGTCTCCACTTGATGTACCAGAGGAACAGGCTATCTCTGTTTTTTATTATTATTTCCTTTATTATGCAGAAATCTTAAAATACATACAGTATAGACATTGCATTTCAGACATTACAAATTATAAATATACAGAAAAAGAAAGAAAAAGTAAAAAGTGAAAGAAATAGAAAAGGAGATAGAAGATTTTATTTACAATAAAAAAGGTAACCTTCCAACTATACCCGCTGTACTATTGTGAAATTATTGTGTGTTTTTTTACAGTTTCCCAGAAATATTTTCCCTCTTTTTGATTCTAGTTTCCTCCTATATCACCTTATTTCATTAAGGTTAATTTCATTGTACACAGGTTGTACACTGACAATAAAGGTATTATTATTACTTATGTTACAAGACTCATTCAATATCTGCCAAAAAGCTTTTGGTGTCACAGTAACCTTTAAGGTATTCTTTGATTACTATCCATTCTTTATTAACATCTTGTATCAAATTTCCTCTTACTAACCAAGTTATCCTTGATAACTGTAGGTGTTCTATCAGTTTGGTCTGCCATTCAGTTTTTGAGGTTTTGCTTTTCCAATTTTTCGCAATTAGAATCCTGGCTGCAGTTGTGGCATACATGAATAGTGGTCTAACCTTCTTCTTGATTTCTCTTGTCGTGATTTCTAATAGAAAACCTCCAGTCTTTTAGTGAATGGGAGCTTGAACATTTTATAAACTCATTATTGATGATATCCCAAAATTCTTTAATCTTTTTGCACTCCCACCACATATGCAAGTATATTCCAATCCCTTTTTTACATCTCAACACTGCTCCGATCAACTCTTGTACATTTTGGCTAACTTGGCCAGTGTTAAATGCTATCTGTATATCATTTTCATTAGGCTATCTCTGTTTTGACTTGGTTCTGCTCTGCTTATTGCGGCCTATCCATGTGCAATGCCTTCAGTTTTATTTCCACAGTTGTCGACACAACACCTTGGCTTGCAGCATTGCACTGGGTCTGTAGCCGTTACTTCACCACTAGCCTTTTTTCTCTGGTGGATGGATAGCTCAGCTGGTTAGAGTGTGGTGCTAATAACACCAAGGTTGCAGGTTTGATCCCATATATGAGACAACTGCATATACCTTTATTGCAGGGGGTTGGACTAAGATGATCCTCGGGGTCCCTTTCGACTGTAATTCTATGATTTCCCATGTGAACTGCACCAGTGTAGGGCCTGGAAATTGTAACAGAACGGGCTCTAGAGAAACATTTCCAGCCGTGGTTGATGACTCAGCTTATGGAAACATTCAAAGAACAAGCATTGTGTTGTGCTTTCAATGGTGCAAAGCACTGTATTGTGCTTTCAATTGTGCGAAGGCAACTGCTGGGACAGCACCGTAGAATTGCAAGGGATCTGAAAACAATAATATAGAGCCCGAGGAAGCAACTCCCAGCTATGCATTAGAACGTGCAATGCATGCATTTCTCTCTCTGAAGCCAACTAAAGTCAATATATACAGATTAAATTTGTTTGACCAAATCAAGGTCTTGAATCTGCATCCCATTGACTGGATAAAGCGCATGGCATACTTGAGGAGGGTCCATTGGTCAGTGACAGAACACATGTGTTTGCATGCAGAAGGAAACAGGTTCCCTCCCTGGCATCTCACATTGCAAATATCTTAGATGGAGGGGGTGGAAAAGACTTTACACTGCTCAGGACCTTGGAGAGCAGCTGCCAGTCAGAGCAGATCTTCCTCCTCCTCCTCCTCCTCCTCCTCCTCCTCCTCCTCCTCTTCTTCTTCTTCTTCTTCTTCTTCTTCACATGCAGCTGCTGGGTGAGCTTGGGCTAGTCACACTTCTTTGAAGTCTCTCAGCCTCACTGAGAGGTGTCACAGAGTGTTTGTTGTGGGGGAGGAAGGGAAAGGAGATTGTTAGCCGCTTTGAGACTCCTTGGGGTAGTGATAAAGCGGGATATCAAATCCAAACTTCTCCTCCTCCTCCTCCGTCTCCTCCTTCTTCTTCTTCAACCACTCGTAGCCGAGTAATATTGTCTTCCATAAACACGGTTTTAACAGTGAGTCTATAAGTGACTGTGGAGGCCAATTCTGGATCCACACGTCCTTCCACAGTGGGGACATAGATTTTCGGGCGGGAGTTGATCATGGTGAGGGCTTGCCAAAAGTGCCTTCCTCTTAGCTCGTTTCTCCCATCCATTCTGAGTTCAAGCGTCTTCAAAACCCATGACAGCTTTGGTAAAGGCTGTTCTCCAATTGGAGCGTTCGCAAACCAGTGTTTCCTAGTTGTCAGTGTTTATACAGTGGTATCTTGGGTTAAGTACTTAATTCATTCTGGAGGTCCATTCTTAACCTGAAACTGTTCTTAACCTGAAGAACCACTTTAGCTAATGGGACCTCCCGCTGCTGCCACGCCCCCGGAGCACGATTTCTGTTCTCATCCTGAAGCAAAGTTCTTAACCCGAGGTACTATTTCTGGGTTAGCGGAGTCTGTAACCTGAAGTGTATGTAAACTGAAGCGTATGTAACACTGTGCTACATTTTTTTTTTTTTTTTAGATTTGCCTTGAGAGAGTCTATAAACCTCTTTTGCTCACCACCAGTATTACGTTTTCCATTTTTAAGTTCGGAATAGAGCAGTTGCTTTGGAAGACAATAATCAGGCATCTGCACAACATGACCAGTCCAATTTGATGTTGAAGAATAATTGCTTTGACACTGGTGATGTTTGCTACTTAGACAGGCAACTAGTCTGAGCAAGCTGAAGAAAGCTTCCTCCAGTCCTCCAGAAAATGGACACTATAAGCTTCAGGACAAGAATCTGATGAAAAACTGCTACATTGTAGGGATGATATGATAAATGAGCCTGGACGCTGGCCATGTACCGTTAAATCTCTCTTGCAGCAGGAAGCAAGGCAGCTGTGACTTCTTCTCCTGCCCAATCCATCTCTGGCACTGTCATCTACCCCTCTCCCTCACCTGTAATGTCAAGAAATATGCCAGGTGTGCCACATAGCAGATGAGGAAGGGGGACGGGGAGAGTGAATGGGCAGGGAGATTTGTGGCTGCCTCTCTCTTCTGATACCTTTGGGAAATTCAAAGGGTGCTGCACCACAGTGTCTTTATTTGTTTATAAGATTTCTTATAAAGGAAATTTATAGGATTCCTTCCCTGTAAGTTTTTAAAACAAGGGTTATATGAGCTGCAAGTGGAATCCCAGCCATACGTGGTTGCTGCATTTTGGACCAGTCATAAAATCATAGAATTGCAGAGTTGGAGTAGATCCCAAGGATCATCTGGTAGTCCAGCCACTTGCAATGTAGGAATCATCTTCAAGGGCAGTCCCACATAAAGCTTATTGCAGTAGTCCAGTTTGGTGGTTAATGGAGCATGGAATATAGTGATCATCATCTCTGCCTAGGAGGGGACATAGCTGGTGAACCAACTGTAGCTACAAGGAATAGGCACTGCCAGCCATTGAGACTTCCTGTACCTCCAGTAAAGGAGCACCCCCTAAGCTATGGACCTGTTCCTTTTAAGGGAGTGCAGTCATGTCCAGAACAGGGCAGCTCTCCACCTCCTGGGAAAACTCAGAACACCTAAGACCTCTGTCTTTTCAGAATTCAGCTGCAATTTATTGGCCCCAATTTTCATTGGAGAAATGTTGGAGGGCATAGAAAAGAAGTGAGAGAAATGGACATGTACAGACCAATGCTTACTCAGGATGAAGTCCCCCTGAGTTCAGTAGGACTTACCCTCAATTGAATGAGCAAGGATTTGCAGCCTAAGCAAGTGCGTTTGTTCTTTCCAGTGGGAGGCACCATTCCAAAGGCAAGTTCACTGTGGTCTGCTGTTAATGACCCACTCGAGCCCTTAGTGGCTAATAAAAGTCATTAGCAACATTTGAAATCAAGAAGCCTGCAGTCTGCTCCCGGAGAATTTGGAAAGGAGGAAATCTATTAAATAAATGCGCTCTTACGAGTTCACCCAGTTCTGGCAATGATGCCAGCATTAATTATTCTATTTTGTATGATTTCCCAAGGTGGCTCATTCTTACTAGAGCAGTCTTTCTCATTCACAAGGCTGGTAATATTTTAGAAAAAGAAGAGGGAGGAAACAGTCTTTTAATCATAGTCAGCACATCCCAGAAGGCTATCAAGTGAGCACACTTCTAAATGGTAGTTCATCATGGCATCTATGAGATTCATATACCTGGGGGATGCCATTTTCTCAGTAATATAACTTGGTACATCCTGTCCTCCCTTTCCTCCCCCAAATGGTTGTGACCAGGTCTCAAGTGCTGTTTTATGGAGCCACCATTTTCAATCTCTGCTTAAGGAATGTCAGACAGACATTTTGTCTGTCTGTCTGTCTGTCTGTCTGTCTGTCTATGCTGCAAGTGTAGCAGAAGGGCAGAAATGTATAGCAAGTCAATGCATCTTCCTATCTTCCTTAATTCCTTCCTTCCTTCCTTTTTTAAAAAAATAATATTTATTAAAATTTCAAAGCAATTACAAAATGAAAAAAGGCAAAAAGAAAACAAAAAAAGAATACAAAATACAAAAAAGAATAAAAAGACAATTAAAAACATTTCAATCTTTCCATATCTTGTCTTTCATTTACTTATTTCCCAGACCTCCTCACACTTCCCTCTTTTGTATTCTAGTTCAATAATTGTTTCAGCAAGTTCTTACCCTTTTTGCATTTATCTTGATACTTTATCATAATAAATTATAATTTTACATTTTAACATGTTAACAATGCATTTTTACGTACTCCTTAACAACATTATTTCTAAAAACCACTTAACTTCCTTCCAACCTCCCTCTAACATTCCTTAATTTTACAGTGTTTCTGTAAATAGACTTTAAATTTATTCCAATCTTCTTCTACCAACTCTTCTCCCTGGTCTCGGATTCTGCCAGTCATTTCCGCCAGTTCCATGTACTCCACCACCTTCATCTGCCATTCTTCCCGGGTTCCTTCCTTCCTTCCTTCCTTCCTTCCTTCCTTCCTTCCTTCCTCCCTCCCTCCCTCCCTCCCTCCCTCCCTCCCTCCCTCCCTCCCTTCCTTCCTTCCTTCCGCTATTTCTCTCCAATCAGAACAGAACAGCAACAGGAAACTCCTGACTCCATCCAGATACATCTGAGTCCAATGCCACCTCGTCACCAAGCCATATAATAACACAATCCACACAGGAGACCAACAATATGTCATAACATGCTGTTATAGGATGCCCATCCAACCAAGACTGTGGATTGTACTAGAGGGAATCTGCTCAGCTTGATTGGACCAGTTTCTTCGTTAGACTGATGGCTGTCGCTGGATCATGCTGCCAGAGAGGCAAATGGATGGGACTTGCCCCTCGCCTGACTGGAAGTGACATCATCTTGAAGTTAGGAGAACAAAGTAAGCAACAGTGATCCACCAGCTAGGAAGACTCACCTTACCTGGTCGACCACCATGTCATTACTGCTTAGTGGTTGAGTTAGGAGTGAATCAGCAGACAGGTCGAGCTTACAGAAGTGCTCTCTTGGGAGCACCAGCCTGGCTTTGCCAGTGTACCTGTACAGATGACTTCTTCTTCCCCCCTCCCAGTGATGTTGTGGGGAGGCTATCGCTGTGGCTCTGCCCCACCAGACGAGGTCCTCCTGTTTTTATGCAGGCTTTCCTAAGTGCCTGGTTTCCGGTTGCATTCTGTTTTTCCACCTTTGTCTTGAGATTATCGAGAAAGTCTTGCTTCCCAGCGCACTTTGCCTCCTTAGTGCTGAGCCGCTTGGACCCGGGGCTGTGCAGGAGTGCAAGAAACACATGGATTAATCTAGATCAGCCCCATGATCTGGGATGGGCCAGCCATCCTTTCCCTTTTCCCCAATGTACTTTTAATGGCCAATGAACCTCTGAGCTGATTATAATGGAGATGCTGAAACTTTTTAAATTACAACGCCAGGCAGGAACAGCTCAGCTATAATTACTATGCTAATGACCAAGTAATATTTTAGCACTCCTGAGTGAGTTTCCAGTATTTTTAGTCCCCATCACTTATACCCTGCAGAAGGTTTAAGAGCTGTTGTGAATCCCCTGCTGGCTTCTCATGTGGAGTTAGCCATCAACGCTTCTTTTCCCCACATATCTCAGTGAGTCTCTGGCCTGCTGCCACTTCCCTCTCTGTCCCATATATACACTGTGATTCAAGGGTTCCTTCTACCCTCTAAAACCTCCCACAGAGATCTGCAGCAGTGTTGCCTGAAAAAGGACCCGCAATTGGTCATTATTGCACAGATCAGATTAGTTATCTGCGGAAGTAATGAAATCCATCTTGTTTTATTTCTGGGAAATAGAATTGCATATTTGCAGCTGTCGAAAGTCTTATTCAGCTTTCACACGCTGCTCCTGGGTAGAGTGTTCCTGTGATTCCTCAGAGGAGAGCCACACTGTTGGACCGATTTTGACATCACGTCTCCCCCTATGCATTGCCCACTATTGTCTGAAAAAGTGCTGCAGCCCAGGGTCTCCAGCTTGCATGCAGGGTCTCCATGTGGTTGTGACATTTTGTTGTGCAGGCACCTGGGCTGAATGGAGGACCTCCGCAGGTGTTCGCATGTCTGGGTGTCAGGCGTGGGGGGTTCTCTCCTCCCCCAGTAGCATCAAAAATCAAGGAAGAAACAAGAAGTTTGCATTTATGATTTTATTCTGTCATCATGGTGCAAGACAAAGAATCCCGTCCTTAACTCCATAGTGACGTTGCTCACTCTGAGCTCTTCCCCTTCTCTCCCCAGCAACAGCACTTGGCCCTATGGGGGCCCCCAGTAGTCAAATGTCACTGAGACCATTGCTGTTGAACTCTAATTGAGCGGCGAGTTCTCAGGGATGGTGGCGCTTCTATGCTTTCCAAGGCTGTCTCTGCCTCTCTATCTCTCCTCCTCCTCCTCCTCCTCCTCCTCCTCCTCCTCCCAGCCCACGTCCCACGATAACTCTCACTCTCAGCTCTCCTCCTTATGGACTCACCCTTTGCCTGTACAAACTCTCCTTCGGACTCTTACTCTCCTTGTCCGACCTGTACCATTTTGAAGATGAAGAGGAGGGTGAGCTTGAATACATGAAAAGGGGCATCCCGTCCTGTCCAAACAGGGGCATCCCGTCCTGTCCAAACAGGACAAGAAAGAGAAAGGGAAAGGGAAAGAAAGGGAAAGGGAAAGGGAAAGGGAAAGGGAAAGGGAAAGGGAAAGGGAAAGGGAAAGGGAAAGGGGAAGGGGAAGGGGAAGGGGAAGGGGAAGGGGAAGGGAAAAGGGAAGGGGAAAGGGAAGGGGAAGGGGAAGGAAGGGAAAGGTATAAGACAAATAATAATTGTTGGAAATGTAAAGAAAAAGAAGGAACATTTGATCACATGTGATGGGAATGTAAGAAAATAAAGAACTTCTGGGAAATGATATATACTGAGATGAAAAAGATGTTGAAATATACATTCTTACAAAAACCAGAAGCATTTTTACTTGGTATTATAGGCCAAGACATTAATAGACAAGATGTCAAACTGTTTTATATACAACAACAGCGGCTAGAGTATTGTTAGCCCAGAAATGGAAGCAAGAAGAAATTCTGATGAAAGAAGAATGGCAGACGAAATTAATGGACTATGCAGAATTGGACAAAATGACAGGAAGGATTCGAAACCTGCGGGACCAGAGATTTACAGAAGATTGGAAGAAGTATATGAATTATTTGAAGAGCAACTGTAATCAACAAATTACGCTAGTAGGACTACAAGAAGTTTTGTAAGGAGAAATATGTGAAGTGTTACAAAGTAGAAAAAGATAGAGATATTGGTTATGAGTTTGAAATGTAATAGGGAAAATAAGAAATGCATACTGAGAGATTAGATTGGAAAATTTTCGGACAGGAATGATGGAAGTAAATTTTTTTTGAATAAGATGCAAAAGTATGTTTAATTACTGTTGAAAATGATATGTTAAAAAACTAATACAAGTTTATACATAAAAAAGAAAAAAGAAAAGAAAAGAAAAGAAAAGAAAGGGACAATCACATTTTTCTAGGGATGGGTAGCAACCCTACTGAATACCCAAATGGCCATTTGCTCTGACTGAGCGCTAAAGAATGGTTTGCCTCCGGGTATGTGGGTGGGGGGAGAGCAGTGGGGCAACAGGAAGTGTGGATAAGCCCTTACTGTAGACAACACTGAACTAGATGGACCTGACAAGGCTTGGTGCCAAAAAACCCAGACCTGCCGCCCATCTCCTTGAGTTAGCAGAGTAAGCAAAATGTGTGCAGAGCAATTCCCATGGCGCCGAGGGCAAAAGAGGCAGCAAAAGTTTTCTTCAGTAGTTTGCCAAGGTATAAAGCGTACAATTCACGTTGTGTTTCAGCAGGCAAAGCTTAGCTTTTAGAGCAAACCAGAAATACAAAGCAAAAAACAACAACCCAAAAACCACATGATAAAATGCAAAACGAAAGTAATAAATGTAAAGGCAGAAATCGGAAGCAGAAAGAAGAGTAGCATTGCTCACTAGGCAGCAGATATCTCCTTCCCGGAGAGAGCAGTGCCATTGGAGCATAGATAAAACACACAGCTTGAAAACACCAGCTGTGCTTTGGAAACTTACAGGCCAGCTAGAATGTTCTAGCACATTCCAGCTTTTACTGGCAGCATTGTCGCACATAAAACTTCACTCTTTGACAGGACCAATTGTCTGAGTCAGCATAAGGCCGTTTCCTATATTCCTATGTCCCTATTTTTTCTCCTCTTCATCCAGAGAGATTTTATTTGAGAGACAGAACAGAGGAAGGATTTGGTGCGATGACAGAAGCGAGAACTCAGCGCAACGTTGCCTGCGCAAACGGAAACAGGTTGATTCCTGCAATTTGTAGGTATTTTAGATATATATGATAGGGAGAGAGAGCTCCCTTTGTCCGCTAAGTGGCAGAACACTTAATGGGCCAGAGTGATAAATAGAGCAGGCCGATTGTACGGGATGACAGAGTGCATTGTGGGCCTTTTTCTCTCTCGGCAATGGCCAAGGGATTTACATGCCTGACTCCCATTAGTGCTAACAGTAGCTTTCACACATAAATCGCACAATGCATCGATTGCCATGTAAGACTTCCACTCTCTAGTGCTGGATATAGATAAATGGATTCCCTTCATACTTAGGCTGGGACGCACCTTTCCGTTTGGTCCTACCGGAGAGCACTTTGCATTAAATATTTACAATCAGGGTTTTATTCAGCTCTAAAAGGCCTCTTAGCTGCATGGTACCACTTTGAAACCAAACCCGAGCATCCAACAGTTGTTGCAACCGATCTATATCTAGGTCATAAAATAGCTTTCCAAAAACCAGCAGTTGGTAGGGTTTCAGTTTTTTAACAACTCAACCCTATATGTTTCTACTCCGAAGCATACCCCATTGAGTACAATTGGACTTACTCCTAGGTAACAGTATACCAGACTGGAGCCTAAGCCTTGCAACTACTTACTTTTTCAGTGCTGATGGCACAGTGATGCAAAACCAGCAACTTTTCATTCATTCATATATATATTTTTAAAAATGAATTAATTGAAGTTGGTTTTATTGAAATACGATATTTTAGGCTTATGTTTTATTCATGCGTGTGAGCCACCTTAGCAAGGCTCTACCCTGAAGGCAGCATAGAACTATGTTAAAATAGGAAAATAAATTAATTAGCCGCTACTAGCTGGATAAGTATAAAGTCAGCTCCAAGGGAGTGCTTAAAGGTGTCGTATAGCTTATGCCCACATGTGAATCGAGGTAACTTCAATGGGAACATTATATTGCTAAGATACACAGTGATGCATGCTCACTGCAGCCCAGTGATTTGAAGAAAATGGGTGGGGTTTTTTTTAGATGGGGAGGGGAATCTCTGAGTTGGCCTCATTTGACATCAACACGAAATAGAGCTTTTAGTGTCATTGGCCCAGTCTTCTGGAATACTCTGCCAAGATAGGATTCAGCAGACAACCTGACTTAGAACACTATTTTAAAGACCCGTTAGGTTTAGATAGAGGAGCAGCAGAAGTTGAATGGGGTTTGGCTCTGCTGTGACTTTACTCCAGCTTAGAATAAACTGGCTTGCTTCATGCCAGCTTCTTCTGAGTAGGATTGCTCCCTTCATCCCTGAATGAGTAATGGTGGGGGTAATGTGGTGGATTGTCACAGTCTCTTTCTGTCTTTAAAGTGCAGGTCTTCCTTCAAGCAGAAAAGGGTGTGTATTGTTGCAAATCATACCAGTGCCTGACATCATGACAACTTCAGAAATAAAAGATGGGGTTTATTTCCCCCCTTTCCTGCTTTTGGCAATGAGTGCTGCTGAATGCTGAAAATCATGTAAGGAGCAAGCAAAGAGAATCTGCATATGGTATTCTGTAAGTTTGTTCTGCAATGCCAGTGCAGGGCACGGGGAAATAAGAAACCATCACCTAAACACAATGGACAGAGTGCAGAGACAGTTCCAATACACATCTAATTGCTTCGGATCGGACAGCAACCAAACAAAAAATGACAACAAACTGAGCAGAGTTGTGAGCTTAAGCTTGCAGATTGAGACCAGTGATGAAATTGGGTGTGTGTGTGAAAAGTTTATCATAGGATTAATATCAAAGACTGCTCAAGAGCTGTCACGTGTAAGGTGAGAGGGCCACTGTTGCGAGGGCCTCCCACTCACAAAGGGGGCTGGATCATACCCCCTGCATCATCGGGAAGGTCCCGACCGTGTCATGGTCCCCAGCTAGCCAATCCGGTTGGCCGGGGGGGGCGTGGCTAGGGCTATTTAAACAACCACATGGTCGGGGAATGTCCTTTTGGTTCGGCTTCGCGAATCTCCCTCCCTCCCTACCACCCTCTTTTCAGGTCTTCGACGTTGGCCTTGCTTTGGACCTCAGTTGGTTGCCATTGAGGGGCCTGGTAGGAATCTTTTCCCCTTGGAAAATAGGCACTGGCCATTTGGTTTTCGCCTACCTCGTAGCAATCGTCACAACTTTTGTAAGGTTTGGCAGTTAGGCATTGGTATAACTTGCTCTGGGAGAGGGGAGGTGTGGCCATCACCTCCTTTTTAAGGGTATTCCGTTAAAGGTATCCAGGGTGTGTGGATCTTGTTGAAAGCCTGGATAGGGGCTAGGGCCATGCCACAACCCTCACATTCTGTAACCAATAAAGTTGTGCCCTAAATTTTGCCATTTAACCATTCATCTAATATACTGTGTCCAAGTATCTTTATTCATCATGGGGGGAGGCCTTGGGGTCTTGACGCGCAAAGCAGTTTTTTTGTGTGAGCATGACAGCTCTGCCAAAGCCCACTCTTCTACTCCCTTTTAAAAGTCTCCGGTCAACATTTATGTCAGCACAAAGAACTTCGGCAATGGATCAAGTTGAGAGCCAGTGTGGTGTAGTGGTTAAGAGTGGTAGTCTCGTAACCTGGGGAACCGGGTTCGTGTCTCCGCTCCTCCACATGCAGCTGCTGGGTGACCTTGGGCCGGTCACACTTCTCTCTGAAGTCTCTCAGCCCCACACACCTCACAGAGTGTTTGTTGTGGGGGAGGAAGGGAAAGGAGAAGGTTAGCCGCTTTGAGACTCCTTAAAGGGAGTGAAAGGCGGGATATCAAATCCAAACTGTTCTTCTTCTTCTTGAAGCTGTGGGATCTCTTTCCTTGAGATTTTCAAGAATTGCACAGGGCAGGGCAGTACGTTCCTGAGCACAATTCAAAGTGTTGGTGCTGACCTTTAAAGCCCTAAACGGCCTCAGTCTTGTATACCTAAAGGAGCGTCTCCACCCCCATCATCCAGCCTGGACACTGAGGTCCAGCATCGAGGGCCTTCTGGCAATTCCCTCGCTGTAAGAAGTGAGGTTGCAGGAAACCAGGCAGAGGGCCTTCTCAGTAGTGGCACCCTCCCTGTGGAACGCCCTCCCAGCAGATGTCAAGGCAATAAACAGCTATTTTACTTTTAAATGACAACTGAAGGTGGCCCTGCTTAGCAAAATTTTTAATGTATGACACTGTATTGTTTTTAATATTTGGAGGCCGCCCAGAGTGGCTGGGGAAACTCAGCCAGATGGGCGGGGTATAAATAATAAATTATTATTATATTATTATATATATTACTTTGCTTATCCTTCCTTAGAGCACAGGCCCAGATGAGCGGTAGCCAATGGGGTGATATTGAATGAAAGAATCACAGAGTTGGAAGGGACACTGAGGATCATCTAGTCCAACCCCCTGCTATGCAAAAATATGCAGCTGTCCCATATGGGGATCGAACTTCCAACCTTGGCATTATGAATAGATCAATCAATCAATCTTTCAGAAAGTTTTCCCAGGATGCTGGACTACAACACTCATCAGCACCAGCCAGCTTGACCAATGGTTGGGGATGTTGGGAGTTGTAGTTCAACAACATCTGAAGGACCCCACAGTACACAGGGCATCCCTGAGTTAAATTGTTGAAAGTTCTAGCCCACTCACACCATAAATTGAAAGGACATTTATACTGCTTTAACAGTCATGGCGAAGATCATGGCCACTGGTCCCATCACCTCCTGGCAAATAGAAGGGGAAGAAATGGAGGAAGTGAGGGATTTTACTTTCTTGGGCTCCATGATCACTTAAAAAGTAGAGACATCACCTTGCCAACAAAGGTCTGTATAGTAAAAGCTATGGTTTTCCCAGTAGTGATGTATGGAAGTGAGAGCTGGACCATAAAGAAGGCTGATCACCGAAGAATTGATGCTTTTGAATTATGGTGCTGGAGGCGACTCTTGGCAGTCCCATGGACTGCAAGAAGACCAAACCTATCCATTCTTAAGAAATCAGCCCTGAGTGCTCACTGGAAGGACAGATCCTGAAGCTGAGGCTCCAATACTTCCACCTCATGAGAAGAGAAGACTGAGTGCTCACTGGAAAAGACCCTGATATTGGGAAAGATGGAGGGCACAAGAGGAAGGGGATGAGAGAGGATGAGATGGTTGGATAGTGTTCTCGAAGCTACCAGCATGAGTTTGACCAAACTGCAGGAGGCAGTGGAAGACAGGAGTGCCTGGCGTGCTCTGGTCCATGGGGTCACGAAGAGTCGGACACGACTAAATGACTAAATGACTAAACAACAACAACAGTCATAGCTTCCTCCAAAGTATCATGGGAACTGTAGTTTGTCCCATGCAAAGCTACAACCCCCAGCCCTCTTAAAAAACCACAGTTCCCATGATTTTTCGGGGAGAAGCTAGTGCTTTAATTGTTCTTTGTGGATGTGTCTATCCTACATTCTTTTACTCTGAACACCTACATTCCATAGCATTTTTGTTATATTTTCTCCCGACGTTTCAGATGTGAAAACATGCCTAGAAGCATTGCCTTTTCTAGGGTATATAAAAAAGCCACACATTAGGGGAAAAAAGAGAAGCGTTCTGTACTTTTTAAAATACTGCACATTAGCAGTTGGGGACAATTTTGTGCAGCAGCAATCCTTGAAATCTTCAAGTACTTTTGTGATTTGGGATCTCGCGTTGATACTTGCAAAAGGAATTGCCCTCCTCTTCAAATAATGGTCTTTTGGAGTTCTGAGTACACAATCTGCAAATGCCTCAATGCTGATTCCCAAGTGGAATTTTGAGCCTGTTATTTAGATTTATGTTGTGTGTTTTTTAAAAATTGTTACGTAAAGCAGCATTTGAGTCCTCTCAGGCTTGTGTTCTGGGATGGTGAATAATTCAAAGGAAGACTCAAAGGGTGTCTTTTCAATTTTCCTCCAGTCTCCCTATAGCCTCCAAAATCAGGAAGTCATTTAGCCCCTAAACATGCCAAGCCCTTCAAATCCTTGGTCTTCAAAGGACCAATTTAAATAGAAGCACATTTTTTAAAAACCACCCACCCCACAACCAATCAATCACAACATCCTTATGTTAGGAGTGTTCCAAGAAAAAAACTGACATAAAAAAACCACCTTATATTACAGCATCTATTATCAGCAAATCAAAAACTGAGCAACCACACCTGCTATTTATTGTAATTTATTTATTTAAATAATTCATTTATTACATGTTGTTGTTTTACCCACAGCACCACCCGCATCCCAGGCAAACAGAATAAGATGGCCAAAATGAATAGCTTGAAATCAGTATATGCTAAGCCTTTTGGCTCAATCAACCCCCATTCACGTCAATCTCCCTCTTCATCTTCATTTGACCCAATAATCGCACCAATTATTTTAACTTCATTTCTCCTAATCTTTAATTTTAAATTTAACATTAATTAACCATTTTGGATAGTGATTTCCCCCCTACCTGATTAATTTCTCACAAAGACAGGAAATGGAAAGCAATTTTGTTTTTATTAGCGTTAAAATTATTCCAGCTCAAAATTGCTTGCAAAATGAGCAAGTGGCACCCTTGATTGCTCTCCAGATAAGCACAGCTGGAGAACCTAACAAATTATTCCCTCCCCCCATCAAACTTCATTACTATTAGCTAAATGCAATTAGTCAAAAAGTGACTTCCATTGAGAGCTTTGGGAACACTACAAAAGTCATTCAAGAAAATAAATTTGACTTGTATATGTATTTACTTTTATGCTTTCCCTTTTCTCATTTTTCCAATATTTCAGCAAATGTATTGCTTCCAGAAAGAGCAGGTTAATAAATTTCTAAAAGCAGTTCTGGGAATGTCAGTGGTTCTGTGTCTCTGCTGAAAACTGAAGCTTGACTATTAGGGAGCTGATGAAACATACTAGATTATGGGTGCAGTTCACAACAGTCTATGCATCGCCACTTGCTTGAGCGACAAAATGACTAAGCCTATTATTCACTCTGCCACTAGGGTAAGAATTAAACTCCTGTACCTGCTTTCAGCTTTAAACCCAGGTTGTGAGGGGCTGGGGGAGTCACTGACTATAGAATCTTATTTTGCATTGTGCAAGGGAGCATAAAAAATACTCCCCATGCTTTCCAGCTTTATATATTTTTTCTTTACTAAACCAATATTGTTTTTATTGAGCATCATGAAATATGCACATCAAGAAGTGCTAGTTATTCAACGGAATAGGGAGAAACAGACCAAATAAATGAATAAATGAGAAACGAAACCTGAACATCTCAGGTGGACAGGGCTGGGCGATATATCAATTTATTGTCCAAAGCTGGTGTGAAATCCATATCATGATATCAGTGGACCTGGCAATATATATCAAATCATGATATGTGTTAGCGCTGGGTGATATATTGCCCCAACCAGTTTGAAGTGCATATCGTGATATCAGTTTCATAATTTTTGACCTGGTAATATATTGTGAATCATGATGTATGTGTGTGTTCCATGGAAAAATCACAATGTGAAGCCATCCAGTGCGTCCAAATAGCTCGATCCTTATTTCAGACATTGTGATATCTCAGTATATTGCTATGTTTAGCTGGTTGTATATCGTAATGTTGAAAACCAGATATCACCCAGCCCTAGACAGGGCATAGGTAGCAAATGTGCTGCCTTGCAGCTGTCAAATACTACTGTTACAACTTCCATCATCGCTAACCATTAGCCATGATAGCTGGGGCTGATGGGAATTAAGAGTCCAGCAACAGCTGGAGGACACCAGGACCATCCCAGAATACAGGAGGGGTTTGGTGAAGTTCAAGGATGACATGACCAGGCGACCTTCTACTCCAGGGGTGGGAAATTTGCAGCTCTTGGGCTAATTTCATGCAGGTAAGTGGGAGCACGGAGGGTAGAAAAAAGGGGGTTGGAAGAAGTCAACATGGATTGAGCAATAGAAGGAGTTAGGTGGCAAAGCTCTCTATAAGCAATCAGTTTAGACCAGGCTTCCTCAACCTCGGCCCTCCAGATGTTTTTGGCCTACAACTCCCTTGATCCCTAGCTAGCAGGACCAGTGGTCAGGGATGATGGGAATTGTAGTCTCAAAACATCTGGAGGGCCGAGGTTGAGGAAGCCTGGTTTAGACTCTGGCAAGAAAAATCTGTCCCTCCCCTGGCAACCTGTTGGGTGTGAAGGGAGAGGGGAGAAAAAGATAGGTGGCCCTTCATAGGAAACCACCCACCCACCCTCTGCATCTTAAATTTCTGCTTCTGAAAAGCCAGTCTATTACAGAGATTGTGTCTCGAGGCCCTAAGACCCACCCCCAAAATAAATACACACGGACACTTATATTAGTTTAAGTTTTGGGGCAAATATTTTGGCCTCAACTTTATTGAAATACAATCATGTGAGCGGTATTGGCTTAGGCATTGACTCCCCACTATAACTGGCTCCACCTCTCAGGGTGATCGTCAAATGGGGTAAACCAAACGAGGGAGCTAGGTCAATGAGGACCAACCTAAGCTCACCCCGGGGTTCCTGTGGTCCTGGCATGGCCCTAGCTCCTCAAGCGGACTTCGGATGAGATCCAGGACCCCCAGATTCCTTTAACAGAATACCCAGTTCCTGGAGGGGCAGGTGACGGCCACACCTCCCCTCCCCACAATCCAACTGAGCCAATGCCTAACTGCCACCTTACAAGTTGTGACAATTTGCTAAGGGGTAGGTGAAAACCAAATGGCTAAAGCCAATCTGCCAAATGGAAAAAATTCCTACCCAGCCCCTGTTCCAAAACAGGAGACCCAAACCAAAGCAAGGCCAAGCGACTCTGCCTAAATGAGGGAAGGAGGGCGGGTTTTCAACAGTACGAAGCAAGTGCCTCTCCTTGCGTCACACTGCCATTTTTAAAGCCCCTGGGATCACACCACCCACTGGCTATTGGCTAAAATCGCCTGGCGTGATCCCAGGAGAATGGCCAGGATTTCCTGCTCCTTCCCCCCATTTTAACCCTATCAGATGAGCTCTTGGGTCCCACGCGCAACCAGGACCCTCTGTTATGAGGATCCCATAAGGTTTCAACCCATCCTTCTGCCTTTGTTGATTTGTTTCAAAATTCATCATGAAAATTCAGCGGCATTTCCACGAAATTTTCTCCTAATATGTTTGCGACCTTTCCCTTATCTAATACCTTTTTAAAGGTGATCTTCACTAATATATTCCTTTCCTCCCTGCACCCTTTACCCTAACAAATGCATTTTTGTATATATTACTTGTCTGGAGGGCTGTATTGCAAAATTCAGAGAAGTGCAAATATTGAAGGACGGCTGTTTTAGTTGATCAGTTGTTTTGAAAAGTGTGAATTTGATATGCTTGCCTACAAATGCAAAGAGAATCAAGTTTCCCATCCCCTGTCCTACTTGTGAGCAGAGCAGTCCCCTTCAGAGCAACGCCAATATGTATTGGCTAACCATCCTGCAACCATGCCTTGTCCCATATATTCCTGTTTGCCCCTTTGTGCATTCAGACTGGATGGCTAGAAGACTCTCATGTTTCCAATACATTATGAAAAATTTGAAGATGAATACCTTAACCATAAAGAGAGCAAACACTCCATGTTTCATTGTAGTACATATATTTGTAAGTTCCTGTAATATCTTCTAGTTTACTCTAATATGGATGTCAGTTTGGGTAAAGGAGATCGCTTTGTTACAAAAAGACACGCTTGACTCACAGAAATCCGTGCAGAGAAATCTAAGCAAGAATTTCCACTGTTTCCTCTTTGGTGGGGGTGAATAGATCTTATTTAACAAGGCCTGGCGTTATAATTGGTTATTGGGATCGGGAATAGCAAGGTTCTATTTTCTTGTCAGGGGTATATATGATATTTCCAGCTATATTTAAATGTGATCAAAAATCAGGAGAGAGAGAAAGGAGAATGAAAGTGAGATTATATGGGCAACCTCTCTGCTATTCAATATTTAATGAGTGTAGGATTTGCAGTCTTCACAAACACATTTATAACTGCAGACATGTCAATATTTTTAAAGGTCAAGTAGGATTCGCCACATTCCTTGTAATTACAATCTTCAGTCTGGAGGAATCGTGACTCTTGGTGATCTCATCCCATAACCTTAACATTGAAGTTTGGCTCTCTGCGGAATTTGCTCAAAAGGATCTGACTCGTTCAAAAGAAACTGTCCGGTGAATTTTCTGTTAGCCAGCAATTTTTATACACACAACTATTATAGACTGGAGAGACTTTCTGCTTCTCCTTCAATCCTTTGGGCAGGAAGGTTGCTCACATTTCTATATAGTTTTCCAGGGCTTGTTGATAAAACCAGTGCAAATTCCCAACACTGTTTCAGAGACTGTTGATTGAGATGGCAATCCTAAACATGCTGACTCGGAATGGTATAATGGTTAGAGGGTAGGACTAGAACTGGGGAGATCAGGGTTCAAACCCCCATTCATCCATGAAGCTCACTGGGTGAACTTGGGCCAGTCACTGCCTTGCAGCCGAACCTACCTCACTGGCCTGTTGTTGATGATAATATGGAGATGGGGAAAACACATATGCTCTTCTTAGAGGATTGGTGGGATATAAATTAAAAACTGATAATTAATTGATTCAAAGTGCCGGCCTTAAACTGCAATACCTCAAGGACTGCCTCTCTTCATATAAACCAGCCTGGACAGTGGGGTCGTCATGTGAGGCTCTTCTTTGTGTGCCTCCTCCATGAGAAGTCCAGAGGGTGGAAACGCAAGAACATGGCCTTTTCTGCAGTGGCTTCCAGTTTGTGGAATGCTCGCTCCAGGGAGGTACACCAGGCACCTTCATTATACACCTTTAGGTTCCAGGTGGAAACATTCCTCTTCAGCTAGGCCTTTGGCTGACTAACATCCCATATTATTTAAAAATGTGTTTGTGGCAGGGAGGGGAGGGAGAGGCGTTATTGGTTTGGTTTGCTCTTGTTCTTTTTGTGTTTTTATCTTGTATTTTTCATGCTGTGAAGTGCCCTGAGTAATACAGATGGAGGACGGTATACAAATTATTATTATTATTATTATTATTAATAATAATAATAATAATAATAATGTACTACCTTCTGCTCTCCTGCCACCCCCTGTCCATGATTAACTATTTCCCCCATTTGATATCAAATTTGACATGTTGTTATATCCCTCTCAATCCCTTTGGCTCACAGGCAGATGTTCAGCAAATGACAAACCTGTACTGGAGCTTCTCATTTTCTGTCAGCTGAATATTTTATAATTTGTTCATTTTTTTTTTTTGGCTTTCAAGTTTATCTGCAGATCACTTTTTATGTTGTTGCTTAACGCAGCCTTCCTTTGCCTGGCACCACCCAGATGTTTTGGACTACAAGTTCCATCAGCCCCCAGCCAGCACACAGCTTAGCAGGCTTATTTAAAGACTGATCATGAAACAGGTTTGATGTGTCTAATAAGTATTCATCCGAAGCTTTGGTGTCGAGACCATTACCAATGATGCTAATATAGCTATGCTGACCCCCAATAATAAATAACCAGATTAGCTGTCAAGAGCCCTTTTCATGCATGACTCTTATGTACAGTAGAATGTTCGCAGTTTAAAGCAGAAATGGGGACATGCTTCTCACTTGACATTGTGTCCCTGTCCTTTGGCATCCACACTTTTGGGCATGCATTTCTGCAAAGGAAACACTGCGCGGAAGCAGTTACCAGTGTATAGAAGCTCCACTTGATGGGAACAGCTTCTATGCATGAGCAAATATTCATGTACAGGGCTCCTTTGCAGGCAAATGTACTCAATATACAGATGTCGGAAGGTGGGGCTAGCATGGGGCTTTGATGCTGGAAGAGGGACAAGAAGCATCATCATCATCATTAATTCCATGTCGATAAGAAGGTCGGCGGTTCAAATCCCCGCAACGGGGTGAGCTCCCGTTGCTCGATCCCTGCTCCTGCCAACCTAGCAGTTTGAAAGCACGTCAAAGTACAAGTAGATAAATAGGTACCGCTCCAGTGGGAAGATAAACGGTGTTTCCGTGCGCTGCTCTGGTTCGCCAGAAGCGGTTTAGTCATGCTGGCCACATGACCCGGAAGCTGTACGCCGGCTCCCTCGGCCAGTAAAGCTAGATGAGCGCAGCAACCCCAGAGTCGGCCATGACTGGACCTAATGATTAGATGTCCCTTTACCTTTATACCACTTTATATTTTAAACAACGAATCTCAAAGCAGTTTACAACACATTAAAGCATCAGATAAAGCAATCTAGAATAAAACTAATTCAAGCTTCAAGGAAAATATTTCAGATCCTTCTTTAAGTGACATTTTGCTTTTCCCCAGTTACCAAACTGCTGTTCAAAGATCTTCATGTGGTTGCAAATGGACTTGCATCAGTTGCAAAACAAGCCTGGTTCCTGGCTAATTTCGAACACGGAAAGTATTAGATCAAGTGGAGAGGTATACACTTCTCGGAAAACCAGCTGCTTTCCCCTCCATCACTACTTTTTAAC
This sequence comes from Podarcis cretensis, assembly GCF_951804945.1. Taxonomy (NCBI): domain Eukaryota; kingdom Metazoa; phylum Chordata; class Lepidosauria; order Squamata; family Lacertidae; genus Podarcis; species Podarcis cretensis. The sequence continues at coordinate 124,715,194 of NC_137170.1, forward strand.
TGTTAATCCCTTTTGTGTGTGTTTTCAAATTCCACTCTCTCTCCAGTTTTGGAAAGATCAGCAAAGTAGGAAGCTTGAAAACTGGTGTGTGTGTGTGTGTGTGTGTGTTCTTCAGAGGTTGCAATACAAAAAATGTTGAAGTTAATATTTTTAAAAACAGCGAGGAAGAAAGCAAATCTGATAAACACCAATTAAAATATATGTCCCCACTCCTGCTTTGAACCATGAGTGCCCTACACATGTGTAACAAATACATCTCCAGTTTCAATTGGCAATTATGGTTGCCAGTGTTTAAATGGCAGGGCTCTTGTGCCTGATTCACTCATACGAAAGGTAAAAGGCATCGACTGGACCTTTCTCTGGGATGGTGATATAGGTATAAAGGTAAAGGTAAAGGTTAAGTCCAGTCAAAGGCGACCATGGGGTTGTGGCGCTCATCTTGCTTTCAGGCTGAGGGAGTTTTCCGGGTCATGTGGCCAGCATGACTAAACCACTAGTGGCACATGGAGGACCATGACGAGTGCCAGAGCGCATGGAAATGCCATTTACTTTCCTGCCACAGCGGTACCTATTTATCTACTTGAACTGGTGTGCTTTCAAACTGCTAGGTTGGCAGGAGCTGGGACAGAGCAACGGGAACTCACCCTGTCACGGGGATTCAAACCACCGACCTTCCGATCAGCAAGCCCAAGACCACAGCGCAGGCAGCTACCTTTTTACTGAGTCAGACCACCTAGCTCTTTTTTTAAAAATATAATTTTTATTAGTTTTTTTAACATATCATTTTCAACAGTAATTAAACATACTTTTACATCTTATTCAAATTCTTGACTTCCATCAAGCCTGTCTGAAATTTTTCCAATCTAATCTCTCAGTATGCATTTCTTATTTTCCCTATTACATTTCAAACTCATAACCAATATCTCTATCTTTTTCTACTTTGTAACACTTCACATATTTCTCCTTACAAAACTTCTTGTAGTCCTACTAGCGTAATTTGTTGATTACAGTTGCTCTTCAAATAATTCATATACTTCTTCCAATCTTCTGTAAATCTCTGGTCCCGCAGGTTTCAAATCCTTCCTGTCATTTTGTCCAATTCTGCATAGTCTATTAATTTCGTCTGCCATTCTTCTTTCGTTGGAATTTCTTCTTGCTTCCATTTCTGGGCTAACAATACCCTTGCCGCTGTTGTTGTATATAAAAACAGTTTGACATCTTGTCTATTAATGTCTTGGCCTATAATACCAAGTAAAAATGCTTCTGGTTTTTTAAAGAATGTATATTTCAACATCTTTTTCATCTCATTATATATCATTTCCCAGAAGTTCTTTATTTTCTTACATTCCCACCACATGTGATAAAATGTTCCTTCTTTTTCTTTACATTTCCAGCATTTATTATTTGTCTTATACCTTTCCTTTCCTTCCCCTTCCCCTTCCCCTTCCCCTTCCCCTTTCTTGTCCTGTTTGGACTTCAAACAAGATGCCCCTTTTCATGTATTCGAGCTCACCCTCCTCTTCATCCCAAAATGGTGCGGGTCGGACAAGGAGAGTAAGAGTCCAATTCTGCATAGTCACCTAGCTCAGTATGGTCTACATTGACTAGCTGGGGCTCTCCTGGGTATCAGTCCCAGCTTTACCTAGAGATGCCAGGGTCTGAACCCAGGAAAGGAGAAGCTTCTCATGATTGATTTCTGCACTTCTGTCATGTGGCCATTATAAATGTACAGGAACCCTACCTAAGAAAAGCAAGAGTGACTAACCTCCTGGCAATATATTTGATGGCAGCTTCAAACTGGCATAAATGAGAACCTGAAGGCAAAAAAGGAAAAAGCTTCAGTTGATTATCTCCTTGCCGTTTGGAGCCTAAAAGAGGAAAGAACCTAAGATAATGACAAATATAGAACTATCAGGTATTTCTGTAGCTGGATCCCAACGGCCTAACTTGGGCAATAGTTTTGTTGCTGATCTTCCAAACACAGATCTATTGCCCCAGCCCTCCCAAAGTAGCAGTAATGGGTTGAAATTAGTGGAAATCCACCATCAACAGCATGCTACCACTGATCTGATTACCTTCCAATGTTTTTGAGAACAAATTCTTTGGTATATCTTATATTGCACAGGGGGATTCATCTAATGACGGGGAACTGAACTGACAGAAGAGAATGGCAGCACCCCTGCAAAATTTCATTTGAGCTGCTTGGAGCTGATTATAGCCAGAGGTTAAGCCAAAAGCTAAAATTGCTGGAAGCCAGGCCTCCAAATTAGCCCAGTTAATGTCTTTTCATGCCAAAGTTTCTTTCCTAACACTTTTGCGATAGAAAATGGGATGGTAGTAATGATGAAGGAGGAGGCAGGGGTGTGTGTGTGCAAGGTTTAAAATAACACATTTTGATGGATTTTTCTGATGATGGAGCAGGAATTTCTCAAGTATTCCGGATGCCTCTCGAATGCTGGCTTATACAACCCATTATTAATATGCTCATGTTAACCTCTGCTTTGTTTGAACTTTGAGGGTTGTTAGAGATGCAAGTAAATAGAAGGAAACTCAGTCCCTGGCAAGATCCCGGGCAATCAGTTTTCCGTAGCTGAGTTTTTTTTATTTCCAGTGGGTGGTGTTGTGTCTACCGCTGAAAAAACTGAGCTACAATTCAAAGGTGTAGCAAATGGCTTCGTGTCTGTTTTCAATCCCATCACAAATTTACAGGAAGGAATTATTATTATTATTATTACATTTATACCCTGCCAGATGGGATAGCTTCCAACACATATAAAAGTATAATAAATGTCAAACATTAAGAACTTCCCAATACAGGGCTGCCTTCCGATATCTTCTAAAAGTTGTGTAGTTCTTGACATCTGTTGAGGAGGGTGCCATTGCTGAGAAGGCCCTCTGCCTGGTTCCCTGTAACTTTCTCACAGTGAGGTAACTGCCAGAAAGCCCTTGGAGGTGAGCTTCAGGGTCTGGGCTGAATGATGAGGGTGGAGACACTCCTTCAGGAACTGGCTAATCCAGAATGCAGCAGCTAGACTGGTGACCGGGACCGGCCACTGAGACTACAAAACACCGTTCCTGAAAGACCTACATTGGCTCCCAGTACATTTTTGGCCACAATTCAAAGTGTTGGTGCTGACCTTGAAAGCCGTAAATGGCCTTGGCCCAGTAAACCTGAAGGAGCGTCTTCACTCCCATCGTTCAGCCCAGCCACTGAGGTCCAGCTCCAAGGGCCTTCTGGCAGTTCCCTTTCTTGCCTACAAATTCCATCCACTTATGTGAAAAGAAAAGAAGTAATATTCATGTATAGGTTCCTCATTATAGTCAATGGGGGTGAAACAGAGTTTCAAAGTAAAGAGATCAGATTTGAGCCTGAATAACAAATCAAATCAGGATGAAATAGTACCGATCCCAAACAAATTGTGCTGCTGCTGAACACTGCAGAGGAACCACAAGGCAAATCATGTGGTCGTTGCAGATCCTTAATATTTACTTTCAAAGCTGTAATAAGCAAGGGTTAAAAATAATAATGAGAGGACTTATGGCTAGAGCATGAATTTATCAACAAGCATTAAATCAAATTATGCCATTTTTCTAATAAAAATGGGAGATTCATTTAAAAATAAATAAACGTGATATTTAAATGTGGAATGCATTTATTCTCCAACGAATTAGGCTTTCTCTGCATGTACTACTATTTGTAATCCTGCCAGTAGTTTTTCAAAGCAGCCTGTGATAATTAAATCTAGTTTTTCATATTAACAGAAGTATGAAGCACAATGCCACACAAATCTGCTGCTTTGTGTACAAGAAAGCTTAAGGGATGTTCCGCAATCTGTATACTGCTGCAACTTTCACATGGTACAAAAATAACTACACGAGGATGGACTGAGAAGAAAACCCCCTCTTTAACAAAACAACAACCCTGAAGACTTGAAAATGGATTTTAATCGCGAAGCACTGAATGCTCAAAGCACACTAAAGGATGCTAAACTTTTCTCCTAAGATTTCTGCCCCCTCCCCATGTTCTAGCCCACTCCCAGTGCTTTGGGAAGCTGTGAATTCTTCATCAGTATTCATAGCTGTGCACTGCAAAACAACTCGCTCTTGTTGAATCACAGTTCATTTGATAAATTGAAAAAGGAAAAAGTCATCAACAGCCACAAATAGCTAGTTGCAATAATTAAAATAGGCATATGCTGTAAGCTGCCCAGATTGGCTGGGGAAACCCAGTCAGATGGGCGGAGTATAAATAATAAAATCATCATCATCATCATCATCATCATCATCATCATCTATGTAGCCATTCACAATCCCTCCAGTTGATTGATTGATATTATAGTTGTACCTTGGATCTTGAATGCCTTGGTACTCAGATGTTTTGGCTCCCGAATGCCACAAACCTGGAAGTGTGTGTTCCGGTTTGTGAACATTCTTTGGAACCCGAACATCTGACACGGCTTCGGCAGCTTCTGATTGGCTGCAGGAGCTTCTTGCAGCCAATCAGAAGCCATGCTTTGGTTTCCAAATGTTTGGGAAGTCGGACAGACTTCCGGAACGGATTCAGTTCGACTTCCGTGGTACGGCTGTACTTATTTATTTCTTCAGAAATATTTAGATCCCAACTTATTTTATTTTATTTATAATATTTATTATCCACTCTTCACCATGAGACCCAAGGTGGGTTATTGAAAACGGAAAATATGATTTTGAAACATATAAAAAAAATCACTGCAGTTTTACAATATATAAAACTGTATGAAGGTCCTGTTTGCACCATAAGTTTAAACATAACATGGTAAGGGCATTGAAAGTTGTTAAGAAATCCCTATAATGAAACAGAAGAACGTGAATTCAGCAAAATTTATAGCCCTGAGAGGCTCTCAAAGTGACCTACAAAAAGCCCTCAAACTAGCATCACACTCAAATCTAGGTCAGGGGCAGAATTGTGCCAGGATTATTCTGGCAGCATGTCTTGCCCAAATCCTGTACTTCCCTAAACTAGGCATGCAGTTTCTGCCAAAGACCTGCGATGCAAGGGAGGGGAGCTCTGAGCAGCTCGGATCTTTTTATAAGTGTGATAAGGCTATCCCTGTCACAGGCAGAAAATTTAACATTCCAATAATAGCCAGTAATAAAACTGCATTTTAGTAGACAGCAGGTCTCTCTACAGCAGTTTCATGTTCACTGGAGGCTATTTCTGACAGGTAAAGGCTGATGACTTCCAGTAGCTCAGAAGTACACCTCCTGCCAACATTGTACATGGCTTATTAGGTTTTATAAAGATGATTAGTGAGTGATTTGTGAGTGAGATATATTTTATGGCTTGTACCACTTATTGAGAACCCACATTCATTTCTCTCTCACACACACTCACACTCCTTCTCATCCCCTGGTCAAAGTCAAGCAGTAAAAGATAACATTCTAGAAGCTTTAATATACCAACCTCTCAGAGGCAATGGGAGAACATTTTGTTTCCCAGCTGACACTGATGCTATCTTTGCGGACACAATGGCAGAGCTGGCTCTAGGTAAGGCAGGGCTCTCTTCCTCCTTGAAGCCACCTTCCTGTTCCAGATATAAAAGGCAGCTGAATGAATACGCTTCCAACTCTGCTCACTTACATGAGTTGTTGGAAGACTTCTGCTTTGGTGATCACTTGTAGCTGAGTAAGATTGTCTTCCATAAACACGGTCTTAACAGTGAGTCCGTAAGTGACTGCGGAGGCCAATTCTGGATCCACACATCCTTCCACAGTGGGGACATAGGTTTCCCGGCGGTAGTTGATAGCGGTGAGGGTTTGCCAAGCGTGCCTTCCTCTTAGCACGTTTCTCCCTTGCACGTTTCTCCCCTGAGTTCGAGTGTCTTCAAAGCCCATGACACCTTTGGCAAAGGCTGTTCTCCAATTGGAGAGCTCGCAGGCCAGTGTTTCCCAGTTGTTGGCGTTTATACTACATTTTTAAAGATTTGCCTTGAGAGAGTCTATAAACCTCTTTTGTTGACCACCAACATTACGCTTTCCATTTTTAAGTTCGGAATAGAGTAGTTGCTTTGGAAGATGATGATCAGGCATCTGAACAACATGACCAGTCCAACGTAGTTGATGTTGAAGAATCATTGCTTCGACACTGGTGATCTTTGCTTCTTCCAGTACACTGGCATTAGTTCGCCTGTCTTCCCAAGTGAAAATATTTGCCCATGATGTTGCAAGCTTTATCCACGCTGGAGAGCCTTTGATGTCTGCAAACTTCATCCACTTCTGCCAAAAAGAACAGAAAAAACACAATATTTGGGTTTCTCTATAGTCAATAAGGAGGCGAATGAAACAGACTCAGAGTGAGCCAAATCGAGCAGCCTACAAAGTGCCTTGAAATGCAGTGGACTTTTATTTTAAGGGCCAAATCTGGGTGTGAACTGAATCTTGTGGGATAGTGGACACCTCTGTTCATCAGGTGCCTCATTGCCAGCTCTGACAAACTCTGTCAATCTAGACATCATAAGAGAGACTGGATGAAACTGAAGTGGAACGTACACAAAAAACCTGTTTTTGAAGCTTGCATGCCTATCAATTAAACTATTTATTTATCCAATTTATACATTGCCTTTCATCTAACAAGCTTTGGCAAGCCAGCATACATAGTTCTCCTTGCCTTCCATCTGACCTTCACAGCCACCCTGTGTGATAGGTTAGAGAGAATGAGTAGCCCAAGGTCATCCAGTTTCCATGGCTTGTATCCTAATGTAGCAAAGCCTGATATGGCAGTACTTAGCTTGCTTCAGAAGACGTGTATCACAGATCCCAACCCTCCTCCCAACGAAGAAACCTCAAACTGATGCGGATGATAAATAATACATTGCTCAGGAATCTTCTTTGGGAGTTTTGCCAAGCTTGTAAATGAAAAGATAGTGTCACGAAATAAAAAACAGATAAATAAATTGGAGCTTCGTCCTGAACTGTGGAGTGAATCAGTCTTTTTCCAGCTTGAAAAGTTTTATGGCACAAATGTTTTATTATTATTATTTTTTATGCTTTGAAATATGCAGCAACATAAAAATGCAATGGTTGGCTTAACCTATAAAGAGTTTTCTAATCAGTTAGTTCCTGACAGAAGGTAGAATTTGTATCATGGTGGAAGATTTATTTATTTATTTTCCCTCTTTCTTTCTTTCTTTCTTTCTTTCTTTCTTTCTCTCCAAAACCTTGGGTTGCCTTAAAGTTATTTGGTATTATGAGGGTATGTGTCCAGGTGTAGGGAAAACGCTGTGGCTGCATATATAAAAAAAGAACTTTAGATTTATGTCTGTGCATCTCCTGAGCTGCTTTCTTATAACTCAGCTGGGAAAACTGCATGGAGGGAGGAGGATATGCAGAGGGAAAGAAATAGAATGGGCTGCAAATTTGTCTTCTGCTTTGGCATGTGGAGCTGGATCAAGCCATTAGACATGACATTTCCTGGTTCCCGCAAATCACCTGAATCCATGGTGATTGTGAAAGTGGAACTGGGAAAAGGGCATGAATTAACACCAGCTCCCTTGAAACCTGCACTGTGTCAGCTCTAGGATTTTGGAAGTGCTTGGGCATGCCTTCCTTTGTGGGGCCCCTGAGCCTAGAAGGGGTGGATTGTGCATTCTCTCCGACATCATTTGTTGCGCTCTGCAAAGTCAAAACGATAGTCCTGCTAAGGTGGATGTTGTTTCTGTTTGCTGTCAGTTGCCTTGGGCAGTGGTGGAGCAAGGGGGTGTGCGGTGGGTGCAGTCCGACCCAGGTGTCACCACTGAGGGGGGTGACAAAATGCCGGGCGGCACTCACCACAGGGCCTGTACTGTGCCCGAGCCACGCGTCTCTCCTGGGAGTAACGTGCTGGCTTGGGTGCCCGCAGGCTCCGCCTTCTGCCTCCCCCTCAGCTGTAGGGCAGCTGAGCGGGAGGAGGCAGGGAGACTCCTTGAAGGCCCCACAGAGCATCCTGCCCTAGCTGGCCCTGGCCCGCAGGGTGCTGGCCCCACCACTGGGCACAGGGCACATGCGCCTCCCCAGGAATGAGATCATTACCTCACTCTTACTTAGCATCCCAGGCCGCCCATCTGAGGCCACATTGTTCTTTCTTTTATCAGATCAAAATGATCAGACAACAGCAAAGGATGCTAGGTTTATCGAGGGTGCAATGAGATTAAGGACCACTATCTGAATGATAATCTTGGCCATTTGATTGCCCTTTTTACCCATTGTTGTCTTTTTTATTTGTATATATTTTATTTGTATATATTGCTTGTTTTATGTTGCTATGGCCATTGGCTAATGTGAATAAAGTTTATCTTATCTCATCTATCCCCAGGCGCCTGATCGGCTTGCTCTGCTGCTGGCCTTGGGGTCCCCATAGGAAAGAAAAGCAGGCGATACGCAATCAACGAAATGAAATGAAATATTTCAAGGTCTGGTGTTGACCTATAGCTTGTCTAGTCCATGCTAGTGGCACATGAGTGGAAATAATAGCAAGCCAATTCTGCATTCTCCAATTCAGGCTGTAGTCTAGTTGGATTTGAATGGATGAGAGCCACAAAAACAATGGCTCTAGGCACCACTGCCTACATATGTCACATAATCCTAGGATACCTTGACACTTATTCTCCATATCCTCTAAGTGTCCCTTGGTCTGGGCACCAGAGGTTTCACCACTCCAGACCCTTCCTGCTTGGCCTGATGTGGCTGTGTACACACCATCACTTTAAAGCACACTTAAAGCTCAAAGAATTCTGGGCACTCATTTGCTGGGAATTGTAACTTTATTGGGATAATATTTTGAGGGAAATAATATGTTTCAAATGTGCTTTGAAGGTATAGTGCATACCCAGCCTTAGTGCAGCGTCCATAGAAGTTGCCTTCCTGAGCACTGGGAAGAATGCATGCTTATTGGAAGAACTATAAGAAAAGAGTTGGATACTTCTTGCATTCCCTGACCACCATTTTCTCTTGACTGCCATCCTGCTGCAGCCATAAAGATAAAGGTACCGCTGACTGTTAGGTCCAGTCGCAAATGACTCTGGGGTTGCAGCTCTCATCTAGCTTTACTGGCCGAGGGAGCTGGCATTTGTCCGCAGACAGCTTCTGGGTCATGTGGCCAGCATGACTAAGCCGCTTCTGGTGAACCAGAGCAGCGCACGGAAATGCTGTTTACCTTCCCGCCGGAGCGGTACCTATTTATCTACTTGCACTTTGACGTGCTTTCGAACAGCTAGGTTGGCAGGAGCTGGGATCGAGCAACGGGAGCTCACCCCATTGCGGGGATTCAAACCACCAACCTTCTGATCAGCAAGTCCTAGGGTCTGCGGTTTGGACCACAGCATCACCTGCGGTAAAGGTAAAGGGACCCCTGACCATTAGGTCCAGTCATGGCTGACTTGGGGGTTGCAGTGCTCATCTCGCTTTATTGGCCGTGGGTACCGGCGTACAGCTGGGATCGAGCAACGGGAGCTCACCCCGTCACGGGGATTCAAACCGCCGACCTTCTGATCAGCAAGGCCTAGGCTTTGTGGTTTAACCCACAGTGCCACCCGTGGCAGTTAAATGCCTTGCCAAAAAAGTCATGACATGCAGGGCCGACTCAATATATTTTGCTGTCTGAATCAAAGGACAAGATGGCACCTCTGCCTCCATTCAATGTACAGAGCCAGACTCAACTGGCAATTGAATCCTCTTTCACATCTGAGGGCATCAGGCTAGCTTACAGGTTGCAGAGAGGGCTATGTGACACACGCAACTCTGACCTCCAATACCTTTCAACTCTCCACTTTCCAACACCTGCCACCTCCCTAGTTCTGCATAATACAAGGGGCAGCACAGACTATATGTCATATAACTAAGACATGCCCTGCCTCCATTACCCTCTTGCACTACCAAAGTTTTGAGAATTCTTACTGTAAAAAATAGAGTCAGCACAAACAAAACACTTTCCCATAGATTTTATGGGAGGAGGAAGGCTGAAATTCTAGAGAACTGTGTGCCTTATCTTTCCTTTATCTTATCTTACCGCTGTATATATATTTTCTTTAAAAGCAACAGCACCACACCTTCAAACCATTTCTGAATGGATGCAAGTTCTTTTTGGAGTGACATATGACCATGATGGTGGGATGTGGGTGGCGCTGTGGTCTAAACCACAGAGCCTAGGGCTTGCTGATCAGTAGGTCAGCGGTTCGAATGCCCGCGACAGGCTGAGCTCCCGTTGCTCTGCCCCAGCTCCTGCCAACCTAGCGGCTCAGTCGTGCTGGCCACATGTCCACATGTCCCGGAAGCTGTATGCTGGCTCCCTCGGCCAGTAAAGCGAAATTGGTGCCACAACTCCAGAATGGTCAGGGGTCCCTTTACCTATGACCATGATACATTATGCTTAGGAGACAGGAAAGGCCTCACTGGTTTGATGCCAATGGTGCATGCCTCATCTATCCATCCTATGAAACCATCCTTCACAATTTAAAATAAAAGCTCTCTTCTACCTGAGCTGTACAGGCTGCTGAATGGGAGCGGAATTGGACTGCTACAAAATGATATCCACAATTTGTTACAAATGTGTCATCATTATTACCGTGTCAACTCAAGTGCCTTGGATGTAAATGGTCCTTCTATTACAGCAGAGTCAACATTCAACGTGATGGAACTGAACAGTTAGGATAAATTAAGGACCGATCCATTCCGGTCATTTCCATCTTAACATGCAATATTCGTCTGGCTTCATTACTTAGTAAATTAAAACACAGAGAGGACAAGTGCTCAGAATAGTTCCTGCAATTATAGAAGCTTCAGAACTGAGTAGGTGCAACTGAGACAAAGTGACTTTCCTTTGTGCAGACAAGGCTTCAGTGACAGAAGCATTTTGTCCAAATTAGAGCTGCTTGGGGAATTAAGAATAATCTTCTCCAAAGAGATAAGCAAGATGGCATTCGGTTTGCCATTATTAGGTTTCTAAAATTATTTTAATTGTTTTTAAAGGGCTATAGTGATACTTGGAGCAAAGGAAATTTTGGGTGCAGTCTAAATTTGACCCACGTGGAGGTCTCTGATGTGGAGGTCTCTGATGTGGTTCAAGGTCCTTCCTTTGGAGGAGTGGAGAAGCATCAGTATCCTATTTGGGGCCCTATTGCCCAGGAGACCCAAGTCTACCACCATCTCTGACTCAGAGTCTGTTATGTACTGAGTTGAATAGGATCCAAACTGCAGCAGTCTGATTGGTCCTAGAACAATAGGATCCAAATTGCAGCAGTCTGATTGGTCCTAGAACAATGCAGAAGTATGATTGGTTGGCAGGAACCACCCAATCATGCTCCAGATATAAGTGAATCCACAACCTGATTGGCTTACAGTAGAATTCCAGAATTAGCCAATCACGTGCAGCCCATTGTGTAAATAATGTATATAAAGCAGATACTTTGAGGGGACTTTCATTCATTCCTCCTCACCACCATGAGCTGAATAAAGAGCATGAAATCACTTTGCGACTCTGAGTATATTTCAGAGTCTCTTGCTGTACCTTTGTCTCCCATCTAGTCCAACATCGTGCTCTTGCAGTGTCCAGTCAGATGCCTGTAGGAAACTCTCAAGTAGAAACTGAGTGCAAGAGTACTCTCTCCTCCTGTGGTCCTTAGCAAATGGTATTCAGAAGCATTTCTGTCTCTGGCCAGGGAGGCAGAGCATAGTCATTGCAGCTGGTAGTCATTGATAGCCTTCTCCTCCATGAATGTATACAAGCTTCTTCTAAAGCCATCCATGGGCGTGGCCATCACTGTGGGAGCATGTTCCATTGTTTAACTACAGTGGTACCTCGGGTTAAGAACTTAATTCATTCCGGAGGTCCGTTCTTAACCTGAAAATGTTCTTAACCTGAGGTAGCACTTTAGCTAATGGGGCCTCCCGCTGCCACCACACGATTTCTGTTCTCATCCTGAAGCAAAGTTCTTTTTTTTTTAATAGAATATTTATTAAAGTTTTCAGAAATAATACAATGAAAAACCAGAAAGAAAAAACAACAAAAATACAAAAATAAAAACAACAACAAAAAAAGAAAAAACACATGAAGTTTCCATTACTTATTTTCTTTTAACTTATTTTCCAGACCTCCTCATACCTCCCTTTCTTGTATTCCAATTGAAATTGTTAGTTCAGCAAATCCTCACCATTAGTTTTTACTTATTTCTAAACCTTATTTTTCATATCTCTTAAACATTACAGCTGGAAACCACTTAATTTCTGCCCAACATCATTCTAACATTCATTAATTTTGCAATATTTCTGTAAGTAATCTTTAAATTTCTTCCAGTCTTCTTCTCTTCTTCTAGTCTTCTTCCAAGCAAAGTTCTTAACCCGAGGTACTATTTCTGAGTTAGCAGAGTCTGTAACCTGAAGCGTATGTAACCTGAAGCATCTGTAACCTGAGGTACCACTGTATGTTCTGAATGAATGAAATATAATAATAATAATAATAATAATAATAATAATAATAATAATTTCTTATTTATACCCCACCCATCCCATCCATCTGGGTTTCCCCAGCTACTCTGGGCAGCTGCCAACAGAAACTCAACATGGTTGTTGCATTACAACAAGTAACTTCGTCAATATATCATTGATATATTGATGGTATCTAACACCAAGTAAACTGGCAAAAATGTATAAAACTAGATCAAATAAGTGTTGAAAATGTAAAGAGAAAGAAGGTTCTTTTTATCATATGTGGTGGTTTTGTAGTAAGGTTAAGGCTTACTGGGAAATGATATATAATGAAATGAAAAGGATGTTTAAAACAACATTTGTTAAAAAAACAAAACCAGAAGCCTTTTTTTCTGGGAATTATAGGGATAAAGGTAAAGGTAAAGGTACCCCTGCCCGTACGGGCCAGTCTTGACAGACTCTGGGGTTGTGCGCCCATCTCACTTAAGAGGCCAGGGGCCAGCGCTGTCCGGAGACACTTCCGGGTCACGTGGCCAGTGTGACATTGCTGCTCTGGCCAGAGCCAGAGCCAGAGCCAGAGCCAGAGCCAGAGCCGCACACGGAAACGCCGTTTACCTTCCTGCTGGTAAGCGGTCCCTATTTATCTACTTGCACCCGGAGGTGCTTTCGAGCTGCTAGGTTGGCAGGCGCTGGGACCGAGCAGCGGGAGCGCACCCCGCCGCAGGGATTCGAACCGCCGACCTTTCGATCGGCAAGCCCTAGGCGCTGAGGCTTTAACCCACAGCGCTACCTGCGTCCCAATTATAGGGATAGAACTACCTAAATTGTATAAAAAAATTATTTATGTATGTGACTGCAGCGGCAAGAATGTTAATTGCCCAAAAATGGAAAGAAGAAGAAGTCCCTGCAAGGGAAGAATGGATAGAAAAAACTTATGGAATATGCAGAAATGGCGAAACTTACCGCAAGAATAAGAAACCAAGGTAACAAACTTTTGATAAAAGAATGGAAATGGTTTATTGAATATTTACAGATAAATTGTAAACAGATAAAAACACTGGCAGGATTATTGTAATAACCTACAGCCGTGTGTGTGTGTGTGTGTGTGTGTGTGTGTCTGAAATAAATGAGCACGTTAATTTGGATATGCAGAAGATAGAAAAAATAAATTTAAGGAACCTCAGAAAGAGGGGGAAGGAAGTCAAATTTGAAAATGTTAACATGAATGTAAAATTAGTGAAATGTATATATCTGAAAGTATAAATAAATAAAACAACAACCAGTAATTTCAGATTCAAGAACCGCTGGGGTTTCTTCAGTGCATGCCAATAATGTAATCTGCAAAGCACTGACCACAGTGTATTTCATGTTTGTTAGTGGACAAAAGGCCATAGTTGTTGGCAGGGCTTTTTTTCCAGTCGTATCTCACCGAAACTCAGTCCTTGCGCCTCTCAGGTGGGTGACATCACCATGATAAGAGAACAATAGTGCTGGTTGTTGATGAAAATAAGGTTGCGAATGCTCCTTAAGGTAGTGGCTTCCCCCCTCAAGACAGATACCAAGCTAAGGCCTTTGTGAGCTCAGCCCCTAAAGAAACCCTACTCTGCTTCATTTTGTTTCTGGAATGATTTCCATGCTGTGCAGCGACCACACAGATGTCACCTTTATCCATGTCCTAAAGTGAACTGCAAGGATGAAGAGAGAGCCAGTGTGGTGTAGTGGTTAAGAGCGGTAGTCTTGTAATCTGGGGAACCGGGTTCGCTTCCCCGCTCCTCCACATGCAGCTGCTGGGTGACCTTGGGCCAGTCACACTTCTTTGAAGTCTCTCAGCCCCACTCACCTCACAGAGTGTTTGGAAGGGGAAAGGAGAATGTTAGCCGCTTTGAGACTTCTGAAGGGGAGTGAAAGGCGGGGTATCAAATCCAAACTCTTCTTCTTCTTCTTCTGAAGGCAGATCTGTCTTCAGTTTAGAGCAGAGCCAGCAGTTTAGGCATCGTGTTACTTGCCGGGATACAGAAGCAAAAGCGCTTCTTACGCTGCAGCTAGCAATGTGATGCCTGACTCAATCTTGAGCTTGACAGCAGATCTGAGATTTTTAGCTGAGCCACTACATCCAAGCACAAGGTTCTGTCTGATGCACGAAAGTGGATGGATGAAGCAGGGAGATAATGGAAGGGATCATGGAAAAGTTACAGGGCTGTTTTCTTCAAGGTTCCATGGCAAGAAGTACGTCTGCCATCTTTTATTTTTTAACACTAGGGCTGAGAGAAAATGGCCCTAGCCAAGATCAGAAACAGGACATTTAGCCCAAATTTTGTTACTGCGTATCATTCAGGGTGGGGCAGCAGTCTAAAACAGGTTGATTTTTTTGGTGTGTGTGTGTCTGGTAGAAACAAGAACATTCAAAGAAAATTTTCTTCTGAGAAATTTTGACTCAGTTAATACTGAGTGAAACTCCACTGTTTAGCTCATATTTGTGTATGAACAAAACTATGGGCTAAGAGAGGGAGACTGGAGAGAGCTAAGGACCAATCACATTGCTTCTTTCGATCATATAAAAAATTGTTGAGTTGCATGCAAAGTTGTACCCAGCATTTGCGTGTTGAGGTCCCCAAGCCACCCCCCAAATAACTCACAACGCACACTTAATTTTTGTTTAAGTTTTTTGGCATAATTTTGGCCACAACTTTATTTAAATACAAAACCATGAGTGGTTGTTTAGGCATTGGTTAAGACTATCTGTCCCCCCGCCTGGGGACAGAACTGACTTCCGGGCACCACCGAAAGACAGTGCGAGGGAAAGCAAGTCGGGGAGAAATAGAGCTGGGCCACAGACCCTCAATTCTCATCCACATGCTCCCTGAAGGCTTGCCGGCCCTAGTCCCATTCCAGGGATTGGACGAAAAGATGGCAAGCCCCAGGATTCCTTTAACGGAATTCCCTTTCCGCAGCAACCATGGAGGGGCAGGCCCAGCCTATCCTAACCCCTCCTCCACCAATTTATAACCAATGCCTAACCACAACCTTACAAGTTGTGACGATTTGCTACGCAGTAGGCAAAAACCAAATGGCCCAGCCAATCAGCTGGGACAAAATTCCTACTAGGCCCCTGCCCCAACGGCAGACGACCCCATGACAGGCATAGCAAGGTCAATGCAACAACCCCTTACTCAAGGGTGGGCGGGCGGGTGATCCGTTGCACGCAGCAAAGAGAAAGCTCCAGGCTGCGTGCAGAGTATTTAAACATTTTACCCCTCCCACCAAAATTGCAACATAACTTTTACCCCAGCAACCCAGTGAACCAATCACTGCCCCAGGCCATCTTTAGAGACCCTGCCTGGTAACAGAGGGGTGGCTCAGCAGACCCCACCGCAACACGTGCTCTCCATGAAGGAGAACACACTTTTCCACTCTGTTTGCAAGTGAAGTTGGCAATGGTGGTGTGCCTTTGCCCAATACTTATTTTGGGGTGTTAGTGTTGAAATTAACAGGTCGGGTGTGTGTTTGTGTGAAAAATACCCTGGGAAAGCACCATACAAACAACAAACAGCAACAAAACAATGGGTGATGATAAGGATTTTTTTAAAAATGGGCCATCTCCATTTTTAAAATGAACTGGTGGAAAAATCACATGCACACTGGGAACATCTTTCAAACCAGTTCCCCTCCCCTTGACTCCTCCCATGGTAGACTGTTCTTCTTTCTGAAAGGCTGCTTTTGAAGGCCAAGGGAACCTCCTGCGAAAAATCCAACACAGTTTCCCCCACAGTGTGTGTTCCAGCTTCCCCCCCTCCCAAACATTCTTATTTTAATCTTTTTACTTTTGCTGACTATCACCATTTTGCTCATAGAACATTCATATGGATGACACTGAGGTGGACCTGGAAAAGTAAAGGGAAGAAATTTCATTTGCTTCTCTAGGTCCAGATTGACAAAGGCAGAATTTCATCTTGCTAGTCTAGAACAGGGAAAAGGGATGAGGGAACTTATCTGATTTGCTGGAATATTAAATAAATATGATGATGATTTGCTTAAAGCATTTCTATACCACACCTTACCAATGATTCCAGGGTGCTTCACAGCAAGATAGTTACATTCCCAATCAAACAATACAATAAAAAATACAATGACTTCCCCAGTAAACCTGACAATGACTTCAAAAGTTTGGTTTTAGTGACCAACAGATGCCTGAGTGGACAAACAATGTAATGCATATACTGGCAAAAGATGAGAGACAAAATCTGGCCATTAGCCATTAGCGTGCGGTGGCTCTAAAGTGAGAATTTGACATTTCGCACTATCCTCTTAAAATATTAAGCATTATGGATAAAAGTTAATATTCCCTGAGGATCTGACATTTTCTGTAACGTAGAATGCAGACACATATAAATTCTATGTGCCCAAATAAATCTTTGATCATAGAGTGTGCTGTGCATTATCGTTCTATAGCCACACACAGCATTTTTACCACTAAGCCTGTGATCTGATATTTGCCTCCCATCACGCCAGCTTCAGTGATGGAATTTATTTGGATGGTTTAGCCCTTAGTCGTAGACAGGAGATTTGATGCCCACAATTGTGATTTGAGATCACGGCTAAGTTTTCCTTGTGATATTTTAACAGATATCAGATTTCTACCAATTTGTTGTTTGTTTTTGTTTAGTCGTGTCTGACTCTTCGTGACCCCATGAACCAGAGCACACCAGGCACTCCTCTCTTCCACTGTCTCCGGCAGTTTGGTCAAACTCATGCTGGTAGCTTCGAGAACACTGTCCAGCCATCTCCTCCTCTGTCATCCCCTTCTCCTTGTGTCCTCCATCTTTCCCAACATCAGGGTCTTTTCCAGGGAGTCTTCTCTTCTCATGAGATGGCCAAAGTACTGGAGCCTCAGCTTCAGGATCTGTCCTTCCAGTGAGCACTCAGGGCTGATTTGCTTCAGAATGGATAGGTTTGATCTTCTTGCAGTCCATGGAACTCTCAAGAGTCTCCTCCAGCACCATAATTCAAAAGCATCAATTCTTCAGCCTTCTTTATGGTCCAGCTCTCACTTCCATACATCACTACTGGGAAAACCATAGCTTTAACAATACAGACCTTTCTAACAATACCTGTCGTCAAATCTTCATTTGGCACTGGCAGGGGGAAATAGGGTCATTCCAGGATCAAATCAGAAGCTGGGATGGCTTCCATAATTCTGGGACTGGCCCTGGAAAATAGGGACACTTGGAGGGAGTCCCATCTGACATCTGATATCTCCTTTTGACTGGCACCAGTGCTGCCACATCTCATGCTCTTTCCCAGCCTAGTTAACTGAGAATGAACTGGGGCACGTCTCTGCGTGCAAACCACGCACTCTGCCACCAAAACCATGAGAATACAACTTGAATAAGATTCCTTATAATTCTATTAGGGGGAAAAAGCCACAAGTATCTGGAAGAGAATGGGGAATCTTAAGATGCTACCATGGCAATAACTAAACACAAAATTATGCGGAAAAATGTGCTCAAGGGTGTCATTGAAACCACAACATTAATGCCAGGCTCTCATTGCAAATAACAAATCTCACCATTAACACCTAATTATTATGATTATATTGGATTAAATTAAAAAGTAGGAGGAAAACGCAGCGCTCTCAGCATGGCTATTATGAAAACTTTTAAAGGCTGCAATATTTGAACATTTCTGTTTGTGAATAAGCCAATAATTTCCTTTTCCCTAGGATCTGATATATGAGTTACAAAAAAGCTACTGGAAACCCATTTCAGTTAAGAGGCCAGATGATACTGGAAATATATCCCATTTTGTTTCCAGAGCCCCGAATATTTAGAATGATATTCTCATCAAGCTTTGCAAAGTTCGTCCCACTGCAGCAATAATTTGATACTGCATCTTTTTCATCTTACATCGGTTGTTATATATTTCTGTGTGATTTTGTTTCTTTGCTTAATACAAATTTTATGAAATAGGGTTTTGTCTAATCATGGAGAGATTTTTTTCTCCCTTTCTAATTCCTTCTTACATCTACACAGGGCTTTTTTTGCTTCCCAGCCGGAACTCAATTCTGGCACCTCTCTGGTGGGTGCCATTGCAATTATAAGAGAACATGGTGATTTCTGGCACCTCTTTTTCTAGAAAAATTGCACTGCATCTACATGCCATGTCTTGGAGGATATGTAAGAACAGAAGGAGGGCCCGCTGTAGCAGGCCAGTGGCCCTTCTAGTTCAGCGTCATGTTACTTGGATTACTGTCAGAAAATACTCTGAAAACGAGGATTGGGGAAGGCAGGGAAATCAGATTCTAACAAAAGAGTCGAGGGACTATTCTCCCCCTTGCCTTCAGCATTTCCAGAATCAAAGAGACAGGCAGAACTACCCAGCTTTGAGATAGTTGCTAAGCAACCAGAAGGGAGGGAACAGCTGGGAGATATATCAATAGAGAGTGGAGGAACCCCCTCCCCAAACTTGGAGGTACAAGTATGTCAGAGAACAAAAGAGATGCAGGAAAGGAGGGACATCCTGTTGATGCGCTTCTTCCTGCGAAAGTCCATCGTTGCAGAGAGATGCTGACAGGGCCGCCTTATCCATAGGCGCTAGGGGTGCGGGGCACCCGGGTGCCGGGCTCTCAGGAGCACCAGGTCAAGAGTCTGGGGTCGAGATTTGGAGCCCGGGGATTGGGAAGAGCCGACAGTCACTGCCAAGCGGAGCAGAGCCCACCGGAGCGCTGCAGCTCTTCTGCTGCGGGCGAGCGAGGCGCTGAGGCAGCTGGCCAGCTCTGCCCTCCTGCGTGCCTGGGATTGGCGGGCCATTGAGAGGCCCACCCAGCGCACGCTGCTCGAGGTGCCCAGCTTCACTCAGTCGCCACTGCCGCCTTGGGCTTGACTGTTGTTGAGCTGGGCTCTGCTTGCCAGCTCACCCCAGGTGCCCGGCCCCGGCCTTGCTCTGCCGCCACCTCAAGTTCCTCTGTTGCTGCTGACATGACCAACCAGGCCAGTTCTGCCGTTTGACCTTGCCAGCCCACCCTAAAAAGGTCAACAAGTTTGGGCAACCTGGGGTGTGTGTGTGTGTGTGTGTGTGTGTGCCAGGTGGATCTTTGCACCCCGGCACCACATACGCTTAAGACGGCCCTGGATGCCGATCTGTATTTGCAATATGATACTGTAATAAAAGGACTATAAATGTACCAGATGCTCATTAATTCTGATCAGTGAGCTAACTGAAGAGGAGAGGGGAACTCCCGTATCTGACAATTACAGTTTCATGCAAGCTGCATGTAATGATCTCTGGCAGGCAAACAGGCCCGATAAGAAGTAATGACTCTCCAGCAGTTTTATGTACGTTTATTTCCAAAAAGACACATCCAGAGCATGGCTTCTCGCCTGCTCGCATTTATGATAGTTGATCAGTCTGAAACTTCGCCCCTCCCACAGCAGGAAGGACGCCAAACTCCCACCTTTCCCCTCTTGCCCTTCCGTTGCCCTCTGATTTTATCCAGTCACCTAGAACAGGGACTGAGAGGCTGACCTCCTCCCTCCCCACTTTCACTTGACACAGACTAAGACCTTTGCTTATCTGCTGATTGCCTAGCAACACTCTGGCTGCCTTCTAACTCTTCCTCTTCTTGAGAGCTAATCGAGCATTCCCTGGGAAGGGGGGTCGAACTGCCCTTTCTTAACTCTGTCAGCCAGCTCTCATCTGCAGAGTCGATCCCTCGTTCACTTAGTTACATGTCTGAGTCTAACTCTTCCCCTGCGCTTTGAGGGGCCACATTCCTGACACTGCAATTCTTGCATCACACAACTATCTGTGGTGATTTCTCAGTGTCCTCTCCTGGACTCTGGCTTCCTGTCCCTACCCTGACCTGGTGCAAATGCAGCAGCTGACTTGATGAAGAGGTAGGTATGCTCAGGAGGCAGGAATGGAGCTTCAAAACATTTCTGCCAACAAAACAGCACCATCAGGACAGGAGAGTGGGGAGAAGCAAGATGACTGTCTTTCTACATTTTGAAAGCGACACACATTCTGATCTAAAGAGCCCTCCCCCAAAAAAAACAAAAGAACAATTGAGTCTAAAATTATCTAACTAAATCACAGTAGTAAATAACTTTCAGCCCAGACAAGAGGACCTATGGAACTGGTAGGTGTCATTACAGAGCCATGTTGTGGTAACCCTCCTTAATAACTAAACACCCCTTCATGTAGGCAGAAGCTGTGTTAGAAACTGAGATAGAAAAGCTAGGAGCTAAATGCCACATTAAACCTGGGTTATGGGCACAACAATGGAATGTCTAGGTGTGCTTTTTTATAACAAGAATACAAAGCTGAAAATGAATGAACTGCAGCTAAAATATTAAGTTCATTTTCCCACATGGCCTAGCCCTTCCCCTGCCCACCCACCCCCTAATATTATTAAGAGGGTCGCTCCTCCAGAAGTGGAGAGGCAGAAAAAAGTCCTCCTTTCTTTCCACTCTGCAGTTTTAATCTAAAATCTTAGGTGCAGTACTGCGTCCAGAGCTCAGAAACTGCTCGTGCTAATGAAATTCCCTGTCGCAAAAGGCGCCTAGAACAATGGGAGTTTTGAACACTGGTAGAAGCTAGTTGATCAGACATAAATTCTTCCCTTGCAGTTTCATCAGCACCAAAGGAGCAGCCTGCATGAGCCATGAAAGATTATTGGGGAAAATATCTAGCAATTACCTCGGACGCGGGTGGCGTTGTGGGTTAAACCACAGAGCCTAGGACTTGCCAATCAGAAGGTCGGGGGTTTGAATCCCAGCGACGGGGTAAGCTCCCATTGCTCGGTCCCTGCTCCTGCCAACCTAGCAGTTCGAAAGCACGTCCAAGTGCAAGTAGATAAATAGGTACCGCTCCGGCGGGAAGGTAAACGGTGTTTCCGTGTGCTGCTCTGGTTCACCAGAAGCGGCTTAGTCATGCTGGCCACATGACCCGGAAGCTGTACACCGGCTCCCTTGGCCAATAAAGTGAGATGAGCGCTGCAACCCCAGAGTCGGTCACGACTGGACCTAATGGTCCTTTACCTTTTACACAGTGTATCATCATCATCATCATCATTCAGGCTGCATCTCCCTCCCTCCTCTCTCTCTGTCTATGTATTTCCTATTACTGCAAAGCATATTCCTGTACCTTCTTTTGACAAAGAAAGCTGTTCTTTTAAAATGTCAATACTGGCTGTCCCTAGTTGTCTTAGTTGTCACATCTTCACTTGCATATAGCGATGGCTAGATTGGCAAATAGACTTATTTTCCCTTCATAAGATGCTCATCGTTTCCTGAATGGCCCTCTAATTATCTCACTAGTTTATGCTGTATGGTAGGAGCTAGTTAGCTGAACCCAGTTTGTAAACTTTACTTTTGTTTGGACCAAACACACTTTAGATTAAGCGGGCATCAATGCAGGCATGCTCCGTAATAAAAACCAATTACCATTAAGGCTTTTCAGGCTTTCAAAACATCTGGAGGAACCAAATGTGGGATAGAAAGTTGATTTGTAGTCAGAAAGCGCTGCAAAAGAACTCAAAGGATTATTCTCTCTCGGTGATTTCATATCAAATTTGCTAAATTTACAAGTCAAAAGATCCTTTTTAAAGCTTGCTTCCCATGCTCCGATTCGATTTTTATTTTATTTTTTAAAAGCTATTTCCTCATTGTCTCATATCACCACATAATGCCAGCGCTGCAAGTGATAATGTAGCTGATAATGTTCATGATGATAAGGGTGAATAGACACCACCTTGCCTTTCTGTATCTCTAATGCCCTTACTAACAATCTAAATTTAAATTGAGTCAGCCTGCATCCTTAGATTCAGCTGCAGCTGAATCCTTACACAAATGTGCATGTATTCAGGAGGGAAATCCATGTGTACCATCATCCTTGGTATATTTATTTTACTGTGTGCCCATGCAGTGGAGGATATGATTGGCAGCAGGTTCTCAAAGAATTCACAAAGAACAGTGTACTTTTCCCCCTTAAAAAAGAGGAGATGGTCATGTATAGGCTACATAGGTTTCTACAGCTTGTGTTGGCTTCCACAGCCTGTACAGGTTAGTGGGACAACTATAGTGTTTCAGGATACCCTCCAATATTTCTCTGATGAAAATAGGGACCTCCGATTCCATACCCTCCAACATTTCTCTGATGAAAATAGGGATGTCCTAAGCGGGACATAGGGACGTGGGTGGCGCTGTGGGTTAAACCACAGAGCCTAGGACTTGCAGATCAGAAGGTCAGCGGTTCGAATCCCTTTGACGGGGTGAGCTCCCATTGCTCAGCCTCTGCTCCTGCCAACCTAGCAGTTCGAAAGCACATCAAAGTGCAAGTAGGTAAATAGGTACTGCTCTGGCAGGATGGTAAATGGCATTTCTGTGCACTGCTCTGGTTTGCCAGAAGTGGCTTAGTCATGCTGGCCACATGACCTGGAAGCTCCCTTGTCCAATAAAGCGAGATGAGCTCCACTACCCCAGAGTTTGTCACGACTGGACCTAATGGTCAGGGGTCCCTTTACCTAAGCGGGACATTCCAGGATCAAATCAGAAACTGGGATGGCTTCTGTAAATCGAGGACTCTCCCTGGAAAATAGGGACACTTGGAGGGTCTGTTTCAGGGTAAACGGTGTCATACTACCTAATGACTTTTACTACCTAATCTCTAGTTTTCAGTTTGCAGACCATAAGGAGTCAGGAGTCCTGGGGAAGTTACATTTCCCGAGTTTTCTGCTCCCTGGGATGTCAACATTCCTGCATTCCCAGGCCCAGGAAGTGATAGAGGAAAGGTAAGCCTATCCACTACGGTTGCTGTTGCTATGTCAAAGTAGGAAGAGAAAAAATGTCCACAGAGCTTGTTTGGGGCTCTCAAGAGGGTTTGGGAACTCCATTACACAGTCAGCGTTGTCCTTGGGAGCATGTTGGTTAGGGTGTTTAATCTTCAGGACACAGTGATTGTGAAAAGGGTTCGCTGACAATATATTGCTTACAGCTTTAAAACCACTTGTCTTTATTTCAGGCATAGGGAACCAGTGACCCTCCCAATGTTGCTAGACTAACCCTCCCTTCATCATCTCTAACCATTGGGTCATGTGCTGGTGGGGCTGATGGAAGCTGGAGCTCTACAACATTGGGAGGGTCAAAAGTTGAAAGTTGCCATGTGTCCTTTTTTTCATGGGTAGAGTCGTCATGTTGTTGTTGTTGTTTAGTCGTTTAGTCGTGTCCAACTCTTCATGACCCCATGGACCAGAGCACGTCAGGCACGCCTGTCTTCCACTGCCTCCCGCAGTTTGGTCAATCTCATGCTGGTAGCTTTGAGAACACTGTCCAACCATCTTGTCCTCTGTCGTCCCCTTCTCCTTGTGCCCTCCATCTTTCCCAACATCAGGGTTTTTTCCAGGGTCTTCTCATGAGGTGGCCAAAGTATTGGAGTCTCAGCTTCAGGTGAGCACTCAGGGCTGATTTCCTTCAGAATGGATAGGTTTGATCTTCTTGCAGTCCATGGGACTCTCAAGAGTCTCCTCCAGCACCATAATTCGAAAAGGGTCATCATAGCAATCCTTAATTAAAAGTTGTTGTTGTTGTTTAGTCATTTAGTCGTGTCCGACTCTTCTTGACCCCATGGACCAGAGCACGCCAGGCACCTCTGTCCTCCACTGCCTCCCGCAGTTTGGTCAAACTCATGCTGGTAACCTCGAAAACACTATCCAACCATCTCGTCCTCTGTCGCCCCCTTCTCCTTGTGCCCTCCATCTTTCCCAACATCAGGGTCTTCTCCAGGGAGTCTTCTCTTCTCATGAGGTGGCCAAAGTACTGGAGCCTCAGCTTCACGATCTGTCCTTCCAGTGAGCACTCAGGGCTAATTTTGTTAAGAATGGATAGGTTTGATCTTCCTGCTGTCCATGGGACTCTCAAGAGTCTCCTCCAGCACCATAATTCAAAAGCATCAATTCTTCGGCGATCAGCCTTCTTTATGGTCCAGCTCTCACTTCCATACATCACTACTGGGAAAACCATAGCTTTAACTATACGGACCTTTGTTGGCAAGGTGACATCTCTACTTCTCAAGATGCTGTCTAGGCCTGTCATTGCCCTTCTCCCATGAAGCAGGCGTCTTTTAATTTCGTGGCTGCTGTCACCATCTGCAGTGATCATGAAGCCCAAGAAAGTAAAATCTCTCACTGCCTCCATTTCTTCCCCTTCTATTTGCCAGGAGGTGATGGGACCAGTGGCCATGATCTTCGTTTTTTTGATGTTGAGCTTCAGACCATATTTTGCACTCTCCTCTTTCACCCTCATTAAAAGGTTCTTTAATTCCTCCTCACTTTCTGCCATCAAGGTTGTGTCATCTGCATATCTGATGTTGTTGATATTTCTTCCAGCAATCTTAATTCCGGCTTGGGATTCATCCAGCCCAGCCTTTCGCATGATGAATTCTGCATATAAGTTAAATAAGCAGGGAGACAAAATACAGCCTTGTCGTACTCCTTTCCCAATTTTGAACCAATTTTGAACCAGTCAGTTCTAATTAAAAGTAGAAGTTGGCAAACGTGTCCTCTACATTGCTCTTCAAAATATAGCAACCCTACAACTTCCCCATTCCTGCTATATATTAATATAAGATAGCATCTCTTCTACCTGGTTTTTAAAAATTCTTCCAAGTTCTACAGCAATATTTTCATTTATCATGAGGTTAGAATTTCCAGATCCGTTTGATAAGACTCGCACACAAGGGAGATAATTCTGGTCATGCTTCCAAGCGCAGAAATGACAGGGAGGAAAGATATGAAGAAACCTGCTCTGCCTTTATCTTTTCAATAACTAGACAACATCAGGCTTCAGGCCTTGTGGTTTGGCATCTCCTGTGGAGTAGTAAAATTGGTATTTACAAAAGGAATTAAGTGAAACTTTGAGAATGATGTTGTATGCTCTTGAAGGGGTTTTATAAATGCCCATCACAGCTTGTTATTCCCTTCACTGAGAAGACACATTTGTTTTATGAAGCCTACTTTGGCTTTTACGGGTTCATTACCTGTTGTATATCTGAACAATAAATGTCCTGTTTCATTTGCTCCGTAAAAATAAAAGAAAATGCCACGAGAATCATTTATAAACTGCATCTGTGTTCCACTGTCTGTCTAGAAAAGAAAGTTTGATTTTTTTTTTTTAAATTGTTTTGGAGAAAAAGAAAGCTGCCAAACTGAAACAGATACTTGCGCCTTGTGGGAGATTGCAGTCAAATACAACGAGCAAACACAGGGCTAGTTAGTGCATTAAGGGGCTAAGGACCACAGATAGATAGATTCAGCTAGGTTGCACCCCATCTCCTCCAGGGGGAATAATAATAATAATAATAATAATAATAATAATAATAATAATAATAATAATTTATTATTTATACCCCGCCCATCTGGCTGGGCCTCCCCAGCCACTCTGGGCGGCTTCCATAGAAAGCAAAAATACAATAAAATATCACACGTTAAAAACTTCCCTGAACAGGGCTGCCTTAAGATGTCTTCTGAATGTCAGGTAGTTGTTAATCGCTTTGACATCTGCTGGAAGGGCGTTCCACAGGGCGGGCGCCACTACCGAGAAGGCCCTCTGCCTGGTTCCCTGTAGCTTTACTTCTCGCAGTGAGGGAACCGCCAGAAGGCCCTCGGCGCTAGACCTCAGCGTCCGGGCAGAATGATGGGGGTGGAGACGCTCCTTCAGGTATACTGGACCGAGGCCGTTAATAATAATAATAATAATAATAATAATAATAATAATATAATTTATTTGTGCCCTGCCCTCCCGGGCTGGAGCCGGGCTCAGAGTGGCTAACGTCATATAAATAACACAGTATACGTAAAAACTGGCATCAATTAATTAAAATACATCTTAAAATTAATCTGGACAAATGGCAGTTATCAGATTAAGATTGACAGTGGTTAATACTTGCCAGGACCAACTGTTTTCACTGATCATTTAAGGACCTGTGAACAGGCTGGGAGGCCTCCTTCATGCTTGTTCTTATACAAAGGAAAATAGGTCAAACTGCACCCTGGCCAAAGGCCTGTGAAGTGAAGCCTTTCAACTCTCTCTCTCTCTCTCTCTCTCTCTCTCTCTCTCTCTCTCTCTCTCTGCATCATGTCCAAACAGCTCTATCATCAGTCACAGCTCTGACTTCATTCATTGGCTACAAACACTAGCAGGCGGGAGCAGTCATTTCACAGAAATCAGTTAGAAGGGTATCTGCACATTTTGTTTCATAACTTTCCTGGAAGGTTAGAGACTTCTGTTTTAAACATGAAAGGTTAGATTCTGGAGCTTTTGTGAGGACCATGGCACCCACCGGTGTCAGGTTGGTGACCCCCTACTCTAGGAGTCACCCCTCTGTTCCAGGGGTGGATAGACCATTTCCTGACCCCTCTTTCCTCTCTCCCATTCCTACAGTTAATCTCTGCTGTCAGAGTTAATGACACCAACCATCTTCTTGACAGGTATGCTCATGCATGAAGCCTGCCACCATCTATACATTCATATTTTAAAATTGTTAAATACAAGAAACAGTGGGAGAACAGATATTTCTGACAAAGAGATTTTTTTAAGGACACATAAAGTTGTTTTTATTTGTGAATATGCCAAATCACCACCTATTTCTATGCTTAGACCCAGGTGCATGAATAATGCTAGGACTTCTTTGCTTAGATGAAAAGATGTGTATAGTTTTTGGCAGCTTTGCTAGCTGATCCTCTGAACAAATAACCAATCTCCTCTGGAGATGCCTACCTTATAAGTCACAAAGGCTTTGTTGATTATGCTGTGTACTCACATCGCTTTTAATAAGAGCCGAAGAATTAAACCTAAATGGATATCTGAGATGAAGAATCCATTTTTATCAGGCGATTTCTTGTCTCAGGTTGGTGGTGAGATGTGGGTGGCATAATCTCAGGGATTATATTGGAATATTCAACAAATGGCTGGGAGTTGTGCTTATGCCTTTCTTTTTCACTGAGTATAAAACTGTTTTGAGAAGTATGCAGAACTTCTGGGCAAGTCCCCAGTTCTAGTAAACCCGGGGTGCAGATTTGCCTATAATTTGCACTTCCTGATTAATACATATAAATGCAAACTGAGAGACAATTACTATGAGTGAGAGCCAGTGTTAGTGATACTCAAAGTAGACCCCACTGAAATAAGTAGGCTTAAATAGTATAACTCCATTTATTTTGAGAGAACTGCTCTTGAGTGTTTCCTAGTTTGGCATCACCCACTAACTTACATTTTTTGAATTATGGTACTGGAGGAGACTCTTGAGAGTCCCATGGACTGCAAGAAGATCAAACGTATCCATTCTGAAGGAAATCAGCCCGGAGTGCTCACTGGAAGGACAGATTGTGAAGCTGAGGCTCCAATACTTTGGCCACCTCATGAGAAGAGAAGCCTCCCTGGAAAAGACCCTGATGTTGGGAAAGATGGAGGACACAAGAAGGGGACGACAGAGGACGAGATGGTTGGACAGTGTTCTCGAAGCTATGAACATGAGTTTGACCAAGCTGCAGGACGCAGTGGAAGACAGGAGTGCCTGGCGTGCTCTGGTCCATGGGGTCACGAAGAGTCGGACATGACTGAACGACTAAACAACAACAACAACTATCTTATATTAGCATGCACCATTGTGGGGAGGACTTTTGACCAGCTGCATACCTGTTCAGTCTGCTGCCCAGATACCAACTGCTAATGGGCAACTTTAAGGCTCCTTCTGCTCTCCATTCTTGCGGCTATTTATGTTTAAAATGGTCTTGGACCAGACAGACCATCCAATCAAGCAAGACTATTTTCAGCTTAAGGTCTCCGATGTCTATTGGGCAACCTTCCGGAGCCATATGCCCGCAATGGGCATAGTGAGAAGTCCCAGTAGGCTACATTTTAATCATGCAGATGTCAGGTTTGTAGATACGCATGTCTGTATTCAGAAACATCACAATTCAAGGATACATCCCAACCAGACAATAGAATGACTTAGGACTGCAATACCTCTTTCCATATGAACGTAACCCTGAGATCATCTTCCGAGGCCCTTCTTCGTGTGCCTCCTCCTCAAGAGGTCCGGAGGGTGGCAACATGAGAACGGGCCTTCTCTGCAGTGGCTCCCCATCTGTGGAATGCTCTCCCCAGGGAAGTTTGCCTGGCACCTTCATTATACACCTTTAGGTGCCAGGAAAAAACATTCCTTTTTAACCAGGCCTTTGGTTGACCTGATTGACATCCCATACCCTTTTAAAATGTGGCTCTTTTTTTTGGGGGGGGGGTTTATTGGATTATTGTTTTTATTTTTATTTTATACATTGTGATGTTTTCTGTGAACTGCCCTGAGACCTGTGGGTATAGGGCGCTATGTAAATTCAGTAAAAATTAAAATAAATAGAAATCATGTTGTGGGGGGGGTGGGTGGGCACAGCCTGTGAAGAGTCTCACAGGTCAGATAGACCTGAAGGCAGGGGCAGCCCATCCCATTTTATCACCTGAGGTGAAAAAGGCAGCTTTCTTACAGTCCTTTTTTTTATTTCAAACTTTACAGAGAAAGAAGCTTATAGAACCGAGCCTCTTGCATTGTTCCAAGTGAATCTCCACCCCGCTTCTCTCCCACTTCCTCATGTTGGAATATTCTAGAAAGAACTTGGTCTTGAATAGGTTGCCAGGCAACAGAAAAATCTACCCAGCAACAGGTGCCTTTATAAAGGGCATATGATCAACAAGAGTCAGTGTAAAGTGTGTAAATGAGCATGAGTCAGCATTAGGTCTCTGGCCGGATGGCTGGAAGAGGAAAGGATTATGTTATTTTATTTGTATTCGAACAGTGTAATTTTTTGTAAATAATAAAGGTAATGGTAAAGGGACCCCTGACCATTAAGTCCAGTCACGGACAACTCTGGGGTTGTGGCGCTCATCTCGCTTTACTGGCTGAGGGAGCCGGTGTTTGTCCGCAGACAGCTTCCGGGTCATGTGGCCAGCATAAATAAACCACTTCTGGTGAACCAGAGCAGTGCCTGGAAACACCGTTTACCTTCCTGCCGGAGTGATACCTATTTATCTACTTGCACTTTTATGTGCTTTCAAACTGTTAGGTGGGCAGGAGCAGGGAGTGAACAACGGGAGTTCACCCCATTGCGGGGATTCGAACAGCTGACCTTCTGATCGGCAAGCCCTAGGCTCTGTGGTTTAGACCACAGCGCCACCCACGTCCCATTTGTAAATAATTAAGATACTCAATTAAAAAGAAACTCTGCTGCAAGTCTATTAAAAGAAGAAAACCCAAGATGTCATCATCATCATCACCTCCTCTATGGGTGCTACTGCGTGCCCTCTGTCTTTGAGCTCTTTGCTCTCCTACTTTTACGGCTTGCCGACTTCTGAGAGATGGAGGGTCTGGAATGCTTTCTAATGACAAGCTGGGTGATTTTCTGTCCATCCCATTTCCCAGCTTTCCCCCTTATCTGCCTCTGAGCTGTGACCTCCTGCAAACTCCTGTTGTAAGTCTATACTGTCTTCCTCTTCCTCCTCCCTGGAACTGTGAGGACGGGGAGGTGGTTTCCACCTTTCCTCCTTCACTGCCCAGTCCCTGACAGCTATGCATATGAATTTCAACATTCTGGTTTCTTAACCACCATTCAGGGGTAGGCAAACTAAAGTCCAGGGGCTGGATCTGGCCCAAACACCTTCTAAATCCAGCCCACGGACAGTCCAGGAACCAGCGTGTTTTTACATAAGTAGAATGTGTCCTTTTATTTAAAATGCATCTCTGGGTTATTTGTGGGGCATAGGAATTCGTTCATTTCCTCCTCCCCCCCCCCCCAAAATAGTCCGCCCCCCCCACAAGGTCTGAGGGACAGTGGACCGGCCCCCTGCTGAAAAAGTTTGCTGACTCCTGCACTAAGCCCTACAGGTATATTTTATACTTTGTGAGGCGATTTTTGTCTGCAGAAGGAATACTGAAAAGCAACCATTGGGGCTCTTAAATGCACTAAATGAAGATGATTAATTCATAAATACCAAAGTCGCTGTTATTTTTAGCCAAGGCAGCTTGGTGTGCTGTAGGCAGGGGTGGTTTGAGAATGGGTTTATGAGCACTTCTATATCATGTAGAAATGTTTGTGTAAGGTTAAATATTATTACCCCCGTGCCCCATTTGAGATTGCAAAAGCCACATTCAGGGACTTTCTTTCTAATTCTCTCACACTCTTTAATTCAAATCAGGCTCAAAGCATTCTGAACAAATGCAGATCAGAGGAGTTGTTGCTGCACAGAAGTTATGAGACCATTGCCTGTTCATAGTCTCAGGCCGCCATTTCAAATGTTATTGCTACTTTCTGAAAGGAAGAAAACTTTCTCACCATTAAGAATGCAGATGAAAATATCATATGCAGTGCTTTTTTCTAAAAAAAAAAAAATGTTTAGGGGTACTCTTATTTTCCTACTCATATTGAAATAATGCCCCTCAAAGAGGCCAAACTTAGATTCACAAAATGTTTAGGGGTAGATGTACCCCAGTGTCCCCTCAGAAAAAAAAGCATTGATCATATGTACAGTGGCGTAGCACATAAGGGAGCCGGTGGCGCTGTGGTCTAAACCACTGAGCCTCTTGGGCTTGCCGAACAAAAGGTCAGCGGTTTGGGGCTGGTGGCGGTGAAGGGATGATGAGCAGCATGCAAAAGGGCTCCAGAGAGGGGCTGCTTAAAATGGCAGCCGCTCAAGTGCTGCTGCTGCTGGCACCAACAAAGCCCAGCCCCCTTCCTCCTCTAGGCAGGGCAGGGAGAAGCCAGGAGGGAGGGAGGGAGGAGGCGCCGTCACCGCCATGTGAGGGAGAGGGAAAGAACGCTTGTGCTGGTGATCCACGTGGCAATTCCTGGACCATCCACGGATCCAGAAGGCAATTGGGCCTGATCTGGCCCACGGGCTTTAGTTTGCCTACCCATGCTCTAAACATATAAAGGAACATCCCATAGCAGGGAAGACTGGAACTATAAGGCAACTTTGTGAAGCCGGGAGATTGATAGTAAATGGCAGCACAGACAGAGTCCGGGGAGGAGGATCTCCTTCACAGCTTTATAGTTGGGAAGGTGAATGTTGCTGCTGTTCCTGCTGCTGTTTGGTTCCTGTGCCCTCACATGATCAAGCTAGGCTGAAGAATCACCCTCGGCAACCTCACAGCACAGCAGATAGCCTGGAAAGAAAGAGTGCATTTTTAAAGGACATTTGCTGCCACAAGGGGGCAATTTGACCTCAGCTATTCTGATTTCCAAACGTCCTCATCCATGCAACCTCATCACTGTCAGACTTTTAGGGGGGGAAATGCTGGCAGACAAAAACAAATCTCGAAATGGTAAAAAATAAAAAATAAAACAAATTCAGATGCTTACCTGACATTAGCTATGAGCCTCCTGAATTTGCCCGTATGTTCAAAAGACTTGACAAGGTTGAATGACTGGGGAGGGGGTTGTAACAAGTCAAGGGTGAAGGCAGGAGTGAGAGGAGCTGACAGGAAAATGGAAAGGTTTGGGAGGACAAGGGATCTGGGCAAAGAGCTCGGTGGCTGCCCGTCGCTGCTGCCTGCTTTGATTCATGCTCTTTTAGCAGCCTTTAATGAGGTGCTTGAGAAATCCCTTGGGGGATTATTATGGTTGTGTTTTTCTGTTATCCTTGCCAAGGTTCCATGATGGATGGATAGAACACCTTCTTTTTGAGGCTGCTGGGTCTGAACTGTAGGAGAGGGAGATTTTAAACAAAACAAAACAAAAAAGTAGGGGATTTTGTGTATATCAAGGCATTTAATCACACACACAAACATGCAGTCTTGGGGTCTGTTTGTCCCCCGTTCAGTATTTAGGGATCAGCAGGCCTGCTAGTTTGAATGCCTGCTTCACCAGAGCCTCCTTTGTCATCATCAAGGTTTAAGTGAGAAGCGGCAGAGTTCCCACCGAGAAACCCAGTCTAAATGGAAAGACTCTGGATTTGTGGAAGGGGCGATTACTTTTTCAACTCCTTTTCAGCTGGGATCCTTTTCAGGAAAGGGAGAGGAGTGGTAGTGGAGAAAGAATGGAACAGCTTAGGGATCGGATTTTAGGATGGTTTCAGCTTCTGGCAGAACCTCCCTCAATGTGTGCTGAGATAGTTATGTGACAATCATCCTTCCTGGATTTCCAGAGGATTTTTCCAATCAGATGGGTGGGGGATAATAATAATAATAATAATAATAATAATAATAATAATAATAATAATGGAATAGGACGTCCCTATTTTCATTGGAGAAATGTTGGAAGGTATGTGGTAGTGGTAGGAGACAGGGCTAGTACAAAACATTTTGGTGCCTGAAGTGTACCACAAAATATCATCTGCCCTCCCTGACAGGGAATATTGGGTGAGTGAAGATCTACATCAGGAACAAGAGGACAATAAATATCTACATTGGGATCTGCTGCCCCTGTGGGTTCTGCCACCCGAGGCAGTCGCCTTACCTTGCCTCATGGGTTGGTCAGCCCTGATGGGAGATGATTTTGTCCTGTAGCATCGGCTTGTAACCCCCCTTGCCAACACCTGTTCTGAACAAACTCATAAAATCAGGGCAAAGGAGAGAGACTTGACTTTTACTGCATTCAGAAAAGAAATAAGGGAGAGAATTAGGTTAATGAGATTTTACCCATGAAAATATAAAAAGCTGCAAGGCATGAACAAATGATATCTAATAGGTGCTCAGAACAAGGCCATTTAGGAATGGAGCATTTCCCAGCTTGATCTTATACCCTCTAGACCCTCTACATTATGGGGAAGGTAAGGTCACACGGTATGAATGATAAAATACTAGGCATGCCTGTTCAACAAGGCATGGGTTTTAAATGGGTTAATGCACACCTGAGTCTTAGTAATAATAATAATAATAATAATAATAATTTATTATTTATACCCCGCCCATCTGGCTGGGCCTCCCCAGCCACTCTGGGCGGCTTCCATAGAAAGCAAAAATACAATAAAATATCACACGTTAAAAACTTCCCTGAACAGGGCTGCCTTAAGATGTCTTCTGAATGTCAGGTAGTTGTTAATCGCTTTGACATCTGCTGGAAGGGCGTTCCACAGGGCGGGCGCCACTACCGAGAAGGCCCTCTGCCTGGTTCCCTGTAGCTTTACTTCTCGCAGTGAGGGAACCGCCAGAAGGCCCTCGGCGCTAGACCTCAGCGTCCGGGCAGAATGATGGGGGTGGAGACGCTCCTTCAGGTATACTGGACCGAGGCCGTTTAGGGCTTTAAAGGTCAGCACCAACACTTTGAATTGTGCTCGGAAACGTACTGGGAGCCAATGTAGGTCTTTCAAGACCGGTGTTATATGGTCTCGGCGGCCGCTCCCAGTCACCAGTCTAGCTGCCGCATTCTGGATTAGTTGTAGTTTCCGGGTCACCTTCAAAGGTAGCCCCACGTAGAGTGCATTGCAGTAGTCCAAGTGGGAGATAACCAGAGCATGCACCACTCTGGCGAGACAGTCCACAGGCAGATAGGGTCTCAGCCTACGTACCAGATGGAGCTGGTAAACAGCTGCCCTGGACACAGATTTGATCTGTGCCTCCATGGACAGCTGTGAGTCCAAAATGACTCCCAGGCTGCGCACCTGGTCCTTCAGGGGCACAGTTACCCCATTCAGGACCAGGGAATTCTCCACACCTGCCCGCCTCCTGTCCCCCCAAAACAGCACTTCTGTCTTGTCAGGATTCAACCTCAATCTGTTAGCCGCCATCCATCCTCCAACCGCCTCCAGACACTCACACAGGACCTCCACCGCCTTCACTGGTTCTGATTTAAAGGAGAGGTAGAGCTGGGTATCATCCGCATACTGATATAGGGATATACCGCATACCGCATAGGGAAGAGACAATAGCACCTGCTCTGTACACAAAAGGTGACTGGTGCAGTCTTCAGCATCTCCAGCTAAATAGGTCAGATAGCAAGTGATGGGACAGAGTGCATACTGTTCAACATTTTTCTGATGATGATGATAATAATAATAATAATAATTTATTTCTACCCCGCCCATCTGGCTGGGTTTCCCCATCCACTCTGGGCTGCTCCCAAAAGAATATTAAAAACATGATAAAACATCAAACACTAAAAACTTCCCTAAACAGGGCTGCCTTCAGATGTCTTCTAAAAGCCAGATAGTTGTTTATTTCCTTGACATCTGGTGGGAGGGCGTTCCACAGGGTGGGCCTCTGCCTGGTTCCCTGTCACCTCACTTCTCGCTGTGAGGGAACCGCCAGAAGGCCCTCAGAGCTGGACCTCAGTGTCCGGGCTGAATGATGGGGGTGGAGACACTCCTTCAGATCTACTGGGCTGAGGCCGTTTAGGGATTTAAAGGCCAGCACCAACACTTGTGCTCAGAAATGTGCTGGGAACCAATGTAGGTCTTTCAGGACCAGTGTTATGTGGTCTTGGTGGCTGCTCCCAGTCACCAGTCTAGCTGCCGCATTCTGGATTAATTGCAGTTTCCTGGTCACCTTCAAAGCTAGCCCCACGTAGAGCGCATTGCAGTAGTCCAAGTGGGAGATAACTAGAGCATGCGCCACTCTGGCAAGACCGTCTGCTCTGATGAAAATAAGGACACCCTATTCCATAATAATAATAATTGTGATATCTCTGCAGCTGCAATCCCCTGGGTGATGCGGACGCCATAAAGTAGTTGAGTGTGCATGTGTACTCCATCCGTTTTCCTCCTTCTCATGCCCCCTCCACGCAGCCCGGGCCCTGGCATGCCACGCTACGCCACTGTGTCGGAGGCAACTGCCCATGTCAAATTTCCGCCTGCTGCACATCACGGTCAGAGGGAAACAAGCTTTGCCAAGGATCTTTTAGCTCCCAGTTGCAGGTGAGAAGGTGGGGGCAGAGCTCCCCTTGCCTCCAACATTTTCGGAGTTGGAGGTTTCTAACCTTTCCAATGTGGTCACAACT
The DNA here is from genome assembly GCF_951804945.1 of Podarcis cretensis. NCBI lineage: Eukaryota > Metazoa > Chordata > Lepidosauria > Squamata > Lacertidae > Podarcis > Podarcis cretensis. The sequence continues at coordinate 124,750,601 of NC_137170.1, forward strand.
GTTACATTGTTTTATTTATTTAATAATAAGAAAAACAACTTGTGGCTGTCACAGTAGTATAAGGCTCTTGCTGTAGCTTTCTGCCCCCTGCAGTTCCTGATGAGGTCCAGTAAGTTGGCAACCTCTTGTCAAAAATAAATAAATAAATAAAAATCAAAGAAATTTCTCCTCATACCAAGAAAGCAGGACAAATAAAAGACCAGCCCGGTGGAGAGAATAATTTCAGGAAACTCCCATGCCATCCATTTAAAACTGACGGCTTTCCCCAAGGAATCCTGGGAACTACATGCCTCCAGACCCTCTCAGGGCTATGATTCCCAGGAACCTTAACAAACTACAGTTCCCAGGATTCTTTGGGAGAGAAATCATTAGCTTTGGATGTGCCTTAGTAAAGGTAAAGGACCCCTGACCATTAGGTCCAGTCGTGACTGACTCTGGGGTTGCGGTGGTCATCTCGCTTTATTGGCTGAGGGAGCCGGCGTTCAGCTTCCGGGTCGTGGCCAGCATGACTAAGCCACTTCTGGGAAACCAGAGCAGCACACGGAAATGCCGTTTACCTTCCCGCCGGAGTGGTACCTATTTATCTACTTGCACTTTGACGTGCTTTCGAACTGCTAGGTTGGCAGGAGCTGGGACCAAGCAACAGGAGCTCACGCCGTCGTGGGGATTCGAATCGCCAACCTTCTGATCGGCAAGTCCTAGGCTCTGTCGTTTAACCCACAGCGCCACCCACGTCCCACCTGGATGTGCCTCAGATATGCTTTTAGTGGATGGTGTGGATCCGCCCACTCTTGGTGGAAGTGAATTCTGGTCAACCTTAACCACAATTGTGTAAAGAGAACAGGACTATTGACTATACAGGTGTGTGCACCAACCTTTGGTCAAGATTAAACATCCATCATTGTGTGTATCAGTAGAGAAAATGCACACACATAATCACATGCAAGGTTACGGGACTTCTCAATGAACATTTCCCCTTGTCTTCCATGTGATTTATAAGCACATTAGCAGGTAGGGGGTCAGTTATTACTCCCACTTTGAATCTTTTTGCAGGTAAGGCCACAGCTATTAGGCTAGTGGCTTTCTCCTTTGACTTATTTTATCTGAGCTGCTGTGTTAATTAGATCCTGGGTTTGGCTTCCTTGACTGTGAAATATAAGTCTGTTATCAGTGAAACCACATTCTGCCCTAGGTGATTTCTGCTTAAGCTTTAATCCTTCTTCCTCTTTTTCTTCTCCATCTTCTTTTTTTTTAAAAAAAACCAAAACAAAACCCATGAAATAAAGACTATTACCTTACCAGGGGAAGCCAGAGAGTCCTTTGCTCTAAAATAGAGTCCTTTCAGAGAGAGATTTCTGATACGTGAAATCTCTGCAAAAGTTTGATAATAAGGTAACTTGGAGGCTTAAAAAAAAAATATTAATTATGCTCAGAACATTGACCAGACTCCACTGGGAGGTGTTCTGAAGAATCCATGCATGTAATATAGTGGGAAACATTGTTTATAAAAATAAATGAATTGTAAGGTTTGTAACCCTTGAAACAAAAGATGTAAAATCAGAGTGCATTGGGCAAATTTACAATTAAGCGGTGCACTTGAGTGTTATGATTCTTATCTTTGTTCCCCATTAATAAATAGTTGACAAGGAAGAGGGTGGGGTTGGAGGAATCCCTGCTTAAGTTATTAAAGTCCTTACCATTAGGAAAAGAGGCATTTGGAATGGTTTTTTTTTTAAAAAAAATATTTCTTCTCTCTTGCAAAATAAGCAGTGCATGTAAACGTGATCTGCAAAATGTCATATTCTCTGCTTACCTAGGGCTGCACAGAAGTGGTGTTTGCTGTTCAGTGTGATGGCAGCCTGATCCCCAGGGGCCAATGTATTCTCCCCATGTGGCCGTGGGCATTTCCTCCTCTGGCTGCTGTGGGCATTGGCCGAAAGGCCTGTTTGAATTGGCCAATCAGGGGACTTCAGGGAACAGGGTTGCAGGGCTTTAATAAGGAAGGTCACATCCTGGTGTCCTCTCCCCCTCGTGGTAGCAGACTTTGGGCTCTCAAATTTCAGTGGTGCCCTGTGTGACACAAAAGTCCGGTGCCCCCTGCCTTTAATCCTGGTGCAGAAACTCAGACAAACAAGGTGTAATGCAATAAACCAGCTCTTATTTGTAATCACACAAGCCAGCTTGGCTAGAAGTTAATCACATTCCGTGTTTAAATCACATCACCTCAAACACACGTTTAAACAAGTGAAGCTAAACCCAAAGCTTATTTCTCTTTTCCAGATCCACCTATTTAGTTGATGTTCCACCTATTTAGCAGATGTTCTCAACAGAGTTCAATTTACCCAAAAAGAGCTAGCCAAATCTCAAGGAGGATGAAGATCAATGATGGACACAAACCTGACTTGGGACAAAAGTAAGAAGGCAAGCCACCTTTCTGTACAGCTCATCCACCATGATTAATCTTCTCATTCGGGAATCTCTGATAGCTTATAACTCCAGGGTTCCCCTGAACACAGTTTGCAAACCACTGGCCTTCATGGAAAATCACTATGGTATTCTTGAACACCTCAACTTGACTCTGCTGGATTTGAGATTGAGCTGGAACAGATAAATGCAGGTAGAGAATTTCTATCTCACAGAGGCATTCAGTATCCCACCTTCTCCAAGGCAAAGAAGAGCATAACATGATTTTTTTTAAAGAGACAGTGGCTTTCAAATTCCCTCTCCAGATGGCAATGTATTGCTAAGGAAAATGTGGTGGGAATTTTACTACAATTTCTACTTAGAACAGACAGACAAATTGGCTTACCTCAAGGTACTTAGAGCTTGCGTAAGTAAAACTGGAAGGTGTCACAGTTTAGGTACTGAACATCAAGAAACAGAGGTAGAATTTATCCTGCATTTTTCCATCTTAGCTGTTGTGGTTAGGGAGGAACATGTCTACTCTGTATTTTATTTTGTCAGCTGCCTGAAATGGAGAAGTCTGTGATAATCCTACAAGATTCTCGGAAGATTGCCTTTAGCAACTTGTTTGGTTCCTGAGTTGGCCTTATGAAAACACTGCTTTAATTGCCCTGAAGTTCCCTGTAGGGAAAAGCTTAAATAGTGGAGTGTGGAACCAGATTCATGTCCTTCTACTAACTATCCCTTTATGATCCCCCCTTTTTTCCTTTTGTGGTAAAGATGCCCAACACCTTATATGGCAGGCTTTATTCTGCAAATTTCATCAAATCCTGACAAAAGGAAAGAAAAGGTTATAGCAATTCCTTAAATTTCCCCTATATAGTTGTCAGGCTTCGGGGAACTCTACCCCTCCCCCGGTGACAGCAAGGAGCAGAGAACAACAAGGAAGAGTTCTTACTAATGACTTTATTCATTCATCACAGTGAGGGACAAAGGAATGCAGTCTACCTCCCATTAATGGTGTTGCTCCAACTGAGCTCCTCTCTCCTCCCTTCCGAGCAACAGTACTTCCCCTTATGGTGGCCACAAGGGGCTAATTGTCTCTGAGTCCTTTGCTCTTCCACTTTCAATGCATGTCAGGTTCTGGGAGAAGGGGAGTCAGAAATGCTCTCCAGTGATAACGTGTCAGCTGGCTGCTCTGTCGCCATCTCCCCCTTCTCTTCTCCCAACACGTCCCCACTCTTCTGTTCGCCTGTCTCTGAGCTGTGACCTTCCTCAGACCACTGCTGCATTTCAATACTGCCTTGCTCTTTTTTGGAAGCTTCAGGGCAGGGCAATCTCCACCATTCCTCTTCGGTCTCGTCCCCTTCAGTGTGGTGTAGTGGTTAAGAGCGGTAGTCTCGTAATCTGGTGAACCGGGTTCACTTCCCCGCTCCTACACATGCAGCTGCTGGGTGACCTAGGGCGAGTCACACTTCTCTGAAGTCTCTCAGCTCCACTCACCTCACAGAGTGTTTGTTGTGGGGGAGGAAGGGAAAGGAGAATGTTAGCTACTTTGAGACTCCTTCGGGTAATGATAAAGCGGGATATCAAATCCAAACTCTTTTTCTTTTCTTCTTCTTCAGTCCAGTCCCTGACAATAGTAACTGTGGAAAGGATGAACTTAGTTTTTCCTATTCAGTAAAGGTAAAGGGACCCCTGACCGTGTGGGAATGTTGTGGGTAGCAAAAAGGTAAAGGTAAAGGGACCCCTGACCGTTAGGTCCAGTTGTGACCGACTCTGGGGTTGCGGCGCTCATCTCGCTTTATTGGCCAAGGGAGCTGGCGTACAGCTTCTGGGTCATGTGGCCAGCATGACTAAGCTGCTTCTGGCGAACCAGAGCAGCACATGGAAACACTGTTTACCTTCCTGCTGGAGCGGTACCTATTTATCTACTTTGACGTGCTTTCGAACTGCTAGGTTGGCAGGAGCTGGGATGAGCAATGGCAGCTCATCCCATCGTGGGGATTCGAACCGCCGACCTTCTGATCGGCAAGTCCTAGGCTCTGTGGTTTAACCCACAGCGCCACCCGCGTCCCCCTTGAGACTCCTTAGGTTACTGATAAAGTGGGATATCAAATCCAAACTCTTCTTCTTCTTCAGTCCAGTCCCTGACAATAGTAACTGTGGAAAGGAGGAACTTAGTTTTTTCTATTCAGTACCAGGATTCAAACCTGAACTGTATCCGGCAGCTTCCAGAGTGCCGTGGATTGCTTTGAGCTGTTTTCCCAAAATGATGGAGTCTGAACCAAATATTGTGGTTGGTGCTATTTTTCTAGAAAAAGAGGTGCCAGATATCACCACGAACACCTCCTTTGGTCTCTTATAATGGTGCCCACCTGAGAGGGGCTACAACTGAATTCCAGTGAGTTCCGGCTGAAAAACCCCCCTGGTGCACTCCCCTATTTCTCGCCCAGAGTATTAAAATCTGAGGCAAGTTATCACTATTGCTTTAGAGTAGGAACAGCCAGAGGTAATCGCATCATCCTTGACCATTGGCCATGTTGGCTGAGGCTGGTGGGAGTTGGAATCTGCCAACATTTGGAGGATGCCATGGTGTCTATCGCTGGCTCACCGCGTGCCCCCCACTCCCAATTCCATTTTTCAAAATAGGGATGGATGTTTTACTTCATCATCACCATGTCTTCAAAGGGTTATTTAGTAGCAGCATAGCTGACATTCAACAATAGGTATATAGCGAAGGAAACTCATAGTCCTTTTTTTGTAATGTACTCTGAGACCACATTACGGCTGCATTCAGTGGGATGTGTTTTCAGCAGATATTTACTTCCAAGCACATATGCTTTTGAGCAGTACCTTAGCAGGCTACACATACAAAGCTGTTTCAGATCAAGTCTGTGTTATGAAAGATTTCCCAAGCATCTGACTTGTCCTGCCTTCCTTTCCTGTGAGTATTTGTCCCCGAGATCTTTACCAATAACAAGGAATGAGGAAAAAAATTTAAGCTTCCCTAATCCTCTTACTATCCTCAAGCAATTCCATTCAGGTTGTCTACAAAGAATCAACAGTACCCTCTTTTGAACATAATGGCGATCTGGCCCTTTTCTGCTTGGTTATATTCATTGTATTTATACCAGATTGTTACCTGCTGCTATGCAGCAAAGGCAAGCTTTTGAAATAATGATGAGGCAAGCAAGTGGAAAGCTTTCCTTGCCTACCCAGGATGCCCTGTTATGTGCAAATGTCTTTATTGGCTTAATTTACTAATTCTCTCCCCCTCCACCGTTATTGTTGGATCTATAAGAAGAGAAAGGGAGAAGAAAGAAACTGTTTTACTGTAACAAATATAAAAAGAGTATATTACCGTGTAATCGCATCACACATGGGGTTTCTATTCCAGAGGAGCATGTATACAAGAAATCAATCACGTATAGCCAAAATATCTGTCAGGGACTGGACTGAGGGGAATGGTGGGGAGTGCCCCCCCGAACCTTCCAGAGAAGTGGAGGACAGTATAGATTTAGAACAGTGGTTTGCAGAAGGTCATAGCTCAGAGGCTGCAGAGGGGAGAAGCTGGGAAATATTGGGAGGGGAACAGGAGCAGGAAGAAGAAGCACCAGGGGAGAGACAGCCGGCAGACTCAGTGTCTTTGGAAAGCATTCCTGACCCCTCCCCCTCTCTTAGGACCCAATGTCCATTGAGGGCAGTGGAACAGAAACCTCAGAGGTAGAAAGCACAGATCAACCAACGCAGGGATGAAGCATAATAGGAGAGACGGTGGGGTGGGACTTTTCTCAGAGCAACACCATTATCTGAGATAGACGGCATTCCTACATCTCTCTCTGTGAATATTGAATAAAGGACTTGGTAAAAACTCTTATTGTTATCCACTCCTTGGCTGCCCACCATAAGAGGAATCAGATTCCCTGAAGCCTGACAGAACCTGTTTGTTGGATGGCAAGGACAGGGGATGGGGGGGGGACGCCCCACACAGAGGTGTTGATGGTGACACTCCTCACAGGCACTCACGTAGAGTTTCATACCCTCCAACATTTCTCTGATGAATATAGGGACATCATCATCATCAACAACAACAATACCTGACCCATCTGTCTGGGTTGCCCCAGCCAATCTGGGTAGCTTCCAACATATATAAAAGCACAAAAAACCATTAAACATTTTTTTAAAAAAAACTTCCCTACGTAGGGCTGCCTTCAGATGTCTTCTAAAGGTTGTATCCTTGCTTATCTCCTGGGCTCAGGGGTCACATAACTCCATACCCTCCAACATTTCTCTGATGAAAATAGTGACATCCTAAGGAAAAGTGGGGCATTCTGGCATCAAATCAGAAACTGGGAAGCCTTCTGTAAATCTGGGAGTGTGCCTGGAAAAGAGGGGCACTTGGAGGGTCTGGAGTTTTGCTGCTATAGCCATCAAGAGAGCTGGTGTGCTAGGAGTCCAGCAGGGCTGCCCCTTGATTAAATACATTTTAGTCAATTAATCTAATGAATTTGAATCAATTAAGGCTTCAACAGTGGGCCTGCTTTTTAGGGATTCATGTTCCAAGGCTGGGACCTGATCTGAGCAACCATACACTGGTGCCCCTTACAAGTGGAGCTGGAGCTGAAATGGAGAACGAAGGTGATGCCCACCATTTGCCATTCTTATATAAACACTTGCATTAAAATTATTACTTTCTTAAAGATTAAAAAATGTCCAATCAAGGAGGACCTTTTAGTTGATTTCAAATGAATGGATCAATTAAATCCTGCAGCCCTAGAGACAAGGCTTCTTTGGCGATCACTCATAGCTGAGGAAGGTTGTCTTCCATGAACATGGTTTTAACATTGAATCTGTAAGTGACTGTGGAGGCCAATTCTGGATCCACACATCCTTCCACAGTGGGGACATAGGTTTCCGGGAGGGAGTTGATTATGGTGAGGGTTTGCCAAGCGTGCCTTCCTCTTAGCACGTTTCTCGCTTGTGTCCTGAGTTCAAGTGTCTTCAAAGCCCTTTGGTAAAGGCTGTTCTCCAATTGGAGCACTTGCAGACCAGTGTTTCCCAGTTGTTGGCATTTATATTAATTTTTTAAAGAATTGCCTTGAGACAGTCTTTGAACCTCATTTGTTGACCGCCAGCATTACGCTTTCCATTTTTAAATTTTGGAATAGAGTAGTTGCTTTGGAAGACGATAATCAGGCATCTGCACAACATGATCAATCCAATAAAACTGATGTTGAAGACTCATCTAAGGCAGGGATGGGAATCTGTGCAGCCACCCAAATGTTGCTGGACTCCAAGTCCCATCAGCCTCAGCAAACAGGGAAGGTGGTCAGGGGAGGATGGGAGTTATAGTCCAACAACACTTGGAGGACCACACACTGCTTCCTCAGCCCTGATCTAAAGCAACCTTACTTTGGACCGTGCTTTAAGTTTCCTTGCAAAATCTCTACCTCCCCTCCTAGTCTTATAGAATAAGACAAATGAAGATTGCTTGAATGGTCTTCCCCCAGGTTATGGGTAGGATTTCCCACTCCCCATTTTGTTGTTTCTGCTTCCTGAGAATGTAATGACTTCATGACTACAGCATTTATTTTCACTCATAGCTTCCTTTTCAGTAGGTCTCCATGAAAATAAACAATGCCCACCATCTTTGCCCATAGGTTTAAAACCTTGGTTTTAAAATCCCTGGTTTAAAACCTTGAAATGCAAGGACAGTCAAACTTTGTTTTGCGGATAGGATCTGTTCCGGAGACCTGTCCACAAGCCAAAAATGACGCACGTCGAAGTGCCGCGTCTGCACACGCAGCGTGATTTAGCGCTTCTGAGCATGTGCGAGCGGCGAACCCGGAAGTAACCCGTTCCGGTACTTCCGGGTTTGCCGCAGATGTTTGCCAAAGCAGACGCAAGTGGAGGTGGGCGCAGAACGAGGTTTTGACTGTACAGTCGTACCTTGGAAGTTGAATGGAATCCATTCCAGAAGTCTGTTCGACTTCCAAAATGTTCAGAAACCAAAGTGTGGTTGCGGAAGCTGCGGCAGCCCCATCAGATGTTCAGGTTCTAAAAGAACATTTGCAAACCAGAACAATCATTTCCGGGTTTGCGGCGTTCAGAAGCCAAAACGTCTGAGTCCCACGGCATTCGGGATCCAAGGTACGACTGTAGTTGGGAATGTGCTGCTTGGGCATCTGTTTCTTGCTGCTTCTCCACAGTACTGCTCCGCCCTCCTATCTCTGGAAGTTGCACTCCTCGATGTTTTTGATTTCTTTGCAGCAAGCCTGCAACTTACACACATTCGATTCGTGTGCATTCAGCTTTCTGTGCTTTGCAAACAAATATTTAAAAAATTAAAAGGGGGCAGAAAGGGAACAGGTATCCAGGAAAAAAGACTTTGGCATTCCCACTTGCCATAGCACCAGGTGTGTTTTGACTATACAGTGGTACCTTGGATTAAGAACTTAATTCGTTCTGGAGATCCATTCTTAACCTGAAACTGTTCTTAACCTGAGGTACCACTTTAGCTAATGGGGCCTCCCGCTGCCACCGCGCCACTGCCACATGATTTCTGTTCTCATCCTGAAGCAAAGTTCTTAACCCGAGGTACTATTTCTGGGTTAGTAGAGTCTGTAACCTGAAGCGTCTTGAACCTGAAGCGTCTGTAACCTGAGGTACCACTGTACCTGATTTTGGCTTTAGGCACAATTCCCAGAAAGTAAGCCCTGTATAAGTTGTGGAGTTACTATGCAATGGGGTTTCTTGATACTCTCCTAATTTCTGTGTCTCTTCATTTTTTTATTTTATTTTTTGAAAAAAACCAATAATCTCCACCGAAGGCATCTTTGACAAGTATTACACTTTATTTAAGACACATAAGCATGTAATTTTATTCAAATCCTCGCCTGATTATCCAGCCACAGTAATTTCAAAGCAGTTCCTACTGCTGTGCAATGCATCATAAATTCACATCCCCATTTAAATAGATGCTTAAAGCTGAATACCTTTCAGTGATGTAAAGGTTCGCAGGGTTCACACCGTGAAAGGTAATCATACAATGTGGGATGGTGTGTGGAGGGGAGAATTGCCCACCCAGCAGAACATAATGGTCTTATACTGAGTCAGGTCCATCTAGTTAATTATTCCCTGCACTGATTGGCAGTGGCTATCCAGGTTTCCAGTCCAGGGTCCCTCCCAGACTTACCTGCAGATGCTGAGCATCAAATCTGGAATCTTTTGTGTGCGAAACAGATGCTATGGCACACTCTGCAAATACTCTTTAATGGAGCAGAAGATGACAACTCAACAACCCAGAAGAAGGAAGAGAGAGAAGAACTCCTGGCAAATAGAAGGAGAAGAAATGGAGGCAGTGAGAGATTTTACTTTCTTGGGCTCCATGATCACTGCAGATGGTGGCAGCAGTCACGAAATTAAAATACGCCTGCTTCTTAGGAGAAAAGCAATGACAAACCTAGACAGCATCTTAAAAAGCAGAGACATCACCTTGCCAACAAAGGTCCGTATAGTTAAAGCTATGGTTTTCCCAGTAGTGATGTATGGAAAGGAGAGCTGGACCATAAAGAAGGCTGATTGCCGAAGAATTGATGCTTTTGAATTCTGGAGCTGGAGGAGACTCTTGAGAGTGCCATGGACTGCAAGAAGATCAAACCTATCCATTCTGAAGGAAATCAGCCCTGAGAGCTTACTGGAAGGAGAGATCCTGAAGCTGAGACTCCAGTATTTTAGCCACCTCATGAGAAGAGAAGACTCCCTGGAAAAGACCCTGATGTTGGGAAAGATTGAGGGCTCAGGGAGAAGGGGATGACAGAGGACGAGATGGTTGGACAGTGTTCTCGAAGCTACCAGCATGGGTTTGACCAAACTGCGGGAGGCAGTGGAAGACAGGAGTGCCTAGCGTGCTCTGGTCCATGGGGTCATGAAGAGTCGGACATGACTAAATGACTAAACAACAACAACTTCTGGAAGATGCACAATTCCACTTTTGTGAACGAGACAAGCAAAATAAATATCAAATAAAATGAGTGAAAGAGCATGTATAAGGAATGTGTACAAGAGAAAATTTTCTACAATTTTCCTATGGCATTTCTTTCCTATTGACATGCAGTTTAAATCACGGGAGGTAATTCCTTCTTGGATCTTCCATAAAACGATGATTTATATCTCTTGCTCACCAGGCAATTCCTGTGATATATAGAAGTATATGTATCAGGGTTTGTGCAAATATATCCACTACACTTGATACATGGCTTATTTATTAGGAACAGATCTGCCATGTAACCATCTTTTAAGAACTGTCATTTCTCTTCATTTGGCATCTCTTTGCTTCGGCCAATTTTTCCCATTTAGCAAACTATGCCGTTAAATGATGCCACACTCTTGCGAGCATCCCACATACTTATCTTGAGTGGTTAACATACAGTAATGGAGGGTTGTTCTTTCCCTCAGGAATATGACCCCAATATGCTATTTATATGGAAAGAGATGGGGGCGGACGGGCAGACAACCTAGGTACCATTCTGAAAAGGAAGTGTTTTAATGTGGGAAAGTGTGTGAATGTGGCAGGGGTGGTCAGATGAACTCCCTTATGCATTAAGTATATTCATATATACAGCATGCTTAAGGTGGGAGTCAGGAGCAGGTCTGGAATAACTCACAAGGTGTCTGCGGTTAACTCCTTATTCAAAGAAACAAAACAGCTCAGGCCTAGTGATCACAGCAACTCTTCCCAGTAGGTCTTACCCCAATGAAGCAGTTGCAAGGACTGAAGATCTCTGCCTTCTACTGCTCTCTAAGGCTCCTCCGGCCCCAGGTCCTTCCCCAGCAACCTGAGGCTCCTTCGTCTTGTCTCTCTTTGCTTCATTCTCTTCATCCCTCTTCGTGTTCTGGGAGACCAGAGGGGAGGGGAACTGGTCACAGCAGGGAGGGGGAGACTCTCTGGCTTCTTCAACAGCCTGTCTCCACGCTGCCTTATGGCCTCCACTCCTCACCAGCCTCTGATTCTGCCTCTGATTCTGGACTGCTCTCTGCCACAGCCTCTTCCTGCTCACTAAACCCTGTTACCTCTTCAGCCTCTGACACCACTTCCTCCAAGTCTGCTCCCTCTTCTCCCTCTGACCTCTCATCACTGTCCCACCACCAGTGCCCTGGCTCTGAGCCTGCTTCCCCTGGGGGTTCCCTTGGGGGTTCTCCAGCTGGCGTCTCACACCACTCCTCAGTATCCAGCCAGCCCATGACACTGCCTGCTAATTGCATGTCCAGCAACAGTGAAAAGGAGGACTGTGCAATCTGGAAAGGGCCACACATCAGTGATAAGAGCATCTGTTTTGCATGCAGGAGACCCAAGTTCAATCCCTGGTAGCAGGGGTGGTGTGTCTCAAAATTTCAGTGAGATCTCATGAGAGATTGCTAGCGGTAGAGGAACCACCTTTTGACATTCCACCTCCTGAGACAGCTGCCTCAGCCTGCCTCATAGGTGTACTGGCCCTGCCAGGAAGGACTGGAAATGTTCCCTGGCTGCTGTTGCACAACCACTGACTCCACAGAATTTCCATCTTCCACGATGTCTTCCATGCTTCTGGGTGGTTGTATGTGTGAGGAATTGTGGGGAATATTTGGAGTAAATTCTGGGAAGTAGCCTTTTTCTAGGAGGGTGAAAAAGAGAGAGAGAAAGTTTCAGCCATCTTCTCAGAAAACGTGTCTTCTGAAAAATTGCAGCTCAGATCTTTATATAATTCACAGGGGCACAAGACAAACATCTCAGCTGTGGAACATTTATGCAGGAGAACTTTTTCCAGCAAATTGGCCTGTGACTTAGAGAAGACAGGGTGATAACAGATCAGACCTATGATTATGATCTTGAGCTCTTTTGCAATCAAATGAAATATCTCTTTGTTGACCTGGGCTCTCAACCAAGTTTATATTTAAAATAAACAAAATCTATTTTTAGAGTGAAAAGCAAATGAAAAGATAGAAGCCTTATGTCTGATTTAATGAATTTTTAAGAACAGGTCTCCCCTGTGATGGACATGACATTAAACAGAAATATGAGACAGAAGCTTTCTGGCGAGATTGGGTTAGGATGACCTTGATGAAGCTCTGTTTGAAATACTTATTTGAATCTGAGTAATGCAATTTGTTCATGGTAATGCTGACAAATTAGAAGGAATTTAGCAACCGAATGGAAGGAACAGCTGAAAGGATTGACTTAGTACCTCTTTATGGCAGGGGACGGTTATTCTGGTTAGGTAAGAGGCTGTAAATTAGACTTACTGATTAACTGCCTGACCTTCATTTCCATTTTACTATATCGTACTCAGAGTCAGAAAAACCTGTAATAGAAATCCAAGGAGCAACTGGGGTTTAACATTATTAGAAATATTGAGGGGGTGGGAGAGAAAAGGTCAGAGGTCACTTAACAAAATCCACTAGGCTGACACCTCGACTCACCTCAATATTAGCAACTTCATTCTAAAAACAGGACTGGGGAACATACAAGGTGTAAGGAACACCCCCCGCCCCCCCGCAGCATTCCCTCCCAGTGTCCCCATTTTCCAGGGACAGTCCCAGATTTACAGAAGCCATCACAGTTTCTGATTTGATCCTGGAGTGTCCCGCTTTTCCTTAAAGGTAAAGGTACCCCTGACCAGTACGCCCAGTTGCGGATGATTCTGGGGTTGTGGTGCTCATCTCGCTTTATTGGCCAAGGGAGCTGGTGTACAACTTCCAGATCATGTGGCCAGCATGACTAAGCTGCTTCTGGCGAAACCAGAGCACGGAAACACTGTTTACCTTCCTGCCGGAGCGGTACCTATTTATCTACTTGCACTTTGACGTGCTTACAAACTGCTAGGTTGGCAGGAGCAGGGACTGAACAACAGGAGCTCACCCCGTCGTGGGGATTTGAACCACCAACCTTCTGATCGACAAGCTCTAGGCTCTGTGGTTTAGACCACAGCACCACCCGCATACCCCAGCTTTTCCTTAGGACGTCCCTATTTTCGTCAGATAAATGTTGGAAGGTATGGTATGGTATCTCTATTTCCATTGGAGAAGTGTTGGAGGGTATACTACATCCCCTTCTGCCTCTTGTGTTTTTAGTATTAAGATGGAATGTGTATGTTAATTCATGGTGGGATCCTGCATCCAGTCTATAACATCACACCTATGTATCTCTGGAGGTTCAGGTAGGTAGCCGTGTTGGTCTGACACAGTCGAAATAATAATAATAATAATAATAATAATAATAATAAATAGTCCAGTAGCACTTTAGAGACCAACTAAGTTTGTTCTAGGTATAAGCTTTCGTGTGCATGCACACTTCTTCCAATACGGTATCTCTGGAGAGGAACTATTGGTCAGTGGCGGAGAATGTGCTTTGCATGTAGACACCCCCAGGTTCAGTCAGGAGTAGCTCCAGTTAACAGGGAGCAGGTGATGAGAACAGTCTCTGCCAGAAACATCCTGGAACATCAGGACATGTTATTGATACTGCCTTACACTGTGTCAGACCATTACTCCATCTAGCCCAGCATTGCCTTCACAGATGGTAGCAGATATCCATGATTTCAGGCTGGGTTCCCTCCCAGCAATAACTGGAGATGCAAGGGACCTTCAGAGGCCCCACCACTAAGGGCTGGTCCTGCAGAACCACTGCCGGTCATAGCAGACCATGGTGGTGTAACTGGACCAACTGGTTAACCTGGGATTAAGGAGCTTCCTATATTCCAAAGGGTAGTGGTGATAGCTGGATATTAAGATGGTAGTGCTAGAAACTGAGGTTCCTTCAAATCATCATGCGTTGTTCTTTGTAGTTGGTTAAAAAATATTATATAACAAGCAAGCTAGCATTATTGTCTTAAACTGGACACCCCCAATCTGACATTCCTAAGATGGTTTGGATGGCAACGTCCATATCCTTGCTCATTGGTCATGCTGGCTGGGACTGATGGGGAGTTGTAGTCCAAATAATAATTTATTATTTGTACCCCACCCATCTGGCTGGGTTTCCCCAGCCACTCTGGGTGGCTTCCACAAAGAGCAGAAATAAACTAAGATGTCACACATTAAAAACTTCCCTTAACAGGGCTGTCTTAAGATGTCTTCTGAATGTCAGGGAGTTGTTTATCTCTTTGACATCTGCTGGGAGGGCATTCCACAGGGCGGGCACCACTACCAAAAAGGCCCTCTGCCTGCTTCCCTGTAGCTTTGCTTCTCACAATGAGGGAACCGCCAGAAGGCCCTCGGCGCTGGACCTCAGTGTCCGGGCAGAACCATGGGGGTGGAGACGCTCCTTCAAGTATACTGGGCCAAGGCCATTTAGTCCAAAGTCTCCAAAAGGCATCGGGGTGGGAAAGGCTGCCCTGAAGTTCTCTTCCTCCATCCCCACTAGCAAGAGGCAATGCTACCACCTGCCTTTCTTGGCATTTATCCTGCTTCTTAGTTATCACTGAGATCTGAGCACAAGTGATGTCTGCCCTTTGGAGCCCTTGCTTCGTTTGTTCAAGAGATCTCAAGCTTAAGAGTGTCAAAGAGAGACATTGTTCCAGAAGAAACAGTTCAATTAACTTTGACCCTGCGAGCTTATAATCAATGCTTGCCTAGCTACAGTAACCTGTAAGCCACTTCAGGTGAGTCAAATCATAGTGCATTGGCACAAAAGGGCATAAGACAATAAAAATGCCAGAGGGTTAGAAATCAACTGCTCTCACTAATTTCTTACTGTCTCCCTTAAGCAATAGAGGTAGAGGTTTTCAGACTTAGTACCTTTTTAAAAAGAAGATACTCCATGGGTTTGATTTCATGAAATAATATTCTGATTCTAAACATATTTATGTGGTAAGAAGGTCTTCTGAGTGCCAGGCACACACACACACACACGTAAATTTAGCATTGGCTTTGTCCTCCTGCCAGTCACTGATGGCCCGCTCCCAGGCGCAACGTGGGAGGTCATGCTGGGACGGCCCCTCCATAGCAGACGGAGGAGACTGCAGCCTGGCCTGGGACAGGGGGCGGGGACCAGCTGCTCTGTGCTGATGTTTGTTGCAGGCAGTGACCATGACTGGCCTACATGAGCAGAGATTTACAGAAGAGAAGCCACTGCTTCGGGGGCAGGACACTGAGCTGGAGAATTCAGATACTTTCCTCTCAGCAGTGATCACAGACTAGTAGTCAGATAACAAGCAGAGCTGCAATTGGGTAACTAGGCAATGGCCTTATTGGACAGAGCAAAACCAACATCAGAGGCAAGAACTGAAGAAGAACAAGGCCATAGCTTTACCTATCTGTGTCAGCAAATTCCTTTGCACATCTTCACAGACATGTTGACTCTTTTACAACAGGAAGGGAGGGGAGGGGGTTATTAGTTTGTGAGGTTTTTCATTATTGTTTTTATCATGTATTTTGTGTTTTTATATTGTATGTTTATGTTGTGAACTGCCCCAAGATCTATGAATGAAGGGCGCTCTACAATTTTAATAAATGATAAATAATTGGTGACACCTGCAAGCCACATGGAAAGAGCGTTGTTGAATTACCAACTTTTCAGTTATCCTCTGTGCCTATTCTTGGTTGGCAGTCATTAGCAGGGGATAATATTTACCTTCACGATGTGTGGAGCATCACTTGTTATTTTTGTACTGCTGAAGATGTGTAAGAGAGGAGGCTATTTTAGGAGGTGGGGTAGGTCAGTGGGAGGTCCTCCAGAAATCTGAACGTGCTTATATCTCCTCTTAAGTCTGAACAGTATACCAGGTACTGGCAGGAACAATGTATGTGTCTCAGCCTAGAAGCACAACTATAGCACAAAATAAGTACTTCCTTCATTAAATATCTTTCCCTACAAAGCAAAGCCGACAGCAGCAGGAAGCTGCATCCACATCTAATCTTGCCCTTTTCTAAAATTTATTTATCAGTGTGTCTGTGTGTTTACTTTTTATAAATCTACCAAGGTATAAAATAAAATAAAATCAGGATTAAGGGGTTTTACCAGGATGGTGGAGGGTGTGTGTGCCATTGGTGTGCCAGTGGTAGCATTTGTCCTTCTTCTGATAGGAAGTGCTTTGTGGGGGGATGACAAATAAGGGGGGGGGGTCAAGGATGGTCTGTTGGCAGAGAGTCTTCCTCTCTTCTTTTTTTTTTTTATAATGATTTTTATTCGTTTTTCAAACAGATAACAAAAGCAATACAAAACAATATAATTTCCAACTCATCGTTTCATACCCTTCTTTCTTTTGACTTCCCCATACCTCCCCATCCCTGCATCCTTGTTTAATGGTTCTTTAGCAACCCTTAGGTCCATTATCTTAATTCCCTTTCATAAAAGTTCCTTTAGTTTTTTTGATTACTGCTGCAATTTCTTTACCTCTTACCCCCTGACATCTTAACATTCCTCAATTTTACAATTGTTTTTAAGATATATTTTAAATTTCTTCCAGTCCTCTTCCACTGTCTCTTTCCCCTGGTCACGGATTCTGCCCGTCATCTCGGCCAGTCCCATAAAGTCAATCACCTTTGTTTGCCATTCTTCCAGAGTAGGTAGTTCTTGCGTCTTCCAATACTTTGCCAGTAGAATTCTTGCTGCTGTAGTGGCGTACATAAAAAAAATCCTATCCTTCCTTAACACCACTTGGCCAACCATGCCCAAAAGGAAAGCCTCTGGTTTCTTAGGAAAAGTCCACTTAAGGACCTTCTTAATTTCATTATAGATCATTTCCCAGAAAGCTTTAACCTTTGGGCAGGTCCACCAAAGGTGGTAGAAAGTGCCTTCAGTCTCATTACATTTCCAACACTTATTATTAGGCAAGTGGTAAATTTTTGCAAGCTTGACTGGGGTCATGTACCACCGATAGATCATTTTCATAATAGTTTCTTTTAAAGCATTACATGCAGTAAATTTGATACCGGTGGTCCATAACTGTTCCCAGTCAGCAAACATAATATCGTGACCAATATCTTGTGCCCATTTAATCATTGCTGATTTCACCGTTTCATCCTGTGTATTCCATTTCAACAGCAAGTTGTACATTTTTGATAAGTTCTTAGTATTGGATTCCAACAGTTCTGTTTCTAATTTTGACTTCTCTTTCTGAAATCCTATTTTCCTGTCCTGTTTAAATGTCTCATTTATCTGATGGTAATGCAACCAATCTCGAACCTTAGGCTTTAGTTTCTCATAACTCTGCAGTTTCACCCTTTCACCATCATATTCTAAAATCTCATAATATTTTGGCCATTTAGAGTCCATATTAAGCTTTTTAACTTCCCTAGCTTCCATTGGTGACACCCACCTGGGGGTTTTACTTTCCAGCAGAAGGATGGTCTGTTGGCAGAGAGTCTTCCTCTCTTCACCTGGGGTATAAAAATAGGTATGCTGTCTGGGGCTCACTGCAGATTCACTTTTGGTGGGACACATTGGAGCACAGTGGAGCCAGTTTCTCTAAGGCAGACCAACAGGTCAATTGCGATCTTGCGATCTACTAGTTGATAGTGGGATGTCTGACTCCCTAAAAAAAGCTCAACAACTTTGGTCAATCCAAACAGATCACTGCCAGGTTGTTGTTTTTTTATAGTGGGAGTAGGGACGCAGGTGGATAGGGATGCAGGTGGATAGGGACGCAGGTGGATAGGGACGCAGGTGGCGCTGTGGGTTAAAGCCTCAGCGCCTAGGGCTTGCCGATCGAAAGGTCGGCGGTTCGAATCCCTGCGGCGGGGTGCGCTCCCGCTGCTTGGTCCCAGCGCCTGCCAACCTAGCAGTTCGAAAGCACCTCTGGGTGCAAGTAGATAAATAGGGACCGCTTACCAGCGGGAAGGTAAACGGCGTTTCCGTGTGCGGCTCTGGCTCTGGCTCTGGCCAGAGCAGCGATGTCACGCTGGCCACGTGACCCGGAAGTGTCTCCGGACAGCGCTGGCCCCTGGCCTCTTAAGTGAGATGGGCGCACAACCCCAGAGTCTGTCAAGACTGGCCCGTACGGGCAGGGGTACCTTTACCTTACCTTTAGGTCACAATCTCTTGGAAGTTGGACAACCCTGTTCTAAGAGATCAAGTTTTGATGACTTCAGGAGATCTGGTTACTAGCCAAAGGGGCAAGTATCACAATCCAAGGCCAACTCTAGTCTTCTTGCTGCTGCTTTTGTCTGAGCAAATCTGCTTCCACACACATGCAGTTAAATTGTGGTGATTCCTTTTTCAATGGAGACATCATCATCATCATCATCATCATCATCATCATCATCTACTGGATTCATTTTATGTATTTTGTATATATTGCCACATGGCTTGCAAGGTAGTACAGAAATAGAACCACAAGGGGAAAAAATAGTTTAGGAGTGACAACATTTTGTAATAAAAGTAATACTTCATTTGCATGTGCTAATTAATTTTTACTTTATAACACCAACATTTGGGACTTATTGTCCTTATTACCTAAAATGAATTTGCTTATAATCAGAAACTCAATTCTGAGCAGTCTGAATGAAGGTCACCAATTTTTCTTTAAATTATTAAGGTTAATTATAAAATTAATTAGACCCATTTGTAATGTTGATTAGAAGAATACACCCTATTTTACAGCCAGCAGAGAACTTGGATCTTTAAAAAAGCTTCCCTTCTTACCACCTGCAGTTGGCTTTTGTAAAAAGTCTAATTAAAAACTATTTTGGGTTGGATCTCATGGTCCATAATATCCCTCTTAGTGTAACATGATTCATATTGTGCTATGATTTATGATTTATAATTGAAGCTTGATTTCATCTTGATGTTCCTTATTGGCTTGCACTGTTCTGATATAGAAAGAAAATTCTTTAGGTTATTTTAGGGGCTTGTTTCTCATATGAAATAGGAAGCATAATCCTATCCTCCGGTTACATTGGCTGGGCAGGATAGCATCCTTCTTTTGACAACTTTCACTGGTGAGAGCCCCAGGGCAGTGGCAGCCAAATTGCACTGATAATAGGGTTGCTTTGCATGTAAAGCAGGAATGCTTTATACCTGTCAATGGATTTACAACATCTGCTTCAACGACAGGGAAAGTTTCACAGCCAAAATTTACTTATGTTGTTGGGCCAAAAATTGCCATTCAACAGGGAAGGTGTTCCTTGTCCACAGTGAGCAAATTAATCCACGTTCCATAAACAAATAGAAGAGTAGTCCTCCTTAGTACTGCACTATTTCATCACATCCAATGATCATAGAATTATAGAGTTGAAAGGGACCCTGAGGGTCATCTAGTCCAACTCCCTGAAATTCAGGAATTTCAGCTAATGTATCCATTACACATGGCCACCCAACCTCTGCTTAAAAACCTCCAAGGTGGAGACTGCTCCACTGTTGAATAGCTCTTACTGTCAGAAAGTTCATCAATAGGAGTATAGCATCTAGATCAAGGGAAGTAATAGTGCCACTGTATTCTGGTCAGACCTCACCTGGAGTACTGTGTCCAGTTCTGGGCACCACAGTTCAAGAAGGACACTGACAAACTGGAACATGTCCAGAGGAGCGCAACCAAAATGGTCAAAGGCCTGGAAACGATGCCTTATGAGGAACGGCTAAGGGAGCTGGGCATGTTTAGCCTGGAGAAGAGGAGGTTAAGGGGTGATATGATAGCCATGTTCAAATATATAAAAGGATGTCACATAGAGGAGGGAGAAAGGTTGTTTTCTGCTGCTCCAGAGAAGCGGACACGGAGCAATGGATCCAAACTACAAGAAAGAAGATTCCACCTAAACATGAGGAAGAACTTCCTGACAGTAAGAGCTGTTCGACAGTGGAATTTGCTGCCAAGGAGTGTGGTGGAGTCTCCTTCTTTGGAGGTCTTTAAACAGAGGCTTCACAACCATATGTCAGGAGTGCTCTGATGGTGTTTCCTGCTTGGCAGGGGGTTGGACTCGATGGCCCTTGTGGTCTCTTCCAACTCTATGATTCTATGATTCTATGTTTAGTGAGAATCTCCTTACTTGTAACTTGAAGCCCTTGGTTCGAGTCCTTCTCCCCAGAGCAGGAGAAAGCAAGTTTGTTCTCTATTCCATGTGACAGCCCTTGAGATATTTGAAGATGGCTACCATATCTCCTCCCAGTCTCCTCTTTTCCAGGCTAAACATACCCAGCTCCACATAACTAGGGACTTCGTGGTAACTGGGGGTGATGACAGCTTACGATTCAGCTTACAAGTGTTCCCCTAAATCTGCTCACCACAAACCATTTGGGTTGCATTCTCAGCTACACGTGAACACACATTTCTTCTTTGTCTTCCTCACTTCCATGAAGTGCATTGATATAAAACACGGAAGGTCTAATCCGACTAATCTGGAGTAAGTCCAACAAAACTAATGGAGCGAGGAGAAGTTGCCACTAACTTGTACTGAATTGGGGCCAGACAACAGAAGCATTTATTAAGCGTTTTAAAACCTGTATCTACATTCCCTGACTTTTAGAAGACATCTGAAGGAAACCATGTTTAGGGAAATTTTTGATGTTTATCGTGTTTTTAATATTCTTTTGGGAGCCACCCAGAGTGGCTGGGGAAACTCAGCCAGATGGGCAGGGTATAAATAAATAAATTATTATTATTATTATTATTAAAAAAATCCTTGCATGTTTCCAGAGCTCCCACCCCACACATAAGAGGAAGGACATGACATTTACACATAGTTGATTTTCTCCTTGCTAGATTGCATCACCTTAAGTGCTGCCATCTATGGAACCATTATCTGCAGAACGTTTGCAGAAGTCTAACAATTTTTTGGGTGCCTGTCTGTGTGTGGAAATCCTAAGAGGTGGTGAAACCCCAAAACAGTCCGATGAAGACTGCATACAATCGACAACCATAGAATGTTGGCTGTCCATTGGAAGGAGAAAAATGGAGCACCAATGGGGGAGGGGAGGCTAGAATAGAATGTCCTGGAAGACAGCATGGTGAGTGGGCTGGCACCATGAAAAGGAACGCTGCACAACACAACATTTTATTGCAAGATAATAGACTATTCTTGTATTAACTTACAAGGCCCATAACAACGGGCCCAGGATACCTCAGAGACCACTTGAGTCCTTATATTCCTGCCTAGTTACTGAAGTCTGAAGTGATGCTGGTTACTGAAGTACTGTAAGTGATCCCACACAGCTTAAATGCGGCATCTGTTCAGTACTGTGGGTCCAATTTTACAGTCATCCCTTCCAGTTGAGGTCAGACAGGCCTCTTGAACTTTGGTACATACTGAAGACTTCCTCCTCCTCCTCCATCAGAGAGATTCGAACCAAAGTTCTTCACTCTCATTTACGAGTCAGAATAAAACTTGCCCAGGGACTTCTAGGCAGATGTTCCCCGACTCTTTGTCCCCAAACATTTCTTTCCATTTCCTAATCCTCTCTATTCATATTGGAAATCCTCTTTCTTCATGTTTGTGTCACAGCCAAGAGTGCTAGTTGAACTAATATCAACAATTCCTTTAGGATATGTTAAAGAATAAAAAATAGACTCAAGTTAAGCCACTAGTTACATTCCCTCGCTTTAGAGAAATGTAAATGTGGTACATGGTTTGCCAGCAATTCTATAACGTTCTTGTGCAGCCTTCTTCTTCTTCATCTGCCCAAGCTCTTGCGAAGCTTCATTTCTCTTCCTGTTAAATCTTTGGGGTCATTCGGATGCTGCTATTTCCCATTCCCTTGCCAAAAGATTTAGCATTCTCTTTGATGTTGGTTTTGCATTTGTGTTGTGGATTAGGATTGCCAGATTTCTAAAGGTCGATTTCTGTAGACAAGGAGCTTTGAGAAGGAAAGGTTCATGGGGAACAACCCATCAGGCTTTGACTGTGGCTCAGAACCAGAGAGCACAGATGAGGCAACCCAAACACATTATCTGCCCAGCGTGCATATTTGAGTGAAGACGTAATAACGGTGTGGTCATTGCCAACACTTCCAAGAAGAAGACTCCAGAGAGAGAAATGCATGATGAAAATGTCCTATTTATGAAACATAGCAATAGAAGAACTGCAAATCCTGTGTCACAGTAGGCCAGTGTGTCTGGCTGCTAACCAGAAGGTTGATGGTTTGAGCCCACTCAGGGATGGTTGTGGGCAGGATTCCTGCATTGCAAGGGGTTGGACTAGATGACCCTCAGGGCTCCTTCCAACTATGATTCTGTGATAACTAACCAAATTGTGAAAGAAAGGGCAGGTGACTTTGAATTAACATCTAGAAGGGAACCATCCCTCTAGTCCTCTAGGCATGTTTACGGCTGTATTACGTGGCTCTCCAGTCAATAACTGGGTGAAAACTCCCCCTTCTTGCTAAGTGAGCCTTGGTGTGTGAACACAACATGCACACTCAGGTTCCGCTGTGCAGAGTCCACCAAGCTGTGCACGCCAGGTCTAAACACCCCCTCCCCAAGGATCCCCCAAGCTGAAGATAATGGAAAGGGACTCAAGAGTATCCTCAAAACCCATAATGCCTGAGAGTGCCTGTCAGTTAAGTTCTTACATTTCCTTACCTTCCTGCACTAAATGCCAAGCAGACCAAATAACACGCATCAAAAGCCAACCAGGGGCTCTCCTAGTCATTCCCATTCAGCCGCCCAAATGCACTAGTGAACACACACTTGACTCTTCTCATATTTTGGAACTCCCTCCCTAGAAAAATTAGACTGGCTCGACCCATGTCACAGTTAGAGATCAAAACATAGGTTGAAACTGGTTTGCAGATCACCATTTGTGCCAACCATGGCTTGCTGGTATGTCTGAATTAAGAAAAATCAGTCTATGGTCCTTGCTTTGCTTCATAAAATTGCTGAACCATGGGCAGCAGGAGAGAATTTATGAGTGTTGAGCAGACAGGGAAACCGAAACAGACAAACTCAAAACCATCGTATGAATGTCTGGACAGCCAAACCATGGTGTGGGGTTCTTAACCATGGCTAGCAGAAACCATGGTTTGGCACAAAGCTTGAATTAAGCAAACAGGTCTATTTAAACAGAAATTTAGCCCATGGTTAGAGCTGGGGAGACAGAGTGGAGTCTAAGCTTTAGGGAGCCTCATTGGGTAAAGTTATAAGGCATAACAGAAAGAGCTGAATGTTGAGTTCTCTGTAACATGTAGCGAATGTACTCTGTGGCCTGATATCATCAGCTTGTGTTTCTCCCTACCTTCATCAGACAGAAGCCAATGATGTGGAACAGGAGTGGAGAAACACACAGCCTGGTGGCATCCAAACACGGAATAAGCTTGACTGCATATTACAGAGGGGCAGAACCTGCCCTTCCATCCTGCAATCTCTTCCATTAGCTGCATGATTTCAAGGTCATGTGCCCCAGTCTTTCCACACTGGAATTTATCATCGTACCTCTTTCACAGCTACCAGGCAGCCCTGTGCATGAGCTTCTGTCCCCCATGGACTGGGCACAGAAAAGGTTCTACACCCTAACAGGCACTTAACAAAATGGCCTGCAGGCATTTCCCTTTGCCGCACAAATGAAGCACAGTTGTGATTTCCATTTTTTGAGTTAAACAAGAGTTTCAGAGTAAGGATCTCCTGTTCCAAAAGTCAGCTAGAAGGTCGTTAGTTGGATTGCAGCTGGGAAAGACGTACGGGAGGGACAAATGTCCTCAATTTTGCATGGCAGAATGGAAGTCATATGGCTATATCGCCAGATAGGTCCTTAGCACAATGGCTCCTAAGGCGAACAAATGATGATAATAGCTATCAGCTCATGATGTGTAGTCAATTAGTGCAGGTTTGCATGTTAAGTAAGACTGTCCACTTCTGCCAGAATGGCCAGCTCACGGGGTGATTGGGATATTTGTAACTGAAATGGATTAGCGAAGTTGACAGGTGTGTTTTCTTTCTCTTTTTCTAAAAAATTGGTTCTTGGCATCTAAAAAAAAAATCTTGTGAATATACTGTTTTCCCTGTCTTTCATATTATTCCTCATGTACAAGGGGGAAGCTTTTGCTGCATAGTTAAAAAGAATCAGGGGATTATTAGGTTATAAAGAAGTGATGTAATAGGGACTGTTCATTTGCTGAATTTTAATCAGGTTTCAGGCAAAAGTTAACTCTTGAGAATCTCAGTTTGGGTCTCCTCCCCACCTTCTTTGTACATTCTTCTCCTTGAGACTGCCAGTCTGAAAATGTGTGGACAATGTCTTCTCAAGGCACTAGAATCTTCACTACAACTTCTAAACAGTGTATTTGTGACTGAAGATGCATACTAATAACCAGAGGGCTTACTGAATTTCACTAATTAACATAAATTGTCAGCTGTGGGAAGAAAATCCAACCCACAGAAGGTGCTCTGCTTTGCTATCTGGTACTACAGGTGAGGGTACCTGCAGATTTCACAATATGTGATGACAAAGTAAAAGTGTGGTTGGAGAACCTTGTTAAGATTGCTATAATCAACAAAATCATTGCGCTAGCAGAAGTCAGTGCGACAGGCCTTTTCCCTCTCTCTCCTGTGCCCTGCCCAAATTTGCTGCAGAGGGTTGAGAGAACTCCTAGAACAGACCCAGGTGTAAACAAACAAACAAACAAAACAAAACAAAAAAACTATTTATGTATGCTACCACTGCGGCCCATGTTTCATTAGCTCCCAAATGGAAAATGAGTGAAGTCCCAACCAAAGAATGGCAACTTAAATTGATGGAATACGAGCAACTTGCAGATTTAACATCTAGAGAGAACAAGAAGAATGCACATTTAAAGAATACTGGAAAATGTTTACTGAATATATGGGTGAAAATTGCGTTTATTTTTTAAAAACTGGTAGCATTAAGTTAAATTCCTCAGTGTAAATAAGTTTTGATGGATGTAACAATGGATTACTGGATGGTTTGGTTCATGTAAAATATGCAGGGATGTATGGTGGCGCTGTGGTCTAAACCACTGAGCCTAGGGCTTACCGATCGGAAGGTCAGCGGTTCGAATCCCCGCGACGAGGTGAGCTCCCGTTGCTTGGTCCCAGCTCCTGCCAACCTAGTAGTTTGAAAGTACATCAAAGTGCAAATAGATAAATAGGTACCGCTCTGGCAGGAAGTTAAATGGCATTTCCGTGTGCTGCTCTGGTTTCACCAGAAGCGGCTTAGTCATGCTGGCCACATGACCCAGAAAAACTGTCTGTGGACAAACGTTGGCTCCCTCAGCCAGTAAAGCGAGATGAGCGCCACAACCCCAGAGTCGTTTGCGACTGGACTTTACTATCAGGGGTCCTTTACATTTACCTTGATGGTATGCAAAATGAACCACAGAAAGAGAAGAAGGGAAGTCGCTGGCCACGTGACCCGGAAGTGTCTCTGGACAGCGCTGGCCCCTGGCCTCTTAAGTGAGATGGGCACACAACCCCAGAGTCTGTCAAGACTGGCCCGTACGGGCAGGGGTACCTTTACCTTTACCTTTAAATGAATATTTTGAAATATGTATGTATTATATATATTATGTATTATATGTATTATGAAATATATATATATAAAGCAAGAATTCCTAGAACAGTGAGCAGGAAGAGGAGAGAGGAAATCATTCTACAGGGCAATCTGATGGAACAATCTCCATAGCGCTTTGCCGAATACAAACCTATGTATCTGTATTCTTGTACACCAGGCAGAAAAACTGCTGTTTGTTTTGTGGATGAGGATACTTTATTAAACTATTGACCAGCTGGAGAAAAAGTTAACAGCTTCCAGTCTTGGATCTGAATGGGTTTTGCTCTGAGCCAGCTCCAGCCCTGATGTCTCAGTACTGCCAGATTTTTCGGTCAGAAATTCTTAGAAGAGGAATTTCAACATGATTGGGTTTTGATCAGAAATCCTTGCACATGCTGTGCTTTTCAACAAATTGACTGAATGGATTGCTTAAAAAAACAGAGAGAGTTCTTTTAATCAAGCTAAAAGCTATTTTTATACCAGATGTGGAAACAATCTATTCCTGCGCAATTGTTTCTGGAACATGCACATCATCAATGGGACTTAGGCAGACTATCTCTATGGAGAAATAATGTTCTGAGACAAAGAACCTCTACTTGGGATTTTTGTATGTCCAGCAGTAAGTCCAAATCCTTCGGTTCCAAGTCTTCCTCCCGATTTGGCATTAGGGTATGGGAAACATCAGGTCAATAACATACACATAGCGATGATGGGGAATCTGTATCCCTCCAGTTGTAGTTTGACTGCACTTCCCATCATTCCTGACCATCATAGCTGTCAACTTACAGATTTGAAAATAAGGGACCAGCAGCCTCGAAAATAAGGGATCAGCAGCCAAAATAAGGGATTTTCTGAACACAGGTATGTTCAACTTCTGAGCCCCTCTGAGCCAAAGGCAGAAAGCCCAGCCAGCAGCCAAACGAAGCCTCAAGTGGTGGTTCCCACAGTGCAGCAACCCAGCAAAGGGGATGCAGCAAGGAAAACCACCGTCACCTCTCCGCTGGGAAGCGCTGAGCAAAGGCGAGTCCCCAGGCAACGTGGCTGATTTGATCAGCACAAGGCATGCAAGCTCCACCCCCCCCAGTCGTTCTTAGACTCCTTATTGGGTGAGCAACGCAGCCAAGCAACACAGTTGTAGCCTCCCTCCTCCCTGGCCAGCAGACAGGGTGTGCTGGTCCTGGGAGGAGGTTACCGTGGGGCGATGTCCAGGACCTGAGTCAAGGGTCGGCTGACAGTCCTCCATGGGCGAAGCGGGTTCCACAGCGAGGAGCCGGGCAAAGGCAGGAACTCTGAGGAAACAGGACTGGATGCTGGCCGAAACAGCTCTTCAACGACGTTGCTCCCGCAACCTGGGACCGGGCTGACTGGCCTTTATCTTCTCTGAGGCCAGGGGTGGTCCCGGCCCCCAGGAGACCCGCCTCTCCTGGCCTTAAGGCGAGCACTCCTCCTGGGAGAAACCAGTTCCCTCCGCCTCTCTACTCTGAGCCTCTGCAGCTCAGGAGAGGCCGGTGGGTTACTGGACCCAGGGGGAGACTCACTTTCCCCTGACAGGGCTGGGAGAGGCGCACCTATAGGCACTGTGTCCTCAACCACCTCCAGAGCCAGAGTGGATTCACCTGGTGCCTGCTCCTGAGGATCCGGCACAGGTGCAGGCGCTTCAGAATCAAGGCCCTGCCCCAGCTCAGCTGGCCCTGGAGGCGGGGACTCCTGTGCAGGCTGGGATTCCTCCGGTTCAGCCTCTGAATCGGATTCCCAGGCCATCACACCGGGAGGGAGAGGAGCTGCTTCCTTTGAAACCTGGGAAATTTAAGGGACATTATTAATAAGGGATAGCAGCGGGACACAGCACTGGGATAAGCGACTTTCCCGCCAAATAAGGGACGGTTGACAGCTATGCTGACCATTGGCCATGCTAGCTAAGACTGATGGGAGCTACAGTCCAACAATCTCTGGAAGGACTCAGGTTTCCCACCCCTTTTATGTAATGTAAGTATGCATGTATGCTTGTACATCTACTGAGACCTTGAGCATGGCAGAAGAATATGAAAACCCTACCATGTCAAACCCTGGCTCATGTTAGGATATGTAATAATCCAAGAGCTAGACCAGGTTTTATTTACCATTGATTCCCAAAAGAAAATGGGACACATTTTTTTTTCTAAGGCCTGTGTATACATGTCAACATTGCAGGCTCTGTATGCTCTGCAGAAAAAAATATGTAAATTTCCATGAATTCTATATACAGAAAATTCAATAAAAAATTATGGAAAAGAACACACAAAATGGATGGCTTGAAAAAAGGAAACGAAACGCGAACATGGCAAATCTAGCGTTGCCCTTGCAGCAATTACTGGGAGGGGTTGGCTAGAGGCAGATGAGGCAGCAAAGGTGGCTAGATCAGTTCTCCTCCACACCCCGAATGTCCAGAGCTACCAATTCCTTTACACCATCATTGCAGAAGGGTCTGTAGTGTATACACTATACTATGCCTACAAATTTCATTCCATTCTGCTCGAAAAGGTTTTTTTAAAAAGTTATTGATGTCCTCTTTTTGCAAACAAACACAGAACCATTTAGTGCTTGTTGCACAAATCCCTTTCACCTACAGTGGTGCCCCGCAAGACGAACGCCTCGCAAGACGGAAAACCCGCTAGACGAAAGGGTTTTCCGTTTTGGAGGCGCTTCGCAAAACGAATTTCCCTATGGGCTTGCTTTGCAAGATGAAAATGTCTTGCGAGTTCCTGCGGGTTCCCCCCTTCCCCCCCTTTTCCTAAGCCGCTAAGCCGCTTATCAGATGATCCGCTGATAAGCCGCTTATCAGCTGATCCGCTGATAAGCCGCTTATCAGCTGATCCGCTGATAAGCCGCTTATCAGCTGATCCGCTGATAAGCCGCTTAACAGCTGATCGCTAAAAGCCACTAAACCGCTAATAGCGCTAATCCGCTAAGCTGTCAGTGGGCTTGCTTCGCAAGACGAAAAAACCGCTATACAAAGAGCCTCACGGCACGGATTAATTTCGTCTTGCGAGGCACCACTGTATTTGTCTTAAATAAGACAGATTTAACCAGCACCCCCAGAACGAGCTACTACACCTACAAACTTAAATCTAACTCTGAGAACAAAGGTAAGAATTACATGCAGTTGATTGTTTTCCACCGTAGTCCCAATCTCTGCTGATTGGTGCACAAGGCTTCAGTGGTTCCAAGGTCTGAGTTTCCTTTTGCGAACAAGTGGAGTTTGTGGTGTCTTTATGATATATGGTTTATTTACACATATATACAACCTGAAGTATACAAAGGCGGAAGTTCAAAGCATCACATGCCAAGGGATTCCTGGTCCTCTTTTAGGGATAGCAGCAACCTTGCCTTGCAGCTTAGCCTTTTTCTGAGAACGGTCACATCCCACCTGTCCTAACCTTGCTAACCTGGTCTTTTGTCACACAGAGAGTAACATTCACCTGCATTCTCACACTTTGTTCTTTGATGCTTTCTTGTGCTAATGGATCATTACCACCCGGGTGGCGCTGTGGGTTAAAGCCTCAGCGCCTAGGGCTTGCCGATCGAAAGGTCGGCGGTTCGAATCCCTGCGGCGGGGTGTGCTCCCGCTGCTCGGTCCCAGCGCCTGCCAACCTAGCAGTTCGAAAGCACCTCCGGGTGCAAGTAGATAAATAGGGACCGCTTACCAGCGGGAAGGTAAACGGCGTTTCCGTGTGCGACTCTGGCTCGCCAGAGCAGCGATGTCATGCTGGCCACGTGACCCGGAAGTGTCTCCGGACAGCGCTGGCCCCTGGCCTCTTAAGTGAGATGGGCGCACAACCCCAGAGTCTGTCAAGACTGGCCCGTACGGGCAGGGGTACCTTTACCTTTACCTTTTATTACCTCCAAGGAAATTAGCTTTTACACGTGTTGATTGCCTAGGATTAAAGGGAGTGGCTGATACACAATTTAGGAAGTTTGCCTAGGTTAATTACCTCTTCACATATGCTAATTCCAGGGGATTAACAGCAGCTAACACACATTTTAAATACACATGAGTCTGGCTATTGCCCCCAAGGAAATTAGCTTTGACACCTCCAATCCTTAATTAAATTCTGGCACTAACTTGATCAAGCATTTAGGATGTCTTGCACCCCCAGATTCGTAACAAAATCATACAACCATTAGGGAAGATATCCAAAGCTTTGGAAAAGTGAGGTTCTGCCTCAGATTTGAACCAATTCCTGATGTCAGTCCAAAGCCCTGAGGCAGCTCACAATCTGAAGCATCACATTGGGTTTCTAGCTGTGCACCCAGCATATATTTACACAGAGTTATTTTTCTAGAAAAAGAGGTGCTGGAACTCACCATGTATTGTTGTCAGAATTGTTCTCTGATAATGGCAATGGCACCCACCTGAGAGGTACTGGAACTGAGCTCCAGTGAGTTCTAGCTGAAAAACAGCTTTGTGTGTATGTGTGTGTGTATGTCTATATGTGTGTGTGTGTGTGAAAATTGGCATTCTTATGATACTGCATGTTATGTACTGAAGTTCTCACCCTGGGCCAGCAGGGGGATACTGTAGATAGTTATGCAAATAAGGGATCGAAAGTGATGTACAGTGATTGGATAGTTTTAGTAAGTTGTTACAGTTACGCTGTTCTGGAGCTCTATATAAGCAGGCTGACTGAACCCTTCAGTTCAGTTCTGTCCTGGCCTGTGAATAAACAAGAGCTGTTTGAAGAATCGCTGTGTCGTCTGATATGTTCACCCACAACTTAACACTGCATTCTGTGCTTCAACCCTAAATTCCTTGATTTATACTTGTGTGAAATTTTAGAATGAGATAAATATCAGTAGGAGATAAAATGCACCCCTCTGCAGCTGGGTTGTCAGAAGCATAAGACTTTTAACTAACTAACTAACTAACTAACTAACTAACTAACTAATTAACTAACTAACTAACTAACTACTAACTACTAACTAATTTAGTCTGTTACATCACAGGTGCCATAGGAGGGTCCAGTACTTTTCTGAGCATTCAGCTACCATCACCAGCCCCATAAGAGCACCTTATATATGTTTGCCTCAAAAGATGTTAATTTTCAATCTAAGAAAAATCCATTCTGAGTTTCTTGCACTGGATCACAAACTTTTAACCCACCTGTCAACACTGTTAGAAATTTTCTTCAGAGAATGAAGGACGCTTTGTGCGAGCTCCAGATATTTTGTGAAAATCTGCATTCCACATTTGGATATGGAAATGTTTGAGTTAGTTTCTCCTAACAGTTAAGGGGGGGGGGGGAGAAACTACCCAAACAAAACGGAGCCATAAAGTGACAAATTGAAATTGTGTGCACTTGCTTTATGCAGAGCCAAGAATTATCTTAAAGTACTGCGACAGCTTGCTAATGTAGCACTGCATTTCACTAAACACCAACAGTAAACAGATTTATGCAATCCCTTATGAACTGCCAGGTGGATGA
This sequence comes from Podarcis cretensis, assembly GCF_951804945.1. Lineage (NCBI taxonomy): Eukaryota > Metazoa > Chordata > Lepidosauria > Squamata > Lacertidae > Podarcis > Podarcis cretensis. The sequence goes on from NC_137170.1 coordinate 124,781,881, forward strand.
GGAGTTGTTCTGAAAGTGCTGTACCTCATTTACTGCTTCCCTCTCCACAGGCTGTTCGAAACACACCACACAATCTAGCCAAAGTCACATCCTTCTGAGTCCCATTGCCTTCAATGGCAGAGTTAAGAACGTGCTTGGATTTCTCCCCATTGAAATCAAAGGGACTTACAAGAGTATAGCTTGGGCTGGAATGCACTCAATGTTTGTGCAGCCCATCGACTTTTCCAGTGCCAAACATAAGGCAGCTCAGTCTATTTTCCAGTGCTATAGTTGCTGTGATTGGACAGGGTTCTCCAGGTCTTTTCCAGTCCTGCAACCTTAACTTGACCATTTAACTGAAGATGGATGGGATTGAATTTGTGAAGTTCTGCAAGCACAGTGTGTGCTCCATCATAGAAGGACTGGCTTTCTTCTACTGAATAATGTTGGATCAAAGGATAAGCAGGCACTGTTGCAGATGTGAATATCAATTTAAGACAAACTCCCAGAGCATGCCCAGTCCTTGTTGGACTGGCTTTTCCCCTCCTTAGTTTTGTGTATTTTTTGGTGCTTCTGCAAGTGTCCTATGCTGTTGAAGGTTGTATATGTTAAGAATAATGCCTTGAATGTGGCCAGGTAACAGAAGAGCAGGGTTCATGCTGCCCTACTGAGAGGCAAGGCAACTATGTGCTTTTGAGGAAAATATTAGTCACCATAGGTTTCTTTGGACAGAAGCTTAAAAGAAGACTCAGGAGATAATGTGCACATCATGGCTGCTGTCTTCACACCTCAGGGGATTATTTGAACAAAGGAGATGTGTGCTATGCCTCAGTTTTGAGGGGGGGGGGAGAATGTGCTGTTTTGTATCTCTCTTATCAGGATCTCCTTTACCTAGGAAGAAGCCTTTGTTTATTTTTTATGTGAAGGAATGCAGTGAAATGAAAAGCACGAGAAGTGATGTGGGGAGGGATGCTAGTCGTTCAGAGTACATTTCCTAAGAAAAATGTTTCATGTTCTTTACTGACTGCATTCTGTTTTCCCTGATTGTAAGAACGTTTTGGGGGAAATATCCTGATACAGACCACTTTGCGTGGCCTCTAGAAAACATAATAAAGGTGTAAGGAAGTGCAAACTGTCAGGCCGAGGCAGTCATTCTCACTTCAAAACATTAAGGTTGATCTAAAAGTTATTTTAGCAAATCTTTTCAGCTAAGATTTGGAGACCACAGGGGTGTGTGGGAAAGATGCTCAGAAACCACCCCATGTCACTTTTTAAATTTCCATTGCTCCCTGTTTCCAGGTCTTGACAACAGGGATAATAATGCCCTTGATGTAATATATGCCCTTTTAAGATAAATGGCTATGAGGCCACTTCCTGAAGAGCTGATTCCGAGGTGTTGCCTGGGTGGATAAGTTATCACTACTCTCTGCAGGCCCCCAGGCCTCATCAAGAATAAAGTTTAATTTACCATTAGCTCAACTCGTAGTGTCGCCGGACTTATGCAGCAGAAGACAACGCACCTGGGAATTTTCGTAGTTGATGGTCGCCATTTTGCTTCTCAGGAGGACACACAGTGAAAGTAAGGAGCAGGGCCCTCTCTCTGATTTGCTGCCTGGTGATATTATGTCATCTTTCATGCAAATCAGTGTGAAATCTGATTGGCTTCATGGAGTTACTGCCACATTACCATCTTTTGAAAATGCTCTATTATAGCAGTTCTTAATCTGTAAAGTCAATGCCTCAGAATCAAGTTCATTTTTGCTTTTTCTCATTTGTTCAGTTTATTTTTGCTTCAGTCAAAAAGTTGTGGCAACTACTCTTAAAAATATATCAGATCACCCTATTGCACAAAGCATATTGGTCTGGATTCAACCTTTCAGTAACTCAGACTAGACCTATGGAAATTAATGAACACAATTAAATTACAGCCATTAATTTCAGTAAATGGGCTCAATTAATTTCTCAGACAACCAACTATACATATATGGAATATGTTATCATGATCACTGCAGATGGTGACAGCAGTCACGAAATTAAAAGACCCCTGCTTCTTGGGAGAAAAGCAATGACAAACCTAGACAGTATCTTAAAAAGCAGAAACATCACGTTGTTGACAATGGTCTGTATAGTTAAAGCTATGGTTTTCCCAGTAGTGATGTATGGAAGTGAGAGCTGGACCATAAAGAAGGCTGATCGCCAAAGAATTGATGCTTTTGAATTATGGTGCTGGAGGAGACTCTTGAGAATGGACTGCAAGAAGATCAAACCTCTCCATTCTGAAGGAAATCAACCCTAAGTGCTCACTGGAAGGACAGATCCTGAAGCTGAGGCTCCAATACTTTGGCCACCTCATGAGAAGAGAAGACTCCCTGGAAAAAACCCCAATGTTGGGAAAGATTGAGGGCACAAGGAGAAGGGGACGAAGGAGGACGAGATGGTTGGGCAGTGTTCTCGAAGCTACCAGCATGAGTTTGACAAAACTGTGGGAGGCAGTGGAAGACAGGAGTGCCTGGCGTGCTCTGGTCCATGGGGTCACGAAGAGTTGGACATGACTAAATGACTAAACAACAACAACAATGTTCACTGCACACATGGCAAAAAGATGCATACATTTTCCCCATGAGGTTTTATGCCTTTTCTATTTTATATAACATTGGGGAATTCAAAGTACTTTGCTCCCCTATAGGATATTTCCAGGGTCCTTTCCAATGAGCCTGGACCACTGACAGTTTCAGCAGAGTAATGACCTTCAAACATACAACATTTGTAGTGAAACAGATGGGAAGCAGGCGCTTTTCCAAACAGCAATGCAGTTAGATGTTCCCATCAAGTCCTAGTTATAAACATTGCCTCTTCCTCACATAATGTAGCATGTGCCAGCACTATTGGTGAACCAGAACAATTTTTTTCAGGGAGTTAAACCAAACTATCCCTGAGATATTTAAAGAAGCCAGAAGTGGGAAGTGAAACCAGATGCCAAAGGTTTCATGCTGGTGTCAAAAGAATTAGCAAGTACTGAAGTGCAAATTACTTTAAAGCTCAGCTCGTTCCTGTTTATCATATGAAACAGGGCTGTTAATGGAAGGAGGGGGAAATATATATATTTTTTTTAAGAATCATTGCAAAAAATCCACTTTTGAATCTTCCTCATAAATCTAAGACCAGGGGACGGCACAGTTTACCTCGCCTGGGCCCTCCAGGACCGGATTGCGCCCATGATTTCCGGTGCCTGCATCTGCACAGATGCGATTTCCGGCACCACAGAAGCGAGTCCCAGCACTGTGCTGCACTGGTTTAGTGCCACCCATGGGGACTCGCCGAGTGGGTGGCTCAGTTCGGGGGTGGCTCGTGGGCCGGTTAAATGACCCCCATGGGCCACTTGTGGCCTATGGGCCTTAGGTTGCCTACCCCTGATTAAGACACACCATGTAGCAGAGGTGTCTAGATGAATGATTCAGCAGTGCAGATGAAGATCCCTTCTTCCCTTTTCAGGATCAGATGGCTACCTGGAGAGTACCCAGACCTACATGACCAAGGCTGCATTCAAAAAAACAGCTTCCAGAAAAGAGGGAGAGAGAAGAAGAAAGAAGAGATCCTGTCCCAGCTCATGGAGAACGAAAAACAGCTAATAACAAAACCTAAAGATGAAATAATAAAACGAAATATAAAAATGTTGCAGTCTCAGTTCTCCATGGTGGTGGGACAGGAGATCGAATGGAAAATAAAAGCCATGAGACAAAAAATTTTTGAGTCAGCCAACAAAGTTGGGAGATTCTTGGCGTGGCAAATAAAAGCAAGACAAAAACAGAACACAATTTGTAAAATAAAAGATGGGGATAAAATGATTGAGGACCCGAAAGAAATTAGAAAAGTATTTCCGAGATTCTATAGAGATCTTTATAGGAAAGATAAAGAAGACAATAAGAGAATAGAAAAGTATATCCATGACCATAAATTGCATCAAATCTCAGAAGAAGAAAAAAGAATGCTTAACCAAGAGATAACAGAACAAGAGGTCACGAAGGCAATAAAAAGAATGAAAATAGGGAAGGCCCCAGGACCGGACGGTATCTCAGCAAAGTATTATAAAACACTATCGCAATACCTGACACCTGTTCTAAGTGAAGTAATGAATAAAGTCTTAAGAGAAGGAAGGATGCCAAACACCTGGAAAGAAACCTATATTACACTGATCCCGAAGAAAGAGGTGGATATATTAGATGTAAAAAATTTCAGACCAATTTCGTTATTGAATAACGACTATAAGCTATTTGCGGATATACTAGCGAATAGACTAAAAATGGTGTTAAATAAGGTGATACACAAGGACCAAACAGGCTTTCTGCCAGGGAGGCAACTAAGGGACAACGTAAGAAACCTGATAAATATAATTGAATACCTTGAAGTCAGAAATGAGAAACAGGCAGTACTAATGTTTATAGATGCGGAAAAAGCGTTCAATAATGTTTCTTGGCATTTCATGAAAGAAAACTTAAAAGTATTAGGAATTGGTGAAAATTTTTTGAGAGGTATTGACACGATCTATTCGGACCAAAAAGCAAAGTTAATAATTAATAACAACATATCAGATAACTTTGAGATAACTAAAGGTACTAGGCAGGGATGTCCTTTGTCTCCCTTGCTATTTATTAGAGTCCTAGAGGTCTTGAAGAAGAAGCTAAGAGAATCATCAGAAGGCAGAGGCATTAAGGTGGGACGAAAAGAATTTAAATTAAGAGCCTTTGCAGATGATCTAGTCTTAACGTTGGAAGAACCAAGACAAAGTGTGAAAGAGGCAATAAAAAGAATGGAAGAGTTTGGGAAGGTATCAGGGTTTAAACTCAACAAAAACAAGACGAAAATGCTAGCAAAAAATCTGAAGAAGAAATGGAAGAATTACAAGTAGACTCAGGAATCGCGATAGTTAAAAAAATAAAATATTTAGGAATTTGGATGACAACAAAAAATATAAACCTGTACAAGGACAACTATGAGGTGGTATGGAAAGAAATTAAGAAAGATATGGACATATGGAGCAGACTAAAATTGTCATTATTAGGCAGAATCTCTGTGATAAAAATGAATATACTACCTAGATTGTTATTTCTATTTCAAGCAATACCAGTGGTAAAAGGGATAAGACAATTTAAGGATTGGCAAAAAAAATTAGCGAAATTTGTCTGGCAGGGGAAAAGGCCAGGATAAAAATGAAGATACTAGTAGATAAGAAAGAGAGAGGAGGTTTTGATTTACCAGACCTGACTTTATATTATGAAGCTTCGTGCTTGGTATGGTTAAAAGATTGGCTGACTTTAGAAAACACTGACCTATTAGATCTAGAGGGCCACGACAATAGATACGGTTGGCATTCGTACCTATGGTACAACAAAGTAAAGGTACATAAAGGTTTTCTAAACCATGTGATTAGGAAATCTTTATATGAAGTATGGGATCGGAATAAAAACCTCCTGGAAAGAAAGACACCGTGGTGGATATCACCAACTGAGGTGTTGACAACAAAAAAAGTAAACATGGATGGGGAAAGAGTAACATATGAGGATATTACTAGGAAAACAGACCAAGGGATAAAGCTCAAACCATATGACCAAATTGAAAAGATGTTAACGGGGTGGCTGCAATACCACCAGATCAGTGACTTATTAAAAGAAGATAAAAAGAGAAATGGGTTCAAAGATAAAAAAATCAAAATTCCAAATCGAGTTAATAGACTGTAAAGATAAAATTTTATCAAGAATGTATAGTTTATTGCTAGGATGGTATACAAAAGATGAAGAAGTAAAGGAATCAATGATAAAATGGGCAATTGATATTGGGCATAACATTGAATTTGATGCGTGGAAAAGATTATGGAAGGAGGGTTCGAGATTTACAGGATGCATGGCTTTAAAGGAAAACTTGCTAAAAATGATGTATAGATGGCATTTGACGCCAGTAAAATTAGCTAAAATGTATAGGAAAAAAGAAAGAAAATGTTGGAAATGTAAAAAGGCAGATGGGGATTATTTCCAAATGTGGTGGACCTGCGATAAGGTAAAAAAATTTTGGGAATCAATTTATAATGAACTCAAAAAAATATTTAGATATACTTTCCCCAAAAGACCGGAAGCGTGTCTATTAGGCTGAATAGGAACAGAAATTAAAATAGAAGATCAAAATTTGTTCATGTATGCTACAGCTGCCGCGAGAACCCTTCTGGCCCAAAGATGGAAAGCACAAGATATACCAACTATTCAGGAGTGGCAGGCGAAGTTGACAGAATATGCAGAACTTGCCAAACTGGAGGGGAGTCGTGACTCGGCAGAATCAAAGGGAATGTATAGTGCTATTACAATTTGTTGGAAAAGAATATGTAAGGAAAACAATAAAAATTCACTTGGGAAAAAAAAGGCTGCATTCACACGGCCTTTTATTCAGTTTCTCTGATGTTTCCCTGACTGTTAATTCTTGTATTATATTTGAATTTTCACATGGCATAAAAGCCACTGTTGGAAATTTAGTGGAATATGGCACAACTGCTCATTTCCAGTTATTTGATTCCAGAAACAATCCATTTGCAGCTGCATTAAACCAGAAAAATCACAGGTGTAAATGACAAAATTCAGTTTTCCCCTGCCATTTTCATAGGGAAACAGAAGCAAGCATGTGCAGAAAGGGTGGAGGAGCAGCAGCACTGCCCAATGACATTTGTTTTTCCCCCTATAATTTTTATTAAATTTTCTGTTTTACATTTTAGAATATTCATTTGAATAATCTTAAAATATCTGTGACTTCCCTTCTTCTCTTTCCATGGTTCATTTTGCCTAACATAAGTTCCTGCATATTTTATATAATCCAAACCATTCAATACTCCATTATTGCATCCATCAACACTTATTTACATTGTTGAATTTATCTTAATGCTGCCTACATTTTCAAATGTACACAATTTCCCCCCGTATATTCAATATATGTTTTCCAATCTTCTTTAAACTTATGCTCTTCTTGTTCTCTTATTCTATGTGTTGCATCCGCAATCTGTGCATATTCCATCATTTTATGTTGCCATTCTTCTTTAGTTGGGACTTGACTTGTTCTCCATTTTGGGGCTAACAAAACATGGGCCGCTGTATTGGCATTCATAAATTAAAAAAATTGACACCTGGGAATTTACATCTGAATTATCCCCAACAAAAAAGGACTCTGGGTTGTTGTTTTTTTGCAAATCCCCCCCCCCCCATCCATTCAATGACATTTACTGTTGTGTCAGACCATGCCGACTGGTGAGAGTGAAATTTAGCATGACATGTCTGTATATCAGTCAAAAAGCCCAAGTTCTATAGCACTGGAGTACTGCCATGTGAAAAGAACATTAAAAATGAGACAGAAGTGCTAGCAGTATCTTCTGGAAAAGTAACACAATACCCCATGTGTCTGAATGCACCCTAGGGCTCTGCACATGTTATCATTTACTCTGGCGCTGGTGTGCTCACATATCCACCAACATTTCTCCAGTGACAATAGGGACGTCCTATTCCATACCCTCCAACATTTCTCTAATGAAACTAGAGATGTCTCCTCCAACAGTTCCCCTTCGTAAAGAGGGACGTCACTTCTGGGGCCCCTCCAGGCCCTGAAGCTTAAGCTTTATTAGTTTTATAGTAGATTCCCTGGTCCTGAATGGGGTAACTGTGCCCCTGAAGGATCAGGTGTGCAGCTTGGGAGTCATTTTGGACTCACAGCTGTCCATGGAGGAGCAGGTCAATTCTGTATCTAGGGCAGCTGTTTACCAGCTCCACCTGGTACACAGGCTGAGACCCTATCTGCTCACAGACTGTCTCACCAGAGTGGTGCATGCTCTGGTTATCTCTCGCTTGGACTACTGCAATGCGCTCCATGTGGGGCTACCTTTGAAGGTGACCCGGAAACTACAACTAATCCAGAATGAGGCAGCTAGACTGGTGACTGGGAGCGGCCGCCGAGACCATATAACATCGGTCTTGAAAGACCTACATTGGCTCATAGTACGGTTCCGAGCACAATTCAAAGTGCTGGTGCTGACCTTTAAAGCCCTAAATGGCCTTGGTCCAGTATAACTGAAGGAGCATCTCCACCCCCATCATTCTACCCAGACACCGAGGTCCAGCGTCGAGGGCCTTCTGGTGGTTCCCTCACTGTGAGAAGCCAAGTTACAGGGAACCAGGCAGAGGGCCTTCTTGGTAGTGGCGCCTGCACTGTGGAATGCCCTCCCACCAGATGTCAAAGAGAACAACAACTACCAGACTTTTAGAAGACATCTGAAGGCAGCCCTGTTTAGGGAAGCTTTTAATGTTTGATGCATTACTGTATTTTAATATTTTGTTGGAAGCTGCCCAGAGTGGCTGGGGAAGCCCAGCCAGATGGGAGGGGTATAAATAATAAATTATAATAATATTATTATTATTCGCCCTTGCTAGATAGAAGGACTTGGGGAGGGTGTTAGGCAGGGTTGGTGAGGTGTGTAGCTAGTGGAAGGGACATTCCTCTGGGACAGTTCTGAGGCTCAGACAAAGAGGTCTGGAAGGGCCCATTCAGCCCCATGAGCCCGTGGTTCTCCAGTCCTGCACTAAATGTTCATTTTCCATGTTGACCTAGATTCCAACAGTTCCTGTCTCCCCATGAACTGTATTGCAAAATCAAGGACTGCTTTCTTTTTCTGAGATATTTTTTTTTTTATGTTGCTAATTGTGGCCATTCTCCGGTGCGCAAATTGCTGTGAGGGAGAAAGGTGAACACAGCGCTGACAAATGACTGCGTAGAAGTTCATCACATAAAGACGGCGAGCCAAGGAAAGTGTGATGATTATGCTAGTGCAGTAGCTCTTGAATATTAAGTTGTGAAAACTGTTCCTTTCCAAGAGCGTTTTTCAGGTGCTTTTTTTGACAAATTGCTCTGTTTTGGAGTTAGGCTGTTGTTGAGGTGTTTGCGGTTTTGTGTGTGTTGGTTTTCAAAACACACACACACACACACACTGTCTGTGGGTCTAGATTCAGGTAGGTTGAAAAATATTTTTAAAAATTGTCCAGTAGTACCTTAGAGACCAATTAAGTTTGTTCTTGGTATAAGCTTTCGTGTGCATGCACACTTCTTCAGATACACTGAAACAGAAGTCACCAGGCCCTTATATATAGTGGGAGGGTGGGTGGGGTTTTCCTCAGGAGGTTAGGAGGAGATGGGTGATTGACTAAATGGGTATGGTAAACCTGTTGATGACTGTTAATGACTGCAATTAGTCCTACAGGAAAAAGCAAGGGATAGTATGCAGATGATTAGCATATGTAATGAGACAGGAATCCAATCTCTCTATTCAGAGCAGGTCTCTCCATAGTTTTCAGTTTAGTGGTAAGTTATAATTCAGCAACTTCTCTTTCAAGTCTGTTTCTGAAATTCTTTTGTAATAAGACAGCTGCTTTGAGATCCTGTATTGAATGTCCAGGGAGATTGAAACGTTCTCCTACTGGCTTCTCTGTCTTGTGATTCCTGATGTCAGATTTATGTCCATTTATCCTTTGGCGTAGGGTTTGGCCTATTTGTCCAATATAGAGAGCTGAAGGGCACTGCTGGCATTTGATGGCATACACAATGTTAGAAGATAAGCAATTAAATAGGCCTGAGAAGGTATATTTTGATGTTGTTGGGTCCAGTTTGTGGGTGTTTGTGTATTTGCCTTTTTGCTTTTTAAAGGTAGATGCTGTTTGTGATGCTTTCCCCATGCATGTGATGTGATCCCTCCATATGTGGTTGGACTCCAATGCCCACCAACCCCAGACATCCTGGTCAGTATGCTGCCAAGCAACCGGTAGCATAGCATAGGTTGCCAGGATCCGGGGTCACATGGAGGGTGGGAAATGGCTGTAGTATGCATGCATATTCAAACGCCTGATGGCATCTGCGTCACGCAGGAGATCACAGCCGCAGAGATAGGGAAATAAGAATTATTCCATTACCTGGAGAGGTCACTTCCTGGTTTGCATGGAGAAGCCGTTTTCAATGGAGTCCAGTGATGGAAGCATGCAGCTGTATTGAGGAAGCATCGGGTGTTGAAATTAAGCACCCCAATAATATGCTTCTATTCACATTAACCCAGCAACAAGATCGCAGAGTGAGCTACATTTCAATCAACAATCAAATACGATAAAGTTAGATCACTGGCCAGCTGGACAGGTGACCCTTTTCTTTTTCTTTTTTTTAAATAGTTTTTATTTGATTTTACAAGTATATAATTATAACAATACAACCATTCACACCCACATTTACAGATTCCTCTGAATTGTAGCCTTATTAGACTTTACCGATTGGTGGGCTCTGTGTTGCTCCTGGACAGGAGGAAGGAAGTCAAATGACACCGAGGGTTGGTTCAGAGAAAGAGTTCTTTATTTCTGCTCTCCGGAACAGCAGAAAGGCACCTGCGTGGTGTGTCCACAGCAAGTCCAAAGAAATGAGAGATTTCATGCAGTATATATATCCTCCAGGCACCCTCTCCCCCCTTCCCCAGGAATCCAGCCACGTCAGCTTGTACACGCAGGTTGACATCACAGATGTTCCTGCTCCGGCACTCTTAACCATAAAAGGGTTTTCCTTCCTATACTTCTGACCATAAAAGGATATTCCTGTTCCTACTCTTATCTTGGAGCAAGAGGTCACCATCTCCAAGAACACCCTCTGGCGCTGTTCCCAGACTAGGTCTGTGCATCTTTTGTGGTCAGGATATAAGATAAGGCACAGATGTGTCTTCTCTGTTCTACTGGTACAGTCAAGGCCATCCTTGCCATCACAAACTGATAAAGGAGAGGGCTCTGAACACTTGTTTATACAGTTGGGTTTTGGCTCAAGAGCTCAAGTTAAAGCATTTTAGCTAAGGAAAAATAGGGATTTTGGTGCAGTTTCAAACTGCCTGCACAGTCAGTTTTGGGTTTGGGAAACCCATTCCTTCAGAATCTCTGGACTTCCCACCTTCCTCTATGGGTCCTATTTTTAAACCTTTTCTACTGCATCTTTTCCAATATATTTTATATAACACCATTATCTCCATAGTACTTGCTACATTATAAGCGTTATTGCAATCCTGCTAATGTTTTCATCTGCTTACAGTGGTCTCCAATGTAAATTATAAATTTCCCCCCATTCCTTGTTAAAGTTTTGGTCTTCTTGGTTCCTGAGCTTTCTGGTGAGTTTTTCCATTTCAGCATAGTCCAACAATTTAATTTGCCATTCTTCTTTGGTAGGGACTTTATCTTCTTTCCATCTCTGGGCTAATAACATCCATGCGACTGTTGTCGCACACACAGCTGACCCTTTTCAATCTTGTCTATGACTATCTGCCTTCCAGAACATGATGCAACTGCCTTCTGCATGCCTTTTCCTCTTGCTGTACACCTCACTTGGCTCTACTGAGTAGGGAAGATTGTTTGCAAGCCTTTCCTGCAAGCCTAGCATTCTGCTGGCTTCTTCTTCTAATCTTCCTTCCATCTACTGCTAAAGAACTACAGTGGGGTTGCTTGGAATGTGGATGTGTCCATAGTAATACACTGGGCAAGAGATTTGGGGCACAATATTAGACTTTTAGGTTCGGAAAGGTTATGGAAAACTGGTTTGAAATTTTGGGCATGTTGCACGCTGAAAGAAAACTATACGAAAATGATGTACCGGTGGTATTTGACTCCTAGTAAGCTAGCGAAAATGTGTAAAACACCTGCTGGAAATGTAAAGAAAGGGAAGGTACCTTTTATCACATGTGGTGGTTGTGTAAAGTAATAAAAGCATTCTGGGAAATGATATATAATGAATTATTTTTTATATATTTTTTAAAAAATAACTTTAATGAAAAAACCAGAAGCTTTCTTATTAGCAATTGTAGGTACTGATATACCAAAGAATCAGTAAAGACTATTTATGTATGTGACAACAGCCACATGGATACTACTGCTGAATAGTTTCTTTAAATGTGGAGGTTCATCATTGTTCCACCCGATGTGTATGTCTTTAAGGGGCCAGAGCTTTACAGCTGTGAAACATAGCAGGTGCTGCTAAGTCGTGTTAATTAAGCTGTGTTAGCATTTGGGTGTAATATACAAGGAGCAGTACCTAGCTCTCCCATTACCCTGGGGGATGGGTTGGTGGTTGGGTCATGTTTGTTGATGTATTTAGTGTATAAGGAGTTTTTGCTTTTCTTATTAAAACCTTGTTAAAGTTATTTTTGAGTTCCTTGTAATGCATGGTCTCCCCAGCAAGCTCTCTGCAGCGCTACTAAACTTCAGATAGCCAACAACTACTAGCCCAGAGATGGAAAGAAGTCAAAGTCCCTACCAGAGAGGAATGACAAACCAAGTTGATGGACTATGCCGAAATGGCAAAACTGACTGGAAAGCTCAGGAACCAAGAGGAGAAAAGCCTACAGAAAGAATGGGAAAAAATTATAATTTATTTAGGAGACCAGTGTAAGCAGATGAAAATATGAGCAGGATTTTAATAACACTTGTGATGTAACAATCACTATGGACAATATGGAGAGAGATACAAAATATGGATTATGAAATAATATGCAGTTGAAAATGCTGACAATAAGATCCATGGAGGGGATGGGGGGAAGTCTGGAGAAAAATCTTTAAATGTGGATATTTACTTGGTGTTGTTATAATTCTACGGTTGTAAAATCAAATAAAATTTTCTTACAAAAAAGAAAGAAAAGGAAGTTGCATGGATGTGACCATGCTGTACTTTGCCATCAACATAGGTTGCCCTTTCCTAAGTGGGTGAAAGTGTCAGGAATGAGCCAGCTTCCAGTAGAACTCTACAGCCAGCTGCAGTATATGGGCAGGAACAGAGAGGCTTTGATTTAATGCAGGCTGAACAAAGAACACAGCAGCCAGTGGAAACTCCTCTGGACACTGGAATGCCGATTGCAAAGGGAACAACTGAGAGCAGTCTGGAACACAGCCAAAGCTCAGGAAGCTCAAACAGGCACGAACAGACACAGAGATAGTATTTCAGAACAGAAAGAGGCTGGAGCTGATCCAATAAGTCTGAGGAGTCGGTGAATGGGAGGGCTGCTAGACAAGAGACATAAGGGGCGATGATTCAATACATTCTGTAGGAACCGGAAGGAGTCTTCAGAAGGGTCATCTTGAGTGATAATGTCGGCGGCTGCGTTAGAGCCATCCGGAGCTATCTGTTTGTTTTTGCAATAAATCCTCCTTTTTAATTGCCTACACTTACTGTGTTATCAAGCTGGGAACCTGGACTCCTGACAGAAAGCTACCACATTATGGAAGGCTAGTCTAGAACTGTTCTTCATGATACCCAAATATTCCAACCGCAAGGTCTTGTGTGTGTGTGTGTGTGTGTGTGTGTGTGTGTGAACCTTCATACATGCAATTTCTACCGAAGGTAGCCAGATGCAAAGGAAGACAGCACTTTTAATAAATGAGTAAAACAGGGAATTTCAGGAGGCATTGCTTGCCATGTAACTATGAAAGATTCAGGAGCTCTGCCCTTTTCACCAGGGTCGTCTTCTTCTTATCTGGCGATCCCTTGTAGCCGAGTAAGATTGACTTCCATAAACACGGTTTTAACAATGAGTCCATAAGTGACTGTGGAGGCCAATTCTGGATCCACAGGCCCTTCCACAGTGGGGACATTGGTTTCTGGGTGGGAGTTGATCACGGTGTGGATTTGCCAAGCGTGCCTTCCTCTTAGCACCTTTCTCCCTTGCGTCCTGAGTTTGTGTGTCTTCAAAGCCCATGACACCTTTGGTAAAGGCTGTTCTCCAATTGGAGCGCTCGCAGGCCAGTGTTTCCCAGTTGTCGGTGTTTATACTACATTTTTTAAAATTTGCCTTGAGACAGTCTTTAAACCTCTTTTGTTGACCACCAGAATAGAGTAGTTGCTTTGGAAGACAATCATCAGGCATCCGCACAACATGACCAGTCCCATGCCATGTGGTGTATTACAGTCCCATCAGAAATGGACCCCTTTATTGTTCTGAATGTTTTGACTTCTGGCTCAGGGCAGCAGGTTGACAGGGACTTTCCAGAATGAGATCAAAATCCTATTGCTGCATCTTGTTTAGCAAAAAAGAGAGAGCCTTGAATCCATTGTCTGCTAAACTTCAGACACAAGGCGGAAACTTGCTGAAAGCAGAGATGTGCCTGATAGGACTTTCTTTATGTATGCCACTACAGCAGCAAGAATTCTACTGGCAAAGTATTGGAAGACGCAAGAACTACCTACTCTGGAAGAATGGCAAACAAAGGTGATTGACTTTATGGGACTGGCCGAGATGACGGGCAGAATCCGGGACCAGGGGAAAGAGACAATGGAAGAGGACTGGAAGAACTTCAAAATATATCTTAAAAATAATTGCAAAATTGAGGAATGCTAGGATGTCAGGGGGTAAGAAGTAAAGAATTGCAGCAGTAAACAAAAAAACTTAAGAAACTTTTACGAAAGGGAACTAAGACAATGGACTTAAGGGTTGCTAAAGAATTATTAAACAAGGATGCAGGGATGGGGAGGTATGGGGAAGTCAAAGAAAGAAGGGTAAGAACCGATGAGTATGATGTGATACTGTTTTATATTGTTCTTTATTATATTTGTGGAAATTAATAAAAATTATTATAAAAAAAAAAAAAAGAAAGCAGAGATGTGCCCTTCAAATGCGATCTTTTACTTAATTCCTTCCCAGGTGCCTGTTCTACAGTACTTTATTTCATTATAATCAGAATGGAGTGGGGGAAAGTTTAACTTGCAAAAATTACGCTATGTAAATGACAACCGTTTTCCCCTCTCAAGGTGAAGAAAGGCTTGCGGTAGAGTGGCCGGGTTTCTATGGTAACCCTGCAAAACTTCTGCATGGTGGAGGAAATGTCATGTTCCAAAAGAGACAAAACTTCATGGACAAGTGGAGCAGTGTCTCCGGATGGGAAATTACACTTTAAGAAGGGAAAGTTAATTTGCATTTATGTTTCTGGGTTTCATTTTCGACTTTACGGGGCCCTGGCTGCACATTCTTCAGCAGGAACAAAATGATATTCAGCATTGCTGATGAATAATCTAATTCATGATGATGTTTAGGCACCTGTGGCCCATTCTGAGGCTTGCAAGTGAAACATAATGAGCTGTTGCTCATAGATAAAAAATGGTGTAAAATCAACAATAGCTCAATTGGCATGAGTGGAGTTGGCTCACATTTGCACCTGCCTTTCAGAGACCTGATCCAGTCAATAAACCGTTGAGAATTCATGACATGGCTTGCCATTTTAGCAAGTAAAATTTTTACCTTCCCATTCTGTGCTACTTGGATGCCATCAATCACCATTCATAGTAGCTGGCATCACATAGAAGAGCATTTTATGAAGAGCATTATCGTCGTGGTATAGCAAAGAGCATTGTTAATGAAGCATGGAAAAAAGAATAAATTCGTCTAATGGGTATATGTGTCAAATTTCAATTAAGGATAGGTTGGAAAGTGAAAAAGAGAGATGAGCATACAAATTAAACCTTTGACCTTCAGAAGGAAGTTAAGGAAGAAAAAATAGGGAGGAAATGGAACTGTTTTAGGCTTCTGTAAAAATGCTATAGTTTTCATAGATATTATTATGATTTTTCAGATGTTAACCATACTCAGAGTAAATCCAGTGAAATTAATGGATATGTGCAGGCAGTATATTGGATCCTTGGTCTTGCACACAATTCTGATATCAGAGAACATAATCAAAAGAGAAGACAGCAAAAAAAACCTCTCTGTCTTGAGAAAGTGTTTTGGACATACAGTCTCTGCAAACCGAGAGGACATATTACCTTGGCAATACATTAGGTGGAGGCTAAAATCCCTGCTCCAATAAATGCCCAGCTATTTGCTTCTCCCATGACTGATCACAAACATCACTGCCACAGAAGGCGTGACACATCATAGGGAAAAGGAAGTCCAGTGTGGTCTTATGAGGTGAAACAAGGTGTTAAGTCCTAAACATGGACTTATTAGGGCATAGGTGACTACAGCTCCCGTGACTTAGCCAGCATGGACAATGGCCAAAGATGGAATCCAGCAACACCTCTGACCACAAGTTTGTAACCCCCTGATTCAGGGCAAACTTCACTCTTGTGGCTTATCACCACAACAGCTTTGGGTTTTTGTCAGCGCCTAAATGATATTGAGCATCAGAACAACTTGGCCACAAGAAGGAAATTTTGCCCATGGTATGACTATTTTCCACCTACCCATTTCAACTCTCTGGCACCCTATCTGCATAACCTAGCAATCCTAAAATATAGAAGCACTTTTACTCTCACAAGATTGAATGTATTGACCTCGGCTGTACTTGAGGGATGATTCCAACAGATCCCACATGAAAAACACTTATGTCCCTGTGGAGATGGCAGTACCGAATTGGTGGCACATGCCCTTCTGGCTTGTACTCTTTATAAAGAATTGAGGAATGAGATTATCACCCCTCTTTTATTGTCCATTCTGGGTCACCCAGCCATTGCCACAGTGTCCTTTCTCTTGGCAGATCAAGATGAGCAGGTGACAGCAAAGGTTGCAAGGTTTTTAGCTGGGGCCATTAGGATAAGATCCACTATTTGAGTATTGATTCAAAACCATAAAATGTATTTTATATATATAATTGATTTTTTATTTCTATTCTTTGTATATTGTTGTTTTATTGCTATGGCTGATCGCTGACACAAATAAAGATTCATTCATTCATTCAGGGCAAAGTATTTAATTTAATTTGTGGCAGTCACCCTATTTTGATATCTTTAAAAATATACTGTACTTTCTGCAATCTCATGCAAACGTAAGTTTGAGTTTGTTTCACTTTTTAGACTTTCAGGAAAATTTGTTTTTCAACAATCACTTAAAGCATATGTGAGTGTGTGAATCCAAAATCTTCTTCTTAAGCTCTTTATCAATTTCTTGCTGAAGTTCTGCAAAACCTGGACGGTCTCTGGATATTCATTATGACTGGTTACTTAATTTATCAAAGTCAACTTCTGAAAGCTCAGTGGATAACACAGAGTTCTGTTCTTCAAGGTTTAAAGCAAGATGAAAACAATTCTCACCTTTTTTTGCAGTATGGAGTGTAGATCTAGTAGGTATTGTTAGGAGGATGTCATGAAATATAGATTAATGGCTGCATTTTCATACGTTTGATGTGCCATTTAACGAAGTGTGAACTCTTTCATATTTGACATCAAAAGGGATGTGCTCGAATTCTTATCTTACACATCAAATGGTTTCTTCGCATTCATGGGTATCATCTGAACTTCCAAATACCTGCTTTTTACAACCTCTGATGTGCATTAAATCACAGATTCAATCATTTGCCAGGATGCAGTTTAAGATAAACTGATGCAATTTAACTCCTGGTCAGGCGTCACTTCATAAAACTTCATTGTCTGTAAGCAGAAAGTAGGGAGAGGGGGGGAATGAATTGGTGTAAAAATTTACTGCTAAGTTTGCTAATAATCAAAGAAGAACTAAGGGCAGTGGTCAAATGAAAAGGTGTTCGTGCTTTCAAAAAGGATTGTGCGCTGTGGAAATCCATTCCGCTAGTTTGGAAGAAACCAGAGACAGCTGCATCATGAGCCCAAGTCTCTGAAATTTGGGCCTAGTCCTCCCTAACATTCGAATTCCTGCGATGGAGTGAGCTCCCATTGCTCTGTCCCAGCTCCTGCCAGCCTAGCAGTTCAAAAGCATGCCAGTGCAAGTAGATAAATGGGTACTACTGCAGCGGGAAGGTAAATGGTGTTTCCATGTGCGCTCTGGTTTCTGTCACGGTATCCCGTTACGCCAGAAGCGGATTAGTCATGCTGCCCACATGACCCGTAAAGCTGTATGTGGACAAATGCCAGCTCCTTCAGCTTGGAAGCAAGATGAGTGCTACAACCCCATAGTTGCCTTTGACTGGACTTAACTGTCCAGGGATCCTTTAGAGGTAAAAGGTAAAGGGACCCCTGACAGTTAGGTCCAGTCACAAACAACTCTGGGGTTGCGGCACTCATCTTGCTTTACTGGCCGTGGGAGCGAACGTACAGCTTCCAGGTCATGTGGCCACAATGACTAAGCCACTTCTGGTGAATCGGAGCAGCACACGGAAATGCCATTTACCTTCCCGCTACAGCGGTACCTATTTTTTTACTTGCACGTTGACATGCTTTTGAACTGCTAGGTTGGCAGAAGCAGGGACCGAGCAATGGGAGCTCACCCCATCGTGGGGATTCAAACCGCCGACCTTCTGATTGGCAAGCCCTAGGCTCTGTGGTTTAGACCACAGCAACACCTGTGTTTACCTTTACCTTACCTTTATTTAGCTATACTTAGGGCTGCCATACATCCAGATTTCCCTGGACACTACTAGGATTTCAAAGGCAGAAATGGTGTTGGGGAGGGGGGCGGCGGATTTCTTAAATGTGGTGCTTTGTCCTGTATCTTAGGCAAGTCAATTGAAAAATCATGTTTTTCCAGCCTGTTGGTTTTTACTTTTTGAAATATGGCAACCCTACTATACTTATTTACTATCAATTACTGAACTAGCTGTACTTATTTACCGTTACCTGAATTCCAAAAGTGATACTAAAGCTTATCATAACATCATCTGTGCATATAAAGTGATTTACAGTGCAAATCCTATTTAAGTCTACTCAGAAGTAATCCCCATGAAGTTCAGTAGCACTGGCTTCCAGGTAAATGTGTTTAGAATTGCAGCCTTAGCTTGTTTTTCTTTAGGCATTGTTCCCGACCTTATATTCTAGTCCAAGAATTCAAGGTTAAATAGGACGGCTTATAACACATATACCATATTTTTCGCCCTATAGGACGCACTTTTCCCCCTCCAAAAATGAAGGGGAAATGTATGTGCGTCTTATGGGGCAAATACAGGCTTTCGCTGAAGCCTGGAGAGTGAGAGGGGTCGGTGCGCACCGACCCCTCTCGCTCTCCAGGCTTCAGGAAGCTCTGTGCAACCCTCGGGAGCCTGGCGCGAAGCCGCACCGGGCTCCGGAAGGTTGCGCAGCTATGCGTGACCCTCGGGAGCCTGGCACCAAGCCGCGCCTGGCTCCGGAAGGTTGTGCAGAGCTGCCTGCCCTCCCGGGCTCCACGCAGCTCTGCGCAACCTTCGGGAACCCGGCGCCAAGCTGCGCCGGGCTCCGGAGGGTCGCACAGAGCTGCCTGCCCTCCCGGGCTCCGCACAGCTCTGCGGAACCCTCGGGAGCCCGGCGGGAAGCCACGCCGGGCTCCCACAGGTTGCGCAGAGCTGCCTGCATTCCGAAGCCTTGGGCGCGCTCTTCAGCGCGCCCGGGCTTCGCGCAGCTCTCCGCAAGCCTGGGGAGACCAGCGCGGCTCCCTAGGCTTGCGGATAGCAGGCTGTTCCGGGGGCTGGGGTCGGGGGAAGCTCAGGCTTCCCCTGCGCCAGCCCCGTGCCTGGGGGGGAAATAATTTTTTTATTATTTCCCCCCCAAAAAACTAGGTGCGTCCCATAGGGCGGTGGGTCCTATGGGGTGAAAAATACGGTAAAAACATAGTAACATGTCAAACATTAAAAACTTCCTGATACAGGGCTGCCTTTAGATATCTTCTGAAAGTTGTGTCATTTTTTATCTGTGGGAGGGCATTCCACAGGGAAGGTGACACTGCCAAGAAGGCCCTCTGCCATATTGTTTTATTGGGCAGTTTATCTGGTATTTATAAATATATTTACACTGTTGGCTTGTTATTGAGTTTATCTTGTTTTATTGTAACATGCCCTGGGTTTATTGTTGGAGAAGGGGGTTGTGATCGTCTTTGAATAAATAAGTAGCCAGTTTGACATTTTGGCTTCCAAAATGGCAAAAATTCTATGCAGGTGAGTCAGTAATATTAGTATTATTTGTTTGTTTGTTTGTGTGTGTGTTGTTTTGTCTGTTACCCGGTACTTAGAATGAAAAATCTCCTACACCCCATTCCATTCACTCTCCAAATCCCTCTTATGTGTTCTGAATTGCTTCCAGGCCAGTCTATCCAGAGAGGTTGTCAGTAAAAAAAATCTAATTGTCCCAGAATTTCCAGTTCAAATGTTAATTCATTTGTAGCAATGGAGGAGTGGGGTCCCCGAGGCAAAGGGCAGAGCATCATTCATCTCTTGCCCAGCTCCAAATGGCTTTTCATAAACCATACTTCTTGCGGTCTTGGAAGTTATTGATTGGTTCGTGTCCTAAGGGGTGGAGGCTGATTGACCAATCCTTGTGAGTTCTTCCCATTGACAAATAGGACTCTAGTGCCTGGAGGATCCAGACTTTAGATTAAACCAGCTTCTTTTTTGAGTGTCTGATACTATGAAGAGGAAATCCTGTTCAGGGCTAGCCACCACATGAAGTCCAGTTTTAGAAAATTACTTTTCAGAATTTTGTAACTCAAGGAAATCCACTTCCTACCTCACTGAGTAGAAAGCGTTTCAGAAACATTTTTACTTTCAGTGCTTTGACTTCCAAGCGATACAATTTCTTTCTTTCTTTCTTTCTTTCTTTCTTTCTTTCTTTCTTTCTTTCTCTTTCTTTCTTTCTTTTTAATTTTTTAAAATACTTTTCAAGTTTATACATTTCACTAATTTTACAGTCATTTTGACATTTCAAAACTTGGCTACCTTCCCCCTCTTTCGACAGTTCCTTAAATTTATTTTTAATATCTTCTGCATATCCAAATTAACTTAATTTGCTCATTTATTCATCTTCTATAAATATATACTCTTATGAAACTGCAGGTTATTAAAATAATCTTGCCAATGTTTTTATCTGTTTGCAATTAATCTGAAAATATTCAATAAACCATTTCTATTCTTTTATGAAAAATTTATCTTCATTTCTTATTCTTTCGGTAAGTTTTGCCATTTCTGCATATTCCGTAAGTTTTTGTATCCATTCTTCCTTTGCTGGGACTTCTGCAGGAAAGGAACCAAGTGATACACTTCCTTAACAATAAGCCTACATCTAGAATCAAATTGAATGGTAATAGGTCTGCCACCTTTCCTTTGGCTCAAGGAACCAGACGAGAATACTCACTTTCACCTTCGCTTCTTAACATTTGTTTAGAGCCCCTGGGTTGCGCTATTAGACAACACTGTGAAATTCATGGAGCAGTTCATAATTCAGTTGAACACAAATTAGTGTTTGTTGCAGATGACATTCTTTTGCTTATTTCGGAACCTCAGACTAGTATTCCCACGTTGATGCACATGATAGAAGCTTTTGGTAAAATATCTGGTTATTCTGTTAATCGGTTCAAATTTGGACCAATCAGTCTGGCAGGCCATTGCTAAATGAAATAGAAAACCATCATGCCCTTGGGTGCCCAGTCTCTCCAAGGGATTTGCAGGAATTTTCCACAATATTTTTTAAGGATTTAAAAATATTCCAATAGGCAAATTTTCTGCGCTTTCCCTCCATGAAGCTTATCTTTCAATTGCTCCTAAGTGTGGCATGGCTCAGGGATTTTTGATATACTTTGGTCTGTTGATGTGTTATAACCAAATAGATTGCTATAATACGCTATTAAGATGATTCTCCCCTTCTGGAAAGTCATTGCATTATAATGAATTATAACCCCATATTTTGGCATATAGTGTTTCAGTTGGCAGTCTATCCTATCAACACAAACTTTACAGAAAGGTCACCTGGGACAGGATTTCAAACTCTACAGCGTGAAAGTTTCTTGTAAGGAGAGGGTTTTTATTCTTTTAATTGCATGATGACTTCAAGGAGCAGTACTGGAATTTTGACATGAATATATCTGTAAGAGCCCAAATAGAACTTACTGGGCAATGTGGAAGTCCCAGTCCTTTATCTTCCTCTCCAAAGTGAGGATTGGATGATAATTTGACCAATTCTTTTTCCAGTGTTCAGCTCACTTTGCCACATTTTTAAAGTTCTTATGAACATTTTCCAGCATTTCAGTGTGTATTTCACCTTGTTGTTGTTCAGTCATTTGGTCATTTAGCACGCCAGGCACTCCTGTCTTCCACTGCCTCCCGCAGTTTGGTCAAACTCATGCTGGTAGCTTCAAGAACACTATCCAACCATCTCGTCCTCTGTCGTCCCCTTCTCCTTGTGCCCTCCATCTTTCCCAACATCAGGGTCTTTTGCAGGGAGTCTTCTCTTCTCATGAGATGGCCAAAGTATTGGAGCCTCAACTTCAGGGTCTGTCCTTCCAGTGAGCACTCAGGGCTGATTTCCTCCAGCATGGATAGGCTTGATCTTCTTGCAGTCCATGGGACTCTCAAGAGTCTCCTCCAGCACCATAATTCAAAAGCATCAATTCTTCGGCGATCAGCCTTCTCTATGGTCCAGCTCTCACTTCTGTACATGACTACTGGGAAAACCATAGCTTTAACTATACGGACCTTTGTTCACAAGGTGATGTCTCTGCTTTTTAGGATGCTGTCTAGGTTTGTCATCACTTTTCTTCCAAGAAGCAGGCGGCTTTTAATTTTGTGATGGCTGTCACCATTTGCAGTGATCATGGAGCCCAAGAAAGTAAAATCTCTCACTGCCTCCATTTCTTCTCCTTCTATTTGCCAGGAGGTGTTGGGACCAGTGGCCATGATCTTCATTTTTTTGATGTTGAGCTTCAGACCATATTTTGCGCTCTCCTCTTTCACTCTCATTAATAGGTTCTGCAATTCCTCCTCACTTTCTGCCATCAAGGTTGTGTCATCTGCATATCTGAGGTTGTTGATATTTCTTCCGGCAATCTTAATTCCGGTTTGGGATCCGGTTTGGTTCAAGTCCCACCCTCCAGAGCAGGAGAAAAGAAGCTTGTACCCTCTTCCATGTGACAGTTCTTTAGATATTTGAAGATGGCTATCGTATCTGCTCTCAGTCTCATCTTTTGTTGCCTACCTCTGCAATGTGGACACATAATAATAATAATAATAATAATAATAATAATAATAATATATTTACCGGTATACCCCGCCCATCTGGCTGGGTCTCCCCAGCCACTCTGGGCGGCTTCCAACAGGATATTAAAAACATGATAAAACATCAGTCATTAAAAACCTCCCTAAACAGGGCTGCCTTCAGATGTCTTCTAAATGTCAGATAGTTTCCTTGACATCTGATGGGAGGGCGTTCCACAGGGAGGGCACCACTACCGAGAAGGCCCTCTGCCTGGTTCTCTGTAACCTCACTTCTTGTAGGGGGGGAACTGCCAGAAGGCCCTCAGAGCTGGACCTCATGTGTCTGGACTGAACAATTTCATAGCAAGTGCCCTGATTCCAGAAAGAGAGATCCAATCATTGGCTCATGGAGTTAATGCAGATGCGAATATCCCATCATTACGCTGCCCATCCCAGAGCCATAAAGCTGTCTGGGTGTATGTCTTGATACAAATGAAGATGCCTACAGGCACCCTGGACTGTCAATTCTTCTTCTTCTTCTTTTTAAAAAGTGACTACTACCGATA
Organism: Podarcis cretensis; assembly: GCF_951804945.1. Taxonomy (NCBI): domain Eukaryota; kingdom Metazoa; phylum Chordata; class Lepidosauria; order Squamata; family Lacertidae; genus Podarcis; species Podarcis cretensis. Next base: position 124,805,333 of record NC_137170.1, read on the forward strand.
GATGCTGCCCCCTGATGAATAACAAGCATGAAACATTCTCGGCTGGTTCACCAGAAGAAATCTGCGGAGGATTCCCATGGTGTGAGGCAGCATCCATCCCCTATGCCCCTGTCGAGAAGCTGTCTGTTTCAGGAAATTGTGTGCAAGAATAGGGGAAGCAAATGACACACACTGTTCAGTATGTTGCAGTTCATCTGGGCACCACCTATAAATATAATTAATTTTATACAGGTTAAAAATGGTTGTAAACTGTCAGCAAGGTATATGATGCATAAAATGGCCTTCCAGAAAACAGTTCTACAGTAAATTGTTTTTTGTTCATAATGAAGCCATATATAATCTACACAATGAGGCAAGCTGAGCCCACGGGGAACTGTTTCCCAGCATCTAAACCTGCTATTATTACCTCATTATTTTTTATTTTCTTCCCTGCACAATCCCCTTTGAATGTTTTTTAAATGAAATGTATGTGGGGTTGTTTTTTTCTTCTTCTGAAGAAGAAATACTCTTCAGAAGAAGCTGGGTCTGGAAATGCATACATTGCACTGATCCTAACTATTTAGCATATTGTGATTTTATGACTTTTGCAGATGCAACGGAGGTAGCAGGAGGAAAGAGCTACAAAGTTTATAGGGAGGCAGTGGGCAGTGATGCAAGAGATATGGTGTCTTAAGGGGAAAATAATAATAAAGCAGAGTGCATGGATTAGTCCAAAGGTTTTTGACAAGGCCAAATTAGAGCTCGTCTGGATACTGACCAGGTGAGCAAGTAGTGTTTGCAGTGAGATTTGAGAGTCCTTAAATAACCCCTAGAAGCTGTGAATTGCCCTATGGGTGAAATAATCCAGTCCCACATTTCAAAAACATTCCTGCACAAAGCCTTCTGGGGAGCATTCAGCTACTTTTTTTTAACCTGCCATTTTGGTGATGAAATGCCCAATTCTCATTTATAAGAGCGAATGACCAATGGTTCATTTCACTGGTGAATACTGGCCAATATGTTGTCTGAAGCTAGGCTTCACGCAGAGCAATATTTTTTTAAAAAAATTATTATAAAAACATCTCTCCCCCCCCCCTCTAAGTGGCTCAGGAATTTTAGTTGTGGCTCTATATTTTTAATTCACACAACTACATGAAGCAGGAAAAGTTTGAGAGAAAACAGTTGGCCCCCAGCAAGCTTTATGACTGAACTGTGAACCCCCTATTTGTATAAGGAAAATGGGTGGTGCTGTGGTCTAAACCACCGAGCCTCTTGGGCTTGCTAATCGGTAGGTTGGCGGTTCGAATCCGCATGACTGAGTGAGCTCCCATTGCTGTCCCAGCTTCTGCCAACCTAGCAGCTTGAAATCATGCCAGTGCAAGTAGATAAATAGGTATCACTGCGGTGGGAAGGTAAATTGCATTTCCATGAGCTCTGGTTCCCATCACGGTGTTCCGTTGCACCAGAAACATGCCTGAAAAGCGAGATGAGCGCTGCACCCCATAGTCGCCTTTGACTGGACTTAACCATCCAGGGGTCCTTTACCTTTTTACCTTATGATAAGTAGAGATAAGTGGATGATTCATGAGAACAGCAGGAAATCTTCAGCTTTCTTTTGGACTGCATCCAAAAGCTGAGTGGGGCATCTTGTTGTCAGGGCAGCCCAGAACCTTCATATACACTGCACAGGCATGTGCCAAAGGAAGATAACTTTCGTGCTGCTAATGCAGCAGTTTGACTTCTTGCCAGACTGTCTCGCCAGAGTGGTGCATGCTCTAGTTATCTCTCACTTGGACTACTGCAATACACTCTATGTAGGGCTACCTTTGAAGGTGACCCGGAAACTACAACTAATCCAGAATGAGGCAGCTAGACTGGTGACTGGGAGCAGCTGCCGAGACAACATAACACCAGTCTTGAAAGACCTACACTGGCTCCCAGTATGTTTCTGAGCACAATTCAGAGTGTTGGTGCTGACCTTTAAAGCCCTAAATGGCCTCGGCCCATTATACCTGAAGGAGCGTCTTCACCCCCATCGTTCTGCCCAGACACTGAGGTCCAGCACCGAGGGCCTTCTGGCGGTTCCCTCACTGAGAGAAGTGAGATTACAGGGAACCAGGCAGAGGGCCTTCTCGGTAGTGGCACCCACCATGTGGAACGCCCTCCCACCAGATGTCAAAGAGAACAACAACTACCAGACTTTTAGAAGACATCTGAATCTTTTAGGGAAGCTTTTAATGTTTCATGGATTACTGTATTTTAATATTTTGTTGGAAGCCGCCCAGAGTGGCTGGGGAAGCCCAGCCAGATGGGAGGGGTATAAGTAATAATAATAATAATAATAATAATAATAATAATAATTTGACTTCACCCCTGAAGGCACGTTCCATTGTCTCTCAAGACAGAAAGTTGCCAGCAGCAACAACAAAATGCTGCATTGTGTGAGGAGAGGAAACATGATCTAGTTCCCCACTGAATCCTTCACTCCAACACCTTGATTACTGTCTCTTCATCTGACCTTCATCTCAGTGGGTATAAGATTCTCATTTAGGCTACAATCCTAAGAACACTTTCTTGCGAGTATGCTCCATTGACTTACTTCTGATTAAGAATGCTTTGTATCCTACTGTCCATCTCTATCACACACTGTACTTAAGCAACACAATTTGGCTTAGCTTTCTTTTCATTCAGGGCTGCTTTTATGTATCAGAGCTCCCTATTTCATATAATAGTGCCATCCTTCCCAGGTGATATTTTCACGGAATGGCAGTTTTTCAGTAGCAATTGCAAACAATTCTTTCATCAAGCAGGTTCTTGGCATCTTTGTCTTCTTGTCAAAGCTATTCAGCTCTCGCTGAGCTTGCCCTAGTGCAAGAGCACCTCGGCTGACATTGCTGAATCCACACTAAAGCAAACCAATGCTAATTTAGAAGATAATCAGGCCCAGCAACTGAACAGGATCCTGCTACAAAGCTATTCAACCCACGACTGAGAACGGGATGGTAGAATTTTGGATTGTGCCAGTTCTTTCAGGCTGCCAAGAGAGCATGGCACTTGTTATTAGAATATAAACTACATTCCCCCTGCTGTTTCTAGCTAAGGAGCAGCCTTGCCAGGCCTCTCCTTAGCTAGAAATGACTTACAGGGTGTTACAAGCCCCATGATCTCCCAGCAGGAAATGACATTCTGCATATCGTTTTCAGCTAAGGGGAGGCCTTATGTGGAAGTGAGTTTTCTTCCACCTGTACTCTAAATGTTTTGCTACGTCTATATAGCAAACATTTGACAAGAAGAGAACCAAGAGGCAGACAAGGATAGGGGATCAGTTCACAGATATACCTAATAGAAGAAGGAGGAGGAGGAGGAGGAGGAGGAGGAGGAGGAGGAGGAGGAGGAGAAGAAGAAGAAGAAGAAGAAGAAGAAGAAGAAGAAGAGGAGGAGGAGGAGGAGTTTGGATTTGATATCCCGCTTTATCACTACCCGAAGCAGTCTCAATGTGGCTAACATTCTCCTTTCCCTTCCTCCCCCATAACAAATACTCTGTGAGGTGAGTGAGGCTGAGAGACTTCAGAGAAGTGTGACTAGCCCAAGGTCACCCAGCAGCTGCATGTGGAGGAGTGGAGACGCGAACTAGGTTCCCCAGATTACAAGTCTACCGCTCTTAATCACTACACTACACTGGAAGCTGACTTCAGTGGAGGGTTCTTAAATTCGCTCTGAAAACCAGGAACAACCCTACCGTTGGACAAGGTGTGACAATGGTCTCAGGGGGCAGATCTTGGGAGGGGAGGAACAACAGTCCTATTGGCTGTTCTTCCAAAGCCTTCTTGCCATTCCCCTCTGTTTGAGAACAGGCCTGTTAGTACTTCACAGCCTGTCTTGTCCCCCCCCCCACTAATTTGCTGTCTTGAGTGTAGTAGAGTACATTATTCTGTCACCAGTGTTGAAGTAAAGATTAAACAGTGAGCCTAGCTAATGTGTGTACATGGAATAGGGAGGGGGCATGACCAATCATGACCTTTGCCTCAGTTCTGCCCAAAACCACCTCCACATATCATACACAGCTTCCAAGTTCTGTTGACCTCAGTCTAACAGTTACTTGAAATCCTGCTCTTCCCAGCGTCAGAGGAGGAATGGTGGAGACGCCTCCCAGCCTGACCCTTCCAGGGAGGAGAAAGAGGAAGACGGTATAGATTTACATCAGGGGGTTGAGGGAGGTCATAGTTCAGAGGCAGGTGAGGAGAAATCATGGGACAGACAGAAAAACACCCAGCTGACTCGTCGTTCCAGACCCATCATCTCCCAAAAGCCGGCGAGCCTTAAAATTAGGAGAGCAAAGAGCTCAAAGACAAAGGGCACGTAGTAGCACATGTAGAGGAGGTGATGATGGTGATGAATGAGGAAGTGGGAGAGAGGGGGGGTGTGGAGATTCACTCGGGACAATGCCATTATCCAAGAGGCTGGGTTCTATAGCATCTCTCTGTAAACATAAAATAAAAAAGGATGGTGAGAAACCAGCCGGGAGCCCCTGACAGCATCCTGAGACCCAATGAGAAAAGCTAAGCACATGTGCAACGCTCTCAATTTGATGATGTTGGCATGTGTGACTTATCTGTGGCTTGAGTGTGCTCACAATTAGCTCACAATAGTCACATTTGACAGGTGGCGCTGTGGTCTAAACCACAGAGCCTAGGGCTTGCCGATCAGAAGGTTGGCGGTTCGAAACCCAGCAACGGGGTGAGCTCCCATTGCTCGGTCCCTGCTCCTGCTAACCTAGCAGTTCGAAAGCACGTCAAAGTGCAAATAGATAAATAGGTACCACTTCAGCGGGAAGGTAAACAGCATTTCCATGTGCTGCTCTGGTTCGCCAGAAGCAGCTTAGTCATGCTGGCCACATGACCTGGAAGCTGTGTGCTGGCTCCCTTGGCCAGTAAAGCAAGATGAGCATCGCAACCCCAGAGTTGGCTATGACTGGACCTAATGGTCAGGGGTCCCTTTACCTTAGTCACATTTGATGTGCCTAAATATACCTAGATATGGAGTTATTTGATGGGGGAAAGGCATTTTTGAAAAATGTAGAGCAATTCTCTTGTTCTCCTTCCATTTGTGTAGGGGTCCCTTTGACCAAAAAACAAGAAGAAAAATAAAATATCCTAGATAGCAAAACATCGTCAGCAAGGCACTGCAACCCATTTTGATGTTAAAAGTGTTTTCTTTTGTATGGCAAATTAGAAATGCAACTTTCTTTGTGGAAAGGTTGGCACTGGGGAGAGTTTAAATTACTATCAGGGGAGAGAAAAGTTAAACAAGGTTGTGGGGCAATGCATGCACATCTAGTGGTCCTTATATTTATTGGAAATGAATATACAACAATCCACTATAGAGAAATCGAGTTGCTGCTTATGCATAATTCAGTTTTGTTGTGATATAACCAGGCATAGGTTCTGAGCATAAATCTCAGGTGCCAAAGGCTAGAACTTACTATTTCACCAACACTACTTTCAATAAAAATATTAATTCCTTTTACACTCTTACGATGAATGCAATTTATAGAGCTGGGAATTGGGAAGAGCATTCCTGCAGTATACTCTTGTTAATGCCAGGACAGGAGATGCACACTGCGACTTTGCCAGCAGAATGACCAACCTGTCCAGAGTACCAGGAAATTTTAAAATGGTGTAAATTGAATTCTGGAGAAGCACCTCCACAGCCAAGCAGATGTTGGGTTTCCTTAATAAAATAAGTAAGGAAATATTGCTCTTTCCTCCCAGTCCTCATGAAGATTTGTCTGTGTTTTACTTTGAATTTTCCCTAATATACAGATTTTAATGCAATTTCCCAGTATGCTATGTTCACTAATATATGCATTGCTATGCACACTTACTATGGTAAGGTAAAGGTAAAGGACCTCTGTACTGTTAAGTCCAGTCAAAGGCGACTATGGGGTTGTGGCGCTCATGCTTTAAGGCTGAGGGAGCCAGCATTTGTTCACGGACTACAGTGGTACCTCGGTTTACGAACAGTCCTGTTTATGAACTATTTGGTTTAAGAACTCCACAAAACTGGAAGTAGTGTTCCGGTTTGCGAATTTTACCTTCGTCTATGAATGGAGGGGCACCAGTGATGAGAGGCCTCATTAGGGAAAGCGTGCCTCAGTTTAAGAATGGATTTCGTTTAAGAACAGACTTCAGGAATGGGTTCGTAAACCGAGGTACCACTGTATAGTATACAATTTTTTCTACCCATTACAAAATTTGGAGATGCGCAACTATTGAATTATAGCTGTGCTTCAGTTTGCCTGTTGTTTTGGAAATTCTAATTATGTAGGTTTGCCTTTAAATGTGAGCAGAATTCAATTTACTGCCCATCTCCAACTGAGGCTGATGGGAATTGGAGCACAACAATATCTGGAGAGCTACACATTCTCCAGCTCTGTTGTCTCCTTTCAGCCAGTGCCATAATAATAATATTATAATAATTTATTATTTATACCCCACCCACCTGGCTGGGTTTCTCCAGCCGCTCTTGGTGGCTTCCGACAAAATATTAAAATACAATAATTCATCAAATATTAAAAGCTTCCCTAAACAGGGCTGCTAGTATTGGGCTGAACTAAAAGTAAGCTCTCTCATCCAGATGTTTGTTACTCACCACTGATGCTAGATATAATGTTATTGTAATGCTTATTATCCATCAGTCGAATAGTTTTAAGAAACTGGAAAATGCACAGAGATTTGATTGCTATCCCCCTCAGTGTACAACAATTCCTTAACTGCCAAAGTAAGTCTCATCTGATTGATTTTATTTCAGTACTAATCAAGTTTCTCTACACATTACATTTTGTTTTCAACCAAATGCCATCTTCATGAGATTGTCTGGCTTCTATGAAACGAATCTCGTGAGGGAGTAACCAGCTGGGATGAGGTGAAACTGTGCATGTTAATTGCTTGCTGCTTTTCTATTAAGTAAGAAGTAGTTTTGTTTACGTTGATAATTCTTTTTGTACCTCAAATGTCCCACAAAGAGTTTCCTGTCCCTGGTAGTCATTTTAAACATGATCACCAAAGAGGATGGCTGTCTCCAAAGAACCGGTCCAGATTTTGGGATCTCTGTTGCTGAAAATAGTTGGGTGCCTTTCTAAGCAACTGTAAGAGGAAGAGGTAGGCTGGGCTGCCAACATCTGAAGAACTTGAGTGAGATGTACAGACTTTTGATAAAGGTCCCATTTGGATGGCAGAATCATGATGCAAATAGTAGAACTTGCATTATCCTGAAGCTCTGTAGCAGAAGCCCTAATTGTCTAGTATTAGTTGACATCCTAGAAGTGGACCACATGGACAACACAAGCCATATTGTTGCTGCCCCCCAACCTGCTGTGACCCTGAGGGCAAATGCTTTAAAATATGGAGAGGAGGTAGGGGATTCTAGAAGATTCCCTTCACTGGAAGCCCCTGGCCTTAGAACCAGGGCTACCAGCACCTCCTTGTTCTGAGGAGTTTGCTTTGCCTTGCCATCAGACTCCTTTCCGGAACTTATGGTAGAGCTGAGGTCTTCTGAACGCAACCAGAATCAGTGCCATAGAAATTGAGGAGGGTCCCCTTAAAAATCACAGGAGGTGGTAGGGGAAGTAATATAACCACTTTGCATGACAGCCTTTAGAAATCTTCTGTGAGCCACAGTTGCTTGCTAGTGCAACCCCTAACCCATGAGTTGCTAACCACTGTCCTCCAGATGTTGTTGGACATCAACCCACTGTCTTAGCCATGCCACTCATGCTCCCTGGGTGCTTCAGGGCTGGAGGGGCCCCATTGCATCTCCTTGTGCGTCCTGGGTGCACAGGGGCTGGACTGGGTTTGTGTCTCCCCCTCCCCACCACTCCAGCGCTGCCTTCAAGTAGACTACTTTGAGCTTCCCCTCCTGCACAGACCACTGGAGCCGCTGCAGTAGGCGGCACCAAATTTTGTCCTTGCTCAGGGTGCCATAATAACAATGCCCACCCTTGAGAGGAAGGCGCAATGGCTGTAGTTCTTACCTTTGTATAGTAAGCTACATTTCAACCATGTGAAAGCCAGAGGTTTGCATGCACGCACCTTCTCCAGTCTCTTCCAGGCAACCAGGAGGAACCATCCCAGTTCAGGATACATTTCAGCTGGGCAAAAGCACTCCTGAAGGGTGCAGAGTCTGGTCAGTGAGGGGTTGTGACATGGGGAGAGTCTGAAGTGCCAGGTAGAGATGTTCAGAGGACAGGATTCAGGGAGGCTCTCCATTGCTGGACAATGAGAAACTTTGTATTTTAGAGTTCTAGTAGGTTCTGCCCTTTGACTAGCAGAAAGTCTGCTGTAAGCCTGTATTTCAGAACCTTAGCAGTATATAGCATATAATGTTTTAAATAGACATGCTATGTCTCCTACCAGCACCTGTTAGGTAAAGCATGAATCAGTAGTCAAGATTCAACTGAGAATACACAAATGCTCTTCTATAGAATGCTGTGCCCGCTGATGGAATACCCCCCCCCCAAAAAAAAAAATACTACCTAACTGTGAGAAATAAACGGGTAGGACTGTCCAAAATTGCAAGTAAATAAAATTATGAGAACTTTTTAGCAAGAAAATCATTACGTGGGTGGGTTTGACTCATGGTTTTGTAAGTCCGCTGCTGACAACACTGTTATGCCTTCTCTATAGAAAGCCATGCGTAGGTGTTGGGTGAAGTGAAAGAGATAGGGGATCAGAGCAATGCTTCCATAATTACAAGTGACTTTTCTGCTCCTGGTGAAAACTTTTAAAAACTGGTTTCTTTCCTGCAACACAATGAAGTTTAACCAAGTTCTCAGCGTAAAACAACCGTGCTTCCATTTCTCTGAGGCAGCTTCCAGAAACTCTGTTTAATTACTCAGAATAGCAATGCATTCACCAGTAACCAACGTATTTCTCAGCACAAATAAGCTGCCAACTTTGGATATCAAGGAGAGAGGAGAGATTAGCAAGATGCATTCATTTTGACTACTTGAGGTAGTATCTGGATATTCAGTGGTTTCGATCATTGGACGTATTATACTCACATTTGTAATTACTGGGCCTTTCCTTTCTAAATTGGCCATTGGAGTAATTTCCTTTTGTGTTGATCCAAATTCTTCCCAATCATTTACCAGTATGTCCAGAGCCCAGGATTTGTCATTTTAGGAATTGTTTTTGTTGCAGAAGGGAGTAGGTTTTCCTCTTTTTTACTTTGCACATTATTATTTGACAACAGATTTATCTCTGCAATAGCCCGTTTGCTGTGCAGGGTCATTTTTCCAATTTTTATCTCCTCTATCACTTGTGACTTAAATTCCTTTAATTGTAATTTTAAGCCCATCGCTTCTTCTGTGTTGCACAATTTATGCCCCACTAATTTCTGTTTTGAGGGACGCGGGTGGCACTGTGGGTTAAACCACAGAGCCTAGGACTTGCCGATCAGAAGATCGGCGGTTCGAATCACCGTGACGGGGTGAGCTCCCGTTGCTCGGTCCCAGCTCCTGCCAACCTAGCAGTTTGAAAGCATGTCAAAGTGCAAGCAGATAAATAGGTACCGCTCTGGCAGGAAGGTAAACGGCGTTTCCGTGCACTGCTCTGGTTCGCCAGAAGCAGCTTAGTCATGCTGGCCACATGACCCGGAAGTTGTATGCCGGCTCCCTCGGCCAATAAAGCGAGATGAGCGCCGCAGCCCCAGAGTCGGTCATGACTGGACCTAATGGTCAGGGGTCCATTTACCTTTACCTTAATTTCTGTTTTGCACAATTTAAGTTTCTCAATAAGTCTAGCCTTTCCAAGATTTGTGCTAGGGCCATGGTTGGCAAAGTCCAATCTTGATGCATTAAGACTTTCTCTTCTGAAGGAAAATTTTCTATCGATAGTATTGTGGGTCATGTTTAGGTGCTATCTTCCATACCGGTTTTGATGTCTCTTGTTTATAATAAAGGGGCAAGGGTTGCACAGAGTTATAGGGTTTCAACCTTGGAATTTAAAGCATTGCATCCATTCAGATGAAATCCATACATTGTGCTAATTAACTGTAGCAAATTATATATATGATGCTCCACATTGCAATGCTTTAAGACAAAATTTTAGGTCAGAAATAGATGTTGCTGGTTAGGGACACATTAATGAGCCAAAGGCAACAGCTCCTTCTCTCTCTTTCATCATGTTTCGTGTTACATGATTCTGAAGTTGGACATGATGTATACCTGTATACCTGAAGGAGCATCTCCACCCCCATCGTTCAGCCCAGACACTGACATGCAGCGCAGAGGGCCTTCTGGTAGTTCCCTCATTGCAAGAAGTAATGTTACAGGGAACCAGACAGAGGGCCTTCTTGGTAGTGGCACACGCCCTGTGGAACGCCCTCCCTTCAGATGTCAAGGAAATAAGCAGCTATCTTATTTTTAAAAGACATCTGAAGGAAGCCCTGTTTAGGGAAGTTTTTAATATTTAATGCTGTATTGTTTTAAACACTTGATTGGGAGCCACCCAGAGTGGCTAGGGAAACTCAGCCAGATGGGCGGGGTATAAATAAATTATTATTATTATTATTATTATTATTATTATTATTATTATTATTATGTCACTATGCGATGAGTTTCCTTGAGCCTCCTGAAACCTCTTGAGGTAGCATAGTTTTATGGCTTCTAGGCTTGGGTGTGTGTGAATGACATCCAAAAGGTTTTAATTAAAACCTGCCTCCCAAACAAATGGGTTTTAAGAAATATATATTATATGTAGAAGCCAGAAAACTCCCAGTGACCCAAACAAGCAAACAATGTGTTAAATACATCCTCTGCTCCATCTTTCAGCACACTTGCCAAAGACAGATTTTATGTTCCTTTGTTGTTCTCAGTAGGATCCCAGTGCATATTTTGTTGTCTAATGCAGGTTCTCACAGAAACAAGACTGAATGGACTTAAAGGTGAAGACGTGGACCAGAAATAAACTGATCCACAGATCTGTAATCAGTGCAGTTTGAGCTGTTGGTCACATTCATGTTTTTAGTTTCGAAAACTGCACAGAGAAATAACTGGGATGCCAGCGTAGGTTTATTTTTTATGCAATGTTTTCTGAATGCCAGGTTTCGTGACTCCCCTCTCTAATATAACTGCTGATACATCTCATTCAAAGCTCTTTTGTGCTGGCATGGGAAGGGTTTGGACCACAGTTTTTTGGGGGGAAGAGTTATTGAGAGTTTAAAAACCAGCAAACGATGAGCTTAACGTATCTGCAGAAGGTCCCTAGAAAATCATGTCACCTTTCATTATTTTGAAATGGCTACTTTAATAAATCACAAACAATTTTGCGTGACAAGCAGCCTACCTCCACCGCCCCAGCCCCCAGTCAGAATGATAATTGACACATTTACTTTATGGTTTTTCTGTTTTCGAAAATATTATATATCTATAGATGGTGATGATCAAAATGAACAACATTCAGAGCCAAAGTTTGTAACTGGCAGATGGTCGCTGAATGGCTACATAAAGGCAGAAGGCCATAGCTTTTGTGAGGGGAAAAAGGCATCCGTGATGATAACTTTTCATGTAGCACTGGTTCCAACACTTCACTGATGAATTTGGAAAATTAACTTTAACTACAGTCCTGAAGTATTTCTCCACATCTGAAATTAAGGACTTCAGACAAAGCAAGAAATGAAATTTTGCATTTAAAGAAATGTTCAGGGGAAAATTTTGGCACATTCCACAAGTTAGTCTCTACTTGGCAAAATGATCCATTTCTGTGCTCTGTCATATAATTCTTTCATACTGAAAAAGAAACAAGCATTATAAGGGCCAGGTGCATCTCTGAACCTTTTATCTTTTTACTAGCATACCTTGTTTGCCAATTGTGTTGTGAGAAATAAGGGCAGCGTGTGGCATGTAGTCTATCCCACTGAGCCTCTTGGGCTTGCCGATCAGAAGGTTGGCAGTTCGAGTCCACATGATGGGGTGAACTCCTGTTGTTCTTTCTCAGCTCCTGCCAACATAGCAGTTTGAAAACATACCAGCACGAGTAGATAAATAGGTACCATTGCAGTGGGAAGGTAAATGGTGTTTCCGTGCGCACTGGCACTCGTTACAGTGTCCCATTGTGCCAGAAGCAGTTTAGTCATGCTGGCCACATGACCTGGAAAGCTGTCTGCGGACAAACGACGGCTCCCTCAGCTTGAAGCAAGATGAGCACCGCAACCCATTAGTTGTCTCTGACTGGACTCAACCATCCAGGGGTCCTTTACCTTTCTACCTTATGGGAAATATTGAAAAGCTAGGGAAATGTCCACCAAGTTACGGGAATGTAAATAAGAGTAGTTGTCCTGATGGGTGAACTTCCTCTGAGCTTGCACAGTGTGCTGGTCCCGGGGGGGGGGGGTTACCGTGCGGTGTGGTCCGTGTCCGGTCTGGGGCTGAAGCAGGGTCCAAGGCAGGGAGTTGGGCGTGGTCAGGAACTCTGGCAGAAAGCAGGACAGGGTGCCGGCAGGAACAGGTAACCAACGATGTTGCTCCCGCAACCTGGAACTGGGCTGGCTGGCTTTTATCTCCTCTGAGGCATAGGGCGGTCCCGGTCCACAGGTGACTCGCCTCTCCTGGCCTGGAGGTGAGCACTCCTTCTGCAAGAACTTAGTTCCCTCCGCCTCCCTGCCCTGAGCCTCTGCAGCTCAGGAGAGGCTGGAGGGTTACCGAACCCAGAGGCAACCTCCTCTTCCCGTGACAGGGCTGGGAGAAGAGCACCTGCAGGCAATGGGTCCTCCATCACCTCAGGAGCCAGAGCGGATTCAGCTGGTGTCTGCTCCTGAGGATCCGGCACAGGTGAGGGCCCTTCAGGTTCAAGGCTCTGCCCCGGCTCAGCAGGCCCTGGAGGTGGGGACTCCTGTGCAGGCTGGGATTCCTCAGGTTCAGCCTCTGAATCAGATTCCCAGGCCATCACACCCAGCCTCCCAAAATATGGATGATCAGCCCTATATGCCTTTTTCTTTAAGCCATCACCATGCATTCAGGGTGAATGCGTGTGAGCATAAAATGAACATACATGTGAGACCCATTCTCAAATACATTTTATGAAGTTAATAACTCATTGGTAGTTTGGAGGTCTCTCCCCTTCTTCTTCTTCTTCCCTTCTCTTTCATGATCTGAAGATACCTTTGTTTGACAGGAAGTGTTTAAACGTGGCATTTGAGTTGGCCTTCCCCACAGATTTTGCCCTAATGATCTTTGACAATGGAAAGCTTTGAGATAGGTTCGTTAAGAAACAAAGAAGCATGGTCATACATTTTAAACTTATGACTGGTTTTGACTTAGTAAAGGTTTTCCATTAGATAATCTGTCCAGTAATTTTATTACACAATGTGTATGAGAATTACACAAGTCATCTTTACATAAATAAATGTATTTCAAGCCTAATATCTGCCAGTTTGCATTTCTTAGTCCAGAAAGTATTGATCTGATGTGTAGAGAGCTTTCCTATTCTACTTAATTGAAGAGGGTTCTGGAAACTTCTAGAAGCTTCTATGTGTGAAAGAAACAAGCAGAAGGTCCATGATGTTAGGGTTATTCCTTCAGAGAAGCTGAGTACAGCTGGCTTAAACTGGTTCTGCTATCTCTTTCTGTCAAGATCATGCTGACTATAAAAGTAGAGCCAGAAGGAGAGTGAGTTTCACACTTTCTATCTTTTTTCCTTCTGGTGTGGTGTTCTGTACATAGTATGCTTAGTGTTAAGGTTTAGACTTATGTTATTGTTAAGTTTAAGTTAAGTCTGCTGCAACTGGATTTTTTATGGACTGTGCCAATCCTGAATGTATCGGACTTGTGACCATTATGCTCATTTGCCTTCAGCAGCAGTAAAGCTCTGCTGGATGAAATATTAATTGCCTCTGGTCTATTTTTTTTTTTTTTGGGGGGGGGGGGAAGAATCCTGCAACGTGTTTCAAGTTGTTACTCTGCTAACTATACATTGGAATCTACTCTGGATCAATATTGAGTAGAAATTCCATGACAATATCTCCCAGACAATAATTTAAAAAGTAAGACCTCCTCTCATTTCTCTTCTGGAGCAAATCAGGCTGCTTGTTCATTTCCTCTAGTTCAAGGCACTTCAAAAGCCATTCCTGTATAGATGGATCATGAGGGTCTTTCTATTTTCTGGCCCATATTATTCTGGTTGCTGTTAACAAGATTTTTACTAAAGACATCTGTACTGCATCCTCAATCCAGCTAAATATTACCAATATTGGATAAAGTCTCAAATTTTCTGCTGTCATCAGTGATCTCTTGCATAACAAATAGACCTTTCCAGAAGAAAGTGTAGCCTCCTTTTTCTTCCTTCAGTTGTCCCTCGCCTGCTCTTCGAGTCTCTTGAAGCGCTGCAATATCGATGTTGAAACGTCGCAGCTCTCTTGCAATGATGGCAATTGTTCTGTTTTCAGGATGCTTGCTGTCTGTGTTATTTGACAAAGTCCATATATTCCATGTTCCAAAGTTCAATTGTCTTTTACGACCGCTAGGTGGTGACTCCAGTGGGCGTCTAGCCTCTCCCCCTTTTCAGGATGAGCAGAGCGGATCCTAAAAAGGGTTGCTCAGTCATGGATACAGCTGCCGAGCTACTCAACTGCCTTGTTCCTTGAGTCAGAACAACTGAATGGACGTGTGGTTCCAGAATTGGCCTCCACAGTCACTTACAGACTCATTGTTAAAACCCTGTCTATGAAAGACAATCTTACTCGGCTACAAGTGAACACAGAAGAAGAAGAAGAAGAAGAAGAAGAAGAAGAAGAAGAAGAAGAAGAAGAAAAAGAAAAAGAAATACGGCTTATGTTCTGAAATAATTTGTGTGTGTGGTTAGTTAATTGTAGAACGAATGTCACGTTATTATCATTTTAGAGACATTCTTGGCTTAAACACATTGGGCAAATTGCAAAAATCAAGAAAGCATCTTTCCCTGCCCTCATTTTTAAAAATTAATCTATGAGACAGGTTTCTCTGTTTTGTACCCATCATGTACTAAATTAACGCCATTTCCTCTCATTATCACATTTCAGATTCAGTTCCATAGTTCCGTTGTATTGCCAAACGAATTCTAGTCATATATGATGGAACCTGCTAACTTTTTTAAAAATAATAATAATAATCCCCTCCTGCCTTTAAGCTATACCTGAAAAGGGAAGGGAATCTTCTATATCAGACACTGCCAGATGTAAAACATGACTTGAAAGCAGCTCAGGAACCTGTTTGCCCCAGAGACACTTGGTGACAAGTAATAAATGGAAAATAAAAGCATGCTCTCAGTCAAAATTTCAAGGCAAAGCAAGTAACCAACCATGATTATTTTCAAATGAAATCTTTCAGACTGTTATCAGCTTGCTCTGCTCCAGTTGGTTCTTCTCTCCCTCTCCCAAAAATTATATAGCTTCGTCTCTTAAAAAGACAAAAGAAAAAAGATGTGCATGAGGCAAGGAGCATGTGGTTTAAGTTGCGCAACTCATAAAGCAGTGTGCACTACTGAATTCGGTAATAAGCTGTGCTTCTAGGAAATGTATACATTATTTTGAATGAACAAATGAATGTCAGATATAGAGTAGGGGTTGGGAACATGTTGTCCTCCAAATATTGTTGGAGTCCATTTCTCATCAGTCTCAACTAGCATGGCCAGTGATAGGAGATATAGTTTAGCAATATCTGGAGGGTCACATGGCATACAGTTCCATATTCTTCCTACACAACCAATTTATTGCCTTTCTACATTTGCCATGTGATGATCCCAAAGCTGAAATGTGGAGAGCAGTCTCCTCACATGCTCCAACTATTTCAGTATAACTGAAGGAGTGTCTCCACCGCTATCATTCAGCCTGGACACTGAGGTCCAGCTCTGAGGGCCTTCTGGTGGTTCCCTCACTGTGAGAAGTGAAGCTACAGGGAACCAGGCAGAGAGTCTTCTGGGTAGTGGTGCCTGCCCTGTGGAACACCCTCCCATCAGATGTCAAGGAAATAAACAACTATCTGACTTCTAGAAGGCACCTGAAGGCAGCCCTGTTTAAGGAAGCATTTAATCTTTGATGTTTTACTGTGTTTTTAATATTTTGTTGGGAGCCGCCCAGCCAGATGGGTGATGTATAAATATTATTATTATTATTATTATTATTATTATTATTATTATTAATCCTGCCAAGACAGTATCTGTTTTGTGAAGCCTGTCCCTGGAAAACCACAGTCCCTGTTCCAGAGAGATGTTGACAGAATATTTTCTTTTAAAAAATATATATGCACTGGAATTCTTTTAAGTTGCAGCTTCTAAATGTCTCTAGATGGAAGCAGGAAGCAGGTTATAATTCAGACCTCAAATCTCTTGATGGATCTGGAGGCCATTTTCACTCACGAATACAGATTATCTAAGCAAGAGTGTTCAAAAAGAATACCCTGTACGTGTTGAGGAGGGGTTACATTCAATCAATGCACCTTCTGGCCAAGCTGCATGCTCAGTAAGCCGAGAAAGGGCTCCTATGCATGCAGAAAGATGTATGACCAGATCTCCTTCATGTGAGAAGGGATTCACCTAAGATCCACCTTCGAAGGCCTTCTGGTGGTTCCCTCACTCTGAGAAGTTACTTATGATAGTTGGTCAGTCTGAATTTTCGCCCCTCCCACAGCAGAAAGGACGCCAAACTCCCACCTTTCTCTTCTTCCTCTTCCATTGCCCTCTGATCTTATCCAGATGCCTAGAATAGGGATTGAGGGGCTGACCTCCCCCTCCCCCCTGCCACTTGACATGGACTCAGACCTCTGCTTATCTGCTGATTGCCTAGCAACGCTCTGGCTGCCTTCCAACTCTTCCTCTTCTTGAGAGCTAACAGTCTTCCCCTGGAAGCAGAGTCGAACTGCCCTTTCTCAACTCTGTCAGCCAACTCTCATCTGCAGAGTCGGTTACTCTTTCACTTATCTCAGTTTCTGAGTCTAACTCTTCCCCTGCGCTCTGGGGGGCCACGTTCCTGACAGGTGGGATATAATAATAATAATAAACCTCTTGAGGTATATATTAGAACGTGCATAGGGCCCCTTCTTACGCTCGCTGTATGTACAGCCGCCAGGGGGCATGGCCAGGAGACACATTCCTTTGAACATCTCTGCTATCATTACAAACCCACCAAGCTTAGTCTGCTCTCAGCCAGTCCCTCACTGGCCTAAAGGAAAAGGTAAAGGACCCCTGACAGTTAAGTCCAGTCGCAGATGACTCTGGGGTTGCAGTGCTCATCTCGCTTTACTGGCTGAGGGAGCTGGCATTTGTCCACAGACAGTTTTCCAGGTCATGTGGCTAGCATGACTAAGCCACTTTTGGCACAATGGAACACCGAAACCAGAGCAGCACATGGAAACGCCGTTTACCTTCCCGCCGGAGCAGTACCTATTTATCTACTTGCACTTTTGGTGTGCTTTTCAAATGCTAGGTTCGTAGGAGCTGGGACAGAGCAATGGGAGCTCACCCTGTCGCCGGGATTTGAACCGCCGACCTTCTGATTGGCAAGCCCAAGAGGCTCTGTGGTTTAGACCACAGCGCCACCCACGTTCCTCACCAGCCTACCTGCTTACAAATATTCCATGAGGTGACGCTGGCTGCCAGCTTAATCTCAGAGTTACCCTTGTAGCACTCAGCAAGGAAGAAGATATGAGCTTGCCATTGGCTCTGGTGCCACCCATCGTTGTCCCCCCTGCCTTCCACCCAATAGGCACCAACCTCCACTGTCAGGGCTAGACAAGGTTGAAAATGTTCCATTTAACATTTGCTTAAAAATCCGAGGCATTTTTGTTGGGGATTGTAGGGAAAGACCTGCCAAAAAAGCTGAAAAACATCTTCATGTATGCGACAACGGCCGTGAGAGTTCTGGTAGCACAAGGATGGAAGACTGAAGAAACCCCAGCTAAAGAATCATGGCAAGAAAAATTGACGGACTATGCAGAACTGGCAAAACTGACATATAAGCTATAGGACAGGGATAACTGACTTTAAGGATGAATGGGAACCCTTTACAAAGTATCTGAAGATGCAACAAAGTGAACTGGACTCCTTGGCAGGTTTTGAATAAACGTTCACAAACTTTTTATTGATAATAATCAGCTAAATAGTTTGAGGATCAATACAACTTTGTAACATGCAGAAAACAGCAGTCTCAGAGAAACCAAGGACTGGAACTAAGGGAAGTCGGGGGGTGGGGCGGGTGGAATTTGTGGAGGGGGGAGGAAAATGAGGGGGGACAAGGATGATATGTTTGGGGATAATATGTTTTGTTTTAATTTTGAAATTATTATTATTATTTTTTTAAGGGCTAGACAAGGTTTATCATAGGCAAGTCAGACTGAGATAATGGTAGATATGTTCTCAACTATCTGTGTAGGGAACTGCCAGAACAACAGAAAATGGTATTTGTCTTGCTCCAGGTTGAAAAGGACTTTGATTGTGTCACTTGTCCCTCCTTCAATAAGTATCCTTTGTCATTTTGGATCATCTGAGGCTCCGGTTAACTTCTGAGCAGATGTAGGTTATTGTTTAGCTCAGGCTGAGAATCCTAGAAGTAAACAACCGATGAATCTTGATTTCTGTGTTGGAAATTCCTGGGTTGGAAAGTATTGTTTGGCAAGTATAAATAGCTGTGCAAACTCTAGAATTTTTCCACAGAAAGTTTATTTAATTAGTCATTTCCCCAAAGCCCAGCTAATAGGGATTTAGAAGAGAGCCAGTATGTGGCTGCTTAATAAAAGGTTATGATTTCTCTGAGAGCTGAAAAGAAAAGGGGGGGGGGTAACAGAAAGCTGCTCCGTCTTGCACAATGGGAGGCAGAATTATAGAATAAACACCTGGGAGATAAGAGAAGAGGAGGAAGATCTGTTTAAATGACCTTTATTCAGGCTCCATTGATTCAGGTGAATAAAGAGGATTTATTTTGCAGGAAACAGAATAGAACGCTGGGCTGTCTAAATAGCATATAATTCCATGTACAGAAGCACATGTAAGTCTAATTATAGTGAGGGGGAAAGATTTATTTATTTTCAAACCTACAAAAGAACTCACAAGCCAATATTGCTAGGGATGGAATAGAAATAGAGTTAAAATGAAAAAAGCCATGTGAACACAATGATGAAAGGGAGCTCATATTTAAATCAGAGGGGAAAGGGATTTCTTGGTTTGCACCATTAATCACAGAGAAATTCATATCAACCCTCTTTTTTCCTAATTGGCTGTCTAATCCTCTGAAGCCCTGGTATATATTCAGAGTGTAGCATTCAGGGAGGGGAGGTGGTTTAATGGCTTATTACTAGAGGTAGGAAAAAACAACACTCAACGTGCAAAAATAACGATTTGTGAATTAGTTAAGATACTTGAACAGTCATTGTTATTCAGCTGGCAGAAATGTGAGCAGCTGTTGTGCATGTGTGTATGATCAGCTTCCAGCACGGTGCTATGCCTTCCTTATTTCTCCAAGTGGCAAGGAGTTCCAAGGGCATAGCATTTATCCAGGTTTGGTTCCCTTTGGGAGGAGATTGTTGGAGGATGATGGGCATTTAGCAATATTACAAGTGGAGCACAGGTCAAAATGAAATTTTAACAGACAGCCAAATCCAGTGTCCCACATTAGATAGCTAGAGGGAACTCCGTAGGAAGGCTCTTTCTCTGAGCTTGCACAGCCTCCCAAAATCAGCTCTTTTGTCATCTTCTTCAGATGAGGCAGGCTGTATGGGAGGGCATGTTAACCCCAACCACTCCAAATGCTGGTCTAATCACAAGGAGTGTCATTCTTTATAGATCATGGCCACTGGGCCCATCACCTCCTGGCAAATAGAAGGAGAAGAAATGGAGGCAGTGAGAGATTTTGCTTTCTTGGGCTCCATGATCACTGCAGATAGTGACAGCAGCCACAAAATTAAAAGATGCCTGCTTCTGGGGAGAAAAGCAATGACAAACCTAGACAGCATCTTAAAAAGCAGATACATCACCTTGCCAACAAAGGTCCGTATAGTTAAAGCTATGGTTTTCCCAGTAGTGATGTATGGAAGTGAGAGCTGGACCATAAAGAAGGCTGATTGCCAAAGAATTGATGCTTTTGAATTATGGTGCTGGAGGAGACTCTTGAGAGTCCCATGGACTGCAAGAAGATCAAACCTATCCATTCTGAAGGAAATCAGCCCTGAGTGCTCACTGGAAGGACAGATCCTGAAGCTGAGGCTCCAATACTTTGGCCACCTCATGAGAAGAGAAGACTCCCTGGAAAAGACCCTGATGTTGGGAAAGATGGAGGGCACAAGGAGAAGGGGACGACAGAGGACGAGATGGTTGGATAGTGTTCTCGAAGCTACCAGCATGAGTCTGACCAAACTGCGGGAGGCAGTGGAAGACAGGAGTGCCTGGCGTGCTCTGGTCCATGGGGTCACAAAGAGTCGGACACGATTAAACGACTAAACAACAACAACAAAAGGTGCTTGGTAATGTCTCCAGCTGTAGAGCAAGTTATAAATGCTTTGAACAAGTAATTGGAGTCCAGGAGTTGGCCACATAACAGGGAGGGAGGAAGGGGTGAGAGCACCCACTGGATACAACATATGCACATTGGAGCTGGCAGTAATATAATAATAATAATTTATTTATACCCCTCCCATCTGGTTGTGTTTCCCCAGCCACTCTGGGCAGCTTCCAACAAAGTATTAAAATACAGTGGTCTGTTAAACATTAAAAGCTTCCCTAAAGAGGGCTGCCTTCAGATGTCTTCTAAAAGTCTGGTAGTTGTTCTTCTCTCCTCCCACATCTGGTGGGAGGGCATTCCACAGGGTGGGTGCCACTACCAAGAAGGCCCTCTGCCTGGGTCCCTGTAACTTGGCTTCTTGCAGTGAGGGAACTGCCAGAAGACCCTCGGCGCTGGACCTCAGTGTCCGCGCAGAACAATGGGAATGGAGAAAATAGGTGGGGTGATCTTGCCAGAAGCCACACTAGCGAATGGTTGGGCGATGGGAATCAGAAAAAGTGTTATCTGGGCAAGAAGAAATAGAAACAGGAAGAAAAATCACAATGATAACAGTGTCCAGGAGAGAATCCATAAATGTGAGAGTATTGAGGGGATCCTTATGTTTTGCTGTTAAATTTAAATGAAATCCACATACTTAAATTAAGTTCTTTTTCAGCATGAGGACTTGGGAGCCCAACACTTTACAGATCGCGTTCCTGCACAGATCTGTGTGCTAATGCAATGGTATCTGCGAGGAAGCAAGCTTTAAGAAACCGGTTTTCATGCACACATGAGGCTACCCACTCTAAGCAATGACCTTCAGTTTACAAAATGCCCCTCTCCCTTTCAGCAATCAAATGTGGCCTCGTAAAAAAAAACATTGTGCGTAGCTTCCCTGAGAAAGCGGTATTATATTTCATTTGCCTTATGCAGAAAGCAGACAGACAGCGAGTCTAAGTGACAAAAGGAGAGATGCTTTGGTTTTGTACCCTTGACAAAGCTTCAGGTGAATGCTATATTCTTTTTTTAAAGAAAGAAAGAAAAACCCTTTTGCTTAGTTCTCATTGACTGAGCCGACAAGTGTTAAAACATCAGTTAAAGAGGAAGCTGTGAAACTTCCTGCTCTCCTTAGCAACACAGCCATGGTGAACAAACAACACACACACACACACACACACACACACAAACACAGACAGACAGACAGACACACATTTGAGTGGATGGAGGATTGGTGTGTTTATTCCTGTTCCCTAAAAAGAAAAGAAAAGGAAGATAGGGCAGTTGCAAATGTTTTATCTTCCTCCAGTGGTGAATGCGGTGTTGGGAAGTTATCAGATTCATACTGCAAACATGAAATAAAAGGGGTTTTTTATATATATAAAACAGCCAATAATATGAGCGAGCTGTTGATAAAGATATTCAGCGTGTGTGTGTGCGCGCGCGCGCGCACACACACACACACACATACTCACAGGCGTTTTCATCTGGTACATATGACAGATGAAATACGGTCTGTGATTTTGGAAGCCAAAGACACTGGGGACAATAGCAGCCCACAAAAAGGAGACGTGCTCTAATAATAGGTGTGCTGAATGAATGAATGAATGAATGAATGGGGAAAGGTTGTGGTCATCTGGTTATCTGACAGAAAAGCCTGGGTTCAAGCAAAGAGAGCCTTCTGTGCACAAAAGAGAGCCCTGGGCTGAAGCAATGCTGAATAGAAGAAGAAAATGGATTATTTTTTTTTAACATCTCAGCCAAAAGGCAGCATTAACAAGAAGGCAGCTTGGAAGCTAAGTCCTCCAGCACACAATGGGAAAAGCCTGTTCCGGAATCCTAGTTCCTGCTATTAGAGAGAGAGAGAGAGAGAGGCTGGGGCAATCTAATGAATGTAGGGCTTTGTGTCAGTGTAATTTGCAAACCATCTCAGAAATAAAGTCAAGGGTTTATATGCTGCTTCCTCTTGGTGGGGATGAAGAATCATATCATCAGAAAGCAGCATGCACATAAATGTCCCAAAGAGTTCACTGGATTTCAAGCCACTTACGTAGGTTATTATTATTATTTTTTATCAAGCAATTATATTTTACTACCTAATTAAAAGACAACTTGCACTGATCACATAAATTACGCTTACCAGTTTAGTACGATGCCTCCAGAGCACGGCATTTTATTAACTGTGGCAAAGGGATTACTGTCATCTAAAAGCTGTTTGCAACCTGCTTGATAGGTAAGGGTTAGGAAATCCACAGGAACAGAAACTCAATCCTCAGGCTTGGTTTCATTTTTTCTCCCCTAAATGAAATCTTTTATTTTTGATATTACATGGATGAGCAATATGGTGACATACAGGAAATGTCATTTTATGGGCTCCAATCTGCATCTGTTAAGGGAAGCATTGACATGGAAAGGAATTCATTTGCAGGCTTGTAAAGTCTGGAATGGAAAATCCTGAACTTGCAATATGATGCCAATTTTTAAATGAGAGAGAGAGAGAGAGACCATTATAATGTGCAGAGGTAGTGTGGTTAGGGCACCAGATTAGGACCTTGGAGACCATGGTTCATATCCCCACTTAGCCATGAAGTTCACTAGGTGACCTTGGGCCAATCATTATCTCACAGCCTAACCTTTCACACACAAACACACTGTCAGACAGCAGAGGAAACAACCCCCACGGCAGGTTGCCAGGAATGGATAAAACAAGGAAAAGTTCTTACCTTCAACAAGTGTACAATCTGTGTACCTGTGCACACAAATAAACTGATCTGTGCACTCATACAGTTTTCACATATAATGTTATATGTGTGTGCAATCTGTGTATCCACTGATCTGTACAAAACAACAAGTGCAGTCTCTTCCCTACAAAGGTTTGAACATGTATAGAGTGGCAGCTTGGACTTGTGTTTAGAGAGAACAAGCCTCGGTATATCTACATCCAAAGTTGTCCATAAGTAGCGATGATGCTAGACTTGCTCCACATTTCCCTACCATTGTGCTTAGGCAAGTTTTCCTGCTGCAGGTCTAGTGGGGACTTAAACATGGAAGCCGATGGAGCTCTCAAACTGTATAATTTTATGAAATTGGAGATCCCTGGAACTGCAGACTACAGATCACATTAGTCAGGGAGACACTAAGAGGACTCTGACAAGTGGAAAAAGCTACCAAATGTAATATCCTAAGTGTTCTGTGTTTATAGCAAAGCTTCCTGGTTATTTTCAAGTGCTATCTGGAATAACTGGTTGATGGAATATTACGCTCTGTGCTTATCACGAGTGATAAATCATCTCAGTCGATGAGCGTGTGGATAGCAGAACAAAGGGGTTTACCATATGCCATGAACCATTAAGACTGAGACTCTGCTGCATCCAGCATGGAACTGTAGACATTGAGACATCATTTGGGGGAGGAAAATAACTCCTTCAGGGGATTTGAGAAACATCACAAAATGAAAGCAAAGTGTGCCACAATTTATAAATGTCAAACGGGGGATGGGGGACGGGTTGAATCAGTCATGGGGCGATCGCTCTTAAATAATTCTGGCAGGCTGTCAGATTTTGATCTCATTGCACACTTTTATCTGAGAACAATTTGGCTATTTTTCGTTGTCATTCAAACAAAGCCAAACAAAACCCAGGGCTGCATGAACTCTAAAGAGGTCAGGAAAAAGAATAAGAGCAACACATAGGGCAGAACTGCCCATAGGGCAGAACTGCATGTTGCAAAAGACAAGGAGTCACCATTGTCCTCCCGTCCTTCCTGTCTTCCTGTTGTGCATTTTGCTGTCTACCAGCAGCTAATGATGACTCGGAAATGCATAGCTTGGGGTCACTAGCATGGTACCCACCAACTAGTACAGCATCCTGTCGAATCAGAGGCATATGTGAAACCTACAAGCACAGTCTCTTGTTTTTTTAAAAATGTATTTTTTATTAACGATTTCTTGGTTTACAAAAGTATGTGCATTGTCTCTTTTTTCAAGTTACATTACCTGTCAGGAATAAGCATGGACCAATGGTACAAAATAGTATGGGAAACAGCCTTATTAGAAAACTAATCAATAAAGTGAAACTGACATGGGGACAAATAGAAGAAGATGCCTTCACCCCAGTATGGCTCCCTTTTATCACATACACAGCCCAACAGGACAACGACAAGAATCCACCAACAGCATACGAATCAATCTGGCTAACCTGATCCCAAAACACCCACCCACCCCATTCACACATGAAAACAAAGTTCAACCACAGCAAATCACAAACAAACCACCACACCCTTGGCCAACCCCAACCTGTCTCACCACCAAAGGAACACAAGCGAATAGTAAAGAGAATCCATACAAGCGACGCTTACACAAAACCCCACACATACATTAAGTAAAAAAGAAACATTGCCACCCGACTCCACCTCCACTCACCATGCCCCACTCCACCTCTTTCCCCCTTTTCTTCCTAATGCAACACTAACGTCTCAACAAATGAAACTGATCTGTAGCGCAGACTTTTGTCGAACAACCGGGACATTCGCAAGGAAACCAAAATGCTTGTTTAAAAGAGCTATAGTACTACCAATCTTACTGTCTGCTTGGGAAATGTGGACCACTTATAAACACCATCTCCAACTCCTTGAAAGATTCCATCAACGGTGTCTCCAAAATTTTTTACACATAACTTAGCAAGACAGGTGAACTAATGCCAGTGTACTGGAAGAAGCAAAGATCACCAGTGTCAAAGCAATGATTCTTCAGCATCAACTTCGTTGGACTGGTCATGTTGTGCGGATGCCTGATTATCGTCTTCCAAAGCAACTACTCTCTTCTGAACTTAAAAATGGAAAGCGTAATGCTGATGGTCAACAAAAGAGGTTTAAAGACTCTCTCAATGCAAATCTTAAGAAATGTAGTATAAACACCAACAACTGGGAAACATTGGCCTGCAAGCGCTCCAATTGGAGAACAGCCTTTACCAAAGGTGTCATTGGTTCTGAAGATGCTCAAACTCAGGACGCAAGGGGGAAACGTGCTAAGAGGAAGGCACACTTGATCAACTCCTGCCTGGACACCTATGTCCCCACTGTGGAAGGACATGTGGATCCAGAATTGGCCTCCACAGTCACTTACAGACTCACTGTTAAAACACTGTTTATGGAAGACAATCTTACTCGGCCATGAGTGATCACCAAAGAAGAAGATGATACTGGGGTGGCTTCATTAGATCTCATACAAAATGGAATGGCAAGAAGCAGTGTCAGGTATAGAAGGGATGAACTCTGAGCATTTCATATTGTTTGGGGACTCATGGTTATAATAGATGGCTGGCTGCTGAAGCACGTTGAATTTTCTTTGCCCTTCAAGCAGCAGCCAATGAAGTGGACCGGGTTCAGAAACTCACAGTGCAATGGCAAAATTTCACATGCAACATACGACACAGCTGGGCTTTGGTTATGAGCTGGAAGTGAAAAGGGGGCTGTGTGTCATAGTGGGATGATAATAAATAATAATAATAATAATAATAATAATAATAATAATAATAATAATAAATTATTTATACCTCGCCCATCTGGCTGGGTTTCCCCAGCCACTCTGGGAAGCTTCCAACAAAATATTAAAATACAATAGTCCATCAAACATTAAAAGCTTCCCTAAACAGGGTTGCATTCAGATATCTTCTAAAATTCAAATAGTTGTTTATTTCTTTGACATCTGGTGGGAGGGCGGGTGCCACCACTGAGAAGGCTCTCTGCCTGGTTCCCTGTAACCTCACTTCTCACAGTGAGGGAACCATCAGCAGGCCCTCGGAGATGGACCTCAGTGTCTGGGCAGAACAATGGGGTTGGAGATGCTCCTTCAGGTATACTGGACCGAGGCCAGTTCGCGCTTTAAAGGTCAGCCCTAAGGATAGAGAAAGTAATGATGATCACGAATTCTTCCAGCCTTTGTTGAAAGAAACTGTGGAGGAAGGAGCATTTGGGACATTGTTTGCTAACAAGATGATTATGGCTCCTCCATAGAGAAATGGCTGAAAAGAGGGTTCATCCTCTCTTGTATGATATATATTAAGTCAAATGTCTAACACAGAGCTAGACAAAGTGGTTCCCCTACAGATGTTGTTGGACTACAACTCCCATCAGCAGCAACCAGCATGGCCAATGACTAGGTGTTCTGGGAGTTGTAGTGCAGCATCATCTACACTGGCTACCCCTGGTCTAATAGATAAGGAAGACTGAGCATCCTTAGGCTTATGTAAGGTACTGTTGAGGCCACATCTGGAATACAGGGTATAGTTTTGGTTTTGCTCAACCATATTTCCCAGAGATTGGATTCGAGCTGAAACAGATGCAAGGAGGAGCAATTATGATAATCATAGGAATGGAGAATTTAATGAGGACAGATTAAAAGAGCATGAAAAAAGGAGCCTCAGAGGGGTTTTTATAGCACTCTACAAATCTCTCGGTGGGGGTAATATAGATGAGAAGCATAGACTACATAGATTAAAGGCAGCTGTGTTTATCAGAAGCAAGGGCTGCATATTGGTCACTCACAAATTTAAGTTAGGGTGTTGTGCTTTACAAATTTGCTTTTTACTAGCAGCAGGTGCTGGGCGAGTCATTCCTGCGACAGTTGTGGAGGCAAAAGGAGACTGAGCTCAAGAAAGAGATTTTATATAGGATGTTGTATTTATTATTCCTGATGCCTTGAAGTGGATTCAGCTGCACCAAGCATGGAAGCAGCTGAAAAACTTTGCGATGTGGTAGAAGGAAAACCACAGAGAAGTAACAGCATGCAGGTGGATTGGCACGGAGAGCAACAGAGAAGAAAAATCTCCTCCTTTGTCTAAGCCTTGAACTCTATCAGATGGAACTCACTCTTCCATAGAACAAAAAAACCCCAACAAAATCCACACATAGAGCAAACTGGATGTAAGGGGGGAAGTCTAGGCCTTAGGACTCTTCTCCCTGACAACCACTTTTCTTGTGGAAAGATAGAGCAACATTCGGTTATGTGAGCCCTTGCCTGTAGTTTGAAAAAGGGCACAGCACGATTCCCTACCTGCTGAGCTGCAATGTCAGGTTTATACAGCAAACTGTACCATCAGAATGCATGGATTTGATCCGATTCTCAGCGAGATCCTAACGAACACTTCAAATACATCTTTAATAAACGAGGACGTGTTGTTGTTTAGTCGTTTAGTCGTGTCCAACTCTTTGTGACCCCATGGACCAGAGCACGCCAGGAACTCCTGTCTTCCACTGCCTCCCGCAGTTTGGTCAAACTCATGCTGGTAGCTTCGATAACACTATCCAACCATCTCGTCCTCTGTCGTCCCCTTCTCCTTGTGTCCTCCATCTTTCCCAACATCAGGGTCTTTTCCAGGGAGTCTTGTCTTCTTATGAGGTAGCCAAAGTATTGGAGCCTCAGCGTCAGGATCTGTCCTTCCAGTGAGCACTCAGGGCTGATTTCCTTCAGAATGGATAGGTTTGATATTCTTGAAGTCCATGAGATTCTCAAGAGTCTCCTCCAGCACCATAATTCAAAAGCATCATTGCGAGGACGTAATAACTACTTATCCAGTGAGGCGAAATGGTGGGGATTCATAGGAACAATTTTCCAGCCTGAGGACCTAAGCAATCTTCCAGAGGCCACAAACTAGTGGAGAACAAGGCCAGAGGCAAGAAGTGGATGGAACAAGGGATGTGAGCGGCTGTCTCACCTAGTCCATCATCCTTTTCTCATAGTGGCCAACCAGGTGTCCATGGGAAGCTCAAAAGCACTAATAGCATTCTCTTGATTCCATGTAACTGGTACTCAGAGGTATACTGTGACAGCAGAGGCAGAATACAACCATCATGGACACTAGCCCTATCCTCCATAAATTTGCTCAATTGTCTTTGAAAGGCATCCAAGTTTGTGGCCATCACTACTTCTTGTGGAGCGAATGGAAGGGTTTAACTGTGCCTGGACTACTGCAATGCGCTCTACGTGGAGCTACCTTTAAAGATGACCCGGAAACTACAACTAATCCAGAATGCGGCAGTTAGACTGGCAACTGGGAGCAGCCACCAAGACCACATAACACCGGTCCTGAAAGACCTACATTGGTTCCCAGTATGTTTCCGAGCACAATTCAAAGTGTTGGTGCTGACCTTTAAAGTCCTAAATGGCCTCGGTCCAGTATACCTGAAGGAGCATCTCCACCCCCATTGTTCAGCCCAGACACTGAGGTCCAGCTCCGAGGGCCTTCTGGCGGTTCCCTCAATGCGAAAAGTGAGGTTACAGAGAACTAGGCAGAGGGCATTCTTGGTAGTGGCGCCCGCCCTGTGGAATGCCCTCCCATCAGATGTCAAGGAAATAAACAATTACAGTGGTACCTCGGGTTACAAACACTTCAGGTTACATGTTTTCAGGTTGCGGACTGCAGGAAACCCGGAAGTACTGGAAAGGGTTACTTCTGGGTTTTGCCGCTCACGCATGCGCAGAAGCACCATATCGCATCACGCTCATGCGCAGGCATAGCGCTGCAGGTTACGAATGCTGAGGGTTGCAGCGTGCCTCCGTCATGGATTACAGTACATCCGCAACCCAAGGTTCCACTGTATCTGACTTTTTCAGAAGACATCTGAAGGCAACCCTGTTTAGGAAAGTTTTTAAAGACTGATGTTTTAATGTATTTTTAATATTTTGTTGGAAGCTTCCCAGAGTGGCTGGGGAAACCCAGCCAGATGGGTGTAGTATGAATAAATTATTATTATTATTATTATTATTATTATTATTATTATTATTATTATGTTGTTGTTGTTGTTGTTGTTGTTGTTGTTGTTGTTGTTGTTGTTGTTGTTGTTTGTGACTGAGGTTTTTTTTTGTCTGTTCCAAATCTTCCAATATTTAGCTATAGCTTTGTATCCTCTGGCCTCACCCGCCCCAGCCTCAGGATTGGATAATTTGAATTGGGTTTTGGTGGGAACCCAGAATGCACTGCGGCAAGCAAGGAGGGGGAACCCACTCAGATGGCCAGTAAAGGTAAAGGTAAAGGGACCCCTGACCATTAGGTCCAGTCGTGACTGACTTTGGGGTTGTGGTGTTCATCTCGCTTTATTGGCTGAGGGAGCCGGCGTACAGCTTCTGTGTCATGTGGCCAGCATGACTAAACCACTTCTGGCGAACCAGAGCAGCGCACGGAAACACAGATTACCTTCCCGCCGGAGCGGTACCTATTTATCTACTTGCACTTTGTGCTTTTGAACTGCTAGGTTGGCCGCAACAGGGACCAAACAACGGGAGCTCACCCCGTTGTGGGGATTTGAACCACCGACCTTCTGATCAGCAAGTCCTAGGCTCTGTGGTTTAACCCACAGCGCCACCCGCATCCCTTTCAGATGGGCAGTATAACATTATTATTATTATTATTATTATTATTATTATTATTATTATTGAACTACATTATGGTGCTAGCGAGAAGTCTGCTTAATATCTAGTTGTAGATGAAGTTTTTAATTCCACAGGACTGGAGTTTTCTTTTACTGCTGCTGGTACCTTTGCTGCTTATTATAAAGTTGCCGATATTAAATGCGCGAAACAATTAATTCAGGTTGTCTTTTAAAAAAAGGCCAAAAAAAGTGCAGAAGTATGGTTAGAGGTGGAATTGACTAGGTGAGAATCTATTTGCAGGCTGGTTGTGTCAACTTCAAAAAGAGTTCTGTGTTGTGACAGAGTGCATTACTTAGCATCGGCCTCATCAAACAGGTAGCAAGGTATCACTCTGGGTGCTCCATACTAAATTTGGGGAAAAGGAAAACAGGTGAAATAAACACGCAGGGAAAAGAACATTGGACGTCTACTGAACATTTGCCATATTATCTGTACATGCAATGATATCAAGCCTGAGGTCCAGTGCCAAGGGCCTTTTGGTGGTTCCCTCCCTGCAAGAAGCCAAGTTACAGGGAACCAGGCAGAGGGCCTTCTGGGTAGTGGCACCCGCCCTGTGGAACGCCCTCCCACCAGATGTCAAAGAGAAAAACAACAACCAGACTTTTAGAAGACATCTGAAGGCAGCCCTATTTAGGGAAGCTTTTAATGTTTAATAGACTATTGTATTTTAATATTCTGTTGGAAGCCGCCCAGAGTGGCTGGGGAAACCCAGCCAGATGGGTGGGGTATAAATAAATTATTATTATTATTATTATTATTATTATTATTATTATTAGTTTTATTGTGAATTTATTTCCAAGTTCCCATAGATTTCCTGGTTTCCTTTGCAGACGCCACTTTTCAAGAAATAAAAAGAAATGAACCTACTATAATTTCTCAGCGCTTTCGCTTAGAAGTCTAAAGTTACTACTATTCGCAGCACAATTTTTTACTTGTGGCTGGTCATATGGAGCCAAACGTCAGAAACCGGCAAGGTTTTTGAGAGTGATGGGCGGGGAGGGATGTTATTATTTTATACTAGGCAGGCTCTGTGTTGGAAATACAAATATAGGAGCCTCATAACCGTGAAATGTTATGATAAGGAAAGCTCCTCTCTGTTGATCTTGCTTTCTCTTTGCTGAGCTTTATACATATGGCGCCATCCCATATATCAGATAGTGTTTCATTATCTTGCTAGACATGATCGTACTTGAGTAATATATTTTCTAATAAATCTTAGATCTGCAGACCTAGCAGAATATCAATAACTTTGCCTCCCAAGCTACTTGCTTGTTCTGCTGTAGCTACAATGTTTCATTCTTAGTGCCGACTTTTTTTTTTTAACAGTTTACAATGATCAGACATGACAACTTCTGTAAATCGGAGCCCACATTTAGCAAGTTGTGATATTTTTCTTTTTCATATGCATTTATTCCAAAGGATCCAGAAATTTGCACACACACACTTTAGCAGCCACCTAATGGCAAACCTCTAGAGGACTGCCTTAATCAGATCAGAAATTGAAACCTAGAGGATAGTATATTTGGGTGGAGAGGGGACATAGCCCCAAATGGCTCAGTTGTTGCCATTTGGATAACAAATTTCCAGATAATGGTCATTTGCATTTGCTTGTGAACCACTATTCTTCTGATACTGAGGCACACTGTGGAGAATATTCATTATTCATTCAAAGGCCAAAAATGTCTGATTTAATATGTTAGGTCTGCTCTATCCAGGAGTCTTGGAGTGAAGAAATTCTCTACCTTTTTCATCCTCTTCTCTGACATTTGCAATTCCAATTTATTTATATATAGGCTTACTTTTACAGACTTGCGTCAAATGTATCTCAATCAGTGCTTCATTTTGCAAGGCCCGATGAATTTGTCAGTGCATCTTCTGTAGAGCAGACTGCTGGGAAAATAATCACAGGATGTGGCTATACCGCTGTCTAGCAAATAGTGATGAGTGAATCCCTTCCCCCTGGGTTCTGATCAGATTGGCTCAGAATAAGCAGAGTTATTCCATCCCAAATTGGTAAATAGCTCAGTTTATTCCGAGACAATCTGAATTCATTTGGACCTCATGTCCCCACCAATTAGGGGTGTTAAGGAGTACACCGGGTGCCCCCCATTAATCTTCCACTTACCATTGGGCCTGATAACACAGCAAAACACTGCAGATTGGATGAATTCATAATATAAACTGGATAATTATGAATTTTGGAACCATTGCTAATTCCATCACTTGTTCATTGTGAAGGTACTGGGAAATCTGACACACACAGAAGGATATACAGTGGTACCTCGGGTTACATACGCTTCAGGTTACATATGCTTCAGGTTACACACTCCGCTAACCCAGAAATAGTGCTTCAGGTTAAGAACTTTGCTTCAGGATAAGAACAGAAATCGGGCTCCGGCAGCACGGCAGCAGCGGGAGGCCCCATTAGCTAAAGTGGTGCTTCAGGTTAAGAACAGTTTCAGGTTAAGAACGGACCTCCGGAACAAATTAAGTACTTAACCTGAGGTACCATTGTAGTCTAGAAAGTGTGAAAAGGCACCTAGCCACATCAGGTTTGGGGGTTATACTCTGCATAACCATTATAGCATCATTAAAAACCTTTCAAGTTTGATGAGTAAGTAAGAAAGAGATGGGCGGACTGGTTTTGGTTTGGTTTTGATATCCCGCTTTATCACTACCCGAAGAAGTCTCAAAGCGGCTAACATTCTCCTTTCCCTTCCTCCCCCACAACAAACACTCTGTGAGGTGAGTGGGGCTGAGAGACTTCAGAGAAGTGTGACTGGCCCAAGGTCACCCAGCAGCTGCATGTGGAGGAGCGGAGATGCGAACCTGGTTCCCCAGATTACGAGTCTACCGCTCTTAACCACTGCACCATACTGGTTTCCCCAAGGCTGCTCCCCTATTCCTCTTTTCTTCTGTTCCACAATCCATACTTTTTCATCTGGTTCCATATGAAATGGGAACCATGAATGCTGCTGTAAACATGCCTGCCTCTCCTCCAATGTACCAAATTGAATACAGTGGTACCTCGGGTTACAGATGCTTCAGGTTACAGACTCCGCTAACCCAGAAATAGTACCTCCGGTTAAGAACTTTGCTTCAGGGTGAGAGCAGAAATCGTGCGGCAGCAGCGGGAGGCCTCATTAGCTAAAGTGTTACCTCAGGTTAAGAACAGTTTAAGGTTAAGAATGGACCTCCAGAACGAATTAAGTTTTTAACCCAAGGTACCACTGTATAGCCTTTGGGAATGCTTCCTTCTCCTCAACCAGAGACTGTGTTTGGGGTGGAGATGGTTAAAGAAGCGATGCAGAAAATTCCCTCCCTTTTCCCTCCCAAACACAGCAGTAGCTTCAGGGAGGAAGCATCTGAAATATATTTACTCCCATCTTCAATGCTGGAGCTACCCTTATAAAGATAGGCTGTTTTCTTCTGCCTATGGTGATAGTGGTGGTGTTCCGACCCCTGGGCTCTTGCTTGTGGGGTGCCTCAGGGTTCCGTCCTCTCCCCCATGTTTTTTAACATCTATATGAGGCCACTGGGAGAGATCATCAGGGGGTTTCGGTTGGGTGTTCATCAGTATGCAGATGATACCCAGCTCTACTTCTCTTTCAGATCAGAACCAGTGAAGGCAGTGAAGGACCTGTGAGAGTGTCTGGAGGCGGTTGGAAGATGGATGGCAGCTAAAGCCACTTCCGAACTCGAGAGGAGGGGGGGTTGCGGGCTAACCCTCCCACACACGCGGGGGCTGGTCTTAGCCCCCGCGAGAAGAGGGAATCCCCGGGCGGGTCTGTGACCCGGCCCGCCAATCGGTGGGCAGGGGAGGCGTGGCCTAGCCCATTTAAGGCCGGTGCACCTGGGGACCGCCCTCTTTTCCCCGTTCCAGCTGCCCAGATTTCCCATCCTACCCACCCTTTAGGTTTAGCTAGCTTTGACCTTGCTATGGACTTCGGTTGGTCGCCACAAGGGGCCTGGTAGGAATTTTTCCAACTTGGCGCAATTCCAGCCTTTTGTTTTCTTCGCCTATCTCGGAGCAACCGTCACAACTTCTTCGGTATTGGCGGTTAAGCACTGGCAGGGGTTAATTGTTATGCAAATGAGGGGGGAAGGAAGTGCCATCACCTTCCCCCATTGAAAACAGTAGTCCGGTAGAGGACTCCCGGGGGGCGTTGCCCTGTCTGATACCTAGGGAGGTGAAGGCCTCCGGCATACCCCCGAGCGGTGACACCCGTGGGATCCTAGTTGGCATACTTCAACAGGACTCCCACAGCTGGTGGATAACCCTTCCCGGTCCCCATGCCGGGTAGTCGATAGGAGCCAATGCCTAAGGCCAATACCTTCCAATTCCTGTAATCAATAAAGTTGTGGCCTTTTATGCCCATTAACCTTAAATAATGTGTCCTGTGTCTTCATTTCTCTTGGGGGGAGGGGTCTCGCCACACAACAAATTGAGGTTGAATCCTGACAAGACGGAAGTACTGTTTTGGGGGGGGGGACAGAGGGCTGGTAGGTGTGGAGGATTCCG
The DNA here is from genome assembly GCF_951804945.1 of Podarcis cretensis. Lineage (NCBI taxonomy): Eukaryota > Metazoa > Chordata > Lepidosauria > Squamata > Lacertidae > Podarcis > Podarcis cretensis. Next base: position 124,839,757 of record NC_137170.1, read on the forward strand.
TGGTCCTGAATGGGGTAACTGTGCCCCTGAAGGACCAGGTGTGCAGACTAGAAGTCATTTTGGACTCACAGCTGTCAATGGAGGCGCAGGTCAATTCTGTGTCCAGGGCAGCTGCCTATCAGCTCCATCTCGCTGTCTCGCCAGAGTGGTGCATGCTCTAGTTATCTCCTGCAATGCACTCTACGTGGGGCTACCTTTGAGGGTGACCTGGAAACTACAATTAATTCAGAATGTGGCAGCTAGACTGGTGACTGAGAGTGGTCGCCAAGACCACATAACACCTGTCCTGAAAAATCTTCGTTGATTTTTCTGAGCACAATTCAAAGTGTTGGTGCTGACGTTTAAAGCTTTAAACGGCCTCGCCCCAGTATACCTGAAGGAGCGTTTCCACCCCCATCATTCATCCTGGACACTGAGGTCCAGCTCCAAGGGCCTTCTGGCAGTTCCCTCACTGCGAGAAGTGAGGTTACAGGGAACTAGGCAGAGGCCTTCTCAGTAATAGTGCCCTTCCTGTGGAACGCCCTCCCATCAGATGTCAAGGAAGTAAACAACTACCTGGCTTTTAGAAGATATCTGAAGGCAGCCCTGCTTAGGGAAATTTTTAATGTTTGATGTTTTATCATGTTTTTAATATTCTGTTGGGAGCAGCCCAGAGTGGCTGGGGAGACCCAGCCTGGGTGGGGTATAAATAATAAGTTGTTGTTGTTGTTGTTGTTGTTGTTGTTATCCCACTATGACCAAAGAAAGTAGAGCTTTAGAAAGTATTCTAGAACTGGGGAAAGGGCTGCAACATCCATTTTCTTAATTTCTAATTCTACCGTAGGTGCAACCCTTAACTCAATAATACTGACATAGCCGACTTAACCAGTTTCTGAATACCTTCTGGATATCTCAATTTCACTTCAAGTGGTACATACACACACACACACACACACAGAGAGAGAGAGAGAGAGAGAGAGAGAGAGAGAGAGAGAAGTCATCTGAATGTATCCTTTCACATATCAAAATACTACTTCATATAAACTTGACAATATTAGATATGTGAAAGCATGTACTCAAAAGCCTTTTTTAAAGGGGTGGGGGCAAAATGCCCTGGGCAGAGTCTTGAGGACTGGTGGGCCACATTCTCAAAACTGAGGTCTTGAGGTTCTCCACTCCTGCAACAGAAAGTAATTTGGCAATAAGCTCCTTTCCCCACTTAATGGTAGATTTGTGAGTCTCGTGCCTGGTCGTATCACCACTTACAGTCCCATTAAAATCAGTCCCTTGATGGGTAGTTTATAAGAACGTTTTCAGTGGTCTGTACTTTATAAAAGCCACATGTAGCTTGTTCCGGTGCCCTGCCTGCCTGTTAAAGACACAGCACCTCTCTCATTATACCCCTCGAGTGTGGCTTGTCATGTTACTGTCAAAATTATCCATGGGTAATTTCATTTCATGAATAATTAGTCCACTTTGTGTCTCTGCTTAAAGGGTATAACTAATGGAAAATTCCCCCACCCCAAGATTCAGAAATATCCAGCATGATTTCTCTGTGTGGTTAAGTTTGATTTTGAGTATAGTGACAGGGACTTTTTTAAACCCCATTTTTTTATATAAAAAAATCTCATTCCTCTCCCATGAGTACTGAATACAAAATGTGAAAGTAATAAAAGATCATAACTTCCAACATCTCTCTCATGAAAATAGGGACATCCTATTCAATGATAATAATAATATTTATATTTAATAATAATATTATTAAATATACCCTGCCCATCTGACTGGGTTGCCCCAATCACTCAGAGCAGCTTCCAGCACATATAAAAACATAATAAAATGTCAAACATTAAAAATTTCCCTATAGAGGCTGCCTTCAGATGTCTTCTAAAGGTTGTATAGTTTTCTCCTTGGCTCAGGGATTGCATAACTTCAAACCCTCTAATGAAAATATTTTAAAATTGCAGCTATCTTTCACTTTATTCATGGAGTAGTGGGGGCAGGGGGAGATAAATAAGCTTATTTGCCCTGTCCCCCCCCCCCCTTGCCATGTGAATGCAGAGAAGGAAGACTGTACTTTAAAATGGAGGATTTTCTCTTTCCTTCTCATGGTAATAATAATAGTAATAGTAATACTTCCTTATTTATACCCCGCCCATCTGGCTGGGTTTCCCCAGCCACTCTGGGCGGCTTCCAACAAAAGATTAAAAATACATTAAAACACCAGTCATTAAAAACTTCCCTTCAGGGCTGCCTTCAGATGTCTTCTAAAAGTCAGATAGTTGTTTATTTCTTTGACATCTGGTGGGAGGGCGTTCCACAGGGCAGGCGCCACTACCAAGAAGGCCCTCTGCCTGGTTCCCTGTAACCTCATTTCTCGCAGTGAGGGAACCGCCAGAAGGCCCTCGGTGATGGACCTCAGTGTCCGGGCTGAACAATGGGGGTGGAGACGCTCCTTCAGCTATACTGGGTCGAGGCCATTTAGGGCTTTGAAGGTCAGCACCAACACTTTGAATTGTGCTTGGAAACGTACTGGGAGCCAATGTAAGTCTTTGATGGTAGTAGTCATTGTGCTGGTAGTGGCAGTTTTGGTGTGTATGTGTGAAAAGGAGACTTTCTCTCCTTTGCTGCTTTCTTTCCATATGGAAAAACTGACATGTGGAGTGCAGGAAGCCTTGCAATGCCCACCCAGTGCTGCTTCTTCCTACCCCTTCTGCCTCTATCTGCCTCCAGTTCCCTCCTGTGGTGGCCACACGAACTGCAGCATGGCGACACCCTTACAATCTTATTATAAACCAACATGCACACTTTTATATGTAGCTTCGCCTAATCTGCACATTTTGCAAAGCAGTTTCATTTAACATAACTCACCATTGTGTGCTGTGTTCATTAATACATGCATTTCTGTGTATACTTTACCCCATTTTTTGCACACATTTTTGGCTTGAGAACTGCATTGCAAGATCCAGAGACATGCACATTTTGAAGGGCAGCTGTGTTTCACTTTTCGTCCTGTTTTGCAATGTGCAAATTAAGTAAGTTCACTCTTAAATGTGAGCTGAATTGAGTATCCCCTCCCCTCCCTACTAACAGGGAAGGGAGATGATGGCTTTTTTTTCTTTTTGCTTGTTGTTAGAGGTATACTGATTAAATGTGGAGTCTTGGGATGAAATAATAGAATTAACATTCTAGGAAAGATGCCTAGATATTTGGAAATACCCTTCCTGACATTCTAGATCCCCCAAGTTGCTTAGAATTCATCAAAGTCAAGATGCTTAGTAGCTTGCCATTTGTGTTACGAAATAAATACATACTTGCACTCTCTAATAACCTTTGTGTCACAGAGAAATGATTAAATATTCATGTAATTTAGCTTAGTTCCAGTTTGTTTTCAATTAACAGAAGAAAATCCTCTCTCATACATAATGTGCCATTTTATGTATGGCTTTGGTTTATTTAACTAACAAAATTAAGCTGCAAGGCTTGGGAATCGCAACGATTAAGGCTGTTGAAAACAACGTTTATTAAATAAATGGATAATAATGAGAAATAGGCAATAATGTGCTCGCAAATATAATAAAATGTAATTACTTTTTTTCTTTCCTCTTAAAAACAAATATTTTGCTAGGAAACCATCCCCAATAGGACAGGATGGGGGGGGGAGATTAAGAAAGCATCTGATGTGAATGTAACGTTTCTTGATTTTGATAAGGGTTTTTACAAAATCCCCCATGATATATTTGTGGAGAAGCTGGTAAAATCTGGACTGGACAAGATAAAGGTCAGGCTGATTTGTAGCTTGTTAACGGACCAAACCCCAAGAGTGCTCATTAACAGTACTTGGTCATCGTGGAAAACAGTGACAAGTGGGGTTCTGTAACTGGGTCTGCTGTTCAACATCTTTATAAATGACTTGGATGAAGGTATTGAGGGGATGCTCATCAAATTTGCAGATGACACCCAACTGGGAAGGGTAGCCAATGCCACTGAATACAGACTCAGGTGTGAAGATGAATTTAACAGATTGTAGAACTGGGCCCAAACTAACAAAATAAATTTCAGTAGGGACAAATGTAAGATTCTACACTTAGGCAGGAATAGCCAGCTGCACAAATATAAGATGGAAGCCACCCAGCTTGAGAAAAAGATCTAGGAGACCATCTTAGTACACCATAACCTTCCTCTGGGGCCTGTTTTGGGAACCTGGATTCAGCATAGGCACCAGCTCCTTGGAGCTTATGGGGCTCAAGCTCCCCCAAAAATATATTTGATGGGGCACAGCTCCCCTCCCCAAGATGATGAGTGCACCACCGACTCACCAAACAGAGCACAGGGCTGGCAGAACAAAGGTGAAGTCCCAGCCACCCAGAAGTACTCCTGAGCTCTGCCTCACCAATTGAAACCTGATCCACTGTTCTGTTGGTTGGGGGGGGGGAGGCAGTACCTGCAACTGGGGAAGGGCTGAGGCTGAGCAGGCCGGCCGGCCGGCTCTGTAAATTAAATTGTAAACAAACATTACATGGCTCACATGGTCACGCACAGTCTCACATGGGTGGGGAGTGAGCCAATGAAGGAGGCTGCTATGGGAGTAGCTGGCTGTTGTAAGCATGCCCACATGGTCCAAGAAGTGAGCCCATTTGTTCTACACTGTTCCTGGAACAGTCTTCAAGGGCATGTTGGGAAACTGTACGTGCAGCTACTCACACAGAGTCAATTAAGGTTTGGCAGACAGCCAGAAGGCAATCTGAAGGAGTAAGTCTGCCTGGAGATAACAGAGACATGAAGACAGCTCCCTGATTGGTCAAGCTCTCTCAAGGGAGTGATAATTAACGGCCTACTAACTGGAATGTGTTAGTTCAGGAGTTCAGTGTTCAGAGTTCTGTGTCAGTGTAGGAGTTGTGAGTCATGTCAGAGAAAGCTAGCAAAAGATCCATGTTCTGTTCCTGTAAATAATCCACTGTATATAATAAACACCTAACTACAAGTTCCTGGTTCCTGCTTCGTCTATCCTGTCTGCAGCCAAGTCGCCAACTGCTTCCGTGGATTCTGTGTGTACTCTGCTAGGTCTGGCTAAGGTCCTGCAACTAGTTGGAAAGTGGCGAAACACCAAATAGGTTTTGCCAGTAGGGCAGCCCTTAAAAAACAACAACAACTCATAGCTGCAAGTGTCTTCATAATATGGAAATGCTAAGATGCCCAGCTGAGGCAGGTGTTTGGCAAAGCTTCCAATTCTTTCTGCCCTGTTTACATTTCTGAGATTCATATCTGAACCACGGCTGCGTTACAAAGGTATCCTCCTGCAGGCATAATCTGACTTCTCCCCTCTAAGTGACTTCAAAGGGCAAGCAGCATAATTTAATGTTGGGATCTACTCTCAGCAATACCCTAATGATTTGTACAGTAGCTGTTGAATGCTGAAGAATTTACAGATTCCCCTCTGCATTATATATATATATATCACATTACAATGGGTAATGTATCAACTTTGCTCACAGTACAAAGATAATTTGCCAGTCCCTGCCTCAGCCATGGTTCTGCTTTCTCTGCTCTGTGCCTGACTTTCAAAGTGGATTCTATGTTTGCTCTGACAATCGGCTGGTGCCCAGAATCCTGCTTCTTTAATTAAAGAGTGATTGCCACAGTATGCGCCGTGCAACCCCATTGATTGGAACGCGGGGAGAGCGTGAGAAATAACAGGAGTGCTTTCTACAGAAGGTTGCACCAACATGTCATTCAACTGGGAACACAGATGGCTGGCACTGTGAAGGTGATAGCATAATGGCGGTTCTATAGCAAATCCTCATTACATGGGAATGACAGAAAAACCCTGTTAAGATGAGAGCTGAAGTGCAAAGTTTCCCCAAATTGGCTATAGGCAAGAAAGGAAAGGAAAGGAGAAAGGAGAAAGGAGAAAGGAGAAAGGAGAAAGGAGAAAGGAGAAAGGAGAAAGGAGAAAGGAAAAAGGAAAAAGGAAAAAGGAAAGGAAAAAGGAAAAAGGAAAGGAAAGGAAAGGAAAAAGGAAAGGAAAGGAGAAAGGAGAAAGGAGAAGGGAGAAAGGAGAAAGGAGAAAGGAGAGGAAAGGAAAGGAAAGGAAAAAGGAAAAAGGAAAAAGGAAAAAGGAAAGGAAAGGAAAGGAAAGGAAAAAGGAAAGGAAAATGGGGGAGAAAAGGAGGCAGGATAGAATAGGTAAAAGGTAAAGGTACCCCTGCCCGTACGGGCCAGTCTTGACAGACTCTGGGGTTGTGCGCCCATCTCACTTAAGAGGCCAGGGGCCAGCGCTGTCCGGAGACACTTCCGGGTCACGTGGCCAGCGTGACATCGCTGCTCTGGCCAGAGCCAGAGCCAGAGCCAGAGCCGCACACGGAAACGCCGTTTACCTTCCCGCTGGTAAGCGGTCCCTATTTATCTACTTGCACCCGGAGGTGCTTTCGAACTGCTAGGTTGGCAGGCGCTGGGACCGAGCAGCGAGAGCGCACCCCGCCGCAGGGATTCGAACCGCCGACCTTTCGATCGGCAAGCCCTAGGCGCTGAGGCTTTAACCCACAGCGCCACCTGTGTCCCGTAGGATAGAATAGAGGATGCTGCATATAACAAGGGTCCGTCTAGCTCAGGGGTCTGCAAACTTTTTCAGCAGAGGGCTGGTCCGCTGTCCCTCAGACCTTGTGCTGGGCCAGACTATATTTTGAAAAAAAATTAGGAACGAATTCCTATGCCCCAGAAATAACCCAGAGATGCATTTTAAATAAAAGGACACATTCTACTCATGTAAAAACATGCTGATTCCCGGACCGTCCATGGGTCGGATTTAGAGGGCGATTGGGCCGGATCCAGCCCCCTTGGCCTTAGCTTGCCTACCCCTGATCTAGCTCGTCGTTGGCTACCTACACTACACTACCTACACTAACTGGGAGCAGCTCTCCAGGGTTACAGGAGTCCAAACCCGACTTGGAGAATGTTGGAGTGTTGTGGCTATCAAGTAGCTAACACTCTGTGCTGGGTGGAAATGCTGACTCAGCAGCATGTGATGTGTCTCCACCCCCATTGTTCTACCCAGACACTGAGGTCCAGCGCCTTCTGGCAGTTCCCTCACTGCGAGAAGTCAAGTTACAGGGAACCAGGCAGAGGGCCTTCTCGTTAGTGGCACCCACCCTGTGGAACGCCCTCCCATCAGATGTCAAAGAGATAAACAACTACCTGAGGTTTAAAAGATATCTGAAGGCAGCTCTGTTTAGGGAAGTTTTTAATGATTGATGTTCTAATTTATTTTTAATCTCTGTTGGAAGTCACCCAGCGTGGCTGGGGAAACCCTGCCAGATGGGCGGGGTACAAATAATAAATTATTATTATTATTATTATTATTATTATTATTATTAGCATCACAAGACATGGAGAGTTGACTAATTGGTCCTTATCCAGCTAGCATAAAGAGGTATGGTTGTTTTTCCCATGCTAGCTTCTCCCCTGTATGCAATCCCACCTGTGTACGCTGGTTCCTGGATGTAACAGAGACTGCTTTATGATGATGCAAGACTTGCAACTGGAATAAAGCCCTGCTTAAAATACAGCTTGACTCCTGACAGCTTCATGCGGGGCTTCTGTACATTGCAACAGAGATGACGGAAACGAGACCTGTGCATGCGAATTAGATTTTCTACCCTGAGCTCTGGCCCTTCCTCAACCATGCTGTCAATCCATCTACAAGCTCCAAGAAGAGGTTTTTGGAAGACAGCTGTTTTATGTGTGGAGATCAGTGCACACTGATCAACGCACAGTCTTTGCACTAAGGCTCTATTCTGATGGCATGAGTATCACAACGATACTCATTTCTTATCTGCTGCAGCCTTCATCCTCCGTCACATCCATTGGAGAAATGTTGGACGGTATATCTTTTTAAAATTTTTATTTATGCATTTTTACACCTTTACACATAACAGAATATTCACCATTTATCCCTTTTCCCAGGACTTCCTAGTCCATCTCTCCATGCCATTCTAAGTAAACCTTGGTCGGCTGCATATTCTAATAATCCACCCATTTTCATCTCAAATCTTCCTTTATTCGATGTTATCTGCTGCTCAGAAGTCAACTCCTACTTGTAGGTTAAATTGAATAGTACATTTCCACTCTTCTTTTATCCGTGAGTCATTTCTTAATTTCGCAGTCAAAGTTACTAATTCTGTATATTCTATCAATTTCTTCTGCCAAGCTTTCTTTGTGGTACCTCTTTTTCTTTCCATTTCTTCGCATATATCACTCTAGCTGCAGCAGTCACATATAAAATGAGATTGAGTGCCTTTTTCAGGATATTGTCACTTATTCTCCCTAATAGGAAGGCCTTGGATCTTTTGGGAAATGTGAGTTTAAGCATCTTTTTAAATTCTGTGTGGACCATTTCCCAGTATTCTCTAGCATATTTTCATGACCACCACATGTGTATCAGAGTGCCTTCTACCTCGTGGCACTTCCTGCATAAGTTTGAACCTTTTCTGTACATTTTCATCAATTTGCTTGGTGTCAAGTACCACTGGTATACAGGGCCATCTTACCCATAGGCGCTAGGGGTGTGGGGCACCTGGGCGCCGGGCTCTCAGGGGCGCCAGGCTGAGAGTCCAGGGCCCAAGAATTGAGTCCGGGGAAGAGCCCACCCATCAGTCTGAGCGCCACAGTGGGCTTTTCTGCTGCGGGCGACTGCGGCATGAGTTCAGGGGCGACTGAGCCAGCGAGATGCTGAGGCGGCCGGCCAGCTCCGCCCTCCTGCACACCTGGGACTGGGCAACCTGGGGGGGGGGGGCACCAGGCAGATCTTTGCACCCCGGCGCCACATATGCTTAAGACAGCCCTGCTGGTATATAATCTTTTATTAAGTTTTCCTTAAGAAAGGTAGCAGGCAGAGAAAATGTTGAACGGTATGTAATCCCTGACCACTGTCTGAGGATGATGTGAGTTCCCTTTGCATACCCTATGACTGTGGACCCAATTTGCACAACTGCCTAGGAATTCATCTCCCCATTCTTATTGTTGCCCTCTCCATCTCCTCAACCTGGTCATTCCTAGAATGCTCCAAGAGGTCAGGTAGGCAGTCGGTGCTAGCAAAGACGAAGAGATCTCTGGGGATCAGCATCACACCCCCTGCTGGCTTGCTGATTGGAAGGTTGGCAGTTCAAATCCCCATGACGAGGTGTGCTCCCATTGCTCTGTCCCAGCTCCTGCCAACCTAGCAGTTCGAAAGCAGGTGGATAAATAGGTACCGCTGCAGTAAACAGCATTTCCATGCACTCTGGTTTCTGTCACGATGTCCTGTTGTGTCCGAAGTTGTTTAGTCATGCTGGCCACATGACCCAGATAACTGTCTGTGGACAAATGCTGGCTCCCTCGGCCTGAAAGTGAGATGAGTGCCACAACCCCATAGTCGCCTTTGACTGGATTTAACTGTCCAGGGGTCCTTTACCTTTACCTTTGTCACCAGTGTGCCTCTATGTCAATGACTCCTTTCAAATGCCTGCCAACTTCTTCAAAGGCAATCTGGGAGAAAGAAAATCCTTGCCTTCTGTTCTGCAGAACTTGCTCTCATAAGGTATTTTATGGACCAGATCAGTTTAAGGAAATGAATAAACTTGCCATGCATTTGTGAGGGAACTGTGTTCATTTCATATTCCGGCATGCAGTTAAATCATTCCCCAGGGGGGAAATAAGAAGGAGTTTGTGTATATCTCTGTGGGTGTTGTATAGTGATTGAAGGATGCCTTGGAGAATTCCATTTTTTGTGTCATCTCTGGAGATGGGGATATTACCCAATCTATCAAGAAATCATTCAGAGAAGGGGATTACTTTAAATAATATTGTCATTGTTACATACCAAACCCTGGATTTCCTTATAGCCAGAGACAAGAAGGATAAGTAATATTTTTGATAAATAGCAGGAACAAAGAAAAACCAAGATTTAACACTTATGAGAGTTAAATCTGAGTTATAGGAGTTAAATCTGAGTTATAAAAGGAGGAGAACTTGCAGAAATTTTTATCCATTACCTGGTGTTCCTTCGTTGTTTATATTAATTTTAAAAAGATGGGTTAATTTCTCAAAGACCCATGCGGTCATATGATATATGGCCCCCAAGACCATATAACACCAGTTCTGAAAGACCCACATTGGCTCCCAGTACGTTTCCAAGCACAATTCAAAGTGTTGGTGCTGACCTTTAAAGTCCTAAACGGCCTCGGCCCAGGATACCTGAAGGAGCGTCTCTACCCTCATCGTTCAGAACGCAGATCCTCTTCTGAGGGTCTTCTGCTGGTTCCTTGACTGCAAGAAGTGAAGCTACAGTGAACCAGGCAGAGGGCCTTCTAATAAATTATTATTATTATTATTATTATTATTATTATTATTATTATTATTATTAAATTCCTAAGCATTTCTGGTCACTGGTTTGATAACAACATAACCTGTGCCTGCTCTACTTTACCCTACATTTCACATTCTGCGAGTTTATGGTATTGCATGCTGTATCCGTACCGAATATTGAAAAATGTAAATAAGAAAAGATTGGGGTGGAATTAAAGGAGGTGGGACTGAAGCGATTGGTCCCTTGGAAAGTTGTTCATTGCCACCTGCCCACAACATTTCTCTTATGAAATTAGAGACGTCCTAAGGAAAAGTGGAACATTTTGGGATCAAATCAGAAACTGGGAATGCTTATTATGTAAATCCTGGACTATCGCTGGAAAATAGGGACATTTGCAGGGTCTGATTTCACCCATATAAATGACTGGCTATAGCAAGTCAGTGGTGGTGTGTTTCACATTTTGGTCTGCCCGGTACCTGGGCATGTTAACAGTCACCTTCTTGATGTACAAAAGTTATTTCCTGACTGCATTGTGGTGATTTTTTAAAAAACAAACAAACAAACACCACCATGCATAAGTTTGTCCGCAGACAGCTTCCGGGTCATGTGGCCAGCATGACTAAGCCACTTCTGGTGAACCAGAGCAGTGCACGGAAATACCGTTTACCTTCCCGCTGGAGCGGTACCTATTTAACCACTTGCAGTTTGTGCTTTCGAACTGCTAGGTTGGCAGGAGCAGGGACAGAGCAACGGGAGCTCACCCCGTCATGGCAATTCAAACCACCGACCTTCTGATCGGCAAGCCCGAGGCTCTGTGGTTTAACCCACAGCGCCACCTGTGTCAGTCATAAGGTCAGCCTAAAATAGATGTGGCATGATGACTTTCTGGTGTGCTGCCTTGTACATATCTCCCTTCGTATGGGAACACTATATGAACCCCACCTTTCCCTTCTGTTTCCTCGACAGATGCCTCCCTTCATTTTCATTTTCTATGAGTTCAAGGAACTGTTAGTTGGTTATATGCCAGAGTTAAAAGAAAGGTTTAGTCTAGAAAATAAGGGGAGGAGAGCTAATGGATTCCTAATGATGTTCCAGGGTTGTTCATCAGGAATTGCTTCCCTTCTCCCCTTCATTTGACCTTTCCCCCTTCCCTTGGTGCTGTTCTACAGAAGAAAACGATACCATGGAAATGTTAATTAAAACATAGACCGTTCTGTTCCACGCCAAATCATGATTTATGATAGTTTCCTCAAGTGTTGGGCGTTTTATTGGAGGTTTGCATTGTTTATTTGCAAGTATACCTAAGCTCTGCCACTCTCTTTGTCTAATGAATTGAACATTTGAATCCTGAAAGAAAAAACAAGGAATTAATATAAAGCCCCACTTTATCCTCAGCTAACAGTGTAGCCCATCTATTGATGGACCAAACCTGAAACTAAAACACTGCAAAACTGGTTTCTCTGGAGATGACCTTTGTGGGTCAAATCCTCCATCAGCCGTCGGCTGTTATAACAACACAAAGCTGTAAATTTGGAAATCAGAAAGTTCTATTTATTCTCAGAAATGTAAAGGTGAGATGTGGAGAGTCCGCATAGGAGAGCCAGCTATCCCAAGGGGAAGCTGTCACTCTCAGTCATCCTGCCAAGTGCAAAGGAGGTATTGTCTCACATAAGATGCAAATGTGTGGTAGAATGTGTGAGGGAAGCTTTGCTATTCAAATGCACACTGGGGACTCAGCTATACAGCGGCAGATATAATGTTTTAAGTGCATTATACCAATGCAACAGTAGATGGCGCTGATGAGCTAATGGCAAGTTCTATTTATCTATCACAGTAGTGATGTATATGGAAGTGAGAGCTGGACCATAAAGAAGGCTGATTGCCAAAGAATTGATGCTTTTGAATTATGGTGCTGGAGGAGACTCTTGAGAGTCCCGTGGACTGCAAGAAGATCAAACCTCTCCATTCTGAAGGAAATCAGCCCTGAGTGCTCACTGGAAGGACAGATCGTGAAGTTGAGGCTCTAATACTTTGGCCACCTCATGAGAAGAGATGACTCCCTGGAAAAGACCCTGATGTTGGGAAAGAGTGAGGGCACTATGAGAAGGGGATGGTAGAGGACGAGATGGTTGGACAGTGTTCTCGAAGCTACCAACATGAGTTTGACCAAGCTGCAGGAGGCAGTGGAAGACAAGAGTGCCTGGCGTGCTCTGGTCCATGGGGTCATGAAGAGTCAGACACAACTAAATGACTAAACAACAACAACATCTATCACAACTTTTTTTAATAAAAAAGTTATATCTGTGTATATAAAAGTTATATCTGTGTAGATTGAGCCTGGGTCACATCCACACCATACATTTTAAGCACTATTATAGTGCTCCTACAGCCATGGAGAAGGGACGCAGGTGGCGCTGTGGGTTAAAGCCTCAGCGCCTAGGGCTTGCCGATCGAAAGGTCGGCGGTTCGAATCCCTGCGGCGGGGTGCGCTCCCGCTGCTCGGTCCCAGCGCCTGCCAACCTAGCAGTTCGAAAGCACCTCCGGGTGCAAGTAGATAAATAGGGACCGCTTACCAGCGGGAAGGTAAACGGCGTTTCCGTGTGCGGCTCTGGCTCTGGCTCTGGCTCTGGCCAGAGCAGCGATGTCACGCTGGCCACGTGACCCGGAAGTGTCTCCGGACAGCGCTGGCCCCTGGCCTCTTAAGTGAGATGGGCGCACAACCCCAGAGTCTGTCAAGACTGGCCCATACGGGCAGGGGTACCTTTACCTTTACCTTTACAGCCATGGAGAACGCTGGGAACTGTAGTTTGCTAACTGATTTCACAGAACCTCAGTTCTATTATTATTTTATGTAATTCACAGTGCCCTTGACGAACTACAGCTCCCAGGTTTCTCCACAACTGTTAAAGCGCTACAATAGTGCTTAAAATGTATGGTGTGGAACACCTTGAGTGACCACAACACCGTATTTAGCATTTGTATAATTGCATGTATTTGAGATGGAATGTATTTATATTTGGCTGGGAGAAGCATAATTAGAAACTTGAAGTCTAAACGAAAAGGGAGGGGGAACCCCAAGAAGATAATAGTTGACAGGGAACCCACACTGAGGGTGGACACAGCTTCTTAAAATGTTCTGCTCATAAATGCATATATGTGGAAATAAATTTGGAATACCTGCTTTTAGCACTAAATGATCGTGCACCTAGGCAACGCAGCCACAATTACACCCCAAACCCTGGCATTAGCTCTTGTTTTCCACAGCCTGCCATTTAAGAAATATGCAAATTGCTTAAAGGGAGATAAATCTGTTTTAGTGTTATCTATCCTACCATTATTTGAGATTGTAGCAGTGCTGTTGTTGTTGTTAAAATGATTCCAGTGGGGCATTTTTAAGTCCATATGTTTGGCACTTGGGATGATCTGGTTACTGCTGCTCAATGAACCTCAAATTGCTTACCTACCTCCAGTGCTTTTTTTCCTAAAAAAATGTTAAGGGTACTCTCATTTTGACTCAAGAAAATCACCATTTTATAGTTCAAATCAGGAAAAATAAATACAGTAAATGGACAAAAGTACAATGATCATGCATTGCCTCATTTCCTACTCATATTGAAATAGTGCCCCTCAACGAGGCCTAACTTTCATCAGTAAAACACCACACATCCACATTCCACACTGCTTCACACATTAAATGCTCACTTCCATCTCAGACTCAGGAAACACCAGAAAAGGAAAGAAAGCCGCCATTGGAGGTGGTAAGAATGAAACTGGCCAATCGCCATGCTAGATGCCAACTCTTACTTCACACATTAAACGCTCGCTTCTGTCTGAGACTCAGGAAACACCATGACAGGAAATAAATCTGCCATCGGGTGTAGCAACGGAACTGATGATTCACTGTGCTAGAGAAGAAACTCTACATTTTTAAAAAAATTTGGTTGCTTCTTTTCCCGTTAGATTCATAAAATGTTTAGGGGTACGCGAACCCCTGCATCCCCCCAGAAAAAAACACTGCCTACATTAAAGCGATGAGATGTTGGGAGTGAAAAGGAGATGTATTTCTCCTTGACACAAATTGGAGGAAAAAATATATTGACATATGACAAAGTACTGCTTGAAATTAAAATGTGTGCCTTTACCAAGAAATCAGTGTGCTGGTAGCACAGCATGTCATTGAACTGTGTCAGGTTTACAAAAAATAAAAGTTTACTCATGAATTTATTCCAGCAAACTCAACAGTTTTGAGATTATATGGTGAGAAATGTTTGCTTGCTACTGGATGTACTTATAGCAAGTAGCTTCCACTAAAGTTGGCTTCTTAGCAGATATTCCTTTATGACACAAGGAACTGGGAACATGTTTGCCATGTAGCACTGTTTTCTGACATACTGGCAAATATATTTATTTATTTTATTACCCAAGATGGCAGTTCTCAGGAAGTCACCCAACCAGGCTCTCACCAGATCCAGACTTGCTTAGCCTCCTCAAGGTGGTGGCCTCATGTGCCTTACCAGAACATATACCTTGGTACACATGAGAAATGTGTATATGTTGGTGTTAAAAAAAAAAAGCTACTGATTCACACTTGCATGCATGATAGAGTTAACAGGGCCCGGCTCAGGTTGCAAGTGGGTGTGGCTTACCAGGCTCTTGGCAGCCCCTGCTCTCCCCTTCCTAGTCTTTTTCTATTTATGCTTCCTGGAACAATCAAAGAAGGAGCCATGCTGCCATGACTCCCTGCAAGTGAACTGAATTTCTCCAAAATGAAATTTTACAGCCTGCATCTTTGCTAATGGAAAGATTGCATGACCCTTTTTTTGTAAGGAAACCAAATTATTTTCTTTTAAAATCATTTGGAACCTTTTCTTCTTCTTTGTTTTACTGCCAGGGAATGGAGACTTGTCTGATGTAACTTCTGGAAAATCTGAGTAAAACATTCAATTACTTGCAAAGCTAAGTGTCTGTGATTTATTCTAGCCTAAGTATTTTAGTGGGGAATGTTTGTTTAATGGTAGATGAGGTCAGATGAAAAAAATCTAACCAAGTTTTAATGTGTTTGATAGTAATCTCCATCAAGAGTAACTCTGCTACAAGTGAGTAAGAATCTTTTTTCCAAACCTCTCCAGGATATATGGCAGGTAGACACAATCAGTTCTGGATCCTTGGTGAGATAGGTAGCTAGAAATGTGTGTTTGCCATGCCTGTGCTGTGGCTGGACTTAGGTCATGCCCTAAACTTTTAAAATCTGTTGTGCAAGAGCAGTTGTCCTGAAAACTGTGTGCTCTGCCTTGTAATTTCACATTCAACACATTTCATTTCCCATTTCTCCATGTTAGAACTTTGAGAAAATGCAATTCCAGAACTGGCACATCTTTAAGCTGTTCCACATTTCCAGGGAAATTTATTATACATTTCAGTCCTTCTACTTTCTGATTCGAGGACAGAGACCAAGGAAATATGGAAAGCCTTTAATCTGTTGAGTTTACACACATTCGGGGGAGGCGGGAATGAATGGAAAAGAATCAAACAAAATGGTTACTTCTGCACTTTTAAGAGAACAAAAAGCCTTAGGAAACATTATTAGCATTTATGAGCCGGTAGAATTGCCACTTTACTTAGCTTTATCACAATGCTGCCGTGACCAATAATTCAGCTTCTATCTTCATTAATGTGGTTTTGTTTTATGGAACCAATTCAGCTTGCAGATGCTTGCCATATCACAAACCCGAGGAAAAAAATGCTATTGCTTCCCCCACCCCACTTATTATATTAGATAATTATGCCTCAGTACATGAGATGAATAAGACACCTCCCTTCTTTCATTTTCTTTAGTCACTAAAGCGCTAACACTTTGCATATTTCTTCCGGCTCAATTCTGTGATCGCTGAAACCAGAGTTTGCTGGAAGAAGGTGCATTTTTTCTGCTTAGCTCAATGGCATAAGTTCATTAATGTGCAAGACAACCTTATAAGATCAGGACTTCTTCAAAGAACAGCAGAAAGTGGGGGCAGTGTTGGTGTTGACCTTTAAAGCGCTAAACGGCCTCGGCCCAGTATACCTGAAGGAGCGTCTCCACCCCCATCGTTCTGCCCGGATGCTGAGGTCCAGCGGCGAGGGCCTTCTGGCAGTTCCCTCATTGCGAGAAGCAAAGCAACAGGGAGCAGGGCAGAGGGCCTTCTCGGTAGTGGCGCCCGCCCTGTGGAACGCCCTCCCATCAGATTCCAAAGAGATAAACAACTACCTAACATTTAGAAGACATCTGAAGGCAGCCCTGTTCAGGGAATTTTTTCATGTGTGACATTTTTATGTATTTTTAATCTTTGTTGGAAGCCGCCCAGAGTGGCTGGGGAAACCTAGCCAGATGGATGGGATACAAATAATAATATATTATTATTATTGTTATTATTATTATTATTATTATTATTATTATTACTACTACCATTATTATTATTATTATTATTATTATTATTATTATTATTATTATTATCAGGGTCTGCCCATAGTCCTACAAGAGTGTCTTGGAGGTGGAGATTTAGACTCTGGAAGCAAAGGACATGTATGAAAAAATGTAAACACATTTGTTTTTGTAGTGTCTTGGCTCTCTAGCTCAGACTGCCGTCTAAAAATGTGCAACTGAGTGTATTTATCACATGACGTGACCGACTGGTACAGAAAGCTTATTTCAAAAATTCCGACAACTGCACTATTCTTCAGCCACGTAGAAGCAATTCTAAGTTCCAACCACACCCCTATGGGGAATATTTTGTGTTCCCATTATTTTCACATGTAACCTACGACTTCTTGGCTTCATGAATACATTTTCATCTGAGGTTAATATATGCAAGACATGCTCACCTTCAATTGGATAATTCATTGCCTATTTGCAACACATTTTTTTTTTCTAAAGAAAATCAAGCATCCCCTGAGTCTTTAGTCTTTGGGAGTGAGGAATCCATTTGCATCTGCATCTTTGAAGATATAATTGCTTGCCAATTATCACAGCTCTGCAAATACATATATCTTAATTTATTACCACTCAGACACCCATTTATCTGTGTATGTATATATATATATATATACAGAGAGAGAGAGAGAGAAAGTGAAACCTCCCTAATATTTCTACAGTGCTTTTCTTGGCTTAAGCTTTGGGAACGTTTCTCAAAAATTACTGTTTTAATAATTGTCCAGTGGTTCGTAGCAGATGTGACTCCACTGTTATGAAAACATCAATCTCCATCTTTCTCATAAATGCACCACCCATCTTATCGGTGTTCAGGAAATCCTACGTTTGCAACTGTCCAAAAAGCTACTTGCTTTGGGAAGACAGAGTATTTTATGGGAAAGCACATGGGTGGAGAAATGATTTAATCATATATTTATTTAAACCAATTCTTTGCCACTTCACATTACCAAAGGAATCACTTACTGGCATACAGCCTGTCTTAAATAATCAAGGGCAACTAAGCAAAATATTGAAAGAAACCATTGCAAATGAGAATAATAACTTTACGTTTGAAGTTGCTGACTTTGTTTTAGGATTTTGCTCCAGGAAATAAACTGCTGCAGGGGCAGGATTAAAGCAGCAGGTGGGCAGGATTAGACCTCCAGACTTTGGACATGACTGATCTAACGAGACCATTGATCCATAAAAGGAAAGCGATAATCAATGTACTGTACTATAAAATAAATAAGGCAGTATTGTAGAATATTGTAAAAATAAATAAATAAATAAATAAATAAATAAATAAATAAATAAATAATAAGAAAGACAGTATTGTAGAATTATATATATATAATTCTTACCTGCAATGATGATAGTCATTGTTTGGATGTGGGGCTTTTATCCACTTCCACAGTCGCGCAATCAATCAATCAATCAATCAATAACTGAACTGGGTTCCACACAGTTGCAAAAACAAATTAACAACAATAAAAGCCTCAAAAGCAAAAACGCAAAATAAATAACAAAAACAAAGGTGCCAAATTTGATCCATTCAGGAAGTCGGTTTGACTTCCGAAATGTTCAAAAACCAAGGCGCAGTTTCTGATTGATGCAGGCGCCTGGAAACAATAGCTGACAGCTGCATCGGACGTTTGGCTTCCGAAAAACATTAGAAAACGGCAACACTTACTTCTGGGTTTTCAGTGTTTGGGAACCAAGGCATTCGAGTACCTAGGTACCACATATAATAAGAATTATATGTCACGGGGGAAGGGGGTATTAGGCTTTTAGAAATGCTTAGGTGGGAACCACTTATCTAGGGCAATACAGCATCATACAGAAGCAGAACCACCCTCTCCCCACATCTCATCTACATAGGGTCTTATTCTATACCAGTTCAGTCTCTCAAACTATACAACAATCCAGAGACTCTCTCTCTGGTTTACAGAGAGCAAAGCACACAGAAATTTAGTTTACTTTCCAATAATGCACCACGCCTCCTCCATCCCTAGGTGGACTCAAGCCAATCCACCTATCTGCTTTGGTTCCGAATTCAACAAAGGCGCCTCGATAAATACTGATGTACAACTGAAAAGCAAGATAATGCAACCACAATGCTTAAGCCGGCAAACAAACAACAGAACCTGAAAGAGGTGAGCGGATAATCCAAAGTTCCATGGAGAAATCACAAATACAGGAGTGCAATTTAGTTCTTCATTAAGGCCAACAGGTGCCAAAGGGAGATAACCCCCCAAAACAGCATGCAGGAGGAGGTCGAGGGAGGATGGAGGATTGTTCTGCCTGGCAAGCAGCAATGCTTGAACAGACGGAACGTTTATCCTACAACGACACTGAATTCCATCCATATTCTTTTCTATTTGAAAGTTTTTGTCTTTTGGTCTGGGAGGGTGTTAAATGAGCCCTCACCTACAGTCTGAAGTGTGGTCATGGCCTAAATTCAAGAATGCCACCAGAGTGAGAACTAGGCCTGAGTTTGCTGGGCTAAATATGCATTTGGGTGTTGAGGTCCCCAGGTCCACCCCAATAACTCACACATCACACAGAAATTTTTGTTTAAGATTTTTGGCATAATTTTGGTCACAACTTTATTAAAATACAAATTTGTGAGTGGTTGCGTAGGCATTGGTTGCGACTATCTGCCCCCACCATGGGGGACAGACTGACATTCCGCACGATGTGAATGGGGAAGTCAGAATGGGGGAATACACTTGGGGGTTACGCAGAGCAGGGAACCTGCCCTCACCCCAAATGCAACCAGGAGCTCATTGCTATGGCCCGAGCCCCCTTGACAGAGTGGACAAGCAATAGTTAGCTCCCAATTCCTTTAACGGAATCCCTTGCAGCAGCAGCATTAGAGGGGCAGGCACAGCCAATCCATGCCCCTCAACCAACCAAACCATAAACCAATGCCTAACCGCGAACCTTACAAGTTGTGACAATTTGCTACGCAGTAGGCAAAAACCAAATGGCCCCAGCCAATCAGCCAGATGGACAAAATTCCTACCAGGCCCCCGCTCCAAAGCAGACGACCCCATGACAGGCATAGCAAGGTCAAAGCGAACAACCCTATTCTAGGGAGGGAGGGACGGGCAATCCAATGCACGGGCGAAAAGAGGAAGCCCTAGCCTCGTGCAAGGAGTTTTACTATTTCTGGCTGTCAATCAATAAATGGCAACATTAACTTCTTCCCAACAACAAGGGAATCCCCAATCGCATCAGTGGCCAACGATCAATTAGCCCGCCCCCCCAACTTTGGAGTGTCCTGGCGGCCCCCACCGCAACATGTGCTCTCCATGAAGGAAAACACGCTTTCCACAAATGAGAGAACAAACGTTTTTAAAGGAAACAGAACTTGCCAATAGTAAGGTAACATAAAGGTAAAGGACCTCTGGCCAGTTAAGAACCGTCAAAGGCAACTATTGGGTTGCAGTACTCATCTCGCTTTCAGGGAGCTGGTGTTTGCCCATGGATAGCTTTCTAGGTCATGTGGCCAGCATGACTAAACCGCTTCTGGTGCAACGGGACACCGTGACAGAAACCATAGCACACGGAAACGCTGTTTACTTTCCCGCCACAGCGGTACCTATTTATCTACTTGCACTGGCATGCTTTCAAACTGCTAGGTTGGCAGGAGTTGGGACAGAGCAATGGGAGCTCACGCCTTCGTGGGGATTTGAACCACCAACCTTTTGATTGGCAAGCCCAAGAGGCTCAGTGTCAGGAGTGCATGCAGAAGCCAGGCCCTGTGACAGGTATGGCCTCGCAGGACTGGGGCCTTCCTGAGTTTGGTGAGGCTTGACAGAAGACTCGTAGCACCTGGTGGCAAGGGCTGGGAGGGGTATATAAGACAATATTTCCCTCTGGCTCTTTGCCACAGCAACATGCTACCCACCTAGCTGTGATTTGGATTCCTGAGTCCTGGTATCCTGACCCTCGGACCCATGGCTTCCTGACCCCTGGACTGCTGACCCTGGACTTCTGATTCCTGTTTCCTGACCTCTACCCCAGTCCCTACATACCAAGCCAGGACTCCGACTGCCTGTAACCCGGACAGCGACACTCAGTGGTTTAGACCACATCGCTAATTCCTTCCATCAATATATAGGAAAAGGACCTCAAGTTTCTAAAGGTTGAACTACTGGAGTTAGAAGGAAGCTTTTCCATGAAGTTATCTCAGATGTAAAGAACACCAGCAACTCCACAACAAACAATTTCTGTACATGTTCCCCAGCTAATTTTGCTGGGCGGTTTCAAGTTGGAATATTACTTTCATATTAATTCCCCATTCGGGGAGAGGAGGAAGAAGGGGAGTGTTATGGAAATTTAGTGAAATACTAATAATATCTAACTTCATAAAAAGATCCTTCAACAATGACAAAGGGAAGTCTTCTTTTTAAAAAGAAAGTTTAAAAAGCACTATTAATACCCAAGAAACAGCATTTTGAAGCTAAGATAGCCCTAATTTATTTTAAGCCTTCAATCATGCTGAAAGGTTTTTGCATATAAAAGGCGTTTGTAATATTTTCTGTCTTTGCTCATAGGCTCAGTTGCTTTGATTCAGTAAACTGTGCCAAGATGGGGATGGGGTGGGGAATAAGATATTTTACACAGATATGCAGAAGAGGAAATAAACCCTTCTTAGTACTGTGCCTCTAATGGGGATTATGGCTACAGATGGTGGTTTCTTGGGAGCAAAACAAACCACAGTCCTGGTTTGGACTTAACCCTAAGTCCAAGGATCATGGTTTGTTTTCCTTCCAGCAATAGCAAGGAAGAACAATGTGGCCCAGATGGGCATATTCACCGTGACTTACTGTGATGTGTGAAAGGTGTTCATAGGTGCAGCGCTGGCTATATGGGTTCCCAAGGGCCTCTATCTGTGAGTTGAGATGGGTGGATATGCCAAATTGGGTTTCTTTCCATTTCCCATTTTTCCAGGATTAAGTTCAGTTCTCCTCATTTCCAAATTGTTTTGTGTATTTGTTTGTTTGTTTTGTTTTTTTAAAAAGTCATCATGAAAATTCACCAGCATTTTAGTTTTAATTTATTCTCATATGGACATTCTTGTATGCAATTTTCTGTTACACATATAAGGCATTTTGTTTATATTTTGAATTTTAAAAAAATTGGTGACCCATATATTGTATTGGCCAGAATATAAGCCTCACTCCCCCCCCCCCCAATTCCAACTGTGAAAAGTTAAAGTGTGGCTTAAATTTGTGACCTAACAAAAATTGGCTTTTTTGATATCACTGCTGAAACAGGCATACGGTAAAACAGAGCGGATGTGAGTGCCTGCAGAATTTTAAGGGAGCAGCTTATATTTGGGTAATGTCTTTCTCTCTCTCCCCCCCCCCCTTGAATTTTAAAGGTGCGGCTTATATTCGGGTGTGGCTTATATTCAGGCCAATACGGTATTATATCTACATGCTTAAGGCCTCTAAAGGTCTTAATCTGGTCCTGGGTTGATGTACTGCTAAACTAAACCCGAAGAGCAGTCAAAACAGGAAATATTTTTCAAAAAGTGAAATGAAGAGAGATATATAAGGGGTGTGCATACGATTTGGATGAATCCCAAATTCTGATGTGAAGCAAAGTGCGTCAGAGGGGTTTGGGAGTGGAGGGGAAGCAGGGATCTGTATGACACAACTCAGACATCAAATGAGTGTTTGCTGAAAGCAAAGATAATATCTCTAAGCTCACTATTATGTTGTGATTAGGTGATGGAGGAAGAGAGAGCAAGTATTGTAGTGTAGATGGGGCAGAGAGAGATCTGCTTTGTGACTGACATGCCAGTCTTGTAACCAGAGGGAATGAATTTACCCAGAAAAAGAATCCCTTTTAGTTTTTCTCACCCCAAAAATCCATTTTTTTTTTTAAAAGCCCCTGGACCTATTTATCTGTTATTTGGCAGTTTATAAGAGCATCTCTCTTTGCCTGCCATTTTCAAACCAACTGCCTAGAGAAGGCGTGAACATCCTTGCAAATTTCATTCAGTTGCACTCTAAAATAAGAAACTTGTAGGTCTTCCCTTAAAAAACAACAACAACCGGACTTTAAAGGTGCCCAGAACAAAAGCTTCTGGACTGGTCTGCATCTCATTTGGCTGGACTGATATGCATCTAAACTGGTATTTATCCAGCTATTTCTATCAAAAGGTAGGGAAATTATAGCTGTTTTGTTTTTGGATTTTTAATCCCAATAATGAAGGGGTGGAGAAATGAATCAGACCTTGTGAAATACCTTGGACCAAGACAGACTTTTTATCTCAACCACCAAACAGGGTTCAAAGCTAATCAGGTGGTTAATGCACACCTCTAAAATAAATATTTTATCCCCATCAATTAAACAGTGTTTCCTTCCCATATTACTTCATCCAGATGCCTGACATAAACAAGTTGTGCAGTATGGTCCAGAGAAAGCTTACATATCCCCTTTCTGCTGGACAGATTTAAATAAAGGTCTGCATTAAGTCTCCAAATGTTGCACAGTCGGAATTATTTTAATTCTTTTGCAGATTCTGTATTGTAACCTTCCTCAGGCACCCTAGTGCTGAAGTCATAAAGAGAAGATGGAGGAAGCAACGCGGTTTTATTTATGCATCTGGTTGCATTTCACCATCTCCCCTTGTGATTTCCTGGTTTTGAGTGCCTGAAAAGGATGTTTGAAGATACAGATGAAACCGGTTCTGTGTTTCTTTGCAGAAAATCCATTCCTGGCTGCGAGCAAAAGTGGCAGTGCAAATCCCTGACAGGAATGCACCTCCAGTCACAACATCTTAAGAATCCAGCTTCTTTTCTGAAGTTGCTGCATTCCTAATCTCCCATGCTCATTAAATTGTATGATACCACACACTTGGGATTTTTCTTTACACGTTTCCCAATTAAGAAGCAAATGTCATCGGTGTGGGGCTAGATCAACAGATGTATGCTTACAAAAATATCCCTACCCTAAACTAGGTATACAGCAGATGAGATGTGTGAAGATTAAAAAGGTAAAAAGGTAAAGTACCCCTGGATGGTTAAGTCCCTTCAAGGGCGACTATGGGGTTGTGGCGTGCGTCTCGCTTTAAGGCTGAGGGAGCTGGCGTTTGTCCACAGACGGTTTTCCAGGTCATGTGGTCAAGCATGACTAAACCACTCAAGAAGGCTCAAGCCTCCCATAGAATCATTGAGTTGTAGAGTTAGAAGGGACTCCAAGGATCATCTAGTCCAGGCTTCCTCAAACTTGGCCCAACAGATGTTTTTGGACTACAGTTCTCATCATCCTTGATCACTGGTCCTGCTAGCTAGGGATCATGGGAATTGTAGGCGAAAAACATCTGGAAGGCTGAGTTTGAGGAAGCCTGATCTAGTCCAACCCCCTGTTGTTGTTGTTTAGTCGTTTAGTCGTGTCCGACTCTTCGTGACCCCATGGACCAGAGCACGCCAGGCACTCCTGTCTTCCACTGCCTCCCGCAGCTTGGTCAAACTCATGCTGGTAGCTTCGAGAACACTGTCCAACCATCTCGTCCTCTGTCATCCCCTTCACCTTGTGCCCTCAATCTTTCCCAACATCAGGTTCTTTTCCAGGGAGTCTTCTCTCCTCATGAGGTGGCCAAAGTATTGGAGTCTCAGCTTCAGGATCTGTCCTTCCAGTGAGCACTCAGGGCTGATCATGGAGCCCAAGAAAGTAAAATCTCTCACTGCCTCCATTTCTTATCCTTCTATTTGCCAGGAGGTGATGGGACCAGCGGCCATGATCTTCGTTTTTTTTGATGTTGAGCTTCAAACCATATTTTGCGCTCTCCTCTTTCACCCTCATTAAAAGGTTCTTTAATTCCTCCTCACTTTCTGCCATCAATGTTGTGTCATCTGCATATCTGAGGTTCTTGATATTTCTTCTGGCAATCTTAATTCCGGCTTGGGATTCATCCAGCCCAGTCTTTTGCATGATGAATTCTGCATATAAGTTAAATAAGCAGGGAGACAGTATACAGCCTTGTTGTACTCCAACCCCCTACAATGCAGCAATCTCATCCATGCCAGATGGCCATCCAGCCTCTGCTTAAAAACCTTCAAAGAAGGAGAGTCCACAACCTCCTTTGGGTGACTATTCCACTGTCAAACAGCTCTTCCTGTCAGAAAGTTTTTTTTTCCCTGAATGTTTAGTTGAAATCTCCTTTCTTGTAACTTGAAGCCATTGGCTCAAGTGCTACCCTCCAGAGCAGCAGAAAACAAGCTTGTTCCCTCTTCCATGTAACAGCCCTTGAGATATTTGGCTATCATCTGCGAGAAGTGAGGTTACAGGGAACCAGGCAGAGGGCCTTCTCGGTAGTGGCGCCCACCCTGTGGAACGCCCTTCCATCTGATGTCAAGGAAATAAACAACTTCCTGACTTTTAGAAGACATCTGAAGGCAGTCCTGTTTAGGGAAGCTTTTAATGTTTGATGTATCACAGTATTTTAATATTTTTTTGGAAGCCGCCCAGAGTGGCTGGGGAAGCCCTGCCAGATGGGCGGGGTATAAGTTGTTGTTGTTGTTGTTGTTGTTATTATTATTATTATTATTATTATTATTATTAGGATAGTTTTTAATGCTTGATGTTTTATTGTGTTTTTAATATTCTGTTGGGAGCTACGCAGGGTGCCTGGGGAAATCCAGCCAGATGAGCAGGGTATAAATAATAAATAATAAATAATTATATTACGGGACCGCCTCTCCTGGTATGCCCCACAGAGGAACTTACGATCTTCAAATAAAAACACCTTGAGGGTCCCAGGCCTCAGAGAGGTTAGGCTGGCCTCAACTAGAGCCAGGGCTTTTTTGGCTGCGGCTCCAACCTGGTGGAACGCTCTGTCACAAGAGACAAGGGCCCTGCAGGACTTGACATCTTTCCGCAGGGCCTGCAAGACAGAGCTGTTCCACCTGGCATTTGGTCAGGGCGCAGCCTGACCCCCTCCTCTGGCAATCTTTACAAAGCTTTAGTTTATGGTTGCCATCAATTTTGATTTTAATTCATTTTTATAATGTTTTATAATGTCATACTGTTTTAGTGTTGTTAGCCGCCCTGAGCCCGGCTTCGGCTGGGGAGGGCGGGATATAAATAAAATTTATTATTATTATTATTATTATTATTATTATTACTATTTCCCAGATTCCTTCAGGCAACTTGAGGAAGAAGGTGCAGCAGAAAAAAGGAGGAGGACACAAGGGCTTGTGTTTAAAAAGTGTGCTTTTCTTACTGTCTTCAAGCAAGCAAGCAAACAAACAAACATCAAAACAGTTGCCCGCTACTGTAATATAATGTAACCTGCAGCTGACACAACAGCAACTATTTTATAATGAAAGGAACAGGGGCAAGCTGTACACTTTGGTGCTTTCTGTTCATTGGACGTCTTCTGAAACTATGCCGCAAACACTATAGGAAACTCACAATATTTTATTTCTGTTTTCTTTCAGTGTGAGTCTACGGAACTAGTGTCCTGTAGCATGGCTGTTTTGCAGCCGTCCTGTGGCAATGGCTTTTAATGTCACTGTTTGAACTCATCAGCCAGCTGACTGATAAAATGAGATGGGATTACCCTTTGGCAACCACTTTCCCCATTTCTGAATGAAATGACCTTCAGTGGGTGAAATTCGCAGCAATCTATTCTTTGCTGTGACCCCTGTGGTAGCAGAACTGGTGGCTCACATTATAAGTGGAATGTCTAAGTGCTCTGAGTCATCGTCTGACCAGAGAAGAAATGTCAATGTGTTCAAAGATAGAAGGCTTTGCACAAAGGACACAATACAAAAAAGGCTCAACGCTGTTCCAGAGATGAGCTAACAGGCGAGCCAGTTCATTCAGATTCATGGCAACGCTGTGCTCCTCATTCACCTCCTTGATGCCACTGCTTTGCTAAGCACTTGCAATACATATGCATACGTACACCTTTTCTCATCTAGTTTAACAATGAAATGAAGGCATTTTCTGCTTTGATCATGGCAGTGGTAATATTTCATGCTTTGCACCTGTGGACTGCCAAGTATTTTGTCTCAGCTCTTTGAAGAAAATAATAATAATCAACCACTGATATGGTTTCTTTAAAAGGCCAGCGTATTTTAGTTATGGGACAAAGGAACTGCACTGTTGCTATCTGCCCCTATTGGAGGGAATGTGGGAAGAGAGCTTACTGTATAGTTCCACAACAAATCTGTGCAAATATTATGCCAATTTATTTGTCAATGGGCCAGATTCAGCTATTCCTTTCCATGATGTAGAAGCAAGTGCAAAGTTTCCTGCAAATGCAATAGCGCTTCCCCCTCTTCTCCTGCATGCCCTCTGCAACCCCCACCCCCAGATCCACTCTGGAATTTTTGAGAGAGTGCCTATAAGAGCACAGGGAGCAGGGAGGAGAGATAACTTTTGTCCAGCAAGTAGAATTGCTTGCCCTGATGCAACAGCTCCATGGAATTCCACCTACTGTTTCTCTCAAAGCAGCCTGGAAATCTTGGTCTGGTGAAGGAGAGGGATCAGAGCTCATTCACAGAGCACATGTTTTGCATGTAGAAATTACAGGATTCAGTCCATGGCAATCTCAGCAGCAGCTGATATATATATATATATATATATATATATATATATATATATATATTATACAACCTCAGCCTGGAGACCTTGGAGAGATGATTTCAGTCAAAGTGAATATCCTGGGATGGTTGGTCAAATAATCCGACCTGGTATATGGCAGCTTCCTAAATTCCAATTCTTAGTTAGTGAACCCTGGTTCCCCTCACAGAACAACAGTTCTCACTGGTGGGAGGGAATAGCTATCATCAGTCAGCTGTTGATTAGCTAACCCAAGGCATGCTGGTTCTAATGTAAGAATTCTGAAGTAAGACCAAGGCCCATGTTGGTGTTGCCAGAGTAGCACAGCTGCTGCAGAAATCAGACATTGAATGGAATACCAGCCAATGGGAAACTCTTGATGCATTTTCTGTTGTGTTGGCTCTCCTGGCTTGCCATACCATGAACTGCCTGAGACAGCTCTCAGGCACTGTGCTCTTTAACTTCTATTCTCTGTTGCACTCAGCAGACCATTGCATCACTTCTCCCACCATGTTAAAGTTGTTTTTGTTGTGCATCCTCTGGGTGACCTCCTCTTTTTGATACAGGTATACCTCGGGTTACAAACACCTCAGGGTACAAACACTTCGGGTTACAGACTTCGCTAACCTGGATGTAGTACCTCGGGTTAAGAACTTTACCTCAGGAATGAGAATGGAAATCGTGTGCCGGCGGCGTGGTGGTAGCAGGAGGCCCCATTAGCTAAAGTGGTACCTCAGGTTAAGAACAGTTTCAGGTTAAGAACAGACCTCCGGAACAAGTTAAGTTCATAACCAGAGGTACCATGGTAATCTTAATTTTCCAAACAGCATTGGCTAGAGCTGCTACCAACATTTCATCCAAATGGAAATTCGGATTACATTGTAGGGGTTTCTCCTGCAGTCAAACATCTGGGTGTGAGTTTTTAACAGTGGGGTGAGTCCATACACCCCAAGAAGGCCAACGGGCTTCATCTAAATTCAACTTTGAGGTGCATTTTGAAATTGCCTCCCAACCATCAACTGAAACATCAACATGATTCCAAGGGAAGCCAAAGTTGTTGTTTAAGACATGGGCCTTTTGCTTATCTCTAGATCTGGTCGATGTCACCACTCCAGCAACCAAAGGGGTTTTCTGTTAACAAGATTAAATTGATCCTAAGCACACAAGAACCACTTTGCTCAAATTGCTTCCCATGTAGATTGTGCATGGATATGATCTCCTTCCTTGCGTTCTCCATCTAATAGCCAATTCTGTTCACAATGATGTCAGCTTTACATCCTGTTGCAAATTCTGGAAGATGGGTGAATTTTATTTTTCAGAAGGTGGTTATTTGAAGGGGAGACAAACCACACTTCACTCTTACTAAGAGCAAATGCAGTTTAGACGTTTCACTGGCTGGTTACCCTGGGCCTCAGGGTTGTGATTCTAAGCACATTTATTTGAATGGAGGCCTTTTGACCTTTGCTTCCTTCTATGTATAGGACTGAGGTGCCAGTCGCATGAGAAAAACCAAATGAAATCAAGCTTTTCATGACACCAACACTGGTACTCCCCCTGCCCCCACCCCCAGAATGGCTGCAGTCATCAGATCATGCCTTCATGAACAGACAGCGTTAATTGCTATCATGAAGACAGATGATTCACTTCACTTTTATGGCAGCACAACTGAGCATAAGACTCAGCCTATTTGTCTGCACACCATGAAGCAACATTGAAAGCCTGACACTTCATAGACCTCCAGCACGGATTCTGTTTACCATGCTGATCACATACTTGAGTTGAACTTGTCCTCCAAACCATATTTAAGGTTTCTTTAGCAGAGGGCACCATGCTAACAGCCAATGCATATCTTGTTTATGTATGAAACGACATCTGGAATGCTGTTTGTCCCCACAATGTCAACCCAGCCACATCCTTGGAAGCTCATTTGAAAAACGACCATCTCCCTGACCCAAGTCCTTAGACCCCATCCATATTCATGACTGAATATTCTTGGATGTTCGGAGGAGAGCTCAGCCAAACTTGCTGGTGGATTAAAGAAGATAGCTGTAATTGTTCCATCTAATTTGTTTGATCTTATGCTTTAGATCTCCAGCTATGCGGTGACTCAGAAATCCAATAAATGAATAAATAAAGTTAAACTAGATTTTGAGAGTCCAACATGGCAGTGATTCCAGTGAATCAGATAAGAGACTTAAGAGGTTTCACTCAATGAGTTTCATTCATAGGCTTCCGTGGGACTTACTTTTCAGGCATAGAAGCTTCCAAATGACTTGCATGGATAATACAGTCATTAATTTACATCACAGCATGACACAATGACTTATGCAGTGAAGGAGATTGATGATGATCAACACACTGATGGCCTCAGGCTCTTTCACACCACGGAAAGCTACAATTGCCTTCTCCTGTAGAAATCTGCCTAGGTTTTGAGATATTTTGGAAAGACTCTCTGCTCTGTCCCTCTGGTATCCATTGTCAAGGGCCTTTTCATTGATTCCTCCAACAATCCATCACAATAAGGCAGTATTCACACACTAATTTTGCTGTTATATAAACTGTCCTTCTGTATGGACTAGCTGCTCTAAAACCATTGAGTTTTACTGCTGGTGTTTCCTGTGCCAGAAGACAAACAGAACTCTTCAATTCTACAGTTAGTCCCAAATTATTTCTGATTTCACAGGTATTAAGCTAAACAATCAAAGAGATACACATCACTTGGGTTTTTCATAATGCACTTTAGACGTATGAGGGAAATGTTTATAATCTGATGCAAACTGCACTCCTATTTCACTGGCATTTGAAATGACAAACAACTGTGAGTCTAATGATGCAAAATATGTTTTTCTCTCTTTGAAGTCTGATGACATGCAATGCCTTTGAATATCCCCTGTTTAATTATATACTCCTTGCTGTGAAGAGTTACAAAGTGCAACATCCGTGTTTGAGATTTCATTTTTTCCCTTTTTAATGGTGAAAATCTAAAAAAGACTAATGAAGTTTGCATGAGGGACAGAGACTTTCTGAACCAATGAGTCGGAATCAGACCAATGCTCAGATGAAGCACCTTTAACAATAACACACACACACAACCTTCCTACTCTTTGCTGCATTTAGCAAAGATTTGTAACACGTCAACAAGTGGCTATCCAATTACACAGAATTTAAAAAGGTTGTCCCCAAATCACCTCTTTTGTGAACTATTCTGGCAGGCCTTGCGTAACTGTTCTATATGGCTTGATTTGGTTTTATGATAAGAGAAAATAAGCAGAGGCTCTTTCTTTAGCAAGATCGGTGACTGGAAAGGTTCTAAGCAATCAAACAGAAAAACTGAAGGCCAATTCATAAATTACCAATGTGTCATGAATTTGATGCTTCCTGCTGGTGAGCCCCCATCAAATGGTTAACATGGAAGCTCTTAATATGTGGATCGCATGGTTACTTCCTCTCTTGGTGATCCCAAATAGTGGTGCACCACTGGTGCTGTGGGGGAAGTATAAACAGGCACTCCCTTAATAACAATAAATGATAATTTTATTATTTATACCCCACCCATCAGGCTGGGTTGCCCCAACCACTCTGGGCAGCTTCTAACACATATAAAAATATAACAAAATGCCAGACATTAATAACAACAATCTGATCCAATACAAAAAAAGTCACAATAACTTTAAAATAAACAACACATCAAATAAAGCAACATTCCATTAGAATCCATTAGAATACAACGTTACCAGTAAAATTAAATATCAGCAAATAACAGTTTACACTTATAAATCACAATGAAGAATAAGTAAACATTATTACGCTATATTTGTGATATACGAACGACATGAGAAAACATGGTATACTTGTTTGTATAGCATTATTCTTGTTTTTAAAACCCAATAAAATAAATAGATAAATAAAAAAATGAATGAGGAAAAAAAAAGAATAACTAAACTTTAATCAATAAAAATAACGGCAAGTCACAATACCATAAAACATTTTAAAAACCCATGTACTCCACCCAACCCTCCTGTTTTTATTCTTATTTTTATTTTTTGCAATGGGGCAATGGTATGTGAATCTTGACAATGGCTTTTAAATTACCTTTAACTATGGATTTTGGCAGCCAACTGGCTCTAAGGCTTTCCCTTATTTCCTTTACTCATCCTACCTGCCATCTACTTTTACATAAGTAGAATGTGTTGTTTTATTTAAAATGCATCTCTGCGTTGTGGGGCCTGCCTGGTGTTTTTACATGAGTGGAATGTGTGCTTTTAATTAAAATGCATCTCTGGGTTATTTGTGGGGCATAGGAATTCGTTCATTATTTTTTTTCAAAAGATAGTCCGACCCTCCACATGGTCTGAGGGATGGTGGACCGGCCCACGGCTGAAAAAGGTTGCTGACCCCTGTGTTAGAGGCTAAGGTGTCAAAAGCCTCCTAACATTTTCATATTTATTCCCTGAAATATAGGCCAGCTATGATCTCCATCTTTAAAAAGTCTTGAATTATCAATCTTAAATAACAGGCTGTCTGACCTAGGGATGTAGTGTGGGTTCCAAGCACCCGGGGCCAAGTCCCTTCACTGGCCGGTGTCTAACCAAGGGAGTTTCTCCTTACAAACCAGCCCCAACCCGGGAGCAGAGAAACACGGAGCCAGGAGTGCTGCTGTGTTGCCTCATCTTCCTTTTTTTGTAGTGAGGGGCTTTGGGAAATGCATGTGGCTCTGGCCAAGCATGTTCTCCTTCATGGAGAGCACGTGTTGCGGTGGGGGCTAGCAAGACACCCTGCTGTTGCTGGGCAGGAAAGAGTTTGGCCACCATTAGCAGAGGGCTGGCTGTTGCTGGGGAGAATTATATGTTGCAATTTTTTGATTGACAGCCCTAGTCTTTAAATGCCCTGCACACAGCGTTGAGCTTCCTCTTTTTGCTGTGTGCACCGGATCACCCGCCCTCCCTCCCTAATGTTAGGCTGTTTGCTTGACCTTGCTATGCCTGTCATGGGGTCGTCTGCTCTTGGGGCAGGGGCCCGGTAGGAATTTTGTCCATTTGGCTGATTGGCTGGTGCCATTTGGTTTTTGCCTACTGCTTAGCAAATCGTCACAAGGTTGCGGTTAGGCATTGGTTTTGGAATTGGTTGGTGGAGGGGTATGGATTTGGCTGTGCCTGCCCCTCCAAAAGTGCTGCTGCTGCAAGGGTTTTCCATTAAAGGAACCCAGGGGCTCGCCATGCTTTTGTCTCAACCCTGTCAAGGGGCTAGGGCCATGCGAGAGCCCCTGGGAACATTTGGGGAGAGGTGAGGCATGATTCCCAGTCCCGCTTCTCTCCCTGGGTTTCTTACCCTTTTCTGACTTCGCTGGCGTGCAAAGTCAAACTGTCCCCATGCAGGGTCAGTTAGTCACAACCAATGCCTAAGCAACCACTCACATTGCTTGTAATTTAATAAAGTTGTGGCCAAAATTATGCCAAAAACATTAAACAAAAATATTGTGTCACTTGTGTTTTATTGGGGGGTGTCTTGGGGACCTTGACACACAATGCTTTCCTCCTTCCTCCCTCTCAGCTGGTCGAGGTGTCCTTTGCTGACCATGAGGAGAAGGAGGCGTTGCTCCAACCCTGAAGGCCTGGCCTGGCCATAGCTTGCCTCCTCACAGCTCCAGCCTCGATCACAGAGCTTGTCATGGAGGCACCTGCTTGCACCTCATAAATTTGCACCTGGGGCCATGGCCCCCCTGGCCCAAACATGCTACGCCACTGTTCTGATGTGGGTTGTCAGGCCATGTAACTAAGCAGAATAGAGTAAGGATCCAGAGTAAGCCCACCCCTCTGCTCTAACCTCTCTCCCCCCCTTCCCCCCCAGAATGCCCATCTTTCAGAGATGGTGCAAGTTCCTCTCGCGTCAGTTCAGCTGGCTTAGCCTAAATCAGACAGAATCAAAACTGGCTGGAGCCTCTGGACCACCTTGCAAACACTCACATTTTGTATCCCAGGCAGTCTCCTTCTAGCACAGGGGTCCCCAAACTAAGGCCCATGGGCTGGATAAGGCCCGAGGGACTTGTTTATCTGGCCCGCGGCAACCCCCGCTGTCGCTGCCCACTCTTACCAGCGCGGCGCTGCGTGGCTGCCCATTTCCGGGTCAGAGGAGCACCAGAAATAGCTTGTGCCCATGCACAAGCGTTATTTGTGCATGCACAAGCATTATTTCCGATGCACATCTGGGTCAGAGGAGGCCCGTGCACATGCGCACAAGTTATTTCCGGTACTCCTCTGACCCGGAAGTGCACCGGAAATAGTGTGTGCGCACACATATGGGCATGCACTCCCCCGCTCTCCAGCCCTCCGTGCGATTGGCACTGGAGACACAGGCCCAAGGCTGGGAAAGTTTGCTGGCCCCTGTTCTAGCAGAACCTTACAAAAGATTTCACCTAACAGGCACAATCCACAGTCCTCTCCTGGAACTGCAGAATGTTATTCAATTACTTCTAAATCAGGGCGATAAGTTTGAGATTCTCATTTATATTTCCTTTTGGCCCTGTATTGATCTGCGATCAATTTTCTACGGGAAAGGAACTGAGGTGATCGGTGGCCAGCCATGAAGATTCTGAAAGCACAGTTTATTCATGCTTAATATTTCATATGGCCAGTTTAATCAGTTGTATAGACAGGGCATTAAGTTCTGAGATAAGTGGTGTGTGTGTGTGTGTGTGTGTGTGTGTGTGTGTGTGTGTGGAATCCCAGCCTCCTTTTAAATTTAATGCACCTGCCATTTGATCTTTAGTCTTTGTGTCCCATCTGGATTTCTATTGATAGCATTTCCCAGTTTTTCATATACTTATTTAAAAAATTGTGCTATGTGCTTTTATGCTTTTGATTTAAACATAGCATCTATCAAAAATCAATGCACACATTGCATATGTCTTCATTTTCATAATTTTCACAGGGACACCATTTGGGTTGTTAGAGATGAAACATCATGGATCAAAAAGGCAGAGTCTTAGCTTTTCTCATTAAAAGAATGACAGAGCTGCTTTATTAATATTATGGTCCCATGTTTTGATTCCCATTGCGGTTATATATCAGAAGTCCTGGATCCCTTGACTAAGCAATGTTAAGCCCTTTCATTCTGTGTTCTGATCATTTTGCTGTATTTGCTTCATTTTTAAATTTCCCAGTGCACATAAGTGCTATGATTTAAGAGTAGCAGAAAAATCTATCCAAGTGCTGAGATGCTACCTTAGAAGTCCTAAAGAGGGCAAAGCTTCAATTGACTTAATGTGGGAGTTTTTGAGTTAGGATTTCCATAGAATATGGAAGGTATCTAAGGTTTTTTTTGAGCTTTGCAAAAGCTAAAGATAATTCACAAGTGTTATAAGAATATAGCATAAATATTCATAAATGCACACATATTTAATATATGTGAACCATGCATCTGAAATAGTAAGGGAGAGCACTCCTGAAGCCATTTTGACTCTCCCAATGACCTCAAATATTCCCCTGCAGTAAGGGAGGCAAATGGGGAAAGGCTTCCCATTGCCTTTTTGCTTGTGAATCCTGTCTTAAGGGCATATTTATGTATGAATAAAGTGAGCCTGTGACCTGGATTCAGGAACTAAAGTATTAATCATCACAAAAGAATGACCAGACTGCCCAGGTAATGCAATCAGGTATCTTGACAGGCAGGATTTCTGCTGTAGACCGCCTCCTGTGATGTATTTCTGCTGTAGATCACCTCCCCTGCTGTAGACCACCTCCTTCTATGATGTATGTATGATGTTTTGGGGGGTGATCTTGGGCTACAGGATGGGCAATTTCAAAAGTCTACATAAGGGCTTGCGCACCATCGTAATACAATTGCCATTGACAGCCTCAGTCTAGTTCTCAAAAAAGACAAGCACACTGGATGACTTACATAGCTGGAGAAGGTAGATAGAGGCATGGGAGGTAAGTCCAGAACTGAACAGGACACTGAGGACTCAGCTTTACAGCTGCAAATAAAATGTTTTAAGTGTGTTGTAAAGTACAATATGATGGGACGCGGGTGGCGCTGTGCGTTAAACCACAGAGCCTAGGGCTTCCCGATCAGAAGGTCGGTGGTTTGAATCCCCGTGACGGGGTGAGCTCCCATTGCTCGGTCCCTGCTCCTGCCAACCTAGCAGTTTGAAAGCATGTTAAAGTGCAAGTAGATAAATAGGTACCGCTCTGGTGGGAAGGTAAACGGCGTTTCTGTGTGCTGCTCTGGTTCGTCAGAAGCGGCTGGCCACATGACCCAGAAGCTGTACGCCGGCTTCCTCAGCCAATAAAGTGAGATGAGCGCCGCAACCCCAGAGTCGTCCGCGACTGGAGATAATGGTCAGGGTTCCCTTTACCTTTTAAAGTACAGTATGCAAATGTGACACTAGATGGTGATGGTGAGCTATGGCAAATTCAATAAATGTTTCACACACAAAATATTAAGCATTTTCACAGCGTTTTTTATATATGTGTAGATTCCACCTGAGTCAGATGCTACAGTTTCACCAACTAAGGAGCCACTAAATTCCCATCTCTGAAACTGATTCTGGTGATTAGAAGAAGAGTTTGGATTTGATATCCCGCTTTATCACTACCCGAAGGAGTCTCAAAGCAGCTAACATTCTCCTTTCCCTTCTTTCCCCACAACAAACACTCTGTGAGGTGAGTGGGGCTGAGAGACTTCAAAGAAGTGTGACTAGCCCAAGGTCACCCAGCAGCTGGATGTGGAGGAGCGGAGACACGAACCCGGTTCCCCAGATTTCGAGACTACCTCTCTGAACCACTACACCACACTGGCAGGGAAGCACTGGAACTGGAACTGCCCATGGAACCAGATAGGGAACTGCCCATGGAACCCTCAGCACTGGGTCCTGTAGAACCAGAGTCAGAGCTCTCATGGGCATCTTCTCCTGGGCTGAAGGAACCAAATGCCTCCCAAGCTATCTCATCAGTCCAACAGTGGAGGGAGCACTCTAGGCAGGAAACCATGGAGCACAGGAGAAGTGCCAGCCTTCAGGCAAGAGGGTTGACCTGAAGCACTCCAACGGGGGAAGACCTTAGGAGAGGTGGTCTGACTCGCATAACTTCTCCCTGTCATAACTGAGAAATCCTGACGAATGAAAGAAAATTAAAATTGGTTAATCTGATTTTGGTACAGTGGTACCTCGGGTTACAGACGCTTCAGGTTGCAGACTCCGCTAACCCGGAAGTATTACCTCGGGTTAAGTACTTTGCCCCAGGATGAGAACAGAAATCACACGGTGGCGGTGCGGCGGCAGCGGGAGGCCCCATTAGCTAAAGTGTTACCTCAGGTTAAGAACGGTTTCAGGTTAAGAAGGGACCTCCAGAACGAATTAAGTTCTTAACTAGAGGTACCACTGTACTGTGGAAGATACGAAAATAGATTAGAATGGGTTAGAATAGGTTAGATTACAATAAACACATTTCTTTCAGTGCAGTTATTAGTTGTCTTATCTCTTTTTTCAGTCAGGTTACTATCTTAATAGATTGTGGGAATGCTGTGCACATCATTTATCTTGATTTGAGCAAAGTTATGGGTGATATTCTGGTTAGTCAACTGGTTAAATATTGGGAGTCGTGGGAAGAATCACAACTGGCTAAAATCCTGTACTCAATGGGTCCTCAACATCCTAAGGGAGGTGTCTGTTGGGGTGGTACATCTGCCTGGGCCATATATTTTCAGCATTTTATCAGTTAGATGAAAGAATGGAGGGACACCTTATCAGTGTTGCAGATGACACAAATCTGGAACATATAGATTGGTTTACAAAGATGTTATTAGAGATCCCCCTTTGGAAGATTTAAAAGACAATTCTTTTATTTGAGGGTCCTTCCTTTTCATAGTTGCACAGTGCAGCTATAATTCCAAACACAAAGCACACATTGTCCCTAAATCCTGAAGCCATCTTCAACTGATGGTGGATTAAAGATTTGCTGATGTGTCTATGAGCAATGTTGTCTTTGAACTGAGAAAATCCCTTTCTTCCCCTTCTCTTTTGTTCTTTCAAAATTCCGAGGCGCCTTCCTTAGCATTAGTCTCCGCAGCAGATAAGTTTTATCCACCGAGTATCAGCAAAGTGATAAAGGAGACGACAGCACGGCTGCAGCATAAAACACTACAGCGACTTGCTTAGTGGTGCAGTGAAGTGCTTCAATAGCTGATGATTGAAAATGGAAGCTTAATGGGGTGAGTGTGAGCAAAGGAATTAGAATAAATGCCGCCCTGTGCAAGACAGCACAAGCCGCTAAACAAATCTTGTGGAGTGGAAAAAGCAGATCCGAGCCAAAGATTTGTGAAGGCAACCAAAAAAGAGAATTCTAGCCAAGCAGTCATCATCAGCTGCTGAGAACATCAGGTCTGGCCAAATAAGACCACTTCCCTTTCGACAACTGCAGTGGCAGCAGCAACAGAAATTATTTTATTTTTTAATTGAAGATTTTATCTCAACAAAATAACAGAAAAAAGAAAGGTTTACACATATGTACATGTTAGTAACACAAAGCATCACCCCACCTCGCCCCCCCATTGGTTCAACATAACTCTAAATGTGAGTTAAAATCTGACTTCCTTCCATCGTTGCTTGACCTTAATTAAATAACTTATCTTCACAGTTGTGTTGTTACACTGTATTTGACAAATATTCTGATTTTATTTGCATTTGTAACCTTTCCCCCTTACCACCTCTGTTCTTTACATATCAATATTTCTGTACCGGAGCAATGTTTTTTCGTATATTCATTCACGCAACTCCATTCTTTTATTAAATTTTTGGTTCTCTCATAGCTGCCATCATTTTGGCCAATTCAACAAATTCAGTAAATTTGATTTGCCAATCTATTATTGTGGGTTTTTTTTGTCTCCCTTCCAGTTCTTTGCTATAAGAACTCTTGTGGCAGTGGGCAGCAACAGAAATTATTTTGAGACAGACACCTAAAGGCAGACTTTCTTTCTTTCTTTCTTTCTTTCTTTCTTTCTTTCTTTCTTTCTTTCTTTTGTAAAATTGCTTTGAGTTGCCTGTGGCAATAACAAGCGTCTCACAAATTTGTTTATTTGCTTGCTTGCTATTGAGAGTAATAGGCTGCAGGTCCATTTTCAGACTTCATTTGTGGGGATGGATGGCAGAGCAACACATGGGGTTGTTGTTGTTTAAGAAGATCCAGCTTCATTTTCTTAAAGGACGATAAGGGCTCTGTGGTCTAAACCACTGAGACTAGGGCTTGCCAATCAGAAGGTTGGCAGTTCAAATCCCCATGACGGGGTGAGCTCCCGTTGCTCGGTCCCTGCTCCTGCCAACCTAGCAGTTCGAAGGCACATCAAAGTGCAAGTAGATAAATAGGTACCACTCTGGCAGGAAGGTAAACGGTGTTTCCGTGCACTGCTCTAGTTTGCCAGAAGTGGCTTAGTCATGCTGGCCACATGACCTGGAAGCTTTACGCCGGCTCCCTCGACCAGTAAAGCGAGATGAGCACCGCAACCCCAGAGTCGGTCACGACTGGACCTAATGGTCAGGGGTCCCTTTACTTTTACCTTTAAGGGCTCCAAAGTTGCTTGATTGGGTTTGGGGCATGGGGAAAGCAAACAGATTATTAGAAACTGTGTTGGGGGGGGGTAGTGGAAGCTGGAAGGACAGAAGATAATCTGGAATTTATTTTCAGGTCACAGTCCTTCTACAAAGAAAACTAACTAGTTTCCCTTTCTCCCCATGCCCCACCCAACAAGCAAAAGCATCAGCTCCTTTCAAATATCACAGATATAATCTATAGAGGTTACCTTTGGCCACAGCTTCAGTGATCTCATGCCCAAGAACTGTTCAACATATAACAAGTGGCCCCAAGGGTCACAGTCTTTGAAATATGACAACTGAGGCTTTCCAGCACACTTTCTGGACAATAACAAAAGAAAAAAAGAGAAAGTTTCACTTCTATTGGCTGTTCGTAAGTTTTAACTTAACTGTACCTTGTAGACTTGGAATGCTAAAAAATGTGAGGCATGATTTATTCAGTTTGTGCATCTGTGTGTGGAGAATTCTTGTAGGGCTCAACAGAACTCTGTTCTCCGCCACCTTCCTCAGATATTCCTGAAGCAGAAGTCACATTCATTTGGCATGGAGGAAGATTGGATTGAGTTAAGGTTCAAATTGGAGGTGATGGTTCA
Organism: Podarcis cretensis; assembly: GCF_951804945.1. Taxonomy (NCBI): domain Eukaryota; kingdom Metazoa; phylum Chordata; class Lepidosauria; order Squamata; family Lacertidae; genus Podarcis; species Podarcis cretensis. The sequence goes on from NC_137170.1 coordinate 124,879,287, forward strand.
AATGTATGGAAGTGAGAGCTGGACCATAAAGAAGGCTGATCACTGAAGAATTGATGCTTTTGAATTCTGGTGCTGGAGGAGACTCTTGAGAGTCCCATGGACTGCAAGAAGATCAAACCTATCCATTCTGAAGGAAATCAGCCCTGAGTGCTCACTGGAAGGACAGATCCTGAAGCTAAGGCTCCAATACTTTGGCCACCTCATGAGAAGAGAAGACTCCCTGGAAAAGACCCTGATGTTGGGAAAGATGGAGGGCACAAGGAGAAGGGGACAACAGAGGACGAGATGGCTGGACAGTGTTCTCGAAGCTACAAACATGAGTGTGACCAAACTGCGGGAGGCAGTGGAAGACAGGAGTGTCTGGCATGCTCTGGTCCATGGGGTCATGAAGAGTCGGACACGACTAAACGACTAAACAACAACAACAATGGTTCAAATCCTGGTACCTCTGCTCCAAGGATCTGAGGCAACAGAGATTGGAAAGGAGGTCTGTGAGAGCCACTGCCACTTATAGCAGACAATACAACATGTAGATCAGTGGTCTGATTCATTATAAAGCAGCCTCATAAAGCCATTTCTTATTATTTCATAATTATTTCACATTACTTTGTGGAAACTGTTTAGATTTTTTTTTATTTTATTAAATGGTCTATAAATTTTGTCAAACAATAATTTTAAATATTATTAAGTGGTGCGGCCCTCTTCCACTTAACAGACTTTTAAAAATGAAATCATGTGAAATCATATGCCTTATTTCTTCAGATACTAAAGAATGGAGGCAGCCTTTGGAAAGTACAAATTATTCCCAACATTTTCCACTGCTACTGTTGGAGAAGACCATCTGACTGCCCAACACGGATGTCCCGAAGTGCCATAATTAAATTATACCGCTCTCATTTCCTTTACCAGTTGACTTTTTCTTCCCTTAATGAGCAGACACATGCTGTTTTATCTTGAATCTGATGGAACAGTTGATGTAAAAACATCATGCGTTGGACATTTGTGAAGCTCCTCATAATCATGTCGGGGAAGAGGTGAGCAACAATTTGAAATAGTGCCAGCTTATCTCACTGCTGACAAATGATGCCCCACAGTGCCCAGCTGGTTCAACTGTTAAAAAGGTAAAGGGACCCCTGACCATTAGGTCCAGTCGTGGACAACTCTGGGGTTGCGGTGCTCATCTCGCTTTATTGGCCGAGGGAGCTGGCGTACAGCTTCTGGGTCATGTGGCCAGCATGACCAAGCCACTTCTGGTGAACCAGAGCAGTGCACGGAAACACCGTTTACATTCCCGCCAGTGCGGTACCTATTTATCTACTTGCACTTTGATGTGCTTTCGAACTGCTAGGTTGGCAGGAGCTGGGACCGAACAATGGGAGCTCACCCCATTGCGGGGATTCGAACAGCCGACCTTCTGATCGGCAAGTCCTATATATCCTACAGAGCCAAACTAGAGGTCTTGCTACATAGCATCTCCATGACAGCACCCTGTTGCAAGGGCTGATGGAAGCTGGTGTCCCACAACATCTAAAGGGACTTAGTATATCACCACTTAGTATGGAGATGGGTCACAGCCTAGCTGGGATTGATTTTACATGTTCTGAATTTTCTCTCCCACAGGCTATTACTTTTGCTGCTTAAAAAAATTGCCTGCTGACCTTATCATAGGAATATCTCATCATCTGTTAATCCTGACATCCTTTTGTGGAAGTAACTTGCATTGCCATAACCCAATGAAAGCACCACATGTCAAAAATCAACTGAAATGACTTGCAATCCTATTGCTAGTTAATAATGATGCCTTGACTGATGATAGGTTGGAAGTTGTTAGGAACAATAATGACAATTCAAGATGTGTCAGAATGTCAAATTCATGCTTAATTCAGTGATTGGACCCTGATTGGCCACCTAAGTGATAAAAAAATGTATAAATGGATGGCATAAAGGAACATATAATAAATGACACTGTCATAAAAAATGTTCAGTATAATTAAACCTCTTGACTGTTTGGCACAGAGGAGTGTGGGATTTTATTGAGACATGATTAATCATTTCACATTATGTAAAGGTGCTTTTCTACAAAAATAATGAATTGACACTGGTGACGGACGTGGTCAATTTATGTTAGGTTTCCACTGAGTTTGAAAGAAACCACATCATTTCACAGCATTAAAAAAGACTAAATGCTCAGGTATGTTTTGCAAGAGATAGAACCATAGCTCAGTGTGATGTACAAGATGGGAACTGGCAATTGGTTAGTGCCACCCACTGACTGCAGAAATTACTTTATAGGGACTGTAAATTCAAAATCTCAGAATGTATTTTCCTTACCAAAAGAATATCTGCAAAGACATTCTTAGAAGCAGGCAACATGGAAATTTTATAATCTGAAAAGCCAACATTTACCTGAATAGAAGCAATGCCAAATTTCTGTGATTACAAAGCCACAAAGGCAATGCCTGGGTCTTTAACAACCTGGGACAAAGTTGTTTGTCAGAACACCTCCTCCCCTATCAACTGGCCCAGGTACCATGGGCAGCAGGAATGGGCGGGCCTTCTCTTTCTCCAACCAGTAGGTCTAGCTCACATGGCATAGGGCCTTCTCTGTTGTGGCACCCTGCCTATGGAATCAAACCTTCCAACATTTCTCCAATGAAAATAGGAACATCCTATTCCATAATAATATTTTACTATTTATACCCCACTCATCTGTCTGGGTGGCCCCAGCAACTCTTGGCAGCTTCCAACACATATAAAACATAACAAAACATTAAACATTTTCTAAACAGGGTTGCCTTCAGATGGCTCAGGGGTTGGATAACTGCATATCCCCCAACATTTCTCCAATGAAAATAGGGACGTTCTAAGGAAAAGCGGGACATTCTGGGATCAAATCAGAAAGCGGGGTGGCTTGGAGAGTCTGTGAAACTCTTTCCCCTCAGAGGTGTGGACAGGTCCAATGAAGGGCAAGGAAGAAGCCAGTACAAATTACCAGAAGAGAAGAAGAAGAGTTTGGATTTGATATCCCGCTTTATCACTACCCAAAGGAGTCTCAAGGCGGCTAACATTCTCCTTTCCCTTCCTCCTCCACAACAAACACTCTGTGAGGTGAGTGAGGCTGAGAGACTTCAGAGAACTGTGACTAGCCCAAGGTCACCCAGCAGCTGCATGTGGAGGAGTGGAGACGTGAACCTGGTTCACCAGATTACGAGTCTACCTCTCTGAACCACTACACCACACTGGCTCTCAGGGGTTGGCAATCCAATAGAAGGCCTGGTGCCCAACTATCTTGTGCATGTAATTCTTAGCTCTCTCTGTCTATCTGTGTATATAATATTCAATACATGCACCATTCTGAATAACAGCTTGTGAACATGTGCTGTTTCAGAGGCACCCTCCAGGGAAGCAATGAGAGTTCAACCCGGCAAAAGGACTTGAGAAGGGGTGAGGAGCTATGAGGCCTGGGAAGAGTTCTGTGGGATGCCATGAAGGCTGCATTTGGTCCCTGGTTTGATGTTCCTAACACCTGGTCTAAAAGTTTAATTCACTGTACCGCTCTATAGAATTCTATACAACAGGACGCGGGTGGCGCTGTGGTCTAAACCACCAAGCCTCTTGGGCTTGCCGATCAGAAGGTCAGCAGTTTGAGTCCGTACGACAGGGTGAGCTCCCATTGCTCTGTCCCAGCTCCTGCCAACCTAGCAGTTCAAAAGCACACAAGTGCAAGTAGATAAATAGGTACTGCTGTGGCGGGAAGGTAAACGGCATTTCCGTGTGCTCTGGATTCCGTCACGGTCTTCCGTTGCACCAGAAGCAGTTTAGTCATGCTGGCCACATGACCCAGAAAGCTGTCTGTGGACAAACATTGACTCCCTCAGCCTGAAGCGAGATGAGCGCTGCACCCCATAGTTGTATTCGACTGGACTTAACCATCCAGGGATCATTTACCTTTTTACCTTTAAACATATATACTAACTCCGCTGAGCTCAGTAGGGTTTACTCCTAACGCAAACTGGGACTGCAGCCTAAAAGAGCCGACACAAATACACTTTTCTGGTTCTGCCGAGGATTTGGGGTATGTGTGAATGTGTTTAAAATCTAATTTTGTTTCTTGGCAAGGCTGCCAACGTTTGTATATTTGCTCCAGATAGTGTTCTTAGCTAAGCCATCTGTAGAAACAAAACTCCTGGAAAATGCATCTCTTTGAATAAATGAATAAGGTTCGGCGGTGGGGAGTATGCTACACTTGATATAAATAATTGCATTTATATCTTCTTGTTACACCGTGAGAGAGGAAAGACAAACTCGCGGAGAGAGATAAAACCCTTAACCCTGAAGCCCACCCCCTTTGAGATGTCTTCACAGCTTCACCTGCCAACAATGAAACACTAACATCTCCCCATCTTTTTCTTATTTCAAGTGTGCGTATGAGAGCATTGCCTAGTTGCCTGTGTCGATAGAAAGTACATGAAAAGTCATCTGGAGAAAAAAGGCACACATTGGCTCCCGGCTGCTAAATCTTAACCGTTCTGGCGTTACATATTTGTCGAAATGGTACTGGAAGCTCATCCATTGATTTCCTTTTTTCTCCTCCTTGCCCCATGCACTGCAGCGACAGCCACCTTAGGAAGCCCGTAATCCCTTAAGCCACGAGAAACCTACTCACTGTTTGGCTTCCCAAAGCTTTAATCATCTCGATTTTTTTTTCCTTTTCTCAGTATGTGTTTCATTATGCCTGTCTGTGCTGAAGATCTTGGCCTGGGTTTTTCTTTCTTTCTTTCAAGCCAGAAGGTTTGTTACTGAAACAAGCGGCTACCTTAAAGACTAAAAGAAAGAAAGAAAGAAAGAAAGAAAGAAAGAAAGAAAGAAAGCTGTTAGCTTTTGCTCCTATTTATTAATTTTAGATAGTTTGGGGGGTGGGGGATCCAACCAACACATCCTGCCAGCGCAAAGATTTATGCTTGTACAAACAGAACTTTCTCCCATCCTCTCGTGCACCCCTAAATTTGTTCTAGGCAGTGATTTTTTTTCTAAAAAAATGTTTAGGGGTACTCTCATTTTGACTCAAGAAAATTTTATAGTTTAAATCGGGAAAAATAAATACAGTAAATGGACGAAAGTACAAAGAACATGCATTGCCCCATTTCCTACTCATATTGGAATACTGCCCTTCAACGAGGTCAAACTTTCATCAGTAAAACACCACACATCCACATTCCACACTGCTTCATACATTAAACGCTCGCTTCCGTCTGAGACTCAGGAAACACCGGGAAAGGAAATGAAGCTGCCATCAGAGGTGGTAACAACAAAACTGACCAATCACTGGGCTAGATTCCAACTTCTACTTCACACATTAAACGCTCGCTTTTGTCTGAGACTCAGGAAACACTGTGACAGGAAATGAGGTCACCATTGGGGGCAGCAACCAAACTGACAATTTACCGTGCTAGAAAAGAAACTAAAAATTTTATTCCCCTGGAATAAATTTGAGGAGGAAGTGGGGTATGCACTGGGGAGGAGAGGGCTGAGGTTCTGTTCCACAAATGCAAATCCTTGCATTGATTGGAATGTGTGAGTTGGATACCATAAGAACATAAGAAGAGGCTGATGGATCTGGCTAATGGCTCATCTAGTTAGGATCCTGTTCTCATACTGGTCCACCAGATGCCTGCGATATTGTCATTCGTGAATGACTTAAGCCCTGTTAAGCAGAGCATAAATCAGATTTTAAGTAAAAGCACAGATGAAATCCATAAAACAAATATACATGAAATAATTATCATTGAAAAGCAAGGGAAAAATCCATTTGAACTTTAAAAATGAATATAGGTATATAGTAAATTATATGAGTATAGCAAATTATATGAGTAGGATCCAGAGAACTATTTGTTGGGCACTATTATTAAAATATGTGAAAATGTCCATCTATCCAACAGATACTACACTTAGACATTTGTCAACAACTAGGTAAAGGTAAAGGACATCTGAATGGTTAAGTCCAGTCAAAGGCAACTATGGGGTTGTGGCACTCATCTCACTTTCAGGCTGAGGGAGCCAGTGTTTGTCCACAGACAGCTTTCCGGGTCATGTGGCCAGTATGACTAAACCGCTTCTGGTGCAACGGAACACCGTGATGGAAACCAGAGTGCACGGAAATGCCATTTACCATCCTGCTGCAGTGGTACCTATTTATCTACTCACACTGGTGTGCTTTCAAACTCCTAGGTTGGCAGGAGCTGAGACAGAGCAATGGGAGCTCAACCTGTTGTGGGGATTCGAACCGCCAACCTTCTGACTGGCAAGCCCAAGAGGCTCTGTGGTTTAGACCACAGCGCCACCCGCAGTCAACAACTACGGCAATAACAGAAGGAAGAAAAAGGTATAGGAGGAGGACAGGAAAGAGCTGGTGGGGCTGCAATATTGTATTTGTGCTCCAATATTCAACCCTAATTTGTATTGGCTTTTGTCCCTCTCTATTCTGAACATCATAATACAAATGATGAAGATCTAGATGCAGATGCCAATACAAATTAGGGTTCCTCCCTTGTTTTATGGATTGAGGCTTTATGCAGGCCGAAAAGAACAACAATACCTCTTTTGTGAAGCCTTTATCTAGCCCCCACCCTCAACTAAAAGGAAGCCTAAGTACAAATAATTGCATTTGCAGCCCACGTACATTCCTTATTCTTGCCTGCCTCCTAATCCACCTCTTTACTTCTCTCTTTTGTCTCCCACACTGCTTTTTCACCCAGGTACTATTTATTTATTTATTTATTTATTTATTGCATTTATATCCCAAAGAGCACAAGGTACATGCTTCTCCCCTCCCCATTTAATCCTCACAACAAACCTGTTAAGCAAAGTGTAGAAGCATTGACTGTCCCAGTGAGCTTCATGGCTGAGTGGGGATTTGAGTCCTGGTCTCGTAGGTTCTGGACAACACTCAAAGCACTGCAACCACTCTCTAAAAGAAAGGGAGCTACCTGTTTTCAAATGTGTAGTACAAACTTCACAGAACTATTTTTAACCCACCTGGCAAGGGTGTAATCCAAAAGGTGAGAGAAGGGATGGAAGAGAAATTTGACTCAATGAATTTAAAGGCAAACTATCTAATCCAGACATTTTGAAACAATGGGCAAATCAAAACAAAGCTATCCTCCAAAATTCGCACTTTTCTGAATTTTGCAATGTTGTTCTCCGGCCACACCTATTTTAGAAAAAAAATCATATGAAAAGGAATAGGTTGGTGAAAATGAAATAACATACAAAATGCATAATACTGGGAGAAAATGCTTGTCACATTAGTCCAAACTGCCTACAAAAATGTGTTTATTAGGAGAAATTTACACCAAAACGCTGAAAATTTGTATGATTTTTTTTTAAAAAAAAATCAAAATTGCTCCAAAAATTTGGAGAACTGAATTTGAGGCTGGAAAAATAAGAAATTGGAAGCACCAAACTTGATAGGTCTTTCTGTCCCTTGGTGAGAGTGAAAGGGTTCTCTTCCTGTGGCTTTCAGCTGAAGTGTGAAATGAAAAGAACATGGGTAGACTGCTGGAACAGGCAGTGTCTGAAGCAGCCCAAGAGACACCATAACCCTAACATCATATTCTAAAACCTGAAAAGACCTCTCTAGCTACACAAGATACCATCTCCAGTCATTAGCTCTCATTGACGAAACACTCTCTGGGTGTGGGAAACCTTTGTCCCGCCAGTTGTTGCTGGGCTACCACTGCCACCTTCACTTGGCCACTGGGCATGCTTGATAGGACTGATGGGAGTTGTAGTTCAGCAAAATCTGGAGAGGCAAAGGTCCCTCACCTCAGCCCTAGAGCATTGTTTCCCAAACTTGGGTCTCCAGCTGTTGTTGGACTACAACTCCCATCATCCCTAGCTGACATACTCAGTGGTCAGGGATGGTGGGAGTTGTAGTCCAATAACAGCAGGGAATTCAAGTTTGGGAAACACTGCCCTTGAGGATGGGAAAGCTCATGAGAGATGGCCATTGGTGTAGCATCTCATTATCTACTCATGTGCTTCACCAGTTGACTTTTTGCTCTGCCATGCAGCTTTTAGAACATGCTAAAAGCAAGCACTAAAGCTATGGTTTTCCCAGTAGTGATGTATGGAAGTGAGAGCTGGAACATAAAGAAGGCTGATCGTCAAAGAATTGATGCTTTTGAATTATGGTGCTGGAGGAGACTCTTGAGAGTTCCATGGACTACAAGAAGATCAAACCTTTCCATTCTTAAGGAAATCAGCCCTGAGTGCTCACTGGAAGGACAGATCCTGAAGCTGAGGCTCCAATTGATGTTGGGAAAGATTGAGGGCACAAGGAGAAGGGGATGACAGAGGACGAGATGGTTGGACAGTGCTCTTGAAGCTACCAGCATGAGTTTGACCTAACTTCGGGAGGCAGGGGAAGACAGGAGTGCCTGGCATGCTCTGGTCCATGGGGTCACGAAGAGTCGGACATGACTAAACGACTCAACAACAACAACAAAAGCAAGCACGAGCTGTTGTGCTCACCTCTTTCCTTTGCTGAAGTATTACACTTTCCAAAAAAGAAACTCCCAACAAATTTCAATAAGAAAGAAAGAAAGCTCCATGTTGTCACATTTCCTTTGGACCACATCAGTGAAAATGCAATCCCCAATTGACTGGTCACACACATTTGTAACAAAGGTAAGTAGCGACTCCACCAAGCCTCCCTCTTCCTCTCGGTGGGCTTCTGGTTATTATGATGGTGGGTTTTGACCTTCTAATTACTTCTCTGTGTTTTGGCCTCTGCTGCGCAACAAGTAGCCCGAGCACTTTTTGATCTCCTGGGCCATCAACCACCTCCTACTAATCTCAGCAGGAAAACAAACAAACTCTTGGCTTAATGAATACCTTTCAGTAATTTCAAAAGAGTTGCAGAACCTTTTTTAAAAAAAGCTTCTGTGGCTTTGAACAACTCCCTCCCTCCCCCAAACAGAAACTGGCTCCCTGCCCTTGCCTTTTCCTTTGGTTTTTAACTTTCAGAAAATTGTAATTAGAATGGTGCCTGTGTGATGCTACAACCCACCAGTCTCTTTAGCACAGGTGGATGAAAGAAGGCTGGGAGGGGGGGGGGGAAACACTTCATTAAGTTTTAAATAGAAGTCCACTTTCCCTGTTGGTTTGCTTGCCCCAGGTGTTTCATTCCAGTCCCTTAAAAAGGAATCCTTGGGAGCCATGCGACACAGGGCACACACCAGCGTATTCCTTGTTGGCATCTGAAAGGCATCCTTGGCCCATGACAGCCTACAGAGAAAAAACTTTGTTGCCCAATTTCTTTATTTGTTTTATTACATGTATATCTCACCTTTCCTCCAAAGAACTCAAGCTAATACACATGGTACTCGTTCCTTCCCCCCATATTTTAGTCTCACAACAACTCTGGTGGGTAGGTTAGGCTGACTGGGGTCAGGAAGGGAGCCGAGCTTCAAGGCTGAAAGGAATTTGAACCCAGGTCTCCCAGGTGCCTAGTCTGACACTGTGACCCCTATGCTACACTGATAAGATAAAAACCTGTTTCACTTCCCATGGTAGTTCATACTGGATTCCTCACTGGGTCATATGTAGCTCGAGAAGAACAGCTGTTCACTTGGGTCAGTCCTTTGATACTGTAGCACAGGTGTGGAGAACATGTGGCCCTGGAAATGTTGCTGAACTTAAACACCCATCAGCCACAGCAAGAAGCATGCTAGTGGCTATGGATGATGGAAGTTGTAGTTCAGAAACATCTGGAAGGTCAGAGGTTCCACACACATGTCAACAGTAAGCTACTTGCTATGAATATATTCTCTGATATTATTATTATTATTTATTATATTTGTATATAACCCCATACCTGTAGAACTGAGGGTGGTGTATCAACACAGGCTATTTTTTTTAGAGGCATCTTCATTTGCTGACTGTTGCCAGGCAACTGTCCATTTATCTAAGAGCACATGATCATGGTGTGCATACAAGAATATGCAAGGCTGGTCCCTTCTAGTGAAACATTCTCACTATCTTCTGTTGTAATTGCTTGTCCACTGGGGTTCTGGCATATGAAGTTCAGAATGGATTAGGACCCAAGTATTTAAAGGAGTACCTCCCTCAAAAGCATCAAATTCAAATTCATGTTTTGAGATTGACAGGGGGGGCCCTGTTTGTGATCCTGCCCATGGACATGACTTGTGAGGTGGTGACTGAAGAGAGGGCTTTAACTGTTGTGGTGTCCCTATTATGGAATGTCCTCCTCATGGAAGTGCAGTTGTCCTCATACTTTTAATTTTTAGTTGTCAGCTGAAGGCATACTTGTTTGTCCAGATTTTTGGGAGATAAATCTGACTAGAATCTAGCAATGTTAGTCCTGTTGTCCTACGCTGTTGTTTTTAGGGGAATACACTGATAACTGGATTCACTTTGTATAAGTATTATTAGAAAGCATCTACTCGGTGTCTTTCTAATTTGACTTGTTATTTATGTCAGAATCAGATCAGTTAAATTCAAATCACTGGTTTCCCATATTAACTATAAAGGAAAATCCAAAAACAGCTGTAACTCCCCACTACTTTTCACAGAAGTGGATGAAGTTTTCAGGCAAAGGAGCCTCTCCAGAGTGTATTATGCTTGCCAAATTGTCCATCTAGGGATTTTCATGCAGATAAACCCCAAAGTTTTATTGAAAATGAAAAGCCTCCAGGCACTGCTAACCTGATCATTCCTGTCAGCAAAAAGTCCTGGGGAAGAATTTTTGCTTGTGCAAAGGGGCTCCCCGTTCCACTATGCACCTCCCTCCAAAATTGGCTCAGAAGGGGATGGGGACAGAACATCAGACAGGTAGAAAGGCTGGGGTTGTTCCATCTGGCAAGCTGAAACTCTTTTGCAGATGGGACATTTCTCAAAGGGCAACACTGAATTCTTCCCTCTGAATTCTTACTTTTTGGCCAGAATGAATGAAATTTGTAGACATGGTTGAGTCTTCTGTGGAGATGAAGCTGCCAGCTTTCAAAACAATAGGTACTGTGGTTCTTTCACGGGGGACACTACTATTTTGGGATGGGTAGAATAGAAACCACTTGGCCTCTCGCAGTGTTTCGTGGGCAATCAGTCTGAAAGCCGGTGACACTGAGGAGTGTCCTCCCCTAGGTAAGTGGGTAATAGCAGACTGTCAATGATCAACACAGCTGAGAACTTATTTAAGGGTCAAGTAAGGTAAAGGTAGGGACGCAGGTGGCGCTGTGGGTTAAAGCCTCAGCGCCTAGGGCTTGCCGATCGAAAGGTCGGCGGTTCGAATCCCTGCGGCGGGGTGCGCTCCCGCTGCTCGGTCCCAGCACCTGCCAACCTAGCAGTTCGAAAGCACCTCCGGGTGCAAGTAGATAAATAGGGACCGCTTACCAGCGGGAAGGTAAACGGCGTTTCCGTGTGCGGCTCTGGCTTGCCAGAGCAGCGATGTCACGCTGGCCACGTGACCCGGAAGTGTCTCCGGACAGCGCTGGCCCCTGGCCTCTTAAGTGAGATGGGCGCACAACCCCAGAGTCTGTCAAGACTGGCCCGTACGGGCAGGGGTACCTTTACCTTTACCTTTAAGGTAAAGGTAAGGGAACCCTGACCATTAGGTCCAGTCGTGGCCGACTCTGGGGTTGCAGCACTCATCTCGCTTTATTGCCTGAGGGAGCCGGTGTACAGCTTCTGGGTCATGTGGCCAGCAGGACTAAGCCACTTCTGGCAAACCAGAGCAGTGCACGGAAATGCCGTTTACCTTCCCACCTATTTATCTACTTGCACTAGAGTGCTTTCAAAATGCTAGGTTGGCAGGAGTAGGGACCGAGCAATGGGAGCTCACCCCATCGTGGGGATTCGAACCGCGACCTTCTGATCAGCAAGCCTTAGGCTCTGTGGTTTAACCCACCGTGCTACCCACATCCCAAGGGTCAAGTAGACTTAGCTAATTGCGGGGAAAGTGCCAGACCTAGAGGGGAGAGGCAACCAAACTTAATAAAGACTATAATACTGGATGGCAGGAATTCAATGTAATGAAATCAGAGGTACCCAAAAACTGAAGCCAGGTGGGTGAAACTTTGAGCAAACAAAGGAAAACTGGGAGAAAACAACTGGAAAAACATAAAAAGCAACACTCGCACACAGTGGTTGAGGGTGAGAGATGACAGGCTCTAAAAGAGGTTTGCAGAAACCTAAGGAAAAATAAGAGAAAAACAGAATGGTTTGAGGAATGGGGGACAGAAAGAGTTTAGAATAAACAAGGAACAAATAAATAAATTAATTAGTCATAACCAGTCTAAAGCAATCTGAGAGGGGAGGGAGGCAGCAGAATGAAAGGAAACTGATTGAAGTATTAGTTTTTAATTGTATATTAGAAAGCAGAAAGTGATTGGAAAGGATGCTAATCATCCAGCCTGCTTTCCCAGGAGTGAAAAAGAAACATCACTTGAACGGAACATCCCTCCCACAAATCACTGTGATTAGAAAACAATTCCCTGTGATTAAAGCCTAGGTCTGCCTCTCCTATTAAAATATCCCAGTCTAGAGTTGCCATACACCCAGAATTAGGTCATACTAACCCCCCCACAAAAAAACACTCAACAACTTTTCTGATCGCAACCCTATCCCAATCCCCACCTCTCCACTCCTTACTCACTTGAGGTCAGACTGTTACCCTAGTTAGTTGGTTTCCTTTTTTTTAAAATGAAAAAGGCAAAATGCAGTTCTTCCCCCAAACCACAGAAGAACTTGTAACACAGCCTGCTCCTCAAAGTGTTTGTGATGCGGTCAACGGAGAAACTGACCACTGCAGTGAAGGAATGGGTTTCTGTGCAGTCAGTTTGAAACGGGACCCAAAATCCACTTTTTTCCTTTTACAAGGGAGCATTTCTAAAATGCTATAACTTGAGCTCTTGAGCCAAAACCCAGCTGTATAAACAAGTGCTCAAAGCTCTCTCCTTTATCAGTCCGCGACACCTAATGAATGGCCTTGTCCATTCCAAAGTGGAGTCAGGTCTGACAAGAGACCCGGAAATGGTGCCAGGAGTGCTCTTAGAGTTGGTGACCTTCCTGCCCCAAGATAAGAGTATAGGAACAGGAACAGGAACAACCTTTTATGGTCAAGAGTACCGGAACAGGAATATCTGTTTATGGTCATGGATGTCAACTTACGTGTATGAGCTGACGTGGTTGGATTCTTGGGGAAGGGGGGGAGAGGGTGCCTGGAGGATATATATACTGCATGAAATTTCTCATTTCTTTGGACTTGCTGTGAACTGACCACGCAAGTGCCTTCTGCTATCCAGAGAGCAGAATAAACTCTTTCTCTGAATCAACCTCGGTGTCATTTGACTTCCTTTCTCCATCCTGGGAGCAATGCAGACCCCACCACTTTAGACTGGTAAAGTCTAAAAAGGCTACAGCAGTATCATCATGTGATTCAGCTGGAGAAAACAGTAACGCTGATGTTTGCCTGAATCTGTACTCAACAGAATCTAGGCTCAGCTGTCAGGATTGCTGTCGGCAGCTCCTGGCTGGTTGCCCAGGAAAGTATAAAGACAAGGGAAAGTTTCTCACAGTCCTTTTTTATTTCAAACTTTACAGAGAGAGGCTATAGAACCCAGCCTCTTGGATAATGGCATTGTTCCGAGTGAATCTCCAACCCCCGTCTCTCCCACTTCCTCATTCGTCATCATCATCACCTCCTCTATGGGTGACGCTAAGTGCCCTCTGTCTTTGAGCTCTTTGCTCTCCTACTTCTAAGGCCTGCCGGGTTCTGGAATGGTCTGGGATGCTTTCTAGGGACAACATGTCTGCCAGCTGCTGCTCCAGCTCTGCCTGTTCCCCTTCTCCCATTATTTCCCAACTTTCCCTGATTTTACAATCATTTTGACATTTCAAAACCTGACTTCCTTTCCCCACTTTCTGCGGTTCTTTAAATTTATTTTTACAATCTTCTGCATATGCTAATTAACATAATTTGCTCATTTATTTATCTTCTTTGAATATACATTCTTATGAAACTGCAGGTTATTATAATAATCCTGCAAATGTTTTTTATCTGTTTACAATTTATCTGTAAATATTCAACATACCATTTACATTCTTTTATAAAAAGTTTGCTATCTTGATTTCCCATTCTTCTGCTAAGTTTTGCAATTTCTGCATATTCCATACGTTTTTGTATCCCTTTGCTGGAACTTCATCTTCTTTGTTGAATGTGTATTCTTCTTTACTCTTTCTCTTCCTTTTAAATATTTGAAAATATTCAGCATGCCTTCCCTTCAGTCTCCTTGAGCCTAGCTTGCCTGAGTTGCTCCCACATTTCTTCAAATCTTGCTCAAATGTTTCCTTCACCCTTGCTGAAAATCTGAGAGATTCCTTTAGAATTGTTCCAAAATAATTGGCATGGGGCTGCCATGATAGAAATGAATGGAGTCATTGCCATGAATGAATATACTGGACAAAGTTAATATCTCCTTGTTGAATTTATTGATAAATCAGACTCCCAGGTTATGTTGTTGTTGTTTAGTCGTTTAGTCGTGTCCGACTCTTCGTGAGCCCATGGACCAGAGCACGCCAGGCACTCCTGGCTTCCACTGCCTCCTGCCGTTTGGTCAAACTCATGCTGGTAGCTTTGAGAACACTGCCCAACCATCTCGTCCTCTGTCATCCCCTTCTCCTTGTGCCCTCCATCTTTCCCAACATCAGGGTCTTTTCCAGGGAGTCTTCTCTTCTCATGAGGTGGCCAAAGTATTGGAGCCTCAGCTTCAGGATCTGTCCTTCCAGTGAGCACTCAGGGCTGATTTCCTTCAGAATGGAAAGGTTTGATCTTCTTGCAGTCCATGGGACTCTCAAGAGTATCCTCCAGCACCATAGTTATGTTAAAACACTGCAAAGTCTTGACAAGTCCAACTAAACATACTAAGGTCATTTTTATAAACCTTATTACAAGAGATAGTGCACCCCGAAAAAAATACATTCCCTTTTAAAACCATCCTACTGTCACATTATTTTATTCCGATCAATGATTTTACATTTCTGAGTGCAGGAATATTTAAGCCTTTGCCTTCCCAACCTTCTAATTCTGAGGCAGAAATCATTTATAACAGGTTCTGTCCTTTGTGCCTTTTCAGTGTTACTGGATTCTCACCTTTCATTCTGGTCTAAGCTCCTAATGTAATATATTCAAAACTTTAGTTCTGCTTCACTTTCCATATTAGGGCGATGGGTAGTGGAAGTGCATGCAGCATTTAGAGGGAAGTCAAAAACTTTTTATTATGTAAAGTCAAAGACTTATTATTATTTAAAGAGCAGGGTTTTATTCCAAAAAGGAAAGAAATTGGATATTCTGATATGGCAATTTTTGTTACGGAACAGAGAAAATAGCTTGCATTCATGTTGATGTGTGTTCTTCCTTCTTATAAAATTAGGCCAATTAACACTTCCTACTTAGTTCCAAGGTGTGATATAATGGTGTTAAATGGGCTCGGATCTAAATGTTACAGGTCAACTGGTCTGTGTGGTTAGCCTGACGTTAGCTTGTGCTTGGAGGGCACCCCACTGTTGCATTTTGAGGCCCACTGGTCTTTATCCAGGGGAGGGCTGATCCCTATCTTGGCAAACCCACATTTGCTGGAAATTGGGGCAACTCGAATGCTGAGGCCGCAGAGGACCAGTGGCTACCAGTTTCCCCTGCCTGTGGCCTTCCACATCCATTGTTTCCCTAGCAATGCCTAGACACACCTTGATTCTTTCGGATCCAATGGCACAACAATAGAACAACAAAAAGTCCTTAGCACAGGGTTTCTCAAACTTTCTACCCCAGAGCCCACTTGAGGTGGCTAAAGATTACCGAGGCCCACCAGCTGCAAAATGGCAGTGGGGGCACAGAGCCAGTCACAAAGAGACAGAGTTTAGTCTAAGTGTGAATTTCAAAGAATTTCAAAGCATTTTATTCATTATCTTTTTTTAAAAAAATATTTATTCCAGTTTTAAAAATTACAAAAAGAAAACACTAAATTAAGCAAGAAAAAAACAAGACAATACATCACCATGAATACAGACAAGCAAAAAATAAAAAAACCCAGAAAAATACAAACAATTAAGAAAAAAAGAAAAAGAAAAAGAAAAAGAAAAAAACAAATCAAACCTTCCCATAACTTATTTTTCCTTTGCTTGTTTCCTTGACCTCCTCACACCTCCCTTTTTTGTATTCTAGTTCAATTAGACATTTCAGCAAATCCTTTCCATCTTTGTTTTTATCCTAATAATTTGTCTTAACATACTGTAGTTTTACACTCTCTTCTTTCACCAATTAACTATCCATTTTTACTTAATCCTTTATATCATTTCTGCTAAAGCCACATAACTTCATTCCAACATCCTTCTAACATTCCTTAATTTTACAATGTTTCTGTAAATAAACTTTAAATTTCTTCCAATCTTCTTCCACTGACTCTTCTCCCTGGTCTCGGATTCTGCCAGTCATTTCCGCCAGTTCCATATAGTCCATCACCTTCATCTGCCATTCTTCCCGGGTGGGTAAATCTTGTGTCTTCCAGTACTTTGCAATAAGTATTCTTGCCGCTGTTGTGGCATACATAAAGAAAGTTCTATCCTTCTTTAACACCAATTGGCCGACCATGCCCAGGAGAAAGGCCTCTGGTTTCTTCAGGAAGGTATATTTAAATACCTTTTTCATTTCATTATAAATCATCTCCCAGAAAGCCTTAATCTTTGGGCACGTCCACCAAAGGTGAAAGAATGTACCTTCAATCACTTTACACTTCCAACATTTATTTTCGGGCAAATGATAAATTTTTGCAAGCTTGACTGGTGTCAGCATTTTATTCATTATCAGGCTTTGGAACAAAAATTTTGGATCCATGCAAGAAGAATAAACCTGTTAAAAGCAGTGACAGCAAAAACACACTGGCAATCAAAAGACGCAGCAAAAGGCCATAAGAACAACATACATAACTTTACAGCAGAAAAGATGAAAACACAGATTTAGAATTTTATTAAAATTACTATGTCCAGGGTCCTTTTAATAACACCATCAAGACATCCTCTAAGGTTTCCCCTTAGTTGAAGGCTCTATTTCTTGGGACATAGGCTGTTCCTTGATCAAACAGTTCCAATTGCAAATAGAAAGACATTTGTAGAGGAATGATCTCAGTCCAAAATGAAGAGTTTAGGGCTCGGAGAGAGACATTTACAGGAGCTAGTGGTAGTAGTTTATTTAAAAAGATTGATATGTCTCTCAGTGAACAAAAGCCACCAAGTGGTTTACATAAAACAACAGAAGATATTAATCAAAAATACAGATAAATTCAAACAGGTTTGTAAACCTATTAGTGTAAACTCACCAGCAGGAAAAGTGGCTTTTGTTCTATAGCTCAGTTTTATGCTTGCTAGAAAGAGTGGTCTAATTACCAACTTGGATGCATGAAGCAAGAGGTCAATGGTAATCTAATGGAAACAATGTCTTGTGTAGGAAAATGTAGTTGTACTTCTCTGTGGATGGTACCTCACTGGGAATGTTTTTTTGCAAGAGGGAGGTGTTAGTTTGGGTCTGCAAAAAAAGAAATATTGATTGACTCTGGAGTTATTCTAGGATATGCTTGCAAACAATTAACAAAAGACTCTCTTGTATAGATCCCACCTGTCAATTACTCTGGCTGCCCTTTTTACAGACAAGAGGGATTTTCTCCCCCTCTGTTTATTTTTTACAGACCCACTGACCTGTAAACCTGACATTTACTGTTACGCACTTGTGCACATTTCAGCTGCTCTCGGATTCATGCTTCGGACTGGAGGGGCAAAGGTCCAAACAAATGGCTTTGACACCTTCAGAAACAAACAAGTCGAGGAGAGTAAATGCTAAGATGATTACAGATGCCATTGCTTGTGCATTTAAATAATATATAGTGCTCAGGACGATTTGAGGTTGGCGAGGCAGATGATGAAACGCCAACCTTGAATCTTACATTTCAGAACTTCTGAATAGGATCGCTAACTCACTCTTTCATACCAAGTCCCGGTAAAGTTTAGGATTTGCTTGAACAAGCATGTCTACCCCACCGTGGAGCTGCCTCCATATTTCTCACAGGTTTTGTTGCTGTCTCCACTGTTCCTGTCACTGAACACCTGGAGGATTTGTGAGCTGTGCCAACTGGACATCATCCAAGCTCATTTGAGAATATTCCATCACAATTCTGCTGAAGACAGTTGCTTCAAACTGCTAAGGCAGGCAAGGAATAAGAGCTGTAGTATCAGGAGGCCCCCCCCCCCCACTTTTCCTCACCGCATTGTACTTTTCAAGAGAGATACATCTTACAAGAGAATGAAATGTAGAACAGGCCCTCAAGTACTCGAAGAACCAAGAAAACTATTTAAATAAAAATCTGAAAAGGAATGGGTAGAGCTTATGGGAATGAACATGTCTATCTTCTCTTTGTGTAAATTTCTCATGTCCTTCCATCCCATTTTCACATCAATTTACTTTTTTAAAAAATCCTCATGGAATCCTTATTAAAAATCATATTGAAATGATAATTATGTGCTGGAATGTGTATATTTATTTCAGTGTATACATTTCTAAATGGATTTTATCCTAAAGTATACTCTTTTAAAAATGCATGTGGATACTTTTTTTTTTTTTTTTTAGCAAAGACCCCTATAAGAAATTTCAGACCAGAGCAATATCTAAAGCATAATTATATTCCAATCCATGTATTAGTCCGGGAGGTGTGAATCAGATTAGCTCACGAAATTCTCCAACATCCCTGCTGCCTTAAACCAAGTTGCCAAACAACTGATCCACTGAGTCCAGCCCAGACTGGAAGTCGCTCTCCAATGTACCAGTCTTGCTATCTGAAATCCTTTGACCTGGAGGTGGCACGGACAGCAAGCATCTGGAACTATATGGAAGCAAATGTTTCTCACAATGTAGTTGCTGTGATGAAAGGTAAATTCAGTGCTTCGACAATGGCCTTAGAAGTGATCACATGGAAAGGTACCATGCTATAATCTGAGGCCCATGATACAGTTATCAGCTTATGGAGTATCAAGTATGATACTAAAGCCTAAGAAATGAATGGATACAATCTATTTAACACAAACATGGGCAACCTTTCTCAGCCTCATGACCACATTCTTTCAAGCTCAATATTCTGGGGGGCACACGGCAATGATGGGGGTGGGCAAGAGGCAAAAGTGAGGCAGAGCAATGGCTGTGACTCTCATTTTGTACAGTAGGGTAAGGAAAAGGTAAAGGTAAAGGACCCCTGGATGGTTAAGTCCAGTCAAAGGTGATTATGGGCTTGCGGTGCTCAACTCGCTTTCAGGCCAAAGGACCTGCCATTCGTCCACAGACAGCTTTCCAGGTCATGTGGCCAGCATGACTAAACCGCTTCTCATGCAACAGAACAGTGTGATGGAAACCAGAGCGCATGGAAACCCTGTTTACATTCCCGCCACAGTGGTACCTATTTATCTACTTACATTGGTGTGCTTTCGAACTGCTAGGTTGGCAGGAGCTAGGACAGAGCAATGGGAGCTCACCCCTTCGCAGGGATTCAAACTGCCGACCTTCTGATTGGCAAGTCCAAGAGGCTCAGTGGTTTAGACCACAGCGCCACCCGCATACGGTTTGGTACTGCATTCTAGCCACATGAAGGCCAGAGGTTTCTGCACCACCCTTAGTTACATCTCTTAATCCTGAATCCTGTAAGCAAGAGGCATTATCACATATCATTGATACGTTTCAGCCAGGCAAAAGTACTTAAGAGAGATGTGCAGTAGGGCAAACAAGAGGTGTGGCCTAGCAAGGGGGTATGGCTGTGGGAGAATCCCAAAAGTAAAATAGAGAGGCCTAGGGAGTCTGCATTCATACCACGGGGCTGAGGTTTCTCACCCCATTTTAAGATCTACTTTAACAACTTGGGACATACTATCCATATCCTAATGTGGTGTAGTGGTTAAGAGTGGTAGTCTCGTAATCTGGGGCACCGGGTTCACGTCTCCACTCCTCCACATGCAGCTGCTGGGTGACCTTGGGCTAATCACACTTCTCTGAAGTCTCTCAGCCCCACTCACCTCACAGAGTGTTTGTTGTGGGGTAAGAAGGGAAAGGAGAGTGTTAGCCGCTTTGAGACTCCTTCGGGTAGTGATAAAGCGGGATATCAAATCCAAACTCTTCTTCATCTCTTCTGGTAATTTGTACTGGCTTCTTCTTGCTTTTCATTGGACCTGTCCACACCTCTGAGGGGAAAGAGTTTCCCAGACTCTCCAAGCCACCCCGCTTTCTGATTTGATCCCAGAATGTCCCGCTTTTCCTTAGAACATCCCTATTTTCATTGGAGAAATGTTGGAGGGTATGTTGTTGAAACATTATGCATGCAACACATATCAATTTGATAAGCAGAAAACATCACTGTGACTAATACACTGGGGAAAATTCAGGAGTGGGGAAATTGAAGCGAGTCCTGTGAAGAATTCAACACCAGGTAGTTTCAGAGGTCAACAAGGCCTGTGTTAGCCAGATATTTCAGTTGCTTATGCACAGTCGATAGGAACCAGACATCTACCGTTATTTCACCTCTAAAGTGCTAGTTGTTGTTGTTTAGTCGTTTAGTCGTGTCCGACTCTTCGTGACCCCATGGACCAGAGCACGCCAGGCACTCCTGTCTTCCACTGCCTCCTGCAGTTTGGTCAAACTCATGTTAGTAGCTTCGAGAACACTGTCCACTGTCCTCTATCGTCCCCTTCTCCTTGTGCCCTCCATCTTTACCAACATCAGGGTCTTTTCCAGGGAGTCTTCTGATAGGAAGTGGGTTACTTCTTTGAGTTTTTGAAAGACTGTAAGCCTCCATCTTTTTATGCATGGTCTGACATACTTCACATAAGAGTCCTCTCCTCTGGGTCAGTTCCTATGTGGAGAGCCTGTATTAATATTAGAAAGCAGAAAAGGTAACCAAAATAATCAAGGGACTGCTGCCCTTTGGATGTTGTTAGACTCTAGCTCCTCGTCAACCCCAATCAGCATTACCAATGGTCATGAATGATGGCAGAAACGGAACACGGCAAATATTAAAGGTGTTGGTTATCAAAGGTTTTGGAAGCAGTTTTTAGATGCTTAGCTGGAATTATTATACAAGCTTTAATAATGTACCGCACCCTTAAAAAAAACCACCTGCTTGCTTAATAACTCATTTACAGATACTTAAAATTAAACATTGTGTCTTTCTGAAGCTGCTCCCTGCTTGTATCCTAGTAGCAAATCTGGTTAACAAACCTTTTTTTTTTTTTTTTTTTTTAAAAAAAAAGAGCAATTTGAAAATAAGCCCATCTTATTTCTTTTATTATCCATGAGCTGTTCAGTCAGGAATTGTCTGCAATAATTAGCATGAGAATATCTCCTTGATGACATTCAAACGACATAAAAGAGGCCCGTGCTTCTTCGATCAAAGAGCATATTTATGAACTGAAACTCCAAAAGGCTGAAGTTCTGATAGTATTATTTTAATGATAATTTCTCCATATGATTTGAGAATTTGTTAAAGCTTAACTTCTAGAAACTCTAATAGCAAGGCTCTTCATTAGGCTTCTGCCACTTTCCAGACTGGCACATACACAAAAGGAAATCTGGTAAAAACAAACATATAGGGGGGAAATTGCTATTCAGATTTGAAAGTGGATAATGCTGAATGCTGTACAGAAATATGAATAAATTTATCTTTTGATCTCCTTCTAACAATTCCATGAATGGTGAATAGGAAAAATCCCATTCTGGAATCGGAAGCCATTATATCAATTGAATTTCTCATTTATTTAGTGGTTATGGTGGCCTCTTGCAAATAACAGTGGGAATATATAATGCATTATTTTCATTGCTTCCTTGGTCGTAAGGCCCTGCGGATTTATTGGGGCAATTAATGCGGTCCTTTTTTATTCCTTTAGAATGAATCTTGATTTTGCTCCCCGGAAGTAAGGAATTGCAAACACAGTGATGGGACACCTGCACACATTTGCATCCCTTTCACAGCCCTGCTGTGAGTGCTGAAAACCCTTTCCACCTGGCCTAGGGGGCGAGGACCACCAGACTCACCTTGCTCTGCTTCAGAGGCTCCTGGGAGGCCAGAGAGACATTGCCCTGCTGTGAGTGGTGAAGAGCCCAGACTCAGTGGAACAAACTCTGGGCTTGGGGCAACTGTCTAAAATGCTTTAAATGTTTTAAAATGTTTTTAAATAGTTTTTAATCTGCAGCATTTTAAATTTTGTTTTGCTTTTGTTGTGTTGGGGGGTGGGATAAATGTTTAGTTGGGGTTAGGGATTACTTTAATTTTAGTAGAACTGTAAAATGTGTTGCTTATTATTAGTTTCTACTGTTTTATTAGGGTGGCACTGTGGGTTAAACCACAGAGCCTAGGACTTACTGATCAGAAGGTCGGCAGTTCGAATCTGCGTGACGGGGTGAGCTCCCGTTGCTCAGTCCCTGCTCCTGCCAACCTAGCAGTTCGAAAGCACGTCAAAGTGCAAGTAGGGAAGGTAAACAGCGTTTCTGTGCGCTGCTGTGGTTTGCCAGAAGCGGCTTAGTCATGCTGGCCACATGACCCGGAAGCTGTACGCTGGCTCCCTCGGCCAATAAAGCGAGATGAGCACCACAACCCCAGAGTCGGGCACAACTGGACCTAATGGTCAGGGGTCCCTTTACCTTTACTGTTTTATTGGTTTATTGTACAGTCTGCATATCCTATTCTGAAGGGGAGAGGGTCAGGGCTGCCTTTGAGTGGGCCCCAGCGAACAGAATGACTGGGACAGGTTCCTTGGGGAGGGTGTGTGCACAGGAACACCTGATCTCAGTGATCACGGGTATGAAGAGGAGTCATGCTAGGACCAGTCCATGTCATTACTGTGTACTCCATCTGGTACACAGGCTGAGATCCTACCTGCCCGCGGACTGTCTCACCAGAGTGGAGCATGCTCTGGTTATCCCTTGCTTGGACTACTGCAATACGCTCTACATGGGGCTACCTTTGAAGATGACCCAGTAACTGCAATTAACCCAGAATGCAGCAGCTAGACTGGTGACTGGGAGTGGCCACCAAGACCATATAACACCAGTCCTGAAAGACCTGCATTGGCTCCCAGTACGTTTCCAAGCACAATTCAAAGTATTGGTGCTGACCTTTAAAGCCCTAAATGACCTTCGCCCAGTATACCTGAAGTAGCATCTCCACCCCCATTATTCAGCCCAGACTCTGAGGTCCAGCTTCAAGGGCCTTCTGACAGTTCCCTCCCTGCGAGAAGTGAGGTTATAGGGATCCAGGCAGAAGGTCTTCTCAGTAGTGGTGCCCGCCCTGTGAAACGCCCAACCATCAGATGTCAAGGAAATAAACAACCATCTGACTTTTAGAAGACATCCGAAGGCAACCCTGTATCGGGAAATGTTTAATGTCTAATGTTTTACAATTTTGTGTGTGCTGTAAGCCACCCAGAGTGGCTGGGGAAACTCAATCAGATGGGCAAGGCATAATAATAATTAATAATAATAATAATAATAATAATAATAATAATAATAATTTGTGCTCTTCAGATTGTGCCCATAAACTCTCTAGATTTAAATTATCTAGGTTTGTTTTTAAGTTTCTCTTGTGAATTTTATTTATAGCTGCTTAGTTTTAAAGGTTTTTTTTTAAAAAAACAAAAAAACAAAAAAAAACCAGATCCTTGAGGTGAGCCTGGAAATGGACCCGGAGGCAGTGTGTTAAGACTGGTGAGATGTGTTATTTTGGCTCATTTCCAGTTAGTGATCTAGCTAACATGTTCTGCACTTAATTGCAATTTTGAAACTGTCTTCAAGGGCAGCCCCACAGACAACACATTATGGAACCCAACCGGTATGCTAAGCAGAGCATGAATATCTTTAATTCTACCCATCCAAAGTAATGAGATCAGACCCAAATTCAGAATGAGAAGAGATTTGGGAGCGGGGGGGGGGGGGAGGAGAGGAGAGTGCAGTAGGAATAAAAGATGTTGTTGTTGTTTAGTCGTTTAGTTGTGCCCGACTCTTCGTGACCCCATGGACCAGAACACGCCAGGCACTCCTGTCTTCCACTATCTCCCACAGTTTGGTCAAACTCATGCTGGTAGCTTCAAGAACACTGTCCAACCATTTAGTCCTCTGTCGTCCCCTTCTCCTTGTGCCCTCAATCTTCCCCAGCATCAGGGTCTTTTCCAGGGAGTCTTCTCTTCTCATGAGGTAGCCAAGTACTGGAGCCTCAGCTTCAGGATCTGTCCTTCCAGTGAGCACTCAGGGCTGATTTCCTTCAGAATGGATAGGTTTGATCTTCTTGCAGTCCATGGGACTCTCAAGAGTCTCCTCCAGCACCATAATTCAAAAGCATCAATTCAGCCTTCTTTATGGTCCAGCTCTCACTTCCATACATCACTACTGGGAAAACCATAGCTTTTACTGTACGGACCTTTGTTACTATTAGCTGAATATCAGGAAGGTTTTCAGATGAGAAAATCGTTTGGTTGCAGATGGTTATTTATTGATAGCAACCAAAGTACAACATGAGACAAACAGTTTGCCAGCTGTAGGTGACAGCAAAGGTCAGGCGGGAAAGGAAAGAAAGGAATCATACAGAAGCAACGATGAGAACAGCAACCAATATTTACAGCAGGGAAAACAGCAAGAGCTAGCAGAATCTCAAGGAAATAATATCAGGATAGGAACTGCAACCAATGAGTGGAGGGTGAAAATCGAGCCAAGGGCAGCAGGCTTAAATAGAATGGCTATCTGCACACAGAATTCTAAGCATGCCCCTATCCATTAAACACTGTTAGCAGCTGGAATTAATTGCAGAGTTTGGTCTTATGCCTAAGGAAATGGATATATCAGGGTGGGAGGGAAGAGTTAACAACAATGCCAAAGTGTCAATAGCAGGTGTTTGAACGTTAGGCAAATATTAAAAAAGGAAGAAAAGGAATCAGGAAAACTTTTTAAACTCTGCCTCCCCCTTCTGCTGTCTTTCTGAAGTCGCCCCAACTCAGCATCAATCATTTGCTCCACAGGTGACCAGGTAGAGATCATTGCATGCAGCCATGTGAATACAGCCTGCTGCTCTATGTGACGATCTGCAAGCTGAAGAAATAAGCGAAAACTAGAATTCAAAAAGGAATAACCCTGCTCCATAACAGCACAGCCAAGAAAAGAGAAGATCTTTCTCAACCACCTTCTCCCCATATCACATTGGGTTGTATCTAACTATGTCATTCCCCAGAATAGACCTAGTGGAATCAATGGGTTTAAGTTAGTAATCATCATCTTCCTCCTTTTAACGTTGTGTTTACTCCAGATGCTCACTTTGTTCTCTCTTATGAAGGCTCACAGGGATGCGGGTGGCGCTGGGGGTTAAACCACAGAGCCTAGGGCTTGCCGATCAGAAGGTCGGTGGTTCAAATCCCCATGACAGGGTGAGCTCCCATTGCTCGGTCCCTGCTCCTGCCAACCTAGCAGTTTGAACGCATGTCAAAGTGCAAGTAGATAAATAGGCACCACTCTGGCGGGAAGGTAAACTACGTTTCCATGCACTGCTCTGGTTCGCCAGAAGCGGCTTAGTCATGCTGGCCACATGACCTGGAAGCTGTACGCCGGCTCCCTCGGCCAATAAAGCGAGATGAGCACTGCAACCCCAGAGTCGTCCGTGACTGGACCTAATGGTCAGGGGTCCCTTTACCTTTTACCTTTATGTAGGCTCACAAACAGGGGCTGCCAACACAGTTTCATTAATGACTGTTATGGACACCACAAGCAAAAGAGCCCATGAGACTGGATCTATGCCCCCAATGGGTTCTTGGCCTTGTGTCTTTTAGACAGAATTCCTTAAGTCCATACAGTAATGGAGGGAAGGGCTACAGCTAAGTTGTTGAGCACCTGCTTTGCATGCAGAATGTCCCAGGTTAAATCCTCAACATCTCCATGTAGAACAGAGAGAGCCCAGTCAGAAATCTTGGAGAGCCAGTTAGCCTAGGCAATGCTGAGCTAGATCTGACTCAGGTCTGACTCAGTATAGTGCAGCTTCCTATTTAGTTATACAAACATACGTCACATGAAGAATGATGTCCATTTTCTGAGGAAAGGTCATAATTATCTCCCACTTGGACTATTGCAATGCGCTCTACCTTTGAAGGTAACCTAGAAACTACAACTAATCCAGAATGCGACAGCTAGACTAGTGACTGGGAGTGGTTGCCAAGACCATATAACACCAGTCCTGAAAGACCTACATTGGCTCCCAGTATGTTTCTGAGCACAATTCGAAGTGTTGGTGCTGACCTTTAAAGCTCTAAATGGCCTTGGCCCAGTATACCTAAAGGAGCATCTCCACCCCCATTGTTCAACCCGGACACTGAGGTCCAGCTCCGAGGGCCTTCTGGCGGTTCCTTCACTGTGAGAAGTGAGGTTACAGGGAACCAGGCAGAGGGCCTTCTCAGTAGTGGCACCCGCCTTGTGGAATGCCCTCCCATCTGATGTCAAGGAAATAAACAACTATCTGGCTTTTAGAAGACATCTGAAGGCAGCCCTGTTCAGGGAAGTTTTTAATGTTTGATGTTTCAGCATGATTTTAGTCTTCTTTGGGGAGCCACCCAGAGTGGCTGGGGAAACCATTGAAAAGTATTATTATTATTATTATTATTATTATTATTAGCATTAATATCATGTCATATTTTCTGTACAATAGCCATACCCACAAGCCTGCTTACTCTCCATCCTGCCTGCTGCCTACTGTGCCACTTGTGTCACATGTTTCGCAGTCACGATAAAGTTTTGGTTTCTTACGGATAAGTTGAGGACATGATACTCCGCATTGGCCTGTTTCTTTCTCCAACGCTTAATCATATGTTTCCTAAGTAATGGATGATGCCACTTAGCAGCCAGAGCTCCTGATCCATCATCTTCTGAAAACATTGCAGGTGCACTGCTGGTACCATATGGTAACCTTTTCTGACTGGACAGCCCCTTTGTGTGTGTTCACAGCACAGAATATTTATTAACACAGTTCTGACTCATATGCTGAAAGAGTCTTTTTTCATTTGTACATTTTGTCTAATAGTGCTATATATAGATTTTAGGTTTGGAAACCTTAAATTGGTTTCTGTCTTCAATTTCAATAATAATAAATGATAATTAATAATTAATAATTTACACAAATGTATTCATAAATCATTGCACTTTTCAGTGTCTGTTGTTTTATGTTTAGGCAGAGATGCCATTTTGTTATGTATGGGTTTGTTTGTTTGTTTTTTAATGTTGGTTTTATTGTGTCCCCTGTTTTTAATGCCTGTCTTTATCACTATTTTTAAAGATAAACACTTCACCTTTAAAATAGTGATAAAAACAGACATTAAAAACAGGGGACACAATCTGCACAATTTTATGTAAAGCTCTAAAGTATTTTAAAAAAATTAATTGGTGTATTAATCAAGTAAAATATATAAATAAATGTTTTAATGCCAATATGTGTGTTTGTGTAATATCTGTGTTAGTATATAAGCATGTGTGCATATCGCTTATATGTACAGTGGTGCCTCGCAAGACGAAATTAATCCGTTCCGCGATTCTCTTCGTCTAGCGGTTTTTTCGTCTTGCGAAGCAAGCCCATTGACGACGTAGTGGATTAGCGCTATTAGCGGTCTAGCGGCTTTTAGCGATCAGCTGAGAGGCGGCTTATCAGCGGAACAGCTGATAAGCGGCTTAGCGGCTTAGGAAAGGGGGGGAAGCGAAAAAAAACCCGCGGGAACTCGCAAGATTTTTTCGTCTTGCGAAGCAACCCCATAGAGAAATTCGTTTAGCGAAGCACCTCCAAAACGGAAAACCCTTTCGTCTAGCGGGTTTTCCGTCTTGCGAGGCATTCGTCTTGCGGGGCACCACTGTACCGTGGTTTTCGAACAGCTTAGTTCTCAAACGTTTTGGCTTCCGAACATCACAAACCCGAAAGTGACTGTTCCGGTTTGCGAACTATTTTTGGAAGCTGAACGTCTGACAAAGCTTTCATGGCTTCTGATTGGCTGCAGGAGCTTCCTGCAGCCAATCAGAAGCCGCAATTTGGTTTTCAAATGTTTTGGAAGTCGAATGGAATTTTGGAACGGATTCCATTCGACTTCCAAGGTATGGCTGTACAGTGGTACCTCGGGTTACAGACGCTTCAGGTTACATAATTATGTGTTGTGCACTGCACCGAACCCGGAAGTACTGGAAAGGGTTACTTCTGGGTTTTGGCACTCACGCATGCACAGAAGCGCTAAATCATGCTTTGCGCATGCGCAGAAGCGCCGAATCGCGACCCACGCATGCACAGACGTGGTGCTGCAGGTTGCAAATGGTGCAGGTTGCAAACATGCCTCCTGCACGGATCACGTTCGCAGCCCAAGGTTCCAGTGTATATCATCCATCCACATATACACACACATTCTGAGCCAGATTCAACTCATCAGTCTCCCTACTGGAAGCCCGTGCAAGGAGTTTCACTACTGCAATGGGGCTTGCCCTCACTCTCTTCCCCTTGTGCACCACACCCAACTTGCTCATGGTATGTGTGTCAGAAGATGCTCCAGAATGGTACATGGGTGAGGAGAGGAGGGATTGTTCAGTTAGGGAAACTTAAATGCTTATGGGGATGAAACCTTTGAAAAAGTGTGACATAGAATTCCCCCCCTTTATATATTCATTGTCCAAAGACACACAGAGCATTAACTCAGAAGACATGGCTTCAAATCCTCACTCAGCTATGATGAAGCTTACAGGATACCCACCCCCACAAGCAAACCTTCTCTTACATTCAATTTCTGCTGTTTGAGTTATATGCTAAATATTGTAAAGCATTGTCTCTGTGGTACCCTTCAAAATCGAAGGTGAAAACTCTGACCTAGTGCATCTAATTACTTGGCTTATTAGCTTCCCATTATATCAGTAATGGTGTGATAGGCAATGTAATTGCTAAGACTTGAAAAATTATACTTTGCTGTTCTATTTTATGAAGTGTGAGATAGTTCTATCTCCTTATTAACTTTTGCATTTAATGGATTGACCAGATTTTTGCAACCACTTAGTAAATTGATCAAAATAATAATTTGAGAATTTACCGCCTTCTTCTATACGCTGCCCTTTGGCATTGTTCGTTCAGAGTTTCTTTCTTCAGGAAAGGAACACTATTTACTCGAAGGCTTCTTGTGATGGGAGTTTAAAAGTTCCTAATCTATTATCATTCAATTGGTGACTAGCTTTTAATAGGGATAGGGAATTTTTCTAACGTTTCGGGGCATAATGTAACCACAGCTCAATGGAAGATCTGCCTTGCATTCAGAAGGCGCTATGTTTAATCCTTTGCCTGAAACCTTGCAGAAGCATGCCAGCCAGTTAGACAATACTGAATTTGTGGTTCGAGGACCCGACCCCCGCAATGTGAAATGAATACACAAGGACACGTGATATAAGGTTAATGCGCAAGAAAAGGCCACAACTTTATTGATTACAGCAGTGATAAGGTATTGGCTTAGGCATTGGATGTCTAAAACAAAGGGGTTTATTCACCAGTAGGTGGAGCCTGTTGATGCTAATCCAACTATAGGCTCTCCCCTGATGTCACCGAGAGTCGTGCCATGGCCTCCCGCCAAGCAGGCATCGGACAGAGTACACGACCGCCAGATTCCTTTAACGGAATACCCAAAAATTGAAGGTGTAGGCGATGGCCACACCTAGCTCTTCGACACACCACAACACATTATTCCAATGCCTAACCTACCCACCAATACCACGAAAGTTGTGATGATTGCTACGAGGTAGGCGAAAAAACCAAAAAGCCTAATGCCAAATGGAAAAATTCCTACCAGGCCCCCTGGACAACCAGAGCAACCAACCTAAGGTCCATAGCAAGGCCAAGGAACTAAGACCCTGAGCTTGAAGGGAGTGGAGGGTGGGTGACTCGCGACGAGACGACAGAGAGGAGAATGAGGCCGAGGAGGGGCTGGCGCCGCAGCACATAAGCTGCTGAACACGCCCCCTCGGAGGCACCTGGTTGGGTGCCTGCCAATGGGTGTGGGCGCCAGCCAGGTGAGTGGGGGAGGCAGGGGGCTACCGCCCCCTGTTAGGGGCGGAGCTTGGGCTCCCGCCCACAACCACTCCCCTCTCTTCCAGGGAGGAGAGTCTTTGTTGGACCAAAGCAGGTTCTTATGCTTCTAGTTTGCTGCTTTAGATTTGAGTTAGGCCACTGTCTGCTTCAGCCAACTACGTACACTACTGGTTTTAACCAGCCCTGATGCTAAGATCTTTTTTAGCCAGAGATGTAAGGAGTCAAGGATTGAATTTGAGACCTACAACATGTAAACCATGTCCTCTTCCCATTGAGTCATGATTCTACAGTGGTACCTTGGTTCTCAAACTTAATCCATTCTGGACGTCCGTTCCAAAACCAAAGCGTTCCAAAACCAAGGTGTGCTTTCCCATAGAACGTAATGCAAAACAGATTAATCCGTTCCAGTCTTTTAAAAACAACCCCCAAATCAGCAATTTAACATGAATTCTACTATTTAATGAGACCATTGATCCATAAAATGAAAGCAATAATCAATGTACTGTACAATAAAATACAATACAATAAAATAAATAATACAGTATTGTTGATGACAAAAATTAAAAATAATTTTTTTCCTTACCTGCACTGATGATAGTCATTGTTTGGATGTGGAGCTTTTATCCATTTCCGCCATCACACAATCAGTCAGTCAATCAGTAGCTGAACTGGGTTCCACACAGTCACAAAAACAAATTATCCGAAAAAGCCTCAAAAACAAAAGTGTGAAATAAATAGCAAAAACAAAAGCGTCAAACTTAATCCGTTCCGGAAGCCCAGAAATGTTTGAAAACCAAGGTGCAGCTTCTGATTGGTGAAAGTGCCCTGGGAACAATAGCCGACAGCCGCAGCAGAATTTGGCTTCCAAAAGACGTTCGAAAACTCGAACACATACTTACGGGTTTTAGGTGTTTGGGAACCAAGGTTTTTGAGTACCAAAGCATTTGAGAACCAAGGCACCACTGATGTGTACAGTTTTTATTTTTTATTTTTTTGCTGCTATTTATATTGCACTATTGGGACTCCTTAAAGGGCGTGTAGCCTGTTTTTTTTTTTTTTTTAAAAAAAATAAATCTCAAAAAATGTGAGGCTAGAACTCTCTGCTGTTGTATTAATAGCATTTTTTAATTTATACCCCGCCCATCTGACTGGGTTGCCCCAGCCACTCTGGGCTGCTTCCAACATGTACAAAAACATAATAAAACATTAAAAACTTTCCTATACAGGGCTGACTTCAGATGTCATTTAAAGGTTATATAGTTACTCATCTCCTTGACATCTGATGGGAGGGTGTTCCACAAGGCAGACATGACTGCCAAGAAGGTCTTCTGTCTGGTTCCCTGTAACCTCACTTCTCACAGTGAGGGAACTGCCAGAAGGCCCTCGGAGGTGGATTTCTGTGTCTGGGCTGAACGATGTGGGTAGAGATGCTGCTTCATATATACAGGGCTGAGGCCGTTTAAGGCTTTAAAAGTCAGCACCAACATCTTGAATTGTGTTCAGAAACCCACAGGGAAGCCAAAGCAGATCTTTTAGGACCAGTGTTATATGGTCTTGATGGCTGCTCCCAGTCACCAGTCTAGCTTCCACTTTCTGAATTCGTTGTAGTTTCCGAGACACCTTCAAAGGTAGACCTATGCAGAGCGTGTTGCAGTAGTGGACCAATAGGTGTCCACATCTAAGGGGTGGTAAAATCTAATGTGAAAGAACAGCCAAGCAATCTATTCAACACTGTGAAGTTAAAATCAGCCTCACTTTCCAGTAGTCTCTAATGCAGCGTTTGCAAATTTTGATTCTCCGCTTCCTAGGCCTTTGTGTGTCCTCAGCAAATGGGCTGGTTGCCTCTGCTAAAGGTGTTGCTTGCTTCCATCCAGAAAGCATGTATGTGCCAAATGGCTTCACATCCTCTCCCGAGTGGCCACACTGTGAGCAACCACCTGCTTCACTGCCTTTTTGCCAAAGTGGCCCGGCGCCCAGCCATGGATTGCAATGCTAACCCCTGCTTCTGATGGCAACAACCGGTGGCATTGAACTCCGCCACTCATCTGCCAAGGTGGCAACGGAGGACCTGTTTGAAAATACCTTCCAGCCACAGTGCAGCTGTCCAACCAAGCCACAGCATTCCAAAAAGCAAGACACAACGACTCTATCCAAGAGGCTCTTCTTAATTATCTTGAAAAGAAACAGATACAAACACGATTCCAATTTATTTCCCTCTAATTTGTGTTAAGACCTTCCTTGCCAATTCAGGTGAATAGGTGAAAAAAGGTGTGAGAGTGTGAAAATCAATCTACTGAGAAATGCAGACAGTTTAAAGCAGAGATCTTCCCAGTGGGGGATTAAGAGGAAAATTACAAGGTAATAAGATATTCGAATAGTAATTTAAGACGAAATAGTGAACAAGCACATGTCTTGCTTAAATTACTTTGAAGCTACAAAAACGCGTGGTATAATACAGGGAATGGCTGGCAACATCAGTTTGGTTTTTTAATGTTTTACTAGAAACCCCAACCTGCATGAAGTGCAAAGGATTGACATTTAGAAGTTTAAAATTGAGTCCAGGGTTTTGTTTTTCAGTACCAAAATGGGTTTTCTCACAAGGAAATCCATGCTTGGTTTCTGCCCGCACCCCGAGATTTCCTCATTTCATCAAAATCAGTTAGAAAGCAATGTGTGTGGAGTCATTAGCCATGTTCAGTGAATACTGAATGTAAGGATGAAGATAAAAGTGTGCATACAAGTGCTGCCCTCTCACACTTGTCAAACGCTCTTCAGCCCCAATTTATGGCAGGTTTCTCCTTTCATTTGCTCAAGTAGGAGCCAGACTCTCTTCACTATTGGGGTTGCTGCTGCCAAGCCACAACTCCTCCCACTTTAACACTACCTTGTTCCTGTTACGATATTCTATTCCACCTTAACAGATGTGTGGATTTGTTGTATGTCACATGTCTGTTTACATTCCAGCACAGCTTGCTGGGAACTTCCGTTGTGTGTATAGCTTTTGCTTATGCTGCTTGCTTGGACACGAAGGGGAGAAGACATGTGTTTTCCTTTTTTTTAATTGAATATTTATTAAAGTTTTCAAGAAATAATACAATATAAACTGAAAAAGAATAAGAAAAAATAAAAAGATAGCAAAAATAGAAAAAAGAAAAATACAGAAATACAAAAATAGTTAAAAAACATAAAATTTCCATCACTTATTTTCTTTTAACTTATTTTCCAGACCTCCTCATACCTCCCTTTCTTGTATTCCAATTCCAATTGTTAGTTCAACAAATCCTCACCATTAGTTTATACTTTTTTCTGAACATTATTTTTCATATCTCTTAAGCATTACAGCTGGAAACCACTTAATTTCTATCCAAACATCATTCTAACATTCATTAATTTTACAATATTTCTGCAAGTAATCTTTAAACTTCTTCCAATCTTCTTCTGCCGACTCTTTTCCCTGGTCTCGGATTCTGCCGGTCATTTCTGCCAGTCCCATATAGTCTATCATCTTCATCTGCCATTCTTCTAAGGTGGGTAGATCTTGTGTCTTCCAATACTTTGCAATAAGTATTCTTGCTGCTGTTGTCGCATACATAAAAAAAGTTCTGTCCTTTGACACCAATTGGCCAACCATACCCAGGAGAAAGGCCTCTGGTTTCTTAAGGAAGGTATATTTAAATACCTTTTTCATTTCATTATAAATCATTTCCCAGAAAGCCTTGATCCTTGGGCATGTCCACCAAAGGTGAAAGAATGTACCTTCAGTCTCTTTACATTTCCAACATTTATTATTGGGCAAATGATAAATTTTTGCAAGCTTGACTGGGGTCATGTACCACCTATACATCATTTTCATAATATTCTCTCTTAAGGCATTACATGTCGTAAATTTCATACCGGTGGTCCACAACTGTTCCCAGTCCTCAAACATAATATTATGACCAATATCTTGTGCCCATTTAATCATAGCTGATTTAACCGTTTCATCCTGCGTGTTCCATTTTAACAGCAAGTTATACATTCTTGATAGTATCTTAGTATTGGGTTCTAACAATTCTGTTTCTAATTTTGATTTTTCCACCTGGAATCCAATTTTTTTGTCCATTTTGTATACCTCCATTATCTGATAATAATGAAGCCAGTCTCGCACTTTATCTTTTAGTTTCTCAAAGCTCTGCAATTTCAGCTTATCTCCTTCTTGTTCCAAAATTTCCCAATATTTCGGCCATTTGGCCTTCATATTGAGTCTTTTAAAAGCTTTCGCTTCCATTGGTGACAACCACCTTGGGGTTTTATTTTCTAATAAGTCTTTGTATCTTATCCAGATAGTAAACAATGCTTTCCTGACAATATGGTTTTTAAATGCTTTATGTACTTTAACCTTGTCGTACCACAAATCTGCATGCCACCCAAAAGCATTATTAAATCCTTCTAAATCCAAAATGTCTGTGTTCTCAAGAAGCAGCCAATCTTTCAACCAGCAGAATGCTGCTGATTCATAATAGAGTTTAAGGTCTGGCAGGGCAAATCCACCCCTTTCCTTTACATCAGTTAATATCTTAAATTTTATTCTGGGCTTCTTGCCCTGCCAGACAAATCTTGAGATATCTTTCTGCCACAGTCCATCTTGTCCACAATTTGCAATGTTTGAAACAAAAACAACATTCTAGGCAATACATTCATCTTTATAACTGCAATTCGACCCAACAAGGAAAGCTTCAAATTTGACCAAGTTTCTAAATCTTTTTTCACTTCCATCCAACATTTTTCATAATTGTCTTTAAATAAATTCCCATTTTTAGCTGTCATGTTAATCCCCAAATATTTCACTTTCTTAATCACAGTCAAACCTGTCTCGTTCTGAAACCTCTCTTTTTCAATTACTGTCATATTTTTCTCTAGAACCTTAGTTTTTAACTTGTTCAGTTTAAATCCTGCCACTTGACCAAATTTTTGAATTAGTTCTAAAACCCTTTTAGTACTAGATTTTGACTCATTTTCCTTTGTCCTGATGCTGAATAAAATGCCTGTACAGTGGTACCTCAGGTTAAGTACTTAATTCATTCTGGAGGTCCGTTCTTAACCTGAAACTGTTCTTAACCTGAAGCACCACTTTAGCTAATGGGGCCTCCTGCTGCTGCTGCGCCACCAGAGCACAATTTCTGTTCTCATCCTGAAGTAAAGTTCTTAACCTAAAGCACTATTTCTGGGTTAGCAGAGTCTGTAACCTGAAGCGTATGTAACCTGAAACGTATGTAACCCGAGGTACCACTGTAAATACGCTTTACACAGCCTCTATCTACCCTTCTGTTGCGAAGAGTTTTATTCTCTGCTGGCTTGCGTGCTCAGCTTCTGAAGGTTTCTGAAGCTCGAGTCGCAGTTACATGCTGATCCAAGGACCGGAGATCGCCCGGCTGCCGGCCGGTGGGCTGGAGCCAGCTGGGGGCCTGCCACTTGCTCCTGTTTCCTTGGACGCATCCCAACAGTCCCGCCTCATCCTAGAGAGCTCAGCGCTGTTGCCACTGGGAGGCAGGTATCACTGCTGCTCCGTTTCCCCATCCCATACTGCTTTTGGAGATGCCTTGCCCCCATCCATATCATCAGGTTGCTTGGCAACGCATATCTGGGGGTTGTGTGATGGACACAAGGACATCTTGGAACAGCAGTAGCTGAAGCAATATTCGCAATGGCAACACCTAAGGCCTGCAGAGAAGTCTGAAAGGAGAAAATGGCAAAAAGGGACGATGGCTCCTCCCCCTGTGTGTGACCAGGTAGATGGGTGTGACCCTGGAGACATCTGAAGGCAGCCCTGTATAGGGAACTTTTTTAAATGTTTAATTTTCATTATGTTTTTATATGTGTTGGAAGCTGCCCAGAATGGCTGGGGCAACCCAGTCATATGGGCAGGCTATAAATAAAAAAATATATATTATTATTCTGGAATAGGATGTCCTTATTTTCATTGGAGAAATGTTGGAGGGTATGCAATATCTCCTGCACTTTGGATTTACTCGAACTTTGCTGATCACTTTGTGTACATCTTCCATTTTATTCATGTCACTTCATTTTATGGGGCTCCAGAAAACAAAACGTATCATGACTAATGGAAAGAAAGAATTCTTGAAAGCAGCCATCGCAGCAGCTTTAATTAACTTGCATCTTGCAGATATTGTCATAAGTGATTGCATTAAAGAAAGCTTCTCTAATTAAGAAGAAAATATGCTTAATTTGTAAAAAAACCAAAACACACAACTGCCCCCCCCCCCACAAAACCATAGTCAACATGAGGCTAATCAAAATGCGGTGAACATTTTAGTCTCACTCAGCATGTTTGCTGGAAGAACACTATGTTTTTAACTCTCTAACTCCTGAGGCAGATCTTTCAACTTCTGGTAGCCAAACTGGATGTAAGCATCACTCATACAGGAAGGAAGCTTTGTGTTTAGAATGACTCACCTTCTGTGCCCATGGGTGTCTGTGTGAGTCTCCCTGCTTTTGAAAGTATCGAAACCACAGCACTAACTCACTCACTGAGAGTGGTTGAATGGGGCAAATTGACCCGACACCAGTGGAGACTGGTTGGAGACAGGCAAAGAGTTGGAGTTGGCAGAAAGCGAGTCCCTAACACTGTGCAGAATTCATCTTGACTGCATTTATTTCTTTATCTGCTGTTGGTAGTCACTGAGAGATGATCACTGTTTCTCAACTACATTGTGGTTAGCTGTGTTGAGGCTTTCGCAGATTTGGTGCAAATTTCGAAAGCAGGTAAATTAAGCAAGCATTTGGCATAATCCTAGTCTAGTTCATCTTTCCCCTTCAATATGTTGATGGACTACCAACATCCCTGACTATTGGACATGCCAGCTGGCTGTGATGGAAGTTGTAGTCTGAAATGTTCAGAGGGCACCAGCTTGGGAAGAATGATCTAGTTCCCGTGTCCACACTTCAACAGAGCAATTCAAACCCCTCCATATTTATTTATCAATGGTGTCCTATGTCTTTATTTATTCCAATTGGGGGGAGGCGGGAATCGCCACGCAATGAGTTCCAGTGAATTCCAGCTGAAAAAGAGCCCTGCTTGTACTCAATAAAGCTCCATGCACACAGGTGGTGCTATATACAAAAACCACATCATCATGATAGTCATCTAGATAAATTAT
Organism: Podarcis cretensis; assembly: GCF_951804945.1. NCBI lineage: Eukaryota > Metazoa > Chordata > Lepidosauria > Squamata > Lacertidae > Podarcis > Podarcis cretensis. Next base: position 124,916,602 of record NC_137170.1, read on the forward strand.
AAAATCCAACCCTCTGCTTCCCTTCTCTGCTCTCCATGAACAGCCCTTTTCCTGGTGCAGACAATCCATCTTTGGAAAACCTCTTTGTGCTGGTCCCAGGGGCTAACTGAGAGGCGAGGTCCGAGTCCAGTCTGAGGTTGATGGTGCAATATGAAGGCAGTTCATAGAAGTTGAAGCTGGGTGCAGGGCAGAGAGTCGGGTGAGGTCAGGAGCTCTGGTAGGGAAGCAGGTCAGAGATCAGGCTGGAACTGACAACCAACAATGTTGCTCCCACAACCTGGGACCGGGGCTGGCTGGCTTTTATCTCCCCCGAGGCATAGGGCGGCCCCGATCTTCAGGTGACTCGCCTCTCCTGGCCTGGAGGCAAGCACTCCTCCTTCAGGAACTTAGTTCCGTCTGCCTCTCTGCCCTGAGACTCTGCAGCTCAGGAGAGGCTGGAGGGTTACGGGACCCAGAGGCAACCTCAGCTTCCTCTGATGGCGCTGAGGACCCACCTGCAGGCAATGGGTCCTCCATCCCCTCAGGAGCCAGAGCAGACTCAGCTGGTGCCTGCACCTGAGGATCCAGCAAAGGTGAGGACCCTTCAGGCTCATGCCCCAGCCCCGGCTCAGCTGGCTCTGGAGGTGGGGAATCTTGTGCAGGCTGGGATTCCTCAGGCTCAGCATCCAAATCCGATTCCCAGGCCATCACACTCTTCCTCTGTTGGGAAACTGTGTACTTGCAGCTACTCACACAGAGTCAATTAAGGTTTGGCAGACAGCCAGAAGGCAATCTGAAGGAGTAAGTCTGCCTGGTGATAACGAAGGCATGGAGACCACTCCCTGATTGGTCAAGCTCTCTCAAGGGAGTGATAATTAATGGCCTATTAACTGGTATTTTGTAGTTCAGAGTTCAGGGTGTTAGTGTAGGAGTTGAGAGTCATGTCAGAGAGAGCTAGCATAAGATCCATGTTCTGTTCCTGTAAATAGTCCACTGTATATAATAAACACCTAACTGTTCCTGTTTCCTGCTTCATCTATCCTGTCTGCAGCCAAGTCGCCAATTGCTTCTGTGGATTCTGTGTTTACTCTGCTAGGTCTGGCTAAGGTCCTGCAACTAGTCAGAAAGTTGCGAAACACCAAATAGGTTTTGCCAATATCCTCTTCATGCAAATCTCACTTGCAATGAGAAACAAAAACAGTGATCCCATTTGCTGCTCCACTGTTGGTAGTAGTATGTCTCTGAATACCAGTTTCTGGGAATCACAGGTGGGGAAAGTGCTGCTGACTTCAGGTCCTGCTTTCAGACTTCCCATAAGCATCTGGTTGAACAGGATGCTGGTTGAACATAAGCATCTGAGAGAACAGGATGCTGGACAAGATAGGGCTTTGCTTGAGCCAGGAATAGCTCAGTTTGTTAGAGCATGGCGCTGATGATGCCAAGGTTGCAGGTTCGATCCCTGTATGGGGCAACCATATATTCCTGCACTGCAGGGAGTTAGATGAGATGATCTTGGGTTCCTTTTCAACTCTACAATTCTGTGACTCTATGACCCTCTACTTATGTTCTAATGTTGCTCTGCTCTTGACAGTCAACTGCGCCAATAATAGGTTTGTCTGTGATAGGCTCAAGTGAAGTACTTACCAAGAGGAGTGGAATGATAGAAATGCCATTAAATTAATCATTCTGCAGTGGACAGGCTTTTAATTATAGAGTAAGAGCTGTCCAAAGCAATAAAGGACAGATTAAAAAATGAAGCAGAATACTTTTGCAATAGTGCATGAGTTTAGACTGGGGGATTTTTCCTTCCACGAATTATCTTAAGGCTGCAATCATATACTTACCTTGGAGTAAGTTCCATTGAATTCAGCGTGGCTCACCTGTGAACAGATATGCAAAATATTTCCCTGCAAGTTAACTTATCTCAGGCACCAACCCATTGTTTATGTCAAGCCAGAATGAAGGTCATTAGTCTGTAAAAATGCTCAAGCAAATTTAGCTTCATCTTTTTGCTAGTCCACACTGTTGATAATACAGAACTAAATGCAACTTAATATGGTGTGTGTGTGTGTGCATGTGTGTGCATGCGTGTGTGTGTGTTCATAACCAGGAGAGCACATTTTAAGTCAACCCAGACTTTGAGGGGAAGCAGTAATATAAAATTATGAAATACATGCACATTTTATCCTCTAGATAGCCAGTTTCATTAGCTTGACAAAAAAGACAGAGATGGCTTATTTAGAGCTATTTCTACTCCTCAGTCAGGCCAGTTGCTTGAAACCTGACCAAGAATTATTGTATTGGGGTTGCGTCAGCATTTTATTTTTATTGAGAAATGCACATTCGTGTGCGTTTTATGATCAGGCCATAAACATTTGCTCCAGGACTGTTATCTGGCACAGATAAAGTTAGTCCAAGAGCAATTTGTCCTAGTGATTTGAATCTATTTCCATGTTAAGACTTCATGGACCTTAGATAATATCCTAATTAGGTCATAGGCATCAGCATTTGTGTAACTGTGATGGCCTGGGAAGCCGATTCAGAATCTGAACCTGAGGAGTCCCAGCCTGCACAGGAGTCCCCGCCTCCAGGGCTGGCTGAGCCGGGGCAGGGGCTTGAATCTGAAGGGCCTGCACCTGTGCCGGATCCTCAGGAGCAGACACCAGATGTATCCACTCTGGCTCCGGAGGTGATTGAGGACCCACTGCCTGCAGGTGCTCCTCTCCCAGCCCTGTCGGGGGAAGGTGAAGCTGCCCCTGGGTCCAATAACCCTCCAGCCTCTCCTGAGCTGCAGAGGCTCAGGGCAGAGAGGAGGAGCGAACTGGGTTCTCTCAGGAGGAGTGCTCACTTTAAGACCAGGAGAGGTGGGTCACCTGTGGGCCAGGACCGCCCCTGGCCTCAGAGAAGATAAAGGCCAGTCAGCCCAGTCCCAGGTTGCGGGAGCAATGACATTGGAAACCTGTTTCTGCCAGCACCCAGATCTGTTTTTCCAGAGTTCCCGACCATGCCCGGCTTCTTGCTTTGGACCCCGCTTTGCCCTTGGTGGACAGTCTCCAGACCCTTGGCCCAGGACCGGACTCTGACCACGCCTCACAGTAAACGCCCCCGGGACCAGCACAGTAACTGACCTGCAGCTAGACACCACATTGCTGAGCATAGTTGCAGGGGAGAAAGTAGGGATGGACCAAGCTATTTCAGTCTGTCCCATCCTGTTTTGGTCTGTGGATATCTGAATTCAATAGCGGGCAACAGAGATGTGGGGCTGGGGCTGCATTGGGCCTGCATTGTTTTCCTGCCTTACTGACACATATTGCTGACACTTACCAAAGGACAGACAAGGCTGGGGAACTGTCAGGAGTCCAGGTTCCCAGCTTGATAACACAGAAACGTAGGTGATTAAAAAGGAGGATTTATTGCAAAAACAAACAGATAGCTCCGGACGGCTCTAACAAAGCCTCCGGCATCATTATTCAAGATGACCCTTCTGAAGACCCCATCGGTGTCTACAGAATATATTGAACTTTCGCACCTTAGTCTCCTGTCTAGCAGCCCTCCCATTCACCAACTCCACAGTCTTATTGGATCATCTCCAGCCTCTTTCTTTTTTGAGAAACTCTATCTGTGTCTGTTTGCTCTTGTTTGAACTCCCTAAGAGCTTTGGCTGTGTTCCAGCCCGTTCTCAGCTACTGCCTTATCAATTGGCCCATCAAGGTCAAGAAGAGCCAAAGTCTGCAGCTGCTGGCTCTCCCCTGCCTGGTTAACATCTAAGCCTCTCTGTTCCTGGCTGCTTTCTGCCGTTGGCTGCAGACCTTTGCTTGGAGATGGCTCATTCCTGACAGGAGCTCACCATGCTGCAGCCATGGTGTGGATGCAGTGATGGAAGCATCAGATTGCCTCCATCACTGAACATAGTGTCTCCTCCTCCTCCTCCTCCTCTTCCTCCTCCTCCTTCTTCTTCTGCAGCTCAGCAGGGCCTGAACACAGGTTACAACAATTCATGTTCAAATTAATTTGTTTTGAACAATAAATATATAAATCCCTTTCTTTTTTTCTTTTTTTTAAAGGTATAAGCAATTCATCTCTGCTACCAATGAATTGACAAATGCTTTCAGCCCTGGGAAACAAATTGGAAAATTCTGTATGCAAATCTTGGAGCTCACGAAAAGAAATACTGCTCTCATTTAAGTCTGTGAAATTCTCTGCTGAAAGAGATGGCATTTAAACATATGCTGTGGCTTTGAGTTAGAATGTAAAAAGCCCGATAATTTGAAGGTCATTAATAAGAATTGTAGCTTCTAAGGTAGGGTAATGATGAGGGTAATCAAATCTCGTGTTTCGGGGCATACGAACACTTTTCAATGGGTTGGCAAGTTTTTTTAAAAAAATATATATGTAGCACTGAGTCATTAGTCGAATCAGTGTTTTAAAATCTCATCTGATGTAATATCTATTGATTGCTGTTAAAACCAAAGGAGTGAATCTGTGCCACTCAGGGTACAGATGTAGAAATCATTAATGGATAGCAATAGAATACTATTATATCCTTTCCAGCATAATGCTTAGAAGCAATTCATTGGCATGATAAACATCTTCACCTTGATCCAGAGCCTTGGGGGTGATTAGAAATGAGTGAATCTCAACCAATAGAATGCTGTTGAATAATCCATTCCACCAGGGTGCAGAGGTGCATAATGCTATAGCATTTGTAGGCAATGAAATTGGACACTCAGCACTCCATTGGCTTCCCCTTAATTCCAAACTAAGAGGCTGGCCCAAGGGATTTTAAGAACATAAGGGGTGGACCAAAGGCTCATCTGGTCCAGCATTCTGTTCTCCCACTGGCAAGTAGTTGCCTATGGGTAGCCCACAAGCAGGACATGTGTGCAGCCATACCTCCTGCTCATGATCCCTAAAAACTGACATTCAGAGGCCAACTTCCTCTGATCCTGCAGACAGCACAAAGCCACCATGATGCGTAGCTTGGATCATCAAAAATATTTGGTAACATTACTTCTGGACCACATGCAATAGTTTCTTTCTCATTTCATCAAAAATAAATTCCAAAAACCTTGCACCAGCTGACATTCCCACCGTAAATGATAATATGTACAGTGGTACTCGGGTTACATATGCTTCAGGTTACAGACTCCGCTAACCCAGAAATAGTACCTCAGGTTAAGAACTTTGCTTCAGGATGAGAACAGAAATCGTGCTCCAGTGGCGCGGTGGCAGCAGGAGGCCCCATTAGCTAAAGTGGTGCTTCAGGTTAAGAACAGTTTCAGGTTAAGTACAGAGCTCCGGAACGAATTAAGTACTTAACCCGAGGTACCACTGTACTAAGTTTATGGGAACCCCTCCAACAATTAGGTGATATAAAAGAAACCGTTTTTGACATTTGCAACGGAGTGCAATGCCACCTTGTGTAATAATTCCGAGGAGTTTTCCATAAGAAAACTAGAAACAGATTTTAAGGGTTGTGATTTCCAAATTTTATTCCAGTCCTTGGAAATAATTTGTGTGGCAGTATTTTGTTCCCGTATCTTTTTGCTGGGTTCCATAGATCCGTCAGTTATACTGAGCAATATAAAGTACAATTTAGAAGCTAATACTTCCTCTCTTCACCCCACCGTGTTTAACAAATTTCAGATTGTGTTAAGGGCCTCAGAGCTTGTGATTTTACATGTTATTTGATTAAAGTAAATCCAGTTTGTGTTAAGATTGGACAAAGTTAATTTTATTTAGGAAGTCTGGTGACTGAGGATTAAAAGGCCCCAACTCTTACCAGAGGCACGTTGCTCACTTGGAGTTATCCATGGTGCTGAAGCTTCTGTCTTGCCTTAAGGCTCATCTTGCCTTTTCGTACCTCCAGCCTTGGAAACTTTTCCATGGGACTAGAATACAACACCCCCCGAACCATAGTGTTGGACTCCTTCTAACTTTCTCAAGCCCTTCTAGTTGTGAAACAGAACTTCTACATTCCATGGCATATCCTAATTTCTAAGGTTTCCTAGCACTCTTAGCAATTTGGAATAATGTTCATGGTTACCAAGCCAACAATGGGCCAGGATGTCATTGCCTTCGGCTTGGTGAATGCATGTGAAGAAAAGTTAATTAGGCAGAAAGCAGCAAGAAAAAGAATGAGGGATAGAATGATTCTCTGAACACATTTTAGATTGATTAGGAACTGAACCAGATAGATGGATTTTTCTACCTTGCATGTCAGTTTTGTTACTGGTGTAGGCTGGTTTCTTAAATAGTTTTCACATTATTATGGAGCCACAGAGACAAGTATACATTAAAAAGTATTCAATAATATATCCAACTAAAGGCTGGGCATACGAAAGCTAAACATATTAAATAATAACAGGCAATCTGAAATGATGACACCTGTATTTCTCTAGATGGCTTGGGGAGATACCTGTAAATTTGAAACTAAACTAGATGAAATAAAATTGCATCAAACTGAATAGAAAGGATCAGAATCTTTCTGTTCCTTAGAGACTCATAACTTATGTGTTTTGCTTTTTCTGAAATAACTAAATTCCAGAGATTTTTATAAGGATATAGTCAGATTTTTTAATGATTCCCTCCGTTGTGCTATAGAGATCCTGGCAGTTGCCAGCGTCTATGTCCTCATAGTATCTGTGAACAGATGTAGACTTTGAGAATCCATAATTGCACCTACCTTGTGCAGTATTATGGCAGATTTGAGGGACAGGGAATGGGATCATCCTGAGTTTTGGAGTATGTTATTAGCAGTACCAGATTTTGGGCAGTGCAGGCAGTTCCCTCAAACAGGGTCAAGCTGAGGTGGCATAAAATTGAGAAGCTCCATAATTGAGATGATCCATTTCAACCTCACACAGGGCGCCATATTACGAAAGATGACCAGACTCTGCCCTGGTTGTCTCTAATATGCTGATGACACACAGCTCTGCTTCTCCTTTATACCTGCAGGTGTAGCAGTGAATGTACTTACTCATTTTCTTGCCTCAGTAATTAAACTAAAGCTCTGTCCAGATAAGACTGAGAAACAGTGAGTGGTTCCCTTGATGGGGTTACACTCCCTCTGAAGGAGCGGGTATACTGCTGGAGGACTTTCTCGATCCATTGTTGTTGCTTAAGGCTCAGATGGCCTGGCTGGCAACAGTGCCTTTGACTGTTGGCCCTGCTGGACCCCAGTCCAGACAGGGATAGTCCAGACAGGGATAACCTGTTGTCTATGCTCTGGTCACCTCTAAGATAGTGTTATGTACTGAACTTGGATCCTAGAACAATAGGCAGGTAGGATCCTAGAAGGCAGCGACCTGATTGGTCTGCAGGAGCCGCCCAATCCGGCTCCAGGAGGAAGTGAATCAGCAACTGGAGTGGCCTGCAGGAGCTGCCCAATCAGGCTGCAGGAGGGGAGTTGAATCAGCCAATCACACAGGACCCATTGTGTAAATAATGTATATATAGCCAGAGGTTTTGGGGGAAATCACTCACTTGCTGTCTACCATGAGTTGAAATCAACACTCAACTCTGAGTATACTTTAGATAGGTTACTGCAACGTGTTATATGTAGGGCTGCCTCTGGAGATGGTTTAGAATCGTCAAGTGGTGTAGAATTCAGGGGTCAGGCTGTTCACTGGGACAAGATGGTTTGAGCATATAATGCCAATCTTGGCCCAACTGCACTGGCTGCCAATTAGTTTCCGGGCCCAATTTAAAGTGCTGCTTTTGACCTATAAAGCCTTAAATGACCCAGAACCAGAATACGTCAAGGACCTTATCTCCCCATATGAACTGAACCAGACCCCACAATCATCATTTGAGGCTCTTCTTTGCTGGCTCTGTGCTTGTGGAATGGCTCACCTTTGTTACATTGCTTTAGGTGCCAGGCAAAAACATTCCTCTTATTCCATGTCTTTGACTAATTAAACAATCTATGCCCTTTTAAACTGCATGTTTGTTTGTTTGTGTGTGTGTGTGTGAGCGAGTGTGTGTGTGAGCTTTTGTTTATTACTCTGTTATGCATTTTTTTTGTTTTTATATTGTAAATTGCCCCATGATCCTTAGATGAAGGGCGATATAGGAATTAAATAAAAACCAACCAATCAGTATAATAAAATAATGTATCTGGTGGAAGGAACATCCAAGAGCCTGGCTGTTACAGCAGCATAAGTATCTTTTATTAATTTAAATACTGCTCACTTGCCAAACTGGCTTCTAAGCAGTTTACAAATGTAAAACCAATCACAGAAATATATTCACACACAATTAATAGAATCATAGAATCATAGAGTTGGAAGAGACCACAAGGGCCATCGAGTCCAACCCCCTGCCAAGCAGGAAACACCATCAGAGCACTCCTGACATATGGTTGTCAAGCCTCTGCTTAAAGACCTCCAAAGAAGGAGACTCCACCACACTCCTTGGCAGCAAATTCCACTGTCGAACAGCTCTTAATGTCAGGAAGTTCTTCCTAATGTTTAGGTGGAATCTTCTTTCTTGTAGTTTGGAACCATTGCTCCGTGTCCGCTTCTCCGGAGCAGCAGAAAACAACCTTTCTCCCTCCTCTATGTGACATCCTTTTATATATTTGAACATGGCTATCATATCACCCCTTAACCTCCTCTTCTCCAGGCTAAACATGCCCAGCTCCCTTAGCCGTTCTTCATAAGGCATCGTTTCCAGGCCTTTGACCAGTAAAATGGCTATCTGTCATGGATGCTTTAGCTGAGATTCCTGCATTGCAGGGGGCTGCATTAGATATCCCTTGGGTCCCTTCCGACTCTACAATTCTATGAAAATACAACCATTTCACCAAAACATTCAGAAGGTCATCATTAAAATGTACAATAAAACAAGCCCATTAAAATAGCATAGCAGTTAATTGCTTTACTTGGGTCACTTCCACATTCCATTTTCAATCATGGCATGGTTCCACATTATTCTTTTTCTTCATTATTCTTTAGCATCTTATTTATGCTGATGGTATGATGTTTCCTTTTATCTTATCACCATCCAAGATGCTGTGGCCTCAAACAACTCACACCAAGAACCCGCAGCCTACACTAAATATCTCAGTGATGAAATTTTCATCCAATTTGGTCTACTGTATGCTGTCGAGTCTGTGTGCTGTTGTTGTTCATGCTGCAGGGATAGTAGGATCTAGCGATTAACACCCCCTCCCCATTAATCTAGTGATCCTAACGGGACCTCAAAATCAAGGGCTAAAAGAACAATATACTGTATCTTGGAAAGAACATGAAGATGGTATGTTGCGACTAAAACACGATTCTCTTGAGTGCTCATTACTTAAAAACCCACACCACCGTTATGGGCCACCATCTCCTAATTAGTAGCTTGGAACAGCCATATAAGAGATGCATATTAATATGATTAATTAATAACTTCACTTTTACTAGCATGTCACTATACTGCTCAAGAGCCTTCTTTCCCCTATGCAGACCATTCAAAGAAGATGTGTGTATGCAGAAAACCAGCTTTCCCAGCTTGATGGGGTCCAAATGTTTTGAACTCCAACTCCCATCAGGCCCAGCCAGCATGGCCAATGGTCAAGGGGAGATGAGAGTTGTAGTCTGCAACATCTGAAGGTCACCATGTTGAGGAAGGCCACCACAGAAAAATACAATCAATCGTGTGCTTTAGACACAAGAGATGGCCTTTTGAAATACAGGCATGGTACCTATAGACAGGGAACTCAGGAAAACTAGGCTGTTGGCAATATAGGTAGCACAGGATTGAACTGCAACCCAGTGGTGTAGTGTGGGTTGCCAGTGCCCAGGACAGGCGCACACCGGGGGGATGGGGGCATGGAGGATGAACGGAGCCCGCAGCACCCACCCAGCTGTCACCACTGACACCGTCAGAGCAACTGAGCTGCGACAGTGTGATGGGTTGCACACATCACCATGAATGACACTCTCTTGCCCACCTGCATGGGGGCACCTGGTGGTACCCCATCAAAACTGTGCCCCCTGCTCCCCCCCCAAGCTATGCCCCTGCCACAGCCGTCTTTCCAAAGGAATTACTATGGCAATTGTGCCAGGGGAAAGATGGTCTCTGGGCATAAAGTGGTCAGGCTCGGTGACATGAATTTATCTAACATTTTCTTTGTCTTTTTAAAAAGAAGCTATGGAGGTAAACACTGAAAAATTAATTCCAGAGCATGCTCTTTTGCTCTGGCTCCTGCTGTGCTTGCTAAACTGGCACACTGGTTTTAATTAGCATTTAGCTAACTGCTCATTTTGGTGTGAAAACTCTGCGCATAGAATCGAGTGAACCCAGAAGCACATAGAATGAGGGAAAAGAGCAATTGTAAACAAATTACCTTGAGGAGCACAGCAGTAATTATCCTGCAGATAGAAATTGCTGTATACATTTCTTTTTACAAGCCCGTCTTAAGCAGCGACATTCCAGTGTAATTCCCAAACTTCCTCACAGATCCACTGAGCTTGAGGATTTGGGGGCACTTTCAGAACAGACTCACTCTTATGGAATATTTGTCTATGCCACCAACTAAGCAGTTATTTCTGTTCCCAGGGAACTCGTTGTGAGCAGGGTGAAATAGGGATTTTTACCAACAAACTTGCTTAGAAAGCCCTCCGTGCAAGGTGGAATCCTATTTGGGCCAAGGTTCCTCACTTAAATAGAGGATCAATATTGTACCCTCCAACAGGTCACAGAGGGAAATTGGGATGTGCATCTATTGGGGCCATGCCCTTGTGGGAACCAGGTGACTCACATGAGAGTGTGGCCCCAAAGATGCCTGTTTTGGGGGCTGTGCTCTCATGTGAGACACCTGGCTCCCCCCCGAAAGGGGCATCTTTTGGGGCCATGCTCTCACAGGAGCCAAAATGGGACATCCCTGGAGCCAATCAGAAGTCGGATGGCTTCCGTAATTCTGGGATATCCCTCTCAGTTGACAAGTATGCAATATGTCAGTACAGCCAGAGTTTCCGTGTGTTGGTCAAATGTGCAATTGGTGTGTGGGAGGGCACTGAGCCCAATCCTGATACATCAGGGGGTTGGGAGTGTCACGGAAAGGCAGATATGAGAAGAAAGTGGTGAGTCTGTGTCTGTCGGTCTATCCATCTAGGAACATTTTGCTCAATACATTCTGGTTTCTTACATGCAAGCACTTCCTGTCTTCAGCTACATCTCCCCACAAATCAAGATGTGCACTGAATCATCTTGGAGTAGGAGTAAAATTAGGGGGCACTAGGTGGCGCATCGGAAGATGGCTGACAATAACATCTCTCCGACCCACACGAGGTAATTTGGAGGCTATGATGGGGGTAATTAGCCTCCTTAACCCCCCCCCAGGATTGGGGGGGGCGGCCCTTGCCTGCTGTGACCTATACCACCCCCAAATTTGTGGGGGTGGGGGCACTAGGCACAAAGCCCTCCTGTGGGATTCCGGCACTCCTCGATGCCGTCTCTGATCCGCGCCTCTAGTTGCAACAATCTTCAAAAGAAACAATTTGGACGAGATAAATTACACATACTTCAAGGAAAAAGGGGGAGTAAAGACTGCTGACAGAAGAGATCTCTGATAACAAGACAAGAATAAAATATGAGAAGATACGTCAAGATACGGTATGACAAATGACTGAGTGGGGAGGGGAAAAAAACACCTGCCTTTCCTTTTTTATGTGATTAATCAAGAATCCCCTCCCCTAATGAGTCAGAACTTAAGGACTTAAGCTGTGGATTTAAGACTGTGTGGAGATAAACTTTCGAACCAAAGCAATGTTTCAAGACGAAGCTGGAAAGCTAAGAGTTTTGGAATGACGCAGTTAAAAATGCCATCGCCATTTTGGGAGGCATTGATGGAGCTCTTGGGTCTGGGAGGAGAAAGAGAGAAATCAACTTCTCGGTGGGACTTAAGAGTGACAATGCCTAATTTATGATGGAAAGAGTGATGTTATCTACGAAGGAGATATATGGAAACCATCTGGACTTAGTTTGGAGGAACTAAGGATCATTATACTTGCTTATCGGCTTAAGGAGACTAACAGAAGAGATCGTAAAGGAAAAAGAGAAATTATATGAACAAGATATGATGCGGAAACACCAAGATAAGACTGGATAGAATTATGAACTTTGTCTGGACTCATTGGGACTGATGTGGACATTAACGCAGTAATAAGAAGATGATCTGAATCCCCCTTTGGATCTTGAAGTATGGGTTCCCCCAACAAAATTTAAAAATTTGGCTTTGTAATTTGGAATTTATGCGATGTGATTTAGTTTGATGTGATTGGCCAGTTAATAAAAAAAAAAAAAATTTTTTTTAAAAAAGGAATAGGAGCAAAATTAGATCCCATGATAACAGACCTTTTCTTGCCTATCTCAACCACAGGCCTGCTAGTCAAACCAGTGAGATCACTTGATTGATAATAATAATAATTTATTACTTATGCCCCGCCCATCTGGCTGGGTTTCCCCAGCCACTCGGGCCGCTTCCAACAAGAGATTAAAAATACATTAAAACACCAGTCATTAAAAACTTCCCTAAACAGGGCTGCCTTCAGATGTCTTTTAAACATCAGACAGTTGTTTATTTCTTTGACATCTGATGAGAGGCCTTCCACAGGGCGGCTGCCACCACTGAGAAGGCCCTCTGCCTGGTTCCCTGTAATTTTGCTTCTCGCACTGAGGGAACCGCCAGAAGGCCCTAGGCCCTGGACCTCAGTGTCCAGGCAGAACGATTGGGATGGAGATGCTCCTTCAGGTATACTGGGCCAAGACTGTTTCAGGCTTTAAAGGTCAGCACCAACACATTGAATTGTGCTCAGAAACGTACTGGGAGACAATGTAGGTCTTTCAAGACTGGTGTTATGTGGTCTCGGCGGCCGCTCCCAGTCACCAATCTAGCTGCCGCATTCTGGATTAGTTGTAGTTTCTAGGTCTCCTTAAAAGGTAGCCCCACGTAGAGTGTGTTGCAGTAGTCCAAGCATGAGTTAACTAGAGTATGCCTTACTCTGGCGAGACAGTCCATGGGCAGATAGGGTCTCAGCCTGTGTACCAGATGGAGCTGGTAGACAGCTGCCCTGGACACAGAATTGACCTACGCCCCCATGGACAGCTGTGAATCCAAAATTACTCCCAAGATGCGCACCTGCTCCTTCAGGGGAACAGTTGCCCCATTCAGTTGCCCTATTCAGGACCAGTTCACACCTAGTATTTGCCACACAAATGCATACTCAGGGATGGTGTGAAGCCTCTGGGACTTGCTTCCAAGGTGATCTCTGATGTTCAGGAAGCACCCAATTCCACGGCATTGCTGAGCAATCAGTTAATTTACCAGTTTAGACAGAGGAGCATCAGTTCATCAGCTGAGAATGAGCAGCACTAGTTTCTGAATTAGTGATGTGTTAGCCTTGTCTTTTGGGAGTTATTAAAGACTACCTTAAGGAAAACGGCCATTCTAAGCAGGCTCAGGTCAGGATGCATATAAAATGAGAGATCATTCCTGCAGATATCCGTGGGGTAGCACCAACCATGCTGCTTTGCAAAATGAGCTTCTGCTTGTGATAGATCTGCGCAGTGATGTATGCTGCAGGAACTGAAGGTTTAGCTGCATCGTTCATTTCCCTTCATTTAAGCAAAAATAACTTGTTGGATTTCACTTAGGAGTGAACTGATAATTACATACAAATGCTATTCACTTATTCTGATCTGTTCCTGTGATACTCAGTGCTGGTGCTGAGAAGGAAATACAGGCTCAACAGCACATTTGTTCCACAGAATGGATCATTATACCAATTTAATGTCTCTCACAATTTCTGAGTCGCACACAAGACTATTCCGCATTGATTGAGAAGTTCATGGAGTAGAGTTGGGGTTGCACACTGGAAGATAAGAACACACGCTCCTTTACGCTCTTTGACATACCTTGTTCCCCAGCATTTTCAGATCTCTTAAGGATGAGACTCCTCAACGAAATCTTATAAAAAGCCCCCACCAAATGGAAGGAAGTCTGCCCATCACTGGGCTGTGTTTGTCTGTTCTGAGAACCTTATCAGAGCAGGATTTGGGAGTCCCATCTGACTGATTTTAAATTGGCTTAGTTGAATCTCCTTCATCTTCTTTGCCATTGCACTTCCAAGAGGAGTATTTTCTGAGCTCTGGCTTAATTGGCAGTTTCCAAATCTATGCACAATCGTGTGTGCAAGTATTATTTGGGAGCCGTGGCAACTCAAAGAAGAAGTCCTCCTTCATTATGGATGGATGGATCAACCTGGTTCAGGCCCAAGCCAGTTTCCTATGTGCATAAAACCATTTGCGGACAAACGCCGGCTCCCTCGGCCTGAAAGCAGAGATGAGCATCACAACTCATAGTCATATTTAGGGGCCCTTTACCTTTAGTTTACCTATTATTATTATTAATTACATTTGTATACCTCCCTGTATCCTCAGGTCTCAAGGAGGTTCAGAGGATAAAATCACAATAATCAAAATAAAACAAAACACAGAATACATGACCCAAACAAAAACAACCCAATAATTTTAAACTGCTCTGAGGGAGTACAGTATGTCATTGTCTAAACCACTCAGGTTTTCTTGCAGTCAAGTGGTATACAGTGGTACCTTAGTTTATGAACTTAATCCATTCCAGAAATCCGTTCTTAAACCGAGCTGCGCTTTCCCTAATGAGGCCTTTCAAAGTGGTATAGATGGGAGTTCCCATGTGGTCTCCAAGCCACATGCATGTTTGCTGAATTGCTCTTTGATTGTGACTTCAAGGATTTAAAATATTTCAAATCTCTCTCTCTCTCTCTCTCTCTCTATATATATGTATATATATACAGTGGTACCTTGGTTTACAAACTTAATCCGTTCCGGAAGTCCATTCTTAAACCAAAACGTTCTTAAACCAAGGTGTGCTTCCCCATAGCAGCAGGGGACTCAATTTACAAATGGAACACACTCAACAGGAAGCAGAACATGTTCTTATTCCAAGGCAAAGTTCACAAACCAAAACACCTATTTCTGGGTTTGCAGCGTTTTTAATCCAAGTTGTTCATAAACTAAGCTATTCTTAAACCAAGGTACCACTGTATAAATTTTGCTAAATAAAACATACATGCAACCCATTCCTGGAGAATTGTATGGAGAAAGAAAAGTCTGCCCCCATGTATATATAATACAGGGGTGCTCTCTCCGGGGGACTTAGTGTTTTTGCCCCACTTATTTTTTTTTTTGGGGGGGGGGCTGAGCTCCTACAGTGTTACCTACCATCAGGGGGTGAAGGCCAGAAGCCTGCAAAGTGGAAGAAAGAAGGAACCGCTGGCCACTGTATTCAGCTCCATCACCTGGCTCCTCCCAAAATGTCTTGAAATCAGATGGCTAAGCCAATAAAAAACACTCTGTTCATCTAAGGCAGCTTCCATAAAGCTCATGCCCTCTACACTTGCTGGGTCTGATGGAAGTTGTAGTTAAAAAAAATGTGGAGATCACCAGGTTTGCAAAAGCTGACCCGAGGCCCACAGCTATTGCATCTACTTCCCTCCCCTTGACACCTTCTTGCCTGTGTCTACCTTGGAAGCAAGCCTTGAACTCATTTCAGCTGCCCATGGCACAGTTCAACAAAAGCAGAAGCCGTCGAGAAACAGCCAAATTCCAGCCTTCGGTTTCTCTTTGTCAGGCAAGCGGTGAATTCCAAAGTCAGCATTATTGCATAGTTCCTTTTATGAGCTAATAATTTCCTTGTTGTACGACAGTCACACACACACACAAAGTGATCACATTTGGCTGCCTTTGATCTTCATTAGGGCTTCACTGATGACAACCTGAGTGGCTCACGAGGGGACTTGCGTGGTGCAAACGACCTACCTACTTTATACCTCCCGTAAATTTTTATTAGCAAAAAAGATGTTGAGAAAATCACTCATTGTTGTAAAGAGCTTCTGTTTTCATCATCGCCACAAGCTGAGTTCCATTCTTTGACATAGAGAATCCATAAACATACACAAACACACATTCCCTATGGAAAATAAAGATGGGGAGGTGGTTAATAAAAACTGAGTCTTCAGAGTCCAAGTTCTGACAGATAGTAAACTAATGATCAATGTGATATCTAAAACAACACATATATCAGGGGCACCCCCCTCCTCTAATGTGGGGGTCACTGGATTTTACAATCTCATAAGTTTGCAGAGATTTGCTTGGCACGTCCAAACAATGGCTAAAAGCGCCATAAATCCTGCTGCTAGCCATCTGCTTACCCTTTTGACCTTTCAAATCTTATTGGGGGCGAGTCTGTAATATTTCACTTCATGAACTCCCCTCCTTTTTTTGAACACAGCAGATTCAGAATATTACTTCATCTTATTTAGGTAATAAAAATGAACCATTATATTAGATAATATTTTGCAGTGCTAGTTAGCTCCACACTGAAAGGGCTGCGAATGCTGCTTCTGGCATTAATGGGATTTAACGGGCATCTCCAGTCTCTTCATCTGGCTGTAGACATTTAGTTTTACAGCCATCCCTCTCTTGAATGAGTTCACCTAGCAGTCAGGACTGGAAAATACAGGCAACAGCTGCCTCTGACTTAAAGCAAGCATTTGCAGGGACTGCTTCTGCTGGGTTTTGTTGTGCGTTTTTTTGGTGTAGCTTTCAACTGTTTAACGGCAACTGATTGTACCAAATTGCATTCAGCAGTTCAAATGGTAAAAATGTTAGGGATGAGTACAGATGGCCTCCCCAAATTCCACTTGCTATTTGTGGGTGCTGAAACCAGGTGTACGTGTGCGGGATAGAGGTTTGCTGAACAGTCTTGGGTCTATGGATGCACTCAGTATTATGAATCTGGCACTAGTACCAGATCCTTAACAGACACTACAGCCTCCGTTGGCAACCATTGACTAATGTGTGGTGCAGGCAGCACTGGGAATGGGTGTTGTAAGAGCAAAGACTGGAACAACCACATGGACTTCACAGCCTTCTGCTTCCAAACCATATCTCCACAAGTGCTTAATAGATGTATTTGCCTTGGTTTGGGGTTCATTTGCTAGATAAAGATAAAGGGACCCCTGACCATTAGGTCCAGTCATGGCCGACTCTGGGGTTGCAGCGTTCATCTTGCTTTATTGGCCGAGGGAGCCGGCGTACAGCTTCCGGGTCATGTGGCCAGCATGACTAAGCCACTTCTGGCAAACCAGAGCAGCACACGGAAATGCCGTTTACCTTCCCGAAGGAGTGGTACCTATTTATCTACTTGCATTTTGATGTGCTTTCGAACTGCTAGGTTGACAGGAGCTGGGACTGAGCAACGGGAGCTCACCCCGTCGCGGGGATTCGAACCGCCAACCTTCTGGTCTGCAAGTCCTAGGCTTTGTGGTTTAACCCACAGTGCCACCTGTGTCCGAGAACCACCCTATTAAAGGAAAATTTATTGGTTCACAGTGTGTATTGAAATGGAATGTTTAACCCCTCCCCCCATGCTCTTTAAGTCCCACTAAAAATCAGATATTGTTGTAGTTTTGGGAATCATCCTATTAAAATGTAGTTACTGCTGTCTTCATCCTCTTCCTCCTCCTCCTCCTCCCCCTCCTCTTCTTCTTCTTTTGTGACCCATTATTTTGAATAATATGTATAGAGCTTCATGGTGGCCTTTAAAAATAATGCAGTTTTCTTGATGAAAACAGATGGTGTTTATGAGGGAAAGGGTAAGCAGAGTGAGACATGGGCCAATATTCATCTCCTCTCTAGCCATACTGTTTATCCTTCCAGTATGTTGCATTGGTCTGTTTTAGTGCAAGCCTAGTAAAGCCCAGAACTGGATGAGGAACCATCCCTATACCCACAAAGGAGCATAGTGAAATTTATATCTAAACTCACGTTCAGATTCCAGCTATTTCTAGAACTTGATGTCAATTATAGTGATACTGGCTGCCCCAGATGGCCTTTTTCTTGAGCTTTCATCTTGATTCGCTGCCACAAAGGTTACACAGAGGTCATATGATACCAGAGATGCCAGGTTGTCCCCAAGGGGTCTAGTGCGCATAGTGCACATGTGACAGCATGCGCACAATGTCACATCGCCTGGAGGCTGGCTGCTGAAGCTGTGATGTGCAACACACATGACATCACGCACACAATGCACATTAGGCCCCCTAAATATTGAGGGGGCACAGTCGACTTGCACCTAATATTGAGAGGGCGAAGATACCCTGGCCCCGTTGAGTTGGCAGCCCTGTATGATACTCACTCTTTATGGAGCATGAGTTCTGATTTGTTTGCAGCAAGGTTATATGACAATAAGACATGGATTTAAAGCCCTGTGTGTGTCCTGTTCACTTAAGAAGGTTTCAGTGAGGAAGAAGCAGAGCTCATCTCAATATTATTTAGCTTTCCAACCCAGCAACTTGAACCAAGAAAGCAAACGTTGGCTTTGATTTTCCCCAAGCTGAAATTACAGTGTCTGGCTAGAAGAGCCATGATAGAAAGGTTTATTAAATCATTTGCAGTGCAGATATAGTGAAGAAGGAAAATGGTTCCTTTTACTTCTCAAAAGGTGGGGGCTCGCAGAAAGGAATAGGCCTTGGGTTAAGGCAAACTAGAAGTGAGGAATGCCAGATCTTGAACACTGCTGTAGATTTGCAGACTAATATTAGGCAGGCATTCAAATGTGAGACAAACTATGTCTGCATTACAAGATGCAGATACAGATGCTATTTCCACATGTTGGAAGGGGCAACATCGACACCATATAGTTAAACCGTCCCCAATGAATCCTGGGAACTGATGTTTAACCCTCACAGAGCTAGCACCTTTTAAATGAACTACAGTTGCCGGAATTGTTGGGGAAAGTCATGGGCTTTAAATATATGGTGTGGATGCGACCCAAACCACTTGGGCGCTCTCTCTCTCTCTCTCTCTCTCTCTCTCTCTCTCTGTGTGTGTGTGTGTGTGTGTGCATGTGTGTGTGTTGTACTCAGTTCTAGATGAGGACAGTGATGGAAACTAAGACTGTATCAATTCCTTTCCTGTGCGACTTATTTCCTGAAAATATCTAGTGAGAGCTTTGATCCGTTTTCAGACTCATTTGTTGTATTCTGTATAATGTTGGTTTTGACACCACATTCTTAGGGCTTTCTTCTTCTTCATATCTTCATTCCAGCCAATCAGGGATCATGTAGTGAATGTGAACGCTACAACACCAAACAGATTTGGCTACGTTCTGACATCGGAGATGGTGACAAATGAAGCTAATTTAGAGCAATGGCAGTGCTTCTTGGACTGACCATGTAGTTGATTCAATATCATGGAAGCCTAGTGAGGGAAATGCTTTTATCCTTTTCATAGCGATGCCTGGAAAATAGCCAATGGGCTATTTTATTTGTATTACGGCTTTAAAGACTGCTTCACAGCCAGGAGCTATTGAAGCAGTGTGCAGCAAAATACAAAAAAATACATAGCTTCTAAGAGCACTAGATTTGTGCAGCTGTTGAGGGTGGCCAACAGGTTTGCAAATAGTATCAGTGGCAACGAGCCATGACTGACAACCGAAAGCAGAGTACCTTATTCAAAGTCAATATTTCTGCCACTGGAAGCTAAGTGCAGGTAGATGACAGCACAAAGGCTGCCACGTGAACTTCCCTTTTCTTTATGACATGTCTAACAACATGTTGAGGGCTACAAATTCCCCTGCCATGGCTTAGAACAGGGGCCAGCAAGGTTTACCTTGCCTGGGATGGTTCACTGCCGTGGGGCCCCCTTTGTGGGCCGAATCACGGGTGCATGTGAGTGTGCACCTGCAATTTCAGACATGTGCACAGACGCGATTTCCGTGATCTGCATCTCCGCAGATGCAATTTCCGGCATCAGTGTCTGCGCAGGCGTGATTTCCGGCATCTGCACATGTTCAGACACGATTTCCGGTGCTGCGGAAGCAAGTCCCCGTGCCGTGCTGCGCCAGTTTAGCGCAGCACAAGGACTCGCCAAGTGGGTGGCTTGGTTTGGGGGTGGCCCATGGGCCTTAGGTTGCCTAGAATGAAAATGGCGGCCTTAGGTGGCTTAGAATGAAAATGCCCAATGTAGGCTCTGCTTGCATTACAAAAATGTTGGTTCCCAATAAAACAAGGTTATATTCCCACAAAGTATTAATTTATTTGCAACATGATTGAAGCCTCCACTTATATTGCGGACAAGGGAAGCAGAAAGGGCAATTCTATTAATGCTCGCAAGTCTGCTTTAGATCATTTGTAATGACATTTGGCCCAGGGGAAAGCAGCGAACTTGCTTTACATACTGATCCCTTGATCTGCAGTGTGCCTATTGCACTATCTGCCATTCTTCCTCAATTAACATTTCAAATGATGCTTGTTCCCCGAAGACAAGGAAATGTCAAGGAACAAAAGAGAGTGATCAGACTAAAAAGCATGGCAATGACAGCAGGAAGTCCTTTTAACTTTCTTTAAAAAAGAAAAGAAAAATGAAGATCATTGCCCTGCTCTCTGCTCCTCTTCAACCAGCTACACTAGCTGATGTGCCTTCTGGAAAGATCTCATCAACTTTCCACTGGCCACACTTCATGAAAAGCATTGCTCCCAAGGAAGTGTGGCCAGCAAGAAGCAGGTTGACTCTCTCCTCTGTGGGATGTGATATATAAGTAGCAGTCAAGTACAACATTCCTTGTTTTCCTAGAGTGGACATGCAGGGAAATGTTTGGTCCAGTCAGTCGAAAACGTTCTGTTTCCTCCTGACTGGGACATGCTTCCTTTTGCATGTGACTAGAGGTGGGCATGACCTTACCTGCCCAGGTAACGAAAGGGCAAGGCACGCAGCACACTTCCTTCTTTTTGACTCTTTTCCATCTTCCTTTTGTCGTGTGAACTGCAGTGACTGCTAGTCTGCCATCACTGGGATTATTCTCCCATATGGGGTAGATTCAAATGTATATACTTTTGTAACTAAGTCTGCCTTCAGGGATCCAACTGTGAACTGATGATGTGAGTAAAATTCTTTTATATACTTTAAATAAGATTGTGGCATCTATAGTCTTTGAAGAGGGATAAAAACGGAACTTACCAAGAACATACAATTCAGTAATGAATTGCATGATAGTGTGAGGCTTATACAAGCCTGCAACCAGCTATTTGCTGTGCTGTGTAAAGGGGACTGCACTCTAAGTAAAGGAACTTGCTAACACAAGTTAGGAGGGATATCAATACACAATATATCCTCTCCTGCCTCCCTGAACATTCCCACCTCTTCATAGCTTCCCACTGGCCACACTTGTATTCCCTCCAACATGGCTCCAACCCAAGTACCTAAAAGAATGTCTTCCACAATACCAACCATCTCAGACTATGATTGGCATATGTGGCCTTGCTGGTGCTGCTTCCCCTTGGGATTGCCCAGTTGGCACTGACTTATGGTGGTTCCCCAGCTGTGGAATGCTCTCCCTAGAGATGTGTACCTGTCTCCATCATGACATTCGTGTTTACACTGGTATTTGGTGGCTGGCGAATACTGCTCCTGGCAACCCTGAAATCACTGCATAGAAGAATGTTTTTAACTGTACAGTGGTACCTTGGTTCTCAAACTTAATCTGTTCTGGAAGTCCATTCCAAAACCAAAGCGTTCCAAAACCAAGGCACACTTTCCCATAGAAAGCAATGCAAAACCGATTAATCCGTTCCAGACTTTTAAAAACAACCCCTAAAGCAGCAATTTAACATGAATTTTACTCTCTAATGAAACAACTGATCTATAAAATGAAAGCACTAAACAATGTACTGCAGTCGCACAATCAATCAATCAATCAGTCAGTAGCTGAACTGGGTTCCACACAGTCACAAAAAAGGGAAAAAAAGAGCCACAAAACCACAAAATAAATAGCAAAAACAGACAGACCTAAGCGTCACACTCAAAACGGAAGCGTGGCACTCAAATCAGAAGTGTAACACTCAAAACGGAGCACGTTCGGCTTCCGAAAAAAAATCACAAACCAGAGCACTTACTTCTGGGTTTGCAGTGTTTGGGTTCCAAGTTGTTTGATTACCAAGGTGTTTGAGAACTAAGGTGCAATCGCTTTTAGATGTATTTAATTGCAAAAGTTTCTAGAATGTTCTGGTTTTGCTTCAAATTGAAATTGGGTATCTGTTTGCATACCCTCCAACATTTCTCCAATGAAAATAGGGACACACCACCCTGGGTTCCTTCAGGAGAAAGGGCAGGATATAAATTCCAGAAATAAAAATATCACGCCACTGTTTCCAATCAGTGTGGCTTTCACATTTATTTGCCTTAAAGACCGTTCCCTCCCTTCATTAAGTTGTGAATATTTAATTCAATCTGCAGAAGAACTCCCATTTTCATAAATATGTAAACTTACTTCCTCTCTATCTTTAATCACAAAAATATGCTTTGGAAAACATTTGGTACTTT
Source organism: Podarcis cretensis (assembly GCF_951804945.1). NCBI lineage: Eukaryota > Metazoa > Chordata > Lepidosauria > Squamata > Lacertidae > Podarcis > Podarcis cretensis. The sequence continues at coordinate 124,938,991 of NC_137170.1, forward strand.
GTTTTTTTTTTTTTAAATTTTATTACATTTTCCACAAAAAGAACAAAAAAGCATATTTTCACAAACATTACAAAAGAAAAATTTTCACAAACATTATACAAAAAAGAAAAGAAAACAACATAGACAAAAAATAAGACGAAAAAAGAAAAACGAAAAAGGAAATTTTGAGATAAAAATAAACTCACTTTCCAATTATAACCTTCAAAACCTTATTTTCCTTGCTTCCACCCGCCTCCCGATCTTGTATTCTATGTAATAATTAGTTCAGCAAGCTCAATTTTGTTCATTTTGACTCTTAATCCCTCCCTTTATACTCTTAATTAACTCAGTCACTAGAACCCCTTCTTTTCTTTTTCAATGTCCTCAACATTCAAAGATTTTACAGTGTTTTTGTAGATAGGCTTTAAACTTCTTCCAATCCTCTTCCACCTGCTCTTCTCCTTGATCTCGAATTCTGCCGGTCATTTCAGCCAGTTCCATATAGTCTATTACTTGCATCTGCCGTTCTTCCAGAGTGGGTAGATCTTGTGTCTTCCAATACTTTGCGATGAGTATTCTTGCTGCTGCTGTAGCGTACATAAAGAAAGTTCTGTCCTTCTTTGACACCAATTGGCCGACCATGCCCAGAAGAAAGGCCTCTGGTTTCTTCAGGAAAGTATACTTAAATACCTTTTTCAGTTCATTATATATCATCTCCCAGAAAGCCTTAATCCTTGGGCAGTTCCACCAAAGGTGAAAGAATGTCCCCTCAGTATCTTTACATTTCCAACATTTATTATCGGGCAAATGGTAGATTTTTGCAAGTTTGACTGGGGTCATGTACCACCTATATATCATTTTCATAATATTCTCTCTTAAGGCATTACATGCCGTGAATTTCATACCGGTGGTCCACAACTGTTCCCAGTCAACAAACATAATGTTATGACCAACGTCTTGTGCCCATTTTATCATAGCAGATTTTACCGTTTCATCCTCAGTATTCCACTTCCCATTTTCATAAATATGTAAACTTACTTCCTCTCTATCTTTAATCACAAAAATATGCTTTGGAAAACATTTGGTACTTTGTGGTGTTTTTTTTTTAGCTTAGAACTGAATTGCCACAGTAAAAAAGTGCAAAATCCTACATTTTTATGTTGCAATCTACACATTAGTCCAGAACATGCAGATCAGATCAATCCATATTGAAATTGGCAAAGATCAAATCATTTAAAGATCCCTAAACTCAGTACTGTCTTTCTTTCCAATTTCACAGAACTGATGCTAAACTTTTTAAAAGAAAGGATTGCCTCCTCTGGCAATTCAGGCATTTCCATTACTTGATCTCTAGCAGCAGCTGAACATTTGACACCACCAACCAAATTCTTTCTTTAATTAGAGTAAAAAACTACCAGTTCCTTACCTGCTAGCTACTATGTCTCAACTTTTATCCTGCCTCCTTTCCCACCAATTAACCATCTCCCTTTCCCTGGGTCTTTTTAGAACACCCAGCGTGGGTTGTTTTCACTTTGCTATTTCACTTTGCCATCTTATTTGAAATTCAGCTTTTAAATAACTATTAAACATCCAGAGAAAAACATATCATAACAGATGCAGCGATACATCCAGGGATGAATGAATTATAAATATTGAGCTGTTTCAACAGCCCTTCACAACTGCTTTTAAAAATCTGCTTATGCCATCTATAGCTGTGGCAATACACCTGCAATAATATTGTGGTCCTAAATAATACATTTGCTTCAAGATGTGCTCTTGCATCTGTTAGATATTTGAGGAGGACTTTTTTGTTTTTGTACTTCACATGTGGCTATACATATGTTTAAGCATTTATACAGCTGGATTCAAGGAGACATATACAGTACAGTGGTGCCCCGCAAGACGAATGCCTCACAAGACGAAAAACCTGTTAGCCGAAAGGGTTTTCTGTTTTTCGAGGCGCTTCGCAAGACGAATTTCCCTATGGGCTTGCTTCGCAAGATGAAAACGTCTTGCTAGTCTTGCGAGTTTTTTCTCTCCCCCCCCCTTTTCTAAGCCGCTAATAGCCGCTTAGCCGCTAAGCCGCTAATAGCCGCTAAGCCGCTAATAGCGCTAATCCGCTAAGCCGCTAATAGGGATGCTTCGCAAGACGAAAAAACCGCTAGACGAAGAGACTCGCGGAACGGATTATTTTCGTCTTGCGAGGCACCACTGTATTTTCTTTGAAGCTTTGTCTATCTATCTATCATCTATCTATCTATCTATCTATCTATCTATCTATCTATCATCTATCTATCTATCTATCTATCTATCATCTATCTATCTATCTATCATCTATCTATCTATCTATCTATCTATCTATCTATCTATCTATCATCTATCCACAAACAGGAAGTTGCCTTGTACTGAGTCAAACCACTGGTCCATCTCACTCAATACTGTCTGCTATACTGGCTGGCTGTGGTTCTCTAAGATGACAGAGAAGGGTCTTACATAGCCCTAACGGGAGATGCCAATGATTGAACCCATGATTCTCTGCATGCAAAACAAATATTTTGCCACTAAGGATGCAAGAAGACAGACGTTTCTGTTCTGGCCTGTATTAATGACAAATAGCACCTTTTCCACTTCGGTTTCCGTCAAATACTAAAAGCTGCCCACAATTCGGTTTCCGTCAAATACTAAAAGCTGCCCACTATTCAATGCAAGTTATGTACAACTTATAGAACCATTTACATGACTTACATTACGTTCATGTAAAGGAAATGTCAAAACAATGTAAAAATGGTCATTATTAACATTTGCAGACTTAAAAACAATTATGACAGGTTGTGTTCACTTGACAGATTTCCATTCCTGACCACAGATGAAGACACAAATTGCAGCAATTTCCACTTTCTTTTCTGTTTTGGTCTCCAACATCTCTGTCTGCCACTGGGCTGGGCTGTGCCCATGAATTGGGTATATTTTCTTTTAAAATGAACATGCATTCTTCATTCTAGTTTCAGAGCTCTGTCCTTAAATAAGAACAGATGAACCAATCTTAACTTTATCTGAGATAAGTTCAAGGCTGGTGAATTTGGTTTGGATGGTGAATCTGGTTTGGATGTTGCCTTGGGAGAAATTTCAGGGGTATCCTTTATTTAGGATTAAGAAAGGGATTGAGAACATAAAAAGAGCCCTTGTGGATCAGGCCCATGCATAGGGACCCACTCCCTGGGGCCCTGGTTGCCTGATCACCCACAAAATTCCCCACTAAGGGGCTGGGCACCCACAAGTTTTGGTGCCAGGGCCATGCAGGCTGCATGGCACCTACAGCTCCTGGCACCCACAGTCATGGCACCAAGTTGGCACTCCTGAGCCCAAGTCCTATCTAGTCGAGTATTCTCTTTTCACAGTGGCCAACCAGTTGCCTATAGGGAAGACCGATAATCAAAACTGCACACTGACTGAATTGTACATTATGGAAATATTTACAGTCCTGGCCAATAACAAAGTGAGGATTTGGCATGCGGAGTTACTTGGACAAAGGTGTGGGGGATTTTTTTAAATGTTTGTTCTTTTAATTTGTTCTTCCACAGTAGTATAATCACTAGGGAAACATGAGTGAGCATCACAGAATTGGAACAGAACTTCAGAGTGCTGTGGTGGTTTCTGTTTTTTAAAGTCTCCTTCCAACACTTCATAACTGCTACAGGCACTTGGCTAGTGTCCTCACAGCTCTTTCTGTTCCCAAAGATTGTGCTTGTATCTTCAGAGAAACAGTCTGTTTCACATTATTGCTTCCTTTAGTAGGCAGGAGGAATACTGGGCACGATCCAGCCAAAGGTTTACCCCCTGAGAAATAAAAGCAGAGTAAAACCCCTAATTGTTTTTCAGCCCTTGTGTAATATGAGGGCACAAAACTTGAAGAGATTGGCCTTCAGTACTTCAGTGATAAGAGTTTCCAGTTAACTTCATACATGGCTGGCTGGGGTGAGTGCTTATTGTTTTAGCTCTAAACTTTGTGAGCTGTTTAACCAAATGAAATAAATCTCATGCCCAATAAGCGTGGGATGCCTTTGCCTGGCACAACTGTGGCCCATCTTCTCTATGTGAGGGGCTCATGGGAAAAAAGCTGTCCCATGAGCCCTTGCAAAGGGTTGCTTCCCCTGGAGCTCAGGGCCATTTTGTCTTGAGAGCTTCCCACCCACCCACTCTCAGATTAGAGCCTTCCCTGAGCAATTTTGGGTTGGTTGCTGGTTGACAGGGGCAGAAATGTTTTCCGCGCCCCCCTCTCATTCTGATTGGTACTTGGGGTTTTCTTGTCTTCCATCAGCAAAATGATGGCCTTCCTTTGTTGGGCAAAGAATGTTGTTTGTATGAGAGCAGAAATGGCATTGGGCAGGATCAACCTAGTATAGGGGCCCCCCATAGTATAGGGGGCCTGAGGGGATGATTGACCACTGTGCCCCAAAGCTTGGCATATCTGTCTGGTAAGGAACTGCACCCTCGTCACCCACGGAGACCCCCAAATTTTCAAGTAGGGGGCCGGACTGTTAAGTTGTGGGTGAACATATCAGACGACACAGCGATTCTTCAAACAGCTCTTGTTTATTCACAGGCCAGAACTGAACTGAACTGAAGGGTTCAGCCAGCCTGCTTATATAGAGCTCCACTAGAACGTAACAGTAACCACTTTCTGTAACTATCCAATCACTGAACGTCACTTTCAATCCCTTATTTGCATATGTGGACCTGAGTGAAAACTATCTACAGTTTCCCCCTGCTGGCCCAGGGTGAGAACTTCAGTACATAACATGGACCCTCTCAAAATTCCATGGCAGCATGTGGGCAACACATCAGCCTGTCATGTGGTGTGTGCAACACCTCAGCACATCTCACGGCATGCAGATGTGACGTGAGCATGTCATGCGCTGCTGATAATACCAAGGTTGCAAGTTTGATCCCCGTTGGGGGCAGCTGCATATTTCTGCACTCCAGAGGGTTAGACTGGATGAGCCTTGGGGTACCTTCTATCTCTACAGCTCTATGATTCTACGATCCTAAATTAAGTGTATAACTATGTGCAGGAATGCAACTGAAGCTGGAGCAGCCTCCTAATTTTAATGGTCTGGGTAGTCTCAGAATGGTACTTGCCAGGTGTGCATAGCTTGCATCTCGAATGCTCTGGTCACACAGCACATTCATCAGGAGTCTAGACAGTAGGTAGCTATTTTCAGACATGCCTGTAATGCTGCTCTGGAGAACTGGGTTGCTTAAATGAATTCCCTATTTTCCTGAACTCTGGATATGCCAAGCTGTCTAGATGTAATTTGGGGTCTGGTGTGTCAATGTTTGCTTTTAAGAAATTGTCATTCTTCCAAATGCATTTTCTTGGTACGAAGCCCTTGAATGCCTGGCTCGGGAAATGCCATCGCTCAAATTAATTTACATGAGATGGGATGTGATGCAGCAATTTGCAAGAGAATAAACATTTTGCATCAGATGCCTTTCAATTACATCCTTCCTTAATGCTGTTATGGGGGTCCTCTGGGTCAGAGCCTCTCAACTTCTCTATTCTGTGGAACCTGGTCAGCCTTTTAATTGTCTAACCTTTTTGTAAACCATGTCCTCCAGATGCAGAAATTGAATATAATTTCCCTTTATTCAGTATTAATAAACTGTAAGCAATATCATTGCTGCCTCTTGGCAACCTGCCTGAATTAAATAGGTCTCATAATGTATCTCATATCTGTACCACAGAGCTATTTTAAAGCAATATGCTGAGCATGCTCTAGGTAACAAGAAAACTCCTTCTAATCCCTTTGTTGTATTTAAGCGCTGTATATTCTTACAGAGTGATACCATTTGTTAGGGATTCAGTGGAATAGGCCCCCTATGTGAGTAGGACAATAGATGTTCAAAGGCAGGTTTTCATGTGATGTCTCCTGTTGAATCAGGAGCCACCCAGGCATTGCTTCAGACCTCATCAAGCCTCTAGAGAGACAATACATGCACTGTTGCTGTTACTGGATCAGAAACGGCATCTGAAGATGAATCAAGAAGGTGGTTCACTTTCTGTAAAGGCAATACAAAAATTTTCACAGCCGAGTCCTCAACTCTTTTTATTATTATTAATAACTTTTTATTCAAAATTAAACAAAACATATTATCCAGAAATATATCATCCTTATTTCCCCTCCATTTTTCCTCCCTCCCCTCCCTTCCCCCACAGAACCCACCCACCCCCACCCCCTGACTTCCCTCAGTTCCAGTCTTTGATTTCTCTAAAAATGCTGTTTTCTGCATGTTACACAGTTGTATAGATCCTCAAACTATTTAGCTGATTATTATCAATAAAATGTTCGTGAAACCAGCCAACCAGTCAAAACCAGCCAAGGAGTCCAGTTCGCTTTGTTGCGTCTTCAAATACTTTGTAAAGAGTTCCCATTCATCTTTAAAGTCACAGTTATCCTTGTCCCATAGCTTGTATGTCAGGGTCCTCAACTATTTCTTATTGTGCTTGGCTTTCTTCAAGTTGGGCTGTGTCTAGAACTTGCCATTTAGGTTTTTAAACCGTTTTGTAAACTCAGTTTTAGAAACTGTACCTTTGAGTCCTCAATCCTTTATTACAGTGGTACCTCTGGATGTGAACGGGATCCATTCCAGAGCCCCGTTCGCATCCAGAAGCGAACGCAACCCGCGTCCACGCATCTGTGCGGGACGTGATTTGCTGCTTTCGCACATGCCGAGACGTCATTTTGACCGTCTGTGCATGAATGAGCGACAAAACTCGGAAGTAATGTGCTCTGTTACTTCTGGGTCACCGCAGTGCGCAACCCAAAAATACTTATCCTGAAGCTACTTCAACCCAAGGTATGACTGTACTGTGCTTTGCTTCACCTTGGTGAATAAAGAGCATGAAATTATGAGCTGAATAAAGAGCATGAAATCCACACTTGACTTGGAGTATATTTCATAAGCCTTAAATGACCAAATTCAAAGGTTTATGAAATATACTCCGAGTCGAGTGTGGATTTCATGCTCTTTATTCAGCTCATAGTAGTGAGGAAGGAATGTTCCCCCAAAATATCTGCTTTATATACATTATTTACACAATGGGCCACACATGATTGGCTAATTCCGGGATTCTCCTGTAGGCCAATCAGGTTGTGGATTCACTTCCACCTGGAGCTGGATTGGGTGGCTCCTGCGGACCAATCATACTGCTGCATTGTTCTAGGACCAATCAGACTGCTGCATTCTGAATCCTATTGTTCTAGGACCAATCCGACTGCTGCATTTTGGATCCTATTCAACTCAGTACATAACAGTTTATGATTTCTCTATTTCCTTCTGAGGAATAATAAAATAAAATGTCATTGATGCATGCGTGCACACACTTATACACAATGACAAATGGAAAAAGTAGTCCCCCTAAATGATCATTCTTGATTAACTGCCACCTTATTTTCACTGCCATGAAAAGAAAATTTGACCACTACTGGTGACACTCATGGGATTTTATTTCCCAGCAAATTTTAAACATAAAATTGAGCTGACCTTCCTGGTACTTTGACCAGTAAAGGGGCAATCTTTTCCAGTTTAAACTTCAGTAGATCCATGGGATGATCAGATGGCAACATGTCCTGTGGAATGCCATCTAATGGCAACACAAAGCAGGGCCTTCTCCGTTGTGGCTCCTACTCTCTTGATCACCTTCCTCTGTGTGAATCTGGTGGCAGTGACTGTTGGGTGCTTCTAACATTTACTGAAAAATCATTTGTTTGCTTGAGCTTTCCCTAGCGAATAACACTGATTCTACTGGCCAATACTATTTTTGGTATCTTTTTCTTTGGTGAAATTGTTTTATAACTTACTGCCATGTTCAGTCACATTTTCCTTTGTTGCAAGCTACCAATGAATTCTAGTGCATATGTGCATTGTCCTGTAAATCAATCACTTGAATCAATGAGGCTTCAACGCAGGAAAATTCCTTAGACCAAGCTAGCCCATTGGTTAATTTAACTCAGTTTTGTCTACCCTGACTGGCTGCAGCTATCTCTAGGATTTCAGACTCGGGGGACATTCCCAGCCCTAACCTGAAGACGCCGAGGATTGAACCTGTGACCTTCTGTGTGCAAAACAGATGCTGCATGCAAAACAGCTACCGTTTGCCCTTCCGCAAATGGTTTGGCTTATACCTGCTGTGATGCAATCTGGAAGTGTTGGAATGGACTGCACCACTTCAGATTGTAGGTGGGGGGGGGCGGGGGGTGAAATCTCATGTTTGAATAGTTCACTGCTTTCAGATTATTATTATTTTTTAATGTAGGGGAACATTCAAAGTAGGCATCAGGGACAACAGCCCATCCCATTTTGTGGCCTGAGGTGAAATGGGAAGGTTCTGTCTGCTGCCAAAGCCTTGCTTGCTTGGGGCTACACAGCCACAGCTCCCTGTAAGATTTTACAAGGTATCACGAGAAGCTACAACCGCACAAGCCCGGTGGTGTCAGATACCGGTGACACACTCACAGGGGCACCGTCCCATGGGAGTCCACCACCCGAGGAAGCTGCTGCAGTCTGCTTCGTGGGTGGGTCAGTCCTGGCTGGCATGCCCTACTGATATTCAGCTATGGTATAGTCCATTCTACCACCTCAACATTCTCCTGCTTTGTGATGCTTACCTGTGCAGACTTTAGCCCAGACTTTAAAGCAGTCCACTTGGGCCTGGGTGCCGTGGATTGTAGGAAGTGTGGCAAAAGTAATACGAAGTCAAGCTCTTTCTTTTAACTTTGGCTAGTCCTGGGAATAATTCAGTAAGCACCCCATGATAAGATAAATATCCCTTCTATGACTGTGGAGCTTTTAATTGCCTCACCAAGTCAGCATATGTTGGAAACAGCAAGAAATAAATTGAAAGAAGTGGAATTTTGTAATGCTCCGTTGTCTTATGTGTTTTGGAAGCGCGCAATAAAAAATGACAAAAAGTTGGACACTATGAAGAAATATATTTTTGACGATTTCTGGTGGGAATTAAAATGAAAAGTAACTGTGTTTCATTTGGGCAAAGCACCTTCAATAGCAGCACACACACACACACAGTCTCAATCTGGAGCATGTGGGTGTATGAAGACTCAGGTGAAATCTACACACACATAAAAACCGTTCTAAAAATGCTTTTTTAAAAAGCGTTTTTTAAAATATCTAGAATTTCCCATAAGGCTCACCATTGCCATCTAGTGTCACATTGCATATTGCCCTTAAAGCACACTTCAAACGTTTTATTTGCAGCTGTATAGCTAAGAAACTGTCCATGCTGTCTTCCATGTTCATGGGAGCTCTGTGAAAATGGGTGGTTTTTCTTGGGTTCTATGTCAGACTGTGAAAGGGACATGTTAAAGGGAATGTGGCAGCCACCACAATGTGCCCTCAGACCAGTAGTGGCTGGTGAGCCATGGGACTGGTGGAGTGAAAGGCAGGGAGCCAAACAGCTGGTGGAGCCATAGCCAATGGCTTGTTGTTGTTGTTGTTTAGTCATTTAGTCGTGTCCTACTCTCCGTGACCCCATGGACCAGAGAAGTGTGCATGCACACGAAAGCTCATACCAAGAACTAACTTAGTTGGTCTTTAAGGTGCTACTGGAAGGAATTTTTTTATTTTGTTTTGACTATGGCAGACCAACACGGCTACCTATCTGTAACTCTAAAGAGAAGAAGAAGAAGAAGAAGAAGAAGAAGAAGAAGAAGACCAAATGGATAGCAGTGGTTTTATCCAACTCTTAGCCCCACCCCAACAGGTGATCAGTGAGGTTAAAGCTGTTGCAGATATTAATATTGTGCAGTTTGAAGGGACTAGATGCATGAAAACGGTCTTATTTTGGGAATGAAGCATTGTCCAGACCCATGAAAATGTTGTTGAAATTTTACTAACAGAACTCTTTAAAATAAAACAAAAACATCAAATGATACATCCAAAAATATCCATATAATGTATTGTGCTGTCCAGCACAGACTCAACATCTTAGAAAATATGAAATCATCCAAGCAGACCTATAAACAAATGTCTCACTCCATAGCTTACATTCATGCCTTCATTGGCCTAAGACTGTTTACTGTTCCTTCAGGATAACTTCATTTACATCCTCACTCCATTGAATTTGAGAAACAAAGGCTCAAAGGCGGCTCCCTTTCAAAATGGAGATTTGCAACCCAATACCTCTCACATGATCTAAGGTTACAACACTCGTATGTTAGCTACCAGAGAACAACAATCAATTAGTTAATCAGTAACCCTGTAAGAGCTCAGAGTCCTTAGAAAAACTCCTGTGGAAAAACCCCAAAGTTAGCAATATACATTTAGCCATTTCCCATATTCCACCTTCTTTAATGCAATTTTCATTTCTGTGTAAGTTAAATCAATGGTACTTAACAGAAGCTAAACATGGCAGCCCTTTGTTTTATGAGTGTATGCTCATGCACAGCTCACTGCTGTATTCTGAGACCTGTGAATCGAGTCTCTCTTGTTCCCTAAATTATGTGTTTGCTTTGGTCGTTTATCTTTTACTCTGTTTACTCTGCTACTGTGGCATTTCTTTGAAAGGCATAAACAACCAAACTTCCCCATATTTCTCCACCAACCATCTTACCATCAGTGATGATATTTCAATTCTGTCAAGGGTTGGGTGAGCCAATCCAGGTAGCATCACTTCTTAAAGGAAAAGATGCTTATCAAAAGCTATACACAGGAGCTCAAACAACTGCTGAGGACTGATAAAAACTAAGGAGCTGTGGACACACACACACACAGAGTTGGTAGGATAACCTATTTGGAAACTGTCATCACGGGGGGCGGGGGAGGAGAAAAATTTCCAATTGCATCACATATTGATGCATTTGGGGAATAGAAAAGAGGAGTCTGAAAGGAGATATGATAACCATCTTCAGAAGGGTTGTCAAATGGAAGAGGGAGCAAGCTTGTTTTCTCTTGCTCTGGAGGGTAGGTCTTGAGCCAAGTTACAAGAAAGGAGATTCTGACTAAACATCAGGAAAAACTTTCTGACAGGAAGAGCTGTTTGACAGGGGAACAGTTACCCTCAAGAGGTTGTGGACTCTCCTTCCTGGGAGGTTTTCAAGCAGAGGTTGGATGGCCACCTGTCATGGATTATTTAGCTGAGATTCCAACATTGCAGTTGGCTGGATTTGATGACCCTTGGGAATTCCCACCTCCCTCTACAATTCTATGATTTTGCTTGGTATGCAGAAGGTACAATCCCTGGTATCTCTAAGTAGGGCTGGGAGAGACTCTCATTTGGAAATCCTGGAAAACTGCTGCCAATCTGTGGGGCTGCAGTGAGGAGACTCTGGGAATCACAGCATGTTGCAAAAGATGCAGACTGCTGAAAATCAGTGTGTGTATTTTTTTTTTTTTGGGGGGGGGGGTTAGATCTTTAACATCAGTGGCCTTCAATTCAATCTCCAGTGGTGCTTTAGAGAGTGGTAATGTAAATCCTTTGGCCCATGTTGCATGCCTCTTGAAGCTTAAAATGTCACTGCCGTGTTTAATGGAGCCACATAAATTACTGCTCGGAATGAAACAAATGATGTATGTGTAATCTCTAAAATCCCATTATGCACACTTCCTCAAAAATGCTGCCAGCATTCTCTACTGTCTATTCTCTCTGCATCTGTAGAGGCCAAATTCTCTCCTAGTTGGAATGAGTTGGCCTTCTCTCCTACCTCCCAAATGACCATGCAAGCCACCCTTCTGTTTTGAAATCAAATCCTTTGTGTTCCCAAATGAAGCGTGTTGAGGCAGACCCTCCACATGTCCCTCTTTTCCAGGGACAGTTCCAGAATTACAGAAGCAGTCCCAGTTTCTGATTTGATCCTGGAACGTCCCTCTTTACCTTAAAGGTAAAGGTACCCCTGACCATCAGGTCCAGTCGTGACCGACTCTGGGGTTGCGCGCTCATCTCGCACTATAGGCCGGGAGCCGGCGCTTGTCCGCAGACAGCTTCCGGGTCACGTGGCCAGCGTGACTAAGCCACTGCTGGCGAGCCAGCGTAGCACACGGAAACGCCGTTTACCTTCCTGCTGGGGAGTGGTCCCTATTTATCTACTTGCACTTTGCGGTGCTTTCGAACTGCTAGGTTGACAGGAGCTGAGACCAAACAACGGGAGCTCACCCCGCTGCGGGGATTCGAACCGCCGACCTTCCGATCGGCAAGTCCTAGGCTCCGTGGTTTAACCCACAGCACCACCCGCATCCCCTCTTTTCCTTAGGACTCCCCTATTTCCATCGGATCAATGTTAGAGGGTATGGAATTGTGTGACCCCCAAGCCAAGGAGATAAGTAACTATGCAACCTTTAGAAGACATCTGAAGGCAGCCCTACATAGGGATGTTTTTTAACATTTAATGTTTTTATATATGTTGGAAGCTGCCCAGTGACTGGGGCAACCCAGTCAGATGGGTGAGATATAATGATGATGATGATGATGATGATGATGGAACAGGACATCCCTATTTTTATTGGAGAAATGTTGGAGGATATGCTATCAGCCTATTAAAGAGCAGGGAGACAGTGGAATAGTATTTGCACCAACCTTAAATAAACATGTAAATTTTACTTCCTCTTACAATGGTCGTACTTTTGAGATTCATGCCGTGAATATGTTTCATCTTCCACATGTCACTGTACCAATAGATATGTAAGGCTATACTTTGTATCTCAAACATTAAGAATTTTGCTCCTCTTCCCTTTACTAATTAACCCACAGCTAATTCTCCCCTGGTCTCCTCCCTGGCCCAAATAGGACTAATTTAGCCAGCTAGCCCTGGTGATCATCTAATACTTATTGGACGGATTTCCCCCCTAAATTGATTTTTTATTTTATTGTTATTCATGTTTTATACCGTATTTTGTGCTGTTTTTTTTGTAGCATCAATTAAGTGTTTTAAATTTCTTGTTAGCTGCCCTGAGCCCGGTTTTCTGAACCGGAAAGGACGGGGCATAAATAATAAAAATTATTATTATTATTACTCCTAGGAGATGTATGATTTAGTTGAGATTCCGGCATCGCAGGGGGTTGGACTAGATGATCCTCGGGGTCCCTTCCAACTGTACAATTCTATGATTCTGCGAGATGTGAACAATATTTGCACTGATAATATGTGTAAAAATCCTCATCCACAGGGGAAAACAAAAACAAAAAAAACCCCTCTCAATTCTTTTTCCAGAGGATGGCAGCCCAGTTTCACAAAACTGCCTTCCCCACAAAACAAGGCAATAGGATTCAATAGCTCAATTCCTCCATGCCCACGACTTGCCATTAGCCAGTACTCCTCCTCTTACTGCCCCCCTAAGATTCAGAGTCTATGATTTTGCCAACTCTTTCCAGAACCATCAGTCAACTTCAAAACCTGTCAGGTGTCATTAGACGGCACTCAATGTTTGCTATATTCGGTACGGAAATTATTTCTTTTTTATCACATTAATTACATGTCAAGCTGAATTGCCTTTTATTAGTCTGTGCAAATAATCAGGCAGTGACGGAATGCAAGGAACGTATTTATAGAACAGTCCCAAGTAAATGGCTGTGGGGTGTGTTTGCGTGTAATAAAATGTAATATGACCTGAACTCTGCTGTGCTAGCAATTACTCTGTCTGTTTCCTAAAAGAGGAGATGTTATTCCCACAGGTATATCTAGTCTGCGAAACGGGAAGTCGGCACACTGTAGAGTTTGTTTATTAGCACATCAGCATTCAGTGGGGAGGCAGATAAATAAGAAATCATTGACAGGGTTTTGGGGAACTGAGACTTGTGCAAGGGGGAGACAAACAGAATGAGGACAAAGTTGGAAGAAGCGTGTTCTAGGTGATGCAGGAGGAATTAAGAGAAGTGGGAAGCAGGAAAAGAAGGACTTTTGCAAAAAAAGAAAAAAAAAGGAGGGCAGGAAAAGGGAGGGAGAATTTTGGCACAGGGACGCCTACCGAGAAGAAGAGTGACTGATTTGATTCTGAGCAACATCTTCGAAACAGCCTGGAGAGAAAAATAGGTAGCAAGAGTCCTCCTGCCTGCTTGTTGATCGCCCACGAATGTCTTTAACCAGCTGTCTGGTGATGAGAGGGAGAAGAGGTTCTGATTAACCACGTTGTCTTCTGCATATCCTCCAACATTTCTCCAATGAAAATAGGGAAGTTTTAAAAAATGTTTTGCTATGTTTTTATATATGTTGGAAGCTGCCCAGAGTGGCTGGGACAACCCGGACATTTGGGCAGGGTATAAATAATAAATGATAACATTATTAACATTATTATTATAATACCGCATAGAGAAATGATCCCTGATACTAAGATGAGGGATTCCTTTGGAATGCAGATAGAGAGAATTGATAAGAAGAATGCTCTGTTGTGACTTTGACGGAAGTGTACAATAGATGAGCTTTCCTGTGTTTTGGCTCATCTTCCTTTTTTTTTCCCTCCCCCCCTTTCCCCCTTTTTTTCTTTTCCCTTTTCTTTTTTCCTTTTTCTTTCCCATGGTGGCTTATGTTTTATGCCATGTACTTTGATATTTTTTGTAGGTTTTTTCATCATCATTATTATTATTGAGGAATTTTCTTTTGTTATTTTGGTTGTCTATATTTATATGTATTTGTTTAAAGCAAAATAAAGGTATTTTTAAAAAACAACATTATTATTATTATTATTATGGAATAAAAAAAGGTAAAGGGACCCTTGACCATTAGGTCCAGTCGTGGCCGACTCTGGGGTTGTGGCGCTCATCTCGCTTTATTGGCCGAGGAAGCCGGCGTACAGCTTCCGGGTCATGTGGCCAGCATGACTAAGCTGCTTCTGGCGAACCAGAGCAGCACACACGGAAACGCCGTTTACCTTCCCGCCGGAGCGGTACCTATTTATCTACTTGCACTTTGACATGCTTTCAAACTGCTAGGTTGGCAGGAGCAGGGACGGAGCAACGGGAGCTCACCCCGTCGTGGGGATTCGAACCGCCGACCTTCTGATCGGCAAGTCCTAGGCTCTGTGGTTTAACCCACAGCACCACCCACATCCCCTTATCATGGAAGAGGACATCCCTATTTGCATCAGAGAAATGTTTCAGGGCAGGGAGTTATGCAACCCCCAGTTCCATGTGTTGAACTGAGCAAGATAGCAACTTGGCAAGAGCTGCATATAGCTGCTCTGCCTTTGAGTGCAGTCGGCTGCTGTGACTTAGCTTTCACCGCTGCTTGCCAATTAACTGTCAGGTGGAATTCGAAGTAATGATCAGAGCCCACAAAGACTAAAATTGCTTTGGCCCAGGTAGCCTCTGAAAAGCATCTTTTCAAATCAGATTCCGAATTAGACTTCTCTGCTTAAGTGAAACAAGAACTTGGCACTGGCGATAGTCAAAGTTGTTGGCAGCCAAGTCTTTTCTGACTAGCAGGCATCGGTATTTTGCTCCTGCTAGGATTTCAATGAGATTCGATCAATGTGGGTGAACTATGTATTAGTGCAGTGAAAAACTCATGAAATAAAGCTATCATGCTTAATTCATTCCATAGGAGGTTCTACCTGCTGCAGATGCAAATTGCTATGCTCAGTCCATCTGTAATATATTGGATGCTGGTTTTGTATTGCTGGTTTCTCAGGCTACACTTCAGTGTGTGTGTCACCACTCAAATAATACTGTTTTGTCCCAAATATAAGCCACAATTGAATATAAGCTGAACCTTTAAAATTGGAGGGGGGGGGATGAAAAAATAAAAAAACCCTGAAATATACTCAGAGTTGAGAGTGGATTTCATGCTCTTTATTCAGCTCATAGTGGTGAGGAGGAATGGAAGTTCCCCCCAGAATGTCTGCTTTATATACATTATTTACATAATGGGCCCCACGTGATTGGCGAATTCTGGGATTCTCCTGTAGGCCAATCAGGTTGCAGATTCACTTCCACCTGGAGCTGGATTGGGTGGCTCCTATGGACCAATCAGACTGCTGCATTCTGGATCCTGTTGCTCTAGGGCCAATCAGACTGCTGCATTCTGAATCCTATTGTTCTAGGACCAATCAGACTGCTGCATTTTGGATCCTATTCAACTCAGTACATAACAATACCCGAATATAAGCTGCTCTATTTCTGACTGCATACTGGGCAGGGGGCGGGGAGCCGTTACTGGCGGCCTTTCCCCTTCCTCGCTCTCTCCCTTCCCGGCCTTAGAGGAGACAACGGGGGACTATGCATAGGGTGGGTGCTGCTTTGCGGCACTCCTGGCGCTGTTTCGGAGGAAGAGAGGGGAACTAGCCCCACTGTATATCAGGGGGGTTGTGTGGAAAGAGTCTCTTCCTTTAAATTCCTGGGAGTTTACCTTAGTGAAGACCTCACTTGGAAAAACAATATAATTCAGGTGGTTAGGAAGGCCCAACAGAGACTCCATTTTCTCAGGGTCTTGCAAAAGAACAATGTTAAACAACAATTGATGACCTCCTTCTACCCGTCCACAATAAAAAGTGTCCTCTCATATTGTATCACAGTGTGGTACGTTGGCTTGACAGCCACAGACAGAAAGTCTTTACAGAGGGTGGTGAACACAGCACATGATATCATGGGCTGTCCTCTGAGCCTGCTAGATGACATTACAAAGGATTGTTGCCTTAGGAGAGTGAGAAAAATTCTCAGGGACGGTTAACACCCCTGTCAGCACCTCTTTAAACTTCTACCCTCGGGCAGGAGATATAGAAGTATAATCAGCCATACCAACAGGCTAAAAAACAATTTCTATCCGGGGGTTTGAGGCTGCTGAATGGAAAATAATATAGTGCAACTGACTTTTGGGGTTGGTGTGTTGTGCGACAAGCACACAGAGTGCAATGAGAATGAGTGTTTTTTTGGGGGGAGGCTTGGTTAATTTCATTGTACACAGGTTGTACATTGATAATAAAGGTATTATTATTATTATTATTATTATTATTATTATTATTATTTTAACACTCCTAAATGCATACTGCAAGGTCGCGAATTTAAGCTGCACTTTAACTTTTCACAGTTGGAATTTGGGGGGAAAGTGAGATTTGTATTCAAGCCAATACAATATGTGTTAATCATGTTGATAATGCAGTAATCTGAGCATCCTGGACCCTGCCCCATACTTCCCCTTGCCCTCCACCAAGCACCCATCAAGTGTAACAAAAGAGATATTTACATTTCCCAGTTTCTCAGCCAAGTTAATCACACCCTTTTGTCTTCATCTGGGTTTGTTACCTGGCACTCAGGTATCAGGATGCCAGGAATGATCACTCATATGTCTATATGAATTTCTTAATTTTTCCCAGTGAGCCAGTACATAGATACATTTATCAGTGAATTCTTACATTTGGTATTGTGCAGCAGAGGACCTTTGAATAGATAGGAAGAAACTGTGATGAGGTGTTTTGTGGGGACAAATCACAAAAGTCACAAAAGTGATTGTGCTGATTTTGGTAGAGGGCTGCATATACACAATATCTGCTGGAGGGGCAACCCCCCCCAACCTATACATAAATTCCTGCAACAACAGTGAGTGTCCAAATGTAGTACAGCTGGGAATGTCATATGCATCTGATTAGTGCCAGAAATATGAGGATGAATCACTTATCCACAATAGATAGTGTCTTTATTGTAAACATCCACTTGGGAAACAATAGGATTTTGGACAAATAAGATGACTGTGGGATTTTCAACAGTCTCCACATTTAGATTTTTACTAGGACTGTGCATGTGCCCCCCAATCCAATTCAAAGTAGATTTGGTACTTTGGGACTGCCCAGATCTCAAAAAATCAAAGAAAATTTTAAACAAAAAAAATCTAAATTGTATAATCTGATTTTAGAGTCAGAAACAAAGGATGAACTGGTTAAAGCATCCATGATTAGATGGGCGCAAGATATTGGGAAAAATATTATGTTGGAACAATGGGGAAATTGTGGAAAGAAGATATGAAATTCACTATTTGTTATATATTGAAAGAAAATTACCTCAAGATACAACATAGATGGTATTTAACACCTGAAAGAATAGCAAAAATGAATAAAAATTGTAGCAATATCTGCTGGCGTTGCAAAACTGGAAAAGGTACTATGATGTATATATATGGTGGAATTGTTTAAACATCATACAGTTTGGGGAAACAATATATAACGAAATGAAAAAACTGTTCAGATATTCATTTAGGAAAACACCAGAAGTTTTTCTATTGGGAATAGTACCAGGAAGTCTAAAGGAAGAAGACAAGACATTATATTTACACGCAACAGTAGCCGCAAGGCGAAAAATTGGAAAAGTGGTATTATAGCAACAAAAACAGAGTGGCTTGCCAAATTATTGGAGTATTACAATATATCCAAAACAACGGGAGAAATCGGAAGGATCTCAAAAGAGAAGATAGACAGGGACTGGAAGGTGCTTAAAGGATACTTTCAAAACCATATTAAAAAATCAGAACTCCTATTAGAATAAACAAGTTCCGTTTTAAATACTCAAATACTAAATAAGATGGATAACAATGTGTAATAGAAAAAGAAGCATGAAATTAGGTTAAAGGTGTGTGAAAGAACGCAATAGAAGTGGAAAGAAATTGCAATTGAGTAGACTGGAAGTCTAACACAAAGGTGGGGTGAGGGGTGGTGGATGGTGATGGGAAAAGGAATTATCTGTGGGACTGAGTGTAGGTATGTATGAACATTTTTAAGGATTGTATGAAATGTATGTTTGTATGCTTGTATATTCACAATATGTGTGTGTATTAATGCTGAATTATTTTAATAATAAAAACTTTTTTTAAAAAAAGGAACAGCCCAGATCTGATAAAGGATGATCTGGGGCCAGAACTATCCCAGATCCAGGCACCAAGCCCCTTTGAAGGCTTTGCAAATTTGTAGCTGCTATTTCAGGGTTTTAATTACATGAGATGTCCTGGGAGCTTTTCAATGGAAGGGCAGTATGCAGGTATACTAATTTAATAATCAGCTACACTTATACACCTAGTGTTGGTGGCAAGGAAAAAAAAATAGGTATAAAATGAGAATTCTCTGGATGCCAAGATGCAAATCTGGGGCAAGTAAACTTTGGTGAGAGAGTCCCAGCAATGATTTAAAATCACAAAACATGTAGCAAAGTAAAATGTGGGAATATAGGTTGTAAAACCTTAAAAATGAGCCCTTTAAAATGAGTTCCAAAGCATAGAAAAAGACCATGTGTTTCATAAGTTTGAAATGGTTTACTTATAAACTCTCCACTCCAAAGGTCAGATTCATGTGCTATTCCATACAGCATTCAGAAAACACAGGCAGTAAAACTTGGTTTAGTTACAGTGGTGGAAGTTCCTAAATCTTTGGTATAGGAACTCAAGAAGGGATTGTAAGAGCCATGCTCAGTCCTTTTTACAGAGTGATTTTCTTAGGTTGATTGAAGAACAAAGGCTTGATTACCTTCCTTACAAGGTGAGTGGAGGACCTAGCTTAGCCTGGCAGGACAGCTTACTTTATGGTGTTAACTCTTCGTGTGTTATTAGACTTAAGCATATTGATTATATGAAGCTGGTTATCTCACACCTGGGAGCTTGGATTGGTTGGAGAAGCAACTCTTCAACACAAAGAGGTCTGTCATTTCCCTATTTAACTGTTCACTGAACACACAGTTGTCACGTCACACATAGAGCTACTTCTCTATTCGACCCAAGAATATCCAGGCAGAAAAGCTTAGATCAAAATGTGGCAAAGGGGAGATGAATTTCAAATCTGTTTTTCAGTGCTAGTTGGAAATGGGTTGCATAGTAAAAGGAGGATTATAACATTAACCTTCCACCTGTCCCCACCCCCCTTCAAAAAAAGTGGGACGATTAAATAGAATAAATGGTAAGGTAGCACCTTTCCCGCAGGTAAAATGTAGGAAATCCATGAATGCAACTGCCTTTGTGAGCCATACATAAGAAATACTGGTTTTGGAAACCAGACGCTTTTAAAACAGGATTGGGGAATCTGTGGCCCTTCAGATATTGTTATACTGCAGCTTCCAATGGCTATGCTGACTGGGACTGCTGGGAACTGGAGTCCAACAATATACTGAATGTGTTAAGTTGTGGGTGAACATATCAGACGACACAGCGATTCTTCAACAGCTCTTGTTTATTCACAGGCCAAAACAGAACTGAACTGAAGGGTTCAGCCAGCCTGCTTATATAGAGCTCCAGTACAACATAACTGTAACAACTTTCTGTAACTATCCAATCACTGAACGTCACTTTCGATCCCTTATTTGCATATGTGGACCTGAGTGAAAACTATCTACAGTATCCCCCTGCTGGCCCAGGGTGAGAACTTCAGTACACAACATAATGGTCACACGTTTTTCATGTCTGGCTTTAAAATGCCGCCAAGTTAATTATGCCCTGTCTAAACAGCAAAAGCATATTGGAGTTGCTTATTTAACAATTTCATGATGACACGAGCCGCTTGCAAAATATATTTGATTTGACAGCAAATTTACGGCACTGTCTGCAGAAAGGATGGTCCCCCCCTTTCCCTTTCCCTTTTTTGTATTCTGCTCCTTAAAACTGTGTTATGCGTTTGCTAGCCCAGAAATATTCAGATTCGACATCTGCTATCCCACTTACATTACTGCCTAATGATGAATGTTTGTGCGACTTGTTTACAAGACTGGTATGAGGAAATAAGGAGAGGGGGGGAGCTGGAAACATAAATATTTGAATGGAGCTAGTTGTGCATGGAATAACTGACTAATACAGGTGGCTTTCACCAAAACGGCTCTTAAAGTCATGATACCTGGGAATATCTTCTTTTAAAATGCTATCCCATAGTATCTCTCCAAATCATAGTAGACACATCAGGTACAATCCCTACTTGCTTTACCTGTTTCCATCTTGTAGAGAGGAAGCTGCCATATGCGGAGTAAGATTATTAGTTCATCTTGTTCAGCATTGTCTCCATTACCTGGCAAATGCTCTTCAGGGTTTTAGAGGCTGCAGGTATTCAATATTGCACAGTTTGAAGTGACCAGAAGCATATAAAAGGATTCCTTTGGAAATGAAACATTGTCCAGGCCCATGGAAATATTTTTTAAAAAACTTTGCTGGCAGAACATTCTTTAAAACAGAATTAAAGCATTGAAAATATCCATACAATATCTTGTTCTGTCCAGCACAGGCACAGCATCTTACAAAATATGAAAAAAAGAACCCAAATAGACCTATAAGCAAATGTCTTTCTCTCTCTTCCCCCAGCCTGCTTTCCAGCCTCCAGCTGTTGGCTCTCCCTTCAGGACAGTCATAACTTGCACCAAATGTCTGTGGCATTCAGAGAGACTACTCCATCAGCATCTTCACTCCACTGAGTTTGGGAGAAAAAAGGCTCAAAGGCAGCTCCTTTTCCAAATGGAGATTTGCAACCCAATACCTGCCACATTATCTAAGGTTACAACACTCACATGTTAGCTACCAGAGAACAACAATCAGTTAACCATTAACTCAGCAAGAAGCTCAGAGTCCTTTAGAAAAACTCTTGTGGAAAAACCCCAGTGTTAGTAATACACATTTGGCCATTTCCCATTTTAAACCTTCATTAATACATAAACATTTTTAATTTCTCTTTGAAATAAACCATTATACTTAACACGGGATAGGGAGTCTTTCCTAGTCATGTATGGAGATGCCAGAGATTGTATTGGGAACCTCCAGCATGAAAAAATTGTGCTCTGCCATTGAGCTATGGTCCATATGCTTTTTAATTCCTAGAATGAGGCCCAGTAAGGAGCATATAGCCATGTTGTGGGAAGAGACAGCACTTTAAGCTGCTCTATCTGGTGAATCATTTCCTTTCTTCTATGTACCCATATGGTGGACGCAGGTGGCACAGAGCCTAGGACTTGCCAATCAGAAGGTTGGCGGTTTGAATCCCCGCAACGGGGTGAGCTCCTGTTGCTCGGTCCCTGCTCCTGCCAACCTAGCAGTTCGAAAGCACATCAAAGTGCAAGTAGATTAATAGGTACCGCTCTGGTGGGAAGGTAAACAGCGTTTCTGTGCGCTGCTCTGGTTCGCCAGAAGCGGCTTAGTCATGCTGGCCACATGACCCGGAAGCTGTACGCCAGCTCCCTTGGCCAGTAAAGCGAGATGAGCGCTGCAACCTCAGAGTTGGTCACGACTGGACCTAATGGTCAGGGGTCCCTTTATCTTTACCCATATGGTGAGAGACAAGTTGCAGACATCTGCACTGAAGCTTAAAGCCAGAAGTTATATGAGAACTGCATTGCACAGGGGCCTCATAGTTTAAGAGGTTCTATTCATACTTTTTAAATAAAAACATGCAATAATGAAATCCATGATATTAATAAGAAGGATAGGGAAAACAAAACATTTTAGCCAATCAGGGTGTCTCGGATGTTCATTTACTTGCCGGAGTAAAATCACAATGTTAACAAGACTTGCTGAGTCAGAGCAGCAACACCTCAAATGCTTCTTGTCACTCCATTGACGCAGTCACAACCCCCCTCCCTGCAAAATAAAATCATCATCATCATCATCATCATAAGGAATAATTTTACTGGGGATCACAAATCAGAGTGCTTCTTGAGAAGGATGTTAATGAAAACATTTTGTTTGACGTGCTTCTTCATTGGTCTGCTATTTGGATTTCTCAGCTACTTTGGGGGATTCCAATATGGATACAAGCATATAATAGTGATTTAGATAAGATACACTCAAGTTTCTTGAGAGCTTCCAAGTTCAATCAAGTATGAGACGATGTGTGCAGAACTAGGTATACACACAATGGAATATTGGGTGTGGGCTAGCAGTATAAAATACTGGTTGCCTTGTCATTTTCGTTGCCAACCTTCAAGTCTGCTCTCTGATTTACTTAAGGTCTCTTATGAATCCCAATAGTTCCAACTCTTACATAGCAAAATTAGATCTATTGGTATTGACTTGGAACTCTTTGGCAAATTCATTCTTCCCAACACAGGACACTTAGAAAAGTGGTAGACTAGTTAGAATGTCTCCTGCATCTTTCCAATAGCCTTACCAAGAAATGGTAATCGTTTGGTTGCGTGGCAAGTACCCTCCCCCCGAGAGAAATGAAGACACTGGACACATTATTTAAGGTTAATGGGCATAAAAAGGCCACAACTTTATTGATTACAGAATTGAAAGGTATTGGCCTTAGGCATTGGCTCCTACCGTCTACCCGGCATGGTGACCGGGATGGGTTATCCACAAGCCGTGGGAGACCTGTTGAAGTACGCCAACTAGGATCCCACGGGTGTCACCGCTTGGGGGGCGTGCCGGGGGCCCTTAGCTCCCTGGGCTTCAGACAAGGCAATGCCCCCCGGAGTCCTCTACCGGACTACCCTTTCCATTGGGGGAAGGTGATGGCGCTTCCTTCCCCCCATTCATTTGCATAACAATAAACCCCTGCCAATGCCTAACCACCAATACCGCGGAAGTTGTGACGTTTGCTACGAGGTAGGCGAAAAAACCAAAAGGCTTGAAGTGTGCCAACTTGGAAAAATTCCTACCAGGCCCCTTGCGGCGACCAACCGAAGTCCATAGCAAGGTCATAGCTAGCTAAACCTAAAGGGTGGGTGGGATGGGAAAACCGCTCAGCTGGGAAAAGGAAAAGAGGGCGGTCCCCGGGCGTGCCTGGCCTTAAATGGGCTAGGTCCCGCCTCCTCGGTCCGCCGATTGGCGGACGGGGTGGAAGGCACGCCCAGGGATTCCCTGACCACGCGGGGGCAAGACCCCGCCCCTGCGTGTGTGGGTGGAGGGTTCTGCCCGCAACCCCCTCTCCTCTCAGGCGGAAATGGCTTTCTCGTTCTGTTTTCTTCTAATGCTTTTGTTTTGTTTCTCCTTTGTGCCAAGCCTTGATGTTAAGCATGTTGCATTTAAAAAGGTAAAGGTAAGGGACCCCTGGACAGTTAGGTCCAGTCAAAGGTGACTATGGGGTTGTGGCGCTCATGTCACTTTCAGGCTGAGGGAGCCGGCCTTTGTCCACAGACAGCTTTCTGGGTCATGTGGCCAGTATGACTAAACTGCTTCTGGTGCAACAGGACACTATGACGGAAACCAGAGTGCATGGAAATGCTGTTTACCTTCCTGCTGCAGCAGTACCTATTTATCTACTTGCACTGGCGTGCTTTCAAACTGCTAGGTTGGCAGGAGCTGGGACAGAGCAGCAGGAGCTCACTCCGTTGTGGGGATTCGAACCGCTGACCTTCCGATCCCTATGTTGAGTTTGGACTTATATCGCTCCCCCCCCCCACAGTGTTGGTTCCAACCCATATATTATGTTAAAACACGAGGGGCAGGCACTACCACAAGATAACATTCAGATCTTTGGGAAGCAGCCCAATCTGTTCCGAGTCGTCTTGTGCGATGGTTGGCTCGATTCAGCTCATGCATTGGGTCCAAAACAGCTTTGTTAAACATTATGTTCCAAAAATGTAGGATTGAAGCCTTGTGGCAAAATGCGCTTGATCTGCATGGATGCCACAGTGACTGATTTAAGAGTGTTTTCATGCGGTGACACAACATGGACACTTGACCAAAAAGGGACATTTACCAAGTTACAAATCTTGCTGGCAATTACCAACCAGATTACATTACAGATTTGACAAAACCCCAACCGCAGTCATGATTATCTCCGTTTTGATTGAAATGATTTCCACTCTTGCTTTAAGTAGTACATGCACACACAAACATGCACAAACACATATACAAGCCTTAGAAAAAATATGTACCCTTTCATTCCACAAGGGAAACATTTAATATGAAAATACAACTGTCATTGTGCAGACAGAAACCTGTGTTTAAATATCTCCTGAAACTCATGCAGATATGTTTTCCTCTGGCGTGACAACAACAACAACAATGCAGCTCCTTCCGAGAGACAAATATAGACATATTTAAAAAGACATTAGCGGAGATAAGATCCTGAAAGGAACCCTCAGAATGTTAGCTGATTGCAGGGAGATAAAGTTTTAAAAGGATCCGCAGTGCCTGTTGCTAGGGGAAACCACAATTCAGCTATAAGCTCGGAATAATTTTCTTATTTTATTCCCCTGGGGGGGGGGATCTTGCTGTGGGGGAAAGAAGGGAATAAAATAGAAAGCAGTCAGAGATTTGGGGAGAGGCATATAATATGTAGTAATCCAAGTGTGCATAGTTTATAGTTCAAAGAATTAAGCACTGACCTCTCTTGAGGGTTTCACCTATTTCTGTGAACCTGAGAAGGTGACAAAAGATTGGGCTGCTATTAAATTTTGGCTCACTTTTGTGGATCACAATCAGGGGGGGTCAGCAAAATTTCTGGGCCCTATATATTGTGTAGGACACATGTTTATGAATGTATATGGATAGACACCATATTGAAATAATCGCAATCACTTGGATTACTGCAATGGACTCTCCATGGGGCTTCCCTTGTTCTTGGTCCTGAAACTGAAATCTGTGCAGTATGCTTCAGCATGGTTGCTGGAAGGGAGTGTATCACCAAGCCAAATTTAAGGTGTTACCATTAGTATATGAGATCCTTAACAGATTGGGTTTCATCCAAGCAAAATTCAAAGTGTTGGTGCTGACCTTTAAAGCCCTAAATGGCCTTAGCCCAGTATACCTGAAGGAGCATCTCCACCCCCATTGTTCTGCCTGGAAACTGAGGTCCGGCTCCAAGGGCCTTCTGGCGGTTCCCTCAATGAGAAAAGTGAGGTTATGGGGAACCAGGCAGAGGGCCTTCTTGGTAGTGGCGCCTGCCCTGTGGAACACTCTCCCATCAGATGTCAAAGAAATGAACAACTATCTGACATTTAGAAGACATTTGAAGGCAGCCCTGTTTAGGGAAGTTTTAAATGTTTTATTGTGTTTTTAATATTCTGTTGGGAGCCGGCCATAGTAGCTGGGGAAACCCAGCCAGATGGGTGGGGTATAAATATTATTATTATTATTATTATTATTATTATTATTATTATCCTTGAAGGAATCATCTTATTCCATATGTGCCCACTCAACTGCAGTACAAAAATATGATGAAAAATGAAGACAACTTTCCTCTTCTCCTAGGCCTTTGGCCTTTGTGATCATTTAGAAGTGGACGGGATGTTTTAAATGTTTTGTACAATAAATCCTGGTTTTATTGTATCTATGGGGGGTGTCTGTCAGTTTGGCTGCAAGTTGCTTTGGGTTGCCCTGGGCAAGGTAAAGTGACTAACAAATTCAACAAATAATAATAATATTAACAACAACAACAACCATGCCTGCTGACTTCTCACCCATGTTTGGACCTCCTTGTTCAGAATAAAGCCATACCCTCCAACATTTCTTCAATGAAAATGGGACATCCCATTCCATAATGATAATTTTACTATTTATACCCCACACATCTGACTGGGTTGCCCCAGCCACTCTGGGCAGCTTCCAACATATATAAAAACATTAAAAAAAAATCTCTTTAAAAATTAAAGATGTCTTATTCAACATCTTTATCAACGACTTGGATGATGGACTCAAGGGCATCCTGATCAAATTTGCAGATGACACCAAACTGGGAGGGGTGGCTAACACCCCAGAGGACAGGATCACACTTCAAAACGACCTTGACAGATTAGAGAACTGGGCCAAAACAAACAAGATGAATTTTAACAGGGAGAAATGTAAAGTATTGCACTTGGGCAAAAAAATGAGAGGCACAAATACAAGATGGGTGACACCTGGCTTGAGAGCAGTACACATTAAAAGGATCTAGGAGTCTTGGTTGACCACAAACTTGACATGAGCCAACACTGTGACGCGGCAGCTAAAAAAGCCAATGCAATTCTGGGCTGCATCAATAGGAGTATAGCATCTAGATCAAGGGAAGTAATAGTGCCACTGTATTCTGCTCTGGTCAGACCTCACCTGGAGTACTGTGTCCAGTTCTGGGCACCACAGTTCAAGAAGGACACTGACAGAGGGCCACTAGGTGGCGCATCGGAAGATGGCTGACAATAACATCTCTCCGACCCACACGTGGTAATTTGGAGGCTATGATGGGGGTAATTAGCCTCCTTAACCCCCCCAGGATTATGGGGGGGACGGCCCTTGCCTGCTGTGCCCTATACCACCCCCGAATTTGTGGGGGTGGGAGAACTAGGCACAAAGCCCTCCTGTGGGATTTTCGGCACTCCTCGACGCCGTCCCCGATTCGCGCCGCTGGTTGCAATGATCTTTAAAAGAAATAATTTGGACATGATTAATTGCACATACATCAAGGAAAAAGGGGAGTAAATACTGCTGACAGAAGAGATCTCTGATAACAAGACAACAATAAAATACGAGAAGAACGTCAAGATACGGTAATGACTGAGGGGGGAGGGGGGGAAAAACCTGCCTCTACCTTTTTATGTGATTTAACAAGAATCCCCCTCCCCTAATGAGTCAGAAATTAAGGACTTAAGCTGTGGATTTAAGGCTGTGTGGAGATAAACTTTTGATCCAAAGCAATGTTTCAAGATGAAGCTGGAAAGCTAAGAGTTTTGGAGTGACGCAGTCAGGAAAAAATGCCGTTCGCCATTTTGTGAGGCATTGTGGGAGCTCTTGGGTCTGGGAGGAGAAAGAGAGAAATAGAGTTGTTTACATATCGTGAATCAACTCCTCGGTGGGACTTAAGAGTGACAAATGCCAAAATTTACGATGGATAAAGTGATGTTATCTACGAAGGAGATATATGGAAACCATCTGGACTTAGTGGAGGAACGGGAAATCCACACAGGATTATTACACTTGCTATCGGCTTAAGGAGACTAACAGAAGAGATCGTAAAGGAAAAAGAGAAATTATACGAACAAGATATGATGTGGCAACACCAAGATAAGACTGGATAGAATTATGAACTTTGTTTGGACTGATTGGGACTGATTTGGACATTAACGCAGTAATAAGAAGATGATCTGAATTCCCCTTTGGATCTTGAAGTATGGGTTCCCCCAACAAAATTTAAAAATTTGGCTTTGTAATTCGGAATTTATATGATGTGATTTAATTTGATGTGATTGGCCAGTTAATAAAAATTATTTTAAAAAAAACAAACAAAAAAAAACAAGGAGGACACTGACAAACTGGAACGTGTCCAGAGGAGGGCAACCAAAATGGTCAAAGGCCTGGAAACAATGCCTTATGAGGAACGGCTAAGGGAGCTGGGCATGTTTAGCCTGGAGAAGAGGAGGTTAAGGGGTGATATGATAGCCATGTTCAAATATATAAAAGGATGTCACATAGAGGAGGGAGAAAGGTTGTTTTCTGCTGCTCCAGAGAAGCGGACACGGAGCAATGGTTCCAAACTACAAGAAAGAAGATTCCACCTAAACATTAGGAAGAACTTCCTGACAGTAAGAGCTGTTCGACAGTGGAATTTGCTGCCAAGGAGTGTGGTGGAGTCTCCTTCTTTGGAGGTCTTTAAGCAGAGGCTTGACAACCATATGTCAGGAGTGCTCTGATGGTGTTTCCTGCTTGGCAGGGGGTTGGACTCGATGGCCCTTGTGGTCTCTTCCAACTCTATGATTCTATGATTCTAAGAAACATAAAATCCCTATACAGGATTACCTTCAGATGGCTCGGGAGTAGGATAATTCCATACCCTCCAACATTTCTCCAATAAAAATAGGGACATCCTAAGGTAAAGCGGGACAATCGAGGATCAAATCAGAAACTGGGACAGCTTCTCTAAATCAGGGACTGTCCCTCTAAAATAGGAACACTTGGAGGGTCTGTAAATCCAGGAAGAGGAACCTGTCTATATTTCTAGAACCTGATCACATACAAACAGTAAAAGATGTGGCAAACAGAATGTCAACAGCTGAAGCATTATTCATAACTGCATTTATCCACTAAAGAAAGGCTTAAACAGTTGAGTTTCTGCTCAAGCAGTCAAATTTCTGCTTTCGGCTTGCCCCACAGCTGCTGAAGGTGCAAGAGCTGTAGAAACTACAGCTGATCTCAGCTTAATTGCTGCAGAGGTGAAAGACCTCATGCAGATTTATAAGCACACATTTTGGAGGTGTGGCGAAATTAAAAGCTTTGTGCAATTACTATTGTATCCCGTTGAACAGATTATGTGATATAACATCCCAAATGAACCCATTAGGATTTCAATAAATTACTTGGAAGGATCTGTTGATACAATTGTTAAAGCGTCAGTAGCCATGTATTGGAGAAATAACATAGCGCCATCTCTTTCAGACTGATTCTGTAGGATCTGTTAGGTGGCCGAGGAACCAACCCCCACGGGAGGTTGCCAGGAATGGATAAGACAAAGAAAAGCCCTTACCATCTGCTTTTTACTCAATATTTACAGAGAGTGGCTTGAGAATGCAGCCTCTTGAAATAATGGCATTGTCCCCGGTAAATTTCTACCCCTCTTTTCTCCCGCTTCCTCATTCGTTTACAGAACATGCACGCACACCCACACACCCACACCCACACACCCTTACGGCTGCCACTTAGGGCCATCTGCCTCCAAGCCCTTTGCTCTCCTACTTTTAAGGTTCGTCGGGTTCTGGGAAATGGTGGGTCTGGAATGTTTTCTAGTGATACCGTGTCAGCCAGCTGCTCCGGCTCTGCCTCCTCCCAGGGGCAAAGGAAGGGGGTACGGTGGGGGCGGGCCGCCTCGGATGTCACCGCTGAGGGGGGTGACAAAATGGTGGGTGGCACTCACTGCGAGGCCTGCAGTGTGCCAGAGCTACACGTCTCTCCTGGGAGAGACATGATGGCTTAGGCATGCGCAGGCCACGCTGCCCAAATGGTCTGTCTGCTGCCTCCACACCCCCCCCCCAGCTGTAGGGCAGCTGAGTGGGAGGAGGCAGGGAGGCTTCTTGGAGGCCCTTCAGAGTGTCCTGCTCTGGCTCGCACCACCCTGCCCCTGGGCACAGGGTACGCGCACTGCCTCAGGTGCCTGATCGACTTGCTCTGCTGCTGCCTCCTCTTCCTCTCCCATTATCTCCCAACTTTCCCCCTCATCTTCTTCTGAGTTGTAACCTCCCTCAAACCCCTGTTGTAATTCTGAACTGTCGTCTTCTTCTCTGGAAGGGTCAGGCTGGGCAGGCGGTCTCCACCATTCCTCTTCTGCCCAGTCCCTGACAGGATCTGGGATGTAACTCACCTGGTGCACACCTGGGGGAAGAGCGGTGGCTCAGTGGCCAATCATCTGCTTTACCTGCAGAGGGTCCCCAGCATCTGCAGGTAAGGCTTCCTGAAACCTTGGAGAGTCACTGCAGGTCACTGTACACAATTCTGAACTAACATGGACAGATGGCTGACTCAGACAGGCTTCCTGTGTTCCTATGAAAATGGGGCTGCTAATGTCTTAGAGGATATTACTCTGCAACCACCTAGGGGTATCATTTGTCACATCATTTCCTGCTGTCGGTTCAGTCATCCTGTCCCCCCCCCCCTCAGCTCATCATTTTGTCCACCATCCCATTTCTTGACATCTATAGGCACTCTTGTACCACTCTGGAGGTACTCCTACAATACTTTTAAGAGTCTTGGCTTACCAGAGCACTATCCACAATCTCAATTGATGCTCCAATGTTCTGAAAAACTCTGGGCACCTAAAATTGAGGCAGAAGTAACTTTCAAGCTCCTGACAAGGTTCTCACTTTAACTCTAAAATACTTTAAACATTGACAGACGACAGTATTTCAAGTAGCTGCACACAGAGAGGCATGGAAATATTCAACTGTGTACAGGGGATATCATCTTTGTACCCAGATATGATGTACTGATGCACAGTATAGACGACATTTGTGAAATATATACCAGAGCAGCTGTGAAGGGAAAAGGTACACGCTTAGAAAATCATTAATAGCCCCAAGTGATGTTCAGTCACAAATGTGTTTACTTATGGGTCAATCTGGGGGCTTCAGCTATGAAGAGAACTATATTTATATCACAGAACTGCACCTCCTCCTTTAGCAAGAAACAGACTCATTTGATCTGTTTCCAAATTAGCCCTGATGGACCACTCTAATGATCTAGCTGTAGTGCTAACTAAAGAAATTAAAAACTTTTGAGAAATATGCCGTCCCACGTATATGGAACGGATCCAATCCCTACATACAGAATAGCCATGAATAACTTGTTTATTGCATAGAGTCTAATCTTTCATTTTGCAGGGTTACTTGGGGGGGGGGGGTAATTTCAGCTGTTCATGAAATAAATGTAATAATGATAACGATGAGAAAATCACCATGATCCAGAAATTGATAGAATCACAGATATTTTGGTTTTGAAATACTGGATGACAGCCAATGTATGCAACAAAAATTAAGCATATAAATAAATACATATGTCCAACAAGTGTAAGATTAGATAATTCAAGTGTGTAAGGACTGATACATTCTGGGTGCAGGTAATTGCTATAGAGCTCAATCAAGGATTGGGAGAAATTCCATTCAGTTCATATTTTAAAGTGAACCTGCCTTTCAGAAACAATGTGAGAACAGAGAAACAGCCACCCTTTGAAATTCACAATGCTCACTCTTTTGCAATGCAATTCTCCAACCAACGTTTGCAAAAATGCATATATTAGCGGAAAGTGTGTATTAAAATGCATCTGTTAGTAAAAATAGCATACATAAATGCGTTCTATTTGGGGTAATAGCTTGCAAAATTGTGCACATGAGTCAAAACGGCACACAAAGTTGCCCTTTGCAAATGTAATTGCGGTACCGGTCGCAGTGCCACCCTCACCCAGGCAGCGAGTAATAAAAGGGGTGATAGAAACAAACTCCAGCTGATAATGATCTGGATTAAAAAATGGCCAAAACTTTATTGATTACAGGTGTAGGTGGAATTTTGGCTCAGCCATTGGGCATATATCCATTCCAGTCTCCTACCAGAGGGTTGAAACCGCTAAGGAATGTGGGCATCCCCCAAAACGTTGATCTACCAAAGCTCTATGGCCTGTCTGCCCTACACTTGGAGATTTCCACTGAGGCCCTGTATGGGATGCCCTGTATATGCCGCTGCTTCAAGACAAATGAGGCACTCACAGCCAGCTTTTATGCCACAGTCAGGTGGCAAGACATAGTCTCTCCAGCAGGGCCTCTGACTGGCTCATTTTATCTGGATTTTCTTGTGGGGAATCCCGCTTGGTACTTCTTCCAGCCAGCAAATTCCCTTAATGGCCAGCCAACATCTGGGCTTCTGCTGCTAGGGATGGTGGATGGGGTGAAGGTCCACAACTGCTGCCCACCATAGAAGGCTGAGCAGCCATTTCTCCAAAGGCTGCTGTAATACTGCAGTGCAGTTGGAGGAAAGGCCCAAATTGAGTCTTGGGAGGACTATTTCAATGGCAATAGGCCTTTGGAAAATTATATTTCCCATGGCTACTGAGGCCTTTGGTCCTGTTGGTGAGGGTTATGGGAATGTTCAGGATGGCAGGAGAGGATATATTGTTTATTAATATCCTTTCGAACTTGCGCTAGCAAGTTCCTTACTTAGCAGAGTATACATTCCCCTTCTCAAGCACAGCAGATAGCTGGTTGCAGGCTTGTGTAAGCCTCTCACTAGTATACAGTTCAGTCTGTGTCAGATTGAATTGTATATTCCTAGTAAATTCCCTTTAATCCCTCTTAAAAGAATGACACGACAATCTTATTTAAAGTCAATAAAAGAAGTTTACTCACATCAGTTCATAGTTGGATACCTGAAGGCAGACTTAGTTACAAATATGTACATGTGGATCTACCCCATATGGGGGAATAATTCCAGTGCTTATGCTATCTGAAAGCTAGCATAGCAGTCCCTAGATAAAAAGCTGGTCCAATGAAGAAGGAAGTCAAAAGAGAGAGAGGGCTATGTGACTTGTCCTTTTGTTACCTAGATAGGTAAGGTCACGCCCACTTCTAGTCACATGCAAAGGAAGGGTGCTCCAGCCTTGGAGGAAACAGGAAGTTTCGACTGGCTAGACCAAACGTCCCCTTGCATGTCCACTCTAGGAAAACAAGGAATGTTGTATTTGACTACTCCCAGTGGATTACATCCCACAAGGTTGGGGGAAAGTCACCTCTTGCCTTCTCACTCCCTGCAGCTAAAACTCTACTGCTCTTGCCCCTGTTCCATCAGGTAAATGGCGACTGAACGGGGAGGGGGCTAGCAGATTAGAAAACAGTTTTAGGAGCTTTTGGAGAGGGCAGCAAATTTGATTTTGGCTCAGAAATAAGCTGAGCTAAATATCCCCACATTCAGAGAAGTACCTCAACTTATTTCCGAGGCCAAGGCAATGTGAGCCACAGGTGTTTCACCCCTCACTAGAGAAGGATAGTGTGATGTATCATCTCAACACTGTTAGATGAATCCTTTCCATTATCAGACAGTTTTTGGTGTACCAGTGTGAGACGATTTATGGGGAAGATGATAAATTCTATTGAGTGCCAAGGTGTGAGCATCTACTGAGTTCACATTAGTAAACATTTGCAGGGTGCAGCTGGCTGATGGCAGACCATGGGGGGGGGGGGGGAGAAAAATCCCACACCCTCTCTTGTTACAGGCATGCCATGGGGAAATTATAGGCACCTATAAAGAAGCCTCGTGTGCTAACTGATATGCTATCGATCCTGACAAAATCTAGAAAGGAAAAATGGCTGAGTGGCAGGTAGGGAGAGGGGATAAATTGGATTCAGTTTGCAAATGTATCAGATTTGCGTTTTTTAAAAACAATACGAGAATCAAAACACACCCTTGGAAATTCACATTTATCACAATGTAATTCTCCAAGCAAACAATGTTTTATGTTAGGGAATATTAGGGAAATGTAGGTTTTAGGGGAAGGTCTGCGTAAAAATAAATATATTTGTGAGAATTGCATACGAATTGCATATATTATGGAAATGGCTTCCGCAAATATGTTACATTAGTTGAAACGCCATTAAAAAATATGTCTATTAGACGTTTGCACTAAAATGCCCATGAATATCCATGAGAATTTATTTTTTTTAATGAAAATTGCTGCAGAAATGTAGAGAGCTGAATTTAAGAAGGGAAAAACAAGAAACTGAGATAGCCAAAACTGACAGATCCTTCCATCCCTAGTGGCATTTCAGGATTGGGGAGCCAATGTAATTCAGAACACTAAAATCCAGAAGGAAAATTTTAACAGGGAGAATTTCATAAGCATCCCTGGCATCGCACTTTTCTGTCAAATGGTGCTCAAGGTATAAAATCACCATAAAATGTAGAGTAAAATGCAAAATAACAATCCAAATATAAAAACGCAATGAAAATGATAGAAAACAACATCCATGCTCATCCACATGGGCCAGCAGGATCCGTAGTTCCTTGCCTCCCCCAAACCTCACAAGAAGTGCGCTCCTGATTAGAAACAGCATCAACTTGTGGCAACTTAAACTGATGGAATAGGCACGGCTTGTGGACCTAACATATAGAATAAGAGAACATATGTTTAAAGAAGAATGGGAAAAGTTTATTGAATATATGGGGGGAAACTGCATATACGTGAAAACGTTGGCAGCATTAAGATAAATTCAACCATGTAAAGAAGTTTTGTTGGACGTAACAATGGACTACTGAATGGTTTAGTTTATATAAAATATGCAGGGATTTATGTTATGCAAAATGAACCATGGAAAGATAAGAAGGGAAGTCATTGACATTTTAAAGTTGTTTAAATGAATATTCTAAAGCAGGGGTCATCAAACTTTTTCAGCAGGGGGCCGGTCCACTGTCCCTCAGACCTTGTGGATGGGCAGACTATATTTTGGAAGGGGAAAAAATGAACAAATTTCTATGCCACTCAAATAACCCAGAGATGCATTTTAAATAAAATGACACTTTCTACTCATGTAAAAACACGCTGATTCCCGGACCGTCTGCGGGCCAGATTTAGAAGGTGATTGGGCCGGATCCAGCCCTGGGCCTTAGTGTGCCTACCCATGCTCTAAAGTGTAAAACAGAAAATTTAATAAAAATTATATTTTCATTGGACAACATCAACTTGTCCAAACTGCAATGTTTACAGCGGTCACAACAAAGGAAGATGCTTTATATTGAAACAGACCATTTATCCAATATTGTTTGCTTATCATGAACTGGTAGCAGCTCTTCAGCATTCACAAACTCTTGATGATGCTGAGGATTCAGTCTGAGAGCGTTGGTGTGAGAAGTGCTCGCTCCACCATTGAATGTTTCAGCTCGACCAATTTCTCATGCATACACTGCTTAACGCAAAACAATAGTTTCCCTTAAGGCACTACCAAGTACAGTAACTTAAGCTAGGCTTGGCTCTTATCACGGCAGAGATAGCAAGCTACATTGGTCCTTAAATTAGGGCTTGTTTGTGGAGGCCTGTACTCAGGACTACTGCCAACCTACTTGTCTGTTGCGAAGTGAGCGGCTTGGCTTGGCATTAGGCTTGCACCTTGGGATGTTTATTCTGGCTAATTTAGCAGCTGACAGAAGATCAGCACAACCCTTTTGCAGTAAAACTTCAGTTGCGGGTTCCAGCGGAGAACTGCTTGCATTTTGCTTCCAAATCTCTGTTGTGTAATCTTCGTATCTCGTTACTTTTTTTTTTTTTTTTAATGAACATGAGGGAAATTGCTCATGGGGATACCTGAACCTAAAATGAACTGAAAATGTATTACAACTTTTAAGCTTGCCAAGCAATAGAAGTGGAATTCACACCAATCCCATCTCTCTCAACAGCTGTTGCTACAAGGTGATATTGTGAAGACGTCTCAAAATAGAACGAGGCAGATACTTGCGCAACATGGTTTCTGGTATATTTTGGCAATCTCCCGCTGGGATCTAATTGCATTTTAAACACAGCACTAGCGGCATAGGGAAGTCTTTCCTAACGTGCGTACTTGGGGGAGCGGAATGGAGCTCTTTTAAAATAAATAAGGAATTGCAATACTTTGAATTTAGGTAAAAGGAGAGTCTAAATTGACAATTGAACTCAGGTTGGTTGCAATCAAGTCCTATTAAAGTTCAAGGGGATGACAAGAATCAGGAGGAATTTGTCCTACTCAGTTTAGCAGAATTTGCTGTTCACTAACTTACAATGGACTAGAGCAGGCATCCCCAAACTCAGCCCTCCAGATGTTTTGAGACTACAGTTCCCATCATCCCTGACCACTGGTCCTGTTAGCTAGGGATGATGGGAGTTGTAGTCCCAAAAGATCTGGAGGGCCGAGTATGGGGACGCCTGGACTAGAGTCTAGCACAATGTTCACATTAGAGATTAATCAACAGGCAACTGCTTTTTGTATAGGCCTCACTGATTTCTTCCAAACAAGAGGCAAAATATTCTTAGTTATGTGTGCTAAGCAACAGCCACAATATTCTATTTTCTCTTATCAGGCAGATGCAAATCAGCAGGCAAGCAGGTTAATGCTTTCAGCAGACGAGTCCACTTTAATTCCTTTGCACAACATTTATGGAACTTTTGGCCCATATCCTTCTTAATTTGTGGTTCTCAGAACTGGACTCAATACTCAGGGTGTGGTTTGACTACGGCAGAATGATCTCCGTCTCTTGAGGGGGTTGTCTGGAATATGGGTATTGCTTTTCAGAACATAAGAAGGGTTACTGCCTCTCAGCGGACCTACCTTGCAAGGTTGTTGTAAGGATAAAATGGGAGGGTGGGTGTGTAAGAATAGTTCTGCTGGAAGTCCAGAACAAGGGAAATAATAGTACCAGTCTATTCTGCCTTGGTCACACCACACCTGGAGTAAATGTCCAGTTCTGGGCACCACAATTTAAGAAGGATGTTGACAAACTGGAATGTGTGCAGAAGAAGGCAACCGAGATGATCAAGGGTCTGGAAACCAAGCCTTATGAGGAACAGTTGAGGGAGTTGGGTATGTGTAGCCTGGAAAAGAGGAGACTGAGAGAAGATATGATAGTCATATTTAAATATTTCCAGGGATCTCCCATGGAAGAGGGAACAAGATTATTTTCTCCCGCTCTGAGGGGTAGGACTTGAACCCAGTGGCTTCAAGTTATTAAAAAGGAGAATCCAACTAAAAATCAGGAAAAACTTTCTGACAGGAAGAGCTGTTTGACAGGGGAACAGTCACCCTCATGAGGTTGCGGACTCTCCTTCGAGGGAGGCTTTTAAGCAGAGGTTGGATGGCCATCTGTCATGGACACTTCAGCTGACATTCCTGCATTATAGGGGGTTGGACTAGATGACCTTTGGTGTCCGTTCCAGCTCTACAATTCTATGATTTTATATGATTCTTAACTAAACAAGCAGGTGCCATTTTCAGTATCAGCCACAAGAACTTGTTTGGCCATTGAATGATGAGTCCTGGTCACTTCCAAAACTGTAGTTCTGTTGCCCAATAACATTTCATCACAGTTTTTCTCTTCTTTTCTTGAAATACATTCTCATCTATCGTGAATCATTGGGCATAGCAGGGTATTGAATCTGTCCCCAAGATAAGTATTCCAGTTCTGACATTGACTTAGTTTTTGTTTTTCCAGTCACCCACAATTCCCCTGGCATCTCAAAGCATAGAGGTGCTGTTTTTTGTCATCTTGAAGGCTTTGTTCGGTGCATAAATAAACGTGTGTTTGGAGAGGACATTTCTTTTTTAACTGGAGGCTGATTTCTCCACTCATTCATTCCTCATTATGGCAGGTAGCTCTTTGGGCTGCTTTATAGCTCCTGAGTTGTAATGTCATGATCAGTGAGGTCATAATGTTGTTGAAATGTGAAGAACAATACCAGATGTCAGCCTCTGGGCCTAACTGCTATAACTGATAAACTGGTGGAGTGTGTTTTGTTTTGACTAAGTTCAACTTGGTGCGTGAATGTGCACCTGTCTAAGGTAATGGGAAATCACAACATACAGGGAGGACAACGCCAAACAGCAGCAAACCTGAGTGCGTTTTGCAAACAATGCTCCTCAGAGATCAGCAGTCGCTGCCAGCTAGGGTTGACTAGTGCTGGCAACATTATTTGTACTGGCCCTGAGTAGAATCTGCTCAAGTCCTAGCTTGTAACACTGGCCCTGAAAGACCTACATTGGCTCCCGGTACGTTTCCAAGCACAATTCAAATTGTCGTTGATGACCTTTAAAGCCCTGAATGGCCTCAGCCCAGTAGACCTGAAGGAGCGTCTCCATCCCCATCATTCTGCCCGAACACTGAGGTCCATTGCTGAGGGCCTTCTGGCGGTTTCCTCACTGTGTGGAATATAAACAGTAATAGTATAAATAGTAAAATTATCTTTATGGAATGGGACGTCCCTATTTTCATGGGAGAAATGTTGGAGGGTATGCTTCTGGCAATTCCCTCACTGTGAGAAGTGAGGTTACAGGGAACCAGACAGAGGGCCTTCTTGGTAGCGGCACCCGCCCTGTGGAACGCCTTCCCATTAGATGTCAAGGAAATAAACAACTATCAGACTTTTAGAAGACCTGTTTAGGGAAGTTTTTAATGTCTGATGTTTTATCGCTATTATTAGTATTATTATTATCATCAACAACAACAACAATTCTGTTGGGAGCCACCCAGAGTGGCTGGGGAAACCCAGCCAGATGGGTGAGGCACAAATAATAAATTATTATTATTTTATTGTACCAAGGGATAATCTTCATGGCCATTTCAGAACAGTGTATCTTACCAACAGAATTTTGTAAGTGACAGAGCTCATGTTTGAAGAGACAAGGCTATGAACTCTGGGCTTATTCCCAAGCTTTTCAACCTTCATTCTGTGATACATATGCCGGGACATGAAAGAATTGGCTGCTGTCCCCTCACATGTCATCGGCATCACAAATATGAAGCGTCATCTCTTTTGATTTCTGATTATCTCACTCGGCTTGTGGTGTTGTGCTGTGAGTTCTTGACAGCCGAATGTGGCCAGCCAATTGGAATTTGCATGCAATTATACTCTCCTTTGATTATCACTTTATTTTGATCTCATTTTGCCTGCAGTGCAACCATACAGATAGTGCCATTCTATAGTTTAATCAGTAGATGGCACTGGAATAAATTTTTCCTAGGGCAAAATGGGAGGATTTACTGTGGCCATTCTGTTTCAGAGACAATAAAGTTTCACACCAGCATCCTGGCTGATGTTAATAATAATTTATTATTTGTACACCACCCATCTAACTGGGTTGCCCTAGCCAAGGCTTCCTCAACCTCGGTTTTGAGACTACAATTCCCATCATCCCTGACCACTGGTCCTGCTAGCTAGGGATCATGGGAGTTGTACGCCAAAAACATCGGGAGGGCTGAGGTTAAGGGAGCCTGCCCTAGCCACTCTGGGCAGCGTCCAACAATTATAAAACCACATTAAAACATCAAACATCTAATGGAAGGGCATTCCACATGGCGGGCACCACTACCGAGAAGGCCCTCTGCCTGGTTCCCCATAACCTCACTTCTTGCAATGAGGGAACCACCAGAAGCATACCCTCCAACATTTCTCCGATGAAAATGTCCCATTCCATAACGATAATTTTACTAGTTATACCCCACACATCTTACTGGGTTGCCCCAGCCACTCTGGGGGGCTTCCAACATGTATAAAAAACATAATAAAACATCAAACATTTAAAAAATCTTCCCTATACAGGATTGCCTTCAGACGGCTCGGGGGTCGAATAACTCCATACCCTCCAACACTTCTTCAATGAAAATAGGGAGATCCTAAGGAACAGTGAGGGACATGGGTGGCGCTGTGGTCTAAACCACAGAGCCTAGGAATTGCCGATCAGAAGGTTGGCGGTTCGAATCCCTGTGATGGGGTGAGCTCCCGTTGCTCGGTCCCAGCTCCTGTCAACCTAGCAGTTCGAAAGCATGTCCAAGTGCAAGTAGATAAATAGGTACCACTGCGGTGGGAATGTAAACGGTGTTTCCGTGCACTGCTCTGGTTCACCAGAAGCGGCTTAGTCATGCTGGCCACATGACCTGGAAGCTGTATGCCGGCTCCCTCGGCCAATAAAGCGAGATGAGCGCCACAACCCCAGAGTCGGCCACGACTGGACCTAATGGTCAGGGGTCCCTTTACCTTTACCTTTACCTTAAGGAACTGTGGAACATTCCAGATCAAATCAGAAACCGGGATGCCTTCTCTAAATCAGGGCTGTCCCTGGGAATTAGGGACACTTGGAGGGTTTGCAGAAGGCCCTCAAAGCTGGATATACAATATATATACAATAGGCACACACACATTAATTTCTATAATGTATTTTATTAATATTGAATAAAATCCAGACAGGAACTTGAGGTGCAGCATTTCATCAAAAGGCATCGTATCACCAGTGACACAGTAGTATTCCACATGGATATACAGCTGAATACAACGTAAACATTGTTGCTTCATTGTGACCAAAGATTCACAATGTGAGACTTCACAATGCAGACTCATATGCAAATAGTAGGCCATGTTGCTCTGTATATTGGTTTACTCACAGTATGTGTGTTCCTTTTTTGCTGATTTTATTAATTGTACCCCTGCTCACATGAAATCTTCTGGATTTCCCTTCCGAAGTTTACCACTTTTGAATTCATTGTGGGAGTTATCCCTGTTCAGCATACATTCTTAAGAGCAAGAATATACAGAACTGAATATCTGTTGGGTAAATGTGAAGGCCAAAGGGTTACAGTTTACAGATATGCAGAATTTATTGGAGTTCGGTCAGACATTTGTAACAGGGAAAGTAGGTTAGTTCTCTGCTTAATTTAAATTGTCTGTGCAATGTTTATTTGGCTTGCAAATATTTAACAAACAGAGCTGCCTTATGGATTCGAGCCATATTTTAGTATTATTACTATTTATTAGCTTTGTACAGCAACAGAGGAAAGGACATCTGGAGATAAATAGTCTTCCTAGCCTTAGCAAGCATGCAACATTAGATTGCAATAATAATATTTTTTTAAAAGGAATGGACATGGGGAGATGAGATGGCAAGTTGACTTTTATGCATCTTGCACTGGTAGCTGTAATTGTGCCAGGATGGGCAGGCAATCGTTGAGAACTACAGAAAAGCAGTAAACTTTTGTTTGCATGTCTTTGCTGCAGATCTCCTTCCCTTCCACCTGCCCACGTACTTTTGGACTCAACACTTGTGGCAGTTGTGACAAGTCCAAGGAAAAGGTAAAGACCACAATCGGGTTCTTGGAAAGCGTCCATAGGCAGACATGACAGAATTATGCATGCAGAAATATACCCTTGATTATCCACAACATTTCTCAAACCATGGCTGGATTTATAATGGTGGAATTCATTGATAGATGGATAAATGTATAAACACACACACACACACACACACAGGTTTTTTGAGCAGGAACTAAGGGGAACTGAGCTCCCTTACCTTTTCAGAATTAAATACAGTGGTACCTCGGGTTACATACGCTTCAGGTCACATACGCTTCAGGTTACACACTCCGCTAACCCAGAAATAGTGCTTCAGGTTAAGAACTTTGCTTCAGGATAAGGACAGAAATTGTGCTCCAGTGGCGCAGCGGCAGCAGGAGGCCCCATTAGCTAAAGTGGTGCTTCAGGTTAAGAACAGTTTCAGGTTAAGAACGGACCTCTGGAACGAATTAAGTACTTAACCTGAGGTACCACTGTAATTATATTTTCTGTCAAGGGGGAGGAGACTGGAATGAATATACACATCCAGTGCCTGAGCCAAAAATCCACCTATATCTGTAATCAATAAAGTTGTGGCCATTTCTAATCCAGATCATTGTCTGCTTGAGTTTATTAATCACATCTTACTTTTCACCATTGCCAAGGGTGGGTGGGTGCCACTGCGACAGGGCCCACAATACATAACAAACAAACAAACATTATGTTTTTATATTCTGCTAGAAGCTGCCCAGTGTGGCTGGGGAAACCCAGCCAGATGGGCGGTGTATAAATAATAAAATTATTATTATTATTATTATTATTATTATTATTATTACTACTACTACTACTACTATTCTCCCACTTTTTTCCAGAAGAAAAACATTGTGTGTGTGTGTGGCCCTACTACAAGGAGGGTTATAAGTAAAATGTGCAGGCACCCTTTATGTTATTTCTGCGAGATATGTCATCTTACCTTGTCCTGCCACTCAGTTTTTTCAGCCAGTGAGTGACTTCAGAACTGCAATTGATGAGTGAGTTATTTAGACAACTGGTTATAAAGATCACTGGGGTTCTTAAGAGGTGCTGTTTCTCCCACTCCTTTAGAGCACATATTTTTTCCTTCTCCTGTTTTATTTTCTAAACCTTTTAATCTCCTTAGTTCTAAAGGTAAAAAGAAGATAAAGGACCCCTGGATAGTTAAGTCCAGTCAAAGGCAACTATGGGGTTGCGGCGCTCATCTCGCTTTCAGGCCAAGGGAGCTGGTGTTTGTACGCAGATAGCTTTCCAAGTCATGTGGCCAGCATGACTAAACCACTTCTGGCACAACAGAACACTGTGATGGAAGCCAGAACGCACAGAAACGCCGTTTACCTTCCCGCTGCAGCAGTACCTAT
The DNA here is from genome assembly GCF_951804945.1 of Podarcis cretensis. NCBI lineage: Eukaryota > Metazoa > Chordata > Lepidosauria > Squamata > Lacertidae > Podarcis > Podarcis cretensis. The sequence goes on from NC_137170.1 coordinate 124,981,482, forward strand.
TTATCTACTTGCGCTGGCGTGCTTTCGAACTACTAGGTTGGCAGGAGCTGGGACAGAGCAACGGGAGCTCACTCTGTTGTGGGGATTTGAACTGCCGACCTTCCGATTGGCAAGCCCAAGAGGCTCAGCAGTTTAGACCACAGCACCCCCCCCCGTGTCCCTTCCAGGTCCCCCTTTTGCCATTCCTGTCTTTCTGACAACCAAGATGTACCTTTCCTCAGGCAGTTGACTCTGAAATAAGGGACTCCCACCAATTTATTCTCTGCAAATGCTACAATGCAGTAAGTAGCTGAAGAAGTCCAGGCCAGCATCAATACTTATTTGTATAGGAAACTGAAGGAAGCGGTCACCTAACCAGCCACATCAACATTTCACACACACACACACACACACACACACACACGGGCCGTCTGATTCCAGGGAATAACATTTTAAAAAGAAATGGATAAAGGTGTTCCGAGATGTCAAGCTGGTATTTAAAAAGACATGAAGGTGTTAGTTTCACTCAGGAGTGCTTTCTCAATCCCTAGATAGAATCTGCAACCATGGACAGCGCCTTCAGATCAAAGGATGTACCATGGATTGAAAGGTGACCCTCTGCAGAATGCCTTCAGTCATGAAGAGGGAAGAGCAGTGAAAACTCTTATGAGCTGGGATTTGGATACTTCCTTTTATTTATGGATGTATTCGTTTTGGCACTCCAGGGTAGCTCAGTTGGCTAGAGCAGGGGCAGGCAACCTAAGGCCCGGGGGCCAGATGCGGCCCAATCGCCTTCTCAATCCAGCCCACGGACGGTCGGGGAATCAGCGTGTTTTTACATGAGTAGAATGTGTGCTTTTATTTAAAATGCATCTCTGGGTTATTTGTGGGGCATAGGAATTTGTTCATCTCTTTTTCTTTTTCAAAATATAGTCCGGCCCACCACATGGTCTGAGGGACAGTGGACCAGCCCATGGCTGAAAAAGGTTGCTGACCCCTGGGCTAGAGCATGGTGCTGGTAACACCAAGGTTGCAGGTTTGATCCAGCTGCATATTCTTGCATTGCAGTGGGTTGGACTAGATGACCCTCAGGGTCCCTTCCAACTCTACGAATCTAAGATTTTATGTTTCTTTAGCCTGCTCTTCATTTTAAAAATCCCCCAGATAAGTGTACAATGTACCAAAATCAAGAACATAGAACCAGAATATCCTTAATACTCCATTATTGTTTACATGCAGAAAAGGAGCAATTCTAGCAAGGAAATGCCCTCATGCTTCACAGATCATTTGAGCCAAAAGCTGGACATCATCATCATCATCATTATTATTATTATCAAAGATTTTTAATTGGCACTGAAATCGCATCAGGGTCAGAGGTAGTGAAATGTGTGAGGAAAGCACATACCACAAATGGGGAGCTGAAATTGACAAGGACCTCGTGTGTGCTAATATGTAAAAAAACCACACACACACACACTCAATCCTCCTTATGAGGCATGTCAACGTCTGTAGTCACCGTGATGCTTTGGGAGTCACTGATCATGCGAGAGTTGCCACAGAGTGAATGTGCATTCTTGTGTCAGACAATATATGCATGCATTTTTATAGGGTACGGGTGGCGCTGTGGTCTAAACCACTGAGCCTCTTGGGCTTGCTGATCAGAAGGTCAGTGGTTCGAATCCCCACGATGGGGTGAGCTCCCATCACTCTGTCCCAGCTCCTTCCAACCTAGCAGTTCGAAAACATGCCAGTGCAAGTAGATAAATAGGAACCGCTGTGGCGGGAAGGTAAACAGCATTTCTGTGCGCTCTGGTTTCCGTCATGGTGTTTTGTTGCGCGAGACGCGGTTTAGTTATGCTGGCCACATGCCCCGGAAAGCTGTCTGTGGACAAACGCCAGCTCCCTCAGCCTGAAAGTGAGATGAGCATCACAACCCCATAGTCACCTTTGACTGGACTTAACTGTCCAGGGGTCCTTTACCTTTACCTTTTTACCTGGATTCATTTTTTTCCAGTCATGTACATAGGAATGGTTTCAGGCAGCAAAGCAAACTGATTGTGTGAACCTGTCCTTGACTGATGCTGAATGTCTCTTGGTAATGTCGATTCCTGTTCAGTGTCTAAATCTTTAAACCTTCCATTCAAGATAGTGCCCATTCTGTGGAGAGGGATGTCACAAAGCTGACACAAGCCCTATAACCTCTCTCCATTTGTTACAACAATTTATGTAGCAAGTTGGGTTACTAAACAAGGTATCAGAGTCTTTCCAGCCACTCAGTGTTTATTAATGGCAAAGTGATGTCTTCTGCAACTGAAGGCTGCTTTTATAGCAGTTAGTGGTCCATTCCATATGTCCACGTGGGATAATCATGCTTCTTAAAACGAAAAATAGCCTTGGCAAAGCGAATGAGGCTTTTTGAAATGTATGCATATATACAAATGCCTTCCTTGTGTGGGTGATAATGTGAGAGGGGAAAATTGCGAGACGCATTTGAAGGTTTGGAATTATTATTATTATTATTTTAACAGTAAATCCTGCATTTCTAAAATTGTTTTAAATGTCAAAAACAAACCAGGATGCAACTTGCATTTAAAGAATCAAAAAGAAACCTCTCTCTGGGGGCTTTGTAATGAAAATGTTGGGTTTGTCAGTTTGCATTTCTTAGTACAGAATGTATTGATCTGATGTGTAGATATCTTTCCTATTCTAATTGAATCAAGAGGGTTCTGGAAGCTTCTGTGTGTGAAAGAAACAAGCAGAAGGTTCGTGATGTTTGGGTTATTCTTGGGTTATTTCTTCAGAGAAGCTGAATACAGTAGCTGGCTTAAACTGGTTCTCTTATCTCTTCTGTCAAGGTCATGCCGGCTATAATAGTAAGGCCAGAAGGATCCTGGGTTTCACTCTTTTCTAGCTCTCTTTCCTTCTGGTGTGGTGTTCTGTGCATAGTATCCTTAGTGTTAAAGTTTAAACTAATTATAAGTCATTGTAAGTTAAAGTTAAGTCTGCTGCAACTGGATTTCTTATGGACAGTGTCAATCCTGAATGTATTAGATTTGTGACCATTATGCTCATTTGCCTTCAGTAACAGCAAAGCTCTGCTGGATGAAATACAATTGCCTCTGGTCTATTTTTGGGCGAATCCCACAATGTATTTTAAGTTTTTACTCTGCTAACTATATATCCGAGTTCTGCTTTGGATCAATAGAATTCCATAACAGAATAGAGGCTGCAATCATATGTATGCTTACCCAGGGGGGAGCCCCATTAGACTCAGTGAGATTTACTTCAGAGTAGAGAAGGTGTAAACAGGACTTTGGTGTTTGTTAGCTTTAGTCAAACACCTGCTAGTCAAGATGGCTACATGGGGCCATTAGGATCAAAGCCAGTATGCCACTGAATGTCATTTTTTAAGGAGGTGGGATGAGGGCAATAGGAGAAGAAACTATTGTCTCCTAGCAATAAATGAAGAAATATTTTTAGATATTGTTCTGGCTTCTGGGATTCCGAATATTTTTTTTCTTGTTTTCCTCCTCCAAAAACTAGGTGCGTCTTATGGTCTGGGGCATCTTATAGAGCGAAAAATACGGCAATAAGAGTCTGGCTGGATCAGGCCAATGGCCCACTTAATCTGGCATCTTGTTCTTGGTACACTGCCTCCAACAATGAAGGTAGATGTCATGGTTAGGAGCAGTTGATAGCCTCTGCCTCCATGCATTTGTGTAACCTTCTTTAAAAGTTATCCAGTTGGTAGCCATCTCAACTACTGGCAGTATTGTATATGAGCACCTATAGGAGGAGGGAGCCCCTGAATCACAGTGCAGAGAATGGAGAAGAAGGCCCCTCCTAGCTTTCAGTAGTAAAAAATTTATAACAGTCCACTCCAAACACCCTCCTCAGTGGGCACCGTTGCGGGCTGGTTCTCTTCCCAAACGATGGAGGCATCTTGGGCTGCTTCCCAGGCATCAAAAGAGGTCTCTGGGCTGAGCTTGCTGCCCGGAGAGTGTATTTTGACCACTCACACAATTGGCCCAATCATGAACAGGCAAGGGGGAGGGCCACTCCCAGGGGGAGGGCTCAACACGGGTCTGCAGGTTTCACTTGGGTCCGCTCTCTGGGTATATAAAGCGTTCAATAGAGGGAAATCCATAATACTCCCTGAGATGTCGGAAGAGTAAGGAAGATCTAGATTCTGGCTTGCTAAGTAGAGAGAGTGATTTACCTGTGAACCACTGAAGTGGATACAGGATTGGAATAAAGCAGCATAAATTCTCTTTTAACTGGTTTGAGGATTGTCGGCTTAGTTGCACTTGATTGCACCAGGCAAATTAGCAAGCTATAAAGTAACAAAAAGAAGAGCAATCAGGGCCTTTTGTGAGATCGGTTATGACATTTTAGGTTTCGGTACTCAATGGAAATTTGTGGCTTTGTTCAGGAGGTTTGCAGTTCTCCTTTTTGCTCTAGGTGTTTGTGGTTTGGTTGTTGTTGTTTTTAACAAATACCGGTCTGAGCATCTGCACGTTTTGAATATGGATTGGAATTGCTTGAACTATTTTATACCAAATGAACTGTGGCTGGTTAAGGTCTGTGATTGCAATACTGCTGATGGGGTGAGCAAAAGCAACTTTTTCCCCGTTTGAAAGTCCATCCCTTCTGCTTAGTTTGAATGTTGACTACAGTATTTCCACCCCCTCTCCTCCTTCTGTGAAAGAATAGGCATAACCTCAGGCTGCTGGCTAATTACTTCTTTTATAACTTCTTCTGTAAATGAGAAATGATTGCGAGAGAATCTAAGGCCGAGGACTAAAAATACAAGAGTTTGAGAGGGGGTGTCAGTGGGAGAATTGCATCTGTCAGAACCAAATGTATTTTGATTAACAGTTGAGTTTGATTTCTTAGAGGGACACACACACGCATGCATACACACAGAGAGATAAAATGTTTCATGCAATGAAAATACTATACTGTGAAATTAAAGGAGGGTCTTCTGCCCGATGTTTGTTCTGCGCTCGGCTTCCAAAAACCTATTTCCTTTAATTTTTCTTTTTCCATAGCAGTTGCATGCCTGCTCTCCAAAAAAAGCCAATTAATTTTATTAGTGTGCAAAAGGAAAGGGCTGAAGTAGGGGGGTGCTGAATTTCATCATCTCTTTCTTTTCTTTTTTAATAACTCTTTAGGAATCCACCCACTAAAAGAATCAAAACACGGGGATTCGAAGACAAGGCCAGCTCAGACTGAGAGCGAAAGGCTGGCAGGCGCTTTTCTGAATGATATCTCTGGTGACTGAAGTGGCTCAATGTGAAGTCAGCCATAAAAGTAGGGGGATAAGAATAAGGCCGTGAATGACACTAGAACAGAGCTGAGCTTGTCCCTCAAGACTCCATCAAACAGAAATCTTGTGCTTGCTCTCTTACTCTCTCACTTATCACGAGTATTGTCAGGCTAGAAACAGTGATGTGTGTCTTCATGAAGTTTCACATGCTTATTCAACAAGAGTTGGGTTCTTGCAAACTTTGCAACTTCGTAGCCTCTAGTAGATTTCCTGCCCAGCAGTTTTTAATAAGCAGCTTGCCAGGATGCTGTGTTTGAGGACAGTTTTGCAAAAAAAAAATTCTTCTTGCTCTCAGGTGTGCTCATTTCATGTGCTTATGGTCCACTGATCACTCAGCAACCACCCTCACCACGGTTATTTTGGGTGGTAGGTAAAAGGTAAAAAGTAAAGGACCCCTGGATGGTTAAGTCCAGTCAAAGGTGACTATGGAGTGCAGCACTTATCTAGCTTTTTAGGCACAGGAAGCCGGCGTTTGTCCACAGACAGCTTTCTGGGTCATGTGACCAGCATGACTAAACCGCTTCCGGTGCAACAGAACACTGTGACGGAAACCAGAGTGCATGGAAATGCTGTTTACCTTCCCGCCACAGTGGTACCTATTTATCTACTTGTACTGGCATGCTTTCAAACTGCTAGGTTGGCAGAAGCTGGGGCAGAGCAATGGGAGCTCACCCCATCGTGTTGATTTGAACTGCTGCCCTTCCGATCAGCAAGTCCAAGAGGCTCAGTGGCTTAGACCATTGTGCCACTTGCATCAACTTTTGGGGTGGTATTCAATGCTAGTCTTATTCAGAGTAGATTCGCTGAAGTTAATGGATATGTTTATAATGTTTAATTCCAATGGTTCTACTCTGAGTAGAACACACTTGAATACAACTCTCTGTCTTTTTCTATAGCAAGAAACTGTAGTCCATAATGTCCGGGAGTAGGAAGTGATCAGATGTTTTTCAAAAGGGTCTCTTCCACCCCCTCACCAGTTATTATATTGCCATCCTCCAGTTCCCCAAGGCTAATGTAACATTGTAACATTGGTTACATTGTGAAAAGAAAGCTGCATTTGGAACTGGGGTGATCTGGGTTCAAGGCCCTACTCAGCCATGACACTTGCTGGGTGATTTTTAGCCACTCATTATCTTTCAGCTTAAGCTACCTCACAGGCCTCTTGCAATGATAAAACCAGGTCAGCAATCATAAACCATTAAATTGGCATATTAAATGGTCAATTAAATAAACCATTATAATGGGCAGTCAGTTGACATTCATAGCAGCAGTACTGCAAATCAAACAAGTGCATCATCGTCATTGTCATCCATAGTAGTTGTAGTACAAAATAAAACAGTCGTACCTCAGAAGTCGAATCGACTTCCAAAATATTTGAAAACCAAGGTGTGGTTTCCAATTGGCTGCAGGAAGCTTTTGCAGCCAATCGGAAGCTGCGCTGGATGTTCAGGTTCCAAAGAATGTTCGCAAACAGGAACACTCGCTTCCGGGTTTGTGGTGTTTGGGAGCCAAAATGTATGATTGCCAAGGCGTTTGGCTTCCAAGGTACAACTGTAGTAATAATTATAGTAGTAGTAGTAGGTTTAAATCTTCATAATGCACACAACTTCTAAAAGCAAGGTCTTGGTTGTTTTTATACTAAGGAGCTGGGAAGGTTTCCTAAGTGGACTTATCAACAGTGAAGCTGTGTATGTGTGCCTTTTACCCTTTGAGCCCCCAACTGTATTTTCTTGAAAATAATAATAATAATAATAATAATAATAATAATAATAATAATAATGTAACAACAATAACAGCATTGGTTGGAGCATATCCTTCTAAAACAGGATTGGTCTTCCACATATTTTTGGACTCCAGCTCCCATGAGCCTCATCCAGAATAGCCAGTGGGCAGGAATGATGGGAGTCGTAGTCCACCAATATCTGGAGGGCCACTGGTTCCTCATCCTTTCCTTCCAATTTCAGAAACAGCATTCTTGTCCCCAATGGAAATAAATTACAGTACTTACTTAGGACAGCCTTCCAGCCATTCAAACATCTGAATTAACCTCACCACAATTTGTTCTGGGTTTCATTCTTTATTTCTTTCACCCTCTGCAGTCATAAAGCAGTTGCAGTTGTCAAATGTGCGACACACATCGGAGTTCACGGTGATACAGATTAAACTCATTTGGCGGCTATTTACATGTGTTTGTGTCTCAGCGTAAAATGGACATTTCGCTTGGAAACATGATTTTGTGGTTGCCATTATCCCAAGCCCTCCTCCTTGCTTATTCATTCATGTATTCATTCATAGTATTTGTAGAGCACCTTTCATCAAATCTGTCAGTACAGGCAAGTTGGGGCAGGAGTAATGGGCTCTACTGCTCTGCTAGTTCAGAAAGCCAAAGTTTTCCATCATCACCTTTGTACCCAGAGGGCAACTTTCATTCAAGGCATGGGAAGGGCAGAATCCCCTCCCCTTTTAAAATAGTTTTTTAGAGTGAAAGGTGCCCATCTTTTCAGCCAGACCTGTAACAACAAGATGAGTGTTATAGCAGGTGTGTCACAGGCTGCTTTTACAGCTAGTGATTGCCACATAGGAGAGCTCCCTTTTGCTTGACCCCTTGTTAACTGTTCTTGGGTAATGAACTAAAAAAAAAATGGAGCACAATTTATAAAGCCACTGTGGCCAAAGATTTCAATTCAAATGACAGGAGGGCAAGCTTTGCTCAACCCTGGGGAACAACTTGCAAGATAATTACACAGCAGATCTGTGAAGTATTGAGATCAAGTCGCTGTAGTGCTTTGAAGGTCAATAAGGCAATTTCTTATATGATTTAATGGGCAACTGTCCTAGAATGCTAAACCTCATGTGAGTGATGTGATGTCAAATCTCTGGTTGCGGCATTCTGTAATAGATGACACTTGGACATTTGCCTTTTTCAGTGACCTTAAAAACCAAACAAAAACCAAAGAGATTTGGTGGAAGTTGAAAACGGAAACTTCAGCAAAATATATGCAATTGTTTTGACAGTTTTGATCATGTAGTCACTATTGCTTTTGCAGATTATTCTTCTTCAGGACTTCAGCCGGAATCCTGCATTGTTTCAACTGACTAGACAGAGCAAACTAGGATCTGAATAATTATATCCACCCAGAATGCAGTCATGCCTTGGTTCTTGAATGCCTTGGTACTCGTAATTTTTGGCTCCCAAACGCCGCAAACCTGGAAGTAAGTGTTCCGGTTTGCAAACATTTTTTGGAAGCTGAACTTCTGACACAGCTTCCATGGCTTCTGATTGAGTGCAGGAAACTACTGCAGGCAATCGGAAGCTGCGCCTTGGTTTTTGAATGTTTTCGGAAGTTGAATGAACTTGGGTTATGTTCGAGAACCAAGGTACGACTGTACTGGCTTTCCAAATTCTACCAAGTCTGTTAAATATACCCAGAGAGAAGGAATGGGAAACTATGAAATGGAAGCTGCTGGCCACTGGGGAAATCTCTTGGATAACCCTTCAATTTGGGCAACCCTCCACATTCTGACTCACAGCATACAACAGTCATCCCCAGAAACATATACACATAACACCCATATTCTGTCTTACACTGGGCATTTTTTTTCAGCTGGAAATTGCCGGAACCCTGTTCTGGCACCTGTCAGGTGGGCGCCGTTTACCATTGTAAGAGAAAAGGAGGGCATTTATGGTGGGATACTTTTTCTAGAAAAATAGCACTGGTCTTACATATCTTGCATATCTCTGTATCTAACAGAAATCACACAATATCCTTTGCTTACCTCACTAGGGGGAAGTTTGCACAAATGCACATATTAGGGGAAATAACATGCAAGATACCTTATGGAAAAGTCATTGTATGTGTATATTGGACAGATGAAATATGTGCACATATGCATCTGGAAACATGCATTTTAGGAGAAATGCACAAGAAATGCTGGCAAATTTCTAAAAAAGAAAGAAAGAAAATTAAGTCAGACTGGAAAAAAAGAGGAGCCAAAATTGATATCCCTAAATATAGCCACCCCACCCCAATTACTACTACTACTATACTACTAATTACTCACCCTTCACCCTAAGGTCCCAGGACAGGTTACAACATGAAAAGCCTGTACTGAAAACAGTTCAAAACAACTTACATTCACAAAAACAAGGTGGTTCCTAATATATATATATATCCCAAGTGCCAAAAGTCAAGGTAAAGAGGTGTGTCTTCAGCATTCGCCAGAAGCTGTATAATGAAGTGCCACACAAACTTCTGTGGGAAGGAAGTTCCACAAATTTGCAATTTTGAGAAGAGTGGGGTTATTTATATATAATGCATTTTTTTAAAAAAAATGCTTTAATGTCCTAACCTTGTACAAGCATACTTCTTTTCATCCACCTGCCAGGCAAATGCGTTCTAGCAATCAGGCAACAGTTCCATATACTACAGTAGATTAGCTTGTTAAGGTATGGAGAGATTCCCCAGGACAGTCATGGGAACAGGTGGAGAGAAAACAGAGGAGAGAAAAACCTACCAACCTGACAAAGTAGGAAAAAAAGACGAAACAAGTCAATAGGCAATCAATTTTCAGTAGGGGTAATACTGGCTGTGAGAGTGTCATGCATCTCATGGTTCCAATAGAGCTGGTGACATTTTGACAATAAGTTATTGTCTTCTTGTTTGGTGATTAATGGGCAGGGTCAGATTCAAGTTCTGGCTCAGGGACTTGCAGATGTGTCTTTGTAAACATATGGCAACCCTTTTTATATTGTATACACTTTTGTGTTCTCCTGGTCCCAAACTCTTTAGGCTTTGTAAAAGGTAAAGATAAAGGACCCCTGGACAGTTAAGTCCAGTCAAAGGTGACTATGGGGTTGCAGCACTCATCTCGCTTTCAGACCAGGGAGCCGGCATTTGTCCACAGACATCTTTCCAGGTCATGTGGCCAGCATGACTAAACCACTTCTGGTGCAATGGGACACCGTGACGGAAACCAGAGCTCATGGAAACACTGTTTACCTTCCCGCCTCAGTGGTAACTATTCATCTACTTGCACTGGCGTGCTTTTGAATTGCTAGGTTGGCAGGAGCTGGGACAGAGCAATGGGAGCTCACCCTGTCATGGGGATTCGAACCACTGGACTTCTGATCAGCAAGCCCAAGAAGCTCAGTGGTTTAGACCACAGCATCACCTGCATCCACCAGGCCAGCACCTTGAACTTTGCTCAGTAGCTAACTGGCAGCCAGTGTAACTCTTAAACGCTTTTCCTATGTCTGCCTATGCTTTTATCAGGCTTTTGCCTTTATAATCTCGCCATCATTATATTTATCTCCCAGATCAGTAATTACATTTTAAAAATAAAGATGATTGGGTTTGGTTAGGCACGGCCTGTAAGCACATGTAGCTTATCGACAAGCAAATACTTCTTGCAATATTGCAAATATCCTCTATATTGATTCTCTTATTGCATTCTATTAGAGCTCTTAATGGTTGGTAGAACTTGATATTGAGAAAGAAGAGACCAGGGTACAAGATGTAAAGCAGCAAAGCTTGTGTCAAGAGCAGGGGAATGACGATAAAGTCAGGGATGACATTAACGGTTTGGGATGGTTGGATGAGCAACTCATCTCAATATACAACTGCCACAGTCAAGAATTCAGCGACAGACAGTAAAGAATCTAAGAGAATGAAATGTAGGTTGGTAACTGGTAGAGATGGGGAACTTGTTCCTGGACTCTCATCATCCCTGAGTACTGGTTGTGGCTGATGGGAATCACAGATCAAAAACGTCTGGAAGAACACAGATTTCCCACCTATGATCCAAGAGTACAGAGGTTCTTAATGCTACATTGAGTGTAGCTGTGCAGATAAAATAGACTGAATAGTTAGGAATTGTCTGTCCCTGAGTGTCCAATGAAGAATAATGAATTGTATGAAGTCCACTCTGAAGCTTCATGACAGTACCACAATGTTTAACTTTATCTGCCAAACAACTTTTGATTTAGAGGGTCTATAATGACCACCAATATTTTCTGTTGTGTTTTGTTTTGTTTTGAATCATAGAATTGGAGAGTTTGACAATTCCTACAACACAGGAATCTATCAGACTTGAGGGATTTTCACTTCTTCCGGTAGCATCAAGGATCAAGGAAGAAACAAAAAAGTTTGTATTTATGGTTTTATTCAGTCATCATGGTGCAAGACAAAGAATCCAGTCCTTAACTCCATTGTGACGTTGCTCACTGTGAGCTCCTCCCCTTCTTTCCCCAGCAACAGCCCATGGCTCTATGGTGGACCTCAAGAGTCAATTGTCGTTGAGTCCTTTGCTCTTGAATTCTAAGTGAGCGGCAAGTACGCAGGATGGTGGTGCTTCTATGCTCTCCAAGGATGTCTCTGCTGGCACTTCTACTCCTCCTCCTTCTCCTAACACCTCATAACTTGGCAGCTCTGAGTTCTGCTGTAATGTAAGCCTGTCTCCCTCTTCTCTCGAAACTACTGGAGAAGTCCGCACCGATCTCCCCACTCCCCCTTCTCCTCTGAAGGAGGTAGAGGAGAAGGAGGGGGTGATCCCCAGCCCTCCTCTTCAGTCCAGTCCCTGACAGAATCTCAACTAAAGCACCCATGACAGAGCACCGTCCAACCTCTGCTTAAAAACCTCCACGGAAGGAGAGTCCACAACCTTCCGAGGGAGAATAGGACTCGGTTATGTGCAGGGCTGGATTTAGGTTTGATGAGGCCCTAAACTACTGAAGGTAATGGGGCCCTTTGTATGTCCAGCTGACCTTTGTCAACAACAAATTGTCACTGTTTTTGTGTTGAATATATGCTATATGGTAATTTATGGACCTAATAGGTATCTAAAGTCATTTGCACATGCAGAATGTAGGCACCCTATATTTAGAAATGAGCAAACCAGTGATATTTTAGGGAGCAGGCTAGCAGGCGGGGCCCATGGCTTACATCATAGAAGCCTACACAACACAAAACACTGTTGCTGTTTGTACAGTAGGTTTTATTTCATTTGTTTTTTATCTTATATTTTGGAAATGTACATCCAGTTTTCCCCCCTTTGAATTTTTTTGGGGGTCCCCAAGAGAGTGGGGCCCTAAGCTAGAGCTTGTTTAGCTTATATGTAAATCCGGCATTGGTTATGTGCAAACATGCATATGATTAGTAGGTGCACGTAAGTTTGGGAAGAGATGCTTGCCCAGTTCTGTTCTTCTCCCGCTTTCCTCTTCCTCCAACTTTCAGCTTCATCTGACATAGACAAGTTCTAGTGCTATGAGACAGGGAGAAAAAACATTTTTCTATCCATTTTTCTCCATGCCATTTCTCTATCAATTTTCTCCGTGCCATGCATAATTCCAAAGCATTACTGCCTCTGACTGTGGAAGTTCCCCATCCCAAGTCTAGCTCAATATTACCTCCTCTGACTGACGATGGCTCTCCTGAGTCTCAAAAGCCATGGTCTTTCCCATCACCTTCTCTACCTGATCTTCTTTTTAATTGCGAATGCCAAAGTTTTAACTTGAGACCTTCTGCATATAAAGCAAGTCCTCTACCTCTGAGCTGCAGTCTCCCCCCCTTTTTTTGCAGAGGTACTAGTGTGCTTTCAAAATTTTACTTTTTAAGTTCAGGAACCATAGGTGGAATTCCATGGCAGCTCACCCCCAGAGCCATAGTACTGAGTGCTTCAAAATCTCACAGAACATTTTTGATAGACTGGATTGAACAGAAAAGTTGAGCTTCTGTTGAGCTCCCAGTAAAGTTTTTACTGACTTTGTTCATGTTGTTGTGGTTTAGTCGTGTCCAATTCTTCGTGACCCCATGGACCAGAGCACGCCATGCACTCCTGTCTTCCACTGCCTCCCGCAGTTTGGTCAAACTCATGCTGGTAGCTTCGAGAACACTATCCAACCATCTCGTCCTCTGTCGTCCCCTTCTCCTTGTGTCCTCCATCTTTCCCAACATCAGGGTCTTTTCCAGGGAGTCTTCTCTTCTCATGAGGTGGCCAAAGTATTGGAGCCTCAGCTTCACGATCTGTCCTTCCAGTGAACACTCAGGGCTGATTTCCTTCAGAATGGAGAGGTTTGATCTTCTTGCAGTCTCCTCCAGCACCTCCAGCAGTCTCCTCCAGCACCAAAAGCATCAATTTTTGGCGATCAGCCTTCTTTATGGTCCAGCTCTCACCTCCATACATCACTACTGGGAAAACCATAGCTTTTACTATACGGACCTTTGTCGGCAAGGTGATGTCTCTGCTTTTTAAATGCTGTCTAGGTTTGCCATTGCTTTTCTCCCAACAAGCAGGCATCTTTTAATTTTGTGGCTGCTGTCACCATCTGCAGTGATCATGGAGCTCAAGAAAGTAAAATCTCTCACTGCCTCCATTTCTTCCCCTTCTATTTGCCAGGAGATGATGGGACCAGATGGGACTTTGTTCATGTTGTTGTTTAGTCGTTTAGTCGTGTCCGACTCTTCGTGACCCCATGGACCAGAGAACGCCAGGCACTCCTGTCCTCCACTGCCCCCCGCAGCTTGGTCAGACTCATGCTGGTAACCTCGAAGACACTATCCAACCATCTCATCCTCTGTCGCCCCCTTCTCCTTGTGCCCTCCATCTTTCCCACCATCAGGGTCTTCTCCAGGGAGTCTTCTCTTCTCATGAGGTGGCCAAAGTATTGGAGCCTCAGCTTCACAATCTGTCCTTCCAGTGAGCACTCAGGGCTGATTTCCTTCAGAATGGAGAGGTTTGATCTTCTTGCAGTCCATGGGACTCTCAAGAGTCTCCTCCAGCACCATAATTCAAAAGCATCAATTCTTCGGCGATCAGCCTTCTTTATGGTCCAGCTCTCACTTCCATACATCACTACTGGGAAAACCATAGCTTTAACTATACGGACCTTTGTTGGCAAGGTTATGTCTCTACTTCTCAAGATGCTGTCTAGGCCTGTCATTGCCCTTCTCCCAAGAAGCAGGCGTCTTTTAATTTCGTGGCTGCTGTCACCATCTGCAGTGATCATGGAGCCCAAGAAAGTAAAATCTCTCACTGCCTCCATTTCTTCCCCTTCTATTTGCCAGGAGGTGATGGGACCAGTAGCCATGATCTTCGTTTTTTTGATGTTGAGCTTCAGACCATATTTTGCACTCTCCTCTTTCACCCTCAATAAAAGGTTCTTTAATTCCTCCTCACTTTCTGCCATCAAGGTTGTGTCATCTGCATATCTGAGGTTGTTGATATTTCTTCCGGCAATCTTAATTCCGGCTTCGGATTCATCCAGCCCAGCCTTTCGCATGATGAATTCTGCATATAAGTTAAATAAGCAGGGAGACAAAATGCAGCCTTGTCGTACTCCTTTCCCAATTTTGAACCAGTCAGTTGTTCCATATCCAGTTCTAACTGTAGCTTCTTGGCCCACATAGAGATTTCTCAGGAGACAGATGAGGTGATCAGGCACTCCCATTTCTTTAAGAACTTGCCATAGTTTGCCATGGTCGACACAGTCAAAGGCTTTTGCATAGTCAATGAAGCAGAAGTAAATGTCTTTCTGGAACTCTCTAGCTTTCTCCATAATCCAGCGCATGTTTGCAATTTGGTCTCTGGTTCCTCTGCCTCTTCTAAATCCAGCTTGCACTTCTGGGAGTTCTCGGTCCACATACTGCTTGAGCCTTCCTTGTAGAATTTTAAGCATAACCTTGCTAGCGTGAGAAATTAGTGCAATTGTGCGATAGTTGGAGCATTCTTTGGCACTGCCCTTCTTTGGGATTGGGATGTAGACTGATCTTCTCCAATCTTCTGGCCACTGCTGAGTTTTCCAAACTTGCTGGCATATTGAGTGTAGCACCTTAACAGCATCATCTTTTAAAATTTTAAATAGTTCAGCTGGAATACCATCACTTCCACTGGCCTTGTTATTTGCAGTGCTTTCTAAGGCCCATTTGACTTCACTCTCCAGGATGTCTGGCTCAAGGTCAGCAACCACACTACCTGGGGTATATGAGACATCCGTTTCTTTCTGGTATAATTCCTCTGTGTATTCTTGCCACCTCTTCTTGATGTCTTCTGCTTCTGTTAGGTCCTTTCCACTTTTGTCCTTTATTATGGAAATCTTTGTGCGAAATGTTCCTTTCATATCTCCAATTTTCTTGAACAGATCTCTGGTTCTTCCCATTCTATTGCTTTCCTCTATTTCTTTGCATTGCTTGTTTAAGAAGGTCTTCTTGTCTCTCCTTGCTATTCTTTGGAAATCTGCATTCAATTTCCTGTATGTTTCACGATCTCCCTTGCATTTTGCTTGCCTTCTCTCCCCCGCTATTTGTAAGGCCTCATTGGACAGCCACTTTGCTTTCTTGCATTTCCTTTTCATTGGGATGGTTTTCGTTGCTGCCTCCTGTATAATGTTACGAGCCTCCATCCATAGTTCTTCAGGCACTCTGTCCACCAAATCTAAATCCTTAAACCTGTTCCTCACTTCCACTGTGTATTCATAGGGGATTTGACTTAGATTGTATCTTACCGGCCCAGTGGTTTTTCCTACTTTCTTCAGTTTAAGCTTGAATTTTGCTATAAGAAGCTGATGATCTGAGCCACAGTCAGCTCCAGGTCTTGTTTTTGCTGACTGTATAGAGCTTCTCCATCTTTGGCTGCAGAGAATATAATCAATCTGATTTCTATGCTGCCCATCTGGTGATGTCCATGTGTAGAGTCGTCTCTTGTGTTGTTGGAAAAGCGTGTTTGTGATGACCAGCTTGTTCTCTTGACAGAACTCTATTAGCCTTTGCCCTGCTTCGTTTTGATCTCCAAGGCCAAACTTGCCAGTTGTTCCTTTTATCTCTTGACTCCCTACTTTAGCATTCCAATCCCCTATAATGAGAAGAACATCCTTCTTTGGTGTCACTTCTATAAGGTCTTGTAAGTCTTCATAGAATTGGTCAATTTCAGTTTCTTCAGCACCAGTAGTTGGTGCATAAACTTGGATTACTGTGATGTTAAAAGGTCTGCCTTGGATTCGTATCGAGATCATTCTATCATTTTTGAGATTGCAACCCAGTACAGCTTTTGCCACTCTTTTGTTGACTATGAGGGCCACTCCATTTCTTTTACGGGTTTCTTGCCCACAGTAGTAGATATGATGGTCATCCGAACTGAATTCACCCATTCCCATCCATTTTAGTTCACTGATGCCCAGGATGTCAATATTTATTCTTGCCATCTCATTTTTGACCACCTCCAACTTACCCATGTTCATGGTTCTTACATTCCAGGTTCCTATGCAATATTTTTCTTTACAGCATTGGACTTTCCTTTCGCTTCCAGGCATATCCGCAACTGAGCGTCCTTTCGGCTTTGGCCCAGCCGCTTCATCAGCTCTGGATCTACTTGTACTTGCCCTCCGCTCTTCCCCAGTAGCATGTTGGACGCCTTCCGACCTGAGGGGCTCATCTTCCAGCGTCATAACTTTTATATGCCTGTTGTCTTTGTCCATGGAGTTTTCTTGGCAGGGATACTGGAGTGGCTTGCCGATTCCTCCTCCAGGTGGATCACGTTTGGTCAAAACTCTCCACTATGACCTGTTCATCTTGGGTGCCCTGCTCGGCATAGTTCATAGCTTCTCTGAGTTCTTCAAGACCCTTCGCCACGGCAAGGCAGTGATCCATGAAGGGGGACTTTGTTCATACAACACAGTAAACCTTGGCTTACAGCTCATGGCTAGCAAGGACAAAGCTTCATCACAAACCCAGATTTGGATGACAAACTAAACCTTGGTTTAGCTCAGCATGTCATGGGAGTAAAAGAGACTTGGAAGAAGCAAAGTGGCTGCAAACTCCCCTCTGAGTGCTTACACATTTGTGTGGTCCCAGAAAACCATAGCTTATCTTTGTGTGTTGTGCAGGCCAGGCCACTGTATGAGATCCAACACATTTCAGCTTGTTGCAAAATGGGGAGAAACTCCACAAAGAGACATGATGAGGCTTCTGGAATAAGTTCTGTCAAGCACATTGGACACCAATAGCTTTCTGTTAATAGACTTGCTAACTAATAACATTGTTACTAGTTCTGTTTCTAAAATCCTTTACCCTGGTGAAGCCCGCAGGGAGACTTTAATAAATTATTACACCATATTAGTGTTGGTGATCCATTTTAAAAGATGTCCTCCCCTCCGTGTGAAAAATCCCACTTTAAACTATTCCTTTTCATGGGAAATATTCTTTTGTAACCTGCAGCGATGAAGGCAAGATAAAGGGCTGATTCATCTAAGCTCTTCTAACTGCTAAATATGCACAAGTAAATTGTTTTGTTGATACACATAGAGTGGTGCGTTGCTTTCTCACACTCCAGCTTGCTTATCTGATGACATGAGCAACAGAGATTAGCACAGTTTCTCCGCTATTTCTCTTTTAAGCTGCTCTTAGAACTTGGTCTCTAGCTCCTGGATGTCTTACTGATAAGTGTTTATTGAGATTTTAACTCTTGTTCCTTGAGAAGTATTGTTCCCTCTGATTTCTAATAGCCTGGCACACTCCTTGTCTCCTTGTGGGATATGGCAGTTTTGTCCGGAAAGGATTGCACCTGAAGATTAAAGTCTGAAACAGCCCAATAGGTGAAGAAGAGGAGTTGCTGCAACACAGTTTTAGTAAGCTCCCTCATCTTCCACCCTCTAATTCAACCAACATTGTCCTAGGTAAAGCTGCAAATGAATGTTTAGGGAAGTTTTTAATATTTAATGCTGTAATGTTTTTAACACTCGATTGGGAGCTGCCCAGAGTGGCTAGGGAAACTCGGCCAGATGGGCGGGGTATAAATAAATTATTATTATTATTATTACAGATAGGTAGCCGTGTTGGTCTGCCATAGTCAAGACAAAATAAAAAAATTCCTTCCAGTAGCACCTTAAAGACCAACTAAGTTAGTTCTAGGTATGAGCTTTCGTGTGTGCATGTATTATTATTATTATTATTATTATTATTATTATTATTTAGGAATAAACTCTCTGGTATTTAGTGAAACCCATTTCTGAATTATTTTTAAAATGATAGATTTGGTTAAATGTTTTTTTCCAGAAGCTTAGAACAGCACCTTTCAATCTGATTACCCCATAGATTGGACGACAACCCTCATAGACCCTCCTGGCTATTCACCAAACTGACTGGGTCTGATGAGACCTGTAGTCCAAAAATATATGGGGACTCAAAGTTGGAAAGCGTTGGTTTGGAACATTCTAGAACATTCTTCCTTACACAACAATGTCCTTTTCTGTTTTTCCTGTTGTTTGCCACCACTTTGCCCTCTCAGTTCTTCCCAGAACTTCTGTACCACTGCCAGTAGAGAGATCTATTTCTGAGATGTGTTGAGAACAATTGTTTAATTGTACATTGAAATGGGAAATGAATCTGTATGTGTATTGCTAAAGGGAACCTTGGAAGAATCCAACTGAAGCAAAGTTAAGGCTCTCTGGGTACCTAATGGGTTGATAATTAACTGTTGATGTACCTCCGTTGCTCTGTCAGTGCCTAACCTTAGATCACATGGATAAAGTATTCAGTTGCACATCACCATTTTGAGGGAGTTGCCCTTGTTTCTTAAGCCACTGTAGAAGAAAAGTGTGCTAAAGTCTCTACTGAAGAGAAAACAACCTTAGGCTGGAATGCCGGCTAATTGAGTCTTGTGTGTTGAGAGAAAGACCTTTGATTTCAGGTTTGCTGACTTTCAAATTTGAATCGCTATGACAACTCTCATTTTATATACCCATGAAAAAGAGGACGTGTCCTGGAAAAAGAGGGCATATGGCAATAACTTACTAAGAAGATGAACCTGTGCTTAGAGAAGCACATCATTTTATGCAACTATTTGACTGGGGAAACCCAGACAGATGAGCGGGGTATAAATAAATTATTATTATTATTATTATTATTATTATTATTATTATTATTATTATTATAGTCTGTTTTGAATAAAGTTCTGTTAGTAAAGCTTTGGAGCCATATTTTGGGTCTAGACAATTTTTATTTCAAGAGTATTAAAGGGACGTGGGTGGCGCTGTGGGTTAAACCACAGAGCCTAGGACTTGCTGATCAGAAGGTCAGCAGTTAGAATCCCCATGACGGGGTGAGCTCCCATTGCTCGGTCCCTGCTCCTGCCAACCTAGCAGTTTGAAAGCATGTCAAAGTGCAAGTAGATAAATAGGTACTACTCCGGCAGGAAGGTAAACGGCGTTTTCATGCGCTGCTCTGGTTCGGCAGAAACGGCTTAGTCATGCTGGCCACATGACCTGGAAGCTGTCTGCGGACAAATGCCGGCTCCCTCGGCTAATAAAGCGAGATGAGAGCCGCAACCCCAGAGTCGGTCACGAATGGACCTAATGGTCAGGGGTCCCTTTACCTTTTTACACAGTATTAATATCTGAAATGGGATGTATCAAGGAGTGTATCCCATTTTTTTCTCTTATCTAACAACGTGTTGAGTCCAGCTGTGCAGGGGATTTTCCCTCTGTCTTGAAAAATCCAGGAGACATAGCATACCTTGAATCTTTCCAGCTTTCAGTGCCCTCAGCTGCTTCACACTGCTTGCTTTTCAGATTAGATTTCCTCCCTAATAAATCCTTGCTGAACATAAATACACCTCTGTTAATAGCAAAGTCTGCAGGATACTTTCATTTCTAAACTACTCACTTCCCCAAACAAAATGTGTGTAGGACTGATGGAGTGATGTTGATGTTGTGTACACTCCTTAACCCATGTGGGGTAGCAGTCCCTGTATTTGCTCAGAGTAGAAATCCAAGCGCATCAATACAAGACCTCATCTATTTTTCTGCCTCTTGTCTGCAAAGATACTACTCCAAGAAATGCAACCTTGCCTCCTGCTACAAATGAATGTAGATCATTCTAAGTTAAATGGAGTTCAGGCATGTCATTAAACTATATATCACACTTTATGCAAGGGAGTTTCAGAGGCGGCAATGGTTTACGGGCCAATCTTTTGTGCCGAAAGAAGTGGGGGGAGAGCAAGATGCTTTTCGAATGCCCCTCTTATATTGTCACTTGGAAACAATTTTCTTTTCCTAGAAAGCAATTTTCAGGAAGGTAAATTGAAGCGCCAATGCAATGGGAGTATTTTATTAATTGCCACACTCCTGCTCAAAATACACATTATTTATTATCTATGACCTTAATAAGTACATCTCTGGAAGATGTTGGGTCTGTGTATAACCTACATGCAAAAATTAAAGGCTTCTCCCACAGAGATCCAAGGCAATGCTTCTATTTAATATGAATCACTTTTGCAGTGTACAAAGTACTTTACAATAAATAAGAATGAGAATAATAAGAATACTTGCACTTTCAAACCAAAGGCTCCCAGAACTGTTTCCATCTCATATCTTCCCACAGCAGTCCTGGAAACTAGGAAAGGACAATTTTATGACTAAAATTTGACCAGAATCTCCCCTAGCTAAAAGGAACCCAAGAAGCTGACTTATAATTCATCAGACCATTGGTCCATTTGGTTCAGTGTTGGCAGCAACTCTCCGGGGTTTGAAGAAAGGGTCTCTCCCAGCCATGGATCATATAACACCGGTCCTGAAAGACCTACATTGACTCTTAATACGTTTCCGAGCCCAATTCAAAGTGTTGGTGATGACCTTTAAAGCCCTAAATGGCCTTGGCCCAGTATACCTAAAGGAGTGTCTCCATCCCCAGAGGTCCAGCGCCAAGGGCCTTCTGGTGGTTCCCTCACTGAGAGAAGTGAGGTTACAGGGAACCAGGCAGAGGGCCTTCTCAGTAGTGGCGCTCACCCTGTGGAATGCTCTCCCATCAGATGTCAAGGAAACAAACAACTATCTGACTTTTAGAAGACATCTGAAGGCAGCCCTGTATCTGGAAGTTTTTAATGTTTGACGTTATATTATGTTTTTATATGTGCTGGAAGCCGCCCAGATTGGCTGGGGCAACCCAGTCAGGTGGGCAGGGTGTTATAATTAGAATTATAATTGTGGATCAAATATGGGACCTTCTGTAGACAAAGGAGATGCTTTACCATTGAGCTCCCGCTCTCTCATAATTGTTATTTTTGTACACATAGACTCAAATCACATCATCCTTAGCTTAAAGGGAAAGACTTCCCTCCCTCCGGTTAGTTCTCTCCCCCCCCCCCCATTTTCAGAATATTCCAAATGGCCTGGACTCAAAAAGAAACTCGTTAACCTTTAGTTCCAATGGAAGCATATCATTGGGCTGTTGTCTCAAGACAAGTGACGGTAGTCCTATTTACAGGATTCTGATAGCAAACCCACAAAATTATTCAGAGTACTGTACAAACTATGATTTATGCATTGCTCTCCTGCAGAGGCAGTCCTCTCCATTCATTTCAATGGAGAAAGGGAAGACAATAGCAGTACAGAAAAGGTTTTCTTCTATTTACATAAATGAAGCAGCCCGTGGACAAAAGAGTTTCAAGTATTGAGTGAAACTCACAACATCCATTGGATTTCCAGACCTGGGACGATGCACAACAGACAGTGATTGTGTGCTGGCTTCACATTTCCTCTGCTGGGGCAGGAAGGGTGGAAGAGGAACTACTTGATGGTGTTGGACTTTCGGAGGAGGAGAAGGAAACTAGCCCCGTTGTATATTGTGTGTGTGTGTGTGTGTGTGTGTGTGTGTGGAGATGGTCTCTTCTTTTAAATTCCTGGGAGTATACCTTAGTGAAGACTTCACTTGGAAAAACAATATAACTCAGGTGGTTAGGAAGGCCCAACAGAGACTCCATTTTCTCAGGGTCTTGCGAAAGAACAATGTTAAACAACAATTGATGACCTCCTCATATTGTATCATAGTGTGGTACGTTGGCTTGACAGCCACAGACAGAAAGTCTTTACAGAGGGTGGTGAACACAGCACATGATATCATGGGCTGTCCCCTGAGCCCGCTAGATGACATCGCAAGGGATCGTTGCCTTAGGAGAGCGAGAAAAATTCTCCGGGACGATTCACACCCCAGCCAGCACCTTTTTAATCTTTTATCCTCGGGCAGGAGATATAGAAGTATAATCAGCCATACCAACAGGCTAAGAAACAGTTTCTATCTGTGGGCTGTTAGGCTGCTGAAAGGAAAATAATATAGTGCAACTGACTTTCGGGGTTGGTGTGTTGTGCGACAAGCACACAGAAAGGAATGAGACTGAGTGTTTGTGAGGGGGGGGGAGGCTTGGTTAATTTCATTGTACACAGGTTGTACATTGACAATAAAGGTATTATTATTATTATTATTATTAATGCAGATAACACTCCATTATTATTAGTATTAGTATTAGTATTAGTATTAGTATTAGTATTAGTATTAGTAGTGCTGTTGTTGTTAAAATAATGCATGTATGGATATGGCTGCCTCAAAAATAAATGTAATTAAAATAGTTCAAGTTTGTTGAACTTAGAAGTCCCAACTGCCTTTGTCATAAATTTACCCTAAATATGTTTTAGCACTGCTCAACTTCCTGAGAACAATACTTATGTCACAACATGGCTTATAATTGCTGGAACAGGACAGCCACTTAATTATTAAAAGACATTCTTTCACTGGTTTCAAAAGCAGGAAAAAATATAACAATAAAGGGAAAGCCAGCTCATTACCATTTTCATAATCCTTCCTAACTGATGCTTTGTCTGAAGACTAGGAAAATCCACTAACCTTCTCACATCAAAAGCATTTGCTTTCCTCAGAACTCTTAATACGTTATTTTCACACCTAATGCTCCAGTTTTGACACTTCAGCTTCCATTTATAATTTGCATCGAAACCTGCTTTTCATGAATGACTTTAAAACCCTGTGATTAGGCCCCCTTATCTCTTTGTTCAGCCGCCCATTATTTCCAACACCTTTGTGTATTAAAAATATCTCTTGAATTTAATCTAACTCTTCGTAAAAAAATAATTCACAGGTGCAAAATTGCTGTGGACCTTTCAGATTGCAGTAGCAAATGCCATATTGAGACAACTGCAGGGAATTCTATGGATACTTAAGGGATTAGACATGGACATTATTATTATTATTGGTTTTTAAAAATGATCCTTGGGATTGAGCTCTAAATTCAATGGACTTTTCCTCTGAGTAGGCATATATAAGATTTTGCTGTAAATAAGTTATAGCCCCATTTCCTATGTGTGTTCCCTCTGAGGTTAGGCTGGCAGATTTCAACAGGACTTTCTGCCATGTAAATCAGACCCTCCAAGTGTCCCTGTTTTCCAGAGACAGTCCAGGATTTACAAAGGCCATCCTGGCTTTTGAGTTGATCCCAGAATGTCCTGCTTCCCCTTAGGACACCCCTATTTTCATCAGAGAAATGATGGAGGGTGTGGAGATATATGGCGGGGTGCATTGATTTGACCTGCACCAGAATTAGGGGCACCAGGATCTGTTCAAAGCTGCCCCGAGTCTCTCAGTAACTTACTGTCACAACTTCAAGGTGTGTTCAAACAGTGCCGGATTTACATATAAGCTAAACAAGCTATAGCTTAGGACCCCACTCTCTTGGGCCCCCCAAAAAAATTAAAGGAAAAAAACCTGGATGTACATTTCCAAAATATAAGATAAAAACAAATAAAATAAAATCTACACACAGCAACAGTGTTTTGTGTTGTGTAGGCTCCTATAATGCAAGTAATGGGCCCCGCCTGCTCCCTAAAATATCACTGGTTTACTCATTTCTATATATAGGATAGGGACATTTCTATATATAGGATAGGGACCACTGAGCCTAGGGTTTGCTGATTGGAAGGTCAGTGGTACGAATCCACGTGACGGGGTGAACTCCTGTTGCTCTGTCCCAGCTCCTGCCCACCTAGCAGTTCGAAAGCACACCAGTGCAAGTAGATAAATAGGCACTGCTGTGGCAGGAAGGTAAACTGCCTTTCCGCGCACTGCTCTTGTTTCGCCAGAAGCGGCTTAGTCATGCTGGCCACATGACCCCAAAAAACTGTCTGCAGACAAACGTCAGCTCCCTCGGCCTGTAAAGTGAGATGAGCACCGCAACCCCAGAGTCGTTCATGACTGGACTTAACTGTCATGTTAAGTCCTTTACAATATATAGGATACCTACATTCTGCATGGACTTGTCAACAATTACTTTGATAAAATATCTATTTTGTTATGTGCAAATGGCTTTAGATCATAGCTGTCAACTTTTCCCTTTTTTAAAGGGAAATTCATTTATTCTGAATAGGATTCCTCACAAGAAAAGGGAAAGGTTGACAGCTATGCTTTAGATACCTATTAGGTCCATAAATAACCATATAGCATATATTCAACACAAAAAACAGTGACAATTTGTTGTTGACAAAGGACAGCTGGACTTATAAAGGGCCCCATTACTTTCAGTAGCTTAGGGCCTCATCAATCCTAAACCTGAGTTCGAGCACCTATTTTTTGTGAGGGGAAAAAACATTGTTAAGAAACACAAGGAAACTGCCTTGTACAGCTTCAGACCGTTGGTCAATTTAGCTCTGTGTTGTCTACAATGAATGTCAGAGGCTCTGTAGGACTTCAGACAAGCTTCTGTCCCATCCCTGCCTGGGGTTGCTAGCGAATGATCCGGGGATTTTCTTCTGTACATGCCAACCAGATGCTTCACCACTGAACGATGGCCATACGACTTTGTACTTGTGCAACAGTTATTTGCTGTCGGAAACAGGACCAGGCTGTGTGGCGTTTGCCCTCCTAGGTGGGTCATAAGGAAAGGGTTAAATTAGTGTGAAGTGATTGGCCAGTGGGAACCCAAGGGGAGGAGTTAGAGTTGGAGTTGTTGGGAAGTCAGTTGGGAGTTGGAGAAGGAAGAGGGAGGATAAATCTGTGGGTTGGTCTAGTTTTGATGTGAGAGAGTGAGAGAATCTTTTAAGAGGAGTCAGATAGACAGTTGGGATAATCAGTTAGGATGGTATAGGCTGGTAAAGAAACTAAGATTAAGAAACTGACAAGAAAAATTATCCGAAACCATAAACTTGTTAATGCTTATAAAATGAACTTGCTTATTTGATTTAATGTTAACAACTGTCTGGACTCCGTGTGTACCCGTGAGAAACAGGTTGGTGGCAGCGGGGAAGCGATCACAGTGGTGGCACAGGGATCAATAGACCGTCAAACGTCTGGGGACCCTGTGTGATCGCCATAGGCTGTTACTTCCAAACGCTTCCATAAAGGCACATCAGCGTCTCATTGCTCAAGAAAATGGCATGAAACTTTGACGTCCAACTCAAATGCTAATGAAAAGGTTTCCACTGTACTGAGTATGCATTTCAGGAAGAGATGACTGAAAAAGCTTATGATATTTTCTTCAGGGGTACTAATTTGCCCCGAGAGCAGCTTTTACTTAACGGCATAGTCTTGCTCCCAGTGCTGTGTCTCCTGTACAACATCCCTTTTGCTTCTCACCAAAAGGTTAATTGTTAAAATTACACAACAGGTATCAAATAATAGGGGTTAAAGAGGATCTCTTGCTTCTGTTTAACAACCAGCCCCATTTAACCCAGCCGTTTCATTAGATGGTGAGGCGGAAGAGAGGATTGGGAGTTGTGCACAGATAGGACTAAAGATGAGAAACGAAAGTCAGAGAATGAGGAATCACATAGCCAAGGAGTCAATTTGCACACAATTAAAACCCAAAGGGATGACACAGCCATGTAAGGAAATCCTTGCTAGATGCTGAAAGTGTTTCAGTCAAGGCCTTTTAAAATTAATAACTAGCAATACACCAAATGTTTTTAGCATGAACAATGCGCTTTTGAAGGCCTCCTTGTGTTCCCACCAATCCCCTCCCACTCTTTTGCATGTCATGCATATTCACAATCCCTTTTGTTATTCTTTACCCTCCTTCTTCCTGGAAGCTAAATGATCCAGCCAATCAGTGAACATATTGGTGCCTTGCTGTCATCCACTACCAGAGAGACACATAGCTGGATGCTGGGTTCTGTCATGCTGGAGAAGGGCATATTGAATTTTTCCACTTTCAGAGTTGTAATATGACTTGGGAATTAAAAAGATATTTTGGTTAAATTTATATAATTTAGTTTTGCTTGGCAAGTAGAATGTGTTTAAAATTTCCCAGAAATCATTAAAAATGACTGTCAAGTTCTTGCAGTTATTATTGTTGTTGTTGTTGTTATTGTTGTTACTACTATTATTACATCACCTGACATTTTCAGAAGGCAAAATTAAAATTCTTTGGTTTTCCAAAAGCAGTTCACATGCATCAAACATAGACATAATAAGCTAAATGTTGTCCAATCACAAAGATAATAGCAAATAGAAATGTGACTCCCTTTAACGATTGGGTTGAAGATACGTACAAACTTGCTATGCCTGAACAAGTTGTGTACAAATGTAGACTTGCCAGTGACAAATTTAATGATATTTGGGATTCATTTTTATTAATACCGTACAGTGGAACCTTGGTTGTCGAACGCTTTGGAAGCTGAACATTTCGCAACCCGAACGCCAACAACCCGGAAGTGAATGCTTCTGTTTTCGAATGCGCTTTGGAAGTCAGAACAACTTCTGAGGTGCATTTCTCCGTTTTTTAAAAGGAATTTGCCGACTGGCAATTGTGCCTCAGTTGTCAAACATTTTGGAAGTCGAACAGTCTTCCAGAATGGATTACATTCGACAGCCAAGGTTCCGCTGTATTAGGTTACGGTCTGGTTAACTACAATAACATTTATTTCTTTTATTTTTGGTAATGTATGCCATTTCCTTTTGTTTGTTTGTACTATTTTGTTTTCTACATGGGTACTATTTATCTCTTCTTTTTTGTGTCCTATCTTACTTTGTGCACTTGTAATGATGTACTTTTTTATTTTTCAGTAAAGAATATAAAATGTGAAAAACCAAAAATAAGGGCAGATTTTAATTCCTCACACCCCAAAACGTATTTTTAATACCCCTCGTTGAAGAAATTTGCAAAAAAAAAAAAAAAGTTCTGCCCCCTAAAATGACACGCCCTGATGCTGGAGTCTGCAATTGCACCCAAGAAGGCAGAATGCTCTTGCCAGCTGTTTCTCCCTGGTGGTAGCAGGCAGAATGTGAGTACCAATAGCTCTGGATCTGCTGCATCCTGAAGGGGACCAACCCACAAAAAAGAAGAAACTACACAGCATCTGTCATAGAATTCTACTCAGTATTGATCCAGAGTAGATTCCAGCATATAGTTAGCAGAGTGTCAACTTAAACACGTTGCAGGATTCCCAAAAAATGGACCAGAGGCAATTGTATTTCATCCAGCAGAGCTTTACTGCCTATCGCTCAACATCCAAAAAACCAAAGTGCTGCACCAACAAGTACAAAATAACCTCTCTGCAGCACCACAAATCCAACTCAATCGTGTAACATTGGAAAATGTAGCTCACTTCTCCTATCTTGGTAGTTATCGTTCCACAAGGGCCAACATTGATGCCGAAATCCAGCATCGCCTGAGCTCTGTGAGTACGGCTTTCTCCTGACTGAAGTGCAGATTGTTTGAGGACCGGGACATTCGCAGGGAAACCAAAATGCTTGTTTACAAAGCTATTGTACTACCAACCTTACTATATGCTTGTGAAACATGGATCACTTATAAACGCCATCTCTAGCTCTTCAAAAGATTCCATCAACGGTGTCTCCAAAATTTTTTTACACATCACTTGGGAAGACAGGCAAACTAATACCAGTGTACTGGAAGAAGCAAAGATCACCAGTGTTGAAGCAATGATTCTTCAACATCAACTTCAATGGACTGGTCATGTTGTGCAGATGCCTGATGATCGTCTTCCAAAGCAACTACTCTATTCTGAACTTAAAAATGGAAAGTGTAATGCTGGTGGTCAACAAAAGAGGTTTAAAGACTGTCTCAAGACAAATCTTAAAAAATGTAGTATAAACACCGACAACTGGGAAACACTGGCCTGCAAGCGCTCTAGTTGGAGAACAGGCTTTACCAAAGGTGACATGGGCTTTGAAAACAAAATAATTTTTTTCCCCCTTCCAGTAGCACCTTAAAGACCAACTAAGTTAGTTCTTGGTATGAGCTTTCGTGTGCATGCAGACCAACACGGCTACCTATCTGTAAATGGGCTTTGAAGACACTGAAACTCAGGACGCAAGGGGAAAATGTGCTAGGAGGAAGGCACACTTGGCAAATCCACACCGTGATCAGCTCCTGCCTGGAAACCTATGTCCCCACTGTGGAAGGACGTGTGGATCCAGAATTGGCCTCCACAGTCACTTACGGACTCATTGTTAAAACCGTGTTCATGAAAGGCAATCTTACTCAGTTACGAGTGATCGCCAAAGAAGAAGACTGCTACTGAAGGCAAATGAGCATAAATGGTCACAAATCCAATGCATTCGTGATTGGCACCATCCATAAGAAATCCAGTTGCAGCTAACTTAACTAAGCTTACAATAAGTCTAAAACTTAACACTAAGCATACAGTACTATATACAGAATACCACACCAGAAGGAAAAGAGATAGAAAGAGAAAGTGAAGCCCAGGCTCAGTCTGGCCTGTTTTTATAGTCAGCATGACCTTGACAGAAAGAGATAAGAGAACCAGTTTAAGCCAGCTGTACTTGGCTTCTCTGAAGGAATAACCAAAACATCATGAGGCTTCTGCTTATTTCTTTCAACACAGAGAAGCTTCCGGAAGCTTCCAGAACCCTCTTGAATTAATTAGAACAGGAAAGATCTTTACACATCAGATCAATACTTTCTACAATACAATACAATACAAAGAAATGCAAACTGACAGCATCATCCACCCTGGTAGGTGAATAAGCAACAAGAATATAATATTATTTCTCTTCCACCATCCTGGAATGATTTCAAAAGACATTACGTCACATCTCTCTCTCTCTCTCCTTATTTCTCAATTTCATGTATCCCTATTATCTGTGACTGCCATTCGTTTGAGTCAGTTTATAGTTTCCATCCAGAAACTGCCTCAATTGGCCATTTTTTTAATGTCAGGTGAGATACCATTATTGCTCCTTTTATTCCAATATTTGGCTCCTTATTCTGTCATACTATTTTGACTGACTGAAAGCCGCAGATGCAACTCGCTTATCAGGATTGCATGTCTGTCCTCTGGGGTTGTGCTTTCAAGTCCTTTATTGGTACTGAAGTTTTCTTTTCCTTCGTTCTCCTACCTAATTTCTTTCTGCCAAGGAGTGCCTTATCTGTCCTTTCACAGACTCTGCATTGGTTTTTTATTTTATTTTTCTCCTGGATACAATTAGAGGTGCTAGTTTCCGCCTTGAAGACCCCAGACAGCTTGGGCTATTGACTCCTGACACAAGCTTATCTCCTGTTTGTCATCGTGATCGCTAAGGCAGATGGAGAGCATCCTTTTCACCATAACCGTAGCATGGATATCATGTCTATATGCATATTCATGCTCTTCTTTGATGTTTCTCTTTGCTGCCACAGCTCTCCCTACCAAACCTCAAGGCACGTGAAAACTGAAGGAAGTTGAAAAAGTGGTTTGAGGAGCCAGTGGGAAGCCTGTTGATGGAGAAAACGCCCAATAAATGTCAATGTGTTTGTTGATTTCCCACAGGAAATTGGTTCACTGCTATGAGAACAGAAGGCCAGATTAGATGGGCTGGGCCATTGGCCTGATCTAGAAGGCTCTTCCTATGTTCTTACATTGATCTCCTTGGTATAATAATAATAATAATAATAATAATAATAATAATAATATTTATACCCTGCCCATCTGGCTGGGTTTCTCCAGCCACTCTGGGCAGCTTCCAGCAGAATATAACAACATAATAAAATGTTACACATTAAAAACTTCCCAGTACAGGGCTGCCTTCAGATGTCTTCTAAAAATTGTGTGGTTATCTCTTTGACATCTGAAGGGAGGGTGTTCCATGGGGAGGGCACTACCACCAAGAAGGCCCTCTGCCTGGTTCCCTGTAACTTCACTTCTCGTATTGAGGGAACCACCAGAAGGCCCTAGGAGGAGGACCTCAGTGTCCAGGCTGAATCATGGGGGTGGAGACGCTTCTTCAGGTATACAGGGTTGAGGCCATTTAGGGCTTTAAAGGTCAGTACCAACACTTTGAATTGTGCTCAGAAACGTACTGGGAGCCAGCGAATATCCTTTAGGACTGTTGTTATATAGTCCCGGCAGGCACCCCCAGCCACAAGTTTAGTTAACGCATTCTGGATTAGTGATTGTGCCTTCTGCATGCAACAGTGAAGCTTATTGTTTAAGGCAGTATTCTTCAAGCTCGAGTCTCGAAATCCACTGATTTGGTGGTAGTGGAAAGGCTGCAAATAGGCCCGGGTCAGGCCTTTGGGGCGGAGATGCCGTCTTCTCCTCATGGCAGAGTGGAGGGAGCCATGCCGCTGAAGCACATGAATGCTTGGGACAGCCATGGAGGAGTCAGAGGCAGTACCAGTCAGCCATCAGGAGCACTTGATGTAGTAGCAGCAGCAGTGAGCAAGCCCTTCTTTGCGGAGCCTTGACTGGCCATATCTCTGGAGTGGCTCCAGTTGTGGCCGAGCACACGCCGAGTGTGCCTGGCGGCCAGGAATGAAGTGCATAGATGGATGTAGGAACATAGTGAATCATTTACTTTGGCACATTTTATATTTCTGTATGGTGGCTATCCCATTAATAATTCTTCTATTTAGAGTATCATTACCCCCAACCCTGAACCTATGGAATGGAGAGGGTTTGTTGTTGTTTAGTTGTGTCCGACTCTTCGTGACCCCATGGACCAGAGCACGCCAGGCACTCCTGTCTTCCACTGCCTCCCACAGTTTGGTCAAACTCATGTTGGTAGCTTCGAGAACACTGTGACACCATCTCGTCCTCTGTCATCCCCTTCTCCTTGTGTCCTCCATCTTTCCCAACATCAGCGTCTTTTCCAGGGAGTCTTCTCTTCTCATGAGGTGGCCAAAGTATTGGAGCCTCAGCTTCAGGATCTGTCCTTCCAGTGAGCACTCAGGGCTGATTTCCTTAAGAATGGAGAGGTTTGATCTTCTTGCAGTCCATGGGACTCTCAAGAGTCTCCTCCAGCACCATAATTCAAAAGCATCAATTCAAAATCTTCATAAGTGAATCATATGGACCCAAATACATATGTGTGTGTATACATGCGGATATATGCGTCATGTTTCACCCTTTTGGTTTGCTTGTTGCAAAGCAAATACAAGATGCTACAAGCTATTAATACTTTTCTCCCTCTATCTGGAGTGCTGTCTCTGTCTTTTGAATACCCTTTGATCATAAATGTAGCTTGAAATCCTTTATCTCAACTCTGCTTCTGAGCATGTTTATGCATGCTCCGAAAGAGAAAGAGTGACTGATATATATATATTTATGGAAGGAGAGAGAGAGAGAGCAGTAGTTGTGCCAATTCATTGCGTCTCTGAATCCCTTCATCAAAGCAGCCTCCCTTCTCTTTATAATCGGCTAACTGTGAGATGCACTGAGTCCTCTCCTCCCTCCGACACCTCCGGAAATTTATCTGTTCTGAGAACTGCTGTCTATTGTGTCCTTTTTCTTATATGCTGGTTAATGTAGAAGAAAAATAAAAGAAACAGGGGAAACTTGTAAGATTGTGACTGTTGCTTAAGAAAGTGCACAGAACCATGGATTAAAGGACTCGCAGAAAAATGCCTTTACAGATGGAGAGCCATTTGTCCCTCCTTATAACTCGGGATGAAGACATTGTATGGGTTTAACTATATTATTACATTATGAGTAGGAATTAATGATTCAGTCAATTACTATGTCACTCTCAAAAGTATTCACCCATAAGTCCATGCCAACTTGCTTCTGCACTAATATGCAGCTTTGAAAATTCACATTTAAACATACATGTCTAACCCATGTCTTTGGTCTTAAAATATGAATTTCAAAACAAATTGATCCTTGTATGTTTCTGAGCTCAATTCAAAATTGAATTGGTTTCCACTGACTGATCTGTGCTTTCCTTGGCTTGATCACTGAACTGGTGTGCCAAGAAGGTATCTGGCAACTTCCCCTCCACTCCAGGTGGGTCAAATCCAGTAGCTCCATCCCTACATCCCCTGATGCTGAAAGGTTGAGAGAGGCAGTTGTCTTTGCTGTACTGGGGTCTGTTCCATCTGTGCAAGAATTTATCCTTGTACAGTGGAACAGTCTCCCTCTCTCCTCCCTACTGCATGTCCCCTACCATCTGGAATAGATTTGGGGATGGTGCAGGTGGAGGGAGGGGGAGAAAGTCCCAAAGTAGCAGAAGAAGACATTTTGCTTGCACAATTATTTAGCTGAATGCTGCCCCAAGTCCAGGACTGTTTGTGGCAACAACCTGTGTGAGCCTCTGGCTTAAACTCAAGTAGGAGCTGTCCAGGGTGCTAGCTTGAACATAAAGGCTTAACCTAGCCTCGAACCATGACTATTGTCTTAGACTGGATCTCTTACTGGAACTCCTCCCTCTGAATGGAACTCCCATCTGTCTGTGGCTACCACTAGGGACAGAATAGCAGACTTAGTAAGGGAAACTTTACAGTCAAGATACATCAAAGTAATCACCAGTGTTTCCTGTGCTTAATTCCCCCCCCCTCCCTGCTCCTCTCAACCTACTTAATTGCCATGGATTGGCAGGATGCCAAGGAGTGGTGTGAGGCAACAGTTGGGGAACCCCCAAGGGAAGAAGGCTCAGAGCCAGGGGATTGGTGGTTGGACAATGATGAGTGGTCAGAGGAAGAGAAGGGAGCAGACTCGGAGGAGTAAGTGTCAGAAGCTGAAGAGGTAACAAGGTTTAGTGAGCAGGAAGAGGTTGTGGCAGATAACAGTCAAGAATCAGAGGCAGAAGTGGAGGCTGAGGACAAAGGAGTCAGGAGGCAGAGATGAGACAGGCTGCTGGAGAAGATACTGCTTTAGACAAGATACTTCATAAACCCAGGAAGCTGAACAGTACCAGCAAAGCAAAAATGTATCATGGTGGCTGCTTCTACATGTGACAACAAGACATATAGGATGAGGCAGTGTATTCATTACATAAGTAAGACCATCATAGGGAAAGCAGAGAGAACGTGGCAAGAAATAGATAAGAGGAGCCCCATCTCTTTCCATCTTTCATTTTGGAAAGAATAGAAAAGATGGATATTTGGGTGACAAAGGAACTAAAGGAGGGGTCAACACACACACACACAGAATTGCCAGGTACCAGGCAGAGGGCTTTTTCAGTGGTGGCCCCCTCACTGATCACATTACTGCTACTACTTTTTTGTTGTTTAGCATTTTATGCTGGCTTTCATATTTTGGTTGTTAGCTTATTAATGTTTCGTTGCTTGATATGTAAATTTATTGTCTTCTGTTGGCTGCCTTTAGAGGGTTTTGCCCATAAAGGTGGAATACAAATACATTAAATAATCATTAAAATGTCAGTAACTACATTTGCCAACTTCTTCCCTTGGGCCTTTCACCACCAGCTAATAAGACTTAACCCACTAGGCACAGCTTCCTCCATCATACCTCCATGCCAAAAAGCTGCACCTGTTGATTTTCTGCCACTTCATTGGCAGTTAATGCTTCCCCCGCCTGAGCATAAGGTAAGCCACCCTGTAATATGCATTTTGCCTCAAGCAGGCAATGCAAAAAACCAAAACAAAACACATTGCTTCCCTAGGTAGAATCCACGTCATTTGATCTGTAATAACTGGAGCTTCAAAGTCTGGCTGTGTTCACTCTTAAAATGTTCATTGATTATTATTTATTTATTGGGTGCTCGTATATTTTTCTCACCAACTGAAATTTAGCTTTCTGTTCCTTTCCTTCTGCAATGTAAATGGACTTAATGCCTTAGGCCATCCAATGTCCTCCTTTCCTCCATTGTTCTTATTTTCCTTTTGTCCTAAAGCTGCACATTTTCATAGCTCTCTCTCTCTCTGCCCCACCTTCCTTTCTTGGAGGAAAAGAAAAGAAAAGATGGTTTTTCATGTTACCTCTCACTCACTTGCTGACTCCCCATCACAGGATGCTAATGCGATATTTCTCTGTCATTTTCTGGTTCTTGAACAGTCTATCTTTCAGGCAGAGTTCACTCCATGAAATAAATCTTGACTGAGTTGCGGAGGCCTCAGATCTTGCAGCGGCTGCCAGTTTCTGCTGACCAAAGGAGCCTCACAACAGTCAAGACCTAAGGCTGGTGTAGACTCATCTCCAGGGAAAGAACGAAGAGAAAGCGAGCCCCCAAAGCTCTTTTCTGTCTGCCTTCTCAAGTTGGCTCAAGTTGAAATAGTTCTTGATCTCAAATTAACAGGCATCTACATAGAAGGCTTTGCACTGCTTGCAAAAAATCAACAGTGGCAACGGGTAGCTAATTATATTGTTGCCTAGCAACATCTGGGCAAGTAGGGGCCTGTCAGCACTTTCCCAACAACTCCTCTTCCTGGCAAGTTTAAACTTAATCATTTGAAATTTGGAATGGCAGAGGATTTAGCAAAAAGAAATGCACAATTTCTGTTTTTGTTTTAAAAAATGGTGCATCTAGCCTGCCTTTCTTCCAAAGAGCATACACAGTTACCCACCTGCCAATTTTATCTTCACTCTAGCCCTGTGAAGTAGGGTGGGCTGATTAAGTGTGACTGGCACAATATTATCCAGTTGAGATTTATGGGTGAATGGGGATCAAACCTGAGTTGCGTCTTGAGGCCCCAAGACCCACACCCAAAATAAATACACACTGACACTTGTATTACTTTAAGTTTTGGGGCAAATTTTGGCCACAACTTTATTGAAATACAATCACATGAGCGATACTGGCTTAGGCATTGATTCCCCACTATAACTGACTCCACCTCTCAGGGTGATCGTCAAATGGGGTAAACCAAACGAGGGAGCTAGGTCGATGAGGACCAACCTAAGCTCACCCTGGGGTTCCTGTGCTCCTGGCATGGCCCTAGCCCCTCAAGCGGACTTCGGACGAGATCCAGGACCCCCAGATTCCTTTAACGGAATACCCAGTTCCTGGAGGGGCAGGTGATGGCCGCACCTCCCCTCCCCACAATCCAACTAAGCCAATGCCTAACCAAATGACTAAAGCCAATCTGCCAAATGGAAAAAAAAATCCTACCCAGCCCCTGTTCCAAAACAGGAGACCCAAACCAAAGCAAGGCCAAGCGACTCTGCCTAAACGAGGGAGTTCACCCATGCAAATGCAAGTGCCCCACTTGCATCACACTGCTGTTTTTAAAGCCCCTGGGATCACACCACCTTCTGGCTATTGGCTAAAACCACCTGGCATGATCCCAGGGGAGTGGCCAGGACTTCTTGCTCCTCCCCCCCATATTAACCCTGTCAGGTGAGCTACTGGGTCCTGAGCACAACCAGGACCCTCTGATATTGCTTGAGAGCAGTACATGTGGCTTGAGAGCAGTACACGTGAAAAGGATCTAGGAGTCTTGGTTGACCACAAACTTGACATGAGCCAACAGTGTGACGTGGCAGCTAAAAAAGCCAATGCAATTCTGGGCTGCATCAATAGGAGTATAGCATCTAGATCAAGGGAAGTAATAGTGCCACTGTATTCTGCTCTGGTCAGAC
Source organism: Podarcis cretensis (assembly GCF_951804945.1). Taxonomy (NCBI): domain Eukaryota; kingdom Metazoa; phylum Chordata; class Lepidosauria; order Squamata; family Lacertidae; genus Podarcis; species Podarcis cretensis. The sequence goes on from NC_137170.1 coordinate 125,017,334, forward strand.
CTCACCTGGAGTACTGTGTCCAGTTCTGGGCACCACAGTTCAAGAAGGACACTGACAAACTGGAACGTGTCCAGAGGAGGGCAACCAAAATGGTCAAAGGCCTGGAAACGATGCCTTATGAGGAACGGCTAAGGGAGCTGGGCATGTTTAGTCTGGAGAAGAGGAGGTTAAGGGGTGATATGATAGCCATGTTCAAATATATAAAAGGATGTCACATAGAGGAGGGAGAAAGGTTGTTTTCTGCTGCTCCAGAGAAGCGGACATGGAGCAATGGTTCCAAACTACAAGAAAGAAGACTCCACCTAAACATTAGGAAGAACTTCCTGACAGTAAGAGCTGTTTGAAAGTGGAATTTGCTGCCAAGGAGTGTGGTGGAGTCTCCTTCTTTGGAGGTCTTTAAGCAGAGGCTTGACAACCATATGTCAGGAGTGCTCTGATGGTGTTTCCTGCTTGGCAGGGGGTTGGACTCGATGGCCCTTGTGGTCTCTTCCAACTCTATGATTCTATGATTCTATTCTATGATATGATCCCATTTGTCTCCTAGTCCAGGGCTTCCCAAAGCGTGGTCCGTGGATCACCACTGGTCCATGAGCTTCATTTAGGTGGTCTATGGCAGTGGTTCTGGGGAGCAGCCTAGCATTTCATTTTGCAAAGAATGATGTGTATATGAAGAATGGAGGGGGCCCATGGCAGCTCCATTGTTCTTTGAACCCTATGGAAGTTTAGCAGGATGGACCAGAATAGACAAGGGCCTTTCCTCAAAGGAATAAAGCCCCATCTGGTGGCAAGATGGGGAAAGGTACTGAGTGGGGGAAAGATGCTAACAAGGCACTTGAAAGGTTTTTTTAAAAAGGTAAAAGACCCCCAGATGGTTAGGTCCAGTCAAAGAAGACTATGGGGTTGAGGTACTCATTTCGCTTTCAGGCCAACGGAGCCGGCGTTTGTCCACAGACAGCTTTCCAGGTCATGTGGCCAGCAGGACTAAACCACTTCTGGCACAACAGAATGCCGTGATGGAAACCAGAGCGCACAGAAATGCCGTTTACCTCCCCCCCCCCCGGAGCGGTACCCATTTATCTACTTGCACTTTGACGTGCTTTCGAACTGCTAGGTTGGCAAGAGCTGGGACAGAGCAATGGGAGCTCACTTTGTCACGGGGATTTGAACCGCCGGCCTTCTGTTCGGCACTCGAAAGGAGTGGAGAGTCAACACATGGGAATGAAGGAAGCAGTGAGGAAAAGGCAAACAGTCCATGAGAGAGAGAGAGAGAGAGAGAGAGAGAGAGACTCCAAGCGGGAGTTGTTGGCTGATAAACATTACACCAATTGTCAGAGAACTTTATTTAACACAATGGGCACATCCATCACATTAAAGTATTTGCGTTGATTTTTAATTGTATATATTTGCCTTCTTTATATTTAAAAACACTTTAGCACCTAGCACCATGAACTACAATTGCTAAACAACAGGCAGAAAAATCATTAACTGATCAGTCTAGCCAGGGGTCAGCAAACTTTTTCAGTAGGGGGCTGGTCCACTGTCCCTCAGACCTTGTGGGGGGGCAGATTATATTCTGGCGGGGGGCGGGATGAATGAATTCCTATGCCCCACAAATAACCCAGAGATGCATTTTAAATAAAAGCACACATTCTACTCATGTAAAAACACGCTGATTCCCAGACCATTTGTGAGCCAGATTTAGAAGACGATTGGGCTGGATCTGGCCCCCGGGTCTTAGTGTGCCTACCCATGGTCTACTCTAGACACTTGGCAATCTTCAAGAAGTCTGGGGGAGGGGATTTGGGACCATTGTCCAGCACTCTAGCTAGCAGCACTAAACTTCTTTAAAAATACTTATGACTTAAAGCTCTCTTTAAAAAGTCTAAGCACACCTTCTTGTACCAATCTTTTTCAGGCTGGGAATATTTCTGTCAAAGTGACATGTCGGTGCTTGTTGACAACAAAATGGATTGCTTCTATCAGAGACAGTCTAAGCAAGGAAGAATAGGTGGGGAAGCACTGGGCACAGGGATTGCTAAGCACTTTGCACGGTGCTTCCAAAATGGCTGACAATTTATTGGGCCAGCAAAGCCCCACAACCAACCCCACACCGTAGAGCAGGCAGCCATGGCTTGTCCAAAATGGCCTCATGGGCCAAACAGGGAGTCTTGGTAGGATGAACCGAAGGTTCCTGACCTTGTTTTAGTGGTTTTGATTTGTCTTCGGAACAGGTTTCCGCTTCCCCCCACCAATGTCAGAATGTTGTGTTTCATTTCTTGTAAGAGGAACTGTAACATCTAAGCTTCTACGCATGAATGTAGAGACCAAATGACAGCTGAAAAATGAACAGGTGAAGTAGAAATGCCCTGCACACAGACACATATACACACACATTTTGTGGAGTTTCACTCGGATCGATTTTTGGCTCATAGCTTTTGTTTCGACACAAAGCATGTATATATTATTTGGTTCAGAAAATGGAGTTCTTATTCTGCTTTCTGCTTGATGGCACCCAATCACGAAAAAAAGGAAAGGGAATGTACTCAGTGGTACGTTCTCTTTGTGATGGGAAAACACGACTCTTTGCTCATGCAAAAGTTGCATTTTCCTTTGGCCCAGCCTAATCAGAGCATCATAATGTTAGCTTTCTTCTCACAGAGGTGGAAGTTAGTCTCACACCTTCTGAGCAGAGAAGTGTAAAACATTCTCATTTATTTCTCCAAAGCTTCCCCAAGCACAGGCATTCCATACTGGGGACAACATTTGGGCAGACAACATGCATATCCCTGGGCTTCTCTCACTGGCTGCCTTCTGCCAGCTGCTATTTTACTTAGCCAGAGTGGCTTGAGCAGGGCTGCCACTTCCTTCCCACGATGGGGCATTCTGGGTAAATAAAATGAGGAGCGATAACCTTTGAGAGAAATTTTATTGCCCCTGTCAACACAGGCAGTGGCAAAAGAATGCTTTGAGAATGAGAAGGAAGGAAAACCGGAAGGAAAATAACACAAATGTGTATCCAGGGGCCTGCCAACCCAGTGGACATATTTGGAATTTTGAAGTGCTTGTTGCGCTATAGGCACTAGTTAAAAAATGGCTGCTATGGGGCGTAAAACAAAATGACTGCCACTTATAAAAAATATGCAGAAAAGGGGGCAGGAATGCAAAATGCTGTGGGCATGCCTCCCCCGTCAACCACCCCTTTCAATCGAAAAAAGGTAGCAGTATCATTCATATTCACCCACAAGGAAAAGCTATTTGCACCATTTCTCTCTTCAGAATGGAAGAGAGGGCTTGTGTCCAGTCCTGGCATCCAATTATATGTGGGGAAGCTTAATGTAGCTTCAATGTAGAAGAGGCTTGAGCCTGTATAACCAGAATCAGAGCAGGAAGAACAACAGTCTCTCATACAATGCAGGTTTTTTTTTTTGTTTTTTTTTTTTTTAGGGAATAATCACTGAGACATTTGAGTGTCGAGACCCTGAAGCCACCCCCTCATTGAGAAATAACACACACAAGGACACAGATATTAGGTTAATGTTATTGGGCAAATTTTGGCCACCACTTTATTGGTTACAGAATGTGAGCAGTATTGGCTTAGGCATTGAATGGACCCAGCTATATCTATATATCGTAATTACCTGCAGTTTTATAAGAGCATATATTTAAAGTAGATGAATAAATGAGCAAATTAAGTTAATGTGGTTATGCAGAAAACATTAAAAATAAATTTAAGAAAAAAGGGGGGAGTCAAGTTTTGAAAGGTTAAAATGATTGTAAAATCAGGGAAATGTATAAACCTGAAAAGCATGAATAATTTTTTTAAAAGATATTGCTTTGTATCTAGAGTCATTCTTGAATCGTACTGGTGAAAGCAAGCAAAGAGGCAGGACACGGTGGCAAAATTAGATATTCTTGTAGCCAAGAATCTATAAATAATGGAGAACTGAAAGAACTAGAACAAAGTTGTGGTTTCGTTCTGTTTACTTTTCTTCATTCTTTTCCTTCTTCTACTTATTAAACATTCAAGAAAATCCTGTCAGTTTCATTGTTCATTCCTTGAGACACATTGTACATCAATGAAGAGGCCAGGAATAGAATTTTTGGAAGAAACTACACATCCATCAGGCATGGGCAAACTCGGCCCTCCAGATGTTTTGGGACTGCAACTCCCATGATCCCTATCTAACAGGACCAGTGGTCAGGGATGATGGGAATTGTAGTCCCAAAATATCTGGAGGGCCGGAGTTTGCCTATGGCTAGTCTACAAGTCCCATCAGCCCCAGCTTGCATGGCCAATGGTAAGGGATTATGGGAATTGTAGTCCAGAGATATTTGGATGGCCACAGATCTTCCATCCCTAGAGAAATCTGAAAGCCCTTCACCAGTTATATATAATTGATACTAAAACATGAAGGAAGCAGAAGATAGGCAGCAGAAGCAGCACATGGAACATACATTGAAAGGGGACTTAAGCAACCTTACTGTATTTACCAATCTTGGAATTAGAATTCTAACTGGGAAACAATCTATTAAATGCACCACCGCTTCATTCAGAGAGGTGGAGCCTTATGAAGCCTAGGAATAATAACAAAACAAGAAAAATATCAACAACAATAATTGTACCCCACCCATCTGACTGGTCTCAAGTTTTTCCTCGATACTGGATCGGAAAATGGAGCAGCAGGGAAAACAAAGGAGTGAGTTGCAAAAAAGAGGCTGGAAGTCCCCAGTCCTGGAGGGCTAATAATAAATTTCTTTACTTCCCCCCAACCAATCAAACTTTATTTCAAAAGTATCAGTGATACTTTTGTCCTTTGCTAGATAACGTTACATCTTGACCTTGCAAATGTGTGAGGTTCTGAGAATTCTAGATGCCTTATAAAGTGGGAAACATTCTTCAATTAAGTGATCTGTGACATCTGATCGTCATTATTGTCGGGTTGAATTCAAAAGAAAGTGGAAATTTCCCAAGATGCTTATAACTAGCTAAGTGCTATGTCTAGAGATTTTGTTCCCCTCATGCATTCTCCAGTTGCAAAACCAAAGAGGTAGTTATTTAAAGAGATATATCTTCTTTTTAACCTTAAATTTTCCTTCCAAGGGCAAGTGAAATCTGTACTGGCAATATTCACAATTTCACCAAAAATCTGATGTTATCCAATTCATTCAAAAATGGTGCCAAACTGTTGCAAATTCTACCCTGCAACATTTGGCAATGTAAACAGCATGTTTTATCATGGACCAAAAATATCAGTGCTCGGCTCCTTAACCCATGAAAACACTTTTTTGTGAAAAAAATCCCTAAACCGCAGGGTCACAATTTCACTAAAAATCTGACATTATCCAATTCACTAAAAAATTGGTGCCAAACAGTTGGAATTCTCCCTGGCAAGGTTTGGTGGTGAAACCAGAAGGCTTTTTATCATAGGCTAAAAAATCAGACCTCTACACCTTAACCCGTGGAAAAACTTTTTTGGGGAAAAAGTCCCTAACCCTCAGGTTCACAATTACACCCAAAATCTGATGTTATCCAGTTCACTCAAAAATGGTGCCAAACTGTTGCAAAATCTCCCCTGCAAGATTTGGTGGTGCAAAAACCATGTTGTATCATAAACCAAAAAAATCAGACCTCAGTGCCTTAACCCGTAGAATTTTTTTTTTTAAAAAAAATCCCTAACCCAGAAATTTGACGTTATCCAATTCAATCAAAAATGGTGCCAAACTGTTGCAAATTCTCTCCTGGAAGGTTTGGCGGTGGAAACAGAAGGGTTTTTATCATAGGCCAAAAAATCAGCCCTTGAAACTTTAACCTGCGGAAATTCCCCCCCCCCCCACAATTTCACCAAAAATCTGACGTCATCCAATTTACTCAGAAATGGTGCCAAACTGTTGCAAATTCTCCCCTGCCAGAGAAGGGGGAAAGCAATGAAAATCTCATGGTATGCAGGGTGTTGGGTTTTTGGGGTGTGTGCTCTTACCTTACTTTTGAAGTGGTTGAAAGGTTTTTGCAAATCCTTTCTTTTATTCTGAAAGGCATCTCTCTGATGTACATGCGACAGGGCAATCCAATATTGTATGAACAATCACAGCAGCATCATAAGTAGTGTATACAAGTCAACACACATGTTAAGTTTGAACACTTTATTAGTGCACCATTTCTGTCTAGAAAGCAGAAAGCTATTGATTTATACACACAACACAGACCAACTGGGAGCAACGACTTTAGAATAAGTTATTTTTCTGCATCATTTAAAAAAAAAAGTGGGGGAGGGGAGGGGATACTAGGGGAAGAAAGGAATCCCATGCAAATCATGAGAAATGTTTCCCATCCAAATTAACCTGAATGGTTTTTATGTGGCCGTCTCAGGAGATTTGATGCAAAAACATTGTTGAAAGACGAACTCTCCAGTGAGTGTCATTTTCTCAGTATTGTTTTCTGTCCTTTTTAAATTATTGATTTATTCTTAACTACGCTCCAGTGTAGGGACACGGGTGGCACTGTGGTCTAAACCACTGAGCCTAGGGCCTGCCGATCAGAAGGTCAGTGGTTCAAATCCCCGCGACGGGGTGAGCTCCTGTTGCTTTATCCCAGCTTCTGCCCACCTAGAAGTTCAAAAACACAGCAAAGTGCTAGTAGATAAATAGGTACCACTCCAGCGGGAAGGTAAACGGTGTTTCTGTGTGCTGCTCTGGTTCACCAGAAGCGGCTTAGTCATGCTGGCCACATGACCCATAAGCTGTATGCCGGCTCCCTCGGCTAATAAAGCAAGATGAGCGCCGTGACCCCAGAGTCGTCCGTGACTGGACCTAACGGTCAGGGGTACCTTTACCTTTACTTATGCTCCAATGTATTCCAGATTACCACCAGCGGTACAAAGGAGACAACATTTTTCTGCATTCAGGGATACAGTTCATGCAACGCCATTTGATTTCATCAGGAACACTACGGTAGCAAAACGAGAAAGTTACATTTCAGGGAAAGCATTCCTGCTCTGTAGTACAATAGGATCCAACCTTCTGAGGTTATATAAAATTCTACAAAAGTAGCTACAGCAGAACTAGGCAAGGGCATCCCATTGACAGCTCTGCCTTTTTCCCCCGGAGCAAATGACAAGGTGGTCAGGTTTCCTGTCAAGCACACGACCATTTGCCTATTCCTTGCAGGTCTTTCCAGCTGCAGTTCAAAGCATGTGTGTGAAGCGATAGGATCTGATTTAATTCATATGCAGGGCAAATATGTGTGACGTTATTTTAGGAAGGAAATGGGTGGGAGGAAAAAAAGTGGTTCCATCAGATCTGATCAAAGTCAGAACAAATCATATTGTTTCATACAAGTCTTTCTTTCAATATGTTGTTGTTGTTGTTGTTGTTGTTGTTGTTGTTTATTCATTTAGTCGTGTCCGACTCTTCGTGACCCCATGGACCAGAGCACGCCAGGCACTCCTGTCTTCCACTGCCTCCCGCAGTTTGGTCAAACTCATGTTGGTAGCTTCGAGAACACTGTCCTACCATCTCGTCCTCTGTCGTCCCCTTCTCCTTGTGCCCTCCATCTTTCCCAACATCAGGGTCTTTTCCAGGGAGTCTTCTCTTCTCATGAGGTGGCTGAAGTATTGGAGCCTCAGCTTCACAATCTGTCCTTCTAGTGAGTACTCAGGGCTGATTTCCTTAAGAATGGATAGGTTTGATCTTCTTGCAGTCCATGGGACTCTCAAGAGTCTGCTCCAGCACCATAATCCAAAAGCATCAATTTTTCGGTGATCAGCCTTCTTTATGGTCCAGCTCTCACTTCTGTACATTACTACTGGGAAAACCATAGCTTTAACTATACGGACTTTTGTTGGCAAGGTGATGTCTCTGCTTTTTAGGATGCTGTCTAGGTTTGTCATTGCTTTTCTCCCCCCAAAAAGCTTAGTCCTTGGTTAATAAAATCAGTGTTCTGATTGTCCACCAGTGCTCCAAATGTAATTAAACAAGAATCCTCACACACAGAAATTTAGGATGTCTGGGAGAAAATTAGCCACCCTCCCAGGCAGTCTGTATTCCCTCTGTATGCAGTGAGCATTTTGTATGCAGGAACATTTAGTCATGAGAGGCCCTATCAGTCTGGTATACCCCACAGGTTTATCATCTCAATTTGAACTAGGTCCTACAGGTGAGGCTGTGCATGCTAACTCAGAAATAAAGTCCCACTGTATTTGGTGGGGTTTATTCCAAAGCAAATACGCATAGGTTTGCATCTTCAGATGCTGTTGACATGAAATATGTTCCCCACCCCCACCAGGCTAATTTAGCTGCACATGCTTTTAATTCTCTTATGGCTTCTGAACAAGTGTTTCATTTGGTCAAGGGAATCATTTGAAAAACCCCTGTCTCTCATTCAGCATGAATAAACTAGACATTTCTCCCTTGGCCCAGGTACGACAGACTGGAAATGAGATTGAGGAGCAGTGAGTTTAGGGAGGAGCATCCAGCTTGTTCTCGGTTTAGTCCACATAGAGAAGAGAAATATAGTGCATTCTTCTGCATATATAGTTTAGCCATCTTTGTCACCTGGGAACTTAACATGCAATTACAGACTGAAGGAAGTTGTCTCTTCTCCTGATTGCTCCATTGCTGCATCAAACTTGATGCTTTTGACCTCTGGTAGATGGTGGAGTTCATAATAACTTAAGAAAAGCAACTAACAGCAACTGAGTTAGACACTCTGTTTGGTATGAGACAGTTTCCTCTGTGTTATAAGAAAAAAACTGCTCCCTTTCCCTTATGGGGTATCCAAGAGCCTGTATAGAGTCTTTAAGTGGGTTCCTTATTGGTAGGAGAAAATAACAGAGGCCAACCAGAATATATTGAGAAGCAAAGCAGCTAGTAAGCCTGATCTTTATTAAACTGTTGCAACAGGGTCCCCACGCACCACATCCAGGAGGGAGGAGAGAACCCAGAACAATGGTGTGCAAGCCCTTATATAGACTTTTGAAATTGCCCACCCTGTAGCCCAAGTCCACCCCCCTGAAACATCATACATACATCACAGATGGCCATTCTTCTGTGACCCATCACACGATTAGTTCCTGAATCCAGCTCACAGGCTCACCCTATTCATACACAAATACACCCTTTAAGACAGGATTTGTAAGCAAAAAGACAAGGGGAAGGCTTTCCCCATTTGCCTCACTGGGAGAGTCAAAATGGCTTCAGGATTGCTCTCCTATACTATTTCAGACACGTGGTTTATATACTTGTGTATGCCTTTTACATTTATGAACATTTATTTTATATTTGAGACCTTAGAATTCTTATAACACCTGTTTAGTGTTGTCAGGAGCAGCAGAAAATTCCTGCTGGGATAGGCTAAAGTCCCATCTAGTCCAGCATCCTGCTCTCACAGTGGCCAATCAGAAGCCTTTGGGAAACCCACAAGTACAGTGGTGCCCCGCAAGATGAACGCCTCGCAAGACGGAAAAGCCGCTAGACGAAAGGGTTTTCCGTTTTGGAGGCGCTTCGCAAAACGAATTTCCCTATGGGCTTGCTTCGCAAGACGAAATGTCTTGAGAGTTTTTCCGACTTTTTTTCCCTCCCCCCTTTTTCTAAGCCGCTAAGCTGCTTATCTGCTTATCCGCTAAGCTGACTAGCCCAAGGTCACCCAGCAGCTGCATGTGGAGGAGCGGAGACGCGAACCCGGTTCCCCAGATTACGTGACTACCGCTCTTAACCACTACACCAGAATACTTTGGCCACCTCATGAGAAGAGAAGACTCCCTGGAAAAGACCCTGATGTTGGGAAAGACTGAGGGCACTAGGAGAAGGGGACGACAGAGGATGAGATGGTTGGACAGTGTTCTTGAAGCTACCAACATGAGTTTGACCAAACTGCAGGAGGCAGTGGAAGACAGGAGTGCCTGGCATGCTCTGGTCCAAGGGGTCATGAAGAGTTGGACACCGCTAAACGACTAAACAACAAGTTTCATTGGAGATATGTTGTAGGGTATAGAGTTATGTGACCCCCCCCCCCAAGCAAAGGAGATAAGTAACTATACAACCTTTGGAAGACAGCTGAAGGGAGCCCTGTGTAGGGAAGGTTTTTTTAAAATATATATATGTTTAATGTTTTATTATGTTTTTCTATTTGTTGGAAGCCACCTAGAGTGGCTGGAGCAATGCAATCAGATGGGCGGGGTATAAATAATAAAATGATGATGATGATGGAATATGATGTTCCTATTTTCATCGGAGAAAAGTTGGAGGTTATGGAGAGATATTAATGATTGAACCTTCCGCATGCAGACCATATGTTTTGCTACTGACCCCTACCTTGCCAACTCTCAAATGTTATTTTCCCCCCGATCAGTCTTTTGGAGAAATGATGAGAAAACCATCACTTGCATTTCAAAGTTTTTGCTGTTGCATTTTAAACTCACATGGAGGCCCCCATGGCTGGAGGCAGCTGCCAGGCATGAAATCAAATAATAAGTCCAAGCCATTTCCTAAGAAGCGCTTCTTAAAAACCTGTCAGCCTGGGGAAAGTGGCTTATCAGGATGCCATCTTTATTACAGCACATCCAAAACATAGCAAGACCTACGCTGCAATTAAGGAGACATGTGTCAGAGCATGTGTCTCATTTCAGAGCACTGCTCAGATGCTGAGGCTGCATTTGAATTCTGTTGGATTCACTGAAAATGCCACAGCCGTTCCCTCGAGGTCAGGGAGCGTGTCTTCACAACTGCAATGCACAGGCAAAGGAATATTGCTATGTAGCAAGGAGTGTCACTAGAAGAATAAGAAGAATACCACGTTTCATAGAACCATAGAGGTGGAGGGAGTCTTGCAGCTTTTAATCTTCTCAGAATCAACCCCAAAGGGGTCAAGAGCACTGAGTGTTCCAAAATACAGCTTAACGCTTTGTACAATTGTGGTTCTCAAACTGTCCCACAGAGACCTGCAGTTATGCAAAAGGTAATTGGGATTCCCTCAATGGGAAGAAACAGCACTGGTGACATTTCCTGCCAGACAATTTATCCACCACTATTTATCTTCCTGAAGAATTGAATAATCTTCAATTCTTCACCGAAGAATTGATGCTTTTGAATTATGGTGCTGGAGGAGACTCTTGAGAGTCCCATGGACTGCAAGAAGATCAGACTTATCTATTCTGAAGGAAATCAGCCCTGAGTGCTCACTGGAAGGACAAATCCTGAAGCTGAGACTCCAATACTTTGGCCGCCTCATGAGAAGAGAAGACTCCCTGGAAAAGACCCTGATATTGGGAAAGAGAAGGGGATGACAGAGGACGAGATGGTGTCACAGTGTTCTCGAAGCTAACAACATGAGTTTGACCAAACTGTGGGAGGCAGTGGAAGACAGGAGTGTCTGGCATGCTCTGGTCCATGGGGTCACAAAGAGTCGGACATGACTAAATGACCAAACAACAACAACAACATTGATCTTCCTAAGTAATGTGTGGATGCAGAGAACTAGTGAGTGCACACAACCACAGTATATCCCAACAAGTATGGATAAGCCATATTTTGAACTAGAGACACTAAGTGTTGGTGCTGACCTTTAAAGCCCTAAACGGCCTCAGCCCAGTATACCTGAAGGAGTGTCCCCACCCCCATTGTTCAGCCCGGACACTGAGGTCCAGGTCTGAGGGCCTTCTGACAGTTCCCTCACTGCTAGAAGCAAAGTTACAGGGAACCAGTCAGAGGGCCTTCTCAGTAGTGGCGCCCACCCTGTGGAACGCCCTCCCATTAGATGTCAAGGAAATAAACAACTACCTGACTTTTAGAAGACATCTCAAGGCAGCCCTGTTTAGTGAAGTTTTTAATGTTTGATGTTTTATTGTGTTTTTAATATTCTGCTGGGAGCCTCCCAGTGGCTGGGGAAACCTGGCTAGATGGGCGAGGAATGAATGAATGAATAAATAAATATATTAATCTTGTGCTCATCACAAGGGCAGACCTTGGCATTTCAAATTTCTGTGGTGCACTGTGTGATGCCAAAATCTGTTGCCCTTCACCTCTTGCCATAATGATGATGATGATGGTGATGTTATTTGTATTCCACCCATCTGACTGGATTACCTGAGCCACTCTGAGCAGCTTCCATTGGATGGAGCTACAACAGTGCCCCAGAAGCTCCATGCCCGAGAAACTGCACTGGTTGCACTCCCTTGGAGCTGCCTCTGCTTTCCACTGAATTATGGCTCTCCTTAAGAATCATTTCAAATGCCCTCCTGTGAACTGAGCATGAGATGTGCCCCAGCATCCTCTGTTGTACACAGGGGTTCCTCCACAGGTGAGCTGAAATGCAGATGTTTTCCCTGAATGCGGCTTTATGTGGATTAAGCAACACCTCACTGGGCTCTATTTCTTTGCTCCAGATTGCTTCCTCCTGAAATTGTTTCCCCTAGACACATAAGATGTACACCCGGGTGCAAATTAATCGAAACAAACAATGTAATTTATTGTACATATACGTACATTAGTAATGGATATGACCTCCGCTATTTTTAAGCAGCATTTGAACCTGGTTTGGCATGGAGTCTATTAGTTTCGAACAATCACGGAATGCGCTTCTCCATAGCCTTACAGTCTACAGCACAGAGGTGACTTTTGCATATAGCCCACAAATTCTCAGTGGGATTTACATCCGGGGAATTCCCTGGCCAATCGAGTACCTGTATTTGCTGCTCTGTCATGAATTTCTTCACCACTTTCGATGTGCGACAGGGGGCTAAGTCCTGTTGCAATATCCCGGTACCGTCAGGATACCTCTTTTCCAGCTTTGGATTAACTCTCTTTCATAGAATCTCAATATATTGTGGCGAGTGCATCATTCCTTCTATTGGCTGCGGGCTTCTGACGCCATCATGATCATCTGACTCTTCGTGTTTGTTTTGCGTACAGGATTACAAGTAAGATACAAAATGTTATGTACTGAAGTTCTCACCCTGGGCCAGCAGGGGGATACTGAAGATAGTTCAGGTCCACATATGCAAATAAGGGATCGAAAGGGACATTCAGTGATTGGATAGTTACAGAAAGTTGTTACAGTTATGTTGTACTGGAGCTCTATATAAGCAGGCTGACTGAACCCTTCAGTTCAGTTCTGTTCTGACCTGTGAATAAACAAGAGCTGTTTGGAGAATCGTTGTGTCATCTGATAGGTTCACCCACAACTTAACACAAAACATGCTTTGTTTCAATTAATTTGCACAAGGGTGTAGGTTGTCAGGATTTTGTTACCTGCATTCAGTGTAAGGCAGCTTGTAATGCCATATCCACACATGCAAATCAGCATGCAAGCGACCCTAGTTCTATTGTACCCTTAAAACCATATTGTATGGGCCTCTTTCCCAGGTGCGTGAAAAGTCAGAAGGCGTGAAAGGAACATTCAACAACCTGTTACTTTTTAAGACTAATTTACTCCACAAGGATTTGTGCGTGCGTGCGTGCGTGTGTGTGTGTGTGTGTGTGTGTGTAAAGAATTTATATAGTACTCTTTAGACATCTTGAGGCCAAATTCCATATTTTCAATTACACGTAATGCTAATTGAATCTAATGTAGCGGCTCTGATTTCCTTTAATTAAGCACAGGTGGGGGGCATTTTGTTATTGGGACCACAGTGTACAGGGAGGGGAGCTTAATCCCTTCTGAAATCAACTGTGCTCAGGACAAAGATATCCCTTCCCCTCCTGCACTGAAAGCTGTGAGCTGATGGTACCCAGGGGGACTTCTTTCTCATAGTAAGTGGTTTACATTCCATTCGCAACTGGAGGGTGAAACCTCCCATAGCTGCACTAGGCAAGGATTGTTAACTGGGGGGTGGGGAGGCTGAGAAAATATTCAACTGCATAGTATACATTTAGCCTCATTTGCAACTTGGCCATCAGTGTGGCTAACGTAACCTGTGAAAATGAAATAACAATGAAACAGTAATGAGTCACACAAAACAGTGATGTAAGGTAAAAAGGTAAAGGACCCCTGGACAGTTAAATCCAGTCAAAGATGACTATGGGGTTGCGCCGCTCATCTTGCTTTCAGGCTGAGGGAGCTGGTGTTTATCCTCAGACAGCTTTCTGGGTCATGAGGCCAGCATGACTAAACCGCTTCTGGCACAATGGAACATCATGACGGAAACCAGAGCACCTGGAAATGCTGTTTACCTTCCCGCTGCAGCAGTACCTATTTATCTACTTACACTGACGTGCTTTCGAACTGCTACTTTGGCAGGAGCTGGGACAGAGCAATGGGAGCTCACTCCATCACGGGGATTCGAACCGCTGACCTTCTGATCAGCAAGCCCAAGAGGCTCGGTGGTTTAGACCACAAGGCCACCTGCTCCTTAGTGATGTAAAGATACAAGGAGATAGTCCATAAATCAACCTGAGCTCATTAGAAGAAATGTGGTGGTGGTGGGGAAATGTAATCAATTGATTAAATAGCTGTATCTTCTGATGTCTCCCAGAACAATATCTACTTTTTGCTCCCTTAGCATCTCTTCTCTAAATTAGATAACCAGAAGACATAGATGGTGTCCCCTTTGGATCCCTCTTAAAAGAATAAAGACACAAGAATATTTCTGAGTAAAGTAACAAAAAGTTTACTCGCATTTCAGTTCACAATTTGATCCCTGAAAGGCAGGGAAAGAAAGAGTGAGTTTGTCTCATAGGGAGACTGAACTCATGTGCTGCTGGCTGAGAGCCAGCAGACAGCAAGAATTACATTAGTAGAACAAAATGGCTGCAGGGGAGCAGCATGGCAGCAAGAGAGAGAACAAGACAAGACAAGACAAACTAGACTGAGAAAATGGCTGCATGACTTGGCTCTTTTATGGAGTCAGCCAGAGCCATGCCCATCTCCCAGATCACATGCAGGGGGAGGAAGCTCCAGACCAGTGGACCAGGAAGTTACACTGACTGGATGTCCCCTTGCCTGTGCCCACTCTAGGGAAATAAGGAATGTTGCATTTGACTGTACTAATGGTTTACATCCCACAAAAGTTAGCCCCAAAAACGAATTTTCAGGAAATTTATGTTAAAGACTTTTCTTGGAAATTTTGTTCCAGTTCTGTGCTATGTGCGTAACTAAATAAATAAATAAGGCTTGGACAATGTAGATGGATTGATTCGTTCTCTGCTCTCTCTGACACCCCCTCCATACCCATTACTGTGATTGAAATGATCATTATTGTACATTGTCATTTACAGAGAATGTTGTTTTTGCAGCCATGGCTCCAGTTAATTTATTTGCTTGCTGGAGCATTTGAAGAACAATTTAGCAGTTTAATAATTTATCTGTTCCCTAATAGAAATGAAATGCAAGGAATACACCAAGCAGCACCGAAGGAGAGGCTGTTAAAATTTCAGCACCCAGTTTATATTTTGATAGCTTGCTCTCACCCTGATATGCTCTCTAGGTATATAATGACTACAAGGGCTACTGATTCATCTTGTACTTACAGCAGAGAAATAGGAAGATGATTTATTGGTTTTAAGTCAAGTCCTGTCCATCTTTCCTGGGAGTAAGTCCCACTGATATCAGTGAGACTAACTTCTAAATAAGTGCCCAGGATTTGGAGCCTATTGTTACAATTCTATAGCCACTTATTGGGAGTGCGTTTCCCTTAACCTCAATAGCACTTCTGAGTAGACATGCATGAGATTGCACTGTTAGAATACATGGAGGCTGATTTAAATCAGTCCAAATTTGGGATAGGATGGAAATTCATCAATCTGCAGTTTAACATGAGCCTTCCTAATTCATGTTTCCCGAACCTATGTGCAAGCTAAAATATCATTTGAACTTCACACTTCTCTGAATTTTGCAACACAGTTCTCAACCCACTCCATGCCCAACAATGCACAGAAAGAAAATATACATTAGGAAGAAGCAACCAAAAAGAATTCATTGTAGCAGGGAAAAGAATGTACAAAATTGCATCATTTTAAGGTAAACTGCTTGCAAAAAGGTGTGTATTAAGCATAAGTCCATATATTGGGTGAAGGGCACACAAAAATGTGTACAGATTTTCATGTTGTCTTTTTTAAACAAACAAACAAACACAACCGTAAACGGATGCAGAAACTGCGGGGTGGAACTTAAGAATGGAAAAGTCAGAAATGAAGAGAAAATAAAATGATCAAAAAGCCCTGCATGGTGCATTGAAATACCTCTAGTCAACTGATAGTTTGTGCTTTAAAGCCACAACATGGCTCTTTACAATGGTTTAGTGGGGGGGGGGGTAGGAAGGAGCAGTTGCCCCAGGTGCAAAGTTGTTAGGGGGCACAAAATTTCAACAACCAGTGCTGCCTTGATACAGCTGCATGCTTCCATTGCTGAGCTCTGTTGAAAACGGCTTCTCTGTGTGAACCAGGAAGTGACCTCTCCAGACAATGGAATGACTCTTTTTTTCTTTCTTATCTCTGTGGCTGTGATCTCCTGGGTGATGCACGCACCACAAAGCAGTTGAATGTTCATGTGTCCATTTGCCTCCCTCCCACCCACTCAGCCCTGTGTGCTGGCAACCCACACTACACAACTAGCTCTTTGCATAGGGTTATCTGAAGTTTGAGAAGCACTCTGCTGAAGAGTGGCAAAGGACATAAGAAGAGACCTGTTTTATCAGACAAAAGGTCCACCTAAGTCCCGCATCCTGCTTTCCACAGTGGCCTATCAGATGCCTCAGGAAAACTCATGGGCAGAGTCTGAACCCTCTCCTCTTGTGATATGCACTGAGTGCATTACTTAAGAATTAAAAGAAGGCAGTCCAGCGTGGTGTATTTTTAGCAGCTTTAATCACAAACTGTTCAAAAGCTGTAGCTTATTTGCAGCGTATTTATATGTTACGCACTTACTTGCTAAATGTAGTTTTCTACACCGACACAGATTTACAAATGGCATAATATATGCGGCTTCATATATCAATCTGTGTGCATCCTCGTTAAGTGTCACATTTTATAATTGCCGTTTGAGCCAGGCTTCTCCTTGTAGGGATTATATTGGGACAAAGAAATTAAATGTTGCAGCTGATGACTTTGGTTATGCAACTCATCATATTCCTTGAGACACTCAATTATTGAGTTTTCAAAACAACCAGAAGTGGCATGTAGTAAATAAACATTAACTGTTTAGGAGGGTTCTTTGTTGTTGTTTTTTTGGTTGTTGTTCACAAACATTATGTTGTGTTTTGCTGAAACTGCTCATAATGGCAACATGTTCCACTGATGTTGAAATTACATTTCCTAACTGACTATATTAAACTGTTCTACTGGAACATGGTTGTACAAATGCAACATGATTAAAGTCTTGATGCAGATGAAAGGGAAGTTGAAGTGACAGAGAATATTTATGTTTAACTGTTAAACAGGGATGCATGTAGCAGGAACGAGAATGTAATTATCTTTAGAGCAGCAATTGCTGCTGCTGCTTGTTTCTGGGTTCTGCATTATGCTACTCTTGAAGACACATGGGGATTTCAAAAGAAAAGGGAGAAACTGGGTTTTGATTATTGAGTTGAAGGGCTAACAAGTGTTTTCTTCCCCTGTTGCATATCTAACTTTAAAATAGTTTTGGACCATTAATTTAAGTTGCCAGCATATGTTGTCTTGCAGAATTGATGGACACTTGAGGCTGAACTAGATTATATTGGGGATGTGTGAATCTGTCCATTTAAGTTTCTCTCAATTTCTTCTTTTTTCCAATCTTAAATTCAGATCTCCACATTTCCACATCATCTTGCAATAAAAAAAATTCTTCAGGAAAAGTAACCAGCGTTTTAGTGCAAATTTCTCCTCACAGACAAATTTAGTATGTGAGTTTGCGTACTATAGTCACAATTTTGCAAAGCATTTCCCCCTAATATAATGCACTTTGTATGTTGTTTTCAATACTAAATGCACTTATTTGCAGACTTTGTACCACTGGATGTGGGTTATTTTAGTACACATTGTATGCATTGCCAATATTGGAGAAGTGAAAATGTCAAAGGTTGGCTGTGTTTTAAGTTCCAGAATTAAATGTCTTCCCCTTCCCACTCCATCATATGTGTAGTTATGTTCCCATATCTGTTTTTAAATAAATAAATGACCACAGCCCTAATAGGTCTCCTTCCTTCACACAATGTTAATCAGACACAGAAAGAATTGGGGACGCTCCCTTGGCTTCCTCCATCACATTCTCAGTTGTACTCCACAAGTTGGAAGGTAACCGTATGTCGCGAGAAGCTTGTTCCCCTTTGTTTTGAAACCCTAAATTCAGAAGACGCAGATGGGAGCCTTCATGAGCCAAGAAGACTCTTTGCTAGAAATGGCTGCCCTTCAACTCGTGGAGAATGACTGGGAACTAGGGATGGAATTATCTCCATCAATTTTTGCACCACTTAATTACAATAGTTTCTAAGTGGTGTACAAGTAACTCAATAAATGAAAAGGAAAATCAGTGGAAGCCATAAACTCAAATCTTCTTAAAATGTCTGCTGGAATAAAAGTAGAGAGTCTTCATTTAGTACCAGAAGTTCAACAGGGAGGGGGCCTGTCTGACCTTAGTTGCAAAGGAGTTCCATAAAACTATTGACAGGGACTGGACTGAGGTAGATGAGACTGAGGAGGAATGGTGGAGACTGCCCCCCAAACTTCCCAGAGAAGAGGAAGGCAGTATTGAATTACAGCAGTGGTTTGAGGAAAGTCACAGCTCAGAGACAGGTGAACAGAAGAGTTGGGAGGTGGTGGGAGAAGAGAAGGGGGAGACAGAGACAGAGCAGCCAGCTGACACGTTATCACTGGAGAGCATTTCTGACGCCCCCCTTCTCCCAGAACCCGGCGTGCATTGAAAGTGGAAGAGCAAAGGACTCAGAGACAATTAACCCCTGGCGGCCCCATAAGGGAAAGTGTTGTTGCTAGGAAGAGAAGGGGGAAAGGAGTTCAGTTGGAGCAACTCCATTTTTAGGAAGGCTGCATTCCTTTGTCATTCTCTGTGAATTATTGAATAAATGGTTTGGTAAGAACTCTTATCGTGTCTCTGATTCTGGGCTGCCTCGTGGGAGGGAGCTGATTTACCGATGCCTTGACAACTTTTAAAGTGGGATCTATCTCAATTTTCAAAGGGATGGAATTAAATCCATCCCACACCATATCTGGGTGGGTTTTTAATGGGACACCTTCAACAGCATGCATTTAAACACCTTTGTTTTAAATTACAAATGAGAAGGTCTGAGGCTTGTGCACTGCCTAAGTTAGCCTAAAAACACCCCTTTTACAATTATTTATTTAGTTAGTTAGTTAGTTAGTTAGTTTTAGTTAGTTTTAAAAAATAGGACATTCAGCATCTCACAGCCTGGAGTGGTTGGCACACTGAGCTCCTTGCTACCACATACTCTGAATTCACATACAGCCAGTTTCCCTATGAGTGATGGGACTTGGTGACCTTCTGTTGGTGCCTGGTGGAACCGAACAGAGGAAAAAACCATGTCTGCTCTAATGCAAATACTTCCATCTGCCTAATGCTTGCTACATTCCACTTTCTGCAGTCACATGGTGTTTCCAAAATCTAGCAAGCATAAGGTCAAGTTGAGGCCTTGACTAGTCAGAGCAGACAAATGGATTATTAGCGCCTAGTGAGCTGTCCAGATGAGCTGTCCAGACCATCTCATAGCCTGCTACTTTGTTGACACTGCCCAACAAAAACAGTCCTTTTCATCTTGCTAAATCTCTCCTTTCCCCCCATGACATTTGTAATGGTATTCTGGGATAACAGTCTGGAGAGAGAAAGAGGAGAAATGAACTGTCTGTGTATATAGAATCGTTGTTTGTCCATTCTGAAGGACTCAGGTAGCATCTTAATAAAAGACATGCCATTGCTCAGGAACACAGAGGAGCTGTATTCATGAAGCAAGGAAACAAAATGAAAACCCACTCTATCCAGGCTGTAGATTCCACCCCCGTCCAGAAAGGACTGATGACTCTGTGGATGAGCTGCTTGCAAGATTCATTTCACACCATGAGTCAGAGCTGCAAATTTATGGAGGATGCTGTGCAGACAGATTCTTAGGGTAAGACTGTCTTTAAAAAAAAAAATATTCTTGCAAACTGCCTACCAATTTACACCAGTGCAAAATAAGTGTAAATGCTAAATGACCATAGCAGCAATTTATTTTCTCTTTGAACTCCAGTTGCACTGATGTAAAAGCTTTCTGTCAGGGATCAGGAGGGGCTGAGTGGACGATGCAAGATTCATCTAATGGGCATCACATAATTCACGACCCCGGGGAAATCAGCGCTCTTGGGCAGGTGATTTCACATGCAACTATCCATCAGCAGTATTTTCTTTCCCAACTCACGTCATATATGTGTATATTTTAAATATTGCAACACTGTCCAAAAAGTGCACTGCCTGCATGTTTCAACTGTTGGGAGAGGGGTACCAATCCCATTCAGATGTGGATGCTTTTCAGGGAGTAAATCCTAGTGGTGAGTGGGACCAGAGGCAAACGTGGGTGCAGCGGACCCTCCAAATGTCCCTATTTTCCAGGGACAGTCCCAGATTTAGAGAAGCTATTCCAGTGTCTGATTTGATCCCAGAGTGTCCCTCTTTTCCTTAGGACATCCCTGTTTTCATCAGAGAAATGTTGGAGGGTATGGAATAGGAGGTCCCCATTTTCATCAGAGAAATGTTGGAGGGTATAGCACAGCAATGGATGTAAACCTTACCTTTGTACAGTAGACGAGCTTCTAAACATACATACGCCTTCTCTGTCCCCCATCCAGGCAAGCAAAAGGCATTATTTGTGTGTAATGACACATTCCAGCCAGGAAGAGGATGGTGTGAAGAAAGGCGAATGAGGAATATAACCTGAGGAGGGTCCCCAGAGCAAGAGTCCCAAGGGGGAGATAGTGGGACCTGGAGGGTTGCATTTGGTTCCCGGGTCTGAGGTTCTTCCATCCTTGGAATAAGCCATCTGGTCCAGCTCTGAGGGCCTTCTGGCAGTTTCCTCACTGCGAGAAGTGAGGTTACAGGGAACTAGGCAGAGGGCCTTCTCGGTAGTGGCACCCTCCCTGTGGAAAGCCCACCAAATGTCAAGGAAATAAACAACTATCTGACTTTTAGAAGGCATATTATTATTTTCTGAGTACAAAGTGGGGCAAGGCTCATGCACTTTTCAAGGTTCACAGAAGAATATTTGACTACTGCAATTTGCTGCGCAGGAGTACCAAAAGCTTCACCTGGCTGAAATTCCCTCTTTCACAGAACTGTTGAACACAATGAAGGCCTCTCTCACCTGCATTTGGCCACCCTAGCCTTAGCACTAAGTCCAGACCCTGAAAAGAGAAGAGATCCTGTGTGACATAATGGTTAAGAGTGTTGGACTAAGACCTTGGAGAGCGGGGTTCGAATCCTTGCTCAGCCATGAAGCTCTCTGGGTGACCTTGGGCCAGTTGCCATCTCTTAGCCTAACCAGGGTTGTTATGAGGAGGAGAGCCATGGACACCACACTGAGATCATTGGAAGTTAAAAGTGGTATATAAATGTAAATAAATAAATAAGAGAGCTTGTTCAGATGAAGACAGTGAGGTTGCTACCCTATTGTCAGGGATCGTGCTGAGGAGGAATGGTGGGAGACTCCCCATCCTCCTGCTCCTGGTTAGGATACTGAATATTCCCAGGAGCAAAGCAGTAGTATAGATTTGGAACAGTGGTTTGCAGAGGAACATAGTTCAGAAGGCAGAAGTTGGGATGTACTGGGTGGGGAACAGCTAGGTGGAGAAGAACTGGGAGAGAGTGTGCTAACCGACTCACTGTGGCTGGAAAGTGACCAGCCGCTCAGCCCAAGGTCAAGCAGAGCAGATAAGGTGCACATAAAGCACAATGGTTGCGAGATCAGGTTACAAGACGCTGTGGTGATGTGGGTGAGGAGGGAGGAAGTGGGTGGAGCCCTTAATTGGGAGCAGCTTCATTCCGAGGCATTGAGTCTTTCTTTTTTTTAATAATTTTTATTAAATGATTTAATGTTACAAAAAACAATACAACCATACTACCACTAAATATAATTAAAAAATAAAATTACATACATCAATATTTAGTTTGTTATTTGTTATTTACCGTCTTATTTCCTCCCAAACATTCCATACAAAAACACACATATGTGCAGACACCCACACACCCGCACACAAAATGATAATAATGAAAGTAAATATTTCCTCCCCTCTTTTCTTCTAAAATCTTTTCTTCAACTTTGACTTCCTGTCAAGTCCCTTTGCATATATTATATCTTACAATCAAATGTACACAAAACAATAAACCTTTCTATATAAATTTTCCAATGCATTCTGAAAACATAATAAATCCTTAATTGTCATCCACCTCCTTTTAGTTCCTTTATCACTCGAATGCTAGCACGGAGTCAAAACTATTATTGAATTCTTGACCATATCTTCTATAACCATCCCATTTTTCCACAAATTTTTTGCTTTGAGTTTCCTCTGAGTTTGCTAGTCAATTGAGCCGTCTCCACCAATTCCTGTAATTTGATTTGCTAATCTGTTATTTTTGGAGCCTCGTGATCTTTCCATCCCTTGGCCACAAGTATATGTGCCGCTGCGGTTGCATACAAGAATACCTCTCTTAGATTTTTTGGAATCTCTTTATCTAAAATACTTAATAGAAATGCCTCCGGTTTTTTTAGTAAATTGAGGAATTGATTCTTTGTTCTCTCACAGTGATCATTAAAATTTCTAACTGGTAAGAGACTCCTTTTGCTTTGTTCTGCTTATCTACTGCTAAAGGGAGGTGGGAGAAGGCGACTCTCTGAAGTCTGATACCTACTGTATGCACACTCACCTGGGAAAGCGTGTTCTCCATAACAGAGAGCACGTGTTGCAGTGGGGGCCAGCAGGCCACCCCACTGTTGCTGGGCAGTTATGTTTGAATGGCCACAGGCAGGGATTGGGTAATTTGAGTCTCTGGGCATATTTTGTTGTTGCCAATTTGGAGGAGGGGTCAAAGGTTTTAAATACTGGACACGCAGCTTTGGGCATTCTCTTGGGCTGCATGCCCTGAATTGGGGGGGGGGTCTTTCTTTGACCTTGCTATGCCTGTCATGGGGTCGCCTGCTTTTGGGGCAGAGGCCTGGTAGGAATTTTGTCCATTTGGCTGATTGGCTGGTGCCATTTGGTTTTTGCCTACTGCGTAGCAAATCGTCACAACTTGTAAGGTTGGCGGTTAGGCATTGGTTAAAATTGGTTGGTGGAGGGGTAAGTGCCTACCCCTCCAATGGTGGTGCAGAAAGGGAATTCTGTTAAAGGAATCCAGGAGCTTGCCATCCTTTCGTCCAAGTCCCTGGCATCAGACTTGGGCCGTGCAAGCCCCACAAGAACTTGAGGGTGAGGAGTGAGGGACTGATGCCCAGCTTCATTTCTCCCCAATATTGTTTTCCCTGACTGGCTTCCGCTGGAATCCGGAAGTCAGTTCTGTCCCTGGGGCAAGGACAGATAGTCGCAACCAATGCCTAAGCAACCACTCATTTGTGTGTATTTAAATAAAGTTGTAGGGGACGCAGGTGGCGCTGTGGGTTAAAGCCTCAGCGCCTAGGACTTGCCGATCGAAAGGTCGGCGGTTCGAATCCCTGCGGCGGGGTGCGCTCCCGCTGCTCGGTCCCAGCGCCTGCCAACCTAGCAGTTCAAAAGCACCTCCGGGTGCAAGTAGATAAATAGGGACCGCTTACCGGCGGGAAGGTAAACGGCGTTTCCGTGTGCGGCTCTGGCTCTGGCTCTGGCCAGAGCAGCGATGTCACGCTGGCCACGTGACCCGGAAGTGTCTCCGGACAGCGCTGGCCCCTGGCCTCTTAAGTGAGATGGGCGCACAACCCCAGAGTCTGTCAAGACTGGCCCGTACGGGCAGGGGTACCTTTACCTTTACCTTTTAAATAAAGTTGTGGCCAAAAACATGCCAAAAACCTTAAACAAAATTGATGTGTGAAGTGTGAGTTTATTTGGGGTGGCCTGGGGACCTCGACATGCAATAAGCCCCATGGAACACACTGGTACTTGCTCTTGAGTAAACATGGACAGAATTGCCATGTAAATGTCAGTTTTACAGAAGCATACTCAGCATATACCTTCTTTTTTATTATTAAAAAAAAAAGAAAAGAGTAAAAGTGATTTGTCAGGATGCACATAAAATGGGGACAATGAATGTGGCAGAAATGTGTGCCAGCGACACTTTGTCATCTGAGCTACTCTTTGTTTCAAGGTTGACTCAGAAGTTCCTGGCAAGAATGGAAGGATGTGATATATGTTTAATGCAGCTGAAATTTATTTATTTCTCTCTCTCTTTTTTGATATGGCATTCGGAACCAACAATCACACGCTACAAAAATAAAAAAAAAGGTCTGCCTTCATATAATGCTCTGGCAGCAATGTCCACATGATCCTGACTTGTTTTGACACACTTTCGTTTAGTTCGTTACTTTCTGAATGACGCTGCTCACTTAAGAATGTTGTAAATGGAGTGAGAAGTAAATGATTTGGACTCAGAGTATTCTGACCTTGTCAACGAAATACATCAATTACTGGCGACTATTTGGCCAGTGGAGTGAAAATCTCATTGGTATTCATGCTTCTTACCTGGTGATGATCACTCTGGGTTTTTTTAATCTCCTCAGTTGTGTAAAATAAATTAATTGCCCATCAGAGTGCAAGAGAACACTATATTTTGGGGGGAGGTGTGGATTTATTATGATAAAAAGGCACTTCTGGAGGCCCAGTTGTGTCTCACATAGGTATGCATGGGCAGTGCTTCCCCCCCCCCCCGAAAAATAGGTGCTGGTACTCATCATGTTGTTACAGTAAGTGCCTCACTTTTTGACAACAACAAAAGAGGTGCCAGTACTGTGTACCCTTGAGTAGGGATGTGGGTGGCGCTGTGGTCTAAACCACTGAGCCTCTTGGGCTTGCCGATTTGAAGGTTGGTAGTTTGAATCCATGCGACGGAGTGAGCTCCCATTGCTCTGTCATCCCAGCTTCTGCCAACCTGGCAGTCCGAAAGCACGCCAGTGCAAGTAGATAAATAGATACCACTGTGGCAGGAAGGTAAATGGCGTTTCTGTGTGCTTTGGCACCCATCACAGTGTCCCATTGTGCCAGAAGCAGTTTAGTCATGCTGGCCACAAGACCAGGAAAGCTGTCTGCGGACAAACGCTGGTTCCCTCGGCCTGAAAGCGAAATGAGTGCCGCAACTCCCTAGTCGCCTTTGACTGGACTTAACCGTCCAGGGGTCCTTTACCTTTACCTTACAACTCTTGAGTACCTCCTGAAAAAAGCACTGTGTACACTTTTAAAAAGCAACACTTTTAAAAAGCAACACTTCAAACAATATTATGATAGCTTGGGGTATGTATAGTGGTAAGTAAAGGTAAAGGTACCCCTGCCCATCAGGGCCAGTCGTGACCAACTCTAGGGTTGCGTGCTCATCTCGCTCAAGAGGCCGGGAGCCAGCGCTGTTCAAAGACACTTCTGGGTCACGTGGCCAGTGTGACTAAGCTGCATATGGTGAGCCAGCACCAGCGCCGCACACGGAAACGCCGTTTACCTTCCCGCTAGAAAGCGGTCCCTATTTATCTACTTGCACTTAGGGGTGCTTTCGAACTGCTAGGTAGGCAGGAGCTGGGACCGAATGATGGGAGCTCACCCCACTGCGGGGATTCGAACCGCCGACCATACGATCGGCAAGTCCTAGGCTCTGTGGTTTAACCCACAGCGCCACCCGCGTGTTAGAAATTTTAATGATCACTGCGAGAGAACAAAGTGGTACCTCAGGTTAAGTACTTAATTCGTTCTGGAGGTCTGTTCTTAACCTGAAACTGTTCTTAACCTGAAGCACCACTTTAGCTAACGGGGCCTCCCACTGCCACTGCCCGATTTCTGTTCTCATCCTGAAGCAAAGTTCTTAACCTGAAGCACTATTTCTGTGTTAGCGGAGTCTGTATCCTGAAACGTATGTAACCTGAAGCGTATGTAACCCGAGGTACCACTGTATTTGGCAGAAAGGCCCCCTTTGAAAATGCAGCCCATGCCACCTCATTGAAAACTTTCTGCCTGTGGATCCAGAGGAATTTCAAAGTTATGAGATTCCTATTTGGTAAGGAAAAAGCCCACTGACTGTGCAATCTGTGACCCACCAGCCCCACATTGTGGCATGCCAGTTACTTGACCACCACCCCACTCCCAATTTGGCAGTCCCAGGTAGGTTGCAAAACCCAAGAGGGTTTTTTTGAGTCTACTGGGCCAGCATACAGGACTGGCAATCTGCAATAGGTTTAAGGAGCTGCTGGTTCCATAGGGCTGATCTTAAGGAGGCAGCATTACACAGCTTTTAAAACAGGGGACCCTTGTGAAACAAAAGACCCTGATTATTCTAAGTGATCCCTGCAAATACAGTTGCCAGGAAACTGAGCGATTGGATTATGCCGGAAAGCTGAAACAACAAGCTCCACAGATATAGCATTTTTCCGCACGAATTGTTTTAGTGATGACCTAGATGATACAGATCTATAGTATGTCAGTTTGTACAAGCAATGATTATTTTTAAATGGCCCATACAAGGGGGGGGGGGAGCAGACACCCTAAGCATTTCCTTGTGAGAGGATATGTATGAGGAAAAGCACTGCCGATACCAATACTTAGATAAGGATATCCTCACATAAACCCTGTACAGTGGTACCTCGGGTTACAGACGCTTCAGGTTACATACACTTCAGGTTACAGACTCTGCTATCCCGCATCCCCTACAAATTATGCAGGATATTGTCCACTCACCCAGTATCACTCATCCCATTCTATGTCAATTTACTACTTTGCCTGAAGGCCCCACAGGTGTTGGGTTAAACCTTTAGTGACCTGAGAACCCTATTTAGGGGTCCTGAGGACTGGATCTTGCCCACCGTTGTGACCATTTCAGCTCAAAACTACAGAGGGAATGAGACTGCGAGAGGAACAAAATAGGAACAAAGAGAAAATGCTGTAATCTTTTATTATTATTATTGATAATGTTATTTGGCAAATACATGAAAAGAATCATTGTTCTATTAGTGGTTCTGTTAGTTAGTTTCCAGGAGCCCTGAGATGTAGAAGAACCATTGTTTTTATGTCTCATGTATAAACAGTGTGCGAACTATCGGATCTTTTATTCCCTTTGATTGTAAGAATATATACATGTGACACTGGGTTTTGCTTTCCTTTTTGAAAACCAGCCTCCGGAGGGTTGGAAGTATCAGGAAAGTGTTTGTGCTATATAAAAAAATCTCTTTCTCATAGTTTGAAGCACTAAAAATTCAATGCACTCGTGGGAAGTTTTTGATATGGTCCCCAGTGTTGAAGATGTGAGTAAGCCAAACTCTTGCCCCACTCAATCTTATTTATAGAAGTTGTAGTTTGCCAATGTGGTGCCATTTGGTGGTTGCTGGACTTCACTTCCCATCATCCCTGACCATTAGCCATGCTGGCTGCAGCACATGAGAGTTGGAGTTCAACAGTATTTGTGAGGCTATAGGTAAGCTACCTCTGACCTATATAATGTCAGAGACCAGGCTGAGGAGTGCTGCTCTGATGATGAATGGTGGGAGCCTCCCCCTGCTCCTAACCAGGATCCTGAAGCTGCCCAGGAACAGTGGAGCAGTATAGATTTGGAAGAGTGGTTTGCAGAGGGGCATAGTTCTGAAGACAAAAGTTGGGAAGAACTGGGGGTGAACAACAAAGTGAAGAAGAACTGGAAAAGAGAGAGCTAACAGACGCTTTCTTGCTGGAATGTATTCAGCCTATCATGCTGTATATTTAAACCAAACAAAACAGAAGCCTGCAAGCAAAAATCTAGCACATCAGGGAGTCAGCTGGGTTAGAACTCCCCACTCAATGGCTAGTTTAAGGAATAATAATAATAATAATAATAATAATAATAATAATAATTTATTATTTATACCACGCCCATCTGGCTGGGCCTCCCCAGCCACTCTGGGCGGCTTCCATAGAAACCAAAAATACAGTAAAATATCACACGTTAAAAACTTCCCTGAACAGGGCTGCCTTAAGATGTCTTCTGAATGTCAGGTAGTTGTTTATAGCTTTGACATCTGCTGGAAGGGCTTTCCACAGGGCAGGCGCCACTAGCGAGAAGGCCCTCTGCCTGGTTCCCTGTAGCTTTGCTTCTCGCAATGAGGGAACCGCCAGAAGGCCCTCGGCGCTGGACCTCAGCGTCTGGGCAAAATGATGGGGGTGGAGATGCTCCTTCAGGTATACTGAACCGAGGCCGTTTAGGGCTTTACAGGTCAGCGCCAACACTTTGAATTGTGCTCGGAAGCGTACTGGGAGCCAATGTAGGTCTTTCAAGACTGGTGTTATATGGTCTTGGCGGCCGCCCCCAGTCACCAGTCTAGCTGCCGCATTCTGGATTAGTTGTAGTTTCCGAGTCACCTTCAAAGGTAGCCCCACGTAGAGTGCATTGCAGTAGTCCAATTTATTTCATGTTGGGAAACAGAAAAAAAATGGCATTCTCCATCTGTGGCCTGATGCGGTAGAATCCAGTAAATAACTGAAGTATGCAAAAATCTATACGTGTAGATGAGGCTTTAGCAGAGAATTGGTTTGAGGTTTGTAAAATGATTGCCCGACATTTCATGCTGCAGCACATGCTGATACTTGCCTAAACGCCTCACATTATGTGACATAAAACATCAGTCACCTTTGAGCAAGGACAAATGCTCAGTTTTGTACACAGTTTTAAACTGTCAGTCATGAGCTCTGGAATATAATCTTATAACCAACAATTATTTAGAAGTGCTTAGAACTCCTTGTTTCCTTAGCTACTCTCACCTTTGTAGTAATTGTACTGTGCTGGAGAGAGAGAAAAAGTGGAGTCCAATTTTGACCAAAGACTGGCGGGCCACTGAAGTGGCTGTGTGGGCCAGATATGTCCCACCGGTCCACCTTCCATGTTATATGGACAGATACCCTTTGCCCATTAAGGTGAGCATGGTAGATATAGTTCTCTCTAATCAATCAGACACAGTTTAGGCATTTGATCCAGCCATGTCTTGCAATGAGATCCTTGTTACAGTTGCTAAGGCAACTCAGTACAACAGAAATCTAATTGGGTCATTAGACTTTCAAGTCCACTGTACCCAGTTACGCCCGTGGTTTCCTTTTAAAGTCAGTGTTCAGTTTCATAGAATGGTTTCATAGGGTCCGAAAGTGTCCTCGAACTCAATAGTCTTCATTGTGTTATGTGCATCTCTTCAAAAACATGAACGCTATGTTAGTTTTGCGTAACCACATCCTTTGCTGTATTCAAATTGTTCAGTGGAGACACTGGCTGTGTTGACTCCAGCCTCAATTTTTGTTGCTTTTGTTCTCGCCTTCTCTGTCCTTGCATTTCTCTGTCTGAGATCACCTAAAGCCACATTAGGCTAGAAAAGAGACTCTTCAAAGTCTTTTATTGAAGAGAAACAAATGGTAGTTGAAAGACATAAGATAGACCCATTTGCAAGAGAAACAGCACCTAAGATTTAATTTAATATTTAAAGGCTAGGAATCCCAAAGGGTAGGTACCACAAACACTAAAGATCTGATTCATACATTGTGTGAAAAGGACATCTTGATAAGATGCAGGAACCCCTCACCTGCAGAGCATATACTTATTTCATACAAACATAAGAAGAGCCTTCTGGATCATGACCCATCTAGTCCAGCATCCTCACAGCTGGCCGGCCAAATACCTGTGGGAAACA
Source organism: Podarcis cretensis (assembly GCF_951804945.1). Classification (NCBI taxonomy): domain Eukaryota; kingdom Metazoa; phylum Chordata; class Lepidosauria; order Squamata; family Lacertidae; genus Podarcis; species Podarcis cretensis. The sequence continues at coordinate 125,047,102 of NC_137170.1, forward strand.
ACAAAGAGGACCTAAGCACAATGCCCTCTTCATTCCTGCAGAAGGCTATTGCCTCTGACCATGGAGGCAGAAAATATCATCATGGCTAGCAAGCCATTGACAGCTTCATCTTCCATGATAATAATAATAATAATAATCTGGCTGGGTTTCCCCAGCCACTCTGGGCGGCTTCCATAGAAACAAAAAATACACTAAAATATCGCACATTAAAAACTTCCCTGAACAGGGCTGCCTTAAGATGTCTTCTGAATGTCAGGTAGTTGTTTATCGCTTTGACATCTGATGTCTGATGGGAGGGCGTTCCACAGGGCGGGCGCCACTACCGAGAAGGCCCTCTGCCTGGTTCCCTGTAGCTTTGCTTCTCGCAATGAGGGTACCACCAGAAGGCCCTCGGCGCTGGACCTCAGCGTCCGGGCAGAACGATGGGGGTGGAGACGCTCCTTCAGGTATACTGGGCCGAGGCTGTTTAGGGCTTTAAAGGTCAACACCAGCACTTTGAATTGTGCTCGGAAACGTACTGGGAGCCAATGTAGGTCTTTCTTGTGTTATGTGGTCTCGGCGGCCGCCCCCAGTCACCAGTTTAGCTGCCGCATTCTGGATTAGTTGTAGTTTCCGAGTCACCTTCAAAGGTAGCCCCATGTAGAGCACATTGAATTGGTCAAATCCTCTTTCCAAACCATCTGAGCTGTTGGCGACCATTGCCTCCTGGGAGAGCAAGTTCCATAGTTTAACTATACACAATGCAGCTTTATTGGTTGGCTGGATCACAGTCTGCCTGCCTATTTGGCCAATGGCAGGCGAGCTGCGGCACCAGCCCCGCCCCTGGGGTGGTTCTGACCGAGCCAGCAGGCTTCACTCCACCCCGCCCCATGAGTTTTAATAAATAATTTTATAATTTCAAGCATCAAGGTGTCCTATTTACAATGTCTTTCTTTACTATGTTGTAGGACATAAGCAGAAATACAGATACAAATTTGTCACTGCATCTTTCTTTCTTTCTGTTTGCTTCCAGGGGGGCACTGAGTATTTTATTTTTCTGAAAAGGGGATGGTAGGCCAAACACCATGTTTACACAAATCAAATGCACCATCAAATCAAATGCACATCTCAATTGTCATGACATAGGTAAAGGTTAAGAGACCCCTGACCATTAGGTCCAGTCGTGAATGACTCTAGAGTTGCAGCGCTCATCTCGCTTTATTGGCTGAGGGAGCCAGCATACAGCTTCCGGGTCATGTGGCCAGCATGACTAAGCCACTTCTGGCGAACCGTTTACCTTCCCGCCGGAGCGGTACCTATTTATCTACTTGCACTTTGACGTGCTTTCGAATTGCTAGGTTGGCAGGAGCAGGGACCGTTCAGCGGGAGCTCACTCCGTCGTGGGGATTCGAACCACTGACCTTCTGATCAGCAAGTCCTAGGCTCTGTCATTTGACCCACAGTGCCACCCGCCATCCTTTCACAACATAATTTGGCAAAAAAAAAAAAAAGTGTGCACTACATTTGAGTAAATACGATAAATTTGGGAACCTCTGGTCTAGATTATGAAAGGGAAGGGAAGTTTTAGTATGCCCCCCTCCACTGCTCTTCTGGGCGATTTTAAATTAAACAACTAGCTACCAAAAGGCTTGGTGTAAGTAATTTCTTGGTTTTTCCATTCCGTTCGACTGACAGAATGTACCGTGTGTGTGTGTGTGTGTGTGTGCATTTTGCTTGCAGATATTAACACAGCCTACCAAAAGATTCTGCAGCTGAATCAAAGCATGTCCAGAAGGAATGAAATAAAGGAATGCAATGAAAGGAAGGGGGGATCTTTGGGGGGGGGGTGAGTGTGTGGAAGTAGATTCCACCATGCACAGAAAACTCAAACACTGTTCCCCACCTCTGAAATGAAAGAAGAAAAGATAAAAAATACTGATATGCATCGCAATATCATAACGTAAAATCAAATGCAACAAAGCGTTTTGAAAGGCAATTTAAGATAAAAGCTCCACAGCTTGTAAGGTCTACAGAGGCACTAAAGAAAGTATGCTTTCAGCTGTGCTGCCTTTTAAACAAAATGTCCAGCTTAGTTCAGATAGCCTTGAAAGCTGAAAACATTTGATTCAGAATTGATCTGTCCATCTGTAGGAATTATGGGTGGCAGTAAGTGGAAAACAACATTCTGGGTTGTATCCAGTGGTGGTTTTGTAGTACGGAAAAGCACTTCTCTTGGGCAAGGTAGCTCTGGGGGCAGCAATGGATTGGTGAATCTCATATGCCCTGCCTAGCACAAGTGAAACTCATTTCTGCTTGTGCAAAGCCTCCTCTGCTGTTACTTAAGGCTCAGTTGGCCTTAGTGACTTGGAGTAAAGGTAAAAGGTAAAGGACCCCTGGACGGTTAAGTCCAGTCAAAGGTGACTATGGGGTTGTGGTGACCATCTCGCTTGAAGGCCAAGGGCGCCGGCGTTTGTCCACAGACAGCTTTCCGGATGATGTGGCCAGCAGGACTAAACCACTTCTGGTTTAGCAACAGAACACTGTGATGGAAACCAGAGCGTGCGGAAACACTGTTTACCTTCCCGCTACAACGTGACTTATTTATCTACTTGCACTGACTTGCTTTCGAACTTCTAGGTTGGCAGAAGTTGGGACAGAGCAACGGAAGCTCACTCGGTTGCAGGGATTTGAACCACCAACCTTCTTATCGGCAAGCCCAAGAAGCTCAGTGGTTTAGACCACAGCGTCACCAGCTCTGTCTGGCCACCTAGCTGCACCGCTATCTGGGCAGGGATACCCTAACTTCTGTTGTCTGTGCTCTGGTAATCTCTAGGTTAGAGTACTGCAACACTGCCTCTGAAGATGGTTCAGTAAATTCAGCTGGTGCAGAATTCAGCCACTAGGTTGCTCACCAGGGCAAGACAGTTTGAGTATATAACGCCAATCCTGACTCGACTGCATTGGTTGCCCATCAGTTTCCAGTGCTGGTTTTGACCTATAAGCATCTCAGGACCACAATACCTCGAGGAATGTTGCCCCCCCATGTGAACCAATGTGGAGCCTGCAATCATCATTCCCTTCCTCGTGTGCCTCCCCCACAAGACATCTGGAGGGTGGCAAAACAAGAAGGGGTCTTTTCCGCAGTGGCTCCCCATTTGTTAAATGCTGTCCCCAGGAAGACTCGCCTGGCACCTTCATTACATATCTTAAGGCACCAGGAGAAAATGTTTCTCTATAACCAGGCCTTTGGCTGATTAAACATTTTATGGCCTTTTAAATGTGTTTTTATGTTTTGCTCCTGCATGTATTTTGTGATCTATTTTTTTTATTTTTGCGTTGTGTACTGGCCTGTGATCTTCAGATGAAGAGCGGCATACAAATTAAACAAACAAACAAACAAACAAATGTGTGGAGCAAACCCACCTCCACCTAAAGGTTGGGATGATGATGATGGTGATAATGATTATATTTATTTATTTATACCCTGCCCTCCCCGGCCAGGGAGGCAAACACCAAATATGAATTACAATAAAACATAATAGAGACAACAACAACAACAACAACAACAACAACCAGTTAATTAAAATACGGCTTAAAATACAGCTTAAAATGCAGCCTCATTTTAGTAGTAGCCCATAAATCAAGACCATAAAGGGAGGAAAGATCAGACATTCACCCAAGCTAGCTTTCCAGGCTGGTCTTACATGGGCCAACAAAAAAGCCAAGGGAACATTTATATACCAAATCCCATATAAGGGGTCAGAGTGAGTCTAAGCCGAAAGCCAGGTGGAACAGCTCAGTCCTGCAGGCCCTGCGGAAAGATGTCAAATCCTCCAGGGCCCTGGTCTCTTCTGACAGAGCGTTCCACCAGGCCAGGGCCAGAGCTGAAAAGGCCCTGGCCCTGGTTGAAACCAATCTAACCTCCTTGGGACCTCCAAAGTGTTGTTATTTATGGACCTTAAGTGATTCTTCCATCTCCAACACTTACAAACTATGGACTCAGCTAGATTGGTAAAGAAAACACATTTTATATGCACTGTGACACCAGAGGGTGCTGTGGAGTTACATTTTTTCCAACCTGATTTTCTCAGACAAAGTTTACAATGCAATGCTTGTTTGATGTGCACCTGTTTTTCAATACTATGTAATCACAAAACAGACATGCACTTTCACAGCCAAGAGCCTACTGCATCAGATTATACAGTGTGTATATGAGTGGAGTCAAAAAATGCTGCTGAAATGAAAATAAGGGACATGAGATGAACACCTTGAGATCCTCCCTTGCAATTATGCTGATGTATTAAAAAGGTATTTTGCCCTCTGGGGTGTTACTAGCAAAGAAGCCTTAAGTGTTCCTCCATGAAATGGAAGTCCATGGGGGAATTTTGTATAACTTGTTTTGGAGCAAAGGCATCAGTATTAACCAGATGGTTCTTGCTATTCCATCAAGGTTGTGTTTAGGGTATTTCCATTTTAAAGATAGCTATGAAATGTTTCAGCAGAAGGAGACGTGGAATTTTAAAGCTGTTCGCTGTCTGCTGAGACAATATGAAGCTTTTAACATTATCCTTTCTGCAGCACTATGGAAACACTTTGATTATTTTTTTTAAGGTAATAGTTTGCTCAGTGCTGATGCCACTGCAGGGAGAGGCATCAAATCTCACATCAAGGTTGAATTGCAAGGGGCAAACATCTTTCAGGATGAACAAATTTAGCAGTGCATCCCTTTGCACAAGCTCTGTGGCTTGGGGCATTTGAGATCTCCTGATCACATTGTAATATTCAGCACCAGTCAGATCTTTTGCTCTGTCTGGTTTGCAAACCTTCCACGACTTAACGCTATCAGTCCTTCCTCTTAGTATTTGAGTTCAATTACGGCGGTCAAGAAAACAGCCATGATTTTAAGGACTGCGATGGTGTTGCATTTACTGGATTGGTAGCACCTAACATGCAGTTTGAAAGGATTGTGATGCTTAACACAGAATCAAATTCACACTCCAGAAACATTTCTCCCTCCTTTACCAATGCAACTGATTGGAATTGACTGATGAGCACTATTATTCCAATTTTAATTGCATTTATGGTCTATAGAGCTGGCCCAATTTTGTGGAGCTTTCCTGAAATCTATTTTATTTTTCTTTTGCTATTACATTTTCATAACTTTATTGTTGTAAGGATATGCAATCATGCAGTCCTGAGAAGTGTGTCAATACATCAAAGAGGTGGCTGCTGCCAGCGTTTCCAAAATCCATGTGCAAAGTATTATAAAAACAAAGAGGTCTTTGAAAGTTTGGGATGGTGTTTAAAATGACCCAAGGATTCTGAGATGAGTTGGTATCTCCAAAGCAATAACTCCTCCAACAACTTGTGAACGACTCTGGGGTTGTGGCACTCATCTCGCTTTACTGGCCGAGGAAGCCAATGTACAGCTTCCGGGTCATGTGGCCAGCATGACTAAGCCGCTTCTGGCCAAACAGAGCAGCGCACGGAAACGCCGTTTACCTTCCCTACCTTCCCACCTATTTATCTACTTGCACTGGCATGCTTTCAAACTGCTAGGTTGGCAGGAGCAGGGACTGAGCAACGGGAGCTCACCGCATCACAGCGATTTGAACTACTGACCTTCTGATCGGCAAGCCCTAGGCTCAGTGGTTTAGACCACAGCGCCACCCACGTCCCTCTATTTTCCTTAGGATATGCCTATTTTCATCAGAGAACTGTTGGAAGGTATGGCAAGGATATCCTTATTTTCATTGGCGAAATGTTGGACAATATAGAGTTATGTGACTCCTGAACCAAGGAGATAAGTAACTTCACAACTTTTAGAAGACATCTGAAGGCAGTTCTGCACAGGGAATTTTTTTTTAATGGTTAATGTTTTATTATGTTTTTGAAGCTGCCCAGGGTAGCAGGGGCCACCCAGTCAGGTGATTGATGTGGTATTTATTATTATTATTATTATTATTATTATTATTATTAAGGAGATCCCTATTTTCATTGGAGAAATACTTATGTACTTACCATCTGGTTGTAAGAGGGTTCAATCTTGTATGGTGCTGGTTGCTGTTCCTTCATGAGTAGCCAAAGAAACAGCAACCCACAGGATATAGTCCTTCTGAGAGCCAGTGTGGTGTAGTGGTTAAGAGCGGTTGTCTCGTAATCTGGTGAACCGGGTTTGATTCCCCACTCCTCCACATGCAGCTGCTGGGTGACCTTGGGCTAGTCACACTTCTCTGAAGTCTCTCAGCCCCACTCACCTCACAGAGTGTTTGTTGTGGGGGAGGAAGGGAAAGGAGAATGTTAGCCGCTTTGAGACTCCTTCGGGTAGTGATAAAGCGGGATATCAAATCCAAACTCTCCTCCTCCTCCTCCTCCTTGTCCTCCTCCCTCTCCTGACACTCATTCAGAGGCTAACCTTCCTCTAACCTTGAAAAATAACCTTGGCATGTAGGTGTGGCTTACATTCCTGATACATGGAATGGTGGATGGTTGTATTAAAAAAAATTAAACCATATAGACAAACCATCAGTGTCTGATTGTGTCTGATCGTGTCACACCATTCCTATTAAGAGATCTATTTTGTACAAGGCAGCATGCCTTTTAGAAATAACTCTCTTGACAATTTCACTTGCCAGATATATCTGCTGAGCCTGTGAACACAATAACATAGAAGAAGCTGAGATCCTCTCATCATCATTAGTGTAAAGCATTTACTTTACCTCAGTTGCAAAGCAGAATATTTAAGACTACACTTCCCTTTCCCCCCTTCAGCACTTATGGCAAAGGTTTTGCAGAAAATAATTGGTCTAGGGAAATTATTCTCTTTAAAATCAAACTAACATTAGACATTTCTTATTAACCTCAAAAAAACGCTATTTCCCCGGGTCATCTTATTTTCAGTCTGAAATGTCAGGCTTTTCCAGAATATAATTACTCATGTGTTTGACAAAGCCCTTATTTTTTTCCCCTCAGCCCTGATCAGATTATTAATGCAGGATTCTCACCACATTTCATACATCAATCCTTTGTCATGAGAGACATTATTTTTCATTCAGAATGTTCTGTAACTGCTATGCAAATATTCTGCAATGTGAACTTATGTTAAGATATTGCTTTAGGATGCATTGTATAGCTTTGTTTAACAATCCAAAACATCCCCCCCAAAAAAAGTTTATTTGAATTTATGATCCCACTGTGAAACATATTCATTTGTGGATTTATTAATTTAATGATATTTGCCTCTCTCCCCATAAGACAGAATTTGCTGAGCAGCTTAAAACAAACAAGTAAAAATAAAAATGAGAAATGCAAACTACAACATAAAACCATTAAAGAAGAGGGGGAAACTTCATAAATGCAAAATATAAATAAAAAAATCAGTATTCTAGGCTAATTGCAGTTTCTGGAACATATTAGTACTTAGCCATGTACCACATATTGCAATAGTGTAAATGAGAAGTTACCAGAGCATGGCCAAGCTATCTCCATTCAGGTAAGTGTATCATCCAAAGATCACAGGATCGTAAAGGTGGAAGGGACCCAATGGTTATCTAGTCCAACCCCTGCAATTCATATGATGATAAATGGTACTTCTGAACCTCTAATGGCTGTGTTGTTTCAATAAGCAACCCCAGACTGCATAACGTATTTCTTACACAACCCCATCTAGAACACGTTGAAAATCATACACCATAAGTGCTGGAGATGCAATGAGGTTAAGGGAATGTTCTTTCATATGTGGCAGACCTATAAAAGGGTAAAAGAGTATTGGGAAACAATCCATGATGAATTGAAAAAAATGTTTAAAAGTACTTTCCCCCCAAAAAAACCAGAGTCCTTTTTGTTGGGGATAATTCAAACAGAAATTCCCAGGTGTCAAAAAAGGTTATTTATGTATGCCACTCCTGTGGCCCGTGTTTTGTTAGCCCTCAAATGCAAAACAAGTGAGGTCCCAACCAAAGAAGAATGGCAACTTAAACTGATGGAATATGCACAACTTGCGGACCTAACATAGAATAAGAGAACAAGAAGAACATATGTTTAGAGAAGATTGGGAAATGTTTATTGAATATATGGGGAGAAATTGCGTACACATGAAACGTTGGCAGCCTTAAGATAAATTCAACATTGTAAATAAGTTTTGATGGATGTAATAAGGGAATACTGAATGGTTTAGTTTGTGTAAAATATGTAGGGATTTATGATATGCAAAATGAACCATGGAAGGGGAAGAATAGAAGTCATTGATATTTTAAGGATGCTGAAATGAGTATTTTAAATTGTAAAACAGTAAAACAGGAGAGAGATTCATATATATATATATATGAATGAAAACCATACACTTTGGTGGAGGAACAACCAGTTTTTTACTCAACTGAGTCTGTTGACCTTCATGCAGTTGATCCCCACGTAAGCACCAGCTGAGGGCCTCCACAGTCTCACCTCTGTCTGATGGAAAAGAGAAATCATCGAATCGTAGATTTGTAGAGTTAGAAGAGACCACATAAGTCACCTATTCCAAACCTTGCAATGCTGGAATATTTTGCCCAATGCAGGGCTTGAATCCACGGCCCTGAGATTAAGAGTCTCATGCCCTGCCCTTTGTATATTGGTGACAGCTCCAGATGTTATTGGACTCCAACTGGGTGGCCACTGTGAGAACAGTATTCTGACCTAGATGGGCCACTGGTCCGATCCAGCATGTTTTTCTTATGTTCTTATGTTCCCACCATCCATCAGCATAGGCCATGTTGGCTGGGCCTCATGGGAAATGGAATCCAACACCATCTGGGGGGCCATCAACGGTGTCTCTGAAAAAATTTACACATCACTTGGGAAGACAGGCAAACTAATACCAGTGTACTGGAAGAAGCAAAGATCACCAGTGTTGAAGCAATGATTCTTCAACATCAACTTTGTTGGACTGGTCATGTTGTATGGATGCCTGATTATCGCCAACAAAAGCAAATCTTTAAAAATTGGGATACACTTGCCTGCGAGCGCTCCAATTGGAGAACAGCCTTTACCAAAGGTGTCATGGGCTTTGAAGACACTCAAATTCAGGATGCAAGGGAGAAATGTGCTAAGAGGAAGGCAAACTTGGCAAATCCACACCGTTATCAACTCCCCACCCAGAAACCAATGTCCCCACTGTGGAAGGACATGTGGATCCAGAACTGACCTCCACAGTCACTTACGGACTCATTGTTAAAACCGTGTTCATGGAAGACAAACTTACTCAGCTACAAGTGATCGCCAAAGAAGACCCCTGCTATAAGGCAAGGTAAGGCAACTCATTCAAGACAGTGAATTCTAGGCATCACTGGGGTACTATATAAAAATGTGTGGATTCTAAACAAGCTTTTTTAAAAAGGTGACCCAAATGTCCAACATGGTACCACCCGCCATCAGCTTTTTTTAAGCACAGAATCGCCACCTTCCGGTATAATCAATGGCTCCCATGTCTGTTGAGGATTTCTTAATAGTTCTTAATCAATTAATCAAAATAGCAAAGTGAAGTGCTTAATAGCCATTTTCTCAGCTGCCAAAAGTAACCAGCAAGGCTCACTAATATATGACTTAGTCGAGGCTTGAGACATTTATGCAAGCTGTCCCTGCAAAAGAGCAGATAGCATCATAGTTGAGAGCTCTAAATCTCTCTCACTCTAATTTGTGCTTCTCTGACATGTGGTGCCCAGACCTAGCCTAGCACTCAGGCCAGCTGGCTGTGTATTAGTCAGCTAATGTCACTTTTGGCTTGGAGTCTGGTGCTTTATCTTGAAATAATATGTGGGGAGAAGACACTGTGTACTAACCTAAACTTATCAGAGCTGACACAGGGGTGGGGGTGGGGAGATGTCTGACCAAAGGATAGTATGGAAACATCACATTCAACTGGAAAATATTTATTGCATTCTCTGCACAGGTACCCCCAACAATTCCTCTATTCACCCATCTATTTTTGTGCATGCTGCCTTTCGAAGGCACGATTGGTCACCCTGAGTTCTTTGTTGACAGATATTAGAGATATTTATTGTCTTTTTTAGTCTGGGTACCTTTAAGGTACATCGCAAGGTGACCCTGGGGACTCAGCTACATTAGTCAAGGAACAGTGTTTTGTTTAGTTTCTTGTTATTATAAAGGTTTTATTTAGCAATCAACAATAACAGTAACAATCAACAGTAACTTACACAACAATTCACCATTTACTACAGTCAGCCATCCTTAACAATACATAACATTACAAAACATTGCAATAAATAGATCAACATTCCATAGTTTTTTATCTGTATCTATTTTACATAACAAAAAGAGAGAGAAAAGAAGAAGAAAGAAAAAGAAAAGAAAAAGAAAAGAGAAGAGAAGAGCGAGAAATAAGTAAATTCGACTTCTGATTAGACTCATTGCACTGTTATTCCTGTTATTGTTTTACACACAGTTTCAAATTACCATTTTATTTTCTTGGTTCTTGTCCAAAGAAAATTGTTATCTGTAGCCTTTATTTTACAAGAATCATTCAAGTTTTGAATGCCCAATCAGCACGAAAGGAGAGCTTTTTTAGCCACTGTATGCTCCAGAGCAAAGCATTCAGGAACACTGAAAAAAAAAGGTGCTTCCATTTCAAGAGGCTGATGTGCATGTTCTGTTATGTACCATAGATCAGAGCTTTCCAGACTTCTGATGCTGTGGACACACTTTTTAGACATGCATCATTTCGCGACACAGTAATTCAGATTCACTGGCAAACCGGAGGTTGTTTAAACTAACTCCTTTCCAGCCCCGGGAGAAGCGAAGAGACCATTCGTGTGACACATCTACATGCCACAGCTGACACACTGATGTATCACGGCACATTGTTTGGAACTCTCTGTCATAGCATAGCTCTCATGGAAAACACAACTTAAGCGGCTCTGAAATAAGTTACTGGATCACTCCAAATCATTTCCCTGTGTATGTGCGTGGAAAAGTCGGCAGTTCAAATCCACGCAATGGGGTGAGCTCCCATTGCTCTGTCCCAGCTTTTGCCAGCCTAGCAGTTCAAAAGCACACCAGCACAAGTAGATAAAGAAGTACCGCTGTGGTAGGATGGTAAACAGCATTTCTGTGCGCTCTGGCACTCATCACGGTGTCCCGTTGTGCCAGAAGCGATTTAGTCCTGATGGTCACATGACCTGGAAAGCTGTCTGTGGACAAATGCTGGTTCCCTCAGCCTGAAAGTGAGATGAGTGCCACAACCCCATAGTCGCCTTTGACTGGACTTAACCATCCAGGGGTCCTTTACCTTACCTTCAAAAGGTAAAGGGACCCCTGACCATCAGGTCCAGTCGTGACCGACTCTGGGGTTGCGGCGCTCATCTTGCATTATTGGCCAAGGGAGCCGGCGTATAGCTTCCGGGTCACATGGCCAGCATGACTAAGCCGCTTCTGGCGAACCAGAGCAGCACACGGAAATGCCGTTTACCTTCCCGCCGGAGCGGTACCTATTTATCTACTTGCACTATGACGTGCTTTTGAACTGCTAGGTTGGCAGGTGCTGGGACCGAGCAACAGGAGCTCACCCCGTTGCGGGGATTTGAACTGCCAACCTTCTGATCGGCAAGTCCTAGGCTCTGTGGTTTAACCCACAGCGCCACCCGCGTCCCTTACCTTACCTTACCTTACCTTACCTTACCTTACCTTACCTGCATGGAAAATAGCAGATTTAGCCAAAAGGCAACACATGAAGATCTGCATTAATTGCTGCACTGTGTCCCATTATTATAATACTGTTGCATATTCTGAGAAGGTGGTCTAATCTCATAAGGGGCATGGCTATGGCGATCACAAAGGGGTCCTGCACATCTGAATTTCCCATTACACTGCTGTCCGTGTGGGGATGTGGTTCTGAGGCCAAAAAAGTTTCTCTGCCTGTGACATACACCAACTCAGCAGCAAATGATGGTGAAGTGAGCAGATCTGAACTGTTGTATAATGCACATTGCAGAGTGTTTTGTCCACCGCCGTTGAAAAACATCAGGACCTGGTTCAGTGTGAAGCAAACATTAATGACTGTTTTGCTGAGCCAATTTGATCTGGAGACCTAATGCAGTGTAGGATTTTCTGTCTCCTTGCCCTCCCCTCATTAGCAGGGAACTTCGTGAGGAGAAAACATGGCGTTGTGAGCTCATTAGTATCAGCCTTCTTGTGTCTGAAGGTGTACACAGTGACAGGCTGACACAAGCGACAAAAGACAGAGGTTGGAGTGCTGCATGTTAAAAATATCCCTCCCAGCACCACTGTAAAATATTAATTTGACTAACAGGCTCTTCACAATCAGTTATGTTGAATTAATGCAAGAATGAGGTGATTTTTAATGCATTTTGCTGAGACAGAATGTCCTTGGTATCTCCCCTGCAGAGACAAACCAAAGTGTGATTTTGAATACAATTTCCTTTGATTGGTGATGCATGTTTGCTTTGAAATAAGAGCAGACAGCTGATTCCCCCCTCCCCATTTGAGGAAGAAAAATGCATTTATTTATTTTTACACACCACAGTGTTTATTAGGAAAATGTAAGTCTGTCTGGGATTTGTTGTGGTTGTTAAGGGTAGGAATATATTTCCGATGCTAAACTTAGCTACTACACTTTCCTGTAGTAGTAAAAGGAAATAACCAGCTTAGGAAAAGTTGTCCAGGAGAGAAGCCACATCTGCACCATACATTTAAAGCACATTTATACCACCTTAGCGATCATGGCTTCCCCCAAAGAATCCTGGGAATTGTTGTTTACTCCTCAGTAGGGATGGAAGTATCTGTCAGTTTCAGTCCTCTCTGTTTCTCATTTTTTCCAGACTTAAATTCATTTCTGTGCATTTCTGCAGCAATTTGTAATTTGAACATTTTGAATAATTCTTATATATATAAAATTGACAGACGGAGAATCAAAAGTCATTTTTATTTATTTCTCTTGGTATTTTTATTTTTATTTTTTCCCCCGATACATTTTTATTGAAGTTATGCATAAAACAAACATATACAAAAAAGAAAAAATACAGAAAAAAAATACAAAAAGAGTCAGAACAATACAAATATACAAGCCAACATTTCCCTTCCCCCAACTATGCAGAGAGAGATAAACTGGTATTTTTATTATCTTTTTTTCTTCCTGTCTTTTCTCTTTTTCTTTCTTCTGTTATCTGTTTTGCTTTTGCTTCTGCTTCTGCTTTGCTTTGTCCTCTACTCTGGGTTAATGAGAGTATGCACAGGAAGTTGATGGGTGCTTGGTGAAAGACCCTGTATGAGAGTCAGGGTGGGAGGCTGGGGGGTGGGGGTGGGAAGGAAGCTCCGAGGTGAGAGCTTCTGTGTGAGATAAGGGTTAAGATCTACATTTAAGAGATGACTTTGTATTTTTAAAATATTTCTCCCCCCCCCCACTGTGCCATTGAGAGCGTGCTCACTTATGGCTTATGTGTGTGGTACGGAAGCTGTACTACCCAGGACAGGATGGGGTTGTGCAGAGTTGTGAAGGCAGCAAAGAGCATTGTTGGCTGCCCACTCTCCACCTTAGAGCAGATTTATGCCACAAGGTTCCAGAGGAAGGCACTGGACATAGTAAAAGATCCATCGCATCCTGGTCACTGTCTCTTCGAGCTCCTGCCGTCGGGACGGAGATACAGGACGATGAAGACAAGAACGAGCCATCTCAAGAACAGCTTCTTCTCCAGAGCGATCTCGGCCCTGAATGGGAAACCTGGACTTTGAAAGTTATCTAATCTCCCTTGCTGTATTATACTGTATTGTTTTAATTAGTGTTTTTATAGTTGTTCTGATTGTGTGTGGAGTGCCCTACCTGGGTGGATGGAGCAGCCAAGTAATTTTCATTGTCCCCGAGAGGGGGCAATGACAATAAAGATATTATCTATTATCTATTATTGAATTTCATACAAAGACAAAACTTTAACATAATAAAAAAAGAAAAAGTAATAATAATGAAAAAACAGAAAAAGGAAAATGAAGAAAATAGAATATTACAAACCTACACATACCACCACCACATACATAAATAAAACTTAGTTAATTGGTTAAATTCCAACTTCATCAACATATTACTTGACTTCCTCTACTCTCTTCCAACTGAATTTCCTTGTAATTGAATGTAGCAGTTTCCAATATCATTATTCCATATAACAATATTCCAGTTATAATCAAATTTCCTAACTTTTCTTTTCCTGCTATTTCTTATTTATTTATTTAATCCTGATTTAATCCTAGGCCTAATTAGTTCTTTCAAGTAATTACAAATCTTTAATATTACAATATTTATTCAAATAGTCTTTAAATTTCTGCCAGTCTTCTTGATATTCCTCTTCTTTCTGGTCACGGATGAGATCAGCCAGCTCCATAAAGTCCATCATTTTCATCTGCCATTCTGCTACCGTTGGTAATTCTTGTGTTTTCCATTTTTTGGCTATTAAAATCCGTGCAGCAGTTGTGGCATACAAAAATACCTTTACATCTTTTTTGGGCAATTCAGAACCTATTATTCCAAGGAGAAAGGCCTCTGGTTTCTTCATAAATGTATATTTCATCATTTTTTTTAATTCATTATAATTTTTTCCCCAGAAGTCTTTTACCTTGGGACAAGTCCGCCACATATGATAGAAGGTACTTTCCTTTTCTTTACATTTCCAACATATATTATCACAGTTTTTCTTTTCTTTTCTTCTTTTTTAACAGATATAATAATAATAATAATAGGATAACAGAATTGTTGTTTTGGAAGGGACTCCAAGATGGAGTCCAACCCTTTGCAACACAGAAATCTCAACTAAAGCATCCATGACAGATGGCCGTCCAACCTCTGCTGAAAAACCGCCAATGTAGGAGAGACTACAACCTCCTGAGGGAGACTGTTCCACTGTCAAACAGCTCTTACTGTCAGAAAGTTCTTCCTGATATTTAGTCGGAATCTGCATTCTTGTAATTTGAAGCATTCTTGTAATTCGAGTTCTACCCTCCAGAGCAGGAGAGAACAAGCTTGCTGCATCTTCCCCGTGACAGCATATCTCCTCTCAGTCTCCTCTTTTCCAGGATAAACATACCCAGCTCCTTCAACTGTTCCTCATAAGGCTTGGTTTCCAGACCCTTGGTCATCTTGGTTGCCCTCCTCTGCACACGTTCCAGCTTGTCAATATCCTTCTTAAATTGTGGCACCCAGAACTGGATGCAGTATTCCAGGTGTGGTCTGACCAAGGATAGAGTGGGAATAGACCCAGCCAGATGGGTAGGGTACAAATAAATTATTATTGTTGTTGTTGTTGTTGTTGTTGTTGTTATTATTATTATTATTATTATTATTATTATTATTTCCCCTTGAATGGATGGATGAGCCATCCCTCTTCCTTCCACTGGCTGATGCTCAAACTCTCTTCTTTACTTAGTCGAAGTATGCCAGGTCAAACACATTTGAGAACACCTGGAGCAGAATCTAAAAATACAAATCAAAACATAGCCTCTGTGTCTCTCTCCATCTGTGCACTTGGAATAACAATGTTTTTACATAACAGAGTTTTGTAAGGATAAATGGCATACATTCTACCAGCTCCTCCTGTTATCACATTCTGACCCATCTCTTGCTAAGCAAAGTAAGTAGGATAGCTGATGATGAGTCAGAACTCAGTTCTATAATTTTCACACTTAGTTACCTCATTTTTTTTAAAAAAACCGCACCTGTCCAGAACATTACATTGGTCACGAGACATCAATCATAGTTACTTCCTTGTACAGCTATCCATCCATTTCTGACTTCATTGTATTTTGATCTCCAGAATTTATGAAGCCCAATTTTAGGTTCCGTGGGACAATGCCATTAAATCTTGGATACAAGAACAACTGCTTTAATTCTGACTGCTTGGGGACTCCCGACACATGCAGAATTGTCCAGCTGCCATATGCCGGCTTGCCTGCCAGGCACACCAAATTAGAGAGGCCAAAGAAGTTCACCTGAGGAATCTTCTAACCCCGTCCCCATTGCTTCTCCAGCTAGGATCTAAATCCACGCCAGAGAACATTCCCCTCCGAGCTGCCTACCCATTCATAGTTGCTGTCCCAGCACATCCCCAGAAGCCCTCCTTGCTCAGTCCCCAACATGCACTCACCTTTCCCTTGTAAAAGGAGATAGGTGCAGTGGAACAAGCAGTGGTTGCCAAGAAGGGGAGGGTCTTTCCTTGTCCTCCTTTGATGCTCCATCAGACTGGTTAGCAGTGTCCTGGACTGATGGTGGCCCAGTGACCTATAGGGGACGCAGTTTTCCCAAATGCTGCTGCAGCAAAAAAATGAAACAGGTATTACAGGTGGCACCATTCCCCCCAACAATACTTAACTTGTATCATTTATGCTTTGACCCTGCTCCCATCTTGAGGGTCATTCAGGTCATAGAATCAGAAGTGAACCCGAGGATCAGCTAGTTCTGCAAAGCTGGAATATGTAGCTGCGATTGAACCTGCAGCCTTGCTGTGATCAGCACCAAACTGTAACCTACTGAGCTCTCCAGCTATACAACACAGACAAAGGAAGCTGCCTTATATCATTGGACCAGGATTTCAGCCAGAGGACTTTCCTATTTTCCATTTCCCGGGGAATGCCAGCAATTGAACCTGGGTCTATCAGCAGATAAATCAGATCAGAGGTGGACTTAGGGAAGTGTGATCCACTCCCCTGCTCAAGGCACCGAGCCAAAGGAAGCACCTTCCCAAAGCCTAGCTATAATGATAATGATGGTGGTGGTGGTGGTGGTGTTGGTGGTGATTTATACATACATACATACATACATACTGTACATACCCACCACACCCATTTGGCTGGGCTTCCCCAGCCACTCTGGGCAGCTCCCAACAGAATAAAAATAAAATAAAACATCAAACATTAAAACCTTCACTAAACAGGGCTCCCTTCAGGTGTCTTCTCAAAGTCAGATACTTGTCTATTTCTTTGACATCTGGGCATCTGGGCACCACAGTTCAAGAAGGACACTGACAAACTGGAACGTGTCCAGAGGAGGGCAACCAAAATGGTCAAAGGCCTGGAAACGATGCCTTATGAGGAACGGCTAAGGGAGCTGGGCATGTTTAGCCTGGAGAAGAGAAGGTTAAGGGGTGATATGATAGCCATGTTCAAATATATAAAAGGATGTCACATAGAGGAGGGAGAAAGGTTGTTTTCTGCTGCTCCAGAGAAGCGGAACGGAGCAATGGTTCCAAACTACAAGAAAGAAGATTCCACCTAAGCATTAGGAAGAACTTCCTGACAATAAGAGCTGTTCGACACTGGAATTTGCTGCCAAGGAGTGTGGTGGAGTCTCCTTCTTTGGAGGTCTTTAAGCAGAGGCTTGACAACCATATGTCAGGAGTGCTCTGATGGTGTTTCCTGCTTGGCAGGGGGCTGGACTCGATGGCCCTTGTGCTCTCTTCCAACTCTATGATTCTATGATTCTATGATGGGAGGGCATTCCACAGGGCGGGCACCACTACCGAGAAGGCCCTCTGTCTGGTTCCCTGTAGCTTTGTTTCTCACAGTGAGGGAACCACCAGAAGGCCCTCAGAGCTGGACCTCAGTGTCTGGGCTGAACGATGGGGGTGGAGATGCTCCTTCAGGTATACTGGGCTGAGGCTGTTTAGGGATATAAAGGTCAGCACCAACACTTTGAATTGTGCTCAGAAAAGTAGTTGCCTGGCTTTGGGAAGGAGATAGGGTATCTCTAGGACTCGGCCAGAGCCCTTGTGCCTCCTTCCTAAAGCCTAGTTTACCCAGCTTTGGGAAGGGGACAAGAGCTGGGGTGGGAGGTGTCAATTTTTGGCCTTACACAGGATGCTGTGTTACCACGAGGAACCCCTGATCAGATGCTCCCCCACCTTTGTCCATCACATGCTGTGATCTATGTGAACTGACCCCTATACAAATATAACATGCCAACACCTTGGTGCAAGGGCAGAGGGCTTGGGAGACAGAGCAGGCACACTGTCGGAACATATACCTAATTCTTCATTACCTGTAGGCTCTCTCCAGTACATACATCTATGTAAGACCAAGTCTTGATGCAGACATTTTTACATGTAGGAGGAAGTACATTTTCTATCCTACAGAAAGTATAAACAGCTCTTTAGCTGCCAGCCTGGAGAAAGGGACTGGATTATTTGGAAAGGAATGTCCTGAAAGTCTCATGCTAGCTTTGTGAACCTATTCCCACAGTTTGGAAAAAAAAAAAAAAACTCCCTGAGGCTTCACTATCTGTCTAACATCACAGTAGGTGTGATTCCACTCTCCCATCTTCAAACAGGAAATTTCCAGCAAACATCTGATGCCCCTATCCTCTTCAACTTCAGTAGCTTTGATGGGACAGCATGATGTCAGGTACTTTACAGATTTCCGTGATGCAGAAATACATGTCAAGCAATGATTTCAGCCTCCTTTCTCCACCTCCAAATAACTATTTGACATGAATGGAGATGTGTCCATTTGACAGATGTTGCTATAATTGAAGTACTTAAATGCCTTCAACTGACAGAGGCAAAAATAGAAAAGAGACCACAGGTGGTATGCAATCCTGACAGATGTGGTTAGATTTAGATGTATGATTTAAATCTGCTGTCACTCCCGTCGCTGGAGAGACAGGGCAAATTGTGGGTCTGTTCCAGCAGAAGTTTATTTGTGAACTAAGTTTCATTGGAAATTGTGGGATAGGACTTAGGGCCTATGTATGCTTCGTTTTTGGAAGTAAGTACCTCTGAATTCAATAAGCATACACTGAACAGTAGGCCAAGCCATGGCTGAGTCATATGGCCAAGTCATACCCACCTTGCAGCCTTACACAGCTAACTTCACCTTGCAGCCTTACACAGCTAACTTCAGTTGGATTAAGCCCAAATGTTTCTTGCTGTGGCAGAGCTGGGCAGTTGATTTTGAATCAATGGTTAGCTGTAGAATAAATCTAGAATCAACAGAACTGCCGTGCTTTTTCCTTACATTTCCAAACGGCACCTCTGAGTTTCCTCATGGGGGAAATATACTCCTGACAATATGTGTGCTGATGTGCTCATGAACCCACAACCCCACAACCAGCTCATCCCATAGGTGCCAGCTCCCTGGGACCCTGGGTGCCTGAGCACCCACAAAATTCCCTGTGAAGGACCCGGGCACCCACAAATTTTGGTGCCAGGGCCATACACACTGCATGGCATCCACAGCCCCGGGCACCCATGATCCTGCCTCATCCCACTGCCACACCATTCAAGTAAACAGCGGTGACACCAGTATCAGGAGTATAGCTAATACACAGCTAACCCTACTGCACTGGCAGCTGCTGCATAGAGGAGTGGTGGGAGGCATCTGTTGGGGAATCCCCAAGGAAACCCTCAGGGGAAGAAGGCTCAGTGCCAGGGGATTGGTGGTGGGACAGCGATGAGTGGTCAGAGGGAGAAGAGGGAGCAGACTGGGAGGAGGAGGTATCTGACGGTGAAGAGGTAACAGGGTTTAGTGAGCAGGAAGAGGCTGTGACAGAATCAGGCAGAGGTAGAGGCTGGTGAGGAGGGGGTTAAGAGGTAGAGTGGAGTCAGGCTGATGAAGAAGCCAGGGAGTCTCCCCTTCCTGCTGTGGCCAGCTCCCCTCCCCTCTGGTCTCCCAGAACATGAAGAGAAACGAAGAGGGCAGAGCAAAGAGAAACAAGATGAAGGAGTCTCAGGTTACTGGAGAAGGAGGAGCCTTAGAGAGCAGTGGAAGGCAGGGACTTTCACTGTCTCATTGGGGCAAGACCTCCTAGGAAGAGTTTCTGTGATCACTAGACCTGAGCTGTTTTGTTTCTTTGAATAAAGAGTTCACTAACACCTTGCGAGTTATTGCTGACTTGCTCTCAACTCCCTCAATGACATCTACCCAGTGCTGAGAAACAGTGTCTTGTGACCTCAGTCCCATGCAGCCCATGAGTTCCTAATGCCATGTGACCTGCTGTCCTTTCTGGGCTTGCCCTGGACTCTATGGTCACTGCAGGCCCACTCTAAAATCTGCAGGCCCACTCTATAATCTAGAATTATAATGCATTTGAGAAGGAGCTTTGCAAGTGCAGTAAGAAAATTCCTGAGGTGTGGAGGTTTTCAATAAAGGTTGGACGCTAACCAGCCACTTAATGCTCATCTACGAGATCCCCAATTAAAAGCCTCTAAGAGCCAGTCATTAAATTATTTCACTGATGAAGCACTGATGCCTAAAGCGCTAACCTACACATATTGGCAATTAATTTTAGTAAATAGAGACTAAGCATAATGTACACCGCTCTTCCAAACGATATATTCCTTCCACTATAATTGGATTTTTTAAATATATGTGTATGAATCCTAAACTCAGTGGTCAGCAACTCAGATATCAGATATTATATACAATTTGAAGCATACAAGGATTTCTAAGAGGCGAGACACAGTGATAGCAGTAAGAGACTTTATTGAGCCAATGGCTAACAGAACAGAACAGTCAAACGGGGCAAAGCAACTGCTTATATGTATTTCTGAAGGCCTAGGCCACACCCACTCTCAACGTGATTGGCTGTCTAAACCCCCAAAGCTGCAAATCGTAACCCAGAGCTTAAGAGCCAATACCAGTAGCCCAAACGCTGACACAGTGTCGGTATGAAAAATGGATGTCGGGATGTCGGGATGAAAAATGGAATAGAAATATAATAAATGAAATAAATCAATTAATGAATATGAATGCAGAGAGAATGCAGGGTTTTTCCTTTCCCCCTCAAAACGATCAGGGAAATGCTCAACACCAGTGGGAGACCACCTGTCTGCCAACTGTTTCTCATCAAAAAATGGGAAAACCAAACACAGAACCAGACCTATTAAGGGCCCACAGGAAGCAAGTAATACAGCACTTGGGGAAATGATCTAAAAGTCATAGAATCATAGAATCATAGAATCATAGAATCATAGAGTTGGAAGAGACCACAAGGGCCATCGAGTCCAACTCTCTGCCAAGCAGGAAACACCATCAGAGCACTCCTGACATATGGTTGTCAAGCCTCTGCTTAAAGACCTCCAAAGAAGGAGACTCCACCACACTCCTTGGCAGCAAATTCCACTGTTGAACAGCTCTTACTGTCAGGAAGTTCTTCCTAATGTTTAGGTGGAATCTTTTTTCTTGTAGTTTGGAACCATTGCTCCGTGTCCGCTTCTCTGGAGCAGCAGAAAACAACCTTTCTCCCTCCTCTATGTGACATCCTTTATATATTTGAACATGGCTATCATATCACCCCTTAACCTCCTCTTCTCCAGACTAAACATGCCCAGCTCCCTTAGCCGTTCCTCATAAGGCATCGTTTCCAGGCCTTTGACCATTTTGGTTGCCCTCCTCTGGACACGTTCCAGTTTGTCAGTGTCCTTCTTGAACTGTGGTGCCCAGAACTGGACACAGTACTCCAGGTGAGGTCTGACCAGAGCAGAATACAGAGCAGAATAAGTGGTCTTCTCTTCAAATAGTATTTTAATGGATCAGACCACACTTTGACATTTCCCAGTTAATCACGCATACAATTGCATATGATTGCGGCTTCAACTTCCTGTAGAATTTCTGGAGTTTTCTGTCCAGGAAAATGGAGAACTATAGGTCAGTGGAAGTGCAAGACCCAAGCTTCAGTCGTCCATATAAGGCAGCTTCTTATGTCTCTGTGAATTTTGCTATAGGCTAGCCTTCCCCATCCTGGTGCCCTCTAGATGTTGCCAGACTGCAACTCCTTTAAAGCCCCAGACAGCCTTGGCCCAGTATACCTGAAGGAGTGTCTCCACCCCCATCGTTCTACCGACACTGTGGTCTAGCTCTGAGGGCCCTCTGGCGGTCCCCTCACTGCAAGATGTGAGGTTACAGGGAACCAGGCAGAGGGCCTTCTCAGGAGTGGCACCCGCCCTGTGGAACACCCTCCCATCAGATAATAAGGAAATAAACAACTATCTGACTTTTAGAAGAGATTTGAAGGCAGCCCTGTTTAGGGAAGTTTTTAGTGTTTGATGTTTTATTCTGTTTTTAATCTGTTGGGAGCTGCCCAGAGTGGCTGGGGAAACCCAGTCAGATGAGTGGGGTATAAAAAATGAATTATTATTATTATTATTATTATTATTATTATTAGCCTCAGCCAACATGGATTATGGGAGCTGTAGTCTAGCAAAATCTAGAGGAATCAAGGTTGGGGAAGGTTGATCTATATGTGTCGCATATTGCCCTGAAATATCTTCCTACGAAGAGTTGTACAGAAATGTTTAGGTCAACGTTGGCAGCAACATTAGCGTTCTTGTCTTCTTCAACACTTTAATTGCATTATTCTCCATGAAAAGCTACTGCATAACATCAAATAATTCTATACGCCATTGGAACAGCACACCCAACGTTAAGCACATTCAGTCCCATTTATTTCAATAGGGAAGGGCTGTAGTTCAGCAGGAGAGGTGCAGAGCAACCACTTTGCAGGCAGTAAGTCCTGGGTTCAATCTCTGTCATATTCAGATGGTCCTGAAAAAGATCCCTGCCTAAAACCCTGGAAAGCTGCTGTCAATCAGTGTAGAAAATACTGAGCTAGATGGAACAATGGTCTGTCTTAGAATGAACCATGGCTTCCTAGGTTCCTATGTGTTAAATACCTGCTTAAACCACTTCTCTTGAAGCTGATATAGTTTCAAAGGGCTCAGCACTGGCTGGGTTGTAAATGAAAATATGCCTCATCTCCTCTCTCCCCTACCTCGAAAGCATTTGCTAGAATGGTATTCAAGGGGCCACTAGACTTTCTTACGTGATATATCGGGTCCTCCCTTAAAGAGGGCACGTGTTGCAGTGAGACCTGGCCACCAAACCGTGTGTTGTGGGTGGGTACGATTGGATAGCCACAACACCCTTGATGCTGGGTTTGATCAGGCCAACGGGACGCAGCCTAAATGGATCAAGGGACCTATTTATACCCATGCATGTGACCCAGAGCTTCCTCTTTCAGTGCATACATCGGAACACCCACACACCTCTCCCTACTTTTAGGGCTGTGCGCTTGACCTTGCTATGCCATCGTGTGTCGTCTGTCATTGGGACAGGGGCATGGCATGAATTTTCCCCACTTGGCTGATTGGCTGGTGCCATTTGGGTTTCGCCTGCCGCATAGCAAATCGTCACAACTTGTAAGGTTGTGGATAGGCACTGGTTCAGGTGATAGGGATGGGAGAATGCTCTTGCCATCCCTATGTGAAGGGTATTCCATTAAAGGAATCTAGGGACTGAAAGGTTTGGTCAACCCTGTGAGGGAGTTGTGCCCGTGTCGGAGTCCAGGGGGACATCTGGGTGGTGGACATAGCCTGTTCCCAGCTTTCCACCTATCTGGGTGTTCACCCTAGGCTGACCTATGCTGGAACCCTGGGTCAGCACTACCTGCATGGCAGGGAGCTAGTCGAACCAGAGCCTATGCAACCATTCACTTGCTGTAATCAATAAAGTTGTGGCCTAACTTTTGCCAAAAACCAAACAAAAAATTTGAGTCCTGTCTGAATTTATTTCAGGGGGGAGGTTTAAAGGTCTGAACATGCAACACTGTTTCCACCTCCCATCTCCTCCCCTCCTTCTCCTTATGCTTCTCCATTCCTTTCTGCCATAGTCAGGATAAAAGTTATCGCAAATTGTGATGGAAAGCAGACAATGATGAAAACCAATGATGAAAATTCATCAGAAAGCATGACAGAAAGATCTGAGGGCCGCCCATCAGTTTGGGTATCACACCGTGAAAGTCTGCAGAGGCGCACAGACACTCCATAATTGCTGTTTCCACTAGAAATTGAAATATATATATTTTATTTTGTTTGTCTTTGAGATGCTAACATTTCATCCTGGGTTTTCCAAGATTAGCCATAAGACAAATGAGTGACTGGATGAAATCCCAGGAAAATACTGGCTTTATAAAATATGCTCTCTCCTCTTTGCATAGAAGGGGCATAAAGGGAATTGCGCCGACGTGAAGGCAGCCATCTTGACACACACACGCTATAAAATACTTTAATTAAATTGTGGACAGGGCCATTTCTCTAGGACTTTATTTAGTTTTCAGAGGGGGTAATTGTTTACTGGGAGACAAGACAAAGAGGCTCACGTAATTTTTCTGAGAGAAAGCTTGCAAAAGGAAGGATTACAGGAGAGTTCTAACTTAATTGCTCCGAGGAGAATTTTAAAAGTAAAATGTGTTGAGCTCCGTGTTGATGCTTTTTTCTTTTCTTTTCCACCCTTTCCAACTTGAAGCTTGACACTTTTCTCCTAATCAGTCTTTCATTTGTTGCTCACTAAACAGGAGTGGTGGACAAAACACACGTGATAAGGCCAGTTCAGAACTCCACATGCAACCTAGTATGTATACCTATAGACAGTAGGTAGGTATTCAGACATACAGATATATTTTTAATAGTTTTTATTAAAAATTATATACAATCCACTTATTTAAAATATCAAGGCTGTCTATGACAATATAGACATAAAATGTAAGATAAATAAAAAACTATACAAAATACAGTGGTACCTTGGGTTACATACGCTTCAGGTTAAATGCACTTCAGGTTACATACGCTTCAGGTTACAGACTCCACTAACCCAGAAATAGTGCTTCAGGTTAAGAACTTTGCTTCAGGGTGAGAACAGAAATCGTGCAGCGGCTGTGCGGCGGCAGCAGGAGGCCCCATTAGCTAAAGTGGTGCTTCAGGTTAAGAACAGTTTCAGGTTAAGTACGGATCTCTGGAACAAATTAAGTACTTAATCCGAGGTACCACTGTAATTATAAAAATGACTGGCTCATTTTAGAAGGGAAAAAAAAAGGTAACTGAATAGGCCTGTTGGCATAGAAAATTCTTCAAGCTATCCCTGGCAGTTTAGCCATGAGAATGGCCGCTGAATGTCTGTTGGAAGATTTATTCCACAGCGTGGGACTGGTAGCACTACATGCACGGCCATATCCTCCAACATTTCTCCGATGAAAATAGTGATGACCTATTGCATCATCATAATAATAACAATTATATTGTTTATACCCTGCCCACCTGACTGGGTTGCCCCAGCCACTGCGGGTGGCTTCCAACACATATACAAACAAAACAAAACATTAAACATTTTTTTTAAAAAATATATAGGGCTGCCTTCAGATGTCTTCTAAAGGTTATTTAGTTATTTATCTCCTTGGCTCGGGGGTCGCATAATTCTATACCCTCCAGCATTTCTCTGATGAAAATAAGAACGTCCTACCATATCCGCCAACAATTCTCTGATTAAAATAGGGGCACCCCAGGGCTTTTCTTTTCCAGAGGGAACTTATTGGAACCCAGTTCCAGCACCTCTAAGTTGGGTTCTGGAACATCTTGGGTGAGAACATCTCAGGTGGGCGCTACTGCCATTGTAAGAGAAAGAGGGAGATATTCATGGTGAGTTCCAACTCCTCTTTTTCTCAAAAAATAGCAATGGGACATCCTAAGGAAAAGTGGGGCATTCTGGATCAAATCAGAAACTGACACAGCTTCTGTAAATTCAGGACTGCCCCTGGAAAAAATGGCACTTGGAAGCTTGGCTATATAGATAATAATCATAACAATAATAATTTATTTATACCCTGCCTATCTGGCTGGGTTTCCATAGCCACTCTGGGCAGCTTCCAGCAGAATATTAAAAACACGGTAAAACATCAAACATTAAAAACTTCCCTAAACAGGGCTGCCTTCAGATGTCTTCTAAAAGTCAGATAATGGTTAATTTACTTGACATCTGATGGGAGGGCATTCCATATGGTGGGCGCCACTACTGAGAAGGCCCTCTGACTGGTTCCCTGTAACCTCGCCTCTCACAGTGAGGGAATCACCAGAAGACCCTCGACGCTGGACCTCAGTGTTCTGGCTGAATGATGGGGGTGGAGATGCTCCTTCAGGTATACTGGACTGAGGCCGTTTAGAGCTTTAAAGGTCAGCACCAGCACTCTGAATTGTGATCAGAAATGTACTGGGAACCAATGTAGACCTTTCAGGACTGGTGTTATATGGTCTTGGCAGATAGTAGATGCAACAGAATGCCAAATGTAGTGAACTGGCTGCATTTCTAGCAACCCATTGTCTTTGGAGTGATCATGGAGTTATTTCTGCACCATGTGAATGTGATATGGGGAGTGACCCTGTCTATTCAGGACCACAGGTCATTTCCCACATTGCATTTTCCTTTTCCCTTTAAAAAAACACATATTCTGTCACTTTACACACTGCCATGAAGTGGCAGTAAACATCACAAGAGATCAAGGAAGCAGAGAAGGTAAAAAGGAAAACAAGCAATTATTTTAGAACATGCTGTTCTGTTTCAGGCAAGTTGGTTTAAAGCACCAACAGGGAGACAGGTGTTATAACCTAGAGTAAACAGGAGATAGTAATTAACATGGAGTATTTTGGATGCTATTTATAGATATGTCTCTCTGCCTCCAAATCTCTCTACAAGAGTGCCGTTGGGTTGGTGATTGAAGGCCAGCATGAAGATATCAGGATAGTGACAAACACGACTCATGTAGAGGAATAAAGATGCATGTTATTCTAAGGAAAACGCAATTGCAGCTAAGAGTATCCTTGCAAAGATGTTCTGCATGTCACTTATCAAAACAATGCGCTGAGATAAATTGTTCACATAGCAAATTCTCATTTAGTCGGGAGAAACTCTTTTGCTAATTAAATATCCTCAAATAAATATCTCTTGAACATACTGCAATATTTTAATTGCTCAATTAATTGGTTTTATCGGTTAAAAGCACAACAGCTAATTGACCAAGCACCTTTAATTGGTTGACAGTCTTAATAGCAATTAATGTTTCCTACTAGCTAGCTGTAAACATCAGCTGTGACCAGTAAAAATACTGCAGCTAACTGGAGACCGAAGAAATTAAATACTTCTGTTAAATGACGATTTCTGTCAGAGTGGGGGGTTGTGTTGACATTTTACATAATAATACAATGGCAAGAAACTTTGTTCATGGAGAGCCAAGCAAGACTGACACACACAAAATGATTTTTTTATATATATATAAATTGTCAGTGGCACCCAGCACCACTCCCTCTCTATAGTAAATCAAATTTTTCTCACTCCAAAACCTTCTTCACACATTTTTTAAGCTTCACACCTGTCTTTGTTCTCAATATCATCCATGACATCTCACTGGGATAGAACAAAAACTGTGATTTAGACATTCCTGAAAATAACACCAGGGCAATGTCATAACACCAGGGGTGAGGGACCTCTTATCCATGTGTCAATAGCCTGGCAGAGGTTCTAATTTGTCCTACAAGGCAGTTTGGTCCCATCCACTAGACCCATCATTGAGGTGACATCAGGTGACAGGAAGGTTAAGGTATGGCCTTCACACTGAAGTCTAAATGGAAACTGCTTGGAAATGCACTTCAAAGATGTTGTTAGCAGGTAGCCCTGCCCACTTGTCAGACTTGGCCAATAGGGCTGGAGACAGATTAGAACAGGGGACAGCAAACTATAGCCTGGGGGCCTGATGATCCAGTCCGCAGACCCTGCTGCCCACTCGGTCAGTCCTTGTGCGCTGCGGACGCCTCATCGTGCAGGGACTGACTTCCACGATGTTGGCACAGCTTCTGGGCAGGCACCGACACTGGCGCAGCTCCTGCAGCCAATCTGAAGCTGTGAACAACTCTGGGCAGGCGGCGACGCTGGTGCGGCTTTGGATTGGCTGCAGGAAGTTCCTGCAGCCAATCCGAAGCCTCACTGCCTGCGCACTGAGGTAAACCCAGTGCAGCCATGGACGGAGAGGCCGGTGTGCGGGCGGTGGGTCTGAGCAGCGCTATGGGCATTGTGACAGGCGTATCGCGGGGCTGCAGCTGGAGCTTGGCACGCCTGCTGGGCCGGGCCAGGCCTGGCACTGCTGCTGCTGCTGGCGCACTTGGCGGCCACGCTGGAGCAGCTGGAGGGCAAGCTGCTTGCCACCTGCCCGGTGCTCCCACATGCGCGGCCTGCCCATCGACCTGGCCTCGGATGATGGGCTGCAGAGCGTGATGCACACCGCCTGGGAGCTCTGCAGGGATGGGCAGATTGAGCGGCTGCTGCTCGTCAACCATGCCAGTGAGCAAGGGACACCAAGACGCGCTCCTGAGCACGTGCAGAGTACATTCCTTCTCCAGGTCCGGAGGCAGCTGTGGGACCAGTTTGCAGTGTATTTCTATTTTTCAAAATATAATCCAGCCTGTCCCCTGATGAAAAAGTGTGCTGACCCCTGGATTAGAATCTTGGCCTGGTGGGCTGAAAAGTTTCCCTATCCCTGTAACATCCACTTATCTGGGAGTAAGCTTCGTTTAACTGGGGCCTAAAGGGCTGGTGTCAGAGCTCCTGGGGCCCTTGGCATGGTGTTGCTGATGGGCTCTTGCCACCAATGCACTTCACACAGAAGTGGTGGACCTTTCAGAAAAAGACCTCCAGTAGTGTCATGCCCTGAATTCCATAGTCTGACCATTCTTTGGGGGAAATGTGGGAAGCCTTACAGAGTTTACAGAGCATCACACTCCCTGTGAAGCATTCTGACACAGGAGATAGGACCAATGACAATATTGTAACTGTAGGCTTAGCGCCTGCTTCACTGGACAAGAGCATCAGCCCTCACTTGGCACTTTGCTTATTATGCTTCTATAGTTGTTCCAGAGTGACCTTGCTGGTTGGGCCATGATACAGAATGTAACACCCATTTTTTTTTTGTTATTATGGGTGTGTCTTGGTCCTCTGTATACATTGCAATGACTACCCCTACTCTGCATGGTAGGAGTACCTTAGAACGGTAATATGAGCATCACAGGCAACTCCACATTTGTGTGCAATTGACATGCACTGCAAGGTGGGGCAGAAATGGGATGGGGCAGTGCAGGGGCAGAACAGGATGGGGTGGGAGCAGAATGGGGTGGGCTTATGTACATCCCACTGATGTACACAACCCCTGCATAAATGGGGACTTCTAGCTTGAATCCCTTGGCCATAGTTCAGTAGTAAGGCATATAGACTATGCCAGGGGTGGCCAACTCCCATGAGACTGTGATCTACTTACAGAGTTAAAAACTGGCAGTGATCTACTCAAAGTTGTTGAGCTTTTTTTAGGGGAACTGAATTTGTTGAGCTTCTTTGGGGCAAGCCAGTGATCTACCACAAACGTCCAGTGATCTACTGGTAGTTCATGATCTACCTGTTGGACATGCCTGGACTATACCAGTGGCAACCCTTACCATCTTCAGATAAAGTCTTGCAAGAAGCAGAGAGAGCAGTAGATGGTGCTCTGTTAGATAGACCTTTGTTCTGAATCAGCGTTGGGCAGCTTCTTAATGTGGCTTGGAGACTGACTATAGTGTGTAGTAGTTTCAAAGTGTGCGCTTTCATAGCTAAGAAGGTGAAACACAATCTGAAATTTGTTAGAGGGTTTCCACAAAGAGTTGGCCAATGGGTGTTCTCTCAAAGATGTCGGTGTCCTTAGACTTGTATAAGAAATGGGCCCTTGGACCCTTAGAGGTTAATAATGGACACAGCCAGCGAGGAAATGATCACATGGTCAGGAGTCTTTCGTGTGGCAAAAAGGATGTGTTGCTAACTAAGGGACTGAAAACATCAAGAAAAAAATTAAAGAAAGAGCAGGGCGGAATAAACTGCGAATCGCCGAGAAAACATATTCCAGACTAGCACTCGGTATTTCTCAAGGTGGAGCAACTGGATAAAAAATTATGACCTTTCCCTCCGCCCTGTCTACCTTGTTTTATTTTTCTGCACTAAAATATTGCCGGTGCCTGAGGCGTAAGTCAGAGCAAACTTCCATTATCACTCTGGAGACTTGGCACTTTGCTCATTAGGTTTCTAAGGTTCTGACTGAGTGACCTTGTTTAGTGGCGAAGACACAGATGGAGTCTGCCAGTAAATCTTGTTAATGTAACAAGTATTTCTGCTGTTAGATGGGTTTTGCACTTGATACAAGCATTTCCTTCCTCAGTAAACATCCTTTCCCTCCCCGCTCCCCTTTCCTCCCTCCTCTTCATGCTGCCAGGTAGTTCACCATTTGTTTTTTTCACACCCCCACCCCCACGTGCTATCACAAAAATGTGTTTGTAGGCAACTCAGTTTCTTAAAAGAAAGCCTGTGGCTGGCTTCTGAGAGGGACCAAAACTTGCTTTAAAAATAGGAACAGTTCTCCTATAAAGACAACAATTTCCTTCTGCTGTGACTCTCGCCTCCCGAGCGAGTTTCAGCTCACTGCAAGCAAAGATGGTTCTCTCCCTCTCCTTCCTTATCCTAGAGCACTTTGCAAGGTGCTTACTACTGTGGGGAAATAAATAAAAATTAGAAGAAAGCGTTACGTTTTAGGAACCTAAGCACTACCCCCCCTCCCCCACTGATAGACTGTTGCTCTTCTGGCAGAGTGTCCTTTGCAGACAGGTTCTATGTTACCATAGGAAGTGTACATAAACACACATACATACAAATGGTGGTGCCTTGGGGGGTATTTACTCTTGATTATTATATCCTGGTTCCAGTCTGAATGGAAAGTCTAGCCTAAAATAAAATAAAATAAAGTATGCCATATTATTTTTTTATTTTTTTAAAAAAATAGTTTTCTATTGGAAATTTTATTTACAACATATACCCCCACCCCCAATACAGAAATCCACCCTCATTAAACGTGAAGATAACATACAATAAGCATAACATACAACAATACAAACAACCAAATAAAAGACTTCCTTTATCCTGTATCTGGCCTGCTCATTTACTTCTTATAAGCTGCTTCCTTTATGAATAATTATTGAGATTTTTCTAATTATAACTTAAATATCCACAAAGTGTCCTGCAGATGTGCCATTTTAAATCTCCCATTCGTAACCAGGCATTCCTTTTCCAATCCTTTTTCTTCTACTACTATCTTTACAGGAACCTCTGATGATCCTTTGTCTGCGGCTAAGACACCAGCTACTACCACCAGTAGCACAACTAATTCCTGATAATATCTTAAATGGGACATGGGTGGCACTGTGGTCTAAACCACTGAGCCAATTGGGCTTGCCGATTGTAAGGCCGGGGGTTCGAATCCACGAGACGGAGTGAGCTCCTGTTGCTCTGTCCCAGCTCCTGCCAACCTAGCAGTTCGAAAGCACACCAGTACAAGTAGATAAATAGGTACTGCTGCGGCAGGAAGGTAAATGGTGTTTCCATGCGCTCTGGTTTCCATCACAGTGTTCCGTTGTGCCAGAAGTGGTTTAGTCATTCTGGCCACATGACGCGGAAAAGCTGTCTGTGGACTAATGCCGGCTCCCTAGGCTTGAAAGCAGAGATGAGTGCCATACCCCATAGTCGAATTTGGCTGGACTTAACCATCCAGGGGTCCTTTACCTTTTACCTTGATGATATCTTAACTACCACTAGGAATACAACTGATGTTTCTATTGCTTCTGCTGTTAGTATACAATTACCACCACCATCTTGCTTGGTGGTGATACTTGAATGGTGAGTCGTTTCCTCCTCTATTTCAGCTGCATTGAATTTATCAAAGAGAAAAACACCATCCCCTTCAACACACACACACACACACAGCAGACCTGGACAATAGCAGCTCATTTCCCTGCTGTTGTTGTAATGTACTCCATAGTGGCTGTGGACAGATCAGAATTTTCTGCATGTTTTATATGATGTCGTTTTTGTAGATACAGCATGCCTGCAGCAATGGAGTGGTTCCATCCTAGGTGATTTTATAGTTAATTACAATAGCTATGAAAGCAGAACATAACTTTGCTTCTGCATCACCACGTATACACTTCCCAGAGATGTGCTTTAGTCCCAGTAAAGCTCCCTACTTCAGCTGAGAGCACCTACAATGAAAGCCTGAGGCAGCAGCAGGGAAATGGAGCCTAAAATTCAGATTGTCCTCATTTTATCAAAGAAGCAAAATTACCTTTTTTCTCCCCAAGGTACTTCATGTTGCTATTTCTATTGCTGCCTTGCTGTAGCTTCTCTCTCGCCCCAGTCTTAACCTTCAACAGATCAGAGTGTGCAAAAAGTTATGGACTTGTTGAATCCTGTGGAGGATTCGTTCAGCGATGGAGGAGGAATTTGTTCCGTCCGATTTTCGCAGTGGACGGACCTGAAAGAATGCTTGCAGATGGGAACCCAGCTCTCAGTCAAAAGGCCACCCTTCTTCAGATTTTGTGATGCAGATTTGGTGCGCAAAAAGTGCATTTAATACATAGATACATCTTTCACGTACGGCAGAATTATTTTATAGAAGAATCCATTACAATGCGTTCGAAAATACGTACTTCATGTAAAAAGTGTGTACAGAATGGGAACGGTTCAAATGTAGACTTTCTTTGTGGTCTTTCTTTCCAAAAATCTCAGAAAGAGTCTGTACTGTAGCTGCCTCCACACCACAATGATGATATTGTTTTATTATTGACTGCCAAACCACTCTGTGAAGTTCCTCCCCCTGCTGAGTTTATTCTGCTGGGATTGGTGTGGCCACCTACCTGTGGCTATGCAAACTGCAGTGTGATGACAACCTTGCATATATATATATATATATATATATATATATATGAATAATAATAATAATAATAATAATAATTATCACCATCCCACTGTGAAGGATATACCCTGTGTGATGAACATATCCTAGCAATGTCAGCAGCACATCATCTTTTCCCCCTGAGGGTCGACTTTTTTATTATTATTTGTTTCTACCACTGCAAGTAGCCATTATGGCATATAGGAAAGGACCCATTCCACAGCAATTTCTCCACCAAAATGGTAACACAAGAAATTATTGCGACTGAGTTATGAGCTACAAAGTACAGTGCTTTTTTTCCTTAAAAATATTTAGGAGTGCTCTCATTTTGACTCGAGGAAACCACCATTTTATAGTACAAATCAGGGAAAATAAAAACAGTAGATGGACAAAAATACAAAGATTCACAAAATGTTTAGGGGTATGTTTACCCCGAGTCCCTCCAGAAAAAAACACTGACAAAGTATATAAAAATAGGAATACCTATCTAAGTATTTAAACAGAATATTTCAACGTTGTAATGAAGGACAGAGTCTGATTTGGACAATCACACCAAGGCTATTTGTGGATGAACAAATTGTATGAATTTTGCTCTGCTTTGATTGCATGCATATTTAGTTGAGGAGAAATATATTATTCCCAGAATAATCTGCCTAGACATCTAAAGTTGAATATTGATTGACAATAGCCCTCTTGTCCTTCCAGGGGACATGACACTGGACCGTGGCTCGAATCGATACAAAGCAATTTCCAATCAAGGGGAAACAGTTGCCTATTGGTTTCTTCTGATCCATTTGCTGATAGGATTCTGCAACCTCCCATGGATTTCAGCAGCGCAATTGTAGTCTAATTGGGTGACCCCTATGGAGACACACTCAGTAAGCATTCTTGGTACGGTGACATTCTGAATGAAGGAAACCCTTCAGCATATGTGGTTGCCTGGCTGGTCAGAAAAATGTAAGTACAGAATTTGTAAGAAAAGAGATAGCGTTCTGTATGTATGTGCCAATTATATTCTTACAACTGAATCCCAAACAATATGAACACGGCGTTATATTGCTTCAAGATTGACCTAAGTTCTCAAGAAAGGCCAACATGAAGTCACCTAGATAATGGCTTTGCATAGAGACCCTTATCTGTGAATCGTACATGACTATTCCTTAATTTTAACAAGGCAAAATTTCAACAGGCACAATAACATCTCATCTCATTAAAGAAGCAGTGTCTTCTTTTTTCCTTTCCTTTCCTTTTCTTTTTAAGAAAAGAACCCATGAGATGAAGCTCAGTGCACAATCATCTCTCAGCTTGACCACCCTGTCAGGGTCACTTGACAGGGTGAGGATTAAGTAATGGGAAGAAACATGTACACCATGGAGGATGCATGGGCTAGAAATGTAAAAAAAAAAAAAAAACAATGAAAGGTAAGGCCTATTACCCTTTCATGGATCACTGCCTTGTCATAGCGAAGGGGCTTGACTTACTCCAAGAAGCTATGAGCTATGCCGTGCAAGGCCACCCAAGATGCACAGGTCATAGCCAAGAGTTTAGACTAAATGTGATCCACCTGGAGAAGAAATTGGCAAACCACTACAGTATTTTGCCAAGAAAACTCCATGGACATAAAAAAGAAGAAGCTTTGAAGCTGCCAGCGTTTTCAGGTGTACGCAATTCCCCCCCCCCAAACTAAACCATTCAGTATTCCCTTATTACATCCATCAAAACTTATTTACAATGTTGAATTTATCTTAAGGCTGCCAACGTTTCAAGTGTATGCAATTTCTCCCCATATATTCAATAAACATTTCCCAATCTTCTCTAAACTTATGTTCTTCTTGTTCTCTTATTCTATATGTTAGGTCCGCAAGCCACGCATATTCCATCAATTTAAGTTGCCATTCTTGTTTAGTTGGGACCTCACTCGTTTTCCATTTGGGGGCTAACAAAACACGGGCCGCAGTAGTGGCATACATAAATAACCTTTTTTGACACGTGGGAATTTCCATCTGAATTGTCCCCAACCAAAAGGACTCTGTTTCCTCCCACCCACTGGAAAAGTGCTTTTAAACATTTTTTTTCAATTCATTATGAATTGTTTCCCGGAACTCTTTTACCCTTTTACAGGTCTACCACATATGAAAGAACATACTCTACGTAGTTTTAGATCCTTTGTAGCAATACCATTTGGGAATCACACTATACCTGAAGCCAGAATTCATGCAGTCTCTCCTCCTACTTCTTTCATGTCTTGATGTGGTTCTGGCCTCTGGTCTACTGAGCAAACAGCCATGCTGGTGGGGTAACAGGAGTCTTAGTGTCTCTCCAAACCTGACCACTGGCTGTTCCCACCGGACCCTGCATTGTAGCCTTTATAGACCAATCAGATTAAACGGCATCATATCATCTAGTTTATAGTTATACCAATTTCTAAATGATGGATAAATCATTCAGTTTGTATGTTTAATATCTCAGCCTTTGGAAGAATGTTTTATTATATTAGTGAATATATCACATAACTATCATTATTTTATATTCGGTTTACATATTCAAGGCACATTTATTTATCCGACATTCAGCTAATATCTTTAGAAGGTCAAATTTCAGCTTTCCCTCCTTTACATCACTCCGCTTTTATTGTCTTCTACCTATACCTCCTCCATCCTATCGGTCATTAATGCATTTCCCTTTGGGGCCATAAACACTTCAAATAGCTGCGCATTAAATTTTGTGCTGTAGTCGCAGCCCATGAAAGCTGTACATCTTGTTTAATTTTAATGTTCATAGAGAAGTATTTCCAAGTGAGTGCAAAAACCACTGAAACAGAAATAGACATAGAGGACTTGGCATTCTGAACTCTTACCCAACCCTTTCCCTTAGTAGCCATAATAAATCAGCATTTGGAAGAATACTTTACTGTGTTACTGAGTGCATCACATAACTATTATTCTTTGACATTTATTATATTTCTTACTCAGTGTTCTCTAAAACGGACGGTGTGGAAAATATTAATATTAAATTGTGTAGTTTTAGAACAGATCAACATCAAATCATGGCACATAACAC
Organism: Podarcis cretensis; assembly: GCF_951804945.1. Taxonomy (NCBI): domain Eukaryota; kingdom Metazoa; phylum Chordata; class Lepidosauria; order Squamata; family Lacertidae; genus Podarcis; species Podarcis cretensis. Next base: position 125,082,740 of record NC_137170.1, read on the forward strand.
CGGTCTTGAAAGACCTAAATTGGCTGCCAGTACGTTTCCGAGCACAATTCAAAGTGTTGGTGCTGACCTTGAAAGCCCTAAACGGGGGACTTCCGGTTCAGCGCGATTCCGACTCAGGCGGGGATTTCTTCACTGCGGAGAATCCCGAGCTTCTCGGAGGAAAATAGGGGTTCCACAGGGCGCAGTGGTCCCCTGAAAAGTATCTGGAGGGTGTGCAGATACACTGGTTCCCGTGGGCCAAATCGCGGACCTCCCGGCCGTCAGGCAACTCCGTTTTCGGAGCGAAGAGTACGGCGGGGGGAGAAGCGGGCTGAGGGAAGCCATTGCTGCCTCCGAGAAAGCGAAGCCCCGAGCCTGAGGGAGAAGCGCTGGATTCTCCAAAAAAAAGTAAATTCGAGCTCAAATAAGGAGGGGATAAGGCGGATTTGATTTAAAGACAATTCGAACAAAAAGGAAGTCAAAGAGAGCTCAACTTTTAGCTGAAATCATTGAAGACGCAGAGATCTAAGCAAAGCGGTGGAAAACGTGAGTGTCGCTAGCGGTCAAACTTCTCTCCCCTTGGAAACTTTCCGGACTATTTGTAACTAAGTAATTGCTAAAAAAGGAAGTAGAGGGGAGCAAAAAGATACTATATTGCTATTTTTTTTTTGTTTTTTTTTTATTCCTTCAGCCCTCATTATAACGGTGGGAAAAGAAGGGACGGTAGTTTCACTTTTGAAAGTTCTGCGCAACGGAAGATTCCATTGTGTTAGAGACTCCATTTTTTTTTCCTTCTTTGCTTTTGTGTGCCAGGAAGAAGAAGGAGGAAAGAGGCTGTCTGTTTTGCACGGCGTTTTTATTTTATTTAAACCCAAATATACTTAAATCCAAATATACTTTAGATACTTAAAGCAACTGTATCACCGGTATCTTTGAGGAACTAAATCTGAAGCTGGGAAACTTTTGTTCTTCTTTTCTTTGGTACTTTCACTTCGCCTTTTTTTTTCTCTATTTTTTTTTTGTTATCTCTTTTTGCCGGACTGTGGCCTCCTGGTGGCGGAGGAGAGAAATTTTAAGCTGTTTTTTCTTTTGCCTCTCGGGCCTTGGCTGGACTCTTTGGGCTGGCTTGTCGTTATCGAAGGGGGATCTCTGGCTGACAGGAAGGAACTTTAAAGAATTTTAATTTGTCTGAGTGCAGCTCCCGGAATATCCCTTCAGCTTGAGTCTTTATGGGAATTAGCCCAATTGAGGGCAAGAAGATTAAGATTAAGTCTGTTGCTGCATGCAATTTGATATGGAATAGCCTAAATGGTGGCAGGAAGATTTAAGATTTAAGACTAAGGTTCGATCGGGTTTATATATTGGATTTGAAACTAAAGTACCTTATTTGGTGGATTAGCCTAATTGGTGGCAAGAAGAAGCGAAGACATTGAAAATTGAAATTGAAATTGAGAATTGAAATTGGATATTGGACATTTATTCAAAAGGCCTGCTATAATTATATTAGGACTAAAAATATTTTGAATGTGGATGTATGGAATGTTGTTGAATGGAATGCTGATGGTTTATAGAATCTAAGGGTACAGTGGTGTTGTGGTTTGGGAAATTAATTTGCTCTCCTTTTTGGGGGGGGTTAAATAACTGAAATATTTGAAATAGCGAAAGCAGGCTTGATACTTTAATTAGTGGATTACCAACAAAATTGTGTGAAATGTCGCATGCACAGAAAAAAAGTGGGGAGGGGGGGACTCCGGGAGAAAGAAAGGGGTCTAAGCAAGAATCAGATTTTAGATCTGAAATACTAAAAATGTTTGCAGAAATTAGGCAGAGTGAGAAGAACCTAGAAACAAAAATTGAACAGGTGGATTCAAAGATTGGGAAAATGGATAAGAAGATAGATGAAACAGTAAATGAACTGAAAGGACAAATCAAAGAGGTATCTAAAAGAACTCATGTGTTAGAGGAAGGAATGAAAAAGACAAAACTGGAAATGAGGGAACTGAAACGTGAAGAGGACAAAATTAGGGTTGGTCTCCTGGAAACGAATAAATCACAAGAAGAAATGTGGGACGCCATCTCCATGAATGAACTCCGACAACGGGAGGTTAACCTAAGGCTGAGAGGGATACCAGAAACTCAAAGTGAGAACATTAGACAAAAATTAATAACAGAATTGGCACAATGGTTGGAACTTCAAGAAGGGGAGGTGGCAAATTCAGTACAGAATGCTTTCAGAATGAAGGTAAGAACGACTAAAGCAAAGAAATTTCCTGGAGACTGCCTGATAACCTTCAAAGATAGAGATATGAGAAATTTGGTCCTTCAAAAAAATAGGGAAAAAAGATTGACTATAGATGGCTGCTACATAATTATTTTTAAAGATATACCAATCAGGTTGTTGAAGCGGAGAGACCCCTACAAAGCACAGGTACAAATCCTCAAGAAGAATAATATAGAATTCAAATGGGAATTTCCAGAAGGGATCTCCTTTACCTATAAAAACAAGAGACACCGACTGACCAGCCCGGGGGAGATAGGCAAGTTCCAGAGAAAGTATAAAGAATTGACAGCAGAAGAAGAAGAGGAAGCCAAAGGAGCAACCGGAGGTGTGGACGTAAAGACGAAAAATGGAAGACAACTGGATGAAGAGGAGGAAGAAGAAGAAGAAGAGGAAGAAGAAGAGGAAGAAAGATTATAATAACTTAGAAAATTTTTTTATATTTATTAATTGGAAACAACATGGCTCTAAAGATTTGGAATTGGAATGTGAATGGTCTGAACGAAAAGAAAAAACGAAACAAGGTGGAACAATTTTTAAAGAAGAAGAATTTAGATATAATTTGTATGCAGGAGACACACGTGGCAAAAAGACACAGGAAAATTTTGATTAATAAAAGACTTGGAAATGAATTTATATCTTCAGATAAAGAAAAAAAGAGGGGAGTGATTTTGTATGTAAAAAGTAAAATTGAAGCCCAGCAAATTTTTAAGGACGACGAAGGAAGAATCATTGCAGTTCAAATTAATTGGCAAGGCGAAAAAATAATGATTGTCGGGATCTACGCACCTAATGGAAATAAAACTGATTTTTATAAGAATTTAGAAGAAAAGCTGTTGGAATTTGCAGATCAAAAGATAGTTGTGATGGGAGATATGAATGGGGTGGTGTCATCAGAAATGGACAGACTAAGGAACAATGGATCAAAAGAAGGAAAACTACCCAAAACTTTTTTTGAAATGGTCAAAAACTGTAACTTAATAGATATTTGGAGGTTAAGACACCCGTTGGAAAAACAGTTTACATATTATTCAGAACCAAATCAGTCAATGTCCAGAATCGACCAAATTTGGATATCAAATGAATTAACTCCAAGAATTCTTCAAGTGGAAATTCAACCGAGAGTTATCTCAGATCATAGTCCCATTAAATTAGAACTTAAAGGCTTTGAAGAAAGAACATTTAGATGGAGAATGAATGACTATTTACTAGATGACCAAAAAACTGTGCAAGAGGCACAGAAGAAATTGAAAGAATATTTTGAAGATAATTGTAACAAAGGAACGAAGATGAGTACAGTTTGGGATGCAAGCAAGGCGGTGATGAGAGGGTTTTTTATACAACAGAATTCGATCAAAAAGAAAAATAGAGAGAAAGAAAAGAAAGAAATTTTAAAACAAATTATGGAAAATGAACAAAAATTAATCAAGAAACCAAATAACGTAAGAATCAAACAAAGTATTAAGGTTTTACAAACTCAATTTGCAATGATAATAAACAAGGAAGTGGAATGGAACATCAAAAAACTGAGACAAAAGAACTTTGAATTCGCAAATAAATCAGGAAAGTGGCTTGCTTGGCAGATCAAGAAAAGAAAGGAGCAAAACACAATAAATAAAATTGAAATGGGAGGAGAAGAGATAACTAATCCCAAAGATATTAGAAAAGGATTCTTGGACTATTATAGACAACTGTATAAACGAAAAGAGAAGAACAACATGAGAAAAATAGAAAGATATTTAAAAGAGAAAGAGGTGCAAAAGATCCCGACAGAAGTACAAGAAAGGCTGAACACCCCAATTGATACAGAGGAGATGAAGGCGGCGATAAAAAAATTGAAGAATGGAAAAGCCCCAGGACCAGATGGTTTTACAGCAAGGTATTATAAAGAATTGGGGACAACCCTAATGTTACCACTGAGAGAAGTAATGAATAATATATTAAAGGAGAGAGAAATTCCAGAGACGTGGAAAGAAGCATTTATAACCTTTATTCCAAAAGAAGATGCGGATTTAACTCAAGTAAAGAACTACAGACCAATCTCTCTCTTAAACACAGATTACAAAATTTTTGCAGGAATAATTGCAGAAAGATTAAAAAAGGTTCTACAAGAAATCATTCATGAAGATCAAGCGGGTTTCCTTCCTGGCAGACAGATGAGAGACAATGTGAGGAATGTCATAAATATCTTAGAGTATCTGACGGCCAGGAATGAGAAACAAGCAATGTTGATGTTTGTGGATGCCGAAAAGGCATTTGATAACGTATCATGGGACTTTATGTTGAAAAATATTGAACAGAGGGAAATGGGGAATGATTTCTTTAATGGAATAAAGGCAATATATACGGAGCAAAAAGCGAAGTTGATAGTGAATAATATGATAACAGAAGAAATTAAAATCTCTAAAGGTACCAGACAGGGTTGCCCGCTTTCACCATTACTATTCATAATGGTCCTTGAGGTCTTTTTAGATTCAATAAGGAGAAATGAAAGTATAAAGGGGGTGACAATAGGCCAAAACCAATATAAAGTTAAAGCCTTTGCTGACGACTTAGTTTTGATGGTGGAAGAACCGATGGGGACTGCAGCCGAGATACTGGAGGAAATCGAAAAATTTGGAGAGGTGGCAGGTTTTATAATAAACAGGAAGAAAACCAAAATTATAGCCAAAAATATGGAAAAAACAACGATGGAAGTATTGCAACAGCAAACGGGTATTGAAATTGCCAAAAAGGTGAAATATTTGGGAATATGGTTAACTCCAAAAAATATCGATCTGTTCCAAAACAACTACGTCCCGGTGTGGAATGGAATTAAGAAGGACCTGGAAGTATGGAGAAGACTAAAACTATCCCTTTGGGGTAGAATCTCAATGATTAAGATGCTAGTGCTACCAAAGATGTTATTTTTATTTCAGATGATACCAATACTAAAAGGAACGACGATTTTTAAAGATTGGCAAAGGATGATTTCAAGATATGTCTGGCAGGGCAAAAAGCCGAGAATCAAATATAAATTACTAACAGATGCAAAAGAAAGAGGAGGCTTTGCCCTGCCAGATTTGAAGTTATATTATGAAGCATCATGTCTTTGCTGGTTAAAAGAATGGATTAAACTTAAAAATACAAAGCTCCTGGATTTGGAAGGATTCGATAGCAGATTTGGATGGCACGCGCACCTTTGGAAAGAAAAGAAAAAGGGTTATAAATCATTTGAAAATCATATCTTCCGGAGATCGCTATTGGAAGTTTGGGACAGATACAAAAATATATTAGAAATGGGGGTCCCACATTGGTTATCCCCATTAGAGGTTATAGGTGTCAAAAAAATTAATATGAGAAGTGACTGGATCACCTATGGAGACTTGGTGGTGAAGGAAGGGGGGAAGTGGAGACTAAAACCATACGAACAAGTAAAAGAACATGTCTATGATTGGTTGCACTATTATCAAATAAGTGAAATGTTTAAAAAGGATGTGAAAGAAAAAGGGTACAAAGAAAAGGATTCAAAATTTCAAACAGAAATTGTTAATAATGATTGCAAGATAATTTCTAAAATGTATAAAATTCTGTTGGAATGGCATACAATGGATGAGGAAGTAAAAGTGGTTATGATTCAATGGGCCAAAGATTTAGGATATAACATAGAAATAGATGATTGGCAAAGAATATGGAATGAAAATCTGAAGTTTACAGCATGTATCACATTGAAAGAAAATGTAATGAAGATGGTATACAGGTGGTATATGACACCAGTAAAATTAGCAAAAATGTACAAAACTTGTAATAAGTGTTGGAAATGCAAGGAGAAAGAAGGTACATTCATGCATATGTGGTGGGATTGTAAGAAAGTAAGGGGGTTCTGGGAGATGATACATAATGAATTAAAGAAAATGCTAAAATATAGCTTTGTTAAGAAACCAGAAACCTTTTTGCTGGGAATAACAAGAATGGACATAAATAGGAGAGATAGTAAACTTTTTCAGTATGCAATCACCGCAGCAAGAATACTGTTGGCCCAAAAATGGAAACAAGAAGAAGTGCCGACTTTGGAAGAATGGAGGACAAAACTAACAGACTATGCAGAACTGGATAAATTAACTGGGAAAATCAGATTTCAAAAGGATCACAGGTTCTTTGAGGACTGGGGGAAATTTACGGAGTATTTGAAAACTGTTTGTGAGGACTGTACAACGCTAGTGTGTTTTAAAGAAGCTTTGTGAAAATACAAGGAATATTGCCTGTAAGCAAACAAGGTCAGAAATATAGTGTTTAATGGCAATATTAAAATTAAGGAATGTGAAGATAGGAATTGAATTACGAATGATTGTCAGAGAAGTTGAGGGAGGTCCAATAAGCTAAAATATGTGATGTGTAATTTGATATGATTGGAGTTTTTCATGAAAAATTTTATAATAAAAAAAAATTTTTTAAAAAAAAAAGAAAGCCCTAAACGGCCTCAGTCCAGTAAACCTCAAGGAGCGTTTCCATCCCCATCGTTCTACCTGGACACTGAGGTCCAGCACCGAGGTCCTTCTGGCGGTTCCCTCACTGCGAGAATCCAAGTTACAGGGAACCAGGCAGAGGGGCCTTCTCAGTAGTGGCACCTGCCTAGTGGAACATCCACCAGATGTCAAAGAGAAAAACAACTACCAGACTTTTAGAAGACATCTGAAGGCAGCCCTGTTTAGGGAAGCTTTTAATATTTGACAAACTATTGTATCTTAATATTTTGTTGGAAGCCGCCCAGAGTGGCTGGGGAAACCCAGCCAGATGGGCGGGGCATAATATTTTTTTAATTATTATTATTATTTTTATTATTGACATCTTTGCCATTTTGGGGGAAGCAGACCAAAGTCAAGGAAGGATTTCCACAGCTGTGTATCATTCTGCAAACTTCATGCAATTGATTTGTCACAATCAATACCTGGGCTCTTGCCCAGAGCACTGTACATTTTCAAGGCTCACATGGAGTATCTTTGGAAAAAGAGACATTCCCATTCGCTGCAATGTTGGAATCACTGGAAGCCTCATTATACACCCCGGGCTGTGTCCACAAACACAAAAGGAAGTGAAATGACAGGTGAAGCTCTTGTGGACAAGGGAGCTAAATGAGTACAAGCAAACTCCCTTCCCCACAAGAGATTTTTGGATCAGGGCAATGAGGCTAAATGAATCATTATTAATTTTTGCTATGTGAGACACACTGTGTCATATAAATGCACTCCTTACCAATTAGAACTGATAGAGGTCTCAAAGAAAGGCAACTTGTGAGAGAGCTCAGCTCTGCAAGCGAGAGGGAAGCTACAGTTGATCAAATGTTTCGGCCCCAGGAGGAAGCAGTCAGTCCCATTCTGTTTAAATCTTAGAAATATGAACTTTGCAAGTGAACAAGGAGTGGGGGCTATCCAGAATCATTAAGATCACATGATTTACAACTGTCCTTCTGCTGGACAGAAGTCATGCTATGCAATGGGCTCCTGGCTCGTAGGGAAATATATTGGTATAAGATATAAAAGATCTGTATTGTATTACATTCTGGATATATAACACCCATCACACCTGTTCAAAATGTGTTCGGTTAAGAGCTTTTGATATTCCAGAGAGCAATCCTAGCCAAGTGTAGACAGTACTGCAAATCATATATTCCATTGTATCGCTTCTCCATCAGTCAATCTGTCTGGCCACCATTGTCAAATAGAACCATAAGATTCTAGAGTTGGAAGGGACACCATCTAGTCCAACCCCTTGCAATGCAGGAATATCAACTAGCACATCCATGACAGTTGGCCATCCAACCTCTGCTTAAAAACAGCCAAGGAAGGAGAGTCCACCACTTTCCAAGGGAGACCATTGTTGAACAGCTCTGATCATCAAAGTTATTCTTGACGTTTAGTTGGAAAGCGTGTTCTCCTTCATGGAGAGCACGTGTTGCAGTGGGGTCTAACAGAACACCCCCTCTAGATTACTGGGCGGGACCATTTGGATGGCCAGGACTGTGATTGGGCCAATTTGGGATGTTGGGGAGATTTTGATGTTACCATTTAGAGGGTTGGCCCGAAGGTTATATATTCTTGGCACACAGCTTTTTTCAGTCTCTTTTGCTGCATGCATTGGATCTGCCGCCCACCCTCCCTAATTTAGGGCTGTTGCGTTTGACATTGCTATGACTGTCATGGGGTCGTCTGCTTTGGGGGCAGGGGCCTGGTTTTGTCCAGCCAATTTTGTCCATTTGGTAGATTGGCTGGTGCCATTTGGTTTTTGCCTACTGCGTAGCATATCGTCACAACTTGTCAGGTTGCGGTTAGGCATTGGTTAATTGTTGGTTGGTGGAGGGGATGTGGTTGGCAGTGCCTGCCCCTCCAATGCTGCTGCTGCAAGGGAATTCCATTAAAGGAATCCAGGAGCTCGCCATGTTTTTGTCCGAATCCCTGGTCTGGGGCTTGGGCCGCGCAGACCTCTGGGAGCATGCAGGGGAGAGGTGAGAGCCTGGGGCTCAGCTCCATGTTCTCCCCAATATTGTTTTCCCTTACTGGCTTTTGCTGGAACCCGGAAGTCAGTTCTGTCCCTGGATGGGGACAGATAGTCGGAACCAATGCCTAAGCAACCACACACATTTATGTATTTTAATAAAGTTGTGGCCAAAATTATGCCAAAAACCTTAAACAAAAATTCTGTGTGAATTGTGATTTATTTAGGGGGTGGCTTGGGGACCTCGAAACACAATATCCTTTCATGTAACTTGAAGTCATTGCTGTGCAAAGATTTATGGGTATTAGAGTTTTTGTGCTTGCACCCTCCACCCCCTCCTGATTCTGGTTTATCCATTTCTCTGCTCATGTTAATAAGCAACAAGGGCACTTTTTATGTTCATATGACCGTTCTCTTGAGGAAGAACTCCTATTCCACTGTGGTGGCGCTGTGGGTTAAAGCCTCAGCACCTAGGACTTGCCGATCGAAAGGTCGGCGGTTCGAATCCCTGCGGCGGGGTGCGCTCCCACTGCTCGGTCCCAGCGCCTGCCAACCTAGCAGTTCGAAAGCACCTCCAAGTGCAAGTAGATAAATAGGGACCGCTTACCAGCGGGAAGGTAAATGGCATTTCCGTGTGCGGCTCTGGCTCGCCAGAGCAGCGATGTCACGCTGGCCACGTGACCCGGAAGTGTCTCTGGACAGCGCTGGCCCCTGGCCTCTTAAGTGAGATGGGCGCACAACCCCAGAGTCTGTCAAGACTGGCCCGTACGGGCAGGGGTACCTTTACCTTTACCTTTAACAGATAAGCAAGAAAAATGTGACTCTCTGCAGAATCTGATCTGCAAAATGTGATTGTTTTTCATTAGTTGATATAATTCTGCCTCAATTTATTAGGTCCCCCCCCCCTTCTGTGTTTCAGGCTTATAATATGCATACAGCACATTTTAATTTCCTTGCTTAGTTATGTCTCATGTGGGAGCAGTGTAGCTGAATTACAACCCAACATTTTGTGTATTTCCATCAAGATGCTGTTGAGTTAAAAAGGGCAATTTGATACAATAATTTATGACGATAAAAAGTCACCACGTGTTGACCTTTCCTCACCTATCCCAAGGTGAAACTTTCTTGCAAGCACGCAATGCCCTAGTGTCAGATTTATATTCAGCAAACATCCGTGGAATTATCAGAATGTACCTTTCTTCCAGATGCAGTAAACTGTAAATCTGACCCAGTGGAGGTGCATTTGCAAAAATATCTTTGACACAGGAGAATGGCAGAGGAAGGTCACCATCTGATGGCTCCCTGCTTTTCTCATATTATATTAGAAACTCACCATTTGTTGATGGTATACAGCTGGAATTTTTAAAGCTGGGACCAAGCAACGGGAGCTCACCCCATCACGGGGATTCGAACTGCCAACCTTCCGATATGCAAGCCAAAGGCTCAGTGGTTTACACCACAGCGCCACCCGCACTCACCATTTGTTGAAGGTATACAGCTGGAATTTAGGCAGCCATAACTCCATGAAAGGGACATTCACGCAGTTAATGAAATGTGAGAAACAGATTCCCCAGAATAGCTTGAACTACTATAATAAAAATAGTTACAGTACTTTTCCGTGTATAAGACAATTTTTTTTTTTAAAAAAAATCATGCTAAAAAGTGGGGGTCGTCTTATACATGGGTAGTGCATAGGGTGGACACTTGATTGGTTGCTGCTGCATCTGTCAGTGGCTATTGTGTGTGTTATTGGTTGCTGTGTCAATGGGCGGTGTTGATTGGCTGACACTCCAGTAGTTGGGCAGGTGATTGGCAACTCCTGCCTGAGATGGGACAGATGGGAGGTGGATTTTATGATGCGTGCAGGTGAGCGATTTTTGGCAACCCCCCCCCCCAATAAAGCTCAACAACTGTGGGCAATCCTCTGCAAAAGAAGCTCAACAACTTCTCCCCCCATTTTATTAAATTCGAGTCCCAAAAAATGGGGGTAGTCTTATACACAGGGGCGTCTTATAGACAGAAAAGTACAATAGTTGAGTGATGCTGCTCATTATAAAAGACACCAATAAAGTCACAACAGAACAATTTTAAAAAGCAAATGTGCCAAAATAAAATTGAAGAGGGAGCAACAATGTTATGGAATTAAAAGAAAAAAAAACATGCTTGGGTGTGGATGGGTTTAGGGAGGAGGATTTAAGCTCTATGGCATATTCACAATCCATCAGAAGGAGGAAAAGTGTGGACATGCATCCTGGAGAAAACAGTTCCCAAAACCTAGGTGTCACCACTGAAAAGGCATACCCTCCAACTTCATTTCAGTTATTGAGATTAGATTTAGAAGATGCGGGTGGTGCTGTGGCCTAAGCCACTGAGCCTAGGGCTTGCTGATTGGAAGGTTGGCAGTTCAAATCCCCACGACGGGGTGAGCTCCCGTTGCTTGGTCCCTGCTCCTGCCAACCTAGCAGTTTGAAAACACGTCAAAGTGCAAGTAGATAAATAGGTACCGCTCCGGCAGGAAGGTAAACGGCGTTTCCGTGTGCTGCTCTGGTTTCGCCAGAAGCGGCTTAGTCCTGGAAAAACTGTCTGTGGACAAACGTCGGCTCCCTGGGCCAGTAAAGCGAGATGAGTGCCACAACCCAAGAGTCGTTCGCGACTGGACCTAACTGTCAGGGGTCCTTTATCCTAGGAATGAATAGAAGTGGATTTGTAAAAGTAAATAAATGTGCTCACAAATATGAATAAGGAAGAAATGTGCTAGATGTCTGAAAGGCAAGTAAATTATTATTGATAGACTATATCATCACTAACAGTGTACTGCAAATCTCCCAGGGCAGTGCCCATTGGCTCTAGCATCCCTACTCACAAATCTACACTTCAGGTAAGACCAATCATTCTATTTACCATGTGGGTTGCTGGTGCCAATGGAATGGGACATACCACAGCAGATAAAAAGAAAATGGGGGAGTCCCAGAGCTGTAGATGCACTGATTATACACCTGCCTTCTGTCCACCTGGCTTGGGGCGGGGCCTAACAGACTCCATAAAGGACTGCTGCTGCTGCTGGGCAGAGAAGATTCCCTTTTTGTTTTTTAAATTGCTTTTATTTTTTATCTATGCCATTTTAAATTGTGATTGATATTAATGCTGTATTCTTAGTTTTAGATTTTATTATTTATGTGGAAATTGTTTTCCATTTGGTTGTGTACTTTTTGAGGTATTTCATTTATTGTTTATGACTTTTGTTATGTTGGTAATTATGTAAATACTGTCATGTTGTAAGCCGCCTTGAGCACTGTTTTAACTATGGAAAGGTGGCATACAAATAGAATGATGATGATGATTATAATACCTGATGGACTACAGTACAGTGCTACCTCGGGTTAAGAACTTAATTCGTTCCGGAGGTCCGTTCTTAACCTGAAACTGTTCTTAACCTCAGCTGATGGGGCCTCCCGCTGCCACCGCACTGCCACTGCGCAATTTCTGTTCTCATCCTGAAGTAAAGTTCTTAACCCAAGGTACTATTTCTGGGTTAGTGGAGTCTGAAGCGTCTGTAACCTGAATTTCAAATCTAAAAATGATAATAACTCGTATGCTTTCTTTTCAGCATTGTAATCCGGATTTAGTAAATACAGTGGTGCCCCGCAAGACGAATGCCTCGCAAGACGGAAAACTCGCTAGACGAAAGAGTTTTCCGTTTTGGAGGTGCTTCGCAAAACGAATTTCCTATGGGCTTGCTTTGCAAGACGAAAATGTCTTGCGAGTTCCTGCGGGGGTTTTTTCCTTCCCCCCCTTTTTCTAAGCCGCTAAGCCGTTTATCCGCTAAGCCGATAAGCCGCTAAAAGCCGCTAAAAGCCGCTAAACCGCTAATAGTGCTAATCCGCTAAGCCGTCAATGGGCTTGCTTCGCAAGACGAGAAAACCGCTAGACGAAGAGACTCGCGGAACAGATTCTTTTTGTCTTGCGAGGCACCACTGTAAACAAATATTTAATGGAGGATAGAATTAAAGCTGGATCCAGCCACCTAAACGGCAGATGCAAAGCGAGTTGAGGAAAGAGGAAAAAGAATGATCGACTATATGGGACTGGCAGAAATGACCGGCAGAATCCGAGACCAGGGAAAAGAGTTGGCGGAAGAAGATTGGAAGAAGTTTAAAGACTATTTGCAGAAATATTGTAAAATTAATGAATGTTAGTATGATGTTGGACAGAAATTAAGTGGTTTCCAGCTGTAATGCTTAAGAGATATGGAAAATAAGGTTTTGAAATAAGTAAAAAAAAACAAAAACTAATGGTGAGGATTTGTTGAACAAACAATCTGAATTGGAATATAAGAAAGGGAGGTATGAGGAGGTCTGGAAAATAAGTTAAAAGAAAATAAGTAAATGGAAACTGTGTTTTTTTTAGTTGTTTTTATTTTTGTATTTTTGTTGTTTCTTTTCTTTTTGTTTTACAATGTATTATTTTTGAAAACTTCAATAAATATCTTATAAAAAAAAGAGGAAAAAGGAAAAAGAGGGGTGTATTAACAGAGGAATCCACACAAAATATGTCACCACTGCTCAGAAAATAGTGCTGGCTCTGAGCAAACAAGCATAATCCTTCGACAAGAAAGAGGTTTGCTTTCTAATCAACAAAGGAGTGACATAGCAGAGTCTGTTTCACTGCCACTGAGTACTGTTGATAGCTCTGCTCCAGACTTCAAAGTTCCCTTTTCCACCAAAAAATACTCTTGTATTCCTTTGAAATCCCTCAAGTTCACAAACCAAGAACCATTCTTAATCCATGCTTTGATCTGAATTTTTGAGATACTGGACCATTGATCCCCCAACCCCTCACTTCACTGTTTGCTGGTGATATTTCTTGAGCTTCTTGCCACACAAGCTCATGTGCTGGATTTTGAAGTTCACATTCTGCACATATACTTTATAATCACCCTTTTGCAAAGTTAACCTTCAGATTTAAAAAGTCTCAAGAGAATAACTTTGGTTTAATGACACATAGAGAAACTTTGGGAATGGGGCGGGGATAGAGATATTTCCTGATATTGTATGTGTGCGGATGTTGAGTTTAATAACTTTGTGATTCCAGGGTTTAAGCAGGCAAGCACATTTTAAAAAAATAAAATGAAAAAGTTTTGTATACATTAATCATCATCATCATCATTTTTAGTCTTATAGTTCAGTAACTTAAAGCACAATCCAGCTGTGTCTACTTAAAAGAAGGTCCTAATGAATTCAATGGGAATTACTCCTAGGTAAAAGGCAGCCAAAATTGGCAGAATGTGCTTCCAAGCAACTTATGCAGAAATGTGTGCTATTCACAGTGACTGAATTCGTTCTTTCCTCTCTCTTCAAAATATAGTCCGGCCCCCCACAAGGTCTGAGGGATAGTGGACCGGCTCCCTGCTGAAAAAGTTTGCTGACCCCTGGTGCTACTCTAAGAATCAAAACAGAAATCCCTTGTAAAAGGATAATAGATTCAAAATTATCTATTTGCTCTGCAGATAGACGTAATTTACCTCAATTTAGCTAAACCTTTAGCCACATCATCATCATATCATTAAGTGTTTGTTACAAGAACATTAGGAATGTGGCCTTGAGGCTTAAACTAGTTTGATACCGTTGACTCAAATAATACAAGCTTACTGTGAGTGTGATGGCTTTATCCAATGTGCAAGACAATGAGGGGTTATTTACTTCTCAGGTTGCAGGCTGATATACATCTTAGAGAAGAAACCTGAATACAACTCAGTCATGCTAAATTTTAATTGGCTGGTCAACCATTCTGCGATTGGACCATTAGGTGGATGAACTGAGAACATTAGAGTCTTCATTTTTAAAGAGCATGACCAGCCCTCATAATTTGGAAAAAGACCTAGCCTTCTAGAACATTTGTGCCGATGGTTAGGAAGCTAGAGGGAGTCTAGTTATCAGGAAAAGTTTTTTTATTCTCCTTCGGTCCCAATTTCTTCTTGTATTCAGCAGTCCATTCTGTTGTAACTGTACTCCAAACCTTGTGAATTCTACCCCTTCTTTAAAAACTTTCCCCCACACATCTCATATTGTGCAATCAAAATAAAGTCTGCAGATGAAGAACATTTATGCAAGTGTGTCTGACTCATTTCTTTCAAATTGCAGAATTTAGGTTACAGATTTGGAGCTTTTTTAATTTGGAATTTCAGAGTCCTGAAATTAACAGCCTTCATTTCAGAAACAAATGGAGACCAGTGGCTTAAGAAAAAATATATATAGCTGCATTAAGTTTTGAAGCCAGTGCTTTAGCTGGCATGAATTAGTGTAACCCACACTGAAATAAAGTACAGCGTTTACAGTTTAGCTAATCTCATTTTCTTTTCTCAATTATAGTCTTTGGGGAAGGCATTCATTTTAGCACCTCTGCTTCCAGACCGGTGTATTTCCACTTTTAATGTCACATTTAAATGCAGGAGCATATCAACAATTGTAGAATATCACTGCCTAGCCTTGCACTGCCTAAAATGTATTCAGGTATGTCATCATAACATGAAAAATGTATTCCCCTAATGACATTCCGCTTTGAAGATTTTTGCCTGGTGCAAAGGTGCAGTTATAAGAACAAAATAAATATACTCTGACAGGGAATGAGGAGGGATGAGATAATGTCCAAGAAAAAAAAAAAGCAAGATGAATACCATTTAACCCCAATTATGAGAAGTGTTTGTACCTCTTTATTATTTTTGCATGCAAATACCAGGAAGTAGGGCGTAGAGCAGGCATCCCCAACCTTCGGCCCTCCAGATGTTTTGGACTACAATTCCCATCATCCCTGACCACTGGTCCTGTTAGCTAGGGATCATGGGAGTTGTAGGCATAACATCTGGAGGGCCGCAGGCTGGGGGTGCCTGGGACTGTTCCTGAGTGGTAATATGAGTGGTACTCCCTCCTTGCACAAAGGGCAGTATCTTGAAACTCTGCCAAAGGCGACATCATCTTGAAGTTGAGAACCGAGGTTCAAAGCAGCCCTGAAGCTCAATAGGTTGGATTAATAGGCTGTTATATCTAAGCCCGTCTCTTCATAATCTTCTTAACTCCTTGAATTCCTAAAAGTCCACATATTTGGGGGGAAAGTCACAGCTCAGTGGTGAAACAAGTGCACACATTTTCATTCCGCAGGTAGGGAACATAGGGCTGCCATATTTCACAAAGTAAAAATCCAGGCACAAACGTTGTTGAGCTGTTTTTTTTGCAGCTATTTTAAATGAAATTCGCCAAAATCTACACTTCTGACATGGACTGCCATACATCCAGATTTCCCGGGACATTTCCCAGCTATGTCCAGGAAATTCCAGATGTATGGAACATCTGTCCAGAAACCACTGGGATGCTCTTGCCAAGTCAGTGTTGGTGATACTTACGAAGATGTACCGAAGCATGCTTCCTATATTCCTATTTTCTTTCATTTGCCCTTTCTAGATATTTGGTGTTTTCAGCACCTTTATTCAGTAATTTTCTAGCATCACTGCCTGATGCTTCTAAGGAGCAAATGATTGCTCATTTGAAAGATTAAAGCCCAGGAAGAGATTCTGAATTACGTCGTCAGTAAAACCATAAATTATTACCGGAAGATATAACCTCTCCTCCCCTAGTTATCAGCCCAACAGATGCCCTTATAACTCTTTGGTTCTTTGATACCTTCATGTACATTATTGTCAGGCTGACTGACAGTAAGAAAGATAAAACAACAAAACAGAGATAAATCATCGGGAACAGAAACTAAAGGAGATAACAAAAGTGCCACAGGGATTGCAAACGGGGCAGAAACAAACAATGGAAATGATAAATATGATAACTTGCATATCAATGAGTCTCAAATAATGCTTAGTTGTTACTCACACTTGCATAGATCTACTTGATTGAGGTAATTTACATACTCTGAAGGTCATTCCCCATGGGAAGCTGTGATAAAACACTCCGATTATGGCAGATATGTCTCCATGCAGGGGCAGGAAGCCAAGCCCTGTGAAAATCACCAGAGATGGAGGCAGAAGCAATTCCAGAGATAACTCTGCTAACCTGGGCCCACGGTGAACAGGACAACTGTGTGACTGGGCTTCATTGCAGACCCAGAGTTGACCAAACTATGAGGCAAGATAAGGCAACTTCCTCAGGTGGCAGGATCCACAGGGGCAGTAGATTATGATGTAGATATTGTTATAGATTTAGGGGCAGGAGCTAAACTCAAGAAATTAATGAATGGTAGGATTTTGATTATTTGGGATGTGAAGGGAGAAATACAAGCTGCAGATGAATTCATGTCCAAGCTAGCATCATTAAGAAACAATACAGAGCCACTGAGGACCATTGGCAATAGGGTGATATTATTATTATTATTATTATTATTATTATTATTATTATTATTAATTTATTGTTTATATCCCGCCCATCTGGCTGGTTTCCCCAGCCACTCTGGGTGGCTCACAACAGAATATTAAAAACACCAAACATTAAAAACTTCTCTAAACAGGGCTGGCTTCAGATGTCTTCTAAAAGTCAGTTATTTATTTCCTTGACATCTGATGGGAGGGCGTTACATAGAGTGGGTTCCACTACCGAGAAGGCCCTTTGCCTGGTTCCCTGTAACTTGGCTTCTCGCAGTGAGGGAACCACCAGAAGGCCCTAGGAGCTGGACCTCAGTGTCTGGGTAAACAAAGGGGGTGGAGACACTTCTTCAGGTATACAAGAGAACTGTTCCCCTTCCCTGAGGTGTGAACAGAGACTGGGGGTTTGAGAGGTTGATGGTAACTGTGTGGGGGGGGGGATAGGAAAAGAGAGGTTTTTTAGCAAGGCGTTCTGGGAAGAAAAAAGAAAAAGTAAAAAAAGATTGGGATCCATCTTGGGCAGGCTGGCTGAAGGCTGGCTGGGAGACATGCCTTGGACTCCAAGGCTGCACTGCTATGGGGGACAAGTCCCTCTTGAAGTGACCATTCATTTCAAAATCTGGACTTCCTCCATTCAGACTGAAGGTGTAAATAATAAATAAATAAATCATATTTCTTAAAACTATGATAGTCTCATCTGTGTCTCAATTCTCCAAAGGAATGCTGACACTGGGTGAATCCCTGGAACCCAATGGACTCTTCCCACAACTTGAGAGAGAGGGAGGCACCCAACGTTTGTAACAATATTTATCCCCCCCCCCTTCTTCCTGATGTGGATCTTCACTCAGACACCTTTTTGTGGTTTGTCTCAGGTGCCAAAATGCCTTGGGCCAGCCCTGTTTAGACCACTCACTTCATACATTCATTGAAGTATATCATGATTAGGGATGGGAGAGGAATTATGTCCAGTTCACCTTTAAGAAGAAGAAGAAGAGTTTGGATTTGATATCCCGCCTTTCCCTTTAAGGAGTCTCAAAGCGGCTAACATTCTCCTTTCCCTTCCTCCCCCACAACAAACACTCTGTGAGGTGAGTGGGGCTGAGAGACTTCAAAGAAGTGTGACTAGCCCAAGGTCACCCAGCAGCTGCATGTGGAGGAGTGGAGACTCGAACCCGGTTCCACAGATTACGAGACTACTGCTCTTAACCACTACACCACACTGGCAAATCTACTTATTTTGCACGAACCAAAACACAGCTATCCTTTGAAATGAATGCTTCTCTGAATTCTGCAATGCAGGTCGCCAGCCATTCATGTGCTAGGGTAAAATGTGCCTAGAGATGCCTACTTTAGTGAAAATGCATTACATAAGGGAAAACCTTTTTTTTTTTGGCGAAAATGTGAATAATATGCAAAACTGTTTACAAATATGAATATATTTGGAGAAATGTGTAGGTGATTCATGGTAAATTGGAGTCACACCCACACTGCATATGGCCATGAAGAGGCATTGGTAAGATAACATAAAGTATTGAGATAATAGAACATATTATAACTTCATATTTTCTACCTTATTTAAAATTTTTCACACAGTTACATTGGATACAGGTACAAGTTTGGGTTTTCTTTCTTTTTCTTTCTCCAGAGTTTGTGAAAACCCACTCTTTAAAGCTGAATTGGAGCAAACAGCAATCCGGGGAAATCCTGAATTACCCTTAGTTGCACTTCAGCTTTAAAGAGTGGGTTTTTTTGAGGGAAATATCCGGAGCAAAAATAAAAATAAAAAAGCACTCAAAGACACAGACCATGAAAGTGCGGGCTGTACCTGGAAAACACGGAGGAAATGAAACTGTCCTCTTGCATCTTATAATAAAATATGGGATAGCTCTTTCATTCCAGTAACTTTAAATTCAGCAACTGAAATCAAACCACGGGGGTGGGTTGTGTGGGATTCTTTTTTAAACTTGCCAGCAACACTTAAATCAACATCGCTGTGCAGAAATCGTACATTACATAAAATAAACCCCACCGTTTATTTTAATCAAATCTATTTTGAACTGAATTAGTCTCAGTAACCAAAGCTAAACCCAGCTGAGCACACACGCTGCAAAAAGAAATGGCATTATTGTGCAGAAAATTAGCTTGGAATTCATTATATCTTTTAAATAATTTAAGTCGCATTTTGTCGTGAAGAAAAACATAAATAGCTAATCGAGATCAAGATTACAAGCTCCAGTAATTTAACAGAGCTGTATCTTTGCAACAGAAGTTGTTAACCTCGCTGGTGTTTTCACATCACCATTTGGAACCGTTGCCATTAATAAGAGATTGACACTCTGCAAAGAAAAGAGTCGCTGTGCTCCAAATAAGCTATGGTGGGTGAAGCAGTATCAGATTTAATTGCACATCATTTTTTAGTGCTGTCTAATCTAGTGTAAGGTAGCTCAGTAGCTGAGTGTTTGCTCTGCATGCAAGTGGTCCCCTGGTCAATACCTGGCATCCTCAGGTAGGTCCTCAGGTAGCTACATAGACCAAAGATCTGACTGACAGCTTCCCCACATTTCTGTGTTCATGAATCACAGGCTTTAAAAGGGATCTTGAAGGTGGACAGGTAAAGCAGCTAAAGGCTTCTGGGAGATGATATATAATGAGATGAAAACAAGCATTTCTTTTAGGAATAATTGAGACAGACGTCCCCAAGGATCAAAGGAATTTATTTCTTTATGCAACTACTGCAGGATGAATTTTATATGCCCCCAAAATATAGGGGGTGACAGCAGTCATGAAATTAAAAGACGCCTGCTTCTTGGGAGAAAAACAATGGCAAAGCTAGACAGCATCTTAAAAAGTAAAGACATCACCTTGCCAACAAAGGTCCGTATAGTTAAAGCCATGGTTTTCCCAGTAGTGATGTATGGAAGTGAGAGCTGGAACATAAAGAAGGCTGATCACCGAAGAATTGATGCTTTTGAATTATGATGCTGGAGGAGACTCTTGAGAGTCCCATGGAATGCAAGAAGATCAAACCTCTCCATTCTGAAGGAAATCAACCCTGAGTGCTCACTGGAAGGACAGATCATGAAGCTGAGGCTCTAATACTTTGGCCACCTCATGAGAAGAGAAGACTCCCTGGAAAAGACCCTGATGTTGGGAAAGATAGAGGGCGCAAGGAGAAGGGGACAACAGAGGATCAGATGGTTGGATAGTGTTCTCGAAGCTACCAGCATGAGTCTGAGCAAACTGCGGGAGGCAGTGGAAGACAGGAGTGCCTGGCGTGCTCTGATCCATGGGGTCACGAAGAGTCAGACACGAATTAACGACTAAACAACAACAAAAAATGTAGGGAGGGAGCTGTCCGAATGAGGGAGGAGTGGCAGATGAGGATGGTGGAACATGCAGAACTGGTGAGTCTAACCAGTAGAATTAGTGAACAAGAGGAAAGGGTGTTTTAAAAGGATTGGAAAGTGTTGTAAACAGAATAAAACGTTGGAATAAATCCAGCAGTCTTGGTTGTGTAGAAATAAAATGAGAGTGACTAGAACATGCAGCAGCAGTAATTGTTGGAGGAAACCATGGAAGGGTAGAAGGGAAGTCAATGTTTAATGTACTGTTATTATGAATGTGGAAAAATTGCAATGAAAATCACAAATAAAACCCTTAAAAGGGGGGGGGGTCTTGATGGTTATCTAATGCAACCTCTGCTCAGTGCAGGATCTGCAATGCAGGATGCAATTGCAGCCCCCCTGACCCTTGATGGAAATCTCTTTGGATGAGACAGTGACAAATGCAGGCCTCTTCTTATTTCATAGTACCACAGAATTGTAGAGTTGGAAGGGGCCACAAGGGTCATTTGGTCCAACCCCCTGCAGTAGACTCAGTCACCCACGCAACTGCTCACAACCACACACAAAAACTCAACAGATGTCAAAAATCCATGGCAGCCTCCTTACTTTCTTTTTCTTTGAAAATTAACGACATTTATAGGATCATGACAAATCTACCGCCTTGGCTATTACGATCGTTACTGAACACACTGATGCATTATTGTTATGTGAGGTGCAGTGAGGTCACACAATTTCCGTTTCACAACACACATTTACAAGCATTGCTGTTGCTTAAGCCACACTATAATCTTGTCCTCCAGTGCTCTCACCTGCTGAGAAGCAAAGCTTCCCAAACGTATATTCGAAATACCTCAAGGGCTTAAAATCATACAGCAACAATCCTTGTCCTTAATATTATATTTTACTGTTTTGTTTTCCACCTTGCAGCAGCTTGCTAGGTGCAAAGCACAGTGCTCTGTGTGTGGTGTGTGTGTGTGTGCAAGCCGCCATTGCAATGCTTATTTTTCAAAACAAAGTGAATGCATTTACATATTTTTTCTTCAGATATGGAGATTGACTATGCTGTCTGTCTAGAAATAGCTGTGATTCCTGTACTGAATACTGATAATCTGTGCTAGATAGGCCGAAGCAAGTGACTCCAGCTAATCTATAAATCTATAAAAAACAGCATGTTATGTATTTGTAGTGCAATTCTGTGTATATGCTATACATGGAAACGTAGGTGCCAACTCCCTGAGGCCCTGGGTGCCTGAGCACCCACAAAATTCCCCATGAAAAGGCCAGGCACCTGGGCACTCTGCATGGCACCCATGGCCCCAGGCACCCACAGTTGTGCTGCCAAGCTGGCACTCCTGCACAGAAATAAGCCTCACTGAGTTCAGGCAAGTGTATCCGGAACTGTGGACTGTAACCCTATGCACGAGGGGTGATGAAATCTAAGGCTCAGCAGCCTTAGTCTTTGAGACTCCTTCCCAGGCCACACCCACTGTCTCCTGACCACATCCCACACAAGTCCTGCGCCACGCCTTGCTTGAGTGTTTTTGCTTATCTGGAATATTTCCTTGAACTGTGCCTTTTGGTTGCCATGGAGGAGATGTGTGCATAGAAACCTCTGGCACGACTGGCTAAAATTTGCCAATTGTGCAAAGGGAAGAGCTGCATGCAATACTCCCACCCACTTTTGCCCCTAGATTTGCCCACTCCTAACATGTAGTGATTAGGGATGTGGGTGGCGCTGTGGGTTAAACCACAGAGCCTAGGACTTGCCGATCAGAAGGTCGGCGGGTCAAATCCCCGTGACGGGGTAAGCTCCCGTTGCTCGGTCCCTGTTCCTGCCAACCTAGCAGTTCAAAAGCACCTCAAAGTGCAAGTAGATAAATAGGTACCACTCCGGCATTTCCGTGCGCTGCTCTGGTTTGCCAGAAGTGGCTTAGTCATGCTGGCCACATGACCCGGAAGCTGTACGCCGGCTCCCTCGGCCAATAAAGCAAGATGAGCACCGCAAGCCCAGAGTCGGTCACTCTGGTCAGAGGTCCCTTTACCTTAACATGTAGTGCTTGTAAGTTTGCTCAAGACAGAATGCAGCTCAAACCTGATATGTATACCATGGGTTGGCAAACTAAGGCCCAGGGGCCAGATCCGGCCCGATAGCCTTCTAAATCCAGCCTGCGTACGGTCCAGGAATAGGTGTGGATCAAAGAAGGTACTTATTATCATATGTGGCGGACGTGTCCTAAGGTGAAAGACTTCTGGGAAAAGATTTATAATGAGTTGAAAAAAATGTTGAAAAATACATTTATTAAGGAACCAGAAGCCTTTCTACTTGGAATATTAGGACTGGAATTGCCCCAAAAAGATGTTAGACTGTTTTTGTTTCTTGCCACTACAGTGGCAAGACTTTTATTAGCCCCAAACTGGAAATCACAAGAAATGCCAACAATAGAAGAATGACATGTTGGAATTTTTGGAGCTGGCCGACCTGACTGGAAGAATCCGCGACCAGAAAGAAGAGGAGATACAAGAGGATTGGAAGAAATTTAAAGAATATTTAGCTAAATATTGTGATATAAGATAAATAGAAAATTCTTGGAAATAATAAATAGGCTTGGGGGTAGAATAAGAATATGTGGTAGTAAATATTAAGGATTAAAATATTAATAAAGGAGAAGAGGTTAGTAAATGAAAGGAGTTAATATTATCAGGAATATGCGTTATGTACTGAAGTTCTCACCCTGGGCCAGCAGGGGGATACTGTAGATAGTTATGCAAATAAGGGATTGAAAGTGACGTTCAGTGATTGGATAGTTTTAGAAAGTTGTTACAGTAACGTTGTACTGGAGCTCTATATAAGCAGGCTGACTGAACTCTTCAGTTCAGTTCTGTCCTGGCCTGTGAATAAACAAGAGCTGATTGAAGAATCGCTGTGTTGTCTGATATGTTCACCTACAACTTAACAATATGAATTTGGAGAACTGTTATACAAGTGAAATAATGAAGTTCAGTTAGAGGGCATTCGAGGAAGTCATTTATTAATGTAATGAGAATTAGGTATTTGAAGAAACAAATTTTCTTTGTGTTTAGTTTATTGTAGTGTAATGTGTTTTCCTTTGTTGTGTGTTTTGTTATGTCATTTTTGTGACAAATGTGGAAAATTAATTTAAAATTTTTTTGGGGGAAAGGAATCAGCGTGGATCTGTTCGTTTGGGCTGCACCAGCATGCACATTCTTTCCCTCTCTCTCACACAACGGCGGTGGCACTTCCTCCCTCCCTCTTCCTGGCTTCTCCCCGCCCTGCCTAGAGCTGAGTGGAAGGGGGCTGGGCTTTGATTGGTGCCAGCAAATACAATATATCCAGTGCAGGGGTGTAGGAATGGGGGCGGGGGGGGCAGGTTGCCCCGGGTGCCATCATGGAGGGGGGTGACAAATGATCAAGGAACAATTACTGCCCTACTAGGGCGGTTCATAAAAAAACTTTTTTTTGAAAATGCCTGCTCCAAAGGTCTTATTGTACTACACTAGGGATTATATAGCTATATATGAAATTTCATGCATATCAGTTATATCATGACACACACCCCCCCACGAAAATAGCTGTTTACTTGGCCGTTTTCCTTTGTCATGAAGGCTGAAATTTCAATTCAGTGGAGCACTTACTGTTCCCAACCCTAACCCGACAGAAAGCCATCTAATTAGACTTTAATTTGATTTTGACATGTTTTTAGGAGGTAATTTAGTTATTGTTTGATTTTATACCAATGTTATGTATCTGATGTTAGCTGCCCTGAGCCTGACTTCGGCCGGGGAGGGCAGGATATAAATAAAAGTTTATTATTATTATTATTATTATTATTATTATTATTATTATTCCTTTGTAAGAAAATATGAAATAATGTAAAACCATTTTTGCAGGCAAATAAAAAATAAATAAAAAATCTATGTATGTTGGGGGGGGGGGAGTGACAAGAAATTTTCCACACCGGGTACCGCCTGAACTTCCTATGCCTCTGGTGCAGTGTGCATAGGAATTGGTTCATTTTTTCTCTCCAAAATATAGTCCAGCCCCCCACAAGGTCTGAGGGACAGTGAACCGGTCGCCTGCTGAAAAAGTTTGAGGACCCCTGACGTATACTTACCTCTGAGGAGCCATAGACACAACTGTGCCATTACTGACTTAGTATAGAGAAGCTCCATTTCTTTCTTAGAAGAAGCTTAACTGAGTAAATAGCTTCGAAACAATACGGGAGCTACAACTGAAAAACAAACAGCTAGTGTAGGTAAAGGTAAAGGTAAAGGTAAAGGTAAAGGTAAAGGTAAAGGTAAAGGTAAAGGTAAAGGGACCCCTGACCGTTAGGTCCAGTCATGGCCGACTCTGGGGTTGCGGTGCTCATCTCACTTTATTGGCTGAGGGAGCCGGCGTACAGCTTCCGGGTCATGTGGCCAGCATGACTAAGCTGCTTCTGGCGAACCAGAGCAGAGCACGGAAACACCGTTTACCTTCCCGCCGGAGTGGTACCTATTTATCTACTTGCACTTTGACGGGCTTTCGAACTGCTAGGTTGGCAGGAGCAGGGACCGAGCAATGGGAGCTCATCCCGTCACGGGGATTTGAACCGCTGATCTTTTGATTGGCAAGTCCTAGGCTCTGTGGTTTAACCCACAGTGCCACCCGTGTCCCAGTGTAGGTAGGTATATCAATTAAATAAATACATAAATTTCTATTCTGTTCCTAAAGGAACTTGGGATGGCAAACAATAAATAGCAAAGCAATACTTAAACTAAATAAATAAATATTTTAGACCTTGGACTTTTTTTTTTTTTTAATGAGCTTAATTGCATGACAGGGCCTCATCCTCCTTAGATGGCAAACAAAATAGTTCATCACTTATTGCAAAGGACTTGAGCAAAGCTTCAGCATCTGATGTTCTTTTAACTTCCACCCTCCTCCATCCACACCTGAATTTCAGCAGTAACCAATGAAGAAGACTTTGTGGTCCATGGAAGAACCAGGTGTCCAATTACGTTAGATGGATTTTGCTTAAAATATCCATCACTTCCAGTTTTGAACTCGCTCATGTTCAACTGCTTGAACTGAAAGTGTAACAGGCCTTATAGGTACTGGGGAAAAGAATGGTCTGACCATTTCAGCACTTAAAAAGCAGAACAAGAACAGTGTTTGAGCCGCTGTTGTATTAGAGGTACCACTTTCAGGTGAGATGAAAAAGCGTGAAAATTCCATGGTTGCTCATGATCTTGTCACATTTTGTAAAATTGGAGGGTATTATCCTCAGTGTCCTGGTCAAATTCAAACACTCATTTTTACAGCTTACCAGTCTAAGCATCTTGCTTTTTGAAAGGGATGCGAGATTGCTCAGTCTTTGGGCAAATGGTCAAAATCTTGATGGCTTCTGCTACAGGCAGAAGCAGTGAGAAAGGGTGATTTGCAGCAGAGAAGCGGTGGGTAAGAGTTGGCTTAATCAGAAATCTTTTCTTTTGAACAATGCCTTATAGAATTCTAAAAATATAGAAATGGGTAAAATGGAACATAGAAGTATCAGGTTCGGTTGCTGACTCTCCAATTAGATCCAAGCTTTGGGGTGCTTCTCAAGTCAGAACAGATTACATCATCATCATCACTTTTAATTTGTATACCGTCTTTCTATCTTACAATACCCAAGGCGGTTTACAAGCTGAAGAAAGAAAGAATGTACACCTTATAACCATCTAATGCATTACAAAAATGTGATAATAAAACATAACTTTAAAATAATAAACCTACATCAAATAAAGTACAGTGGTACCTCAGGTTACAAACACTCTGGTTTACAGGCTCCGCTAACCTGGAAGTAGTACCTCAGGTTAAGAACTTTACCTCAGGATGAGAACAGAAATCATGCGGCGGTGGCGCAGCAGCAGCGGGAGGCCCCACCAGAGAAAGTGGCACCTCAGGGTAAGAATGGTTTCAGGTTAAGAACGGACCTCTGGAACGAATTAAGTACCATTCAACCATCATTAAAATAGTGTAGAATAATATTAAATATCAGCATATAAAAATTGAACAGAAATCTACTCTTAACAATTACAATAAATAAACTACAATCAATGAAATAACGACAAGGCACAGTGCATAAAATAATACAATACAAATTGAGAAGCAGAGACTGGAGAAAGGTTGTTTTCTGCTGCTCCAGAGAAGCGGACACGGAGCAATGGATCCAAACTACAAGAAAGAAGATTCCATCTAAACATTAGGAAGAACTTCCTGACAGTAAGAGCTGTTTGACAGTGGAATTTGCTGCCAAGGAGTGTGGTGGAGTCTCCTTCTTTGGAGGTCTTTAAGCAGAGGCTTGACAACCATATGTCAGGAGTGCTCTGATGGTGTTTCCTGCTTGGCAGAGGGTTGGACTCGATGGCCCTTGTGGTCTCTTCCAACTTTGTGATTCTATGATTCTATGACTTCCTGTCAAGTCCCTTTGGATATATTTTATCCTACCTTTGAATGTACACAAAACAATAAACCTTTCTATATAATTTTTCTAATACATTCTGAAAACATAATAAATCCTTAATTGTTGTCCACCTCCTTTTAGTTCCTTTATCACTCGAATGCTAGCACGGAGTCAAAACTATTATTGCATTTTTGAACATATCTTCTATAACCATCCCATTTTTCCACAAATTTTTGCTTTGAGTTTCCTCTGAGGTTACTAGTCATTTGAGACGTCTCCACCAATTCCTGTAATTTGATTTGCCAATCTGTTATTTTTGGAGCCTCGTGAGCTTTCCATCCCTTGGCCACAAGTATACGAGCCGCTGCAGTTGCATACAAGAATACCTCTCTTAGATTTTTTGGGTCCCGCATCCCTTAATGACCAGCCCTTTACATGGTGATAAAATAAATAAAGTGAGTGGATATTTGTTGTCCTGCAAGAGTGCCAGCTTGGTCCTGCGACCGTTGTGCCATGCATTGTGCATGGCTCTGGCACTGAAATTTGTGGGTGCCTGGCCCTTTCATGGGGAATTTTGTGGGTGCTCGGGCACCCAGCACCCCAGGGGTTTGGCACCTATGTTGCCCTGTAAAGGTACACTGTCTTTTGAGCTGACCACTGCATGGCGGAACTAGTCTTAGAAGTTCATCCATGGCTATCAAGATAGAGAGGTGGTTCTAGAGTGAAAAAATACACTCAAATGGAAGTTTCATGTCAGTCATTCCTGCTTCAAAATATGAAAAAACCCACAATGCCATTTTTGTACACTGCACACAAGATCAATAAAGTGTGTGCTATTTTTTATATCCCTGTACTGCCTTGACGTCATTGTAGATGGAGCAATGGGGAAGTTCAAAATTAAGTGTGATCTGCTGCCCTCATGACATTTTAGAAGTCCCTCCAATACCCAATTCCATTTCATCCTGTTGTTGCTGATAAGGAAGTTGTTCCAACTTCGGCGAGGCGACATGGCGCCTTTTAGTGTTCCCTCAGTGTCTTTCATACTCTGGGACGCGATCCAGAAAAACATTCTGTTTTATGAGATTTCCTTGGCCCGCTTGCATAAAGAAGCTGGAAGGAAAGATAACACAAATGCAAGTGTTTTGTTAGAACAAAGGCAGTTTAGAAAGAAATGTATGTGCTGGTGTGTGCCCAGGAAATAGTTGTGAGTTATACAGAGTTGCCATCCTCAAACGTTATTCAGAAGTAACAATGCAGAGCCCTAAAACTAGGAAAGGTTGAAACATGATTTCTCAGTTTTGGAAAGAAAGGGTATGGGTCAACAAACTGTAACAAATGGCTCTTTCCTTCTGAATATGATAGACATCATGAAGGCCTTTTCCTAATAATAGTCTTGATGCTGTAGTACAAACTAGGTAACTAGCAGTGACCAGAGAAAACCTCACACCAGAAGACCCCTACCAGATCAGTCCAAATGTCTATTTATTCTAGCATCTTGTTTCCTACTGGATGTCTTTGCGAAGCCCACGATAAAGGGCACCAGAGCAATGCAACTCTTCATTGAGCCCTGTGGTCCATAAAGTATCTACCAAGACCAGGTCCACTGTTGAAGTGCTGGTCACTTTGCCCATTCTCCTTCCATCAAGCAGGGTTTATGTCTTGCCCCATAGCAGTGCAGATGGTGGAGGACCACTTTGGGCGAAAGGATCAGAGTGATTCAGCAGGGCAGGAAGTACAACAAATGAATCTCACTCTTTTCTTTCCATCTTTGAAAGGTCCAAGCATCTTCTCTTCGCTGATGCCTAGTGGAACTCCCCAAGCTTAGGTGTTGAGGTGCTCCTTCACTCATCTGTCCTGCCGGACTTCAATGGAGCCAGCATTTTCAATGGCCAAACTGACTTCAAAATGGCAAAGGTCTGTAGTTCAGTGTCAGAGCATCTGCTTTGCATGCAGAAGGTCCCAGGTGCAATCTCCCAGGTAAGGCCAGGAAGGTCCTCTTCTGAAATTACAGACAGTTGTTGCCAGTCACAGTAGACAATGCCAGGCTAGAGGGACCAATATTCTGAATCAGAAGAAGGCAGCTTCCTATGTTCCTGTGATTGTCACAATATCTAGAAAATGATCCTCAAAGGGTTCCATGCAATAAACAAAAATAAATCGTCAATTTGCATTATAGAATCATAGAATTGTAGAGTGGAAAGGGACCATGAGGGTTATCTTTTGCATGGTGAGGCCCCGGGCCCCACAGCCCCCTTAGATAATAAGCACATGAACACGAATATTTAGGTGGTTGTTGTTGTTGCTGTTTAGTCGTTTAGTTGTGTCCGACTGTTCGTGACCCCATGGACCAGAGCACACCAGGCCCTCCTTTCTTCCACTGCTTCCCGCAGTTTGGTCAAACTCATGTTTGTATCTTCAAGAACACTGTCCAACCATCTTGTCCTCTGTCGTCCCCTTCTCCTTGTGCCCTCAATCTTTCCCAACATCAGGGTCTTTTCCAGGGAGTCTTCTCTTCTCATGAGGTGGCCAAAGTACTGGAGCCTCAGCTTCACGATCTGTCCTTCCAGTGAGCACTCAGGGCTGATTTCTTTATGAATTGATAGGTTTGATCTTCTTGCAGTCCATGGGACTCTCAAGAGTCTCCTCCAGCACCTTAATTCAAAAGCATCAATTCTTCGGCAATCAGCCTTCTTTATAATCCAGCTCTCACTTCCATACAACACTACTGGAAAAACCATAGCTTTAACTATACGGACCTTTGTTGGCAAGGTGATGTCTCTGGTTTTTAAGATGCTGTCTAGGTTTGTCATCGCCTTTCTCCCAAGAAGCAGGTGTCTCTTAATTTCGTGGCTGCTGTCGCCATCTGCAGTGATCATGGAGCCCAAGAAAGTAAAATCTCTCACTGCCTCCATTTCTTCCCCTTCTATTTGCCAGGAGGTGATGGGACAAGTGGCCGTGATCTTCGTTTTTTTGATGTTGAGCTTCTGACCATATTTTGCGCTCTCCTCTTTCACCCTCATTAACAGGTTCTTTAATTCCGCCTCACTTTCTGCCATCAAGGTTGTGTCAATATTTAGGTTAATGGGATAAAATAGGCCACAACTTTATTGGTTACAGATGTGAGTGGTTTGGCTTAGACATTGGGCGAAACCAGACTATATCCTAACTTCTGTCTGTCTGCAAGGAGTCTCATGAGGGTAAACCACCGGTAGGGGGAGCCCTATGATGTACATCAAATCGGGGCACCCCCAGGGTCACCAATGGGGTCGTGGCATGTCCCTAGCCCACACCCAGGCTTCGGACAGGATCCACACACCCGGATCCCTTTAATGGGATACCCTTAATGAGGAGGGGCAGGTGGAGGCTACAGCTTTCCCTCGCATAAACAAAGCTTAACCAGTGCCTAACCTCATAAAATTGTGACGATTGCTACAAGGTAGGCAAAGACCAAACTGCTGGTGCTGATTTATCCAAGTAGGGAAAATTCCTACCCGGCACCATCAATATGGCAGTCAACATATGTCCATAGCAAGGTCATGCCATACAGGTAAAGGTAAAGGGACCCCTGACCATTAGGTCCAGTCGTGGCCAACTCTGGGGTTGCAGCGCTCATCTTGCTTTACTGGCCAAGGGAGCCGGCATACAGCTTCCAGGTCATGTGGCCAGCATGACTAAACCATTTCTGGCGAACCAGAGCAGCTCACGGAAACACCGTTTACCTTCCCGCCGGAGCGGTACCTATTTATATACTTGCACTTTGTGCTTTCGAACTGCTAGGTTGGCAAGAGCAGGGACCGAGCAACAGGAGCTCACCTGTTGCGGGGATTCGAACTGCCGGCCTTCTGATTGGCAAGTCCTAGGCTATGTGGTTTAATCCACAGTGCCACCCGTGTCCCAAGGTCATGCCATACTAGAGCTTAAAAAGAGGGTGGGCCGGAAGATCCGACCAGAAGACGAAAAGTAGGGCACCCCCCCGGTCATGTCACAGTTTAAATGGTCAGCTGGGGGGCGTGAAGTGGCTGGGAGTCCCAGTGATGCAGGTGGCATCCTCCACCCTCTGCCAGGTCCCTGCATGGCCCTGGTGCCCTCCTGCAACACCGCCCCCTGGGGGAGGGGAGCAGACTTGCCCAACATGGAACGTGAACCCACAACCCTGAGATTACAAGTCTCATACTCTACCAACTGCAAGCACAACTCCCATCAGTCCCAGCAAGCTTGGCCAATGATTATGGATGATGGGAGTTGTAGTCCAACAGTACTTGGAGGTACCCTGCCCCTGCTCTATAGCCCTCAGCGTATATAGTACTTTGCAGAGTGGCCTAAACAGAAGCCAGGCCCTAGAATCTTTCCATCTACAACTGCTTAAGCAAATGTTACGATGGATAATTTAACAGGGATCCTGCTGTAATCACAGTGTGCATTAATTCTACTCACAGAGTAATAAACCTGTGGATGAGTACATTTCTAACCTATCTCAGCAAATACCTTTAGTGATGGATCTGCAAGATGGGGACACTGTCTGTTTTTTAAGGTTGAGCGTACGAAAGCTTATCAGAGCTGCTGCATATCATCCTGTACATAACGGGGGTGCAAGAACATGTGTGACAGCTTTTAAGAGAGCCCTAGAGAAGAATTCTACAAAAGGCTAGATCACTGAAGCAGCAGAGTCCAAATTTATTGCTGTCATACTAGACTACTCCTCAGTCTACCAGCACAAAGGCGCCTAGGGAGCTGTATTTGAAAAGACAGCTCCACACGAGAGTTTCATTAGGACTAAGATTTCTCGATAGAATCGGATAAAGGGCAAAATAAAATGGCAAGAGGAAGATGAAAGACCTGCGAGGTGACTTTCTTGGTGACAAAATGTTTAGTTAAAAGTCTGCAAGAAACACCGGGTGAGAGAAAGAGGGAGGGGGAGAGAACTTTGCTAATTGGAATATATATATATATATATATATATATATATATATATATATATATATATATGAAAAACTTCCAGAAAAGCAGAACAAACATATGAAAAATGCATAAAAGATAATGTTGGGGGTTAAGGTATATGGTAAAAATGGGTTGCTTATGATACAATAAATAGTTGGGACAGCCAATCACCAAGCAGTGACTTTTTGTAAGCTACAATCTAGACACATACTGTGTATCTGTAAGGTAAAGGTAAAGGACCCCTGACCGTTAGGTCCAGTCGTGACTGACTCTGGGGTTGTGGCACTCATCTCACTTTATTGGCCAAGGGAGGCGACGTACAGCTTCCGCGTCATGTGGCCAGCATGACTAAGCCACTTCGGGCAAACCAGAGCAGCAAATGGAAATGCCATTTACCTTCCCGCAGGAGCAGTACCTATTTATCTACTTGCACTTTGATGTGCTTTCGAACTGCTAGGTGGGCAGGAGGAGGGACCGAGCAACGGGAGCTCATCCCGTTGTGGGGATTCGAACCGCCGATCTTCTGATCGGTAAGTCCTAGGCTCTGTGATTTAACCCACAGTACCACCCGCAT
The DNA here is from genome assembly GCF_951804945.1 of Podarcis cretensis. Lineage (NCBI taxonomy): Eukaryota > Metazoa > Chordata > Lepidosauria > Squamata > Lacertidae > Podarcis > Podarcis cretensis. The sequence goes on from NC_137170.1 coordinate 125,115,129, forward strand.
CCCTTTTCCACTGCATAGTGGTCAATGTGGCACTTTTGGGGCTGCACCACAGAGGCATGGACCTTTGCTTACTCTCCTTATGTATGCTTAACAAGTTGCTGTTCTCTAGGTGCAGCCAAAAAATAGTTGGTGAGGCTGGGGTTGGTCTCCACCTGACAGCTAACAAAAGACTTTTCACTGAAATCTGCCTGCTCCCTAAGCCAAAAGCTGCCTCCAGATGAATAGCAACGCCGCCCCCCCCCAAAAAAAAACGGAACCACAGTTGTGTTCATGTTCTTGCTTTTCATGGGTACAGCTAGTTGGTCAAACCTTTTGGATCCTTCACAAAACTAACCAATAAACTGAAACTGAAACGGGGAAAAATAGAAGAAGATGACTTCACCCCAGTTAGGCTCCTCTTTATCACATACACAGCCCAACAAGATAACGACAATGTCATTCTCCCATTGTTTTTTGATTGCGTCTAGGGGGTTTGTGGGATTTTGGAGTAGTATTTTGTATATTGCGGATACCGTCCCTTTACTGTTTTCCTTTGTTGTTAGGAGGAGGTTTTCGAAGGTTGTCAGGGGCCTAGTTGCTGCTAATTTTACTGTTGGGTTGTTTAAGAGGGCATGTAGTTGGTGTTGTGTTAACCAGGGCATTTGGGTGTCTTCTAGTTTGTCTTGTATTTCTTGTGTTGACAAAGGTTTGTTATTTTTATAAAAGTCTATTAGGCAATATAAGCCTTTGGTTCACCAGGTTTTTATCTGGAGGTTTTGTGCTGCATGGTGGAATAATGGGTGGTACGCCAGGGGGATTAGTGGGGATGGGGTTGGGGATAGTTTGCCTATTTGTGTTTTCCATGCTTTGAGCATGGTCTGTGTGTACCTGTTGAGTGTTGTGGGAATTTTCTTTAGTTTGTTTGGGAGGAGTGGGTATGCTGTGGTGCAAGTATTTTCAGTTGTGTCCCTCTCTAGGTGTACCCATTGTTTTGTCTCATCTTTGAGTATATATGGGATTATATGTCGTATTTGGTTGGCAATGTAATATGCTTCTATGTTGGGGATTCCCCATCCTCCTTCTGAGGTGGGGAGGTGCAGGCATTTGGGGCTTATTCTTGGTTTTTTATGTGAGAAGATAAAAGAGTGTAGTTTTCTCTGCCAACTGCGGAGTTGGGTTGGGGGGATCCAGATTGGGAGGGTTTGGAATAGGTAGGTTAGTTTTGGGAGTGTGATCATTTTGATCATGGCTATTTTGTCTGAGAGAGTGAAATTCATGTTATTCCATCTCTTTAGGTCTTTGTTAATTTGTCGCAACAGGGGCTTGTAGTTGTGGAGGTACAATTTATTGAGGTTTCTGGTTATTTGTACCCCTAGGTATCTGAACTTGGTGTGGCAGAGTTTTATTTTGGTGACCTTCGTGAGTTCTTTTTGGGTGTGAGGAGGGGTGTTGAAGCACATAGCTTCTGACTTTGTGAAGTTTACCTGTAGGCCCAACACCATTGCAAATGTGTTGAGTTCTCTGATTAGGGAGGTTGCTGTGCTTATGGGGTCTGGTGTTGTGACCATTAGGTCATCTGCAAAGAGCCCTAATTTATAGGTTCTGCCTTTTATTTCCACTCCCTTGATGTCTGTGGCTCCTCGGATGCGGATTGCTAAGGGTTCCAGAGCCAGGATAAATAAGAAGGAAGATAATGGGCATCCTTGTTTCGTGCCTCTTTGGATAGCTATAGTATTAGAATCTATATTATTAGTTCTGCATCTTGCTGAGGCTTGGGAGTATATTTGTTTGAGGATTTGTAGGAAGTTGGGGCCAAATTTCATGTTAGTTAGTACTGCTAATATGTATTTCCACTCTAAGCAATCAAAGGCTTTGAGGATGTCTAAGGACATAATTGTCAATGGGAGTTTAGTTGCCTTGCTGTGTTCGATCAGGTTCAGTAGTTTCCTGATGGGGTCTGTTATATTGTGGCCAGGGACAAAGCCAGTCTGGTCTGGGGCTATTAACTTGTGTAGGAAGATTTTTAGGCGGTTGGCCAAAATTGATGTGAATATCTTGTAGTCTTGTCCTTGAGGACTGTTGTGGCAGTGAAGTTCAGGTCTCTACTAAGTATTATGGCTACACCACGTGCTTTCCCTGAGCCTCGTGCGACCCATTGTTGACTGAAGCAGGGGTCGCTCAGGAGTTTGCTGCCTTTGGGTGGGTTGTGTATTTCTTGTAGGAAGGTGATGTGTGGTTTCATGGTGTTTATGTATGAGGTGATGCGCTTTCTTTTGATGGGGTTTCCCAGCCCCCTCACATTTAATGTAATTGCTTTTAGGTTAGCCATCTTGCTTATCTATTATGTGGGGCGATTCCCTACCAACCCGTTCGGGTTGTCTTGTCTCTCTCTCTGTGTGTTGTTTAAAGAACCAGTGGGGTTGCGCTGACCTAGGGTGTGGTGGGTGGGGGGTTAGTGGGATTAGAGTAAGATTTGGGTTAAAGAGTAGGGGGTAAGTTGTGGAGAGTTTTCTATATGTAGTCATATAGGTGTTTGTTTGGGGTATTTTGGGCCATCTGGCATTTAGCCGGTTGGTCCTAGGTCTCAGCTGGTGTGGAGGGCCGTGTTCAAGGGCAGGCCATCCCCCCTGTTGTTTGCGATGGGGGGTGATCAGCGAGACAGTGTGAAGTGACTTTGTATCATCGCTGTCAAGTATAAGGTTCATAAGCAATGTTGCCAATGTTTTGAGCAACATTGTTGGTGTGTTGGGGTGGGGATGTGGGTGCTGGTACGCTCTGGTGCCACCATAGTGCTGGTTGGGTATCAGATTTTAGCCTGATTGTGGGTTGTGTTATTAAGGTTGGAGTTGTTTTTCCTTAGTATGGAGTGTGGGGATGTTGAAGGTGTGGGTGATGGGGAATGTGGTTGAGGTCGTCTGGACTGGTGTTTGGGTGAGGATTTCTGTGGGGGTGCGGGGCTGGGGGGGATGTTGATGGTGTTAACTAAATCTATGTTTTTTTGGGGGGGGAGGGGGAAAAGGGGGGGGGGAATCACCAGTCTTTCAGTTTGTGGTTTTTTCCTGGTTGCTTCATTCAGCTGGGGTTGTTGTTGTTGTTGTTGTAGGGTTCTCCATCTGCGATGAATTGGTTTGGTTAATCTTGGTCTGGTTTCTTGTGTCGTATGGCCGGCGGGACGATTCTGAGCGTGATGCTTGTCTGTATTGGTTTGCCGTTGTTGTGCCGCTTCTGTTGTTTCTTTTTCTTCTGTACCGTCGTCCAGTTGTTTTCTGTTGTTTCCTCGTGGTTGGGGCTGTCACTTGGTGGGTTTGTCAGTTGCCATTCCGGTGGGAGGTCGAGTTCAAGGTTCTTTAGTAGTTGCAGGGCCTCAGATATGTTGGTGGCCGTGTGTTGTGTTGTATTAGTTGTTACAATGAGGCGGAAGGGGAAGCCCCATCGGTATTTGATCCCTGCTTGTTGGAGACGCTGGGTGAATGGGCACAGGCTTTTCCTCCAGTTTAGGGTATCTTGGGATAAGTCCTGTAAGGCCAGAATGGGGGTTTCTCCATATCGAAGGTTGGTTGAGTTTCTGAGGTAGTTCCATACCTCTTCCTTCTTTTTGTAGCGTGTGAAGCATGCAATGATGTCTCTTGGGGGGGGGGGCACTGGGTTTTGGCATAGGTTTTAGGGCTCTGTGAGCCCTCTCCAAGTCATCTGCCTCAAGTTTCAGGCTTGGGATTGTGTTTTTCAGCCAGCGTATAATTAGGTCTGCTGGGCGTTTCTCCTCTGTTTTTTCGGGAAAGTTGCGGAAGCGGATGTTACAGCGTCTATTGCGATCTTCAAGGTCGGCTTGCTTAATTTTCATCTCTCTGTGTTCTGCTTCCATTTGGTTTACCAGTTCGTCCAGTTTCTTGTTCACACGTGCATTTTCGTCCCGGTATTGCTCTATTACTCTTTCTTGCATTTGGTTCTTGTTCTCTAGAGCTTCCACTTTGGAGGTTAGATTGTTGATTAGTACCTGCATGGGAGCCATTGTGGCCTTCAGTGTTTCTTCTAATCATGCTTCTAATCTTGCTTCCATTTCCCTGAGGTCTCGTTTCGTTACTGGGCGGTCATCATCTTGAAGGGGAGTTACGGTCTTAGCATTGTTTGCCATCTCCCTGGTTGGTGTCATCTCAGTCTCCCTAATGGTTTTGGTTTGAGGTTGGCTTGGCATCTTCTTGGAGTAGAGCGGTGGTTAGGAGTTGTGGCAGTGGTGGTTCCTGGGTATTGTTGGGTTGCTGAGCTGATCAGGCGTTGCTGGCTGGTGGCTTGTGCAGAGCGTTTGGATTAGGTGGTCATTTGTGTCACTTCTAGCCTGTGTTTTAAAAACTTCTGTAGGGCTTCTGTAGTTGCCTCAGCGGTGCCGCCAAAGCGGGGGGGGGGGGCAGGTAAGAAGATGAGTAGACTAATGGACAGACAGTTCAGATAAAGGGAGGGGGTCAGCAGGTAGAGATGCAAAAGATTAGGGGGTGGGGCCAGGGGAAATATTTGTTTCGGAGGGGGGTTGTATATACCCCAACTGGGGTCCAGTTAAGGTGGAAGTTGGGGTTGGGAGTGCACTCAGAAGCAGAGACAGACAAATAGGCTATATGTAAAGGGTGGAGGGAGTAAAAGGAAGAAGAAGAAAGAAGAAGGGGGGGCCGGGGGGAGAGGAGAGATTGGAGTATAAGAGAAGAGAGAGAGAGAGACAAAAAGAGAGTTGAAAGAGAGAGGAGAGATAGTACAGTAATATCAGCGGTAATAGATTGCAGCAATAGTTTTAGCTATAGTATGAGGGGGGCAAAGTATGATACAGTGATATGAGTGTGCGTATGTGTTTCCTTTAGGGGAAGGGGAGGGGGGAGGGAGAAAGGGAGGAAGGAGAGAAAAGGAGAGGGGGGGGAATGGTGGGAAAAGGAAGGAGAACAAAAGATAGGGGAGAGGGAGGGAGGGGGTGAACTGTGGCAATGGTATGGGGGAAAGTCTTATTTTAAAAGAGGGGTGGGGGGAGAGGGCTCTCCCCTCAAAAACAATCTGACGAACCGGCTTAAAAAAAAGGGGGGGTTGATTTTTTTAAAGTAAAGGGGATAGAAAACAAAATTGGGGATGGAAAGTGAAAGGTGGGATAGAAGGAAAAAATAAGGAGGGGTGAAGAGAGAGAGAGGGGAGAGAAAAAAGGAAGAGAAAAATAAAAGGGGAGAGTTGGGGGGGAGAGTATCAATAGCAATAGCAGTGATTTGGAGAAAATTTTTGTTTTAAAAGAGAGTGGTGGTCGTAGCAGGGGGGCGAAGGATTCCCCCCTCAAGAAGAAGCTGACAATTAGAATAGAAAGGGCTCTAAAAAGAGGGGGGGAGATTGTGTGTGTGTGTGTATGTGTGTGTGTTGTTGTTGTTGTTGTTGTTTTAAAAAAAACAAAACTATTTCCCCCTAATTATTATTATTATCTTTTGTTTGTAAATAATAATAATAATTAAAATGGTACGGGTAGAAGGTAAAAATGAGAATTAAAGGTTTAAAAAAATGTGTTTTTGTGTGTGTATATATACATATAAAGTTATTTTATTTTAAAAAATGAGTAAGGTTCGAAGAGGATAGGTAAAAGAGAGTGGAAAGTCTGGGGCGAAGTGGCAGTCCCAGGAAATGACCTGTGTTGTTTCAGGGCTCTTTTCTGGGTACTGCCATTTTAATTCTTAAGAGGGGAGTTTGAGGTGAAAATAAAATGAGATTTAAGTTGGTGTGTGTGTGGAAAAGGGTGTCTTTAAATAGTGTAGAAAAGGTAGAAACAACCATTAAAATTCAAGTAAAGGGTGGCTGCAGCAGCAGTGGCCCCTCTTTTAAAAAGAAGAGTGATAAAAGTAGGTATATGGGGGGGGATAAAAAAGATTTTTAATTTTTTTTAAAAAAAAGAAGAAAGGGAGAGAGAGGGGGAGGAGGAAGGGGTTAACAAAGAGGGGGTTAAAAAAAAAAAGAAAAAGAAAAAGAAAGGGGGAGAAAAAAGGGTAGTTTCTTCCTTTCTGTGATCTCCTTTGTCATGCGGCTTTTTGCTGTTTTCCTTGCTGCTGGAGCTCCCGTCGGGCTCAGCCACGTGTTTTTTCGGAGCCTCTTTTTCCTTCCCGGTGCTCACCTACCTCTCCTCTTTTTTCCCCGTCAGCAGAGATGGGGGCAGCAGCGGTAAAGTTGGGGCTCCTTTTTCTGTCTTTCTTCCTCTCTCCCCCTTTCTTTCTCCCTCTTTGTTGTAGCTCCACTGTTCTCCTGGTTTTGGAGCTTCTCTGGGCTGTTGGGGGGGGGGGTCGGGTGCCTTTCCGGCTCAATCTCAGTCCTGGGCGGGTGTTTTGGCTCCTTTGGTAGACTCCCGGGCACCCCCGATTCCTCTCCGCTGGCGGTGCTGGCGGCAGCAGTCTTGGGAGCCCGGGAATCGGCCAGACAGCCTTTTACTCTGGCTGGCTTCAGGAGCTCTTTTCTGCTGTTGCAGCCGCCATGCTGCCTCGCCGGAAGTCCAAATGGTAATTTTCTTGAGTCAAAATGAGAGTTTCCCTTAACATTTATATTTTTATTTTAGGGGAAAAAAAGGACTGCCATTACCTGTGAAGGGAATGCAGTGACCCGACGAGCTTCAGGATTTCAGCAGTCACAATACTTCTACTTCTAATAGTTTTCTTCGAGTATCCTTTGTATTGTCCATTCATGATGTCTTGTCATTATGATGGTATTGGGCTGGTTATATGTGGTCCAACTTTCAATACTGTTTCAGGACAGACATGCTGCTTCATTTCCTACTGCCACACACCCCGTAACTTTCTGCTGAAATCCTGTAACTTGTTACATCACAAATATTCTGACTTCGTTGTTTGCTCTCTTTTTTCATGCAATGGTGCAAGAGTGCCCCTCCATGATACTACAGTGTGGTAACACAGAGGAAGCCTTGCATAGCCCTACTGAAGAGGCTCCTCATGAGGCTGGAGGAACATCACCCGCCTGTGAGGCATGAAGGCTGCTCCCCATAAGGTCATTTCAACCTGGCCTAGGGGGCAGGGCCCAGAGTCACCAGCCCTACTAAACAGGCTCCTCATGAGGCCAGAGGAACATTGCTTGGCTATTGTTTTATTGATTTAATATGCTGTAAACCGCTTTGAGATTAAAAAAATATTAAAAATATAAAGCGGTATTTGTTGCTGTTTAGTCGTTTAGTCGTGTCTGACTCTTCGTGACCCCATGGACCAGAGCACGCCAGGCACTCCTGTCTTCCACTGCCTCCCACAGTTTGGTCAAACTCATGCTGGTAGCTTCAACAACACAGTCCAGCCATCTCGTCCTCTGCTGCCCCCTTCTCCTTGTGCCCTCCATCTTTCCCAACATCAGGGTCTTTTCCAGGGAGTCTTCTCTTCTCATGAGGTGGCCAAAGTATTAGAGCCTCAGCTTCAGGATCTGTCATTCCAGTGAACACTCAGTTCCAGTGAATTTCAGCTATGAAAAAAAGCCACACACACTATTTTAGTGATTAACAGCATTATACAGGATCCAAAACTTGTTTGAAGTACTGTTTGGTGCTTTCATTACTCTCTCTCTATGTGATACAAATAAATCTTCGGTAGAATCAAATGATGTCTGCTATACTCCCTTTTCATCCCTCACCTGTCCACCAGAAACGCCTTCAAGCGCCCTCAAATCCTCCATGATAGAAAGGAACAAAAAAATAAAAAGGAAAAGCTAGGATTCTGTGTGCAGCAGTTGCTTATCTCATCTCTCCACTTGCTCATGTTGTATTTGATTTTGATTTTTTAAAAAAATCTGTAAAGAATGGTCTGAATCTTGTTTTTGTTAAGCTTCATAAAGCTTTTAAAGTCTGAATGGCCCCCCTGTCTGGCACTTTCTCGTTGCTGAAACACATGTGCATAGTTTGAATGTCTGCCTGGTTCTGCTAAGCACATCTTCTTCTAAACAGGAGTGTTTCAATGGGGAGGAATTAGGCTTCAGAACCCAGGATTTCTGCAAAATAAACTTGGATATGGCTACAGAAACAGCTAGGCAAAATGAACAAATCTATTCAACCTATTGCAGAGACAGTGCAACATGTTATCTCATCAATATTATGCATAATGTTGCATGATTTGTTGTTGCTATTAATGCTGCTTACTAAGGATATATGTTTTGTTTATTTATTATTCAAATATTTTAAAAACTGGATTTAATCAGAACAGCGTACAGATAAAACCCAAACTGATCGTTCCACCAAAAATGCACCCATATACAATCTAACACCATGAAATCCAATGAAAACAGACCCCTATTTTCTTGGATTTACAGAAGCCATCAAAGCTTCTGATTTCATCCTGGAATATTCCACTTTTCCTTAGAACATCCTTATTTTCATCAGAGAAACATTAGAGAGTATAGAGTTATCCAACCCCTGAGCTACCTGAAGGCAGCCCTGTATAGGGATTTAAAAAAATAATAATAATGTTTAATGTTTTATTATATATGTTGGAAGAAACCCAGTCAGATGCCTTTCCCCTTAAAAGCTCTTTTACAGTGCAAAATGTATAAGAGCCTGTGGATGTCCTTTTAGAATGTCCTTTTAGCTTCTCTATTTTTGTCCCAAATCCTGGGAACTAATCTCAGCTCAAACACAGCTGAGCAAACACTCCCCAATGTGATTTGTTGGGTTCCAGGGACCTGTGGCCAAGTCCAGTGTTGCTTCTAAGGCCTTGGAAAAAGAAGCTGTACTGTCCTTGGGCTGGTCTGACCAATTTTTGAGAAGTTTCTTAAAGCGTTATACAGTGGTACCTCTGGTTATGTACTTAATTAGTTCCGGAGGTCCGTTCTTAACCTGAAACTATTCTTAACCTGAAGCACTACTTTAGCTAATGGGGCCTCCCGCTGCTGCCGCGCCGCCGTCGTGCGATTTCTGTTCTCATCCTGAAGCAAAGTTCTTAACCTGAGGTACTATTTCTGGTTTAGCGGAGTCTGTAACCTGAAGAGTATGTAACCTGAAGCGTATGTAACCCGAGGTTCCACTGTATATGGAATGCTCTCCCATCAGATGTCAAGGAAATAAACAATTATCTGACTTTGAGAAGACATCTGAAGGCAGCCCTGTTTAGGGAAGTCATTAATGTTTGATCGTATATTGTGTTTTTAATATTCCGTTGGGAGCCACCCAGAGTGGCTGGGGAAACCCAGCCAGATGGGTGGGGTATTAATAATGATAATGATAATGATAATAATAATAATAATAATAATAATAATAATAGTTATTGTTGTTGTTAGAACTGTTATTCTACGATTCTGTAGTCTACCAGCTTCTAGAGGGCCACAGGTTTCCCACCCCTATTTTAACCCTTTTTAAGGCCTAGCTGCAGACCCTCCAAGTGTCCCTATTTTCCAGGGACAGTCCTGGTTTTACAGAAGCCATACTGGTTTCTGATTTGATCCTGGAATGCCCTGCTTTTCCTTAGGATTTCCCTATCTTCATCAAAGAAAAGTTGGAGGGTATGAAGTTGCCATGTGACTAGACATGGATGCCCAGAGAAAAGGCAAACAGCATTAAGGCACTCTTGAATAACTTCCTATTTTGTTTTTTTTAAAGCCAAATGCAAATCACCTTTGTTTATGTGAACACGTTCTGTATAGATTACCATCGAGCTCTGCTTCAGTCTATTTCTGTTGTATCTCTGAGTAATAAAGGTCGATACAGAGAGAATAATAACTGCTATTAGCTTGATAACAATTGTTATGCTTAGAAACTGCAGTTTGCATCGCAACCTCATTGTGTACAAACCCAGGGAGGAATTAATCCACCAAACAGAGTGAACTTCAAAAAAATAAAAAATAAATAAAAAGTTTTCAGAATGTGGAATTTATAACATACAGCAAAGCAAACAAGTTATTGGCGTATAGGAATCAACTAGAAAAAAATGTCACTTTGAGTAAATGGGAAAACATGTCTTTTTAAAAGCCCTGCATATTGTCAGGGGTCCAGTGTCAACATCCAGCATACCGAGATCTGTTGGAGCCCATTATCATCTCTTTGAAAAAAAAAATTGGGGCCGTTGCCTCCCCTCCCCCCCCCCCCATGACGCCCTTGCCCTGCATTGAAATTTCTGATTGGACTTAACCAATGATTCCTGCATTCAGATTTGTGGATGATGAAGGCTAAGTGGACGTGGGTGGCACTGTGGTCTAAACTACTGAGCCTCTTGGGTTTGCTGATCAGAAGGTTGGTGGTTCGAATCCCTGCGACGGGGTGAGCTCCTGTTGCTCTGTCCCAGCTCCTGCCAACCTAGCAGTTTGAAAGCATGCCAGTGCAAGTAGATAAATAGGCACCACTGCGGTGGGAAGGTAAATGGCATTTCCGTGCACTGCTCTGGTTTCACCAGAAGCTGCTTAGTCATGCTGGCCACATGACCCGAAAAAACTGTCTGTGGACAAACGCCGGTTCCCTTGGCCTGTAAAGCGAGATGAGCGCTGCAACCCCAGAGTCGTTGGCGACTGGACTTAACTGTCTGGAGTCCTTTACCTTTAAGGCTAACAGGGACTGGTAATTATTATGGCTATATGCCCCCCCCCCCCGAATCAGAGTAGCACATCTCTGAATGCCAATCACTTGAGAATGACAGTAGCAGAGGGCTTTTGCCTTTATGCTCTGCTTGTGGACTTCCAATAGTCTTCTGCCTGGATGCTGTAAAAAAACCAAAAAAACACAACCACACAGCATACTGACATTTGATCTGATTCAGCCACATGGATGCTTTAGCTGAGATTCCTACATTTCAGGGGGTTAAATGAGATGACTCTTGGGGTCCCTTCCAACTGTACAATTCTGTGGTTCTATGATTCTAAGCTCCCCAGGACAATAGATAGTGTGTTCTCCTTAATAGAGAGCATGTGTTGTGGTGGGGTCTAGCAGGCCACCCCACTGGTGCTGGGCTGATCTGTTTGGATGGCTGCAGGCTATGATTGGGTTCTTGTGTTTCTGGGGAGATTTCGATGTTACCAATTTGTGGGTTGGGCTTACAGGTTTTAAATATTGGGCATGCAGCTTTGGGCTTTCTCTTTTGCTGCGTGCACCGGATCACCCGCCCACCCTTCCTGAACTGGGGATTTTGCACTTGACCTTGCCAAGCCTGTCATGGGGTCGTCTGCTTTCGGGGCAGAGGCCCGGTAGGAATTTTGTCCATTTGGCTGATTGGCTGGAGCCATTTGGTTTTTGCCTACTGCGTAGCAAATCGTCACAAGTTGTAAGGTTTGCGGTTAGGCATTGGTTAAAAAATTGGTTGGTGGAGGGGTAAGTGCCTACCCCTCCAATCCTGGTGTTGCAAGGGAATTCCATTAAAGGAATCCAGGGGTTTGTCATGCTTTCGTCCAAGTTCCTGGCATTGGACTTGGGCTGCCCAAGCCTCTGGGAGCATGTGGGGAGAGGTGAGGGTCTGGTGCCCAGCTTCATTTCTCCTCATTACAGTGGTGCCCCGCAAGACGAATGCCTCGCAAGACGGAAAACCCGCTAGACGAAAGGGTTTTCCGTTTTGGAGGTGCTTCGCAAAACAAATTTCCTATGGGCTTGCTTCGCAAGACGAAAATGTCTTGCGAGTTCCTGCGGGGTTTTTTTCCTTTCCCCCCCTTTTTCTAAGCCGCTAAGCCGCTTATCAGCTGATCCGCTAAGCCACTTAACAGCTGATCCGCTAAGCCACTTATCAGCTGATCCGCTAAGCCGCTAAGCCGCTTATCAGCTGATCCGCTAAGCCCCTAAGCTGCTAATAGCGCTAATCCGCTAATCCGCTAATGGGCTTGCTTCGCAAGACGAAAAAACCGCAAGACGAAGAGACTCGCGGAACGGATTCTTTTCGTCTTGCGAGGCACCACTGTATTGTTTTCCCTGACTGGCTTTCACTGGAATCTGGAAGTCAGTTCTGTCCCTGGATGGGGGGGGGGGGGACGACAGATAGTTGGAACCAATGCCTAAGCAACCACTCACAGTTATGTATTTAAATAAAGTTGTGGCCAAAAATTATGCCAAAAACCTTAAACAAAAATTATGTGTGATGTGTGAGTTATTGGGGTGGCTTGGGGACCTCAGCACGCAAATTGGTCATAATATAGACATGGAAGCATGGGAATGATTGTGGAATGTGGATATAAAATTTACTGCATGTTATGGTTTAAGAGAAAATTATATGAAAATGATATATCGATGGTATCTAACACCGAATAAACTGGCAAAAATGTATAAATCTAAATCAAATGAGTGTTGGATATGTAAAGAGAAAGAAGGTTCTTTTTATCATATGTGGTGGTCTTCTAGTAAGGTTAAAGCTTGCTGGGAAATGATATACAATGAAATGAAAAAGATGATTAAAATAATGGTGGTTTTTTTTTGGGGGGGGGGGACCTCAGAAGCCTTTTTCTTGGGAATTATAGGGACAGAACTACCTAAATTGTATATAAACGTATTCCTGTATGTGACTACAGAAGCAAAAATGCTACTTGCCCAAAAATAGAAAGAAGAAGTCCCAGCAAAGGAAGAATGGGTGCAAAAACTTGCGTGTTGAGTCCCACAATGCCACCCCCCAAAAAATTCACACTTCACACATCAATTTTTGTTTGGGTTTTTGGCATAATTTTGGCCACAACTTTATTTAAGTACAAAAAATGTGAGTGGTTGCGTAGGCATTGTTTATGACTATCTGTCCATGCCCTCAGGGACAGAGCTGGCATACCGGACACCAACGGAAGCCAGTGTGGGGAAACAAGTATTGGGTGAGAAAATGAAGCCGGGCAACAGTCTAACACTTCTCACCCTCATGTTCCTGTGGGGCTTGGACGGCCCAAGTCCAACGCCATGAACAAGGACAAAAGAATGACAAGCCCCTGGATTCCTTTAACGGAATTCCCTCCGCATCATTTGGAGGGGTAGGCACTTACCCCTCCAAGCACCACTTTAACCAATGCCTAACCGCCAACCTTACAAGTTGTGACGATTTGCTACGCAGTAGGCAAAAACCAAATGGCACCAGCCAATCAGCCAAATGGCAAAATTCCTACCAGGCCCCCGCACCAAGGCGGACGACCCCATGACAGGCATAGCAAGGTCAAATGATCAAGAAACCAGCCTATTAAAGGGAGGGAGGGCGGGTGATCCGATGCAAAACGGCCAAGAGGAAGGCCAACATCTGGCCTCTGTATTTATATACTCTGCCCCCTCCTCCAAATTGGCTACAATCAAAACTCCCCAGCAACCCAATCTTAACCCTTTAAGAGGCTTGGGTTTCTCCAAATCTGCCTAGTCATGGCAAGGTGGCCTGCTCCCCCAACCGCAACACGTGCTCTCTGTTAGGGAGAACACGCTATATGGAATATGCAGAAATTGTGAAACTTACTGGAAGAATAAGAAATCAAGATCACAAACTTTTTATAAAAGAATGGAAATGGTTTATTGAATATTTACAGATAAATTGCAAACAGATAAAAACACTGGTAGGATTATTGTAATAACTTGCAGTTACATTGGAGTATATATTTAAAGAAGATAAACAAATGAGCAAGTTAAGTTAATTCGGATATGCAGAAGATATTAAAAATAAATTTAAGTCACCGCAGAAAGAGAGGGAAGGAAGTCAGGTTCTAAAATGTCAAAATGATTGTAAAATCAGTGAAATGTATATATCTGAAAAGTATAAATTATATTTTTTTAAAAAAGATTCTAAGCTCCCCATCCATTTTGTATAGGGCTCTAAGGACAGAGAGGGTGCTAAACACCTCAGCCATTCTTGTATGTTCCTTGCCCTTGAACCCTTTACAATTCCTAGATTTCAAGGTGCTCTGAAAGTACTTTAACAATTTGGGGGCACAAACTCCATCCCCCACTGTGATGGGAAGAGCTACAAACATCCCCCTTCTTATATATTTTGTCATCAGTGTGTCTTGGATTATAGGGAGAGTCATATTTCAGCTTTCTTTCTGGGCTGGCAGTGCTTTAACTAATGCCCAAATGCCTGGTTTTCAAGTTATTCTAACATAACACAGAGCGTCCTCCATATCAGATTTCGGGGCTGTAGCTGCTTCAGAACCCCCACGACTTCCATATCTCAATTTGCAAGCCAGTCCAAACATCTGTATAAACATATATTCACATTATGCATGTGTGTAAGTGTTTTTGTGTGTGCACGGAACACACACCTGTGTACATGTTTATGTATGAGTCCGACAAATACAGCCCAGCTGAGAAGAGACATGTGCGGCTGTAATTGCAAAGGTAAACAGTGCCAGAACGGTGCAGTCGGTGCATTCAAACATAGACAGTATGCTTGTATTTAATAAGCACAGCGGGCCAACAATTGGATTTGAAAGGGAAATTAAATGGGCTGACCTCAGTGCAGCGGCTTTTATTGTCTACCTCTGTGCTTTCTGTGCCACGATTATGGCTAAGCTCTTTTGTAAACCAATATGAAGGCATGCTACTATTGTGATTGAGCATCTATTAAAGCAGGGGAGTCACAGTAGGAAATGCAAACACGTTTTTAAAAGTCAAACTCAATCAGCTTTCCCCTTCCAGCTGTTATATATATATATATATTTATAAATATCGCCTCCACCCCGCAAGCCATCTATTGGAAAACTCACCAGCATGTTTGGTATGGCCATTTCCTGATAGGTGATAAGAGCAGAAAAACCGGGAAATTATCCATCAGCTAAGAAGCTAGCCTTGGGCAACCAAAAACAGAAACCACTGCCCAATAATATTCTTGTTTTCACTATTAGTAGCAGCATTCATGTATGTCTAGATGTATAAACTGCCTTTCAATCAATCCCATCTAACACATTCAAAACAACTTCTATACAGTGCTACCTCGGGTTACATACGCTTCAGGTTACATATGCTTCAGGTTACAGACTCCGCTAACCCAGAAATAGTACCTTGGGTTAAGAACTTTGCTTCAGGATGAGAACAGAAATCGAGCTCCAGCAGCATGGTGGCACCAGGAGGGCCCATTGGCTAAAGTGGTACCTCAGTTTAAGAACAGTTTCAGGTTAAGAATGGATCTCTGGAATGAATTAAGTATTTCGCTGTGGTCTAAACCACAGAGCCCAGAGCTTGCCGATCAGAAGGTTGGCGGTTTGAATCCCCGCCACGGGGTGAGCTCCCGTTGCTCGGTCCCTGCTCCTGCCAACCTAGCAGCTCGAAAGCACGTCAAAGTGCAAGGAGATAAATAGGTACCACTCTGGTGGGAAGGTAAACGGCGTTTCCGTGTGCTGCTCTGCTTCGCCAGAAGTGGCTGAGTCATGCTGGCCACATGACCCGGAAGCTGTACACCGGCTCCCTCAGCCAATAAAGCGAGATGAGTGCCGCAACCCCAGAGTTGGTCACGACTGGACCTAATGGTCAGGAGTCCCTTTACCTTTTTACCACTGTATAACAAATGTTATAAGAATTCTAAGGTCTCAAATATAAATGTACAATGCAGACACATACATAAGTACATAAACTGTGTGTCTGAAATAGTACAGGAGAGCAATCCTGAAGCCATTTTGACTCTCTCAAATTGACCTCAAATATTTCTCTGCAAGGAGAAAGAAAATGGGAAAGCCTCCCCATTGTCTTTGCTTGTCTTAAGGGCATATTTGTGTATGAATAGGTGAACCTGTGACCTGGATTCAGGAACTAAACTATTAACCATCACAAAAGAATGGCCAGGCTGCCCAAGAAAAGCAACCAGTGACCATTATCAGGTATCCTTGGCAAACAGGATTTCTGCTGTAGATTGCCTCCTCTGCTGTAGACAGCCCCCTTCTGTGATGTATGTATGATGTTTCAGGAATCTCTACACATGGGGGGACGGGCAACGCTATCAATAAGTCAGAAATTAAATTGTTATAGCAAAAGGGGGAAAAGAACACTACGTAAAAATCACATAGAAAATTATTTTCCTCTCTGGTGCCATTTAGAGCAGCATGTTTATAAAACATTCAAAATGTATTTTTTTGACCAATGTAGCTGAGTCCTCTGTACGTTTTCTGTTCTGATTGCTTAATAAAATGACCAACTGTAAGTTAGCTTGTGCTGCCTTGTCTCTCGCTGCTCTGCGAACTGTGCTACGTGTCAGCTCCCTTGACGCCTCTCTTGTCTCCAACAGCTCCCTCCCAAATGCTAGTTACTCCCTCCTTCTCAAGAACAAGGTGGCTTTTTTCCTTGTGAAGGGAGGGCAGAGTAGTGGCAGGGATGGAGGTAAACTCTTTGAGGAGTCAGGGTTGGCACCCACACCCAGAATCCTCAGGGAACTGACAAGACTCCAGTGTCAACCCTGGACAGCTGGATATATACCGTATTTTTCCATGTATAAGGCTATGTTTTTCCCCCTTTAAAAGTCATGCTAAAAAGTGGGGGTCATCTTATACATGGGTAGTGCATAGGGTGGATGTTTGATTGGTTGCTGCCGTGGCTGTCAGTGGCTATTATGCATGTTATTGGTTGCTGTGTCAATGGGTGGTGTTGATTGGCTGATGCTCTGGCAGTTGGGCAGGCAATTGTCAACTTCTGCCAGTGATGGGACAGACGGGAGGAGGATTTTGCGATGCTTGAGGGTGAACGATTTTCGGGAACGCCCTCCTAAAAAAAGCTAAACAACTCTGTGCCACCCCCCCCATTTTCTTAAATTTGAGTCCCCCAAAATAGGAGACATCTTATATATGGGGCCCTCAACCTTTTAAAATAACTTTATTGCCCCAGGGTGATGAGATACCCACTGCCACAAGTAGATGGCCCATTGGTAGTTCATTGATGAGGTCCAATTTGCCAGCAGTTCCCTCAAAGCTGTGACTGGCCCTTGACTTTATCCACCCTATGAAGTGTCGGAATCAGGGGGTCGAAAGGCCAGCTAGCTCGGCTCTAGCTGAAACGTCTCCCCTCAGCCTTTGACCTCTGCTCTGACGTACATCAGCGACTCAAGCTTGCAGACTTGAGCACACTTTACTCAGCAGTGTAAACTGCACAACAGAAGAGGCTTGAGGCTGTAATCACATACTAAACTACACATTTATTATACATAAACCAGGACAAAGAAAACATGGCATCTCTCCTTGCCGTCTTCTCGGAGAGAGACAAAAAACAAAAGCAATACAGAGTGGGAGTTCCGCTCATGCCAGCAATCGATGCTGGAATGTAAACAGACATGTGACATGTAACAATCCCATGTCTGCGGCAAAGGGTGGAATGGAATCCCCAGCATGAAGAACGTGAGGTTGTATCTATTGTAGCACTAAATGAAAGCCACTTGGCGGTATCCTTGTTGCACTGGCGGAACACTGTTGTGCAAAGGAGGACGCAAATACATTAGCAAAGATAATTTCACAAGAAGCATCAGCTGTCATACAAGAAGGACAATCTTCCACTCCCACAAATGTTGCATTGGATTCCTTTGTTGCGCAAGCTTTAAAAGACTCTTGCACTAGGGAGTAGACAACGTTGGGCACAGCCTATGGTCTTGTTTCATTGAACCTAATATACAAAAAAAAAGGGAACCAGGAAGTATAGTTTGGACTTGGGGTAGTTTCAGCTGTTGCAACTTGATACTGCTTCTGTCATGAAGAGCACTGACTATTACCTCCTAGATGGTGGGAAAATGTCTTGGCTTCAGTATCAGACGTATCAATGGACCTTAAACTAAGACTTCTACTACAGAAACTACTATTTAGAATACATTTGTATAAGAAAGGACTATCTAATGTAGCTCTTTGTTGGAGATGTAATATGGACAATGCTACTTTGCAACATATGCTTTTACTATGACCTAACTAAGATTTGGGAGAAATTGCTGAACTATATGAACAAGATACTATGGAAAAAAATAAGATTTTCAGAGGTGAACATTGTCTTGAACAGGCTTCCTCGACCTCGGCCCTCCACATATTTTGAGACTACAATTCCCACCATCCCTGACCACTGGTCCTGCTAGCTAGGGATCATTGGAGTTGTAGGCCAAAAACATCTGGAGGGCTGAGGTTGAGGAAGCCTGGTCTTGAGCTATATACCCATTGTATGGAAATTGACAACAGGACAGCGAAAACGGATTATATGTGCCCTAATGGCGGCCAATATCATCAATGATATTGATGAACTGGCAAAATAGAGATATGATTCCCTTTAATCAGTGGCTTGACAACATGACAACATTGGCAACATATGAACGGACAGCTTATAAGCACAGACTTTCTTTGTATAAATACGGTGATATTTGGAATGAGTTTACACAGAATATATTAGATTATTGACCATTATATGTGTATTAGGATAAGAAGAATATATGCATCTGTATATCAATGTATGGTAATGCAACAGTATATACTTTTTAAAATTCTCACTCACTTTTTTTCTTTCTTCTTTTCTCACTCTATCCTTTTATAAATGAAATTCTTCTATTATTATTTTTTTTAATGAAGAGCTCTGGATAAATTCCTTGGAGCCTTACTTGTCTGGTGAGCGCATAGTGTCCTCTGGCACTGTCAGTTTTTCACATTTCACAGCCACTAAATTCATCACGAAGCCATTTCAAGTGAGTGGGGGAGAGGTTGGGTAGGAACGAGATTTGTCCAAATCCAAGTATTTTTTCTATCTATATAAGAATGATGGAGTAGATCTTTCTACGCTGTTGGAGAAATGCCTTCGGCACCCAGACACTGAATGAGCAGAACGTTCCTTCCTGTCTCTAATGTAATTGTTAAAGACTTGCCCCTCTAAGCTTACCCAGACATAAACCCTGTGTTTCAAAACAGAATGCAGATCATTCAAACCCAAAGTGAAATAAAGCAAATGATCTAAGTGACGAGCGGTGGATATTAAAGCAGGACAAAGGGTGTCACAGGTAATTATAAAGATGCATCTGGTCCCTAGTTACTTTTGACAAAGCCGTTTCAGTGATTTATGGCAGGTGCTTGTTTATAAACCCATTTCTGCCGAGACACGGTATAGCACATTCATCATTCTGCCCACTTTTCATTATTAGATAAACGTCACTTAAACAGAGCCAGAACCCAGAATCTTGCAACCTAAACACAGCAGCAACTTGCTCCTATCTGATGCTTATTTATTTATTTTGATTGACCTAAGGCAGCTGGGCTTTGTTTGACACTTGGTACAATACCCCCTATGTAATTCAACAAGCACAAAGGAAGGCAGCCGGCATGTTGGAGGTCAGCTAACAGCAGACGACACTCATCTCAACATTGATTTCTGTTTATTCCCAGTTTCTTGTCGTTTCGCTCCATTGTCGTGCAGGCTCACTGGTGCGGTAGCTGTTAACTGATATCTGCTTTAAACCCACAGACAAAAATTCAGTCCCTCTGCTTTGTTACGACCCATATGCAAAAGGAACTGTGCAGTGGCAAACCATTCAGATCAGCATAACTAGATTGCATTTTGATTCCCCCCGCCCTTTAACAATGGATATTTCAGTCGGCAGCTTCATTCTGATTCCAAAGGCTGTTGCCGTTGGAAAGCATCTGTGTTGTTCAGTTCCTGTGTCACGTTATGTCCTTGTTCTCCTTGCGATAAATACAATCTAGATGGTTTGGGTGGGTAGGGGGAATACCATTCAGACAGACTGCGCACACCAATATTTTTAGGATTTCCCTGTATGTGTTGCTGTCTTCTTCATCTGCAAGATGTTCAGTACACAAAGCCATGGAGGTATAATTGTGCAGCATGGGAGCTGGGGGCCAAGGTCCTGGGCTCATATTTTTGAGGGGGCACAACCAGGTGCCACCACGACAGGCTCCCTCATCGAGGCCGGAACTGTGGGGAGGGTAGCCATGTCTGGGCAGGGCCTTCGGGGCCTGGTTCCAGCATGCGGCAGCCCAGCACCGCCAGCCGGCTGCAACTCCACTCCGCATGGAAGTCTGGCAATGAGTGCATAATAAAACAGAAACAAAATGTGTAATAAGAAACCAACCTGTTAAATTGTGGGTGAACATATCAGACAACACAGCAATTCTTCAAACAGCTCTTGTTTATTCACAGGCCAGAAAAGAACTGAACTGAAAGGTTCAGCCAACCTGCTTATATAGAGCTCAGCTACAAAGCAACAGTAACAACCTTCTGTAACTATCCAATTGCTGAACGTCACTTCCAATTCCTTATTTGCATATGTGGACCTGAGTGAAAACTATCTACAGTATTCCCCTGCTGGCCCAAGGTGAGAACTTCAGTACATAACATAACCAACCAATAACTCCCGACGCACAAACACATTTTCAAGGCCATTGGATGTTCACCAGCCAAAGGCCCGGTTGAGATATATAATGATGTCACCAGGCAAGCCTCCCAGGGAGAGCATTGCACAAACGTGGAGCCACCACAGAAAAGGCCGGTTTTCGTGTTGCCACTCTGCGGACCTCTCATGGAAGAGGCACACAAAAAGGTCCTCAGATGATGAACACAGAGTCCTGCTCAGTTCACATGGGGAGGAGCCATCCTTGACCTTCCAGCGAAGCGGAATGCTGGAAGATTCAGGACAGATAAAAGAACTTATTTAAGCAGCACAAAGTTAGGCCATTGAACTTGCTTCTATTAGAGACAACGATGACCACCACCTTTGACAAATTCAAGAAGTACAAAGCTGTCACTGGGTACTAGCCATGATGGCCTCTGAATATTGGAATGCTGAATACACGGGTGGTGCTGTGGTCTAAACCACTGAGCCTCTTGGGCTTGCCAATCAAAAAGTCAGCAGTTTGAATGCACACGATGGGGTGATTTCCTGTTGCTCTGTCCCAGCTCCTGCCAACCTAGCAGTTTGAAAGCACACCAGTGCAAGTAGATAAATAGGTACTGCTGTAAATGGCGTTTCCATGCACCTTGGTTTCCGTCACGGTGTTCCATTGCACCAGAAGCGGTTTAGTTATGCTGGCCAAATGACCTGGAAAGCTGACTGTGGACGAACGCCGGCTCTCTCAGCCTGGAAGCGAGACGAGCGCTGCAACCCCATAGTCGCCTTTGACTGGACTTAACCATCCAAGTGTCCTTTACCTTTACTTTTTACTAGTTCCTGGGAATTGCAGGTGGGCAGAGTGCCATTGTACTCTTGCCTGGCTTGCAGGTTTGGCCACTGTGGGAAGAGGATGCTGGAGTAGATTGGCCATTGGTCTGATTCAGCAGGGCTCTGCTTATGCTTTTTAGGTTCTTACTACTTCTCCTAGCATCATAACAGCCCAATGAAATAGCTTAGGCTGAAATGTCGAGTTGCCCAAGGTCACCCAGTGAGCATCACTGCAAATTGAAAATTTGAAGCTTGATCTCTCCAGGTCTGTTTCACCACTCTAACTGCATCTTGGTTACATTGCCTTTGAACTGCTTTTAATAATGTTCAGAAATATGAAGAAAATTTCCAAAGACTTAGATCCTAGCAGGTTTGTCATTATTAATTTCTTTATATTTTATCATCAGCCCTCCTATTTTTCGATATTAAATACATCATTCTAATGCTTGCTATGAATTTTTCCAGTAAAATAAATATTTCCTTACAAGCTATGCCATTTCATTTTACTAACATTTAAAATATTTTACTGCACCTTTCATCTGTGGAGCTTTTGTTTTATGTATTTTGTTGCTAAGAAGGCAAAAAGCAATAAATGGTCTTTCTCTCTCTCTCCTCCTCTAATATATATAAATATGCCGGGGCTGGGGGTAAGAGGAAGAACTGGCCACAGTGAATCTATGCTGGAAATTAAATTTATTCCGAAGCTTTAGTCATTATGGATGTAGTAAATTAATTGAATAGGCCAGATGTTATGATTGGACAAATGCAATTGTACTTTGGTGTTTTATATGAAGTCACCACCTGATTCACTCATACCCCCTTATGCATGGTAGGTATTCTTTCACAAGTGATGTTGTTATTTAGTCGTTTAGTCGTGTCCGACTCTTTGTGACCCCATGGACCAGAGCACGCCAGGCACTCCTGTCTTCCACTGCCTCCCGCAGCTTGGTCAAACCCATGCTGGGAGCTTCGAGAACACTGTCCAACCATCTCGTCCTCTATCGTCCCCTTCTCCTTGTGCCCTCCATCTTCCCCAACATCAGGGTCTTTTCCAGGGAGTCTTCTCTTCTCATGAGGTGGCCAAAGTATTGGAGCCTCAGCTTCATGATCTGTCCTTCCAGTGAGCACTCAGGGCTGATTTCCTTAAGAATGGAGAGGTTTGATCTTCTTGCAGTCCATGGGACTCTCAAGAGTCTCCTCCAGCACCATAATTCAAAAGCATCAATTCTTCGGCAATCAGCCTTCTTCATGGTCCAGCTTTCACTTCCATACATCACTACTGGGAAAACCATAGCTTTTACTATACGGACCTTTGTTGGCAAGGTGATGTCTCTACTTTTTAAGATGCTGTCTAGCACAAGTGATATGCACCCCTTATTTGAATGGCAATAGCTGCTTGGAAGATGGCATGGCTTGCAAAGCAGCACCCTTCAATGATGCAAATTGATCAGCCTGGCTGACAGGAGAGGTACATGTGTGCATCAGCATTGCAGTACCTAAAATATAACTGAACAGGGGGCAGCTGCATTTTATTTTAAAGAACAACGTACCACAAACTTTTCACAATTACGAAATGAGAATCAAGAGTACTTTGGGGCCAAGTTGTTCTTTGTATCATTTGGGAGACAGAAATTGTTAAACCAATATCTGCAATACACTCTCTCGCACACACTTACAAAATTATGAAAGATATAAAACATTTGGCTAAAAGAGACACCCACTTTGAAGATTCGTTTGAGGAGAGTCTCAGAATTTATCCCGACAATTTAGCAATAGTTAGGAATATTAAGGTTACATGACTTCACAATTTTTAAAGCCACGCTCATTCTTAAATTTGCTCCCTCTATAAACCTCTCATTTCTCTGGACATGAGAAGCTGCAGGGCTTCTAAAAATGTTTGTACATCACATAGGGCATGGGGAGTGTTGCTGTCGGGTGGGGGAACAATTTGATGGAATCATTCATTACAACGGTTTGGCTCAGCCCTGTTTCTAGGAGATTTTTGGTGCTTCATTGGTCGCAAAACCGCTGGTTGTGTTCAGCGATGAAGGCAAATGGGGAAGAGAGAGAGACTTAAGTTTGGAGATAATGAAACTTGATGGCTTCATTTTTCCGCCTCTTGGTAAGCAGGTGCGAGTGAGAGATTGTTCTATTGTTTTCATGGCCCTCACATCAAGCTTTTGGTTGAGAAGTTATAGGTTTCTGTAGCGGCAATTGTTCCACGGCATGAGAATATATTTGATAATACATTGATTTCTTTCCTCTCTCTTTTTGGTATATGTTCCCAAGCATTCTTGCTCTGAAAATATGATTGTGCTGAGGATACCAAAACACATCCTCCAAGACGCATCTGTTCGTACTGCTCACCTGATTGCATGTTGGAAGCACACTCTACCCACTGAAAACTCACCCCCAGAGATCAAACCATTCCCATGTGAATATAACAGTAACTGCTGTCCCATATACTCTTCCAAGATTGCACCTGGAGCTGACTTATTAACACATCTATTTCTGTACCGTTCCCATTTAGCTTTCCCTTTGTGATTGGATAATTGCAGTTCTCTTCCTAATTTGCCCCAGTCACATTCAGAAGCTGCAGCTGTCTCTGACGAATTTGGGCAGCAAATAAACAAACAAGTAAATAAACACACCACGCTCCAAGGACTCTTCTTCTTACGATGTCCAAGCAACTAGCGTGCATCCACTAAAACACCAACAAACATTTTATACTCCTTCGTTCATAACTATATAAATAAAAAAATGTCCAGTAGCACCTTAGAGACCAACTAAGTTTGTTCTGGAAATAAACTTTCGTGTGCATGCACACTTCTACAGATACATGCACATGAAAGCTTATACCCAGAACAAACTTAGTTGAACTCTAAGGTGCTGCTGGACAATTTTTTATTTATTTTGACTGCATCAGACCAACACGGCTACCTACCTACCTGAATCTAGAATCATAGCTATATATTTTCTTTGAATGACCATAGGGATCAAGCTTACTACTAGGGGATCAAGCTTACTACTGAGTTCCCTTGCCTTTTAAAAATTAAATAATTCTCCTCTGGGCCGCCCACAATGAGAATGGAGCCTTCTGAAAGTTGTCCTCTAGGGAATGCAAAAGAGCCAAATTCAGAATATTTGAGGAAATGGAAGACACAATGTTCTCCATGTTGAACGGAGCCCATGGTGGGCATGTACGAACCAGGCAGTGTAATATTTCTTTTTAAGCTACTTCTGCATTTTCATTTTTATATTTTAAATGGCTTCTTTCAAACATTAACTGCTCGAGCCTCTGAGGACAGAGGCAGGTGAAGAATCCAATCAATAAATAAAAAATTGCCAGCTTGTTCCCTCTTCAGCTTTATTACTGTAGCCTGCTCTGGAGGACCGTACATCATAAGGATGCTTTTCCTGTTGTGAAAGAGGGCAAGGAAAGGGCATAGCAAGTTCACACCTCTCCTATTTCCCTTGTGTTGGCAAGAACTGTAGTGTGATTAAAGCCCTGTGATTAAAGTCATTGGCCTCTCTCAGAATAGTGCCTAAAATTGTATAGTGAACAAAACTTAAAAATTAGTTCTACGCCTTGTATAAGGGACATACCCTGCCTTTGCAGGCAGGCATAATTCTTCCACTCTCACTAAAATAAATATAAATTTCTATGCTTGTTTTTCACTAGAGGAACTGATAGACGTTGGAGCCCAACAACCTCTGTAAGGTGGCAGGTTCCCCATCAATGGCTTGGAAAATTGATGCTGCAATCAGTTGCTGGGACCAAACCACATCTGTACAACAATACTGATTCTGATCTGTTTGGAGAAAGAATCAAATTCTTTCTACTCATGTGATTGCTATGGCTACGAACACATTATTGCCACTGATATGTACTCTGCTTGTACATACAAAATTCTATGTTGATTGATCGGAAGATTATGGACTTGGGAATCCCCTTTTCAAATCTGGAATTAAACAATCCAGCTGGAGATCCCTGTTGCATTACGTATAGATTAGATGCACAAAAAACAAGGGATGAGATTGCAGACAGAAGCAAATAAATAACTTTGTTGTCCCCATGCTGTGCCAACCATTTTGAGAAGCTTTTTCCTTATGTGGCATTGCAGGGGGATGAACAAAATCTTCCTGTTCTGCTGTGTCAAGAGCTCCTTCCATTTTTGAAGTCAAAGTCACTCTGAATTCCGATAGGGATACATGGATCTGCCATTTTCAGTTTCTCTTATAAGATTATAAAAGAGATCTGCTAGATCAGGCCCAAGGCCCATTTAGTCCAGCATCCTGCTTTTACAGTGGCTAACCAGATGCCTGTACGAAACCCCAAAGCTGGTCCTGAGGGCAAGAGCATTCTCCTTGCTTGTGATTCCCCAGTAGTTGATATCCAGAGGCATTATGCCGCAGAGAGTTGAGGTAAAACATAGAATGGTGGATAGTAATTCTTTTTTAAAGCCATCCAAGTTGGCCATCACAAAATCTTGGGGCCACACGACAGGTTTGAATAACAACATTACTGGCAGTTGTATTTACAGTTGCTTTCCCAATGATCCCCAACACGGAATTTCCCCTTTTCACAACTGCCACACAGTGGGTTAGCATATTTTTGAGATGATCAAGGGTCTGGAGGGCAACCAAGATGATCCGGAGTCTGGAAACTAAGCCTTACGAGGAGCACTTGAAGGAGCTGGGTATGTTTAGCCCGGAAAAAGAGGAGAGATGATGTTGTTGTTTAGTCGTTTAGTCGTTTCCGACTCTTCGTGACCCCATGGACTAGAGCACGCCAGGCACTCCTGTCTTCCACTGCCTCCCGCAGTTTGCTCAGACTCATGCTGGTAGCTTCTATAACACTGTCCACCCATCTCATCCTCTGTCGTCCCCTTCTCCTTGTGCCCTCCATCTTTCCCAACATCAGGGTCTTTTCCAGGGAGTCTTCTCTTCTCATGAGGTGGCCAAAGTATTGGAGCCTCAGCTTCAGGATCTGTCCTTCCAGTGAGCACTCAGGGCTGATTTCCTTCAGAATGGATAGGTTTGATCTTTTTGCAGTCCATGGGACTCTCAAGAGTCTCCTCCAGCACCATAATTCAAAAGCATCAATTCTTCGGCGATCAGCCTTCTTTAGGGTCCAGCTCTCACTTCCACACATCATCGGAGAGATGATAGCCGTCTTCAAATATCTTAAGGGCTGTCACATGGAAGAGGGAGCATGCTTGTTTTCTCCTGCTTTGGAGGGTAGGACTTGAACCAATGGCTTCAAGTTATAAGAAAGGAGATTCTGACTAAACATTCAGAAAATAACTTTCGGACAGGAAGAGCTGTTCGACAGTAGAACAGTCACCCTTAGGAGGTTGTGGGCTCTCCTTCCTTGGAGGTTTTTAAGCAGAGGTGGGATGGCCATCTGCCATGGATGCTTTTGCTGAGAGCCTTGCATTGCAGGGGTTGGTTGGGTCCCTTCCAGCTCTATGATTTTATGACTCTATGTTATCCACTATGAACCCCAGGTCTTGTTTCTGGTCAGTTGGCACCAGGTCAGATCCCAGTAGCATATGTGTGAAATTAGGGTTTTTTGCCCACTTCATGATTATTACACTGAATAATGAACACGTTAAAAAGCATTTCCCCCCTCAATGTTGCAATCCTAAATTCAGTTTGCTACATTTCTGTATCAGTTTGCTTTTTTTGTTTTTTTTGCTTTTAAAAAAGAGCCTTATGAAACTTCATCAGCATTGTAGCATGCATTTCTCCTGATAAAATATTTTTGTATGACGTTTTGCCTGACATAATGACTTTTTGAATGTGAATTACAACCAGTATATGCATTTTTAAAGCACACTTACACATTTATTGGTTGGAAAACTGCATCGCAAAATTCAGTGAAGTGCAAATTTCAAATAATAGCTGTGCTTCATAGATCACAGAATGGTAGAATTGGAAGCGACCACAAGGGTCATCTGGTTCAACCGCCTGCAGTGCAGGAAGCTTTTGCCCAACATGAGGTAAAAAATTCAGTTTGCATATAATTTTTGGAAGTGCAAATTAGGTAGCTTGGCATTAAATAAAAATGGAAACCAAACCAAATTTCTCCCTATCTCTGGAATCAGTCCATTATTTACATATACAAACAATCTCAGATGCCTTTTAAAAGCATTAATAAATACAAATTTTCACATTTAATTTACTTCAGGTGAATTACCGTATTTTTCGCTCCATAAGACGCATATTTTCCCCTCCAAAAATTAAGGTGAAATGTGTGTGTGTGTTATGGTTTGAATGCAGGCTCCTTGGCTTCAGCGATAACAACGCAAAGCCACCAAAATGCAGTGAGAGCGCTCCCGCCGCGCTCCGGAGGCTCCACGTTGCTTTCGCTGAAGCATGGAGAGTGAGAGGCTTCGGTGTGCACTGACCCCTCTCACTCTCCAGGCTTCAAAGATAGCCACCTGAAGCCCCCGGAGCACTGCGGGAGCTCCCGCCGCACTCCGGAGTCTTCGGGTTCCTTTCGCTGAAGCCAGGAGAGCAAGACTCTGGCTTCAGGGATAGCCGCCTGAAGCCTCCAGAGCGCAGTGGGAACTCCCGCTGTGCTCCAGAGGCTTCGGGTTGCCTTCACTGAAGGCGAAGGCAATATGGGAGAGGGAGAGCTGCGCAGTGCCCCTTCAGCTAAGCGGGAGGAGAAATGGAAGGGGCTCCGTTTCTCCTGCCGCTTCACTGAAGGGGCGCTGCGCAGAGAGGGGGAGATTTTTTTCTTGTTCTCCCCCTCTAAAACAAGGTGCATCCTATGGTCAGGTGCATCCTATAGAGCGAAAAATACGGTAGCTGCAGAACTACTATCACACAGACTATTGGTATTTCTTTATCTATTAAAATGAAATACAGTGGTACCTTGGGCTACAGACACTTCAGGTTACATATTTTCAGGTTACGGACGCACCAAAACAACTTCCGGGTTTCACGCTCACGCATGCGCAGAATCACCAAATCACAGACGCGGCGCTGTGGGTTGTGAACATGCCTCCCGCACGGATCACGTTCGTAACCTGAGGTTCCACTATAACATCTTTTTAGCTCACAACTCTTCTTCATCATGAGTATGAAAAGTTGGTTGCCATGAGATAAGTGGTAACTAATCTGTATTAGTGGCCTTATTTGTTTGTCTTATTTCAAGCATTTCCATTAAGCACCTTATTAAATGTATTTTTACTGACATCAATGGAAGAAGTTGACTAGATCTAGCAGAAATGGAATCAATCTATGCAGTGGGGGAATGAGCCAACTAACAGTGATGAAAATTGGCATCATACTGGCACGGCTCCATTATCTCATTTCATACGATGTTACCATGTTATTTCATAAGCTTTGTGTATTACTGTCTGTTTGCTGTATCCGTTTACTTTACATTAAAGATAAGGAAATCACTCTGACAGGAACAAGAAATGACTAAAGAAAGAGGGGCTGGGGAAATCGACATAGAAAACAACCAAGAATAAATATATGTCTCCTTCAAGTATTGATGCTATTGCTTCAAAGGTTCTGGCAAACAATTAAGAGTCACTTAGGAAGTATATAAAATGATGTATTTCATTACCTTCCCCACCCCTTCCATTAACTTCTTCCACAAAACTGTTTTTATTTATATTATTGCGGGTGGACTTACGAATGCTCCATCTGCGCAAGCTTTTCAGCTTGCCACATGGAACAATCCTCTCTCTCTCCTCCTGCTGGGCAGTGTTTTCTCTGGGGGGTTCTCTTATAATCTGGGGGGGGTGAAGGGGGAGGAGAGAAGAGATTCCCCCCAAACTAAAGCAGACGTCCATGCACAGTGGAGAACCCTGTCTTGTATTGTTAGAGTTCCAGATGGGTAGCCGTGTTGGTCTGCCATAGTCAAAACAAAACAAAATCCTTCCAGTAGCACCTTAAAGACCAACTAAGTCAGTTCTTGGTATGAGCTTTCGTGTGCATGCACACTTCTGTCTAAATTTCTATTCTGTAAGATTCTTCCTGAGGTGATTTACAGTCGTACCTCAGAAGTCGGACGCCTTGCGAGATGAACATTTTGGCTCCCAAATGCCACAAACCCGGAAGTGATTCTTGCAGTTTGCGAACTTTCTTTGGAACCTGAACATCTGTTGTGGCTTCCGCAGCTTCTGATTGGCTGCAGGGCCTTTCTGTAGCCAATCAGAAGCCGTGCCTTGGTTCCCAAAAGTTTTGGACATTGAATGGGCTTCCGGAATGGATTCTGTTCAACTTCTGAGGTACGACTGTACTACACATTTTTTTTATTTTAGTGATTTTAAATCTACCATCTATCTATCTATCCACCTATCATCCATCTACCTGCCTGCCTGCCTGCCTACCTACCTACCATCTATCATCTATCTATCTATCTATCTATCTATCTATCTATCTATCTATCTATCATTTATCTATCTATCTATCATTTATCTATCTATCTATCATCTATCTATCTATCTATCTATCATCTATCTATCTATCTATCATCTATCTATCTATCTATCTATCATCTATATCTATCTATCTATCTATCTATCTATCTATCTATCTATCATCTATCTATCATCTATCATCATCTATATCTATCTATCATCTCTATCATCCATCTATCTATCTATCTATCTATCTATCTATCATCTATCTATCATCTATCATCTATTCTCTCTCTCTCTCTCTCTCTCTCTCTCTCTCTTTCTCTCTCTCCCTCTCTCTCTCTTTATATATATAAATCTACTCCACTCGTTCCTGGATAAGTGTTGCTGGTATTGCAGCTGCTTCAGAAAAGCCAGATGAACAAAGGTCTAACGTGGCAGCAGTAAGATAATTCTTACAATCAAAAACTATTCCTCCTTCTGAAATTTAGATCTCTAAGTATTTGTGCCACTTTTTCATATTATATAAGGCTGCATTTTATACTCACAGGGGTTTTCTACTGCAAAGAATTTTTACATTCTGTTATGGATATATTTCACCATTTCCAACAGTCCCTAAACTTCTTCATATGATTCAGCAGCTTGTATAGAGAAATGCTCATTTCAGTTATGTTCTCTATATTTGTGTTACTGTTCTTCCTATAATAGAAATGGATTCCGAACCTGTGAAGGTGGGATTTCCTTTAGTGGGAACGGAACCTTCTGACAAATTGTAATGTTTTAGAATTATCTCACAAAGCCTAAGAAATCTTTTCGGGGGGAAAGCTGACAGTCGCAGATAGTTGAAATCTCAGCCTGAACAGAAAAGGTTTTAAAGTAGATCTTTTAAATAAGCAGCTGTATTTAACTGACAGGGATGGGTGGCTCAGTCTATTTTTGGTCCATGTCAGTTTCACACGTGTTCATTCATAACTTTCACGTCAGCATTTCATACTAGAATTGTGTTTTATCTATGTGGTATTGAAGAATAGTAATGGAGAGAGAAATTTGATTCAGTTCACTTCAAGGTGAACCCTACCTAATGTTCACTTTCTGAAACAATACTGAGAACAGAACCCCCCCCCCCTCAAAAAAAACCCCTATTTGTCCCTACTGTATTTCAATAGGGACAAATGTAAGGTTCTGCGCTTAAGCAGCAAGAAACAGATGCACAAATATAAGATGTGGGGGTGGGGAGGACACCTGGCTTATTAGCAGTACATGTGAAAAGGACCTAAGGGTCTTGGTGGACCACAAGCTTAAGATGAGTCAGCAGTGTGATGCAGCAGCAAAAAAAGCTAATGCTATTCTAGGCTGCATCCAGAGCCATAGCTAGGTGATCTTGCACCCCTGGCATAACCGTCCAGATTGCGCCCCCTAGCTATGGACAAATTAGCTCTTCTTTCCGCTTCTCCTCCAACCCCGCCCCCTCTACACTTTCAATTCATCCTCTGTTTAAAACCAATAATAATAATAATAATAATAATAATAATAATAATAATTTATTTATACCCCACCCATCTGGCTGGGCTTCCCCAGCCACTCTGGGCGGCTTCCAACCAAATATGAAAATACAGTAATATGTCAAACATTAGAAGCTTCCTTATGAGAAAATATTTTATTTTATAGACATATTTATGGAGATATTTTTTAGCCAATTTTGCGGAGGGGGGGCCCTTGCCTGCACCCCTGTTAGGGGCCCACCTTGTCACCCCCTAGCTACGGCCCTGGCTGAATCAACAGAAATATAGTGTTCAGATTAATGTTTCATAGTCAATCACAAACAAAAGGTGGCAACTGAAGTTAATTTGGTTACAGTATTACATATTCAATCATAAATAAAAGGAATGTAAGGAAGGTATTTCTGTATGCTCCCTAACTTCACTAAAGGTAAAGGTAAAGTGACCGCTGACCGTTAGGTCCAGTCGCGGACGACTCTGGAGTGGTGGCGCTCATCTCACTTTACTGGCCAAGGGAGCCGGCGTACAGCTTCCGGGTCATGTGGCCAGCATGACTAAGCCACTTCTGGCAAACCAGAGCAGTGCACGGAAACACTGTTTACCTTCCCGCTGGAGTGGTACCTATTTATCTACTTGCACTTCGTGCTTTCAAACTGCTAGATGGACAGGAGCAGGGACTGAGCAACAGGAGCTCACCCCGTTGCGGGGATTTGAACCACTGACCTTCTGATTGGCAAGCCCTAGGCTCTGTGGTTTAACCCACAGCACCACCCGCGTCCCAAGCTAACTTCACTACATTTACCCATATTTTCCATATTTCAACAACACTCTGGACACATAAGTTGTTGAGCATTTCTTAGTTTTGCTGAAAGTTGTTGAGCAACAGGGCATTGTTCAACTTTAGATATTATTCAACAAAACCTTTTTAAATATAAAAAGGTAAAGGGACACCTGACCATTAGGTCCAGTCGTTACCAACTCTGGGGTTGCAGCACTCATCTCGCTTTATTGGCCGAGGGAGCCGGTGTACAGCTTCCGGGTCATGTGGCCAGCATGACTAAGCCGCTTCTGGTTAACCAGAGCAGCGCACGGAAATGCTGTTTACCTTCCCGCCAGAACAGTACCTATTTATCTACTTGCCTTTTGACGTGCTTTTGAACTGAACTGCTAGGTTGGCAGGAGCAGGAACCGAGCAATGGGAGCTCACCCCATCACGGGGATTCGAACCACCGACCTTCTGATCGGGTTGTTTGGGGAGTTCTTTGAAGGAAAAAGCTAGTATTTGGGCAGGTAGTCCTGAGAAAACCATCACCATTGCTTGGGAAAAGCCACACCTTATATCAGCAAAACTGTAAGCCGGACTGGCCAATCAAAATTGTTTGTTGTTAAAAATTAGTCTTCTGCCTAATGGATTTCAGTTTCAGCATCCAATAGTTTTGCTTCCATTTACACCAGGTGTCATGACGTTATGACCCTCCAGATGTTACTGGACAGCCAACTACAACTCCCACCATCCTTTATCATTTACCATAATGGCTGTGGTACATGGGAGGTGGAATTCAACATCTACCGTAGAAGGTGACAGGTTCTCTATCTCTGGTTGACCTCCACAAAGCATTTTCCTCCCTATTTCTGTGTTTAAGGTAGGCCTAGCTGTTGCCAGAGTTAAATATTCAGCTCACAAGCCCAGACCAGCTGCCTGTCACATAGTATGAGCTGCGTGAATGCTTTTTCTGATCTACTTTCCTCTTAATAGGGCTGTGCAGGGCAAATGCCTTTGGAGAAACATTTATTAATGCTCTTGCAGATTAATCATACAGGTAGAAAATGGCTTTTTTTTAAAAAAAAGAAGAAGTCATAGCAAGCACTCCTATCTGTAAGTGTGAAAGCATTTTATTAATTTTAAAGGAAGCTTTGGAGAATAATGACTTAACAGACAATATTAATTTGTCAAAACCTGAAAGAACGGCTATTATAATGAAACAGAGGTATCATGAAATGCAAAAGGTGTGAAATCACAGGTGTACCGCATATATTTCCAAAGAAATAGAAGTGTGAGGAACAAAGGCCCCTTAGAAATTGTTCTGTTGTGGGGAGTCTTCAAGGGACGGGAAAGGAGAGCATGACTTTGTTTTCTTGTGTTCTGATTCAGGAGCCTCATGTAAAGATAAAGGTAAAGGACTCCTGGACAGTTATGTCCAGTCAAAGGCAACTATGGGGTTGGGGCGCTCATCTCACTTGCAGGCCGAGGGAGCCGGCGTCTGTCCACAGACAGCTTTCCGGGTCTTGTGGCCAGCATGACTAAACCGCTTCTGGCGCAATGGGACACCATGACAGAAACCTGAGCACCCAGAAACGCCATTTACCTTCCCACTGCAGCGGTACCTATTTATCTACTTGTGCTGGCATGCTTTCGAACTGCTAGGTTGGCAAGAGCTGGGACAGAGCAACGGGAGCTCACCCCGTCATGGGGATTCAAACCGCCGACCTTCTGATTGGCAAGCCCAGGAGACTCAGTGGTTTAGACCAGGAGCTACTCCAAAAAGAAAAATGCTGAAAGTTCTTCATGCATGTCTTCAACAATGATAAGATTTTATATATCATGTCTCTTAATTTTTTTGAAAATAGTTTTTATTTGATTTTACAAAAGTAAAGTTATAACAGTACCAAATACATAATCATATTTAGAGATTCCGCTGAATCTCCAGACTTCCCACCATCCCCTCCCTGGGTCCTAGTGTCAGTATTTTCAACTGCTTATTATTTCAAAATACATATAATATCTCTCTCCATATTGTCCATAGTGTTTGTCACATTACAAGTGTTACTAAAATCATGCTAATGTTTTCATCTGCTTACAATGGTCTCCTAAGTAAATTATAAATTTCCCCCAGTCTTTCTTGAAGTTTTTGTCATCTTGGTCAGTTTTGCCATATCAGCATAGTCCATCAGCTTGGTTTGCCATTCCTCTCTGGTAGTGACTTTTTCTTCTTTCCATCTCTGGGCTAGTAGTATCTGTGTGGCTGTTGCATGTCGAGGTCCCCAAGCCACCCTTAAAATAAATTCACAATTCACACATAATTTTTGTTTAAGGTTTTTGGCATGATTTTGGCCACAACTTTATTAAAATACATAATCTGTGGGTGGTTGCTTAGGCATTGGTTAAGACTATCTATCCCCCTGCCTGGGACAGAACTGACTTCCGAACTCTCTCGAAAGCCAGTGAAGGGAAAACAATATTGGGGAGCAATGGAGCTGAGTCACAGTCCCTCACCGCTCACCCAACCTGCTTCCCAGGGCTTGCCAGCCCTGGTCCCATTTCAGGGATTGGACAAAATTGTGGCAAGCCCCTGGATTCCTTTAACGGAATTCCCTTCCACACCACCATTGGAGGGGCAGGCCCAGCCTATCCTTAACCCTCCTCCACCAATTTTTATAACCAATGCCTAACCGCAACCTTACAAGTTGTGACGAATTGCTAAGTAGTAGGCAAAAACCAAATGGCACCAGCCAATCAGCCAAATGGACAAAATTCCTACTAGGCCCCTGCCCCAAGGCAGACGACCCCATGACAGGCATAGCAAGGTCAACTGGAACTCAGGGCAGGCGGCCGGGTGATCCGATGCACTCAGCGAAAGAGAAAGCAAAAGCTGAGTGCCCCAATATTTAAAACCTCTTGTCCCACCCACCAGATTGCAACATGCAATTTCCCCAGCAACCTGGCCATCCAATCGTTGCCCCAGACCAACTCATATTTACCTGCCTGGCAACAGAGGGTTGGCTTGGCAGACCCCACCACAACACGTGCTCTCATTTCAGGGAGAACACGCTTTGTCGCACACATAAAAAGTCTTTTCTGCTCCTTTGGTATATTGGTACCTACAATTCCTAATAAAAAAAGCTTTAGGTTTTTTAAATAAAAGTTATGTTAAAAATTTATTTTTAATTCATTATAAATCATTTTCCAGAATGCTTTTATTACCTTACACGACCACCACATATGATGAAAGGTGCCTTCTTTCTCTTTACATTTCTGACAGGTATTTGTACTTGTCTTAAACATTTTTGCTAACTTACTAGGAGTCAAATACCATCGGCACATCATTTTCATATAATTTTCTTTCAGCGTACAACAGGCTGTGAAGTTTAAGTCGGTTTTCCATAACTTTTCCCAATCTGAAAGTTGAATATTATATCCCAGATCCCTCACCCAGTTTATCATTACAGATTTCACTTGTTCATCTTATACATCAGGTCTTGAACTGACCGACATGAGAGCCACCACTTTATTGAAATACCTTTCTGAGAAAATTAATCTACGTGAACAAATAGTCTACATTATAAAATTTGCTTTGGATCCAATATTTTTCAGCACTTGGGATATGATGGACTGCACCTTCCACATAAAGACTGGTTTCTCCTCTTGCTTCCATGTGTATATCTAAAAGATGCATGGAATTGGTGGCTGCTGCATCTTGGAGCTTTGGTCACGGCCCAGTCCCTTCCTGCTAGTTTTTGCATATCAACAGAAACAAAAAATAATAATTCAGAAATACTGCCATATCCTGCTGTCTCTTTCCTCTGCTTCATTTGCTTGGCTGGTTGGTCCTTTTGCTACCCATCTGATCAGCCCTGCCATTGTCAAAAAGCATTGGGAGAGAGGCAACATGGATGTGCACTGCAATATTTGGTTGGAAGTTCATGTGAAAGCTCCATCGAGCTCAGCAACACAGCATTGGAGATCCCTGCAATGGAATTGCTTTGTGGAATGGATCTGACAGGTGGAATACATGTTGCTAATATTACGTGGAATCAAGGGAAGAATAGCTACCCACTCATCTGCATTGGTGAGGTTGTCTTTGAAAGCTATCAAAGTAGAAATAATAATAATAATAATAATAATAATAATAATAATATTTATACCCCACCCATCTTTGCTTCCAGCAAAATATTAAAATACAATAATTATACAATAATTCATCAAATATTAAAACTTTCCCTAAACAGGTCTGCCTTCAGATGTCTTCTAAAAGTTGTTTATTTCCTTGACATCTGATGGGAGGGCATTCCACAGGGAGGGTGCCACTACCGAGAAGACCCTCTGTCTGGTTCCCTATAACTTCACTTCTCACAATGAGGGAACTGTCAGAAGGCCCTCAGAGCTGGACCTCAGTGTGCTCAGTGTGCACTGACCTCAGTCAGTGGCTGAATGAAGGGGTGGAGACGCTCCTTCAGGTATACTGGGCCGAGGCCTTTTAGGGCTTTAAAGATCAGCACCAACACTTTGAATTGTGCTCAGAAACTAGGAAAGAGTTTGTGAATGCTGAAGAGCTGCTACCAGTTCATGGTAAGTGGACAATACTGGATAAATGGGCTGTTTCAATATAAAGCATCTTCTTTTGTTGTGACCACTGTAAATATTGTAATTTGGACAAGCTGGTGTTGTTTCTTTCATATATATATATATATATATATATATACATATATATACAGTGGTGCCCCACAAGACGAATGCCTCGCAAGATGGAAAACCCGCTAGACGAAAGGGTTTTCCGTTTTGGAGGTGCTTCGCAAAACGAATTTCCTATGGGCTTGCTTCGCAAGATGAAAATGTCTTGCGAGTTCCTGCGTTGTTTTTTTCCCTCCTCCCCTTTTTCTAAGCTGCTAAGCCGCTTATCAGCTGATCCGCTAAGCCGCTAAGCCGCTTATCAGCTGATCCGCTAAGCCGCTTAACAGCTGATCCGCTAAGCCACTTATCAGCTGATCCGCTAAGCCGCTAAGCCGCTTAACAGCTGACCCGCTAAGCCGCTTATCAGCTGATCTGATAAGCGGCTTAGCGGCTTAGCTGATCAGCTGATCCGCTAAGCCCCTAAACCGCTAATAGCGCTAATCCGCTAAGCCGCTAATGGGCTTGCTTCACAAGACGAAAAAACCGCAAGACGAAGAGACTCGCAGAACGGATTCTTTTCGTCTTGCGAGGCACCACTGTGTATATATATATATATATATATATATATATATATCTGTTTTACACTTTTGAATTTTCATTTAAATGACCTTAAAATGTCAGTGACTTCCCTTCTTCTCTTTTCATGGTACATTTTGCATATCACAAATCCCTGCATATTTTATAGAAACTAAACCATTAAGCATTCCATTACAGTGGTACCTCGGGTTACATATGCTTCAGGTTACATACACTTCAGGTTACAGACTCCGCTAAACCAGAAATAGTACCTCGGGTTAAGAAATTTGCTTCAGGATGAGAACAGAAATCATGTGGCGGTGGCATGGTGGCAGCGGGAGGCCCCATTAGCTAAAGTGGTGCTTCAGGTTAAGAACAGTTTCAGGTTAAGAATGGACCTCCAGAACGAATTAAGTATGTAACCAGAAGTACCACTGTATTACACTCCAGGTATAGACAGATTTCGCTTCCTCCTCCTCCTCCTCCTCCTCTTCCTCCTCCTCTTCCTCCTGTTCTTCTTCCATGCTTAGGCTGGCAGAGAGCTCTGTAATTGCACTCACTGTTTGAATGGTTTGGTTTCAATTAAATTGAAGGGGGAGGGGAATAACAGCATTAAGCACTCTGCCATTTACAGTACTTAAGTGGATACAGCTAACGCAATCTGGACTAACACACCATTAGTGGCCTTCTTTATACAGAGCCTCAGTGATTAAATCATTGTATGTATTATTAGACAATATCCGGTGAACATCCTCATCAGGGCTATTAGAAACCTTGATGGGATTTTAAACAATTAGAAGCATCAACAGATTTTATGGATAGTTAAGATTCCTAAAGCCAGAAATGGTTTTCAAATGGGTTAAAAATGCTTGTAACGCTGCTATATTTTCCCCCCTAATGTTCTACTTCCTCCTTGGTTCATTAGCATTGATACCAATTACACCCACTTTGAGTCATTAGATTTCAGTTTCCACAGCCTCGTCTTCCCACCCCTGGCCATTAATCTAGGCTCATACAGTCCTCCCAGCCCCCAGCTCTCTTCCTTCTCCTTTCCCCAAAGGGAACATCCTTTTCAATAACCGCTTCTCAAACTGACACATGGAAGCTCTTCCCTCATTGTAGAAAATCTTCCTTTATTGCTGGGGATTCGATTTCCCAAAGTGGTGGAGCATTCCGTTCACAACTTCTCCCCCATCCACTAAAAAATAAAATAAAATAATAATAATAATAATAATAATAATAATAATAGGGGAACTGAAAGAGGAGAAAAGCATCTGATAGCCTATTCTCAGACTCATATACACTATACACTTAGAGCTTATTCTTTTATTATTATTATTTATTTTTAAATAAGTTTTTTTAACAGAAAAAGAAGACAAAACCCACATACATACAAAAGAAAACGAATTAGAAACGCTTAAAAACCATAACAATATCACTACATTTTAGTTAACAAAAGACATTACACATTTCTTTGACTTCTGATTCACCTCCTCATGTATTTTATACATCATTTACCCTTTCGCACTTTCTATTTTATCCATTCCTTAACTATAATTCTCTACATTTCTCAGTATCTCTTTCCCCCACAAGATTCTGTCAAATCCTGTCAAAAGGTTCAAGTTTCCACAATGCTCTTTTATAGATTCTTTAAATACCATCCATTCTTTATTAACTCATGAATTTGGTTTGAATTACTTCTGATGCTTCCCATCATTTTAGCTAATCCTAAATACTCAATCATGTTTACCTGCCAGTGTAATTTTGTAGGAATCAATTCTCCCTTTCAGTTTTTTGCTATAAGAATTCTAGCCGCCGTTGTTGCATACAGGTTCTTCTACATTTTTTTGGAATTTCATTGGACATAATACCCAACAGGAAGATATCTGCCTTTTTTCTGAAGGAGAGTTTATTTAAAAAATAAATAAATCATGATATATTGTCTCCCAAAAATCTCGTATCTTTGCGCAGTCCCACCACATGTGCATTAATGTACATATACTCATATACACTATACACTTAGAGCTTATTCAATGCACATTTGAAGCACATGACTCCCCCACAGAGAAAATGCTGGGAATTGTAATTTGTTATTGGTGCTGCAAAGGGTAGCTTTGTGAGGTGGAATCTGCATTTTCTGAGATTCTTTGTGGAAAGTCATGAGTTAACATGTATTGAATATACTTTAAATAATATTCTGCCCTAGTACTCCAGGTTACATCATCATCATCATTAGGTATACTGTCCTATACCCATGGGTCTCAGGGCGGTTCACAACATAAAATCACAAAATACATAATAAAAACAAGAACAAGAACAACCCAATAAACCCCGCTGTCCTCAACACATTTTGAAAGCACATTGTATGTTACTCAGCCAAAGGCCTGGTTAAAGAGGAACATTTTCGCCTAGTGCCTAAAGGTGTATAATGAAGGCACCAATTGAACCTCCCTGAGGAGGGCATTCCACAAATGGGGAGGCACTGCAGAGAAGGCCCGTTCTCGTGTTGTCGCCCTCTGGACCTCTTCTGGAGGAGGTGCATGAAGGAGGGTCTCAGAAGATAATCTCAGGGTCCAGGCAGGTTCATATGGAGAGCAGCCAATTTTTTTTATTAGGAATTTCAACATAACATTTTATCAAAAACATATCATCCTCATTTCCCCCCCTTTCCCCCCTCCCCCTCCCCCCCAAAAAGAACCCAACCTCCCACCCACCTCCAGACTTCCCTCAGCCCCTCTCTCTGGTTTTCAGCACACATTATTCTCTGCATATTATAAAATTGTAAAGATCCTTAATTTATCTTTCTGTGACCTGGAAGCTGTACGCCGGCTCCCTCAGCCAATAAAGCAAGATGAGCGCCACAACCCCAGAGTCGGTCATGACTGGACTTAATGGTCAGGGGTCCCTTTACCTTTTATGTTATCAATAAAGGGACATGGGTGGCGCTGTGAGTTAAACCACAGAGCCTAGGGCTTGCTGATCAGAAGTTCAGCGGTTGGAATCCCTGTGACGGGGTGAGCTCTGTTGTTCGGTCCCTGCTCCTGCCAACCTAGCAGTTCAAAAGCACATCAAAATGCAAGTAGATAAATAGGTACCACTCTGGTGGGAAGGTAAACGGCGTTTCCGTGCACTGCTCTGGTTTCACCAGAAGCTGCTTAGTCATGCTGGCCACATGACCCGGAAGCTGTACGCTGGCTCCCTCGGCCAATAAAGCGAGATGAGCGCTGCAACCCCAGAGTCGGTCACGACTGGACCTAATGCTCAGGGGTCCCTTTACCTTTATGTTATCAATAATAAATTTGTGTGTTTATTCAAAACCTGCCAAGGAGTCCAGTTCATTTTGTTGTTTCTTTAAGCACTTTGTAAAAGGTTCCCATTCTTCTTTAAAGTCACAGTTGTCCTTATTACGTAGTTTGTGTGTCAATTTCGCCAGTTCCGCGTAGTCCATCAGTTTCTCTTGCCGCAGTTCTTCAGTTGGGATTTCTTTGTTATTCCATCCTTGTGCTATTAAGACTCTTGCCACCATTGTTGCGTACATGAAGATGTTTTTCAGTTTCCTTGGAAGGTCTTTTTCTACAATCCCTAACAAAGGTGCTTCAGGTTTTTTTACAGAGAGCGGCGGTCCTTGAGGCATTGTGGTCCTTAGTCGTTTAAATAAATCCAGTGCAATACTAATCTCAGTTTTGGTATTTGCTTGTTTTTCACCCTCCCCAAATCTGTTCCAGAGGATTGGGAGGAAACCCAGAACAGATTTAAGGGAAGAAAACAGAAATCATTGCATTGACACAAGTTTCACTTAGTGCTACGTGCAGAATTCCTGAGTTTAGTAGTATTGTGCATGCATATGTGTAATTGTAATTAAAACATTTAGAGCAGAAATGCTTTTATCATTGAAAAGTGGATTGCAATTATTCTTTTGGAAGTTTTAGTGGCTGGCTACTTTGTAAACCTTTCCTAGTTCATGGAATAGGAAAGGGGGATTTAAAATTGACGTCGTCCTTAGCAAAGTTGCACAAATGTGTTTCTATAATTTTACAGATACCCTTCAGTCTTCTTCACAGATCTTAGTACTGTGAAAATCTTAATAAAGTAAATTGAATAGGTTCTAAAAGGAAGAAAAGTATGTCAAATTTGAAGCTAATCAGTTCTGACTTGGAGCAGTTTAGCACATAGTTAGTGGATAGGACTGGATATCTCACCGAAAATGTAATTTTACATTCAGCCTCAGTTAAAGGTGGTCTCTCTGATTTTTTTTTTATTTTAAATCAAATTGTCATTCTGGAAAGAGGAGCTTGGAAGACACAGTAAGTTTTAACAATTTTAATATGCAAGCCAAAGCACATCTCCTTGGAAGTTGGACCTACTCTGTTAAATAAGGCTTGGGTCACCTCCATACTGTACAATTAAAGCACATGCCTTCCCTGAAAGGATCATGGGAGCTGTAGGTTTTTCAAAGGGTGCTGGGAATTGTAGCCCCATGAGGGGTAAACTACAGTCAGCGGCGTAGAGTGGGTTGTCAGCACCCGGGGCAAGGCAAGTAATTTGCGCCCCTAACCCCTAACCTGCCGCCGCTGCCAGCTTCTTCTTGCTGCTGCCTGGGCTGGTCGGGTGTGGTTCTCTCCCGCGCTCAGCGCTGCGCTGGGCGGCCGCTGCACTGTCCCTCCCCCAGATAGTCCCTCCCTCGCTCTCTCTCCGCTCTGCACCGCAACGCACGCCTGGCACCCTCCCCCTCCACAGTGGGCGGCGACCTGGCAGCTCGGATCGGATTCACACAGCCAGCACTGCAGTGAGAGAGAGTGAGTGCGCCAGGTAGGGGCAGAGAGCTGCGAGTGCGAGCGCGCCCCCCCCAAATGTTGCGCCCGGTGCGGCTGGCCCCCCCTGCACCCCCCACGCTACGCCACTGACTACAGTTCTCTGGATTATTGGGGGGGGAGTCACATGAGTTATATGTGCATTCATTGTGCTTTAAATGTATGGTGTGCAGCTATATCTTCATACCAATAACAAACTTAGTTGGTCTCTAAGGTGCTACTGGAAGGCTTATTTTTTTATTTTGTTTTGACTACAGCAGACCAACAGAGCTACCTACCTGTAACTTATTCCTTCTGTTTGTGACAATTATTCTGTCCGTGGTGTTCCTTCCTGTCCTTGTAAAATGTTATGTCTATCTTTTCTCAGCCGATGCTTCCATCATGCCTTGGGTTGAGCTATAAGTTTATAAATCATTTAATGTG
The DNA here is from genome assembly GCF_951804945.1 of Podarcis cretensis. Lineage (NCBI taxonomy): Eukaryota > Metazoa > Chordata > Lepidosauria > Squamata > Lacertidae > Podarcis > Podarcis cretensis. The sequence continues at coordinate 125,157,213 of NC_137170.1, forward strand.
TCAAGATGAAAGAATGTCATTAATATTGCAGTTGTTATATGAAGGTAAAGGGACCCCTGACCATTAGGTCCAGTCGTGGCCGACTCTGGGGTTGCGGTGCTCATCTCGTTTTATTGGCCGAGGGAGCCGGCGTACAGCTTCCGGGTCATGTGGCCAGCATGACTAAGCTGCTTCTGGCGAACCAGAGCAGCACACAGAAACACCATTTACCTTCCCGCAGGAGTGGTACCTATTTATCTACTTGCACTTTGACGTGCTTTCGAATTGCTAGGTTGGCAGGAGCAGGGACCGAGCAACAGGAGCTCACCCTGTTGCGGGGATTTGAACCGTTGACCTTCTGATTGGCAAGTCCTAGGCTCTGTGGTTTAACCCACAGCACCACCTGTGTCCTTTGCAGTTGTTATATAAGGGATAGTTATTTTGTTTTTGTTTTTTAAAAATATTTTTTATTGATTTTTCCATGTATACTTCTTCTAACAATATATCTTTAACAATTTTTCATATTTTGACCCTCCTTCCCTGGACTTCCCCCATACTCCCGTTTTGTTTTATTTCCATACTGTTCACCCTGTGTATTGTTTCCCCAGAATTTTCTCAAAACATATAGTCTTCTTTTTTGTTGTATACAGTTGTGATTGTTTACTCAAACCCTGCCAATGAGTCCATTTCATTATGTTGCCTCTTCATATATGTTGTAAATGGTTCCCATTCTCTTTTAAAGTCTTTGTTGTCCATTTCGTGCAATTTTTCTGTTAGTTTTGCCAGTTCTGCATATTCCATTAGTTTCCCTTGCCATTGTTCTTTCTTTGGTGTTTCTTCTGCCTTCCAAGTTTGTGCTATTATAATTCTTGCTGCTGTTGTTGCACACATAAATAATTTCCAATTTTCTTTTTAGGGATGGTTATTTTGAATGGAATGTAATCGAGAGGAATAAGATCTTGGAATGCTGAAACAAAATAAAGTATCAAACTATCAATTCTAGCATGCGGGAGGCCACCTAAATTATATAATTTGGCATCTGAATGATTGGGATTAGTAATTGTATTGTAATTTGGCATTGTTATAATGAGGCTACCATTGGGTTACTGTAATGGAAAATTAATAAAAATTATTGTTAAATGGATGGTGTGCAACTGCCCCAAGTCAGACCATGGATTCATCTGACTCAGTACTGTCTACACGGAGTGACAGCTACTTTCCAGAGTTTCAGGAAATAATGTCTTCCAGGCGCAACTGAAGATACTGGTGATTGAGCCCAGTTCCCTTCTGCATGCAAAGTATGTGCTCTACCCCCAAGCTGCAGTCCTTCTGCTAAGCATGTTGGATGGGTGACCAGGTTTGGGGACCAGGATAACTGAAGGACTGCCTCTTCCTGCATTGACCTGCCCATCAACTGTGCTTTAAACATATTGTGTGGCTGTGACCTTACTCACAGGATTGCAGTTTCGGTACATTTCGCTTTAGAAGTGGGCTGCTTTGAGAGGCGACTATAAAAGAGCTTGTAAAGTTGACATTTGAGACCCCTGAAGCACCTCCTTTGGGCTGCTTACCTGGCTGATGCACAGCGCTGGGGCAAGCTTCTAGTCTTTACCATAAGCCCTAAACAGCCTCAGCCCAGTATACCTGAAGGAGCGTCTCCACCCCCATCGTTCACTGAGGTCCAACTCCATGGGCCTTCTGGTGGTTCCCTCACTGTGAGAAGTGAAGTTACAGGCAACCAGACACAGGGCCTTCATGGTAGTGGCACCCACCCTGTGGAATGCCCTCCAATCAGATGCCAAAGAAATAAACAACTATATGCCATTTAGAAGACATCTGAAGGCAGCCCTGTTTGGGGAAGTTATTAATGACTGATGTTTTAATGTATTTTTAATCTTTTGTTGGAAGCTGCCCAGAGTGGCTGGGCAAACCCAGCCAGTTGGGGGAGGGGGTATAAATAATACAATTATTATTATTATTATTATTATTATTATTATTATTATTATTATTATTATATTACACCCAGAGTTGGTAAACACCAGCATTGGGTGAGTGCATGTCATTGGACAGCTGCACTGTCTTCTAAATAACAATGGATACCCAGCCCATCTTTCTACTTCCTGTCCAGCTTCTTTCATATTTTGAAGCTCCAGTCAAATCTGCCTTTGCTTTCCCCCCCTCCCTCCTTCCTGGCTGTGGTATAATTTATCAGTCTGCTCTCGTGCTGCTCACCTCTCAAGCAGTTACCATTAGATCATGACAAAGCGATCTTGTGTGGAACATGACCTTTTGTTTCAAGTAATTTGTCTTGGGTTGGGGATATCAAACCATAACCATCCCATGGCCCCAGTACTCTCCCTTTGCCATGCCCATGCTTTTAAATCATGAAAAAAGTACCTTGGCAAGAAAACAAAAATAGCAAGATTAAATCAAAATAATAAATGGGGGGGGGGAACTATAGTAAAGATTTGGGTTTCCCTCCATTTACTCCTTTTTATTTAATCTTGCTATTTTGATTTCTTTCTTTCTTTTGCATTTGGTGGATCCTCTTCCCCTTCGGATAGTTCTAGTCTGTGGAGTTCACTGTCTCAAGTGATTTCATTCTGCCACTGAATGCTTGGCGCTGTTAAATTCTTAGTGCTTTTGTATATGTGATTTAGTCTGTCCCAAGTGATTTTTATTTATTTTATTGCCAAACCTGTCTGCCTTATTAAGTCATAGTTAATGCGTTTGACTGGGTGTGTTTATCACACAAACACACAGTGCTGCCTGCTGCTAAACTACAGTACTATTCTGGGCAGAAGCACTCCCTGATTTTCTAAGCAGCAAAGTATCAAATGACACATTTTGTTGTTTGAACAAAATTATCATAAGGTTATCATAAGCATCTTAAATAGCAGAGACATCACCTTGCCAACAAAGGACCATATAGTTAAAGCTATGGTTTTCCCAGTAGTGATGTATGGAAGTGAGAGCTGGACCATAAAGAAGGCTGATCGCTGAAGAATTGATGCTTTTGAATTATGGAGTCCCATGGACTGCAAGAAGATCAAACGTATCCATTCTTAAGGAAATCAGCCCTGGAAGGACAGATCCTGAAGCTGAGGCTCCAATACTTTGGCCACCTCATGAGAAGAGAAGACTCCCTGGAAAAGACCCTGATGTTGGGAAAGATTGAGGGCACAAGGAGAAGGGGACGACAGAGGACAAGATGGCTGGACAGTGTTCTCAAAGCTAACAACATGAGTTTGACCAAACTGCGGGAGCCAGTGGAAGATAGGAGTGCCTGGCGTCCATGGGGTCATGAAGAGTTGGACACGATTAAACAATAACAACAACAAATCATAAGGTTGTTGCACTGAGAACATGACACCTAGTATGGTAAGGTCTCCCCTAGCAAAACACTTGCTCAAATAGAAAAGACAGCTCCAAAAAATTGAAAAGGCACTCTGCTTATTCTGTACAAAATTAGTGTTTTGCCGTCATATCATTCCATTGTGGGCCAACTGGAAGAAGTCATTCGAAACAGACATTTGCATCCAGTGATCTTGTCGTCAGAGTCCCGCTTAGGATTTCACACAGCTGGGGCACTGCCACTGTGGTTTGAGTGACTGAGAGCAAAGCTACAGCACTCCTGAGAATGTGAAAACTTTTTCCCTGGTCTGTGAATTATCCTTTAGGAACAAAAATACGTGTAGAGATTCTTTTCTCTATTGGACAAAGGAATATTTGTACAGAACACCCTGTGTTGCACTTGAATATGATTTTGGTATTGCATACACAGTGTAAAAATCTATATTTCAAGAAATGGACACTTGGTGGAATATAAATGTCTTATTTTTATATTTGGTCTTGGGGAAGTTCTATATAACTGCCTACAGAGCTGTGTGAGGTGTGTTTCTTTATTTCCCTGTATTCCTTTGTGTTGTGTTTACAGACTGAAAACAATGACTCGCTTTCCCTCACTTTGCATTGTGTTTCCTTTGCACTGAAATGAACGGTGTGAAACGATGTGATGATAACATCATTCATTATGTAAAATTTCACCACAGGGGCCTGTGAGGCGAATAATGTTCTTTTTGTAGGAAACTGAACCGCAGCAGAACAGAAACAGTGCTGTGTGCAACATATGGATGGTGGAAAGGAAATTGATAGTCATATGTGTTCTCAGAGTGCCAGAGGTTAATGTCACAAAGAGCACTGCATAATATGCATTTGGACAATGATATGTCATATTCAAATGGTGACTTCATATCTAAGCTTGTTCCAAAACCATCAAGTTCAGATGTAATGGAAAGGTAAAGTTACAAGACTTCCTGGCTTGTCCGTTTGCTCATGTGAAGGGAAGAACAAAGTGACTGTAGTGGCTTGGGTCTCTCCCACAAATGTGAGATGACTCCGGCAGTCAATTATTTCAGATTTATTGTCCAAACAAACAAACAAACCAGGTCGGAGCTCAGCTAATCTCCGTCATCCTCAGATAGCACAGTTGCAGGAACTTAGCTGCACCCCTTTCCCCCCCAACAGGAAAACCCCCACCTTCTCTTCCTTTCCTTTTTGCACTTCTCATAAAGTCTCATGATCCTATGAGATTTTGGAGAGGGCACTGCTGGTATTCCTGGGTCTAAGTCACTGTGTGGGCTGAGAAACTGCATAATTTAACTCTGGCTCTCCCTTCCGTTATCCCTGTGCCCAGAGATCAAGTTACGGCTGCTCCCTGCTGCTTCTCCCCTCTGCATTCCATTCTTATCTGCTCTTTCTCTATGCCAGCGTTGTGATTCAAGGACCCGCCACCCACTTGGGGATAAGAAAGACACAAGGACACAGTATGTTAGGTTAATGGGCTAAAAAAGGCCACAACTTTATTGATTACAAGATGTGAGAGGTGTTGGCTTAGGCATTGGATAAAACAACAGAACGTGACTCCACCCCTTCACGGAGGGGTGAGTCTAAGAAGGGTTAACCACCAGTGGGAGGAGCCTGTTGATGCAAATACAACTGAAAGCTCCCCCTGATGTCACCGGGGGTCGTGCCATGGCCCTAGCCACCAGCAAGGGCATCGGACAGGATCCACAACCCCCAGATTCCTTTACTGGAATACCCATAAAGTGGAGGGGTAGGCGATGGCCACACCATGCCCTTCAATACACAAACATATTCCAATGCCTAACCGCCAATACCTAAAAGTTGTGGCAATTTGCTACGAGGTAGGTGAAAAACCAAGTGCCAATTTGCCAGTTGGATAAAAATTCCTACCAGGCCTCTTGGACAACCAAGGCAATCAACCACAGCTCCATAGCAAGGTCAAGAACCAAGCAATGAACTAAAGGGAGGGCGGGTGGGTGATCTGATGAAAACCAGCAGCAGAATGAAAGGGAAGTGCTGCCATGGCCAAATGTGAGTGGCAAAACCCCACCCCCAAGCCTCCACCTGATGGGTTGTCTACCTGGGGGTATTGGCTACCTGGAGGCGTGCAGTGGCAGCAAGGCCCGCTGGGCAGGGGCTGGAACACCCCCTGCCAACGCAGGAAATGGCTCCTGCTCACAACTCCTCCCCTCTGTAAGGAGGAGAGGCTTTCTCATTCCATGTCATTGAAGGAACATAGCTGACAGTGACTTTATGTCGGGGCATAAGGCTCATTTATATACTAAGTTATGTTTGCCTGAATGTCTGAACTTCGGTTTGGGCTAAGAAATAATATAGACTACCACCATAATTCTTTTGAGGGGTAAGAGTAAAATATGTATCAGCCGAGTCCAATCTAAATTGAAAGCAGTGGCGGAGCTTCATGTTCTGGCACTGGAGGGGCAGAGAACAGGCGGGGTGGGGCTGGCGCGTGTCTTGGGGGGTGCATTGCCCACAGGGGCGTGGTGCATGTCCTGGGAGCAGGGCGCTCTGCCCACGGGGGTGGGGCACACGTCCTGGGGCAGGGCGCCCAGCACAGGCGGGGGGCAGCTGTGAATGTACCCCACCAGGACCGCGCTGCCAGGGGCGGTGTGCTCCCCCCGCAATCCTCTTCCTCCGCCAGTGACTGAGAGATGTGTGTGCATCTGTGCATCATCCATCACTAGATAATATTCTGTGGTAACAGAATAATGTCTAATGGAAAATATTCTGGAAAAGAGCCAGGCTTCTACATTCCACTTAGAGACATAAAATATCTTCAGTGTGTTTAATTGGTGCAAAATATCTAAATAAGCAGGAAGAGAACAAAATTGCAAACCCAGCACAAGTGTCAAATTGCTGTAAAGATCACACATGAGAAAGAGAGAGAGAGAGTGAGAGAGAGAGAGAGAGAGAGAGAGAGAGAGAGAGATGGGTGAAAGAGAGATGATTAGGATCCATTAAATTAATGTACCACCTTGAAGTATTTGAAGGTCAGTGATTGGCATGAAAAAGAAAATGACAAAAGAAAGATCTTTTGTGATGAAAAATATTTCTGAAGACAAGCAACACTCCTCCACCCATTGACCTCTTTTCAAACTGCCAGGATTCAGCACTTAGGTTCATTCTAATAGGCTTGAAGGCTTGGGAGGCAGGTGATGAGCATTCACACGACCAAAAGAAAACCTGGACCTGTCCTCACAGGGAACAGTATAACTGTGCTTGTATGAATTCCCCTTCAGATCTTCCCACTTAATACAGGAAGGTTGGGGGATGGAGAAGCGATGGGGAACTTGTGCCCTCTTAGCACCTTGTCCCCAAATACAATCAATGAATAGGGCACTCTTGTTATTTAAAGCAAACCCTTCAAATGTACCTTGACTGAAAGTAAACAGATTGCCTGTATTCCTTTCTTAGCCTCTCTACAGCTTTTTTGTAATGCTAACTTACAAGTCTGCTAATAAAAGAGACTTCCCCTCCTCTAAAGCTTAACACAGCTTTTCATTCATTCATCTGCTTACCTACCCTGTCAAACCCAAAATAATTATACGCAGTTAGCATGGCTTGAATATTTATAGAAACCTCTCCTGCCTCCCCACCTCACCTCCAACACATCCACAAATACACAAATGAAGCATAGACTTATGAGATTAGCAGGCAAATAAACCCAACGTAAGGTTGATTAAAGCATGCTTAGCAGCAGCGTATAGCATTGTCACACTTGTGTAGCCAATTTCATGTAACTGGGAATATCCAATTACACACACATATATATATGAAGCATGGCAAACACTGCAGTGCACCAGGGTTAGCAGCCAGTTAAAATATATAGAAAGTTAAGTTGCTTCAAATTTGATTTTTTGTTTTCTAACCTCAAGGTATATTTCATGTCAAGTTCTAGAGAAGACAAGAGAATGTTTTAAAGTGGAACAAACTGGGCCAACCCTCTCCAAGCCTTTTAATGTTCTCTAAGCCTTTCTACCCCTCTCTCCAAACTTTTCCAACCCTCCCTGACCCTCTCAGGCCTTCTAAACCCCCAGCGTTTGGTAATCTTCAGTAATATGCTTCCTTAAAGGTAAAGGGACCCCTGACCATTAGGTCCAGTCGCGGCCGACTCTGGGGTTGCGGCGCTCATCTCGCTTTATTGGCCGAGGGAGCTGGCATACAGCTTCTGGGTCATGTGGTCAGCATGACTAAGCCGCTTCTGGTGAACCAGAGCAGCGCATGGAAACGCCGTTTACTTTCCCGCCGGAGTGGCACCTCTTTATCTACTTGCACTTTGACGTGCTTTCGAACTGCTAGGTTGGCAGGAGCAGAGACCGAGCAACAGGAGCTCACCCTGTCACGGGGATTCGAACAGCCGACCTTCTGATCAGCAAGTCCTAGGCTCTGTGGTTTAACCCACAGCGCCACCCGCATCCCTGGCGGAAGTGCCTGCATCACCCCAAATCTGGTGCTGAACCCTCTCTTGTCCTCTCCAGCCTCTCTGACCCTCCCTCATCCTTTGCAACCCTCTCCACCTGTCTCAAACCCCTCTAACCCTCTCCAACCTTTCTTGAGCCAATGGAAAGCTCACAAGAAAGTGCAACTGAGTGCAACACCTTTCTCAAAACTTGTGGTTACCAGCAACTGGTATCCAGGTGCATCCTGCCTGTGAGAGCTTCTGGAGTGATGGAGGTTTCTGTTTCATCATCAGTGCCGAAGTGAGACCAAGCTGCCCGTCTGATCACCTGCTTGTGAAGGCAGCAGAGATCAGCAGGGTAGCATTGCTCACCTGGCTTCCCAATGCTGAGCACCACTACTGGTTACCGAGAGAGTGAGGCAACAGGGAGCTCTGCATGGTGCAGGCACCGCAGTGGGAGCAATGGGCTGGTTCTGTGCTCACACTGCACCAAGCTCCTTCTCAGTAACCAAACACAATGCATGGCATTGGGATGCCAAGTGACAACACCCCCCCCCTCCTGACTTCTACTGGTGGAATACAGTGGCGTAGCGTGGGTGGGGCAACCTAGGCAGTTGCCCTGGGTGCAAAATTCTAAGGGGTGCATTTTTTTTATAAAAAGAAAGTAGTAATAACAAATAAAAATTAGCGCACCCTCCTCCTCACACAGAAAATCTCCCAGTGTTCACATGGGCTGACTAAGGAGTGGATTTGGGTCACGGTTGGTTGTCAGGGTGCCTTCTGCTCAGACTTTAGAAAGATACCCATTCCTGACCAATCCTCCTGTCCTGCTCTCTGCTGTGCTCGAGTCTCACAGGACACTGTGGCTGCCACTCAGGTTGTTTGCTGATTTATTGCCCCTTCATTCCAGCTTATTGGTGGGCGGTGCCGACAATATTTGCCCTTTCCCCGGGCACTGACATCCCACGCTACACCACTGGTGGAATGGGGATGAGTGCATGACCTTTTTTTTCACCTCAGGCAACAAAATGCATTTGACTGATGCTGTACGTGCCTCATCTTTTCTTTCCATGCCTGGGTGACAATGTTTTAAGCCTAGTATTGCTGCCTGGTTTCATTTACTTTATGTAATACAACTAACCCAGAACCTTCAGGATACAGCAGCATAAAAATGGGCATCTTAACACACGGTAGCCAACAAGTCTTGCCTGCCGAGAAGAATGATAAGAAGAATGGTGTGTGTGTTGTTATGCTTCTCTGTTGATGTGCCTAGTATGATAACAGTAATTTCCTGCCCTTATTTCTTTTGTTCTATGAGCTGTTAATCTATACACCATATTCTTTCACTGCCATAGAATATTATCATTTATAAAGCCTTTTTATTGGGATTGTTATGAAGTTTCATCATTTTTTAAGTGCTGGCTCCAAATGTAGATATTCCACAGAGAGCAGTGCCGGCATGTTCTAATCCAACAATCTGGTTTAGCAATCAAACAACACGTGCCACCATTTTATTCCAGAACTGAGAAAACCACAGTGTTGCTCCAGTGTCTCACAATGCAGCTCAGTGCATACCAGCTTAGTATGGGAAGGAGTCCCATGTTTCTCTGTGTCAGTAACCTCTGGCAAGCCACTGGCCTGAAACTAAAAGCCACAGCCAGTCACTCATGGCAGTGTAGTGCTGGAGGGCCCATTGGCCTGGCTCCAGGTAAGGCACTTTTTTGGGGCTACTTTCCTATGGGAATCATCTATGGATTCATGTATGGATTTGCATCAGATTAAATACAGGGAGCCCCATCAGCTGTTTAGAGTGTTATGGCATCTACATTTCATGTTTTATTTGCCTGTGGTCTTATTTGTTGAGGAAACATGGATGTTCTTCAACTGAAGAACTTCAAGAGAGAACACCAGCATTTGTTTAGGGATCTGTAGAGACCAGGAGTTATTATTATTTCATTATTGTTAATTAAATTTCTATATCACACTTCCTCCGAATGAAGGTGCCAGGCAAGCCTCCTTCGGGAAAGCATTCCACAAGTCGGGAGCCGGTGATGGCCTGGGATTCAGACTCGGAGGCTGAACCTGAGGAATCCCAGCCTGCACAGGAGTCCCCGCCTCCAGAACCAGCTGAGCCGGGGCTGGGACTTGAGCCTGAAGGGTCCTCACCTGTGCCGGATCCTCAGGTGCAGGCACCAGCTGAGTCTGCTCTGCCTCCTGAGGTGATGGAGGACCCATTGCCTGCAGGTGCTCCACTCTCAGCCCCGTCAGGGGAAGCTGAGGTTGCCTCTGGGTCTGGTAACTCTCCAGCCTCTCCTGAGCTGCAGAGGCTCAGGGCAGAGAGGCAGAGGGAACTAAGTTCCTGCAGGAGAAGTGCTCGCCTCCAGGCCAGAAGAGGCGAGTCACTTGTGGACCGGGGCTGCCCTATGCCTCGGGGCAGATAAAAGCCAGCCAGCCCCAGTCCCAGGTTGCAGGAGCAACATTGTTGGTAGCCTGTTCCTGCCTGCACCCTGTCCTGCTCTTCTGCCAGAGTTCCTGACCTCACCCGACTCCCTGCCTTGGACCCCGCTTCAGCTTTGACGGACAGCCTCCATACCACACCCTTGACCTCGGACTGGACTCAGATCTCGCCGCATGGTTAACCCTCGGGACCAGCACAGAGCCACTACATGAAAGGCCTGTTCTCATGTTGCCGCCCTCCAGACCTCTTGCGGAAGAGGCGCGTGAAGATGGTCCTCAGATTATGATTGCAGAGTCCAGGTCGGTTCCTATGGGGAGAGTGGGTTTCTCTCACACTGCAGGTGTTTTGTGTGTACTGGAAAGGAAGGAAGAGGATAGTGGGAATTCAGGTGAACCCCTTTGCATGTTAAAAGAACGCATGGGGGTGGGGTCACATGGCCAGGTGGCCTAACCCTGCTGGTGACCATGTCCCCTGCTGGTCACACATTCAGCAAGCATGAGAAGGGACCTTATGGGCACACTGATGTACACACAGAAAAGGGGAATCTTGACTGGTACAGGATCCCACATTGGAGGGCAATGTGCATACACCATGGTCACTATATGTGTCCAGGCTCTGGCAAGGCTTCAGGGAATTACGATCCCTCCCCCGGGGGCAATCAAAAGGCAGATAACCGAAATGTAATTTATTCAGTATTCAGAGAGCGACAGAGGAGCGCTGTCTCTATAATGATGGCGTTGCTTCAAGTAAAGTTGCACCCCTTCAGTCCCTCCTAATATACGTCACCCCTGTGCAGGCTGGTCAGTGCTTTCTGCCTCTGAGATTTCTGTTCTGCTACTCGCACAGCCCATTTGGTTTTGGGAGGGGGAGTCGGGAATGCTTTCAGGGGACACTGAGTCTGTTAACTGCCTCTTCCCCAATGCTTCTCCTTCCTCCTGCTCCCGCAGTATATCCCAGCTTTTTCCCTCGTCAGCCTCTGAACTATGCCCTTTGGCAAACCACTGTTCTAAATCTACACTTCCTCCTCTTCCTGGGAAGGTGCAGAGAAGGGGGGCGGTTCCCACCATTCCTCCTCAGTCCAGCCCCTGACATATGTGCAGAAGGAAAGAATGGATGTTGAGGATGACTCCATCCCCCCAAACAAATGAAGGGTGTTTCTCTGGGAGACCTACAGTAGCATTGTCTACTGTTGTGGATTGTCACTGTGCTTTTGTCAAGAAGAGTGAAGCGGTGGCTGCTGAATTTCTCTTATTTGTTCAAAGTACTTTAACACTATGCACAATGTGGATTTATCAGAGTGCTTCATTTAACATTGGAAAGCAAGGTTTGAAAGGCAATATGAGTAGCAGGCATCACATCGGAGCAGGAAAAAGAAACAATTTCTAGACACTTTAACGTGGGGCCATTTAGCCATCAGCAAACATGCCAACACAGCTTTTTATATAGGTGCCGTGATCAACACCATCTAGATAACTGCCTCCATATCTTACTGAATAATCTCTTTAAAACGTGTATGTTATAATTCTGAATCCACATAGAAAACATAGTGCTTGATGTCAGAGGAAACTCGATAGTGGAGAAGTCTAATGTTCTTAAAGGCACAACTTTTTTTTAATTAAAAATAAATATACTCCATAGGCATGTTGAAAACTCCATATAGGCAGCTCTTTACTTCGAGTGCCCATTAGTGCTAAATTGGAGGAGGATCCATAGACCAACATACAAAAGTCATTTGAAAATAATTGAATTTAAAGTGGTGGGCGATTCAGATTGTCCTTCAAGAAAGAAGGATAAAAGGGAAGGTGGGTTTTTTAAATATATATATATATATACTGTTCCCATAAAAATTATTTTCCTATGAATAGGAGAAATGCCACATTTTTTTATGAATTTTGCTTTGTTGAATCAAATGATCAGAAGTTTTAGCATTTCTCTTAGCAAATCAATAATTCAGCTAGCCAGCCGCACATCTTAACCCCTCTGTGACCCTGCCTACATTGATTTTAGCCCACACGTTGCTGCAGGAAGCTGTAACATCCATGTACAATCCTGAGGTGGGCTGAGATAATAGCCATTAGCTTGCAAAGTCAAATGAGCACATAAGCAAGATACAAATAAACCTTACAGATGCACTGGCAGTTGCTTTCCTCCTACCTTCATGCAAGCCAGCAAACAAACAAACTAGGAAGTCTTCTAGACTAGGAAACTTTGTTTAATAGTTTCAAAACACCAACTTCAAACCATAGTTTCCTTCTACCAGCTATCAAAATTAAGTTGAACAGTAGAGCTGTGCAAAGAGCTGGTTGGAATTTGAAGGTTCTGAGACTTGATACCCCACTTATACACTTTGTCCTCCCATCCATGAAGACTTATGAGACAAAGGCATTGGAATTATGGTTATATTTATTTATTAATATCAAAGCCTGGAGGAATGGCAAACTGAATCCAGAAGCAATGAGAAAGTGAGAATTTTGTCTAAACCTACTGTGACGTTATCATATATGAGAGAGTGCTGGACGTGAAATAGTTAAACAGGTTGCCCAGTCAGGACCCAGGGGGTGGAATCAGTGGGATTGTAAAACCAGCTCTGGGAGGGGCAAAGGGGGGAGTTGGTGGAGGAGTTTGTTGAAGTGTTTGTTGAGGAGTATGTTGGGAGTTGGGTGGGTGGTTGGAGTGGGAGTAAATTGGGCTAGAGTTGTGGGTAGGTTGAGTTAGTGTAACAAAATAGGCTGAGTCAGGAACAGTTAGGGGTTAGGTAGACAAGTAAATATTGGAAAGGTGGTTTAGTGAGTGAGAGCAGGCAGCGAAAGTTATAAGTCTGGATAGGCACCCCATGAATGTAATTGACTGATACTGCCTACGAAACCACACGCTTGTTAAACTACAGTAAATAAACAAAAGTTTATGTTTCAATTTAACCCTGACTGGACTCAGTATTGCCCCAGGTAGGGCCACGGTGGTGGCAGTGAGAGATAAAGTAGACGGTGAAACATCCGGGGACCCTGTGTGATCGCCACACCTACCTCGAGTGTGATCTAGCTCTGGTAGAGAAGTATTCCTCCAGACCACTGGACTTGTGAATAACAGTGGCTGTCCGGCAAAAGATGGCGAGGAAATGACTCTCTTTGTGCTAGGTGAACCTGGGAAATAAACTGACACATGCACTCAGGCTCTGCTGTCCAGCATATACCCAAAATGTGTACACTAGGCCTCAAGGGCACCCTCAAGGCTCACCAGAAATAAAGCTGGAACATCCCCAAGGAGTGACTTGAAACCAGCAGTGGTTCAGGATATCTGAAACTTTTGTCCTTCACTTCCTCACTTGCCCAGATTCAGTGCAACTACGGTAATTCACTCCAGAATGCCAATTGAATTATTCCCAGCAGTGTGGAGAAGACAGGAAGGGTGTTGAGAGGCAGTCAAGGATTCACCTACAAAAAACCAAAAACAAAACCCCTACCTAATGCTAACAGGCAACTTGGCAAAGTCCACACCACATATGGGGGGTTGGGTGTAGGAAAATTGCAAGAAGGAACAGCTTGGAGGAGTAGATTTCTAAATCCAGGCTCCCACCTCTTCCTGATTGTCCCTTTGGACACACATGTATTCCCCACCCCACCCCAGTCAGGCTCCAAAATCATCTTTGAGAATTGGATGGAGGCAATCATTCCACACTGAAACCATGAGAACAATATTTGTAAATAATTACATACAGTATGTCCCATGGCTTTGATCCAGCATCCAGTGATCTTTGTGGGATCAACAGTGGGTGCTGAAATTTTGCACGCCTAACAATTTTGCACTGGGGGGAACTGACCCTGTGCCCCCACCCCCATGCTACACCACTGCTTGACCATTGACAGTGCTAACTGGGAACTGAAGGGAATCACAGTTAAAACATCTGGAAGAAGAAGAGTTTGGACCTGATATCCTGCCTTTCACTCCCCTTAAGGGGTCTCAAAGTGGCTAACAATCTCCTTTTCCCTTCCTCCCCCACAACAAACACTCTGTGAGGTGAGTGAGGCTGAGAGACTTCAGAGAAGTGTGACTGGCCCAAGGTCAGCCAGCAGCTGCATGTGGAGGAGCGGGGAAGTGAACCCGGTTCACCAGATTACGAGTCCACCACTCAACCACTACACCACACTGGCATCCAGGTTGGGGAAGGAGTGATAAAATATCTGGAAACTTAGGAAAGCAAACATGTGGGTTGCCGTTGGCAGATGACCTGTCTTCACACCCACTTGACACTCAAGTCTCAGGAAAGCAATGGAGTGTAATGATTATTCCCTGGTTCGGATTGCTCTGTTGGCAACCGTCTGCGGTAAGTTGCCCTTTTCCCATGTGTAGTTCTGAAATACTGTTAGGTAAGCAATGAAACAGTACAAGACTATCAACATTAAGTATTCAGAAATCACAATATTTTGCTGTGTTGATTTCTTTCTTTGCCTTGAGCTCCTTCCCCTTCAGGCTATCCCTGGGATACTGTTTGTTTTCAAACTATTTCCCCATCAAACACGAATTGGGGGGAGGGGACCTGCCTGAAATGTTTGAAAGAAAGCTGAGTACACACACACACACACAAATACACACACACACATACCCTTGAGTAAGTCAAAGGCACATTTGAAGAAGACAAATATTTGTCTTCCTCAGTGGATCTGTTTTCTCTCCCTATAGGTGGCACTTTCCCTCCTCAAACAGTGATAAAACACACACATATAACACAGTAGCAGCAGCAGTAACAAAAACAGCAACAACCACAACGACAACAGTGTTGCAGTGAGGTATACTTGCTGAATACACATTATGATAAAAAAGTGTTTTTCAACAACAACAAAACGAAGATGTGAAGGAAATTGTTCCTTCCATTGACTAGTGCTGGCAGGACATGGAGTCAGATGAAGTCAATTTGACCTGAGGCCAAATCAGAAAGGAAGTGTTTTGCACTTAGCGAGTCCAGAACTGTTCTTCCATAGAAAGTTTTGTTTGAAGGAAAGACGATCGAACGCTTACATGCTCCAGTCTTGTACAGGTGGCTCACGTGTCAAAAATAGACAGCTGCGTTATACTCAGGCAGATCATTGATCCATCTAACTCAGGCCATTTTCACACCACACATTTAAAGCACACTGATACCACTTTAAACAGTCCTAGCGACCCCCCCAAAAGGATTCTGGGAGCTGTGGCTTGTTAAGGGTGGTGATTCTGAAGTAAGAGCAGCGAAACAGCAGCTAAGAAGCTCAAATCCTATACAGTAGTACCTCTGGATGCGAACGGGATCTGTTCCAGAGCCCCGTTTGCATCCAGAAGCGAACGCAATCCGAGTCTGCATGTGCGCAGGTCACGATTCGCCGCTTCTGCACATGGCGTTATGTCATTTTGACTGTCTGTGCATGCGTGAGTGGTGAAAGCTGGAAGTAACGCGCTCCGTTACTTCTGGGTCTCCAGAGCGCACAAGCCAAAAATACTTATCCTGAAGCTACTTCAACGGGAGATATGACTGTATATGACTGGCACCCTCCTTTGAAAATCAAACCAATGTGCAGACTTTAACACTTAAAAACTTTACTCACAGAAACTTATCATTATACATGAATTAAAGCATAATATTTAATCTCACATGCTTTTCCAAGCATGGGCTTACAGTCTCTTCTTCTAACTTCCAAATGACCATATTTCCCTCTATTTCCAGAGCTCAGCCTTCTGTATCTCAGGCCACGTTTTGCAGCTCCTATGAGAGATTTCTACTTTCGCCTTCTCCTGTGGCTTTGCTCTCTTTCTTTCATGCAGAGAAGACGCACTCCAACACTCTATTCAACTTAGCAGTGTTCACAGTGGCTTCTAAAGCACAGTTATCTTGCTACACATAAAATGAAGTCTCGCCTTCACTAGATACCTCCCATGTGACCATAAGCTATCTATGTTATGTATGAGATTTGTTGGCTTAATGTAATTAGGCAAAGGATTTAGAAAGTAAGAAATGTTAGATTCTTATGTTAGATTGTTTCATTGATGGTGTGTGAGAATGTGAACCCAAGATCTCTGTTTAGATAGAATTTAATACCACGAGCCATTTGTTTTAGCCATTTGTTTTGGAATGCAGGGGCAACAGGGGCAAAAGGTGATCTGGTAATTAAGGTGCCTTGTTGAGGCAAATGTAAGATATATGGCTACTTGTCTGCTATTTATGGATAGAAGGAAATATAGATCTTTGTCTCCCATAAAAGATAATAGGAAATGGGTGTATCTTTTATGATTGGTTCTAGCAAACAGCCAATAGGAATTTCAACCAGGCTGATTGGACAGAGGCAGCCAAAGGAGGAGCAAGGGAGCTGGGCTGAGGAAATATAAGTGCTGGCCATCAGGGCTGGAAGGGACAGAGCTTTGGTAACCATATACCACTGTGCCTATCATTTATTTGTCTGACAAATAAATTATTATTTTAATTTCTTTATTGCTGCATTGAATATTTCATTCCAGCTAAGCGTTAACCACAAGCAGGGTGCTACAGTGGAACGCTCTGTCTCATGAGAACAGGGCCCTGCAGGATCTGATTTCTTTCTGCAGGGCCTGTAAGACAGAGTTGTTCCGCCTGGCCTTTGGCTTGGAGCCAATTAGATTCCCTCCCCCTCTTTCTTTTTCCTTTTTCCTTTTCTCCTCCTGTGATGAGGCTGCATTTTAATATTTTAATGTTTCAATATTTTAATTGTTGTATTTTAATCTTGTTTTTAAGTTGTATTCATTCAACTTGTTTTTATTATTGCTTGTTAGCCGCCCTGAGCTTGGCCTTGGCCGGGGAGGGCGGGGTATAAATAAAAATTATTATTATTATTATTATTATTTGCATTTACTACTCAGGAAGCCGCCTTACAATCCATTGTCTTCATTGACTGGAAATGGCTTTCTGAAGATGCTGGCATTTGAACCTGGCATTTCTCACATGCAAAGCAAGGAATTTGCCACTGAGCTTCCCTGCTTAAACACCAGCAGTTTATTACTTTCTCCAGTGAAGAATGTCTGTTCTCTTGTTTCCCCAAGCATCTGTAGGAAATTAATGGGCTGTGGGTGGTCATCAGCACCATTGCCAAAAAACTGTTGGATACGAGTAATGGATGATGTTTCATAAATATCCCTTATCCACTACCCAAATGGCAATTAGGCCCATTTCCTCACTGGAAGCTGCAATCCCTTATTTATTTGGCAGTAAAATGATTAGCTCTTTTAAAGAATTGCAAGATGGCTTAATCAATACAAATGCTGTTTATATTGTCCCGATAATGATCCATTATCTCTTATAATCAGATTCTGGAGTGCCCTCAGAGTATGAAGGCATCTTTTTAAAAAATAAAATAGAATGAGCATCGCATCTTCTGTAATGGGTGCACTGAAAGGCTAAGGAGTTTTCCCCCCCTCCCTGTCTTAGCCATAATACCGACCACATTATCATCTTGCTGTTCTGCAAAATGACTAAAAAGAGACAATAACTGTTGCATACAGTAGAGGTTTATTGGAAATTGCTATTAGAAACAGAAATGATACACACGTACACACTATGCAGCAAGAGATATTCAAAATAATATAAAAGCCCACTGCTTTTTCCATTGCGTTGCCATACATCTGGGTTTTCGCTTTGGCAAAATTACCCCCCAAAATTACACCCCAAATCATTTTCCTGATGTATGGCAAGCCTACACAGAATACCCGCCCCAGCTCCTGCCCATACCCCCCCCATCCCCTGTACAGAAAAGAGACCCAAACTTTTTGTGTACACACCAACTGATTAACAAGCACAGTCTTAAGTGATCAGCGAACAGTTGCAATAATGCTTACTTCTCGCTTTCCCCTCCAACATTTACAACAAATTACGTATTGCTTCTGGAAACTCCTAGGCCTTCAAGAGATATAACTGATGGTGCTCTTTCGCCAGAAGCATATTTACATCCACTACGGGTCTGTGCGTAGCTTCTATACATTATGTATAGATTAAAAATGGCTTTCCATTATCCTCATAGGATAAGATAAGCATTAAACATATGTTTGAAACATCTATGGCAAGCTCTACTTATCCCGGCTTGCAAGTCATCACCATTTGTCAAGAGTCAGTGACAGGACAGCGTAACTTGTATGCACTGAGAGCTAATTGCAAGAACTCCAAGCTCAGGAGATTTCCAGATACTGTTTTCACCAGCACCAGCAACCATCTCAGTCATTTGGAAACCTTAGTAACGAAAGACTAATAAGCTAAATAATAATAGTCATAATAATAAATAGTATTCAACTAAGTTTTACTCGTACTAAGTTAGATCCATTTATTTTAGTGGGTACACTCTGATTAAAACTTAGTTGAATCCTACCCACTAATCATAGCTTCAGGCTTGATGCTGTAGGAATGGTGGCTTACTATTGATATCTACAATATTCAGATATCGGTGTCTTTTCTGGTTAATTTCTCCCTGGGAACTGTGGGGTCACGGGGTCTTGGCATGCAACTCCACTCTGTTCTTTGCAGGCCCACTGAAGTCTGCCCCCCCCCAACTGTGAGCAATTGACAGGTCCGTCTATTCTGAAGATGGATGGTGAAGGTAGAAACCCACCCTGCTATCTGCTTCAACCTCCCATCCTACAAGGGTAGGCGGTTCTGATGGCCTCTGTGAGTGGGAAAGAGGTGTCTAACTGCCTGGTGAAAGTATCTCCTCCCCATATATATATTTTTTTCCTTTTTTTGTAAATACTGTAAAATATGAATGCGAAAAAATAGCCCGGAGATCTTTCAGAAATTTGACTCATAAATCATTTCCATAATGATACTGCTATTGACGAATGGGGAATTCCATGGTGGAATCAGCTCGTTAGGAGTTATGGTTAATGAGAGTAATGTGATGCAGGCTATCATAATGATATTTGTGCCACAGAATGAGAGGTGTGGAATATGAAATCAGGCCACCAAGGCGGCCTGATCCTAAGCAGGTTTACTCAGAAGAAAGTTCATAGTGTTTGGATGGGACTATCTGCCTTTCTGGTAAGAATGCTTAAGTTTACAGCTTTAATTTGCTCGTTTGTAGTTATGCAAAACAAGTCCCAGGCTTATGCATCACATAAAGGCCATCATTCAACATGGTCCAAACAAACAAGACCATATGTCTATGCCTATATCTATATCTATATCTATCTATATCTATATCTATAGCGCATTGAAGAGGTGATAAAGTCCCATCTGAATCCTCCAAGAACAAAGGTAAGGTCTTGTTAGTAAAATATATTAATGAGTAAAATAGGTTCACAAGACCTATCTATTTATTCAAGCTTTTCCAGTTGAATGTTTCCTGGTTATGATAATTGTTACATTTTTTGTATATATATTTTTTAAATTATAGATGGAATTCTTTTTGAATTGCTGTTGTATATTGAATTCTCATATTGCACACCACCTGAGTATTATTTTAATGATAGGCGGTATATGAATATTTTAAATAATAGTAATAAATGAGAGTAATAAAATCACACTTCAGCTGGCCTTCCAGAGCGAAAACATATAATTCACTGGGGGAGACAGAAGTGCCCTCTGGAAAGAATAGTGGTGAATTATTCATATTGCTGTCTTAAGCCCCATCTGCATATACATTTAAAGCAGGATGATTGTAACACTTCTAACTGTCATGGCTTACCCCAATGAATCCTGGGAACGGTAGTTCCGTAAACTTGCTGAGAGTTGTTAGGAGACTCCAATTTCTCACACAGAGCTACAATTCCCAGAGTTTGCTGGGCAGAGGGATTGATTGCTAAACCATTCTGAGAGCTGTAGCTCTCTGAGGGGAATAAAGTAAAGATAAAGGGACCCCTGACCATTAGGTCCAGACACGGATGACTCTGGGGTTGTGGCGCTCATCTCACTTTACTGGCCGAAGGAGCCGGTGTACAGCTTCCAGGTCATGCGGCCAGCATGACTAAGCCACTTCTGGTGAAACCAGAGCAGCGCATGGAAACACTGTTTACCTTTCCGCCAGAGTGGTACCTATTTATCTACTTGCACTTTGATGTGCTTTCAAACGGCTAGGTTGACAGGAGCTGGGACTAAGCAACGGGAGCTCACCCCATCGCGGGGATTCGAACCGCCAACCTTCTGATCGGCAAGCCCTAGGCTCTGTGGTTTAACACACAGCGCCACCCGCGTCACACTCTGAGGGGAATAGAGGTCTCCTAATAGCTCTTATCCCCCTAAAGAGACAACATCATAACTTCCAACATTTCTCCAATGAAAATAAGGACATCCTATTCCATAACAATACTAGTAATTTTATTATTTATATCTCACCAATCTGACTGGGTTGCTGCAGCCACTCTGGGCAGCTTCCAACATATATAAAAGCACAATAAAATATTAAACATTAAAACACTTCCCTATACAGGGCTGTCTTTAGGTGTCTTCTAAAAGTTGTGTAGTTAATTCTCTCCTTGGCTCTAGGGTCGCATAACTCCATACCCTCCAACTTTTTTCTGATGAAAATAGGGACGTCCTAAGGAAAAGCAGGACATTGCGGGATCAAATCAGAAACCAGGATGGCTTCTGTAAATCCGGGACTGTCCCTGGAAAATAGGGAACATGGAGGTGAGGGAAAATATTTCATCAGGCAAGGCCTTCTTACACCTCCCTTGCCCCACCCTCCAGTCTGTGCTTCTCAGTTTGTATTGTATTATCTTATGCACTGTGGCTTGCCATTGTTTTATTGATTGTAGTTTAGGAATTATTTATTGGAATTGTTAAGAGTAGATTTCTGTTTAATTTTTATATGCTGATAATAATATTCTATACTATTCTAATGATTGTTGAATGTTACTTTATATGATTTAGGTCGCTTATTTTAAAGAGCCAGTGTGGTGTAGTGGTTAAGAGCGGTAGTCTCATAATCTGGGGAACCGGGTTCGCGTCTCCGCTCCTCCACATGCAGCTGCTGGGTGACCTTGGGCCAGTCACACTTCTTTAAAGTCTCTCAGCCCCACTCACCTCACAGAGTGTTTGTTGTGGGGGAGGAAGGGAAAGGAGAATGTTAGCCGCTTTGAGACTCCTGAAGGGGAGTGAAAGGCGGGATATCAAATCCAAACTCCTCCTCCTCTTCTTCTTCTTCTTCTTAAAGCTATGTTTTATTATTACATTTTTGTATTGCACTAGACTGTTATAAGGTGTACATCCTTTGTTTCTTCAGCTTGTAAACCACCTTGAGTATTGTAATATAGAAGGACAGTATACAAATTAAAAGTGATGATGATGATGATGATGATAATGATGATTGTGTGTCTGAAGAAGAAGAAGAGTTTGGATTTGATACCCCGCCTTTCACTCCCCTTCAGGAGTCTCAAAGCGGCTAACATTCTCCTTTCCCTTCCTCCCCCACAACAAACACTCTGTGAGGTGAGTGGGGCTGAGAGACTTCAAAGAAGTGTGACTGGCCCAAGGTCACCCAGCAGCTGCATGTGGAGGAGCGGAGATGCGAACCCAGTTCTCCAGATTACGAGACTACCGCTCTTAACCATACACCACACTGGCTCTCCACAACCTGTCTGCCACAACCTCCAGGATTATTTGGGGGATAGCAGTAACTGCATAAGGTGGAATGATATTGCTTTAAATGTATAATGCATATGGGACATTATTTCACTAGATTTGCCCAGAACTGTTTCATGGCAGAGAACGAGCAAGGGAAAACAAAACCCACCATTAAAATGGCTGACCAGGAGATTCATTTGAGCACTACACTTTGGGGAGAGAGGGTTTCCTTGGCACTGTGCCAAGGGGTGATGAAAGGATTACAGCTCTACTCTCATCTTGGTCCTGATGTAGATTATTCACCCTTCCAGGGTTCCTGTTTAAAGGGCGTGAGAGATGCAAAGCCAAACCATGTGTTTAACATAATATGTCATTTTGGCCCTAGAGCAAACCTTTCTCAGTGTTGACTGATGTGTTACTTTTTTTGCTGAATTCGAAAAAGAAAGAAAGAAAGAAAGAAAGAAAGAAAGAAAGAGTTCCACAACTGTTGGACCTATTAGAACTTTGAGAATTACTTCTTTCCCTATAGTAATATATACCACTCCATATGAGTCATTCTTCAGATGTGAGACAGGAGGCATTGTAGTCAAACAGATGAAAAGCCCAGCTTGATGGATCTGCAAATAGCAATGTTCCTTGATGAACTTGGAATAACTTTGACTGTTATTTAAAGTTACTTAGGGGTATAAAAAGCAGCCTTCATTTTATCTTCTTGCCATCCATAACAATATTGTAGCACAAAAGAACTGCCAATCAGAGAAAAAGACCAGACCATTTCCCCCCTTTAGTATGCAGCTTTTCCCCCAACATTACATCAGATAACAATCTACTTTCCATTTAATCCTCACCAGCTAGCTTTATATCTAGGGTGTTATTAAAAGGCATTCTGCATTTTATGCTTCACAGACAAGCAGCCCAAGCACTGAATAGCATAGTATTGGCAGGTGAAGAAGATCTAAAGAATAAAATTAATTCAAGATAAGAATCAGTGGGCTTTGGGCAAACTGTTTTGCAACTCACAATTTTTTTTTTGTGTGTGTGTGTTCTGAAACTTAGGGAATGGCAAAAGTTTCCTCATATGTACACTGGCAAAGGTCCCATCGTTCCCCCTTCTCATGGTGTAGGGAAGAAGAAAAGCAACTCAGTTCTAGCATCTCTCCATTGCCATTAAATGAGAACAAGCAAGGCATTCATGATGAGCAACTCTTTTTCTAGAAAAATAGAACTGCTCAAAGAAGCCTAAACCAAGGCTTTCCTGAAAAAAACACCAGTCCCTGTTTCAGGGAAACACTTCATATTTTAAAATAGTAAGCCGCCTCTGGTATCTTGGTAAAAAGGTGATATATATGGACACATATGGGGATGCTGGTGGTGCTGTGGTCTAAACCACTGAGCCTAGGGCTTGCTGATCAGAAGGTCAGTGGTTCAAATCCCCGTGACGGGGTGAGCTCCTGTTGCTCAGTCCCAGCTCCTGCCAACCTAGCAGTTGAAAAGCATGTCAAAGTGCAAGTAGATAAAGAGGTACCACTCTGGCGGGAAGGTAAACGGCGTTTCCATGCACTGCTCTGGTTTTACCAGAAGCGGCTTAGTCATGCTGGCCACATGACCCGGAAAAACTGTCTGCGGACAAATGCCGGCTCCCTTGGCCAGTAAAGTGAGATGAGTGCTGCAACCTCAGAGTCGTTCGTGACTGAACTTAACTGTCCTTTACCTTTACCTTTATATGAACACATGAAATAAATAAAAGAGTCAGAGCAGCACCCAACAAACTCATGGGCAGCAGCGAGGGTGCTCAGTGCATGCTTAAGTTCATCCCCAAAACGTCAGCAAGACTAAAGTTCTTGCCTTAACTCAGGGATAGTCAACATGGTGACCTCCGAATATTGTCAAACTACAATTCTCATTTTTCTTGGCTTGACAATTGCACTGCTTCAAAAAGAAGCAGGTTGTTCTCTTCGTCTGGAGGCCATGGTAGCTGCAGCTGGAGGACTGACTTAAGAAGAAAAAATGTGAGTATTTTACCTAGAAGTCTGCTTACCACATTTGGTAGGTGGTGTTGCGACCAGGCATCAGCCCCCACAGTGGTCTAGTCGGGAGTGGAGTTTGATGCCCTCCTTGTCACTGTTTGGCTGTGACGCCGGGTGAGACCCTGCCCAGGGGCATCCCTTACTCTCCAATCAGCACTAGTGGGGGCCATGACTGCGGGAAATTTAAACCGTGACATGGCTGAAGACCATCCTCAAGCACCGCTCACTGGGGCCATGCCACTACTCCAACAGGGACCCCTCAAAGTGCCCCTTATTTCCCCAAGGTGATTATCACCTATGGAAGCTAAGGCTGTGAAAAGACCCAATATGGAGGTCAAATGGCCGAAATATTGGGAAATATTAGAAAGAGATGGAGACAATTGGAGATTGCAGAGTATGGATAAACTTAAAGATAAAGTGCGAGATTGGTTACATTACGCTCAGATTAAAGAGGCTTTTAAATTGGATAGAAAGTTAGGATTCCAAGTGGAAAAATCGAAATTGGAAACAGAACTGTTAGAACCTAAGACTAAATTACTCTCAAGAATGTATAACTTGCTGCTGAGGTGGAATACACAGGATGAAACGGTTAAATCAGCTATGATAAAATGGGCACAGGATATTGGGTATAATATTATGTTTGCTGACTGGAAAAAGTTATGGACTACCGGTATGAAGTTTACGGTATGTAATGCCTTGAAAGAAAATATTATGAAAATGATATATAGGTGGTACATGACCCCAGTCAAGCTAGCTAAAATATATCACCTGCCAGATAACAAGTGTTGGAAATGCAAGGAAACTGAAGGAACATTCTTTCACCTCTGGTGGACTTGCCCTAGGGTTAAGGCCTTCTGGGAAATGATATATAATGAGCTGAAAAAGGTATTTAAGTATACCTTTCCTAAGAAACCAGAGGCCTTCCTTTTGGGCATTGTTGGCCAGAGGGTGTTAAAGAAGGACCAAACATTATTTATGTATGCAACAACAGCAGCAAGGATACTTGTCGCCAAACATTGGAAAACTCAAGATTTGCCCACGCTGGAAGAATGGCAGATCCAACTGATGGACTACATGGAGTTAGCAGAAATGACCGGCAGAATCCGAGACCTGGGAGAAGAAGCGGTGGAGGAGGATTGGAAGAAATTTAAGGACTATCTTCAAAAACACTGTAAATTATATGAGTGTTAAGAAGGATGAGAGATTTGAAAACAACAGGGCACCA
Source organism: Podarcis cretensis (assembly GCF_951804945.1). Classification (NCBI taxonomy): domain Eukaryota; kingdom Metazoa; phylum Chordata; class Lepidosauria; order Squamata; family Lacertidae; genus Podarcis; species Podarcis cretensis. The sequence goes on from NC_137170.1 coordinate 125,182,230, forward strand.
TAAAGTTAGCCGAAAAGATTATGAGAATGAGTGAATTTCATGAGAAAGATAAATTTTGAATGAATATCATGTTAAAACTAGGTATTTAGGATTTTGATAAAAATATTCAAAGTTAGGGATAAAATATTGGAATTGTGTACAATAAGAATGAAAATAAGGTGATAAGTTGCTGGCTAAAGTTTTATTAACTTGGAATGTAGGAGCGAGAGACGTGAGGAAGTCCAAAAGGAAAAAACGAAGAAAAGATGGTTATTACAAGATGTAAAATTTTATGTTTGTTTTATTTTTTTGTTTGTTCTCTGTTTATTCTGTCTTTTTTTTCTTTATTGTATTAACAAAACTCTTACTAAAAAATCTATAAAAAAACAACAACAAAGTGCTCCTTATTGGTGGTTTACCCTTAGTTGGACTCTGAGCAGATGGGCGGGAATTGAGATATAGGCTGGCTTCACCCAAAGCCTAAGCCAAACCACTCACATGTGTAAACTATTGTGGCCTGTTCAAACCCATAAACCAAAATCCCCTTGTCCGTGTGTTTATCCAGTAGGGAACTGCCGGTCACAAGGCCTTGGGAACTAAATGCTTTATCAGTGAAATTATTGGTTCTCTAAGAAGAAAGTGAAAAGGAATGAGGAAATAACAAAACTTAAGCATTTGATTATTGTTTGGATATACGTAATTCTAACTACAAGTCTATATCTCGCTACATGTATCTAGGAGTTATTTATTATCTAATATGCAAACATGTTGAACTGAACACACACATTGCTATCCATAAACAAATGTACCGCAGGTGGCGCTGTGGGTAAAAGCCTCAGTGCCTAGGGCTTGCCGATCGAAAGGTCGGTGGTTCGAATCCCTGCGGCGGGGTGCGCTCCCGTCGTTCGGTCCCAGCGCCTGCCAACCTAGCAGTTCGAAAGCACCCCCGGGTGCAAGTAGATAAATAGGGACCGCTTACTAGCGGGAAGGTAAACGGCGTTTCCGTGTGCGGCTCTGGCTCGCCAGAGCAGCGATGTCACGCTGGCCACGTGACCCGGAAGTGTCTCCGGACAGCGCTGGCCCCCGGCCTCTTGAGTGAGATGGGCTCATCAACCCCAGAGTCTGTCAAGACTGGCCCGTACGGGCAGGGGTACCTTTACCTTTACCTTTTAACTACAAGTCTATATCTTGCTACATGTATCTAGGAGTTATTTATTATCTAATATGCAAACATGTTGAACTGAACACACACATTGCTATCCATAAACAAATGTACAGTGGTACCTCGGGTTAAGTACTTAATTCGTTCTGGAGGTCTGTTCTTAACCAGATGCACCACTTTAGCTAATGGGGCCTCCTGCTGCTGCTGCACCGCCGGAGCACAATTTCTGTTCTTATCCTGAAGCAAAGTTCTTGATCCGAGGTAATATTTCTGGGTTAGCGGAGTATGTAACTTGAAGCATATGTAACATGAAGCGTATGTAACCTGAGGTACCACTGTATCTGGAAATGGGAAAGGAAGCAGAAGGAGACCTGACTCACCCGATTCTCGCTTTGGGACCATATAGAAGGACTTCATATGCCCATCAGATATTGTTGAACTCCAGCTCCCAACAACCCCAGCAAGACCAGTTAATAGTTGGTGGTGATGGGAGCTGTAGACCATCAACACATGGAGCAAATGAAGTTGCGGTAAACTATTTTAGTGTATCTCATTCTCAGCTGCTACATAGTCGCTGCCATTTTGATATACCTTGGCATGTTGTCCTGCTCATAGCTGAGCACATAAAAGATCATGATGCCCATAGCTTTTAGATACAAAGAGGACTGCCTCCTATATATTAATCAGAATGTCCACCGTTATCCAAGGGTATCCTCTTTAATAAACATGCACTGAGGCAAAACCACAAGGACAAGCAAATATGCGGTTGTGGGATTTTCATCTCACAAGGGCAAGCAAATATGCCGCTGTGGGATCCTCATCTCCTGGAGACTTGCCCAAACAGCTTCTAGAAGCATTATAATTTTTTTTTTTTTTTTTTTTTTTTTTGTCATAGCTCTTGGTCCTGCATGTTCTGCCAAGGTTGAAGTGTCCATGCCAACTGTTTTAAAAGAGATGCTAACTTCCCTGAAATCTTCCTTGTGTTGTCTGGTCTGAAAATTAACTCCTGAGACCTTGTTGCTTGTAGAAAATAGTCACTCATTAGCACACCAACTGGCAGGTGGTACCCTAGGAAGCAACTTTTACCCAACCTGCTTTTCCTGCCTCCTGTATAAACTTTTCCAGTTGTTGTTCATGCATCAAACCAGGGCTGGGTTTGGGTTTGATGAGGCCCTAAGCTACTGACGGTAATGGGGCCCTTTATATGTCTAGCTGTCCTTTGTCAACAACAAATTGTCACTGTTTTTTTTCTGTTGAATATATGCTATATGGTAATTTATGGACCTAATAGAGAATAATTAAAATTGCCCAGAATGTTATTGGGCTCCAACTACCAACCCTGGATGAGATCTTCACGTCTCGCAGCTTGAAGAAGTCACACAATATCCTGAGAGATCCCACCCATCCTGCTCACAACCTCTTTGAACTGTTGCCTTCGGGCAGAAGATATAGGACAATGAAAACACGAACTACACGCCTTCTGAATAGTTTCTATCCAAGAGCTCTGATTGCACTAAACAATGATCTCAGGGCCAGTTGTAAGAAATAGCAAGCAGTGAGTAGTAAGGAATGAGATAGGTTTTAGGTTATGCTATGCTTCTAATAGGTTGTGTTATATTCTGGATTATGTATGTTTTAATAGATTATGTCTGAATAGGATGAGAGTGTTGGAGATACGTGCAAATGTGTATGTGAATCCGGTCTTGGGTGTTTGATTTTCGTTGTTGTGTATACTGTGTATATACGGACAATGACAATAAATTTATCTAAATCTAAATCTAAATCTAAATCTAAAGCCATTTGCACATGCAGAATGTAGGCACCCTATATATAGAAATGAGCAAACCAGTGATATTTTAGGGAGTAGGCTAGCAGGCGGGGTACAATACTTACATCGTAGGAGCCTACGCAACACAAAACACTGTTGCTGTTGTAGGTTTTATTTTATTTTATTTTTTATCTTATATTTTGGAAATGTATATCCAGTTTTTTTTCCTTTAATTTTTTTGGGCCCCCCCAAGAGAGTGGGGCCCTAAGCTATAGCTTGTTTAGCTTATATGTAAATCCGGCACTGCACTGTTAAGATTCATTCCCCCGTGTTGCAGTCATGGGATTGTTTTTATCACGTGACAGTGTATGTTTTCATTCCACATTGTGGGAAGTGACGGAGACAGGATGTTTTTATTACTGTGTTTCCATGATGTAGGATGTTTGTCCTTTGCTCTTTCTCTTTGCTGTCTGATGCTGAAAAGGAAGGAGCTTAGTTATGATGCTCTGAGTGTATATATGTAAATAAAAGTAGTATAGCAAAAAAAAGCTGTGCTACTGAGTCTGAATGTTGATTGTCTATATTCTGCTGATCCTGGAGTGTGCTGATGCCTCTTGGTATCAGTCGCTGTGATGTTCAGGCTGGAGAAATATTTTGAATCTCTCGAACGAACGACCAGGAGGGAGAGAACATGCCAGTTGGGCATGTGTCTCTGCCGGACTCCTGCTCATGTGTAGGACCTCCTGACATGCACATGTTGGACTTGGATCATATATCTGAGAATCAGGGTGCAGAGCAACTACCAAGGGCTTTTAGGACCCTCCTGCTACCCCTCTTAATATTCTGCCACCTCAGTGGATAACACAGGAGTGTTGGATGATAATAATAATAATAAACCCCAACAAACAATCATGACATCTCTGGGTTTGGAGGCTGCTTTTGTCTTAACATAGTGTTCTATATGTGCACTTCATTGATCGCTCTGGTAATGTTCAATGAAGGGCATAATTGAAAACCTTAAGTAGTCCCACTTTAAAGCATTAACACTTGCAATCGCAAAACTGTTCTGTCAATACTTACCATCTTGTGGTGCAGATGGAGTACCTAAAGTATAGAGAAGTGGGGAGTTTTGAAGATAGAGCTTTCCCCTTCCACATTTCATTAATAAATCTCTCTGCACATTTTTATAGATGACTCAAGGGCGGCAGGACAGGGAGGATCTCAGAGTGGCAATTCACATGGAAAAGGTGTTGGTAGATATTTATCTTAATCATGCCTCATCAGGAAAAGCTGAACAAGTTGAACTTATTCCACTTTACTGTGTCCTTTTTGATGTGGTTCATCAGGGGAGGTAATTTAATTTTGAAGGATCAGGAGCTTGGCTAGATAAGTATGCCCCTAGGTGTTTATTAAAATAAAAATCCAGGTGAATGGAAGTTCTTCTGTTAGAAGTCATCTAGGTAACGCTACATTGCCACAGTCAGCTGCTCACTCTCTTTCGCGTTCATTCTCCCAAGCATGCATATTCAGAGTTCATTTTCACTGATATCAACGGGGCATACTTCTAGGCAAGGTTTGCAGATGGTGTTCTAACATATTCACTTGCGAAGGAGGTGGCCTTCTTTATTTATTGATTATTATTTTAATTAAAAAATGTATTTATCACACCCTTTGGCTGAAAAAGGCCCCCAAGTGGTTATACCCTGCTGTCAGGCGTACAATCCTAAAATGCCTGCTAAAAGCTTCTATATTCCATCAGGCTTATCTAGGTAATTTTTTTCCTTTTTTTCCTTTTTTTCTTTTATTAAAGATTTTCTTGTTTTACAGAAGTATGTGTAATATCTCCATATTTTTTCCATGTAACATTTTTACAAATCCATTTCATTTGTTGAGACATTAGAAGGAGAGAAAAAAAGGGGTGGGAGGGGGGAAGATGGGTGGGGGTGGGGTCGGGTGGCAATGTTTCTATTATGCTTAATGTATGTAGGGTTTGGTGTCAGTGTTGCTTGTGCTGCTCATTTGTGTTTCTTTGGTGGTGAGAGAGGTTGGGGTTGGCCTAGGGTGTGGTTGTTTGTTTGTGATTGACTGTGGTGATCTTTGTTTTCGTGTGTGAGTGGGGCGGGTGGGTGTTTTGGATCAGGTTAGCCATATTGATTTGTATGCTGTTGGTGGATTATTGTTATTGCCTTGTTGGGCTGTGTATGTGATAAAGGGGAGCCATACTCTTCTTCTGTTTGTCCCCGTGTCAGTTTCAGTTTATTGGTTATTTTTTTCTAGTAGGGCTGTTTCCCATACTATTTGGTACCATTGGCCCATGCTTACTCCTGACAGGTCTCTCCAGTGTCTGGTTATGGTGTTTCTGGCTGCTGAAAGTAGGTGGTTTATGAGTTCTTTGTGGTGTAAATGGGCATTGTTGTCTTGGAAGACGTTTAGTAGGGCCAATTCTGGGGTGATGTCTAATCTAGGTAATTAAGAATTTGTTGTTTAGTTGATTAGTCGTGTCTGACTCTTCATGGCCCCATGGACCACAGCACTCCAAGCACTCCTGTCTTCCACTGCCTCCCGCAGTTGGGTCAAACTCATGTTCGTAGCTTCAAGAACACTGTCCAACCATCTCGTCCTCTGTCGTCCCTTCTCCTTGTGCCCTCAATCTTACCCAACATCAGAGTTTTTTCATAGGTCCAAAATAGTGAGCTGATTTCTGGTTGTCATTTTTTTATATGCTTTTTATTTTATGGTTTTATGTACATGCCTCTCCCCACTCCCCACTGATCAACACATGTGCAGTCGAGAAATGCACACTGTTTTCAGCGCCGGAAGGGAGGTGGGCGCAGGGTGGACCTGGGTATGGCGGGCGTGGGGTGGACTTGCACACGTCCCGTTGACACATGTGGTGGCAGAGAATGGAACTCCCCACGTAAGCGGCGGTTCCCCTTTATAACTGTTGCCAGATCTCACCCCAAAATTGGCACCAATTGTGGTGGCACTTCTCCATCACTGGTGAAGGCAGCAGGGCAGGTGGGGCACATCTAGGCATGCCGCCTGGGAGCTTTTGCCATCTGAGGCAGCTGCCTCAACTACATAATGGTTGGGTTGGCACTGATTGTTCTAAACAGCTCTGATCTTTTTTTAATGAAAAGTGTTGTTTTCAAGTGTTGATGAACCTTTTTTATTTAAATAAATAAATTTCTGACCTAGTTTTTATTGATTAGCATCACCAATGTATCCTGAGCATGTCTTGGTCTCTATAGATGCCCCAGATAAAGTGGAGTGGTTGATACTGCCTTCTTTTGAGGTTCCTCTCCTTTCTTTCTTCTTCCTCGTTCTCTCACAGGGCAGGGCCTACCATTTCTCCACTTAATAAAACTGCACAAAAGTAGCGCTTCAGAAACTTGTTCTGTGCAAGGTGTACCCCAAGAAGCCATAAATATGCAGCTTCTAATGGTCTATTGTGAGACAACTGCTCTCCACAATAATGTTTAGTGGTACCTTTGGGATACGAAGAGCAGACAAGTACAAATCGTCACACTTTTAAAAATAGATTTAATGAGATTGTTCCTAAAATCCAGAGCAGCACCGGATCCTGTTTTATTTCCACGTAACAGATGTTCCCGGTGAAACAAACAAGCTATAACCACAGGAAACAAAACTATGTTTCACACTCTGTGTCAGTGTGCAATGCAGAAAGGAAAATTTGTTGAGGAGCTCAGAGCTGAGGAACATTTTCTTGACTCCCCCTCAGCCCTTTGAAGAGCTGGCATGATCTTTTCATACCTTCATACTTTGAAATAAACATATAATGGTATAATAATCCTGGGAAAAGAAAGGGAAGCAAATTGATGCCTGAAGGAGTGTATATTTATAAAAATGCACTGCCCAATCTCTTTCCACCGTCTGTCTTCCTGAGAGGCAATTGCGGATGCTTCAACCTCAAAAAGTTCTTCCTCAAAGGTGTGCGTTTTTTAGCGAAACATCCAAATGTTATTTTACTTTTCACCTTTTGGTGGAATAACGCCTAGTTATTGCACCCGCCCCCTTCATTGATATTTCTTTTCTTTTCTTTTATTGTTTATTTTATTTTATTGCTTTATTTAGATGATCCACAAGGTCCATTCCAACTATGATTCTATAATTCTATGATCCTTTTGAAAAACTGCTTTGAGGTTTTGTTTCAGACAAGTGAAATGGCTTCCAGGAGAAATCTCACCCAGGCATAGAAGCCAACTCCTAGGGGCTGAGGTTCTTTCGGTCCCCCAAATATAATATTTGAGGGAGCCAGGGCCCCTCCCCCAAGTTAATGGACATTGCCATTCAAATGGTGTGTGTGTACCACATCTTGGGGGCAGAGCTTACCTGCCCCCTCAAAGGCCCCCAAAGGCACACTCCTCAATCATCTCACAAGACAACTTGAGCCCCGTCACCTGCATCATCATCATCATCAATTTATTACTTATACCCCACCCATCTGGCTGGGCCAGATGGGTGGGGTATAAGTAAAGAAAACATCAAACATTAAAAACTTCCCTAAACAGGGCTGCCTTCAGATGTCTTCTAAAAGTCAGATAGTTGTTTATTTCCTTGATACTTGATGGGAGAGCATTCCACAGGGCGGGTGCCACTAATGAGAAGGCCTTCTGCCTGGTTCCCTGTAACCTCACTTCTTGCAGTGAGGGAACCACCAGAAGGCCCTTGGCGCTTGACCTCATGTCAGAAAGCTTTCTTCTGAGTCTGCGCCAACACTGTCTTCAGAATTCATTACAGTCTCTTTCCTCCTCTCTTCCCTCTCATATAGTTTATAGTTTATTTGTTCATTTCCCCCTCCCCTTTAATCTCCTGCTACATTCAATGGAAGGCTTCAAGCGTGCGCACACCCAACGTTTGGCCTTTAACATTCAATTTCCTTCAGTCTCATTTCACTGGCTGGTGAGCTCTCCAACCGTTCAGCTCTTGTTTCTGTTGCTCTACGAAAGTGACAGCAACTTCCCTTTTGGGGCTATATTCCCAGATTATCACAGTAAATGGTAAATGGTATGAGGGAGCAGGGCCAATAAAGTTATGTGTTAAATGGAGCTTGAGGGTTTTCTTGTTATCGCGGTGAGCCATTGTTTTAGAATGTGTTTCATTATCTCCTTCATCAATTACAAGGGGATTTGCTGAAGAGGAAAATAAAGAAGAAGGATCCATAGCAACAATCCATTCCTATTTTCATCATGTGCTATGTGTGACTGCTGTCTGTAATTCACCTCTCTTCATTACTGTCCAGGAGGCTGGGCAGATTTCTCACTCCTTACATCGATTTAGTGTGTGTGTGTGTGTGTGTGTGTGCGCGCGCGCGCACACGCACCTGTTGGAAGACACACACACACAAACACAAACACAAACACAAACACAAACACAAACACACACACACACACACACACACACACACACACACAGTTTTGTCTGTTAACTGCATCACACCATTGTATTCAACCTTTCTAGACCCAAAACTAGAGATGGCTGAATTTTCAGGTTCTCCATTTCCTCATTTTTTCCAGTCTTAGGGCAGGATTCAACTAAGTTGTTGCATGTGCAACTGGTCTATTTGTGCAACTGGACTTTTCCTGTTCTCCTCCCCATGTGCACCCCCTGCATCCTCTAAAATTTACTCTGGAGGGTTAGGGGGAAACCCAGAAGAGGTCTAGAGGGGGGAGGGTAATAAATTCTCATTGCACAAGCAGTCTTTGTTCCCCTTGTGTCTACTCCAAGACGCAAGTGGTGCTGTGGTCTAAACCCCTGAGCCTCTTGGGCTTGCTAATCAGAAGGTCAGCGGTTTGAATCCCCGTGATGGGGTGAGCTCCCGTTGCTCTGCCCCAGCTCCTGCCAACCTAGCAGTTCAAAAGCACACCAGTGAAAGTAGATAAATAGATACTGCTGCGGTGGGAAGGTAAAAAGTGTTTCCACGCACTCTGGTACTCATAACAGTCCCCCATGCACCAGTAGTGATTTAGTCATGCTGGCCACATGACCCAGAAAGCTGTCTGTGGACAAACGCCGGCTCCCTTAGCCTGAATTGCGATGAGCTCTACACCCCATAGTCACCTTTGACTGGACTTGACCATCCAGGGGTCCTTTACCTTTTTACCTTTAATACAGTACTATGCTGGATTACACCTTTAAATCCAGTCCTCCAGATATCCACATCAGTTGGTGATTTATTTATTTGTTCAAAAATGTCTTCATGAAAATTCGCCAGCATTTAAGTGGAACGTTATCCTAATGTACACGTTTGCACGCAAATTTGTCGAATGCACACATTTCTGAAGAGCAGTTTTCCCGAATATAATGTGTTTTTCTGCATTCTATTTGGAAATAGATTTATGTGCACATTTTACCTCAGTATATGCATTTTTGTACACATTGGCTGGAGAACTGCATTGCACAATTCGGAGAATTGTGAATTGCAAAGAATGGCTGTATTTCAGTTCTCATATGGTTTTCGGCAGTGCAAATTGGAGTGAAATGAATTTTCCCCAAGCTTACCCACGGCGCACCTTTAATGCCAAACTTGAAATGTGTCTCACTTACAGTGCAACCCTACACATAGGGGGACATTATCTGTGTACAAAAGGATTAAGCCTTACATTTTTTTAAAAAACCAACCACCACCCATAGAGAACATGACTCTAATATATTTAATAACTCTGTCAAAGAGGGAGCTTTTGCAATATGCAGCTTATTTTGAATGTCACAAGTGACAAGTTTGAATGTCACAAGTGTTGCTGGACTTTGTAATGACTTGGCTTGCAATTCAGATTTGGTATTCTCATAAAGCATGCCAATATTCCAAACCCGGCCACAAAAGCCACATCTAACATTTTGCTCTTTATTACAAGCCTGAATAAATCATACTCTTCTTCTGACTTACTGGGAAATAGTTCTGTTCGGATTGAGCCAGGTTAGGTTGGTGTGGTGTGGTGTGGTGTGTGTGCGTAGCGATTCCTTATTTTGTGATAGCAAGCTGACAACGTGTCCATTTTTTTCACAACTATTTAAGATAAAGTGACCCTATTCTCTTTTTCTGCCTAGTTTACCTCTTTTCTTGAGGAATAAAGACCTGGAGGAATAGTCTGAACCAAATTTAAATGGCTGTGATGGTGGTGGCCTGCCAGCTGATAATCAGTGCATTACAGAATACTTTTCCAGTACCTGTATTACCAGTTCTCACCTGCATAGAAGCAGAGAGCCTACTTATTTAAACAGTTAAAGACAGAGCACTGTGTGTTCATGTGTGCAAAATCCCCATCATCTTTTCAATAGGCACATATAGATAAGAGCTGCAATGGATTCTGTATTACCTAAAACACTATGGTTCAAGCCTGCCAACCTAGCAGTTCGAAAGCACCTCCAGTTGCAAGTAGATAAATAGGGACCGCTTACCAGCGGGAAGGTAAACGGCGTTTCCGTGTGTGGCTCTGGCTCGCCAGAGCAGCGATGTCACGCTGGCCACGTGACCCGGAAGTGTCTCCGGACAGCGCTGGCCCCTGGCCTCTTAAGTGAGATGGGCGCACAACCCCAGAGTCTGTCAAGACTGGCCCGTACGGGCAGGGGTACCTTTACCTTTACCTTTACTATGGTTCAAAGCCGAGATGGGGCTTACATTTTAAAGACACATTTTGCAGGAGCCTGAATGGCAACCGTTCAAAATGCATCATAGGCCGTGCGGCTTAGATGGGTACAATCATAGAATTGTAGAGTTGGAAGGGGCTGCCAAGGGTAATCTATTCCAACCCCATGCAATGCAGAAATCTCAACTAGATCATATGTGACAGATGGCCAGCCTCTGCTTAAACACCTCCCAGGAAGGAGAGTCCACCACCTCTTGTGGGAGTCTGTTCCACTGTCAAAACGCTTTCACCAACAGAAAGGTCTTCCCTGATGTTTAGTCAGAATCTCTTTCCTTGTAACTTGAAGCTATTGGTTTGGGTCCCAGCCTCCAGAGCAGGAAAAAAAGAAGCTTGCTTCATCCTCGGTGTGACAGCCCTTTAGATGTTTAGAAATGGTTATCATATCTCCTCTCTGTCTCCTCTTTACTAGGCCAAATATACCTGATTCCCTCAACCATTCTTCATATGGTTTGGTGTCCAGACCCTTTGGTCATCTTGGTCAGCCTCCTCTACACACATTCCAACTTGTCAATAATAATAGTAATAATAATAATAATAATTTATTATTTGTACCCCGCCCATCTGGTTGGGTTTCCCCAGCCACTCTGGGCGGCTTCCATAAAAACCAAAAATACACTAAAATATCACAGATTAAAAATTTCCCTGAACAGGGCTGCCTTAAGATGTCTTCTGAATGTCAGGTAGTTATTTATCGCTTTGACATCTGATGGGAGGGCATTCCACAGGGCGGGCGCCACTACCGAGAAGGCCCTCTGCCTGGTTCCCTGTAGCTTTGCTTCTCGCAATGAGGCAACCACCAGAAGGCCCTTGGCGCTGGACCTCAGCGTCCGGGCAGAACGATGGGGTGGAGACGCTCCTTCAGGTATACTGGACCGAGGCTGTTTAGGGCTTTAAAGGTCAGCACCAACACTTTGAATTGTGCTCGAAAACGCACTGGGAGCCAATGTAGGTCTTTCAAGACCGGTGTTATATGGTCTCGGCGGCTGCCCCCAGTCACCAGTCTAGCTGCCGCATTCTGGATTAGTTGTAGTTTCCGAGTCACCTTCAAAGATAGCCCCACGTAGAGCGCATTGCAGTAGTCCAAGCGGGAGATAACTAGAGCATGCACCACTCTGGCAAGACAGTCCGTGCGCAGGTAGGGTTTCAGCCTGCGTACCAGGTGGAGTTGGTAGACAGCTGCCCTGGATACAGAATTGACCTGCACCTCCATGGACAGCTGTGAGTCCAAAATGACTCCCAATGTCCTTAACTTGTGGTGCCCAGAATTGGACACAGTATTCCAGGTGTGCTCTGACCAAAACAAGAAATACCAGGACTGGTTTGATGAGAATGACAGTGAGACTGAATGCATTATTGACAAGAAAAGGAAGGCCTTTCAGATCTGGCAGAGATAAAAACCGTACCTCCACAGTCACTTACACACTCACTGTTAAGATTGTGTTCATGGAAGACAATGTTACTCAGCTATGAGTAATGGCCAAAAAGAAGACTCTAGCACATCTCTCTGACAAGACCAGAGTGTCACAGTCTGGGCTAAGGGCGATTGAAGTCCTGGCTGAGGACGTCGGGAATGGAGGAAAGGTGACGGGGTGGGAGCAGGAATGAGAGTCCAGAAGCCAGGGGTCTGAGGGTCAGGAAGCAGGGAGTCATGAAGTCAGGGGTCCAAGGGTCGAGAAGCAAGGAGTCACGAAGTCAAGAGTCCAAGGGTCGAGAAGCAAGGAGTCGAGGAGGCGATGTCCAAGGATCAGGAAGCAAGGAGCCATATGCAGCAAGGCAGGAAACGTGTTGCTGTGGCAAAGAGCCGAAGGGAAATGCTGACCTTATATCCCTTCCTGGCTTTTGCCACCAGGTGCAGCGAGTTACCAAGCGGCCTCACCTGTGCGGCCGCGCCTTGCCTCTCCGGAACAAACTTAGGAAGGCCCCGGTCCTGCGAAGCCCTACTGGCTCCTGCACGCACTCCGGACACATAGTGCCAGTGCCACGTATAAGTGACATCACGCATGGGTGGTGGCATGCACCTGCAAACCACAATGTTGGGCACTGGTAAAATGTGCCCTCATTGATTGCTTCAGCCACTTTTGTATCTAGTCCTTCCCATCACTGCCGTGTGGCCAATGGAACGCTGCCCAGAATGGAAGGCAGCCCCCAGGCCAAGAAAGATTCCCCTGGTCTAAATGATAATTTACACACCAGCTAAGAAAATTCTCAACAGTATTCTCCACGTTTTAATGAATTTTTATTACCCATTTATCAGAGAGAATGCAGACGTCTTGCTGCCGGCTGGTTTCATTATTAAGATATTCTTTAGTCTAACATGAGTGTTTAAGGCTCAGGCTTTCAAAAGATCGGGGCACAAAAGCATAAATCAGCATCCCATTTTTTTGGAGCAAAGTCAGATAAATGGGCACCCTAAGGTATTTCAAGCCCAAGCCCACAGCTGCATCCTTACATTTGATTCCCCAGATAGCATATGCTTTAGAATGAAATACTCGTCATTGTTTAGAAAGGCAATCTCATAGCATACGATACCTCTGAGTTCTAAGGCACTTTCAAATTATCACCAACCATAGAATAAAACAAATTACTATGTGGGTTTTCTGGGCCTTCAAACTTCCCCTTCACATTCATAAAAAAGGCAGCAGGAAACCAAGAGGTCCCGTTGTTTTACACCAATCCCAGCCTGTCACTGTAGTCCAGTGAAATTCTTTCACCTCTGTGATCTGCAGAAATCCTAGAGCAAACGTAACAAGACAAAATCCTGTTATTTTCAGATCTAGTCCACACACAACAGACCCTCCAAGTGTCCCTATTGTCCAGGGGCATTTCCAGATTTACCGAAACTGTCCTGGTTTCTGGGTTTTTTGGCATGTTAACCTCTGGCCCATGGATGTAATTATCTAAACATGGGAAGCTGACATCACTTCTGGGTATGGCTTGGCCAAAATGGCATGGTGAGCCAAATGGGGAGGACTGGTGGCTCTAATTAGGTCCTCATTTGGTTGTCCACTAGGCTTCCCTATTCAGCCCAGCAGGCCATTTTGTGTTGTTGTTGTTTTTTTTAAAAAAATATTTATTAAGGTTTAACAATTACAAATAAAAGAAAAACAGACAATAACAACAAGAAGAGGGGAAAAAATTACAATACTTCAAAACTATAAAGAAGATACAATACTGAAAAGAGAAAAAACACACAATACAACTAAACAATAACAATAACATTTAAAAAACACTAACATCCAGTATTTTCATATCTTTATCCTTCATTTACTTATTTCCTTGACTTCCTCACGCCTCCCTTTTTGTATTCTAATTCATAATTGTTTCAGCAAGTCCTTTCCCTCTTTCTCAGATTTTGTTCCATAAATTTATCTTAACACAATTTAACCTTGAATTTTTCACTTTAACCTATTAACAATCCAATTTAACTTAATTCTTTACAACCTTTCTGCTAAGACCATGTAAATTCACTCCAGCATCTTTCTAACATTCATTAATTTTACAATATTTTTTTAAATATACTTTAATTTTTTTCCAATCTTCTTCCATTGACTCTTCTCCCTAGTCTTCGATTCTACCGGTCATTTCCGCCATTACCATGTAGTCCATCAGTTTCATCTGCCATTCTTCCCTGGTAGGTAGGTCTTGCGTCTTCCAATACTTTGCAATAAGTATTCTTGCTGCTGTTGTGGCATACATAAAAAACGTTCTATCTTTCTTTGGCACCAATTGGCCGACCATGCCCAAAAGTAAGGCCTCTGGTTTCTTCAGAAAGGTATATTTAAATACCTTTTTCATTTCATTACAGATCATCTCCCAGAATGCCTTAATCCTTGGGCATGTCCACCAAAGGTGAAAAAAAGTACCTTCTGTCTCCTTACATTTCCAGCATTTATTGTCAGGCAAATGGTAAATCTGCAATGGTTTATCATTTATTGCTACTGCTAATAACTCTGAATATAAGAATATAAATGCATTAGTGATATGAAAGGTAGCATTATATAGAAATAAAAATGCATTAGTGATATGCTATAGCCCCAATGACACCCTCACAGGGAGCACAGAATTGACACTTTAGTTGCCTAAAATGATTCTGAAAAAGAGTCTCGGGAGACTGCCAAACATCTAGGTGTACAAACATTATGTACATGCTCTCTGCCCATTTTAAAAAATGTGTCCCTGAATTAAGCAGCATCTATTTTTTCCCCTTCACCACCAATATGATTTGTTTCATAAACAAGAGCAATTACTTTAAGAGAAATCTGCAGTGATAAATAGAGGCCCTGTTTATTTGTATCTTCATTTCTTCCACATCATAAATAAGATGTCATATGCTCCTGCTATTCCAATCAGATAAGGAAACATAACACAGGTACAATGTGCAAATTGCCTTAATCATACAATTATGGGTATTCAATACACTTTCATGATGCAGAACTCAATTTTCACCTGTCTGTATACACACTTTCACCATGCATTGCCAGTGCTCTTGAGTGAGCATTTCGTCAGGCCTGTTCCCATTGGAAAATGTCCAAAATCTATACTCAGTCATCACAAGAACACGAGCCTTAATCTTTTTGGCATAAATGGGATAGGCTGCCATCTCTTGGGAATGTACTATTTTTGCCCCTTCAAAATGTTTTCAAGTGATATCGTCTCTTACTGAGCTCCTGGCAGAAGAACTAACAGTGTGTTTGCCACCTAGGGAATCACTTTTTTTAAGGACTTACAAAAGTTGCGGTTGGGTTTTGCTTTTTTAATATGAGAGTGGGGATAAGTCAAAGTACCACACATATTTTCTCCCACACCCTTTTAATCAATAAATGCATCCGTACAATAATCAATGCCATCTTAATATTAGCAGAATTGAAGTGCACCATATATTTCACGTTAACACTTGGCATATAATTTATAATGAAATCAATTAAATTATTAAGAAATGGTGAAGCAAAAATACGTGAAATCAAAAGCAATTCATTGGAGTTGTGTTGAAGATATTGAGTTTAATATGCAGAAAATGTAATGTTTGTGTGTGTTGAAGTTTGAAAAACCTATGGAAAGGTTTGCAGGTGCAAAGTAGAGAAGTCTGTGTGAAGCAGGAAGTTTCACTCTGGCAAATGCAGCAGAAAAGGCTGGATGTTTCCATTTCAGGTCACCATTTATGCCCAAGCTCTAATTCCGAGTCACATGTGCAGTAGAGTTTTTCAAAGAACACCCCACCACCACAGCCACTTCCTATTCTGTTCCTGATCACCCTGGCAGCAGAGTTCCAACTCTGTGGAGAGTGATCACAGTCTTCAAGCACAACACCTTGGTAGATGCAACAGCCTAGGTTTTCTCAAGTTACAATGAAAGGCAGGGTTTGCGAGAGTGAATGATGTGGAACATTAACACCATTTTAAAATATTTCTGCATCATTTGAGGTGCATTTTGAAAAGGTGGGGCAAAAAAAATCACTGGAGCCTTCTTCTGCTGCCCTTTCTTCCTGGATGCTCTCTCACAATAACGAAAGCCAGCCTGCCTGGCAGTCAGCACAATCCATTGATTGAATAAATACAAACCTAACAAACAGTGAGGAAACCAGCTGTGAAAGTGTGTTGTGTTGACAGACAATGCATTTTTAGCAGTGTAATTTACTGCTGTTCGGCTTTACTGACCTTTTGAGAGACTAAAATAAACACATTATTCTCTGTGGTCTGAAGCACTTCGCTTGCTTCAGCTATAGCGTACTTTACCACATAAAGGGTTCAGAACTGAGAAGCCCCCATGGGGATACAAGGATGGGGATCCCCCCTCCCTAGCTCTTGGTCTGATTGCAACAGCCCCTGTGTCATAATAGTATGCGAGAGTGCAGAAGAATGTGCCGCTTGGCTTATTTCGTTGGACCAAACACAACTGCAATATTGAATTCCCTATTATTTCAAAGAGCTTCACTGCTTCTGCTCTCTCAGTAAAAAATTTAGAATCAACAGTACCACACCAGCACCCCACACTCAACACACATAGAAATTACACTTACTTTGCAGTTTATTCTGAGGGATCCTGTGTAAATCTAGAGACATAACCATATTTATAAAGTGTGCAATGGTGAGAGTAGTTTATATAATGTCATGCTAGTTAGAGCATTGGATATGGGCCGGGGGAACCCAGGCATATATCTTTGCTCAGACAAAATGAGACAATTCCACAAGCCTTGTGTTCCTTGAAGGAATAGTGGGTTGTAATATAAAAGGGCTCTCCCAACACTACCAGTCCATTGTTGATGTCATCATTGTTGCAGCTCTCTTCTTCTTCTTTGGCGATCACTTGTAGCCGAGTAAGATTGTGTTCCATAAACATGGTTTTAACAGTGAGTCCGTAAGTGACTGTGGAGGCCAATTCTGGATCCACACGTCCTTCCAAAAGTGGGGACATAGGTTTCTGGGCAGGAGTTGACCTCGGTGTGGATTTGCCAAATGTGCCTTCCTCTTAGCACGTTTTTCCCTTTTGTCCTGAGTTTGAGTGTCTTCAGAGCCCATGACACCTTTGGTAAAGGCTGTTCTCCAACTGGAGTGCTAGCAGGCCAGTGTTTCCCAGTTGTTGGTGTTTATACTACCTTTTTTTAAGATTTGCCTTGAGAGAGTCTTTGAACCTCTTTTGTTGACCACAAACATTACGCTTTCCATTTTTAAGTTCGGAATAGATTAGTTGCTTTGGAAGACGATAATCTGGCATCCACACAACATGACCAGTCCAATGAAGTTGATGTTGAAAAATCGTTGCTTCAACATTGGTGATCTTTGCTTCTCCCAGTACACTGGCATTAGTTCATCAACGTATCAGCATTGCCGTTCCATCTTCAGGACATCTATAGCTCTCAAGATCTTTCATCCCTCTTTCCTCTCTAATCATCACCCACATATCCTCATTGAACTGTTCATTTCTCTGATTGGACTTCATCTCTGGCATGGCCACTTTCCTGGGTCAGAAAGAATGGAGGTTACTGTAACCCTGCTGTTCAAGCAGCTACAGGACACGGTCCCCAGCTTCTTCTGAATTGGCCATATTAATTCAACTTGTGAAAGAACATTTCAGCCAAATAAGCCCCCAGGCAGCACAGAAATTTGCGAGGATCTGAAATGTAAATACAGTTTTAACAGCTTGCAAGAGGTCTGTTTGACAATCTAAAGTGCTCCTCGTGCACTGTGAGTTAAGCCAAAACATTTAAATATTAAGTGCTGTGAGCAATGAAAATGTATTAGAAACTTTTAATTTATTTATAGAGACTAATGCTCTTTTATAAAAATAAAAAATATCATTTTTAAAAACATGTTCTGGAAAGGAAAAGGCTTGCAGTGCCTGCTGAATGATCAAACGGCTTTATGTCACCCATCGTTGCATTCCAGTGATATATTGCCATGGATGAAAAATGTTGACGGCTAGTCCATTCAAAGAAGCAAGAGGACAATGGAGTGAATTTGAAGTAACCAGAGTGGATGTTTAAATGCCTGGTGTGAAATAATTAGCCAGCCAACCAAACCTAGATTTAGAAATTCCCCATGGCCTATAAAAATAAAATAGATGAGTGACATGGCTCATGTTTTCATGCCCATGGCTCAATAGTTTTCATGCCCATAATGTCAAGATGGACTATAGCTGGGTGGGGTAAAAGGTTGCCAACCCCAACATCCCTTTGTTCTCAGGATGGATTAAATGAATCAGCCTGTTTACAGCCTGTGTACCATTTGCATATGTCCGCCATAAGTCTGCTCTGTTCCATTTCCACATTCACCTGAATTAACAACAGCAACAACAAAAACAATAACAACAACAACAACTGCTCAAGAATATTCAGCCAATGCTATGGTTTAAGAGAAAATTATATGAAAATGCTAGATAGATGGTACCTAACAGCTAGTAGATTGGCAAAAATTGTAAATCAAAGTCAGATAAGTGTTCAAAATGTAAGGAGAAAGAAGGCAATTTTTTCACATGTGGTGAAAAATAATAATAAGGTTAAAGCTTACTGGGAAATGATATATAATGAATTGAAAAAGATTTTTAAGATAACATTCATAAAAAACACACAGAAGCTTTTCTCTTGGGAATTATAGGATAACAACTACCCAAACAGTATAGTGTGCAACTACAGCTGCAAGAATGTTATTTGCCCAAAAGTGGACAGATGAAGAGGTCCCGATGAAAGAAGATTGGATACAGAAACTAATGGAGTATGCAGAAATGGAGAATCTTGCGGGAAGAATAAGAAAAAAAGACAACAAACTTTTTAGAAAGGAATGGAAGTGGTTTGTTGAGTATTTACAAACAAACTGTAAACAGATCAAGACATTGGCAGGATTATTGTGAAAACCTGCAGTTTTCAAAATATATTTGAATAAGTTACAGCAATTTGTAGTATGCAGGAAAGGACGGAAATAAATGTAAGGAACTGCAGAAAGAGGGGGAAGGGGTTGGAAACTGAAAATGTTAAAACTATGGTTAAATAATTGTTGTAATGTATATAAATGAAAATTATAAAAAAATTAATAATCTGTACTTCATATTTACGCAGGTTTAGTCTTAGAACATTTCCAAATGTAGTTTCTCCCAAAGGTAAAATGTGGCCTTCCAACTTTTTTGAGTGCCAAACTGCATCATCATAATATTTGAGGAATGTGAATTATGGTGAACACTAAGTTCTCATCTGCATGTTAGTTCAGGAGATGCATCTCAGATCAGAATTCACATAGATCAAATTATTTACGTATTTATTTCCCTAAGTGTTTTGTAACCTGTGTTTTGTAACCAGTGTTTTGTAACCTGTGTTTCTGCATCCTTTTCATTTAGCCCAGTGTTCCCCAAAATTGGGTTTCCAGCTGTTTGGGGTCTACAATTCCCATCGTCTTTGACCACTGGTCCTGCTAGCTAGGGATGATGGGAGTTGTAGTCCAAAATCAGATGGAGACCCAAGTTTGGGAAACCTTGATTTAGCCTCTCCCAAACATCTGGCTTACTTTATAAGGCTGTTCATGCCCGACTTGTGGAGGGGAAAGTGAGTTCTCATCCATCAGTTCCCCCCCCCCAGGTTTATATGCCTCCCAGGTATCTCACCTGACACCTGCATGTGTAGGTTGTTGGAGGTGATTTTGGGCCTCACCTCTTAACATTCAACTCAGTCCTTGCAAATATTAGTGAGATCTGCTTCAAAGGGCAGGGGGAATCCACTTATTTTTCTAGGAGCTCTACAGCTGTTTAAATAAAAATCCATCTTGGCCACAGAGCATTTTTTAATAGCGTTCCCTTTTTAGCCTTGAAGTGACAAGTAAATAGTTTTGTCAAGATGTCACAAATACTCCCGCATCTATTTGACACACACACAGAAAACATGTGCCGTTTCCAATACCATTTGCCACAAGCAGCTTAACTGTGAGATTATGTCATAGCAAGTGGTAATTAAAGTCTCCTTAAAGATAGAATGGCAATAGTGTGGCTCAGAAGCACATATGAGGCATTCGTAATTCCCAGAATGATGGAGGATTCCTTTCCCTTTCTGCAGATAACCAGCGTTAGTCAAAACACTTTCTTCGAAAGGAATTCAAACTATAAATTCTCGCACTCAAACCAAACAAGAGAAATTATCCTACAGAAGTAAATTGCACACAAATTCACATCTGAATGTACATTTACGGTTGCATCTCCATCACCATCAACATTTTAAATTCTTTTTTCTGATTTTCAGTGAAGGGGGCCTGTGTGTATCCTCTAGCCTATTATACATATATACAATTTTGTACATATTACTTGGCTAGAGAACTGCATTGCAAAATTCATCTAAATGCCAATTTCGGAAAAATGGCTGACTTTCAGTTTCCGTATTATTTTGCAAATTAGGAAAATGCGAACCAAATTGAATTTCTCTCCACTCCCTAACATCCAGCACCTTTGTTTCACCCAGAATCTGTGAGCTGAGTTGACATCCTGGTGACACGGGTCCAAAAAAATGTTTTTGGGTTTGTTTGTTTTTTGTAACTTAGGTTGGTAGTCACCCAAGTGAAATCTGTCAGGTGTTTGATATGCGGGTCCTCAGCATAAAAATAGTTCTGCAGATACACTTTTTTAATTCAGTGTGCTGTCAACAACAGAAGAAAAGGTGCACTGATGATTTATCTACACACTTTCACAGCAGGTAGGAGCAGAGCTTTTGTCATAAATGCCTTTTTGTCAAAAATGATCACTTTCTGTAGGGTATCTTTTCCACGTAGCAGAAAAAGCCAAGCAACCAAAATATTTCATATGATGAAGGAAGCTGATAGCATTGAGCCAGCCGAAGCACAGTCCTCTGAAGCTGAATGCTTAGCCTACAGAGTTATCTTCCGAAACAGGGAGGCGGGAATCAATTTCATTTCTCCCTCTAGAAACCACTTTCCAAAGCTTTCTCTGGCTATTGCACCTCTCTCCTGCCCCACCACCAATATTCCTTCAAACTCACATTTGGTTTACAGTGTAACCCAGTGCTTTTTTCCCCCCTAAAAAAAATGTTTAGGGGTACTCTCATTTTGACTCAAGAAAATCACCATTTCATAGTTCAAATTGGGAAAAATAAATACAGTAAATGGACAAAGGTACAAAGATTCACAAAATGTTTAGGGGTATGCGTACCTCTGCACACCCCCCCCCCAGAAAAAAGCACTGGTATAACCTAAGTGTGTTTATGTGCATTTAAATAATGTAGGCATGATTTAGTGTTGTTAGCCGCCCTGAGCCCGGCTTCGGCTGGGGAGGGCGGGATATAAATAAAATTATTTATTATTATTATTATTATTATTATTATTATTATATCTGTCAGGATTGTCCTACTCACGTGTAGGACCCTGGCAGAGACACATGCCCAACTGGCATGTTCTCTCCATCCTGGTCGGTTGTTCAGGAGCTTCAAAAGCTTTCTCCAGCCCAAACATCACAGTGACTGATACTAAGAGGCATCAGCACACTTATGGACCCTGCATAGTATTAGCAGTCCATGTAACAAACTCAGTAGCACAGCATTTTGGCTAAATTACTTTATTTACATATAATACACTCATATATATATATATATATATATATATATATATATATATATATATATTATTATTAAGTTTTCCATTTTAATAATCCAATCAGATCACATTAAGTATTCCAAATTAAAGGTAAAGGTAAAGGTACCCCTGCCCGTACGGGCCAGTCTTGACAGACTCTGGGGTTGTGCGCCCATCTCACTTAAGAGGCCAGGGGCCAGCGCTGTCCGGAGACACTTCCGGGTCACGTGGCCAGCGTGACATCGCTGCTCTGGCCAGAGCCAGAGCCGCACACGGAAACGCCGTTTACCTTCCCGCTGGTAAGCGGTCCCTATTTATCTACTTGCACCCGGAGGTGCTTTCAAACTGCTAGGTTGGCAGGCACTGGGACCGAGCAGCGGGAGCGCACCCCGCCGCAGGGATTCGAACCGCCGACCTTTCGATCGGCAAGTCCTAGGCGTTGAGGCTTTAACCCACAGCGCCACCTGCGTCCCAAATTACATAAATACATATCATATAGTCCAAATATTCTGCCATGCTTCAAGTTCAGTGGGGCTCTAATCATCTTACGTTTCTACTGCCTTGTATTTACATATAATACACTCAGAGCATTCTGACTTAGCTCCTTCCTCTTTCTCATCAGAGAGCAAAGAGAGAAAGAGCAAAGGACAATAGTCCCACATCACGAAAACTCAGTAACACAAACATCCTGTCTCCATCACTTCCCACACTGCGTAATGAAAACATACACCATCATGTGATAGAAAACAATCCCATGACTGCAAGCATGGAGTAAGAATCCTAACAATATCAACATTAAATATATCAACATTAGGATTCCAGAAGAAATAATCTTCAGTTTAAGTCTATGAACGGAAGTTGTAAGTTTAAGCAGGGTGGAATCTAAGGTCACACCACAGCATACATTTAAAAGATACCACTTTAACAGTCATAGCTCCCCCCCTGCAAAGGATCCTGGGAGGTATAATTTGTTAGGGGTGCCGTAAATTGTTCAAGCGACACTTCCCAGAACCCTTAACGTTTTACAGTTCTCAGGATTCATCAGAGGAAGCCATGACTGTTAACAGTGGGTGTATGCCATGGGTATGGCCTAAGGGCTCAAAGAGAATTTGTATCAAAATTTTACACACACTCGTATTTAGCTGGAGATCTAAATTCATTTCTTTTAAAAAGTACATTCCATATAAACTGATAAGTCGTTTATTTGTGGACACCGTCAGCGCATCACGAAAAAATCACCGTTTCATGTACAATTTCTATAAATCTGTCTACAAACTTCCCTTGGAAGTTTCAGAAGAAATCCTAGTTTTGAACAGTGTACAAATGTAAGGCAGCAGGGGAAAGCCTCACCCAAGTTTTAAGATGGGACATTACTGAGCTCACCATCTGTAAGTGATGCGAAAATAAGTTGCTTAACGGAGGCTGTAGATTTCAGTATAACTCAAATCTAACTTATGCAAATAAACGATAAATTTGTTACAGTGTTTGCGAATGCAGCTGGCTGCTCAGTTGTTGTTCACACCTTCCTAATGCGACTGGGCTCTTCAAAATATTTCTGCAATTTAAATTTATAGTGGAAAAAATTCCTCCCTCCTTCCTCTTTTACCTCATTATACATGCAAACATGCATATGTTCTTTTTACAGCCTGCATTTCCCTGAATTGCTGTCAATTGCCCAGTTGTGTACAAAGCATTTTACTCTCGATGGATCACAATTTCTGATAATTTACACAGAGGAGGTCCTTTCCTTGTTTAGTTCACGTAATTTAAATCTGGCTGGAAGCATCGATGCTGCATGAATCACTCAGGAATAATGTTATAGGTGGATCACAATAGAGGGCTTGCAATAACATTTCCCCCTTGTGGCACCAATTTAAATAAAACAATCCACAGGAGAAAATGCTAATTTGCATCTCCAGTGATGACTTACCCCCTCCCCCCCAAAAAATGTGATAATGCTTTCTGCAAATGTGAGGCAATTGAGCATCCATTATTTAATTGTAAGCATCACTGGGGATTCTCTTCTTTATTTATTTTGTTATGTTATCTTTTGGTGAGGTGTAGTCACCAGTGTGCAGTTGCCTCTTTTTGGAATGTGAGACACAATTGCTTGGTAATGCCATTGTGACTTGAGTGCTTGTCAGTAGACACTGCTACTGTGATATGTAAGGTTCTACATTTAGGAAGGAATAGCTAGATGAACAAATATAGCATGGGGGAGACCTGACTTGACAGAAATACATGTGAAAAGGATCTAGGGGTCTTAGTAGACCACAAGTCAACAGTTGTAATGCCTAATAAAGGTTTGGCGAAGAAGAAGGAGTCCACAATGTGCTGCAGCTGCAAAGAGGCTAAAGCAATTCTAGGCTGCATGAAGAGAAAAATAGTGTCCTAATCAAGAGAAGTCATTTTACCAATCTATCCTGCTTTGATCAGACCCAACTGGAGTACTGCACTCTGTTCTGGGCACCACAATTTAAGAATAATATTGAAATAATATTGTCGAGGAGGGCAACCAAGATGACAAAGGGTCTGGAAACCAGGCCTTATGAGGAATGCTTGAAGGAGTTGGATATGTTTAGCATAGAGAAGACTGAGAGGTAACAGGCCCTACGTTACAGCCACATCTGTTCCAACTCTACAGACAGAGATTCTCACCTAAGAGATCTACAGCAAATCTTTTTAGAACTAAAATATCCGCCTGATGAAGTTAAGCAGCAGATCAACAGAGCCAGACTGATACCCAGAGAGAACCTGCTGCAAGACAGACCCAAAAAAATAAAATAACAGAACACCACTAGTAATCACATACAGCTCCCAAGTTATACAGTTCAATGCATCCTCAGAGATCAACAACCTCTCCTAGATAATGACAGTTCTCTTTCTCAAGCTCTGGGAGGAAGACCTTTCAGTGCTTACAGACAGCCACCCAATCTTAAACAACTCCTCACCCACAATACTACAGCAACAAGACTTAACATGGACACTGGTACCAGAGCCTGTAATAAACCCAGATGCCAATTTTGCTGCCACAGACACCCAAACACCATTACTGGCCCCAACAGCATCAAACATACGACCTCAGGACTATTTAATTGCTCATCTTACAGCATTATATATGCTGTCAAATGCCAATAGTGTCCTTCAGCTCTCTATATTGGACAAACAGGCCAAATCCTACGCCAAAGGATAAATGGACATAAATCTGACATCAGGAATAACAAGACAGAGAAACCAGTTGGAGAACAGTTCAATCTCCCAGGACATTCTATACAAGATATTCAAAGTAGCTGTAATATTACAAAAGAATTTCAGAAATAGACTGGAAAGAGAAGTTGCTGAATTACAACTTATTACCAAACTTAAAATCATGGAGTGACCTGGTCCGAATTGGATTCTTATCTCATTATATATGATAAAGCTATTTTTTGGCCATCTCATCCCTTGCTTTTTCCTGCAAGACCAATTGCAGTAGTTAACAGTCGTCAACTGGTTTACCACACCTATCAGCCAATCACCCATTCCCACCACCCTTCTGAGTAATACCCCTCCCCACCTTCTCACTATATAGAAGGGTCTGGTGACTTCTGTTTCAGTGTATCTGAAGAAGTGTGCATGCACATGAAAGATCATTCCAATAACAAACTTAGTTGGTCTCTAAGGTGCTACTGGAAGGATTTTTTTAAAAAATTTGTTTTGACTATGGCAGACCAACACGGCTACCAACCTGTATCTAGTAACATGGTAGTCATCCTCAGATGTCTGAAGGACGGTCACATGGAAGACAGAGCAAGCTTGTTTTCTGCGGCTCCAGAGGGTAGGGTCTGAACCAGAGGATTCAAATTACAAGAATGAGAATCTGACTAAATGTCAGGAAGAACTGGTGTTAGGAGATATTTGATAGTGGAATGGACTAATTCAGAAGCTAGTGGACTCTTTCATTGGAGATTTTTAAACAGAGGTTGGATGGCCATCTCTCACATATTTTTTTAAGCTGTTGGGCCAGGTGACCTTTGGTGTCTCTTCTAACTCACAATTCTTCACATCTATGATCAGATGGTTTCTTCATAGCTGGAGCAAAAGAAGGAGCAAGACCACCACAAAAGAAACATTCACAGAAAACAGTCAGCACTTCCTAATAGACATGTTTGGGTTTTTTTGGAAGTCATTTTAATATAACACATTTTAGTGGTAGATCAACACACCTTATTTGCAGAAGGTCCCAGTTGGAACCTCTGCAGGAGCAGGTTGTAGGAGATAAGAAAGACCTGTGGCTGAAACCCTGGAAAGAGCTGCTGTGTTAGGCTTTGGAGGAGTGGCTTCCTCCCTCCCTTCGGCCGTGGATAAACAGAAGCAAGCAAAAATAGTCCCTTACCATTTAAAGAGATTTTAATGATCACAGCAAAAGAACAATGAGTCCAATTTTGGAGTAAAGGTGCTCCCAATGAAAGTTTACACCCACTCCCCCCCCGAGTCACCTGAGTCACTTAACTCAATCTCTCTCCCAGTCTTCTCTTAGCTGTTCACCACCCAGTACTTCCCAACTTTTGTCTTCTGAACTATGTCCCTCCACGAACCACTGTTCCAAATCTATGCTGTCCTCATGCTCCTGGGAAGATTCAGGATCCTGATCAGGAGCGGGTGGCGGGGGAGTATCCTACCATTCCTCATCTGTGCAGCCCTCCTCAGCATGGCCCTGACATGCTGTCAATCTGAGTAGACAATTCTGAGCTAGATGGATAAATATTTTGGCTTCCTGTAATGGTGATAATGCACCATTGCAAATGCTACAACATCACACACACACCTCTGTCACACCCAACAATGAATTGTGGCATTTTGCTTATCTCCTTTAGAAAATGTAGCTATGTCGATTCTTCTTTGATTTGCGTGGCCTTTCTCTTAGTGCCTCTCCTCCCTTTCGATATGCTTTACATGGATCAATTTTGTAGGAAAATTTCCAAAAATTGTCAGTGGGAAAAACTTAACATGTTGTGTGTCAATTGACCAATTCCATAGGGTCTGCAGCGGTACAGCACACATATTCCAAATTTCTTCCTTATCCTTTCTCAAAGCCAACAAGAATGACTGAACTCCCTGGGAATAAATGTTGCTAGTAGCATGAAGTTCAGTGCATCTCAGGGACTGAACAAAAAAAAGGCCAGTTTTTGGTCAGAAGCCATTTTGCATGCTCTCTCTTGACCTATTCTCAATTTGAAAGCCTGCTTTTCTGCAGCAATATACCAGTAGATAATGAGCAACAAATAAAGGCAGCCCCATAAATGAGTGACATGAGAAGTTTAAACAAATTACTGAAAGTTCAAAAGTCCCCATGATCTAGTGTCTTCATTAGGAATCTAAACCATTCATGGTCATGAAAAAAAAAAAAAACCCAAATAGATTGATCCTTTGACTTCCTTTTCCAGTGAGTTAGAACACATAGTATTTGGAAAAATGAGAAGGTACCTGAGCTTTAGAAAAATGGTGGAATGAAGTTATATGGCTTTGGCAGAAATGTTATAAGGAACTAGGTACAGATAGATTGTTAATGTATTAAAGGGGAAAAACAAGGTTAGAATATGTTAAGATTAATTACAGGACAGAAAACAGAGGAAGATGGAAAGGAATTGCTGAAACAGTTAATTGAAGTGGAATACAAAAAGGGAGGCGTGAGGAAGTCATTGAAACAAGTGAATGAAAGATAAGCTTGAAAATATTGGAAGTGTTTTTAATTGTTCTTGTTTTGTTTTGTTAATTCAATGTTTTATGTAGTGTTTTTGTTTCTGTTTTTGTATTGTATTATATTGATTTGTTTAATTCTTTTTCTTTCTTTTTGTAATCTTTAAACTCTTAATAAATATTATTATTATTTTTTAAAAAAAGGAAAAATGAGAAGATACCATAAATCAGGATCTAAAGTCCATTCAAGGTCCATTATACATACATACATACATACATACATACATACATACATAATGGAAAAGGCAAAGCAAACTCATCAGCAGAGGAGAGAAGACCGATCTCTGACAGTGGAGAGTACTAACCTTAGGATTTTCCAGTTAGATAGGCAATCACCCATCTAGTCCAGCACCCTGTTTTCACAGTGGTCAACTGGTTGCCTGTGGGAAAACCATAAGCAGGACCTCACTGCTACTCTGCCTGTGCCCCCTGCCCACCCCTGTAAGCTACAGGAACAAACCTAGTGTAGGGGTGTGGCAATAATTCACTTCTACACCACCTTGTTCCTTACCCAGGTAAGGGACCACCTTTCAAATAAACCATGGGACCAAGGAAACTAATTCAAGTCCAGTGTCCAGGTGGGAGCCAGCACTTATTATAGCTGTTGCAAAAGGGCAGAGCTCGACTTAATGTGGTTGTCCTAGCCAGTTAAGAAGGTCTGCCACAAGGAAGAGCAAGGGTTTGATAGGCAGCGCACAGAAAGAGTCATAAAACATCTAAAGATTCTTAAAACATAAACATCCTTTGACATACATCAGGAAAGGTTACAGGGTATAGGCAGTAAAATATGCATGGCTCCATATGGGTATCTTCATTCCCAGAATTACCTTGGAGTGTCCCAAATGTGCCCAGGCCATTTGATCCCAAATATCATGCTTCTGTCACCATCGCCCTAGCAACCAGGCCTTCAGGATTGTTTACATTCCAGCTGCTATCTGCTCCATGGAAGCTTTCAAGGAGATGCCATTGCTAACTCACAACAGACATAGGAAAGCATCCTGCCATTTGTACCACTTTCAGGGTCAGATAGAAGAGGTGGAATGCAGCGTAGAAGGGAGTCACAAAATGCAGCCAAAGGTTAAACGCAAGTAATATTGCAAGTAATATCTGCTAGATCTTTGGTCAGGGCTCAGTCTGACCCCTCTCCTCTTACAAGACCCTGCATATGTGGCCTCTCTAACTCCTCTCATCGGCCCATATAAATAGCTGAGCCTGGTGAGTATTTAAGGTTCCCAGCTCCTATAGTTATAATTTGTGGGTAGCCATCTGATTTTATTTCGATGTTAATCAGATTTTAAGCTGTATTTTAGTCATTTGTTGAATTTTATGTCTTAATGTATTATATATTTTGATGTTAGCCACCCTGAGCCTGGTTCTGGCTGGGGAGGGTGGGATATAAACAAATTAATATTATTATTATTATTATTATTATACTGGAACATTTTAAAAATCGAATCAAATCTACACCCTGGGTCTCTAATTCTTATATCAGTGGGTCTGTCCCATCTGGTGAGCTTTTCCTGCCCAACTTTTAATTTTTGAATGAGGGATGAAAATGAACACGGAATGTTCACGTATACATTCTATGTCCAGAATGGAAATCCATTCAGTGAATACGATCAGTATTGTTGTTGCTTTTAGTAGGCAAGTGATATGTAACTGATTGCATCCCATCTCCCATCCAATTAAGAATGAGGTGGAATAATGTAATGGCTATATCATTTCACCACAGTGGGCAGGGAGATGAATAATGCAGTTATTGGCAGGAGATGAAATGCAGAGGAACAGAAAAAGATCTGTGTGTGACAAATACAGACAAGAACGGAAAAACCCCCCTTGCATCCTCATTCTTAAAAAGTGGTGGCATTCAACTAAGTTTTATAAAGAACAGACCCATTGAAATGAATGTACATGGTTACATTATGTACATTCATTTCAATGGGTCTAGTCTGTTTGAAACTTAGATGTTTCCAAAGGTCAAGATTTTTATCCTACACAAACTAAACCTTCTACTAGTTCAAATTAAGCTAGGTTTGCCATCTTTCCAAAAGTGATAATCCAGACAAAAAGGTTGTTGAGCTTTCTTGGCAAAATCTCAACCCAAAAATGAGTTTCTAAGCTATTTTTAATGGAAATCTACACTACCAACATGGCTGCCATGCATCCAGATTTTCCTGGACATTTCAGTGATTTCTGCTGGCATGCTGCTTAAGGGGGCTGGATACTGCTTATGTCCAGAAAATTCCAGATGTATGACAACCCTAAATTAAGCCAGAGCCTCTGCTTTAGGGAGAAAACCCTTCAATACAAGCCCAGACTGTAAATTTGAATTCCCAGACAGGGATGTCCTGGTTTAAGAATACTGATTCAGAAACTGCCTTGTTAGGTGGCCAAAATATTCCCATTCCAATTAAAAAGTGCCTTTTTTAAAATTTCAGCATAGATATCTGAATTCTTTTGGATCTTCTTTCTTTTTTTAATGGTATACTATTCTTTTGTAGAAAACTAAACAAGACGAGATGTGCTTTTCAACATAATTAGAATTTTGTTTCTCAGCCAGCAGATTCCGTAGCTGAACGTTGCCCTTCCTAACCAGGCTAATGAAATTGAATACAACGCGGGTTGGAAATAATTGTGGTTGGGTGTCGTAGAGCATGAAGTTGTTCAAAGAACAGCCGTTGAAGTCTAACTGTCACTACAATTGGTTTTAACAGAGAATCCTTTAACGAGGGCTGAGTATACTATGCAGAAATCCGTGAAAGGAGGGGGGGGCAGTAAAGTTACTGTAGCCAAGGGCAGCTGTAACATTTGGTGCATACATTACTGAACATACGACTTTGTTCAAGTAATTATGCTGCCATTCAATAAAAATGAGTAATTACCTAAGCAATAAATGTCATTTATATGCTTTTCCGTGTCGCACATCTGAATAAATTGGATTCATAAATTTGATTCCTTCTAATAGCATTTCCCCCCCTCCATTCCAATTTTTAAGTCAACATTTTTTTTATTATTAAAAAGAAGCTAATAAAGTAGACTGGTTGACACCTTGAGGGGATAAATTTTATATCCTGTATTCACCACTTGCCAGAATTAAAGGCCTCACTTTTTAAAGGGTGTTACATAAATATTAACAAAACAACAGAGCCCTGAACAATTCGGAGAACAGCATGGTAGTCTTTAGACATTTAGTTACATTGCAAACATAAAACTAGGTGATAATTAAGTTATTATTCAGTATAGTTTTCGGTTGTTATTATATATAAGAAAAATACTATAAAGCTTTTAAAAGGATTAAAAAGAAAGCAGGGGTTTCAAAAACCTGGCTTCCTTCCATATTCCTGTTGAGTTCCTTTATGAAGTGCAGAGGGAATCCTTTTAGTCTCCCACTGTGTGTATCTTATGGATGATGGAAGCAGAAATTCCTCCTTCACACTTTTAAGAAGATCATGACGTTTGCTTGAATTTAATATCAGACTGGAAGTGTAGTGAATTTGGCCAGAACTCAAAGCCTGGAATGAAATGTATTGTTTTAGGGTATAACCTCCGAGTATGGAGAAAACAGACTGAAGTATTTCTTTTCTTTCTCTTCCCTGCTGCCACTGCACTAGGGCAATTGTGGCTGTCCTGCCTGTTGACAGTGGAACGAGCACTTCCTAGTAATAATAATATTATTATAATAATTTATTATTTATACCCTGCCCATCCAGCTGGGTTTCCCCAGCCACTCTGGGCAGCTCCCAACAGATTAAAAACAGAATAAAACATCAAACATCAAAAACTTCCCTAAACAGGGCTGCCTTCAGATGCCTTCTAAAAGTCAGATAGTTGCTTATTTCCTTGACGTTCTACAGAGCGGGTGCCACCACCGAGAAGGCCCTCTGACTGGTTCCCTGTAACCTCATTTCTCGCAGGGAGGGAACCACCAGAAGGCCCTCGGAGCTGGACCTCAGTGTCCAGGCAGAACGATGCGGGTGGAGACGCTCGCAGAAGCTCCTTCCTACGCTGCCACATATCATGGGTAGAAAACGTAGAATTAGGAGGCTCCTGAAGGCCACCTTGCTGAAATGTGCTGAGAATACTCTGACATTTTCCAAACTCTCTTCACTTTCCTTCTTCCATGAAGAATTCAAGACAGGATCAAGGTTATTCAGGACTCCTGAGCAAAGCTATAGCAGGACTGCGATTAACTTTCAAGTAGTTCTATTATCCAGGCTACAGTCTAATGGTCAAAGGCAACTGCATTTTAGAAAAAGGACCTTGCTCCAAGTGTCAGATGAAAAATAAAGATGAACATAAAGATGAAAAATGGCAACATTTCTGGGCCGGAACCATGAAGCGATGTAGAGGTAGGCACTGACTAAAAGTTACCCTGGGGCTGATCGGCAGATCAGTATGCTTATGGGGATCTCAAAGGGCCCAGGAGGGAGCAAGTGAGCAGCAGAGTGGGAAATGGATGTTCTGTTTCAGTATACAAATCACCATCACCCTTCCGAATCTTGTAATAATTTCTAATGCCGCAGAGGGACATAACAGCAGCCATCCATTGCATCCTCCGTGTAAGAGTATCAGGGGGTTGCTCGAGAGCAATCAGGCAAATGCCTTCCCGGTCAGATGTAAAGCCTTGTTATTGGTGCCAAAGAAACCTTCACCATGCAGAGCGCCACTATTTCGTGGCTCGCTCATTCACTGGCAGAATCTGAGAGTGGGCAGTCCTTAAACCTTCCCCAGCAGAGTAGTTTCTTGATGCCCAGTCTGCGCTTCCCCTCTCTGTGCGGAAGCCTTCTGCGCAAGGAGGGCGTGGGTAACGGAGGACCTCTCTCCTCCCTGCTTTGCCCAGGCAAGGTGTCCTGGCACCGCCTCGCATCCCCCGAGCCCTGCAGCCCCTCTCTGCTGGAGGCGTGGTTACTCTCCTCCGCTGAGGAGGTGCTGCTTCCCACGATCTTTGGGGGCTCTCTGTAATCCATCCAGCCTTTCCCCTCTCACCCCTGAGTCAATGGCAGTTCCCTGACACCCTGCAATCTGGACTCTTATATTTATATCAATGATTCACATACCCCCTAGACTTCAAAAGGAATTGTACTGGTGATATTTTGAGTTCTTTAGGTCAAACAGTGGTACAGTGGTACCTCTGGTTGCGA
Source organism: Podarcis cretensis (assembly GCF_951804945.1). NCBI lineage: Eukaryota > Metazoa > Chordata > Lepidosauria > Squamata > Lacertidae > Podarcis > Podarcis cretensis. The sequence goes on from NC_137170.1 coordinate 125,214,740, forward strand.
ACGGGATCCGTTCCGGAGCCCCGTTCGCAACATGAGCAGAACGCAACCCGCGTCTGCGCATCTGCAGGTGTGCGGGTCGTGATTTGCCGCTTCTGTGCATGCACGTGATGTCATTTTGAGAGCCTGTGCATGTGCGAGCGGCAAAACTCAGAAGTAACCCTATCCGGTACCTCCTGGTCGCCGCAGGACGCAACCTGAAAAGATTTAACCCGAAGTGTCTTTAACCCAAGGCATGACTGTATCTTGGTTGTCGACCTTAATCTGTTCCAGGAGTCCATTCGACTCCTGGAACTGTTCAGAAACCAAGGCATGGCTTCTGATTGGCTGCAGGAGCTTCCTGCACTGAAGCGGAAGCTGCGGAAGCCACGTCGGATGTTTGGCTTCCAAAGAACGTTTGAAAACCAGAACACTTACTCCTGGATTTTTGGCGTTCGGGAATCAAAACGTACGAGTACCAAGGCATTCAAGAACCAAGGTATGACTGTTTTGTTTTTTTCCCCTAGGTGTCCTATATAAGCTATCGCTGCCTTCTGTGGGATAACCTTCCAATAGGTTTGGCATAGCCTTGACTGCTTATTATGAAAGAAGAATGTTTATCCCTGATTCTGGGGCACAAATCCACAAGTCACACCCCTGACTCCCATCCCTTTCAAAATCTTTAAAACAGTATGTAAAAGGGGTGGCAGAGAAGGTAATGGGTCCACACACCCCTCTGGCATTCGTGTATTTCAGTAATTCATTGAGACTCTGCTTTTTGGCTGTTTATCTCACAATTTATACCTGAAGGAGTGTCTCCAATCGTTCAGCCCAGACACTGAGGCCCAGCTCCAAGGGCGTTCTGGCGGTTCCCTCACTGCAAGAAGTGAGGTTACAGAGAACCAGGCAGAGGGCCTTCTCGGTGGTGGTGCCTTCCCTGTGGAATGCCCTCCCATCAGATGTCAAGGAAATTAACAAATATCTTTTGTTAATTTGTTAATTTGTTATTTTAGAAGACATTTGAAGGCAGCCCTGTTTAGGGAAGTTTTTAATGTTGAATGCTTTGTCGTATTTTTAATATTCTGTTGGGAGCTGCCCAGAGTGGCTTGGGAAACCCAGCCAGATGGATGGGGTATAAATAATAAATTATTATTATTATTATTAGTAGTAGTAGTAGTATATCTATTGAAAAATGAGTGTCATTGAAGTGAATGGAGTTTTTTATAATTTTTATTGAAATTCATTGACATAAAATACAATAAGAAACAAACTAGTCTAGAGAATATTAAATAATATTCTGTAATATTATTAATATTAAAAGAATATTAAAATAAGCCAATGGGGTTTAGAGGGCAACAATCCTATTCACACTTACCTGGGAGTCAGTCAATGGGTCTTACTTCTGAGTAGACGCACACAGCATTGCACTGCTCATCTCTTAAATGTAGCCAATAATAGGCATTTATTGTGTATTTTGTCCATTTACCAGAATAGCCTTGGCCTTCCCTAAACATGAAATAATGAAATAGCACCCCTGAGGATATATGTGAACGTTTATAGGGAGATTGTCATTTGAATTTGAAACACTTTCCCAGCACATTACATGCCGCATTTAAAGAAAAATTAAGATTCCCAAGTCTCAAAAATCACATGAGGGGCAAGGAGGTTATTAACCTCATTTACGAAAGCTCCTTGAACAGTCGGTGGAAATGAGTGCAGTGCAATCACTGAAAAGAAGGGGAGGACTATATTTGAAGGGGTGTGTGGAAACAGGTACTCTGGAGAAGGGAGATAATTAGTTTCTTTTTCTTTTTTAAAGGAAGTAGAAGAGAATGTCTCTTTAAAGCCCAATGACTTTGAAAGGCAAAGAGTTTCTTTGGAGGACACCAAAGCAGTGATCCTGGAAAAAGTGGACGGAATCCAGTTTTAAATTTCAATAATCTTACTAGGAGGTTAGGCATACACTTAAGCCAATTTTAAATAAATAAATAAATGTAAAGGACCCCTGGACAGTTAAGTCCAGTCAAAGGCGGCTATGGAGTTGTGGCGCTCATCTCACTTTCAGGCCGAGGGAGTCGGTTTTTGTCCACAGACAGCTTTTCCGGGTCATGTGGCCAGCATGACTAAACCACTTCTGGCGCAAAGGAACACCGTGATGGAAACCAGAGCACGTGGAAACACTGTTTACCTTCCCGCTGCAGCGGTACCTATTTATCTACTTGCACCGGTGTGCTTTCAAACTGCTAGGTTGGCAGAAGCTGGGACAGAGCAATAGGAGCTCACCCTGTTGCGGGGATTTGAACCGCTGACCTTCTGATCGGCAAGCCCAAGAGGCTCAGCGGTTTAGACCACAGCACCACCCACATCCCATTTGAAATAAATATGGTGTGCCATAAAATCTTCTGTAGTGTTGATTAGACTGCACAAATATGTCAATTTCAGATCCTCTATTTTTTTCTTGTTTTTCCAATCTTAAATTCTGTTCACCACCAGTCTGCATTTTATTTTTTAAAAAGAGTCATCACAAGCATTTGCCAGAGTTTTAGAATGTGTTTCTAACTTGCACAACCTTGTACACAAAGTTGCATGTATTTTTGCAAGCAATTTCCCTTTATAATGCACGTTCTAAGGTTTTTACGAAAGTATAGAAATTTTATTCACACTTTATTTACCCTAATATATCGATTTCTGCACACATTTTTGTTGGAAATGTATTTGGAGAAGTGGGAATTTCAAAGCTTAGCTGCATTTTGGGTCTGGTATTGTTTCAGTAAGTATGAGATAAGTTTTCTCTAAAACATGTGAAAATTTAGCAGTTAAGCAGTATATAAATTTAACAACAAGAGAACCAAACAAATTTCTCATCCCATCCCTACACATTTACTTGCCATTAAATATCAATGTTTGATGCAGCCTACTCCTATTTAAATGTACTTAGTCTGCACCCATAACAGCACAATCCTATATATTCAGAAGTCAGTTCTGTTGAGTTCAGGTTAAGTAGGTATATGCGGAATTGGTGAAGAACCAATGGTGGAAATCTAACACCCAATGTAAGTTGAACTTTATTATTTCCATAAACTAGAGAGGATGATATCCACAGACAAATGCCAATCAAAGGATTGGTGCCACTGGACAGAATCACTACATGATCTAAAGGTAAAGGTAAAGGTACCCCTGACCGTTAGGTCCAGTCACGGACGACTCTGGGGTTGCGGTGCTCATCTCTCTTTACTGGCCGAGGGAGCAAGCGTACGGCTTCTGGGTCATGTGGCCAGCATGACTAAGCTGCTTCTGGCAAACCAGAGCAGTGCACGGAAACACCGTTTACCTTCCCGCCAGAACGGTACCTATTTATCTACTTGCCTTTTGATGCTTTTGAACTGCTAGGTTGGCAAGAGCTCACCCCGTCGCGGGAACTCGAACCGCCGACCTTCTGATCAGCAAGCCCTAGGCTCTGTGGTTTAGACCACAGCTCCACCTGCGTTCCCCCAAACGGTCCATTTTAGAGCCAGTTACCTGCTGAATTTCTGGCCAGCCTTACTTAGATTAACTGTGATTGAGCTGCATTTTCAAGCTATGTCCTCCACCCTTGCAGATGGACGATATAACAGGGTACCATATGAAGACAGACTCTGTATATGTGGGCAACTGCACGTAGAATACATATTGCACTATTTATTATATTGCCCATGATACATTGGACCCAAGAAGCAATTACTCACCTTAGCATCCATACAGGAAAGATGTCTCTCCCCGGCAGAAAAGGTCCTATGGCTTCTTAGCAATGTAAAGTCACCCCTTTTGCTTTGGCGGCCAAAAAGATCAGAAAGAAGACCCAAGACAATATAGCAGTGAACTGTAAGGGAGATGCGGTGATTGAAATAGAGATCATTATTTCTGATCGTGACACCCCTTTTGCTTGTATTTATTTTTGATTCAGATTTGTCATGGCCGATGTCTACTACAATAAAGTTATTAGGATTGGGTATGTGAGTGGCGCTGTGGGTTAAACCACAGAGCCTAGGACTTGCCGATCAGAAGGTCGGCAGTTTGAATCCCCGCAACGGGGTGAGCTCCGTTGCTCGGTCCCTGATCCTGCCAACTTAGCAGTTTGAAAGCACATCAAAGTGCAAGTAGATAAATAGGTACCGCTTCAGCGGGAAGGTAAACGGAGTTTCTGTGTGCTGCTCTGGTTCGCCAGAAGCGGCTTAGTCATGCTGGCCACATGACCCGGAAGCTGTACGCCGGTTCCCTCGGCCAATAAAGCGAGATGAGCGCCACAACCCCAGAGTAGACCACGACTGGACCATATGGTCAGGGGTCCCTTTACCTTTTATGCAATTGCAGCCTAGAAGGGCTCAAGTGAATCATGCCCATTGACTTTATGTTTGCATATCATGTAAAAAAATATGACATTTTTGGGCACGCTCCAACTAAAGTGAATCATAGGTTTATCTCTCCCCCAAATGCCTTAATCCTGAAGCTTTTTTGTTGTTGTTCTTTGAATGTGGCTGCATGGCAAGAGGAAGGTTCATTGAATGGTTAAGTGCAAATAAGGATTTAATATCAAAAGATAGGTGTTTACAGCCCCCTAACTATGGAAGGAAATAACCAGCCAGGGAGATCACACGAGAGCTCATGCCATATTATCCACCTCTGCAGATGTTTCCACCCGAGTTTTGGGTACCTAAGGAAAAGTTCGCCCTCTGTATAATTAAAAAATGTTTTGCAAAATCAACATTAAAAAGCAATAAAAATGAAGGGAAAGGTGTTTAATCAAAGTAATCACCCACAAGAGAGCGATCAGGAAACTTGTATCAAGCCATGCAGGGTTCTTTAAACCATTTGATACAGATGCATAATCTGACAGTTATTCACAATGAGCATTTAGATTCGCGATGGCCAGGTGTGGTTGTTTTACTGAGGTGGGAGAATCAGGAGACAAAAATCTCTTGCTCCCCCTTAGAAAAAGGGGATAATCCCTATGTATGTACACTTTCCTGCTGGCCTGGGATTGTGTGCTTCTGAATGTACAGGGGAGCTTAACTCAGACCCTCCAAGTGTCCCTATTTTCCAGGGGGCAGTCCCGGATTTACAGAAGCCATCCCAGTTTCTGATTTGATCCCACAATATCCTGCTTTCCCTTAGGACATCCCTATTTTCACCAGAAAAAATGTTGGAGGGTATGAAGTTATGTGACCCCACAGCCAAGGAAATAAGTAACCACACAAACTATAGAAGTCATCTGAAGGCAGCCCTGTATAGGGAAGGTTTCTTTTAATAAAAAACATTTAATGTTTTATTATGTTTTTATATATGTTGAAAGGCACCCAGAGTGGCTGGGGCAACCCAGGCAGATGGGTAGGGTAATAATAATAATAATAATAATAATAATAATAATAATGGAATAGGATGTCCCCATTTTGAGAAATGTTGGGTGGTATTCTGGGGAAGCATCAATAGGATGAAACTACCACTTGCTGCCAGACTCATTCAAGCAGGCAACTGAAACTTTAAAAGTGGGTGGACTGAGCTTACAGGGGGCTGTAAGACTTGAGAAAGGAATTGATCAAAAGTCATAGCTAGTAAAATATAACAAGGAAGGAAAACTCCAGGGGCAGAGAGCAAGCTCTTACAGTCATACCTTGTAAGTTGAATGGAATCTGTTCTGGAAGTCCGTTCGACTTCCAAAACGTTCAAAAACCAAATTGCAGCTTCTGATTGGCTGCAGGAAGATCCTGCAGCCAATCAGAAGCCACGGAAGCCCCGCCAGACATTCAGGTTCCAAAAGAATGTTTGCAGACAGGAACAATTGCTTCTGGGTTTGTGGCGTTCAGGAGCCAAAACATCCACGTTCCAGGGGGTTCTGGATCCAACGTATGACTGTATAGGCAAGCTCCCTCCAATCTAATAGCCAAAACAGGCCACATGGTCAGGAGCAACTGCTTCCTTCTTTCAGAAGAAAGCTACAAGAGACTTCTTCATTGGTATGGAGTGACCCCAGTTCCAGCTAATGGGTTGGGAGAGACCTGATAAAAGCTAGTTGCATTTTCATTGCAAATCATTACTCAAATCAATTCAGCTGTATGTGTTTGTGAGACAGACAGAGAGAGAGAATAAAAGAATGACGGAGAACAGAAACAATTGTGTAACATTTCATGGAAGTTTTAGTTGAATCTAAATTATTAGACTGGAAAAACTATGTGTTATTTTTCTCCCCCTTGAATTTATGCATAGTTAAACAGCCTTTCAGATATGTGGGGGGGGGGGGGCTTTCTTTCTTTTTGCTTCATCTAACGTTCCCATCATAATCCTTTGAAAATGCAGCCTTGATAAAACTAAAGGAAAAAAGCAGGGAGGGAACCTCACAATTCCGTACAAATAGTTGCAAGCTGTGTGACGCCTGCTTTTTATCTGCATGGTGCCTGAAGATCAGAGGATTACTCCTAATTAGTGAATAAGTTAAATCATAAAATATACTGCAATGAAGGTTCACACTGCCTTAATTGTACACCTGAAAAGCTTCCTTGTTTTTTTTAAGTACTTTCATATTAGAAGTTGACTGTTTTTATGTATCTTCAGTGTAGATCACCTTGAGATGGTTGTTTAGAAGGCAATGAATAAATCAACGAGAAGGAAGGGGAAAGGAAAACAGAAAATGTTTTTGTGAAAAGCACTCTACTTTTGGATCATCCCACCTGATTACTGCTTCTACATATAGGTTCTGCAAGATCTCTCCCATGACACAGGAGAAGCAGAGGGCAAGATGGCAGACCCTCCAGGTGTCCCTCTTTTCCAGGGATGTCCCTGATTTAGAGAAGCCATCATAGTTTCTGATTTGATCCTGGAATGTCCCACTTTTCCTTGTTGTTGTTTAGTCGTTTACTCATGTCCGACTCTTCGTGACCCCATGGACCAGAGCACGCCAGGCACTCCTGTCTTCCACTGCCTCCCTCAGTAGGGTCAAACTCATGCTGGTAGCTTCGAGAACACTATCCAACCATCTCATCCTCTGTCGTCCCCTTCTCCTTGTGCCCTCAATCTTTCCCAACATCAGGGTCTTTTCCAGGGAGTCTTCTCTTCTCATGAGGCGGCCAAAGTACTGGAGCCTCAGCTTCAGGTTCTGTCCTTCCAGTGAGCACTCAGGGTTGATTTCCTTCAGAATGGATAGGTTTGATCTAAAGATGGGGGATACATAGGGCTGTATCCAGAGCTTTTTTTCCAGCCAGAATGTGCTGGAATTCAGTTCCAGCATGTCTCAGGTGGGTGTCATTGCCATTGCAATAGAACAAGGGGGTCTCCTGGTCAGTTCTGGCACCTCTTTTCCTAGAAAAAACAGCACTAACTGTATCCAAAGTAAGCTAAGTAACTGCTTGTGCAAGTAGAATTTCTTTTGTCCTCCTTCCCCCCCCCCCTGCACTCTATAAAACTGTTCTGGGGGTTCCTCAACCCCCCAAAAGAAATTTGGAGATGGTGCGGGGGAAGGAGGAGAAAAAATCCACCCAACTATCCACGAAAGTCAGCAGTCTTAACTACCAGCGAAACTCAGCAAGTTCCATTGAACTCAGTGAGGCTTACCTCACTGAACTCAGTGAGGATTGCCTTGCTTAGGGAGTCATTTGCTATTCTACGTTTTATAATGAAGCTACATGAGTTGAGCTCTGCAAAGAAACTAACAAGCATCTAAATGAAGGCAAGGTGATTCATAAAGACTCAGTCAAGTCGCAAGTACAAAATAGATTCCTGAGTGTTTTTATAGCTGGTTGAAATTATGCAAGTTTATTCTGTAAGCAAAGTGATTATTTGTCTCCAGGATGTTACAGCCTGATCTGGAGAAAAAGGAAAAGGTAAACAACTCCCACCTGTTTTGCCACAGAAATTGTCTCTTACGGATAACTTCCACTCCCTGCCCTGAAAAAAGAACAACAATCTTCCTTACTGAATGCTTAATGTGACTGAAAGGATTAAATAATAATCACCAGGGGAAAAACTAATCTATCAAATCATTAGCAGGAAGGTGAAGTGACTAACCTATAAGTAAAGTAAAATAATGAAATGTAAACACAAGCTGGAAAAAAAATGATGGTTTAACATTGAGAGACACTTTTTGAGAAATGTTTCACAGAAGAAGCACCCCACTTTCATTCTTTTCTGGGTGTAGGGAAGACTGCAAAATTGATCAAATATACTTGCCCATTTAGAGTGAGGGCAGGGAGCATTATCTTATAAATTGGCTTTGCAATATTGCCAGAAGTTTGACTCTGATTGGCTACATAGCACAGTGTCATCATCAAACTCTGTGATCCCTGGTTTGCTGGGATCTCGTGCACCCGGAAAGAGAAGCCATGGTTTCATTGAAAAGGCAGTTAACAGCCAGCAGAAATGACAAGCACATTTTTCTCACTGAAAATGTTCTATGGCAGCCTAGGAGAAAATGCATCTGAATAGAATAGAGATAATCAGTTTGTAACAAGCAACTGATAGATCTAATGGCTAGTCGGTTTATAACAAGCTTGTGATGTGGTTTTTGTAAAAGAAAGAAAAATGATAGATGCTCTCCTCACCCACCCACGTATGGCTGTACCTACATAAAATGTCCAGGAATGATGGGAGTTGTAGTTGAGCAATGTCTGAAGGCAGAAATATTCCCTACACCTGCCCTATTGTCAGGGACTGGGCAGAGGCAGAATGGTGGAGACCATAGCTCTCAACTTACAGATTTGAAAATAAGGGACCAGCAGCCTCGAAAATAAGGGATCAGCAGCCAAAATAAGGGATTTTCCAAGCACAGGTATGTTCAACTTCTGAGCCCCTCCAAGCCAAAGGCAGAAAGCCCAGCCAGCAGCCAAACGAAGCCTCAAGCAGTGGGGATGCAGCAAGGAAAACCACCGTCACCTCTCCGCTGGGAAGCGCTGAGCAAAGGTGAGTCCCCAGGCAACACGGCTGGGCACAAGGCATGCAAGCTCCACCCCCCAGTCATCTTAGACTCCTTATTGGGTGAGCAATGCAGCCAAGCAACACAGCTGGAGCCTCCCTCCTCCCTGGCTGGCAGGGAGGGAAGGAGAGGAGCTGCTTCCTTTGAAATCTGGGAAATTTAAGGGACATCATCAATAAGGGACAGCAGCGGGACATGGTACTGGGATAAGGGAGTTTCCCGTCAAATAAGGGACCATTGACAGCTATGGTGGAGACCGCCTCCCCATCCTGACCCTTCCAGGGAGGAAGAGGAAGAGGAAGACAGTATAGATTTACAGCAGGGGTTTGAGGGAGGTCACAGCTCAGAGGAAGATGAGGGGGGGGAAGTTGGGAAATAATGGGAGAGGAGGAGGAGGAGGCAGAGCCAGAGCAGCTGGCTGACACATTATCACTAGAAAGCATTCCAGACCCACCATCTCCCAGAACCCGGCAAGCCTTAAAAGTAGGAGAGCAAAGAGCTTGGAGACAGATGGCGCTAAGCAGAAACCGTAAAGGGAGTGGTGCTGTTGACGAATGAGGAGGTGGGAGAAAGGGGGTTGGAGATTTCCTCGGGACAATGTCATTATTCAGAGATTCAGGGGGCTAGCCGTTTTGTTTTTTTTTATAATAATTTTTATTAATTTTCCAATTTTAAAACAAAGCAACAACAACAACATAAAGGCATCAACCAATACAAACAAACACACAAATATAGATTCTTAACCTCCTTTTCATAAGCCTCCTTTCTCGGACTTCCCCATATCTCACCCTTTTTGCATCCTTATTTTACAGTTTTTCAGCAACCCTTTTAGCCAATTAAATTTAAATTTATTAAATTTCTCAATTTCACCTTAAGTCATCAAACATTTTCAGCTGTAATTCTGCATCTTCCTTCCCCTTGACATTTTAACACTGATCAATATTGTAACAGTTCTTAAGGTAAGCTTTAAACTTCTTCCAATCTTCCTCCACCGTCTCTTTCTCTTGGTCACGGATTCTGCCAGTCATTTCTGCCAATCCCATAAAGTCAATCACTTTCGTCTGCCATTCTTCCAGTGTGGGGAGTTCTTGTGTCTTCCAATACTTTGCTAGAAGGATCCTTGCTGCTGTAGTGGCGTACATAAAAAAAGTCCTATCCTTCCTTGACACCAATTGGCCGACCATGCCCAAGAGAAATGCCTCTGGTTTCTTGTGAAAAGTACATTTAAGTACCTTCTTAATTTCATTATAAATCATTTCCCAGAAGGCTTTAATCTTTGGGCAGGTCCACCAAAGGTGAAAGAAGGTACCTTCAGTTTCATTACATTTCCAACATTTATTATTGGGCAGATGATAAATCTTCGCAAGCTTAACTGGGGTCATGTACCACTAGTAAATCATTTTCATAATATTTTCTCTTAGGGCATTACATGCCGTGAATTTAATAACGGTGGTCCATAACTGTTCCCAGTCAGCAAACATGTCATGTCCAACGTCCTGTGCCCATTTAATCATAGCTGATTTAACTGTCTCATCTATTGTATTCCACTTCAGCAACAAATTGTACATTCTTGATACATTCTTAGTATTGGGTTCTAGCAATTCTGTTTCCAATTTCGATTTCTCCACCTGGAAGCCAATTTTCCTGTCTTGTTTAAAAGTTTCCATTATTTGGTAATAATGAAGCCAATCTCGCACCTTGGGCTTTAATTTCTCAAAGCTCTGTAGTTTAAATTCACCGCTTTCTTGTTCTAAAATTTCAGAGTATTTTGGCCATTTGGGTTCCATATTGAGTTTCTTCACCTCCTTAGCCTCCATAGGTGATACCCACCTAGGAGTTTTATTTTCCAACAAATCCTTGTACCAAATCCAAACATTATATAATGCTTTCCTAACAATGGTTTTTCCTAATGGTTTTTAAAACCCTTATGAACTTTAACCTTGTCGTACCATAAATATGCATGCCAACCAAACCTATTGTCAAATCCTTCCAAATCCAGAATGTCTGCATTCTCAAGAAGTAGCCAGTCTTTCAACCAGCAGAAAGCTGCCGATTCATAGTACAGTCTCAAATCCGGCAGGGCAAACCCCCCTCTTTCTTTTACATCAGTAAGTATCTTAAATTTTATTCTGGGCTTTTTGCCCTGCCAGATAAATTTAGATATATCTTTCTGCCACTTCTTGAAACAATCCAGTTTATCCACGATTTGTAACGTTTGAAACAAAAATAACATTCAAGACAATACATTCATTTTAATCACTGCAATTCGGCCTAACAAGGAAAGCTTCAAATTCGACCATATTTCTAGATCTTTCTTTACCTCTGTCCAGCATTTGTCATAATTGTCTTTAAATAAGTTCACATTTTTAGATGTCATATTAATCCCCAAATATTTTACTTTCTTTGCCACCATTAACCCAGTTTCATTTTGGAATCTCTCTCTTTCAACATTTGTTAGATTTTTTTCCAGAACTTTAGTTTTTTGTTTGTTTAACTTAAATCCTGCCACCTGGACAAAGAATTGAATTAACTCTAAAACTCTTTTTGTACTAGTGTCTGGCTCTTGTAGCGTCAATACTAGGTCATCTGCAAATGCCTTCAATTTATAATGTTTAGCTCCGACCTGAACTCCTTTTACCAGCTGGTCCCCCCTAGCCGTGTTGATCTGTCACAGTCATAATAAATAACAAGATGAAAGATGAAAAAATCTTTTTAAATAATTCCAGTGGCACCTTAAAGATCAACTAAATATAAGCTTTCAAGGTATGAGCTTTCGTGTGTAATACACACTTTGTCAGATACTCTGAAGCAGAGGTCGCTTCAACCTTATAACTGTTGATGACTGTTATGGCAGTTGGTTCCACAGGGAAGGGCAGGGGATTTTTAAAGGGATAGATGACCAAAATTAGCTTTAGTATGTATAATGGGACATGACTCCAATATCTCTATTCAGACCAGGTCTCTCCATAGTTTTTAGTTTTAAGAATTTTAGTTTTAATAAATACCAAACTAAAAACTATGGAGAGACCTGGTCTGAATAGAGATATTGGATTCATGTCCCATTATACATACTGAAGCTAATTTGTGGAACCAGCTGCCATAACAGTCATCAACAGTTATAAGGTTGACGCAACCTCTGCTTCAGAGCATCTGACGAAGTGTGTATTACACACGAAAGCTCATCCCTTGAAAGCTTATATTTAGTTGATCTTAAAGGTGCCACTGGAATTATTTAAAAAGATTTTTTCATCTTTCACCTTGTTATTTATTCTGATTATTTAGAGAGTCTGCATTCCCAAGCCTCTCTCTGTGAATATTTAAGAAAAACAGATGGTAAGGACTTTTCCTTGTCTTGTCCATTCCTCGCAACCTGTCGTGGGGGTTGGTTTCTCAACCACCTGGCACCTATACTGGTAATAAGAACATAAGGCAAGACTGCTGGATCAAGCCAATGAATAGTAGCTGTTGGTGGCCTTCTCCATGATTTTGTCTAATCCACTTTGAAAAATCCACTTTGAAAGCCATCCCTGTTGGTAACTATCACTGATTCCTTCCCTCCATAGTTTAACCATACAGTGCCTGAAAAAGTATTTCCTTTTATCTATCCTGTGACATAGCCATTCATGTTACACAGGAGACCTAACAAAGCAGGGGAAACCTGAAGAGTAATTTAGTAATTTGTTTCTCTCTCAGCAAGGACAAAAGGTAAACCTTACAGGCCTCACACTTACAGCATTCGCCCTCAGAGGACAAATTGGGAAACCAGAGTGATAAATGTAGACGTTCACCTCTTGAAACACCCCACATTTCTCTCACTGCAAAGGAAACGTGCCAACGGTAAGGAAACAAGAGCCTTTTTTTTAAAGAAAAAAAATCTGTATAGTGATCCCCTGTGAAAATTAACTAATAAAAAGGGACATTTGCAAAGTCTGAAGCTCATTTCACATATTCTTTCATTTCTTCCTTGTTTTTAATGGCATGTCAGAAGTAAATTAAATTTACATTTGTGGAAGCCCAGGGGTTCCTCACAGTCAAAGGAAAGCAAATGAGTACTTGATAACCTCGCTTACTTACTGAATGGCAGGCGACTGTGAAACACATTAGCCAGCTGCCATGATGGCTATTCCCTCCAGAAAGAATGTGCATCAGATTCTGTATAGATAGATACACAAGGAGGTATTGTCTTCAAGACAATAATCATGCTTACGGACATAAAATCACCACCAATTTTTGCAGATTCATGAGGGGAACACAAACGTAGCTATTGTGAGAGTGCTTAGATGGCCGAATTGTTGCTACCTGGCCAGTTTGAACTGTCATAGTGTGACAGGGCTGCTGAGTGCAGTGATGGCCAGAATAAATAGATGGAGAGTGGACCTGAGTGAAGCCTGCTGCCCTCAGGTCCGCTCCCCAAGCCATGCCCCCTAGGTTGCCACAGATTGGCCAGTTTGAATGAGTGGGCCTGGCAGGAACCCGTGAGCCTCTGCTGCAGCCGAGGAGACGCGACAGTGGCCTGGAAAATGGTACAGCACAGTGGGGCATTGTGGAAGAAGAAGAAGAAGAGGAGGAGGAGTTTGGATTTGATATCCCACTTTATCACTACCCTAAGGAGTCTCAAAGCGGCTAACAATCTCCTTTCCCTTCCTCCCCCACAACAAACACTCTGTGAGGTGAGTGAGGCTGAGAGACTTCAGAGAAGTGTGACTCACCCAAGGTCACCCAGGAGCTGCATGTGGAGGAGCGGAGAAGCGAACCTGGTTCACCAGATTACGAGTCCACCTCCCTTAACCACATACCACACTGGCATTGTGGAGTCCAGTAAGTGGCCACTGCGGTCTTTTCCTTACAAGTGCAAGTATTACGTGCTAGCAAACATAACTTGCAGTTCCAATGAATGCTTTTCTCTCTCTCTTTGTTTTTCTGTATTTTTTTAATTTTAATTTTATTACTTTTTTACTAAGGTCTTTCAACGCACAGCAACACCATACAGGTAAATAACGAAATAGCCCACCCCACCCAAGAAACTGGTGTTTAGGCAATAACTGTCAAAGAGCATATGTTCTTATCTCAAATATTTCTTTTTTCTTTAAAAAAGTTTGTATTGAAGATTTTCTTGTGTTGCAAAATAAAATACATATAGCGCCTCCACTTTCAATTTATCAAGACTTTTTTCACAGTATCTGTTAATGTTCAGTATGAGACATTTAATGTCATGGACATCTTACTGCTGGGGAAAAAGAAGGGGGAAAGAAAGAGGGGAAAGAGATGGGGTATTGTTCTATCGTTCTATTGCAAAGTGTTAGTGTGGGGGTTTGTGTCAGCATCATGTGGGTAGGCCCTTTACTGTATTTAGATATTTACTTATCTTGATTGGCATTTGCGAGGGGTCGGAGAATCCAGTGCTCTGTGGGTTGTGTTCAGCTGGTTGCAGTGTGGCTTGTGTGTGTGTGTGTGTGTGTGTGTGCATGTGCGTGCAGGGGGTGTTGTTGTTGGGCCAGGTTAGCCATATTTCCCTGACATTTCCAACATTGCACGTACTTCCATGTCAAAGCAAGGAAATAAAAATGGACCGAACATGACAGTTCTATTTTGCACACCTCATTATGCAAAACTGGAGTGGGTGCTGTAAGATAGGTTTCGCTTCCAAAGATAGGTGTAACTGGGAACATTTCACGATGCAGTAATTGGCTAGCCACGGACCATGCCAGAAATGGTAGTGGGTAGGATCAGAGATACTTCCCCCTCTTTGTTGCCCACCCCCCTTTCCCTGCAAGAGATGGTACCACTCAGGTTTGTCCATCCAATGGTGCTAGATTTAGGGCAGTGTGGGCAGTTCTCCCTCACAGGGTGTCAAACCATGGGGGTGCAAATTAACTGAGAAGATCTATCACTGAGAAGATTCCTTTGGAGGCACCAAATTTTGACTCAGGGTGACATACGGTGGTACCTCTGGTTGCGAACGGGATCTGTTCTGGAGGCCCGTTCGCAACCTGAAAAGAACACAACCCACGTCCGCGCATGCACGGGTTGCAATTTGCTGCTTCTGCACATGCATGTGACGTCATTTTGCGCGCCTATGCATTCACGAGCAGCGAAACCCGGAAGTAACCCATTCCGGTACTTCCGGGTCACCGAGGGATACAACCTGAAAACGCTCAACCTAAAGCAAACATAACATGAGGTATGACTGTACAGTGGTATCTCGGGTTACATATGCTTCAGGTTACATACGCTTCAGGTTACAGACTCCGCTAACCCAGAAATATTACCTCGGGTTAAGAACTTTTCTTCAGGATGAGAACAGAAATCGTGCTCTGGTGGTGCAGTGGCAGCAGGAGGCCCCATTAGCTAAAGTGGTGCTTCAGGTTAAGAACAATTTCAGGTTAAGAACGGACCTCCAGAACGAATTAAGTACTTAACCCGAGGTACCACTGTACTACCGAAGATTACCAAAGTTCGTATACCCCATCGCCTCTGCTACTAATGAGTTCCAGTTCTCCATTCTGACACTTGCTCCTTCTTCCTCTCCTAACAGGTGAGAATATGTGGAAGGAGTCATTCTTCATTTCTCAGCTGGGAAAGGAATAATTTAATAAATAGGAGGGTTATAGAAATAAAGCTGGGGTAATAGGGATCTGTTGGATTATCATTGATTGTTGTTTTCTCTTCTAGGGTGGTTAGTTTTGTGAGCATTCTTATTCATTGAGTCAAATTAATTTTTTTCTCTGTCCTTTTTCAAAATTGAAGATGTATCTCATTCTTTTATTTGCTTCCCACCTTGTGCAGCATAACAGCCTACTTGTCTTATGGGGAAGTGCTGTAGTCTCTTCCGTTTTGACAAAGTGATAATCTTGGCAAGCTTCGAGTTGCAAGCGGCTGATGCAGAAAGCTCAATTTGAACCTTGTTCTTCATCTCCTCCCAATGTGCAAGGATGGAAATCTTTCATTTTCTGAAAAGTATGCTTCATTCCCACCAGGTCCCCGAGGGGCTATTTTATTGACACTTGCCTTACAGTAAAAAACGTAACTTTTTCCTGGGCAATTTAAACAGGTGCCAATGGCTGTATATATCTTAGGAGACGGCTCACAATGTTGGTTCAGTCTCTTTCAACAGGGTGTCATAGTGAATGATGTGCCAGGGCTCCTAGTCATTTAAAGGCCTGTGGATGTCATCCACTTGAGAGATACCATCCAGCAGATGTTAGTCACGACTGAAACTGACTGAAATTGACAGCACTGAGTTACCAGAACTTAGAACTAAGTCCTCTGCCATTGCTTTCAGCGAGACTCACATTGCAATCCTAACCCCATCTACTCAGAAGTGAGTCCTATTGAATTCATTGGGGCTTACTCTCAGATATGTGGGATTAGGGTTGCAGCCAAGACATTCCACTCACAACGCCATGTGACATTGTGAAGTCGCCGCTGGTTATTGAGGGTGCTGAGCCCCCTCTTTGAAAACTTTGGGGGGGACCAAAGTGCCTTCACCCCCCAGGACCCGATGCAACTGCTCCACATAGTACACATGGAGAATGAAGAAGCCTGGAAAACCCAAAATAAATAGATGTGTTGAATTTTTCAGTTTTCAAATTCCAAAAATGAGGGGTGCTAAAAAGTTGTAACATCACTGGGAAATTGAAAAGGTAGTTTGGTTAACTGAATATAATTTGGTTTTGCTTGGTGAGTGTGCAAAATGTGTGTAAAATTGCGTAGAATTAATTAAAAATGATTGTCAAGTACTTGCAGTTATATTATATATTAATATTAATATTTATTATTATTATTATTATTATTATTATTATTTAGGATTATCTGACATTTTCAGATGGTAGAATTAAAATCCTTTGGTTCTTCATCAGACGTAGACTTACCAAGCTAAATGTTCTCCAATCACAAAAATAATAGCAGATTTGAGTCCCCGACACCCAAAAATATATTATTAAGACCCCTCAGTGAAGACATCTGCAAAAAATAAGCTTCACCCCTAAAATGGCAACCCCAGTGTATCCAACCAAGATGTCTAATGTGTCACAGAACAGTAAACCCTGCTTGAAATTCTACGCCCGCACTGATTGAATTAGGCTGGAACAATATCAGTTTTTATTAAACCCGCCCACCCCTGCTGTTGTCTTCTGACTTCAGCAGTCTCCCCAAAACATCACCTCGCTATGCTCCATGTGAACGTTTAATATAACCCAGCGGTGGGCAGCCTTTCATTTTTCTGCTCTTCCCGTTTCCTTCGTTGGCGTGATGCAGATTGATTTGCCCTGCTCCTCTGGCCAGTCCCTTGCTCCCCATTTGCCTGTTGACAGGTTTTTATGAAGGACAGTAAGTGCACAGTTGCCAGCCTCTTTTATGAGTTCATCTGTAACGCCGCGCCATGTGTGCCCTCCCTGTTGTGAGCTTGTTTACTGCAGTTTCAGACTCTGCCAGGAAAAAAAAGGTGAAGGTTATTTTATGGTTGTGCAGATGATTGCCTCACACTTGGTACTGTCTGTAATGTCCCTTGATCCCCCTTATAGCTTTCTGAAATATTCTTATCCTGTGGTTCTTGATGTCTTCCTGTGCTGTTAGCACTTAGCCATCTGCCGCTTTTTTTTTTTTTTTTTTTTTACTTCTGCAGTAGGGAATGAGCCATCCTGCAAGTTTCATTTAAGCCTTTTCCATTCATGTGCTTTCTCCACTTCTGTTTTTTGGGGGGAAGGTGGGGGTGAGGAGGTTCACACTCTTAGGACAACACCATCTCCTAACCAAGGAGGCTGGTTCATTATGGCAGATGGCGCACTGCCCACTGACCTCACTCTGCCTTCAGCCAAACCCTACTGGTCTACTTTGTGATCTACAACTAGCTGAAGAGGTGGCAGTGGCTGTTAGTTCCCTCTTTCTGAGTCCCTGAAAAACTCAACAGGGAGGATGGTTCCATCTACTGTTGGCCTCTCAACCTACTGCCATACCAGTTGCAATGGGCACCACCTGCCACTGTCTACTAATGATGACAAAGAAGAACTATTAAGCAGAAACTTAGCTCAAGCCACCCAGTAGACCATAAACAAGGTGTGATTGTGTAATGGTGAAACATCTTCATATGCAATGACAAAGTAGCTCAAGTCAACATTATGAAAACATAATTTTAAGGTATTAGAAAAGGATGCTGGATTTTTTTAGTGAGGGGAGAGAATGGGAGTGTAAAGACAATTGAGTTGATGAGAAGGAAGAGCAGTCCAACTTTACCAGTGACTAATTTGACATATTATCTCTTGATCATGTTTTTACCCTGACATTCCTTGAAGGTGCTAAGGGCAGTATACACAGAATTCTTCTTATAAATTGAGATAGAAAACAAGGCTATTCTACATGGAGGCTACACACACTGACCAGAAAATGTGTGTATTGGCTGGAGAATGTACAAAATGCAGTCAAGATATGCACATTCCCCAAGGCCATTGGAGATCATGCATAATGGCTGGAGGACATACAACACAGAGTCCAGATATGCACATAGGCCTGTTGGGGATTGTGCAAATGCACAAAAATGCAGTCAGTACATACACATCCCCCAAGGCCTATTGTAGACAACGGTAGGTGCTATCATTAGACTAACTAGGCAGCTGCCTAGAGTGCAGGTCCCAGAGGGGCACAGTGCTGGCCTTGGAGGCCTTGAGCTTTATAATGATTAGTTTTTGTTACAGTTTATAAATTTCTGATAATATTTTACTTTTACATGTTGAAGAATGTTGCGTGTTGAGGTCCCCAGGTCCACCCCAATAACTCACACATCACACAGAAATTTTTGTTTAAGGTTTTTGGCATAATTTTGGCCACAACTTTATTAAAATACAAAAATGTGAGTGGTTGCTTAGGCATTGGTTGCAACTATCTGCCCCCACCATGGGGGACAGACTGACATTCCTCACTCCTGCGAAAGTCAGAAAAGGGGAATACACTTGGGGGTGGCGATGGAGCAGGGAACCTGCCCTCAGCCCTCCCCAAATGCAACCAGGGGCTCTTGCATGGCCCTAGACCCTTGACAGGATGGACAAAAGCAATAGTGAGCCCTTGTATTCCTTTAATGGAATCCCTTTCAGCAGCAGCATTAGAGGGGCAGGCACAGCTAATCCATGCCCCTCAACCAAGCAAACCCTAAACGAATGCCTAACCGCAACCTTACAAGTTGTGACGATTTGCTACGCAGTAGGCAAAAACCAAATGGCCCCAGCCAATCAGCCAGATGGACAAAATTCCTACCGGGCCCCTGCTCCAAGAGCAGACGACCCCATGACAGGCATAGCAAGGTCAAAGCAAACAACCCTAAATATAGGGAGGGACGGGCAATCTGATCCACGGGGCGAAAAGAGGAAGCTCTATGCCTCGTGGAGAGAGTTTTAACATTTCTGGCTGTCAATCAACAAATGGCAACATTAACCTCTTCCCAACAACAAGGGAAACCCAATTACATCAGTGGCTAATGATCAATTAGCCCGCCCCGCAACTTTGGAGTGTCCTGTTGGCCCCCACCACAACATGTGCTCTCCATGAAGGAGAACACACTTTATCATGTTTGAAGTAAATCATACATTAGATTTGTTTTTGAAAACTGAAGTATGCAGTGTTTTTTTGGGGGGGATACAAGTTGTTAGCCTTGCCTAGAATGCAAACTAGCCTGACACTGGCCCTGCTTGTAGAGTATACATATTGGCCTGGAACTGTACACAAATCTCTCTTCATGGACAGACTATGCCAATACCTGTTCAACTTACATTAGCCCTAACAAAAGGATGCTATATGCCTTGTTGGAAAATAGCAAGAAAGGGAGAGGTCATAAGAAGGTTATTCCAAGGACAATGGTCAGAATATCTCATTTGGAAGCCCAATCAAATCCTTTGTTGAGAGAAAGATGTTAACCTATAGAAGGCACTGCCAAGAGAGTTGTTAATGAATATTGCTCTGAGACCTGCAACTTGCAATCAAATTATGTGGCAAGCAACCTGTTCAACTTAAATCTGGCAGATGCAATGAGAATGAAGCAAGCGAACTAGGGAATTCTGTTTATATCACCTATAAAGCAGTCATTACCTATGTTCATAGGGCACCTGGAGAGTTATATTCACACCATATGCTACTTCCTATATTCTTCCTACTGGAAAACACACACACACACACACACACACACACACACACACACACTATTTGAATAGTAAGAGCCTGGAAGAAATTTGAAATGCACCTTAGCCCCATAGCTGTCAACTTTTCCTTTTTCTTGTGAGGAATCCTATTCGGAATAAGGGAATTTCCCTTAAAAAAGGGGAAACGTTGACAGCTATGCTTAGCCCAACTGTGTTTCTTCTGTTACTGCAATATGGAGAAGATGCTTCTACTCTTGCAGAGAGCCCTGGTGTCCTTGGTTGTTTGCAAAAACTATAGGTTAACTTCTATATGAATAATTATGTTTTATGGTTATTAAATCACCCTTAAAATTACCATAGAACACTTTTCTCGGAAATGTTAAATAAAATTGATGATGATGAATCCCTATACAAAGCTGAGATCTGAAAACTAATTCAGATGGATATGCTTAGACTTAAACTTTCACAAGTCTCAAGACAAACCAACCACAACAAGAAACAGAGTGACCATTTGCTGCTGTCCCTCCCCCCCCCCACAACAGGTACCGTATTTTTCGCTCTATAAGATGCCCCAGACCACAAGACGCACCTAGTTTTTGGAGAAGGAAAACAAGGAAAAAAATATTCTGAATCACAGAAGCCAGAACAGCAAGAGGGATCGCTGCACAGTGAAAGCAGCAATCCCTCTTGCTCTTCTGGCTTCTGGGATAGCTGTGAAGCCTGCATTCGCTCCATAAGATGCACACACATTTCCACTTACTTTTTAGGAGGGGAAAGTGAGTCTTATAGAGAAAAAAATATGGTAATTGATAGAAACTAAATGTAGAGGAGCTTACTCTCTGCAATCAACTCTAAACTATAAGTCTTTGTGTGGCCCTGTGCCTGACTGATTGCCAGGTTCCTCCTGGGTATTGGGCCTTGGTTAACCTTTCCATCACAACCGTGGGACCCAGAATTCTCTTAGAAAGTTGAGAAGACATTATCAAAAGCAAGGCAGTTTGATGGGTAGGAGAAGCAGATCTATCTAACTATGAAGTAGCGATTGACAAACTAGGGGTGTCTGTAGGGGTGCAAGGAATTTCACTTCAGTTTGCATTTAAAGGCAAGCCTACTAATTTGCCATATATGAAAAAATATGAGAACTGATACACAGCCAGCCTTGCAAATTTGCAGTTCTTTTTTATAATATTTTTATTAGTTTTCCATGTTTAACATTCCTGTAACATCTGATTTCCATTTACAATATCTTAGCTCTGTTGAGCCATTCGACTTTCCTCTGACCCGTCAACTGTTTTTTTTTAAAATAACTACTTCATCATTGTACACATTTATACCATCTCAATTCTTCATTTCTCTTAATTGTTTTCAACTTTAAATACAAGTAGAAAGGTCCATCAATTAAACGTTGCGAGATTTAACACAGTCCTGCTGGTGTCTTTAAATGTTTACAATAATTTTCTATATATTGAATAAATTTACTCCAGTCTCTCTGGAAAGCTTGGCCACTCTGGTTTTGGATTTCCCCCGTCAGCTTTATTAATTCAACATAGTCCATCGTCTTCATCTGCCATTCTTCTATCATTGGTAATTCTTGCTATTTCCAATTTTGGGCTAATAAGTTCTAGCTGCCATAGTGGCATACATAAACAGTCATCAGGCTTTGTTATTTCCTCTCCAATCATTCCCAATAAAAACGCTTCCAGGTTTTTTGGGAAAGTACCCTATTTTTCGCCCCATAGGACGCACTTTTTCCCCTCCAAAAACGAAGGGGAAATCTGGGTGCGTCCTATGGGGCGAATGCAGGCTTTCGCTGAAGCCTGGAGAGCGTGAGGGGTCGGTGCGCACCGACCCCTCTCACTCTCCAGGCTTCACGCAGATCTCCGCAAGCTGTGGGAGCCTGCGCCAGGCTCCCACAGCTTGCGGAGAGTTGCCTGCATGCCGAAGCCTGGGCGCGCTGAGCTCAGCACGCCCAGGCTTCGCGCAGCTCTCCGCAAGGCGCAGGAGCCTGGCGCTGGGCTCCCTCGGCTTGCGGAGAGTTGCCTGTTCTGGGGGCTGGGGTCGGGGGAAGCTCGGGCTTCCCCCGCCCCAGCCCCACGCCTGGGGGGGGGGGAATAAAATATTTTTCCTTTATTTCCCCCCAAAAAAACTAGATGCATCTTATGGGACAGTGCGTCCTATAGGGCGAAAAATACGGTATATCTAAATATTCTTTTCAATTCATTATAAATCTTTTCCCAAAATAGTTTACATTTATTGCATGTCACCAAGTTTGCAGTTTTTTGCATGTTGTAATGTGTTTGCCCATCCATGCAATGTGGATAAAAATGCACACACTGGTGTGAAATGTCCATAAAAATGTGTGTGTATGTGTTGCTTTAAGGAAAAGTGTATTGCAGAAATGGGTATGTTAGGCAAAATTGCATACAAACGTATATATGAGGAGAAATTTGAACACAAATACTGATAAGCACTTAAAAAGGAAAAAAGCTCGGGCTTCCCCCGCCCCAGCCCCACGCCTGGGGGGGGGGAATAAAATATTTTTCCTTTATTTCCCCCCAAAAAAACTAGATGCATCTTATGGGACAGTGCGTCCTATAGGGCGAAAAATACGGTATATCTAAATATTCTTTTCAATTCATTATAAATCTTTTCCCAAAATAGTTTACATTTATTGCATGTCACCAAGTTTGCAGTTTTTTGCATGTTGTAATGTGTTTGCCCATCCATGCAATGTGGATAAAAATGCACACACTGGTGTGAAATGTCCATAAAAATGTGTGTGTATGTGTTGCTTTAAGGAAAAGTGTATTGCAGAAATGGGTATGTTAGGCAAAATTGCATACAAACGTATATATGAGGAGAAATTTGAACACAAATACTGATAAGCACTTAAAAAGGAAAAAAAGAAAAACAAACTGATATAGAAAACTGAATTTAGGACTGGAAGAATGGGAAACCCAGGGCTTTTTTTCAGCCGGAACTTGCCAGAACTTCGCTTGGCCCCCTCTCAGGTGAGCACCTTTGCCATTATAAGAAAACTCATGGTGAGTTCTAGCACCGCTTCTTCTAGAAAAATAGCCCTGGGGAAACCCAAATGGTCAGATTTCTCCAATCCTTGTTCTGTGGAAAAGTTCTGAAGCTTGCAATAAAGCTTTCCCCCTCTGCCCTCCCCCCAATAAAATGAAATGGGGGGGGGGGAGTTATTCTCATCAATTGTGCACATTTGCTACCAACAAGTCAAGCTCAAGCTTATCAGATTGGCAAAAGGATTACTTCACTTTCAGGCGTGCTAAGTCATTTCTTGGCATGGTTGTTGAAATAAGTTAAGTCTGGGAGTAATTATGTACTTATTTAACAGACAAAACAGACGAGCTTCAAGCCATCTGCTGCTGGCCCTTTAAAGGTCATCCGGATCACCTGAAATACACTCCTGAGGTGTGACGGGTAAACCTAATTAAAAATGCAGTGCAAAGTCTGGCAAATGAATGAATATGAGTAATACCCAAGGCAGTGCATACATGCCAAGCGTACCACGACCCAAATGTATTCTCTCTCTCTCTCTCTCATACACACACACAGTTTTTTATAAGAAGCAAAACAGATAGCTATTAACTTTCAGAATTGCACTGTTTTCCTATAGCAGAGGTGCCAGTCAACAAACTCAAAAGAAATACTTTGTAAACAAACATACCAAAAAAGAAAGAGAGAGAGCGTGATGTTTAGAGATGTCACTTGTGATAAATTGCTGAATTTTTACAACATCACAGGATTTAGATGGTATTTTTTCTTCTTGTTGTTGCCTTATTCTACCGACACATTTACAAAAGGAAAGGTCTTCCAACTCATTTCATTTTCTTTTTTCTACACTTTATTGTCACATAGATTTAGTTTGGTCTATAAATCAATTCTCTCCCCTACATGTGCGTGCGTGTGCACACACACACACAAACACACAGAGTCTCCTGGCGAAAGGTGTGTGTGCATCGTTAGTGTACCAATTTTAACCAGTAAATACATATATTTCTGTCACAGCAGCTCTGCAGTGCTGCATGTTTTCTTGCTGCTGTTTTTTCTTTCTCTCTTGGAACTTGGTTTCTAAGAAGGGCTCCCTGACATGTATGTTGGTTTCTGCTTTCTTCACTGTGCAGCGAAGTGCTTGTCACGAGACAATGTTTACATTCCACAGTCAGAGTTGCTGTTGGAGTTTCTCACGGGAAAGGAGACTGGATGTGACGTACACTGGTTTCCTGTTTTTCTCAGTTCTCTCGGTGCTTCCGAAGAGAGAGGAGTTGCTTCTCTGCTCTCGCAGAAGCAAGATGCATGTATGTAATCTATCAGCTTTGAAGTGTAAATAAAGTAATGTAAAGTATGTGGCACGTACTCCTCATCTTTCCGCTGTGCAAAGGACTCTGCAAAAACAACAATGTATACACGACTCCTTAAAGATGTGCGTCTGTCATCGACTCCTTATGTGCCTGAAGAAAAGACTCGCCTGTGGCCTTATTTTGACTCCATTCCTGTCTGCAGTGGCCTCACACTGAAAGGTAATAATAACAGGGGAAAGTCCTAATAAAATATGAAACACTATACTAAAAGGCAAATTAGGGTAAAATTTGTGAAATTTCCACTAGATGTGTGTGTGTGTGTGTGTGTGTGTGTGTGTGTGGATTCTTTGCAATAAAGAGTGTGGATGAAGCCCAAGAGAGTAGCAAAAGATTAAAAACAAACAGTCATTTTATTGTTAGAACATAAAAAAAATTTTATGAGGTGCTGTCATTAGGCACATCATTAAAAGGATCCCCCTTTCTCCTTTGTATCATAAAGCAGGGCTGGCATTTACTGGGCTCATGTCTGGCACAATAAACCATCAAATAAGAATTTATGGTAGCCGCAGAAAACACATAAAACCAGTTTGTGGTGCTCAGTGTCTCCGAATAATAACCAATGGGAAGCATGATGGAGGGGAGAGTTTTCAAGAAATCCCCCACCACAAATGTAAGGATGCTTGCTTAGTTTCCTGTGAGGAAATAATAATAATAATAATAATAATAATAATAATAATAATAATAATAATAATGTAAGGATGCTTGCTTAGTTTCCTGTGAGGAAATAATAATAATAATAATAATAATAATAATAATAATAATAATAATAATAATGTAAGGATGCTTGCTTAGTTTCCTGTGAGGAAATAATATAATAATAATAATTATTATTATTATTATTATTATTATTATTATTTTTATTTATACCCCGCCCTCCCCAGCCAAGGCCAGGCTCAGGGCAGCTAACAAGCAATAATAAAAACAAGTTGAATGAATACAACTTAAAAACAAGATTAAAATACAACATTAAAATATTGAAACTTTAAAATATTAAAATGCAGCCTCATCACAGGAGGAGAAAGGAAAGAGAAAGAGTGCTTTTCATATGTGTGTATAAAACAATCCACTTTTTAACTGATGCTTCTTTCCCTCCTCTTTTTCCATAACGGGACATCCTAGCAAAACTATATAGTTTTCTACTGTATGGGGGAAATAATAACAATAAGTATGCAGGCATAAGTTTAAGAACTGAGCGTTGACCTCCCAACATTATTTACCAAGCAGGGCAATAGATCAACTGTAGCAGATGCTGCTTAAACTTTAGATAAATTATACAATTTTATTTGAAAACGTACTAATGGTGACCTTTACTAAATGCCAAGAAATGAAAAGCCAGCCTTGAAAAAATAATAATAATCTAGACATATTGTGCTGGGGAGCATAAAATGGAGCATAATTTATGAAAGTGCATTTTGAACGTAATCCATGGTCATTAGAAACAATTGGAGATTTGTTGTGGACTTCGCTGGGGGAAAGAATAGATGGGAGGGCGACATCCCTCCTTTACATGCCTGCGACTCTGACAAGGAAACTAAAATAAGCTGATTTTTATTGTATCAGAACACTGGTCTGTCTATGCTAGCTGGCAGCGTCTCTGCAGGAACTCAGACAAGGGAACTCTTGCCTGGAGATGTTGGGAATGCCAACAGTAGCAACAACTTCAGCCTAAGACTTTGCTGATATAGACCCTCAGCCGGCTTTCTGTCCACTGTTGTTGATTGTTGCATGGTTCTCAGCAGCAACAGAATAAATAAAAATTAAAATGCATTGTTTCTTAAACTCTTAAGCTCTGGAGCCAAGTGAGCATTCCCAGGTAAGATCCTCCCTCTATTGTGTGGGCAGGTAATCCCTCCCCTACCTGGCCTGGTCTCCTTGGCAACGCTTCCCCCAGGTGGGATTGGACAACTGACTGAGGTAGGCGGAGACCTCCAGGTATCCCACCTGAGGGACGGCAAAGCCAAGTCTATGCTGTTGGAGCCGCTCCAGATCTAGGGGCTGCGCGCGTCCACGCAAAGGGCGCCCCCCGTTTTAGGCGGGGAGCGGTCATTGTTTCTTAAACACTAACCAAAATCAGTTTAGTCAGATTTAAAGGTAAAGGTACCCCTGCCCGTACGGGCCAGTCTTGACAGACTCTGGGGTTGTGCGCCCATCTCACTTAAGAGGCCAGGGGCCAGCGCTGTCCGGAGACACTTCCGGGTCACATGGCCAGCGTGACATCGCTGCTCTGGCGAGCCAGAGCCGCACACGGAAACGCTGTTTACCTTCCCGCTGGTAAGCGGTCCCTATTTATCTACTTGCACCCGGAGGTGCTTTCGAACTGCTAGGTTGGCAGGCGCTGGGACCGAGCAGCGGGAGCGCACCCCACCGCAGGGATTCGAACCGCCAACCTTTCGATCGGCAAGCCCTAGGCGCTGAGGCTTTAACCCACAGTGCCACCTTAGTCAGATTTAACAGCGTCCCACCTTAGTCAGATTTAACAAAATATTAATCCACAAAATCAATTTGCTTCTTGCTCTTAAAACTGCAGATTTTTATTTATTTATTTTTTTAAAAAGTGGTCATTTAGGGATGTTTTGTTAGCTCATCAGAGCCCAATTCGCTTTAAATCTGCTGCAACAGATAGAAAGTGTGATGTTCCAGTCATCATTTGGGGGAACACTTCACCTGTGTTTTGGCACCTGAAGTAATGGCAATAGTGTGGGGACAGGGAACCTGAATCCTTCATAGCTATGGCAAATTGTTGTTGTTGTTTAGTCATTTAGTCGTGTCCGACTCTTTGTGACCCCATGGACCAAAGCACGCCAGGCACTTCTGTCTTCCACTGCCTCCTGCAGTTTGGTCAAACTCATGCTGGTGATGGCAAATTACCCAGGTGAGAAAGGGAGGTATATCTAAATTTCCTTTTCTCTCTCTTTCACTCGGGGACTTGCCGAAATAAACGATCCAGGTAACTAGAAGAGGTAGGCTACACATGTCAAATCAAGCTGCCAAATGTTTCATAAAGCAGAAAACTCTCCGCATTTTCATGCAAACACAGATTGAATTAGGCTGAAGCTCAAGTCGGTTTCATTAAACACACCCACCTGCAGCTGTCTTTGAGATTGCACTTCATATCTTCCAGGTTCCTTTTTTTCAAGGCTGAGACATACATACATAGATAGGATTTTCTCTAATTGGGGTGCACAGTTTATGCAATTTTACACACTACTCAGAGGCCAAAATACATTTGCCGCTGAGCTTATGCTGAACACATTACGCTGTCCTATGATGAGTCACACCAATAGGTCCTGTGCTGTCTGTTTTGACTGGCAGCAACTCTCCAGGGTATTAGGCAGGGGTCTTCTTTTGCGAGTGAAGATGCCAGCGATGAAATATGTTACCTTCTGCAGGTGCAGCCTGTATTCTTCCAAAGAGCTGCTGCCCACGAAGCTTCCCTGATGAATGTATGTATGAAAACCATGTGATGGAAATTGACTGGGTTTTTTAAGTTTGCCACTATAACCTGACAGAACCTATATTTCTAAGGAATAGAGGTCCCACTGTAAACAACCTGTTTTTGTTTTGTTTTTTCAAAGTTGCGTGCTTAATTTCCTTTGTGGAGTCTGCTGTCAAAGAAATAACCTGTTTTTCATTCTGTTGTTTGAGTGATCCCAGTACATTTCTGAATGTCCTAATAGCCTGCAATAGCACTTTCTGCTTTTTGCCAGCCTAATCTAATTTGGTGTGTGTGTGTGTGTGTGTGTGTGTGTGTGTGTGTGTGTGCCCAAATGCACGCACACAGACACAATTTATTCAGATGAGGCTTCAACTCTAGGCATGTTTACAAGGGAGTAAGTCCATGGAACTCAGTGAAACTTCAGTCCATGTAAACAAGCGTAGGATCCTATTATTAATGGCTCAGCGCTGAAAGAACACTTAGCTCACATTCTCTGTTTAGCATGAAAAGCGAGAATTTATGGAATAAGCTCCTTTTATTGCCTAGTACAAGGTTGGTGCTGCATAGCTGTGGCCAGCACAGACAGACCCAAATGCAAAAAACTGCACTCACTCCAGCAACTCACTCACTCCCTTCCCTTATATTACAGTGTGGGGTTAGCCAGTCACTCTTTGAGGACTGAGTTTTTTTTTTGGGGGGGGGGTTGTCCTTATTAACTCTTAGGGGGCACAATTTGTCAGCTATTTCTTATCGTAAATTGTGATAAGGTGATTGAGATGTGACTAACTGGTGAGAACCAGGTCACTATGACAGGAAGCATAGACTGGGAAGTTGTGACAGTCCCCTGGATAAAAGCATTGCTTCCCAGCTCATTGCTGGGACTGGAGACTGGAAGCAGCCGCCGGGACCATGTAGCACCAGTCCTAAAGGATCTACACTGGCTCCCAGTACGTTTCTGAGCACAATTCAAGGGGTTGGTGTTGACCTTTAAAGCCCTAAACAGCCTCGGCCCTGTATACCTGATGGAGTGTCTCCACCACCATCTTCCAGCCTGGATGCTGAGATCCAGCTCTGAGGGCTTTCTGGTCGTTCCCTCATTGTGAGAGGTGAGGTTACAGGGACCTTCTCAGCAGTGGTGCCCTCCTTTTGGAATGCCCTCTCATCAGATGTAAAGGAGTTAAATAATTATACAACTTTTAGAAGACATCTGAAGGCAGCCCTGTATCGGAAGTCTTTAAGGTCTGATGTTTTATTATGTTTTTATATTTGTTGGAAGCCACCTAAGTAGCTGGGACAAGCCAGTCAGATGGGCAGGATACAAATAAGACAACAACAACAACATTATTATTATTATTATTAGGTAGACACCCTTTCATTGGAGGTTTTAAAGCAGAGCTTGGGTGGCTTCTGTCAGAAATCTTTAGCTGTGATTCCCACATTGCAGGTGGTTAGCCAAGATGACCTTTGGAATTCCTTACGACCCTACATTTCTGTGATTCCACTAGTAGAACAGCATTGATTTCAAGCACACAGAAAGCTGCTTTCTGCTGTGTCAGAAATCATATATCATCTTCGCAGAAGCAAAAAACCAAAGTGCTGCACCAACAAGTACAAAATAACCCTTCTGCAACGCCACAGATCCAACTCAATGGTGTAACATTGGAAAATGTTGATCACTTCTCCTACCTAGGCAGTTATCTTTCCACAAGGGCCAACGTTGATGCCGAAATCCAGCACTGCCTGAGCTCTGCGAGTGCGGCTTTCTCCCAATTGAAGTGCAGAGTGTTTGAGGACTGGGACATTTGCAGGGAAACCAAAATGCTTGTTTACAAAGCTACTGTACTACCAACCTTACTATATGCTTGTGAAACATGAACCACTTATAAATGCTATCTCCGACTCCTCAAAAGATTCCATCAACGGTGTCTCCAAAAATTTTTACACATCACTTGGGAAGACAGCGAACTAATATCAGTGTACTGGAAGAAGCAAAGATCACCAGTGTTGAAGCAATGTTTCTTTAACATCAACTTCGATGGACTGGTCATGTTGTGCGGATGCTTGATGATCGTCTTCCAAAGCAACTACTCTATTCTGAACTTAAAAATGGAAAGCGTAATGCTGGTGGTCAACAAAAGAGGTTTAAAGACTGTCTCAAGGCAAATCTATAAAACATGTAGGATGAACACCAACAACTGGGAAACACTTGCCTATGAGCGCTCCAGTTGGAGAACAGCCTTTACCAAAGGTGTCATGGGCTTTGAAGACACTCAAACTCAGGATGTAAGGGAGAAACATGCTAAGAGGAAGGCATGCTTGGCAAACCCTCACCGTGATCAACTCCCACCCGGAAACATGTGGATCCAGAATTGGCATCCACAGTTACTTACGGACTCATTGTTAAAACTGTGTTTATGGAAGACAATATTACTTGGCTACGAGTGATCGCCGCAGCAGCAGAAGAAGGAGCTGTGTCAGACCATTGTCTACAATGACTGGCTGCGACTTTGCAGAGTTTCAGACATTCCCAGCCCTACCTGGGCATGCAGAGAATAGAGTCCGAGACCTGGGGCCTTCCACATTGAGCTGCTCTGCCACTGAGCTACAGCCCTTTCCCAGCACGTTTCTGAAAAGGCTAAAAGCATAGTCTACAATCAGTGGGAAATTTCCCCATTGTCTTCAGCAGCACTCAGGTTGCAGCCAGTGTCTCATCGTCTGGACCTACAGAGTTAAGTGCTTCATTTAAGTGCTTGGCTGAACTTTTTGAATCAATGTGAATTCTATTAAAAGATTAATAGAGAGTTTCTGAACAATAAAGCTGAATTCATTATATTCAGGAAGGGGGGAAAGGCTTCACTTTTTTAAAAAATAACCCCCCACCACTTCCACACTCCCGTCGTTTTTATTGAGCTGAAGTATGGAGAGAGCAAAAGCAAGTTTCTAGTTAATTGTTATCAACTTCGGAGACTATATAAATACTTGTTTTCATTAGTGCTTTTCTGGGAAATGCTGCTGGAGATATCATGCGCAATTAATGTATAATGTTACTTTCATTGTATCTTCTCAAGGATGAGTCAAACTTTAACAAAAAAACGAAGGTGTCTGCTCATACAAAGAGGAATAGATTATATTTTGGGTTCATTCAAGAGGAGTCCTGATGGATCAAGCCAAAGGCCCAGCCCAGCATCCTGTTCTCACAGTGGCCTGGCAGATCCCTGTGGGAAACCCTCAAGTGGAACCCATTGTGGCTTCCAGAAATTGGCATTCAGAAGCATTGATGTCTCTGACCATGGAGGCAGAGGAAAATTATCATGGCTAGCAGCCATTGATAGCCTTCTCCTCCATGAACGTGTTGAATCCTCTTTCAGAACCATCCAGGTTGGCTCCTGTGAGATCGAGTTCCCTACTTTATGCACTGAAGAGAAGCAGTCCCCCCCCCCCGTGTGTGTGTGTGTGTGTGTTAGAGAGAGAGAGAGTCTGTGGGGCCTCTCCATTGGCTCAGCTGAAAAACCAGCAACTTCTGTCTCCTTTACTAACATCTGTCAGAGAGATAAAAAGCAATTCCCTCCATTGTCTTCCATTATTATTATTATTATTATTATTATTAGCCACCCATCTGACTGGGTTGCCCCAGCTGCTCTGAGCTGCTCCCAACAAAGTATTAAAAACATAATACAACATCAACCATTAAAAATTTCCCTGAACAGGGCTGCCTTTGGATGTCTTCTAAAAGTCAAATACAGTGGTCCCTATGGATACGAATGTAATTCATTCCAGGGGTCCGTACATACCCTGAAAAATCTGCAAGTAGAGGTGCCACTTCTGCTCACACGCACAGCACGATAGAGCGCTTCTGCGCATGTGCGAGGCATGCAAAGAGCTTCTGCACATGTGTGTGCGGTGAAACCTGGAAGAATACACTTCTGGGTTTGCCGCGTTTGCAACCTGAAAGTTACGTTACCCAAAGGTAACGTAACCCGAGGGTCCACTGTAATTGTTTTATCTGATGGGAGGGCATTCCACAGGGCAGGCGCCACTACCAAGAAGGTCCTCTGCCTAGCTACTTGTAACTTCACTTCTTGCAGTGCAGCCATTTAGGGATTTAAAGGTCAGCACCAACACTTTCACTGCCAGACACTTATATGGGCACAAACTTATGTTGAAGCAGTGTCAGGGAACTGCCATCGGAGCGCAGGGTGGTGGAGAGGCTCTCGGACGCTGGGGAGGAAACCAGCAGGGAAAGAGGGAGATCTTCCGCTGAGGAAGAAGGGAAGGAGGAGGAGTCGGAGGGAAGGCGCAGGGACGCTTCCAGCGAGACCAGTGGAGAGAGCTCAGGACCTCCCCTGGGGACGCCCACTCTGCGCAGAAAGCTGTCGCGCAGAGAATCCAGGCGGAGACTTTCTGTCAAGGAGCTCTTATGTTGGAAGAAGTTCAGGAAACGCCCACTGACAGATTCTGCCAGTGATTAAGGCAGCCACGAAGTAAGGGCTGTCCGGTCAGGGAAAGTTTTAGCCAACTACTCAGCTTGGAGTGGTTTTGGCGCTTACGCACAAGCAACCCCTAATCCCTTTACAAGCGGCATGCAAACAAAAGATGCTGCTTATGAACTGTACTGTCTTTTGGATTGTCCAAGAGGTTGGGATAGGGACGTGCATAACACAAGGGAACAGAATTAAGTTAGAGCACCGGTGAAGAAACAGCTGGAATCAGAAGAATCGAAGATCGTGCAGTGGTCCCAAACTCCAGAAGTGGAACTGTTCAGAACGGTTTAGTGCATAGCTGTCAACTTACAGATTTGAAAATAAGGGACCAGCAGCCTTGAAAATAAGGGACCAGCAGCCAAAATAAGGGTTCTGCAGCCTCACCTGTTCCAGGCACTCCAGTCTTCCTGTCCTCCTGCAGTCTGGTCAAACTTATGCTGGTAGCTTCGAGAACACTGTCCAACCAACTTTGTAACCAGAGGTTTAACTGAATAGAATCTGAATCACATGCACCACAAGGCCTATGCAGCCTCAACTTAAGATGGCTCCCCGGCCTGGCTTTGCACTGCAAAGTTTGCAGCAGCTTGCATTAACTAGCCACATACACACACACACAGCTTCCCCCCTCGTCACGAGATCGCCAGTCACCCACCATTTTAGTCAACCAGCTCCTTTCTTTTCCCCCATAAGTCAATCGAAGGAGCCTCCAAAACAAATTCAAAAGCCCCCACTCCCACGAGATCTCCTTTCCTTTCCCCCCACCATGTGCCCCCACTCCAGACAGACCTTTTCGCCGGCAAGGGTGAGTGGGCCATCGATGACGTATCCATCCGATTCCAATCTAAGCACTCAGCACAGGTATGTTCAACTTCTGAGCCCCTCTGAGCCAAAGGTGGAAAGCCCAGCCAGCAGCCAAACAAAGCCTCAAGGAAAACCACTGTCACCTCTCCGCTGGGAAGAGCTGAGCAAAGGCGAGTCCCCAGGCAACGCAGCCGATTTGATCAGCATAAGGCATGCAAGCTCCACTCCCCCCCAGTCGTTCTTAGACTTCTTATTGGGTGAGCAACACAGCCAAGCAACACAGCTGGAGCCTCCCTGGCCGGAAGGGAGGGAGGGAGAGGACCTGCTTCCTTTGAAATTTAAGGGACATCATTTAAGGGACATTTAAGTGACATCCATCAATAAGGGACAGCAGCGGGACATGGCGCCGGAATAAAGGACTGTCCTTCCAAATAAGGGACACTTGACAGCTATGGTTTAGTGGAGGCTGCTATAGAATAAAAATATTAATATTTAAAATATTTCCAGTACCCTTCATCAGGACAATCCACAAAACGTACTAGTGAATATCCACTTGGCAACAGCAATACAAAACAGTGGTTCAAAGAAGGAGAAGTTGAGTTAAGGTGGTTCACTCCTTGTGGCAGTGTTGGCTACAACTACGACATCACTTGCATTGCAATTTTAATCATGGGTTTTTTTCGCTTATTTTGCTCATCATGCGTTTGCCTATTTTCTGCAAACCAGCTTGACCACAATGTCTTTTCGAGAAAAATGTGCTATGTAAATAAACTGACTAGGTCTATGACTGACGGTGCAAAATATTTTCAAATCAATGACACTGCCCACTTTAACAACTTAATTGCAGTCCAAGGGTCATCTGGGCTCCTTCACACAGATACACACACATCACTCATTTGACTTTAGCAACAAGTGATAATTTGCATGTTTGCATGAGTCATTATGGGCAAAGCAGAACAGAATTTGTAAAACCAAAGCCTAATCCTTTCCAATGGAGACAGCTCACACATTAAGCCGAGTCCTTGAGTCATGACGGCTCCAGTGACAAAAGATCGAGTGACAAATATTCATGCCTGAACCAGCCTTAATTAGTTTTGTTGTCACAACCATTTCAGTGGAGAAATTTGGTTTCATTATAGAGGCTGTTCAAATCCAGTTTTCTCTTCTATGGAGGAAAAAACACGACGCCAAAGTCAGAAATGAAATGGGGAAAGCAGAGATATTTGCTTCACTTTGTGCAATTCCATCTTTATTAAGGCAGCATTAAACTATTGCTCCTCTGTCCTTGATTCAAAATGAATGGAAATCTGAAACATGCAGGGCATTCAATGCAAAAGCAGCCAAATTTATTTGGCAGGCATGGTCAAAAATGGACAATGGAGGTCTACGTGTATTAAGTTTGGCAGTTTACAAATCAATTACTTCTGTTAGATAGCTTGATGTCCCGACCAATTGGAAAACAGATTATATCGGATTACGGCACTTTTAATTAGTTGTTTGTGACAGACAAGGCTGGAAGAGAAAAGAGAAAATCAATGGGAATCTGCCAGACTTGGCCAGCTGGATACACGGTCACTCTGTTGAATTATACACGTCTCTTCAAACTTAGTCTGTCGGAGGGCAGAAAGGGTTACTTGATCTTTATATATATATATATATATATATATATATATATATATATATATTTGACCCCTTCCAAACCTCTGTGTCATTTAGGCACTCTAATACTTCAATTAGTTGTTGCTTTGACTGATCTCTGCCAATGTCACCCATTTACACTATTTTTATTGGTATGGTGACCGATAAATACCTAAGGAACTCTACGTCTAAGTATTAGACACATAAAGAGTTTTCTGTATTGTTCTGTTTCTTGTATATATTCCAATGCTTTTTATTTTTGTTACTGTTGCTAAGATCTATAAGAAGAAGTCTTTTCTGTTTTAAGGAATTCATTATGGTCCTTGAAAACCTTCTCTTATAGGGAGAGCTCAGAGATTTCTGGGCCCTCCTGGTGGGTCCCTAGCTGCCTAGGAAGACAAGCATCTTCCTCATCGCAGGGTGCTGGTTGCTGACTGTTCTATAAGCATTCAAGTTAGTCCCCACCTATAAACCAAGTTTCCTACCCAATGTTCCTGCTCAAGCACACTTAATCCTCCAACTTTTTTTCTGTTCTGCAGTGTAGATTTCTGCCCCTCCTTCCTCAATACCTGTACAGTCGCACCTTGGTTGTCAAACGCCTTGGCACTCGTCCGTTTGGGCTCCTGAATGCCACAAACTCAGAAGTGAGTGTTCTGGTTTGCGAACATTCTTTGGAAGCCAAACGTCTGACATGGCTTCCGCGGCTTCCGATTGAGTGCAGGAAGCTCCTGCAGCCAATTGGAAGCCGCACCTTGGTTTTCGAACATTTTCAGAAGTCAAACAGACTTCCGGAATGGATTCCATTCGACAACTGTAGTCCTTTTGTTCATCCATACATGCTCAAAAATGTAGAGCTCCTAGTGCTTTTGAAGTATGCCTTTAATACAGCCACGGTGCATACCACAGTTTCCCTCTAGGCTCACCATCCTCTGGCAGATCTAATTTCAGCCCAATCTGCTTGGGAGACCTGCAAGAGGGATAATAATAATAATAATAATAATAATAATAATAATAATAATAAATTTTATTTATATCCCACCCTCCCCAGCCGAAGCCGGGCTCAGGGCGGCTAACAACAATAAAACAGTACAAAAGTACAGCACAAACAACACTCTAAAACCATTCATTATAAAATTAATTCGAATCAAGCCACTGGCAACCATTGGGCCAGAGCTCCGTGAAGATTGCCAAGGGAGGGAGTCAGGCTGTGCTCTGGCCAAAGGCCTGGTGGAACAGCTCTGTCTTGCAGGCCCTGCGGAAAGATGTCAAGTCCCACAGGACCCTAGTCTCTTGTGACAGAGTGTTCCACCAGATCAGAGCCACAGCCGAAAAAGCCCTGGCTCTAGTTGAGGCCAGCCTAACCTCTCTGTGGCCTGGGACCTTCAAGATGTTTTTATTTGAAGACCGTAAGCTTCTCTGTGGGGCATACCAGGAGAGGCAGTCCCGTAGGTACGAGGGTCCTAGGCCGTACAGGGCTTTAAAGGTTAAAACCAGCACCTTAAACCTGATCCTGTACTCCACTGGGAGCCAGTTCAGCTGGTATAGCACCGGGTGAATGTGATCTCGCAGCGAAGACCCCGTAAGGAGTCTCGCTGCAGCATTCTGCACCCGCTGGAGTTTCTGGGTCAGTCTCAAGGGCAGCCCCACGTAGAGCAAGTTACAATAATCCAGTCTGGAGGTGACCGTCGCGTGGATCACAGTGGCTAGGTCAGGGCGAGAGAGGTAAGGAGCCAACTGCTTAGCTTGGCGGAGATGGAAAAATGCCGCCTTTGTTATAGCTGCAATTTGCGCCTTCATGGAAAGGGAGGTGTCAAAGATTACACCCAAACTCTTAACGGATGGTGCTGGCACTAGTTGCGCCCCCGCAAGAGATGGGAGTTGCCCCCCCCCCAATCCCACATCGTCCTGTCCCAGCCACAGGACCTCTGTCTTTGAAGGATTTAGCTTCAACCGGCTCCCACGTAACCATCCAGCCACAGCTTCCAAACATCTGGTCAGTGTGTCGGGGGCCGAGTCAGGATGGCCGTCCATCAACAGATAGAGTTGGGTGTCATCGGCATACTGATGGCAACCCAGCCCAAAACTCCAGACAAGCTGGGCGAGGGGGCACATAAAGATGTTGAAAAGCATCGGGGAGAGTATCGCACCCTGAGGTACTCCACACACCAAGGAGTGGCGCGATGACAATTCCCCCCCCCAAGCGCTCCCCTCTGTCCCCGACCAGAGAGAAACGAGCGCAGCCATTGAAGGACTGTGCCCTGGATCCCCACGTCGGCAAGGCGGTGGTCCAGGAGTTCGTGATCGACCATTTCGAAAGCTGCTGACAAATCTAGAAGAATCAGCAGCCCCTACCCGCCTCGATCCAGCTGTCTACGAAGATCATCTGTTAGGGCGACCAGAGCCTTCTCAGTCCCATGACCAGTGCGGAAGCCGGACTGGAATGGATCCAGAGCCAATGCCACTAGAGTACATATTCCACATTTGATTTGGGGGTCACAACGAGGCCCTTCAAACCAGTCAATCACATGTGACAGTACAGGGCTGGAGGGACCAATAGGGTTGCCATATTTCAAAAAGTGAAAATCCGGACACAAAAGTTGTTGAGCTTTTCTTTGCCCAAAGTTTTTGAGCTATTTTTTAATGAAAATCACCAAAATCTACACTATGGGCTGCCATATGTCCAGAGTTTCTCAGACATTTCAGTGATTGCCACTCAGTTGCTGCTTAAGGCAGCTGAATACCAGCTATGTCTGGAAAATACCAGACATATGGTGACCCGACTGTAGGATGATTTTCTATAGGAACTCCCTGTAGAAATACCTTGATGTAGGGCAGGGGTCAGCAAACCCTTTTAGCAGGTGGACGGTCCACTGTCCCTCAGACCTTGTGGGGGGCCGGACTATATTTTGAAAAAATGTAATGAACGAATTCCTATGCCCCGCAAATAACCCAGAGATGCATTTTAAATAAAAGCACACATTCTGCTCATTTAAAAACACCAGGTAGGCCCCACAAATAACCCAGAGATGCATTTTAAATAAATTTACATTC
Organism: Podarcis cretensis; assembly: GCF_951804945.1. NCBI lineage: Eukaryota > Metazoa > Chordata > Lepidosauria > Squamata > Lacertidae > Podarcis > Podarcis cretensis. Next base: position 125,252,569 of record NC_137170.1, read on the forward strand.
TACTCATGTAAAAACATGCTGACTCCTGGACCGTCCACAAGCCAGATTTAGAAGGTGATTGGGCCAGATCCGGCCCCCGGGCTTTAGTTTGCCTACCCATGATGTAGGGATTTCAGAGCAGATTCACCAATAGTTCAGGTGGAGATTGAAAAACTTTTGGAAATTTTTTTCAGAAAATTGTCTTCTGCTTATTTTGGGCTCCTGTGTCTCCCCTATGATATCTACTGATTTGTGGACAGCTTGCTTTGTCCTATAGGGCTCCTATCAGAAGATGTTTAAGAGAAGGGATCGTGGCTTGTCTATTAAGTAGAAATGCTTTATTATCACACCTGTACACATTTGGGGGCTTCCAGCACTGCAGTGTGTGAATTTAAGTTTCATCTGGTCTTACTTTGACTTTCATTGATTAGGGAGGATAGAGGCAGAACTTCTTTGTCACTTCACTGGAAGCTGTCTGGATGGCTACAAAGCATGCCATTAATCAATTCAAGATGGGGGAACTGCTTGCCACAAAGTCAATAGCAGTGCATGAAAGCAGATACAGTGAAACAGGAATGGATAGATTAAAAGGCTGTACTCTTTCTTTCTCTCCTCTCCTGCCACCCCCCGCACCAACCTGTCCGCAAATGTATTAAACTGGGTCTTTGGTTTGTCAAATGTGAAGCCCTTCAATATTCTCTTTCAGAACAAGTCCTTTGCGATTTTCAAAACTTTCAACATTGTTTCAGGTTGTCAGGTGAGCTTCAATAATAAAATCAATTGGAATCTGAATTCACTGACTCCTGCCTGTTTTTGTTTTTTTATATAAAGCTGTGCTCATGCTATCGCAGTAGCTTCTGTGAGGTATTGTGAGGAACTTGTGTAAAAATTGCCATCCAACCACTAAATCCACTGGGTGACCTTGAGCCTCTTGCTAGGCTACCTCACAGGGTTGTTTACCTGTGCATACCCGAAGGAGCATCTCCACTCCCATCGTTCTGCTGTGGGGGAAACCAGAGGACTCCTGCTGCCAAGAGGAACACTTTCTCTGCCACTACAAGTGCTAGCGAAACAGCAAGAGGAGGGCCCCCTGAGACCATCGGGCATGGCATTGACACTGAATAGGGCATTTACTGAGCCTGCCCCGCCTGCCTCTGCCCACCCCCTGATGTCGCCTGGCTATTCAGGTTGGCAGATTCAGAGATCATCCGAGCTCAGTGATTTAGACCACAGTGCCACTGCACATACATACACACAAACCAGATGGCCTGATCACAAATGCTCTGTCACAGGCTGCAGAGAGAGATCCTAGAATGTCCTGCTTTATAGTATAGTGTATATACTAATAATGTATAGTGAAGGGTTTTTTATGTTTAATGTTTTATTATGTTTTGATAAATGTTGGAAGCCACCTAGAGTGGCTGGGGCAACCGAGTCAGATGGGTAGGGTTTAAATAATAAAATTATTGTTGTTATTATTATGGAATTGGACATCCCTATTTTCATTGGAGAAATGTTGAAGGGTATGTTAGTTCACTCTCACAGCAGCTACGACATAGTCAAAAGACTCATGAACGCCTTGCCCCCAGTGTGTAAACGGTCAGAGAGCTCTGAGGTGCCCTGTTAAGTATAATGGTTTAATTCACACTGAAATGAAAAATGTCTATGTATTAATGAAGGTTTAAAATGGACAATGGCTGGATGTATATTGCTATCACTGTGGTATTTCCAGTGATGTTTTCTAAAGGACTCTGAGCTTTCGCTGAGTTAATGATTAACTAACTGATTGTTGTTCTCTGGTAGTTAACATGGGAGGGTTGTAAACTTAGATCATGTGACAGGTATGTTGTTGTTGTTTAGTCGTTTAGTCGTGTCCGACTCTTCGTGACCCCATGGACCAGAGAACGCCAGGCACTCCTGTCCTCCACTGCCCCCCGCAGCTTGGTCAGACTCATGCTGGTAACCTCGAAAACACTATCCAACCATCTCGTTCTCTGTCGCCCCCTTCTCCTTGTGCCCTCCATCTTTCCCAACATCAGGGTCTTCTCCAGGGAGTCTTCTCTTCTCATGAGGTGGCCAAAGTACTGGAGCCTCAGCTTCACAATCTGTCCTTCCAGTGAGCACTCAGGGCTGATTTCCTTCAGAATGGAGAGGTTTGATCTTCTTGCAGTCCATGGGACTCTCAAGAGTCTCCTCCAGCACCATAATTCAAAAGCATCAATTCTTCGGCGATCAGCCTTCTTTATGGTCCAGCTCTCACTTCCATACATCACTACTGGGAAAACCATAGCTTTAACTATACGGACCTTTGTTGGCAAGGTGATGTCTCTACTTCTCAAGATGCTGTCTAGGCCTGTCATTGCCCTTCTCCCAAGGTGACAGGTATATTGGGCTGCAATCTCCATTTTGAAAAGAGTTGCCTTTGTATTTTTGTTTTTTTTTTAAATAATATTTATTCAAAATTTTAAAATAACAAAAAGAAGAAAAGAAAATTACAAAATACAAAATACAAAAAGACATAACAACACCAAAAGAGAAAAATAAAAATAGAAAAAGCTAATTAATCCTTTGCATAACTTTCTTCCTTTACTTATTTTCTTGACCTCCTCTCACCTCCCAATTTTGTATTCTAATTCAGATCATTATTTCAGCAAATCCTTCCAACCTTATTTTCATTTAAGTAGTTTAACATAACATATTACAATTTAACATCCTCTCTTTACGTCAATTTCATCAACTCATCTTTACTTAGTCCTTTATGTCATTTCAACCAAAACCATCTAATTTTCTTTTTCCATCTGTTATGGTGAAAAGAGTTGCCTTTGAGTCTTTTTTCTCCCAAACTCAGTGGAGTGAAGATGCAAATGGAGTTGTCTCTCTGAATCTACAGGGAGAACAATGCAAGTAAATGGCCTTCCTGAAGGGAGAGCAAATATCCTGGAAGCTGGAAAATTGGCTGGAGAGAGAAAGAGAGAGAGACCTTTGCTTATAGGTCTGTTTGGATTATTTTATATTTTGGAAGATGCTGGACAGCACAAGATATTGTATGGATATTTTTAATGTTTTAATTATGTTTTAAAGAAAGTTCAGCCACTAAAGTTTGAATAATATTTTCCTTAGGCCTGGACAATGTTTCATTTACATAGGAGTCAGTTCTTATGCTTCCAGTTGCTTCAAACTGCGCAATATTTAATACCTGCAACCTGCCTATCATGGACTATGCAGGATCCCAGATTCAGCTTTCAGTTGCCAAGCCATATTAGATTGTCTTGGTCCCCCCCTCCCACACCAACAGAAGTTCTATTTGCATTGGGACATTTTTAAAAAGTCACCTCTAATTTTCCAAACCCCTTTCTCTGAATTTTCAAAGCCAACTCTTCCCGTCATCAACATTTCCTGCCACAAACCTCTTGTGCAAAAGAAAAAGGGGAAAGCTAGCTAATTAGAAGGATCTTCTCATCTACAGATAAAAATAAAGCTGAAAAACAATGAATTGCAAACGCTGCAGGGAGTGGCACTTGGAGTGATAAAACACATACACATACCTGCCTATTTAGCACTGAAAAACAAAGAATTGTGCATATCAGATGCTGCTTTGATGCTTTCATATACAGGTAAGATAAATACATTTTTTAATTGCTGCATCAGTTCAAGTTTCTGCCCCAGTGACTTCCACTTGCTTGTTTGTGAGGAGCATGAAGGGATGTTGTGACACTGCAAGGACACCGTCCACAAGGAAATTCTCCTGTATGGGGCCTACTGGTGAAATGATTTAAGACGTGTGTATCTGCTAGTGCAGCAAATCTGCCACAGAGGTACCCAGCAGGGTTTTCTCTGAAAATATAAATTTATGTCCATGTCTGGACACGTTTTCCTGCTATTTAGATGAGAAAAAAGGATCTGTGCATACACAACCAAGCAAATGTACAAATGTGTCTGGGGCAGGGAGAGTGTGGGGAATGCCTGCTTTCCTTTGCTGGACAGGCATCTGAGGCTGGAGAGTCATCTGTCAGAGATGTACATAGATGCACAGTGGGTGGCGCAGTGGTCTAAACCACTATGCCTCTAGGGCTTGCCAATAAGAAGGTTGGTGGTTCAAATCCGCACAACGGGGTGAGCTCCCATTGCTCAGTCCCAGCTCCTGCTAACCTAGCAGTTCGAAAGCACACTAGTGCAAATAGATAAATAGGTACTGCAGTGGTGGGAAGGTAAACAGTGTTTCTGTCATGGTGTTGTGTTGTGCCAGAAGCGGTTTAGTCATGCTGGCCACATGACCCAGAAGGCTGTTTGTGGACAAACGTTGGCTCCCTCGGCCTGAAAGCGAGATGAGTGCTGCAACCCGATTGCCCCCTTAGACTGGACTTAATCGTCCAGGGGTCCTTTACCTTTTTTTACCTAGTTGTATCCTGTCTGGCTCATTCTGTATTTAGCAGGAGGTTGGACTAGATCAGGCATAGGCAAACCCGGCCCTCCAGATGTTTTGAGACTACAATTCCCATCATCCCTGACCATTGGTCCTGTTAGCTAGGGATGATGGGAGTTGTAGTCCCAAAACATCTGGAGGGCCGAGTTTGCCTATGCCTGGACTAGATGACTTCCACTGTCCCTTCCAACTTTACGATTCTGTGAATCTGCTCACCTCTTGTTTGGGCTCTTCATCTCTGCCTCCTTTTATTGGTAGACCTGCCAATTAAAGGGGAAGCCAAGTAACAAATTGCACCAAAGGGAAGAAAAATCCATGGAACTAAATTAGAACAACTTGCAACCTTATATGTCTAACCTTTTTCTCCCAGCTAAACATATTTCTAAACACATGTGCTGATGGGATGACTTCCAAATTCCGTGATACAAACACGCAAGGAAATTGCCCTTAAAACACATAACCAGAATTGTCTTCTGTGGCTCCCCTTGAAACAGACGCTGATGTTCTTATTTGTTTCTTAAATGGGGAAAAAACCACAAGAGGGAGAGGAAGCGAGAGGAAAAAGTAAGCCAATTATAGGAATGGACCGCAGAGAGGCAACACTCAATAGCTCAAGCTTTAGAAAAGTGTTGACCTTGAAACAGTCAATATGTGCATTTCCATGGATATTTAACAAAATGCCTCTTCAATAGATTAATTAACTGTGCAAACAATTAACAGTGCTAAGATGTAAAGGCTGAGCATCAGCTACATAGCTTGATTTGAAATGCTCTGCTAGTCCCCACATGCTAATATGTGGCAAACGGGTGCAAAATTTCTCTGTGAAAAATGACTGTTTGATTTGGTAAACGCCTCAAAATCTCACTGGAGATTCCATGGAGTTTCATGGTGACTGAATCAGAGAAGCATGATCCAGTGATTGGAAAACAACATCAGAAAGATTGACTTTCTGTGTTGTTTACTAAAAAAATTTAAAAGCAGCAGATCAGTCGCCATTCTGGGAATGACAACCATCCTAGCAAACTTTATATTGTTGAAAATGTTCGGTAAGAAAATGCTCAGGAACCAATAGGACATTTAAAAAAAAAAAAAATGGGAATTTTTTTAAAAAATATATTAAGAGACCAATGCAAGCAGATGAAAACATTAGCAGGATTTTAATCACACTTGTAATGCAACAAATACTATGGAAAATAGAGATGGATATAAAATATAGATTATGGAATAATATACAGTTGTAAATGTTGACATTAGGAGCCATGGAGGGGATGGAGGGAAGTCTTGAGATTCAGAGTAATCTCTCTATATAGATATGCATTTGGATTGTTATAAATTTATATTTGCAAAATTAAATAAAAATGATTTATTTATTTTTTTTAAAAAAAGATTCATTTCCAAACCAAAGGAGAAAAGAAAAAAGAAAATGTTCAGTAATAAAGACACACTTCTCCATTGTTTCCCGAGACAGACAAATGCCAGGACATATTGAGAATGGTCATTGTGGCACATTTTTATGGCCTGGATACACAAATCTTTAGAATTTTATAAGAGTGATGACTTCCTTCTTATATTGCCAGTATTTATGTTGGGATGAGGCAAAGTAGTGTCTTACTGATGTTTCCAACTACAATTCCCCTGAGCTGGGTCTGAAAGAATCTCTGTGTTTGGAAGGACTCTGTTGGCTGCTGCCTCTGCCAATCAACTCCAAAATCCACCTATTCTGCTCCCACTATGGGCTAGATCCAGCTAAATAACTGCGCTTGTAGAAGCATCTTGTTGGGCTGGAGAACTGCTCTGCAGAAATAGTAGAAGTATGAATTTCAAATGGCTCCGGAGTGTTTCCATTCACATCTTATTTCAGAAAGTGTTAATTAGGTAAGATTGCCTTTAAATGAGAACTGAATTGAATTTCTCCCACATTTCTCCTTCGAGGTAACACAGGCAAAAAAAGCAAAGAAAGGGGATTTTAAAATGCAATACTCCTGCAAAAACCCTTCTTAAGCAAATGATGCCATTATTTTCATAACTGCTGGTTTACAGAGAAAACATGAGCAGTAACAAAGTGTGTAAGTGTGCTGCCTCATCGTTGTCATCAGATCTGTGCAAAAAGACACAGCCAGCCCTGATGCACCACACACAGCAAGGGCATGCAGAGGAGCAAGCTGCCAAGTTTAATCTTTGTGGTACGCAGTGATGTTGATAATAAAACATGGCCCTGGTGGAAAATAGGTTGCTCTATGGTAATCTTGTCACAGTGGAGCAAAACTGCTTGCGGGCCTGTTCAGGAGAACCTGCGATGCTGATGTCAGAAAGGTGTGTGACCTTTCAAATTCTCACAACAAGACAACCGAAAGGCAACAGGATGGGTAACCATGTGGAATCCAGGGGCCCTTGGGATGTAATGTGTGTGTACAGAAATGGTCCCTGGTGCTTTCAAAACGCCTTTCCATTTCTGAAGGTCAGAAGAGGAATACATTTCCATCTGTTTATCTGTATTAAAACAAAAGGTATTTCTCTTGTTCACATACCCTCCAACATTTCCCTGATGAAATTAGGGACAACTTATGCCATACTACTACTACTACTACTACTACTACTAATAACAACAACAACAACAACAACAACAACAACAACAACAAAAACTTTACTATTTATACCCCACCCATCTGACTGGGTTGCCACTCTGGGTGGCTTCCAACATATATAAGGTAAAGGGACCATTAGGTCCAGTCGTGAACGACTCTAGGGTTGCGGTGCTCATCTCGCTTTATTGGCCGAGGGAGCCGGCGTACAGCTTCTGGGTCATGTGGCCAGCACGATTAAGCTGCTTCTGGCGAACCAGAGCAGCGCAGAAACACCGTTTATCTTCCCGCTGGAGTGGTACCTATTTATCTGCTTGCACTTTGATGTGCTTTCGAACTGCTAGATTGGCAGGAGCAGGGACTGAGCAACAGGAGCTCACCCCGTCACGGGGATTCGAACTGCCGACCTTCTGATCGGCAAGTCCTAGGTTATGTGGTTTAACCCACGGCGCCACCCACGTCCCTTTCTCCAACATATATAAAATAGAGCAAAACATTAAACATTTAAAAACTTCCCTAGACAAGGCTGCCTTCAGATGGCTTGGTGGTCGGATAACTCCATACTCACCAACATTTCTCTGATGAAAATAGGAACATCCTACCATAACCTCCAAAATTTCTCCGGTGAAAATAGGAACATCCTAAGGAAAAGTGGGACATTCTGAGATCAAATCAGAAACCGGGACAGCTTTTGTAAATCAGGGATGTCCCTGGAAAATAGGGACACCTGGAGAGTCTGTGTTCACACACACAACACAAAAAGCAACTAGATCATTTTCAGAGGAGCATGAATGGTTGTTTCTGTATCTGACAGAAACTACAGCTCACCTTTCAGCCTTAGAAGGAACTCGGAAAGATAAGAAATGCCATGGGTCCTCTTTTGAACCATATCTTGACAGCAGAGCTGAGCAGAGATGTCCTGGGCCAATACTCACCAAGAACATTGGAGGGACTGATGACAACAAGTAGTCCCATGTGGCCCCAAAAACAATGCCCAAAAGGTGCATTGCGCAATACCCTGCCCCCCTTCCATGTGACTGCTGTGTTGTTCCTAGCTTGCTGTTTAAAGCAAGTGTCCTCTAAAAATGTAGAAAAGTGAATTTTTGAAAACAGTTCTTAGAATGCACTTTTAGCAGCACAACCAGATGTCTTCCTCTGCCCCAGCTGCAATAAATCGGATCCTCCCTTAAAGAGGGCACGTATTGTAGAGAGATCTGGAAACCCACACCCTGTGTTGTGGGTGGGTACAATTGGTCAGCCACAATACCCAGCTGGTAGGTCCCTCGTAGCTGGGTGGAATCTGGCCAATGGGACATGGTCTAAACAGTTTGAGGGACCTATTCATACCCATGCATGTGACCCAGAGCTTCCTCTTTCAGCACGTGCATTCAGAACACCCGTCCACCTCTCCCTACTTTTAGGGTTTTGCTCTTGACCTTGCTATGCCGTTGTGTGTCGTCTGTCATTGGGACAGGGGCACGGCAGGATTTTCCCCCACTTGGCTGATTGGCTGTTGTCATTTGGGTTTCGCCTGCCACGTAGCAAATCGTCACAACTTGTAAGGTTGCAGATAGGCACTGGTTCAGGTGATAGGGAGGGGAGAATGCTCTCGCCATCCCTATGTGAAGGGTATTCCGATAAAGGAATCCAGGGACTAAATGGTTTGGTCAACCCCTGAGAGGGGGTTGTGCCAATGCCTGAGTCCAGGGGGACATTTGGGTGGCGGAGATAGCCTGTTCCCAGCTTTCCGCTTATCCAGGTGTTCACCCTTAGCTGACCTATGCTGGAACCCTGGGCCAGCGCTACCTGCATGGCAGGGAGCTAGTTGAACCAGAGCCTATGCAATCAGTCACTTTCTGTAATCAATAAAGTTGTGGCCTAAATTCTGCCAAAACCCAAAACCATTTATTTAGGGGGGAGGTTTCTGGGTCTGAACATGCAAAACCTCTCTCTCCTGTATCAGGCTCTATAGCTGCAGGAGCTATACGTCTCAAATGGTTCAACTTCACCCCCCCCAAAAAAAAGAATGATTCATGCCAGCAAGACTCCTCTTCTTCGGCGATCTTGTTCGGGGATAAGTCCTGAAAAAGATATTTGAACCACAATAGGTGGCCATGTATTTATAGGGCAAAATAATGGTTGAAAATAAGATGAAGGATGAAGGACAGGAAAACACATTCCTACTAATTTGTAGTGGAAGGAATCATACATCTTATAGATTTGAGAGGAAAATGCTTGCGTTCAAAACCTCCCCTCCCCTTGAATTATACTATTTCCTCCTTCCTTCCTCTTCTCCTCAGTATACTGGCAAAGGGCACCCATAATCCTAAAATGTCTCATCATGGAACAAAGCAAACATTTCAAAGGGCTGGTACAGACTGAATTCAGCAATTTTATACTTTTAACTTCCAAGTACTAAACTCAAGGCCTGTGGCTAGCAATGTTGTAATCCAGCTGATCTTTCAGACTGGCCGTGCCTGCAATTATTTCCTTCTTTCCTCCAGATCTCCACACAATCTGTTGGAACACTCTCACCCAGATGTCCATTTTCTCTTTTTCCTGATAAAATATCCCTTTGGAAACCAACAATATATAATTTTAAAATCAGAACATTCTTATGTGACTAGTACTTGACGTTTTCAATAGTCTTGCTTTATTATTATTATTTTTTAAAGCGAATCTCTACCCCCACCCAACCCCCACAAAGCTTGTTGTTGTCCTGGGAAGATATAAGCTAGGCCATTCTGATAAACCACATATTAAAGACTTACAGTGGTGCCCCGCAAGACGAACGCCTCGCAAGACGAAAAACCCGCTAGACGAAAGGGTTTTCCGTTTTGGAGGCGCTTCGCAAAACGAATTTCCCTATTGGCTTGCTTCGCAAGACGAAATGTCTTGCGAGTTTTTCCGACTTTTTCCCCTCCCCCCCTTTTTCTAAGCCGCTAAGCCGCTTATCTGCTTATCCGCTAAGCTGATAAGCCGCTAAAAGCCGCTAAGCCGCTAATAGCGCTAATCCGCTAAGCCGTCAATGGGCTTGCTTCGCAAGATGAAAAAACCGCAAGACGAAGAGAATCGCGGAACGGATTCTTTTTTTTTTTTAATGAATATTTATTAGCATTTCCAAATTAATACAAAATACAAAAATGAGAAAAAAAGACAAAAAATACAAAAATGCAAAACTTAAAAACAGTTAAAAACACATAAAATTTCAATTGCTTACTTTTCTTTTATCTTATTTCTCAGACCTCCTCGCCCCTCCCCTCTCTGTATTCCAATTCAAGTTGTTAACTCAGCAAGTCCTCACCTAATTTAATTCACTTTAAAAACCAATTTTACATTGTCTCATCTTAGCTCTCATCCAAACTTATACATCGATACTTATTCTTAAAGCATTTTCTAAGATCGACCACAATTCCCTTCCACGAATTTCCCAATTTTCATACAAATAATAAAAGAAAAAAGAAAACAAATTATAATTATATACCCTTTAAATTCCCAATTTCTATTCCACCCATACCCCCTTCCCGGTTTCCGTCCCCAACAAATGTCTATCAGTCTCAATATGCAATCAGCCTGGAGATCTAACATCCGAGGCTCTTAATTCTCTCTCACTTCCTCTCTGCCGGTCTTTTTGATAGTCCTTAATGTTGAACAGCAGGACTCGGAGAAGCTCCGGCCCAACAAGATCCATATTTCTTCTGGTCACACCTCCATACTTCAAGGTGAAGCCTGTGGGGTAGTCCAAATCTTGTTTCATACTCCTTTCAAGTCCGATTGTCCCCACAGCTCCAACCTCCACCTTAATCAAATTTGTAATCCTTAGGTCTTCAGATCTCCACCTGAGGAGATCTCTCCATTTTTCACTCTCCAATTCGGGCCAGACTTTCCACATCACATTTTTATTTTCCTTTATTGCCATCATGTGAGGCCTGAAGTTGCAGCTCTCCTTTGGCATCTGCAAAATTACGGCTCCTCCTTCCTTTTCTTTAGGGACAACATATATCTCCTTCTCCAAATTCTCAAAGCTCTCAAGTTTCTTTGTTTGTCCAGTTGAATAGGCTTCCTGTTCTGAATCCTTATCAAATTCAATGATGGTGTTTACTGTTAAGTCCAGAGTTATAACACTTGTAGCCAAAACATCAATTTGGCCTTGTAACTCTCCCAAGAGAACAAATGCTCTGTTCAGCTCAGCCTGAATTTTCCCTCCTCCAGCCATTCTTGTAGTGTCCCAAAACCCCCTCCAGAGGGATTTTAGCTCCTTAATGTTCCTTTCAGCTCAAGTCCAAAAATCCAATTAGTTTGTATCAGCCCTTCCTCATTTTCAGCAAATTGTAACAAATATAACCAGCAAGAGCAACAGAAAGAAATTTCTCTTTTTCTGTCTTGACAGCTAACTTGACAGCTGTCAAACTCTTCAGTACCTCAACAGGCTCTCTCGCGGAACACTCCCAGGTCCGGGGGGGTGGGGGGTGGCACTTCAGCTCCCAAAATTTATTCTTTGTCTGCAGGCTCCCCTGCTTCCAGTAAAATTTCATATAATGCCAAACCGTGAAATTAAGTCTTTTACAAAAAGAAAAAAAAAAAAGATTCTCTCGACCTTAGTTAGCAGGTCCTTTGCTTTAGATTGTTTACAAAGAGGGAAGGCTGACTTCCTGTTTGGACCTTCCCCGATCGTGCCTAATTCATAAAAAAGAATTTTTCTTTAAAGTTCCAATTTCCATACTACTCACGGGTTGTTACTTTAGAGTCCAATTGCTCTCAAGAAGAAGTCAGCGCTCTCCGACCACCGCTATGCGGCTTCACTCCACGGGAGAAGCAGTCGACTCTCAGCACCGCGCCACTCACCCCGTACCGTTCCAGAGCCTTTAAAAAGGCTCCTTTGCAGCTTGGGGGGGGCGCAAAAGGTGCCCGCTGAGTCCCCACGCTCACAGGCTTCCACGCCTGTGATTTTTAAGGGTCCCCGCTTTGCCGCAGCGGCCAGACCCGATCCCGTGGAGCCGATCCCTCCGGAGCTCGGAGGGAATCCACCATTAGTCGGTCTTGCGAGGCACCACTGTACTGCGACTGCACCCGAGAGAATTAGATCAAAACCACCAATCTGTGTGAGTAGGGATGAAATGATCAGCCTGTTTCTCTCCTGTGGTGGCTTCCTGTACTCACAATCACAGATCTGTGTTGTTCCATTCATATGTGGGTTTTGCATTCTTGCTTTAAGAAAAGATTCCTACCATCTACAATTTCCAGCCAGATGCCCTTGGTAAGCCTGCAAACAAGACCTTAACAAAAGCCAAGCTGTGATTTCCAGCAATGGCTTTTCATACTACATCTCATCATGAAGACAGGTCATGGAGATATGCAACCCCCGAGCCAAGGAGATAAGGAACTATACAACCTTTAGAACACATCTGAAGGCAGCCTTATATACGGAAGGTTTTTAAAAAATGTTTTATTATGGTTTTACTGTATATATGTGGGAAGCTGCCCAGAGTGGCAGCCCAGTCAGATGGATGGGGTATTAAAAAAAAAAAAAATCATTGGAGAAATATTGGAGGGTGTGTTGATGACCATCACTTCATCTTGTGAAGCAAATTTCATAATTTGACCAAACACTTTGTGAAGAAATACTTCCTTTTGTTTTCACCTAAATCTGTAGTGATCAACATACTTTGATGATGATGATGATGACGACGACCAGTGCTTTTTTTTCTTTAAAGAAAATGTTTGGGGTACTCTCATTTTGACTCATGAAAACCACCATTTTATAGCTCAAATTGGGAAAAATAAATACAGTAATTACAATGAAACTGACCAATCATAGTGCTAGATTCCAACTCCTACTTCACACATTAAATGCTCGCTTCTGTCTGAGACTCAGGAAACACCGTGACAGTAAATGAGGCTGCCATCGGGGGTAGCAACGGAACTGACGATTCACTGTGCTAGAGAAGAAACTTAAAAAAAAAAAATAGTTTTTTTCCCCCATTGGAATCACAAAATGTTAAGGGTATGCATACCCCTGCGTCTCCGCAGAAAAAAAGCACTGATGTGGATGATGACAATGACAACAACAACAAGAAGAACTTACAAGATGACCTGATGACTGCCTTTCACTTAAACAAACAAACAAACATTTTACAACTGCTACAAGCAGATAGAAAGTTCACTGTTGTCTGAGTAAAATGTCTTTTAAAATGCTTCCAGGAAGCAACTTTTCATTGTAAGATGCAATTCTTTCTCACATGGGAAACTCACTTTATGAACCAAGGCTCAGTGTAAAGAAAGGTTGGTGGGAATGGATGTTATCTGAGACAGTAATGGAAAAGACTGGGTTTCATTTTAAAAAGGGGGAAGGACTAGAACATGTCTCACTCTTAGAAAGCAAAATAATTGTTATTTTTAAAAAATAGAAACAAGTTTATTTACTCTAAACACAGACAAAACGCCATAAACACAAAGGAATCAAGATGCTGACAGACTTTGGATCTGGAGGCTTTTAAGCAGCAATAACCTAATTCATTATTGGTAGAAATAAAAAAGGGGGGTGGAGGGCATGTTTTTCTTATTCTTACAGTTGTTAACAAATGATTTTCTTGAAACTTCACCAAATCCAAGCGGGCGCTCGGTCTTTTCCTTCGGCAATCACCTGTCGCAGCGTCCATCATGTAAGCCAGTTCTGCATTGAATTCCACATCCTTTCAAGAGCCTAGTGAGCAGTTTGTTTGCCCAAACTCTTGATGTGATGGATGATACTCCCTGGCAGCTGCCAGAAAACATCACTCTCCATATTACCTTGAAGAAATGTACACAGGCACTCAGGCCACTTGAGGGGGCACGTTCGGTCAAGACCATTCTCTTGTTCTTTGCTTTGTTGCTGGCACCTGTGGGCGGCATTTTGAAGCTTTCTGGGAAATGTTGTTTCTAGGTTCACATGTTATGAACTTGGGCTCAGCAGGGTTGCTTTCGAAAACAAAGGCAATTTGTTTGAGAATTGGCCCTGGCTCATGGTCCGTCTATGTCCAGGATTCATCAGGCCCCTGAGGAGATTACACAGGCCCAATGACTCATGCTTTTATTTATTTAGATTTTTTTATTATTTTAAAATACTTCAATTAAAATCAAATTACATATCCTTTATAGCATTTAACTTATACAGTACGTACAACACATCCAATACACACTGTACATATTACAACATAAACACACCAACCACACCCATAGACACTAACTTCAGATTCTTTTCATTGTGCTATTTTACATTTTGTTAATCTATATACATTTTGTTATCATTATATTACTTTCCCATTTCTTATCCAACTAATTTTATTATATACTTGCTCTGTATTTCATGATTCATTCTACGTCAGCCAGGAGATTAACATTGTCACAAAAATTTCTAAGATATTCTTTAAATATTATCCAATCTTTATTGACTTTCTGTATTGAGTTTCTTCTTCTCCCTGTCATCTTTGCAAGTTGTAGATATTCTATCATTTTTGCTTGCCAGTCTGTTTTAGTGGGGATATTATCACCTTTCCAGTTCTTATCTATTAAAATCATGGCCACTATGAAAAGGGGTCTCAATTTTTTAAAAAAAAAAATTCATGGACATTATTCGTAACAGGAAGGCTTCGGGGGGTTTTGGGAATGAAAGTTTAAAAATATTTTTAAGTTCATTATAGTTCCCAAAGGCTGCTGAACATATCTGTTTAGATCAGGCATGTCCAAAGTCCATTTTGGGGGCCTAATCTGGCCCGCCGGTCGGCTTAATCCAGCCCCCATGGTAGTTTATTTCCTGGGGGAAAATCCTAAAAAAAAACAACCCCACAACCCTCAACAACTTCAACCCTAAAAAGCTCAACAACTTCAATCCAAAAAAAAAGGATAACAACTTGGGTCGGCCCTTTGGTTCACCTTCACGGCCCTTCACTTCATCGAAACTGGCCCTCTTTGAAAAAAGTTTGGACACCACTGGAGATCATTAACATACCACCCTTTGTGCAAGTTGGTTTATGTTTTTCAAAAAGCAGAGAACATAAAACCCATTAAAATGCAGTCCATCAGAAACACAGCAAATAAGCAAACAGTTGCTAACAAAAGCATCAGTACCCTCCAAAAATGTGTTCGTTAATCAGCCCAGTGAAGCTGATAAAGAGAGGAGGCTTGTTAATGACCATGTAGGGAGCTCATCTGATGATTTTAAGACTTTGGATTGATATGGGAGAAGATGTGCTTGCAGATATTTGGGTTCCAAACCACTTAGGGTTTGAACACACTGAACTGAACCCAGAAAGCCATTCCACTTCACTCACCTGGCTTGCTTCATCCTGAGAAATCCTGGACTTGCCTCTCTTAAAGAGATGGTAGGCAACAACAGGTGGACACTGCACACCCTTTTTTGCAAGCAAATTAATTCCAGTTGTTCTGGCAGTTGCCCATTACCTGGATTCTTACCTCTAGGCATCAGTACTAGGTAAATGTACTAGTGGGAGACTCTGTGGAATTTTGGCTGCTGCAAAATTCATATAAAACAGTGTGTTGCCAAACTCTGTTCTTCAGTTTCTTGAAAGTTTTCTTACCCTGCAAAAGAGGTTTCATTGTTCTACCTCATTCTCATGGCACTTTAAAATTCTGTTAGACTCACAGTGGGCTTTGAACTTGTATTATTGTTGTGAGGCAGCCAAGGGTGGAACACAAACACACAGAGAGAGACTCCCTAGTTGTCCATGCTTCTTGACATTATTATTTATTTTTTTAAAGGAAAAAATACAGGAAGAGCTACCTCCTAATGTGTTCCCTGGGCTTTAATCGAAGCAGAGGCACCTGGAAATACTGGTGAAATGATTTGCAGAATGAAAGAAAAGACACTTGGAAACATATCTTAGCCACCTCAACAGTAGGTCTGTGAACAGAAATTAAGAAAGACCAGCAAGGCAATGGAGTGTTTGTGTGAGTGTATTTAATGTTGTTCATGTACCCACACACCTCAGAAGAAGAAGAAGAAGAGTTTGGATTTGATATCCCGCTTTATCACTACCCGAAGGAGTCTCAAAGTGGCTAACATTCTTCTTTCCCTTCCTCCCCCACAACAAGCACTCTGTGAGGTGAGTGAGGCTGAGAGACTTCAGAGAAGTGTGACTAGCCCAAGGTCACCCAGCAGCTGCATGTGGGAGGAGCGGAGACGCGAATCCGGTTCCCCAGATTACGAATCTACCGCTCTTAACCACTACATCACACTGACTCTCTAACCCACTTTCCACCTTGAAATTTATTTTATTTTTATTTTTTGCAGAAATTCAGTGCAGCACTAATTGCAAGGAGAGAGAACATCCGTGATACGCTTTCAGCTTAGTGTCTCTTCTTTCTCTCCTGAAGCAACAGGCTTTGTATTTCGATGACAGATACATTTTAAAAGGGCATTTTTGCAACCTCAACTGCTGCCACCATCAAAAGAGCACTGGAGCAATGTGTAGTAGCAGCGCAGGTGGCACACCACTGCTCTCCTGGGGCTTCCAAACACAGCATGTCACTGGTGCTTACTGGAGGAAGTAGGGCAGGTGGGAATTTTGGGGTGCTCAGTGCAGGTGCATCATGTCAAAAACAGTAGATTGTCTCTGCCGCACTGCACAGCACTGAGCTTTGCACATCATCCCTTTCCTTCAGTAAGCACCAGCGATGCGCTGCGTTCAGAAGGGGCCACTACAGGCAATGCATGATTTATTCTTTCATTCTCTCTATCTCTTTCACACACAAACAGTTGTTGAATCACAGTCAGTACCATGCATGCACGTACACACACACACACACATTTTAAATTAGTCCAATGAGACAATGTTGTGACAGCTTTGGCTGAATGCCACTGTAGTGACTGGCATTTCACAAATGCATATAATTACAGTTTACAAGAATGTAGTGGATATGAAAATGTATCAATTAAAAGCTAATTTTGTAGCATCCCAGAAATGAGTTAATGAGTTCAGTGAGTTCTGGGAGAAGAGCTATAATAGGTATGCTTACTCTGGTGCCTCCCCCCCCCCAAAAAAAAAATTAATAATAATAATCATGTTTTTCTTCTTCTTTCTTAGCTCTCCATTTGCTGGTACCTGCATTACAAACAAACAAACATATACACTTGTGTATCTTTACATGTTAAAGACTTCATAGAAAAACATGGCTGAAGGGGAACAGCAGTGGTAGACAGTCTTGACAGCATGCTTTGATACTGGGGAATCCACAGAGAAGGTGGGACAAAGGGAACACATAGAGGAGCAATTCACTCATGGGAGCACACATGCTGCCCTCTTTTTTGTTCATAAGAGCCTTTAAATAAACTTCTGGGGTAGGTGCAGTAGTAGAGGAAATGGGGAAGGGGCTGAAGCCTCAGTTGTGGTGAGGAATGTGTCAGGGATTGGACATAGGGACGTGGATGGCGCTGTGGTCTAAACCACTGAGCCTCTTGGACTTACCGATCAGAAGGTCAGCGGTTCAAATCCCCGTGATGGAGTGAGCTCCCGTTGCTCTGTCCCAGCTTCTGCCATCGTAGCAGTCCAAAAGCACACCAGTGCAAGTAGATAAATAGGTACCGCTGTCGCAAGAAGGTAAACGGCATTTCCGTGTGTTCTGGTTTCTGTCACAGTGTCCCATTGTGCCAGAAGTAGTTTAGTCCTGCTGGCCACATGACCCGGAGAGATGTCTGTGGACAAACGCCGGCTCCCTTGGCATGAAAGCGAGATGAACACCACAACCCCATAGTTGCCTTCGACTGGACTTAACCATCCAGGGGTCCTTTACCTTTTTCTTTTTTTAACCAGGGATTGGACCCAAGGTGACGAGATGGAGAAGGAATGGTGTAGATCACACACACACACACCTGTTCTCCTGGTGCTGCAGGAGAAGAGGAATGCAGCCTTGATTTACCACAGGAGTTTGAGGAAGGTCACAGCTCAGAGACAGATGAAGAGAGGAGCTGGGAAGTGTTAGGAGAAGGGGAAGGGGAGACAGAGGCAGAGCAGCCTGCTGACACCTTGTCACTGGAGAGTATTTCTGACCCCCCATCTCCCAGAACTCAATGTTTGTTAAGAGTGCATGAAGAAAGGACTCAGAGGCACTTGGCCACAAGCGGCCACCGTAAAGGGAAGTTGCTAGGAAGGAGGGAGGAGGAGCCCAGTTTGGAGCAATGCCATTGTCAGGGCTTGCTCCGTTCTTTTGTCTCTCACTGTTATGAATGAATAAACGTATTAAAAGGGACTCTACCTTGTTCTCTCTGCTTCTTGCTGTCATAGGGGGCGGGATAGAATTCCCAAAGCCTTGGCAGCATGCATACTAGTTAACAACAACAACAACAACAACAACAACAACAGCAACAATTTTATTTATACCTCAGCCATCTAGCTGGGTCCCCCTAGCCACTATTGGTGGCTCACAGCATATCTAAAAACATAATAAAAACATCAAGCATTAAAAAGTTCCTTTCCTCGCTCATCCTCTTAACAAGTGAATTTATTTAATCCTCTTTTAAAACCATCCAAGTTGGTGGACATCACTACTTCTCATGGG
This sequence comes from Podarcis cretensis, assembly GCF_951804945.1. Lineage (NCBI taxonomy): Eukaryota > Metazoa > Chordata > Lepidosauria > Squamata > Lacertidae > Podarcis > Podarcis cretensis. The sequence continues at coordinate 125,271,106 of NC_137170.1, forward strand.
AGATAGTTCCATAGTTGAACTACGTGTTGTGTGATGAAGTACATTTGTCTGTCCCAAATCTTCCAACATTCAGCTTCATTGAATATCCCTGAGTTCTCATTTTATGAGAGGGGGTGATAAAAACTCAGATCATCTGAGAAACAAAATATTTGTGGCACCACACCCTGTAGGATACCAGAGAATGGTGACCCAAAATCCATTTGGGAGTATATAAATTTGGGGTTTATAAATGCAATAAATTCATCATCATCATCATCATCATCATCATCATCATCATACAGTGGTACCTCGGGTTAAGAAGGTCCATTTTTAACCTGAAACTGTTCTTAACCTGAGGTACCACTTTAGCTAATGGGGTCTCCCACTGCCAGCATACCACCGCCACACGATTTCTGTTCTCATACTGAAGCACAGTTCTTAACCCAAGGTACTATTTCTGGGCTAGTGGAGCCTGTAACCTGAAGCGTCTGTAATCCGAGGTACCACTGTACAAGACCTGGAGTGGTTTGACAACCATTTCCTCTTCTCAGAGAACCATGAGAATTGTAGCTGTCTGAGGGTGGATCTGTACACAGGGGGGGAAAACGCTATAAATAAATCAGAAATTAAATTGTACAACTCTTTAGAACTCCCACTACAAGCCTATAGGATTCTTTGGGGGGGGGACCATGGCTGTGAAAGTTGCATAAAAGTGCTTTAAATGTATGGAGCATATGTGGTCTTAGCCTGGCTTTCCTTGTTTGCTGAAGCAACATTCAAGTCTGTTCATATGACTCTCCAGCCCAAGCATGCCAATGAGCTCTCCAAGGTGCTGACTGCTTTCATTCACCCTTGCCTTCTTCCTAAATGGCTTCTTCTTTGCTCAGCTTTTGCCTCATCAGAATCTCAAATCTTACTTTGCATCACAGAAACCTGAATTTGGATTGTCACCTTGCAGGCTGTAATCCAAATTTCTGCCTAGGACCCCCCTGCTTGTATTGGAAACTTTTCTCACCACCTGAACAGAACACTGGCTTAGATGGCTTTGGAAAAGATTAGACAATGTTGTGAACTGCCCTGAGATCTGTGGATGAAAGGTGATATACAATATAAATGAATGAATGAATGGTTGATTAAATAAATAAATAAATAAATAAATAAATAAAGCCTTCATAGATCATAGATTCACCACTGGTTGTTAGCCATGATGTCTACATGGAACGTCCTTTAGGGGCTTTAGACATGTGAACACATAGTGATGGAGAAAATTGTTGCCCTTGTGCCCTGCTTCTAAGGTTCCCAGTGGTATCTTGCTATTTAGTGCCCAATGGCTGGAAAAGGGATCCAGCTGTACTTTGATCCAATGAGGCTCCTCTTATGTACATGGGTGCTTATATAGGAGAATTTCCAGGTGGCTCTTGCCCTTAAAAAGTTACAAAGGCATTGGTTTTTGAACTGTGCACTTTCACGTGGAGTTTCCTGTGTTGTTCACTGCCAGAAGGAAAGTCATTGTCATTTTATCCCAAAATACTGTATTCACTTGAATCTAATGCACCATCAAATCTCATGCACCCCTCAGTTTTCAAAACTTCTAAACCAAAAAAGTATTTGCTGGTGAGTGTAAATACACAATCAAATCTAATGTGCACCCTAATTTTCCTGACATAATTTGGCCAAAAAAATATTACATTCCAGCAAATACGGTACCAACTCTTTGTTAGCTTTGGAAATAAATCTGGAAGGGAAAAGTTGGATTTGAGTGACTTAATGGATTTCTTTTTCATCAAATGTGGCACAGAGAGGGAAGACAGAGGTGCATTTGGACAGCCTGTGATTAACTAGGTTGAGAGGAGGGACAAAATTCCATCTTGTGCAATTAAAGATTAGTTAATGAATCTGCCAATGAAACTGCTTTAAGCTTCCAGCCCTAGTGAATACTACGAACACCAACTGAGTTCAAGACACGCAGATCTGGCCACCTGGGCTTCATGCAACTTGTCCATCTGAAGGAGCACTTCAAAGACACACTACAAAGCCATGTTGCGTTCTGAGCTTTCCACGGGATAACACAGTCAGCAATTTCAGGGTCCCCTACTGGTGTATAATTAGCATCAGCAGAGGTTAATTACAGTTCCCCCATAAAGATTCATTACAATCAGGCAGAGTGTAAAACCCATTTCAGCTGTTTAATTATTCTACAAAATATAATTACACAGTCCATGTAGTAGTCACTGTACAAAAGAGTTAGAACAAGCTTTGAAATCATCATTAAAAAGAGAGCGAGAGAGAAACGGCACTGTTTCACAAACCATGTTTCTTTCAAACATCACCACCAACAAAAACAACCCTAAGGAACAGTATACTTAAAAATAAGCAAGGACTGTGTAGTTATTTTAGTCACAAGCCAGTTCGAAACAAAACAAGGAAACCAAAGTCAAGTTGCAATCTAGGCTCAGAAAGTTAATGTCCTGAAAACTCTACTTTATACTGTTAGAGGTAAAGCAATAATGCTTGTAATACATTACTCGAACCAGTGGGGGCGATAAACAGAAAGGCAGACTAGTCTTCTCTCACTGATTCCTTCTTGAGTAGATTTCTTTCTCCTCCTTTTTCAGCCAGTTAGTCTTGGACTTTTTTCGTTTGTTTGCTGACTGTTACACAGACTATTTTATGAAGTCTAGAGTTTAAATTGACCTAAAAGCACTTTTCAGTCAAGAAGTTAAAGTTCCTCCAAGTCAGGGAAAGGGAAAAAAAATAATTCATTTCACATCAAAGGCAAACCTTACTAATTTGTGCATTCCAAAACAATAGGTGAAATGAAACACAGCCATTCTTCAAAATTTGCACTTAGCTGCAAGACCCTGGTAAGCGAGGGTTCAGTGAGTGAGGGTCTGTGGCCGTGAGCGCAGTGGGGGATGCACCCTGTTTTACCTCAGGTGCTTCAGGCATACTAGCTGGGGCTGAGAAAAGTTGTAGTCCAAAATATCTAGAGGGTGCCATGTTGGGAAAAGCTGATAAAGAGTGTGGAGATGAAGATTGGCCAGAAGTTGGATATGGTAAAAAAAGAGAGGTAATATTAATAATAATAATAATAATAATAATAATAATAATAATAATAATTTATTTATGCCCCGCCCATCTGGCTGAGTTCCCTGAGCCACTCTGGGCGGCTTCCAAGAGTGTTAAAAACAATACAGCATTAAATATTAAAAACTTCCCTAAACAGGGCTGCCTTCAGATGTCTTTTAAAGATAATGTAGCTACTTATTTCCTTCACATCCTTCATGCCCTTCACAGGACGGGTGCCACTACCGAGAAGGCCCTCTGTCTGGTTCCCTGAAACCTCACTTCTTGCAATGAGGGAACCACCAGAAGGCACTCGGCGCTGGATCTTAGTGTCCGGGCTGAACGATGGGGATGGAGACGCTCCTTCAGGTATAGAAGACCGAGGCCATTTAAGGATTTAAAGGTCAGCACCAACACTTTGAATTGTGCTCGGAAACGTACTGGGAGCCAATGCAGATCTCTCAGGACCAGTGTTATACAGTCCTGGTGGCCACTCCCAGTCACCAGTCTAGCTGCCACATACTGGATTAATTGCAGTTTCCGAGTCACCTTCAAAGGTAGCCCTACGTAGAGCGCATTGCAGTAGTCCAAGGTAAAGGACCCCTGGATGGTTAAGTCCAGTCAAAGGCGACTATGGGGTTGTGGCGCTCATCTCACTTTAAGGCTGAGGGAGATGGCATTTGTCCACAGACAGCTTTCCGGGTCATGTGGCCAGCATGGCATGACTAAACCGCTTCTGGTGCAACAGAACACCGTGACGAAAATCAGAGCGCACGGAAATGCCGTTTACCTTCTTGCCAAAGTGGTTCCTAATTATCTACTTGCACTGGTGTGCTTTCAAACTGCTAGGTTGGCAGGAGCTGGGACAGAGCATCAGGAGCTCACCCTGTGTGGGGATTTGAACCACCCACCTTCTGATATGCAAGCCCAAGAAGCTCAGTGGTTTAGACCACAGCGCCACCCGTGTCCCCTAGTTGGATATGAGCTGAGGTCTATACAAATACTTGCCCATAGCTGTGGACTGTTACTTCAGACTGAGATGAGAATCACATATAAGAAGAGCTCTGCTCCCATAAAAGAGCACCCCCACAGATAGAAATCTAGATGATGGGCTGGTTTCCTACACGTTATACCACAGGGCACTTCATATTCTATAGACGCTTGAAAAAATGGCCCTCATATCAATGGCTGAGTGCATGTGCGAGTCTTGACTTATCTGTGACCTATGAAGATCAATCTCAGGGTCAGCATTTCAGCTCAGGGTAAGTAGCCAGGGAATGGGAGAATGTCCTAGTTATCCTTGCATTCAGAAGGATCATGGAGTTCAAAAGTCAGTGTTTGCACTTCATGGCCTGAGATAGCATTTAAGGGCACGTGAGTCCATTGAAGCCGCAAATGGCTCTCTTTATGGCTTCCCCCTTGGAAATCCATGACATAGTTAGTTAAGGAGATAACAGATAAGGGGCTGGCTCATAATGTCTCTAGATGGGATATCTGTTTTCTTCCTGTTTGCATTAGGCTTCTGTTTCGAGAGCGCCATTAAATGGCTATATAACTTCATTTGTTCATATAAAGTGAGGCTGCACACTAAATGGTCCGGAACGATGGGATGAGATTGGCCTGATTATACAGCACACAACTTTGCCTCGGAGACAGAAAGGCCCCCATTGTTTACGGTGACTTAATTAATATTCTGCTTTTAAAAGCAGGGTGGGTGGGTGTGCACTGTGCTCTGATACCTAATGTACTGGAAAGAGATACAAGACCCTCTGACACGCTGTGTATTACAGAGACGAAATGCTATAAGCTCACATGATAGCATGTCATCAAGATAGGGCCCAAGTGGGATACAAGGTATTTCTCTCTCTCAAGCTTTAGTTACTAGATGGCAATTATTCCCTATATTAGATCCTGAAGGAACTCATTTTAGAGATAAGGTTCACCAAAGGCCTTTGTCAAGGTACAGGAGTCCAACAGTCAAACCTTACTAACAGACAGTTCCAAAGACAGCTAATCCCCAAATGACATCAGTGGAAACAAAGAAGTACTAAATTTAGAGGTGCTTTGTAGAAATTTGTGCTTCTGATACAAAAACCATATTAGGGAAACGGAATCAACATGTGGGTAAATCTCCCCTCCGCCACCACAAAAAGCAGCAGGTTTCAGTATTGTGTGTGTTGAATTTTTATTGAACTTTAAAATCTTTAGATATAAATTCCAGATTCCAAATTTGTTATACATTTCTCTTTGAATGTTGACTTCCCACTTTTCCCTTCACACGGTTCTTAATCTGATCCCATTTACATACTGCATTCTAATACATGCTTAACCTAAAACATATATGATCAATTTTCTACCACTGTTCCTATTTCAAACCTGGCTCGTGATTTCATCTGATGATGTTTTCCCAGATGTTTCAAAAAGGCCTTCCATTTTTCCACGAATAGTCCCTCATGTTGGTTTCTTATTTTTGCTGTTAGTTTCACCAGTTCCATATAGTCCATTAGCTTTAAAATCCATTCTTCCTTTGTTGGTGTTTCAACCAGTATTGTCAAAGAAAGCCAAACAAGAGCGTGGATATTAGGGCTGGGCAATAAATCGATATATTATCCAAAATCAGTTTGAAGTTCATACAGTGGTACCTTGGGATACATACACTACAGGTTACATACGCTTCAGGTTACAGACTCCACTAACCCAGAAATATTACCTCAGGTTAAGAACTTTGCTTCAGGATGAAAACAGAAATCGTGCAGCGGTGGCGCAGCAGCAGCAGGAGGCCCCATTAGCTAAAGTGGTGCTTCAGGTTAAGAACAGTTTCAGGTTAAGAACAAACCTCCAGAACAAATTAAGTTCTTAACCCGAGGTACCACTGTATTATGATATCAGTTTCATAGTATTTGGCCTGCCAATATATCATGATTCGTGACATGTGTGAGTGTGTATGCTATGCAAAAATCACAATGTGGGGAAAACCATGAAGTCAGCCAATGCTTCTACATAGCTCTATACTTATTTCAGACATTGTGATATATCGGTATATTGCAAAGGGATGTGGATGGTGCTGTGGTCTAAACCACTGAGCCTCTTGGGCTTGACAATCAGAAGGTTGGTGTTTCAAATCCGCACAACAGGGTGAGCTCCCATTGCTCTGTCCCAGCTCCTGTCAACCCAGCAGTTTGAAAGCACACCAGTGCAAGTTGATAAATAGGTAGGGAAGGTAAATAGCATTTCCGTGCGCTCTGGTTTCCGTCATCGTGTTCCGTTGTGCCAGAAGTGGTTTAGTCATGCTGGCCACATGACCCAGAGAGCTGTCTGTGGACAAATGCCAGCTCCCTTGACCTGAAAGCGAGATGAGCACCGCAACCCCATAGTTGCCTTTGACTGGACTTAACTGTCCAGGGGTCCTTTACCTTTACCTATACTGCAATGTTTAGCTGGTGATGCATCACAATGTTGAAAACCAGATATTGCCCAGTCCTAGCAGATATGTGAAATGTTGCACAGTTAACTGTAGATGCATGTGGTGCCCCTTGATGATTTAGACTGCAATCACTGGTCTGCTTACAGTCCCATTACATCTAATGGGACTTCCTTCTATGTAGACATGAATAGAATTGCACTGTTAGAGTTGCATAGTAATATGGCGTGCCTGTACTTTTGAATTGTGCAGTTAAGCCAACTGTTGATAACACATAGGCTAATAATATGTCAGATCTGTGTTGTGAAAACTGCATATCACTTTTGTGGATGTTTCCAAAGCATAGTGCATTGAATTAAATTGAAGCAATTTAAATAATGGATTGATTTAAATCACCAAGAAAGAAGTCTTAAACCACTACTTTAAATTATGTCTCCAGTATTGAAATCCACATTTTACATTGTACAGGCATGCATACTAACTTTCTGCTGCAAAAATTAAAACATATTAGTTTGCAACTAAATAAAGCCATTATTGTTCCATTTTGAGAGAAATCTGAAAACTGATTAGAGAAGAACTTTATTTTTGAAATCTATTAAATAACAATAAATCCGAGCATTCTATCCTTTAGTCCATATACGCTTTCAGTGGAGAATTCTATTTGTCACTCTCACTATATGCCAACAAGGACACTAAACAAGATCACTTACTTTAACTTTCAACCAGGCCAAATTTCAAAGAGCGGCAGTTCTTATAACTGATTAAAAACTGATTTAAATAAAGTGTTTTTCAAAAATCATATATATTTATATATTATTTTTATTTCATTTTCTTGGTAAGAAACATCCAAAGCTTGTGATGTAAGCTTGTGATGCAAGAGGGCAAAAATATCTATGAAAATAAAAGGGCAGGCTTTAGCACATCCATAATTTAATTGGAAAACATTGTTTGACATTATCTGGCATTCCCATCCCTTTTCCTTTCATAATTCAGTCGCCTCAATTCCCTCCATTTTTCTTTTTAGCTTTAGCTTCTGCTTCTCCATAACCCCCTTCAGCTAAAGAAGTCCAGCCGACTAATTGCCTTCAGCTGACTGTCTTGGTTGATGGTGGAGAAGCTAAAATCCAATTTATCCAGGGCGCGAACGACAATGGCGGTCCTCCTTGCTTGCTGAGGAGGAAGCTCCGCAGAAACGGGTCGTCCGCTACGGCAAAGCGGAGACCCGCACCAAAAAACCTCAGGCAGCAAGAGCCTGAGGACGTGGGACTCGGCGGGTGCCAGAAGCGGCCCCTAAAACGGAGAGGAGACCCCGTAAGGAGCCTCCGATCGTAGAGGGGGTTGCGGCGCTGTGAGTCAATCGCTATTCTGCGGAACGAAGCCACGCAGCTGCTGTCGGTGAGCGCTGACCTTTCTTCCTGAAAAATTTTCGAATTAGAAGGCAACAACCCGTGAGTAAGAAAGGACCTTTACAATTTGAACCTAAAATTGAGGAAATTTGGCTAAAAGCGGAGCGAGGAGAACAGGAAGTCCGTCTTCCACTGCTATTTAAACTTCAAAGCAAAAGAGCTGGAGGTGGAGTCGTTAAAGAGGCTTTTAAATAGACTGTTTTGAGCACCCATTGAAATTGTTTTTACGTAAAGAAAGGGCACAAGTTAACTACATGATTTACTCTTTATATGGACTGTGTTTATCCTCTTCTTTTGGATTACAATTTATTGACTGTGAAGCCCAGATACTTGGGCTGCCAGGAACAGAGCTGTCAGTTTGCAGACTTAGCTACTTTAAAACTGGACTTGCAACAATCTAGGGCATTTGAACTTGCTACTTTGAATCATCAGCCGGTACTTGTCAGAATCACTGTAACACTGTTAACACCAACTCTGCTAAATTTTAACTACAGAAGGTCTTTGGATAAACTGAACTTTATTAGCCTGTTTATTTTTATTTTTGTTCCGGCTTCTCTCAATAAGAAATTTTAAGCCCCCCCCCCCCCCGAGGATTTTGGGCTTACAGCAGTGACACTATTTTACTTTCTCTTTCCTTTCCTCCTATTCGACGGTGCTCTGGGGCTGCTGTATTCCCATGGGAACATCTGAATTTGACCTTGACTCAGAGATAAACTTGGAATGAGCGGTACAAGAAGAAGAGGACCAAGAACTAGACAAACAACCCTAACCTCAGCTTTACAGACACGTAGATCTTCTGTACCTACTTTGCCCTCAGCAGGGGGAGAAGAAAGTGTGCCTGTGCTGCCGTTGGAAGAAGGAACAGAGCAGCTACAATTGGAAGATATGGCCACAGGAGCAACTGCTGCAATTTTAGAGAAAATATATGAAAAATTGGAATCTTTGGACAAGAGAGTGGAATCTTTGGACAAGAAAGCTGATGAACAAACAGCTAAAATAGATCAAAACACAGCCTGTCTAAATAAAATAACTGGACAGGTAGCACAGAATGTACAAGCAATTGGAGAATTAACTGAGGCCACTATAGAAAATCGCAAATTAGCTGAGGCAACCAGCCAAAAAGTTGAAAATTTAGAACAAGAGGTAAAACCATTCTGCAAACAAGTCGAAGGGCACCAGACGTATCTGTCCATGCTAGAATTGCGGAATCAGGAAAGTAATTTAAGATTAAGGTCAATACCAGAGGTTGAAGAAGGTAACTTAGCTGAGTTCCTGACCAAAGAATTTACTAAGTTCTGGCCTATCCAAGAGGAAAAGGACTTTAGAATTATATCGGCTTTTAGACTTGGAAAATTTGCAAGGAAAGACAAGCCCAGAGACTGCTTGATAATTTTGAGATCAAAGGAGGAAAGGGACAAGATATTAGGCTTACACTACGAAAAGTCACTGGACATTTTGGATAAAATATCTATGAAAATAAAAGGGCAGGCTTTAGCACATCCATAATTTAATTGGAAAACATTGTTTGACATTATCTGGCATTCCCATCCCTTTTCCTTTCATAATTCAGTCGCCTCAATTCCCTCCATTTTTCTTTTTAGCTTTAGCTTCTGCTTCTCCATAACCCCCTTCAGCTAAAGAAGTCCAGCCGACTAATTGCCTTCAGCTGACTGTCTTGGTTGATGGTGGAGAAGCTAAAACCCAATTTATCCAGTAATTGCTACGTTCATGAAAACCAGCATCAAAGCCTTGATAGCGTTTCACTGTTGTCTCCTGGGAAGGCTCATGTCTCATTCTTATGCTGATATGGCTTAGAAGAGTCAGAGGACTACATTATAGTTGCTCTTGCAATTACAAGGTTTCTTATTCCATTGTGCACATTCCTCTGAACTAAGATTAGCTTAACTGAGCTCCCTTTGAAAAGTTGCCTACCCATCAAACGCATCAGGCCTAATGCATTCGGTAGCCACGCAAAATCAATGAACAGCACCATTTTCTGCTTCCTGAGATGATCAATAGGATTCACATAATGGGTGGAAAATTTTTAATCATGACAGCCCAGTATCTAGTGGGCATAAATCTTCCTTGCATTATAACCTCTCCCCATTTCCCACTAGTGAGAAGGTGCAGGTATTGAATAATATTTATCTAGCAGATACATTATGAAAAGCAATACAATTAGAACTTCACACTTCAGCGATGATAGGTTTAATCCCAGAGGCCTGTTTCCTAGACAAAGCTGTGGCTTCTGCATTTCCAATTTAAAAACTTTGCCAAAGAAATGTGGGTGTGGCAAAGGAGTGATCTATGGCGAAGAAACTTCGATGGGTGTGAAATAGAACCAGCTTGAGAAAACTCTTTAAATGCAAACTTCGGAAAGGCAGTAGGGGAGGAAGTTTAGAAAATTACGTTTCAGATATTTTACTTCCCACATAAATAATCAGGCAAAGGGAGTAAGATCTACTATAATTTTGAAAGGTTAATGCAGAAAGGACCATATTCCTCCATTCTAAATGTGTTACTTAAAGTAATTATGGCTGAAACCTCCGTTCTGCAATCACTTCAGAATTTGCCTCTAAAAATGCATTTTTGTGCATTATGGGGAAATCGTATCATCCTAGCATAACAGCCACTGAAGGAACATGAAGTCCAATTTGTTTACATGTTCCAGAGGTCAGTTGAGATGAACCACCCAGATAGGATCAGAAGCTCTACACCCATCATTACCTGTATAATTTGTACCATAGCTGTTGAATGGCATAGAAGAATACTGTGGTACATAGATGACACCAGTTAGGGAACCTGCAACTCTCTGGAAGTTATTGGACTACAACTCCCATCATCCTTGACCATTGGGTATTCTGGATGGGGCTGATGGAAATCAAGTCCAAGAGCAATTGGATAACCACAGGTTCCCCATCCATGCACTTTAGAATAGGCAAGAAAATGTTCTTGAAGTCATGCTTTACTCAGTGTTTTGGTATATTGTAGGTAAGTTGATGACTCAGTCTTTGAATCATGAATCAAGTAATCCATTCTCAGAGTGGATTTGCGTGTGCTAAGTCAACTGTATTTTGCATTCTATTTAGAGTTGAGACCAAAGGGCATACTTTTCTTTTTTTTGCTAGCAAAACTACCCCAATTTGCTCCATAATTCAAATTATGCACCCTCTGTATATAGAATTGACTTCACGATGCATGCCTGTGTTTTGTTCATGGTGGTGATGATGATGGGGCAAATGGAGGAGGAAGTAAAAAAAAACCCACCAGAGGAAAATTAATTTCTGTTCATATAAAATGTGGAAATTATCAGATAAGGAAATGTGAAAATGGAAAAATCTGAACACAGCTTTGCTATGCAGTCAGATTCACATCCAATGAAGTTAAGTGACGTTCCTTCCTCTTAAATTCTCACATGGCACCCCAATTAGAAGCAGCATCTGTGGGTCCACCTTGAGTCATCCCAAGCATAGCAAACCTTCATTTGTAACATTTTAAAAAAATATTTTGTATCTGGTGAATCGTAATGGCTTAGCACTTCAGTTTCACATTTGCCTATTGCTTGCTTAATTGGATAAGGGGAAAAGTGTCAACCAGTCCCAATGTGAAAGAAATAAAATTAAAAGGTCGCTTAAGTAAAGAATAGCATTAAATTACAAAATCTGTTAGGTTCCAGACTCTTTCATGAAAATTATTTAACAATTGTAGGAAACTGTAAAATCTTTATCAGTACTTGTAATAAAAATTGAAATATAACCAGAGGAAATGACTGATGTTGCTTTAGCTCAGCATATATTTGACTAAATTTCCCAGGACATTTTTAATCTTATAGTTTATTTGTATGTGTAATGTTATCATGGTGCTATAGATGTTTAGGGGGACCCCTCCCAAACACTAGAAATTAATAAATGGTTGGATTTTGATGATTTGGGATGTGAAGGGAGAAATACAAGCTGCAGAGGAATACCTGGGCTAGCATGTGCAAAATGACCTGGCCAAGTTAGGGCCATTAAGGAACAACACAGAGACATTAGCAATGCAAGAGAATTGTCCTCCCCTCTTGCCCTGAGGTGTGAAAAGAGACAGGAGTTTGGGAGGTTGCCAGGGTAACTGGGTGTGAGGTGACAGGAAAAGGGAGTTTTTAGCAGGGTGTTCTGGGAAGAAGACGGAAGTAGAATGACTGGGATCCATCTTGGGAAGGCTGGCTGCAGTCTGGCTGGGAAAGATGCCTTAGACTCCAGGACTGCACTGCTGTGAGGTACAAGAGGAAGGAACGCTTGGCAAACCCTCACCGTGATTAACTCCCTCCCAGAAACCTATGTCCCCACTGTGGAAGGATGTGTGGATCCAGAACTGGCCTCCACAGTCACTTACAGACTCACTATTAAAACCATGTTCATGGAAGACAACCTTCCTCGGCTATGAGTGATTGCCAAAGAAGAAGAAGAAGAGGTCAGCAGCGTTGTTATTGACCAGAACGCACAAGGCTTTTGCCTGGACTGCACATTCAGCATAATATGGTGGCAGAATCCTGAGGTAGCTCAGTGGATTGTACCAATTCAGGCTGCTGGTGGGGTGTGCAATTTCCTAATGCTCTGGTGAGCATCCACCCTCTGTCCACCTGTGCTAGTTTTCTCCTTGCTAATATTGTCCATTCTTCCACCTCAGAACTTTACCATCACATTCATAACATACAAGTGGCTAGAACAGAAGCGGTGAAACTAGACAGAAGGACATAGTAAACAATTGTGGTAGAAATGTGGCCTGTTCCACTTCAGACTGCAGAGGATATGTGTGCCATAATTTTTTGAAAGGTCTCCCACATTAAAAAAAACCACCCTCTTTTGGCAGAATATAGGCCACAACTTTATTGATTACAGTGAGTGAGTGGTTGCATAGGTTCTGGTTTGACTAGCTCCCTGCCATGCAGGTAGCGCTGACCCAGGGCACCAGCATAGGTCAGCCTGGGGTGAACACCCGGATAGGTGGAAAGCTGGGAACAGGCTGTGTCCACCACCCTGATGTCCTCCTGGACTCCGACACAGGCACAATCCCCTTCACAGGGTTGACCAAACCATTGAGTCCCTGGACTCCTTTAATGGAATACCCTTCACATAGGGATGGCGAAAGCGTTCTCCCATCCTTATCACCTGAATCAGAGCCAATCCGCAACCTTACAAGTTGTGACGATTTGCTACGTGGCAGGTGAAACCCAAATGGCACCAGCCAATCAGCCAAGTGGGGAAAATCCTGCCATGCCCCTGTCCCAATGACAGACAACACACGACGGCATAGCAAGGTCAAGTGCACAGCCCTAAAAGTAGGGAGAGGTGGGCGGGTGTTCCGATGCATGCACCGAAAGAGGAAGCTCTGGATCATATGCATAGGTCATATGCATATCCCTTGATCTGTTTAGGCTGTGTCCCATTGGCCTGATCAAACCCTGCATCAAGTGACCTACCAATCAGGTGTTGTGGCTATCCAGTCGTACCCACCCACAACACAGGGTTCAGTTGCCAGGTCTCGCTGCAACACGTGCCCTCTTTAAGGGAGGACCCGATTTGTGATTACTATGCCTGGAGGAAGAGTACCCTACCCTCCAAGGGAAGTAGCTGTTTGGAAACACACATAAATGTCAATTCCAGATATTTCCTGCTCTTGTTTGTATTGCAGCAAGTACCAGAGTAGAAGAGCGCTTCTGTAGTTTAAAAGCAGGTGCATCAGCCCTTGTACAGAGGTGATCGAAAACAGCTTGTTTCTCCAGTGACCTCAGCTCACCACTAATGCCTAGAGCCCAGGGAAAAATCCCCTGCCCCTGCTAGGTCAGATAACAGAGAGGAAACTGTCTTGTTTTAGACTTGGATCAACTGCAAGCAAAACTGATAGTTCTGCACCAAGAACAAGACATTGCCTGTGCTCTAAGGAAAATAACTTGGAACAGGAAGCATAAGATTTTGGGAAGCACAAGCAAAACATATCCGTGGGGAAAAAAGTGCTTTGCCTGCAGTGGGTTCCCAGTTCAATCCCTGATATTTCCTGTTGGGAATGGGAATGTTTCCTGTCTGGAGAACCACTGCCGAAAGCTTGACAAGGCTTAGCCAGGTGGACCATTGATGTGACTCCGTATAAGGCAGCTCGTATGTAATTAGAAGCAATGCTGAAATTTCTCCTTGTTATGTCTCTACTGTGGAACCGGAGGAGCCTATCGACATCGCCATCTCTCACTATACAAGTCACAGTTTCACTGAGAGTGTAGAGAAAAAGCTCACTCTTGCTGTGGGATGCAAAAAGCAGGGCTACTGCATGTGGTATCAGCTTTCATATGGCTACCTCAATATCAAGCACCAGTCCAAATGGAATGAAAACACAGGTGGCAAGTTTCTAAAATGTGAACCCGTTCCAAGTTTATCAGTGCCTTCTTGCTCCTGATTACCTCCAGACTATGGAAATGTGCATTTGTTCATCTGCCATGCAGTTGTGTGAATGACGCTGATCGCAGGGAAAGATCTGGCACCGAACTCAGGTCTCCACCTGCGATTTGCAGAGCATAAATTTGCTTTGTAGACATTACCTCTGCATGTGTATGTGTGTGGTGGTATCAGGCTTCGGGGAATATGATCCCTCCCACAGTAGCAGCCAAGAAGCAGAGAAGCAATAAAAGTTCTGACCACGTAATTTACTAATATTCACAGAGAGAGATGAAGGAATGCAGTCTTTCCTAGAAAATGGCGTTGCTCCCAGTGCCGGATATACGTATAAGCTAAACAAGTTATCGATTAGGGCCCCACTCTCTTGGGGGCCCCAAAAAACTTAAAGGAAAAAACCACTACAGTGGTACCTCGGGTTAAGTACTTAATTCATTCTGGAGGTCTGTTCTTAACCTGAAACTGTTCTTAACCTGAAGCACCACTTTAGCTAATGGGGCCTCCTGCTGCCGCTGTGCCGCTGGAGCACGATTTCTGTTCTCATCTTGAAGCAAAGTTCTTAAACCAAGGTAATATTTCTGGGTTAGCAGAGTCTGTAACCTGAAGCGTATGTAACCTGAGGTACCACTGTAGATGTACATTTCAAAAACATAAGATAAAAAAACAAATAAAATAAAACCTACATACAGCAACAGTGTTTTGTGTTGTCTAGGCTCCTATGATGGAATTAATGGGCCCTGCCTGTTATCCTGCTCCCTAAAATATCACTGGCTTACTCATTTCTATATACAGGGTGCCCATAAATTACCATATAGCATATATTCAACACAAAAAATAGGGACAATTTGTTGTTGACAAAGGACAGCTGGACATATAAAGGGTCCCATTTCCTTCAATAGCTTAGGGCCTCATCAAACCTAAATCTGGCCCTGGTTGCTCCAAGTAAAGTCCCACCCCCCTATGTCTCTCCGATTCTACATCACCCCTGTGTCGGCTAATCTGAGCTTTCTGTCTCTGAGCTTTCTGTTCTACTACCCTCAATGCTCGCCTAGTCCTGGGAGAAAGGGGGTCAGGAATGCTTTCCAAAGACACTGAGTCTGCCAGCAGTCTCTCCCCTGGTGCTTCTTCTTCCTGCTGTTCCTCTCCCAATATTTCCCATCTTCTCCCCTCTGCCGCCTCTGAACTATGACCTTCTGCCAACCACTGTTCTAAATCTATACTGTCCTCCTTTTCTCAGGAAGGCTCATGAGAAGCAGGGGGGCGCCCCACCATTTCCCCTCAGTCCAGCCCCTGACAGGTGGGGGGTGGGGAAGAGATGAACATATGGAGAGGGAGGCGGACTGCACCTCTTGCCTCACCCCTAATATAATATGCTTTGCTAGCCCTGCCTCAATGTATTAACATGGGTTGTAGATCTCAGCAAATGAGCAAAGCCTTTGGCCCAAAATGGTTAGTGTCCCCGCCCCCTGCTTTGGTCAGAGGTGGTTTTAAGGCAGTGTACCTGGTTTCCCCGCCCTGGGCGGTGAGTGGAGAGGGCTCTCAGTAAGTACTTGCCTGGTTATAGGAGGAAGGTGGGAGGCCTCTAGTACTCTGCCGTATCCCTCACACCTCCTTCCCAAAGCACTTCGTGGTGCAAAGATGGGAGGTGGAGAACCAAATTTTGGCCTAGCTCAGGGCACCCATAGTACCAAAGTCTACCCCTTCTTTCATGGTGGTGGGGATTCATCACATTTGAACGATGTGCAACACCGATTTCTAACTTGGGGGGGGGGGGAGAAAGCTGATTTATTTTGTTATTTTCAACTGAACCCCAGTACTTCCCTCTTCCTTTTTATTCTCACAGCAATCATTTGAGGAAGATTAGGCTGAGAGAGGGAGCAAGAGAAAACTGGCTTCCTGTCACAAACTTCCTGACTGAGTGGGAATTTGAACATAGGTTTCCTTAGTCATAAGGGACACGGGTGGCGCTGTGGGTTAAACCACAGAGCCTAGGACTTGCTGATCAGAAGGTCGGTGGTTCAAATCCCCGTGACGGGGTGAGCTCCCGTTGTTCGGTCCCTGCTCCTGCCAACCTAGCAGTTCGAAAGCACGTCAAAGTGCAAGTAGATAAATAGGTACTGCTCCGGCGGGAAGGTAAACGGCGTTTCCGTGCGCTGCTCTGGTTTGCCAGAAGCAGCTTATTCATGCTGGCCACATAACCCAGAAAAAGTGTCTGTGGACAAACGCCGGGTCCCTCGGCCTATAGAGCGAGATGAGCGCGCAACACCAGAGTCAGTCACGACTGGACCTAATGGTCAGGGGTCCCTTTACCTTTACTTTACTTACTTTCTTTACTTTCCTTAGTCATTACCTGACACTCTAACCAGTATGCAATGCTGGTCATTCTGACTGATCATTTTCATTTTAAATTAACAAGTTATTGCCTTTGTCCCTGCCTTATATACCGAGTCAGATCACTGGTTCACCTAGCCCAGGGTCATTTGCACTGACTGAGGGCAGTAGTAGCTATCGGTTTTTTCTTGAAGGTGTCTTTCTTAGCACTGCTACTTGATATCATTTTTAACCGGAGAAACCTGAGACTTTGTGCACTCAGACTTTTGTACTAGTACTGAATGAGCTATGGGAACCTCCCCTAAAATAAGCTCTGACAAGATTCAAATCCTCAAACTCCCAGGGCCATATTCTGCCACAGGGCTTTTTTCAGCCAGAACTCATCAGAACTTGACACCTCTCAGGTGGGCGCCATTGCCATTATAAGAGAGCAAGGGAGGTGATTGTGGTGAGTTATGGCACCTTTTTTTTCTAGAAAAAACAGCACTGGGTATGCTTGTATGTTTATATGTGTGTTCATATATATGTTTGTTGTGATGGACACATATACATCAATGGTTAATTTGCCAAATATTGCCCAAAAACCCTGAACAACAAAACAACTGATAATTATTAGTATTATTATTTTATTTTATTTTTAAAAATACCATGTCAAGGGCACAAGAAGTGTTAAACAGAGCTTGGGGATCCGTATTCATTAGTGGTATCTTATGTTTTCACAGCTCAAGCTGAATATCTATAAATAGCCTTTGAGGAACATTTTAACATAATGGGATTCATGTTTAATGTAGGGAATGGCTTTTTCTCCCTCAGGACTTCAATTAAAATATTTTGGAAGGGGGAGGTAAAAATTAAATATGCATCTCAGGAAGATCCTGTGAAATGTGCCATATTCAAACAAACTCTGAGCTCCCCTGACAGAAAGCATTTCTCATGCATTTAAACTCTCTGAGAAGAAGGCACCACAGATAATTGTTACCATGTATGGTGATAGAATTACAGAATATGGAAGCCCTGATAGTGGTAATTTGTAAAGAACAGTGTCATTTCTAAAAGAGACTGGCATCCCCCCCTCTCCCCCTACCTTGAAAATAAATTAGCAGCTGACTAAGACATGCTGGTGACATGTTTTCATTATTAACTAACGTCGTGCCATTAACAGACTTGGTGTGTGTAAGAACAGCTTCCTTGTGTTGAGCAGTTTGATCAAAATGACTCCAACCTTGCCTATCATGACAGGAGCAGACTGGAAATCATAGCATTTCATGAGTAAGAATACAGTGCTATGCTCAGTCAAGGAGGCTGCACAACAGATGTACTAATGCAAGTTAGCCACACCACCGCACCAGTACAAAAAACCTGGGAGTTGCATGGTGAAAATGCAGGTGTGCTGTGGAACTCTGTAATAATAATTTAATAATAATTTATTATTTGTACCCCACCCATCTGGCTGGGTTTCCTCAGCCACTCTGGGCAGCTCACAACAGAATATTATTATTAATAATGATGATGAAAAAGTGATAAAAAGTCAAACATGAAAAATTTCCCTAAACAGGGCTGCCTTCAGATGTCTTCTAAAAGTCAGAGAGTTGTTTATTTCCTTGACATGTGATGGGAGGGTGTTCCACAGGGTGGGCGCCACTACCGAGAAGGCCCTCTGCCTAGTTCTCTGTAACCTTACCTTTCACATTGAGGGAACCACCAGAAGGCCCTCAGAGCTGGACCTCAATGTCTAGGCTGAATGATCTGGGTGGAGACACTCCTTCAGGTATACTGGGCCAAGGCCATTTAGGGCTTCAAAGGTCAGCACCAACACTTTGAATTGTGCTCGGAAACATACTGTTGATCTTTTAGGGCAGGTGTTATATGGTCTCGGTGGCCACTCCCAGTTACCATTCTAGCTGCCGCATTCTGGATTAGTTGTAGTTTCCAGGTCACCTTCAAAGGTAGCCCCATGTAGTTACCCCATTCAGGAACAGGGAGTCCTCCACACCTGCCCACCCCCCAAAACAGTACTTCTGTCTTGTCAGGATTCAACCTCAATCTGTTAGCCACCATCCATCCTCCAACCGCCTCCTGACAGTCACACAGGACATTCACCAACTTCAGTGGTTCTGGCTTAAAAGAGAGGTAGAGTTGTATAGCTCAGAAGGGGGCATGATGGTGAAACAACCTAAAATGATATACAAACTAATATTTCATGAAAGGATCCTGACATGTTCTTGAGTCCCAGGCTTTCCTATACTTTTATATACGTATGGAGCATACCTATATCAAAACCAAATGTGCACATGCCCAGCAGGTTCAAAGGAGGGTCCATTTCACTCAGTAATCTAGCACACAGTTTGCATGCAGAGCTTCCCAGCTGAGCCCATGGCATCTTCAAAGGAAATGTCTCTGCCACTGAAACACATTTACTGAGCTAGATGGACTAATTGTCTAAGATAGTATAAAGCATATTCATCTGTTCATGTTATGAATATGAACCAGAACCCACCCACCCCAACCCCAGGATTTTGACACCATCTTCTGTTCTGCTTATTGCCCTGAGACTCGCTATGTTTCCCAGACAATATTAACACTACAAAATCAATTTCTTAATATTCTCTGACGCATCCTTTGCTTGTCCCTCTCTGATCTGGATAGATCAGTCAATGCAGAGAGAGGCCTTGTGATTGGCTTCTCCCTCTGTGACTTTGGGAAAGCTCAGCCAATCACTTTCTAGATCCATTTTAATCTGAAACGGACACCTGGGATCTCATAGCTGGTGACCCAACGTAAGAATTTATAGTGCTTTGTCATGATTTCTCCCAAAAGACAACATTTTAATA
Source organism: Podarcis cretensis (assembly GCF_951804945.1). Classification (NCBI taxonomy): domain Eukaryota; kingdom Metazoa; phylum Chordata; class Lepidosauria; order Squamata; family Lacertidae; genus Podarcis; species Podarcis cretensis. The sequence goes on from NC_137170.1 coordinate 125,290,565, forward strand.
TCCATGATACTATGAAGCCGGTTTCTATCTTTGTTTTATTTTTATGAGCATTAGCTTTATTTCCTTGTTTGGAACTGACCTTAAAATAAAATAAAAAAGACTGCTGCAATGTAGCACTGCTTTTAACTTCTCGCAGAGAAAGATGTCACCAATAAAATGTGGAAATGACTTCAGACAGATAGATATCATTATGGAGGCAGCATTTTATGATGCACTAAAAAGCTCCATAGAGCTTTCATTCATTAACTAAGCAGAGCTGGGAGGTCCTGGGGAAAAATCCCGTTCAAATATACAACTCTATGGACATATATATAAACTAAAAAGGTCAAGTCAACAGAGCATTCATTCACAGCAAGGGTGGCCACTGCCAGTCCAGTCCTTGCCCCACATTTAACAGTCACCCCAATTCTGCATGTAGACTTTTTTGTGCTCTTATTTTATTTTCTATGCATTTGTAGAATTGCCTCTCCTAAGCATTTTGAGAAAATGGCAGACGGATGCAAGCAGCATGAGCCATTATTGACTGTTGATTAAATAAACCAGTTTCGAAAGGCCCCCAAACAACATAACTGTTTTAAAATTGTCTGTGTACATATTTCTATAGCAGGCAATTACAATGAGAACGGATCCATTACTGGGAAAATGCAAACATTCTCAATCATATACGCTTATCTCATTTGGAAATGGTCTGGTTAAAACACAACAGGGAAGAAAAGAACAGTCTTACAGAGCTGCAAGTTAAAAATGACTTGAGAGGGTCTGAAAGGAAACCTGATCCATCCTTTGTCACATCTACAGCAGGCCTCTAAATCTGCATGCCCATGCTCATTCTTCAATAAGATAGAATGCTGTTGGCATCTCTCTGTCTTGGGAGACAATGGAAGAATGTGCCTGATGGGGAGTGGGTAAAGTCAGACCATTGCTGTGGCTGCAGAGAACAAAAGATAGATGTTTTATTGCAGGAAGGGCAGGTGAAGGGGCCCAGTTTTACTGCTACAGGTGCACGATGGTGTTTCTGTCAGATGTGAAACACATATCAGCCAAGTACAACATTCCTAGAATAGACATGCTGGGGACATGCTTCCTGTTTCCTCCTGAGCTGGGACAAACGTCCTCTGCATGTGACTAGAGGTGGGTGTGGCCTAACCTGGGCAGAGGAGCACACCTCATTCTTTTGCTCTATCCTCCTTTTTGTCTTCTCCAAGAGCAAGCAGATATGACTGCCTGTCTGCAGTCACTTGGGACTAACTCTCTTATGGGATAGTTCCACATGTATATATACTTTTGTAACTGAAGTCTGCCTTCAGGGATCCAACTGTGAACTGAATGAGTGTGAGTAAACTACTTTTATATTGACTTTAACAATATTGTCATGTCTATTCTTTTTAAGAGGGACAAGAAGGGATCTTACCAGGAATCTTATATAGAGAGGCTCAGATGAGCCTGCAGCAAGCAAAGCGCTGTGCATTTAAAGGGGAATGTTTAAACTCTGCTAAGATATAGAACTTGCTAACGCAAGTTAGGAAGGATACCACTAAACAAAATATCCTCTCCTGCCTCCCTGAACATTCCCACAGTTTCTCCTCTCTGTGCTCCTCACAGCACTCATTCCTCCTCTCGTCACTGCTGTGGATACACAGTTTGACTGACTGTCTCCAGGCTCTATGATAGTCTGCAAGAGATTCCCATATGGCAAGGTTAATGTTGCCAAACTTCATGTCATGTTTGCATGACATCTTTGTAATGCAGAGATGGTCAGCCAACAGGCCTAGTGCCTGAATCCAGCTCCCCATCGAACACATCCTTAGGGATGCTGCTATCTTCTGTTCTATGTACATTTTCATGCTAGCACAGACATCACTGAGGCAGATGTGTGAACATACAGTGGTACCTTGGTTCCCAAACTTAATCTGTTCCAGAAATCTGTTCCAAAACCAAGGTATGCTTTCCCATAGAAAGTAATGCAAAATGAATTAATCCATTCCAGACTTTTGTAAACAACCCTTAAAACAGCAATTTAACATGAATTTTACTATCTAATGAGACCATGGATCCATAAAATGAAAGCAATAATCAATGTACTGCACTACAAAATAAATAAGACAGTATTGTAGATGATAAAAATAAAAATTATTATTTTTTATTATGTGCACTGAGGATAGTCATTGTTTGGATGGAGGGCTTTTATCCATTTCTGCAGTCACACAATCAATCAATCAATCAATCAGTAGCTGAACTAGGTTCCACATAGTCACAAAACAAGTCACAAAAATGAAGTCACAAGCCACAGTCACAAGTCAGTCCCATATAACGAAGGACAAGTCACAGTCAAAAAAATGAAAAAGCCACACAAACAAAAATGCAATTTTTTTTTTAGCAAAAACAAAAGCTCCGAACATCACCTCTGTGCTTGGGACTCAACAGCCGACAGACTCAACAGGATTAGCAGTGTGGGACTCAATTTACAAACGGAACACACTCATCAGGAAGTGGAAAATGTTCCGCTTCCAAAACAAGGTTCACAAACTGGAACACCTACTTCAGGTTTTCAGTAGTAGGTTTCCAAGTTGTTCATAAACTAAGCTATTCTAAAACCAAGCTACCACTGTACTGGGATGCGGGCTTGAAAGAGCACATCATTGTTTGAGACTCTGACCTGCCATGTGATGCCCCATATCTTTCTGACACAGCAAATGTGGAAGGCGTTGACGCATCACTCCTGGCAGGTGTAAGTTGCCCAAGACTCACTTCCATATACTCCCTTTTAAACTGGGGCTCTGCATCAGCTACCATACTTCAGCCATCTCTTTTAATCTCTTAGAAAGCAAAGGCAAATATGGTATGAGCATATCATTCTTGCACATAAACCCAAAGTTGATTGCTTGTAGCTAGGCCTGCAGAGAAGAGACAATGGGACTCCACATGTAAGAGTTGCCTGGAATAGGGGATTTATTTATTTTTGAGGTGTCACTTGAATAATAGTATACCTGCTGAAATGTCCTCCTCACCTAGGATGGGAGAGAAATTAATTTAAGCTTGCATGTAAAGACAAGCTTACAAAATTCATACTTTTTGAAACGTTCCATGAACTGAAGCACAGCTATCCTTTGAAATTTGCACTTGTCAGAATTTTGCAGGGCACTTCTTGGGAGATATAGTGACTACAAATTGCAAATGCTAGGGTAAAGTGTGCAGTAAAAGGCACACATTTGTGAAAATGTCATACAAAAAATGCATTAGACAATGGAAAACTGCTTTGGAAAATTGCGTATATTATGCAAAATTGCATACAAAGAGGTGCACATTAGGAGAAATCCCAGAAAAATGCAGAGAAATTTTTCATGAGGACTTGTTTAAATAACAAAGTAATGAAGAAGTTTGGAGAATTGATCTTAAGAGTGGTGAAAAAAATGAGAAACCAAGAGAAAGCAAAACTGAAAAATTCACCCATCTCTGTCTTCTATGGAGCCCTTACAGATACTGTTCTCTTTTCCATCTGACCATCGTAATGGAGGCAAATACCAATACAAACAGACTATGACTCAAAGGTTGTGTATATGAATGGGGTAATGGAAAACATTATCTATACAGTGGTACCTCGGGTTACAAACACCACAGGTTACCAATACTTTGGGTTACAGACTCCGCTAACCCGGAAGTAGTACCTCGGGTTAAGCACTTTGCCCCAGCATAAGAACAGAAATCATGTGGTGGCAGCGCGGTGGCAGCAGGAGGCCCCCATTACCTAAAGTGGTACCTCAGGTTAAGAACGGTTTCAGGTTAAGAACGGACCTCTGGAACGAATTAAGTTCGTAACCAGAGGTACCACTGTACATTTATATTTACATACCCTTTACCTTCCAGCACCAAAACATAAATTGTTGATAAAATAATTGTTTTAAAATAAATTAGTACTCAATTAAAACTAAATTCCATTTGCATTTCTATGGAGCGCCAGAGCTTGCTGCCTAACCTGTCACCATCTTGACCGGAGGTCCATTTATATTGACACACACACACATGTACATACACACCATATAACAACAAAATCCCTTTAAGCAGCTTATATTAAATATTCATTAGGAAATACCAATAAACTATTTAAAAAGAAATAGACACTAAATAAAATCATCAAGCTATATGCAATCAACAGGGCTTTTAAAAAAATAATAATAATAAAAAAAATACACATAATAAAATTATATGTTCGGGTAGGCAAAAGAAAATGTTTAGAAGGCATTGAAAATGAGGCAGTGAAGGCATGTGGTGAATATTAATAGGCAAGGAGTTACAGCAGGCATAGGCAAACCCAGCTCTCCATATGTTTTGAGACTACAATTCCCATCATTCCTGACCACTGGTCCTGTTAGCTAGGGATGACGGGAGTTGTAGTTCCAAAATATCTGGATTGCCGAGTTTGCCTATGCCTGAGTTACAGTGAATATGTGTGCTTGATACACACATGCACACGAACACCCAGATATATGCAAACTACAACCTTCTCCTCATGGCAGCTTGCCACAAAAATAAAAATATGCTTGAAAAATACGTACAAAACCCCCAGTTAATGTCAGGCTTCAGCCAATCCAATCCTCCTCCCTCACGGCAGCCTGCCAGTAATGGAAAGACAAGAAGCTCTTACCAAGGTCTTTTATTCAATATTCATAGAGAGAGACGTATAAATGCCATCTCTTGGATGATGGCGTTGCTCCGAGTAATCTCCTCTCCCTCTTCCCTTCTCAGTCACCAATAGCCCCACCTCCATTACGGTGTCTGCTTAGGGACAATTGCCTCTGGGCTCTTTGCTCTCCTACTTTCATTGCTCGCTGTGTTCTGGGAGAAGGGGGGTCTGCAATGCTCTCTAGTGATAACATGTCAGCCAACTGTTCCTGCTGTGCTTCTCCCATTATTTCCCAGCTTTGCCCCTCTTCTTTCTCTGAACCGTGACCCTCTGCAAACCACCATTTTAAATCTATACTGTCCTCCTTTTCTTGGGAAGGTTCAGGAGAAGGGGGGAGGCTGTCTCCATCATTCCTCCTCAGTCCAGTCCCTGACAGTGAATGTCCTATCTCCAAAACACAATGTGTGAAGTTGTTATCACTCACAAAGGAACAAGTGTGCCTATTCTTTCCTGGGCCATGATCCAGAAAACCACACGAGAAACTCCAACAAGGCTTTGACATCTCTTTTCACGGGAGCCCTCTGTGTGCGAAACCACTTTTGAAATGCCAGGGACTCAGCAAGGAGGGGCTGCTTTCCAAGGTAGCGGTGCTGGCAAGGACTCAAAAGTCTTGCTGGGAATTCACCAGCCATCGCATACAGAGCGATCTTGAGGATCTGGGTTGCAAGACCGACTTCCCGTTGCAATGTGGGAAGCAGCTTTCAAGCACTTGCCGTTTTTTAAAACAAACCTCTTATTGCAAGCCGGCACCAATTTCAGTGTGTAAGCAAGCATGACACCGTAGGTAATTAGCAAGCTGAGCTGAAGAAGAACCACATTTAGCTCAGTAGCTTTTAAAACAGAGTTATTTTCATTTGTTTACCTAATGTCTCTTGCCACTGAAGGCTAATGAACTAGTAATGGATCTGTCAAAAATCTGCGAGGAGACAAAGACCTCTAAATGTTGCCATTTTAGTCTATGAGAGCTGCTATTACAGTTTCCAAACACCTGATATACATAAATATGACACGGTGAGGGAGTTAGTATTCAATGGGGGTAGAGAGGCAGTAGTGCCATTTATACACTGTGGGAGTGGAAGCAGAGAGCATGTCATGAAAACACAAGTGACAGGAGCCTTAAAAAGACAGCATCACTCACCAGAGGTGCTCCCGGACTTCAAAGAGATGTTTACTCCAATTTTTGCTCACCTTTCCATCCTCCATCACCACCATCATCACCACCATCATCATTTTATTTGTATGCCGCCTTTCCATAGTTGAAACTATGCTCAAGGCGGTTTACAACATGACAAGCTTTACATAATTACAAACATAACAGAAGTCATAAACAATACATAGGTAAAGGTAAAGGGACCCCTGACCATTAGGTCCAGTCGTGACCGACTCTGGGGTTGCGGTGCTCATCTTGTTTTATTGGCCGAGGGAGCCAGTGTACAGGTTCCGGGTCATGTGGCCAGCATGACTAAGCCACTTCTGGCGAACCAGAGCAGTGCAACGAAATGCCGTTTACCTTCCTGCCGTAGTGGTACCTATTTATCTACTTGCACTTTGATGTGCTTTCAAACTGCTAGGTTGGCAGGAGCAGGGACAGAGCAATGGGAGCTCACCCCTTCGCGGGGATTCGAACCACTGACCTTCTGATCGGCAAGTCCTAGGCTCTGTGGTTTAACCCACAGCGCCACCCACGTCCAAACAATACATAAAACACATCAAAAAGTACACAAGCAAATGGAAACAATTTCCATGTAAATCGTAAGATCTAAAACTAAAGATACGACAATAATATCAATAACAGCAACAAGCTCTCTCAACCCCCCGTGAACAACACTCCAGCCCAAGAATCTGCTCAACAGCCTCAGCTTTTGTAGCTGGAGTCAGTCAGCACTCCACTCTCCTAGGCCAGATGGGAAAGGGTCAGCAAGGCAGGGTGCAGGTCTTCCAGAGATCATAGCCAAGGTGGTCTCATTGAAAACAACACAGATAGAAATTAAAAACAATTTAAAAGAGGAGCCCTCTCTGCTGAGCAGCAGCAGCACTCCTTAAGAGCCTGTTAGGCCCCGCCCCAAGTCAGGTGGAGAGAGGCCAGGGTGGGGCCCTTCAGGCCCTCAGCAGGCAGTTCTCCTCATAGTCTCACAACAATCCTTTGAGGTAGGTTGCTATAGATCAGGGTTTCCCCAACTTAGGTCTCCAGCTGTTTTTGGTCTACAACTCCCAATATTCCTAGCTCGCAGGACCTTGGGTCTTCTACTCTGCCTGACCACCCTTCCAATATGTTCCTAGGGGAAGCTCCTCCACTGCTTTCTCTCTTTTCATTGGATTCTCTTGTGGCACTTTTCTTGGGCAGCTGCTATTCTCCCTTTACAAAGTGTCCTAGTTTAAATCTCCTGGGCATGTACAAGAGAGGGCAAGTTTTCACTGTGGTCCATGCCTCAGACATCATCCCTGGAAACCAGATGGGTCCACTCATTGGCCTTCAAGGCCCAGCACTGCCTCAGATGACAGCTGACTAATTAGGACTAATTTTGGCTCCATGCTGTCTGAAGGAGCAATATGGACCTACCACAAAATAGCAGTGAACCAGTATTTGGCTGGTTATCTGCCTTGGGGTGGTGTGTGTTTGTGTGTAACTGTATTATGTATATAGAATTGTTTTAACTATAACTCACTCCGGAACTTCATTTCCACTGAAGAGCAGGTAATAAATGGCTTATATAAGTGAATAAACTTATCTGCCACAAACATCAGCAGAAATAATAATAATAAAAATCATTCCAATATGACGGATCATAGAAGCAAGCTAATAGTCCCATTCATGTATGCAGAATTTGTCCACATGACATCCAATATGAGATGGCAGCTTTTACCTCTCCCCTCCCTCCCTCCCTCCCTCCCTCTCAACAAACATGAAACAAACATGAAGCAACAGCCTTAACTGTTGTCTAAAACAAGATGATTATATGATTATAGTTCATTTCACTGTTATTTGTCTACTTTGAAACATCGACAGGGCAAGGGATGAACAGACACTGTTAAGCTTGAGTGCTGTTTGGGAAACGTGCGTCGAATCAGATGCACTGCATTTTGATGCCCCTCCCCGCCCCCAACCTTTTCCCAATAGGATCAAATGCAAGTACCATATTGCCCTGAATATAAGCCTCATTCCCCCCCCCCCCAAAAAAAGTTGTCCATGAAAAGTTAAGGTGTGGCTTAAATTTGTGACCTTACAAAAATAGGCTTTTACGATATTGCTGCTGAAACAGACATACGGTAAAACGGAACGGGTGTGAATGCCTGCAGAATTTTAAGCGGGCGGCTTATATTTGGATATTGTCTCTCCCCCCCCCCCCCTTGAATTTTAAAGGTGCAGCTTATATTTGGGTGCGGCTTGTATTCGGGCCAATACGGTATTCCTTACCAGTGTGACAGCAAACTTCGTAAGTCGTGGAGACATATTGAGCCCGAGAAGTCCATTGCACTAGAAAATTATCTGTCTCCCAGTCTGCAAACTGCATCTGCTTTCCAGCTCCAGAGAGCTGCTGTTGTTTCAGCAAGTATATGACAAGGACAAAGATGGACAGAGACAATTAGCTGAGTTTCTCATGGGCTTTGTGTAATGTACAAGCCAATGATTTGAATCTGAGGCCCCAAAAGCTCAAAATATATAGCAGGCTAAGTGGACTGATTTGATTTCTTACCCACAGTAAGGCATTAAGCAGCTCAAATCAGTGTTGCCTGCAGCGTAATGTTTGCTATATGCAATGATTGCTTGAGTCAGGAGGATTTTAGAAAAAGAAAAGAAATTCAAGCTTGTTTTCAGAGCACCAAGCCCCACAGACACATCAGGAAGATGCTTGGTGATATGGTACCCTCGCTTGTTGTATGCTTTTGTTATTTGATCTGTGCTTTTCATCTTGTTACTGATGAAAGATGCGGTCACTTAGCAAGGTTGTTCTCCGGTCACAGGTATGTAAACTTTTGCTACATTCTATAGTAGCATGGGGTCATGAAGAGTCAGACATGACTAAACGACTAAACAACAACAATAGCGAAGGTCTGCTGAGGGAGGATATCAGATTCAGTTCACATTTAAAAGTGGATTTATTTAATGTGCACTCGCTGAAACAACATGCAAATCAAAACACAGATATCCTTCAGAATTTCCACTTTCCCAAATTTTGCCATTTAGTTCTCCAGCCAAGTAACTGTCATTTGAAATTCTACTCAATATTGATCCAGAGTAAATTCCAATGTATGATTAGCAAAGTAAAAATTTAAACACGTTGCAGGATTCCCCCCAAAATAGATCAGAAGTAAATGTATTTCATCCAGCAGAGTTTTACTGCTACCGAAGGCAAGTGAGCCTAATGGCCACAAATCTAATACATTCAGGATTGGCACTGTCCATAAGAAATCCAGTTGCAGCAGACTTAACTTAAACTTACAATAGCTTATAGGTCTAAACCAGGCTTCCTCCAACTCAGTCCTACAGATGTTTTGAGACTACAGTTCCCATCATCCCTGACCACTGGTCCTGCTAGCTAGGGATTGTGGGAGTTGTAAGCCAGAAACATCTGGAGGGCTGAGTTTGAGGAGGCCTGGAAACCTTAACACAAGGCATACTATGTCCAGAACACCACACGAGAAAGAAAAAAGATAGAAAGAGGAAGTGTGAAACCCAAACTCCTTATGGCCCTACTTTTATAGTCAGCATGACCTTGACAGAAAGAGATAAGAGAACCAGTTTAAACCAATTGTACTCAGCTTCTCTGAAGGAATAACCCAAATATCATGAACTTTCCATTTGTTTCTTTCACACAGAGAAGCTTCCAGAATCCTCTTGAATGAATTAGAATAGGAAAGATCTGTACATATCAGATCAATACTTTCTGCACTAAGAAATGCAAACTGACAGTAACGTATGCAAAAGTCTATTTACTATGGTAAAATGTGCAAAAAAAAAAAAAGGATATAGTGGTGGAGACAATGCACAAATACATCTTAAGAGACTGTTTAAAGCTATCGAAGTTTCTGGTTGATGTCACCAATTAATGGACCTTAGGGCCATATGAGGTGCAACATTCATTGTGGAAATATACCGTAATTAGAGTGGATCTACATACAGGGGGGGAAACCCACTATAAATGTCAAAAATTGAATCGTTATAACAAATGGGGGCAGGGAGGTATGTAAAATTGCAAATAATTTTTTTAAATTTATTTTTACTTTCCAGAGCCATCTGGTGTTGCATGTCTATATGGAAGTGAGAGCTGGACCATAAAGAAGGCTGATCGTCGAAGAATTGATGCTTTTGAATTATGGTGCTGGAGGAGACTCTTGAGAGTCCCATGGACTGCAAGAAGATCAAATCTATCCATTCTGAAGGAAATCAGCCCTGAGTGCTCACCGGAAGGACAGATCCTGAAGCTGAGGCTCCAATACTTTGGCCACCTCATGAGAAGAGAAGACTCCCTGGAAAAGACCCTGATGTTGGGAAAGATGGAGGGCACAAGGAGAAGGGGATGACAGAGGACGAGATGGTTGGACAGTGTTCTCGAAGCTACCAACATGAGTTTGACCAAACTGCGGGAGGCAGTGGAAGACAGGAGTGCCTGGCATGCTCTGGTCCATGGGGTCACGAAGAGTCGGACACGACTAAACAACAACAACAACACATTCAAAGTGCTGTTTTTTCACTAATGTAGCTGAGTCCACAGTGCAAGTATTTTGTTACATCAATAGCATCTGAAGGGAGAATGAGTAGCAAGGGATGCAAGGTCAAGTTTAACCCTTTCTCCATTGTTGTGACCCCAGTGAAAAGTTCCTCGCCTTCCTGCCCAGGGCTCGATTCCAACAGGCCTGCAATAATAAGCAGTCTGAGTTCATGTACTGAGCATTCAGGGGTTCCAACTTGAATAAAATATTGGGGAGGGGGCAGGAAAGCCCTGTCCCACATAATAGATCACATGATAGGGTGCACACACGATTTGAATGGCAATGCCCATCAACTTAGGGGAGCTCCAGCTCCCTCAAATATTTTATTGGGGGGCCACCTAGGGGCTGGCATATGAGCATGTGTTTTTCCAGGCCCAGCCTGTCTTCCCACCCTCAAATTCTCCCTTCTTTATCCCTTTGAATTTACATCCCTTTTTCTCCCCACTCTGTTTCATTTTCTTCTCTGGCTTCACAACATTTGATTGCATAGCTGGACTCCTGACCTTGACTACCATGCAAAAGTTGGTTAATTTCATGTCCGTTTTGCATTGCTCTTTAGAGGTTTTTGCCCGGGAAATAGAAAAGGGCTGGGCATAGCAACTGGTTGAGTCAGAACTCATTTCACGGAACATAGCTCTCAACACGAGGAAGGGACAACCTATACAAATTTGGGCTGCCTCTTTTACAGAAAGTGCTCAAAAGCCATGCTGTAGATCATCAGACACATGGTGATGAGACCTGAATCTATTTCACTGTCTGTGCACACAGTAAAACAGGAGTGAAGGTGCTCATATGATTCTCGTGCTTCCTCCTTCCTCCCCTCTTTGTACCCACAGGTGAATGTACCCACAAGCCACATACAGGAGCCTATTCGGCATCCAACATCTTTCTTGTTTTTGTTGCCTGAACTCAGAGGGCCTGATCTAAAGAAAATCAGTTGTATTCAAAATGTCCCACTGATTTCAATAGGAACTGTGTGGTCCATAGTCACTTTGTATGTTATGCCTACCATGTGAATTTGCTCGTTTTTGCAAGGCTCTGGGTTGTATTAGTGTAGCGATAAGCAATATATTCCATCAGCGCAAGGATTTCTCCTTGTGCAATGGAAGGTTCTTCCCCTCTTGTCAGGGGCTGGACTGAGGAGGAATGGTGGGAACCTCTCCCCCTCTCCCTGCACCTTCTCGAGAAGAAGAGGATAGTATAGATTTAGAACAGTGGTTTGCAGAAGGTCATAGTTCAGAGACTGCAGTGGGGAGAAGCTGGAAAATATTGGAAGAGCAGCAGGAAGAAGAAGCTCTAGGGGAGAGACAGCTGGCAGACCCAGTGTCTCTTGAAAGCATTCCTGACCCCCCGCTCTCCCAGAATCAGGTGTGCTGTGAGAGTAGTAGAACAGAAAGCTCAGAGGCAGAAAGCACAGATCAGCCGGCACAGGGGTGACGTAGAATAGGAGGGACTGAGGGGGTGGGACTTTACTTGGAGCAATGCTATTGTCTGAGAGACACCATTCCTTTGTCTCTCTCTCTCTGTGAATATTAAATAAACTACTTGGTAAGAACTCTTCTTGTTTATCTGTGTGGCCTTTGCCCATTCGTTTAGAGCCTGTCTGTACAGGGGGGGGGGGAGAAAAGTTTAAAGATGTAGACCAATAGGAAAGCTGGAGGTGGAGCCTACATGTGTATAAAAGGGCTTAGCCTGAGGTTTGTTTGAGTTGTTGGTGTGTAGTTGGTTGGTTTTAGTGGGTTGACTGATTGGGAAAGGCAGTTGGAGAAGCAGTTGGCAGGCAGTTGGAAATAGAGAGACAGTTAGGGCAGTGGGTTCTTGAGTGAGGGGAGGTAGAAGACACAGAGAGAGGAAAATATGACTAAGAAAGTAAAGAATAACATTTGGAATGCCGGAAAAGTTTGTGACTGAAATAAAATACTGAAGTGATGACTTCCGGAGGCGGCGCCTCTGACAATGGCGGATTCCCTCTGACTCAGAGGGAGACAGCTCCACAGAAATCGGGTTTTACCGCTGCAGCGAAGCGGGGACCCTTTCAAAAACCGCAGGCGGAAGAAGCCTGCAACTGTGGGACTCGGCGGGCACCGTTTGCGCCCCCCTGTTTGGCAAAGGAGCCCCACAAAGGGCTCCGGAGCGAGACGGGGGTTGGCGCGGTGCTGAGAGTCAATCGCTACTTCTGCAGAGCGAAGCTGCACAGCTGAGGTCGGAGAGCGCTGTCCTTTTTCCTATGACAATTCGGATTTCAAACAACAATCTGTGAGTAGGAAAATTGAAACTTGTGGATTAAAATTATACCTTTGAATTTGAGCCGAGACGGGAAGGTGCAAATAGGAAGTCCGCCTCCCGTTCTTTGTATAAAGATCAAAGCAAAGACCTTACAAGCTAAAAGCCGTAAATTGACAGCCTGGAATTTCCTGCTCTTTTAAACACCAAATCCCCCTAGACAGCAGGAGGAAAGGGGGAAAATAAATTGTGACTTTTTCAATCCTGCAGAGAGTAAGCTAAGAAAATAAGCCTTCACTGTCCCTAACCTGGGGACGAAATGAAAGGAAAGAAACTGTTGGTGGTGCCTACAATTGGAATACAGGAAAACTGACAGATAGATTTGGAAAAGGAAAAATAAGTCCAATGCTGCCTTCTGCCTGTTTGTTTTATATTGAAAGGAAACAAAATATCTGAAAATCGAAAGTAACTTTATTTTTCCTTGTTGGATACATTTTAAAAATGGATGCTAAAAAGTAACTACACCCCCTAGAGGAAGTCTGCCAGTGCTTTTCTTTTACTCTACAAAGAGAACATAGTAGCTGGGAAAATTAGATCGTGGGACCAGCTCCCTGACCTTGACAGAATGATTAGAGAGGAAGTTTTATCTGCCCTGGACAAAATACAGGATGTGCTGCGACAGATGGATGAGAAAGTGTCTCTTATGAATCAAAAGATGGACTACATAACAGCTGCAGTCAGCAAGGAGGTGCCAATGGAAAATGCAGCTACAGAAACTGCACAACAATCTATTCAGGAAATTGATTCAGGGCAAGTGCAAGGGCAGAGAAAGATGGAAGAGGTTACGAATGCACCATACAAGACACAGAGTCTTCAAGTCCTACATGACCAGAAGCTGCAACACTGGGAGATGGAATTTGGAGGACACTGGTTAAATTGTGGACTTAAGAAAGTTACTATCTCTGGTGGGACTGTGAAACAAGTGGAAGACTATTTTTGGAATAACTATCCTTTGGATTACAAACTAAATATTGGGGAGTGCAACACTGGGGAATGGGACAATTGGATAAAAGGAAATGAAGAATACTACTACATAGAACTCTCTAGAGACTGGCTCCCCAAAGAGAAAGAGAAGAAAATGCGAAAGAATCCAACAGGGAACAAGGATGTATGTAACTACAAACAGAAACAAGAAAACCCGCAGAGGGGGCCTGGAAGTGACCTGAGAGCCTCAGATATTAGAACACCGGACTGACAAGGATTAAAGACTTAAGGACTGACATTATTTGGAACCAGGAAAAGGGACGTTGGAGAAGCCTAGAATGAGAAATGCTTTTTGTAACAAATTTATATTTATGGAATTAGTGTAATCCTAATGAAATATTAAGAGATGCTGGAAAGGAAGTAATTGGTTTTAGCAGAAAGGTTAAATATGGTTTAAATTTAAGAATTTTAAAGATTTGAGGACAAGATAAAACTAATGAAATTAACGCAAGAAAAAATGAAATGGTTTGAGTAATAAGGTGAAATTATGAATTTGCTGAATTAATTTTTAAATGGAATACAAAGAGGGAGGTGAGAGGAAGTCAGGAAAATAAGTAAAAGAATGTTGAGAATTTGAAAGGAGAGATTTTTATTTTTATTTTTCTTATCTTTTTGCTTTTTGTGTGGAATTCTTGATTTTTGATTTTTGTAATTTTCCTTTGTTTCTTGCCTTTGATGTCTATTCTCTTTTGTTATTTTTGTGGCCTTTTTTCTTGAGAAAACCTAATAAAATATTATTAAAATAAAATAAAATAAAATAAAATAAAATAAAATAAAATAAAATAATAAAATAAAATAAAATAAAATAAAATAAAATAAAATAAAATAAAATAAAATAAAATAAAATAAAATACTGAAGTGATTTTACTGGGGAGGACCTGGTTGGTGGCAGCGGACTAGTGGTGTACAGGTTAATAGTCCATGAGATGACCGGGGGCTCTGTACGAATGCCACAAGCTGTTTCTTGGCATCCCACTGTGGGAGGGATAGAATTCCCTGAAGCCTGACACCCTCCAACCCCCAACACTCCCTAAATCTGTTCTGGGGGTCCCCAGTCCCACACAGCAGATTTTGGGGACAGTGAAGGGGACACACAGGGGGAGGGGAGGAGGAAGAAACCTCATTGCTTTATTTAAAAATTCATTCTGCTATTTAGCTGAATACTCTTCATGTGGTGCCTGTGAAGGCCACAGAGTCCCATCTGCCCCACTGAAAATAGACTTGAAAGAAGGCTTGTCTCACAGTAGCCCAACGTGTCCACTGGCCACTGAAGACCTTGTTGGACAGACTCCTGATGCTTCCACAACCATCTATTCCCAGGACCTGAGTCCACTTTGTTTCAGTGCCTCCTCCTCTCAGTGCAGCTTGTTGTATTTTGCCAGCCCTGGAATGGATGGGCTGCTAGAACTTCAGCTTGGCACCCAAGGAGGGTGTGGCCTGGAGAAGGGGTGTGGCCTGGGGAGAATCCCATGGCATAGACCATAGAACCCAACTCCTAGGGGATGAACCCCCCAATAAAATATTTGAGGGTGCTGGGCCCCTTCAGAGTTGATGGGCATTGCCATTCAAATGGTGTTTGTGCACCATGTCATATGGTCAATTATGTGAGGCTGGGCTTACCTGCCCCCTCCCATATTTTATTCAAGCTGGCACCTCTGGAATAGACTTAGAGGCCTTGTTGTTGTTGTTTAGTCATTTAGTCGTGTCCGACTCTTCGTGACCCCATGGACCAGAGCACGCCAGGCACCTCTGTCTTCTACTGCCTCCCACAGTTTGGTCAAACTCATGCTGGTAGCTTTGAGAACACTGTCCAACCATCTCATCCTCTGTCGTCCCCTTCTCCTTGTGCCCTCAATCTTTCCCAACATTGGGGTCTTTTCCAGGGAGTCTTCTCTTCTCATGAGGTGGCCAAAGTATTGGAGTCTCAGCTTCAGGATCTGTCCTTCCGGTGAGCACTCAGGGCTGATTTCCTTCAGAATGGATAGGTTTGATCTTCTTGCAGTCCATGGGACTCTCAAGAGTCTCCTCCAGCACCAACTTAGAGGCCTACCAGGCTGCAATTGGACCATGATCTACATATCCCTCACCCCTGTTTTAAGAGAATGACCTGAGAACCAAATACAGTGGTACCTCGCTTGTCGAATGTAATCCGTCCTGGAAGACCATTCAACTTCTGAAACATTCAACAACCAAGGCACAAAGGGAGATTGTCAATTTCAGTGGTGAAAATTGAAAAACATGCCATGGAAGCCATTTGACTTCCGAGGCATGTTTGAAAATGGAAGGAATTCCTTCTGGGTTTTCGGTGTTCGAAAACCGAAACGTTCGGATTCCAAGACACTCAGAAACCGAGGTACGACTGTACAAAACAAAAACAAAAAACAGTCTGTACATGCTGCTTATATCCCTATGTTGAACAAACCTCTTTCAAAATATAAAGCAGAAAGATTATATCTTCCCCCCACTTACAAATGTTGGAATGCACATTTTCATGATGGCTGATATGCCCTGTGTTTTCCCTCTTCTTCAGATATCTTTCAATTAATTAAGAAGGACTATTGCATAGTACTGCCATCAGTGTCTGAGTTCATTACATTTCTTTCCTCTGAGCCCTTTATACAACCACCTATCCAGGCAACCTTAGAGCTATTGTAGGGAACATCAGAAGACATTGCAATCATATTAGCAGACCTTTAATTATTCAGAGTTCTTTCTGATAAAATGGTGCTGCAGGACAATGGAAGCAAGAGCTAATTCCCGGCAGATTAGATTAGATCCCTCCCCCGCCCTTTTCTGTCTGTAATTATTTCTATCACATAAGTTATTTGCTATGCAAGCTTACCTTCAAAAGCATGTTTGTTAAAAAGAGAAAGGGGAAGAAATCCTTTGTAGGCCCTACAGATGATTAAACAGTTTTGACAGAGCATGATGAATAATAATGATGAAGACCTGTCAAATGGAATTTTAAACACTTTGGCCTGTGCCTCGGAAGAATATCTGCTCTCAATTTTTTTTTCATAAGGAGAAATGGATATGGTGGGTGGGGGAAACTGAGAGGAATGTTTAAACCCATTTGTTCATCACCAACGTTTCACAAGCAGTTTCTTGTGGCACACCAACCAAAATATACATTATCCCATTGCAGTGCTCACTAGGACCACATCTGGTCATGCAAAACTCCACTTTGACCAGAGCTTGCATAAATAGCTGTGGAACAGCTATCATGTGCTTTGGTGTACTTACAGTCTTCTCCTGAGGGTTTGCTGTTCCAGTGTGTTAAGTAGCTAATCTTATTGCATCAGTATCATGTTGCAAAATCATGAAGCTACAGCACTGTTGACATCGATATTACTCTGGTGCAGCTAACAGATCCGGTGGTTCAAATATTTAGGATCAGAACGATGGATGACTGATAATGAGTCAACAACACATTTTCAGTTTACTGTATATGTGCATCCTGACCTACCTAGTACCATAGAAACACTGGACCTGAAAGCCTGGATTGTGAAAGAGCTTAAACTGAGATAACAAAAGCCATCAAATGTTTGCTTTGCACAGGCTTGCCATGCGTAACAAAAATTCCTGACATGTCCTGGATTTCAGGTGTGTTATTATTCATCAGGAGGGGGGTTTTGCCCGTGTGGCAAAATGTCAGGGAAAACCCAGATGTACATCTCAAAAATCACTATTTTTTGGGTTTAGGTTTCTCCCCCCCAAAACAATTTTGGGGTTTCCAGAAAAACATCAACAACTTTGCGAGTGTGAGAATTTTTACTTTTTGAAATACGGCAACCCTAGCTTTGCATTTCATATTTCTTTGTCTGTAAGCTTTTTCTTTGTCTAGGAAGTCCAGAACCTTTTAATTGTGGTTTGCTTATCAGGCAAATAAGGCGTATGCTGTACTTGGAATGGTTCTTTCTAAAAGTTGTGTGTGTGTGTGTGTGTGTGTGTGTGTTCACTGAGAAACATAAGAATATAATATAATTCACTGCAAGGTATGCTCCAGGCAATTTGAAACTGAAGTTATCAAGAAAAACAACATTTTTTCATTACTCATGTGCAATTTTTAAAAACATATCTACTATTTTTCAGTTTCAATCGGTGAGCGATCAGAATAATGAAACCTAATCAATACCTGTCAGGGAACTGCCATCGGAAGGACAGGTGGTGAGAAGGCTTCAGGAGAATAGGAGAGCCTCTTCTTCAGCAGAAGAGGGAACCAGTAGGGGGAGTGCGGGAGCTCCAAAGGAAAGGGAGTCGGAGGGGAGGCTCTGGGATACTTCCAGTGAGAACAGCGAGGAGGTATCAGAACAGCCCTTAAGGACTCCCACCCCCCGCCGGAAACTGTCACGCAGGGAATCCAGGAGGCGCATGTCTGTGAAACAGCTTTTATGTTGGAAACGTTTCCGCAAACGCCCACTGTCAGATTCTACCAGCGACTGAGGGAGCCATGCTCAAGGGCTCCTCTCAAGGCAGGGTTTCACTACACTGAGTGAGCTCTGAGGGATCCAGCTTCAACGCACAAGCAGCTCATTATCCCACCACAGCAATCTGACAGTCCCTGAAAGCAGCTTGTGCAAAGAGAGGCATCATGAGCAACCCAGCCGGAGCCGGAGATGGGGGAGCAGCTGCAGCCGGTCCTAGCCTGGAAGAAAGGTACAGGATGTTGGAGGTACAGTTAGCTCTGCAAACGGCGAGGTTGGAGGAGAGGAGGGCTCATGATGCAGAAAAGGGGAAAGCCGCCCAGCTCTCGAGGAAAGTGCCAGGACTGGTGCAGAAGTTTGGGGGTGATCCCAGGAATTATCAAGCCTTCAGGACTGAGATGCAATATGCCCTCAATCTGCAGTTTGATGATTTTCCTGATGAGGATTCGAGGGTTGCTTTTGTGATTGGGCATCTCGAAGGCCCGGCCAGAGATTGGGTGAGACCACTAATGGCAGCCAATAATGAAGCCCTAAGGGACACAAGGAAGTTTTTTCGCGCCATGGATCTGATGTTTTCCAGCGAGATTGAGCAGGGAGTGGCGCGCAGGCAGTTAATGGCGTGTAAACAAGGGAACCGATCTGTCCGTGAGTACTGGACTGAGTTCACCATGTTGATCCATAAATTAGGATGGGATTTGTCAGCGGAACCGATACAAATGCTGTTCGAAGAAGGAC
Organism: Podarcis cretensis; assembly: GCF_951804945.1. Taxonomy (NCBI): domain Eukaryota; kingdom Metazoa; phylum Chordata; class Lepidosauria; order Squamata; family Lacertidae; genus Podarcis; species Podarcis cretensis. The sequence continues at coordinate 125,309,384 of NC_137170.1, forward strand.
TATCTTCGGCAGTGAAAGACGAACTTTCCCGGGGGCCCAGGGCGGAGTCTATGGACCTTCTGACTAAATCAGCGCTGGCCATAGGCTCACGCCAGGAGGCCAGAGCCTTGGAGAAGCGGGAAGGGAAAGGGGAGCGTTGGAGGGATTTCCGCATTCCAGAGATGCCAGAGCAGCCTTCTCTGCCAGCAGAGCCGATGGAAATCGGAACAGCGCGCGCGCGCGCAATTTCAAACCCCAGTGAAGGGCGGAAGAAGGAGGGAAAAGGCGCCAAGAAATGTTTTCTCTGCCAACAGCCAGGTCATTTTGCCAGAGTTTGTCCGCAAAGAAAGGAATGGCAAGGAATGGCGGGAGCTGTTGGGGAGGAGGGAGAAGGAGCTAAGGAGCAAGTAAAAGCCAACGCCTGGCTGCCACCGACGGGGCACAGCAGCCAGGCCAAGGAACAGTAAATGTGCCCACGCCAGAACCCCCAAGACCAGCTCTTGTAATAGAGGTATTGCTGGAGCTGGCAAACGGACACCCACTAAAAGTGAAGGCGTTACTAGACTCAGGCAGCTCCTGCAACTTTATGAGTAAGGAGTTTGCAGCCGCCCATCAGATACAAACCATTCCTTTAAAAAATCCCCTGCAGGTGACCACGATTGATGGGAGGGCGCTGTTGGGGGGAGAAGTAGACCAGCAGACTGTCCCCATGACAATGAGGGTGGCAAGACACACGGAACGGATAGCGTTTAATATAGCCACGTTGGGAGGAGCGCCCATCATTTTGGGGATGAGCTGGCTAGCGCTGCATGATCCGCTTGTGGGATGGCATCAGAGAGTGGTTTCCTTTGGGTCAGCACATTGTATGGGACACTGCACAGAAAAAGGGGGCCAAGTAGGCACTCAGGCCACGTTAGCAAAGATAGAAGCAATGGAACAAGGTAGGGTACCACGACAATATGCAGATTTTGCCGACGTCTTCAGCGAAAGGGAAGCAGATAAACTACCCCCGCACAGACCCTTTGACTGCCAAATCAACTTACTTCCAGGAGCGCAATTGCCAGTGGGCAAGGTGTATGCAATGTCTGACAGAGAGATGCAGGAGCTAAGGGAGTTTATTGACAAAAACCTCAAGCGTGGGTTCATCAGGGAGTCACGAGCGGTGGGGGGTAGTCCAGTGTTCTTTGTAGACAAAAAAAACTCGGACAAACCGAGATTAATTGTGGATTTCAGGGCCCTAAACGCAGTGTCCGAACCCGTGAGCTTCCCTATGCCCAGAATCGATGACATTCTGACCCGGGTGAGAAAAGGGAAGATTTTTACCAAGCTGGACCTGAGGGGGGCGTATAACCTGATACGTATGAGAAAGGGAGATGAGTGGAAAACCACTATGTTCACCCCCTTGGGGGCATTTGAGTACTGCGTTATGCCTTTCGGCCTCCAGGCGGGTTCAGCAGTATTTCAATCATTCATGAATCACGTACTAGGACCATTGCTGTACAAGAACTGCGCTGCGTTCTTGGACGATGTACTGGTGTACTCAGAGGATGAAGAGCAGCATGTGCGAGATGTACGAGAAGTACTGAGCAAACTGCAAGAAAACCAGCTGTGGGTGAAACTGGAGAAGTGTCAGTTTCACACCAGGGAGGTGGAATTCCTTGGGTACCGGTTGTCGGACAAGGGGCTGGCCATGGATCCTAGCAAGGTGCAAGCGGTGCTGGAATGGAGGCCACCGAAAACTAAGAAAGATGTGCAGAGGTTTTTGGGGTTCGGAAACTTCTATCGGAAGTTCATCAAGAACTTCGCCCATTTAACAGCCCCCATCACGGATTGTCTCAGCAGTAAGAAGAAATTTGTCTGGACGGAAGAAGCGCAGCGAGCTTTCGAAAGTTTAAAGAGGGCGTTTGCTTCGGAAGAACAACTCTTACACGTGGATCTGCAGCAGCCGATGAGGGTGGAAACCGACGCGTCTGACAGAGCGGTGGGGGCCGTGCTTCTGCAGCCAGGAGCGAATACGTCGGAATGGAGGCCGTGTGCCTTCTTCTCGAGGAAATTGAACAAGTCTGAGAGGAATTATACAGTGTACGACAGAGAATTACTCGCTGTCCACGAAGCGTTCAAGAGATGGAGACACCTGTTGATTGGAGCGCAACACAAGGTTCAAGTGCGGACAGACCACAAAAATCTAGAATACTGGAGAACAGCCCGAGTGTTGAACCAGAGACAAGTAAGATGGGCGCAAGAGTTCTCCAAGTTCAATTTTGAGATTCGCTACGTGCCAGGGGCTGAGAATGTCAGGGCGGACGCTCTCTCCAGAAAACCTGAGTACTTGGAGGGGGAAGGAGGGGCGGAAGAAAGACATATCATCTCAGAGGACCACTGGGTTTGTGGGGCGGCATTGGTGGGGCAAAGAGAACTGGTAGAGGGTATTGAAAACGATGAATATGCCCAAGAGAAACTTAGGGAACTCAGGGAGACAGGTGAGAACGCAGGGGGGTTTGAGGAAAAGAACGGAAAACTATATTACAAAGGGGCGCTCTACATACCAGGTGGGGAACTAAGAGGGCGGGTGCTTAAGCAGTTGCATGACAGCCCCACGGCGGGGCACTTCGGGCAGCACAAAACCATGTGGTTGGTTACCAGGGAGTTTTGGTGGCCCAAGGTGCGGGAGGACGTGCGGGAGTATGTCAGGGGATGCGACAGGTGCCAAAGAGCAAAGGGAGAGAGGTTGGCGCCAGCGGGGTTATTAGAACCCTTACCCACCCCAGAAAGGCCATGGGAGATGGTATCCATAGACTTCATGACCGATCTACCGAGATCCAAAGGGAAAACCGCGGTCATGGTGGTGGTAGATCTACTAACTAAGATGTGCCACTTTATAGCTTGTTCACATGCAGTGACAGCGGAAGAAACCGCAAGGTTGTTTGTGGAGCACATTTTTAGGTTGCATGGCGCCCCCTTGAGGGTTTTGAGCGACAGAGGAAAACAATTTACTTCTAGGTTCTGGAGGAAACTAATGAGCATGTTGCATGTGGAGGTAAGTTTTTCCACCGCCAGGCACCCAGAAACAAATGGGCAAGCAGAAAGGGCAAACGGGGTTTTGCAACAATATCTGAGGTGTTATGTAAAGGACAGAGAAACGGATTGGGTGGACTGGTTACCTCTGGCAGAATTTGCCTACAACAACGCGGAGAACGTGTCCACAGGGATGAGTCCCTTTCTAGCCAATTATGGGTGTCATCCTCGGGCGTTTCCAGGAGAGGGCGGGGGAAGGTGGAGTGTACCTGCAGCGGAAAATTTTGTTGAAGAGATGGAAGCGATCCACCGTCAGCTCCAACTCAACTTAGAGAAAGCCAAAGAAGAATATAAGAAGCAAGCTGACAGAAATAGGAGGGAAGGCGAAACCATAAGGGTGGGTAACCGGGTGTGGCTATCCACCCAAGGACTGCCGTTCAAGGGAGGGTGTAAGAAATTGAGACCCAAACGGTTGGGACCCTTTGAGGTCATACAGCAGGTCAACCCAGTAGCATTCAAACTCCGATTGCCCAGTCACATGAAATTGCACCCAGTATTTCACAGGTCATTACTGTCGCCATACAGAGAGGGGTGTGAGTGGGGGGAACATGAGAGGGAGGTCACCCGGACACCCGTCATAGAAGAGAGAGAACGCAACATGGATGTGGCAGGGATCATTGATTCCAGGTGGAAGGGGAATCAGGTGGAATACTTGGTAGAATGGGAGGGGGAGGAAGAGTCAGAAAACGCATGGGTACCGGCAGAGGAAGTCAAAGACGAGATTTTAATAGAAACGTTTCATCGGCGTTTCCCAAGTAAACCACAACCAGTGGCAAGGTTTAGGAGGGAACACTTCGGGACTACAGATGAGGAAGGGGAATTTGAAGGGTTCCCAGAGTCGGAAGTGGAGGTGGAAACAGATTCCGACGAAGAAGAGGAAGAGGGGGAAAGAGGCGGTAGGCCGTGGTTAGAAGTGTTTGAATCCTCGGAGGATGAGGGGAGTTCCTTCCAGGGATTTCCGTCCTCGCCGCCAGTAAGAGAAGAGGCGGGAGGGGGTGAAGGGGGCCCTGGGGGGGAGGTGGATGTCAGGGAACTGCCATCGGAAGGACAGGTGGTGAGAAGGCTTCAGGAGAATAGGAGAGCCTCTTCTTCAGCAGAAGAGGGAACCAGTAGGGGGAGTGCGGGAGCTCCAAAGGAAAGGGAGTCGGAGGGGAGGCTCTGGGATACTTCCAGTGAGAACAGCGAGGAGGTATCAGAACAGCCCTTAAGGACTCCCACCCCCCGCCGGAAACTGTCACGCAGGGAATCCAGGAGGCGCATGTCTGTGAAACAGCTTTTATGTTGGAAACGTTTCCGCAAACGCCCACTGTCAGATTCTACCAGCGACTGAGGGAGCCATGCTCAAGGGCTCCTCTCAAGGCAGGGTTTCACTACACTGAGTGAGCTCTGAGGGATCCAGCTTCAACGCACAAGCAGCTCATTATCCCACCACAATACCATACGGATATGATGGAACAGACCAAAATAATCATTCAATGGAATTTGTTGGTGGTGGTGTCCTCCCTCCCTCCCTTTTACATTTTATTTTATACATTGGTCATAGCTCCATTGAAATCACCTTATGGGATATACAAACGTGAAAGAAAATAATATTAGTTCAGGGATAGGTATTTATTATACCTGCATCCATGCCAACTTGCAATACAGTGCACACAGCAGTTAAATTAAGCTCCTCAGTATCAGTTCAGGGCCTGACTAAGCAGATCCTGTAACATGCACAAAAAAGGGCTGTCTTGTTCAACTTCGGAAACCAAATAAGAATTCTCCATTTCTCTGAGCTGTGTATTATTTCCTAGCCATTCTGGCAATGCATACGTAATGAAATGGTCTTGGTGAAATTGTTCTTTTCATTTTAATCATTTGGAACTGCTTTCATGGTGTTTATGAGTCAGATGCACTCGCTCCTATACACCACAATGTTATAGTGTATGAGCTGGTGGTATAGAAATACTTTTATAAATGCAATAAAAATAAAATAAATAAACATCTGGATGATTGCAGGTTCCCCATCCCTGGTCTACAGGATGTTGGCTTTTTGGTAGAAGCAAGGGCCACCAAAACCAAGTAGATTAATAACTATCCATTCTAAGGAACTGTGTACAGTTAGTTGATTATAACAAATAAAAATGACAAAACTATCTACAAGAATTACAGGTAGAAAAGAAAAGAATAGAAAAAGCTTGAAATTTACCATATTTCTGAGAAGCAGGAGGGCAAGATCAGATGTATTGACTGATCAATGATAACACCCCTAAAAGCATAATCCAATCAATATATTGATGAAAATTATTCCAGTTTTACCTCCCATGTTCCAAGGTGGAGTGGTGGTCAGAAGAAAGCACAGTGTGCTGATAAAATACTTGCAGATTGACTGAATCAGGTAGGAATATTTATTCTGAAAGGTTAACAAAAGGTATGCTGATTAACGAGTAAATAAAGGAATCTTGGGTCATGTTTAATTACACCAGAATTGTAATCATCATTAATCAACACGCACACTCCAGCCTCCCGGGGGATAATAAGATATAAGACTTCTTTAATGTCTATATTGGCCTATATCTGTCATGGTGTCCTTTGCTTATTGACTTTACAGTTGTGGAACAGGATATCAATATTTTAAAGTTGCATAGGACTCTAGTAAAGATGGAGAGGAAGAAAAAGTAGAAAGAATGCCTTGATGGCTGAATAGGAACAACAAAGCCAGCAGTCTCTAATTAACATTAGATGAAAGAGCAGAGGGGAAATAGTGAAAAGGGAAAAAAGAGGATTTAAACCCATAGGTACCCTCACAAGAGCTGGAAACTATGGAGCAATTGATGAAAAAAGGAACCATGTAGCATCTTTACCCCCCCCCCAAAAAAATGGGGGGACACATAAGAGAACTGGTATACAGTGGTGCCACGCAAGACGAAAAGAATCCGTTCCGCGAGTCTCTTCGTCTAGTGTTTTTTTCGTCTTGCGAAGCAAGCCCATTAGCGGATTAGCGGATTAGCGCTATTAGCGGCTTAGCGGCTTTTAGCGGCTTAGCGGATAAGCGGCTTAGCGGCTTAGCGGATAAGCGGCTTAGCGGCTTAGAAAAAGGGGGGAAAGGGAAAAAAAGTCAGAAAAACTCGCAAGACATTTTCATCTTTCGAAGCACCTCCAAAACGGAAAACAATTTCGTCTAGCGGGTTTTTCGTCTTGCAAGGCATTCGTATTGCGGGGCACCACTGTATTCTGTGAGAACTATAATTCCTTTATAACGCCAAGAAAACAAGCAGCGCATACAAAAACAGCCCTGGGTAAGGCTGATTTCAGTTTGAATTTACCTTTCAGATGGGAAGCCTTTCCGTTTTGCCCAATTGCAATTATTGATTTCTTGCTGTGGTTGTGTTTGTGGTTGTGGTGGGGAAGGCATGCCTGGCAATGCAGAGTGTGTGTTTGTATGTGTGTTTTCTGTTGCTTCCCTAGCTTTCCATTCCGAACATGGCACCGAAAGTCACAAAAAGAGATGACGAGATGTCATCCCTCGGATCCATTCGGCTTCTCAAGCTGAACTGAATAATGACAGGAAGTCCAAGGAGAAAAAGGCCAGAGGGGAAATTGAGAGTGTGAAATGGTGGACGGCATACAAGGTGAGCTGCGAGAGGTTTGCTTAAACGAATAAATGGCTGAACGCATCAGCAGTTATGCAGACGTTGTACATGCCTATAGTTCAGGTATAGTTCCGAAAGGAAGATTTTATTTTCAATTCTTATTTATTTGTTGCCCAATGAGAAAAACTTCAGTTGATTAATGCTCTACATTTTCCCTGATTGATTAATGAACTGGTTAAATCGAAATGTGTTTGCGTCCTGTGAAAATGTCCAAATAGGTCTCACTTTTTTATTTTATTTTAATTTTGGCAAAGTAATAAATAAGAATAAAAATGTGCACCCCACCACCGAGACCATTCCATTGTAACTATCCATCCTTCCAAAATTTCAACACCTCTTGTGCTGGTTTGATCCCTTTCCGTTTTAACAGTACAAATTCTACAAACACCCTCCATATCTCCTCAGAATCATTTCTCCTGCATATTCCCCATCTTACCTTAATGACACATATTGATTTATCATTAATAGCTATATCCCACACTTCTTTATACCATTCTTCTATTTTATATTCTGCTTGCCCCTTTCACTTCCTAGCTATAATAATTTGTGCAGCTGTCAATAAATTTGTGAGCAAGGCCTTCATAACTTTCCAGGTCTCACTTTTTTTAAAGAAGCTGAAGGAAGATTCAAATAGTATGCCATTTAATATACAGTGGTACCTCGGGTTACATACGCTTCAGGTTACATACGCTTCAGGTTACAGACTCCGCTAACCCAGAAATAGTGTTCAGGTTAAGAACTTTGCTTCAGGATGAGAACAGAAATCGTGCTCTGGCAGTGCGGCGGCAGCGGGAGGCCCCATTAGCTAAAGTGGTGCTTCAGATTAAGAACAGTTTCAGGTTAAGAACGGACCTCCGTAACGAATTAAGTACTTAACCCGAGGTACCACTGTACAGACACTACCGTTTATTGTTGAAAGAAAAAGGTTCCTTATTTCCATTGTTCATTCAACCTTACAGTACAATCTTACATACCGAAACCAAAATAGTTTCTCTAAACAAACAAGTGCCTTCTTAACTCACAGACCCAGCACTGTCTTTAACATATGCACTGCCGGGGTGCGAAGATCCGCCCAGTGCCCCCAAATTTAGTTTAGCCCCCAAATTAACTTTTGTTATGCTTATGTCAGACACCACGCTTACGCCTTATCTCTTGTTTAGGAAAGGAGGGAGGAAAAAGAAACAAACTTTTTTATTTGCTCATTTATTTACAATACACTTATACTTAAGTATACAACACCACCACACTTAAACTTATAAGTATTGTTTAGGCACCCACTTAGGAGAAACATCAGTCGTGACCCCGCTGCTGCACAGCAGCTCAATACAATACGTAACATAATATTTTGATGTAAGAGTTAATTTTGCGTGCACTGCGCCATTGTGAATGACAAGTGCCGTCATTGAGTCTGACAAGCGCCACCTTTGTGAATGACAAGCGCATCTTTGGTAAATGAGCGCACAAAGTCAAAAGTCCTTTAGTGAAACAGTAGGCATACATTTTGGTAATACCTAGGTATATATGTATTTTGTTCTTCTAGCTTGATCAAAAATATTTATTATTTCATAACAGTTAGATAGTTAAGAGCTTAAGCGGCTTCAGCGGCGGGTGGTGGGCACCCCCCAGAAATCAGCGCCTGGGTGCCCTGCACCCAGTGCACCCCAGGGTAAAGACGGCCCTGCACAGACCAATGGGTTAAAATGTGCCCTCATTTACACATGGCCTCCCATGGAATGATCAATTGAAGCTTCCCCTAATTCCTTTAGAGGTGGTCCCATTCTGGGCTTGTTCAATCAATGTGGGATTGCTGGCATGCAGCACTTCTGGCCCCGGAAGAAGAAGGCAGAATGGGGGGTAGAACAGGGTGGAATAGGGGTGTGGGACACTTATACATGCTCTTCCAACAGACACATGGGGGCAGAGCAAATGGTTTCGGCCATTATAAGATTCTATTTTGTTGATTTCACCTGTGTGTTAAGAACATGCCTATTTGGGGCTGGAGAGTTCTAGGTTCAGCTAGTGGGTATCTGATTTTAAAGAGCATTTTTCTGAAATATATCACAAGTGCCCACACTGACAACTGTCCTGCGCTGTGAGCTCTTGTATGAAATACATTTAGGTTGTTGTATGCGTGTCCTAGTTTAGTTTGATTATGTACTGTGCTTTCTAATCAGAGCTGAAACATTATTATGAGAGGGAGAACCATAAAATGCCTATTTTCAGAAGGCATATAAATTGCAAACACATCTTTCTCCTGTTAATGGGCATGACCATTTGATTTGGGGAAAATTAAAAAGAACTTAAGTGTATGATGGAAATAGACACAGGTCTCACTATCTAAACACAATGTGTTCCCAGGAAATTGTTAGGTGAGCGTTCTCATAAGAAGTCAATGCTTTCCACTGATTCCTATGGGGAAATTTATAATGTGTTCCTGGCCATAGAATTTTGACCCCAAAATGATTGAAAACCCAGAACCACCCCGACCCTGAAACCTTGAATAAGGCAAAAATAGGGGATGTGTGCTTTTTTATTTGTCTAATGTCTCCCCTTCCTCTTCTCTCCCACAGTGCTTTCTAACAAAACAACTGCTGCGAACCAGCAAAACACAAAAAAGTAAAGCTTGTTTTAGAAGGGACACGGGCGGTGCTGTGGTCTAAACCACTGAGCCTAGGGCTTGCTGACCGGAAGGTCAGCAGTTCGAATCCCTGCGATGGGGTGAGCTCCTGTTGTTCGGTCCCAGCTCCTGCCAACCTAGGAGTTGGAAACCATGTCAAAGTGCATGTAGTGCATGTCAAAGTACCTTCCCAGTGGGAAGGTAAACAGCATTTCCGTGCGCTGCTCTGGTTTCACCAGAAGCGGCTTAGTCATGCTGGCCACATGACCTGGAAAAACTGTCTGCGGACAAATGTTGGCTCCCTCAGCCTGTAAAGCGAGATGAGCGCCACAATCCCAGAGTCATTCGCGACTGGACTTAACTGTCAGGGGTCCTTTACCTTTACCTTTACCTTTACCTTTACCTTTACCTTTACCTTACCACATGCAGGTCTTGTTGCTTGGATATCTGAATCTGTGGTGTGTATAGCAAAGTTTGGGCACTAATCCCTTGTATTCTGTTCAGCGAATTTTCAAATAACGAGTGTTTGCATAGCTGGGTGTATATGATAATTTAAGAAGATTTCTGGATTCCTTGGGACCTCTGTAACCTATAGGCTCTTTCACAAACCTATACCCTATATAGCTGCCACAAAGCACCCAACTTTCTGATTAAAGTCCTGCATTATTGTTGTTTTTTAGCTGATGCTCCGAGTCAGGTAAAGGCTGGTGTCAAATTTTTGAGGACAACATGATGACAAACTTTAAAGTGCAAGGACTTTGGACTATCTATCAGATCTTGCAGCTCGAGCCTTTTTGGCAGTGTTTTGATTTGTTTGGTCATATTGCATTCTCACGAGGCAGTCTGCCAAAGTTACAAAACGGTCCTCTGAGATGAGATGGAGACAAGCTGTCACTGTTATACAAAGGGGGAAGTCCTGGTTAAAGAGCACACCTGTGCAGCACATTGCTGGAGAAGAGGATAAAATGGAATGGAATTCAATGGAACTAAAAAATAAATAACCTTCAATCCAGATTGTCCTAGCTGGCTTGTAGGACAACGGCTTATTTCTCACTGTGGGCTGTGCTGCTACAGCTGTGGGTTCATCAAAGTGAACATTCCTTTTGGGGGACAAAAATCCAGCCATGTCATAGATTGATATAGCAGACTTTCTTTCTGTTGCTCAAATAAGCGGGGCAACAACAATAGGTCCATGTATCAAAGAAGCAGATTTAATCTGAAAACTATTGGGACGAACTTCCTAATGGTTATGAGTTGCTGACAGTGAAATAAAGCACCTCAGGACATGTTTAGGGCTGGGCAAAGACTCTCCTCCCTGGAAGAGAGGGGAGTGGTTGTGGGTGGGAGCCCAAGCACCGCCCCTAGCAGGGGGCGTTTGCCCCTGCCTCCACCTCACCTGGCTGGCGCCCACGCCCCTCTGTAGGCATCCAACCAGGTGCCACAGAAGGGGCGTGTTCAGCAGCCTTTTGCTGCAGCGCCAGCCTCTCCCCAGCCTCATTCTTTGCCGTCATCTCATCGCGAGTCACCCACCCTCCACTCCCTTTGAGTTAGGGTTAGGTCATTGGCCTTGCTATGGACCTTAGGTTGGTCACCCTGGTTGCCCAGGGGGCCTGGTAGGAGTTTTTCCATTTGGCATTAGGCTTTTTGGTTTTTTCGCCTACCTCGTAGCAATCGTCACAACTTTCGTGGTATTGGTGGGTAGGTTAGGCATTGGAATAACGTGTTGTGGTGTGTCAAAGTGCTAGGTGTGGCCATCGCCTATGCCTTCAATTTTGGGGTATTCCGCTAAAGGAATCTGGCGGTTGTGTATTCTGTCCGATGCCTGCTTGGCGGGAGGCCATGGCACGACCCTTGGTGACATCAGGGGTGAGCCTATAGTTGGATTAGCATCAACAGGCTCCACCTACTGATGAATAAACCCACTTGTTTTAGAGATCCAATGCCTAAGCCAATACCTTTTCACTGCTGTAATCAATAAAGTTGTGGCCTTTCCTTGCCCATTAACCTTATATCACGTGTCCTTGTGTATTCATTTCACATTGCGGGGGTCGGGTCCTCAAACCACAATATCTGTTTTTCAACATCACAATATATCACCAGCTAAACATCGCAATATATTGATATATCGCGAGGTCTGAAATAAGGTTGGAACTATGTAGAGGTGACCCTGTAGGGCAGGGTGAAACCTGTTTTTCAGCATTGTGATATTATTATTATTATTTCAATTTATATACCTGAAGGAGTGTCTCCACCCCTATCATTCAGCCCGGACACTGAGGTCCAGCACCGAGGGCTTTCTGGTGGTTCCCTCACTGCGAGAAGTGAAGTTACAGGGAACCAGGCAGAGGGCCTTCTTGATAGTGGCACCCGCCCTGTGGAACGCCCTCCCACCAGATGTCAAAGAAATAAACAACTATCTGACGTTTAGACGACATCTGAAGGCAGCCCTGTTTAGGGAAGTTTTTAATGACTGATGTTTTCATGTATTTTTAATCTTGTGTTGGAAGCCACTCAGAGTGGCTGGGGAAACCCAGCCAGATGGGTGGTGCATAAATAAAATATTATTATTATTATTATTATTATTATTATTATTATTATACACCGCCCTATACCCAGAGGTCTCTGGGTGGTTCACCAGATAAACATTGTGATATCATAATGTCTGAAATAAGGATGGAACTATGTAGAGGCATTGACTGGCTTCACAGATTTTCCCACGTCATGATTTTTACACACACACACACACACAGAGCACGATTTGTGATATATTGCCAGGTCAAAAATTATGAAACTGTTATCATGATATGGACTTCAGATTGGTTTTGGACAATATATCAATATATCACCCAGGCCTATACATTATCAGATTTTCTTTACTGGCGGTTGTATATTGCTTTGGAAAGTTTTAATTAAGAGAATTTATTTTCTCCTCCATCCCTAGTCCCAAGTGATAGAGGCAGGATTTGTTTGTTTGTTTGTTTGATTAAAAAAAGAGAAAACGAGTCTGCCATCACTGCTACTGGTGAGTCCTGTAACCAGTTAGAAAATGGCCAACTCTCCGATTGGCAAAACAACTCCCACATTAAAAATGTCTACTAATGTGTGGACAAATTTTGGTGGCATTTTTTTATCAGCGCTAGATCTCTTATACGTTCGGGCTTTGTTAACAAATCCTCTACTGTTTTCAGAAAGCAGAAAAACCTCTACATTTTTTTCAAAAAAATTACTTTATGAGATGATTGCTGGGAAATCTAGGTGACATTCCAACTTCAAGCGTTGAAAGAATGTAACGAAACTGCCATCAAACACTTGGAAGTGGTCGAGTTTCTATTGATAGTCTCTTGCAAAGAGTCAGTTCTTGGTTGTCAGAGGTAATAAAGTTCTGCAATATAAGGCTCTTAAAGCTCCAACAGCCACAAATCTCCAAATTGGACAGGCTATATGACAAGTTGAGCAACTTTAAAGGAATTGTCAAGAAGTTAACAGCACCTGACTCTAATGTGTTCAAGGAACTGCAGTACAACCTTCAAAATATGAATCAGAAAATTACTTTTTTTCCTTGCCTGTGAAATCAGATGCTTGTTGTATGGTAGGGGCAGCCAACCTGGCTGGCACTTGTCCTTATTATGTTAATGGAGAAGCATTTTCTGTATTTGTTATTCTGTATTTCTGTATTTGTTATTGTTCATTAATTCACCTTCCGTTGGCTTCAAATAAATACTGTATTTTTTTGCTCTATAACACTCTATAACACTCCTAAAAAGTAAGGGGAAATGTGTGTGCGTCTTAGGGAGTGAATGCAGGTTGCGTAGCTATCCCAAAAGCCAGAACAGCAAGAGGGATTGCTGCTTTCACTGCATAGTGATCCCTCTTGCTGTTCTGGCTTCTGAGGTTCAGAATATTTTTTTTCTTGTTTTCCTCCTCCAAAAACTAGGTGCGTCTTGTGGTCTGGTGCGTCTTATAGAGCGAAAAATACTGTAAATGTTGCCCTTTTCTTTACATTTTCTTGAGACTTTTGTATGAAGTGACTGACAAATATAATTAATAGTAATAATAGTAATTGATAATGATGATAATGATGTTGTTCCTGTTGGACTACAACTCCCATCAGCTCCAGTTGACATGGCCAATAGTCAGAGATGATGGAGGGTGACTAGCCCTGGTGAGGAGAATTGGAAGTTTAGTACAATGACTAGCACCGTATCAATAATTTTTGTGGCGTGTTTCTGCAACTTCTACTCTTTCATATCCTTAGGATGCCAAAATAAGAGTTATACTGCCTAGAAAATTTTATTAAGTAACTGTGTTCCTTTCCCTCAAAAGACAATCACTGGTTTCCAGTGATTTTTAGCTTGGTCTGGGATCTTTAAGAGAATGTTGTTTTCAGAAGGGAAGTTCACTTTGATGAAAGATGGAGCTAGCTATAAATGCACGTGTTGTAGTCATCTTTATATGTGATTTATGCTTGGTTGTGTTATGTATGTGTGGTACCCATGATAGTTTGTTCCGGTTTGTTCCCCTGCTGGGAAGCATTTATAGACGGCTGTTTCTGTCTTTCGTTTTAGTGTGTTTTTGAGCAAGGAAACATCTTGCATTCAGTCCTTGTCTAATATGGCGGTGAATTTTAATTCCTAGAAATTTATGTTGAAGAACTTGTTGCTGATTGGGACACTTCTTGTTTCCATTTATGTGTGATGGACATGTATGGATGTATTTATAGGTGGCGCTCTGGGTTAAACCACAGAGCCTAGGACTTGCCGATCAGAAGGTTGGCGGTTCGAATCCCCACAATGGGGTGAGCTCCCGTCGCTCGGTCCCTGCTCCTGCCAACCTAGCAGTTCGAAAGCACATCAAAGTGCAAGTAGATAAATAGATACCACTCTGGTGGGAAGGTAAACAGCGTTTTCATGCACTGCTCTGGTTCGCCAGAAGCGGCTTAGTCATGCTGGCCACATGACCCGGAAGCTGTACGCCGGCTCCCTCGGCCAGTAAAGCGAGATGAGCGCCGCAACCCCAGAGTCGGTCACGACTGGACCTAATGGTCAGAGGTCCCTTTACCTTTACTATATATAAGGTATATATAAGGAACGCATGTGGCGCTGTGGTCTATGCATTTCACTTCGTTCTGAGAAAGCTCAGTTACTCTTCTTTGCCTTTGATTTTTTTCCACCTTTGATTTTGTATCACAAATGAAACGGGGAGACTTTGATTAACGGCTTTTCACAGGATTCTTTAAATTTTAGTTGCTCATACAGACCTCTATCACATCTGCAGCCTGAACCTGAGGTCTGTCAATTGCCTATTAGCAGGAACGCAGGGATGACCTAAAGTCTCTTCCTCTCATTTGAGCAACATATGAGCCTCCCTTTTGAGAACCTGTCTTTTAAGAAAGTTTTGCAGCTTTCAAACTTTATTGAAAATATATATAATTTGATAAGAAATCTTGTCCACAACATCGATCCACTATCTAGTAAGCAGGGGAAAGATGTGATCTAACAGTACAGGATAAAGCACTAATTGATTTCTCAGAGGAGTCTTCTTGATTTATGTCAGTGTGTATAGGAAGACAGAGGAGAAGTGAGTTTTTTAAAATAACAATAAAAACAAGTAAAGTGATCACAATTACAACTACTCCACAGTAGCAAACTGCTTCCTGCAAGAGTTAATGTGAAAATATTTTTAAGGCACATTTTGTTGTGTGCCTTTTTAGCTTATCAGCTAAATCAGCATCATGGTAGGTTACATGCTGTAACAACCAATACTTATAACTAGGGACAGTCTGTTTCCAGTCACCCCATTTTCCAGTTTTCCCTAAGTTCATTCATACATTTCCTTTCCCCCGCCGCATTATTTTTTGTATTAAAAAATGTGCAAAAAAATCATATTAAAAAAACTATTTTAGCACACATGACTATGTTTTTCATCTCAACATATACATTTCTGTATGTACTTTATCCTGAGATGCACATTTATGAGAAATATCTCCACACCCCTTTTCTTCCCTAACCCAAGAACTTTTATTGCAAAATTCAGAGAAATGCGAAACCAGTAAGAAAGCTGCTGTTGTTAAGCAAAGTTATGTTCTGATTCGCTCATTAGATCACTCCCCATCAGAAATTAAAAGCAACCCAGGTCCCTTAAGAATCCATGCTGTTCAGAACGACGACTTCAAGGCTTCAATGTTCTTTACCAGAACCAGTTTTCAAAATTGTAAGACACCTGCAAAATCTTAGCTCTGACCTCCATAAAAGTCATTTCTTTTTGCCAGAGTTAAAAACAACAACACCATCTTCCCTAATATGTTTTAAAGTGAGCGGGGGGAAGGAACTGATTCACCTTGTAAAAAGGCAAACATCTGTCAGCCCCTGCTTCAGGTATAAGCTTATCACAGCCTCAGTGATTTTCTATACGCGCAGGAGCTCTGACAGATAAGGGGCAAGGGGGTTGCGTTCTTCACAGGATGCAAACATCATTTCCCCTGCAGTAAAAATAGATGCACTAAACCCAACATCCCACAGTTGCTTTCTACAAAGGCCATTAAGGCGCTGCCATTTGAATGCACGAGGCCATTAGTGTTGATCTTGTCTCTGCAGTGAGGGTAAATAACTTGTCTTTAGAATAACAGATATATGTTTCCTGCAGACAATCACTGAAGAGTCAGATAGAATCCCCAAAATCAGTGTAGACAAATATAGCAAGTACTGCTTCAGACAGTTAGGGCCTCAGAGAGGGAAATTGACTGATCAACCAGACACCACCTCTAGCTGCTCACTAACACACTGATGGATGGTGCTGCTGCTGCCGTCACATCAGTTCCTGTGTGATTGACAGATTGGTAGACTGAGGAAACGAGGAACTGCTTATTCCCCACCTAATCACACCAGATCCAATCGGAGGAATAGGCTTCTGATAGGTGCAAGGAGCTAGTGTTTTTAGTCACAGGGTAAGGGAAAGGAGAATTTTGGGACAACCTAAGGATGAGACCACACTGAAACTGTAGTCTATCATTTTGCTCTTTGCAGTCCCAAAGCAAGTCAATGGCAGGACTTCAGATTCAGGTGAGGGGCTCTCTGAAGTGAGCCAAAGCAAATTGGGCCCAATACAAAATACTGAAGTGAGCTCAAAAGTGAAGAGAGGGCATTCTCAGAGCCATGGTGACTACATGTTCCCTCAGTGGCCAGAGGATGGGAGAAGATCAGTCTACATCCCAATCCCAAAGAAGGGCAGTGCCAAAGTATGCTCCAACTACCGCACAATTGCACTCATTTCACATGCTAGCAAGGTTATGCTTAAAATTCTACAAGGCAGGCTTAAGCAGTATATGGACTAAGAACTCCCAGAAGTGCAAGCTGGATTTTGAAGGGGCAGAGGAACCAGAGACCAAATTGCAAACATGCGCTGGATTATGGAGAAAGCTAGAGAGTTCCAGAAATACATCTACTTCTGCTTCATTGACTATGGAAAAGCCTTTGACTGTGTTGACCACAGCAAACTATGGCAAGTTTTTAAAGAAATGGGAGTGCCTGATCACCTCATCTGTCTCCTGAGAAATCTCTATGTGGGCCAAGAAGCTACAGTTAGAACTGGATATGGAACAACTGATTGGTTCAAAATTGGGAAAGGAGTACGACAAGGCTGTATATTGTCTCCCTGCTTATTTAACTTATATGCAGAATTCATCATGTGAAAGGCTGGGCTGGATGAATCCCAAGCCGGAATTAAGATTGCTGAAAGAAATATCAATAATCTCAGATTTGCAGATGACACAACCTTGATGGCAGAAAGTGAGGAGGAATTAAAGAACCTTTTAATGAGGGTGAAAGAGGAGAGCGCAAAATATGGTTTGAAGATCAACATCAAAAACCCTAAGATCATGGCCACTGGGCCCATCACCTCCTGGCAAATAGAAGGGGAAGAAATGGAGGGAGTGAAAGATTTTACTTTCTTGGGCTCCATGATCACTGCAGATGATGACAGCAGCCACGAAATTAAAAGACACCTGCTTCTTGGGAGAAAAGCAATGACAAACATGGACAACATATTAAAAAGCAGAAACATCACCTTGCCAACAAAGGTCCGTATAGTTATAGCTATGGTTTTCCCAGTAGTGATGTATGGACATGAGAGCTGGACCGTAAAGAAGGCTGATCGCCGAAGAATTGATGCTTTTGAATTATGGTGCTGGAGGAGACTCTTGAGAGTCCCATGGACTGCAAGAAGATCAAACCTATCCATTCTTAAGGAAATCAGCCCTGAGTGCTCAGTGGAAGGACAGATCGTGAAGCTGAGGCTCCAATACTTTGGTGACCTCATGAGAAGAGAAGACTCCCTGGAAAAGACCCTGATGTTGGGAAAGATGGAGGGCACAAGGAGAAGGGGACGACAGAGGATGAGATGGTTGGATAGTGTTCTCGAAGCTACCAGCATGAGTTTGACCAAACTGCGGGAGGCAGTGGAAGACAGGAGTGCCTGGCGTGCTCTGGTCCATGGGGTCACGAAGAGTCGGACACGACTAAACGACTAAATGACTAAACAACAACAACATCCTTCCCTCACCCTTTCACTTGCAATAATAGACTCCTGGTGTCTATTAAACCACATCAGGAGAAACTGTTCTAACCACATTAGAACAGAGAAACTATGGTTTGTTTTCTGGTCCTGGTTTCATTCCTGCTCCGTAAGCAGTGACGAAGGCACAGTTTACTGGTTCAGCTATAATGGGGAACTGGTTTAATAAACCACAATGGGAAATGGGTGTGCAAGCAGAGGAGAAGTAGGGCAAGGATGGACAGCATAAGGCGGCTTCTTCTTCAGATAATGGTTTGTTATTGTCTTGGTAACCCATAGCTTAGATAAAACAACAACCCTTCATTTAAAAACATCCACATTCTTTGCCACCTTTGAGGAACAACACTTGGTTTGGCAATTTCAGATTTATATGTCTGATCAGGTTGGTTACAGACTGGTCATACATTCTTATGGGTGTAGTGGTGGTTGCATTTAGGAATGCCAACCACTAGCTGTATTTATTATGATCCAATCAGTAAAACCATAGGAAGGCAGATTAACCAGTGTGCAGTCTGAAAAAACAACAGCAGCAATCTTCAAGAGCGTACCTTAGAAAGTACTGATCTCATCTCTGGGCATGTGGTGAGCCACCCATGTCCTATCAGATTCTCTCCTGCCCCCTTTCCATGACATCACAGATTTTGTCAGTCTCTGGCCAAGACTAATTGGCTACTCCTGAGCACTGACCGTTACCCCTTGTGGAATTAACCCAAGGGCCTAATATAACTGCATAACAATTAAAGAACAAAAACAACAGTAAATGCACATGGATGAACATATGACAGTAAAGAGGATTTTTTGTGCTGGTGGAGAAGGGGCATTAATTTCTTCATTTCCAGGCCTGGTGTGATACCGTATCATCAAGTTTCTTATTAGAAATGCTGAGCATTGTCTTATGAATAAATGTTGATTTATGGCCTGATTATGGAGGCGTTATTTGTGTCATAGCTGCTTATTCCCTATAACCTGAATCTTTGAGTAATGATCAAATTAAGTATGATTTACTTGCTTCCTTTGCAGCTTTCCAATTCACAACATGATTTGGTTAAAGAAACTGAAGAAGAAAGATTAAGAATCATACCGAACAAGACTTCGTATGCTGAGGGTATATGATTAACTTAGCTATCTAAGCACATATATATTACAACTCCTTCATTCAACCTGCAAGGCATAGGGTTCTCCTTTCTCTGGTATGTACATGTGTTAGGGGTTAACAGTGTGGCACTCTTTAAGAGAAAATTATACAAAAATGTTTTATCAATGGTATCTAACACCGAGTAAGTTGGCAAAAATGTAGATATCTAAATCAAATAAGTGTTGGAAGTGTCATATGGGGTGGTCTTGTAGTAAGGTTAAAGCTTACTAGGAAATGAGATATAATGTATTGAAAAAAGATGTTTAAAATATCACACACACACACACACACACACACACACACAGAAGCTTTCATTTTGGGAATTATAGGGACAGAACTACCTAAACTTTATTCATGTATTTTGCTTCTGAATACCAGTTGCTTGAAACCACAGGAAGGATGAGGGCTCTTGTGTTTTAATTCTGTTTTCTGGTTTCCCACAAGCCTCTGCCTGACCACAGTGAGAACAGGATTCTGAACTAGGTGGGCCATTGGTTTGAACCAGTAGGCTCTTCTTATGTTCTTAACCCTGTGAGATAGCTTGGCATGAAGGAGCCTGATTTCCCAAGGCAGAATTTTATATTGCAATGGGAATATG
This sequence comes from Podarcis cretensis, assembly GCF_951804945.1. NCBI lineage: Eukaryota > Metazoa > Chordata > Lepidosauria > Squamata > Lacertidae > Podarcis > Podarcis cretensis. The sequence continues at coordinate 125,328,991 of NC_137170.1, forward strand.
GGGTGGGGTGGAGGAAGAGAGATTATGAGGATGTATTGATGCCCTCAGGAGAAGAACAACTCCCAGAATCCTCCAGGCGTGCTAGTAACAGGGCAAAAGGGGGAAACCTTCCTCCTCACCTCTTGTGTCATTGCTACTACTGCTGCCACTACTAAAAAAAAGCAGGAAAAAGAAATGGGTACGTATGGTCAAAGAGGGTTGGCTGGGAAAGGCTTGAGAGGTCACGGGGGGTAGCCAGGTTGGGGGGGGGCAAGCTGTGTATTCTTCTCTTGCTTGGACTCTAATCCAAACTGAGGAACTCTCCTTTGATTGCCAGACTTTTTGTTTTTGTTGTTGTTTAATCATTTAGTCGTGTCTGACTCTTCGTGACCCCATGGACCAGAGCACACCAGGCACTCCTGTCTTCCCTTGCCTCCTGCAGTTTGGTCAAACTCATGCTGGTAGCTTCGAGAACACTATCCAACCATCTCATCCTCTGTCGTCCCCTTCTCCTTGTGCCCTCCATCTTTCCCAACATCAGGGTCTTTTCCAGGGAGTCTTCTCTTCTCATGAGGTGGCCAAACTATTGGAGCCTCAGCTTCAGGATCTGTCCTTCCAGTGAGCACTCAGGGCTGATTTCCTTAAGAATGGGACTTGCAGTCCATGGGACTCTCAAGAGTCTCCTCCAGCACCAGAATTAAAAAGCATCAATTCTTCACCGATCAGGCTTCTTTATGGTCCAGCTCTCACTTCCATACATTTTAGAAGTCCCCAAAGTTCGTTTCTGAGCTGGCATTATTAGAGGCAATATGTCTCTGAATAGATATGGAACAGCAGCAGCAAATGATGGCTTGCTAGCCCTGGTTGTGGGCTTCCTTGGCGCATCTGCTTGGCTCCTAGAAGAAAGAGGTTGTCAGATTCCAGAACGGGTGGAGCTTCATCTAATGCCAACGGGGCTCTTCATATATTGACCAGCTGTTGATGGGGGGAGGTGGAAAATTGGAGTGAGGGAGATGGAATACATACTGGGAAAGGTTGGAAACCTGCAGAGGAGCACTCCATGTTATGTACTGAAGTTCTCACCCTGGGCCAGCAGGGAATACCGTAGATAGTTTTCACTCAGGTCCACATATGCAAATAAGGAATTGAAAGTGACATTCAGTGATTGGATAGTTACAGAAAGTGGTTACTGTTGCCTTGTAGTTGAGCTCTATATAAGCAGGTTGGCTGAACCCTTCAGCCCAGTTCTGTTCTGGCCTGTGAATAAACAATAGTTGTTTGAAGAATCACTGTATTGTCTGATATGTTCACCCACAACTTAACACTCCACACTGTCACATTTTGTTATAGGCCCCACTTGCAGTTTGCCACATAAATACTACTGTGCAGATTAAAATGACCTCATTTTCATAAAATTTGGAGGCCAAAATTGTGTCTAGAATTTGCAAGAGGAGGATCAGAGCAGAACATGATTGAAAATGAAATGAAATAAAAAACCAAGTCCCAATGATTTCTTCAACAATTGTGCCTTGAGTAGTAGCCATGTGGAACAACAGGGGGAAATCTTGAGTGCTTTGTATAATATTAGACTCCTGCAGAGTGGCTATAAAAGAAAGAAAGCATATTTATTAGTGCCTGCAAATATAATGTAATTTATTATTGATCCTCCCAATTGCTTGTTTAGCAACTGATGCCTGTCGATAAAAATCTAAGGACTAAAATATCAATTATCCATGGCTACAGCTATATCATCTGTATCTATCAGTCTTCTACTTTTAACATGCATGGCATTTCCCCCCTGCATTCTGTGGCGTTCTTGAGCTACATATATATGTTTATGGTTAAGACAAAACAATTACATATTTTAAAATATATTTATGCCTTGCTTTTCTTCTATGGGGCGCATGGTAATCTCCCATCTAGGGACTGGACATACTTACACCTGTTTAGCTTCAGTATGTTTGGTATTTAATTTCCTTCCCTTAATAAAGAAACTAACTGCACATTAGCCTCGCATCTCCCTTTCTGACCTGGGAATAACCTGATCGACCTGTCAGCCCCTTGACACTGGAAGCGGTTATTGGTACAATTCTACCCCACTGGGTGAGACACTCCTGAGCTATGGAATATGTCTCCCTCATAGCCTGAAGGGTGTGGGATGGTTCCTACGTACAGTGGAACCTTGGTTCTCAAACGCTTTGGTTCTCAAACGTTGAAAACCCGGAAGTAAGTGCTCTGGTTTTTGAATGTTTTTTGGAAGTCGAACGTCCAATGCAGCTGTCGGCTATTGTTTCCGGGGCACCTGCACCAATCAGAAGTACAAGAACAAGGTACTACTGTACTTGGCGTTTTTGTTTTTGCTATTTATTGTGCTTTTTTGTTTTTGAGGCTTTTTCGGTTAATTTGTTTTTGTGGCTGTGTGGAACCCAGTTCAGCTACTGATTGATTGATTGTGTGACTGCGGAAATGGATAAAAGCCCCCCATCCAAACAATGACTATCATCAGTGCAGGTAAGATTTTTTTTTTATCATCTACAATACTGTCTTATTTATTTTATGGCATGGTACATTGATTACTGCTTTCATTTTACAGCTCAGTGGTCTCGTTACATAGTAAAATTCAAGTTAAATTGCTGTTTTAGGGGTTGTTTTTAAAAGTCTGGAACGGATCCATCCGTTTTGCATTACTTTCTATGGGAAAGCACGCCTTGGCTTTGGAATGCTTTGGTTTTGGAATGGACTTCCGGAACAGATTAAGTTTGAGAACCAAGGTACCACTGTATGCGGGGCAGCAGCCTGTGAAGAGCAAGGGGAGAGTGAAAAACAATTGCCCACAAGCAATATAAAAGGAACTCAGGGCAGGTGCCAGTCATGAGCTGCGCAGCCAGTGCCAGCAGATGTGGTCTTAGCCTTGGATAGCCAATTGTGTGCACTGCTGCAACCATGCACAGTTAGCTCCATCATTTGTTAGAGCTGATAATCAGCTTTTTCTTAAGTGCACACTGCTGTTCAGCGCTACCCATCATCGTAGCATACGAACCAATGTTCAGTGGGAAATGTCGAAGCTGGCTTCTTTGGCTGATATTTCTGCTGGCTGCATATCTGCCAGCTGTCTTAGCAATAGAATGTGATTAGGTGATGGCACTAATAAAGCTGATTTCTTTGTTATATCTGGCATTTCTTGCATTAAAAGACACTCCCCCCCCCCCAAAAAAAAATCCCTAATTCGCTTTGATGGACACCATAGCTGTGAAAATCTCTTCCGAGAGCATAGCAGAGTGGCTGATTTGAATAAATGCAGAATGGCAGTCATTCCAAGTTTCCTTTTCAGCAGTTGCAGGATGATTAAAGGTTTGGGCTTCTAAAACTAGAGAGTTCATGACTAATGTAACCTTGTCAGGGGCATTATTATTATTTTTTTCAAATCGGCTGCAACCCCCCCCCCCCCCATCTACAATTATAGTACAAATCAAGCATTGGCAGCTTCTAAAATAATTATTTTTGCAGCTGACAGACAAAGATGAGTTACTGTGAGTTTTCTGGAGGCTGCCCATAACTACAAATGATGTGCACATTCACATTATGGTGGAGAATGTCCGCAAATTGACAGGGATCCTGCACATTGCTCAGTCAATATGGATATGGGAGATGATGGATGCTGGAGAATGTGGCTTGATCTGAGAGATTTCACTCCTTGTGTAGAAAACATGCATAGCTTCTATTGTATTCTGTGGACAGCAGAAAGCTCCACATGTATTTTCCATGTAGCTGAGCACCAAGCTTTACCCTCAAGCAAGGAATATTCATATTGGCATTTCTACTAGATATTTTCTACTTGAGCACACTAGAGTACTGTGAATGGACCATTGTTCCCAAATATTTCCAGGTGGCAGACGTGAGAAAGGGGTTTCCCCCTCAATTTCTCCTTACAGCCCATTGTACCTTCTGAAAATTTGTTCCGGGTGCCTGGTTGACATTTCAGAACATGATGTTGGGGACCTGGAGAAGGAATAGATGGAAATTGTCACCTGCTTCTTCCATTATCAGAGTCTCAGCTGGACCAAAGACCCTTGTTCAGATAGAAGGAGCCCTTCCATTCATGAAAGAGCAGGTCTAGATCCAAGTCTGTGCAGGGCTGGCACCAGGCTTGGGGGTAGCCTTGGCAGAGTGCCAGCTGTGAGGTCAGGCCTAGGCAGCAGCACTCACCTTCTTCTGGACCTCAGGACATGCTTCAGTAGTGAATGAATGCTCAGCTCCCATCCATGATGCCCTCATACACCATCTTAAAGGTAAAGGAACCCTGACCATTAAATCTAGTCATGACCGACTCTCGGGTTGTAGCGCTCATCTCGCTTTATTGGCCGAGGGAGCCGGCATACAGCTTCTGGGTCATGTGGCCAGCATGGCTAAGCCGCTTCTGGCGAACCAGAGCAGCACACAGAAATGCTGTTTACCTTTCTGCTGGAGTGGTACCTATTTATCTACTTGCACTTTGACGTGCTTTCAAACTGCTAGTTGGGAGGAGCAGGGACTGAGCAACAGGAGCTCACCCCGTCGCAGGGATTCAAAGCACCGACCTTCTGATCGGTAAGTCCTAGGCTCTGTGGTTTAACCCACAGCGCCACCCGCGTCCCCTACACCATCTTAAGTTACCCAAAATACAATGCCCCGGTGCATGCACTTTTTTAAAATGAGGAGTTATCATAACAGATGGGGACTGAGCATGGCTCCCATTCAAAAAGGCACTGCTACCCACCACTGAAAAGCATTTAGGGGGCTGGTGGGGACTTTGATGAATGATAATGTGAATGGTTTGGGCTTGTGAGGGACCCTTCCAAGCTCCTAGGCCCTTGACCAGTGCCTGATCCAGTTGACCACTGTTGCCAGGCTTGAGTCTCTCTCTCTCTGTGTGTGTGCCCATGCTTGCATAAGTAGACAGGTGGAAATGGAGTAAAATGGATCCATAGTGACAGAGAATACTCTGAAGATGAGGACTGAGAGGACAGGGAGATCAACTTCTAACAGAAGAGGAGGGGGACTATTCACCCCCCTCACTGTCAGCGTTTCCCAAAACAGAGAGACAGGAAGCCACAAAGCTGCCCAGCTTTGAGATTGTTGCTGGGCAACCAGAAGGGAGGGAGCAACTGGGCAATACATCAATAGAGAGTGGGGGGGATACACCGATCTCGGAGGTATGAGCATGTCAGAGAGCAAAAGAGACTCAGGGGAGGCGGGACATCCTGTTGGCGCACTTCTTGCTGTGGAAGTGGAGGGGGGAGGAGTCAGAGTGAGCTATGTTTGAGCTACCAGGAGGTGAGCTACTAGGAGGAAGAGGGAAACTCCCATACTTGACACATACTTAGGCTTAAGAAATAGGCATTTGCATTCAGAAAAAAGACTCAGCACACAATCTCTGGATGATTGAAACATAACAACTTTGAGGGTCTACGGAAACACATAACCTGATTAAGCAAATCAAAATATATTCTGGGCAGTGAAGCTTCCAAATCTGAAGAGTTGAAGAGCCTCCGTAATCATGGGCCTGTTTGTAGGCATCACTGGTGGTATCAGAGAAAAGGATTGGAAGGAAACCCTCCTCCTTACGCCAAGTACCTTGGATATGTGAAGCCAACAAGCCTCACCAGCTCAGGGTTCACCCCAATGAACTCAAGAAAGCATATGGTGACCAAGAGTGCCCTTAACCCAATATTGTATCATTTGATTACCCTGTAACTCATAAGCTGTCTTTCTGGGTGGACTAAGTCCCAATTAAACTTAACAAAAACAACACAATATTTACAAGAGTATAAAGTAGGCAAAAAAGGAGAGTCCAGGGCAAGTCAAAGGGCTCCCCTAGAAATTCCTACTCAGCTCCCTTAAAAAGCTGACTAGCTGACTAGGAAGTAGCAAAGAGCAGACTGGACAATCTGAGGAGGAGCAAGCCAGCTCTGCTCCTCCCACTGATTGGCTCTCTTCAGACACCTGACCCTCCCCAAGCCTATCCCCAGGGCAAAACCAAGAGAGTCTTCTTTGGAGGGGACTGGGGATGTGGCAAATTCACCCCCATGCCAGTTAGGTAGGAATGGCACTGGTTAATTGTATCCGTTGGAAGGACAGATCCTGAAGCTGAGGCTCCAATACTTTGGCCACCTCATGAGAAGAGAAGACTTCCTGGAAAAGACCCTGATGTTGGGAAAGATGGAGGGCACAAGGAGAAGGGGATGACAGAGGATGAGATGGTTGAACAGTGTTCTTGAAGCTACCAGCATGAGTCTGACCAAACTGCGGGAGGCAGTGGAAGACAGGAGTGCCTGGCGTGCTCTGGTCCATGGGGTCACGAAGAGTCGGACATGACTAAACAACTAAACAGCAACAACAACAACAATTGTATCCGTGGCTCAAGTGTTGTTTGGCATGTTTGAAAGCAGTTCTCCTCCATTGTCAAGATAGCTATCTACTAACAACAGATACTTGCCAATATCTATCCCCTAGCATTCTTAATTTGTTCTTCCTTTCTGTTTTGGCAATTTGGGAACGTTTCCTCATTTGTTTTTCTTTCCTTATCCCTCCAATGTAGGAGGCACATACAAAGAGCAGGCATAAAAGAAAACCCAAAAAAAGAAAGAAGTGGTGTGAATCAAGATGATTAATGGGCAAACATTTTCTTTTACCTGAGAAAGCCGGTTAGATGTTCCTTCTTTTCTTCGCATCATTTGCCTCCAAATAATATGTTTTCTAATATTCATTTTGTGACACAGTTGGAACTCAGTTGTATCACCATCAATGTTAGTGTGCACCAACATTGCATTATTGTTAAATGTGAATGCCGGACTGGTACAGAAGAAGCAAATTCTTCAGAGGATAACCTAGTTCAGCAGTGACCACAACATTCTCAATTAGTGAGTTGCTATTTCTTTTCTTTTCTAGCAGGAAATACATGACATAGCTGAGGTTTCAGTAATGAGACAAAAGCTTTGCTTTCAGTTCGTTGTCTGTGCAAAGGTTTGGACTGACTTATGACTGAAGAAGGTTGTGGCCAGTGGTTTCCTGGCAGGGAATTAATAAGGGGCAAAATTAGAGCATGCCTACAGATGATTTAAACAACTTAGCCTGCATTGTCTGTGTCATGCTGTCAATTGCTTTCCTCTTTTCCTTTGCTGTCTAGTTAATAATTGAAGCCATTAGAAATTGGTGGTGCTGTACTCTGACTCATCCTGCAGGAACAGACACACTCCTGATCACCTTTCAAGAGAAAGCGGAGTGGGGACATGCACAACAAGATGAAAGCAAACCCCAAGAGGAAGAAAACGAGAGACATACTGAGACACAGGGGAGTTCACTTAACTGAACTGTCAGCCAACAGCACAGGATTCTATGGACCTTTCAAGTTGGAAACTAAAGGAGAATAGGTTGAATCACTTTTGCATCTCCTTTTTGTTGTAAAAGAGAATAAGAAAATGAGAAGGCAATCTTAATGTACAGAAAATATGCATCCAAGTGTGTTTGGGGCTCCTTTGAGAGTCTGTTAAGTGGGCGGTGCTGTGGTCTAAACCACTGAGCTTCTTGGGTTTGCCGATCGGAAGGTCAGTGGTTCGAATCTGCACAATGGGGTGAGCTCCTGTTGCTCTGTCCCAGCTTCTGCAAACCTAGCAGTTCAAAAGTAGATAAACAGGTACAGCAGTGGTGGGAAGGTAGACAGCATTTCCGTGCGCTCTGGTTTACGGCTCAGTGTTCCGTTGTGCCAGAAGCAGTTTAGTCATGTTGGCCACATGACCCAGATAGCTGTCTGTGGACAAATGCTGGCTCCCTCGGCCTGAAAGCAAGATGAGCACCACACCCCATAGTCACCTTTGACTGGACCTAACCATCCAGGGGTCCTTTACCTTTTATTTTTACCTTCACCTAGTGCTCTAATAGACCTTTGGGTAGTATGTCCTCTCAATTCTCTTAAAAGCAGCAAACAACAGAGCAGATTTCAAGGGAAACAGAGAAAGAGAAATACAAAATTATTCACATCTCAGCACTACACCATTTGACAGTTCTGCCCGCATGGGAACGTCAAGGTACGTTTCCAGGGTGGTCTCTCTATACTGTGGGGGGTGTCATCATAATGACATCCCCACAGTATAGGGAACCTCACATCAGTTTCCCCAGAGCAGTTTCACAGAAGTCATTCTAAGTGACACTGCTGAAACTTGAAATGGGTCAGCTTGTAACTCGAATCTTGCAGGTGTCAGAATTATCTAATGTACTATGAGCTCTGGCTTTGATCCAGCCAGCTTTGACATATCCCTTTACTGTGGGAAGGAAATGAAAAAGTCTTATTGGGAATATGCATGCACCTTTGGTCAGATGAAATTAAGTACCGTATTTTTCGCCCTATAGGACGCACTTTTTCCCCTCCAAAAATGAAGGGGAAATGTGTGTGCGTCCTATGGGGCGAATGCAGGCTTTCGCTGAAGCCTGGAGAGTGAGAGGCGTCGGTGCGCACCGACGTCTCTCGCTCTCCAGGCTCCAGGAAGCTATCTGCAAGCCTTGCACGCCGGGGGGAGTTCCCCCGGGCGTGCAAGGCTTGCGGGCGGCAGCCTGCAGCGCGGAGCATGGGGCGCCCTCCGGAGGATGCCCCATGCTTCGCGCAGGTGTCGGCAAGCCTTGCGCACCCAGGGGGGCGCGTGGGGTGCCCTGAAACAGAACGCCCCTGGCGCCTGGCAGACATCTGCAGCGTGGGGAGCCCTGCGGGAGTTGCCGCAGGGCTCCCCATGCTGCGGACAGTAGCCTGCCGCCCGACGCGCAGGGCGCCCTGAAGCAGAGCGCCCCTCACACCAGGCAGACATCGGCCAGCCCCACAAGCTCGGGGGACAGCGGGGAGGTGCAGCACCGCCATCCCACTGTTCCCCGACCTGGTTTTGGGGGGGGAAATAAACAGCGAAAGAGAAAGCAGCTTGCTGTGAACCTTGTTTAAATAACCTGTTCCCACCCCCAAATTGGCAACATCAATTTTATCCCAGCAACTCAAACAGCCAATCCTTGCCAGGCCCCTCTATCTTATCCTGCCTGGCAACTACGTGGTGTCTTGCTAGGCCCCATCCCAACACGTGCTCTCCTTTAGTGAGAACACGCTTTAACGATCAGGTGAAGTTTTTTCAACTGAAAGTTGGCAATAATACTAGTTCTAACACTAAGAAGAACCTACTGGGAACATAAATAAGTAGCTATATATATATCTAACTTTATTTAGAACCGCCAGTCTTGGAATGAGGGTAAAAATGCCAACCCATAAACATACTCAGAATGAAGGTGGCCAAAAGTTCGAACTTTGGGCCCATCATAAAATTGAAGAGTTGGAAAAGAAATCACAGCTAAAGAATTGCTGAAAGATGGCCATCCAATTTGTTTTTTAAAAAACCCAGTGAAGAATAGCCTACTACCTTCTGAGGCAGTCCATTACATTATCAAACAGCTCTTACCACCAGAAAATTCGTCCTAATGTCCTACCCTCTGGAGCAGCAGAAAACAAGGTTGCTCCAAGCATTCCCAAGTAACTGTTATTTCATTTCTTCAGCTTTTAATTCCTGCTGGTTTTAGTACTGTTCTATGATACATCTGCATTCCATTTTACAATCTATTTCTGAACACGGCCAAGGTATTCTCTGAATGTAGAGTAGTTTATAAATTCTGAAATAAATGAATCATCTGTTTAATCTACCTTTCTGCTATTGCTTGCTCGTAATGCCTGTTTCCCCAGCGGCAGCTATCAGTCACTGTTTGCCATTTTCCCTTCACAAAGCTGCAATCAGCGACCTTGCTTCATCACATAGCATCATCCACAAGGGCATTCTGGGGGAAATGGCGGTTGACACTGGGGGTCCCTCCTTTCCTCTCCCTGTTTTCGCCTCTGGAAACAGGGAGGGTATTTTGGCTTAGACTTACCCTGAAAACCTTCAAGATCTTAAAGCCCGAGACAAAATGTGGTTCCGTTTCTGATGATCTCACCTGTTCAAAGCACCTGGAAGTTATCTCCATAGTTATCACTTCAAACCTGCTCCCCTTGCTTTGCTTAGGATGCTACTGTCACATTTTTTTGTGCTTGTTTTTAGGGATTCTTGGCAGCCTGTTGTTTTCTCCACTCACAGGTATGAAATAATCATTGCACTCCTGCTCAGCCATGCTATTTCTATGAAACGGCCTGTTTCATCTTCCCCTCAGCTTTCATTCTCCTTAAACTTAGAAGGGGGGGACAAACAAACCACCCGGCATGCTTCTATGCACATAGGGACACTATTCCAAACAGTCATACCTTGGGTTACAGCCGCTTCAGGTTGCATTTTTGGGGGGTTACGCACCCGCCAAAACCCAGAAGTACCAGAACGGGTTACCTCTGGGTTTCAGGGGTTGCGCATGTGCAGAAGCACTAAATCGCGCTTTCAGCAGAAGCACCGAATCGCAACCCGCACATGCGCATATGGGTTGTGAATGCTGCGGGTTGCGAACGTGCATCCGGCACAGATTCCGTTTGCAACCTGAGCATCCACTGTACAAAATAATAAAAAAAAAGAATATATTGTCTTTATAAAATGACAGCAAGCATGAAAGGGAGAGAGAGAGAGAGAGAGAGAGAGAGAGAGAGAGAGTGTTGTGGCTAAAGAAATGAGATCTGTCACTGGCCCCATCATGTCCAGTGGCATATGCTGAGAGAAAATCGCAACACACCATGAATGTGCACTTCAGCAGTTCTTCCCAATTTTATAGGCAGACAGATGAGATGAAATTAAATCTGAGTACTCACTTAGGTAATTGCTTGTTAGTCTCATACCCTAACACCCATTACTCATTTTTTTTTCATGGGAGGAGCACCAGAATTTCTCTTCCTAGTCCACATGTGTTTCTGACTGTATTCTTTCTATTATCCTATTATGCCCTGAATGAGTATTTCAATCAGTTTCTCTGCCTCTAAATATTTAATTGAAAAAGTTGTGACTGCTCAGGAACTTCCTCATATCAAAACAGAATGTCGCACTTCCTTGTATGGGTAGGCTATCAGGAACACGCTACACCACAACCCCAACATCTGAAATGTGTCTCCATTTTTCTGAATACAATTCAAGGCACTACAGTGGCACCTTGGGTTACAGACGCTTCAGGTTACAGACTCTGCTAACCCAGAAATAGTACCTCGGGTTAAGAACTTTGCTTCCGGATGAGAACAGAAATAGTGCGGCGGCAGTGCGGCGGCAGCGGGAGGCCCCATTAGCTAAAGTGGTACCTCGGGTTAAGAACAGTTTCAGGTTAAGAACAGACCTCCAGAACGAATTAAGTTCTTAACCCAAGGTACCACTGTAGCTCCAATCTACAAACTCTAAGTGATCCAGATCTCAAACAACACAAGAGACTATTTCTTTCCCTACATTCTATTTCTGTATCTCAAATAAGCTGAGAATGTAGCACTAAGCAAATTGTTCTTTGGTGCAAAGATTTCTCCTTGCACAACAGAAGGTTCTCCCTCTCCCCTCTCCTTGTGAGCCCCCTAAATTTGTTATGGGGGGTTCTTCCAACACACTGGAGCACATTTGGGGGAGAAGAGGAGGGGAATGTTGAATACTAGCACTAATCCTTGCCCTAGCACCATAATCATCCAATGCTTGTTTGCTTATTCCATCCATGCATCCAATTCTGATTGGCTGCTACAGTATCCTTTCCCCTAAAAACCCATCAACGCTCTTTCCATAGCTTGCTAAAGATATTTTTATTGGGCCGGACTTCATTCAACTTTTAATTGGCCATTTCATTGTAGGTTGGCTTTGCCTTCATAAAATATTTCTAATGGCATCCCCCCGGGATGATCCTCAGTTTGCTTCTATACCCAGCTTGGGCCCATTTATTTTCCTCCTAATGAAGCTGAGTGCATTCCCAGTACCGTACATTCTCTGCCCAAGCACATTTTAAAATGCAACCCTGTGTTTATTCTGCTAGGTCCCCATTATTTCTATGCCATTATAGATGTGCTCCCTAAATAATCAATTCCTGCTTATTGATCACGGTGTACAGAAAATAATGCAGCGTGTTCCAGTAACAGAGCTTTGCACACCATTTACAGAAATTGAAAATCTATTCCCAGCAGATACATTTACATTTTGATCCAAGCCATTCTTTCGTCCCCACCCCACCCCACCCCACTCCACTCTCTACCTTGACTTTCTACCAACAACTGGGTAAAGTGATAACGCTTCCATTTGAATAACTACTTTAGCCCTACATCCATTAATTTGCAAAGGAGTCCCAGTGAGACTAAAGAAGCTCAGGATCATGGCTTTAGCCAATGCTTACACAGGAAGGAGTGCTTCTCATTAACAACCATGTCCCGACCCCTGTGGTTTCACTTAATAACATTCCAGTTGACACTTCTTACAAGTTCCCCAATACTCATGCACCCTACAGTGAATCGTACTACACTGGGGGCGACTTAAGCATGATAGAGAGCTGGTTTTCAATTACATCCCAAACGCTGGCATAGATTGAAAACATGGATTCTCTGGACAAACGGTTCAAAGCTAATTTGTTAAAAATAGATTCCTTTCCCCCTCAAATACTATTTTAATGCCCCTCAGCTATTTAGTGTTTTCATAATAAGCAGAACTACACCACTGGGGCACTTTTTAAATACATTTTCTCCTAAGCAAATCAATAACGTTCTTTAAAAAAAAATTGATAAAGACCGCCTGTGACTTATGAAGGTGACAACACCAATACAAGTCACTGTTTTTTCGAAGCACTTTCAACTTCAAGTATTTTTTATTTTTACAGCAGAACATAATAATTGCAAGCTGTCATTCTCTTTTTAAAAAGAAAAACACATATTTTATTTTAACGATTTCAGAATATTATCTTAATATTTTAATGGAACAGGCACTTGATAGCTATAAATTACCCCTTAAAAGCAAAATTGAATCCTTCCTCCAAATGCAAGCCTTAATTAGGTACATACTAGACATCATTTGGTCTTAATTCAGATCCAAGATCAAAATGTATCAAAATATTTTGAACTCATTTGCAAATGTTAGCACATTGAGAAGACAGTGAAAATGGAAATCTATATAGTAAACTAATCAAAATTATCTGAAGGACCAATTCATAAAACTCCGCTAAACAGGTCACAGCTGTAGAAACATGGCCTGTGTTTTAGCATTCATTTCTATATTTATAACTTTGGGCAATATTCAACTACATTTTTTGTGCTGGTGCAAGAGGATTATCCTCCTCTCTTCTCCAGCCCATGACCTGTGCTATCCCCAAATGCTCTGGAGGATTGGGAGGGGGGAGCCCAAAATTTAGGGGGGCAACTGAGAAGGAAAATAATTCCATTGCACAATAATAAATCTGCTTAACGCTATGTTGAATACAACCTTGGTATTTGAATCCATGACCAAAAGCTGGTGTATTCTGGACTGATGCCACAGTTGAATAGGACTGCTAGAATTCTCTCTTTACTTCTGTAATAAGTATCCAACCTGCACTTAAACTAGGAGTGGTCAACCTAGGATCTTCCAGATGTTGTTGGACCACAGTTTCCATCATCCCTGGCTAATGACCACGCTGGCTTGGGCTGATGGAATTCCCAAATGGACCAGAAGGGGACCAGGCTTACTTCTCCTGCCTTGGACTCAGAATCAAAACAGGCATGGTTGGTTCCCTCTGTCAACCAGCATTCCTCCTCCTCCTCCTCCTCTCCACCTGCAGCTAATGCACAATAGCCTTAAGCCCAGGGAGAGAAGGTGAGGAAGATGGAGGTAGAAACTGCTCCTGCTTCTCTAACACTGGAAGAGACCGTCTCGGAAAGTGATGGTTTTCCTTTGTTATTTCTTAAGCAGAAGCTGGGTGTCATGAATGAGCCAGACCCCAGGAGAAGTTTGCAGCTAGTTCCCAGTCAAGAGAGGAGCCAGGAGGAGAGAGGGTTAACTACAAAACAAGAGGATTATAGCCGTGAGCCAACTCCCCCACCCGTAGGAAGGCCAAATGATAAAAACCTATTAGAGAGCCAGCATGCTAGCGAAGAGCAAAATGCAGGAGTTAGAAATGAAACCAGCTTTGGAAGTGGGAAAGAGTATGGAAGTAAACTCTCAGAGAATAAGAAAGAGGTGGGAGCTGACCCCTTCTCCCCTAGGTCTAGACGTATGGGGGGGTCTTCAAGACAGAACACGTCACAAGAGGAAGTTTGGCTGTTTCTGGCCTCGCCGGAAACACTCGCCTTAGGAGTGATATCTTAGATTAATGGACAGATGTCTGTGCTCACCACTCCAATGAACGTTGTTGTTTCTTTGCAATAAATCTTCCTTTTAATTAACTACGCTTGTTTTGTTATCAAGACTCCCTGACACTTATTAGGGATGCAGCAGTTGTGGATTTCCTACATCAGCATTGGGTTGGACTAGATGGCATTTCCAGTCCTATAATTCCTCACCTGTATGGCCTGGCCAATTGCTTCCCCCTCCTGGGATGGTGGTGATAGGTGACAGTGAGCAAAACGCCAGCAGCTACCCCCTCCCCCCTATTCTTCCATGCTTCATCTACCATGAAGTGAGAGACCCTAAGCCTTCCAAGTGATTTGCAATACACAGAAATTCATAGAGGGGAAAGACACTCCCTGGCTTTATGCTGGGCAACTTGGGAGTGGCCCACTCTGGGTGACACAGAAGGGGTGGATGCTATTTTGATTCTCTCACCTCCCATCATATTTTAAGGAAAATCCACTGTGGGTGTCCTCTCCAAGGACCCACAGTTGTCTAAAGCTGATGTTGTGCCTCCTTGTTTGGAGTTCAAGTATCTTTTTTTGGTTTCTGCAAATCTATTTATTCTTGAAAGTCATCCACATTGTCTTTTTCATGATGATAATCATAAAAATGTTCTCGAACGGTGACTAGATAGATAGATGTTTGACAAATGATAGATAGAAAGTTAGAGAACTAGAATCATAGAATCATAGAGTTGGAAGAGACCACAAGGGCCATCGAGTCCAACCCCCTGCCAAGCAACTAGAGAGCTAGATGATAGATAGATAGATTAGATAGATAGATAGATGATAGATAGATAGACAGATGATAAATAGATAGATAGATGATAAATAGATAGTAGAAAGATAGAGAGATGGTAAAGAGACAGATCAGTGTATGTTCATCACATTTTTCAATGTGGATCTTTCATGGATTTCTCTCCTCTGTTAAATTGAGTACATGTCATTATACTGTAGAGAATTCAGACACTATTATTTTAGCGGATCCCCTGCCCCTCCTCTTTCCTTTCACACCTAAGTTGTGTAGATGATACTTGGAAATTTGCGGGTACCAGGACAAAGAGCACAAACATCCATATTTCATTCCAATTAAGGCTTTATTTTCTCCCGTGGAATGCCTAGAGTCTCATTCCTTTCTACAGCTTCAATACCTACTTTGGTAGAATCACAACATAGCAACCAAATTGCCATCTTCAAATTGTCACAAGGATGGATTCAATTTGCAGTACCAATCACTATTCTCGTTACAATTATCATCACAAGAATGAATTCATAATGTTCCACTTCCTATTCATTACAGCCATTGTCACCCCTGAATATAGAACGGGATTAGAAAAGCTTGGCACATAATCAACAGCACTATACATCAGGCCACTTTTGGATTTCATGACGATGTGTTACAGACACCCCTCCCCAATATGAAGGCTACTCATTCTTCTTTGCATTTCTCATAGGAGCCCATCTATGTGCTCATGATTGCAGCAGTCTCTTACTGCCAGTCTATTCCAAAGCAGAATCATGTGATACAGCCCTGGTAAGATGACAACAATCTAGACGGCAAATAGGGGGATGACTCCTTGTGTCTTAAAAAAAAAAGGTACAGGTGTCAGGAGCTCATCCTACACTCAAGTAGGACTCTGGCAGAGACACATGCCCAACTGGCATGTTCTCTCCCTCCTGGTCATTCGTTTGGGAGCTTCAAAAGCTTTCTTCAGCCCAAACATCACAGACACCGGCACACTTAGGGATCTGCAGAGTCTTTGCAGCTTGCGTAACAGACCTCAGCAACTCAGCATTTTGGCTAATCTACTTTATTTACATATAAACACATACGGAGCACTGCAACATGGCTCCCTCTCTCTCTAGCATCAGACAGCAAAGAGAAAAAGAACAAAGGACAATAGTCCCACTTCACGGAACACAGTAACACAAACATCCTGTCTCCGTCACTTCCCACTCTGGGGAGTCAAAACATATACAGTCATGTGATAGACAACAATCCCATGACTGCAATAATGGAGCCGGAATTCTAACAAAAGGACCCCTGACAGTTAAGTCCAGTGGCAAAAGACTCTGGGGTTGTGGCACTCATCTCACTTTACTGGCAGAGGGAGCCGGCGTTTGTCCGCAGACAGTTTTTCCGGGTCATGTGGCCAAAATGACTAAGCCGCATCTGGCGAAACCAGAGCAGTGCATGGAAACGCCATTTACCATCCCGCCGGAGCGGCACCTATTTATCTACTTGCCCTGGCGTGCTTTCGAACTGTTAGGTTGGCAGGAGCTGGGCCTGAGCAATGGGAGCTCACCCCATCGCAGGATTCGAACCGCCGACCTTCTGATCGGCAAGCCCAAGAGGCTCAGTGGTTTAGACCACAACGCCACCCCACTTATTCAGGGCCCAAGAATTAGTGGTGTTGGTGACATGCTTTCTGGCTAAACTTGGGTACCCACTTTAGAAGCTCATAGAACCCCCCCCCAAAGGAAGTGAGATTTAAATAAACCCCCGATTCTTCTCTGGCTCAGATCAGATCAAAATCTAAGCTGAAGAAAGCTCCCCAGCAGCCCTGCTCCACTTGTACCAACCTGTCTAAGTACAATTCCCTTCACTTCTTTGCCAAGTCCTATTAAATTCAGTGGTACTCGCTCTTAGGTAGTTGGGGTTCAGATTACAGCCTATGCTATCCACTCAGTTTTGTATTTCCCAAATGTTCTAATTCAGAGCCCAGTTCATTAACAAAATAATGTGTATTCAGAAAACACATTTAGATTTTTTTCATGCAGCCCCCCCCCCCCCCGCCCCCAATTCCTGGATAACTGAAGAAATGGACTTACAGAGGAACATGGGCAGAAGCGACTTGAACTGGAAACAGATTGATTTTCCCTAAGCTTCAGAAATATTTACTTGGGTTCCGGAACATGAAGAATAATCACATAATGTGCTCTCATGACAGCAGCATCCTCCATGGTCATCCTGGCTTTGTGCCCTAAAATACTGTAGTTCTGGGTTGGTGGTAAGAATGGGTGAATGTGTCCCTTTCAATTTCTCCATGTCTTCACTTATTATTATTATTATTATTATTATTATTATTATTATAAAAAAGCTTCTCATGGAAATTTGCCAGCATTTTAATGTGGATTTCTAAAACACAGTTTGTATGTACAACGGTACCTTGGTTTTCGAATGTCTCCGTTGACGAACGTTTTGATTTTCAAACACCAAAAACCCGGAAGTAAATGCTTCCATTTTTAAACATGCCTCTTAAGTCAAACGACTTCCACTGCATGTTTCTCAATTTTCTCAATTAAATTTACAGACTGCCTTAGTTTTTGGATGTTTCGGAACTCAAACAGAAATTAGCTCCCCATGCAACACCCGTAGCAGGCTGGTTCTTTATCAGTGGGGCCACCAGACTACCTCAAGAGAAAAGGTGCCTATTTTCCCCCTCACTTATTAGCAGAATTGCAATTAATGAAGATGTCAGAAAACATTCTGCAAAGCAGGTGGAATTTTCAGATGCTAGGAGCACATTTACATTTCTGGCGCTGCCCGCATTTTCCTTCCCATTTTTTTAAAAAAAACTACTTCTGAAGCAAGTCTCCCTTTTTCTTAAGCACTTGAAACTGCCTTTCAAGTGCTGATCTGTTAAAAGATTCACTCAGTGGCTGCTTCTTCCAGTTCAGTCTAACCAACTCCTATTTGAGGGAAGAAGAATTCAAAGGCAAGTTTTTAAGGATCAGATAAAGGAACCGCTCTCATTTATAAAGGAAGTCCTCTACCTTTGAAGTCTCAGGAGGCTCTCAGAATTCTAGGCATGGTCAAATGCTATTTATTTATTTATATGGAAAAGTTCTGCCTTGCCCCCGCTTCTCCGCCAGTGCCCATGCACCTCTCAGGGCAGCTTACACTAAGTAAAAAATAATAATCACAAAATAATAATAATAATAATAATAATAATAATAATAATAATAATAATAATTTGGAAATACAATTTCCTCCCAAACCCATGCAATACTTAAAGTACATTTAGAAAGCAACAGCAGCAGAGGTCACACATACAAACCATCTTCATGTATAATACTTACAGTCAAAAGACAAAAGCCTGATAGAATAAAAATGTCTTTACCAGAATGTAAGGAGAGCCTGCTATAACAAGCCAATGGCAGCCAACCATAATTTTGTGACAAGAATTATTATTATTTATTAAATTTATATACCACCCTCCATTAAGAAATCCCAGGGCGGTTCACAGAATAGAACACAAGATAAAACACAAGTAAATAAACAAAAAAAAACCTACAAAACAATACCCCCCCTTTGTTATAGGATGCATATCTGCCCACAGAGATGGGGCAACCCAGTCACATGAGTGGCGTATAAATAGTAACATTACTACTACTACTACTACTACTACTACTACTACTATTCTATCGCCTTCCAGTTTTAGGTATACATATTAAAAATGTGATTTCTGAAGTCTCTGTATTTAGATATCTAATATTTCATTATAGTAATACTGGATTAAATTGAAAAAGTGACACTGAAATCAATAGATTCCCCAACATTTTCCACAAAACCCTCAACCAACCTTCTCTGCTGCAGTCTTCCTATTTTATTTTATTTTTTTACTAAGAAGTAAGTCTATTGAACTCAGTAGGATTCACTGAAGAAACATTTCATAGAACTTCAGAGTGAATATTTTTGGGGTATGGGGATATCTGGCAAAAAGAGAGAGAGAGAGAAAAGATAGTTAACATTGATCGACAGCATGTAAAAATTTTATATGAATTGCCAGCTGACACCTGCCAATTGATGCATGGCACAAAATGATGTTGTTGTTTTTTCTCCCCGTCGCTGGGAACATTTGACTCCAAGTGCCAATGTAGCAATTAACATGTGACAGTGTGTGACAGCTGACAAGCAACAACACTTAGCGCTTGACATGTGACATCAGCTACATAGCTCTGGGGGTCTTAGGTCAGTGGCAGAGCACATCCTTGGCATTAAAAAGATCCCAGTTTTGTTTTTGTTTTTAAAGGCTCCCTGCCTGTAAGGTCGCAGAACTGCTTCCCATAAGGGTAAACAGTACTGAGCTAGGTATACCAATTGTCTGACTTGGCATAAGGTTCGGTTGGCATCAATCTGTCTCGAGAGACAATGGAGCGCACTTCCAGGGGTGAAGACCAGCCTCCACAGGATGCAAGCTTGAGCATTGTGTATGAAGGTTCTGGACTGCCCAGATGGCAAGAACCCCCTTCTCGGCCGCGCTGATGTGGTCCAAAGGAAAGCAGAGCAATACGTTTGGCACCAGCTTGGCTGCAGGAGTTACTGGAAGGTGGTATACAAGGCACCATTCAACCGTCTTAAGGATTTGAATGAAGTTTACTCCTTAACTTTTTATTCCCCAGAAGATATCCTGCAAGACAGCAGGGGTTTAGAAGAAGTGTTTTCTTTCTCCTAGATGGGTTGTGAGCCCCACCTGCTCCTCACTTCCCTCTACAGCAGGTGCCTGTGGCGCTGTGGTCTAAACCACTGAGCCTCTTGGGCTTGCCGATCGGAAGGTCAGCAGTTCGAATCCCCGTGATGGAGTGAGCTCCAGTTGCTCTGTCCCAGCTCCTGCCAATCTAGCAGTTCGAAAGCACACTAGTGCAAGTAGATAAATAGGTACCACTGTGGTGGGAAGGGAAACGGCGTTTCCATGTGTTCTGGCTTCCGTCAGGGTGTCCCATTGCACCAGAAGTGGTTTAGTCATGCTGGCCACATGACCTGGAAAGCTGTCTGTGGACAAACACTGGCTCCCTTGGTCTGAAAGTGAGATGAGCGCTGCAACCCCAGAGTTGCCTTTGACTGGACTTAACCATCCAGGAGTCCTTTACCTTTTAGACTGTTAATAATGGCAAAACACGCCCAAGGGGTGAAATTGGAAAGGAAGGGCCAACTGGCACAAATGTGCCAGTCCACCCCCCAATGTCCTCTGGTATCCTGAACGAGCCCATTCCATATCTGAGCTCCCTGCAAGTTCAAAAGGGAACTCGTAATCACATTCAGCTGAATCCTTCAGTGCTCCTAGAGTAATTCAGAACAGTCACTATTAAATTCTGTAAAGTCTGCTTCGAGCATCCACACAGTTCCTTTCAGAACTGCAGACCTTTCGCGTTTTTAATTATAGACATGTCAGGAGAGTCGCTCTTTTAAAATAAATAAATAAAAACCGGTTAAAAGCAAAATAGAAGCCTCAAGTAGCTTTCATTTTGCATAGCTAGAACAGTATGTCAAAGGGCAACCTTTCACATAGACCCAGTCTAATTGGGAAATGTTGGTGATGGACCATTTAATATCATTAACTTTAATTAATATACCTTCCTGAATAAAAAAAATTATTGCTGCAGCCTCTTTATGCCCAGGTTCCAAGAGTAACTGATTGCAAGGTCCTTTTGTTAACTTAAAGCCCTGGACATATAAGTTGCTATCAAATGAGACCAATCTGCATAACATTTTTTTTCCCAGCATAGAGCTGTTGTGACCCAGTTGTGTGTAGAGAAATACATTTGAAATGGGGGCGGGATACTACGGACCTCTCCAAACTATTGTTGGTCCATATGTAGGGACATTCTGCAACGTGTCATTGACACAATAATAGTGGTGGATTTGTACTGGACAGTCCACACATCATCTGCCTTAGGATTTGTTCTGCCATGCTTCCCCAGTGTTACTGCATTGTTTGTAGCAATGTTCAGGGTGGCAGGAGAGGATATATTGTATATTAATATCCTTCCTAACTTGTGCTAGCAAGTTCCTTTACTTAGCAGAGTTTACGTTCCCCTTCTCTCACACAGCAGAAAACTGGTTGCAAACTCGTGTGAGTTTCTTAAAGACAATATGCAATTCAGTCTGCCTTGTCCAGACTGAAATACGTTCTAATGTTTTCCTGGTAAGACCCCTTGAATCCCTCCTTAAAGAATAAAAACACCAGTCTTTATTAGATTTATAAACCACCCTTCATCATAAGATCGCAGGGCAGTTCACAGAACTAAATACAGGATAAAAGCAAATAAAGAAGTAAAACAAAGCAGCAGAACAATACCCCCCCCCCCATTCCCACAGACACATTTAAAAGGCTGTAGAACCAGCTAAAGGTTTGGTTGAAAAGGAACATTTTCGCCTGGTGACCAAAAATATATATTATGAAGGCACCAGGCAAGAAGAAGATGAAGAAGAGATTGGATTTGATATCCCGCTTTATCACTACCCTAAGGAGTCTCAAAACAGCTAACATTCTCCTTTCCCTTCCTCCCCTACAACAAACACTCTGTGAGGTGAGTGAGGCTGAGAGACTTCAGAGAAGTGTGACTGGCCCAAGGGCACCCAGCAGCTGCATGTGGAGGAGTGGGGAAGCGAACTCGGTTCACCAGATTATGGTGAAAAGCACTCCACAAATGGGAAGCCACTACAGAAAAGGCCCGTTCTCGTGTTGACACCCTCCAGACCACAAATATTTTGTGACAGATAAAGTTACAGGATTTCAGATATACAGTGTTCTTTGTCACATTGCTTTAGGGGGTTCTACAATATCCCAATGTCTGCATAGATACGTACGACTTTCCTAATCTGTGTAGATCCAAACATTTTAAAAACACAAATGGAAGAACTAAACATTTTAGTGTAAAAGCAGTGTGAAAAGGCTCTGTTGGCACTAACTGCATGGCACACTTCTAATCTCTCACTCGTCCCTATCAAGAGAAGGAAAAAAAAAGAAACCACACTCCACAAAACACCATTTGCCACAAATAAAGCATAGTGGCTGTCAAAGATTTTCCCTTTCAACGTCTTCGCTCTGCCTCCATTCACTATTCTTAATGGACGATGTGCCAGGAGTCTTTGATGAATGCTGTGATTGTACATGCAATGGGATTTTAAGGCTCTGATTCAAAACACCCTCCTGCCTATATCTTTGAGGAATGAGATGGATCTGTATATCCTTGAGCTCGGGCTATTTATTATCGGAGGGCTACAGTAAATTAGGAAGCACTTCTCAAACTGCTTTACCATCACGAATCTTATTGTTGTATGAGTTTGCTTGTGTTCCTTTCCAAGGGGCCTTTGTGCCGGCAGAGCAACTTTATGGTTGAGATATCTACTCTAAATAACTGCAGCTGGAGAGAAAGATAGGAGGGTGCATTTGCGGCACCTGTCGCAGAGAGTACCGTGAGGTATGATAGGATGAACTCAAATAGACAATGAATTGGGTTAAAAATGGCCACAACTTTATTGATTACAGGCGTAGGTGAGTCTCTGGCTCAGGCAATACATGTAGTGTCAGGAATGAGTCAGCTCCAAGAGAAGGCATGCAGCCAACTGCAGAAAGCAGCCAGGAATAGGGAGACTTAGATGTGAGACAGGCAGCGGAGTGCTGGCAGCTGCAGACTCCGGCTCTTCCTGACCGTGACGGGCCATCTGATAAGGCAGTAACAGAATTCAGGCTAGAACATAGCCAAAGCTCGTGGGAAGCACAAAAAGTAACAAAGCATCTCAGAGGCAGCCTCTCAAACTAGGAAGAAGGTAGAGCTGACCCACTAAGTCCTAAGAGTCGGCGAATGGGAGGGTTGTTAGACAGGAAGTAAAACAAGAGATGTAAGAGACATAAGTTCAAAATCTTGTGTAGATCCCGGAAGGACTCTTTAGAAGAATTATCTTGAGTAATGATGCCGGAGGCTTTGTTCGAGCCGTATAGTGTTATCTGTTTGTTTTTGCAATAAATCCTTTTTTAAATTATCTACGCTTACTGTGTTATCAAGCTGGGAACCTGGACTCCTGGCATGTAGATCCATTTCAGCTGAAACTGCATTAGGGTCAAGGCGACTCCAAGATGTTGATCTACCAAGTTGGCTGGCTGTGCTGTGAATGGCAGGCCAACCAACTTTTATGTGTTCCTAGCTGACCAGACATGGCCTGCAGCCAATGACTGGCCAGCTGGCAAGGCTCTGCCCATACAGCAGGGCCATCGATTGGCCCATTTTGGCAGGGGATCCCTGCTCCTTGATTCTGCCAGCAAGGGGACAACCAGCAAAACATGTCGCCCTAGCTACTGGAGATGATGGACAGATGAGAGGTCCACAACCACCCAGAGGGGAGTGACCGCTCTTCTCCAGGGCAGAGAGAAACACAAAAGTGTGTGTGTGTGTAGAATCATAGAATCATAGAATCATAGAGTTGGAAGAGACCACAAGGGCCATCGAGTCCAACCCCCTGCCAAGCAGGAAACACCATCAGAGCACTCCTGACATATGGTTGTCAAGCCTCTGCTTAAAGACCTCCAAAGAAGGAGACTCCACCACACTCCTTGGAAGCAAATTCCACTGTCGAACAGCTCTTACTGTCAGGAAGTTCTTCCTAATGTTTAGGTGGAATCTTCTTTCTTGTAGTTTGGATCCATTGCTCCGTGTCCGCTTCTCTGGAGCAGCAGAAAACAACCTTTCTCCCTCCTCTATGTGACATCCTTTTATATATTTGAACATGGCTATCATATCACCCCTTAACCTTCTCTTCTCCAGGCTAAACATGCCCAGCTCCCTTAGCCGTTCCTCATAAGGCATCGTTTCCAGGCCTTTGACCATTTTGGTTGCCCTCCTCTGGACACGTTCCAGTTTGTCAGTGTCCTTCTTGAACTGTGGTGCCCAGAACTGGACACAATACTCCAGGTGAGGTTTGACCAGAGCAGAATACAGTGGCACTATTACTTCCCTTGATCTAGATGCAATACTCCTATTGATGCAGCCCAGAATTGCACTGGCTTTTTTAGCTGCCGCGTCACACTGTTGGCTCATGTCAAGTTTGTGGTCAACCAAGACTCCTAGATCCTTTTCACATGTACTGCTCTCAAGCCAGGTGTCACCTATCTTGTATTTGTGCCTCTCATTTTTTTTGCCCAAGTGCAATACTTTACATTTCTCCCTATTAAAATTCATCTTGTTTGTTTTGGCCCAGTTCTCTAATCTGTCAAGGTCGTTTTGAAGTGTGATCCTGTCCTCTGGGGTGTTAGCCACCCCTCCCAGTTTGGTGTCATCTGCAAATTTGATCAGGATGCCCTTGAGTCCACCCTTGAGTGTGTGTGTGTGTGTGTGTGTGTGTGTGTGTAAAGTCAAGGTTCTTCTTTGTAGGCTTGCCATCTAACTTTATCTTATTGATATAAAATCAATAAATGATAATAATAAATTAATCAATTGTCGTTATCTTTCCCTGTCAAGTCCCATCTTGTTGGATGAAAGGAGGGAAATCCAACAGATGAAGCATGAAAATTGCAGTGGTGGACATATATTTTAGTCAGGCATATAGCTGCTTAATACAGGAGTGAGGCTTTCTATCTATCATCTATCTATCTATTCCTCTTTTTTCTCAAAAAATGTTTAGGGGTACTCTCATTTTGACTCCAGAAAAATCCCCATT
The DNA here is from genome assembly GCF_951804945.1 of Podarcis cretensis. Lineage (NCBI taxonomy): Eukaryota > Metazoa > Chordata > Lepidosauria > Squamata > Lacertidae > Podarcis > Podarcis cretensis. The sequence goes on from NC_137170.1 coordinate 125,353,695, forward strand.
GTATAGTTCAAATCAGGGGGAAAAAATTCAGTAAATGGACAAAAGTACAAAGATTCACAAAGTGTTTAGGGGTATGCAATCACCAGCATTCTAATCTTGTTGTCACAAAGCAGCATCAGAATCTAGAGGGCTGCCAAGCCTCCATTTGCAACCAGTCTTTTTTTGGGTAGTGATAGGGACATCTTTCTCCATACCCTCCAGCATTTTTCCAATGAAAATATAGACTATCATCATCATCATCATCATACCCATCTGACTGGGCGGCTTCCAACAAATAGAAAACCATAATAAAACATTAAACATTTTAAAACTTCCCTATGTAGGGTTGCCTTAGGATGGTTGGCGTGGGTGTGTGTGTCAGATAACTCCATACCCTCCAACATTTCTCCGATGAAAATAGGGACGTCCCAAGGAAAAGCGGGACATTCCGGGATCAAATCAGAAACCGGGATGGCTTCTGTAAATCTAAGATAGTCCCTGGAAAATAGGGACACTTAGAAGGGTCTGCTTCTCCCATTGCTGCCATACTTCTCCTGCCTATCACCACCATTTTCTTGACTTCCAACTTCCACCATCGGTTTTTTTTAAAAGGAGCCAGGAATGGTGGTGGCAAGGATGGTGTTGGCTGTGGTGGGAAGAAGATGAAGAACTTAAAAAATGGCAGAAGCCCAGTAAGGCTAAAGTCAGAGGCAGCCAATGAGAAAGCTGGACTCTACCTTGTGAGATTTTGATCAGCTCCTGCCCATCTGGAGCTGATATAGCAGAGTGTAGTTCGCAGACGAAAGGATGAGGAGATATTGTGCTACATGCTAAAGTTTATTTACAAGCTATGCTGAGAGCATACAAACATACATCCTGCCTCTGTGAGAGCAGAGAAGCAACTCCCTCTCTAACAAAGAAACCGAGAGAACACTGAAAAACAGGAAACCAGTGTACGTCACATCCAGTCTCCCATTCCTGTGGGAACCAAACAGTAACTCTGACTGTGGAATGTAAACAATGTCTTGTGACAAGCAGTTTTGCTGCTCAGTGAGGGAAATAGAAACCAACATACCTCCTATTATCCCTGACCATTGGCCAAGTAGTCGATTGTCAAGAACCTGGTCAGCCTTGGGAAGTGAGTTAAGCGTAGAAGCGGATGACTCTGCAGATGAGCTGTCACATTCCAGATTGAGCAGCCCAGCCCCCAGGGCTGTCTTAAGCATATGTGGCACTGGGGTGCAAAGATCCCCCCCCAGGTTGCCCAGTCCCAGGCGCGCAGGAGGGCAGAGTCGGCAAGCCACCTCAGCATCTCGCAGGCTTGGTCGCCCCCAAACACGTGGCACAAAGCCGCCTGCAGCAGAAGAGCCTGCCGTGACGCTCCAACCAATGTGTGGGCTCTTCCCCGGACTTTTGGCCTGGCACCCCTGAAAACCCGGCACTCAGGTGCCCTGCAACCCTAGCGCCTATGGGTAAGATGGCCCTGCCAGCCCCCCTTTCTTCCAGGGCAGCCTCTGTTAGCTCAGAAGGAGAGGGAGATTTGGAAGATGCCCAGCTGCCAGCAGAGGTAGAGTTGATATCTGATGGGAGCAGGGAGGGGGGAACCCAACCCATGAGCCAGGGCCGGATTTAGGTTTGATGAGGCCCTAAGCTACTGGAGGTAATGGGGCCCTTTATATGTCCAGCTGTCCTCTTTCAACAACAGATTCCCACTGTTTTTTCTGTTGAATATATGCTATATGGTAATTTATGGACCTAATAGGTATCTAAAGCCATTTGCACATGGAGAATGTAGGTACCCTATATATAGAAATGAGCAAACCAGTGGTGTTTTAGGGAGCAGGCTAGCAGGCGGGGCCCATGACTTACATCACAGGAGCCTACACAACACAAGACACTGTTGCTGTATGTAGGTTTTATTTTATTTGTTTTTTATCTTACATTTTGGAAATGTACATCCAGTTTTTTCCCTTTTTTTTTTTTTTGGCCCCCCAAGAGAGTGGAGCCCTAAGCTATAGCTTGTTTAGCTTATATTTAAATCCAGCACTGCCGTGAGCCCTCAAACTTGAAGGGTTGGAAGCTCAGAAATCAGCGGAAGGGGCAGGAAAGAAAGTTGTGGCCCTGGCATGCTTCCTGCTGGGGGAAGAGTACTGATTCAGATTAGCCAACTATTGTTACTGAGTGGAAGCAGAAAGCCCTGCTCTTGATGTGTTTCTTCTGTAAATAAACCAAAATAGAACTGAAAGCGCCTCATTACTGTTTATCCGACTGGTCGTCTGCCAGGGATCATTATATCTATGGCTGATGGAAGTTGGAGTCCAACAACATCTGGAGGGTGCAATGTTGCCTACCCATGGCTTAGGATGTGGTGGTAGGTGTGCAGTAGATTCTCCCGCCCACATCCCAGTAGGGTTGCTCTATCCCTGTATGTGTCAAATGTCTTACAAATTGATGCCTCGGCCCTATTCCACTTTATTTATTGCTTACTTCCCTACCAACAGTGAATTTGTTATTGAATTATGTATATGTCATTTAACTTGCCTAAGAAAAAAAGGGAGGGAGGGTGGTTTTGTTCTTGTTTTCTCCTCTGTGGCTGTTGGTGCGACTTTTTGCTAGACATGCCGCCAATTACCAAAGGAAAAGGTGGAATTAAAATCTCTCCAAACCACTAACACATTCGAAGTGATGAATTAAACATGCGTCATTTCTTTTCTAGATGAGCTATTGCTCGCTGGTGCAGAAAAATTTGAATTTAACATTATTTTAGCAATTTTGAAGCTGAATTAAAGATTCATCTATTGTATCAGGTATGTGACTTCGGGCTAACATTTTAATCTCTATCATTATTATAATGTTTGCTATTCAACAACTCTGAGACAGACAGAGATAAGGTTAAGATTAAGTCATGCAGAACAAAGACTTCATCTTTTGTTGGTATGCACAGGTGGTGATAGGGTGGCGCTGTGGTCTAAACCACAGAGCCTAGGGCTTGCTGATTGGAAGGTCGGCAGTTCGAATCCCCACGACGGGGTGGGCTCCCATTGTTCAGTCCCAGCTCCTGCCCACCTAGCAGTTTGAAAGCACATCAAAGTGCAAGTAGATGAATAGGTACTGCTCCGGTGGGAAGGTAAACAGCATTTCCGTGCACTGCTCTGGTTTTCCAGAAGCAGCTTAGTCATGCTAAGAAGCTGTCATGACATGGAAGCTGTCTGCCGACAAACACCAGCTCCCTCGGCCAGTAAAGCAAGATGAGCGCCGCAACCCCAGAGTTGTCCATGACTGGACCTAACAGTCAGGGGTACCTTTACCTTTATAGGAAGCTGCACAACACTGGTTAATACTACTATTGAGTTGTGCAGCAAAGTAGCCCAAACTACGTTAAACATTCATTTGTATCAATGCTTTTTTGTTGGCCATAACTATGCGGTCTCTCAAGCTTTGCCAATAACCCAGTGATCTCAGATATCATTGTGGGTCCTGCAGGCATCCAGGAAACATAGAATCATAGAACTGTAGAGTTGGAAGGGATCTCAAGAGTCATCTGATCCAACCCTCTGAAATGCAGGAATCTCAAATAAAGCATCCATGACAGATGGCCATCCAACTTCTGCTTAGCAAACTCCAATGAAGGAAATGCCACCACCTCCTGAGGGAGTCTGTTCCACTGTTGAACTGCTCTTTTAGTCAAAAATTTACAGCTGGGATCTGAATTCTCCATCCCTGATGTAGATTCTGTGCATAGCATGACTCCATTTCCCCATCAAAATCACAGAGAGGTACAGTCATACCTCGGGTTGAATGTGCTTCAGGTTGAGCACTTTCGGATTGCACTCCGCGGCAACCCGGAAGTAACGGAGTGCGTTATTTCTGGGTTTCGCCGCTCGCTCGTGCGCAGACGCTCAAAATGACGTCACGTCATGGGCATGTTTAGCCTGGAGAAGAGGAGGTTAAGGGGTGATATGATAGCCATGTTCAAATATATAAAAGGATGTCACATAGAGGAGGGAGAAAGGTTGTTTTCTGCTGCTCCAGAGAAGCGGACATGGAGCAATGGATCCAAACTACAAGAAAAAAGATTCCACCTAAACATTAGGAAGAACTTCCTGACAGTAAGAGCTGTTCGACAGTGGAATTTGCTGCCAAGGAGTGTGGTGGAGTCTCCTTCTTTGGAGGTCTTTAAGCAGAGGCTTGACAACCATATGTCAGGAGTGCTCTGATGGTGTTTCCTGCTTGGCAGGGGTTGGACTCGATGGCCCTTGTGGTCTCTTCCAACTCTATGATTCTATGATTCTATGATTCTATGATTCTATGATTCTATGATTCTACGTGCATGCGCAGAAGCGGCAAAATACAACCCGCGCATGCGCAGACACACCGTAATAATAATAATTTAATAATTTTTTATTTATACCCCGCCCATCTGGCTGAGCTTCCCCAGCCACTCTGGGCGGCTCCCAATCAAATGTTAAAAACAGTACAGCTTTAAATATTAAAAACTTCCCTGAACAGGGCTGCCTTCAGATGTCTTTTAAAAATAGGAAATAATAATAACCCGTAGTGTCTTACGTTCCATTCAGGATGCGAACGGGGCTCCGGAACGTATCCCGTTCGCATCCCAAGGTACCACTGTATATCTTTTCTTTGATCTGACAAATATACTTTGGATTGATAGTGAAGTTAAACCAAGGTGAGGTACACAGTTTGCTTTGGATGAGGCTGCAGATAATGGTTGTAAAAGGTAAAGGGACCCCTGACCATTAGGTCCAGTCGTGACCGACTCTGGGGTTGCGGCGCTCATCTCGCTTTATTGGCCAAGAGAGCCAGCGTACAGCTTCCGGGTCATGTGGCCGGCATGACCAAGCTGCTTCTGGCGAACCAGAGCAGCGCACGGAAACACCGTTTACCTTCCCACCGGAGCAGTACCTATTTATCTACTTGCACTTTGACGTGCTTTCGAACTGCTAGGTTGGCAGGAGCAGGGACTGAACGGGAGCTCACCCCTTCGTGGGGATTCGAACCACCAACCTTCTGATCGGCAAGTCCTAGGCTCTGTGGTTTAACCCACAGCGCCTGTACAGCTTCAACAAATACAATGAATTTTCTGGAATCAAGAACTGCACTTTGACCATTATTCCTCACACTACTAACAATAAGAGGGGTGAAGGTGAGAGGTGGGTCCAAACAATCAGGGTTCTATTAGGGTTTAATATTAAGGATCATTTCAAATTTTGCATTACTTTCGAGTTTGATGGGGCTAATATGACTCAGGAATGATAATCTTCTGATGGGGGTGGGGAGGAATATATGTGCAGAAAATCCTCATTTCCCCTGCTCATAACAACTCATGCTTTTAAAAGGCAGCCTTTGTAATTGCAGCTGGCAAATGCAGACGATAAAAGACAACAACCCAAGGAGGCCAGATAGTTACTGGCACCATAAAATGATCCCAAACAAAAGCTGAAGGGATAAGGGGGGAAATGCACCCCAGACAATATTATGGCAGCAACTGATCTGCTTGCGCACGAAACTGGTAATGAAGTTAGTATTGTTTATGTGAAGCAGGGCTGCCTCAAGACACTTGCTTAAAAAGAAAAGGCAATAAACACGTGTAAATTTCAGAGAACGGTTTGCTCAGCACTTCAAAACACAGAAAAGTTACAAAATTATACAAAGATATTTAATAATATGTTACTGGGTGTCTTTCTTTCCATGGAAGAGTGTGTGTGTGTGTGTGTGTGTGTGTGTGTGTGTGTGTGTGTTTAAATCTGAACAGAGAATAAGAATAAACTGGCTTAAGATTTCACCATTGTCCTCAGTGAAATAGCAAAATAAGAGATCGGTCTTTATGAATTTCTTCATTCAGAATAGGAGCATGCACAGAGGAGAAAATGCTCAAAGATAAAATTGAATGTGTTAATTGGAACAGGTGGTTGATTATTATTATTATTATTATTATTATTATTTCTTTTGACTGGTCTGATTTCTTGAAGCTATTTAAATTCTGGTCTGATAAATTCATAAATCTGGAGCAGCCATTGTTTAAAGCCATTTATGCAAAAACTGTAGACAAAAGCACATAACTGCTTTGGAAAGAGAGAGAAAATTAAAGCTTTTCAATTAGCACCAATCCTTTTCTTCAGATCATCTGCTTTTGAGAGGCAGCCTTTTGTCTCCATCAGCATTTTTAAAAGACTGAAGCGAGAGTGGGGGGGAATGATAACATTATTTTATTTCACTTCTCATGAGTATGAATAACACAAAATGAGGTTGCACCATGCTTTGTGCCCATGCATTTTTTAAATATATAAATGCATGCACTTAATTTTTTGTTTCATGTTAGAATAGAGCAATGCCTGCAAATTTGTTGTGGTGAAGTCAAATCGCTTTGTTAATGGCATAGAATTGACTTCCCCAGACCCCATGCTTGTAAATGATATCTAAGAAAAAGGAGAATGTGCCATTTGAGGTGGGGTCTAATTTCTGTTATTGTTATTGTATCTGACTTAATTTTGTGAAGCTGTAATCCCAAACTTTCAGACTTCCCATAGGCTTCTGGCTGGCCTCTGTAAGAACAGCATGCTGGACTAGATGGGAATGCTCCTCAACTGTCCTGATTGAATTGAGACATGCTCACCTAAAAACATGTGAGAGCATGTTGCCTAGAAATATGTGCTTTTGGGATCTGTACTCTCATGTGGGTCATGTGATTCACCCTGGAGTGCGGAAGATGTCTGGCCCACTTTTGGGCTATAATATGTTGGAGGGTATGGATGGGCCTTTGGTCTAATCCAACAGGGCCTTCCATAAATTTATATATTCTAGCCCAAGGATGATGGAGCGGCTTTTGAATGCAGCATAAGTTCCACACCTCTGCCAGAGGAGGAACTAGGGGCCTCCAGAATACCTGCAGAAATTTCCACAGGAATAGGTGATAAGTCAGGGTATGATCTAGATCCCTGAAAGATCATCTGACCCCTTATATCAGGGGTCAGCAACCTTTTTCAGCCATGGGCCGGTCCACCATCCCTCAGACCATGTGGTGGGCCAGGCTATATTGGGGAGGGGGAATGAACAAATTCCTATCCCCCACAAATAACCCAGAGATGCATTTTAAATAAAAGGACACATTCTACTCATGTAAAAACATGCTGATTCCTGGACAGTCCGTGGACCAGATTTAGAAGGCAATTGGGCCGGATTAGGTTGCCTACCCCGATCTAGAGGATCCCAAGTTGCTTTGTTTCCTTGGCATCCCTCCTAAGAAGCCACCCTAGCTAGCCAGCCAGTTTTTTGCCCCGCCACACGTTATCCCCTCTAGCAAAAAGCAGGAGAGCTCTATGATTTGACACTCTATGTCTCTGTATGTGTCATGCCTCCATTTCATGCCTTCACACCAGGCATACGGTCCCTTTTAGGGCTAAGCTAGACATGATGTTAAATGCATCATTGGAAACATGTCTTTAAAAATAATAATACTGGGCACAAGGGCTCTTAATTTTAATCAGAACCACAGTATGCGGGAAGGAGAGGTTTGACCCTTTATTTCTCCCATCACAGTCCCAATGGAAACTCCATAGCTGCAGCTTGCTTGCTACGGAAGAGAAGCTTCTATAGGTGCCCCCTCACATTTGATCTTCAGTTGGTAGAACATGAGAATCGTGGGTAGGAGCCCCACACTGGGCAAAAGATTTATTGCATTGCAAGGGGTTGAACGAGTTGACCCTCATTGTCCCTTTCAATTCTACAATTCTATGATTCTATGATTCAAAGTAAGAATAAAAGATGTGCTTTCTGATGATGCATTTCACATCACGTGTAGTTTAACCCTCATCCTTGGAAAGGGTCATAGCTTGGTGGTATGGCACTAGTTTTGCATGCCAAATTTTCCCAGCTCAAGCCCTGGCATCTCAAGGTAGAGCTGGGAATGCCCTCTTTGGGGCATTAGACAGCCCTAGTCTAGGTCTAGACAGACCTAGACAGCCCATTGCCAGTCAGTGTAGAGAACACTGAGGTAGGTAAATGTAAAGGACCTGGACGGTTGAGTCTAGTCAAAGGCGACTATGGGGTTGCAGTGCTCATCTCGCTTTCAGGCCAAGGGAGCTGGTGTTTGTCCACAGACAGCTTTCCAGTTAATGTGGCCAGCATGACAAAACCGCTTCTGGCGCAACAGAACACCGTAACGGAAACCAGAGTGCATGGAAATGCCATTTACCTTCCCACAGCAGCAGTACCTTTTTATCTACTTCCGCTGGCATGCTTTTGAAATCCTAGGTTGGCAGGAGCTGGGACAGAGCAACGGGAGCTCACCCCGTTGTGGGGATTTGAATCGCCAACCTTCTGATCGGCAAGCCCAAGAGGCTCAGTGGTTTAGACCACAGCTCCACCCGCAACGAAACATTGGTAGATTTTCCTACATAAGGCAGATGGTTATGTCCCTATGCATATGGCCTTGAATATTATCCTCAAGGAAACCTGTAGAATAAAAGACTTCTCAACCAAAATCCATAGCTTGTAGCTCAACATTGGTAGTAAATAAATTGAAATGGACTGTGTCTCTTTAAAGAAGCCAAAGCACCTAGGTTCCTATTATGTGAGAGATAAGGTGAGCTAAACAATAATAACAGAAGAGGTAGTGTAATGGAATGCAGAAGCACACTAACACAACAAAGAATACAAGGTGAATCAAATTTTTGGCAATGTTTTTCTCCTGCAGAGAACCAATTAATTTTATTAAAGTCAGTAAATTCAGCTGTGAATGTTTAAGAATCTAATGACTTCCGGAGATTCAGAGTGAATTCAGCAGCAAAAGCTAATTAGAAGGGAAATGAATGCACAAAATATCCCTCGTGTGTAAAGAAAGAGTGTAAAGACCATTAATTGAAATTAAAATTTAACAGTAGCCTAATGCTGCATGGCATAAAATTCCATCTGTTGGGTAGAGACACTAAACAAGAAATACATGGGGAATACTCTGCACTTGTCAGCTTTTGAACAAGTCAATGAATATAATTTCAATATCAAAACCACAGCACCCAAAGAGAATGCTCATGTTCACAGGGGTTAGTTGCTGATCGGAAGGTCAGCGGTTCGAATCCCTGTGACAGAGTGAGCTCCTGTTGTTCTGCTGCTGGCTTCTGCCAACCTTGCAGCTCGAAAGCACACCAGTGCAAGTAGATAAATAGGTACCACTGTGGCGGGACGGTAAATGGCATTTCCCTGTGTTCTGGCTTCCGACACAGTGATCCTGTTGCACCAGAACAGGTTTAGTCATGCTGGCCATATGACCCGGAAAGCTGTCTGTGGACAAACACCGGGTCCTGTAGCCTGAAAGCGAGATGAGCGCCACAACCCATAGTCACCTTTGACTGGACTTAACTGTCCAGGGGGTATTTACCTTTACCTCTGGCAAAAAAGTAGGATCCTTTCCCTTTTACCTTTTTAGTTGGGATGTGGTTCCTCTTGCAGCAATTGACAAAACAGTATTGGGAAAATAGATACCGTATTTTTCTCTGTATAAGACGCATCAGACCATAAGATGCACCTAGTTTTTAGAGGAGGAGAACAAGAAAAAAAATATTCTGAATCAAATGTTGTTGAAGAGGAAGGAGGAGGGAGGATCAGACTAAAAGCATCACAAGAAGGGGCACTGTGCAGCTCTCCCTCTTTCTGTGCTGGCTTCAGCGAAAGCAACGCAAAACCTCTTCATTCACTCCATAAGATGCACACACATTTCCCCTTACTTTTTAGGAGGGAAAAAGTGTGTCTTATAGAGCGAAAAATACAGTATATTTTGATTTCTTTTCTTTTCTTTTCTTTTACTCACTGTGGTCAGACATCTTGATCATCTTGGTTGCCCTCCTCTGCACATGTTCCAGCTTGTCAACATCAATAATAATAATAATAATAATAATAATAATAATAATAATATTTATTTATACCCCGCCCATCTGGCTAGGTTTTCCCAGCCACTCTAGGCGGCTTCCAACCGAATATTAAAAACAATTGTGATGCCAATAATTGGACACAGTGTTCCAGGTGTGGTCAGACCAAGGCAGAGTAGAATGGTATTATTATTATTATTATTATTATTATTATATACTTCTGTTGACGCAGCCTAAAATAGCAATGGCTTTTCTAAGCCTAGGTGGCAGGTGAATCTTCTTATGGAGCACCTTCCATCATCAGGTTGTCACCTGCTTCCTTAGTAATCACCCGTTTCACAGCTTTAGGTGAGAGAAGCTGGAGAAGGGCCTCAACACTCATACATGGTTAGACCCAGAGAACATCAAAAGTCCTCAGAATTATCTCATCTCAGGCACCCGTGTTGTCCTGTATGACTCCAGAATAAAACAAGTGATGTAAGGAAGTGATGAAACACATGTGATATCATACATTACGGCTCAGAGCCACAATACCTCAAGAACCGCCTCATAGAATCATAGAATCATAGAGTTGGAAGAGACCACAAGGGCCATCGAGTCCAACCCCCTGCCAAGCAGGAAACACCTCTTTCCATATGAACCTACCTGGACCTTAGATCATCCTCTGAGGCCCTTCTTTGTGTGCCTCCTCCTCAAGAGGTCCAGAGGGTGGCAACACGAGAACGGGGCCTTCTCTGCAGTGGCTCCCCATCTGTGGAATGCTCTCCCCATGGAAGTTTGCCTAGTGCCTTCATTATACACCTTTAGTCACGAGGCGAAAACATTCCTTTTTAACCGAGCCTTTGGTTTACCTGATCGACATCCTATACCCTTTTAAAATGTGGCTCTTTATTGGGAGGTGTTACTGGGTTATTGTTTCTATTTTTATTTTATATATTGTGATCTTTTCTGTGAACCACCCTAAGACCTCTGGCTATAGGGCGGTATATAAATTCAAAAAATAAATAAAATATGTGACCTTGTTAAATAGTATCCAGCAGGCTTGAGATCCAAACTCTCCTTCCTCACCACTGACAAATCTCTCATAAGATGCCTTCAAAATAGCATATTCTATGGAAGCAATTTAAGCTGTCTTTTTAAGATTATAAGAGCTTCTAGAAAATAATATGGGGGGAAATTACACCTGCATTTAAAAGCGGGCCAATGTTGAGGGTCAGAGGCACAATGTGGGTGAGCTTTTAGTAAACACAACAGCAATTTCTCTCAACGAGGTTTCCTTCTTGATCTGATTCACCTCTGATACAATGACAAAAAACACCCTCATTTTACTGCCACTGAAGTCCCAGAGGTTCAAATATTGTTTTTCTATCCTTTGCCTGGGAGAAAATCTGCCTTACAAAATTCTGAAACATGAGTCACACTTGAAAACGGTGCCATTCTACAACATCTGGGCTTTGGGCTGCAATTCAAACTCCCCTTCTGTCAGACTAGGAGCCTATTTGGATTCAACTGGGGCATCCTTCCTCTCACTTCTGCTGGCTCATCTGATCTCCTGCTGGTGTAGACCTTTGCCCTATGCCCAAGGACAGGCAAAGACTCACTGGCAGTTAGCAGAGCCTTGTGGAAAGCCCCCGAATGGGGCATTCTGAGGGCAGGGCTGAGTTTGATTGGGATCCACTGGATCCCAAGCTCTTTCTCACAGCTGACACCAGCTGGCATCAGGCTTGACCCGAGACTTATCACTGCACCAGCAATCCAGGCAATTTCCCCAATGTACCACTGCTCAGTGCCTCAGGCGCAAATGCTCAGGCAAGTACAGTCGTGCCTTGGATCCCAAACGCCTTGGCTCCCGAACAAATCGGCACAATGAGTGTTCCGGTTTTCAAACATTCTTTTGGAAGCTGAACATCCGATGGGGCTTCCGCAGCTTCCGATTGGCTACAGGAGCTTCACAAACTGCGCTTTGGTTTCCAAACATTTTGGAAGTCGAACTATATATAAAGCAGGGACACACAAAATATCCATCCATTGCAAGTCATTGGAAACAACTGGGGTTTTTTTGTTTTGTTTTTTGTTTTGTTTTTATAGCAACACACAGAACTAGGACACTAAAAAAAAATATTTTTTTAAAAAAATATTTAACATAATTATTACACAATATAAGCAAAATATTGCAAATATATACATGTTGTTGTTTAGTCGTTTAGTCGTGTCCGACTCTTCGTGACCCCATGCACCAGAGCACGCCAGGCACTCCTAACTTCCACTGCCTCCCACAGTTTGGTCAGACTCATGTTTGTAGCTTCGAGAACACTGTCCAACCATCTTGTCCTCTGTCGTCCCCTTCTCCTTCTCCCAACATCAGGGTCTTTTCCAGGGAGTCTTCTCTTCTCATGAGGTGGCCAAAGTATTGGAGCATCAGCTTCAAGATCTGTCCTTCCAGTGAGCACTCAGGGCTGATTTCCTTCAGAATGGAGAGGTTTGATCTTCTTGCAGTCCATGGGACTCTCAAGAGTCTCCTCCAGCACCATAATTCAAAAGCATCAATTCTTCGGCGATCAGCCTTCTTTATGGTCCAGCTCTCACTTCCATACATCACTATATATACATACATATTTTAAATAAGCACATATATATGAAAAAAGGAACAAAAGAGAGAAAAATAAGAAGAAATAAAGAGAAAAAAAGAAGAAGAAAAGTTGGAAGAATTTCTTCCAAGTTTATTCTACAAATATCTCAATATGAAAATAATAATAACATTTCATTGATTGACTTCCATCGCTTACACTGCACTTCCTACATACATTTTAAGCAGGATTGTATCTGTTATTCCATATTTCTCCCATACAGTCTCACACAAATATTCTAATCAATAAGTTTCCTAAATCTTTCCTAAATCTATTCTAAACACAACCAATACCTTACATTTAATCAGAACTAGGACACTTTTGGGGATGCAGGTGGTGCTGTGGGTTAAACCACAGAGCCTAGGACTTGCCAATCAGAAGGTCGGCGGTTCGAATCCCCACAATGGGGTGAGCTCCTGTTGCTCATTCCATCTCCTGCCAACCTAGCAGTTTGAAAGCACATCAAAGTGCAAGTAGATAAATAGGTACCGCTCCAGTGGGAAGGTAAACGGCGTTTCCGTGCGCTGCTCTGGTTCGCCGGAAGCGGCTTAGTCATGCTCGCCACATGACACAGAAGCTGTACGCCAGCTCCCTCGGCCAATAAAGCGAGAGGTGTGCCGCAACCCCAGAATCAGCCACGACTGGACCTAATGGTCAGGGGTCCCTTTATCTTTACCTAAGGCATTCTTAACATGTATGTCCCGGGGGCGGGGTGAGCCACCCGCAGGGGTGTGGCATGCATCCTGGGGGCAGGGCACACCACCTGCAGCGGCGTCGCACCCAGCATGGGCGGGGGGCAACCGCGATGGCACCTTACCGGGATCGCTCTGCCGGGGGTGGTGTGCTCCCCCCGCACTCCTCTTTCTCCGCCAGTGAGTCCCAGACCCTCCAAGTGTCCCTATTTTCAAGGAACGGTCCTGGATTTACAGAAGCCATCCGGGTTTCCGATTTGATCCTGGAATGTCCTGCTTTTCCTTCAAACATCCCTATTTCCATCAGAGAAATGTTGGAGTTATGTAGTCCCTGAGCCAAGGGGATAAGTAACTACAGGGAAGTTTTTTAACGTTTAAAGTTTTATTATGTGTTTATATACAGTGGTATCTCTGGTTACATACTTAATTCGTTCCGGAGGTCCGTACTTAACCTGAAGCACCACGTTAGCTAATGGGGCTTCCCGCTGCCACCGCACCACCGGAGCACAATTTCTGTTCTCATCCTAAAGCAAAGTTCTTAACCCGAGGTACTATTTCTGGGTTAGCGGAGTCTGTAACCTGAAGAGTATGTAACCTGAAGCGTATGTAACCCGAGGTACCACTGTATGTTGGAAGCCACCCAGAGCGGATGAGGCAACCCAGTCAGATGCGCAGAGTATAAATAATAAAACACAAACCCAGTGCTTTTTTCCTGGGGGGACGCATACCCCTAAACATTTTGTGAATCTTTGTCCACTGGCAGAGGAAGAGGAGTGGGGGGGGGGAGCGCACCACCCCTGGCAGCGCGATCCTGGCAGGGCACCATCACGGCTTCCTCACTGCCTGCACTGGGCGCCACACCTCTGCAGGCAGCGCGCCCCGCCCCCGCCTGCTCTCCACCCCCCAAGTGCCGGAGCATGAAGCTCCGCCACTGCTTTTGTCCATTTACTGTACAGTGGTGCCCCGCAAGACGAATGCCTCACAAGACGGAAAACTTGCTAGACGAAAGAGTTTTCCGTTTTGGAGGTGCTTCGCAAAACGAATTTCCTATGGGCTTGCTTCGCAAGACGAAAATGTCTTGCGAGTTCTTGCGGTTTTTTCCCCCTTCCCCCCCCCTTTTTCTAAGCTGCTAAGCCGCTTATCCACTAAGCCGCTAAGCCGCTAAAAGCTGCTAAAAGCCGCTAAGCCGCTAATAGCACTAATCCGCTAAGCCGTCAATGGGCTTGCTTCGCCCATTTTTAAAACCGCTAGACGAAGAGAATCGTGGAACGGATTCTTTTTGTCTTGCGAGGCACCACTGTATATATGTTTCCCAATTTGAACTATAAAATGGTGATTTTCTTGAGTCAAAATGAGAGTACCCTTAAACATTTTTTTTCCAGAAAAAAAGCACTGCACATACCTGACTACAAAATGTGAAATGAGCATTGGCTCAGGTAGCCAGTTTGTGCCTATCTGCTCTGTTTTAATAACCGATTGTAAGTCTACTTCGGAAAAGAAGATTACTTAGAAGGTTTGCGGGGGTGGAATAAAACTGGCCGCAGATATTTTACCTTCTCTCTCTCTTTCTCTCTCTCTCACCTCTTTACTTAAGCCCTTTCATTAGCAGCACTCTCAGACTCACCAACAAGCCTTTCCTTCATATTTACAGGCCCGGGTCTATTGTAAATTGCTTTTAGTCACCCAACCCATTAACTATGGCAAAACATACAGTAGTGCAGCTTGACATTCTTAATGACTACTCTAAAGCTGCTTAATTTATCCGCCTTTTAACATCGTTACTTCAGTTAAGTATTGGGATTATGAATGCTATTTCCCGATTCTTTTGACAATGCATAATGATCCTCATCATTGTCAAGCTTATGAGAGGTGTATAACCTGATCAGTTCATTAAGAGCAGAGAGCTTTGGCGTTATTAATGATTATGTTATTTACACTCAGAACACGGAGGGCTGCATTGAACCCCGGTGTAACTCTTTTAATGGTAATGCAATTACTCCTTGAACAAGTTTTTAACCCGTATAATAATGGATACATTTCCCTTTCCTCAAGGATAAATGCTGAGACATCACTCACGATATCCCTCCTTGTCTAATTACCCTCTTGATCAGGATGTGCATCTTTGCAGATTTATACATGACGAGATGCACAAGTAATTTAGCAACCTAATGCCGTCCTTAATGTACTTTTTAAGAACTAATGGGGCAAATTCATGCACAGTTTACCTCTACTGAGCTTTAATGGAATTACATCAACAGTGAATTTGTCAAAGTGACTTTACCTTGATGGTGTGCTTTACTACACCATTATTTCCCAGAACTGTAGTACAAAGGACAGAAGATAACGAGTTGTAAAATCTTTATTTCTGCATGCTAGTTTTTAAGTATCGTTTTGAAAGGTAATCATTCATTCCCACTGTACTTACATAAATGCCCTTAAACTCCATTCCATTCCTGTTTCTGAAAGCACAGCTTCACTTATCGATACCACTGACAATAATTAGAGGTGTATGTGTGAATAAGAGAAAGGGAGGGAGGCAACAACTATCTCTATGTGAACATATGGATTTGTGCTATTGGTTTTTATAGTTAGTCTTTAATTGGTTTAATCTCTGTTCTGTTTATTAAGACAAAATAAAAAAATTCCTTCCAGTAGCACCTTAAAGACCAACTAAGTTAGTTCTTGGTATGAGCTAAGAACTAACTTAGTTGGTCTTTAAGGTGCTACTGGAAGGAATTTTTTTGTTTTGACTATGGCAGACCAACATGGCTACCTATCTGTAACTGTTTATTAAGATTATTTTACACTGCTTAGAGATGCAGGCAACTAAACAGTATGAAATTGCTGAAACAAACAAACAAACAAAATATTAGTTTTCTTCACACGTCCAGGGACTATGTGGAGGGAGGTGGGTTTGTTCAAGTGAAGGTGTGAATAGAGTCTACAGTTCGGCTGAAATTCAGATCAGAGTCTATTTGTTGTCTCTCTGCGTGATGAGGGAACCCTGAAAACAGCAGGGTCCCCACTTATGCATACAGATCCTACAGATGTACAGTTGTTGCCAGCTAAGTTCAGGCCTTTTCCAACAGAATGCTCTGAAGCCCTCTGTCATATGTTATGACTCACCCCTCGAAATAAGGCCTTTTTTTGGTTTGGTGAAGAGAGAGTGGGGAATGGTTAGGTAGGGAGGTATGTGGATAGCATCATTAGATACTTAAAAGGTAAAAAGGTCAGGTAAAGGCCCCCTGGATGGTTAAGTCCAGTCAAAGGCAACAATGGGGTTGCTGCGCTCATCTCGCTTTCAGGCCGAGGGAGCTGACGTTTGTCCATAGACAGTTTTCCGGGTCATGTGGCCAGCATGACTAAACCGCTTCTGGCGCAATGGGACACCGTGATGGAAGCCAGAGTGCATAGAATTGCTGTTTACCTTCTTGCCACAGCAGTACCTATTTATCTATTTGCACTGGTATGCTTTCGAACTGCAAGGTTGGCAGGAGCTGGGACCGAGCAACGGGCGCTCACCCCATCATGGGGATTTGAACCGCTGACCTTCCGATCAGCAAGCCCAAGAGGCTCAGTGGTTTAGACCACAGCACCCCCATCCCACAGTTCTTTGAGGGAAGCCATGTCTGTGTTTTAAATACATGGTGCAGATTGGGCCTAAACAACGCTGGACTTTGTTGTATCTGGCATGTTTGATCCGTTCCTGTTTTGGAGAGACAATAAAGTTCTTGTTTCAGTCCCTGAATGGTGTTGCCTCTAAAGCTTTCCATGTTGGGATGACAGGCTGAGGCACAAGACCAGGCAGCAGTAGCCTTCCAGGACCAGTGTTGTTGCACTTATTAGGAAACCGGAGGGGGGGGGCATGGTAGCATCAAGATTGTCACATGAGGGGAAACCAATCCAGTGCTCCCAATCCCACTTTGTAAACCACTTTTAGGGGCTTTTTTTAAAACACACACACACACACACACACACACACACCAAGTGGTGTAAACATACCCTCCAACATTTCTCCAATGAAAATAGGGGCATCCCACTCCATAATGATAATTTTACTATTTATACCCCATACATCTTACTGGGTTGTCCCAGCCACTCTGCGTGGCTTCCATCATATATAAAAACACAATAAAATATTAAACATTAAAAAGAACTATAAAGGATTGCCTTCAGGCGGCTTGGGGGTCAGATAATTCAATACCCTCCAACATGTCTCCAATGAAAATAGGGACACTTGGAGGGTCCGGTGTAAGCTGGATTCAGTTTGGTGGGTCATAAGATGTGCCGAACTAAATAAGATTGTATGCATGAATGTGAACTTTTTCAGAATGCTAGCTCAAATAAAGAGAGTTTCTGTCATAGGACCACCAGCCTGCCTCACTCTCAGAACCTCTCATCATAATGTTTGTACTTCGCAAAACACTTGACCTTCAGGATGTGGGTGGGTGTTCTCTGAAAGTCAAATTACATGAGACATACAAATGCATTTACTCTCCTATTGTTAATTTTGCCCAGCCTTACCCGCAGTGTGCTTCCTCTATGCGCTTCAATCCCTTGCATATGCTTACACTGAAGGCAACTTTAAATCACACTCGGTGTATTGATTTACAAGTTACAATTTTGCTGCATCCAGATTTCTCGGAGGCAGTTGGACAAATAGAATATTTCACATCAGCAGGCAAGTCCTCGGTTTGTGAGGACAATGAATAAAAGATCAAAATGTCACCTCGTCAGCTGCTTCCAGCCAGGGCTTCAATCGAGGCCAGCGCCTCTCTTCACGCTGCTGTTGACTGACACAGCTATCAATAAAATATCAGATTGAAGGAACAGGTGGTGATCATTCTACTGGTCACCTCGGGGGCAGAGCTACCTCTTTGTGATGCTTGCTCCTGACTCAGCTCAGGAGCTCAGCCAGATGAAGACAGTCTTGGTGAAACAACATACCCTCCAACATTTCTCTGATCAAAATAGGGACGTCCTGTTCAATAATAATAGTAATGACAATGGTGATAAGAATAATTTTTTATTATTTATACCCCACCCATCTAACTGGGTTGTCCCAGTCACTTTGGGTGGCTTCCAACATATATAAAAACCATTAAAAAAAACAATAAACATTAAAAAAAAATTCTCTGCTTTCAGATGTCTTCTAAAGGTTGTATCTTGGTTTATCTCCTTGGCTCAGGGGTCACAATAACTCCACACGCTCCAACATTTCTTTGATGAAAATAGGGATATCCTATTCCATACTCTCGAACATTTCTCTTGTGAAAATAGAGACGTCCTAAGAAAAAGTGGGACGTTCCGGGATCAAATCAGAAACCTGGACAGCTTTTGTAAATCTGGGACTGTCCCTGGAGAATAGGGATACTTGGAGAGTCTGCTGTGTGGATTGAGAATTATTTCCATGTACGTGACCTCAGTGAGATAATTCCACTTGTCTTTCTGAGTGGCTGTTTTTGAAGTACTATCAGATATTCCAAATCCAGGAGCTCAAGTTTCTCTTTACTCAGTATATATTAGCAATCTCCATTTCCTTGCTTGCACCAATATTAAAGGAGGCTTGCTGTAATCCTTCAAATGATTCCATTTCAAATCTAGACATTTCCAATAGTGAAACAGAAGAAAAGCGCCATGACATTGTGTGGAGAAGACCTCAGAATAAGATGACATCTGAAGAAGAAGAAGAAGAAGAAGAAGAAGAAGAAGAAGAAGAAGAAGAAGAGGAGGAGGAGGAGGAGGAGTTTGGATTTGATATCCCGCCTTTCACTCCCCTTCAGGAGTCTCAAAGCGGCTAACATTCTCATTTCCCTTCCTCCCCCACAACAAACACTCTGTGAGGTGAGTGGGGCTGAGAGACTTCAGAGAAGTGTGACTGGCCCAAGGTCACCCAGCAGCTGCATGTGGAGGAGCGGCGACGCGAACCCGGTTCACCAGATTACGAGACTACCGCTCTTAACCACTACACCACACTGGCTCTCGCTTGCAGAGCACTGTAATCAATTAGTATATACAGTGCTATTTTTCTGAATGCCTTCCTTGTTCTCTTATAATGGGAATGGCTCCATCCTGAAAGGTGCCATAACAGAGTTCCGGTGAATTCCAGCTGAAAGAAAGCTTTGAGTAAATAAGGCAGGGGTAGGCAACCTAAGGCCCAGGGGCCAGATGCAGCATAATCGCCTTCTCAATACGGCCCACAGATGGTCCTGGAATCAGCGTGTTTTTACATGAGTAGAATGTGTCATTTTATTTAAAATGCATCTCTGGGTTATTTGTGGGGCATAGGAATTTGTTCATCCCCCCCCAAAAAAAAATAGTCTGGCCCCCCACAACATCTGAGAGATGGTAGACTGGCCCATGGCTGGAAAATGTTTCTGACTGATGATATAAGGGGTCAGATGATCTTTCAGAGAGCCAGTGTGGTGTAGTGGTTAAGACTCATAATCTGGGGAACTGGGTTCATGTCTCCACTCCTCCACATGCAGCTGCTGGGTGACCTTGGGCTAGTCACACTTATTTGAAGTCCCTCAGCCCCACTCACCTCACAGAGTGTTTGTTGTGGGGGAGGGAGGGAAAGGAGAATGTTAGCCACTTTGAGACTCCTTCAGGTAGTGATAAAGCAGGATATCAAATCCAAACTACTAGTACTCTTCTTCTTCTTCTTCTTCTTCTTCTTCTTCTTCTTCTTCCTGGTCCCATGTTGTATAGGGCTTTAAACACAATAGCAGGTGGCGCTGTGGTCTAAACCACTGAGCCTCTTGGGCTTGCCGATCAGAAGGTTGTTCTATTGCATCAGAAGTGGTTTAGTCATGCTGGCCACATGACCCGGAAGCTGTCTGTGGACAAACGCCGGCTCCCTCATCCTGGAAGCGAGATGAGCGCTGCAACCCCATAGTCACCTTTGACTGGACTTAACCATCCAGGGATCCTTCACCCTACCTTTTACACAAACACTAGCACGTTGTGCTTGACCAATTAGCCTGAGAGAGAGCGATTTTGTATATACTGTGTGCACTCTGTGCAGGGGTTTTTTGGATGAGCACATAGGGTCCAGGATCAGGGCCAGTGAGTGAAACACTGCCCACCTGACCAACACCATGTTACATTCATTTGACACATCGTTTAATTGACTCTTCACTGAGACATGCCCCCACTTCCCGCCGGCCTGCTTCTTTCATTTTCTTTGAATGTGATCATCACCAAACATTTGCACTTTTTGCAAAGTGTGTTCTCCCTCGTGGAGAGCACAGGTTGCGGGTGGGGGTGACAAGACACCTCACTGTTACTAGGGAAATGGTTTGGCCATCCTTTAAGCAGGGGCGGGCTGTTACTGGGGAAATCTAGATGTTGCCATTTGTTGATTGACAGCCCTATTTGTTAAATACAAGGCTCGCAGCGAGGAACTTCCTCTTTTCGCTGCTTACTTCGGATCACCCGCCCTCCCTTCCCTAATTTTAGGCTGTTTGCTTGACCTTGCTATGCCTGTCATGGGGTCGTCTGCTTTGGGGCAGGGGCCTGGTAGGAATTTTGTCCATTTGGCTGATTAGTGTGTGCCACTTGGTTTTTGCCTACTGCGTAGCAAATCGTCACAACTTGTAAGGTTTGCGGTTAGGCATTGGTCTTGGAATTGGTTGGTGGAGGGGTATGGATTCGGCTGTGCCTGCCCCTCCAAAATGCTGCTGCAGCTGCTGCTTCAAGGGTTTTCCGTTAAAGGAACCCAGGGGCTCCCCCATGCTTTTGTCCGAAACCCCCTGGCAAGGGGCTAGGGCCACGCAAACCCCTGGGAGCATTCTGGGGAGAGGTGAGGCATGGTTCCCAGTCCCATCTCTCTCCCCAGGTGACTTACCCTTGCTGACTTCGCGGGGGGTACGAATGTCAGAGCTGTCCCTGTGCGGGGTCAGTTAGTGCTACCAATGCCTAAACAGCCACTCACATTGCTGTAATTTGAATAAAGTTGTGGCCAAAATTATGCCAAAAACCTTAAACAAAAATTAAGTGTCAATTGTGTTTTTCTTTGGGGGGGTGTCTAGGGGACCTTGACGCGCAACCATTGAAAAGGGTTTAACATTTGCTTTATTGCTTTTATGTCGCTTCCTGCCTGTGCTACATCAGCAGAGGGAGCTGAGAGGTGGAGTGGATATTTCTTTCTTTCTTTCTCCTCCCACCCGCCTCCCTCTCTCTGCTGATAAAGTGTCAGAGGCTGCAATATTGGGGCAAATCAGGCAGTGCTAAACATATGGCTTTAGTGGTACATCATGGCGCTCGAACAGCAGACAGTAAATAATGAATGACCATTTAACAGCGAGTACTCCGTGACATATCCCTAGCCAGCAGTGTGTTTGCAGAACCAACTGCAAATAAATACATTCCTGAAAGATATTTTCTCTTGGTGGGCTTAAATTAATTGGTTAAATTAATTGCAGCAAACCATTCAATCAGCCATATTTACTGTGGGCCATGACCGAAGAGCATTGTTAGCATGGGGTTCAGATGCACTTTCATCTTCGAACTCTGACCAGATTTTTCTTCCCAGTGAGAGGTCCTTATCGGTGGCATTTATTTCAATAAGGCGAGAGTGTGTGTGGAATCAATGCATCTTAAGTCGTTGCTTCAAATGAATAGCAGTAACTGTAATATAGCCAATTAGTAGTGCTGATCTAGAACAAATGTCCAAGGGGACTTTAGGAAAGGTCTGGCTATTTATGTCATGAACAGTGTTCTCAGTATGGATTGCATGCTTTCTAAGCTTATTTAAATCAAACGTATACCAAAGGGGTTTTAAGAGATCTTCCTCTTCTGAATATTTTCCCTTTAGTCTTAAGAGTGCAATCCTAAGCACACTAACTGTTGAGGAACCTCCACTGAAAAGAATGGGGCCTACAGAGATTTGGGGCTAAAACTTGTATCGTTCTCAGCTAGTACAATCGTACAGAAGAGAACCCTGGTCCAACACCTCTGGACGGCCCAAGGTTGGGGAAGACAAAATAGCACAGGACAAACTCATTTATAAACCCATCCAAGTCTCCCTAAACCCTTTAGTGCGAAATTTGGTTCAGTTTGCACTGAAAGATGTATACTTGTATTGCAAAACAATACGAGAACCAAAACACAGGCACACTTCTCTGTCATTTGAGGTGCAGTTCTCCAGCTAACTACAGTGGTACCTCGGGTTACGAACTTAATTTGTTCCGGAAGCCTGTTCTTAACCCAAAGCCATTCTTAAACTGAGGCACGCTTCCGCTAATGGGGCCACCTGCTGCCACCGCACCGCCAGCATGTGATTTCCGTTCTCATCCTTGGGCAAAGCTCTCAACCCGAGGTACTACTTCCAGATTTGCGGAGTTTGTAACCCGAAGTGTTTGTAACCCAAAGCGTTTGTAACACTGTAATGTGTAAAAGAAGGTGGGGGGGGGAAGGATATAAAGGGGTGAAGAGTCCATCAAAAATGCATGTTATTGGTGAAAACAACATACAAAAAATGCATTATTTGGAGGAAATAGCTCTGTAAAAATGTATATAGTAGCATTTGTATATTGTTAATGAGTGCACAAGCTAATGAAGTTTCATAGAATCATAGAATCATAGAGTTGGAAGAGACCACAAGGGCCATCGAGTCCAACCCCCTGCCAAGCAGGAAACACCATCAGAGCACTCCTGACATATGGTTGTCAAGCCTCTGCTTAAAGACCTCCAAAGAAGGAGACTCCACCACACTCCTTGGCAGCAAATTCCACTGTCGAACAGCTCTTACTGTCAGGAAGTTCTTCCTAATGTTTAGGTGGAATCTTCTTTCTTGTAGTTTGGATCCATTGCTCCGTGTCCGCTTCTCTGGAGCAGCAGAAAACAACCTTTCTCCCTCCTCTATGTGACATCCTTTTATATATTTGAACATGGCTATCATATCACCCCTTAACCTCCTCTTCTCCAGGCTAAACATGCCCAGCTCCCTTAGCCGTTCCTCATAAGGCATCGTTTCCAGGCCTTTGACCATTTTGGTTGCCCTCCTCTGGACACGTTCCAGTTTGTCAGTGTCCTTCTTGAACTGTGGTGCCCAGAACTGGACACAGTACTCCAGGTGAGGTCTGACCAGAGCAGAATACAGTGGCACTATTACTTCCCTTGATCTAGATGCTATACTCCTATTGA
This sequence comes from Podarcis cretensis, assembly GCF_951804945.1. NCBI lineage: Eukaryota > Metazoa > Chordata > Lepidosauria > Squamata > Lacertidae > Podarcis > Podarcis cretensis. The sequence continues at coordinate 125,377,023 of NC_137170.1, forward strand.
TGCAGCCCAGAATTGCATTGGCTTTTTTAGCTGCCGCGTCACACTGTTGGCTTATGTCATGAGTGTGTGTGTGTGTGTGTGTGTGTGTGTGCTTTTTGTGAATCTAACGGGAGATTCTCTAGCACAGTGAATCGTCAGTTCTGTTGAACAGAGCGGTGAATCGTCAGTTCCGTTGCTACCCTCAAGGGCCTCATTTCCTGTCACAGTGTTTCTTGAGTCTCAGACAGAAGCAAGCCTTTAATGTGTGAAGGAGTTGGAATCTAGCATGGCAATTAGTTGGTTTCATTGTTACCACCTCCAGTGGCGGCTTCATTTCCTTTCCCAGTGATTTTCTTGAGTCAAAATGGGAGCACCCCTAAACATTTCTTTGAAGAAAAAAGCACTGTGCAGTGCTACCTCAGGTTAAGAACTTAATTCGTTCTGGAGGTCTGTTCTTAACCTGAAACTGTTCTTAACCTGAGGTACCACTTTAGCTAATGGGGCCTCCTGCTGCTGCTGTGCTGCCACCACACGATTTCTGTTCTCATCCTGAAGCAAAGTTCTTAACCGAGGTAATATTTCTGGGTTAGCGGAGTCTGTTACCTAAAGCATGTGTAACCTGAAGCGTATGTAACCCGAGGGACCACTGTATATAAATATATCACAAACAGATGTGGAAATGTGGAGAGCTGAACTTATGACAGGAAAAAAAGAGGAACAAAGAGGAACTGAAATGGTCAAATTTTGCCCATCCCTATGCACAATATTTAAAGTTGGCTAATAAATACTAAGCACTGGGGTAAATACTAAGCAGACAAATATGTTTTTATGCATCTTTGAAAGCATCTTACAGTGGGGGCCCTACCATCTATCTTGAGAGACACCACTCCAAAGCTGAAAGGCCAGCCACCTTCTATGAGCTTGGAGGTGACTGAAGATGTGAGCACTTTTATGCACTCCCTGCCTCCCTGGATTTATACCACCTGAAGAAGGTATCTTTGTATTGATAATTAGATATTGATATACCGTATTTTTTGCTTTGTAAGACTCACAAATGTGTGTCTTATGGAGTGAATGCAAGCTGTGCAGCTATCCCAGAAGCCAGAACAGCAAGAGGGATTGCTGCTTTCACTGCGCAGCTATCCCTCTTGCTGTTCTGGCTTCTGAGATTCAGAATATTTTTTTTTCTTGTTTTCCTTCTCCAAAAACTAGGTGCGTCTTGTGGTCTGGTGCGTCTTATAGAGCGAAAAATATGGTACATAAGTGGGTGGTGCTGTGGGTTAAACCACAGAGCCTAGGGCTTGCCAATCAGAAGGTCGGCGGTTCGAATCCCCACGACGGGATGAGCTCCCATTGCTCGGTCCCTGCTCCTGCCAACCTAGCAGTTTGAAAGCACATCAAAGTGCAAGTAGATAAATAGGTACTGCTCCGGTGGGAAGGTAAACAGCGTTTCCGTGCGCTGCTCTGGTTCACCAGAAGCAGCTTAGTCATGCTGGCCACATGACCCGGAAGCTGTACGCCAGCTCCCTTGGCCAATAAAGTGAGATGAGAGCCGCAACCCCAGAGTCGGCCACGACTGGACCTAATGGTCAGGGGTCCCTTTACCTTTAATCATAGAAACAGAGAATTGTGAATTTGGAACAGATCCCAAGGATTAACTAGTCCAATCTCCTGCAATGCAGGCATCTCAGCAAAATCATATAAGACAGATGACCAGCCAACCTCTGCTCAAAATACTGTAATGTTCTACTAAGCATATAACAGGTAGCAAACCCGCACAGAAGCTCAAATGGAAAAGCGTAAGCAAGGATGTCAAGACTGCGACTGCATCCATCTGCCTTACTCCGTAGCTCTCTGGGGACCTCATTTAATCAAGCTTAATTCTCTCACTTCACTATGGACATTATTCAAAGAGGATGAAAAAAATGTGGAATATAAATCAGTCATTTATTGCAAGTTTAATTAATTTATTTTTATTATCTCTTTTTGCAAGGAAATAATTATTTTTTGGATCGCAAGAGATTACTATCTAGAAAGACAAGATACAAAGCTTGTTATATTTCGGACTGATGTGGGACAAAGGCAAAGATATACATCCATCTTTCATTTTATGTTGCTGTACGCAGGACTTTTTTTCTAGAAAAAGAGGTGCTGGAAGTTGTTTTTAGGGGGAGCAACAACCACCCAAAGCTGTTGAAAGGACTTCTCTCCTTTGCCTGCTCACCCCATTGGCACGGGAATATATATATATATATATATATATATATATATATATATATATATATACATACACACACACACACACACACACACACCGTATTTTTCGTCTTATAGGGCGCACTGGCCCAAAGGGTGCACCTAGTTTTTTGGGGGGAAAATAAATAGAAAAAAATATATTCCCCCCCCCCCCCAGCCGCAGGGTTGGGGCGGGGGAAGCCCGAGCTTTTAAAAACGCACCTACCATAGTTTTTAGAGGGGAAAAACAAGTAAAAAATATTCTGAATCAAATGCCTTGCAGAGGCTTTGCGCAGCCATCCCCAAGCTAGAAGAGGGTGACGGAGTGCTCCATCTCCCTCTTCTGCCTTCAGGGACAGCCACTCTAGCCTCTGTGGGGCAGTGGCTTGCGGATATCTGCCCGAAGCCCGAGGTGTGCTGCGGGAACTCCCGTGGGCTCCCCAGGCTTGCGGATATCTGCTGGAAGCTTGGAGAGCGAGAGGGGTCCGTGCGCACCGACCCCTCTCGCTCTCCAGGCTTCAGCGAAAGCCTGCATTTGCCCCATAGGACGCACACACATTTCCCCTTCATTTTTGGAGGAGAAAAAGTGCGTCCTATAGGGCGAAAAATACGGTATATATAACTTTCGTAGCTGAAATTAATTTCCACATCCATTTCCATGCTTCTTTTTAAAAAAATTTTTTTATTAATTTTCTTTTCTCATAACAATTATTCAATATCATTTAACATCCATTCCCCCCCCCCCCCGTTGACTTCCTCCAATTTCCATTTCTGGTTTGTTACATCAAATGTTTCATTCTGCTGTATATACACAATGTTCTGTTACCACTAATTGTATTTCATGTTCTCTGTAAATAAAGTTGCAAATGTTTATTTAAATCCTGCCAACGAGTCCATTTTTTTTGTTTTGTTTCTGCAAATATGTTGTAAAGGGTTCCCATTCTCTTGCAAAGTCACTATTGTCCTTTTCCAATGCTTTTTAAATGTTTACAGCTCCTTTCTGACAATTCTGGGGAGACCACTTGAAAATATTCACAGAAGGATTTTTATTTTCCCCAAAATAAATAAATAAAATAGGTTAAGCACATTGGCATGCAGCACTGGCATGCAAAATAAAAAGGCCCCCGCTTTATGTGACAACATCCTTAGCTATGACTGTTTTAAGACATGTTCAAAAAGGGCATGAATTGGAGGAGTCAAGGTAAAGGACCCCTGGACAGTTAAGTCCAGTCAAAGGTGACTATGGGGTGTGGCGCTCATCTTGCTTCAGGCCAAGGGAGCCGGCGTTTGTCCACAGACAGCTTTTATGAGTCATGTGGCCAGCAGGACTAAACGACTTCTGGCGCAACGGGACACTGTGACGGAAACCAGAGCGCACAGAAATGCTGTTTGCCTTCCCGCTGCAGTGGTACCTATTTATCTACTTGCACTGGTATGTTTGTCCACTGGTATGCGGGGACACGGGTGGTCCTGTGGTCTAAACCACTGAACCTCTTGGCCTTGCTAATCGGAAGGTCAGCAGTTCGAATCCGCACGATGGGATGAGCGCCCATTGCTCTGTCCCAGCTTCTGCCAACCTAGCAGTTCTTTTGCCTATACCCTCAAATGCATTTGTTTGGGGAATTACTGAGACAGCTTTTAGAATCTTTCTTCGAGACAATTCCACATTTCAGATTGGATTGCATTGGCAGTGGTGACCTTGCTTACTTTGGGGGATTTGTGAATGCTCAATGAAAACCGATACTGAAGGATTAGCTGTAGAGAACTAGCCATGATTGCACTATTGTTGCACTTGTGATCTTTATTGATTAGAGGAGAAAATAATCTAAATGTAAAAATAATGGCCTTGCAACTTGAAATGCCTGTACAGAAAATTAAAGCGCACAAGGACTATTAATAAAGACATATTACACAGGATCCCCTACATACAGGAAATAAATGTCAACCACCTCCCCAAATCATGGGATCTTTTCATCAACTCTCAAAAGGATAAGATGCTTCACTCCCTTCTTAATTTCAACTTTAATATGGTCTCAATTCAGCCATCTTAGTCTGGTTTTAACATGGAAAAAAAATCTCCCCTAGCCATTGCTTGATGCTACCCTTCAGAGGAGTCCTAATTGAATCCCAAAGAACATAATGTGCAGTTTTTATACATGCCGTAAGCCGCCCAGAGGGTGTATTTATTTATTTATTTATTTATTTATTTATTTATTTTTTATTATTATTATTATTATTATTATTATTATTATTATTATTAACTGGCCATTAACTGGCCAGGAGACAAAGGGTAAGGCCAGTGCCTACTTAGTCCTGCTCTAAAATTCAGCCAGTTGTTCCAGGATGTCCTTGGATATATTGAATGTTTGCTTGACGGAGCACTGTCCATGGTCCTGAACTCATTCTCTCTCCAATTTGCCTGTGCCTTTGAAACCAGGGACTACTTTATCTTCGCTAACTTGGGCCATCCCCCAGCCTCCTCAGTGGTTGGCATCCCTGCAACACAGATTGGTGGATTCACAAGGGGAAGGGGGGTATTGGGGTAAAAAAATCAATTTTATTAGCAGACAAATGAGTACATTTTTCCCCCTGAGTAGAATTTAATTCACAGGACTGTTGGGTCTAATCCACTGAAATAAACCATGCGCTCCTACTCAGAAGTGAGTCCCATTGAGTTCCCATTGAGATCAATGGGACATACTCTTGCATCAAGTGTGCATCAGATTGCATCCTAAATGCCCCTTTTATGTGTTTATAACCTTATACTGTTTAATATGAACTACCCTCTCTAATTTATTTATTTAATGGTTACAAATTCTCTTAAAACATATTGTTTTTAATCTCGGACATACACCAGAGCAGGCCTTGAAATCTTGCTAAGAATTTCATCCCAACCCCCAAAACAATACAACACAAAATGGTGACTCTGGGAGGCAGGGTATTCTTAGACTTTCATCTGCAAAATTCTCGGCATAGATCTACATGTGAGCATTTTAAAGGATGCTGTATGTAGGCTGAGGTGGCCTTGGTACTGCTAATCCTTCCTGCCTCCACCCAAGGGTATTCTGCCAATTTCAGATGCCTCTTTTGTCTTCGTTACGCTTGGAGAAACAAATGCAAATATTTGTGTTGACTGAAAAATTATTAACAACTTCCTTCTCCCTCCATCACCCTCCATTAAGGAGCTGGTGCATTCTTCAATCCCTGACCAGTCACTTCTGTACGAGGGCCATGGATGTTTCAATTATCTTTTATGCAGGGTGCATTCAAAACAATGAACAATTTAATTGAATCTTTCTTATGAGCAATTACTCGCAGAGCCAACTTGCGCGTAAAAATTGAAACTGTTTCACAAACAAGTGGGCACTCTGGAAAGCTAACTGTAATCCGCTTGGTGACATTTTGGATTGATGGTTTGCAGAGGACATTTCAGACTCAACTGTCAAGCTGGCCAGTTTGTTATTTCCTCCTTATCCTTCACTCTCTCTGCCTCTCTCTTTCTCTGTGTTTCTCCTTGGAATGGGAAACAAAAACACACCAGTGCTCATTAGTTCCTTCTCAAAACTCTAGCAGAGAAAACCTTAAGTGCCCAGCGACGGGGTCTCAGCTTACGTGCTGCAATGCACCACCTCTGACAATAGCATGACTAATGCCCTTGTATAACACTATTGATCTTTTTTTAATGGGAGGAGCCCTCATGTTTATTTCAGATGGTGGAAGTCCCTGCAAAACCTTTTTTTGCTGCACGTACACAATCCTGACTGTGCTATTAGGGCTTAGGAAAAGTCCCTGGTGCTTGACAGTAACTCATTCTAATGTGCAGTGTAATGTGATTCAATGCTTTGCCCTTCAAGCACAAAAGATTTGTGCAGGCGGTATTGGTGGGTTAATGAACTAAACTATCACATTAAAAGATCACAGTTCATTTTCCAGTGAAATCCCACACTATACAGGCTTAATGCCCAAGAATTACTTGGTATGTCCTGGGTGGTGTTTTAAAAGTTAATCCTCATTGTAGAAAACTGAAGCTGAAGGAGGAATGGCCAGAACCCAGAGGTGGTGTCCAGAATCACCATTTGCCCACTCACTGGAGTAATTCAATTAGATTTCCTCTTTCTGCCCCAACTTGCAAATTGGCATATGAACCTCACTCAGATATTTATTTGTTTTTAAATCATTTTAGGTTTGGTTGTTCAAAGGGGAGACCATGTCTGCTGGCACCACTAGAGTGGCTGGGAAAACCCAGCCAGATGGGTGGGGTATAAATAAATTATTATGATTATTATGATTATTATGATTATTATTTATTACTACTGCTACTATTACTAGATACCTCCTCAACTTGTTTTTCTCCTTAGGATAGTGTCAGGCTGAAGTCACAATCTGGGTGTAATCCAGCAAGCAATGTATTATTCTTGAGTAGATTGGCTCACCCCAAACTTGGTGCCCTTCAGATGATGTTGGGACCACAACACCCATCACCCCTGAAGATTGGCCATACTGGGTGGGGTTGATGGTAATAGGAGCCCAACAACAATGAAGGTACAAGGTGGGAGAAGGATGCAGTAACAAGGCAAACAAAGAGTGCAATTAGTACCGCAACAGCTCAGTTTTGAAGATCAGTTTTTGTACTGGCGAGTCAGAACAGATTTGGGACACTTACTTGACAAGGCAAAACACCATTGACACCTTTTGTCACCCCCAGCAAACTGATGGGTCAGCGGGACTTAACCTGGGTGTGTGATATAGTAGGATGAAACAATGCATACTTCCATCAGCAGGACCCAAGAGGATTAAATAAAATAACACCAATGACTGCATGAATTGTGCAGCCAATGCTCATAGGATTATAGGGGGTCATAGGTACGAGTGGTTCAGTTTGATACATTACTCAAGCAACATAGCTGCCACTGAAGAATTGCCACTGCTTCACCAGAGCTACACACAATTATTACTCACGTGGACCAGCCAGATAGTAAGCTTGACTTGTTTTGTACCCCTCTGCAGGTTGCTATGGGGAAATTGCTATACAGTCCAGTTGCTCCATGTGTGATTTGCATGCATACATTACTTTTGCAAGGTGGTGGTTTTGTTGCCGCTATTGCAGTTATGTTGATCTGGTAATATATGACATGATTTCTGTGCAATATATGACATAATTTCTAATGGCCCCCTCCCCCCAAATTATGTTGTGTGGTTGATCCTTGAGGGATACAGTTTGTGTGTATCCACACCTCCCAGATGTAACATTAATTATCCCTTTGATTTTGCACATCTCCAGATTTTGTGAGGCAGCTTTTCAAAATCTAGATTTAAAATGTGCACTATAGAGCAAGCTGATGGACTATGCTGAAATGGCAAAGCTGACTGGAAAACTGAGAAATCAAGAGGACAAAAACTTTACAAAAGAATGGGTGGGGGGGATTATAAGTTATCCAAGAGACCACTGTAAGCAGATGGAAACATTGGCAGCATTTTGATTTCACTTGTAGTGTAACAATTATCATGGATAATATGGATTAATATAAAAGTTAGAGGTCGGAAGAAGATGCGGTTTTAAGTATTTTAAATGGGACTCCATGGAGGGGGTGGGGAGAAGTCCTGAGATTCAGAGAAATCTCTATATATGGATATATATTTGCTTTTTTATAACTTTGTATTGGTAAAACCAAATAAAGATAGTATAAGATAAAATAAGCATGCAGATACAAGTGTTCATGCAGTGCTGCTGCTTCTGTTGTTATTGTTGTTTTTTATTTAAAGAAAACATATTGTAGATTAATGTGGCGAGGGGATGGAATGGATTTGTGACTGAATGCAGGCAACATTGACACAGGCAACAGGGAGACAGGTCCATTCATCCCTAACTTTAACCTCATCCATTTTAACTGGAGTGATGTCAGGTAGCGAACCTGGGACTTTCTGCATGCAAAGGATGTGCTTGACTACTGAACTATCCTCAAAATGTTTGTATTGACAAACAACCCTGCCCGGCTGCTACAAAGCTGTGCTGTAGACCAGGACAATTTATCCTGGCAGGGGAAATCTAGGTCACAAGGGTTACAGATCATAGATTTCTCGTGGAACAGATTAACCAGTCAAGTAGCAAGAACAGTTTACCCTTAAATACCCCAAAGTTGAACCGGTGACCTAGAATGAAAGAGGCCTGTAATCCAGGATATATAAAGCCTCAGAGCCATTCAAGTAACCCCACACTGCCCCCTGAGTTTACAAGCAATTGTTCCGCAGAGTTAGCCTGTGGTGAAAAGTTTGTGGCAGCTTTGGTTTGTTTAACTCTCCTGGAACCAAAAGAAATCGTTCTGTAAGAGAACCACTTGGCTCTGTCACATGTGAAAAAGTGGCAATATTTCCTGCAATTTTAAAGTCTTTTCTTGACCATACCGGTACAAAAACCTAATCGTTGGATCCATAGAATGGGAGAGAGGGAGGGAGGGAGCAAGTGAGCTAGCTAGCTAGCTTTATTGGAAATACATTTTCAGCTTTGCCAAAGGCTTTTTTCTTCCCCCAGCAGCTTGGAAATATGATAAGGCTGAAAACATATTATAAGAGCAGAAAAGGTGCAGGGAAAGTGGGGAATAAAAGACAAGGAGGAAAATTAAGTTGCTGTGTCTGGTTCTCTTGGGTCCATGCGTACAGAATAGTTTTCCTCATGGGCCTGGCAGGGAAAAGGCTTTATGGTTTGGTACAATGCATGATGGGAGTCCCCAGTCTATACCAAGGTGGATTCATGTGTGTGTATGTGTGTTGTTTTATTTTATTTGTAATATTTCTTACCTGTTCCTTGTGGTAAGGTCCCAGGGTGGGTTAAAACAATGTAATAAATAATTAGAAAAACAAATACAACTGCTGCAATTATAAAACAAGTAAAACACTATTCCATATGGAACAGAAAAGCATAGATTCAGAAAAAGAGGTGGATCCCACAAAACAGAACAAAACCTTCACTGTGAAAGGGCAGGGGAAAGAGGTGTCTCCAAAGAAAGCTGTGCAATGAAGATGCTAAACATACCTATGTGTGGAGGATGTTCCACAAGTTAGGATCTGCCACAGAGAAATCCCTCTCCTTGGCCACCAGTCCTCACATTTCTGAGGGTGGTGGAATTACCAAGGGAGCCCCTTCTGCTTATCAGGTGTCTTAACACCTGAGAAGGTCAGTGGCGATGCAGATGGCCTTTCAGATATCTAGAACAATGTGGCTTGCATCTGGAGCCATACTAAGTTTAATCTGGTTGAAACCAATAAGGTATGTGTGTGCATTTAATCCAAAAGAAGAAATAAATAGGATACAGCCTAATTCACATTTACCGTATTTTTTGCACCATAACACTCACTTTTTCCCTCCTAAAAAGTAAGGGGAAATGTCTGTGCGTGTTATGGAGGGAATGCCTACAGGTGGCATGCCTACAGATTTTCCTCCTCTAAAAACTACGTGCGTGTTATGGTCGGGTGCGTGTTATAGAGCGAAAAATACGGTATTTTGAATTTGTTTTTGTTTTGTTTTTACAAATACAAATTAAAATGACTCCGAATAAAATAATAGTGGTGGGGAGAGTCAGTGTGGTGTAGTGGTTAAGAGCGGTAGTCTCCTAATCTGGGGAACCGGGTTCGCGTCTCCGCTCCTCCACATGCAGCTCCTGGGTGACCTTGGGCCAGTCACACTTCTCTGAAGTCTCTCAGCCCCACTCACCTCACAGAGTGTTTGTTGTGGGGGAGGAAGGGAAAGGAGAATGTTAGCCGCTTTGAGACTCCTTAAAGGGAGTGAAAGGCGGGATATCAAATCCAAACTCTTCTTCTTCTTGTATCCATTGCTGCTGCCTGAGGTGTTGGTAGCATGGAATGCCTTCCATCATCTTAGGCTGATAGTCCAACTACAAGCTATCTTGTCAACAATAACTTGGCAACAGTAATCTATGTTCTGGTTGGATTTCAGCAATGTGCTTTGTGTGAGGCTGCCACTGAAGAAGCTTCAATTAGTATAGAATGCAACCACCTGACTGTTGACAGATTCAAGGTGAGCGGATCATATACAGTGGCACCTCCGGTTGCAGACGGGATTCATTCTGGAGCTCCGGGCGGTTCCCTAGGTTTCCGCAACCAGAGGCACCGCTTCCACACATGCATGTGACTTGGTAGAGCGCTTTTGAGCATGCGCACGCAGCGAAACCCATGAAAATACTTCTGGGTGTGCCACGTTCGCATCCTGAAGGATACACAACCGGAGGTGTGCATATCCAGAGGTACCACTGTAACACCATTTTTTTTCCCCTAAATACACTGGCTTCCTGCATATTTCCAAACCCAGTTGAAAGTGCTGATTTCGAACTTTAAAATGCTTTATGGCTCAGAACCCCAATATCTTCTGGTATGCCTCTGCTGATAGGAACCTGTCTGGGCCCAGTGAAATCCTTCTCAAGGTCTCCTCTCTGAGGGAGTTTCAGAGGGTGGAGACAAGGCAGAGGGTCTATTCTATTGCTGCTCCCTGTTTGTTGAATGTTCTATAACTTCGCAGAGTTTTACATTCCCCTTTTAAATGTGCATCGGATAGCTGGTTGCAGGCTTGTGTAAGCCTCTCAGTATTAGATTTCACTCGGAGCGACACCATGACTCCAAGAGGCTGCATTTCTAAGCCTCTCTCTGTGAATATTAAATAAAAGGCATTGGTAAGAACTTCCCTTGTCTTATTCATTCCTGGCAGCCTACCATGGGGGTTAGATCCTCACATGCCTGATATGGGGGCTATTTCAGAGGGTTGTCATGGGGCTTTCTTGTTTCTGTGTTATGGTACAAAGTATGTATGCTTTTAACAATGTTGCAAGTCACTTGGAGACTTCTGGGTAACAAGTGACTAATAATAATAATAATAATAATAATAATAATAATAGCAGCAGCAGCATCTTGGGAAAACAGCCTGATCATTTCAATTCAATTCATTATTCAGAACCAAATTACATCTGTTAATAACAAATATCTATTGCAGAACTCTAAATAAGAATTCAACCCCCTTGTCATGGTTCCCTCTGAATCCTCTCCACCCCCCCCCTTTCTTCACTATAATGTAAGAACCTCTTAAATTGTCAGAATGAGCACCGTTGGGTCCAAATTGGACTCAGAACCAAGCTTTTGGACTTGGAACAAGGAATAGTTCTGCATGCCGAGCCCAAATCCTCATCCTCATCGAGCCAACGGAACTTGGCAACAACAACTCTCTTGTTCAGCTACAGCTTTCCAAATGGAGTTCCCAGGTGAAGCATACCTTGGACCTAAACCATGCCAACAAATTTCAACTAGTGCACAAATATATTTGTGAGAAGAGATGCATGCTGGTGCTATAATAAAACAGATTGTAATAAGGAAGCACCGATTTTTGATAAAGAAGTTCAATCAATTGAAAGTTACAGTCTACCTCAAATCTGCATGCCAACAAAGAGACAGCTGTTCTGTGGGTGGTCTGCTTTGTGGTCTCTAGCGCTGTGATCACACAGCCAGTATGCTAACTTACAAGCTCCCTCCTGAGAGAGAGCTCTGATTAGTCACAAGAGAGATTATTCTGAAAGCATCTCTGTAGCCGTTGCTTCCAAACAGTTTGGCATGTTGCCCGTGAACACCTGTCTTCAATACGCCTACAACACGGTGTTTCTGTACTGTCTGTAGAGAATTAATATGCTTCGGAATGATCTCTCTCCCCTCTATTTCTTGATATTTTGGGTGATCCCTAACTTGAATATGAATGCAGATGAGATCCATTGAATTCAATTGACTTCTGTAACTCAAGCTGATTAATTTCAATGTGTCTACTCTGTGATAAAGGTAAATCTCACCTGATGTGTTCTAGTCACAACCAGCATTAAACAGACCCTCTTTTCCAAGGCATATCTAGGGGGAAAGGAAATCTCTACATTTTACCCTGTCCCCAGTACATTAAACATGTTCTATAATTAATTCAGAATTCACAAAATGTCTTCAATAGAAACTTCATCACATATTTCCCAACAACAACAACAAAATAACCAGCAGATCCTTTTTTGTGTGTGATGCAATAATTAAGCTGGCTTGATTTTATGAGATCTGAAATGCATTTCTCCAATAGTACCAATGCTTCAAAAATGAAATCAATGGAAATGTAGAGGTGCTATTGTCATGTATACCCTAGTACTATATTACTGCATTGGATTATTTGCATTTCTCTTGAGAGATTTAATTATTTACAAGATTTACCAATAGTAATGGCATAGCATTGTAATTTATGACATTAATTGAATTTAAATTTGCAGAAATGTGAGGTAATGTACAGTAAGTTGTTAGTGCGCTGCCAAATGATGTAGAAGACATTAGCCAAGTTCTGACTTTAAGAATCCGTTATTGTTATTAATCATGTTTGTGTTCCATCCTCCTTCCAAGCAGCTCAGCATAGATGGAGTCGTTCATTTTATTCAAAGAATCATTGGAGTATGGGGATATGGAAGGAATTCAGTTTGGTTTGCACTTAATGTGAGCCTACCTAATTCAGGCCTAGTGCACAAATCCAAAAATTTGCATTTTCCCAGATTTTACAATGCACTTTTCCAGCCTCATCCACCCCCCCCCAAAGTGTGTAGAAGTGTGCTAAAACGCAAATATCAGTGAAGTTAATATACAACAAAAGGTATTCTATTAGGAAAAATGCTTGCAAGAAAAAGAGTGTAGCTGAACAGAAATACACAATAAAATGACAATTTTGTAACTTTTTTATAAAACAAATTTCATCAACTGAATCAGAAATGTGAACTGCAGTGAAGACCAGGAAAATGAGAAATGGAAAGTAACCAAGATTGACAGATTCATCTATGCTTACTTGAGGCACATTATTTATTTACCACTAACCTATTATATATATATATATATATATATATATATATATATATCCCATCACCTGTTTCTCTGAAGAACTTCAGAGGTGGCTAACAAACTTTAATAAAACAGAATAAAGCAAACTTAAACTTAAAGTAGCCTAGTAAAAAAAAAAGAAAAAAGATAAAGGACTCCTGACAATTAAGACCAGTCGCAAATGACTCTGGGGTTGCGGTGCTCATCTCGCTTTACTGGCGAGGGAGCCAACGTTTGTCCGCAGACAGTTTTTCCGGGTCATGTGGCCAGCATGACTAAGGCACTTCTGGCGAAACCAGAGCAGCACATACACGGAAATGCTGTTTACCTTCCCGCCGGAGTGGTACCTATTTATCTACTTGCATTTTGACGTGCGTTCAAACTGCTAGGTTGGCAGGAGCTAGGACCAAACAACAGGAGCTCACCCCATCGCGGGGATTCAAACTGCCGACCTTCCAATCAGCAAGCCCTAGGCTCTGTGGTTTAGACCACAGTGCCACCCATGTCTAGTAGCCACATAAATTAATAACTTAATACTGTTTTTTAATTATTTATTGGATTTCTTGCCCCTCCCTTCTCCATAAGGTAGCTTGCAACAATATTAAAACCAGCCAAAACAATTAATATCTATATGTCGTATATCTATATATGTCACAAACACCAAGTTAAAAAGGTGTGTCTTCAGCATATAATGAAAACTATCTAAGGAAGGTGCCAGGCACACCTTTGTGAGATGGGAATTGCACAATTTAGAGGCTGCCACAAAGAATGCAATCTCCTGGGTCTCCACTGCCTGAACTTCCAAGGGCAATGGAACTATGGAGATGTCCCCACTTGCCAATCTCAATACCAGAGAGGGTCTGTAGGGAAGGAGTTGATCTTGTTAGAATTCTTGCTCCATGATTGCAGTCATGAGATTGTTGTATATCACATGATGGTATATGTTTTGACTCCACAGAGTGGGAAGTGACGGAGACAGGATGCTTGTGTTACTGTGTTCTGTGAAGTGGGACTATTGTCCTTTGTTCTTTCTCTTTGCTGTCTGATGCTAGCGAGAGAGGGAGCCACGTGTGTTTATATGTAAATAAAGTAGATTAGCCAAAATGCTGAGTTACTGAGGTCTGTTACGCAAGCTGCAAAAACTCTGCAGATCCCTAAGTGTGCTGATGTCTGTTGGCATTGGTCGCTTTGATGTTCGGGCATAATAAAGCTTTTGAAGCTCCCGAATGTACGACCAGGAGGGAGAGAACATGCCAGTCGGGCATGTGTCTCTGCTAGGGTCCTACTCGAGTGTAGGATGAGCTCCTGACAGATCGTTCATATATTTGGAGCCTCTACCATTTTAAAACACCAATGCAAGCACCTGGAATTGAGCCTGTTTAAATAATTCAAGCAGCAGAAAGTTAAGAGAGAACTGAGCCAGCAAAAAGGTGATATAATTAAACAAAGCCCGCCCCCTCCCCCCGCCAAATCTGACTCTTAGATGACTGAAGAGGTTTAGTGATGGGGCTCCTTGGTCCTCACTCAACAAGGCATTATGTAGAATAGGAGTCACAACACAAAAGGCCGTGACTTCCGTTGTCACCATCCTCAAGTCCTAAGTTGACAATACTTGGAATTGCTACAAGCACTCAGGGTAAAACGAGTCCCTGGCCATTTTCTCTATTTGTTATTTATCTCCATATCTCTCTCTCTCTCTCTCTCTCTCTCTCTCTCTCTCTGGTGGATAAGTGTCCAGTCAAATATGATATCTACTTTGAAGTTTGGTCTTTGGTGCAAACTTTTTTTAAAAAAAATAAAATAAAATAAAATAAAACTGCTGGTATGGGGGTAGCGATTGAGATTGGGACTCTAGCATGGCAAGGATCAAGCATTTTACCCCTCCCCCTTCCTAGAGTACTGATTCAGCTCTGGGGTATCCATGTCCGCAATCTGCATGGGGGTAGGAAATTCTCATTCATTTCATTGTTTATATTTTCCTATGCAAATTGCATGAAGAAGGTGATCTGGATTATCTCTGTAATGGGAAACCAAGTAAACACTGGGGGATGCCTTGGTTCCCCCTGAGAATGTTGGAAAGGCAGGGGACACGGGTGGCGCTATGGCCTAAACCACCGAGCCTCTTGGGCATGGGTTGGCAAACTAAGGCCCGTGGGCCAGATCAGGACCAATGCCTTCTGGATCCGGCCCATGGATGGTCTGGGAATCGCCACGTGGATCGCCAGCGCGCACGTTCTTTCCCTCTCCTTCCCTCTCCCTCACGCGGTGGCAGCGGCGGCACCTCCTCCCTCCCTCCCTCTGCCTGGCTTCTCCCAGCCCTGCCTAGAGGAGGAAGGGAGCTGGGCTTTGTTGGTGCCCGCAGCAGCAGTGCTCGAGCGGCCACCATTTTAAGCAGCCCCTCTCCGGAGCTCTTTCATGCGCCGTTCATTGTCCCTCCGCTGCTGCCACCAACCCTGCTGCTCGCAAGACACAGGTAAGCATCCAGCGGGGCTCATGGTGCTCTTGCGTCATTCCCCCTCCCCCCCAAAATATAGTCCAGCCTCCCATAAGGTTTGAGGGACAGTGGACTGGCCCCCTGCTGAAAAAGTTAGCTGACCCCTTCTCTTGGGCTTGCCAACTGGAATGTCAGCAGTTCAAATCCCTGCAACAGGGTGAGCTCCCATTGCTCTGTCCCAGCTCCT
The DNA here is from genome assembly GCF_951804945.1 of Podarcis cretensis. Lineage (NCBI taxonomy): Eukaryota > Metazoa > Chordata > Lepidosauria > Squamata > Lacertidae > Podarcis > Podarcis cretensis. The sequence continues at coordinate 125,392,802 of NC_137170.1, forward strand.
ACCAACCTAGGATTCAAAAGTATGCCAGCATAAATAGATAAATAGGTACCGCTGCGGCGGGAAGGTAAATGACATTTCCGTGCGCTCTGGCACTTGTTATGGTGTCCCGTTGAACCAAAAGCGGTTTAGTCATGCTGGCCACATGACCCAGAAAACTATCTGCGAAGAAACGCTGTTTCCCTTGGCCTGAAAACGGAAATGAGTGCAGCAGGTGAGTCTGCTTTAGAATCCAACCTCGGCAGGTTCCTCACTCATCATTAGAAAAGATACACTAGAAAAACACAATAATTTATTGATCTTTGCAATGACACCGGTTCATCACACATAGGCCATTTCCGTATCTATGAACTGGTCATTAGTTTGTTATACACACCGCAGCTGAAATCAGCGAGTCTCACATGAGTACTTGTTTGGAGCTTGTCATTTCAATTATGGCACTTGTATTTTAGCACAACACTTCATTGTTAGTTTTTTCCAAAAATGAAAAAGCTCTCAGTAAACATGCTTTGTAAAAACCCATCTCTCATTGGCACTTAAATTGGCCTGAATGTATATTTTATTGTGATGATTGCAGCTTGGTTTGCACAAAAGCTTGGCAGGTTGAACTTAAATGATAAAAAAGTTGTGGATGTCAAACGCTTTCAGCATTTTAGAAGTGTGCTTTATATTTTTTCGAGTGCTGAACAAACAATTCCTCTATGGTCGCCCATTTACTCAATTTCCATATTCTACTGCTCTGTTTCCCTTTGTCTTACTTTAGCGTTGTCATCGTTTAGCACCAAGCACGTCTAATAAAACTAGTCTTAATGGGGAAGTGTCTGTTCTCCTCAGCTTACTCTTTGTTATTTTAAACAAAACAAACAACATAATTCAATGCCATATGATACATTGCCTCATATGCGTGCAACCTTGAGCCTATTAGAATGGTTGCCTTTCTTCGATTTTCATTTTAAACCACAAAGACATCATTTGAAGCCTTAGCCTACCTGGGTAATTGCTTTGATATTGATGGTATCTCATGAGGGCACACGGAAAAAAACATTTAACACTTAATGGGGCCGCCTTACGTAAGGGGATAATTGCATGCTATCAAATGTGCAAGGCAATGGGCTCCAGCTAAAAGCAATGTTCAGGATGAACCAAAAGTAAGTTGGGAAGGGCTTGGCATCTAGAAGGTTCCGGGTTCAATCCTTCAGCATCTCCAGGTGAGGCTGGGAGACTCCTGAGTGAAACCCTGGAAAACCACTGCTAGTCAATGTAGAGAGTACTGAGCCAGCGTGGTGTAATAATAATAATAATAATAATAATAATAATAATAATAATAAAAATAATAAAAATATTTATACCCCGCCCTCCCCGGGCTCAGGGCGGCTAACAACCAATAATAAAAACAAGTTGAATGAATACAACTTAAAAACAAGATTAAAATACAGCATTAAAACATTAAAATGCAGCCTCATCACAGGAGGAGAAAGGAAAAAAAGAAAGAGAGGGAGGGAATCAAATTGACTCCATGCCAAAGGCCAGGTGGAACAACTCTGTCTTACAGGCCCTGGGGAAAGAAATCAGATCCTGCAGGGCCCTGGTCTCATGAGGCAGAGTGTTCCACCAGGCCAGAGCCAGTGTTGAAAAAGCCCTGGCTCTGGTTGTGGCTAATCTAACTTCATTAGGGCCCGGGACCTCTAGGGTGTTGCTATTTATGGACCTAAAGGTCCTCCATGGGGCATACCGGGAGAGGTGGTCCCGTAGGTATGAGGGTCCTAGGCCGTGTAGTGGTCAGAGTGCCAGACGCACCTGGGAGACGAGGGTTTAAATCCCCACTCAGCCATGAAGCTTGGACAAGTTTCTCTCTCTCAGCCTGACCTACCTCACAGGGTTGTTGCGAGGATAAATGGGGAGGAACTATGCATATACCACCTTGGGCTCGTTTACTTGGAGGAAAAGTGGGATAGAAATGTAATAAAAAATAATAGTCCAATGAGTCTGATTCAGTATAAGGCAGCTAAGTATTAATATGACTTCATCGCAGTTTCAGTACCTCCTTCATCCTCATTTCCTTCTGATTCGGAGATGAGGATTCTGCAGCCCTCAAGATGATTCTGGAGGCAGCTCCCATCATTCCTGATCATGGGCTATGCCTGTCTGGACTGATGGTAACTGGAGTCCAGTGACTCTACATGGTTGAATGGCCTGTTGCAAAAGTATCGCCTCCTCCCAAGTGTTGCAGCCAGGGAATGGCGAAAGAACCATATACGTCAGGACTCTTCAGGACTTTTCCAACTTAGCAATAGCTTTACAATGGGCCGATTCATACAATCAGCGAAATCAAGTGACAATTTCCCCCCCTGCGTTGTGTGGCTGCAGGTTGATGGTAGTGAGTTTCCATGTTTAACAATTGCACCAGAGTTAGTTACCGTATTTTTTGCACCATAACACTCACTTTTTTCCTCCTAGAAAGTAAGGGGAAATGTCTGTGCGTGTTATGGAGGAAATGCCTACAGGTGGCATGCCTATGGATTTTCCTCCTCTAAAAACTATGTGCGTGTTATGGTCAGGTGCGTGTTATAGAGCGAAAAATACGGTAATTTGTTTTAAGAGCAAAGGCAAACTCCTTTCACAAAGAAAACTAATCGGCATGCTAATGTTGTTTGTGCAGCAGGATTTCTTTATTTTTATTTTACACAGTGGAATAGGACACATGCAAACCTGAAACAGCCGCTTCAGGATGGATGGTAAGCTACTGGAAAGTCAGTGCCACACAACCTTCTGAAAAACAGCTGAGTGGTAATATTTGGGAGACCGTGAAGATGGACAAACTTACTCAGCATGTGTAAACAAGGGATCCCATTGATGCCATGGTTTCTGTATATCTCTTATGTGGGCACCCTTCAAGTTTCTGGGCACCTGTGCATCAAGAACAGCTATGTAACTTACACACCCACATTCAATATTGAGTGAGTTTGCTTCCTCCAGGGCCATGTTCAAAAAGTGGTGGTGGGGGATGAGTGTTCAGACCCCTGGGCTCTCACTTGTGGGGTGCCTCAGGGTTCTGTCCTCTCCCCCATGCTTTTCAACATTTACATGCAGCCGCTGGGAGAGATAATCAGGAGGTTTGGGCTGGGTGTTCACCAGTATGTGGATGATACCCAGCTCTACCTCTCTTTTAAATCAGAACCAGTGAAGGCGGTGAAGGTCCTGTGTGAGTGTCTGGAGACGGTTGGAGGATGGATGGCGGCTAACAGATTGAGGTTGAATCCTGACAAGACAGAGGTACTGTTTTTGGGGGACAGGAGGCAGGCAGCTGTGGAGGATTCCCGGGTCCTGAATGGGGTAACTGTGCCCCTGAAGGACCAGGTGTGCAGCCTGGGAGTCATTTTGGACTCACAGCTGTCCATGGAGGCACAGGTCAAATCTGTGTCCAGGGCAGCTGTTTACCAGCTCCATCTGGTACGTAGGCTGAGACCCTATCTGCCTGCGGACTGTCTTGCCAGAGTGGTGCATGCTCTAGTTATCTCCCGCTTGGACTACTGCAATGTGCTCTATGTGGGGCTACCTTTGAAGGTGACCTGGGCACTACAACTAATCCAGAATGCGGCAGCTAGACTGGTGACTGGGAGCAGCCACCGAGACCATATAACACCGGTCTTGAAAGACCTACATTGGCTCCCAGTATGTTTCAGAACACAATTCAAAGTGTTGGTGCTGGCCTTTAAAGCCCTAAACGGCCTCAGTCCAGTATATCTGGGCGTCTCCACCCAGACACTGAGGTCCAGCACCGAGGGCCTTCTGGCGGTTCCCTCACTGCGAGAGGCCAAGTTACAGGGAACCAGGCAGAGGGCCTTCTCGGTAGTGGCGCCCTCCCTGTGGAACGCCCTCCCACCAGATGTCAAAGAGAACAACAACTACCAGACTTTTAGAAGACATCTGAAGGCAGCCCTGTTTAGGGAAGCTTTTAATGTTTATGTTTGGTGTATTGCAGTATTTTAATATTTTTTTGGAAGCCGCCTAGAGTGGCTGGGGAAGCCCAGCCAGATGGGCGGGGTATAAATAATAAATTATTATTATTATTATTATTATTATTATTATTATTATACCAGTCTATGGAACTGTTGGGGCAGCCATGTTTTCCCCCTTGCATACAAACCACCTGGGACAAAGAGGACGGTATCCCATCACATCACTCCCAAAGTTCAGGGGGCATTTTCAAGGTGCTGATGAAGTTCATCATTAGCTGCATTTTCTAGCCGCTCCAAGGGACTAAAGAACCTTGAGTGGAACAGCTTCCATGTAACGCTTCTCTTATAACTCTTGTCTGATACCCAGCTGGTGAAGATAAACTCTCCTGTACCAACAGAACAGGGGTGCACAGAAGCTGCAAGTCACTGAGGCATCGGAATGGCTGGCTAATCCATTTTCCACTGGCCCGGAGTGTCATTTCCATCAAGGGAGGGTAAAAATGTCTCTAAAGGTTATTTCTAGCTAGCTAGCTAGAAGCTTTTAGCTTTATTAACAGCGTGATTCACAATGGCACCTCTTATTTTCACGCTCCTGGTTGTCATGCTAAATGGATTCCAAAACATTCCCCTCTTTTTCAACATGGATAAGCCACTATTTCCTTCCCCTCCCCGACTGACCCATGAGATGCAGTAGCAACCAAAGAAACATACGAAGGTCAAAAATGTCCTGAAAGGCAGGGGGAAAGAGGCACCGATCGAAGTTCATTTTTAACTAGGGAGCCCAAGAACGGGTCACGCTATGGTTCATTTGGAAGTGAAACCCTTCTTCCCAGCGAGTCAAATGTCAGAGAACTAGCCATCATTAAAGAGATGCCATGTGCAATGATAACGGAGAAAGGCAATTGTGAAAGCTATTCTGTAATCCATAAATGCATTTCTAAGGCCAGTGAGGAGTAGAGAATGAGTTTGTTAAAGATGTCAATAGGCCACCCTGTGATCAGCCAGTGACTCAGACCCTGTGCAGTGGGAGAAGGCATTCCCTTTTGTTCTCTAAATTCAAAGGAAGCGAGAGTCTTGCACTTCGGCACAGCTTGCGATTTTGTTCAGAAGGCTTTGAAGGCAAATGAATTCAAGGGAAAACAGTTGTCGTGCCCCCCCCCTCAAATAAAAGAATATTCAGGGCAGTGTGACTGAGGAGTTAATAAAAAGGTGTTATCCCTCTCTCTTTTGCCTTCATATACAAGCAAAGAAAGGTGCAACCAGACAGCATTCAGTTGATGCCCAGATCACCTCCAAGGGTGGGAAAAAGTGTAAGTCTTGCTGTGAAAAGCTTTTCTGCCGTGTTGAAAACATCGATACCACATGCCGCGGCCAGCACTCTCAGAGAAATAAATATTGATTCCCCTCCTCCTTGAGACTTACCAACGGCAGTCAAATGTCTCCCTAAACTCTGGGGTTGTTGTTTTCAATGTTTTCTAGGTGACAGACTCTCTTTTCTCCCGTTGTTTTGTTGTTCTCCCACTTTTTTCTTCTTCAAAACATTCCATTTTTTCGCAGCAGGAGAGCCTGCAAAGAACCAGTCATGAGCCGTATGAATCTGCCTTTAGAGTGTTACTATGGAGAAATGCCTCTTGTCTTGACAGATTGTGTGTGTGTGTGTGTGTGTGTGTGTGTGTGCATGTGCAGAGGAAAGACCTATATCAGGAGTGCCAGGGACTGACTGGATAAGCTGCTGCCTGACTGAGAGCCCCTCAGGGAGGACTTAGAATCATAGAATCATAGAGTTGGGAGAGACCACAAGGGCCATCGAGTCCAACCCCCTGCCAAGCAGGAAACACCATCAGAGCACTCCTGACATATGGTTGTCAAGACCTCCAAAGAAGGAGACTCCACCGCACTCCTTGGCAGCAAATTCCACTGTCGAACAGCTCTTACTGTCAGGAAGACAGTAATGTTTAGGTGGAATCTTCTTTCTTGTAGTTTGGAACCATTGCTGCGTGTCCGCTTCTCTGGAGCAGCAGAAAACAACCTTTCTCCCTCCTCTATGTGACATCCTTTTATATATTTGAACATGGCTATCATATCACCCCTTAACCTCCTCTTCTCCAGGCTAAACATGCCCAGCTCCCTTAGCCGTTCCTCATAAGGCATCGTTTCCAGGCCTTTGACCATTTTGGTTGCCCTCCTCTGGACACGTTCCAGTTTGTCAGTGTCCTTCTTGAACTGTGGTGCCCAGAACTGGACACAGTACTCCAGGTGAGGTCTGACCAGAGCAGAATACAGTGGCACTATTACTTCCCTTGATCTAGATGCTATACTCCTATTGATGCAGCCCAGAACTTAGACCCCAAACCGTGGTGGTGGGACACTGGGGAGCAATACGGGGAATGGACGAGCTGGGAGGTGCTAGTAGTAGGAGGTTTGAGTGATCAAAGGCAGTCAGAAGGAGGAGGCCCTTCCAGGATAGGGCTGGAGCCTGAGAGTCTCCATGTGAGCATAGACTCAAAGAGGAGTCAGAGGTTTCCCCTGCTACCCAACAGCTGAATAGTCCTGGGGTGGAGGAAGGGGTGTGCAGTGGGGGTGGGTTGCCCAGGGTGTCACCACTGAGGGGGGTGACAAAATGCCGGGCGGCACTCACCGTGGGGCCTGCCGTTTGCCCGAGCCACACATCTCTCCTGGGAGTGATGTGGTGGCTTGGGTGCCCTCAGGCTTTGCGCTGCCCCAAACGGTCTGTCCGCAGTCTCCCCCTCAGCTGTAGGGCAGCGGAGTGGGAAGAGGCAGGGAGACCCCCCACGGAGCGTCCTGCCCTGGCTGGCCATGCCCCTGCAGGCAGCTGGCCCTGCCCCTGGGCACGTGCACCGCCCCAGGCACCCAATCGACTTGCTCCGCTGCTAGCTAGCTCTCCTCCCCTCTGACACCCCTCTCAAGGAGAGTCCTGCACATTGCTGAGCAACAGGCCACCTCCTTGTCACCTGGGCAATCTATTGCTTTAAGCATTTCCTTCCCAAACTGATTGAAACTGAGCCTGGCTGGAAGAGAAGACCCTGAAGCGATGGAGCACAGTGTAATAAGATTGGAGAGGAATCATCTCCCCTCAACTGCACGTATATTTTGTTGTGTCACCAAAAATGACACACTCACATTCATTGATATTTGAATGCAACCAACAGGCAGGGAAAAGATTTCAAGGCCAGTGCTGTGTAGTGCATACTGCTAGACTAGGACTTTAAGAGACCCAGGTTGAAATACCCATTTAGCTATGAATCTCATGGGGTAACTGTGGGCCAGGGACTAGTAGAACCTACCTGTGGCGATCACACAGGGCCCCCGGACGTTTGACGGTCTATTGACCCTGTGCCACCACTGCAATTGCCTTTTCCACTGCCACCACCCCGTAGCTCACGGGGACACATGGAGTCCAGTCAGTCGTTAATATTAATCAAGTTTATTTTTAAATGCAGGAACAAGCTTATGGTTACAGTTAATTTTTCTTGGCAGTTTCTTAATCTTAGTTCCTAACAACTTCAAACTGATTATTCCCATCTATCTGACTCCACCTAACAATTCCTCTCACTCTCTCACAATACAACTTTACCAACCCACACCTAATCCTGCCTCTTCATTCTTCAACTCCCAAACCTCAACTGACTTTCAAAACCTTCCACTTTAACGTTTACTCCCCCTTTGCATTCCCACTGGCCAATCACATTCTCACTCATTTAACCCTTCCCTAATGACCCACCTAGGAGGCAAACACCACACTACCTCTCAATGCTGACCTTAATTTCTTGGGGGGAAGTGAGATGCAATAGCCAGGATAGCTCAGTTGGCTAGATAACGATAAGGTTGCAGGTTCATTCCCTGTATGGGGCAACTGCAAATTCTTGCATTGCAGGGGGTTGGACTAGATGATCCTCAGGGTCTCTTCCAGCTCTATGATTCTGTGAAATAAAACTAGTGGGAAGCACCCAGCGTTGCTTAGCAATTCTAAGGCGAAATCACCATCATCATAATCACTAGTGCAGTTTCAAAATCAGTGTATAAACGCCTTGCAGTTTTGAAAGGCTCAGTTTATATGCAGAAAAACTTTCTCCCTGATCTCAGGAACCACCATGCAAAATTGTGCTAGTAACAACTTAAGTGTCTAAATGTATAGAGAACAAAGAGATAAACAACTTTCCCCAAATATATATGGTTCCTCCTGCGTGTTTGGCCCTAAGACACACTAGCATTATGAAAACAGATTCCACTATTTCTGAACTGTTAAGTTGTGGGTGAACATATCAGATGACACAGAGATTCTTCAAACAGCTCTTGTTTATTCACAGGCCCAGAACAGAACTGAACGGAAGGGTTCAACCAGCCTGCTTATATAGAGCTCCACTAGAACGCAACAGTAACTGCTTTCTGTAACTATCCAATCACTGAATGTCACTTTCAATCCCTTATTTGCATATGTGGACCTGAGTGAAAACTATCTGCAGTATCCCCCTGCTGGCCCAGGGTGAGAACTTCAGTACATAACATGAACCATTACTGTCTCCTGATTATTATACTTCTGCTCAGTGCTTTTTTTTCTTTAAAATATGTTTAGGGGTACTCTCATTTTCCTACTCATATTGAAATACTGTCCCTCAATGAGTCCAAACTTAGATTCACAAAATGTTTAGGGGTATGCATTCCCCCAGAAAAAAGCACTGCTTCTGTTTTGCTGAAGAACACAGCATCCAAGTTTAACCCTTAGCGCAGATGGAGCATTTCAAAATTAGCAAACACGAGGAGCATGCAAAACAGCACTTAAGTATGTGCTCTGTTGGCCATTTTAATATGTTCTCCCCCCCTTCACAGAGTCTCAAAAACCTAACCAATTTTCCAAAATGCAATCAACACCTACTTGACTTTTCAGAAAGATGTGTTTTGAAATTATTGGAGAACATAACTCAGTAATGTCAAGTATGCTTGAGTTTCATTTTAGATAGCCATTTGGTTCAAATAAACCTGACTATAATTATGGAAATATAATTTGATTTTAATTCCATGTTGAAAGTTTATCGTTTCCCCCAATTTGATAGCCTGTTTCAGTGATCTCTCTCTCTCTCTCTCCCTCCCTCCCTTCCTGTGTGTATATTACCTGAATGCTGCTCACAGGAACTTTCAGCTGGAGTTGCAAATCTCTCTAGCAATATAAACCTATCTGAGCACTGCTGTTAAAAGACATTTAAGTCAAGGGGTGGAGCACAAAGCCAGTCTGGCTTTGGAAAAAGTGGAAATAGTGGGGAAAGGGTAGAGCCTCGTGGCTTGTAGCAAAACCAAGTGTTTTAGCATATGAAATGTTTTCTTATTAATAATAATATTTTTATTAGACTTTCATAACTTTAACCAATTAATTTCGCATTTGTTATACATTTCTCTTTTAATTGACTTCCCACTTTCACAAATGAAATGGTTTTTTTTTAGGATCTGAAAATGGAGATCAGTGGTTCTGGGATCTTGAGTCAGAACCAAGCACAAAAACTGCCTTTTCAGCTAAAATCTGAACCTTTTTTAAAAAAGTGATAATTGCTCCTTTCTTGACAATTGGCAAAAGCACAACAAAATTGTTGCCCAAAACCTGATTCACTGGTAAGTTTGTTTGCTGTCTTTTAAGGTTCAGAATCCTACTCTGTTTGCATTAAATAAAAGCCTAGCAATGGCAGAATCAACTAGATTACAGTGGTACCTCGGGTTACAGATGCTTCAGGTTACAGACTCCACTAACCCAGAAATAGTACCTCAGGTTAAGAACTTTGCTTCAGGATGAGAACAGAAATCGCACAGCAGCGATGCAGCAGCAGTGGGAGGCCCCATTAGCTAAAGTGGTGCTTCAGGTTAAGAACAGTTTCAAGTTAAGAATGGACCTCCAGAAAGAATTAAGTTCTTAACCCGAGGTACCACTGTACATGTAATCAGTGTGTGTGTGTGTGTGTGTGTGTGTGTGTTAAGGCATTCATATACTTTTTTTCAGGTGGACTGCCACATAGTGTTTTAACTAGATGGCTACACCAATATGCATCAATTTCTTAAAGTTACAGTAAAATGGAAGAGACAACTTGTTTGTGTAAAGGTGGTTGTTCCCGCTTTTTCTCACTCCTCTCAGGGCAAGATAGCTCAGCAGGCGCTCCCCTTATCTCTCTCTCTCTCTCTCTCTCTCTCTCTCTCTCTCACACACACACACACACACACACACATACCATGTAAGCCAAAGAAACCAAGGAAGATCATTACAGTCATCTCACAAGAAGAATAATGAAGTAGCCACTGAACAGGCAGCTCTCTTATATACCCTCCTCGAAAGAGATGGACTTGGGCAATATGGTACCCTGAGCAAGAACAAAATTTGGCACCCCTACCCCCAAAATATTTCTTATTTTCACAATACAGTGATACCTCGGGTTACATACGCTTCAGGTTACATATGCTTCAGGTTACAGACTCCGCTAACCCAGAAATATTACCTTGGGTTAAGAACTTTGCTTCAGGATGAGAACAGAAATCGTGCAGCAGTGGTGAAGCGAAATTGACCATGTGAATAATCAAATTTGTGAATGAGTAAAATGTGGTCATTCTGGGGGGATGAGATGAGGTGAAGCAAACTGACAAGGTGTGAGTTGAGCTTGATAGATTCAAATTATCTCTAGAGATTATTGTGGAATATATTATTTGGGAGGAGGGTTTTGTTTTGCCAGTGAATTAGCATTGCAAAAGATCCACACTAAACAAAACATCCGAACGTGAAGGAGGAAACAGGTTTGTCTGACTTTTATTTTATTTTATTTTATTTTATTTTACCACTACCATAACATGCTGGATAAACTTTTCATTGTACATTTTAAATACTGCCCCCTCTACAGTGCTCGGAGGTTTGGAATGATTTATTTGTATTCATGATTACTAAAGACTTTAGCACAGCCATTTTCACCATATGAAGAGTTTCAGAACAGCAATTTTCCAGTGGCCTCAAGTACTGCATCCACTTCATTCTCATGCATATTATATGTGTGTCAAAGGAACCTAAAGGAATGGATTGGATGCCTTAAACAGATAGGGATATTAAAATGCTGGAGGATTAATAGAAGCAGTCATCAACACCCGCAAACAGCTTTCTTAAGGGGACTGAAGTGGGTGGAATCTTTCCTTTTGGTTTGTTCACTTTGCAAGACATTTGATACACACTAACTGTTATGACAAAGATACAGCTGGCGCTGTGGTCTTGGGCTTGCTGATCATAAAGTCAGCAGTTTGAATCCCCGTGACAGAGTGAGCTCCCATTGCTCTGTCCCAACTCCTGCCAACCTAGCAGTTCGAAAGCATGCCAGTGCAAGTAGATAACTAGGGAGCACTGCAGCGGGAAGGTAAACAGCATTTCTGTGCACTCCAGCACTCATCACAGTGTCCCGTTGCGCCAGAAGTAGTTTAGTCATGCTGGCCACGTGACCCAGAAAGCTGTCTGCAGACAAACACTGGCTCCCTCGGCCTGAAGCAAGATGAGCACCATACCACATACAGTGGTACCTCTGGTTACGTACTTAATTCGTTCCGGAGGTCCATTCTTAACCTGAAACTGTTCTTAACCTGAAGCACCACTTTAGCTAATGGGGCCTTCTGCTGCTGCGCCACCACTGCGTGATTTCTGTTCTCATCCTGAAACAAAGTTCTTAACCCGAGGTATTATTTCTGGGTTAGCGGAGTCTGTAACCTGAAGCTTATGTAACCTGAAGTGTATGTAACCCGAAGTACCACTGTAATTAAGTTTCACTGGACTTAACTGACTTGGAAAGCTGTCTGCAGACAAGCGCTTGCTCCCTTGGTCTGAAGCAAGATGAGTGCCGTACCCCATAATCAAGTTTGACTGGACTTAACCGTCCAGGGGTCCTTTACCTTTACTTTACTATGAAACAGGTGGTCTAATCGAGGATGACCACTGTAGGCATTATTCTTTAAGTGCACATGTGTGTATGTGTTTATGAAATCTCAAGCCTAATGCCTGTGCATTGTATATCAGGTCTTCATGCATGTAGAGCAGAATAGCTCAGGCCATATGCCCCAAACTGCAATGCATAAATTGTGCAGATCATTGCTGACATCTGTCTGTCTCGGGAGACAATGGAAGAGTGCGCCTTCAAGGGTGAAACCACATCACTTGAGAGTTACAGCTCCTGCTTTGGCTATAGAGACCAATGTGGGAGAGACATATTTTGTTTCAGCTGGGGCTGATAAAGATGTCCATTTGTGATGATGTTTCTTCTTTCTGCACTCTTCCCAGTGGTCATTTCTCCCCTGGTCACTGCTCTTGGTATACAACCTGAGTGACTGTCTCCTGGCACTGTGATCATCTGCAAGGGTTTCCCACATGGTGGGGTTAATGTCGCCAGCCTTCAGGTCATGTTTGCAGACATTTTTGTAACACAAACAACTTTGTTATTTACGCTTATCTGGGTCTACACATTGTGTGTAATCTGAAGCGTATGTAACCCGAGGTACCACTGTAATTAAAAGCCCAAATGCTAGCACTTAGACGATGGGCAAAACTACATGTTACACCTGGATTCATCTCATGGTATTCTGATGATGGTTTTGTTCAGGAGTTAGTGGAACCAGAATATCAGTAGGTGGATTGTATGTCCAACCCTGATGCTGATGTTTCAGCCGCAGTTTTCTTCTGCATAAGTGGACTTTCCTGTACAATAAGGGGCTAGTTGGCTTTTCACTTGTAATGTCTTTAGGACATTCAAAGTTTCCCAGGAGGCAAAGATGAAAGGTCTTGAGATGGTTACCTATCATGGATGTTATTCCAGTGGCTGACTAGGCTTGCTGTATACAAACCTCACATTAACCTTCTTATCACAGGACAAATGTAAGGATACGAAAGACTGTCCTCAGCCTTATTGAACTAAAACCTCTTCTTTGTTTCATGTTATCAAGATTTATTCCAAACTATGTTTTTGGTGAAACGTACTAACAACTACAGGTTCTGCAAAACCTTGAGAGATGTTGGTAGTCCAAAACCGTTCTTGGTTCCCTATTTATAGGTTGTCTGTTTGTCTAGTGTATGCCGTCCAGTGGCCTAAATCAGGGGTCAGCAAGGTTTACCTTGCCTGGGATGGCTCACGCCAGCGGAGATCACTCTGTGGGCCAGTTTGCATGCACAGCACACCCACGATTTCTGGCATCTGCGCAGACACGATTTCCGGCGTCACAGAAGTGAGCCCCCGCGCTGTGCCAGTTTAGCACAGCATGTGGGGACTTACTGAGTGGGTGGTTTGGTTCAGGGGTGGCTCATAGGCCAGTTAAACAATCCCTGTGGGCTGCTTGTGGGCGATGGGCCTTAGGTTGCTGACCCCTGGCCTAAATCAAGCAAAGTCTTGTCAAGACTCTGGTCTGAACATTATTGTGTGGCAATAATTTTTCAGACTTCTAAAAAAAGGTGACAGTTTGGCTCACAAGACCCATTTCCCAAACCATGTCCACCTGCCTCACACCTAACATCATATTAGATGTCAGTTGAGGAGCATGCAGCTGTCAATGCGCAACCAGGAGCCTTACAGTGCACTTGCATTTGCCAACATTGTTAAGGGAGGCTCATTCTCACCACTGATCAGCTGGGATTGGCTATATCAGTGGTTTTCAACCAGTGTGCCGTTGCACCCTGGAGTGCCTTGAATTACGGTGAGGGGTGCCACGAGCAACACTGGCCTCTGTCCCTCTTTCCTTCCCTCCCTTCTCTGATGCCCTCTTGCATCACTGCCTCCCCAAGGCTTGCACAGCTGTTTATTGCAGCAGCTCTGGCTATAAGCTCCGCAGGCGAATGGTGCCTCTGGGGCTGGCCAGGAGATGCTTTCCAGGCCCCAGTGGGGGCAGTGTGAGGAGGTATCTACTTGGGGTGAGTGGGGAGCAGCTCACAGACTGGGGTGGCAGTTGCAGCTCCCCAGAGGGCTCCTAAGGAAAGGGGAGAGGAGAGGAGGCTGAGGGAACACTCCACAAGGGAGGGTAAAAGGGGTGAGAGGCTGCCAGCTCTGCAGGCAAGGGGTGACATAACTGGGCTCCTGAGCCCCACAAGGGTGCTGCAGAAAGAATGTAGTTGGTCAAGGGAGCTGTAGCCTCAAAAAGGTTGAAAACCACTGTGCTATACCATTGAGGTCCCTGTGGGATACTCAGCAGTGCAACTGGCCATTGAAGAAAAGTGGCGCTTGATCTAAGAACCGGTGCCAACTAACATGTGCTCAGTTCAAGCTCCCTTGGATAAGCTTCGCTACGGAAAATCCAGGAGCGCAGCTAGCCCTTGCAGAAAATCAGGGTTGGAACTGAGTGCCTACCAACTGACACAATCAATGTGAACCAGCTTGCCCTCTGTATCCAAGGACTGGAAACATAACTCACCCAATCACGCAGCCGTTACAAAGATAGCACCGGGAGCATATTATTGCATTGACTCAAAAGTCAAATGGACAATAAAATGCAGGCTTTTGATTCATGACAAAAGGTCTTTCTTTGTCAACAGATTTAAAGCAAGCTGATTTAGACTTTTACTGCATTTCTCTTTCCTCACCCTTTTCTCCAGACAGGTCATCTTTGACCATGGAGCAATAAATTCAGAGTCAAAGAGGCAATTAATACAAAGGCCAATACCAGACGCTTGCCCAAGACATCTCCACTATATTTCATTATCCCAGCCCACAAGCAAAGCCATTTTTAAGTTAAGTGGTAGATGTGATGCCTTGGTGTTATGCATTTTTAAAAAATGCAGGTAACAATGAGTGGTATCCTGTGGACACCATACCGTAAATTCCTGATGGCTTATGGTCAGTCATCCAGTGCTATTTTCTTTTTCTTTTTTTTAAATAATATTTACTAAAGTTTTGAAAGTTACAGAAAGGAAAAAGAAAAAAAGTTAAACATAACAAAACCATACAATACAATATAGAAACAAAAATAGTACATAAAACAAAAAACAATTAAAAAAAGAAAAAAGAAACACAACCTATACTTTCAATTATTAACTTTCTTTTACTTGTTTCAGCAACCTCCTCACACCTCCCTTTTTTTGTATTCCACTTCGATTAATTGTTTCATCAAATCCTTTCCATCTTCCTCAAGCTTCTGTCCTATCATTTAACTCAACCAATTCTGACATTATTTTTTCCTTTAATCCAATTACAATCTATTATACTTAATTCTTTATAACATTTCTGCTAAGGCCATGTAACTTCATTCCAACATCCTTCTAACATTCATTAATTTTACAATGTTTCTGTAAATAGTCTTTAAATTTCTTCCAATCTTCCTCCACCGACTCTTCTCCCTGGTCTCGGATTCTGCCAGTCATTTCCGCCATTTCCATGTAGTCCATCACCTTCATCTGTCATTCTTCCCGGGTGGGTAGATCTTGTGTCTTCCAGTACTTTGCAATCAGTATTCTTGCTGCTGTTGTAGCATACATCCAGTGCTATTTTCTGTGGGTGGTCTTCTAGGTAGGAATGGAAACACTGAAGTAGAAGGCCATCAGTTTCCCGCACATAGAGCCAGTCCAGGAAGATACCACGATTAAAGCTATCAAAAGCTGCTGCGTAGGAGCAACAGGGTCACACTCCCTCATCCCTCTACTGATAAAGTTCTTTCGCCAGGGTAACTCAGTCCCAACATCAGGTTGAAAAGGGTCAAGAAAACTGGTATCCTCCGAGAATATCTGCAGTTGTGCCACCGCTACTCTCTCCATCACTTTACCGAAAGTATTAGCTGCCCTTAACATGGCTGCTGGGGGGGAAATGTAAAGGTAAAGGACCCCTGACAGTTAAGTCCAGTCGCAGACAACTCTGGGATTGCTGTGCTCATCTTGCTTTACAGGCCGAGGGAGCCAGTGTTTGTCCGCAGACAGTTTTTCTAGGTCATGTGGCCAGCATGATTACGCCGCTTCTGGTGCAATGGAATACTGAAACCAGAGCAGCGCATGGAAACGCCGTTTACCTTCCCGCCAGAACGGTACCTATTTATCTACTTGCACTGGTGTGCTTTTGAACTACTAGGTTGGCAGGAGCTGGGACAGGGCAACGGGAGCTCACCCCGTCGTGGGGATTTGAACCGTCGACCTTCCGATCGGCAAGCCCAAGAGGCTCAGTGGTTAAGACCACAGTGCCACCTGGAAGACATGGCCAATTGGCACACTGATTTGGGAGGGGTGTGGCTAGCATTCATTCAACACACGAGGGACATTTGTGTTTGTACACCTTTGTAGTTTCTATAGTTGCAATGAGACTAAAGCTAGCTAAATGAGTTCACTCTAGGCCTTGGACAACTTCCACTTTACCCAGACTATCTCAGACATTTTGTTGCACTTCTGCAGTCTCTCATCCATCTCACTGAATTGAACTGATATGCTGAAAAGACTCAAAAGGATGTGTATGATACCGGCTTATTTGCCTTATCTTAAAGCCTCCATTAGTCCTAACCACATATTTTAGATACACTTTCTGATGTATGAAAGGCATTGCTTGGAATCAAATCTCTCTGGGGCTAAACTCCTTATGTGAAATAAATCAATTCCTCTAAATGTTGCTCATTTCCATCTTGCCTAACCAGGATCTTTCTGTGGTTGACCGTATGGTTTCTGACTTGACACGCCAACAACCCCATTCTATCATTCCTTTGTCCAGGAACATGCCTCATTCCCTTTGGGTCATTCTTGACAATGTATTTGGGCTGATGGCATTTGTATGCCAATCACAACATAACGTGCTCTGGGAGGCTTACAAAATGTTTCGGACTGGGTAACCTTATCTGGATTAAAATATTTTTTGAGATCTAAAGTAATAATAAGTAAGTAAGTAAGTAAGTAAGTAAGTAAGTAAATGGTAATATCCATTGAAATAAAATAAACATTGTACACTTGGGTCCATTGATTTCAGTGGGTTGGCTCTGAGCATGCCTTATCTCGAGCCTTAGCACTAACCACCAGTTACAGTGGTACCTTGGTTTAAGAACAGCTTAGTTTATGAACAACTTGGATTAAGAATTCTGCAAACCCAGAAGTAGGTGTTTTGGTTTGTGAACTTTGCCTTGGGAGCAGAATGTGTTCCACTTCCTGTTGAGGGTGTTCCATTTGTAAATTGAGTCCCCCGCTGCTATGGGAAAGCACACCTTGGTTTAAGAATGAACTTCCAGAAAGGATTAAGTTCATAAACCAAGGTACCACTGTACTTGGAAATGATCACATTAGCATTGGCAGTAGCAGTAGTGGTAAGTCACTGACCTTAGATTCTGATGAAAAGGGGTGAGAAGATCCATCGCTTCTTCAGCCTGGAATTCTGTGAACCAGTGTTAGTTCTACGCTGTGTATGTAGTGACACAATTAATTTGTCAGAGCTACATGTTGTCATTATGGCCACTAACACAGATAGTTTAGAAAAGGGATTCCACAAATTTATGGGGGATAAGACCTTCCAGTGGCTATTAGACACGATAGCTCCATATACAGTGGTACCTCAGGTTACATACGCTTCAGGTTACATATGCTTCAGGTTACAGACTCTGCTATCCCAGAAATAGTGCTTCAGGTTAAGAACTCTGCTTCAGGATGAGAACAGAAATTGTGCTCTGGCGGCGCGGCGGCAGCAGGAGGCCCCATTAGCTAAAGTGGTGCTTCAGGTTAAGAACAGTTTCAGGTTAAGAACAGACCTCCGGAACGAATTAAGTACTTAACCCAAGGTACCACTATGCAGAGATCTCTGAATACCAGATGCTGCAAACAACCAGTAGGGAATTGCCATCTCTTTCATCCTTTGCTTTTGAACACCTGGACACATCTGGCTAGTCAACCATTGACAAGATTCCCAATGGAAAGACTATACTGCAGTCAGACTTCTGGTCTACTTCCAATCATTGGGGAGCAAGATTTTGATGTAACATATGTCCCTCTTTTGGATCCTCTTTTCTTGTGTTTGCATGCTAGTGCTTATGAGCAGGTAGAATGGCATCCAGAATGTACCAGTGAAATTCCAGAAATTCCAGATCCTAGATTGAAAAACAGTGGGAAGGAAATTAAAGGCTGGACAATTTGAGGGGGGAAACAAACAAAACAATGCCCCAGTACATTCTGAGTGATGTCCTTGTTCAGGTATAAAAGGTGCGAGGCACTTTCAAGATGTTGCTGAACTACAACTCCCATCATCTCTGGCTATTGACCATGCCTGCTGGGACTGAACATCTGATGGGCTAAAGGTTTCCATATATGAAATATAACTTCAAAATCATAATAATGTGAAAGTAAGGTTAGAGATGGGAACGCGATGCCTGACATTGCAAGTCAATCCTCATGTTTATTTGCTGGACCCAACCCTATTTAATAATAATAATAATAATAATAATAATAATAATGTTTTTAATATTATGTTGGGCTGGTCAGATCCCAACAGAATATTAAAAACACAATAAAACATCAAATATTAAAAACTTCCCTAAACAGGGCTGCCTTCAGATATCTTCTAAATGTAAGATAGTTGTTTATTTCCTTGACATCTGATGGGAGGGTGTTCCAAAGGACGGGCGCCACACCGAGAAGGCCCTCTGCATGGTTCCCTGTAACCTCACTTCTCGCACTGAGGGAACCACCGGAAGGTGAACCTCAGTGTCCGGGCTGAACGATGGGAGTGGAGACGCTCCTTCAGGTATACTAGGCCAAGGCTGTTTAGGGCTTTAAAGGTCAGCACCAACACTTTGAATTGTGCTCGGAAATGTACTGGGAGCCGTGTAGGTCTTTCAGGGCTGGCGTTACATGGTCTTGGTGGCCGCTCCTAGCCACTAGTCTAGCTGCCCCTTTGAGTCTAGCTACACTTTTGGGTATCCCTATGTTCCCTTCAACATACAAGTGGGCACACTGTAAGGGTATGAGCCTTGTAAAACCTGAGACCTCTTTTCTTGGTGGTCTTCATCTCTGTCCTACAGTGCTGGCTCTGAGAGATATGCAAACCTTCCACCGTAACTTTGGCACACCACAACCTTGCTGATCCGCTCAGCATTTGTCTCATGGTGGTGACCTCTTCTTGTAGCTCAGGATTCTTGCCCTTTTCTTTTTACTGGCCAATCTCTTGGATCTGCAAAGGATGACATGGTTGAAATAGATGTTATAAAGAGAAAGGAACTGAAGTTTCAAGGGGTAAAGAAATAGGCATCATGTTTTATGCAGAAATTCAATTGGAAAATTTTAATAGGAAATCACTAAATAGTTGATTAATGAGGAAGGCCCTTTCTAGTGCCTCCTAATTAGATCTGCAGAGATACTGGGTATTGATCATCAGGAACAGGGACAATAGGGTGAGAGCTTTTATTTGCATGCCTTCTGTATTCTCAAACTTTAATTTCAAGGTTATAAGACTCTACAGTGTTGTGTTTCCCCCCTCTTTCTGTTCCATTTGGTTCCCATTGTGAAGTAAAAAACTTCTTGCTGTCAAGATCAAAGTTGTCATCAATTCTCCGATGGGATCTGTCTTATGCAAACAGCTAGGAGTGAAAACTTTTGTGCAGCATTGCTTTGATAGCAGCTGAATAAAACACTGGAAATACATAAACACACACACACACACACACACAAAACACACCCGCTGTAGGTAAATGACAGTATCTAAGGAAAGATAGGACGCAGGTGGCGCTGTGGGTTAAAGCCTCAGCGCCTAGGACTTGCCGATCGAAAGGTCGGCGGTTCGAATCCCTGCGGCGGGGTGCGCTCCCGCTGCTCGGTCCCAGCGCCTGCCAACCTAGCAGTTCGAAAGCACCTCCGGGTGCAAGTAGATAAATAGGGACCGCTTACCAGCGGGAAGGTAAACGGCGTTTCCGTGTGCAGCTCTGGCTCGCCAGAGCAGCGATGTCACGCTGGCCACGTGACCTGGAAGTGTCTCCGGACAGCGCTGCCCCCTGGCCTCTTAAGTGAGATGGGTGCACAACCCCAGAGTCTGTCAAGACTGGCCCGTACGGGCAGGGGTACCTTTACCTTTACCTTTAAGGAAAGATAGATAGATAGATAATACTTTATTCGGCTATAAGCCCACAAGGTAAAACAAATCAATAAATAAAATAGCATTTTACATTCTAAAATATCAACTAAAATATTTCAACGCATAATCTCCTTCACATTACTTACAATCTCTAGATGAACCGTATTATGGCCTTGAAGATAAAGATGGTGCATAGAGTTTACTAGATTTTTAATAGTCATGCAGCATTCCATGATGTCTTTTATATGAAAGAACTGAAATCAGGAATCTGGCAACCTGTAATGTTCTATAAGAGTCAATGTCCTGGAGTAGATAGTATCTAAGGAAACATAGATGGATGATGATGCTACCAGAGGATGCTACTGAGATAAAGTGGAAACAAAAGGAAAGGTTAATGGAAGCAAGACACTGAGCTATGTTGCAATGTGTGTGCTGCTATCAATGCTCAAAAATTGGTGGATAGAAACAATACTGGCAGTCCCAGCTTAATTTTGGGAAATATATTTATTTCTTTAAAAGCATGTTGTCAGGGACTCAGCGGGAGCGCAGGGAGGAGAGGAGATGGAGAGCGAGGGGGAGCAATCCGAGGGCAGCGTAGGAGAAGATGACAGCAGCCCGATAGATTCCATGAGCCTCTCCAGCGAATCGGAAGATTCACGGAAGGGGGCGTCGATGGGCAGGGCAAGGGGCGACCCAAGGGGGACACCCCAGAAGCAAGGGGCCAGCGGGGACTCCCAGAGCAGCAGTTGGAAATCAGGACCAGCTTCCCCACCAGAGCGTAGTGGGGGGGAGGAGTCCCAGGTGTCAGAGCCCACATATGCACCACCAGCGAGAGAAGATGAGTCAGGGTTGACCACGCCTCCATCGGAGAGCGAGTTAACGGTCAAGAGGAAAGTGGCAGGCTGGGCGCGCGCGCCAAGTTCAAATGTACAGGCGAGCGGCACAGAAGGTAGCCCGGATAGGGAACCAGGTCCTAAAGCCTGCCGGAAGGAGGGGGAAGAATCATCAGGGTCAGCGTCAGAGGAGTCCAGGAAGGAGGGAACCCTAGCGGGCAGGAGGGCCCAGAGGAGAAAGGAACTTAGGAAGAGGTGGAGCAAAGCGAGAGTCTTAAACTGGTGTGGAGGGGGTGGAGACTCAGACGGGACTTCGCCGGTCTAAGGTCGAGACGTAGAGCTGCACGCTGCGGCTTTAAAATGGAAACTGAACCTCAATAAAGACTTTTGTACATAACTACAGCCTAGCGTTGGTCCTCTGTGAGCTGGGACCTGGAGGCAGCTCTGACACATGTGCAAGCTGCTTTTTTTAAAAAAAAGATCTCTGAGAAGTGTGCAAACACAAACACAATAAACAATAACATTAAAACAAAAATACAGCATCCAACCAGTAAAATAGTAGTATAGAAGCATGTAAAACAACAAATAAAATAGGAATTTTGGGGGATTCATACTGCATTGCAGCTGTTTTGCGAATTGTGTTGGTTAATAAAAATACATTAAAAAAGAAAGAAAAGTAAATGCAGGTACAGTGGTACCTTGGTTTACAAACTTAATCAATTCCGAAAGTCTGTTCTTGAACCAAAGCATTCTTAAACCAAGGCGTGCTTTCCCATAGCAGCGGGGGACTCAATTTACAAACGGAACACTCTCAACAGGAAGCAGGACATGTTCTGCTTCCAAGGCAAAGTTCACAAACCAAAACACCTACTTCCAGGTTTGCAGCGTTCTTAATCCAAGTTGTTCATAAACTAAGCTGTTCTTAAACCAAGGTGCCCCTATACTCTGATCAAGAGAAATGAGCTAATGCAGAAATAATAGTGTCATAGATCAAGGGTACCAGAGTTGGTGAATGGCAGAAATTAAGCTGCAGAACTGTGCCAGGCCAGTGGTGTCAAAAGTTACTAAGAGGTCCAGGAGAATTAGCAGAGTCATGTTGTTCCTCTCTTCCTCCTCCTGCAATTAGGGCAACCAAGGTAGTTTCTGTGACAACAAGTTTGAAGATGCAATCTGATCATTAAAGGCAGATGCAGTAAAACCCTTTTAAAAAGAAAGAAGATTGACAGTTATAAGGTCCTTTCAGAAACAAGGCAGATCTTTCATAAATTCACCAACCTTCATGGAAAATGGCCGGAATCCTATATCCATGTAAAGCAGCCAGTTTTGCTCCTCTTTTCAAGAGACTTCGAGAAGCATTCCTTCTTGTCTTCAAGTGACAGGATAATTCCCTTGAGAAACCGAAACTTCACACTGATAATGAACTCTAAAAATTGCTTCAGAAATGTCTTAAGGGGTGGGAGAAATGAATGTGAACTGCACCTAAAGGGTTGCTTTGAAGTGTTTTCTTCCCCTCCTCACTGTGTTAGCCTGTGGGTATGGTAGGAAATGAGAGAGGGGCCTGATGAACAACTAAAATCACACTCCTTTCAAGCACTCCTGCTCCTCATACGTAATTCAGTCATTCCAACAGCTCCTGTACTGAGGTTTGAGCAAAAATATGAACTTTACTAATAATTAATAAAAAACCATGGGCACCTTTAAAACACGCTTGGACAGGGGGCCCACTAGGGGGCGCATAGGAAGATGGCCGACAATAACATCTCTCCGACCCACGGGAGGTATTTGGAGGCTATGTTGGGAGTAATTAGCCTCCCTAAACCCACTCAAGATGGTGAGTGGGGCCGTATGCCTGCTGTGCCCGATACCACCCCCAAATTTTTGAGGGGGATGGGGGCATTAGGTACAAAACCCTCCCGTGGGTCGGCACTCCTGGACGCCATCTCTGACCTGCGCCACTAGCTGCGAGAACTTCAAAAGAAACGATTTGGCACGAAGGAACGCACATACTTCAAGAAATGAGGAGGAGTGAATACTGCAACAAAGAGGTCTCTGGAAAAACAAGATTTAATTTATGAGAAGATACGTCAAGATATGGTATGGCAAAGACTGATGGGGAAGGGGCAAAAATGTTTTATTTTACTTATGTGATTAACCCCAAGAATCCCCTCCCTTCAAGAGTCAAAAGCCAGAAATGAGGTTTTAAGGACTTAAGCTGTGAATCTAAGGCTGTGTGGAGATAAACTTTCGAATCAAAGTATGTTTTTAGAAGACTGTGGAATGTATAAGAGCTTTGTTCTGATGCAGTCAAAAATGTCGTCGTCGCCATCTTGGGAAGCTCTGTCGGAGGAATAAGCCTGGGAGGACAGTGAATATTGTGGGAGAGACTCCTCAAAGAGGCTAAAAGTACGACAGAGCTATGAATTTACGAGGGAAAAAGTGATCTTATCTCTGAAGGTGATGATTTATGGGAACCATCTGGATGGAGGTTCATGACGGGAAATCTACGCAGGAGCATTACCGGTGTATATCGGCTTAAGGAGACCATCAGGAGAGACCATAAAGGACAAAGAGAAAATATTTGATTAAGAAGTGATGTGGAAACAGCAAGATAAGACTGGAAAGAACTATGAATATGTGTTTGGACTGTTTGAACATCTATTTGGACTTATTTGGACTGATTTGGACATTAATGCAGAAGTAATGATTAGATCATCGATGCTTTTGAATTATGGTGCTGGAGGAGACTCTTGAGAGTCCCATGGACTGCAAGAAGATCAAACCTCTCCATTCTGAAGGAAATCAGCCCTGAGTGCTCACTGGAAGGACAGATTATAAAGCTGAGGCTCCAGTACTTTGGCCACCTCATGAGAAGAGAAGACTCCCTGGAGAAGACCCTGATGTTGGGAAAGATGGAGGGCACAAGGAGAAGGGGGCGACAGAGGACGAGATGGTTGGATAGTGTTTTTGAGGTTACCAGCATGAGTCTGACAAAGCTGTGGGGGGCAGTGGAGGACAGGAGTGCTTGGCGTTCTCTGGTCCATGGGGTCACGAAGAGTCGGACACGACTAAACGACTAAACAACAACAAATGATTAGATCAGAATCCCTCCTTGGATCTGGAAGTATGGGACCCCCCAACAAAATTTTAAAATTCGGCACTGTAATTTGGAATTTATGTGATGTGATTTGATTTAATGTGATTGGCCGGTTAATAAAAAAAATATTAAAAAAAATAAAATAAAACATGCTTGGACAGAGCCCATACAGGACTGCTACTTTCCTGAAAACTCTTGGCTACTGGAGGAAGCGAGGAGAGCAAGACCTGCCATTCTGCAATCAGCTCTCGTCTGCTTTTCGTAATGTGTAACCTACCAAGCCATACAGGCCCAACAACAAATTGTGTCCTTCATCATGGAGAGCACGTGTTGCGGTGAGATCACCTAAACTGCCTCCCTGTTGTGGGGCGGGACTGTTTGGATAGCCACAACACCCAATTGGTTGCCCCTCCGTTGTTGGGGCAGAAATTTCTGGGGCAGAAATTTAGCCTGTTGGGTGCAGAGTTTTGAGAAACTAAAAAATAAAGTGTGAGACTGGCTTCATTATTATCAGATAATGGAGGCTTATAAATTGGACAAGAAAATTGGATTCCAGGTGGAAAAATTGAAATTAGAAACAGAATTGTTAGAACCCAAAACTAAGATTTTGTCAAAATGTATAACTTGCTGCTGAAATGGAATACCCAGGATGAAACGGTGAAGTCTGCTATGATTAAATGGGCACAGGATGTTGGACATAATATTATGTTTGCTGACTGGGAACAGTTATGGACCACCGGTTTGAAATTTACGGCATGTAATGCCTTAAGAGAAAATATTATGAAAATGGTTTACAGGTGGTACATGACCCCAGTCAAGCTTGCAAAAATTTATCATTTGCCCGATAATAAATGTTGGAAATGTAAAGAGACTGAAGGTACATTCTTTCACCTTTGGTGGACGTGCCCAAGGATTAAGGCTTTCTGGGAAATGATTTATAATGAAATGAAAAAGGTATTTAAATATACCTTCTTGAAGAAACCAGAGGCCTTTCTCCTAGGCATGGTTGGCCAATTGGTGCCAAAGAAGGATAGAACATTTTTTATGTATGCGACAACAGCAGCAAGAATACTTATCGCAAAATATTGGAAGACACAAGATCTACCCACTCTGGAAGAATGGCAGATGATCAACTATATGGGACTGGCAGAAATGACCGGCAGAATCCGAGACCAGGGAAAAGAGTCGGCGGAAAAAGATTGGAAGAAGTTTAAAGACTATTTGCAGAAATATTGTAAAATTAATGAATGTTAGTATGATGTTGGACAGAAATTAAGTGGTTTCCAGCTGTAATGCTTAAGAGATATGGAAAATAAGGTTTTGAAATAAGTAAAAAAAAAAAAAAAACTAATGGTGAGGATTTGTTGAACAAACAATTTGAATTGGAATATAAGAAAGGGAGGTATGAGGAGGTCTGGAAAATAAGTTAAAAGAAAATAAGTAAATGGAAACTCTATGTGTTTTTTTAGTTGTTTTTATTTTTGTATTTTTGTTGTTTCTTTTCTTTTTGTTTTACAATGTATTATTTTTGAAAATTTCAATAAATATCTTATTAAAAAAAAACACAGAAATTTAGCCTGTTGGGTTGTCTATTGGCTGCCAAGGGGCTATTTAAGTTGTTGCACATCGCTGGGAGCTTTCTATTGCGACATGCATCGGATCTCCCTCCCTCCCTCCCTCCTTCCCTCCCTCCCTTTATTTAGGGCTGTTCTTTTCACCTTGCTATGCCTGTCTAGGGGTCGTCTGCCTTGGAGCAGGAGCCCAGTAGGAATTTTGCCATTTGACTGATTGGCTGTTGCCATTTGGTTTTTGCCTATTGTGTAGCAAATCGCCACAACTTTGTAAGGTTGATGGTTAGGCATTGGTTCAATGTTTTGCGGAGGGGAAGTGGTTGGCTGTGCCTCCCCCTCCATTGCTGCTGCTAGGGAATTCCGTTAAAGGAATCCAGGGACTCACTTTGTTTTTGTCCAATCCCCTTTCAGGAGTTAGGACAACGCCAGAGTCCCTGGGAACATAAGGGGTGAACTGGAGCCTGCACTCAGCTCCGTGCTCCCCCAGTATGTTTTCCCTTACTGACCTCTGGTGGAATCCAGTTGTCAGTCTTGTTCCTGCCACGGATCAGGGTCAGGTATAATAATAATAATAATAATAATAATAATAATAATAATAATTTATTCTTTATACCCCGCCCATCTGGCTGGGCTTCCCCAGCCACTCTGGGCAGCTTCCAAAAAAATATTAAAATACTGTAATACATCAAACCCCCTTCATGGATCACTGCCTTGCCGTGGCGAAGGGGCTTGAAGAACTCAGAGAAGCTATGAACTATGCCGAGCAGGGCACCCAAGATGAACAGGTCATAGTGGAGAGTTTTGACCAAACGTGATCCACCTGGAGGAGGAACCGGCAAGCCACTCCAGTATCCCTGCCAAGAAAACTCCATGGACAAAGACAACAGGCATATAAAAGTTATGACGCTGGAAGATGAGCCCCTCAGGTCGGAAGGCGTCCAACATGCTACTGGGGAAGAGCGGAGGGCAAGTACAAGTAGATCCAGAGCTGATGAAGCGGCTGGGCCAAAGCCGAAAGGACGCTCAGTTGCGGATATGCCTGGAAGCGAAAGGAAAGTCCAATGCTGTAAAGAAAAATATTGCATAGGAACCTGGAATGTAAGAACCATGAACCTGGGCAAGTTGGATGTGGTCAAAAGTGAGATGGCAAGAATAAATATTGACATCCTGGGAATCAGTGAACTAAAATGGACGGGAATGGGTGAATTCAGTTCGGATGACCATCATATCTACTACTGTGGGCAAGAAACCCGTAAAAGAAATGGAGTGGCCCTCATAGTCAACAAAAGAGTGGCAAAAGCTGTACTGGGATGCAATCTCAAAAATGATAGAATGATCTCGATACGAATCCAAGGCAGACCTTTTAACATCACAGTAATCCAAGTTTATGCACCAACTACTGGTGCTGAAGAAACTGAAATTGACCAATTCTATGAAGACTTACAACACCTTATAGAAGTGACACCAAAGAAGGATGTTCTTCTCATTATAGGGGATTGGAATGCTAAAGTAGGGAGTCAAGAGATAAAAGGAACAACTGGCAAGTTTGGCCTTGGAGATCAAAACGAAGCAGGGCAAAGGCTAATAGAGTTCTGTCAAGAGAACAAGCTGGTCATCACAAACACGCTTTTCCAACAACACAAGAGACGACTCTACACATGGACATCACCAGATGGGCAGCATCGAAATCAGATTGATTATATTCTCTGCAGCCAAAGATGGAGAAGCTCTATACAGTCAGCAAAAACAAGACCTGGAGCTGACTGTGGCTCAGATCATCAGCTTCTTATAGCAAAATTCAAGCTTAAACTGAAGAAAGTAGGAAAAACCACTGGGCCGGTAAGATACAATCTAAGTCAAATCCCTTATGAATACACAGTGGAAGTGAGGAACAGGTTTAAGGATTTAGATTTGGTGGACAGAGTGCCTGAAGAACTATGGATGGAGGCTCGTAACATTATACAGGAGGCAGCAACGAAAACCATCCCAATGAAAAGGAAATGCAAGAAAGCAAAGTGGCTGTCCAATGAGGCCTTACAAATAGCGGGGGAGAGAAGGCAAGCAAAATGCAAGGGAGATCGTGAAACATACAGGAAATTGAATGCAGATTTCCAAAGAATAGCAAGGAGAGACAAGAAGACCTTCTTAAACAAGCAATGCAAAGAAATAGAGGAAAGCAATAGAATGGGAAGAACCAGAGATCTGTTCAAGAAAATTGGAGATATGAAAGGAACATTTCGTACAAAGATTTCCATAATAAAGGACAAAAGTGGAAAGGACCTAACAGAAGCAGAAGACATCAAGAAGAGGTGGCAAGAATACACAGAGGAATTATACCAGAAAGAAACGGATGTCTCATATACCCCAGGTAGTGTGGTTGCTGACCTTGAGCCAGACATCCTGGAGAGTGAAGTCATATGGGCCTTAGAAAGCACTGCAAATAACAAGGCCAGTGGAAGTGATGGTATTCCAGCTGAACTATTTAAAATTTTAAAAGATGATGCTGTTAAGGTGCTACACTCAATATGCCAGCAAGTTTGGAAAACTCAGCAGTGGCCAGAAGATTGGAGAAGATCAGTCTACATCCCAATCCCAAAGAAGGGCAGTGCCAAAGAATGCTCCAACTATCGCACAATTGCACTAATTTCTCACGCTAGCAAGGTTATGCTTAAAATTCTACAAGGAAGGCTCAAGCAGTATGTGGACCGAGAACTCCCAGAAGTGCAAGCTGGATTTAGAAGAGGCAGAGGAACCAGAGACCAAATTGCAAACATGCGCTGGATTATGGAGAAAGCTAGAGAGTTCCAGAAAGACATTTACTTCTGCTTCATTGACTATGCAAAAGCCTTTGACTGTGTCGACCATGGCAAACTATGGCAAGTTCTTAAAGAAATGGGAGTGCCTGATCACCTCATCTGTCTCCTGAGAAATCTCTATGTGGGACAAGAAGCTACAGTTAGAACTGGATATGGAACAACTGACTGGTTCAAAATTGGGAAAGGAGTACGACAAGGCTGCATTTTGTCTCCCTGCTTATTTAACTTATATGCAGAATTCATCATGCGAAAGGCTGGGCTGGATGAATCCCTAGCCGGAATTAAGATTGCCGGAAGAAATATCAACAACCTCAGATATGCAGATGACACAACCTTGATGGCAGAAAGTGAGGAGGAATTAAAGAACCTTTTATTGAGGGTGAAAGAGGAGAGTGCAAAATATGGTCTGAAGCTCAACATCAAAAAACGAAGATCATGGCTACTGGTCCCATCACCTCCTCGCAAATAGAAGGGGAAGAAGTGGAGGCAGTGAGAGATTTTACTTTCTTGGGCTCCATGATCACTGCAGATGGTGACAGCAGCCACGAAATTAAAAGACGCCTGCTTCTTGGGAGAAGGGCAATGACAGGCCTAGCCAGCATCTTGAGAAGTAGAGACATCACCTTGCCAACAAAGGTCCGTATAGTTAAAGCTATGGTTTTCCCAGTAGTGATGTATGGAAGTGAGAGCTGGACCATAAAGAAGGCTGATCGCCGAAGAATGGATGCTTTTGAATTCTGGTGCTGGAGGAGACTCTTGAGAGTCCCATGGACTGCAAGAAGATCCAACCTCTCCATTCTGAAGGAAATCAGCCCTGAGTGCTCACTGGAAGGACAGATTGTGAAGCTGAGGCTCCAGTACTTTGGCCACCTCATGAGAAGAGAAGACTCCCTGGAGAAGACCCTGATGTTGGGAAAGATGGAGGGCACAAGGAGAAGGGGGCGACAGAGGACGAGATGGTTGGATAGTGTTTTCGAGGTTACCAGCATGAGTCTGACCAAGCTGCGGGGGGCAGTGGAGGACAGGAGTGCCTGGCGTTCTCTGGTCCATGGGGTCACGAAGAGTCGGACACGACTAAACGACTAAACAACAACAATACATCAAACATTAAAAGCTTCCCTGGTTGGAAACCAATGCTTGGTTCCTAGTTGGAAACCAATGCCTAGGCAACCAATCACATGCTGTAATTCAATAAAGTTGTGGCCAAAATTATTGCCAAAAACCTTAAACTAAAATTCTGTGTCTATTGTGCATTTATTTTGGGGGGTGGTTTTGGGGGCTCTTCACATGCAAATGGCATTGTGCATTACAAGAGGGTCAATTAACTGCTGACTGATTGGGATTGACCAAATGGCAGGCGGCGATAGATCTCTTGTTGGCTGCATTCACTTTCCAGGGCCACGTGACCCAAGACTGCCATAATCTGCAGCATTCTCCTTATTATAATGTCACATCCTGAAGAATAAAGGATTTCACTTCATTACCTGTTAACAACAAGAAAGAATGCACTTCGGGAAAGAAAAGTTCGAATACTTCCCTGTGGTGCTTTTTCCTGAGGTATAAGTAACCGTGCTGTTATTTTTGTTATTTCTTATACATTTCCAGTAGTAATTCAAGATAATCTGCTTAACTCCTTCTCCTCCCTCTCCCCCAATCATTCCATGCATATATACTGTTCACATGTCAGTAAATCCTTCAACAAACCATGTGTAAATCTTGGGAGCAATGGTAGGAATCAGGTAATATCATGTTCATTGTGTCTCAGCAAATTACTCCAGAGTGGGAGTGTTTGTTCTGTTTTGAGCAATGGTCTCAGCCAGGCATGGCCAAACTTGGCCCTCCAGCTGTTTTGGGACTACAACTCCCATCATCCCTAGCTAACAGGACCAGTGGTCAGGGATGATGGGAATTGTAGTCCCAAAACAGCTGGAGGGTCAGGTTTGGCCATGCCTGGTCTTAGCAGTACAGAGGCAAGGCATCATGGGTACCCTGAACAGTCCCATGCAAGGTTCAGGCTGGAGACTTCATAACAGCAAAGCTCAGACATCAGCAGAAGCAATCTTCTGATCAAGCCTTAAATAGGAACTGCAGCTTTCTCTCACGAGCTAGCTCTGCCTTTGGTGAGATGAGCCTCTTCATTTAAAGATGCCCTCTCTGTTTTAGCAGTTGATGGAGCAGTGGAAACTGAGGATCCATTACGGCTTCTGAACCGGGATCGCCTGCATCTGAGAAGAACCATGACATCCTCTGACTGGAGAGATGCTAGCACAATGGGCTCCTCTTGAGCAAATGTTCCTGGTTAGTTGAGTACATCTGCTGTTGGCACTAGGGAGAGGACAATCTTTCCCACTCCAGATTCTTGACCTCATCCCCAGAATTTGGGGAGTCTGACACTGGGGTCATGACAGTGGTCTTTCAGTCACTGCCACCTACGAGGAGAGGAAGAAGTGAGTCAGTGGAAAGATTGGAACTAAGCAGATACATTGGCCGGTCAAATCCTGCAACCCTGCTGCTTATGCTGGTCAGGGAAGAAGATGGTGGTGGTCTCCACCATGGCAGATCCTAGACTGATGCAGCAGAGAGGCTCTAGCCCAGCAGAGTGGTGGTGATGGTTGGATTTCTCTGCCCACATACTTTCTTTCAAAATATGCACATACCCTCCAACATTTCTCCAATGAAACTAAAGCATTTCTAAATTCATTTTATATTTTAATGCACACATATCTATATCTATCTAAGTATATAAATTTGTAATGCATTTTTGAGCCAATAAGCATACTGGAAAATTCAAGAAGGGAGAATGTTTATGGGCAACTGAATTTGAATATTCACCTTAGCCCAAGGATTGTTTTCCAAGTCAGATCCTACTGGAATTTGTAATTCTTCAAGCATCCTTAAAGAGTCTACTATCATTGTTCCATTGTCTATAGTTCTTTGGGATAAGACATTAATATTTTCTGGATGCCTTTTATTCTTAGATCTATTACTTAGTTGATTTGTTTCAATAGTAATTTAATACAGTTTGTGGGAAGAAAAAGGGGGGGGGGGGACTTTTGACTGCTTCTGAGCTTTGAACAGAGACAAGTCAACAAACAAGTAAGAAATAAAATAGCACTGAGAATCACCAGTGTGCAAACAGGAATCTTAAAGCTATTCTTTATAAATAGCTTAGAAATACCTACCATTAAGAATTTTTCCTTGAGCAAAGTCCTAAGGGTCCTACCATCTCCAAATTATGCGAGTAATTAAACTAATGCTAATTTCTTTCAAGGGATAATTTCAAAGTATCTAGGGATACATTCATATATTCCTATAAACTTCAAATAGATTAAGAATGGCACTCCAGGAGTAACTGAATCTATAAAAAATACCAGTTAATCAACAAGAGGAATAATATGTAATATGGAGACATCCCGTACACATAGCAATTGCATAGTATCAGTATAAAACAGCATGTCATAGGATAATATATGCAATTCAGAGCCACAAAAATATATTAGCAGCATTCTTCTATTTGGAATATCATTGGATTATTATTATTATTATTATTATTATTATTATTATTTTAAAGAGATGGGTTGTTTAAAATGGATCCCTTTGCAAACATTAAGGACAATGCAGAGATTCTTTACCTAATCCAAGAGTAGTCACCACAGTCCTTTCCACAAATTGTAGGAAATGCAACTCTCATCATCCTTGACCATTGCCCATGCTAGCTGAGACTGATGGGAGTTGTAGTCCAATAGTCTCTGAAGGGCATCACTTTGAGTGGAGTGAATTTACATGCCCCTTCCCCTGTCTGCTCCATGTCTGAAGGAGGTAGTGAACTCCTCCATAATAAAGTGGAAATCTTAGAATGCCTTCAGACTGAAAGCCGAAAAGTATTCAAAGGGAGCGGTATTCAAATGGCTTAGAGGTGAATGAAAAGGCCACTTGGATTTAAAACCTGCCAAGTGGCGACCCCACATTTTAAACCACAGGAGTGGAATTTGACAGCCTTTCCTTCTCGTTGTTATTCTCTTCTAGTCCAAGTTTCCCAACTCTTCCTTTGCTGTCCACAGGTGTTTCCAGATTCATTTTTAATACCAATTTCTTTAATAGGCTCAGTCTCAGCGGGGGTCCCTTTGCTATTTCTGACTGAAAGACTTCAAAGCATCCATCATTACATCCGCTGTGGTCAAGTCAGACATTCCCCCGCCCACACACACACATTGATTTTTAGCACATTCTTCTTGTAAATGTTACAGATTCCCCTTTGTGTTCTACTTTATTCATTGTCTTTTGACTTACCATTTGCAATGATTGGATTAAATACCCAAGGAGCTCAGATTCACTATGACTGTGCTATGAATGACATTTAACACTTCATGGTGGTATAGCATGCAAAAAAACAGGTACAGCAGTGTGAAAGGGACAGTAGAAATCAAAACAAAATTGCCACCAGAATAATCAGTAAAACTAGTGCAATAAAAACCATGTGTAACTATACCTTTAGACAGCCCATAGCAGACCCTCCAAGTGTCCCTATTTTCCAGGGACAGTCCCAGATTTACAGAAGCTGTCCCACTTTTCCTTAGGACATCCCTATTTTCATAGAAATTTTTTTGGAGGGAGTTATGTAACTCCCGAGCCAGGGAAATAAGTAACTATACAACCTTTAGAAGATAGCTGAAGGCAGCCCTGTATAGTTTTATTATCTGAAATAAAATATTTTTTATTTTCTTTAGTATCTGAAGAAGTGTGCATGCACACAAAAGCTCATACCAAGAACAAACTTAGTTGGTCTCTAAGGTGCTACTGGACAATTATTATTTTTTAAATATATAGTTTTATTATATTTTTATATATGTTGGAAGCCACCTGGAGTGGCTATAGCACAGATCGGCAGGGTATAAATAATAAAATTATTGTTGTTGTTGTTGTTGTTGTTATTATTATTATTATTATTATTATTATTATTATGGAATAGGGTGTCCCTATTTTCATCAGAGAAATGTTGGAGGGTATGCCATAGGCCAAAAGTTGTTTTCCAATCATGCCTTGGAACATAGGAAACTGCGTTGTACACAATCAGATCAAGCAATCCATCTAGCTCAGTAATTCTAGCCATGGTTGGGAATGGATTTCTAGGGCTAGAGTAGATTTCAGGCAAGAGTGACTCACAGATACACCTGGAGATATCTGGAATTTTACCTGGGAAGTTTTGCATGAAGTGTAGATGCTCTACCATGGAACACTGGCCTGTCTCTGGTATGTTTGGATTCTCTGGTTGTTGTTTTTAAAGGTGTTTTGACAACAGTGTTTGCAGGCATCGAATGATTGCTCTGCTCTAAGCTGTAGCTCTGTCAACTTCCACATGGCAAATCCTTCAGAGTCAAGCTACTTGAGATAGTTGTGGAAACCTTTTCTTTAAGCAGGGGTGGGAAACTTCGGCCTCAAGGTGAATGCTGTCTTCAGAGACTCACCCTTGTAGGCTACACCTCCTCCTCAGTCACAAACCCTGCTTCACACCACCCTTGAAAATTTCTGCCTCCCTGGAATTTGTCCTTCAACCCCAAGGTAATACCTCTCAGTTACCTGGATAGAGGGCAGTGTGTGTGTGTGTGTGTGTGTGTGTGTGTGTGTGTGTGTAGAAACTTGCTGTCTGGGAGCCAGCCAGCAATAAATCACAGAGTACGTGACACTAACTCTTTATTAGAAGAAACAAAGCCTGCTGAAGGGTGCCAGGCCTAATGAGCACAGCAACTCTGGTAGTTCTTTCTTGCCCCTATGAAGCAGTTGTGGAGGCTGAAGGTCTCTGCCTTCCCACAGTTGCCCAAACCTCCCCCCACCCCAGGTCTTTTCTGAAGCAATCTGGAACTATGCAGATGCTCCTGTCTGTGCTCCTCCCTCTTCATACCACTTCTGGTCCTGGGAAACCAGAGGGGAGGGAAGATTGTTGCAGCAGGAGGGAGAGACACCCTGACTTCTTCACCAGCTCGACTCATTTCTGCCTCTTAGCTTTCCTCCTCTCCTGCTTCTGCCTCTGCTTCTGATTCCGGACCTCTCTCAGCCACAGACTCTCCCTGCTCACTAAACCCCGCTACTTCTTCAGCTGCCAACACTGCCTCCTCCCAGGCTTCTCACTCTTTTCCCACTGTCCACTCATCATTGTCCCACAACCAACCCCTGGACTCTGAACCTTCTTCCCTTGGGGGTTCCTCAGCTGGTGCCTCCCATCATTCTTCTGTGCCCAGCCAGTTCATTACAGAAGCCTACTGTACAAAAACTAACAATTATATCCATTGCTCCACCCACTTTTGTCTCTGGCCCCACACACCACTGACACATGCCCCCTTTCACCTTTGGAGTGAAAAAGATTCTCCACCCAAGCCCTAAGGGAATTGCAGATTTATTCTGTTTATTTACCATCCAAAACAGAAAGCTTGCAGAGGGGAGGAAACAAGTGTTCATATCTTTCCTGGTGTGTTGTTTTTCCTATCAAAATCCCTCCTACAAATTGCATTCTGCCCCCCAAGGGAAAACATCTTGGGGGAACCAGTCATAAGACTGAATGTAACATGTAGTTTGAACCCAAGTAACTACTGGGAGATTTCCAGTCTGATGTTTCATCCCTCGCCATCTTTAATAGCCGGCGGTGCATTCAGACAGTTTATGTACATCATTTTGAGTCTCCTTTTTTCTTAAGGGAATCTTTCTGTTATTCAGAGAAATTTACCCTAGAGGGCATGAAATCCTCTAAAGGAGAAGATGGAATTTGAAAGTCCCCGACTATATGTTTTCTAGTAATTTATTCATTGCTTTGCTAACCCAAAATTCTTCTGAGAGTATGGCACATATCCACATGATATTTCTCTATGCTATATTTTATTAGGAGTCTTCTCATTTATGCAACAGATGTATGGGGTGGGGTGGAGTGGGACATGTATAAGCAGAGGTCCCACTTGTCTACACATACACACAGTTGCTGAAATGCACAAGTTATTTCAGTTAACACTGACCTTAACTTACATTTACAGATAGGTAGCCGTGTTGGTCTGCCATAGTCAAAACAAAAAAATTCCTTCCAGTAGCACCTTAAAGACCAACTAAGTCAGTTCTTGGTATGAGCTTTCGTGTGCATGCACACTTCTTCAGATACACTGAAACAGAAGTCACCAGACCCTTCTATATAGTGAGAAGGTGGGGAGGGGTATTACTCAGAAGGGTGGTGGGAATGGGTGATTGGCAGATAGCTGTGATGAGCCTGTTGACGACTCTTAACGACTGCAATAGGTCTTACAGGAAAAAGCAAGGGGTGAGAAGGTGAAAAATGGCTTTGTCATGTATAATGAGATAAGAATCCAAGGTCTTTGTTCAGACCAGGTCTCTCCATGGTTTTAAGTTTGGTGATAAGTTGCAATTCAGCAGCTTCTCTTTCCAGTCTATTTCTGAAATTCCTTTGTAGTAAAACAGCTACTTTGAGATCTTGTATAGAATGTCCTGGGAGATTGAAGTGTTCTCCTACTGGTTTCTCTGTCTTGTGATTCCTGATGTCCGATTTATGTCCGTTTATTCTTTGGCGAAAGGTATGGCATGTTTGTCCAATATAGAGAGCTGAAGGACACTGTTGGCATTTGATGGCATACACAAGACACAGAAATCAGAATCAGCCTGCAGCTGTTAGCCTGTGCACATCTAATTTGAGGGCAATGATCCTTTGCCCTCTGCTGTAGCTGTAGCCACAACTGAAAAGCAACACTTGTGTCACATTTTTGCTAATAGTGATTTATTTTATTTTGTCTGAAGGTTTATAAACTCCTTCACAACAAAAAGTTGCTCTGAGAGTCCTTCCCTCGCTTTGGTAACTTCACAGATAAGAATTAACGAGATTTTGATAGATTTATAGTCCTTTTATTACAGCTTCATATTGCGATCACAAAATACACAGCTCTCTGCCTAGTCTGAATCCGACGTCCTACTTCTGCAGCAAGGAGTGTGCCAATGGGAAGTTCCTCCACCTCTTGCCTCCTTTGTTCTCTGATACGTTCAGACCTCTGAGTCCGTGGGAAAGGGGTTTCCCCCACACTCTCAATTGATTTGTCTCCCAGCTGCCCCCTCCCTTCTGGATCCCTTGTCATTAACTCGTAGCTGGGTTGTTGTTGTTTAGTCATTTAGTCATGTCCGACTCTTCGTGACCCCATGGACCAGAGCACACCAGGCACTCCTGTCTTCCACTGCCTCCCGCAGCTTGGTCAAACTCATGTTCATAGCTTCGAGAACACTATCCAACCATCTCGCCCTCTGTCGTCCCCTTCTCCTTGTACCCTCAGTCTTTTCAAACATCAGGGTCTTTTCCAGGGAGTTTTCTCTTCTCATGAGATGGCCAAAGTATTGGAGCCTCAGCTTCAGGATCTGTCCTTCCAGTGAGCACTCAGGGCTGATTTCCTTCAGAATGGATAGGTTTGATCTTCTTGCAGTCCATGGGAAGAATGAGAAGAAGAGTTTGGATTTGATATCCTGCCTTTCACTCCCCTTCAGGAGTCTCAAAGCGGCTAACATTCTCCTTTCCCTTCCTCCCCCACAACAAACACTCTGTGAGGTGAGTGAGGCTGAGAGACTTCAGAGAAGTGTGACTAGCCCAAGGTCACCCAGCAGCTGCATGTGGAGGAGCGGGGAAGCGAACCCAGTTCACCAGATTACGAGACTACCGCTCTTAACCACTACACCACACTGGCTCTCTCAAGAGTCTCAAGAGTCTCCTCCAGCACCATAATCCATGAAGGAGCTCGTAGCTGGGTAGCTCCTCCCTAATCTGTTCAGCTCCTGTGTCTGCCTGTCTCTCTGCTTCTGAAAATGCTGGAGGTGGTGTGTGTGTGTGTGTGTGTGTGTGTGTGTGTGTACTCCCCCTCCTCTTCTGATAGAAGCTGATCTGCCTGTGACTGCATTCCCCAATCTTCAGATCCAGACCATTCCCTGACAGCTGCCAAATCAATGTACAATGAGATACATGTATTCATCCCCCAGTGTCCATTGGGATAGGGCTGAGCCCCCCTAACCCGGGGGGGGGGGGGGCAGAGGCGGCCAAGCCATTCCTCACCTGCCTGCCCCTCCCTCCCTCCCCCTTCTCTTCTCCCCTTGCCCATCCTCCACTGCCTTGGAAGATGCTGCATGGCTTGGCACTGTCTGGCGGAAGGTTGCCCTGGGCTGCAAAGCATTTGGAGACACCACACAGACACTTGGGAGGTCTGCAACAGTTGTGTGATGTCGCAACATGTTTGAATCACGTGCACATGTCATGCATGTGACGTCACACACATGAGACGCCCCTCCCCCAATGTTGGGTGCAACTCGGCGCCTCTCTCTCTCTCTCTCACACACACACACACAGAGGAAATTACCAAGTCAGTAAACAGAAGCCAATAAAACCATTTCTGTAATTGTATAATTAGCATTCCATAAAACAACTGGGTCGCAGTTCAGGGAGATCCTGTGCTCTCTGCCTGTTTTGTCTGGCTTCCATTTGCATAGCATTCGTGCTTTAAGTACCCAGAAGTTATTTGAACATGTTGATCTGTCCATTGACCAATTACTCTTTTTTGACCTGTCAAAAAGCAGCCTACCCTAATACAACGATTTCAGGTTATATTATCCGCTGAACTGTTCTGCTGCTGTTACAAACAAGGGGAAGTGGGGGAGGGGGAAGAGAGAGGAAAACCCTAACAAATGAGGCTGTAAAGTATGATTCATACAAAAGATGTCATCTTCTGTAATTGCATCTGAGGGGGATGCCTGCCATGCCCTCTGCCAGGAAGATATTCAATTATACTCATTGCCCTATGCTACTCTTCAAGCCTGCTTTTCTACCAGCCAGGGCCTCTTTCTCAGAAATCCTTTGAAATCTTACTTCCCACTCTCACCCCACCTCCATGCAGTGCTCCTGATTAGCTTTGCTATCAATGGCTTTTTTTATTGGGAGAATTGGCTCCCGAGGCGACGTGTTTTTATTACATTTTGCCAACGAGGAGCAGGCAGGCCTGGAAACAGTCCTGTTTTGGAGGTCAGAGATGTGATCTAGTTACCTCCTGACTCCAGACGCCAGTTGGGAGGCCAATTCTGCCTTTGCCTGGGACAAAAAGGACACACACAAAGCCTTCGTTGTTGTTGTTTATTGTTGTGTATCTGATCACACCGGGAGCCAAATACTGTAAAAGGCGGGTTTTCAGAAGATTCGAATCACCTTACGCAGTTCCCCACTGGAAAAGAAAACGAGGACCTGATGTCCTTTGAATGCTGTTTTATGCCAGGATCTTTTCCGGCCAGGCCAAGGAGAAAAGGCAAATATAATAGATTAACTAGTCTTCAGCTACAAACAAGCTGCATTCAAGCCCAATTCAGAACGGACAGCTGGATCTTTACAGCATTGGTCAGTCTCAAGCTGGGTCGTTTTTACGCAGGCAGAACAGAATGAGGGTCAGACACAGGACACATAATAAACGCCAGCTATTTCGCCATCAGATACATGGGACACATGAGGGCAGAAAATACAACCAATGCAACCAACCAATGTACTTTTTCCTCATCCTTGCCTATTATTCACTTGCGTCATTTCAGCTGCTGAATGCTTCTGTGCAATGCATTATACACCAGCTTATAAAATCATGCAGCAATATGTATGCCGCACGTAACAGACACTGCATTTGTCTATAAGCATAGCTGTCAACTTTTCCCTTTTCTTGCGAGGAATCCTATTCGGAATAAGGGAACTTCCCATAAAAAAAGGGAAACATTGACAGCCATGTATACGAGGGAAATGGAGAGAGCAGCCACAGGTAGGTGATAAAAGGATCTGTCCATTTTCGGATCTCTTAGATTCTCTTTTGTTTTCCCAATCTCAGAATCAGCTGTGCACATTACTGCACCAATCTGGTTTTGGTTGTTTTTTGTTTTTTTAAAAAAATTATCAGATGTTACCAAAAAAATGAAAAGAAAAAAATAGAAATAGAAACAATACATAACCATACATAAAAAACATTTGTCTACACAATTTTCCAGAATGCAGAATGTTCTTTTTAAAAAAATGATGCTAATTCTTCAGCATTTTAGTGTGAGTTTCACACAACAAATGCTCTTTAAATGCAGTTTTGACCAACAAATTTTGCAAGGAATTTTCTCCTAATATGATGCATTTAAAAAATCCACTCGTGTGTTTATTTTGATGCACGCTTTTCTTGAAAATATTCATTTTCGTGAGCAGGGGTTGGTTGGCAACTGCACCGCAAAATTCGAATAAATGTGAATTTCAGAGAAAGGCTGTAGAACGGTTCACATATTGTTCCATAAAGTGCAAATTTGATAGTATTTCTTTTAAATGTGAATTGGATCAAAACTTCTCCCCTCTCTAGCCACAAGCTCCTTGCCATGTGCAGAGTCATCTTGGCTTTCAGATTTCTTCAAAGCCTTGCAGCCTGATCTTCTACACATTTTATGGAAGTCAATTGCATTAAGTTCAATGGGGCCTATATTCTTGAATGAAATAATAAGAATAATAAGTCTTGTAGGACCTTCCAGAGCAATCTGGTGAG
The DNA here is from genome assembly GCF_951804945.1 of Podarcis cretensis. Lineage (NCBI taxonomy): Eukaryota > Metazoa > Chordata > Lepidosauria > Squamata > Lacertidae > Podarcis > Podarcis cretensis. The sequence continues at coordinate 125,432,655 of NC_137170.1, forward strand.
AAGCTGCTGTGGTGGATGAACTATCAAACCCAAAGCTCTACTGGACTTTCACCAGCAGGGCAGAAGGTGGTGTGGAATGTTCCTTTTTGCTCCTCTCTGCCATCAGAGCACTGATCGTAGAAAAGTCACAGTGGTGGGACTTTCTGTGGCAGGTCTTCCAAGGGTGAATCACCAGCCCTGGAGAGTGGACCTCCCTCTCCACCCTGCCATGGAGAGGAAGACCTGAAAGCTCATTTGGACTTTGGGGGATCCTCCCTGGGACCATCGGATCAGAAATGGCTCATCAGGTGGAGCAGGCTAGCTTCTCAGCAGGTGGGTCATTGCTGGTCACCAGGAAGTAGAGGGGAATGACCAAGACATGAGAGTGTGCAAATTTCCCAGCAAAGCCAATACAGTGCTCCTTTCAAAAAAAAATCTGGGTTAAGGATTCACCACGGAGGCTGCCATATATGCAGTTTTGATACAGCTTTACACAGGGCTAGCCTGTGGTGGCTGCAGCAGTGGTGGCTTCCATTGAGATCTCACAAGAACTCATCGAAAGCCATCATCACAGAAGAAGAAGAAGAAGAAGAAGAAGAAGAAGAAGAAGAAGAAGAAGAAGAAGTCTTGAAAGACGTACACTGGCTCCCAGTACGTTTCCGAGCAAAATTCAAAGTGTTGGTGCTGACCTTTAAAGCCCTAAACTGCCTCAGTCCAGTATACCTGAAGGAGCGTCTCCACCCCATCATTCAGCCCAGACACTGAGGTCCAGCTCCGAGGGCCTTCTGGCAGTTCCCTCACTGCGAGAAGCCAAGTTACAGGGAACCAGGCAGAGGGCCTTCTCGGTAGTGGCGCCCGCCCTGTGGAATGCCCTCCCACCAGATGTCAAAGAGAAAAACAACCACCAGACTTTTAGAAGACATCTGAAGGCAGCCCTGTTTAGGGAAGCTTTTAATGTTTAATAGACTGCTGTGTTTTAATATTCTGTTGGAAGCCACTCAGAGTGGCTGGGGAAACCCAGCCAGATGGGTGGGGTATAAATAATAAATTATTATCAATCAATCAATCTTTATTATGGTCCAGAGACCCAACAAATCATTACAGAGCAATGCACAATTCTATTATAATTATTTATTTATTTATTTATTTATTATTATTATTATTATTATTATTATTATTATTATTTATACCCCACCCATCTGGCTGGGTTTCCCCAGCCACTTTGGGTGCTCCCAACCAAATATTAAAAACACAATACAGTGGTACCTCTGGTTACGTACTTAATTCATTCCGGAGGTCTGTTCTTAACCTGAAACTGTTCTTAACATGAAGCACCACTTTAGCTAATGGGGCCTCCTGCTGCCACCGCACCGCCGGAGCACGATTTCTGTTTTTATCCTGAAGCAAAGTTCTTAACCTGAAGCACTATTTCTGGGTTAGCAGAGTCTGTAACCTGAAGCGTATGTAACCTGAAGCGTATGTAACCCAAGGTACCACTGTACATGACCCCTACAAGTGATGCTTCAGGGTTTGTGTGTGACAGGGATAGCACATTTCCATTTTGTCAATCTAGTGCAACATCCTGTACTCACAGGGACCAATCACACACCTATATGAAGCTTGCAGGCAGGAGCTGAGCACAACAGCACTCTCCCTGCTTGCAATTATCAGGAACTGGCATTCAGAGGCAGACTTCCTTTGACATTGGAGGGCGAACGTAACCATCCTGAAACAAATCTTTCTGAACGGAAGCATGCTGATCTATAATATGAAGGATGTGTTTAAGCCCACTTCCAGGAAGGCCAAACTAACTGTCCTTGCTTACCGTAAGTAGCATTATAGAAATAGTTAAAGAGATATATCAGCATGATAGGCTGTTGATAGGACTGAAAGCCTTTGGGCTGTGTCCTGCTTTCTGTTGCTCGAAAATTATGCTTCTTACTAATACAATACAGGAGGGGATACATTACCCCAAGCAAGCACGGTAAGCATGAAATGAGCTCCGCTGCACCTCAACCAACTGATCCTCTTTCATTCCATGAACAGAGCAATCCCAAGGTGGTGGTGAAATATGAAGGCTGTTTTTCCATCTTAGCTGATGCTTTGCTGGCCCGGAGCCTAAAGGGTACAAATGAGGCTTCAGGAGCACACTGCATCACTCCATCTGTTTCCAGGCTGTCAATTTTTAGAAAACATTTTCCATCCTCTTGGTGGGGTGGGAGGGAGAGGTTTAGGGTGCAAGCCAACTCCCACTTTGCACTGGGCTGGGGCTTTTTATTAGTACTGAGAAGAAGAAGAAGAAGAAGAAGAAGAAGAAGAAGAAGAAGAAGAGTAGTAGTAGTAGTAGTTTGGATTTGATATCCCGCTTTATCACTACCCGAAGGAGTCTCAGAGCAGCTAACATTCTCCTTTCCCTTCCTCCCCCACAACAAACACTCTGTGAGGTAAGTGGGGCTGAGAGACTTCAGAGAAGTGTGACTGGCCCAAGGTCACCCAGCAGCTGCATGTGGAGGAGCGGAGACGCGAACCCGGTTCCCCAGATTACGAGACTACCGCTCTTAACCACTACACCACACTGGCTCTCCTCCAGCTTCCCTTCATCAAGATAAGCCAATCTCTGCCTATCCTCCAGCTGATTTGGCAGCAGGAAGAGGGGAGATAGTGCCATCACCTGCCCCGTATATTGAAGGGTAGTCCGATAAAGGATTCCGGGGGGCGTGGCCCTGTCCAAAGCCTATGGAGGTGAGGGCCTAAGGCACGCCCCCAATCGGTGACCCCAGGGGAGTCCCTAGTTGATGTGCATCAGCAGGACTCCCCCTACTGGTGGTTAACCCTTCCTGGACTTCAAGCAGACGGGCTGAAGTCAGATATAGTCGGTTAGGACCAGTGTCTAAGCCAATGCTGCTCATCACCTGCAACTAATAAAGTTGTGGCCTTATTTAGCTCATTAACCTTAATAATTGTGTCATGTGTAATTATTTCCACTGGGGGGGGGAAGGGAACTCGCTACACAATGTGTTGGTTCCTCACCTGGGTTCACTGCTATCACAGGCCTGATCCAGACCCAATCATTGCTCTAGGTCCCAGCTGCAGCAACAATTTGCCTGCACCTCTGACTTCCCCCCCAGATGCAATCTGCAACAAATGTGCCATCTGCTCATTCTGTTAACCTCTGTTGGGCAGCAGCTGGGATTTAGTTATGCTTAGTGGGTGTGACTAAACACCTCCCTGTATCAGCATATCTGGGCATTTTGATGGTTTAGTATCCTGTGGATCAAAGCTACTTTGGATCTCCCTGTCTGATGTCAAGGGGTAGATCCAATCCACCCTACACCCCAGGGGTCTCCCTTCTCGGTAGTGGCACCCGCCTTGTGGAACACCCTTCCACCGGATGTCAAAGAGAAAAACATCTGCCAGACTTTTAGAAGACATCTGAAGACAGCCCTGTTTAGGGAAGTTTTTATTTATTTATTTATTTTTAAATAATATTTATTAAGAGTTTAAAGATTACAAAAAGAAAGAAAAAGAATTAAACAAATCAACATAATAAAATACAAAAACAGAAACAAAAACACTACATAAAACATTGAATTAACAAAACAAAACAAAAACAATTAAAAAACACTTCCAATATTTTCAATCTTAACTTTTATTCACTTGTTTCATTGACTTCCTCACGCCTCCCTTTTTGTATTCCACTTCAATTAACTGTTTCAGCAATTTCTTTCCATCTTCATCTATTTTCTGTCCTATAATTAGTCTTAACATATTGTAACATTGTTTTTTCCCTTTAATACATTAACAATCTATCTGAACCTAGTTCCTTATAACATTTCTGCCAAAGCCATATAACTTCATTCCACCATTTTTCTATAGTTCATTAATTTTACAATATTTCTGTAAATAATCTTTAATTTTTTTCCAATCTTCTTCCACCGACTCTTCTCCCTGGTCTCGGATTCTGCCCGTCATTTCCGCCAATTCCATATAGTCCATCAACTTCATCTGCCATTCTTCCTGGGTAGGTAAATCTTGTGTCTTCCAATACTTCGCAATGAGTATTCTTGCTGCTGTTGTTGCATACATGGTCGGCCAATTGGTGCCAAAGAAGGACAGAACTGTTTAGGGAAGCTTTTAATGTTTAATAGACTATTGTATTTTAATATTCTGTTGGAAGCCACCCAGAGTAGCTGCGGAAACGCAGCTAAATGGGCGGGGTATAAATAAATTATTATTATTATTATTATTATTATTATTATTATTATTACTTCCGGGGTCCATAGGATTGCACCCCGACTATGTTAAGGGTGTGTGTGTTATGCATTATGGTTTGAAATTCAGGCTTGAGAAATGTATGTGTGGTTAAAAAAAAAAGTTTGGAACATCCTATTTTGCTTAAACTGAATAAATGAAATTCAGATTATCAGAGGCGCAGAGCTAAACTGGTTCACTTTTGAGGAAACATTCTGGTAGTGCCATTGTTGCAACCTTTCTTTAAGTATTATTTTCCCCAGCAATGCCTGCCCAAATGCTCACCTATGATTTACAGTGCCTTCTTTTTCAGTTGCTGGCACTCAACCGCTTACATACCGTAATGACATAATCTCATTCTCTGCTTGACCCATAATTAGCATGAATCAGTTATCTGACCAGCCAGAAAGAAAAATTGTCCTAAATCTTAATGGCTTTCACTAATGTCATCACATAGCCGAATTTGATGGGTTACATCAAGTCATTCTATCATCCCATTTATTATGTGATCTCCCAATTGGCTGGGATCACCTGCGAAACTAATCCAGAAAGTAGAAAAGAATAGTTGCCAGAAGAAGAAACATGCCCCCCCCCCCGGAAAAATCCTGGGAGCTGTAGTTTGTGAAGGGTGCTAAGATTTGTTAGGAGACCACTATTCCCCTCCCAGTGCTACAATTCCCAAAGTTGTTTAACAGCCAATTCCTCTTTCCAGGGAACTCTGGGAAGGGAACAAGGGTCGCCTAACAACTCTCAGCACTCTTGACAAATTACATTTCCTAGGAGTCTTTGGGGGAAGCCGTGACTGTTTATATTGGTATGATACTGCTTTAAATGCTGTATAGGTCTTGAATTTTGCCCCTTATCCAAGTGGCTCAATACAGAGTACATCACTACCACTGTTTCATCTTCACAAACAAGATGAAGGTTCAACTCCTTGTGGGATGTGATACATAAGTAGCAGTCAAGTACAACATTCCTTGTTTTCCTAGAGTGGGCATGCAGGGGAATGTTTGATCCAGCCAGTCAAAAACCTCCTATTTCCTCCTGGCTGGGGTATACTTCCTTTGCATGTGACTAGAGGTGGGCTTGACCTTACCTGTTCAGGTAACAAAAGGGCAAGACGTGCAGCACTCTCTCTCTCTTTCCTCTCTCTTTGACGTCCTCCGTCGTTGGAGCAGCTTTTTTAGCTAGAGATGCTCCATTTGCTTCCAGCCAACACAGGACACTGGCATTATCCCCATATGGGATAGATCCACATGTATATACTTTGTAACTAAGTCTGCCTTCAGGGATCCAACTGTGAACTGATGATGTGAGTAAACTTCTTTTATATCCTTTTTTTTAAAAAAAATTGTGGCATGTTTATTCTTTTAAGAGGGATATAAGGGAACTTACCAGGAACCAAACACACCTGCTGTGTGTATAAAAGGGGAATGCGAAAACTCTGCTAAGTAAAGGAACTTGCTAGCACAAGTTACAACTAAACCAGCTTAATGTATAAATGGCAGAATGTTCTACCTCTGGCTATCGGAAATTGTGGTGGGGTCAGTTTCACGCTGTGCCCTTGAACACTGGTGAGATCACCTGAGATCACTTGAGTCACACACTCAGTGTATCTTGCCATGAAACCTCCTCATACACAACCCCAATGTGAGCACAAAATTCCGATTTTCAACTTACATCTTTTTTTGCTCTGACATTTTTTTCTTATTGAAAGGCAGTGCATTCTATTATATGTCTATGGGTGGGTCCATCAAACAGTACAGAAAATGCTAACACAGGGTGACATCCATTATAGAATGTTGTCTTATAGATAGGCATAAATCAATAACACAAATCCAGATAAGCAAGCAGAATCCCTGAACTTTATGAAAAGGTCCATACAGGCAGCTGCTGCTAACTCATCTATCCTAGTGGAACAGGTAGCACTAGATTGAATTGAAGCCTATGACATACAGCATCCATTTAAAATAAACTAAGGAACAGTTCACTTAGGCTGGTGTACTTGCACCCAAAATTAAACCTTAGTATTATTATTATTATTTAAAAAAAATAATTTTTATTAACCGGCCAATCAAATCAAATCACATCACATAAATTCCGAATTACAAAGCCGAATTTTAAATTTTGTTGAGGGAACCCATATTTCAAGATCCGAAGGGGGATTCTGATCATCTTCTTGCCACTGCGTTAATGTCCAAATCAGTCCAAACAAAGTTCATAATTCTATCCAGTCTTATCTTGCTGTTTCCACATATTGTTCATATATTTTCTCTTTTTCCTTTATGATCTCTTCTGATAGTCTCCTTAAGCCGATAAACACCAATAATAATCCTGTGTGAATTTTTCCGTTCTTCCAATCCTCAAGTCGAGATGGTTTCCATATATCATCGCCTTCTTAGCTAACAGCGCTCTTTCCATCATTAATTACAGAACTGTCGTTCTTAAGTCCCACTGAGGAGTTTCACCCACAATATAAAAACAGCTCTATCTCTCTATTTCTCCTCTCAGACTTAAGTCCTCCGACAGAACTTCCCAATATGGCGACAGAATTTTTAACTGTGTCATTCCAAAGCCCTTATACATTCCACGCTCTTCTTAAAACATGCTTTGGTTCGAAAGTTTATCTCCACACAGCCTTAAATCCACAGCTTAAGTCCTTAAAATGACATTTCTGACTTGTGAGGGGGGGGGATTCTTGTTTAATCACATAAGGGAAAGAAAGGAAAGGTTTTTTTCCCTCCCCATCAGTCCCTTTGCCATACTGAGTCTTGGTGTATCTTCTCATGATTTATACTTGTTTCTCCAACTCGTCTTGTTTTATCAGACATCTCTTCTGTTAGCAGTCTTTACTCCCCCTTCTTCCTTGAAATATGTGCATTTGCTTCATGCAAATTGTTTCTTTTGAAGTTCTTGCAGCTAGTGGCGTGGATCAGAGACGGCGTCCAGGAGTGCCGAAATCCCACAGGAGGGCTTTGTGCCTAGTGCCCCCATCCCCACAAATTCGGGGGTGGTATAGGGCACAGCAGGCAAGGGCAGTCCCCCACCACAATCCTGGGGGGGGGGTAGGGAGGCTATTTACTCCCATCACAGCCTCCAATTTACCTCGTGTGGGTCAGAGAGATGTTATTGTCAGCCATCTTCTGATGCGCCCCTAGTGGTCCCCTCAAACCTTAGCATTATTTAAAGATAGGTAGCACAGTAGGGAAGATCTGTGGGTTTTCTCTCACTTTTCTCAAAAATAGTAAGAAACTTTTGCATAACCTGCTTTCAAAAACGAGACTCTCAGCATGCAAAATATATTTTTTATCAAAAAATAATAATGAATAAAACTTATTTAGCTGCAGAATGCATTCAGTTTGGTAAGGCAGTGAGGCAGGGGAGAAAATGCATTATGAAATTGGTCCTGCATATTCTTCCATCAATGGTAACAATTAAGGAAATGAAAAGCAACCACAAAAAAATGTAACAGATCAATGAAGAACTTGGTGTATTATATAGCTATGTTCTTTTTAGATGCACAATCTATATAGCACTTCTTCCTTCCTTAATCATTCAGGGTTTTTTATGATCCCCATTTAATTAATTGTCAACTTGGAATGATTCTAAATGCTTTTATGACCTGCCCCTCCTTCCCTCGGCACAGAATATTCAACAAAATCACACACATATATACATAGCACGGGCAATTGGGGAGGTGTTTTTGCATAGAACTACAGGTTAAAAGATACTCCCTACCTACCCACCCAAAATACAATAATAATAATAATAATAATAATAATAATAATAATAATAATAATAATTTATTATTTGTACCCCTCCCATCTGGCTGGGCTTCCCCAGCCACTCTGGGCGGCTTCCAACAAAGATGAAAAATACACTAAAATGTTACATATTAAAAACTTCCCTGAACAGGGCTGCCTTCAGATGTCTTCTGAATGTCAGGTAGTTGTTTATCGCTTTGACATCTGATGGGAGGGCATTCCACAGGGTGGGTGCCACTACCGAGAAGGCCCTCTGCCTGGTTCCCTGTAACTTGGCCTCTCGCAGTGAGGGAACCACCAGAAGGCCCTCGGAGCTGGACCTCAGTGTCCGGGCAGAACGATGGGGGAGGAGACGCTCCTTCAGATATACTGGACCGAGGCCATTTAGGGCTTTAAAGGTCAGCACCAACACTTTGAATTGTGCTCGGAAACGTACTGGGAGCCAATGTAGGTCTTTCAAGACCGGTGTTATATGGTCTCGGTGGCCGCTCCCAGTCACCAGTCTAGTTGCCGCATTCTGGATTAGTTGTAGTTTCCGGGTCACCTTCAAAGGTAGCCCCACGTAGAGCGCATTGCAGTAGTCCAAGCGGGAGATAACCAGAGCATGTACCACTCTGGCGAGACAGTCTGCAGGCAGATAGGGTCTCAGCCTATGTACCAGATGGAGCTGGAAAACAGCTGCCCTGGATACAGATTTGACCTGTGCCTCCATGGACAGCTGTGAGTCCAAAATGACTCCCAGACTGTGCACCTGGTCCTTCAGGGGCACAGTTACCCCATTCAGGACCAGGGAATCCTCCACACCTGCCCGCCTCCTGTCCCCCAAAAACAGTACTTCTGTCTTGTCAGGATTCAACCTCAATCTGTTAGCCGCCATCCATCCTCCAACCGCTTCCAGACACTCACACAGGACCTTCACCGCCTTCACTGGTTCTGATTTAAAAGAGAGGTGAATTTCAACTCTCTTTAAAACTATTATTTTATATATATATGGAATTGTTTTATCTGCTTTTATATACGGAATTCTTCAACTGTGTTTGGATATGCAACTGTTTCACGTGTGTGTGTGTGTGTGTGTGTGTGTTGGTTTGTTGGTTTGTGTGTATGTAGAATTGTGAAATCACTTCAAGATTCTTCTTAGGAAGCAATTCACCAATAAATGTTGAGGTTGAGGACAGTTGTCTGCAACCAAAGTAGCAGATAAAGTGCCTAGTATACCATTGGTAGTGGAAGTCTTGTTGACTTGAACAGACAAGGAGTCCAATTAGCTAAAGGAACGAGACCTTGGTTGCGTAAATCCTTGGGGCCTCTAATCAGTCACATGGCCCTTTCTCACAAAGAGAATTCTGCCAGACTTTGGTTTCTGGAAAAGGTCAGAGCATTTCATTGACAGTTTGTTCCCGAGCCTTGAGTGCAAAGCCCGAGCACATGACAGTGTTCTAATAATTTTCTGACATCCAGCAGATCAAAAATACACAGGGGCATTTTGATGGGAGAGCTGTGGTTACAAAAGAGGGAATTGCTTTGTCTCCAAAAGGGTTGGAAGGTTTTCTAAGGAGAAGAGGGCGGGGGGGATGCTCTGAACAATAGCTGCTCATTTTAGAAGTAATTAACCTTCATATACCATTTGCATTATTAATGCACCAGAATTATCATAATATCCTAATGTATCTGAATGTCTCTTCACATTTTTCTCTGCTTAAATATATAGAAGAGCATTGGATAAAAGAGGCATCATCCGTTTTCATTGTTGGTCATGGATTTTGTCTTCCTTTCTTTTGTTTTCTCGCTTGCTTGCTCTCTTCTTTCGCCAAAGCTGTGATTTTGAACTTAATTATATAAAATAAGTGAATATGCATAGCCCTCCATAGGTTTTTGTTTGTGTGCAGTGACTTTTATGTGCTCAAGGCTCACACCACACATGCTTAATGTTACATTGTTCTGGAAATAGTGCTTTGCTCTGGCTGCTCAATACTACTTCCACCTCTCTGGGCCTTCATGTCAGAAGTTTTATTCCAGGGGTCAGCAAACGTTTTCAGCAGGGGGCCGGTCCACTGTCCCTCAGACCTTGTGGGGGGCCAGACTATATTTTGAAGGGGGGGAAATGAACGAATTCCTATGCCCCACAAATAACCCAGAGATGCATTTTAAATAAAAGCACACGTTCTACTCATGTAAAAACACCAGGCAGGCCCCACAAATAACTCAGAGATGCATTTTAAATAAAAAGACACATTCTACTCATGTAAAAATATGCTGATTCCTGGACCATCCGAGGGCCAGATTTAGAAAGCGATTGGGCCAGATCTGGCCCCCAAGCCTTAGTTTGCCTACCCATGTTTATTCCCTAGAATGTTTATAAGAATTCCATTATGTCAGAGCAGCTCAGCCAATCCCTGGAAACCGAGCCCCTCATTTTTGGAAATAAAAAAGCGGGGAACCTGTGGTCCTCCATACTATATGTTGCTGGGCTCCAACACCCATCATCACCCTGATCATTGCTCATGCCAGCTAGGATTAATAGGAGTTTGAGCCCAACAAACACCTAGAGGTCACAGGTTCCCCATCAATAGCTAGGAAGGTTGCAAACAGTGCACCCTATTTTATCTTATACATGATTCGTTCTTTCTTTCAAGTTTCCTCAATGCCTTTCACTAAACTGACACCACATTCTGCAAAGCTATATTTTTGGAGTTTTGATTTAATACCTCGCTCATATTTCCACCTTACGAAACCTGGCAAACAGGCGTGTCAGTTTGAATAAAATGTTGTGGGGCAGATAAAATTTGCCCTGCATAATTGATCACAAGATGATGTGCATACGCACCATTTGAATGACAAGGCCCTCAAACTTTGGAGTGGTCCAGCGCCTTAAATATTTCATGGGGGGCAGAGGGACCTTGGTTCCTGGGAATTCAATCCTATGCTGGCAAATGGTACAAGATCTTATCCAAAAGCTGTCATTGATTTCAATACACGTTACAGCATGCTTAAAAGATAGGGTGTTGTTGTTTTTAAGGCCTAAAGTTATATGTGACTTTCCTAAACCTCTGGACTATAACCTAGATCCATTTGGAATGGTCTCTCACCCACTCTCACACACAAACTATAATTCCAGGAAACCTTGTCTCATATGAGCACCTCCATGCTCTGAGATTTGCTAGAAGGCAGTGCTGAGTCCTGGCTTACGAAGCCAGCCCTACTGTTAGGCCAGTCGACTCAGTGGGTGGATGCTGGGGTTTGTGGAGGCAACCCCCTTGGCACTACCTCCTGAGCCCCTTTCCCAACCATTAACTGTTTCAAAACAGAGCTATGTGTGCCATGTGGCCCCCGCACTCCAAATGCTGGTCTGCAATTCTCAGGTGTTGTGAACGATAACAGCACCAGTTTTGAAGATTCGTCTGCTAATCCAGTCATCTTCTGCACATGGAATGAGAATGCAGGATGTAATCTTGTCCTTTGCCTTGATCACAGAATCAAAGAACTGAAAGGGACCAGGACTGCCAATTCCTATTCAGAAGGCATTCAGCTCTGCCAATTGGTGCTTCATGGCATTGCAACATCAGGGCATTGTGCGGCATTACACATGTGATGTCTGGGCATTGCGCAACATGACATGATGTCACGATGTAGTGCAGTGTCACACACATGACATCATAATGTCATATGTCATAGTGCACAGGCCCCCTCAATCCTCATAAGAAGATTGCACCTCTGGAAGAGACCATGAGGATCATCTAGTCCAATTCTGTGATGCAGGAATATTTTGCCCAATGTTTTTGCTTGAACCCATGACTCTGAGATTAAGAGTCTCTTGCACTTCTGATTGAACTCTCCATTAATGTTGAGTCAACAATGTAGAACACCCTGCCATGGGGATGGCTGCTTTTCAAAACCCAGGAAGCTGTTTTATAGTGCATGAAACCATTGGTCCATCTGGGTCAGTATGGAATTGAGGAAGGTAAAGGTAAAAGGTAAAGGACCCCTGAACGGTTAAGTCCAGTCAAAGGTGACTATGGGGTTGCAGCGCTCATCTTGCTTTCAGGCCAAGGGAGCCATCGTTTGTCCACAGACAGCTTTCCAGGTCATGTGGCCGGCATGACTAAACCACTTCGGGTGCAACGGAACACTGTGACGGAAATCAGAGCGCATGTGTCAGGGGCTCAGGAGCAGAGGCACAGGGAAGAGAGGAGATGGAGAGCGAAGGGGAAGAATCCGAGGGGAGCGTAGGAGAAGAGGACAGTGGACCGAGGGATTCCATGAGCCTCTCCAGTGAATCGGAAGATTCACAGAAGGGGGCGCCAGTGGCCAGGGCTAGGGGGTTCCCAAGGGGAACGCCCCAGGAGCAAGGGGGCAGCAGGGACTCCCAGAGCAGTAGTTGGAAATCAGGACCAGCTTCCCCACCAGAGCAGAGTGGGGGGGAAGAGTCCCAAGGATCGGGGCCAGTGCATTCCCCACCAGGGAGAGAAGATAAGGCAGGGCTGACCACGCCTCCATCAGAAAGTCGGACAACGGAGGAGAGGTCAGATCCGGCCAGTGTCCCGGAAGAGGGAAGCAGTGACCGAAGTAGTGTAACGGTTAGGAGAAAGGTCACTGGGTTGGCGCGAGAGGCAAGTTCAAATGTACAGGAGCGCGGGACAGCAGAGAATGAGGATTGGGAACCGGGTCCTAGAGCCCGCCGGAGGGAGGGGGAGGAGCTAAGCGACTCAGCGTCGGAAGAGTCCAGAAAGGGCAATGCCCCAGCGGGCAGGAGGACCCAGAGGAGGAGAGAGCAGCGTAAAAGGTGGAGCAGGGCTAGGATCTTAAACTGGTGTCATAGGGGAGGAGACTCAGACGGGACTAGGGCCGATCTAGGGTTTAAGACGTAGGGCTGCACGCTGTGGCTTTGAAATGGAAACTGAACTTCAATAAAGACTTTTGTACATTACCACAGCCTAGCGTTGGTCCTCTGTGAGCTGGGACCTAGAGGCAGCTCTGACAGCATGGAAATGCTCTTTACCTTCCCGACGCAATGGTACCTATTTATCTACTTGCGCTGGTGTGCTTTTGAACTGCTAGGTTGGCAGGAGCTGGGACAGAGCAACAGGAGCTTACCCTGTTGCGGGGATTCAAACCACCAACCTTCTGATCAGTAAGCCCAAGAGGCTCAGTGGTTTAGACCACAGCGCCACCTGCGTCCCTGGAATTGAGGAAGCACTAGATAGACCGTGGTGTAAGGGTGCATGGTAGGGCTCTGACAATAGACTGGCATCAGAGTGGGGAGGCAAACCTAACTATTGGTTTTTGTTTCTGTATTATTAAATTTCAAGATAGAAAAGCACATTGTCAATTAATTTTTAAAATATTGAAAAATAAAAGGAAAATAATGCATAGCTCTCTTTAGATTTCTGGCCTGCCCTGCATCAAGTTGAATAACAATTATTACATAACTATGGCTGGCTACTTCTCCTTCTAAAACTGGCACATGGTGGGCACATGTTCTACCTCAACTTTGCCTTTTCACTTTACTGTGCGTCATTTCCATGTAATCCCATTTATTATATTGGTTCTGCTGTGCAGTGCTCCTTTTGGAAATGTCTTTTGGAATTTAGCTCGGTACAGAAGTACGCAGAGCAATCCCAAGGTGAGCATGCAAATATGGCAGATGATAGGCACTCCCTGATGGGAGAAGTGGAATGACAAAAGCAGATCGGTTTAGGTTAATGAGAAGCTATTTATCTTCTTTTCTACATGCACGATGAAGGCTCGGTTGGGGGAATTACTGTCTGTCTCAATATAAGCCACTTTGTGAATTTGATAAGCTGAACTGACACTGATTGCCATGTAGAAATATTTTAAGGATACTTTCACATATCATGACAGTAGCCCCCAGGAAAAGCCAACATGGGGGTGCCTAAAGGTGCAAACCGATAGCCATTTGAGGATGTATTTATCAGTACTTGGTTACTATGCATAGAAGTGGTTGTGCAATTGCATTGGCCTATGTATAAAAGGTGATCTTCAAAGTTTGTCATACTCAAAGCAGACCCATTTAAATCAATAGACTTTGGATATTACCCACAATCTAGTTCTACACATGTAATGTAGATTGGATTGTTGAGGTGTGTGCATTGCAATTATGTGGGAACACACAGGGCTAGATCCAGACTTAGGACAGCATTCTACCCATGAGTCCCATCACCACGATGATTCCTGTTGGCACAATGGGACTTCCTGCCCAGTGTGCACCGTGCACCTTTCCCAAATGTGTTTCAGGGGGTTGGGGAAGCCCTAGAACAGATTCAGGGGGTGCATGGGGGGAAGGTGAGGGGGAAGTGCTACAGCAATTGTTCAGTTGTGAAAAGGGGGAATTCTTGCACTGATGGAACAATTGCTTCAATGCTACACTGAATTCCACCCTGAGTCATGTTTGACATGTTGTTTAGTCGTGTAGTCATGTCCAACTCTTCGTGACCCCATGGACCAGAGCATGCCAGGCACTCCTGTCTTCCACTGCCTCTCACAGCTTGGTCAAACTCATGCTGGTAGCTTCGACAACACTGTCCAACCATCTCGTCCTCTGTCATCCCCTTCTCCTTGTGCCCTCAGTCTTTCCCAACATCAGGGTCTTTTCCAGGGAGTCTTCTCTTCTCATGAGATGGCCAAAGTATTGGAGCCTCAGCTTCAGGATCTGTCCTTCCAGTGAGCACTCAGGGCTGATTTCCTTAAGGATGGATGGGTTTGATCTTCTTGCAGTCCATGGGACTCTCAAGAGTCTCCTCCAGCACCATAATTCAAAAGCATCAATTCTTCGGCGACCAGCCTTCTTTATGGTCCAGCTCTCACTTCCATACATCACTACTGGGAAAACCATAGCTTTAACTATATGGACCTTTGTTGGCAAGGTGATGTCTCTGCTTTTTAAGATGCTGTCTAGGTTTGTCATTGCTTTTCTCCCAAGAAGCAGGCGTCTTTTGATTTCATGACTGCTGTCACCATCTGCAGTGATCATGGAGCCCAAGAAAGTAAAATCTCTCACTGCCTCCATTTCTTCCCCTTCTATTTGCCAGGAGGTGATGGGACCAGTGGCCATAATCTTCGGGTTTTTTTAATGTTGAGCTTCAGACCATATTTTGCGCTCTCCTCTTTCACCCTCATTAAAAGGTTCTTTAATTCCTTCTCACTTTCTGCCATCAAGGTTGTGTCATCTACATATCTGAGGTTGCTGATATTTCTTCCGGCAATCTTAATTCCGGCTTGGGATTCATCCAGCCCAGCCTTTCATGTTTGACATAGACTCACTGAAATCAATGGGACAATGTCAGGCAGCAGAGGAAACAACCCCCACAGCAGATTGCCAGGAATGGATAAGGCAAGGAAAAGTCCTTATCATCTGCCTTTTATTCAATATTTACAGAGAGGCTTGGAACACAGCCTCTTGGAATAATGGCATTGTCCCGAGTGGCTCTCCACCCCCTTTTTCTCCCACTTCCTTATTTATCACCATCTCCTCTAGGGGGAAAACTGAGGGCTCTTTGCTAAGGTCACCAAATGAACCCGGGGACACTTTTCAACTTCCTACTAAATAGATGAATTTTGTCAGGGGACTGATTTGTAAATCCAGGACTGTCCCCAGGAAACGGGGACATCTGGTAACCTTACTCTTTGCTTCTGAGGCCTTTGCTCTACTACTTTTAAGGCTTGCCAGGTTCTGGGAGAGAGGGGAACTGGAATGCTTTCTAAAGAAACTGTGTCCATCAGCTGTTGACCTCCTGGTGTCTCCTCCTCCTCTCCCATTATTTCCCAGCTTTTCCCCTCATCTGCCTCTGAGCTGTGACCTCCCTCAAACCCCTGTAGTAATTCTGAACTGTCTTCTTCGTCTCTGGAAGGGTCAGGCTGGGGAGGCGGTCTTCACCATTCCTCCTCTGCCCAGTCCCTGACAGACAAATTGGTCATGACTAACTTCACAGAGCACAACTAAGTCTGGATCCAATTCATAATGCAGGGATGGGGAACTTGCAGTGATCCAGGTGTTGTTGGACTGTTGTTCTCATAATCTCTGATGGATGGCTGTCCTGGCAGAGGCTGATGGGAGTCATATATATATAATTTGATGTAATGTAATATCCATACACTTCATATTCAAAAGAAGTTTATTTTCATAAACATATAACTGAGAAGAATATATTGACAATCTCATACCTATTCACTTTGTTCCTTATAGAAAGCTCCTGCACATGTTTCTCCTTATTAACAACTAGGGATCTTCCTCTGTCTGTTTCACAGATAATGCTGACACACACTGTCTTCTGCAGTATTCTGAGAAGTCTCTCTCGGCAGCCATTCTACACACAGAGAGAGAGAAAACAGGAAGACAGTTAAAAACGACAGTTACTTGAATAACAGTCACAACAGAATAGAATGTCTCTCTCATGTGACTCACAGTCAGCCAATCACATGAAAACTACTGCCAAAGGGAAAACCTCATGTTACAAATACCCAGTAATTTAACATAAGTAAACATTCCCATTTTAGGAAATTAAACCATTAATGATCCCTTTCACAGGGTCTCCAGCTGCTATCCCCTGGTACTCAATGTAATCCAGATATTGTTGAACTCCAGATCCAGGTAGGTGGGTATCAGAACCAAACCCTAAAGAAGTAGACAAATAAAATGAAGAGTGTTAACATCCTTTTTGTATTGCAAAATGAAAGCAGCTATTGGGCTAGTCCAAGCGACAAATATGAATCTCAGAACATTTTCTCTGAAAGCACTTTCTTCTGCAGCTTTCCCCTCCATTAGTCTTCAGAGGTTGCTTTATGAAATGAAATCAGCCTGGTGTTGTGTCCCAGATGTCTCCTGTGATTTCCTGGAGCCATTCCATAAAGATTTATAGAAAGCAACTTATGTTTTAACCTACTGAGAAAAATGGTACAATAGTGAAACCTAGAAGATTGGATGGGGGGGAAGTACAAGGAAAAGTACAACACAAACCCAATCTACTGCTGGAATCAGCTTGCAAGTTTGCTGAGTAAACCATATTATGTCTGGAGCGTTCATAGGCCCCAAACTCCAGAATCTTTCATGTTGTTCCACCTCCAACCTCAGTTCCTGATGCTTGATCAACAAAAATTCTGTCCTGCCTCTATTCCGGAGCTGTTAGATTGGCTCTGCTTCTCACCTTCCCTACTCATTCAAGACCTGTAAGCTTCCAGAACTTTAAACCAGCTTTTAAAAATCACATTATGGTTGAAAAATCAAACAATGTGAGTGAACATTTTAGTTGCAATAAATTACCATGATTGATTGCTGCCAGAGTGGCATAATGATGCACAATAGAGAGTTCCATCCTGTCTTGTTTTCATTTGCAATCATCACTGTTTCTGTTTCCGCTACAGTCCAGCTTCCTCTGAAACTATGTTATTTGTTTTGCTATCCGTCATTGTCAAAATGAATGTAATTAATCATGTCATTAACTTCTATGTATTTTAACAGAAGGGAAACATTCAAAAACAATGCAGAAAAAAACAAGCCTGAAACTGCATCAGGAGATCCGAAGAAGTGTCTCAGTCTGATCTGGAAGCAAAATTCAGGAGTCTCAAATCAGGTCAATCCATTGCAAAAAGTGGACAGCGTGAAATCTTCCTCTGTTCATCCTGGAAACGTCACCCCTACTTTTATGGGCACAGGTTTACAGTTCTTATATGTGAAAAAATATGATGTTCTAATTGCACTCTAATGGCCTTTAGCTATCCTTTCAGCCAGTCCAGTGGCTTTGGAACGTATGAATGGTAGTGGCAGGATTTTAATATGCAGCCATTGTGTCTTTATGGTACATAGCATAGCAAGAGTATATTTCCACAAGAATATGTCAGGAACCAACATTAAAAGGAATGATTTTTTAAAACTCTTGCAAATCAGCATTTTTTTAGTGCTGAGCCTGTGAACTGTCATTCCCCGACATACTGTCTTTGAGAGTCAGGGCCTCTGAGAATAATGGCACGAGAGACCATCTCAATTTTGTGTCAGTGAAGATGCAGAAGAAGCTTAAAAGAGCTGGTGGCATGTAAGAGGTGACTTGGGTTCAGAGAGAAAGAGAAAAAGCGAGAGGGAGGGAGATCAAATTCTAACTAGCGTTGTTATTTCTTACACAATGGAACCACTGGAGAAATGTCAGAGAGAGGCCAATAAAATCATTTTCTTTTAATGTAATCAAGCAATACGTTGAGACTTTTTTCAGAACTAGACTGCTGTTTTTGTGCATAATAAACTGGATAGAAGCAACACAAATTTTGCCTGTAGGGGGGAAAAAATCAAGGTCACTTTGGAGAAGATCTGCTCATCAGGGTTGCCACAAGACCTTTTGCTGCCTGGAGTGTCTTTTCTGCCCCTCGTAGGACCACAATTTAAACCTCTCCATTGAGCTCAGCATCTTGACTGAGATACAAATTGCCTCTTCCCTGCTCATCAATATTCTCTCCCTCCTTGGCTAAAGTTCTGCATGGATCAGCTGAGAGCAGGTGTGTGTGTGGGGGGGGGTGTTTGGGTGTGTGTACATGTGAGATTGTGGGGTGGTCCACCCACTTTTGGCTACACCCACCACTGGCATGTGACCTCCACAAAAGGTTTGCAAAAAAAAAAAAATCACTACCTAAACTATTCCCCACTTCAAACACAAGAAAGATACATATGCATCCTGATGCCTTTTATTTCACAAAAAGGAAGTCAGTTGTGAGGGGGAACTAACTGAGAAGAAAGGATTGAGCAGCCCCTACCCCATTCAGATCCAATTCAGCCCTTCACAGCTTTTATTGGCATGTGCAACACTGTGGTCCTCATCACACCCCTGCCAGAGGCGTCCTCTTTGGAGGATGATCTGGAACCCCCCAACCCTGAAGTAAACATCATGGAAGAGCAGTGTCAAGGTGTCGAGAGGCAGAGCAGGGGAATCTAGATCCCTCAGAGAACATGACAACCCAAAATCCTTCTCAAGACAGAAATCGCCCCTTCATGGAAACAGATGTGAACTTTGAGGAGTCGGTGAGTCCCAGGAAGTGCAGGAACCTGACATTACAGACTCAGCCGGCTGCCAGACATCACCTGAGGTACAAGAACTCATTAGAAGTAAAGGGATACTCATGAACGAGCTGTTTCTCAAGAGTAAACCAAATCCACAGGCAAAACGTAAGCTTGTGGTTGTACTCTGGGTAGGGCTCAGAAAACTCAGGCTAAAAGCCTGTACTTCCAGGGCCAGATTGATGGAATAGCTTTGTATCAATGTTGCTAGTATGGAGCTAACATCTTTGTGAGCAGGGGGAACATTTAGCTATGCCACTTTCGAGAGTAGAAACATAATGGAGATTATGAACAAGAGGGATGAAGTTCCACCAGTGTCCTCCTCCCCACTGTGGAAGATTTGTAGTGTGTGCCTTTGCAAATTGAGAATCGATTGGTTGTTATGGATTTAATTTGCTATCCTATGAAATCTCAGTTCTTGAATTAAAGTCTCTTTTTTAAAAAAATCCCTTACCGATGTTGCTGGACTACAACTCTCATCATCCCTTACCATTGAACATGTGCACTATGTTTGCTTTAAAGGAACCAAGGGTGTGATGTAATTCCTTTTCGTTTCTTTTTTACGTTCCTTGTGCATTCTGTTGAGGAAGATGCTAAATGGTGCAGAAGATCCATCAGTTCTACAATTGCGTTTTTACCCAAGAGCTCAATGTTCCGAAGGAGAACATTGGATTGCTGTAGATACTGAAGGTGGGGGCTCTTTAGAAGAAACTGCTCTTAAAAAGAAGGAGAGGAAAAATAGGTTGAACGGGGGATAGGTCTTTCTTAAATGGCAGATCCTTGGAAGTTCTAATCCTCAAGCAAAACCCTTAGACTCGCCAGATCAATGATGTATTCCGGACACAGGTGCTTTCTGCAGCATTGTGAAAATATATTTTCTTTGCTGATAATAATAATTCAGACCCGGGCCCATATGTAAGGAGCCCAAAGTAATGCAAAAGGGAGGACAGGAAGAAATGGAAATTGAGGAGCATTCTTTAGCATTCAGATTGCTTCAAAGGTACTCATCACACCTGAAATGTGGAGCCCTTTTCAGAGACTGCATCTTGATTGGTGGGAGGAAATCATTTTCTGGGTATATGAATAATAATAGCATTTAGCTCTAAAATGCCCCATTTTCTTGAGTTTCGGGGAAAAACAGCCTTATTATGTGGCTATGAGCTATGCTGTGGATGATATTTTGTGAAATATCAGTGAAATTACAGCTGTCATGGCTTAACATGGAGATCTTAAGGAAGTGCCAAATAGTTAAAGTAACTTCATAAGATTTCTGAAGTCTAAAGAATGCTTAAACCCTTTGAAAGCAGTAGCCTAGATCCTCAGGGAAGCTAGCTTATTGAAATTCATGGAAGGAAAGTCTCCTCATTCTCTTTCCCTCTGATACAACCTGTAACCCCACAAAAAGTCTCTCCCAAGAGATAGTGGGTTGTTTTAATGTAGAGTGGAATAAAGGTGACTGAAACTTGGTCCCCACTCAACTATGCATGTCATCAATTTTGGGCTAGTCACTGTTTCTCACACGATGGTTGCAAGGATAAAATAGGAATAGAGTGAAACATGTATGCCACCATGATCACCTTGGAGGAAAGTGGTATATCAATGCAATAAATAAATTATTGAATATTTTAATGATGGATGATTATATGCTAATGATCTGGTGTGATGGTTTTACAGTGAAACCTCGGTTTTTGAACGTAATCAAACTGGAAGACTTCTGAAACGTTCGAAAACTGAGGATCAATGGGCGGTTGGCAAAATCATTTGGAAAAAAAAGGAGAAATGCACCTCAGAAGCCATTCTACTTCTGAGGCACATTAAAAAATGGAAGCAATTACTTCCGGGTTTTCGGCATTTGGGTTCAAAATCGTTCAACTTCTGAGACGCTCGAAAACTGAGGTTCCATTTGACTAAGTATTTTAATGATGGATGTTTGAACATAATAGCGGTTCTTTGAGATTCGGATAGTCAGTGAAGACCACCTGAGCTGCTCTTTAACAGGTTTTATTTAAAGGATGAGGAAACACAAAGCACGAAGCAAGGAGCAGCAGATAGCATTTTATGGTCTTTTCAGAATAGAGTGTTTTTCTCAGGGTGTGAGGCTGAGAAAGATGGGAGCTGTCCAAGGTATGAGCTTGGAAGACACAGATCTGTTTGTGAATTGAAGATTAAGATAGAAGGTTGCTAGAATATAAAATTTTGTGTTTGTGTGGGTATGTTTCTTTTTTTGTTTTGTTTTCTCTCTTTCCTTTTTATTATTTTGCTCTCTTTAGATATCGGCTATGCTTGGTTTTTATTGTATTACATGCTGAAAACCTTTAATGACATTTAAAAATTTGTCTTTTCCATTGCCAAAGAATCCTATCCCATCCTGGGCAGGCAACAGGTCTGAACTCCTCACATGCTATGGGTACCACACCCAGTGTCAACAGCAAGTAGATACTTTTTTACATTGTTTTGATTCCATAGATAGTTGAATTACCTTTTAGCTATGTGTGTTTTATCTGTATTTAATTTGGCAAGACAGATTAACCCAGGTCACAGCTCTGGGGGAAAGAAGGGATAAAAAAAAAAAAAAATATGTTGTTGTTGTTACAGAAAGAAATCTTCAAAATTCTTCTTTGCAAATTTTTAAGTTTAAATAGCCTCTAATAGGATTATTTAAAACCAGAATATATTTCAAATGTTCTCTGACTGATTGACATCTTTGTTTGATGCACAGCTATATTTGATTCCCGTATTCCATATTTGAATGTTAATGTTTTGCAGCTTTTGATAGTTAACATGAAGTGGTATTTAGCAATTGACAGCATGGATAGTTGGCGCTCAGTGGTACATTGCAGTGGTTTCCAAACTTTCCCCCAAGAATTGCTTGCCACATAGACATCTGCTCAGGAACCTCGATCTGCCCACCACAATACCTTTTCAGGTTGCAAAGGATTCTGAGGCACACTCAGCATGGACTGAAAAAGATGACCCCCTTCCAAGTTATCTAGGGACAACTTGAAAACCAGGAACATATTGTGTCTGCCCATATTTTATAACTAGCACAGTGTGGTAGAAAATGTGGAATCTAAGTAACCAGTTGGCAATTGCTGGCTTTTTTTTTTATTTCGGGTTTGAAGTGAAGCCTGCCAAAAACAAAACAACAAAGAAAAAGGCAACCATTCTAACAGCCCTTGATTTGTACATTTTATTCTAAACCTTTCTTATGAGGATGTATGCAATTATGGCACTTTGGGGCTGTAGAATTGGATTTTAAAATGGTTTGGAAGAGCAGGCAGTCTTGCAGGTTGTAAAGTGCTATCAAACAAAACAGGACCAGGAGAAAGAAGTTGCCTTTCTACAGAGGAACCAGCAATATAGTTCAGATCTCCTGGGAAACGTCATTTATGTGATTGTAATAAGTTACATCAATACACAAAACTATTGTAGTTATGTGTGGTTAACAAACACGGCATGCACAGTTATATCACTTTAAGCACCTCCTGAATAGAGAAGTGCTGTAGACATTGCCTGCTCTTTTTATATGTTGCGAGTCCATTCAGAACAGGGGTTCATGCTGTTGTATCCTAAGTGTCCTTTGGAGAAGCCAGGAGGCAAGTCATGACAATAAATCTCAAGAATCACAAAGCCAATCTTAGAAGAAAGTGCTTTAGAAAGATGATGCAAAGAGTGCAAACTAAGCTCTGCTAAGTCCCATTGATTCCAGTAAGAGAATTAAACACTCTCTTCAGCAGAAATCAATGGGCCTTAAAAATACTCTCTTTTTTGCTGGGTTGTGCCCCAAGAGAAAGAAAAAGGGTAATGCGATTATTCCCTGGAGTCTAAATACAATGATACCTTGGGTTACAAACACCTCGGGTTTCAAACACTTCGGGTTACAAACTCCGCTAACCCAGAAGTAGTACATCGGGTTAAGAACTTTGTCCCAGGATGAGAACAGAAATTGCATGCCAGCGGTGCGGTGGCAGTGGGAGGCCCCATTAACTAAAGTGGTACCTCATGTTAAGAACAATTTCAGGTTAAGAACGGACCTCCGGAACGAATTAAGTTCGTAACCCGAGGTACCACTGTAGAAGATTCCAACTGGAAGTGAAGATATGGCTTGCTGCGTTCCATGTTCCATACCTTCCAACATTCCTCAGGTGAAAATAAGGACATTTCTTACTCTCCCCAACTGACCCCATCCACTCCTTTTGGTCCTCCCCCCCCCCGAGAATTTCCACCACCCTGGTCTCTGCCTGTACTTCAGAGCTGTTGTATCACACAAGGCTGAGTCTTGGTGATTATGGAAGCCTCCCCTCCTCCTCTCCAGCAGCCACTGCGAGCTGCCCAAGGAAGGAGGCCGGTGGCAGTGGTCATGGAGAGAACCTGCACTACACCTCTGGATTGAGTTGGTTCACTGCAGAGTAAACTAATTCCTTTGTCCTCTCTATTTACCTTCTGTGCTGATGATAAGCAGGCTACTGCAAGCCCAGAGAATCTTCTTCTTCTTCTTCTTCTTCTTCTTCTTCTTCTTCTTCCAGTAGAATATGACATGGGTTAACAGTATCATTACAGGTGCCCAGAGAAGACAAAGTCTCTACCAGAGGAGAATGGCAAACCAAGCTGATGGACTATGCCAAGATGGCAAAACTGACTGGAAAACTCAGAAACCAAGAGGATAAAAACTTTATAAAAGAATGGGGAGAAATGTATAAGTTATTTAGGAGACCACTGTAAGCAGAAGGAAACATTAGCAGGATTTTGATCTCACTTGTAGTTTTGCAATTATATGGTTTGATATAAAAATTGGAGTATGGAAGAATATGCAGTATTAAATGTTTATAATGAGACCCCATGGAGGTGTTGGAGAGGGGGGAGTCCTGAGATTTGGAGAAATCTCTTTGTACAGTGGTACCTCAGGTTACAGACGCTTCAGGTTACAGACACCTCAGGTTACAGACTCCGCTAACCCAGAAATAGTACCTCGGGTTAAGAACTTTGCTTCAGGATGCGAACAGAAATCGTGCAGCGGCGGCAAGGCGGCAGCGGGAGGCCCCATTAGCTAAAGTGGTGCTTCAGGTTAAGAACAGTTTCAGGTTAAGAATGGACCTCCGGAACGAATTAAGTTCTTAACCCGAGGTACCACTGTATGGATATACTGTATGGATTCTCTGTTTATAACTTTGTATTTGTAAAAGTAATAAAAATGATTTCTTTAAAAAACAAACAAACCAAAAAACAGTATCATTACAGGGCCTTGAAGTCCTGCATCCATTTAGACCAATTAAACAAATAAATAAATACTTGACCTAGCTGCACAATTAGTTTACAAGACTGACTAATACCCAGTGAAAACAAAATCCCAAACCGAAGAAAGATATCGCAGGGACACACACACACACACACACACACAGAGAGAGAGAGAGAGAGAGAGAGAGAGAGAGAGAGAGATATTTAAATCCATTGTGTCTTGTGAAACCTTTCATATGGGTTAGAAAGAAATGCAGCATAATTCTGACAAACAAGGGATACGTCAAAAGCTCTTCCTTTGGGGGGGGGGCAGATGAAATACTTCATTAGCTGTGGGAAAACATTTACTGGCTTTCGCTTCTGAGATTAAAGGAGTTGTCACATTACTGTTACAAATAAGTTACCCACCCACTCAGCCTTAAATACCCTCAGGCCCATTTTTCAGTGACTGATGACATGTGTTTTATATGCATGACAACACTGCAGTTAGGCCTGTCATATGCCTTAATAATACATATCAAATATGTATATCATGAAAAGATAAAGGGCTCTCTGATGTGTATCATCTTCTTCAGCAGGACTGCCAAGCCTGGGGAATTAAGCTGTTGCAAACAAGGCACAAATCCGCATACACAGCACAGGCAAGTTTGTTTGAAAAGAAACAACCCAATTGGGTATCTGATGCGAACTAGGGTCGATGTCGCCAGCCAGCTTTGCCATGATTTATGTTGCTTTGCGTGAGGAACAGCATCTGCTTTTTTTGAATGAAATATAGGGGAACAGTTTCCTGACCAAAGGAGCAAAAGAGAAAACAGAAAAGCCTGTGAACTTAAAAAAGAAACACCACATCCTTCTGAACTGGGGTAAACAGAAACACAGCAGAATATCGCAAGATGGATTAAAGCAAGGCCGGAATAACGTATAGAAAACCAGAGCAAAGAATAGAACACTTTAATCATTATAAAGCACAGAGAGGACCATAGAGACATTTCAGTTAGTTTCCTTTAACCATGGCAGAACTTGCGACACACTAAGCTGAAGGCAGTTTAGCAATCCTTGCATTTCAGCCCACCAGGGGCTCAATAAACATTTTCCTAGTATTACTCCATGCATGAAAGTTTTGGCAAAACGGGGTGTCAAGTATCTGGCAGGCCACAATACAATGTAGTTTTGTGTGGATGGGGCTAGAGACTGATTCTGATAGGCTAACAGTGGACAATGGTGGGGCCAATGAAAGACATAATCATATGTATGGCACAGATAAAAAGCAAGATGGCTGAAAGAATATGGCTGCATACCTCCCAACATTTCTCTGATGAAAATAGGGATGTACTAGTCCGTAACAACAACAACAACAACAACAACAACAACAACAACAACAACAACTTTAATATTTATACCCTGCCCATCTGACTGGGTTGCCCCAGCCACTATGGGTGGCTTCCAACATACATAAAGTTAAAGGTAAAGGGATCCCTGACCATTAGGTCCAGTTGTGGCCGACTCTGGGGTTGTGGCATTCATCTCGCTTTATTGGCCAAGGGAGCCAGTGTACAGCTTCTGGGTCATGTGGCCAGTATGACTAAGCCGCTTCTGGTGAACCAGAGCAGCGCACAGAAACGCCGTTTACCTTCCCGCCAGAGAAGGTCCCTATTTATCTACTTGCACTTTGACATGCTTTTGGACCTAGCAACGGGAGCTCACCCCGTCGTGGGGATTCGAACCACCGACCTTCTGTTTGGCAATTCCTAGGCTCTGTGGTTTAATCCACAGCGCCACCTGCGTCCCTCTCCAACATACATAAAAACACAATAAAACATTAAACATCGGGGGCGGGGGGCAACTTCCCTATACTGGGCTGCCTTCAGATGTGTTCGGAAGGTTGTATAGTTACTTATCTCCTTGGCTTGGGGGTTGCATAACTCTGTACCCTTCAACATTTCTCCAATGAAAATAGGGACATCCTAGGGTTTTCCAGAAGCGGCTTAGTCATGCTGGCCACATGACCCGGAAGCTGTATGCCGGCTCCCTCGGCCAATAAAGCAAGATGAGCGCCGCAACCCCAGAGTCGTCCGCGACTGGACCTAATGGTCAGCGGTCTCTTTACCTTTACCTTTAAGGAAAAGCAGGATGTTCTGGGATCAAATCAGAAATCAGGATGGCTTCTGTAAATCCGGGACTGTCACTGGAAATTAGGGACACTTAGAGGGTCTGTGGGTGCAGATGGTTCCAGGTGATAAAGGCAGTAAGGCAAGCCACTCACTGCTTTATATTCATAAGAATATAAGAATTCTGCCAAATCAGGCCAAAGGCCCTTCTAGGCCAACATCCTGATTTTTACACTTGACCTATGTTGCGTATGAATAACTAGATCCTCATATATTTCTGTGTTTCCTCATGAAAACAGAACTTCCTGCCCTCTCTTAGCAATAGAAATAAAATGAGAGAGCAGTAGTGGCTATTTCTACTGTCATGTATATAAACCCTTTCCCTGCCAGGCATCATTTGATGGGTTTTTTTTTTTTTAATGCAGCTGTTGCCCTAGTACTTGAAAAATGTAATCTCTGCCCAGAATGTGAGTGACTTGCTTTCTCCAGACTCAATAAGCTATTCAGCCATGTCGCATTGACGACTGTCAAGGCAAAATCCAGTCCGAAGTGACTTGCAAAAAGTCAATTAGGCTTCGATATTTAGTTACTCAGTCTTTCCTAAACACAAAACATTCAAGCAGTAATCTGGTCGCATTCATTCAGAGCCATGGGCTGTAATTTTGTTATGCTTCCTCCCCACAACCCACACAAACCCCCTCCATGATACGCTCACGTGTTCAGTCAATGGAAACAACGAACTGCATGCCAATTTCTGGAACAAAATGCACTTTCAAGTCGATGTTGTTTAAAATAAAAGAGAGGTGGAAAGTAGCTGCTGTGCCAAAAAAAATCTCCCACTCCCTCACCCCCTGACTATTCTCTTATCAATAAAAAAAAAACAAAAAAAATTGTCTTCAGAAATGCCCTTCCGTCTGCCACATATCGAGCAGCAAAACCAGCAGTTGCCTCACAAGAATTGTAAATGCATCATTTATTTATTTTTGTCCAGGTTTTCCCTGACATATAAGATTGGACCCTGTTTTTATTGGTACAAAGTCCCTGAAGTCCTGGTTTTATATGCTTTTATAATTTATTTATATATTTTTTAAAAAATGGTAAAGGGTACATGGTCCCTGGACGGTTACATGCAGTCAAAGGCAACTATGGGGTTGCGGCGCTCATCTCGCTTTCAGGCTGAGGGAGCTGGCATTTGTCCACAGACAGCTTTCCAGGTCATGTGGCCAGCATAGCTAAACCACTTCTGGTGCAACGGAACAGCTTGAAGGAAACCAGAGCGCACTGAAATGCCACTTACCTTCCCACCACAGCGGTACCTATTTATCTACTTGTACTGGTGTGCTTTCGAACTGCTAGGTTGGCCGAAGCTGGGACAGAGCAACAGGGGCTCACTCCATTGTGGGGATTTGAACCGCCGACCTTCCGATCAGCAAGTTTTATAGTACTGCCTTACTGTATGTTGTATTCTTGATTCAATGACACGGGTGGCTGTTTTCATGCCATACACTGCTTAGAGATTCCTCTCTCTCCTCCCCCCCCCCCCAATATTAAGTGGTTCTGAATGATTTAAATAAATAAGTAAACCCCCATACTAGAAAGGGCTATGTTGTGTACCTGGAGTCATGGTCCAAGATGCAAAGGCATATTCTTCTTTGTGCTTGCGCTATTACTGAGTAGAGGGCATGAGGTGCCATACTAACGCAGCCCTCTGGTTTCTGTGTATCCACACGAAACTCTGGCTGTTGCGCAATTTTGCGCATTTAGAAGATTTATAAATGCTTTGATGAAGCCACTGGTAAATACAAGTAAATCAAGCTAGGCAGGAATGGGGGAATCTGGCTTGTTCCTGGCAGAATGGTTTTAGAATGTCTTGCAACTTAAATTGTTGTGACAGGTAGGAAGAAAATACCATTAGCGAGCATAACATGAAAACTTCATAATGCTAAAAGAGGGAGAAGCCCCATCTGTGCTACATATTTAAAACAGTACGCCACTTCAAACTGCCATGGCTTCCCCCAAAGCATTCTGGGGATTGCAGTTCACTAAGGGTGCTGAGAGTTGTTAGGAAACCCCTCGTCCCCTCACAGCTACAATTCCTGGAATTCCCTAGGAAGAGGCGTTGGTTGTAGTGGCGATCTCATGAAGGATAGCTCAGTTGGTAGAATATAATAATAATAATAATTTATTATTTATATCCTGCCCATCTGGCTGGGCCTTCCCAGCCACTCTGGGCGGCTTCCATAAAAACCAAAAATACAGTAAAATCACACGTTAAAAACTTCCCTGAACAGGGCTGCCTTAAGAATATGAGACTCTTAATCTCATGCACTGATGGAGGAAGGGGTATGTGGTGGGGGTGGTCCACCCCAAGTGTCATCCCTGGGGGGGGGGGGTGATATCACCACGTTGCCCCCTGGGACGCTCGCCACGAGTGCACAAAATGTGCACTGCTACAGGTGCCGGAGCAGCTAGCTCCGACTCTGGTCCCACTGAGCCATCCCACCTATCACCCCTCCGATTTGTCATCACCCCCCCAAGGGAGCTGGGCCCTTAAGAGTTCGCCCCTAGGAGCTGCCCCCTATGTATGCCCCTTTCCCAGCATGGGAGCATAGCTGAGCGCTGCCGAATCATGTCCTGAATCTAGTGAGATCTCACGGCGGGATCTGGATCCTTCCCAGTGCCTTGCACAGTTTCCTCCTAGACAAGAATCCCCGAGCAGCGAGGCCATGTAAGGGTTAAGGGGAGGGAGAGAGAGCTGGGCATTGAACTAAAAGACCCTTGTGGTCCCTTCCAGCTCTATGATTCTGTGATTCATACCAACTCTCAGCACCATTAATAAACATATTTCCCAGGATTATTTGGGGGAAAGCCAATGACAAACCTAGACAGCATCTTAAAAAGCAAAAACATCTTACCAACAAAGGTCCGTATAGTCAAAGCTATGGTTTTCCCAGTAGTGATGTATGGAAGTGAGAGCTGGACCATAAAGAAGGCTGATCGCTGAAGAATTGATGCTTTTGAATTATGGTGCTGGGGGAGACTCTTGAGAGTCCTATGGGCTGCAAGAAGATCAAACCTATCCATTCTTATGGAAATCAGCCCTGAGTGCTCACTGGAAGGACAGATCCGGAAGCTGAGACTCCAATACTTTGGCCACCTCATGAGAAGAGCAGACTCCCTGGAAAAGACCCTGATGTTGGGAAAGATTGAGGGCACAAAGAGAAGGGGACAACAGAAAATGAGATGGTTGGACAGTGTTCTCGAAGCTACCAGCATGAGTCTGACCAAACTGCGGGAAGCAGTGGAAGACAGGAGTGCCTTGCGTGCTCTGGTCCATGGGGTCACGAAGAGTCGGACACGACTAAACGACTAAACACCAACAACAACATAGCTGTTTAAAGTGGCGTGATGCTACTTTAACTGTGTAGTGTGTACGGGGCCAGAGGGAGGGAGATGTTTGCTTTATGAGGTGAACCCAATAACTCTGCCATCTGAGACCAGATTTTAGCTCCTGAGTGTGGTTAGTAAAACTGAAAATGGGTATGATAGCTACACTATGAAACTCACACCTGTTCATAAAGTCCGAGGTAGGAAGCACAATTGTCTGGCTTAACAATGTCCCTTCTGCTTTAACATATGATGCCAGAAGGGTGTAATAAATGGAGAATTTCACAAGACATCCCTTGGATCAAAAGGATTGTGAAGTCAAAGGATTATGCCTAGCAGCATTTTCAAAACGTCTCTGCTCCTGTCTGCCTTTCAGGAAGATCTGAGACAATCAGAAAATTGGAAATGGGAAAGAAAAAGGAAGCTAATTTGTTTCTTAGCTTATTAGCTGAAAAAGAAAATAGGAAATTTGATACCAACAATAAAAGGGCTTGGGGGCATCAGTATACTTTTGGAGACATTTTATACGAGTTTGTGCCAAGACAAAAAAATAAACAAACCCAGATTAAAAAACAACAACATTGCAGGACCCCCTTTCTGCAATAAAATTTCAGACTATTTTGCAAATGTGCATTGATAGTTAATCCTTTTAAAATACATAAAATAGGAACCTAAGGGGAAAATTGAGAAGCAACACATTGCCTTAAGGCAACCAGCAAGCCAGTTACTTCAAGCTGTGTAGAGAGAAACCATCTGAAGGAAAAGTGTCTTACTCAGCTTTTCAGTTCTGGGGGGGAGGGGGGGAATATTGTACAGAAGTATCTGTTCAGTAGTTTGCGGTTATTTTGTCTGACAATTTTCCCTCTATTTATAATCACATTGTAATCCTTTAATTTTCCACATTGCCCCAAGTCCTATGCCTTCCCTACCCCCTGCCTGCCAGGAGCTTTCCCTGGTGAAAATTTCTACCCCACAGTTGATTTTATTTTCCCTAGGAAAAATAAAATACCAGAATCTCCCTCTCTTCCCTATTGGGGCGGGGGGAGCAGCTTCAGATTTTAACCTGAGCAGCTGGATTGTGATAAGTTTTAAAACAAAACTGTGAAATTGCATGTAGGTTCCATCTATTTGTCTGAGTCATGCAGAGTGATGCAGCAGTTTCACCTTCAAAGCCATAGAGATGAAGAAATAATAATAATAATAATAATAATAATAATAATAATAATAATAATTTATTTATACCCCGCCCATCTGGCTGGGCTTCCCCAGCCACTCTGGGTGGCTTCCAACAAAATATTAAAATACCCGCAAGATTTTGAAGATGAATCTTTACTCGCAGAATGGCAACTGTTACAAGCAGTACCATATGTATATACTAAGTCCAATGCAATGCATTTCACTCTCTTGAGCCCATGAGAGGGTCTTCTTGTTCCTTGCTTCCGAAACTCCTTCAA
Organism: Podarcis cretensis; assembly: GCF_951804945.1. Taxonomy (NCBI): domain Eukaryota; kingdom Metazoa; phylum Chordata; class Lepidosauria; order Squamata; family Lacertidae; genus Podarcis; species Podarcis cretensis. The sequence continues at coordinate 125,463,889 of NC_137170.1, forward strand.
AGTAGTCCATAAATTATCAGTCTGCCCTCACCAAAATAATGGCAAAACAACCAGCCAACCTCAAACTCCCTCCCAGGGCTGTCTTAAACATATGAGGCGCCAGGGTGCAAAGATCTGCCCAGCATCCCCCCCCCCCAGGTTGCCCAGAGTTGTTGGGTGCCTAGTTGGCGAAAAGCTGCTCTCTCTCTCTCTCTCTCTCTCTCTCTGGGAGCTGCCACCGGTGCGTTTCGAGTCCCAAAGTGGAGAAATGCGTGGGAAAGGCAAGTGGCGGTAACCCTTTGGCCCTACTGTCCCTTCCACCACCCAGGGCAGCAAGAGCAGGGGCTGCTTGCCTGCTGCTGCTGCTGCTGCCGTCGCTTCCAGCGTTGGAGAAGGAGTGAAGGGACACTGCCGAAGGTGAAGGATAGGCAGAGAAGGCACGACAAAGAGGCACCTCGCTCGTGGCCCCGCCACACACTGAGGGGATGCCGCACTCCGCCTTTTCTGCTCGCTGCTCTTGCCACCGCTTCTTGTCCTCCTCCTTCTCGTTGGCTGTGTGTATGTCTGTCTGCCCGCTTGCTCTCCAGCTCCCACAACTCCTTCCTTCTAAGGGGGGCGCCGGCTGCTGATCTTCACTGTGGTGGCGTTGCATGGGGCACGAGCACTTGGCGCTTTCCAGATATGGTCAAGGTGGCGTCGGGGGTGGAGGTGGTGCTGCCAGCTACGGCGGGCTGTCTGTGATCACTGGCACCCAAGGAGGAGGGCCTGGCAGCCTTCCCCGGACTCAAATCTCATGCCCCGGACTCTCGGCCTGGTGCACCTGAGAGCCCTAGTGCCTATGGGTAAAATGGCCCTGATCCCTCCCCTCCTATAAGTACCTAAGACACGCACATGTTCACTTTTAAAGGGAGGTAACCAATTAACTAAGCAAAGATTCAGTTTTTCCGTGACCTTAACTGGAGTCACAATATTTTCAGCTGTCACATTACATTGCATTACATTGGTCAGTTTTCCCCCAAACTCAGCCCTCCAGCTGTTTTTGGACTACGATACCCATCATCCCTGACCACTGGTCCTACTTTTTAGGGATGATGGGGGTTTGTAGTCTATAAACAGCTTGAGACCCAAGTTTGGGAAGCCCTGACATAGGTTCTCTTTTCCCCAGTACAATTTATTCTCTGAAAAATACATTTTGCGTGTCGAGGTCCCCAGGTCCACCCCAATAACTCACACATCACACAGAAATTTTTGTTTAAGATTTTTGGCATAATTTTGGTCACAACTTTATTAAAATACAAATTTGTGAGTGGTTGCGTAGGCATTGGTTGCGACTATCTGCCCCCACCATGGGGGACAGACTGACATTCCGCACGATGTGAATGGGGAAGTCAGAATGGGGGAATACACTTGGGGGTTACGCAGAGCAGGGAACCTGCCCTCACCCCAAATGCAACCAGGAGCTCATTGCTATGGCCCGAGCCCCCTTGACAGAGTGGACAAGCAATAGTTAGCTCCCAATTCCTTTAACAGAATCCCTTGCAGCAGCAGCATTAGAGGGGCAGGCACAGCCAATCCATGCCCCTCAACCAACCAAACCATAAACCAATGCCTAACCGCGAACCTTACAAGTTGTGACGATTTGCTACGCAGTAGGCAAAAACCAAATGGCCCCAGCCAATCAGCCAGATGGACAAAATTCCTACCAGGCCCCCGCTCCAAAGCAGATGACCCCATGACAGGCATAGCAAGGTCAAAGCGAACAACCCTATTCTAGGGAGGGAGGGACGGGCAATCCAATGCACGGGCGAGAAGAGGAAGCCCTAGCCTCGTGCAAGGAGTTTTACTATTTCTGGCTGTCAATCAATAAATGGCAACATTAACTTCTTCCCAACAACAAGGGAAGCCCTAATCACATCAGTGGCCAACGATCAATTAGCCCGCCCCCCAACTTTGGAGTGTCCTGGCAGCCCCCACCGCAACACGTGCTCTCCATGAAGAACACGCTTTCTAACAAATACAGTACAAACCGAGGACACTGGGTGGAAAAAATTCCTATCAAGTCGGCAAGGGGACCCATGTGCTTTGTTCCACTCATAAGGTTGCTGTCACACATGCCGGAGTGTGCCAACTCATAAATAGAAATAATAGAAGTGTTGATGTGCCTGCTTAGGAATAAATTGTGGGGTTTTTTGTTTTTGTTTTGCAAGGATTACAGGTGTGAGTAGTTTTCTGTAGCAGACAAATATCATAATTTTGTTTAGAAACTTGGGGACCACCATGCTTTCAGCTCTTATCCCTTTCTTTAGGTTCTTACCAAAACAGATGCAAACCATCCATGCCTGCCTACAGTTTTGTGAAAGAGAAGCATGGCATGAATAATAGCTAATGTGGAGCAAGGATCTCAGTTAGTACAGCTTGTTTCACTTCCTTCATGGCAAGTAGCACCTGTTAAGGATATAGGCAGTCTGTTCCTTTGACTCTGTACACCTGGGTAAGGCCGCTTCATTCGAACCAGATGCTGTACCACCAGACAAGCACTTGTTGGGTGCCCCAGGAACTTGAAAGGGCCTCTCTACCAGTCTGAACTGGTCACATTTTCATTCACCAACCTCCATGCTGAATCCCTGAATGCTAGTCAATGGTGGGAGGTGAATGGGAGCCCAACTCAGATCCCATCTACAGTAGCTGCCTGCCATTTTAAATCAGCCAAGATGTAATCGATAAGATTCTCTATTTTCATAGGTTCAGGTAAGAATATGCCCACACAGGTTGGAAGATAGGGGGCCCATCATCAGCATTGTTCCACAGGCCTCATGAAGCCTGACACTAACCCTGACTGGAATGCGATCATAGTCTTTTCTCCATAATATGATGTTTTTTGTTTGGTTGTTTTTAAAACGTAATAATAAAGAAATACAGTAGCACCTTGGCTTACATTACCCTCGGGTAACATAAACTTCAGGTTGCAAAACCAGCAAACCCAGAAGTGTTTCCCCACATGCGCATGCGCAGAAGTGGTCCCTCCAGTTGTGGAAAGCTCAGGATCCGACCAGAGCTCCAGAACGGATCCTGTCTGCAACCAGAGGTATACCACTGTAATCTCACACATTCCCAGGTTGTTTCTTCATTCCCATAGACCAAATGCAAGCAAATACTTACTCATTCAACTTGTCCAACCTGAAGAGTTTCCATTTTCTCTCCCCCCCCCCCCATAGATGCTAAGGAATGCAATTCCAAAAGCCGATGGATCGGCAGATATGCTCATAGCATTCATCTGAACTTGGCTACCTTTGCAACAGGACCAACATCAGCAGCAATAAAAACTGACATCCGGGGCGGGGGGGGAGAGACTTTTACAGGGAGAGCCAGTTATTTTCTTTCTCTCCCCTACCTCTTGCTCAGCCCATCCAAACTGCTGCATTGGGCAACCTCAGCGGGGAAGTGTTTTGTGTCAGTCACACAGGAATTGGTTTTGGGGGGCTTTTATTTTAACCTGCCTCAGCTGTGTGAGATGCCTCATGGGTCATCCACAGCCATAAAGTCTTTTTGGCAAGTGACAGATACCAGATGTAGCACTTCGGTAATGTGTTGGAGGTGCGGCTATCATTTGGGAGGCATTTTCAACAGCTTTTAAATTATTGTTTGCAGGTTCTCCTCTTCCCTTTGAAGCTGGCTACGTGTTGATCCATTGCCAAATTGCTAAAAAGCCTTTCAAGTGCCTGCTCTCTCTCTCTGTGCATTCATATTCTTGTACGACTGCAGGTCAGGCTCAAAGCCATAGGGAGAAAGGTGATGTTGCTGGGATAGCCTGTAGTCTTCTTTTCTTTCTTTCAAAAGTAAACCTCTTACTCAAGGCAGGTAAAAACATGTAGGTGACATTCCATCCACTAAGATTACAGATGGCACAAAAAGGACAATTCTGCCCACTCCTGGATCTGGGGCAGAGCTACAACTTCTGACAGGGACAGAAGTATTCCTGAAGAATGCTAGAAATGTAGGACAGCTCCTCAAGTTGTATCAGGGGCCTAGCATCCCAAATGTCTCCAAATCAATGTAGCAACAGTTCCTTTTCTGGAATTGCATTGGAATGGCGGTCTAGCATAGTTTTGCACTGAACCTACCAATGCATCTCTGATCCAGCAAGGGGATGGTATTTTACTGATTCCCCATTACATCACTTCAGTGAATTGTGTAAACTACTTTGTCTTCTGCAATCCTGTGGAATGCTTTCATTCCGCAATCCTTCAGAATTATGTGGAACAGACCTGGGTGGCTCCACTTTTTCCTTAAATATGAAATTCTAGAGGAGGGTGTTGCAGAACACCAAACAAAAAAATACATGTGGTGAAGGATGGAGATGTGGGAAGAAAAGAAAACAGGACCCTGTACTTTCACCATTTTACTGGACAAACAGGCCAAACCTTACGCCAAAGGATAAACGGACATAAATCCGACATCAGGAATCACAAGACAGAGAAACCAGTAGGAGAACACTTCAATCTCCCAGGACATTCTATACAAGATCTCAAAGTAGCTGTTCTATTACAAAGGAATTTCAGAAATAAACTGGAAAGAGAAGCTGCTGAATTGCAACTTATCACCAAACTTAAAACCATGGAGAGACCTGGTCTGAACAAAGACATTGGATTCTTATCTCATTATACATGACAAAGCCTTTTTTCACCTTCTCACCCCTTGCTTTTTCCTGTAAGACCTATTGCAATCGTTAAGAGTCGTCAACAGGCTCATCACAGCTATCTGCCAATCACCCATTCCCACCACCCTTCTGCGTAATACCCCTCCCCACCTTCTCACTATATAGAAGGGTCTGGTGACTTCTGTTTCAGTGTATCTGAAGAAGTGTGCATGCACACGAAAGCTCATACCTAGAACTAACTTAGTTGGTCTTTAAGGTGCTACTGGAAGGAATTTTTTTTTTCTTTTATTTTCCATCAATCTGCTAACTGTTGGCCCATTATCTGTGAAATGTTACCTACTGCCAGTTGAATTGACAGATTGTGTTGCTTTACCAAAAAGTCCTTGCCAGGATCTATTACCCGTGAATATGGGGGGTTATAAATGTGTGCCACTGAATCAGAAGAGAAATATCAACATAAAATTATGATGATTATGATAGTCAATGTAAATTGAAATATGGCAAGGGAATATGTATGCTTCCCAAAATATTTAAATCATCATATAATTAAGTTTAACAGAAGGCATTTCCTTCTCGGTATACACTGGAAGTCAGCCCTCTTCCACAAACGAGAACTCTGGACATGAAAATGCAGGTGTTACTTGCCCCAGTTGTTGAGGCAGCTTAATCCAGTCCATACACTAGATTTTAGCCCTGCCTTCTAGGACAGAGAAGGGCAGGCTTGCTGAGGACATGTGCTCCTGCCTCAATATAGAAAAAGGATGAGGAACCTGTGGTTCACTCAGTGTCATTGGACTCCCAACTTCTATCAGTCCAAGCTGGTATGGCCAATCAACAGGGATGGTGTGAGCTGGAGTCGAACAACATCTGGAGTGTTAAGTATAGTAATTTAATTCACTGAAATTGTAAATGCTTGTATGCATTGCTATGTGTTTAAATTTGATTGGTTGGTAACAGAGTTCTAGAGTTCTCTGGTAGTTCTCATGTGATTGGCTAATTTTGGTCACATGGGAGGTATCTAGTAAAGGAGTGACTCCATTTTATGTGACGCTAGATGACTGTGTTTTAGAGTCCACTGTGAACACTGATAAGTTGAATAGAGCATTGGAGCGCTTCTTCTAGGCTTGAAAGAAAGAGAGCAAACTGCAGGAGAAGGTAATAGTGGAAAGCTCTCATAGGAGCTGTACAGCATGGCCTAATTGAGATACAGAAGGGCTGAGCCCTGGAAAGAGAAGAAAGTACAGATGTTTGGAAGTTAGAAGAAGAGACTGTAAGCCCATGTGACTGCAAATATTATGTTTTAATTCATCTATAACTATGGGTTTCTGCAAGTAAAATTTTTGAATGTTAAGGTCTGGACATTGGTTTAATTTCCAAAGAAGGGTGTCAGTCAAATATATGATTTGAGCTTCTTAGCTGTGTTTTCACTCCCCTTATTTCAACATGGAGGGCCACAAGTTCCTCTTCCCTGTTTTAGAGGACCAACTCATCTTCAGCATGCAATTGGGAAGATACCCACTTTCAGCTCTACTGCTAAATGAACAATCAATCTTATTTTTATTTTTATTTTTATTTTTATTTTTATTTTTATTTTTATTTTTATTTTTATTTTTATTTTTATTTTTATTTTTATTTTTATTAAGGTTTCTTGGTTTACAAAGGTATGAGCAATGTCTCTTTTTCAGGTTACATTTTCTATAGGACAGTTTCATGTGTTGAGACATTAGAGTTACATTAGGAAAAAAAGTAGGGAAGAGGTACAGGGGACCTTGGTGGGAATGCCCCAAAATCCAAATATTCTGGACAACAGCCATACGAGAAATATGTAAAATAACTTAGCAAGTATTAGAAATCCCCCCAGAATTGGCCCTACTAAATCTTATTCATTTATGTGGGGGTCATTGATAAGTGACATCGATGTAACATAGACAGAGGGCCAGTGACCCAGATTTTCTATCTTATTGGAGATGTCTGCAGATTCCAACTACCAATTTTGGATACATGGGGAAAAGTGCCCAAAAAGTTGGGACAAAATAGGATGCAAGGAAACAACAAACAATAGAAGCCTTAGTCAACTAGAATAGTGGCCTATGGGATCAGTCCAGTAAGATAACTTTGGCATGATGCTGAAGAAAAGAAAGATTAGCTGTCCATAGTACAGATATTTAAAGGACCCCTGACCATTAGGTTCAGTCGTGTCCGACGCTGGGGTTGCGGCGCTCATCTCGCTTTATTGGCCGAGGAAGCCGGCGTACAGCTTCTGGGTCATGTGGCCAGCATGACTAAGCCACTTCTGGCGAACCAAAGCAGCACACGGAAACGCCGTTTACCTTCCCGCCAGAGCAGTACCTATTTATCTATTTGCACTTTGACGTGCTTTCGAACTGCTAGGTTGGCAGGAGCAGGGACCAAGCAACGGGAGCTCACCCCGTCGCGGGGATTCAAACCACCGACCTTCTGATCAGCAAGTCCTAGGCTCTGTGGTTTAACCCACAGCGCCACCTGCGTTCCTAGTACAGGTATTTAGCCCAGTCCAAATTCTGTGAGACCCTGTTGTGCATACAGAGCCCCAGCGTGCTGCAACTTCCACTTGGTTCTTGACTTATAGTGTGTATGGTGATATCTACATTACAGACTTAAACCAGTTCCATACTTCTCCAGCTTACCTGAGGTCCACCCAGTGGATTGTAGGAATCATCTCTCTATGCAGTGGTACCTCTGGTTATGGATTTAATTCATTTCGGGGGGGCCGTGCGCACCCCGAAAAATTTGTAACTACAGGCGCCGCTTCTGTGCACGCACGCGGCATGCAGAGAGCTTCTGCACATGCGCAAGCGGCAAAACCCGGCAGTATACACTTCCGGGTTTGCCGCGACCGTAACCCAACGATTCCGTAACCTGGAGGTTACGCAACACAAGATACCACTGTACTATATTTCTGCTAGTCCGTAATTGTGTTAGTGATGAACTGCGCATGCTCCAGGGTGAAGAAAGCATTGGAGACAGGCAGAGAGAGAGTGAGGGTGATGCCAGGGTGAGTGAGTGGGGCTTGCAGAGGTGGAGCAAGCAAGAGGGTGAATCAGACAAGCAAGAGGAGTGATGGGGCACAGCAAGTGAGCAAGAGGGGCAGAGTGAGCAAGCAAGAAGTGCAGTGGTTGGTGGACACAATATAATGTTTGAAGATTGGGAAAGGTTGTGGAAGAAAGGGGTTAAGTTTACTGCATGTATGGTGTTAAAGGAAATCGTTATGAAAATGATTTATAGATGGTACTTAACCCCAGTAAAATTAGCAAAGATCTACCATAAGAGTGATAACTAATGTTGGAAATGTAAAGAAAAAGAAGGTATCCTTTACCATATGTGGTGGACGTGTCCCAAGGTGAAAGATTTCTGGGGAAAGATTTATAATGAATTGAAAAAGATGTTGAAATATACTTTTATAAAAAATCCAGAAGCCTTTCTACTTGGAATAATAGGTTTGGAATTGCCCAAGAAAGATGTTAGATTGTTTTTGTACGCCACAACTGCAGCTTGAATTTTGCTAGCCAAAAATTGGAAATTACAAGATGTACCAACAGTGGAGGAATGGCAGATGAAGATGATGGACTTTTTGGAGTTAGCCGACCTGACCAGAAGAGTCCGCAACCAGAAGGAGGAGGAGTGCCAAGAGGACTGGAAGAAATTTAAGAATTATTTAGTTAAAGATGTTAAGATAATTTAAATAGAACTACTTGTGAGTAACAGATTGGCCCAGGATTTAAATATGTGAAATTGTATAATACAATGGATAGAAGTCAAAATGAAAAGAAAGAAATATGTTAATTGAACAAGTAAATTTTATATGAAAATAGTATTGGAAAACTGAGTTACAGGGAAACTCAGCTAGGGGGATTTGAGGAAGTCACCCAACAATGGTAACAAAACTGGGATTATAACAGTTAGGATAAATGTTTGTTTGTTTTTCTATATTGTAATGTTTTCCTTGTTTGTTGTTATGTTTGTTATAAATTTGGAAAATCAATTGAAAAAATTGAAAAAGAAGAAGAAGTGCAGTGGCTGGAAGCAGGCGAGTGAGCTGGGCGCACAGTGGTGGGTGGGTTGAACAAGAGGTGTGGAGAAGTGGTATGGGCACATGAGTTGGACTTGTGGCAGTGGGGCAGGTTAAGCAAGAAGGGTAGTGCAGTGGGGGACTGAATAAGCAAGATGGTGAGCTTATGGTGGTTTCAGTAAGGGGATAGCATAGATGAGCTGTGGAAGTTTGGTGACGAGTAAAGGAAGGGGCTTAAGGGTATCCAATGTGGCTATTCTGCTTGCATTGCCAGTATACCTGAAGGAGCATTTCCACCCCCATCATTCTGCCCAGACACTGAGGTCCAGCTCTGAGGGCCTTCTGGTGGTTCCCTCCCTGCGAGAAGTGAGGTTACAGTGAACCAGGCAGAGGGCCTTCTCGGTAGTGGCGCCCGCAGATGTCAAGGAAGTATAGTGGTACCTCTGATTACGTACTTAATTCGTTCCGGAGGTCCGTTCTTAACCTGAAACACCACTTTAGCTAATGGGGCCTCCTGCTGCCGCCGCGTTGCTGGAGCTCGATTTCTGTTCTCATCCTGAAGCAAAGTTCTTAAGCCGAGGTACTATTTCTGGTTTAGCGGAGTCTGTAACCTGAAGCATATGTAACCTGAAGTGTATGTAACCTGAGGTACCACTGTAAACAAATATCTGACTTTTAGAAGACATCTGAAGGCAGCCCTGTTTAGCAAAGTTTTTAATGTTTGATTATTTATTGTATTTTTAATATTTTGTTGTAAAGCTCCAAGACTGGCCAGGGAAACCCAGCCACATGGGCGGGGCATAAATAAAAAAATATATATTATTATTTGATTACGCAGACTTTAGATTGCACAATGAAACTCTCCACTCCTTTCTTTTCCCCTCCTCTCTTTTTTTGTCCTCTGCTGCCCTCCCCGGATCTCAAAATATGCTCCAGAGCAGGTTTGGAGACATGTGAGGAGAAGAGAGGCAGGGAAAGTCCATTTGTGCAAGCATATCCAGCCCAGCCTTTTGCATGATGAATTCTGCATATAAGTTAAATTTGCAGGGAGACAATACACAGCCTTGCCGTACTCCTTTCCCAATTTTGAACCAATCAGTTGTTCCATATCCAGTTCTAACTGTAGCTTCTTGGCCCACATAGAGATTTCTCAGGAGACAGATGAGGTGATCAGGCACTCCCATTTCTTTAAGAACTTGCCATAATTTGCTGTGGTCGACACAGTCAAAGGCTTTTGCATAGTCAATGAAGCAGAAGTAGATGTTTTTCTGGAACTCTCTAGCTTTCTCCATAATCCAGCGCATGTTTGCAATTTGGTCTCTGGTTCCTCTGCCCCTTCAAGATCCAGCTTGCACTTCTGGGAGTTTTCGGTCCACATACTGCTTAAGCCTGCCTTGTAGAATTTTAAGCATAACCTTGCTAGCGTGTGAAATGAGAGCGGGTACAGCCCTATAGAGTTCCATTGTTGTATACGCCTTTAAGAAACAGGGGCATTCTCACGCCACGATTGGTTAGCTGCACGATTTAAATCAAGTTATGATGGTGACTTTATTTTCCCCTAGGAGTGTGTAATGAATGTATGGGGTTGCTCATGCGTAAGTTACCACCATGCCTGGCTAGGTAGCCTGGTTAAACCTTTCCTGACTGGGCAGCCCTTCACTTCGTGGCTGTTCAGTCGCTAGCAGAATCCGTCAGTGGGCGTTTCTTAAACTTCTTCCAGCACAAAAGCTCTTTGACGCCAAGTCTACGCCTACTTTCCCTGCGCGGAAGTCTTCTGCGCAGGGTGGGTGTGGGCGGAGGAGGACCTGTGCTCTCCCCGCTGGTCTCCAGCGAAGAGTCCTGGAGACCCCTCTCCGATTCCCCCAACCGCCCCCCTTTATCAATGGTGTTACACTGATTTCCTTCCCCAGCCGATGAGTTCCCTCTCTCCCTGCTTGCCCCTTCTCTGGCATCGCTTGGGAGCCCTGCCTCCACTTCTGGCTCCGATGTCAGTTCCCTGACAGAGTGTCTTGACAAAAGCAAAGGCTCTAGGAACTTTCTGTTCTGTTCCCTGCATGTAGTGTGGTATAATCAAGATGATCATAGGCTCTTTTCTTCTTTGGTAGGGGTTCCGAACCTGGCAAATTGAGCCTCTCCAAGGAGACAATTGCTCAACCCTCTCACTGTGCTAGTTGCAACCACGACAAAACTTTTATACTTGCCACGAAGACTCTTTTCCTCAGCTTGAGAGCAAGCAGCAGCTTGTGAGAAAACAAAGGGAGCAGGCTGGGATAGTTTGAAGTCCACACAGGGGGCACACCGGGGCATCAAAACACTTACCCAAATAAGTGGGTTTTGCCTCGTGGATATCCAAGCACTGATTTCCATGGGAGATGTAATGTTTGACGATATAGATCCTGAGTGAACTTCATCCTAGGATGATGAGGTTGTAGACACTATGCCCTAACCTTTCCCAAAACAAACCCATGATCCCTGTTGAGGTTACACCTTTTCTAGGGATATGGGTGGCGCTGTGGTCTAAACCACCGAGCCTCTTGGGCTTGCCAATCAGAAGGTCGGCGGTTCGAATCCCCGTGATGGAGTGAGCTCCTGTTGCTCTGTCCCAGCTCCTGCCAACCTAGGAGTTCGAAAGCACGCCAGTGCAAGTAGATAAATAGGTACCATTGCGGCAGGAAGGTAAACAGCATTTCCATGCACTCTGGTTTCCCTCACAGTATTCCATTGCGCCAGAAGTGGTTTAGTCATGCCGGCCACATGACCCGGAAAGCTGACTGTGGAGAAACGTCATCTCCCTCAGCCTGAAAGTCAGATGAGCGCTGCAACCCATAGTCACTTTTGACTAGACTCAACCGTCCAGGGTTCCTTTACCTTTTTAACCTTTTTTTACACCTTGTCTGCCCGAATAGACGTTCCGCCTGCAGCAAAAACAAACTGCTTCCTTTAGCTCCTGAGGAGACGAGTGGGATCAGATAAGTACAATAATTTCTGCCCACTCTGAAGTACCAAAATGTTTTACAGAAAATGCTCACAGTACAACCTTGGACAGATACTGTACTGATGCCTTCATTAATACTTTCAGTAAATGTTTTTAAATGAAATTCTGCACTTGAGGGTCTTGGCTCCATTTAGCAACAGAAATAATTAAATGCTGTTTAAATATGGATGAAAGTATGGGACAAAGTGTACCTCGGCAGGGTCGTTGCAAGAGGACTTACAAAGAACTGGTATTAAAAAAAATCAAAGAATCATGGATGTGCATCAGTCAATTGTTTAATGCGATGCAGAGTGGATGAAAATATTTATTTTGTTGTTATTTAACAGACCTCAACAAAACAGAGCACGTTTGGCTTCCGAAAAATGTACGCAAACCAGAACACTTACGTCCGGGTTTGCAGTGCTTGGGTTCCAAGTTTTTTGAGTACCAAGGCGCTTGAGAACCAAGGTATCACTGTAAAGGCATTTGGATTTGAGGATTGAAGATAATGGTTTAAAGAAAGTGGCTTTATTGGGTGTTATTCTGGAGTGGATGAAGGGAATAATGTTTATATATAGCATACAGACAAAGAATTGGAAGATCTTTAGCTTCTTCTTCATCGTTGTCTTCTTCTCTCCCTTTCCGCACCTTTCCTCTTTCCTCTCTTTTACTTTCTCTCTCTCTTTTAATTCCTCATTTATTCTGTTTTATCTCTCTCTATCCCTCTTTCCCTTTCCCTTTTCCCTTTTCTCCCTCCTCTCCCTGTTTTGCCACTGGATTAATGGTTTAGTTTGGACAACAGCTACAAAAGATATTTGACAATCATCTTTGTATTTCTCTTTATAAACTCTAATAAAATTTATTTTTAAAAAAGAAGTTTTATGTAGTCCAATCTTCTGGGAGCAAGAGGGTTGCTTCTTTGCTTAACTTGCTTATCTGTATCTTTTATCCTGAGATAATCTAGCTCATCTCAGTTAGGTTTGTGGTTTTTGTTACAAATAAGCAGTTTATAAATTCTGTCAAATAAATATAAATTGCAAATATCAGTATTGTCTTTGGACAATCTTTGCTCACAATCTATCATGCAGGGATTTAAAAACCTGGTGCTCTCTCTCCTCCTCCTATGCCCCCACAGAACACTTAAATATGGTGCAATTCCAAGTTTTATATAAGATGGGACTCACTTTCCTTATTAGAGGCGATAAAAGGTTACAGTTGGCTGAACCACGCAAATCTAGACACTGATTGTTTTCACAGCTGACAGGCACTTCCTAACGATTAGCTGAATTAGTACTGAGGATGATATTGATCACTGCTCAGCAGCCCCGGGAGTAAAGCACAGGAAAAGCTTCCACCATGATGAATGAAGATCTATCCACATTATTCCTGCCCGTTCCCGCGAGGTGGGGAGGGAAAGAAAGATGATTTGCAACCCAAAGTAGTTTTAATACTTTTTTTTTTTTTGTAAGTTAGACAGGTGATTTCAGCTTCGTCTCGGCTTTGCTAGCTTCCCTGCCTCTCCCCCAAATTATGTCTTCATTTCAGTGAATGAAGTTGAACGACACCGGATAATTAAAATGAACAGTGAACTGAACGGCCTTTTTACATTACAACAATCACTGATGGAGATAAAATATCTCCATATTCTCTCTCTCTCTCTCTCAAAAAGGGAGCGAAGCCAAGAAATTGGATGCATTTGTTTAAAATTTGATATGATGATGAGCAGTGTAATTAATGTCATGTAACTTAGCCCAGAGTGGCGAAAGCTTTTCTCCCTGCAATTTAGCAGGGAATTAGGTTTATTTAATTTAATTTAATTTATTGCATTGTATTGCATTGCATTGCACTGTATTGCATTTATATCCCATCTTTTCCTCCTAGGAGCTCAAGGTGGTGTGTGTGGTTCTCCCACTTCTCATTTCACCTTCACAACAACCCTGTGAGGTAGGTTAAGCTGAAAGGCAGCGACTGGCCCAATCTCACCCAGTGAGCTTCATGGCTGAGTGGGGATTTGAACTCTGCTCTCATGGATCTGAGGCTTAAGGCCCCACTCTCTTTGTTGTTTAGTCGTCTTAGTCATGTTTGACTCTCCGTGACCCCAGGGAGCAAAACATGCCTTGGAAACTCTATAACTTCCTTCCCAAAGCTTATCCTTTTTGATGTCCATGGAGTTTTCTTGGCAAAATACTGGAGTGGTTTGCAGTTCCTTCTCCAGCCCACTCTCTTGGGGGGCCCAGAAAAAAATTAAAGGAAAAAAAAATATGGATGTACATTTCCAAAATATAAGACAAAAAACAAACAAAATAAAACCTACCTACAGCAACAGTGTTTTGTGTTGTGTAGGCTCCTATGATGTAAGTAATGGGCCCCGCCTGCTAGCCTGCTCCCTCAAATATCACTGGTTTGCTCATTTCTATATATAGGGTGCCTACATTCTGCATGGACTCCCGTTGCTCTGTCCCAGCTCCTGCCAACCTAGCAATTTGAAAGCATGCCAGTGCAAGTAGATAAATAGGTACCGTTGCGGCAGGAAGGTAAACGGCATTTCCGTGTGCTCTGGTTTCCATCATGATGTCCTGCCACATGACCCGGAAAGCTGTCTGCGGACAAAAGCTGGCTCCCTCGGCCCGAAAGTGAGATGAGCGCCTTAACCCTATAGTCACCTTGATTGGACATAACCATCCAGGGGTCCTTTATCTTTTACATTTCCATCTCCCATGCCCATCTCACCTTTATTTTAATGCCCCAATTTGCCCACTTCCTTATTTATGCTCTGAAAGTACTTGTAATTTTCTAGTATGGCATTATGGTTGTTTTCTCTTTCTCTTTGTGTTTGTGTGTGTGTTTGTGTATGTAGGCTGAATTTTAAAACAAATGTTTAGCATTGTTTTGATTGCGTGGGAGACCACATCCATTACTCCTTTACAAAATGTTTTAATGCCACTTTTGTTATTGTCTCTTTAGGTGCCCTTTTAATGCTTCCATGTGGCACATTGTTTTACATGAATACTTGGGTAATACCTGTGAGGATACTTAAAAACATAAGTTGCCGTTTTGATGATACAGTAAACTGAACATAGATTACAGTGGTGCCTCGCAAGACGAAATTAATCCGTTCCGCGAGTCTCTTTGTCTTGCGGCTTTTTCGTCTTTCGAAGCATGGCTATTAGCGGCTTAGCGGCTATTAACGGCTTAGCAGCTTAGCGGCTATTAATGGCTTAGCGGCTTAGCGGCTTTAAGAAAAAGGAAACAAACACGCAAGAACTCGCAAGACGTTTCGTCTTGCGAAGCAAGCCCATAGGGAAATTCGTCTTGCAGAATGACTCAAAAAACGGAAAACTCTTTCGTCTTGCGCGTTTTTCGTCTTGCGAGGCATTCGTCTTGCGAGGTACCACTGTAATTCCTTTGCACAGGGGGGAAGGGGTTTTCTAAAACAAACAATGAACTTACAACACAATGTAAAATGCTAAATGTGGACCCCATCCTTCTAAAATCTGAGAAGTGAAATTAGGAAGAAATAAAAGCATTATTAATTTTAATCTTCTTATTTAAAACACTGGTATGGTTATAGTTATTATTACAGTCGTACCTTGGATCCCAAACGCCGCAAACCCGGAAGTGAGTGTTCCAGTTTGCAAATTCTCTTTGGAACATCTGACAGGGCTTCCGCGGCTTCCGATTGGCTGCAGGAGCTTCCAGCAGCCAATCGGAAGCTGCGCTTTGGTTTCCTAACATTTTGGAAGTCAAACAGACTTCCAGAACGGATTCCATTCGACTTCCAAGGTACGGCTGTATTAAAAACTGTGCAAATGTTATTACCATGTCTGTGAGTAGTTTGAATGCCCACAATTAAAAAAAGAAGAGGCTTCAAAAGAACGACAACACAAGGAAGTGGGAAGGTCTGGAGTGTTTTGCATTTTCTGAATTCCCTTGTACTCAGAAGTAGCCAAGTTGTTCAAGTAGCCATGTTGCAGCTCAGGAAAGGAAAGCCTGTATGTGTGCCTCTGTGGGGAATATACTTAAGCTCCCTTCTCATCACCAGATTTATGGTGGTCCAGAAGGGAGGGAAGCAAATTGAGAAGATTTCATAGACTGATTCTTTCATCTAGTGCATTTCCCCCCACCCCTTAAAAAAAATGTTTAGGGGTACTGTCATTTCCCTATGCATATTGAAATACTGCCCCTCAATAAGACCAAACTTAGATTCACAAAAGTTAGGGATATGCGTACCCCTGCGTACCCCCAAGGGGGAAAAAAGCACTGCTTTCAGCTACAAAACCATATCTAGGAAAGGCATGACAACAGTGGCAGATGAAATATGTGCCTTTATAGTATTGTCTTGAAATGTAGAGCACAAGAACTAGGTACTAAATTGGATTTATTATTATTATTATTATTATTATTATTATTTGAAATTATAGACCACCCTGTACCCGGGGGTGTCAGGGCGGCTCACAGATTAAAATCAAGATATAAAATCAAGATATAAAATCACAAAATGCATAATACTGTAAAAATAAAGAACAACAACCCACTAGGCATAGGATGTAATAAACCTTAGGAAAGTCAATGATCCACCCCACCCACTGCAATTTCAATGTCTCTGTGCAGAAAACGATTCTGCCTTTGGCTTTCCATTTCATCCACTTGAACAAAAGAATGTTTGATAAAGCCAAATATTTATCCTACTTGTTTCGCTTTGAATCTATACCGCATTGCCTTTTGGACCTATGCCTCAATAAATAAATGTCTGGTGCATTAACCTAATGCACCAAGCAGTCCCCTTACATGAGACTTCGCTAATGCCTTCACCATTAAATATATTGACCACTACTATTATTTTGCCATTATCATTAATTGAATGGAGTCTCCCTTCTGCTGTTGTTTGAACTTAGTGTTGCTAATTCTGCTAATACAGTACTCCTGGCCAAATGTTAACTAATGGAGCACTAAGATTAGTTTAATCATCAATTAAGCTGAGAAAATTGAAAACATTCTCCAGACTTTTTCATTCCCCCCCCCTTAAAAAAACAACAACCAGGTTTTACAAGGACAAACGTAAGCATTATAGGACTTGAGTGAACAGCTTGTTCTTTTGAACACAGGAAGAGGGTCAGTCTGGTCATGTGTGTGTGTGTGTCTGTTTGTACGCACACTTTGCTAAATAATGCATCAGCTGTCCTCATCTTCTAATGGCTAAATCGGTTGAGCCCACTGAGGAATAGTTCCAATTGTCACTTTTCTTACAAGCCCATAATATTATGGTGTCACTCACATCTACTGGGAGCAAGGTCATTCACTAGACACTCGGCTGAATTCTATTGACTGATCCCAGATGCCCTCTTACTGAAACTTAATATATTTTTAAAGCTGGAAAGGTGATGAACAAAGCACTCAGCCTTGGACGGATCCGTCAACTGCTTTCCTTCCAGTCGACAGGAACTAGGTTTAATAGATAGATTGGGGGGTGGGGGGGGGAGAGAGAGGACCACTTTACAATTCTGAAGGACTTCTATTAGGGTTAAATCAAATTTAGTGCCAGTGCTGTGTCCCTCTCGCCCTCAGCTTTCAGAAACGAACAGCCCAGGAATGTCTAACTTAGCATTCCAGATCTGGATGTAAAAGGTCATTCACAGTAAGTGGAAATTTATTTGCATGTCAAATCTTTCATGTTGGGGAGAAATCCAGATTGTGGGATGGGAAGCTTTTCATGTCATGCCTCTAATTAGGCCTGTGACTCACTCTCATGAATAATATATATCAAACCGCATATTAGCAACTAATCCGGCTAAATCATCAATTTACAGTAACCCTTGGCTGCAGCAACCGTCATAATGAAAATGTCAAAGAGGCTGCAACATTTCTGCAACAGATGTTAGAAGGTCTGTGTTGTCTCCCTAGATGCCCAACTTCCAAAACTGCTAATCATCGGGACTAAAGGGGGGAGGAATAAGGCTGTGGACATTTTTCAAGGTGAACGGATTTGGCAAAACCTAATAGGCTCATCAAACTTTAGAGAGGAAAAATATGAATGCTATATTAATGGAAGCCTTACATTGGATTGAAGTTGAGACCATATAACACCAGTCCTGAAAGACCTACATTGGCTCCCAGTACATTTCCGAGCACAATTAAAGTGTTGATGTTGACCTTTAAAGCTCTAAACAGCCTCGGCCCAGTATACCTGAAGGAATGTCTCCATCCCCATCATTCTGCCCGGACACTGAGGTCCAGCGCTTAGGGCCTTCTGGCAGATCCCTCACTGCGAGAAGCCAAGTTACAGGGAACCAGGCAGAGGGCCTTTTCGGTAGTGGCACCTGCCCTATGGAAAGCCCTCCCATCAGATGTCAAAGTAATAAACAACTATCCTACTTTTAAAAGACATCTGAAGGCAGCCCTGTTTAGGGAAGTTTTTAATGTCTGATGTTTTATTTATTTTTATTCTTTTGTTGGAAGCTGCCCAGAGTAGCTGGGGAAACCCAGCCAGATGGGCGTGGTATAAATAATATATTATTTATTATTATTATTATTATTATTATTATTATTATTATTATTATTATTAATAATTTATTTATACCCCATCCATCTGGCTGGGTGGCTCCCAATCAACTGTTAAAAACAGTACAACATTACATATTATTATTATTATTCCCTCCTGACAGTAGTGTTACTGCTACTCCCCGGGGTGGGGAAAGTTGTGGCAACAGTGAGGCCAGGGCTCCTCGCTAGCAGGAGTGCTGGACTGGCTCTATCAATGAACCATGCAGTTCTGATCTCACTCCCCGCAGCCCCTCGCCATCCCAATATATATTAGCAAGGCTGCTGCTGGAAGGCTATTACTGTGGCTCTGTCCCGATTGGCCAGCCACTCCTGAATTTTGCATTTTGG
The DNA here is from genome assembly GCF_951804945.1 of Podarcis cretensis. NCBI lineage: Eukaryota > Metazoa > Chordata > Lepidosauria > Squamata > Lacertidae > Podarcis > Podarcis cretensis. The sequence goes on from NC_137170.1 coordinate 125,482,435, forward strand.
GGGCCTGTCCACTCACAAGAGGGGTAGTGAAACCTGCCCCCCTTCACATATTCAGTTGATGTGTTAGGGCAGTGTTTCTCAAATGTGGGTCCCCAGCTGTTGTCGGATTACAACTCCCATCATCCCCAGCGAGCAGGGCCAGTGATCTGGGAAGATGAGAGTTATAGTCCAACCACAGTTGGAGACCCAAGAGTGAGAAACATTATTTGCGGGGAGCAGAAATACATCCCACACTGATGTGGTGTGCAGCATGTTCAGTGTTAGAAAAGATGGGCTCTCTGTTTGTATGATGCATTACATCAGATCAAACTGTAAATGTACTTAAGTCGCTGGATAATGCTCTTTGCAGTTTAGCCCCAGAATTATACATTGTAGCAGCTAAGAAACCCAAAATATGGAGCACACAGGGTCCATCTATACATTAGCTTCTACCTGTATCTTTTCCAAGTTGGTACTTTCCTGCCAAACTGAAATGCTAAAGGGAATTCCAGAAGGAATAGTTCCCACCAAAATGAACATACTGTTGAAGGGTGAAACAGATACAACTACAGTGGTGCCCCGCAAGACGAATGCCTCGCAAGACGGAAAACCCGCTAGACGAAAGGGTTTTGCGTTTTGGAGGTGCTTCGCAAAACAAATTTCCTATGGGCTTGCTTCGCAAGACGAAAATGTCTTGCGAGTTCCTGCGGGTTTTTTCCCCTTTACCCCCCTTTTTCTAAGTCGCTAAGCCGCTTATCCGCTAAGCCGCTAAAAGCCACTAAATGCCGCTAAAAGCCGCTAAGCCGCTAATAGCGCTAATCCGCTAAGCCGTCAATGGGCTTGCTTCGCAAGACGAAAAAACCGCTAGACGAAGAGAATCGCGGAAGGGATTCTTTTCGTCTTGCGAGGCACCACTGTATAGGCACTATAGGTTAAGGTTACCAGATTTTGTTCAAAGAATCCGGGACACCTTTTTTTTTTTTTGAAGAGAAAAAATAAGTGTTTTTTATATTTTTTAAAAGAATATCTTCTCTTCTGTGGTCTCCTCTGTCGCATGGCCTTCCTCTGGGCCCTGGCCTGCTCTCTTGGAGCGCTAGCCGCCGTGGAGTAGGCTCTGGTCGGGTCTGGGCTCAACCGCATGTTCTTGCCCTCCCAGTGCTCTCCAACCTCTCCTCCTCAGCGGCAGTAGCGGCATGGCAAGGTCGGGGCTCCTCTCTTTTTTCTCCTTCCTCTTTCTCTCTCTTTTTTCTCCTTCTCCTCTCCTACTTCTCCCTGCGTCAGCTCCGGCGTTTTCCTGGCCCCTGAGAGCCGCTGAGCAGTCATCCAGATGGCTGAGCACTCTCGCTCCCGGTTTGATTTGGGTCACGGGGAGGGTCAGCGGTTCCCCCAGTTGACGCGCTGGGTATCCCCAGTTCCCCCTCAGAAGTGGCGGCGGCAGCGGCAGTCTCAGCAGACCAGAGCCAGCCTCATAGCACAGTTGGCTCTGGCTGGATTCAGGAGCTGCTCACTGCCATGGCATCCGCCATTTTGCCTCACCAGAAGTCCCCATACGATGTGTCTTGTGCCGTTGAACCAATCACACAGCATTCATTCCCTACTAATAAATCTACAACACTTAAAATATAAATCCGGGGATATTAAATGAAATCCGGGGACATTCTGGGGACGGATTTTGTTCGGGGACAGATTTGTAAATCAGGAGACTGTCCCTGGGAAACGGGGATGTCTGGTAACCATACTATAGATGATTATGAAGAAATGTGCATGCAGATTGTTTGTGAAGATAGTTAGAAATTTACACATTTACTGAAATAATAAAAAAAATCAACGGGGCATGGACAGCACTTTGTACAAAACTTAGACCCCCCAAAAATATCAACTAAGGCAGAATTCCTGTTGCACCAAATCCATCAGATAATTTAGGAATTCCACAACCCAGGGAAACATTGGGAAGAGGGAAATTGCAGAAGCATCACTGCTCGCCATTCCTACTCATATTGTGTATAGCTGTAGCTGTGATTGTGATTGGTAGCAATACTGACAGGTATTGTTAAACAGCTTTGCTCCATCATTTGGTGTTTATCACCAATTAGCTTGTTTGACAGTTAACAGCTTCCAGCTGTTCTGTGTCACTGCTGCATAACTGCAAATCATGAACATACAAAGCTGCCTAATATGAAGGCAGACCATCCATGGTCTATCTAGCCTGCTTTTGCATCCTTTAAATATCAGCAAGTCTCCAAGGTTTTATGCAGGGATCTTTCCCCTAATATGAGGATGCCGGAGAGTGCGACTTTTTGCATCGAAAGCACCTCCTTCTGCGAGCTATGGCTTATTCCTTCAAAAATTGACATCTTGAACCAGGGGTAGGCAAAGCAGGGCACAACTGTCCATTTCATGATTATTTTTGTGTGGTGTTTTATCGACGAGTAGGAATTGATAAGTGAAACAGGGTAAATGAGTTTTTACTTTCTTGTTTATTTATTCATTTAATTTCTATACTGCCCGTCATTTGAGGATCAAAGGGCAGCTTGTAATATACAAGCACAAAAATACATAATATAGTTTTGTTACAATAATGTATATGGGGTGAGATCCTGTTGCTCTGTCCCAGCTCCCGCCAACCTAGCAGTTTGAAAGCATGCCAGTGCAAGTAGATAAATAGGTACTGCTGTGGTGGGAAGGTGAACCGTGTTTCCGTGTGCTCTGGTTTCCGTCAAGGTGTCCTGTTGTGCCAGAAGCGGTTTCGTCCTGCTGGCCACACGACCTGGAAAGCTGTCTGTGGACAAACACTGGCTCCCTTGGCCTGACAGCGAGATGGGCATTGCAACCCCATAGTTGCCTTTGACTGGACTTAACCATCTAGGGGTCCTCTACCTCTACTTTTTTTTTACTATATGGTGCAGCAATTTATCATTGTATACAGTGGTGCCTCGCAAGACAAAATTAATCCATTCCGTGAGGCTCTTCGTATAGCGGTTTTTTCCTCTTGCGAAGCAAGCCCATTGACAGCTTAGCGGTTCAGCGCTATTAGCGGTTTAGCGGCTTTTAGCGGATCAGCTGATAAGCGGCTTATCAGCGGATCAGCTGATAAGCGGCTTAGGGCTTAGGAAAAGGGGGGGGAGGGGAAAAACCCCGCAGGAACTCGCAAGACATTTTCGTCTTGCGAAGCAAGCCCATAGGGAAATTCGTTTTGCGAAGCGCCTCCAAAACGGAAAACCCTTTCGTCTAGCGGGTTTTCCGTCTTGCAAGGCGTTCGTCTTACGGGGCACCACTGTAAACCAGTTGACACTGGTAATGCAGAAGACCCAAATGAGCCAGTAGAAGTGGGCATGCTTCAATTCCGGAATTAATTTCTGAAATTGCCCGAGTTTACCTGGAGGAGAAGGATGCATGGACAGAGAGAACCCATGGAACAATGAAAGGGACAGAACGGGGGAGATCTTTTCATCCCTAGGAAAAAGTCCTCAAACATAGAAGCCAACCGCTAGGGCCCAAGGTCCCTTCACCCCACGATAAAATATTTGAGAGGGCTGCCCCCCCAAAAAAGTTGATGGGGCTTGCCATTCAAATGCTGGGCGTGTATTGTGTCTTGTGATCAATTATGTAGAGCAGGGCTTACTTGCTCCCTCAATTTTATTCAAGTTGGCACCCTTGCCTCAAAGTAGCAGATCTAGGTAAGCTAAAGAGGCCAGAATGAACAGTGGGCCTGGTCTGGTGAAGTTTCAAGATTTTTGGGTGGTTTTTTTTTTTGGGGGGGGGAACTGTCCCAAATAAATCTCACAGCTGACTGGGAATGACATTCCAACAAGGGGGAGTGCCTCCATTCACTTGTGTGGACCTGTGCCCATTTCATCAGCCCTCTGAGCCCTCTGGGCCAAGATGACTGTGAAACTTGTCAGGAGTGAAGTAAAAGTCATGGCTTGTTTGTTTCAGCATTTAGCAGGATTTCAAAGCTAAGCCCCACTCTCCTCGCAGAGCTTGATCCTTCAGTCATTAGCTGGGCAAAATTTCTCCTTGACTCCTGACAGGAACTGCAAAGCATTGTGCATAATGAATGTGTACTGAACTCTCAGCAGGTTTCGGGAGCGCTAAGCACAAAGGCACATAGACGCACTGTTAGCATTTGTGCTTTAGATAAATAAATGAGTGATTCCCATTCTGTTTGGGTTTTGATATATATATATATATATATATATATATATATATATATATATAATGTTCAAGGTTAATAGTATTCTGTGCTATTAACTTTAAAAAGATAAAGGACCCCTGGATGGATTAAGTCCAGTCAAAGGCGACTATGGGGTGTTGGTTTGCAAGCCCCCTCCATAGAGGCTGGCCCCTCTCACTGTCCTCGGAGCTTGCTTACCGGTAACCTCCTCTGGCTGATATCCAGACAGACCAGGGAGATTTTGATAGGCGACATTTTCCCAAGCGTGGGTAAAATGCACAACCCCTCCTTCCTGCTTCCGCAGGGGAAAGAAAATAAGTCAGAAATCTATTTACATGATGTTTATTTCTGACATTACAGCACTAGAGAAAAACACGTCCTTTCAGTTCAGTTCTTCCAACACGTCTGACAAACTTCCTGAACATGCGCACACAGAAGGTTTCAGATTACACTCTTCACAAAGACTTATCCAGCCTGTGAAAGTCCTGGGAAATTCTTTTTTCTCACAGATAGGCGCATCATGTGATGTCAACAATCTGTCTGTCTGCAGCGGTGATGTTTCCATATCCTGACATGGGGTTGCAGTGCTCATCTCACATTCATGCTGAGGGTGCTGGCGTTTGGCCACAGACAGCTTTCCGGGTCATGTGGCCAGCATGACTAAACTGCTTCTGGCACAAGGGGACACCGTGACGGAAACCAGAGCACAGAGAAACGCCGTTTACCTTCCTGCCGCAGCTGTACCTATTTATCTACTTGGACTGACATGCTTTCGAACTGCTAGGTTGGCAGGAACTCTGACAGAGCAAAGGAAGCTCACCCTGCCATGTGGAGTTGAACCGGCGACCTTCTGACTGGCAAGACCAAGAGGCTCAGTGGTTTAGTCCACAGCGCCACCCGCGTCTATGCTGTAGTCTATGCTGTTCAAAGGCAAACAAGTAAATGGATATTCTCACTTGACTTCTCAGGAGGGAAATGTGTATTCCAGACAAGTCACAGTTGACACTGCAGTTGACACAAGGACCTCCCTGAGTCTGACCACACCATGGATTATTATCAAGTCCATACTGCACATGACAGAAATGGTGATGGTTTATGCAGATAAACCCATGTAAGTTAGCAGGGTCAGGGTATCAGAGACTACACAATGATACTGTAATTCATAAAGGACTTTAGCCCAGTGGTAAGACATAGGCTGTGTGTGTAGATGTCAGGCTTCAGGGAAGTTGCTTCCTCCCTCCCTTTGGCCATGGATAAGCAGAATAAAGTGGAAAGAGTCTCTTACCATTTAAAGAGATTTTAATGATCACAGCGAAAGAACAAAAAGTCCATTCTCAGAGTTAAGGTGCTCCCAATTAAGGTTTCCACCTACTTCCCCCCAAGTCACCCACGTCACTTCCTTGTCTTGCAACCTCATCTTCCAACCACTGTGCCTTCTGTGTAGCTACCTTATCTAATCTCCTTGACCTTGGACTGAGCGACTGGACACTTTCCAGTGAACCAGAGTCTGTTAACTCTCTCTCTCTGTGTGTTCTTCTCCTTCTCCTAGATCTTCCCCACTCAACTCTGCCCAGCTTTTGTCTTCCAAACTATGTCCCTCTGCAAACCATTGCTCCAAATCTATGCTGCTCCACTGCTCCTGGGCAGCTTCAGGATCCTGGTCAGGGGGAGGGGGAGGCTCCCACCATTCCTCATCAGAGCAGCACTCCTCAGCCTGGTCTCTGGCAGCAGAAGGTCTTGTGTCCACTCCCTGACATCTCAAACTTACTTGCAATCACAGGTAGCAAGTGCCAGGGAGAATCATCCTCTGCCTGTGAGCCTAGGGAGCCACTGCCAGCCAGAGTAGCCATCAATGGAATGGATAGAGAAATAGTCTGGTATGGTATAAGGCAGCTACCTAATGGATTTATTTACAGTGGTGCCTTGATTTGTGAACAGCCTAGTTTAAGACCATTTTGGATTACAACCAATTCAAACCCGGAATGCGCATCCTGGTTTGTGAATTTTGCATAGGCTTATCAGACTGTAATTATTAAGAAAATAAAATGAGGCTAAAAATAAACATGCTATAGGTGTGTTTGATTCTCTCTCTCTCTCTCTCTCTCTCTCTCTCTCTCTCTCTCTCTCTCTCTCTCTTTCTTCAAAGGAAGACATAAAGACCAGTGACTAATGTGCAATTTGTAGCCTTGTTGTTGTTGTTGTTGTTGGTGTTGGGGTGGAATTGCTAAATAGATGTCAGAAAATACCCTTGAAAAGGAGGGAAGGCAGCTGCCATTAAAATTCACAAAGAATTTTTTTTTTAAAAAAAGCTTAATATGATAACCAGACAGATTGACACCAGTGATCAGAATCTACAAGGCCATACATTTCAAATAAGTTTTGAACCAAAGATGTGCAGAAGTGGGGGTGGTCCAGGGTGGGGTGTTCCAAAGCAATTTATTATATGAAAGCACTTGTCCCCAATCTTTCTTTCTTTCTTTCTTTCTTTCTTTCTTTCTATGGAAAAACAAAGCTCTCTCCAGGGAGACTTGGTTTGCGCCTTCAATACATATCTTTAGGCACCAAGGAAAACCATTCTCCTCCCAAGCCTTTGGCAAATTAAACAGTCTATGACTTTTAAAACTCTCTCTCTCCCTGTGTGTGTTGTTTCTGTGTTTGTTACTATAGTATGTATTTTTTGTATTTTTATATTGTAAACTTCCCCGTGATCTTCAGGTGAAGGACGGTATATGAATTTAACAATGAAAGAAAGGTAAGGGAGGTAAAAGCTCAATGTCATGTTCCTGAAAACCTTAGAATGGATTTCCTCGGAATTCCAAGAAGTGAACAAAACAATTGGGTTGCACGCAAACAACATCATGTTCCTTTTTTTTTTTTAACCGCTGATTGTTTTATAGAAAATGGAGGCCTTGAGAAAATAGCAGCAAGTCTTCGGGTGGATTGGGATGTTGGTGTTGGGATTGTCATCTGAATTTCCCTGACACTGTCAAGTTTTATGCAGAAGGCCTCAGGTTTGATCTCTAGCATCTCCAGGTAAAAAGATCAGGAGACAAGCCTCTCTGCCTGGGGCTCTGGGAGCCACTGCCAATCAGAGCAAACCCGGCTGTGCTAGCGGGACAAATAATCTGGCCTGATAGAAGGCAGCTTCCTCTGTTCCTCTTTCCTGAAAGACTTTCTTTCCCTCGGCTCCTGAGCGATGTTTTGTGACCATTTGTTCTTTGAGACCTTTGGGATGTAGAAGAAATGAGCATCTGGCAGGAAGCGCTGGGAGAATCTTTTATGAAAAGCCTTTTGTCTCTCAGCTGTGGGGTGTCAGGAGGATATTTGATTTGGAGACACTGAGTAATATCCATAATTATATTTTTTATAATCTCTGTGCATCCTGAAAAGGCCACAAAACGAGCAGGAAACAAAAGACAGCAACGTTATGCAGAGGGCATGGGGTGAGTAAGTGGCACTCTCTCTCTCTCTCTCTCTCTCTCTCTCTCTCTGTTGTCTTCGCCAGTGCAAACCTTTTGCTGAGCTCCAATTTTGTTTGGATTCCTCCCTCCCCTCCTTTCCTTTCCTATTAGAAGTTAACATGAGCAAAATTCAAGGACCAGGTTTGGAATAAAAACAGGGTGTTTTTATTCAGCATAGCTACATTTTGCATTTAGAACCCCAAAAGCACCAGTGGAAACCAGGGTTCAAAACACCCAGAAATGCCGCACAGCCGTGTCTGTAGAGTTGTGCACAGAGTACAATGCAGTACGGTGAATTGAGAGTCTAATGCAGGGCCTTCCTTCCCTTTGTGGCTGTTGAACTCTTTTGTTATGCAAGGCTTGCAACTGTACAGCATATGGCTCTGCTCTATTGGCCTATAAAGAAGGGAAATAATGGCATATGACTTTTATTTGGAAGCGGAAGCCGGAGCTGAAGAAGCAGCGGAGAGGTGGGGAGAATAAAAGTCTGGCGTCCCAGGAGCTTCTCTTTCCGAGCTAAAAGCCAAGGTGTTTGATGCTATGTCAAGGGCTGTTGAAATATGTAATTCGTTCCATCTGCTCTCCGCAGCACATGAGGACAGCCACATCCGTGCCAGCTGCAGATGACTGAAACAGAGGAAAGGGAAACCTTGGCAGCTGCACTGCATTTGTGCCCTGGTACTTGCAGAGTGTTGACAAGTACTGAGATCCAGTTTATGTGCATGTGGGTCTCTTTGCTAGCTGCTAGTTAACAGGACCGGCCAGAGGCAAGGCAGGTGCATGAGATGAGACTGCATTTTAAAGAGAGCAATAAAAGGTTCAACCACATGATGGCGCTCTCCGTGCAAGAAGATATTTGTTTGCGACTTACCCTCCAACATTTATCTAATGAAAATAGGGGTGTCTTCTTCTACTACTACTTCTGTTATTATTATTATTATTACCACCACCATGCCATCTGACTGGGTTGTCCCAGCAACTGGGTTGCTTCCAACCTATATAAAAACAATTACCATAGAATCCCGTGGCCACGAAAAAGGTACACTGGTACCTCAGGTTACATACGCTTCAGGTTACAGCGCTAACACAGAAATAGTGCTTCAGGTTAAAAACTTTGTTTCAGGTTGAGAACAGAAATCGTGCTCCGGCGGCGCGGCAGCAGCGGGAGGCCCCATTAGCTAAAGTGGTGCTTCAGGTTAAGAACAGTTTCAGGTTAAGTACAGACCTCCGGAACAAATTAAGTACTTAACCCGAGGTACCACTGTAGTGCTATAGACACTGTCTGAGATGGTTGTACAGTGGTGCCTCGAAGACGAAATTAATTCGTTCCGCGAGTTGCTTCGTCTTGCGATTTTTTCGTCTTGCGGAGCGCGGATTCCCCGGGTATTAATGGTTTTATGAAAAAGGAAGCAAACCCGCAAGACGTTTTCGTCTTGCGAAGCAAGCCCATAGGGAAATTCGTCTTGCGAAGCACCTCAAAAAACGGAAAACTCTTTCATCTAGCGAGTTTTTTGTCTTGCGAGGCATTCATCTTGTGGGGCACCACTGTATTCAGTAGCTTGAAGTACTGTGAAGTTAGAGTCCTAGTAGAATTGTAAGAGTTAATGCATAGATGGTGTCTATTCCAAAGCCTCTGGTTGCTAGATCAGGACCATTCCACTCTCCACCACTACTTTCTCACCTTTTCCAAGGCCTCTGGTTAATGGGTTAGTTACAGGGCTGCCTTCAGATGTCTTCTGAAGTTTCTTATCTCCTGGGGTTGGGAGCTGCATAACTCCATATGCTCCAAAATTTATCTGATGGAAATAGGGAGGTCCTAAGAAAAAGTGTGATATTCTGGGATCGTATCAGAAACCAGGACAGTTTCTGTAAATCTGGGATTGTCCCTGGAATATTGGGAAACTTGGAGGGTCTGGTGTGATGGCTTGCCACGTGGATGAGCAAGGTTTTGGAGGTCACTGAAGGCATCCAAGTGTGGGGTAGTGTTGAGGGCAGGTGGGGAAATCCAAACCATGGAATAAGCTGTGATATGTAGAGTCGAAACACATAGAATGAATTGAAGCAGCTGTAATCTACTGGTTTCCAATAGGGAGCTTGGGTGCCCTCAGGAGGGGTCCAGAGACGCTTACTTCTTCTTTTGATGTATCGTGATGATGTCTGTCCTCCCGTGAGATTGTTCCTGGGGTGTGAGGGGTTTGGAATGACTCTATTGCTGATGTGATCAGTGTGCAACAGCCACAGAAGTTGGCTACTGTCTTCAGGTGGCATCTGATTCACCACTGTGGGAACAAGATGGACTGTCAGACGAGAAAGAGTGGTGGAAGCTGCCCACCCAAGAGCTCCCCCAGGGAAGGCACAGAAGAAGATGACTTAGATCTCAGATCCTGGTGGTGGGACACCGGTCACACCTTAGAGGAGGGGATGAGCTGGGAGGTACTAGAAGCAGGGAGGTTGAGGGGTAGTGAGGAGGCAGAAGCAGGCAGGTGACCCAGCACAGGGCAGGATTATGAAGTGTCCAGTTTGGATACAGGCGCTGACAGAGATGACAGAGGGGAATCGGGACCTACAGCTCTTCCACAGATTCACTTTGACAACTTTTCTACTGACAGCTCTCTGGCCCCACTTACTCCTGTCATGAAAGAGTGATCCTGTGAGCAAGTATCGCAGGGTGGGGCCCCTCAGGCAGGTGGTAACAATTAGTCCCCAAAGTGGGAGCATGTGATAGGACTTGCCATAGCAGACGAACACAGAGAGAGGGGCCCAGACTTGGAAGGCTAGAGAGCAGCACACCAGTTCAAACAACTGCATCATTTGAGGGGTTTGCCTTTATGAGCCTCCTTGCATTTTCTTCTTTCCTTAATAAATAAACTAACTGCAAGATAGTCTTCTCTCTCTCTCTCTCTCTCTCTCACACACACACACACACACACACACACACACACACCAGTGAATGACCTGCTCTTTCTGTTGGCTCTGTGACATGAACTTTGGTCCAGTCCAGTAGTCCTTCCTGTGTTCCTAAGAGATAAAATATTAGGGGGAAATATTCTTTTTTATAAATGAAAAGAACCTTTTTTATAAAAGAAAAGGAAAGAAACTTTTATTGAGGTTTGAAAGAGGAGAGCACAAAATATGGTCTGAAGCTCAACATCAAAAAAAATGAAGACCATGGCCACTGGGCCCATCACCTCCTGGCAAATAGAAGGGGAAGAAATGGAGGCAGTGAGAGGTTTTACTTTCTTGGGCTCCATGATCACTGCAGATGGTGACAGCAGTTACAAAATTAAAAGACGCCTGCTTCTTGGGAGAAAAGCAATGGCAAACCTAGACAGCATCTTAAAAAGTAGAGACATCACCTTGCCAACAAAGGTCCATATAGTAAAAGCTATGGTTTTCCCAGTAGTGATGTATGGAAAAGAAAGCTGGACCATAAAGAAGGCTGGTTGCCAAAGAATTGATGCTTTTGAATTATGGTGCTGGAGGAGACTCTTGAGAGTCCCGTGGACTGCAAGAAGATCAAACCTATCCACTCTGAAGGAAATCAGCCCTGAGTGCTCACTGGAAGGACAGATCATGAAGCTGAGGCTCCAATACTTTGGCCACCTCATGAGAAGAGAAGACTCCCTGGAAAAGACCCTGATGTTGGGAAAGATGGAGGGCACAAGGAGAAGGGGACAACAGAGGACGAGATGGTTGGACAGTGTTCTCGAAGCTACAAACATGAGTCTGACCAAACTGCGGGAGGCAGTAGAAGACAGGAGTGCCTGGTGTGCTCTGGTCCATGGGGTCACGAAGAGTCGGACACGACTAAACGACTAAACGACAACAAATTCTTTCAGAGCTTGAGGGTGTCACAGCTGCAACCAGAAAAGTTAAACAAGTTTTACAAAGATTGGGTGCGTTCCAACTTCTTGATCACTTAGAGAGAGCTAGACAGTATGAAAGTGAGGTGTGTGTGTGTGTGAAAAATTCACTGGCTTGGGAAGAATTATATGAAAAAGTACAGTGCATTGTTTGTAGCAGTCATGTCAGCTAGGAATACATTTCCCCAGGCACAAGGCATTGGGAAACTAGTTTATTTGCATTGCAGGAAGATATATTTCAATGAAGATTGAGGCAAGCCTTTTGCCCATCCTCCTTTGCCTTCAGAGACTTAGTGGGACTTTCTCTGGAAGGCTGTCATGGTATCCCAACTGACTTCCCAGAGCTTGGGTACAGTTTGCGACAAGCCACAACTGTTGCGGCACAAAATTCAAAGGGTTTTATATATTGACACAGCAAGTCCATGATTCGGCTTGCAGAAAATCAGATCTCGAGAGCTGTAGTGTGCCTTTGGAGTTCATTCGCCTTGTCAATTTGTTTTTCTTTTTCATATGTGCAGCACCTAGATTGTTTTTGTATGAAAGATGGGCTATCACCGTGTATCAATTGAAGCTATCAAGTCCACTAGAGAGAATAGAATGAACCATTTCAATCTCCTGCTAATACTGTGAATTCCAGATCTCCAACTGGTAGCTCTCTGAAGATAGGAGACAGCACAGCAGAGCAAACAGAAAATACCATGTGAGACCAAGAAAAACATAAAGCATACCTTCTTTCTTTAGCTGCAGCGAGACAAAACCTTGATTTCTTTATCACGAAGGGTGGAAAAGGCTGAGATAGCTTCCAACGTACCTTTGTACAATGCCAGATTTTGTGATTAGCTTGAGCATTGCAGGGACGAACGATCTGATTGTTTTGGGTGTATTGAGCCAAGGTATGAAATGACATGCAGTGGCTTGGTCTGGTAAACTTTCATTTCATTCTGCCTTCGAGGACAAAACTTGAGACGTGTTTTGTTAATGAAAAACAGCTATGGGAGGTTGCCAGTTTGAGCAGAGAAATTAGGAGGGGGAGTGTTGTTTAACCCTCAAGAGATTCTGCCCCCCCCTTTTCCTAATTTGGACTCTCCCTTTTCCTAATTTGGTCCTAAATAGTAGGCACAGAACTATTTAAAATTCTAGGGTGGAATTCAAAATCACACTCTCCCAGGACTTCTGTCTGTGTACGCATTTCAACCTAGCCATGTGGAACAACCCCCACCCTCCTTCCTCTGTGTGTTTGTTTTGTTGGGTTCCCCCAGGGCAGGATTTAGGTTTGAGGAGGCTCTAAGCTACTGAAGGTAATGGGGCCCTTTATATGTCCAGCTGTCCTTTGTCAACAACAAATTGCCGCTGTTCTTGTGCTGAATATATGCTATATGGTAACTTATGAACCTAATGGGTATCTAAAGCCATTTGCACATGCAGAATGTAGGCACCCTCTATATAGAAATGAGCAAACCCGTGATATTTTAGGGAGCAGGCTAGCAGGCGGGGCCCATGACTTCCATCATAGGAGCCTACACAACACAAAACAAAACACTGTTGCTGTATGTAGGTTTGATTTTGTTTGTTTTTTATCTTATATTTTGGAAATGTACATCCAGGTTGTTTTTTCCCCTTTAATTTTTTTGGGGGGCCACCAAGAGAGTGGGGCCCTAGGCTATAGCTTGTTTAGCTTATACGTAAATCTGGCACTGGGTTCTCCTAACTCTCCCAGCCAATTTTGGGAGGCATGAGGGGGAATAAGAGGAGGAAGATTCCTGTTGCACAAGCAGAAGCCCTTGCACGGTGCTTTCACTGACAAAGCCTCTTCCCCTATTGTTGGTGCATAGAAACAGTGGCGTAGCGTGGGTTGTCAGCACCCGGGGCAAGGCAAGTAATTTGTGCCCCCTAACCTGTGGATTTGCGCCCCCTAACCCGTGGATTTGCTCTAACCCCAGATGTTGCGCCCGGTGCGGCCGGGCCCCCCTGCACCCCCCACGCTACGCCACTGCATAGAAAGAAGTGAAGATTAGGAACTTTCAACCCATCCTCACCCCGGTTCTTTGCTATTGCTTAATGGCGACCAAACAGTATCCAGAGATGCCAATTAGTAACTTCCTGCAGTGAATATATAACGAGTGCTATTTTTCCAGGGAAAGAGGTGCTGGAACTCACCATGAACCTCTTCCTTGTTCTCTTGTAATGGAAGTGGCACCCACCTGAGTGGTGCCAGAACAGAGTTCTGTCGAGTTCCAGCTGAAAAAAAAGCCCTGTATATAACAATTTCGCAAGCTGAGCGAATGGGAGTGGAGGTATCAAATGTCACTTCTCGCTTCTGAGATGTCTGAAAAGCTCTCTTCTTACTGATGTATGTGTGTTGTTGTTATAGGCTGTGTTCTTTGAATTTTTATTTATACTTTTCAGGTTTATACATTTCCCTGATTTTACAATCATTTTGACATTTCAAAACTTGACTTCCTTCCCCCTCTTTCTGCGGTTCCATAAATTTATTTTTAATATCTTCTGCATATCCTAATTAACTTGATTTGCTCATTTATCCATCTTCTTTAAATACATACTCTTATGAAACTGCATAATCCTGCCACTGTTTTTATTTGTTTACAATTTATCTGTAAACGTGCAATAAACCATTTCCATTCTTTTATAAAAAGTTTGTTATCTTGATTTCTTATTCTTCTGGCAAGTTTCGCCATTTCTGCATATTCCATAAGTTTCCATAAGTTGGTATCCATTCTTCCTTTGCTGGGAAAGTAACATTCTTGTCGCTGTAGTCATATACATGACTAAGTTTCTATGCCTATATGTCCCTATAATTCCAAAGAGAAAAGCTTCTGGTATTTTTACGAACTTTGTTTCAAATATCCTTTTCATTTCATTATATATCATTTCCCAGTAAGCTTTAACTTTATTACAAGACCACCACATATGATAAAAAAGAACATTCTTTCTCTTTACATTTCCAACACTCATTTAGGTTTATATGTTTTTGCTCGTTTTCTCAGTTTTAGATTCCATCAATATATCATTTTCATATCATTTTCTCTTAAACCATAATGAAGGAATAGGTTTCCCAAACCCAAAACTGACTGTGCAGGCAGTTTGAAATAGGCACCAAAATCCCTATTTTTCCTTAGCTAAAATCCATTAACTTGAGCTCTGAGTCAATGTATAAACAAAAACCCGGCTGTATAGACAAGTGCTCAGATCCCTCTCCTTTATCAGTTTGTGACGGCAAGGATGGCCTTGACTGTACCAGTAGAACAGGGAAGACACATCTGTGCCTTATCTTACGTCCTGACCACAAAGACACACAGACCTAGTCCAGGAACAGCGCCAGAGTATGTTATTGGAGATGGTGACCTCTTGCTCCAAGATAAGAGTAGGAACAGGAATATTCTTTTATGGTCAGAAATACAGGAAGGAATACCCTTTTATGGTTAAGAATATGCTGTAAATATTATATCCATATTCTACAATCCATATTGTATTATATCCATATTCTACAATTGTTCCCATGCTTCCCATGGGATAGGCTGTGTTCTTTCCAAAGTTGTATTCTCCCTGAACTTGATTTACAATTAATGGGATGTCACAAGTGGAACGTTTAACATTATAGTAGCCAGGTCATCACAAACTATTTAAAATGGTGTCAATTTGATATACAACCACCATCATAAAACAGGGATGGGTAACCTGTGGCCCCCCAACCTGCTGTTGGACTCAAGCTCCAATCATCCTTGGCCAACAGCCATGTTAGCTTGGTCTGATGTGTATTGACATTCGATAACATCTTGGAGGGCCAGAGATACCTGATCCATGCCTCAAGGACTGTTTTGTTTAGAACAATGTTTCCTTTTCATTGTATGCTTTAACTTACAATGGGTCCTGTGCCATTTTAAATGCCAGAGTTATGTTATCTTTCTAAAATTGCCTTAGGAAAGAAAAGACGTTTACAAATGAAAATCACATTTAAGTACTAAATTGGTCAATTTCTAAGCAATTTGATAATTACAGAATCATTTCGCTTTAAATGGATTAGAAAAAGGAATATATTGACAATATTTTAGCCAGTTCAATTTACTGGAGAATCAAGGACATTATTACTTGATTTAAAATCTTTATTCAGCAATGTCATTAGATGCGCTTATTGCAATATTTTATTGCCTTTTTAAGCACGTGCCATTAGATATCTTAAAAAGAACAAATACCTTGAGTTCGTAATATGCTTTGTGCTTGCATTTTAAATCCTATATACGAATGTTTGAAATGAAGCCACTGAAATTCTTACAGCTCGTGCCAACACCCTAAAACGTGCCGTGAATTATCCATATGCAGACCATTGTGATTTCACTTCAGTTCTGTTAAGCCATGGTATGGGGAGGAAGTAAACCTTTATCTCATTTTTGGCTGTGCAGCGTGTCTCTGGGGTCCAGAGACCCCCAGTGTCAGGCAGGGTGGGACAGGTCTCCCTAGGTTCATGCCCCATCAAAATTGTGCATTTGGGGCCACAGCAACCCAGGCCCCCACGCTATGCCCCTGCTATGCTAAAAGAAGAAAGACAGGCCTTTTCTGTGAGCTAAATTGTTTAGGGGAGCTTTTAATGTTTGATGTATTACAGTATTTTAATATTTTTGGGGAAGCCACCCAGAGTGGCTGGGGAAGCCCAGCCAGATGGGCGGGGTATAAATAAATTATTATTATTATTATTATTATTATTATTATTATTATTATGACTACTACTACTACTACTAAATTGCTTTTTTTCTCTTATGGCGGTTCACCGTATGGCAAAACATATCCTGCTCAGGCTAACAGAAAATTTGTCATACAGTGCTTTTGTTTTATCTGTGGCACTTGTGCGTCAAGCCCCGAAACCTGCCCCCATGGAATAAAGACACAATGGACACAGAATTTAGTTTAAAGGTTAATGGGCAAATTTAGGCCACAACTTTATTGAATACACAAGTGTGACTGGTATTGGCGTAGGCATCGGTATCTAATGACTATAACTGGCTCCTGCCCACCCAGCAGGGAGCCTGCAAAGGGTAAACTACCAGCAGGGGGAGCTCCAACAATGGCTATTGACTGGGGCTCACCCCTGGGGTTCCCGGGGGTCCTGGCATGGCCATAGCCCCTCCCTGGGCTTCGGACGAGATCCAGACCCCCAGATTCTTTTAACGGAATACCCTATCAAATGGAGGGGCAGGTGATAGCCGCACCTCCCCTCCCCACATTCCCCTAAATCAGGGGTGAGCAAACCTTTTCAGCAGGGGGCCGGTCCACTGTCCCTCGGACCTTGTGGGGGGCCAGACTATATTTTTGGGGGAAAATAGATATGAACAAATTTGTATGCCCCACCAGTAACCCAGAGATACATTTTAAATAAAAGGACACACTCTACTCATGTAAAAACATGCTGATTCCCAGACCGTCCGCGGGCCGAATTGAGAAGGTGATTGGGCCGCATCCGGCCCACAGGCCTTAGTTTGCCTACCCATGCCCTAAACCAATGCCTAAATGCCAAATCTTACAAAGTTGTGACGATTGCTAAGAGGTAGGCAAAAAGCAAGTGGCCACTGCCAATCTGCCACATTGGGAAAAATTCCTACCTGGCCCCCGTTCCAAAACAGGCGACCAACCGAATCCAAAGCAAGGCCAAACGCCAACCTATCAACAGGTGGGTGGGTGGGTGTTTGGCAGTGTGAAGCAAGAGAGGTTCTACCATTTAAATAATAAAGCCCCAATCACCCCACCACGCTAATTGGCTAAGAGCCCTGCCTCCAGGCAGGTTGGGGGGAGTCCCAGGGCTGCACGCAGCATGGACCCTCGGTTAGGAGGATGAAACTTGTCTCACTTGTTTTCATTATATATATTCAACTTTGGGGGGGGGGGGTGATTTTGGAATGTTATTGCATTTTATGGTTGTGTTTTATGCTTGGCTACCCTAACTGGTGTAAGTGTATTTTCTACACAATGGGCAATTTATAGATTCAGTGAGCATGTTCCGGAGGGGTGGGATATACATTTCATTAAAAATAAAATAATAATTGTTGTTGCTGTTTTTATTACTGTTACTGCTGCTTTTTTGGGGGGGGGGGAGACCAAATAGATGTTTTCGGAGGGGCTAAACGAGGAAGGGCGTACCTGCTACACATTAGTATAATAAACGATGAAGAAAAATCACCAGCAATTTTTCGCTTCCTCCGTACAAATTTCAAAATGACTGAAAGCGTCGTTTCAATTATTAATAACTTGTAAATATAGCCCTAAGGATTTTTTGTGTTAATATCAGCAATATCTGCAGAAATTAAAAGATGCCTGCCCCTTTACAGCTGCTCTTGCGAAAGATATAATTAATAGGACATAACATCTCCAGCTGCAAGCTTCATAGCTGCTTCTCAGTTGGAGCAATTACACACACACACACACAAAATTCTCTGCCGCCACTTTCTGAAGACTGATTTGTTCCCCATACTTGTTCTCAGCTCAGATCCATATATATATATCTCTCAGACATACCTCCTCCTTTTTATAGCACTCTCGATCTTTCTTCTGCTCATGGTGGTTTTTTTTTTAGTTAACAGACCCCAGACTCAAATCCGGAATGTGCTCACTGAATCTATAAATTGCCCATTGTGTAGAAAATACATTTTTCCATAAAAATGATGGAAAGGAAAAACACAATGGCTTGCTCCAGTTATAGTGGAGTTTCCTTTTGAAAGTATTGAATTCCTTATTGCTTGAAAGCGGGGCGCGAGCCCGCCAGCTATTCAGTCTTGCAAGCCTCTACAATGGAATCGCATATAAAGAATACAGTACTGAGAGAGCCATCTAGCCCCCACCAAAGGAGAACAAAAGTGAGGCAGACTTCGTCAGGTGGTTGTAAAACAGAGAAATATTTGACTTTTTGCAAAATGTTTCAATGCCGATGGTCAGTGATTCAGATGGGACTCTTGTTCTGTTCAGAGTTCATGGCTGGGCCTCACTCTACCTTTCATTACAGTCATACCTCAGGTTACAGACACTTCAAGTTGCATTTTTTGTGGGGGGGTTACGGACCGCCAAAACCTGGAAGTACCAGAATGGGTTACTTCCAGGTTTCGGCAGTCGCGCATGCGCAGAAGCACTAAATCACGCTTTGTGCATGTGCAGAAGCGCCAAATTGCAACCCACGCGTGCACAGATGCGCAGCTGCGGGTTGCGAACACTGAGGGTTGTGAACATGCATCCCGCACAGATTACGTTCACAACCCGAGCGTCCACTGTATTATTATTATTATTATTATTATTATTATTATTACCCCCCCCCAATCTGGCTGGGTTTCCCCAGCCACTCTGAGCAGCTTACAGCATATCTAAAAACATAATAAAAACATCAAACGTTAAAAACCTATCAACACAGGGCTGCCTTCAGATGTCTTCTCAAAGTTGTGTAGTTCTTTATCTCCACAGGGAGGGTGCCACTACCAGGAAAGCCCTCTGCCTCCATTATGGAATGCCTTTATTTACATAGGGCCATCAATAGGTACTGAGCACTTCTAACTATCCCATTAACCAAAGAGAATTTCGCTTTTCTGGTCCCAGATGAATCATTATCCTTCCCCCCTTTTTTTCATTGTCAGATACTTTATTTAAACAGAAATGTTAGTGGAAGTTAACTATGTTTCAGGTTGTGGTAGTTTCAGACTGCGCACACACAGGGGGGCACTGTTGTGGACTTTTGCATCCTCCTGGCTCTGCTCCTCCACTTCCTTGCGTCTAATAATAAAAATAATAATAATAATTTATTTAATTTATCCTCCGCCCATCTGGCTCTCAACTGGTGGCTCCCAACAGAATATTAAAAACACGATAAAACAACAAACATTAAAAACTTCCCTAAACATCAGATGTTTTCTAGAAGTCGGGTAGTTGTTTATTTCTTTGACACTTGATGGGAGGGTGTTCCATAGGGCGGGCGCCACTACCAAGGAGGCCCTCTGCCTAGTTCCCTGTAGCTTCACTTCTTGCAGTGAGGGAACTGCCAGAAGGCCCTTGGAGCTGGACCTCAGTGTCCAGGTAGAACAATGGGGGTGGAGACGCTCCTTCAGGTATACTGGGCCGAGGCTCTTTGGGCTTTCAAGGTCAGCACCAACACTTTGAATTGTGTTCGGAAACATACTGGGAAGAAGAGCTGCTGTCCAATTGTGCAAACTCAGTGGTAGGAATCCTCTGCGACAGAGGCTGAAGATTCCTCTGTCTGGTCCCTAATAAAACATCAAGCATTAAAAACTTGCCTAAACAGGGGTGCCTTCAGATGTCTTCTAAAAGTCAGATAGTTGTTTATTTCCTTGACACATGATGGGAGGGCATTCCACAGGGCGGACCTCTGCCTGGTTCCCTGTAACCTCATATCTCACAGTGAGGGAACCGCCAGAAGGCCTTTGGAGCTGGACCTCAGTGTCCAGGCTGAACGATGGGGGTGGAGACACATCTACCTGCTTTTCACTTGGCCTTGTTGAGCATGGAAGCAATGGCAAAAGCGAAGATCACTATTAGGATTAAGGTCACTATTTGGAGTACAGTGGTACCTCGGGTTACATACGCTTCAGGTTACAGACTCCGCTAACCTAGAAATAGTACCTCGGGTTAAGAACTTTGCTTCAGGATGAGAACAGAAATTGTGCTCCAGCGGCACGGCGGCAGCAGGACGCTCCATTAACTAAAGTGGTGCTTCAGGTTAAGAACAGTTTCAGGTTAAGAACGGACCCTCAGAACGAATTAAGTACTTAACCCGAGGTACCACTGTATACTCTCATGAAGGTGATGGATGGTTGATGAAAGACCTGTGCAAGAGGCAGAGAAGGGAAATGCTCTCAAGGTGGAAGGCTGGGATTTAAAAGGGATGCTCCCAGGTGAGAGCTGGGAGGGTCCACCTCTTTATGTGTGAGACAAAAGTAAAGGGCTACCTTTGAGAGAGAACTTTGCATTTTCTTTCTTTCTTTCCTTTTTCATTTAAATTAGTTTGTTTTTTATTGTATTGTAGAATAATAATAATAATAATAATAATAATAATAATAGATTATTTATACCCTGCCCATCTGGCTGGGTTTCCCTAGCCACTCTGGGTGGCTCCCAACAGAATACTAAAAACACAATAAAGCATCAAACATTAAGAACTTCCCTATACAGGGCTGCCTTCAGATGTCTTCTAAAAGTCAGATAGTTGTTTATTTCCTTGACATCTGATGGGAGGGCATTCCAAAGGGCGAGAACCACTGCTGAGAAGGCCCTCTCCTGGTATTATGAAAAAGCATCCATAAAAATATTTTGTATGGAGGATATCTGAAGTAGTACAGTCTGAAAACATAGCTTTACCTCCTCAGTGAGAACTATGCCTTTGCACTTACATCTGAAATAAGAACAAGAAATCCAAGCCCATTTATCTCAGTCTTACTCAATGCCGGATTTACGTATAAGTTAAACAATCTATAGCTTAGGGCCCCACTTTCTTGGCCCCCTCCCCCCAGAAAATGTCACTTTTAATATACTTCTTCTTAATTGTATTTCAGTTCAACAATTACTTTGATAAAATACATATTTTGTTATGAGCAAATGGCTTTAGATACCTATTAGGTCCATAAATTACCATACGGCATATATTCAACACACACAAAAACAGTGGGAATTTGTTGTTGACAAAGGACAGCTGGACATATAAAGGGCCCCATTACATTGAGTAGCCTAGGGCCTCATCAAACCTAAATCCAGCCCTGGTCTTACTCATGAGTATTCATAATTGTAAAATGTTCAAATAAGGTAGGAGCTAGGCTTGATAGATAAAAAGGGAAATATATTAAGTTATAAAAGAAAGGGATATGGATTAGCTTTTTTTTTTTTTTAAAAAAAAAAAAACATTTTCAAAAGCAATGCACACGGTTTTTATTTCTTCCCCCAAATCTCATTACATGTCTTTCCTGTTTTCTTAACCAGACAACTGGTGGATATTTTCTGTTTACCTCCAGGCACCATTCACAGTGGAAAAGGCTATTCAGGCTTAAAAGTAAATCAATATATATCATGCCATCAGATAGGACCATGCAGTACGCAGAAAAAGGAAGCTTACAAATGAAACAGATAAAAAGAGCCAGAGGTAGAAAGAAGCTAGACCCACAATTGATCAGAGGTCAGCCTTTGGCAGGCCGCATCTGCATTCCCATTTAAAAGGAATTGGATCTCATCTTTTGGGGTCTTTTGACAACATCTTCCCATTGCTAGAGGCAGTTTTCATGCAAGTGATACTTGCACGCTCAACAACCCAATTGTTGAACCTGCCCCATAGCAATTTGAAAAATAATATCTGAGGCTGCAACATGCATAAATATTATTAGAATTTCTGGGTGACAATCCTTCATTAAACTGATGTCTTGCTAATAGCTGGGAATGATCTTCTGAGCCTCACCTGACTGGCTTACTTTCCTTCCCTACCTTTAAAACGTAACCCATTCCAGCTTGTTGTGAAGAGAGGGTGAAAAAGGGTGTTGTGTGTCTAGACCCCGCAACCACCCCCTTGTAAAGAATAAAACACACCGGACACAGATATTAGGTTAATGTTATTGGGCAAATTTTGGCCACAACTTTATCGATTACAGACTGTGAGCGGTATTGGCTTAGGCACTGAATGGACCCGACTATATCTGACTCCTGCCCGTTGCGCAGGGAGTCCGGTAACAGTAAACCACCAGGAGGGGGAGCCCCATCAATGCAGACCAACTTGAGCTCCCCCCAGATGTTCCCGATGGGATTGTGTCATGGCCCTAGTCCCACCCCAGGCTTTGGACAAGATCCACACCTCCAGATTCCTTTAATGGAATACCCTTTAAGCTTGGAGGGGCAGCTGAAGAAGCGAGCCAAGAGGAAGCGCTGGTGCCTAGTTTAAATGTTTACGGCCACGCCCCATCAGCCGCCGGATTGGCTAGCTGGTCGATGACATGGCTGGGATCCCCCTGGCAACGCGGGACTTCGTCCCCTGCCCCCGGAGGAGAGTGTTTGGCCACAGGGTCCACTGCAACTCCTCCCCAAAGAGAAGTGGAGCAGATCTATTGAATTTTGCATCAGAGGCAGAAAGAGCTGAGATGTTTAGGCCAGCGGCGTAGCGTGAGTTGTCAGCACCCGGGGCAAGGCAAGTAATTTGCCCCCCCTAACCCGGGACAAGGCAAGTAATTTGTGCCCCCTAACCCGGGGCAAGACAAGTAATTTGCGCCCCTAACCCCTAACCTGCCGCTGCTGCCAGCTTCTTCTTGCTGCTGCCTGGGGTATTTACGGTAAGGTAGCCACGGCGGCAGCGGCGGGTCCGTGTCAGGTGATCTGAGGCGAGTTGCCACTGGCGCTGCCGCCCAAATGACACCGCTTGCCTGGAGGAGGAGGATGGCAGAGAGGCGAGGAAAATGCATCATGGCCCAGCAGCTGCAGCAGCAGCAGCGGCAGCGGGGCTGTGAGGAGGGGCTGCCTGGCACGCCCTCCGCGGCCCTGATGCACGGGGACCGCGGCGAGCGCTGAGAGCCGCTGCCTGCCGGACGCCTTCAGCCCGGACGCACGCACAGCTCGTCGGTTCCGCGAGACATGGGGCTCTGCTACAGCCTGCGCCCGAGGCTCTTCGGCGACTCCGGAGGCGGCGAGCGCACCCCCCAGATGTTGCGCCCGGTGCGGCCGGCCCCCCCTGCACCCCCATGCTACGCCACTGGTTTAGGCAGCTTTAACTAAAACTGACATTTTCTTTGGACTGTGGTTGCTCTAATTGAATATCTAGTGCAGACTTCGCAAATGTGCAGGCTCATTTTAGGAGTGTACTTGTTCCCAACAATATCTGACTCATGGGGAGATTTGCAAAAAAGAAAAAGAAAAAAAGGCTCAACAACGTTGGCCAAAAAACAAACAAACCACCACCTCAACAACTTTGCCACAGAAAGGTCAATAACTTTTGTTTCCAGATTTTCACAAAATAATAAATAATAATTTATTGTTTATACCCCGTCCATCTGGCTGGGTCTTCCCAGCCACTCTGGGTGGCTCCCAACATCAATAAAGCACAATCTTATTAAATGATCCACAAGTTAGTATAAATGTCGGGACTGGTCTGTGGTTTCCTGGAGAATTTGGTGAATAAAATAAATCCCCAACATTCTCCTGCAAAGGTGTCTTAATTTGTGGGTCCATAACACCAATGGGAAGGAGAGGAGGAGGTCCTCATTAAGTATAGTTATTTAATTCGCTGAAATTGTAAATGCTTGTATGTATTACTATGGACTCAACTATACAGCTACAAATCAAAATGTTTTAAGTGTGTTGTAAAGTGCATTATACAAATATGACACTAGGTGGCAATGGAGAGCTATGGCAAATTCAATATATTTTTCAAAACGTTTTTAAAGCATTTTCACACACACACACACACACACACACACACACATTCCACCTATGCGTTTAAATTTGATAGGTTGGTAACTGAATTCTAGAGTTCTCTAGTAGTTCTCATGTGATTGGCTAACTTTGGTTACATGGGAGAGAAGGAGTGACTCCATTTTATGTGAAGTAAGATGACTGTCCTTTAGAATCCACTGTGAACACTGCTAAGTTGAATAGAGTGTTGGAGTGCTTCTTCTTGACTTGAAAGAAATACAGTGGTGCCCCGCAAGACGAACGCCTCGCAAGACAGAAAACCCGCTAGACGAAAGGGTTTTCTGTTTTGGAGGCGCTTCGCAAAACAAATTTCCCTATGGGCTTGCTTCACAAGACGAAATGTCTTGTGAGTTCCTGCAGGTTCCCCCCCCCTTTTCCCCCCTTTCCCTAAGCCGCTAAGCCGCTTATCAGCTGATCCGCTGATAAGCCGCTTAACAGCTGATCGCTAAAAGCCGCTAAACTGCTAATAGCGCTAATCCGCTAAGCTGTCAATGGGCTTGCTTCGCAAGACGAAAAAACCACTATACGAAGAGCCTCACGGAACGGATTAATTTCGTCTTGCGAGGCACCACTGTAGAGTAAAGCTACAGGAGATGCAAGTAAAGCTGCAAGGCATGGCCTAATTGAGATACAGAAGGCTCTAAAGTGCTAAGCTCTGGAAAGAGAGAAAAGTACAGTTGTTTGGAAGTTAGAATAAGAGATTATAAACCCGTGCTTCGAGAAGCATTTGATTACAAATATTACAGTATGCTTTAATTCATCGCTAAGTTTCTGCAAGTAAAGTTTTTGAATGTTAAAATCTAGACGTTGGTTTAATTTTTAAAGAAGAGTTGTACCTTGGTTTTCGAACAGCCTAGTTCTAGAACGTTTTGGCTCCCGAACAATCAAAACCCAGAAGTGACTGTTTCAATTTTCAAATGTTCTTTTGGAAGCAGAGCATCCGACGGGGTTTCCACAGCCGATCAGAAGCCGCACTTTGGTTTTCAAATGCTTTGGAAGTCAAATTGACTTCCAGAACGGATTCCGTTCGACTTCCAGAGTACGACTGTATATTATATGATCTTCTTGGCTGTGTTTTTGCTACTCTGACTTCAACAGTCCTGTTATTCTTTCAGGACTTGAATCTGGCCCATTGTTAAGACAGGGTAAAGGAAAAACATGATTCCTTAAGTATAAAAGAATGCAAATGTAGCAGCCAAGCATTTTGTATTTTTTCACCCATTTTTTTTTTTCTGGCTTGCAAAACTGGCTATGTGCACCACATAGTTATTTCAGTCTCTCACTTCTTTATTAATCTTGTACGATTAGAAAGGAATAAATAGAAATCAGTGACTGTGGAGCTTTGTCTTAGTGCTATGGATTTCATCAGCCTCGATATATAAACTTCCAGTGGATTATTTTATGATTAACATATCTGCTAGCAAAAGATGGTCCTAGCGATGCTCAATTTAACATACGCAAAGAAAATAAAAGGTTGGATTTTTCAAGACAGTCCCAAGCTTAGAAGCAGTCTGGGAAAACCTGCTGTTTTTAAATGCAATTATATGCTCAGCTTGTATATTCAGGTCCCCACTGAAAAAGCTTAATTTGTGCTTGTGTAACTGGTCGCAGGATGGCAGCCAGCGGGTGTCATCCTGTTTTCTTTATCATAAAAGAAGATTAAAGCTCTAATTTCAGTGCAGGTTGCATTTTGTGGCAGTGGCGCTGAAGAGCAGGGCATGGCAAAATTTTATGCTCACATGAAAACCATACGCAACACTAGTGGGTTCTTGGGAGTTGTCATTATAGCTGCTTATATGGCCAACATGTGGCAAACCAGAATTTAAAATGATATGTTTAAAAACATTGCTTCTTTGTCCAAGTGTGTTTTTGGTTATGCTGGGATAATGACCAGAGGCGCCATCTTGTGCCTAAAATTGAGGGGGCCGGTGCATGTCTCCACCCCCCTCGTTCTGCCCCGGACACTGAGGTCCAGCGCCGAGGGCCTTCTGGCGGTTCCCTCACTGTGAGAAGCCAAGTTACAGGGAACCAGGCAGAGGGCCTTCTTGGTAGTGGCACCCGCCCTGTGGAACCCACCAAATGTCAAAGACAACAACAACTACCAGACTTTTAGAAGAAATCTGAAGGCGGCCCTGTTTAGGGAAGCTTTTAATGTTAAATGAATTACTGTTTTTTAATATTCTGTTGGAAGCCACCCAGAGTGGTTGGGGAAGCCCAGCCAGATGGGCAGGGTATAAATAATAAATTATTATTATTATTATTATTATTATTATTATTATTATTTCACAGATGTGTGATGTCATGCGCATAACGTGCAAAAAATGTTGCATCATTGGGAGGAGGCCAAGCACGGAGCCCAGAGTGGCACAGCTTCCTCTCTCACGCTCAGGAGGAGCCAGCCACTGAACCAAGCACACTTGGCTCCATGATCTGCATCCTTCGCCCCCTCAACATTCCTGGGGCCCCATCCTCTGCCAACTGATGAAGACACCTCCACCCCTTGGAGGTGGAAAACCTACTGGTGATTCTCTAGTCCAGGTATAGGCAAACTCGGCCCTCCAGCTGTTTTGGGACTACAATTCCCATGTTCCCTGACCACTGGCCCTGTTAGCTAGGGATCATGGGAGTTGTAGTCCCAAACAGCTGAAGGGCCGAGTTTGTCTATGCCTGCTCTAGTCTCATTCTTGTTATTTGTTATTATCAGATGTCCCTTCCTTTTTTATTATTTGTATATAATTTTTGTTCATTTTTTCTGTTTTACAATTTAAGATACTCATGTTACATCCTCAAGATATCAACGACTTTGCTTCTTCTCTTTCCACGGTTTATTTTACACATCATAAACCCCTGCATATTTTGCAAAAAAACTATACCATTCAGTATTCCATTCTTGCATCCATCAAAACGTATTTGCACTGATGAATGTATCTTAATTCTGCCAGCGTTTTCAGCTGTAGACAATTATTTCCGCTATACAGTGGTACCTCAGGTTAAGAACTTAATTCGTTCTGGAGGTCCGTTCTTAACCTGAAACTGTTCTTAACCTGAAGCACCACTTTAGCTAATGGAGCCTCTCGCTGTCGCTGCGCTGCCAGAGCACAATTTCTGTTCTCATCCTTAAGCAAAGTTCTTAACCTGAGGTACTATTTCTGGGTTAGCGGAGTCTGTAACCTGAAGCGTATGTAACCCGAGGTACCACTGTACTCCAAATAGTGACCTTAATCCGGGTCATGTGGCCAGCATGACTAAGCCGCTTCTGGAGGAACCAGAGCAGCACACGGAAACGCCCTTTACCTTCCCACCGGAGTGGTACCTATTTATCTACTTGCACTTTGATGTGCTTTTGAATTACTAGGTTGACTGGAGCTGGGACCAAGCAACAGAAGCTCACTCCGTTGCGGGGATCTGAATCACCGACCTTCTGATTGGCAAGTCCTAGGCTCTGTGGTATAACCCACAGCGCCACCCGCATCCCATATTTAGCAAGCCTATTTGGAAATTATAGGGACAGAACTACCTAGAGTGTATAGAAATTTATTTATGTATGTGACTACAGCAGCAAGAATGTTACTCGCCCCAAAACGGAATGAAGCAGAAGTCCCAGCAAAGGAAGAATGGATACAAAAATTTATGGGATATGCAGAAATGGTGAACCTTACTGGAAGAATAAGAAATCAAGATAACAAACTTTTTATAAAAGAATGAAAATGATTTATTGAATATTTACAGCTAAATTGCAAACAGATAAAAACATTGGCAGTATTATGATAATAACCTGCAGTTTCATAAGAGAATATATTTAAAGTAGATAATTAAAGGAGCAAATTAATTGGATTTGGATATGCAGAAGATATCAAAAAATAAATTTAAGGAACTGCAGAAAGAGGGGAGAGGAATTCAACCTTGAAATGTTAAATTATTGTAAAATGTATAAATTTGAAAAGTATAAATATTTTTTAAATAAATAAACTTTAGTGTTTCTAGTAATCCAATATTTTGCTCTTAAAAGTGGGTTTTAGAACATTGATGAAGAATCTGATGAAGCAAGACATTGCTTTCTAATGCTGTGCTCCAAGTTTATCCAGTGTGAGATTAAGTTCAAAATTTTCCCATCTGTTAACCTTTGGTTTGCTTTCAGATCCCTTTGGGATAAGCGATTAAATGCTCTGTTTGTTTTAGAACCCCTACTCACCAGCGATTGTTTATTCTTCAAGACTCATTCAAGTTGAGCTAAATTAGGCCTTACGTTGTGGGAGTTCTTTTGACCACCATCACAGAATTACTGCCCCCAGGAGGAAGTGACTAGTTCAACCAGTTTTGGTGCAGAGCATCCTTCCTCAAATTTTTGCACAAAAGTTACGGAAAGTGGCTATTGTTTTATTTGTGTGATGGAGGGAACCTGAGAATGTGTGGCTCATTCATAGGGACATTGACACATGTTAAATTGTTATATTGCAGGCAGGGTAGGGTGGTGGAATGCAGAGAAAAGGGGAAGATTGCTTTTCCTGAGCTATATTTTTGTTTCTGTACAGCCTGCAAAGCATTTAAGAAGTCAATGGAAGTTGTTGACTTTTAAACTTATTGTAACGTAGCATGTGAAAGTGATTACTGAGTTTATAGTGCGCCACCTGGGTTAATATCTTTAAAGTGAACGGTGGGAATTGTTAGCTCATGAGATTTTTGCTGTTTTTAATGAATCTGCTACTGATGGTGCTGTTGTCATTCACTGCTCTCAGATTTTATGTTTTCTAGCCAAAGGAAATTCTAATGCTCTTATAGCCATTCCATTTCCCCTTTTATAGCCTGTTCTTAGGTAATTTCATTTACTTAGAAGTAAGGGCCCAACTATTTTTTTTGATACAATGTATTAATCTTATGATAAAAAACCAATTTAAAAAACCATCATAATCAAAATCATACATCTTAATTGACTTCCCTCCAACTCCCCCTCCTATTTCCATTTGTTTTACTTACTTATACACATTCCACAGAATCTTATACTCTTAACTATCCAATTTTAAAACCTTATACATATTATTACAAGTGACCTTTAAAAGTTCAACTAATGTAGAAATCAATTCATAAAGCTTACTGATTATGCTTCAACATTTTTTCCTTTTTTAAAGAAGGTAAAAGTAAGCATAAAGGATCCCTGACAATTAAGTCCAGTCATGAACGTCTCTGGGGTTGTGGTGCTCATCTCGCTTTACAGGCCGAGGGAGCCAGCGTTTGTCCGCAGACAGTTTTTCCGGGTCATGTAGCCAGCATGACTAAGCCGCTTCTGGCGAAACCAGAGCAGAGCACGGAAACGCTGTCTACCTTCCCACCAGAGTGGTACCTATTTATCTACTTGCACTTTGACGTGCTTTCGAACTGATAGGTTGGCAGGAGCTGGGACCGAGTAATGGGAGCTCACCCCGTTCAAACCACCGACCTTCCCATCGGCAAGCCCTAGGCTCAGTGGTTTAGACCACGGGGAGTGGGGTTTTTCTGGTGTGTCTGGACATTAGTTCATTAGTTTGTTTTGCCAAACTCCTTCATCTTCTTTGGCAATGGCTTCTTCCTTCTATAGGAATGCGCTGGTCTTGGCCTGGTGTCCGTTCTCAGATGCAGAAACAAAGTCTTTTGCATGGTAAATCCATTAAATCCTGTACCTTCCAGGGTCATAGCTTCAATTTTTTAAACAAAAGTCATTTTCAACATTTTCTTCAAATCGTTATGTATCACTTCCCAGGTTTTTAAAAAATAATTTTCCTTTTTCTTAAAAAAAAAAAATCATTAGCCGTTTAGAGTTTACAAAAGAAAAGAAAAAGAATTAAACATGACAATACAATACAATACAATACAAAAACAAAAGAAAAACACCACACAACCCAAACCCTAAAACATTGAGTCAACCAAACAAAACAAAAACAATTAAAAACACATCCAATAATTTCAATATCATAACTTTCATTCACTTGTTTCAGCGACCTCCTCACACCTCCCTTTTTGTAATAATAATAATAATAATAATAATAATAATAATAATAATAATAATTTATTTATATCCCGCCCATCTGGCTGGGCCTTCCCAGCCACTCTGGGCAGCTTCCATAAAAACCAAAAATACAGTAAAATCACACGTTAAAAACTTCCCTGAACAGGGCTGCCTTAAGATGTCTTCTGAATGTCAGGTAGTTGTTTATCGCTTTGACATCTGCTGGAAGGGCGTTCCACAGGGTGGGCGCCACTACCGAGAAGGCCCTCTGCCTGGTTCCCTGTATTCCACTTCAATTAGCTGTTTCAGCAATTCCTTTCCATATTCCTCTGTTTTCTGTCCTGTAATTTATCTTAACATATTCTAACCTTATTTTTTCCCTTTAATACATTTACAATCTGTCTGTACCTAATTCTTTATAACATTTCTGCTAAAGCCATATAACTTCATTCCATCATTTTTCTAACATTCATTAATTTTACAATATTTCTGTAAATAATCTTTAACCCTTTTCCAGTCTTCTTCCACCGAATCTTCTCCCTGGTCTCAGATTGTGCCAGTCATTTCCGCCAGTTCCATAGTCCATCAACTTCATCTGCCATTCTTCCCGGGTGGGTAAATCTTGTGTCTTCCAATACTTCGCGATGAGTATTCTTGCTGCTGTTGTTGCATACATAAAGAAAGTTCTGTCCTTCTTTGGCACCAATTGGCCAACCATGCCCAGGAGAAAGGCCTCTGGTTTCTTCAGGAAGGTATATTTAAATACCTTTTTCATTTCATTATAAATCATCTCCCAGAATGTCTTAATCCTTGGGCATGTCCACCAAAGGTGAAAGAATGTACCTTCAATCTCATTACATTTCCAACATTTATTTTCTGGCAAATGATAAATTTTTGCAAGCTTGACTGGTGTCATGTACCACCTATAAATCATTTTCATTAAATTCTCTCTTAGGGCATTACATGCCATAAATTTCATACCTGTGGTCCATAACTGTTCCCAGTCAGCCATCATAATGTTATGTCCAACATCTTGTGCCCACTTAATCATAGCAGATTTTACCGTTTCATCCTGAGTGTTCCGTTTCAACAGCAAGTTATACATTCTTGACAAATTCTTGATTTTGGGATCTAACAATTCTGTTTCCAATTTTGATTTTTCCACCTGGAAGCCAACTTTTTTGTCCAAATTATATGCCTCCATTATTTGGTAATAATGGAGCCAATCTCGCACTTTGTTTTTTAATTTTTCAAAGCTCCGAAGTTTTACTCTGTCTCCATCTTGTTCCAAAATTTCCCAATATTTCGGCCATTTGGCCTCCATATTGAGTTTTTTCTGCGCCTTCGCTTCCATTGGTGACAACCATCTTGGGGTTTTATTTTCTAACAAGTCCTTATATCTTATCCAAACATTAAACAGTGCTTTTCTAACAACATGATTTTTAAACGCTTTATGTGCTTTTACCTTATCATACCACAAATATGCATGCCAACCAAATAGATTGTTAAAACCTTCTAAATCCAACACATCAGTGTTTTCAAGAAGCAGCCATTCTTTCAGCCAGCAAAAAGCAGCTGATTCATAGTAAAGTTTAAGGTCTGGCAGGGCAAATCCACCTCTTTCTTTAGCATCAGTTAATATCTTAAATTTTATTCTAGGCTTCTTGCCCTGCCAGACAAATCTGGAAATATCTCTCTGCCACTTCTTGAAACAATCCATCTTGTCTATAATTTGCAATGTTTGAAACAAAAACAACATCCTTGGCAATACATTCATTTTTATCACAGCAATTCGACCTAGCAATGATAGCTTCAAATTTGACCATATTTCTAAGTCCTTTTTCACTTCAATCCAACATTTTTCATAATTATCCTTAAACAGGTTCACATTCTTGGCAGTCATGTTAACCCCTAAATATTTCACTTTCTTGACCAATGTTGATCCTGTCTCCTCCTGGAACTTCTCTCTCTCGTTCACAGTTAAATTTTTCTCTAAGACCTTAGTTTTCATTTTGTTCAACTTAAAGCCTGCTACCTGTCCAAATTCTTGAATCAGTTCCAGTACCCTTTTGGTACTAGATTCTGGCTCCTGTAAAGTCAATACTAAGTCATCAGCAAATGCTTTCAGTTTGTACTGTTTAGCTCCCACTTGTATACCTTTAACCTCTTGGTCCTTTCTAATCATATTTAAAAATACCTCCAGGACTGATATGAAAAGCAATGGAGAGATTGGGCAGCGTTGTCGTGTTCCTTTCTCAATCTTAAACTCTTCTGTCACTACATTGTTCACAATTAATTTTGCCTTTTGTTCTGAATAAATTGCACCTATACCATTTTCAAAGCCTTGACCTACCCCCATCCCCTGTAAATTCTTCTTCATAAAATTCCAAGAAATATTATCAAAGGCTTTCTCCGCGTCCACAAATATCAAAACTGCCTTGGTATTTATATTCACTTGTAATTTTTCTAAAATATTAATTATATTCCTCATGTTGTCAGACAAATGTCTGCCCGGGAGAAAGCCCGCTTGGTCTTTATGAATTTCTTCTACTAGAACCCTTTTTAATCTTTTAGCCAAAATGTCTGCAAAAATTTTGTAATCCACATTAAGCAGCGATATGGGGCGGTAGTTCTTAAGCTGTGTCTTTTCAGTCTCTGTTTTTGGTATAAGTGTAATGTAAGCTTCCTTCCACGACTCTGGTGCCTTTCTCCCTTCCAAAATTTCGTTACAGACTTCCTTCAATGGTTGTATTAACCATTCTTTCAAAGATCTGTAGTATCTTGAAGTCAAACCATCTGGTCCTGGAGATTTACCTAATTGCGTATTCTGGATGGCCCCTTCCACCTCCTGATCCGTTATTTTATAGTTCAACATTAACTTATTTTACTGAGAGATTTTCTGTAGTCCATTTATTTTCAAAAATTGATCAATGTCCATTTCTTTCTGCTTCTCCTGTGTAAAAAATAATTTTCCATTGCCACCACATATAGTAGCCTCTCATACCCTTTACCCGCCCTTTCTGCTTCATCTCCATCTCTGTCAAAGCTTTCCAAATCAATTCACACAGGTTATCATTTTTTATCTTGAGCCAAGTCAACTCACACAAGGTATCATTTTTGTTACAGATCAACCTTAGATGTGATGTATTTAACTGTATGTCCTTTCTGTTCTGGGGGGTGGTAATCAATGATTTCAAGTTGGCAGGGATGAGGAGATTAAACCCTTACCTTCTGTAGTCCTGAAGAAAATTGCTTGTCCAAGTAGCATTGGGAGAAAAGCTCTCACTGACATGAGGAATTCACTCTACAGGAGCCCTTGGTAAGTTTTCAGCCCTTCCCCAATCTTTCCTGTCCTGGCTTCTTTCCATGCAAGAGGGATTGGACTGACTTCAAATCAGATCCCACAACTCCCTCTGTCCCTTAATTCTCTTCTAGGACCTGCTCTCTGTGGCTCACTCACATTTCCACTCAGCCCTGAGATTTCCATGCAGAATTTTGGACAAGGACATCACCAGTAAGGAGTGTTGGATCAGGCCTTTCTCAGCCCTCTGATATTCACAGACTATACAGCTTAGTGGCAAAGTACAAGCCTTGTGTGTAGACCAGGGATGGAGAGCCTGCAGCCTCCCACTGTCAGGGACTGGGCAGAGGAGGGATGGTGGAGACCGCCTGCCCAGCCTGCCCATTCCAGAGAAGAAGACAGTTCGGAATTACAACAGGAGTTTGAGGGAGGTCACAGCTCAGATGAAGATGAGGGGGGATGTTGGGGAATAATGGGAGAGGAGGAGGAGGCAAAGCCAGAGCAGCTGGCTGACATGTTATCACTAGAAAGCATTCCAGACCCACCATCTACCAGAACCTGGCCAGCCTTAAAAGTAAGAGAGCAAAGGGCTCAGAAGCAAAGGGCCCTCAGCACCACCTGTAGAAGAGATGGCGAATGAGGAAGTGAGAGAGAAGGGGAATGGAGATTGACTAAGGACAACACCATTATTCCAAGAGGCTGCATTCCCATTTTTTGAATAAAAGCAGATGGTAAGGACTTTTCCTTGTCTTATCTGTTCCTGGCAACCTGCCATGGGGGATTGGTTCCTCTGCCGCCTGACCGTTATTTAGAGAGTGAGACCAACTTCTGAGTTTATAGTCCTACTTAGGGCAGCATATTTTATTCAGGAGGCTACCAAACAGGCCTCTGTCCTGCCCAGATTGGAAGTATTATGCCTCAGGAATGCCTCCGGAATGCCTCCGTAACAATCGTTTGCTGCTTGGGGGGGGGGGGTCTCCCATTGAACAATCTTTGTCAGTCTACATTCCCTGGATGTTAAGGCATATTTTTCAAATAGTGGCCCTGGACTGAATGGGAAGTAGCAGGGTATTGTACGTAATGGATATCTAACTATGCACATTTAGCTAAACTCTTGGTGCTTCTAACTTGTAATGAAGTCCCCCTCCTCATGACTTGGGGAATGTAGTAGGGTGCTACTTCTTTTCTCTTAAACAGGTACTTCTTCCTCAAGAAAAT
Organism: Podarcis cretensis; assembly: GCF_951804945.1. Taxonomy (NCBI): domain Eukaryota; kingdom Metazoa; phylum Chordata; class Lepidosauria; order Squamata; family Lacertidae; genus Podarcis; species Podarcis cretensis. The sequence goes on from NC_137170.1 coordinate 125,516,852, forward strand.
GTCTAAGATTATCTGGACATCCTATATTTCAGTGTTTCCCAACCTTGTGCCTCCAGCTGTTTTTGAACTACAACTCCCATCATCCCTGACTAGCAAGACCAGTGGCAAGGGATGATGGGAATTGTAGTCCAAAAACAGCTGGAGGCACAAGGTTGGGAAACACTGCTATATTTCACATAAACTGGGTCTCTCTCTCTCTCAAATCACTTTGGATCATGGTAACTTTGTGCAAAATAAATGGGAGAACTTCATAAATCAGCAGTGAGAGTTCTAAAAAGCAACATAATACCCATTCAGTTATGAAAAGGCATCTTCCCAGTTCTTCATAATTTCAAAGTTCTATTATTGTAAACTATAACAAAATTATACTTGTCATTACTGGAACGCTACATTAACCGGGACATAAAGAGCTTTTAATTGGTATTTAAGAGGTGCTTCTGTACAGAGAAAGAAAAGCTCCCATCAGTGTACATCTTAGGATTGCTACTACTTGACGTTACGTTACAGTACATTACATATGTTGAAAGATGTGATCTGTAGCAGATAAGAGAGAGGAAGGAAAGTTTGGTGGTGAATGATGTTCCAAATTTAAAATGACAACCAGAAACAAATACACAGTTGCGCAGGGAAAGTTCTTAATTAAGACAAGCGTTGGCATGTCCAAAGCTTTCTAAGTTGTAATTCCGAGGCTCAACACATACCAGCAGCAAGCAGCTGTGTGGAGCTCTGAATGTGTAGTTGTCTGCCCTGTGAAATCCATGAGTTCCACCACAACATCACAAGCAATCGGGGGCGACCCATCCCATTGTCGGAACCTCCACTCAGCCAAGCTGATAAAGCCTCATTTTCCTGCAGCCAAGCCTTCAGAATCGCCTCCCGACGTAGAACGACCTCGAGCCTTTGATGAGGCTCCAAGGCACATTCTCCAATACAGCAGAGTATCCTGCACAGGGAAGAGACGAGAGGTTTGGCTACATGCTATGCTTTATTTCTAAGCTACACAGAGAGCAAAGAAAAATACATCCTCTATGAAACCAGAGAGCAACTGAAACAAAGGAACAAAGGAAACAGGAAACCAGTAATGTCACATCCATCTCTAGTCTCCCATGAGACTTCCAATAGCCTGGACTGTCTCTGGAATGTAAACAGAGTCCTGTGACTCCAAGCAGCTGCACAGTGATAAGAACCGAAACTAACACCCATCTCGCCACCCGAGGCAAAATGGGAATTGCCACCCCCTGGCCTGCCGCACTCCACTTAAGCCGCTGCAACCTGGCTCTCGCAGAAGTTGGCAGGAGCTGGGGTGCTCCTGAAAGTGTTGCTGTTTGCTCGGCTTCTTCACTTGGGGGTGGAGAAGATGTGTGGTGATGTCCTGTGCTGAGGTGCCTCCCTCTCAGTGATGGAAGTAGCGGGGCAGTCAAAATGTTGCCTCTTGCACTTCCCCTGCCCGAGATGGAAGGGTGCTTCAGCTCACGCCATGTGCAGGCTGGCTCTGCATACAATCCACCAATATGAACCAATGTGAATTTGCCTTACCTTTACCTTGCCAGCTGCAATCATGGCTGCTTTTACACTGACATGAAGATATTGCTAATGCTAGCTGGTTGCAGATCTTCGCTTCAGTTTTAGATATTTCTCTTTCTCTGAATGGCACTGGAATTATCTGCTTAGCTAATTATGTTTGCTCCAGCCATAGCAGATAAATAATGCAGGTTTTAGAGGAAGCCGAACTGTAGCAGAATGGACACAGTGCTGGTTGTGATGAACAGAGGATGGAATTGATATTGCTGCCACCTCATATCTATAGAGAAACATCTACTCTGTGGCCTACAGACTTTAGCTATTTTCAGGTGGGATTCAGTTACATACTAGTAAATTCAGGTTGTGCAATTAGAGCAGATTGGGATGTCTTGGACAACAAACCTGCTACCTCAAAAGATCAGACTTTTTGTAATGAGGCAAAAAGAGACCAAAGTGCACTAGAAAGGGTGGGATAAAGCTTGCTTTGATGAAACGTCATCTAAATTCCCTGCAAGCAACTCAGAATGATTGCACTTAAATAATCAGCATTGTCTGTATCGCCCTGCAAAGAAATCAGGATGAATGTTCGATGAACAGGTCATCTGGAAGCTCCCTGACTCAAGTTTATTGGCAGAAGAGCAGAATTAAAATGTAATGCATAATAGTTCTATCCTGGTCTTCTCCCTGCCATGCTAATATTCTACAGCTAGGAATTTCCACCTCCTTTTTGGGGCAGCATTCAAAGGCACAATTCAGGAAAGGTATCACTGCACAATGAGCTGTTTTGTCTGAAAGTGGAAAGCCTGTAGTTTCAAAGGAAATCATTCCCGGTGTGGTTCTTTCCTACCTTATCATTCTGCTCACTTGTCAAATATTTCCAATGAACTACACACGCAATCTCTGGCCTCTTCAGATATTACTTTTCAGTTCAATTGCTCTTCAGGCAATTAAAGGTGACTCTCCACCCACCACCCAGGATATCAGTAGTAATGGATGATAACGCTCACTTCAAAAAGCATCCTGCAAAATTTCTATGTGCCATTCAGCATCTCGTTGCCTTGCCCTTTGCAAGCAGCATTGGGGCAACCCTGACAGTTTACAGAATTGTCACTGATAATGCTTTTTATAAACCAGTTACGGATGCTCTGTCTCTGGGCACACAGCAGTCGTGTTCAGAGCTGGGAAGGCAATTATGGCCCACCAATGAGAGTTCTGGGAGCAGAGCAGTCAGCTACCATTTAAAAAACTTAAGCAGGACAAATCAAAGTCCACTGGAACAAAGATGCAGATGGATTTATTTAATTAGTCTTCCACAGCTGAAATGTCCCAGCCATTTGCCTTGTGCCTTGACTTCTTAATTTAACGACTCCTTGGATTCCACTTTCCCATGCTTATCTCCTTATTTGCTCTTTTATAAAGCAATGTTATTGGTGTGGAGAGGAACTGAAGGCAGAAGACCCAAAACTTTTAAAGCTTTGTTGGCTGCACAGAAGCAGGGCAGAATTTCGAGAGGAGGGGAAGCAATTTTTCCTCCATTCTGGTTTTTGAAATTCTCTTTTCCACAAAAAGTGGATGCGCTGAGGAAACAATCACTCAGTTCCCCTCCATACCTCTCCATTTCCTTCTCTGCCAGACACCAGTGCTGGATTTACGTACAAGCTAAACAAGCTATAGCTTAGGGCCCCACTCTCTTGGGCCCCCCCAAAAAAATTTATAGGAAAAAAGCACCGGATGTACATTTCCAAAATATAAGATAAAAAACAAATAAAATAAAACCTACATACAGCAGCAGTGTTTTGTGTTGTGTAGGCTCCTATGATGTAAGTCATGGGCCCCACCTGCTAGCCTGCTCCCTAAAATATCATTGGTTTGTTCATTTCTATATATAAGGTGCCTACATTCTGCACATGCAAATGGCTTTAGATACCTATTAGGTCCACAAATTACCATATAGCATATATTGAACACACACAAAAACAAGGGCAATTTGTTGTTGACAAAGGACAGCTGGACATATAAAGGGCCCCATTACCTTCAGTAGCTTAGGGCCTCATCAGACCTAAATCTGGCCCTGCCAGTTTATAATTGCTCCCTGACACAACCATAAAAGATGGCAGACCGGTGCATTTCTACTGCCCTGAAGTTCATTTGTTCCAAAGTTTTAGCTTTGAAATTTCCTCTGTCTGTCTGTCTGTCTGTCTGTCTGTCTCTTTCTCTTTCTCTCTTTCTTCATTGTTGTTAGTAGGCTTTGGAGAACCTGCACACAAACTGCATTTGTGTATGTGTGTGTATGCACACACTCAAGTCCACCATCCCTTTGGAAATATGATATTCTGATTAAAACCTTTATTGATCCCCCCCCCCCCCCCCCGCATGTTATGGCAGAATTATAAAGTACAAAGACAAATAAATTACTTCACATAGATTACCATGGAAATGTCCAGAAGTGGGACCTTTTCCAGCCTGAACTCGCCAGAACTCCGTTCCAACACCTCTCAGGTGGGCACCATTGCCATTATAAGAAAACAAAGTTATTTCCAGCATGTCTTTTTCTAGAAAAATAGCACTGTCCAGAAGATAGCCTTTTATATATATATAAACAAAACAAAACACAAATACAGCTATTATATAAAAATACAATGGAACACGGGGAATAGAATATATATTTTTTTCCAGACAAATTAAAACACTGGAAATAGTGGTCATTGACAACATTGATTTTATCCAAAAAGAACAGTAAAAGCCCAATTGCAAGACAGCTTTGTTATCCTATGCAGTTGATACCCTTGTAAGAGAAGAGAGCGTTTAGAAGCAAGTTAATTTACTGTAAACCTTTTCTCTCCCTTTTTTGATACTGAGTTTTGAAGCGTCGTCTGACTGATGAAGTAGTATGGGGAGCTAAGCTGTGTAGAGTTCCTTTTCTGCCAAGTGGCTTATTCCCTGCAGCTGACAAGTCTCTGAGACTGTCACTCCCCACCCCCCTCCGCTTTCTAAATCCTCAGAAGGAATGCCTCATTATAGCTCCCACTTAAAGTTTAGTGCCAGTTGTCAGAGGTGAAAGCTCATTGTCATAGCTGGTTATTTATATGGCAACCTGGCCCTGTTAGTCATTGCTGCTACTGATACAGTAAGTCTCATCAGTTGCTCCTGTGATCACTCATGACAGATTTGCAGTTACATTGAAAATGATTTACCCGACACATGATTGTGGGAATATGACACTTCCAATTTTTTCCTCTCCCTTTGTCATCCATCACCATGTTTAAGACAATTTGCCAATGTAGGTAACATTCTCTGAGGCAGTAATTGCCAGCTCTGGGTAACGTTAACACCAAAACAAAATACAGGCTTCACTACAGTAAAAAAAAGGAAATGACTTTTAATAGGTCCCATTTGTAATTGCATATGATTTTTTTTTAAAAAAAAATATTGTCACCCTGTGCTCCTTTACTTCCAAGTCATATCGTTCATATATACGCCATCCTAGATGGAAGTGATCAAAACTTTTAGGACTCTTTTTCCAAACTTTAATAACCGAAGTCATTGTTCCTACTGCTTTTTCCACCTGCCTTGCCCCACCCTTCAGGCCTAGGAACCTTTCTCAGATCATGGACTCAACTATACAGCTGCAAATATAGCGTTCCCAGCGTGTCTTAAGTGCATTATACAAATGTGACACTAGATGGCGATGGTGGGCTTATGACAAATTATATATATACATATATGCATAAAATTAAACATTTTCACAGTGTTTTTTATATGTGTCTAGATTCCACCCATTACATTAAGAACAGCAGAGGCAGCTGGGAAGAGAGAAGAGGAGTTCAGGTATTGTGTGTGTGTGTTGTGTGTTCCGTTTTTCAGTTTGACCCTTTTACATGGTTTCGTATGTTTTGTCGTATTCTATGCAGTGTGACAGGCTCTTATTTATATTGATTATGGTTTAGTATAGTGTAATTGCTAAGTGTCAACTGTTTAATTGGTATTTAATTTGCTGTTTACTATCATATTCTAATGGATTATTGAACATTGCTTTATCTGATATAAGCTGTTTATTTTAAAGTTATGTTTTTATTACAACTTTTTGTATTGGATCGGATTGTTACCAGGTGTAACAATTTCACGCAGAATATGAAATTCTTCCGCCATCATTCGGATGGACAAACACCAATCCCGCATCAATAACTCACTGACTCTACCAATATTTGCCGCCGTTCTGCTTCTCGACGGTCTGCCAGACTGAGGCTCGTCTTTGATGGTTTGCCACCCTTCCCAGAAGCACTTAAACCACTCATAAACTGTCTTTTGAGTTACAACTTCATCACCATACAAAAATTAAGCATTTTGTGGGTTTCCGATGTCAACTTTGAATATTTCTCGCTATCCGGTTTCTGTGACCATTCACTGAACTTTCTGGTTACACATTGTAGAAATATATTGGTGTTTTGCAACTTTGACCTGTTGCAGGACCTTAGCCAGACCTTAGCAGAGCATACACAGAGTTCCAGAAAGCAGTCAGTTGCAGGCAGGATGGATGAAGCAGGAACCAGACGCTGCTACCAGTAGCTTGTTTACTTAGAGGTGTTTATTATTTACAGCAGGCTCTGCAAGTTACTGGGATGCGGGTGGTGCTGTGGGTTAAACCACAGAGCCTAGGACTTGCCAATCAGAAGGTCAGCAGTTTGAATCCCCACAACAGGGTGAGCTCCCGTTGCTCAGTCCCTGCTCCTGCCAACCTAGCAGTTTGAAAGCACGTCAAAGTGCAAGTAGATAAATAGGTACCGCTCCAGTGGGAAGGTAAACGGCATTTCCGTGCCCTGCTCTGGTTCACCAGAAGTGGCTTAGTCATGCTGGCCACATGACCCGGAAGCTGTATGCCAGCTCCCTCAGCCAATAAAGCGAGATGAGTGCCACAACCCCAGAGTCAGTCACGACTGGACCTAATGGTCAGGGGTTCCTTTACCTTTACCTACAAGTTACTATATACAAGAACAGAACAGATACGGATCTTAACTATCTCTCTCTTAACAAACTCCAAATGACTCTCAGAACACCACACTGACCAAACACACACATTCCAGTCAGTAAGGTCATAAATCATTATGCCTGTGTGAGACATCAACCAATGGTAAAGCTGTTTCTTGGGTCCCATATCTCTAGGTAGATAACTACTCTCTGTTCAGTCATCCTTGGCTGTTGGCCAACTCTTAATTGACTCTGTGTGAAGCTTCACAGAATTGCACGGAGTCAAAAAACCTAACAAAATATAAGCTCTGGCCATACGTGTAACACCTCCCCCCCCACACACACAATACACCTATTCTAGGACAGCAACCAACGTCCAGTGATTTTTTGCAGAGCAGCCTCACCCACAAGGCAGGGTGCAGTGCCCATCTCAGGTGGCAGAATTGCAAGAAGTGATGTTGTGCCCACTCCACCACTTCCACTACCTGTGAGAAGGAGGTTTTCTGGTGTGTTGCCACTTATCTTCTTCACCCCCAGGGAGAAGCCAAGCAACAACACTTGGAGGATCACCTTGGCCAAGGTGCTCCTGTGTGACAGGTTGTGAATCGGCTCTCCCCTCACCCCTGGGGAAAGCTGATTGGCAACACTTGGAGCAGTGCCCTAGCTCTCATCAAAAACTGGAACAAGGCAATTGAGAATGGTATGGCAATGGAGGGGACCAGGAAGTAGTAAATCCTGTTTCACTTCAGGTGGAAAAATGGGACGGGCCACCCCTGCTTTTCTGAAAACAGCCACTACTTTTCACCCAGGTTCATCTGAAACTATAACCCTTCAGCACCGAGGATGAATTTTGGCAACTACTATTGAACATTTGTTTGGGGTGAGTAAGAAAAAAAGTTGCTCCCAAATGAGGTGACATGAGATTCAGTGTTTTGCCTTGTATGCAGATGGGTGCATCGCAAACTGAAAGAAATCATTAGCCTACAATGTTTTATCAGCTAGTAGAAGATTTTAATGGAAGAGCTACATGTCAAGCCGATATGGAATCAGACCCTGAGGATTTAGAGACTCGCAGAAATGGAAATAAGGGAAAGCAAGTAGATAAGATTGCTTGCCATCTGTCAAAACTTGTAGGATAAAAATTAGAAAGGAAAAGAAATGAAATGAGATTTTATTTTTTTTCAGCCAGTGGGACTAACCTGAATAAGACCAGCAATGCTGATGTTCATGGGCAAGCTGGATACAAATGAAAAAAGATTTCCTGGAGGTTTTTGAATTGTCAAATCCCTGGCGCTTAACACAACCTGGGTGGGGGGCATTCAGACCTTCAGTGAGAGTGCGATAAAGTACTGAACGGTGCTTGAAAATATTTAGATGCATACAGTTGACTTTTGCAAAGGTCTGAATGGATTAAGAGAATCTATAACCGGAATGTTCCAGTCCTGAGAAACTTTTAAAGTCAAATTGCTGAGATCAGGACAGCCTGAGCTACAGGTCTTGCCAATGCAAAACAACAGCCCAACCCTCCAAAATACCATGGTTCCAGTTTAGGAAGTACCGTATTTATTGCTCTATAAAACTCACTTTTTCCCTCCTAAAAAGTAAGGGGAAATGTGTGTGCGTCTTATGGAGCGAATGCAGGCTGCGCAGCTATCCCAGAAGCCAGAGCAGCAAGAGAGATTGCTGCTTTCACTGCGCAGCGATCCCTCTTGCTGTTCTGGCTTCTGAGATTCAGAATATTTTTTTTCTTGTTTTCCTCCTCCAAAAACTAGGTGCATCTTGTGGTCTGGTGCATCTTACAGAGCGAAAAATACGGTAATTTCCTGCTCTTGGTTCTCCAATTCAGGCCATTTGCTAAGCCCATAGCTTTCTAGAAGAGGAAATGATCTGCATACAGGAAGTCCCAAATTAAATCCACAGCAACACCGTTTAAAATTTGGATGCATCTAAATTCATATATGAAGCAATCTGATTTACACCTCTGGAACTAAGGTAAGGTAAAGAGCTCCTGGAGGCTTAAGTCCAGTCAAAGGTGACTATGGAGTTGCAGCGCTCATCTCGCTTTCAGTCCAAGGGAGCTGGCATTTTCCAGGTCATGTGGCCAGCATGACTAAATTGCTTCTGGCACAATGGGACACTGTAACAAGTGCCAGAGTGCGCAGAAACACCGTTTACCTTCCTGCCAGACCGGTACTTATTTATCTACTTGCACTGGTATGCTTTTGAACTGCTAGGTTGGCAGGAGCTGGGACAGAGCAACGGGAGCTCACGCCGTCATGGGGATTTGAACTACCAATTTCTGATCGGCAAGCCCAAGAGGCTCAGTGGTTTAGACCACAGCGCCACCCGCATCCCTATCTCTTTACCTTTACCTTTACTAAGGTGCACATCAGAACACAGCAATCAATAGGATTTCACATTCTCTTAAAGTTGTACCACTCTTTTGCCAGTTCAAACCTCTCAAAACATGCATATAATATACATTTCTTGAGGCAATGCAAATTAAAGTACTTGTTTTGAGAGAAAGCACACATTTAAATGAACATACACAGACATATATACTGAGCCACCCTGGTTCAAAGACCAAGGCTAGTATCCAGATTACTGTCTCATCCTTGCTCACACATGCTTAATATTATGTTGGGGAGAGGCTGGCTTTGTCACTGCTCAGGTGATGGTGATGGTGAGCCAGCCAGATGCTTCTCCCACCAACCAACCTGGCAGGACTGGCTTGAGGAAGCCTCCATCATGTGATCTGCAAGTGGGAAGAGTGCTGCTTTCCCATAGCATCTGGTCGGCTTCTGTTTTGGACGGGCTCAGTGGCAGAGCATCAGGTGTGCATGCAAAGGTCCAAGATCCAATCCCAGACACCAATGGGTGGAACTGGTAGAAACCCTTGTCCTGCAAATTCAGTATGGACAATACTGAACTAGATGGTCACCACTTGGTATAAGGCAGCTTCCAACACATGGGTGTTTTGTCTGATCTTACTGTCTTATTCATGATAGCCAAAGTACTCCATCTTTCCCCTTTCAACCCACAGGGTGTGTCAGGAGTCCAGGTTCCCAGCTTGATAACACAATAAGCGTAGGTAATTAAAAAGGAGGATTTATTGCAAAAACAAACAGATAGCTCCAGACGGCTCTGAGAAAGCCTCCGGCATCATTACTCAAGATGACCCTGCTGAAGATCCCTTCCAGCCATGACAGAAGATATTGAACTTACAACTCCTACATCTCTTGTTTTGCTTCCTATCTAGCAGCCCTCCCATTCACCTACTCTTTGGACTTAGTGGGTCAGCTCCAACATCTTCCTGTTCTGAGAGGCTGAGTCTATTCATGCCTATTTGTGCTTCTGTGAGCTTTGGCTGTGTTCCAACCCGTTCTCAGCTACTGCCTTATCAAGGTCAGGAAGAGTCTGCAGCTGCTGGCTCTCCCCTGCCTGCCTAACATCTAAGCTTCTCTGTTCCTGGCTGCTTTCTGCCACTGGCTGCAAATGTTTGCTTGGAGCTGGCTCATTCCTGACATGGTACATGTCAGCTGTGACAATCAGCAAGGCAGCCTAACCAGCCTGTTACCCAGGGCCATGTACCCAGGTGAAATAAGCTTAAAGTGAGCAATGCACTGCGAAGCTGCGTACATGAATTGATTTCCCTTGCTGGCTTTCATCTATCATTCCTATTCCCCACGTAGTTGGACAGAGACCTGGATGCAACTCTAGCTGTGCATCAGAACTGATGGCCCCTGACGGAGATGCATATTCCTCTCACTGAAAGATGCATCCAGCCACTTTGGTAGGGCCCAAGAGACAGTTGCAAGGCGGGTCTTCATTGTGATGCTCCTTTGCATCCGCACACAGATCAAATCTGCTGTAAGGCAACCATTCAACTATTTCTTACGGCATAGAACAATAAGAAAAAAGGAGCAACTTTGTGTTTCTTTCTGATAAAGGACTAGTACTTAATCTAACTGTAATTTATGATATTCACAATGAATCTGCTTTCCATCTCCAAAGTACCAGTATATCTTGACTATCTTCACACTCCCAATTTCTTTTGACATTTTGGGTAGATTTGTGACCTTTTTGTTCATCTGTAGATGGTCCCTTGCTGGTACTATCACTGTTCAGCCATACCAGATATATGCAGCCTGCGTTCTGCTTGACATATTCATCTGCTGTTTCTTCTCCTTCTCGCTGAGCAGTTTTGTTTGAATGAGCATCCCGGTCTAGAAATGCAAGGGTTATCCTTCTTCCAGGAAACACTGAGCAATAACATTCTTCCCTATGTAAACAAGAAACAACAACAGCAAAAAAAGAAACAAGAAAACGCAAGGAATGCTGGTGCCTGAATATAAAAAAAATTGCAAAGTGCCCTGCTGAAAAATCTAAGATAGTTTATGTGCTTGAAAGGGTTTCACAGAAGGCAGAATGTCACCAGCTGCAGTTTGTCTTATGAATACAACAGTATAGAAAAAAGATTTCTCAGCTGAAATTCTGTCTTCTAAATAACAAAAGTATAGGTGCCTTCTTAGCTGAAGCCATGCTTCCATTATAAGAGTACCTGGTCAGCTTTTGACATGAGGAGAATTGTTGAAAGAGTCACACAGGTAGCTATATGTAGAATTTTGTGTGGCTCTTTTTGATTGTGTCTCAACTCAGAGCTTTGGGAAAGGGGTTTTATGAGCATATATTGAGGAATTGTGTATCCAGGCCTTATTGTGTCCCTTAGAAATGTTTTGTTTGCAAACCTAGACTCATTTATCTGGGAGTCAGTCCCACTGAACTCAACGAGACTTACATCTGAGTAGACATGAGTATAGGGTCACATAATCTGTTAGATCTGTGAGGTTCAGGTTTACAGTTTTGCTGGTATTCTTTAAGGAGAATCTAGTTTGCTAGGATTCTTTACGCACAAAAATGGAATAAACCAGAAGCTCCCACCAAAGAAGAATGGGTAAGTGATGGACAGGCATAGTAAAGAACCCAAATAAGAGAACCTAATGGCAAATGTTTGTGGAAGAATTGACGCCTTTGTCGGACTATTTAAGGAAATGTTATTGTATGATGAATACACGAGCAGGATTTGAACTATGAGCAACAGGAGAGAAAAAAAGATCACCCTCAGAGGCACTGTCCCACCTTCTGAAGTAAAACCAAAGGTTAAAAGGAAGCAGGGTCTTTTTGGATTGGCCCCTCTCTCTGGAACAACCACCTGGCCCCTCCCAGTATTAGTAGGGGATTTGAGCCTCATAACCCTATTCAATGCAGTGTCCAGGACGACCTTCATTTCATGTAGGCTCTAGGACTGATTTGGCTCTCTGGAAGCTGTGAGCTCATGGTTGTATCTCTATACAAGGCTACAAGTTATCCTCCTCTACTCGTTTCCTGCAAGCAAAGTTGGAATCAGGCCCATATATTTAGCTGCAATGCAAATGAATAGCAATAATTGAGATGATTCTCTCCTCCACACAACTTTCTGTTTCCATCACTGCAAAGGTGCCCGGTTGATGCAAGAGAAGCTGAACCAGCAGTCATGGGAATAGCTTGGTTTCTGAAGGCTAATTAATTTGGTGCAGCTGTTCTTGCTGTCTTTCACACACTCCGTTATCAAAACTTTTGTTATCTACACAGAAACACTGAGCTTCAGTTCAGGTCCTGCATATTTTGTATGCAAAAACTCTCCTTTTCCACGGGCTTGTTGGAAGCTATGGGATGAGCCAGCCACAAAGTTAAGCACATTTAATTCCTATTGATTTCAGCAGATGAGTGCAATAAGCCTCTGCTACTGAAAGCAATATAACTTGAGAATGCATAACTTTAGCTGGATTTTGTGACCATTATTTCACCTCACTGGGACCTGTGATTCTTGCCCATCTTTTTGGGGGGAAACCCATAGTTTGGTGATAGGTGTATAAGATTCCAAGTTCCAAACATCTCACAGGGAATCCTATGCATGTCAACTTATAATTCCAATAACTCGAATCAATGGGATATACTCTCACATACATGTGACGTATCTGATAGCTCGGCCCCATCATCGGTGTCCAATGAGTAGGGGTGATGGCAATTGGAGCCCAATAAATGTGGGTGTCAGGATGCTGTCAGTGGCTTCTGGCTGGTTGCCCAGGAAATACAGTGGTACCTCGGGTTACATACGCTTCAGGTTACATACGCTTCAGGTTACAGACTCCGCTAACCCAGAAATATTACCTCGGGTTAAGAACTTTGCTTCAGGATGAGAACAGAAATTGTGCTCCGGCGGCATTGCAGCAGCGGGAGGCCCATTAGCTAAAGTGGTGCTTCAGGTTAAGAACAGTTTCAGGTTAAGAACGAACCTCCAGAACGAATTAAGTACTTAACCCGAGGTACCACTGTAATAAAGACAAGGAAAAGTTTCTTACAGTCTTTTTTTATTTCAATCTTTACACAGAGAGGCTATAGAACCCAGCCTCTTGAATATAGTGGTATCTCGGGTTACAGACGCTTCAGGTTACAGATGCTTCAGGTTACAGACTCTGCTAACCCAGAAATAGTATGTCAGGTTAAGAACTTTGCTTCAGGATGAGAACAGAAATCGTGCTGCGGCGGCATCTGGAGGCCCTATTAGCTAAAGTGGTACCTCAGGTTGAGAACAGTTTCAGGTTAAGAACAGACTTGCGGAACGAATTAAGTTCTTAACCCGAGGTACCACTGTAATGGCATTGTCCCGAGTGAATCTCCACCCTCCTCCCACTTCTTCATTCATCATCATCATCTCCTCTATGGGTACCACTAACTGCCCTCTGTCTTGGAGCTTTTTGCTCTCCTACTTCTATGGCTCACCAGGTTCTGAGAGATGGTGGGTCTGGAATACTTTCTAAAGACACCGTGTCCGTCAGCTGCTGTTCTGATCCTGCCTCCTGCTCTCCCATGATTCCCCAACTTTCCCCTTCATCTGCGTCTGACCTGCAACCTTCCGCAACCCCCTGTTGTAAATCTATACCGTCTTCCTCTTCCTCCTCTCTGGAATGGTCAGGATGGGCAGGCGGTCTCCACCATCCCTCCTCTGCCCAGTCCCTGACAGTGGGAGGCTGCAGGTTCTCCATCCCTGGTCTACACACAAGGCTTGTACTTTGCCACTAAGCTGCATACTCTGTGAATATAAGAGGGCTGAGAAAGGCCTCTCTGCGTGAGACCTAAACCTATCATCAGTGATCACCATATTGTTTTAACTTCTGGACAACTCTGTCACCAATGTTGAGAATAATTTTACACACACCAGTAACATTTTGCCCAGAGAGTAACCTGCTTGGAAACATGTTGCACTTCTCTTTAGAAACGAGATCATTATTCCAATCCACTTTGCAGAGGATATATTTCCACCGTGAATGTGAATTGTTCACTTTGGGGCATCGTTATAATGATTCGACATGTCCGGTGCTATCAGAGATGTCACATTGTTACATAACAGCCTGTGGATGACAAAAACCAGATACAATGTTCACGGTGTTCATATACTTGTATCGGGAGGAATAATGAACTTTATATTGGAGATGGTGTCATAAAAAATCAGTATCTTTGAATAATTGAGACTCCTTGGGTCATAAAACTGTCTGAAATAAAAGTGCCCATGGAGATGAGACAGCCCTCCTGTCATGGAAGGTTTAGATGACACACCAGTCAGGAATATATGCTTGACTGTCTATCTGCAACAGGACCAGAACACTAAAAGGAAACTGGCTGACTCCACCTAGATACAACTAAGTACTAGGTAAAAAAGGTAATGGTAAATGACCCCTGGATGGTTAAGTCCAGTCAAAGGCGACTATGGGGTTGCGGTGCTCATCTCGCTTTCAGGCCGAGGGAGCCAGCATTTGTCCACAGACAGCTGGTCATGTGGCCAGCATGACTAAACCGCTTCTGGCACAACAGGACACCGTGGTGGAAACCAGAGTGCATGGAACTGCTGTTTACCTTCCTGCCACAGCAGTACTTATTTATCCACTTGCACTGATGTACTTTTGAAATGTTAGGTTGGCAGAAGCTGGGACAGAGCAACAGGAGCTCACCCTGTCACAGGGATTCGAACCGCCGACCTTCTGACTGGCAAGCCCAAGAGGCTCAGTGGTTTAGACCACAGCACCACCCATGTCCCAATGGCGTTTCTGTGCACTCTGGCTTCTGTCATGGTGTTCCATTGCACTAGAAGTGGTTTAGTTATGCTGGCCAGAAAGCTGATTGGAAAGCTGTCTGTGGACAAATGCCGGCTCCCTCATCCTGAAAGCGAGATGAGAACCACACCCCCATAGTTGCCTTTGACTGGACTTAACCATCCAGGGGTCCTTTACCTACCTTTAAGTCATAGATACAACTACAATACACCATGTGATTAAACTCTATAATGCCACTAGCACACAACCTCTTTGAACAAGTTCAGGAACAGCCCATTGGTCAGGCCATGTAATTAGTTTCAATGGTCATAGAATCATAGACTCAAAGAGTTGGAAGGGACCCTGAGCTGTCCCTTGGGGGGGTCAAACCTGCAATCCTGGCATTATCAGAACCACGGTCTAACCAACTGAGCTACCCAGGTGGCCTTCTGGGGCTGTTTCATTTCAGAATGAAGCTTAAGGAAATGCAATTGGATATTTTCCCAGGTCACAAAGAAATCCTGCCTTTCAGAATGATAGCTAGGCTATCAGTTTTCCTTCCAACTTTATAACTACCCATTGGTATAACTTTCCATTAGTAACACTGCAATGGTACAATCTTGGGGGGGGGGTGTAAATTATGTACCCAAAAATGCAAAGTGGGCTTTAGAATCACAGAGTCTGAGTTCCGAACAAGAACCAATGGTCATCTAGGAAAACATTTGCAATGGAGGTTAAAGCTGTGAACTTGAACTAGATGCATAAAACATGTGGATAGGGATCATGCCTTGGGTTTTTTGGGGGGCTGCAGAAAAGTGTCTTCAACACACATCTCCTCTTCCTGTGACTTTTCAGCAGTAAGGAGGAAAGCAGGAGGGGGGTCACACTGAAGGGTGAGTGAGCAAAAGAGCACTACTGAAAATCCCTGCTGTGTCCAGAGTCCAAGTTCATAGCATCAGTTTGTTGAAGCCATTATGGCTTCTTGAACTGTGATTGCTTGTTGCAGAATGCTTTCTAGGAGACGGGGGGGGGGGGACACTGCCAATGATCCTCTTGGTAGATGTATGTGAAAACAGTCCCAATGCATTTCAATCACACTTGAGATTGCCCTCTGCGTTTTTTGCCTCCCACATGCCTATTTGACCATTCAGGTTCTAAAGCAACTTCGCTCATCTCTTCGGACTCATTTGCCACTTGTTTGCTAAGTGAAAAATCCCTTTGACTGCTCTCCTTTCAAGAGCTGCTGTTATTTTGGTGTCTGGATGGCAAGCGGCATGGTAAGCTTAGTTAGGATTCTATTCTTTTCTAGATGACTCCTGAGGCCTCTCCCTAGGGCGGCTTAGCTTTGGGCATTTATGACACTGATGCAGTAGCACAAGTTGTAAGTGGAATTCTCCCCCCTCCCCCCCTTCCGCAAGCATTAATTCAGTTGTAGAGACAGAGAAGCCAGTAGCCACACAAAAAAAAAATCTGATTTATTGAAGTGTTTGATTGCAGGCTGAAGTGGATGGAGACAGCCAGGTTTTGTATCCACAGCAGTGAGCAGAGGAGAAATGACTGCTGGGAGGACAGCAGAGAGAAGAAACACATGTATCAGCTAAACAGGACATCTTCATCTGCCCCAGCTGCAATAATAATAATAATAATAATAATAATTTATTATTTATACCCCGCCCATCAGGCTGGGTTTCCCCAGCCACTCTGAGCGGCTTCCAAAAGAATATTAAAATACTGTGATACATCAAACATTAAAAGCTTCCCTAAACAGGGCTGCCTTCAGATGTCTTCTAAAAGTCTGGTAGTTGTTGTACTCTTTGACATCTGGTGGGAGGGCGTTCCACAGGGCGGGTGCCACTACCGAGAAGGCCCTCTGCCTGGTTCCCTGTAACTTGGCTTCTCGCAGCGAGGGAACCGCCAGAAGGCCCTCGGCGTTGGACCTCAGCGTCCGGGTAGAACGATGGGGGTGGAGACGCTCCTTCAGGTATACTGGACCGAGGCCGTTTAGGGCTTTAAAGGTCAGCACCAACACTTTGAATTGTGCTCGGAAACATACTGGGAGCCAATGTAGGTCTTTCAAGACCAGTGTTATATGGTCTCGGTGGCTGCTCCCAGTCACCAGTCTGGCTGCTGCATTCTGGATTAGTTGTAGTTTCCGGGTCACTTTCAAAGGTAGTCCCACGTAGAGCGCATTGCAGTAGTACAAGCGGGAGATAACCAGAGCATGCACCACTCTGGCGAGACAGTCCGCAGGCAGATAGGGTCTCAGCCTGTGTACCAGATGGAGCTGGTACACAGCTGCCCTGGACACGGATTTAACCTGTGCCTCCATGGACAGCTGTGAGTCCAAAATGACTCCCAGGTTGTGCACCTGATCCATTTGCAATATTGGTCTCTACAGCCACAGCAGGCGCTGTAACTCTCCAACGGTTTGACTTTACCCCCAATGATACACTCTTCCATTGTCCCTCAAAACAGGCAGATGCCAGCAATTATTGCTTGCTGTTCCTTTTCCTGTTGGGTACATACAAGCCTGCCTCACAGAAACCTACTGAGCTAAAATAAGTCAAGGAGAAAGGGAGGGATTGGGGCTAGGATGGCACAACCATCATCAGTACTTAACATTTCTACGGTTCAAGTGTTCTGTGGCTTCTATAGTTCAAGCACTCCGCATACACCATCCAGTTGTGGGAGAAATGAGATTTGATGTAGAGGATGCTTGGATTCATAGTGCAGTCTTTTAGCTGCTCTGCCACACCAGCTCTCTCCACAATGGCCTTATGAGAGGTAATAAAGAAAGATGCAATAGGCAGTGAGCAAGCATGGAGAGTCCAGCCTCTCAGGAAATACAGGTGAACATTTATGCCACCTGGTAACTTTCAGCAGTGTTTGTGCAACTACTTAGAAAGGTGGTCACCCACATCGTCTTGTCAAACAGTGAGGGGAATCTTCCCACATCTCTGGATTTCTCAGTCTCTATTACAGAGAGGAGGGTAGGCATGGGAACTTTTCGTCCAGAGTATGATCTCACACCACTGGAGTGTGTGTGTGTGTGTGTGTGTGTGTGTGTACCTCAACCATGTAGGCAGAGTCATTTGTAGGTGCCTTCCCTGCTTCCTGGTTGGGTGTCATGTCAGGTATGACCCATGTAAATGGCCTGATCACATGGGCCCAATCCAGTGGTTGGGGTGGCAGCCCAGAGGAGTGTCCCCGCTCCGCTCAAGTATAGGAAAGATTCTTGATGGCAAGCTTCTCAAGAAGTTGCATCACATGCCTGATTTGTGATTGCTGTGCTTATTTATTTCATTGAGCTTGGGGTGGTATTCAACCATTCACAGTTCCACGTGAGGTAGGTATGTGTACACACACGAGTGGTACTGTGGTGGGATAATGAGCTGCTTGTGCGTTAAAGCTTGATCCCTCAGAGCTCACTCAGTGTAGTGAAGCCCTGCCTTGAGCGGAGCCCTTTGGGGTGGCTCCGTCAGTCGCTGGTAGAATCTGACAGTGGGCGTTTGCGGAAACGTTTCCAACATAAAAGCTGTTTCACGGACATGCGCCTCCTGGATTCTCTGCGTGACAGTTTCCGGCGAGGGGTGGGGGTCCTTAAAGGGTGTCCTGATACCTCCTCACTGTTCTCACTGGAAGTATCCCAGAGCCTCCCCTCCGACTCCCTTTCCTTTGGAGCTCCCGCACTCCCCCTACTGGTTCCCTCTTCTGCTGAACTGTCTCTCCTATTCTCCTGGAGCCTTCTCACCACCTGTCCTTCCGATGGCAGTTCCCTGACATCCACCTCCCCCCCAGGGCCCCCTTCACCCCCTCCCGCCTCTTCTCTTACTGGCGGCGAGGACGGAAATCCCTGGAAGGAACTCCCCTCATCCTCCGAGGATTCAAACACTTCTAACCACGGCCTTCCGTCTCTTTCCCCATCTTCCTCTCCTTCGTCGGAATCTGTTTCCACCTCCACCCCTGACTCTGGGAACCCTTCAAACTCCCCTTCCTCATCTGTAGTCCTGAAGTGTTCCCTCCTAAATCTTGCCACTGGTTGTGGTTTTCTTGGGAAACGCCGATGAAACGTTTCTATTAAAATCTCGTCTTTGACTTCCTCTGCCGGTACCCATGTGTTTTCTGACTCTTCCTCCCCCTCCCATTCTACCAAGTATTCCACCTGATTTCCCTTCCACCTGGAATCAATGATCCCTGCCACATCCATGTTGCGTTCTCTCTCTTCTATGACGGGTGTCCGGGTGACCTCCCTCTCATGTTCCCCCCACTCACGTCCCTCTCTGTACGGCGACAGTAATGACCTGTGAAATACTGGGTGCAATTTCATGTGACTGGGCAATCGGAGTTTGAATGCTACTGGGTTGACCTGCTGTATGACCTCAAAGGGTCCCAACCGTTTGGGTCTCAATTTCTTACACCCTCCCTTGAACGGCAGTCCTTGGGTGGATAGCCACACCCGGTTACCCACCCTTATGGTTTCGCCTTCCCTCCTATTTCTGTCTGCTTGCTTCTTATATTCTTCTTTGGCTTTCTCTAAGTTGAGTTGGAGCTGACGGTGGATCGCTTCCATCTCTTCAACAAAATTTTCCGCTGCAGGTACACTCCACCTCCCCCCTCCTTCTCCTGGAAATGCCCGAGGATGACACCCATAATTGGCTAGAAAGGGACTCATCCCTGTGGACAAGTTCTCCGCGTTGTTGTAGGCAAATTCTGCCAGAGGTAACCTGTCTACCCAATCAGTTTCTCTGTCCTTTACATAACACCTCAGATATTGTTGCAAAACCCCGTTTGCCCTTTCTGCTTGCCCATTTGTTTCTGGGTGCCTGGCGGTGGAAAAACTTACCTCCACATGCAACATGCTCATTAGTTTCCTCCAGAACCTGGAAGTAAATTGTTTTCCTCTGTCGCTCAAAACCCTCAAGGGGGCGCCATGCAACCTAAAAATGTGCTTCACAAACAACCTTGCGGTTTCTTCCGCTGTCACTGCATGTGAACAAGCTATAAAGTGGCACATCTTAGTTAGTAGATCTACCACCACCATGACCGCGGTTTTCCCTTTGGATCTCGGTAGATCGGTCATGAAGTCTATGGATACCATCTCCCATGGCCTTTCTGGGGTGGGTAAGGGTTCTAATAACCCTGCTGGCGCCAACCTCTCTCCCTTTGCTCTTTGGCACCTGTCGCATCCCCTGACATACTCCCGCACGTCTTCCCTCACCTTGGGCCACCAAAACTCCCTGGTAACCAACCACATGGTCTTGTGCTGCCCGAAGTGCCCCGCCGTGGGGCTGTCATGCAACTGTTTGAGCACCCGCCCTCTTAGTTCCCCATCTGGTATGTAGAGTGCCCCTTTGTAATATAGTTTTCCGTTCTTTTCCTCAAAACCCCCTGCGTTCTCACCTGTCTCCCTGAGTTCCCTAAGTTTTTCTTGGGCATATTCATCGTTCTCAATACCCTCTACCAGTTCTCTTTGCCCCACCAATGCCGCCCCACAAACCCAGTGGTCCTCCGAGATGATATGTCTTTCTTCCGCCCCTCCTTCCCCCTCCAAGTACTCAGGTTTTCTGGAGAGAGCGTCCGCCCTGACATTCTCAGCCCCTGGCACGTAGCGAATTTCAAAATTGAACTTGGAGAACTCTTGCGCCCATCTTACTTGTCTCTGGTTCAATACTCGGGCTGTCCTCCAGTATTCTAGATTTTTGTGGTCTGTCCGCACTTGAACCTTGTGTTGCGCCCCAATCAACAGGTGTCTCCATCTCTTGAACGCTTCGTGGACGGCGAGTAATTCTCTGTCGTACACTGTATAATTCCTCTCGGATTTGTTCAATTTCCTCGAGAAGAAGGCACACGGTCTCCATTCTGACGTATTCGGTCCTGGCTGCAGGAGCACGGCGCCCACCGCTCTGTCAGACGCGTCGGTTTCCACCCTCATCGGCTGCTGCAGATCCACGTGTAAGAGTTGTTCTTCCGAAGCAAACGCCCTCTTTAAACTTTCGAAAGCTCGCTGCGCTTCTTCCGTCCAGACAAATTTCTTCTTACTGCTGAGACAATCCGTGATGGGGGCTGTTAAGTGGGCGAAGTTCTTGATGAACTTCCGATAGAAGTTTCCGAACCCCAAAAACCTCTGCACATCTTTCTTAGTTTTCGGTGGCCTCCATTCCAGCACCGCTTGCACCTTGCTAGGATCCATGGCCAGCCCCTTGTCCGACAACCGGTACCCTAGGAATTCCACCTCCCTGGTGTGAAACTGACACTTCTCCAGTTTCACCCACAGCTGGTTTTCTTGCAGTTTCCTCAGTACCTCTCGTACATCTCGCACATGCTGCTCTTCATCCTCTGAGTACACCAGTACATCATCCAAGAACGCAGCGCAGTTCTTGTAAAGCAATGGTCCTAGTACGTGATTCATGAATGATTGAAATACTGCCGATCCCGCCTGGAGGCCGAAAGGCATAACGCAGTACTCAAATGCTCCCAAGGGGGTGAACATAGTGGTTTTCCACTCATCTCCCTTTCTCATACGTATCAGGTTATACGCCCCCCTCAGGTCCAGCTTGGTAAAAATCTTCCCTTTTCTCACCCGGGTCAGAATGTCATCGATTCTGGGCATAGGGAAAGTCACGGGTTCGGACACTGCGTTTAGGGCCCTGAAGTCCACAATTAATCTTGGTTTGTCTGAATTTTTTTTGTCCACAAAGAACACTGGGCTACCCCCCACCGCTCGTGACTCTCTGATGAACCCACGCTTGAGGTTTTTGTCAATAAACTCCCTAAGCTCCTGCATCTCCCTGTCAGACATTGCATACACCTTGCCCACTGGCAATTGTGCTCCTGGGAGTAAGTTGATTTGGCAGTCAAAGGGTCTGTGCGGGGGTAGTTTATCTGCTTCCCTTTCGCTGAAGACGTCGGCAAAATCTGCATATTGTCGTGGTACCCCACCTTGATCCGTTGCTTCTATCTTTGCTAACGTGGCCTGAGTGCCTACTTGGCCCCCTTTTTCCGTGCAGTGTCCCATACAATGTGCTGACCCAAAGGAAACCACTCTCTGATGCCATCCCACAAGCGGATCATGCAGCGCTAGCCAGCTCATCCCCAAAATGATGGGCGCTCCTCCCAAAGTGGCTATATTAAACGCTATCAGTTCCGTGTGTCTTGCCACCCTCATTGTCATGGGGACAGTCTGCTGGTTTACTTCTCCCCCCAACAGCGCCCTCCCATCAATCGTGGTCACCTGCAGGGGATTTTTTAAAGGGATGGTCTGTATCTGATGTGCGGCTGCAAACTCCTTACTCATAAAGTTGCAGGAGCTGCCTGAGTCTAATAGCGCCTTCACCTTTAGTGGGTGTCCATTTGCCAGCTCCAGCAATACCTCTATTACAAGAGCTGGTCTTGGGGGTTCTGGCGTGGGCACATTTACTGTTCCTTGGCCTGGCTGCTGTGCCCCGACGGTGGCAGCCAGGCGTTGGCTTTTACTTGCTCCTTAGCTCCTTCTCCCTCCTCCCCAACAGCTCCCGCCATTCCTTGCCATTCCTTTCTTTGCGGACAAACTCTGGCAAAGTGACCTGGCTGTTGGCAGAGAAAACATTTCTTGGCGCCTTTTCCCTCCTTCTTCCGCCCTTCACTGGGTTTTGAAATTGCGCGCGCGCGCGCTGTTCCGATTTCCATCGGCTCTGCTGGCAGAGAAGGCTGCTCTGGAATCTCTGGAATGCGGAAATCCCTCCAACGCTCCCCTTTCCCTTCCCGCTTCTCCAAGGCTCTGGCCTCCTGGCGTGATCCTATGGCCAGCGCTGATTTAGTCAGATGGTCCATAGACTCCGCCCTGGGCCCCCGGGAAAGTTCGTCTTTCACTGCCGAAGATAGTCCTTCTTCGAACAGCATTTGTATCGGTTCCGCTGACAAATCCCAACCTAATTTATGGATCAACATGGTGAACTCAGTCCAGTACTCACGGACAGATCGGTTCCCTTGTTTACACGCCATTAACTGCCTGCGCGCCACTCCCTGCTCAATCTCGCTGGAAAACATCAGATCCATGGCGCGAAAAAACTTCCTTGTGTCCCTTAGGGCTTCATTATTGGCTGCCATTAGTGGCCTCACCCAATCTTTTGCCCCGCCTTCGAGATGCCCAATCACATAAGCAACCCTCGAATCCTCATCAGGAAAATCATCAAACTGCAGATTGAGGGCATATTGCATCTCTGTCCTGAAGGCTTGATAATTCCTGGGATCACCCCCAAACTTCTGCACCAGTCCAGGCACTTTCCTCGAGAGCTGGGCGGCTTTCCCCTTTTCTGCATCATGAGCCCTCCTCTCCTCAAGCCTCGCCGTTTGCAGAGCTAACTGTACCTCCAACATCCTGTACCTTTCTTCCAGGCTAGGACCGGCTGCAGCTGCTCCCCCATCTCCGGCTCCGGCTGGGTTGCTCATGATGCCTCTCTTTGCACAAGCTGCTTTCAGGGACTGTCAGATTGCTGTGGTGGGATAATGAGCTGCTTGTGCGTTAAAGCTTGATCCCTCAGAGCTCACTCAGTGTAGTGAAGCCCTGCCTTGAGCGGAGCCCTTTGGGGTGGCTCCGTCAGTCGCTGGTAGAATCTGACAGTGGGCGTTTGCGGAAACGTTTCCAACATAAAAGCTGTTTCACGGACATGCGCCTCCTGGATTCTCTGCGTGACAGTTTCCGGCGAGGGGTGGGGGTCCTTAAAGGGTGTCCTGATACCTCCTCACTGTTCTCACTGGAAGTATCCCAGAGCCTCCCCTCCGACTCCCTTTCCTTTGGAGCTCCCGCACTCCCCCTACTGGTTCCCTCTTCTGCTGAACTGTCTCTCCTATTCTCCTGGAGCCTTCTCACCACCTGTCCTTCCGATGGCAGTTCCCTGACAGGTACTAACTTAATTCATTCCGGAAGTCCGTTCTTAAAGCATAGCGTTCTTAAACCAAGGCTTGCTTTCCCTACTGAGGCCTCCCGCCGCCGGTGCTCTTCCACCTTTTGACTTCCGTTCGGCTTCTGAGGCAAATTTCACTAACCAGAACACCTACTTCTGGTTTTGCAGAGTACGTACACTGAATAGTTCGTTAACAGGGCTGTTCGTAGACCAAGGTACCACCGTATACTTTTCAGATATGACTTTAACAGTCATTTTAACATTTTAAAATTTGACTTCCTTCCCTCTCTTTCTGCCGTTCCCTAAATTTATTTTTAATATCTTCTGCATATACAAATCAACTTACTCATTTATTTATCTCCTTTAAATATATACTCTTAGGTAGCTGCAGGTTGTTACAATAATACTGTCAGTGTTTTTACCTGTTTAAACTTTGTCTGTAAATAGTCAATAAACCATTTCCATTCTTTCATTAAAAAAGTTTATTTTGCCATTTCTGTATATTCCATAAGTTTTTCTATCCATTCTCCCTTTGCTGGGACTTCTGCTTCTTTCCATTTTGGGGCAAGTAGCATTCTTGCCACTGCAGTCACAAACATGAATATATTTCTATACAATTTAGGTAGTTCTATCCCTATAATTTGGAAGAAAAAGGCTTCTGGGTTTTGTTTTGTTTTTTACAAACGTTATTTTAAACGCCCCTTTCATTTCATTGTATATCATCATGATTTAGGTTCAATTGAGAGAATGTGTAACTAGCCAAAGGAGGCCAAGTGTACGTCATAGCTAATAATATATTTCAGGGATTTCCAACAGGTTGATCGCGATCTACTGGTCAATCCCCGGGAGGTTTTGGTAGATCGCAGTCAATCACTGGCTCCTCTATACTTCCTCGCCCCTTGCCCCACCCTCTAGATTGCTCGAATGGAAGACAGAAATCTCACTGTGAGACTGACAATTTCATTAGTGATCTCATGGTGAGTGACTTTTTTTTCATTTATTCCTTTCCCCTGATCCACCCTAAGAACAGGGCTTTCCTCCCTAAAAAATGCTCAACGACTTTGACCTGAACCCCCCCCCCCAAAAAAAAAAAACGGGGCCTCCCTCCCCATAAAAAGCTCAACAACTTTAACCTGAACCCCCCCAAAAGGAGTTTTTAATTGTGTGAGTAGATTGCAGTCTCTTGGAAGTTGGCCGTCCCTGATATATTTGAATCCATGTCTCTCCAGCCCTTGTACAACACTCTAACCATCAGACCACACTAGCTCTCTACCTCAGGCTTCCTCAACCTCGGTCCTCCAGATGTTTTTGGCCTACAACTCCCATGATCCCTAGCTAGCAGGACCAGTGGTCAGGGTTGGTGGGAATTGTAGTCTCAAAACATCTGGAGGGCTGAGGTTGAGGAAGCCTGCTCTACCTGATAATTTTCTGTGTACTAAAGGACAAGCGAGAACCTTGTGGTAGAGGTGGGGGGGGGGAGGTTTTTTTGGTCCACCTCCATCATTCTTCCACTTGTCTACTTCCTGTATCATGTAACTTACAGTGACTCAGCTGATGTTTCTGATTAGTAAAGCTGGAGAGATCTTCATTCGCCCAAGGACTTCTGAGAATCTCCATGCCTTGAGGTGGGTTTGGAGAAGGATATGGATTAACGTGGAGATTTGTACAAGATTCTATATCATTATATATATATATATATATTTCTTTTTAGTTTTAATTTACCAGTTTCTCAGGTTTCATCACATCCAGAATTCTAAAATTCAGCATATGCATGTTTCAACCTAGTTACACTTGGTTGAGAACATAACGTAGGAAGCATCCTTCTGTCATTCTCTGCAGGTGTACAAATACTCCGTGTTACTATACAAAACAAAATTATGAACACACTTTATTATTTATGAATTATTTAGACTGCCACCGTTCAGTGAATTAGTTGCTGTCAAGATAAATGAATAGAAATGTCAGTCTGACATTCCCCCCCCCCTTAAATATACCAATTAAGTTAAGCTGAATATGCCTGGGTTTCCTAATGCTTAGATCACAGAGGTTTGTTTCACTTCTTCGTTAACGACACTTTTTAATTCTTCCTCATGCTCCTCAAAGGGGGAGAATCGCCTTCTGCCCCAGCATACAATAACCACTTTTCTGTTTGCATTTGAAGTGATTACAGGTAATTTATTCCATTTAGCTGTATCCTGAAACATAAATGCTTTTTTAAGGTCTGCTGCAAGCAATTAGAAAATGGGGAAATCTGAACTATTGAACTGCATGCACCAGTGCTGCCGGCAGGGCTAAATATGGGTAAATTGGATTAAATGTTTTCATGCAGAAAGTTCTAATAACTTGGGCAATAGTGTTTATTAACTTCTATTTACATCATTTTAATTTGGATACATATTGTATGTTTTGTTTTTAAATCATGCAGAAATCAAACCAACCCAAATCATACACACACACACTTACTCCAAAATTGTAATAGGAAAGTTATGCTCTTATATTTCTTTCCCCCATGCTCCAGCAACATTAAAGGTTTCATATTTTTGAACTTTCTTTTCCTTAAAATAAGAATGAATGAATGAATGAATGAATGAATGAATAGATAGATAGAAAGCTCACTGGCTATCACAATGGCTCTGGCTATTGCAAATATAATTGCCCAGAGCAAGTAGACACTAAGAAGGATAATTTCTACGGTTAAGCACTTTTAATTCCCATTATTTAAGTGCAATCATAAAACGTGTGTTCAGATATCTCCAGCTGAAACCAATGGAAATTTAAAAGGCTTCATTTCTCAGTATCACACCCTAAATATTGTTTTGGGGCCAACCTAGCTGTTCAAAAGCATGCCAGTGCAAGTAGATAAATAGGTACCACTGCGGCGGGAAGGTAAATTCCATTTCCATATGCTCTGGTTTCTGTCACAGTGTCCCGTTGCACCAGAAGCAGATTAGTCATGTTGGCCACATGACCTGGAAAGCTGTCTGTGGACAAACGCCGGTTTCCTTGGCCTGAAAGCGAGATGAGCGCCGCAACCCCATAGTCTCCTTTGACAGGACTTAACCATCCGGGGGTCCTTTACCTTTTTTTACTTGATTTTAATTAGCAGTGAAAATGCTGACTTCTGCTTTTCCACCAGACAGCCATGACCTCCTCCTACTGGAAGCAACCCGCTAGAGTCTCAGGGAGAGGACCTCCCCATCACCTGACTAACCATAGTTGCTGAAGATTGAGCCAAGTACCTTCAGTATGAAGGGAAAAGGTTCCATTACTGTGCTGTGGCCCTTCCCTATAGAAGCTGCCAATGCGTAAAGCACCAGTTCATCACACGATAGAGAATGTGGCCAGGACCGCTGAGAGGAGAACACAGCTGCACCATCTGTACTGGACCTGGAAACCACAGAGGCCCCAGCGTCTTGTGCTGAGCTGCTGCAACCTACCTGGCCACTGATCTGTTATGTGTAGTAAGGAATCCACAGGCAGCAAGGACTGAACCCTCAACATGATACTGTTCCTTTCCTCCCTTAGGACATACGCAGGGAATATATTCCAGCCTGCCCACCCCATGTCAGAATTGAAGCTGCTCAACAGCCTGGGCTCCAGGTTATGTTTAATGCGGGTGGCATTGTGGTCTAAACCACTGAGCCTCTTGGGCTCGCTGATCAGAGGGTTGGCGGTTCGAATCCCCATCACGGGGGTGAGCTCCCGTTGCTCTGTCCCAGCTCCTGACAACCTAGCAGTTTGAAAGCATGCCAGTGCAAGTAGATAAATAGATACCGCTGTGGCGGGAAGGTAAATGGTGTTTCCATGCGCTCTGGTTTCCATACGGTGTTCCACTGCACCAGAAGCGGTTTAGTCATGCTGACCACATGACCTGGAAAGCAGTGTGTGGACAAACGCTGGCTTCCTTGGCCTGAAAGCTAGATGAGCGCTGCAACCCCATAGTCACCTTTGACTGGACTGAACCATCCAGGGGTCCTTTACCTTTTTTACCTTTATGTTTAAGGTGGCCCAGAAGGCATCTATTCTCCTTATCTTCTTCCTCATTTTACCCTCCTTGCACAGTCATGTGAGGCACACACACACTGCACACACACACACACACACACACACACACTTCTCCTTGCCCCTTCCCTATATACGGTAACTATTTTTGTTTTAAAAAAAGTGATGAAGTCAAAAGGTACAGAAGTATACAGCTTGCATTTTGGGATTAATGTTCTCCAACTATACACATTTTTCCCCAAGCATTTCCCCCTAATATGATGCATTTTTGTACTCTCTCTCCACAGTTTCCACAAATGTGTCCCCCAAATTCACTGTTTCCACCAATTCATATATTGTGCATTTACATTTTTGTATTAACATTTCCCAAATTTGCAAAATTTGGGACACTTCCTTCTTTTCATTTTCTACTTGAGCACTGAGTTGCAAAATTCAGAGAATTATAAATTTTGAAAGACGGCTACATTTTTCACTTTGCTTATTTGTTTGGGAGCTGCAAATTATGTAGGTTAGAATTAAAATGCAAATTTAATTTCTTCCCCATCCCTACCTTATGTCACTCTAATATTTTGTTCTGTGACATTAGATGCCAATCCACAAAATTCAGAAATGTTTGCCTAAAACAAACAAACAAATTTTTAAAAACCCTACACAAAATAACGTATTATCAGGAATTGATAGGAACCCATAGACACATTACAATGGGTTTGCCAACACAAGCCCTGCTGCTTAGAGATACATTGAAAGGCTGAGGACACAACTGATTTTTGTGGCTCATTGACTCCTAATTAACTCAAACTCCTATAGATCCAGGGGAAATTAGAAAGCTCGTTCTCTTGCTAAATGCTATAAATCGGAGGCATGCTTACAACTCTTATTTCTTTCGTTTTAAAGTTTGTCCTAATAGGTCTGACATCCTAGTTCAAGGATCTTTGGGCACAACTAGATGTTAAAAGGGCTGAAACCATCTCATAGAATAAGAATGGCTAAATCCCTCCATTTCTATTTTTTAAAAAATCTTATTATCTTCTTATTTTTATTTATTTATTAGATTTATATACCGCTCTTCATTGGAATTATTGAATTGATCCACTGGACTTATTCGATGATGCAATGTGTTACTATCCATCTTTTCAGTTATCAAGATTGGCTTTGGTTTTGGTTAATATATATATATATATATTTAAGTCCCCTAGGGGTGTTCACACATTGCATTTGACAAGTGAGCTACGCACTCTCTCTTTTTTTTATAACATTTTATTAATTTTCAAAACAGCAGCAGCAACAACAACAACAACAGTACAAAATCAAATCAAAACAAAACAAATGGACTTTCTCCTAGTCCCTTCCTTGGTTCTATTGTTTATCAACATACCACATATGAATTGTTAAATTTGAATATCATTTAAATTACCTATTATCCTACACACTCATAAATATTCACATATAAAGTTCAGTTATTGTGCAGAGGGAAGAATTCAACATTGCACTATTATGATCATTCCGTGCTTGCCAGACAGAAAAATCTCCCCTTTCCTTTCCTTGTGTGCTGTTCCAGGAAACTTTCACACCTCCCCTGAGCTGATTTTTGGGGGGAAAGAGCAAGGGAAAGCCCTGTTGCACTAGTGGGACACGGGTGTGCTGACTCCCACTAGCACAACTGTTTTGTTGAATCTGGCCCATCCTGTGGGTGGTACTCAGCTAAGTCTTCCTCAGGATAGACCAACTTAAATGAAGGAACATGACTAAGTTTGATCCATTCATTTCTGTGGGTGTGCTTGTTTGAATATCACCTTCTATACACAGCAGATGAACTGTACAAATTACTAAGTATATGCTCTTTCAGACAAACACTTATACATGCGTAGAGATGGGTCATACCAGTGTAATGTGTGAACAAGCCTAGTGTCATTACCTCGAGCATTAACTCTGGGATATTATTTGCTTTCTGTTCACATACATTTTTAAATATATATGCAGGTATTTACTTTTTTTAAAAAATTAATTTTTATTAAAGCTTTTCATGAATTACAAAAGAATGTGCAATCTCTCTCTCTCTTTTCATTGTTCAGATTATAAAGTATTTTGGGTACGTTCAATTTAAGACAATATGGTATCCAGAGGTGTGGGGGGGGGAGTAGAGGGGAGAGGGTGAGTGATAAACAATTTTTTCATTTTTCCAACTTGGTATATGTGTGAGGTTTGTATGTCAGCGCCATTGGGGTAGGTTCTCTTTCTTCTTCTTCTTTGGCGATCACTCGTAGCTGAGTAAGATTGTCTTCCATGAACACGGTTGTAACAATGAGTCCGTAAGTGACTGTGGAGGCCAATTCTGGATTCACACGTCCTTCCACAGTGGGGATATTGGTTTCTGGGCAGGAGTTGATCACGGTGTGGATTTGCCAAGCGTGCCTTCCTCTTAGCACATTTCTCCCTTGCATCCTGAGTTTGAGTGTTTTCAAAGCCCATGAAACCTTTGGTAAAGGCTGTTCTCCAACTGGAGTGCTCGCAGGCAAGTGTTTCCCAATTGTTGGTGTTTATATTACATTTTTTAAAATTTGCCTTGAGACTGTCTTTAAACCTCTTTTGTTGACCACCAGCATTACACTTTCCATTTTTAACTGGAATAGAGTAGTTGCTTTGGAAGACGATAATCAGGCATCCACACAACGTGACCAGTCCAACAAAGTTGATGTTGAAGAATCATTGCTTCAACACTGGTAATCTTTGCTTCTTCCAGTACACTGGTATTAGTTTGCCTGTCTTCTCAAGTGATGCGTAAAAATTTTCGGAGACACCGTTGAGGGAATCTTTCGAGGAATTGGTTTACATGGGAGGCGGGAGAAGGTTGAGGGGGTTGTTACTTGCTCAAGTGATATAATTTCAATCATAGATTATAATGATCATGTTATTGCATTTAGACTGAAATTTGTTTGTTTTCTGAGGGTGTTTTTTTCATAAACCTTTCTGAGTGCAAATCTACAGAAACTGTGGCATACAAATAAAATGTCTGTGACTGTGCTTTTTCTCCTTCAAGAAACCCTCTGCCTTCTCGCCATCCCCATTATAAAACATTACAAAGTTCATTTTAAAAAGCAGCTCTGCAACTACGGTTCTGAAGGTTTGTGTATATCGTGCCTAAATATTGCATGATCTCATTTACCTTTCTTAGGAGGGCCTCGACATACCCATTCATCTCGGAATATTTTGGCAACTGTACTGCCTGCGTACAACAAAGTGAGTAAATAAAAGTGAATTCACTCTGGGTTTTAAAGCCAGTGCTTTAATGATTTTCAATGGGCTTTGTTGTGCTCGAGGAGTCTGCAAACTATATCATCTTTTCTGCTCAGGTATCTATTTATGTTACCTTCCAAAGTCACCGCTGAATCAAAAGGATTAATGTTTTCGGGTTTTAATGGTCTCCGGTTTAGCTGAAGTCAATAAATCTGTCTCTAGGGCTAACAAAGTGCTTCTATGCAAACTATTTCAGGATGAACAATGGCTATAGCTAGCGTATGCTTCTCCGAAATGTAAGGTTCATGTGGGGATTAGGAAACGCAATGAGTTTCTGGGGATTTAAAATAGTCAGGTTTGGATGAGTAGAGGCGAAGCCATGTTCCCGGAAGGAAGAGTTCTGAAGGGAGCCATGTTCTGAAGGGGGAGCAACACAAATGACGATCAAGTGTTTGAAATGCCAAGCCCTGCAGAAACATGACAAAACACACTCATAATAGAGAGTAGTCTGACTGGTACATATGCATTTTGTATACTTGCAATTCTTTGTAAAATGATAGGGTTTAATAATAATAATAATAATAATAATAATAATAATAATAAATTATTTATACCCCGCCCGTCCCAGTTCAGAAAATTGGGCTCAAGGCAGCTAACAACAAATTTAAAATGCTTAATTGATGCAACAAAAAACAGCATAAAATACATTATAAAACATGAATAACAATAATTTCAGAATTCAATTTAGGGAGAAAATCCATCCAATAAACATTAGATGATCACCAGGGCTAGCTGGCTAAATTAGTCCTATTTGGGCCAGCGAGGAGACCAGGGGAGAATTAGCTGTGGGATCCCAGAGTGGGTAATCTTCATGAAAAGGGGAGGGAAGGGAAGGAAGGGGAATAAAAGATCAGGCTAAGTTCAGATTGAAAGCCAGGCAGAATAGCTCTGTTTTACAGGCCCTGTGGAAGGAAGTTAAAACCTGCAGGGCCCTGGTCTCATGGGACAGAGCATTCCACCAGGTCAGAGCCGTCACTGAGAAGGCCCTGGCCCTGGTGGAGGATAATCTGACTTCCTTCCAAAGCCAAATGGCTGCAAGGCATAGCTGTCAACTTTTCCCTTTTCTTGCGAGGAATCCTATTCAGAATAAGGGAATTTCCCTTTAAAAAAGGGAAACGCTGACATGCTGCAAGGTGGGGGAATGCTGCAAGGTGGGGGAAAGTTTGAAGTATACTAGTATACACCAGTTTCCACCAACTGGTATTTGGAAGATAAGGGAGATGGCTTAAGTTAGTTTTGCACTTCCTGAACCCCATTCCCATATGTTGGTTCTCCTCCCCTCGCCCCCCAACCAAGATCAAAGCACGACAGGACCTACAATCATTCACGGGACCACATTAATCTGTTGCCAGGGCAAGGAGGCCTGCTTACCTTGACTTGCCAACCTGCAACAACTGGAACTAAATCTCCCAGCCAACACATGCAAGTTGAGGCAACCAAGGAGCTGGGTGTGCAGAAACAGGTTGATTCATACCTATCGTTTAAAAGCTCAGGAACGCACATCAAAATGGATAGCAGTGTGCAGATACTGGTAAGCTTCCATTGCTTTCAATGGAATGGGTATCAAGGATGGTCTTCCCCAATTTTTAATCCATATGTGCATTTCACAGTGTGAGTAGATGGCATCAACACAATACAGTGGGAATAGATAGCATCAACACCTTCAAAACCAGTTTTTTATACCATGGTTCCTTCTTATCCATTAAGTAGCTGGAGTGATGAAGCCTTCTTCTCCTTAGTTTGGGGATACCTTTATTCCTGCTTTGTGAGAATAGTTAATTTGAATAACATGTTTGGAATCTAAAACCTCATTTTTCATGTTTGAAATATCTGTTCTCCAAAATTCAATAGAGCTCTAGTTTTAGGCTGCAATCTTAACCTGCTTGTCTAGGAGTAAGCCCCGATGAACACTGGGATTTACTTCCAGGTAAACACATATAGGAGTGTACCATAGATGCTTCGGATTTAATAGCCCTGCACAACGATTGTATTTATTACTAGTGTGAAAGAAAGGAGAAAGCAAAAACTAAATGAAAAAGTAAAGTTTGAAGTTTTCCATAGTGGAAAGTGTCAATATATAAGCAGATCTGGTAATATTTCCCCCCACTTAAGGGGCTCCTTTCCTCTTTGGATTTAAACCAACTGTGTGAGGGTTTTTTTCTAAGGGATACACAAAGAAATAAACCCTAACAACAACAACAACAATCTACACTTTACCCAGGAGTTCAGGTACAAAATTGCACAGAGCAGGTTTATTAAAAGTCACAAAGTATGCTGCGACTTTTAATAAACCTGTTCTGTGCAATTTTGTTCTTTATAAGGAACACAATATGGATTTCATTTCAGCGAGTTGATGCATGTTATATACTAACCAAATCCAGAGGAAATGATGAAAGGATTATTTACTCATTATATCAAAAAATGTAATAGGAAGATAATGTAACTGCACAGACATATATAATTTTTTTTCTAATATCTAAAAGGGATTATTTAAGGTGGAAGGTTATTATTGGGTATCTTTGATCCTGTGCTTATTTTATTAGGAATCTGATTATATTAGGAGAGCACAGAGATTTCAACAAATATTTGGGTAGGTCTGTGCTATTCCCTCCTCCCTTTGATTGGAAGCATAAATGACAAGGACAAATCGAAGGAACAGTCTACAATGGAGTGACTCAAAAGATGGGTTGCCAATGTCATAACCACTCTGGAGACATTTCCATCTTGATTCCTCTTGCATCCTGGAGGCAAAGCTTGTTTACATGATCATGTTAACTGAGATGGTAATCTCAGAGCACCTTTCTGAGTTATTTGAAAAAAATTACGGAAACCAAGAGATGTGCTGTAGATCATAAGCATATTTACATAGAAATTAGTCCCACTGAGCTCAATTGGATGCGACCTCTCCTCAGTGTGCCTAGGAATGGAGACCATAGAGTTTTGTAAAACCCAATACAGTGGTGCCCCGCAAGACGAACGCCTCGCAAGACGGAAAACCCGCTAGACGAAAGGGTTTTCCGTTTTGGAGGCGCTTCGCAAAACGAATTTCCCTATGGGCTTGCTTCGCAAGACGAAAATGTCTTGCGAGTTCCTGCGGGGTTTTTTTCCTTCCCCCCTTTTTTTTAAGCCGCTAAGCCGCTTATCAGCTGATCCACTAAGCCGCTAAGCCACTAAAAGCCACTAAGCCGCTAATAGCGCTAATCCGATAAGCCCTCAATGGGCTTGCTTCGCAAGACGAAAAAACCGCTAGACGAAGAGAATCGCGGAACGGATTCTTTTCATCTTGCGAGGCACCCCTGTAGTTGGGAGCCAGAGAGATGGTTAGATATAGGGATGGGGGGAGGGTAATCAATTCAATTTGCATTTAAAGGCCAGCCTACCTCATTTGCTCTTTCCAAAACAACATGAGACTGAAACACAGCTATCTCTTGAAATTTGCACTACTCCAAATTTTGCAGTGCCATTCCCCACCCAAGTAACATGTACAAAAATGCATATACTGAGGCAAAGTATGCATGGAATGTATATACCGGTGCAAATACA
Source organism: Podarcis cretensis (assembly GCF_951804945.1). Taxonomy (NCBI): domain Eukaryota; kingdom Metazoa; phylum Chordata; class Lepidosauria; order Squamata; family Lacertidae; genus Podarcis; species Podarcis cretensis. The sequence continues at coordinate 125,551,188 of NC_137170.1, forward strand.
GCAGCGAGGCTCCTCACGGGGTCTCTGCCATGGGAGCATATTCACCCAGTGCTTTTCCAACTCCACTGGCTCCCGGTGGAGTACAGGTTCAGATTTAAGGTGCTGCTTTTGACCTTTAAAGCCCTTCACGGCCTAGGACCCTCGTACCTATGGGACCGCTTCTCCTGGTATGCCCCACGGAGAGCCTCAAGGTCCATAAATAGCAAGACCCTAGTGGTCCCGGTCCCTAAGGAAGTTAGATTAGCTTCAACCAGACCCAGGGCCTTTTCAACACTGGCTCCGGCCTGGTGGAACGCTCTGCCTCATAAGACCAAGGCCCTGCAGGATCTGATTTCTTTCCGCAGGTCCTGTAAGACAGAGTTGTTCCACCTGGCCTTTGGCTTGGAGCCAATTTGATTCCCTCCCCTCTTTCTTTTTTCTTTTTCCTTTCTCCTCCTGTGATGAGGCTGCATTTTAATATTTTAATGTTTCAATATTTTAATTGTTGTATTTTAATCTTGTTTTTAAGTTGTATTCATTCAACTTGTTTTTATTATTGCTTGTTAGCCACCCTGAACCCGGCCTTGGCTGGGGAGGGCGGGGTATAAATTATTATTATTATTATTATTATTATTATTATTGTTGTTGTTGTTGTTGTTGTTATTATTATTATTATTATTATTATTATTATTATTAAATATACAAAATACATCATATTAGGCAAAATTGCATGCTAACTTCAGCATATTGGGATAAATTTACTGTAAAATGTGGGTGAATCTTCATAAAAACTTTTAAAAAAAATAACCACAACAACAACCCCAAGCTGAGGTGAAAATGTGGAGAAGTATACTTAAGATTGGAAAAATGTGAAACTGAGAGGAACCAAAACTGACAGATTTGCTCATTCTTTCTTTGGCTTGTGCTATCCTAGTAGAATTGTTGACCTTTCCCCATTTGAACAGTTGGACCCTCATCAGTTTGACATGTGGCATTGCGGATGGGAGGGTTGCTGTTAAAATTACAAAACCTCTTCTGCTTTGGATCCTGGCCACAAGATCTAAGTGTGAGAGTTCTCTCTTATGCCTGTGATCCAAAAGCCTGCAATCCAAAACCATTGCTTTGATCCAGTAGCTCTTAAATTTTCTGCTACAGGAGAATGGAAAGTGCTGATTGTGACGAAGACAGGTTTGAATAGAAATTGCTGTCTCTGTGCGTTCGTAGTTCCATGTGTCATATTTGGGCAACTGATCAAGCTCAGAGCTTCAGAACAGCTGTGAGGCTCCTCCCAGTTGAAACACCCTGAAAGTGTGCAGAGGGGTCTCAGAGCAACTAATGTTATCTCCAGCTAGCTCTGAGCTGGGGAAAAAAAAAAAACTGGCTTCAAAAGGAGACACTGTCCCCCAAGCTGGCAAATTCTCAGGGACTGTACTGAGCAAGCCACCTGGTTTGCTCACTCATTTAGCACCTTGAACAATTCCTCCTGTTCCTGGATGCAACAAAACGTGGCAATCCTTTCTAATTTAATTGACAGCCGAATGTCTCGTCTCGACTTCAGGCCAGCTGACCAAGTGACTGCTGGACAAATCTCCTTTCTACCAATTTCTTTCTTAAAGAGAAGGCATAAGATTCTGAGATGTTTGAATTCCTCCATTAAAGATCTTATAACTGTTTAAAGAAGGACTTCCACTGTCACTTTCTTTTCAAAGAGCTCTATAAGGTCACTGAAATGTGGGTATATATGCCATCTTTAAAAGTTTAATTAAAATGCTGTGACATGGGAGGAACCTTTCATTCATTTGATCTTTATCTGTCAGGATTAAACATAGTAATTTAATGAAATTGTACCAATAGAACCAGTCTAGCTACTTTTGCCAACGGAGGAATCATGGTCAGATATTTTAGAGCAGTTAATTGTTCCCTCCTTTGTTTTCAAAGCTGGTAACCATTTATTTGAGATACAAGACAATAGCTATTGGTGACTCAAAGAGGCTTCTTATTATTTCCCAGAAATGCAGGAAGGAGTGATATAAATACTACTGATTGATTCTGGAAAAGATGCCCCCCTCTTCTTGTGAATAAAGGAATTTTAGAGCCTAAATATCTCAGAGGCTTTGTAGGGACTGATAAAATACTTTTGAAAAGACCAACAACTCTCTTAGGACCATACTCCATGAGATGCTTATCATCTTGGGTTTGCCGTTGAATGCATGTTTTTTATTGCAAAATGTAATCTAGATCAAGAACTTGGTGGAAGAAAGGGGGCTTTAGCTCTGTAATGCTCTCCTGCTTTCTGCCCATTCTGGATCAGGCTGCCCACACCTCAGTTTTGCATGGGGAGAAAGGTCCCATTGGAGACCCATTGAAGATATGAAAAAGATGCCTTAACCAGGAAAGAAAATGCTGAGGAGGGCTGCACTGAGACTGTGCTGAGGAGGGCTGCACTGAGGGAGGAAGAATGGTGGGAGCCACCCCCTCCTCCTGATTTGGATCCTGAATCTTCCCAGGAGCAGGAGGACAGTATAGATTTGGAACAGTGGTTTGCAGAGGGGCATAGTTCAGAAGGCAGAAGCTGGGAAATATTGGATGGGGAACAGCTAGGAGAAGAAACACTGGAAGAAAGAGGGTTAACAGATTCACAGTCTCTGGATAGTATCCGCCTCCCTTCCCCAAAATCACGGAGAGTTCAGAAAGTGTCAGAACAGAAAGCTCAGATGTTACAAGCTCAGATTACAAGACGTAGACGTGACATAAAGTAATAGAATCATAGAATCATAGAGTTGGAAGAGACCACAAGGGCCATCGAGTCCAACCCCCTGCCAATAGGGACGGAGCGGGTAGTGAACTTAATTGGGAGCACCGCCATTCCTAGGAGATGGGTTCTTTGTTCTCTTGCTGTGATTATTAAAGTTTCTAACGGGTAAGAAGACTCATTTTCCTTTGTTCTGTTTATCTACTGCCACGGGGGGAGGAAGCCAATTCCCTGGAGCCTGACACATTTTTAAAGAAACATAGCACTCCTCAGATATTTAATGTATGTTCAAAAATTTAAATGGAAGCCTATTTGGCAGAGACCAATATAACACGACTAGGAATCAGTCTACACAAGCAACCCATGTTTAGACTCACCTTCATGAGATCCAAAAATAGGGTAATGTCCCTGTATAGGAACCCACATGCACCCATACAAATATAATCCTGAAAAAGCGGACTTCCTCTTGTTCTTTTATTTCAAGACTTGGCTTATCAATAAACAAATAAAGCTAATGCTTCTTATTGGAGAGTTATTTCTGGTATTTTAACTTTCCTGGAATATGGATGAATTAAAATACTAGGATACACGTCAGATATTTTCCAAAGGCGATGCTGGGTGGGTACGAATGCAAAGCAATATAGCAACATTGGAGTCACAACCTGTTGACAAATCCCATTTAGCAATGTAAATTCAAATAAATAAAAAAAGATAAGCATTTAGAAATTAGTGGGTATCACTGCAGAAGATAGGTGAGTTTATTAAAGCTTGATCACTGAACCAATTAATTAAGAAAAAGTTGCCTGGGTTTCTTTATGACAGTTAGTTCATCCTAAGGCATGATCTCTTATTGAAGTTTTTTCCACCTAATCTGACCCTTCAGTATTCCCAAATATGTATAGCAAAAGTCTGTTCTGAATTAGTGTGCGCTAATCTTCAGCTCCTCCAATATTGAATGCAAGGGTGCATGATGATAAAAACCTTTTCAAAAATAAATCTAGGTGCAGCATGGGAGAGCAGCTTGGCACCATTGCTATGTATTTACCTCAGGATAATCATTGTTTTAGGGACGTGGGTGGCGCTGTGGGTTAAACCACAGAGCCTAGGACTTGCCGAAAAGAAGGTCAGCGGTTCAAATCCCCATGAAGGGGTGAGCTCCCGTTGTTCGGTCCTGCTCCTGCCAACCTAGCAGTTCGAAAGCACATCAAAGTGCAAGTAGATAAATAGGTACCGCTCCGGTGGGAAGGTAAACGGCATTTCCATGCACTGCTCTAATTCGCCAGAAGCGGCTTAGTCATGCTGGCCACATGACCTGGAAGCTGTACGCCGGCTCCCTTGGCCAATAAAGCGAGATGTGCCACAACCCCAGAGTCTGCCATGACCGGACCTAATGGTCAGGGGTCCCTTTACCTTTACCTAATCATTGTTTTATATTTCTTGTGACATTTATTAGTGGTATACTCATGGCATCAGATAACAGAATGAGCTAAATCCCTGACTACTGAAACTAAGGAGAAGCATGTTTTCTGCATCCTACCAAAGCTAAAATGCTGGACTTTGTTAGAATCTAGAATCTAGAACAGTGTTTCCCAAGCTCCAGCTGTTTTTGGACTACAGTTCCCATCATCCCTGACCTATGATCCTGTTAACTAGGGATGATGGGAGTTGCAGTCCAAAAACAGCAAGAGACCCAAGTTTTGGAGACAATTCTATGAAAAGAAAGATGGCAGCTTCTTTTAATTGCTGTTTGGCATTCATAGAATTACAGAATTGTGGAGCCGAAAGGACCCAAGGATCATCTAGTCTAACTGCCGACATAAGAAGTTGCTCATGGTAAAATATATTGAGCTTTGTTATATTAGTTCTGCATTTTTTAAAATGTCTGTTAACAGATCTATTACACGCAATTGTTTTTGACAAGTGAAATTAATTATGTTGGCTCCGTTTTCATTGACACAGAAGCCACGAGTACAATGAATAATTCAGATTTGCACTTAATCTATTTTTGTCATGTCCTCAACTCTTTTGTCAGAGTTTCTGAAGTATCCATTTTGAATTGCAGTGAAAAACAAAGACAAGTATATGGATAAAACAATCTGATTAGCAGGAGACAGAAGTCAGCTAATTTAACAGGTGCCATTCTGGCTTATGGGATCAAAGACTAATATGCAAATGGGTACAACATAATCAAAAGCAGTGAGTCTGAGAAATTATGTTAATTATAATGTGTATTTTTAGTACTGGATGCCAAGAAGCTTGTAAATAAATGGAAACAGAATTTCTTCAAGAACAAGCTACGGCGTTACCCACAATTCTCTGGATCCACAGACTTGACAGCATTCAACTGCCATCCTTAGCAGTAGACTCTTAAAATATTATCGGTTTTCTGATAAAAGCACCAAAAACATAATTATGCCTTGCACAAATTATATGGTAGAGACAGCAGAAAATGTCAAATCGAGACTGTAGCCCTTGTTCTGATTAAGACACATTTATTGCTTATTACTATTATGCATCTTCAATCTCTGAGAAACTAGAAGTTTCAGACATTTAAATCATATGATTTAAATAATTTAGTTAGGTTTCTAATTTCTGTACCTATTCAACAGAGAATCACCCAGACTTCAGTCAGGGTGCCTATGAACAATGGGGAAATGAAATAACAGCCTTTGGGTAATAGGATAGTATATTCCACTTTCCAAGCAGAACAGCTAGAGGCAGCTGGCAGGAGTCTACTTCAAAAAAGAAAAATATCTTCATGTGTGATTCTTTACATTTTTTTAATATTGCAAAAATAAAAACCCCAGCAGCCATCAGCCTACAACGTGTTTATGGCTACATGGAGGCTAGTAGAAGACGTAGCTCACTAGCTTTTGGTTATGGCTTTTACATAAAGCTATTGTCTTTTTATTCCATGGCTGGGTTTTTTATTGTGCAAAAATAAAAAGTCAGCAAGTCCTTTTTATCCAACCCAGGATATGAGATTTACGGCACCAGTCCTGAAAGCTGCCACACTCAGAGCTAAGCTAGTAAGAACCAATTTACAGTGGTACCTTGGTTCTCAAATGCCTTGGTACTCAAACAACTTGAAACCCAAACACTGCAAACCCGGAAGTAAGTGTTCCGGTTTGTGAACTTTTTTCGGAAGCCGAACGTGCTCCATTTTGAGTGATATGCTTCCGATTTGAGTGCCACACTTCCGTTTTGAGTGCCACACTTTCATTTTGAGTATTATGCTGTGGTTTGTCTGTTTTTGCTATTTATTTTGCGTTTTTGTTTTTGCGGGGTTTTTTTTGTGGTTGTGGGGAACCCAGTTCAGCTATTGATTGATTGATTGATTGTGTGACTGCAGTACATTGTTTATTGCTTTCATTTTATGGATCAACGGTCTCGTTAGATAGTAAAATTCATGCTAAATTGCTGTTTTAGGGTTGTTTTTAAATGTCTGGAATGGATTAATCCATTTTGTATTACTTTCCATGGGAAAGGGTGCCATGGTTTTGGAATGCTTTGGTTTTGGAACGGACTTCCGGAACGGATTAAGTTTGAGAACCAACGTACCACTATACTATATGGGTAGGTTAAAGCAAGGACCAAACTACACATTCAGAAAAACCTGAACTACACATTCAGAACTTACAGGGTTAGATAGTTCTGTGTAACTTCTCACATTGTGAGGCGTGGTTTTGTTCACATACGGGAACCTTTCAGACAGCGCCATGCCTCCGTTCATGACTGAGTGGTGATTCGAACCCTGGTCTCTTGGGTGATAGCACAACACTCTATAACTGCTACACCACACTAGTTGTCTACACATTGTATACAATGAGATTTAATTCCAAGCAAAAACACAGAAGGCACTGCTGCATCTTTTCTAAAGAGATCTGTAACCACACAAAAGAATGTATTTCTGAAGGGCAGGGGAAAAATTGCATGAAGAAGTTTATAGATTAGCATAGCACAATAATAAGAGAAAAAGTAATATTTTCATAAGCATTTAATTAAAGACCCCCTTGAGGGAGTGGAGGAGTGTAATTATAATGCAGATACAAAGCTTAATTGCCAGGTTAAACTTAAACAGGGAAAAACATTCCCTTAGGATGTGAGTCTCTCTTTTTTGAGCTTTTTCAATTGGTTAAAATTCTAGCTACCGCCTGGGTCGTTTCAGACTCCATCCTAGGTCAAATTGACATTGGGTCTTCCAGCTCTAATCTGTTTACGTAACACAGGGGTGAGTCTGAGGTTGAAGCAAGAGGAAAGAGACAGAACAAACCCTTACAGAATCTTTTTGACTCACCTTCCGTTCTGCGATAGTGATAGTGTAAACAATGCAGGACTCTTCTGTCTGGCGCCTGGACTTCAGAGTTCCATGAAGAAACAGGATGAGGAAAGGTAGGGCATAAAATAACAGAAACAGTCGTAGAGCAGGAGGCTATTAATCTCAGGGTGGGGGGTTTGAGCCCCACCTTGGGGCAAAAAGATGCCTGCATTCTCTATTACCTGAACGTGCTTCCTATAACTAGTGCTTCTTTTTCCTTTAAAAATGTTTAAAAGTACTCTCATTTTATGGGATGTGGGTGACACTGTGGGTTAAACCACAGAGCCTAGGACTTGCCAATCAGAAGGTCGGTGGTTCGAATCCCCACGACGGGGTGAGCTCCCATTGCTCAGTCCCTGCTCCTGCCAACCTAGCCGTTCGAAAGCACATCAAAGTGCAAGTAGATAAATAGGTACCACTCCGGCGGGAAAGTAAATGGCATTTCCGTGCGCTGCTCTGGTTCACCAGAAGCAGCTTAGTCATGCTGGCCACATGACCCGGAAGCTGTACGCCGGCTCCCTCGGCCAATAAAGCAAGATGAGCGCCGCAACCCCAGAGTCGGCCACGACTGGACCTAATGATCAGGGGTCCCCTTACCTTTTACTCTCATTTTGGCTGCTCCCCCTCCCAACACCTGGACTTGAGGTGCAGGTGCTGAGTGGACAGGAAGGCCCCCCAGCAATGGCGGCGATGGAGTAGGCTTGGGTGAGGAGCAGCAAACGCTCGCCGGCTGGCTCTAGCCTCAGACTCCCCTCCCTGGGCACCGGTGGAGAGAATAACAGAGCTCCAGTCTGCACTGCTACTGAAGAGACAGCTGGCATGTCAGTCCATCCGTCCGTCAGTTGGTTGTGGCAGCACAACATGTTTAGGGGTACGCATCCCCCTGCATCCCCCCCAGAAAAAGCACTGCCCACAACACACCATCAACTACCTGACATTCAGAAGACATCTTAAGGCAGCCCTGTTCAGGGAAGTTTTTAATGTGTGACATCTTAGTGTATTTTTGGTCTTTGTGGAAGCTGCCCAGAGTGGCTTGGGAAACCCAGCCAGATGGACGGGGTATAAATAATAAATTATTATTATTATTATTATTATTATTATTATTATTATTATTAAACACTGGTGTTGGGTATGCCTCTTCCTATATGAAAGAAGAAATGGATACATGTCTCCTTGACATTAAAAGGAGAGGTGTTCCTGACCTGCCATTCTGAACACCTCTGCTGAACAAATGCTTCAACCTTGGGAATGTATCTAAGGGGAAGTCTTATCTGGAGACTACAATGTTTTCCAGATCTCTCAACAAGATCATAGATGGTCAGAGAGGTCCAGAACACATCTCCAGAAAAGTTACATGGATATCTGTTCCTTGCATAGTGTCTCCCTTTGGATATGCTCACATCAATATGTTATTGCCCAGTGATCTTTGCGAAGAGCACTCCAGCTCTGACTGCTTCACATTCCTCCCTCCCTCCTCTTGCCATGATGAGTTGGCAGTGTTCAAAAATGCCGGCACACCCTCATTTTGCTTGTATTCTGAACAACAGAGCATAATATTATTTGCCTTTCCCTATTCATTATTGATACGATCGGCTTTACGAGAGTTAATTAAAATGTGCTGTATTGCGCCAAAAAGGAAAAAAGAAAAACCCAATGTGTTGAATTAGCAAATAACAGAGAATTAGTGATAGTTTTGTGATTTAATTAACACAGCTTTATTCCAGTACTGGGCCATCTGGTACCATTTCAAAAAAGGCAGGAACCAACTTGCCTCACTTTCTGTACATCCCTCTTATATGTCATTTGCATTTTGATGAGTCCATTTCTTCTCCCCTTTCAGACAAATGCTCGCTTCACCTGGGAAAGTCTATAAAGAACTAAAGGATGTTTGAGGATGAAAATAGCGATATAAATGGCAGCGATTATTATTATTCCCTGCTCTGCTTCCTGCAGCTATTACATTTTTTAAAAAGGCTGTATGCAAAAGCACAGAGCCAAACCAAATAATGGCTTCTTCTGTTCACAAACAATAACTCCCTTTATAAACTCTTTTGTAGGGAAAGCTGGAATTTCACATCTCCTTTTGCGTATTGCTCTTGCTTTTGATCCCACCACTATCGTTCCCAAATTGTGATATATACATAAGACTGGTTCACCTATGTATGGACATCAGTTTATTATATTCAGTACTTGATTAATCAACATTTGGCAGCTGGCAGATGGACATGTGAACAGCACTGTTTTTGAGGTGAAACTGGGTAATACAAAAGTCTCATTTTCTTAACAAGAAGCCTCCCAGTGGCTGCAGTAGCCACTGATTTCTAGCAGTCCCTGTCCCATTTTCAGCCATGTGAAAAATTGTTGAATGGTGACAATTCGTCTTGGCAAGTTTAGGCCCATTCTTCGGAACTACGTCCCACTGAAATGAATGAGGATCTCAATAATGACCCTGATCCAAAACTACGGGAATGTCCCAGCCAGGTTTTCCCTCTTTATTACAATTTTATTTATTTGTGTGTTAAGATCCCAAGACCTCCCTCAATAAATAAAGACACAATTGACACAAAATTAGTTTAAGGTTATTGGCATAATTTTGGCCACAACTTTATTGATTACAAATCGTGAGTGGTTTGCTGAGGCATTGGTTCCCGACTAGCTGCACCTGACTTCAGCAAGGCAGCACTGACACCTGGACTCCGGCAGACGTCGGTAAGGGAAAACATCCTGGGGGAGCATTGGACCAGGTTCAGACTCAAACTCACCCCAAATTCTCCCAGGGCCTCTGGTATGGCCCTAACCTCTGGAAGGGGATTGAACAAAAGCAAAGTGAGCTCCTGGATTCCTTTAACGGAATACCCTAGCATTGGAGGGGCAGGCACAGCCTATCCACATCCCCTCCACAACCATTGAACCAATGCCTAACCACCAAACCTTACAAAGTTGTGGTGATTTGCTACATGGCAGGCAAAACCCAAGTGGCACCAGCCAATCAGCCAAATGGGAAAATTCCTACTGGGCACCTGTCCCAAAAACAGACGACCCACGACAGCATAGCAAGGGCATGATGAACCCTAAATATAGGGAGGGTGGACAGGTGATCCGGTGTAGAAAGCGAAAAGAGGAAGCTCTATGCAACGTGCAGTGGTATACATGGGTCCCTCGGTTAATGCATGAAATGATCCCATTGGCCAGATTTACCCCAGCAACCGAGGGACTACCAATTGGGTTGTTGTGGCTATTCAATCACTCCTACCCACAACAGCAGTGAGGTCAGTCTTGATGATCTCACCGCAACACATGCTCTCTGGAAGGAGGACATGATTTAACAAAAGGTATGTGCCACTTAAGTGTTAAAAACAACCCAACCTCTGAGACGTTTGCAAAATATAATGCATTGTTGCATGCAGACACGGGTGTCCTCTTCTGAACTACTGAAAGAGCCCTCAGAGCAGATGCAACACCACAGGAAACTCCACATGTACAACTTGCTTTAGCAAAGGTGAGAGATGGGCCAAAGTCACTTATTCTCGTCATCCAGTCTCCCTCTCTTAAGCTCCACCCCTTTTGCGAGACCTTCAAGGGCCATCTCTCCGGCCTGCAGATGGATACTCCTGTGTGCTCCTTGGCCTCTGCCTGTCAGGAGTCCAGGTTCCCAGCTTGATAACACAGTAAGCGTAGATAATTAAAAAGGAGGGTTTATTGCAAAAACAAACAGATAGCTCTGGACGACTCTAACAAAGCCTCCAGCATCAACACTCAAGATGACCCTTCTGAAGATTCCTTCCGTTGTCTACAGAATAAATTGAACCGTCACCCTTTGCATCTCTTGTATTGCTTCCTGTCTAGCAGCCCTCCCATTCACCTACTCTTTGGACTTAGTGGGTCAGCTCCAACCTCTTCCTGTTCTGAGAGGCTGAGTCTACCCGTGCCTATTTTTGCTTCCTGCGAGCTTTGACTGTGTTCTATCCTGCACTCAGCTACTGCCTTATCAGCCTGCCCTTCAAGTTCAGGAAGAGTCTGCAGCTGCCAGCTCTCCCCTGCCTAACATCTAAGCCTCTCTGTTCCTGGCTGCTTACTGCAGTTGGCTGCAAACTTTTGCTTGGAGCTGGTTCATTCCTGACACTGCCTGATGTGTTTTCATCCTGGTGGGCTAGCAAGGAAAGTTCAGAGGCAGGCACTCACTGCCTCAGGCCAAGGGAAAAATGCCTGTGAGGGTCACAGCTGTGGCTCTGTGGATCCTGGTGCTGCAGAGATCTGGTCCAGGGTGCTCTGCCCACCAGCCTTGGGCTTAGTTGATCGCTGGTCAATCAACATCAGAGTCAGATAACCCTTTCTAGCTTCTTGGTAACTGGTAACTCTGTGGTCTCTGACTCTGTATTTTGATTGCTGCTTGGTTTTGGTGCCACAACGGCAGAGGATACATGCATAGAGCTGCCCCTGACTATCACAATGAACAGAGAAGCTCTTGTGCATTGAAATTCTGTGTGCATATCAGAACATCTCCAGCATTCAAGGAGTCAGTGGATAGGAAGTGTGTTTAGTACGGGGTTGTTAAATTTAGAGATTACAGCTGTTCTAAGTGATGATACCATTGTGCTTGACAGATGGGGCTTCTTGAGCTGTATCAATCTTTCCTCTTCAAACTATTTCTCTATGTGATTCCCATTTCCCCTGCCCCTGGAGAAACAACCCATATTTGACCCACAAAAAAAGTAATCAGAATAATATGCTGCAATTAAGCAAATGTGTGCAGACTTCATTTTTTTCTGATGCAAATTTTCTGGTAATAGAAATGGCAGTTCTTTAGCGCAGGGTACTAAACTCTGTGTGATAATAGTATATTGTGTCTGATTAAAAACAAGATGGGTAACTCTAAAAAGCCGAATCTGCTATTCAGCTCCTTGGGGGACTGTTAAAATAGATGGCTGCTCAGCTGGTCCAGCTTAGAGGTCGAAAGGAGGTACCATTTGTGGTTACCATTTCAGTTCTGAGTTACTCCTTTAACAGCTCTAGTACATTTTTTTTTTGTACAGCTAAGTGATATTGATCCCTCTCTTTCTTTTTCTTTCGATGATTCCTATTGGCAATCAAACTCTTCACCTATTGCGAGGATCAATAAGCTTTTAGTATATCTGCACAGCAATTCCAGGGACGTACCAAACACTGAGAGAGCACCTTTAGAAACCAAGACCAAGCAAGCAGGACCTGATTAATTAAAAGCCTGGTGAAAAGCAGAGATAGATCCTTCATTTATTTGTGAGTTCTGGACATATATTCCATTTGGGTTGGGGGGGGGTTGTTTATTTTATACTCCACCTTTAAGCCAAGAAAGTGATGTAACAATGGAAACCATCATGAAGATCCATTCTAAAAATGGGCAGGTGACTAGAAATCACAGATCCAGTTTCATGGCTGCTGTAGATTTCTCCTTTGCAGTTTTTATTGCTCCTGCTGCAGCCGGCTTGGCTAATTTATTCTATGTATTTTTAATTGAAGCCAATTTCAGAACCTTCATGAAATATACAGTTAGTATTTTGATGACTGCAGAGGCCCATTCCTGTACCTTCTACACAATAAAAGGAAGTTTCTCCAAGTTTCCGGCAGGCCTCTGTTGGGACTTAGTTGTGTGGAGAACTTGGTGTGATCAATACCTGGAAATGAAGAGGTGAGAGGGTCTTAGATGTTAGGCCACAGCTCTCATCTCCCCATCTGCCTGCTAACAGCTGGTGGTTTCTATGGCATACATTCCTGATAATAAGAACTTTCCTCCAAAAAGCACGTCCACACAAAAATGAACCCGATAACACAGATTAACAAAATACTCACATCTGTTCACAATGGCTGTGTCAGACATTTGTTGGATATCTTCCAACTGATTATCTGGTCAGGAGGCCATGTTTGACCCTCAGAAAAAGAAGAAGAAATAAGAAGAGACTCTAGGGTCCTGGGGAGCCTGAATCATTTCCTGGTGGGAGATGTGGGGAGGAGAGGAAAATTTTCAGCTAAAGACTCCATAGGTGGTGAGTACCAGCTCTGAACATGAAGACATTGCATCTTTCTGCCTCCTCTGAAGTTATTTGCTCAAGTTACCTTTGGAGAAATTGAGGAAAAGGTTGTTTCATCATCTTCTCAGCCTTTGTGTCATGGACATCATATTTTTTGCTATGCTGTTTGTAACAGTCAAGGTAAGGAACCAAAATACTGTGCATATCTCTGTGCATACTTAGTCTCAGGGGAATATAGAACAGGTATCCATTAGTGTGGGACGCGGGTGGCACTGTGGGTTAAACCACAGAGCCTAGGACTTGCTGATCAGAAGGTCAGCGGTTCGAATCCCCACGACGGGGTGAGCTCCCGTTGCTCGGTCCCTGCTCCTGCCAACCTAGCAGTTCGACAGCACACCAAAATGCAAGTAGATAAATAGGAACCGCTCCAGCGGGAAGGTATACGGTGTTTCCGTGCACTGCTCTGGTTCGCCAGAAGAGGCTTAGTCATGCTGGCCACATGACCTGGAAGCTGTACGCCGGCTCCCTCGGCCAATAAAGCGAGATGAGCGCCGCAACCCCAGAGTCGTCCGTGACTGGACTTAATGGTCAGGGGTCCCTTTACCTTTATCCATTATTGTAGTAATCTGCTGATGACAAATCAATACTTTCCACTGGTTTCTAACATGGAGTTCACTTTTTTCCCATAGTTGCTGCACACTGATGTTTTCATCAAGCTACCTACCAAAATCCCTTTTTCTAGTCAGCCATTGTTCCTCAGAAGCCATCAGTGTATCTGCAAAGCCAGGTTCGTTTGCTCTAAGGCTTCTTAAGAAAAGCAGCCTTACAGGTCAAAGGAAGACCACTGCAGGGCCTACTTTGGACCCAAAGGCTGAATGTTCCCCACCACTGGGTAAACGGAACAAGTTTCATTGTGGATCAGTAACTGGATAACAAAAAGGGAGTAAAGAGAAGGAATCAATGAGCTTTTCTCACAATCGAGAGATGTAAAGAGTGGAATCTTCTCAAGATCTTTGTTGGACAGCATGCTTTTTGCCTTGTTAATAAAGTACCTGGGGTTCGGAGTGAGCAGTGAGGGGACCAGGTTTGCTGATGCTGTCAAATTTATTCAGGGTGATAAAAACCAAAAAGGATTGTGAGGCCTTCTAGAAGAATCTCTCCAGTTTGGGTGAAAATGAAGTAAAAATGGCATTTGTGGTTCAAAAGAGCCTTTGCATGTACACTGATGGCTTCTATTATTTATTTATTTATTCACTTTTACACATCAAACAAAAAAAGAAAACAAATATCCACACTGATGCTTCTGAGGAGCAGTGGCTGACTAGAAAAAGAGATAGTGGTTGACAGTTTGATGAAAACATCAACTGAGTGTGCTGCAACTATGACAGCCTTTGGTGAGGGGCTTCATCACAAGCTTTTGAAAGTATAACCACACAATGTCTTATTGGATCACACCTACCAACATGTTTGTTGATACTTTCAAGGAAATCTAAAAAGTTGGTGAGACAGGATTTGCCTTTCTGGAAGTCATTTTGATAATTCTTCAGGAAGGTTAGTTATTCCATGTACACAATGACTTTATCTTCAGTAGTGCTTTTCACCAATCTGCCTGAAAGTGACTTTAAGATAACTAGTCTGTAATTTCTTTCTTTCTTTTTTAAATGGTGTTACATTGACTCGTTTCCTGCCCTCTGGTATTAAGGGTGATTTTAGGGACAAAGTTACATATTTTTGTTAGACTATCAGCAATTTCACATCATGGTTCTGTAAGAACTCTCAGGTAGATACAATCTGGACCCAATGATTTTGTTAAGCTTCTGGCTGTTATGTGCAAATTAAAAATTACCTCTTATCACTATTTGCCTCAATTTTTCAGACTCCCCTCATGTAAAGTCTGTTCAGGCGTTGTTATCTGTCCTAGATCTTCTGCACTGAAGACAGATGCAAATAATTCATTCACCTTTTCTGCAATCTCCTTTTCCTCCCTTAGTACAGCTTTAGCTTCCTCATCTTCTTATAGTCTAACTGCTTCCCTAACCATTTTCCTGATCCTGATGCATTTTTATATTTCTTTTTAGTTTGTCTTAATTTTTTTTAGTGATATGTCCCTCATATTATTTTCCTTCTCTCTTTTATCCCTTCTTGCTTGCTTGCATTTGTTGTTGTTTAGTTGTTTAGTCGTGTCCGACTCTTCGTGACCCCATGGACCAGAGCACGCCAGGCACTCCTGTCTTCCACTGCCTCCCGCAATTTGGTCAAACTCATGTTGGTAGCTTCGAGAACACTGTCCAACCATCTCGTCCTCTGTCGCCCCCTTCTCCTTGTGCCCTCCATCTTTCCCAGCATCAGGGTCTTTTCCAGGGAGTCTTCTCTTTTCATGAGATTGCCAAAGTATTGGAGCCTCAGCTTCAGGATCTGTCCTTCCAGTGAGCACTCAGGGCTGATTTCCTTAAGAATGGATAGGTCACCTCATCTGTCTCCTGAGAAATCTCTATGTGGGACAAGAAGCTACAGTTAGAACTGGATATGGAACAACTGATTGGTTCAAAATTGGTAAAGGAGAATGACAAGGCTGTATATTGTCTCCCTGCTTATTTAACTTATATGCAGAATTCATCATGTGAAAGGTGGGGCTGGATGAATCCCTAGCCAGAATTAAGATTGCTGGAAGAAATATCAACAACCTCAGATATGCAGATGACACAACCTTGATGGCAGAAAGTGAGGAGGAATTAAAGAACCTTTTAATGAGGGTGAAAGAGGAGAGTGCAAAATATGGTCTGAAGCTCAACATCAAAAAAACGAATATCATGGCCACTGGTCCCATCACCTCCTGACAAATAGAAGGGGAAGAAATGGAGGCAGTGAGAGATTTTACTTTCTTGGGCTCCATGATCACTGCAGATGGTGACAGCAGCCACAAAATTAAAAGACACCTGCTTCTTGGGAGAAAAGCAATGACAAACCTAGACAGCATTACTCCTCCCCCCCCCAAAAAAAAGATTGTGTTCATCTTTCCATTGATATATAATTTTATGGTATTACTTCCAAAAAAATGGTGTTATGAGCCATCAAACCTTGGAAATACACTTTTCCCAAAAGGTTTCCACAATTTTGGCCATCTCTCTCTCTCTCTCTCTCTCTCTCTCTCTCTCTCTCTCTCTCTCTCTCTCTGTGTGTGTGTGTGTGTGTGTGTGTGTATTCTAGCTCAGCTTCTGTTATTGCAGTTTTGACTACTACCTCCCTCACCCAAGCATTCTGGAGAGATTTCACCATTGTTTTCTTTCAATTTCCTTTTTACTAGTCCCTTCCTTTTTTGAGAATAAGCAGACCATATTTAAAAATGCTCACTTGCAATTGTTGGCAGCATGCGTACTGCTCTGTACATACCTGGGAATACCTGCCGAACAGATGGTAAGTGAAGTCAGTTTGACATCAGATCACCTCTTTGTGTGAAGGAGAAATCTGTATTCAGTCTCTCTAACACTTCTGGGAAAAAATGATTGGCATCATGAAAGCTAAATGGACCTAATATCTGCTATGGTGTGGATAACTTGATCAAATCCAGTAAGGTTCATCACATGCAGCTCTGCATGTGGTTTGTATGAATCATCAAGCAAGAGACATTTTCTTCATTTTACTTCTACTGCACATACAGAAGTAAGGAGAACAATATTCATATTTCTATACTTTACAATTCTCTCTCTCCCCTCAAATCAGTGGGAGTTAAAGTTATTGCCTGTTTATTTTTTACATATATACCGGTATGTATATATTGGCCCTAGCCTATAGTATATACATATACTATAGATTTTTCAGTAAGCACAACTGGATCCTAGATACACAATACAGAATGGGTTGGGTTCAGCACAGGTGGTTATTTTTGTTTCCTTCTCAGGTTCTTATTGCTTGTCATATTGGAGGAGGAGGTAATGTTTTATAGGAGTATAAAAATGAAGCATTTTAGCCATAGGTGGTAAGTATCTGAGAGCAATATCTTCCCTGCAGCCTAGAAGCACTACATTAAGTTAGGCTTTATAAGTGGGAATGGTTTAACAGCTGTAGTTCTCAATACATACTTGGTTTGTGCTCTATAAAAGCTTAGATCTTTCTTTTGCGTTTGATTCTTGTTGATCCTAGTGGTGCGCAAAACAAGGAAAAACAAAGGCAGACAATCTTAATTTTGATCTCCAGGTTCTCATCTGAAGATAACTAGGAAAAAATGAACCTCAGCAATGCCTCTACTAAGATATGGAAGTCATGATGAGAAAAACATTTACTGCAAAGTCATAAATGTGGAGAAAAAAAGTTCCTGTACTTTTTTAAAAAAAGAAAGAAAATGTGTTATGTATAGTTATTATCGTTCTTGTTCATTAAATCTCTATACTACCCTTCATCTGAGGATCACAGAGTGGTTCACAATATAAAAATACAAAAATACATGGCATAGTAACAAACTAAAACAATACTTTCCCCCAGTGTAAATGGCCATAAAAGTAAAGGGTAAAGGGACCCCTGACCATTAGGTCCAGTAGTGACCAACTCTGGGGTTGTGGCACTCATCTCGCTTTATTGGCTGAGGGAGCCGGCATACAGCTTCTGGGTCATGTGGCCAGCATGACTAAGCCGCTTCTGGCAAACTAGAGCAGCGCACGGAAACGCCGTTTACCTTCCGGAGCGGTACCTATTTATCTACTTGCACTTTGACATGCTTTCGACCTGCTAGGCTGGCAGGAGCAGGGACCAAGCAACGGGAGCTCCCCCGTCATGGGGATTCAAACTGCCGACCTTCTGATCGGCAAGTCCTAGGCTCTGTGGTTTAACCCACAGCGCCACCGTGTCCCTGTGAATGGCCATAGATTGTCTAATTAGCCAAAGGCCTGGGAGAAGATAAATGTGTTTACCTGGCCCCTAATGATATGTAATGAAGCTGCCAGATGAGCTACCACAGAAAAAAATCCACTCTAGTGTTGCCACCCTCCAGACACCTCATGGGAGAGGCACATGAAGAAGGGCCTCAGATGATGGTTGCAGGGTTTGCATTGGTTCATATGGGGAGAGGCAGTCTTTGAGGTACAGTCATACCTTGGAAGTCAAACGGAATCCGTTCCGGAAGTCTGTTCCACTTTCAAAAATGTTCAAAAACCAAATCACGGCTTCTGATTGGCTGCAGGAAGTTTCTGCAGCCAATCAGAAGCCGTGGAAGCCCCATCAAATGTTCGGGTTCCAAAAGAATGTTCACAAACTGGAACAATCGCTTCCGGGTTTTGGTGTCCGTGAGCCAAAACGTCCGAGTTCCAGGGCGTTCAGGATCCAAGGTACGACTGTATTGTGGTCCGGAGCCATTTAAGGCTTTATGCATCAAAACTAGCACTTTGTATTGGACCCAGAAACTAATTGGCAGCCAGCGTAGTTGGCCCAGGTTGGCATTATATGCTCAAACCATCTTGCCCCAGTGAGCAACCTGGCTGCTGAATTTTGCACCAGCTGATGTTTCCAAACCATCTTCAGAGGCAGCTACACATATAGCACAATGCAGGAATCCAACCTACGGGTTGGGTTGGGACCCAAATGATGATGAAACCTTAAAAGTGTTTCAGGGCCCTGATAGCTGTTT
Organism: Podarcis cretensis; assembly: GCF_951804945.1. Classification (NCBI taxonomy): domain Eukaryota; kingdom Metazoa; phylum Chordata; class Lepidosauria; order Squamata; family Lacertidae; genus Podarcis; species Podarcis cretensis. The sequence goes on from NC_137170.1 coordinate 125,569,859, forward strand.
TCACAACTGAGAGGCCTTCAGGAAAGTCTGTCTCTTTCAGGCAAAGGACCTTCACAGTAGTTGTGTCTGCCCTGTGGAACACTCTCACAGCAAAAGTTAAGCAGATAAACAACTATATGACTTTTAGAAGACAACTGAAGGCAGCTCTGTACAGTCGTACCTTGGTTCTTGAACAGAATGCATTCCAGGAGCCCATTTGACGCCCGGAACTGTTTGAAAACCAAGGCATGGCTTCCAATTGCATCCTGCAGCTAATCAGAAGCCATGCAAGCCGTGCCATACATTCGGCTTCTGAAAATCATTTGAAAACCGAAACACTCACTTCCGATTTTCTATCGTCCGGGAGCCAAAACATACAAGTTCCAAGGCGTTCAGCAACCAAGGTACGATTGTACAGGGAAGTTTTTAATGTTTGAGGTTTTATTGTGTTTTTAATATTTTGTTGGACAACCCAGTCAGATGGGCAGCATATAAATAAAATAATAATAATAATAATAATAATAATAATAATAATAATAATAATTTACTCAGTTCCAAGGTGACAGTGTCACTGCAAGGACCCTAAACTACAGAAAGGTGACCAGCATTCTTCCATACGATAGTAATAATTTTTGTGCTACATGGTGTTTTGTAAGCCTTGGTGAAATGTACTATTTGCGAGTGTAATGATATTTGTCAGCTGTTCGGAGCATTTTGTAAGCCTCACAATTCTAATAATATTTTGTGGATTCTGTTGTAACTTCTTCTTACCAATATATTGTTCTTACAGTTATGTGCCCTTCAGAATTTCTTGTTGTTGTTTCCTAGGTGTAACATAATCCCAACAAGCTTTGTTGTGTTACCTACGTTTCATTTCGCCACCATATTGTTTGTGATGATCCTTCCTTTGCCCAGTTTTCCCCATTGTCACATATTTGTGATAGTTGCGTGTCAAGGTCCCCAGGGCCACCCCAATAACTCACACATCACACAGAATTTTGTTGTTGTTGTTTAAGGTTTTTGGCATAATTTTGGCCACAACTTTATTAAAATACAAAAATGTGAGTGGTTGCTTAGGCATTGGTTGCGACTATCTGCCCCCACCATGGGGGACAGACTGACATTCCACACGATGCGAAAGTCAGAAAAGGGGAATACACTTGGGGGTAGCGACAGAGCAGGGAAGCTGCCCTCAGCCCTCCCAAATGCAACCAGGAGCTCACTGCTATGCCCCGAGCCCCCTTGACAGAGTGGACAAGCAATAGTTAGCCCCTGATTCCTTTAACGGAATGCCTTGCAGCAGCAGCATTAGAGGGGCAGGCACAGCCAATCCATGCCCCTCAACCAACCAAACCCTAGACCATTGCCTAACTGCAACCTTACAAGTTGTGACAATTTGCTACGCAGTAGGCAAAAACCAAATGGCCCCAGCCAATCAGCCAGATGGACAAAATTCCTACGGGCCCCTGCCCCAAGAGCAGACGACCCCATGACAGGCATAGCAAGGTCAAAGTGAACAACCCTAATTCTAGGGAGGGGGAGATGGGCAATCTGATGCACGGGCGAAAGAGGAAGCCCTAGTCCCATGCAAGGAGTTTTAGCATTTCTGGCTGTCAGTCAACAAATGGCAATATTAACTTCTTCCCAACAACAAGGGAAGCCCAATCACAACAGTGGCCAATGATCAATTAGCCCACCCCACAACTTTGGAGTGTCCTGGCGGCCCCCACCGCAACACGTGCTCTCCATGAAGGAGAACACGCTATTCCATGATCTCACTTCAGATTACCACACATAGACAAAAATGAATAGGTGTCTTTGTATGTGGGAAGAGGGGTGTTTGTTTAAGAATTTAGAATTGTCTAAGAATTTAGAGAATGCCTGGAGAATAGTGATGAATCTGTGGCCATTCACTAAAGTCAGCAGATACTGTGTTGTCCAGGGTAACAAGTTTTAAATAGATTATTTGTGGATTATATGAATAAAACAAGTATAGTAGGCACAGTGGGAAATGTTTTCTCTCTGTGTGTTTAATCAGCTGGGAGAGATTCTTTTTTTTAAAAAAAAAAGAAAAAAATGTAATAAAAAAAGGAAGTTCATGTTTAAATGGGTTCAACTGTTTCTCCTTTAAGAAATGCTTCATATCTTATTTCCATCTGTCCTTTTAAGAAGTTATTTTGATCCTTCACATTTGATGAGTGCTTCCAAAGAGCTGGCAGAATGGCACAGGAAGTGTCAAAATAAATATATACAGAGAAAAAATTCTCACCACCTTTTCCTTTTTTTTTTTTAATAAATATTTATTAGCATTTCAATAATACACATAGACACACACACAAAAAAAAGAAAAATAACAAAAAATACAAAAATTTAGAAAAAGAGAACAATTAAAAACAAATGAAATTTCAATTGTATTTTCATATAACTTCTTTCTTAGACCTCCTCTCCCCTCCCCTTCTTGTATTCCAGTTCAAGTTATTAGTCCTGCAAATCCTTATTACTTAATTCTCAACCTTAATCTTAATAATTTTAACATACTGTAATTTTACCTTTCCTCATTCTTCCATAAAATTATTATTGCATTCCTCATTTTCATTTCATTTTAACCATTTTAGACACCAATTTTAGCTTATCTAATCTTAAACATCTTATACATCATTTCTTATTCTTTAACATATTTCTTAAAGTCAATATTTCCCTTCCATGGCTTTCCCAACTTCCATACAAATATCAAAACAAATTAAAAGTAAGTAATTAAGAATTCTGTACCCTTTGGATTACCAAACTCCAACCCCCCTTTCCCGGTTTGGTCCCCAATAAATGTTCATCAATCAATACTGTTTAACCTGGAGATCTCACGTCCGAGGCTCTCAAGTCACCCTCAGTTCCTCTCTGCCACCTTTTCCCAGTTTCTCATTTGCAAAGAAAATTCATTATTTTGTATCTGGGTCAGGCTAGTGCAATCCTAGAAACCCAGTAGCTTGTTCTCTCCCCTCTCTAACCATTTTAACACTTGCATAACAAGTAAAAGCCTGAGATGCGCATGGATAGACCCAACGTCTCGCTAGAGTTGTGATCTCGTTTGGGGCATTATCTAGAGAAAGAAGAAGGTAGTCTGAACACTGATGGGAAGAAAAACTCAGTGATGACTTAGACATATTGGGGTGAGCTGCAGGGGAAGAAAGAGGAGGCTATAGGAGGAATTCAACGCCAGAATAAGTGCTTGTTCCATCAGTGGGATTTGGGGTGACAACATGTGTGGAAAGGACTATTCTGAGATAGGACCAGGGCTTTTTTATTTTTTTTTATTTTTTTTTTATTTTTTAAATAATTTTTATTAACTGGCCAATCACATCAAATTAAATCACATCATATAAATTCCGAATTACAAAGCCAAATTTTTAAATTTTGTTGGGGGAACCCATACTTCAAGATCCAAAGGGGAATTCAGATCATCTTCTTATTACTGCGTTAATGTCCAAATCAGTCCCAATCAGTCCAAACAAAGTTCATAATTCTATCCAGTCTTATCTTGGTGTTGCCACATCATATCTTGTTCATATAATTTCTCTTTTTCCTTTACGATCTCTTCTGTTAGTCTCCTTAAGCCGATAGCAAGTGTAATAATCCTGTGTGGATTTCCCGTTCCTCCACTAAGTCCAGATGGTTTCCATATATCTCCTTCGTAGATAACATCACTTTATCCATCGTAAATTTTGGCATTTGTCACTCTTAAGTCCCACCGAGGAGTTGATTCACGATATGTAAACAACTCTATTTCTCTCTTTCTCCTCCCAGACCCAAGAGCTCCCACAATGCCTCACAAAATGGCGAACGGCATTTTTTCCTGACTGCGTCACTCCAAAACTCTTAGCTTTCCAGCTTCATCTTGAAACATTGCTTTGGATCGAAAGTTTATCTCCACACAGCCTTAAATCCACAGCTTAAGTCCTTAATTTCTGACTCATTAGGGGAGGGGGATTCTTGTTAAATCACATAAAAAGGTAGAGGCAGGTTTTTCCCCCCCTCCCCCCTCAGTCATTACCGTATCTTGACGTTCTTCTCGTATTTTATTGTTGTCTTGTTATCAGAGATCTCTTCTGTCAGCAGTATTTACTCCCCTTTTTCCTTGATGTATGTGCAATTAATCATGTCCAAATTATTTCTTTTAAAGATCATTGCAACCAGCGGCGCGAATCGGGGACGGCGTCGAGGAGTGCCGAAAATCCCACAGGAGGGCTTTGTGCCTAGTGCCCCCACCCCCACAAATTCAGGGGTGGTATAGGGCACAGCAGGCAAGGGCCGTCCCCCCCATAATCCTGGGGGGGTTAAGGAGGCTAATTACCACCATCATAGCCTCCAAATTACCTCGTGTGGGTCGGAGAGATGTTATTGTCAGCCATCTTCCGATGCGCCACCTAGTGGCCCCCCAGGACCAGGGCTTTTTTTAGCCAGCACTCACCAGAACTAAAAAAAATAGCACTGGCTAGAAACCAACTCCGAAATAATATCCCTTTAGAGGTGTGCCTGTCTTCTTCCACATTATCAAGTTTCACGTGCCAAGTGAAAACATTTTTATTTGCCCATGTTTGATAAATAAGTGATAAATTCCTCATCAGTAATGCATTACTACTACTACTACTACTACTACTACTACTTAATACTCATATTGCCCAGGACAATGATTAATGGGGAATGATTAATCGACTTCAATGTCTGTACACTAATGCGCAAAGCATGGGAAATAAACAAGATGAGCTTGAGCTTTTGGTACAGCAAACTAAATATGACATAATAGGCATCACTGAAACCTGGTGGGATAAGTCCCACAATTGGAATGTAATAATGGAGGGATACAATCTATTTCAGAGAAACAGACCAGACAAGAAAGGAGGAGGAGTGGCATTATATGTAAGGGATGTGTATACCTGTGAAGGGATCCAAGATTTAGAACCTCAAAGCCAAAGTGAGAGCATTTGAGTCAAAATTAAGGGAGAGAAGAATAACAGTGACCTCATTGTGGGAGTTTACTATAGATCCCCAAGCCAAACGGAGGACATAGATGATGCCTTCCTGGAACAGATGGCCAAGCATGCAAAAGGAAGGGAGATAGTAGTAATGGGGGACTTCAATTACCCGGATATTTGTTGGATGTCAAACTCAGCCAAGAGCATAAGGTCAAACAGATTCCTCACTGGCCTTGCAGACAACTTCGTTGTCCAGAAAGTGGGAGAAGCAACAAGAGGAACAGCCATTTTAGATCTGGTCCTAACCAATGTTGACGACCTGGTTAGTGGGGTAGAAGTGGAAGGATCATTAGGCGCGAGTGATCATGCTCTTCTGAAGTTTACTATACAGCGGAAAGGAGCAGCCAAGCATACTAGGACTCAATTTCTTGACTTTAAGAAAGCCGACTTCATAAAACTTAGGGAAGTGCTGGGTGAGATCCCATGGACAGTAATACTAAAAGGAAAGGGAGTTCATGATGGCTGGGAGTTTGTTAAGAGAGAGATAGTAAAAGCACAACTTCAGGCAATACCAATGAGATGGAAACATGGAAGGTGCCTAAAGAAGCCAGGGTGGCTATCTAAAGAACTTTTAACTGAGTTAAGATTAAAAAAGGACGTGTACAAAAAATGGAAAAGGGGGGAAACCACCAAAGAGGAATTCAAACAAATAGCCAGCACGTGTAGACACAAAGTCAGAAAAGCTAAAGCACAGAATGAACTCAGGCTTGCTAGAGAGGTTAAAAGCAACAAAAAAGGCTTTTATGGGTATGTTCGTAGCAAAAGGAAGAACAAAGAAACAGTGAGGTCACTCAGAGGAGAAGATGGTGAAATGCAAACAGGGGACACAGAAAGGGCTGAACTCCTCAATGCCTTCTTTGCCTCAGTCTTCTCCGATAAAGAAAACAATGCCCGACCTGAAGAATTTGGAGCAAATGATTCAGCAGAGGAAACACAGCCCAGAATAACTAAGGAGATAGTACAAGAATACTTGGCTAGTTTAGATGTATTCAAGTCTCCAGGGCCAGATGAACTGCATCCAAGAGTATTAAAAGAACTGACAGATGTGATCTCAGAACCACTGGCAGTCATCTTTGAGAATTCCTGGAGAATAGGCGAAGTCCCAGCAGACTGGAGGAGGGCAAATGTTGCCCCTATTTTCAAAAAGGGGAAAAGAGAGGACCCAAATAATTACCGCCCAGTCAGTCTGACATCAATACCAGAGAAGATTCTGGAGCAGATCATTAAGCAAACAGTCTGTGAGCACCTAGAAAGGAATGCTGTGATCACCAATAGTCAGCATGGATTTCTGAAAAATAAGTCATGTCAGACTAACCTGATCTCGTTTTTTGACAGAATTACAAGCCTGGTAGATGAAGGGAACGCAGTGGATGTAGTCTACCTTGATTTCAGCAAGGCATTTGACAAGGTGCCCCATGATATTCTTGTAAAGAAGCTGGTAAAAGGCGGTCTTGACTATGCTACCACTCAGTGGATTTGTAACTGGCTGACTGACTGAACCCAAAGGGTGCTCATCAATGGTTCCTCTTCATCCTGGAGAAGAGTGACTAGTGAGGTGCCACAGGGTTCTGTCTTGGGCCCGGTCTTATACAACATCTTTATCAACAACTTGGATGATGGACTCAAGGGCATCCTGATCAAATTTGCAGATGACACCAAACTGGGAGGGGTGGCTAACACCCCAGAGGACAGGATCACACTTCAAAATGACCTTGACAGATTAGAGAACTGGGCCAAAAGAAACAAGATGAATTTTAACAGGGAGAAATGTAAAGTATTGCACTTGGGAAAAAAAATGAGAGGCACAAATACAAGATGGGTGACACCTGGCTTGAGAGCAGTACATGTGAAAAGGATCTAGGAGTCTTGGTTGACCACAAACTGGACATGAGCCAACAGTGTGACGTGGCAGCTAAAAAAGCCAATGCAATTCTGGGCTGCATCAATAGAAGTATAGCATCTAGATCAAGGGAAGTAATAGTGCCACTGTATTCTGCTCTGGTCAGACCTCACCTGGAGTACTGTGTCCAGTTCTGGGCACCACAGTTCAAGAAGGACACTGACAAACTGGAACGTGTCCAGAGGAGGGCAACCAAAATGGTCAAAGGCCTGGAAACGATGCCTTATGAGGAACGGCTAAGGGAGCTGGGCATGTTTAGCCTGGAGAAGAGGAGGTTAAGGGGTGATATGATAGCCATGTTCAAATATATAAAAGGATGTCACATAGAGGAGGGAGAAAGGTTGTTTTCTGCTGCTCCAGAGAAGCGGACACGGAGCAATGGATCCAAACTACAAGAAAGAAGATTCCACCTAAACATTAGGAAGAACTTCCTGACAGTAAGAGCTGTTCGACAGTGGATTTGCTGCCAAGGAGTGTGGTGGAGTCTCCTTCTTTGGAGGTCTTTAAGCAGAGGCTTGACAACCATATGTCAGGAGTGCTCTGATGGTGTTTCCTGCTTGGCAGAGAGTTGGACTCGATGGCCCTTGTGGTCTCTTCCAACTCTATAATTCTTTGATTCTATGATTCTAACCCAAAACAACTTACAACCAAACAAACAAAGATCCTCACAAAGATGCATTAAAACCAAAAGGACAGAGAAATACATTAAAAACAACCTGCACACTTCTAAAAGGCCACAGATAGTTGAAGACCTAAGGCCTGGTTAGCTTGGGGGGGTCATATGACACAAACATTGCAAGTGTTTGTTTTAATTAAATGGCTACATTTTGTTTGTGTATAGCTCGTTGTTTTGTTGTTTTGTTGTTGCTATTTTGGTTATATAGCACCACTTTTTTCGTCACTGAGGAAGGGTGAGTTGCAAACAAACATAATTAAATAAAGTAATACAGTGGTACCTTGGTTTGAGAACAGCTTAGTTTATCAACAACTTGGATTAAGAACGCTGCAAACCCAGAAGTAGGTGTTTTGGTTTGTGAACTTTGCCTTGGAAGCAGAACATGTTCTGCTTCCTGTTGAGTAAAGCAACAACAACAACAACAACAACAATTTATTATTTATACCCCACCCATCTGGCTGGGTTTCCCCAGCCACTCTGGGCAGCTTCCAACAGAATATTAAAATACAATAGTCTATTAAACATTAAAAGCTTCCCTAAACAGGTCTGCCTTCAGATGTCTTCTAAAAGTCTGGTACTTGTTTTTCTCTTTGACATCTGTTTTTCTCTTTGACATGTGTAAATTGAGTCCCACGCTGCTATGGGGAAGCACGCCTTGGTTTAAGAACGCTTTGGTTTAAGAATGGACTTCGGAACGGATTAAGTTCGTAAACCAAGGTACCACTGAGAATGCATTTTTTGTACATTATTTTTTGTTGCAAAAATTCAAGTCCAAAGGATAATGGCGTTTTGGTTTGTGTAGTGTTTCAGAAAGTGCAGTTTGGGAAGACTTGTGAATGAGAGTAGATTTCTTGCCCATCCCTCATCACAGAGTCTCTGTTGATGAATTTCTGCAACCTCTAAATGGGTTTTTCATCCATTCAGAATTCAAGCTCTGCTTCCCATGGTTGCTATCGTGAATCATTAGGCTCTTTTTCTTTAAATTACCTTTGAACACAGATAACAACAGCTGTAAGATACTCAACCATTTCTGAATAGCTGGGTTGATATACATCTACAAATATAATGTGTGCAATTGCTGGTGCTTGCTAACTTGCTGTATGGAGGATCCATTTATTTCTTTATTTTTAGGGATGCTCTTTCAGTATCATTAAGGTCAGATGATCACATAGGTAGCAGTTGATACCAGGATGGATGTCCTATTTAAAAGTCTATCTCGCTTTCTCATTACCTGTGACACAGCAAACAAAAATATATTGCTATTTGGTCCTCACAGATAGCAGCAGTCATCCGGGGAAGAAAATCCTATCCAATAAGGAATACGCCAGGAACAAATTATAATGTGAATGCTGTGTGTTGACAGAACCTTTATTAGGTTTTGTTGAAGCAAGATTTTTCATTCATGGCCCTTTTCAGAATGCCCATTGGCCTTTTGTAATATAAGAACCATCATACAGTATGTGGTTAGACCAGAAGGCTATCCAGTCTGGTATTGTGTCTCCGAAAACCAATAAATGAAAAGATGTCAGCAGTATATGTATATACTGTGTATACAGTAACAAGTGTATATGGTAACAAATCGTGTCCTCCATCATGGAGGGTACGTGTTGTGGTGAGATCACCTAAACTGCCTCCCTGTTGTGGGGCAGGACCGTTTGGACAGCCACAACACCCCATTGGTTGCCCCTTGGTTGCTGTGGCAGAAATTTGGCCTGTTGGGTCATCTATTGGCTAAAGGTAAAGGGTAAAGGAACCCCTGACTATTAGGTCCAGTTGTGACCGACTCTGGGGTTGTGGCGCTCATCTCACTTTATTGCCTGAGGGAGCCAGCATACAGCTTCCGGGTCATTTGGCCAGCATGTCACTTCTGGCGAACTAGAGCAGCACACGGAAACGCCGTTTACCTTCCCGCCGGAGCGGTACCTATTTATCTACTTGCACTTTGACGTGCTTTTGAACTGCTAGGTTGGCAGGAGCAGGGACCGAGCAACGGGAGCTCACCCCTTCACGGGGATTCGAACCGCCGACCTTCTGATCGGCAAATCCTAGGCTTTGTGGTTTAACCCACAGCGCCACCCATATCCCTGTCTATTGGCTACCAAGGGGCTATTTAAGGTGCTGCGTGTTGCTGGGAGCTTTCTCTTTCCTGTGACATGCATCAAGTCACCCACCCTCCCGCCCTATATTTAGGGCTGTTCTTTGGACTTGCTATGCCTGTCTGTGTCTATTGTGTCTTTATTTTGGGGGTGGTTTTGGGGGTCTTCACATGCAACATACTCCTGTTTCAATTAAACATTTGACTGAGAAAACCTTTCCAACCTTTTTTATGTGGGGCGTTTGAAGAGGTTCTAGGGAATCAGATACACCACCCAATTTTATGCATGCTTACTCAGAGATATATCTCCAATGGGAATTACTTCCAAGCAAATAGGAATAGGCATCTGCTGCACAACTACAATCCAATTCATATTAATTTGAGTGTAAGCCTGATTCATAGGTGATATATTCTTACGTTACCTGTATTTTTAAATAATGCACGGATTGATTTGTATAATTTGTTAGACACTGGAAAGTTCAATAGGAGTTATTCAAGTAGCCCCTTCTGACTAAAGCTGTTTAGACAATCCAATTGTTTCAATTTTCTGCTTCCTCTGGATGGTGGGTTTTTCTTTGCCTTGGCTGTTGAACTTAATCCATTCTGGAAGTCCGTTTGACTCTCGGAACCATTTGAAAACCAAGGTGCGGCTTCTGATTGGCTGCAGGAGCTTCCTGCACTCAATCGGAAGCCATGGAAGCCGCATTGGATGTTCAGCTTCCAAAAGACATTTGCAAACCGGGACACTTACTTCTGGGTTTGCAGCGTTTGGGAGCCGATTTGTTCGGGAGCCAAGCCATTTGACAACCAAGGTACTACTGTGCTATGGATTATGTTCTGCTTTTACACTGTGTTTGCAATGCTCATTTTATATTTATTTGTTTTATTTTAGCCCAGAGAATGCTTTCATATCATAATGCGGATCAGATACGGTAGTGTTGCCTCGTTGTTTTGAGGAGTATGCTTTTATAGTGAACAGGCAAAAAATAAATGGAAAGAAAAGATAACCTTTGGATGTTCCAAGTGAAAGTGTGTGAAACCCTCCTAGCACTCTCACCAAGTTAAGTAGGCCCCCGTGTCCCTGTTTGCTGGTTTAATTCCTTGCAGATCTTTGACATTACAGTGGTACCTCGGGTTACAAACACTTCAGGTTACAGACTCTACTAACCCGGAAGTAGTACCTTGGGTTGAGAACTTTGCCTCAGGATGAGAACAGAAATCGTGGGCCAGCACTGCAGCGGCAGCAGGAGGCCTCATTAGCTAAAGTGGTACCTCAGGTTAAGAACGGTTTCAGGTTAAGAACGGACCTCTGGAACGAATTAAGTTGGTAACCAGAGGTACCACTCTGATAAAATTTTGGCCCTAAGTTCCCTTCCTGCCATGGATGTCCACTTACCTATGTTTCAATGTACGAAGAAATAGATTCACAATGTGGCTACCTATAATCACAAGAAAAGCCAATATATATATATATATATATATATATATTTCAGATACTGAATAACTTTCCATTGCCCATAACATTTCCATTTTGGTGATTTGCATGCCTTCTATATTGGCATTGATTTTCCATTCCTTCATGTTGTAAACATATTTCAGTACAAATTTCAGGCTATATGTCCTGTAATTAATTAAATTTGCCTCAGACCTTACTGCCTTCTCACCGAGGCTTCTACAGATTAAATAATACATTTGTTAAGCAACTGTAAACAGTTAAGAGTCTAACTATATGTTTTTAGGAAAACACAGGATTCCAAACCCCATGTTCACATAAGAGCCCTACTATGGGGGTGGGGTGAATTTGCAATCTTGAAACACCAAGACAAAGTAAGGCTTAACTCAGGCTTCCTCAGCCTTGGCCCTCCAGATGTTTTGAGACTACAATTCCCATCATCCCTGACCACTGGTCCTGCTAGCTAGGGATCATGGGAGTTGTAGTCCCAAAACATCTGGAGGGCAGAGGTTGAGGAAGCCTGGCTTAACTCTTCCCCTCCAGCCCCTGAAAATGCTCCTTTGTATTTTCCTTCCATCTCCCCTCTTGTTTTTAACACAGCCAGTCTCCAGCTGGGAAATCCATTGCTGTGGGTGTGAGGTGGACACCTTTGGGGAAAACACAGTAGCACCGGAAAAGTGCTACAGTATCTCCTGCAAATGCACCCTGTCCGTGTGTTTCCATTAACTGCAAGCATGGGGTTTATTTGTATATTGTAAAATTGTTGGCTGACTTTTACATTGCTAGCATCGGTTAGAAAATATATGCATCATAATAAGCAGTGGAACAATTACAGCAAGGACAACACAATGGCACTCAATAATAATTAGTGAAGAGTATTAAAGAAAATCAAAGTGTGGATGCAGATATAGCACATAATTTACCCCTTTGTGAGATCTTTTAAAATAAGAAATCTTTTAAAACAAGGCAGATTTGCTGCAATCCTATACACTCTTTCCTGCATGCCCCTCATTCCCCCATATCCTCCAGAAGATTGGGGAACTCCCAGAACAGAATTGGGAGCATTTGGTGAGAGGAAAGGAAGTCCCTTTGGGAAATAATTTTGGGAGATAATATACAATGAATTGGGGAAAAAATGTTTAAAATAACATTTGTTAGAAGACCAGAAGCTTTTTCGTTAGGTATTTTAGGACAAGAAAAACAGACATTATTTATGTATATGCTACAAAAGTGGCAAGAATTTTAACAGCACAAAACTGGAAGGCCATCAAAAGAACTACGGCAAAGAAAGCTGATGAACTATACAGAGTTAGCAAAGTTAACAAACAAACTGTGTGAAAAGGACAATGGTGATTTTGAAGAAGAATGGGAACTCTTTACAATATATTTGCAAAAACAAAAAAAATGAACTCGTTGGCAGGATTTAAATAAACATTTACAATTTAATTTATAAAGAACAAGAAGTATAACAATATGATAACATAGCATTATATACGAACAGCAGAATGTATCATCTAATGTAATAAACCAGAAATGGAAGCTGAGGGAAGTCAACAGGGAGGGGGGAAATTGGAAAATGAATGTTTTGTAATGATATTGGATATTTGTTATGAGAAAAGAAAATCAATAAAAACTTTTTTTTTTAAAGGAAGTCCCTTTGTGCAAGTACAGGTCTTGAATGCATCTAATGTGGAAGAATTAAATGTAGTATTTAAAACATGAAGATGCAAAGGGAAGCTTCCCCAAAACTGGCGTCTAGAAGTCCAGTTTTGTGGGAAAGAAAAGTAATCTCAAATGGGAAGAAGACGGTTAAATTCCACCTCTCTTTCTTCATATGTATGCACATTGTTGCTTATAAGATCAGGATTTGAAATACATTGTTCCAAATCTTTCAAGATCAATATAATAAACCTCTACACAGCACTCTAAATGTAATAGTTTTCTCTTGCCATTGTTTCCTATTATTGCACATCTCTGATAAATTGTTTGTAGTATGCTTGTGAAGTCTTCCATTTGCAAAGGTAGGCCTGGAAACTTTAATACCATTCCATTTTTCTTTGGAATTGAGTTATCTGGCTTTTTAAACAAAAAACAAAAACCTGATAACAAATGTACTCCTACTTATCATCCATTATCCTGCCCTTTATATATGTTAGACCTGATATTAAAACAGTTGCTATGTGAACTGCACAACAATAATAAATACCCTATTATTCATTTCCAAACTTTAAATAGCTCCGATTAAAGAAAACCCTTTAAATGGAGACAAAACATCAAACTGTTGAACAGTGCATTGTGATCCTTTGTGAAAATAAATCCAGCTGCATCGTTGTTCAGCTAGAAGGGCAATCGGATGACAGTGAGAACAGGTTCGCGCTTGGTCGTCTTAATGAGGGATCACAGAGACAGAGGCCTCTCTGTACCTGTAGTGGTCACTGCTTCTGACAACACCACTGCTCATACCTTGAAAATCCTCATTCCGCCCCTGACTTCGGGGTGATCTCCCATTGCTCGGTCCCAGCTCCTGCCAACCTAGCAGTTCGAAGTATGTCAAAGTGCAAGTAGATAAATAGGTTTCCATGTGCTGCTCTGGTTTCGCCAGAAGCGGTTTAGTCATGCTGGCCACATGACCCAGAGGCTGCCTGCGGACAAACGCCGGCTCCCTCAGCCAGTAAAGCGAGATGAGCACCACAACCCCAGAGTCATTTGCAACTGGACTTAACTATCAGGGGTCCTTTACCTTTTTATCACACACCCCTGGCTCACTATTTTTTTTAAAAAAAAGTCTTAAATGATGTAACATTTCATCACAGTTGAGATGCTCCAGACCCTTGATCCTTTTCACTGCCTTTTGCTGAACTTTTTTTCCAGCTCTGCAATATCCTTTTAGAAGTGCAGCAACCATAACTGTACACAAGGCTAGCTGCACCACAGATTTGTATAGCAGCATTACGATAGTGGCAGTTTTATTTTCAATCCTTTTTCTAATAATCCCTAGCATGGAATCCACCTTTCTCACAGCTGTTGTGGCCCATTAGATTATATTTCTAAGCCAACAATCCTTTATGAACCAAAGATTCATTTCCTGGTCGGTCACAAAAGGTCCGAACCTTATCAGTATATGTGTTTCAGGATTGGGGGAGAGGGGTATTTTACACTGACTTATGTTGAAATGCATTTGTCAGTTTAATGCCCGTTCACCCAATTTGGATAGATTTATTTTTTTAATACCTCGGTTCCTTTTTGATTTAACTACTGTGAATAATACGGTGTCATTAGTAAACTTGGTCACAGCCCAACTCCTGATTATTTAGTGACGAGTTACTTGCCCCAGTACACAGCTTGCCCCAGTACACATCTTTTAGAGACCCAACTTCTTATAGCTCCCCTTTGGGGAACTGTCTATTTATTTGACTCTGCTTTTCTCTCTTTAACCAGTTACAGATCTGCTAGCAGACCACTCCCCTTATCCAACAACTGCTAAGTTTACTCAGGAGTCTTTGGTAAGTACCGTATTTTTCGCCCTATAGGACGCACTGGCCCATAGGACGCACCTAGTTTTCAGGGGGGGAAATCAAGTAAAAAAATATGATCCCCCCCCCCCCGCAGCTCTGGACCTTCTCCCTGCTTTTGTGGGAGGTGGCGGAATGACTCCTGCGGGCTTTTCGACCAGGAGGGAGAAGGGACTGAAACGGCCAGTCAGTCCCTTCTCCCTCCTCGAGGAAAAGCCCCCAAGAGCGGCACGCTCTTTAAAGGATGCGTGGTTCCTGCGGGCTTTTCTAGGAGGTGGGGGAATTCACCCCCCCCCGTAGAAAAGCCAGCAGAAGTCGCGGAGCCCCTTTAAAGAGCACACGGCTTTCCCCCATCTCCTGCAAAAGCCCACAGGAGGGTTGGAGAGTAGCGGGAAGGCGTCGTGCGCCTTCTTGCTGCCCCCCATCCTCTGGGGCTGGCGATGGGGGAAGCGCTGCTTTCCCCACCGCCAGCCTCAAACCGGGTTGGAGAGTAGCGGGAAGGCGTTGTGCGCCTTCCTGCTGCCCCCCATCCTCTGGGGCTGGCGATGGGGGAAGCGCTGCTTTCCCCACCGCCAGCCTCAAAGAGCAGACTCTCCTGGCTTCAGCGGAAGCAACGCGAAGCCTCCGGAGCGCAGGCTTCGGAGGCTTCGCGTTGCTATCGCTGAAGCCAAGGAGCCTGCATTCGCCCCATAAGATGCACACACATTTCCCCTTCATTTTTGGAGGGGGAAAAGTGCGTCTTATAGGGCGAAAAATACGGTAACTGTATCAAAAGCTTTTTGAAAGTCCAAGTCCCCCCTCACCAGGAAAGGCAAGATGTTGATGAGGTCCAGGCTGGTGACCTTGCCCCCATGCGGGGAGGCTACTGCTGTGGCTTTGCCCCAACTGGCGAGTCACTTCTGTTCAACTCCAACATTACGAAGCAGCTTGGAGCAAAAGTTGGCTGTGAACACGTCACTGGAAAAGTTTTTAAATACAGTGGTACCTCGGGTTACATATGCTTCAGGTTACATATGCTTCAGGTTACAGACTCCGCTAAACCAGAAATAGTACCTCGGCTTAAGAACTTTGCTTCAGGATGAGAACAGAAATCGAGCTCCAGCAACGCGGCGGCAGCAGGAGGCCCCATTAGCTAAAGTGGTGCTTCAGGTTAAGAACAGTTTCAGGTTAAGAACGGACCTCCGGAACGAATTAAGTACTTAACCCGAGGTACCACTGTATAGCAAAATCCTTTCAGGGGCACACTGGAAAAATCTCTTTTTTATAAACCTGATCCAAATAAAGCAACAGGTTTCTAGATGTTTTCATGTATGCAAAACGGTGGAGCTACTGCTTTACTCAACGTTGCACGATTAAGCTAATTACAAGGAGCACAGAAGAGTATGCAATTGTCTGCTCAGCAAAGGGGTGGGGATCAATGATAAGCTGCAGTCCAACCATAGCTGTCTACTTTCAGATTTGAAAATAAGGGATCAGTAGCCTCGAAAATAAGGGATCAGCAGCCTCACCTGTCCCGGGGACAGTACGGGATATCTAACAATCCGGGATAGCAGCGGGAAGCAGCGGGAAACAGGAATAAGGGAATTTCCCACAAAAAAGGGAAGGTTGGCAGCTATGAGTCCAACACTGTGTGGAACAGCAAGTCAGTCAGCACTTCAAACATTTATGCTAGGATGTGATCTAGTCATTTGGAAAACTATATCTTTGAAAAATTGTATATTCATTTGTGCAGATAAATGGTACACAGAGAATTAACGTTGCTTAAGGAATTCAGGCTTTGTGAACTCTAACTGAACTAATCCTTATAGCCCAGAATAATGTGAAGGTCAGAACTGACAGCACAATCCTAACCATGTCTGCTCAGAAGTAAAGGTAAAGGTAAAGGTACCCCTGCCCGTACGGGCCAGTCTTGACAGACTCTGGGGTTGTGCGCCCATCTCACTTAAGAGGCCAGGGGCCAGCGCTGTCCGGAGACACTTCCGGGTCACGTGGCCAGCGTGACATCGCTGCTCTGGCGAGCCAGAGCCGCACACGGAAACGCCGTTTACCTTCCCACTAGTAAGTGCTCCCTATTTATCTACTTGCACCCGGAGGTGCTTTCGAACTGCTAGGTTGGCAGGCGCTGGGACCGAGCAGCGGGAGTGCACCCCGCTGCAGGGATTCGAACCGCCGACCTTTCGATCGGCAAGCCCTAGGCGCTGAGGCTTTAACCCACAGCGCCACCTGCGTCCCTTCTGCTCAGAAGTAAGTCCTATTTAATTCAGTGGGGCCTTGGTAGTAATAATAATAATAATAATAATAATAATAATAATAATAGCCTCTGCTCAGAACTTAATCATCCGAAAGAAAGTATGTGCTCCTTGACAACAGCCTGTTCAGTAGTTTTCACTAAAAGTTGGAAATAAATCTACAATATGCCTGGAGAAAAACTTGAGAAAACGGGGTCAATTTTTGGTATATTTTATACTTGATGTACCTGTGGTAATTTGTATCAGATCTGTTCGAAATTTGGCACATCTGTAGACCTTGTTAAGCTATTAGCTAAACAGGTGCCATTTTTATGAATTATGGTATGTTGAGAGTTATAATGGTGGGACTTTGTATTTGCTACTCACCTTAACCATATGGGAATGATGCACTATAGTTTCACAAAAAAGTGCAAGACAAAAACGTATTTTTAAGTAAGAAGCAAAATTAATGCTGACACCTTAACATTAGCAGCATAGTATGTGCTAACAGTGTTCATTCATTTGTATGTATGGACTAGTAAATCTTCTTAATGCTTTGAGATGATAAAGTAAGCATAAAATGAGATTCATTGCCAAGGAGGTGTAAGTGCATGATGAACTCACTGGCGGTGAAAATGTTGGGTGCCTACCGCAAGGTAAAATATATAACATTAGATGCAATTACGAATTTATGACATGTGAAGGAAAGGAATTGGGTTCTTCTATCCAAAGGGCTAGAAGATTAAGTAAATAACTGGGAATATTCAATCAGCAAATGTATCACACAATAGGAAAGAATGGGAAGAGACGCCCTCCATCTTGCTTGGGCAACAAGAACCAATCCATGCCTTTTATTGCCTGATTACCATAAAGGTGAGCAGATGGGGCATGGGGTTCTCAGCACCATCCATGCTGGTCAGCAATCTGTGGCAAAAAAAAAAAAAAAAACTTCACCCTTCCTACAGCTCCTTGAGCCAGCATCAAGAAGTAACTTGTAACTTCAAGCCATTGGTTCAGGTCCTACACTCTGGAGCACAAGAAAACAAGCCTGCTCCATCTCCCATGTGATAGCCCTTTAGACACTTGAAGTTGGCTATCAACTCCCTCAACTGTTCTTCATAAGGTTTGGTTTCCAGACCCTTGGTTCACCTTCCACTGCATGCATTGCAACTTGTCGTCATCCTTCTTAAATTGCAATATCCAGAACTGGACACAGTACTCCAAACGGGGTCTTTCCAAGCCAGAAGAAAGTGGTACTAATGCTTTGCTAGATCTGGACTTTGTACTTCTGTTGATGCAGCCAAGGATACCATTAGTAAGTGCTTACCCAGTGGAGGCTGGTGCCTGTTGGGACTAGTAGGGTAGAAGGCAGGGAGACAAAAGAGTCAGCAGAGCAATACCTCGTGACAGGCAAACCCAAGTAGTTTTGTCCTGCTCCTCCTCCCTGTTGAATTCTTCAAGGGCAACATTGAGGTTTAAGGAGGAGGAAGTTGACAGTCAAGGCCATCCTAGGACTGGGTATAAGTAAGAAAGCAAGCAGGCTGAAGGCAGATGGAGGTTGATGGGGCAGATAAAAGGTAAAGGTAAGTTAAAGGACCCCTGGACAGTAAAGTCCAGTCAAAGACGACTATGGGATGCAGTGCTCATCTCGCTTCAGGCTGAGGAAGCTGGTGTTTGTCCACAGACAGCTTTCCGGGTCATGTGGCCAGCATGACTACACCACTTCTGGTGCAACGGAACACCAGGATGGAAACCAGAACACATAGAAACACCATTTACCTTCCTGCCACAGTGGTACCTATTTATCTACTTGCACTGGTGTGCTTTCGAACTGCTAGGTTGGCAGGAGCTGGGACAGAGCAACAGGAACTCACCCCTTTGTGCAGATTTGAACTGCCAACTTTCCGATCAGCAAGCCCAAGAGGCTCAGCGGTTTAGACCACAGTGCCCTATTTGCTCCAGTGGACCAGCCTGATCACATCTTGAGATGACTGCATGGAGATCAAGATCAAGGCTAGTGGGCATGATCCTGCCCTCCAACCAAGCATTCTTTTGTAAATAGATGGATGGATGGGCAATCCTCCAGAGGAGGAATGTTCTTCTAGTGATAAATTAGGTTTCAAGGCTGTGGCTTTTTCCCACTCAAGTAGTAAAACAAGGTTGATGATTGTTTTGGTTTGCTTGTTTCTATCATTGTTAGGTAGTCTCCCACCAGTACGCCTTCAAAGCTGATATCTTGATTTATTTTGCTGTCACTTTTGACTTTTGCTTTCTTTCTGGAACTAAAACCGCTAATGTTTACAATGAGCTTGACTGAACTCGGAACCTCTACTCTCAATTGGCTACGCATCAAAAGTGAATCTTTGTAAAAGGGTTTGGCTGGATGCTAGCATTGAAGATTTGCTCTGGAGAAAAGCTGACCTGTGTTTTTGAGGGAGCCTAGTGGAATTGACAGCCTTTCCTGTTAGATTGCTGTCTGAAAGCACCAGGGACTCCTGCAGTTGCCTAGCTGGTAATGCAGCTGCCACATATTTTAAAGCAGCAAATCTTCAAAAGTTTAAATGTTTGGCCCCAGGAGATCCCAGGAGAAGCCCACTACTTGTACAATGGAGAAATGATTAAAGTACCACAAGGAAAAGAGCAGGAAAGAAAGTGCTATGTCAGGCTCAGCTGAAAGCAAACACACAATTTATCAGCGGTTGCACTGGAACTTCAAAGCAGCATGCAGAATGGCAGTAGAGCTCCTTGATTGCTATGTGTACTGATAATCTGCTGGTGTGTGTCTGTGTGTGCATTTTCAGTCCTCTATTAAAACCAGGAGGTGGTTTGTGTGTGAGGGTTCTTTAAAAAGTCGCTATCACTAAATCCTTCTCACTTTGACTTGAAATACAATAAGGCAGGAAATTAGGGGATGGTACAGTATGCCAGGGGACGTGGGTGGCGCTGTGGGTTAAACCACAGTGATCAGAAGGTCGGTGGTTCGAATCCCTGCAACGGGGTGAGCTCCTGTTGTTCGGTCCCAGCTCCTGCCAACCTAGCAGTTCGAAAGCACATCAAAGTGCAAGTAGATAAATAGGTACCATTCCGGTGGGAAGGTAAACAGCGTCTCTGTGCACTGCTCTGGTTTGCCATAAGCGGCTTAGTCATGCTGGCCACATGACCCGGAAACTGTACGCTGGCTCCCTCGGCTAATAAAGCGAGATGAGCGCCGCAACCCTAGAGTCATCTACGACTGGACCTAATGGTCAGGGGTCCCTTTACCTTTTACACTATGGATAAATATATTGGGTTGGATTCGGGCTAAGTTAGTTGAACCCCTGCTCACATTAAATCAGTACAGTAGCTTAAAGCCATGACCAACTTCTATTGAATTCAATGGGATCCAAGTATGTTTGGATCTATCTCTTAGCTCAGCTTGGATTGGGGGGGATAACAGGGGATGAATTAAAAAAGGAAGATTACAAACTATTCATGTACGCAACGACTGCCACTAGGATCTTAGTGGCTCAGAAATGGAAATCCCAAGAAATCCCAACTTTAATGGAGTGGCAGACAAAAATGTTTGAATACATAGAATTGGCGAAATTGACTTATAAGATTCGGAACCAAAAAGAAGCAAAGTTTGAAAAGGATTGGAGTAAATTTGTTGAATATATACGGAGTAATTGTAAGAATTTAAAAACTGTAGTAGGATTACTATAAATCTTGTGATGTGGATGGAGTGTAAATAAGAAACTGTAAGAAAAGATTTAAGACATGAAAACCATTGAAGGGATGTAAGGAAGTCCGGGTGCAATAAGGCGCAGGGTAAATAAGAAGACATACAAATTTTTGAATGTAAGAGTATTTGTTTTATTTGTTGTTGTTACAAAAAAGCAATAAAAAGTATTTTGGGGGAAAAAGAATTCAATAGATGTTGTTGTTCAGGGAAGTTCTGCATAGTGATTCTACTTGAAAGCTTCATGTGATTGGAGACCCTTCTTTATCAATGTCCACAATTGCACATGAGTTATACTCATGTATAAATCGAATTCCCATGTACAGGTTCATCAAACAGCATAGGACTGGTTGCAGAGTGAGTAGAGAGTTTGCACACACAATGATACTGGGAGCAGGACTTGTGTATGTTCCCATGTTTGGTACTTGCATGCTCAGTTGAATTCCTAAACAGGACTTGATTACGAAACAACAGAGAACCCAACAATTATATGCCTTGTTATGCCTTATGAACAGAACATGTTTGAATATGTGCAATGCATCGTGGCTGTAATGTTTGATGCTTTATTATGTTTTATATATTCTGTAAGCCACCCAGAATGGCTAGGGAAGCCCAGCCAGATTAGTGGGGTAATAATAATAATAATAATAATAATAATAATAATAATAATCAACTTCTTTTTCCTGTTGGTTTGACAAAAAAAGTGGGTCTCCTGCTTATCTCAGACTCTAAACTTATTGGCAATGCATTTTGACAGGACACATGGAAGGTGCAGGAAAGACTTCACCATCAAAAGTTCAAATTATTGTTAAATTATGAACAATTAAACGACAATTAAAGCCCCTTCTTTGCCATTCATTTTACAACAAATGAAATTATGCCATGAAAAGAGCAAGGAAGAACAGGAAAGGAATTTATGTTTCTACAAGGTGGGTGAAAGTTAAGAGGTACTTTCTCTTATACAAGGATTCTAAAATCTACCCATCTCCTCAAAATTACTGGCTTCCTATAGTTCATTTTCTCCATTAAATGAATGAATGTGGCATGTTTAATTCAGCACTAATGATCCAAGGTAGGTTTACAGATATATCCTTTATACTTAAAAAGACCAGAGGCATCTTTAAACCCAATCTGAATATCATTTTATCTTTCTTTATACAAGTGTGTGTGTTGGTTAAAATGTGTAGCATATGCTATGGGCAGAAGCGGGAAATGTGTGGCCCTCCAGATGTTACTGAACTACAATGCCCATCAGCCCCTGCCAGCCTAACTACGCATTATGGTGACTGGGGCTATTGGGAGTTGTAATTTAATAACATCTGGTAGATCTCAGGTTCCCCAACCCTGAGGTTTGGGTAAGAAACACAAAACAATGAATTCCTCCAGGCGTTTCGTGTTTTATTACAAAAGTTAGTGTTATGTTTCAAGCTTAGGCTCTTCTTCAAGGAAAAAGTGACCACAGTAGAATAGACACACACATCCCAGCCTTCAACTCTGAGCAAACTTTAGGTAGACTTCAACAGAACTGTAATTTTAGAGTAATAAAACAATGGACTCCCATAGGAATTTATTTGGCCTGCATTCTTCAGTGGTATACTCCGTTGTACAGTATAAGAGAGCATCTTCTTATATTGTACAGTCATAATATATGAGCTGCAGGGTACCTACCAATTTCCTTTCTGTGGACTCAAAGTTGACGGTAGATGTTCCACAGTGTTTGACATTTTTTTAGCAGCAGAAGGCAATTCCATCATGTCTTGCTGAACCCTATATTGTTTGCCAAGGGGGAAAATGCATTATGTTTCCCTCCATTATTTGATTTCCTATCTTGTGAGCCAGAAAGCAGAACATAACTTCCTAGCCAACTATGGAAGTTCATGTGCCTACTGGCCTCTTGGGTAAGAGCCAGTGTGGTGTAGTGGTTAAGAGCGGTAGTCTCGTAATCTGGGGAACCGGGTTCGCGTCTCCGCTCCTCCACATGCAGCTCCTGGGTGACCTTAGGCTAGTAACACTTCTTTGAAGTCTCTCAGCCCCACTCACCTCACAGAGTGTTTGTTGTGGGGGAGGAAGGGAAAGGAGAATGTTAGCCACTTTGAGACTCCTTAAAGGGAGTGAAAGGTGGGATATCAAATCCAAACTCTTCTTCTTCTTCTTCTTCTTCTTCTTCTTCTTCTTCTTCTTCTTCTTCGTGAATAGGTTCTAGATATCTTAGCTGGTCATCAGCTGAACATGAGCCAGCAGTGATATGAATGCTTGAAAGGAGAATTCAAACTTAGGCTGCATTAGTCAGACCACATCTGGAGTGCTTGGTCTTGTGTTCAGCACCACATATTCAGCAAGGCATCAACAAATTTGAGTGACTAGGATGGTGAGGTGTTTTTTTAAAAAAAACCAAACAAACAAACCAAGACTAATGAAGACCAGTTGAAAGAGTTGAATATCTTTAACCTGGAGAAGAGAAGATTGAGAGCATGCAGGATAATGGTATTGAAATATCTTAGTCATGTAACAGATGGATCAGACTTGTCGTCTGTTATTCTAGAGGACAGGCCATACCCTTCAACATTTCTCTGATGAAAATAAGGATATCCTATTTCATACTCTCTAACATGTTTTGCTCTTCTTGGCATTTCAATGCTCATTTTTAGTTTTATGTAGCCCTCCAGATCTTGTGGCCCTCCAGCTCCCACCTGCTCCCACCTGCCCCAGACAGCATAGACATTGACCAGGGATGATGGGAGTTGCCACCCAACAATGTCTGGAGGGTTGTAGGTTCTCAAGCCCTACTTACAATAAATAAATAAAGTAAAATTTTGTAAGAATATTATTTTCAGCATATTTCCTCTGTTGTTCATAAATGAAAGTTCTGCACACAGAGTCCCTGTTAATTCAGTGGGGCTTGCTTCGGTTTAAAAATTCAAAGAATCAGGCTGGGGAAAGTGCTATAAAATTATTTTAATTAGCAGGCTACTAAGAAACAAATAGCTACATCCAGGGCATAATTTGAACATAATGTAAGGCAAGCTGCAAGTAAGGGAATATACGCTCTTGTTCAGCACCTTTAAAATCAATAGGACTTGTCTCAGCCAACTGATTATTGAGTTTCTATTGAATTTCATGTCTGAATGTTGATCTAGGCTGCTGTCCAGTAAACAAAGGAATAGTTGGTTTTACTTCAGTAAATGGCACGCAAAAGCCATCAGCTCATGCCTATCGGTCTGGCTGATTCTGCGGGAGAGGAGAGGAGATGGATAGATATATCTACCTATCTGTCATCTACGTATCTGTGGGGGAAAGATAAGGCAGAAAACCTCATGCATTAGGAAATAACAGGAAGATGCAGTAGTGGTTTGCCTCATGAGAAGAGGGTGATGTAATGAAAAGTGAGGATGTGTATTGTCAATCTATCACTTATGCATCAGACACGACATACAGTACTACATCATCTGCCAAGTAAGTGGAAGCACACAGTGAGATGTGTTTATGATATTAAAGACGTGCAGAAGTCTTTAATGCTGTGACATGAGGTAATTCCAAACCATTTCTCCCTAATTTCAAGATTAGTGTCTGCCTTAAAGTTCTTCTTTCACAGCCTTTATATGGGAATGGATGAGCAGGCAGTTCTTTTTCTACCACATGCTGACTAGTGGGTACCAATGGCTACGCAGAGAATAGCAATCCTGCCCATGTACCATCCTAGTACAATGAAAAATGAGGTGCTCAAGACAGAGTGATGGGTCACAGCTTATTGCCCACACAATATATTCCATAGCACAGGCATCCCCAAACTCAGCCCTCCAGCTGTTTTGGGACTACAACTCCCATCATCCCTAGCTAACAGGACCTGTTGTCAGGCTTGGTGGGAGTTGTAGTCCCCAAACAGCTGGAGGGCCGAGTTTGGCTATGCCTGCCATAGCACATGAAGATGTGTGAGAGACTCCTGAGGATCTTCATGAATTCTCTTGATGCTTTCAGAACTTTATTTGAATTGGGGAATCTTCTGGTTAATATGACTGGTGCTCCTGTTGAAGTGCTGGATGATTTGTGAAGTAGACGAGTGGCTTGGACCACTGAGTGACCTCTCCTGCTTTGTAGAGCCTGTAATATGCATCAGAGCAGAGGAAAATGGAAAAAATATATGGTAGAGAGCTGGAATGCAAGGGCAGGAAAACTCCTGATGCATACAATCAAATACAGTGGTACCTCGGGTTAAAAACTTAATTTGTTCTGGAGGTCTGTTCTTAACCTGAAACTGTTCTTAACCTGAGGTACCACTTTAGCTAATGGGGCCTCCCACTGCTGTCATGCCGCAGCGGCACAATTTCTGTTCTCATCCTGAAGCAAAGTTCTTAACCCGAGGTAATATTTCTGGGATAGCGGAGTCTGTAACCTGAAGCGTCTGTAACCTGAAGTGTCTGTAACCTGAGGTACCACTGTACTAGCTCACGATTAAGCCTATTCAGTTGCAACTAAGGCAGAAAAGAAATCTAAATAAGTAATGACTGGTCCCTAAACTCCCCTTCCTGGGACAAGTTCTTGAGTGGGTGGCTGTGAACCAGATCCAGGTACTTTTGGATAGAACAGGGTTCTCAGATCCTTGCGTGGTGCAGCAATAAAACTGTTTGCACATTTGCAAAAGCTAAGCAGGGTCTGGGGTGGTTTCAAATTGGGTGGGAGACTATGTGTCAAGATGCTTGCATTGCAGGGGTTTGAACTAGATAACCCTTGGGATCCCTCCCAACTCTATGATTCTGATTTCAACTGGGATCTAGGCCCAGTTTTGGTATGGAAAATGCCTTTGTCTGATCCCATATTTATCCACCTTTAGGCAGCATGCTGAGACTCCCTGCCCCCTTTCCCCAGGCGTTCATCTATTGAATTTAATGGGATCCAAGCTGAGCTAAGAGATAGATCCAAACAAACTTGGATCCCATTGAAATCAATAGAAGTTGGTCATGGCTTTAAGCTACTGTACTAATTTAATGTGAACAAGGGTTCAACTAACTTAGTCCGAATCCTAGACCCCTGACTTTTAGGTTCAGTCGCAGACCACTCTGGGGTTGCGGCACTCTTCTCGCTTTATTGGCTGAGGGAGCCGGCGTACAGCTTCCGGGTCATGTGGCCAGCATGACTAAGCCGCTTCTGGCGAACCAGAGCAGTGCATTTTTTACCTTCCCGCTGGAGCGGTACCCATTTATCTACTTGCACTTTGATGTGATTTCGAACTGCTAGGTCGGCAGGAGCAGGGACTAAGCAACGGGAGCTCACCCCGTCGCGGGGATTCGAACTGCCCACCTTCTGATCAGCAAGTCCTAGGCTCTGTGGTTTAACCCACAGCTCCACCATTTTAGTAGGGCATGAGATGTGGTGCTGCCTTTTTCCTTTAGCTTTGTTTTTTAAATAAAAAAAAGAATTTATTTGTATAACTGTGCTTTTAGATTTTTATGATTGTTTTTAGTTTGATTTAATTTAAGTTGCTTTGAGTTACTTTGTAAAAAAGTGGCATAATAAAATAAACGAATTACTACATTCTGCCCACCACAGACTACAAACCCACACAACCAGCCATATTGCACAGAGCAGGGGTATCATAAAAAGTGCCTGTGGAACAACTCATTCCAGGTAACACAAAAATATATATTGTAACGGGCAGCAATTGCACACAATAGATATCCACTGGAACTGTGTTGCCTAGACATTGAAACAGAAGATAGTGTAGCAGAAACCTTGACCACATTCATTACTCCATCAAGTTCACAACATCAATTTTAGGTAGAAACAATTTCTTTTTATGGCTAGAATGTGGCTCACTTATACACTCCTCTTGCTTTTGTTTCAAAATATGTTTTTCGTAATGAAACATAAGGACATAAAACTGAACCCTATTGTATCAGGCCATAGGCCATTCTATTTCCCACAATATCATACTGGAGGCCCCCGGGGAAGTCCAAAAGCAGAACATGAATCCAGTAGCACTCTCCCCTCTCACATATTCAGAAGAATATCTCTCTGATACTGGAGGTAGCAGACAGCCATCATAGCTAACAGCCATTCATAGTATTATCCTATATTAATATGTTGTCACCACGTCTTGTGGTAGTAAGTTTCATAGATCAACTAGGCATTGTTAAAATAAATTTTAAAAATTAAAAATAGCACCTTAGAGACCAACTAAGTTTGGTGTTACTAAGGTGCTACTGGACATTTATTTATTTATTTATTTATTTATTTATTTATTTATTTATTTCAACGCTTAAGCTTGGAGGGGCAGGTAATGGCCACACTTCCCCTCCCCCATCATAAGATCAACCAATGCCTAACCTCCAAACCTTACAAAGTTGTGACGATTGTTAGGCGGAAAACAAAAGGTAGGCGGAAAACAAAAGGCTGGTGCCAATCTGCCAAGTGGAAAAATTCCTACCAGGCCCCTCAATGGTGACCAAACGAGGTCCATAGCAAGGCCATCAGTGGCGTAGCGTGGGGGTGCAGGGGGGGGGCCGGCCGCACCGGGCGCAACATCTGGGGGGGTGCGTTCGCCGCCTCCGGAGTCACCGAAGAGCCTCGGGCGCAGGCTGTAGCAGAGCCCCATGTCTCGCGGAACCGACGAGCTGTGCGCGCGTCCGGGCTGAAGGCGTCCGGCAGGCAGCGGCTCTCAGCACTCGCCATGGTGCCTACGCGTCAGGGCTGCGGAGGGCGCGCCAGGCAGCCCCTCCTCACAGCCCCGCCGCCGCCGCCACTGCTGCTGCAGCTGCTGGGCCATGTTGCATTTTCCTCGCCTCTCTGCCCTCCTCCTCCTCTGGGCAAGCGGCGTCGTTTGGGCGGCAGCTCCAGCGGCAACTCGCCTCAGATCACCTGACACGGACCCGCCGCCGCCGCCATAGCTACCTTACCGTAAATACCCCAGCCCAGGCAGCAGCAAGAAGAAGCTGGCAGCGGCGGCAGGTTAGGGGTTAGGGGCACAAATTACTTGCCTTGCCCCGGATTAGGGGGCGCAAATTACTTGCCTTGCCCCGGGTGCTGACAACCCACGCTACGCCGCTGAAGGCCATCATCGAAACCTGCAAATTAGGGAGGGCGGGGAGGAAATTGAGGAAGCGAGCTGGGAGGAAGCTCTCCAGCTCAGGGCTCTGTTTAAATGGGGCCTGGCCAAGCCTCCCCAGCCAGCAGAATGACTGGCTGTCTGATGGTGTGGCCGGGAACCTCCAGGTGATGCGGGACTCTGTCCCCCGCCCCTGGAGGGAAGTGGGTAGCCATGTGGTCTACCGCAACTCCTCCCCACTGTTAAGGGAAGTGAATTTGTTTGGTTGGAGGGGAGGTTGTTGCTTTGCCTGCCCCCTCCTCAGTAAGGGCATCCTTTTAAAGGGATCTGGGGTGTGGATACTGTCCAAAGCCTGGGCATGGGCTAGGGCCATGTCACAGCCCCTACGGGGACCCCACGGGGTGCCACTATCTGACGTAAGTTATAGGGCACCCCCTATTGGTGGTTTACCCTTCCGTGGACTCCCTGCAGACAGGCAGGAGTCAAGATATAGCCTGGCTTCACCCCAATGCCTAAGCCAAACCGCTCACATCTGTAACCAATAAAGTTGTGGCCTATTTGAACCCATAAACCAAATATTCTGTGTCAGTGTGATTTATTGTTCTTCTGGGAACTTTGGGGCTCGGGTGCCTTGGCATGCAATAGAAAAGCCTGTTCTTGACTGAATTTATTGATCAGATAAGTTCATCTGCATAATATACATACAAGCCAAGGGAAACAATCATGAACCTTTATTCTCAAAGGAGTTTTAGTCACTTTGATGGGACAACACACAGAGAAAT
Organism: Podarcis cretensis; assembly: GCF_951804945.1. Lineage (NCBI taxonomy): Eukaryota > Metazoa > Chordata > Lepidosauria > Squamata > Lacertidae > Podarcis > Podarcis cretensis. The sequence goes on from NC_137170.1 coordinate 125,598,268, forward strand.
GCTGACAGGCTTAAATTTCAAGTTGAAGTGAAATTTCATATTGAAAAAAAATGTGTATATGAAATAATACCTTGAATACATTCCACTCCTTAATTGTGTCTAATGGGTATTAAGCACAATTATTCTGAATAGTTGCTGATATATATATTCATTGTGACTCTCTTTAACATAGCTGTTCTTAACAAAGAAAGAAAGATGAGCTTTACATCATATATGAGCAGTGAACCTCTAATTGCAAATGCATTTATTATACAAATCCCGTGGGTATAAAGCACTATTACACTGGCTGTTGTATTACCAACACACTATTATAATCAGCTTCCATTTATCGGCTGCATATGCCACAATCTAATAGCTACTATTAACTAAAACGAAGCTCAAATTCCCATTCCAGTTTTCTGAGAATATTCACCCCCTGTGAAAGTGGGGACCAATTTCCTGCTGTTTTTCTTGCAGGAGTGGGGCATAGAAACTTCTTCAAAATTGTTGGGAGATGGTTGCAGACGTGGGGAAGCCTTTTCAGCCCGAGAAATGCATTCTCTTTAGCACAACCTTCTTTAAACCACATGCCATTGGTTGGTGGGGCCAGAGGGTGCAGTGGGGAGGGCAAAGAATTTAAATTTTGCCTTTGTACGATAGGCTAGCTTGCATGTGAACCCTTCCCTATTGTCCATAGAAACTGTTTTCTTCCTACTCTCTCTTCTAGTCATTGACTGAAATAAATATACAGTGGTACCTCGGGTTAAGATCTTAATTTGTTCTGGAGGTCCGTTCTTAACCTGAAACTGTTCTCAACCTGAGGTACCACTTTAGCTAATGGGGCCTCCCACTGCCGCCGCACGATTTCTGTTCTCATCCTGAAGCAAAGTTCTTAACCCGAGGTACTATTTCTGGGTTAGTGGAGTCTGTAACCTGACGCATCTGTAACCTGAAGAGTCTGAAACCCGAGTTACCACTGTACCGTATTTTTCGCTCCATAAGACACACTTTTTTCCTCCTAAAAAGTAAGGGGAAATGTCTGTGCGTCTTATGGAGCGCATGTGTGGTTGACCACTGGCTCCCTTTCTGGCCCCGGCCACTTGCCCAGGCCTCCATTGTTGAATGTTCTGCAGATGTAGCCTATTTGTTTCCACAGCGACATGTGACTGGCTGATTAGATTATCTGTCTGGAAACTGTAGAAATGGCTCCCTTTCCTAAAGAAAGAAATTGCAGAACTGTGAGTTGAACCCCATAAATACATGGATTTTTTTCCCCTTTGCAAAGTAAGCTCAACAACTTTGAGCTGATCCTCAAAACAACAGATCTTCCCCCCTTTCCTCCTCTAAAAACTAGGTGCGTCTTATGGTCAGGTGTGTCTTATGGAGCGAAAAATATGGTACTGGCTGAAAAGTGTGATATTAACACACAACATAAATAAATAAAACCCATGAGTGTTGGCCATGGCTAGAGGAGGAAAGGAGCTCAGGTTGCAAGGGGTAGGAGGAGAAGGGTGACTCCCCCCTTTTCATGCCCAGCACTTCTGCCTTATATAGCTGAGATGAGAAACCTGTGGTCCTCCAACTGTTGCTAGACTCAAGCATCCATCATCTCTCACCATGGGCCATGGCAGCTGGGGCTGATGGGAAGTGGAGTCCAACAGCACTTGGAGTGTTCTCTACCCCTGTTCTAGATCATAGACTGCTGCCACTTTTCAGCTGCTCCGTGGTGGCCAAGGTCTGCTGCCTTATGTCTCATTCAGCACGTAGGGAACCTGATCTCCAGTGAATGGTTGTCGTATTCAATATGTTAATGTGATTGCCACAACAAACTTCCACTTTTAAATGGAATTTGATCGCTTGCGGCTCTATCACTGAAGATCTCAGCCGATTGCTCTCTTTTTTTTGCCTAGAGTGCAGATGGTAAATATGAAATGCACAGTCTGGACATAGATTGTAGGGTTTTTTTTTAAAATCTGCTACCATAAAATAAGTCTGTTGAGAGATGATGGGCCCAGTCTCAGTCCTGGCTCAATCCCCAACAGCAAACTGGTGAAGGAGTATTGAGACAGGATTGCATCTTTATCGCTTAGGATATGTTGTGTTCTTTTACATTCTGTTGGAAGCTACCTAGAGTGGCTGGAGAAACCCAGTCAGATCGGCAGGATACAATTATTATTATTATTATTATTATTATTATTATTATTGACTCACATTTTAAAATCGTGAGCCCATTTGTTTGATACTGTATTTACCACTGTCTATCTAGCCGTATCTTTACTGATAATAGGCATGTACTTTAGTTATATTATGGTACTTTAATCCAATAGAAGTAGTTTGGGACTTTTTTTGGGGGGGGTGCATGAGCTGATATTTAATAGCTATGTTACCAGTATCAATGTACTGTGACTGTTACTGTTTTAGAGCTAAAATACCTTTGTGTCTCTCTTGCAGTGTTAAGCATTAATGGACTCTTTGTGTTAGTATTTCAGAGCTAAAATACCTTGTGTTTATCACTGTCACACTTAACACGGAAAGTCAATAGAAATTGTTTTAACACAGCCGTTTCTCTTTGAGGAAGACACATAGTGCTGTTGCTCCGCATTTCTCAGTTTCTGGTGACGCAAAGTTAGCAGAACCTTTATTTATTTATTTGGAGACAGTCGCTGGACAGAAACACTCGAAAGCCGCAATTTCTAACTCTGAAACACTAAGCAGGCACAAGGCAATCAGCTCCATAGAAAAAGGACATCAGTGTTTCTTGGTGAAGAAACTTGTGTGGAGCTAGATATTGGTTGTGAACTTCCTTCCTTAGACGGCCTGAAACAGGAAGGAGCATTGCTGGCTGAAAGGAGTGCCTCTGCAATATTAGGGAACCATATGCATTTTCAGGTCACTTTAGATGCCCCAACAAGCTAAATGTAGCACATTATTATTATTATTATTATTATTATTATTATTATTTATTATTATATCATTTATATGCTGCCCATTTGATTGGGTTGCCCCAGCCGCTCTTGGTGGCTCCCAACAAAATATTAAACTTCCCTGAACAAGGCCACCTTCAGATGTCTTCTAAAAGTCTGTTTGACATGGTGGATCCTCCTAACAGAGGGTCCATGTTGTGCACGGCCCTGGAACTCTTCCCCAACCGGCTTGCCCCGCTCCAGCCAGTGGTGCCACAGTTATGCCACTGGCCTTTAGCCAATCGGCAGTGTGGCAAGGTTGGGGGTATTTATTTGGCAGTGCAACGTGGTGACCCTCTCTTGTTTTGCACTGCCAAACACCTGCCCACCTACCCATTAGTTAGGTCGTGTCTGGCCTTGCTTTGGACTCCGGTTGGTCGCCTGTTTTGGAACGGGGGCCGGGTAGGAATTTTTTCCAATGTGGCAGATTGGCTGCGGCCACTTGGTTTTTGCCTACCTCTTAGCAATCATCACAACTTTGTAAGGTTTGGCGGTTAGGCATTGGTTTAGGGGGATGTGGGGAGGGGAGGTGCGGCCATCACCTGCCCCTCCAATGAATAGGGTATTCCGTTAAAGGAATCCAGGGGTCTGGATCTTGTCCGAACCCTGGGGAGGGGCTAGGGCCATGCCAGGAACCCCAGGGGTGAACACCAGTCAATATACTGGTTGATGGAACTCCCCCTACTGGCTGTTTATCCTTCCAGGCTCCCTGCTGGGTGGGCAGGAGCCAGTTATAGTTTTGATACCAATGCCTAAGCCAATACCAGTCACACTTGTGTATTTAATGAAGTTGTGACCAAAATTTGCCCATTAACCTTTAAACTAAATTCTGTCTCCACTTTGTCTTTATTTCCATGGGGTACGGGTTTTGGAGCTCGGAGCACAACTGAAGGGAGGGCGTTCCAAAGGGCGGGTGCCACTACCAAGAAGGCCCTGTGCCTGGTTCCCTGTAACTTCACTCCTCACCGTGACAGAACCACCAGAAGGCCCTCAGAGGCTGGATGATGGAGGTGGAGATACCAGGCCCTCCAAGTGTCCCTATTTTCCAGGGGCAGTCCCAGATCTACAGAATCAGTCCCGGTTTCTGATTTAATCCCAGAATGTACCACTTTTCCCTATTTTCATCTGAGAAATGTTGGAGTCTATGGAGTTATGTGACCCCCACACCAAGGAGATGAGTAACTATACAACCTTTAGAATACATCTAAAGGCAGCCCTGTATAGGGATTTTTAAATAATAAAATTTAATGTTTCATTCTGTTTTTATATATGTTGGAAGCCACCCAGAGTGGCTGGGGCAACCCATGGGTGGAGTATAAATGATGAAATTATTATTTTTAATATTATGGAATAAGTTGTCCCTATTTTCATCGGAGAAAGGTGGGGGGCATGAGATACTCCTTCAGGTATATAGGGCCGTGGCTGTTTATTACTTATTACTGCTTGGTGAGATTTTGGGGATGTCCTCCTATGATTCTATGAAACTGTTGCTAGTGTCTGCCAATGTATGCTACAGTAGCCATTTCTGGGGTTTTGATGTCTTCCTCCCAAAATCTCTATGAGATAAATGAGCATATCTGCTTCAGTGAGTTCTGAATGTAAAAGGCAGCCCTGCCCTGTGTCTTCAAGGCAGCATAGATAGAAGAAAGCAAATGACCTTCAGCGACCTTTGCCTAAGGCTAACTGGGATTCTGGCTACAGTAGTTTTTGAGTGATTGGGTTTATTTCTGTAACAGTTAACTGCAACAGGCCTTGACTTATTTTGTGCCCAGCCATGGAAATCATTTTCAAAGACACAAGCAAGAGAAGCTTAGATTGGATTGTACAGAAAGAAAATAAATAGCATTATGGGGGATATTACTACAGCAATGGCTGCTGTTGTTATATAGCACCAATATTGTGCCAAGCACAGAAACATGAATTGGTCACGGAGCAAGAGGATTTAGACTCTATGTCAGAAGCAAAACAGATGACCACCAGATTCATATATCCATTGTGGAACTTTACTGCTTCACACTGCAGGTGAGGAGATAAATGATGAGTTCAAGATAATGGATTGGATCCAAAGGGGTTGTTGTGTAAGCTAAACACATCTACACTCTCACAAGGACAGGGTTTCCTCAGTTTTTAGGAATTCATTCTGCTCTTCCTTCTGCAACCTCCACACACCACATGCCATCTTGTTCCAGAAGATCCCCTAACCCTCAGGAATGACTTTTGCTAAAGCAAAATATTGATATTTCTCATCAATAAGAAATATAGAAGAAAAAAATGACAAGGGTAATACTCACTGTATTATGGGTGGGTTTTTTTTTTTTTTTTTTTTTTTTTGACCTTGTACAAAAATATGTCCTGGACCAACTAAGGAACTCCATATCATATAGGGCTATACCAAAGATATCGTGCCACGCAAAATATTAGGGAAAGTATTTTGAATAGTAGTAAAACATGCTCCATGATGGTGTAAGAATCAAAAAATGCATTAAAATGCAATAATATTAAATTCATAAGTTATATAAGGGAAAAATAATTATTAACAGATTTGTTCAGAAATGGAATGTGTTTGTTGAATTGTGATACAATTTAATTACTCTCACACTTCAGAAATGGGAAGGTTCTTATTTTATATACTGCAGAAGGAAATACAAATCATGCAGAAGTATTTATTTGTTAAGTATGAATTTATTGTAATGTGAGAGTGCTGAACAGTACGGTTGCATTTTATTAGCACTGAATTTTATATAACACATAGCAACAAGAAGGGGCTACAGTGGTCAGAGGAAGCTGAGGAGGCCCCACTCCATGACCAGAGCTGTATTCCGAGACAAAGTGACAATGCAGACTTTTGACCGACAGAGCCCTATTGCATATCTGCTGGTGATGCACCATCTGCCATGAAAGCCTTAGGTCAGAGGTCAGCAACCTTATCCGAGGATGGGCCGGTCAATGCTCTGTCCGTCAGAGGATGGGCTGGAGCGTGTGCACACATGTGCTCTTCTGGGTCGGAGGAGCACCTGTGCGCATGCGCACACACTATTTCCTTGGAGGAAAGAGGGGAAATAAATGTAATATAAAAATAAATATCAAATGTATTGATATGTATGCAGCCCAACTTTGCAGATGAGAACACCTTTTTTCAATGCGATTTTAGTGTGCAGAAAAATATATATTCCACATTTTAAAAAAAATACTCGCAAAAGGTATGTTTTATGGAAAACGGAGTTAAAAGCATTGCCAAATGGGTTTTCTAATGTTAAAAGTATGTACAAAATATGTACTATTGAAATATGGACTTTCGTGCACTCTTTCAAAAAGTCAGGATGGAACAGGATGGAACAGGATGGAACAGAGCTATGACTATATGATATAAGACAGATTTTGGTTGCATAGTCCATCCCTATATTGATCATCCCACTGAGGAACCAGTGATCAGCCCCCAAAGAGCTTGAGGCTTTTATAGAGCACAGTTTGAAAGCCACTGTGATAGACAATAAGTGCTTTGCAGACAATGGGAGAAAAAAAAGTTATTGGGAACATTTGCAAAGCATTTTTGTACCTGGGCATAATATATTCAGATATGACCATATTGTATGACTTGCTCAGAAACAGTACTGGGGGCGAGGGAATCTGATATCTGAATTTCTGGTGTAAAAGCTTGAAAAACTCCAGGCACCTTAGAATTAAACTAAATGGAAGGCATTATATTTTGTTCAGCAGGATTCAGAGAATGGAGAAGTGATTGGAACTGAGCATTCAAAATTACCATTCTGCAGTTCATGTAAAACTTAGGGAGAGCTGTTCAAGAGGTATCAAAATCACCTGGATCTAAGTAAAAGTTCAGCCATAGTTGAGACATTCTGTAAGAAAAGTAATTTCATAGTATATGTCACTTAGACCAAAATGAAACTTTGCTTCTACTGTCTGAAAGCGGAATGAATGGGGATAGGAGACGAAGAACGCGTAATTTATTGACTCTTGCTGAGCTTTAATATTATACACACAATGTGTATAATTTCATGACGTCTGTCCTCTGAATTCTCATTGCATTACAGGAGCTATGCAAGATGTTGGAGTCTGCCTGAATTGATAGCAATGATATAACTCCCTAAATGTAATCACAATGGTTGACTCTCAAACAGGGACTGGGAGAAAGGTTCTGCTTCATTTAGGACATGCCTCTACATTTCACTTTCACGTTTCCAATGATGATGCAGCTGGACATATTGGATGAAAAGCAGTTAGGGTATCACTGCAACTTAACATCAGATTGAAGACATAGTGCAACTCAAAGCCAACGAGTCTTGTATTTCCAAAAGGCTAAGATTCTGGTGGCACCTCTGCAACATATAACTGCAGCCCTTGCTTAGAGGGGAAAAAATCACACAGATATATGGTAAAGGCTAAACTCACAATATTTTTTTTTTTAAATGATATTTATTAAAGTTTCCAAATTAAGACATATAAACACAAACAACAATAAAAACATACACAGACACAATACTAGAAACATGTATAATTTCAAATCTTATTTCTTAAGCCTAATTTCCTCGACCTCCTCACACCTCCCCCTTCTGTATTCAAATTCCATTTATCTAATCAGCAAATCCATTCCCTTATTTCCCATTATTTTTAATAATTCTGTTCTTTTTCCTTAATCAACGCCCCTGAAAAACCACAAAATTTTAAAACTCATGTTGATTCTAACCTTCATTAATATTATAATATTTGCTTAAATAATCTTTAAATTTCTTCCAATCTTCTTCCACTGTCTCTTTCTCCTGGTTTCGGATTCTGCCAGTCATCTCCGCCAGTCCCATGATTTTAAACTCAGAATAATTTTAGAGGAATGACTGGGAAATATCCAACTGTAGAAATAAGATACGCTGGAAGCCTTTCAGTATTGGGAGCATATACAAACCTTTGAGCATGTGAAATAAAAGATTAAGGAATTGCCATCTATGGATTTCTGAATAAAATGAGAATAAATCAGGGGATACAGAAAGGAAAGAAAGAGTTTGAGTTACTGTAAAAAAAAAGGAAAACAGACCAGGAAGGTTTTTTTAATATATAAAAAACCAGTATATAACAATATGATAAAATGGAAAACTATACGCAAAATGAGATAATTATGACTTCTTATTCAAGAAAGGTTTAGATTTTTCAATAGCAAGAAATTATATGGAGAACCGCATAAAAATGGGCAGTGCAATGGCATTAGACCCCATGGAAGAATAAAGTAATAAAATGGGATAGTAAATGTTGGATATGCCATGAGGTCAAAGGGGATTTTTTCCCCTGCATGGGGTGGAGGCGTAGAAAGCTAAATTGTACTTGCAAATGATAATAACAGTTATTAAGGAAACGTTACAGGTTCAGATAAGTCCTGAGCCACTGTTATGTCTTCTATACTGTACACAAGACAATGTGAATATCACAAGGTACCAATCACAGATTCTGTATATGTTAACGATATTTTTTTTAAAAAAAAATAATATTTATTAAGAGTTTAAAGATTACAAAAAGAAAGAAAAAGAATTAAACAAATCAATATAATACGATACAAAAACAAAACCAAAAACACTACGTAGAACATTGAATTAATAAAACAAAACAAAAACAATTAAAAAGACTTCTAATATTTTCAATCTTAGCTTTCATTCACTTGTTTCATTGACTTCCTCACGCCTCCCTTTTTGTATTCCACTTCAATTAACTGTTTCAGAAATTCCTTTCTATCTTCCTCTGTTTCCTGTCCTGTAATCAATCTTAACATATTCTAACCTTGTTTTTTTCCCCCTTTAACACATTAACAATCTATCTGTACCTAGTTTCTTATAACATTTCTGCCAAAGCCATATAACTTCATTCCACCATTGTATATATTAACTATAGCAAGAATAATATTTGATAAATGATGGGAGTGGAGTCTTGTCCTGTGAAAGCACGAATTAATTAGTAAGATATGGGAACTGGGATGATATGGACATATAAAATGAAGGGAGGAAATGAAAAATGAGCATTTTTGCTCTGATCTCCCCTCTCCTGCCCCTGTGTACTGTTTTAGGGGTTCTCCCACCCCTCGAGAATCAAACTGTGGGAGGCAAGGGGGAATGTAAGGAAGTGGGGGGAGCCCCATTGAGCTTGTGGAAGTACCTACCCTAGCTTCCATTGGTGCACCAGGTTAGTTGAATCTGATCCCAAGTTTGACAGCAATTGGAGATTCCCAGATTTGTTCTATTAGGCAAATCCCGGGTGGACACAAATGCTCCATTTTTGCAAAACTAACACATTTTAATCCACAAATTGAATGGTGGGAATGAAGACAAAGCGTGTTCTCACTAAAGGAGAGCACGTGTTGCAGATGGGGCCAGGCAAAGCACCCCGTCGTTGCCAGGCAGGATAGATTGAAGGGGCCTGGCCTGGATTGGTGGTTGGTGTTGCTGGGGTAAATTTGATGTTGCCAATTTGGGGGTGGGAACAGAGGTTATTTAAACAAGGTCCACAGCAAGCTGCTTTCTCTTTCGCTGTGGGCACCAGATCACCCGCCCACCCTCCCTTGTTTTGGGCTTGTGCCTTGACCTTGCTATGCCTGTCATGGGGTCGTTTGCCTTGGTGCAGGGGCTGGTAGGAATTTTTCCATTTGGCTGATTAGTGTGTGCCATTTGGTTTTTGCCTACTGCGTAGCAAATAGTCACAACTTGTAAGATTGGCGGTTAGGCATTGGTTTAAATTGGTTGGAGGAGGGGTATGGATTGGCTGGGCCTGCCCCTCCAATGCTGCTGCTGCACGGGAGTTCCGTTAAAGGAATTAAGGGGCTTACCATCCTTTCGTCCAAACCCCTGGAATCGGGTTTGGGCCGCGTAAGCCCCTGGGAGCATGCGGGGAGAAGCTGAGGGTCTGTGCCGCAGCTCCAGTTATCCCTGATCTTGTTCCTCCACACTGGCTTTCGCTGGAATCTGGGAGTCAGTGCTGTCCCCCAAGGCGGGTGGGGGTGGGGGTGGGGACAGATAGTCATAACCAATGCCTAAGCAACCACTCACAATTTGTATGTTTAATAAAGTTGTGGCCAAAATTACGCCAAAAACCTTAAACAAAAAATTATGAGTGATGTGTGAGTTATTGGGGTAGGGGTGTTTTGGGGGACCTCAGCACGCAAATGTATATGGATGGAAACATGCACATTTGATGTTCAAATGTGTGTGTGTGGACTAATGAGGTCAGCTTCAGATGGAGAAAACACAAGATCCTATGCAAATATGGGCAAGCCCTGGGTATGCATTTTCAGCCCATTGCAATTAGGTGAGTTATTATGTGGGACTAAAATCCTAGACACCGGCCATTTAATAATATTGTGAACATTGCACAGCCGAGGTAAAGTTCCTTCGTTGCAGACGCTCCAGTGTGCTGCTCACATCTATTATAAAGTTTCCACGAGCAAATACTATGCTAGCCTTTAGCTATCTTTAATTGGTCTTTCTGCTGTTTGCTTGGGAATCATTCTGTCCCAGAATATCACCCCTGAATTTCTTTGAATCTTCTCAGTATCCTTTGGCATTCTGCACTATGCGGGTGCCACAGTAATAGTGTGATTATAGCTTCCTAGCTTTATTGATTCCTTTGTTCCTTGAAATGCAGCTTGCTATCTCCTAGAGAGAGAAAAGATATTCTGGCAAAACATACAGAGCTATTTCATTACCTCTGTTCCTTGACTTGTATGAACTTATCTGGAACCTTGAGCGAATCACTCATTCCCAGAGACGCCAACTTGCACTCAAGATTGAGGGGGCCCGGCGTGTTGTGCATGTGTGACATCACATGTGCGTCATGTGTCACCCTGGTGGGGCATTATGCACCTGGCACGCATGTGTGACATCATGTGCATGTTGCATGCACAACTTTGCGTTGTTGGGAGGAGGCCGAGCATAGAGCAGAGTGTGGCATGCCTTCAATGGTCCTTGAAGCCACACCACACTTGTCAACATTGAGAACACCTTGGCCCCATTAGAGTCGAAACCCCTGCTCATTGCAAATAATGCAGACAATTCCAGCAAAGCCAGATCAGTAAACAGTGTGTTGGCAGTAGGCCAAATTCCGCTCCAGTGGAACAGCTCATGGAGAATCCTGCATATCCACTTCATTTATTTTCAAGGCTTACTTGTGCTTTCAGACTTGCTTCGGCCACCATGATGCTGCTCATGGTCATTTTGCTGACTCCGGTATTAGACTAGATGGGCCTTCTGCCTATCCCAGCAAGAGTCTTATTAGTTCTGATGTCCTTCAGATGCTTTGTTTGTGCCAATAAAAGCTGGAGATCCATGATGGCCAAACCCCGCTTGAGTTCATTGCCTCTTCTGATTCTACCTAGCACCTCAGATAGCTGCTTTAGCCGACATCTGTGTCTGTTGGTGACATCTGCGTCTGGTGACACTGCTTCCTCGCCACCACATCTTGGACATGGGCATGGGACACAGCTGAGCTGAGACCTCTTTGTTATGAGTCTGGCATGCATTCACGGTGTTCTCTTTTGACACATTTGGAACGGGAAGCAAATGCCTTTCAAGAATTAGAGCTGTTGCAAGGGTAAATTGGGAGAGTTTAAAACCGCAACACAAACTGAGAAGACCAGCCTCAGACCACCTGTGACATGGGAGAGGAAGATGTGAATCCACCCAGAGGAAGGGGGCAAAGGGAGGGAAGTTGGTGAGTGTTTGATATCTGTTTGCCTTTTCTGTGGCCTTCTATAGAATCTCTGCTACCAGGGAGTTCATGCCTCCTAGAAGGGCCCACATGACTCAGGCTGATTCGACAGTTTTCCTGAACTTACTTTAGGCAGGGGCATAAAAGGATGACATAGGACAGAATGCATTGCAAGTGGCCGGTGATTCCCTCTGTTCCATCAGGCATACAAATTTGGCAAAGCTATGGGTGTCCTTCAGTTAACTATGCTCATCTTGTGTGGTAAGGCAGCGACAGATTCCCCCCGCCAATGCCCCATTGAAAGAGAGCTCTGGAGTTTTGTTTCCTCTGGGTTTCATTTTCCTGGAAGGAAGGGGGGAAAGGAAATCTGTGTGGTGGGCTAAGAGCCAGTAGGGAAGGTAGGGCAGGGGGAGCCAGACAATTTAAGCTTGCTCTTTCCGTAAAGCGTGTTCTCCAATAAATGAGAGCACGTGTTGCAGTGTGGGCCACCGGGCCAGGCCTCTTGTTGCCAGGCAGGTTAATAATTGTTGCCTGGCATCATGATTGGGTAACCGGGTTGCTGGGGCAAATTGTATGTTGCAAATTGGGTGGGTGGGACCATAGTCTTTAAATATTGGTGCACTCTGGTTTTTCTTTCTCTTTGCAGAGTGCATCAGATCACCCGCCCGCCCGCCCTCTTTTCTGGTTGACCTTGCTTTGCCTGTCATGGGGTCGTCTGCTTTGGAGCAGGGGTCTAGTAGGAATTTTGTCATTTGGTGATTGGCTGTGCCATTTGGTTTTTGCCTATTACTCAGCAATTCGTCACAACTTGTAAGGTTGCGGTTAGGCATTGGTTATAATATGCTGGTGGTGGAGGGGTCAGGCTGGGCCTGCCCCTCCTATTGCGCTGAAGGGAATTCCATTAAAGGAATCCTGGGGCTTGCCATGATTTCGTCCAATCCCTGTTATGGGACCAGGGCCGCCCAATCCCTGTTATGGGAATCCTTGTTATAGGACCGGGCAGGCAAGCTTTCGGGGAGCTGCTGGGGTGAGCGGCGTGGGTCCGACGCTTAGCTCAAATGACCCCCAAGTTTGACTTTCTCTTCTACTGGCTACCGATCAGACCTCGGGATGGCAGTTCTGTCCCAGGCGGGGGGACAGATAGTCATAACCAATGTCTAAACAAACACTCACTGATTTTGTATTTTAATAAAGTTGTGGCCAAAATAGTGCCCAAAAACCAAAACTAAAATTACGTGTTATGTGTGAAGTTATTTGAGGGGTGGCCTGGGGACCTACACACGCAACTTCTTTCTCCTTGTTCACTGGCAGTTAAAAATAACTATGGGTTGTATCTAACCAAGCTGTTCTTGTAGGGATGTTTAGGTGTAGCACCCTGCTTGTGGTTAACGCTTAGCTGGAATGAAATATTCAACGCAGCAATAGAGAAATTAAAATAATAATTTATTTGTCAGACAAATAAATATGAGGCACAGTGGTATATGGTTACCAAGCTCTGGCCTGGCCTCCTGCCATTCTGGCCAGCACTTATATTTCCTTAATCCAGCCCCCTTGCTCCTCCTGTGGCTGCCTCTGTCCAATCAGCCTGGTTGAAATTCCTATTGGCTGTTTGCTAGAACCAATCACAAAAGATACACCCATTTCCTCTTGTCCTTTTATGGGAAACAAAAAGATATATATTCTTCTATCTATAAATGACAAATAAGTAGTAATATATCTTACATGTGTCTCAACAAGGAACCTTAATTACCAGCTCACCTCGCCCTATTGCCCTCCAAAACAAATGGTTTAATCTTAAATTTTTATCTTAAACAGATGTCAAGGATCTTGAATTCACATCATCATTGAAAGATCTCCTTCTCTTGAAGGTCTTTAAACAAATAACCATATGTGTGCTCTAATGATGTTTCCTGCTTGGCAGGGGGGCTGGGCTGGTGGCTGATGGCCCCTGTGATCTCTTCCAACTATATGAAATAAGAATCTAGCATAAGGATTTAACATTTCTTAGCTTCTAATTCCTTTGCATAATTACATTTAAGCCAATATATTTAATACATAACATAGATAGCTTTTTAGAAGAATAAACCTTTTCAAAGTAAGGAACAGTTTCCAGCCTCAAAAATAGAAAGAAAGAAAACCTATCTTCTCCAGCCAAGCCAGTTGCCTTTTTCACTGCTCTTGACCTTTCAACCTTAGGAAAATATAGCTCAAGTTGAATGGGAGGCACATGGTTTTATTTTACTATTTACCCACTCTTAATTATGTTTATCTTTTTTTTATCTTCTGTAATATGTAGGGTCAGTGTAACCTTGGCTGTCAGCCTGTAATTCCCTTTGACTTTGAGAATTGTTTTCTGCTATAAATCAGGGGGGCCCCTTATCCAGGAGAATAAACATCTTGCCAAGGTTCTTAGGCAGCTGGTCTTCTGCCTGGCATGAACATTTGAAAATCTTTAAACTCATTTTAAAATACAGGCCCTGATCAAGCCTCAATAAAAATGCAGGCTATGATTAGATGCCTCATTGGGAGGCAGGAAAGGATACATTATTTTATTATATCCTTCCTAACTTGAGTCAGCAAGTTCTATAACTTAGCAGAGTTGTTAAACAATCCCCCTTTTAAATTGCACAGTGGTTAGCTGGCTCGTCTGAGCCTCACTATTTAGGATTCCTGGTTTCCCTTTTTATATCCCTCCTAAAAGAATAGACACGACCATCTGATTAAAGTTAACATAAAACTAGTTTACTGACAATCATCCAGTTCACAATAAGATCCCTGAAGGCAGACTTAATTGACAGAACAACATATAACTATGTGAACTATCCCATAAGGCAAATGGTCTCAAGTGACTGCAACTCGGCAGTCACTTCTCCTAACTCTTAGGAGCACAAAAATGGAGAACACGAAGAGCAGAACATGGAGGCCATGTGCTCCTCTGTCCAAGAACAGGCCACACCCACCTTAAGTCACATGCAAAGGAAGTCTGTCCCAGCTCAGGAGGAAGTAGCAAGTTTTCTCCTGAGTGATTCAAAGCATTCCCCAGCATGTGCATAGTAGGAATGTTGTATTTGACTGCAATACGTTTTTACATCCCACACAGAGCCAGGCAATTTAAGCCTGCTCTTTTCTTAACTTCTTTCTCCTTGTTCACTGGCCGTTAAAAATAACTATGGGTTGTATCTAACTAAGCTGTTATATTCACAGAAGGATGTCCATCTGCACAACAGAGCTGTTCCTGCCCCTCCAAATCTGCTCTGGAGGGCTGGGGGACAACTCAGGACAAATTTGAGAGTGGCATCGGGGAGAAGAGGGAAGGAAATTTTGGTTGCACAAGCAACCAAAACACGTAACCCTTTGTATCACTTGATAAGAGTACAGGTGCAGTGGAAATTAGCTGGAATTACATTGCCGATACAAGACAATGACATTCAAGTCGCTTGGACATGATAATGGAACTGGGGGAGGAGATGGTGGTAGTTTTCATGGTTAAATGCATAATGGTGACTCCCATCACAAAGCCATAATAACATCAAAATGTTGAGGAGATTTTGTCCCCATCCTACAGTGTGTTTGTTCAAAAAACTGTGTGCATGTTTGTTTTCCCCAGCAACCAAATCCCTTTTAGGCTTGAAAGGTGTATGATTTGTCTTCCCCCCTCCCATTTCGTAATGAGGGGAGAGAAAAAAAGTTCTCTCTTCTGTCTTCTTAATAATTTACAAACCCTACTTCCAATAGTGCACATGTCATACATAGTTAAAAAAGAGTAATGCGTTCTTCAGAATATATTTAGCTAAAAATTGTAGTCATGAATATTTGAAAGTATTACAGAGAAACAAGGGCAGTAGAAATTAGCATGAATGTTCAAGTGGTCACCTTAGAAGGCTGTGGGTCTGAGGTTATTAGTGAGTAGAAAACGTGGTTGGAAACTGTTCATTTCTCTTTTGAAGCAACAAAAGCCAGACAAAATGAACCTCGTTCTGCATAGCAGCCCATTTTGTTGCCAAGATGCTCAGTTCAACTGGAATAATAATAATAATAATAATAATAATAATAATAATAATAATGCCCCGCCCAACTGGCTGGGTTGCCCCAGTCATTATGGGCACCAACTCAAACATTAAAAACTTCCCTATACAGGGCTGCCTTCAGATGTCTTCTAGATGTTGTATAGTCTAAGATTACCAGATTTTTTTCAATGAATCCGGGGCACTTTTCAACTTCAATTGATTTTGTATGTAGACTTATTTGTAAATCCGGGGACTGTCCCCAGGAAACAGAGATGTCTGGTAACCATAGTATAGTCTCCTTGACATCTGATGGGAGGGCGTTCCACAGGGAGGGCGCCACTACCAAGAAGGCCCTCTGCCTGGTTCCCTGTAACTTCGCTTCTCACAATGACGGAACCGCCAGAAGGCTCTCAGAGCTGGACCTCTGGAACCGTGTGCATACTCTGGGGTTATGTGCACACTTTAGGATTGCTGTCAGCAATGAGTGCCATCGTTTTAAGGAATCTCTCTTGAGGCGTTCGCCTCCCTGCATCCTCAGAATGCTTGGAAGGAAGGGTGAGGCCACACCAGCTATCCCCACCCCCAGCACCCTTGTTCCCATTGGCTCTACCCATGGCCTTTTCTGAATGGGTAAACTGTGTGATTGGTTGACTGTGCTCCTATGCGGTTGGAGGATTCTTAATTAGGGACGCTGGGGAGGGCCTCCTTCCTCCCTCCATTCAGTCACGGATTAGCCTCTTTTTGTTTCATTTTCACTTTTGCATTTATTATGCAAATAGTTGGCAATGCCCCTGTTTTCTCTGGCTGCTTGCAAATCACAGAGGATGTTTTCTTTCTGCATTTATTTTATCTGATAGTAGGATGCTAATTAATAGCCACAGCCAATTTGTCATGATGGAATTGGCTGATTCAATGATTTTTATTTTTTTAATCCCACTTAATCCTAGGGGCTCTGAGCAAGTTACGATAAATGTAAATATATACAACCGTGACCAAAATAAAATCTGACATGTTTCATTTATCATTTCCCCCCTTTAGGGTTGCCATGCGTCCGGAATTTCCCTGCCATATCCGGAATACTGTAATCAGCAGCAGCGCCTGGATGGAAATTGGGGAAACGTCTGGGAAAATCTGGATTTATGGCAACCCATGTCGACAGTGCCGTCTTTGCATAAAAATAGCCCCCAAACGGCATTTTTAAAGTGATTTTGCCCAGAAAGCTCAACAACTTTTCTATCCGTTTTTTACTGTTTGAAATACAGCAACCCTACACCAGCCCCTCCATTAGCTCTATTTTCTTTCTTCCTTTCCCCCTATATACTCCCTGCTGCAGAAACAAATAACACCTTCCTGTTCCTGTGTATTCCCCAGTTGCAGTCTAGATACAATATAGCAAACCCAAATCATGAGCTTCTCAACCGCATACCTCCTCCCATGGTTTTGACTCTGAGGTCACATTTGTACCATACATTTAAATCGGCATAGATTCCCCCCAAAATACGGTAGTTTTTTTAAGGGTGCCGAGGTTGTTAGGAGACCCCTCACAGAGCCGCAATTCCTGCAGATGAAAAGGAGAAACAGAGCTGTGTTCCATCAGCGCATTGCAAACCACACACTCCAATATACACTCGTCATTTTATCTGTATGCCACCTTTTCATATTTAAAACCATGCTCAAGGTGGCTTGCGACATGCGAAAAATAAATAAATGCAAATATAACAAAAGATAAACAATCAGTAAGGCACATCATGCATAGCTCAGTTGGTAGAGCATTAGACTCTTAGTCTTGGGGTTGTGAGTTCAAGCCCCAGGTTGGGCAAAAGATTCTAGCATTGCAGGGGGTTGGATAAGATGAACCTCATGGTCGCTTCCAACACTACAATTCTATGATTCTATGAATATCAAAAAGTACACACCCAAATGGAACAATTTCCACATTAAATAATACAGTCTTACCTCAGGTTACACACGCTTCAGGTTACGCGTTTTTGGGTTGTGCACCTCACCGAACCCGGAAGTACCGGAATGGGTTACTTCCGGGTTTCGGCGCTCGCGCATGCACAGAAACACTAAATCTGTGCATGCGCAGAAGCGCCGAATCGCAACCCGCGCGTGTACAGACATGGCGCCGCGAGTTGCGAGCGTGCCTGCCGCACGGATCATGTTCGCAACCTGAGCGCCCACTGTACTAAGATCTAAAAATAAAGATGAAAAAAAAAATACTTTCAATAACAGCAACGAACACCCCCAACAACGACCCCTCCCCCCAAAAAAAAATTCACAACACCCTCAGCTTTTGTAGCTGGAGTCAGTCAGGGCCTCACCTACCCAAGCGATGTGGGAAAAGCCTGCAAGGCAGGGAGAGCATATTCCAGGAGGACTCACAGCCAATATAATAGCTATTGAGCTGGATGGCCCAGTGCTATGACCAGAGGCAGTTTTAGGATAGAACGACTGGTGCAGCCACACTGGGAGGTGCCCTGTAGGGGGCGCCACAACAATGCTGAAGAATGGAGCATGAGAGTGGGGGGGGGGCATGAAATTTTAACATTGCACAGGGTGCTGCTGAAATTTGGGAGCCCAAAATCTGCCACTGAACTGACTCAGTATAAAGCAGCTTTATACTGAAATTTTAACATTGCACAGGGTGCTGCTGAAATTTGGGAGCCCAAAATCTGCCACTGAACTGACTCAGTATAAAGCAGCTTCTGAAAAGTCTTTGAGGCAGACACCTCATCCTTTCTCTGGACCCATTATTATAAATTATGCTGGAGCTTCATTTAATGAATCATATGTCTTATGATAATGATTCTGAGATGTGATTCATTTTTTAACAGAATCATTCTCATGACGTGCCTATGCTGAGCCTCTTCTCTTTGGGTTTTATTTAAGAGGCTATTGTCAGTTCAGAGAAAAGCTGCCAATCACTTTTCCTGAATAAGATGTAAAGTGAAATATGCATACGACCAATAATTGAAACCAAATATACATACAAGCTCTCTATATTTCTAATATTCCCTTTTATCCCTCTGCTAATTCTCAAATCAACGAACTAAGCTACACCCTAATTATTCTCTTATCTCTTCTATCATGCTCCCATCTTCTTGTGGCTATAAAATCTCCATTGCAGCTGAAAGATGATATAAAACTTTCCATTATCCGTCAGAAGTTTTACCAACTTTTCACGGCTCCAATTAGCCGAATTGAGAGTTTCTGAACTCCTGCATGACATTTAACTCCACTTAAAATATGTGTGATTGTTGGGCTATAAAATAGTGCAAATTGATCTAGCAAGTACAACAGGCGGACCGTTGCTTTCCCAATGGCAAAAAGGTTATACACAGAGGAGGAAGAATAGAAAAAGGTCATGAATCAGTTTAATTCATATATATATATATATATATATATATATGCATAATCTGGATCCTGGCTGTGGTGCTCCAGTCCTCCAGATGTAGGAAAGCTTAGAAGAGTGCTAGTAGGCATATGCACAAACTTACGGTCTATAAAAAGCATGCCTGGCACACCAAAAAGAAACCCTTTCTCTCTCACACACAAAAATTTAACAGAGGACTGGACCCTTGGTACTGCTTATGATGGGGATCCTCTGACAGCAATGGAGGAAGCCATTCGGGCACCTGGGCCACCCCATGGGGCGTCTGGAGTCTGCCTGCCTCTTCCCACTCAGCCGCACTACAGCTAGGGGGAGGCAGCGGGCAAACCGTTAGGGCAGTGCAGGCATCTGCGCTCCCAAGCCACTGCATGTCTCCCAGGAGAGATGTGTGGCTTGGGCACGCTGCAGGCTTTGCATTGAATGCCGCCCGGCATTTTGTCACCCCCTCAGTGGTGACACCCCACTGGGGCAGCCCACACCCACCGCATCCCCCTTCCTCCGCCCCTGTCCTCTGGTCCTCCACATGTTGATGGGCTACAGCTCCTTTAATCTCTGAGCACTGGCTATGCTGATGAGAGCTGGAACCTCACAACATCTGGAGAACCACAAGTTCTCCATCTCTTTCGTACAGGGAACATGTACAAGGTTCAGACTAGGATCTCCGAACAATTTGACTACTGCTCACCTAACTGGAGGCTGCGGGGTGATGAAGTAGTTAAGGATTCCAGGCCATTTGTGATCACGGCAACTAGAATAGCCATAAATTATTGGCTAACAGGATCACAGTGGCCTCCCCATTGCTTCTTTGATAGAAACTTGCCATGGTCCACATCAGTCACTTCGCAGCCAGCCCCATGACTTCCTTCCACACATCCATCCAGAACAATTGGGTGGGTCCAGAAACATCCTGAGACATGTTTATGGCTTGATGTAGAAAAACTAAATGGTGCTTCCTGCTTCTCTTGATGTAAAAAAAATAAAAATAAAAATGTTAACAATATGTAGTGTATAATTTGCTGCTCTTTTATATTACCCCTAACTCTGCTCTGTAAATCAGCTTACTTCATATGCATAACTGGCCCAGGCTAGACTGTAGCAACACTAATTTTCCCTTTGGATTACATCTACTGGTGCCCTCCCATTTCTGGAAGGGCTTTTAATCCAGTAAACACCTCTAACAGAAAGGGATGGAGTATAATTTTTACTGATTCCTCCTTCCACTTGCAGCACAGCCCTTCCCAAACTGCTATGGAGAATTGTCAAACCCTCAGCAGTGGATTTTCAGGGGCGCACTGGATCACAGGGGGCAGGAGGAATGAGTGAAAACCTGCCTCCCTCCTTTAGTTAGCACCAGGCCCGTCTTACCCATAGTGGCTAGTGGTGCAGGGCGCCAGGGCGCCAAGTTCTGGAGGGCGCCAGGCAAGAGTCCGGGGAACCCCAAATGAGCGTGCGCCGGCTCAGTTTTTTCCCCCTTTTAGTCTGCAGGAGCTGAATTCTGCTGGGCGCCAGAAGGCTAAAAGGGGAAAAACCGAGCCAACGCTTGGCGGGAGCGGCGCACGCACCCTCGCTCACTTAGTGCAGGCCCACTCGCTCGGTGTGCTGCCTGCCATGGCCGCTGTGGCATGCAGCGGCTAGCTGAGCTCGAAGGCGCCATGTCTAGCCTCCGCCTCTTCCCTGCCTCCTCTAGCCTTAAAAAAAGGTCGACAACTCCGGAGAAGGGGAGGTGCTGGGGGGGATCTTTGCACCACGGCACCGGATATTCTTAAGACGGTCCTGGTTGGCACAGAACTTTGCTGTACCCAAAGCCTTTCAGTGAACAGAAGGGCCATCTAGATGCAACCCACAATCTTTATAGAAGCAGTAAACATATGGAACTGATTGCGGCTGCTGGTGTATGTATATTAATTTTTCACTGTAAGCTTCTCTTCAGAACTTAAATATAGTCCTGTCAGAACCAGCCAAGGGCCTATCTAGTCTGGAATCCTGTTTCCCACAGTAGCCAATCAGATGCCAATGAGAAGCCCTTCAAGTGTCCCTATTTTCCAGGGACAGCCCTGGATTTACAGAAGCCATACCGGTTTCTGATTTGAACCTGGAATGTTCTGCTTTCCATTAGAACAGCCCTATTTTAATCAGAGAAATGTTGGAGGCTATGGAATAGGATGTCCCTATTTTAACTGGAGAAATGTTGCCAGGGTATGGAATAGGATGTCCCTATCTTCATTGGTGTGCTATCCTTCAAGGGACGCGGTTGGCGCTGTGGGTTAAATCACAGAGCCTAGGACTTGTCGAGCAGAAGGTTTGTAGCACCCTGCTTGTGGTTAACACTTAGCTGGAATGAAATATTCAACGCAGCAATAGAGAAATTAAAATAGTAATTTATTTGTCAGACAAATAAATATGAGGCACAGTGGTATATGGTTACCAAGCTCTGGCCTGGCCTCCTGCCATTCTGGCCAGCACTTATATTTCCTTAATCCAGCCCCCTTGCTCCTCCTGTGGCTGCCCCTGTCCAATCAGCCTGGTTGAAATTCCTATTGGCTGTTTGCTAGAGCCAATCACAAAAGATACACCCATTTCCTCTTGCCCTTTTATGGGAATCAAAAAGCTATATATTCTTCTATCTATAAATGACAAATAAGTTGTAATATATCTTACATGTGTCTCAACAAGGAATCTTAATTACCAGCTCACCTCTTGCCCTCCTTGCCCTATTGCCTTCCAAAACAGATGGTTAATCTTGAATTTTTATCTTAAACATATGTCAAGGATTTTGAGTTCACATCAACATTGAGAGATCTCCTTCATTTGAAGGTTTCTAAACAAAAGGCCTGACAACCATATATCAGGAGTGCTCGATGGCGTCTCCTGTCTGGCAGGAGGCTGGTGGCTGATGGCCCCTGTGATCTCTTCCAACTATATGAAATAAGAATCTAGCATTTCTTAAATCCTTTGCATAATTATATTTAAACTAATATATTTAATACATAAATAACCTTTTAAAAGGAAAAGAAATCTTAAAAGGATCTTAGTTTAAGAAAGAAACAGCTTTAGAAAAGACTTCCCAAAAATGCTCCCTTTCTGCCAGCTAGATGCTTTTTCACTGCTCTTGACCTTTTTAACCTTAGGAAGAAGATATGGCTCATTTTACTATTTATCCACCCTTAATTTGTAGGGTCAGTGTAACCTTGGCTGTCAGCCTGTAATTCCCTTTTTACGACTTTGAGAATTGTTTTCTGCTATAAATCAGGGGGCCCCCCTGTCTAGGAGAAAAAACATTTTGCCAAGGTTCTTAGGCAGCTGCTCTTCTGCCTGGCATAAAACATTTGAAAATCTTTAAGCTCATTTTAAAATACAAGCCCTGATTAAACATATAAGCTTTAATAAAAATGCAAGCTTATGATTAGATGCCTCAGGTTGGCAGTTCAAATCCCCGTGACAGAGTGAGCTCCCGTTGCTCGGTCCCTGCTCCTGCCAACCTAGCAGTTCGAAAGCATGTCAAAGTGCAAGCATGCAAAGCGGGAAGGTAAACGGCGTTTCCGTGCACTGCTCTGGTTCGCCAGAAGCGGCTTAGTCATGCTGGCCACATGACCCGGAAGCTGTACACTGGCCCCCTCGGCCAGTAAAGTGAGATGAGTGCTGCAACCCCAGAGTCGGTCACAACTGGACCTAATGGTCAGGGGTCCCTTTACCTTTACCTTTATCTTCATTGGAGAAATGTTAGAGGGTATGCTATGCCTGGCTTCTGTGCCATTTTGAAACCAGCATTCCTCTGCCAGTCAGTTCTCCATTTATGGTTACAGAGCATGGGTCAGATTCAGACTTAGTCATACAACAGATCTATTTAAATCAATGGGGATTAAGCGTGACAAAGTCTGAATCCACCTCAGCATGGTGAATAGCTTGCCCCTTTTGCTGCTTGAGCAAATACTGTCTCCTCATCATTTTCACTTCTTTAAAACGCAATCATTCTCAATACAGCAATCATAATAAGGCCCAGACAGTAGCTCCCAACCTTTCATTAGAACATTTAATTTTTTTCCCATAAGGAGAAATAAAATTAAAATTCATTAGAAATCAGTCAGCCATGATTCAAGGTTGGATTTGTCTTTATCATTCGCCGACAGAAATAACATAATTAAACTATTTCAGCTGCTTTCTGTAGATGCTGCCAGCTCCCCTTTGCACCAAAGAGTCTTAGAGGGAGAGAAGACAGGAGGCACTCCAAACATTCTGGAAGAATCAGGTTTCCAGAGATTAGGATTACAGTCTTGGTGGCACACAAAGGTCTCTGCCCTTGGGAAACTCATTCATTTTTAGAATGAAGAAAAGGAATATTGTGGTAAGTGCATTGTGCCATAGAGGAAAAGAAGCCTAGTATGTCCCGGTTAGAGTGGACACCTCAATTTTTGCCCAAAATTAAAACCAAAGCAAATGTTGGGAATTTTTTTTTTTTTTTTTGGGGGGGGGGGAATGAATGGATTCCTGTGCCCCGCAAATAACCCAGAGGTGCATTTTAAATAAAAGCACACATTCTGCTCATGTAAAAACATCACACAGGCCCAACAAATAACCCAGAGATGACTTTTAAATAAAAGGACACATTCTGCTCATGTAAAAACACGCTGATTCCTGGACCGTCCGCAGGCCGGATTTAGAAGACAATTGGGCCGGATCCAGCCCCCGGGCCTTAGTTTGCCTACCCATGGACTAGGCTGACTGATCCAGGCACTGAGCGGAAGCAAAGTGCCTTCAGACCATACACTGGCCTACCCAATAAACATTGCTGTGATGCAGCCCACAACTTCATACCTTCCATGCTTTCCTTGAAGGTGCCCTGGGATCTTCCCAATTTCACACCTTCTGTGGATGGGACTCGGGGAAGCAGATCCTGTAATGGCAGCAGCTTTGTAAAGCAGTGCTTCCTGGCCTTTGGGAAGGAGGCATGAGGCTCTGACCGGCTCCTGGACCCCTCCTGCCTTCTTCCCTAAGCCAGCAAGCACTTACGGGGCCTTGGGAAGCAATCGGGAGGGTTCTCACACTCTTTCAGAGCATCACACCTTCTTCCCCAAGCTAGGCAGAAGCTTAAAGGACTTTGGAAATAGGTGCAAGGCCCTTGTCTCAATTTGTAGTGGCAGAATGGTGCAGCATATACACATGCGTGTATGGTGTTTTTTTTTCCTGTTATGAAGAGCGAAGTTGGTTCTGCAGACCTGTCAGCATGCCCCATGTTTCTTTGACATATATAGGTTTAAGATAGATATAATTGGGGAGGGGTGGCAGCGGAAATAAGTCTCTGAAAGAGATAATGCCAGGCTTCAGTGGCTCAGCTTCCTCCTCCCTTGGCCATAGATAAGCAGTACAAAGAGAAAGCAGTCACTTACCAGTAACAGAAATGTTTAATGAATGCAGCAAAACAACAAGTGACCATTCTCAGAGTGCAGGTGCTCCCAGTTAAGGTTCCTTCCACCTCCTAGCTACCTGATTTCTCAACCATTGAGCCTTTTGCACAGCCACCTTATCTAATCCCCTAGCCTTGAGACTAAGGCATAGCTGTCAACTTTTCCCTTTTCTTGCGAGGAATCCTATTCGGAATAAGGGAATTTCCCTTAAAAAGGGGAAAACGTTGACAGCTATGGACTGAGGGGCTGCACATCTTCCAGTGAGAGAAAGTCGGCTAGCTCACTCTCTTCCCATTCTTCTTGCTGTTCCCCTCCCAGTTCTGCCCAACTATTGTCTTCTAAACTGTGGCCCTCAGCAAACCATTGTTTCAGATCAACACTACTCCATTGCTCCTGTGGAGTTTCAAGATGCTGGCCATGAGCTAGGAGAGGGGTAGGCTTCCACCATTCCCCATCAGAGTTGTACTCCTCAGCCTGGTCTCTGACAGATAACTGGAAATGTGGTAGAAAGGACTACCCCTTGCTCTATAGTTATATAGGAAAGGAAATAGAATAACCCCCAGTCCCACTGAGCAGGAGATGGTATGACAGCAAGATCTCAGGATGGACTTTTGGTATCAGCCATGGAACCAAAACAGCTGATTTATCACAATAAAAGACTAAAAGCTCACAGATGGCTTTGGCCATCTCTTAAGGCTTCATCTGGGAGCAAGTAAGCATAGACAAGTGTTATAGATGAAGCAGACAGCATAATCACATCATGAAGACTGTAATCGAGTCATGCAAGCTCTTGCAGTCCTCCTAGGGCAAAGTAAAGATGGAAGAAAGATGTGTTGCAATATGGAGCCATGCTGCTCTCCTGTGCTCTCCTGACTCATGCATTCCTTAAAGGTCTACAGCCAAACAGCTGTGGCTCTGGTGCTGATTCATGCACAGTGGATAATATCCCAGAATTGGTAGTAAAACATTAAGGCCAGCTGCCATATGCCCTTGTTCCATCAGCAAATGGAGCATTGACTATGGTAATAATAATACCCTGGGTAGGGTGTGTGCTATAAATGTTTGGAGAAGTTTAAAATGAAAGTGCAAAATGACTTGGGGAAACAAAGATGGCTGTCTCAGGTGATTACGAAACTCTTGTTTAAACACATATTGGAAAAAGATTTTGGAACTTCATTACTCATGAGTTAAAATGAGTTTTCAAGTGAAATCCACTTTTTAGTCATTTGAAGATGGATGGTCCTGTGCTTATTGAGAACACCCATTATCTTTCAGAACCTGAGATGATGACAAGACAAAAAAAGCAATCTTTATTAAGCGTGGAGTCAGCCACTTTTTCTTTTCTAATTAAAAGTCATAATTACATTTTTGATTAACTCAGAATTAACAATAATATAGATTCGTTATCAGTTTGTTGCATTCCCTGGTATAAAATCGGAGCATGACAAATTTAACTTTCACTAATACAGATATTTTTAGTCATTAAGATAAGAGCAGAAGGTACTAAAAACCAATTTATGCTTAACAATCTACACAGATTTACATATATTTGACAGCTTCTTCGGAGAAAGCACAAACATGCCATAAACAGTTCCCATAAAGTCTGCAGCAAATGAGGGTTGTGCTTTTTAAAGAATCCAGCTCATTAAAAAGGGAAATGAACTCACAACATAATCAGGAACTTTATGTCAAGATTGCCATGAGTGATGAAACTTTCTCTCCCCACACTCCCCAATTTTTGGGTGTCCTCCTATTTTGAATAAATCTGACCTTTCAATCAAGCACAATTAAGCATCCACAAACACACACAAACAATATATAGCACTTTTCTGAAACGATAACACTCCTTACTGTATGCATTGCATATTCTGCAATTGCAATTGTTCTGTCTGCTCTTTGCCAAGTCTGCTGAGTAAGGCTACAATCCTAACCATGTCTCCTCGGAAGTAAGTCTTATTGTATTCCATGGGGCTTAGTCTTAGGTAAGTGGGGTTAGGGTTGCACCTAAAAGTACGTACAATTGCCCCAGGGTTTTCTTCCTTTTATGGACATCTCCAAATGATTGGTGGGACCCTGCCAGTGGAGAACAGAATGCTAGTAGGCTAGCTGCCACAGTATTTGTTTGTCAACCTTCCTTGCAAGGACTATCCGACCTGCTGGTCAATATTTATAATCAGAGGCCACTGAGGTGTCGCTACGTAGGGCACATGTGCTGCATCACTACGTACGATGCATGCACCGTACGTAGTGATGCCACACATCCGATGTACATAGTGGTCTGCCAGTGGTGGCGCTCCAGTACCATACTGGGATCCCTTTGTCACCACTACAGCTGTGAACAGAGGACCCTCTACATGCAGCTGTAGTGGCGACAGAGGGATCCCACCGCCATCCGTATGGCACTCGAGCGGTGCTGGCGGCACATGCACTGTACATAGTGGTTTGCTGCTGGCGCTAGAATCCTCTGCTCATGGCTGCAGCCGTGAATGGAGGATCCTCCACACACAGCTGCGGTGGCGTGATGGCTGCTCACACTGCTGCGAGCCCCTGCGGGGTGCCTTCTTGTCACCCACCTAGACATGGCACCCGGTGTGCACCTCTCCTCCGTCCCCCTGTTGCAACACCACTGCGATGTTTATAGGAATAATTTTTGAGCTGTTTGTACTGCATGGATGCAGCAGTATAATATGCTCTGACGTTTGACCTCCCCTGACGACAGCTTTGTGCCTCACCGTCTACTTCCTTCAGTTTTCTCATAAGATGCTTAATTTGGTGTGTGATTTTGAGATTTGTTTCACATTCGCATTATTTAAGGACCGTGCACCCACTTTATCCTTCTTTTATTACTTTTCCCTCCCTCCCTTTTTCTCTGAAAGCTCATGTTTGATACTTGACACATGAGTAATGAAATGTGTTATAATTCATAAGCAGGTTCATACATATAGAGTGAACAGCTTCTGTGGCATTAAATGACAACCCAGGGAAGAGGATAGCATCCCCCCTTCCTTTCCACTCCCCAAACCAAAGAATAGACTGAACTGTCATCGTCAGCATGGGAAGCACAGTCATTTCTGTTACTTCCAGTCTGCCAAATCTGACAGGATCTCTTGTCCTCTCCCTTCATCTCCACTAGTGCCACTTTATGTTAAAAAAAAACACATTATGCATTTCTTATTTCCCTCTTGGATACTGTATTTGGATATCAGGCAGTTTGGGGGACCTGTACATGTTTCAAGGTGATTAACCAATGAGGGTTTCTTTCTCCCTCTCTCATCATACTAGTACTCAGTGCTTTTTTCCCTGGGGGACGCAGGGGGGCGCATACCCCTAAACCGGGCTTCCTCAAACTCGGCCCTCCAGATGTTTTGAGACTATAATTCCCATCATCCCTGACCACTGGTCCTGCTAGCTAGGGATCATGGGAGTTGTAGGCCAAAAACATCTGGAGGGTCAAGTTTGAGGAAGCCTGCCCTAAACAATTTGTGAATCTTTGTACTTTTGTCCATTTACTGTACAGTGGTACCTCGGGTTAAGTACTTAATTCATTCCGGAGGTCCGTTCTTAACCTGAAACTGTTCTTAACCTGAAGCACCACTTTAGCTAATGGGGCCTCCCGCTGCCACCGCGCCACCGAAGCATGACTTCTGTTCTCATCCTGAAGCAAAGTTCTTAACCTGAGGTATTATTTCTGGGTTAGCGGAGTCTGTAACCTGAAGCATATGTAACCTGAAGCGTATGTAACCCGAGGTACCCCTGTATTTATTTTTCCCAATTTGAACCATAAAATTGTGGCTTTCTTGAGTCAAAATAAGAGTACCCCTAGAATTTAGGGACCTTCGGTGAAGCTGGATGGTGGGAGATACAGGAAAGAAGAAAGAAAGCATTTCTTTACGGAGTGCTGTGGATGCCTGACAATTTTGACAGAAACAGAAATGGGAGTGGAAGTTGCTGGCACTCCCTAATTTGCCCCCATGTCCAGAATAGAAATCATTCTGACAAATGCAATTGGCATTCCCTGTGGTGGTAGCTTTCCGTCTGCAAGGAATACATAATTCTTTTTGCATGGTGCTGCCTTCAAATCGAAATGAATGAGGTGACATACCCCACCCCCGTGAGACAATTACTAGGGCACAGGAGGCACATGGGAAAGGGAGAGCAAGGAACCCTATTGCGCAAGCAGAAATCCTCTCGTAGGGCTTCTGCTGATGGAACGCTTTAGTTGAATCCTGCCCCTAAGTAGTAGCAGTTGTAGTATCTATCTGAATCCACCGTCCGTTCCATCCATGTTTGTTGAGTCCCTGTGGAGAGATGAATATCACACTGGATGCAGAGCCTTGGGGGGCACTGCAGGGGGTGCAAGTGCGGAGCGCAAGATGCAGGGATGCTGAATTTTGGCGTCACACAGGGTGCCACTGAGGTTTGAGACCCCCAAGGCCTGCCACTGCCCTGTGGCTGGACTCTGTTACATTGTCAGCTCTGCAGTTTGAACAAAATCATGGCTATCGCACTGTGTCCTGACACATGGGTCTGAGATGAGAAAAGGGCTCTGTTTAAAATTTTATATGAACTCTTATATTAACATGTGAAGCAGTAAAAGTGTAACCCAAAATCTAAAACACAGACCTAATAACATCTATTATTATTATTATTATTATTATTATTATTATTATTAACCAACTGCCGTATTTTTCGCTCTATAACACGCACCAGACCATAACACGCATGTAGTTTTTAGAGGAGGAAAACAAGAAAAAAATATTCTAAATGAAACAGTGGATGTATGATTTTTGTGGTTCATGCTGTGGCCACAGACATGTGATCTGACGGTGAGTTTGGGGTAGCTCAATGCAAAAATCCTGAGGATCCATGTGGATCCATGCTAAAGTCGCCCTAAATTCGCAGGGGCGCTGGGGGAGTGAACGGGAAGCAAGAGAAGGAGAATGATGCCTGCCTCTCTCTCTCTCTCTCTCTCTCTCTCTCTCTCTCTCTCTCTCTCTCTCACACACACACACACACACAGAGAGTATCAATCCTAAAGTTGCAGGAGAGCGCAGGGGCGCTGGGAGAGTGAATGGGAAGCAGGAGGAGGAGAACGATAGCTCAAGCACACACACACACACACACACACACACACACAGCCCCTACAGTGGCTAATCCAAAATCGGACAGCAAAAAACTGCAGGCAGGGACAGAGAGCACAGGGTTGTTTTAAAGCAGCCAACCCCGTTCTGCTTCTCTCCCTCCTCCCCGGCTCGGCTTGCTGACAGGAGCCGCTTACACCCACTTTGCTGTTTCAAAGCGAGCCACAGACTGCTCACAACTGCAGCAGATTCCCCCGCCATCCGTAGGCATTCGCTCCATAACACACAGAGACATTTCCCCTTACTTTCTAGGAGGAAAAAACTGTGTGTTATGGAGCGAAAATTACAGTAAGTTTGTTCTTGGTATAAGCTTTCATGTGCATGCACACTTCTTATACCAAAGAACAAACTCAGTGGTCTCTAAGGTGCTACTGGACAATTTTTTATTTTATGCATTTCAACAGTGTCAGACCAACACGGCTACCTACCTGAATTGTTGTTGTTGTTGTTGTTGTTGTTGTTGTTGTTGTTGTTGTTGTTGTTGTTTTTCAGGAGACTGCTTAACATAAACCATTTCCGGCTTGCCTTGATCTTTCAAAAGTCTCAACTGATGTGTATAATATCCCCCCCCCCCTTTTCTGATGGTAAAGCCTTCGTGGTGTTCAGCATTCTCTTTTCTACACTGAAAATCTGACTACATTGAAACTCATATTACAGACACACACACTTCTTTCTTTCTTTCTTTCTTTCTTTCTTTCTTTCTTTCTCTCTCTCTCTCTCTCTCTCTCTCTCTCTCTCTCTCTCTCTCTTATTCATCATGACCCGCTTCCTTCTAATATTCATGTGCCTTTATCAAAATCTCAGTCTCCCACCACAAGCACATATCAAATATCCATTATCAAGTCTGAAAGAAACTGAGGATGGAAATGTGCATTGTGTTCTTCCCTATTTGTCTAAACACAACTTGCACTGTAATTAGTTGACTCTCACTATTACCAGACACCGCTATCAAAATACATTTTATAGGAGGTAATAAAATATTCTTTCTTCTAGATAGAGATGTGAACTATGGTGGGGAGAACTCTTTGGTGGTTGCAATAAATTATAATTAGCATAATTATGATCAGAGGTGAGGGTTATCACAGCAAAATGAGTTCTGATGTTAAAAGACAACAGTATATAACGAAGAAATGGTGTTTATGTATGCAAGGGGGGGAGGGGAATACTGATATCAGTATTTTGTTGCCTCCAAGCTTAGGTTCAAATAGCAAAACAATAAAAGTTATTTATATATACTCCTGAGGTCTAATTAGGCTTTGAATTTCAAATGTGTGTGTATAATATTGAGCCAGATATTGTAATGCTTATGGAAATTGACACTTAACTTCAAATTGTTTGCCATTTACATATGCAGATTAGCTAAACATTTTACTGACAGCAGATTTTAGAGACCCTGCAAATATTGTTCAATGGCAGCATGTAAGCAGATCTGGGAACAACTCTTGGGAAAACTCCACTGGGCAATATTTCAAACCTAGCAGTCAATTTGGAAAGAGTCTGGCTTGCTGTGACATCTTCTTTGGCCATAAACCAACCCATTTGATGCAATGCCAATGTTTCAGTCATTCTGTTGACCGTTTTGGAATGGCCATCCCATGCTCAACATCACAGGCTGTGTAAAACATCACCTCTCTTCAAGAAGAAAGAAGGGCTCTTCAGAACTCTGGATTACTGTGCCTTGGTTCATGGTGTGAAGCTGCGTCCTAGAAAGGTCCTCAGATATCATCGGCAAAGCAGGAGGAAAGAATGGACCATCTCTTAGTGATCAGGTAAGTAGGTAGAGAGGGACGCGGGTGGCGCTGTGGGTAAAACCTCAGTGCCTAGGACTTGCTGATCGCATGGTCGGTGGTTCGAATCCCCGCAACGGGGTGAGCTCCCTTCTTTCGGTCCCAGCTCCTGCCCATCTAGCAGTTCGAAAGCACCCCTAAGTGCAAGTAGATAAATAGGTACCGCTTTATAGCGGGAAGGTAAACGGCGTTTCAGTGTACTGCGCTGGTGCTGGCTTGCCAGAGCAGCTTCGTCACGCTGGCCATGTGACCTGGAAGTGTCTCCGGACAGCGCTGGCCCCCAGCCTCTTAAGTGAGATGGGCGCACAACCCTAGAGTCAGACACGACTGGCCCGTACGGGAAGGGGTACCTTTACCTTTACCTTAAGTAGGTAGAGATGAGCAAATCTGCCATTTTCGCTTTCTCTCCAATCTCATTCCCCCCCCTCCCATCTTAAATTCAGTTCTCCACATTTCCACATTAAAGGTAAAGGGACCCCTGACCATTAGGTCCAGTCGTGTCCGACTCTGGGGTTGCGGCGCTCATCTCACTTTATTGGGCAAGGGAGCTGGCGTACAGCTTCCCAGTCATGAGGCCAGCATGACTAAGCCGCTTCTGGTGAACCAGAGCAGTGCACGGAAACGCTGTTTACCTTCCCGCTGGAACGGTACCTATTGATCTACTTGCACTTTTATGTGCTTTTGAACTGCTAGGTGGGCAGGAGCAGGGACCGAGCAACAGGAGCTCACCTTGTTGTGGGGATTCGAACAGCCGACCTTCTGATCGGCAAGTCCTAGGCTCTGTGGTTTAACCCACAGCACCATAGGGTTATTATTATTATTATTATTTTTAAGTCCTCATGAAAATTCATAAGCATTTTTGTGCAAATTTCTCCTAGTGGACATGTTTGTATGCAATTTTGCCCAATATAAACCTTTTTCTTTGCAAAGCAATTCTCCTAATATAACGCATTTTGTAGTTATTTTTACAAATATGTGCATTTTTGCAGTTATTTACACAAATAAATGCATTTTAATGCATCTTTTACTCTAGTGTAGACATTTCTGTGCACATTTCTTTGCAGGAGAACTGCATTGCAAAATTCGGAGAGTTGCGGATTCAAAAGACGGCAGTGTTTTGGTTCACATATTATTTCAGAAAATGCAGATAAGTTAGATAGGTTTGCCTTTAAATGCAAATTTCTCCTCCCCCATTCCTAGCAGAAAGTGATGGGAAGTCTCACTGCCCCAAAGCCTGGAGAGCCACAGATGCTGAGTTGGATGAATACCCTGACCCAGTCAAGGAGAACCTCCAGTGTTCCTTAGCATTTATTTGGGTTGCATACAAACCCCACTGCCTTCTGGTTTATAACTCTTTATTACATGTCATGAAGCATACCAGGAAACCAGTGGACTGATGGTGTGTGAGCAGACACTAGCTCCATTACTGGGAAACTACATCTGGCTACCTTGAACAGTCATGGCAATAGCCAGGAGAAGCCTCTGGAAAAATAATCTCTCAAAGGACCTGTTGATGGCATTTTACCATTGTTCTGTTGAGAGTGTATTAACTTATGGTCTGTGTGTGTGGTTTGGGAGCTGCACGGTCAGGGAATAAAACAATGCTGTCCAGGATTGTAAAGACTGCAGAGAATAATTGGGTGCACTCTTCCCACCTTAGATCAAAGCTATGCTTCCAGGTGTCATAAGAAAGCTACAGAGATAGTGCAGGATAGTACACACCCCGGAAATGATCTCTTTGAACTTCTGCCTTCTGGAAGAAGGTACAGGGTTATAAAGACCAGGACTAGCCTCCTGAGAAACAGTTTTTATCCAAATGCGATTTTGGTTTTAAACACAGTGTAAGGTAGTCTCTGTTGGAGTATATTGTATTTAATTATGGGGTACCAGAGTTTTTAGGGGGTTAATCAGGTTGGGATAGTTGGGATAGCAGGACTGTTGGTTTTTGAATGTCTGATGTAGATTTTTTCAATTTCGTTGTTCTGTATGGGATTATCGTATCGTATGGGATTATCGTATCGTTCTGTATGGGATTATTGTATCGTAGGATGGCTGGGCCCATAGAACAAGAGACGGTCAGCATTGTTGCTTTCTGTGCAAACCTTCACAGTCTTATAGAATCATAAAAATGTGGAATCGGAAGGGACCCCCAGGGTCATCCAGTCTAACCCCCTGCTGTGCAGGAATCTCAGCTAAAGCATCCATGATAGATGACCATCCAACCTCTGCTTCGAAACCTCCAAGGAGGGAGAGCCCACAATCTCCCAAGGGACACTGTTTATATATAGATATACGTATATATAGAATATGCATGCTTTATTTGGCTACACAATTCGGAATGCTTAGTTCAAATTGCACTCATAAAAATGTCATTGCGATCACACACACTCACATGAAATGTGGCCTTATTAGCAGCTATTAGATCAGGCACCCTCAAACTTGGCCCTCCAGCTGTTTTGGGACTACAATTCCCATCATCCCTGACCACTGGTCCTGTTAGCTAGGGATGATGGGAGTTGTAGTCCCAAAACAGCTGGAAGGCCGAGTTTGGGGATGCCTGTATTAGATTCTTAAACAACGATTAAAAGAATCCAGAGAATGCCACACGTATCCAGACAGGTAAACAGAACATATCCTCATATGCTAATTTGTGTGTAGGGAGAACCCACTGGTTTTGAATGGACCTTATTTTCTAGTACGTTGCTTTTTTGTTTTTTGTTTTTTGACTAGGCCACCATTACATTGATTTCAACAGGCCTGCTGTGCAAATGACTTTCTCTCGAAGGCACCCCATATTTTATTGTAAATCACCATATAATCTGAGGAGCATCCGTTTATTGAGCATGTGGTGCGGTTATTGCCACAGGAGAAGATTACACCCTGCAGGTAAAAACTGATAGATAGAAATTATACTATGATGATATCTTTGGCATTTTGGTACCAAACTGCAACTGAATTAGATGTGATGAAACTGATTTGCCGCATGCTTTCGGGGGACTGCCTGCAACAAGTACTCTCAAGTTCACATTTCCATAAGTTACCATTCTGCAGCATAAATCACCATTTGACAAATCTGTAGTGAGTAGTGCTCATTTTTCCCCTAGTCTCCTTTGTGAGATCAGTTAATGAGAATAAATGGCTCTAATTTGTGCCTGCACATTCCGTTGCCATTGTTCTCTTTATAACAAAGGAAGAACAAAAGAAATAAAAGAAGCAGAAATGGCAATGCATAAATTTGGACGTGCTTCAGAGGGAGATTATTTCACCGACGAGGCAGTAAAATGTTCAAATAGAGATTGGGATAATTATACAGGAGTCAGGAAATGAAGACAAAAGCAACATATTCTCCTTTTGGCAACATGAGTAAATTCAAGCGATGCAACCTCAATGCAAAACATACAAATACTCAATTAAACATAGGTGTATTTGTGCCTGAGTCCTGCTTCAAGGGTGCAGAATTCAACCCTAAATCCTATATGGAATTTTGGGAGTTACTTGAAGTGTTGTGGTCCTCAAGTCCGAGGGCTGATTCACTCACACAGTGGGGACATCACTCCACATTCACTGCTGAATGTGGAGTTGTTGTTAAGGCACATGGATACAGAAAGTACTCTTGTATTTCCTCCATGAGGGTGGTTTTATGCAGGCAAGGTTTCAAGCCAAACAATACATTAGACTAAATGTGTAGTCATCCCTAGAAAAAATAACCTTTCATTTTACTCTCTCCACTCCTCTTCAGAACGAGAAGATTTCCATCAAGGCATGTAATTTTGCATTTCCCTAGGCAAAGAAGATCACAGGTAAATCCCCAGCACCTCCAGGTAAGACTGGGGAAGACCCCCACCTGAAAACCTGGAGAGCCATTGCCAGTCAGTTTAGCCAATATGGAGATTGCTGGACCCAGTGGTTTGGGCTTGTGGCGTTTGCCCCCCTAGGTGTGTGACATCATACCAGGTCATAAGGAAAGGGTTCACTAAGAATAAAATGACTAACTTATAAGAACCCAAGGGGAGGAGTTAGAGTTAGAGTTGTTAGGAAGTCAGTCTAGAGTTAGAGAAGGGAGAGGGAGGATAAGTTTGTGGGTTGGGCTAGTTTGACGGATGTGAGAGAGTGAGAGAATCTGTTAAGAGGAGTCACTTAAACAGTTGGGATAATCAGTTAGAAGGTATTAGGAAGGTATAGGTCGGTAAAGAAACTAAGATTAAGAAACTGACAAGAAAAATTATCTGAAACCATAAACTTGTTCATGCTTATAAAATAAACTTGTTTATTTGGTTTAATGTTAACAACTGTGTGTACCCGAGGGTAACGGGTTGGTGGCAGCGGGGAAGCGATCACAGTGGTGGCACAGGGATCAATAGACAGTCAAACATCCGGGGACCCTGTGTGATCGCCACAGGGCTTGGTGTAAGGTTACTTGCTATGATCCTATATTCCTACTATGGCATAACGTCAGGAAATAGTGAATGCTGTCTTCAATATTATGGCAGAGGAGGAGGAAAATAAAGACACATGTCTTGGATATGTTGTTGTTGTTATTTTATTGTTATTATTACAGTCGTACCTTAGTTCTCGAATGCAATCCATTCCAGAAGTCCGTTAGACTTCCGAAAACATTGAAAAACCAAGGCACAGCTTCCAATTGGCTGCAGGAGCTTCCTGCATGCAATTGGAAGCCGTGTCGGACGTTTGGCTTCCAAAAAACATTTGCGAACCGGAACATTTAGTTCTGGGTTTGCAGCATTCGGGAGCCAAAAGGTTTGAGTCACAAGGCATCTGAGAACCAAGGTACAACTGTATTATTTACCTCCTGCTTTTCTGTCAAACAGGAACTCAAGGCAGGTAACAGATAAAATAGCAAAAGCTAACAGCATAGCAATCATAAAAAAATAAACAACTAATAGAATTAAAATATAAAATAGCAAAAGCTAACAGCATAGCAATCATAAAAAATAAACAACTAATAGAATTAAAATATAGATAACAACAACAATAAAAAACATCACAGCACCAGCCCTTTCCTTAAAAACAGTCAGTTCCTAAAAGCCTATTGGAATAAGGTCTTCATTTGTCGGCAGAAGGACAATGACCAGGGAACCAGTCTAGATACTTTAAGGGAAAAGGTCCAAAATCTAGGAGCAGCCATTGAGAAGGTCCTGTCTCACATCCCCATCAGGTGTGCCAATGTGGGATGGAGAGAAGGGCAGCAAACCCCTCATCATCCTTGTATCTTGGTCCTACGTACACCGTGAGAGAATACTCTGGGCCTCCCCATCAAAACGCCCTCACAAACACTCCTGTTTGCAAGTCCTGGTCACATGTGCCCAAAGAAATCAAGCAATCTTTACCTGTGCTAGGATACATGTGCTTTTACTTCTGCTGAAAATATATTGTGATTTTTTAAAACAATACTTTTATATAAAGTTACTGCTGTGAGCTAGACTAGGCTTCCCTTGGGGAGGAAGGGCACATTATAAATCTGGAATCATACATACATGATAAAGGTAAAGGACCCCTGGACGGTTAAGCCCAGTTAAAGGCAACTATGGGGTGTGGAGCTCATCTCGCTTCAGGCCAAGAGAGCCGGCATTTGTCCACAGACAGCTTTCCGGGTCATGTGGCCAGCATAACTAAACTGCTTCTGGGGCAATGGGACACTGTGATGGAAACCAGACTGCACAGAAATGCCATTTACCTTCCTGCCACAGTGGTACCTATTTATCTACTTACACTGGTGCCCTTTCGAACTGCTAGGTTGGCAGGAGCAGGGACAGAGCAACAGGAGATCACTCTGTCGCACAGATTCGAACCGCTGACCTTCCAATCAGCAAGCCCAAGAGGCTCAGTGGTTTAGATCACAGCACATACATACATACATACATACATACATACATACATACATATTCCCCCTCCCCCCCAAAAAAGGAGAAGGGTCTGCCCGAAATCTCACTGCCCAAGCAGCTTTGTTTGAGAACCTGCTAAAGCATCATAGTCATTAACGTTCACCAATTCCACTCTGAACCTGCACTCCCTTGCCCAATATCACAAGTCCTTCCAAATGTGCTGTGCGGCTTTTTGGGTTCAAGCTAATATTTCCAGTGTCTTACCTTTATCAAACAGGGGAGAGGCGAGCAGGGCAACCATTCCTCACAGAAGCCCTCCATTTTTTCTCCCCCCCCTCCCCATCACACTAACAATTTGCCAGCTTCACCCTCCCATGTATGCTCACAGTCAGGAGCACAGACTAGGATGCCTGTGTCTCCAAGCACACATTGAATGAGTGAACCAGAGCTTTGCCCTTTAATTGTGCCTCTTGCGAGAATCTCAGTGTGACTAAGATTGGTGGTTGTGGTAATTTCTTTCCTCCCTTAAAACAATCTTCCATGTCTGCCCCTTTCATGGAGGACCACAATCTTGGTTGCTCTGTGCTTGCTAGATCTGCAAGAACGACAAAAGGAATATGCATATTAATTATTCATCAGACTACTGATTTCATCCAGCAATTAAAAATGAATCACCTAATTAAAGTACAGGGGACATTATTTTAGCAGGGAGTTAAACAAGTACATGGAAAGAATCTAGATCTCTTCTCCCTTTAAGCAAAGACTTTGTCACTGGTGATATTTCATGGGGAGAAGCAGGTGGAATTAGGGATGGGGAAGAAATTGGATTCAACTGGCATTTACAGGCAAACCTACCTGAACCAAAACATGGCCATCCTTTGAGATTCACATTTCTTTGAATGTTTATTTATTTATTTTTATTTATTCATTAGATGTACATACCACCCTTCATCATAAGATCTCAGGGTGCATCACAGAATAAAATATAGGATAAAAACAAGTAAATAAGTACACCCTTGTGCAAATTAATTGAAACAAACAATGAATTTAGTTGTTTATTGTACAAAACTCACATATACATGTACAAAACTCACATATAGGTACATTAGTAATGGATATGACCTCCATTGTTTTTAAGCAGCATTTGAACACAGTTTGGCATCGAGTCTACTAATTTTGAACAATCACTGTTGATTTTCGGATCCCTGTACCACACTTGAATCAGCGCCTGAATGAGCTTCTCCATAGTCGTACAGTCTACAGCTCGGAGGCGACTTTTGCATATAGCCCACAAATTCTCAATGGGATTTACTTCTGGGGAATTCCCTGGACAATCAAGTACCTGTATTTGCTGCTCTGTCATGAATTTCTTCACCACTTTCAATGTGTGACAGGGGGCTAGGTCCTGCTGCAATATCCCAGTACCATTAGGATACCTCTTTTCCAGCTCTGGAATAACTCTCTTTCATAGAACCTCAATATATTGTGGTGAGTGCATCATTCCTTCTATTGGCTGCTGGCTTCCAACACCATAATAACTGAAGCACCCCCAAAACATCTTTTGTGGGTGCTTGACAGACTGATCGATGTGGCATAGAAAACATCCTTGCAGAAGGATGTAAAACAAAACAGCAAAACAACAACCCCCCCTTCCGACAGACACTAATAATAATAATAATAATAATAATAATAATAATAATAATAATAATTGATTTGTACTCCACCTATCTAACTGGGTTGCCTCAGCCACTCTGGGCTGCTTCTAACATACTGTGTTTTTTGCCCTATAGGACGCACTTTTTCCCCTCCAAAAATGAAGGGGAAATCTGGGTGCGTCTTATGGGGCGAATGCAGGCTTTTGCTGAAGCTTGGAGAGCGAGAGGGGTCGGTGCGCACTGACCCCTCTCGCTCTCCAGGCTTCGGGAACACATCCGCAGCTTGATTCCCGGAGCGCTGGGCGCGCTGAAAGCAGAGCGCCTGGCACTTCGGGAACACATCCGCAGCCTAGGCAGCCCTGCGGGAGTTCCCGCAGGGCTGTCTAGGCTGCGGATAGCAGCCTGCCGCCCGGCGCGTGAGGCGCCCTGAAGCAGAGCGCCCCTCATGCCGGGCAGACATCCGCAGCATGGGGAGCCCTGTAGGAGTTCCCTGCAGGGCTCCCCACGCTGCAGATAGCAGCCTGCCGCCCGGCACGAAGGGCACCCTGAAGCAGAGCGCCCCTCGTGCTGGGCAGACATCCGCAGCGATAGCGGATAGCAGCCTGCCACCCAGCGGGCAGGGCGCGCTGAAGCAGAGCGCCCCCGCGCCAGGCAGACATCGGCCAGCCCCACAAGCTCGGGGGACAGCAGGGAGGCATAGCACCGCCATCCTGCTGTTCCTCGACCTGGTTCGGTTTCCCCGACCTGGTTTTGGGGGGGAAATAAAGAAAATAAAATTCCTTTATTTCCCCCCCAAAAAAACTAGGTGCATCCTATGGGACGGAGCATCCTATGGGACGAAAAATATGGTATATAAAAACATAATTATTATTTAGAAGGCTGTAGAATATTAGCCAGCCATAGGCCTGGTTGAAGAGGAATGCTTTTGCCTGGTTGTAGGGATATCGCGGAGTGGGGAGTGGGGTCCGGAGGGAGCCCACTCCCCACCAGCAGGCAGTCACAGTCTGCCTGCATGCGTGACCCTGGGGTGCGGGGACACCCCCCCCCCTCAGACAAAGCCACGGCTGGCTGAACATCGTTCCCTCTGTCTAACCTTTTGCGGTCTCAGTAGTCAGCGGTGTCCTGTCTGTAACCTTTGTCTCTGAGACCTTTTGTCTCCTTCGTCATACATTGTGCAAGGGGAAAATGACGCTGTGGAAACAGGTGCCAAAATAACTTTGTACCACCCCACGATCTCGGGATAGAAGATGTGTAAAGATCACAGCCCAAAATGTATTTGCCTGGCTTGTATATTTGTCTCAATAAAAGGAGGCTCCACAGGGCTAGCGGGCAGCTCGCTTCAGCTCACCTGTGCGCAGCTCACTGATGATCACCCCCGGTCTTGTGCTGTTCCTTCACCTGGTGCCGAAAAATATCTAATGAAAGTGCCAGGTAAACCTCCCTGCAATGGATTTGCCCATCCCTAAGTTATGTGAGGTTATGTGACCAAGAAGTGGAAACCAAAAGTTTGTCCAATCCAGCTACCACCAGGCATTCATTCTAGCTCTTGGTTTGCTAGCCAACAATGCTGCAAAGGTGTGTGCAGTGTCTGCTGTGTGTTGACTTGACAAACCAAGAAGTGCCTGGGTTTAGTTCTCAAGCGCAGTGCTTTCGATTTCAAATTCAAGTGTGGCAGACAGTCTGTTGACAGCAAGGGACTTCTCAGAAAACCTAACCTGTTGTTTGATAGGGTTGGCCATTTCTGCATTGGTGTTATTTAGAATTACAACATTCCACTTCGTAGCCCCAGGAGGCTCTCCAAGTGACCTGCAAAAGGTGCAGTTAAAGTTGCATTCAAGTGTAATGTTGGGACAAAAACAGTTTAGTGCCCATAGGATTCCAGTATCATTCAGGCAGCATTTCCTGCCTTCTTGCCTGGTTTTCTTTGAGGTCACTCTTTGATTAGATTAGATTTAGATTTTTTAGATTTGATATCCCGCTTTATCACTACCCTAAGGAGTCTCAAAGCGGCTAACATTCTCCTTTCCCTTCCTACTCCACAACAAACACTCTGTGAGGTTAGTGGGGCTGAGAGACTTCAGAGAAGTGTGACTGGCCCAAGGTCACCCAGCAGCTGCATGTGGAGGAAGCGGGGAATCGAACCCGGTTCACCAGACTACAAGTCCACCGCTCTTAACCACTACACCACACTTTGGTGTTACGGTGGTACCTTGGTTGTCGAACGGCTTGGCTCCTGAACAAATCGGCTTCCGAACGCTGCAAACCCAGAAGTGAGTGTTCCAATTTGCAAACGTTTTTCGGAAGTTGAGCGTCCGACAAGGCTTCCGTGGCTTCTGATTGAGTGCAGGAAACTCCTGCAGCCAATTGGAAGCCATGCCCTGGTTTTCGAATGGTTCCAGGAGCCAAATGAACTTCTGGAATGGATTAAGTTCGACAACCAAGGTACCACTGTACTATCATCATCATCATCATCATCATCATCATCATCATCACCATCACAGCTGCAAAATGCCTGAAGAGAAACAGATTTAACACCAACAAAATGAGAAACAGAGAAATTATAGATTTCAAATAATTTGCCCAACTATCTGTTTCTCAACCTGTAAAATGAAAAGGAAAAAAATATATATTGGTACTTCTGCCATGATCCCTATTTAGCATTAAATGTTTGTATCCCCCATTCTTTCACTCTGTGTGTAATTCTCTTTTTGGGATTATTTCATTTTGTACTGAATGCTATTCTCCAGCTTGCAATTTTATTATTTTGTTTGCTTCCTTTTGTTTTTTTCAAGACGCACAAACACACACTTCTTAGAATGCTGTTTGTCTTTGGACAGAACATTGTTAGAAGTACTATAACATCATGCATAAAACATTGTATACCGGGATTGTATATACACACCTACCTAATCTTCTATCTAAATAGAAAGTTATTATGAATCTGAAAGAAGAAAGGGTATGGAAGTATGAAAGGAAACCTATTCACATAATTTATACAATTGAATATCTCTGTGCACTTGCTTATTTTTTATTTAAATCATTTATTGTTATTATTTCATCTGCTGAGCTCCAAACTGGATATATAGAGCTCCAGGATGGTTTCCTACTGATGCACTAATCTATTTATTTTCAGCAACATTGTACTATCAGATATTTTCTGACTTTCCCCTAGGTTTCCAATAATTCATGCGGGTTCACATGGAGGGGGGGAAAGCACATGCAAACTGTATAGCTGGGATAAGGAACCTGTGACTTGGGGTGAGGCAGAAATATGACTTTGTATTTTAATGAGAAACTACCTAATTCTCACTTCTCAAACCAATACACTAACTGAAAAATAGCTATCCTTTGAAATTCACACTTCTCTGAATTTTGCAATGCAGTTTTCCAACCGATGTGTGCAGAATTGCATATAGTAAGGGAAAGTGTGAATAGAAATGCATGTGTTAGTGAAAATAATATTAAAATGCATGATATTATAGGAGGTTGCTTACATATGTGTGTATGTTTGTCACAACTGCATACCAAATGTGTTTCTAGAGGAGGAATTTGTGGTAAAAAAATTCATGAGGCTGTTTAAAGAACAAGGAAATGCAAATTGCAGCAGAAATGTGGAGAACCGAATTTAAGACTGGAAGCATGAGAAACCAAAATTGACAAATTTGTCCATCCCTACTTGTGGCCCACCCAATGTTGTCAGAATCCAGCTTTCATGGATCATGGGACTGGTAGTTCAGAAGTCTTTGGCTATCTCTGGACTTGCCTTTCTCAGTACAATCATATGTGGTTGGCCTTGCTATGTTATCTACATTATATTCATCATTTGGAGAGTTTATAGCATGACCTGGCTAGAGATGTGAAGACGGTGGTGGGGAAACAATTTTTCCCATTTTCTTCCCCATTTGTTTTCATAAAATGGGGGGTGGGACCTAGAAAAATGGGGGGGCATTTCCCCTCCATCCCAGGCTTTTGCTTTTTTTTTTTTATTGACTTAAGAAACCGTATTTATGGTAACTGTTTGTACTGTCAGTTGTTCTTTCTTGAGAAACCTGGTGCTTGCTCTGTTGGGTCCTGAGTCGTCTCGCAGCTAAACGTGCCTTCAGTTTGGCACTGGGCTATTCCTGCTCTCTTCCACACCAAAT
The DNA here is from genome assembly GCF_951804945.1 of Podarcis cretensis. Taxonomy (NCBI): domain Eukaryota; kingdom Metazoa; phylum Chordata; class Lepidosauria; order Squamata; family Lacertidae; genus Podarcis; species Podarcis cretensis. The sequence goes on from NC_137170.1 coordinate 125,641,278, forward strand.
AAAGATTCCTGTATCAACTTCGTGCTGGAGCAGCAGGAGTCCCTTTTATGCGCAGCTCGATGCTTTAGATTGAGGACCTCCTCTTCAGTTTTATTAGGGGTTCACGTCGCCTTTGCTCCCCTCCCCCTTATTCACTGTGATGGGACATGGCTGACCCAGGCAGAGCAATTTCCCCGACCCGATCTCAGAGCACACCACACAGGAAGTCCTCCCAGGCTTTCACTTTTGTAGACCTGGTCCTATAGCAATTAATCATTTCTCCTGCTATTCCACCCACAGAAACTTATGAGTGCAACCGACGGCATAAAGCATAGTTTCCTATCTATGTCTGCACATCCGGAGAATGATTTCACTATATTCAATGGTAATTGGACAGCTGCTGACATGGAAGATGCTACTCCTGTTTCAGCTGCCATAACCAGAGAGGCTAGCAAGTCCAATTACTTGCAACTATGGGAACTATTCATAGGATATAAATAACAAATATGCTACATTTGATTGCAATTCTGAACTCAAATTCTTGGGAGTAAACCCCACTGAAGACATGAGGACTCAGCAAACATGTAGAGCAGTGTTTCCCAACCTTGTGCCTCCAGCTGTTTTTGGACTACAATTCCCATCATCCCTTGCCACTGGTCTTGCTAGTCAGGGATGATGGGAGTTGTAGTTCAAAAACAGCTGGAGGCACAAGGTTGGGAAACACTGATGTAGAGGATCGCATTGTTAAACTGATTAAGGCCTCAGGGGAAATGAAGACCAAACCAGACATATTGAGGGAATAATAATAATAATAATAATAATAATAATAATAATAATTTATTATTTATACCCCGCCCATCTGGCTGAGTTTCCCCAGCCACTCTGGGCGGCTCCCAATCAAGTATTAAAAACAATACAGCATTAAATATTAAAAACTTCCCTGAACTGGGCTGCCTTGAGATGTCTTTTAAAGATAGGATAGCTACTTATTTCCTTCACATCTGAAGGGAGGGTGTTCCACAGGGTGGGCACCACTACCGAGAAGGCCGTCTGTCTGGTTCCCTGTAACCTTACTTCTCGCAATGAGGGAACCGACAGAAGGCCCTCGGTGCTGGACCTCAGTGTCCGGGCTGAACGATGGGGGTGGAGACGCTCCTTCAGGTATACAGGACCGAGGCCGTTTAGGGCTTTAAAGGTTAGCACCAACACTTTGAATTGTGCTTGGAAATGTACTGGGAGCAAATGCAGATCTCTCAGAACTGGTGTTATGTGGTCCCGGCGGCCACTCCCAGTCACCAGTCTAGCTGCCGCATTCTGGATTAATCGCAGTTTCTGGGTCACTGCAGTAGTCCAAGCAGGAGATAACCAGAGCATGCACCACTCTGGTGAGACAGTCCGTGGGCAGGTAGGGTCTTAGCCTGCGTACCAGGTGGAGCTGGTAGACAGCTGCCCTGGACACAGAATTAACCTGCGCCTCCATGGACAGCTGTGAGTCCAGAATGACTCCCAGGCTGCGCATCTGGTCCTTCAGGGGCACAGTTACCCCATTCAGGACCAGGGAATCCCCCACACGCGCCCGCTCCCTGTCCCCCCAAAACAGTACTTCTGTCTTGTCAGGATTCAACCTCAGTCTGTTAGAGTTCCAAAATGTTCGAAAACCATAAACTCAAAATGGAAGCCTCAAAACAGAAATCTTGATACGGAAAACTCAGTACGGAAGTTGCATTTCTGGTTTGACTTCTGAGGCAAGTTCGAAAACTGAAGCATTTCCTTCCTGGTTTACAGCGAGTTCGAGTTCACCAATGGAGACGTTAAAAAACCAAGGTACCACTGTATATCATAAAAAAACTTGTGGGTGAGATGAATTAAACCTCACCCAATACCTTACCTCCAAGTGCTCTACAATCTCATGTACTTTTCTCCTTGACTTAAGGGGAAGTGCCTGGATGACAGGAAAGAGTTCATATCCTCCTACCAATGGGCTCCTTTTATTATTAAAATTGCACACACTTTGTACATGAAACAAGTCAGGCATGGGAATGACAGGAAAGGACCACCACCATCATCAGAGCTGGTCCACAGATAGCATTAAAGGTGGTGTGACCTCGCTGCTAAATTAAGGACGATGCTTCATCTGCAACCTTTCTTTTCAACACTCCCACAACAATGCACTTCACATGTGTCAACAATAATCACCATCTTTTGCTAGCTAAGGGCAGAGAGACGACGGTAATCTCAGTTGTACTAGGCAGGTGTTTCCTTCACAAAAGACCTTCAAATTAGCATTGGCAGGGCACTTTCATTAGAAAGCCAATTAGTCCTGTAAAAACAGGGAAAGGAAACTATCCATCTGGAACTTCAAAGCTTCTCTCTAGATGATTGGGACTGGAACGGTCTCATTGCAGCAAGGTTCTACAGACTCCGCAAATAAATAAATAAGGCCAAAAGAATTAGCATCAGATTTAGACATGGGAAAAGTCCATTCAAATAATCAAATGCCTGCCATGTAGAGCTTCAAACTATTTACTGGCCACGGAGCCTGGACCTTTAACAGTTTCATAGCAGCTTCCTATGCAAACCCCAGCAGGTGAGAGCGCTTATCTATATGCTGTGAAAAGCTTCAACTTCTGCATTCTGCAGCTCAAACAACTAAGCAGCTAAGCAGTTGGCCCCTTATCTCTCTCGCCCTGACCTAGCCACTGTGATCCATGCGACGGTCACCTCCAGACTGGATTATTGTCTGGGGCTGCCCTTGAGACTGACCCAGAAACTCCAGCGGGTGCAGAATGCCGCGGCGAGACTCCTTATGGGGTCTTTGCTGCGAGATCACATTCATCCGGTACTATACCAGCTGCACTGGCTCCCGGTGGAGTACAGGATCAGGTTTAAGGTGCTGGTTTTAACCTTTAAAGCCCTGTACGGCCTAGGACCCTCGTACCTACGGGACCGCCTCTCCTGGTATGCCCCACAGAGAAACCTACGGTCTGCAAAGAATAACATCCTCAAGGTCCCAGGCCTCAGAGAGGTTAGGCTGGCCTCAACTAGAGCCAGGGCCTTCTTGGCTGCGGCTCAAATCTGGTGGAACGCTCTGTCACAAGAGACTAGGGCCCTGCGGGACCTGACATCTTTCCGCAGGGCCTGCAAGACAGAGTTGTTCCACAAGCCTTTGGTCAGGGCGCAGCCTGACTCCCTCCTCTGGCAACCTGCACAGAATTTTGCTTAATCGGTTGCCATTAATTTGATTTTAATTAATTTTTATAATGAAATATTTTTAGAATGTGTGTTTATTTGTTTGTTTAATTATTTGATTATTGTTAGCCACCCTGAGCCCGGCTTCGGCTGGGGAGGGCGGGATATAAATAAAACTTTTTATTATTATTATTATTATTATTATTATTATTATTCAAAGCACAGATATTGGCCAGACCATTTGACTGTTGGTTTGTGGCTGTTGGTTTTGGCAGATGAACTTGGAATAATTTTCAGCTCCTAACTGGGAGAAAAAAAGGGGAATCCTGACAAATTGTTCCATGGTTATATATAACCTAAAGCACCAGAGTCGCATTGATAACATGAGGGGAGTTACAAGTTTTTCAAACACTCAGTGCTGAAGCTCACTTCTGTCCAGATATGGAACTTCAGATAATCTTGTGTAGGGTTTGCCAGGCCCACCCCCCGCAGGACCACGAGCTTTTAGTACCAACAAATGCAATAAGAAATTAAATGGGAAATGCTAACAATGAGCAACATACGGCAGGCAAACAATATGCACTGCTTTGCATTGCTAGCGCTTTTCACATGATCATCACACATGCAGCAAATGTTTCTGTATGTGTGTGGGAGAAGAACTTGTCCATGCGCACATATCTTATGCACATAAAGTAGGTGCACTTGTAAGAACCATATAGACTGTGAATGAATGTGGGCCAGGCTTCATGTACATACAGGTGAACATGCAACCAGTACCCTGGATTTATTTGAGTTCAGCATATGCTATGCGCACAAATGCACACGCATGCATTCTTTCCGCTAATTGTCGATTTGCATTCTTCTTGCCATTTGTGTGTATAACATCTGCACAGAGCAATGTCACTGGGAGGCTTCACAGTCTGCCCTATGAAAGAGTTCAGAATCTTTTCCACTCATTTTGTGAATCAACTGGCCACGATTTCATGAATTAAATTTTCAAAATAGAGTTCTTGTAAAATTAATTTCCCTCTCCGGCATGCCATAGTGATGGGAGTGTTGTTAGCATACAACCAAGCCTTTAGTCTCAATTATCCTTAAGCTGGCTGTGAAATTGCTTCATTTTTTTTAAAAAAATGAGAATTTTCCCACTCTGCAGCAAAAGTATGCCATTTCAGATGTGGTTCTCCTTTAAAGCAGCTTATATTACGGGAATCTAGCACAGACCAGACTTGTCACCAATGAACTATATATATCCACCTCGCCACCCCAGTTAACTTATTACATTATGTTGCCTTTTGGATCTGCATTTTTGCTTGAATTCGCAGCATTTTCCCAGTGCCGGAATGCTCAAGAAGTATGCTCTGAAGTTGGCTTGATGGAAAACAGATTCAAATGCTAATTTTATTGTAATCCCCAGGAATCGTGCAGACCTAATTAATTAATTAGCAAACTTCAGGGCTTAATGAACTCTGTGTGGGAAGTATTTAATTCTGCACTGCATACCATACAGCACTTTAATGTTGTGATTGCATAATCCCCAATTAGAGCAACAGTAACAGAAGACTTGGGGGGCACACAAAGAACCACCTCGGCAAACACGAGAATTTGATTGCGGGGGATAAAAACTGCAGGAGGCTGTTGATTTCGGCAGAAAGTGTTGCACTTTCTAGCACCTCCCTATTCATACCGCCTCCAACCACGTTGCCTAGAGAACAAACGCTGGCCACCCACTTTGATATCTGAAATAGATTGCTTCTCATAGGCATAATAAAAAAGGAAAGCATGTAAATAGAATTCATAATTCACCTTCCTTTTTTGCATTGACATAAGGCTAGGATCAGGGACACAGGTGGCACTGTGGGTTAAACCATAGAGCCTAGGACTTGCCAATCAGAAGGTCGGCAGTTCGAATCCCCACGACGGGGTGAGCTCCCATTGCTTGGTCCCAGCTCCTGCCAACCTAGCAGTTCTAAAGCACATCAAAAATGCAAATAGAGAAATAGGTACTGCTCTGGCAGGAAGGTAAACGGCGTTTCCGTGCACTGCTCTGGTTTGCCAGAAGCGGCTTAGTCATGCTGGCCACATGACCTGGAAGCTGTACGCCGGCTCCCTCGGCCAGTAAAGCAAGATGAGCACTGCAACCCCAGAGTCGGCCATGACTGGACCTAATGGTCAGGGTTCCCTTTAAGGCTAGGATCTGGATATATCCACACAGAGGTCTCAAAAATGTTTGGTACTGCCTTGGATGCAGTGTTACCAAATCTTTGCAAGCAGTGGCATGTGGTCAGTGGACCAGGGGGCAGGGGCAAACCAAGGCGTCGTGACACTCAGGGCAGGGCGTTGCTATATAGGGCGCATGTACGGCGTCGCTACATAAGACGCATGCACTGTACGTAGTGACATCACACATACGCTGTACATAGCGGTTTGCCGGCGTCGCCGCTCCAGATGGTTCCGGGATCCCTCCATCACTGCTGAAGCTGTGAACGTAGGATCCTCTACATGTGGCTTTAGAGTCGATGGAGGGATCCCACCGCTGTCCATACAGCGCTTGAGCGGCGGTGGCGGTGGCAGCAAACCACTATGTACAGCACGTGTGCGGTGTTGCTATGTACAGTGCATGCGTGTGACGCCGTATATGCGCTGTACATAGTGGTTTGCCGCCGGCGCAGGGATCCTCTGCTTGCGATTGCAGCCGTGAACAGAGGATCCGCCATATGCGACTGCGGCGGCACGATAGCTGCAGTCAGGCCTAGGGTATATAATGTCATTTTTCCTGGTTTTCTAGTGTTCGTTTCATGCTGCAGTACCTGTTGTGTTACAGAATGGTGGCTTTTTGAACAACATAGTTGTCATTTGAGATTCTACTCAATATTGATCCAGAGTAGATTCCAATGTATAGTTAGCAGAGTAACAACTTGCAGGATTCTCAAAAAAATAGATCAGAGGCAATTAATATTTCACCCAGCAGAGTTTTACTGCTACTGAAGGCAAATGAGCATAATGGTCACAAGTCCGATACATTCAGGATTGGCACAGTCCATAAGAAATCCAGTTGCAGCAGACTTAACATAAACCTACAATAACTTATTATAACAAGTCCAAACCTTAACTCTAAGGATACTATGTACAGAACACCAAACCAGAAGGAAAAGAGATAGAAAGAGAAAAGTGAAACCCAGGCTCCTTCTGGCCTTACTTTCATAGTCAGCATGACCTTGACAGAAGAGATAAGAGAACCAGTTTAAGCCAGCTGTACTCAGTTACTCTGAAGGAATAACCCAAACATAGTGAATCTTCTGTTTGTTTGTTTCACACAGAGAAGCTTCCAGAACCCTCTAGAATGAATTAGAACAGGAAAGATCTCTACACATCAGATCAATACTTTCTGTACTAAGAAATGCAAACTGACAGTAGTGGCACACTCTGCTGAATTCCATCATATCAGTAGGTGTGGTGTGACACAACAACCAGGGCCAGCCTGAGAAATTTTGCCACTGTAGGCGAAAAAAGCAAGTGTCTCCTCTGTCCAGATGAGGCTGCCCTTCCCAGGTCACAAATCTGCATCCCTGTCCCTGCTGTCATGCCAGAGTTGCCACCAACCCCATCATCACAACTGTACCTGTGGCTGCACCCATGATACTGTGATGATAACATGAGTGCACTTTTCTCCCTCTATACAAAACACAACAAAAACCCCAAATGCAACATATCCTAGCATTTCTGAAGCATCTTGGCATTTCTGTTTCGACCAGTCTCCTCAGTTTTTCCGCGGTGTCAAAATTTCAAATAGTTGCATTTTAGCAAGGTTCTCATTCTTGAGAAAAATGCTATTTCATTCCTCACTCCCCCATCTAGCTTCACCCATTCCCCAATGGGAGATTGTGGCATTACAACACATAACCTAGCCGCATGCTCCCTGCACCAACAAACTCACAAGCTGTAAATGTCTTTCCACCTTCTTGTTAGAATGATGGAATTCTCCCGTCATTTTGCACAATTCACTCAATCATTTTGTTTAATCTATCCTCATGACTGCACTTGCTAAGTTTACTCGGAAAACTAAAGAAAACCTGCACATTTTTAAATGAATCTTTTTGCCAGACTTACTACCCATGTCGTATGACTCTGGCAACATTATTTTATGAAGCAAAGGAAGTTTGTCACTTCATTTTCTATGCTGCTAAGACTTTGCCCTCAGAGATGAAGAATTCGGCTCTATCCAAATATTAAAAAATGTGCCAAAGAACATTGTCTGGGAGTCCTGAAATTATTTTACCTCATAAAAGTTCTCCATGCCTCATTTTATAAAATCACCAGCAAAACACAAATGTGCTCTTTCAAATCCCTACACAAGAGCCAGTTATCTCCCCAAACAGATGCTCTATTTATGGTCCCCAAAGTGAATTGCCTCCTTAATATTAAAACCAAAAGACCTATTACACACCCCTTTAATTTCAGTGCAACTGGCCTAGAAATTTACTGGGATCTCACTCTGCTTTTGGAGTCCCCAGCTAGTATGGAAGAGCAGAAGGCCAATTCACTGAACTAAGTGCTGCCAGGCTATTTAGTCACCATGCCACAGTAGCTCTTGTGGTTCTTTCTTAATGAGAAAGAAACAGCTGACCTTGCTGGCCCATTGGCTACTACCCAGACAACAATAACCCACCTCAAACAAATGTCTTAAGATCAGAGCTGAGGAACCCAACTCTTCAAATTCTCTCATTACCTCACAGCCATCAATATAAAGAGTTTCATAATAACACAACAATACTTCTAACATTTGCTGAAATGGTCCCTCTTGAGCATTTGGTTCTTGAAGTTCTGCAGACACAAAAAGCATCCGTAATTCATAAGCTGTGGCTCATGATGTGGCCGTTGGTAGACATCCTGATACTTTTGGAAGAGGAGATGGCATTCCTGGTGTCTACGGATGGGAAATTGCTGTGCGATGTGTACAACACCCCAATGGCAGGCCTGTTTGAGGGATTGCTTACATTCTCCACCTAGAAGTGTTTCTGCAATCTCATTGTAGGATTGTGTTCTGGCAGGAAGTGTGCCTAATTTATGTATTTTCCAAAGCTAACACGTGACCCTCTAGATGTTCTTGAGATGACTCCAACTTCCATCTAGCCCCATCTGGCATAGCTAATGTTCAGGGATGATGGGAGCTGCAGCCCAACAATATCTACTATTGTCAAAAATGTATAACTTATTATTAGAATGGGAACTGAAAGATGAAGTCAAAGCTTCAATGACACACTGGGCAATGGATAAAGGACATAACATAGACCTAAACCTCTGGGAGAAACTCTGGAAGAATCATTTGAAATTTACTTTGAAAGATAATTATTTGAAAATGATGCAATCACTGCGGCTCAGATTTTGCTAGCCCAAAGATGGAAAGTGAGCGAGATCCCTAGAAAGGAAGATTGACAACTTAAGATGATAGAATTTGTGGAAGCGGCAGGTTTAAATTATAGAATAAGAGAGCAAGAAGAATCTTTAGTCAAAGAGGAGTGGAATTTTTTTGCTGGATATTTAGAAAATAATTATGTACAATTGAAGACGCTGGTACCATTTAGATAAATTCAACAGTATGGTAAATATCTGAAGGATGTAAAATGGAGAAACAATTAGATTGGCTACAGTAGAATATGCAGGAATGATAGATAAGTAAAATGAAAAATGAAAGGGTAAGGAGGGAAGTCAACTGTTACATGGTATTATGTAAAAATATTTTGAGATATTTTGAGTTTATTTTGAGATGTAAACTGAAAAATTAATAAAAATTGCTATAAAAAAGACTCTTCCACATGTAGAAAAACTAATTCCAATTGGGTAAAACCCTTTATATCTAGAATCCATAAAACAACCCTTTTAGTTCATCTAAAGTTTTTAGATACGTTGACTGATTTAAACTGAGCTCTGTCTTGTGTTGTTTCATTGTAAGTTGTAGCAGATGCTGTTTTATTTGTATTGCTTTTACATATTGGAAACCCAACTGAAATCAACTGATATATATGTACCATATGTATACAGTATATTGTAAGGTAAGTCAGTATTATTATCCCCATACTGCAGGTGGAAAGTTGAGAGCAAGAGATAGCACTCAAGGCCACCTAGTGAATTCATGGAAGGGAAAACATTCAAATCCTAGCTACGAAATACTTGTTTGTGCTACACTTGTTAAGGATAATTTTATCAATAGAAGGTTGTTATTTTCAAAATCATGAGTATAAACCAGATTAACATCACTGCCACGCTTACGAATAAATCTCTTCCCAAAAATATTTCTCTTGTCTGGGATAAATTGATTTTTCTTCTGTGGGCTGATTGAGCTACGAGACACAATCCATTTTTGAAAACTGAACAGAACAACTTCCAGTATCTTTAATGCCTTTCTTCCATGCAAAATGTGGGAGGGAAGGAGTAGGAGAATATATTGACAGGTATTTATTTGAACTGCATACGCCGCCCCCCCCACATGTGCCATATGGAAGTCTACCCACAGTTCTGCCAATCAAGTTGACACAATGCAGTCAGAAAAATTGAATTGTTTCAAAAGTGTGTGAGAGAGAAAATCCACACCTTAAAGTGAATTGGAAGCAAGGAAATGGTCTCTCTCTCCCCCTGCTCCCCACCACTTCCCTACGTTATTATTTCAGAATCAATTTACAGCACAAGGATTAAGCAACACTGTACTGAGGCCAGCATGATTTATGAGAGATATTGATTAATTCATATCCCAGCTCATTTATTCTGGAGGTGTGACATTATTGGGCAGCCAAAGGGTTGAAAACCAGCTCTATGTATTTCGGGTGACATATATATGACAGGAACTCTGGGAAATGCATGGGCTTAAAATCTGGTACCTCTGTCATCGTCAGGGGTGTTTACATATGTACAGAGAAGGTCAAGATTTCAAGCATGTTCACATGCACAGTTGTTTTCTGCTTTAAGGCTCTTACTGCCAACTCCCAAAAGAGCGCCTCTCTAGGGTTACTATTTACAGAAGGCCTTTGCCCCATGAATTTATGTCTTTCCCTGGTGCGTTTTCCTGAATGATACTGGAATGATGTGGACTGGATTTTGTTTTTGTTTTTTAAATAATTTTTATTAAGTTTTCCATATTTATCATTATCACATTCTATTACATAATTCTGTAACCTGAAACCTTGCTCAAACTGAGCATCGACCTCCTTCCCTCCCTCTTTCTGACTTCCAAATATCTTTACTGGATTCTTAGTCTTTCTATAACCACTTTTTAACCTTCTATCTTCTTTTTGTACTTCACCTCATTATATGTAAATCACTTTCTTATATTCACATTGCAAAACATTTCAACTTAAACCTACAAACATTTTCAGATGTTTACAATGCTCTTTCATATATGAAATAAATTTGCTCCAGTGGTTGTGCTGATTCCGGATCTTCCCCATCAGCTTTGCCAGTTCTACGCATTCCACCATCTTAATCTGCCATTCTTCCAATGTTGGAATTTCCTGCTGATTCCATTTCTGAGCCAGAAGAATCCTTGCAGCTGTTTACATCTTTTTTTGGAACATCCTCTCCAACTAAACCTAACAGAAATGCCTCTGGTATTTTGTTAAAATTATATTTAAAAACCTTTTTTAATTCATGTGGACTGGATTTTGTTTTGCCTGTTGCTTTTAAAATGTAGAGCCATTTAAAGGAAAGGAACAACCAGTCATACACAGTGCACTTGAAAATAAAGCAGTTTTGAGACATTGCTCATGCAACCTCTGCAAGAAACCTGTAAGGTAGGACAGCTAATATGTGGCGTGCTTGGGACTATCAAGTGACCTCTTGGCCAGGCAAACCCATGGCAGGCATGGAAGAAAGTAAGGGGGCAGGCAGACAGTTGCACTCAGCCTGGAACTGGTGCATCAATTGGGCCCAGATAAGGTCCAATGCTATCACTGCTACCACTGGCAGTCATCTTTGAGAATTCCTGGAGAACAGGCGAAGTCCCGGCAGACTGGAGGAGGGCAAAAGTTGTCCCTATTTTCAAAAAGGGGAAAAGAGAGGACCCAAATAATTACCACCCAGTCAGTCTGACATCAATACCAGGGAAGATTCTGGAGCAGATCATTAAGCAAACAGTCTGTGAGCACCTAGAAAGGAATGCTGTGATCACCAATAGTCAGCATGGATTTCTGAAGAAAAATAAGTCATGTCAGACTAACCTGATCTCGTTTTTTGACAGAATTACAAGCCTGGTAGATGAAGGGAACACAGTGGATGTAGCCTACCTTGATTTCAGCAAGGCATTTGACAAGGTGCCCCATGATATTCTTGTAAAGAAGCTGGTAAAATGTGGTCTTGACTATGCTATCCTGGAGAAGAGTGACTAGTGGGGTGCCACAGGGTTCTGTCTTGGGCCTGGTCTTACTCAACATCTTTATCAACGACTTGGATGATGGACTCAAGGGCATCCTGATCAAATTTGCAGATGACACCAAATTGGGAGGGGTGGCTAACACCCCAGAGGACAGGATCACACTTCAAAACGACCTTGACAGATTAGAGAACTGGGCCAAAACAAACAAGATGAATTTTAACAGGGAGAAATGTAAAGTATTGCACTTGGGCAAAAAAAAAATGAGAGGCACAAATAGAAGATGGGTGACACCTGGCTTGGGAGTAGTACATGTGAAAAGGATCTAGGAGTCTTGGTTGACCACAAACTTAACATGAGCCAACAGTGTGACGCGGCAGCTAAAAAAGCCAATGCAATTCTGGGCTGCATCAATAGGAGTATAGCATCTAGATCAAGGGAAGTAATAGTGCCACTGTATTCTGCTCTGGTCAGACCTCACCTGGAGTACTGTGTCCAGTTCTGGGCACCACAGTTCAAGAAGGACACTGACAAACTGGAACGTGTCCAGAGGAGCGCAACCAAAATGGTCAAAGGCCTGGAAACGATGCCTTATGAGGAACGGCTAAGGGAGCTGGGCATGTTTAGCCTGGAGAAGAGGAGGTTAAGGGGTGATATGATAGCCATGTTCAAATATGTAAAAGGATGTCACATAGAGGAGGGAGAAAGGTTGTTTTCTGCTGCTCCAGAGAAGCGGACATGGAGCAATGGTTCCAAACTACAAGAAAGAAGATTCCACCTAAACATTAGGAAGAACTTCCTGACAGTAAGAGCTGCTCGACAGTGGAATTTGCTGCCAAGGAGTGTGGTGGAGCCTCCTTCTTTGGAGATCTTTAAGCAGAGGCTTGACAACCATATGTCAGGAGTGCTCTGATGGTGTTTCCTGCTTGGCAGGGGGTTGGACTCGATGGCCCTTGTGGTCTCTTCCAACTGTATGATTCAATGATTCTATGATTCTACATGAAGGCAATGGGGCAGCCATGCTCTGCCCCAAACCCAGAAACTCCCATTTCAGGGTTTTCTACTGGTTGCTACAAGCAAAAATCTCACAGGCAGCACTTCCACCCAGCAACACATTTGGTAAACGTAATGGGGAACTCTTCACCAGATGAGCAATGCTGTCAGTTCAGCATCAGGATGTGCCACATGTTCTCTCATTTTAATTTTCTGGTTGGAAGCAGTGTATTCTGAGAGTATTCCTGCCTTGTTCCTATATTTTCCCCTCACTTTCTGCTACTACTTTCCGCCCATAACACGAGGTTCCACTGTATAGTGAATGGACTGATGTCACCACCCTATATAGCCAATTAGATTTGGCTATGTGGGGGGGGGGGAGCAATGACAAACCTAGACAGCATCTTAAAAAGTAGAGACATCACTTTGCCAACAAAGGTCCGTATAGTGAAAGCTATGGTTTTCCCAGTAGTGATGTATGGAAGTGAAAGCTGGACCATAAAGAAGGCTGATCGCCAAAGAATTGATGCTTTTGAATTATGGTGCTGGAGGAGACTCTTGAGAGTCCCATGGATTGCAAGAAGATCAAACCTCTCCATTCTGAAGGAAATCAGCCCTGAGTGCTCACTGGAAGGACAGATCCTGAAGCTGAGGCTTCAATACTTTGGCCACCTCATGAGAAGAGAAGACTCCCTGGAAAAGACCCTGATGTTGGGAAAGATGGAGAGCACAAGGAGAAGGGGACAACAGAGAACGAGATGGTTGGATAGTATTCTTGAAGCTACTAACATGAGTTTGACTAAACTGCGGGAGGCAGTGGAAAACAGGAGTGCCTGGCGTGCTCTGGTCCATGGGGTCACGAAGAGTCGGACACGACTAAACGATTAAATGACAACATGTGGGGGGGGGCAGTAATCAATGATGGTAAACAAAGCCAGTTGAGGGCGAGGGAAATGCTTCCTGGGTCAGTCTTATCTTGGCAAGGAAAGGACACATGAGTTGATGTCATAATGGCATGTGACTATAAGTAATTTTTGACTATATGCTGACATCCATGAATGCCAGAAGAGCCAATTCAATGAGTACTGTCCTCACTCTGCATAGGTAAACACTTCCAATCTCTTTTGATGGAATTCCAAGAGACAATCCAGAGGGAAGCAGTTTTGAGAAGAAAATGATCGTGACAGAATGCCTCATTCCCGGCTCTGTCTTGCTTACTGCACCTGCATTGGCCTGAATGTTGGACTGCAACTCAAACATCAACAGGATTATCTATTTTTATCATTCCAGTTCACTGCTGATGACGGAGAGTTTCATGCAATTAATTGCACTCAGTGATTTAATTGGATGTTTTGATTGTGTTGATTTCTTTGATTAGGATGGCAAAAGTAGAGTGCACCTTAGTGATAAACTGAAATCTTTTACGGTGGAACCGTGGTACTCGAACGGCTTGGCTCCTGAACAAATCGGCTCCCAAATGCCGCAAACCCGAAAGTAGGTGTTCCATTTTGCGAACATTTCTCAGAAGCCGAACATCCGACACAGCTTCTGTTTGAGTGCAGGAAGCTCCTGTAGCCAATTAGAAGCTGCACCTTGGTTTTCAAACAGTTTCAAGACTCCCAGAATGAATTACGTTCAGCAACCAAGGTACTACTGTACTTTCTTTAGCTGCATTTGAGTCCCAAAGGGATGCAAGGTGGGGTGACATTTTGCAGGAAAACTCTTAAATGCCACACAAAAAGGCAGCTTCCCTGCATTTTCTCCTCCTTTGTTCTCTGGTAAAGGTAAAGGTACCCCTGACCATTATGTCCAGTTGCAGACGACTCTCGGGTTGTGGCGCTCATCTTGCTTTACTGGCCGAGGGAGCCAGCGTACAGCTTCCGGGTCATGTGGCCAGCATGACTAAGCCGCTTCTGGCGAACCAGAACAGCGCACGGAAACGCCGTTTACCTTCCTGCTGGAGCGGTACCTATTTATCTACTTGCACTTTGACGTGCTTTCGAACTGCTAGCTTGGCAGGAACTGGGACCGAGCAACGGGAGCTCACCCCATCACGGGGATTCGAATCGCCGACTTTCCAATCAGCAAACCCTAGGCTCAGTGGTTTAGACCACAGTGCCACCCACGTCCCTTGTCCTCTGGTAGTGGGTATTAAAAGAAAAGGCATGACATGACAGTGTCACCCTTTCCTTGAGCGGGAGTGAGGACTCAGTAGTGACTGATGCCGTATAGTACAGTCTCGTTTATGGCGTGGCACAGCATGCACACCAACCCACCTGTTTGTTTTCTAAATCAGGAATTCTTTATGTTCATCCTCAACATGCTGCCCTCAATCAAGATTGATTCTAGATCCTGAGATCCCCAGTGGTAAGCCTCCCCTTGATCAGGCTAACCATGTTTCCCTCTCTTGCACCTGCGCCAAGTGAATAAAGAAGAAGGGAGTGGTGATTGCGATAATTGGCATGCCCCCATCTTAAGCATCATTGGGCCACTGTGGAGATGCAGAGACACCCCCAATTGCCAGGACCACCTACATCTGTTTTCAAATGGGCACACCATGGCGTGAAGCAGAATCAATCTGCGGTGAGCTTTTATTTTTGTAACAAATCGGGCCCTCCCTTAAAGAGGGCACGTATTGCGGAGAGACCTGGAAACTGACACCCTGTGTTGTGGGTGGGTACGATTGGTCAGCCACAGCACCCAATTGGTAGGTCCCTTGAAGCTGGGTGCAATCTGGCCAATGGAATGCAGGCCAAATGGTTCGAGGGACCTATTTAGGCTCATGCACGTGACCCAGAGCTTCCTCTTTCGGCATGTGTATCCGGAACACCTGCCCACCTCTCCTCTACTTTTGAGGCTTGTTGCGCTTGACCTTGCTATGTCGTCGTGTGTCGTCTGTCGTTGGGACAGGGGCACGGCAGGAATTTTCCCCACTTGGCTGATTGGCTGTTGCCATTTGGGTTTCACCTGCCGTGTAGCAAATCGTCACAACTTGTAAGGTTGCGGATAGCCTCTGGTTCAGCTGATAGGGATGGGAGAACGCTCTCGCCATCCATATGTGAAGGGTATTCTGTTAAAGTAATCCAGGGACTTGATGGTTTGGCCAACCTGTGAGAGGGGGTTGTGCCCGTGCCTGAGTCCAGGGGGACATTTGGGTGGTGGAGATAGCCTGTTCCTGGCTTTCCGCTTATCCAGGTGTTCACCCTTGGCTGACCTATGCTGGAACCCTGGGTCAGTGCTACCTGCATGGCAGGGAGCTAGACAAACCAGAGCCTATGCAACCAGTCACTTTCTGTAATCAATAAAGTTGTGGCCTAAATTCTGCCAAAAACCAAACCAAAAATTTGAGTCAAGTGTGAATTTATTTGGGGGGAGGTTTCTGGGTCTGAACACGCAAAAACAGTTTCTCAAGAAGTACCTGTGCGCGTGTGTGTGTGTGTACACACATATATGCAGTACATCTATAGCAGTGGTTCCCAACCTTTTCTTAGCCACACCCACCTAAGCATCTCTAAAATCCTGATGCCATTTGACATATAATTCTTATCATTCTTATCATTCGGTTCCTATCATTCAAAAAGGGAAGTTCTATTCACATGGAGGAAGCCTAAAAGGCCATTAACTGTTAATAACCCTTGAATTGCCCCACCTTAAAAGTCAAATTGCCCCCCTGTGGGGGGGGGTGCCCCACGTTAGGGACCATGGATCTAGAGTGTGTGTGTGTGAACTACACAGAAAAAAACCCAAGAACCCAGTCTCCATTTATTCTAGAATAAAATGTGTTTACGCAGTCACTGAAGAAGAGAAGAAACATGCATCTCCCATCCCTGGGCCCTAAAGAGACAAGAAAATAGTGCAACCTATAATCAGTTAAGTTATCTTTCATCGTCAGTAAACAATAAATGTTTCCATTCACAAATTAATCATCTCCATCTTAATAGCACAGGTGGCTGTAAACACCTTTACTCTAATTGCTCCTGCAACTACTAACCTTCCTTTTTTCCCACTCTGCCAATACTCTGTAAATTCTTCTTACCCCGTTCTCAACCCCCCCCCCCCAAATTTTCAATTTTAGATGCAACATTCAAGTACAGTGTGTCTTGAACTATTTATAAGTGCATGCAGCCTGACTTATTTCCAAATTGATGCACTTATAACAAAAATATTAAAGCACTTCAAACATTTTTTTAAATTGCTCTCTACTGTGCAAAATGATTTGAAATTATTGGAGTGCTTTAAACCTTTTATGAGTGCTTTACTCTGAACCCTCTTACAGAGGTTTAGAAACTGTAAACTACAAATCATCATAAAACTACTTCAGCATCTCAGTCTCCTTAGGTAGTTTCGGTTTTCCCAACAGAGTAACTGGCCCATATAAAAAGTTAAGATTTGCTCAACAGTTCGGGTCAAGCAAAGGGATAAGTTTTATCCAAAGATCTATGAGGCAATAACATGAAGAGATGTAATATGCCCTTGGTCCTTGCACACAAATTGTCTAAAGCTTGATCTTCCAGCCATTAATCATAGAAGTGAAACCTTCTGACCGAAGCCAACAGCTTGTTGTGTTCCAAAGGAATGGCCTGTAACAAGAGGCCTAAACAAAAGGAGACCTAACTTAGTAAATGCAAAACACCCTCTAACTTACTTCTCCAGTGTCAGATAAATGAATCTGTCAATTTTGGTTTCCTAAGGTTTTTCATTTTTCCAAACTTATGTGTACTTTACCTAACTGAAGTTCAAGATTTTCTTTTAGTCCACATGGGGGAAAAATGGACGTTTTGTACGCATTTTCCGCAGCATTTGCATTTTTGCAACGTGTTTCCCCTAATATACTACAATTTTGTATGCTTTTTTTTTAATGAATGCAGGTGTCCCACCACTTACGTGAGGGTTGAATTCCAAGCCCCAGTGCACATAAGTGAAAATCGCGTAAGTAGGGAGAACCCTCTAAAGACCCTTCAAAGCCATCTCTGCCACACACTCTCCAATCCAGACCAAAAAAAAATCCTGTATCCCAAAATATCCACCAGTTGAATTGAAGCTCTAGGACTGGCTGGAGGCTGGAGAATGCATGGGAAAGTGGTGTCGGCTGCTGCGGCTGCTGCTACTTGCATGCATCAGCTTCTGGGCGGAGAGGCTGAGCAGCCCAAACAAAGGGCTGCTTTTGCTCCAGTCTTTTCGGGACTTCCTACACCCTCACTGATGTCCTCTTCAGACTCCGGGGATGGTCTCCTCATAAGCTATGAAGACTCTCCAGCTCTCTACCACCATTTCCTGGTTTGAATCAAATTATGATCTCTTTCCCGGCACAGCACATATATGCAGTCGTTCATGAGCCAATGCATATGACCCATGATTCATTCTGCAATGACTCGTGCAAAAGTGGAGGGATGCTATATATGTATTTTTGCATGCTCTTTCCCCTTACATATACATTTTGGTTAAACTCTAGGTGAGTTCAAGCACACATTCCTTTTTTAAAATAAATAAATAATTTATTTGGTTTTTCAAATTACAGTTTTACAGTCTGTAAATTTATACAACATACAACATAGAAACAAATTTCCATAGAATCTCCTGGACTTCCCTCTTCCCCTTTGTGGGTCCTGTTGTTATTAATTTCCTCCTGCGTCTTTTATAATAATCCAAATCTTTAACATCTCCATTATATCCAAAATTCACCATTAAACTACAAGTGTTATTCCAATCCTACTACAGTGGTCTCCTGCCAACCTAGCAGTTTGAAAGCATGTCAAGTGCAAGTAGATAAATAGGTACTGATCCAGTGGGAAGGTAAACAGCGTTTCCATGCACAGCTCTGGTTCGCCAGAAGCGGCTTAGTCATGCTGGCCACATGACCCAGAAGCTGTACACCGGCTCCCTCAGCCAGTAAAGTGAGATGAGTGCCACAACCCCAGAGTCATCCGTGACTGGACCTAACGGTCAGGCGTCCCTTTACCTTTACTACAGTGATACCTCGGTTTAAGAACAGTCCTGTTTATGAACGATTCGGTTTACAAACTCTGCAAAACCGGAAGTAGTGTTCCGGTTTGTGAACTTTACCTCGGTCTAAGAATGGAATCTGAACGGTGGAAGGTGGGAGGCCTCATTAGGGTAAGTGCACCTCAGTTTAAGAATGGATTCGGTTTAAGAATGGACTTCAGGAACGGATAAAGTTCGTAAACCAATGTACCACTGTACACTCAAATCTCGGTTGTCGAACATAATCCATTCTGGAAGACCGTTTGATTTCCGAAACATTTGACAACCAAAAACTGAGAGTGGAAGCCTCAACACAATGGGAAAAGTCAAAATAGAAGCCGTGCAGCATATCCGGCTTCTGAAAAGAGTTAAAAAACCAGAGCAGTTACTTCCGGTAACAAAAACCAGACACATTCCAGCAAGGTGAGACCACAGGGATAGTTTCCAGGACCATATAGAGGCAGGCATCCCCAAACTTGGCCCTCCAGATGTTTTGGGACTACAATTCCCATCAGCCCTGACCACTGGTCCTGTTAGCTAGGGATGATGGTAGTTGTAGTCCCAAAACATCTGGCGGGCCGAGTTTGGGGGTGCCTGATACAGAGAGTCCTGGAGGACTTCATCCGGCACCCAAGCCTGAGGATCCCTACTCTGGATGCAAATCAACACACCTTTGGGACTATCCACAGGGCCATAGGTATGGAGGCTGTCATGATGCCATCCTTCCCTTCAAATTGTACCACTTTACAGCTGGAATAGCATTTCCACTTTGCATCCCAGATATGTATCTTTAAATGGAGCGGAAGGCAAGGCTGCTGTATCCCCTCTACACCAATCTGTTCTCTACTCGTGCTGGCTGTTCAGGTTCCCTGTCCTGTCAAAGGTGGTTGTGTTTTTTTTTCATTTAGTCGCTTTCTGAGTTTGAATGGAGCTGTATGCTTTCTCTCTGAAGACCAATAAACCATATAAAGTGAAAAGCGAGATCTGCCTCAACCAATTTTTTGTTATCTTCTCCCCACCCCGCTTCTTCAAAGGACATCTTCTGGAATTCTATATACAATACTGCAGCTACGTTACTGAAAGCATCCTACATGGTCCCATGAAATAAGGTTTAGTATCATAAACCATCCTGGGGCAGCTCAAGGATAGAGAAGAGAAGAGCAACGGGAACCAATCTCGCACTAATCAGCTTGGAAGGCCAATGAGGCCCCATAGGTTTCTGCAATAAACTTCCCAAAAGGATTTTCATACAATGGAAATCAAAAGGGCACATTAGTCACGCAGCTGGAGAGAGTCACAACCGAGGGGAAACGTCTTGCTCTTAACATTTCAGCTGCTTTCTTCTTCAGATAAAATAGCCATCAGTGCGAGCCTAACAAAGGCTACAGCTCCCTGACACTCTGGAGGAAACTCATCCTTTATTCAAAAGGATGTGATCCTTAAGGTTTGTTTCACCTCCCGCATCTTGTTGTAATCGGGACATAAATGGTCTCACAGACCCCTCCAGATATTCTCTCGGAAGTGAGAAAGACAATGTGGTAGGTGCCTCCTCTGTGTTGCTCTCCGAATGTTGTATACAGAAGAACACACAACCTGGAAACTACAACTAATCCAGAATGCTGCAGCTAGACTGGTGACTGGGAGTGGCCACCGAGACCACATAACACCGGTCTTGAAAGACCTACACTGGCTCCCTGTACGTTTCCAAGCACAATTCAAAGTGCTGGTGCTGACCTTCAAAGCCCTAAACAGCCTCGGCCCATTATACCTGAAGGAGCGTCTTCACCCCCATCGTTCTGCCTGGACATTGGGGTCCGGTGCCGAGGGCCTTCTGGAGGTTCCCTCACTGTGAGAAGCCAAGTTACAGGGAACCAGGCAGAGGGCCTTCTCGGTAGTGGTGCCCGCCCTGTGGAACGCCCTCCCACCAGATGTAAAGGAAGTAAACAACTACCAGACTTTTAAAAGACATCTGAAGGCAGCTCTGTTTAGGGAAGCTTTTAATGTTTAATAGATTATTGTATTTTAATATTTTGTTGAAAGCCACCCAGAGTGGCTGGGGAAACCCAGCCAGATGGGCGGGGTATAAATAAATAAATGATGATGATGATGATGATGATGATGATGCTAATCTGGCCCCTTCTACAACGTGAGCCAACTAGTTACTATGTCTGTTTCCTCCAGGGAAGCTGCAGGGGGTGGGAACATGAGAACGGCCATTTTCAGTGGTAGCTCCCATTTGGCTGGGACCACCATTGTCTGTAGGGGACGCAGGTGGCACTGTGGGTTAAAGCCTCAGCGCCTAGGGCTTGTCGATCGAAAGGTCGGCGGTTCGAATCCCTGTGGCGGGGTGCGCTCCCGCTGCTCGGTCCCAGCGCCTGCCAACCTAGCAGTTTGAAAGCACCTCCGGGTGCAAGTAGATAAATAGGGACCGCTTACCAGCGGGAAAGTAAACGGCGTTTCCGTGTGCGGCTCTGGCTCTGGCTCTGGCTCTGGCTCTGGCTCTGGCCAGAGCAGCGATGTCACGCTGGCCACGTGACCCGGAAGTGTCTCCGGACAGCGCTGGCCCCTGGCCTCTTAAGTGAGATGGGCGCACAACCCCAGAGTCTGTCAAGACTGGCCCGTACGGGCAGGGGTACCTTTACCTTTACCTTTACCATTGTCTGTATTTTAGGTGCCATGCAATAATGCTTCCACCCACCCAAGCTTTGGGCCCTCAAGGATTGCCTCTTTCCATATGAACCTACCTGGACCCTGAGATCATCTTCTGAGACCCTTCTTTGTGTGCCTCCTCCACGAGAAGTCCAGAGGGTGGCAACATGAGAACGGGGCCTTCTCTGCATTGGCTCCCTCTCTGTGGAATGCTCTCCCCAGGGAAGTTCACCTGGTGCCTTCATTATACACTTTTAGGCACCAGGCAAAAAGGTTCCTTTTTAGCCAGGCCTTTGGTTGATCTTATTCACATCCAACACCTTTTTAGAATGTGGCTTTTTTGGGGGGGGTGTTATTAGGTTATTGAACATGACATGTATAGCGTTGAAAATGACATGTATATCTATGTACAGTTGGAGGTATGCAAAAAACATATATTCCCTTGGGATACACAGTATACTGGGGAACATATTTTTTTTTCTTTTTCTTTTGCATGAGATTTTTCAGCTGTTCTTATATGTTCTTTCAATGCTGATTTCAAATCTGAAATCAATTTTTGTGTACATGCTATAGTTATCTTTCCATTTCCGAGTTTTGCCGATATGTCATATTTACACTGGGGATAAGTGGACACTGACAGGTTGATCTACCCTAACCACATGGTAATTATTGTTTTGCAAACTTAATTTTTCTTTATTTTTACAGTTTTGTAACCCAAATATTTGTATTTTTCAGATCGGACCATGGCTTCTTCAAGTAGACAAAAATGTGTAAGCAAGCCTGATGCCTTTTGTTATGCCATTTTTGTCTGGTCAATATGAAGGGTATCGGCAAGAAAAACTGACATGCTGTCACCTATCCCAGTATTCCTTCAGCAATTAGACCTATCCCACACTCTGAGGACCTCCCAATTCCAGTTTTTAAGGGGTTTGTCTATTCTGAAGATGAAGGAAGTGAACATGGTGAGGAGCATAACTGGATTATCTGTGTGGATCTCAAAATGGTCAACTTCTTGCTTGGACAGCAGAAAGGTTTTACCAAGTACCTGAATAACAATTGTAGATACCACTGGGAAACAAAAATTGCAGTCTCTTGTGTGATCCTTGGATTTTTGCCAAACCATGGGAACCCCAAAAGGCATACTCTCCCATTTTCCTTTTGTCCAGTCTCTAAGCATTTCCTCACAATTGTGACAAACAATATGCAGAGCCCATTTCTTGTCACCCAGGGGAATTTCAAAATAGCTTTTATAGGCACGCCTCACGAACACTGTTATATTGCGTATTTGACGAGGAAGTGCATAGCAGCCACATACATAACAAAATACAAATATTTAGGTTACAAAACTATAAAAATAAAGAAAAATTAAGTTTGCAAAACTTATAACTATACCATGTACGCAAAAATCAATTTCAGATTTGACATCAGCATTGAAAGAACATAGAACAGTTGAAAAATCTCATGCAACAGAAAATGAAAAAAAAAAGTTCCCTAGTGTTGTCTATTCATCTTTACATAATTGCTCTGATCCTAATCCATGCTTACTCAACTCACATTCCACCAATGCAAAATTTAATTTTAATTAATTATTTAATTCCAAGTGAGTATGCCTAGATTTGTCCTTCCTCTTTCCTATCTCATTTTCTGATTCATAAAAATGTCCTCAAATTTTTGTGTGAAACATCATCCTATTTTAATCTTTCCATCTGTGACAGTTGCGTGTTTTTACAACTCGCTCAAGATGGCAGAATGAGTAAGCACCTTTTGATGTCGTGTTTATCTTTGCTGAGCCTGCACTTGGAATACATTGACATTTCATTGAAGATATTCTCCCACTTGAAAAACATCATTGTTCGACTGTGATCAGACTCGATCTTTTGTTCACTCAACCTGACCTTAATAAAACTCAAAAATCAATGACATGCATGAGTTTGACTTGGTGTGATTTCATAATTATTTAGCTTTTATGCCAATAAAGGAGATTGATTGATTGATAACCATTTAGTTATGTATTTATTTGCAAAGCACCTCAGATTCTCACCCTTCTAACCTGAAAAAACAACCACAGCTAAGAAAGAGTCACTTCCCTATGAACAATTCATTCATTCCTTTCAGTATTGAACCTGCAGTTGTTAGTTGTTATGGATTACTTAAGAACACGTGATTTTTTATAATTCAAAAGTATAATCAATCAATCAAATTAATATACCTGGTTTAGTACATGCATATGTTTTACCACACAGGTAGAGAGATTGACTTTAACAGGAGAATTCCTCCCTAAAATGTTCCATTGAGCCTGGAGTGCTTTTGCAACTAAGGCTGGATCTACACTGACCTGTTTGTTATTGGAGTGACATTAGATATATCGTTCAAAAACATCACAGGACATACTTGTTCACTAAAGCTGGGTTTTTTAACCTTCTCCCACCATCAAAATGCTGTCTCCCTACTGATGGTTGCCTGTTGCTCTGCTGTCTCTCTGGTGTCACATTTTAATAACACATTATGAATGTTAAACGTAGGACGTCATATGTACCTATACATTATCAAAACCATTCCTTAACCCTTCCTTAAAAATCATGAGTGTAAATCAGGTACGTCCAAAAGGTAGATCTTGATCTACTGGTAGGTCACTGAACGTCTGTGGTAGATCACTGGTAGATCACAGTAGCTCTTTCCTCTCCCCGCAAAAAAAAGTTCAACAACTTTGCTCCAAACGCCCCTAAAAGATGGCTTTCCTCCTCCCTAAAACTAGCTCAATAACTTTGACCCGAACCCCCCCTTCCAAAATGGGGGTAGATCACCAACAGTTTTTAATTCTGTGAGTAGATCGCAGTCTCTTGGGAGTTGGCCACCCCTGGTGTAGATCATCCCTAAGCTGGGGGTACATATTCCAGTGTGTTTTCCCCTCCTGAGTGGTTTATACCTACCCATGTTCATTTATGCATATGTAGGGCTGCCATATGTCAGGATTTTTCCAGACATAGTCAGAATACGGCAGTTGGAAGCAGTGTCCGGGCAGAAATTGCTGGAATATCCAGGGAAATCTGGATATAGCAGCAACAACTTTTGTGTCCCGATCATAGCTGTCAACTTTTCCCTTTTTTAAAGGGAAATCCTATTCGGAATAAGGGAATTTCCCTTTTTAAAAAAGGGAAACGTTGACAGCTATGGTCCAGATTTTAACTTTTTGTAAGATGGCAACCCTATGTATATGGCTGGGGAACAATGAGGTTGATTGTTGGTCTGGGGTTTGTTTGCTTGCCATTGTTTTTTGGGGGAGGAAAAGGTATGGGGTGTACTTTTGTTTTATCCTTTTAAAAATTTTCTTGAACATTTCTCAAGAGGTATTCCACAAGTCGGAGCATAATTGTTTCCATCCAAATGTTAACGCTCAGCTTTGCAAAACAGAATCCCTAAGTGGAAAATAGCTTCAAGTAATTGCTTGCCTGCTCATTTCCTTGAGGAGAATGTTATGATGGCTTAATAGAGTTCCAATTGAGAGCCTGCCTTTATGGAATCTGTAAGGTGAACAGCAGTTTTTCCCCCCAGAATGAGTCACAGTGCTCTGCCTTTGTGTAAAACTAGCAAATGAGGGTAAATGATTGTCTGCAAATTTGTGTCTTGTAAGATGCATTTCGCAGTGACAGTCTCAGAATTAACCAAAGGTAAAAGACCACAGGGGCAAAATAAACTCTCTCTCCCCCCCCCCCCACTCCTCCTTGTAGCTCATTTTGATTTTATTTTATTTTTAAACCAGACTGTGTGGACTGTCTGCATTTACACACAACATGAGTCAACAGTGTGATGCAGAAGCAAAAAAACCCCTAACTCTATTCTAGGTTGCATCAACAGATGTCTACTGTCCAGATCAATTGTACCACTCTATTCTGCCTTGCTCAGACCACACGGTGCCCAATTCTGGGCATCACAATTTAAGAAGGATGTTGACAAGCTGGAATGTATGCAGAGGATGGCAACCAAGATGATCAAGGGTCTGGAAACTAAGCCTTACAAGGAACACTTGAAGGAGCTGGATATGTTTAGCCAGGAGTAGAGGAGACTGAGAGGAGAGATTATTGTTGTTGTTTAGTCGTTTAGTCGTGTCCGACTCTTCGTGACCCCAGGGACCAGAGCGTGCCAGGCACTTCTGTCTTCCACTGCCTCCCGCAGTTTAGTCAAACTCATGCTGGTAGCTTCGAGAACATTGTTCAACCATCTCGTCCTCTGTCGTTCCCTTCTCCTTGTGCCCTCCATCTTTCCCAACATCAGGGTCTTTTCCAGGGAGTCTTCTCTTCTCATGAGGTGGCCAAAGTATTGGAGTCTCAGCTTCAGGATCTGTCCTTCCAGTGAGCACTCAGGGCTGATTTCCTTAAGAATGGATAGGTTTGATCTTCTTGCAGTCCATGGGACTCTCAAGAGTCTCCTCCAGCACCATAATTCAAAAGCATCAATTCTCCAGCGATCAGCCTTCTTTATGGTCCAGCTCTCACTTCCATACATCACTACTGGGAAATCCATAGCTGTAACTATACGGACCATAGTTGGCAAGGTGATGTCTCTGCTTTTTAAGATGCTGTTGAGGTTTGTCATTGCTTTTCTTCCAAGAAGCAGGTGTCTTTTAATTTTGTGGCTGCTGTCACCATCTGCAGTGATCACGGAGCCCAAGAAAGTAAAATCTTTCATTGCCTCCATTTCTTCCCCTTCTATTTGCCAGGGTGATGGGACCAGTGGCCATGATCTTCGTTTTTTTGATGTTGAGCTTCATCTTCAAATATCTTAAGGGCTGTCACACGGAAGATGGAGCATGCTTATTTTCTCCTGCTCTTGAAGGAAGGACTCGAGGCAATGGCTTCAAGTTACAAGAAAGGAAATTCTGACTAAATACTCAGAAAAGCTTTCTCACAGTAAGAGCTGTTCGGCGGGGCAACAGATTCCCACGAGAGGTTCTCCTTCCTTGGTGGTTTTTAAGCAGAGGTGGGATAGCCATCTGTCATGGATGCAGTAGCTAAGATTCCTAAATTACAAGGGTTGGACTAAATGCCCCTTGGGTCCCTTCCAACTCTAAGATTTTATGATTCTGTAACAGTTTTTTGTTGTTGTTTAGTCGTTTAGTCGTGTCCGACTCTTCGTGACCCCATGGACCGGAGAACGCCACATGCAATGTTCAATGAGTGCACAGTCTGTGTAGTCTGTGTATGCAACAGTTTAGCTGTACATGTTGAATTCAATGAGTGTAGAGTCATGTACACATTTGCTACCCGTGAAAGAAAATGGCTTCATTGAAGCAATTCCCTTTTACTGGCAACAAGGTATGGGATGCTGAGTGTGTTATACTTCTTGAAACTTTCCTAAAAAGGTTTACATTTGACAGAAATAATTGTGGCAGAAAGTGGAAGGTAGCTTTTTTCATTCAATTTTTCTTGCTCAGTGTCTTCATTTTTTCAAACCTAAAGCACCAGCGTTTTAAACCAAAACACTGGCTTCGGTAACTATAAGAATCACAGCTATTAAAATATTGCAAATAAATAATTCTCACTGTTATTCTTAGAGAAAGTGTGTCTTTCTGTGCTGTAAGCATAATCACAGCATAATCACATACATATATACAGTAAGAAGTAAGTCCTATTGTGCGCCATGAGAATTTCTCTAGCCCTAGGTAAGTCTATATAATTGCAACCCTAAATTTATTTAACGTTTATACGTTAAATAAATGTTTTGACAGGAGGGTTGGAAAATGCTTAGCTAACGCCATTCTAAAAAAGAAGAAGTCAGCGATCTATAAATAAAAGAAACTGGATATTAATTGTCTTTCCAAATGAAAGGGAAGTTGTGGAGTACAATCCTATGTGTATTTACTCAGCTGCAAGTCTCAATGTGTTCAGTGGAATCTCCTGTCAAGTGTGTGGAGGCTGCAGTCCCAGGGGATAGGCTCCACTGAATTGAATGAGACCTACTTCTGTGTAGACCTACAAAGGCTTGGTCTGCATGTAACTGGACTATAAATATCACCCACGCCTGTTCTTAGGGGGACGCGGATGGCGCTGTGGGTTAAACCACAGAACCTAGGACTTGCCGATCAGAAGGTTGGCGGTTCGAATCCCCAACACGGGGTGAGCTCCCGTTGCTCGGTCTCTGCTCCTGCCAACCTAGCAGTTTGAAAGCACGTCAAAGGGCAAGTAGATAAGTAGATAGTACCACTCTGGCGGGAAGGTAAACGGTGTTTCCATGTGCTGCTCTGGTTCTCCAGAAGCGGCTTAGTCATGCTGGCCACATGACCTGGAAGCTGTACGCCGGCTCCCTTGGCCAATAAAGTGAGATGAGCGCCGCAACTCCAGAGTCGGCCACGACTGGACCTAATGCTCAGGGGTCCCTTTACTTTTACTTTTACTGTTCTTAGGAAAACATTAAAAAGAACTTTTTTTGCTTAATAATAATAATAATAATAATAATAATACAGTGGTACCTCCGGTTGCGAACGGGATCAGTTCCGGAGCTCCAGCTGCATCCCGAGGAATTCACAACCAGAGGTGCTGCTTCTGCAATTCGGCGCATGCGCGCACAGCGAAACCCGGAAAAATACTTTCGGGTTTGCTGTGTACATATCCCAAAGGATACGTAACCGGAGGTGAACGCAACTAGAGGTACCACTGTAGTAATAATAATAATAATAATAATAATAATAATAATAATAATAATTTACTATTCATACCCCGTCCATCTTGCTGAGTTTCCCCAGCCACTCTGGGTAGCTTACAGCACATAAAAAAGTAAAACATTAGACATTGAAAATTCTTCAATACAGGGTTGCCTTCAGGTGTCTTCTAAAAGTCAGATAGTTGTTTATTTCCCTGACATCTGATGGGAGGGTGTTCCACAGGGTGGTCTATCTCAAGTGGATTCCCTATCCCTTAGGTGTATCGTTTGGTCAGGCCCTGGGTCAACACCTGGCATTTTCATGCAAATTGCAGGACCCAGTGTCCTGCCAGGGCCCATCAGTACTGATACCTACCTTAGAGTCTGCGGGGGCCACCAGGGGGCGCATTGGAAGATGGCTGACAATAACATCTCTCCGACCCACATGAGGTAATTAAGAGGCTGCTATGGGAAGTATGCAGTCTTCCTGCCCCCCCCCCAGGGGATGGGGGGGACTGCCTTGCCAGCAGTGTCCATAATTCACCCCCGGATTCGAAAGAAGGGGGTGCGGACACTTGGCACAAGCCCTTGTGTGAAGTTGGCTCTTCCCGGACGCTGTCTCCAATCAGCGCACTGGTTGCTTTAGCTCGAAACATATAGTTGGAAATATATAATTGGAAAGAAGCTAAAGCACATACATCAAGCGAAGATTGGGAGTTAAGACTGCTGATTAATGGAACTCTGGGAGCGGAGCGACGGGCGGGACAAATAAATCAAGTGATGAATCACCATTAAAAGACTGGTATGTTTGGTGCAAAACGGAAAGGGGGGTGGAGGAAAAAAACTTTTCTTTTTCTTTGCCTTATGTGAGTATTAATAACCCTCCATCCCAGAAAGAAGAATCGTTGCAATTTATTAATCACAAGCAGGAATTCAAGAACTGTGTGGAGTGAATTACTGATCAAAGAGAAGATTGGTAAACATCGGTGAACGGAGGAGAACGGAAGAACGTTTTATGACACAGTTTCAAATGGCATCTCGCCGAGACAGGCTTGCCTAAGAAGGATGGGGGAGGAGGACCAGGGTTATTGGAATGTGAATGTTTATAGGGATGTGATCAAGACCTTGGCAGAGCCCTCTGAGATATGTCTGGCAAGCTTGGGAAAATTAACGGACAGACCGAGGGAAAGTCTCTTTACGGAGGTGTGGAAATGGCGGCTGCCCCTATGTGATATGATTTTTGGAGTGTGTAAAACCCACACAGAGGATGTTTGTTTTCAACCCGCTTGTGAAGATTATCAGAGATCACAAAGAAAGGAATATATGATAACAACAAGAAGATGAGAAAAGTAACAAAGAGACTATCTGGACAGAACTGGATAGAATTATCTAATTAAAGCAGCAATATAAGTGATGTTTGGACACCTTTTCGGAGCTTGAAGTATGGGTACCCCCAACAAAAATTAAAAAAATTGGCTGTATAATTTGGAACTAATGTGATTTGGAAATAATGTGATTTGATTGGCCTGTTAATAAAATTATATTTAGCGTACCTTAGAGTCCGCTATGGGGAAGCTAATTCTTTTGTCTCCCCCAGTGTCACTTTGCGGCAGTCCTCTTCCAACATGGTACCCCCCCTGATGTTGCCGCTCTATGATTCACATCAGAACCAGTCAGCATTGTCAATGGTCAGGGATTGTGGGAGTTGTAATCTATTGCATCTGAAGGGCACCAGCTTGGGGAAGACTGCTCTGGGGCATTGTGGGAGAATTTAAATGGTGGCTCAGAGCCAACCACTGCTGCCACCATATTAGCCCAGGACCAGGGTATAACTGCAGTAGGAGGGGACTTTGCTGAGTTCTCCTTTAAAGTGGAGCTGATGCTAGCAATACTCACCTGTGATCTACCAGTCAAGGCAGGAATAATAACAATAACAATAATAACAATTATAGTTATAGTTATAGTTATTTATTATTTATACCCCACCCATCTGGCTGCGTTTCCCCAGCCACTTTGGGTGGCTTCCAACAAAATATTAAAATACAATGATCCGTTAAACATTAAAAGCTTCCCTAAACAGGGCTGCCTTCAGATGTCTTCTAAAAGTAGGATAGTTGTTTATTTCCTTGACAGCTGGTGGGAGGGCATTCCACAGGGCAGGCACAACTACCGAGAAGACCCTCTGCCTGGTTCCCTGTAACTTCACTTCTCGCAGTGAGGGAACCGCCAAAAGGCCCTTGGAGCTGGACTTCAGTGTGCAGGTTGAACGATGGGGGTGGAGAGGCTCCTTCAGGAAGAACATGTCACAATGCAGAGTTGTGCTAAATGAAGGTTTGGCTTGCAACTAGATGAGTGATCGGAGCCTCTGACTCTCCAGATATGGCCGGACTACAATTCCCATCACTGACCATACCAACCGGAGCCAGTGGAAGCTGGAGTGCAACAACATCTGGAGGGCCATAGCTTTCCAGTTCCTGAATAAATGGTGGGAAATGATGATAGTGCGGTAGCTGGTTGCATTTGCAGAGTGCACCATGTGGCTCCAATTACATCAACAGACACATCCACTCAGTTGACTGGTACCCAGAAGAGCATTGCAGGGGAGACATGCATGGAAGTTTGTATCACATACGCACACACAGATCCTGCTTGCTTGAAACTGGTCAAATTGGTGTGTAATAAAGCCTTGATGAGACAACACAGGACTCTTCCTTACGTCCTGAAAGTACAGCAGCTATTTTGCTTCTTCTCTACTACGAACAATATTCTTGTGACAGGCTGAAATATACCTTGCAATGAACCCTGTGCAGAATACTTGATTTTCTTTAGCCTCACTCTGGGAGTCTTTCCAGATTTTCAATTATTCTATCTTGGACCTTGGAGGATTACAGTGAATAGAGAAGAACACATAAGAATAGTGGACTTCTGTGAGAGAGCAACATTCGTACGAGCACACACTGCTGGCTGGCTACCAGCAAATATATAATTAATAATACACCTGCGTTTGGATATAAATAGCTACTTGTATACGGACAAGGGCACTTATCTGTATGCAGTACAATTCACATGCCAGTTGGCTTAGTTGCAGATGAACGTGATGGTTATCCATTAGATGGGTGGAAAATCTATCAAAGCGGCTGGTTTTTTGTTTTAATCCTTTATGTTTACTTAGCAGTAAATGACACCGTCCAAAGAAAATGGTGACTCCCATCACAAAGCCATAAAAACATCAACATGTTAAAGAGATTTTGTCCCCATCCTACAGTCTATTTGTTCCAAAAAGTGTGTGCAAGTTTGTTTTCCCCAGCAACCAAGTCCATTTTAGACTTCAAAGGTGTGTGATTTAAATCCCTAGGGAGCAGAAAAGACTATTTATGCATGCGACCACAGCTGTGCAGATGTTATTGGCCCAGTGATGGAAAGAAGATAAAGCCCCTACCAGAGAAGAATGGCAGATCAAGTTGATGGATTATGCCGAAATTGCTAAAATGACCGGAAGTGTCAGAAATCAGGAAGATCAAAATTTTAATAATATAATAATCAAAATTTATTATTTATACCCCGCCCATCTGGCTGGGTTTCCCCAGCCACTCTGGATGGCTCCCAACCAAATATTAAAAACACAATACAGCATTAAACATTAAAAACTTCCCTAAACAGGGCTGCCTTCAGATGTCTTTTAAAGGTAAGATAGTTGCTTATTGCCTTGCCATCTGATGGGAAGGCATTCCACAGGGCGGGTGCCACTACCAAGAACCACTGCCTGGTTCCCTGTAACCTCACTTCTTGCAGTGAGGGAACCTCCAGAAGGCCCTCAGCGCTGGACCTCAGTGTCCAGGCAAAACAATGGGGGTGGAGATGCTCCTTCAGGTGTACAGGACTGGGGGATGGGGAAAATTTATAACCTATCTTCAAAACCATTATAAGCAGTTAAAATCATTAGTAGGATTGGAATATCACTTGTTTTTATGTTGTATGTTCGATATGTGACCGTAAAAATTTAATCTGAAAAACCAAATAAATAAATTTGTATAAAAAAAGAGGAATTCCCAACCCCATTTTCCTGAGAGTAAGCCCAATTGAGATCAATGGGACTTACTTCTCAATAGCCATGGTTAGGATCAAATCTGTAGGAAAGCCCAGCTACATATGTGAGCTCATGTTTGTAAGGAAAATCTCTGAAGCTCATAGAAATGGAGGGATACCAAGGTCAAGACAAATGATGGGGGAGAAATTCTATTCAGCTCCAGTGTAAAGCTTAATTTATCTGCACATTCCGCAACAATAAATGAACTGGTACACAGCCATCCTTCAAAGTTCGCACTTACCTGAATTTTGTGATTCCATTCTCCAACAATGTGTACCCAAATTTGTATGTTGGTGGGGGGGTGGAACGCGGATAAAAATAAATAAATTAGTGGAAATGACATACTGAAATGTATTACATTAAGGAAAGTTGCTTGCAAGAATGGTCAAGACTGCATACAGAATTGCAGATGAAATTTGCATCAAAATGCTGGAGAATTTTCACGGTGATTTATTGTAAATTGCTGCAGAAATGTGAACCTTCCATCCCATCGTAAATTGATAATAATGCTACCTCTGGACTTTTGGTCAGCTTTAACCCTTTGCCAGAATAAAATGTACATATTTGCATCCGCATCACATGTGAACATAATTCCCTGTTTCCTGGCATCCCCTCCAACATAACACCGAATAGTCTTTGTTTATTATTACCCTAGTGGTCCCGGGCCCTAAGGAAATTAGATTGGCTTCAGCCACAGCCAGGGCCTTTTCAACACTGGCTCCGGCCTCGTGGAATGCTCTGCCTCATGAGACCAGGATCCTGCAGGATCTGATTTCTTTCCGCAGGGCCTGTAAGACAGAGTTGTTCCACCTGGCCTTTGGCTTGGAGCCAATTTGATTCCCTCCCTCTCTTTCTTTTTTCTTTTCCTTCTCCTCCTGTGATGAGGCTGCATTTTAATATTTTAATGTTTCAATATTTTAATTGTTGTATTTTAATCTTGTTTTTAAGTTGTATTCATTCAACTTGTTTTTATTATTGCTTGTTAGCCGCCCTGAGCCCGGCCTTGGCTGGGGAGGGCGGGGTATAAATAAAAATTATTATTATTATTATTATTATTATTATTGATTGGAGGGAATATTTCTTTTCTTTTGAAGGAAGGAAGGAAGGAAGGAAGGAAGGAAGGAAGGAAGGAAGGAAGGAAGGAAGGAAAATCAGAACAGTGAGAGAGATTCAGGGGCTAAAGACAGATGCATCAATCATGTGACTAGACAGAGTAACAGGTGAGGTCACCAAGGGAAGGTGTATTAAAAATAAACAAAGGTGTCTCAAAATAGGCCTTTAGAGAAGTGCCAGCTTCAGAGACAATGGTTCACAATATCTGTTAGAGAAAGAAGCATTCAGCATGAAGAAGAGCTATCTTGGGCTTAGCTCGGAGATAAAACCAATATTTGAGGGCATGTATCTGCACAAAGTTTAAAAGGGAAGCAGGAAAAGAGATAAGATGGTATGAGGGAATAATTGAGTAAAAGGTTTTGCTTTAGCACTAGTTTCTTCTTTTTTTAAGGGGGAAATTGAGAAAAGTTAGAAAGAAGAAAGAAAGAGGAATGCATCTGCAGAAGAAGGAGAAGGAAGTTTATAGCTCTGAGTGAATAGGGTCATGAAGATAAATTAAGGGGAAGGAGGCAGTACTGGAGACATAGGAGTGAGTGACTGGTTTGGTGGAAGGACAAATAGAAGAGAAACTAAGAAGTGTGTGTGTGCTTTCCCCATCTCTCACAGCAACATTATTGCTTCAGGTATCATGTATGACTGTGGCATAGGAGCTTAGACTGCTGAAATGCAGAAAACTTGGACTGATTTAAATCCATCTGCAAGCCACAGGTACTGCACAATAGCTAACCTGTTCAGAAAGTCGAAGTATTGTCCATTTAGATAATGTAGTCAGTGGCTTGCACATTGTTATGTGAATTCATCCATGAGTTTGTTTTGTCAGGCGGAGGTCAATAAGCCAGATTAGAATTGGCAAAAAAGCAGTTTTATTCTTAATTAAGAACAGTGTGGCCTGACCTATCTGTCATGATGGCAGACCCCAAATGCACAAATTCATAGCCTTAGTATACACAATGGTAAACAACTTGTGTGATGTCATTTCGGCCATGCATTAGTTTATGGATTAATTTTAAAGCAGTTCCTTATTTGGTAGCCTGTTAGTTTGTTAGCTGTTTCTGAAGTCATCATCTCACAATCACACTTTCTCATTTCACAAGGCCTTCCTGCTTCCTTGACAGTTTCCCTGCCGAATTTCTCATTCTCTCAGCATTCCTTAATGCCTTTTTGCCCCAATTTTTGGCCAGTCCTGCTGAAGACAAATGCAGTAAGGAGACGTCTGCTGGAACATCCTCTGCAGTCCACAAGAATTCCAGAAGTGGCATTTGTGCCATGAGAATGATTGCATAAAAGACACAAATTATCCACCAAGGAAAAGTCGCAGAAATAGAATCGAGTGCTTTCTGCATTCAGCCAGAGAGAAAGAAGGAGAATAAGGGGTTATATGGTTATGCACAATGTTGGGTCACAATTTCTACAGACCTTCCTAAATGGCTTTCTGCATATCCTTCCCAGCTTTCCCAAAATGAATTTGACTTACATTTCCCATATATGTGCCCACTGCATGTAAAGGTTGCTGCCACATGGACAAAATATTGTAATGAATGAATAAGCACTTGTTTCATGCTTTGCGGTTTTCTTTTTTTTTTAAAAAAAGAATAAGTTCGTTTCAAACTTCTAAGTGGCTCTAATAAAATTGTGCCCTCAGCGATGTGCTATGAAACCTAATTGGTTTCAGTGGGGTTGCACCGAGTGCAAGGTTGATCCAAAAATTGCTCCTTTACACCTGGCAGGGCATTATTAGTTGTTACCTTACTCGGGTAACTTGGCCACGTAGTCAATCAATTACATTCGGGTCAGTGTCGGAGGAGAAACCTGCTATGTTCAAAGGAGGTGATTCAGGAAATCTGGAGAGACAGGCCTTCGTCTTGCTGTGAACTGAATTTCCTAGTATGCAGTAATAACACACGTAAGCACAGTAATCAACCGTGTGCAGTTGGGAGAAATAAGGAAAAAGGGATACAGTGTTGGGTGATTTCCCAGCAACGTAGAAAGCATATTATATAGCCGATGTTGACATTATTTCTTTATTAAACCTTCTCTGGTATTAATCTATCACTGCTGTCAAAAAAGTAGTGATTCAATCTTTGCTGAGCAATGCTTGGATTCTGGTTCGGAGCAGATTTGATTGTTTGATTGTTTGTTTAGCTGGCAGGGCCTCTCACAGCCACACTGATAAATCTAAGCCTCATTTTGCACCCGTGAATTTGACCCCGTGTTGGAAAAATCCCAGGGAATTCTGCATTTGCAGCAAATGCTATCCAGTGCATGCAAAACAGCTGAGAGAAAACAACAACAACTAGGCTTCAGTAACTTGACAAGTCAGTGGAAGGGATAGTAAATTGATTTCCTGAATTGTTAGGACATGATCCAACCCTAGTGACATTTTTCAGTCCCTCTGATTTCAGTCCCACTGCTTAAGCCCATCTCCCAATGAGTCAGGGAAACTTAAAAGCAGTTTATTCTCTATTGGCTCACACTTCCAGTTTATCATTCAAGCATCTGTGTCTGGGACAGGTCTACAGTTTCTGAGACCCTTAGATAAGAATTTCTAGGGGGTTCCCTTAATCAGTGAAAAGAAGAAGAAACAGACCTCATGGCTCTATGAGGTGTACTTCCAATCCAATATTCACTTAGAACATGGTGTCCTCCAGATGTTTTTGGACTGTCATTCACATCAGTTCCAGCCAGCATGGCCAATGGCGAGAGATGATGCGAGTCACTCTCCAGCAATATCTAAAGGGCACCACGCCACCGTTACACAATTCCCTATTCCCTGCAAATGTATTTCACAGTCTAGCCATCTGATAAATTATCACCATTAAGCGGTGATAATTGGGGGACACATATGTCTTGGCGCTATGATGTGCCTTTTAGTAATTACAGTACATTTCTGAGCACAATTCAAAGTGTTGGTGCTGAGCTTTAAAGCCCTAAATGGCTTTGGCCCTGTATACCTGAAGGAGCATCTCCACCCCCATTGTTCAGCATGGATAGTGAGGTCCAGCTCCGAGGGCCTTCTAGCGGTTCCCTCACTGTGAGAAGTGAAACCACAGGGAACCAGGCAAAGGGCCTTCTCAGTAGTGGCGCCCAACTTGTAGAATGCCCTCCCATCAGATGTCAAGGAGATGAGTACCTATATAACCTTTAGAAGACATCTGTAGGCGGCCTTGTATAGGGAAGCTTTTTAATGCTTAATGTTTTATTATGTTTTTATATATGTTGGAAACTTCCCAGAGTGGTGGGCTACAAATTATTATTATTATTATTATTATTATTATTATTATTATTATTATTATTTACAGTTTGGGAGAGCCATTTTAGAAGTCAACTTCCCCACTGGCTGGTCCTAAATCTGCAAGTGACACTAAGCCAGGCATAGGCAAACTCAGCCCTCCAGATGTTTTGAGACTACAATTCCCATCATCCCTGACCATCCTGTTAGCTAGGGATCATGGGAGTTGTAGTCCCAAAACATCTGGAGGGCCGAGCTTGCCTATGCCTGCACTAAGCCCAACCCCTAGACTCTGATTGGCCATATGGAAAATTCCATCCTTAATTTTTCCCTTAAAAGTGCTCTTCCCCATCCTGGGGAATATAGTGTCTATCACCAGCAAATTCCACAATACCTTAACAACTCCTTCATCAAAGCAGAGCTTTCAGTTCAGAAGGCTGCAGCCAATTGTGTGCCCTCCAGATGTTGTTAGCTGGCGCTGATGGGAGCTGGAGTCCAGTGACATCTGCAGGCCACCATGTTGCCTGTCCCTGAGTTGCTATTTTTAATACATCAAACACGGCACAAGATTTGGAGCATAACAATGGATTTGAGCATCTGTAGGAGACACGTGTTTGCTTTCGTACGTCCCCATGCTTTTGCAACTCAGGATGTCAGAACATTTTTCTCCAGGTCTAAAGCCTTTGCCGTTGGACTAGCAAGGTGCTGCTATATTAATAGAAGACGGGAAGAAATACGTTTTATCAAAATGGAAGCAATCACATCTCTGCCCTTCTCTGCAGTTTGCTTATCTGCCTTTACCCTGGAGAGTGCTGCAGGGTTATTTTTCTGCTCCAGTTATTTAGGAAGAGTTATGTGGAAGCAGAGAGCCTGGCAGCTGGGCTGGAAATGGTGATGGTTTGTTTTTTGCTATTCTTGAATTCTATAGGGAAGGACTCCCTGATCCTTATTTGTTAATGGAATCACCAGGGTTTTCCTTATGAGGAAGTTAAACTTAAATAGCTTATGCAGAAAAAGGTGTATAAGAAATTTTGAGTGACTCCTCCATAGTGTACTTGGATGTCCTCCCCAAATTGCACTGCAGCTACAAATGAGGATGTGGAATGAATGAATGAATCTTTATTTGCGTCAGCCGTCGGCCATAGCAACAAAACAACAATAGGATAGACAAAGAATAGAAATAAAAAGTCAATTGTATAAAACACATTATAGGGTTTTGGATCAATAGTCAAATAGTGGAATATTATTCTGATTGCCCCAGCTAAAAACCTTGCAACCTTTGCTGTCACCTGCTCCTCTTGCTCTGCCAAGAGAAAGGACACTGTGGCAGTGATTGAGTGACCTGGAATGGACAATAAAAGAGGGGTGATAACCTCATTCCTCAAGTCTTTATAAAGAGTGCAAGCCAGAAGGGCATGTGCCACCAATTCGGTACTGCCATCTCCACAGGGACATAAGCATTTTTTGTGTGGAATCTGTTGGAATCGTCCCTCAAGTACAGCCGAGGGCAATATTCCATCTTGTGAGAGTGAAAGCGCGTCTATATTTTAGAATTGCTAGGTTATGCAGGTAGGGTTCCAGAGAGTCGAAATGAGTAGGTGGGAAATAGTCATACCATGGGCAAAATTTCCTTCTTGTGGCCAAGTTGTTCTGACGCTTGATATCATTTAGGCGCTGGCAAATTAGACTGTTTGCTTGACTAGAACCCAAAGTGAGTAGCTGTTGTGGTGATAAACCACAAGAGTGAAGTTTTTGATAGACAATTTTAGTCTGGGTGCTCTTGTGATAATCTTGCAAATGAGGCTGTGGATATGATTGCATGACTTCCTGTTCCTGGGTAGTAGAAACATGGGGCAACCCTTACTAGTCAGTTTCCTTTGGAGGAGAAAATACACTGCAGATTTGTTATCCTAACCCTGGCAGGGCTGAACAGAGTAGGGGGGGGGATGGGTACCACCATGTCCACATCCCTGCTGCCGGTGGGAGGTATAATAATAATATAATAATAATAATAATAAATTTTATTTATATCCCGCCCTCCCCAGCCGAAGCTGGGCTCAGGGCGGCTAACAACAATCAAATAATCAAACAATCAAATAATCACACATTCAAAATATTCATTATAAAAATTAATTAAAATCAAATTAATGGCAACCAATTAAGCAATATTCTGTGCAGGTTGCCAGAGGAGGGAGTCAGGTTGCGCCCTGACCAAAGGCCTGGTGGAACAACTCTGTCTTGCAGGCCCTGCGGAAAGATGTCAGGTCCCGCAGGGCCCTAGTCTCTTGTGACAGAGCATTCCACCAGATTGGAGCCGCAGCCGAGAAGGCCCTGGCTCTAGTTGAGGCCAGCCTAACCTCTCTGAGGCCTGGGACCTTGAGGATGTTATTATTTGCAGACCGTAGGTTTCTCTGTGGGGCATACCAGGAGAGGCGGTCCCGTAGGTACGAGGGTCCTAGGCCGTATAGGGCTTTAAAGGTTAAAACCAGCACCTTGCACCTGATCCTGTACTCCACCGGGAGCCAGTGCAGCTGGTATAGTACTGGGTGAATGTGATCTCACAGCGAAGACCCCATAAGGAGTCTCGCCGTGGCATTCTGCACCCGCTGGAGTTTCTGGGTCAGTCTCAAGGGCAGCCCCACGTAGAGCGAGTTACAATAATCCAGTCTGGAGGTGACCGTCGCATGGATCACAGTGGCTAGGTCAGGGCGAGAGAGATAAGGGGCCAACTGCTTAGCTTGGCGGAGATGAAAAAATGCCGCCTTTGTTATAGCTGTAATCTGCGCCTCCATAGAGAGGGAGGTATCGAAGATTACACCCAAACTCTTAACGGACGGTGCTGGCACTAATTGCACCCCCGCAAGAGATGGGAGTTGCCCCCTCAATCCCATATCGTCCCGGCCCAGCCAGAGGACCTCTGTCTTCGAAGGATTTAACTTCAACCGGCTCCCACGTAACCATCCAGCCACAGCTTCCAGACATCTCGCCAGTGTGTCTGGGGCCGAGTCAGGATGGCCATCCATCAACAGATAGAGTTGGGTGTCATCAGCATACTGATGGCAACCCAGCCCAAAACTCCGGACAAGCTGGGCGAGGGGGCGCATAAAGATGTTAAAAAACATCGGGGAGAGAATCGCACCCTGAGGCACTCCACACACCAAGGAGTGGCGCGATGACAATTCCCCCCCAAGCGCCACCCTCTGTCCCCGACCAGAGAGAAACGAGCGCAGCCATTGAAGGGCTGTGCCCTGGATCCTCACGTCGGCAAGGCGGTGGTCCAGGAGTTCGTGATCGACCATGTCGAAGGCTGCTGACAGATCTAGAAGAATCAGCAGCCCCGACCCGCCTTGATCCAGCTGCCTGCGGAGATCATTTGTTAGGGCGACCAGAGCCGTCTCGGTCCCATGGCCAGCGCGGAAGCCGGACTGGAATGGATCCAGAGCAGATGTTTCATCCAGAAACCTACCAAGCTGTTCAGCAACCGCTCTCTCAATCACCTTACCCAGGAAAGGAAGATTCGAAACCGGGCGGTAATTGGATAGATCTAAGGGATCTAATGATGTTTTCTTTAAGAGCGGACGCACCACTGCCTCCTTCAGTTCCCCTGGGAATATCCCGGTGCCAAGGGACAAATTGATGATATCCCCCAGGGGGGCCCGCACCTCGTCTGGACACGCTCTAATCAGCCATGACGGGCACGGGTCAAGAGGACAGGTGGTGGGCTTTCCAGCTCGGAAGAGTCTGTCCACATCGGCTGGAGATATCCGGTCAAAGTGGTCCAATACTGGACCCGAGGACAGTCGAGCGGCCTCCAGTTCCTTTATTGTATCCAAATTGGCAGGGAGGTCATGGCGGAGCAACAGGGCCTTCTCCGCAAAAAAGCTCGCAAATGCCTCACAGGTGTGTGTCAGATTATTATTTAAATTTGGCTGTCCTTCAAGGGACGTTAAAGACCGAATTATACTAAATAATTGCGCCGGGCGAGAGCTAGCGGATGCAATGGAGGCTGAGAAGTAGGACTTCTTAGCGGCCTTCACTGCCATCTCATAGGTTTTCATAAAAGCCCTATAAGATGTTCTTGAGGCTCCGTCACGGGCACCCCGCCATACTCGCTCTAGCCGTCTGAGGTCCCGCTTCATTTTCCGAAGCTCCTCGGTAAACCAGGGAGCCCGGTTTCTGCGGGGTCGCAGAGGGCGCTTAGGTGCGATCTCATCGATGGCTGCCAGGAGCTGGGTATTCCAGCCCTCAACAAGCTCAGTCAATGAGTCGCCAGGGGGAGCAAGGTCCCGCAAGGCTTGACGGAATCTATCAGGGTCCATCAGCCTCTGCGGGCGAGCCCAAATCGGCTCGCCACCTAAGCAGGGTGGGGGTGGAAAGTCAATCCTGGCTTTCAGAGTGTAGTGATCAGACCATGGCACCTTCATCGAAGGAAACATGATCACATCTATACCGGCGCCAAAGATCAAATCCAGCGTGTGGCCTGCTTGATGTGTGGGGCCCGAAACAAACTGGGAGAGCCCTAGTGTCGCCATGGAAGACACCAGGTCCAGAGCCTGTGAGGAGGGAGTGGCATCAGCATGGAAGTTGAAGTCTCCTAATACCAATAGGTTAGGGAACTCCAAGGCCCAGCCGGCCACCGCCTCCAGCAGGCTTGACAGGGTGGCTGCTGGTGCGCTAGGTGGCCGGTACACCAGCCAGACAGCCAAGCTCTCCTCGGAGCCCCACACTAGGCCAACACATTCAATGCCGGGGATCGATGGCGATGGTAGAGCCCTGAAAGAACAATCTTCCCGGATTAATAATGCCACCCCTCCCCCCCGGCCCACAGTCCGTGACTGGTGGAGGACGGAGAAACCCGGGGGCGCCATCTCTCGTAAGGTAACAGTTACCCCTTCGCGCACCCAGGTCTCCGTCACACAAGCCAGGTCGACCCCCTGCGATGTAAAGAAATCGCGCAGGGTGGCGGTTTTGTTGCCTATAGACCTGGCATTGTACAACACCAGTGAAGGAGGTGAGTAATCCTTGCTCACCCTACCCTCGTCTCTCGGGATGGGGCGCAGATTGGAAGGGGTACGAGTGTATCCGTATCTCGATCCCCTTCACCTATAACATCTGCCCCCACCGCCATACCTCCCTCGCCCCTCCACGGTAGCAATCTCAAGCCTCATAATAACCTCCATTTACAAAATAGAAAAACAAAACAACCAAAAAAAATTGTGCCCAAACAAAAACCAATCCCCACCCCACTCAATATCCCACCCCAAAACAGAACAAGATGGAACAAAAGAAAAATACATAGATAAAAACCACCATTCACGGTGGTACAACAAAATAAGCAATAAAAACACGTTTAAAACACCTTAAAATATATAAAACATCTTTAGCATTTGCTGCAGCAGCACCAGTGTCCTTAAAACTATCACGGAGGTGAGCCTGGGCCCCGCCCCCTAGGCCAGATGGAATTAGCCTGAGGAGGGAGAGGCCTTACACTCCAAACACTCACGATGCAGCAGCAGCAGGTAGAGGGGACTGGCAGATTATTCTGTCATTCTGGAGCCGGTGCAGTGATCCAGCCTACAACCAGCCCAATGATGTCTTCTCACAACATCAGGGCCAGCTCATGATCTGTTGGATTTAATGTTCAATGTTTTGTTGTGAAGCCGTAGGACAGAGTACAAAATATTATTATTATTATTATTATTATTATTATTATTATTATTATTCCCTTTTCTTTTTTTACATTTTTATTAGCATACATTTTTATTAGTTTTTTTAACATATCATTTCCAACAATCATATAACATAACTTCTTATCTTATACAATATTTTAGACTTGCATCAACACCTCTGATTTTCCTTTCTTTATCACTTATTCTGCATTTCTTAATTTCTTTATTACTCTTACTTATCATTAACTAAAAATTCTCCTCATAGTCTTTCTTGCAATATTTCAAATAATCATCCT
This sequence comes from Podarcis cretensis, assembly GCF_951804945.1. NCBI lineage: Eukaryota > Metazoa > Chordata > Lepidosauria > Squamata > Lacertidae > Podarcis > Podarcis cretensis. The sequence goes on from NC_137170.1 coordinate 125,683,462, forward strand.
TGCAAAACTTCTTGCAATCCTACTAGCGTAATCTGTTCATTACAATTACTTTTGAAATAGTTCGTATATTTACTCCAGTCTTCTAAGAATCTTTGGTTCCGCAGATTTCGAACCCTTCCTGTTAATTTATCCAGTTCTGCATAGTCCATCAATTTCATCTGCCATTTTTCTTTTGTTGGTAATTCCTCTTGCTTCCATTTTTGTGCCAATTATTAGTCCCTTTTCAGAACACCCTGTTCCAATACCTTCTGCTGGTGTCTGACAATGAGCATACCACTGTTGGCACTTCCACCCACCCACACATCTGGCAAGTGGAAAGGACAGGTGACATTGCTATATTTCCACAGGTGGGAGCTGGCAGGAGACCATCAGCAGCCATCAGGGTGATTGGATGGATATCTCTGCTCCATTCACCCCCACACCACCCTGGACAAAGGAGGGTTTTATTGCTCTGATAAACCCTACTCTTATTTATTTGCATATATACAGATATTTCAGAGGGTCCAAGAGCAGTCACACAAACACTGTAAGGTCTCAGCCAGCAATAGAATTTCAGTTCCCTTAGAGAACTCTGTTTTTTCAAAAAGTTGTTATATTTTCAAGAGTTATCTGAGACAGCTCGGAGTGTGGTTGTCCCTGGGAGGTGATCCTTGCCCACCTGGCTTGGAGACCTCCCTTTCCCCAAGTAGACATTTTCTTGTGAAGGAGGAAACTAACAGCAGAGAGATCAGACTCATGATTTCCGATGCCTTTGCGGTCTTGTTCTAAGGCATGGACAATTGTATGTGCTGTCTGGGGCATCCATTGCTCCTGAGATATGTGGGAATTGTAGTTTCCAGTGTCTCCTGGGCCACGGGACGGTGTGTGTGTGTGTGTGTGTGTGTGTTAGAAGCTACAATTTCTATCCATCCCTGAGCAAGGATGGGGCATTTTAGGCTCTCAACATTACCAGATACAGTAGCCCGTTCCACCAACTCCTGCCCTCTTCATAAGGGTGAGAGTGGTTGGGAAAGATTGGCATGCCAATTACCAATTGAACCCAAAACTCAGAGAAGTTTGAGCCCAGCTAAAAATGGGCTGGGGAGGAAGAGGAATCCTTAAGTTAAATACTACAAGACCCTGAATTCTGAACTATTCATAATATAAAGCAATAAGGTTTTGTGATCATTACAAGATGAGTGGTAATCTGTGTATTTTCTCTGGAATCTTACACATGCCTGTATCGTGTCTTCTTCTTTTTAAGCTGATGTCCTTACAAGAAGATATGAATCATCTGTGACCAAAAATAATGAAACGTGGGGCTGGCAATGCCAGAGCTCAGCCTTTGATGTGTTCATCTCTTCTGAATCTCTCCTGTAAAACTGACAAGCTGAAGCGGCGGCCTCACAGATCACTGGCAAGCCTCCAGTGAGAAGAGTGTCAGCATGCAAATGCCAAATAAATTTCAACAGTTCCTAAAGAGGAAAAGGAGTCAGATGATAGCTGCCCTGGCTCCTACCCCAAAACATGCAAGCAGATGCTCTTACTTGTAAGTAAGAAAGAGATCTTTATTCAGGCAAGCTGTGGTCCAGGCTCAACAGCCAACACAGGGCTCAGGAGTCACAGTTAAGGAGCAAGGCAAGAACTTCAGAACTGGACAGAAGCAACCAAGGTGCTCCAACAAGTTTTCACGCCCTACCTGCCAAGCTTTTAAAGACAAGACCCAGCATACTCACTCACAAGACTTGATCGCCTTGTGGGAATATCAAGATTGCAAGTGTGCATGCCATTCAGAGAGGGTAGGTTGCTCCTATCTGCAAAAGCAACATCTGGTTCTAGGCTCCGCCCTCTTTTTCAGATTCCAGTTCTATCATTGCTATCTCTGGTTCTGCCACCACCACCACCACCGAGCTGCTCCAAGCCCTTTCTAGACCCCACTAAGACTCCATGATCTAAAGGAAAGTTGTGCTGGGGGAAATGGCATCTCTGTTCTTCCTTCTGAAGCAGCCCAAGTTGGGGTGGAAATAGGAGATTCTTCACTCCAACCCAGGTTCAGCCCCCTTCCCTTTTCTTCCTCCTCCTGCATCAGAGCCTGCCAATCTAAACCAGATCCTGACAGTGGTGTGAGGCTCATAACTATAGCCCTGTGGAGTGTCAGAATCAAGGAAGAAAGTCTTAGGATGGGTACAGAGGTTCGTAATTGTGGATCAGCTTAGTTGAATCATTTTGAATTCCAAACTTATTTGAGGACCACATTTGAAGGATATGTTCCTTTTATCTCACTCCTACATTTTAAAACCATTCATGGTACAATTCTGTATCTGTCTACTTAGAAGTCCCATTAAGCTGAACAGGACTGTAGCCTCAAGGTATCTGTTTAAATTTCTGTTTAAAAGATCTAACTTTAGACATAATAATATGTCTTTATACTTATCCATGGGTAAGTATAATTTTCAGTTATTATGGGTTCATTTACTGTTTGTTGATGGTCATAACAAAGGCTAGTTGTGTTGGAAATTGCCTTCATTGCAACTGAAAGGAAAAGAAAACTCTGAAGAGGATTCTGTTTTGGCAAGTCCTACAAGATTTCCAGTTGCTTCTCCTGCAATAACCTTGAGATCCAGGCTGTTCTTGAATGTGTTCAAAACTTATAATCAAGCTCCATTTGGGGGGTGAATATTCCTTAATGCTATCACCACTCACAATTGCTCTTTTTGATGTGATTTTATGCAGAGGTAACTCACTATCTCCTAATGTACCGGCAAATTCTGTTGGGTTTTTCATGTGGTCCCCACCCACCAGCACCTGTCATTATCTGGCCTACACTGTAATTGGTTTCACATGGCCCTTTCATTGTGAAATGATATTGCTATTAACTTTGCTACTGAGCTCATTCTGAGGAGCAGGAATAGTAGACGTGGAACGTGTGATGTTGGATTCTTCTGAGAATTCCATTTGGTACCCTGTAGTTGTTACATCAGATGTTAAGCCACATCTCTGGGACTCTCATTGCACTGCTTGATATTGATCTGTTTATAGCCACAATTCCATTTCTTACTGTAAGGACATATTTTGCAATTCTTCTCTCTGAATCTGCTCTCCTATTTTCTGTCATTTTACATTCTTTGAACAAACTAAAGTGTTTTTCAAACAATTGTTGATTATATTCTGTCTTACGGAACTGAATACAACTGGTCATATATATTTTTCAGAAATCTCCATCATGTAAGAGAACACCCGTAACCCCACTACCACCAAAAAAGGGAAATATATTGTATTCGTGAAACTATCAGTTGCCATGCGATCACTGGAAGCATTGATGGTAAGCACTGCATTTTGCCTATGATTCGGTGCAATATTGTCTGAAGATTGCGTCATGTTGTTGTTGTTGTTTAGTCGTTTAGTCGTGTCCAACTCTTCGTGACCCCAGGGACCAGAGCATGCCAGGCATTCCTGTCTTCCACTGCCTGCCGCAGTTTGGTCAAATTCATGTTGGTAGCTTCGAGAACACCGTCCAACCATCTCATCCTCTGTCGTCCCCTTCTCCTTGTGCCCTCCATCTTTCCCAACATCAGGGTCTTTTCAAGGGAGTCTTCTCTTCTCATCAGGTAGCCAAAGTATTGGAGCCTCAGCTTCAGGATCTGTCCTTCCAGTGAGCACTCACGGCTGATTTCCTTAAGAATGGATAGGTTTGATCTTCTTGCAGTCCATGGGACTCTCAAGAGTCTCCTCCAGCACCAGAATTCAAAAGCATCAATTCTCCCGCGATCAGCCTTCTTTATGGTCCAGCTCTCACTTCCATACATCACTACTGGGAAAACCATAGCTTTAACTATACGGACCATAGTTGGCAAGGTGATGTCTCTGCTTTTTAAGATGTTGTCTAGGTTTGTCATTGCTTTTCTCCCAAGAAGCAGGCATCTTTTAATTTTGTGACTGCTGTTACCATCTGCAGTGATCATGGAGCCCAAGAAAGTAAAATCTCTCACTGCCTCCATTTCTTCCCCTTGTATTTGCCCGGAGGTGATGGGCCCAGTGGCCATGATCTTCGGGTTTTTTGATGTTGAACTTCAGACCATATTTTGCGCTCTCCTCTTTCACCCTCATTAAAAGTTTTCTGTTAAAACAAGAAATGGCTTAAATTCAGTTATACAGCTCTTCCTAACAGTCCTGCTATCGTAGTATAAGCTACAGCCTTGCCTTATATTCCTTAGCTGGGCAATATAGGTAAGGAAAATGACCCCTGGGCGGTTAAGTCCAGTTGAAGGCGACTATGGAGTGTGGAGCTCATCTCGCTTCAGGCGTAGGAGCCGGCATTTGTCCACAGACAGCTTTCTGGGTCATGTGGCCAGTATGACTAAACTGCTTCTGGCGCAACAGGACACCATGACAGAAACCAGAACACAAGGAAACACCGTTTACCTTCCCCCCCGCTGCGGTACTTATTTATCTATTTGCACTGGCATGCTTTCAAACTGCTAGGTTGGCAGGAGCTGGGACAGAGCGATGGGAGCTCACCCCATCACGGAGATTCGAAATGCCGAGAGAGAGAGAGAGCGCGAGAGAGAGAGCGCATTAGCAAAGTTTGATCCACAGAAGCCCCCTGGAGCAACCAAAAATATGCTTTTGTTCTACTGTCACAGCAATCAATTGCATGAAGTATTTCTGCCCCGCTTATTTCCTATTATTCTGGACGCTCCTATTCAGTTCAACATATAGGTCAGCCTTTGACGCAATTTTCTTCTTTGTTTGCTAGATCAAATTTTATGTGCTGGGCAGCCCCACAGAACCATTTGTTAAACTATGTGCTTCCAATATATATATATATATATATATATATATATATATATATATATATTGGTATGAGCTCAAAGTCTTAATTGCCTTCTTGAGCTTTTGGCTTGATTTTAACGGTGATTTCTGCTCATGGTTATATTTGAAAACAATAGGTTCAACCACTGATTGGAAATCAATGGGATGTGTGTTATTGACTCCCCACCCCACAATTTTGATTTGGTTTTAATAATATAATGTTACTGATTATATTTTATTGCATTACTTTAAAAAAAAAGTATTTTATGCACCATGTTTTATTTGTAAGCCGCTTTCATAATTCATCACAGAAATGAAAAGCAGCATATACCTCTTCTAAATAAATCAATAAAGTTAATAATGAGCAACTTGAATCACATTTATTTTAATGGGTCTATTCTAAGAATGATTATGTCTGCAATCTTAAACCGACTTACCTATGACTAACCTTCATTAAATTCAATAGGACTAACTTCTGAGTGGTTAGGACCAGTGTTTTTTTCCGGGGGGGATGCAAGAAGTACACATACCCCTAAACATTTTGTGAATCTTTGTACTTTTGCCCATTTACTGTATTTATTTTCCCTGATTTGAACTATAGTGGTACTTCAGGTTAAGTACTTAATTCGTTCCGGAGGTCCGTTCTTAACCTGAAACTGTTCTTAACCTGAAGCACCACTTTAGCTAATGGGGCCTCCTGCTGCTGCCGGACTGCCAGAGCACGATTTCTGTTCTCATCCTGAAGCAAAGTGCTTAACCTGAAGCACTATTTCTGGGTTAACAGAGTCTGTAACCTGAAGCGTATGTAACCTGAAGCGTATGTAACCCGAGGTACCACTGTATAAAATGGTGGTTTTCTTGAGTCAAAATGAGAGTACCCCTAAACATTATTTTTTTAGAAAAAAAAAGCCACTGGCTTGGACTGCACTGTAAGTCTGGATCCAACCCAATATGCTCCATACCTTGGTGGAGGTTTTTAAATTGTCTCCCAAATATAATACGAAAGAAAAGTGCACCATTGTGCTGCTGAAGATTGTCTAAGAACTGCTCTGAAAGAGGATGCTCACCAGTTAAAAAATCCCGTGAAAATCCTGGGCGCTGTACTAAAGGGAAAGTGACCTTTTCCTTATGACAGCATGTTATGTAATGAATGCCACTTTTCTCACACCTTAATGTTTGCCTGATCAGTGTTGACACATACATATTAAATTGCCTATACCAAAATGTATGACGTGTTTGACACTCTAAAATGCTCTGGGCCTTTTAGCACATAAATGCATATTACATGCTTCAGCTACACTCTCGATAAATTGACACAAGGCTGTTTTCTCTTCCTTTCTCTCTCTCTTTCTCCCCTTTAGATGAACAGACGGCTGTTCATGTGTCTCTTTGTTCTGCTCCCAATGAAGATGATGATGATAAGTAAGCATTTGTATTACAGTTTCAAATAGTCAAAGCTCTTTGCATAGTTTATCTTCTTGTGACCCTCTTAAGTCAAGTCATTCTCCCCATACTACAGATGGGGAGCTGGATGGATTGCCCAAAATCATCTAGTGAGTATTGAGCAAAGGTGAGATTAAATCGCAACCATGATTTCCTGATTCAGGGCCAACGTACACATCAAGGGGAGATCAAGGGGAGTTTTCAACTTCAGGGGAGAGGTTTCCCTGTCCTCTGGAAATTCCTGTGGAATTTGCATTAGTGTGAAAATACTGGATTCTGCTTACAGTAAACTAGTGACGCACCCATGTCCCTGTGAAGAAAACAGCTATGATAAGCACAAACGTACAATAAAATCATATATTATAATAGTATTGAATGCATTGGCAATGAGAATATTGGATTTTATTGTAATAACTGGCTGGTATCTTAATTTAGATCTCAACCATTCTTAGATGTTTAATTCAAATGAACAATTTTAAAATGATTTTATATGCCAAGACCATATCCCTTTTCATTTCCCCCAAAAAGAAACAGACAGATACTTCTCTTTTCTTTCTTTGCAACTAAGCATGCGGGGAAAATGCTGCTATGAATCAGGAGTAATATTAGGTAAAAAAATATTATAGACCTTAGAAGGATATTGAGGGGAAGAGGTTAGAAAACAAGAAAACCAGACTTTCTAAGTCTAAGCTATGGAAAACCTTTACCAGACCTTTAAAAAAGTTATTGCTTTGTTGTATATTTGTGAACAAAATTGGATTTATTGTTGTATACTACCTTGAAACTCATGTGAAAGGCAGTATATGTAAACAGAGGTTTTTATGATTAAGTGGTGCACAGATTCAAAAGAATAATAGAAATATATAAACTTCAGGGTGAATGAGCAGCTCATGCATTGTCATATGGAGCTCAAATACAAAATGCATATGATATTTTGACAATTAACAGAAGTTTGAAATATGGTAGATATATTCTCAGGTATAGCAATCCTATTCATGTTTGCTTTGAAATAAGCATCTTAACAAGCAGAGACCTCACCTTGCCGACAAAGGTCCGTATAGTTAAAGCTATGGTTTTCCCAGTAGTGATGTATGGAAGTAAGAGCTGGACCATAAAGAAGGCTGATCGCGGGAGAATTGATGCTTTTGAATTATGGTGCTGGAGGAGACTCTTGAGAGTCCCATGGACTGCAAGAAGATCAAACCTATCCATTCTGAAGGAAATCAGCCCTGAGTGCTCACTGGAAGGGCAGATCCTGAAGCTGAGGCTCCAATACTTTGGCCACCTCGTGAGAAGAGAAGACTCCCTGGAAAAGACCATGATGTTGAGTAAGATGGAGGTCACAAGGAGAAGGGAACGACACAGGACAAGATGGTTGGACAGTGTTCTTGAAGCTACCAGCATGAGTTTGACCAAACTGCGGGAGGCAGTGGAAGACAGGAGTGCCTGGCGTGCTCTGGTCCATGGGGTCACAAAGAGTCGGACACGACTAAACAACTAAACAACAACAATGGATTTTGCTTTTGGTTCTTGGTTTGGTTTGCCCAGCTAAGGGAGCAGCAGTTTCTTTTTTTTAAAAAAAAATAATTTTTATTCATTTTCCAAACATATTTTATACAGTCAACAAATTATTTTGCACTCATTCTTCAGTTTTTGACTTCCTTCAGTTTCTCTGTCAATCTTTCGTAAAATTTCTATTTATTAACGCATTTCTAAACATAAAATTGCCTTTCCCAACTCCTTTTCCTCTTACTCTCTTTTTTGCAGTATTTCTTACTATCTCACAAAGTCTCTTCAAAACCAACAAGCGTTGTCTGTACATCACATATATTTTTCAGGTATTCTGTAAATTTTCCCCAGTCCTCGATAAACTTTTGGTCTTTCTGATATCGAATCTTCCCAGTCAATTTGTCCAATTCTGCATATTCAGTCAATTTCCTTCTCCATTCTTCCACTGTTGGAATTTCTTCCTGCTTCCATCTTTGGGCCAGAAGTATCCTTGCGGCAGTCACTGCATATTGAAACAGTTTACAGTCTCTCTTATTAATTTCATTTCCTACCATTCCTAATAGAAAGACCTCTGGTTTTTTAACAAACGTATATTTCAACATTTTTTTCAATTCATTGTATATCGTTTCCCAGAAGTCTTTCACCCTTTTACACTAAGGGAGCAGCAGTTTCTCACTCAATCCTCCAGGCCAATCAAACAGCAAGTGGCTGATGTTGATGTCCACTGTGTCAGGAGAGACCATCTTCTCCTTCCTCTGGCAAGGATTATGCTTCATGCTTTGGTATTTTCTCAGACCACACAAATGTTTTCTCTTTTGTTGAAGAATCCCTTGGAGAGAAACTGCAGGAGGCAGTAGAAGACAGGAGTGCCTGGAATGCTGTGGTCCATGGGGTCACAAAGAGTCGGACACAAGTAAACGACTAAACAACAACAAGCTTACTTGTGGAAAATGTTTTTAGGAATGCAACACAGGAAATGCTGGTTAGTCCCCCCCTTTCATTTAAAGATACCTTCTTACCTGTCAGGGAACTGCCATAGGAGCCAGAGGGAGAGAGGGGGCTCCAGAGGGATTCCGGAGAGCGTCCCGGGATGGGGAGAAGCAGCCCGTCTTCTGGGGAAGGAAATCAGCGTAGCACCAGTGGAGAAGGGGGGCAGATGGGAGAGTAGGCGGAGACTAGGCGTCAAATAGCTTCTTTGCTGGAAGAAGTTCAAGAAACGCCCACTGACGGATTCTGCCAGTGACTGAGACAGCCACGGGCGAGTGGCTGTCCGGACAGAAAATGTTGACTCAGACAACCCAGCCAGGTGTGGCGCCGGTTTACGCCCGAGCAACCCCTAGAACCATTACATTACCTAATGTAAAGCTTGTCAGAATAGCAATCAGCACTAGAGAGGAAGCCAAGCTACATCTCTGATAGGAGGCAGGAGTATGAGATTTCCCTGTTCACACACTGCAGCCAATCGGAAGCCATGCCTTGGTTTCAGAACGTTTTGGAAGTCAAACGGAATTCCAGAATGGATTCCGCTTGGCTTCCAAGGTGCGACTGTATATCTAAGGGGTTAAAGAACATGACTTGAGCTGCAGGAGAATTCCAACGGACTGATGAGGTAAGCAGTCTAAAGGGACAGATTAATCTAAGTGAACCGAGCAGCTTAGCTGAAACTGCAGTTCAGTATTCTAAACTCCAGCTTCATCCTTTTCAGAGCAAAATATACTTCCCCTCTCAACGGTAATGAACCTTGTGCCTTGCAATGTCCCTGGGGTGTGATTATTTCTGAAAACTGCTTCCCTAGTTACATCTTGTTTCATAAATAATCATCTCTTTCATGCAAATGATAACAGTGGGAATGATGCTACATTAAATATAGTCTCGAGCAGCCTGGCTTGCAAGGGATAAACAATTTGTTGGTACTTAAACTGTGCTAAAATCACTTCCTTTGGGTTACAAGTGGGCTCCTATTTGATCACTCGAAGCAGGATACCAAGGCTCAAAATAAGGGGGGGGGGAGAAGAAGAAGTATGAAACAAACTGGCAATTTAACAATTTTATGAAGAGAATAGGCTCTCTTTCTCATCTTGTTTCCCTCAGTCTCTGGCAGCAATAAACATCACTTTGTGATTTAAATGTCGCAAATGCAGCTCTGTGGAAAAGGAGAGCAATGAGCTGCCTTGGCCAGAGATGGTGTTCGTACTGGCGGCTTTCATGCCTCCGATATCTCTCCAAGGGAATCTTCAAACTGACTATAACAATGATCTGTGCGTTCATGACACTGCCAGGTGCTGTCTCTTGCGCCACGTAATTATTGCGTATTCGGAACAGACAGAGAAATGCAGAGGGCTGCTTCAAAAAAGCCTTTTGTGTTCATGACTGCAGTGCAGTGGTACCTGATGACCATTGGGACAGGCAGGGAAGAAGGCTGAGAGGCTAACCGTAGGTGGAGCCAGAGCTAATGGCAGGTGAAACAATGATAGGCTCCATCTTCCTATGTTTAAAATAACATTTGTCAAACGAGCAGAAGCCTTTTCGTTAGGAAATTTAGGTGCAGACATACTGAAGGATTTGAGAAGACTATTCATGTACGTGACTACAGCTGCAAGGATGCTACTTGCCCAGCGATGGAAAGAGGAGACTATGCCGACAAAAGCAGACTGGCAGATGAAACTACGTGATTATGCAGAGATGGCGAGGCTGACAGGGAAGATCAGAAACCAGGAGGATCAAAACTTCAGCAGGGAATGGGACAAATGCAGATTGTATTTAAAAGAACACTGTAATCACTTGAGCTCTTTGGCAAGCTTTCAATAACTCCTGCAATGTTACAAAGACTTTGGGTATTTCGGAGGACTGTAATGTGGATGAATTATAATATGCAGTTGATTTAGATATATAACGGACCCACGGAGGGGAGGAGGGAAGTCCGAAGATTCGGAAGAATCTTGTTTGAATTTAAAATCTAAATGTGTTATATGTGAGGTTTATTTTGTAAAACCAATAAAAATCATTTCAGAAAAGAAAGAAAGGTGGCAGGCAGGTGGGAGCTAGCTAAAGGCAGACCAAGGTTGGTGTGGCAGTGCCTGATTTCCTCTAATGGAGCAGACTCCGCAGATATTGTTATAAAGACATGGGGAGGTTTCTACCAAATGCTGGCCTCTTTCCCTTGAATTTCCTAGGTTTGCATTTTAAGCCGAGCGAGCCACTAAGGAGACAGAAAGCCTGTACCTGCAGTTTCAAATGTGATGCTGCATGCAGCAATATTGGTTCTGATTTTCACGTATTTTGAACGTTGAAAAATTCAACACGCCCTGTTCACTCATGATCTTTTGCAGAGATCTTCGCCAGTATTTGGCACCCCAATGGACTTTGCTTATGGCTCTTGGTTTGGTCTGCCCAGCTAAGGGAGCAGCAGTTTCTCACTCAATCCTCCAGGCCAATCAAACAGCAAGTGGCTGGTGTTGATGTCCACTGTGTCAGGAGAGGCCATCATCTCCTTCCTCTGGCAAGGATTATGCTTCGTGCTTTGGTATTTTCTTAGGCCACTCAAATGGTTTCTCTTTTGTTGAAGAATCCCTTGGAGAGAAACGCCTGTAAGTGAATTTTTTGAAGAGTGGGACTATAAAGGCTTTAGCTTAGGTTTTTGATCATTTAGCCATAAATCATCTAAATAGTATAACCAAAATTAATAAGCTTTTATCAAAATGTTTTGAATATTGTACAAAGTCCAGTACTGGAGGTTCAGCCATATGCCTTTTTCTGTTCATGGTAATGATTCATAAATGGTACTATAACTTTCAAATACAGATGATCAAAACTGTGAGTGGGACAATATTCTGTCTTCCATAAATACATTAAGAATGCAATTCTGCTGCAGTTTGTTTGACCAAACATTGCAACTTATTTTTCAACTTCCAGAAATGATATGTCACAAGGTTATTGATTTAATATACTGTTTGTGCTCTGGATTTTCTTCAGGTTATACAAAATGTTGTTAGAATTAGGACCAACCTTCCTGAAGTGTTGTGAAAGTGATGTGCTGAACTGACATGCACCCAATATTTTAATTTTGTATCACCCAAGGTCTGTAACGGAACAAGATGTCTACGTGTTGGCGATGGTTAGAATTTTCTAATCAATAGTTTTTTAGGGCCTGTGCATGATTATTGCATTTTGTGTTTGAGATTAACAAGGTGGCTGGGCTGAGATGGAAGAAGGTCATCTTTTGCCCCAAAGCATTTAGGGCCAACTCTACACTGACTTGTAGCAGCATGAGGTTCTTTGTGGCCAGCTTCTGGCCAGGCAGCTCTTACAGGAATGGAAACACAACATTGCACTGTCATTCTTGGAGGAGCTTCCCAGCTGGAAATCAGCTGCAAAAAGCCTCACATGTTCAGAGAGAAAGCAGAACTTTCCTAGAGGTTTATGAGCATCCTGGCAGCTACTGTTGTAAGCAATAAACAGGCTGGGTAATCTCTCCGGAGGATTCCTCTAGCAACACAATAAATCTCAGTTGCTTCCTAAGGCAATACAGGAGAAAGACAACACAGGGAATATTTGGGGCCCCAGCTAGTCCATATGAATTTAGGACTGAAACATTAAAGAAAGTGTACAAGGTAGTTTCAGGCAAGAGTAATTGGTGACATTGTTCATCATAATTGCTGATTGCAGGTCACATGCATTAAGATACCAGCCAGCTATCAATTCCCCAACTTTATGGAGCTTGATCCAATATGGAATAGCTTTAAATCTGTGCTTAAACCAGCAGGCTGTTTGGTCATGGAATGACTTTTTCCATCTGCCTTAACCCACCCTCCATCTCTAGGAACTTTTCCTAGACCATGACTTTGAAAACAGCAGGAGCAGCTGGGAAGTGAGAAGTACAGATATATAGATATTTTTTTTTAAAGTTGTGTGTCCTTGTTTCTCTATTTGATCCTTTCGCATGGTTTTGTGATATTTTATGCATTGTGACTGGCTGTTATTTTTAGTGATTATAGTTTAGTCATTCTTGATTGTAATTGTTAAGTGTAAACTGTTTAATTATTATTTGCTGGTATTTAATTTTACTGTTTACTGTTATATTCTAATGGATTATTGAATATAGCTTTATTTGATAGAAGTCATTGATTTTAAATCTATGTTTCTATTTAATGTTTCTATTCTATATAAAGGTCTGTATAGTTAAAGCTATGGTTTTCCCAGTAGTGATGTATGGAAGTGAGAGCTGGACCATAAAGAAGGCTGATTGCCGAAGAATTGATGCTTTTGGATTATGGTGCTGGAGGAGACTCTTGAGAGTCCCATGGACTACAAGAAGATCAAACCTATCTATTCTGAAGGAAATCAGCCCTGAGTGCTCACTGGAAGGACAGATTGTGAAGCTGAGGCTCCAATACTTTGGCCACCTCATGAGAAGAGAAGACTCCCTGGAAAAGATCCCGATGTTGGGAAAGTTGGAGGGCACAAGGAGAAGGGGATGACAGAGGACGAGATGGTTGGACAGTGTTCTCGAAGCTACCAGTATGAGTTTGACCAAACTGCGGGAGGCAGTGGAAGACAGGAGTGCCTGGTGTGCTCTGGTCCATGGGGTCACGAAGAGTCGGACACGACTAAACAACAACAACAACATGTTTCTATTATGACTTTTTTTGTATTGGGTCAGTTTGTTATTAGGTGTGTGATCTTGGCTATTTTGTTGTTTCTTCCTCTTGTGAACAGCCATGTGTATAGTAATATAGAAAGGCGGTATACAAATTAAAAGTGAAATGAAATAGAATGGAATACGATTCATTTGGGCTGCTTCAAATTCTGTCCATTTTATTTGCTGGCAGAGAGAGTCTCGCTTTGCTTGCGATGCCTTCCTTGCTTCTTGGTCCAGCACAGTTTTCCGATTTCATGCATAGCACTGAAGGCCTTATATTAATGAAATCAGAAAGAGAACACACACACACACAGAATAGCTTGCCAGCGCAAACACTTTCAGCCTCCATCCACGAATCCCATCATATTTATGTACCTTTAGCAGCCGGTGGCACTTTATGCTTACTTAGATCTCTTAAGTGGCTCCTAATTGCCAAATGGTTTGATATCTCTGCTGTAAAGTGAGAAGAGAAGCAAGTGTTTTTAATGAATTTGTGCTGGCGAAAGGCACTCCACAAGGAAACGTTATAAGCCTATTGTTATTCAATAGCATGATTGATGATCCTGTAAATAGATGTTGGGAATCATTCCGAAATAATGAAGAAATTATTTATGCATATTGTAGGCATCAGAATAAGGCCAAAAAAAGGTGTGTGGGGGAGAAAACAGAGCCAAGGAGAATAAGAAAAAAGCTTTATTGGCTGTCAACCAAATTGAGAATAGACTGTGCCCAGGGTAGCTGGGGATGTACTATATTATAGGTTCCTAATCTTAACCCAACTTTTCAGCACAATCAGAATGACAAATAAAATGAATGTTTGCCTATAGGATGGATAAAATGAAGACTAAAATTTCTCTGGACCACTCCCATGACACTTGAGAATATGCACATCAAATTGCACTGCATATAGCAAACAAGGTTACAGATGCTGAGCTCTGAAGGTATCATATTCCAATTTGCATGCATGGTTATTTTGCATGATTTATTCAATTTGAACTATTTTATGTTATGAACATATCCACAACTTTTAAAGCTATTTTCAAAATGGGACAACATGGGAGATTGAGGCCTAGTTCAAACATGAAAGTGTCCACTTCCAGGGTCTCTTATAACCTAACATTTGTTGCAACTGTTTTCTTCATAGGATGGGTGAGATGTGTATATATTTTCTCCCTCTTTGCTTGATCCATGACTGCCAGATTTTAAAAGAAATAATTAAACCTCTTCTCTTGAAGTTTTCAATACTGTTCCTTGGCCTTTCTTTGCCAGAAGAAATGAGAGAGAAGAGCACACAATGGATGGAGGATCTTCTTGTTTTTCTTGCTGGTGTACATCTCTCCCTGTTCATCTCCATGATGGCATTCAGAGGATTTTGCATAGGGTGTATTGAGGTGGTCTTGCACCTTCAATAGTCCTGTAGAAGAGGAAATTTCAGTGAGCAGAAAGTAGTGGAAGAGGAAATGGGTTGGGCTGAGGAAGGGTGGGTTCCAGCAAGTAGCTATTTACTCCTTCCTGTTTTAGAAGGGAAAGAAGACTCCACACTAGACTGGTGTACTAGGCAGCATACACCCAGACAACACCATTACTGGCCCCAACAACATCACACATACCATCTCGGGACTATTTAATTGCTCATCGTCTAACATTGTGTATGCCATCAAATGCCAACAGTGTCCTTCAGCCCTCTATATTGGACAAACAGGCCAAACCTTGCGCCAAAGAATAAACGGACATAAATCTGACATCAGGAACCACAAGACAGAGAAACCAGTAGGAGAACACTTCAATCTCCCAGGACATTCTATACAAGATCTCAAAGTAGCTGTTCTATTACAAAGGAATTTCAGAAATAAACTGGAAAGAGAAGCTGCTGAATTGCAACTTATCACCAAACTTAAAACCATGGAGAGACCTGGTCTGAACAAAGACATTGGATTCTTATCTCATTATACATGACAAAGCCATTTTTCACCTTCTCACCCCTTGCTTTTTCCTGTAAGACCTATTGCAGTCGTTAAGAGTCGTCAACAGGCTCATCACAGCTATCTGCCAATCACCCAATCCCACCACCCTTCTGAGTAATACCCCTCCCCACCTTCTCACTATATAGAAGGGTCTGGTGACTTCTGTTTCAGTGTATCTGAAGTAGTGTGCATGCACACGAAAGCTCATACCAAGAACTAACTTAGTTGGTCTTTAAGGTGCTACTGGAAGGAATTTTTTTTTATTTTGTTCTTCCTTCCATAGATTAGGGCAGGGACATCTAACTCCCAAGAGACTGTAATCTACTCCCAGGAAAAAAACAAAAGGCAATGTTGAGCTTTTCTTAGGGAGCCAGGTCAAGGTTGTTGAACTTTTTTTAGGGGGGGGGGTTAGGTAATTTGCCGGGCAGTGCTAACTCCATCTTACGTTTTAGTGATCCTGCACAAATGAAGGACACAGCAAGGGGGCAGGGCTGGATACATTCATTCTACAGCTCTTCTTCCCCGGCAAATGGAAATGAGCAAGCGATTGCCTGTGATCGACCGCAATCACCTGGGAATCGACCTCTCAGTCATGGTCGACCGGTTGGACATCCTTGGATTAGGGCATCAAAGAGCTTAACAAAAGATAGGGAAAAAGAAGAAACAGGGGGCAGGAAGAGGGCAGCTGAGTTAGATCAGTAACTGCTCAAAATACAAATATCTTCCGGATAGATTGCCTACACAGACCCAATCATTTGAGGGGCATCATTAACAGTTAGTGAATGGTTATTAATTAATTTGCTATTAGATTTCCAGTAGGAACACCATCTGGGTTTTCTGCCTTAGGAACCATCTCTGTTTGGGGGAGGTGATGAATAGGTGAATTCAAGGAAGTGAGCCTTGAAGCACGATGCAGAAGGTGGGCTCATTAACCTCAATGGAGAGGTACAACCCCATTTCACTTTTCAGTGAAGTGATCTCATTTGGAATCTTGGTGTCAGCACCTAGCATCTTGCCTTAGGAGAGTGTCTCCTCAAGACCTCAAGTCCTTCACCTCTCTCTTTCTTTGTAGCATACCTGCTGTGGTGATGTAGCAGATGTAGCCAACATATTTCCTGGCAACTAGCAAATCATCCACATGCAATTAGTCCTTTTTTTAAAAAAAAAAAGTTGGCAAAGCTACCTGGTCCTTGAGCTAAATATAGAAGCATTCTTGGAGATCTGAGAAGAGGCTTCTGAGGCCACTCGTTATTTTTTCTGCTTATAGCTAGCGCAGCTCTGCTTTATCAACCAAGGTACTGAAGCAGTAGTCTAAAGGGGTCAGAGCAGGAAGGAGAAAACTTGTTTTTTGGTTTATTAAAATTCCAAGATCCACCAACCATACATATAACAACAAAGTCTCAAAAATAAGAGTTTGTTGTCCCAGGAATGTGGAAGGAGAATAAATTTGGTCCAGTTCTCATTTGAAAGTGAATCTACCAAAAAAAAAGAGAAAAAAAGAAGAAAGTGAATCTACCTAATTCACACTTCCAAAAACATTAGATGACCCTATCATTCAAAATTCACACTTTCCCAAAGATTGTGGTGTTGTTCTCCAACCCAAAAGAACGTGTGGAAAAAATAGAGGAAAATGTAATACAAATGCATATGAATTGGTAACAATGAACAAAAAATGCATTACAAGGAGGGAAATTGCTTCTAAAAATGTGCAGTTTGGCCAAATTGAATATAAACATGTATACTATATTTATAAAAATACGCACTAAAATGCTGAACAATTCTCATAGGGATTTATTGTTTTTTAATACATGCAAACTGGAAAGTATCTGTAAAAATGAGAAACAAAGGAACCAAAATTGAGAGATTCACCCTCACCTACCCAGGAATTTGTTTTCAGTACTGAAGCTGAGCTAGCAGTCCTGTAACACAAAAGCATTTCCATTCGTTCTGGTTTCCGTCACGGTGTTCCGTTGCGGCAAAATCGGTTTAGTCACGCTGCCCACATGACCCGGAAAGTTGTCTGTGGACAAATGCCAGCTCCCTCAACCTGAAAGTGAGCTGAGAGCTGCAACCCCATAGTCGCCTTTGACTGTACTTAACAGTCCAGGGGTAAGGTAAAGGTAAAGGTACCCCTGCCCGTACGGGCCAGTCTTGACAGACTCTGGGGTTGTGCGCCCATCTCACTTAAGAGGCCAGGGGCCAGCGCTGTCCGGAGACACTTCCGGGTCACGTGGCCAGCGTGACATCGCTGCTCTGGCCAGAGCCAGAGCCAGAGCCAGAGCCGCACACGGAAATGCCGTTTACCTTCCCGCTGGTAAGCGGTCCCTATTTATCTACTTGCACCTGGAGGTGCTTTCGAACTGCTAGGTTGGCAGGCGCTGGGACCGAGCAGCGGGAGCGCACCCCGCCGCAGGGATTCGAACCGCCGACCTTTCGATCGGCAAGCCCTAGGCGCTGAGGCTTTAACCCACAGCGCCACCTGCGTCCCAGTCCAGGGGTACTTTAACACAAAAGCATAGAATCTGGTGTAGGGTTGCCAGCTAGTGGCCCCAGCAGAGCTTCTGTGTGTTGAGCAATGGCTTGAGTGACAGCAGAATGAAGAATTTGGGGCTATTTCTTTCTGCCTGAAGCAGAGCTCATATGTATCTTCGCAAATGTACTGGGGCCAACATGTTAAAGAAAGCATTGGTGTGCTGTTCAGACATCAATTCCTGCCTTCATGTGTCCCACTCTGACAGCGCTGCCTGTTCCATGGCCTTCCTGATGCCTGCTATCCGCCAACCATACAGGATCAGGCCCAGAATCAGCTTCTCCCTCCCTCTGGAGCTATTACCTAGATGCCGATGCGTCCCTTAGCACAGAGCTGGAAAACAATCTGATTAAATAAAAAGACAAATCTTTAAAATAAACTTTATCTCCATCTGCTTTGGTTTTATGTCGTAATTGGAAAATATGTACACAAAGCACACTAATAATTACAGATGCACTGCACCACCGGCACAAAATGTGATCGTTCAAATGCGTTTTCATTGCAAATTCATCTGTTTTTATTTATAGGCCTCCCCCCCCCTCCGCTCCCAAGTCAGCGTGTTAGTTTCGCTAATCTTTTTTTATATTCTTCATCATCTTCCCTGTAACACTACAAGGGAATGTGAATATGCTCATATGAGTCAAAAAGGCAGCTTTTTTATGCAGCAAAAACAAGTAAGTAAGAAAATTCACCCAAGACTTTAGTGTGTGGCTAAATGGATTTATGGCGTATTATCTTTTATCAATGGTCGTGCCTAATTCTCTTTTTTCCTTCTTTTACAAACTGCAAAAATAAATTTAGCAATACATTTGCTACTGGAAGCAAAAATACAATTGGTACCAAGACAAAAATATTTACTCTTATAGCCCTGCTTTCCAAAGAGCAAGGGCCAAACAAAGGGGACAAAGAGACCATGTTTTCATTTCATCGTGTAAGTTGATGTTGCATTTTTTTAACCAACAGCAGGACCTGCTGAGCAGGTACGGAGATCAGACGTAGGTGTCTTGAAGCCTTTAATTGGTCCTGATCCAGATCAGCCCCCTACACCTACTATTTACAACACCGGGAGGAACTCCCATTTGGTCTCTCTGATGTGAGCGGGAAAGTCTTGATTTACATGGAAACTTTGTTTGCACCTAAGTGGAGCAGTAGAGTTGAACATGTGTAACAAGCATTCTGGGGTTGAGACACAATTAGAGAACAGCTTCCAGGGCAGAGAAATGACCATATCACACATTAAGAAACTTGAGGGAAATGACAGGTCAGTTCTTCCCAGGACTGGAGGGTGTGCGCAAGCAGTGCTGGATTTACGTACAGTGGTACCTCTAGTTACAAACTTAATTCATTCTGGAGGTCCGTTCTTAACCTGAATCTGTTCTTAACTGGAGATGTGCTTTCACTAATGAGGCCTCTTGCTGCCGCTGCACCGCCGGCACACGATTTCCATTCTCATCCTGGGGCAAAGTTCTCAACTTGAGGTAACTCTTCCAGGTTAAAACAAAATAAAAAAATTCCTTCCAGTAGCACCTTAAAGACCAACTAAGTTAGTTCTTGGTATGAGCTTTCGTGTGCATGCACACTTCTTCAGATACACTGAAACAAGTCACCAGACCCTTCTATATAGTGAGAAGGTGGGGAGGGGTATTACTCAGAAGGGTGGTGGGATTGGGTGATAGGCAGATAGCTGTGATGAGCCTGTTGACGACTCTTAACGACTGCAATAGGTCTTACAGGAAAAAGCAAGGGGTGAGAAGGTGAAAAATGGCTATGTCATGTATAATGAGAT
Source organism: Podarcis cretensis (assembly GCF_951804945.1). Taxonomy (NCBI): domain Eukaryota; kingdom Metazoa; phylum Chordata; class Lepidosauria; order Squamata; family Lacertidae; genus Podarcis; species Podarcis cretensis. The sequence goes on from NC_137170.1 coordinate 125,703,123, forward strand.
AAGAATCCAATGTCTTTGTTCAGACCAGGTCTCTCCATGGTTTTAAGTTTGGTGATAAGTTGCAATTCAGCAGCTTCTCTTTCCAGTCTATTTCTGAAATTCCTTTGTAATAGAACAGCTACTTTGAGATCTTGTATAGAATGTCCTGGGAGATTGAAGTGTTCTCCTACTGGTTTCTCTGTCTTGTGGTTCCTGATGTCGGATTTATGTCCGTTTATTCTTTGGCGTAAGGTTTGGCCTGTTTGTCCAATATAGAGAGCTGAAGGACACTGTTGGCATTTGATGGCATACACAATGTTAGACGATGAGCAATTAAATAGTCCCGAGATGGTATGTGTGACGTTGTTGGGGCCAGTAATGGTGTTGTCCGGGTGTATGTGGCAGCAAAGTTGGCATCTGGGTTTATTGCAGGCTCTGGTGCCAGTGTCCGTGTTAAGTCTGGTTGTAGTATTATTGTGGGTTAGGAGTTGTTTAAGATTGGGTGGCTGTCTGTAGGCAATGAAAGGTCTTCCTCCCAGAGCTTAGGGCCCCACTCTCGTGCCCCCAAAATTTAAAAGTATTTCACTATTAATATACTCCTTCTTAATTGTATTTCAATTCAACAATTACTTTGATAAGATACATATTTTGTTATGTGCAAGTGGCTTTAGATACCTATTAGGTCCATAGCATATAGCATATATTCAACACAAAAACAGCGACATTTTGCTGTTGGCAAAGGACAGCTGGACATATAAAGGGCCCCATTACCTTCAGTAGCGTAGGGCCTCATCAAACCTAAATCTGGCCCTGTGTGCAAGGAAGCATTGAATGCCAAGGCAGTGATGGCTCCTTGAGAAACTAGGGTTGCAACCCAATAACTCCTAACTGAGAATAAGTCAACTTAACTCAATGTTCTTTACTCAGGTAAACATGTGTGGGATTGCACAACAAGGCTTCAGTCCTATGCATACTTATAAGTTGAGTGTTAGCTCCGCTGAAGATAATGCATAAGACTGCACTGATGTCAATACTTACCTAAGCTGCCATATTTATGTTGGCAAAACACAAGCACAACAACAGAAATCAATCTTGTGGGGTAACCACATAACAGCATCCTACAATGTGATGGCCTCATGATGTTTTTGAACCACAATTCCCATCAGCCCCCCAAACATAGCCATTGGTCAGGAGTGATGGGAATCCAAAGGATATGGATGACACTGTGTTGTGGAAGGCTAGCACATAGGATTCTTCAAAATGTAGGATTTGGGGCAACTGAGGAAAATCTAGACCTCTTCTCCCCTATCTAAATATTATGAGAAGGAGAAAAGAGATGTGAAATATATGGGAGTTTCACACATCACTACAAAACAGCTGAGCCATTCTGGACAGGATACCCTACAGATAAGCCGAGAAACCTGAGAACCAAAATGGACATTTAAGAGAAAAATGATTTACAACAAAAAGCAGCACTTTAATGGCAGGCTGGCCTGCTTATGTTTCTGTTTTATAGACCTTTGCCCTCGGTTAGGTTTCATGTCGACCCAGATTGCTCAGCGCTCTTTTGATTCATAAACAATATATTCACATTCTCAAACCATTTGATGCATCCATGTCTTTGTACTTAGACCCTAGTGAGACTTTCAGAGAGGTTGAAAGAACTGACTAGAACGGGAGCAAATAAGGGAAAGGGAGTATATTGATCATTTTCTAAATATTTAATAGGGATATTAGAAGAGCATAGGAAAATAAGCGAAGGTTTTTGATGGTGGGGCCCAGAAGCCACATGTCTTTGAGAATCTCAGGGAGGTGTAAAAATAAGCGTTTATTCAGCCCTAGTTGTACAGAACCGGCCTGTACAGCGAGTGATTGCAATCTCCTTTCTTGTGAAGAGAGTTGAAAATGTCTAGCTAAATTATGCCCAATTCCCTTTGGAGTTCATACCTGGCTTGAGAAGAAGAAGAAGAAGAAGAAGAAGAAGAATAGTAGTAGTAGTAGTAGTTTGGATTTCATATCCTGCCTTATCACTACCTGAAGGAGTCTCAAAGTGGCTAACATTTTCCTTTCCCTTCCTCCCCCACAACAAACACTCTGTGGGGTGAGTGGGGCTGGGAGACTTCAGAGAAGTGTGTCTAGCCCAAGGTCACCCAGCAGCTGCATGTGGAGGAGCGGGGAAGCGAACCCGGTTCACCAGATTACGAGTCTACCACTCTTAACCACTACACCACACTGGCTCTCATGAGATGGGCTGGTTTTGGCTCACCACCTTGTCAGGGACTGGCTGGATGAGGAAGAGTGGTGGGAATCACCTGCCCAAGATCCCCCCAGGGAGGACACAGAAGATGATAATGTAGACTCCAGATGGTGGTGGTTGGACACTGAAGAGAAGTCTGGGGAAGGAACGAGCTGGGAGATGCTAGAAGCAGGGGGATTGAGCGATCAAGGAGAAGGAGGCCCTTCCAGGACAGGGTTAGAGGACGAGAGTTGCAGTGTGAGTGCATACTCAGACAGAGAGGAGGAGGAGAAGAAGAGGAGTTTGGATTTGATACCCCGCTTTATCACTACCCGAAGGAGTCTCAAAGCGGCTAACATTCTCCTTTCCCTTCCTCCCCCACAACAAACACTCTGTGAGGTGAGTGGGCTGAGAGACTTCAGAGAAGTGTGACTGGCCCAAGGTCACCCAGCAGCTGCATGTGGAGGAGCAGAGACACGATCCCGGTTCCCCAGATTACGAGGAGTCAGAGTTTGCCCTTGTTACCCAGAAGCAGGACAGTTCCAGGCCTTCTGGCTCCCCTCCTTCTCTGACACCCTGCTCAAGGAGAGTCCTGCACGTTGCTGAGCAATACAATGAGAGGCTAGAGGGGGTAAGGGTTGGGTCAGTTTCAGCAGTGTCTCAAGCTGAATGAGTCGAGCCTGAGTAACACTGCTGTGTTGTTATTTTTGGTTCATAAAAAGCATTCTGTGCCTCCTGTGCTTTCCTGCCCTGTGGGTGACCTAGGCTTGCTCGACAGCCCCTTGACACAGCTTGAGGCCTTCACTGTGATAAACTCTCCTTTCTCTGCAAAGCTATCCAGTGTCTTGGTGAGCTTGTGGTGAGGCCTCCACTACAGTCCACAGGCTGCTGAGATATGTTGCCAGACACCATGGAAACATCGCTCTTGCAGTTTCTGACATCCTTAGCAGCATCTGATCCTACAGTAGTGGGATCCTACAATAAGAGGCTGGCGTGCTCCCAGTGACATTAAAATGATGCTTTAGGACCATGCTACAATGATTTTTAAGTGATTGTTTTTATTTGGAGCCATTTCATTTGGGACTGCAGGGGGTGCTTGTCCATTCTTGAATCCCCGTTGATAACTATTGATCTGAATCCAGCCAAAGACAAACTACTTAATTATTTGAGCAAAAAGAATTTGTTCTGCATGATATCGTTGATGGCGTTGTGCATTTCCATCACAGTTCCATCACACCAGCGCAAGTCCCTCATGCAGACAATGACCTGGCAAGGTGGGAGGGTGAGCATTGCCTTTCCCAAGTCACACAAAGTACAAGAAAATGTTTGAGGCATTCTTTCCTCCTTGGAGTCAGGCTCAAAATATGACTCAAAACTACTGCCATAGCCTTGAGCAGAAACGCAGCCACAATCGATCAGCAGGGTGGGGTGGGGTGGCCAGTTTCTAGGAAGATTTGTGTATCTTAAAACTTTGGTACTCCCTCTGTTGACCAGAGACTCTGTAGCTTGGAAGACCAAGATTGTTGAGGTGTGCATTCCATAACTCCATGCAAGACTACGCAAGGTCTTGATGGCAATGGATTCAAGGCCACTTAACTCTTTGCTCAATTGTTGGCAACAGAGCCAAAACATGTCCTTCGACAAGTTTCCTTCGCCTCCAAAAGATACTTTTTTCTGCCTCATTTGCAAGTCTTTTCGAAATTTCTTTAGACTTCCATTGGGTGTGAGGTTGAACTTACTTTAAGGTTTCAAGATGGCCAAAGATGGCATCCCACTTTGCTTTCATTCTTCCTGTTAAACATTTCTCCAGCACTCTTCAGTCATACAGACTTCCCTTGTTTACTGATTTTTTTTTTAAGAACGCCCCATGGCATCTTCTCCTGGACGTTAACTGAAGCATGGGAGGCCAGGGAGGCTGACTACAGAGCACACACTGATTGTTTATTAAGAGAAATGCTTCATTTCACACACACACACACACACACACACACACACCTACTCTGATTTCTTTAACACATACTACAGTATTTACTTTTTTTAATGGGGCCATCAATGTGATTTCTAATTGTGTGAATACTGATTCATTCAGTTTGGCCCTCAACGATCACACTAAAAACAGGATGATATCATGTAGCTAGATAGCCAATCAGATGTGGTTTTGTGATTACATCACTGAGGTCAGTAAAGCTGAAAATTTTTGCAGGCTGAAAATGTTCTTGAAGTATAGTGAGCAATTTGGACTTGACCATGCAAGTGGATGAACTTTCTAAAGTTATGGTGGTCTTACAGTACATGTTGCCAAACATCATCCAGGTTCATTTCAAATTACATTTTATTTTATTTTTAAATTGCATTTGTATCCCACCTTTTTCTTCAAGGGACTCAAGTTGATATACATGATCTTCCCCTCCTCATTTCATTTCCACAGCAACCCTGTGAGGTAGGTAATACTGAGAGTCAGAGTCTGGTCCAAGGTCACCCAGTGAGCTTCATGCCCGAGTGTGGATTTCAACCATTGTCTCCCATGTCCTAGTCTGACACTCTAACCACTACACTGTGCTGCTTCTCCAGTGTGCTTTAGCAGCTGATGACAAGTTTGATTCCTTTCCACTCCTGCCCCTTGATTTCCCCCCCCCCCCCATAAATTCATTTTTTTGTTTGGAATGTTGGTTTGCAAACCAGAATTCTCTTAAGAAATCTTACCAGCAGGAAGAAGTTTGCCCAAAATACAGTCCTGCCAGACACTGGGGGAAAATGGTCAATTGAAACTTTGCATTGTGTGTCACACGAAATAAAGGCAGAAGTGTGTACACCATTTCCAGATCCACTTCCCTCCTTCTAGGTACACAGAAAGACAAGCATATTGGCTTCAAGTCTTGCTGATATCTTGTTACATAAAGTTATGGTAAGGACTAGGAGGGTTTTCTCTCTCTAAAATATATTCTCTCTTAAGCCTCTCTTGTTCAGAGCCCTTCTGACTTCCTTGCTTCATTTCCTTCTTGATGCCCCAAACTCTGCATGCTTCTACGGCTGTTATTATGAATTGCCTTTTCCCATGCAACAAGGTACTAAATCATTTTAATACAGATATAATTGCAAAGTGCAAAATGTAAATCCCCGGAACGCTTTCAAAACGGGAAATATGTCAAAGTTCCTTTGTGAGGCTGGCAGGTTATGAAGCCAGAGTGCTTCAATTTAAAACAGCTTTAAAATTTTAATAATGAACTAAAAAGAAGTCCGAAGAAAGCCTCCACAGATTCATTGTTGTGTTCTTGAGGACTCTTCTGAAAGCAGAATGTGATGGGGGGTTAGGTGGGGAGAAACCTTCCATTGTTTATCTGTTGATTGTCTCATACTGAGACAGTAAAATTAGTTCTGGAGGAAAATGAACTGCTTTTCATTTGTAGTTTTTCATTTTTTAACGCAACACCGACTCCTTGAAATGCCATTCCTTCCTCCTGTAATATTTTTCAATTTACTTTAAAAAGAAGCTTCTGAATTGACCAATATGTTTGACTCTGTCATTAACCAGAATATATACTCACTACTGGCTGGACTAAAGCATGATTCTACAGAGGTCTGAATTGGAAGACATACCCTTGAAAGTGGTAAACAATATGTTCCAAAACAGATCTCTTAGGCAGTTGGTTCATAAAGACATGCCTATAACTTAATTTTCAATGTTACTTCATTGAAATTAACCCACTACTAGATGGTTAACTTAGTCCTTTGCCATATACCAGTGGTGGCCAAACTCGGCCCTCCAGCTGTTTTGGGACTACAATTCCCATCATCCCTGACCACTGGTCCTGTTAGCTAGGGATGATGGGAGTTGTAGTCCAAAAACACTGCCATATACCCAGGTCTGACAACAAGTCTGACAACATCAGGACCACTATGGACCTCCACCAGAGCCTTCTGGCTTCACCATACCGAGGAACAATTGCTCATATAGGTCACCATCCAAGAGTCAGTGTTGTTTAGCGGTTATAATTCTGAGCTAGGGCTTTGGGGAACCGAGTTCAAATCCCCAATCACTGGGTGGGAAGAGGTCTCTGCGCCAGAGAAGAGTTTTAAAAATATAAAAAATAAAAAATAAAATCATTTCTTGGGATGTGGAGGGAAGAGAAACTCTTGAAGACTGCTAAAATGGAGGGAGGGTGGCTGCTATCCTGAATAATAATATATAATAATTTATTATTTATACCCCGCCTATCTGGCTGAGTTTCCCCAGCCACTCTGGGCGGCTCCCAATCAAGTATTAAAAACAATACTGCGTTAAATATTAAAAACTTCCCTGAACAGGGCTGCCTTCAGATGTCTTTTAAAGATAGGATAGCTACTTATTTCCTTCACATCTGAAGGGAGGGTGTTCCACAGGGTGGGCGCCACTACCGAGAAGGCCCTCTGTCTGGTTCCCTGTAACCTTACTTCTCGCAATGAGGGAACCGCCAGAAGGCCCTAGGCGCTGGATCTCAGTGTCCGGGCTGAACGATGGGGGTGTCTATGACCAGAATGTGGTCATAACGATGACGGAAGTAACTAATGTTGCAGTAAGTTACATTAGAAGTAACTAATGTTACAGTGTGACGCGGCAGCTAAAAAAGCCAATGCAATTCTGGGCTGCATCAATAGGAGTATTGCATCTAGATCAAGGGAAGTAATAGTGCCACTGTATTCTGCTCTGGTCAGACCTCACCTGGAGTACTGTGTCCAGTTCTGGGCACCACAGTTCAAGAAGGACACTGACAAACTGGAACATGTCCAGAGAAGGGCAACCAAAATGGTCAAAGGCCTGGAAGCGATGCCTTATGAGGAACGGCTAAGGGAGCTGGGCATGTTTAGCCTGGAGAAGAGGAGGTTAAGGGGTGATATGATAGCCATGTTCAAATATATAAAAGGATGTCACATAGAGGAGGGAGAAAGGTTGTTTTCTGCTGCTCCAGAGAAGCGAACATGGAGCAATGGATCCAAACTACAAGAAAAAAGATTCCACCTAAACATTAGGAAGAACTTCCTGACAGTAAGAGCTGTTCAACAGTGGAATTTGCTGCCAAGGAGTGTGGTGGAGTCTCCTTCTTTGGAGGTCTTTAAGCAGAGGCTTGACAACCATATGTCAGGAGTGCTCTGATGGTGTTTCCTGCTTGGCAGGGGGTTGGACTCGATGGCCCTTGTGGTCTCTTCCAACTCTATGATTCTATGATTCTAATGAATATAGCCTTGCATATGAAGATGTCAATGTCATAGGATTGTGGGTAAATCTCCTAGGCATCTGCTGAGGTCTGTGCTCTACCAGCCTCCACTGACCGGCCATTTGAGAAGAAATGGGAACAAATAAAATGTCCCTCTGAATAAGGGTGGGGAGGGTAGAAGAACTTTGTGTGAAATTAGATGTTATGGAATTGGGGCTATGTTTGTCTTATCTGAAGGGGTGCAGGTGGCACTGTGGTCTAAACCACTGAGCCTCTTGGACTTGCCAATCTGAAAGTCAGCTGTTCAAATCCCCGCGATGCGGTGAGCTCCCGTTGCTCTGTCCCAGCTTCTGCCAACCTAGCAGTTCCAAACCATGCCAGTGCAAGAAGATAAATAGGTACCACTGTGGCAGGAAGGTAAACAGCATTTCTGTGCACTCTGGTTTCCGTCACGGTGTCCCATTGCACCAGAAGCAGTTTAGTCATGCTGGCCACATGACTGGAAAAGCTTTCTGTGGACAAACGCCAGCTCCCTCGGCCTGAAAGTGAGATGAGTGTTGCAACTCCAGAGCCACCTAGATCTATGGGTCTTTTACCTTTTCGTCTTATCTGAGAGGTGATCTCGTTTGCAGTCGAAATGCGTCCTTAAAAAACTTGGCACACACCCAAAATGCAACATGGTCATTCAAGGAAGATCTGTTGCCAGGGACAACAGAAGCAGGGGGCGCGGGGATGTGTATTCCGTAGTGAGCAAAGAATTTGGCTTAAATAGTAGATCACATTCAACCCAGCAAAAAACCACAATGTTCCAATCATCATCATCATCATCATCATCATTTTTATTATTTATATCCTGCCCATCTGGCTGGGTTTCCCCACCAACTCTGGCCGGCTCCCAACAGAGGACTAAAAACAGAATAAAACTTCAAACATTAAAAACTTCCCTAAACAGGGCTGCCTTCATATGTCTTCTAAAAGTCAGATAGTTGTTTATTTCCTTGACATCTGATGGGAGGGCGTTCCACAGGGCAGGCGCCACTACCAAGAAGACCCTGTGCCTGGTTCCCTGTTACCTCACATCTCACATCTCACAATAGGGGAACCGCCAGAAGGCCCTCGGAGCTGAACCTCAGCTGAACGATTGGGGTGGAGACGCTCCTTCAGGTAGACTGGGCCAATCTCATTAGCCATCTTATGGTTTTTTTTTCTAATGATATTTTATTAGATTTTAACAAGAAAAAAGTTACAGAACAGTAAACAAAAAAAGACACAAGAAAAATACAAAAACCAAAATTTGACATAAAATAAAAAAAATAAAAAAAATCCCTCTTTTCAAGTTCTTACCATTCATTTACTTATTTTCCTGACTTCCTCTCACCTCCCTTTTTTGTATTCCATTTTAAAAATTGGTTCAGCAAATTTATACCCTCTTAATTTACTCTTAATTATTTATCCTCATATGTTATAACTTCAGATTTCCATCTAATATCTATCCATTCTTGCAAGTTCTTATTTTACCTTATTACCAGAACCACTTCATTTCATTTCAACATCAATAACATTAAAAAAAAAAATACAATTCAATTTACCATCAATTTCTTTAACCTTATCTTACCTTCAAAAGATTAAAATTTCAAAATTTAAACCATATTTACACTTAACTCCTTCAAACCTTTCTGCTAAAGCCAATTAATTCCTTTCCAGCACATTTTAGTATTTCCTTAGTATTACACTAATTCCGAAAATAAAAAGATTTATAAAAAAGAAATTCTCATTCTGATTTTATCCAACGTCCTTTCTTCCTGGTTTCGGATAATGTCAGTCCTTACACCATTGTATCCTGTCCATCAATCGGGTGTTCTAATATCTGATCATTAGCCATCTTATGTACCAATAAGGATGCAATGATTCTCTTTTTGCCTCAGTTGTTGATGTTTCGCTATATAAGGGACATCTTGTAAATGTTTCCCTCCCATCCTAGTTTGGAGCATGCACAAAACACACTGCTGCAATTATGGCTCCTATTTAGAAATTACAAATACCCTTCTGGGTGACATTCCGTTTCCAGAGATATAGGTATGCTCTCAGGGGTAGTATTCAAATTCGTCTAGAACACCAAGAAATGTTCATTGATGTATGAAGCCAATTCCAACAACGAATAAAGGAGCGCTGCATGCTCAGTCTACCATACCATGCAATTTTTTTTTTTTACCAGTTCTGTTTGAATTCACTTTGCCCAACCTTTCGCTCTCAAAAGTTTGCTTCCCGGCACAGGGGAGACTTTAAAATTTAAAAGATGGTTCTATCAACTGCTCAAAAAGAAAAGAAAAGAAAAGAAAAGAAAAGAAAAGAAGAAGAAAGTCTTGTTTCTGTGCAGTCCTGCATTTTGTAAGGAGTTGGCTCCCGATCAATATGCAGACAGGTTTTCATTTCCTGAACTTGTTCATCTATTTTGATGCCTCGCTGCAATGTATGGCATGTTCATGACATGTACCTAGCAAAAAGCAGAATGTTCTACTTCGATGGATTTTGATGATTTTTCTTTTTGGTTGTATGCTTTTTTTTGGCGGGGGGGGGGGATTGCAATTGTCGCTGTGTAATGTTATATTTGTAAATTATACTGTAGATTGCCCTGAGGTAAGATTTAATGAAGGATGAGCTACTAATACTCACTTATTAGGTGAGTGAAGCGTACTTACACTGAGATGTGTATTATTAGAACAAGAACCTGGTTTTCCAACTACCACCATTAAAAGTTCCTTCTTTTTAAGTTGTTTTTTTTTCAGGTGGAAGGAGGAATATATATATATTTATTTATTGAATAATTTTTTTTATTACATATTACAAAACAAGAGATTATAACAATACCGCAAGTACATAACCCTATATTGAGATTTATCTGAATCCCCCGGCTTCCCACCATCTTCTCCGTGGGTCCAATTGTCAACATCCTCAACTGCATATTATTTCATGATCTGTCTTTTATAACTCTCCACATTATCCACAGTATTTGTTACATTACAAGTGTTGTTAAAATCCTCTTAATGTTTTTATCTGCTTACAGTGGTCTCCTAAATAAATTGTACTTCCACCCCCCCCCAACATTATTTTTTGATGTTTTTGTCTTCTTGGTTCCTGAGCTTTCTGGTCAGTTTTGCCATTTCGGCGTAGTCCATCAGCTTAGTTTGCAATTCCTCTCTGGTAGGGATATTTATTTATTTATTTATTTATTTATTTATTTTTATTTTATTTGTATCCCATCCCAAGAAACTCGTGGTGACATACATAGCTCTCCCTGCTCCTCATTTAATCTCCACAACAGCTAAGAAGCAGTGATTGGTCCCCAAGGTCACCTTCATGACTGAGTAAGGATTCGAACTCTGGTCTCCCAAGTTCTAGTCTGATACTGTAACCACTGGGCTACAGTACTGTTCAGAGGGAGCAAAGAACATATTGACCTCTTGTTGAAGAAACTGAACCAGAGTTCAAGGCCATGCCGTACGCCCTGTGCTAACAGACACTGGTAGCACCATGGCAAGTGTCAAAAGGCAGGTCTCACCATCCCAATTCTCTTGGCCTTCCCTCGTCTGACTTCAGTTCTGAGTCAGGGCAATCCAAGGGCTTTGTTTGGCCCCAATGACACCACCACTTCAGCCCTCTTCTATCAGTGAAAAGAAAACAAGGGGCATGAGCTTCACGTGCCAACCACATCTCTTCTTTCTTAACTTTCATGCATTAAGCATGAATGTCTGCAGGGAGGTTTTTCAATGTGTTCACCTGAACATAGTTAGAAGCCTCATTCTGGACTAAATTAGGCCCTGGGACCCTTTTGCTGGATGGTGCATGGGCCAATGAAGAACAAATAGAATTCTACCCAGTGTTTGTTTGCCCCCCCCCCAAAAAAATGCTTAGGGGGTACTCTCATTTTGACTCAAGAAAATCACCATTTTATAGTTAAAATCAGGAAAAATAAATGCAATAAATGGACAAAAGAACAAAGATTCACAAAATGTTTAGGGGTATGCGTACCCCTGTGCCCCCCCCCAGACAAAAACACTAGTTGTACCCATGTCATGATCCTCACATGTGCCCTTGGGAGAAATCTCTCCTGTAGTCCACCATGAGAGTTGAGGGATAGAAGCCTTTTTAAGCCCCCCCCCCTGGAGTTTGGGAACATTTTGCCCCATGAGCTGCCAGCCTGTCCTCCCCACACTCAGTTCCCAGCCTTCACTGAGCAAGTGGGTCTCTGGTTGACAGGGCTGGAAAGGATTCCCCATCCCCCCCCCCAACATGATTGGCACTTGGTTGGGCTTTTCCACCTTTCCCTCAGTGAATATAATGGCTTTGTTTTGTTCGATGGAGGATTGCAGTCTTAGTATAGGGATGACAACAACATTGGGCAAGATCTGTTAGAATTCCTGCTCCATGACTGCAGTCATGGGATTGTTGTGATCATGACGGTATATGTTTTGACTCCACAGAGTGGGAAGTGACGGAGACAGGATGTTTGTGTTACTGTGTTCCGTGAAGTGGGACTATTGTCCTTTGTTCTTTTTCTCTTTGCTGCCTGATGCTAGAGAGAGAGAGGGGGAGCCATTTTGCAGTGCTCCCTGTGTGTTTATGTGTAAATAAAGTAGATTAGCCAAAATGCTGAGTTGCTGTTATGCAAAGCTGTGAAGACTCTGTGGATTCCTAAGTGTGCCGGTGTCGGTTGGCATCGGTCGCTGTGATGTTCAGGCTGAAGAAAGCATTTGAAGCTCCCGAATGACCGGCCAGGAGGGAGAGAACATGCCAGTTGGGCATGTGTCTCGGCCAGGGTCCTACTCGAGTGTAGGCTGAACTCATGACCAGATTGACATAGTAAATGCCCCCCCCCCCCGATATGGGGCCTGGGGGTGGGATTGGCCATGGCACCCACAAACCTGGGTTTAGGGAAGTTTTTAATGTTTGATGTTTTATCCTGTTTTTAATATTCTGTTGGGAGCCGCCCAGAGTGGCTGGGGAAACCCAGCCAGATGGGCGAGGTATAAATAATAAATTATTACTATCATGATGATGATGATGATGATGGTCTCTGCCTGGATGGAATTCTTACCGCAGCTGCCCAGTGAGACCTTGCCAACTTGGCATGCACCACAACAAGATCCACCACTGGCCAACGCCCATAGAGCAGATTTGGCTCAGTCCAACCCAGCAGATTCCATTCTACCAGCATCTAGCAAGTGGGATGATGGACTGATCCTGGCCCTGCTGCCATGCCAACCCTTACCTTGCCTATCAATAAAGATTTTTCCCCAACATCTGGTGTCCTGTCTAACCAATTTCTCTGTAGACTGTGATGGCCTGGGATTCCGATTCAGAGGCTGAACCAGAGGAATCCCAGCCTGCACAGGAGTCCCCGCCTCCAGGACCGGCTGAACTGGGGCAGGGCCTTGATTCTGAAGCACCTGCACCTGTGCCGGATCCTCAGGAGCAGGCACCAGGTGATCCCACTCTGGCTCCAGAGGTACTTGAGGGCTCAGTGCCTGCAGGTGAGTCTCCCCCTGGGCCCAGTAACCCTTTAGCCTCTCCTGAACTGCAGAGGCTCAGGGCAGAGAGGCGAAGGGAACTGGTTTCTCCCAGGAGGAGTGCTCGCCTTAAGGCCAAGAGAGGCGGGTCTCCTGGGGGCCGGGACCACCCCTGGCCTCAGAACAGATAAAGGCCAGTCGGCCCGGTCCCAGGTTGTGGGAGCAACGTCGTTGTTGAGTACCTGTTCCTGCCCGGACCCAGACCTGACTCTCCAGTGCTCCTGTCCCCGCCCGGCTTCCTGCTTCGGACCTCGCCTCGCTCCTTGTGGACTGATTCCAGGCTAGTGACCCAGGACCGGACTTTGACTACGCCAACGGTAACCTTTCCCCCCGGGATCAGCACAGTAGACCTTCATGCTCGCTGCACAAAAATTGAGAGAGGGTGGTGGCGCTAGCATGTAGAATCAAGGCAGGCACACAGTTTAAATATTGGATCAGGAGGAGGGCAGGGGAAGAAGTAAGCATTGCATCTCCTTTCTTCCCTCCTGAATGCACTGCGGAGAGCAAGACTGAACTTTTTCTCCTGGGCATGGTTGGCCAATTGGTGCCAAAGAAGGACAGAACTTTCTTTATGTATGCTACAACAGCAGCAAGAATACTCATTGCAAAGTACTGGAAGACACAAGTTTTACCCACCCGGGAAGAATGGCAGATGAAGGTGATGGACTACATGGAACTGGCGGAAATGACTGGCAGAATCCGAGACCAGGGAGAAGAGTCGGTGGAGGAAGATTGGAAGAAATTTAAAGACTATTTAAAGAAACATTGTAAAATTAATAACTGTTAGAAGGATGTTGGAATAATATTATATGATTTTAGCAGGAATGATATAGAGGATTTGGGAATAACTGACTGTTAATTGGTGAAAGGAGGAAAAGTAAAGTTACATTATATTAAGATAATTTACAGGACTAAAATTTTAAAAGAGGGAAAGGATTTGCTGAAATGGATAATTGACCTAGAATACAAAAAAGGGAAGTGTGAGGAGGTCAAGGAAATAAGCTAATGAAAGATTAGTAATGAGGAGATTTGATGTATTTTTCTTTGCGTTTTTGTTTTTGTTTAATGGATTTTATTTCTCTGTTTTTCATATTGTGATGTGTTTGTTTTTGTTTAATGTGGTATTTTTACTTTTTCTTTCTGTAATCTTTAAAATTTTAATAAATATTATTATAAAAAGAGAGAGAGAGAGAGCAGGACTGAACTTAAGGGATACTCAGTGCTGCTTTGCTAGTGTGTTCCCTGTGGGGAAGCAGGTCCCCTGCAGACAGCAGAACTGAACCCTCACCTCAGCAGCTGGTGAGCAGAGGAGCAGGGGTCTGCTTCTTCAACATGTTCCCTGTGGGAAATGGGCTATAGGAGCAGTTCGCTGCAGCCAAACAGTGATCAGAAGGTTCCATCCAGTTCCTTTTGGCTGCATACACATACCCTCCCTGCTGTTAACAGGCGTGCATAGTAAGAGCATTGTGTGGGGCTGCTTGAAAGCCCTCCTGCAAACAGCCCATTGCTGCTCTTTGAAGAGGCTGCCTGACTCTCCTGTTCCCCCTTGCAACAGCACTCTGCCCCTTGTGACATGCTCGGATTAATACAGACTGCCCAGTCCCAAGGCAATCTAGGGCTATCTCAACCTGACTCAGTCCAAACATAGCTCTGCCCAACTTGGCTCAAGATGATGATAATAATAATAATAATAATAATAATAATAATAATAATAATAATAATACAGTACCTTGGGTTCCATACAGACTCCGCTAACCCAGAAATAGTGCTTCAGGTTAAGAACTTTGCTTCAGGATGAGAACAGAAATTGTGCTCCAGCGGCGCGACGGCAGCTGGAGGCCCCATTAGCTAAAGTGGTGCTTCAGGTTAAGAACAGTTTCAGGTTAAGTACGGACCTCCAGAATTAAGTACTTAAATTGAGGTACCACTGTACAATTTATTTATACCCCGCCCTCCCCAGCCAGAGCTCGGCTCAGGGTGGCTAACATCAGTAAAATTACAATAAAAACATAGTAGGGGGGGGGGGACACCAATTTAAAATACAGGTTAAAAATACAATTTAAAATGCAGCCTCATTTTAATAGTAGCCCATAGATCAAAATCAGAAGGGGAGGGAAACATAAAGGTCAGACTGAGTCCAAACCAAAGGCCAGGAGGAACAGCTCTGTCTTGCAGGCCCTGTCGAAAGATGTCAAGTCCCACAGGGCCCTAGGCTCTTGTGACAGAGCGTTCCACCAAGTCGGGGCCAGTACTGCAAAGGCCTTGGCCCTAGTTGAGACCAATCTAACCTCCTTAAGACTCGGGACCTCCAAAGTGTTGTTATTTATGGACCTTAAGGTCCTCTGTGGTGTATACCAGGAGAGGCGGTCCCGTAGGTACGTGGGTCCTAGGCCACATAGGGCTTTAAAGCTCAAAACCAGTACCTTAAACCTGACCCTGTACTCCACTGGGAGCCAGTGCAGTTCATAGAATCATAGAATCATAGAGTTGGAAGAGACCACAAGGGCCATCGAGTCCAACCCCCTGCCAAGCAGGAAACACCATCAGAGCACTCCTGACATATGGTTGTCAAGCCTCTGCTTAAAGACCACCACACTCCTTGGCAGCAAATTCCACTGTCAAACAGCTCTTACTGTCAGGAAGTTCTTCCTAATGTTTAGGTGGAATCATCTTTCTTGTAGTTTGGAACCATTGCTCCGTGTCCGCTTCTCTGGAGCAGCAGAAAACAACCTTTCTCCCTCCTCTATGTGACATCCTTTTATATATTTGAACATGGCTATCATATCACCCCTTAACCTCCTCTTCTCCAGGCTAAACATGCCCAGCTCCCTTAGCCGTTCCTCATAAGGCATCGTTTCCAGGCATTTGACCATTTTGGTTGCCCTCCTCTGGACACGTTCCAGTTTGTCAGTGTCCTCCTTGAACTGTGGTGCCCAGAACTGGACACAGTACTCCAGGTGAGGTCTGACCAGAGCAGAATACAGTGGCACTATTACTTCCCTTGATCTAGATGCTATACTCCTATTGATGCAGCGCAGAATTGCATTGGCTTTTTTAGCTGCTGCGTCACACTGTTGGCTCATGTCAAGTTTGTGGTCAACCAAGACTCCTAGATCCTTTTCACATATACTGCTCTCAAGCCAGGTGTCACCCATCTTGTATTTGTGCCTCTCATTTTTTTTGCCCAAGTGCAATACTTTACATTTCTCCCTGTTAAAATTCATCTTGTTTGTTTTGGCCCAGTTCTCTAATCTGTCAAGGTCGTTTTGAAGTGTGATCCTGTCCTCTGGGGTGTTAGCCACCCCTCCCACTTTGGTGTCATCTGCAAATTTGATCAGGATGCCCTTGAGTCCATCATCCAAGTCGTTGATAAAGATGTTGAATAAGACCGGGCCCAAGACAGAACCCTGTGGCACCCCACTAGTCACTCTTCTCCAGGATGAAGAGGAACCATTGATGATCACCCTTTGGGTTCGGTCAGTCAGCCAGTTAGAAATCCACTGAGTTGTAGCATAGTCAAGACCGCATTTTACCAGCTTCTTTAAAAGAATATCATGGGGCACCTGGATGAAGCATTGGATGAATGTGAGTTGTAGAGTTGGAAGAGATTCCCGAGACCCATCTAGCCCAATGGCTGTAATGCAAGAATCGCAACACACAGTCCCTCATCCAGTTTGAAACCATACTGGACCATGCTTAGCTTTACAAAGGTGCTAGCAGTTTTATTGCTGCACCACTTGGAGTAAGCACTGCATCCTAAATACATTCTTATTTTAGGTGCACATTTGAGGTGTTTGTAGCCCATGATGTATCAGGCAAAGAATACTGAAATAATACGAGCAAAAATAGTTTGGTTTTTTCTACTTCACTATCACAAAGCATTTTTTTTTTTAAAAAAATAATATTTATTACTTTTCCAACAATTTAAACACTACAAAAAAGAAGAACAATACAATACAATACAAAAACACTACATAACACTAACACATTAAACTAACAAAACAAAACAAAAACAATTTAAAACACATCGAATAATTTCAGTATCTTATCTTTCATTCACTTATTTCCGCGAGCTCCTCACACCTCCCTTTTTGTATTCCACTTCTATTAATTGTTTCAGCAATTCCTTTCCATCTTCCTCTGTTTTCTATCCTATAATTATCTTAGCACATTCTAACCTTATTTTTTTCCTTTAATACTCTATTAATCTATTTATACTTAATTCCTTATAACATTTCTACTAAAGCCATATAACTTCATTCCAACATTTTTCTAGCATTCATTAATTTTACAGTATTTCTGTAAATAATCTTTAAACTTTTTCCAGTCTTCTTCCACCAACTCTTCTCCCTGGTCTCGGATTCTGCCAGTCATTTCCGCCAGTTCCATATAGTCCATCAACTTCATCTGCCATTCTTCCCGGGTGGGTAAATCTTGTGTCTTCCAATACTTCGCAATGAGTATTCTTGCTGCTGTTGTTGCATACATTAAAAATGAACTCTTCTGTCACTACATTGTTCACAATTAATTTTGCCTTTTGTTCTGAGTAAATTGCACCTATACCATTTTCAAAACCTTGACCTACCCCCATCCCCTGTAGATTTTTCTTCATAAAACTCCAAGAGATGTTGTCAAAGGCTTTCTCTGAGTCCACAAATATCAAAACTGCCTTGGTATTGCTATTCACTTGTAGTTTTTCTAGAATATTAATTATATTCCTCGTGTTGTCAGACAAGTAAGTGTCTGCCCGGGAGAAAGCCCGCTTGGTCTTTATGAATTTCTTCTACTAACACCTTTTTTTATCTTTTAGCCAAAATATCTGCAAAAATTTTGTAATCCACATTAAGCAGCGATATGGGGCGGGAATTCTTAAGCTGTGTCTTTTCAGTCTCTGTTTTCGGTATAAGTGTAATGTAAGCTTCCTTCCACAACTCTGGTGCCTTTCTCCTTCCAATATTTCATTGCAGACTTCCTTCAATGGTTGTATTGACCATTCTTTCAGAGATCTGTAATATCTTGAACTCAAACCATCTGGTCCTGGAGATTTACCTAATTGCATGTTCTGGATGGCCCCTTCCACATCCTGATCCGTTCTTTTGTAATTCAACATTAGCTGTTTTTCCTGAGAGATTTTGTGTAGTCCATTTATTTTCAAAAATCGATCAGTGTCCATTTCTTTCTGCTTCTCCTGTGTATAAAGTTGTTTGAAATATCTCTGAAAACACTTCCTGATCTCCACTGGGTTCTGTATATTCTTTCCTTCCACTTCCAAATTCGTAATAGTATTGAGTTTTTGTCTTTTTTTTCATTTGCCAGGCCAACAATTTTCCACACTTATTTGCCGATTCAAATGTATTTTGCCTCATCTGTTTAATCTTCCATTCTATTTCCTGATTCATCAGCTTCATATATTGTACTTGGTATAACTTTATCTCTTTCAGGATCTCCTGTGACTTTGGTTTTGCTCTCAGTTTCTTCTCTCCTTCCTTTATTTTTTAGCCTCAGAGAAGAAAGTTCCCTCTCTTCCCAGAGGGTTCTTCACTCTCCAAATGTCAACTAAGTCCATATTTTCAGTCATGTCAAAAAAAGTTTTTGGTAGTCTACCATCTTTGGTGACTACCTGTCTCTGTGCCTTGTCCATATTTGTAGACACCACTCCATTCATATCTCCCATCAAAATCATATTATAGTCCATGTAATCCATCAGAGTCTCATGTAGCTTCTTAAAGAACTCCGATTTTCCTTCATTTGGTGCATAAATACCTACAATTAGGAATTTCTTTCCTTGTGATTGAATTTCAATTGCAACAAATCTTCCTTGGTCATCTTTAAATATGAATTTTGGTGATAGGCTCTCCTTTGCATAAAGGACCACTCCTTTTTTTTTAACTTTATCTGATGAGATAAATTGTTGGCCCATTCTTTTATTATTCAATATCCTCCTGTGTAGGCTTATCACATGTGTTTCTTGTAGACAAATCAAGTCCAAATGTTCTTTTTTCAATAAATGAAGGACTCTCCGCCTTTTTTCTGGGGAATTCAGTCCATTCACATTCCAACTTGAAACCTGCAACGCCATCATGTAATTACGCTGATATTCCTCCAACTTCACCCAATGCTTGCTCTTCTTTTGTTGGTGGTGGTGGTGACACGTTCACTGGGAGATCCAGTGAACTTTTTTCTGGGGAATTCAGTCCATTCACATTCCAACTTGAAACCTGCAACGCCATCATGTAATTACGCTGATATTCCTCCAACTTCACCCAATGCTTGCTCTTCTTTTGTTGGTGGTGGTGGTGACACGTTCACTGGGAGATCCAGTCCAAAGGATAATGCTGATAAATCCAATATTCCCCTGTTTGGTGATCTTCTATCCGATGCTATTTGCTCTAATCCTCTATCTGGTGATCTTCTATCCGATGCTCTTGGCTATTTTCCAAGTCCCTTCTGCAGATCTTCTTCGTATTTATACAAAAACTTTACTTTATCTTCTACTGATCTTATTTTTATTTTCCTTCCTTTGAAACTGAAGGATAGACCTTGGGGAAACTCCCACCTAAATATGATTTTATTCCTTCTCAGCAGGGCAACCAAATCTCCGTAGTTAGGCCTAAGATCCAAAAGATATTTCCACTCTTGACTGTTGTACTTCTAGGTTCTTCTGATAATGCCAACCCAATATTCTATCTCTCTCTTCTTTAGTTCGAAGGGTGATCAAACAGTCTCTTATTCTATTCTTCTCTTTTTTCCCTCCTCTTCCAAGTCTGAAGGCCCTCACAATTTTAAACTCTTCTTGATCCAAGTCCAAGTCCCAAAAGTCAGCAAATTCCTGTGTGAGGAAGTCTATCAAGCTTTCCTTCTCCAATTCAGGTAGGGCTCTGATCCTCAGATTTGTCTGTTTTTCTTTAAGTTCAATCATAGCAAGCATCAACTTATGTTCATCAAGTTGCCTCTGTAGGGCTGGGACTCTCTCTCTCTCCAATTGTGTTACTTTACATTCCGCAGCAACGGCTTTCTCCCTAGCTTCCTCCGCAGTCTGGCGTATCAAAGTAGATTCCTGAATCAATTTATGGATGGTTTCTGTATTGGTATTCACCTTTTGTCCCAAATTATTTATACTGATAGTTGCAGCATCCACTTTCGCATTTGTCACATCTGTTTTCTTATTAAGCTGTTCCAGTGAATCATTTATCTTATTTATTGCAACCGCTAAGGCCTCTTCTGTCGACATTCCTCTTGGTTTTGAGTGTACTGGTACAGAAGCAGCCGCAGAAGAAGCAGGGAGGCCTGGTGTTGAGCCTCTCCTGGGTTGCTGCAAAGTCCTCCCAGACCTTAATGTTTTTTCTGCAGTTGGCTGGTCTGTTTTTTCTTTTCCATTTGCCATAGCACTTAAAAGATTCAAGGTCAATTCCAGAGTCTCACAGTTTTTTATCTTGCAGCTGGAAATTCCCCTAGATATGTTCACCACACCCTGAACCCTCCCAGTCATGTCTGCTCTATGGCTAGCTTTAATCAGCGATGAAGGGCAAGGGTCGAAGGTGGATATGTTGGGTAGATTTGTTGCTATCTATCAAGGGTAGTCAACGTGGTGCCCTTAAGATATTGTTGGACCCCCAACTCCCATTATCCCCAACCAGCATGGCCAAAGGTCAGGGATAATGAGCACTTCGCTCCAACAACTTTGGAAAGGTGCCATTTTGGGTTCCCTCATATTATATCTTCAGGAAGATGCTGAAGGAGAAAGGGAAAGAGATGTGTGCAAATGAAATATCTCGGAAGACTTTGCTGGGGGTCAGATAATTGTACGTGTGAATACACACACACACTCATGTAGACGGACAGACAAGCAGACACTGCTTTTAGCTTTTAGCCATGGGTGAATGACATCAGACTCAGCTGGCAATTAACTGTTTCCTGAGGCCAACCAATATTCAGGATCCATGTTTAAGAATTATTTATGGTAACAAGCATGTTACATTTCCTAGAGGATGTGATCGGTCAGCATTTGTCTGTGCAAAGTAGGGTAATATAATCATTTCTTTCCTTCTTTGTGGTTTGGCCAAATCACTGCTTCTTTCCTTTCCAGAGAACCTGGTCTGTAATTCTTCCACCCAGACTTCATTAGCATAATAAAACCTAAGCATACTTACGGAGGTGAAGTGATTATATAAACTAATTACAATTTGTATGTTCTTCTGGCACTCGGAGGGTTTGCGGGGTTCTTTTTTTAAGGCAAGAGAAATGAATTCCAGTAGATTAATGTTTTCTTATATATCACAAAGGATTTGGAAATGAATTGCAAAGAAAAGGAGCAAGCATTGCTTTGTTCTTTTCCCAATGAAGAATGGACTGCCATCAGAAAGAATAGCTTCTTCAAAGGCTTCTCAATACTTTTTTATGGAGCCTGTGTGAGGAAAAGGGGTGTAATGGACTAATGGATTGGAGAAAAGCTTGATTATAGGAAGACCAGTAGGTTCACACTACACAACTATTTTCATTTGAAGACTATATTTCATTTCCCCCCCACCATTTACAGCACTAGTGGGGTGTAGGGGTTAAGGGTGTTGTAGTTCAACTCAGGAGACATGGGTTAAGATCCTCACCAAGCCATCAAGCATACTGGGTACACCTTGCAACAGTTGGCTTCTCTCTGCCCCACCTACCTCACAGGTTTGTTGTGAAAATAAAATGAGAACGTCCATGTTTACCACCCTGAGCTCTTTGCGGATTGATGGGACACAAGTAGAATCAGAAAAAATGCAGGAATAGGATGGTATCAAATGCTGGTCCATTAAAGTTAACAGACATGGCTAACTTAGGTTCCAGAGAGAATGCTAAATACATTACTTCTGGTCAATGAGCCACCATAGTTGAAAGATGGCCGTGAGAATTTCTGTCCCAAGCTTTTTAGACTTGTCTTCCCATGTACTATCTGAAATGAAAGAGGCACACTGGTTGGCAGATGTGAATCCCCCCCCCCCCGTGATCCTGCCCAACTAAAGAATAAAAAACACTAATAAAATCACAAAATGATAATATCAAAACTTGTCAAGGCAGTTGGTATACCTAGAAGTCCCAGCAAAGGAAGAATGGATACAAAAACTTATGGAATATGCAAAAATGGTGAAACTTACTGGAAGAAAAAGAAATCAAGATAACAAACTTTTTTTTAATAAAAGAATGGAAATGGTTTATTGAATATTTACAGATAAATTGCAAGCAGATAAAAACATTGGCAAGGTCATTGTAATAACCTGCACTTTCAGAAGAGTATATCTTTAAATAAATTTAAGGAACTGCAGAAAGAGGGGGGGAGGAAGTCAAATTTTGAAATGTTAAAATATTGTAAATTTAGTGAAATGTATAAATTTGGGCACTTCCGGTCGGCGCCAGCGCTGAATGGCCGCTCTCTCCCCGATCTCCGGAGAGAGGGCTGCTTCATGAGTTCGGGTCTGACCGCTACGGCGAAGCGGAGACCCCTAAAATCACAGGCGCGGAAGCCTGTGAACAAGGAGACTCGGTGGGCACCTTTTGTCCCCCCCCCTTACTGCAAAAGAGCCTTTTTAAAGGCTCCGGATGAGCATCGGGGGATCGTGCGGTGCTGAGAGTCGCTACCCAGCCCGTGAAGTGAAGCCGCGTCGCCATAAGCGGAGAGCGTCGATTCCTTCCTGAAATTTGGACTGAAATTGAAATACCCATAAGTAGGATTGGGAAACCTACTGGGATTACAAAAAAACGTTTGAAATTTGGCTGAAAACGGAGTTGGTAAATAAAGGAAGTCTGCCTCCCCCGGTTTGCATGGCTTTTAAAGCAACGGAATTGGAGAGCTGCAATTGAAGGAAAAGTAACTTTGAACTTTTGAATTACCTAACTTTGGCATTGAACTTTAACTACCCCTCCAGCAAGCAGGAGCAGGGGGGGAAGAAAAGGAATTTTGGCTTAACCTGCGAGAGAGGAAATTTAAGTGATTAATTTCTGCTGTCTCTGACTCTGGGAACGGACTGCCTGGGTGAAGCGCTTTGACAGGAACTGTCTGATAGAATCTGCTGCAAAGCGGAGAGCTTAAATAGATATATTTTTTGGGACTTTACAGAAATAAATACTGTTGCAATTGGAAGATTGAAAGCTCTTTTTCCAAGAGGGCTTTTGGTTTCTTGGTTTCTTCTGCTTATTGGATATAATGTATTGCTCCCTCTAGAGGGTTGAAAGGCTACAACTTGTAACATAGACTGGCAAATAAAAACAAGTCACTGGTTTTTTCCACTTAAGAGCTGTTCCTGTGGGAACGACCTTGGGACATGAGTGGTTCCGCAGAAGACATAACAACTAGATCTAAGGCTAAAGCTGCACAAAAGAAAAGAGGCTCAATATCAGGCTTAGCTGGACAGGAGAAAGGAACAAACGTATTCATGGAATCAGTGACTCAAGCATTACTCAAAATAAATGAATCTTTAGAAAACCTGACCAAGCAGCACGGAGAATACCAAACAACTGACAGAACTTACAACAAAATTGGACTTGAATACGAAAAGTATTACATCTAACATAGAAACCATAAATAAATTGGTTCAAGAAAACGTTACAATTCGAAAAATTGCAGAAGAGGCTAAAGCTACTGCTGAAAATACGCAGGAAAGTTTAATACCAGTCTGCAAGAAGTTGGACCAACATGAGGCGGCCCTGTCTTTGTGGGAGATGCAGAGGAAAGAGAGGAATTTGAGATTTAGGCTGGTCCCTGAAAGTGAAGGGGACAACCTAGTGGACTTTCTCACAAAAGAGTTATCAGAATTTTGGCAGGTAAATTCAGAGGGAGATGACTTTAAGATAACAACTGCCTTCAGATTGGGCAGAAGGGAAGGCAGGAAGATTCCAAGGGACTGTCTGATAACTCTGAGATCCAAAGAGGAAAGAGACAAAATTTTAAATCTACATTACCAGAGAACCCTTCAGATTGGAAATGCTTCTGTTCAAATTTACAAGGACATCCCAAAATACATTGTGCAGCTAAGAACTTATTTTAAGAATCTGGTTGACCTGCTGAAGAAGAACAATATACCCTTCAGGTGGGAATTTCCACAAGGCTTGTCCTTTAATTTCAAAGGAAAAAAAAGTCAAAATAAGAACAGTGCAAGATAAAGAACGATTCCTAGACAGAAACGAGGAGGACCTTGTGAAAGGAGCCCTTGACTCGACCTCTGATGCAGACCTTGGAAACTTGACATTTGGACTGAAATCACCTTTGGAAGAAGATCAGCTGCAGGGAGCAGCTGGAGGCAACTAACTAATAATGTCTCTGCAATTTTTAACCTGGAACTGTAATGGGCTCAACCTTCCCAGAAAAAGGCGTGAGGTTTTTCATATTTTGAAAAGAGAACAATTGGATTTGATATGTATACAAGAAACTCACATAACAAGGGCACATAGAAGATTACTTATAAATAAAAGATTAGGACAGGAATTTATCTCATCAGATAAAGTCAAGAAAAGAGGAGTGGTGATCTATGCAAAGGAAAAATTGGACCCAAAATTGATCTTTAAAGATGAACATGGAAGAATTTTGGCAATTGAGATACAAATCCAAGGAGAAAAAATCTTGATAGTTGGCATCTATGCACCTAATGAAGGGAAGGCAGAATTTTACAAGAAATTGCATGAGACATTAACGGATTATTTGGACCATAAGGTGATTTTACTAGGAGATATGAATGGCGTGGTCTCTACAAACATGGATAAAGCACAAAGACAGGTGGTCTCTAAGGACGGGAGACTACCTAAGACCTTCTTTGAAATGACTGAAAATATAGATTTGATTGATATCTGGAGAACAAGAAACCCTCTTGAGAGAGAGGGAACATTCTTCTCAGAGGCACAAATGACTTGGACAAGAATAGATCAAATATGGATTACTAGTGGAATGGCTCCAAGGATAAAAAAGGTGGAAATCTGCCCAAAGACATGCTCCGACCATAACGCAGTGAAGATGGAAATGAAACTAACAACAGCTGGATCTTTCAGATGGAGAATGAATGACACCCTATTTAGAGAGGTGGAGATTTACAAAAAGGCCCAAAAAACTTTGAAGGACTACTTTGAGATAAATCTGAGGACAGAAGTCGAGAAAAGAGTGATTTGGGACGCAAGTAAGGCCGTGATGCGAGGTTTTCTGATACAACAGAACTCTTTAAAGAGAAAGAAACAAAATGAAAGGAAGGATAAGATTCTGGAAAAAATAAAAGAAGGAGAAAATAAACTGAGGTCTAAACCAAAGTCTCATGAAATCCTGAGAGAAATTAAGTTCTATCAAATGGAATATATGGAATTGATGAACCAAGAGATAGAATGGAAAATTAAGCAAATGAGACAGAGGACATTTGAATCAGCGGATAAATGTGGGAAACTTCTAGCATGGCAATTGAAGAAGAGACAGAAATTAAATACAGTTACAAGTTTGGAGGTGGATGGAAAGAACATTTTTAAACCAAATGAGATTAGTAATTGTTTTCAGATTTATTTCAGGAGACTATATTCACAAGGGCCGGAAAATGAAGGAGACATGGAAGATTTTCTTAAGAAATACGGATTACAAAAAATTTCGCAACAAAGTATGCTGATTTTAAATGAGAAAATAACAGACCAAGAAGTGGGGGGTGCCATTCAAGACATGCAACTAGGGAAATCTCCAGGACCAGATGGACTAACCTCCAGATATTATAAAGCATTGAAAGAATGGTTAGTACAGCCGCTTAAGGAGGTTTGTAATGAAATATTAGAGGGGGAAAAGGCACCTGAATCGTGGAAAGAAGCCTTCATCACACTTATACCAAAGACTGAAACTGAAAAAAAACAGATTAAGAACTACCGCCCTATATCACTACTTAATGTGGATTATAAAATATTTGCTGACATTTTAGCAAAAAGACTGAAGAGGGTGTTAATGGAGGAGATT
This sequence comes from Podarcis cretensis, assembly GCF_951804945.1. Taxonomy (NCBI): domain Eukaryota; kingdom Metazoa; phylum Chordata; class Lepidosauria; order Squamata; family Lacertidae; genus Podarcis; species Podarcis cretensis. The sequence goes on from NC_137170.1 coordinate 125,729,043, forward strand.
CATAAGGATCAGGCAGGCTTTCTCCCAAGAAGACACTTATCAGATAATGTAAGGAACATAATTGATATTATGGAACTGCTAACTGTAAATATTAATACGAAGGCAGTCCTGATTTTTGTGGACGCGGAGAAAGCCTTTGACAATATCTCTTGGAAGTTCATGAAGAAGAATCTCCATGGGATGGGGGTAGGCCAAAGGTTTGAAAATGGTATAAGTGCAATATATTCTGAACAAAAGGCTAAGCTAATTGTAAATAATGTGGTTACTGATGAACTATCCATAGAAAAAGGGACACGGCAGGGGTGCCCGATATCCCCATTACTTTTTATATCAGTCCTGGAGGTTTTGTTAAACATGATCAGGGGGGACCAGCTGGTAAAAGGAGTTCAGGTCGGAGCTAAACATTATAAATTGAAGGCATTTGCAGATGACCTAGTATTGACGCTACAAGAGCCAGACACTAGTACAAAAAGAGTTTTAGAGTTAATTCAATTCTTTGGCCAGGTGGCAGGATTTAAGTTGAACAAACAAAAAACTAAAGTTCTGGAAAAAAATTTAACAAATGTTGAAAGAGAGAGATTCCAAAATGAAACTGGGTTAATGGTGGCAAAGAAAGTAAAATATTTGGGGATTAACATGACATCTAAAAATGTGAACTTATTTAAAGACAACTATGACAAATGCTGGACAGAGGTAAAGAAAGATCTAGAAATATGGTCGAATTTGAAGCTTTCCTTGTTAGGCCGAATTGCAGTGATTAAAATGAATGTATTGCCTAGAATGTTATTTTTGTTTCAGACGTTACAGATCGTGGATAAACTGGATTGTTTCAAGAAGTGGCAGAAGGATATATCTAAATTTATCTGGCAGGGCAAAAAGCCCAGAATAAAATTTAAGATACTTACTGATGTAAAAGAAAGAGGGGGGTTTGCCCTGCCGGACTTGAGACTGTACTATGAATCGGCAGCTTTCTGCTGGTTGAAAGACTGGCTACTTCTTGAGAATCCAGACATTCTGGATTTGGAAGGATTTGACAATAGGTTTGGTTGGCATGCATATTTATGGTACGACAAGGTTAAAGTTCATAAGGGTTTTAAAAACCATATTGTTAGGAAAGCATTATATAATGTTTGGATTCGGTACAAGGATTTGTTGGAAAATAAAACTCCTAGGTGGTTATCACCTATGGAGGCTAAGGAGGTGAAGAAACTTAATATGGAATCCAAATGGCCAAAATACTCTGAAATTTTAGAACAAGAAAGCGGTGAATTTAAACTACAGAGCTTTGAGAAATTAAAGCCCAAGGTGCGAGATTGGCTTCATTATTACCAAATAATGGAAACTTTTAAACAAGACAGGAAAATTGGCTTCCAGGTGGAGAAATCGAAATTGGAAACAGAATTGCTAGAACCCAATAAGAATGTACAATTTGTTGCTGAAGTGGAATACAATAGATGAGACAGTTAAATCAGCTATGATTAAATGGGCACAGGACGTTGGTCATGACATTATGTTTGCTGACTGGGAACAGTTATGGACCACCGGTATTAAATTCACGGCATGTAATGCCCTAAGAGAAAATATTATGAAAATGATTTACAGGTGGTACATGACCCCAGTTAAGCTTGCGAAGATTTATCATTTGCCCAATAATAAATGTTGGAAATGTAATGAAACTGAAGGTACCTTCTTTCACCTTTGGTGGACCTGCCCAAAGATTAAAGTCTTCTGGGAAATGATTTATAATGAAATTAAAAAGGTACTTAAATGTACTATTCACAAGAAACCAGAGGCATTTCTCTTGGGCATGGTCGGCCAATTGGTGTCAAGGAAGGATAGGACTTTTTTTATGTACGCCACTACAGCAGCAAGGATCCTTCTAGCAAAGTATTGGAAGACACAAGAACTCCCCACACTGGAAGAATGGCAGACGAAAGTGATTGACTTTATGGGATTGGCAGAAATGACTGGCAGAATCCGTGACCAAGAGAAAGAGACGGTGGAGGAAGATTGGAAGAAGTTTAAAGCTTACCTTAAGAACTATTACAATATTGATCAGTGTTAAAATGTCAAGGGGAAGGAAGATGCAGAATTACAGCTGAAAATGTTTGATGACTTAAGGTGAAATTGAGAAATTTAATAAATTTAAATTTAATTGGCTAAAAGGGTTGCTGAAAAATTGTAAAATGAGGATGCAAAAAGGGTGAGGTATGGGGAAGTCCGAGAAAGGAGGCTTATGAAAAGGAGGTTAAGAATCTATATTTGTGTGTTTGTTTGTATTGGTTGATGCTTTTATGTTGTTGTTGTTGCTTTGTTTTAAAATTGGAAAATTAATAAAAATTATTATAAAAAAAAGAAATGTATAAATTTGAAAATTAGAAATATAAACTTTTTTTTTAAGGCAGTTGGTACACCTTGGGTCATGGAGAGGATAGTGGCTCAGAAGCTGGACAGGAGGGGCAGTTAAAACAGGAACAAATGTCTTGTGTTCTCTTTGTCTGCCCTTCTCACTCTCCTGCTTCTTTCCATGGTGGGGAGGAGGAGACATCTCAGCTGGAGCAAGAACATGAATCTGAAGCTATTTTGCCATCTCTGATATCTCCTCTTTGATCATGTGGATTGGCACTCTCGATTGGTTCTCCTGGAACTGTCTTCAAGCATCCACCCACAGTTCTCCATAGAATCAAAGTACTTCTCTGCCCATCAGCAAAATATTCCATGTCCATCTTCATTAGTTATCTAAAACCAGCCTGTGATGGTTACTCTTTGGAGCAGAAAAAAATGTTACCATCTGATTGCTCATACGAGGCATATCCTCCAATTGCAGCTGAATGCCAGATGGTGGCTGGTCACCATCTGGTCTGTACTGACTTTTCCATTATCCCTAGTTTGGAGATTCTTCCTGGAGATCTGCCAGTCTAATCTGAAGCTACATCTCCCACTCAGATTCAGTCGGTTCCATCTACATCCTATTGAAATACATGGCAGCGCTCCCATGGATCTGAATGACAAAGGATTGTGCCCAATGTCCTCTAGTGTAATTAATTCTGAAACACACACACACACACACACACACACACACACACGGCATCATCTCAGAAACAACTACAAAACTGTCCCAATAATGCGTGTTGGGAGATGCATCAGAAGCGAGGTTCCCATAACATATATTGGGAGGTCATGCGGAGACCTACGTTATGTTTTGCACAGCTTTTCTGGGATTTTGCTTGTGAAAACAAAAACTCCTCTCTAAATTATTCTGGCAATCTTTGAACCAGCTTGGAAAGAAAACCAGGATCATTTGGAAAAAGGGCTCTAGCCCTCTGCAGGAGTTTGCCTGAACTTGTGAGGGTTAACGGAGTGGAGAGGGGTGGATTTGTGAGCACACAAGACCTACCTCCAATGTCACCCCCACAACTCACACATTGATGAAGAAGGTCTCAAAAGTTGCCTCTATGCATGTTCTGCTAAAGGCACCTAGAAGCTTTATTCTGTCTTACGCTGATTCCTAGTGAATAGAAGCTTCTAAGTGCATTCAGGGGGAACTTGCACAGAAACATCCTCATGCGTCATGCTTAAGACAGAGAGATGTTGGCATGCTGGGGGACATTGCGGACAGGGTTTACATGCTTAACCCTCATGCATTCAGATGAACACCTGAAGAAGGCGTTCAGTTCTCTGCAATGGTAACAGTTGGTTTTTTTATTGAGGCCATTCAAATGCTATAAAAATTCTGATTATTTGCAAGTCATTAGCCGCAATGGATGGTGACTATCTAAGCCGTACACAGAATAGACCCCCTGAAATCAATGGACTCGAGTTAGTCATGACTTATTTCAGTGTGTCTACTCTGAGTGTGACTTGGTCAGAAACCACTCAAATGTTTTAATCATTGGTCATTGCAAAAATAAAATATCCATACGCATTCGCATTCCCATTTTACGGTGTTGGTTTATGGTCTTATCCTAATAATGCTTTTTCAGTTTTAATCCACCAGGTTTCCATAGGAACCATGGACACTTTGGGGACTAAGCGGACATCAGTTGTCTCTGCTTTTGTTGTTGTTGTTGTTGTTTTAAAAAAGAACACAAAAGGAGCATGCAATTTAAGCAGGAGCTCTTTTAAAACAGGCATTATTCAAGTTCTAAATGAAACCCCAGTCAGTAATCTGGGCACTGCATTCTGGACCAATTGAAGTTTCCCAGTCATTAGTCCCAGGCCCTAAAGAAGCCAGACTATCCTCCACCAGGGCCAGGGCTTTTTCAGTGATGGCTCCGACCTGGTGGAATGCTCTGTCCCACAAAACTAGGGCCCTGCAGGACTTGATCTCCTTCCACAGGGCCTGTAAAACAGAGCTATTCCTTCTGACCTTCGATTTGAATTAGCCAGATTATCTATTCCCTTTTCCTTTTCTATGAAGAAACCTTTCTGGGACCCCACATTTAAACTCTTCCCTGGTCTCCTTACTGGCCCTAGTAGGACCAACTTGGCCAGTTAGCCCTGGTGATCATTTGATGTTTACTGACTGGGGTCCCCCCCCCAAATGACCCCTGAATTTTAGAATTTTATTGACATTGATGCTGCATTTATGTTGTATTTTATGCTGTTTTAAGTCGCATTTTAATCAATGTTTAATATTTGCTGTTAGCCGCCCTGAGCCTGGTTTTTAAACCAGGAAGGGCAGGGTATAAATTATTATTATTATTATTATTATTATTATTATTATCTTCAAGGACATCCCAGTGTAGAGTGCAATGCAATATGGAAGTTCCCAGAGCTCATCTCTGTCCAAAAGGACCCATAACTGCTGAGCCAACTATAAATAGGCAATCCTAGCCACCCAGTCACCTCAAGGGACAATGCCGGCTCCACAGTGGCGTAGAGTGGGGGGTGCAGGGGGGGCCGGCCGCACCAGGCGCAACATCTGGGGGGGGTGCTCGCCGCCTCCGGAGTCGCCGAAGAGCCTCGGGCACAGGCTGTAGCAGAGCCCCATGTCTCGCGGAACCGACAAGCTGTGCGTGCGTCCGGGCTGAAGGCGTCCGGCTCTCAGCGCTCGCCGTGGTCCCCGCGCGTCAGAGCCGCGGAGAGCGCACCAGGCAGCCCCTCCTCACAGCCCCACCACCGCTGCTGCAGCTGCTGGTCCATGTTGCATTTTCCTCGCCTCTCTGCCCTCCTCCGGGCAAGTGGCGTCGTTTGGGCAGCTGCGCCAGTGGCAACTCGCCTCAGATCACCTGACACGGACCTGCCATCACCGCCGTGGCTACCTTACCGTAAATACCCCAGCCCAGGCAGCAGCAAGAAGAAGCTAGTAGCGGTGGCAGGTTAGGGGTTAGGGGCGCAAATTACTTGCCTTGCCCCGGGTTAGGGGGCGCAAATTACTTGCCTTGCCCCGGGTGCTGACAACCCACGCTACGCCACTGCGGCTCCAGAACTGTCTTATCACCCATATATACCATCTGAACAGTGGCCAAGGTCCAAATTATATGTGATAGTAAACACATGGCTGCCTCCAAAAACTGCAGCCAATAATCTTCTTTCATATCACCCTTCATAACAGTCTTGCACCATCACCTTGCATGTTTCACACTATGGCATCATTAGCCAATGTTGAACATAGAAAGCTCCCTGATATTCAGTAGCAGCTGGTGCCCATTGGGACTGGGGTGGGTGGCTGGAAGGCAGGGATTCCAAGCAGTAAGTGAAACCACACAGGGGCAGCCAACTATTCCCCCATCCTCCCCTCTATTGAGTTCTACAAAGGCAATGCTGAGATTGAGGTGGGGGGGGGAGCTGACCGGCAGTGCTATCCTGTGGACAAGCAAGTGAGGAGGTCAAGGGTGGGGGGGGCAATACCCCACTGGGAGCCACTACAGATCCTTTAGGACCGCATAGTGATATTGCATTTGAAGATCGAATTACCTTTAGCCAGTGGTTTTCAACCAATGTGTTGTGGCACCCTGGGGTCCCTTGAGTGATGGTCAGGGGTGCCACAGGCAACACTGACCTCCTTCCCTCTTTCTTTCCCTCCCTCCTCGGATGCCCTCTTGCTTCTCTGCCTCTTTTTTTTTTTAAAAAAATATTTTTTATTAAATTTTCACTTTAAACAATAAACAGTAATTTCAAACATTCGTCTACAACTCTCATTCCCTACCGCTCTGCCAAGCTTATGACTTCCCTTCACCCCGCCAACAAGCTTTCCCTTTTCAAATCTATATCTCACAGTTTAATCTTACATTATAAAATCCACATCGTAGGATTTATTTCAATCCTGCTAGTGTCTTCAAACTTCTACAGTTATTATTTATGTAGTCAATGAATCTACTCCAGTCTCTTTGGAATTTTAAATCGTCCTGGTTTCGAACCTTGCAGGTCAGTTTTGCCAATTCCGCATAATCCATCATCTTAATCTGCTGCTCCTCCATCGTTGGTAATTCCTCTAACTTCCACTTTTGGGATCTCGCTTCTCTGCCTCTGCATGCACGGCTGTTTGTTGCAGCAGCCCTGGCTACAAACTCCCCAGGCGAATGGTCCTCTGGGGCTGGCCAGGGGGTGCTGTTTGCCAGGAGCTGAGGCAGCTTCGGAGTGAGCAAGAAAGTGGGTATGGGAGCCCAGCCAGCTAGTCTCCAGCCCTTGCTGTTGGGAAGACAAGTGGGAGGCCGAGCAAGCAGGCAGGCAGCATATTGACCTTTCTTGTGCTTGCTATGTGCAATGCCTGCCTGGGAGCTGGGTTCCTGGCACCAAAGGGGAGCCTTTTCACCATGCAGGTCCAGAGGCACCCGCTGCTGCCTCCCTAGGTAAGGTGCTGGCCTCACATTCACCTTTGGCCAGTGTCTGTTGGGCCACTAAGGCAGGGGCCATCCTGTTCCCAGGCCCCTGGGGGGCAGCATGAAGAGGCACCACTCTTTGGAGATGAGGGGGTGTCTCAGAGACCAGAGGTGGTGGCAATGGCTGCCTGGAGGACTCCCAAGGAAAGGGGAGAGGAGAGGAGGCTGAGGTGTATGAAGGGGCGTGCAGAGGGTGCGGACCGCCCTGGGTGTCACCCTGATGGGGGTAACAAAATGGCAGGTGGCACTTGTCACTGTGGTGCCTGCAGTACACGTGAGCCATGCGTCTATCTTCTTGATACGCAGAGAAGATAAGAGCTGCATTCCGTTCTTCTGCCGTTCTTCTGGGCCCATAACCAAAAATGTCAGAATCTCTACTCGGCCAAGCTGATAAAGCTCATCTTCCGGCCGAGTCCTTCGGAATCACTCTCCGATGAATAATTAATGACCCGAGCCTTTGATAAAGCCTCAGGCACGTTCTTCCATTCAGCAGAGTTTCCAAAGCAGCAGAAGTGATGAGATTTATGGCTACATTGCTGTGCTTTATTTCTTACTACGCAGACAGCAAAGAAATATACATCCTCTCTCTATGAAAGACAGAGAGCAACTGAACAACAACAAAGGAAACAGAGAAACCAGTACGTCACATCCGTCTCCCTTCTCCCTTGAGACTTCCAATAGCCTGGGCTGTCTCTGGAATGTAAACAGAGCCTTGTGACTCTAAGCAGCTGCTCAGTGGCAAACAGAAACTAACAGCGTCTGGGTACCTGCAGGCTCCGTGCTGTCCACCCGCTGCCTTCCCCCAGCTGTAGGGTAGCTGAGGCCCCGCTGTGCACCCCGTTCCTATGTGTGCCGCATACCCTGTCTTGTCCCGTATGGGCACTGTGCGCCCTGTCTCATCCCTATGGGCACTCCGTGGCATGTGGCACCCAAAGGGATGGCATGGGGTGCCCATAGAAAAAGCACAGGATGGCATGGGGCACGTGGCATCCATAGGGATGGGGTGGGCTGCGGTGCCCATAGGGATGGCACAGGACGCCACACACCCCATTCCATCTCTATGGGCACTGTGCCCTGCCCCTATGGGCGGTTCGCCCCACCCCTGGGCACGCCGCCCCAGGTGCCCTAGAGCCTTCCTCCGCCGCTGGGCTGAGGGAATATTCTACAAGGAAGGGTGTTTGAAAACGGGTGAGGGGCTGCCAGCTCGCAGGTAAGGGGTGACACAACTGAGCTTCTGAGGCTAGGAATGCGCTTCCCTACAGGGGAGCCACAGAAAGAATATAATTGGCCGAGGGAGCCGTGGATTCCAAAAGGCTGAAAACCTCTGCCTTTAGCTCATGCCTGCAATTCGAAAAAATTGGGGGGGGGGGGGTTGCCACTAATAGTGAGTGCCTGCCATTTTACAATCACTTATGAAAGCCAGTACAATAACACACACGCCAGATTTGCACGACCGGTCACCCATCAAGAAAAATCCAGCCACCAGCCTGTTATGTGTGGCAACCCACCAAGGACTTGATGAATCTCTGTTTTCGCGGCCTGTCCGGCACTTCAAAGCCACATGCATTGGCAATCACTTTGCAGGCCATGATATATGGGTAGGAGACTGCCCTGTGCTTCTTGGGTAATTGAGCAATGACGGCTTGATCTGTTTGGGGCGGGGAGTGGGAGAGAGGAATTAGAAGCGTTGTGGTTTTTTCCCCTAACTGCAGTTACTTCCCCCAAATTCCTTTCATGGAATTTAATGCAGCAATGAAATTGACTAGCCCGAATTGTAAGTGGCTTATGATCCAGTCAATCTCATTCCTAAAGGAAAGTGAGGAGGGGGGGGGGAGTTAAGTATGCTGTAGAGAGGGATTCTTTACCCTCTGAAGAAAACAAAAAAAAAATAAGAACATGCTGTTTAAAATATCTGACATGGCCCTGAGGAGTGTGTTCAGTCTTGTAGCTTGAAACTTTCTTTCTTTCTTTTAAAAAAACAGTAAAAAAACAAATAGTGGATATGCACATCATAAAATGAAAGCAGACCTATATTCTGTTCCCAGTGCTGTTTAATGGGCACATGAAGGCATTGGGTATAGTCATTAGGACTGGGGGTGAGATGCTATCAAGTAGATGGTTTCCAGGTCTGGGAATTAGGAAAGTTAACTGTCCTGTACAGCTTTGCACTGCATCTGAAGGAATCTGAGCTCCTGAAATCATCCTTGTAGTAGGATGCTCAAGGGGCCTCTGTTGTAATGTGTGCTTTAAAAAAAGAAAGAAAAGAAAACCATTCCAGCAGGTTCACCAGCAAGATCACCCACAGACTGGTGCAAAGAAGAACCCACATCTGTAGGTCGGAGACATGGGGTCTCTGCATTTAGCAATCTTCTGACAGCCATCCTAAGCATTCTGCTGTGTGTGTTTGGAAGGGTTTCCACTGAAAGTACGTATGCTTAGAAGTTTGAATGGTATGCCTTTTAAAAAAAAACGTATAATTTCTATTTTTGTTGTTGTTTAGTCGTGTCTGACTCTTCATGACCCCATGGACCACAGCACGCCAGGCACTCCTGTCTTCCACTGCCTCCTGCAGTTTGCTCAAACTCATGTTGGTAGCTTCAAGAACACTGTCCAACCATCTCGTCCTCTGTCGTCCCTTTCTCCTAGTGCCCTCAATTTTTCCCAACATCAGGGTCTTTTCCAGGGAGTGTTCTCTTCTCATGAGGTGGCCAAAGTGTTGGAGCCTCAGCTTCAGGATCTGTCCTTCCAGTGAGCACTCAGGGCTGATTAACAAAATATGTGCTTTTGGATTCAAATTATTTTCAGTCCCAGTTCTGCTTTGCCTGAATAAAAGAGATTGTTATATAAAAAGGAACCTACACCTGTCTGCCAATGAGGTTTACTCTAGTCCTTGTCCATGCCTTCCAGATAACCTCTTCCTAAATACTTGCGGCTGCCCAGAACAATCACAGTAGAGAATGGCGAGAAGAAGAAGAAAGGGAGAGGAGGGAAAGAGAGAGAGATTAGGGCAGAGGAGCCGGACAGAAAGCTCCAGTAAATGGAAACATAAGGAAAAAGAAGGCACTTTTTATCATATGTGGTGGAAATGTAAGGTAGTAAAAGAATTTTGGGAAATGATATATAATGAGTTGGGGAAAAATGATTAAAATAACCTTTTCTTTAAAAAACCCCCCAGAAGCCTTCCTTTTAGGAATTCTAGGTGCTGAAATCCCAAGGGAGCAGAAAAGATTATTTACCGGTATGTATGTGACCACGGCTGCACGGATGTTATTGGTCCAGAAATGGAAAGAAGATAAAGTCCCTACCAGAGAAGAATGGCAGATCAAGATGATGGATTATGCCGAAATGGCTAAAATGACCAGAAGAATCAGAAATCAGGAAGACAGCAATATTAATAAGGAATGGGGAAATTTTATAATTTATCTTAAAAACCATTAGTAGGATTAGAATAACACTTGCAGTTTAATGGTGAATTTTGGACACAGTGGAGATGTAAAAGATTTGGATTATTATAAAAGATGCAGGAGGAAATGATTAACAACAGGACCCACAAAGGGGAGGAGGAAAGTCCAGGAGATTCTTTGGAATTATGTTTCTATGTTGTATGTTTTATATGTGACTGTAAAATTTTAATCTGACAAACCAAATAAATAAATTTATATATAAAAAAGAAACTCCAGTAAACGGAAAGTATGTTAGGTCAGTCAGTAGAGCACGAGACTATTCATCTCAGGGTCATGGGTTAAAGCCCCACGTTGGGCAAAATATTCCAGCATTGCAGAGGATTGCACTAGATGACCTTCCAACTCTACAGTTCTATGATTTACTGAATACCTGCTCATTCAGTCACTGCTTTTTGATGCTTCATCTTTAAGGTGAAGAATTCTGCATTGCAGGGAGTTGGACTAGATTACCTTTGGGATCCCTTCCAACTCTTGAACTCTGGGATTCCATGGTTCTATGAATCCTTAACACACACATACCCCCCACCTTTCTGTACTTTTGTTGGCTGTGTTCTCCTGCACACCTCTAAAAAGAGCAGCCTCATTTTTATTTGCTAGGTTTTTTTAACGATGATGACCAAAAACGATGAAAATGTGAAGCGAATGCATCATGGCCGTGCATCGTTCCTAATCTTTTGTTGATCAACTCACCTGACTCATGTGGTGCAGGCAAGGGAAAGATTATGGCAGGTGGGTTCAGACAGGCAGAAAATCTCTTGGCTGGACTTAATTAACACCATGCTGACTCCAGTGGCTCTTTCCATTTCAGATTTCTGCTATGGTGCTGGAGGATAAGGATATCTACTTGCCTGCATTGTGAGACATATTCTTATCTGTTGGAAATACATAGCAGGGCAGAAATAGCTCCAGTGAAGTCAAGCCAATTTCAGTTGCGCTGAAGCATGAGAAGTATGATTAAGTACAATCAGGTCCTTCCTTTTCGTCCAAGTTTGACAATGGAAGGCATTGTGAAAGTGCTAATTACTACTGATTTATGCATCCCCCCTGATTAAAAAAAAATCAGTGTAATCTCGGGGTAATGTCTCACAAGGTTGACAATTACATAAAGGTCAAGGTACAAGAAGCGACTTGCCAATGTACAATAAATGGCTTGTTGCAAATGTATTCATGGAACACTTGATTTGAAAATGCAGGTATTTGGACCGCTCTTCTTACAGAGGCTGCATTTGCTGTTGTTTGTTGTTGTTTAGGTGTGTCCGACTCTTCGTGCCTCCATGGACCAGAGCATGCCAGGCACTCCTGTCTTCCACTGCCTCCTGCAGTTTGGTCAAACTCATGCTGGTAGCTTTGAGAACACTGTCCAACCATCTCGTCCTCTGTCGTCCCCTTCTCCTTGTGCCCTCAATCTTTCCCAACATCAGGGTCTTTTCCAGGGAGTCTTCTCTTCTCATGAGGTGGCCAAAGTATTGGAGCCTCAGCTTCAGGATCTGTCCTTCCAGTGAGCACTCAGGGCTGATTTCCTTAAGAATGGATAGGTTTGATCTTCTTGCAGTCCATGGGACTCTCAAGAGTCTCCTCCAGCACCATAATTCAAAAGCATCAATTCTTCAGTGATCAGCCTTCCTTATGGTCCAGCTCTTACTTCCATACATCACTACTAGGAAAACCATAGCTGTAACTATACGGACCTTTGTTGGCAAGGTGATGCCTCTGCTTTTTAAGATGCTGTCTAGGTTTGTCATAGCTTTTCTCACAAGAAGCAGGCATCTTTTAATTTTGTGACTGCTGCCACCATCTGCAGTCATCATGGATCCCAAGAAAGAGGCTCCATACACACCTTTATTAATTGCACAACATTAATATTCCTAATATTAATAGAGCATTAAACCTCGAAGCAGGTTTACAAAAAAATAAAGTATTTTCATAAACAGAATAATAAAATAAACATCTGGATGGCCACTTGAAAAAAAGATGCTGGAATATATGGGCCACTGGTCTGATCAAGCAGTCTCTGCTTAAACTCTTATACTGCATTTTATCAAGGCTATGTCCTGGAACGTGCGAAGCAATACCTACCAAAGAGAATGTCCTGCACAAAACTTCTTCCCTGCACAAAACTACTCAATCTGTCTAGGAATAGTAGGAAATGAGATAAAAAGGAAAGACTGCAAATTTTTTCAATATGCAATTACAGCCGCAAGAGTGTTACTGGCCCAGAAATGGAAACAACAAGAAATACCGACTGTGGAAGAGTGGAGAATGAAACTGTTAGATTACGCAGAGCTAGATAAATTGACAGGGAAGATTAGATACTTAAGAGACCAAAAGTTAATTGAGGACTGGGGGAAATTTGTGGAATATCTGGAATACTTAAGTGAGGGACAGATGATGCTTAAGGGATTTAAAGAAGCACTGTAAAAAAGTAAGAAGTATTGTCTAAAGGGAATAGGAAAAAAGAGATAAACAATGTCAATATAAATTTGAGAAATGTGTAATTAAAATCATAACTATGGATGATTTACGGAACAGCTGAGGGAAGTCCAAAAGAGAAATAAGTTGTGAAAAACGATGTGAAATTAATGTATTTTGTTTTGTTTTATTTATTGATGTTAATTAATAAAAATTTATATTTAAAAAAAAACAACTACTCAATCTGTCTCAGTGCTTCCATAGAGAGCTTAGCCCCAAGCCTCATCTTTGGGGAAATTAAGGATGGTCTGTGGCTATATTTGGAAAGAAGGAAGGAAGGAAGGAAGTAAGTCACAGTAAAATCTGATTTGCTTGATTACATAGGACCATTAAAATTGTCATTTCAGTTAGCATAATGCAGTTTAATGTGTCTTTCAGGCCAAAAATAGTCTACCTTTTTAGCCCTAGTGGGGGGAAATATAGCTTTTGTGTAATAAGCAATAGGAAGCCCCGTTCTTTTAGATTTCAAGTTAATTTTTGCTATTTTAGTTATGGTTCCAGCTCACAATTACCTGGCTGAATTTATGACAAGGTACTTTTCCAAACCAACTGATCCATTCAACATGCTGTGATTATGCATTCTTAGTTCAACAAAGTCACAGAATTTATCTTCAAACACGAACAACTGAGGGTCATGGGAAAAAGGCTTGCCAATTCAGTGTTTGCTGGGCAGCATGCCCAAAGACAAATCCTGTATGTCATGGTGAACACTGATTTCAATATAAATGATTTAAACATGTACTTAATTGGCCCTGAGAAAGCAGTGGTGCATAATTCTGGTTTGATTGTGTCCATTGTTTCTCTGCATATTTTCAAAGATGTATCACACTTGTTTTTGCCTTTCATGCAAAGCCTTCACCTACAATGCCTGAATAACATTTTCCAAGCCACAACATGTCTTTAATGACAGTACAAAAACAGTGATAATTCAGCTGTGCCTTAAATATACCACAATCAGTTTTCATCTATTTTTGAAGGACAACCATACAGATAAAAAACAATAAGGCATGTCAGGAGAAGGTCCATAGATGGATGACGTTCAGTCATTGGAATGTTACACTTCAAAGCCTTTGTGTAACAGAACAGTTTAAAGTATAGGAACACTGAAACTTCATTTAAAACTAGGGCAAGTGCATCATATTCATGCAAGTCGCAGTTTTAAGGCTTACAGTTATCCTTTATGAAAAACAAGGCTACAATGTAGAATTGATGCATGTGAAGTCAGTGGGGAAAGTTCACAAGAGACTCAAGTGCATATCCAAATGCTCTGGGCTGATATTATTATGGGCACCCCAATATCCAAGCAGAGAGAGTTTTCAGAGGTGCCAGCATATAGCTCTGATTTGTTTGCCTAGAATGAAGTCAATGGAGACTGTGATGTCTTTGTGACAGTCTTGCTTTATTTGCACATTCTCAGGGACCATGATGAAGAGGGCTTCACTGAAAAAGACCGGTGGGAGTCTTCCCAGGAGCAGGAGGCCAGTATAGGTTTGGAACAGTGGTTTGCAGAAGGGCATACCATATTTTTCTGTGTATAACATGCCCCCATGTATAAAACGATCCCTACTTTTTGGAACCACAACAAAAATGTATGGGGGGGGTGCCCAAAGTTGCTGAGCTGTTTTTTTTTTTTGGGGGGGGGAGATTGCCCACAGTTGCTGAGCTTTTTGGGGGGGGTCACCGCCACCAATCGCTCTACAGCCTGCCCGCCACTGCAAATCGCACGCATTGCCACGGCCACCAATCGTCTGCACCCTCACCGCCAACAGCCCACCTGCCCACTCGACGCAACCACAGCCAATTGCATGCATGCCTCGCCGTTGCACTAAAGCAACGTCCAATTGCCTCAGCCACAGCCAATCGTCAGCAGGCCTTGCCGCAGCAACCAATCACACGCCCAATCGCCACTGCCAATCTCATACTGGCTGCTGCCACATATTGCCCGTCTCCCCTCTGCTATCCGTATATAGGACAACCCACAATTTTTGCTTATTATTTCTAAGAGGGAAAAAATTGTCTTATACACGGAGATACACGGTAGTTCAGAAGCTGGGAAATACTGGAAGGGGAACAGCTAGCAGAAGAAACCCGAGAAGAGAGAGAGTTAGCAGATTCACCGTCTCTGGATAGTATTCACCCCCCTTCTCCAAAGTCACAGAGAGCTCAGAAAGTGTCAGAACAGAAAGCACAGAGGTTACAAACTCAGATTACAAGACACAGGAGTGACGTAAATTCATAGGGATGGACGGGGTAGTGATCCTTAATTGGGAGCGCCACCATTCTAGGAGATGTGTTCTTTGTTCTCTGTGATTATTAAAAGTTCTAACTGGTAAGATGTTCCTTTCGTTTGATCCTTGTTTACGGCCACAGGGGAGGAAGCCAATTCCCCGAAGCCTGACACACATTTATACTGGCTGAGCATAAAGGTTCACAGCATCAACACTTCCAACAGAACTTCTCCGTTAGGTTTCTATGGAGGGTCTCAAAGCCAGAGATGTAGATTCAGCACAGATAGCAAGTCAAACTCACAGGCTCCTCATCTTTGCCATCACAAGTGCATGAAGGTCACAGTTGGAGCAGGGAGGGCCTAAAGAATGGACACTGGGTTGAATTAGGCCACAATTTTATTGATTCCAGGAAAGAAATGTTTGGCTAAAGCATTGGGCATGTCTCCATCATCAGGCAGCCCACTTGCTACATGATAGAAACCTGATGGGGTTCAGCTTGTGCTGGGGAGTCACTCTGACATGGATTGGGTGCCACGACCCCACAAAGGCCACCATTGGGGGAGGTGTATTGGCCCTACGGACTCCCAGACAGTCACACAATATTTCAACATTTGACGTTGACAGCATATGTAGAACCAAGAGCGTGTATCTTGACATTGAGAGCATAAATCATTTAAATTGCTGCATTTGCCACAGTTCCCTTCCTAAATCTAGTACAGTGGTACCTCGGGTTAAGAACTTAATTCATTCCAGAGGTCCGTTCTTAACCTGAAACTGTTCTTAACCTGAGGTACCACTTTAGCTAATGGGGCCTCCTGCTGCCGCCACACAATTTCTGTTCTCATCCTGAAGCAAAGTTCTTAACCCGAGGTACTATTTCTGGGTTAGCGGCGTCTGTAACCTGAAGCGTCTGTAACCTGAAGCGTCTGTAACCCGAGGTACCACTGTACAGGGTTAGGAAATCTTAGTGAACTAGCTAAATTAGGTGGCTGGAAAGCATATGACATATCAGCTGAGCTCACTCCTAAAGCACAACCCAAGCCTTTCCCCTTCTGTCATCATGTATACTCTGCCCCATAGGGCAGATGCAAAGGAAATGTTTCATAGAGGAGACGTCTGCCCATTCCAACCTTGCAAATCCCCATTTGGGGCACTTAAGTTTGACTCCCCATTCGTCTCTCCTTGACTGCAGAATGTGTGCTACAGATTTAATCAAATTTGGCTTTGGCTATACAAATGGATACAATGGTTTTACCTGGGCTATCCATCTTTCAGGGAATCCGAGGGCCAGTTCAGATCATACCTTTGTCTCCTCGCAAGGTTCATCTACAAATTGTCAGCATTGTGACATGAGAACCAGATGCTCAACTGTAGCCACCTCCAGTTTGGGTCATGGGAAATGGCCTGCTTGAGATCTGTGTGACCTTGAGGCTGTCATGTTACATTTCTCGTTTCCATGAGTACAGAAAGCAGCCAAAACAACATCTGAACCAGACCCACCCTGCTCTCCTCTTAATAAAATGTCAGTCTTGGGAAATGGAATTGCCAGTTTTATTTAATACAGATTCTTTTCTTAGCTCTCAGTCAACGGTGAGGGGGGGGGAGTCTTTCCCTTTGTCTTTCTGCTCATTACTCCTTCTGCTAGCATTTCCTTGTTACTATTCTCTGTTCTTTTAATTAACAGGCTTATAAAAATAACTAATCCAAGGAAACCATAGAGTACATTCTATGGCAACAGCAGTTATCTGAAGCTTTTGTGTGAATGGGGCTGGCAATCATTTATTTGCCTGATAACAGTGTTGATAAAGTGTCAGGCATATTCACCCAAATTGTTTCTGGTGAACAATTACGCAGAGAAGAGGTTGATTACTTGGTGTTTGCTCCAGGTGCCCACAAGCATCATCACTATTATTTGCTAAGATACCAGAAAGACAGGCGATCATTCCATTTGGCAGACTTTCCTCTCTGATTAGTTGATAATGGACATTCTGGGCAACTCTTGCTTTTTACAGGCAAGAATAGACAAACACTTTCATTATGCTCAGGCAGATTTTAATTCCTAGATGTTCAGATTGTGGGGTTTTCAATCAGCTTATGTTGCTGAAAAGAAACATCCTCTTGTCTTGATTATAGCCCTGAATGGCCTTGGCCCAGTATACCTGAAGGAGCATCTCCTCCCCCATCATTCTGCCCGGACACTGAGGTCCAGCTCCAAGGGCCTTCTGGTGGTTCCCTCACTGCAAGAAGCGAAGTTACATGGAACCAGGTGGAGGGCCTTCTTGGTAGTGGCACCCGCCCTGTGGAACACCCTCCTATCAGATGTCAAAGAAATAAGCAACTATCTGACTTTTAGAAGACATCTGACGGCAGCCCTGTTACAGTTACCTAAGACATCATAGAACACATTCACACAATACATTTAAAGCACTATGATACCACTTTAAACAGTCAAAGCTTCCCCCAAAGAATTCTGGGAACTGTAGTTTGTTAAGGGTGCTGATAGTTGTTAGGAGGCTCCTATTCCCCTCACAAAGCTACAGTTTCCCTCTTCTCAGGGAACTCTGGGAATTGTAGCTCTGGAGAATTGAGTTTGATATTGGTATATGAGATGCATAGAAGTGAAAAAGAGCATGTTGTATATGTTAGGATCGTCCTTCTCACGTGTAGGACCCTGGTAGAGACTCATGCCCGACTGGCATCTTCTCTCCCTCCTTGTCGGTCATTCGGGAGCTTCAAAAGCTTTCTCCAGCCCGAACATCACAGCGACTGATACCAAAAGGCATTAGCTTGCTTAGGGATCCTGCAGAGTATTGGCGGTAACAGACTCAGTAGCTCAGCATTTTGGCTAATCTATGTTTATTTACATATAATGCACTCGGAGCATTCTGACTTAGCTCCTTCCTCTTTCTCATCAGACAGCAAAGAGAAAGAAACAAAGGACAATAGTCCTGCATTCTGGAACACAGAAGTACAAAACATCCTGTCTCCGAAACTTCCCACACTGTGGAATGAAAACATACACCGCCATGTGATAGACAACAATCCCATGACTGCAAACAGGGAGCAAGAATCCTAACAGTATATCCCCAGAGTTACCACACAGGCAGTAGCCAATATGCCCATGGCATCAGTTGAGATGGCATGCACTTTCTAGGGGAAGAATCACGTTTCCCCAGCACTGAACTATTGCCCTGGGAGCTCTGAGATAATGCCATGTTCCTTTCCAGTGGAAGTGGACGTGCTAATTTGCAGTTTGAGACTGTCATCCTGTACCCACTTACCTGACAGTAAGCAGCACTGAAATCAGAGGCACTTACTTTTGTGCAAGACAGTGCTGTCAAACACTCCTTCTATAATCCAAGGTGACTAGGAATCGGATCACAAACCCCCTCGTCTCGGCAGAATTTGGCAAGGCAAGTGAAGAAGTGATCATTTCCACCTCAGTAATGATGCACAAATTGCTAGAGTCAATTTCAGTCTCAAATTGCCCCAGGGCAGTTGTGTTCACACTTCTGCTGTGACCAGGACCTCCCTGTTCTGGGAGAAAATACAGGTCTGATAAATCCTAATACAATTCTGTTCATAACGAGCTCTTCCCCTGCCTCCCTCCTTGCCCATTTCATTTCCCCAGTATCTGTTTTAAGACATCAGGACATCATGTTCCCCATATTCCGTATATTGCACCTCATTATTAGATTCTTGTTTTCAGAAAGACACACTTATTCAACAGAGAATAAAATGGGCAAAGTAATGACTGAATGGTGTGAAGGTTGAGAAGCAGAATAGGGAAGCAAGCATGTGATCTCAACGGGACTTTGGCTAGATCATGTCAAACATGATTAAATTTGTTATAAGTTCTCCCTAAATTGGGGGTGGCGTTGTTAAAGAGGCAGAGAGAATCCGAGACAGGGGTGCAAAATTTCACAGCGAGTCACTGTAAAACATTACATTTGGTCTTGGTTGGATCGCACCTTGCAGCAATGCATTATATCATCAGACTTATTGAAACTGAATGGTAACATTTGTAACGCCTCGAACCAAATCCATCCCATCTTCAGTTCTAAATTACAGGTGATTGAATTGGTTTTTAATCCCAGCAAAGAGCACGGTTCTGCAAATGTGAACCATGCCGATGTGTTTACATCAAAGGCTGTCTTTTCTCTGCAGCTTCTCCACAAACGCACTATTTGTAATGGGCAGCTCAACACAATGTTATTTGTGTACTTAATATTTGATCAGTGAATCGTGCAGAGCCTAGAAGGGAATTGCTCTAACTTCGATGATGATCCAATGCTTATAAAACACCCAATAGCTAATGTTAAAATGCGTTATTTAAACATGTATTTAAAAAAGACTTTATTTTTTATTGCCCCTTTTTATTGCACTGTGGGGTCGCATCAAAGGATGTGAAATTACTTTCTCAAGCTCTGGCAAGTACAACAGCTAAAAGGCTTAGCATGTATGGCCCCTGCAAGGATAGAAGAGGTTCTCATTTGCTGAATGGGGACCCATCACTGACAGAGCAGTAATCTTTCATTAGCATCTTAGTGAGTTAGTGTAATGGACTGACAAAAACTTTAGGATGTGAGCTGAGAAGACCCTAGTTTAAATCTCACCGCAGCTGTGATCTCAATAGGTGCTTCTAGGATGATGTTGATGCTGAGTTTCTATTACACCAGGGGTCAGCAACCTTTTTCAGCCATGGGCCTGTCCACCGTCCCTCAGACCAAGTGGTGGGCCGGACTGTATTTTGAAAAATAAAAATGAACGAATTCCTATGCCCCACAAATAACCCAGAGATGCATTTTAAATAAAAGCACACATTCTACTCACGTAAAAACACACTGATTCCCAGACCGTCCGCGGGCCGGATTGAGAAGGCAATTGGACTGCATCCGGCCCCCGGGCCTTAGGTTGCCTACCCCTGTATTACACCCTTCCTCCAAGAATTGTGGCATACAAATTCTCCTCCTTCACGTTTTCTCATGACAACAACCCTGTGAGGTAGGTTAGGCTGAGATATAGTGATGAACCCAGGTCACTCATTGAGCTTCATGGCTCAGTGGGGATTTCAGCTCAGACCTCCCTGGTCTTGGTTTGACATCCTGGTATTATAAGAAAAAACTTCTCCTTTATCCCTTATGGGTATCCAAGAGCCTGTATAGAGTCCTTATGTAAGTTTTAGGAGAAAATAACAGAGGCCAACCAGAGAATACTGAGAAGCAAAGCGACTACTAAGCATGATCTTTATTAAGCTGTTGCAATAGGGTCCCAACTCCCCCATGCAGGGAGGGAGGAGAGGAACCCAGAACATTGGTGTGCAAGCTCTTATATCGACTTTTGAAATTGCCTACCCTGTAGCTCAAGACCATCCCCAAAAACATCATACATACATCGCAGAAAGAGGTGGTCCCCAGCAGAAATTTGAGTGTGTTGCTTCTCTCCTGTCTGCTAGGATACCTGATAATCCCTTATCTGATTGCCTTTTCTGGGTAGCCTGGCCATTCCTTTGAGATGGTAAATAATTCCTGAATCTCTTACGCATATTGATAGTGTGCTCAGCTTAACAGATACTTGCGAGACTGTATTTACAGGGAGGTGTGAGCCCCTACAGTCCAAAGACAATTGGAAAGCTTTTCCCATTTCCTTCCTCCTTGCAGAGAAATATCTGAGGTCAATTTGGGAGAGTTAAAATGGCTTCAGGATTGTTCTCCTGTACCATTTCAGACATGTGGTTTATATGCTTATGTGTGTGTTTGCCTTGTACATTTATGAAAATTTATTATATATATATATATAAGACCTTAGAATTCCGATAACACTGGCCCCATCCGTCAATTTCAGTTGTCTTCATGGCGGGGGGGGGGGGGCAACAATACCAATGTTCTTACAGTGCTGCTGTAAGGCTCACTGAGATGATTATGTGAAGTCCTTCAAATTCCACATGTTATCATCATCCTGTGGCCCTCCACCAGATACATCAGTGAGGCAGCCTGTTGGTTTGCTCTGGGGTGGAAGATTTGCATATGGAGGCCTCCTCACCCCAGTGAGACGGAAGGAACCCTTATTCATACATGTTTGCAAGCTGCATCTGGGATATATATTGGTTTAAAAAGAAATGCTTGCGTGGCGAGTTCCCACCCCCACCCCCCAGTGGAAATAATGACACATGACATAATTATTAAGGTTAATGGGCTAAATAAGGCCACAACTTTTTTTTAAAAAAAGATATTTATTAAAATTTTCAAGAGAAAAAAATCCAGAAAAAATAAAAAAGAGGGGGGGAAAACGGAATTAAAAACACTCAACGTTTACAATCCTTATTTTCAATAACCTATTTCCGCGACTTCCCCTCGCCTTCCCTTCTTGTATTCCATTTCCAAATGTTAGTTCAACAAGTTCTTATCCCCAATTTTTAACCTTAATTCATTATTATATTTAATTCATTTTATATATGGAATTTTAACTTATATACATCAGTCTATATACTTAAAACCTTTTTCTAAGGTCGACCCAATTTCCCTTCCACGAATTCCCCATTTTTATACTAATAACAAAACAAAAATAAAAAGAATCAGAATATATTTATACACCCTTTGGATTCCCAAACCCCACCTTCCCTTTCCCGGTTTCGATCCCCAAACCAATGTCCATCAGTCCATCTGCTATCAGCCTGGAGACCTCATGTCCGAGGCTCTTAAATCTCTCTCAATTCCTCTCTGCCGGTTTTTTTGATAGTCCTTTGTATTAAACACCAAGTCTCGGAGGAGCTCTATCCCAATAATGTCCATATTTCTTCCAGCCAGGCCTCCATATTTAAAAGTGGAGCTCAGATCTTGTTTCTTAATTCTTTTAAGTCCAAATGTCCCAAAAGCTCCAACTTCCACCTTGATCAAATTTATAATCCATAGATCTTCAGATCTCCACAAAAGGAGATCTTTCCATTCCTCATTCTTCAATTCAAACCCAATTTTCGTCACCCAGTCCTGATTTTCCTTTGTATCCATCTTGACAGGCCTCTGCCTCTCCTTTGCCATCTGCAGCATTACAGCCCCTCCTTCCTGCTCCTCCTGATCAGCATATATCTCTTTCTCCACTTCCTCAAATTTATCAGATTTCTTTTCTTGTTCAGCTGCCTGGACCTTTTGAATCAAGTCCTTATCCAACTCAGTAAGTTTATTTACTGTTGACTTCAAAGTTGTGACACTTGTAGCCAAAACATCACTTTGCTCTTGCAACTTTCCCAAGAGAAAAAAAGCCTTGTCCAGTTCAGCTTGTATTTTTCCACCTGTAGCCATTCTTGTAATGTCCCTGAACCCCCTCTAGAGGGATTCTGGTTATTTAGTATTCCTTCCACTTCTAGCCCAAAAGTCAAGTTAATTTGTTTCAATTCTTCTTTGTTTTCAACAATTTATAACTATATTGTAGCGCATATAACCAGCAAAGACAACAGAAACAAAGTTCTCTATTTTTTTCCAACTTTGACAGCTGGTTTGACAGCTGTCAAAATCTTCTATGTCTCCTCAACAGGCTCCTCTCGCGGATCACTCCTGGGTCCCAGGGGGTGGGGTGGCACTTCAGCTCTCAAAATTAACTCTTATCCTCCAGCAAGATTACTTATACTATCGAATCGTGCAATTAATAACTTTATCCCATAAAAAGGAGATGTTCTCTCGACCTTAGTTATTTAGTCCTTGCTTCAAATTGTTTACAAGGCGGGGAGACGGACTTCCTCTTTACACCTTCCCCGATCGTGCCGAATTCAAACAAAAATTCTTCTTTTATAAATCCGATTTCCGTATTACTCACAGGCTTTTACTTTTGGTCCAAATGTTCAAAGGAAGAAGTCAGCGCTCTCCGACCATGGCATGTGGCTTCACTCAGTAGGAGTAGCAGTCGACTCTCAGCACCACGCCTCTCCCCGTCCCCCGTTCCGAAGCCTTTAAAAAGGCTCCTTCTCGGGTCGGGGAGGGCGCAAATGGTGCCCGCCGAGTCACCAGGTCCACAGGCTTCAGCGCCTGTGGTTTCTGAGGGTCCCCACGTCGCCGCCGCGGCAGGACCCGTCTCCTATTGAGCCGATTCCCTCCGGAGCTCGGAGGGAATCCACCATTAGACGATGGCGCTAACCCGGAAGTAAGGCCAGAACTTTTATTGGTTACAGGTGATGAGTGGTATTGGCTTAGGCATTGGTTCTAACTGACTATATCCGACTTCAGCCCATCCACTAGAAGTCCGGGAAGGGTTAACCACCAGTAGGGGGAGTCCTGCTGATGCACATTAACTAGGAACTCCCCCGGGGTCACCACTAGGGGGCGTGCCTTAGGCCCTCCCCTTGTTAGGCTTTGGACAGGGCCACACACCCCAGAATCCTTTCTTGGACAACCCTTCAATATGCGGGGTAGGTGCTAGCGTACCCTCCCCTCTTCCATCTACAGAACTATACCAATGCCTAACCACCAGTACCAAGAAAGTTGTGACAATTTGCTACGAGGTAGGTGGAAACCAAGTGGCTGGTGCCAATTTGCCAAGTGGAAAAATTCTTACCGGGCCCCTCAACAGTGACCAACCAAGGTCCAAGCAAGGTCAAAGAATAGTAGTAGTAGTAGTAATAATAATAATAATAATAATAATAATAATTTTTTATACCCCGCCCATCTGGCTGAGTTTCCCCAGCCACTCTGGGCAGCTCCCAATCAAGTTTTTAAAACAATACAACATTCAATATTAAAAACTTTCCTAAACAGGGCTGACTTCAGACGTCTTTAAAGATAGGATAGCCGCTTATTTTCTTGGCATCTGAAGGTAGGGCGTTCCACAGGGTGGGCACCACTACCGAGAAGGCCCTCTGTCTGGTTCCCTGTAACCTCACTTCTTGCAATGAGGGAACCACCAGAAAGCCCTCAGTGCTGGATCTCAGTGTCCGGGCTGAACGATGGGGGTGAAGACGCTCCTTCGGGTATACTGGACCGAGGCCATTTAGGGCTTTAAAGGTCAGCACCAACACTTTGATTTGTGCTCGAAAACGTACTGGGAGCCAATGCAGATCTCTCAGGACCGGTGTTATGTGGTCCCGGCAGCCACTCCTAGTCACCAGTCTAGCTGCTGCATTCTGGATTAATTGCAGATTCTGGGTCACCTTCAAAGGTAGCCCCATGTAGAGTGCATTGCTGTAGTCCAAGCGGGAGATAACTAGAGCATGAAAACCTTATAGGGCAGGAGGGTGGGAAAAGCAGGAACAGCTGGTAAGTGGCAAAGAGGGAGATCCCTGGCTGCGTCCTGCTTTAAATAAGGCAGGCCACACCCCCAGAGCCAGCCGATTGGCTGGCCAGGAGGTGACACAGCCGGGAATCCCCCCCAATCATGCAGGGGGGGGGCGTGAAGCTCGCAACTCCACCTCCTCCAAAGGGCGGAAGTGGCTTTGCATGCATGGCATGAGATGTTTGGTCTCAGACACAAAGGCATTGGACTGCAGGGCATGGCAGATATGCTGTGTTCCTGGATGTCAGATCCCACATGATGAGGAACTAGGTGCTCGAATAGAATGGTGGGTTCACGTTTTTACAACGTGTGCTCAGTAAGCCTGCACATGGAACACTTGAAGGTGGGGGAAGGAGGAGACATCTGTCTTCTCCTCACACTGCCTCTCCTGGGACAGATGAATCAGCCACTTGGAGCCGAGCGATTCCTTTCATCAGGCTTCTAAGCACATGCTGAGCCTGTGGAAAGATAATTATTGATGTGTGTGAGGGGAGGGGAGTCAGAAATATTATGCACTTTTCCCTTGTGGGTGGGAAAAAAAACACACCTCTTTGTTCTTCCACGGAAACCAAATATAGCTCATACCAGTGAATCATATTTGTGAGCATGGTGATGCTGAACTGTAGGGGAACGGTCTTCCGCGTTCTTATCTCCGCTGCAAGGAAATTTGCAAGAAAAGGACAGAAAAGAAAATTCATTCATGGGTTTGAAAAGGAATGGGAATCCGGAGCATCGAATATTCACTTTTAAAGAATTTTATTATGTGTGAGAATAGCCAAAGACAATTGAAACTTCATTTGGACTCTAAAATGATGGTGTTTCTGCCTTTTAACTGTATTTTCTTTTCTCATACTGTATGTAAATGTCATCGGGACTGGAGGATTTTCGCTAAATGTTTTACAAAGCTGTCGGCCAGTAAAGTGAGATGAGCGCCGCAATCCCAGAGTCGTCCGTGACGGGACCTAATGGTCAGGGGTCCCTTTACCCTTTACCTTTTATGTAGAGCTGAATCAGGTTGTTGCAAGTGAATTTGTCTCTCCCACTATCCAGGTTTTTCATCTTTTATGCTCAAGCAAATTGGTTTGTTGAGCATTTCTAACTTTGGATTGGCTCGTACATTCTTCTGCACAGCCGGATAGTTTTACACTTAACTGTCAATTGGTGATGCCTGAACGTGAACCACAGAACCACGGGATCAAATATGTAAAGTCTTAAGCAATGCTTTTTGTGATTGTACTCACTGGTATGGAGTACTATCACCTCCCTCCCTCCCTCTCTTACTGCTGCTGTTACCCATTTCGTGTTGGCACCCACAGCAACTGTTACCAAGAACCTGGAAGGTAATTCTTGACCAAAAGAAACAACAACAGACTATTACTGATATTAACTAATATTATTGATGAATAACAAACAGAAACCCCTCCGTTATAAACCTCACAATTCTATAGGTTATAGCAGTGACACGTACTGAGCTAACAACTTGCAATTTGATACACAGCACCTACCTGAGTTCTATGAGTATAGCAAATTTCAGGCTGATATAATAACAATATTCACAACTACAGCAATTTTAAAAGGTGTTGGGTTGCCCCCACCTATGATTTTTAAACAAGCATATCATCTATTTCCAATTTTGATGGAGACTACAGATATATATTAAGGGACGCGGGTGACGCTGTAGGTTAAACCACAGAGCCTAGGACTTGCCGATCAGAAGGTCGCGGTTCGAATCCTCACGATGGAGTGAGCTCCCGTTGCTCGGTTCCAGCTCCTGCCAACCTAGCAGTTCGAAAGCATGTCAAAGTGCAAGTAGATAAATAGGTACCACTCCAGTGGGAAGGTAAACAGTGTTTCTGTGCGCTGCTCTGGTTAACCAGAAGCGGCTTAGTCATGCCTGCCACATGACCTGGAAGCTGTACGCCGGCTCCCTCGGCCAATAAAGCGAGATGAGCGCCGCAATCCCAGAGTCGGTCACGACTGGACCTAATGCTCAGGGGTCCCTTTACCTTTACCTTTACAGATATATATTATGCAAGTATGTCAAGGAAGGCAGCCTTTCATTGTCTTGATTGTTCAAATGTTATTCAAAAGTTATCAAGGCCCCCCCCCAGTAAAATCTATGGCAGCAACTACTCACATAATATGGTAGTGCTGTAGTTCTTAGCTGTAATATTGTATAGCATTTCTAATAGTGGTTCTGTTGCTTTGTTTTGCATGCCCAGACTGAGCTTCACAAAGTATCTTTACTGATCTCTTGTCATCTCTCAGATTGCACTGTAGGGAAATGCAATTATGTATAGAGAGTGTGTGGGGCGGCGGCGGGGGGGGGGGAATCTGAAAGCTTCTGCAGGAGGCAAGACAAAACAATGCTAAGAACCTGTAGCTGAATTCTGATTCTCTCCCCTCTCTACTCCCCAGCTTGAAAATTCCATATACTTAAAGGTAAAGGTAAAGGTACCCCTGCCCGTACGGGCCAGTCTTGACAGACTCTGGGGTTGTGCACCCATCTCACTTAAGAGGCCAGGGGCCAGCGCTGTCCGGAGACACTTCCGGGTCACGTGGCCAGCGTGACATCGCTGCTCCGGCCAGAGCCAGAGCCAGAGCCGCACACGGAAACGCCGTTTACCTTCCCGCTGGTAAGCGGTCCCTATTTATCTACTTGCACCCGGAGGTGCTTTCGAACTGCTAGGTTGGCAGGCGCTGGGACCGAGCAGCGGGAGTGCACCCCGCCGCAGGGATTCGAACCGCCGACCTTTCGATCGGCAAGCCCTAGGCGCTGAGGCTTTAACCCACAGCGCCACCTAATTCAAGCAAATAAACAAGTTCACTATATTATAAATGCAGTTTTACTGCTTTGATTCCGTTTTCTCATTATTACAAGCAGGAATCCTGCACACCATTCCTGAATCACCCACATAGCACACCCAGGAAAACAAGGCCAGCTATTTAGTCTGGCCCAGGAGACATAACTAGGCCACAGCTGTCTGTGAAACTGGAAGAAAGTAAGTTCAGGAGGGATGCCTGTTTCAACCACAAGTCAAGAAGAAGAAGAAGAAGAAGAAGAAGAAGAAGAAGAAGAAGAAGAAGAAGAAGAAAAAGGAGGAACCTAATTAGATTTCCCCCTTATGCATCTCTTAAAGAAAGGGGAATAAACATTGCCGGGACCATCTGTCTACACACTGAAAGATGGAAAGGGGTAGCCAATATAATGAGTCCTCATAAAGGTTGAATGATATGCCAGTAAGTAATTCATGCCATCTAAATAGAGCGAAGGCCATTCAGTGGAATGCATTTTAGTCCCCCTTTCTCGTCTATTTGCAGATGGTATTATTATTAGCTGGAAATTTCCATCTAACTCAATCATTCACATAAACTAGAACCTTAGAAAATGTGGAACGGTTTAAAACACCTTCCCACCGGAGGGACTGTGAATGATTGAGAGTGCCATTAAAAAGCGAAAAAGGGAACCCAATTTAGAATTCATTTAAAGGCTATTTTTGAGGACGTTAAACATCAAGTCAAAGTGCAGTCCATGTGCAACACTGCACAATTGTTGTTGGTTTCTCGGTGTGTTTTGGCATTGCTGATAAATGTAAACAGAAAACCCCACATAACCAAATGATTAACAGAAGAAAGCCAATACCTACGTTTCCGAGCACAATTCAAAGTGTTGGTGTTGACTTT
Organism: Podarcis cretensis; assembly: GCF_951804945.1. NCBI lineage: Eukaryota > Metazoa > Chordata > Lepidosauria > Squamata > Lacertidae > Podarcis > Podarcis cretensis. The sequence goes on from NC_137170.1 coordinate 125,756,970, forward strand.
TAAAGCCCTAAACAGCCTCGGCTCAGTATACCTGAAGGAGCATCTCCTCCCCCATCATTCTGCCCAGACACCGAGGTCCAACGCCGAGGGCCTTCTGGCAGTTCCCTCACTGCAAGAAGCAAAGCTACAGGGAACCAGGCAGAGGGCCTTCTCGGTAGTGGCATCCGCCCTGTAGAACACCCTCCCATCAGATGTCAAAGAGATAAACAACTACCTGACATTTAGAAGACATCTGAAGGCAGCCCTGTTCAGGAAAGTTTTTAATGTGTGACATTTTAATGTATTTTAAATCTTTGTTGGAAGCCGCCCAGAGTGGCTGGGGAAGCCCAGCCAGAAGGGAGGGGTACAAATAATAAAATATTATTAGATATTATTAGGTATAATTTATAATGGCTGCTATAGGTCCAGCAATCCTGAGACCTGGCAGGACTAGACAGTGCAGGAATTTTGCACGGCACTACACCTTTGTGCAAATTTATTGAAACAAAGCATGTTTTCTATGCCACATCGATCAGTCTGTCAAGCACCCACAAAAGAAGATGTTTTGGGGATACTTCAGTTATTATGGTGTCAGAAGCCTGCAGCCAATAGAAGGAATGATGCACTCGCCACAATATATTGAGGTTCTACGAAAGAGAGTCATTCCAGAGCTGGAAAAGAGGTATCCTGACGGTACCGGGATATTGTAGCAGGACCTAGCCCCCTGTCGCACATCGAAAGTGGTGAAGACATTCATGACAGAGCAGCAAATACAGGTACTTGATTGGCCAGGGAATTCCCTGGATGTAAATCCTATTGAGAATTTGTGGGCTATACTGCAAACGTCCTCTCTGTGCTGTAGACTGTAAGGCTATGGAGAAGCATATTCAGGCGCTGATTCAAGTGTGGTACAGGGATCCAAAAATCAACAGTGAGTGTTCAAAATGAGTAGACTCCATGCCAAACTGTGTTCAAATGCTGCTTAAAAATAGCAGAGGTCATATCCATTACAAATGTACGTATATGTGAATTTTGTACATCTATATGTGAGTTTTGTACAATAAACTACTGTACTCAATTCATTGTTTGTTTCAATTAATTTGCACAAGGGTGTAATCTCTCAGTTCACCCAGTATAGGAGATTGTGTTCCAGAGGAATTAACTTGCTGTGTTCTGATATGGGGGGGTGGGTGTCGCCTTTGCACAACCCCAAACCAAAGTGGGATGTATGCTATTTTCATACAAATTGCCTCAAAACAATATGAAAGATTAAATGGGTTTTTTTAAATGACATAACAATGAAAAAAGCACATTTATGGGCCATTTCAGGTCTACTTCTGAAATTTGGCAGGTTTCGTCCCCACAGAAATGACTGCAAATTTCATTCACTAAGAATCTGAACTTGCATAAGTGGAAAAGGAGGATTATGAATTGGTTTGGGGGGCAGTTCACTCTCCCCCCAATACACACACAAAGGACCATTGGGGCAGTACAGCCCCAGCTTTTCCTCAGGAGTAGCCAAATTTAAAAAATGAAATGCAAAAACTGAATGAACTACATAGAAATTAACAAAAAAAGAAAAAAAGAAAAGATTGTACAAATAAAATTCCAAGACTAATTTTAATCCCCAAAAGGAAATTTTAAAATAACTGCTCCCCCAAGTCCACATCCCTTGTCTATTCTGGGTGTCTGTAATCCTAACTGGATGGAGAATTCAACCATCAGGTGGTGAGAAACAAAGTGCCTGGATCCAGCCTTCCTCATACCCCATTTCTCACCCAAAATCTGATGTGCAGGATTTCAGGTTTTTTTTTTCTTTTTAAAGGGCTGCACATGTACAACTCCAGCTGTTCTGCACACGCTCTGTTGGATGAGAGTCATTTCTGTCTTGCTCTTAACATGGAACACATTTCCCTGTCAACCCACTTTTGCTATTCTGGAAGTGGATGGATGAGCTACTAACTCAGTTTCTGGGACCAGTTTGTGTCATGCTTCGCTGTTGGCCTGTGTTGAAATTTGGGAGTTTTTTTGTGGTGGTGGGTGAACTCCTGTAAATCTGCTTTATGAAGCTTTGTTTTACTACATTGCTGTGGACTCATTATACTCATAAGCTGTTATCTGTGATGCTGAGCCTCAGGATATAAATCCCAGAAATAAATGATCATAAATAAACCTGGGTTTAGGCTGGACACATGACCTATCTTCCCTTGCAACATGGAGGGGATGAAGTAGAGGGGCAGCAGCTATGATTTAACAAGAGTCTCGAAATGCCTAGGTCAAGTAGAAATCCTTACATAACAAAGCCCCATCCACATTTCCCCATGTGTATTCAGTTTTATATAATGAATCTGGAAATTGTGGTGTATAGATTGGTTTGTCCAGAGCTAGTAAGGTTATCAGTATTAACAGCAGTGTAATAAATAAGATTTATATCATATCTCCCATGTGTAGCTATAGAATAATTGCATTCCTGAACCAGTGAGTATTTTTATACAGAACCAGCCCAGGATTATTATTGTGGATCTCGGAGGTGCGGGGTCTCCATTGGGAGTGAAAGGAATGCACCCAGTTAAGATCTGATTCTGGGATATGTACAAATATAAACAATAAAGCATTGGGGAAAAACAAAATATCTGATTCTGCGATATGCTGCTTCATTGCTAGGTGGGGCATCAAACAAATAAGCAGAAGATCAGTGGTTTCTCAGAGCCAATAAAAACATGGTCCTCTTGCCCAAGTGTCCAAGGCAGGTTCTCTTCAGATGACTCCAACTCCCATCAGCCCCTGGCATCATGGACAATGGTCAAAGGATCACGGGTACTGTAGTCAAACTACATCTAGAATGGAAGATAATATTTGTTTATAGGGTGTTATACTGGAGTGGTTGAAGTGAATATTGCTTATAGACAGTGGTCAGACGAAAAATCAAAAGTTCTTTAATTTCTGAACATTATTTTTACTTTCTTAATCTCTTGTCTATTTCATCTTTCTTATTCCCCCCTTCTTTCCTGCTTTTCTTTCTCTCTCTTTTTCATATATAAAGAGAGAGAAAGAAAAGCAGGAAAGAAGGGGGGAATAAGAAAGATGAAATAGACAAGAGATTAAGAAAGTAAAAAATTATTTAGATCAATGTTTTAGTTTTGGACCAAAAATATATACCACATTTTCCCGTGTATAACATACCCCCATAAGACAACCCCCAATTTTTAACATAGCTTTTAAAGAAAAAAAATTCCTAGTCTTATACAATGAAAAGTATGGTTTATTTGTTATTAAGCTCTGTATTTCTCTTTATAAATGCTAATAAAATTAATTCAACAACCCAAAAATGGAAGTGTAGTCAAACTACACCTGGAAGATGCCACATTGGCTATCCCGGTCTATGGTTATTTTAGATTCCAGCATCAAAACTATACACAGTGGATAACATTTGGGCTTCTTTTTTTCCCTTTTTTAAAAAAAAGGAAGATCAGGCACACAACCCCTTTGAAGGGATATCAGCCACTACAGCATAACAACATCCCAGTGGGATTAAGCGATAAAGGGCAAAGTAATAACGCATTATGAATGTAAAAAGTAGGCTGTCATATGTTCATCTACATTATCAAAACCATTCCTTAACCCTCCCTTAGCGTTAAAGACATTGAGTGCAGATCCGCCCCAGCTCTTTACCTTTAGCATCGTTACTCCACTTCTGCACCTGTAGCAGCACTTTGTATTCTATAATTCCACCTAAAAAAGTAGGGAAGGAAATCCTCAGCTGTATATGCGCTGGCCCAAATTCAGATGCTCCACTTTCCCTTTCAGATCTCCAGGTTGTATTTTCGCATTTCCTTTAATTTAAGCCCTAGGCATTTGCATTTATATTTCACAAGCCGACTCCTCTGTTCAAAGCCCCTTTTCCTCCCCCAGGCAACCTAATTTTCATTCATGCTTGCTTGCTGCTGCATCCAAGCTCCTCCTCATTATCACCATTCACTCTGGCGTTTCTGAGTTTCCCCCTAATCTCTGCAGATTTGCTTGTGTGATGGCACCTCTCTGCCCTTCTCTCGCTTCCTAATTCTCCCTTTGGTGTGGTTTATTACATCTGCTTGTCTGAACTGGGTTTCTGGCAATCACTTAAACCTCCTTCTCTCTATCTCCCAGATGGACTTGCTAGCCTTTAAGGCATGAAGGAAGATGCCTCATGTCATCTTACACTCTTCTATGAATAAAACAAACAGGGCCATCCTAGAAAAATGTAATATTTGTCATGAACAAACAATTACCCCCCCCCCCCCCCGATTTGTATAACATGGATCTATTACACTGCTTGCCTCTTATCGCTTATCATTTTTTGTGCCTCCTCCCCTGGAATGTTTTCATCCCATCTAAACATTAGAATAACTTGTAACTAGTTATTCTAGTTGCTTATTTCCCCTCCCACCTAATGCAATTTTGGGGTATTTGGGGAGGGGGTTTGTGGTGGGAGAAATGGCATATGCCACAAAAATGCTGCAGAATATTCAGATAAGATTCTGCACCTTTTTTCTAGAGAGGGTGTGCGGGGGGGGGGGCGGGGTAGGGATGTCTTCTGAGAAAATTCTGGCTCTTTGGTTTGAGTTTCTCATTAGTTTAGGAGACAGAATTCCTCCAGAGGACCAGCTGCCCCCGGGAAACAGAGGACTTTGATGTACTGTGGCACACACTAAATAACTTGTGTGTTTTTCTTAACAGATTTAAGCATGGGGATGCCATTATTTTAGCTGTTTTGGCCTTCAGCAAAATGTCTGGCCTTTAGCAAATGCTGCCTTTAGCTGCTGACATTCATTTTCAATTTCTGATTCCAGCTGGGGTTCACTTGTGTGGGGATATGGGTACAAATTCCATCTTGAAATATTACTTTATTTCCAAAAATACAAGGTACACACAAGTCCTCACTATACAAAAATTCACTTTAATTGCCACAGATTCAGATATCCAAACACCAGGAGTTTGCTTATTTCCTTATTTTCTTGGTTGTTTCTATTTTGCTGGTTAGCAGCAACAATTTTGGGGCAGAAACCATTCAGGGAGAGAGGGAAGCAGATCAGGCAAATCTGAGAGCAGGAGAGATTGGACAAATCAGTCCGTCCCCTCTTTAGCTCTCTTTTGCTGGGTTCAGGCAGAAACCACTGAAAAAGTAAGAAGAAAGATCTGAAAAATTCTGGATTATAAATCATTCCATAGGAAATAATGGAAATTGTGAACTCATTATGCGACCGCTCACCTTACAAACTATTTCCAGGAAATGGTGCAATATTATTCAGCAGTGCCCTTCCCTGTTCCCAAGATCTTCCTATTCTGTTTACTGAAAGGTTCAGCAGAGGTTCGCCACAGTATGAATTACGTTTCTTTCCTTGTGGGTTCAGCCTCTTCTATAGATACCTGAGGTAAAAGGTAAAGGTAAAGGACCCCTGACAGTTAAGTCCAGTCACAGACAACTCTGGGGTTGCGGCGCTCATTTCGCTTTACAGGCCGTGGGAGCCGGTATTTGTCCGCAGTTATTTTTTCTGGGTCATGTGGCCAGCACGACTAAGGCGCTTCTAGTGCAACGGAACACCGAAAACAGAGCAGTGCATGGAAACGCCGTCTACCTTCCTGCTGGAGAGGTACCTATTTATCTACTTGCAATTTTTGGTGTGCTTTGGCACTGCTAGGTTGGCAGGAGCTGGGACTGAGAAATGGGAGCTCACCCCGTCATGGGGATTCGAACCGCTGACCTTCTGATCAGCAAGTCCAAGAGGCTCAGTGGTTTAGATCACAGCGCCACCTGCGTCCAGATACCTGAGGTACAGTTGCCATATTTCAAAAAGTGAAAGTGCCAACACAAAAGTTGTTGCAAAATCTCGAAGAAGTTTTTGAGCTATTTTTATTGACTTTCAACATTGACTGCCATACGTCTAGAATTTCCAGGACATTTAAGTGATTTCCGCCAGGACACTGTTTAAGAGGGCTGAATACCAGCTACATCCAGGAAATTCCAGCCATATAGCAACCCTACCTGAGGAGGACTGGTAGGGATTAGTGATGAATGGCCTATTAATTGCCCCTTACATGGCCTCCTTTAATTGCTCCGTGTCAGTTTCTGTTCCCACAGAAAGGGAAGATGATTTGATTACTGACTTCATCTCTCTCTCTCTCCATCCACCCTAAATCATACTCAGATTTTTATTTTTTATTTTTTTAAGAATTAGGAACGTGAGAACCTGCCTTATACTGAATCAGACCATTGATCTATCTTGCTCATTTTTGTCTACAGTGAATGTCCTGTGTGTCTGGAGGCAGTTGGAGGATGGATGGCAGCTAACAGATTAAGGCTGAATCCTGACAAGACAGAAGTACTCTTTTAGGGGGACAGGGGGTGGGCAGGTGTGGTCCTGGTCCTGAATGGGGTAAGTGTACCCCTGAAGGACCAGGTGCACAACCTGGGAGTAATTTTGGACTCACAGCTGTCCATGGAAGCACAGGTTAATTCTGTGTCCAGGGCAGTTGTCTACGAGCTCCATCTGGTATGCTGGCTGAGACCCTACTTGCCTGCAGACTGTCTCGCCAGAGTGGTGCATGCTCTGGTTTTCTCCCACTTGGACTACTGCAATGTGCTCTACATGGTGCTACCTTTGAAGGTGACCCGGAAACTACAACTAATCCAGAATGCAGCAGCTAGACTGGTGACTGGGAGTGGCCTCTGAGACCACATAACACCGGTCTTGAAAGATCTACATTGGCCCCCAGTACGTTTCTTAGCACAATTCCAAGTGTTGGTGCTGACCTTGATAGCCCTAAACACCCTCGGCCCAGTATACCTGAAGGAGCATCTCCACCCCCATTGTTCAACCCAGACACTGAGGTCCAGCTTTGCAAGAAGCAAAGTTACAGGGAACCAGGCAGAGGGCCTTCTCAGTAGTGGCGCCCTCCCTGTGGAACACCCTCCCATCAGATGTCAAGGAAAGAAACAACTATGTGACTTTTAGAAGACATCTGAAGGCAGCCCTGTTTAGGGAAGTTTTTAATGTTTGATAGTTTATCGCTTTTTATTTTTATTTATATTCTTTTTGGAGCCATCCAAAGTGATGGGTAGGGTATAAATTTATTATTATTATCTACCATTGAGCCACAGCCCTCCTCCTATTAGCAGCTTTCAGATTCTACCACCTTTTGTTCTATTTCTACCCAGAGCATTTTCAAGGAAGGAACAGAATAGCTAACATGGGGCCCCAGTGGTTTCCTCTGCAGAGAATGATCAGGTACAGACACACTTCTAAATGATGCTACAATGATAGTGCTCCAATACCATTTGCCACAATTTGGATTTTTTTTATGACAGCTTTTTTCCGCTCTTTTCAGAAAAAATGTAGTTTTGAGAAGTTTAGATTTAGGTGGGCCAGAGGCTGACTTTCCTCCACTTCTATTCATTTTAACAGACACTGAGAAAACTCAGCACGTGACCAAATTGTGCCATCGTACAGGAAATTACTCAGCTGTTCAGTATTAAACTCTTTCTGTAGCATATAAATTTGCACAGCATCCTGCTTGTAGTCTCTTAAGATTAGCAAAGCCTGCTTTATATTAGTTAGCATATTAATTTTTTCAGTTCGACTGTATTAAATAAAATATATTGATGACTGACAGGAGGGGAATGAAGATTATATACCAAACATATGTCTGACGTACTAGGGAAAAAGTAAATTATTAAAACAGGTCACCAAAGTGTGGAGAAACACCAGACGTGGAGTTTATGGCTAACAGTGTATCATACAGGGTGTTGATGGACTCTCTCCTGGAGACATCTGGAGCCTCAGGAGTTTGGTCCATAGAATTCGCTTGACATGTTATAGGTCACCATCTGAAGACTTTATAGACTGGGAGGGAAGGATGTTTCCTTCATCATTTTTTACATATCAGTCCTGCTCTCCTGAGAATCATATGCATCATTTCCACCCCCATCATTCTGCCCTGACACTGAGGTCCAGCTCCGAGGGCCTTCTGGTGGTTCCCTCATTGTGAGAAGTAAGGTTACAGGGGACCAGGTAGAGGGGCTTCTCGGTGGTGGCACCTGCCCTGTGGAATGCCCTCCCATCAGATGTCAAGGAAATAAACAACTATCTGCCTTTTAGAAGACATCTCAAGGCAGCCCTGTTTAGGGAAGCTTTTAATGTTTAACAGACCATTGTATTTTAATATTTTGTTGAAAGCAGCCCAGAATGGGTGGGGAAACCCAGCCAGATGGGCAGGACATAAATAATAAAATTGATGGTGATGATGATGATGCTTGGAACATTGTGGTTTTTTGCTGGGTTGAATGTGATCTACTATTTAAGCCAAATTCTTTGCTCCCTACGAAATAGACATCCCCCCCTCCCTCTGCTTCTTTAACGGTTCTCCCTGGCAACAGACCTTCCTTGAATGACACAGCCAGATGGGAGGGGTATTAATAATAAAATTATTATCATTATTATTATTACTCAAGGGACAAATGGTTTGACCCATTAGAATACAGCATCCTATGCAACTGTAGCAATAGTCACTCATTGTACAATATCAGCAAGAGCTAGCTAGCAATATAGGTACACCTGAAGAATTATCAATAGTTTCAAAGAGGGTTCAGCCAAAGAACAATGAACAGGAGCCATGAGGTGGTTTCTTCCCTCTTGCTCTTGCTCAGTGGCCAGGCTGAACAATGTGGATGGAGATGTTCCTTCAGGTATACAGGGCTGAGAACTCAAAGATTCTCAGGCTGTATGCACACCATCCATTTAAAACACATGACTTCCCCCAAAGGATTCTGGGAACTGCAGTTACCCAACAACAAACTACAATTCTCATTATTCTTGGGGGGTAAGTCATGTGCTTTAAATATGTTTTTAAAGCATGTTGTGTATGTGGCTTCATTGTTTTAAAGCGTACCATGGCAGACAGAAGCAATAGTTTTATTAGTTTCCTAGCGGAGTTCCACTATTCCAGCTCTTTCATTTTCCTTTTTTGTTATTAGATTGAAATGAATTTGCTCTCAACTTATGAGTCCATATATTTCCTGCGGTAAAAATTAAAATATGTTTCAAGCTTTTCAGAAAGAGCCATTTCTGCTGACAGATCGACAGAGACAACTATTTAAATCAAGGAGAGTTTTATCTACATAGCTCAGGGAAATATTGAATCCAATGGAATGTTTGCAGAACCCAGATATTTAAGTCAGTAATAAGACAAATGTATAATTAATACACATAGAGGTGCATAATTCAAGGGTGTACAACTCACTTCCATGGGCTAACGACAAGTGTAGTCATTCAGATTTCAATAAAAATATATTTATTATCTGTAATTAGTTCATTTATTCATTATTAGATATATTAAAAGGTCCTTAATTTTAAAGTAAAATCTTAGTCATTGAAATTCAAGGAAACAGAGCAGGAAACACTATCTGGCTTGATTTGTCTCATAATTAATACACTTACTCATTGTGAAGTACAGTTATAACTCTCATTATTAAAAAATAAAATGTAATATATTGGCTGTTAAAGACATGAGCCTATTACCGGGATAAAATATTATATGATACAGACATTACTTTGCTTATAAAGGATGGTGCATGCCTACATTTTTTATAAAAAAATATATTCCCCCATTACGTTCAGAGCTAGAAATGTATAACTGTTACTTTGAATTCCTTAAGTCTGAACTTCCCTTAATTTTCATTACACCCTGTCCAGAAGTTAGTCATCTGATCAGAGGGCTAATTTGTTTCACTTGTGATGGCAAAGATCCTAGTCTCACTTCCAGTGCCACATGCCCTCCTCCCTTGCCCCCCAAATCCCTGCTCTTATCAGACTCCATCCCACTGCTCCATGTTTGGCAAAAGTCTGCAATAGGAGCCAGATCTCCTTAGGCTGGTTCCTCCAGATGGAGCCTTCTCCAATCATGGCTGCTAAAGGGATGCGGGTGGCGCTGGGGTCTAAACCTCTGAGCCTCTTGGGCTTGCCGATCAGAAAGTTGGCGGTTCAAATCTGCACAACGGGGTGAGCTCCCATTGCTCTGTCCCAGCTCCTGCCTACCTAGCAGTTCCAAAGCACACCAGTGAAAGTAGATAAATAGGTACCACTGTGGTGGGAAGGTAAACAGTGTTTCCATACGCTCTGGTTTCTGTCATGGTGTCCCGTTGCGCCAGAAGCGGTTTAGTCATGCTGGCCACATGACCCGGAAAGCTGTCTGTGGACAAATGCCGGCTCCCTCGGCCTGCAGGTGAGATGAGCGCCTCAACCCCATAGTCGCCTTTGATGGACTTTACCGTACAGGGATCCTTTACCTTTTTACCAAATCATGGCTCCTGGTTGTACAGAGGAGCCTATGTAAGTACGCTTGGCTCCCTGTTCAGGCCTTCACTTAGCACTTGCAGGCCCTCCAAAGGCCCCTATTTTCCAGGGACAGTCCCAGATTTACAGAAGCCGACCCAGTTTTGGATTTGATCCCAGAATGTCCCACTTTTCCTTAGGAGTCCCGATTTTCATCGGAGAGATGTTGTGTTATGTGACCTCCAAGCCAATGAGATAAGTAACTAAACAACATCTGAAGGCAGTCCTGTATAGGGAAGTTGTCTAATGTTTAATGTTTTATTATGTTTTTATACATGTTGGAAGACACCTAGAGTGGCTGGAGCAACCCAGTTAGATGGGTAAGGTAATAATAATAATAATAATAATAATAATAATAATAATAGACTAGGATGTTCCTATTTTCATAGGAGAAATGTTGGAGGATAAGCACTTGGAGATTGGAGAGAAAGAGCCAGTCTTTGTACTGTATGTAACAGAGGCTGTTTGCATACAGATTTCTCTGCTAACGTGATTCCTACTTGTAGGGCATTGAGATAAGTTCAAAAGAATTACATTAAGATGTGTGATGTTTCTCAAAAGGGCAACGTTATTACTTTCTTGCCACTTACTTTGTCTAATGGAAGCTTCCTAGCTCAGTTGTACAACAGGCTTTGGCAGAAAGAGGTCACAGTTTTCAGTCTCTGGCTTCCCTCGTTAAAAATGGATCTCAGAAGGATTGGGAAAGGCCTCTTACAGAACTCTTGGAACAACTGCTGCCATTCAGAATAGACAATGCAGGGCCAGATGGAGCAATGGTCAGTATAAGTCAGGTCTGGGTGGGCCTTCTCAGGCAAAGCCCACAAGCATTTTGATGGATGTTTAAAGTGTTTCACTAAGATTTTTCAAGTGGCTATCCTTTTTTGAAGAAATAAGTACGAATCCAGTGATATATTGAAGTTCTCCAAGTCATCAAGTTAAATGGAGTCCAGATCCATGCGTGAAGAGAAATGAGAGAATTTCATTTTGCTTGCATTTTAATGAGGGTCTACCTGTTTCAAATATTTTGAACCAATACATGAAGCAGAACACAATTATCCTTTGAGTGTTGCATTTCTGCGAATTTTGCAATGCAGTTCTCCAACCAAAACCATGTGTGGGAAAATGCATGTAGAATAGGCATATAAATTAATGCATTTGTGAAATAGGCATACAAAAATGCCTCTGTCACTGAGATTTGGTTCTTTTCCACCAATTCCTCCATTCCATCTTAATCCTCTCCGATCTGCAGGTTTGGATGATAAGACTCCTCTGCACAAATGAAAACAGAAAGAAACAAATTTCCTCACAATTTCTCTCTCTCTCTCTCTCTCTCTCTCTCTCTGGATGGTAGATAAAACTACTACTCTCCTATATGTGAATGTCTTCTACATGCCTAGCTTGCTGACACTTTGATCTGAAGGGGGAATAAAAACACTCTAATTTTATTTCCTCCTACTATTCCACCACAGAACATCACAATAAAATGTTAACTTATGACACATTTATGAAGTATTTGAGAATTTCACTGTGAGCGATTAAAAAAACTTGTCAAGCCTTCATATTCATTTGATTGTGTTGTTCTCAGAGGCTGGCTATATATATATATTATTTTCTTCAAGTTGAATTAATTTGCTGAATAAGCAGTTTTAATATGTGATTTTTCTGGCATTGAGTGCCAGAAAGTATTGTCAGAAAGTATTGTCTTCAAAAGAAATGGAAAAGGAGCAGAGGACTGTTGCTTAATTGTGGTTGTGATACAGTGGTACCTCAGTTTATGAACTTAATCCGTTCCAGAAGTCTGTTCTTAAACCAAAGCCATTCTTAAACTGAGGCGCACTTTCCCTAATGAGGCCTCCCACCGCCGGTCCCCTCCCACCGTTCGGATTCCGTTCTTAGACCAAGGTAAAGTTTGCTAACCAGAACACTACTTCCGGTTTTGCGGAGTTCGTATACTGAATAGTTCGTAAACAGGGCTGTTCTTAAACCGAGGTAAAGGTAAAGGTAAAGGGACCCCTGACCATTAGGTCCAGTCGTAACCGACTGGGGTTGCGGCACTCATCTCGCTTTATTGGCCAAGGGAGCTGGCGTACAGCTTCCGGGTCATGTGGCCAGCATGACTAAGCCACTTCTGGTGAACCAGAGCAGCGCACAGAAACGCCGTTTACCTTCCCACCGGAGCGGTACCTATTTCTCTACTTGCACTTTGACGTGCTTTCGAACTGCTAGGTTGGCAGGAGCAGGTACCGAGCAACGGGAGCTCATCCCGTCATGGGGATTCGAACCGCCGACCTTCTGATCGGCAAGTCCTAGGCTCTGTGATTTAACCCACAGCACCACCCACGTCCCATAAACCGAGGTACCACTGTACTTATATATTGCAGAAGAACTATATGTTCAAAACAGAAATTCTTTGGCTCAAAAACATCCAAGTACAGTGGTACCTCGGGTTACAGATGCCTCAGGTTATAGATGAGCTTAAGTTACAGACTTAGGTTACAGGCTTTATAGGTTACAGACTCCGCTAACCCAGAAATAGTACCCTGGGTTAAGAACTTTGTTTCAGGATGAGAACAGAAATTGTGTGGTTGCAGCAGGAGGCCCCATTAGCTAAAGTGGTACCTCAGGTTAAGAACAGTTTCAGGTTAAGAATGGACCTCCAATGAGAGCCAGTGTGGTGCAGTGGTTAAGAGTGGTAGTCTCGTAATCTGGTGAACCGGGTTCGCGTCTCCGCTCTTCCACATGCAGCTGCTGGGTGACCTTGGGCTAGTCACACTTCTCTGAAGTCTCTCAGCCCCACTCACCTCACAGAGTGTTTGTTGTGGGGGAGGAAGAAGGGAAAGGAGAATGTTAGCCGCTTTGAGACTCCTGAAGGGGAGTGAAAGGCGGGATATCTAATTCAAACTCTTCTTCCTCTTCTTCTCCAGAACAAAGTAAGTTCTTAACCCGAAGTACCACTGTAAGAGGCAAAAGGTGACATGATGATGATGATGATAAATAAATAAATAAATAAATTTTTATTTATATCCTGCCCTCTCCAGCCAAAGCTGGGCTCAGAGCAGCTAACGACAGTAAAAATAGCACAGTTTACATAAAATCACAGTTAATTAATTGAAATACATTCTAAAATCAATTCATTCTAAAATCAATTCAGAATCAAATACCGTATTTTTCGCACCATAGGACGCACTTTCCCCCTCCTAAATAGCAAGGGAAAATGTGTGTGCGTCCTATGGAGCGAATGCAGGGGGGAGGCAGGCGAGAAAAGCCCCCAAGAGCCGCACATAAGCTTCGTGCGCTCTTGCGGGCTTTTCCCCAGGAGGGAGAAGGGACTGACTGGCCGCATCAGTCCCTTCTCCCTCCTCGGGGAAAAGCCCCCAAGAGTGGCGCCCTCTTTAAAGGCTGCGCGGCTCCTGCGGGCTTTTCTACGAGGTGGGGGAATCCCCCCACCTCCCGGAAAAGCCAGGAGAAGCCGCGCAGCCCCTTTCAGTGGCATAGCGTGGGTTATCAGCACCCGGGGCAAGGCAAGTAATTTGCGCCCCCTAACCCATGGATTTGCGCCCCCTAACCCGTGGATTTGCGCCCCCTAACCCCTGGATTTCCCTAACCCCCAGATGTTGCGCCCGGTGCGGCCGGCCCCCCCACGCTACGCCACTGGCCCCTTTAAAGAGCGTGCGGCTTCTGCGGGAGGTGGGGGAAGCTGCAGCAGATTCCCTCCTCCCGGGCTCCCTTTGAAGCGGCAATGTGGGAGGGGAGCAGCTTACACTTGTGTAAGCAGCTCCTCTCCCACTTTCCTGCTTCAAAGCAACTACGGAGGAGGGAAGGAAGGGGACCATGGATCCTCTGCTGCTGACGGCTGCAGCGGATTCCCTCCTCCGTGATTGCTTTGAAGCAGGAAAGTGGGAGTGGAGCAGCTTACACTCGTGTAAGCAGCTCCTCTCCCACTTTCCTGCTTCAAAGTGGAGGGAATCCACTGCAGTTGCGAGCAGAGGATCCATGGCTCCGCTTCCTTACCTCGAAGCAGGATGCGGGGGTGCAGGGGGGAAAGACGGCAGGAAATAGATGCCGGGCAGGAAGTCACAACCACACTTTGACCACTGAAAGTCCACCCCAGCCTCCCCAGATTTCCACTGAGACGGCCAGGCTAATCTCGATGGCCATAAGTCTGGCTCAGCATTATTAACTGGACTTAGATAAGCCATGGTTCCCCTTCCTACCCTCCTCTGAGGCTCGATTTAAAGCAGCAAAGTGGACAGGAGCCGCCCGCTTTGCTGCTTTAAATAGTTTAGTGCAACATTTTATTCAGAATATTTTTTTCCGTATTTTCCTCCTCTAAAAACTAGGTGCGCCCTATGGTCAGGTGCGCCCTATGGAGCGAAAAATACGGTAAATGACAACCACTGGGCTAGAGTTCTATGAGGATTACAGAAATAGAGAGGGGGTCAGACTGTGCCTTGGCCAAAGGCCTGGTGGAACATCTCTGTCTTACAGGCCCTGCGGAAAGATGTCAAGTCCCGCAGGGCCCTAGTCTCTTGTGATAGAAGTTTATAACATTTTGCATGGCATAGATGAAGTGGACAGAGAAATGTTTTTCCGCTCTCTCATAACACTCCAACTCGTGGACATTCAGTGAAGCAGATTGTTGGAAAATTCAGGACAGGTAAAAGAAAGAACTTCTTCATGCAGTGCATAGGCTCTCTTTTGCCTCCACAGTTGGAGGCAGTGATGCTTCTGAATATCAGATGCTGGAAACTTCGGGGGGGGGGGGAGTTCTTGTGTTCAAATTCTCTTTGAGGGTTTCCCACCGGTATCTGGTTGGCCACTGTGAAAACAGTATGCAGGACTACAAGGCCTTCACCTGCAAGTGTCCTGGAAAATCAGAGGCGTCCCATTTTTCCTGTGACAGCTCAACAGCCATTTTGGTTGCCACGATCTAGCAGAATTTTGCACCGTAATATCACCCAATGAAGAATATGCTAAATATTCACAAAAATATTTCAAATTCGCCTAGTGTAACTTATTAAATGGGTATAGTGCTTCCCACTGAAAACCTCTTAAGCAATTTACAACTAAGTTTTAAAAAAATATAATAATAATAATAATAATAATAATAATAATAATAATAATAATTTATTTATACCCCACCGCTCTGGCTGGGTTTCCCCAGCCACTCTGGGCGGCTTCCACCCAAATATTAAAATGCAATAGTCTATTAAACATTAAAAGCTTCCCTAAACAGGGCTGCCTTCAGATGTCTTCTAAAAGTCTGGTAGTTGTTTTTCTCTTTGACATCTGGTGGGAGGGCGTTCCACAGGGAGGGTGCCACTACCAAAAAGGCCTTCTGCCTGGTTCCCTATAACTTGGCTTCTCGCAGTGAAGAAACTGCCAGAAGGCCCTCGGCACTGGACCTCAGTGTCTGGGTGGAACGATGTCCGGGCAGAATACAATCCTAATATTACGAAGGACATTGAGGATAACAATGCCAAAAACTCCAGATGACTCCACTCAGTGGTTTCATGTAGTTATGGAAGCAGCCGCCCTCCTGGGTTTCACATGAAGGTCTTTCCCAGTGCTTTTTTTTCTTTTAAAAAATATTTAATGGTACTCTCATTCCATCTGAGTCTCAGGAAGCACAGTGACAGGAAATGAGGACGCCAGCAACAAAACTGATGATTCACCATGCTAGAGAATAAACTAAAAAAATTTTTTTTTAGTTTCTTCTCCCGTTAGATTCACAAAATGTTTAGGGGTATGTGTACCCCTGTGTCCCCCCAGAAAAAAAGCACTGCATATATTAATCTCTTAATTTTAACACAAAACGTTGTCGTTACTGTTGGAGGCCCAACAGGTCTTTCCTATTCTGACTTGGAGATATTGGAGATCGAACCTTTGACCTTCTGCATGCAAAACAGTTTCTCTGCCACTAAGCCCTTCACACAATAAAGTAAGAAAGCAACATGAACATGTCTAAAAGTGATGGAGGGTGGAAGAACGAAGTGCACCAAAGGCCTAAGTGGCCTCCAAAAAGGCAATACTTTAAAAGGCAAAGTCACACTACATAGCAATGTAGGCAATGGAAGCAAAAGCTGCCCTTTTTTCAGGCAATTCCATTAAATGCTCCTCAAACACCTGCCTCTACAATTGATCTGCCAAGACTGCCAGAATAACCAAAGTTATGTATTTTCCCCATCTTCCTGTTTATCACTCAGAAGCATCTGTTATCAAAGCCACAGAGACTCTGAGACTCTTGTGGGGAGAAAAAAAGAGAGAACAAAGAAAAGAAAGGTGGTTTGTGGGTTATGGGCATAGGCCGCCAAGAATCCGACTTTTGAAATTCAAAGGAAGGACAACTAAGGATATGTTATTATGATTTTGTTTTAATCACCATATATATTGGCTAGACTAAATAAGAGCTACAGAAGAGCTATATTCCTAACTTCCAAGGATGACTTTTAAAAATGTAATTTAACTTAACAATATCATAACCGTGATACTGCAGTGTTGATAAGAAGCAGGTGGGGACGTAAGTCAGCCAACGGCCAGATTCAACTCAGTAACTGCAACAGTGATAGACAGGGGCTTCCCCCTCTTCTCTATATATTATATGGCTTTGCCTGCTATAAGATGAAAGTGCTACTTATTTTATTTTATTTTATTTTATTTTATTTTATTTTATTTTATTTTATTTTATTTTATTTTATTTTATTTTATTTTATTTTATTTTATTTTATTTTATTTTATTCGGAGCAAAGGGCATCTGTCCCCACTGTGACCATCAGCTAGATTCTGAGTAAATAGAAGGGGACAGATGGGCTGGGGGTAGGGTCATGATTTGTGGGTTTATTTCTGACCTGCCTGTGTCATTGGGAGCAAAACATGATCTCCATCTTTAGAATGGGTTCAGGAAAACAAAACAAAACTTTTTTGGGGGAGGAGGGGCAAATATTAGCCAAATCAGTCTGAGGGCAGTTTGCCCTTCACTAGACTAGATGATGAGAAATGTCCCTCTTGAGGTGAAGTCTGTGGGGTCAGATCTTCATATCCACCATCCTATGTTGAATTTAGAAGCTAACAGGAGGCTAGTACAGTTGCTTTAAAATAGGGAGCATAGGATGACATCTTCATCATCTCCCAAAATTACAAAGGCATGAAGAGATCTCTGTCCCCCAGAAGATGCTTTAACTCAAATACAAGTTGTAAAAGTTCTATAGGAATTGAATCAACCACTGATTCAACAACATAGCTACATTACATGCCCTGATCCGTTAGTGCTGTAAAGGTACCCCTGCCCGTACGGGCCAGTCGTGTCCGACTCTAGGGTTGTACGCCCATCTCACTTAAGAGGCCGGGGGCCAGCGCTGTCCGGAGACACTTCCGGGTTCACGTGGCCAGCGTGACGAAGCTGCTCTGGTGAGCCAGCACCAGCGCAGCACACGGATTTATCTACTTGCACTTAAGGGTGCTTTCGAACTGCTAGGTGGGCAGGAGCTGGGACTGAAAGACGGGAGCTCACCCCGCCATGGGGATTCGAACCGCCGACCATGCAATCGGCAAGCCCTAGGTGCTGAGGTTTTACCCACAGCGCCACCCGCGTCCCATTGTTAGTGCTGTAGAGACCCACATAAGGTAGGCATGTTGTCTCCCAGCAAGAAGTAAGATGATGGGAACAGAATAACAACAACAACAACAACAACAACAACAACAACAACAACAACAACAACAACAGAATACATACAGTAGGATAGATTTTTTGAAAAGCCAACAATGAACAAGAGCAGATGAGAACCTTGTGTTGATACAATTGAATGAGGAAGTTAGATTTGTATATCTTAGCTCTGACATCCAACAATACTTCAGTACCCAAGGGATATAATTTTTATTTTTTTAATCAGTGGGTCAGAAATGTAAATGAAGTAAAGCTCTGACAGCTTTAGATCAAAGGCGGAGGAAAAGATGGGAAGTTTCTCAACAGAGTCTCTAAGGGAACAGCCAGTGTTAAGTCAGATAAACAGAATAAAAGTTAAACAAATTCACATCTCAATTTTGGACTGAATTTTGTTCTAACCGAAGAATCTGGAGGGAGTGGTAAGTAAGCCACTGTAATTAACAGGTTAAGATGGCAGCAGGCAGAGGGCTAATGTGTTTGACATTGTGGTGTCAGGTCTTGTGCCTAGTGAAAATTTTCTAGATAAGTCATGAGCTAAAGAGAAAATGCCATCAAAGGGACTTTGAACACTTTGATGGGCCCGAGAGACACAATCCTTAAATAGTTATTCAGTTACTTACTGATTGGTAATTCAGAAGAAGCAGGTTAATACGTTCTCTGAAAGAAGAATGAATTAGAGTTGGGTGACTTAAGATTAATTTCAAAACCAATCAGCTGGGAATTGGACTTGAGAGCAGTCTGGTTATTGCAGAGAGGAAGAAAGGGATTGGAGGATGCAAACTCTCATTGTGTCCAAGAATGGATAGCAAGTCATTCCTATCATTAAAAGCAAGGTTAAGAATTGTGTTCGGAGTTAACAAAGTTGACTTTCTCCTGGGAACGAAGGAGCAAAATCAAGTAAGCACAGCTTTCTTCAACCACTCTTTTGGGGTGATTGTAAATGTGGGGCAGGAGGAGCAGACCCCAAAGTCATTCGAAATGGATGGTTAAGAAAAATTTTACATTATCCATATGTATAAGAAATGCAATGCAATACAAAGCTGAACAAGAAAGCAAAAACAGTGGAATGTAGATTAATATATTTATAGAAAAGTAGATATTTATAATATGTTGGAATACAAATGCTAAGATGATGTCCCTACTCCCTTTTCTTTCTTGAGTTACCAGTTAACATTAAAAAAGCTTTTTTTCTTTAATAAAAATTAATAAGAATACCAGAACAAATGTATGATTCACAAGTCCCTGTTTTCCAACTTTGATGATGATGATGATGATGATATCCAAAGCACTGACCTTTCTCAACAAGCAACGAGCTCTGTGTAACCATTGTTATCTTCTTCAATGGGGCTGTCCCATTACAGATCATCTTTTTTTTTTAAATGTAACTAATACATCTCAGATTTTGAATAAAATTGCTGTACTAGATTATCTCACATGTCGAAGTGACTGATGTGAATAAAAATTTCCTATGTCTTATCATTTTCAAGTTATAAGGAGGATGAAAATATATATGCATGATGCAACATAGAATGATTTGAGTTGGGCAACTAAAACTGGGTGTATTAGACCCCCCCTCAAAAAAAAAAACTAAGCAATGTGGACTAAAGTCTCTTTGCTCTGCCCTCTTCATTCCTCTGCATATTCTGGGAGACCAGGGAGGAGAAGGGCAAATTGCAGCAGGAGAGGGAGATTCTTCAGCAGCCTGCCTCATCTCTGTCTCCTCCTCTCCCACTTCTGTGTCTGCACTGCCCACTGCCATAGCCTCTTCCTGCTCCCTAAACCCCGTTGCCTCTTCAGCTTCCAACACATGCTCCTCCCAGTCTGCTCCCTGTTAGGGAAAGGAGTCTTCTTACCAGGTAGAACTTTAATGATCACAGGGAGGGAACAAAGACTCCATTTCCCAGGAATGAAGGTTCTCCCAATTAAGGGTTCCACCCACTTCCTCCCTAGCCACCCACGTCACTCTCAAGTCTTGTAACCTGATCTCGCAACCACTGTGCTTTCTGTGCTGCTCTTCTTGACCTTGGGCTGAGCGGATGAACGCTTTCCAGAGACAGTGAGCCTGTTAACTCTCTCTCTCCCAGTTCTCCTCCTCTTAGCTGTTCCCCATCCAGTACTTCCCAGCTTCTGCCTTCTGAACTATGTCCCTCTGAAAACCACTGTTTCAAATCTATACTGTCCTCTTGCTCCTGGGAAAATTCAGGATCCTGATCAAGAGGAAGTGGAGGGGGAGGCTCCCACCATTTCTCCTCAGTGCAGCCCTCCTCAGAAAGACCCCTGACACTCCCTTGTTCTCCCTCTGACCACTCATCATTGTTCCATCACCAGTCCTCTGGCTCTGAGCCTGCTTCCCTTGGGGGTTCCCCAGCTGGGGCCTTCCACCTCTGCCATTCCATGATACTACAACTGCCATCATCCTGGACACTGGTCCTGCAGGCTGGGTCTGATGGGAATTGGAGTCCAAAAGCTTCTAAATGTCATTGTGTTGGCTACCCCTGCTGCACAGCAACAGGTTGATATGGAAGGAGATGGTCTTGCTTTTTGAGTTAATAGTCTCAGCATTCAAGGGCAATAGGATGAAGTGAGTTGTTAGCTTGGCAGGAATAGAGCCTGCTTATAATTTTCTGTAGCTCTTCTCCTCCAAGAGTTCTACATGCAATTTCTAAACAAACATTATCACCATCTATCACTGTTTCTCCCCATTTCTAGCCTGTCTTCTTTGGACAACAATTTTATCCCAATTTACAATATGTTGAACTTTCATTTCCTAGGTACTAAAACTGCAGAGGATAGAAGACATTTTTTAAAAAATAAAAATAAAAATCCAAAGCCAAGATTAAGCCAAAGGATTTATCCCTTGGTTTTTATACTGGGAAGGTTAAGAATAGTAAACAGAAATGTGGAGGGGGGAAAATACCTGTAAAATATGTTGGCTTCCTTTTTATGGCTACCTCATATATGCTTCTTTCAGCATGTTAATAAACTTAAACTTTCTTCTATTGTATATTAGAGCCACAATCTAGTGTATGGTCTCTGTGAGGTTGTAGCCTAAGGGTACAATATCCCAAAGGATCCTCAATAAGCAGAAATAATCACCTAATTAGGTAAGATTTTCCATTGAGGAAGACAGGCTGCCAAATGCTAATCAGTTCCAAGTTAGGATGGATGGTTCACTCTATTTCTGGTTTGTGTCCATTTCAAATGAGTCCATTCATAAATCTGTTCCATCCCACTCCCGTATCTATGTGTGCGCGCGCTGTGTGAGCGCATTATTTTAAATGTGTCCGCCCACCATGAAATAGGTATATAAATAGGATATAGGACAGCTCAGTTGGTAGAGCACAATAATCTTAATGTCAGGGCTCTGGGTTCAAACCCCACACGATCTTTGCATTGCAGGGGGTGGATTAGATGACCCTCATAATCCCTTCCAACTAAAAAATTCATTAACCTATATCTTCTGTGTGAATTTCCTTCTAAAATATGTATTTTGGTACTTTTTTGGGGGTACATTTTGTACTTCTCCCGTGGTACTTCTTTTTTTAGCTGAGAATTGGGGGTGGGGGAGAAGTTTGAAGGCAAACCAAATCACTGCATTCCAGTCTATAGGAAGTGCAAATTTGGTCAGTTTCCTTTAAAATGTATAATCCAGCACCCCCGATAGCCATCAGGGTTAGTTACCATAGTTAGTATAACATCAGAAGAGGCAGGCTCAATCGATGATGCCCAGACCAAAATCATACTGCTCTAGGTTTTGGTTAAATTCATTGGACATTTTTGGACTCTAGCAAGTAAACCAGCTTTTTCAGGATGCTATTACACTTTACCAGAATCACACATTTCCTGCCAGATTCCTCTTGCAAAGCATGTTCTCCAATAAATGAGAGCACGTGTTGCAGTGTGGGCCACCAGGCCAGGCCTCTGGTTGCCAGGCAGGTTAATAGTTGTTGCCTGGCATTGCGATTGGATAACCGGGTTGCTGGGGCAAATTGTATGTTGCAAATTGGGTGGGTGGGACCATAGTCTTTAAATATTGGTGCACTCTGGTTTCTCTTTCTCTTTGCAGAGTGCATCAGATCACCCGCCCGCCCGCCCTCTTTTCCGGTTGACCTTGCTTTGCCTGTCATGGGGTCGTCTGCCTTGGCGCAGGGGCCTAGTAGGAATTTTGTCATTTGGTGATTGGCTGTGCCATTTGGTTTTTGCCTACTACTCAGCAATTCGTCACAACTTGTAAGGTTGTGGTTAGGCATTGGTTATAATATGCTGGTGGTGGAGGGGTCAGGTTAGGCCATGCCTGCCCCTCCCATTGCGCTGAAGGGAATTCCATTAAAGGAATCCTGGGGCTTGCCACGATTTCGTCCAATCCCTGTCATGGGACCAGGGCCGCCCAATCCCTGTCATGGGAATCCTTGTCATAGGACCGGGCCGGCAAGCTTTCAGGGAGCTGCTGGGGTGAGCGGCGTGGGTCCGACGCTTAGCTCAAATGATCCCCAAGTTAGACTTTCCCTTCTACTGGCTACCGATCGGACCTCAGCATGTCAGTTCTGTCCCAGGCGGGGGGACAGATAGTCATAGCCAATGTCTAAACAACCACTCACTGATTTTGTATTTTAATAAAGTTGTGGCCAAAATAGTGCCCAAAAACCAAAACTAAATTACGTGTTATGTGTGAAGTCATTTGAGGGGTGGCCTGGGGACCTACACACGCAATTGAAACCAAGAGATTCTGCTCTGGGATTTTGGCATGATTTCAATGGAAGCAAGACTTAAAGCACATTCACAGCACATTTTTCCACCAAAGCATAATAGGAACTGTAGTTTGCTAAGGGTGCTAGGAATTACAGTTCTGTGATGGGTAAATTACAGTTCCCATGTGGGTTTGGTTTTTGTGTGGGTGCTTTAAATTTATAGTGTACTCTGTATAGAGCCTGGAAAAGGGTATTACAGACCTGGTATGGTTTCCAATTTGTCTGTGAACTGAATTTGAGGTGCTTAGGATCTGATTGCGTGGACAGGCGGAGTCCCCAGATCCCGAGCGGTCCCCCCCCCCCCGTCATGTGGAATAACGACTCAAGACAACATGCTATGGGATTAAATTGGCCACAACTTTATTAAATTTCAAATGTGGGTAGACCTTGGCTCAGGCATTGGGCATTCTCCCTCCCCAGTCCCCAGCCAGGGACCTAGGGACCATCAGGGTTATCCAGTGTGTGTGGGGGGGATGGGCGGCTCTGGAGAACATATGTTCAAGCAGAGATAGCCGTCCCCGTTACGCCGCCGCCGCAGGGGAGAGCAATGATGACCTTTCAGCGTACGGTCAAAGCCTCCCTTCAGAAACCCCTTTAATGGGGAACCCTGGTGTCGCCGCCGCAAAGAGGAAGATGGACTAAAGGATTCCGCCCAAGGCCTGATACCGCCAAAGTTGTGACGTTTTGCTACGGGAAAGGCGAAATCTGCCAATGCAGGGAAATTCCTTTCCGGCCCTTTAACAGCAACCTTAACGTAGCAGCGCATGCATACCTGTGAAGAAAAGCTAACCTGCAAAACCTGTGAAGAAAAGTTAACCTGCAAAATAAGACATTAACTGAGGGTGGGTAGGGTGGGAGAAGCTCTGGAGCCAAGTGAGGATTCCCAGGTAAGATCCTCCCTCTATTGTGTGGGCAGGTAATCCCTCCCCTACCTGGCCTGGTCTCCTTGGCAACGCTTCCCCCAGGTGGGATTGGACAACTGACTGAGGTAGGTAGAGACCTCCAGGTATCCCACCTGAGGGAAGGCAAAGCCAAGCCTATGCTGATGGGGCCACTCCAGATCCAGGGCTGCGCGCGTCCACGCAAAGGTGGCCCCCTGTTTTAAGTGGGGAGTGGTCATTATTTTAAATACTACTTTCACCTTCATGAACCTGCCCGTCATTTTGGGACATCTTCAGAGACCCTGCTCTGCATTCTATCCCTGAAATTAGGTGCTTCTGACAGGGACGTAAGACAGGGCCTTATTTGGTGTTGGCACCAAACTTATTACCAAGGCAAGTTAGATTGGTCTCTTCTGCAATGTCTTTGAGGTGGACAGCTAAGCTGTTTTTGTTCCACCAAGTTTTTATGTATTTAAATCTTGCACCCATTTTGTGCTGGTTTTTTAACCGTAACATTTTAAATTGTTGTAAAGCACTTGGTGCTCCTTACAGGCTGAAAGATGGTCTATACATGTTCCCATAAATAAATAGTATGTGGTTATCCATAGTGATGTAAGAAAATGGAAAGTAAAAATAAATCATCCCTTTGTGGCAGCCCCAAAAGCTCAGGAAATGAGAGCAAAAATGAGCACAAATGGAATGCCATAATGAGGCATATTCAAGCCAAAAATAAAATAAAATAATCAAGAGCATACTGGAAAATCCTGAGACTGAGAAAGGAAGCAGGAATATATTATATAGCCAATGAATATGTTTTAAAATGGATTTCTTCTTGGGATGTAAATGCATTTAACATGAACCACACACACTGAGCACACACTCCTTGTGACCTCTTGAATGGTAGATCTGCCTTATGAGTCAAAAAACAGCAACAAAAAAAGGTTTAATACCAAAAGGAAACTTCTGGGGACCTTTTTTATAAAATAGAGAACAGCAGGAGGGAACCCTTCTAAGAGGTGTTGCAAATGTTAAAAGGCTTATACCAACAAAGAGTTCTTGGCTGTAAGTCAGGGCATATTAGAATGCTGAAGAGCAGCGAAGAGCTTGCAAAGTTGGAGGAATATTACATGAAGGATATGCTGCATATGATTTTTTTTGGGGGGGGTTGCATTTTGCTCCTAATTGTTTTTTGTTTTTGTTTTTTTCATTTTTAATGGGTGCATCATCATTGCTTTGGTGTTTGCTTTTTATTTCCAAGTCTTTGTGGTGGGGGGAAGCAGGGTATATATTTTAAATATAATAAGGCTCTCACACATCTTGGAAATACAGAGCCCATTATGTAAGGGCCCAGAAGTAGCTGTGAGGACCGGGACATTTGCAGGGAAACCAAAATGCTTGTTTCCAAAGCTATTGCACTACCAACCTTACTGTATACTTGTGAAACATAGACCACTTAAAAACGCCATCTCCAACTCCTCAAAAGATTCCATCAATGGTGTTTCTGAAAAAAATTACACATCACTTGGGAAGACAGGCAAACTAATGGCAATGTACTGGAAGAAGCAAAGATCACCAGCGTCAAAGCAATGATTCTTCAACATCAGTTTTATTGGACTGGTCATGTTGTGCAGATGCCTGATGATCGTCTTCCAAAGCAACTACTCTATTCCGAACTTAAAAATGGAAAGCATAATGCTGGTTGTCAACAAAAGAAGTTTAAAGACTCTCTCAGGTCAAATTTTTAAAAATGTAGTATAAAGGTAAAGGTAAAGGGACCCCTGACCATTAGGTCCAATCGTGACCGACTCTGGGGTTGTGGTGCTCATCTCGCTTTATTGGCCAAGGGAGCCGGCGTACAGCTTCTGGGTCATGTAGCCAGCATGACGAAGCCGCTTCTGGTGCACCAGAGCAGTGGACGGAAACGCCATTTACCTTCCTGCCGGAGCGGTACCTATTTATCTACTTGCACTTTGACGTGCTTTCGAACTGCTAGGTGGGCAGGAGCAGGGACTGAGCAACGGGAGCTCACCCCATCATGGGGATTCGAACTACCAACCTTCTGATCGGCAAGTCCTAGGCTAGGTGGTTTAACCCACAGTGCCACAGTTTCCTGGGAGCACTCCAATAGGAGAACAGCCTTTACCAAAGGTGTCATACGCTTTGAAGATGCTCAAACTCAGGATGAAAGGGATAAACTTGCTAAGAGGAAGGTACACTTGGCAAATCCACACCATGATCAACTCCCGCCCAGTAATGAAGGTCCCCACTGTGGAAGGACGTGTGGATACAGAATTGGCCTCCACAGTCACTTACGAACTCACTGTTAAAATTGTGTTTATGGAAGACAATCATACTCAGCTATGAGGGATCACCAAAGAAGTTGCTGAACTACAGCTGCCGCAGTTCCTGGCCATTGGCCATGCTTGGCTGTCCAAAAACATTCAAAAAGTGACCTGTTGCCCACATCTGGAACCTTGTCTCCCTACCCTGGAAAAAAGCATTTGGGAAAAGACTCAGGCGGTTCCTTTCTCTCCACTGAATTACTACTGCTACAGCAGATATAAAAAAAGTGGGGAAATCCCTTTGCCAACACAGTGTTTTTAAGGTCTTTGGGATTTAATGTTACCCACATTTTCATGTAATATGTAGTTATGCCCTTAATTGCGAAATCTGCCATTTAACCAGTGCTGAAAATGAACGAGAATCCAAAACAGTCCAGGCATTAATTTCTCAAGATGAGTTATAGCTTTCCCTAATACTGCTGAATATGATTAATGCAACATCAAATGAAGATTGTTGCTACTTGCCATGGTTATTTCCTGTCCTGAGTACAGTTAGGTAAGATTACAGTCAGTTAATCCTAGTGTAAATATATATATTCAGGAAGTTTTTCACCCAGGTTCTTCATCACTACATTAAATTACAATAAATAACAACTCCATGTGGGAATATTTTTCTATTTTAACCTCAATCAGTAAAATCCACTGTGAGGATGGTGCACTTAGAACCCAAGACCAATGTCATACACTACCCTTTATATACTGCTGACACATGAAGGTACCCATGTCAAATATGTGTGAATATAAAAGAGGTTTCACTTGTTTTTTTTTAATAACAGATTCTGTGTACGCTACTGGCTTAGTCATTATTCTGTGTAGAATTTATCCTCTAAATCTCTGACACCCTCTTTTATAACAACAGCAACAGTAATAATAATACATTTCTATACTACCTTTCATTCAAAGATCACACGGTGGTTTGCAATATAAAAACATACATAAAATACCATAGAAACAAACAGAAACAAACAGATACTTTTCAAATGTATACATTTCATTAGTTTTAAAGTCAATTTAACATTTCAAAATTTGACTTCCTTCCCCCTCTTTCTGTGGTTCCTTAAATTTATTTTTAAAAAATATATTCTGCGTATACAAATTCATTTAATTTGCTTATTTAATTATCTATTTTAAATATATACTCTCCTGAAACTGTAGGTTATTACAATGACCCTGCTAATGTCTTTATCTGTTTTCAATTTATCTGTAAATATTCAATAAACCATTTCCATTCTTTTATAAAAAGTTTGCTATCTTGATTTCTTCTTCTTCCGGCAAGTTTCGCCATTTCTGCATATTCCATAAGTTTTTGTGTCCATTCTTCCTTTACTGGGACTTCTGCTTCTTTCCACTTTGGGACAAGTAACATTCTTGCTGCTGTAGTCGCATACATAAATAAATTTCTATACAATTTAGGTAGTTCTGTCCCTATAATTCCCCAAAGAAAAGCTTCCGGTTCTTTTTTTTTTTTAAATAAAAGTTATTTTGAACATCCTTTTCATTTATTGTATATCATTTGCCATAGAAACAAACAGAAACAATACACACACACACACACACACACACACACACACACACAGCAGTTTAAAAGGCCATATATTGTTGCATTAGCCAAAGACCTGTGAGAAGAGGAATGTTTTTGTCTGGTGCTTAAATATATGTAATGAAGGTGCCAGGTAAACCTCTCTGGGGAGAGAATCCAGTGAGACACAGCCACATCCCGACAGACTTTGAGGGGGCTGAAGACACCTCAGCCCTATAGTAAAGGTAAAGGACCCCTGGACGGTTAAGTCCAGTCCAAGGTGACTATGGGGTTGCGGTGTTCATCTCGCTTTCAGGCCGAGGGAGCCGGTGTTTCTCCACAGACAGCTTTCCAGGTCATGTGGCCAGCATGACTAAACCGCTTCTGGCGCAACGAGACACTGTGACAGAAACCAGAGCACAACGGAAACACTGTTTACCTTCCCGCCGCAGCAGTACCTATTTATCTACTTGCACTGGCATGCTTTCAAACTGCTAGGTGGGCAGGAGCTGGGACAGAGCAATGGGAGCTCACCCCACTGTGGGGATTCGAATTGCTGACCTTCTTATTGGCAAGCCCAAGAGGCTCAGTGGTTTAGACCACAGCGCCACCCACATCCCTTGCAAGCCCTCTAGAGATAGCGCCTGTGGGAGGTAGGAATCAGCTTCAAAAGAAACCAGCACAACCTGTGTTACCTAACAGTTTTCAGCACCCTTAAGAAACCATGGTGTGACGTTAACATATGAAAGTGCTGGAGGTGAAATAGTTAGACAGGTTATCCAATCAGGACCCAGGGGGTGGAGTCAGAGGGACTATAAAACCAGCTCTGGGAGGGGCAAAGGGGGGCGTTCGTTGGGAGTTGGGTGGTTGATTGGAGTGGGAGTGAATTGGGATAGAGTTTGGGGGTAGGTTGAGTTAGTATAGCGAAATAAGCTGAGTCAGGAATAGTTAGGGGCTAGGAAGACAAGTAAATATCCAAGAGGTGGTTTAGTGAGTGAGAGCAGGTAGCAGAAGTTATAGGTCTGGATAGGCACCCCATGATTGTAATTGACCGATACCGTTCATGAAACCGCAAGCTTGTTAAACTGCAATAAATAAACAGAAGTTTATGTTCCAATTTAACCCTGACTGGACTCGGTAATTTGCCAGGTAGGGCCTGGGTGGTGGAAGCGAGAAATAAAGTGTTGGCACAGGGATCAATAGACGGTAAAATGTTCGGGGACCTTGTGTGATCACCATACACGGTTCCCAGGATTCTTTAGGAGGAAGCCATGATGGTTATGGTGGTATCTGAGTGAGTGCTCTAAATGCATGCTGTGGAAGTGATTTCAAACAGAGGACTGTAAAATAAGGACATAAGGTAAAGGTAAAGGTACCCCTGACCATTAGGTCCAGTCGTGGCCGACTCTGGGGTTGCGGTGCTAATCTCGCTTTATTGGCCAAGGGAGCCAGCGTACAGCTTCTGGGTCATGTGCCCAGCATGACTAAGCCGCTTCTGGCGAACCAGAGCAGCGCACAGAAACGCCGTTTACCTTCCCACCAGAGCGGTACCTATTTATCTACTTGCACTTTGACGTGCTTTCGAACTGCTTGGTGGGCAGGAGCTGGGACCAAGCAATGGGAGCTCACCCCATCACAGGGATTCGAACCGCCAACCTTCTGATCGGCAAGTCCTAGGCTCTGTGGTTTAACCCACAGCGCCACCTTAAGGTGCATAAGGACATACGGCCACCCTAATGGGACAGATATATATATATATATATTTAAGTATGAAGCAAATATTACAAAAGTGCAGTTGCACAAAAAGCATCTCCCTCCAGGAAGGAACTGTGCCCAGGCCCTTTATGGAGCCCTCTCTGGTACTTGTGTGAAGTCTGGCCTGTAACCAGACTTCCTTTCTGCGGGAGAAAGTGCTTAGGTATTGAACTATATCTAAGTGGAAAGCGTTGCCTGCAGGCTCTCTGTGTGAAAGCAGTTTCCACTGAACACAGTTGTAAGGCGCACATTTGCCCCGAGTCAAATAGCAATGCGGCACTGGGGCACAACCCCACCTAGTCGACTGCAGGGAGCCCATGGAGCGAAGTCAATAGAATCTGTCTGCCTGCATTACACCCCTGATTGCACATGGCATTGGCAGAATACAGAAGAATGTTCAATTTCACATTTCAGGGCCAGAGACGTCAGCCAAGTGCATTGGACACAGAGAGTTACATAACTGTCTGGAGCCGGAGTCTGCAGGTAGCTTGTTAGGCAGAAGCAGCCCACCGTGAGAATTCTTGAGTGTTTCCGTTTAACATTACAGTTGCAAGGGCTGTTGTCAGTCTTGTTTCCGAAGAAACTTCTCCCCATATGTCAACATCACTGATCTTTCTAAATTTG
The DNA here is from genome assembly GCF_951804945.1 of Podarcis cretensis. NCBI lineage: Eukaryota > Metazoa > Chordata > Lepidosauria > Squamata > Lacertidae > Podarcis > Podarcis cretensis. Next base: position 125,786,848 of record NC_137170.1, read on the forward strand.
TTCAGTTGGATCAATATTATATCAAGGGCTATTCTGTTTTCCTATATAAATTCGGAAGAAAGGGGGCGGGGGAGACGGGGGAAGTGTCCCATGGCATCCTTCCCTTTGTGTTGGATGGTTGCCAATGCCCAGTCTCTGGGTTCTTGGGGAAAATTTCTGAATATTGTTTTGCTGAGAAGTAAAACCTTGACTTTTGGTTTATATGCACCGCTCTGATGTCTTGGAAAATTCTTCAGTTCTATCCCTAATGGAAATTGAGATAGATAGAAACATGTTCTGTGAGTCTAAAATGGATCTCTAGAGAAAAAGGGACACGTCAGGGATGCCCAATCTCTCCATTACTTTTTATATCGGTCCTGGAGGTTTTGCTGAATATGATTAGAAAGGACCAGTTGGTTAAAGGAATACAGGTCGGAGTGAAACAATATAAATTGAGAGCATTTGCAGATGATCTAGTACTTACATTACAAGAGCCTGAATCTAGTACTAAAAGGGTTTTAGAACTAATTCAAGAGTTTGGTCAAGTGGCAGGATTTAAATTGAACAAGTGTAAAACGAAGGTTTTGGAGAAAAATTTAACAATATTGGGAAAAGAAAGGTTTCAGAATGAGACAGGATTAACTGTGGTTAACAAAGTGAAATATTTGGGGATAAATATGACATCTAAAAATCTGAACCTATTCAAAGATAATTATGAGAAAACTTGGACGGAATTAAAAAAAGATTTAGAAATTTGGTCAAACATGAAGCTTTCCTTGTTGGGTCGAATTGCAGTTATAAAAATGAATGTATTGCCTAGAATGTTGTTTTTGTTTCAAACATTACAAATATTGGACAAGATGGACTGTTTCAAGAAGTGGCAGAAAGATATCTCTAAATTTGTCTGGCAGGGCAAGAAGCCTAGAATAAAATTTAAGATATTAACTGATGCGAAAGAAAGGGGCGGATTTGCCCTGCCAGACCTTAAATTATACTATGAATCAGCAGCTTTCTGCTGGCTGAAAGATTGGCTACTTCTTGAGAATACCGATATTTTGGATCTAGAAGGTTTCAATAATTTTTTTGGGTGGCATGCATATTTGTGGTACGACAAGGTTAAAGCCCATAAGGGTTTCAAAAATCATATTGTCAGGAAAGCATTATATAATGTCTGGATTAGATATAAAGATTTGTTGGAAAGTAAAACTCCGAGGTGGTTATCGCCAATGGAGGCAAAAGCCGTTTAAAAACTTAATATGGAGGTTAACTGGCCGAGATATTCGGAAGTTTTGGAGCAAGAGGGGGACAGATTGAAACTGAAAAGCTTTGAGATGCTAAAAGGGAAAGTAAGAGATTGGCTTCATTATTACCAGATAATGGAAGCTTTTAAAATAGACAGGAAAATTGGCTTCCAGGTGGAAAAATCAAAATTAGAAACTGAACTGTTAGAACCCAGCACTAAGAATTTGTCAAGAATGTATAACTTGCTGTTGAAATGGAATACACAAGATGAAATGGTTAAATCTGTAATGACTAAGTGGGCACAGGATATTGGTCATAACATTATGTTTGTTGACTGGGAAAAGTTATGGACCACTGGGATAAAATTCACGGCATGTAATGCCTTGAGAGAAAATATTATGAAAATGATATATAGGTGGTACATGACCCCAGTCAAACTTGCAAAAATCTATCATTTGCCCGATAATAAATGTTGGAAATGTAAAGAAACTGAAGGAACATTTTTTCATCTTTGGTGGACGTGCCCAAGGATCAAGGCCTTTTGGGAAATGATCTATAATGAACTGAAAAAGGTACTTAGGTACACCTTTCTTAAGAAACCAGAGGCCTTTCTCCTGGGCATAGTCGGCCAATTGGTGTTAAAGAAAGACAGAACATTTTTCATGTATGCTACAACAGCAGCAAGAATACTCATTGCGAAGTACTGGAAGACACAAGAGCTACCCACCGTGGAAGAATGGCAGATGAAGGTGATAGACTACATGAGTTTGGCAGAGATGACGAGCAGAATCCGAGACCAGGGAAGAGAGACAGCGGAAAAGGATTGGAAAAAATTTAAAGACTATTTAAAGAAATATGCAAAAATTAGTGAATGTTAGGTTGAGGCTGGAGGAAAAAATTAGGGGTTAATAGCAGTAATGGATAAGCTAAAAGAAAATGAGTGTTTTTAAAATTGAGTCAAAAATAAGGGAGGGATTTGCTAAACAATTATAGACATGAGAATGCAGGAAGGGGAGGTATGAGGAAGTCGGGAAAGTAAGGTATAAGAAATTAAGATTTGAAGTTATATGTGTTATATGTTTCTATTGTTATGTATTTCTGTTTTGTTTGTGTTGATAAAAAACTTTGTGGAAACTTTAATAAAAAAAATTATTTGCAAAAAAATAAAAAATAAAATGGATCTCTAGAACCTCACTGGAGACCTCTTGGAATCCTGAAACCCACCTATTTCATTGAAAGAAAAATAAGCTAGCCTCAATGAGCACTGGTGGTTTTGTTCCTCTGGAGAGGTTCTAGAGGGGACTTGTTTGAAAGGGGTGGGGGTGGGAGAAGGTCTACCCTCTCTTCTTCCTTTTCAGTCTCCTAGTATCACTAGATGAGGGATGTTGGAGAATTCTAACGAAAACAGAAACAGGATAAGAATTTGCCTATCTTAGCTTATTCATCCCATGTACAGATTAGAAGTCTATCTAGATTTTTTTAATCAATGTTCTCTGTAGCTGTTTCTGCTATCAGTCCACAAACGATGCATAACTCCCTATGCCCACCCCAATTTGCATTCCCCCCCCCTTTTGCACTGAAATGAACAGGGTGGAATAACATAGTGACAATGCAGTTTATGTAACTGCTTAGGTAAATTATGTAATTTTGCCACAGAGAACAATGAGATGTATAGCATAGTTTCTTGGGCAGGAGGTGAACTGTGGTGGAGTGGAAACAGTGTCTCATGGTATATTATTCTGATTCTAATTCTTATTATTTAAATTTCTATACCACCCTATACCCGCAGGTCTCAGTGTGGTTCACAAGATAAAAACACAATAAAAAACACAAAATGCATAAGAAGAAGAAGAAGAGTTTGGATTTGATATCCCACTTTACCACTACCCAAAGGAGTCTCAAAGCGGCTAACATTCTCCTTTCCCTTCCTCCCCCACAACAAACACTCTGTGAGGTGAGTGGGGCTGAGAGACTTCAGAGAAGTGTGACTGGCCCAAGGTCACCCAGCAGCTGCATGTGGAGGAGCGGAGACACGAACCCGGTTCCCCAGATTACGAGTCTACCGCTCTTAACCACTACACCACACTGGCTCCCGATAATAAAAACAACAACAACAACCCAATAATACCCCCCTCCCTGCCCCCTAAAAACATATTTTTAAAACATAACAGAATGGGAAATTATGCTTTCTTGCATCAGAATGGTGGCAAAGCTGGGCTAATTTGTGTAAACTTCCACAAGTCCCACTGCCCCATCCCACTGTGTGGCAGTAATGCCATTGCTTGGACGTCAGGTGTGCAGCGATGTCCCTTCCTGCCAGCTACTCCTGCTACTTATGTCACTGCAGAGGCTGGATTCAGGCATAAGAGTGCTGGATAAGTTTGGTTATCGATCCTAACCTATGGTTACCAGATGTCCCCGTTTCCTGGGGACAGTCCCCAGATTTATAAATCTGTCCCCAGAATGTCCCTGGATTTCATTTAATGTCCCCGGATTTGTATTTTAAGTGTTGTAGATTTATTAGTAGGGAATGAATGTTGTGTGCTTGGTTCAACGGCACAAGACATATCATATGGGGACTTCCAGCAAGGTGAAATGGCGGACACCACAGCAACGAGCAGCTCGTGTAGCAAGCCAGAGCCAACAGTGCTACCAGGCTGGCTCTGGGCTGCTGAGATTGCCGCTGCCACTGCTGAGGGGGAACCAGGGACGCCTGGCACGTCAAATGGGGGAACCACTGACTCACTCCCGTGACCCAAATTGAGCCAGGAGTGAGAGAGCCTGGCTACCCGGCTGACTGCCCAGTGGTGCTCTGGGGCCAGGAAAGTCTTGGAGCCAACATAGGGAGGAGGAGAGAAGGAATAGAGAGAAAGAGGAAGGAGAAAAATGAGGGGAGCCCCGACCTTGCCGCGCCGCTGCCGGCGCTACCACTGAGGAGGCAAGGTAGGAGAGCACCGGGAGGGCAAGGACATGTGGTTGAGCCCAGGCGCAACCCGAACCTACTCCACGGCAGCTAGAGCACCAAGAGAGCAGGCCGGGGCCCAGAGGAAGGCTGCACGACAGAGGAGACCACAGAAGAGATGGTATTACTTCTTTTTTATATATAAAAACTTGTTTTAATAACTTTTTTTTCCTCTTTTCCCAAAAAAAGTGTCCCTGGCTTCTTTGAAAAAAATATGGTAACCTTATCCTAACCTGATCTGTGGCTTTACTGACACAACAACGAATATGTTCAGGCCACGTAAGATATTATGTGAGTACAGTGGTACCTCGGGTTAAGTACTTAATTCATTCCGGAGGTCCGTTCTTAACCTGAAACTATTCTTAACCTGAAGGACCACTTTAGCTAATGGGGCCTCCTGCTGCTGCCGCACCGCCACTGCACGATTTCTGTTCTCATCCTGAACAAAGTTCTTAACCTGGGGGACTTCCAGGTTAGCGCCATCAGCGAATGGCTCCATGGAAACTGGGTCTTCCCGCTGCGGCGAAGGTCGGGACCTGCTAGAAATCCCAGGTGGAGGAAGCCTGGGAACATGGGGTTTGGCAGAGTACCAGGAGCGTCTCCCCTACTCGCGGGGAACCCCATTTTGGGGCTCTGGAGTGAAGTAGGGTGAGCGGCGCGGTGCTGCGAACTGATTGCTACTTTCACGGAGGGAAGCCGCATAGCCATTGCCGGAGAGTGCTGACTTTTTCCTGTTGACAATTGGACTCTAAACAAGTACCCGTGAGTAGAAATGGAAAATTGGATCAAGAAACATCCTAATTTGGCACCGAAGTGGGAAGGTTCAAAACAGGAAGTCTGCCTTCCGCTTTTTGTAAACAGACTGAAGCAAAAACCTTGTAAGCTAATAGCCTGGAAAATTGTTTTGTAAAGGTCAAAATTTCCTTCATTTATAACCACTAAAACCCCCTTAGAAGCAGGAGAAAAAGGGGGGGGGGATTTGACTGTTTAAGCCTGCAGGAGAGGGAGTAAAGAAAAATAAGTTTCCACCGTCTCAAACCTGGGAACGGGGGTCAGAGACAGAAATTGTTGGAGACGTCCATTGACTGTGAATGGAGCATTTTGACAGATAGCTAAAAAAGAGAAACAAACTGATTCCAATGTTGCCTTTTGCATTCTTAAGAAACAAAATATTTGAAAATTGAAAGTAACTTTCTTTTGTTGGACATGCTTTAAAAAGATGGACACAAATAGAAATTGTCTCCTCTAGAGGGAGCTTGTCAAATTGTTGCTGCAGTTTACTTGGGGACTTCACAGCTGCGAGATTAAGATCGTGGAAACAGACTGCGACCTTGAATAAAAATGTGTTTGGAAGAAGTCTTGGTGCTTGCTTTTTTGCAAGACAAGCGCCTTGTTGGAGCAGTTGCATGAGAAGATGGATTTGATGAATGAGAAGTTGGATTTGATGACTGTTGTAGTCAGGGAATGTGGACAAACAGGGAATACTGACACAGAAATCATACAGAGATCAACTCAGGAAACTGGTTCGACTGGGTAAATGCAAGGGCAGATGATAATGGAGGAGGTTGCGATTGTACCTCAAGCAATACAAATGGAGAGATCCGAGGCCCTGCAGGAGTATAAGCCGCTGTTTTGGAAGATTGAATTTGGAATGGGCCAGAGGGAGTCTGGAGCTGAGGAGGCTCTTAACTTTGGAGGGACTTTGAAATATGCTGTTAAATATTTTTTGGATTATACTGATGACTGTGGGGAGTGGGACTGTGGGGAATGGGCTGGTCTGATGAGGGGAGATTGAGATAATTATGGGTTGAAATCTCCCAGAGACCTACTCCTCAATGAGTATAAACAAGAAGAAGATCTGCAGAAGGGGCATGGAAGAGATTTAAGAGCCTCGGACATAAGACTACCAGGTTGATGGACTAGATGGAATGGACAGTAAGGACTGACATAACCCGAGACCAGGAAGAAGGGACGTTGGATGAAAATTGGAAGAGTCTATAAAGAAAAATTTTTATTTTGGGAACTAGTGTAAAATTAATGAATATTAGGGAAAATGTTGGAATGAAACTGTCTGGCTTTAGTAGAAATGATATAAGGAGTTATGTATAAATAAGCATTAAGTTTTAAGTTTTAAGGTATTTTATGGTAAGATAAGGTTAAATAAAGTAACGCAAATTGAATAACAGAATATGCTGAAAGATGGAAAGGATTTGCTGGGTTAATTAATAGGTAAGGATTTGCTGAAATTGCTAATTGAATTAGAATACAAAAAAGGGAGGTGTGAGGAGGTCAGAGAAACAAGTAAATGAAAGATAAGACATGGAAAGATTGAAGTGTTTTTAATTGTTTTTATTTTTCTGTACTTTGTATTTTTTATTTTTTTAGTTTTTACTTCTGTAACGTTTTTGAAACTTTAATAAATATTATTTTTTTAAAAAAAACAATAAAAAAACCAAAGTTCTTAACCTGAAGCACTATTTCTGGGTTAGCGGAGTCTGTAACCTGAAGTGTATGTAACCTAAAGCGTATGTAACTTGAGGTACCACTGTATCATGGCACAGACATGGACGCTGGCTGTGAGCTGGCCTCTACACCGGCAAGTGAAATGTAAAGAGCGGTATACAGTTGCAGCTATGCAAATTTGTTTCTGCTTCCCCCCTATGACCTCCTAAACCCCACCACCTATCCCTGGCTGAATATATGCAAGTCATCCAGAAAGTTAGCAATCTCAGTAACTATCTTTCAGCAACTGTAAATTTCTATATAAAAGAGCAGCACCTTGTAAATTTGTTTTAAGCACTTTTTAATGTAATTCATTGGCCAGAGGTGAATTCTGTAGCCCCTCCTACCCATCTGTTTCTTTCGTTTAATAAATCTGCCCAGTTACATAACAGCAAAACAAAGATAGGAATAGAAAGGGGGAGGGGGAATCTAATGATGTGTGCAATCTGGAACTGTTTAATTATCTGAACCCAAGATTTCAGATAAAGCTCAGTTTACAGTTTATTGCCGCATAAACAAAAGAAACAGTTTGATAGTGCAAGATATAAACCGGATGATCTGCTCATTCATGTACAGTATTTCATGCTGTGCAAAAAGAGGGTAGGCATAGTCAGTGGGCATGACCAACTTAAGCCTATCAATTTCATTACATCTGCTCTGACTAGGATCCAACCCTCTGCCTTTGTCAATCAGCTCCGCTTTAGAATGTGGGATACAAGTTTGTTTCATACTGTCAAAGTCGAGGGCTATCATCTAGCAAATAGTTAGCTGCACTTCAGTCCATTGAAATCATTTGGCTTAAATGTGCCTAATCCTCTCTTGGAATGTAGCCATTGTTTTTCATTCATTTCCCTATTCCTTCCTTTTCTGGGGATTTATGTTATGACAAGCTCCTGGCAAAACAGACCTTTGAACCATGAATCTCCCGGCACACGCGTAACAGCACAAAGAAGCAAAAACCCATTTAATTCAGTGGAGCTTTCTGCCAAGTAAGTATGCATAAGATTGCAGCTTTAACTGCTATGCTATACAAGCTTTTAATTTTTATCTTTTGGGGGGTGGGCAATTCCACTTTAATTGGGATGTGCTGATCGCCAGAGAATTTATGCTTTTGAATTATAGGTTGAGGGCACAAGGAGAAGGGGATGACAGAGGACGAGATGGTAGGACAGTATTCTTGAAGCTACTAACATGAGTTTGACCAAGCTGCAGGAGGCAGTGGAAGACAAAAGTGCCTGGCGTGCTCTGGTCCATGGGGTCACGAAGAGTCGGACATGACTAAATGACTAAACAACAACAATAACATTATTCTGATTGGCAGCTGAATCCTATACATGTGGCAAGCATCCTTTCTATGGGCACACCAATATTATTACAATGCACTTCCTGCTTCAAAGTCAAAAAGAAAGCAACTTTTAAGTTAATAAAATCTGTATGCTAATTAATTGCCGGAACCTCTAAGCAGTTTGTATAAAACATAAAATGGATGTTATGTCAATCATTTTAAATCACATGCTGACCCCCAAGCAATTCCAAATATCTATAAATTCAGCAAATAAAAATATACATTATTGCCTATCAAAAAGTATGTCAGCTTTACATACTGAGTAATCTTACTTAAACAAATAAGTGGAAACAATACAATACAGTACCTGCCTAATATCAAAGGGCGGGGAGTTCCAGAGTTTAGGTAAGGTAAAGGTAAAGGACCCCTGGATGGTTAAATCCGATCAAAGACAACTATGAGGTTATGGTGCTCATCTCACTTTCAGGCTGAAGGAGCCACTGTTTGTCCACAGACAGCTTTCCAGGTCATGTGGCCAGCATGACTAAACCGCTTCTAAAGCAACAGGACACTGTGATGGAAACCAGATCACACAGAAACACCATTTACCTTCCCGCCACAGTGCTAACTCTTTATCTACTCACACTGGTGGGCTTTTGAACTGCTAGGTTGGCAGGAGCTGGGACAGAGCAATGGGAGCTCACCCTGTTGCAGGGATTCAAACCGCCGATCTTCTGATCAACAAGCCCAAGAGGCTCAGTGGTTTAGACCACAGTGCCACCCGCATCCCTAGAGTTTAGGCACTGCCACATTGAAAGATTGGTTCCTTGCAAGTACAGAATGGACACCTGGTGGTACTTTCAAGTGTCTGTTTCAAAGATGAGATTGGCTGAGTGAGTATACATGGGGCAATGTGATCTTTTAAGTCCCAGGCTGTTAAGGGCTTTGTATATTAATAGAGGGTGGTGCTAGGGATGGGGATGGTGCTGTGGGTTAAACCACAGAGCCTAGGGCTTGCCTATCAGAAGGTTGGCGGTTCGAATCCCCATGACGGAGTGAGCTCCCGTTGCTCTGTCCCAGCTCCTGCCAACCTAGCAGTTCGGAAACACATCAAATTGCAAGTAGATAAATAGGTACTGCTCCAGCGGGAAAGTAAACGGTGTTTTCGTGCGCTGCTCTGGTTCACCAGAAGCGGCTTAGTCATGCTGGCCACATGACCTGGAAGCTGTCCGCTGGCTCCCTCGGCCAATACAGCGAGATGAGCGCCGCAACCCCAGAGTCATCCGTGACTGGACCTAATGGCCAGGGGTCTCTTTACCCTTTACCTTTATATTAATAGTAACACATTGCTTTTGACTGAGCAACAGATTAGTTGTTGTTGTTGTTTAGTTGTTTAGTTGTGTCCGACTCTTTGTGACCCCATGGACCAGAGCACGCCAGACACTCCTGTCTTCCACTGCCTCCCGCAGTTTGGTCAAACTCATGCTGGTAGCTTCGAGAACACTGTCCAACCATCTTGCCCTCTGTTGTCCCCTTCTCCTTGTGCCCTTAATCTTTCCCAACATCAGGGTCTTTTCCAGGGAGTCTTCTCTTCTCATGAGATTAGTAGTACAGCTTTAAACACCCAAGGGCACACATTGAGGACCTGAAGCCCGACTCATATATACTGTACATGAAATGTTTGAAGTAGAGTTAGGTTAGATACACACACACACACACACACACACACACACACACACACACACAAACACATTTTCCCCAACACCCATCCCCAATAGAACCAGTCAGGGTGAGATCTCCCATCACTGACAAAAGATTGGCAAGTTGATTGGCTAATGGCCCCATCATGTCACACACAGAGAATAAACAGCATTGGGAGAAGAAAACAAACAATAGGACTCAAAAGAAAAATTAATAAATCATTGTAGTTAATTGTTCTTTCCTAATACTTGTTCAAATGAAAGATGGCAGTCTTTCTGTTTTCTCTCAGCATGATCACTCCAAAGCAGATGTCCACTGCCCAAAATGAACCTACACAAACCATGCTGTGTCTGCTGATTGCACCATCAGTCTACTTCTGTTTTTAGACCAACGATGCCAAATAACAAATTTATCATCTGATCTCACACTCATCTTGGCTATCAAATGGAGATACCAGAGTGGGGTTTAAGTTCATTTTCTGAAAGAAGTATACCATTTCCAGATCAAAGTACACAGCTGCAGCTTTGAACTCTTTCTCGTTCTCTCGCTCTGCTCAGACACATCTGCTCATAGATAAAAGGTATCGATTCCTAGATGTATATTTGTCTGGTGAAACTGACAGCGCATTTTTACACTGGGGGGTTGAGGAGGAAGCATCCCAAACTCCTGAAAATGATAGTGCTAGAATTTTAAAAAGTGGACACTAATCTGAAAAACTAGATGCTCTGTACATCTCTGGAATCCAGTAACCAATTCTAGCCAGACCCAATTCAAAGTGCAGGATTAACCTTTAAAGCCCTAAAAGGGCCCAGGGACTTGAAGGAACATCTCTGCCCATGCAGAACTACTTGAACCCTAATTTGTCTTCCATGATTCTTCTCTGGGTGTCTCTGCCAAATGAGGTAGTGTAGATGACTACTAAGAAGAGACTCTTTTCTGAATGTGTTGGTACATGAGTTGTGGCTTTTGGGATGCCAAATGACAACCTTTTCAATCTTCCAGGCATTTTAAGAATGTGATCTCGCCGCTTTTTATATCTTTTGCACTGCTGTTCCTCTAGCATTGTTTTTTTTCTGTTTTGAGACTGTGCTTGGGCTGTCATGTGTATGCATTTTACATCATATGGTTTTTATGGAGATAAATCATAAGCATTGATAGGCAGCACAAAAAATAAGCAGTGACTATTGGGAGGAACATACTCCATTCGCAATCATGCTCATGCCTTGATTTTTGAAATGTTTCCTGTCTCGGAATGAACCAGGAAATTGGCTTCACTGGGACAGATGACTAAGGGGTGGAGATAAGATGGAACCTGGAAGACTTTACCAAAGCTGCTTTCTTGGCAATGCCACTCTCATGGTCAAACAATGAAAATAGAGGCTGTTATATGAAGGTCATGGAAGAGTGGTGGGATAAGGTGGTGAATCTGTCTAGAATTTCTCCTTGCTTAATGTACAGAGTAGGACACTAGTTCAGTATTCCCCATTTTGGTGCTCTCTAGCTGTTGCTGGATTCCAAATCCCATCATGTCCCACTCAGCATGGTCTCTGATGATGAGGAGAGCTGTAGTCCAGAAACATCTAGAGGGCACAAGTTTGGAGGAGGGTGGCCTAGATTAGATTCTCCATTATTTGTTGGACCAGGTAAATACATCCTGTAGCTTCCCATGAAATGTGCTTCTCTCCTAATGATCTACAATACATGCCATTTTAAATGTCACCTCAGACTTCCACAGACAATATTTGCTTTCCAGACTCCCAGCCATTATAAATATTAATGAAGCGTGTTTAGAAACCATTTTGATTAGCAATTTCATTAGCTTTGAATAGACACGCACACAAAAAAAACCTTAGTGTCAACATTAAATTTAAGTTTATCTTGCAAGCTATCATAGTTACAAAATAACATGAAGTCTTTAATTAAAAAAAGGCAACACGTTAAATGAAAACGAAAATATTGGTTATTTCTAACTCTTTGACCTATTTGTTTCACTGCAACAAAGCACGGCTAATTGGGTTACATGATATTGTGTTTGCTTCCAAAGCACACTAAATTCACCAGATTTAATACTAATAAGAAGAGTGTAGAGTGTAAATGATCAACGTGGAGAGACTAAAATGGCTGCTTACTTGAGGGCTCAAAGAATGGAGCACCTCTGTATTTATTTGTGCAGTCAAAGCCAGATTTGGAGAACTTATTAAGGTCATCTGGAATTGACTAAGGCAGGCTTCCTCAACACGGCTCTCCAGACGTTTTGAGACTACATCCCTGACCACTGGTCCTGCTAGCTAGGGATCATGGGAGTTGTAGGCCACAAACATCTGGTGGGCCGAGGTTGAGGAAGCCTGGACTAAGGCATCAAATTAAGGCTTTTAGAACAAAAAATTGATTTGATTTCTTTTAAAGTAAAAAGACATGCACACACACACACACACACACACACACGACCAGTTGACTGATACCTGTCGTTCCAGGTTCCTGCTTTTACAGGACAGCCAATCCAAAGATTGCCCTGGGGCTTTCAGAAACCTCAGACACCCAGAAAGGCTGAAGAATGCAGACAATTTGTATAAGATGATTTGCAGAATGGCAGAAAGGACACTCACCTTCACTTCCAAAGTACTCAAGAGTTTTTATAAGTGCAACATAAACCTTGCCGTCTACCCATTAGATTTTCATTGAAATGTCCTCTCCCTCTTCATCATTTCCAAATGTTTTTTGTTTTCTCAGTAACTGTTGGAGAAGGGGAGAACAAACACAGAAAGGATTTATTTATTTTTACAAAGGACTGCTGGAGATAGATACAGGGAAACTACGATTCCTACTGAATCCACTTCTAAATAATGTTGGAGACTAGTTGTGGGGAAAGTGGGGTGTTTGTGGAATCTCATGGAGAACCTCCCAGACCATTGAGTTGGAAATGGTTGTTGGTTCAAACCAGTTTGAGCAATTCAACCCACACTGTCCTCAGTGCATCCTGAAACTTACTATGGTGTGGGCAGGGTTTTCCGAACTTGGATCGCCAGCAGTTTTTGGACTACGATTCCCATCCCTGATCACTGGTCCTGCTAGCTAGGGATGATGGGAGTTGTAGGCCAAAAACTGTTGGAGACCCAAGTTTGGGAAACCCTGGTGTAGAGGATGGAGCCATAAGGTGTACTGGGAACACCTTCGTTTGTCTGTGATGGACTTTGGGACCAGTTACTATCTCTTAGTCTAAGCATCCCCATTTCTTGTCGTGAGCGTAAAGTGAGATGCCTTCATGCCAACTACTGTTAGGATTATTGGGGTTTTCTTTTTAATGAAAATGTCAGTGCAATAGATGAATAATAACGTACGGAGTTTCATTTTGGGATCCAAAAAGTGGACAAGAGATGGTGCACATATTTACAGCCACAAAAAAAACCCCCTGTTCCAGTATGGTCAATTTAACACACTCTTTTGTATTTCCCTCTGCTTCTGTGCTTAACCCAGCATGTTGACATCTCTTTAAAACCTGTGATTTTCTGAATATTTAAAACAAAGCCATGCATACTTTCCCATCAGCTTAAAAACACTGCACTATGCCAAATACACATTGTATTTCAATTAAAACAGCATGTGCTTTTCAATAGCTGCCTTTGATTTCATGCTTTTGTGGGTCTAATGCCTTTGCCTGCTGCAGCTTAATTAGAGAGTGCACAATGTTCTAACAATGAAAGACAAAAAGAGGTTGACATTAGCTAGCTTTTTATCACGTTTGTTCCTTTCCCCCCTCCCCACAACATGCCACACTGTTAACTGAAAATAAATGATTGAAATACAATTGGCCAGTTGCTGAAAAGGTGAACTAAGATTCTGTATTTGGCCTAGGAATGAAGACCGGGGCAAGGGCAGATTAAACCATGGCTACTTCTTATGAAAATAAGAGTTGCCAACTTTGCAAAGCTAAAGATAGAGGAAGTAGGGAAGGGATAACCATGGCTCAGAGATAAAGTGGATGCCTTGTGCGCATAAGGTCACAGGTTCAAGTCCCACAGTGGATTTTTAAAATTAAAGGTTTCCAGTTAGTAGAACCAGTAATGGACTCAACCTGAGGATTTGAAAAGCTGATGTCAGCTGGAGTAGAGATACCTAGCCTCAAAACTATAACTAGCACTGACTTAATATCATTTCTCCAAGCCACTATTAATAAGATCAAGCTCTGAAGCTACAAATGTTATCATCACTCAGTGCAAGTTCAAAATATTATAACAAGTTTGACTCATTTGAATTCAAATCTTCCTCAGCAGCCATCATTACTAGTGACAATTCAATGTGCATTGCATTTGTATCTGGGGATGCTTCTGGATGATGATGATGAAGAAGAAGAAGAAGAAGAAGAAGAAGAAGAAGAAGAAGAAATCTAGTTCAGTAAATAAACTCTGGAAATGCATAACCGCTTACCTTCGATATGACAGTGATCATCGCAGTTCTTTTCTGGAGGAACAAGATCTTCTCTCTCTCTCTCTCTCTCAGTTTCAGGTTAAGAATGGACCTCCAGTGAGAGCCAGTGTGGTGTAGTGGTTAAGAGCGATAGACTCGTAATCTGGTGAACCGGGTTCGTGTCTCCGCTCCTCCACATGCAGCTGCTGGGTGACCTTGGGCTAGTCACACTTCTCTGAAGTCTCTCAGCCCCACTCACCTCACAGAGTGTTTGTTGTGGGGGAGGAAGGGAAAGGAGAATGTTAGCCGCTGTGAGACTCCCTAGGGTAGTGATAAAGTGGGATATCAAATCCAAACTACTCTTCTTCTTCTCTCACTCTCATCAAATGATGAGAAGAGTCCTGACCAAAGGCCCATCTAGTCAGCATTCTTCTCCAAAAGCTATGAGAACAAACGACTGTGGAAAACTCACAAGCAGGGCATCAGGGCAACCATACCTGGAATCCAACCACATACAGAGTGCAGCTGGCTGGGGCATATAAGGCAGGGGAAAATAATCAGCTACAGAGCAGTGTGTTTAAGGAGTTTCCATTGAAATGGGAATGCCAGCTCTTTCTTGGTTCTCAAGGAGAAGCCGAGGCTTCCTGAAAGTTGCTTGGGAAAAGTGGGGAATCCACTGAGAAATGCTAGATTTCATCTCTCATCATGTCGCTGTAATCCCAAAATCTATTTTCCAAGAAGCAATAAGTTTCTCAGCATAGCACAAAAATGGTATTTCAGTGTTGGCCACACTGCACCAGGGAGAAGCCAGTATATTACAGAAGAGCAGCAAGGCATAAACAAGTTGAATGTGAATCTAATGAATGCATGGAGGATAAATTACCGATTTTCATGAAGTCTTATGGGGGCCTGTTTGCTGCAGCCTGAAACTCTGATAAACAACTTACGGCAAATACAGTCATGGTTAGAGCACAAGACTCTGAAACAAATGTGGAGGGAGAAATCAAATGTCGTTGTTTGTAAGATGCGGATGTTAAAGCCAGTTGCTTGGAGCTGAGAATTGTACAATTAAATTTTGAATGATATAGTATATCTATTTTCATTATTATTTGCAGTACTTTTTATGTCAATGCACTGATGTTTATAGTCTCCTCTTTTATTCCTCATAAGCAAAGGCACTGCCTCCCTCCCTCTTGTCTTTCCTGAAATATTATCCTTTAAATAGTTTTCTCTATGTAAACGGTATCAAATCTCTTCCTTTATTCATTGCCATTTGTACATCATAAGAATCCTGCTGGATCAAGAAAAAGTCCATCTCGTCTGGCAGCCTGTTCTCACAGTGGGAAGCCCCCAGCAGAATCTGAGTGCATTTTCAATCCGCTCCCTTGTGATTCCCAGAAACTGGTATTCAGAGGCATAATGCCTCTGACAGAGGAGGTAGAATACTGCCATTGTGGCTAGTCATGGTTGATAGACTTAACCTCACATCCAGGTTGGTGGATTGTTATGTATTCAGTGGTCTGTGTTTGCCTGAGCTTGAGTCTGGACTAAGGATTCTGAGCCCTTGCGTTCTGATTTGATACATGATAGCCAATCACAGAACAATTCAGGATTTGGGCTTCTGCCACTGGCCCTTAAACTCTGAGTTATGATTCACAGCTTGGAAGTTTAGATAGCCAATCACGTTGGGAGTGGGAGTGGCCCAGGCCTTCCGAAATGTATATAAGCAGTTGCTTTGCCACTGTTGTCCAGTTCTGTTAGTTCAATAAAGGTTATTGCTGTTATCACTATGTCTTGTCTTGTGGGAACCCACCTACACTTCAAACATCACTACATCCAGTGCTTTTTTTCCCTCCTGGGAGTTCTTTTGTCTCTCCCTCTCTCTCTCTTTAGAACATTTTCACATTCATTTCTCTTTATAGGAGGACGTAGTGGGACTTAGTATTAAGTAAGCATGCATGAGGTAACTGACTACATCTAGCATTTAATTTTCATAGTCTTTAAATAGTTTAAGATAGTTTAGCAGATTCTATAGTTTAAGATGTGGGACGCGGGTGGCGCTGTGGGTAAAAGCCTCAGCGCCTAGGGCTTGCCGATCGAAAGGTCGACGGTTCGAATCCCTGCGGCGGGGTGCGCTCCCGCTGCTCGGTCCCAGCGCCTGCCAATCTAGCAGTTCGAAAGCACCCCCGGGTGCAAGTAGATAAATAGGGACCGCTTACCAGCGGGAAGGTAAACGGCGTTTCCGTGTGCGGCTCTGGCTCGCCAGAGCAGCGATGTCACGCTGGCCACGTGACCCGGAAGTGTCTCCGGACAGCGCTGGCCCCTGGCCTCTTAAGTGAGATGGGCGCACAACCCCAGAGTCTGTCAAGACTGGCCCGTACGGGCAGGGGTACCTTTACCTTTATAGTTTAAGATGTACATACTTTCTTGACTTTTAAGGCCTTCCGCATTCTCATGACGGTTCTTTTTTTAATCACATTTTAGTGTATGTATGAAAATAGCTGTGAAAACTTCCCCTTGTTGTTGGAATGGCAAAAATAATCTTCGCCTGTTTTCAGGTGGGAACTCTGCAGTAAGGATGATGATAGCTGCAAGCATCATCTTTTCTTCAAAATGTGTCTATTATAATACTAAACTCTGTAGTAAATAAATGACAACAAATGATTTCTAACTCTATTTGGAATAATAAAAAGCCAAGGCTGAGGGCAAAAAAAAAAAGTCAGTTGATGAAAAGAAAAGAGGAGGCCATCAGTTCCAAATTTAAATGTAATATATGTTGCCGAAGTAGCTAATCAGCTTAAAGCTCGGATACTGAAGCAATGTGATGGTATATCATTATTTTAGCAAAATTTGATGGATGACACTTTGCATAAATGATTATGGGGGAAATTATAAGAGCACGGGGAGTTAAAGAAAACCTGGGGCTATTATAAAATTAATAGAATCATAGAATTATTGAGCTGGAAGGAATATCGAGGTTCATCTAGCCCAAACCTCTGAATTTGTCAGGAATCAGACTGAAGGAGCCCCCTTTCCCTCTGCACAAGGGCCTGATCCTGAGGCTTCTCTGTAGCAGGAGAATAGTATCAACCTAGAGCAATGGTTCGCGGAAGGACACAGTTCAGGAACTGACAGTTGGGCTGAGCTGGGAGAAGAGCAACCAAGGGGAGAGGAACAGAAAGAGAGAGAGCTGGCTGAATCTCCCTCGCTAGAAAGTATGCATCCATGAGCCTGAGAGCCAGGCATCTGGATAGGGTAGCCTCTCAGAAGGCCCAGTGGTGGAGGGATCACGTGGTGAGGAGATGGGAAGACGGAGTTAACTAGAGGGAAGTGGGAGAAACTCAATTGGGAGTACCTGCACAGTGAGAATCGACACTGAGGATTTGTGTTGTGTTCAATAAACCTCTCTGTTGCTGCAAAAGACTGCTTTCACTTTGTGCTGCTATCTACAGAGAGGGGCAAGGTAAGCCTTGTCTGGCAACCTGACAGAATTTCAGGAATCTCAACTAAAGCATCCATGACAGATTACCATCCAGCCTCTGCTTAAAAACCTCCAGTAGTCCACAACCTCCTGAGAAGTCGTGGACTAACCCAAGCTTAGGACATCTTTTCCCCAAGGTGTCTTGTAAGATTTCCCCTTGATATGTTATTCCTGCCTAGTGCCATTTCCAACAAACCGACATAAACAACTCCAAGCATCAACTAACAAAAGGTAATCTTTAAGTCACTGAGGGAAATGCAAAAGAAAACTCCTCAGCCAGGGTGGCCAATTAAGGTTGGGAGAAAAAATAATCATTTCTGGCCCTGTCAGCTGGTGACCCAAATAGCCTAGTGAGACTATAATAGCAAGGGTGGATGGGTGGGGTGTTTGGTAGGGACAAAATAGCCCCAAGCACACATGAGTGTAGCCCCCACATCCCCATCACAAGATCCTGTGGGATGCTACCACCCAACTAGATCCTGTGAGAGGTAATTGGGGTGCAAAAAGACTTTGAAGCTGGATTTGGAATTGTTGGTCCCATAATATTAAGAGCAGTGCTCGAGATTTTATCGATTTTGCTGAAATACTGTTTGTTTGTTTGAGAGAGAGAAACTGTTACACTGTGTTGTGACTAAAGAAGAGTAGAAGCAACGCTGAGATCTAACCCCCTAAATCAAGGTCCAATGTTGAATTTTGCACATCCATATTCTTAGTGGGGCACCAGTATGAGTTTTGATATAAAAAGTCAAGGCTGCTGCCGTCCTCTCCCGTCTCTCTCAGTTGGCCTAGATGAATCATGTTCTTTGCTTATATCCAAAGAAAGCAACTGAACTGGGCATTTGTTACTGAGCTGTCTTTATTTTCTGCTCACATCTGTCAAATCAATGCGCTTCTTTTCTCTGAGATTCGCTGTGTCTTAAAATCAATATAGCCAGGTAAAGTGGTGAGACGCTATTTTCACAGCTGCCATGAGACACTAAACTCAATTAATAAACCCTTTTGCCACTTCTAATCCCGACAGGAAAAGTGGCAGTCATGATTATGCAAATGTGCTTTCTCTTCTTACTGAAGTGTTTGTATACCTACTATAGCAATAAGAACCCAGTTTTAAGCATAAACTCTGGAGAGGAACAACAGAAGAACAATGGGGGAATTAAGAATTAAGGAGGAATACTTTCTGGTCCTATCCTAACCAACAGGAATCCAGAGTGGATGTGGGGCTTCAGCTAGAAAGAATAATTTATGGACAAAGCAATGCCAGCCTGGAAGTGCTCAGGCACCTCTGCCATACCCCCAGATGGGGACTATTGACGTGACAAAGGACTGAAGGTTACAAAGAGGCTTGGACCCAGCCTTCCCCAACCTGATGTCCTCCAGATGTTTTATTTTTAGCTATTTTATTTACCAAAAATTATATACTCCTCAACTGGAAAAAAACAACCTTCAACAACATTTAAAAGCTTCACAAAAATGCAAAATGAAACATTGATATTATCAATAAAATACGTTAAAAACAAGTATTTTAAAACATGTAATATGGTTAAAATCAACAGTAGTTGTAAAGAAATAATAATAAAAATATGCAACCACTACATTCCCCAACAAGTGTTATTAGGAAATATAGTGGCCCTGCGCCCATGTATATTTTTACCCTCTATGAATTTGTTTAACCCCCTTTTATGGCTGCTAAAATTTATGTCTTGAGGTAGCAAATGCCATAGTTTAACTATGTGAATTATACAAAATGAATATCCCACTAGTTTTAAAAGCAGGATGCTTTTCATTTCCTGCAGGAAAGGATTATCTAGACCCTTAACTATAAAGTACAGGAACCAGAAATCTATTCATTAGGTGCAAGGCTGGAAACATAAAGGCATCCCCTTCTATCACATTTGTTAACATAACGATGCTGTTGCACACTGCCTCCAGCCAGACCAGAACCATCAAAATTTTGACTAAAGCAAAATTTGAAACACAGTTGGGTGTTATCTTTGCACACGCACAAACAAACAAACGAACAAACACACACACACAACCATGTAGTTATTTCTTCATGTTACCTTAGTAACATGAAGTTATTAACTGATTGAATGAATACTATTTATTTGCAAAGCTGAAACCATTACAAAGTTAGTAACCATCATTTAAGTCTGTCGGGAATTGTTAGAAGACCCCTATACCCCTCACAGATTTACAATTTTCAGAACTCCCCAGGAAGAGAGATTGACTGTCAAACAACTCTAGAAACTCCCAGGATTCCTTGGGGTGAACCCATGACTGCTTAAAGTGGTATAATAATGCTTTAAATGTACAGTGGATATGGGGCCTTATTATTATTATTTATCTTAAAAGAAAAGCATTAGTAAGGCTATAGTCTAAATGGGAAATAATCTGCATAAGTTGTTTTAGGTACGATATAAAATATATGGCTGGGAGAGATATTGCATATATATCTTTGTTTGGGAATACCAGTTATATCAGCATCATCTGATACATCATGACTCCATCTTCTCCTCAGGGAGACAAAAACCGAGGAGCTAATGAGACAGAACAAAAACATGCCCAGGTGCCACAGGAAGCTGTCAGAACAATGAAGATCCTATATCATTATAATTGGGCTTGTGAAGTTTGTGTGTTGTGTAAGGGAATACATAGCCCTAGTCAGTTTATTTATATACTGCATTTCCCACAAATACGTGGTGCTCAAAGCACGTCACAGAAAGCTGGCAATTTAAATGCCACCTAGAGCCTTGGGCATGAGGCAACTAAAAAGATAATAAAGGAATAAGAACTAATACAGTAATAGCGCTATAGCCTTCTTGCAAAGCAGAAAGGCACCGTATCACTGCAACGTAACGTCGTAGCTCAACAGTTAACCAGTTCATTTAAAGACCTCCTCATTTAGCTCATGGGAATGCAAACCACCACCACCTGCCCTATACTGGATGCACAGTAATATATATTTTTCCATTGTGTGTATGCCCACTTCTGCACAGATCATCTCGTACTTGATTGAATTTGAGAGCCCCAAGGTGCATCTCAAGAAACTAGGTATACACATGATTGAATGGGGGCTAGCACTATAAAATACAGGTTGCATTGCCATTTTCGTTGCCAGCCTTCAAGTCTCTGACTTATGTAAGGACTCTCTCTGACTTACGTAAGGACTTATAAATCCACTCTTACATGGCAAAAACAGATCTATTGGCATTGACTTGGAACTCTTGTATAATTCAACTGAGTGATATATTTATCGCAATATTCAAATCAGATTAAGGGACATGGAAAAACAAAACGTTGAGTCAGCTGTAAATAAAATGTGCACCCCCAAGTTCTATGGTTTAAATACAACAGATAACAGGGTCACTTATATCTCAAAATTAACAATTCCAGTCCAGTGCAGGGCCTTTATGTTAGCCTGACTGAACGTTTTCCCCTCAGCTTTTGTCAAGGGCAGATATTCAAACATCCTGAGAAAAGGTAGACATTACAGATGTTCTTTGAATGTGCCAGACAATGTAGAACATATTCTTTTCTACAATCCATTGTACAACTAGCTACACAAACGCATGCTATCCACTTTTTGGGGTAGTCTAATATCACGACACAAATGAAAATATCAGATTCTATCTGTCTGACAATAACCCGGAAGTGACTGCAAGGGTGACCAAGTTTTTATCAATAATATCTCCCGGTGTGGTGAATGGCACTATTTAGCAGGAAGAAACTCCAATGAAAATCCTTGCTATTATGTATTTTTATGAGGCTGTTTATTTGTATATATTTTAATTCTTTATATACAGGTGTTTTATGATGGCCTATTGTTGTATTGCCTAATAAAGCTTTGGTGAAGTAGGGGTTGGTAATATTCAACATAAGACCTGGGGAGATAAAGACGCAGCAAAGCTGGGTTTGTAGGCATGACCGATCAGCTGATTGGCAGTACCTGTAAAGCTCTGTGCCTTTGCAAGCACTGATAATCAGCTGGTTGTTCATGCCTAACAGTGCACCTTCAAAGGAGCCTCCTGCTATAAACATTTCTTAAAATATAAACTCTGAAACAGAAAAGGTGAAACATGAGTTCTCCTCAAATGCCTGGCCAAATAGGTTAAGTTTTAATTAACATTCCAAAGGTTAGCAAAGGGAACAGTGTTCCATAATTATGGCTTCACCACAGAAAAGACCCTGCCCTCTAAATGCCTCGCTCACAGATGAGACTTAGGGTACAGTGTCGCTTGTGCAGGTTCTCTGCTATTCACTTGTGTTCCTTTGGTGGTGAGAGAGGTTGGGGTTGGCCTAGGGTGTGGTTGTTTGTTTGTGACTGGCTGTGGTGATCTTTGTTTTCATGTGTGATCATTTTGCATCAGGTTAGCCAGATTGATTTGTATGCTGTTGGTGGATTCTTGTTGTTGTCTTGTTGGGCTGTGTATGTGATAAAAGGGAGTCATACCTGGGTAAAGGCGTCTTCTTCCATTTGTCCCCATGTCAGTTTCAGTTTATTGGTTAATTTTTCTAGTAAAGCTGTTTCCCATACTATTTGGTACCATACCATTGGTCCATGCTTACTCCTGACAAGTCTCTCCAATGTCTGGTTATGATGTTTCTGGCTGCTGAAAGTAGGTGGGTTATGAGTTCTTTGTGATTTAAATGGGCATTATTGTCTTGGAAGATGTTTAGTAGGGCCAATTCTGGGGTAATTTCTAATACTTGTTTAGTTATTTTCCATAATTCTTGTATGGCTGTTGTCCACCACATGTGGAGGTATGTGCCTGTGGAGGTGCACCCTCTCCAGCATTTTGGTGAGGTTCCTGGGCATATCAGCACTAGTTTTCTTGGTGTTAGGTACCACCTGTAGGTGAGTTTCAGAGTGAGTTCTTTTCTTTTTGTTCATCTGACACAAAACCCCACATATATCGAGTAACATAGAAACATTGACACCCGACCCCACCCCACTCACCTTTTCCCCCTCCACCTCTTACCCCTTTTCTTCCTAATATCTCAACAAATGAAACTGATCTGTAAAAAATGTTACTTGAAAAAGAGAGAGAGAGACATTGCACATACTTTTGTAAAAGAAGAAAATCTTTAATAAAAATACATTTAAAAAAAGACTTGGGGTACAGTGCCATCAGTGGGTAGAGGGATTGCACATGTATTGGTTACTTTTTAAAAGGCAGTTGATGAGACATTGAGGGGACCTTTCTGAAGAAAGTTAGAACACAAACTGTGGAGGCAGCGCTAATGCTCTGGCACTTGGCAGGCAGGACAATTGCAAGGGATGCTTAAACACTCAGTCACTGTTGCTAAGCATTCAGAAGAAGGAAGGTTGATCGCCCTCTATGAGACTCAAGAAGGGCCCCTCTCAGAGGAGCATAAAAAGCAGGAGAAGCTGAATGGAGGGTACCGCAGCATGTTTTCTCATGTCCACATGAGCCAGCTTATAAACCTTGGATTCCTTCCCTCTCTGATTGGCCAGTCGGCCTGCACATCTTCCTGGGTATGGTCCAGCTTGAAGGTGAGAGAGGCATTGTGCTGAATTGTGAATAATTTTTAGAACTGTGGAGAAAGTGATGTAAATTATTACCTCAAGTGGCTAAGCATGCTTAACTCTGACTGTGTTGCACTGTTCACGCTGGTGGTAGCAATCTGAGATGGGCATAATCATGCCTTACTTCTGTGTTGTTGTCTAGTGGTCATTCCAAACCAGATTATACTATTTGTAACAACAGTGAATCTTCAAAACATGCTGAGTTATAGTCAGGTGACTCCCATCCTGTTACAGGGATCAATCTCCCTGCCCTGTTAAAATTGCATAGACTAGGACCCCATGCAAGGGATGTGTGTTGGTTGTAAAGGATTTGTTGCCGTGTGATCGACTCCACACCCAGCAAAACAAAAACAGTGATGTGCTGAATACGAAGGACTAAAAAAGTTATCGGTAGAAGCCTAATGAAAGCTGACAGTAATCAAGTTCCTCTTAAATGTTTGTTTATTGCTAGGGACAACTCTAGCCGTTCCTAATCAAACAGAAGTAACATCCATCATTGACATGTTGGAGCTTTGTGAATATCACAGATCAGCTATGGGTTTTAAGGACTCTCAAGTGTAAATGTCATCTAGTGGAATATTTAGAAGGAAAGTTGCAGCAGTAACAGCTAAAAGAGAATACTGGACAAATCTTATTGAAAGATGGAGGACATAGTTCTTCTTTATTATACAGCAAATGGCACAGGAAGTAAGAGATTTGCCAAAAATAACAGACAGCTCCCAATTATTACATAATGGACAGCATGTGGCTTATGTAGATCTGGATAGAGTTTCTCTGAGGAGAGCCACTGTGCTGTAGCAGTTATGGTGTACATAGCCAGGGCTCCCCCCCCCCCAAAGTTGGAACTTACCAGAACTCAATTCCAGCACCTCTCAGGTGGGCGTCATTGCCATTATAAGAGAACAAGGGAGACATTCATGGTGGATTCTGGCACCTCTTTTTCTGGAAAAATAGCCCTGTACATAGCCATGAGGTGGACTAAGACAGTTGCCTCAGGTGGCAGAATGCGGTGGGGCAGTGTCCCCATAGACAGTCACCCCACCACCGCTGGAGAGGTGAGGAGAAGCAGCGGCTTCTAGCTAGATTTCACCAGAAGCCATCACCAGGTGATCCTGGTGAGCAAGGCTTTGGCGGGGCAGCAGAGTGGGCACTTTCCCATTTCTCATCACGTGGTGAAATGGGATGAACCACCTCAGCACATATATCTTTTCTGTGTGAGGAGAGGCCAATCAGTGCCACTAGAGATTCCTGTGAATGCTTTTGCAAAGTTCTACAACGCCTACAATTGTTAGCACCTACAATGCCTTTTGTCCCTGCATTGGAAAGAGATGCTTTCCTATGCTTCAACTTAAGAAATAAATATGCAGATAACTCTGGAGTAGAATGCTACCATCATCTGATAACAAGAAGGAAGTTCAATATAAAATAACAGGAAGTGAGGTTCAAAATCCTTGATAGTATGTAATCCCAATGAAGTTCCATCAAATACATTCCAAACTACAGTCAGGCTGTTGTTTCTTTCTGACAAGGTTGTCACCAGAGTCCTGCACCTTTGATTGGAACCCACGACTAACAGCTGAAATTATATCTCATTTTCCCAATTTGTCAAGCAGCTCAAAACACTTGAAGGCCCCCCAAAATATGACCTTTTCCCATTTATAGTATAGAGTTAAAGCCCATTAAAGTTTCTTTAGCAACCCTTTAACTCATCAGTTCTCAAGGGTCATGGCTTCAGTCAGTTGCAAGGATGGAGATATTGGGCCTCCAAACGCCATTGGACTCCAGCTCCCAGTTTGCTGGTGTCCAGGGCTGCGCAGGGGGTCTGTGGGAAGGAGGGAAACGGACGGAGTATGCATGCACATTCAACTGCCTAATGGCATCTGTGTCACCCAGGGGATCGCAGGTGCAGAGATAAGAGGAGTTGTTCCATTGTCTGGAGAGGTCACTTCCTGGTTCACATGGAGAAGACATTTTCAACAGAGCCCAGTGACAGAAGCACACAGCTGTATTAAGGCAGCACCGGGTGTTGAAATTTTGTGCCCTTAACAATTTTGCACCTGGGGCAACCGCCCCTGTGCCCCCCATGCTACGCCACTGCTAGCTCCCATCAGTCTCAGCCAGCATGGCCAGTGTTCATGAATGAGAGAAGCTGTAGTCCCATCCTTACATTATCCTCCACCAGGGCCAAGGCCTTCTCAGTGATGGCTCCGACCTGGTAGAATGCTCTGTCCCCTTGAGACCAGGGCCCTGCAGGATTTAACTTCCTTCCGTAGGGCCTGTAAGACAGAGCTATTCCGCCTGGCTTTCAATTTGAACCTGGCCTGATCTTTTGTTCCCCTTCCTTCCCTCCCCCTCCCCTTTTTTGTGAAGACTGCCTGCTCTGGGATCCCACAGCTGGTTCTCCCCTGGTCTCCTCGCTGGCCCAAGTGGGACTAATTTAGCCAGCTAGCCCTGGTGATCATCTAATGTTTATTGGATGGATTTACCCCCTAAATTGATTGTTGATGTTATTGTTATTTACGCTTTATACCATATTTTATGCTGTTTTTGTAGCATCAATTAAGTGTTTTAAATTTGTTGTTAGCTACCCTGAGCTCGGTTTTCTGAACTGGGAAGGGTGGGTATATACAGTGGTACCTCGCAAGACGAATGCCTCGCAAGACGAAAAACGCGCAAGACGAAAGAGTTTTCCGTTTTTTGAGTCGTTCCGCAAGACAAATTTCCCTATGGGCTTGCTTTGCAAGACGAAACATCTTGCGAGTTCTTGCGAGTTTGTTTCCTTTTTCTTAAAGCCGCCAAGCCGTTAATAGCCGCTAAGCCGTTAATAGCCGCTAAGCCGCTAATAGCCGTGCTTTGCAAGACGAAAAAACCGCAAGACGAAGAGACTCACGGAACGGATTAATTTCATCTTGCGAGGCACCACTGTATATATATATAAATTTATTATTTATTATTAGAATGTGTTGAACTTCAGAGAAGTACACTGAAGTCAATTGTCTATATATTTTCTTTGGCTACTAGTAAGTGATGTTGTTCCCGTTTCACTTTGCTGTACAGAGGACTTCTTGCATTTCTTATGCATAGGTAAAAGGTAAAGGTACCCCTGCCCGTACGGGCCAGTCTTGACAGACTCTGGGGTTGTGCGCCCATCTCACTTAAGAGGCCAGGGGCCAGCGCTGCCCGGAGACACTTCCGGGTCACGTGGCCAGCGTGACATCGCTGCTCTGGTGAGCCAGAGCCGCACACGGAAACGTCGTTTACCTTCCCGCTGGTAAGCGGTCCCTATTTATCTACTTGCACCCGGAGGTGCTTTCGAACTGCTAGGTTGGCAGGCGCTGGGACCGAGCAGCGGGAGCGCACCCCGCCGCAGGGATTCGAACTGCCGACCTTTCGATCGGCAAGCCCTAGGTGCTGAGGCTTTAACCCACAGCGCCACCTGCGTCCCTATTTCTTATGCATACCCTCCAACATTTCTCCAATGAAAATAAGGACATCCTCAGGAAAAGGAGGACATTCTGGAACCAAACCAGAAACCAGGACGGCTTCTGTAAATCCAGGACTGTCGTTGGAAAATGGGAACACTTGAGGGTCTGCTTGTGACTTACCAGTCTGAGTGCAGTCAAACACCTATGTCCTGTGGCCTTCCAGGGGCTTGCCAAATTTTCTGTTTTTGCCGTTCTGGATAGGCATGAAAACCAGGAAGTTTACTGGATTGCTCACTGTCTTATCTAAGCTGTCTGCCACATGGTTGATGGACTGCATTTGGCTTCGAAGAAAAATGTGCAGGCTTGGTTTACAGGAAGAGCAAGTCAGATCTGGAGAGAGGGAAGGGAAATGGTGAACAAAAGCCAGCTGGTAAGGCCTGCTCTCTGGTTTAGTTGCCCATGCTTTGTCAGAAGTACAGAAAGGAGAGAGGTTTTTGTTTTTTTTTCCCTTCTCTCTGCTTCCCCACACTGCCATGCAGAAGCGATAGAAGTGGCAGGCACAGTTCTCTGTCCTCCGCTGAATTAAACAGACTGCTGGTTTGGGAGCCATATCAAGCCCAGCCACTACTCTGAGCATTTTGTAAATAAACAGAGGCATTTAGGATAATTAGATGCTGTCTAAGGAAATTGGGGGGAAAAGGAAACTCATTTAGAAAACCATTTGCTATGGCACATAAAACATGCTACACAAGTGTGGTTCGGAGCGATTTTGCCGCAGAAGAGCACATGCCCCAGTGTTCCTGAACAATAACAATTATTCAACAGCAGCTTTGTTTGTTCCTTCCGAAGTTCTGCTCCAATGGCATTCCTGTTGTTCACAATGCAGTTTTACCACATCATAAAAAACGATT
This sequence comes from Podarcis cretensis, assembly GCF_951804945.1. Taxonomy (NCBI): domain Eukaryota; kingdom Metazoa; phylum Chordata; class Lepidosauria; order Squamata; family Lacertidae; genus Podarcis; species Podarcis cretensis. The sequence continues at coordinate 125,814,288 of NC_137170.1, forward strand.
ACCTACTTAACAAGAAATCTTCCATTATGAATCTCAGCGCATAAGTATGTATTGTTTTGCTTGCCCCTACTGACCTACCATTTCTGCCTTTTTATTTTTTATTTTTAAAAGAAAGAAACCCCAATCTTCAGAGCAATGAAGAGAAAGCATGTGCTTAGGCAATGCATATTCTATGAGAGGAATGAGGATTATGGTATTTCAAATGCAAGAGGGAAGTTTGAGGCAGCATGAGGTATGCTTGCAAAATATAGCAAATAAAACAGAGGTGGTTGAGGCAGGCCTTGGTCTGCTGCTGTGAAGTTTTTTATTTCTCTTAATGGGTGGGGTATAAATAATAAAATTATTATTATTATTATTATTATTATTATTCCTTCTAAAAACCCTGATCCACTTGTCTCTCCAGAAGGTGAGTGAGGTTGCAGTTCTGTATGCACAACTGACCTGAGTTTAGGGATTTTGGGGAATTTTTAAAAATTGTAATATGAGCAGAAATTTCTGGTATTCCTTTAGTCATCCCATTATGTGGAACAACAGTCAACCCAGTGAATACCACTCAGTCTGTGAAAATACATCATCTCTCTCCCGCCCTTTTAAATTGAATTGAAATGAAATGGTCTCTGCGTTGAAATGAAAGTGGTGGAAATAATGACATCATTAATTTAATTCGCCACTTATGTAAATTATGCAAATAATTACATATATTGCATTAGGTAGAATACAGTGAGATGGATAACACAGTATTTGGTGGAAATGGAACTGCAGTAGAACGGAAACAGCACTGATTGTGATGAAGACAGGTCAGAAATGTTAAAAGCAGCACACATTTTAATAAGCTCATAAAATAAAACCACACAACTAACCAAGATCAAGTTTAGCAAGTCAGCAGCAGCTAAACACAATGCAACGGGAGGGATTTTTAAATAATAATTTTCAATATGATTATGATTATTAATTTTTATTCATATCCCACACTTCATCCCAAATGCTTACGTATTATCTTCCTATGCAGCAAATATAGGTTCCAAGTATATTTTCTAGTTTAATTACTTATAAAATCTAATTTGTCTCCTTATACTTATTGGATGACATCCAATGTTAGTCATGCTCAAGGAAGACCCATTGAAATAAGTGGAATTGTGTAATTTAAGTCAATTGATTTCAATGGGTCTACTTGAAGCATGACTTTCTGAAATAGCACCCAATGGGTTATATTCCACAAACCTTTACTCCGAGTAGACCCATTGAAATTAATGGATCTAAGTTAGTCATGGTCTTTGATTACAGTGGGTCTACTTTGAGTAAAAATCAGCTGCATACAGCAAATGTCACAATTTTTTTACCAGATCTGGATATGGAAACGTAAGACAGATAAGTTCACAGAAACACCCTCAAGTATAATTCATAATTTAGCCTAAGTTTTGCATCTTAGGCTGGGAACCCATAGACTGCCACCAGCCTTGGTAAACCCTTTTCTTAGGTTGTGTTTTGCTCAAATCTCAGCTTCATAGAATCCGCAGAGGACCAGGTGTGTTTGAGAACAAGACCGGAAAACTAAAAACATTGCCATCTCCCTTTTGGTGTATGACTAGAAGGAAACAAAGAATTGTGTGTTTTAAAAAAGAGGGGTTCTTTGAAATTGGTGGTTTATTTGAATTTTAACCCCCCCCCCAAAGCATCTGCTTGTCATGAGAAAGAGGGATTTTCAGAAATATTATCTGGGTAGTAAACAAATGGGTATGTCCAAAAGTTGAAATGTGACTTGTAAGTTTATTTTGGCCCTCCGACTAAGCTTAGGCAAACATGAGCTCACCTTTGAGGCTTCAAAATCACCACAGCTTGCAAACTCTGTTGTTATTTTTCAACTTCTAACTGCAATTTGATCCTCTATATAAAGCTCTAACAATAGGATCCTCCCTCTCTTTCTTCATGTGTTGATAGCAATCGCAGAAAATAACAACTTGGCACAAGGGAATACAGTATGGCGGATAATTTGGCAGGAAAAGAATTACAAACTTGACTTCTGACGCTCAGGGGCAGCAAGTGCCCTTGCCTACAGCATATAAGCAAAGCAGAGACTCTTGAAAAGCACTTGATTTTCTTTTGGCTTGCAGACCGAGTTTTGTTTTCCTGTTCATCCTCTAATTCTCACGAGGGTTCAATGTAGCAGTTCTTCTACAATCTCCAAGGCAGGAAAGTCAAACTCTAACCAAATATTTTGCTGCACTTGCGAGTTTTAAAAGCCCTTCTATTTACACTCGCCCTAATTTTCCTACAGGGGAATAATAGACTGTCTTACCAGTGACAGAAACCTCTAGAGGAGAATGTCTGCTCGTTTACATAGCGCAAGGATCAAGTCACTGCAGCCATGTCAGCCTGGTAGAAGAATGCTGTTGCCTGTGCATTGAGAAGCATGAGTTGGGGAGAATGAAACTGGTGTGCTCTGAAACACTTGCATGGTTTAGGTGGCCAGTGATATCCTGTATGCTATAGGACTTTCAATAAGACACATCGGAGACCAGATCTGGGTTTACACACATTTCATGTAACATTTATGTAACATTTATTTCATATAGGCAAGTATACATTAATACATTGGTACCAAGAGGTTAGGGACATGTGTGGCACTGTGGTCTGAACCACAGAGCCTAGGGCTTGCTGATCAGAAGGTCGGTGGTTCAAATCCCATGATGGGGTGAGCTCCCATTGTTCGATCCCAGCTCCTGCCAATCTAGCAGTTCGAAAGCACACTAGTGCAAGTAGATAAATAGGTACCACTCCGGCGGGAAGGTAACCAAGGTTTCCGTGTGCTGCTCTGGTTCGCCAGAAGCGGCTTAGTCATGCTGGCCATATGACCCAGAAACTGTCTGTGGACAAACGCCAGCTCCCTCAGCCAGTAAAGCGAGATGAGCGCCGCAACCCCAGAAACGTCCGCGACTGGACCTATCGGTCAGGGGTACCTTTACCATTACCTTTTTCCAAGAGGTGCAAACACTCACACATTCACACAAATACTCACACAAGGCCCTTCACGTGGGTTGATCAAGCCTCACGTAAGAGCTGTGGGTGTTGGGTTGTAGCGCTGGTCCCGGCGACATTGAGGGTAAGCAGAGTGCCCTTTTTATAGTCTTCTTCCCCCTTGACATCTATGGGCTGGCTTTTAGAATGACTGAGCTTCCACCACTCTCCTCCTGTTCTCCTTCTGGACCACCATGTCACCTTTGCTGTTGTACCTCAGAAATATGTACAACGTGTTTCAGGCCTTTATCATCCATCCGTGGCCCACCACCAGTTCCTCCTTGTCTTTGTTCTTTTCAGAGGATATTTATTACTGTTGTTCATCGCCAGTTCCGTCCTGTTTTTATCCGGGGATTTTTGCATCAGGGTTGTTTTTTTTTTTTTTGCTTTCATTAAGCAAAACCAATGTTCTTTGGGACACAGTTATATGTTTCTCCTTGATAAAACCAGTTTCTCGCTTCGCCTGCCAGCATATCATGCTTTGCGAATTCGCCGTCTTCTTTGGACCTAACATTCATACATGACATTTGCTCCTAGACTCAAGCCAAGGTGTTGGTTTGGACTTTGAATGCCTAGCCAGAAGCTGCTCCCTGCGTGGGGTGGAGGTAGGATGCTAAATTCTCAGCAAGTACATCGTTGCTGCTTACTTGAAGGAAGAGGAGGAAGGGGAGAGGTGGAGAAGTAGTTACAGTGTAAATACATGATTCATTCTTTGCATGATGATCCAGAGCCCCAGGTAACAAGACTCTCCCAAACCTGCACTTCTTTGCATGTCATATGTGAACCTTCAAGCTTCAGCTAGCTAATCCTCAAGTTCTCCAGTCTGAACTACGTGGGATCCTTAAATTTGGTCTCTCTACAGTTTCAAGTCATCAGTTTTAAAATGATTAGATGTTAACAGCAAAATCAGAGTTCCATTACCATCATTCTTCATTGATAAAACGTAGCATAGCCATATATTGATATCTTAATTTTAACATAAAATGTTGTTGTTGCTATAGGAGACCCAACAGGTTTCCTCCTTCCTGTCCTGTCTCCACCCCCTGTATCTGCCTCCCTGAATCTGCTCCAGAGCACTTTGGGACCCTCCAGAACAGATTTTGTTGTCTAGAGGGGAGATACAGGAGGAGCAGTGCTGGATTTATGTGTAAGATAAACAAGCTATAGCTTAGGGCCCCACTCTCTTGGGGGCCCCAAAAAAATTTAAAGGAAAAAAAACCTGGGTGTACATTTCCAAAATATAAGATAAAAAACAAATAAAATAAAGCCTACATACAGCAACAGTGTTTTGTGGTTTTAGATACCTATTAGGTCCATAAATTACCATATAGCATATATTCAACACAAAAAACAGCGACAATTTGTTGTTGACAAAGGACAGCTGGACATATGAAGGGCCCCATTGCCTTCAGTAGCTTAGGGCCTCATCAAACCTAAATCCGGCTCTGGCGTAGGAAGAGGAAGCAAGAAACCTGAAGTCCTGTTACGGAAGTGGATTTCCGCTGCACAAATAGGCAGACATCATTGAATATCAACCGATATTATTGTTGTTCTTAGCAAAACTCCTGACTGCATAAGAGAATGGTGACTATTTATGCCCATGTGCAAGGGCCTCTAAGAACCCAGTTAGCCTGCAACAAAAATCTAGAGAACGAATGAACAGCACTTTCCATAGTTTTCCTAATGCATGCTGTGCGAGGTCTGTTACTGCCTCTTTCAAGAGGATCTCGTGGACTGGTAAAAAAAGAAAAAAGTGCAGAGACATTTCTCACACTTTGGTTTATTAACACATATTGTTGATCAAATCTGTTACCCCTCGCATCAAGATAATCCCAAGTGGAATCTCTCTCTCTCTTTTTTTATATAGTATGTGTTGTTCTGTGCTGTTACTTTATATAGTAAGTTCCATTCTGCTGTTACCATGGTCGTCCTTCCCTTCGATGAGCATTTTGCTTTTCTTCACTGTCTTCAAACTCCCCGTGCTTAACTTTTACAGCTCTACGCCTTCTGTTCCTAACTGTTTCTTCTTCTTTGAGACCCCTACCTTCTATGTCTCTCACATTCTAAATGGTTCCGCCCCCCTGCTCCTTTCCCAGAGAAAACCCGCTCTTGAGTGCTAAATTGGAGCAAATATTAATATTTTTTTAAAATTTCATATTTATTAAGATTTTTGAATACAAATGCATAAATAAAAATTACTTATATCATAACATAGTTTCTTCTCTTCTTTGGACTCCCTCACATCTCCCGCACCCACTTACATCGTAGAAAATTTTTTCCAAGCAAATTACCCACTTGTTTACAGTATTTATCTCCGCTCATTTAGATAAAGTCTAACAATTCTCCAAAAAAAAAAAAAATTAAAAAAAATTATATTTTCCTTATTTCTCACTTATCATCAAGATCAAATCTAATTCAATGGTAGGCAGTTATTTATGATCTAGCATCCTTCTTAGCATTCAACCAAATTACAGTATTTCTGTAAATAAGTCTTAAATTTCCCCCAGTCCTCCTCAACCCTCTCTTCTCCCAGGTCTCGGATCCTGCCAGTCATCTCGGCCAGTTGCATATAGTCCATCAGCTGCATCTGCCACTCTTCCAGTGTGGGTAGATCTTGAGTTTTCCAATTCTTAGCGATGAGTATCCTTGCTGCCGTTGTTGCATACATAAAAAATGTTCGGTCCTTCTTTAACACCTTCTGGCCGACAATACCCAGAAGGAAGGCCTCTGGTTTCTTAGTAAAGGTATACCTAAATACCTTCTTCAGCTCATTATATATCATTTCCCAGAAGGCCTTCACTTTAGGGCAGGTCCACCAGAGGTGAAAGAATGTTCCTTCATGTTCTTTGCATTTCCAACATTTATTATCAGACAAATGGTATATTTTGGCAAGTTTAACTGGGGTCATGTACCATCTATATATCATTTTCATTACATTTTCCTTCAGAGCATTACATGCTGTGAAGTTCAGCCCAGTGGTCCACAACCTTTCCCAGTCCTCAAACATAATATTATGCCCAATGTCCTGAGCCCACTTTATCATAACCGATTTAACCATTTCATCTTGTGTATTCCATTTCAACAGCAAGTTATACATTAAAACAGCGACAATTTGTTGTTGACAAAGGACAGCTGGACATATGAAGGGCCCCATTGCCTTCAGTAGCTTAGGGCCTCATCAAACCTAAATCCGGCTCTGGCGTAGGAAGAGGAAGCAAGAAACCTGAAGTCCTGTTACGGAAGTGGATTTCCGCTGCACAAATAGGCAGACATCATTGAATATCAACCGATATTATTGTTGTTCTTAGCAAAACTCCTGACTGCATAAGAGAATGGTGACTATTTATGCCCATGTGCAAGGGCCTCTAAGAACCCAGTTAGCCTGCAACAAAAATCTAGAGAACGAATGAACAGCACTTTCCATAGTTTTCCTAATGCATGTTGTGCGAGGTCTGTTACTGCCTCTTTCAAGAGGATCTCGTGGACTGGTAAAAAAAAGAAAAAAGTGCAGAGACATTTCTCACACTTTGGTTTATTAACACATATTGTTGATCAAATCTGTTACCCCTCGCATCAAGATAATCCCAAGTGGAATCTCTCTCTCTCTTTTTTATATAGTATGTGTTGTTCTGTGCTGTTACTTTATATAGTAAGTTCCATTCTGCTGTTACCATGGTCGTCCTTCCCTTCGATGAGCATTTTGCTTTTCTTCACTGTCTTCAAACTCCCCGTGCTTAACTTTTACAGCTCTACGCCTTCTGTTCCTAACTGTTTCTTCTTCTTTGAGACCCCTACCTTCTATGTCTCTCACATTCTAAATGGTTCCGCCCCCCTGCTCCTTTCCCAGAGAAAACCCGCTCTTGAGTGCTAAATTGGAGCAAATATTAATCCAGAGAAAACCCGAATTTCTGTTTGCTCCAAATGATGCTAAGGAACAGGGGTCCCATCCCCCCGGAGGAAAGTAGTGGGAAAAGAGGAAGTATGGCTAAACCCTCGGTGTAAGGCTCAGTGGGAGGCGGGTAGTGCTGTGGTCTAAATTCCCAAGTTTCTTGGGCTTGCTGATCAGAAGGTCGGTGGTTCGAATCTGTGCAACGGGGTGAGCTCCCGTTGCTCTGTCCCAGCTTCTGCCAACCTAGCAGTTTGAAAGCACACCAGTGCACCTAGATAAATAGGTACTGCTGTGGCAGGAAGGTAAATGGGGTCCTGTTTTGTCAGAAGTGGTTTAGTCATGCTGGCCACATGACCCAAAAAGCTGCCTGTGGACAAACGCTGGCTCCCTCGGCCTGAGGAAAGATGAACGCCATACCCTATCTGAAGAAGTGTGCATGCACACAAAAGCTCATACCAATAACAAACTTAGTTGATCTCTAAGGTGCTACTGGAAGGAATTTTTTTTTATTATTTTGTTTCAGCCATACCCCATAGTCACCTTGGCCTGGACTTAACTGTCCAGGGGTACTTTACCTTTTACCTTTACCATAAGGCTCAGTATTCCTATGCCTGGAAAATCTCCCATTTGACATAATTTCATAGTAAAGTTTGGCTTTGGTTTTGTTTTGAGCTTCTGTAGCCTCAGCCTTATACCAATAGACCCTCTTTTACCCTTCCCCACCTCTGCCACATCCATGTAACATAAATTAAGTCTTAATATTAATCAGATTTTAAATGCAGATATCTGCAAATTGATATATATATATATTTAAAAGACATGAAAACAAACAAACAAAGTTAATCTGCAAATGGCAGTTCCCTTCTCTACTTAGGGATTTATTGCCATGCTTAATGCAGAGAACAAAAGAGATAATGGGAGATCAATTTGCAAGGCAAAGAGCATCTCCTGGGAGACAAGAGTTGGGGTCAAGTTATCTGAGCCTAGGCTAGGAAATTAAAGACAGGGGCTTGGAACTGCAGGATGAGAAAATCCCTCTTAACAGGGAACAGTGGGAATGTTAGCTCTGAGAGGGAATAAAGGGTAAAGGGACCCCTGACCATTAGGTCCAGTCGTGGCCGACTCTGGGGTTGCGGCGCTCATCTCGCTTTATTGGCCAAGGGAGCTGGCGTACAGCTTCCGGGTCATGTGGCCAGCATGACTAAGCCGCTTCTGGCGAACCAGAGCAGCGCAAGGAAATGCCGTTTACCTTCCCACCAGAGTGGTACCTATTTATCTGCTTGCACTTTGATGTGCTTTCGAACTGCTAGGCTGGCAGGAGCAGGGACCAAGCAACGGGAGCTCATCCCATCGCAGGGATTCGAACCCCCGACCGTCTGATCGGCAAGTCCTAGGCTCTGTGGTTTAACCCACAGAGCCACCCGCATCCCCCTGTGAGGGAATAGGGGTCTTCTAACAATGCTCAAGACCCTTAACAAGCTATGGAGTTTCCCGAATGCTTTGGGGGGGGGGAGCCATGACAATTTAAAATGTCATGGTCCTGCTTTTAATGTGTGGTGCAGATGTGGCCTTTGGGGCACTTGTCACCACTGCTAGCTTTCAAAAATAAATGACCACCCTTGTTCTTCTTAGAAATTAATGCACTGCCATATTATTATGCCAAATACCTATATCCCTGACTCATGAAGAATGGGTCTCTCGGCAACAGCAGCTTTCTCTGAGCAGAATGTTCTGCTCTCCATGCCAAGAGACCCAAATCCTAAGGGACAGAGAAGTCATTTGTGCTTGTTTGTGCAAAGTTATTCGTGAGCTCTCACTGTAGTCATGTGCGCAGGAGGGAAACAAAACCCTTGAAAATGCAACAGCCAAAATAACATATCCAGGAGTTTTATCTAGCTCATGCACAAGGTTATCTCTGAAGACATGTTCTTAAGTGCTGAACTCCCAAGGAAGCCAGGAGCTTCTGTTCTTTGCCATCTTCATAGCATCTTTGCAATGCCTCTTGCCTTCTTTCCTCAGGGGAATTTCAGATCTCCTGAGCAGCAGAATGGGCAAGAGTGATCCAAATTCCAAATTCCAATAACATTTCAATGGGCTTCAAAGAGATTGCACGCTTCAGCCTTTTTCTGCTGTATGTACCACATTCCCAAAACTTTGAGGGGATGGGGGATATCCACTTTTTTAAGTTCCTTAAGCAAAGGCAGAAGACATCTCCTTTTAAAAAATTGGCTGTATTTTTAAGCAACAATTTCTTACTCAAATGCTCTTACATCTGCATGGAGCCCTCTGTTTCCTGAGGTAAGTTCAGGAGAGGGAATTGTTTTGGGAGCAGAATGGGCCCACTAAAAAATAAAGCAGTGGTTAGAGATGGACAGGTATGTTCAATTTTGGCTTGTCTCATGTGTGCTTTTAAAAAGTGTTTTTATCACTACCACTTTATGCTCTTGATGTTATGTTCTCAGTCTGGATCATAGCCCCACACTGGTTTCCTGCCGAAAATCACTTCCATTCATAAATTTCCACCAAAAGCAACATCATGCTCAAAGCGGCTTACAAAGAGAGCTGGAATACATCTAGAAAAATCAAGCATTACAAGAACAATTTCACAAGAACATAATAAAAACAACATAATGGGGAATATAACATGCAATGAACAAGAAGATTTCAGTGATATAACTATAGCAAGATTTCATTTACAACTTTACACCTCCTGGCAGCAGCAAAAATGATAAGGGAGCTTCACAGTTTTACCTTGGTTCGAGAGGCACTTCTCCCATGATGTTACTCACTTTCTCGCCAGCTGCTGTTTGCCAGAAAAGTTACAGCTATACAGGAATTGAAACACTGGAGACAAATAGCAGCTGCTGGTGGTGCTTTCAAAATTTACCCTCCCTTTCCAAGGAACATCTGGAAGTGCACTTTAATGATCCCAGCTGTTCACTATCAGCTGTGATGTCAGGCTGGGAAGGTGGGCCTGGTTTTAGGCAAAGAGCCTTGTGTGCTAAATTAAGCCCTGTGTTGGGCCTAAATAGACTCTGGTCCTGATGTTCCATATCCCTGTAGTAAGCTATGGGAGACAATAGATGGCACTTTCTTCAGGGGTGTTAAAACCTGGTGCTAGTCCTTGTAGAGATGGATTGTGGATTAAATATGCAAATATGACACTAACTAGTCTGTGAAGCTGTTTTAGCAGAGTAAAAACACTTACATGCTTTTGCAGCTTGCAAGAAGCTAGGAATTAGGCAATTACATCCTTATTCCTATTTATTTGTGGTCTGCTGACCTTCCCCCTCTCTATCCCTGTTGCTAACAATGAATCACACGTTTTAGTAGGGTGGGGGGGATGTTTCCTTACATTTCAATGCAGGCAGCAAATATATCAAAGTAGTATGTAGATAAAAATGCATCTTATTTACAAAATAGGTTTCCAAAATAAGCAGATCCCAGACATGTGTACCTGCTCACATCGCTGGCTTGAAAGGGAGAGAGAGAGACTGAGGGAAGGAGGAAGGAGGAAAAGATTAAGATCCCTTGTCCTATTTCCCACCACAGAAAGTATGGGATAGGATTTCACACAGATCTATTTTCTCATGTGCTTATTTAGCATGTGCAGGACATGTGCAGATTCCCCCACATGTCCTACCTCTTTTGCTCTGATCGAGTGGGGAGGGTAGACATGCACAGAGGCACTTAAGGAACATGCATGCTGCTTTGGTACTGCTTGAACACAGTCAACGACGTGCATATATCTGCATATCTGTGAGTAACCAACAATCATCTGTACTTCCATTCTGCAGAAATTATCAAGGCAGTTTGTCATAATGCTGTTGGTGGTGATGGTGTTTTCAGCTCTGGCAATGCCTTCTCTGTCCCCATTTGCAGGCCCTGAGTTAAAATATCCCATCCCACTTCTCCCCAATATTTTTTTTGGGGGGAGGGGGACGACGACGATGACGACTCAGTGCTGCCCAAGTGGGCAATGTGCAAAATGCCTAATTAAGAAAAAGGGACAGAGGGGAAACCCTGCTATGCCACAAAGAAAAAACAGCCTACCGTTGCCTGCAAACTTCTTTAGATGGGGTCTCTTGTCTTTGTAAAGTATTTTATGGTTGCCCGTAACAACCCCTTTGCTCCAGCAATTAATTTTCTTAATTGCAGTCACTGCTGTTCATCAGCATTATTTATAACAGTCAAAAGGTGGCTAAGCCGCCTCCAAATACAGGATGTCAGCGTGTTCTCTGCCCTCTCCTGTCTCCAAATCCACCTTTTTGTCTTTTTCTGATTTTCACCCCTATATATTTGTGTGTGTGTGTGTGTGTGTGTGTGTGTGTGTGTGTGTGTATTTCCAGAAGCAATTTAAGCCTGGTGGGTTCTCCCCACCCCACCCCAAAAAAGCTATGTGTGCTGGAATTTTATTTAAGTTCTGAGTCACTGCTTCTTTAATAGAAAATGTTAGTGACAAGTACACCTGTACACAATTTTAGGTAATGCCATTAGCTAGAGCTGTGACAATGGCAAGCATGTAATATCCTAAGGCAAATAGCTTTGTATGTTCTTTTTCTATGTCACACTCGGTAATGACATTTTAGATCAGTGTGAAGGTCTCCACAGGGGATCCCACTGATAACTACTTTTGACAAGTAGTAATAACAGAAGTTTAGTCCAAGCATGAAATGAATGACTCATGCTGCCGCTGCCAGGATTACTAGTAGTGGACTGCAGGGACACTGCTGCTGCTACACCATCCTTCCTTTCAGAGGTAGTGAGTTTTCCTTCAATCATCTTCCTGTGTGGGCGAACCCAATAGGCACTCTTTGAATAGTGTCATCAGAGCACACAATGGAAATTCAAGGAAGGCATTCAGCAAGGAGGACAATTTCTTGTAAACTAGCAAGAGAGATTGCTAATCTGGAAGTCCACCACATCACCCTGGTGGACCACACAATTCTGCCAGGTGGTAAAGTATGAAATGGTAATATCAGCCATCTGTTATGTGGGATGACTTGGGGATAGCTCACTTTTACAGTGGATTAGCTCATTTATGGTCATCAACCAAAACAAGCAAGGCAAACATGTTTGAAACTAGGGATGGGGAACTTCAGGCTTGGAGACCAAATGGGGCCTTCAGGGACTGGACGGATGATGGGGAGTGGTGGATGGCACCAGGTGGGGAACCCACTAGGGAAGCCTCAGAAGAGGAAAGCTCAGAGCCCGGGGAATGGTGGCGGAACACTAAGGACAGGTCAGAGGGTGAAGGGGGGAAGAAGGGTTAGAGGCTGAAGAAGCAACAGGCTTTAGTGAGCAAGAAGAGTCAGGTGCAGAAAGCAGTGCAGACTCTGCAGATGAAACAGAGGAGGAGCGGACAGAGTCTGGAGAAGCAGCCAGCTGGGGAGGAGGAGGAGACTTAGTGGGAAGTAGAGGGTGGAGACCTTCAGTCCTAGCAACTGCTCATTGGGAGCAAGTTCAGCTGGGCAGTATTGCCAAGCTATAAGCTGTTTCACTGAATAAAGAATTAAAATACACTGCTGAACACCTTGTGTGCTGAGCTACATCAGAGCCAGCGCTGACGCCCAAGCTCTTGGTAAGCAAAGATTTGATTGTCATGTTGGTCAAAAAGCGTTTGGGTTGGCGCAATGCTCAAATGACCAGTCAAATAATTGCAATTGGCTGGTTAATATTTGCTAAATATTGTATGAGAACGAGAATGCCTCTGTGTAGGTGGCAGTATATGTACACATACACACACACACAAAAAAAAAAAATCTCATGGAGGTGTCCTTTGTTAGCAAGGTCAGGAATGTGAGCTGCTTGTTTCCCAGGCCTGTAGCAGCCAGGGGCAACCTTAAAAAGGTAAAGGTACCCCTGACCATTAGGTACAGTTGTGGACAACTCTGGGGTTGCACACTCATTTCACTCTATAGGCCAAGGGAGCCGGCATTTGTCCACAGGCAGCTTCCGGGCCATGTGGCCAGCATGACTGGCGAACCAGAGCAGTGCACAGAAACACCTATATATCTACTTGCACTGACATGCTTTCGAACTGCTAGATGGGCAGGAGCTGGGACTGAACAATGGGAGCTCACCCCGTCGTGGGGATTCGAACCGCCAACCTTCTAATCAGCAAGCCCTAGGCTCTGTGGTTTAGACCACAGCGCCACCCGTGTCCCTGGGGCAACCTTAGCAGTGTTAATTTTAGCAAATCACCTCCAGATATCTAGAGCAGAGATCTGAATCACCATCTCAGGATGCTGTTGATGGACCATTATGACTTCAGTTCCTACACACTTAATCTACAATAATTACGAAACAAAAACAAAAAAGGCAACCACTCCAAAGAAATTGAGTTGTGGATCAAAAGGTTAGCAGCAACTACATATGGGGAAAAACACAATTTGGTAAGGGAAATAATCAAAGCAATCCAGCAGCTTAGAGTAACAGGAAGTTGATTATCAAAAACATCATTAGCTGTAACTTACTGCTATAACTGAATAGTGAAATATACCTTTAAGGGAAAGTGTATGTTAATTGGGGGCTGCTCAGGAAAGTGAGTGCCTAATTGAACTGGCAGGAGCAAACTATAAAATATATCACAAGTCCCCCCCGCCCTTTTTTCCCTTTTTTTTTTTAGCTGACATTTTAAATTAGTGTTACATTGTAAATGTTGTCTTTTTAGTGGTGAAACTTGCATATCAGGCTCCTGCCAACTCAATTAGTCACTCGCTTTCATGAGCTGCTCCCAATTAACACTCTGGTTTTTAAAAGAAATATCCCACCAACCAATTAACAAAGTGTAATATGGGTAATTATTGCTGGGATTGCTAGCAACTTATACCTAATTTTTTTGGGAGGAGGGTAAAAAGTAGGATGGAGGGTGAAGTTATTTAGTCCTGTTCCCGCTGAAGGATGTTATGTATTTTCTAATTGTGCACATTTTTCTAAGATATAGGCAATATTTGTTTAAAAGACAACAAAGGCAACAACATTTTTTTTTTTTTGATGATTCTGCTGAAAAATGTTATGGCTGGAGCCCCAATTTTTGTCCTAAGAAAATTCCCATGTACAATAGTTTTCCTTAGCACCAGCCTGTCAAAAACTGCTCTTCAGTTAGTTCACTTTTGTCAGTCTCCCGGTTTTCTTTGTAAAGAGGCCCAGCTGGCAGGTGAAGTGTAAGAGCCCACCTGGAACCCTAGTTAGCTGCTCCTAGTCAGATCAGGTAATGGATGGACCATTGCTCTGATTTTGTATCAGGCAACTTCATTTAGTTTTAGGGGAGGAACCAAAGCTCATGAATAAAGGTAAAGGTAAAGGGACCCCTGACTATTAGGTCCAGCCGTGGCCGACTCTGGGGTTGCGGTGCTCATCTCGCTTTATTGGCCGAGGGAGCTGGTGTACAGCTTCCAGGTCATGTGGCCAGCATGACTAAGCCGCTTCTGGCAAACCAGAGCAGTGCACGGAAACGCCGTTTACCTTCCCACCGGAACGGTAACTATTTATCTAGTTGCACTTTGACGTGCTTTCGAACTGCTAGGTTGGCAGGAGCAGGGACTGAGCAACGGGTGCTTACCCCATCGCGGGGATTCGAACTGCTGACCTTCTGATCGGCAAGTCCTAGGCTCTGTGGTTTAACCCAGCTCATGAATAGGATCATAGAATTGTAGAGTTGGAAGGGACCCCCAAGGGTCTAACCCCCTGTAAACTCAGGTAAAGCATCCATAGAGTAGAGCATGTGATCAACATTATATACCGTACTTTTCCATGTATAAGACGAGGTTGGGTTTTGTTTTGTTTTTTTTGTTTTTTTTTACTGTAAGGGGAAGAAATGGAAGCAGTGAGAGATTTTACTTTTTTGGGTTCCATGATCACTGCAGATGGTGAGAGCAGTCATGAAATTAAAAGACGCCTGCTTCTTGGGAGAAAAGCAATGACAAACCTAGACAGTATCTTAAAAAGCAGAGACATCACCTTGTCAACAAAGGTCCATATAGTTAAAGCTATTGTTTTCCCAGTAGTGATGTATGGAAGGGAGAGCTGGACCATAAAGAAGGCTGATTGCCGAAGAATTGATGCTTTTGAATTATGGTGCTGGAGGAGACTCTTGAGAGTCCCATGGACTGCAAGAAGATCAAACCTATCCATTCTTAAGGAAATCAGCCCTGAGTGCTCACTGGAAGGACAGATCCTGAAGCTGAGGCTCCAATACTTTGGACACCTCATGAGAAGAGAATCATAGAATCATAGAGTTGGAAGAGACCACAAGGGCCATCGAGTCCAACCCCCTGCCAAGCAGGAAACACCATCACAGCACTCCTGACATATGGTTGTCAAGCCTCTGCTTAAAGATCTCCAAAGAAGGAGACTCCACCACACTCCTTGGCAGCAAATTCCACTGTCAAACAGCTCCTACTGTCAGGAAGTTCTTCCTAATGTTTAGGTGGAATCTTCTTTCTTGTAGTTTGGAACCATTGCTCCGTGTCCGCTTCTCTGGAGCAGCAGAAAACAACCTTTCTCCCTCCTCTATGTGACATCCTTTTATATATTTGAACATGGCTATCATATCACCCCTTAACCTCCTCTTCTCCAGGCTAAACATGCCCAGCTCCCTTAGCTGTTCCTCTTAAGGCATTGTTTCCAGGCCTTTGACCATTTTGGTTGCCCTCCTCTGGACACGTTCCAGTTTGTCAGTGTCTTTCTTGAACTGTGGTGCCCAGAACTGGACACAGTACTCCAGGTGAGGTCTGACCAGAGCAGAATACAGTGGCACTATTACTTCCTTTGATCTAGATGCTATACTCCTATTGATGCAGCCCAGAATTGCATTGGCTTTTTTAGCTGCTGCGTCACACTGTTGGCTCATGTCAAGTTTGTGGTCAACCAAGACTCCTAGATCCTTTTCACATGTTCTGCTCTCAAGCCAGGTGTCACCCATCTTGTATTTGTGCTTCTCATTTTTTTTGCCAAGTGCAATACTTTACATTTCTCCCTGTTAAAATTCATCTTGTTTGTTTCGGCCCAGTTCTCTAATCTGTCAAGGTCGTTTTGAAGTGTGATCCTGTCCTCTGGGGTGTTAGCCACCCCTCCCAGTTTGGTGTCATCCGCAAATTTGATCAGGATGCCCTTGAGTCCATCATCCAAGTCGTTGATAAAGATGTTGAATAAGACTGGGCCCAAGACAGAACCCTGTGGCACCCCACTAGTCACTCTTCTCCAGGATGAAGAGGAACCATTGATGAGCACCCTTTGGGTGCCAGTTACAAATCTACTGAGTGGTAGCATAGTCAAGGCCACATTTTACCAGCTTCTTTACAAGAATACCATGGGGCACCTTGTCAAATGCCTTGCTGAAATCAAGGTAGGCTACATCCACTGCGTTCCCTTCATCTACCAGGGTTGTAATTCTGTCAAAAAATGAGATCAGTTTAGTTTGACATGACTTAATTTTTCAGAAATCCATGCTGACTATTGGTGATCACAGCATTCCTTTCTAGGTGCTCACAGACTGTTTGCTTAATGATCTGCTCCAGAATCTTCCCTGAAGACTCCCTGGAAAAGACCCTGATGTTGTGAAAGAGGGAGGGCACAAGGAGAAGGGGACGACAGAGGACGAGATGGTTGGACAGTGTTCTCGAAGCTACCAACATGAGTTTGATCAAACTGCGGGAGGCAGTGGAAGATAGGAGTGCCTGGCATGTTCTGGTCCATGGGGTCACAAAGAGTTGGACACGACTAAACAACAACAGTGTTTAAAAACTGGGGGTGTCTTATACTCTGATAGTGGGTGGGGCGATGGGTGATTGGTTGCAGCCATGAGCTGCAGATTGTCATTGGTGATTTGGTGTATGATTGGCGGCTCTGGGAAGGGGTGGTTTGTATTGTCTGATGCTGGGGTAAACGGGTGTGTGATTGGTTGCTGTGTCAAGAGCTGCTGTTGATTGGCTGCCACTGCGGGAATTGAGCTTATGGTTTCCTGCCGCTATTGGGCAGATGCTTGTTGCTGACACGAGTATTTTTCAGTGAGTGGCGCTAGCAATTGCAACCCTTGGGTTAGTGATTTACTGCATTCCACGGAGCCTAGGGCTTGCCGATCAGAAGGTTGGTGGTTTGAATCCCCGCCATGGGGTGAGCTCCCATTGCTCAGTCCCAGCTCCTTCCAACCTAGCAGTTCAAAAGCACATCAAAGTGCAAGTAGATAAATAGGTACCGCTCCAGCAGGAAGGTAAACGGCATTTTCATGCGCTGCTCTGGTTCGCCAGAAGCGGCTTGGTCATACTGGCCACATGACCTGGAAGCTGTAAGCTGGCTCCCTCGGCCAGTAAAGCGAGATGAGCATCACAACCCCAGAGTCATCTGCGACTGGACCTAACAGTCAGGGGTCCCTTTACCTTTACCCCCCCCCAAAAAAAAGCTCCACAACTCTGGGCCATTTTCTTAAATTGGAGTCCACCAAATAGGGGGCGTCTTATACACGGGGGCATGTTATACATGGAAAAGTGTGTGTGTGTGTGTGATTTTTATTAAAGATTTTCTTGGATTACAGAAGTATGTGCATGGTAAAGTTTACATTCTTTTACTTAGTGTATATGTGTGGGGTTTTGTATCAGTGTTTGTTGGATAGGTTCTGTTTCTATTCATTCCCCCAACCCCAGCAGTGAGGGTGGGCGTGTGAGGGAACGACATGGTTGGTTTCCTTAGCTGACTGCAGAGAGAGTTGTTTGCTTGTATGTGTGGGAGGCGAGGGGTTATGGGGTCAGGTTAGCCATATTGATTTGTATGATGTCAATCGGTTCTTGTTGTTGTCTTGTTGGGAGCCGTACCATCCTCTGAAGGCGTACTGTTTTATTTGTCCCAGTGAAATATACTCGGAGTCCTGTAGTGATTTCATGCTCTTTATTGCAGCTTGTAAAACAGTGATTGATTTGCCCCCCAAACCTCAGCTTTTTATATACATTATTTATAATAATAATAATAATAATAATAATAATAATAATATTTTTTTTATTTATACCCCGCCCTCCCCTGCCAAGGCTGGGCTCAGAGCGGCTTACAAGCAATAATAAAAACAAGATGAATGATTACAAACTTAAAAACAAAAATAAAATACAACATTAAAATAATGGAACATTAAAATATTAAAATGTAGCCTCATCGCAGGAGGAGAAGGAAAAGGGGGGGGGGGAGGGAGGGAGGGAATCAAATTGGCTCCAAGCCAAAGGCCAGGCGGAACAACTCTGTCTTACAGGCCCTGCGGAAAGAAATCAGATCCTGCAGGGCCCTGGTCTCATGAGACAGAGCGTTCCACCAGGCCGGAGCCAGAGTTGAGAAGGTCCTGCCTCTGGTTGAAGCCAGTCTAACTTCCTTAGGGCTCGGGACCACTAGGGTGTTGCTATTTATGGACCTTGAGGCTCTCCGTGGGGCATACCAGGAGAGGCGGTCCCGTAGGTACGAGGGTCCTAGACCGTGAAGGGCTTTAAAGGTCAAAAGCAGCAATGCCATCTGATTGGCTGATTCTGCTTCCCTCCTGGAGCCTGATTGGTTTTTTTTTTTTTTTTTTTTTTTTTGCAGGCCAATCATTTGTTGCATTCTACGATCCTACCAGCCTAATAGGCTGATTAACTTCCTCCTGGAGCCTGATTGGTCTTTTCCTACAAGCCAATCAGTTGTTGCATTCTGGAATCCTACTTGCCTATTGTTCTAGAATCCAAGCTTAGTACATAACACCCAGTGTCCGTTTCAGTCTGCTGCTTAGCTTCTCTAGTAGGGCTGTTTTCCATATGATTTGGTACCAGTGGCCCATGTTTGCTCCTGAAAATAATACCGACTCACACTATAATCACGTGGATTAGAACTGCTGACCTTCCAATTGGCAAACCCAAGGGGCTAAGTGCTTTAGACCACCTAGTGGAGACAGTTCTGAATTAGATGGACTAAACGCCTGGCACAAGAGAAAGGGTTCCTGTGTTACAGCCCATAGACGTTGGAAAAGGTGGTTTGTGAGTCATTGGGATGAGAAAGATTTAAAGAAAACTTTTATTGATGTACAGTAGATATGCTTTCTCTTGCCCACTTGTGTGTCCTTTAATTATTATTTGTTATTAAATTTGTATACCCACAGGCCTCAGGCTGGTTACAACATAAAATCACAATAAAAGAACACAAAATACATTATAAAAACAAAAACAACCCAATAACTCATTACTTTTCTTCTTAAAACAGCGCTCAATTTTTCTACACTTCATGTACTTACAGACCTAATAAATATTTAATGGTATCATTGACTCACATAACTTTATGAAAGTATGCATAAGCCTTTGATCTTGAAGGATGATATTCAGAGCAGCTCATTCATTCTATTGTTATGTGATGTCCTTATATATCTTTAATTCCTAAGTAATATTCCTAAGTAATATTCTACATCACACCCCTTTGAGCCTTCTTAGACATTTTACCATCATGGAAACTCCTTGTGGTATGTGCTATTTCATATATTGGATTTTTCTCTCTCTCTTTTTTCTTGTATAAAAACAGCAGCGAAAAGAAAGCCAATCTTCTTAATGGACTGTTTACAATGTGTTCTAATTAAGATTGATTATTTCTTGAAAAAGCGAGGGTTAATTTTGCTCAAGACACAACTAAAGCTAAACATGTTTATTTTAAATTAACTTTCCCCGCCAGATCATTAAATAGCAAATAATAGTGAAGTGTACAGTAGAAAAAAAAACAGATTAAACAGCCAGCAAGAGCACCCATTATTTCAACATGTTAAATGAAATCAAGGTGTGATCTGATTTGCCAGTGAAAGGCATGTGAGAGGATCTTGCTTTTCCCTAGGTAAGAAATCCAAACAGGTTTGTGCACCATGTCAAATATCATCATGCTGGAAGTTCTGCAAAAAAAGAATGCAAACCCCCAGAGGCTCAACCAGCTACAACCTCCTTTGAGGTCAGCGCTGTTCCATTTACCTAGCAAGATGTACAGACATTGCCGCTTAAAGACAAACCTTATTTAAAAGCCATGCATTTGTACTGGGGCTAAAGAGCTTGCAGGGATATCTGCTGTAAGCATCATAACTTCATACTTAAGAAGAAATATCCTATGGGTGTAGAACATGGGAATAATAATAATAATAATAATAATAATAATAATAATTTATTATTTATACCCTGCCCATCTGGCTGGGTTTCCCCAGCCACTCTGGGCGGCTTCCAGCAAAACACTTAAATACAATAACCTATTAAACATTAAAAGCTTCCCTAAACAGGGCTGCCTTCAGATGTCTTCTAAAAGTTTGGTAGTTATTTTTCTCTTTGACATCTGGTGGGAGGGCGTTCCACAGGGCGGGTGCCACTACTGAGAAGGCCCTCTGCCTGGTTCCCTGTAACTTGGCTTCTCGCAGAAGGCCCTCGGTGCTGGACCTCAGTGTCCGGGCTGAACGATGGGGGTGGAGACACTCCTTCAGGTATACTAGACCGAGGCCATTTAGGGTAGGCAAAGTAAGGTCTGAGGGCTGGATAAGGCCCAATTGCCTTCTGGATCCGGCCCGCGGATGGTCCGGGAATCACGGCATGGATCACCAGCGCACACGTTATTTCCCTCTCCCTCCCTCCCCCCCTCCCCCTGGCTTCTCCCAGCCCTGCCTAGAGGAGGAAGGGGGCTGGGCTTTGTTGGTGCCAGCAGCAGCAGCGCTTGAGTGGCCGCCATTTTAAGCAGCCCCTCTCTGGAGCCCTTTTGCACACCACTCATCATCCCTTTGCCGCCGCCAGCCCCTGCCACTCATAAGACACAGGTAAGCAGCCACCGGGGCTCACGGTGCTCTTGCTGTGGCGTTTGCCCACTCATTATGGAGATGTCGTACTGGGGGAGAGAGAGAAAGGGTTAATAGGCTGACCAATAAGGAAGCCCAGGGGCGGAGCCTAACAGTGTTTAAGGCTCAACACAGGGGTTTTGGCAGTAATTTTAGTTGGTTCCTTGTGGGTGGGAGTCAGAGGAATCAGAGTGAGTTAGAGGGGAGACAGAGAGAGTGAATCGGATTACAGTGTTTCAAAGTATTTAAAACTTGTTTGCGTTCACAATAAACTGGAATCTTTGTTAATACATTATAACCTGACTAAGTTTGAATATACTACCGGGGAAACCTGGTTGGTGGAAGAGATAAGCCATGGTGGTGCAGGGTCAATAGTCTGTGGAATGACAGGGGGCCCTGTGCGAACGCCACACTTGCATCAATGTCCTCCCCAAAATATAGTCCAGCCCCCCACAAGGTCTAAGGGACAGTAGACTGGCTCCCTGCTGAAAATGTTTGCTGGTGTAGAATGTGTGCGCCCTTCAAATAATTAGGAATGATACTAAGGGAAGTTGGCTAACGTTAGAAACATCTGTTACTCATCTAACTTCATGTTGCTAATCTGCACATTACTGTGATGGGTGTGTCAAGTCCTACAACTGCTCTTTGGTTGCTATATCTAACAATCGGCTGCTCCAAACTAGATCAGTGTGGTGTAGTGGTTAAGAGTGGTAGATTCGTAATCTGGTGAACCGGGTTCGCTTCCCCGCTCCTCCACTTGCAGCTGCTGGGTGACCTTGGGCTAGTCACACTTCTCTGAAGTCTCTCAGACTCACTCACCTCACACAGTGTTTGTTGTGGGGGAGGAAGGGAAAGGAGAATGTCAGCCGCTTTGAGACTCCTTCAGGTAGTGATAAAGCGGGATATCAAATCCAAACTCTTCTTCTTCTTTTCTGTGCTTGAAAAGGGAGGGCAGAGCTATTTGGTTCTAGGAAAATCACAGCAACAAACTATTGATAACTGTGAGCAGGAAATGCACTCTGATGTTTTGCTTGCATACTAGACTGGTCTAGAGTGAAGTAGAATAATAGAATCATAGAATTGTAGAGTTGGAAGGGACTCCAAGTGTCATCTAATCCAATCCCCTGCAACGCAGGAATCTCAGCTAAATCATCCATGACAGATGACCATCCAATCTCTGCATGAAAACCTCCAATAGTCCACAAACTTTGGAGGAAGTCTGTTCTACTGTTGAACAGCTCTTGCTGTCAGAAAGTTCTTCCTGATGTTTAATTGGAACCACTTTTCTCGTAACTTGAAAGCCACTGGTTCAAGTCCTATCCTCCAGAGCAGGAGGTCGTGGATCTCAGGGTTGTGGGTTCAAGCCCCACATTGGGTAAAAAGTTTCCTGCATTGCAGGGGGTTGGACTAGAATTCAGGGGTCAGCAAACTTTTTCAGCAGGGGGCTGGTCCACTGTCCCTCAGACCTTGTGGGGGGCCAGACTATATTTTGAAAAGAAAGAAAGAAGATGAATGAATTCCTATGCCCCACAATAAAAGCACACATTCTACTCATGTCAAAACACCAGGCAGGCCCCACAAATAACCCAAAGATGCATTTTAAATAAAAACACACATACTACTCCTGTAAAAGCACACTGATTCCGGGACCGTCCATGGGCCGGATTTAGAAGGCGATTGGCCCTTAGTTTGCCTACCCATGGACTAGATAACCTTTGTGGTCCCTTCCACCGCTGCAGTTCTATGATTCTATGAGGCTGCAAATCATTGGTACCTGGTACGCAATTAATAGAGGGGATGATGCAAAGTAGAGTCAAGGAAATCCCTTCTTCCGACATTACTCTAATACGTAGATTCAATTCTGCTCCCATTTGCTCCACTGAAACAAGCTCAAATGCCACAGAGGGACCTGAAATTTGCCCAGATACAGAGAGCCACACTTTTGCCTAATCGTATCAACAGCTGTCTTCTAACATTTCACCATGGGATGATGAATCCATTTAGACGAGGCGGGAGGGAGAGTTACACATTTTACAAATGGCAAATTCAATGTGACCATCGGGCAATCCATTAGATAGCCATAATGCTCACAACTGGATACTTGCTGAGAAATGGCATTTGATAGCATCATTGTTAGCCTTCATATAATGCAATATTTATCATGGTAAGAGAGGAGGGGAATATTTTTAGCTGCATCTTGAGTAACGTATCTCCATGGTAACCACTCACTTGTCTTCGCTGTAGCCGTTGCATGGAATGTTGTCACATTAATAATAAATGGGATGCATCTTGCACATCGGGCTGCCGATTGGCTCCTAGCCATAGATTTCTTCTGTTCATAGTCGGAGAGTTTGCAACACTTAGGACACAGAAGCAAACTTCTTTAATACTGTTTCGGAAAGAAAGTGGCCTTGAAATTCACATATTGTCCATGGAAATCGTATGCTTGCGGGTGGCGTCTTTTGGGTTGGTTGAACTATTGTTTTCGGCTACCATGGAAGTCAGTTAACAAATAGAATCCAGCAGGCATGGAATAATATTTTCCAGCCTCCATCCATATTGAGAATAAGGAAATGACATGCATTTGAAATGTCTTCTAAAGAACTTCCTTAGCAAAATCTGCAGGGCTGAATTCGTGGGGGCTAGAAACTAGAAGACTCAAAGAGCCTAGCTGGTCATTACAAGAACTCAGTAACTGAGAAATGGTATCGGAGTTTGATTTCTTCTCTCCCGAGAGCCAGTGTGGTGTAGTGGTTAAGAGCGGTAGTCTCGTAATCTGGGGAACCGGGTTCGTGTCTCCGCTCCTCCACATGCAGCTGCTGGGTGACCTTGGGCCAGTCACACTTCTTTGAAGTCTCTCAGCCCCACTCACCTCACAGAGTGTTTGTTGTGGGGGAGGAAGGGAAAGGAGAATGTTAGCCACTTTGAGACTCCTGAAGGGGAGTGAAAGGCGGGATATCAAATCCAAACTCTTCTTC
Source organism: Podarcis cretensis (assembly GCF_951804945.1). Classification (NCBI taxonomy): domain Eukaryota; kingdom Metazoa; phylum Chordata; class Lepidosauria; order Squamata; family Lacertidae; genus Podarcis; species Podarcis cretensis. The sequence goes on from NC_137170.1 coordinate 125,837,968, forward strand.
TTCTTCTTCTTCTTCCCACCCCATACTTCCCAAATCCTCTTTCATTCTGTGCCATGTCTTTTAGATTGCAAGCCAGAGGGTAGAGATTGTCTCACTGGTATTTGCCAGCTGTTCTGGAAGCCTTGGGGGTGGAGGGTAAGAGTGGGAAGTAAATGCTTTAAGTAATACAAAATAAATCAATGGTATTGGATCACTTATCAAAAAACTAAAGAAAAAGATCCAAACTAGCACAGTTCTTGGTTGCAATGTTTAGAATTAAAGGTTATGGGGGGAAGTCTACAGAGAAATGGAGGTTTTGAGCCAGAATTGAAATAGATTCACAAAATTCAAACCGGAGACCTCCAATTCCACAATTGAATAATACATAAAAATGTAAAAATTGTTCAAAATTTGTCTTTTAAAAAGTGACTGTCAGTTGTAGGCACACAACTCACAATCAAACGTGCATTCTGCTCATTGGGATGTCCATTCAATTTACACCTGCAGTTCCTGATATAACAGGTGACACACACACACAAGCCTGCTTATGTATACAGATCCCTTTATCTGGATTGAGGTCAAATACCACTATGCTTCAAATCAAGGAGGCTTGCTTGACTTCATCTCAAACATCACTCTCAAAATCCCCAAATAAAAGATTCCAGAAGTGGAGACTTCCCAGCTTTGGGAAGCCTCTATTCATCTGAATGACATTAAAAAATGCTTTCAGAATCTCATTTTAAGCTGGTGAGCAACACATTGTGGCAAGTGCATGGAAAAGTGTAGAAGACGATCGCCGAACGGTGAATTGATTGCATATGTTAAACTGCTGACTCACTTAACTTTTTGCGTACTGTGGCAAATTGACCTTGCTAGGAAAGCAGCTGGTGAATGAAAACAATCTTGGCAAGACCAGGTTTCACCAGGCCCCTTTGGTCACTGATTTCATTCCTTTTTCTCTATGTCCTCATGGCTATGTTGTTTCCATGACCTGCTGCCTGGTACTGCTAGGTTAATTTTCTTCTTCTTCCAGTGCTACTTGGTTCCTGGACATGTTGAAGAAAATATTGCCCTCACTCTGAATTGGTTTCATGACATTGTTGAGCAGCCAAATCTGATTAGTGATACTTCATGCTGTTGCTCTGGCATGGGTAAACATATCAGACGACACAGCGATTCTTCAAACAGCTCTTGTTTATTCACAGGCCAGGACAGAACGGAACTGAAAGGGTTCAGTCAGCCTGCTTATATAGAGCTCCACTAGAACGCAACAGTAACCACTTTCTGTAACTATCCAATCACTGAACGTCACTTTCGATCCCTTATTTGCATAACTATCTACAGTATCCCCCGGCTGGCCCAGGGTGAGAACTTCAGTACATAACAGGCATCATGCAGTGGGCAAAGAAGTAAGAACAGTGCCAGACAGTGGCAGGGAACACAGATGCCGCAATTTAGGCAGTACCACTATCACCAGTAAGATGGGTATACGGTATATATACACAATATACGATATCTTTATTGTCATTGTCCCATACAGAACAATGAAATTGAAAATCTACATAAAACATTCAAAAACCCCTAAAAACTCTGAAACCCCATTTTAAAATACAATATACTATAGAGACTCCTTATGCTGTGCTCCTTATGCTGGGACGCGGGTGGCGCTGTGGGTTAAACCACAGAGCCTAGGGCTTGCCGATCAGAAGGTCGGCGGTTCGAATCTCCACAACGGGGTGAGCTCCCATTGCTCGGTCCAACCTAGCAGTTCAAAAGCACATCAAAGTGCAAGTAGATAAATAGGTACCACTCCAGTGGGAAGGTAAATGGTGTTTCCGTGCGCTGCTCTGGTTCACCAGAAGCGGCTTAGTCATGCTCGCCACATGACCCGGAAGCTGTACGCCGGCTCCCTTGGCCAATAAAGTGAGATGAGCGCCGCAACCCCAGAGTCGGTCACGACTGGACCTAATGGTCAGGGGTCCCTTTACCTTTATGCTGTGTTTAGAACCAGAATTGCATTTGCGTAGAAAATGTTTCTCAGGCGGCTAGTCCTGGTCTTTATAACGTTCTTCCAGAAGGCAGAAGCTGAAAGAGATAATTTCCGGGATGCGTCCTATCCTGCGCTATCTCTCAGCTTTCTTATGGCACCTGGCAGCGTAGATTTGATCCAAGGTGCGAAGAGTGCACCCAATTATTCTCTCTGCAGTCTTTACAACCCTGGACAGCATTGTTTTTTCCCTGGCTGTGCAGCTCCCAAACCACACACACAGACCGTAAGTTAATACACACTCCACAGTACAATGGTAAGATGCCATCAACAGTTCCTTTGAGAGATTGTTTTTCCGGAGGATTCTCAGAAAATATAACCTCTGCTGGGCTCTCTTCATCAGGTCTTTGCTATTTTCTCCCCAGGTTAGGTCAACGCTTCCCTCCTATTCCCAGGGCCCTCCCAAATAATCACTGAAAAGGCATACCCTCCGACATTTCTCTCTTGAAAATAGGGATGTTCCATTTAATAATAATAATAATAATAATAATAATAATAATAATAATCCAGAATGCGGCAGCTAGACTGGTGACTGGGAGCGGCCGCTGAGACCATATAACACCAGTCTTGAAAGACCTACATTGGCTCCCAGTACGTTTCTGAGCACAATTCAAAGTGTTGGTGCTGACCTTTAAAGCCCTAAACGGCCTCGGTCCAGTATACCTGAAGGAGCGTCTCCACCCCCATCATTCTGCCCGGACTCTGAGGTCCTGCGCCGAGGGCCTTCTGACGGTTCCCTCATTGCAAGAAGCAAAGCTACAGGGAACCAGGCAGAGGGCCTTCTCGGTAGTGGCGCCCGCCCTGTGGAACGCCCTTCCAGCAGATGTCAAAGCAATACAACTACCTGACATTCAGAAGACATCTTAAGGCAGCCCTGTTCAGGGAAGTTTTTAACGTGTGATATTTTACTGTATTTTTGCTTTCTATGGAAGCTGCCCAGAGTGGCTGGGGAGGCCCAGCCAGATGGGCGGGGTATAAATAAATTATTATTATTATTATTATTATTAATACTGTGTCCATCTGACTCGGTTGCCCCAGCCACTCTGGCTGGCTCCCAACATGCAGTGGAACCTCGGCTCCCGAAGAACACCTGGCATGGCTTCTCCGGCTTCTGATTGGCTGCAGGAAGCTCCTGCAGCCAATCAGAAGCTGTGCCTTGGTTCCCAAACTGTTTCAGGAATTGAACAGACTCCCGGAATGGATTAAGTTCGGGAACCAAAGTTCCACTGTATATAAAGACATAATGAAACATTAAACATTAAAAAAAATCCCTTCCCTATACAGTGCTGCCATCAGATGGCTTCTGAAGACTGTATAGTTACTTATTTCCTTGATTTAGGAATCACAAAACTCCATATCCTACAACATTTCTCTGATGAAAATAGGAATGTCCTAAGGAAAAGCAGGACATTCTGGGATCAAGTCTTCTGTAAATCTGGAACAGTCCCTGGAAAATAGGGACACTTGGAGGGTCTGAAAACGCTTGTGGAAATAGGAGGTGTCTTTCCCAACCCACAAACAGAGATATGACAGGTAAAGGAAGCTCTTTCAACTCAGTTTTAACTTCAACACAAATTCAGATGCTACAAAGACAATCCTTTCCACTGCTTGTGGCCCTGGGTGATACACCACTCCTATAGAGTCAAAAGCAGTGAATATCCCAAACATCTTCCTTAAACCAAAGTGTTTGTTTTATCTTTTCTCTTCAGATGTGATAAGAGAGCAGATCCCAGGTTTTTTTCCTGCTCCTTTGACGTATGACATAGGCTTCCTGTCTATACTCATGACAGCTTGAAGGAAGATACACTCTTAGGCTTTGCAGAAAAACGATCAACAGACGAGTTGAGCTTTCAGTGATGGCATTGCCATAGTATTCAATGTAGATCTTTTAAGATTACAACTATATTAGAAGAGAGAAAAATAAATTCCTGAGGCAGACCCAGGCACAATCTCTGCTCTTTGTGAGTTTGCCTTGTATCATCTTAGGGCTACACTAGCCATTGCACAATTAGCAGGTCTGCCTTGTGTACCTGTGTGGCACACCATGTAGAACATGAATTTACCGTTTTTAACTGCATATTCACTTGTCAGACACAGACCCTCCAAGTGTCCCTATTTTCCAGGGACAGTCCTGAACGTACAGAAGACCTCCTGGTTTCTGATTTGATTCTGGAATGTCCCACTTTAGAATGTTCTTATTTTCATCGGAGGAATGTTGGAGGGTATGGAGTTATCCAACCCCCAAGCCCTGTATAGGGAAGTTGTTTTTTTAAAAAAATGTTTATTGTTTTGTTAGGTTTTTATATATGTTGGAAGCTGCCTGAAGTGACTGGGGCAACCCAGTCAGATAGACAGAGTGTAAATAGTAAAAATATTGTTGTTGTTGTTGTTGTTGTTGTTTTAAATGATATTTATTAAAGTTTCGAATAAACACATATAAACACAAACACAAGCAACAATAAAAACATACATAAACCAACAAACAAAACAAAAACAAGTATAAGTTCAAACCTTATTTTCTAAACCTAATTTCACCGACCTCCTCACACCTCCCCCTTCTGTATCCTAATCTCATTTATCTTATCAGCAAATCCATTCCCATTTTTCCCATAGTTTTTAGTAGTTCTATTCTTTTTTCCTTAATCAACGCCCCTGCAAACCTCTAATTTTTAAACCCATATCTTTTTAGCCTTCATTAATTTTATAATGTTTATTAAGGTAGTCTTTGAACTTCTTCCAATCTTCTTCCACTGTCTCTTTGTCCTGGTCTCGGATTCTGCCAGTCATCTCTGCCAGTCCCATATAGTCTGTCATCTTCATCTGCCATTCTTCCAGAGTGGGTAGGTTGTTGTTGTTGTTGTTGTTGTTGTTGTTGTTGTTGTTGTTGTTGTTATCCTAGTTAGCAGAACTAGGAATCTTTCATTTCAGTGTATTTCCTGCAATAAACATAGCTCTCTTGTTCTCTTCAAGCCAGAGTCTTGGCATGTTTATATCCAGGGTAAAGTGTGCTCCTCCAACGGGGATTCAGATTAAACTCGACTTTTGCTGAGCATTTCCAGAGGGTGGCCCTGGCTGTCTGCTGCCTCCTCCTCAGTTTCTGGGTTGTCCTTGTAGAACTCAACAGGGAACAGGGCCAGTTAAAACCAGAAGGGACTCTGCCTATCATTGGCTCCGGTGCCACCTATTGTTGGCCTTGCTTTTTGTCCAATGGGCATCAGCCAATAACTGAAGAGTACTGAATGATTGGCCACTACCACCCTTCATTTCAGATGTATCAGAAGTGTGGAAACAGGAAGTGCTAGCAGCCCCATCCTCTTCCTTTCTCCATACCCTCCAACATTTCTCCGATGAAAATAGGTATGCCCTAAATCAGGCATCCCCAAACTTTAGCCCTCCAGATGTTTTGGACTACAATTCCCACCATCCCTGACCACTGGTCCTGTTAGCTAGGGATCATAGGAGTTGTAGGCCAAAACATCTGGAGGGCTGAAGGTTGGGGATGCCTAATAATAATAATAATAATAATAATAATAATAATAATAATACCCCACCCATCTAACTGGGTTGCCCCAGCTACTCCGGGTAGCTTCCAACATATATAAAAACATGATAAAACATTAAACATTAGACAACTTCCCTATACAGGACTACCTTCACATGCCTTCTAAAGACTGCATAGTTACTCAGTGCTTTTTTCTGGGGGGACGCAGGGGTACGCATACCCCTAAACATTTTGTGAATCTAAGTTTGACCTCATTGAGGGACAGTATTTCAATATGGGTAGGAAAATGAGAGTACCCCTAAGCATTTTTTTTTTAGAAACAAACACTGTAGTTACATATATCATTGGCCCAAGGGTCTCATTACTCCATGTCCTCCAACTTATCTCTGAAGAAAACAGGGACAACCTATCATACCCTCCAACATTTTTCCAATGTCTTGAGATCGATTATGCAGCTCAGGGATTACCCCCCCCCCTCATTTTTTAATTTAAGTTGGCACTCCTGATCCATAATGCCCCCCCCCCATTTCACCAATGGAAATAGGGACATCCTAAGGAAAAGCAGGACAGAAACTGCCACATGAGAAATATGTAAAATAACTAAGCAAGTATAAGACATCACTCCAGAATTGGCCCTAATAAACATCTTCCAATACAACAATGCCCATTTACACCACAACAAACTTATAACCCACCTACTTTCAGCAGCCAGAAACATCATAGCCAGACACTGGAGAGACCTGTCAGGAGTAAGCATGGACCAATGGTACCAAATGTGGGTCAAAATGGCGTCCGGCACTCTTCTTAGCTGCGTCACTGCTGCTGTCCGTGCCGGTAAAAACCTCTTCCAGCTTCCTTAGCTCTCTTAGCAGAGTTTACACAGCGGGGAAAGCTATTGCTTTGTGTGGGAATAAATCAGACTGCAAAGCAGGCTTTTCTCTTATCTCCAAAAGCCTTTAATGAGTAGAATAACAACATAAATCAGCCCGGTGAATTTGCCGACATCTTTTCCGCTTCTCGGTAAAAGCGAAAGAAAAAAAGACACACAGAGAAACACTCCCCTATGTGAATATAGCCACGCCTCAGAATGTGAGACGTCACTCAGAACTACTTAACCCTGTAAGTTCTGATTCTCCTCACACCAAATAGTATGGGAAACAGCCTTACTAGAAAAATTAACCAATAAACTGAAACTGACATGGGGACAAATGGAAGAAGATGCCTTTACCCCGGTATGGCTCCCCTTTATCACATACACAGCCCAACAAGACAATGACAATAATCCACCAACAGCATACAAATCAATATGGCTAACCTGATCCAAAATACCCACCCACCCCACTCACACATGAAAGCAAAGATCACCACAGCCAATCACAAACAAACAACCACACCCTAGGCCAACCCCAACCTCTCTCACCACCAAAGGAACACAAGTGAACAGCACAAGCAACGCTGACACCAAACCCTACATACATTAAGCATAATAGAAACATCGCCACCCGACCCCACCCCCACCCATCTTCCCTCCCTCCACCCCCTTTTTTTTCTCCCCCTAATGTCTCAACAAATGAAACAGATTTGTAAAAATGTTACATGGAAAAAATATGAGAGATATTACACTTACTTCTGTAAAACAAGAAAATCTTTAATAATAAAAAAGGAAAGGAAAGGGGGGGAAAAAGAAACCGAGATGGCTTCTGTAAATCTGGGACTGTCCCTGGAAAATAGGGGCTCTCTGTTAGGTCCTTAACTTCTCTCAGGATTGGGCAGGAGGAGTAGTTCCTGGCAATAAACTGCTCAAATTTGGATTATGTTTCATACTCCAGAGAGAGAGAGAGAGAGAGAGAGAGAGAGAGAGAGAGAGAGAGATGCTTTATCCATGAATTACCCAGAGAATAAATACATTTTTCAGCCCCCCATAATCACATTTGATTTCATCTGTTCAGGTAGCACACACCTGCCTTGCTCTGCCATTATTCCTGGGTGCAGGAAGAATGATGCTTGGATTTTCAACCTAATTTGTTCTCATAGTTAGTTCCTAGCCACGCACAATAAAAAATGATCTTTTCCATGTTTGATGAAACACAGCAAAATGATGAAGCCAGGTGCACTCTGCACCGGCTGCCTCTTGTGTATCAGCAGATGACACAGAAGATCGAAGGAATGCCTTTCGAAAATCGTACGTGAAATCTGAACACCTTTGACCAGTTCGGGGTTAAGTAATGAAGCAGAGAAATGTATACAGCATGAAGTGGATAGCGTATGATCTGCCATGGTTCATTCATAGATAAAAGTCAACAGCATGTACACGTATGGAACAATTGCACTTAGGAGCCATTTGTGCTTCTATAGTTGCCTATCTGTAATAGATGTGTCATATAAAAAGTGGATATTTTATAAATTCCAACTAGGACTCTTGGATAATTTCTGGTGATAAAAACTAGAGAGATTATTGACCTTGTAGAGCCCCTAGCTCCTGACATAGACACAAACACACACAGTCTTTCACATCTGCCGTCTCATATTAAGTGCAGGATAATATGACTCCTCAAATATTTGCCTATCTTCTAAGAACCGAAATACCTATAGCCCTATTTGCATGTTTCCTGTTTGTAGAAGAGGTCATGCATTCTCTCCAGGTGGTTGTGGGGCATCTCACAAAGCTGTTGTGCCTGATAACTTTCATCCATCCCTTTTGTACTGTGCAGTGAGAGTGAATATTTTGTCAGTCAAAAGCTTGCCAACTTCAGATTGAGTACACAGTGAGTTCCCATAGAAATCATGGTGGCTATCTCATAAGAACCACAGCCATCATCCCTGGCAACAGCACATCCATCTGCACTGCTGGCTACATAGCATGTTTTATGACAGTCTCTAGTGCCATTCTCCCTGTTTTATTTCCTGACTTTACAAGTTTTACAATCAGGCAATTCATACCTTACCTTTTCATCATCCTCTCAAGCCCACTTTCTCATCTTTAGCTCTTTCCAGTGAAAGCCTCTTCTTCAACCATCCTTCCATATGACAATTAGGAAAGTCCTTTAGTACCACTAGGAAAAAGATAAAGGACCCCTGGACAGTTATGTCCAGTCAAAAGTGACTATGGGGCTGTGGCGCTCATCTCGCTTTTCATGCCGAGGGAGCCGACGTTTGTCCACAAGCTTTCCAGGTCATGTGGTCAGAATGACTGAATTGTTTGTGGCTCAGTGGAACACAGTGACAAGTGCCAGAGTGCACAGAAACACCATTTATCTTCCCACTGCAGTGGTACCTATTTATCTATTTGCACTGGCGTGCTTTCGAACTGCTAGGTTGGCAGGTGCTGGGACAGAGCAATGGGAACTCACTCTGTAACAGGGATTTGAACCACCGGCCATTTGATGGGCAAGCCCAAGAGGCTCAGTGGTTTAGACCACAGCGCCGCCCACGTCCCTTTTACTACCACTATAGCTGTTGTTCACACAGCTGCTTTTTATACCAGGAGGTGACTTTTTGGCATTCATCCTGTGTGATTTAAACTAATTACCAGGAATGAGTTCAATGCAGCCTACAAATAGATACCAACTCAGGTATTTCTGAGGTAAGATGGAACTATGTTGCATCCCGGATGATCACAATAGTATGTGGTTAATTAATCCTATAACCAGGGCTGAATTTGAGCCAGAACTGAACTCTGGTCACAGTGCTAAAGCTGCACAGCACTTATTCCTGGGAATAACAAATAAAGTGTCTTCACTTATATACAACAACAGTGGTGTGTGGAATGGGGGAAAGCTAGTCTGTGGGATGGTGATGGTGATGATGATGATTTTGCAATGATGCGAAGTTTAGAAATAGAATCCCCCAAATTATGCAGATTATAATTCATGAAAATATAGCTACTGAACTGCAAGTTTTATAAAGAAGAAGAGGAAGAAGAGCTAGACGGCAATTTTTCTCCAGGTATTTTATTTTACAAATGATAAAAGTCATATCATAGTAAAAAACAAACAAACCAAACATGTTTTTTTAAAAAATATTTTTTTTGGAGCAGAAGTACTACATTTTGAGCAGAAATACATTTTTAAGTTGATTTAATGTTGCTGCACTGAAAAAGGATTTTTTTTCCTGAAAAAAACCCCTCATTGCCTAAAAACAAAGTATATTCAGTTATTTCCCCTATTTTCTGCTTTTGCCTGTGCCTATTGCTGATAGCTGACAGTCACACCTGCAGTGGAGAGAATCTGCATTCAATCTGCATTTTAAAACAAAGTAGACAGAGAAGACAGAGTGTGCAGACAGTTTCCAATACACATTGTGATCATAGTCAAATGTGGTGGGAAGTGCCTTCACCAATGGCAGTGAGTTGAGCAGAACTGCAAGCTGAATCTTGGAGACCAAGAACAATGATGGAAATTCCAAGGTGTAAACTAAATCTGAAGACTGGTGTTGAAGTCTGCTTGAGAGATCTTGCCTCCAAATAAATATGGTTATGTAATAATAATAATAATAATAATAATAATAATAATTTATTATTTGTACCCCGCCCATCTGGCTGGGTTTCCCCAGCCACTCTGGGCAGCTTCCACAGAGACCAAAAATACACAAAAATGTCACACATTAAAAACTTCCCTAAACAGGGCTGCCTTAAGATGTCTTCTGAATGTCAGATAGTTGTTTACCGCTTTGACATCTGATGGGAGGGCATTCCACAGGGCGGGCGCCACTACCGAGAAGGCCCTCTGCCTGGTTCCCTGTAGCTTTGCTTCTCGCAATGAGGGAACCATCAGAAGGCCCTTGGCACTGGACCTCAGCGTCTGGGCAGAACGATAGGGGAGGAGATGCTCCTTCAGGTATACTGGGCCTGATGTTGGGGCTGTCAGATGACACTTCTACTCCCAGTGTGAACACAATGAAGACTACTTCAGAGTAAACATGTATAGGATTGGACTGCAATTCAGCTTTATCAAAATCAATGGTAGATTTGCCATTGTTCCCTTAAACAACCAAAACCAACATCAAACCCTGCAGAGGACAAGCCTTAGTAGCTTATTTCTATAGTGATACGTCGGCTTCGAAAGCGAGGGCATCACACTGTCTTCCTCAAGGCAATTTCCAGTCGATAGCAAAAGGAACATCCTCCATTGCTTGGAGTCAAGCCCTTAGCTTGTGGCCTCTGGCACTTCTGGCTTGGTGGAGCTGCTTCTGCTCCTTGCTCTCTCTTTTAACAAACAGTGAGTCCCCCCCTGCTGATTAGAATCTGCTGGCTTTCCACCCCGAGCCATCTCATGTCTGATGTGCTCGGCAGTGCACAGACCTTATCAACACCATCTCTGTTCCTTGTGTCACATTCCATTTTCCCAGTGCAACCTCCTAGATGCTATGGGTGCTCACAGATGTCTCCTCTATGCATTCAGCTGCCCGTCAAAGGGAAACACAGCTGTGGCTTGCTCTCTAAGCATGGCAAAGATAAGCTTCTAAGCTGGCTAAGTTTCAAATGGCGCAACACGACCATGCATGATTCAGATCAGCAAATCAAGGGTCTTTCATTTAACCAGAATTTATTATGCTGGAATGACATTAGGGCATTTTGACACCAAGTCTAGCCACTGGCTATTGATCTGGCTCTGTTGCTTTCATGACATCATGATCTCAATTAACACCAACAGATGGTACCTTCATTTCACCGCTTCTGCAGCTTAGAATCCTAGGATTGCTTTTCTGACATTACAGTACCGGGGGGGGGGGGGGAAACAGGTGGAGGTGAGGTTGTCTTATATTTTGGAAATGTACACCCAGTGAATGAATTTTATTATTTCGGTCACAGACCAGTTCCAGCCCACATACAATATCAAGGAAGCCATAAAACACGTTGGGATACATTTGAATTTGCAATTAGGTATAACAGGGACAATACAGATATAGCAACAGTTAAAAATATATATAAATTAAAACTTAGTCACTAACATATAACCTAAAATTATCATTTAAGGCCTTAATCATTATGATAGCACAGCTTGTTCCCTAAGTTTTATGGCAATCGCACAGAATTTGGCTACCCTTAAAATCAGGATCCTTGTCCTCTACCAGGGATTTTAGACACTGAAGTTCGGATTCATTTTCATTTGAAGATTGGGTGAAGTTATAGTTTGTGCATCCTATAGGGTGTATAGGATGTTAAGAGTGGGAGGTACCTCTGGTGGGGGACACATCATGCTCCTTCTAGGGGAGTTTGTCCACCTTTGATCCCCACCTGTACTCGTCTCTCACTTGTGGCTTCTAGAACTTGTCAGCATGCAACGGCAGCCACACCCCAGGTACGGGTTTGACTGGCTGGCTACAGCAGGTGAGAGTGTCAAGCCCTCAGTGAGATAAGGACTTTCTCTGCATGCAAAGACAGGCTCTGGCAGATTGAGCAGACAAGACCAGTAGAAGGTATTTTCTGCACGTGCTGTAATGAGAAGCGGGGGGGGGGGGGGGCAGATGGGGCTCATCATCCTGGGAAGGTAGCCCATCTAGGAGAAGGAAAACTCTGGTCCTAAACTTCTGCTGCCTTGTGGGATATCTTCGGGAGAAGAAAAAAACTAAAGAGCAAACCCTACACAAATCCAGAGTGGGATCTTTAAGACAGTTGGGTGGCATCCTGTACACCTCCTTCGGCAACTCCTGCAGCTGTTGTTGTTGTTTAGTCGTGCCCGACTCTTCGTGACCCCATGGACTAGAGCATGCCAGGCACTCCTGTCTTCCACTGCCTCCTCCAGTTTGGTCAGACTCATGTTGGTAGCTTCGAGAATGCTGTCCAACCATCTCGTCCTCTGTCGTCCCCTTCTCCTTATGCCCTCCATCTTTCCCAACATCAGGGTCTTTTCCAGGGAGTCTTCTCTTCTCATGAGGTGGCCAAAGTATTGGAGCCTCAGTTTCACGATCTGTCCTTCCAGTGAGCACTCAGGGCTGATTTCCTTAAGAATGGATACATTTGATCTTCTTGCAGTCCATGGGACTCTCAAGTGTCTCCTCCAGCACCATAATTCAAAAGCATCAATTCTTCAGTGATCAGCCTTCTTTATGGTCCAGCTCTCACTTCCATACATCACTACTGGGAAAACCATAGCTTTAACTATACAGACCTTTGTTGGCAAGGTGATATCTCTGAACTGGTGCCAAAGAATTACTCTGAATTCTTTTGAACCACATCAGCAAGGCTGAGCGTGGGGGCAGGGTTAGGTTTTGTTATTTTGGCTGTAAAGGACCTCCACACACACTGCCCAGGCTTGCACCCCTGCGAAGGTCACTTTGGTGCTGCTAGCACAGTGGTTTGGCTTTGCCCCCAGTGGCACACTTCATTGTTTCTTGAGACAGACGGATGTCAACAACAACAGCAAATGTTTGTGCGTTATAAAATTATGCATAAATTATATATATATGTAAAACTTTGACTTATTTGTCCATTTAAAATGGAGAGCTGACAGTGTGATGAACTTTTCTGGCTAAATTATAAAAAATTGTGTACTTGTGAATGACGATTCAGCTAGTGACTAGGTAAAGACTGCTAGACTCAGAGAACTAGTCCCAAGCAGAATCTTTCTCTCCGCATCGTTGGAGAAGCTGGCAGATACAGAACCAGGCGATGGCTCTTTGAAGAACACAGCCAGCTTCCCCAGAGAGGTCAAACTTAATACAGAACAGGCCTTGCCATGTCTCACAAGTCTTCAAGTGCTTTCAGTTCTCTGCTGAGGCAAAACTCCTATAATAGCGGAAAAGTGTCAGTCAGTACAAGTTCACTGGGAGCTCTCCAGGGTCCTGAAATGATTTTCCTGAAAATGAATGCACCCTACCAGTTTCCTGAACCTGACCTTGCTTTAAGTGACTCTGCTGGTAGTGGCCTTATGTGATGTGTCCTTGCTCATTGTGCTTTGCTAATGTGTCCTTGATAACTGAGGCTCCACCTAATGAACTTTTTACTAAAAGATTAGGAGAGGTCTTAAGTATAATTGCTCAGAAGTAAGTCTCGGGGGGGGGGGGCTCAGGAGGCGCTGTGGTCTAAACCACTGAGCCTCTTGGGCTTGCCGATCAGAAGGTCGGTGGTTCGAACCCCCACAACGGGGTGAGCTCCCGTTGCTCTGTCCCAGCTCCTAGCCAACCTAGCCGTTTGAAAGCATGCCAGTGCAACTGGATAAATAGGTACCACTGCGGCAGGAAGACAAATGGCATTTCCGTGTACTCTGGTTTCAGTCACGGTATTTTATTGCACCAGATGCGGTTTGGTCATGCTGGCCATATGACCCAGAAAGCTGTCTGTGAACAAATGCCAGTAAAGCGAGATGAGCTCCGCAACCCCAGAGTGGTCTGCGACTGGACTTAACTGTCAGGGGTTTCTTTACCTTTACCTTTAAGTTTCAGTTTCGTCAGGGCTTAGCATGAATACTTTTGCACTCTAAATATAGGTGCTATCTTCCCTTTATATTTATTCAATTACAAATTAACACTGTAACCAAAGTTTATTTGAGCAATTTTCAGGTAGCATCACCGTTATCAAACTGAAAGCTGTAACATATCCATACGTCATAAACAACATGTTAACGTTCAATGCATTTAGCAGGCTAAGTAGGTACAGGAGCTAAACTAAGACCGGGCTGCACTTCTGGTTATCAATATATTCTTCCTTACCAGAAAAGGTGCATGATAAAATATTATAGGCAAAATGGTTTAGGTGCATTTTCCTAAAGCCGTCTGTGATTTAGGCAGGTCTGTGCTTGCATGTGTGTTATGGTCCATAAATATAAACCATAAAGCAAGAGCTGGAATAAAGCACAACTTAATTCTGTAGAGTGACTTAGTACTCTGTACAGAAGTCTCAAGTCTTCCTCTGCACTACACATGAGATCTTAGGGCATGTCCACAAACTGCCATTTTCTAAGAAAGAATTGAACAGTGTCCCATTCAAGGGAATGTGTCTAACAGTGATTCTCAAAGGTGTGCCACACTGGTATGGCAGGAGAGGATGGCAAGTGTAGCAGAAAGATTCAAGGACAATCAAAGAAACATTTAAACATTTCACTGTAATGTAGTGTAGTATCAAAATAATCTTTTTAATTTGCAGAATAGATATCTTTTCAAAATGAAAGCAAAAGCACTGGCTATTTTTCTTTGGTCTCTGGGATATATTGTTGTGAAGAGGGATTTTCAACTCTGACAAATATGAATAATAAAAGTAATAATTTTTCATTTATATCCCACCCATCTTACTGGGTTTTCCCAACCACTCTGGGCGGCTTACAACGTATATAAAACAACAACAAAACATCAAACATGAAAAAACAAAATATCCTATACGAGCAACAAATGAACCAAGAAACCAATAGAAACCAATAACAATAACAACAATAAAAAATAAAGAATTTATGGTTCTACCAAAATTAAAATAACTGCCAACTCCAACTAAACATTTAACCAACATCAACCTGACAAAAACAAAACAGAGGAATCAAAATTAGAACTGTTTAAAACATTTAAAAACATTTTAGCTAGTTGCCCCAACCCAAGAGATGTTCCAGCAATGTCCCTCCACCTCCTAGGAGCCTCTTTTAGGAAGGACACAATAGACTGCAATAAAATTTTTGTGTGTAAATAAAAAAACAATACAGTACCATGCATTCCAAATTCTAGCATAATAGAATGGTGGATTTTTTTTTACTGTGGCCCGTATTGCTAACATAAAATATAAGTGAGTGCCAAGTCAAAACAAATTCATTTGACTTTTTTTAATACCATGAAGAAATACCATTTTGAGTCACTATTTCTATGAGGGCTAAATATCACACCTATTGTCCAATGGCACACATTATAAGTCTCTGCACTGTCTGGGCAATGTCCGTCTGGCTGCAATGAACAAGTGGCCAATTAACTGTTTAGCTTTCATTTTTGACTTGGACAAAGGGAAACGAATGCTTCAATAAATGGAAAGCCAGGCGATGATCCCAGATGAAGCCATTAAAAGAACAAACTTGGTTGAAAAACTTTAAAGTATACTAAATTTAATAGATGAGAGTTTGCTTGTGACCCAATATAAATGAGATTACCTGGCAAAAATAAGCTTAAGTACGTACATACTTAAGATATATATAAGGCTTATTTGCAATTATATTTTGGGAATGATTCATGTCCTTAGGTAGCTGTGTTATACTTTCTGGATGTCCCACAATCATAATACAAAGTAGTTGTGTTCTATGTTATAAAGCACTGCTATGAGTTATTTCTTTTTTAAAAAAATAAATAAATTTTATTGAGTTTATTTACAACACATAGCCCATAGTAATATATGGAAACTTATACAAAACAGATAGTGAACAATTTATATATCCGATATTTCAGTTCTTCTTTTCTTCCAATTGACTTTCTTCATCCTCTACATGGTTGTCTTTTCCTTTTTGGTAAACTGTCTCCTTCTTAGTTCGTTATTACCCCTTTTTCTTACAAGTTCTTGCAGAAAATAATAATAATAATAATAATAATAATAATAATAATAATAATAATAATAATATTTATACCCCACCCATCTGGCTGGGTTTCCCCAGCCACTCTGGGCGGCTTCCAACAAAATATTAAAATACAATAGTCTGTTAAACATTAAAAGCTTCCCTAAACAGGGCTGCCTTCACATGTTTTCTAAAAGTCTGAAGTTAATCAAAACAAGTCCAAGTATTAATTTGAGGGCACTGCTTTTTAAGGTATTCCCTATATTTCCCCCATTCTTTTGAAATTTTTGCCCCAATCTGAGAACCACTGGTAACTTGTACACTGTCCCTACAGAGGTACCCCTTATTCCTAGTCTTGCCTGCCTATGCTTTAAACTCCTTGAAAGATTCCATCAATGGTGTCTCCGAACAATTTTACACATCACTTGGAAAACAGGTGAACTAATATCAGTGTAGTGGAAGAAGCAAAGATCACCAGTGTCGAAGCAACGATTCTTCAACATCAACTTCGTTGGACTGATCATGTTGTACGGATGCCTGAAGCAACTACTCTATTCCAAACTTAAAAATGGAAAGCGCAATGCTGGTGGTCAACAAAAGGGGTTCAAAAACTGCCTCAAGGCAAATCTAAAAAAATGTAGTATAACCACTGACAACTGGGAAACACTGGCCTGCGAGCGCTCCAGTTGGAGAACAGCCTTTACCAAAGGTGTCATGGGCTTTGAAGACACTCAAACTCAGGACACAAGGGAGAAACGTGCTAGGAGGAAGGCATGCTTGGCAAATCCACACTGTGATCAGCTCCTGCCCGGAAACCAATGTCCCCACTGTGGAAGGATGTGTGGATCCAGAATTGGCCTCCACAGTCACTTGCGGACTCTTTGTTAAAACCGTGTTTATGGAAGAAAATCTTACTTGGCTATGAGTGATCACCAAAGAAGAAGCTTTAAACTCTTCAGTTCTTGTCTTGCTATCAAAAGAAGTGACAGTGGAATTTTGTTTCCAAACCTCTTTATATTATTTTGAAAACCTTATGGCAATGCTCTTATTTTATGAATTAACTAATACCAAGTTTTCAATTATTTGTTCATCATATAGCCCTGCATGATAAACCTGCAGGAAGCCCTTTTGCTTTCCCACTCGCGATTTATTGCATCCCACGTGATGAAATGAATACTCTGTTTATCCAAACAATTACATTATAGCTCAAAGTGAACCCTCCCCAAATTGCTTTGCACTATTTTATATCTGTTTCTCCTCCACTGTACATGAGTAACACTTTTACATGTCTTCCTTTATTGAATTTCATCATATTGATTCTAGCCTAGAACTCGAAAGTAATTTTAAATTTTAAATTTATCATTTGGGGGGAAATCTATATTTGTTCACCTCTGCAAATCTAATCATCATATTGTAATATATCTATTCCTTTACATGCACACTTTAACTTCTAGACTTTTTTTATCAGCTGGAGAAACACCAAATCATAGTGCAATAGTAACTGTATATTTCAATATTTTAGTAATTTGAGGAGGAAAAGGTTTTAGATAGGAAAAAAAGATCTGGAGTTTTTCTGCTTATCTATAGTGCTCATTAATTGATTTTTAAGCTTGTGGTTAGCCTCCCATTAAAATGGATTTGAAACTAAGTGCTTTTCTGTATTGAGCCACTTAATATGGGTGTTAAATTACTTTTTCAGGGGGGAAATTGTCACCTTTTAAAGCCCAAGCTGCATGCTAGATAGATAGATGATAGATGATAGATAGATAGATAGATAGATAGATGATAGATGATAGATGATAGATGATAGATGATAGATAGATAGATAGATATAGATGATAGATAGATAGATAGATAGATAGATAGATAGATAGATAGATATAGATAGATATAGATAGATAGATGATAGATAGATAGTGATTCTGTGACATGCATGTATGTACATTTTAAGAAGAATATAAATTCCTTCAATGAAAAGGAATAAATTTTGTTTTCAAGGGAAATATTTAGGGGGGAATCAGTGTTTTCTATGTGTGTACAAGCTCTTAGGAATTCATGAACCTCCCTTAAATTGAGTCAGATGATTGGCCTGTCTAACCCTATAATCTCTATTTTTAATTCATTATCACTACTAGCCAAAGTACTGCTACTACTAATAGTAGCTTTCAAGGTACTAAAGCAGGGATCATTCCTTGCCCTGATACTTCAAGACCCATTTTACTGGAAATGACAAGGACTAAACTCATGATGCATGTGCTGTATCACTGAGCATTAAAGGGAATAGAAGTCTTTTTTTTCCCCCTCATGGAAACTACAGGTTTGAGAGGGCAATCTAGATCAAGGCCACAGCAGGAGGCAAAGGGCAATAGCCTCTCTAGTCCCAACTCAGGGGTGCTGGTGTGCGTTGAACCCCTAATGTTGGCTATTTTTGCAAGAAAACTCCTGCGCTCTGGGGATGCACAGATGATTCACATCCCGGGGTGCAGGGGTGCCAATTCATGGGGGGCTAAGATGTTTTGGGGAACCCAATATCTTTTGTGGGAGTGACCATGCCAATGTTGAGAGGGCAGAGGAGGCCGAGAGAAGAGCTGACCGTGGTACGGCTTCAGTGGTCAGCTCCTCCTCCTCCTCCTTTGATGGAAGGAGGCTGAGCATTAGAGAGGAGGAGCTGCCAGCCATTGATGCTACTCCATGCCACAATGTGACGCCCCACACATGACACCACACACGAAGAAGAGGAAGAAGAAGAGTTTGGGTTTGATATCCTGCCTTATCACTACCCGAAGGAGTCTCAAAGCGTCTAACATATCCTTTTCCCTTCCTCCCCCACAACAAACACTCTGTGAGGTGAGTGGGGCTGAGAGACTTCAGAGAAGTGTGACTAGCCCAAGGTCACCCAGCAGCTGCATGTGGAGGAGCAGGGAAGCGAACCCGGTTCACCAGATTACAAGTCCACTGCTCTTAACCACTACACCACACCAATAATAAAGTTTGGCACAAGTTGGCAGCTCTGTCAGGATGCTATGGGTTCACTGTAATGTTTACAGACTCCGCTAACCCAGAAATAGTACCTCGGGTTAAGAACTTTGCTTCAGGATGAGAACAGAAATCGCGTGGTGGTGGTGCAGCAGCAGTGGGAGGGTCCATTAGCCAAGTGGTACTTTAGGTTAAGAATGGTTTCAGGTTAAGAACGGACCTCCGGAACGAATTAAGTACTTAACCCGAGGTACCACTGTACTAAGTTACAGTCCCATCAGGGCAGGGATTTATATTTACATAATGGGATTTTCCCCCTCCCCCTATGCACCCCCTAAATCACTCTGCACTTTGCCTCAAACCTCCAGTGGGGGGTCACAGAGCCAATAACAAAAATTGAAACCAAATATCCCCCAAATTTGAGCCAGAAAAGGAGGTCCACTCCTCTTATTTTAATTCAGCTGTAGGACGTCCATTCAGGCTTCTTTAAAAACATTGACATCATTAAAATCACGTTCAGAGCTGAGTTAAGCTTCCTCTATTTACAGAGAACAAACCTTGGTAATGCTGAAATAATGTAATCTCATTTCCTAAAGTGATTCATGACAACTATTGTTGGAGATGTGACCTTCAGGATATACACATCTCTCTCTCTCTCTTTTTTTTTTACAGAACAGAATATTCTCATTCCCTTGCTTCCGCAACGTGTTGTAATGCAAAATTATGCCTGTATTTACAGACTTGAATTTAATTAACACATGCTAATACAGGAGCTATAAATAAGAGATACAGCGAAATAAATTAATAGTTGCTTAATAAAATTCTGCATTTTGAATTGGAAAGTAAGGAGACATGAGCGAGCCAATTAGGAATAAATCTAGGGTCCATTTCCAGCAGAGTGTTGGAATTGCTCCTCTACAAGATGAGAAGTAATTCCGACCTCTGCCTCTACATATCGGGTAACTTTGGGTCTGTTCTTCTGAATTTTGTACTATTTTGTGCAATGACATAGAGAGAGAAAACTGACTTTAGTAGACCAGGGCAGATTCACTGGCTGCTACTGAATGTGGCTGACTCATTCACAAGGTACTTCTCTGTGTGCTCCCCCCTATCTGAAGCTTAGAAGGCAGCCATGAGAAGGAAGGTCTTTTCAGTGATTCCCCCCACCCCTGGCTATGGGATGCTCCCCCTATGGAAGTTCACCTGGTACTCACACTGCTGTCTTTTTGAAAGCACATTAATATATTTATTTTCTCTCGGGCCTTTGAATATGTGTTTTTAATACATGTATTCAATGAGTTTTTAATCATACTTTGTGTGTGTAATATTTCACAACGCTGGTTTTGTATTTGTGGTTATATGTGGGCTGCTTTTAAATTTATTGTGGTTTTATTGCTGCATGGCCTTATCGTTACATTTTTATTCATTTTTTATTTGTATGATGCCTAAATAATTTTTTTTTATGATGCCTCAAATAGAAAGAAAGAAAGAAAGAAAGAAAGAAAGAAAGAAAGAAAGAAAGAAAGAAAAAGAAAGAAAGAAAGAAAGCTTGGAAAACGAGCGAGGTCCCAACCAAAGAAGAATGGCAACTTAAACTGACGGAATATGCACAGCTTGCGGACCTAACATACAGAATAATAATAATAATAATAATAATAATAATAATAATAATAATTTATTTATTTATGCCCCAGCCACTCTGGGCAGCTTCCAACAAAATATTAAAATACAGTAATGCACCAAACATTAAAAGCTTCCCTAAACAAGAGAACATACGTTTAAAGAAGATTGGGAAATGTTTATTGAATATATGGGGGGGAATTGTGTACACTTGAAAATATTGGCTAGCATTAAGATAAATCCAATAGTATAAAAAAGTTCTGATCGATGTAATAATGGAATACTGAATGGTTTAGTTTATGTAAAATATGCAGGGATTTCTGTTATGCAGAATGAACCATGGAAAGAGAAGAAGGGAAGTCATCAGTATTTTAAGGTTGTTTAAATGAATATTCTAAATTGTAAAAGACAAAATTTAATTTAAAAAAATTATGTGAAAGAAAGAAAGAAAGAAAGCACCTTGGATAGCTCAGTTGGTAGACCATGAGACTCTTGATTTCAGGTTCTTGGGTTTGAGTCCCACATCAGGCAAAGAGATTCCTGCATTGGACTAGTAGGGGGTTGGTCCCTTCCAACTCCACAATTCTATGATCATTTATTTTAGCTCACCGAATTTATGCATGTCTTGATGATTAAAGCTTAATGTGTAAAATATACTTCAGAAGACTAAGAAAACTTCCACACATGCACAAAGTGTCATGCCCACAGTTGTTTATTTTTCTCCCAGTCCTTCCTGGAGATACTGGTAGCTGAACCAAGGTACCTTCTTCATGGAAAGCAAATGCTCCATCATTCCAGTACCTCGGAAGTTGAACGGAATCCGTTCCGGAAGTCCGTTTGACATCCAAAACATTCGGAAACCAAAGTGCGGCTTCCGATTGGCTGCAGGAAACCCCTGCCGCCAATTGGAAGCCGCTGAAGCCCCATTGGACGTTCAGCTTCCAAAAATAGTTCACAAACCGGAACAGTCACTTCCGGGTTTGCGGTGTTTGGGAGCCAAAACATTTGAGAACTAGGCTGTTCGAAAACCAAGGTACGACTGTATAAACGAAATTCATGCACAGTCCAGGGAAGGCTTCCCCGAAGGTACTAATAATGTTCTGCTGCTCATGTGAAAACATCACAAATTGCAATTCTGATGTTTTTATTCTGCTATTAATGGTACAGTTACAAAAAAAACAACAACACCCTTATAAAATATAGGGAATTTATATCTCCTTTTGAAGCTGGAAGACAGGCTAATACATATTTTATACATCCTCTCTGTGTGTGTATGTACTGACATTCCTTAGAAATGAGGAGGGAAATCCATTTGAACCAAAAATAAGTTTGCAAAAAGTATATATTTGTAGTTCACAATATTTGATCATTTGTCACTGTAATATTAAACACTTTACATCTTTCTAAATCACATTTGAAAGTGGTAACCTCCGATGTAAAGAGCCCAAGCCTGAAGAATCTGAAATACAGTATAGATTTCTTATTATCTCTAAACCCAACACTTTTCAAAGCTTGGTGAATAATAGAGCTGTTGCTCAGAGAAATAACTAAAGTTGGCACCAACCTTCTCCTTTAAGGCTCCTTAAAAAAAATCTCAGCAGCCTAAAGTGTCAATAAGTGATTAATGCAGTCCCTAAACTACTGTAATCAGTGCATCTCATAGCTGTAATTATAATTATTCATTTATCTGCCATACTCCACTGAGCATGTCGTGTGACAGTGTGAGCCACAGCACAGCAGAGCATTGCAGAAAAAGCGAAGTAGAAGTCCGCACACGAATTAGCCAACTGAGGCAGCTGCCAACCCCGCTATAACTATTATTTAGCACTGCTGAAATGCTTGCCATTGTGACAAGAATGGGGCATGTAGGAAAACAAAGATTATTCTGAATCAAGATTAGGAGAAAGGCTATAGCTCAATGGATGCAGAAGATCCTGGGTTCTGTTCCCAGAATATCTCCAGGTACAACTGGTAATGTCACATGTCTGAAATTCTGGAGAAATAATAATAATAATAATAATAATAATAATAATAATAATAATATGTCATCTATCTTACTTGTGATAGACAAACCGATGAAGCCATCCCAGTTCTCCTGTTGCATCATGTAGCAGTTATACCCAGAAAGCAAATGCCCACATCAAAAAAGTGAATATTTCACATGTGAGACAAGCAAAGTTGGGGAACTTTGTCACACACAGAGAGGACATTCCATAGATGCTGTTAACCACATGGAGTGCCCCATATAGGTACCAGTGCCAGATTAAACCCCACGGAGTGGAGCCCCCTAGGCAGTTGAAAACTGGGGCGGGGGGCTCATGCATGTGCTCTAGTGGGATAACATTGAATTATGAAAGGCTGATGGTAATTTTCTTTCAAGATCAAATCATTATTATTTTGATCAATAGCCATGGGGGCCCTAAAAGGCATGAGGGCCATAGGCACTGATAGTTACTCCCCTCATCTTCTCCACCTTGCTAGACATCACTGAACCTTTCAGCATACCGAAACTATGAGTAATATTGTCCTTCCTTGCAAAACTGTTGGTTGAACAAACAGGTTAAGGAAATGTTACTTGACCTCACCCTTAGGGGTAAAGCAAGCTATAAATCTTTACTGAATTGAGGTGCCTTAAACTCTGTGAGGTGAAATATGTTCATCTGTACATGCAGCAAGTACTGCCCTTTTAGGAACATGTATGCTGTCTAATCAATGTTTTTTTTCTGGCGAAAATGAGGTGTCGGCTACTCTTATTAACAGTGATGTGGTTGCCAGAACAAAATGGCTGCTGTGGGATGCCAAAAGAAAAGAGGTGATGGTAATCTATACCAATGAGTACTGTCACCCCAAAACCCCAGGGTCTACTGAATCAGAGGCAGATAGACCTCCATTGCATTTACATAATATCTAGTTGTACATCCTGAGAATAAGGGTGTGTGTGTTACTACCATCCACCATAACATGTCTTTACAGTGGTACCTCGGGTTACAAACACCTTGGGTTACAGACACTTCGGGTTACAGACTCCACTAACCTGGAAGTAGTACCTCAAGTTAAGAACTTTACCTCAGGATGAGAACAGAAATCAGGCGCCAGCAGCAGCAGGAGCAGGAGGCCCCATTAGCTAAAGTGGTACCTCAGGTTAAGAACGGTTTCAGGTTAAGAACGGACCTCCGGAACGAATTGTTCTTAACCAGAGGCACCACTGTACTTTCACATTTCTGGATTCCTCTGCAATAGAAAGCTTTGGTCTTTTTCTACTTCTCTCCTGGCAGTTCTAACTCCTTAGGAAATAAACAACCTTTTCATTTCATGGGCACCATCCTCTGAAGGCGCTTGCCTCTTCAGACAACAAAAGCAGAGATTCTGCTGATCCACTCCAAGGATTAGTTCAAAAATCATGAGATCTGGCCTCCTGGATGGGGTAAGGTGAGCCCAGCTTTACCTGTAATGCTAGCCATTCAGCAGGGAATAGTGCAACTGCCTTGCAGAAATCCCTCTAATTATTTCCCCAGAACTTCTGCTCACTCTCATCCCCTCATTTACTCCAGGGTGATTTTTTTTTTTTTTAAGAAAGAAATACGTGCAAAATGAAAATACAGTGGTGCCTCACAAGACGAAAAGAATCCGTTCCGCGATTCTCTTCGTCTAGCGGTTTTTTGTCTTGCGAAGCAAGCCCATTGACGGCTTAGTGGATTAGCGCTATTAGCGGCTTAGCGGCTTTTAGCGGCTTTTAGCAGCTTTTAGCGGCTTAGCGGCTTAGCGGATAAGCAGATAAGTGGCTTAACAGCTTAGAAAAAGGGGGGAAAGGAAAAAAAAGTCGGAAAAACTCGCAAGACATTTTCGTCTTGCGAAGCAAGCCCATAGGAAACTCGTTTTGCGAAGCACCTCCAAAACGGAAAACCCTTTCGTCTAGCGGGTTTTTCATCTTGCGAGGCATTCGTCTTGTGGGGCACCACTGTATATTTATATTAGTCACAACATAGTTTGCTTTCTAAGTATGTTATTGAAAGAACCCATCATTTTTTCCAACTGTGGAGGCCCCCATCGTTTTTAACCTGTAGGGTTTGTCCATCTTCAATATCTATCTTCTCAATAAAAAGGAAGGGGGCAATAAATTCCTGTTTGCTACAGCACATGAGGAAGAGCAGAGTGTAGTGGAATGACTTACAATTTCCCCTTTTTTCTCCACCTGAACTTAGTCAACCCCCAGTGTCAGCTCTCGGTTTGGAGGGGGTGAGCTTCCACCCAGCCGTCCTTTCCGTCATTGCTCACCTTCCCTCATACTTTCATCTTCATGATAAGAAAAGCTGGACTTGTTGAATTTCTCACAAGTACGGGGCTGTAAAAGGCAGAGGAGCATCTGCCAGGGAAGGAGGTGGCTGCTAACACACTTCACAAGAGTCAGAGATGAATCACATTTGTGTAATAAAGGAGAAATGAAGATACAGTGACTGTTATTGATCCCAAACTTAAACTGGCTTCAATTCTGGAACAAGAAGAAAGAGGCAGAGACGAAGGAAGGAAGGAAGGAAGGAAGGAAGGAAGGAAGGAAGGAAGGAAGGAAGGTGCCACATGATGTGTCATACACCTGTCTGTTTATTCAGAAATAAGCCCTACTGAGTTCAATGGGACTTTTCCTTAGTAAGTGTGCTTGGGTAGATAGATGTTAAGAGTTTTTAAGACCAATGATTTACAGCTTCACTTTGCTTTCCTATCAAGGTGGAGAGAGCAGTCAGCGGTCATTCCACACTTCTGAAACCTTGGCATGTTATCATCAGAGTTTCCAGAGAGCGATTTCAATTCCAGGGAAATGCAGGCCTGAAGCAGAACTTCATTCAGCAAAGCAAGCTGAGTCATCCAAACACAACACTTCTGAGGGAACTGATGGGAGGAGAGATATTTTAAGTGCAGGTGATATATTTCACAATGACCACCTACGAGTCTGCAACTGGCTCAAATGATTTAAAAACAGCAAGATATTCCCTCAAGAACAAGGAGATCTGGGGCTTCTGAAAAATTCTGTGTAGTCTTAAAAAAAGAGAAAGAAACTTGGTGTGTGTGTTTTTTATATTTCAGAAGTTTATGCAGTGACACTTTCTTTCTCCTATTCTTTATTTGTGTTATTCTTTATTCCTCAGAGAAAGAGCCTTCTGTGGACATCAACAAACAGACCATTGTCCTATTTACTTAGAAGTGAGACCCATTGGAATCAATATTTTTGTCATCTCTGAGTAAACACTACACCAGGCTGTGCAATTCTTAAGACTATAGTGAAGCACAGAAACTTTTTCTCTATGAAAGTGAAGGGTGGCTATGATGAGGGCACTTCCATACAGAAAAAGTTTCTCAGGTGACACATGGGAGGCAAAGTCTGACCCGCCCCCCTGAGAATAGGATGGGAAAGAATGTTGGTGTGGTCTGTAAAAAGGTAAAGGGACCCTGACCATTAGGTCCAGTTGTGACTGACTCTGGGGTTGTGGCGCTCATCTCACTTTATTGGCCGAGGGAGCCGGCGTACAGCTTCCGGGTCATGTGGCCAGCATGACTAAGCCGCTTCTGGCGAACCAGAGCAGTGCACGGAAACGCCGTTTACCTTCCCGCTGGAGCAGTACCTATTTATCTACTTGCACTTTGACGTGATTTCGAACTGCTAGGTTGGCAGGAGCAGGAACCGAGCAACGGGAGCTCACCCCATCGTGGGGATTCGAACCGCCGACCTTCCGATCGGCAACTCCTAGACTCTGTGGTTTAACCCACAGTGCCACCCGCATCCCGGTGTGGTCTGTATGTTAAAGCAAATTAAGCAAATTCACAGTTCCTGGATTTTTATGCAGATTGGAAAGTATCGACTGGATCCTGCACTTTTATGAATCTTGTGATGTGATTTTGGTTCAAAAGTACATAGGAAACTGCATTTTTGTAAGAAAATGCTTTTGGGGGGGGGGCAGTATGCAAAAAGTGTGTTTTCAGAGGAAGGGAACCCAAAGATGTATATCAGAGTGGACCTTGGGGTCTCAAATATCAGGAACACTAAAATTCATCACCCTGGCCTCTCACCTTCACTTCTGCATCATAGTTGTGGTGCCCCCTATGGTGCCCCTGAGATTTTGCACCCAGTGCTACCAAAGTGGGTGTGAAACCTATAGCCTCAGAATGCCATTCCCAGGTTATGTAAAATACATTTTCCTTTTCCGTTCCTTGATTGTTTCTCTAGTTTCACTCTGCCCTGCACCTCACTCTTACTCAGTTCCAATTTAACAAGGACAATTTCCCCCCCAAAAAATCCAGAATTGGCACAGGCGTAATTAACTGCAGCTTCTGATTCTTCAGTTCATTTGTGTCTCCACCAGCCCCCTACATGGTGGGTATAAACATGCATTGATAAACACAGTAAGCAAAGTACAGTGGTACCTCGGTACTCAAACGGCTTGGTTCCTGAACAAATCAACTCCCAAACGCCGCAAATGCAGAAGTAATTGTTCCAGTCTGTGAATGTTTTCCAGAAGCTGAATGTCTGACGCGTCTTCCAATTGAGTGCTGGAAGCGCCAGCAGCCAATCAGAAGCCACACCTTGGTTTTCGAACGGTTTCGGGATTCAAACAGACTTCCGGATTAAGTTTGAGAACCAAGGCAGCACTGTAAACACAGGGGGTTTGGGTTTTTTAAATGCTTTGGGGGATATTATGTATTTCTATACAGTGGTACCTCAGGTTACATACGCTTCAGGTTACATATGCTTCAGGTTACAGACTCCGCTAACCCAGAAATATTACCTCGGGTTAAGAACTTTGCTTCAGGATGAGAACAGAAATTGTGCGGCGGTGGCACAGCAGCCACAGGAGGCCCCATTAGCTAAAGTGGTACCTCAGGTTAGAACAGTTTCAGGTTAAGAACGGACCTCCGGAACGAGGTGGGTATGTAACCAGAGGTACCACTGTATAATATTTTGAAAAGATAGAAAGTCAAACGTCTGCATTGCCATACCTGCTTCCTGTTTGCCTGTCATACTGCCATTCCCTCTAACAGCAAACTCAGGGTGGTTGAGTGCCAACAGAAGCCAAAATGAGATCGCTGAGAATCAAAAGGGAGGAAGAAGGTTGCTTGAGTGAATTCCAAGATATGCAGAAGTACAAAACATTTTTTTAAAAAACCCAGAGGCCACTCACACCCAAATAAGGAGCCCAATGAGTCCTGACCAAGTTCAGTGACTTCCTGAAGCTTCAGTTAGCAGACCTTCCATTTACAGAAGCCATACTGGTTTCTGATTTGATCCCAGTTTTCCTGAGGGTGTCTCTATTTTCATCAGATAAATGTTGGAGGTTATAGGATAGGACATCCCTATTTTCATTGGGAAAATGTTGGAGGAGACAGCTCTGTTTTCATTGGAGAAATGTTGGAGGGTGTGGAATAGGATGCCCCTATTTCCATCAGAGAAATGTTGGAGGGTATGAGGTAGCTGAGCATCAATTGTAAAAAATGGAAATGGGAAAAATTAACCAAGGGTGTAGAAAGTGAGTTGACTTGCTTGTGTTCCTTATAAGTTGTAGCATGCTGTTGGCTGTTAGAAAGTGAGAATGCAGTGCAACATTTTGTTACAGCTCCCCATTTCTCACTTATCTATTGACAGCGAAGTCAGTTCTCTGAGTGGCAGACCTTGTGTAGCCAAACTGAGAGCATCTGCACTCAAGAGGAAAAAATGAGGTTCATGGGCACAGTTGGTGAGAGGGAAAGTGGAATTAAATATCCTGGGAAAAGGCACTGTAACATTTTGTTGCAGAGCCTACTTGTCTATACGTAATCACTTGCATTCACTGTAGGGTCTTCAAGCCCCCCCCCCCCCCCAGTATTGAATAAGAGTATAATAACTCTCAAATAGAAGAATTAAAATGGATTCTTCAGGAGGGGTGGGGCGCAGAGTCAAGTTTGGATTTAGGCCAATTGACAATGAAATTTGAAAACTTATTGGTGATTCCCTTTCCTCTTTCAAGGAGAGATTTCCAGATTAGTTTAATGAACTAATGAAGTTACTACAAAATGAACTAATCCTACTGCTTATCAGCTGTCAGCTGCTGTTAAAAGGCTGGCTTCTATTGTATATTAGCTGTCAAAAGCTCTTTCAAATGTTGAATGCTAGTGAAAAATAATTGGATGCCAAACACTAATGCTGAACATCAAATATTCATTGTTCACACATTGCAAGATATTTGGAGGATATTTGCTTGAAAAAAATTTGTGGAGAATTGGAGGGGGGCATATTTGTTTGAGTTATGAGCTTTAATATTAAAGAATAGCACCTTTCAAGTAAATTTTATCCAGCTCGCTTCATAGTAGGAATGCCACAGTCTGTCTAAAAATGTGTGAAAATATGAATTATGGATGAATGTGTGCCTCATTTATATCTGTCACATTCAAATGAATAATTTCTATTCATCATAATTCATCCTTTCTAATGTTAGGCTAACACACTAATGGGTAGTTAACAAACATATGTTGTCAATACCTTTTAAGGAAACGTGTTAATCTCATTTCGATTAAAGTGCAGCATTAAAATTAATGAAATAATGGTGTCTCGTTTTGCATATGCAAATAAGGCTAAATGTATGCCTCACAGTATATGTGCAAAAGATTATGATAATAAGTTGCGTTCTGAATTAATGACTGACTAACCCCACTTGAAAAGGCCATAATATGTCCCAACACACTTATTCAAATTTATCATTTAAGAAGAGGAACCTGCTCAATTGATTGTCTGCTTTAATGAGTGGACAAAAATATAAACCTCGTCAAAAGTTTTTCTTTTAGACTTGACATCAGCCAAGCAAAACCAATATTTTACTTTGCTCAGGACGTATGAAAGGTTGGCAATGAATTCCAAAATCAAGACAAGTAAAATGTGGAATGGCTGTAGCTCAGTAGAAGAAATATCTGCTTTCTATGCAGAGCATCCCTGCTTCTAACCCAGGAATGTCCAAGGGGGAAGGGAGAGATTCTTCTCTGAAATTCTGGAGAACTGTTGCCAGTCCATGTAGACTTTCCATCTTCTTTGGTGACCACTCATAGCCGAGTAAGATTGTCTTCCATGAACACAGTTTTAACAGTGAGTCTATAAGTGACTGTGGAGGCCAATTCTGGATCCACACGTCCTTCCACAGTGGGGACATAGGTTTCTGGGAGGGAGCTGATCATGGTGAGGGTTTGCCAAGCATGCCTTCCTCTTAGCATGTGTCAGGAGTCCAGGTTCCCAGCTTGATCACACAGATGTAGGTAATTAAAAAGGAGGATTTTTTGCAAAAGCAAACAGATAGCTCCAGACGGCTCTGACAAAGCCTCCAGAATCATTACTCAAGATGACCCTTCTGAAGACTCCTTCCTATGTCGACAGAAGATATTGAACTTCCGCCCGGCAAACTAACACCAGTGTACTGGAAGAAGCAAAGATCACCAGTGTTGAAGCAATGATTCTTTAACATCAACTTCATTGGACTGGTCATGTTGTGTGGATGCCTGATGATCGTCTTCCAAAGCAACAACTCTATTCTAAACTTAAAAATGGAAAGTGTAATGCTGGTGGTCAACAAAAGAGGTTTAAAGACTGTCTCAAGGCAAATCTTTAAAAATGTAGTATAAACACCAGCAATTGGGAAACAGATGCCTGGGAGCACTCCAATTTGAGAACAGCCTTTACCAAAGGTGTCATGGGCTTTGAAGACACTCAAACTTGGGACACAAGGGAGAAACGTACTAAGAGGAAGGCACGCTTGGCAAATCCACACCGTCATCAACTCCTGCCCAGAAACCTATGTCCCCACTGTGGAAGAGGACGTGTGGATCCAGAATTGGCCTCCACAGTCACTTACGGACTTATTGTTAAAATTGTGTTTATGGAAGACAATCTTACTCGGCTACGAGTGATCGCCAAAGAAGAAGACTGCTTGGACAAGTGCTCCCAGAACGGGGGGGGGGGGGGGGGAACCATGCCAGAAAAGCCACTGAGAAGAAAAGAAATGGGCTTAAAAAGTAGACTACCCCCTAGCTCCCATAGGAGTGCTCTGCCAAATATCAAGATATAAGTGGCTCTGAAAAACAAACTGTGTGCAGGGGATCTGGAGCTAAATCCACATTGCTAAAATCCCAATCAGCTGTTTTATTGAGAAGAGAAGGGAGAGGACATAACACAGCTCCCTTGCTCCTGCTCCTGAATGGGTGGTTGGCAGAATTTTGGCATTTTTTTAAAAAAGCACTATTAAGTCTGCAGCCTTGGCTTTTGGATCAGGATATGGAACTGCATATGTAGCACCAAATTTGGGAATGCAGTTACCCATCCAGCTATTATTTTGTTTCCGTGAGCATCTGGACCTTAGTTGGATCAGGGTGAATATTTGTATTCACTATTTCCTTCAGTTTTGTCCTGCTTTTTGACCAATGGTCCCCCAACGAGATTAACGTTAGTTGCAACAGCAAAACTACAGTATGGTTGAAAGGGTGACGTAATGCGACTGCAATACCATCAGCCAATGTAAAATTGGAAGAAATAATTCCAAACCCAGCATGATGTAACGTGGGTGCGTGTTTATTTTTATTTTGGCTCAGCACAATGTCTCTCCAGACATCTCAAAATGTTAAATGTAAGTCAGTGCTCATTCCCAGGCTGCTCTGGTTATCTAGTTATTTGCTGTGCTGTTGGAGCCCTACTGTTGAGGCCTCTGCTGTCCCTTATCTTATTAAGTGTAACATAAACACCTTTGATGAAATGAAACTGAGAGGTGCTGCAAAAGAGAGAAAGCTCCCCTCTTCCTCGCCCCTCCCCGCAGTACCTTGCTACATACTGGTGATCCCATTTGCTGGTCTTCACTGACCGGCAGTGACACATTTTGTACGACTCCTCGCAGAAGAGAGCCATTTAGAGCTGCAAAACAATTAGGTATTACTGTATTAAGCCAGTAATGCAGAATTCTGAAGCTGTTGCCCATTCTTTACAGCCTTGTTATTTCTGTTGCAGCAATATGGAAGAACAGAAGACCTTCTGTTACCAGCTTGGGGGTAAAAAAACCAAATCAAGCGAGCTTTAATGCACAGGGAGTAGCATATATGACACATTCCCTGCTACCCTATATGACAATTGTGCTTTTAATACATCGAGGCGGGACTTGAACTCTGGTAGATTACCGTACTTTCATCAAGAAAAAGAAACAAGAAGCTGTTGAGCTTGCCCAGATTTCAAAATATGCTATAATGTGCACAATTCCAAGAGTTTAGACTCCTGCCATACCCTCCAACATTTCTCGGGTGAAAATAGGGATGTCCTATTCAACAACAACAACAACAACAACAACAACAACAACAACAACTCATCCATCTGTCTCAGTTGCCTCAGTCACTCTGCTTTTATCCCATTTTCTGGCCCTGATAGGCTTTTTAAAAAGCTTGCAAAAAGATTCTCACAATAAAAATGTGCAGCCTCTAAGTTGCAGAATTCCTTTCCTACAGAGGTGTACCTGATACCGTTGTTATACAGCTGATACCTTCTCTACATAGCTTTTATCATACACACCCTACAATATTTCTCTGCTGAAAATAGGGATGTCCTGTTCCATAATAGCAATAACTGTTATTATTTATACCCCACCCATTTGACTGGGTTGCCCCAGCCACTCTGGATGGCTTCCAGCATATATAAAAACATAATATAACATTAAACCATCCCTACACAGGGTTGCCTTCCTGTCTTCCAAAGATGTCTTCCAAAGGTTGTATAGTTACTTATCTCCTTGGTTTGTGGTGGTGAGGTCACATAACTCCATACTCTCCAACATATCTCTGATGAAAATAGGGACAGCCCAAGGAAAAGCAGGACATTCCGGGATCAAATGAGAAAGCAGGGTGGCTTCTGTAAATCCGGGACTGTCCCTGGAAAATAAGAACACTTGGGGGGTCTGCATCATACACCGAAGACACACCTCTAACTCCTGACCTTTGACACTTGAGATTACGCACAAACACACACACATGAATGGGCCCATCCCAGTTGTGATAGGAATGTCTTTCAAAATATTTTTAATGTTGCATTTTACATTGTTGTGACCTGCTCAGGGACCTTATGGTGAAAGGTGGGTAACAACAACATTTAAATTTCCAGCCCTGAGGCCCTGGCAGAGGAAGAGGGGGAGCGCACACACACCCCGGCCACATGATCCCAATGGGGTGCCATTGCGGCTGTTCCCCCACCCGCGTCGGTCACCACGCCCCCACAGATGGTGTGCCACATCCCCAGGACGCGCACCAGCCCCGCTCCCACCTGCTCTCCACCCACCCTCCACCACTGCCCTGAGGTCTCCATCTATCTATCTATCTATCTATCTATCTATCTATCATCTATCTATCTATCTATCTATCTATCTATCTATCTATCTATCATCTATATCTATCATCTATCTATCTATCATCTATCTATCTATCTATCTATCTATCTATCTATCTATATCTCTATCTATCTATCTATTATCTATCTATCTATCTATCTATCTATCTATCTATCTATCATCTATCTATCATCTATCTATCTATCTATCTATCTATCTATCTATCTATCATCTATCTATCATCTATGAGCAGTTTCTCTCTCAGTCCCATCCTTTCCCCCTCTTTCTTTTTAAAAACTAAAATGTCACAAAGTAATTGTTTAAAACATTTTACATGGTGCCTCTATTGAGAACCTGAGAATAAACAATTAATGGAGACTACAGGGGAAATGGGGGGGTGAAGTCGATACAAGTCAACCAGTAACAGACAAAGGAGAACAAAGAGCACCACGAGTGACAAATACAAGGAAGTTCTGTTCACAGAGAACAAATGAACAGCTGCTTAGTAATCAATAGCATCTACTGTACAGAAAGCAACAAAGGGAGGGATGAGAACTTATGTTATATTCCAAGAGGAATAATATTAATAATAATAATAATAATAATAATAATAATAATAATAATCCAATTGAAAAGTTTTTTGAATGGGAAAAATATAAAACTTGCTTAAAAGAAAACATTTCCCTTGTTACTTGGTGGGCACTATCCAGTCACAGTTAAGTACATTTCAGGATTCTGTTCTATGTGTTAGAGTTGCTGCAAATGGAATCCCTGCTCTGGACCTTGTGCAGAGTAGAAATGAATTTGCTCTCCAGCACAAGAATGAGTTATTGCAAAACAGTCTTAAAATAAGTTACAAATAAATGTTGCAAAATACAAAATAGTGCATTGCTCTTAAACAGCAAGCAGTGTCATCCCAGCTTCTTTTTGGTCCTTAATACAGTTCAATAAACTTCCCTTTATTTGGTCTCAAAGAGAGATCCTATGCAACCATTTCACTTGTTCATCATCACTGATGAACTGCTACTGCTGTTGGCTCCAACAATCGACTAAAATGCTGAATTCTCGGATGTCATCTTATGCTGACAGAGATCTCTGTTAGGGTGTCTGGGATGAGTCCTCAATTAGCCTAAACCCTCAAATGGAAACATCTTAAAAGAACAAGGATCTTTTGTTCAAGGATCTGAACAAAAATGGTGGAATTGAAACCCTTCCCTTGATCATCTGATATCTATTAAAATGACCGCCTCGTCGTTCCTACCTCCCCAAATTTCCCATCACTGTTGCGACTAATCTCATTCAAACTGAAAAAGAGCTGTTCTATGGAACTGGAAGGAAGAGCTGTTGTCGTTCCAAACTAGGAAGCCAGCTGTCACTTCCACTCAAGAAATGTGCTCAGACTTATTTGGGAGTAGCTGAAATCAGAGTACCAAAATGCTGTCAGCAACGCAGTCATCTGGTGATTGTTAGCAACATAGACATGGCTGGTCCTTTCACTTCCCTTAGAGGTGCCAGGAAATGCTATAATTTTGGGATGAATTTGCTTTAAGTAGTTAAAGAGAACAGGGTGGGTGGGTGTCCCCAAACCTGCCATGTCATACCGCATGATGTTCTGAATCTGCAAAATAACAAAAACAAATCAAAATCATATTAGAAGGATGTACTGCATGCCAAACACTTATTTATGGATCTTGTTGCCCCAGTGTGCATCAGCGGTAGCCATTTACCAAGCTACAACAGAGCTCCGAACCACATGTTCAAAAACAGGCTGTAGAACGGCTGACTTTCAGCCAAACTTATTCTTGACGTCCTGTTTTTTGGAAGGAATAGACACATAGATATCCTAATACCATTTTCCAAGTTTGTTAAAAACTGAATGATCCCACACGGCAGTGTAGTACAGAAATCATGATTACTGGTTTTATTTATTTTTAGATTTTATTTACAGGATTTCTTACCCATCCTTCCCCATAAGGACTCAGGGCGGGTTATAACCAGGGCTTTCTTCAGCCGGAGCTCACCAGAGCTCAGCTCCAACACTTCTCAGGTGAGCGCCACTTCCAGTCTAAGAGAACAAGTGAGAAGTTCATGGTGAGCACCTTTTTCTAGGAAAATAGCACTGGTTATATCCATATAATAATCCAGTATTAAAACCAGATATGACAAATTATTTGTGTTCTGCCCATCGAGTTTCTTCCATTGTGATAGTGAGCAATAGCAGTGCCATAGTTTAGAGACATTTTAATCCCATTTGAAGTTGGGCGGTGTGTGTGCCAGCAACTGATTTATGCGGCTTCCGCTTCAGTGTTAACAGTGTAATCTTCAAAATGGATCATTAATCTTGCTATCCAGGAGGTGGTCTCCTTTGAAAGAACCACATGCTTTCCATTTCCTCTGAAGGAGCTCAACAGGGTGAAATGATATTGAAGTCCAGATGACTGAGACTAAAATGTTGGAGAGTATGAAGCTATGAGACACACCCCCCCCCAAGCCAAGGAGATAAGTAGCTATACAACCTTTGGAAGACATCTGAAGGCAGCCCTGCATAGTGTAATAACATTTTTAAGGTCTTATATATATAATGAATGATCATAAATGTACCAAGCAAACACGTACACTCATACCTCAGGTTACAGACACTTCAGACTGCGTTTTTTTGGGTTACAGACGGCCGAAACCCGGAAGTACTGGAATGGGTTACTTTTGGGTTTCGGCAGTCACACATGTGCAGAAGCGCTAAATTGCACTTTGCACATGTGCAGAAGTACCAAATCACAACCTGTGTGTGCGCAGACGCGCCGCTGCGGGTTGCGAACATGCATCCCGCACGGATCATGTTTGCAACACAAGAATCCACTGTACATAAATATATAAACCACATGTCTGAAGCAGCGCAGGAAGACAGTCCTGAAACCATTTTGACTCCCAAACTGACCAAATGTTTCTCTGGAAGAAGAAGAAGAAGAAGAAGAAGAAGAAGAAGAAGAAGAAGAAGAAGAAGAAGAAGAGGAGGAGGAGGAGGAGGAGTTTGGATTTGATATCCCGCTTTATCACTACCCGAAAGAGTCTCAAAGCGGCTAACATTCTCCTTTCCCTTCCTCCCCCACAACAAACACTCTGTGAGGTGAGTGAGGCTGAGAGAATTCAGAGAAGTGTGACAAGCCCAAGGTCACCCAGCAGCTGCATGTGGAGGAGTGGAGACACGAACCCAGTTCCCCAGATTACGAGTCTACCACTCTTAACCACTACACCACACTGGCTTTGCCAGGGAGAGGGTGAGGGAACCTTCCCATTGTCTCAGGAATTGGGTAATCACCATTTCAAAGGAATGGCCAGACTACCAGGAAAGGCAATCAGATAGGGCATTATCAGATAACCTGGCAGACAGGAAAAACAACAACATTCAAATTTCTGTTGTAGACCGCCTTTTCTGTGAAGTAGGTATGATGTTTGTGGCGCGTGGTCTTGGGCTACACCCCTTCTGTGATGTATGTATGATGTATGGAGGGGTGGTCTTGAGCTCTAGGGCAGGGAATTTCAAAATGGCTACATAAGGGCAAGCACACATGGTTTGTGGTCCTCCTCCTCTCTCCTGTGTGTGGGGGGAGCACCCTGTTGCAACAGTTTAATAAAAATCAGGCTTCCTAGCTGCTTTGCTTCTCAATATTCTCTGGATGGCCTCTGTTATTTTCTTCTACCAATGGAGAACCTACAAAGGACTCTATAAGGGCTCTTGTGTACCCCATAAGGAAATAAGGGCAGATTTTGCTTACAACAATAGGGAAGGTTTCTTTAAAGTTTAATCTTTTTGCAAGCTTTTGAAAAAGCTTATCAGGGCTGGAAGATGGGATAGAAGCATTCTAAAGAATAAATAAATCAGGTGTTGAGCTAACTGTATCATGCATGTTCCACCTTTGCTTTTATGGAAAGCACGTTGAAGAGGTCTTTGGACCGTATACTGGAGCACACAGCAATTGCAATCTGCTGCTTTCTCTATTGTCATAATGTGGAGGAATTAAGCTAAACTTTGGAATTGATATTTGGCTACCCTGAAAATCGCAGTTTAATACGATACATGCAGATAACTATGTTCCCATCGGATGGCCCTTCTTGTACTATTTCATCCTACCACTGGATATAATTTATTGGAGCTAAACCAGAGAACAAGCAATCTCGTTACTTGGTTATAAAAATGAAATATGTGACTTTGATCTGTTACCATGATATTGGGATTTTAGATTAGATTAGAATTTTTGATGTGCTTTATTTTATCTTGCCATACGAACACCAATTATGTCACTATGCCTGTTGCATAAGTAAAATTAATTCAAGATTAACCCAGGAATCCAAAGAAGGCCCAGACAAACACAGATGCATAAAAATAATTGTTTATTGATTCCAGGGTTTGATTTAAATATGTAAAGCAGCTGCCTTAAATCATTAACAGTATCATGAGACTACTGGTTTATTTTCAAGGTCTGCGTTACTGCAAGCTATCCAATATGTCTAGTAAATCTCATGGAGAAAAAATTCTTAAAGGAAGCAATATAAGAGAGAGCAGGGGCCTATAATTTGATCATCAACAGTGAGGACCACAACCAATGCTGTTTTTCTAGAAAAACTGGTGCTGGAACTCACCATAAACACCTCCCTCATTCTCTTAGAATGGCAATGGTGCCTGCCTGAGAGGTGGCGGAACTGAGTTACTGTGAGTTCCCCCTGGAAGAAAAAAAAAGCCCTGACCACAACAGTTCACTGAGCAAGTCAGTCTTTGCAGCCATGGTGGGCGATATTTCATTTCTATTCAAACAATAGTAATTATTTCTTAATTTTCTTAATTATTAATTATTTCTTAATTTCTTAATTTTCACCATATATAAATGAGATATTATTATAATAATAATTTATTGAATTTATATAACACCCTATACATGGGGGTCTCAGGGCGGTTCACAGAGTAAAATCAAGATATAAAACCACAAAATACATAATAAAAATAAAAACAATAACCCAATAGCCCCCCCCCCCTCATTTTTTTTAAAGGGCATAGGATGTAAATCAGATCAACCAAGGGCTTGGTTAAAAAGGAACATTTTTGCCAGGTGCCTAAAAGTGTGTAATGAAGGCACCAGGCAAACTTCCCTGGGGAGAGCATTCCACAGATGCGGAGCCACTGCAGAGAAGGCCCCGTTCTCATGTTGCCACCCTCCGGACCTCTCGAGGAGGAGGCACACGAAGGAGGGCCTAGAAGATGATCTCAGGGTTCATATGGACAGAGGTGGTCCTTGAGGTATTGTGGTTCTGAGCCGTTTAAGGCTTTATAGTTCAATGTGGAAATGTTATGCAAATCTGTGCCCACTTTTTGGGAAATGCGTATATTGGGGCAGGGGCGGTGTGTAACTAACTGCACCAACTGCTGATCCCAAACAAACTCCTATTGCAGGGGAAACTGTGGAGACTGGGAGACTGATACCTCTTTCTCTCTCAATTGTATAACGTCAATCTGCAGGTGATGGAACAAAATCACATTCCAGCAAGCAGAAAAGTAGTGTGTCAGGGGTTTAAACTAGCATAGGATTATTCTCAGTACTCACATTTTGAGGGGAAAGGCAGAAGAGCTTATTGACATGAAGCCAAATCACGTTTTCGTGTTAGCTTTCCAGAAGCAGTAGGTATGAAGGAAGATTCTTATAGCCACCACCACCACTTACCATCCTAGTGTGACAACATTTTCTGGGGAATAGAGAAACATTCCTGGGAAGAGGTACAGACGTATTCACCCACAGAGTGAAGAAGTGGTACTGTGCAAACAAGGGACATCAGCAAAGTCCAACAAGGACAACAAAAGAGAAAAAAATGGGTGATGCTCCCTTCTTCTTCCCTTGTCCGAGAATGAACACAGTCCAGAGAATGCTATCCATATTCGCTCTTGTTGCCTTCAGTCTGCAAATGATACATAATGGGAATTACGTTTTGATCCCCATTTGCCCTGTTTCCCCTCTGCATTAAATCAAATGGGGTAGAATAACATGTTGACGATGTAACCTAATTCATTACATAAATTACACAGTTCCGTCTCATCAGACTACTAGATGAGCAGAGCGTAGTTTTTTGGTGGAAGTCAAACTGTGGTAGAATGGAAGCAGTGCTGCGCGTGATGAAACAGGGTGGAATGGGAAAACATCCCTTTTCCCATCTGTAGTCCAGAGAGAGATCTACTGTTGATCACACACAGCACTGTTTCCATTCTACTACAGTTCGACTTCCACCAAATAATTACACTACTCATCTAGAAACCCTAGGCTTTAGTCACTGTATACAGTCAGGAAAAGATTAGGCTATAGCCAGAGTGGACAAGAGGAGAGAAAAAGGAGAACAATAATCTGATGTCCTGGCCTACCTCTTTTCTCCCACACTTATCAGCTTCCTCTCATAAACCATCTTCCTATCTTCAGTGCACCATGCCCTTTGGATGATAATCAGAGTTTCTTGGTTTGTGGGTTGCTGTGTTGTTGTTTTTTGTTCTTCCTTTTATTATGTATTTTGTGTTTTTGTTTTGTATTTGTATGTTGTGAACCCCATGAGATCTATGGATGAAGGCTGGTGTACAAATTTAATAAATGATGATGATAATGATAATGATAATGATAATGATTTTTATTTATATCCCACCCTCCCCAGCCGAAGCCGGGCTCAGGGTGGCTAACAACAATAAAACAGTACAACAGTACAACACAACACTCTAAAATCATTCATTATAAAATTAATTAAATTAATTAATTTTATAATGTTTTTTGCTCTAATCTTGGAAAGGGGGATGTATGAATGGACTACTTCATTTGAAAAAATAATAGGCAATTTTCATCCAACGACTGTATGTATTTAGCCAAACATCTCCCCCATAATTAATTACCCTTTGGCTCTGCACTCCTTGCAACCCAATCCTATGCATATTTATTCAGAAAACCCACTGATTTCAGTTGATTTTAATTCTAGGTAAGTATTAGATGGGTTGTTGTTGTTGTTGTATTAAGGACTGCACTCTTAGTTTATTTCCATTTCTTCTTGGAGTGGCCCAGTGGCTGACAGCCTCCAGACTAATAGTTCAAGCCAAGCAATTGATTTATTCATATCTTTCTACACCCGAGATATGAAGCAAAATTGATTTTCATCTCTCGGCCAAGCCTTGCAAAAAGGGCAGTGGCAACAGAGCTGTGGGACTGGTGGTATTATTGGGAGAAAAGGCTAACTAACTGCAGTGGAAGTGCTCTAAGGTTGAGTGACCTTCAATGACTTGCATATATAGATTATCAACCATCATAGCTAAAGTAACAGACCATGAACGATGTCCAATTCTTTGGAGGTTAAATAGTGCAGATAATCATAATTATGCCGGGTGCCAGGGTCAAAAGAACTGTTCATCACTTTTCTGCCTGTTTGAAGAATCTTTTAAAGTACTAAGTGATACATCATTCCTGTCAGTATGTTATATGGGAATTAAATGAAGCAAGCTCTCCAAGAGATTTCTGACAGCGCATCATCTTCTATGTCTCTGTCCCGTTCATTCATCCTACATAGGTTTCGGCAGATGTGAAACCTCAGCATTCCTGCAGCTAATTTGACTCTGTGTGTGCCCTCATGACTCAGTTCCTGATTCTGATCCAGAACAATGCCCCACCATAGAGACAAGCAAGGTGGTTTCACACGGGGTACCAGAATTCCAGAGACCCCTGTCTCCAATATGTTAATGTAAATGAGAGAAAGAAATCCTGTACCTGCACATTTAGAATTAACCTCATCACTTACAAGTAGGGATGTAGGTGGTGCTGTGGTCTAAACCACTGAGCCTCTTGGGCTTGCCGATCAGAAGGTCAGCGGTTTGAATCCCTGCGATGGGGTGAGCTCCCGTTGCTCTGACCCAGCTCCTGCCAACCTAACAGTTCAAAGGCATGCCAATGCAAGTAGATAAATAGATACCACAGCGGCAGGATGGTAAGCGGCATTTCTGTGCGCTCTGGTTTCTGGCACAGTGTCCCATTGTGCCAGAAGCAATTTAGTCA
The DNA here is from genome assembly GCF_951804945.1 of Podarcis cretensis. Taxonomy (NCBI): domain Eukaryota; kingdom Metazoa; phylum Chordata; class Lepidosauria; order Squamata; family Lacertidae; genus Podarcis; species Podarcis cretensis. The sequence continues at coordinate 125,878,971 of NC_137170.1, forward strand.
TGCTGGCCACATGACCCGGAAAGCTGTCTGTGGACAAACACCAGCTCCCTTGGCCTGAAAGCGAGATGAGCGCTGCAACCCCATAGTTGCCTTTGACTGGACTTTACCTTTTTACCTTTCAAGTGATTGGAGGTTAAATCTATGCTGAAGAAAGTGCCCAGAAATATCTCTCTCTCTCTCTCTCTCTCTCTCTCTCTCTCTCTCTCTCTCTGTGTGTGTGTGTGTGTGTGAGAGAGAGAGAGAGAGAGAGAGAGAGAGAACGATTTATTTTAAACTTTTCAATAAAATATTTCCAAGTCAGCTTGCAACAAACATTTATAATAGCATGCATGCATGCATAAATAAGTAAATAACAGATAAATAAAGTATCAGTAGTTTTCAGCAGCTGCAGCACCTTGAACGCCATTAAAGGATAGGAAAATAAGATTATTTTCACCAGGCACCTGATGTTTACAAAATTTGATGCCAAGAGTGGAAATTTCACAGCTGAGGTGTCACCACTGAGTTCACAAGACCTGGTAGACACCCATCTCACCTGAGAAGTACCTCAGAAGGGTATCTAAGTTGGAACTCTACCAATGTTCTTTGCTAGCATTGAGCTTTATTGGTATTGAGGATCTTTCCTTTAGTGCCAGGCTTGGGGGATTCTCTCTTCCCCCGGTAGCATCAAGGATCAAGGAAGAAACAAGAAAGCTTGTATTTATGGTTTTATTCACTCATCATGGTGCAAGACAAAGAATCCAGTCCTTAACTCCATTGTGACGTTGCTCACTGTGAGCTCCTCCCCTTCTTTCCCCAGCAACAGCCCATGGCTCTATGGGAGACCTCAAGAATCAATTGTCATTGAGTCCTTTGCTCTTGAATTCTAAGTGAGTGGCAAGTACACGGGGATGGTGGCGCTTCTATGCTCTCCAAGGATTTCTCTGCTGGCACTTCTACTCCCCTTCCTTCTCCCAACACCTCATAACTTGGCAGCTCTGAGTTCTGTTGTAATGAAATCATGTCTCCCTCTTGAAACTGTCAGCATTTCACTCCTCCATTGCTGGATGTGTGATGGTTATATCACATGCCTGTGTTTACTTTCCAGGCTTGTAAAGTGTGAGAACGGAAGCTGCTCTTATCTCTTCCGCTCCATTATACAGTTGTACTTTCTCTGTCTCTTGGAAAAGAAATGAGAGGACGTCATGATTTCTTTGTCCTGTATATATTGCTTAATAAATACTTAGAATGCACACACAAACGCCCTACTTTGTTTCTGCTAAACTCTGCTGGTTAAGAGTGTGCACATAGTCTTCAAGATACGTGTTGCTGGTGCGTACCGGGACTGATGTTTTTGAGTGTCCCGGGGTTGCGCTTCATCAGGAAGACACCGGAGAGGTTTGTCTCATCCCCCCACTCCCCCTCCTCCTCCAAAAGAAGCCGAGGAGGGGGTGATCACCACCTCTCCTCTTCAGTCCCATCCCTGACATTCAGGGAGCTTCACTGGGCAGATTTATATGAGAGTAGGTGCTCCCAAGAACTGGAGCTGGATGATGTCCAGAGTTGGTTGCATTACAGACAATTATATGAGATGTATAAGGAAGATAACAAAAAAAGGTTTAGCTATACAATCTCTAGATTCCACAAGGAGATTATAGAAGAAAAAGTGAAGTTATTGAAGAAAGCATATAGCATTCTGCTAGAATGGGAAACGAAAGATGAGGGGGTTAAATCATTCATGGTTCAATGGGCACAAGATATAGGACATAACATACAATTTAAGGATTGGGAAAAGCTGTGGAAGGTAGATTTGAAGTTTACAGATTGTTCTCTTTTTGAAAGAAAATTATATGAAAATGATTTATAGATGGTATATTACACCAGTAAAAATGGCAAAAATGTATAAAACTGGGTCAAATATATGTTGGAAATGTAAAGAAAAAGAAGGTAATTTGTATCATATGTGGTGGGAATGTAGAGAAGTTTAAAAAAATTGGGAGATGGTATACAATGAATTGAAAAAAAATGTTCAAAATGACATTTGTAAAAAAACCAGAAGTATTTTTGTTAGGGATTTTAGGACAAGACCTGCCAAGAAAAACAAAGAACTTATTTATGTATGCTACAACAGCACAATGATGGAAGAATGTGGAAGTCCCAACAAAAGAACAATGGCAAAAAAACCTGATGAGTTATGCGGAGATGGCAAAATTAACACATAAACTGCATGAGAAGGACAACCATGACTTCAAGGAAGAATGGGAACTATTTAAAAAATAATTTAAAAAGACAACAAAAGGACTTGGACTCCTTGGCAGGTTTTGAATAAATATCCACAATTTTATTAGTAGAACATATGACAGATAAGGTAAGGTACAACTTTACAACATGTAGAGAATAATATGTATGAACAAATCAGAGAGGGGATCTGAGGGAAGTCTCTGGAGGGTGGGAGAGGGAGGGAGGGGGGAAATGTAAATTGGTTATATTTGATTTATAATTTGATTTGCTACATTGGCTTAATTATTATTATTATTATTATTATTAGCTGGATGAAGAGCTCCCTAATAGCAGCAGCACCTCTGCAGAACTGCCTAGCCCCAACCTCTTCACTGTCTCGCCCCTCCTTCACCCAGTCCGCAGCAGCAACACTGCTGCTGAGAGGCTATTTTTATGGTTGGGCCCCACCAGGCAAGCTATTCCTGGATATTTCATCAGGTACCTTGGTTCTCAGCCATTTAAAGGTTAAAATCAGCGTTTTGCATGAACTGGCAGTCAGTGAAGCTTTTTCCAAGTTCATTTGCAATGTTCAATATGTTCCGGTCAACGGCTCTGTAGCTGAATTCTGTACTAGCTGAAGTTTCCGAACAGCCTTCAAAAGAAGCCCCACAAACAGTGCATTACAGCTGGAATTCTAGATGCTGGTATTCCAGGGGAGCAGAAAAGACTATTTATGTATGCAACAATGGCAGCACGGATGCTATTAGCCCAGAGATAGAAAGAAGATACAGTAAAGTCCCTACCAGAGAAGACTGGCAAATCAAAATGATGGACTATGCCAAAATGGCAAAATTGACCGGAAAGCTCAGGAACCAAGAAGACCAAAACTTTAACAAGGAATAGGGAAAAATATATAATTTACCTTAGAGACCACTGTAAACAAATGAAAACATTAGCAGGATTGAGCAACACTTGTAATGCAATGGGTATTATGGAGATAATGAAGTTTTTTGTTAAAAAGAATATGGAGTAGAGAAAAAGATGCAGTAGAAAAGATTGAATAACAGAACCCATGGAGGGGATGGTGGGAAGTCCAGAAATTCAGAGAAATCTCTTAATTGTGGATATGTGTTAATGTTATTTTTATAATTTTATACTTGTAAAATCAAATAAAAATTATGTTAAACAAAAACAGTGCAGTACAGCTGCCTAAACTGATGGGGTCCAGTTTAGCTAATGTGGAAGATAATGGTGTAATAATTAAATTACTGAAATGAAAAATGGCTCTGTCAATCCTTGATAAGTTAGGCGGTGATTCTATATAAAGTATGGGGAGTCAGTGCCATAAACATCTGCGGTCTTACTTTTGATTGAACATTCATAGAATTGTGCTTTTGTTATGATATTATTATGTGGCTCAGCATATGATAAGGCACAAAGGGGGATAAGGCAGAATCTGAGTTCACTATCTCTTAAGCAGAATTTTAAAATACCAATAATAATTGTCAGTGGCGTAGCGTGGGGGGTGCAGGGGGGGCCAGCCGCACCGGGTGCAACATCTGGGGTTAGGGCAAATCCACGGGTTAGGGGGCGCAAATCCACAGGTTAGGGGGCGCAAATTACTTGCCTTGCCCCGGGTGCTGACAACCCACGCTGCACCACTGATAATTGTAACACTTCCAGTGTCATTTTCAGATAAGGAGCACTGATTAGTTCAGTATAATTTAAGAGAAAAATCAATTCACCCAATAATATAAGAAAAGCAAATACCTGGCTTGGAATAAAATTACGATGGAATAAGGACTAGCCAGTAACTAAAGCTTCCTTACCTGTTGTACCTTTGAAAGGCAACATTGCTTGCACCTGGAAATTGCATTGAATTCACATTTAAAAATAAGTCTACATAATGTTTCCTAAAGAATATATGAACTGAAACACAGGCGTCCTTCAGATGAATTTTTCAATGGAATTCTCCAACCATGTAATGTGTACATTAAGGGAAATTGTGCATAAAAATCAATTTTATTAGGTAACATGTACATATTGAGGAAACGTACTTTGCAAAAAACAAAAAAATAGTATATGCTCAGCAAAACTACATACAAAAATATGTATTTTAGGATAAATGTGCATTAAAATACTGATTAATTTCCATAAGGACTTCTTTAAAAAAATAAATTTTCAACCTGATGTGGAAATGTGGAAAACCCTATAGACCCTCTTGGGTGTTAAGGTCAGCCGAGAGGGTCCTCTTGTTGGTTCCACCATCCTCAGATGTTCAGGGGTGGTGGTGGCCTGGAAGAGAAAATTCCCCTTGGCCGGTCCTAGGTTGCGGAACTCCCTCCACACAGAGGTGAATCTTGAATCTGGCACCTTCACTGAACCATCCTATTCCTATGACTGTAATTTGTTTTAACTGTTTTTACTAATGAATTTTAAATATTTGTAGCTCACCCTAGGACCTGATGATTGAAGGGCAAGTAATAAATTGAAATAATTTTTAAAAATAAAAAGAGAACACAATCCTACTCTTTCTTGGAATTAACTCCTTCTCTGAGCCGATCTCTTTTGTAAAGTTCAGTAATGGGCTTGCTGAGGCTCAAGAAACTTATTATTATTGTTATTATTTATTCAATTTGTATACTGTGCTTCTTCTGAATATCACAGGATGGTTCACAACATAACAATACAAAATGATAACACAAAATGCATTATAAAATGAAAACAAACACAAACTAATAGCCCCCTCCCACAAACACATTTTAAAGGCCATAGAATGATTCCTGTATTTATTTTGTTAGTTGTAAGTGTTTAGTCAAAACCTGCTAGTAAGTCCATGTCTTTACATTGTTTCTGTATGTATAACATAAATGGTTCCCAGTCCTCCTTAAAATCTCTATTATCTTTTTCTCAAAATCTTGCAGTTAACTTTGCCATTTCAGCATATTCCATCAGTTTTCCTTGTCATTTTTCTTTAGTTGTTATTTCCTCACTTTTCCATCTTTGGGCTAGTAATATCCTAGTCGCCATTGCAGCATACATAAAAAATTCTTTTCTTTTCTTTTGGCAAATCTTGACCTGAAATGCCTAATAAAAAAAGCTTCTGATCTTTTCACAAAAGTTATCTTAAACATTCTTTTCATTTCATTATATATCATTTCCCAATAGTTTTTAATTATTATACAATTCCACCAAATATGAAAAAACTGCCTTCTTTTTCTTTGCACTGTCAACATTTGTTGGAGCCTAAAGGCCATAGAATGTTAATCAGCCAAAGGCTTGGTTATGAAGAAATGTTTTTGCCTGGTGCCTAAAGATATATAATGAAGGTGCCAGGTGAGACTCCCTCAGTAGGTAAAGGGTGAAGGGACCCCTGACCATTAGATCCCGTCGTGACCGACTCTGGGGTTGCGGCGCTCATCTTGCTTTATTGGCCAAGAGAGCCAGCGTACAGCTTCCGGGTCGTGTGGCGAGCATGACTAAGCCGCTTCTGGCAAACCAGAGCAGCACATGGAAACGACGTTTACCTTCCCGCCGCAGCGGTACCTATTTATTTACTTGCACTTTGACATGCTTTCGAACTGCTAGGTTGGCAGGAGCTGGGACAGAGCAACGGGAGCTCACCCCATCGCGGGGATTTGAACCAACGACCTTCTGATCGGCAAGCCCTAGTCTCTTCCACAAATGGGGAGCCACCACAGAAAAGGCCAATTCTCATGCAACCAACCTCCAGAACTCTCATGGAGGAAGCACATGAAGAAACGGCTCAGATGATGAATGCAAAGTCCGACTGAATCCTGACAAGAAGGAGGTGTGGTTGAAGGTAGTTCTTATATCCAGGAACAGATGTAAAGCCTCTTCTATGTCCTTAGGAGTCAGAGGCGGAGAGAGAAATGGAAAGAAACTGATATTGACAGAACAACCTATCCATACTTGCACCTATAGAAGACTATTCATTATGTCTATGTTGTGTTGCTCTGGTAAAAATACATTAACTTCCTTCCCTGCAAAAAGAAAACCTTTTTCAATTGAGAGAGTAATATAAGTTGAAATGTTCACATTAAACACTAGGGAAAAAAATAATCCCACCATTCAAGATAATAATAAAAAGTTGTCACGTAGCAAATTACTCTTGGCTACCGCTTAATTTCCCACAACATTCAAAAATGAAAGGGTGATTAATACCAAGCCTTCAGATTGCCCTTCTTCTATTATCCACATTCAGCCACAATTATGGCAATAAGGAGACAAGGCAAGAAAAAATAAATTACAGCTATTGAAAAACTGAACTGCATGTGGCACAAAATAACCACAAGATAACAATCTTGGAGCAGAGCGATGGGTTTCGTATAGAGTTAACATGGAATGGAGACATGTAAAATTATCTGAATTAAAAGTAGCAACGCCAACATTTTCTCGTGAATCGTGCAGGCAAAGTAGTAACATCTGTGGAAGGGCTGGGGGGGGGAGCTGTGGCCTTCCAGATATTACTGGACCTTCATTTCCCTGCCCTCTGGTGGTGTTGGCGGCGAGGGCTGGGATGGCGTTACAGGTTCTATTCATCCTCTACACCTTGCCCCCTGGCACACATGGCTACAGGTGCCAGCAAACCATATTACACCACTGGCCAGGTCCATTCTCTCCCCCCCCCCAACTTTTTTTATTCAAAATTAAAACAAAACATATTATCCAAAAACATACCATCCTTCTCCCCCCCCCATTTTTTCCTCCCTCCCCCCCAGCCAAGGAGTCCAGTTCGCTTTGTTGCATCTTCAGATACTTTGTAAAGGGTTTCCATTCATCTTTAAAGTCACAGTTATCCTTGTCCCGTAGCTTATATGTCAATTTTGCCAGTTCTGCATAGTCCATCAATTTTTCTTGCCATGATTCTTTAGTTGGGGTTTCTTCAGTCTTCCATCCTTGTGCTATTAGAACTCTCGCGGCCGTTGTCGCATATATGAAGATGTTTTTCAGCTTTTTTGGCAGATCTTTCCCTACAATCCCTAACAAAAATGCTTCAGGTTTTTAAACAAATGTTAAATGGAACATTTTATTCAATTCGTTGTATATCATTTCCCAAAAATTTTTAATTACATTACAGTCCCACCACATATGATAAAATGTCCCCTCCTTTTTCTTACACTTGAAACATATATTTGAACTAGTTTTGTACATTTTCCCTAACTGCACTGGTGTTGTGTACCATCTTTACATCATCTTCATGTAATTCTCTTTCAATAGGGAACAATCTGTAAATTTTAAATCAGTTTTCCATAATTTCCCCCAATCTTCCATCATAATGTTGTGACCTACATCTTGGGCCCATTTAATCATAACTGATTTTACCTCTTCATCTTTCGTCTCCCATTCTAATAGTATTCTGTATGCAGCCTTTTCCAGGTCCATTCTCATGGCAAGAAGAGGGGCAGTGGTGGCTGGGCTACTTGCAGCTGCAGCTGCTTCCTTGTAAGGAGCAATATCTGTGAAGCACCTAAATCAATAAAATGTTGATGCTGACCTTTAAAGCCCTAAACTGCCTCGGCTCAGTATACCTGAAGGACCGTCTCCACCCCCATTGTTCAGCCCGGACACTGAGGTCCAGCTCCGAGGGCCTTCTGGCGGTTCCCTCACTGCAAGAAGTGACGTTACAGGGAACCAGGCAGAGGGCCTTCTCGGTAGTGGCGCCTGCCCTGTGGAACACCTTCCCATCAGATGTCAAGGAAATAAACAACTATCTGACTTTTAGACGACATCTGAAGGCAGCCCTGTTTAGGGAAATTTTTAATGTTTGATGTTTGATCGTGTTTTTAATAGTCTGTTGGGAGCCACCCAGAGTGGCTGGGGAAAACCCAGCCAGATGGGCGGGGAATGAATGAATGAGTGAATAATTAAATGAGGTGTGCCTGAACTTGTGCTCCATAATGATCACCCAGAAAAGAAATACATCATGATGTATGAACAGTGAACTTCTAAGCAACCCCTATACATCTAGGGTTAGAGCTAATGGTTGCCAAATCAAAAACTCTAGCATCAAAGTAGACTTGAACAATGGGAAACTCTGTTTTAGAAATTGACCACCTTAAATGATACCCATCCATTCTCTCCAGTCTGCAACACCTTGGCTAGAGTTATCCATGCCTGATCTCTGAATCAGAGTCAGCGCTAAGAAACTGCCTTTACTTTGTTAAATGAAACCATGATCAAAATTAACACTGGAAATTTTGAAATATGCTAGTGGCGTGTGAGACAAACACACACACACAACCACAGCTGTAGCAGGTGGCATGGTGGCACTCACTGGACCTCTCGGCAGCTGAGTCACCACTGATTAATGAGTAGGAGAGGTTGAGGGGTGAGCCAGTGCGGAGGGTGCTGCAGTGCGAACCCACTGGCAGGACCAATCTAGCATCCTGCCAGTGCATATGCACAACACTGAACTCCCGACCACATTGACCATTCTCCTCTCTTTCTGGTAAGCAGAAAAATCTCAGCTGCTAGGCTGTCAGGTGAGCGCCACTGTCCCATCATGCCCCCCACTACTGATACACACAGAAAAGAGGCAGGGGAAGACTAGTACCACGTTTTGATGCCTGCCCATTCTGGTTCCCCATGCAATTTGATCCCTGATTGCCTCAAAGCTTTTGCTCATATGAAGAAGCCAGGTGTACACTGGCCCTTTGCCACTAGCCTGAGCACATGGATGGAAGTTGTTGGATAGCAGCAAGACTCGTGGGCATTGTCCCACTTCCTCTGCCATGCTTTCTGTAAGCATGTGGAAGGGACATGTCACAGGCCTGAAATCAATCCGTAACATTACAGCCACACTTAGCGCCAAAGTGTTGTACCTTGGTTCTCAAATGCCTTGGTTCCCAAACACCAAAAACCCAGAAGTAAGTGTTCCCATTTTCAAATGTTTTTCGTAAAGCCAAACATCCAATGCGGCTGTCGGCTATTGTTTCCGGGGCACCTGCACCAATCAGAAGCCGCGCCTTGGTTTTCGAACATTTCGGAAGTCAAACGGACTTCCGGAACGGATTACGTTCGAGAACCAAGGTACCACTGTATTTGGCGCTTTTGGTTTTGCTATTTATTTTGTGGTTTTGTTTTTGAAGCTTTTTTGGTTAATTTGTTTTTGTGAGTGTGTGGAATCCAGTTCAACTGATTGATTGATTGTGTGACTGTGGAAATGGATAAAAGTCCCTCCTCCAAACAATGATGATCATCAGATGAAGCAAGATTAAAAAAAAAAAAAAATCTACAATACTGTGTTATTTATTTTATAGTACAGTACATTGATTATTGCTTTCATTTTATGGATCAATTGTCTCATTAGAGTGTAAAATTCATGTTAAATTGCTGTTTTAGGGGTTGTTTTTAAAAGTCCGGAACTGATTAATCCATTTTGCATTACTTTCTATGGGAAAGTGTGCCTTGGTTTTGGAACACCTTGGTTTTGGAATGGACTTCCGGAAGAGATTACGTTTGAGAACCAAGGTACCACTGTACATGTATGAAAGCACCCACTACTAACATTAGCAACCTGTCCAATGCCCTGAAGTCCTCTGCACATCTTAGTCAAACTTAATGTAGCATACAGACATTTGGGGAGCTGTCAGGACTACTCACAGATTCTGTTAAATCCCAGCTCCAATTCACCTGGAACTCCACCTCTGAAATTAATTGTCAGGGACTGGACTGAGGAGGAATGGTGAGGGCCATCCCCTGCTTCTCCTGAACCTTCCCGAGGACAAGAGGACATCATAGATTTAGAACAGTGGTTTGCAGAAGGGCATAGTTCAGAAGCTGCAGAGGGGAGAACCTGGGAAATATTGGGAGAGGAACAGCAGGAAGAAGAAGCACCAGGAGAGAGACAGCTGACAGACTCAGTGTCTTTGGAAAGCATTCCTGACCCCGCCTCCCAAAACTAGGCGGGCATTGAGGGTGGTAGAACAGAAAGCTCAGCGACAGAAAGCTCAGATTAGCTGATGTAGGGGTGACGTGGATTAGTAGAGATGGAGGGGTGGGACTTTGCTTGGAGCAACACAGTTTCTAGAGAGAGACGCATTCCTTTGTCTCTCGCTGTGATTAATGAATAAACTAATTGGTGGTAAGAGACGCAGGTGGCACTGTGGGTTAAACCACAGAGCCTAGGAATTGCCGATCAGAAGGTCGGCGGTTCGAATCCCCACGACGGGGTGAGCTCCCGTTGCTTGGTCCCTGCTCCTGCCAAGCTAGCAGTTCGAAAGCACGTCAAAGTGCAAGTAGATAAATAGGTACTGCTCCGGCGGGAAGGTAAACGGTGTTTCCGTGCGCTGCTCTGGTTCGCCAGAAGTGGCTTAATCATGCTGGCTACATGACCCAGAAGCTGTACACTGGCTCCCTTGGCCAATAAAGCGAGATGAGCGTCGCAATCCCAGAGTCAGTTACGACTGGACCTAATTGTCTGGGGTCCCTTTACCTTTTAAATGGTAAGAACTCTCCTTTTCTTTTATCTGCATCTTTTATTGCCACCAGGGGAGGGATCTGATTCCCCAAGATTGACATTAATCCACATTCATTAGGAGCATGTGGCTCAAAATAGGATATAGTTTGGCTGTTTTCTATGGCACAAAACATAACAAAGATTGAGAAGACTGACATAGGAACATAGAAACAGAGAAACTAGGAGCATTTTCTAGTCCTACCTGTAGTCACAGGATACTCTTGGCATGCAACATAGATACTCTACCTTTGAGCTATGGTCCATATAGAAGTTACACACATAGATGAAGCATAACTGTTTCATGTATAGTTTAGCACTGAGAAATTTCAAAGTCTTGTGTGATAGCAGAAGTCATTCCATAGCAAATTTGTACTCCCAGGGTGGTAGCAAATGTGCACACAACCTGTTCTTGAGACGGAGCAGAGTCTTGTTGGAAAATCAACATGCTGATTTGATTCAATGAAAGAAAATAAATAAATAGCACACCCCCCCACACACACTTGCTAACATTCAGGCTCAATAGTGATCCCAAAAGGGAACATATCATGATGTATAAACTGTGAACTCTTTTTAAAAAATATGTTTTTAATTAAAAATGTCACTTACGAGATGCCAGCTGGTGAATATTGTTTTGCTGATGTATGACATCCTCTCTGACACCCACAGCATGGTACCTCCTTGCCAAACTGTATGCCAGGCTCCCATAATGCCAATTGCTCAAATGTTGACATTTCCAAAAAATGGTGGACACGAACAGGAGGCTTGGAAAAGCTGTTTAAATTTGCAGTTTCCAACAGAAAATAGTGTTCTGCACCATGGGAGCCTATACTGTATTTGTGCCGAAAGACAAATAAAATCCATCTCTATTAAATGCTATTTTACTAATTTGGAATGCTGTGTAGCCTTTGGCAGATATTTTGTATGGGTACATTCCAGACCGACTCCAGGATGGTGGGGTTCATTGGCAGTGTATGATCTGCTGAATCCCAAGCAGCCATGACTGTGGTCAGCATTGTGATTTCCCCCAAATATGGTGCTCCAGAAGTGCAATTGTCCCATGGCATTGTGGGTAAAAACAACCACACATGACAAAGCATGATGGTTGTTATGTTTTGAAGTCAGCACCAGGTTTTGTTTTGTTTACCCACAGTGTAATGGATTGACAAAACATCCAGGGCATTGCATTTTGGAAAAACTAAGATGTTGGCCACAGCTGTGTTTACTGGGAACCCAGAACAATCACCCTGGAAGAGACCATCATTGGCAGTGGATCCTGGCAGACCTGACACCAAGAGCCCCGAGACTCATCGTGACCCCTCCCAGGCCCAGCCTGCTACCCACTCACTCATCGCAGGCACTGGCGGAGGAATGGGGGTGGGGTGGGGGGAGCGTACCCCCCCAGCACCATTGGGGAGGGGAGTACCATCGTGGCTGCCCCCCGGACATGCACTGTGCACCTCCCACTGCGTGATGCATGCCACGCCCCCACAGACAGCATGCCATGCCCCGGGACGCACACCATGCCCCCGCAGGTGACATACCATGCCCCGGGACGCACGTCAGCTACGCTCCTGCCTGCTCTCCACCCCTGGTGCCAGAGCGTGCAACTTCGCCACTGATTGCAGGGTCCAGTTCCCATCGGCAGCTGCTGGCTAGCCATTCACCTCCACCTTCCAGCTTCCTACTTCCTGTGGGCTCTGAGACAGGGCCAAGGAGATGCTTATTCTCAGAGAATAATTCTGGGTGAGGAGGCCAGGCGAAGACATGCACTGCTATGGATTTCCACAGCAGTGAGAAAGGCTTTTAAAACTTCTAAATCCTAATTTAGAATTCTGAACCCTAAATTAGAATTTAGGTTTAAGCAGTGCTATTTTTCTAGAAAAAGAGGTGCCAGATCTCACCATGAACACCTTCCCTGTTCTCTTATAATGGCAATGGCGCCCACCAGAGAGGTGCCAGAACTGAGTTCTGCTGAGTTCTAGCTAAGGAAAAAAGAAAAAGCCCTGGGTTTAAGAATGTGGATCAAATCCTCTGACATAACCCATGTCTTGTTTTCTAGTATGAGTAAAATGTAATTTGATGGGAAAATCCCTTTGCTGACATACTTGTAGACTTGGGTCCATCAGCTTATAGCAATTTCATCTACCCTAAGTTATCACAGGCTAAGTAACAGGTATAGACAATGCTATTCTTCTTCGGGGGAGGGAGAAAGGTGTGGGCACTGCATACCCTTGAGTACCCCCAGAAAAACGCGGGTAGCTCTGTGGTCTAAACCACAGAGCCTAGGGCTTGCCGATCAGAAGGTCGGCGGTTCGAATCCACACAACGGGGTGAGCTCCCATTGCTTGGTCCCAGCTCCTGCCAACCTAGCTGTTCAAAAGCACATCAAGTGCAATTAGATAAATAGGTACCGCTCCGGTGGGAAGGTAAATGGCGTTTCCATGTGCTGCTCTGGTTCTCCAGAAGCGGCTTAGTCATGCTGGCCACATGATCCAGAAGCTGTACGCCGGCTCCCTTGGCCGATAAAGCGAGATGAGCGTTGCAACCCCAGAGTAGTCCGCGACTGGACTTAATGGTCAGGGGTCCCTTTACCTTTACCTTTATAGAAATGGCTTGGGGGGGGGGAAACGTAAAGTAACAAACATGTGCGTTTTACCCAATCTGCCACATACTATAGAAGCATAGTTAAGGATGTGAACTATAGAGTGGACAGTTTTCACTGCACACATGGTCCCCCAAACTTTGAAAGCGGATTCTAGTTATGAAGACGCTATCCAGAAACTGCAAGAGAGGTTGGTCAGTGAATTAGCTGATATGTTTCTGCCCTTCCATCTAGCCTCAATCCCTTTTGAGGAGATTTGGAGCATTTGGTCTCCGTGCAGCTCATTAAGTTTCCTTCAGCTTCTCTCTCTATTGAACTCCTTTTCAAATCCCTGATGGCCGAGATGGCACCATTTTGTTGCATCTACTCCCAATTAATCTGACGCCTCCTTTTTTCTATCTTTTTCAGGGGTCTGCCCTCACTAGCCCCCGGGGTCCGCAAAAGGTCTTCACCCTGTTACAAGCCTTTAACTGGCTTCCCAATAGGAATAAATGAATCTGACAAGATGTTGAAGTTGCATTGCTAAATGGGGGAGAACGGGAGCTGTGGAAATGGATCTCTGCAAAAACAGACCAGAGGCTTGCTGAGAAACAAAGACTCGTGGATTTTATCAGACTTGACACCCGCAAAACAATTTAATTAACTCTCTTGTATATAAATAGTACATGGGTTAGCCAACATGGAGCACTCCAGATGTTAGGTAAAAGGAAAGGGTAACAGGACCCCTGACAGCTACGTCCAGTCGCGAATGACTCTGGGGTTACGGCGCTCATCTCGCTTTACAGGCTGAGGGAGACGCCATTTGTCCGCTCCGCAGACAGTTTTTCTGGGTCATGTGGCCAGCATGACTAAGCCGCTTCTGGTGCAATGGAACACCGGCACCAGACCAGCACACGGAAACGCCATTTACCTTCCAGCCGGAGTGGTACCTATTTATCTACTTGCGTTTTGACATGCTTTTCAAATGCTAGGTTGGCAGGAACAGGGACCAAGCAACAGGAGCTCACCCTGTCGTGGGGATTCGAACCACTGACCTTTCAATCGGCAAGCCCAAGGCTCAGCGGTTCAGACCACAGCGCCACCCACATCCCTACTCCAGATGTTAGTAGACTACAATTCCCATCATCCCTGAACCTTGCCCTTGCTGGTTGAGGAAAATGGGAATGGAATTACAGCATCTAGAAGGCATCTTGTTGGTTACCAATTGTATAGTGCAGGCAAGTCCAACGCATAAGAGGTTGTGATCTACTCCCAGTATAAAATAACTGGCAGTGATCTACACATTGTCATTGGAGGGAGGAGGCGCATATGGGAAGAGGAAGAGGAAGGCATGCTTGGCAAACCCTCACTATGATCAACTCCCTCCTGGAAACCTATGTCCCCACTGCAGGAGGACGTGTGGATCCAGAATTGGCCTCCACAGTCACTTAAAACCATGCTTATGGAAGACAATCTTACTCGGCTACGAGTGATCGCCAAAGAAGAACAGACAATGTCATTTTCAGAATTTAGTTCATGGAGAAGGCAGCAGCACTGTTTGTATCTAGTCGAGGAAGCTGGTGAATAACAGGTCAGCCGCCAGCTGCACTGTTAACTCTGGAAACTGGCACTCTAAATAGCAAAGCACAAAGATCATCAATTCAACACAGTGTTATAATACTGAGCTCAGCATTTTGCTTCATCAACAGCTCCCCTCCCCGGCACAGCACCTTTTTTTCTCTTCTGGTTTATGACTGAATTCTAGTACATGAACAACCCATTAAGCTCCAACACCTGCAGTGCCTTTATCTGAAGAACACTTCATCATGTAATATGCCACATGTATAATAGCATTGTGGTGGTTCTAAAGGAAAGAATAGTGCCGGTGAATTTATTTAAGGTCGGGAAAGCAAAGTGGCTGGGCTGTGTGTTTTCCGCACCCTTGACTACAACCTTAGAAATCAATCAGCATTTCTACTCTTTATGCAAATTTTTATTAATCATGAATAGGACGAAGGACCACCCTGACACTGCGTGCGACTTGCAATACAGTGTTGTCTTGCTGTGGGAAGACGGCGTAATATTATAGCTAAGAGCAAGGAGCAAGGAAACCTCCCATTCAAGTTTCTCCTCTGGAATGGACTTGTTTGGTGGTTATAGGAAAGCCTCTCACTTCGTTCCCCTCCCATTTACCTGCCTTACAGGGTTGTTGTTACTGACAGGGCCATCTTACCAATAGGTGCTAGGGGTGCAGGGCACCTGGGCACCTGGGCACCGGGCTCGCGGGGGTGCCAGGTCGAGAGTCCGGGGTCGAGATTTGGAGTCCGGGGATTGGGAATAGCCGACAGCTGCTGCCTAGTGGAGAAGAGCCCATCAAAGTACCACAGCTCTTCTGCTGTGGGCAAGCTCCGCCCTCCTGCGTGCCTGGGATTGGCGGACCGCCGAGAGGCCCGCCCAGCACATGCTGCTCACATGAGCCTTGGGCTCAACTGCTGTTGTGCTGGGCTCTGCTTGCCCACCCCAGGCGCTCGGCTCCGGCCTTGCTCTGCTGCCGCCGCTGCTGCCTCGGGCTCCTGTGTTGTAGCTGAGGTGGCCAACAACTTTGCCCCCCCCCCCTAAAAAAGGGTTAACAACTCTTGGAAACTGGGGGGGGGGTGCCAGACGGATCTTTGCACCCCAGCACTGCATATGCTTAAGACGGCCCTGGTTACTGAGATCATTGTTCATCATTGTTCTGGGCCTGGAACATCAAAAATTGTTACCTTAATAATGGTTTTCATGAATGCCCTCATGAATTCTGCACGAATGTTCCATAGATGAAGTGGAAGCAATGTCTAAATACCATTTATTCTTGATGTACAGTGCAATTCCAGAAAAATGATCCAAAGGTACAGGACGAGGTCATCTTGCTGAACCTAAGCAGATCTGGGTGTGGTCACTGCTTGGAGAACACCAGAGAATCATCTGTATTCTGTCTTAAAATAAGAAAAGAAGACTGTAAATGAAATACATCTGTATCAGTATTGATAAGACACTTCATGAACATTTCCACTGATGTTCCTATGATATAGGCAAAGTTACTATGTTCATATTGGGGTTGGATGGGCCAGCATATTTCCTTTCTATATCAATTTGGCATATCTTCATAAGTCTGTCCTAACAGATTTCTGCACTGATCTAAAAGAAAATTCATACACAATTACGATTTTTCTCAGAACCTTTTCTAATTTTTTAATCCTAGAAAACTCACTGCTGCAAATGTCAGGGAAAAGAGGGCACTTTTTATCATATGTGGTGGAATGGTAAAAAAGATAAGTATGGGAAGTGATATATAATGAATTTTTTAAAATGTTTAAAATAACGTTTGTCAAAAAACCAGAAGCCTTTCTCTTAGGAAATTTAGGTGCAGATATACCGAAGAATTTGAGAAGACTGTTCATGTACGTGACTACAGCTGCAAGGATGCTCCTTGCCCAGCGATGGAAAGAGGAGAATACTCCGACAAATGTGGATTGGCAAATGAAACTACTTGATTATGCAGAGATGGCTAGACTGACTGGGAAAATCAGAAATCAGGAGGATCAAAACTTCAATAGAGAATGGGACAAATATAATTGTATTTAAAAGAACACTGTAAACACTCTCTGGCAGGCTTTGAATAACTCTTGCAATGTTACAAAGACTTTGGACATATTGGACAACTGTAGTTTGGATGAACTATAATATGCAGTTGACTAAGATATTTAAAGGACCCAAGGACGAAAATCCTAAGATTCGGAAGAATCTTTTTTTTTAGGTTTAATATTAAAAAAAAAATGTTAATTGCGTGTCGAGGTCCCCAGGGCCACCCCAATAACTCACACATCACACAGAATTTTTGTTTAAGATTTTGGCATAATTTTGGCCACAACTTTATTAAAATACAAATTTGTGAGTGGTTGCTTAGGCATTGGTTGCGACTATCTGCCCCCACCATGGGGGACAGACTGACTTTCTGCACGATGCGAAAGTCAGAATAGGGGAATACACTTTGGGGTAACCACGGAGCAGGGAACCTGCCCTCACCCCAAATGCAACCAGGAACTCACTGCTATGGCCCGAGCCCCCTTGTCAGAGTGGACAAGCAATAGTTAGCTCCCAATTCCTTTAACGGAATCCCTTGCAGCAGCAGCATTAGAGGGGCAGACACTCAACCTACCAAGGGCAGGCACTCAACCACTGCCCCTCAACCAACCAAACCATAAATCAATGCCTAACCGCAACCTTACAAGTTGTGATGATTTGCTACGCAGTAGGCAAAAACCAAATGGCCCCAGCCAATCAGCCAGATGGACAAAATTCCTACCGGGCCCCTGCCCCAAGAGCAGACGGCATAGCAAGGTCAAAGCGAACAACCCTAAGTCTAGGCGGGGGGGGGGGGGACGGGCAATCTGATGCACGGTCGAAAAGAGGAAGCCCTAGCCTCGTGCAAGGAGTTTTAGCATTTCTGGCTGTCAATCAACAAATGGCAACATTAACTTCTTCCCAACAAGAAGGGAAGCCCCAATCGCATCAGTGGCCAACGATCAATTAGCCCGCCCCCAACTCTGGAGTGTCCTGGCGGCCCCCACTGCAACACGTGCTCTCTGTGAAGGAGAACACGCTTTGTGTGATTTATTTTGTAAAACCAATAAAAATTATTTCAAAAATAAAAAAATAGAAAACTCACTTTAAGCACAGGTCTGCATGACCTACCAAACAAAATACAACATATAGGCCATACTCTTGACCACACTCAAGATTTTGCAGTCCTAGACTGGTGTGGGGAGGGCAGCAGGTTTATTAAACCAATGGTGGGCCCCCTGTCATAGTTGGTAGGCTGTGATGGCTCAGTAGAAGGAAAGTTGTACAGTTGTACATAATAATTCAATGCTGAACAGAGGCAAAGCACAGAAATGAAGCCACATCTACTTAACTGAAGTAGCTCCTGGTTACATAAGCAAGTAAGGTCCAAAATGTTGCATATCTTCCTCTAGATAAGTACATCTTGTAGTCAGAGCCACCGGTGCAAACCTGGTTATCTCCCATGTTGAATCAATGAAAACTACAGATTTTCCACTGAGCAAGTATACAATTTTCCATGTGTCCTGTTTAATTAAGCAGAAACGTACTGGAACCATGTGACTCCTGCCCCTCGAGGTTCCTATTCAATTTCCCATACAAACCTGACGAGATTGGAATTGGGTATCAAATAGGTTTATTTAAACACACACACACACAAACCCTGGCTTCATTCTTTCCAAATTTCCTTTGAGTAGCCTCCAGAGAGATGTAGATAGTCTAAATGCTGCATATTAAACTTTAATTACTTATTTCTCTGTTAGGCAAGTGTGATAACTAACATTCAGGAAGAGATCTATGCATCGCAGCGTTTTCAAGCATTCTGCAGCAGCGAGGAAATGAAAAATGACTCGGCAACCTATCACCAATCTCTGTCGGCACCTCCTGCCCCTCCGGCTGAACAGTGGGATGCCAGCTGGTCTTCTATTAACAGTAAATGGAAGATTCTTATTTATTTATAAGCGTCATTAATCTGATAGCTTTGAACGCAATTTGTTTTCCAAAGGAGAGTGCATGGAAGGTTTGCTTGGCACCATCAGGGCAAATAAAATGGATGGTTTATTCGAAACCCCACAATATTTAATCCCTGGTAAATTACGTTGCGGCAAGAGTTTTAAATTTTTGCCATTGCAGCCATCTTATAAACACAGAAACAAGTGCATATAATGTAGTGTATTCATTGTGTCACCACATGTAGCGAGGTGTGTTGTTTGGGAGCAACAACGATGCGGAGACTGGTGTGGATTAGAAGTGGCCACAATTCATATTGGTTACAGGCTTCCTTACCAGAGTTTGGTAGGAATCCAAGCACCAGTTTTCCACCTGCTGGAAACTTTCATCCACCCTGCACATGTGCTGGGAACTTGCCTGACCCCACAAGCAATATGAGTGTTTTGGAAGCTAACACTAGCCCCTAAGCCTGAGGCAATAGTATGATAGCCCAACACAGGTGGAAAATACTTCAAGGGGATATTGATCAATGATAATACACCCAAAAACACATTGAAAAACCAGTCTCAAACAAGATAGTCCTGTAGAGAAGATGCTACACAAACTCTTGTCATCTATTATGACTGTAATTTGGAAGCCTTGATAAAGATTGCCAATGATTCCAAAGGGAAAGGTGGATTAAGTAAGAAGTTAGAAATTTTCTTTGGTATGAGGCATCTAATCATAAGCTTGCATTTTTATTAAAGCTTATATGTTTGATCAGGGCCTGTATCTTAAAAGACCAGTCTTAGAAGACCAGCTGCCTAGAAGAACCTTGGCAATGTTTTTCTCCTAGACAAGGGGCCCCCTGATTTATAGCAGAAAACAATTCTCAAAGTCGTAAAAAGGGAATTACAGGCTGACAGCCAAGGTTACACTGACCCTACAAATTAAGGGTTGATAAATAGTAAAATGAGCCATATCTTCTTCCTAAGGTTAAAAAGGTCAAGAGCAGTGAAAAAGCAACTGGTCTGGCTGGCAGAAACAGAACATTTTTGGGAAGTCTTTTCTAAAGCTGTTTCTTTCTTAAACTAAGATCCTTTTAAGATTTCTTTTCCTTTTAAAAGGTTATTTATGTATTAAATATATTAGCTTAAATATAATTATGCAAAGGATTTAAGAAATGCTAGATTCTTATTTCATATAGTTGGAAGAGATCACAGGAGCCATCAGCCACCAGCCCCTCCTGCTAGACAGGAGACGCCATCGAGCACTCCTGATATATGGTTGTCAGGCCTTTTGTTTAGAAACCTTCAGATGAAGGAGATCTCTCAATGTTGATGTGAACTCAAAATCCTTGACATATGTTTAAGATAAAAATTCAAGATTAATCATCTGTTTTGGAAGGCAATAGGGCAAGGAGGGCAAGAGGTGAGCTGGTAATTAAGATTCCTTGTTGAGACACATGTAAGATATATTACTACTTATTTGTCATTTATAGATAGAAGAATATATAGCTTTTTGATTTCCATAAAAGGGCAGAAGGAAATGGGTGTATCTTTTGTGATTGGTTCTAGCAAACAGCCAATAGGAATTTCAACCAGGCTGATTGGACAGAGGCAGCCACAGGAGGAGCAAGGGGGCTGGATTAAGGAAATATAAGTGCTGGCCAGAATGGCAAGAGGCCAGGCCAGAGCTTGGTAACCATATACCACTGTGCCTCATATTTATTTGTCTGACAAATAAATTACTATTTTAATTTCTCTATTGCTGCGTTGAATATTTCATTCCAGCTAAGCGTTAACCACAAGCAGGGTGCTACAGGTAAAGAAATTTTAAACATTTGAAATATATTTTATGCTGTATTCTGGCATAAAGTCCTTCACAGATTTAACTGTGTCTACAAAAATTTCAAAAAAACAGGCCCCTTTATATTGTGTCAGGGGAGGGAGATGCTGTTTCTCTCGTTGTTTCTTCTTCCTCCTCCTCCTCCTCTTCTTGTTCTTCTTCATCTTCTTCTTCTTCCCCCACTACCAAGAAGGCCCTCTGCTTGGTTCTCTGTAGCTTCGCTTCTCACAGTGAGGGAACTGCCAGAAGGCCCTTGGAGCTGGACCTCAGTGTCCAGGTTGATATACAGAACAACTTTGAATAATTTGAAGAGGAGGCAAAGAAACTGAGTAATCAAGTGGAATCTGTATATTCAGAGACACAGATCTGTTTTCTCAGATGGAAAAAGTGACTGCAAAAAAGGAAGAGACAAATTTAGGGTGGAAGCATACTACTGTGTCTTAGATAATTTCCCGTGCTTACATAGAAGCTGTGAATATATTTGGATTCCTGGAAAAACTGAACAGTTCTTCCCAAAATAATGGTACACTGGAAAAGGATGCACATAGCCATTTGAAGATAATTTACAGTAAAGATCTGGTTGAATGCTATCATAGCTCTCTGCCTTTATCTAAGTCTGCCAGTTTTGAAT
Source organism: Podarcis cretensis (assembly GCF_951804945.1). Lineage (NCBI taxonomy): Eukaryota > Metazoa > Chordata > Lepidosauria > Squamata > Lacertidae > Podarcis > Podarcis cretensis. The sequence goes on from NC_137170.1 coordinate 125,900,241, forward strand.
GCTGAAGGAAAAACAGAATTCTCCAAATTAGTCTTTATTAAAAAAAAATAAGTTACATTGCACAAAGTTACAGTCAAGACAGTCATCATTATCTGTTCTATCTATAGATTGGGATCTTCTGAGAGAAATATTTTTTGGTAATCTCATCACTGAATTTGTTGACAAGAAAACTAGGTGGGGAGAAGATGAGATGACTTTTTAAATATTCTGAATGCAGCTTGTCATTTTGTGTAAATATTTTCTTTAACTTTAGTCATAAAATTTTAATATTCTGATGTCAAATATAGCTGGGGGTTTTTTCCAAATATTATATGTATTTTTCCAACTGAGGGGGAAATGAAACTGACATAAAGTGCTGTGGGATTGTGCTGTGGAATTTCAGGGATGGACCCTCAAATAAGCATTTTGCCCTCGGCCTCTCAGTGTCTTAACAAGACTCCAGTGCCCTATGATGCTCTGTTGACAAAAGACTTCACTTTAATCTATTGCAATAGAGTCACCAAACAGTGTCTAGGCCAGGGGCCAGCAAACTTTTCCAGCAGGGGGCCGGCCCACTATCCCTCAGACCTTGTGGTTGGACTATATTTTGAAAAAAATAATGAACAAATTCCTATGCCCCACAAATAACCCAGAGATGCATTTTAAATAAAAGCACACATTCTGCTCACGTAAAAACACCAGGCAGGCCCCACAAATAACCCAGAGATGCATTTTAAATAAAAGGACACATTCTACTCATGTAAAAACATGCTGATTCCCGGACCGTCCGTGAGCCAGATTTAGAAGGTGATTTGGCTGGATCTTGACCCTGGGCCTTAGTTTCCCAATCCATGGTCTAGGCTCTTAGCACCAACCCTAACAACTTGGCTCCACTCATCTCCACTCAAGTTCAGCTAATTGGACAACCCCTATGGATGCTTTGTACACCAAAGAGACAGTTATTGAAGATCCTCTCCACCTCCATCATCTTTGCTCTCTTGTTTTCTCTTCATTTTCTTCAATTTTGACCTTCTTTCTTTCGAATCTGGCCTTGGTAATGAGAAGACACCCACATATCAATCTTCTAGGATGTGTCTCCATCATCATTATTATTATTATTATTTTATTATTATTATTATTATTATTATTATTATTATTATTATTATTATTATTATTTTACATAGGAGGTGCGTGCCTAATGCTTCCTCACTCATTACAATTATAATGTTTACTTACTGTATTGAAAATCGGTCTGATTCAAACTTTTCTATATATATATATAAAACTCATCCATGCAATATGTTTTGAGAACCAGGCAGTCTCTGCTGATACATCCCATGGACTGGGATTGTCCAGGAATATAAATGTGGCTGCCTTCAAGCAGTTCCTACTATTATGGTGACCGATAAACGTACAGTGGTACCTCGGGTTAAGTACTTAATTTGTTCCGGAGGTCCGTTCTTAACCTGAAACTGTTCTTAACCTGAAGCACCAATTTAGCTAATGGGGCCTCCTGCTGCCGCTGCACCGCTGGAGCACGATTTCTGTTCTCATCCTGAAGCAAAGTTCTTAACCCAAGGTACTATTTCTGGGTTAGCGGAGTCTGTAACCCGAAGCGTATGTAACTTGAAGCGTATGTGACCCGAGGTACCACTGTATTGCCACAGTTGTGGAAATCACTGCAATGACCCTTGTAACCTGGACAAATACATGCCTCAGAAGAGTCAAGATGGAGGAGGTATTTTGAATGTCTGTGTGGCGTTTGTATGGAGGCCCAGGTCGTTTTGTGGACTATTGACCCGTACACCACTAATTCGCTGCCACCAACCAGGTACTCCCCGGTAAATCACTTAGTCTCAGTCAGGTTCTTAAGTTAACAAAGAAGAGTGTAGTTTATTGCAGACACAAATAAACTTTAACTGCATTCAAAATGTTGTTGCTCTTTACCTTGTTAGTCTTATTTTTATCCTGTCTCTAACTCTTCTACCTCCCCTCACACAAGAACCAACTGCACTAACTGTCTCTCTAATTCCAACTGTCTGCCAACTGCTTTCCCAACTGCCTTTCCCCAACCAACCAACTAACTAAAACCAACCAAGCGGCCCTTAGTGCTGGAAATAGTACTTGGTACATATTTATAAGCTATTCCTACTTCATGAGCCCCAAAGTTGAATGGCAAACAAGTTCTGGGAACCCGTGGGTCAGCTGAAGTCCTGACAAATCATCCAAATGAGACATGGGAAGTCTACATCAAAAAGGTAGATCTCATTTATGGTATGTGAGAAATTGTAATGGATGGCTGATGCTTTTCTGTGACTTCTGTCAAGGCATACATGATGTAACAGGGCTGTGATTGAGCCATGACAAGAGAAGAATTAGTAATCCCAAGGCTTCTGAATATCTAACAGCTAAATGCCTTGCTCTATGGATGCATGTGGCTGGAAGAGATCATAAAATCATAGAACCCCAAGTGTCATCTCATTTAAGTTGCTGCAATGCAGGAATCTAAATATATATTTTATTAAACAATTTCAACAAAACAAATTATCAATCCAATTAATCAATTGCATTATCCCCCCCCCTTTTTACCTCCCCATCCCTCCCCCACCAAAGACTTCCCTCAACTCCCCTCTCTGATTTGTTTACACATATTATTCTCTGCATATTAAAAATTGTACATATCATTACTTTATTTGTCATATATTCTATTAATAAATTTGTGGATGTTTATTCAAAACCTGCCAAGGAGTCCAAGTCATTTTGTTGTTTTTTTGAATAGTTTGTAAAAAGTTCCCAATCTTCCTTGACGTCACGGTTGTCCTTCTCACGTAGTTTATGTGTCAACTTTGCCAACTCTGCATAACTCATCAGTTTTTCTTGCCATTGTTCTTTCGTTGGGATTTCCTCCTTCTTCCATCCTTGTGCTAACAAGACTCTTGTCGCTGTTGTGGCATACATAAATAAATTCTTTGTTTTTCTTGGCAGGTCTCGTCCTAAAATCCCTAACAAAAATGCTTCTGATTTCTTTACAAATGTCATTTTAAACATTTTTTTTTCCAATTTATTATATATCATTCCCCCAAAATTTTTAACTTCTCTACATTCCCACCACATATGATACATGTTGTTGTTGTTGTTTAGTCGTTTAGTTGTGTCCGACTCTTCGTGACCCCATGGACCAGAGAACGCCAGGCACTCCTGTCCTCCACTGCCCCCCACAGCTTGGTCAGACTCATGCTGGTAACCTCGAAAACACTATCCAACCATCTCGTCCTCTGTCGCCCCCTTCTCCTTGTGCCCTCCATCTTTCCCAACATCAGGGTCTTTTCCAGGGAGTCTTCTCTTCTCATGAGGTGGCCAAAGTACTGGAGCCTCAGCTTCACAATCTGTCCTTCCAGTGAGCACTCAGGGCTGATTTCCTTCAGAATGGAGAGGTTTGATCTTCTTGCAGTCCATGGGACTCTCAAGAGTCTCCTCCAGCACCATAATTCAAAAGCATCAATTATTCGGCGATCAGCCTTCTTTATGGTCCAGCTCTCACTTCCATACATCACTACTGGGAAAACCATAGCTTTAACTATACGGACCTTTGTTGGCAAGGTGATGTCTCTACTTCTCAAGATGCTGTCTAGGCCTGTCATTGCCCTTCTCCCAAGAAGCAGGCGTCTTTTAATTTCGTGGCTGCTGTCACCATCTGCAGTGATCATGGAGCCCAAGAAAGTAAAATCTCTCACTGCCTCCATTTCTTCCCCTTCTATTTGCCAGGAGGTGATGGGACCAGTAGCCATGATCTTCGTTTTTTTGATGTTGAGCTTCAGACCATATTTTGCACTCTCCTCTTTCAACCTCAATAAAAGGTTCTTTAATTCCTCCTCACTTTCTGCCATCAAGGTTGTGTCATCTGCATATCTGAGGTTGTTGATATTTCTTCCGGCAATCTTAATTCCGGCTAGGGATTCATCCAGCCCAGCCTTTCGCATGATGAATTCTGCATATAAGTTAAATAAGCAGGGAGACAAAATGCAGCCTTGTCGTACTCCTTTCCCAATTTTGAACCAGTCAGTTGTTCCATATCCAGTTCTAACTGTAGCTTCTTGTCCCACATAGAGATTTCTCAGGAGACAGATGAGGTGATCAGGCATATGATACATAGTACCTTCTTTTCCTTTACATTTCCAACATATATTTGACCAGGTGTTGTTCATTTTTGCTATTTGTATTGGTGTGGTTTACCATCTACACATCATTTTCATATAATTTTCTTTCAAAAGAGAACAATCTGTAAATTTCAAATCCACTTTCCACAGCTTTTCCCAATACTCAAATTGTATATTGAGCCCTATATCTTGTGCCCATTTGATCATAACTGATTTGACCAGCAATGCAGGAATCTAAACCAAGGGTCGGCAAAGTTTTTGTGGCTTGGGCAGATTCACAGTCCCGCAGACGCCGTGGTGGGTCAGAGTGTGTGTGCGTGCACACACACACATGCACAAATGCTATTTCCAGCACTCCTTCTGGCACGGAGGAGGCGTGCGCAGCTTCCCATTAGTTGCAGGGGCTTCCTGAAGCCAATGGGAAGCTGGCCAGCATCGCAGAATGCGGTCCTCGCACTGCTCCACACCAGTTTAGCGCATAGCTGTCAACGTACAGATTTGAAAATAAGGGACCAGATGCCTCGAAAATAAGGGATCAGCAGCCAAAATAAGGAATTTTAGCCAACCAGCTCCTTTCCTTTTCCCCATAACAGGTATGTTCAACTTCTGAGCCCCTCCGAGCCAAAGGTAGAAAGCCCAGCCAGCAGCCAAACGAAGCCTCAAGCGGTGATTCCCACAGTGCAGCAACCCGGCAAAGCGGATGCAGCAAGGAAAACCACCGTCACCTCTCCGCTGGGAAGCGCTGAGCAAAGGCGAGTCCCCAGGCAACACGGCCGGGCACAAAGCATGCAAGCTCCACCCCCCAGTCATCTTAGACTCCTTATTGGGTGAGCAACGCAGCCAAGCAACACAGCTGGAGCCTCCCTCCTCCCTGGCCGGCAGGGAGGGAAGGAGAGGAGCTGCTTCCTTTGAAACCTGGGAAATTTAAGGGACATTTAAGGGAGAGCAGCAGGAAACGGCGCTGGGATAAGGGAGTTTCCCGCCAAATAAGGGATAGTTGACAGCTATGGTTTAGCATGGTGCATGGGAGCTGACTGAGCAGGCAGTGGGGGTCCATGGGCCAGTTAAACGACCCCGACGGGCCACTTGTGGCCCATGAGCCTTAGGTTGCTGACCCCTGATCTAAACTAAAGCATCCATGACAGATGGCCATGGATGTTTTCTTCAATGAGCATTGGTGGACCATGATGGCAATTAATAGTTGCTAGACATCTACTGATGCAGATGAGGGGTGAAACCACTCTTCAACATTTGTCTGTGTGACATAGAGAAAAGCAGGTTGATTGGTTGTTAAGGAAGGAAGGAAGGAAGGAAGGAAGGATTCCCTGGAGGCCAAGATCCAACTTTGGGACAAGTACTCTTGGCGAGAGAATCCCAGCAGTGATTTAAAGTCACAAAATATACAGCAAAGTAAATTGTGGAAGTATAGGAGGTTAGACCTTTGAAATATGCCCTTCAAAGTTTCCCACTTCCCCCAGAGTAGGGGAAAGAATGGCTTACTTACAAACTCTTCAAAGGTCTGGTTCATGCGCTTCAGAAAAGTTGCACAGGAAGTAATACTTAGGCTAGTTACAAAGTGGCAAAAGTTCAGCCATACAGTTGAGCTGGAACAACCAGCTCAAATCTCTTCACATGGTAAGTTTCTCAGGTAGATGGGGGGGGGCAATAGGATTGATCAATGAGTATGTAGTTTGCACATCTGTGTGCACAAGGCGGCAGAATGTTAATCAATAGCTTACCTAGAAATTTTATTTAGAGTTGTCTATATGATTGTGCACTCAATATATGATCTATGTAAGCGAAATGTCTACTAGTTACAACTGAGGCTTGGAATGTTTGCAATATTTGAACTGTTCTTGCTTACTTAAAATCAATAAAAAATTATATTGGGGGGGATCAACAATTGCACCCATTTTCACATGAATGCTTGTAACATGTGTAGAGGTAGCTTGCAGTGTAAAATGAAAAGCACACATCAAAGAAACAGCATTGGCCCCAGTATTCTCATCTAATGAGAAAATAGATCCTGTGAATTGCTACTCCTGGAACTTCCTCTGAAATACAGCAAACAAACACACAATGGAAAGTGACTCCAGTATACTATGTTCCATGCTTTTCACCACGGCAGTTCAGGTTCAAAAGACCTGAGATATAATTTCACATGATGATTCCTGATTGATGTCATCTTTCAGAGAGAATAAATTGGAATAAGAAATGCAGATGACTTTTCTCATCTATGGAGACATATAAATATCTGAAGTTGCAATTCACATATTGGGTTTTTAAAAATTGAAAACGGAACTTCAATTTCACAGCAGAATAAAACCATTTATTGTACCACCCACGTTATCTTCTCTCTTTTTTTAAGGAAAAAAATGGTTCCCCCCCTAAGTGCATTTTATTTCTTGTATTTATTTAATGAGGTAATAATCTTTGCTGTTCTATGTATTTGAATAAAGCTGGGAATTACCCTCTTTTAGAAAATAAATTGTATTTTAAATATTCATAACATGAAATAATAATTTCCCTCTGCTGCAGTTACTGCTTTTAGACCGTGTTTTTATACAGGTAAGATAATTGTATACAATGCTATCCAATCAGATTTTGGTGGGAATGCATTATTGAAACAAGTAATATGAATGAAAATGGTTTCTTCCTATCTTTTTTCATAATGAACAGGATCTCATTACATAGATCTCCCTAAATGGAAAAATGTGAACACTGCAATCATATATTTAAAAAATGAGATGTTCATATGCACCCAAAGTAACATCACAATAGCTTTTCATAATCTCAGTGCATTTCCTGTGTTTTAAAAATCACATTTCATCATAACTGTGACTAAATAATCTCAAGGATATATTCAGGAATGTGATACATGAAACCAATTATCTCCCCAAAGCATTCCTTTCCCCCCCTTTTATCAGTCTACAGTGTAGGCAAAGTGAATCTTAATAATGATGTTCCTAGTCTTAAACTGTTAGCAATTTTGGTTCACTTTTCAATGGATTTTTGTTTGTTTGTTTTGTTTTCTCAGTTTAAAAAAAGTGACAAGGGAAATGTTATGGTTACTACGTTCTCTCTTTTTAAAAATAGGCTGCTGGAAAAGAAATTGAAAATAGTCACAACAGCCTAACAGCTACAGTCCTCAGAGAAGGTTAACAGTCAATCCTTCTTCCCATGGAACTCTGGGAATTGTTGCTCTGTGAGGAAATAGGGGTCACTCAACAACTCTCAGCATCCTTAACAAACTACATTTCCCAGGATTCCCATGGCTGTTAAAGTGGTATGATACCACTTCCAATACATACTGCTTGGGGCTTTTAAGACACGATGCCTTCTGCTGAACAGAGAAATTTACACTGCAACTCAGCGACACCATTTGCTTGTCAGTTTGAAATGTGGTTAGATCTGAAACTGAGAGAAATGATGTGTCAGAGCTGCAGTACCCCTGAACCTACTTAAGCTCAGCTGCAGTAGCTATAGGCTTTTGCTTTGAAATGGCGTTTTCTTCTTCAATCATTTTGCAGCAGCCAACAATGAAATCAACAAATGCTTCTAGAAACTCCTTCTTCACCATTGTTTGAGTGTGGATGAGACCATACCATTAGTAGGAAAGGCTCTGGAGAGGTCTCCTTTTTAGTCATAATAACTACCAGTCATGTCTAATATGTGTACATTGAATCAGAGGAAGGGAATCTGGTGCTTTTCATATATTGTTAGACGACAACCCCCATCATCGGTGACCATTGGCCATGCTAGCTGGGACTGCTTATTAGAGTCTGACAATATCCAGCCTCTACCTGATGTCCAACCCCTGATTCAGAGGCAGTTTTGTTCAGGAGAATGAGCCACATTTATGAGGGAATGTGGATAATCTCTTCAGTTTCTCAGCTGCATTTTCATTTCATTTCATTTTCATCCCAAACATGAAACCAGGCAAACAGGATTTGAACCCTTGTGCAAAGTTGAAGCTGTGACGAATAATAATTAATCCCACCCACGTAGATTTCCATGTTCTAAAGTCGTTTCATTATTGGGCCGGTGACTCTGATAGTTCTGTCCATTCTGTCTTGCACGAAAGTACAATTTTATCTCCATGGAGTTGTTCACAGTTACATCTTACTTGCTCGGGACTTGAGAGTTGTATCCCACCAAGTTCTACTGAGACTTGAGTTATTAAAATTAGCAAACCTGTCATGTCCATTCATTTAAATTGGCCTACTCTGACTATGGCTGCTCCAAGGTCACCTAGTGAGGTTCATGGCCCTAGTCTTCTAGTTCATAGTCCAACACTCTGATCACTACAACATTTTTATTGGCTTTTTGTGATTCCTTTTCAGCTGAAGAACAGGGTAAAAATGTTGCAAATAAATGTTGTTGTTGATGTTGTTAGTGCTATTTTTCTAAAAAAAGAGGTGCCAGAATTCACCATGAACACCTCCATTGTTCTCTTGTAACGGCAATGGTGCCTACCTGAGAGGTGCCAGAACTGAGTCCCGGTGAGTTCCTGCTGCAAAATAACCTTGATACTATTATTAAAATGTATTGATGCTAGCTACAATGTCAAAGGCAGAAGCTTAGAAAGTGGGACTGTTCCTCTTGCATTGCTGTAGCTATTTTGAAGTACAGAAAGTAACCACAACAAAAGTTCTTAAAATTCTGCAATGTAACCTTGAATGTATCCAACAGGAGGTCTTTAAACCTTAATGAGAATATTGTCCCCATGCTACTGAAATCTCTTACATATCTATGAACGTATACATCTGCTTTATAGTGATCCAGATCATTAGTCTTTCTAGCCCAGCATTTGCTATTCTGACAGTCAGACAGTGACTTGCCAAGGACTCTGGTAGAGGTCCTTCCCAGGCCTGCTACCCGAGAGCCTTTTTCAACTGAGATGCCAGCAATTGCACCTGAGACATGGTCCAGATGAGGCCTCAAACTTCCCCCACCCTTACTGAAATCTGAAATAGCATCCCAGGATAATGGGAATGCTGGCCTCATCATTCATATACATTAGCCACAGACGTAGGGACCAATGTTTAGCTCTTTCCAAAGATGTTCCCAGATGGCAGTGCTGATACTTCAGATGGCTTTTCCTCCTGGTGTGTAGGTGGGGGTCCTTCTTCAAACAACTTCACCCAGTGTCACATGTCTGAAAATTCGACCCCCACCCCCACCCCACGGCAGCCAGCAGGAAGGCAGACAGGAAAAGCTCTTACCAAAGTCTTTTATTCAATATTCACAGAGAGAGGCTTAAAAAGGTAGTCGCTCAGTGTAATCTCCTCCCCCCCGCCTTCTCAATCATCAACCACCACCTTACGGCGGCTGCTTAAGGCCACTTGTCTCTTAGATCTTTGCTCTTCTACTTTCAAGGCCCGCCCCACCCCCACCCCACGGCAGCCAGCAGGAAGGCAGACAGGAAAAGCTCTTACCAAAGTCTTTTATTCAATATTCACAGAGAGAGGCTTAAAAAGGTAGTCGCTCAGTGTAATCTCCTCCCCCCCCCCCCCGCCTTCTCAATCATCAACCACCACCTTACGGCGGCTGCTTAAGGCCACTTGTCTCTTAGATCTTTGCTCTTCTACTTTCAAGGCCCGCCAGGTTCTGGGAGGTGGTGGTTCTGGAATGCTTTCTAGTGATAACATGTCAGCCAGCTGCTTTGGCTCTACTTCTCTTCCCTCCCCCCTTCTCTCATTATTTTTCAGCTCTGCCCCTCATCTATCTCTAAGCCGTGACCTTCTGCAAACCATTGTTATAAACCTATACTGTCTTCTTCTTCTCTGGAAGTTTCAGGAGGAGGGGGGGTGGTCTCCACCATTCCTCCCCAGCCCAGTCCCTGACACCCAGGAGGGAAGCATTGTTCCACTCACCTCTGCCCCGGGAGTCTTTACCAAGGTACTGATGGTTCTGGTAGCCCATATGAGGATCTGGGGCTATGCGTCGGTGCCCCCTAATTTGGATGATGTCCTAGTCAGGGCATTTTCAAGAACTCCGTGTGAGAGAAATGTGGCGACCACTCTGTCGTGTCTACAGTTTTGTTGTGAACTTGGGAAAAAGTGCCCTGGAGCCTACATAAATCAGTACACACCTATAATGTAGATAGATTTGCAGCACATATTTGCAGAAGTCATTTGAAAACGGACCCTACCTGCACACTAGGAGAAGGAGGGGCCATCCTTAGTATCTAGGAACCTCTGTTGAAAAAACTATTTTGTGTATGTTCCTTGGTTAAGTTATACTGAGTACCAGGGCTGCCATCCAGGGACCTCTAGAGGGAAATGGAAATTATTCCTGGAGGCCAGTTGTCCCCTTCCTCTTTCAGCTGCCTGGGTCATGTCTGTATCAATGACTTTTGTTGGCATAGTACAAGTGGGATGGTAGCTAGGGCTCCCTATAGAATTCCTGACATGTCCATTTCTAATCCAATTCATGTTAGTGATGTTCCATTTGTTCCTGCTGGGGCTGTTTTCAATTTGCAACCTTATAGTTGCTCTGTGGGAGAGATGGGAATAACCATGTCATGTGTTCTTGCTGCATCAATGGAGTTGTGGGGTTTGAGAGGTAATCCTTGCTCAACTAGCTGGTCTGAAGTGTAAAATGGTCCTTCCCCCACTGGATAGAGGCAGATTTAGGGGAGCACGGCCAGTTTGGCCACACTGGGCATGGAGCCTCAAGAGGGCTGCAAGGGACACTGGGGCACAAGATTCGGGAGTACTAAATTTTGGTGTTGCACAGGGTGTTGCTGAAATTTGAGACCTCAAGGTCCACCACTGCTCTGGTTAGGTCATTTGAAGATGGACCCTGCCTGAACAGCAAGAAAAGGAGCCATTCCAACTCCAGAAAAACATGAATTCCACCAAGGATTCCTGTTTTTCTCACAATTATGTGTTGCGTTCACAAACAAAAAATAATCCCATTAGATACAACCGTTAACCATGTTACCTTTGTCCACAAGTTTGTTGCTTTATAAATTCAAAAAGGTATGTTTTCCCTCTCCAACAGTCTCTCCTTCAACAGGATACTTAGGCCTAGGTGTAAATTTTGAGTAGACTCATCAGCCTGCTGCCCTGCTGAAAGCAAAGTGGAGCTATCTATACTACAGGGGTGCGGGGCATTTGTGGCCCTATGGGTGTTTTTGCACTTCAGCTCCCAGCAGCTCCTCACACACAATAATACAACAACGAGACTTACCGTATTTTTCGCTCCATAAGACACACTTTTTCACTCCTAAAAAGTAAGGGGAAATGTGTGTGTGTCTTATGGAGTGAATGCAGGCAGGAGGCTCTGCTCAGCGTTTAAAGAGCCGCACACACGATCCGTATTTTTCGCTCTATAAGACGCACCAGACCATAAGACGCACATAGTTTTTGGAGGAGGAAAATAAGAAAAAAAAAATATTCTGAGTCCCAGAAGCCAGAACAGCAAGAGGGATCGCTGCGTAGTGATCCCTCTTGCTGTTCTGGCTTCTGGCTTAGCCACGTGAAGCCTCTTCAGGGCAGGGGGAGCCTTCATCCCGCTGCCCTGAAGAGGCTTCGCGTGGCTATCCTAGAAGCCAGAATTGTGACAGGGAATGCTGCGCAGCAATCCCTCTTGCTTTTCTGGCTTCTGGGACTCAGAATATATTTTTTCTTGTTTTCCTCCTCCAAAAACTAGGTGCGTCTTATGGTCTGGTGCGTCTTATAGAGCGAGCCTGCAATAAATCTAGATGCCAACTTTCCTGCCACATACACCCAGACAACATCATTATTGGCCCCAATAACATCAAACGTACCATTTCAGGCCTATTTAATTGTTCATCTTCCAACATTATATATGCTATCAAATGCCAACAGTGCCCTTTAGCTCTTTATATTGGACAAACTTTACGCCAAAGGATAAATGGGCATAAATCTGACATCAGGAATCATAAAACAGAAAAACCAATAGGAGAACACTTAAATCTCCCAGTACATTCTATACAAGTTCTTAAAGTAGCTGTCTTATTGCAAAAGAATTTTAGAAATACATTTGAAAGAGAAGTTGCTGAATTACAACTCATTACCAAACTAAAAACTATGGAGAGACCTGGTCTGAATAGAGATATTGGATTCATGTCCCATTATACATACTAAAGCTAATTTTGGTCATCTATCCTTTTAAAAACCCCTTACCCTTCCCTGTGGAACCAACTGCCATAACAGTCATCAACAGTTATAAGGTTGAAGCAACCTCTGCTTCAGAGTATCTGACAAAGTGTGTATTACACACGAAAGCTCATACCTTGAAAGCTTATATTTAGTTGATCTTTAAGGTGCCACTGGAATTATTTAATAATAATAAATAACAATAATTAATTTTATTTATATCCCGCCCTCCCCAGCCGAAGCCGGGGTCACGGCGGCTAACAACAACAAAATAGTACAACATTCTAAAATCATTCCATTATAAAATTAATTCAAATCAAATTGATGGCAACCATAAGGCTAAAGTTCTGTGAAGATTGCCAAAGGAGGGAGTCAGGCTGTGCCCTGACCAAAGGCCTGGTGGAACAGCTCTGTCTTGTAGGACCTGCAGAAAGATATCAAGTCCTGCAAGGCCCTAGTCTCTTGTGACAGAGCGTTCCACCAGATTAGAGCCACAGCCGAAAAAGCCCTGGCTCTAGTTGAGGCCAGCCTAACCTCTCTGTGGCCTGGGACCTTCAGGATATTTTTGTTTGAAGACCATAAGTTCCTCTGTGGGACATACCAGGAGAGGCAGTCCCATAGGTACGAGGGTCCTAGGCCATATAGGGCTTTAAAGGTTAAAAGCAGCATCTTAAACCTGATACTGTACCCCACCTGGAGCCAGTGCAGCTGGTATAGCTCCGGGTGAATGTGATCTCGCAGCAAGGACCCCGTAAGGAGTCTCGCCGTGGCATTCTGCACCCGCTGGAGTTTCTGGGTCAGTCTCAAGGGCAGCCCCACGTAGAGCGAGTTACAATAATCCAGTCTGGAGGTGACCGTCGCATGGATCACAGTGGCTAGGTCAGGGCGAGAGAGATAAGGAGCCAACTGCTTAGCTTGGCGGAGATGAAAAAATGTCGCCTTTGTTATAGCTGCAATCTGCGCCTCCATGGAAAGGGAGATTACACTCAAACTCTTAATGGACGGTGCTGGCACTAATTGCACCCCCGCAAGAGATGGGAGTTGCCCCCCCATCCCATATCGTCCCGTCCCAGCCAAAGGACCTCTGTCTTCGAAAGATTTAACTTCAACTGCCTCCCATGTAACCATCCAGCCACAGCTTCCAAATATCTGATCAGTGTGTCTGGGGCCGAGTCAGGATGGCCATCCATCAACAGATAGAGTTGGGTGTCATCAGAGTACTGATGGCAGCCCAGCCCAAAACACCGGACAAGCTGGGCAAGGGGGCACATAAAGATGTTGAAAAGCATCGGGGAGAGTATCGCACCCTGAGGCACTCCACACACCAAGGAGTGGCACGATGACAATTCCCCCCCAAGCACCACCCTCAGTCCCTGACCAGAGAGAAACGAGCACAGCCATTGAAGGACTGTGCCCTGGATCCCCGCGTCGTCAAGGTGGTGGTTCGCGATCGACCATGTCAAAGGCTGCTGACAGGTCTAAAAGAATCAGCAGCCCCGACTCGCCTCGATCCAGCTGCCTGCAGAGATCATCTGTTAGGGCGACCAGAGCCGTCTCGGTCCCATGACCAGCATGGAAGCCAGGCTGGAATGGATCCAGAGCTGATCTTTCATCCAGAAACCCACCAAGCTGTTCAGCAACCGCTCTCACAATCACCTTACCCAGGAATGGAAGATTCGAAACCGGGAGGTAATTAGATAGATCTAAGGGATCTAATGATGTTTTCTTTAAGAGCGGGCACACCACTGCCTCCTTCAGTTCCCCTGGGAATGTCCCGGTGCCAAGGAACAAATTGATGATATCTCTTAGGGGGCCCCGCACCACGTCTGGACACACTCTAATCAGCCAAGATGGGCACGGGTCAAGAGGACAGGTTTCATCTTTCATCTTGTTATTTATTATGACTATGACAGATCAACATGGCTAGACACCTGAATCAGTAAACTCCTTCTTCTGTTCTGCAGATCGTGCAATGGAAGGCAGGGTGAGGGGGCAGGGCCGGAAAGGGACCCACGGATCGACTGCAATCTACCAAAACCTCCCGAGGATCTACCAGTAGATCGTGATCAACCTGTTGGGCATCCCTGGGCTAGAGTATCCTTCCTCAACCTGGTTCCCTGCAGATGTTTTGGACTTCAGTTTCCATGAATCTCAGCTGCTACAGCCCAGTTGGTGAAGCCTGGAAAAGAAGATAGCAGGCATCTGTTGTATGGTCACATCTATAGCAGTTAAGTTGCTCCCTAAATGCTGTAAGTGCCAACCACATGCCTGCGCTAAGATTGGATATTGTGAATTTTTGCTGTGGTCATTACTGAAAGCTGTATATTAGGACTGGATTCAAAATCTATTCAATTGCAAAAGAATTGGCTACATCTGGTATTCCACTTATTGCAAATCTGTTCCCTCATTCATGGGCATTATGTACACGGTGAGCAGAACTAGAATAGCCTAATGTTCCTTGCAGGTTGCTGTGGTTTTTTTGAGGCAAGCTGAATTAGAAGATTATATTGGTTTGCTCCATTACCCCCTTTGCCTAGATAATGATGGACAAGTTAAGGATAATATCACACCTATCGGGTGGTTCACACATAGCATACCCATCAGTAGATGTTGCAGGCATGGAGCGATGTATGAATGGGATATCGGAGATGTAACAGAACTTTCATATAATCTCATACATATAGTCAGCTCATAGATTCTTCTGCCAGTCATCAGGTGTCAGGCTGCCAAAAAAGCCCTTCCGTCTGTGGTTCAGTGCTGTAAGCAGAAACAGGCATGGCTTGACAGTAATTAACTCTATTGCCCAGTAACCAAGGAGACAGCTCATGGCACATCCGTCAGCTAAGCAAGTCAGTTGCAGAAGCTAAAGTTCCGTCCTCTCTTCCCCTGTATTTATGCATTTTTTCGCCGTGACTCAGCTTTTCTTAATTGTTCTAGCCTTTCCCCGACTCTTCTTTCCTGCACTGAGAAGGGGGATGGGGAAGGAGCTGAATCAGAACTGTATTGCAGGGCAGGGGACACAGCCCCTGCTTCTCCTCTAGGAGTCAGTGGCTGGTAGCCTCTCCCCTTCCCCCTCACTCTCTGCTGATGATTCCTCCCTGCTCCACCAGTCTGAACCCGGTTCGAAGTCTGCTTCCCTCTCAGGTGCCTCTTGGACTATTGGCTGCCACCTCTCTTCCTCTTCCAGCCAATCCCTGGCATCAAACCTGGTTCCCATTTGAATATACATCACTTGATGTTTTAGTACAGCACCCAGTGATGCTTTGCCTATATGAACGGGCTACCACAGAGATTGTGCCATAGAGAAAGTGTTGCCTTCATTGTCAGAGCACATGCTTTGAATGTCCTTGCTTCAATTCCCAGCATCTCCATCTTATGACTGGGAAAGATTCCACTCCAAAAACTAATAATAATAACAACAACAATAATAATAATAATAATAGTCATACCTCATGTTACGTCCGCTTCATGTTACGTTCTTTCAGGTTATGTGCTGTGGCGACCCAGAAGTACCAGATAGGGTTACTTCCGGGTTTCGCCGCTCGCGCATGCGCAGAAGTTCAAAACGGCATCGTGCGCATGCGCAGAAGTGGCAAATCGCAACCCACGTGTGCCCAGACGCGCCGCTGCGGGTTGCACTCTTTTCATGTTGCGAACGGGCCTCCGGAACGGATCCCATTCGCAACCAGATGTACCACTGTAATAATATATTTATACCCCACCCATCTGGCTGGGTTTCCCCAGCCACTCTGGGCGGCTTCCAACAAAAGATTAAAAATACATTAAAACATTAGTGATTAAAAACTTCCCTAAACACGGCTGCCTTCAGAAGTCTTACAAATGTCAGATAGTTGTTAATTTATTTGACATCTGATGGGAGGGCGTCCCACAGGGCAGGCGCCACTACCAAGAAGGCCCTCTGCCTGGTTCCCTGTAGCTTCACTTCTTGCAGTGAGGGAACTGCCAGAAGGCCCTCAGAGTTGGACCGAACAATGCGGGTGGAGACGCTCCCTCAGGTATACTAGGCCAAGGCCATTTAAGGCTTTCAAGATCAGCACCACACTTTGAATTGTGCTCGGAAATGAACTGGGAAGAAGAGCTGCTGTCCAATTGTGCAAACTCAGTGGTAGGAATCCTCTGGGACACAGGCTGAGGGTACCTCTGCCTGGTCCCTAAGACTCCATCTGGTCACATTCTCTCTGACTTGAGCTGACCAAGTGTATCTCTCTCCCCCTCCCCCCAATATAGTCAGATACCAGTTACAAAATGTTGTGAACTACCCTAAGACCTGTGGGTGAAGGGCAGTTTACAAATTTAATAAATAATAATAAAATCATAAAATATATAGTAATCTAGGGAATAGCAGACCCTCCTAAAAAGGGACATGGGTGGCGCTGTGGTTTAAACCACTGAGCATCTTGGGCTTGCCGAGCAGAAGGTTGGTGCTTTGGATCCCCACGATGGGGTGAACTCCTGTTGCTCTGTCCCAGCTCCTGCCAACCTAGCAGTTCTAAAGCACACCAGTGCAAGTAGATAAATAGGTACCTCTGCGGTGGGAAGGTAAACGGCATTTCTGTGCTCTGGTTTCTGTCACTGTGTTCCATTGTGCCAGAAGTGGTTTAGTCATGCTGGCCACATGACCCGGAAAGCTGTCTGTGGACAAACGCTAGCTCCCTCGTCCTGAAAGTGAAATGAGCGCCGCAACCCCATAGTCGCCTTTGACTGGACTTAACCATTCAGGGGTCCTTTACCTTTTCTACCTTTTAGCAGACCCTTCAAGTGCCCCTATTTTCCAGGGATGTCCCTGATTTAGAGAAGCCATCCAGGTTTCTGATCTGATCCCAGATTGTCCCGCTTTCTCTTAAGATGTTCCTATTTTCATTGGATAAATGTTGGAGGGTATGGAGTTATCTGCCCCCCCCCCCAAAGCTATCTGAGGGTAATCCTGTATAGCGAAGGGGTTTTTTTAAAAAAAGTTTAATGTTTTATTATGTTATCAGATATGTTGGAGGCTGTCCAGAGTAGCTGGGGCAAACCAGTTAGATATGTAGTGTATAAATAGTAAAATTATAATTATGGAATGGGGCGTCCCTATTTTCATCGGAGTAAAGTTGGAGGGTATGGAATAGAAGTTGAAAGCTAAGCAGAAATGTGACGTCGGCTGCAAAGCAATCAAGTGTAAAGAAATCATGTGCATTGAGTGATGTATGGAGCTCAGGATGTTCTTCATTAGTGACTGAGGGTTTGTGTGCCCCATATTTCACCAGGCAGGTGTAACAAATGGGCTCTTGATTAAGAATAAGGAGCTAACAACAACCCATGTTATCTACAATCCTGTCAAATAGAAAAGGCATAAGAA
The DNA here is from genome assembly GCF_951804945.1 of Podarcis cretensis. Lineage (NCBI taxonomy): Eukaryota > Metazoa > Chordata > Lepidosauria > Squamata > Lacertidae > Podarcis > Podarcis cretensis. The sequence continues at coordinate 125,917,865 of NC_137170.1, forward strand.
GATTAATCATATCACTATAATGCTAATGGTCATAAATATTGGTTGACATTCTTCACTTTGGATCACTTTGATCGAAACCCTAAGAACTCTTTCCAAATTTTAAAAAAACAACCACATCACCTTGGTGTATGCCATGTTTCAAAGCTGCATTCCCTTTTAAATTATATTTAGGTGGATCGGTTCAAGTTGCCTACAGAAATATGCTCAATTGCAGTCAGGCTTTGTCAGAAGCAAAGAAGGAGAAGATCCTCTTATGAATGTGTCTGAAGCCATCTTTTCTTTCTTTCTTTTCTTTGCATGACCGTGCAGATTTCAACTCCACAAAGTGGTTCCCCCTCTCCTGTAAGTCTGCATTGTGTGGACAGGCAGAGTCCCCCAAACCCTGGGCAGCCCCCATGTGGAATAACGACTGAAGACAATGTGCTATGGGATTAAAATTGGCCACAACTTTATTATGTTTCAGATGTGGGTAGACCTTGGCTCAGGCATTGGGCGTTTATCCCTCCCAGTCCCCTGCTGGGGATCTGGGGAACATCAGGGTTATCCAGTATGTGGGGGGATGGGCTGGCTCTGGAGAACATATGTTCAGGCAGAGAGAGCCCGCCCCCGTTATGCTGCCGTCGCAGGGGAGAGCAATGACAACCTATCAGCGTACGGCCAAAGCTTCCTCTCAAAACAACCCCTTTAATGGGGATCCCTGGTATCACCGCCACAAAAAGAAGGGGGACGTAAGTCACTGCTACACGCCCACCCCCAATTTAGGGAAGGTAGACTAAAGGATTCCACCCAAAGCCCGATACTGCGAAAGTTGTGATGTTTTGCTATGGGAAAGTCAAACCTGCCAATGTAGGAGATTTCCTTTCTGACCCATCAACAGTGACCTTGACGTAGCAGCGCCCGCCTACCTGTGGAGAAGAGGTTAACCTGCAAAAGAAGTCTTAACTGAGGGTGGGTAGGGTGGGAGAAGCTCTGGAGCCAACTGAAGATTCCCAGGTAAGATCCTCCCCCTATTGTGTGGGCAGGGTGGTTCCTCCCCCTACCTGGCCTGATCACCTTGGCAACGCTTCCCCAGGTGTGATTGGGCAACTGGCTGAGGTAGGCAGAGACATCCAGGTATCCCACCTGGAGAAGAAGAAGCCAAGCCTGTGCTAATGGTGCCTCATAGGGTCCGGTGGCTGTGCAAGACCACGCAAAGGGCGCCCCCCATTTAATGTGGGGAGCGGTCATTGTGGCCTGGCCACAGGCCTGGTCAACGATATGGCAGCTGGCTGGGGAGTACTGCAGTTTTACTTTGTTGTCCTTTCCTTTATGTGGCCCAGGATTGGTTTGTTTTTATCATATGCTGATTTCTATTTCCAGGTACCTAAATGGTTGTTGCTGCAAAACCGATAGGTATATTTATCTGTAAATATCAGGCTTCACATGTCATGGCTAGTGGCTTAAAAATACACTCACCATGTTCTTTCCCCCTAATTTATAACAAATTCATATCTAACCTGCCCATTTCTAACTATAATTCATTTCAACAGAGCCTGACTCAGACACAAGAAGGGAAATAAATACAGTACGTACGCTTTAGCTCCATTGCAAGATCTCATGGGGATTTCATCAGCCTAGAAATAACAGAAGGGGGAAGGCATGACAAAAATCACTTAGGCCTGATTCACACCTTACACAGCAGATGTGTCAGCCACATCTACGTACATTGATGCCTCCCTATGGACACTGTAAAGGGTCATGAAGAGAAGATGCGGATACAGATAGCGCACTGGGGAGTTAGCTGTGGCATCCTCACTAGGGCTTAGTCTCACGTTTCACTTGGTCTCCAAAACAGGGAGGTGGGGAGTGTTACTGTTTTTGTATCCCACCCTTCAGCCCTATAGGGGTCAAGGGGGGCTAACAAAGAACAAAAAAACTAATGAAAGCCACATAAAAGAACAGCTAAAACCCATTTCTGTGATGAAATACAACACAGTGGACAGTGGACTTTTGCATTATTTGGAGCTCCACTCCAGCTGTGTACACAAGGCTCAGTCAAACAAGTATGTATTATATTGTTGTCTGAAAGATAATAGTGGGGAGTGGGGAGCCTACAAAGTGTCCACCAGGAGCGAATTCCAGAACTGGTGTGCCACCACCAAGGAGGTCCCACAGGCCCACCAGCAGAACCTCTCCTGATGATCTCAAACCCAAGGTTGGTAGATACTGGGGAAGGTGCTCCTTTAATTATTTGGGTCCCAAGTTATTCAGAGCTCTGTACATACATACATGCATACATACATAATTATATCTGTACGCCATCTTTCCACAGTTCAAAACATGCTCAAGGTGGCTTATGACATGAAAAAATACATGTTGGGTATATTCCATAATGTCTCCTGCTCTGAGCTTGAGTCCGCATCACAATGCAGGCTTCGGAAGCCTGGTCTGCATTGTAATTCACTGCCTGGTGCAAAGCAGCCAATCATGTACTAGGTGGGTGTTGCCAGGGGTTGGCCAAAATGTATATAAATCAGACCCTTTCCCCTGTTTCCCTGATTTGTTCCTGAGGCCTCAATAAAGCCTTTAAGCTGAATTGTTTCCTTGGGTCTTTCGTGAACCCACATCTACTTCAACTACAGTATAAGGAAAGCAGTCAAGCAATAAAGGAAACGTTAAAAAAATACACAACTAAACTGAACAACTTCCACAAAGACCACAGCGAGGTCTCAAAGAAAGGTATGTTCTTAATTATCTAATGAAGGAATGTTGTTGGATGCCTATAAGCCCTAGCAAGAATACGTAACAGTCCTAGTTGAGGATGGGAGCTGCAGTCAGGCAGAGAAACAGGTTCCCCATCCCTGGTCTAATGCAAAGACTTACTTGGGTGTCACTAGAAGGTTGGTAAATGTAATATGCTATGACATGTGATGCTGTGTGTGGCGTTTGCCCATTCATTTGAAAACGTCTGTACAGGGAGAGAGAAAGGGTTAAAATGTAGACCAATAGGAAAGCTAGAGGCGGAGCCTACCTGTTTATAAAAGGACTTAGCCCGATGATTGGGTGCGGGTAGTTGGTTGGTTTTAGTTGGTTGGGAAAAGGCAGTTGGAAAAGCAGTTGGCCGGCAGTTGGACATAGAGAGACAGTTAGTGTAGTTGGTTCTTGTGTGAGACGAGGTAGAAGAGATAGAGACAGGATAAAATAAGACCAAGAGGGTAAAGAGTAACGACGTTTGGAATGCATTTAGAGTTTATTTGTGTTTGCAATAAACTACAATCTTCATTCATTGCCAGTCACGGAGACTAAGTGATTTACTGGGGAGGACCTGGTTGGTGGCAGCGGATTAGTGGTGTACGGGTCAATAGTCCATGAGACGACCGGGGGCTCTGTATGAACACCACACTGTGGCTTTTCACTTCACTGTAAAGAAATCTATTCCTTCACAGCACTGAAGTGGTACAGTCCAGCAAGAGCTGCATGCTTTCTCCTGTTGACCATGTAGTGCTGCTCTCTGTACTAGAATAGCTACTCGCCCCTTACCTGGGTGGGAGACAGTTGATGCCTCATCCTCACCCTGTGGCATCACCCTGTCCTGAACCAGCAGTGGATTCAGGGTACCCCATTAGAGGGGTCTTGGGGGAAGACTCTGTCCCAAAGCCAAGCATGGGGAAGATGGGCCATAGAGCTTCCAGTGGAGGCTGATCTCCACCTCGGGAGATCAGCATCTTGGGGAGCAAGGGGCATAATCTTTGGCATGACCCTGAAATGGCATGATCTTTGGCATGACCTGGTTCCCATTTGAATATACATCACTTGATGTTTTAGTACAGCACCCAGTGATGCTTTGCCTATATGAACGGGCTACCACAGAGATTGTGCCATAGAGAAAGTGTTGCCTTCATTGTCAGAGCACATGCTTTGAATGTCCTTGCTTCAATTCCCAGCATCTCCATCTTATGACTGGGAAAGATTCCACTCCAAAAACTAATAATAATAACAACAATAATAATAATAATAATAGTCATACCCTGAAAGTTGCCTTTTATCAAATGGCAAGGGCATAAGTGGTCTGGTATTACTCACCAAATTGTAATTATCAGCCCAGTGAGGTACATTGGAAGCTGCTTTTGTGCATTATGCAAGTATTAAGCAGTTATCTGGGCCAGTAATGGGGTAGTGGAGGCTACCACTGCAAGCACACTTGCTTGGAAGTAAATCCCTTTGGAATCAATAGAATTTACATCCAAAGAAATGTTCTGAAGCATAGGCTGTTACCATTGCTAATTTTTAGGCTTCTTGTATCCTACTTTTATGAGGGACGCGGGTGGTGCTGTGGTCTAAACCACAGAGCCTAGGGCTTGCCAATTGGAAGGTCGGCTGTTTGAATCCCTCCAATGGGGTGAGCTCCCATTGCTCGGTCCCTGCTCCTGTCAACCTAGCAGTTTGAAAGCATGTCAAAGTGCAAGTAGATAAATAGGTACTGCTCCGGCACAGTGGCGTAGCGTGGGGGGTGCAGGGGGTGCCAGCCGCACCGGGCGCAACATCTGGGGGTTAGGGTTAGGGATAGGGTTAGGGGGCGCAAATCCAGGGTTAGGGGGCGCAAATTACTTGCCTTGCCCCGGGTGCTGACAACCCACGCTATGCCACTGCTCCGGCAGGAAGGTAAATGACGTTTCCATGTGCTGCTCTGGTTTTGCCAGAAACGGCTTAGTCATGACCTGGAAAAACTGTTTGCGGACAAACGCCGGCTCCCTCAGCCAGTAAAACGAGATGAGCGTCACAACCCCAGAGTCGTTCGCGAATGGACTTAACTGTCAGGGGTCCTTTACCTTTTTTATCCTACTTTTATAACTTGGAGCTGAAGCCTCACAGGCAGCTACAGAGATGTTTGCCAAGCCTCTGACTTTGTTAGGGAATTCTTAACAACATCAAAAATGAGATGAGATGATCTTTAAACTACTTTGGTGGCTCTGAACGGTAATACTGGGAAGGAAATGCCATTTTTATTTTGATGACTTTGCATCTACTCCTTTGCTGTGATAGGCTTCTCTGCACCAGATCCCATTGAGCAATTTTGAAAAGAGATGGGGGGGGGGGCAGTGGGGAGACAGGCTGACAATGAGGCCTTTAGGAGATTGTTGGAAGCAACACTCATCCCCGATAGTTTATCTTGGGGATTTATTTTAAATGTAAATCGCTTTCTTGAGGGCCCTTCTGAAGCAGGCCGGGAGAAGTTTGCCAGTCACCAGTTACAAGCAAACTTTGTGGCAGAATAAACTTATTCAGAGTTGCAACTAAATTTGCAACACAATAAACCTCAAGTTGGCAGATCCACATTCCACCCCATGGCAGAGAGATGCCAATACTACAACCACATTTCCTTCAGACCCCATTGCTCGGTCCCTGCTCCTGCCAACCTAGCAGTTTGAAACCATGTCAAAGTGTAAGTAGATAAATAGGTACCACCCTCAGAGCTGGACCTCAGTGTCTTGGGCAGAACGATGGGGGTGGAGATGTTCTTTCAAACATGCCGGGCCAAACCCTTCTGAAAGCCCTGTCAATAAAAAATACTTTGTACAAATGTCAGGGATGGAGCAAGGCCCTGAAGGAGTGGAGTATGTTCCCTTAAAAAAAAAAAAAATGCTTTATTGATTATAAAAAAGAAAAGAAACAGTCAACAAAGAAAAAACCAAAGGATAATACAAATTACAAAAATAAAAATAAAAATAACTTCTTACAATACAACTTCTATTATGACTTCCAGTCACCCTATCGAGAGTCCCAGTTTTCTTTTAGGTAGTGCACTTTTCATAATCACTCCAAACTTCTCCCAATTTTTTGTTTCAATAAGGTTTTATATGTTCATACAGGGGTCATTCTAAGCCCGCCAGAGAATTCACATTTCTACAATGCTCTTTAAGATATTTTATGTAAATGTCCCACTCTCTAGTAAACATTTGTTCTCTATTATCTCTAATTCTTCCTGTCATCCTTGCTAATTCTGTGTATTCTAATAATTCCGTCTGCCAGTCCATTTTGGTCCATTTTGGTCGGAGTGGAGTCTCCTTTTCATTTTTTGGGCTGTTAAGATTATTGCTTAAGAATAAGATTATATTATTATTGCTTAAGAAGATAAGATTAAGAAGATAAGAATAATAAGATTATTCTTATTATTGCTTAAGATTATTGCTTAAGAATAAGATTATTCTTTGGAATATCTAGGAGTATGTTCCTAAAAGGTGCACACCATGCTTATCTGAAGGTGGAAGGCCCAGATCTGCTGAAGGTGGGTATTAGGAATTATTGGTGCTTTACTGAAGTTTTATTAATAGTTCATGCCCTCCAAGTGACCTGATTTTCCAGGGACAGTTCTGGAATTACAAAAACCATCCCGGCTTCTGATTTGATCCCAGAACGCCTCTATTTCCCCTGCCAGAGCAGCCACTGGGAGGAAGATGAGCCGGCACTTGTTCCAAGCAAGGTCGGCTGAAGCGATGGCTGCGAGGGACCATTTCATTGCCTCTATGTTGCCTCTCCATGGCCGCTGCTGCTGGCCTCCACCCTGAGGAATGTTGGAGGGCATGTGTGGCTGTGGCGTTAGCCCTCCTAGGTGCGTCATAAGGAAAGGGTTAAATGAGTGTGAAGTGATTGGCCAATGGGAACCCAAGGGGAGGAGTTAGAGTTACAGTTGGAGTTGTTTGGAAGTCAGTTGGGAGTTGGAGAAGGAAGAGGGAGGATAAGTCTGTGGGTTGGTCGAGTTTTGATGTGTGTGTGAGAGAGAGAAACTGTTAGGAGGAGTCAGATAGACAGTTGGGATAATTAGTTAGGAGTTATTAGGAAGGTATAGGCCAGTATAGAAACTAAGGATAGAATCATAGAATCATAGAGTTGGAAGAGACCACAAGGGCCATCGAGTCCAACCCCCTGCCAAGCAGGAAACACCATCACAGCACTCCTGACATATGGTTTTCAAGCCTCTGCTTAAAGACCTCCAAAGAAGGAGACTCCACCACACACCTTGGCAGCAAATTCCACTGTCGAACAGCTCTTACTGTCAGGAAGTTCTTCCTAATGTTTAGGTGGAATCTTTTTTCTTGTAGTTTGGAACCATTGCTCCGTGTCCGCTTCTCTGGAGCAGCAGAAAACAACCTTTCTCCCTCCTCTATGTGACATCCTTTTATATATTTGAACATGGCTATCATATCACCCCTTAACCTCCTCTTCTCCAGGCCAAACATGCCCAGCTCCCTTTGCCGTTCTTCATAAGGCATCGTTTCCAGGCCTTTGACCATTTTGGTTGCCCTCCTCTGGACACGTTCCAGTTTGTCCGTGTCCTTCTTGAACTGTGGTGCCCAGAACTGGACACAGTACTCCAGGTGAGGTCTGACCAGAGCAGAATACAGTGGCACTATTACTTCCCTTGATCTAGATGCTATACTCCTATTGATGCAGCCCAGAATTGCATTGGCTTTTTTAGCTGCTGCGTCACACTGTTGGCTCATGTCAAGTTTGTGGTCAACCAAGACTCCTAGATCCTTTTTCACATGTACTGCTCTCAAGCCAGGTGTCACCCATCTTGTATTTGTGCCTCTCATTTTTTTTGCCCAAGTGCAATACTTTACATTTCTCCCTATTAAAATTCATCTTGTTTGTTTTGGCCCAGTTCTCTAATCTGTCAAGGTCGTTTTGAAGTGTGATCCTGTCTCTGGGGTGTTAGCTACCCCTCCCAGTTTGGTGTCATGTGCAAATTTGATCAGGATGCCCTTGAGTCCATCATCCAAGTCGTTGATAAAGATGTTGAATAAGACTGGGCCCAAGACAGAACCCTGTGGCACCCCACTAGTCACTCTTCTCCAGGATGAAGAGGAACCATTGATGAGCACCCTTTGGGTTCGGTCAGTCAGCCAGTTACAAATCCACTGAGTGGTAGCATAGTCAAACCGCATTTTACCAGCTTCTTTACAAGAATATCACGGGGCACCTTGTCAAATGCCTTGCTGAAATCAAGGTAGGCTACATCCACTGCGTTCCCTTCATCTACCAGGCTTGTAATTCTGTCAAAAAACGAGATCAGGTTAGTCTGACACGACTTATTTTTCAGAAATCCATGCTGACTATTGGTGATCACAGTATTCCTTTCTAGGTGCTCACAAACTGTTTGCTTAATGATCTGCTCCAGAATCTTCCCTGGTATTGATGTCAGACTGACTGGGCGGTAATTATTTGGGTACTCTCTTTTCCCCTTTTTGAAAATAGGGACAACATTTGCCCTCCTCCAGTCTGCCGGGACTTCACCTGTTCTCCAGGAATTCTCAAAGATGACTGCCAGTGGTTCTGAGATCACATCTGCCAGTTCTTTTAATACTCTTGGATGCAGTTCATCTGGCCCTGGAGACTTGAATACATCTAAACTAGCCAAGTATTCTTGTACTATCTCCTTAGTTATTCTGGGCTGTGTTTCCTCTGCTGAATCATTTGCTACAAATTCTTCAGGTCGGGCATTGTTTTCTTTATCGGAGAAGACTGAGGCAAAGAAGGCATTGAGGAGTTCAGACCTTTCTGTGTCCCCTGTTTGCATTTCACCATCTTCTTCTCTGAGTGACCCCACTGTTTCTTTGTTCTTCCTTTTGCTACGAACATACCCATAAAAGCCTTTTTTGTTGCTTTTAACCTCTCTAGCAAGCCTGAGTTCATTCTGTGCTTTAGCTTTTCTGACTTTGTGTCTACACGTGCTGGCTATTTGTTTGAATTCCTCTTTGGTGGTTTCCCCCCTTTTCCATTTTTTGTACACATCCTTTTTTAATCTTAACTCAGTTAAAAGTTCTTTAGATAGCCACCCTGGCTTCTTTAGGCACCTTCCATGTTTCTGTCTCATTGGTATTGCCTGAAGTTGTGCTTTTACTATCTCCCTCTTAACAAACTCCCAGCCATCATGAACTCCCTTTCCTTTTAGTATTACTGTCCATGGGATCTCACCCAGCACTTCCCTAAGTTTTATGAAGTCGGCTTTCTTAAAGTCAAGAAATTGAGTCCTAGTATGCTTGGCTGCTCCTTTCCGCTGTATAGTAAACTTCAGAAGAGCATGATCACTCGTGCCTAATGATCCTTCCACTTCTACCCCACTAACCAGGTCATCAACATTGGTTAGGACCAGATCTAAAATGGCTGTTCCTCTTGTTGCTTCTCCCACTTTCTGGACAATGAAGTTGTCTGCAAGGCCAGTGAGGAATCTGTTTGACCTTATGCTCTTGGCTGAGTTTGACATCCAGCAAATATCCGGGTAATTGAAGTCCCCCATTACTACTATCTCCCTTCCTTTTGCATGCTTGGCCATCTGTTCCAGGAAGGCATCATCTATGTCCTCCATTTGGCTTGGGGATCTATAGTAAACTTCCACAATGAGGTCCCTGTTATTCATCTCTCCCTTAATTTTGACCCAAATGCTCTCACTTTGGCTTTGAGGTTCTAAATCTTGGATCTCTTCACAGGTATACACATCCCTGACATATAACGCCACTCCTCCTCCTTTCTTGTCTGGTCTGTTTCTCTGAAATAGATTGTAACCCTCCATTATTACATTCCAATCGTGGGACTTATCCCACCAGGTTTCAGTGATAAGAAGCTGACAAAAAAATTATCTGAAACCATAAACTTGTTCATGCTTATAAAATAAACTTGATTATTTGTTTTAATGTTAAAAACTGTCTGGACTCAATGTGTACCCGAGAGAAACGGGTTGGTGGCAGCGGGGAAGTGATCATAGTGGTGGCACAGGGATCAAAGACCGTCAAACGTCCGGGGACCCTGTGTGATCATCATAGTGGCATTTGCCCATTCATTTGAAAATGTCTGTACAGGAGGAGAGAAAGGGTTAATAGGTAGACCAATAGAAAAGCGAGAGGCGGAGCCTACCTGTTTATAAAAGGGCTTAGCCTGAGGTTTAATTAGTTAGTTGGTTGGTTGGGAAAGGGCAGTTGGGAAAGCAGTTGGCAGACAGATGGAAATAGAGAGACAGTTAGTGCAGTTGGTTCTTGTGTGAGGGGAGGTAGAAGAGTTATAGACAGAATAAAATAAGACCAAGAGGGTAAAGGGTAACAGCATTTCGAATGCATTTAGAGTTTATTTGTGTTTGCAATAAACTACAATCTTCATTGTTAACTTAAGAACCTGATTAAGAGTAAGTGATTTACCAGGGAGAACCTGGTTGGTGGCAGTGGATTAGTGGTGTACGGGTCAATAGTCTGTGAGACGACCGGTGGCTCCATACGAATGCCATAGCATGCTAGGTTGCCATCTGCATGTTCAGACCCAGAAACCTCCCCCCTAAATAAATTCACACTTGACTCAAATTTTGGTTTTGTTTTTTGGCAGAATTTAGGCCACAACTTTATTGATTATAGAAAGTGACTGGTTGCATAGGCTCTGGTTCGACTAGCTCCCTGCCATGCAGGTAGCACTGACCCAGGTCAGCCAAGGGTGAACACCTGGATAAGCGGAATGCCAGGAACAGGCTAACTCCACCACCCAAATGTCCCCCTGGACTCAGGCACGGGCACAACCCCTTCTCACATGTTGACCAAACCATTGAGTCCCTGGATTCCTTTAACGGAATACCCTTCACACAGGGATGGCAAGAGCGTTCTCCCATCCCTATCACCTGAACCAGAGCCTATCTGCAACCTTACAAGTTGTGGCGCTTTGCTATGCAGCAGGCGAAACCCAAATGGCAACAGCCAATCAGCCAAGTGTGGGAAATTCCTGCTGTGACCCTGTCCCAACGACAGATGACACACGACGGCATAGCAAGGTCAAGCGCAAAACCCTAAACGTAGGGAGAGGTGGATGGGTGTTCCAAATACATGCACCGAAAGAGGAAGCTCTGGGTCACGTTTATGGGTATGAATAGGTCCCTCAAACCGCTTAGACTGCGTCCCATTGGCCAGATTGCACCCAGCTACGAGGCACCTACCAATCGGGTGTTTTGGCTGACCAATTGTACCCACCCACAACACAGGGTGTCGGTTTCCAGGTCTCACCGCAATACGTGCCCTCTTTAAGGGAGGACCCGATTTATGCTTCAACTTTTAAGTTTGCTGGCTTTACATGTATGATGATGATCATGATCAAACTGTTCATTTTTATAGAATACATACACTTCATATGAGTTTTTATTGATCGATCACCAGCCACCTTGAGCTGCTAGCCATTTGAACAAGCAAAGAAGGTTTTCCATCTGCAATCTGCTGGCCTGTTTGTGGGGTTGACTCCCGATGAGAGCTCTGCCCATAAGATGAATATGCTTATCTGAAATATGAATTAAGAGGACGTTGCAGATAAATGTGGTAGAAGTGTGAGCTTGGGGGTATTGAATTCCTTGCTGCACAGTGCTTAACCATAATGCAATATTAATGACAAGAAAACAAGGATAAAATCCCTGCTGCCACAGCCAGCGTGTTTTTCTTGTAAATTCTCCAAGGAAAGGTTGATTCGAGAAACACACAGAGATATTTTTAAAGCAACAGAGCCAATTATCTTTACTTCTCTCTCTCTCTCTCTCTCTCTCTCTCTCTCTCTCTCTCTCTGGGAGGGGCAGTTTATACCTCATTAAGGTGGAATTGGGATTCAAGATAACCTTAACAGGTTGGAGTACTAATAAAATGCATTTCAATGGAGACAATTCTAAGGTTCTGCACTTAGGAAGGAATAACCAGTTGCAGAAATATAGAGTGGGGAAGATCTGGCTTGACATCAGCACATGTGAAATATTTATTTATTTATTTATTTATTTATTTATTTATTTATTTATTTATTTATTTATTTATACATACCCCACCCATCTAGGTGGCTCCCAACAGAATATTAAAAACACTGTAAATCATCAAACATTAAAAACTTCCCTAACTGCCTTCAGAAAAAAACTGCCTTCAGATGTCTTCTAAAAGTCAGATAGTTGTTTCTTTCCTTGACATCTGATGGGAGGGTGTTCCACAGGGCGGGCGCCACCACCGAGAAGGCCCTCTGCCTGGTTCCCTGTAACCTCACTTCTCGCAGTGAGGGAACCGCCAGAAGGCGCTCGGTGCTGGATCTCAGTGTCCGGGCTGAACGATGGGGGTGGAGATGCTCCTTCGGTTATACTGGGCGGAGGCCGTTTAGGGCTTTAAAGGTGAGCACCAACACTTTGAATTGAGCTTGGAAACGTACTGTGAGCCAATGCAGTTCTCTCAGGATCTAGGGGCCTTAGTAGACCACAGGTTTAACATGTCAACAGTGATGCAGGAGATAAAAAAGCCAATGCCATTCTAGGCTGCATAAACAGAAGTCTAGTGTCCAGAACTCTATTTCGCCTTCATCAAACCACACCCGAGGTGTTGCATCCAATTCTGGCACTAGAGTTTATGAAGGATATTGACAAGCTGGAATGTGTGCAGAAATGGGCATCCAAGACAATAAAAGGAATGGAAACCAAGCCTTATGAGCAATGGTTGAGGGAGTTATGTATGCTTAGCATGGGAAAGAGTATAATGAGCAGGCAGTATAGTGAGCAGGCAGCCCCAGTCCTATTCGGAAGCAATTTTGCATTAGGATTCAGCCCTCAAACCTCAGTTCAATCCATGTTTGCGAACCCAAGCGCCGTTTTTGCATTATGCGAGAGTACTTTCCATTGTAGTGTAGGGATTATCCAATTCAGAAACATCACGAAGCATCTATATGGTACAAAATGATGGAATTTATCTGAGGAGCATTCTGAAAAAAGTTATGCTGTTTTCTACAGCATGGCTAATACGCTTTTCTATGATCCCTCGGGTTGTAAACGCCATTGATATTCAGGCTTGTGCTGAATATTTCTTACTAGCAACATTTGCTTTGTTTGTTTTTATACCATTGATCTAACTGCATGTCGGCAGAAGGAAATACACTTGTTTGGCTTTGCTTTCCCATAGTGGGGTATTAATATTACAGCAAGGAGATGGGTATTTCCATCATCTTAGAAACTTTTGAGTTAATAATGTATTATACGGTTGGGCTTATGTTCTATTTGATGCAAACAAGAGAAGGCAATGGGGAGAAGACGATCATTGCCATGTATACCATGTGATTAATTTATTTTTTAATAAATTTTATTTTTCATTTTTTTAAAGATATTTGAACAACAGTACAAATCCAATGTTACAATAAACATCAAAAGTTTGACTTCCTCCCACCCCTTTTGTGGTTCCTTATATTATTTTAATTTCCGTCATTGCGTTTTCTTCATTATTCCAATAATTAGTTAATCCTTGATTTCTCCTTGAATTTCATTTTAACTGTTTGGTTTAAGTTAACCCGGGATGCAGGTGGCGCTGTGGGTTAAAGCCTCAGCGCCTAGGACTTGCCGATTGAAAGGTCGGCGGTTTGAATCCCTGCGGCGGGGTGCGCTCCCGCTGCTCGGTCCCAGCGCCTGCCAACCTAGCAGTTCGAAAGCACCTCCGGGTGCAAGTAGATAAATAGGGACCGCTTACCAGCGGGAAGGTAAACGGCGTTTCCGTGTGCGGCTCTGGCTCGCCAGATGCAGCTTTGTCACGCTGGCCACGTGACCCGGAAGTGTCTCCGGACAGCGCTGGCCCCTGGCCTCTTAAGTGAGATGGGCGCACAACCCCAGAGTCTGCCAAGACTGGCCCGTACGGGCAGGGGTACCTTTACCTTTACCTTTTTAAGTTAACCCTGCTAACAAACTTATATGTGTACAATAACATTTCTAATAATCCACAATTTCCCCCAAGTCTGTGATGAAGTCTTTCTCCTCTTGGTTCCTTATAACTCCCGTAAGCTTTCAGCATAGTTCATTAATTTAATCTGCCACTCCTCCTTGCTTGGTACACAATCTTCTTTCCGTCTCTAAGAACAAAGCATCTTGGCCACTGTTGTAGCATACATAAACTATTGTTTGTTGTGTGTGTGTGTTGTTGTTCTTGTTTTGTCTTTTGGAAACTCTAAACCAATTATCCCTAAAACAAAAGCCTCTGATTTAAAAAAAATAAATAAAACTAATTTTAAACATTTTCTTCAATTCATTTTATATCATTTCCCAGAAAGCTTTTGCTATCTTACAGGACCATCACATGTGGTCAAAAGTATCTCCTTTCTCTTTTCATTTCCAGCACCCATTCGACTTTGATTTATACATTTTTGTTAACTGTATATATGTGATCTTTGATATACAGTACATATTGGAAGTGAAGGGAACATGCAGCAGATAATGGAAATCCAACTTGGTGAACATTATTTTTAAAAGGGATATATTTTAATTAATTAAGGGGTTTGAGAGATATTTTCTCCTCCCCTGCTGCTGCTACTGTCATCCCAATTTCAAAGTAGCCTTGCTTTCAGCTGAGTTTTCAGAGTTTAGAGTCAGCTTCTGCAAAAGCCAAGTTCTGCAACAGCCAACCTTGATTCCACATCACAGCTTGTCATTGTGCTGCTTGCTCAAATGAATCCAATGGACCATGAAAGTGTGTGTTCTGTGCCTTCTCATCCGGAGATGGCATAAACCATATGCTCCTACTATGAAAAGCTGTCATTAGGCATTTTATTGCTACCTATGGTCTTTAGGGTCTGTTGTTATTCTTTTAAGTTTAAATTATGATCAGATGGGTAGGGGAAGGAGGGAGATGAAAATAAAAACAACCTGTCAAAAATTAGCTCTGGAATAATCGGAATCTAGTCATGAAACATTTTTTGATCCTAGCAACTGTTTGACTATATGTTTGGTGTGTGTCCCCAACACAATGTTTATTTCTAACGGAAAGCACCCACAAACTTTTAGCATTGATTGAACCACTATTTGTTAGAAATCTTTACAGAGCATAAAAGGTTTGCCTTGAGAGACCAAACATTATTGCAACAGATTCAGTGGTAATGAGGCATTAGAGCAATTGTTCCCAGTTACATTACGATGAGAAACCAGGAATTTTTGTTTTCTTACAGGGCGTATCTGCTGAGCAATAGCCAGAGCGGTAGAGCTGGATAAGAGGCACCCACTTTCAAATTTCAAGTTCAGTGAAGCTCACTAGGTGGTCATGCCCAAGTCACCACTTCTTAGCCTAGTTCAGGGGTAGGTAATGTAGTTTGCACCAGATGTTGCTGGACTACAGCTCCATTCATCCTTGACCAGACAGAAGTTGTAATCAAAGAGCATCCAAAGGTTATTAAAAAGGCCAACCAGCAAAACAACCATAGTATGTTTGGTGCTTTTGTCCCAGTGTGGGCTGCCAGTATCTCCTTATATACCAATAGTTGTTGTTGTTGTTTAATCGTGTCCGACTCTTCGTGACCCCCATGGACCAGAGCACGCCAGGCACTCCTGTCTTCCACTGCCTCCCGCAGTTTGGTCAAACTCATGCTGGTAGCTTCAAGAACACTGTCCAACCATCTCATCCTCTGTCGTCCCCTTCTCCTTGTGCCCTTCATCTTTCCCAACATCAGGGTCTTTTCCAGGGAGTCTTCTCTTCTCATGAAGTGGCCAAAGTATTGGAGCCTCAGCTTCAGGATCTGTCCTTCCAGTGAGCACTCAGGGCTGATTTCCTTCAGAATGGATAGGTTTGATCTTCTTGCAGTCCATGGGACTCTCAAGAGTCTCCTCCAGCACCATAATTCAAAAGCATCAATTCTTTGGCGATCAGCCTTCTTTATGGTCCAGCTCTCACTTCCATACATCACTACTGGGAAAACCATAGCTTTTACTATACGGACCTTTGTTGGCAAGGTGATGTCTCTGCTTTTTAAGATGCTGTCTAGGTTGGCCGTTGCTTTTCTCCCAAGAAGCAGGTGTCTTTTAATTTCATGGCTGCTGTCACCATCTGCAGTGATCATGGAGCCCGAGAAAGTAAAATCTCTCATACACTTACAATAAAATATCCATCCATTGCATTGTTCATTGGTGCTCTCTGTATGCTGAACCCTCGATAAACACTGGTCTTGATGACTGTTTTGTATAATCTGATAGGAGACTACTGTAACCATAAAATTATCCCAGAAACTTTTATGAGAATTCAAAAGACATCTCAAATCAGTCTGTGTATTTCTTTCTCAGTCATATGTCGGGATGCCAGCCTACCTTACCCTGTAGGCCCAATAGTGTAAGATGCTGTCTACAATGGAAAAGGTCGACAGCTCTAAACATTGGCCAGCGACATGTGAATCAAATGAGATGCAAGAAGGGATCCTGAATCCTGAATCAATGAAACATGAGGGTTGACAGCTGGACTGCAGGTGGAGTAAATCTCAGTCTGAACCTAACCAAACACAGATGAGAGCACATCATCATGCCTATCCTGTGGTGGTGGCAGCAACAGTGAAGAAGAAGAAGAAGAAGAAGAAGAAGAAGAAGAAGAAGAAGAAGAAGAAGAAGAAAGGTTACTTCTACCACCACCATTGCATCAACAAGTCCAGCAGAACTTGGCCAACTGGGGGAATAGGCTGTGGCCAACTGGCCAGCGATTTTTAATCTTTTGTTTTTTTAAAATGATATTTATTAAAGTTTCCAATTAACACATAAAAACACAAATAACAATAAAAACATACACAAACACAATACTAAAAACATGTATAATTTCCAATCTTATTTCTTAAACCTAATTTCCTCGACCTCCTCACACCTCCCCCTTCTGTATTCTAATTCCATTTATCTAATCAGCAAATCCATTCCCTTATTTCCCATTATTTTTTATAATTCTGTTCTTTTTCCTTAATCAACACCCCTGAAAACCACAAAATTTTAAGACTCATGTCGATTCTAGCCTTCATTAATATTATAGTGTTTGCTTAAATAGTCTTTAAATTTCTTCCAATCTTCTTCCACTGTCTCTGATTTTTAATCTTTTGTTGGAAGTCAGTCAAAGTGGCTGGGGAAACCCAGCCAGATGGGCGCGGTATAAATAATAATAATAATAATAATAATAATAATAATAATAATTGTTGTGATACCCTTGGCAGCATGATGTAACTAATTTCTAAGGCACTTTAGGGACAAAATTGCTTAGTGTTGGATGTCACAGTGAAGTCTGATAAAGGTGTCCAGAGCACGGTCTGAGTCAGTTTAGATTATTGCATCTCAAGGATGCGAACAAGTGCAGATCACCTGCCTCCTTGATGCTTGCACATCATCACTTGTTAGAGCTAACCACAGGAGGCTATGGGTATGTCCAGGCAGTGATTATTGCTTCATGGGAGGAAGGGCACATATCATATTCCTTGAAGGAGATGGTGCTGTGCCCCCTTCTTAGGAGGACCTAGACCCAGTAGGTATGTAGTTTGGGGATTCTCTTGGATCCAGCACTGTCATTGGAGACTCAGGCAACCTCAGTGGCTACGAGACCCTGTTTCCAGCTATGGCTGGTTTGCCAGCCACAAAATCCTGGCCACGATACTCCATGCTCTGTCGGTTGCCAGACTGGATTACTGCAATGTGCTTTCACATGGGGCTGCCCTTGAAGATGTTTTGGAAACAGAGAGAAACCAAAACTGATAGATCTGTGCATGCCGGAAGAAGAAGAAGAAGAAGAAGAAGAAGAAGAAGAAGAAGAAGAAGAAGAAGAAGAAGAATTTAGACTTGATATCCCGCCTTTCACTCCCCTTAAGGAGTCTCAAAGCGGCTAATAATCTCCTTTCCCTTCCTCCCCCACAACAAACACTCTGAGAGGTGAGAGAGGTGAGTGAAGTGAGAGACTTCAGAGAAGTGTGACTAGCCCAAGGTCACCCACCAGCTGCATGTGGAGGAGCAGGGAAGCGAACCTGGTTCACCAGATTACGAGACAACCGCTCTTAACCACTACACCACACTGGCTCTCTGTGATAGAGCATCTTCCTTGAGCATATTCCTGTATGCATAATAGAATTCTGTAGGTGATAGAGCATATTCCTGTATGCGTAATAATTTTGCTTAGTACAGTCCTTTGCCAACATTTATTAGAGACACCTCTCACCTCCTTTGCAGCTGCAGTTCCAATCAACACACACACACACACACATTCCACTGCATTCCTCACAATGAAATTCTACGTCTTCTTGTACTCGTCTGGGAAGATGGCCCATCTGCTTCTTAATTACCCTTTATTTTCCCCATGTGGTTTTCCAATCTAAGCCAAGACACTTCTCGGAATTCCCCTCAAGCCTGGCCATTCAGCTATTTTCCTTAATTTCTTATTAACTCACTGCTTTTTGTTTCTTATCCACTTCTCATTAAAGACTGAAGAGAGCATATTGGACAATTGAATCAGATCCTTGTCAGAGTTAATTACAAAGGGTTCTGATTTTGGAGATATAAATCCATTGCTATGCATGAGGGCTTTTTAAAATTTTTATTTAGCCAGGCTACATAAGCAAGCAAACCTATATGAGGAAGAGGTCATAGATTCCCCTACCCTTCATTGTCTTAGGAGCATAGGAACCTGCCTTATTCAGGCACCTGGTCCATCTAGTTCAGCAATGTCTATACCAGGGGTTGGCAAGGTTTACCTCGCCTGGGCTGATTCACTCCAGTGAAGATCCTTCCATGGGCTGGATTGCGCACGTGCATACAATCTCCAGGGTCTGCGCAAACAAGATTTCCAGTGCCACGGAAGCGAGTCCCTGCACTGCACCGATTTAGCGCAGTGTGCGGGGACTCACCAAGCAGGCAGCTCGGTTGGAGGGCAGCTCGAGGGCCAGTTAAATGGCCTTCGTGGGCCACTTTGTGGCCCATGGGCCTTGGGTTGCTAAGCCCTGGTCCACACCAAATGATAATGGCTCTCCAAGATTTCAGACAGAGGATTCTGTGGCTTAGGGCCTTCGTATCTATGGGACAGCCTCTCCTGGTATGCCCTGGTATGCAGAGGACCTTAAGGTCCATGAATAACCATAGTTTAGAGGTCCCGGGCCCTAAGGAAGTCAGACTATCCTCCACTAGGGCCAGTTGGAAAAATTCCTACCAGGCCCCTTGATGGCGACCAACCGCAGTTCATAGCAACATCAGAGAGCCTAGCCTAATGGGTGGAAGGGAAGGGGGAAAAACCTGTCTGGCTGCGGCGCGGCAAAGAGGGAGTCTCTCGGCCACGCCGGACCTAAATGCAGCTAGGCCACACCCCCTGAGCCAGCCGATAGGCTGGCTCGGCAGTGACACGGCCAAGGATTCCCCAGGTATCGTGGGGGCTGAAGCCAGCCCCCGCGAGTGTGGGGAAGGGGCATGAAGCCCGCAACCCCACCTCCTCCCTAGCTCGGAAGTGGCTTTACTGTTCTGACAAAAGACAGAGCCCTCTTGAAGGCCGTTTCTCCCACGACATTGTGCTGAGGGGGCATGAGGAGACACTTGTCAAACCCAGGCAATGAGAGGCGTGCAGGGAGGCTGCAGATGGAAGAGCCATAACCCAGTAGTTGATCTCACACTCTGCAGGTAGAGGGTCTTAGCTTTGATCCCTGGCACTCTCATCTGAAATCCTAGCCATCCGCTGTGTATCAGCATAAACAACACCAAACAAGATGGACTAATGTTCTGGATCATTGCAATGCAGCTATCCATATTCCTAGGTAGCTAAGCAGGCAGGTCCTTGCTAAAGGTAACTTGAATGGTACATGCATATCGGTCACAAGACTCCGGACTTTGTAAAATATAATTCAGACTGCATTATCAGTTGTCACGACTCAAGGGGCTAGCTGCCTAGTGAAATCAGAGATGTGGAGAGTTTCTTCCAGTTCTTTTCTTTAAATCAACCGAATACACAGAGAGACCACTGTCTCGAGACGCTACTCAGAATGTCTGCTCCACCCCCCTAGTGATACTTCCTAGCTTCCAAACCCCTCCTTACTGCCTACGGTGGCCACTAATGACCACTCCCCACATTAAATGGGGGGCGCCTTTTGCGTGGTCCCACACAGCCCCCTGGACCCTATGCAGCACCATTAGCACAGGCTTGGCTTCGCCTTCCCCAGGTGGGATGCCTGGAGGTCTCTGCCTACCTCAGCCAGTTGCCCAATCCCATCTGGGGAGGCGTTGCCAAGGTGATTAGGCCAGGTAGGGGGAGGGACCACCCTGCCCACACAATACAGGGAGGATCTTACCTGGGAATCGTCAGTTGGCTCCAGAGTTTCTCCCACCCTACCCACCCTCAGTTAAGACTTCTTTTGCAGGTTAACCTCTTCTCCACAGGTAGGCGGGCGCTGCTATGTCAAGGTTGCTGTTGAAGAGCCGGAAAGGAATTCTCCTGCATTGGCAGGTTTGCCTTTCTCGTAGCAAAACATCACAACTTTGGCGGTATCAGCCTTGGGCGGAATCCTTTAGTCTACCTTCCCTAAATTGGGGGTGGGCATGTAGCGGTGACCCACGCCCCCCTGCTCTTTGTGGCGGCAATACCAGAGTTCCCTGCTATAATGGTTATAAGGGGTTACTTGTGCGTAAGTTGCCGTTACTTTCGGCTAGATTGCCTGGCTAACCATGCCTTGGCTGACAGCCCTCCACTCCGTGACCGGTCAGTTGCTTGCAGCATCCGTCAGTGGGCGTTCCTTGAACCTCTTCCAGCATAGAAGCTGTTTGACGCCCAGTCTCCGCCTACTCTCCCTGCGCGGAACCCTTCTGCGCAAGGAAGGGCTGGGCAGAGGTGTGCCTGCGCTCTCTCCACTAGTTTCAGGCGAAGAGTCTTGGAGACCCCTCTCCCGATCCTCCATCTCCCTCCCTTCTCTGCTGGTGTTGCGCTGAATTCCTTCCCCTCTGCTGGTTCCCTCTCCTGCATCGCTCTGGAGCCTTGCCTCCACCTATCTTTCCGATGTCAGTTCCCTGACACCTGTTAAAGGGGTTATTTTGAGGGGAGGCTTTGGGTGTACGCCAAGAGGTTGTCATTGCTCTCCCCTGCTACGGCAGCGTAACGGAGGTGGGCTCTCTCTGCTTGAACGTATGTTCTCCAGAGCCAGCCCATCCCCCCCACACACACACACTCTGGATAGTCCTGATGTTCCCCAGATCCCCGGCGGGGGACTGGGAGGGATAAACGCCCAATGCCTGAGCCAAGGTCTACCCTCAACTGAAACATAATAATTTTGTGGCCAATTTTAATCTCATAGCACATTGTCTTGAGTCATTATTCCACACAGAGGCCGCCCAGGGTTTTGGGGGACTCTGCCTGTCCACACAAATAAATCTTTCTGTCTCTGTTTGACTTTCTGCTCCATGATACGAAGGGAGCACCTGGTCCTTGAAGGAGGAGGTTCTACCAGGCTTTCAAGTGATGTAGTGTCCACTGTCGGCTATAGTGTTTCTCCCACTTCTGAGTCCTGTTTCTGTTCAGGACTAGAGCATCTGCTACCCTCCTGCTGTTCCTCACCCTCCATTATTTCTCAGCTCTTTGCTTCTTCTTCTGGGGTGTGTCCTGTTCGTCATCACCATGAACCTGGGTCCATACTACCATCATCTTCCTCCTGCCCAGAAGCCTCTTGGAGTGGAGGTCTCTACCACTCCTCCTCATCTGCCCAGTCTCCGACATCGGTTTAGGTAGCATAAAGAACACCCATTGCTATTGTCAACTTCAAAGCTGATTCTATCTTTTTTCAACATTTTCTGTGCCGTGACATTATGAAGTGAGTTAAGAACGAACATTCTAGAGACAAGGACATGAATGCTGTTAGGTTCTCCATCAATTAGGCCATCTGGTTGCACAGGGAAAAATATTAATTCAGACCATGTTAAATCACACTTTTAAATTTCTTCCTTTATAACTCCTCTGAAGGAACTGCAGATGATGGATGAGAGAGCTTTAGGATTAATAGAACGGCTTATAGATAGTCTTATACTGCCAGTGACTAAATCAATCACAGAAGCTCAGAATCACAATGACAAGCACAGAATAAATATCTAGAAAGATAATAGATAAGAATGAGCCCAAACTGTTGTGCTTCTTTGTCAAGCATACCCAAAAGTGACATAGGTAGTGAATCTCCGTGTTTCATGTCTCTGCAAACTCAAGCAAATTCAAAAACATTGCAAGAAATGCATCACTCCATAACTCTGTTTTTAAAAGGATATCTTCCTTGAATTCCTGTGGAATCAAATGCAAAATATTCTCGCAAAAAGGAGGGGGGGCTTAAAGGAGAGCTACACTGGTTCACACTGCAGGTGGTAGAGAACACCTGAATGGTTATCTGAAGGAAAAAAAGCTCTGCCCACAGGCAAAGTGTTAGTGCTGACCTTTAAAGCCCTAAACGGCCTTGGTCCAGTATACCTTAAGGAGTGTCTCCACCCCCATCATTCTGCCCGGACGCTGAGGTCCAGCGCCAAGGGCCTTCTGGTGGTTCCCTCATTGCGAGAAGCAAAGCTACAGGGAACCAGGCAGAGGGCCTTCTCGGTAGTAGCGCCCGCCCTGTGGAACGCCCTTCCAGCAGATGTCAAAGCGATAAACAACTACCTGACATTCAGAAGACATCTTAAGGCAGCCCTGTTCAGGGAAGTTTTTAACGTGTGATATTTTACTGTATTTTTGCTTTCTATGGAAGCCGCCCAGAGTGGCTGGGGAGGCCCAGCCAGATGGGCGGGGTATAAATAATAAATTATTATTATTATTATTATTATTATTATTATTATTATTATTGAAAGTTAGCAAGTCAGAGAAAAGGGCTCAGCATAGCCTTCTGATATGCTGGTTTTCTTGGTGTGGGTTAATCCACAGACCCTAGGACTTGCCGATCAGAAGGTCGGCAGTTCGAATCCCCGTGACAGGGTGAGCTCCCGTTGCTTGGTCCCTGCTCCTGCCAACCTAGCAGTTCGAAAGAATGTCAGAGTGCAAGTAGATAAATAGGTACAGCTGTGGCGGGAAGGTAAATGGCGTTTCCGTGCCCTGCTCTGGTTTGCCAGAAATGGCTTAGTCATGCTGGCCACATGACCTGGAAGCTGTACACTGGCTCCCTCGGCCAATAAAGCAAGATGAGCGCCGCAACCCCAGAGTCGGCCACGACTGGACCTAACGGTCAGGGGTCCCTTTACCTTTATGCACATGCCTAAGGAACAGTTTAAAGGATGAATTTATGCACCTTCTCACACATTGGCTGTTGTGGCCTGTCTAGTTAACATCCACCTCCTATCCATTCTTCCTCTTCATCTTCCCTTCAGTGTATCATTTCTGGGCCATCACTTCTATTATTAAAAATGTTTTGTCTCCAAAGAAATCTCTCTAGTCTAGGCGGTGTTTTTTCAGGCCCTATTTCTGGAAACTCACAATAAGGTGTCGGTGGTGATTAAGCACTGTATATATCTGTAACAGCACTTCTCTAAACAAATGGTCTGCAGCCCCTGACAGAACAAAAATGGGATGTTTTCTAAATATGATGACTAAATAAAGTGAAGCAACAGGTCTCTAGAAGCGAATTTAGAGGTCTCATAGGATGGGCCACAACCGCAACAATATTAATCATCCATTTCTTCCTCTTATTTCATCCCCCCCCCCTTTCAGGGTGTCCTTCAAACCTTTTGAAGCTTAAGCTGTTCCTTTTTGTTGTGTTACTGCAAGCACCTACGTGACTGACATTATCTTGCTATCCAAGAGCATTGAATAATGGAGACAATTTAATCAGATGCAAAGATCATTACTTCCTGGTGCACTTCTTCCAAATGATATCCCGTTTGAGGATTAGAGTAGAAGCAGCTCCACAAAATTATACAGACTGAGGTGGTAAAATTCTTCAGGCAGTAGGTATGGAATGCTTTCCCACATGAAAAGCTCCCTGCATGTAACAAACAATCACATCATCTTTCTCCTTGAGGTAATCCATTTTTAATCCATTAAGTTGCATTCACACTCCTACAACAGGGTACCTGGACAATTCTGGAACAACAGTACATAAGATAAAACGTATAAAAAATTTATTTCCAAATTCAACCATCCATAAAACAATAATTAACAGCATCAACACTAAGTAAATACCTGAGCAAACTAGCATGCCTTAGCTAGCAGCGAAAACTCTTCAGAGTTGGTTCCAGTTGCATCTCAGAGGGGAGAGAGTTCTAGAACTGGAGAGCCCTCCCCTCAGGTTGTCACATAATACGTTTCAGATATCTGGGGCAT
The DNA here is from genome assembly GCF_951804945.1 of Podarcis cretensis. Classification (NCBI taxonomy): domain Eukaryota; kingdom Metazoa; phylum Chordata; class Lepidosauria; order Squamata; family Lacertidae; genus Podarcis; species Podarcis cretensis. Next base: position 125,941,900 of record NC_137170.1, read on the forward strand.
CACTAGGAGGGCTTCCCCATAGATCTTAACCTACAGGCAAGTCAGTATGGGTCCTTCAAATATCTAGGTCCCAAGTTTCGTAGGACTTTGTAAATTCGCATAAGCGCCTTGAATTTGGCTATGTAGAATTAGCAGTCAATGTAAACTTTCAAGAACTGGCATTCAGAAGCCAGAATGGCCACCATAACTGTGTTCTACCTCCCCAGTTGGAGGCAGTTGTTAGTTATTAGGAATTACAAGATGGCTGTGGTGTGGCCTGCTCTGGATGAGCAAAGTACACTCCCTCTGAAGGAACAAGAGTGTAGCTTGGGGTGCTTTTAACTCAGGCATAGGCAAACTCCGGCCCTCCAGATGTTTGGGACTACAATTCCCATCATCCCTGACCACTGGTCCTGTTAGCTAGGGATGATGGGAATTGTAGTCCCAAACATTTGGAGGTCCGGAGTTTGCCTATGCCTGTTTTAGCTCTACTAGTTTCTAGAGGCTCAGGTGACTATGATGGTGCAGGGGGCCTTCCTTCAACATAGGTTTGTGGCCCAGCTCGCCTAACTCCAGTTGTCTATGCTGCAGTAATCTGTAGGTTACATTTACTGCAATGTGTTATACGTTGGGCTGCCATTGCAGATGGTTTGGAAACTGCTGGTGGTGTAAAATTCAGTGGCCAGATTATTGTTGACCAGAGTAGAATGATCTGAACACATAACACTGATTCTGGCACAGCTGTATTTGCTACCAATTAGTTTCCAAGCATAATTCAAAGTTCTGACTTTGACCTATAGAGCCTTATGGAACTGAAGACCCCAAGTGGGTTCATACTTTGGTATTGGAACAAATCCAGTGCACAGCCTGTGGCGATCACACAGGGTCCCCGGACGTTTGACGGTCTATTGACCCTGTGCCACTACTGTGATTGCTTTCTTCGCTGCCACCAACCCGTTTCTCACAGGTACACACGGAGTCCAGACAGTTGTCAACATTAACAAATAATCAAGTTTATTTATAGGCATGAACAAGCTTATGGTTTTAGTTAAATTTTCTTGGCAGTTTCTTAATCTTCATTCCTTAACTGTCCTATGCGTTCCTAACAACTTCAAACTGATTATTCCAACTATCTATCTGACTCCACCTAACAATTCCTCTCACTCACTCACAACACAACTCGACCAACCCACAGACTTAACCTCCCTCTGCCTTCTCCAACTCCCCACTCTCAGCTGACTTCCACATAGCTCCAACTCTCACTCTAACTCCTACTATCAGTTTCTCTCTGGCCAATCACATCACACTCGTTTAACCCTTTCCTTATGACCCACCTAGGAGGAAAACGCCACACAGCCTTAGACATGTTTCAGCAGAAAGAGACAATTAAACTTTTTTCCTGGGCTGTACCACTTCAAGGTGCAGGTGGAAGCCTACGTGTTTCATTGCTATTCCAATAAACAGTTCTATACATATTGAGCACACACACCCCCCCGAATCAAGTGATAGATTCTGCTGCCTTTCTAAAACTGGCCCTTGTACAATGGCTCTAATGTGGAATTGTGAATCAAGTTACCTCTCATTATATCAGTTTCCATTATGGCCTTCAAATGGCAACTCCTTCAAGTCAACTCTATTTTAACCTGTTATGGAGAAACTCCAAAAGAGGATGCAATCCAAAAGAGGATGCATCCAAAAGAGGATGCAAAGGAAAGGATGAATCGTGTCCTTTGCGTGGCAAGTTCCCTCCCCCATAAGAAATGAAGACACAGGACACGTTATTTAAGGTTAATGGGCGTAAATGGCCACAACTTTATTGATTACAGAATTGAAGGTATTGGCCTTAGGCATTGGCTCCTATCAACTACCCGGCACGGTGACCGGGAAGGGTTGAACACTAACCGTGGGTGTCCTGTTGAAGTACGCCAACTAGGACCCCACGGGTGTCACCGCTCGTGGGCGTGCCGGTGGCCCTTACCTTACTAGGTCTCGGACAAGGCAACGCCCCCGGAGTCCTCTACCGGACTACCCTTTTCCTTGGGGGAAGGTGATGGCATTTCCTTCCCCCCCGTCCATTTGCATAACAATTGACCCCTGCCAATGCCTAACCGCCAAATACCGTGAAAGTTGTGACGTTTGCTACGAGGTAGGCGAAAAAACCAAAAGGCTGGAAATTTGCCAACTTGGAAAAATTCCTACCAGGCCCCTTGTGGCGACCAACCGAAGTCCATAGCAAGGTCAAGCCTGCCTAACCTGAGGGTGGGTGGGATGGGAAAACCTCTCGGCCGCCGAGGAGTGAAGAGGGAGGACCCGAGGCGTGCCTGGCCTTAAATAGTATTAGGCCACGCCTCCCTGGCCCGCCGATTGGCAGGCAGGGGGGGCAGGCACGCCCGGGGATTCCCTGGATCTCGCGGGGGCTGAAATCCAGCCCCCACGCATGTGGGAGGGGCCAGCCCGCAACCCCCTCTCTTCCCAAGGCTCAGAAATGGCTTTGTGTGCTTCCTTAAAGGCCTGAATCTACAAAGCATCCAGGAGGCTTTCAGCATCAGCAGTTTTTCTTTGTGGCTGTCTATGATTTTTGTCATCACAGCAGAATTATTGCTGCAGCAGTTGTTAACCAGTGCACCAATGGTTTTTTCCTTTTTTGCTAAGCACTGCTGCAGCTGGAAAACTAACAGCTTTGGAACTCTTCACTGTGTTGGGAACATTCTACTGTATTTTACTAGACAAAGAAAGATGAGTAGGAATATTTTGCTTGCTGCCTGCCCAACCACACAGGTAATGGTGCGCACATCATTTGGTTTTCCTGAAGCACATCAATTGGTTCTCCTTGTTTGATTACGATTGTACACTGAGGTCATAAAGCATATGAACATTTCAAGGTGTGCATTGGTGTTTGAGTATCTCATGTTAATGTAGGGGTGGGAAACATCTGTTCCTCACTCCAACCCCAGATACTGTTGGATTCCAATGCCCATCAGTCTCAGCAAGCACAGCCAATGGCCAAGGATTTATTAACTGGCTCATGTTTATAAAGGACATTATATAATAATAGTAACACCTCGAACTGGAACCAATAGCAAATCTGCAGATCTCTGAGCAGTGCGGGATTTACGTATAAGCGAAACAAGCTATAGCTTAGGACCTCACTCTCTTGGGCCCCCCCCCCAAAAAAAAAAATTAAAGGGGAAAAAACCTGGAAGTACATCTCCAAAATATAAGATAAAAAACAAATAAAATAAAACTTACATACAGCAACAGTGTTTTGTGTTGTGTATGAGGTAAGTAATGGGCACCACCTGCTAGCCTTCTCCCTAAAAGATCACTGGTTTGCTCATTTCTATATATAGGGTGCCTACATTCTGCATGTGGAAATGGCTTTAGAGACCTATTAGGTCCATAAATTACCATCTAGCATATATTCAACACAAAAAACAGTGACAATTTGTTGTTGACAACGGACAGCTGGACATATAAAGGGCCCCATTACCTTCAATAGCTTAGGGCCTCATCAAACCTAGATCCGGCCTTGTCTCTGAGTACAGGTGTGAGATGGAAACAAGGTCTCACTTCTGTCGGCAATTGTGCTGCAACATTCTGCACTACCTGCAGCTTTTGGATCGAGTGCAAGCGCAGCCCCATGTAAGCGCGGCATTGTAGTAATCTGCTATTGAAATAACCAATGTATTAACTACTGTGGCCAAGCCCAGGAGAAGCTTTAGGCAAAACACTAGATTGGGTCTACCATGTTGGTGTTTTTGATGGGAAACACAGATGCTGGTTTACAAAGCATGTTCTCCTTCACATGTTGCGGTAGGGGCCGACAGGACACTCCAAAGTTGTGGGGCAGGCTAATTGATCATTGGCCACTGTTGTGATTGGGCTTCCCTTGTTGTTGGGAAGAAGTTAATGTTGCCATTCTGTGACTGACAGCCAGAAATGCTAAAACTCCCTGCACGAAGCGTAGAGCTTCCTCTTTTTGCTCTGTGCATCGGATTGCCCGTCCCCACCCCCCTAGAATTAGGGTTGTTCGCTTTGACCTTGCTATGCTTGTCATGGGGTCGTCTGCTCTTGGGGCAGGGTCCAGGTAGGAATTTTGTCCATCTGGCTGATTGGCTGGTGCCATTTGATTTTTGCCTACTGCGTAGCAAATCGTCACAAATTGTAAGGTTGCGGTTAGGCATTGGTTTAGGGTTTGGTTGGTCGAGGGGCATGGATTGGCTGTGCCTGCCCCTCTAATGCTGCTGCTGCTGCAAGGGTATTCCATTAAAGGAATACAGGGGCTCACCATTGCTTTTGTCCGAACCCTGTCAAGGGGCTAGGGCCACGCAAGAGCCCCTGGTTGCATTTGGGGAGGGCTGAGGGCAGGTTCCCTGCTCCGTTGCTATCCACAGAATTTATTCCCCTTTTCTGACTTTCGCAGGCTTGCAAAATGTCAGTCTGTCCCCACTGGGGTCATATAGTCGCAACCAATGCCTAAGCAACCACTCATATTTTTGTATTTTAATAAAGTTGTGGCCAACATTATGCCAAAAACCTTAAACAAAAATTCCGTGTGATGTGTGAGTTATTTGGGGTGGCCCCGGGGACCTCGACATGCAAAAGGGAAGAATTAGATCAGGAGATCAGGGCTGTGGACACTTCTCCTGAATCTTTTTCTTCCATGCCTTCTCCCCAGTATGACTTGCATCCCCCAGAGCTATAATCTGCCCTGTCAAAGATGCTCGCAGATGAAGTTGGTTTTTAGTTGAGTCAACCCATCGACACATCTGGCTCAGTCTCCATATTGTACCTGCATATTTTCCCAAGCTTGGCAAACAGCAGCATTGGGGACAGGTGTGATTTGGATTTCAGTTGGGAAAATAGCTTGGGGGATATCATTAACCCACATCTCCCGCAAGCAAAATGGTTCTCATCAGAGTATTACCTCCCCTCAGTTGCTGCAACCTATGGGACTTATTGTTTGTAGATCCTCTGACTGGTTGTTTTAAAATAAAGCAGATGAAAGTTTCAAATTAATGAATATGTTAAAATACATTAAGTTCACTTTTAAAACTAAATAATGGATGTAGCAAATTTCCTAGGCCCTGCAGGTAAAGAAACTAAATATCAATTTGTGATAAATAGGCAAGTATTAGTGAAAGCTGCAAACTAAGAAACATTATAAGTTTGCAACGCTGCATGGCAAATTATATATTATCCCCCCATGGTGCCTGATTAAGAAGCCGAGATTTCTCACACTGTTGGAACTTATTTTGTTCTTATACACCCATCATATTCTTCCTTCCCATTATAGCAATTAGCAGTAATTATCTAATTACATTCCATAAAAGTCTTGCATAGATGAGAACCTGGTTGCTTGGGACTCATCAGCTCTTTATACATGTTCATTGTGCTTTTTATTTCTGACCACAGGGGGAGGGGGGGAGGAAATAGAAAAGACTTTTTTTAAAAAAAAGAATGTTGTACATTATTTCCTATATTCTACGATATTGGAGAAGGAAGTCTTTTGTTAAAATATATACATTAGCACTTTGTTGTTACAAACCGGTGGCAGCATAATATCAAGTCACTTACTTGTTGCATCCTAACCATTTATCTGTTAAGTAAAGAATGATTACCTTTGCAAAATGTGCCCATTTGAGCATTACCTGCTACCCATTTAATAAATACAAGGCATATTTATATACCTGAAATATAAGACAGCAAGGTGAATGAAAATACAGTGGACGCTTGGGTTGCGAATGTGATCCGTGCGGAATGCATGTTCACAACCCACAGTGTCCACAACCCGCAACGGCGTGTCTGCACACTCGTGGGTTGCGATTCGGTGCTTCTGTGCATACGCAAAGTGCGATTTAGCGCTTCTGCGCATGCACGGCTACTGAAACCCGGAAGTAACCCATTTTGGTACTTCCAGGTTTCGGCGGTCCGTAACTCGAAAAACCAGTAGTGATGTATGGAAGTGAGAGTTGGACCATAAAGAAGGATGATCGCCGAAGAATTGATGCTTTTGAATTATGGTGCTGGAGGAGACTCTTGAGAGTCCCATGGACTGCAAGAGGATCAAACCTATCCATTCTGAAGGAAATCAGCCCTGAGTGCTCACTGGAAGGACGGATCCTGAAGCTGAGGCTCCAATACTTTGGCCACCTCATGAGAAGAGAAGACTCCCTGGAAAAGACCCTGATGTTGGGAAAGATGGAGGGCACAAGGAGAAGGGGACAACAGAGGACAAGATGGTTGGAGAGTGTTCTCGAAGCTACCAGCATGAGTTTGACCAAACTGCGGGAGGCAGTGGAAGGCAGGAGTGCCTGGCATGCTCTGGTCCATGGGGTCACGAAGAGTCGGATATGACTGAACGACTAAACAACAACAACTGAAGTGTTGTAACCCGAGGTATGACTGTATTGGTAAGACTTGACTGAGTTCCATTCAGTGAAGATAACCACGCTAGACAAAATACAGTGGAAACTCGACTTACATACGACTCTACTTACATATGATTCCAGTTACGACCTTCAGTGGGTGTTTCAACTTATGAACTCTCCTCTAGATACGAACGGAGGCCTTACCAGCAGCCCGGAGCTCACCTGGCTGGCTGCAGAGCAGCGCTGGTGTCTCCACTGCCAAGGAGAGGGCCCCCATCCCACCCCCGAAGCTGTGGAAGAGGTGCCACTTGTAAGAGGCACAGCAGGGCGCACTGCAGCCCCAAACCCCGCCAAGGAACTAACCTGAGGAAATCCAGAGAAGAACCTGGCCTGGCAAGAAAAAAAAGTGACCCTGCCGAAGTAAATCAGCTCTTTACTGACCCTTGCCCCCACCCCCAGCTTGTAGCCAGGTAAGCCCACCCACCTCAGTGCATGTAAGGGGGGGGGGAATGTTATTTTTTTTCACCTACAGTACTGTCTTATTTATTTATAGTACAGTACATTAGATTTTATAGTACAGTGGTACCTCGGGTTAAGCACTTAATTTGTTCCGGAGGGCCATTCTTAACCTGAAACTGTTCTTAACCTGAAGCACTACTTTAGCTAATGGGGCCTCCTGCCGCTACCGCACCGCCGGAGCATGATTTCTGTTCTCATCCTGAAGCAAAGTTCTTAACCTGAAGCACTATTTCTGGGTTAGCGGAGTCTGTAACCTGAAACGTATGTAATCTGAAGTGTATGTAACCCAAGGTACCACTGTATAGTACAGGACATTGATTATTGCATTCATTTTATTTATTTATTTTATAATAATTTTTATTAGTTTTCCAATTTTAAAACAAAACAACCACAACAACATAAAAACATCGACAAATACAAACAAACACACAAATATAAGTTCTCAACCTCATTTTCATAAGCCTCCTTTCTCGGACTTCCCCATACCTCACCCTTTTTACATCCTTATTTTACAATTTTTCAGCAACCATTTTAGCCAATTAAATTTAATTTTGTTATCTTTCTCAATTTCACCTTAAATCATCAAACATTTTCGGCTGTAATTCTGCATCTTCCTTCCCTTTGACATTTTAACACTCATCAATATTGTAACAGTTCTTAAGATAAGCTTTGAATTTCTTCCAATCTTCCTCCACCATCTCTTTCTCTTGGTCGCGGATTCTGCCAGTCATTTCTGCCAATCCCATAAAGTCAATCACTTTCGTCTGCCATTCTTCCAGTGTGGGGAGTTCTTGTGTCTTCCAATACTTTGCTAGAAGAATCCTTGCTGCTGTAGTGGCGTACATAAAAAAAGTCCTATCCTTCCTTGACACCAATTGGCCGACCATGCCCAAGAGAAATGCCTCTGGTTTCTTATGAAAAGTACATTTAAGTACCTTCTTAATTTCATTATAGATCATTTCCCAAAAGGCTTTAATCTTTGGGCAGGTCCACCAAAGGTGAAAGAAGGTACCTTCAGTCTCATTACATTTCCAACATTTATTATTGGGCAGATGATAAATCTTCGCAAGTTTGACTGGGGTCATGTACCACCTGTAAATCATTTTCATAATATTTTCTCTTAGGGCATTACATGCCGTGAATTTAATACCGGTGGTCCATAACTGTTCCCAGTCAACAAACATAATGTCGTGACCAATGTCCTGTACCCATTTAATCATGGCTGATTTAACTGTCTCATCTATTGTATTCCACTTCAGCAACAAATTGTACATTCTTGATACATTCTTAGTATTGGGTTCTAACAGTTTTGTTTCCAATTTCGATTTCTCCACCTGGAAGCCAATTTTCCTGTCTGATTATTGCATTCATTTTATGGACCTATGGTCTCGTTAGACAGTAAAATCCGTGTTAAATTGCTGTTTTAGGGGGTGTTTTTCATCGTCTAGAACGGATCAGTTCACTTTTCCATTACTTTCTATGGAAAAGTGTGTCTCTACTTATGTACATTTCTAGTTATGACCGGACCTCTGGAACGGATTATGGTTGTAAGTAGAGGTTCCACTGTATAGCGAGCTGTGGGTTGGTGGTGGTCTGTCACATGCACACTGGATTCAGCACTATTTTTTATGTTTAGATAAACATCATCTTTAAGGGATGATTCAGAAGTTTACAATTCCTTGAAGGAGAGGTACTCGAAAATGATGTACAGATGGTATTTAACTCCGAGTAGGCTTGCTAAGATGCGGGTGGTGCTGTGGGTTAAACCACAGTGCGCTGCTCTGGTTCGCCAGAAGCGGCTTAGTCATGCTGGCCACATGATCCAGAAGCTGCATGCCGGCTCCTTCGGCCAATAAAGCAAGATGAGCGCCGCAACCCCAGAGCCGACCACGACTGGATCTAATGGCCAGGGGTCCCTTTACCTTTACCTTTAGCTTGCTAAGATGTATAAGACTGAATCAGGTAAGTGCTGGAGAGGTTGAGGGCACGTTCTTTCACATGTGGTGAACCTGTAAAAGGGTAAAAGTGTATTGGGAAATAATTTATAATGAATTGGGAAAAAAATGGTTAAAAGCACTTTTACAAAAAAACAGAGTCCTTTTCACTGGGGATAATTCAGAGGGAAATCCCCAGGTGTCAAAAATGTTTTTTTATGTATGCCACTACTTCAGCCCATGTTTTGTTAGTCCCAAAATGGAAAACGAGCAAAGTCCCAACTAAAGAAGAATGGCAACTTAAACTAATGGAATATGTGCAGCTTGCAGACGTAACATAAAGAATAAGAGACGTTTGAAGAAGACTGGAAAATGTTTACTGAATATATGGAGGAAAATTTTGTATATTATGGCAGCATTAAGATAAATTCAACAGTGTAAAGGTTTTGGTGGATGTAATAATGGAATGCTGAAGGGTTTAGTTTATATAAAATACGCAGGGATTAACGTTATGCAAATGAACCATGGAAAGAGAAGAAGGGAAGTCATTGATATTTTAAGGTTGTTTAAATGAATATTCTAAATTGTAAATCAGAAAATTATCTATCTATCTATCTATCTATCTATCTATCTATCCATCCATCCATCCATCCATCTATCTATCTATCTATCTATCTATCTATCTATCTATCTATCATCTCTCTCTCTCTCTCTCTCTCTCTCTCTCTCTCCCCATGCAGAAGCAGCAGGAAATGCTTAACCCTTTCATCGCCTGCTTTTTCTCTGCTTCAAAACTCTCAATGCAAGCAACTATTTCCTGTCCAGGATATCAGCTTTGCATTTGCTCTTTAGAAATTTACACTTGGAAGCTTGAATGGTGAGGGGAAAGCAGGTGAGGAAAGGATTAGGTGTGCCATCTTCCTCCACCACTTCTCAGTTCTCAATTGCCCCACTTCCTACACTGCTTAAAATAATAATAATAATAATAATAATAATAATAATAATAATAATAATAATAATAATTTGTGAATACCATGGAGTTAACGTCTTTCTTGGAAGATAGGATACAGTCCTTCCTGAACTATGGAGAATGGTTAGGGGATGATGGAAACTGTAGTTCAAAAAACCTAAATTGTGCCAGGTTGGGGGAATGCCATCACCTTCATGTAGGTAATCTAGACACACAAATGGGGATTGTGATCTCTGATTCCACTCCTGCAAGAAATACTGCAATCCAGCTTTGAGAAAACTTGATTTTCTTTCTTGAAATGCAAGTTGTATGAAGCACTCCCCACCCACCCCCAATCCCTGCGTGGTTGTGAAACATTATATAACTAATCTGCCCATAATGAAAGCAGCCAGCAGTGGTTAGATGAAAACAACAGAGATATTGTTTGATATATCTCATTATCCAATACTCCTGTTCCAGTAGAACTGCAGGGGCAGTCATGTCAGTTTCATAATTAGCTGAAGGACATGCTCACTGTCACACCACCGAACGACTGTATTTTGATAATATATGGTAATGCAACTGTTTAATGAGAGCATTGTCAATATAATAATAATGGCTCCAGCTGTCATTGCTGTAGGGTGAGAGCTCTGCAAGGGGTGGAAGAAGTCTGATGATAGGACAGTGCTAAAGGGGAGATTAGATTAATAAAAGATCAATAGGCAAGCTCTGTTCCACAAGTCTGATGATTATGCTCTCTGAAGAGAGTGCTTGATTTTGATTGATTCATCAGGCGGCTATGAGATCAAAAGCAGGTCACTATTCCTTATGTATCAACACATTGAAATTCCACCTTTAATAGACTAAGAAATGCTGTATCATTCTCAGAAGAATCCTACACCTTGTTTATGAATGAGTAAGTTCTCATGTCCCATTGGATTTCCTCCCATGTAAATGTGCATAATAATAATAATAATAATTTATTATTTATACCCCACCCATCTGGCTGGGCTTCCCCAGCCACTCTGGGCAGCTTCCCAAAAAATATTAAAATACAGTAATCCATCAAACATTAAAAGCTTCCCTAAACAGGGCTGCCTTCAGATGTCTTCTAAAAGTCTGGTAGTTGTTGTTGTTCTCTTTGACATCTGGTGGGAGGACGTTCCACACGGCGGCTGCCACTACCGAGAAGGCCCTTTGCCTGGTTCCCTCTAACCTCACTTCTCGCAGGGAGGGAACCGTCAGAAGGCCCTCAGCGCTGGACCTCAGTGTCCAGGTAGAATGATGGGGATGGAGACGCTCCTTCAGGTATACTGGGCTGAGGCCATTTAGGGCTTTAAAGGTCAACACTTTGAATTGGTAACGCAATGGGAGCCAATGTAGGTCTTTCAAGTTCTGTGGTCTCGGCGGCCGCTCCCAGTCACCAGTCTAGCTGCCGCGTTCTGGATTTGTTGTCCAGTGTTGCAGCCTCATTTCTTCCCAAATTTGCTCTAGGTGGTAGCTCTAATTTTGCTTGGCAATCATGTAGGCCATGAGATATTGACAAAGAAGAACACGAGCTGATAAGAGCACTGTTGGCTCAGAGGTCTGCAGGCCAGGAAGTCAACGCAGCGAGGAATTCAGAGGTGAGTGAACCGAAGTTAGATATTGACAGTTACAGGTATTGATATGAACTCACTACCCAGATCTTTTAGATACCAGCCTATGAGTATCTCTTAAGGTTGTGTCGCATTTCACTCTGGTATAGAAGATGTCTTTTGATATGGAATGTGAAGCGGAGGCATATAGGCTCAAATAATCTGTTGTGCCTCAGGCACAGAGTTCTTGCATGCAGTTTTGGTACATCTTGCTTCACTAGTGAGTGTCCCTGATGAAGCTGTGTCGAGGTACACATTCATATGAATGGTATTTAGTGTGGTGAGAAGCATATAGCCAATGAGGCATCGACCAAAATCTTCGAGAAACAAACTGCTGAGTAGTGAGGGGAGAGATTTCCTCAGGCAATGCCTCCTTCCACCTGCCTTGCCTCACCCTCTAGTCTCTGCTTCTCAATTTGTATTATTTTATGCACTGTGGCTTGCCATTGTTTTATTGATTATAGTTTAGAAATTATTTATTGTAACTGTTTAGTGGATTTCTGTTAAACTTTTATATGTTATTATTATTTAATACTATTCTAATGATTGTTGAATGTTAGTTTTTGATGTAGGTTGCCTATTTAAAAGTTATGTTTTATTATCACATTTTTGTATTGCATTAGATTGTTATAAGATGTATGGTACATTTTTTGTTTCTTCAGCTTGTAAACTGCCTTGAGTATTGTAAGATAGAAAGACGGTATACAAATTAAAAATGATGATGATGGTATTTTGAATTTATATATTCCCTTTTGTCCTCCTGTGTATTTTCCAAGTATCTTTTAGCACAGGGAAGATAACCTTTCCCCTTTTTCACACTGAGGTCCAGCTCTGAGGGCCTTCTGGCAGTTCCCTCACTGCAAGGTTACAGGGAACTTGGCAGAGGGCCTTCTCAGTAGTGGCACCCACCCTGTGGAATGCCCTCCCACCAGATGTCAAGGAAATAAAGAACTATCTGACTTTTAGAAGACATCCGAAGGCAGCCCTGTAGAGGGAAGTTTTTAATGTTTGATATTTTATTGTGTTTTTAATATTCTGTTGGGAGCCATTCAGAGTGGATTGGGAAACCGAGTCAGATGGGCGGGGGTATAAATAAATTATCATTATCATTATCATTATCATTATCATCATTATTATTGCTATGGGAACCAGACACAAATGCTGGCAGGGCAACATGTGTGACTCTTACCTTTGTGTCATAGACTATGTGCCAGCCACATGAACTATATGCACAAACAAACCACACATTTCTTCTTCTATCCAGGCAAGCAAATGGTATTATTACAGTTTTCATAGAATCATAGAATTGCAGAGATGGAAAGGACATGAAGGATCATCTAATCCAACCCCTTGCAATGCAGAAATATGCAGATGCCCCTTACGGAGATTGAACCTGCAACTTTGGCATTATTATTATTTTTTTAAATGATATTTATTAAAATTTCCAATAACAACATGTAAATACAAACAACAACAACAAAAACATACATAAACAAAAAACAACAAGTATAATTTCGAGCCTTATTTTCTCAACCTATTTTCCCCGACTTCCTCATACCTCCCCGTTCTGTATTCTATTTTCATTATCCAATCAGTAAATCCATTCCCTTATTTCCCAAAGTTTTTTTGATCAATTCCCTTCCTTTTCTTAATCAACATCTCTGAACACCATATTATTTTTCAACCCATGTCGTTCTAGCCTTCATTAATTTTATAATATTTGTTAAGATAGTCTTTAAACTTCTTCCAGTCTTCTTCCACTGTCTCTTTCTCCTGGTCTCGGATTCTGCCCGTCATCTCTGCCAGTCCCATGTAGTCTGTCATTTTCATCTGCCATTCTTCCAAGGTGGGTAGATCTGGTGTCTTCCAATACCCTAACCATACCCAAGAGAAAGGCCTCTGGTTTCTTACAACTTTGGCATTATTAGCACCACACTGAGCTATCCAGAAGATTGTTAGACACCTTTGGACCAAAGCACAAGGCAAAGGCACAAGGGAGGCCTAGAGCCAGGTTGTTGCGGGTTGTGGCCTAGGAAGAGTTCCAGTGGTAAGACAGAGAGGTCCAGAGGGTCACATTTTAAAGGGACGTGGGTGGTGCTGTGGTCTAAACCACTGAGCCTCTTGGGCTTGCCTATCAGAAGGTTGGTGGTTTGAATCCTTGCGATGGGGTGAGCTCCTGTTGCTCTGTCCCAGTTCCTGCCAACCTAGCAGTTCGAAAGCACCCCAGAGCAAGTAGATAAATAGGTACCGTTGCGGCAGGAAAGTCAACAGTGTTCCGTGCACTCTGGTTTCCATCATGGTGTCCCATTGTGCCAGAAGCGGTTTAGTCATGCTGGCCATATGACCCGGAAAGCTGTCTGCGGACAAACACCGGCTCCTTTGGCCTGAAAGCAAGATGAGCGCTGCAACCCCATAGTCACTTTTGACTGGATTTAACCGTCTAGGGTTAAGCACAGCAGCACTCATGTTCTAGTGTTATGTATAACTGTGGATCAGAGGTTGTCCCAAAGCTTTCGTTTATAGGTCCTTTCCCCCAAGTCTTTTACCTGCTGGCAAGTTGCAAGATGACACCTAGCAACAGCAGCCCAGGTTGATGAAATGGCTCATCACCCAGAACATTCTGTTTTTCGTGACTTAACAAACCATACCATGAAGGAAGTGAATGACATCTTAGTGAATCCTTTGGTAAAGTGGATTCTTCCCTCATCAGTGTTTGGTTTTCTAATCTTCCTGCTTCATCTGCCACAGCTCATAACTTCAGCACCATTACCTCAGATACTGAGATGGACCAGTGGTGGCAAAGACAATGATGTTGTCACACTTGGTCTCTCCATGGGGTCCACAGATGTCTGAATGCATTCTAAGGCAGCTCTTGAAAGGGAAAGGGACTAGGATGGAATGCCCTGTTGCAGACCCAGAGAGCTGTGTTGTTTGCCTTCAATGCCGGGCTGCGGACACAACTTTGCACATCTTCTAGAGAAAGCCTCTATTTACGATGAAAGATTTGTGACAGAATCAATGGATACGAGTACAAGAGACAGAAGTCTCTAAAAGACTATGTGCATTGATGATGGTTGACAGTGGGTTACTGAATATGATAGGAAGTCATTGTAGGAAGTCATTGTAGTGCCAGGGATGTCACTATTATTTCTACACAGGCTCATTCATCCCCTATGCAAAAAAACAAACAAACCCAGAAGGGAATTGAGGTGCCCTCAAATTTTGCTACAAGCAAACTTCATCAGAGTCAGACCATTAGTCCTGAAATGGCAAAATTAACCGGGAAGCTCAGAAATCAAGAAGACAAGAGTTTTAAAAAAGAAAGGGGAAAGTTTACAATTTATTTACAAGACCATTGTAAGCAGTTTAGAACATTAGCAGGATTTTAGCCACACTTGTAAATTAATGGAAAGTATGGACAATTTGGCAAGACAAAATTTGAACAGCATTGATATGCAGATGTAAATATTATCACTAGGACCCATGGGAGGGATGGAGGGAAGTCAGGAGATTCAGAGCAATCTTGATATTTGAACCTTGAATTGGTTTTTGTTGTATGTTTATTTTATTAAATTATTATTATTATTATTATTATTATTATTATTATTATTATTATGCCTATTAGTTCACCTAGCTCAGTATTGCTATTGTTATTGGCCTTTATTAGCATAAGTTTAAACAATAAAATCATACAAAGTCATCCAAATACATTGATAATCCAAACACATACGACAGTGGTACCTCAGGTTAAGTACTTAATTCGTTCCGGAGGTCCATACTTAACCTGAAACGGTTCTTAACCTGAAGCACCACTTTAGCTAATGGGGCCTCCTGCTGCTGCTGCACCGCTGGAGTACGATTTTTGTTCTCATCCTGAAGCAAAGTTCTTAACCCGAGGTACTATTCCTGGGTTAGCGGAGTCTGTAACCTGAAGCATATGTAACCTGAAGCGTATGTAACCCGAGGTACCACTGTATATATAAAAGACTAGAAGGCCACCATTGAATAAATCAGGCAACTTTAGATTTAGCTTTAAAGGTCTCGGCTAAATACCCTGAAACAATCTTGGTAGTTTAGGGAGTATCATCCCTCAACAAATATTGGATTACAGACTCTTTGTAAATTGATATTTTAAGCCTCAGGACTTATCTTTATAACTTGACCCTGATTACTAAAATAATAACTGGACTCTGCTTGCTTTTATTGTGTCCAAGAAGAAGAAAGCCAATAATGTGTGGTTTTGAGAGTGTGCCCCCAGAAATATAGAAATGGCTACAATCTGATAGACAACAATTATGTTAGCAGAAAGGAAGTGGGGGAAGTCACCTGAAATATCAGAGGCATTATGAAGGAAGCATATCTATTAAGTTATGCCCATATTCTGGATGCATCAGTAAGTCTCAAAGCCACTTGGTGTAGCAGGGTCAATTGCCTCTCAGTAGGTATCAACATGCCCTCACAATAGAACATATTTCAATTTTCACAGAATGTATTTCATTTCTCTGACAGAGAACAAAGGAGCACTTTCCTGAGGGAAAAACTGCAAAGGTAGAAACATTGTACTGAGCCAGCACAGCTGAGGTTCAGGAGCACTCTTCAGACAACTTCACTAGGTCATATTTGTTTGTTCAGTTATCTTTTGGGGAGAGGCTGCTCATTTCCCCCCCGAGTTGCTGCTCTTGTCAAAAAGGAAACAATGATCCCAGTTTAAATTGGCAAACAGATGGCGACACTCTAGAAATGTCATTTGAGCAAGCCTGTGTGTGTGTGACGCTTTGAGATAGCAACTAATGAAACTAACAGAATAGCCCGAGAAATGGTTGTTGCACAGTAACAAAAGAAATGTTTGTACGTATTGAGATTCTCTCTTTGCTGGGCGACAACAAAGGGACAATGAATGCAGACGACAATGAACTACTTGTAAGAAGTTGACTTCTTTCATTAGAAAAATGTCACGGTGGGATCAGTTTTGTCAGGTTGAGTATCAGCCCACTCTTGTGGAATTGTTCACCCACAAAGCTGGTTCCAAACAATGTTCCATTAATGCACCATGTTTTGGAGAAGAGATTGGTGAAAAACAGATGGAGAGCATGATACGAGTATCTGATGCAAATCTTGCATTGTTTCCGAAGCTAGTATTCTATATGGAGGTCCCCAGATCAGAAGGAATAACAGGCTTCAATCCAACCAGAAGTGACTACAAATGACTTTGTGCTGCATAATGTGCTAAACTGAGTACAGTAGTAAAGGTAAAGGGACTCCTGACCATTAGGTCCAGTCGTGACCGACTCTGGGGTTGCGGCGCTCATCTCACTTTATTGGCCGAGGGAGCTGACGTACAGCTTCCGGGTCATGTGGACAGCATGACTAAGCCGCTTCTGGCGAACCAGATCACCACACGGAAACACCGTTTACCTTCCCGCCGGAGCGGTACCTATTTATCTCCTTGCACTTTGACGTGCTTTCAAACTGCTAGGTCGGCAGGAGCAGGGACGGAGCAATGGGACCTCACCCCGTCGCGGGGATTCAAACCGCCGACCTTCTGATCTGCAAGTCCTAGGCTCTGTGGTTTAACCCACAGCACCACCCACGTCTCTGAGTACAGTGGTACCTCAGATTAAGTACTTAATTCGTTCCGGAGGACCGTTCTTAACCTGAAACTGTTCTTAACCTGAAGCACCACTTTAGCTAATGGGGCCTCCTGCTGCTGCTGCACCGCCGGGGCACAATTTCTGTTCTCATCCTGAAGCAAAGTTCTTAACCCGAAGTACTATTTCCGGATTAGCAGAGTCTGTAACCTGAAGCGTATGTAACCTGAGGTACCACTGTATAACATTTGCATATCCACAACTTTGTCAGGCTATTGTGTACTTACTAATTTATGTTTGGCAATGTGTTTGTTGGGGTTTACTCCATAGTAAGTGTGTTTGGGATTGCAGACTAAATCAATTTTGTAAAAAGTCATTTTAAAAACCCTATAAAGTAGCTGTTTGCCACAGTTTCATCGGACAAAATGAAACCGTGTCTCCATAATGTCTAATTGATCCAATGCATATGTAAGCCAATAAAGATTGATTGGAAGTAATCAATGCTTCGAAACTGCAAATGAATGACAGTTTTTAAGGCTGAATTAATATTTGTAAACTTCTAGTGGTCCCCCCCCCATATGCTAAACTTGGAATCTATTGTTATGAGTTTCGGGGTTGGGGTGAAAGACCCCTTAATCCCTGGGTCCAGCAAGTGTTAGAAGATAAATAAACCAAGCTAGCTTCCTGATGAGGTGATGGGGGTTTAAGGCGCCTGATGTGAGATGGCAAATTTGTGCCCCCCCCCCTTCAACAAACAAAGCCAGAATTCTGAATTTTTTGTGGCAGTGATACAACTGGGAAGGAAAGCAGCAAGCTGGAGAGAGAGTCAGAGCAACGTTTGGGAGCAACGTTTGATTTCTGCTTGAATTCAAGGCAGCAGCTATGGGACACTTTTAGGGTGTTAATGCTGTGAACCCCTCCATCTCAGGCTCAAGTTCAATATATGCATAAATATTATGTACTGAGTTGAATAGGATCCAAAAGGCAGCAGTCTGATTGGTCTTAGAACAATAGGATTCAGAATGCAGCAGTCTGATTGGTCCTAGAACAATAGAATTCAGAATGCAGCAGTCTGATTGGTCCTAGAACAATAGGGTCCAGAATGCAGCACTCTGATTGGTCCACAGGGGCCACCCAGTCCAGCTCCAGGTGGAAGTGAATCCGCAACCAGATTGGCCTACAGGTGAATCCCGGAATTAGCCAATCACGTGGGGCCCATTGTGTAAATAATGTATATAGAGCAGACATTCTGGGGGAAATTCCATTCCTCTTCACCGCTAAGAGCTGAATAAAGAGCATGAAATCCACTCTTGACTCCGAGTATATTTCAGTAAATAAACATTATATCATAAAGACACCACAGTCTCTGTTGTGTCCCATTTCCCAAAGGAAACACCAAATGCCCGGAACCCTTGGAATCTTGCATTGCTTGGAGATTGGGGTGGCGTGCAACACTATTTTTTAATGTATCTTTCAAGGAATGCAAAACACTTTTAAATCACATTAATGGAATTCAATCCATTTGTATTACAGGGGTGGAACGTCCCCAGGAGCTTGGGACTTTCCTTTATCTGGGCCTTGGAACATCCCTCAGGCCACACTTGTTCCCCAGACCACAACCTTCACTAGCCCTGCACTGAACCCTCCTCAACTGCATTTGCTTAGCCCAGTGTTTCCCAAACTTGGGTCTCCAATTGTTTTTGGACTACAACTCCCATTATCCCTAGCTAGCAAGACCAGTGGTCAGGAATGATGGGAATTGTAGTCCAAAAACAGCTGGAGACCCAGGTTTGGGAAATGCTGGCATAGCTGCAACATGTACTTACCTTTGGTTGTGCCCCTTGCTTGATGGAGACTGGAGACATGGGTTTTGCATGGATGGAATGACGTTTGTACAGGGTAAGAGTCACATCCATTTGCCCCACCCACTTTTTGCTTCTGGTCTCACCTACGACTGGCATATGCCCTCAGAATGTTACGCACAAGAGGATGTGGCCCTTTGGCTATAAAGGTTTCTCCACCCCTGGTTTAAGAGGAACCACAAGCTAAAATAAATTAGCAATCTGGGGTGTTCTGTCTCTTGGTCTTTTGCTTCACTTACTTTTCCTTCTCCCCAACTCTGTTTTCTTGCACAGGAGCTCCAAGGAAGCTGGTGGCTAATATTCCCCACTTTACGGACATAGCGTGTTCTCCTTCATGGAGAGCACATGTTGCGGTGGGGGCCGACAAGACACTCCAAAGTTGTGGGGCGGGCTAATTGACCGTTGGCCACTGATGTGATTGGGCTTCCCTTGTTACTGGGAAGAAGTTAATGTTGCCATTTGTTGATTGACAGCCAGAAATGCTAAAACTCCCTGCACGAGGTGTAGAGCTTCCTCTTTTCGCCCCATGCATCGGATTGCCCATCCCCCCTCCCTATATTTAGGGTTGTTCACTTTAACCTTGCTATGCCTGTCATGGGGTCGTCTGCTCTTGGGGCAGGGGCCCGGTAGGAATTTTGTCCATCTGGCTGATTGGCTGGGGCCATTTGGTTTTTGCCTACTGCATAGCAAATCATCACAACTTGTAAGGTTGCAGTTAGGCATTGGTTCAGGGTTTGGTTGGTTGAGGGGCATGGATTGGCTGTGCCTGCCCCTCTAATGCTGCTGCTGCAAGGCATTCCGTTAAAGGAATACAGGGGCTCACTATTGCTTTTGTCCACCCTGTCAAGGGTCTAGGGCCACGCAAGAGCCCCTGGTTGCATTTGGGGAGGGCTGAGGGCAGGTTCCCTGCTCCGTCGCTACCCCCAAATGTATTCCCCTTTTCTGACTTTCGCAGGAGTGCGGAATGTCAGTCTGTCCCCTATGGTGGGGGCAGATAGTCGCAACCAATGCCTAAGCAGCCACTCACATTTTTGTGTTTTAATAAAGTTGTGGCCAAAATTATGCCAAAAACCTTAAACAAAAATTTCTGTATGATGTGTGAGTTATTGGGGTGGCCCTGGGGACCTCGACACGTGACAAAGATGTACATGGGAAATGCAAACACAACGATCTCTGCCTTTGCTTATTCAATTGACCAATGCCTTTATTTGCATCCCAAGACTATCCCCAATAGCTAAGGTATGTGTGGCTGCCTCTCCAACACACTGAAGGTGAAAGCTCGTTTTCCAGCACATTAGAGGGCTTATTGTTGAAGCAGACGCTATTGAATGCGAACAAATAAAAATGTCAGAAAAAATCTATTTTCTCCAGTTGATCAACTATTAGCCGCAGCGCAAAAGCACTACAGTATTGTGAGGAAGGTACATATTGCTAATGTTAACATGGGCAGTTGGGATGCCGCTGCTTTTGCTGTTCACAAATATTAAAGATGGCAAAGAGGGGCAAACTAATCTTCTGGAGCATTTCTGTAATGTGTGGATTACTTTTAAAATGCAAGGCTAAATCCATGCTGTCAAAGAAAAAAGCTTTTGACCCATCTACCAACACAGAGGTAGGAAACCTCATGTCTAGGGCTCAAATGCATACCTTCCAACATTTCTCCAATGAAAATAGGGACATCCTATTGAAGAAGAAGAAGAAGAAGAAGAAGAAGAAGAAGAAGAAGAAGAAGAAGAAGAAGAAGAAGAAGAACAACAACAACAACAACAACAACAACAACAACTTTATTATTTATACCCAACAACAACAACAACAACAACAACAACAACAACAACTTTATTATTTATACCCAACAACAACAACAACAACAACAACTTTATTATTTATACCCCACCAATCTGACTGGGTTGCCCCAGCCATTCTGGGCGGCTTACAACATAATATAAAAACATAATAAAACATTAAACATAAAAAATCTTCCCTATACAGGGCTGCCTTCAGATGTCTTCTAAAATCCAGTTACAGTGGTACCTCGGGTTACAGACGCTTCAGGTTACAGACTCCACTATCCCAGAAAAAGTACCTCGGGTTAAGAAATTCACTTCAGGATGAGAACAGAAATCATGCGTTGGCAGCATGGTGGCAGCGAGAGGCCCCATTAGCTAAAGTGGTACCTCAGGTTAAGAACGGTTTCAGGTTAAGAACGGACCTCCAGAACGAATTAAGTTCTTAACCCGAGGTACCACTGTAGTTGTTTCCTTGACATCTGATGGGAGGGTGCTCCACAGAGTGGGCACCACTACCGAGAAAGCCCTCTGCCTGGTTCCCTGTCACCTTACTTCTTGGAAGGAGGGAACTGCCAGAAGGCCCTCAGAGTTGGACCTCAGTGTCCAGGCTGAACGATGGGGGTGGAGATGCTCCTTCAGGTATACTGGGCCAAGGCCATTTAGGGCTTTCAAGGTCAGCACCAACACTTTGAATTCCACCCAGAAACGTAATGGGAGCCAATATAGGTCATTCTGGACCAGTCTTATATGGTCTCGGTGTCCGCCCCCAGTCACCAGTCTAGCTGCCTCATTCTGGATTAGTTGTAGTTTCCGGGTCACCTTCAAAGGTAGCCTCATGTAGAGTGCATTGCAGTAGTCCAAGCGGGAGATAACCAGAGCATGTACCACTCTGGCCAGACAGTCTGCGGGCAGGGAGGGTCTCAGCCAGCATACCAGATGGAGCTGGTAGACAGCTGCCCTGGACACAGAGTTGATCTGTACCTCCATGGACAGCCGTGAGTCCAAAATGGCTCCCAGTCCTAAGATTGCATCCTGACTTGCCCAGAGCTGCTGATACTAATATTATTACTAGTACTGCTTCTGCTAATGCTAGTACTATGAAGTATAATCAATCTAACAAATGCTTATTTATGTTTGATTCTGATGTGATACTGAAATTAAGAACAAAAAGGGAATATTAAAGGTGGCTTTCTGCCCCAACAAAGGCTAAGAGTTACTGCACATTTCCTTCAATAGCTGAAAGTGTGGGTTGAAAATATGCAGATATATTAAATACAATCATTTAGCTGATCAGTTATTTCAAGGTAGAGGGTCAATCAAGTCACAATTCCTCCATGGTGAACAGCCAAGACTTTATAATTCTTAGGTTGTTCCTTGGTTGTTCTCCAGCACCATGTTTATTTCCTTCTAAAAGACCTTGCTATGTCAGTTGTCATTGTGGAAGAATATTTCCAGTGTCAAGCAATTAACACCACTTGTGGCAAGTGAAGATTGAGGTCAAGCAAGTTTACCTGTCAAAAGAGTGCATTGTTTTCCAAAGCAGCTGGGGGAGATGTGCAGGGTGTGTGTGTGTGTGTGTGTGTGTGTGTGTACACTATCCATTTGCTACTAATTAAAACACGAAGCAACCATTCTTTCCAGCAGCCATTTCCCCCCCCCCCCCCCTTGCAGCAATGCAGCTTGCTAGCTTTTGCAGAGATCATTTTGAAATGTACAGCTCCTTCTGTTTTATTTTTTGGAATAGCCCCTAGATAGAGCAGTCCCACTTTACCTTTGAATAGGGTTGCCATATTTCAAAATCCAGACACAGAAGATGTGAACAACTTCTTCTTCTTCTTCTTCTTCTTCTTCTTCTTCTTCTTCTTCTTCTTCTTCTTCTTCTTCTTCTTCTTCTTCCTCCTCCTCCTCCTCCTCCTCCTCCTCCTCCTCCTCTTCTTCTAAATCTTTTAAAAAGACAAGTTTTTGAGCTATTTTAAAGGACATTCTTCCTTCCACCCATGGCTTTTTTCAACTGGAACTCACCGGAACTCAGTTCTGGTACCTCTCAGGTGGGTGCCATGGTCATTGGTGAGTTCTGGCACCTCTTTTTCGTGGAAAAAAATGGCATCTTATCTGCTTCCACCTTATTGCCTCTATTCTCCTGATCCTTTCCGTTGGAATGGAAAGGACTGAGGGACTCACTTTGAAAGGAGTCCTATCACCTGGTCACTGAGATTCAGTAGATGAGAAAATCTTGAAGAACCTGGTGTCACATCAAGAATGGGAAAAGTCTCACAAGCGTTATCCTGTTCAATGCTTCCCGTGTTGGCAGATGTTCTGTGCAAGGCTAATGTAAGATTCTTCAAGGGTAAGGATGTGGGACTCTTGAGAGTCCCATGGACTGCAAGAAGATCAAATCTATCCATTCTGAAGGAAATCAGCCCTGAATGCTCACTGGAAGGACACATCCTGAAGCTGAGGCTCCAGTACTTTGGCCACCTCATGAGAAGAGAAGACTCCCTGGAAAAGACCCTGATGTTGGGAAAGATGGAGAAGGGGATGGCAGAGGATGAAATGGTTGGATAATGTTCTCAAAGCTACCAGCATGAGTTTGACCAAACTGCAGGAGGCAGTGGAAGACAGGAGTGCCTGGCGTGCTCTGGTCCATGGGGTCACGAAGAGTCAGACACGACTAAATGACTAAACAACAACAACAAGGATGTGGGTAGTCCCCTCTCTGCACAACCCTCAGGATATGGTTATGGATCTCCACCATCAGTACTAGACAGTCTTATTCACCTTGCAGAATGCACTATTTTACAGGCCCTGCCGGAAGGGCACAGGGAGGGAGAAAGTAAGGAGATCTCAGCATTCAAATGTGTGAAGCAGCACAGTTTGCTTTCCTGTGAATTTTGCAAACACAGAGTGTATTCCCTGCAACTACTAAGTCTCATGGCTATCAAACGAACAGCTAGGCATGTGCTTAAATTTCTCCCACTGAAATTCATTATTTTAAAGCATTTAATTTTAATGGAACCACACCAGCTGTTTCCAAACTATACTTCCCTAAGGCATTGGTGCCCTTCAGTTGTTCTTGGACTCCAACTCCCATCAGTCCCATCAGGGATGATGGGAGTTATAGTCCATCAACATCTCCTTAACCCCACATTTCCCATCCCTGCCCTAAGGTGAAGATACTGTTGCATTCTACAAAGATTTTTCAGTTAATCTAATGAATTAAATCACAGTGTCACCAGACTCCATCACTATTACATGCACCAGTGACAACCCTAGTTCTATTACGATCACAGTGTGATTTCAGCTCATTTGTTGTTGTTTTTTTCTTGGAGATTTATTATGTAGAAGACTATATTGCTTCTGAGCTTTTGTTTTTAAACAACAATTAACACAAAGAAGGAAGAATGGAATTAATTTGAGTCACTCCATAAATAAAGTGTGCTTTGCATTGTTCCATGCCTAAGATATGCTGAGAAAATGTAACTGAACTGCTAACATTGTTGTGTGCAGAACACACAACTCATTCTGAAAACAATCTACATTTATAGAATGCTAATTAAAAAGAAAGTAATGAGACAGTGCTATTTTTATACCATATCCATAAAAAGGAGTCTAAGATTGGGCTAGTGTACATTGCTCAATATAGGGCTGCCCTTCAGGTTGGTTCATCAACTTCAGCTATTGCAGAATGCAGCAGTTAGGCTGACAACTGAAGGAGCCAAACGGAGATGGGTGGACTAGGTAGAAGAGTTTGGGTTTGATATCCCGCCTTTCACTCCCGTTAAGGAGTCTCAAAGGGGCTTACATTCTCCTATCCCTTTCTCCCCCACAACAAACACTCTGTGAGGTGAGTGGGGCTGAGAGACTTCAGAGAAGTGTGACTAGCCCAAGGTCACCCAGCAGCTGCATGTGGAGGAGCGGAGACGCGAACCCGGTTCACCAGATTACGAGACTACCGCTCTTAACCACTACACCACACTGGCTCTCTAGGTAGTCACCTTCTTCCAAGCACACCCGAAGCTGAGCAGCCATCACCCTCTTTATGACCTTGCACCCAAAGGATGATGGGTGGTAGTTGTCACATACTTCCAGGTGTAGATAGAATCTTCGGGGAAGGAGGTGCAGCAGAAGCACCTTCTTTAAGTTAGCTGACACAACAACAACCACCCACAAGGAAGCTTTAACCACTTCTCGGAGAACCCAGTAAATTGCCTCTGACTTATACAATACAGTCACACTCAGTGGCACTTGAGACACCTCCCTCAAGCCTGTAATAACTGTGGTGTCAAGTTCACTCTGAACGTGAGCAGGTTTGCTCTCAAATTATCTTGGAAACTGGTCCCAGCAGGCTATCAAGGGACAGTCAGGAATGCAGGTTCTTTACTTTGGATCTTTGTGAAAGCTAGGGCTGTGCACTGAATTTAGCTGAGCCCTGAGCCCCATGCAGAGGGATTCGTGCATTGGTCTCCCACAGCAATGAGGGTCAGATCCTGAAGCATGGGTAGGCAAACTAAGGCCCAGGGGCCAGATCCGGCCCAATCGCCTAATAAAACCAGCCCATGGACGGTCTGGGAATCAGCATGTTTTTACATGAATAGAATGTGTCCTTTTATGTAAAATGCATAGTCCAGGCCCCCCGCAAGCATAGCTGTCAACTTTTCCCTTTTTTTAAGGGAAATCCTATTCAGAATAAGGGAATTTCCCTTTAAAAAAGGCAAACGTTGACAGCTATGTCCACAAGGTCAGAGGGAGTGGACCAGCCCCCTGCTGAAAAAGTTTGCTGACCCCTGTCTAAAGGTTAAAAGGTAAAGGACCACCAGATGGTTAAGTCCAGTCAAAGGCCACTATGGGGTTGTGGCACTCATCTCGCTTTCAGGCTAAGGGCGCCGGCATTTGTCCACAGACAGCTTTCCAGGTCATGTGGCCAGCGTGACTAAACTGCTTCTGGTGCAACGGAACACCGTGATGGAAACCAGACTGCACAGAAACGCCATTTACCTTCCCATCACAGCGGTACCCATTTATCTACTTGCACTGGCATGCTTTCGAACTGCTAGGTTGGCAGGAGCTGGGACAGAGCAACGGGAGCTCACCCTGTCGTGGGGATTCGAACCGCCAACTTTCTGATCGTCAAGGCCAAGAGGTTCAGTGGTTTAGACCACAGTACCACCCTATTAGGGACGCAGGTGGCGCTGTGGGTTAAAACCTCAGCGCCTAGGCTTGCCGATCGAAAGGTCGGCGGTTCGAATCCCTGCGGCGGGGTGCGCTCCCGCTGCTTGGTCCCAGCGCCTGCCAACCTAGCAGTTCGAAAGCACCTCCGGGTGCAAGTAGATAAATAGGGACCGCTTACCAGCGGGAAGGTAAACGGCGTTTCCGTGTGCGGCTCTGGCTCGCCAGAGCAGCGATGTCACACTGGCCACGTGACCCGGAAGTGTCTCCGGACAGCGCTGGCCCTTGGCCTCTTGAGTGAGATGGGTGCACAACCCCAGAGTCTGTCAAGACTGGCCCGTACGGGCAGGGGTACCTTTACCTTTTACCTTACCACCCTACTACCACCCTAATTAGGGACAGATGGGGCTCATCAACCTGGGAAGGTAGCCCATTGACAAGAAGGAAATCTCCACTGACTTGCAGCTATTCTTGTTTGTGAGAAGGACTTTGGGAGTAAACCTGAATCCATATCTGCTGCCTTGTGGGACATCTTTGGGAGAAGAAAAGGCTAAGGAGTAAACCTTACACAAATCTGGAGTCCCAAATATGACTAGATGGTATCTTGTATGCTTCCTTCCAGCAACTCCTCCAACCAAAATGGTACTTTGCTTTGGACCACATCAGCAAGACCAAGAGTGGAGAATCTTGTCATCTGTGCAGCCCAGGACCTCCATACACACTGCCCAGGCTTGTACACTCCTCCATTGTCTCCTGAGACAGCCGGATGCCAACAACCCAACAAAGGTTAGGATACTGCAATCCTATTGTGAATATTTACCAGGGTGTGGGTCCCTTTGACCTCAGTAGGCTTTACGTCTAAGTAGGCAAGCATAGAATTGTACAGTGAATTGAGATGTCCTGGTGACAATGGGTCTAATGCAGCTTTCCCTAAACTAGTGTTCTCCAGAATATTGTTGGACAACAACACACATCATCCCTGACCACTGGCCATGCTGCTTGAGATGATGGGTTTTGGAGTTCAGTATCAACTGGAGAACACCAGGCTAGAGAGGCTGGTCTAGGATATTATTTTCCATGCAGTTCTAGGCACATTACTTTCCAGGCTCTTTTTTTTGAGGATCAGTCACCAGTTGCGTGTCAAGGTCCCCAAACCACCCCTCAAATAACTCACAATTCACACATAATTTTTGTTTAAGGTTTTTGGCATAATTTTGGCCACAACTTTATTAAATTACATAAATCTGTGAGTGGTTGCTTAGGCATTGGTTAAGACTATCTGTACCCCCGCCTGGGACAGAACTGACTTCTGAACTCCCTTGGAAGCCAGTGAAGGGAAAACAATATTGGGGAGCAATGGAGCTGAGTCACAGGCCCTCACCGCTCACCCACATGCTCCCCAGGGCTTGCTGGCCCTGGTCCCATTTCAGGGATTCGGACGAAATCGTGGCAAGGCCCTGAATTCCTTTAACAAAATTCCCTTCCACACCAGCACTGGAGGGGCAGGCCCAGCCTATCCGTACCCCTCCTCCAACCAATTTATAACCAATGCCTAACTGCAACCTTACAAGTTGTGACGATTTGCTACGCAGTAGGCAAAAACCAAATGGCTCAGCCAATCAGCCAAATGGACAAAATTCCTACCAGGCCCCTGCCCCAAAGCAGATGACCCCATGACAGGCATAGCAAGGTCAACCAAAACACCCTGAACTCAGGGCTGGCGATCCGATGCACACAGCGAAAGAGAAAGCAATAAGCTGAGTGCCCCAGTATTTAAAACCTTCGATCGCACCCACCACATTGCAACATGCAATTTGCCCCAGCAACCCAGCCATCCAATCATTGCCTCAGGTCATCATATTCAACCCTGCCTGGCAAAAGAGGGATGGCTCGGTGGACCCCACAGAAACACGCGCTCTCTTTTCAGGGAGAACACGCTTTGCAGAACTGATATTGGGGAATGTTTCCCTTTGTGAAAACGTTTGCTGGATTCGATCCAAAGTGGTTCATTTCTTTCAGTGCAAGTCATCCTTTGAAGGAGTTCTATTTCCCCCCTGGTATTCAGCACTTTGTTTGCTGAAGAGAAGCAGAGATTAGTAAACCAAAGTGTTACTATCAACAGAGCTTGACATCCATTATGGATTTCCATTCAGTCCTGGCTACAACTGGCGTTCTTTCTGGCACCGAGACAGGCTTTATCCTAAATTGTCCTTACTGAGAACAGGAGAGCCTGATATATTAGGAATTAAAGTGGATGCATGCTCTTAATGTAAGGCAGGCCAGCATTTGTCCGTGGCACTTCCATAATGCATTGGATGGGAAATGGACCAGATTAGACAGGATAAATTATTAAGTCATAAGTCTAGGTTTTCCAATTGGTATACTGCAGGAATGGCCAGCTTTGGGCTTGTGAGTCACTATCTGATGCTGGCTCAAGAAAGAAGAGGACTGTCTTGCGGAAAGCCTGAAGGGTCCTTCCCTTCTTCTCTCCACCTGGCTTCATCAAGGAATGTTGCTGCTGTTACTGGGCAGAGAGGGCTCTGCTTTTGTTTTCTTTTTTCTTTTTCTTTTTTTAATAATATTTTTTATTAATTTTAACATATAAATTATAAAATGTACCACAAAACTTATCACTTATACAATCTTTTTGGACTTCCATCAGCACCTCTGATGATCCACCCGTTTAACCACTTCTTATGCATTTCTTAACTTTATACTGCCTTTACATCTCTTAACAAATCATCCTCCCCCTTATCCATTTTTACAATACTTCTAATAATACTCCTCACAAAACTTCTTGCAACCCTACAAACGTTGTCTGTCCTTCACAATTACTTTTCAAATAGTCCGTAAATTTACTCCAGTCTTCCGTGAATTTCTGGTTTCGAATCCTTCCTGTTAGTTTATCTAATTCTGCATAGTCCATTAACTTCACCCTCCATTCTTTGATCGATGGTAACTCTTCTTGCTTCCATTTTTGGGCCAATAATATTCTTGCTGCTGTTATTGCAGTTTTCTTTTTTCGTTTTAATCTGCTTTTATTTTTTATCTATGCCATTTTAAATTGTGATTGATATTAATGCTGTGTTCTTAGTTTCAGATTTTATGATTTGTGTGGAAATTGTTTCCCATTTGGTTGTGTACTTTTTGATGTGTTTTATTTATTGTTTATGACTTTTGTTATGTTGGTAATTATGTAAATCTTGACATGCTGTGAGCTGCCTTCAGCACTGTTTTAACTATGGAAAGGTGGCATACAAATAAGATGATGATTATGATGATGAGCACAAAAGGAGAGTCACTAGTCTAAGGCCTAAGGAGGAAGTCATTGTTCAGGAGAAGTCCTGACCTGGAAAATTTGGTAGGCTTTTCTGGTCAGGGGTAGAGATAATGGATGTGTGGGTGGGTGGAGTCATATAAGATATTCAGACCAACTATGCCACACACAATATAAGATACTCAGACCAACTTTGCCACACAAATCAAAAAGTACAGAACCAAATGGAAAACAATTTCCACATAAATCATAAAATCTAAAACTAAGAATACAGCATTAATTTGTATTAATACAGCATTTGTCTTCTGTACAGCAGGTAATCTGGGATCTAGTAGATTTGTAGTCGATGAGCAAGTTTTCTGACTCTGTATAGTTTAACATCATCAACAACATTACTACTACTACTTCTACTTCTCCTCTTCTAAATTAGGCTGCAGAAATGCAGGGTATACACATATCATACATTTAAAGCACACACAAACACACACTGCAAATTATCCTGGAAACTATAGTTCACCCCAGACAGCACCCTTAACAAACTACAGTTCCCAGGTTTATTTTGCCAGGATTCGGGTGTTTTAAATGTATGGTGTTTACACAGCCATAGAAAGCCTGGTGTGGGAGACCAGTGCCCTCTGTATAGGGCTCAGGGCTCAGCTAAATTCAGTGCCCAGTCCTAACTTTCACAAAGATCCAAACTGGACAAGAACTTCACTGCAAAATAAAAGTCACAGCAGTGGTATAAGGGTACTATTTTATGTCACATGCTTAAGCCCTGCCCGTTTAGAGTTTGAATTATTCCCTAGAGTTTGACAATGACCTGCCCAGGAAGATGTGCCCAAGAAGTTCTAACCCAGAGAACTGCCATGACACGCCTTCTGGGAGTCATGTGACCCCTCTACAATGATAGCAGGCTATAATGGACCAGTAGACAGAGGTTCGGGGGGGGGGAACCAGTTAATAGGGGCAAGGGGGAAACTGAGTGGGGCATCGTGTGACATCGCCTGTCAAACTCAATCAAGCTCTAGGGGGCACAATATGTTGCACCCTTATACTACGCATAAGTGATATGCATTCATGGATTATGCTAAGTTGTACCAGGCAAATTTCATGCCAGAAGGCTAAGGAAAAAACACAGGAATGTGTCCTCTAGTCAAATCTGATTTTAATAAGGTGTTTCTGTCCTTAATAGAAGGAGCATCACAGCATTATACGCTTGTTGGGTTGGGTCAGTTCATTTAAAAGAGCAGGTTGATGGTTGTGTTAAAGGTGGATATGGCATTGAGTTCGAATGCCTGTGGCTGTTGTACAGGTAAAGTTAAAGGACCCCTGGATGGTTAAGTCCAGTCAAAGGCGACTATGGAGTTGTGGCGCGCATCTCGCTCTCAGGTGGAGGGACAGTAGCGGAGAAAGGGGGTGCAGTGGGGTGCGGTGCGCCCCGGATGTCATCCCGGAGGCACAGCTGCCCCATTCCCCTGACGGCTTGGGGTAGAGTCCCGAGCCGTCGGGAGAAGAGGGGCTGCACCATTTCCCAGAGGCCTTCCCCCTTTGTTTTGACAGCTTAGGAGTCGGGGGAGAGTTGCAGGCGGGCAGCTAGCCTCCCTAGGACCCAAGTGGCTAGCACCACCTCCGCGCATGGCTAGCACCACCCCTGGGTGCACAGCATATGCACTGCTCCGGGTGCCGGAACATGTAGTTCTGCCTCTGCCTAGGGGGCCAATGTTTGTCCACAGTCAGCTTTCTGCGTCATGTGGCCAGCATGATTATACCACTTCTGGTGCAATGGAACACCGTGATGGAAACCAGAGTGCAAAGAAACGGTGTTTACCTTCCCGACGCAGTGGTACCTATTTATCTACTTGCACTGGCATGCTTTAGAACTGCTAGGTTGGCAGAAGCTGGGACAGAGCAACGGGAGCTCACCCTGTCGCAGGGATTTAAACTGCTGACCTTCCAATCAGCAAGCCCTCAGTGGTTTAGACCACAGCGCATCCCTTTTTGTGGCTGTTGTATGTTGGGATCAGCATAAACTTCAACTTTCATGGTGGCTCTTTCTACTTCCTCCAGCGGCACTCACGTTTCTCCAAGAATAGCCAACTCAGATGCATACTATCAGAGCATGTATTTATTTATTGCCCGAAATTTATATACCACTTGATTGCAATAAAACCTGCAAGCGGTTTACAAGAAATCTTAAAACTATCAATTAAAAAAGCAGTAATTAAAAGCAATTAACAAAAGCAATTAAAAACAAGTAATTAAAAACATTTAAAAGATAATTAAATGTAAAAAAATCTCTCAACATCTACGTGTCTGGAGAGGTTTGCCTAAGCAAAAATGTTTGAAGCAGCCACTGAAAAGAGTACAGAAAATGCTCTGCCTGGTGTGCTTAGAGTTCCATCTTAACAGAGCTTTTTAGTATCAAAACACAAGTATACAGATAAATATATGAATGTCTGTTTAAGTGAATGTTTCTGAAATTTGGAAGGTTTCACACCCCTCAGTTTGCATTTTTTTAAAAAGAAAAAAGAAAAGAAAGGGACACACAAGTCCTCACAAACACTGATCATCATTTTAGTATGAATTTCTCATATACAGATATTTGCCTGCAGTTTTGGCCAATATACATTATTTTTACAAGGCAACCTTCCCTAACGTAATTTTGGCATGTTATTTGCACTCATGTGAATTTTATTCATGATCTACCCAGTTTCATTTTTGTACATGCTACTTGACTGGAGAACTTCAGAGAAGTGCAAATTTCAAAAGACGTCTGTGTTTTGGTTTGTGTATTCTTTTGGAAAGTGGGCATTATGTCGATTCACTTTTAAATGTGAACTTAATCTAATTTCTCTCACATCACTGGTTTGGTGGTGTTTAAGTGTTTCAAAGGATTGCTGCTTTTACTACTATGTTGTCACAATATAATAATAATAATAATAATAATAATAATAATAATAATAATAATTTATTATTTGTAACCCAGCCACTCTGGGTGGCTTCCAACAAAGATTAAAAGCACATTAAAATGTCACACATTAAAAACTTCCCTGAACAGGGCTGCCTTCAGATGTCTTCTAAATGTCAGGTAGTTGTTTATCTGTTTGACATCTGATGGGAGGGCATGTGAGATTCTGACCAGCTTCTGCCCATCTGAAGCTGATACAGGCTCGTCTTATCTTGAGCCCAAACAGAGTAGTCCACAAAGCAGAAGGATAAGCAGTATGTGCCACATTCCTAACTTTATTTACACTTCTATGCTGAGAGAATACAAACATGCATCTTGCCTCTGCGAGAGCAGAGAAGCAACTCAACTCGGAAACAAAGAACACCGAGAGAACAGTGAAAAACAGGAAACCAGTGAACATCACATCCAGTCTCCCATTCCCGTGGGAATCCAACAGTAACTCTGACTGTGGAATGCAAAACAAATGTATTGTGACAAGCATTTTGCTGCACAGTGAAGGAAGCAGAAACCAACAGGGCATTCCACAGGGCAGGTGCCACTACCGAGAAGGCCCTCTGCCTGGTTCCAACACATCCCTATCTTCCCTTCCCTTGGCTTAGCTAGATTGAAACTGAGGCCAGTACATGAAACTACCTACTAAGTTAGCAAAAATATATTGGACAAGTTCAAATATTTGCTGGAAATGTAAAGAAAAAGAAGGTACCTTTTATCATATGTGGTGGACTTGTAAGGTAATAAAAGCTTTCTGGGAGATGATATATAATGAAAAGGAAAAAAAAATGCTTAAAATAACTTTTTGATAAGAAACCAGAAGCATTTTTATTAGGAATTACAGGTACTGACATACCAAAGGAGCAGAAAAGATTCTTTATGTATGGAACAACAGCTGTCCGGATGTTATTAGCCCAGAGTTGGAAAGAAGACGAGAAGATCCCGACCAGAGAAGAATGGCAAACCAAGCCGACAGAATATGCCAAGATGGCAAAGCTGACTGGAAAACTCAGAAACCAAGAGGATAAAAACTTTCTAAAAGAATGGAAAAAATTTACAAGTTACTTAAGAGACCACTGTAAGCAGATGGAAACAAGAGCAGGATTTTGACTCACTTGTGGTGTAAAAAAAATAAATACTGTGGACAATATGGTTTGATATAAAAATTGGAGTATGGATGAATAGATATAGATGCTTAAAATAAAACTCCATGGATGGGAATGGGGGGGGGGGGGAGTCTCATGATTCAGAGAATCTCCTCATACAGATATGTTTTTACTAATTTGTTTTTATTTGTACTTTGTATTTATAAAACCAATAAAGTGGTTTTTTAAAAAAAGAAAGAAAGAAACTGAGGCTAGTATATTTGATAGCATCTAACGCTGGATTTTGGGACGCAGGTGGCGCTGTGGGTTAAAGCCTCAGCGCCTAGGACTTGCCGATCGAAAGGTCGGCGGTTTGAATCCCTGCGGCGGGGTGCGCTCCCGCTGCTCGGTCCCAGCGCCTGCCAACCTAGCAGTTCGAAAGCACCTCCGGGTGCAAGTAGATAAATAGGGACCGCTTACCAGTGGGAAGGTAAACGGCGTTTCCGTGTGCGGCTCTGACTCGCCAGAGCAGCGATGTCATGCTGGCCACGTGACCCTGAAGTGTCTCCGGACAGCGCTGGCCCCTGGCCTCTTAAGTGAGATGGGCGCACAACCCCAGAGTCTGTCAAGACTGGCCCGTACGGGCAGGGGTACCTTTACCTTTACCTTTTTAACGCTGGATTTTCTGCCACTTCACTTAGCTAATTAAAATAACAAATCTTCAGAGCAGTGTTCTTTGGGTTCCTCCTTATTAACATAAACTAATTAAAGTAACACAACTAGCAGCAACATGTTAAACTTCAACCATGTTTTCTATACCTAAAAGGGAGAGGTAACTTCTGCCATTTCCACTAGAAAGCACAGGAGTGCAGGAAATAGGTTTCTTACATTCCCTCTTCCCTTCTGGCCTAGAGGGTTCATGAAAGGTGCATATGCTAGGAGAACTTGCAGTCATCATCATCACCATCATTTTGTTTGCATGCCATCTTTCCATAGTTGAAACTATGCTCAAGGCGAATAGCAAAAATGTATAAAACTGGGTCAAACATATGTTGGAAATGTAAGGAAAAAGAAGGCACTTTGTATCATATGTGGTGGGAATGTAGAGAAGTAAAAAAAAAAAAATTGGGAGATGATATATAATGAACTGAAAAACCAGAGTATAGTGTATAAGACATGTAACAAATGTTGGAAATGTAAGGAAAGGGAAGGTACATTTTATCATATGTGGTGGGAGTGTAAGAAAGTAAAAGGCTTCTGGGAAATGATATATAATGAGTTGAAAAGGATGTTTAAATACACGTTTGTGAAGAAACCAGAAGCCTTCCTCTTAGGAATTACAGGAAGAGAAATTAATAGAAGTGATTATAAACTTTTTCAATATGCGGTGACTGCGGCAAGAATTTTAATGGCTCAAAAATGGAAACAAGAAGAATTACCAACATTGGAAGAATGGAGACGGAAATTGATGGATTTTGCTGAACTAGACAAACTGACAGGAAAAATTAGATATCAGAAAGATCACAAGTTCACACAGGACTGGAGAAAGTTTACGACTTATCTGGAAAATATTTGTGATGAACAGACAACGCTAGTTGGATTTAAAGAGGCTTTGTGATGAGAAAGGGTATTGTGAGAGGGATAAGAGCTGTAAAGATTAATCAACTGGCAATACAATCATAAAGGAAATGTGAAATAAATTTAAAATTATGAGGATTGTGGAGGGAGCGGGGGGAAGTCCAAAAGAATTTGGTATTATAGTGGATATGAATGTGTCATTTAAATCTGTAAAAGAAAAGTTTTCTAAAAAATTAAAAAAAAAAGAACTGAAAAAAATGTTCAAAATGACATTTGTAAAAAAAAAAGAAGCAGCATTTTTAGGGATTTTAGGGATTTTAGGACAAGACACGCCAAAGAAAACAAAGAATTTATTCATGTATGCTATAACAGCAGCAAGAGTCTTGTTAGCGCAAGGATGGAAGAATGAGGAAGTCCCAACGAAAGAACAATGGCAAGAAAGATTGATGAGCTATGCGGAATTGGCAAAGTTAACACATAAACTGCATGAGAAGGACAACCATACTTCAAGGAAGAATGGGAACTTTTTACAAACTATTTAAAAAGACAACAAAAAGATTTAGATTCTTTGACAGGTTTTGAATAAATATCCACAAATTTATTAGTAGAACATAGGATAGATAAGGTAATGATATGTACAATTTTTTAACATGCAGATAATAATTTGTTGTTGTTGTTTAGTCGTTTAGTCGTGTCCGACTCTTCGTGACCCCATGGACCAGAGAACGCCAGGCACTCCTGTCTTCCACTGGCTCCCGCAGTTTGGTCAAACTCTATGCTGGTAGCTTCGAGAACACTGTCCAACCATCTCGTCCTCTGTCGCCCCCTTCTCCTTGTGCCCTCCATCTTTCCCAACATCAGGGTCTTTTCCAGGGAGTCTTCTCTTCGCATGAGGTGGCCAAAGTACTGGAGCCTCAGCTTCACAATCTGTCCTTCCAGTGAGCACTCAGGGCTGATTTCCTTCAGAATGGATAGATTTGATCTTCTGGCAGTCCATGGGACTCTCAAGAGTCTCCTCCAGCACCATAATTCAAAAGCATCAATTCTTCGGCGATCAGCCTTCTTTATGGTCCAGCTCTCACTTCCATACATCACTACTGGGAAAACCATGGCTTTAACTATACAAACCTTTGTTGGCAAGGTGATGTCTCTACTTCTCAAGATGCTGTCTAGGCCTGTCATTGCCCTTCTCCCAAGAAGCAGGCGTCTTTTAATTTCGTGGCTGCTGTCACCATCTGCAGTGATCATGGAGCCCAAGAATGTAAAATCACTCACTGCCTCCATTTCTTCCCCTTCTATTTGCCAGGAGGTGATGGGACCAGTGGCCATGATCTTCGTTTTTTTGATGTTGAGCTTCAGACCATATTTTGCACTCTCCTCTTTCACCCTCAATAAATGGTTCTTTAATTCCTCCTCACTTTCTGCCATCAAGGTTGTGTCATCTGCATATCTGACGTTGTTGATATTTCTTCCGGCAATCTTAATTCCGGCTAGGGATTCATCCAGCCCAGCCTTTCGCATGATGAATTCTGCATATAAGTTAAATAAGCAGGGAGACAAAATGCAGCCTTGTCGTACTCCTTTCCCAATTTTGAACCAATCAGTTGTTCCATATCCAGTTCTAACTGTAGCTTCTTGTCCCACATAGAGATTTCTCAGGAGACAGATGAGGTGATCAGGCACTCCCATTTCTTTAAGAACTTGCCATAGTTTGCCATGGTCGACACAGTCAAAGGCTTTTGCATAGTCAATGAAGCAGAAGTAAATGTCTTTCTGGAACTCTCTAGCTTTCTCCATAATCCAGCGCATATTTGCAATTTGGTCTCTGGTTCCTCTGCCTCTTCTAAATCCAGCTTGCACTTCTGGGAGTTCTCGGTCCACATACTGCTTCAGCCTTCCTTGTAGAATTTTAAGCATAACCTTGCTAGCGTGTGAAATGAGTGCAATTGTGCGGTAGTTGGAGCATTCTTTGGCACTGCCCTTCTTTGGGATTGGAATGTAGACTGATCTTCTCCAATCTTCTGGCCACTGCTGAGTTTTCCAAACTTGCTGGCATATTGAGTGTAGCACCTTAACAGCATCATCTTTTAAAATTTTAAATAGTTCAGCTGGAATACCATCACTTCCACTGGCCTTGTTATTTGCAGTGCTTTCTAAGGCCCATTTGACTTCACTCTCCAGGATGTCTGGCTCAAGGTCAGCAACCACACTACCTGGGGTATATGAGACATCCGTTTCTTTCTGGTATAATTCCTCTGTGTATTCTTGCCACCTCTTCTTGATGTCTTCTGCTTCTGTTAGGTCCTTTCCACTTTTGTCCTTTATTATGGAAATCTTTGTACGAAATGTTCCTTTCATATCTCCAATTTTCTTGAACAGATCTCTGGTTCTTCCCATTCTATTGCTTTCCTCTATTTCTTTGCATTGCTTGTTTAAGAAGGTCTTCTTGTCTCTCCTTGCTATTCTTTGGAAATCTGCATTCAATTTCCTGTATCTTTCACTATCTCCCTTGCATTTTGCTTGCCTTCTCTCCCCCGCTATTTGTAAGGCCTCATTGGACAGCCACTTTGCTTTCTTGCATTTCCTTTTCATTGGGATGGTTTTCGTTGCTGCCTCCTGTATAATGTTACGAGCCTCCATCCATAGTTCTTCAGGCACTCTGTCCACCAAATCTAAATCCTTAAACCTGTTCCTCACTTCCACTGTGTATTCATAAGGGATTTGACTTAGATTGTATCTTACCGGCCCAGTGGTTTTTCCTACTTTCTTCAGTTTAAGCTTGAATTTTGCTATTAGAAGCTGATGATCTGAGCCACAGTCAGCTCCAGGTCTTGTTTTTGCTGACTGTATAGAGTTTCTCCATCTTTGGCTGCAGAGAATATAATCAATCTGATTTCGATGCTGCCCATCTGGTGATGTCCATGTGTAGAGTCGTCTCTTGTGTTGTTGGAAAAGCGTGTTTGTGATGACCAGCTTGTTCTCTTGACAGAACTCTA
Organism: Podarcis cretensis; assembly: GCF_951804945.1. Taxonomy (NCBI): domain Eukaryota; kingdom Metazoa; phylum Chordata; class Lepidosauria; order Squamata; family Lacertidae; genus Podarcis; species Podarcis cretensis. Next base: position 125,979,587 of record NC_137170.1, read on the forward strand.
TTAGCCTTTGCCCTGCTTCGTTTTGATCTCCAAGGCCAAACTTGCCAGTTGCTCCTTTTATCTCTTGACTCCCTACTTTAGCATTCCAATCCCCTATAATGAGAAGAACATCCTTCTTTGGTGTCACTTCTATAAGGTGTTGTAAGTCTTCATAGAATTGGTCAATTTCAGTTTCTTCAGCACCAGTAGTTGGTGCATAAACTTGGATTACTGTGATGTTTAAAAGGTCTGCCTTGGATTCGTATCGAGATCATTCTATCATTTTTGAGATTGCAACCCAGTACAGCTTTTGCCACTCTTTTGTTGACTATGAGGGCCACTCCATTTCTTTTACGGGTTTCTTGCCCACAGTAGTAGATATGATGGTCATCCGAATTGAATTCACCCATTCCTGTCCATTTTAGTTCGCTGATGCCCAGGATGTCAATATTTATTCTTGCCATCTCATTTTTGACCACCTCCAACTTACCCAGGTTCATGGTTCTTACATTCCAGGTTCCTATGCAATATTTTTCTTTACAGCATTGGACTTCCCTTTCGCTTCCAGGCATATCCGCAACTGAGCGTCCTTTCGGCTTTGGCCCAGCCGCTTCATCAGCTCTGGATCTACTTGTACTTGCCCTCCGCTCTTCCCCAGTAGCATGTTGGACGCCTTCCGACCTGAGGGGCTCATCTTCCAGCGTCATAACTTTTATATGCCTGTTGTCTTTGTTCATGGAGTTTTCTTGGCAGGGATACTGGAGTGGCTTGCCGGTTCCTCCTCCAGGTGGATCACGTTTGGTCAAAACTCTCCACTATGACCTGTTCATCTTGGGTGCCCTGCTCGGCATAGTTCATAGCTTCTCTGAGTTCTTCAAGCCCCTTCGCCACAGCAAGGCAGTGATCCATGAAGGGGGCAGATAATAATAAGTGCAAACAAATCAGAGAGGGGAGCTATGGGAAGTCTTTGAAGGGTGGGAGAGGGATGGATGGGAGGGAATAAAAAAGGGGGGAAATGTAATTGGTTACCGTATTTTTTGCTGTATAAGACTCACTTTTTCCCTCCTAAAAAGTAAGGGGAAATGTGTGTGCATCTTATGGAGCGAATGCATGCTGCGCAGCTATCCCAGAAGCCAGAACAGCAAGAGGGATTGCTGCTTTCACTGCGCAGTGATCCCTCTTGCTGTTCCGGCTTCTGAGATTCAGAATATTTTTTTTCTTGTTTTCCTCCTCCAAAAACTTGGTGCGTCTTGTAGTCTGGTGCGTCTTATAGAATGAAAAATACGGTATATTGATTGATAATTTGTTTTATTAAAATTGTTCAATTAAAATATTTTTTTAAAAAAGAAACTATGCTCAAGGCAGCTTACAACATGACAAGATTTACATAATTACAAACATAACAGAAGTCATAAACAACAAATAAAACACATCAAAAAGTACAGGAGTACCTCTAGTTGTGTTTGCCTCCGGTTACGTATCCTCTAGGATACATACGCGGCAAACCCGGAAGTATTTGCTAAGCCATGCTGCGCACATGTGCAGAAACGGCACCTCCGGTTGCAAATTCCTTTGAATGTGACCAGCGCTCCGGAACGGATCCCGTTCGCAACCAGAGGTACCACTATACACAACCAAACAATTTCCACATAAATCATAAGATCTAAAACTAAAGATACAACAAATGATATCAATAACAGCAACAGCTCTCTCAACCCCCCGTGAACAATACAGTGGTGCCCCGCAAGACGAATGACTCGCAAGACGGAAAACCCGCTAGACGAAAGGGTTTTCCGTTTTGGAGGTGCTTCGCAAAACAAATTTCCTATGGGCTTGCTTCGCAAGACGAAAATGTCTTGCGAGTTCCTGCAGGGTTTTTTTCCTCCCCCCCCCCTTTTTCTAAGCCACTAAGCCGCTTATCAGCTGATCCGCTAAGCCGCTTAACAGCTGATCCGCTAAGCCGCTTATCAGCTGATCCGCTAAACCGCTAAACCGCTAATAGCGCTAATCCGCTAATCCGCTAATGGGCTTGCTTCGCAAGACGAAAAAACCGCAAGACGAAGAGACTCACGGAACGGATTCTTTTCGTCTTGCGAGGCACCACTGTACTCCAGCCCAAGAATCTGCTCAACAGCCTCAGCTTTTGTAGCTGGAGTCAGTCAGCACTCCACTCTCCCAGGCCAGATGGAAAAGGGCCAGCAAGGCAGGGTGCAGGTCTTCCAGAGCTCACAGCCAAGATGGTCTCATTTAAAACAGCACAGATAAAAATTAAAAACAATTTAAAAGAGGAGCCCTCTCTGCTGAGGAGCAGCAGCAGTACTTAAGAGCCTGTTAGGCCCCGCCCCAAGTCAGGTGGAGAGAGGCCAGGGTGGGGTTCTTAAGGCCCTCAGCAGGCAGTCCTCCATCTGTAGTCCTCAATGTGTTTCTGGGGTCCACCTTCCATCAGCCCTAGTCAGCATGGTCACTGGTCCAGGATGGTGAAAGTTGCCCATCCCTGAAGCAGTGACATGCATAGGTGATCTTCCTCTCAGGTATCATAATAAACAGTACCCAGGTCTGCCATTTTTAGGCAGTTGTAGGTCTGCCTACAATTACATTTCCAGAATACCCAGTATGCCTTCATAGAAACGACAAGTCAGGTGGTGCGTCAGTGTATGCAAACACACACACCAGACCCTCCAAGTATTTTCCAGGGACATTCCCAGATTTAGAGAAGCCGTCATTATTATTATTATTATTATTATTATTATTATTATTATTTAATACTTATACCCCGCCCATCTGACTGGGCCTCCCCAGCCACTCTGGGCAGCTCCCAACAGAATATTAAAAACACAATAAAACATCAAACATTAAAAACTTCCCTAAACAGGGCTGCCTTCAGATGTCTTCTAAAAGGCAGATAGCTGTTTGTTTCCTTGACATCTGATGGGAGGGTGTTCCACAGGGCGGGCGCCACCACCGAGAAGGCCCTCTGCCTGGTTCTAGTTTCTGACTTGATCCTGGAATGTCTCACTTTTCCTTAAGATGTTCCTATTTTCATCGGATAAATGTTGGAGTGTATGGAGTTATGCGACCCCCGAGCCAAGGAGAAAAGTGACTATACAACTTTTAGAAGACATCTGAAGGCAGCCCTGTATAAAGAAGTTTTTTAATGCTTATTGTTTTTTTAGTTTTTTTATGTATATGTCTTCATATATGTTGGAAACTGCCAAGACTGGCTGTGGTAACCCAGTCAGATAGGCTATTATTATTATTAAATAGGACATCCTTATTTTCATTGGAGAAATATTGAAGCGTATGACAGACACACACAGATAGAAATAGATATACAGATATGTATACACACAGAACTTTCCCCCATTCTGTAAGTTAATGTGTATCTCTAGCAATAATGTCCTCCAAATTTTTGAAGTAGATTTATTCACTTATTTACTGCAAAACCTTCTCTTTAATTGGTTTTTTCTTGTCTTTTTCTTTTCTTACAAGTTCCCCCAGAGACAATTTTCCTTGACTGTTCTGAGCTGAGCGCAGCTTCTTACGGAGTCAGACCCTTTTGTGTTCCGATAACTGGCATTGTTGTTGTTGTTGTTGTTGTTGTTCTTTTCGAAGGCATGCAAATTAGTATGTGCCCACTTCCTTTGCGGTATCTCTTTCACGAGATGTGCTTTGAAGCCCCATTCCCTGACTGTTTAAAAACTAAGGGGAGTGAACAAAGTTTTCATGAAGAAGGAACTCCAAGTCTGTAATTAATGCTAATAATAAAATCAAAGAGTCCCCAGTTCTCTTGACTCCTCGGTGGGAGATTTTCAAAAGCATTCTACAAATATTAGGTAACAAATATTCAGCCAGCCAGATGGAGATAATTGTAGGCATTATTTACTGTCTCTCTCTCTCTTTCACTCCCCCCCCCCCTCAAAGAACCAGGGCTTTTTCAGCTGGAACTCACCAAAACTCAGTTCCAGCACCTCTCAGGTGGGCTCCATTGCCATTATAAGAGAACAAAGGTGAGTTCATTGTGAGTTCTGGCATCTCTCTCTCTCTCTTTTTTTTTTAATAGAAAAACAGCATTGCTGATAGGCCCCAGCTCTATCAGTCTAAGGACCACGCAGTACAACTTCCTCCTTCTAAGGGTGCTCAACCAGATGCTTATAAGAAGGTGGTGGTTCCTCTTCTTTAAATTATGTTTTCTTGATTTTGAAAACATAAACAATAAATACAAGCAAAGAACAGCATTTGTATCCTCAGTTATGTGTTGAGTACATGTATACAAGCACATGTACAACAATGGTAGGATATAAATGTAATCAATTAGAAACGTTTTATTTTCATTATTACAGTGGTACCTCAGGTAAAGAACTTGTTCTGGAGGTCCATTCTTAACTTGAAACTCTTATTAACCTGAGGTACCACTTCAGCTAATGGGGCCTCCTGCCGCCCCGAGATTTCTGTTCTCATCCTGAAGCAAAGTTCTTAACCTGAGGTACTATTTCTGGGTTAGCAGAGTCTGTAACCCTGTAACCTGAAGCGTCTGTAACCCAAGGTACCACTGTATTATTATTATTATTATTATTATTATTATTATTATTATTATTATTTATTTCCCATCCTTCACCAGCAGGACTCTAGACAGGTTACAAGGACCCTAGATTCAGCAAGGAACCTATGGCCCTCCAGACGATGCCAGACTACAACTTCCATCATCCCTGACCATTGGTCATGTTGGCTGGGGTTGATGGAAGATGGATCTCAGCAATATCTGGAGGGTCTCAGGTTCCCAAATGCAGATGCTGGAAATCTGGCCCACTGGAGTGAACCGGCCCATACTTGCTGAATTGTTCTGGTGGTGGTGGTTTACTGCTTACATTATATATCCTACCTTTGTTGCACTCAGGGGATTCCCAGTCAGGCTCCCATCCAACCACTAGCCAGATCTAGACCAGCCTGGGTTAAAATCATAGAACCATAGACTTGGATGGGATCTTTGAGGTCATTTGGTGCTTCCCTTTCCTTGATGCAAGCTCTGCACTGCAACTACTGTACCCCTGACAGGTGTGCCACCCACCTCTGTTTAAATCCCTCCATCCACAGGTGGATGATGGGGGGGGGTAGTCTGCCCCGGGTGCCAGCCCTGGGGGAGGGGGTGACATCGCCATGCCCCCTGGGACACGCACCATGTCCCCTGGGATGCACGCCAGCCACGCCCCCGGAAGTACGCCACTCCCAGTGCCAGAGCAGATAGTTCCACCACTGCTCCAATGATGGAGAGCCCATCACCCCCCACAACCAGTCTTTTCCACTGTTGAACTGCTTCTTCTAACACTTAGCTTCCATGCAATCCCCAATCATTGCTTCTACTCTGACCCTCTGGACCAACAGAGATCAAGTTTGCTCCACGTTTTGCATGATCGTCCACAAAGTTTTTGTATCACATGCCTCCAGAACACACCCTTGGACCAATGTTGTGCTGTTAGGAACATTAGAAGCTGCCGTTGCTACGGTTAGCATATGATTGCCTGCTTTGATGGGCAGAGGCTCTCTGTAGTCAGCGGCAGAGCAAGCCGATTGGGTGCCTGGGGCAGGATGCTCCGCGGGGCCTCCCAAGAGTCTGCCTGCCTCACAGACGATCATTTACCTTCTTTAGAGTCAACATGCTGCCATCTGCCTTATTACAGGGCAGATTCGAGGGTAAACCATATGCAGAACGAGTCTGCCCCTGCGGCTTGATGGAGGTAGAAACTGTCTCTCATGCCTTGTTACACTGCCGTTTCTATGGGGATATACGCCTGGTATTTATTACCCCCGCTATGCAAAAATCTCCAAATGAATCCGAACTTCAATTTCTAAAATCCCTGGTAGAGGACAAGGATCCTGAGATCATGTTAAAGGTAGCCAAATTCTGTGTGATTGCCATAAAACTTAGGGAACAAGCTGTGCTATCATAATGATTAAGGCCTTAAATGATAATTTTAGGTTGTATGTTAGTGACTAAGTTTTAATTTATATACTTTTTAACTGTTGCTATATCTGTATTGTCCCTGATATACCTAATTGCAAATTCAAATGTATCCCTATCGTGTTTTATGACTTCCTTGATATTGTATGTGGGCTGGGACTGGTTTGTGACCGAAATAATAAAATTCATTCATGGCTGCCTCCTCCTACTCAGCTGGCCTACAGCTGGGGGGGGGGGGGAGGCAGTGAGCGGACCGTTTGGGGCAGAGTGGAGCATGCAGGCACCCAAGCCACCATGTCACTCCCAGGAGAGGCACGTGGCTCAGGCATGCCCCACAGTGAGTGCCAGCCAGCATTTTGTCACCCCCCCTAAGTGGTGACACCTGGGGCAGACCACCCCCACCACACACCCCTTCCTCCGCCCCTTCTGTAGTTTCGTACAGGGATCAACAGAGGTGCCAGGGATTTAATCCAAAACCATCTGTATGCAAGACAGATATTCTGCCACTGGACCATAGACCTTCCTCAACTACATAAGCAGCTCAAAACTCACAATTCTAGATCAGAAATACATAATGGCAAAGCACAGGCATGATAAGCACTATTTGCCACTTCCTGTGATTCTCAGGATGGAGGACTGAAGTTGAGCATCTTGCAAAGCACAATAAATGTGTTATAGGTTATGATCAGCTAGATAACAAGTTCTGAACCGATACAAAAACCGAGAACAGAGATTTCACATTCTAAGGCACCAAGTTTCAATGAAATTTATGCATTTATAATGATAATATTATTATTGGCCTAACGCCAGACATAGTCACTTTGAACTTTCTTTTGCCATACAACTATTTTGTGTCATGCACAAATTGGATAATTGCATACACAAGCAACATTTTCACACCCAACCCTGAGCACCCGTTGCCATGCATAATTACCCATTAAGGATGGCTAATCAAATTACTCATGCATATAGAGGTGGTTTGCCAATGCTTTCACACACATAAATGCACACGCTCTACTCCTTTATGTGCATTGTGACATATGGTAGGTATGTGTAAAAATGAGATGGGAGGTCTGTAATTATTGGTGAAAGGGTGGAATTACATATTAAAATGGTGTATTCTGTGCTGTGCTTTTATCGGACAATTTATCAAATTTTAGTTAGACAAATTTTAGACACAGAAGTAAGTCCCACAGTGTTCAATGGGGCTTGAGTATTTCACCTACTGCAAATTAATCCTTACTAAGGATGCAACACAACTTTCTTCTTAGTTTAAGAGGGAACGAATTGTGTGATGTGTCCTCACTATTGTTCACCATCTTGGCTGTGAGTCCTGAAAAAACTACCCCTTGCCTTGCAGGTCCTTTTTTTCCGACTTGCGCTGGGAGGGGAGGGCCCTGACTCCAGCTACAAAATCTGAGGTTGCTGGAAGAAGCCAGAGATCATCTAAAATGCCCTGTAAAAGTGGTAGCCTTTTTCTCATGTGGAGAAGACCTTTGAGAAGTTGGAGGGCAGGTGTCAGCATGGCACTAGTTCAAATAAAACTATGGCATTTTTTATTAGCAAAACAAGAGGCTTCGAATTAGTTCAAGGGCATTGGACTAAATAGATCTTTTGGTTGGGTCATCTGTACTCTTTCATTACCTGCTGGATAGATGTAAAGAGTTGGTAATGGTTTACAATTTTATTGATGTTTTCATTGTTTTATGATTGTAGAATCATAGAGTGGAAGGGATAAAGTGTTGGTGCTGGCCTTTAGAGTCCTAAATGGCCTCGGCCCAGTACAGTGGTACCTCGGGTTACATACACTTCAGGTTACATACTCCGCTAACCCAGAAATAGTGCTTCAGGTTAAGAACTTTGCTTCAGGAAGAGAACAGAAGTCGTGCTCCGGCGGTGCGGTGGCAGTGCGAGGCCCCATTAGCTAAAGTGGTCCTTCAGGTTAAGAACAGTTTCAGGTTAAGTACGGACCTCCAGAATGAATTAAGTACTTAAGCCGAGGTACCACTGTATACCTGAAGGAGCGTCTCCACCCCCATCATTCAGCCCGGACACTGAGGTCCAGCTCCAAGGGCCTTCTGGCAATTCCCTCCCTGCGAGAAGTGAGGTTACAGGGAACCAGGCAGAGGGTCTTTTCGGTAGTGATGCCTGCCTTGTGGAACACCCTCCCATCAGATGTCAAGAAAATAAACAACTATCTGACTTTTAGAAGACATCTGAAGGCAGCCCTATTTAGGGAAGTGTTTAATGTTTGGTGTTTTATTGTGTTTTTAATATTCTGTTGGGAGCCGCCCTGTATGGCTGGGGAAACCCAACTAGACGGGTGGGATATAAATAAATAATTAGTAGTAGTAGTATAGTATCATCATCATCATCATCATCATCATCATCCAGTCCGATCTCCTGCGATGCAGGAATCTCAACAAAAGCATCCAAAACAGATGGCCATCCAACCTCTGCTTAAAGACCTCCAATTAAACAGAATCTTAAATCCTCCGTGACTTGGGAACTTGTTTACCCCCTGCATGCAAAGATAGGCTCTGGCGGATTGAGCGGATGAGACCAATATTGGGTCCAATGGTCAGCTGGTTACTGCATGCGCTGTAAAGGGAAATGAGGGGCAGATGATGTTCAGCAACCTGGATAGGTAGCTCATCCAGGAGTAGGACACCTAGGCAAACTCAGCCCTCCAGATGTTTTGGGACTACAACTCCCATGATCCTTAGCTAACAGGACCAGTGGTCAGGGATGATGGGAGCTGTAGTCCCAAAACATCTGGAGGGCCGAGTTTGCCTATGCCTGTCCTAAACCTTTGTTGCCTTGCAGCTATACTCATTCATGCGAAAGGCCTCGGGAGTAAGCCCCAAGGAATAATCCATACCCACTGATGTGCGGGACATCTTCAGGAGAAGAAAAGGTTAACACAAGAACTACCAACTGTGGAAGAATGGCAGATGAAAATGATGGACTATATGGAGTTGGCTGACCTTACTGGCAGAATCTGTGACCAGAAAGAAGAGGAATATCAAGAAGAGTGGAAGAAATTCAAAGACTATTTGAATAAATACTGTGACATTAAAAATTAGAAATTACTTGAAAGTACCAAATAGGCCTAGGACTAAATTAAGAGTTAGTTAAAGAAAAGTTAAGAAATTTTACTTTAATTGGAATATTGTGTTTTAATAATGATATTAGAAAACTGCTACATTTAAATACAAGAAAATTCAGATGGGAGGGACCAGAGGAAGCCCAAAATATGTTTATGAGGTTAGTAGTTGAAATAACCAATTAATTTGTGTTGTTTAGGTGTTTATTGTCATTCTTTTTTATTTTATTTTTTGTTTATATTTGTGATTTTCTTTCTTTTTTGTTGTAAGGTAAAGGTAAAGGGACCCCTCCAGTCGCGGACCACTCTGGGGCTGAGGCGCTCATCTCGCTTTATTGGCCGAGGGAGCCGGCCGAGGGAGCTTCCGGGTCATGTGGCCAGCATGACTAAGCTGCTTCTGGCGAACCAGAGCAGTGCACGGAAACGCCGTTTACCTTCCCGCCAGAGCGGTACCTATTTATCTACTTGCACTTGACGTGCTTTCGAACTGCTAGGTTGGCAGGAGCAGGGACCAAGCAACAGGAACTCACCTCGTCACGGGGATTCGAACCGTCAACCTTCTGATTGGCACGCCCTAGGCTCAGCGGTTTAACCCACATGTGTTATATTTGTAAGAAACTTAATAAAATCTATTTATTAAAAAAGGGGGGGGGAAAGGAGAAGAAAAGGTTAATGAGTAAACCCTACACAAATCTGGAGTCCTGCAGCCAAGCGGTTGCCAAACATATTTCTCTGCTTTTCTTTGGACCGCATCGGCTAACGCAGCACACTGGTTATGAGTTACTGGTCTCTGCAGCACCAGCAGGCGCTGTGATTCTCCAGCAGTTGGACTTCACCCTGGAGGAGTACTCCATTGTCTCTCGAGACAAACAGATGCCAGTGTGCCTGCCCTTCTTAAATCTCAGCTCACCTGTAAGCTCCTTTGGAGCCGCACTGGTTTCTTTAGATGGCTCCCACTTTTCTTCCTCGCTGCTATTGTCTGCATTCTATATTTTCCCTTTCACTGTGAATTGAATCATACGAAGGGCAGTGTGTAAATGAATCAACTAAATAAAGAAATGCAATGATTTCTGCAAATTCGAATTAGTTCTGTGATTGAAATTTCCAAAGACAAGACCAAGAGGAGCGTTTGTGAGTAGGGGAAGAAGGATGCTGTTGTTTTGCAAGGAGCTTTAAATGTCAAAATTGGAGCTCTAGGTTGAAGTGATGGCATCGAAATCAACTCTTTCTGTGTGTTTTGTAGGAAATGAGCAGCTTGAGTGTATGCTGACAGATTTGTTGTGTTTTCCTATATCCTTTGCAAAAACAAGATCCCTGTGAAACAGAAACTAAAAAAGAAGAACTCTTCAATAGTATTATACTCTCAAGCAAATGAAAGTAAAGAAACATATGGCTCATTTACACATGCTTTAGGGATTCATTCTTTATGTACACTTATATGAAATTATCTGACTATCACCTCTTGGTCAAGAAGTTAGCTGTGCACCAAATTTAAACTTCTCTTAATGTTGTGATGCAGTTCTGTTTTCAGCAGATTAAACATGCATTTTCAGAGAAGCTCCTCACACACCAAAGTTCACATGTAGACTGAAGGGGGAACAAAGGCTTGGATACTGTGCCTAGTTCCTCTGGGGGGAGGACATAGGGGGAAGTGGACATAGCTAAGCCTGGCAGGACTGTTCACTCTATGGTATTAACCCCGTTCACACATTAAGACTTAAGTATTTGTTTATATGAGGCTGGTTATCCTACAAAGCAGCTAATCTACATGCATACATTATTTCAAAAAGCATCTTAATAATAATAATAAAATAATAATAATAATAATAATAAAATAATAATAATAATAAAATAATAATAATAATAAAATAATAATAATAATAATAATAATAATAATAATAATAATAATAATGTGTGCCTATCAAGGGACGCAGGTGGCGCTGTGGGTTAAAGCCTCAGCGCCTAGGGCTTGCCGATCGAAAGGTCGGCGGTTCGAATCCCTGCGGCGGGGTGCGCTCCCGCTGCTCGGTTCCAGCGCCTGCCAACCTAGCAGTTCAAAAGCACCTCCGGGTGCAAGTAGATAAATAGGGACCGCTTACCAGCGGGAAGGTAAACGGCGTTTCCGTGTGCGGCTCTGGCTCGCCAGAGCAGCGATGTCACGCTGGCCACGTGACCCGGAAGTGTCTCCGGACAGCGCTGGCCCCTGGCCTCTTAAGTGAGATGGGCGCACAACCCCAGAGTCTGTCAAGACTGGCCCGTACGGGCAGGGGTACCTTTACCTTTACCTTTATCAAGGCAGACATCCCAATTTCCACCTCTGTGACTTAGGACAAATATATCGTGCTCCCCATGGAATCAGCTGGTTGCCTAACAAGGGTTGTCTGAACCTCTTTAATGAGGTGCAGTTTGTTAGGGATTAAGTGTCAATTACCCTTGAAAGCCTGTGTTAATACTTCAGCTGACATTGGGTGGCAGACCTGCTGCTCAGGGATAAGCCCCGGGTATGAACAAACCATTGGAATTAAATCCTCAGCTACTTAAAATCGAGGGCCTCTCTTTTGAGACAAAGACAAAAACAGGCTGTTGTTTAGATATCGGCACTGGATAATTCCCATTTCCTTCCACTCCAAATGCATGTGAATGTCCCCTTGCTATTAATATTCATTAGTCGCTTTCAGCCATTCTCAGAGAGTGCATTGGAGGTCTGCGTTCATTAACATGCTAATTGGGCAGTCCCTCCCAGTGGAGTTTCTAAGACTAACAGTAAACAGACCTGGTTAGCTCTACAGTCTTCCATTCTTTACAAGCCACACATTATTCTGCAGAGATGAACCAAGTCATGTCCTCCCTGAATCTATCCCGTGGGGTGGCTTCTAGTTTCTCCTCTGCATTATACACAAAAGATCCACAAATCCAGAGCTGTCTTAAGCAAATTTGGCGCTGTGGTGCAAAACTCCCCCATTTCCCAGAGGGTTTGTTAGGGAAGATGGCACTGCTGGCGGGGCTGGAGGAGGCGGACAGCCGCTGAAGGGCGGCTCCTTTGGCGGGGAAAAGGCAGAGGCTGGACGCGGAGCCTCCCGACTCAGCTGGCCACTTCATGTCACAGTGGCCATGGCAGATGGAGGCTGGGTTTCCCTAGCCACTCTGGGCGGCTCCCAACAGAATATTAACATGATAAAACATCAAACTTTAAAAACCTCCCTAAACAGAGCTGCCTTCAGATGTCTTCTAAAAGTCAGATAGTTTTTATTTCCTTGACATCTGCTGGGAGGGTGTTCCACAGGGTGGGTGCCACTACCGAGAAGGCCCTCTGCCTGGTTCCCTGTAACTTGGCTCCTCACAGTGAGAGAAGCGCCAGAAGGCCCTCGGAACTGGATCTCAGTGTCCGGGATGAACGATAGGGGTGGAGACGCTCCTTCAGGTATACTGAGCCGAGGCCGTTGAGGGCTTTAAAGGTCAGCACCAACACTTTGAATTGTGCTCAGAAACATACTGGGAGCCAATGTAGGTCTTTCAAGACCGGTGTTATGTAGTCTCCATGGCCACTCCCAGTCACCAGTCTAGCTGTCGCATTCTGGATTAGTTGTAGTATCCCGGTCACCTTCAAAGGTAGCTCCACGTAGAGCGCATTGCGGTAGTCAAAGCAGGAGATAACTAGAACATGCACCACTCTGGTGAGACAGTCTGCAAGCAGTTCTCAGCCTGCGTAACATATGGAGCTGGTAGACAGCTGCGCTGGACATAGAATTTAACTGCACCTCCATTGACAGCTGTGAGTCCAAAATGACTCCCAGGCTGCACGCCTGGTCCTTCAGGTTTTGGCCACATCTCCCTTTCCATCACACGTGACACATGCTATGGGGATGCCATGACGCTGAGTCTTTCAGCTATTTTCACACAATTATATTGGATCAGAGTTTGATAAAGCCTCGTGTATGTATGCACCACAGAACAGTTAGTCATTAGGAGAAACATATCAACTGGAAGAGCAGTTCAACAAGGCAAGCAAAGACTTAGTTAGATGGGTGGTAGGCTCTCTCTCACTGGAGCACTTCCATCATAGGCTACACCAGGGGTCAGCAGACTTTTTCAGACAGGGGCTGGTCCTCCATCCCTCAGACCTTGTGGGGGGCCAGACTATATTTTGAAGAAGGAAAAAAAAAAATGAACGAATTCCTATGCCCCACAAATAACCCAGAGATGCATTTTCAATAAAAGGACACATTCTACTCATGTAAAAGCACGCTGATTCCCGGACCATCTGAGGGCCAGATTTAGAAGGCGATTGGGCCAGATCTGGCCCCCAGGCCTTAGTTTGCCTACCCATGGGCTACACAGTCACTTGGAGATGCTGTGCCTGTGCACTGTATTTTTCGCTCCATAAGACGCACCTAGTTTTAGAGGAGGAGAACAAGAAAAAAAATATTCTCTCCCTCTCTGCGCAGCGCCTCTCCAGCAAAGCGGGAGGAGAAATGGAAGGGGCTCCGTTTCACCTCCCGCTTTCCTGAAGGGGTGCTGCACAGCTTTCCCTCTCTGCGCAGCACCTCTTCAGCACTGAAGAGGCGCTGTGCAGAGACGGAAAGCTGTGCAGCGCCTCTCCAGCGAAGCAAAGTCAGAACAGCAAGAGGGATCGCTGTGCAGCGAAAGCAGAGATCCCTCTTGCTGTTCTGGCTTCTGCGATAGCCATGCCAAGCCTCTTCAGGGCAGGGGAAGTGTTCCTCCCTCAGGAGAGCCAGAGGGATCAGTGTGCACCGATCCCTCTCACTCTTCTGGCTTCAGCGAAAGCAACGAAAAGCCTCTGGAGCGCAGCAAGAGGAGCGCTCCTCCCGCTGCGCTCCGGAGGCTTTGTGTGGCTATCCCTGAAGCCAGGAGAGCGAGAGAGATTGGTGCGCAGCCTGCATTCGCTCCATAAGATGCACACACATTTCCCCTTACTTTTTAGGAGGGGGAAAGTGCGTCTTATAGACCGAAAAATATGGTATTTCCTTTATTGAGCAGGGAGGCTGGCCAGAAGTCGTCCCGCCCAACACTCTGTTCAGATGTTGTTGTGCAAGTGCAGTAGAATCCCAAATGAACTTTGATTCTATTATTCTACGCATACATACCATTCCGCTGTATTTCCCTAGATCGTGTCATCATATATTGCACTACGATAGAGCTGTTGTAATAGTTAGACCTCAAAACCGAGAGGAAAGTTCCCTTTGCAATCCAAAATCCTTCGAGTCTAAAGGACATATTTTATGGCTGACCCATAGACATTTCAGAAATGTCCTTCGAGAAATCTGAACTCCTCATATTCGTGCCATTTCCACCTCCCTTTTTCCCTCTCCTTGTGAAGAATGCAATTTAAATTTGACATGTAAAATTGATCTTAAACAGCTGAGTCTGACATTCACAGTCATTTCATTTTTAAAAAGAGAAGAGGAGGAGGAGGAGGAAGTAAATTTGGCTCCTAAGCAACCCATGGCAGTCGTTCAGCAGCAATGCAATTCCAAGCAATAAACTACTATGGGGCAGTGGGGAGAGTAAATAAAAAATCCAGTCAGGGTGATCATTAGCCATAGTCAACAGAAATATTTGATTCCGAGAGTGCTGCTACCAGAAAGCTACTCGAAATGTCCTTCAAACAGCAAGACGACAGATTCAAGGGGATATGAAACAGAAAACTAAGATGGGGTCTGACTTTGATACTTGCTTAGTGTGATAGAGTAATTTACTCTCCGTATAGAGGGTATAAGGGAAAAGGATGAGGGGGAGAAAGGGAAGCAGTAATGTGTCACCTTATCAAAATAAGGTACCTGTCATTTCTGAAATACTGTTAAAACTATGATAGATGTTCCTAGTCAAGAAGGGGAAATGTTTTTGCCCCAATGAAAGCAGGTCATTTTGAAAAGAAAGGGTTACAATAAGACCACATTTTTGGACTGAATATAGGTGAGGACAACGAAGAAAACCAGTGATGGTTTTATTTGCAGAAAGGGCCATGCGATTCTTCTTGCCTGTTGTCTTTCAGTGGGGAATCCCATAAGCGTTATTCACATGTTATATTCAACAAATGTACAATCTGAGTACCCATATACTGAAATAGGTATAATAAATAATAATAATAATAATAATAATTTATTATTTATACCCTGTCCATGTCCCCAGCCACTCTGAGCAGCTCCCAACGGAATATTAAAAACACAATAAAACATCAAACATTAAAAACTTCCCTAAACAGGACTGCCTTCAGACGTCTTCTAAAGGTTGTGTAGTTACTTATCTCCTTGACATCTGATGGGAGGGCATTCCACAGGGCGGGCACCACTACCGAGAAGGCCCTCTGCCTGGTTCCCTCTAACTTCACTTCTCGCAGTGAGAGAACTGCCAAAAGGCTCTCGGAGCTGGACCTCAGTGTCTGGGCAAAACAATGGGGGTGGAGATACTCCTTTCAGTTTATTATTTCAGTTTATTATCAGACTAGTGAGCATGCTCAGTCTTCATCAGGCTGCTTTGAGGGGACATTTGAGCAAAGTTTTCAACAGGCATGCAGACAACACTGATTTATTGGGAGGGGGAGACCTCTATATTGTCATGATCTGTTTCATTGTTCCAACTGTGTTTTCATCAGTAAATGTGCTGCTCATCAGGCGTGGAAGAGTCTGATAGACAAGACCTACCTAATTTACTCCCCGTCTGCTTGACATCTCAGCAGGAGAGAAACACTGTGCTTTGGCGACAGACAAGGCGACCAGCCCTGATCTAGTCAGAGTGTAACAATGTTGACATGAACTCTTTGGTGCTTTACAAAGCCAAGCCTATTTTTATTTCCCCAACTTAAATAAACTCCATTTTTTTAGAAGAAAGAAGAAGAAGAAGAAGAAGAAGAAGAAGAAGAAGAAGAAGAAGAAGAAGAAGAAACAGGAGGCTTGGATAGCCTAGAACTTGCATTTCAATTGTTCTCTATGCTTCCCTTACCGGCACTTGAAGAATCTATACCAAGGATGAGAAACTAGCTGTTAAAGCGCTTCAACATCCACCAGCCCCATCCATCACCATCAGTGGTCAGGAATGGTGGTACTGGTAGCCCAGTGTTGGGGACTGGTCGGATGAGGTGGTTTGTGGGGGGGAAGGGCAAGATGCTTCTGAAGAGGCGGCAGATCAAGATAGCATGGACTGAAGTTCATGGTGGTGGGAGACAGGACACACGCTAGAAGAAGAAAAGAGCTGGTAAATAATAGGAGGAGGGGGACAGGAGCAAGCTAGCAGAGACACTAGTCCTGAACAGAGACAGAAGTCAGATGCAACAGAGACAGTTGATACTATGTCCCTTGAGAACCTGATCCCCCTCTGTGGCGCTTGCCCTCCTAGGTGTATGGCATCATACTGGGTTCATAAGGAAAGGGTTAACTAATTGTAAAATGACTAACCAATGGGAACCCAAGGGGAGGAGTTAGGGTTAGAGTTAGGGTGGTTGGACTTCCGGTCGGCGCCAGCGATTAATGGCGGACTTTTCCCGGAGCTCCGGGAGAAGCCTGCTCCGCGGGTTCGGGTCCTACCGCTACGGCGAAGCAGGGACCCTTAAAAATTACAGGTGCAGAAGCCTGTAAACAAGGAGGCTCGGCGGGTACCATTACGACCCCTCCGAACTGCGAAAGAGCCTTTTTAAAGGCTCCGGAACGGTGTCGGGGGGAGCACGGTGCTGAGAGCCGCTACCCAGCCTGTGGAGCGAAGCCGCATCGCCATTATCGGAGAGCGCAGATTTCTTCCGGCAAATTGATTCTGAAAGCATCTACTCGTGAGTAGGATTAAAAGCTTAATTGGACTTTAAAGAGTAAAGATTTAAAGATTTAAATTGGAGCATAAAGTTTAAAAGATTGGCCACCGCGGGAAAGGTACAAAAGGGAAGTCTGCCTTACCGCATTGTAGAAAGAAGAAAGCAAAGAGACTTTTAAACTGAAACCTTTTGAGGATTACATTTGAACAACAAATCCATTGCCTAAAAGCAAGATACCCCCTCACTTAGCGGGCAGGAGCGGTGAGGGAGAACTGTCATTGAAACTAATTAACATGCATGAAAGGGAAGAATTGAATTCTACCCACTGTCTTTTATATCCTGGGAACGGACTGCTCTGTAAGAAGGGATAAAGAATCTTGAACTGTTAAAAAAGTGAGCCTTGAAACAACTGGGAAAGATACACTGTTGAGGACTTTACCTGGACTGTTACATATTTGTAACTATTTAAGAAAAAAGTGCTGGAACTGGGGACTTTCTCTGTTTTAGAAGAGATGGGGGGAATTTTGAAACAATATATCTTTTGTAAGAACTGTGAACTGTGAATGCAAGTTGGGAATTCCCCCCTCTAGAGGAGACTTTGTTACATTGTGAGGAACAATTAAGCAACTAGAAGCTGAGCCACTGGAAATTTACTAGTAAAAACAAACCCAGGAGTGTGGGACTGACCTTGGCCTGGCTGATAGTGGCATGGCAGATGGCAAAGGAAAGATAGACCAGGCTCAGGAGAAAAACCTCAGATCCGGCAAAACTTACAGTACTACACAGCCAAGAAGGGCCTCAGTGACAGGAACAGCTGCGGCCTCGCAAATAAAATCTAAAGTTATGTCTACAGAAGATGCTCTGATGAAAGCTCTTGGAAAAATAAATGAATCACTGGAACTTTTAACAAAGCAAGGGACTGACACAAGCAAACAAGTAGCTGAGATCTCAAAAAAATTAGATTTGAATACTTCCAGTTTAAAAGAATTGGGAACTCAAGTTACTGCTAATGCTCAGAATATTGGGAGACTCCTAGAGGAATCAGCCACTACACGAAAGATTGCTGAGGACGCAAATGAGATTGCAACTGAAATTCAGGGAAAAATACCACCGGTTGTAAAGAAACTGGCGGACCATGATTTATCCTTTGCCATGATATATCTTCAGAGGAGGGATCGTAACTTAAGATTGAGATTTGTCCCAGAAAGCGAACAGGACAACCTGGTGGATTTTATCACAAAAGAATTCTATGACTTTTGGCAAGAAGGCCTGCAGGGGGAGGAGATCAAGATTGTGAGTGCATTTAGACTTGGAATAAGACAAAAAAAAGAACAAACCAAGAGACTGATTACTTTGGGATCGAAGGAAGAAAGAGATAAAATTTTAAACCTGCACTATCAAAATACACTGCAAATTGAGGATTCTTTCATGGAGATCTTCAAAGACATCCCAAAGCCCATTCTAGATGCAAGAGAGGATTACAAAGATCTGGTTGTACTACTGAAAAAAAGCAGAATCTTCTTCAGGTGGGAATTCCCCCAAGGCCTATCTTTCAAATACAGAGGAAAGAAAGTTAGAATAAAGACACCGAGTGATAAAGATAAATTTTTGAGAGATCATGAAGAAGATTTAGTGAAGGAAGCAGAACTTGGAGAAGAGCCAACAATATCAGGAAAAGGAATACTGAACTTGGCAAATTTATCGTTCGGACTACAGCCACCAACAGATGAAGAGCAACAATCGGGAGCAGTAGGAGGAGTAAGTAAATAATCCCATCATGGCCCTGCGACTATTGAGCTGGAATTGTAATGGCCTGAATATTCCTCGGAAGAGGAAGAACGTATTTCATATTTTACAGAAAGAACAATTGGACTTGATTTGCCTGCAAGAGACACATGTGACAAGAGCACATAGAAAACTACTTATTAATAAAAAATTAGGACATGAATTTATTTCATCGGACAGAGTCAAAAAAAGAGGAGTGGTTATATATGCAAAGGATAGATTGATGCCGAAACAAATATTTAAAGATGAACAAGGAAGATATCTGGCAATTGAAATTCAAGTACAAGGCTAGAAATTTTTGATTTTAGGAATCTATGCACCAAATGAAGGCAAATCTGAATTCTTTAAAAAGCTACATGAGATTTTGCTGGATTACATGGACTTAAATATAATTTTGATGGGAGATGTCAGAGCCACCCTGGGTCCCAGCTCACAAGAGACCAAAGTCCAGTCCAAGTTATATACAAAAGGTTTTATTGAAGATCATTGTCGTCATTACATCCAAACTCCGTGGCTCCACATCTGTCACCCTTAGATGTTAGAAGTCCCCTCTGAGTCCGTCCCTCCCCTGCACCAATTTAAGAGGCTTGTGCTGCTCCACCTTCTCCTCTCCTTCCTTTTCCGCAGGGTCTTCCTGCCCCCCTGTGTTCCCTCTTTCCGGGACTCCCCAGAGGCTGAGTCTTCTCCTGCCTGCTGCCCCCTCCTTCGTGCTTTAGCACCAGGCTCCTCCCCAGAGCTCTCCCCACTTCCGCGCGCCTCCACATTTGAACTTGGCGCGCGTACGTTGCTCCTGACCTTCCTTTCAACAGCCACACTGCTCCCGGTACTGCTTTCCGCCCCTTCCGGCAGGACGTCTTGCCCCGATCTCCTTCCCCCCTCTGCTCCTTGTTTTGTTCCTCCCGACACACTGGTAACTCCACCCTCTTCACTCCGTTCCGGTGGAGAAGCAGGTCTCGATCTCCAACTCCCACTGGCGGTTCCCCCTACGTTCCCCTGCTCCTGACTGCTTCCCCCTTGGGCTCCCCTTGGCTTGACCAGGGGGGCTCCCTTTTGGGAATCCTCCGATTCACTGGACGGACTCATGGACCATCTCGGGTCATTGTCGTCCTCTTCCTCGTCAGGCTGGAATCCTTCTCCCTCACTCTCGGTCTCCTCCCTCCTCTGCGCCTCTCTCCCTGAACCCCTGACATCCATCCCCCCCTCGAAGCCCCCCCTTCCCCCCTCCCCCCCATCGGGTGCGGGTTGTGGGAACTGCAGCTCCTCGGAGGTAGATGCAGGATACAGTTCGGCTACGTCCATGACCTCTGCTGGCAGCTCGGTGTACGTGTGTTCGAATTCGGGTTCTTCACCCAAAATGTTCGCAGTTCCCTCTTCCATTGCTACTTCGTCTGGTGCTGCCGGCCAAGGCCCCTTCAGCCATTTCTTGCGCCAGGCTTCCTCTGGTTGCTCATCCCACCAATAAGAGGGCTCTGTGTCCACCCCCGAACACGATCCCCTGGGCGAGTTTGAGTTCGGCGTTCTTTCCTCGGCTGAAGAAAAGCCGTGGAAAGTGCTGCCTGAACATGTGGGGGTAAAGAGCCAGTCATCGAAGTACTCGGCTGGCATGGGTCTATGTGGGAAAAGGGCATGGAACTCGTCCTTTAAAAGAGGTTCGTCTAAAGCGTAGTCCGGCACCCACCCACTGGCACTGACTGGTGTACCCTCTCTGACTAGAAAGTATTCTATTCCCTCTTCCCCCCATCTCGAGTCCAGGATCTCTGTGACCTCGTTGAGTGGTTCGACCCTAGGCGATCCCTCCCTCCTAGGTGACTCTGTGCGTGGCTGCGGTACTGTTTCAGACTCCTGAAACCTGTGCGGGGCCTTGTAGGGAGTGAGCACCGACCTATGAAAAACCGGGTGGACTCTGGAACCTTCGGGGAGGGCCAGTCGAAAAGCCACGGGGTTGATCTTAGCCTCCACCTGGTATGGTCCTAGCTGCCTGTGCCCTAGCTTCTTCTTGGCCAACGACTTGGTTGGCATCGCCTGGGCCGCTAACCACACCCAGTCCCCCACCTGGATGTCCTCTCCCACTCTTCTGCCTTTGTCTGCCTGCACCTTATATGCTTGTTTGGCTAGCTCCAAATGTCTCCGCAGCTCCTCGTGCACCTCTTGTAGTTCTGCCGCGAACTGGTCGGCCTCTTGCGGCTCCCCCTCTCTTGGTGCTACGAACCCCGGGAAGGTCCTGGGATGACGTCCATTGTTCGCGAAGAACGGCGTCACCCCCGTCGACGCATGCTTCGTGTTGTTGTAGGCAAACTCCGCCATCGGTAGGTAGTCCACCCAAGCTGTGGGTCGCTGATTTGCATAACATCTCAGGTACTGCTGCATGATCGCGTTGACCCTCTCGGCCTGGCCGTTGGTTTGTGGATGTCTTGCCGACGCTAGGTTGATCTTGACGCGCAGGATACCTAGGAGCTTCTGCCAAAAATTGGAAATAAACTGGCGCCCCCTGTCGGACAGGATGGCCCGCGGCAGCCCATGCGCCCGGAACACGTGGTCGATGAAGAGCTTGGCGGTCTGTTCCGCCGTCGCCACCTTCGCGCAGGGAATGAAGTGCGCCATCTTGGTGAACAAGTCCACCACCACCAGTACCGCCGTCTTGCCTCTGGAACTGGGCAGGTCAGTGACGAAGTCCAGCGCCACCCTCTCCCACGGTTGCTGTGGTGTTTCCAGTGGTTCCAGCAAGCCCGCCGGCTTCTGGTGTACTGGCTTGGACCTCTGACACGTGTCACATCTGGCGACGTACTCCGCTACTTCTCCTCGCATCTGGGGCCACCAAAAGTCCCTGGCCACCAGTTCTATTGTCTTCTCCCTGCCGAAATGGCCCGCACTGGGAGCGTCGTGCAACTGCTGCAGAACCTTTGCTCGGAGCTCGTCGCTCGGCACGTAGAGGGCACCCTTGTGAGTTAACAGTCCGTCGCGTAACTGGAACTCATCGTCTCTCAGCGAACCCCTACGCAGCTCCTCTATTTTGGATTGTGCAAACTGATCTACCTGCAACGCGCGTCGCACTGCGTCCAGGTCGACAGCGATGGCAGCGCACGCCCACGCCTGCGGTGCAAAAATGTGCCTGGCTGCTATTGGCGCCGCTTCCTCAAGATATTGCGGTTTCCTGGAGAGCGCATCGGCTATAACGTTGGAGTCCCCTGGGACGTACTCTATCCTGAAGTCGAAATCCGCGAAGAACTCTGCCCAGCGCATGTGTCTTTGGCTCTGGAGTTTCGCCGTGCGCCAATACTCTAAATTCTTGTGATCCGTGCGGACCTGCACTGTGTGCTTGGCTCCAATGAGGAAATGTCGCCACGCTTTGAACGCTGCGTGAATGGCTAACAGCTCCCTGTCCCATATGGTGTAGTTTTGCTCCGCTTTGCTGAGCTTTCTGGAGTAAAAGGCACCGGGTCTCCAGTTTCCATGTGGATCTTCTTGCAGGAGTACGGCTCCAACCGCTCTGTCTGACGCGTCGGTCTCTACTCGTATGGGCTTGCCTGGATTCACGTGCAGCAGCTGCTCCTCGGAGGCGAAAAGGCTTTTAAGCTTCTGAAAAGAGCGCTCCGCCTGTTCCGTCCACACGAACCTCTTTTTCTTGGAACTGAGAGTGTCCGTGATCGCTGCCGTCTCCTTTGCAAAACCTCTGATGAATTTGCGGTAGAAGTTGGCGAAGCCGATGAATCTTTGGACTTCCTTCCGATTGCGAGGGCTCTTCCAGTCCAACACCGCGCGGACCTTGGCGCTGTCCATGGCCAGCCCCTTGTCGGACAGCTTGTAGCCTAGGAAATCCACGTCCGTCACATCAAACTGGCACTTCTCTAACTTGGCGTAGAGCTTGTTCTCCCGTAGTCTCTGCAGGACTTCCTTTACGTCCTTCTCATGGGCCTCCTCCGTTTCCGAAAAGATCAGGATGTCGTCGAGGAAACACACGCATTTCTTGTATAGAAGTCCCGCTAGCACGTGATGCATAAATGCTTGAAAGACGTGAGATCCATTTTGGAGACCAAATGGCATCACTCTGTATTCGTACGTGCCCAGAGGCGTGAACATGGCCGTCTTCCACTCATCGCCCTCCCGGATGCGTATGAGGTTATACGCTCCACGCAGATCCAATTTGGTGAAGATCTTCCCCTTCCTTACGGTTGCCAGGAGATCATCTATCTTGGGCATGGGGAAGGCCTTGGGTTTGGTCTTACTGTTTATGAATCGATAGTCCACAATGAGTCTTTTTTGGGGCGTGTCCTTTTTCTTTACAAAGAAAACAGGACTGCCCCCCACCGCTTTCGATTCTCGGATGAATCCGCGCTTCAAATTGTGCTCTATGAACTCCCTGAGTTCTTGCATCTCGTCCTCAGACATGGAATACAGCTTTGCAGTCGGCAACTGCGCCCCTGGCACCAGGTCGATGGCACAATCATAAGGCCTGTGGGGCGGCAACTGGTCAGCTTCCTTCTCGCAGAAAACCTCCAGGAACCCCTCGTACTTGCGGGGTACTGCCTGCACCATGCCAAGTTGCAACTGCTGCTCAGCTCCCTCCTCCTGGCTGGACTGGATGCAATGTTGAGCACAGTACGATGAGCAAAAGGTGATCTGCCGTTGGTACCACGCTACAGCAGGACTGTGTCTCTCCAGCCAACTCATGCCTAATACTATAGGCGTGTCTGAAAGGCGGGTGACATTGAAGCTGATGACTTCTCGATGATTTCCAATCCTCATCACCATGGGAGGCGTCTGTTGCACAACTTGTCCTCCTAGCAATTTCCTGCCATCCACCGTGACTACGTTCAGAGGTGTTGTCGCTGGCAGAAGCGCTATGCGATGCTGCTTGACAAAGTGCGTCCCCACAAAATCTGCGTTGCTCCCAGAATCAATCGTGATGGGGACTTCCAGGGTGGTTCCATTCGGCAACTGAAGTGTTGCAGTGAGCTGCACCGCTGGCTTGGGTGGTAAAGGGTCTGTGCGTTGCAAAAGCGCTGGGGACTGCTCTACAGATTCGCCTGGCTGAGCCCCAGCAGCTCTGCTTCCAGCCAGGCACTGTCGTTTCCCTGAGGTTGCTCTGCTTGCTTCATTTCTGCTGCAACAGTTGCTAAAGCTGCAGTGTGTTTCTGCCGCCTCTGGGGACACTCTTTCGCCATGTGCTGTGCACTGTCGCAAATGTAACACTTCCTGGTCCCTCTAGGAGGCTGTGCCTTTACTGCACCGGAAGCTGGGGCTCTGGCTGTTGCTTGAGCCTTAGCACCACCAAGTTCCATGGGCTCCTCCCCCTGCCTTCCCAGTGGCGAAGGATGTGACTGACTGAACTCCCTGGGGATGAAAGAAGACGTCCTCGCTGGTGGACGCACCTGACGTTCTTCCTCAGTGTGCCAAGGACGTCCCTCGTGCCTTATCCCAATCGCCAAAGCCCTCTGCACAAGCTCCTCCAGGGTCTGGGGTCTGTCTCCCCTGGCAAGTTCATCCTTAATGGGACCGCTGAGCCCCTCCCAGAACAAATCCCTCACAGGTGCACAATCCTTCTCCCAGCTTAGCGCAGTCAGTAAAGCAAAAAATCTGGAATGGTACTGACGCACAGTGGCTTTGCCTTGCCGCAATCCAAAAATTTCCCTGCGTGCAAGATCCACATCTACAGTTGACTGGAAGCAGGCATCCATTGCTTTAATGAATTCATCTGCATCGCGGCGGGCAGGGCCATCTTCACGCCACAAATTGCGCAACCAGTCTCTGGCCGGCCCATGCAAGTGAGAAACAATAAACCCCACTTTCTCCTCCTCATCTTTAAAGTCATGACGAAGCAAGTGCAATGCATACAAAACGTCTGCTCTGAAACTGGGGTAGTGCTTCAGGTTCCCATCGAAGTGGGTGACTAGCCTGCCCCCCCTCCGTCCAAGTCCAATCCCTTCTGATCTGGACCCTGGGAACCCTTCCCTGCTTGCACGTTCCCACCTGGTTTGCAGGTCCTGGCAGCGCTTCTCCATTTCGTCATGCTTCTTCTGAGACGCAAGGACTGCAGCAGTGAGTTCGGAAACTGTAGTTCGCAGAGCTGTCAACTGCTCCTCCGCACTCATGGCTGTCACCGTTCGTGAGCTTTGCAAAAAAAAATTTTTGCGTTCTTTGGAGGGGACTTACTGTCAGAGCCACCCTGGGTCCCAGCTCACAAGAGACCAAAGTCCAGTCCAAGTTATATACAAAAGGTTTTATTGAAGATCATTGTCGTCATTACATCCAAACTCCGTGGCTCCACATCTGTCACCCTTAGATGTTAGAAGTCCCCTCTGAGTCCGTCCCTCCCCTGCACCAATTTAAGAGGCTTGTGCTGCTCCACCTTCTCCTCTCCTTCCTTTTCCGCAGGGTCTTCCTGCCCCCCTGTGTTCCCTCTTTCCGGGACTCCCCAGAGGCTGAGTCTTCTCCTGCCTGCTGCCCCCTCCTTCGTGCTTTAGCACCAGGCTCCTCCCCAGAGCTCTCCCCACTTCCGCGCGCCTCCACATTTGAACTTGGCGCGCGTACGTTGCTCCTGACCTTCCTTTCAACAGCCACACTGCTCCCGGTACTGCTTTCCGCCCCTTCCGGCAGGACGTCTTGCCCCGATCTCCTTCCCCCCTCTGCTCCTTGTTT
The DNA here is from genome assembly GCF_951804945.1 of Podarcis cretensis. Classification (NCBI taxonomy): domain Eukaryota; kingdom Metazoa; phylum Chordata; class Lepidosauria; order Squamata; family Lacertidae; genus Podarcis; species Podarcis cretensis. The sequence continues at coordinate 126,004,808 of NC_137170.1, forward strand.
TGTTCCTCCCGACACACTGGTAACTCCACCCTCTTCACTCCGTTCCGGTGGAGAAGCAGGTCTCGATCTCCAACTCCCACTGGCGGTTCCCCCTACGTTCCCCTGCTCCTGACTGCTTCCCCCTTGGGCTCCCCTTGGCTTGACCAGGGGGGCTCCCTTTTGGGAATCCTCCGATTCACTGGACGGACTCATGGACCATCTCGGGTCATTGTCGTCCTCTTCCTCGTCAGGCTGGAATCCTTCTCCCTCACTCTCGGTCTCCTCCCTCCTCTGCGCCTCTCTCCCTGAACCCCTGACAGGAGATATGAATGGAGTTGTTTCTACAAATATGGATAAAGCACAAAGACAAGTAATTTCTAAAGATGGAAGGTTACCAAAAACATTTTTTGAAATGACTGACAATATGGATTTAGTTGACATTTGGAGACTAAAAAATCCTCTGGAAAGAGAAGGAACCTTTTTTTCTGAAGCCAAAATGACCTGGACTAGAATTGACCAAATATGGGTTACTAGAGGACTGGCATCAAAGATAAAAAAAAAAGTGGAAATCTGCCCAAAGACTTGCTCCGACCATAATGCCATGAAGATGGAGATGAATCAAACAACAGCTGGCACATTCAGATGGAGGATGAATGACTCATTATTTAGAGATAAAGAATTTTGTAAAAAGGCCCAAAAAACACTAAGAGACTATTTTGAAATCAACATGAGGATAAATGTGGATAAAAGAGTAATCTGGGATGCAAGCAAAGCGGTCATGAGAGGTTTCTTGATACAACAGAATGCAATAAAGAAGAAAAGCCAAAACGAGAAAAAAGATAAGATCTTAGGAAAAATTAAAGAAGGAGAAAAGAAATTGAGATCAAAACCAAAGTCTCAGGAGATTTTGAGAGAAATTAAATTATATCAAATTCAATACATGGAATTGATGAACCAAGAAATAGAATGGAAAATTAAACAAATGAAACAGAAAACGTTTGAATATGCTGATAAATGCGGGAAATTTTTGGCTTGGCAATTGAAGAAGAGACAAAAACTAAATACAGTGACAAATTTAGAAGTGGGTGGAAAGAACATTAACAATCCAACTGAAATCAGAAGCTGCTTCCAGAGATACTTTAAACAATTATATGCACAAGGGCCAGAAAAAGAGATTGATATAGAACAATTCTTGAAGAAAAATGGGATGAAGGAAATCTCATGTCAAGACAAAGTGCTTCTGAATCAGAAAATAACTGAACAAGAAATAGAGGATGCCATTCAAAACATGAAACTAGGCAAATCTCCGGGACCTGATGGATTGACTTCCAAATACTACAAGGCTTTAAAAGAATGGCTAATACAACCACTGAAGGAAGTATGTAATGAAATCCTTGAGGGGGAAAAGGCACCTGATACGTGGAAAGAGACTTATATTACACTTATACCGAAGACAGAGACTGAAAAGACTCAATTGAAGAACTGCCGCCCGCCCAATATCTTTATTAAATGTGGATTACAAAATTTTTGCTGACATTTTAGCTAAGAGACTGAAAAAAGTTTTGATGGGGGAGATTCATGGGGATCAAGCGGGCTTTCTCCCGAGAAGACATTTATCAGATAATGTAAGGAATATAATAGACATTTTGGAAATGCTAGAAGTAAATATAAATACAAAAGCTGTTTTGATGTTTGTAGATGCAGAGAAAGCCTTTGACAATATTTCTTGGACCTTTATGAAGAAGAATCTCCATGGGATGGGGGTAGGCCAAGGTTTTGAAAACGGTATAGGCGCAATTTATTCTGAACAAAAAGCAGAGCTAATTGTAAATAATGTTATTACAGAAGAACTTAGGATAGAAAAAGGGACACGTCGGGGTGCCCAATTTCCCCACTACTTTTTATTTCGGTCCTGGAGGTGTTGCTGAATATGATAAGAAAAGACCAGCTGGTTAAAGGGGTTCAGGTCGGAGCGAGACAATATAAATTGAGAGCATTTGCAGATGATTTGGTACTTACATTGCAAGAGCCGGAATCTAGTACGAAAAGGCTTTTGGAATTAATTCAAGAGTTTGGCCAAGTGGCAGGATTTAAATTAAATAAATTAAAGACTAAGGTATTAGAGAAAAATCTAACAGTAAGAGAGAAGGAGAGGTTTCAGGATGAAACAGGTTTAACTGTGGTTAAGAGTGTAAAATATTTGGGGATTAATATGACAGCTAAAAACTTGAACTTATTTAAAGACAATTACGAGAAATGTTGGAACCAAGTGAAAAAAGACTTAGAAATTTGGTCAAACTTGAAGCTTTCTTTGTCTGGTCGAATAGCAGCTATTAAGATGAATGTATTGCCTAGAATGTTATTTCTGTTTCAAACACTACAAATTGTTGACAAGATGGAGTGTTTTAGGGGATGGCAGCGAGATATATCTAAATTTATCTGGCAGGGCAAAAAACCCAGAATAAAATTTAAGATTTTAACTGATGCAAAGGAAAGGGGGGGATTTGCCCTGCCAGACTTGAAACTTTACTATGAATCAGCAGCTTTCTGCTGGTTGAAGGATTGGCTGCTCCTTAAGAACACAGACATTCTAGATTTAGAAGGTTTTAATAACTTCTTTGGGTGGCATGCATATTTGTGGTATGACAAAGTTAAGGTTCATAAAGGCTTTAAAAATCATATTGTCAGGAAAGCATTGTACAATGTGTGGATCAGATATAAAGACCTACTGGAGAACAAAACTCCAAGGTGGCTTTCACCAATGGAGGCAAAAGCTGTGAAAAAAACTTAATATGGAATGTATATGGCCGAAATATTGGGAACTCTTAGAACAGGAGGGTAGTAATTTTAAATTGCAGAGCTTTGAGAAATTAAAGGATAAAGTGAGAGATTGGCTTCACTATTACCAAATAATGGAGGTCTATAAGATGGATAAGAAAATTGGCTTCCAGGTGGAGAAAACTAAATTGGAAACAGAATTGTTAGAACCCAATACTAAGAATTTATCAAAAATGTATAACTTGCTGCTGAAATGGAATACGCAGGATGAAACAGTTAAATCAGCTATGATCAAGTGGGCGCAAGATATTGGTCATAACATTATGTTTGCTGACTGGGAAAGGTTGTGGACCACCGGAATGAAATTTACGGCGTGTAACGCCTTGAGAGAAAATATTATGAAAATGATCTATAGGTGGTACATGACCCCAGTCAAGCTTGCAAAAATTTACCACTTGTCAGATAACAAATGTTGGAAGTGTAAAGAAAATGAAGGTTCATTCTTTCACCTCTGGTGGACGTGCCCAAGGATAAAGGCTTTCTGGGAAATGATATATAATGAAATGAAAAAGATGTTTAAATACACTTTCTTGAAGAAACCAGAGGCCTTTCTCCTGGGTATGGTCAGCCATGTGGTGTTAAAGAAGGACAGAACTTTGTTTTTATATGCAACAACAGCAGCAAGGATCCTTATTGCAAAGTATTGGAAGACATCAGACCTACCCACTCTGGAAGAATGGCAGATGAAGATGGCAGACTACATGGGACTTGCAGAGATGACGGGCAGAATCCGAGACCAGGAGAAAGAGACAGTGGAAGAAGATTGGAAGAAATTTAAGGACTATCTTAACAAACATTATAAGATTAAAGAATGTTAGATTGACATGGATTTTAAAACATTGTGGTTTTCAGAGACATTAGAGTAAGAAAAGGAATGGAATTTATAAAAAAATTTGGGGAAATAAGGGAATGGAGTTGCTGATGGGATAATGAAACTAGAATACAAAACGGTGAGGTATGAGGAAGTCGGGGAAATTAGGTTGAGAAAATAAGTTTTAAAATTATACTTGTTGTTTTTTGTTTGTGTTTGTTTTTATTGTAGTTGTTTTGTATTTGTATGTCTTTATTGGAAATTTTAATAAATATTATTTTTTTTAAAAAAAATAGAGTTAGGGTGGTTGAGAAGACAGCCTGGAGTTAGAAGAGACAGAGAGGATAAGTCTGTGGGTTGGGTTAGTCTGATGTGACTGAGAGAATTTGTTAAGAGGAGTCAGTCAAACAGTTGAGATAATAAGTCAGAAGATATTAGGAAGGTAAAGAAACTAAAGTTAAGATACTGACAGGAATATTGTCTGAGAAACCATAAACTTGTTAATATTTATAAAATAAACTTGTTTATTTGGTTCACTTTTAACAACTGTCTGGACTCAGTGTTTACCCAAGAGTAACGGGTTGGTGGCAGCGGGGAAGCGAGCACAGTGGTGGCACACAGATCAATAGACCGTTAAACGTCCGGGGACCCTGCATGATCGCCACACCCTCCTTTCCCTAGAACCAGGCGTTTCATTCATGTCGCAGAGCAAAGCAGAAAACCACACAGAGGCAAAAGAAGTCACTTGGCAGCCGCTGTAGCCAACAGGAGGGGTCTGATATGAAAGAAGTAGGCTGCTGGGGTGGAGAAGCGGGCATTCTGGGCAACAGTTCAGCCTTGAAGGACTCTTCTGTTGGTTACTAAATAAATGAACTGGAAAAGAAGCTCATTGCGTGCCTAGTTTCTCTCGGCTGTTAGCCAAGCATGCTGCCTGTCAGCTTCCTGGTGACACCCAGTAACATCCTGAAGACCACAGTTTCCCACCCTTACCTACACTGTTGTTGTTTAATTGTTTAGTCGTGTCCGACTCTTCATGACCCCATGGACCAGAGCACGCCAGGCACTCCTGTCTTCCACTGGCTCCCGCAGTTTGGTCAAACTCTATGCTGGTAGCTTCGAGAACACTGTCCAACCATCTCGTCCTCTGTCGTCCCCTTCTCCTTGTGCCCTCCATCTTTTCCAACATCAGGGTCTTTGCCAGAGAGTCTTCTCTTCTCATGAGGTGACCAAAGTATTGGAGCCTCAGCTTCAGGATGTGTCCTTCCAGTGAGCACTCAGGGCTGATTTCCTTAAGAATGGATAGGTTTGCTCTTCTTGCAGTCCATGGGACTCTCAAGAGTCTCCTCCAGCACCATAATTCAAAAGCATCAATTCTTTGGCGATCAGCCTTCTTTATGGTCCAGCTCTCACTTCCATACATCACTACTGGGAAAACAATAGCTTTTACTATACGGACCTTTGTTGGCAAGGTGATGTTTCTACTTTTTAAGATGCTGTCTAGGTTTGTCACTGCTTTTCTCCCAAGAAGCAGGCATCTTTTAATTTCGTGACTGCTGTCACCATCTACAGTGATCATGGGGCCCAAGAAAGTCAAATCTCTCACTGCCTCCATTTCTTCCCCTTCTATTTGCCAGGAGGTGATGGGACCAGTGGCCATGATCTTCGTTTTTTTTATGTTGAGCTTCAGACCATATTTTGCGCTCTCCTCTTTCACCCTTAATAAAAGGTTCTTTAATTCCTCCTCACTTTCTGCCATCACTTACCTACACATTTGATAGCAAAACTTGATTCCTCTCCTGGTAGCTTTATCCCAGCCATGGTCCCAGGTGCAACGACCTGCCACTCCCCACCCCCTGCTTTTTAGTGGAGATGGATTCCCACTTCTACCTTTGCAACCAAAATTTTCAGTTCTTCGCCTACCTTTATTTTTTTACAGGTGCAATGGCATTTTCTTTGGAACGGGACATTTCAATGTGCATTGCTACCCACAAAACAAGTCATTATCCCCGGTGCACTCAGAAGCTCAGGTAATATTGAAGAGTGAAAATAGAACACAAAGGTAAGAGGAAAGAAATGTGTTCCTGACTGTTGCATAAACAAATTTAAGAGTTGGCCTATCTGTTACATCAGGGATCTTTAACTGGTCGATCGCGATCTACCAGTTGATCACGGGGCAGGGCGTCCCTGTTCGATCCTGGTCAATTGCGTGATCCTGAGCGATGGATCCAATGGGTAGATCACTGCCAGTTTTTTTATAGTGGGAGTAGATCGCAGTCTCTTGTGAGTTGGACATGCCTGTGTTGTTGTTTAGTCATTTAGTCGTGTCCGACTCTTCATGACCCCATGGACCAGAGCACGCCAGGCACTCCTGTCTTCCACTGCCTCCCGCAGTTTGGTCAAACTCATGCTGGTAGCTTTGAGAACACTGTCCAACCATCTCGTCCTCTGTCATCCCCTTCTCCTTGTGCCCTCCATCTTTCCCAACATCAGGGTCTTTTCCAGGGAGTCTTCTCTTCTCATGAGGTGGCCAAAGTATTGGAGCCTCAGCTTCAGGATCTGTCCTTCCAGTGAGCACTCAGGGCTGATTTCCTTCAGAATGGATCGGTTTGATCTTCTTGCAGTCTATGGGACTCTCAAGAGTCTCCTCCAGCACCATAATTCAAAAGCATCAATTCTTCGGCGATCAGCCTTCTTTATGGTTCAGCTTTCACTTCCATACATCACTACTGGGAAAACCATAGCTTTTACTATACGGACCATGCCTGTGTTATATTAACCAAATTAAAACAAGCAAGCTCTGCCTCCCTAGAGCTGGGAAAGGTTGCCTAACCTCCCTGTCCATGCAGCTGTGATGGATGAAGTCATCTGTACAGAAGAGGAGAAGGTTGTCAATGATGGGTATGTGATGCCGCCAAGATCCTTCTGAAGACCAGCTGCTAGAACCCACAGGAGGAGAGAGTGCTTTTGTGCTCTGTTCCTGCTTGAGAGTTTTTCACAGGCATCTGAATGGCCATTGTGAAAACCAGATGCTGGACTAGATGTGGAATGGTTCTCATGAGGAACCACTGGGCAAAACTGTGACTTCATTATTGTCAGTTTTCTTTCTCTACCGGTTATTCATTCTTCCTTCCCTTTTCCCATGGTTCCTTGGGATTTTATTAGCAGCCATAGAGATTATCAATTGTCTGTTTGAACCCAACCAAGGCTGTAAGATCTTCAGGTGTTCAGGAGAGGCCCTGCTTCTCTATGGTTTTTGACACCATATAGATCTCCACCTCATTCTCTTGACTTTAATTTGCATTTGATTATTAAATTTTTGTAACCCATCCTGGAGCATCATGGTTAATGGCAAGTTAGAAATTAATAATAATAATAATAATAATAATAATAATAATAATAATAATAATTTTTATCACTGATATCTGAGCTATATTGGGCGAGCTTGCAAAATTTAAAACAGGCTTTCTTAGCAGCTTCACCTATGACTGCTTTGCAGAACCTTTGGGCCTTAAGAGGTTGCTAAACTGCAATTTCCATCATCACAGGCCACTGGCCATTCTGGCTGGGGCTGATGGGAGTTTGAGTCCAGCCACTTCTAGAGGACACCAAGTTGGGAAGACTAAGCAATTACACCAGTGACTATTGACTTCTGGTTTTGCTCTACGTTTCCTATCTCAGGGAGAAGGGACTGTAGAATTGGTAGTTCGCCACTTGTCTCTTGCCCAGCTTCCTTGCCATTATGTCATTGTCAGTGTTATCATCACCATGAGTTATAGATCTGTTGCGTATAATTTAAATGACCTCTATTTCCCACCCTCATTCATCTTTCGAACGTGATGTGTTCATTTCACTTTTAACCACTTTCCCTTTAAAAAAAAAAAAAATGTTAGCAAAGTATTCATTTAAAATGTGTGTGCTGTCTGGAAGTAAATTACTAGGGTAAAAGGCCATTTCAAGATGATTGAAAATGTACCTCTCAAGCTATTGCTTTTTCTATTTTTCAAACAGTCTAACTGAAAAAAGGGGGCTAAGGAATGCCATGTTTAAGGGAAACGTTTTTCCACTTCAGTGTATTTGCTTATGCCCATACCCTCTTCTTCCTTTCATTTTGGAGTTGATGGAACAGATATCTACACCATATGGTAGATATTCAGCATAAACTGGAATATTGCATTACAACATAATTTAATCAGTCCACATCAAAGGATGAACTCTGCCTGACTGTTTATGTAAAGGTAATTCTTACTGAGGCCCTAGGGATTTACCTACATACATTTATAGCAACGAATACAACCTCTCTCCCAATTTCCATGGGGGCTAGTGTTCATAAGGAAGGGAGGTTTAGCCCTTCTTCAACAGCTGCGATCCTGCCAGCGATTCAGTGCCATGCTGAAATTAGAAATGGGGTACATGGCACTGTGGGTTAAACCACAGAGCCTAGGACTTGCCGATCAGAAGGTTGGCGGTTCAAATACCTGTGATGGGGTGAGCTCCCGTTGCTCGGTCTCTGCTCCTGCCCACCTAGCAGTTTGAAAGCACATCAAGGTGCAAATAGATTAATAGGTACCTGTTATGTACTGAGTTGAATAGGATCCAAACTGCAGCAGTCTGATTGGTCCTAGAACAATAGGATTCAGAATGCAGCAGTCTGATTGGTCCTAGAACAATGCAGCAGTATGATTGGTTGGCAGGAACCACCCAATCATGCTCCAGATAGAAGTGAATCCACAACCTGATTGGCTTACAGTAGAATTCTGGAATTAGCCAATCATGTGCAGCCCATTGTGTAAACAATGTATATAAAGCAGATACTTTGAGGGGACTTTCATTCATTCCTCCTCACCACTATGAGCTGAATAAAGAGCATGAAATCACTTTGCGACTCTGAGTATATTTCAGTACCGCTCTGGCGGGAAGGTAAACGGCGTTTCTGTGCACTGCTCTGGTTCGCCAGAAGCAGCTTAGTCATGCTAGCCACATGACCCAGAAGCTGTACGCCAGCTCCCTCGGCCAATGAAGCAAGATGAGTGCCGCAAACCCCAGAGTCGGTCACAACTGGACTTAACTGTCAGGGGTCCCTTTACCTTTACATTATTATTATTAAATTGCAGCACTTTATAGTGCAATTTCCATTAGACCTGTGGTTGGAGAGGGAGGAGTTAGTCACCCCCTCTGCAGAACCAATAGACCCTATCTGATGTGTAGGATTCCATTTTGAAAATCTCCTGGTATGGCTGAAAGTCATAAAATTCACTGAACAGGCTGTTACATCCTCTGTTTCAATCAACAGTGCATGGAAAATCTTTATAGGGGAAGTATTGCCCTGAAAGATAGATAAGCAGCTTCTCTGTGACAGTTCAACATTTTCTAACTAAAGCATTCGGCTGGAAATATTAATTTGTTGTGATTTAGATTTGCATGTGCAAGCTTCTTTGAATTTGATTTCATTTAGGAAGGCGGGATACAGATACCTAAATGAATAAACAATACATTTCTAGCATCTAAACAGTCTCCCTGAAATAGCATGTGAAAACTATTCTGGTAGGTAAAGGTAAAGGGACCCCTGACCATTAGGTCCAGTTGTGGCCGACTCTGGGGTTGCGGCGCTCATCTCGCTTATTGGCCGAGGGAGCCGGCGTACAGCTCCTGGGTCATGTGGCTAGCATGACTAAGCCACTTCTGGCGAACCAGAGCAGTGCACGGATTTGCCATTTACCTTCCTGCTGGAGTGTTACCTATTTATCTACTTGCACTTTGACGTGCTTTCAAACTGCTAGGTTGGCAGGAGCAGGGACCGAGCAACAGGAGCTCACCCCGTCACGGGGATTCGAACCACCAACCTCCTGATCGGCAAGTCCTAGGCTCTGGTAGGATGATCAAAAAAAGAGCTGGGTCCAGGGGATGAACCCTAAATTCCAAGATGGAGTGGGGTTGCAAATTTTTATGGTGTCCAGCACAAAAGTCTCTTGATCTATCTGCCTGTTACTTAATAGTGTTTATCCACATGGGGGGGGGCAATATCTTTACAGATTTAGTACACTTCTGCCAAAGGGGGGGGGGGGAATTAGCCATTTTCTTTTCCAGAAGTCAGGGGGTTGGACTTTTTCCATCTGTCTGTATCCCATTCATGGGATGCTTCTGAAATATATAGTGCAGTCCCTGAAATGTTACCAAGCCTTGTATGAGTCACATCATATTGTTACTGAAGAGGCTATTCTCAAATGTATTTTGCTCAGAGAACACCACTCTTTGGATGACTTCCAATACTGTTTTGTAACAGGAGACAAGCAAAAATCTCCCCAGCTGTAAACATAAAGAGACAGATCTTTTTTGACCTGTGTGCAAGGTAAATCTTTCCTTTCTTATTTTAAATCTACCAGACAGAAATGTCTGAACAAGCTTTCCAAGTACCCTTGAAGTTTCATACAACTGAAGACTTATACAAACTCGCAACATATGAACACCTTGCATATAAACATAGACTTGCCATGGACAAATTCAATATCTGGAATCCATTCTTACAAATACTGTGATAGGTTAAGATCTTGGAAGTACAATAATACTGTAAAATATACAATTTTGGGGTTTTCGCCTCCCCCCTTTATTTTCCCTTCTCTGGATTCTGTTTCTCTTTTTCTCTTTTATTTACGTCTCACCATGTTTAGTGCACATATAATTATGTACTTTTTGAAATTTCAATACATTTTTTTTAATTAAACAGAAAATAAGTTCCATACAACCCAGAGAAGAATGAAATGGACTCCTTTACCTAAGAATGAATACATGATTTTTAATGTGTATTAGGTTTCAAGTATTGGGTAGTAGTCACCCATTCAAATAAATTAGTTGACTAATAAAGGCAATTACGTTTGTTAATTGCATGCACTTTAATACATGGGCTTAATTTACATAAATTGTATATTACTAGAAAAGTAGATTTGAAGGGGAAAATAATTGTTTTTAGGTGTTGCAGCTGGCACCAATTTAGGGCTGCACTAAATTAGGTGCCATCAGGTAATTAGTTTTTGTGTGAATATATTTTTTAAAGTAAATTGGGAGGCGCAAGGGCCCAAACTCAACTGGGACCCGGTCATGGTGGATAGAGGTTTTAACCCTTTGCTCTCTGTTAGAGTTACAGCTATTTGCAGGGGGGGGACAGCCTTTGGAGCAAATATGAGGACAATATGGATCAGAGCCACATCAAGAGGCAAAGTGCTAAAACTTGGGATGTACACAGGTCCCCTAATCTGTTTAGGGCACTTTGATGCAGTCCAGTTCAGTTGAATCCAAGCCCCAAACTAATTAGATAAGATTCTATGGAGCAGCAGCAGCTCAGCGTTTCTTAAATCAAACACCAAAGTGGTCCTTTCAGCAATCAGTTGGTCCACAACTCAACTGATTTCATGATGGCCCAGACTGTGCCATGTGAAGGCATAAATGTTGTTTATCATTCTTTAACTTCCCCGACTGAAAGTGTAAAAGAAAGGTCAAAGTGCTTGCCTCAGTGCCGGATTTACGTATAAGCCAAACAAGCTATAGCTTAGGGCCCCACTCTCTTGGGGGGCCAAAAAAAATGTAAAGGAAAAAAACAACTGGATGTACATTTCCAAAATATAAGATAAAAAACCAAATAAAATAAAACCTACATACAGCAACAGTGTTTTGTGTTGTGTAGGCTCCCATGATGTAAGTCATGGGCCCCGCCTGCTAGCCTGCTCCTTAAAATATCACTGGTTAGCTCATTTCTATATCAATTACTTTGATAAAATACATATTTTGATATGTGCAAATGGCTTCAGATACATATTAGGTCCATAAATTACCATATAGCATATATTCAACACAAAAAACAGTGACAATTTGTTGTTGACAAAGGACAGCTGGACATATAAAGAGCCCCATTACCTTCAGTAACTTAGGACCTCTTCAAACTGAGGCATCTAATCATAAGCCTGCATTTTTATTAAAGCTTATATGTTTAATCAGGGCTTGTATTTTAAAATGAGCTTAAAGATTTTCAAATGTTTTATGCCAGGCAGAAGACCAGCTGCCTAAGAACCTTGGCAAAATGTTTTTCTCCTAGACAAGGGGGCCCCTGATTTATAGCAGAAAACAATTCTCAAAGTCGTAAAAAGGGAATTACAGGCTGAGAGCCAAGGTTACACTGACCCTACAAATTAAGGGTTGATAAATAGTAAAATGAGCCATATCTTCTTCCTAAGGTTGAAAGGTCAAGAGCAGTGAAAAAGGCAACTGGCTTGGCTGGAGAAGATAGGTTTTCTTTCTTTCTATTTTTGAGGCTGAGAAACAAGAGAAGAAGAGCTGGCAGAAAGAAAGAGAGCATTTTTGGGAAGTCTTTTCTAAAGCTGTTTCTTTCTTAAACTAAGATCCTTTTAAGATTTCTTTTCCTTTTAAAAGGTTATTTATGTATTAAATATATTAGCTTAAATATAATTATGCAAAGGATTTAAGAAATGCTAGATTCTTATTTCATATAGTTGTAAGAGTTGTAACTATCCTGAAATTAAGTCAGCCACCAGCCCAGCCTCCTGCCAGACAGGAGACACCATCGAGCACTCCTGATATATGGTTGTCAGGCCTTTTGTTTAGAAACCTTCAAATGAAGGAGATCTCTCAATGTTGATGTGAACTCAAAATCCTTGACATATGTTTAAGATAAAAATTCAAGATTAACCATCTGTTTTGGAAGGCAATAGGGCAAGGAGGGCAAGAGGTGAGCTGGTAATTAAGATTCCTTGTTGAGACACATGTAAGATATATTCCTACTTATTTGTCATTTATAGATAGAAGAATATATAGCTTTTTGATTCCCATAAAAGGACAGAAGGAAATGGGTGTATCTTTTGTGATTGGTTCTAGCAAACAGCCAATAGGAATTTTAACCAGGCTGATTGGACAGAGGCAGCCACAGGAGGAGCAAGGGGGCTGGATTAAGGGAATATAAGTGCTGGCCAGAATGGCAGGAGGCCAGGCCAGAGCTTGGTAACCATATACCACTGTGCCTCATATTTATTTGTCTGACAAATAAATTATTATTTTAATTTCTCTATTGCTGCGTTGAATATTTCATTCCAGCTAAGCGTTAACCACAAGCAGGGTGCTACAAAACCTAAATCTGGCCCTGTCCATGGGTCCACCTAAGGCAGGCATAGGCAAACTCTGGCCCTCCATATTTTTGGCACTACAATTCCCATCATCCCTGACCACTGGTCCTTTTAGCTAGGGACGATGGGAATTGTAGTCCCAAACATTTGGGGTCCAGAGTTTGCCTATGCCTGACCCAAGGTCTACTGAAACTAGTCCCTGTCACAGCTTTTCTAACTGGGTCTTTTTAGCACCATTAGGAGGGTTTCTTATAAGTCGGAAATAAAAAACACTCAAATTCTGGGAGAAAAGGGTGTTGCATAGGAAAAGAATGTCGACATGATTTAATTGAGCTTCCACGGAGACCTGTTTCCTTCTCCCCTAAGCAGGCTCACCAGTGGGACTTTTCTGTAAGATTGCTTGGCATGCCAAGAGTGGCATTGGCTCAGTGTGTTTTTTATCACTTGCTTTGGCTCCAAATTCACAGGATTTTCTTTTTTAAAAAAGGCAAAATGCAAGAGCTAGAAGACGGTCATTTATTATAGCCTCTCGCTAAGTGTTAGCATGCCAAAGTATATCAGCACCATGGCACCAGGGAACAGAATGGAGGAGAAGTCTCCCTTTTAGGTAATAATAATGGGCAGTGGAATAAATGATCATCATTTTGGCTACAATCCCACTCACGGTTCAGTTGCTTTAAGAGTTTGGCGACAAGACATTGGGGAAGGGACATAGGTCTGCCATTCATTGTAGACATTACTGAGCTAGGTAGATCATTGGTCTGACCCAGTATAAGGCAGCTTCTTATTGCTTGTTCCATATATGAGAATGGAATTGGGGCCATCAGCACAAGAGTCCTCATCAAGTATTTTGGCTGGAGGGCTTGCAAAAATTTACCATTTGCCCGAAAATAAATGCTGGAAATGTAATGAGATTGAAGGTACATTCTTTCACCTTTGGTGGACATGCCCAAGGATTAAGACATTCTGGGAGATGATTTACAATGAAATGAAAAAGGTATTTAAGTATACCTTCCTGAAGAAACCAGAGGCCTTTCTCCTGGGCATGGTCGGCCAATTGGTGCCAAAGAAAGATAGAACTTTCTTTATGTATGCAACAACAGCAGCAAGAATACTCATCACGAAGTATTGGAAGACACAAGATTTACCCACCCAGGAAGAATGGCAGATGAAGTTGATGGACTGTATGCAACTGGCGGGAATGACTGGCAGAATCCGAGATCAGGGAGAAGAGTCGGTGGAAGAAGATTGGAAAAAATTTAAAGACTATTTACAGAAATATTGTAAAATTAATGAATGTTAGAAAAATGATGGAATGAAGTTATATGGCTTTAGCAGAAATGTTATAAGGAAATAGGTATAGATAGATTGTTAATGTATTAAAGGGAAGGAAAAAAAACAAGGTTAGAATATGTTAAGACAAATTACAGGACAGAAGATAGAGAAAGATGGAAAGGAATTGCTGAAACAGGTAATTGAAGTGGAATACAAAAAGGGAGGTGAGAGGAGGTCGCTGAAACAAGTGATTGAAAGACAAGATTTTGAAATTATTGGGTGTGTTTTTAATTGTTTTGTTTTGTTTTGTTAATTTAATGTTTTATGTAGTGTTTTTGTTTTTGTAATGTATTGTATTGTTTAATTCTTTTTCTTTTCCATTTTTTCTTTTCATTTTTTCTTTTTGTAACCTTTAAACTGTCAATAAATATTATTTAAAAAAAGAAAAAAAAGAATTGCTCTCTTGCAATTCTACCACTTGCATAAGAAAGACGATAGCTGTCATGGCCTCATTGCCGAGCCACCAAATGCAGAGCTCGGTGGAGTGGGAGGCCAGCCAACCAGAACAATCTCTGAGGTGCCAAGGGAGCACAAACGATTATTTATGTATGTGACCACGGCTGCGCAGATGTTATTGGCCCAGAGATGGAAAGAACCAGAGAAGAATGGCAGATCAAGTTGATGGATTATGCCGAAATGGCCAAAATGGCCAGAAGAGTCAGAAATCAGGAAGACCAAAAATTTTAATAAGGAATGGGGGAAATTGACAATGGTTTTTGAGGCAAGTTATAAACGGTTAAAATCATTAGCAGGATTGGAATATCATTTGTAGTTTAATGGTGAATTTTGGACACAATGGAGAGGTAAATGATTTTGGGTTATCGTAAGAGATTCAGGAGGAAATGGTTAACAATAGGACCCCCAAAGGGGAGGAGGGAAGTTCAAAACTTTCCTTGGAATCCTGTTTTTATGTTGAGGTGTACTTGCTTGGAGGCAGAATCAGCATCCAAAGTCACGTCCAGTCCTAGGGCCAAGTGAATAGCAAACCATGTGGTTAGATGGTCCAGGGATCAGGGAATCCGACGATCATGGGGTCAAGCCAAGCAAATTATGTTTAAATGTCCTGTTGGGCTTATTACAATATTAACTCATTGCATTTTCCTGCTTGTACAGTCATACCTTGGTTTTCGAACAGCCTAGTGACTGTTCCGGTTTTTGGACGCTCTTTTGGAAGTCGAACATACAGCAGGGCTTCCGCGGCTTCCAATTGGCTGCAGGAGCTTCCTGTAGCAAATCAGAAGCCGCGCTTTGGTTTTTGAATGCTTTGGAAGGCGAACAAACTTCCAGAACAGATTCTGTTCGACTTCCAAGGTACAACTGTAATTGGTTTGCTGCCTTGGATGAACTTGATCCATAAAAGGAAATGACAGCAGTGGTGAGGAAACTGTTGAGTGTCAATCAACAATAGCTGCAGTCATAAAAAGGTAAAGGTACCCCTGCCCGTACGGGCCAGTCTTGACAGACTCTGGGGTTGTGCGCCCATCTCACTTAAGAGGCCAGGGGCCAGCGCTGTCCGGAGACACTTCCGGGTCACGTGGCCAGCGTGACATCGCTGCTCTGGCCAGAGCCAGAGCCAGAGCCAGAGCCGCACACGGAAACGCCGTTTACCTTCCCGCTGGTAAGCGGTCCCTATTTATCTACTTGCACCCGGAGGTGCTTTCGAACTGCTAGGTTGGCAGGCGCTGGGACCGAGCAGCGGGAGCGCACCCCGCCGCAGGGATTCGAACCGCCGACCTTTCGATCGGCAAGCCCTAGGCGCTGAGGCTTTAACCCACAGCGCCACCTGCTGCAGTCATACTATGGGGTCTAAGTCACTTACGGCTTTAAACACCAGTGTTAATACCTTGAGCTGAGCATCTGTTCTGAAACAGGAGTTACATGAACTCAAAATAGATCTATGGCCAATAATATACACTATGGATACTGTAGCTTGAGATTCCTGCATTATAGGGCGTAGGACTAGATGATTTTTGGGATCTGTTCCAACTCTATGGGGGACAAAGAAACATGCACAGAGCCAGGGTGTTTATGTTTTGCAGTTGCTACTTACACCATACCCTCCAACATTTTTCCAATGAAAACTGGGGCATTCTATTCAATAATAACAACAACAATTTTAATATTTACACCCATTCCATCTGCCTGGGTTGCCCAAACAACTCTGGGTGGCTTCCAACATATATAAAAAGATAATGTAAACATTAAACATTTAAAAAAGCTTCCCTACAAGAATGTATAACCTGCTGTTGAAGTGGAATACAATAGATGAGACAGTGAAGCCAGCTATGATTAGATGGGCACAGGACATAGGTCATGACATTATGTTTGCTGACTGGGAGCCGTTATGGACGACAGGTATTAAATTCACGGCATGTAATGCCTTACGAGAAAACATTATGAAAATGATTTACAGGTGGTACATGACTCCAGTCAAGCTTGCGAAGATTTATCATTTGCCCAATAACAAATGTTGGAAATGTAAAGAGACTGAAGGTACCTTCTTCCACCTTTGGTGGACCTGCCCAAAGATTAAGGCCTTCTGGGAAATGATTTATAATGAGATTAAGAAAGTACTTAAATGCACCTTTCATAAGAAACCAGAGGCATTTCTCTTGGGTATGGTCGGCCAGCTGGTGCCGAGGAAGGATAAAAATTTCTTTTTGTACGCTACTACGGCAGCAAGGATCCTTCTAGCAAAGTATTGGAAGACACAAGAGCTACCCACGCTGGAGGAATGGCAGGCGAAAGTGATCGACTTTATGGGATTGGCAGAAATGACCGGCAGAATCCGCGACCAAGAGAAAGAGACTGTGGAAGAAGATTGGAAGAAGTTTAAAATATATCTTAAGAGTTACTACAAAATTGAGGAGTGCTAAAATGCTAAGGGAGAGGAAGACGTAGAATTACAGCGGTAAATTTTGTTTGATTTAGGGTGAAATTGAAAAGGAGAATGAATTTCTCCTTTTCAAAGGAGACCGAGCAATGGGAGCTCACCCCGTTGCGGGGATTCGAACCACTGACCTTCTGATCGGCAACTCCTAGGCTCTGTGGTTTAACCCACAGCACCACCAGCGTCCCCAGATGAAAATAGGGATGTCCTAAAGAAAAGCGGGACATTCTGGGATTAAATCAGAAACCAGGACAGCTCTTGTAAATCCGGGACAGTCCCTGGAAAACAGGGACACTTGGAGAGGCTGTTACATTGTTGAAGACTGAGTCTAGTTGCTTTTTAGATTGAATCGAAAATGAGGATGGCCTCTTGGAGATGAAATTTCTATCTCTTCAGTATTTTCACTCTATTTTCCTTTATAGACGGCCACCTGAAAATGAACCAGGCAACACTTTCAGAACTACCTTTTTGTCAAATCACGAACCAAAAATTCCGTTTGCATACAGCAACCTGTATTAATGAAAAATCCAGGTAAATGCTGAACAATATGGGACTTTAAATCTTTTCATCCTAACTGGTAGAAAGCTTTTTATACTTTGATAAACCGCCACATTTATAGGTTAAATAGGTACTTGTAACTCCACTTGAATGAATGAGATGTGAAAGCTGCTTCTTCCTACTTTTGGATATAACAAGCATGGCACAGGTTCAGTTCTCCCGAAATAAATGGAATGATATGATCCATATAATATAATTCCAGAAGTGTAAAACTCACTGGCCTGTCAGCTAAAATGAAGAGCAGAGAAAGGACTTACGATGTAAGACCATGGGCCAAATAGAATCTCTCTAATTCTCCTTGAAGACAGACCATCCTAATTGAAAGAGACGCCAGTAAAAAATGGGGAAAATGGAAATCACTTTATCAGTAAAACAGGGTAATTCATGTGTACCCGAACAAAGTAATGCTGTCTGATTGCCTAGCAGTTTAATTTCCTAGCGGGTTCATCATTTGAAATCTGTTCTAATAGCCTTGAATATCACTTTACTGCTTGCAAAGATGTAAGCATTACTCTCTCTCTCTCTCTTTGTGTGTGTGTGTTTGTGTGTATGCAGACTGCAGTATGGGTGCATAAAGTATAAGCAGGTTTTAAGAACTCATCCCTTTAAATTATATACCCGATACATGGAATCTAACAAAAGGACAATATGATTGGACTCTCCGCACCCTTACTATGGCAAAAAAGACTGGCATTGGTGAACGGTGGAAATAAAAATGCAGCACCCTTTAATGATTGGATTGAAAATATGTACAAACTCGCTACACATGAACAAGTTGTGTACAAATGTAGATTTTCCATGGACAAATTTAACAATATTTGGAATTCATTTTTATAAATACTGTACCATATTAGGTTAAGGTCTGGTCAACTATAATAACAAATCCCAGCCCCCTTTTTGTAATGCACACAATTTTTTTTTTATTATTGTTGTTATTCTCTTTTGTTTTCTACATGGGTACTATTTCTTGTTTCTTCCTCATTTTTTTTTTCTTTCTTCTCTTACTCTGCTCCCTTGCAGTTTTGCAATTTTTAATTTTTCCAATAAAGAATTTTATTTTTTTTAAAGTACAAGCAGGGTTGTTTCAACATGGGCTCCCCCCCCCCCCACACACACACACAGATTTTTACATGACGGAAGGGATCCTGTGACCCTCCTGGTAGTTCTTGACTCCAACTCCCATCAAACCCAGCCAACCCAGCCAAATAGTCAGGGATGATGGGAGTTGTAGCTGAACAGTTGTAGTTCAAGTACCCCTTCGTTGTCCTGCAATGAACGGATCTGTATTTTAACATAGGAAAGGATTCACTGCCAATGCCTTTATCAACACAGGGAATATCCCAGCACTGCTTCTCAGAACATGGCTGCCAGATGTGTCTGTGTGTGTCTGTCTGTCTGTCTGTCTGTCTGTCTGTCTCTCTCTCTCTCTCTCTCTCTCTCTGTGTGTGTGTGTGTGTGTGTGTTTTCAAATCAATTGTCTAATTACAAGACAGGAAAACACTTCTGTGTTTTAATTTGTGAAGGCCAGGCAATGAAGAATAATTCACAGTCAGATATGACACTTGAATCTTGAACCTTATGAGTTATATATAGACAATAAGAAAACTTTTCTAGTTAGCAGTAATGGAAAATTGAAAGGTCATAAATATGCAGCTCTTGTGCTCTTTTTAGAGATATAAAAGATTTAAGTGTGTGTGTGTGTGTGTGTGTACCAAAAAAAAAAAAAAAGTAATATGATTAACTATAGCTGAACCCTTATAATGGGATGAACTACACAGTCTGTGTTTGTCTGTTTATTTTAGTAATATATTCAAGAAATATTTCCAAATGCCTGGAAGATTTAATTTTTTTCTAATGGCACAAGAACGTCCACTCCTGCTCCCTGCAGCCTCTGTGACTGGAGAATTCCCAACCCACCTGAGCAGAACTGAGGGTCAGGGAGAGGAATGAGAAGTCCCATTGCGTGAGTGCAAGTCTGTTATGGTCATGCAATGGCACTGCTAGATCGCGGCAGAGGAGGGAAAAACTTAAACACATAGCAGAGTTCCCAAAAAATAAACCAGAGGCAATTGTACTTCATCCAGCAGAGCTGTACTTTACTGAAGGCAAATGAGTGTAATGGTCATAAATCCAAAAACATTCAGGATTGGCACAGTCCATAAAAATCCAGTTGCAGCACTTCCAATAAAACTTCCAATACTTATACTAAGACTAAACCTTAACACTATAGCACACGGAATACCAGAACAAAGAGATAGAAAAGAGAAAGTGAGTGAGACCCAGACTCCTCCTGGTCTTACTATTATAGTCAGTATGACCTTGACAAAAAGATAACAGAACCACTTTAAACCAGTTGTACTCAGCTTCCCAGAAGAAATAACCCAAACAAAAACCTTCTGCCTAGAAACAACTATGGGAGTTGTAGTCCCCAAACAGCTGGAGGGCCAAGTTTGGCCATGTCTGGTCTAAATCAGGCTTCCTCAACCTCAGCCCTCCATATGTTTTTTTGGCCTACAACTCCCAGGATCCTGAGCTAGCAGGACCAGTGGTCAAGGATGATGGGAATTGTAGTCCCAAAACAGCTGGAGGGCCGAGGTTGAAGAAGCCTGGTCTAAATAATCTTTTCTACTACTACTACTACTACTACTACTAATATTAATAATAATAATAATTTATTATTTATACACCGCCCATCTGGCTTGGTTTCCGCAGCCACTCTGGGTGGCTCCCAACCGAATATTAAAACACAATACAGCACTAAACATTAAAAACTTCCCTAAAGAGGGCTTCCTTCCAATACCATTTCTACTGCTACTATTACTTACCGGAAGAGTATCCTTTTTCAAACAGCAAATTTCCATGGAAAACCTAGCTGCTGGTTTTAAATTTCAGCAAGTTCTAGTTCATTTTTTTTCATCCATTATTTTTAATCCCACGTATTAAAATGGAGAACATAAAGGGGAGGGGAGTTTTCACACGGGTTTTGCACCTTTAAGGCTGCATGAAAGGGACTTCTCCTGTAGTTGTGTGCTAGTTGGGATCTCACAGTACCACGGGTTTTGTAGTCTCAAGGCAGCAATAAACAGTTGTTGCCATGCAGACGTGTTTTGGAAACAAAAAAAGCTTGGCACCAAACACTGGAA
Organism: Podarcis cretensis; assembly: GCF_951804945.1. Taxonomy (NCBI): domain Eukaryota; kingdom Metazoa; phylum Chordata; class Lepidosauria; order Squamata; family Lacertidae; genus Podarcis; species Podarcis cretensis. The sequence continues at coordinate 126,025,487 of NC_137170.1, forward strand.
ATACATCATACAAATGCAAATATGTCCAGAATGCAGAATGCCTGGTTGTGTTAGCATGACTCATTAGTAGATTTATTGACAGATGGCAAGGCACTGTGGATTTTAGACTGGCTGCCATGAATTACAGAAATGATGAGGCCACAATTTTCATTTGAAATGTGAGTTGCTTTTTAAGTGTCAAATGAAAGGAGATGGCAGTGGTAGAAGTGGCGATGATGATGATGGAGCTCAGGGAAGCAAAAGAACAAAAGCAAAGCAGCCAGAAAATATAAAATATGTAAAATATTTTAAAAACCACCCCCTATCCCCCTATCCTATCCCCACCCCCTATCCTCATAGCTACTATTTTCAAGGTTGTGCAGAATGGGGGTGGGGAAGAGAAATTGAATTCAGTTCACATTTAAAGGTGACCCTATATAATTTGCACTTTCCAAGGCAACAGGCAAACCAAAATATAGCCACCCTTTGACGTTTTCACTTCTCTGGATTTTTCAGTGCAGTTGAAAAAGTGTATATGTAAAAAATAAAAATGTACCTATCCTGGGGTAAAGTGTGCTTATAAAGGCATTCTATTGGGGGAAATTACTTTGTGAAAATGGGACGCAGGTGGCGCGGTGGGTTAAAGCCTCAGCGCCTAGGGCTTGCCGATCGAAAGGTCGGCGGTTCGAATCCCCGCGGCGGGGTGCGCTCCCGCTGCTCGGTCCCAGCGCCTGCCAACCTAGCAGTTCGAAAGCACCTCCGGGTGCAAGTAGATAAATAGGGACCGCTTACCAGCGGGAAGGTAAACGGCGTCTCCGTGTGCGGCTCCGGCTCGCCAGAGCAGCGATGTCACGCTGGCCACGTGACCTGGAAGTGTCTCCGGACAGCGCTGGCCCCTGGCCTCTTAAGTGAGATGGGCGCACAACCCCAGAGTCTGTCAAGACTGGCCCGTACGGGCAGGGGTACCTTTACCTTTACCTTACTTTGTGAAAATGTGTATGTTGGGCAGAATTGCATGCACATATGTGTATTATTGGAGAAATTCACACTGAAATGCTGAAGCATTTTCATGACGTTTTTTAATAATAATAATAATAATAATAATAATAATAATAATAATAGCACACTAATGTGCAAATGTGGAGAAAAGAACTTAAGAGTTGAAAAATAAGAAACCGAGAGAAGCCAACACTGACATATTCACCCGATTGGGGGCAGTAAATTTCAGGCTGAATAGAAATGCTTCCGAATTCCTCCTGAAGATTAATATGGATGGAAAAGATTCACCAGGGAGGGCATTCTGCATACTGGAACCTGCCATGAGAAGAACTTTTCACTGACCAGTACCAATCAGGCAGCCCCTCTCTTGCGAGACTTCTGCCGCACTGCCAGGGGAAGCTGGAGGCGGCAGCAGCGGTGGCGGCTGAGGAGGTGGCCTGAGAGAGGAGGAAGAGGAGGGGATGGGAAGGGATGCAGAAGGGCGGTGCTTCAGCTGCTGTGGCGGCACCTCAACCGCCTCATGCCGGGCTTGCAGGCGGCGTGAGCGAGAGTCTCTCTCCCTCCCTCCCTCTCTCTTAGGCAGGGAAGGGCCGATGGAACTCCTCGCGCCAGGACGACGGCAGCCCCAACGTGCTGCTTAGCATACCCTCCAACCAGTGCAACATCTTAATGTAGTGATTTCCCCCGCTGCATCCCTTTCATAACTCTATTTTTATAACTCATTTGTCCATCCATAGTTCAAATTTTTACTACAAGTTTTCTGTCAATCCTACCAGTGTATCTAACTCTTTATAATAGCTTTTCAAATAAATTATAAACTTTCCCCATTCTTTATTAAAAAGGTCCTCTTCCTGGTTTCTCATTCTGCCTGTAAGCTTTGCCATCTCAACGTCGTTCATCAGTTTTGTCTGCCACTCTTCTTTGGTCGGAGTTGTAGACCCCCTGCAAAACACAGTCAGTTGCAGCAAAAGCAGCATGGCTCCATCAGTGCCAGATTTCTGTATAAGCTAAGCAAAATCCCTTATTTTGGCCTCTGATCCTTTATTTTGGAGGCTGCTGGTCCCTTATTTTCAAATCTGTAAGTTGACAGCTATGCTGTATATCATATATTCAACACACACAAAAAAGACACAATTTGTTGTCGAAAAAGGACAGCTGGACATATAAAGGACCCCATTACCTTCAGTAGCTTAGGGCCTCATCAAACCTAAATCTGGCCCTGGTCAGAAGTGTAGATTTTTGCAAATGTCCTTAAAAATAGCTCAACAACTTTGGGTAAAAAGCTCAACAACTTTTGTGGATTATCACTTTTTGAAATATGGCAACCCTACTTGTTCATATGCTAGTTTTTCCCCAAAAAAAGCCCACAGAGATCAATTTTATTGGAACAATGGAGAAGCTACCCTGGTAAGCTCTCACTCAGTTAGTTAATTTTTGCATTTCTATCCTTTGGATCCTCCCCCCCCCCCCCTTTTTTTAAGAAAAAAAAAACACTTTTCATTTTCTTGAAAGTACAGTAAGGAAGCCCAAGTTTATACTGGTGATCCCAAATAATCTCTGAGCATTAACAGATGAGAAGGCATCTATTTTAATAAAACATCCTGCTATCTGGTGTGATAGAAAGACTTTAAATATGAAGGAATGGCTTTCATTAATTTGATGGTTACATGGTGCAGCTCATGGCTCTGCATATAAATGAAGCATTAACAAAGTCTGTCCAATACCCATTGTCCTCTGCCATACTTTCAAGGGGAAGAAGCATTTCAATGTAATCACCTAAGTACAAGACATTCTGTTTTAGCACAAAGTAACCAGGCCTGCATACGGAGATTGGCATCTGGAAAGCAACTGGCAAGGCAGCTTGTCTAATGCAAGGAAGCAAAGATAACATACCCGGACAGGTTGCAATTCATATGATAAGTGAAGGACAGGAAATATTGTAGTTTTGCGTTTGTAATTTTATGACCTTTCTCAGTATGTCTAACCAGCAAGCAGGTCTGTCTCCTTTTGAGAGTCTTGGGAAGAAACTATTGGATAAGCGGACAGATTCTGCTCCATGAATCTATTTTCAGCGGAAACCAAAAACAAAAAGCTTAAGGAGAGACTGTGAAAAATTTAAATAGTTGCTATAGTTTCACCCATTATTTATAATGGGTTGGGTCCAGACTTGCCTTTCTACAAATGGGAGGGTGGAATTCAATTCATCGTAGAGAATCCTTGGGGAATTTGCTCCCCCAGGAAGTAGTGATAGCCAACAATTTCGATTGCTTTAAAAGAAGATTAGACAAATTCATGACAGATGAGGGTCTCAATAGCTACTAGCCACAATGGCTATGATCTACACCCATTGTCTTTTTAAGTATAATAATATTTTATTCTTTTTAATTATAGAAAGTTTCTCCTCCTCCTCCTCCTCCTCCTCCTCCTTCTTCGCTGAGTAAGATTGTCTTCCATAAACACAGTTTTAACAATGAGTCCGTAAGGGACTGTGGAGGCCAATTCTAGGTCCACATGTCCTTCCATGGTGGGGACATAGGTTTCCAGGCAGGAGTTGATTACAGTGTGGATTTACCAAGCGTGCCTTCCTCTTAACACATTTCTCCCTTTCATCCTGAGTTTGAGGGTCTTCAAAACCCATGACACCTTTGGTAAAGGCTGTTCTCCAATTGGAGTGCTCGCAAGCAAGCATTTCCCAATTGTTGGTGTTTATACTACATTTTTTTTAGATTTGCCTTGAGACAGTCTTTAAACCTCTTTTGTTAACCTCAGCATTACTCTTTCCATTTTTAAGTTTGGAACAGAGTAGCTGCTTTGGAAGACGATAATCACATTTGTTACTCGACAGTTATATTCTAATTCAACAAAACTAGTGACTTCCCATCTCACCCAACATCGATGTTTATAACCCAAATCACATACAATTGCATTTTGAGGTTGTGCCTTATCTAATTTCATCCCAGTTAACATGTTTCTTAATATATCCTGCTCTTTTCTTACACTTCAAGCCCCGCTGTGGTCTCTGCATATGGGAAATAACTTTTAATATAGACTGGAAAGGGCTTCCAGTCTACCATCAGAGGTAGTATGTCTCATGATTGCCCATTGCTTGGAGTCACAAGTGAACATGGTACAATTATGGTCATGTCCTGCTTTCAGGTGTGATGGCCTGGGAATCCGATTCAGAGGCTGAACCGGAGGAATCCCAGCCTGCACAGGAGTCCCCGCCTCCAGGGCCGGCTGAACTGGGGCAGGGCCTTGATTCTGAAGCGCCTGCACCTGTGCCGGATCCTCAGGAGCAGGAACCAGGTGAATCCACTCTGGCTCCAGAGGTGGTTGAGGACTCAGTGCCTACAGGTGAGTCTCCCTGGGTCCAGTAACCCTTCAGCCTCTCCTGAACTGCAGAGGCTCAGGGCAGAGAGGCGAAGGGAACTGGTTTCTCCCAGCAGGAGTGCTCGCCTTAAGGCCAGGAGAGGCGGGTCTCCTGGGGGCCGGGACCCCCCCCCCTGGCCTCAGAGAAGATAAAGGCCAGTCAGGCCAGTCCCAGGTTGTGGGAGCAACGTTGTTGAAGAGCTGTTTCGGCCAGCATCCAGTCCTGTTCCCCCAGGCCCCTGGCCTCAGAGAAGATAAAGGCCAGTCAGCCCGGTCCCAGGTTGTGGGAGCAACGTCGTTGAAGAGCTGTTTCGGCCAGCATCCAGTCCTGTTTTCCCCAGAGTTCCTGTCCTTGCCCGGCTTCTCGCTGTGGACCCTGCTTCATCCGTGGAGGACTGTCTGCCGACCCTCAACTCAGGTCCTGGACATCGCCCCACGGTAACCTCCCCCCTGGACCAGCACAGTCGGCCCTGGAGGCGGGGACTCCTGTGCAGGCTGGGATTCCTCCGGTTCAGCCTCTGAATTGGATTCCCAGGCCATCACATCAGGCTTCTCTTGGGCATCTGGTTGGTCAATAGTGATAACAGGATGCTGAACTAGATTGTCAGATCTTCCAGACTTCGCGAGATTACGAACACCCTCCCTCACGACTGGATGCCAGAAACGGGAATCAAGAGGTCTTACTACTACTACTACTAATTTATTTATACCCCGACCATCTGTCTGGGTTTCCCCAGCCACTCTGGGCAGCGTCCAACAAAATATTAAAACACAATAGTGTTTCAGATATTAAAAGCTTCCCTAAACAGGGCTGCCTTCAGATGTCTCCTAAAAGTCTGTAGTTGTTTTTTCCTTTGACATCTGGTGGGAGGGCGTTCCACAGGGCGGGTGCCACTACCAAGAAGGCCCTCTGCCTGGTTCCCTGTAACTTGGCTTCTCGCAGTGAGGGAACCGCCAGAAGGCCCTCAGCGCTGGACCTCAGTGTCCAATGTATTTATTCGAAATTCACAGAGAGATTTAGAAAGTGCAACCACTCGGAAGACGGGGTTGCTCCAACTGGGCTCCTCTTCCTCCCTTCCTAGCAACAACACCTTCCCTTACGGTGGCAGCCAGGGGCCAATTGTTGCTGATGTCTTTTGCTGTTGCACTTTCAATACATGCTGGGTTCTGGGAGAAGGGGGCTCTGGGATGCTTTCCATCAGCTGGCTGCTCTGTCTCTCCCCTCTCTTCCACTAACACTCTTCTGTTCAGCTGTCTCTGAGCTGTGACCCTCCTTAAACTACTGCTGTAAATCAAGATGACTTTCCCCTTCTTGGGAAGGTTCAGGAGGGGACTGGTGGTATCCATTCCACCTCATTCCAGCCTCTATCATTCTAGTCCCTGACATAGATGGACCATTTATTTGATCCACCAGACTCTCCTTAGGTTCTTAAGAGACAGAGCTTCATCAGGGAAGCTATGTGACGTTAACATATGAGAGTGCTGGAGGTGAAATAGTTAAACAGGTTACCCAATCAGAACCCAGGGGGTGGAGTCAGAGGGACTATAAAACCAGCTCTGGGAGGGGCAAAGGGAGGAGTTTGTTGGGAGTTGGGTGGTTAGTTGGAGTGGGAATGAATTGGGATAGAGTCTGTGGGTAGGTTGAGTTAGTGTAGCGAAATAAGCTGAGTCAGGAACAGTTAGGAGCTTGGAAGACAAATAAATATCTGAGAGGTAGTTTAGTGAGTGAGAGCAGGTAGTGGAAGTTATAGGTCTGGATAGGCAGCCCATGGTTGTGATTGACTGAGACCGTTTATGAAACCACATGCTTGTTAAACTGCAATAAATAAACAGAAGTTTATGTTCCAACTTAACCCTGACTGGATTCAGTAATTTACCAGGTAGGGCCTGGGTGGTGGCAGCGAGAAATAAAGTGGTGGCACAGGGATCAATAGACGGTGAAACATCCGGGGACCCTGTGTGATCACCACAAGCTCCACCCAAGGAAAGTATATTAATCTTCACAGAAATCCTACCAAGTATGAATGTATGTTTTAGTTCCCATGTATTATTATTCTTCCCATTTTAGAAATAAGGCGCTGGAAGAGGAGGAGGAGTTTGGATCTGATATCCCGCTTTATCACTACCCGAAGGAGTTTCAAAGCGGCTAACATTCTCCTTTCCCTTCCTCCCCCACAACAAACACTCTGTGAGGTGAGTGGGGCTGAGAGACTTCAAAGAAGTGTGACTAGCCCAAGGTCATCCAGCAGCTGCATGTGGAGGAGCGGAGACACAAACCCGGTTCACCAGATTACGAGTCTACCGCTCTTAACCACTACACCACACTGGCTCAAAGATGCCCCAAAGCAAGAAGTCTTTGATCAGTTTCAGGCAATTCCCTTCTCCTGCTGCAGCCATGTACAATAGAGGTTTTTGAGGGGTGCACAGGGGATTGCAGGTAGAAAAGTGGTGAGAGTCTGGTTGTATGAACTGTTTTCCACTATTAAAACCATGGGATACAAACCAATTTTTCAAAACTGGGACAAATGTGTAGAAATAGCACACAGTTATTGTTGCTATCTGACCAAACTGCGGGAGGCAGTGGAAGACAGGAGTGCCTGGCGTGCTCTGGTCCAGGGGGTCACGAAGAGTCGGACACAACTAAACGACTAAACAACAACAACATTGTTGCTATCTTCTCCCTTCTCTCCTAATCCTTTCAGAAATGTTTCGGGGAGGCAAGTGTTTCTGTAAAGCAAAAGTCTCTTCAGTATGATCATGCATCAAATGGGCTACCTCTGGATTTGAGATCTATTGGTAATGCAGATTGCAGACAGTTTGTGGTCTTGATTATGCCCCTTATTGCGCATTATCAATTCCTTTGTTTCTTCCTTTCTGTATGCCAATGCATACAGAACACAAGAATTATGCACAAGAATTATGCCATTAAGCAGATGACATATGGGTACAGCATGTAAGGTGGAGAACCCATCAATCAAGTTGCAGGCAGCATCTCACATCTTCTTATTGCATCATATTGTGTCCCTGGGTATTTAATGATGGTGGGTTTCTTTGATTTATTACAGGGACATCCTGAATGTCACTTTATGATAGGTAACGTTTGACAAATGTACAGCTAATTTTACAAAAGCTCTGTGGATCATACAATTACATGGCTGCTGTACTATGTATTGATATGTTTTCCAATTCTGACCCTACTGGGTGATTGGACTTTTTCTTCCGTTTTTGCAATTTGACAGGATATATATACCGTATTTTTCCATGCATAACATGCCCCTGTATATAAGACGACTCCTATATTGGGGGGGGGGGGTGTTGGTCCAGGGTTGTTGAGCTTTTTTTTGGGGGGGAAGGCCAAAAATCAGTATCCCGACTAACAAACACAGCCAATCGGACGCATCACCAAAGCCACCAAGCATCTGCCCACTCGCCGACAGCAGCCGGCAATCACATACCCGATTACTGCAGCCAATCCAAAGCAGCCCTTGCCGCAGCAACCAATCACCCACCAAATCGCATCTGACAAGCTCCTGCTTGCAGATGAAACCAATCGTCCGTCCCGCCTCAGCACTATCCGTGTATAAGACAACCCCCAATTTTGAACATTATTTTAGAGTAAAAAAATATTGTCTTATACATGGAAAAGTACGGTATGTCACAGCCAAAAATACAATCTAATACCCAATTGGTGATTCCAGCAATAATGTTTCTTTAAAAATGAGAGGGGGAGACTACTTGCTCTTACATCACAACTCACATTTACTTGGGCTTAAATGTCACTGAAATTTTCAATTTGAAATTAGTGGAACTTCCAAGTAAGCAAATACAGTGGTACCTCTGGTTATGTACTTAATTCGTTCTGGAGGTCTGTTCTTAACCTGAAACTGTTCTTAACCTGAAGCACCACTTTAGCTAATGGGGCCTCCCACTGCTAAACCATAGAAATGGCTGCTTCATTACAAAACTGATGCATTGTCATATCTAAATGGGACTGCATGCCATTAGCCTCAACCACGATTTGGCTTTCATAAAACCTTCTGGGTTGAGGAGCATTCAAATGTATGATTCCAGATTCCTTGTCTGGTGTATGTAATGGTACAGCCCAGCAACAGATACCACACGCTGGACTTCTGCTCTCTTTCCCCCACATATTATTTTGCATTCCTTCCTCTTGCTTGCTTGGTCAGATTCCTGGCACCAAGAACACTGTCAGTTTCTAACTGCATAACCTGCTGTGCCCATTTGCTGATTCCTGCAATTATCTGAAACACCCTGTGATTTGACAGTGCAGTGGCTCCCCGTAACCTGAACATCCTAAGTACACTTGTTACCATGGATGTGACAACTGTTAGCCCTGAAATCACTACCCTGCACATATTTTCTTCCAGGAAGCAGAAACTTCTGCATAAAGTGAGGATTTGGGTTATGTGGCCCTCATATTAGTTTTCTGCAGTGGCCAAGGAGAAGGAAAATGTATGAGAGGAGGTGGCAGGGAGAGAAATGGGTGTCTGAAAGAGAGAAAAGGGGTGCCCCACCTGCATTGTCTTTGAACCTGCCCATCACTGGCTTCAATACCATCCACCATTGGCTCTGGCGCTATCCAATGATTATTAAGTATAATTGTTTAATTGACACAGAAATGAAAAATGGGTAAAGGTATATTTGAGAAGGTTTAACATGGGGTTTTCCCACGGGGCTATTTTGAAAGCAAGGAGAGCACTTTGAGCTCTTGCTAAGTTAATTATTAACTCACTGATTGTTTTTTTCACTCATAGCTAGCATGTGAGTCTTGTAACTTTAGATCATGTGAGAGGGATTAGGTCTCCATATTGAAGGGAGTTGCCTTTGAGTCTTTTTCTCCCAAATTTTGAATATGAATAACTGCAATATGAATATCTGCAACAATGAGGACATCTGGCACCCGACCATTTACCCCCAAGGGAATGTGACCTTCGAAAGGAGGGGAGCGAGAGATTCCTCGCTTGAATTGCAAGCAAGATACAGGCATATTGATTACCAGATTCCCTTTTCTGTTTCAAGGCTCATCCAGACTTGCCCTTGCCCTACCGCTTTTCCCCGAGGAAATCCAATATTTACTGCCAAATTGGAGCAATTGTCAAACAGGTTTCTTCCGGACTGATGATTGCTCCAATTTACTGCAATTTATCAAGGGGAAAGTGGTGAGGCAAGCAAAAAACGACTCAGACTGGTGTCTAGAAAGCCTGGGGTAGAAGCGGAATCCACTCAGATCCGTGCCTTCTAGGTACAGGACAAGTGGAAGTCTGGAAGAGTCCTCTTTCTTGTCAACAAACACCACTACTTAAAAGTATTGTCAAATGCTTGGGATTTGGAAATCTGGTGAGAGAGAGAGAGAGAGAGAATCTATTTATTTGCTGCTCATCAAATATTGTTTTGCAACCTGCCTCAACGGTACAACTACTAGCTTGCTCGGAACTGCTTTTACACTGCTGTGTGTGAAAGGAAGCAATAAAGAAAATAACGGCAGGTTATGATTAGCAAGAATAACATCATTCCCAGAGCAGGCGTATGCTGCAATTAAAGGATAACAATAATTTCAACGATTGTCGACTGTGGAAAACGTTTTCCATTCCAAAAGCCTAACAAAAGAAAATGTTTGAAATTAAAAGGATGTCACTGAAAAGCAGTCAGTGGTCACATTGGCCTCTTACCCTATTCTGGATGGGCTGCTGTTGCAGCACTTCACAGGCCAGCCGCCATTCCCAGTGGCCAGGACTCAAATGCATGGCTGGCTGTTGAAGACCATCCAGCTGGCTGCATTGCCAGGTGGGATTTCCTGCCCAAATCCATATTTTAAACTTCCCAGTCATAGACACCAGAGAGGGGCAGAGCCTTGCTGGTGGACCAGGAAATGGAGGCCTCTACTCTGGTCCACCAGGTAGCCTTAAAAGCTAATGATGCCTGGCACTTTCAGCAGTCGGTAGAAGAGAAAACCCTCCCTCCCTGTCATGGTGCTATAATTTGTATTGCATTCTAAGATGAACTGTTAGTTACATGTGAAATGTCTCACTGGTGAATTATAATAATACTACTAATAATAAAAAATAATTTTTAATTACTTTTTTATTTAATAATAATTTTATTTATACCTCGCCGTCCTTGGCCAAGAGCAGACTCAGGGCAGTTAACACCAAATATAGGTAAAGGTAAAGGGACCCCTGACCATTAGGTCCATTCGTGACCGACTCTGGGGTTGCGGCGCTCATCTCGCTTTACTGGCCAAGGGAGCCGGCGTACAGCTTCCAGGTCATGTGGCCAGCATGACCAAGCTGCTTCTGGTGAAACAGAGCAGTGCACAGAAACGCCGTTTATCTTCCTGCCGGAATGGTACCTATTTATCTATTTGCACTTTGACGTGCTTTCGAACTGCTAGGTTCGCAAGAGCAGGGACCGAGCAACGGGAGCTCACCCCATTGCGGGGATTTGAACCACCGACCTTCTGATCGGCAAGTCCTAGGCTCTGTGGTTTAACCCACAGCACCACCCACATCCCTTTAATGCTAAATATATCATACGTTTAAAACACAAAACAAACAATTGGTTAAAATACAGTTTGAAATCACATTTAAAGTCAAAATAAAATTGAGCGGGAACCCATGAATCACAACCGTAGGGGTAAGGAATATTAAATGTTCACCCAGCCCGGCCACCCCTGCTGGTCCCATATGGGCCGATAGAAAAAGCCAAGGGGGCCACTTACATACAGGGTCCCATAAAAAGAAGAGAGTCAGACTGTGCCCGGACCAAAGGCCTGGCAGAACATTTCCGTCTTACAGGCCCTGCGGAAAGATGTCCATTAGCAAGACACTTCTGTCAAACCGGATGGTCAATGGTTTTCTTATTTAATTGGAGTGCTGCTTATGTCCTGCTCTTTGTCTTGCATTGTCTATACCAGGCTTCCTCAACCTCGGCCCTCCAGATGTTTTTGGCCTACAACTCCCATGACTCCTAGCTAGCAGGACCAGTGGTCAGGGATGATGGGAACTGTAGTCTCAAAACATCTGGAGGGCCGAGGTTGAGGAAGCCTGGTCTATACTGTGCATCCATCCATTGACAACCATGCATCTGCAAACCGGTTCTAGAACAGTATCATAGAATGTGCCTCAAAGTACCATTTGGACCCCAAGCATTGAACAGGATCTCTGGCACAGGGCCTGAGAATTTAAAAGTTCCTTGCCTGAGTAAGCCCCTTTGAGATTTGTAGCCCAAGTTCCTTTTGCTACACTTCTCTCCGTTGTTAAACTGAATATGACATGCCGAAGTAGAGAAAGTTCTACAAGGAAGGTGAATGCTGCATTGCAGAGAGCATAAAAATTTTAATGGCACCCATTATGTATAGTTATGAAGCAATTTGGGATCCTTGGAGATGAAAGGTGCCATGGAAGTGAAAAGTGAAATGATATTATCTCAAGATTTCTTACATTTTTAATATTACCTGACTTCCTCCTACCTCAAAGGATCCCAACCCGTTTTATGAACTCTCCTGAGTTCAAGGGCGATGAGTAGCTGTCTGGGTAATATTCTGCCCGAGAACAGAAAAGAATTGGCAAGTGGCTAGCCGGCTTTGCCTTACATGCACAGACCATGGACATTAACATTGCTAAGTCAGTATGATCAGTGAGCTGTTCTTCATACAAACACAAAGCCGGGATGGTGGTGGCAGTAGGTTCCTCCATGAGACATAAACCAGTGGAATGTGGGTGAACAAAGCAATCATAGTTGAGTGGCCAGTCACATAAGTACCGTATTTTTCGCTCTATAGGACGCACCATAGGAGGGGGAGAACGGGGGGGGGGGATCTCCCCCTCTCTGCTCAGTGCCCCTTCAGTGAAGAGGCAGGAGAAACAGAGCCCCTTCCATTTCTCCTCCCGCTTCACTGAAGGGGCGCTGCGCAGAGAGGGAAAACTGTGCAGCGTCTCTCCAGCGAAGCGAAGCCTGGAGAGCAAGAGGGATCGGTGCGCACCGACCCCTCTCACTCTCCAGGCTTCAGGTGGCTATCCACAAGCCTTTGGAGCACGGCGCACTTCCTGCTGCACTCTGAAGGCTTGCGGATAGCTTCCTGAAGCCCCCGGAGTGCAGCGGGAGTTCCCTGCACTCCGGGGGCTTCAGGCGGCTTCAGCGAAAGCAACGCGAAGCCTCCGGAGTGCGGGGGGAGCTCTCCCTCTGCGCTTCGGAGGCTTCACATTGCTATTGCTGAAGCCAAGGAGCCTGCATTTGCTCCATAGGACGCACACACATTTTCCCTTCATTTTTGGAGGGGGGAAAGTGTGTCCTATAGAGCGAAAAATATGTTTTTTCCTAACCAATCAGTCTTCTGTGACTCCACACAAATGGTTGCTTAGGGAGCACTACAGGCACAATATGGTAGTATCCCACTATTTATCTTTATTTATTGAATTATTATACTACCCTATACCCGGAGGTCTCAGGGCAGAACACAGAAAAGATCACAATATATAAAATCAAAATAAGAACAATAACCTAATAATACCCCTCCCCCAAAAGACCCACATTTTAAAAGGGTATAGGATGTCCATCAGGTCAACCAAAGGCCTAGTTAAAAGGGAATGTTTTTGCCTGGCACCTAAAGGTGTACAATGAAGGCGCCAAGCAAACTTCCCTGGGGACAGCATTCCACAGATGGGGAGCCACTGCAGAGAAGGGCTGTTCTTGTGTTGCCACCCTCTGGACTTCTCGAGGGGGAGACACACAAAGAAGGACCTCAGAAGATGATTTCAGGGTCTGGGTAGGTTGATATGGAAAGAGGCGGTCCTTGAGGTATTGCGGTCCTGAACCGTTTAAGGCTTTATAGGTCAAAACCAACACTTTGCATTGGGCCCGGAAACTAATTGGTAGCCACTACAGTCGGATCAGGATCGGTCTAATATGCTCAAACCGTCTTGCTGCGGTGAGCAACCTGGCCACTGAATTCTTCACCAGCTGAATTTTCCAAACCGTCTTCAGAGGCAGTCCTACGTATAATGCATTGCCGTAGTCTAACTTTGAGGCTACCAGAGTATATACAACAGTAGTTAGGCTATTCCTGTCCAGATAGGGGCGAAGCTGATGGAAGGCACTCTGGACCCAGAAAAATAGGGATGGATTTAGGGCTGTGCAAGCCGAGAGCACACACTCAGCACTGAGCAGAGGGGGTGCCATCTCAAAGCCAGGCAAGCAAGGCGCTGAGCTTTGAGAAGGAGGCTAGCAGGCTCTGACAGGGTCCTAGAATCCTCCTATGTCCTTCCCAAAGCCTAGTTAGCACTTTCCCAGCTTGGGAAGGTGGTGTGAGGGCTCTAGGACCCTGACAGGGCACTCACGCCTTCTTACCCACCTTTGGGAAGGCAGCAGAAGGACTGGAGTATGTGTCAAATTTTTGCCTTGCACAAGGCGCCATAGTACCCAAGTCCGTCGTTGAGCAAAAGAATGGTAAACGAGTTGAGGTCACCACTATGGCAGCTGTAGAGGGATCAGGGAAGCACAAACATACTAGGGAATGGGCAGGGCCAGATTTAGGTTTGAGGAGGCTCTAAGCTACTGAAGGTATGGGGCCCTTTATATGTCCAGCTGTCCTTTGTCAACAACAAATTGTTGCTGTTTTTTGTGTTAAATATATGCTATATGGTGATTAATGGACCTAATAGGTATCTAAAGCCATTTGCACATGCAGAATGTAGGCACCCTATATATAGAAAATTAGCAAACCAATGATCTTTTAGGGAGCAGGCTAGCAGGCGGGGCCCATTACTTACATCATAGGAGCCTACACAACACAAAACACTGTTGCTGTATGTAGGTTTTATTTTGTTTGTTTGTTTTATCTTATATTTTGGAAATGTACAACCAGGTTTTTTTTCCTTTAATTTTTTTTTGGGGGGGGCAAGAGAGTGGGGCCCTAAGCTATAGCTTGTTTAGCTTATATGTAAATCTGGCACTGGGAATGGGGCAGGTATATATGGAGGGGTTGTTGGTAGGGAACTACTGGAGGCACTATCCCATGGATCTCCTTGAAATCTGGTGCTGGTCCTGTGTGTGTGAAAGGGGAGAGCCTTTTTCTAGAGCTGAGGCAAAAAAATGTGTGTCAGGGAGTAAACCCACACCTACGAATAGGAGAATGTACATGTGAAACTGCCTCCCTAGAATGTCAGGGGAACGGTTAGCTAAAGGCTTTGCTCTGACAAGAAATAGGAAGGTGGAGAGGGGTGCCAGAAAAATCACACTGCAAACTTTTGATGCTGAATACTCACTGAATATTCTGTTGGCATCTGTAACTGAAGTCGAAAATATTTGATGATTGATACCCATATTTTATTTTTGACATTATTTTCAATAGTTGATGCATGGCACTATTTGATAACAGATCTGAGCAGTGTTCAGAATATGATACGTGCCATGCAATGAATGGCATTAGTAAGCAGAAGCTGTTCTACTAATTTTTCTCATGTATTTCATCAATCGTGTAACCTTTCTGCAAGCATGCAACAGAAGCAAAAGTGTCAGCTTCTGAATTTTGAGGTCAACTTTCAAATTCAAAATCCAGATTTTAAAATTTGAACGAAAATACAAGGGCTGTAACGTTCTTTGCGTATCAAAAGCAATGTGGAATTGATGAAATAATATGGCATATTCTGTTTGATTCCTTTTCCTAATGAAACAGCAGAGCTCTAAACATTTATGTTAAGAATGTTTCAATTGTAGCTTTTGGAATATAGTTGAAGCTCAAACTGTGGGGGGTTATTTTCATGCAGTTGGCATCTTTAAGCAAAATTGACTGGTTTTAAGTATTTTTAACAGCACCAAATGCTAGAATTAGGAAACATTCATAAGACCCCAGAGACATTTCCCTTTTAGTTTCTGTAGGAAATTAACGTCTCAGACTGGAGTGGGGCTAATTTAAATAGCTTTTTACTTAAAATCCTTTGGAATATTATGGGACCTTTGTGTGCTTTCCTGTGCTGCAGAACCAGTGCCAACCAAAACCATAAAAATGAAAAGTTTCCAGAGTTAACTAAGGAGCTTTCTTATCTCCCTTGAATTTCAATAATGTATCTGCTTGAAGAGCTAACATTCATAATATGAATTCAGCTAAATGATCTCTGTTTTTCTGCTGCTGCCAGAATATCAGGGGATGTTTCCAAATTCTAGGGGGGGGGGGAGAGAGAGATGGGGCTGGTTTCTTTTCTGCTGCAGTCCCCAAAGTTAAACAAAGGAGAGCAAGATTGATTCACCAGCATGGGGAAAGAAGGGGTTTTCATCTGAGGGTAGTGGATTTTTAAAATAATTCCTCCCTTTTTATCATTCCAGCAGCCTATATGCTTATATAGGGACAAGAAAGAGCAACAGTCAATCACAACAAGGCATTCGTCTACCTGATTTTCCATTCTGACTGTGGCTTCTTTACTTCTCAGGACAAGTTGCAATATTTTGCAAAATCTGAGAAATTCAAATGTTATACGTTCTATAATTTATTAGATGAAATTTAGAAGACTAGTGGATCTCGATTTCTATCTCTGTCTCTATTTATCTCATCAGCTAGTTATCCTTTTCCTTGAAAACTAAAAATGCCATTTCCACACCCACTCAACTCATGCTGGTACTGCAGAAACTGCCATCACAGCTCCTATGACAGCATTTGTGTTTGGATTTTTCCTTAACACAGAGAAGGTGCTCTTTCGAACTAGAGCAGACTCAGCCAATGCTGTCCAGCTTGCCAGGGAAAAAAAGGTCTTCTTTCATCTCCAGCACTGCTTGCATGAGAATGTCAGTTCCACCTTTTTGAGTCAATATGAAATGCCATCACGTTCAGCATTCCTTCTCCAAAAACACCTCTGGGAGCTCGTGATCAATGTGTGATAGTGAAAGCCACTTCCTGCGATTTGTCCCCTGTCATTTCACACTCAGAGCTATACTTTCCTGGAATAGAGGAGTTCAAATTATTTATCACTGCTAAACTCATTTATCTAAAGTTTCTGAAAAGCTATCAGACCTTATAGACACCATCATCTATTGTGGTCTTTTCATGATGCACTTTGCAAAGTGATTCTTGTTTTTGCTAAACCTGTCTTCCCCCCTCCCACAATCACATATAAAAGGTCATAGAATGTTTAATCAGCCAAAGGCCTGGTAAAAGAGAAAGATTTTCGCCTGGTACCTAAAGATATAAAATGAAGGCGCCAAGTGAGTCTCCCTGGGAAGGGTATTCGACAAGTGAGGGGCCACCACATAAAAGACCCATCCTTGTGTTGCCACCCTCCAGACCTCTCGAGGAGGCAGCGGAACATGAAGGAAGGCCTCAGAAGATGATCTCAGAATCTGGGTAGGTTCATATGGAAAGATGCGGTCCTTGGGGTATTGTGGTCCTGAGCCATTTAAGGCTTTATAGGTCAAAACCACTTTGAATTAGGCCAGGAAACTATTTGGCAGACAGCATAGTTGGGCCAGGTCTGGTGTAATATGCTCAAAGCGTCTTGCTCCGGTGAGCAACCTGACCACTAAATTCTCTACCAGTTGAAGTTTCTGAACTGTCTTCAGCGGTAGCCCCACATATAATGTGTTGCAGCAATCTAACCCAGAGGTTAACAGTGCATAAGGTAAAGGTAAAGGGACTCCTGACCATTAGGTCCAGTCATGGCCGACTCTGGGGTTTACCTTCCCGACGGAGCGGTACCTATTTATCTACTTGTAATTTAACGTGCTTTCGAACTGCTAGGTTGGCAGGAGCAGGGACTGAGCAACGGGAGCTCACCCCATTGCGGGGATTCGAACCGCCGACCTTCTGATCGGCAAGTCCTAGGCTCTGTGGTTTAACCCACAGTGCCACTTGCATCCCTTACCAGTGCATAGACGACAGAAATTAGGCTATCTCTGTCCAGATAAGGTCTACAGCTGGACCACCAGCCACAGCTGATGGAAGGCACTCCATGTCACCAAGACCACATGAGCCTTAAGCGAGAGCAATGGATCTAGAAGAACCCTGCATATCTGCTTCTTCAGAAGGAGTGTAACCCCCATCAAGAGTAGATAATCTCCCATCCATCCACCCTAGGGAACCTCCCACTAACTGTGCCTCTGTCTTATCCAGATTGAGCTTCAGGTTATTGGTTCTCATCCAGTCCATTACTGAGACAAGACAATGGTCCAGCACGGCCACTGCACACCCATAGATGTTAAGGAGAAGTAGAGCTGTGTGTTATCGCTGACAATATATTCCTTTCCTAACCTCTGGAGGACCTCACTCAGTGGTTTCATATAGATGTTAAACAGCATGTGGGATCAAATTGAACCCAGAGGGATCCCACATTGGGGCCCCAACCATCACCCTCTGGAAATGACTATCCAACGAGTATAATTTTTTAGAGCTTTACCTAAGCCAGAAGTGGGAAACTTATGTGGTCCTCCAGTTGTTGTTGGACTCCAGTTCCCAGCAACTCCAACTAGCACATTCAGGGTGAAACAAAATCATGGTCCAGAGTGATATGATATGTAATACTGAGGACCACAAATTCTGCATCACTAATTTTAGCCAGGTATAGTCATGAGTACTGATTTGTAATCTGTAATGGACATAGGCCCCCTTTTTTGGGGGGGGGCTAATAGATGAGATATCAATAGTTTGATAATGACATTTTTATATAATTCAGTTACCATATACAGGTTAAGAACTTAATTCGTTCTGGAGGTCTGTTCTTAACCTGAAACTGTACTTAACCTGAGGCACCACTTTAGCTAATGGGGCCTCCTGCTGACGCCGTGCCGCCGCCCCGCAATATCTGTTCTCATCCTGAAGCAAAGTTCTTAACCCGAGGCACTATTTCTGGGTTGGCGGAGTCTGTAACCTGAAGCGTCTGTAACCCGAGGTACCACTGTACAGCAATTCCAACTTTCAGAGTTGAAGTCCCATCTCAAAGCAACACCATCTATTAAATTTCTGCAAACCAATTTACTCTTTTAGCTGATATTTAAAAAACACCCCCACGCCCGTCACTGTTACTTTTTAACTTCCTCATTTCAGCACTCTTCCACCCTCTCCCAAACTGGCTCAGAGACACATTTCTGTAGTGAGAAAACATGAGGGAAGTGGTATAAGAGTATGTTAAATGTATGGTGTGAATATGAACATGGAAAAGAAGAAATTAATAAAAAAAAGAGAGAAGCACCAATAGGACAGAGCTAAATGGGTGCTAAAAACCAGCTTAGAAGGACACGCCATACCTTATGAAAATGAGAAAGAGCATTTCTGTCATTTCACCTGCCTCAAAATCAGCAGGTCTGAACCAGTTCCAACGGGTCTTTGCTGGTTTCAATCGGTCTGAACCGGTTTCAACCGGCCTGAACCAGTTCCAACCGGCCTGGACCGGTTCCAACCAATCTGAACCAATTCCAACCGGCCCAAACCAGCTCCAACCAGCTCCAACCAGCTTGGACCAGCACCAACCGGCCTGAACAAGTTGGTCTGAACCAGTTCCATCTGGTCTGAATCGGTTCCAACCTGCTCGGACCACTTCCGACCATTTGGAACCGGTTCCAAACGGCTCGGACCACTTCCAACCGGTCTGAAATGGTTTCAACTGGTCTTGGCCGGTTCCAACCGGTCTGAACCAGTTCCAACCAGTCTGAACCGGTTCCAACCGGCCTGGACTGGTCCCAACCAGCTCAGACCAGTTTCAACTGGCCTGAACTGGTTCCAACCAGCCTGGACTGGTCCCAACCGGCTCGGACCAGTTCAAACCGTTCTGAACCGGTTCCAACCAGTCTTGGCCGGATTCAACCGGTCTGAACCAGTTTAAACCGGTCTGAACCAGTTCCAACCAGTCTGAACCAGTTCCAATGGGCTAGGACCAGTTTCAACCGGTCTGAACCAGTTCCAACTGGCTCGGACCAGTTCCAACTGGTCTAAACTGGTTTCAACCGGCCTGAACCAGTTCCAACAGGTCTGAACCGGTTCCAACAGGTCTGAACCGTTTTCAACTGGTCTGAACCGGTTCCAACCAGCTCAGACCAGTTCATAGCGGTCTGAAGCGGTTCCAACTGGCTTGGAACAGTTCCAACAGGTCTGAACCGGTTCCAACTGGTCTTGGCCGGTTTCAACCAGTCTGAACCGGTTCCGACCGGCCTGAACCGGTTCCAACCAGCCTGGACCGGTCCCAACCAGCTCGGACCAGTTCAAACCAGTCTGAACCGGTTCCAACTGGTCTTGGCCGGTTTCAACCGGACTGAACCATTTTCAACTGTTCTGAACCGGTTCCAACCAGCACAGACCAATTCTGATCGGTCTGAACCGGTTCCAACCAGCTCAAACCAGTTCCAACTGGTCTTTACCAGTTCCAACCGGCTCGGAGCATTTCCAAGAGGTCTGAACCGCTTGCACCCAGTCTAATTCAGTTTCAACCAGCTTGAATCGGTTCCAACCGGTTCAGACCAGCTCCAACCAGCCTGAACCCATTCCCAACAGCCTGAACTAGATGGTCCGAATCGGTTTCAACCGGACTCAACCGGTTGCAACCGGCTCGGACCAGTTCCAACGGATCTGATCCGGTTAGATCTGTTCTCAACCGGTTCCAACCGGATTGAACCAGTTCCAAGCAGCCTAAACTGGTTCCAACCGGCTCGGTCCAGCTTCAACCGGCCTGAACTAGTTGGTCTGAACCGGTTCCATCCGGTCTGAACCGGTTCCAAATGTCTCGGACCAACTCCAACTGGTCTGAAGCGGTTTCAACCGGCTCGAACCAGTTCCAACCTGTCTGAACTGGTTCCAACTGGCTCGGACCAGTTCTGACAGGTCTGAACCGGTTTTGGCCGGTTTCAACCGGTCTGAACTGGTTCCAACCAGTCTGAACCAGTTTCAACCAGCTCGGACCAGTTCCAACTGGTCTGAACCAGTTTCAACCGGCTCGTACCAGTCCCAACAGGTCGAACCACTTCCAACCTGCTTGGACCAGTTCCAACAGGTCTGAACCAGATCAAACTGTTCTGGCCGGTTTCAACCGGTCTGAACCGGTTCCAACCAGCTCAGACCAGTTCCAAACGGTCTGAACCAGTTCCAACCGGCTAGGACCAGTTTCAACTGGTCTGATCCGGTTCCAATCAGTCTGAACCAGTTCCAACTGGCTCAGGCCAGTTCCAACCAGTCTAAACCGGTTTCAACTGGCCTGAACCAGTTCCAACAGGTCGGAACCGGTTCCAACTGGTCCGAACCATTTTCAACTGGTCTGAACCGGTTCCAACCAGCTCAGACCAGTTTCAAACAGTCTGAACCGGTTCCAACCCGCTCAGACCTCTTCCAACCGGTCAGAACCAGTTTGAACCGGCTTGGACCAGTTCCAACAGGTCTGAACCAGTTTTGGCCGGTTTCAACCGGTCTGAACTGGTTCCAACCAGTCTGAACCAGTTTCAACCAGCTCGGACCAGTTCCAACTGGTCTGAACCAGTTTCAACCGGCTCGTACCAGTCCCAACAGGTCAAACCACTTCCAACCTGCTTGGACCAGTTCCAACAGGTCTGAACCAGATCAAACTGTTCTGGGCCGGTTTCAACTGGTCTGAACCGGTTCCAACCAGCTCAGACCAGTTCCAACCAGTCTGAACCAGTTCAAACCGGCTCAGACCAGTTCCAACAGGTCTGAACCGGTTCCAAGCAGCCTGAACCGGTTCCAACCAGCCTGGTCCGGTTCCAACCAGCTCAGACCAGTTCCAACCATCCTGGACCAGTCCCAACCAGCTCGGACCAGTTCCAACCGGTCTGAACCGGTTCCAACCTGTTTTGGCCGGATTCAACCGGTCTGAACCGGTTTAAACTGGTCTCAACCAGTTTTGGACCTGTTCCAACCGGTCTGAACCAGTTCCAACCGGCTAGGACCAGTTTCAACCGGACTGAACCGGTTCCAACCAGTCTGAACCAGTTCCAACTGGCTCAGGCCAGTTCCAACCAGTCTAAACTGGTTTCAACTGGCCTGAACCAGTTCCAACAGGTCGGAACCGGTTCCAACCGTTCGGAACTGTTTTCAACCGGTCTGAACCGGCTACAACCAGCTCAAACCATTTCCAACTGGTCTTTACCAGTTCCAACCGGCTCAGAGCATTTCCAAGAGGTCTGAACCGCTTGCACCCAGTCTAATCCAGTTTCAACCAGATTGAATCGGTTCCAACCAGCCTGAACTAGATGGTCCGAATCGGTTTCAACCGGACTCAACCGGTTGCAACCGGCTCGGACCAGTTCCAATGGATCTGAACCGGTTAGATCTGTTCTCAACCAGTTCCAACCGGATTGAACCAGTTCCAAGCAGCCTGAACTGGTTCCAACCAGCTCGGTCCAGCTTCAACCGGGCAGAACTAGTTGATCTGAACCGGTTCCATCCAGTCTGAACCGGTTCCAAATGTCTTGGACCAGCTCCAACCGGTCTGAACCGGTTTCAACCGGCTTGTACCAGTCCAAACAGGTCGAACCACTTCCAACCTGCTTGGACCAGTTCCAACAGGTCTGAACCAGATCAAACTGTTCTGGGCCGGTTTCAACCGGTCTGAACCGGTTCCAACCAGCTCAGACCAGTTCCAACCAGTCTGAACCAGTTCAGACCGGCTCAGACCAGTTCCAACTGGTCTAAACCGGTTTCAACCGGCCTGAACCAGTTCCAACAGGTCTGAACCGGTTCTAACAGGTCTGAACCGTTTTCAACTGGTCTGAACCGGTTCCAACCAGCTCAGACCACTTCCAACTGGCTTGGAACAGTTCCAACAGGTCTGAACCGGTTCCAACTGGTCTTGGCCAGTTCCAACCAGCCTGGACCGGTCCCAACCAGCTCGGACCAGTTCAAACCGGTCTGAACCGTTTCCAACTGGTCTTGGCCGGTTTCAACCGGTCTGAACCGGTTCCAACTGGTCTTGGCCGGTTTCAACCGGTCTGAACCGGTTCCAACCAGCTCAGACCAGTTCCAACTGGCTTGGAACAGTTCCAACAGGTCTGAACCGGTTCCAACTGGTCTTGGCCAGTTCCAACCGGCCTGGACCGGTTCCAACCAGCACAGACCAGTTCCGACCGGTCTGAACCGGTTCCAACCAGCTCAAACCAGTTCCAACTGGTCTTTACCAGTTCCAACCGGCTCGGAGCATTTCCAAGAGGTCTGAACCGCTTGCACCCAGTCTAATCCAGTTTCAACCAGCTTGAATCGGTTCCAACCGGTTCAGACCAGTTCCAACCAGCCTGA
This sequence comes from Podarcis cretensis, assembly GCF_951804945.1. Lineage (NCBI taxonomy): Eukaryota > Metazoa > Chordata > Lepidosauria > Squamata > Lacertidae > Podarcis > Podarcis cretensis. Next base: position 126,048,069 of record NC_137170.1, read on the forward strand.
ACCCATTCCAAACAGCCTGAACTAGATGGTCCGAATCGGTTTCAACCGGACTCAACTGGTTGCAACCAGCTCGGACCAGTTCCAATGGATCAGAACCTGTTAGATCTGTTCTCAACCGGTTCCAACCGGATTGAACCAGTTCCAAGCAGCCTGAACTGGTTCCAACCAGCTCGGTCCAGCTCCAACTGGCCTGAACTAGTTGGTCTGAACCGGTTCCATCCGGTCTGAACCGGTTCCAAATGTCTCAGACCAGCTCCAACCGGTCTGAAGCGGTTTCAACCGGCTCGGACCAGTTCCAACCTGTCTGAACCGGTTCCAACTGGCTCGGACCAGTTCCAACAGGTCTGAACCGGTTCCAACTGGTCTTGGCCAGTATCAACCAGTCTGAACCGGTTCCAACCGGCCTGGACCAGTCCCAACCGGCTCGGACCAGTTCCAACAGGTCTGAACTGGTTCCAACCGCTCTTGGCCAGTTTCAACCAGTTTGAACTGGTTCCAACCGGTCTGAACCAGTTTCAACCAGCCTGAACCGGTTCCAAATGGCTCAGACCAGCTCCAACCGGTTCGGACCAGCTCCAACCAGCCTGAACCCGTTCCAACCAGCCTGAACTAGTTGGTCTGAATCGGTTTCAACCGGACTCAACCGGTTCCAACCGGCTCAGACCAGTTCCAACTGATCTGAACCGGTTCCAAACAGCTCAGACCAGTTCCAACGGGTCTGAACCGATTCCTACCGGCTCGGATCAGTTCCAACCGGTCTGAACCAGTTCCAACCGGTCTTGACCGGTTCCAACCGGTCTGAACCGGTTCCAACTGGCCTGGACCGGTCCCAACCGGCTCGGACCAGTTCCAACAGGTCTGAACCGGTTCCATCTGTTCTCAACCGGTTCCAACCAGCTCGAATGAGTTCCAACCGTTCTGAACTGGTTCCAACCGGTCTTGACCGGTTTCAACTGGTCTGAACCGGTTCCAACCGGCCTGGACCGGTTCCAACTGGCCTGGACCGGTTCCAAACAGCTTAGACCAGTTCCAAACGGTCTGAACCGGTTCCTACTGGCTCGGACCAGTTCCAACCGTTCTGAACTGGTTCCAACCGGTCTTGACCGGTTTCTACCGGTCTGAACCGTTTCCAACTGGCCTGAACAGGTTCCAAACAGCTCAGACCAGTTCCAACTGGTCTGAACCAGTTCCTACCGGCTCGGACCAGTTCCAACCAGTCTGAACCGGTTCCAACCGGTTTCAACCGGTCTGAACCGGTTCCAACCGGCCTGGACCGGTCCAAACCAGCTCGAACCAGTTCCAACCGGCCTGAACTGGTTTGTCTGAACCGGTTCCATCCGGTCTGAACCGGTTCCAACTGTCTCGGACCAGCTCCAACTGGTCTGAACTGGTTTCAACCGGCTCGGACCAGTTCCAACCGGCTTGAACCAGTTCCAACCGGTTTGGACCAGCTCCAACCGGCCTGATCCGGTTTCGACCGGCTCGGACGAGTTCCAACCGGTCTGAACCAGTTCCAACTGGTCTGGGCCGGTTTCAACCGGTCTGAACCGGCTCCAATCAGCTCAGACCAGTTCCAACCAGCTCAGAGCAGTTCCAACAGGTCTGAACTGGTTCCAACCGGTTTGAACCAGTTCTAACCGGCCTGAACTGGTTCTAACCAGCCTGGACTGGTCCCAACCGGCTCGGACCGGTTCCAACAGGTCTGAACTGGTTCCAACCGCTCTTGGCCGGTTTCAACCAGTCTGAACTGGTTCCAACCGGTCTGAACTGGTTTCAACCGGCCTGAACCGGTTCCAACCACCCTGGACCAGTCCCTACCAGCTCATACCAGTTCAAACTGGTCTGAACCAGTTCCAACTGGTCTTGGCCGGTTTCAATCGGTCTGAACCGGTTCCAACCCGCCTGAACCCATTCCAACCCCCCTGAACTAGTTGATCTGAATCGGTCTGAACCGGTCTGAAGTGGTTTCAACCGGCTCGGACCAGCTCCAACCGATCTGAACCAGTTCCAACCAGCTCGGACCATTTCCAACCGGCTCAGACCAGCTCCAACCGGCTCGGACCAGCTCCAACCGGCCTGAACCCGTTCCAACTGCCCTGAACTAGTTGGTCTGAATCGGTTTGAACCGGTCTCAACTGGTTCAACCGTCTCGGACCAGCTCCAACCGGTCTGAACCGGTTCCAAACTGGCTCGGACCAGTTCCAACTGGCTCAGGCCGGTTCCAACAGGTCTGAACCGGTTCCAACCGGCTCAGACCAGTTCCAACCGGCTCAGACCAGTTCCAACCAGCTCAGACTAGTTCCAACTGTTCTGAACCAGTTCCAACCGTCTCGGACAAGCTTTAACCGGTCTGAACCGGTTCCAACCAGCTCAGACCAGTTCCAGTTACTGTTCACAGTAAGTTTTCTAATTATGATTGGCAGAGGTCCCAAAATACGAGCAGTCCATCAAAATGAGAGTTGTCAAGTACTGGATTGCAGGGGCATAGTTACCCGGCGATGACTTAGGTCTAGTTCGTCTAGCAGTTCTTTAGACATGTAAATGGGGACTGCCACAGATATAACTATTCTAATCCTAACAACAACAACAAATTCCTTCCAGTGGCACTTTAGAGATCAACTAAGTTTGCTATTGGTATGAGCTTTCGTGTGCATGCACACGTCTTCAGATACACTGAAGCAGAAGTCACCAGACCCTTATATATAGTGAGAGGGTGGGGTGGTGGGAATGGGTGATTGGCTGATAAGTGTGGTAAACCTGTTGACGACTGTTAACGACTGGAATTGGTCTTACAAGATAAAGCAAGGGGTGAGATGGCCAAAAATAGCTTTATGATGTATAATGAGATAAGACTCCAATGTCTCTATTCAGACCAGGTCTCTTCATGGTTTTAAGTTTGGTAATAAGTTGCAATTCAGCAACTTCCCTTTCCAGTCTATTTCTGAAATTCTTTTGTAATAAGACAGCTACAAAAGAATTTCAGAAATAGACTGGAAAGAGAAGTTTCAGTCGTTAACAATCGTCAACAGGTTTACCACACCTGTGATCTAATTACCCATTTTTTGTTTGTTTGTTTCAACCACGGCAGACCAACACGGCTACCTACCTGTAACTGCTCCAGTCCAATTTTCCTTGCTGCACCTCACCACAGACACAATGCTATACATGGAGTCGATTTGCACACTGAATGATGAGTTCTAAAATACAGAGTGTAGAAAAATAAAAGGATGCATAGGCATGTATGACAGTGACCGAGGTCTTATCCTTGTTTAAAGATTCATCCCTTCTCTCAGCACTATCCCTGTAGTTCTGTGAGGGATATCTAACACAGAATTCTAATCCAAATGCAATATTTCATTTGCGGCAATAAATTATAGGCTGCTTAACGCTGTGGTTTCTACGCAGTGGACAGTGGGGCTATGAAAGATGCAAAAGATAAAATCAGTAAAAATTTAACCATGAAATCGGAGCGGCTTGTGCAAATGGTCTGCTGATACATATTACAAAAAGTAGAGTGGACGCTAGGGTTGAGAATGTGATCCATGCGGAAGGCACGGTCGCAACCCGCAGTGTTCGCAATCCACAGCGCCATGTCTGTGCATGCGTGGGTGGCAATTCAGTGCTTCTGCACATGCACAAAGTGCGATTTAGCGCTTCTGTGCATGCACAAGCACCAAAACCCGGAAGTAACCCGTTCCGGTACTTCCAGGTTTGGCGCAGTGCATGACCCGAAAACATGCAACCTGTAACCCGAGGTATGACTGTCTGGTCTCAACTACTAGGGAGTTCCACAGAGCAGTATGAACTCTTGGCTCCTGGTAGACACAAGCCAGGTATCTGAGCCATGGGGGACCCCTAACATTGACTCATCAAAGACCTCAGTTATGTCAGGAAGGGATATAAAGAATGAGGTGGTTCTTAAGGAATCCTGGGCCCAAGTTCTTAAGTAGCTTATAACACAAGAACCTTAAACGATCTATCAGCACCTGGGCAGCCAGGTGTTATGTTTTGAAGCACCAGTGTTTTGTTCTGGTGGTAGTCTTGTTGTTTAGTCGTGTCTGACTCTTCGTGACCCCATGGACCAGAGCACGCCAGCACTCCTGTCTTCCACTGCATCCCACTGTTTGGTCAAACTCATGTTGTTAGTTTCGACAACACTGTCCAACCATCTCGTCCTCTGTCGTCCCCTTCTCCTTGTGCCCTCCATCTTTCCTAACATCAGGGTCTTTTCCAGGGAGTCTTCTCTTCTCATGAGGTGGCCAAAGTCTCAGCTTCAGGATCTGTCCTTCCAGTGAGCACTATGGGATGATTTCCTTAAGAATTGATAGGTTTGATCTTCTTGCAGTCCATGGGACTCTCAAGAGTCTCCTCCAGCACCAGAATTCAAAAGCATCAATTCTTCGGCGATCAGCCTTCTTTATGGTCCAGCTCTCACTTCCATACATCACTACTGGAAAAGCCATGGCTTTAACTATACGGACCTTTGTTGGCAAGGTGATGTCTCTACTTTTTAAGATGTTGTGTAGGTTTGTCATTGCTTTTCTCCCAAGAAGCAGGCATCTTTTAATTTCATGACGGCTGTCACCATCTGCAGTCCCCACCAACAGTCTAGTCACAACATTTTGTAGCAGCTGGAGTTTCTGGATACTTCCGTGAAAGCCATGACAGTTACCCCATTATAAAATTGATGTGGGTTTTTGTTTTGTGTTTTTAGTGTAGAAATACGAGGGGCAATCGTGAAAACAACGCATCGGCCTACCTTTACAATCTTACAATCTTTTAAAAGTTTCCGTTCTAGAAAGAAAGAAAAAAGCCACTTCTGATTTGCTACCACATTTTCAGACACACCATTCTATGTACCCTAAAACCGGGGAAGGTAGAATGTCAGTGATGGCAGAGCTCAGTTGGTCGGCCTCTGCAGCCAAAGTGGGCAGCTTTTTAAAAAGTGTATGTAAATTATGAAAATTACATCTATGTTCCAATTAATAATCATCATCATCATTTATTATTCATACCCCGCCCATCTGGCTGAGTTTCCCCAGCCACTCTGGGTGGCTCCCAATCAAGTGTTAAAAACAATACAGCATGAAATATTAAAAACTTCCCTAAACAGGGCTGCCTTCAGATGTCTTCTAAACATCAGATAGTTGTTTATTTCTTTGACATCTGATGGTAGGGCATTCCACAGGGAGGGCGCCACTACTGAGAAAGCCCTCTGCCTGGTTCTCTTTAACTTCACTTCTCACAGTGAGGGAACTGCCAGAAGGCCCTCAGAGCTGGACCTCAGTGTCTGGGCTGAACGATGGGGGTGGAGACGCTCCTTCAGGTATACTGGGCCAAGGTCATTTAGGGTTTTGAAGGTCAGCACCAACACTTTGAATTGAATCTCTCCTCACCCCAAGGCTCCTGCTGGCACCAATGGGAACATTTTTCTTCTTCCAGTGGAGCTGTGAAGAACCTTTGCCTGAACTACAACTTCCATCCTCCTTACCCACTGACCACGGCTGCTGGGGCTAATGGGAGTTGTAGTTTGGAGACATCAGGAGGCCCAGCGGTTCTCAATTCCTGCCCTGAGGCCAATAGCATTATCAATGGGAGATTTTTCTTAGTGGCACAACTCTGGGGAAGGTAGGGTTAAACTTTCCCTCCCTGGGCAGTGCAGATGGCCCCCAGCTGCACCTGCTTTTTTAAAACAAAAAACCGGACAGGCTTTCAAGTGACACCTTTTCGTGTAGCTTCTAGTTTAGCCAAGAATTGTTTGAATTGGATAAAGTTCGGCTGAATGCTGCCACTTCTCCATTCTTTCCCACGAGACCCAGCACACATCTGATTCATGCAAAGATCTGCGCACCAGTGGGAACCGAACAAGCTCAAATCCATGTTGTTCAGTTTAACTGGATTATAGACCAGCCAGTCTGTTCTCATCTAATTCTCTGTTGAGAAAAGCAAAATATGATTCATCTAAAGAAAAGCATATGTTCTGAGACAACAGGATGCTATCAAATTGCATCAATAACTAAAGTGGAACATTATCTTCCCCACCCTAGCATGTCAAAAAATGATCAATCATAACTTACTCCCCTTTGGGGTATATTTTTCTTTACAAACAGCTGCTAATTCTGTAACACAGGTTGTGAAGAATGGAAAAGAGGAGGACATGATTTATTGTTGTTTAAAATTGAAATTATTTCCAACTTGCGAGTGATTGGAATGCTTTCACATGGCAGCTCTTTCTAAATCCTTTCTCCCTCCCCCCACCCCCCGGTCCATTCCACCTCTCTATTCCCTCCATTGCGCTTACAAATATGTCTATTCCGGGGAGGGCTAAGAACATTATGGTAGTTATTTTCACCAACTTGATTGAATGATTCCTGAGTAGGTCTTGTTAGAAGTGCAGGGAAAGAATTGCTTCTAGAGGCCAGCCCTAATTAGAGATCAAAACATTACTTCAGAACATTTCATCAAAAACGTAAATAGCTAATCAGTACCAGTCCAATGGCTTTGTTTTGCAATTAGCCCCATGCAAAGAGTCCTTGAAGCTGGAAGACGGTTTGATGTCCTGCCTCCGATTTCGCAATCTAACCAATAGCTTCAAGCTGATGTTCCCTTTGAACTGCTCAAAAAATATATCCAGTGGTCTAAATGTTACATTTGCATGTATTAGTCTTCTCCATTGATAGCCTACAAAGCTTCTGAGATTAAAGAAGCCATCACAAGTGTCAGAAAGGAAGCAAAGTAACGGGTGTTCCAGAAGAATACAAAGATGGAATTGTAAATAGAATTAAATTGTTGCTCTTGCCAACTTTAGAAGGTGGCACGCCTTTTTATCTGTTGTTGAAGTGTAGAGTGCAACTAAACTGCCTTGTAAAGCTGTGGTGTTGCCCAGAATAGGCTTAGGAATCACAATAACACAAAAGGAACAGGAAAAACAAGTACCCCCCCTCATCATACTCTCCTATACTGTGCATCTTTCCTAGTGATTACAGTGGTACCTCGGGATGCGAACAGGATCTGTTCCGGAGCCCTGTTTGCATCCTGAATGGAACGTAAGACATGACGGAGCGTCTGCACGTGCTCAGGTCGCTTTTTGCCGCTTCCGCACATGCGTTTGACGTCATTTTGAGAGTCTGCACATGCGCGAGTGGCGAAACCCAGAAGTAACACGCTCCTTTACTTCCGGGCTGCGGTGGAGCGCAACCCAAAAGTGCTCAACCTGAAGCACATTCGACTTGAGGTACTACTGTATACTGCAAAATATCAATGTTCTCTCTTGAGTGGGGAAAAATTTGCCTCACACACACAAACACTCTTCCTGAGAAGCCTTGAATGGGAACGGTTGGGTGTAGGTTTCTTAAGCCAGCTCCTCACCCTTTCATCTTAGGAATTCTGTTTTAAACCAATTCTACTCCCAGCTAGAATGAACTATGATCCAACCCTACTGTGAGAAGGAGGTGAAGTGCTTCAGAAAGCAGAATTTGGGTATCACAGAAGGACAACAAATTGCCATTCATTGAAATTATTGTCATTTCTTTTTAACCACTGAAAGGATGACATTTACATATTACACTTCTTTTTTTCTTTTTTTTTAAATAATATTTATTCAGAATTTGAGAATTACAAAAAGAAAAAAGAAAAATACAAAAAACAGAGAAAAGGAAAAAAAATACAAAGAAAAAATACAATCATTGAAAAAGAAAAAAAAACAGATTAAACCTTAACTTAACTTTCTTCCTTTACTTATTTCCTTGACCTCCTCACACCTCCCATTTTTGTATTCTAGTTCAAATTGTTATTTCAGCAAATCCTTCCAACCTTGTTTTTAACTTAATAATTTGTCTTAATATATTATTATTTTACATTCTCTCTTTCATCAATTTCATCAATTCATTTTTATTTAATCCTTTATATCATTTCTACCAAAACCATATAATTTTATTTTTCCAGCATCTTTCTAACAATCCTTAATTTTACAATATTTTTGAAGATATACTTTTTTTCCAATCTTCTTCCACCGACTCTTCTCCTTGGTCCCGGATTCTGCCAGTCATCTCAGCCAATTCCATATATTCCATCACCTTCATCTGCCATTCTTCCCGGGTGGGTAAATCTTGTGTCTTCCAATACTTTGTGATGAGTATTCTTGCTGCTGTTGTAGCGTACATAAAAAAAGTTCTATCCTCCCTTCGCACCAATTGGCCGACCATGCCCAGGAGAAAGGCCTTTGGTTTCTTCTGAAAGGTATATTTAAATACCTTTTTCATTTCATTATATATCATCTTCCAGAAGACCTTAATCCTAGGGCATGTCCACCAAAGGTGAAAAAATGTGCCCTCAGTCTCTTTACATTTCCAACATTTATTATCGGGCAAATGATAAATTTTTGCCAGCTTGACTGGGGTTAAGTACCACCTGTAGATCATTTTCATTATATTCTCTCTTAAGGCATTACAAGCCATAAACTTAATACCTGTGGTCCATAACTTTTCCCAGTCAGCCATCATAATGTTGTGTCCAAGATCTTGTGCCCATTTAATCATAACAGATTTAACCGTTTCATCTTGTGTATTCCATTTCAACAGCAAGTTATACATTCTTGATAAATTCTTAGTTTTAGGATCTAACAGTTCTGTTTCCAATTTCGATTTTTCCACCTGAAAGCCAATTTTCTTGTCCAAATTATAAACCTCCCTTATTTGGTTACATATTACACTTCCTGCATCAGGATGACTTCGGCTGCCTCAACAGTGACATTCATAACCATGACGTTGCGAAAGAGAATGACTGTAATTCTAGATATGAGCAAGAGAAGCGTGGAGCTAAGTGTTCAAAGCAAGCAAGGGAGGGAGGGAGAGAATGCAACATTCCCTGGCGCCAATCACAGCTGCAGCTTTATAGCAGAATATATGAGCTTAAATGGCCATGAGCAGAGAAAACTATGCTTCAGATTCCAGATTAGAAATATGTCTGTTGCTTCTTTCTCCTTGCAAAAGTACGGCGGACCATAGGCGATGTTGCGTGTGTGTGTGTGCATGCACACACAAATGTTTCTCTTCGACTTTAAACAATGGAATCAAAAATCCTGCAGTTAAGAGCTAAAATTGATTCACCTGCATTCACAGTAGTAGAACCACACATAGTAGGCTATTGATCTCCATGTGCGTCTCACTATATTTACAGTCTAGTATGATCAATATGCTATTTCTGATCCAGTCATTCCTACACTTCTACTGGATGGGATATTTTATAGGGAGATTATCCAGCACATGACAGGCTTATAAAAATTTCAGTGTGAAATACTGCCAGCAGAGTCAGTGAAGCAATGGAAATACCCAGACTGGTAAAATGTTGACCTATTATAAATTGAGCAAATAATAGTCGGTGGTTCTGTGCTAGGAACACTGTGTATTGTGAAACATAGTCTTTAATGTTTTGTGCCTTAGCATCCTTGTCAAGGCTATATGTCTTCATATGACCAGAGGCCAAAAAAAAGGCCATATGACCACTGGAGATCTTGTCTATCTCCCCACTAGAATAGCAATGGATAGCGTGACTATGGGACCTAGTGTAAGTGAGATAATTCACAGTGCTATTTTTCTAGAAAAAGAGGTGCTGAAACTCACCTTGAACACCTCCCTTGTTCTCTTATAATGGCAATGGTGTCCACCTGAGAGGTGCCGGAACTGAGTTCCGGTGAGTTCCGGCTGAAAAAGAGCCCTGATTATTCCCCATTTCTGCTGACTGCCCCCAATGAACTTCTAAACAACCCATGTTCCTAAAAGGTCCAAAGAGATGAGTGAATCGGTAGCAAAAGGCAATCTTCCCCTCTGAAAAAGGGGGTTTCAAGTTGTGTACAGTAACTTTCACTGAGCAAAAGAAGGCAAAAGCTGAGAAAATTAAAATGTACCAATTATTTTGCCATCAGCAGCCACAATGATCACAGACAGAGTACAGGTAGTTTTACACACATTCAGCTTACCTCCCTGTCTCAGAATTAAGGTAGAGAGGTGAGCCAGTGTCCCATCAAAATATGCATACATTTCTCCTCTAGGGGGTTCCATCAGATGTTTTCAAGTAGGACACAATTTGTTTGAAGATTCCCATTGTACACTAGCCACATTCTTTTCACATGAATATGATTTTCATTAGGGTGCTTTCAAACAACTACCCATATGGAAACTAAAGCGGGAGAGAGCCTTTGACCTTATGTCGTACAATGGATTGCACATATGAAACAACTTTCCTTGGGCAGCTGAGGGGGAAGTGATGTAGTGACTTATAACTTTATGAAATAGTTTAGGCTGAGAGATAGTGACTGGCCGTGTCTCAGCAAGGATTTGAACAGAGATCTCCCTGGTTCAAGCCCAATACTCTTGCTCAGAGGTTGCCATCACCTCCTATGACGCCTGCAAATGGTGTCAACGAAATCCACAGTGTAGAAAACACTGTTTTCACTGGCTCAGTTCCTCTTTTCATTGCCTTGGCCTCTCAACATTGAACCCGTCCCTTTAAACATGCCAACATTTCATTGGATGTCAAGAATGGATTCTTTCCCTTCATTTCTGAGAAAAGAGGTGCAAGGAGTTTCTGTCTGTGAGTGAAAATGGCTTTAACTTTTTGTATGCATTTAAATTAAGGTTGCATATTTTTAGGGATAATTTATGAAATAAACAAACATGACAGTGGCTGATGTGGGTGCCCTGTTGATGGGTGTGACTGAAGTGGGGCGTGCCCACATCACTTTGTGTTTTCCACCCTTTTAGATGCGGAGGCCATTTTGTGTTATGCCGCTCTTTCCGCAGAAGCCATTGTCCATGACTGACATCCATGGACTTGGTCAAAATTCCAGATGTGCCCACTGGCCAAAATAGGTTGGCGACAACCACGGGTCTAGCTACTAAACCACACTAGCTCTCAAATGTGATACAGTAGTACCTTGGGTTACAGGTGCTTCAGGTTGCAGACGCTTCAGGTTACAGACTCTGCTAACCCAGAAATAGTACCTTGGGTTAAGAACTTTGCTTCAGGATGATAACAGAAATCGTGCGGCGGCAACGGGAGGCCCCATTAGCTAAAGTGGTACCTCAGGTTAAGAACAGTTTCAGGTTAAGAACGGACCTCCAGAACGAATTAAGTTCTTAACCCGAGGTACCACTGTATTGTCAAGTTGGCAACTAATGCGGTGGTCATTTTGGCAATTGCCCTAGTGGCCTGAAGCCTCATGGCAAAACTATAGATCTGAATTAAAGAGGATGTAGAAAACCGCATTGTATTCTGTATGTTAACAAATTAATTGGTTGTCTGCAAAACCTCCGTAGCATTTTCAGGGGTTTTGTTCTGCTAAAGAACAATTTGTACTCCTGGACCTCGCTGAGCTCACAGCAAGGACAAAATGCAGCAGCTGCTTGGGGAAACTTGGAGTCTCCTGGGAGAGAACTGGAGTCCAGAAATTTGAATGTAACAGGAAGAGTATATTGCTACCTAAGGGCTGTGTTCTAACTGATAGTGTGTACCTTAGTACTGTAACTTCAATAAAGAAAGAGAAAGCAGTTAGGTGCAATGGGGTATTCCTCTTGAATTTCCAAAGTGTGTAAGTAAATAATAGAAAAAGAGGGAAAATGTTATTTTGCAAAATATATTTCTAGAACTTTTCTTTTAATGGATTTTACAAACAAAAGCCCTATAAAGCTCTATGAATACATTAATCTTAGCTGTTGCTTGCTAAAGTTCATATGCCTCTCTATTGCATTATGGTTATGTCCTAAAGAACAGTACAGTAGACAGTCTGGGTTTATAAAATAATAGCGTCTGGGAGAAAATGTTTCTAAGAAATAAAAATATTTGAGGCCATCTAGTTTCGCATGGTCCATCCCTGATAATGGTCCTCTTTCTTCTAAAAGGAAGATTCAAGAGAGCAAAGCAAAGGCAGAGGGGACAGAAAACACTGAATCCCAGTGGGAACAACCTAACTGGGACATTTAAAGAGCTCTCCTTGGAAAGACCAATGGCCCATCTAGTCCAGCAGGAGCTTATGGGAAGCCCAGAAGCAGAGCATGTTCTGCTCTAACCCTGTCCTCATTGGTAGTTCCTCAAGATGCTGTCAACCACCTCTCCATTTGTTTAACTGGGATGGTGGCACAGATCCCAGAGATGAAATGATGGTTGGCTCTGTGTGATGGAGCCAACCCCTTTCCCCTCCTCAGCTTCTGTGATATGTCAGGGAGCAGGTAGTTTGCAGTTATTACTTCTAAGAGCGTGTCTCTACAAATATTTTACTCGATTGTTTCAAGTCATATCCCACCTTTCCTCCCAAAGTGAATCAGGACAGCACAAGCAAAAGAAAGAAACCCAATGCAATTAAAAGTAAAATAAAAACATACTTTTAAAATGTAGAACACTGAAAAGCACATGCCCTGCAACATTTCTGCGATGAAAATAGGGGGGAAATCAGAAGATGGGACAGCTTCTGTAAATCTGGGATTGTCCCTGGAAAATAGGAACACTTGGAGGGTCTGAAAACACCTTAAAAAAATTAAAAGACCTCCAAATTGTAAAAAATATAAACGAGCATCTACGATTTTTGTGCAAATCTGTGTTCTCTTTTGCCCTTTTTTTTATGATGCCTAAAACATATCAGTGATAGTGAACACATCTTTGGTGGAAAGGCCTCATGCTCAATTATAAATTATAAATCAAGTATGAAACGTAACTGCTCTTTATCACACACCAAAGGAGGCACATATTATAGCTGTTTACAGTGAACCATTTTAACCCTTGGGTAATAGCCTTGAAATGTTAGCTCAGAATCCATTGACAAATATGAGGTGAGAGATTGCAGACAAATCTGCCAGGGGCTCTACAGAGATTTTGAAAATGCCATCAGCTTCTATGTGCTGAGTAAGTGCAGAGGGAATGTTAGCTTAACTACAGATTACATTTGCTTTATCTGTAGGACAAGCATCTCAAGAGTCGAAGAAAAGCATTGCGTTCCAAGAGTCTGCATGTCTCCCTCCACACTGGACAAATTCTGCCAGAAAACAGAGACATGCCCAGTTCATTCTGATTTTATGCTGCGCTTACTCAGAATTCACAGTAAATTATACCAGCCAGCTAATGTACAAGTTTGGGCCCAATAACTTGTAACCCTGCAATAACCCAATTCCCTGTAACAGGGAAAGCAAATGTGGTGCCCTCCCTCATTTTTGGTTTATAACTCCCATCAGCTTCACCCAGCATGGCCAGGTTTCAAGGCAGACCCTGTTAGGATTCTTTTCCCGTACTGCAGTCATGGGATTGTTTTTATCACATGACGGTGTATGTTTTCATTCCACATTGTGGGAAGTGATGGAGACAGGATGTTTTTATTACTGTGTTTCCGTGATTTAAGACATTTGTCCTTTGCTCTTTCTCTTTGCTGTATGATGCTGAAGAGGAAGGAGCTGAGTTACGATGCTCCAAGTGTGTATATGTAAATAAACGTAGTATAGCCAAATGCTGCGCTACTGAGTCTGTATGCTGACTAGAGAAAGATTTTGAATCTCCCGAACGACCAGGAGGAAGAGAATATGCCAGTCGGGCATGTGTCTCTGCTGGACTCCTACTCATGTGTAGGACCTCCTGACAGCCCCTCCAAGTGTTCCTATTTTCCAGGGACAGTTCCGGATTTACAGAAGCCGTCCCGGTTTCTGATTTGATCTCGCAATGTTCCGCTTTTGCTTAGGACATCCATTTTTTCATTGGAGAAATGTTGGAGGGCATTGAATTATGTGACTCTTGAGCCAAGGCAATAAGTAACTATACAAACTTTAGAAGACATCTGTATAGGGATGATGATGAAGAAGAAGAGTTTGGATTTGATATCCTGCTTTATCACTACCTGAAGGAGTCTCAAAGCGGCTAACATTCTTCTTTCCCTTCCTCCTCCACAACAAACACTCTGTGAGGTGAGTGGGGCTGAGAGACTTCAGCGAAGTGTGTCTAGCCCAAGGTCACCCAGCAGCTGCATGTGGAGGAGCAGGGAAGCGAACCCGGTTCACCAGATTATGAGACTACCGCTCTTAACCACTACACCACACAGGGAAGGGTTTTTTTAAAAAAATGTTTAATGTTTTATTATGTTTTTATATATGTTGGAAGCCGCCCAGAGTGGCTGGAGCAACCCGGTCCAATAGGCAGGCCTGCAATCAAGAATCTTTTCCAACTAAATTGCTAGAAGAACTATATTATGCAGCAACAAGGGATAGAGCATTTTCGGTGGTGGCTCCCCAACTGTGGTGTATTATTTTATATATTTATTAAACTTCTATACCACCCTTCATCTGAGGATCACAGGACTGTTTACAATATAGAAACACAAAAATACATATCATAATAACTAACAAAAACAATTACCACCACCCCCCATCTAAAAAGGACATAAAGGTAAAGGTAAAGGTACCCCTGCCCGTACGGGCCAGTCTTGACAGACTCTGGGGTTGTGCGCCCATCTCACTTAAGAGGCCAGGGGCCAGCGCTGTCCGGAGACACTTCCGGGTCACGTGGCCAGCGTGACATCACTGCTCTGGCGAGCCAGAGCCGCACACGGAAACGCCGTTTACCTTCCCGCTGGTAAGCGGTCCCTATTTATCTACTTGCACCCGGAGGTGCTTTCGAACTGCTAGGTTGGCAGGCGCTGGGACCGAGCAGCGGGAGCGCACCCCGCTGCAGGGATTCGAACCGCCGACCTTTCGATCGGCAAGTCCTAGGCGCTGAGGCTTTAACCCACAGCGCCACCTGCGTCCCACATAAAAGGACATAGATGGTCTAATTTGCCAAAGACCTAGGAGAAGAGGAATGTTTTTGCCTGGTGCCTAAATATATGTTGTTGTTGTTCCTCCCCTTTTCTCCATCCCAAATATAATCTGCTGTGGTTTATTTCTGCCCAGGACTGAATGGCAGTAGCTCTTTTTGAGATTGATTTTAAAATTAACAGAGAAAATAAGGACAAGTTTTTTAAAAAAATGTGAAAGCAAATGAGATGACTAATTTTTTGCACTTGTCAACTCTTCACACACTTGGCAAGCTCGAGCTTCACGTGGAAAAAGCAGAAATAAAATATCGTTCTGCAGACACAAATGCCTGTTTCCCCCGAATTCATTTTTCATGTAGAGAATTTGTCTCTCGAGTGGGCCTGTGAGGATATCCAGGTACTGTCAATTATGAATGGACAAGACTGCTGGTCCTTGAGCTCTGGCTCCTCCTTGTATGGTAGAAGTTTTGAAAAGTACAAAGGTACCCAGAAGAGGAAGCCGAGAGTTGAATATCCCAGGTGAATATCACCATCATTTCAATTTTCTTTCCAGAAATCTGACAGTGAACTAAATAACAGTAAGTCAAAGACAGGTCAGGGCTTTGGCAGGTAAATAATTAGGGTTTTCTTCTTCTTCTCTTCAAAGAATTCTAGCAATGCACTATAAAAAAGGAGGAAGGAGAACAGAATCAGCCACAACTTACAAGGAATGAGGAGACAGAAATTTCAGTAGCTGGCTTTGTTTCAGTTTTGGGTTTTTTTTTAAAGATTTATTTTTTAAAAAAGATGCTTTTACTGAATAAATTTCATTGGTGTGCTGTTCACCATCCTGGGCTTTCACAGGAAGAAAGTCAACATGGAAACGAAAGGAAGAAACAATTGGCGATATCAAACCCAGAGCTGACTCATTGAATCTAATGGAATTAAGTCCATCAATTTCAATGGATCTCCTCTAAGTATGGCTGTTGAAATTGTAATCATAATAATCATAATAATATCTGTCTCCAACTGTGATTGGCATGAAATATCTCAGGGACTGTTTCCAAAAGCAGAGCAACAATCATCAGAATGATCACTGACAAGCGAAGAGCATACTGGGACCACCATTGAGACAATACAGGGCTTGCCCAAGACATTTTGTTGCCTGAAGCAAAGAGCAAGAAGATGCCTTCCTCGCCTGATCTATGTACAGATGCCAAACACACTGGTAGTTGAATGTTATGTCACTAGTGAGGATGCAACAACATCCTCCGTCACACTTGAGGGCAGAAGTCTAGCTTAGGGGGAGAAACAGCAGGCTACCTATCCTCCACTGCACTCCCCATGCCACAATCTTCAACATCTGTTTTCTGAGGCAGTCACCAAGGGTCTGTCTAATGGTAGAGCTGGCCCTTTTGAATGAAGGTGTAGAATCTGCCTGTGCACCCAACATACGCGGGTGGCGCTGTGGTCTAAACCACTGAGCCTAGGGCTTACTGATCGGAAGGTCAGCGGTTCGAATCCCCATGATGGGGTGAGTTCCCGTTGCTCGGTCCCAGCTCCTGCCCACCTAGCAGTTCGAAAGCACACTAGTGCAAGTAGATAAATAGGTACCACTCCAGCGGGAAGGTAAACAGTGTTTCCGTGCACTGCTCTGGTTTCACCAGAAGTAGCTTAGTCATGCTGGCCACATGACCCAAAAAAACTGTCTGCAGATAAGCGTCGGCTCCCTCGGCCAGTAAAGGGAGATGAGTGCTGCAACCCCACAGTCGTTCGCGACTGGATTTAACTGTCAGGGGTCCTTTACCTTTACCTTTTTACCCCAATGATAGGACTGCCATACATTTGGGGAAAATTTCTAGAAGGTGGCAGCTTATTGGCATTGGGTGGGGGGGCGGGACTCAACAATTTTCAGGTTTTCCTTTAAAGAGCTCAACAACTTTGGGGGTGTCCTGATTTTTACTACCTGAAATGTGGCAACCCTGCCCAATTAACAGGGTTGTTGTTCATTCCTTGACCATGGAAATTCCAGTTCTATATGTTGTTAATCTGCCTTGTAACTGCTGTGGAGCTGAGGCTTCCATGATGTGGCTTGACGCCCTGCTAGACAGCTTGATATTTCTTTGGAAAACTTCATGAATAATGACAGCAGCTGGCTCAAATTCTGGCAAAACGGCCAAGGCCCTGCCAGAATGCTTTGTTTCAGGTTCCCACAAACAATATGAGGATCTCATAATATATTATCCAGACCACTCACAAAACCCGGCATGGCTAGCCAGCTGGCACCAATTTGCCACAAATTGCAGGACAGATTCACTAGGTAGCCTGGCATGGAAGACCCATTTAATGCACTGGCTGATGGCATTGGTTTATAATCACCTGTCACACTGCCTTAGTTATATTATGAAATGGCATCATTTTGGGACCTTATGGCTCCAGAAGATCACAAATCAGTCCATAGGTTTCATAGCCCACCACTCTGAGGAAGATAAATTTTTACTTTGTCTGATGATCAACCCATTCATAGTTAGCCAACGAGGAACCTATGAGTTACTTGTCGACTCAGAGCATTCCTGATTGATGATTTGGCTCTGGTGCTTCCTCCTTGAGAGGAGTATGTGATATGGAAGCTGGAACTGAAGTTTACTCAATTTCCTTGATGAGTCCCTGTTAATTTCATACCCTGCAACGTTCCTCAGATGAAAATAGGGAGATTTCTCACTCCGTGAGTGCAATAGGATACAGCACACAGGCCCTCTACCATCCCAAGAAATTCCCTTAATCCCAATTTTATTTTATTATTTGGTAGAAAAGCACACAAAAAGAAATAACTTTTAGAAAGGGGCAAGATTAGACACAGGTGCGCAAAGCATTTTTTAAATTAAAAAAAAAAATCAAGACTCCTTGTGTTCCACTTTGCTCCTGCTTTCTCTCTGCCCAGAGCAGCCCTGCCCCTCTGCCTGCCCCTCGGAGCCCACATATCATGTGGGGCTGGGCCTCGGCAGTGGCAGTTTCTCTTCCTTCTCTCCAGCAGCCACTATGAGCTGCCCAAGGGAGCAGGCTAGCAGTGGCGGCCCTGCAGAGGCCCTGGAAAGGCAACGGGATGCTCTTTCACAGCCTTTACTCAAGACAAGCACCAGCTCATCTTCCTCTCCAAGCTTGGTTGTGGCAGCACTGGTGGGGAAAATAGGGACATTCTGAGATCAAATCAGAAACCGAGGTGGCTTTCATAATTCTGGGACTGTCCCTGGAAAAACAGGACACTTGGAGGGTATGTACTGTATTTTTTGCACCATAACACTCACTTTTTTCCTCCTAGAAAGTAAGGGGAAATGTCTGTGCATGTTATGGAGCGAATGCCTATGGGTGGCGGGGGGGGGGGATCTGCTGCAGTTGTGAGCAGAGGATCCATGGTTCCCCTTCCTTCCCTCCTCCGTGTCTCGCTTTGAAACAGCAAAGTGGGAGAAGAGCCGCTGAATGGGGAGGAGAGAGGGACAGAGAGCCTGCTTGCTTTAAAGGAGCAAAGTGGGAGAGGAGAGGAGCCGCTTACACGAGTGTAAGTGGCTCCTGTCCAGTTGGCTCCTTTAAAGCAAGCAGGCTCTCTGTCCCTCTCTCCTCCCCACTCAGCTCGCTAAATAGCATTATTAGCAGCATCCTTCTCCACATACCCCACGCGTGCTCCTTGTCCCTTGAGTGCTTTTCCTTCCCTCCCCACTTAAAACGTGGTTACAAAGCACGGATCCACATGGATCCTCAGGATTTTTGCACTGGGTCACCCCAAATTCACCATCAGATCACATAGCATGTCCATGGCTACATCTTGCACCAAAAAAATCACGCACCCACTGTTGCCTGGGGTCGCAGTGGTGCAAAAACGTGGTTACAAAGCATGGATCCACATGGATCCTCAGGATTTTTGCATTGGGCTACTCCAAACTCACTGTCAGATCACATGTCTGTGGCCACAGCATGAACCACAAAAATCATATATCCACTGTTTCGTTTAGAATATTTTTTCTTGTTTTCCTCCTCTTAAAACTACGTGCGTGTTATGGTCTGGTGCGTGTTATAGAGCGAAAAATACGGTAATTTCCACATTGCAGTGGAACCTCGTGTTACGTACTGTCCCCCTTGCAAACGCTGCAGGTTATGAGCTCCGCTAACCCAGATGTAGGTGCTCCCGACTGCGACCTTTGCCCCAGGATGTGAGCGGAAGTCGTGCGCCGGCAGCACAACAGCAGCGGGAGGCCCCATTAACGAAAGTGTGCCTCATATTACGAGCGGTTTCAGGTTGAGAACGGACCTCAGGAATGAATGAAGTTCGTAACTGGAGGTGCCACTGTATGTCTGAGCTTTCACCCAATGTAAAAGCCATTTTTTGGAAACTAATAGAATATAGTGCCCATTTATGGCTCATTTCTGTGTTATTTGACTCCACCCACAAAAATCATCTGCAGCCCCTTTAAATGGGGACTGGGTTTCATCTGTGCTGGATTTATGCACAAGCTATGTACGCAACAGTTTAGGGCCTTGGGTTATGAGTATACTTTAATTTTTACATAATCGTGAAAGGAAGTGCTTTAAATGTGCCGTGTGCAGAACACATCCAGGGCATACTTTACTGCCACTTCTATTTAGTAAGTGCTCAATGGTGTGCAACTCCTCTTGCCTGCATTGTGGTGCACTAAAATGTTTCATGTATGCTAAGTAAGAAAACACAAGGTGTTTTCGTTTAAAGGTATTCCATATGCAAATAGGCTCATTGCAAGATACATGTTTTAGTTAGATGGTCGGTTCTGAGTTGCAGCCTTGCCTATGTGCTGATATGCAAATATAAAAGTTTGTTATTTCTATTTTCATTGTTTCATACCCATTTGGTGGGGATAAAGGGACAATGCTATGAGGCCTCTTAAACCCCGATTGCACTATCAATTTAAGGCTGTATCATAGCAGCTGGGAAGAGGGGTGGATTGGTAAACCACTTTGGAAATATTAGCCCAGTGGGGGGGACTAAGCACCTCCTATCAACTCTCAGCACCCTTAATGAACTACAGTTCCCAGGATCCTACATGAGCATTTAAAGCAGCTTTAAATGTACAGTTATACCTCATGTTACGTTTGCTTCACAATACCTTTTTTCAGGTTGCATCCTGCGGCGACCCGGAAGTACCGGAAAGGGTTACTTCTGGGTTTCGCCGCTCACGCATGCGCACAAGCAGCAAATCACGCCGCGCATCTGCGCAGATACGGCGCTTCAGGTTGCAGGCTTTTTATGTTGCGAACGGGCCTCTGGAACGGATCCCGTTTGCAACCATAGGTACCACTGTATAGTGCAGATGGGACCTTAAACACAGTTTAGGGCTTCAGCATGCATACTCTCCAACATTTCTCTGATGAAAATATTTCATCATTGTAATTTATTACAATGAGAAGAGAAGACTCCCTGGAAAAGACCCTGATGTTGGGAAAGACTGAGGGCACAAGGAGAAGGGAGACAACAGAGGACAAGATGGTTGGATAGTGTTCTCAAAGCTACCAACATGAGTCTGACCAAACTGCGGGAGGCAGTGGAAGACAGGAGTGCCTGGCGTGCTCTGGTCCATGGTTCTCGAACTTAATCCATTCCAGAAGTCGGTTCAACTCCCGAAACATTCAAAATCCAAGGCGCGGCTTCTGATTGATGCAGGTGCCCCAGAAACAATAGCCAACAGGCGCATCGGATGTTCAGCTTCCAAAAAGCGTTTGAAATCCGGAACACTTACATCCTGGTTTTCGGCGTTCAGGAGCCAATTTGTTCATCAACTAAGCCATTTGAGAACCAAGGTTCCAGTGTACTTATACCCTGCCAATCTGACTGAGTTGCCCCAGCCACTCTGGGTGGCTTGCAACATAAATAAAAACACAATAAAACATGGATATTTTTTTTAAAAAAAAACACTTCTCCATACAGGGCTGCCTTCAAATGTCTTCTAAAGGTTGTATAGTTACTTATTGCCTTAGTTTTGGGGGTCACATAATGCCATACACTCCAATATTTCTCCAATGAAAATAGGGACGTCATAAGGATTTGGGATCAAATCAGAAACTGGGATAGCTTCTGTAAATCTGGGACTGTCCCTGGAAAATAAGGACACTTGGAGAGTCTGAGCATGTCTTCATCTGGCCTGTGCATCTTCCATCCTTCAGCTTCACCTTGATGACTGTGGGTTTCAGTACTAATGAAAAAGGATTCTCCCCATTTAATCCACACCATATATGATCTTATACACCTCTTTTGCAGCACTGTCTTGAGGAATCAGGAGGTAGCTGGGAAATGGCAAGAGACGGTGGCTTGCCTTGGGCCGTTGCAGCTGTCCAGCCGCTTATCCAGGTCACATAAGGTGCTCTAACATTAGTGATTCACTTGTAAAGAAGCTTACAAGCCTTGTTCACAGAGCATGCATTTCTGGTGAGTCTCTGCTGATCAAATAAATATTGAATTACGGTGTACAGCTGAAACCCAGCAGAAAACAGATAAAAGATTAATGCCATTTCCCTCTTTGGAAGTGAAGGATACGATTCAAGTCACACAAAAATCACAAAAGCCTTTGGCATCAAATATACTCTGAATAGGGGCAGCCTTTGATGTTTGAATGCAGATGCTTGTTTCATTTGTCATTGTTCTCTTTCTCTTTGTTTTTTTCTTTTTCCTCTTCCTTTTCTCTTCTTTTTGCTAATATTTTCTACAGCATCATCCATCAAATTATTTAAAGTTTCAGAAATCCAAGCCTTTTAGTTGCAGCTCTGGAAATTTTGCCTCTGGCTCTGCCTTTAAAGCAATGCGAACTCCTCGATGGAGCAATTAGAGAGACATTAACAAACAAATTAGAGATTCAGGTTACAATTGTGTTTGTCTTGTGGTTTTAAGAATTTGTAAGGCTAGGATTAGTTACATTTTGTGAGTGTGTTCCCTAAATAGACATGAAAGTCTGGTTATTGTATTAACCTTGTTTTGCTGTGCACTTGTTTATTCAAGCTTTTAATTTATATTCCATACAGTCCCAGAGGTGCTGGGATACATAGGGCAGAAGTCTAAAAAATTACTAGCCGCATATCAGGCGGTTGCTGTAAAAGATAGGAGGAATTTGTTGCAATGTGTGTTGGGACTGTTTGAAAATGTGTATTTCCATCTGCATTGCAAAACAGAGAGCAACCCATGTCATGCTCAACAAGATGATGTGTGGATAACAATGAGAATCTGGACGGGCACAGCATTAAAGTTGCCAATTGACCAGAACAAATCGGCCAGCCTGCTCTTGTGTGTCTCAGTGTAGAGTAATTAGTCTGCAAAGCTTTTCACAGCATGGAGATTAGTATTATTTATTTACTAAAGAAATGTATGTGCCATCTCTCAAGCCCTCCAAAGGCAGCCTATGAATAACAATTTAAAATGATTAAACACACACACACACACACACACACACACACACACACACACAAAATAAGAATAAAAATCTGCTTGCAAAATGAAGAACAGTAGTCATTTAAAAACCCAGTAAATCACTTTTTGTAAAATGTAAGTTTAAACAAGAGGTGTTTTTTTCTTTTAATGTTGATTAAAAAACTCAAAAAGATGGGGCCATCTGCACTTTCTTTGGGAAAGAGTTCCAGATATACAGTAAAAGGTAAAGGACCCCTGGACCGTTAAGTCCAGTCAAAGGCAACTATGGGGTTGTGGCGCTCATCTCGCTTTCAGGCTAAGGCAGCCAGCTTTTCTCCACAGACAGCTTTTCTGGGTCATGTGGCCAGCATGACTAAATCACTTCTGGTGCAACAGAACACCGTGATGGAAATCATAACGCACGGAAACTCTGTTCACCTTCCCGCCGGAGCAATACCTATTTATCTACTTGCACTTTGACGTGCTTTCAAACTGCTAGGTTGGCAGGAGCTGGGACTGAGCAACAGGAGCTCACCCCGATGTGGGGATTCGAACTGCTGACCTTCTGATCAGCAAGTCCAAGAGGTTCAGTGGTTTAGACCACAGTGCCACCCGTGTCCAGAGATTCAGAGCCACGACTGACAAAGTCCTGTCTCTGGTGCCCATCATTGTGGTGGATTTTGATGGTGGATGTGAAAGTAAGGTCTCTGAGGCTGATTTTAAGGCCTGGGCAGGTTCGTGTGGACAGAGGATGCAGTGTTTCATTTCATGCTGACATATGTCAATCAAACTTCCATGAAAGGCACTGGAGCAAGTCAAAATCTTGCAGTAATTGTGCCTAGTACTACACGAAGATGACTGTTGAGGGCTTTTGAAAATAGATCATACCTAATGCCAACCTAGCAGTTCGAAAGCATGTCAAAGTGCAAGTAGATAAATAGGTACCACTCCAGCGGGAAGGTAAACGGCGTTTCTGTGCGCTGCTCTGGTTCGCCAGAAGCGGCTTAGTCATGCTGGCCACATGACCTGGAAGCTGTACGCCGGCTCCCTCGGCCAATAAGGCGAGATGAGCGCTGCAATCCCAGAGTTGGTCAAGACTGGACCTAATGGTCAGGGGCCCCTTTACCTTTAATGTTTGGGCATGATTCAACCAAAATAAAGAACTTTCAAGTCCCTTTGATATTAATGGACGGGATGTTGCAATGCTTCCTGGGAGTAAGTACCACTGAACTCACTGCGGCTGATTTATGAGTAGGCATGCATGGGATTGTGCAAGTGCCCTACCAATGGCTGGTTCACTTCCTGCATTTTGTTTATCTCTCAAAATATGCCAGTCGTCATTCCAACAACACATGCCTAATACAAACACAAGAGACGAAGGCCAGAAGCTCAGTGGTAGAGCATATTGTGTTGCATGCAGAAGGTTCCGGGTTCAATTGCTGGCATCTCCTGAAACCTTGGAGAGCCACTGCCAGTCCATATATATATTGAGCTAGATGGACCAGTATCCTCACTCGGTTTAAGGCACTTTCTTAAGCCTCTATGCAGTGCTTTTTCTGAGGGGACACAGAGGGACGTGTACCCCTAAACATTTTGTGTTGCCCCAATGGACCAACGGACTGACATGCCAGCTGTCTCCTCAGTAGCAGTGCAGACTGGAGCTCTGTCATTCTCCCCACCGGTGCCCAGGGAGGGGAGTCTTGGGCGGCCACGGCGGAGGCAATGGCGCTTCTACTCCTCCTCCTCCTCTTCCCGGGCTAGAGCCAGCTGGCAAGCACTCGCTCCTCCTCACTCAAGCCAACCCTGCCGTTGCCCTTCCCGTTCTCTCAGCGCCGCCAACTTGAGTCCCTCATCCAGGGGTTGGGGGAAGGAAGGGGGCGAGGGGGAGCAGCCAAAATGAGAGTACCTCTAAACATTTTTTTTAGAAAGAAAGGCACTACCTCTACATCCCTAATTTGTATATCAGATTGCAAGCTTTAAAGTTAAAGAAGTAGTCTGAAAAAAGTTTGTGCCACAACACCATGGGTAGGCAAACTAAGACCTGGGGCCTGGATCCAGCCCAATCGCTTTCTAAATCTGGTCTGTGGACAGTCCAGGAAATAGCATGTTTTTACATGAGTAGAATGTGTCCTTTTATTTAAAAATGCATCTCTGGGTTATTTGTGGGGCCTGCCTGGTGTTTTGACATGAGCAGAATGTGTGCTTTTATTTAAAATGCATCTCTGGGTTATTTGTGGGGCATAGGAATTCGTTCATTTCTTTTTCTTTTTCAAAATATAGTCCGGCCCCCCATAAGGTCTGAGGGACAGTGGAACAGCCCCCTGCTGAAAAAGTTTGCTGACCACTGCACAACACCCCGGGAAGGTCCACAGACATGGATCGACAAATATACAGGTGAAGAGAAAAGTAAGAGAGCCAGTGTGGTGTAGTGGTTAAGAGTGGTAGTCTCGTAATCTGGTGAACCGGGTTCGTGGCTCTGCTCCTCCACATGCAGCTGCTGGGTGACCTTGGGCCAGTCACACTTCTCTGAAGTCTCTCAGCCTCACTCACCTCACAGAGTGTTTGTTGTGGGGGAGGAAGGGAAAGGAGAATGTTAGCCGCTTTGAGACTCCTTAAGGCAGTGATAAAGCAGGATATCAAATCCAAACTACTACTACTACTACTACTACTACTCCTCCTCCTCTTCTTCTTCTTCTTCTTCTTCTTCTTCTTCTTCTTCTTCTATCTTCTCTCCCATGGTAGGACTCACGGCAATCATTTGGTAATATACATCATCACTAGTGAGTCCTCATCCCTTAAAAAAAAAGAACATAAAAATGGGAACAGTCATGCAGCTATTTTTCATGTTTGATCCATTTTCTCATCACTGAGTCCTCTTTCTGGAAGATGCTATTCCTTGGGACTCACAAATCCAAGGAAAACATTACAGTTTTCATTGCCTTATCTTACCATATATTCTGTGGAAGGAAACTCTTCAGTTCAGCTTCTGATTGAATAAACCAGACCTCTTAAAATGTTGCAAGTTGTTTTTTTCCTCTTCTAACTTGCTTATCTGTGCCATGTAAAAAAAATCCAAGTTCTGCAAACTTGGTACAGAAACAGCACAAGATGTTCTCCCAAGACATTTCTAGATGTTGGTGGTGCCCCCCCACCCCAGGCTTGCAGCTGGTACAATCTGGCACAGTGTGCTTTTAAATAAAAGTTCCTTAATATATATATATAAGTACTTTAAAGAGTTTATTTCTCTCTCTAAAATGTTAAGCTTGTTGAGAATGTTGAGAATCAACTGTGGGAAAGAACATGAGAAGAGACTGCTAAATCAGGCCAAAGGCCTACCAGGTCCACCTCTCTGTTTTCACAGTGCCCAATCAGATGCCCATGTGTTAGGGACTAGTCTGAGGAGGAACCGTGGAGTCCACCCCCTCCTCCTCCTGAACCTACCCTAGAAGAGGAAGACAGTATAGATTTAGAACAATGGTTTGCAGAAGGTCATAGTTCAGAGGCTGCAGAGGGGAGAAGCTTGGTAACATTGGGAGGGGAGCAGTAGCAGGAAGAAGAAGCACCAGGGGAGAGACAGTCGACAGGCTCAGTGTCTTTGGACAGCATTCCTAACCTGCCCCCCCCCCCTCCCAGGACCCTGCATGCATTGAGAGTAGTAGAACAGAAAGCTCAGAGGCGGAAAGCACAGATTAGCTGACACAGGGATAATAATAATAATAATAATAATAATAATAATAATAATAATAATAATTTTTTATTTATACCCCGCCCTCCCCAGCCAAGGCCGGGCTCAGAGCGGCTTGCAAACAATAATAAAAACAAGAAGAATGATTACAACTTAAAAACAAGAATAAAATACAACATTAAAATAATGGAACATTAAAATATTAAAATGTAGCCTCATCGCAGGAGGAGAAGGAAAAGAAAGAGAGAGAGAGAGAGAGAGAGAGAGAGAGAGAAAGAGAGAATATCAAATTGGCTCCAAGCCAAAGGCCAGGCGGAACAACTCTGTCTTACAGGCCCTGCGGAAAGAAATCAGATCCTGCAGGGCCCTGGTCTCATGAGGCAGAGCGTTCCACCAGGCCGGAGCCAGAGTTGAAAAGGCCCTGGCTCTGGTTGAAGCCAATCTAACTTCCTTAGGGCCCGGGGCCACTAGGGTGTTGCTATTTATGGACCTTGAGGCTCTCCGTGGGGCATACCGGGAGAGGCGGTCCTGTAGGTACGAGGGTCCTAGGCCATGAAGGGCTTTAAAGGTCAAAAGCAGCACCTTAAATCTGACCCTGTACTCCACTGGGAGCCAGTGCAGCTTGAAAAGCACTGGGTGAATATGCTCCCATGGCAGAGACCCCGTGAGGAGCCTTGCTGCAGCATTCTGTACCCGCTGGAGTTTCTGAGACAGCTTCAAGGGCAGCCCCGCATAGAGCGAATTACAGTAATCAAGCCTGGAGATGACCGTCGCATGGATCACTGTGGCCAAGTCGGGGCAGGAAAGGTAAGGAACCAACTGCTTGATGCGGCGAAGGTGGAAAAATGTCGCCTTGGCTGTTGCTGTAACCTGCGCCTCCATGGAAAGGGAGGCGTCAAGGATTACACCCAAACTCTTAACGGAAGGCAATGGCACTAATTGGGCCCCCGCAAGAGAAGGGAGTTGGTCCCTCATCCCCATGCCATCCTGACCTAGCCATAAGACCTCTGTCTTCGAAGGATTTAGTTTCAATCGGCTCCCACGAAACCATCCAGCCACAGCTTCCAAGCATCTGGTCAGTGTGTTCGGGGTTGAGTTGGATGACATTGAATAGGAGAGACAGAGGGGATGGGACTTTACTCGGAGCAATGACATTACCTGAGAGGCGCATCATCCGTCTCTCTCTGTGAATATTGAATAAAATATGGTAAGAACGTCTTGTTTTCCCATTTATGGCTGCCAGCCATGAGGGAGGGGGATCAGATACACTATGGGAAGCTCTGAAGCAGAGAATGTTTGCACCTTCCATACAAATAGGCTGGACTAGCTTGATCATTCAAAGAAAGTGAAGCAACCCACTTCAAGCAAGTAAGAACATAAGAAAATAAGAAGAGCCGATTGGATTGGGCCAGTGAACAATTCTAGTTTGACAGCCTGTTCTCAGAATGGCCTAGATGGCCGTGGGAAGCCCATGAACAGGACCTGAACACAACAGCACTCAACCCTCCTGCAGTTTCTAGGAACTGGTATTCCAAGGCATATTGTCTCTGACAGTGGAAGTAGAACATGGCGGCCACTTGGAGGAGAACTACATGAAAATGATGTACAGATGGTACCTAACTCCAGGTAGGCTTGGTAAGATGTTTAAGACTGAATCAGATAAGCGCTGGAGATGCAGTGAGGTTGAGGGAATGCTCTTTGTATGTGGTGGATCTGTAAAAGGGTTAAAGAGTATTGGGAAATAATTTATAATGAATTGGAAAAAATAATGTTTACAAGCACTCCCACCCCCCCAAAGAAAACCCAGAGACCTTTCTGCTGGGGATAATTCAGATGGAAATTCAGATGAGGCAAAAAGGGTTATTTATGTATGCCACTACTGTGACCCGTGTTTTGTTAGCCCCAAAATGGAAAACAAGTGACGTCCCAACCAAAGAAGAACGACAACTTAAACTGATGGAATATGCACAGCTTGCGGACCTAACATACAGAACAAGAGAACAAGAAGAACATACGTTTAAAGAAGATTGGGAAATGTTTATTGAATATATGGGGGGAAATTGTGTACATTTGAAAATGTTGACAGCATTAAGATAAATTCAATGGGGTAAATAAGTTTTCATGGATATAATACGGGAATAATGAATGGCTTAGTTTGTGTAAAATATACAGGGATTTATGATATGCAAAATATCATAAATATTTTGTGTAAAATATGCAGGGATTTATGATATGCAAAATGAGCCGCGGAAAGTGAAGAAGGCAAGTGATTGATATTTTAAGGTTGTTTAAATGAATTGTTTAAATTGCATAACAGAAAATTCAATTAAAATTACGTAAAGGAAAAAAACGAACATATCAGCCCCTGATAGCTTTATCCCCCATGATTTCCCCACAGGCAACTGTTCAGCCGCTGGGAGAACACGATGCTGGACATGATGGGCTGTTGGCCTCCTCCAGAAGGCTCTTCTTATGTTCTTGTTTTTGTCGAATCCTCTTTTTAAAGCCATCAAATGATCCAGGAAAACTGGATAATTTTTTTTTTTGAAACCAGGTCATAACCCTCCATAAGCCCAAATGCTTCTAAGATATCTTTGACTTTTCCAGCCCCATAAGAAATTCCTACATTTTGTTCATGCCCTGCCTCATCTAATTGGCTTTTGATTCCAGACGCCCATCTATTGGTTTTACAGTACAGAAGTTGCTGGAGTAATTTAAAGCTGTAATGATTTTCAAATTATGGTCCTATAATCTTTTCTTTTCTTTTTAAAGGACTCAATAAAGACTAACTTTACAAGGTATTATCTAATGAGATACTAACTCAGAGCTGCTGTTAGTCTCTGGGCACCCTTCCACACAAGACAAGTGTTGTCATTTCTGCTCTTCACTCCTTTTAGACCTGTCATCTTCAGCTTGTTTTGCACTCTGAATGAATTTCACACCTTAAGCAACTGGAGGGGAAAACGACATGCTATAGCTTTCTTTAGGGACTGAAGGGGCAAAACACAGGGAAATCTCTTCACTGCCATTTACACAGTCAATGAAAGAAGAAGAAGAAGAAGAAGAAGAAGAAGAAGAAGAAGAAGAAGAAGAAGAAGAAGAAGAGGAAGAAGAAGAAGAAGAAGAAGAAGAAGAAGAAGAAGAAGAAGAAGAAGAAGAAGGCGGCTGTGGTCTAAACGACTGAGCCTCTTGGGCTGGCAGATCAGAAGGTCTGCGGTTCGAATCCCTGCAATGGAGTGAGCTCCTGTTGCTCAGTCCCAGCTCCTGCCAACCTGGCAGTTCGAAAGCACACCAAAAAGTGCAAGTAGATAAATAGGTACCACTCCAGCAGGAAGGTAAGCAGCATTTCCATGCACCGCTCTAGTTTCGGTGTTCCATTGCACCAGAAGCGGCTTAGTCATGCTGGCCACATGACCCGGAAAAACTGTCTGTGGACAAATGCCCTCGGCCTGTAAAGCGAGATGAGCACTGCAAACCCAGAGTCGTCTGCGACTGGACTTAGCAGTCACGGGTCCTTTACCTTTTTAATGATAGTAATAGAATTTATATACCGCCCTATACCTGGGTGGCGCTGTGGGTAAAAGCCTCAGCGCCTAGGGCTTGCCGATCGAAAGGTCGGCGGTTCGAATCCCCGCGGTGGGGTGCGCTCCGGCTGCTCGGTCCCAGCGCCTGCCAACCTAGCAGTTCGAAAGCACCCCTGGGTGCAAGTAGATAAATAGGGACCACTTACCAGCGGGAAGGTAAACGGCGTTTCCGTGTGCGGCTCTGGCTCGCCAGAGCAGCGATGTCACGCTGGCCACGTGACCCGGAAGTGTCTCCGGACAGCGCTGGCCCTCGGCCTCTTAAGTGAGATGGGCGCACAACCCCAGAGTCTGTCAAGACTGGCCCGTACGGGCAGGGGTACCTTTACCTTTACCTTTTTATACCTGGAGGTCTCAGGGCGGTTCACAGAAAACAAACGAATGAAGGGATGCATTTGCCGCTCCCAATCCAACCATTCCCTTTTCTATGGAAGTAGCTAAGTGAAAGTTAGGGGGTCAGTTCAAACCCAACAGGTAACCCACATCAAAGCATTTGAGCAGTGCTTGAAACAGAAGCCAGTATCTTCACCTATAGCCATTAATAGGTTTGCTACTCCATCTCACCAAGGAACCTTGGAAATTGTGGTACTGTGAGAATAGCAGGAATTGATTCCCAATAATTTTCAGTGCCCTCGCTGAACTTCAATTCCCAAAAGTCTTGTGGGGTGAAGCCTTTAGAGAAAGTGCTAGTTTCCCCTCACATTGTTAGGATTGTGTGAGGGAATCTAAGAATGTTAAATCTGGATCTGCTGGATCAGGTCAAAGACTCAACTAGTCCAGCATCCTGACCTCATACTGGCCAATGGGATGCCCACAAATGGGATCTGGTCTGGTGGGATGGCAACATCATTCTTCCCTCTTGTGAGCTTTAGCAACTGGTATACTAAGGAATACTTCCTCCAACACCAGACCTATTGTAGCTTTATTGGAGTTCACCGATTGGGTCTGCGTTGCTCCGGGACAGGAGGAAGGAAGTCAAATGACACCGAGTTGGTTCAAAGAGTTTATTCTGCTCTCCGGATAGCAGAAGGCACTTGCGTGGTGAATCCACAGCAAGTCCAAAGAAATGACAAGTTTCATGCAGTATATATATCCTCCAGGCACCCTCTCCCTCCTCCCCTAGGAACCCAACCACGTCAGCCTATGTACGCAGGTTGACATCACATATGTTCCTGCTGTGGTACTCTCAACCATAAAAGGATCTTCCTTCCTGTACTTCTGACCATAAAAGGATCTTCCTCTTCCTACTCTTATCTGGGAAGAAGTCATCATCTCCGGGAACACGCTTTTGGCGTTTTCCCCGGACATTGGTCTGTGCGTATTTTGTGGTCAGCACATGAGATAAGTTACTGATGTGTTTTCTTTGTTCCCCTAGAGAGCCAGGGTCATCCCTTGCTGTGACTGATAAAGGAGCGAGCTTGTTTATGCAGCTGTGTGCTTATTATGCTTTTGCTCAACAGCTCAAGTTTTACACATTTTAAAATGCTCTCTTTTGAAAGAACAAAAGGGGGGGGGTTGAGTCAGTTTTAAACTTACTACACAGAAACCCATTCCTTCACTATGACATAACTATTATGGCTAGTAGTCACTGAGAGCGTTATCCTCCATGAATTTATTCAAGTTTCTTTTGATGTCATCCAACATAAGTTTTCCAGGCTTAACCTGCTCCTTGCACCCGTTTCCAAAGTTGTCAGTTCCTTCTGCCCCAAGAGAAGAGAGTCTATTTTGGTGCAACCAGCATGGTTCCATCCAGATCTTTTGGACTACAACTCCCATCAGTCACAGGCAACACAGCAAATCACCAGGAATGATGGGACTTGTAGTCAAGAAACATCTTAGGGTCACCACGCTAGAGAAACCTGCTATGTGTAATAGAGTTGTTTCAGTTGATTCCTGTTGTTGTTGTTGTTTAGTCATTTAGTCGTGTCCGACTCTTCGTGACCACACGGACCAGAGCACGCCAGGGATTCCTGCCCTAATTTCTTTGGCGGATTCATTTGCATGTCGAGACCCCGCAGCCCCCCCCCTCGTTGGAAATAACTCACACAAGGACACGGATATTAGGTTTATGTTATTAGGCAAATTTTGGCCATAACTTTAGTGAAATTACAGAATGTGACGCATGCAGGGGCACCCCCAGGGAAACAATACCTATGGAACCTTCTGTCCTTCATAGAAGTTGCGCTGCAGCCACTGCAAGGCTGCCGGGGCACTCCCTGGCTGTTTCCTTATCTCCGCGCCAGTCAGCTGTTCCCTAGCAATTTCCCTCAGGTTGTGCTGGCGCGTAGCTCAGTAATTCCACTAGGGGTTCCAACGAAGCTTAACAAGGCTTCCCCACTAACAACAAAAAATCCAACCCAATACACCACGAGGCAAAATGACCAGCAAGAGCATAGAACGACGTCTGTGGTGATTGAGGAAGCGAGCCAAAGAGGAAGTCCTCTGGCTCGCTCCTCCATTTAAACGGCCCCAGCCACGCCCCACGCCCCCCGGCTAGCAAGTTGGCTGGCTGGGCTCTGATGTGGCCGAGATCCCCCAGGCAATGGGGGACAAGGTCCCCCGCCCCCGGTGGGGAGTGGGTGGCCACGTGGTCCACCGCAACTCCTCCCCTCTGCGAAGTGGAGCAGATTTATTGAATCCATCGATAATACTGCTTTTCATTTGAAAAAAATCACAAAGTTGTTGGCATTGGAAATATACAAGAGAACTGGGGGGAAATGAAATGCAATCCCACAAAGAAACATATCCATCTAAATCTTAAAACAGTGGCCAGATAAAATAGTCCCATGCACTGTTTTGTGCAGATCTCTCTTGCCGAAGGCCAAGAAGCCTTCATTTTCTATTACCTGAGCTAGTTCCTAAAAGCAAAATGAAATAAACAAGAATGCTTGCTTCCAGAGAGCTTACTTTGAAACGCAGTAGCCAAACAGCTTAAAATAACTTTTGTTTCCATTTTAATGGTTCTCCAACTCCTAACAGTTTCAGATGATTGGCTTATGGTGCCTTGGCTGGAACATTAATAAAAACAAGACTAATGGAGCAAACCTGTTCCCAAGGGGCAGCTATTCCCCCCCCCTCCCATGGTGCTAACAGCACCAGCAAAGGGCAGTTCAGATGAAGAAAGGAATGGGAAGGATTAACACTGAGTGCCACAGGTCCAAGCCAATTCAGCCCTGCTCTATAGCTGTTTTCAAGTAAGCATAAACATGTCTTCTGTGTAACATGAGGCCCTGGTGGTTCCAGACTGTCGATATTCTGCAGGTGGGATTCAAGTGAATGCTGGAAAATTTAAGTTTGCACAATTAAAAGTAGTTTAAAGTTGTCCACCGCTAGGGATGGGGCAGAAATTCTTTTTAGTTCATATTTCAAGGCAAACCTCCCAATGTTAACATTTTCCAAACAGCACATGAACTGAAACACAGCCATGCTTTGAAAGCCATGCCTCCCTGAATTTTGCAATGTGGTTCTCTGGCCAAGTAATCTGTAGGAAAGTGCTAATGTGTGGGGTACTACTCAAGAGCAATAAACCTGCCAGTTCCTAGGGCCACTCTGACCTAACCAGCAAGTCTGGTTCTTGCTCCCTTACCTATTCAGGCAAGTCACTCTTCCCATAGACCCCACAAATTGTACAAGCAGATTGTGCAATCAACTTGTCCTGTTGATTTCATGAGATTTGAAAACCTGCTGTTACGTCTACAAAGAACTGATTTTGTTGGGCTTTATTTCCACATGTCCCGGAGATATGAATCATTCTGGTTGGGACACCGGTTGATGACTCAGTACCATCAATTCCGCAGCTACAGTACAGTATATCCATAGTTTGGCCCTAAAACAGTGACTACTCGGAAGTCCCTCAGGATGTGGCATCAGAACTCACACTCTCATATATCTTAATAAATATATTTTAATGAATAGTAATAATGAGTTTGTGGGAGGGGATTATTTTGAGGGCTTTTTGGTTTTGCTTTACAGTGATACCTTGGATCTCAAACTTACTCCGTTCTGGAAGTCCATTCCAAAACCAAAGCGTTCCAAAACCAAGAAACGCTTTTCCATAGGAAGTAATGCAAAACAGATTAATCCGTTCCAGACTTTTAAAAACAACCCCTAAAACAGCAATTTAACATGAACTTTACTATCTAATGGGACCACTGATCCATAAAATGAAAGCAATAATCAATGTATACTATAAAATAAATAAGACAGTATTGTAGATACTTCCGGGTTTTTGGCATTTGGGAACCAAGGCATTAGAGAACCAAGCTGTTTGAGAACCAAGGTACCGCTGTATTGTGTATTTTGTATCCTCATTTTATATTTTTGTGTTGCGAATTGTGGTATGATCTTCGGATGAAGAGTGGTATACAAATTTAATTAATAACAACAGCAACAACAACTCCAGGTCTATGAGGCAGGCTGGCAAGAGACTTCCCCTGCCAACCCAGACTCACAGTCCTGGGTGGTCAGTCTCAAGAATCACCCATCAGTTGAGAGGCGTCCTGGAGTGCTCACCTGTGGTCTTGCAGATGGCATTACTTTTCCGGTACAGTCCTGTTATCATGACCGCTTGTGAGGCTTGAGGAATTCTCTCCCTCTCCCAATGACACCAAGAAGCAGGGAGGAAACAAGGAAGTTCTCACTTCTGATTTTATTGAGTCATCACGGCAAGAGACAAAGAAATCCAGTCATTCCTCAATGATGGCGTTGCTCACACCGAGCTCCACCCCTTCTAGCAACGACACCTGCCTCTACAGTGTCCGCCCACCCATGGACAACTGTCTCTGTGCCCTTTGTTCTTGCACCCTTAATGAACTTGGGAGAAGGGGGGGTCGGTTATCCTGTCCAGTGACGTGTTAGCTAGCTGCTCTGCCTCCCTTCCTCCTCCTCCTAACACTTCATAACTCTGCTGTTTGGCTGTCTCTGAGCTGTTATCGACCTAAAAGCCCTGCTGTAATTCAAGACTGCTTTCCTATTCTCTGGAAGCTAACGGAGAAGGGTAGAGAGTGGCCTCCACCATTCCGCTTCCTCTCCTCTCCAGTCCAGTCCCTGACACTGCTTTGCTTCCTATTTACTTTCCTCTACATTCTCCCTAGGGACGCGGGTGGCGCTGTGGGTTAAACCACAAAGCCTAGGACTTGCCGATCAGAAGGTCGGCAGTTCGAATCCCTGTGACGGGGTGAGCTCCAGTTGCTCAGTCCCTGCTCCTGCCAACCTAGCAGTTCGAAAGCATGTCAAAGTGCAAGTATGGTAGATAAATAGGTACCACTCCAGCGGGAAGGTAAACGGCGTTTCCGTGCACTGTTCCGGTTCACCAGAAATGGCTTAGACATGCTGGCCACATGACACGGAAGCTGTACGCTGGCTCCCTCGGCCAATAAAGTGAGATGAGTGCTGTGACCCCAGAGTCGGCCACGACTGGATCTCATGGTCCGGGGTCCCTTACCTTTTTACACTCTCCCTGGGGACAAAGTGTTGAACTGACGGGGAAACAGACAAACCCAGGCCCACCTGTCTGAGAGGTAGAAAAAAAGAGATCCTACACAGCCCATAAGCGACCAGCTATTCCTGCATTGCACTCCAATGGTGGGAAAGCACCATGAAGAATTGGCTAGTGGCGGTGGCATGGACTTATATAGGAAACTGCTTTATACTGGATAGGGCCATGCAGCAACTCTCCCAAGCATCAGACTTGGGTTTTTCTCAGCGGATTGAAACTGGGACCTCCTGCATGCAAAGCAAATGATCTACCATTGAGCTATGGCCTCTTTCCTCATGCAAAGCGAATGATCTACCATTGAGCTATGGCCTCTTTCCTCATGGCCCAATAGGTTCTAGCCAAGGCTGGCATCAGCACGTGGATCTCCACATCACATGTCAAGGTGCCCCACCTCTCTCCCAACCCAGGTGCAATGTCATCAGAGCTCCAGTAACATAGCGTGTGTTGCCAGTACCCGGGGCAGTGCAGAGGGGTGCACGAGAGGGAGAGAAATGGATGGAGTACACTTGCATATTCAACTGCCTAACAGTGCCTGCTTCACCCAGGAGATCACAGCCCCAAAGATAATAAAAGAAGAGTCGTTCCATTGTCTGGAGAGGTCACTTCCTGGTTTGCATGGGGACACTGTTTTAATGGAGCCCAGAAATGGAAGCATGAAGCTGTATTGAGGCAGCACCTGGTACTGACATTTTCCACACCTAACAATTTTGTTCCCCGGGGCAATTGACCCTGTGGCTCACACCCGTTACACCACTGCTGAGCTCAAACTCTGCCAGGTTGGGCAAGGAAACAAATGCACACATACCTGGATAACCTGACCAGATTTCTTTAGGACCAGGTAATCCTGTCTCAGTAAAATGGAGCTAGGTTGCCTGAATGTCCTAACCAAATGATATATTCTATGTTTTTGACATTATTATTATTATTATTATTATTATTATTATTATTACTAATAAGAAGTAACAGTGAATGCATTTCTCCATTGAACATCTTTACCTTTTCTCATGTGCATTTTTCTACCCAAAGTAACTTTGAAATCAGTAGCATTAAAGTTATATATATATGGGCTACTCCACTCTCTGATCTTGCTGTTACATAATGGGCTCAACGACTGGCACTTTCAAAACTTTTCTACCCCCCCCCCCATCACATTTCTCTAGATGACATCCAGTGATAATGGCCATAACATGATGGAAAATTAATTGAGAGAGCATTTCTTCCCTTGCCATAATGTTATCATCCATTCGACTGCCTGCTATTAGCAGGAATCCAAAAACCCATGGGCATTTCAAGCGAATCTCTCTCTTAGCAGAACTTACAGTCTAGAGGTCAGAGTGTGAGCTTCTTCCATCAGCCAGGTGTCAAATCACTGTCAGAAATAAATGGCTGGGGTATTTTTTTATTATTATTATTTTAATATCTTCCAGCCTTGTGCTTTGCCATAGGAGCTGATTTGTAGCTGGCCGTGAGGGACGAGAAAGTGCTGGCGGCCATTTGGGACGTCTTTCGCACAGCTACTTAGCGGAACCATTACGTGTTAACTTGCAACCATGCAGCTGTGCGGGTGATAGAGAGCCCCATTATGAGCATTAAAGGGGCATTATGAAATTGTGGGTTCTGAGTCATCCATAGCTGTAGCTATCGCTTACTACAACACCATATGTTATTCAAAAGGGAGAGGGGGGAGGAGGGCAACTTGGATTCAGTGAAATCTTTTGTTAAGAAAAGATACAGGGTGGCCAAAAAAATAGGTACACAACTATAGGAACCACTTTTTTTGTTTTATTATTGACTCAATTTCTCATCATTCACGATATCGGTAAAGAAAACTAATCATTTTATCTGACTCCACTGTTGTCCCCCCCCCCCCCCGCACTGCCACACTATTTTGTCCAACCGCCAGCTGGAAATTTTCACTGCCACTTTGTTGTGTGTCAGTTATGTGTACCCACAACAGTTATGTTGTGATGAATTTCATTGATTCAACTCCCTACCTACTTTCGGGCACCCTGCTTTCCTAAACCAGCACCGACAAAGTCTGCCACATGGAGCTTACATTGCAATGCTCTATAAGAGTGGTGTCCAAACTTTTTTGAGAGAGGGCCAGATTTGATGAAGTGAAGGGCCGTGAGGGCCGACCAAAGGGCCAACCAACTGCCACAGGGGCCGGATTAAACTCACCGGCAGGCTGGATTAGGCCCCCAAAATGTACTTTGGACATGGATGCTCTATAATATTTCATTTTGCCACATTAATATTTCATTGCGAATATTGCTGTAACTGTACCCTTATGGTGAAGGACAGGTTAATAATAATAATAATAATAATAATAATACAGTGGTACCTCGGGTTACATATGCTTCAGGTTACATATGCTGCAGGTTACAGACTCTGCTAACCCAGAAATGGTACCTCTGGTTAAGAACTTTGCTTCAGGATGAGAACAGAAATCGTGCTCCATTAAAGTGGTGCTTCAGGTTAAGAACAGTTTCAGGTTAAGAATGGACCTCCAGAACAAATTAAGTTCTTAACCCAAGGTACCACTGTACCATCTTGTCTGCTTTTGTTCATTTTAATAATAGAAATATTTAATAATAATTGTGTTTTCTAAAAAAATGTCTTTTTTGAAAAAGTGGTGGGGGAAGAGAACAATCTGTTGTACACAATAATTGCCTGTGTGGTATAAATATTTTTTTCTCAGATGTACAAACACAATGGATGATTTTCATTGTTGGTCATACTCAGAGTAAGGTAAAGGACCCCTGGATTGTTAAGTCCAGTCAAGGCGACTATGGGGTTGCGGCACTCATCTCGCTTCAGGCCAAGGGAGCCGGCGTTTGTCCACTGACAGCATTCCGGGTCATGTGGCCAGCAGGGGTCTAGGAAGGGGTGTGTAGTGAGGGTGAGAGTCACCACTGAGGCGGGTGACAAAATGTCAGGCAGCACCCACCGGGGGCTCTGCAGCGCGCCCGAGCCACGTGTCTCTCTGCAGGCCCCAAATAGTCTGCTCAATGTCTCTCCCCCCACCAGGTGTAGGATGGTGAGTGGAAGGAGGCAGGCAGACTCCAGAGGCCCCATGGAGTGTCCTGCCCTGGCTGACCCCACCCCAGGCACCCCATCGACTTGCTCCACCGATGGTGGCCAGCATGACTAAACCACTTCCGGCACAGCAGAAGACTGTGATGGAAACCAGAGCGCACAGAAACGCCGTTTACCTTCCCGCTGCAGCGCGCCCGAGCCACGTGTCTCTATTTATCTACACACATTGGTACAAACTGCTAGGTTGGCAGGAGCTGGGACAGAGCAACGGGAGCTCACCCAGTTTCACGGATTCGAATCCCTGACCTTCTAATCAGCAAGTCCAAGAGGCTCAGTGGTTTAGACCACAACGCCACCCGCTCAGAGCAGATCCACTGAAATCAATGGACTTAGGTCTGTGACAACCTTGCAGTATTGCCTGTTGAATCTTGACTGCTGGAATCAGGTTCCACATACCGTTGCTGGTTACTAAGCCAGTTCATATCAAAGTTATATACGACTCCCTCACAGGGCTCTTAACCCAGGCCTGCAGCAAGGTTTCTCCTAGTTCTTTTATATTTGTGTTTTATTGTATTGATCTTCTATGTTGTGCACTACCCTAAAATCTAATATGATGAAAGATGCTATAGAAGTATGTGTGTTTTAAGTAAGTTAAATTAAATAATAAATAACAGAAGGAAAAGAGGGAAGGAGAGAATCTGGCAATTGGCTTATTCTAAAGGAAGCACCGATTCTCAGTGCCTGTGCACCCCCTAAGGTGCAAATTTATATTTATTTTATTTATTTAGAGCATTTGTACTTTGCACTTCAGTCTAAAAAACTCCCAGAGCAGCTTAAAGGTAAAGGTAAAGGGACCCCTGACCATTAGGTCCAGTCGTGACCGACTTTGGGGTTGCGGCGCTCATCTTGTTTTATTGGCCAAGGGAGCCGGTGTTTGTCCACAGATAGCTTCCGGGTCATGTGGCCAGCATGACTAAGCCGCTTCTGGCGAACCAGAGCAGTGCACGGAAACGCCGTTTACCTTCCCGCCAGAGCAGTACCTATTTATCTACTTGCACTTTGACGTGCTTTCGAACTGCTAGGCTGGCAGGAGCAGGGACCGAGCAACGGGAGCTCACCCCATCGTGGGGATTCGAACCGCCAACCTTCTGATCAGCAAGCCCTAGGCTCTGTGGTTTAACCCACAGCGCCACCTGCGTCCCTTTCCAGAGCAGCTTACATACAGTCAAAACAAGACAGCCCCTACTATTGGGTTTACAATCTAAAATGAACAAAGGAAAACCACGGCACACAAGAGAGAATGGACATGGAGGGAAGAGGAAATCTAAACCCAGGTGCCAATTTCTAAACAGCTATTCTGATAATGACCGGGTGGCACAGTTCAAGGGAAGGAGTTGCCCAGTGGAGCCAGGCCTATAAATGGACCTCAGAATATTATTCCCTTAAGGTCATTGCATTGCCATCATGTTCACTACAGCCTGAAACTTCAAGTAATATCTGAAGATTAAATTCTGTGCATAGCAAGCACGAACATTGAAGCCCAGCAATGCACACGCTCCCCAATCTTTCATTTACGGCTGCTTTTCCTCCCCATACAGATTTTTCTCCCCAAGGAAGGACAATTCCAAATTCTTTTATTTCCCATGTTCTTAATTTGCAACACATCTATTAGATTTTTTCCACGACTTCCTTTCCACTTGTTCTCTCCTCTGCCAACTTATTGTCGCAACATTTCCCCAGAGGGGGAAATGAACTTCATATTCATCCGTACAGAACATAGCATGAATAAGGCTTCCTGTAATCCATTTGGCAGGCAAGGAACACTGTGAATGACAGTGGAAAATACCATTGGCTGAAAACGCCTACAATCGCCACATCTCAGTAACAACTGACCTAACTGAAACAGAGCAAGAGGTTTCTCTTAAACTAGGACTGACTTAGGGAAAGGGAAAGGACCGGAGAGGGAGCTGGCATGTGTCCTCAGACAGCTTTTCCGGATCATGTGACCAGCATGACTAAACCACTTCTGGTGCAACAGGACACTGTGTTGGAAGCCAGAGCGCATGGAATCGCCATTTACCATCCCACCACAATGGTACCTATTTATCTACTCATGCTGGTATGCTTTCAATCTACTAAGCTGGCAGGAGCTGGGACAGAGCAACGGGAGCTCACCCCATTGCACGAATTCGAACTGCTGACCTTACGATCAGCAAGCTCAAGAGGCTTGGTGGTTTAGACCACAGCGCCACCCGTGGCCCTAGTTAAGGGACCCCTGACCATTAGGTCCAGTTGCAGACAACTCTGGGGTTGCTGCACTCATCTTGCTTTATTGGCCGAGGGAGCTGGTGTACAGCTTCTGGGTCATGTGGCCAGCATGACTAAGCTGCTTCTGGCGAACCAGAGCAGCGCACGGAAACGCCGTTTACCTTCCTGCCCGAGCGATACCTATTTATCTACTTGCACTTTGACGTGCTTTCGAACTGCTAGGTTGGCAGGAGCAGGGACCGAGCAATGGGAGCTCACCCCGTTGTGGGGATTCAAACCGCCAACCTTCTGATCGGCAAACCCTAGGCTCAGTGGTTTAATCCACAGCGCCACCCACATCCCATAACGCCACCCGCATCCCTAGGACTCAGTTAAATTGATTTTGGCAGAGCTGAAGTTTGACTGAGAGCAAGAAACATTTCAGGTCTTCCCACTCTTCTGTACAATAACATGTGGGAAATTCAGGGCAATAGCCAGCCTATCACAGATGGCTGAATTAGCTGTAAGGGATACAGTGATCCTCAAATTCATGTATAAAAATGTATAAAACAGTGGTTCTCAAAAGATGTGGCGCATCTCACTGGTGTGGCAGGACAGGGTGGCAAGTGTGACAGGAAGGTTCAAGGACAATTAAAAAAACTTTGAAACATTTCAGTATAGTATAGTATTGTTTCTTTTCTTTTCTTTTTTCAAGTGTTTCTTTTTCTTTTTCCTTTTCCTTTTTTTTCAACTTTATTTCTTGTCCATTAAAAAAAAAGGTGTTTTGCAAGGTCCAGATCAGGTCAGTTCTTTTTTTGGAGTTTGCAAAGAGCAAATTCCTCAGGCATCCTTCACTGTGACACTGTAGAGGCGGGGAATATTGCACTAGTTTAGCTGCTTATAATGTTGGCACTCCTGTCCCATTTTCAATTGTTTTTGTCAGACTGCAGTACCTGTTGTGTTACGGAACTGTGGCTTTTGGACCGATATACCAACCTGCCGCACCAAATTTCATTCGCACAAGTGGTCGTCACTCGACACAACAATGAATGCCATTGTACAGCGTTGTGACTCCCCCACCCTTTCCATAAATACATATTTCTGTTCCCCATGAAACACCAGGGAAAAACACCACACTGATATGCTACCCAATCCTTGTCACTTTCCTTCCATGATTCTCCAGGTAAAGTGGGCTGTGAATGGATTTCCTCTGGAGTTAGCGAATGTGGAAATAAGTGCCAAACTTGAGCTATATCCCGTTTGTTTTCTGGAAGTGGCTTGCACGTCCCGTGAAAGGTCAAATATAATGTGGAAATAAACAGGGAAACATCAGGGAAATGAGATAAACTGTCATGTGAATGCAACCTGTGTTTGGTTATGAGTCTCATTCAAAGAGCCATGTGAATGATTTGGGAGCATCAAGAGGCACACTCTCACCCTTATTAGCTTGCCCTACGCAATCTTGCCTCCCCCCCAAAGGCAGCAATGGGAATTTTTCAGCTCATTAGGTGCATATTCATCTTAATGCAGCATCAAAGTTGAAAACTATAATGCATTCTGCTCATTTAATACTCCAGAGGACAGGCACAGTAACCACATGAAAGCAGAGATGGGGTTTAATGCTAGAGCTCCACGAGCAGGTGTCTGCTTTTCCCCCCTCAGGCAAACAAGCAGGAGAAGAAAGAAAGAAAGAAAGAAAATTATAAAACTGGATTATAAACTTGAATCAAAAGTCCAGGCAGTCCCTGTTTTGCTTCTGATTGATAAATTGTTGAGCTCTTTACACATGAGGGGGAAATCCTCAAAAGTGTCGTCCTTTCACCCAAACTTTGGAGTGAGCCAAGCAAATGAAACTGTAGCTAAATTCCTGTTGAAAGCAATGAGGAAGTGAGTTGAAATCTTAGCTAATGTTACTACATTTTCCTATCTGTCAGTAGACTTTTCTGAAACTTGTACTTCAATTTTATTTCTTTCCCAGAAAGAAGCTGCCCATAAAATGATACCAACACACTCTATAGAAATCACCAACCATTAGAAGGAACCCTTTCCTCCTTCTCTTCCCTTTATGTTGGCGTTAGAGCGTATTGCCTTGTTTATATGGTTTCCTTCCCTTCCATTTGCAGGGCACACTTTATTCTGAAAAGTGCACACTGTCTTGTTTAAACGATGCTCCGGTATGCAGCTGTGAAATTCAATAAAACCTGTTATATATGGCCTTCGATCAGCTTGCAAAAACACCTACTGGCAACACAGCGAGTTTATTCGCAGATCAAGATTACCATAATATTCCAACCTTTAAAAAAGAACAAAAAACCACAGCTGAGATGAGGGCTCCGTTAGAGGCAGAGCTCTTTACAAACAGCAATGCCTTATGGAGCACATGGGCTAAAAACAAATGAAATGCTAGCATTCTAAATGCAGCATTCACCAAATTCCAATTCAGCTCCTTTAGTTGGCCACACAGACCAAGGAAAAGGCTTGTTCACACTTCCTCTTGTGTCACTGCTTTCCTCCAGGGAAAACCACTCTTTAGTGCTCAATCGGAACAAATAACAATTTAGGTTTTTCACAGGTTCACGTTTGCTCCGATTTAGAGGTAAAGAGACCATTTCCCCTGGGAATGGAGTGAGGTATGGGGAAAACTTGTGTTTAGAAAGTGTGGTCAAGTGAAAAACTGCTCAGATTTGTGCTTGGTAGGTATAGTACAAGTGTGGAAAAA
This sequence comes from Podarcis cretensis, assembly GCF_951804945.1. Classification (NCBI taxonomy): domain Eukaryota; kingdom Metazoa; phylum Chordata; class Lepidosauria; order Squamata; family Lacertidae; genus Podarcis; species Podarcis cretensis. Next base: position 126,091,021 of record NC_137170.1, read on the forward strand.
CTAAAAACTGAGATGTGAAATAGCACAGTGAGAAATCACAGTTAGGTAGCATAAGTCTTCTCTCTCTCTCTATCTCTCTCTCTCTCTCTCTCTCGTTTTTACCAAAATTAGTAGAAGCCTGAAGCCTTTTATCTTCTTTAACGAGGACTCAAAAGCCAAAGCTGCAAAACCCCTCTGTTGAATTTCATTCACTTTAGGAGCCTTCCCCAACTGGATGCTCTCCAGACTGAAGGCATGATATAAATACAAGAAAATAAACTTGCATTAAAAAAATATGGATCTGCTAATGAAGACTCAGTACATTTATATTACCGGTAGTCGTCGTCGTATAGTTTACATTGTTTCATCATTTTCCACAAGAAAGCGTCTTAGGATGACTTCCAAATCCATAAAAGACAAAATAATTTCATCATCAAGTAGAAAAACTGAATACATAGGAAAAACCACCATACAATAGAATTCCTAGAATTGCTGCTGTAAGGCAAACCATAGTGTTTGGGAAGGTCCAGTCAACCACAATATTTTTAGATGGAAAAAAAGGGCAGGCAAGTCAGACCCACACATGAGGCAGGCTGAGGCAGCTGCCTCAGGCAGCAAAAGTCCATTAGGTGGTGTCTCTGCTCATTTCACCACCTCCACCACTGGTGGAGAAGCAGTGCAGACAGCAGTGCAGCATTTGAGTGAGATCTTGTGAAATCTCTTTTTTTAAAAATAATATTTATTAAAGTTTCAGAAAAGTTACAAGAATAAAAGAAGGGGGGAAAAAAGAAGAAGCAAAAAAATACAAAATACAAAAAAGTAAAAACAATTAAGAACAAATCAACCTTTCCATGTCTTGACTTTCATTTACTTGTTTCCCTGACCTCCTCGCACCTCCCTTTTTTGTATTCTAGTTCAATTAGTTGTTTCAGCAAATCCTTTCCATTTTTGCTTTTATCTTAATAATTTATCTTAATATATTATAACTTTACATTCTCACCTGTTAACAATCCATCTTTAAATACTCCTTTATAACATTACTGCTAAAACCACATAACTTCATTCCAACATCCTTTTAACATTCCTTAATTTTACAATATTTTTGTAAATAGTCTTTAAATTTCTTCCAATCTTCTTCTACCGACTCTTCTCCCAGGTCTCGGATTCTGCCAGTCATTTCCGCCAGTTCCATGTACTCCATCACCTTCATCTGCCATTCTTCCCGGGTGGGTAGATCTTGTGTCTTCCAATACTTTGTGATGAGTATTCTTGCTGCTGTTGTGGCATACATAAAAAAAATCTATCCTTCTTTAACACCAATTGGCCGACCATGCCCAGGAGAAAGGCCTCTGGTTTCTGAGATCTTGTGAAATCTCACCAAAATCTCTTTAGATCTCGTGCACTCTACAAGATCTCATGAGAACTCTGCAAGATCTCACTGGGACACATTGTTGGCACAGGCAGCACAGCAGGGCAACAGCAGAGCAAGTTGACCTTTTCCCATTTCACCTCAGTCAGCAACATGAGACGTGCTACCCCTGAGGGCAGGCAGCTTGAGAAGAACTCATGCCTCTAGTTTCAAGGAGCACCACTCAAAAGGACATGGTCATAGGACTAGAGACCTTCTAGGCTTATATTGGCACCATTGTGCTTCCCAGGGATATGATGTCTCACCATGCTGTTCTTGCATTCTTCCCTAAAGGTTAACGTAAAGGACCCGTGGATGATTAAGTCCAGTCAAAGGTGACTATTGGCTTACAGTGCTCATCTCACTTTCAGGCTGAGGGAGCCGGCATTTGTCCGCACACAGTTTTCTAGGTCATGTGGCCAGCATGACTAAACCGCTTCTGACGCAACAGAACACCGTGATGGAAATCAGAGCGCACGGAAACGCTGTTTACCTTCCTGCCGCAGCGGTACCTATTTATCTACTTGCGCTGGTGTGCTTTCGATGGCTAGGCTGGCAGGAGCTGGGACAGAGCAATGGGAGCTCACCCTGTCACGGGGATTCGAACCGCCAACCTTCTTCCAATTAGCAAGCCCAAGAGGCTCGGTGGTTTAGACCACAGCACCACCCGTGTCCTTCCCTACCCCACCCCACTACTATCTATGGGATGTTCAGGCTTAAAGTCTGGTACCAAAGGATTTTTTCAAACATCAGATTGCTACAAAACATCATTTCAGCTATGTTTCCAAAAGATGCCCTGAGACCCCAGTTTTAAAATAAAATTACACCACAGTATCTTGTCTCTTACTTGGGGGTTGTGGGTGTGGGTGTCTCTTTTTTTTGCATTGATTTGTTAGAATCCTGCTCCTGCACATATCCCTTGTCTCATCATGCCCTTCCACAATAAAACCATGTTATTTAAGTGTCCGCCGTTCATTATTACTATAGACTCATTAATTTCCTTTGCAATTAAAAAAAAATGGAAGTGCATTTATCAGAGGTTTCTACAGCTAGCCTTGACTGGGTTATTGTTTCCTCCACACGCATGTCATCGCAGTAATCTTCCTCTAATTAAAATTCATTTTATTTTCCCCAAGTTGTTTAAAACAAAAGATAACCTTTCCCATTCCATAAACGAAATTGGATTTAAACAAAACAAAACAAAAAAAATGACGCAGAACAGACTGACTTCTTTGTCAGTAGGTTTTATCTTGCTGTTTTGTATAATCATGCTCATTAGAAAACCCAGTCCCCCATATTAACCAAGCTTCTCACCAGAAACCCTTGCAATCTTAAGGCCCTTATCACGATGCATTGATAGGAGATATTTCTTAGTAGCTGGGTGGCATGTTTATTTGGCACTGCAACCTTTATTTAGAGTGAGTTGTTTGTTAAGTCAGGCACAATTTTCATGGGTTCAGCCCTGAATAGATACCACACAGGCAATTACTGTGTACAACAGATTGTTCTCTCCCCCCCCCTTTTTCAAAAATAGACATTTTTTAAAAAAAAAAAAACCCCCACAAAAGTTTCTGCTATTATTAAAATAAACAAAAGCAGACAAGATGGTACAGTGGTACCTTGGGTTAAGAACTTAATTTGTTCTGGAGGTTCGTTCTTAACCTGAAACTGTTCTTAACCCGAGGTACTATTTCTGGGTTGGCGGAGTCTGTAACCTGAAGCGCCTGTAACCCGAGGTACCACTGTATTTTCATTACACTTTGGTACATTTTAGCATTGAATACGGGCATGCCGTTAAAAAGAAAGTAGCTGAGGCAGTAGAAGTGTCTTTCTACTAATGAAAACAGATGTGAACCAGAAAAAGGGACACGAAAAGTGTAAAATTTAATATGGGGGGTGGGGTCCCTCAGGTCCAGGGCCATTCCCTTCAGCCCCCCAATAAAATATTTGAGGGGGCTGCCCCTCCAATTGATGGAAATTGCCATTCAAATGGTGTGGGTGTATCCCACCATGTGATTGATTGTGCCCCCTCCCCAATATTTTATTCAAGTTTGCACTCCACCAGAGTCCAAGCATGGTTAGTAAGGTTACCAAATTTTTTTTCAAAGAATCCAGGGACACTTTTTTTTTTTTAAAGAAGGGGAAAATCATTTAAAAATAAGTTATTTTAAAAATAATAATTAAGAAGTAATATCTTCTCTTCTGTGGTCTCCTCTGTTGTGCGGCCTTCCTCTGGGCCCCAGCCCGCTCTCTTGGAGAGATAGCTGCCGTGGAGTAGGCTCGGGTTGGGCCTGGGCTCGGCCATGTTTCCTTGCCCTCCCAGTGCTCTCCTAACTCTCCCCCTCAGTGGCGGCGGCAAGGTTGGGGCTCCCCTCTTTTTTCTCCTTCCTCTTTCTATCTCTTCCTTCTCCTTCTCCCTGCATCGGCTCCGGGGTTTTCCTGTCCCCGAAGCGCTGCTGAGCAGTTGGCCAGGAGGCCTAGTTCTTTCTCTCCCAGCTCCATTTGGGTCACGGGGGTGGGTGTGAGTCAGCAGTTCCCCCAGTTGACACGCCAGGCATCCCCGGTTTCCCCTCAGCAGTGGCAGTGGCAGTGGCCCGGAGCCAGCCTGGTCATGCAGTTGGCTCTGGCTAGCTTCAGGAGCTGCTCGCTGCCGTGGCACCCACCATTTTGCCTCGCCGGAACTTCCCATATGATGGATCTTGTGCCATTGAACCAATTACACAACATTCATTCCCTACTAATAAATCTACAACACTCAAAATATAAATCCGGGGACATTAAATGAAATTCGGGGACATTCCGGGGACGGATTTTGTCCGGGGACAGATCTGTAAATCTGGGGACTGTCCCCAGGAAACGGGGACATCTGTTAACCATAGGTTAGTAGTCTCCCCACAGACTACATTTTTCAATGACCCTGCTTCACATCATGACCATTTTTTTCCTGGCTGGAATGTGGTCTTGAACTCTGGCACTATTGACAGATTCTTAAGCAGCACACCACTCAAGGCATGGAGAAGAAAATGGCAGGGGGAGAAAGCGCCTCACGAAGAACTAGCGTGCACAACTATAGGCTGTAGCAGATAATGCAGCAAAGGGCTGACTACTCTGAATAGCTTCTTGGGGGATCAACTCTTCAGCACTATTGGCGAAACCATATAGATCAGAAGTTCCCAAACTTATTTAGCCTACTACCCCCCTTTTTTTAAAAAAAAAAGAAATGGAATGAAATTACTCAGTGCCCCCCGGAAATCTGCCGTCTTTAAGTGAACAAACAGAAAGATGCAGTGACAAATTTGCGCTCTTTTATGTATATCTATTTCTACCTACGTCCTGCCAGCTCACTCCAATCCACCACAGGGGCAAGGTTGGCAACACAGCCTACATGCCATTGGCCCAATAGGCAGGCAAGCTGAGATCCACTTCCTGGTCCTGTCGCTGTTGTACAAGGAGAAATCTAAAATATAGATGATCTCCTCCCTCCTCCTCAATAATGATGTGCAGCGCCGGATTTACGTATAAGCTAAACAAGCTATAGCTTAGGGCCCCATTTTCTTCAGGGACACCCAAAAAATTTAAAGGGGGAAAAACTGGATGTACATTTCCAAAATATAAGATAAAAAACAAATAAAATAAAACCTACATACAGCAACAGTGTTTTGTGTTGTGTAGGCTCCTGTGATGTAAGTAATGGGCCCTGCCTGCTAGCCTGCTCCCTAAAATATCACATATTTTGTTGAGTGCTAATGGCTTTAGATGGGATGCGGGTGGCGCTGTGGGTTAAACCACAGAGCCTAGGACTTGCTGATCAGAAGGTCGGTGGTTCGAATCCCCGCGACGGGGTGAGCTCCCGTTGCTTGGTCCCTGCTCCTGCCAACCTAGCAGTTCAAAAGCATGTCAAAGTGCAAGTAGATAAATAGGTACTGCTCCGGCGGGAAGGTAAACGGCGTTTCTGTGCGCTGCTCTGGTTCGCCAGAAGCGGCTTAGTCATGCTGGCCACATGACCCGGAAGCTGTACGCCGGCTCCCTCGGCCAATAAAGCGAGATGAGCGCTGCAATCCCAGAATCGGTCATGACTGGACCTAATGGTCAGGGGTCCCTTTACCTTTAATAGTTTTAAATACCTATTAGGTCCATAAATTACCATGTAGCATATATTCAACACACAAAAAAAAACTGTGACAATTTGTTGTTGCCAAAGGACAGCTGGACATATAAAGGGCCCCATTACCTTCAGTAGCTTAGGGCCTCATCAGACCTAAATCTGGCCCTGGTGATGTGGTGTGTGTTGTTATCCATTAAACATGTGAAAATGCATATATGGACTTTAAGCAGCTTCATCTGCCTCAGTGGGGATTTTTACAGGACTTTTAGAAAGGATAGTGCATCTTTCCAAAGAAGAAAATCCAAAAGCATAAGAGTGAGCCGTATAAAAAAAGACAACACGCACCCCTCCCACCCCATTCGTTCAGCACATTCATGCATAATGCAGGTTTAATAACACATTTGTCCTTAATTTAATGCTGCTGAGTACCCATCATGTTCCGTTGCTCACTCTAAGAAGTGATAGAATTATAAATGCTGTTATGAATATTATCCTTACAGCATTTCCTTTCTGTTAGCAGATTCTGATGCAAAATGCATGGAGAGAGAAAAATCACAGTACAAGGGTAAGTTGGCATTTTTTAACCAGTCATCAACAATGAACTTAGAATATGCCTACACACACACACACACACACACACACACACACACACACTCCCCTTAATTGTTATGTACAGTATTTTGGGTGCATGCACATATAGTACCGTTAAGGGGAGGAATGCAATTGGAAATGAATTTAATTACAAAGCCAATTTGCTTCAGTGGCATGAAAAATTAATGATATGTAACTTTAAAATATACGTCTGCTCCTCAAAGTCCCAAGGCAGTACAGTGTCAAAAACCATGAAGCTGGCTGCTTCTATCCCCATGAGAGAGCATCTCCAGAAAACTTCCTAGAGCACTTAGTGCTCTAAGCAATATGAAATGTTTACGGAGATGTCATTAAGAGTGTTTCTTTCAGAGGGATGCATTATGAACAATTAATGGCGGGGAGAGACTGGGAGCGTGAGTGCAGAGCCGCTTGGAAACTCCACGGGAAAGAGGCAAGGAGGAGGAGGGATAGGCAAAATCATGAATCAGGGACGCTCCCAATACAGCACAGAGTTAAAAAGAAAACACTACTTTCTAGTGGCGTTGTGTCCTATATTGGTACCTGGGGCGTGCCCACGGGCGCAGACTGTGAACGATGCGCTGGGTGAAGATGAAGGACAGCCTACTTTCAGACTGGTGTCTAAACTTTTTGAACTCAAGGGCCACATTGACAAGACCCTCCAAGTGTCCCTATTTTCCAGGGACAGTCCAGTGGCGTAGCGTGGGGGGTGCAGGGGGGGCCGGCCGCACCAGGCGCAACATCTGGGGGTTAGGGTTAGGGGGCGCAAATCCACAGGTTAGGGGGCGCAAATTACTTGCCTTGCCCCGGGTGCTGACAACCCACGCTACGCCACTGGGACAGTCCCAGATTTAAAGAAGCTGTCCAGGTTTCTGTTTTGAACCTGCAATGTCCCACTTTTCCTTAGGACATCCCTATTATTATTTTTTTGGAGGGTATGGTAGACGTGTTAGTATTCCATTCCCCCGCTGTGCAAATATGTTGGATTGTTTTATCACATCTGTATATTTACATTTCAGCACTGATTGTTGGAGTCACGGGAGCAGAAGTTTGTTTTACACCAGGCTTCCTCAACCTCGGCCCTCCAGATGTTTTGAGGCTACAATTCCCATCATCCCTGACCACTGGTCCTGCTAGCTAGGGATCATGGGAGCTGTAGGCCAAAAACATCTGGAGGGCTGAGGTTGAGGAAACCTGTTTTACGCTGTTCTGTTCTGCATTGCTTTTGCAGTTCTCTTCTCTCAGAGAGCAAGAAGGAGAGGAGCCATGTTTTTCCTTTGTCTGATTTGTATATAATAAAGTTAGCTTAGTACTCACACCTCCAGCCTAGCTTTGCTGTTTTTCAATGACTCAATCAAAGTGTGCTCATGTCCAAAAGGCATGAGTCACGGAAGCACGTCAGGGAAGAAGACTGCTGAATCTCCCGAGCGGCATGCAGAAGCAAGAGACGGGGGCCTGTCCCGCCTCCCCCCAACACCCCCCCCCGACAAGACATCCCTATTTTCATTGGAGAAAGGTTGGAGGGTATGGAGTTGTGCGACCCCCGAGCCAAGGAGACCAGTAACTATACAACCTTTAGAAGACATCTGAAGACATTCCCTGCATAGGGAAGCCTTTTTAATGTCCATGTTTTATTGTGTTTTTATACGTTTTAGAAGCTTTCCAGAGTGGCTGCGACAAACCAGTCAGATGGGCAGTATATAAATACAGTGGTAACTCGGGTTAAGAACTTAATTTGTTCCGGAGGTCTGTTCTTAACCTGAAACTGTTCTTAACCTGAAGGACCACTTTAGCTAATGGGGCCTCCCGCTGCTGCTGCGCTGCTGCTGCGCTGCCGCTGTGCGATTTCTGTTCTCATCCTGAAGCAAAGTTCTTAACCCGAGGTACTATTTCTGGGTTAGTGGAGTCTGTAACCTGAAGTGTCTGTAACCTGAAGCGTATGTAACCCAAGGTCCCACTGTAATACTATTATTATCATCATCATGGAGGATTAGGATGTCCCTATTTTCACTGGAGAAATGTTGGAGGGTATGCATTGTTAGCCACCCTCCCCAAGGGTCACATGGCAGCAAGAGTGTGTAGGCAAACTGGGTGCGGTCAACACACATGCACACAGACCTTGCATGCGCACACCCACTCACCATACACAGAGGCATGCAGACACGCACACTCCGGAGAGGTCATACATACAGAAAGGGAGGGAGGCAGGCACACACAATGGGGCAAGCAGGTGGAAACATAATAAAACATTACACATTTTTTTAAAAAAATCCTATACAGGATTGCCTTCGGACGGCTCAGGTGTCAGATAACTCCATACCCTCCAACATTTCTCCAATGAAAATAGGGACATGATTGGCATTTAGTGCAGACAGGTATGGACTGGTGAGCAACTCAAGGCATCTTCACTAACCATTTCCTGTGGCTGACTGGCTTGTGTGGCCAGTTGGTTGGGTGCTATTGAGGCCTGCTGGGTGCCGTCAGCTGAATGCTGAATAGTAGAGGTGGCTGACAACACTCAGGTCATGCACACCCAATGCTTTTCTTTCAGGGGAGGGGGAAGCTGTGCCTTCCATCACATTTATGTCTTGGGCTTGCCGATCAGAAGGTCAGCAGTTCGAATCCTTACAATGGGGTGAGCCCCCATTGCTCTGTCCCAGCTCCTGCCAACCTAGCAGTTCAAAAGCATGCCAGTGCAAGTAGATAAATAGGTACCACTGCGGCGGGAAGGTAAAGGCTGTTTCCGTGCACTTTGTTTTCCATCACAGTGTCCAGTTGTGCCAGAAGCGGTTTAGTCACCCTGGCCACATGACCCGAAAAACGGTCTGTGGAGAAACGCTGGCTCCCTTGGCCTAAAAGCGAGATGAGTGCCACAACCCCATAGTCGCCTTTTACTGGACTTAACCGTCCAGGAGTCCTTTACCTTTTTTACCTTTTACCTGCACAGGTTACCCCCTACCTGCATGGATTTGCTTAATTTTGTGCTGGCCTCATAGCCATAGCTGTCAGCTTTTCCCTTCTCTTGCGAGGAATTCTATTCGGAATAAGGGAATTTCCCTTTAAAAAAGGGAAATATTGACAGCTATGCTCATAGTTGTACAGTGGCACCTCGGGTTACATACGCTTCAGGTTACATACGCTTCAGGTTACAGACTCTGCTAACCCAGAAATAGTACCTCAGGTTAAGAACTTTGCTTCAGGATGAGAACAGAAATAGTGCAGTGGTGGCACAGCGGCAGGAGGAGGCCCCATTAGCTAAAGTGGTTAAGAACAGTTTCAGGTTAAGAACAGACCTCCAGAATGAATTACCGGTAAGTTCTTAACCCGAGGTACCACTGTATTAATAGATTAAAGGTTTTTGACGGCTCTTGTCTCACAGAGTCTTGTGAAGGGCAAATGAGAAGGTTGAATCAGTCCTAGAGATGGGTTTGCACATTTGTAATTCCAAGACATCAATGCCAAGTGGTGACTTTACAGGTGTGAAAAAGCTCTGCCAAATCAAACATCACATGCAGAAATATAATATTACCTCAAACATAATGCCTTCAGCTGGTGATAAATCATGGACTAAAACACAGCTGTGTATAAAATGAAAGTGGGTCTGAAATCAGCCCTAAGCTTTTTAAATGTTTAATGTTTTGTTATGTTTTTTATATATGTTGGAAGCTGCCTAGTATGGCTGTGGCAACCCAGTCGGACCCTGACCATTAGGTCCAGTCGCGGGTGACTCTGGGGTTGCGGCGCTCATCTCGCTCTATAGACCGAGGGAGCCGGCGTTTGTCCGCAGACAGCTTCCGAGTCATGTGGCCAGCATGACTAAGCCACTTCTGGTGAACCAGAGCAGTGCACGGAAACATGTTTACCTTCCCGCTGGAGCGGTACCTATTTATCTACTTGCACTTGACATGCTTTTGAACTGCTAGGTGGGCAGATGGGACCGAGCAATCGGCAAGCCCTAGGCTCTGTGGTTTAGACCACAGCGCCACCCACGTCCCTAATAATAATATAGGACATCCCTATTTTCATCAGAGAAATGTTGGAGGGTAAACCAGCTATGCCTTTCCACTATAAGCAATGTTTATTCATTTTGTATTCCCAGCATTCGGAGGAGTTATTCCCTTGGAGAATTGGAGCTGCTTGCAGAGTCTGTGTAATGCCTGATCCTATCAGTAGCAAGTGTCACTAATTATTAACTGTTAATAGTGAAGAAACAACTCCAGTAGACAATAGGCTTTCTGTTCACACTGTTAATGGTGTGAAGAACTCATTTCTCCCGTAAAATGTCACTTCTGCGGTGGAGTGAGATTACACTCATGAAAACAGAATAAATATAGTTAGTGTCACTCTTTTCCCCTGGATATTTTTTGAGTCACTCAGTAAAGAATAAAGTGAGCGGGGGGTGGGGGGTGGTAGCGTTTGACAACCAGAAAATCCTCCTTAATGAAACTTGCTAGCCGGTTTTACTGTGAGTAGCTGCTAACGTCCAAAGGACTGGAATCTTCTGGGAATTTTCATTGCTGCATACTCATGAGGGATGATACACCAATAATCTAGGGACTGGAAAAATGCTCTTTAAAGGTATTCCGAAAAAAAACATCAGATACCTTCAACAAACTTCAAAAACCTGTCAAACTAAGGTCTGATATCAAGTCATTTGAAATTGATTCTTCCATTCCAGCATATTTCTTTTAAGAATTGGCTTATCCTGCTCACTTATTTTTTATACCTTCCACCACGTATACGTTAGTGGTCAGTAATTACTCCTTATCTCTAAATCAGCTGTTATCAATGATTTGGTAGGCAGGAGGAAGAAGCAATGAAAGTATACTGTATTTTGGATGTGCGTTACAGTAATGTGTTAAAAAGTAAATAGCAATCTTTTGAAAGCAGAGACTTTGTAAATGATTTCTGCCTCCGGGCAACAGTAGCTTACATACTGACAATCTACTGCATGTGAATTTTATACTCTTATTTACTTCACTCTTAAAGGAGGGAAGTAGTGTTGCCGTAGTAACTGTCACATCAAACAGAATTTGGATAGGACACACACACACACACACACACACACACACTTCTTAAAGTAAAGGCACAAGGCAATACATAAAGTGTGCTTTCTAAGTTCTCCTCATGAATTGTGGGCTGGGACAGATTCCAAGATATACTGAAGTTAACTGAAGCTGCACTGTTTTCATTTCTGCCCTTCCTTCCAACCTGCACCCCACGGTTGCAACCCCAGATTCAGTAGATCAGACAAAAACAAAGGGAAGCTAACAATTTAACTATTGGCTAAACCAGGGGTAGAGGGATGCGGATGGCACTGTGGGTTAAACAACAAAGCCTAGGACTTGCCAATCAGAAGGTCGGCGGTTCGAATCCCCGCGACGGGGTGAGCTCCTGTTGCTCAGTCCCTGCTCCTGCCAACCTAGCAGTTCCAAAACATGTCAAAATGCAAGTAGATAAATAGGTACCACTCCAGCAGGAAGGTAAATGGCGTTTCCGTGCGCTGCTCTGGTTCACCAGAAGTGGCTTAGTCATGCTGGCCACATGACCCGGAATCTGTACGCCGGCTCCCTCGGCCAATAAAGCGAGATGAGCGCCGCAACCCCGAGTCGGTCACGATTGGACCTAGTGGTCTGGGGTCCCTTTACCTTTTAAACCAGGGATTGGAAACCTGCAGATCTCTGGATGTTGCTGGATGCAATCATGGATAATGGTCAGGGATTATGCGGGTGCAGCCCAGCAAAATCTTGAAATGCTTGACATAGAATGCCTCGCACCCACAACTAACCTAGTGCCCTCTTGAATCACAGCCCCTATCAGCCACTGTCAGCAGGCTGACGCTAAGAGCTTTTTCAGCTATAACACCCGACAACAACAATAATAATATTTTTTATTATTTGTATCTTGCCCATCTGACTGGGTTGCCCCAGCCACTCTGGGTGGCTTCCAACGTATATAAAGGTAAAGGTAAAGGGACCCCTGACCATTAGGTCCAGTCGTGACTGACTCTGGGGTTGTGGCGCTCATCTCGCTTTATTTGCCGAGGGAGCCGGCGTACAGCTTCCAGGTCATGTGGCCAGCATGACTAAGCCGCTTCTGGTGAACCAGAGCAGCGCACGGAAACACCGTTTACCTTCCTGCCAGAGCGGTACCTATTTATCTACTTGCACTTTTGTGCTTTCGAACTGCTAGGTTGGCAGGAGCAGGGACCGAGCAACGGGAGCTCACCCCGTTGCGGGGATTTGAACCGCCAACCTTCTGATCGGCAAGTCCTAGGCTCTGTGGTTTAATCCACAGCGCCACCCACGTCCCATTTTATAAAAGCATAATAAAACATTAAACATTTTTAAAAAGGGGTTCCCTATACATGGCTGTCTTCAGATGACTTCTAAAGGTTGTATAGTTACTTATCTCCTTGACATCTGATGGGAGGGTGTTCCACAGGGAGGACACCACTGTCAAGAAGGCCATCTAGTAGGTTCCCTGTAACTTCACTTCTCACAGTGAGGGAACCGCCAGAAGGCCTTTGGTGCTGGACCTCAGTGTCCGGGCTGAATGATGGGGGTAGAGACGCTCCTCCAGGTATACACTAATTTATCAACAATTCCGCCGATAATAACACTTATTTGTTTGTGAACACCAGTATAACTTCATGGCAAGGTACTTTGATGAAAGAAGACCTTTATCAACTGGAGTGCCATCTATTCAAGTAATAAATGGGTAGCTGCGACTTCAGGCAATTACTCACACAATGACTTCCATCATTTTCTTCTCATTTATAGGCTGTCTTCATAAGGGCATTTGTCACTAAAATTAACTGGCTGCCTTTTAAAATTCTATACTCCTCCCCAAAGGATGCCCCGCTATTTAAATGCTCACGGTAGGGCATTCCAATTTTAACTACATGTGAAGCTACTAAATGATTTGCTAGCTGATTGGTGCAATTAATTGATGGACTTGATTGATTGTTTTCATATTGCTCTTTAACCAGTTCTTACTTGCAACTGTCGCCATTTTGTCTAATGATTAGGAAACTGATGTAAACAATCTGTGCATTTCTCTCAGTGCAAGCAGATGCTACCCCAGTTTGAAACTTCTCCCTAAGTCAACCTCATGTCATTGTCTCCTCTGTTGGTGATGGTCAGAAGTCAATGCAATATGAGGAAGCAAAGCACATATGCGAGATGCAATAAAGCCAGCATAAATAGCTGGGAAGTAGAAGGCATAATTAGTATACAGTGGTACCTCAGCTTAAGTACTTAATTCATTCTGGAGGTCCGTACTTAACCTGAAACTGTTCTTAACCTGAAGACCACTTTAGCTAATGGGGTCTCCTGCTGCTGCTGTGCCGCAGGAGCACGATTTCTGTTCTCAACCTGAAGCAAAGTTCTTAACCTGAAGCACTATTTCTGGGTTAGCAGAGTATGTAACCTGAAGCGTATATAACCTGAAGCGTATGTAACCTGAGGTACCACTGTACATACATTGACCCGCTCACCTTTTCTGTTTGCAACTATGTTAGAAGATATTGGCTAATATATATACAGTGGTACCCTGGGTTAAGAACTTAATTCGTTCTGGAGGTCTGTTCTTAACCTGAAACTGTTCTTAACCTGGAGCACCACTTTAGCTAATGGGGCCTCCTGCTGCCACTGCACCGCCACTGCACAATTTCTGTTCTCATCCTGAAGCAAAGTTCTTAACCCGAGGTAATATTTCTGGGTTATATGTCTGTAACCTGAAGCGTATGTAAACTGAATGTATGTAACCCAAGGTACCACTGTAGTTGTTTATTTCCTTGACATCTGATGGGAGGGTGTTCCACAGGGAGGGTGCCACTACCGAGAAGGCCCTCTGCCTGGTTCCCCGTAACCTCACTTCTCGCAGTGAGGAAACCACCGGAAGGCCCTCGGAGCTGGACCTCAGTGTGTGGGCTGAACGATGGCAGTGGAGACACTCCTTCAGGTATACATTGACATTCCCTCAAAACATTTCCATTCTCTCTACCCCATGCACTCATCCAATTTCAGCCCCCGTCTATTAAAGTCCTTCATAGCTTCAATTGCATTCTTGTCTCCAGTGGTGGATGGTGCCCAAAGGAACTGGTGGAGTGGAAGGCGAGGAGCCCAAATAATAGGTGGCCTACAATTGGTAATGAACATGTGGTTCCCAGGTGGTCTTCACTGACCAGACCCAGACATATGGCCTCATCTGCTGTCTGACCATATCCTGGAACATTTCAGTAATCTAACTGGGAGGTTACCAGAGCATGAATCAATATGGTAAAGCTATCCCCTAGAGCAGGCATGGCCAAACTTGGCCTTCCAACTGTTTTGGGACTACAACTCCCATCATCCCTAGCTAACAGGACCAATGGTTAGGGATGATGGGAATTGTAGTCCCCAAACAGCTGGAGGGCCATGTTTGGCCATGCCTGCCCTAGAACATAATAAAATGCCTTTGTTGTTTTAGATTGAACACCCTTCGGGGTAGAATTCTTACTTTGATTATGTACAGCACCATGTTAATAATAATAATAATAATAATAATAATAATAATAATAAGTGGCCTGCAAATATAAATACCATAAATAAATAAATTAATAAAATAACAATACCCAATATGAATTGGGATAAAGAAAAAGATATATATCTGCTATCAACAAAAAAAGCTTCAAAATAATGCTACTTTCCTTATGAAATTGACTTTTTATCATTAATGGCCCTGAACTTTTTAAAGCATTAATTTCAGTTGTTAGACTGCATGTAATCATCTAGTTATTTAGCAGGTGTATCAGTGGGCTTTGATCTTTGTGTAATGCTTCGCCCAACAAACAAAGGCAAAGGGAAATTGGATTGTGGTCTTTTAATAGATCAAAATACACTGTTCGTCTTGGAGTTGTTAGAGCCACTACATGTAATCAAAAAATAAGAGATTAAAAACAGTGAAAGAGATGTTACTGTATAAGAACACCTCGGGAGTCTTGATGCTTGAATTCCTTTAATCAGAATTCATAGAAAGTTACTGGAGGGGGAAAAGAGCATTAATCAGCATGGTGGAAGACACAGAAGTTTACTCCCAGTTAGTGGCAAGGATAGCAACCTGTTTAAGGTGATGCCCACAGAGGAAAACAGGTATTTTTACTGTGAATTAAATGAGCTTTGAGGCTCTCACGTTGTGAAGCAAGTGTGTTTGGGTCCTTTGAAATATCACCTTTTAAGAGCTAGAGAGAGCCCATTTCAGTGTGATAGTGTCCTCAGCCAGGAGATTTCGGAATGGAGCCAAGATATTCATCTTTGTTCTTGCCAAAAGTGCCTTGCGGTGATATCTACCCCAAATCAATGGGCCCAATTCCATATGAGTTTAGAACTAACTAAGCATCCTTTAAGATCTTTTAGCCTGCTTGAATTCCAAGGGTATGTGATATCTTACAATATTGGCAGACAGGATACAAAATGCAACAAAATCAACGGGGAACAGAACTATGAATAAAGTTCTCTCATCTTTCCTCTACCAAGGCCCATCAGTTCTTCCTTCTGATCCTTTATGTCCACATATCAACAAGAAAAATGGTAGCACTTTATTTCAATACTTTCAAAGCTTCCACAACAGTATACAGAAGATCTGACTGCAGTCCCAAGGCTCTTTTTGTTCCTCAGAGACCTGCAATGTTAGGAAACCGAAAAAACCAACATTGCTCATCTATTCATTTTAACAGTTGCACAGACCCAGGCTGGATGGAGACACATCAAAGAAGCGATTCAGTTAAACGTGCTGTAAACTTTGTACAGGGAAGTTCCGTTGCGTGTCAAGGTCCCCAAGGCGACCCCAATAACTCACACATCACACCAAAATTTTTGTTTAAGGTTTTTGGCATAATTTTGGCCACAACTTTATTAAAATACAAACATGTGAGTCATTGCTTAGGCATTGGTTGCGACTATCTGCCCCCACCGTTGGGGACAGACTGACATTCCACACACCTGCGAAAGTCAGAAAAGGGGAATACACTTGGGGCTAGCGACGGAGCAGGGAACCTGCCCTCAGCCCACCCCAAATGCAGCCAGGAGCTCTTGCAGTGGCCCGAGCCCCCTTGACAGAGTGGACAAGCAATAGTTAGCCCCCGATTCCTTTAACGGAATCCCTTGCAGCAGCAGCATTAGAGGGGCAGGCACAGCCAATCCATGCCCCTCAACCAACCAAACCATAAACCATTGCCTAACCGCAACCTTACAAGTTGTGACGATTTGCTACGCAGTAGGCAAAAACCAAATGGCCCCAGCCAATCAGCCAGATGGACAAAATTCCTACTGGGCCCCTGCCCCAAGAGCAGACGACCCCATGACAGGCACAGCGAGGTCAAAGTGAACAACCCTAATTCTAGGGAGGGGGGATGGGCAATCCGATACACGGGTGAAAAGAGGAAGCCCTAGCCTCGTGCAAGGAGTTTTAGCATTTCTGGCTGTCAATCAACAAATGGCAACATTAACTTCTTCCCAACAACAAGGAAGCCAAATCGCATCAGTGGCCAATGGTCAATTAGCCCGCCCCACAACTTTGGAGTGTCCTGGCGGCCCCCACCACAACACGTGCTCTCCGTGAAGGAGAACATGCTTTGGCAAAAAACCGGACTCCACAGCATATATAACGCATATAAAGCACTTTATCTTTACAAATGTAGCTGAGTCCCCAGTGTAGATTTCTACCTATGTAGATTTCTTGCACTGCTTTTTGCTTTAAAAAAGGGATGGTGAACTTCTGGCTCCTCTGGACATTGCTGGACTGCAACTGCCATCATTCCTGATAATTGGCCAATTGCTGGTTGGTTTTGATGGAAGTTGGAGGTCATAGGCCTCATCATACTGTATTCTCAAGGTACCTAGAAAAAGGTTGAACGTGACTCCCTTCTCCCTCAGCTTAATTCCCTGTTGTCAGCAGTGGAAGAACTGGATGGAAAGATTGCTGAAAATATCCTCTCTCGGTCCAGCACAAGAGTGGCAGCATTTCAACTGCTTCTCATCTGCAGAGCCACCTAGACAGTTTTAATGGGCTGTCACTCAAACCATGATGAAGTGGAGCAACATGATCGAAATTTAAGTAAATGACCACTGACATTTGCTGAGATAGCAGCCCAAAGCCTAATATGATTGGCCATAGTACAATGGGCAAGGGGGATAATTTTTAAAACACAAGGTTATTTCCAGGTTACCTGCCCTTTTTGTTTACTTCAGTTAGATAGCAACCATTCTCATGAAACCCCTGAAGGAAATCATCATCATCATCATCATCATCATCATCATCATCATATTGTGCAGTTTCTGGACACAATTCAAGGTTCTGGTAATCACCTTTACTCTGTAATCCTGTAGCAACTTACTTGCAAGTCAACCTCACTGAACTCAGTAGGACTTACTCCAAGTAGATATGTATAGGCTAGCACTGATTTCAGACCATGGTTTTAAAGGCATGCCTCTGCCCCTTACAGACGCTCCAAGTGTCACTATTTTCCAGAGACATTGCTGGACTTACAGAAGCTGTCCCCATTTCTGATTTGATTTTGGACTGTCCCGCTTTCCCCCAGGATGACCTTTCTTTCATTGGAGAAATGTTTGAGGATAAGGAGTAATGTAACCCCCAAAAGCAAGGAGATAAGTAACTATACAACTTTGAGAAGGCATCTGAAGGCAGCCCTGTATATTTAATGTTTAATGTTTTATTAGGTTTATATATATATTGGAAGGACGCAGGTGGCGCTGGGGTCTAAACCACAGAGCCTAGGGCTTGCCAATCAGAAGGTTGGTGGTTCGAATCCCCATGACAGGGTGAGCTCCCGTTGCTCGGTCCCTGCTCCTGCCAACCTAGCAGTTCGAAAGCACATCAAAGTACAAGTAGATAAATAGGTACCGCTCCAGCGGGAAGAAAAAACGGTGTTTCCGTGTGTTGCTCTGGTTTGCCAGAAGCGGCTTAGTCATGCTGGCCACATGACCCGGAAGCTGTACACCAGCTCCCTCGGCCAGTAAAGCGAGATGAGCATTGCAACCCCAGAGTCATTCCCAACTTGACCTAACGGTCAGGGGTCCCTTTACCTTTACCTTTATATATATTAGAAACCACCCAGAGTGGCTGGGGCAACCCATTCAGATGAGCAGGGTATAAATAATGTAATAAGGGTGGCACTGTGGTCTAAACCACTGATCCTCTTGGGCTTGCTGATGGGGTGAGCTCCCATTGCTATATCCCAGCTGCTGCCAACCTAGCAGTTCAAAAGCATGCCAGTACAAGTAGATAAATGGGTGCCGCTGCAGCGGGAAGGTAAACGGCATTTCCGTGCACTCTGGCTTCCATGACTGTGTTCTATTGCGCCAGAAGTGGTTTAGTCATGCTGGCCACATGACCCAGAAAGTTGTCTGTGGACAAACACTGGCTCCCTTGGCCTGAAAGCGAGATGAGTGCTGCACCCCATAGTCACCTTGGACTGGACTTAACCATCCAGGGGTCCTTTACTTTTTTACAACAACAGCAGCAACAGCAACAGCAACAGCAACAGCAACAGCAACAACAACAACAACAACAACAACAACAACAACGGAATAGGATGTCTCTATTTTTATCGGAGAAATGTTGGAGGATATGCCTTCAATATGTATCTGGCCTTTCTGCAAGATCATCATTTCAGACCCTCTTGTATGCGCCTTTGAGTTCTGAAGTATAGTGGTTGTAGATGCATGAAATTATTATTATTATTATTATTATTATTATTATTATTAATACCCTGCCCATCTGGCTGGGTTTCCCCAGCCACTCTGGGTGGCTTCCAACAAAACACTAAAATACAATAACCTATTAAACATTAAAAGCTTCCCTAAACAGGGCTGCCTTCAGATGTCTTCTAAAAGTTTGGTAGTTATTTTTCTCTTTGACATCTGGTGGGAGGGCGTTCCACAGGGCGGGTGCCACTACCGGGAAGGCCCTCTGTCTGGTTCCCTGTAACTTGGCATGAAAGGGTGTTCCCCATTGTAGCATTCAGGATACGAACTTCTCTGCCCTGGGAGATCATCTTGGTATCTCCTTTGGCATTTGTTCATTGCTGCCTGAAGGTATCCCTTTTCTAGAGGGTTGAATAATGTAAGAAGATCCATGTTGGTTCTCCTCATGCAGAATCCAATTCTCACAGTGACCAACCAGATGTGCCTGGGAAGCCCTCTCCCCGCATTGTGGATCTGTGAGATTGGAGTGACCCAAGATTTGCAGTTGTGGAAAATAAAGTCATTTTTATTTCATTTGTAAATAACTAGTCACATACTGTATATAACTTGGTATTATTGTACGTGTTGTGCAAAGTGCGAGGAAGCATCTATAACTTCCATTTAATTAAACAACGGGACTAAAATAAATGTTTAATTTTGGCTCAATTGTGTTTAAAGTTTCGGGGAAACAAACACCAAACTTTTGAAGCAATATTTTCAGAGTGTGCTCCAGTGTTATGCACACAAGACAGCGAGACAGAAATCTGACAATGAATTCCTATCTTGTTCTCGGAAAGGAGCTCACTTGGCTAAACAAACAGATGAACAAACAGCGAAGTGGTTTGAAGTTATCCCTTGCAGCCTTTGAACTGTCATCTTTAGCTCTCTACAAAGATGCTCGAATGTTTTGCAGAGAGGCAAGAGGAAATATATTGACAGGAAACCTGTACAATATATTTTGGTAACTTGCAGGGGAAATGTTTCAGGCACAACACCCGCTGGTTAGCCAGCAAACTGTGCAGATAGAGGTTTGATCTGACTGGCCAAAACCTGTCATATTTCTTAACTCTGGTTGTCAGATGTCACAGCAAATACTTAAATAAGTGAAATGTGTTAGCACTGAGCTCGATGCTTGCATGAAACACAAGACCTTATATATACTGGGGCCTAGTTCTCACCAATTTGGGAAGCCTGTGTTTGGAGTACACCACTTTAGACTGTGGGGAGGGGTCTCAGCTGATGGAACACCCCCTACCAAAAAAGGGATATCCACAAATTGAAAATGTGCACATCTGGGAAAAGACTAGATCAGAATGCTTCCCCCTGACATTCAGTTTTCGACATGAAGGGATTACAAGCCATCCCATGCTTTAAGATTAGTGGGAAGGTCCATGTTTATAATTACATCAATATCACTAGTGATACTATAGCAACAGGGAGCCATAGCTGTCAACCGTCCCTTATTTGGCGGGAAAGTCCCTTATCCCAGCGCCGTGTCCCGCTGCTGTCCCTTATTGATGATGTCCCTTAAATTTCCCAGGTTTCAAAGGAAGGAGCTCCTCTCCCTCCCTCCCTGCCGGCCAGGGAGGAGGGAGGCTCCAGCTGTGTTGCTTGGCTGCGTTGCTCACCCAATAAGGAGTCTAAGAATGACTGGGGGGTGGAGCTTGCATGCCTTGTGCCCGGCCGCGTTGCCTGGGGACTCGCCTTTGCTCAGCGCTTCCCAGCAAAGAGGTGACGGTGGTTTTCCTTGCTGCATCCCCTTTGCCAGGTTGCTGCGCTGTGGGAACCACCGCTCGAGGCTTCATTTGGCTGCTGGCTGGGCTTTCTGTCTTTGGCTCGGAGGGGCTCAGAAGTTGAACATACCTGTGCTCGGAATCGGATGGATACATCATCAACGGCCCACTCACCCTTGCCGGGGAAAAGGTCTATCTGGAGCGGGGGCACATGGTGGGGGAAAAGGAAAGGAGCTGGTTGAGTACAATGGTGGGCAGTGATCTCGTGGGGGGTGGCTTTTGGATTTGTTTTGGAGGCTCCTTCGATTGACTGTTATGGGGGAAAGGAACGGAGCTGGTTGGCTAAAATCCCTTATTTTGGCTGCTGATCCCTTATTTTCGAGGCTACTGGTCCCTTATTTTCAAATCGGTAAGTTGACAGCTATGCATGCAGCCCATTCTGTGTGGTTTGCTGTAATCCCTGATTGGCTGGTGCCTTTTAGGCAGGGATCAGCTTTATTACAGAATTCCATTTTTTGTTTATTATGTCACACCTCCCAGCGGCTACTAAGTTGTGTTGCGCCACACCCCCACAGGTGTCATTTTGCGTGACACCCCACAGCAGCCATTCTGTGGCTGGCTCCCACAGCACATTCTTAAAAACCCAAATGTGTCGGCTCCCCCTAAAAAAAAACAAGTTGTCAAGCACTGATCTACAGAACAAAATTCTAAAGGAGAAAGAGTCACAAGCTCCCTGGGAGAATATAAAGAATGATAGCCTGTGCGCCAAAAATATCTGGATCAGGGGTCAGCAAAGTTTTTCAGCGGGGGGCCGGTCCACTGTCCCTCAGACCTTGTGGGGGGCCGGACTACATTTTGAAGGGGGGAATGAACAAATTCCTATGCCCCACAAATAACCCAGAGATGTGCTAAAATGCTGAGGGAAAAGAAGACGTAGAACTGCAGCGGCAAATTGTGTTTAATTTTAGGGTGGAATTGAAAAGGAGAATGAATTTACATTTAATTGGTTAAGAAGGGTTGCTGAATAATGGTTTAAAATTAAGGATGCAAAAAGGGAAAGGTATGGGGAAGTCCGGGAAAAGAGGGTTATGGAAGTAAGGTTAAGAAAATATGATTTTTTGTGTTTGTCTTTATGTTGTTTTTGTTTATGTTAAAAAATTTGGAAATTAATAAAAAATTTATTAAAAAAAAAAAAAACAAATAATCCAGAGATGCATTTTAAATAAAAGCACACATTCTACTCATGTAAAAACACCAGGCAGGCCCCACAAATAGCCCAGAGATGCATTTTAAACAAAAAGACACATTCTACTCATGTAAAAACACGCTGATTCCTCGACCGTCCACGGGCCAGATTGAGAAGGCAATTGGGCCAGATCTGGGCCCCAGGCCTTAGTTTCCCTACCCATGATCTGGATTGTCACCAGAGATTCGTTTGCAGTGCACACCAGTACAGTGCATTTTGGTGAGAGGGGAAACGACAAGTGCAGAAGGTTGGTGGGTGTAGCAACATCACAATTTGATGACCTTCTGCTGGGATCGCGCTATACCTAAAGCACCCACTGTGTGCAGGCTCTCAAAATAAATGACAAGAAATTGGCAGGCAGATCCCTGAGGACTAAACAATGTAAAGACATGTTGTCTGCAACAGCACAGACATTTGTCACCATCTTCTGCGTGAAGGACACATGCTGTGACAACATTTATTAATGTCTTCCATCACTTGGGGTATGAATTGCTGTTGCTAGGGGTTCCCCCGCCCTCCCCCACAACCATTATGCAAAGCTTTGTTCTCTCTGTGCGTACATTAATAGTGTCTACAGCCAAGTGTGTGAGTTCTTAATTATCGCGGCACACATTCCCCTACCTGTTCCAGCTTCTGGCGAATTTTTGCCGACATCTGAATCAATCCAGCTTCTCCAATCCTCTAGGTGCAATCAATATTTGTGCCTCAGGAAGTGACAGGAATGTTGAAAACCTCAGAAGCTGGCTCATACAGAGTCAGACTGTTAGCCTATCTAGTTCAGTATTGTCTGCGGCACTATTTTTTTCCAGAAAAACAGGTGCTGGGAATTGTTCTTGTAGAACGGCAATGATGCCCACCTGAGAGGTGCCAGAACCAAGATAATAAGAGAGAATTTACTTACACATTTTCTAAATTCCAAAAGGAAATTATAGAGGATAATTCTAAATTGTTAAAGAAGGTGTATAACATTCTCTTGAAATAGGAAACTAAAGATGGGGATGTTAAAGTAGTAATGATTAAGTGGGCACAGGACATAGGTCACAACATACAATTTGATTGGTGGATAAGGCTTTGGAAAGTGAATTTGAAATTTACGGATTGTATATTGTTGAAAGAGAACTATATGAAAATGATGTACAGGTGGTCCATTATGCCATTAAAATTGGCTAAAATGTATAAAGCAGAACAAAAAAAGTGTTGGAATTGTAAAGAAGGGGAAGGCACATTTTATCACATGTGGTGGGATTGTAAGATTATTTTAAAAAATTGGGAAATGATATATAATGAATTGAAAAAAATGTTTAAATTAACTTTTGTGAAAAAACCAGAAGCCTTTTTGTTAGGCATTCTAGGACAAGAAACGCCGAAGAAAAATCAGACATTATTCATGTATGCTACTACGGCAGGGAGAATTTTAATAGCACAAAACTGGAAGACTGGAGAAATACCATCTAAAGAGCAATGGCAAGAAAAACTGATGAACTATGCAGAACTGGCCAAATTAACGGCCAAATTGCATGAAAAGGACAATAGTGACTTTGGAAAAGAATGGAAACCCTTTACAACATACTTGCAAAAACAAAACAAAAAATGGACTCGCTGGCAGGATTTAAATAAACATTTACAACTTTATTTACAGAGAACAAGAAATATAATTAGTGATAACAGAACATTATGTATGAACGGCAGAATGTAACATTTGATGTAACAAACCAAAAATGGAAGTTGGGGGAAGTCAACGGGGGGGGGGGGAGAGTAGAAAATGGATGTTAAATGATGATATTGAATAATTATTATGAGAAAAGAAAATCAATAAAAATTATTTTTTAAAGAGAGAGAGAGAGAGAGAGAGAGAGAGAGAGAGATTGGTACCAGAACCCATCTTAGGGGAGTCGGAACTGAGTTCTGGTGAGTTCCAGCTGAAAAAAAGGCCTATTTGTCTACAATGGGCTGGCAGTGGCTCTCCAGGAATTGAAGCATGAGAGACACCTGGAGACACCTGGGCTTCAACCTTCTGTATATAAGACAGGTGCCCTAGCACTGAGGAGGCTGAAAGAGAGGTCCTCCAAGTGCCATCTAGAAAGTCCCGTGGCCATTTTCTAGGGTCTCCTCAGAAGAACGAAGAAATGTTGAGGTTTGAATAATAAACACTCATTTTAATTATCCCTGACTTTCCTCACCCCTTTATAAACGGTGGTTTTCTTGAATTGAATACACCCACTTTGCTTTGAGAAAGCTGAGGTAACAAACTAAAGCGTGTGGGAGATTTCTTCATGCGATGTGACTAAAGGTTCTTCTTGTTACATCCCTGTTAATCCTCTTTAAACATGGACTTTGTGTCAGATGGACATTGGGTGTGCCATACTGATAGCAAGGGAAATATTTGAATATATATGTTTATGTTAATAATGCTCTATGAATAATTATGAGAGGATTTAGAATTAAGTGTGGAGTGCATGAGCACTTTCAGAATAAATCTGCATAAATCTGTCAGTTTTGGTTCTCTCAGTTTCTCTGTTTTTTCAGTCTTAAATTCAGTTTTCCACACTTCTGCCGTTATCCTTACAAAAAAAGCCTCATGGAAATTTATCTAAGTTTTAGTGTGAATTTCTCCTAATACTTTTTATAGAGAGTTTTGAGTAACATACATATTTCTGCAAGCAATTTCCCACAATGAATCTTATTTTGTGAATAATATGGGTGTTTATACACACTTCCTCCTAATCGAAAGCATTTATGGAAACATTTTATTGTTTGGGTTGGAGAACTGCATTTCATAAGTCACAGAAGTGAGAATTTTGAAAGACAGCTGTGTTTCAGTTTACATAATGGTGTGAGAAGCTAAAATCGGGTAGTTTCTCATTAAACACAGGCAAAATTTCTGCCCCTTCCCTAGCCCAGAAAAGATTTCAGATATTTTATGGAATTCCAAGCAGCTGACCGAAATATCTGAGCTTAAGAAAGCAGCTTTCTCTGTACATTATATATGTATATGTTTGTATTTTCGCACAGAAATGTGATGCTCAGCTTAGGGCAAAACCGGGTGCTTCTGCTTATACCAGTGCCTCTACAGGTTCCCTGGCTGGAACGACCCACAATTATCCAGACTTGATCCAACGAAGAAGAGCTGGGTGCCAAGGACTGGTGTGGGCTGCTTAAAATCCCACCGGGAGTGGACCTGAGGGAAGCCTGATTGTTCCTTCAGGCCCGCCCCCCAAAGAGTCAAGCCCTCTGTGCCAGCCTGCCATTGGCCAATTCAGCAGGCTGACGTGGAGCAGGATTTCTTTTTTCTTCTTCTTCTTTTTTTTTAAAAAAAAATAATATTTATTGAAATTTCCAAATATAACAGAAAAAAGAAAAAGAAAAAAAAATAACATTTACTTTTAGCCCTTATTTTCATTAACATCTTTCCAGGACTTCCCCACCTCACACCCCCTTATATTCCAATTCCATTACATTAATTCAGCAAGTTCTTGCCCCAAATTTTATGCTCATTATCATTGACCCATTGTTAAAAATATTTTTTCTCCTAAAATCGACCCCTGTTCTCTTCCACGAGTTCCCCTCTTTAATACGCAGAGCAGAATGAAATAACAAAATAAAGAACAAAATATAATTTTACACCCTTTGGATTCCAAATTTCCCTCCCCCCTTTCCCGGTTATGATCCCCAATGTCCATCAATGTCTGCTGTCAACCTGGAGACCCCACATCTATGTCCAAATCTCTCTCTGTTCCACTTTGCCGTCTTTTTAATAATCTCGTGGAGCAGGATTTCAAGCTGGGAGCACAAGCCAAAACTCATGCTCTGGCAAGGATCAGACCCCAACACACAGCTCTGCACAGTCGGCGGGGGGGGGGGGAGGCACTGGCTGCCCCACAATGCTGCCGTACCTCTAAAAAGGGGTAGGCAGACTTGTGTCGAAGTCTAAAACTAGTTCGATGCCCACCTTAAATCCAACCTCACCCTTAATCATGAAGTTTTTATGAACAAAAAATGGTGTAGTGAAAAATATTCTTGCACCGTACCTTTTTAGGGAAGTTTTTAATGTATCATGTTTAGCCGCATTATTATTATTATTATTATTATTATTATTATTATTATTCTGTTGGGAGCTGCTTGGAGTGGCTGGGGAAACCCAGCCAGATGGGCGCGATATAAATAATAAATTATTGCTATTACTATTAGCCCTGCAATTCTCAGAAATATTAATCAGCAGATTTCAATAATTCATTAGCAAGTGCAAGAAAACAAAAATCCGGTTCCATTTTCAGCGCAAAACTAAAGAAAAGCATATGCTAAAATCGTATATGTTGCTATATCTGCAGCTAGCTCCTGAGCAAGTGTCTGTTTTTGTTCTCATTAAATACCGGGACCTTATTGCCCCTATCCAGCCTCGGGAAAATTGCAAGCTTCAGCTGCAGGACTGTGCTGTCAAGAAGAGAATTACCCATAGTTCCTCAATTCCTGCTGACTCATTACTGCAGCCACCTTGGGAAACTTAAATTAGCTATAGGCGGGCAGGTAAGGGTCTAGCAGTAGCCAATTATACAGAAGCTGCTGACAGCTTCACTCTCCTGCTCTTTGGATCCACAACCACAGGGCTGGGGGCGGTTTTGTTTTTCTAAGTTTTTGCACATGTGAAACAATGGTGGAGAGAGACACAGTTTCAATTAGTGCTCCTGTTGCGGGGGGTACAAGGGAATCTTTCCCAGACTTTAACTGGGCTGCCAATGTCCTCCCCTCTTTTATGCACACCTTGGACAGGGGAATCTTTTATGCACACCTTGGACAGGGGAATTGTATGCAAGATGATGGACAAGATGATGTTTTATTATTGTTAAGTTGTGGGCGAACATAGCAGATGACACAGCGATTTCTCCAGAGCAGCTCTTTACTTGCAAGCTGGACAGAACTGAACAGCAAACAGCTCAGCCGGCCTGCTTTTATAGGCAGCCGGCTGTCAACATTGTAGCAACAACAACCCAGAGTTTCCCGCCTAAAATAACTGACGTGGACCTGAGTGAAAACTATCTACAGACCTGCGTGAAAACTATCTACAGTATCCCCCTGCTGGCCCAGGGTGAAACTTCACTACATAACAATTATGTTTTTTCTATTCTGTTGGAAGCTGCCCAGAGTGACTGGGGAAATCCAGCCAGAAGGGTGGATGAACTGGCAGGACTTCAGGGAGGAGGAAGAGGAGGCAGAGGATCCCAGCGAGTGGGTCACACGGGAGCAAGATGGAGATGGGGAAGGAGAGATGCTTGTTGACAATACTCACGGGGTGACAGAGGATGGTGTGGGGGCAGGGGCCAGTGCACAGGAAGTCAAGCAGCTGGACCCCTTGCCAGAGCCAGAGTGGTCCTCGTCCCCATGAACATGGCAGGTCCGAAGACGTAGGGAACAGTGGGCAGGGCACCCTAGGAAGCAAAGGCAGGTCAGGGCCTGCAGCCTAGTTCACTAGCCGGCCAGGTGGGGAAGGAGGCATGTGATTCCTCACCTGGGGCAAGCGGAGAGCAGGCGAGGGTCACATTCCTCATTGAGCCCAGATGCTGCAGTCAGCAGAGCTGAGGTACTGTGTCTGCTCAACTGCCCATGTTGAGGGACCTCACCTGGGATTCTCCTTGGACCTTCATGGGTTTCTACTTTGTCATTGACTCTGGCTGTGTCCTATCTGTGTTTCCTGATATACCTGAAGGAGCATCTTATACCTGTCGAAGTGTCTGCACCCCCATTGTTCAGTCCGGACACTGAGGTCCAGCTCCGAGGGCCTTCTGGTGGTTCCCTCACTGTGAGAAGTGAGGTTACAGGGAACCAGGCAGAGGGCCTTCTCGGTGGTAGTGCCCACCCTGTGGAACGCCCTCCCATCAGATGTCAAGGAAATAAACAACTATTTGACTTTTAGAAGAGATCTGTTTAGGGAAATTTTCAATGTCTTCTTCTTCTTCTTCTTCTTCTTCTTCTTCTTCTTCTTCTTATTATTATTATTATTATTATTATTATTAGACTTTGTGGGGTTTGGGTTCTGAAATTGGAACTTCATCATGTGAGTTGGCCTCTGGACTTGGAACTTTGTCTTGGCACACTGTCTGCCGGCTAGTTAGGCCAGGGGATCAGGACTATGATGATGATGATGATGATTGATGATGATTATTTCATTCAAAAACCCTGTGTGTGATCCACTGTTACTTGAACACTATGAATGGCTCTGAATGCAGCACATAATCACTGGCTTTTGATCAGTTGGGGATCTCCTAAAATTTTTCAGCTGAACTATACTGTTCCCAGGATGCTTTGGGGGAAGGCTTGCTTGTTTAAAGCAGTGTGATACTGCTTTCAATGTATAGTACAGATGGGGCCTGGCTGGCAGAGCAAATGGAATGGAGTTTCCTGGAAAAAGCCTGGCTGACTGAGTGACTGACTGGAACACTAAGCAGGAACATCTCCACACAGCAGCAAATGTTCTGCTGCAGGTCCCATTTGTGTGTGGGCAAGGACTTCAATGAGCCATCACAGATTCATCCCCACCAGGGGAGATTTTCACAGATCATGCTTCTCAGTGGAGATTGTTCATACATTTGGTTGAAAGCCATCAAGGGGTGATGAGGCATCAACTCATGAATATGCATGTGTGAGCCAGTGCCAGCACACTATTATGGGGTGTAAGCTCAGAATGAGAATACTTCACTTACATAACACTTTCTAGACCCTCCAAGGGTCCCTATTTTCCAGGGAGAGTCCCAAATTTACAGAAGCCATTCCAGTTTCTGATTTGATCCTGGAATGTCCCACTTTTCCTTGGGACATCCCTACTTTGGTCCAGTATATCTGAAGGAGCGTCTCCACCCCCATTGTTCTGCCCTGAGGTCCAGCGCCAAGGGCCTTCAGGTGGTTCCCTCACTGCGAGAAGCCAAGTTACAGGGAACCAGGCAGAGGGCCTTCTTGGTAGTGGCACCCGCCCTGTGGAACGCCCTCCCACCAGATGTCAAAGAGAAAAACAACTACCAGACTTTTAGAAGACACCTGAAGGCAGCCCTGTTTAA
This sequence comes from Podarcis cretensis, assembly GCF_951804945.1. NCBI lineage: Eukaryota > Metazoa > Chordata > Lepidosauria > Squamata > Lacertidae > Podarcis > Podarcis cretensis. The sequence goes on from NC_137170.1 coordinate 126,119,893, forward strand.
TGTTTGATGCATTACTGTATTTTAATATTTTGTTGGAAGCTGCCCAGAGTGGCTGGGGAAGCCCAGCCAGATGGGCGGGGTATAAATACTAAATTATTATTATTATTATTATTACTACTACTACTACTACTACTACTTTCATAAGAGAAATGTTGGTGGGTATGATAGGATGTCCCTATTTTCATCAGAGAAATGTTGGAGGGTATGGAGTAATGTGATCCCTGAACCAACGAGATAAGCAACTATACAAGCCTTTGAAGACATCTGAAGGCAGCCCTGTACAGGGAAGTTTTTTTAAACGTTTAATATTTTATTATGTTTTTATATATGTTGGGAGCCATCCAGAGTGGCTGGGGCAACCCAATCAGATGGGTGGGTTATTATTATTATTATTATTAATAATAATAATAATAATAATAATAATAATAATAAATACAGTGGAACCTTGGTTCTTGAACTTAATCTGTTCCGGGAGTCCGTCCTGGCTGCAGGAGCTTCCTGCACTGAAGCGGAAGCCGCGTCAGACATTCGACTTCCAGAAAACATTCGAAAACACTTACTTCCGTTTTTTTGGCATTTGGGAACCAAAACGTACGTGTACCAAGGCATTCAAGAACCAAGGTACGACTGTAATAATGGAATAGGATGTCCCTATTTTCATTGGAGAAATGTCGGAGGGTGTGCACTTTCAAGGGTTCAAAGCACTTCTCATGCCTTATCTAGTTGCGGTCCTTTTGATAGCCCTATAAGATAAATCATTCTTATTATATTCCACAAATTTCAGATTGAGGGGAAGGGGCAGAGAGAGAGAGAGAGAGAGAGACTTTGTGGTAGAGGTGAGATTCAAATCAGGGACCAGGATCAGGTCTCTCAGTTGCTAAACTACACATAAATAAACTCTGCTTTCTAGTGACATGCATTGCAGCTAATAGACGGTAAAGTGAACATTATGGGTGAAATGTTGAGCAATGGATGTATTATCAGAGCAGTTAGCTGAGGCATGCAGGCTCCAAAATACTCTCAGCAGCATATGAGAATTCTTGGGCAATTCCAGCAACAGGAGATCTCTTTGCCAATTCTATTTAGCGTTCAACACATTTTCAGAACACAGATGACAACTCTGCTCTCACTTCTTTTTTTGCCCATTACGAAACTGTAATATCTGTAAAACTCTTACAGCCTATTAGGGAATGGGCAGATCTGTCAATTTCAGTTTCTCTCAGTTTTCCGACCTCTGGTCTCCACATCTTCGCATCAGTTTGAAAAAGGAAAAAAAAGTCCTCCTGGAAATTTATCTGCATTTTTATGTGAATATAAACATTTTCATATCTAACTTTACCTAATAGACAATTTTTTTGCAAATCACGTTTCCCCATATATTTATATTTCCCCTAATCTAATGTCTACTTGTACACCTTTCTTGGCTGAATAAGGACACTGCAAAAGTCAAAGGATGGTTTTGTTTTGTGTATTGTTTTGGGAAATATGATTTGGGTAACTTCGCTTTAAAATGCAAATGGAATCGAATTTATCCCCTGCCCCTACCATCTATACATATTAATTCAGAAGTAAGTCCTACTGAGTTTCATTTGGGTTTACTCCTGGAAAAGTGGGTATAGGATTGCATCTGTAACCAGGTTTGACATTTCTCACCCTCACTTTCTATTATAGATTTTAAGGCTGTGCTTTTTTAAAATACACACACACACACACACACACACACAAATCCCTTTATATATTTCAGACTATTGCAGGGTCTATTTTTCCATACACAATGATGTCTGAAGTGCCTAAAGTTTTCATCATCCTTAGTCAAAAGCATTCCTTTCACTAATGAAGTTCCATTAAAAATATTAAAAAACCAACACCGAAAGCTTCATGTATTTGGGTGTTCCTCTTTAACATTTGTATTTAATGGTACATGGAGCTCTAAGCCTTTGATTATTCCTTCCTTCCATGCTACCTCTACTTGTGACAACCCAGATTCTTTTCTTTTTTTTAATACTTTCCTTCCATTCAGTTTTTGTGACTCTCGCCTAGAGTAATCCACCTCAATCTGCTCAGCTCCCTTCTTCAGTTTTTTTTCCTTATTGTTGTTGTTGTTGTTCTCTCTTTGATACCCTTATTTACTGACTCCTTCAACTAAGACATAAATTCTATTCTTCCCTTGGATGAGTCAAACAGAAAATGTACCAACTACTGTTAACTGGAATGTTTGAAACCATAGTTTTATAGCAATACTTTTTAATCCACATGGTCTTCTTTCTTCTTTTTTTCCATTTTTTTTCAATTACTGATGAAAGAATCAGTATGACACTTTACCCCTGCTAGGATTCTTAAAAGGAAAAAAAAAAGATTTTATGCTGAGAGAAAGTGTATGTCATCGCTATGCATCTGTTTTCCGGGTTTTTATGACCTAATGGTACTCGATATATTTTTCACATTCCCCCCCCCCCTTTTCTTTATTTCTTTTATTGGTCTTTCTTTATAGAACTTTTATGATAAGGCAGAGCTGATTCTTTCATTGTAGACTGCCACTAAACCCCTCTGAATAATATCTGTTTAAACCTTGCAAAAATAAATAAATAATACATTGCCCTCTTCAAAATGACAAAAGGCTGGTTCAGAGTAGAGAACATTTCTCATTTTCTTAATTAACTTTTTATTGAAGCTTTAATGCCTGCTCATTTCATCAACCACAGCTCCATTTAGAAAAGTGACTGTAAAAAAACTGGCAACATGGGTTCCCTGTGTTTATTGTCTCTCAATGATTTCCAGATCAAATGGTCCCAATTCTGTGCTAAAGAGGTGTGTGTGTGTGTTGAGAGAGAGAGAGAGAGAGAGAGAGATCAGGTGGTTGGAGGATGGATGGTGGCTAACAGATTGAGGTTGAATCCTGACAAGACAGAAGTACTGTTTTGGGGGGACAGGAGGAGGGCAGGTATGGAGGACTCCCTGGTCCTGAATGGGGTAACTGTGCCCCTGGAGGACCAGGTGTGCAGCCTGGGAGTCATTCTGGACTCACAGCTGTCCATGGAGGCACAGGTCAATTCTGTGTCCAGGGCAGCTGTCTACCAGCTCCATCGGGTACGCAGGCTGAGACCCTACCTGCCCGAGAACTGTCTTGCCAGAGTGGTGAATGCTCTAGTTATCTCCCACTTGGACTACTGCAATGCGCTCTACGTGGGGCTATCTTTGAAGGTGACCCGGAAACTACAACTAACCCAGAATGCGGCAGCTAGACAGGTGACTGAGAGCGGCCACCGAGACCATATAACACCGGTCTTGAAAGACCTACACTGGCTCCCAGTATGTTTCCAAGCACAATTCAAAGTGTTGGTGCTGACCTTTAAAGCCCTAAACGGCCTTGGTCCAGTATACCTGAAGGAGTGTCTCCACCTCCATCGTTCTGCCGGGACAATGAGGTCCAGCGCCAAGGGCCTTCTGGCAGTTCCCTTGCTGCGAGAAGCCAAGTTACAGGGAACTAGGTAGAGGGCCTTCTCGGTAGTGGCACCCGCCCTATGGAACGCCCTCCCAGATGTCAAAGAGAAAAATAACTACCAAACTTTTAGAAGACATGTGAAGACAGCCCTGTTTAGGGAAGCTTTTAATGTTTAATAGGTTATTGTATTTGAGTGTTTTGTTGGAAGCTGCCCAGAGTGACTGGGGAACCCCCCCCCCCCAGATGGGTGGGGTATAAATAATAAATTATTATTATTATAAATCAAACTGGCAGCTTAATTTATTTATTTTGTTATCTCCTCTGCCTATGGTGAATAGCATGTACATTTTGGGGATAGTGCTGCAGACCACCAGCCTCCAAACAGTGGAGTCTTCTGCTGTGAAGAAAGTATCTCCTGGCCCCACCATTCCTCTAAGTTGGGGCAGTCCAACATTTCATACCAAATGGGTTGCAAGGGTACATCAACATGGAACCTTCATGCTGCACCAGGGGCATCTTGCCCATAGAGGCAAGTGGCACGGGGCGCCAGGGCGGCAAGTTCTAGAGGGCATTAGGGAAGAGGTAGAGGCTGGATGCAGCACCTCCCAGCATCAGCTCACTGCCCTTGCCCGCCTTCACCATACCGTGGCCACCGCAGCATGGGCACCAGGGAAGAGGCGGAGGCCGGGTGCAGTGCCTCCTGGCATCAGCTCACTGCCATCGCCCGCCTTGCTGAAGCAGCACTGTGCCCAGAGCCTTCGCCTCTTCCCTGCCAGAGAAGCCACCCTCCAGCCGCTGCCCGCCTCCTCCAGCCCCACAAAGCTGCTGGCAGCACCGTAAAAAGGTCAGCAACTCTGGGAAAAGGGGGCGGCAGAGGGATCTTTGCACCACGGCACCGGATATACCGTATTTTTCGCTCTATAAGACACACTTTTTCCCTCCTAAAAAGTAAGGAGAAATGTGTGCGCGTCTAATGGAGCGAGTGCAGGCTGCGCAGCTATCCCGGAAGCCAGAACAGCAAGAGGGATCACTGCACAGTGATCCCTCTTGCTGTTCTGGCTTCTGGGATTCAGAATATTTTTTTTCTTATTTTCCTCCTCCAAAAACTAGGTGCATCTTATGGTCTGATGCGTCTTATAGAACAAAAAGTACAGCACTTAAGACAGCCCTGGGCTGCACACTGTCTTATCACACAATGAAGGGGGTGGGGATTGAGGCCAACATTGGACACATACCCATGCCCTTGCACTGCTTTCCAGAGCCATGTAAGTGAGGCACCAGGTTTCGGGAAGGAGACCCAAAGCTCTGGAAGGTCCTAGAACCTTCCCACCTCCTTCCCAATGCTGAGAAAGTGTTAACTAGGCTTTGGGAAGGAAGGAGGACACTAGGATTTTGTCAGAGACCTCATGTCTCCTTCCCAAGGCCCAGCACCTCGTTTCCCAGTTTTGGGAAGACTGGGTGAGGGCTGGACTAGGGGCATCAAATGTTGATGGGGGCCACCAGAAAAGATCTTGAGGCCTCATGTGTTGGACCACCATGCATTGGACCACACTGCTCTATGTCAGGCTGTCACAGATCTTCCTTCTATTCTCTTCAAATGCAAAAACGGCACTCAAGATGCTTTCCTGGGAATCATGAACTGCTTGACAACTCTGGCTCCCCATTGTTCAGAAAGAGTCAGAGATCACACTCTCAGAAGATTGGGGGGATTACAAGACAGGTTAATGTATTTGTAAAAGAGTTGTGGGCTGGTGATGGGCTGGGTCTCTCGGGTTCAGAAACCAAGACCCAAAAGCAGCATTCTAAGCCCTACCCTTTGATGTAAGAGGGTTGTGGTCTTGTGAAGTGTACCAGGCCAAGGTGTAGTGTTGCATATGAACATGACCATGGTTTAGTGTTACATGTGAATGTGACCATAATAGCTGACAGCAGCACTTGAAAAATACGGCATCTGAGAGATCCCTGAAAATATCAATATTGAATTATATTATTGTGAGCACTTTAATGCTCCTCATCTGTTCCTGACACACTCCATTCATTTTGTTTTCCCCTCTATAAAACATTTGCAAAGATATACATTACTTTAGCTTGCAGCTCCATTAAACTTCATTATATATGCCATCTTGTCATAATACCTACTTATTACAACTGCAATAAAAAAAGGTTTGTGTTTTAATTAAAGTGGAGTATGTTTTAATCTAACTGCAAAAAACCCAAAAACAAAAAGCATATGAGCAGATAAGACCACATTTAAAAAAAAAAAAAAATCAAGAATTAATTAATTACAAATTCTCTTTGCTTGTGAATGAGGAAAGTTTTATTTTAATCAAGTGAGGGGAGGAAGCGGAAATTAACTGTGGGCTGTTAGAATAACAAGTTTCTGAAATGCTTTTTAAAAAACAAACATCCCCCAGCACGAAAGGGAAAATGAGGCTGCCGGTTCATCCATATTCCTGCAATGGTGGGAGGCTGAACTCTCAGAAGCAGTGAAGCATTTTTACTCATCTCTTTGGAAAATGCCACCTCGCCAAGACAGCTTGCGAATAGAGTGACTGGGTGGAGATGCTCGCATGACCTCTTGACAGCTGAGTCACTGCTGTTTATTGAGAGAGGGAGATAGGGTCCGTGAGCAGATTGGTGTGTTGCTACAGAGCCAATCCAGCGCTCTTCCTTGTGTGTTTGCATTGTGTGGACCTCCCAACCACCTTGCCCTTCCCTTCCTCAGTACGCAGCAGTGACTCAGGTCACCATACATCCATTGGGACCATGTTCAGTATACCACCAATGGCACAATTCTGTGCAGGCTTCCCACGTAAATCCCACTGCATTGAGTGGGGCTTACTCTTAGGTGCATCTGCATAGGACTAAGGAAGTGTCTTTATCCCTAAGTAAGCGTGTGGAGCCCCAGATGCATTGTACAATACAGTGGTGCCCCACAAGACAAATGCCTCGCAAGATGGAAAACTCGCTAGACGAAAGAGTTTTCCATTTTGGAGGTGCATCACAAAACAAATTTCCTATGGGCTTGCTTCGCAAGACGAAAATGTCTTGCGAGTTCCTGCAGGGTTTCCCCCCCCCCCTTTTCTAAGCCGCTAAGCCGCTTATCCGATAAGCCGATAAGCCGCTAAAAGCCGCTAAACCGCTAATAGCGCTAATCCGCTAAGCTGTCAATGGGCTTGCTTCGCAAGACGAAAAAACCGCTAGACGAAGAGACTCGTGGAACAGATTCTTTTTGTCTTGCGAGGCACCACTGTATAACATTAAAATAAGAGTGTCTAGAGCCAGAGGAGAACAATAGGTGGGGTCACAACCGAAACTTGATGCTGCTAAAATATTGTAAAGAGATGGGTGTACAAACTTCCATGTGGCAATGGATAAAATATAGTATAGTATAGTCTCTAAGAGGTTTGCAAATCAACAAATGCACCACTTGAAATGATGAGTCCCATCAGCAGAAGCCAACGCAAGGATTTCTGTTTGGGCAATGGGGGCATTGCCCACCGCCACACACCATGAACCCCCAGCTACCACCCATTGGCTCAGGGGAGTCAGGAGAACCCCCAGAACAGCATGCAGATTGTTCCATCTGGAAAGCAGAAATGAAACATTCAACATTATTATTGATGAAACATTCAACATTATTATTATTATTTATTGAATTTTCCCCTAAGTATATATAACAAACAAGAAAAACTAAGAAACTGCAGAGCAATATTATACAAAAATAGTATAATAAAATAATAATTAAATAATAATAAAATAAAATAATAAAATCCTCAAAATTAAAAACACAACAGCACATTCTGAAACATCTATAGACCCACAGCTCCCCTTTTTTTTCACCCTCCCTCTTGCCAAGGCGCATCCTGAGTCACAGAATGCAACACTCGCCACAATGCACCTCACACCCTGATTCAGCCTTACATCTACGCAAACCCTACAATGCCTACTATTCATTCAATATCACTCATCTCATTTTACTCCCACACGACCTTTAGTACACATGAAAACACACCATCCACCCAAACACTCCAATATCTCCCACTCAATCACCATTTGTTATCACCAGCCACTCCTTCCAGCTGACAAAAAAAAAGTACTGTGAAAACACCAAGGAGACAATGAAGCCATTCACTGACAGAACTGTATAAATAACAATACAAATTGCCACCAATCAATCACTCTGATGCACTACTCAAGGCAGCAATATGCCTCTCACCCAGAAAGTCTTCTTCCATCGTTCTTCCTCAACAGGACAACTCCCAAGGCCAGTAGAACTGTCAGGGAGTGAGGGGCAACTTTACCATCCAATTTAAAGTCAATGTTTCCCTGGAGCCATATTATGTCAGAAATTCAATGCTAGAGCGCCCCATTGGGCAACCCCAGAGAAGGGATATGAAAAGTCATCATTTCGCATTTCGCATTTTATTTGTCGTATGCAGCACTGTTTCCATTTGGCTGCCGTTTGACTTCTGCCAAAACAAAGCTATTTGTCTCACTGACCCCTGCAAAATGATTAAACTTACGTAATTACATTGCCATGATGTTTTTCCACTCAGTTCAGATCAACGCAAAGGAAAGGCAATGGAAATTGGGGGAAGTGAAATCAGTTACGTATCGGTTGCAGAATGAAAACAAGAGCAAATATTGATCACATTTGCAGGATTGATTTCTGTTCTGGGAATGGGACTAATAAATGAACACTGGCGATTTCCTATGCCACTGAGTCCATCTTAAATGGATGCACCAACAAGGTACACATAGGTGTTGTTCATTAGTGTTCAAATTCTTCTGTGAAGAGAGGCTGTGTTAGAAACATCTTACTGAGAAACTGCAGCCTGATCGGTCACCTCTTGACACTCGTGACCTTGGCAATTATTTTTCTGGCTTGCAGGTTATTGAGAAAGATGATGCCATCTGGAATTCAAAGGAAAATTTGGTTTGCTTTCTCCCCCTTTGGCCCGAGCAAGACAGGCAGAGAGCTTGCATTGTTTGTGTAGATTAATTGTCTGCTCCTAGCAATGGACAAAGGGCAAGCAGGCATGCTGATTGTTGCATTCGAATGGATTTGCTGGCTAATTGCTTGAGAAAAAGCAGAGTTGGATGGGGAGCAGGTAGCACTGGGTCTCTCTGGCAAAAGTCTCCTCCTTCCAATTTCATCCCTCCATGCAGAATCTACCCTGCCCTGCCTTCCCAAAGGGGGCCTGGATTTTTTCCTAAAGCACAAATACCAAGGGACCAGCAGCCAGTGGCATGTACTACAATTTTATTGGCTTTAAGGTGGACTCGCCAAGCACAGGAGAACCCCAGAGGCCTCAAAGCCTTCTCACAGAAGGAACACAACCCCTTCTTCTTGGGACAACATGGTCTAAGGCAGGGGTGGGGAACCTGTGGCACTTCTGATGTTGTTGGACTCCAACTTTCATCAGGTACAACTGGCATGGCCAATGCTCATCATCATCATTGAATTGGATGCTGCCAATTTAACAGAGTTAAAACCAGTGCTGTTTTTCTAGAAAAAGAGGTGCTGGAATGCACCATAAACACCTCCCTTCTTCAAATAGATAGATATAGATTAGATAGATAGATATAGATATGATGATAGAGATAGATAGATGATATAGATAGTTGAGAGTTGATAGGAGAGAGAGAGAGAGAGAGAGAGACTTTTCTGTTTTGTCATATCAATGCATACTCTGTTATAGTCATATACAGGAAAATAAGAATGAAACATAACATAAATATAAGACATATATAAATGAATATTAGTAGTAATATAACTTATTCCTCCAATTTATTTGACTCTTATAAACCAGATCTTTAATTCCCCTTCCACTCTTTTCCTGGTTTCCTAACTGCTGTCTTTTCAGTTGTGTTTTCTTACTCTACTAAGTTCTTTTTATCACCTTATCATGTTATAACCTCTACTGTGGAAGCATTTTTTGTCAGCCTGTTATGGTTATTCTTTTTGTTATAATATTTTTCCCCATATAATCTATATATAATGTCCAGTACTCTTTTAAATTCTTGTCATCTTTGTTTCTTAATCTATTTGTCATGCTGGCAAGTTCTATATATTCTAATAATTTAAGGGGCCATGATGGTGCCTCGTCTGTTCTCTACTTTTGCGCTACCAGAATTAGGTCAGCTGTGGTCGCATACATCCATAGAGTAATTCGATTTTTGGGGATTTCTGTTGTTGTTATTGTGAGGGGAATCAAAGCTTACAGGGTTAAACAGCTCAATTCCAGTCATCCTGCCTCTGAGGGGCGGAGAGATTGCTTATCTTGCTGTAAATAAAGCTATTTAGAACAACAGCGTGTGGACCTTGTCTTCCGCAAGCTTATACACCAACAGCCACACTGTGCACCACTCTGCTCGGTCCAGAAAGCAAATAGTACCACAGGGAAGTCTGCCGGACCACTTCATAGTTATTCCCAGAAGGAAAGCTTCCGGGTTTTTGGGAAACGTTCTTGTAAACATTTTCTTAAGTTCATTATACACCATCTCCTAAAATTCTTTTATTGCTCTACAAGACCACCATGGATGATAAAAAATACCGGTTATTTCTTTCCACTTCAATCATAAGTCACCTTTAGATCTAGACATTTGGGGACCTAGTGTAAGTGAGATAATTCCCAGCGCTATTTTTCTAGAAATAGAGGTGCTGGGACTCAGCTTGAACATCTCCCTTGTTCTCTTATAATGGCAATGGCGCCCACCTGGGAGGTGCCAGAACTGAGTTCTGCTGAGTTTCAGCTGAAAAAAAGCCCTGGTTAAAACCATGCTCGAGGTGCCTTACAACATAACAAAAGTCGTTGTATATTTATCTTTAGATTTGACTTTTTCTGTTGAGATTGGGAAGTCATCTTCTCGTCCACCCATGCTCTTTTAAAAACACTGTTGGAAGCAAGGTAAAGGTAAAGGGACCCCTGAACATTAGGTCCAGTCGTGGCCGACTCTGGGGTTGTGGAGCTCATCTCGCTTTATTGACCGAGGGAGCCGGTGTACAGCTTCCGGGTCATGTGGCCAGCATGACTAAGCCACTTCTGGCAAACCAGAGCAGCGCACGGAAACGCCATTTACCTTCCTGCTGGAGTGGTACCTATTTATCTACTTGCATTTTGACATGCTTTGGAACTGCTAGTTTGGCAGGAGCTGGGACCCAGCAACGGGACCTCACCCCTTTGCAGGGATTCGAACCGCCGACCTTCTGATCGGCAAGTTCTAGGCTCTGTGGTTTAACCCACAGCGCCACCCGTGTCCCTTGTTGGAAGCAAAGGGGATTACAAATATGATCTTGCCTGAGGGACTGATTTACAATATCCAGCAATGAGAGCAGGGGCAATTTCCCTTCTTTAGTTATTCAGCAGGCTGAATCTGAGAGGATTTGGAGCTTGAGCTTCTGGGTTGGTCACTTGTTAAATGTGCCATATATTATTCCCTGGCTTCAGGGATACTGCTGTCCTTCCCAGGTTGGCGACATTCATCAGCGCTACGCTGGTCCACCTATTTGGATGCAGCCGTCTCAAAGTTACATAAATAGACTTCAGCAGGTTCATAGATCTAGACAAATGATTGATGGGAAGCAGCCGGCGCACGTTGTTGCGGGGAATTGTTCCTAGAGGCACTCTATGCTCTTACATTTAAGTAAGCCATAAATGTGCATTGGTAATGTTTTAATACGCCCTTATTTGTGCTGAGGTAGGGCTGATTGGGATTGATATCTGTATGCATACACATTCAACCCATCAATTGCATTCTGATTTGTCCTCTCAGTAAAATCCAGATGTCAATTTCGGCGCACGCACACACACACACGATTCCATAGACTTGCTGTAGTGCACAGCTCAGAATGAGCTACATCAATTTATATGCCAGGCTGCATCGTCAAGAGTGACACAATGTCACCTCAGGGTGAAATTCTAGGTTCAGGTGTTAGTGCAAATGGACTTTGGGGGAAGTAACTGAAATTGATTTTTTTAAAATGGACACTGTTTCCTTAGGGTGCTGTTCAACTGGGTCTCGACAGACACATTGCAATTAATGGATCTATTTTAGTCACGTGCATTAATTGCAACAGGTCTACTCTGAATAAAACTTAGTTGCATGCCACTGGACCACTTTCAAACTTTAAGTCATAGGACCTACAGTCCGCCACCACGATTTCTCATTAAGCTGGTGGAATGCAACTCAGCTATTCCCCCTTGGCCATGACTGTAATGCAAGCAATTTTAAAAAGCATCACCTGAAGTCCAGCCCGCAAAACCTGTGTTAAGGCAGAGGGGAGCTTAGTCTGAATTGCAGGAAGGCTGCAATCTGATACATGCTTACCTGGGAGCAAGTTCCCTTGAACTCAATAGCATGAACTTCCGAGTAGACATGTATTGGCTTGCATTATAAAAGTAGATGAAGAGGAGAATATTTTTGAAGCTGGTTTTATTTTTATTTAAAGGAAGCTTTTCTCAGATCTTGTCTATCAAGACAGCCACTGAGACATTCTTGATATGCTACAGAATTTCCATCACCCGGTGTGGATGTTTTTGGGTAGTAACTGATACCGTGATTTTTCATTTTTGGGAAACTTGAAATAAGGTTGAGCCGAGAGCCCTTGACAAATGGATTGTTTCAGCTCTAATCACAGCCCAGCTGCAAGAGAAAACTGGTTAGAGTCAATTGTCTGTGGGAGAGAGGGATCTCATGGTATACATATTAGCAATCTACGTGATACATTAGGCAGAGGCAAAAAGTGTTATTTTGAAAAGTTGCAGCAAAGAATCTTTTTTAAACAAAATTTAAAGGCGGAGGAGTTGCTTTTTTTTGGAGGGGGGGAGAGACTTCCTGCGCTACGAAGCAAATATACTCTGCAGCATGCAGTCATTTTCTAAAAAGCTTTTTACTCATCGTTGTTCTAATTAGCTGAAAATTGAAGGCATGCTCTTTAGTCACATTATTAAGTTGTAATGGAACAAAAGAAGTCACTGTGGGTAACTGTAAAGTCATTATCGACTCAAAAGCATGCACGTAAAGGCCTCTGAGTTCTTTAGTTAGCAGTTTTTGTTCTGTGGGTAGCTTTTTATGATCTAATATGCAGGACATTAGAAGGCCAATGTACATACTTGGAAAACTGTAAGGATGGGGTCACCGGCACTTGATTTAAAGACAGCAGGTGTAGCAGGTGGAGGAAGCAGAAACGAGCTATGTTGGCAATGCAAAATGCATACTGCTGGCTGCCTCTTGATTTCTAAGGCATTCTGGAAAAGGGGTGTTTATACCATCACCATGACATGAAAATGTCCTTTCCCAGCCCTTACTGAAAAGCAACCATGTTAGTTTTTTATTCTTCTTCATTGTATTGATTGGATTGGATTTTTAACTTGCCCCTTTCCCTCAAGAACAACACTTAAGGAAGGTAAAGGTAAAGGAACGTTGGACAGTTAAGTCCAGTCAAAGAAGACTATGGGGTTGCAGCGCTCATCCCACTTTCAGGCTGAGGGAGCCAGCGTTTGTCCACAGAGAGCTTTCCGGGTCATGTGGCCAGCATGACTAAACCGCTTCTGGCGCAACGGAACACCATGATGGAAACCAGTGTGCATGGAAACACCATTTACCTTCCCGCCACACCGGTACCTATTTATCTACTTGCACTGGTATGCTTTTGAACTGCTAGGTTGGCAAAAGCTGGGACAGAGCAATGTGCGCTCACTCCATCATGGGCATTCGAACCACTGCCCTTCTGAGGCTCAGTGGTTTGACCACAGTGCCACCCGCTTACCCCTCCCCCCCGCCACAAAAAAATGCCTTCCGCATGAATTATGCTTGAAAACTGCTTTTTCTTGGCATCGATAGAAAGATGTTCTCAAGACTGGATGATGTGTAAGTGGAGAGATGTCGAAGACCAACTGGGGAGGACTCAAGGAATTGAAAGTGGGACCTTCTGCATCTAAGGTGGATACACTACCACTGAGTTATGCCTCCCACCCTGAATAGAACATGTATGTGCACATTTTTCCATCTTCTAAAGGACTACTTCAAATAATGTCTTTCCAGTGATGCACATGCGTTGGAGAAGCAAGGGGACATGACACGAGTGAAAGCCTCACAGGTGAGGATAATCACAGAACATGGGATTCAACACCTCCACCCACTGTCCTGCTGCCTCCCTGTCTTTTCGTGAAGACAGAAAGACCACACAAAAGAAAATCTGGCAGAGCATGAAAGGAACATTCTGATAAGAGCTTCACATTGTGACCTGGAGAAAGTGAGGCTGAACGCAAAACAAGAAAAGAGAGATCATAATGACAGGTTTTGTTTTGTCACCAAGAGTACCTTGAAGTTGCTCATTAATCTTTTAGACAAATCTGCCATGTTAATGCACAGCTGTGGAATAATAAGATGTCCCTGGACAAGGAACAGAAAGAAAGCCAAGCTTTTCAAAACTTACCTTTTCAGTTCAGGTTTTCCATTGGACAGATCAGGGATGGGGAGCCTGTGGTCATCGAGATGCTGCTAGATTCCAGCTCCTGTCACCCACATCCAGCATTGGGAGTGATGAGGGCTGTAGTCAGTGCTGTTTTTCTAGGAAAAGAGGTGCCAGAACTCACCATAAGCCCCTTCCCTTGTGCTCTTATAATGGCAATGATGCCCACACCAGAGGAGCCAGAACTGAGTTCAGGCCGAAAAAAAGACCTGTCTGTAGTCCAACAATTTCTGGAGGGCCAATCCATGTTCTGAATGCTGGTATAAGAGGATGCCTGTCACAACTGTGGTTAAATATGTTACACATTTTCAATAACTCAGTTTCCCATAGACCAATGATTGGCCTGGATATGGCTGCCATCTCCAGAATACAGTAGTACCTCGGATTTTGAGCAAATCCATTCCGGAAGTCCGTGACTGGCCCAAAGTCACCCAGTGAGCACCATGGCTGAGTGAGGATTTGAACCCTGGTCTCCCATGTCCTAGTTTGACACTCTAAACACTACACCACACTGGCTCTGGATATTTTGGATATATATTAGCTCTGGTAGATTATTTTTATCCTCTCCCTCCCCAAGGATTTATTTCAGAATAGCTCCCTCGTGAAACAGTATGAAAGTGCTATCGGACACTTTTAAGCAGTGTACGGTTTTCCTGTGGGAACTATTTAATGGGGTGACACTGTCTTGGATATCAGCACACACACAACGATATGATCTTGCTGAAGCCGTTTGTTTTTATGGAATAACAATAAATACTGAGGTTTGCTCAGGACTAATGGAGATCTCCAGGGATGACAGACCCTTCCCCAAGGTATCATAAAACGCTATGGAGAGACTAGAACAGAGCACTCTGTCTGGGTTGATACATAAATTCCTCAGGCAGTTAGGTGCAAAAATACCATTGCAAGAAAATAATAAGCTTTTAATAGGCTGCATAGATAAGACACAAAAGAGGACAATAGTAATCTGGTGTGCAGTGGCTGAGAGTATTGGACCTCTACATTTGGCTAGGATATAAACAATAATGCAAAAGAAAAAAGGCAGCAACAGTAAAATGGTTTGATTATAAGAAAAGACAGAAGCTGTGGTGCTCTCAGGGTAGAAATCCAGCTCTTACAGTATCCATAGTAGAATGATCAGAAGGCCTTCCAAATTCTGAAGGGGTGGCTTACCACATTGACTTACCACACAAATGATACCGAGCATTCATCATCTTAATCATTTGTGCATACATGGCTGTTAGAATTCCTGCTCCGTGATTGCAGTCATGGGATTGTTGTCTATCACATGACGGTGTATGTTTTGACTCCACAGACTGACGGAGACAGGATGTTTGCGTTACTGTGTTCCATGAAATGGGACTATTGTCCTTTGTTCTTTTCACTTTGCTGTCTGATGCTAGAGAGAGAGGGAGCCATGTTGCAGTGCTCCGTGTGTGTTTATATGTAAATAAAGTAGATTAGCCAAAATGCTGCATTCAGGTGTCTTCTAAAGGTTATATAGTTACCGTATTTTTCGCTCCATAAGGCGCACCTGAGCATAAGGTGCACCTGAGCATAAGGCGCACCTAGTTTTTAAAGGGAGGAATCAAGAAAAAAAAAATCCCCCCCCAGCCCCAAAGAGCTTCTCGGGGCTGCCGGGGAAAGCCTGGGTTCCCCCCCAGTCCCAAAGAAAAAAGCCAGCGGGATCCCACTCGCTGTCCTGGCTTCCTCTTTAGCCGCACGCAACCTCCCCAGCCGGGAGAGGCTGCGCGGCTATGGCAATTCCCCCACCTCCTGCAAAAGCCCACAGGAGCTGCACACCCTTTAAGGAGCGTGTGACTCCTGTGGGCTTTTCTATGAGGAGGGAGAAGGGACTGATGCAGCCAGTCAGTCCCTTCTCCCTCCTGGGGAAAAGCCCGCAAGAGCCGCGTGGAGCTTGTGTGCGGCTCTTGGGGGCTTTTCCTGCCTGCCTCCCCCCTGCATTCGCTCCATAAGACGCACACACATTTCCCCTTACTTTTTAGGAGGGGAAAAGTGCGTCTTATAGAGCGAAAAATATGGTACTTATCTCCTTGGCTTGGGTGTCACATAACTCCATACCCTCCAACCAGGGCCATCTTAAGCATATCCGATGCCGTGGTGCAAAGATCCCTCCGGTGTGCCCTCCCCCCTGGCAACTTCAAAACAAAGGAGGTGGCGGTGGAAAATGTCCTCTGCCTCCTCCACCGCCCCGATCCCTGGAGTGGTGGCAGCGATCAAACTGGAAGACATGCTGGCAGACATGCTCTCCGGCATCAGGGAGCCTGAGAAGGCAGCCCGGGAAGCCTGTGTGCCACCTTTCACCAGGAAGCAGGAGGAGGAGGATAACAATCCCATCTTTAGCAGATGCAGAGACTTGGAAGGGAAGCTGCATGCCCACCAGCCATATAGTTGGTGGGGCACAGCTGGCGGATGTGCAGGGAAAGGGGAGGCTCCTGGCAAAGCCGTGCAGCTCCCACACTCGCTAGGGTGCCCCTGAGAGGCCAGCGCCCTGGCACAACAAACCACTAAGACCAATGGGAAAGACGGCTTTGCGTCCAACATTTCTCTGATGAAAATAGAGACATCCTAAGGAAAAGCAGGAACAAATTAGAAAATGGGATGGCGTCTATAAATCTGGGAGTGACCCTGGAAAATAGGGACAATTGGAGGGTCTGCAGGAGTGTCATCTGTTTCCCTTAAGTAATTAGAGGGGCAGAGGGTGGTTATGACCTTCTCACAGCATGTCATAAGCAAGATTTTACTAAGCTCCATAACCACACCAGAGTTGGGGGGGGGTGTTATTTCTATCTCACTCACAGCTGGGGTGGGGGAAAGGTCTGCCTCACCTGCCCATGTGCTGAAATCAATATAACAATCAAGCAACTGGCATTTTTAGTACACCGACAGAAGATAAAGATACATTTCCTCATTTTTATCATGAAACATCTGTATAGCGTTAAGTCGTTTTGAAAGATGAATCTCATGTTTACTGTGTTTTGGTTTCCCTTTCATCTTCTCAGCATCTGTTTTGCTGCATAATGTGCAAAGGATCTAGGCCAAACAGGATTTCGATATGGGGTACGCCCCTTCACAGGTTAAGAGCATGGCCCTCTGCGAGTTTACTCAGAAGTAAATCCAACTGTGTCCTGTGAAGCTTTTCTCCCAGGTAGGTGTGTACAGAATTGAGCTGTGATTCATTTCCAAGTGTTGCAATACAGTGGTACCTCGCAAGACGAAAATAATCCGTTCCACGAGTCTCTTCGTCTACCGGTTTTTTCGTCTTGCGAAGCATCCCTATTAGCGGCTTAGCGGATTAGCGCTATTAGCGGCTTAGCGGCTATTAGCGGCTTACCGGCTTAGAAAAAGGGGGGGAGGGGAAAAACTCGCAAGACGTTTTCATCTTGCGAATCAAGCCCATAGGGAAATTCGTCTTGCGAAGTGCCTCGAAAAACGGAAAACCCTTTTGTCTAGCGGGTTTTTCGTCTTGCGAGGCATTCGTCTTGCGGGGCACCACTGTAATGCGAATTGCATAGCAAAGGTGAAGGGGGGGATGATTCTGTAGACATAAAACCCCAACCAATTACAACCTCCCCTATTCCATCCTGCGAAAGGAAACCTGATTAATAAGGAGAGAGAAACAGAGAAGTCACAACATGCCTTGCAAAAACCCCTCTGAATTAGTAGGAGTGCGTTTGTTCTGTTGCTCCAGAGATCAGACAGGAAAGGAAACTTGTCAATCTGATTTGTTCAGGCTAAGAAAGTTCAGCGTGTCTTGTCATTTTGTCAAGATTTCCCTATTTTTCCCCAGAGTTTTAGGGTTTGTGTCCCCCCCCCCCCGCCCTCTGTATCGGAGTCATTCAAGCCGTGTGCTCCCATACACGAGAACTATTTATGCAAACTAAATACAAAATGGCAAATGACATGATTGCACTGCCAGGAAATGTCAGACATTGGAAGAAACACGGAAACAAATATATTGGCTGAGATCCAACCATCTTCCTTTGCTCGTTGTCTTCTACTAACAGGAGAGGTTGTGAGAGGAAAGTTGTCGAAAAAACTCAGGAGAGCATAAAAGGCCTTCTCTGGAAATACTGATCCTGGTAGGCAAATCACAAATTGCCATATGCCCAAGAGAGGTGTGTCACCTTCTCCCGCCTATGACTTTTCTTTGGCGATCACTCGTAGACGAGTAAGATTGTCTTCCATAATCATGGTTTTAACAATGAGTCTGTAAGTGACTGTGGAGGCCAATTCTGGATCCACACGTCCTTCCACAGTGGGGACATTGGTTTCCGGGTGGGAGTTGATCACAGTGTGGATTTGCCAAGCGTGCCTTCCTCTTAGCACGTTTCTCCCTTGCGTCCTGAGTTCGAGTGTCTTCAAAGCCCATGACACCTTTGGAAAAGGCTGTTCTCCATCTGGATCTCTTGCAGGCTAGTGTTTAACAATTGTTGGTGTTTATACTACATTTTTAAAAAATTGCCTTGAGAGAGTCTTTAAACCTCTTTTGTTGACCACCAGCATTACGCTTTCCATTTTTAAGATTGGAATAGAGTAGTTGCTTTGGAAGACGATAATCAGGCACCCACACAACATGACCAGTCCAATGTAACTGATGCTGAATCATCATCGCTTTGACACTGGTGATCTTTGCTTCTTCCAGTACACTGGCATTAGTTCGCCTGTCTTCCCAAGGGATGTGTAAACATTTTCAGAGACACCGTTGATGGAATCTTTTGAGGAGTTGGGAGATGGCGTTTATAAGTGGTCCATGTTTCACAAGCATACAGCAAGGCTGGTAGTACAATAGCTTTGTAAACAAGCATTTTGGTTTCCCTGCGAATGTCCCAGTCCTTAAACACTCTACACTTCAATCAGGAGAAAGCAGCACTCACAGAGCTCAGGCGATACAGTTCAATCCACAATCACAATCACAATCTCAGCCTCTATGGCAGGGCTATGGAACTTCTGTCCCATGGAACTAATTAAGGTCTGGCATAGGTCCCACCTTGGCATTCTCCAATCACACCTACCTCCCTGTTAGGTAGAATGGTTTAATTCACACAGAAATGGAAAATGTATATGCATTAATGAAGGGTTAAAAATTGATAATGTCTATATGTGTATTGCTAACACCGGGGGTTTTTCCACAAGTACTGACCATTGTTCTCTGGTAGCTAATATGTGTGGGTTCTAAACTAGGACCATGTGAGAGGTACTGGGTTGCCATCTCCATTTTGAAAGGAGTTGCCTTTGAGTCTTTGTCTCCCAAATGCAAAGGAGTGAAGATGCAAATGGAGTCGGCTCTCTGAATGCCGCAGGGAGTACAATGCAAGAAAATGGCTCTCCTGAAGGGAGAGCAAAGAAGTTTGGAGGCTGGAAAGCTGAATGGAAAGAGAGCGATAGAGAGAGAGACCTTTATTTATAGGACTATTGTATTTTAATATTTTGTTGGAAGCCGCCCAGAGTGGCTGGGGAAACCCAGCCAGATGGGCAGGGTATAAAGTATAAATAAATTATTGTTATTATTATTATTATTATTATTATTATTATTATTCGTCTGTATGGATTATTTTGTAAGATGTTGAGCCTTTCTGGACAGCACAAGATATTGTATGGATATTTTTGATATTTTTTATTTTGTTTTAAAGAAAGTTCTGCTAGTAATACTTTAAATAATATTTTCATGGGTCTGGAATGTTATAGGAAACAGATTATGACATAGCTGTGATGTATGTATGATGTATGTGTGATGCTTCACTAAGGGTGAATACTATACCAGCATGTTTGTAGGGGCCCAGGGTCAGCAGGTTTAAAAAAATCATTTTTCAAACGTTATGTGCCTCACAAAAGAGCAGCCTGCCAGAAGAATATGCTGTGCATTTCTCTGGTTTTCCAGAAGCGGCTTAGTCATGCTGGCCACATGACCCAGAAGCTGTCTGCGGACAAACACCGGCTCCCTCGGCCAGTAAAGCAAGATGAACACCACAACCCCAGAGTCGGTCACAACTGGACCTAATGGTCAGGGTTCCCTTTACCTTTACCTTTAATCAGTGAAAAGTGGTCAGAGAAGAGGCCTGCTGCACTTCATGAAGCAAGATCTTCCACGAGCAAAGAAATGAAAGATGCCTCTTCTGGGTCCATCTCCCTGGGCAAAGCATTCCACAAGGTCAGTGACCTTATAGTTGCAATCTCACTTCACTACACGAAGGAGCACAAAAAAGAGGAAACCTAAAGGATGGTCTTAAAAGATGAGGAGGAACGTACTGAGGAGCACTGCCAGAACAGGTGAGCGGCTCCCCAAGTGGGCATGATTTGGGAGAGCACTGAGCCACAGACCTGACCTGTGGTGGTTCACATATGAGTAGCGCCAATGAGAAAGTAAAGAGTTGGGGAGGTGGGCAGAGAAAGAAAAAGAGAAAGTGTAGAGACAGAAAGAAAGCTGGAGAAAGAGCAAGGCACGTGGAAGCATATAACATAGAACCCAAATCGTTAAAGGTGGGACTTAGGTCAGGCTGGATGATTGTCCTAGATCAGGAGTGGGGAAATCACAGGCCTGTGCACCAAATGCAGCTCTCCAAGTCCCCTTATCTGGCTCTTGTGCTTCTTCCCACAGGTCACTTCTTCCCAGTCACACCCGTCTCTCTACAGGCCACACCCCATAGCAACCCCAACCTCATGGGGTGTTTTTGCTTGTCTAGAAAGCCTCTCCTCCTGCCGGAGGGGAGCGATTGTGATCGGGAGCCGTTCCCCGCGCTTCGCAGGGGCAAGCCAGCCCCCTGCTCGTCATCTCTGCTGACGCGCCATGCTCCCCGGTCAGTCTTCCAATCGGAGGGAAGCGTGGGGGCGGGGTTTAGCCGCTCAAAAGCGGCCGCAGCAGCTCTCCACCTCATTGTGCTGCCGGGTTTCAACAGGTCACCCACCCACCCTTCCCTTTAGTTCATTCCTTTTAAGCTTGACCTTGCTATGGACCTATGGTTAGTCACTTTGGTTGTCCGGGGGGCCTGAAGGAGTTTTTTCCCAATTGGCAAATTGGCACTGGCCTCTTGGTTTTTTCACCTACCTCGTAGCAACGCGTCACAACTTTTCCATTATTGGCGGTTAGGCATTGGAACCTCTGGTTGGTGTATGGAAGGGCAGGGTGTGGCCATTGCCTACTCCTTCCTTATGGGTATTCCGTTAAAGGAATCCGGGTTCATGGATCCTGTCCGATGCCCTGCTGTGGCTGGGGGCTATGGCACGACCTCTGGTGACATCAGGGGAGAGCTTACAGTTGTATTTGCATCAGCAGGCTCCCCCTACTGGTGGTTAACCTTTGTTAGACTCACCCCTCCCTTAGGGGTGGAGTCGAACTTTGTGGTTTTTTCCAATGCCTAACCCAATACCTCTCACATGCTGTAATCAATAAAGTTGTGGCCTTTTCTAGCCCATTAACCTTAAATACTGTGTCCATGTGTCTTTCTTATCCACAAGCGTGGGGGGAGGGTCCTCGAATCACAATGTGTTTTTGGATTCTGATAATGCCTCTTGCTTGCTTCCCCTCACCTGGAACAAGAGCCCCCAGCCCCTGCTCTAGACCACTGGCTGCCTTCAATGTAACTCCGAATGACAGCTGTTAAGATATGGCTAAATAAAAAGTAATAAACGGAGTCAAGGGCTTTGCTGACTGAACAACCACCGCCACCCCTCCTTCAACGAAATGTCCCACATGACAGGAAATATTACCTGCTTTATTAGGAGGACATTCTGCTTTGCCAGCCAGCAGAACAAAAACAATTCGTTTAGAGTAACAGGCATATCAATCTACTGGTAATTACAAAATGCAAACAGGAAAATTAAAGTAAATACCTCTGAGGCTGTTGCTATGGGAAGAGTTTTCCAATAGAAACATACTGGGAAAATACAATATATATTGTTTCTGTCCACGGGCCTGATTAGTTGCCACATTAATGTACGTTTATGCACTCCTGCTAATCACATCCAGAGCTCTTCTGAAGTAAATAAAAACTCGCTCTCTTCCAACTACTGTTACTGGGCAAAGCATTGCGCTAATCAAGCAAGTTATCAGGGTAATTAGGGAACAGAAATCACCAGAGACATCATGCATTATGATTTGTGACTGTTTTATTTTTAAAAGCCTGGGATGCAAATGACTAATAAATTTCATTAGGAGATAACTTCAGTTTTTATTTTATGCTGAAATTAGGACAAGGCGCCCGCGCACACAGGGAGCAGGCATCTGTTGCTGGGGAATCACTCGCAAACTGTTCTTTGCTATTTCTTACATAAATGATGCACCGAAACACCTCATCTTACAGTTTTGCCCACCCTCCTAAAACAGGCAGGGCTGAGTCAGGGGTTATTCATGGGCTTAAGTGCTCTGATCCCTACCTCCTGGTGGGGTAGGGTAGGATAGCTGTGAAATTTCAGAATATACTGTACAATATTCCTTTTTTAAAAAACTTTTATTTAAAATACATTTTTATTACTTTTTACATATATTTTCCAAACAGAACATATCATCTCATCTCATCTTATACAACATTTTGGCTATTTTAGCCTGAGACTTCCATCAACCACATCCAATGATTTTCAAACCTCATCTCTTAATCTTACATTTGATCCTAACTATTACTTTTAATAATCCATAGCTTACAATCCATTCTCATTAATCTTTTCTGCAATATTTCATATAGTTTTTCTTACAAAACTTCTTGTAGTCCTACAAGCGTAGTCAGTTGGTTACAATTGTCTTTCAGATAACTAGTACATTTACTCCAATCTTTCAAGAATTTCTGGTCCTGCTGGTTTTGAATACTCCCTGTCATCTTATCCAATTCCGTCAAAAGAAATTCCTTTTTTAAAGTATTCCTTTAAAAAAATTGCAATGCATACGAGAGAGTTTGCTTTTCCTGCTCAGTTCCTGTTTGCATCGACTCAGCCTCTCTTATACTGATCACTTGAAACCACTGTTCAGCTGCCAGGGCCCACACATTTCAACAGATCCCATCAGCATGGACAACTACCCAAGGCAATGAAAGCACCATTTTAAATTTCCCACAATGCCCCACTGTAGCCTGGGGGGGGCACCATTCTAAATCTCCCATCTCTGTGTCTGGGTTTGGGAATCACCAACTTAAGAGAGGCCCATCGGAGAGCACATTAGTTAGATTCCCTCAAACACAGAGCCAGCTTTGATTGGATTCATTGCAAGTCTGAATTATTATTGTTGTTGCTGTTGTTTATTAATACCCTGCCCATCCATAGCTGTCAACTTACAGATTTGAAAATAAGGGACCAGCAGCCTTGAAAATAAGGGACCAGCAGCCAAAATAAGGGATTTTAGTAAACCAGCTGAAATACGAAGTTAAAAGGGACCAGATAATTTTGGAGAGCAGCGCCAGTTTTTAGCCCTTTGTTTCCAGAGGTTGCTGCTCAAGACACCACCCGATGAAACACTGCAATTAAATAACTACAAGCAGCAACCACTTTTCGCGCAAAACAAAGTCCAAGCTACGAAGATGCTGCTGCAGTTCTGTATGTTTTCTCTCATGCTCCATCTGCAGCTCTCAATTCCATCAGGTGGGGCGGGAGGAAGGGGGGGGAGTAGCGCCCAAAGTAAACCCACAGATCAGACCATCTATGCTAGTCTACCACTACAAATCTATGGGAGAAGCGCTTGCGGACCTTCCCTTGTAGCCCTTGGAACACCTGCCCATGCCTCCGCCTCCACCTCCTCCTCTTCCTCCTCTCTCTGAACTGCTTTCTCTATGGTTGCCCTCTCTCTCCTCTCAAGGCTCCCCAGCAATTCATAGGCCATGCCAGGCTGCCCATCTCATTCGGTGGCACAGCCCCAGTACAGCCTAGCGGGAGCGGCAGCAACGGGCAGAGGGGAGGCCCCAGGCAGAGACACTCAGTTTGGCGGCCACAAGGAGGATGGCAGTGGAAGGGCCCGAGGCTCCTGCCAGTCCTGGGGGGGAGGGGCTCCCAGGGGCTGAGGCTGGTGAGAGGAGGCCGGAGGGGGGGGCCGGGCAGCCAAGCAACACAGTTGGAGCCTCCCTCCTCCCTGGCTAGCAGGGAAGGAGGGAAAGGAGCTGCTTCCTTTGAAACCCGGGAAATTTAAGGGACATCCATCAATAAGGGACAGCAGCGGGACACGGCGCTGGAATAAGGGACTGTCCCTCCAAATAAGGGACGCTTGACAGCTATGTGCCCATCTGACTGGGTTGTCTCAGCAGCTTTGGATGGCTTCCAACACATATAAAAACATAAAAAAACATTCTCTTGACCCAACGCCTCTTGACCCAATATCAATTACAAGCTCTTCAAGTGATCATGAAGATGGATAAGAGGCACTTAAGAGATTGTCTCTTCAGGTCCGACACAGAAAGAGATTTGCCTCTACCAAAAGTTCACCATGGTTCCCACTTATCAAAACGGAGCACACAGGGAAGTTTTTAATATGTGACATTTTACTGTACTTTTCATCTTTGTTGGAAGCTGCCCAGAGTGGCTGGGGAAACCCAGCCAGATGGGCGGGGTACAAATAATAAATTATTATTATTATTATTATTATTATTATTATTATTATTATTATTATCCGAGCTAGTCATTTGACAAAGTTCTCACTTGCCATACTAAGAATCGCTTTTACAGAATTATGATTCCAATCGATGCCCTCGGCAGTGGTGGATGGTCGGTACGGCAAAGTACAGTACAAGGAGAGACTTTATCTGTGTGGGCAACCTTGTGTAGAGGACCTGTACCACTATTTATTGCAATGCCCGCTAAATATAGAACCAAGAGAGCGATTTATAAAACCCCTGCTCACGAATGGAACACACTTGAACAGGGTGGAAAGGGTGAAATGGCTGCTGAGTGATGCTGATGGCTTCGTAACTTATAAAGTAGGACTATATGCGTTGGCAGCTAAGAAGATCAGGAGAAAAGAACTTGATAAAATAGCGGTCAATTGCAAAGGTGATTTGGACATTTAATGTACACACTTGTATGAAATTTGTATGCCTAATCTATGCCTTCTAACAAGTAATGTCCTCGAATTTGATAAAAGTTCATATGGCAGGGTTGCCATGTTTTGAAGAGCAACGACAGCCGTTCAAAGCAAATAAATGCAATTTGTCTCAAATTTTACCCCCGAAAAAGAGCACGTGTCCTGGAAAAAGAGGACATATGGCAAAATAGATAGTCTATGTTGTTATTATGTGCTGTCTCCCCTAATACAACAATTTGTGTACACATTATGGTTGGAAAATTTGGAGTCATGTGACTTTTGAAGGATAGCTGTATTTCAGTTCACATATTGATTCAGAAAGTGGTAGGTTCACATTAAAAATGTGAGTAGAATGAATTTTCCCACTGTTCCTACATTTATATTTAGCTCTTGCAAAAATACAACTCTATACATAATACTATCAGGTTTTCAGAAGTTTCAGTACCTGTAGCATAGGAAACAAGAATTCGTAAACAAAACCTACAAACCCATCATTTGTAAATAATAATAATAACAACAACAATAGCAAGATCACCACCTGAGCTGACATTTACAACAGCGTTGTGGTTGCTCCTGATAAGTCTTCTGTTCTCCCCGGATTTCAATTGTCTGCCCTTGGTTTTGGAGATAATCATCAACATCTGAGCATATTTGCTTCCAGGCAAATCTCTCTTGCAAAAGAGTGACACCTCTATTGCACTCTCCCATATGTATAGCCTATTCAAAGAAGACAACTGTGACACACAAATTCTTGTGTCACAGTTTTCTGAAAGCGATGACAATAAAATTGATAATCTAAATGAATCGGAAGATGTGACTGACTTAAACGTCTGTCTTTTGTTGCAGAGGGGAGCTCACTGTCTTTCGTTAGCTTGCTTCTTTCCATCCCACTTTTCTCCTCCAAAAAGTGGCCACTGGAATGAAGCATGAAGTCAAAACTAAACAACAGCAGCAATTTTACAAAATAAATTACCAGAAATACAAAAGAAACAATGAATGTTGTGATCAAAAGTAAAAAGGTAAAGGAACCCCTGATCATTAGGTCCAGTTGTGGCCGACTCTGGGGTTGCGGCGCTCATCTCGTTTTATTGGCCAAGGGAGCCGGCGTACAGCTTACGGGTCATGTAGCCAGCATGACTAAGCCGCTTCTGGCAAACCAGAGCAGCGCACGGAAACGCCGTTTACCATCCCGCCGGAGCGGTACCTATTTATCTACTTGCACTTTGACGTGCTTTCGAACTGCTAGGTTGGCAGGAGCAGGGACCGAGCAATGGGAGCTCACCCCGTCATGGGGATTCGAATCGCCAACCTTCTGATTGGCAAGTCCTAGGCTCTGTGGTTTAACCCACAGCACCACCCGCGTCCATGTGATCAAAAGTAGTATACTAAAAAAAAAGACTCAGCATCTTTAAAGCAAATAAGCCAATGGACCTGAATTCTGGAAGATTTGGGATGAACAACAGAAAGGAACTTCTAAACACAGCACATAGTTCAACAATGGGATTGATTGCCACAACTTAGATATGGTTAGAAATTTCATGGAGAAGAAGGTTATCAGTGCCTAGAAGTTATTATTTTGGAAAAGAGCAAATTATGTAGGTTTGCTTTAAAATATGAACTGAATCAAATGAATTCCTCATCCCTAGTAGGATATGTAAAGAGTGAGATGATCTTTAAGGTGGTTGCAGGAGCAGGTTTTGCCCCATGGCTGAAATGATCACCTAGCTTTCTTCACAGTTAGGACCACCGCCACCGTTTCTGATCCATACAAAATCAGGACAATACTGATGTCTTAGGAGTATTCTGCTGCCTTAATGCATTTGGGGATCATCAGCTTAATATTGCTCCAGGAGTTCAAAATATTAATACAGTAATAGCACTAATCGTGAAATTATTTGTGATTAAGTGAAAATTAAGTACCAAGGCTAAGTATAATTAAGTGAATGTGAAGATCATTTGCTGTGAGTAGGAGGTAATAGAAGTCACATAAAAATGAGTGCGAGTAAAGAAGAAAGTTTTTGCCGCGCAAGATAGAGCTGCCGATATTGTATGTTGTAATCCTCAACATTTATTTATGATCTCGTCTGTGTCTGAATCGCAATTTGAAAAGCAAAAGACTTTCAGTGTTCTGGGTTCTGTAGGGTTCTGCCACTTGTGTCTACATAAGGCAAATGCAACAGGGAAAGAGATTAATAGTAAATAAAAGGATATTGAAATGCTGGAGATGACAACGTATAATCTAGTTTTATTATGTGGGTGGGACTGATGCGTTATTTTAAAAGTAACTTACCTATTTTTTCCTCTGTCAAAGCTTTTTTTTTTTTCATTTGAAAACTGTTATTTTCCATCATTCAAGCCAAAGAATATATTGCAGTGTGTTGAACCAAAGCAGAAGGTAGCACCTAATCACGGAATGTTTTTCTGCAAATTCCCTCAGAAAGATGGAAGATTTTTAAAGGGATAGGTTTTTATATGTTTTTGCTTATTGATTTGGGGTATAATTCAGAAACCATTTAGTAATCCAACCTGGGATATAGATGCAATATCTGAACACATAGGAAAAGCATATGTTAAAATAACTTCACAGCAACTGCAATCCAAGCAGCCTATTACACTTCCAGCTGCCTATTATCAATCAATGACCTGGACTGCATGATATGACAGGCCAAAGCATGGTTTACTGAGACCGCATGAAAGTGTAGTCTCCTGGAGAGGAATTCAGAGTCTCTTTGCTTGTCCCTGGTCCCTTTTTACCGCCACATTGTGCTGAGCTGAGTTAAGGTTTGTCTTAGTGTGTTGTCCAAACTAGGACTTCTCATTAAACCAGGGGTCCCCAAACTAAGGCCTGTGGGCTGGATAAGGCCCAAGGGACTCGTTTATCCCGCCCGTGGTGACCCCACCACCCACTGCCGCAGCCCGCTCTTACCGGCCCTGCACTGCGCGGCTGCCCACTTCCAGGTTGGAGGAGCGCCGGAAATAGCTTGTGCACATGCACAAACGTTATTTGTGCATGTGCACAAGCTATTTCTGGCGCACATCCGGATCGGAGGAGGCCTGTGCACATGCGCACAAGCTATTTCCAGTGCTCCACCAACCTGGAAGTGTGCCGAAAATAGCGTGTGCGCACACGTATGGGCACGCGCTCCCCCGCCCTCCGCGCGATCAGTGCTGGAGACACTGGCCTGAGGCATGGTAAGTTTGCTGACCCCTGCATTAAACGCTTGCCTCACTAACCTAAGGATAAGCAAATCGGTCAGTTTTGGTTTCTCTTAATTTCTCATTTTTCCAATCAGTTCCCCCCATATTTCCACATCAGTTTACGATTTATTTATTTTTTAAAAAGTCCTTTCAGAAATTCTTGTGGAAATCTGATTCCTTTGCTTGCTGTTTGTGTCTGCAACCATTTTCCTACTCACATTGAAATGGGGTCAAACTTTCATTGGTAAAACACCACACTTCCACATTCCACACTGCTTCACACATTAAACGCTCACTTCCATTGAGGCTCAAGAAACACCATGACAGGAAATGAGGCCACCATTGAGGGTAGCAATGGAACTGATGATTCACTGTGCTAGAGAGGAAACTAATTTTTTTTAAAATTAGTTTCTTCTCCCATTAGATTCACAAAATGTTTAGGGGTATGCGTACCCCTACGTCCTCCCAGGAAAAAAAGCACCGGGTTCTTGTACCCACTAACCCAGATGTAAGCCCCAATGAGCTCAATGGGGGTTACTTCAAAGTAGACATAGATATGATATGGACTATAAAGTTTTCAAACCAATACTGATAAATATTAGAAATCTGTAAAGACTAAAATTAAACCCCACCTCCACTAATGTAAAAAAAAAAGGTGATTAAATGTAAATATTCAATAAAGTATTAATGAAAGAGGGAGTAGGAAATAAAATATATGAATTAATAAATGATTTGAAAATATAAAAAAAATCCTCAGTTTGTTATGACATATTAAGTAAATGATAGCAATCTATATCTAAATTATCCCCATACTTCATCATACAATGAAGGAAAGAAAGCCATAAATTATGGAAAGGCTCCTTATGGTTCTTCCTTGCTCAATGCTGTATATATGCAGTTATTTTTTGACATTTCTCCCATGTACAAAGCTCTAGCCAAACAATGCTTTATTAATGGAACACTGTACTTTTGCCGGCCACTAGCAACAGGAATTTTGGCTGATGTCAACCGATATCAAACCAGCTCACAGTGTTCAATCTGTACAGTTCTTTCCAAATATCCCAGTAATAAAGTTAAAGGGTTCAAGGAAATTGAATAGACAATAATTAGTCCAATTTATAGCAAATGTTCTTCCAAAACAGGAATATTTATGGGCAAGATCACCAAACATGCCAGGAAATAGCATTAGCTTAAATATATATCTCCAGCAGTGGGATGTTCTGTTCTTTTAAATTATATTTAATCAAAATGGAATCATGTATTATTGATGGAGAATGTCATAAGTGTGTGTGTGTGTGTGTGTGTGTGTGTGTGTGAGAGAGAGAGAGAGAGAGAGAGAGAGATAAAGCAGAACTTTCAGTAAGTATGAACTGCCGCTCCTGCTCTGAAAAAGGAATTCACTGCGTGTTTTCCTGTTTTACTTTAAAATTATGTTTGGGTTACCTTCAAAAGTCAACAAAATAACATATTTTGAACTACACAATAAGCTTTCAAACTTTGAAAATTGATATATATCAGTTTACCCAATGTGATATTTCTCAGTATATAGTTGCAAAGACTGAAACCACTGGGCTATACTATGTCCCAACACCAGTCAGTCCGCATGTTAGATTTAATGCAGGTATGGGGAAACTTTGCTCCCCCTCCAACAGTTGTTTCTGGACTACAGCTCCCATAAACCCTAGCCAGTGGCCATGCTTGCTAGGGCTGATGGGAGTTGTAGTTCAGCAACAACTGGAGAACCAAACATTCCCCATACCTGACTTAATGCATAACATGAATCTACATCTCTTGTTTGTCTTAAATTTATTACAGTCACAGAGTGAGGGTTGATGTTATTGAGACTGCAACATGTGGGAAGGCAAAATTTATCCCCTTCTTCCCCGTTTGTGAGCCCTTCGAATATCCGAGTGGAAGGGCAGTGACTGGCACAGCTTCAAGGAATGGTTGGAAAGTTCCCATGATCACCAGTGGGAATGCTTTCACTAAACCTCATAGCCACCTGAGGAATTGATATTCATGAGGGATAGGAAGATATTTAATTCAGTTTGCATTTAAAGGCGAACCTAACTAATTTGCACTTTCTGAAGCAATAACACTGTCATTCTTTGAATTCTGCAATGCAGTTCTCCAATCAAGCAATGCATGCAAAAATCATAGAATCATAGAGTTGGAAGAGACCACAAGGGCCATCGAGTCCAACCCCCTGCCAAGCAGGAAACACCATCAGAGCACTCCTGACATATGGTTGTCAAGCCTCTGCTTAAAGACCTCCAAAGAAGGAGACTCCACCACACTCCTTGGCAGCAAATTCCACTGTCGAACAGCTCTTACTGTCAGGAAGTTCTTCCTAATGTTTAGGTGGAATCTTCTTTCTTGTAGTTTGGAACCATTGCTCCGTGTCCACTTCTCTGGAGCAGCAGAAAACAACCTTTCTCCCTCCTCTATGTGACATCCTTTTAGATATTTGAACATGGCTATCATATCACCCCTTAACCTCCTCTTCTCCAGGCTAAACATGCCCAGCTCCCTCATGTTTCTCCCTCATGTTTTAACGGAAAGTATGTGTTCAAAAAATCATGTGAGTGAAGATAAAATACAAAACTGTATTTCATCAAGCCAAATTGCTTGAAACAATGCGTACATTACATAGAAAAAAATGTGCTTAAGGGAATCAAGAGATACAGCCACATGCTGCATGTTAGGTGTAACATGTAGTTTGACCCTAATGCAGGTCCTGTCCTCCACATCATCCCTAAAACTCACCACATTAAATTGCTTCCATGTTTAAATAGTGTTTAAATGATGGTGGCGGCATTACATTAACACCTGGATTTAATTTCCCCATCCCACCCCAAGTTTGTCTTCTAAAACTACAAGAACATATTAGCTATTCTTCCTAAAGGTAGATTGATACTTCCTACAATATCATCACTATCATTTGATTTGTATGCTGGTTTCCCACATAACTGTGTCCCCAAATGGCTCACAACATACCAAATGAACAATAAGTACATCAATTAAAACATAAGAGAAACAATTAGAAATAATCATAGCTTCAATAAGTCAATACAAAATAGCCAAAATACGGTTCTCTTTCCGAGTTGAACTCCCATCCTTAAACCCGATGTCATGTGCCTTCAACAACTATCCGGCAAACACTTGCCATTTTGCAGCATGTTTTGTTAGATTATAGATCGCAAGTCTATAATCGAAATTAAAAGACGCCTGCATCTTGGGAAAAAAGCAATGACAAACCTAGACAGCATCTTAAAAAGCAGAGACATCACCTTGCCAACAAAGGTCCGTATAGTAAAAGCTATGGTTTTCCCAGTAGTGATGTATGGAAGTGAGAGCTGGACCATCAAGAAGGCTGAGCGCCAAAGAATTGATGCTTTTGAATTATGGTGCTGGAGGAGACTCTTGAGAGTCCCATGGACTGCAAGAAGATCAAACTTCTCCATTCTTAAGGAAATCAGCCCTGAGTGCTCACTGGAAGGACAGATCGTGAAGCTGTGACTCCAATACTTTGGCCACCTCATGAGAAGAGAAGACACCCTGGAAAAGACCCTGATGTTGGGAAAGATGGAGGGCACAAGGAGACGGGGACGGCAGAGGACGAGATGGTTGGACAGTGTTCTCGAAGCTACCAGCATGAGTTTGACCAAACTGCAGGAGGCAGTGGAAGATAGGAGTGCTCTGGTCCATGGGGTCACGAAGAGTCAGACACCACTAAACGACTAAACAACAACAACAAGATTGCAAGTTATTTGCATGTCCTTTCCCCACCCCCTAACCAAATCAAAAACATTTGGGCTGCATTTCAAATTGGATTAAGGCTTATAGATGATGAGTCATCTGATGGAAGTCAGGAATGAGGTAGTTGCTAATTAGGATCAGATTAACACTTAGCAGCCAGTGTCTGTCTGAGATCGTTGTGAAGCCATCAGGAGAACAAACAATAGTGAGGACAGATAAGATGCACTTGTAATTTGGGTAATTATCCATTCAAGTATGGACCGAACTGGAGCTTAATTGGTAGAGCATATGTTCTTCATTTAGAAGGTCCCAAATTCATGCCTCTCATCTCAGCTCATAGGATCAGGTAGGTCTATTAGCTGACCTCTTAAATCATTTCTATTTTATTCTGAAATCAACATTTTAACAAGAACATTATATTTAGTTGAGAAAGAAGTATCCGTACTTCCTTTAAAACAAAGGAAATGTTGCTGAACATTGATTTATTTCGTAAGGGTGGATCAAAAGCCAAGTGGGAGCTCTAACAACACTTCCAAAACTGTACGATAGCAATGAAATCACCTAATTTAATTTAACTTTTTGCCCCGACTCTCCCTGGCTCATATGATGTGTGGAAATTAGAGGCATTCAATGATTTTGAGCTTTGTGAATTTCTGTGACTGAACTGATCCATAACTGATCCATAACTGGTATTTCACTTTCTACTGACTTTGAGAGAAAACACACACACTTAAATGCATATTTTGAAAGAAAACAAACATTTACACAAGTATTTAAATGCACATTTTGAATTGGGCTTTTCATTTTTAATGAAGAAACAAAATGGAATGGAATGCAGGATAAATTACAAATTAAGATCGTGAAAATGGCACAGGGAGGAAATGGCAGATTCCCCAACCTCTAGAGAAAAACTATCCCCCCAAATAGATTTAGAGAAAACTTTTTCATCAAGGCTTCTCATAGAATTCACACACAAGAAAAGAATGAAATTCTTGACTGCTTTTTCCAACTTTCCCCTGTCTGAGAAAGGCCTGAACTGTGCTTATCTTGAAAAGGAGAAGTGAAAAATGAGCTTCACAGAGTCCAAACAGCTGCTCCTAGCTAGGAAACCAGTGTTGCAGTTTGTATTTGATACAGTTTCCTAGCTAATATCTTGGGTTGGAAAGAAAGCTGCTTCTGAATAGTCCCCAGAAAGGAAATTAATTTCATCCATTTGCTCGGTATAAATACAGTTGTTTCCACGGCGGGTTCTGTGGTTGGTTGGATCCTAGGAATGTTTGAAAGCCAAATGTTTTCTCCATATAGACAGTATTCAACGCTGGCAGCATTAGACAAGAAGCTCCTCTGCACCAATTCTACTATAGCAGAGACAATAATGTGCTTTTGGTGGGTACACACAAGAGGCTGGATGTTTCAATTATACAATTGAATAATATAGCAGAAAACTCCAGTTCTTGCCAAAGCTAGCCACAACAGATGTCTCATTTCATGGCACCATTAAAGCAGGGAGAGAGAGGTTGGGGTGGGGGAAAGAGAGAGAGAAAGAGGGAGAGAGATTTTCTTAGATGGAATTCATCCTCCTGGAAATCTTTACAGAAGTTTAGATCAAATTGAATTAGCCTCAATCCACATGGCACAGAGCCACACTGCTAAAAGGGGCAAAAAGAATCTAATTCACACACTGACACCACTCCATCACAGAAAGGCAGGATGGTACAGAGATCAATCACAATTCAGAGACCAAGACAGGCCACCTGCACTGTCCATTAAAAGCACTATTATACTGCCTTAAACAGTCATGGCTACCTGCAAAGCATCCTGGGAACTGCTGGATTTGTTTAGGGTGCTGAGAGTTGTCAAGAGATTCCTATTTCCCTCACAGAACTACGCTTTCCAGGGTGGTTTAATCCTCAATTCGCCCCCATCCCAAGGAACTCGGAGAACAGGAGCTCATACCCTCCAACAGAACTCTGGCAAAAATTGAGATGTGCGTTTTTGGGTGCCATGCTCTTGTGGGGGGCAGCTGACTCAGGGGCATAGGAAGGGGGTTGAGGGTGCGGTTCACCCCAGGTGTCTTCCCTGAGGGGGTGACAAAATCGCACACCGCGCGGGGGGGGGGGTGGCACTTACCACAGGGCCTGGCCTGCAGCACCCCCAAGCCAGCCATCTCTCCTGGGAGTGGCGCAGTGACTCGGGGCCCCACACCGCCAGAAATGGCAGCGTGGGGCTTGCATCAACCAGGCGGACTCCGTGGGCAGCTCACTGTGCCACCCCCCTGGCTGGATTGCCATGCTGCCCCCATGCGCAGATCGCCCTGGCCCCACATGCAGATTGTCGCAGTGCCCCCGTACATGGCTCACCCCGCCCCCTGTGCTGCTGACTGTAGTAGTGTGACTCATGCAACACACTGGCGATTAATATAAACAGAACAATAATCATACATACTCTATCAACCTTCTGAGAAAAATACAAAACATTAAACAAAGCCACAAAGTCTTGCGAACTACCCATCCTAAAATGAACTTATAATGTCTAGTTTCAATAGATTTTTCAAATGCTTAACTCAGTCTTTTAAATAAGTCATGAAGATAGCAACAAAAGGTAAGTTCGGTGATATTCACAGTACCGAGAAATGCTAGTAGAGTTGTAGATAGATGTTAGTAAAGTTGTAGACAATGAAGTTGTAGACGACAGGGTGCCAGCGTTTTGCACCTGTTTCACCCTGGTAGTCCAAGTAATCAAAAGGCTGCTGGGCCTTTAACTGGGGCTTGCAGGTAGCACACTCCCAAGATAGTTTTCCGGGCTTCTTCAGTGGTCTAATCTCAAAGTCTTGATATGTACAGTGGTGCCTCGCAAGACGAAATTAATCCGTTCCGTGAGGCTCTTCGTATAGCGGTTTTTTCGTCTTGCGAAGCAAGCCCATTGACAGCTTAGCGGATTAGCGCTATTAGCGGTTTAGCGGCTTTTAGCGATCAGCTGTTAAGCGGCTTATCAGTAGATCAGCTGATAAGCGGCTTAGTGGCTTAGGAAAAGGGGGGGGAAAGGGGGAAAAACCCGCAGGAACTCGCAAGACATTTTCGTCTTGCGAAGCAAGCCCATAGGGAAATTTGTTTTGCGAAGCGCCTCCAAAACGGAAAACCCTTTCGTCTAGCGGGTTTTCTGTCTTGCGAGGTGTTCGTCTTGCGGGGCACCACTGTATATTGTTATTCACTGATAATAATTCAAACCAAATCTTATTAGAAATAGCGTAATGCACTTCTAAATGATCAACTGAATCAAAAATACGTATTCATTATACATAAAATCAAACTTACTACAAGAATTTATACATATACGTCCTCCGCTGGCGGCTCACCCCACCCCACTGCTCAGGGTGCCAGAGCAACTAGCTACACCCCTGAACTGACTCAGGCAAGAACATGGCTTTACTGCAAGCTGCAGAGCTGGCTGCAAGCACCAGCTCATCCCCTTCCCTGAGCTTGGCAGTGGCAGTGCTAGAAGAGGGAAAATGGGACATTCTGGGATCAAATAAGAAGACAGGGTGGCTTCTGTAATTCCAGGATGTCTCGGGAGAATCGGGACCCTTGAAGGGTATGATAGCTCTGTGATGAGAAATAGGTGTGCGTCAGGGAACTGCCATCCAGTGGCGTAGCGTGGGGGGTGCAGGGGGGCCAGCCGCACCGGGCGCAACATTTGGGGGCGCGCGCTCGCACTCGCAGCTCTCTGCCCCTATCTGGCTCACTCACTCTCTCTCACTGCAGTGCTGGCTGTGTGAATCCGATCCGAACTGCCGGGTCGCCGCCCACTGTGGAGGGGGAGGGTGCCAGGCGTGCGTTGCGGTGCGGAGTGGAGAGAGAGCGAGGGAGGGACTATCTGGGGGAGGGACAATGCAGCGGCCGCCCAGCACAGTGCTGAGCGCGGGAGAGAACCACACCCGACCAGCCCAGGCAGCAGCAAGAAGAAGCTGGCAGCGGCGGCAGGTTAGGGGTTAGGGGCGCAAATTACTTGCCTTGCCCCGGGTGCTGACAACCCACGCTACGCCGCTGCTGCCATCAGCTCAGAGGCGAGAGGTGGAAGGGCAGCTGGATTACAGGGAGCCTCCAAGGATTGTGGGAAGCAGCCCTTCCTCAGCGGAGGAGGGAAGCCCCGCCTCTAGTGGGGAAGAGGTGCAGGGCTCGGAAGATGCAAGAAAGAGCCAAGACACCGTGCATGAGCAAAGCGGGGGGGGGGAGGGAGGCCCCCCTTTACCCACGCCCTCCCTGCGCAGTAGGTTTTCGCGCAGAGAGGGGAGGCGTCGGATGGGGGTCAAGAGACTACTCTGCTGGGGAAAGTTTAAGGACCACCCACTCTCAGATTCTGCTAGTGACTGAGCAAGACATGGAACTGAAGCCTTCTGAACTGTAAATGTTTTTGCACCAACAATAAAGCCTTTGAAAAGACCAGTGGGGATCTTGTCTGTTCGCTCTCGAGCAACCACACCGAAAGGCATAACAGTGTGATACTGTGTTAGGTGTGCCACCTAACACAGGAAGAAAGCAAAAGTTGTTGTTGCCATTGGAGGAAACTTTGTGTATGGGATCTTCAACCTCCACGACTGGGAACAGAGTTCACAAAAGAGTTTTGCTAAGCTCATTTTTTTGAAACAAAGGGTTTGTGTGCTGGTCCAGGGGGGAGGAGGTTACCGTGGGGCGAGGTCCAGGACCTGAATTGAGGGTTGGCAGACAGTCCTCCTCGGGCGAAGCGGGGTCCACAGAGGGAAGCCAGGCAAGGACAGGAACTCTGGGGGAAACAGGACTGGAGGCTGGCCGAAACAGCTCATCTACGACGTTGCTCCTGCAACCTGGGACCGGGCTGACTGGCCTTTATCTTCTCTGAGGCCAGGGGGGGGGGGGTCCCGGCCCCCAGGAGACCCGCCTCTCCTGGCCTTAAGGCGAGCACTCCTCCTGGGAGAAACCAGGTCCCTTCGCCTCTCTGCCCTGAGCCTCTGCAGTTCAGGAGAGGCTGAAGGGTTACTGGGCCCAGGGGGAGACTCACCTGTAGGCACTGAGTCCTCAACCACCTCTGGAGCCAGAGTGGATTCACCTGGTTCCTGCTCCTGAGGATCTGGCACAGGTGCAGGCACTTCAGAATCAAGGCCCTGCCCCAGTTCAGCCGGCCCTGGAGGCGGGGACTCCTGTGCAGGCTGGGATTGCTCCAGTTCAGCCTCTGAATCGGATTCCCAGGCCATCACAGTTTGGTTCATCCAAAGCAATTTGAATTAACCACTGCTTTCAGTGGAAGGGATTTAGGCGCATGGTTAATTCTCCCCTAGAAGTGAATAGAAGTCCAACTAATTTACCTGTGCCTTATAATACGATGAATATGCAAACAGGATTTGAACTACGAGCAACAGAAAGAATGAGAAATTATTTTATTGTGTTTAAGATATAAGAGAGAGAAGATAGGGTGCAGCAAGGGGGGAATAAAAAACACTATGGAAAACGGGATGGGAGGTCAATGAAACAAAAGAAAAAAATTATTATGTATTGGAATGATACGTGAAATATGTGGGAATTTATGAAATATATTTGAAAAAATAAAAATTTACCTATGAAAGGGTTCTGAACAATGGGTGTTTGTGGGTGCCTACTAGTTCCTCCTGTAGTGCCCATGAATGGTGTCAGTAAATATCTCCTCAAAAATCCACAATGCCACTTCCGACATCAGGAGGAGGGGGTTTTGCGGTCTCACGTCCCATTCACACTCTCGCGGGGCTGGCTGCAGCCCCGCGGGAACGAGGGAATCCCGGGAGCATTACTATGCATGATTCATTGCACCAGCCAATCGGCTGGCGGCGGGGGCGGGGTGAGTAAGGGGCATTTAAGTTCGGGGAAGCCCACACTCGCCCCTTTCTTTTCCTTCTAGCAGCTGCGGTTTCCCTCCCTCCCTCCCTTTGGGTTCAAATCCAGACTTTTGCTATGGGCCTTGGCTGGTCGCCACAAGGGGCCTGGTAGGAGTTTTTCCATTTGGCTAATTGGCTATATTTTGGAAGCCACTTGGTTTTTTCGCCTACCTCGTAGCAAATCGTCACAACTCCTTGGTGTTGGTGGTTAGGCATTGGCAGGGGTATTGTTATGCAAATGAGTTGGGGGGGAGGAACGCCATCACCTCCCCCAGAATGCTGAAGGGTAGTTCGTTAAAGGACTCTGGGGGGTGTCGCCTCGTCCGAAACCTAAGGAGGCTAGGGCCTAAAGCGCGCTCCCGAGCCGTAACCCCTCGGGGAGCGCCCAGGGATGTGCATCTCGGGGGCTCCCCCTGTTGGTGCTTAACCCTTCCCGGTTTACCGGTTAGTCTGATAGGGCCAATGCCTAAAGCCAATACTGCTCTTACCTGTAATCAATAAAGTTGTGGCCATTTTTCGCCCATTAACCTAAAATTCCGTGTCCTGTGTCTTTATTTACTCCATTCAGTGGGAGGGGGCAGGAATAGACACGCAATGCAAATGAGACCATTTCCTTTTCCTGTTCAGTTCCTGTTTGCACTGGCTCAGCCTGTCCTGTATGAAACACGTGCCTTTAAACATAGCTACATTTGATGGGATGCCAGGATTGGACTCCCACCCTCCCTTCCATTCTGAACATAGGAGAGATTCAAAGAGCTTGGCGATAGTTGATATAGAGGTCTTTCTTATCAATTGATGGTGGTGACCAATGGGCAAGTCCTGCCCACACAATTTCTTCTGCTTTCTTTCAGATGTGACAGACATGCTATGCTACAACCCCACGGCAGCCATTTTGTGTTACTCCACACACACACCTGTGGCGGCCATTTTGTGCTATGCCACCTTTTGCAAGCAGCATTCATGGTATTTTCTCAAAGTCCCAAACTGCCCCCCCTCCAAAAGTTGGTGACCCCTGAGGTACACAATAGAATATGAGCATCTGTTTGAGCTCTGCGAATTCATTTTGTTTCCACCATTCTGTAGAAACTGGCCACCACTTCCAGCATTCCATCAAAAAAAATGCCAAATAAGGCTGCTGTCTTAAGCACACTTACTTGGGAAGGGTGTGTGTAGAAATGAAAACCCCTCTGTTCTCAACACTTCCACCAAAATGCAGTTCAGATTTAGGTGTGTTTCAGAACCTAGCTGAATATCCAGTTGAAGAGGAATGATTGATATCTCACCGCCCCCCTCTCATGCACACACACACACCCCTCTCTTTTTGCTGTTTTTATTATACAGTGGTACCTCTGGTTACGTACTTAATTCATTCCGGAGGTCCGTACTTAACCTGAAACTGTTCTTAACCTGAAGCACCACTTTAACTAATGGGGCCTCCTGCTGCCACCACGCCGCCAGAACATGATTTCTGTTCTCATCCTGAAGCAAAATTCTTAACCCGATGTAATATTTCTGGGCTAGCGGAGTCTGTAACCTGAAGTGTATGTAACCTGAAGCGTATGTAACCTGAGGTACCACTGTAATAAGAATATTTAATCCAGAATGTTTTTTAAAAAAAACAAAAAAAAAACAGCTTTTCCAAAGGGGAGCTATACCTGGCCTGATGCATAAGGAGATATAGGAGTGTTGTTCAGTATAAAAGCATCTTTATCACTGGCCTGCTCGGGTGGAAAGTCTTTGTGTTTGTTTATTATTTATTTAAAAGGCTTATACCTCTTCTCAGAACAATCATCTCGCAAAGTTGATTTACGACCGCTAAAACGCCCAGGAAATGATCCAACTGCCGTGCCCTGGAGAGAGCTGCGGTTTGTAGTCTGAGGGTGTTGGATCAGCCCTGTCATTAGAGGCCTCGCTGGCTTGGAGCGCATCCCAGCCACAACTTGGACGGCTTTAAAAGACTATTGGGCAAATTCATGGAGGGTAAGGCTATCGGTGGCTGCCAGCCAAGGGGGCTATGCTCGCTCCCTACTGTCACAGGCAGTAATACATCTGAATACCGGTTGCTAGAAATACCAGTGTGGGGAGAGTGCTCTAGTGCTGAGGTGCTGCTTGTGGGTTTCCCACAGGCACCCGAATGGCCACTGTGGAAACAGGATACTGGTGTGCTGGGCCCAGGGGTAACCCGAGTAACGCGGTCCAGGTCCGGTCCTGAATCCAAGGGTTCCGTGAGGAGTCAGTCCGACAGGGCCAAGGCAGGACACAAGGCAGGAAACCAGGCAAGGACAGGTACAGGATCACAGGCAGGTTCTGGCAAACAGCAACGTTGCTCCTGCAACCTGGGGCGGGGTCCAGCAGCCTTTTATCTCTGTCGGGGGTAACAGCTGGTCCTGATCCCCCGGTGACTAATCTCCCTGTCTCATCCGAAGGCGAGCACTCCTCCTGCAAGTACTCAGGTCTCTCCTCTCAGACCTCGGTCTCTGCAGCTCGGGAGATGTCGGTGGGTTACTAGACCCAGGGGCCGCCTCAACCTCTCCTGACCCAACTGGTAGTGGAGCAGCTGTAAGTGCTTGCCGAGTTGAAGGCAATGAGGTAATCCCCATATCTGGAGCTAGGGCAGGATCAGGCCCCTGACTAGGCCCAGCTGGTGCTTGTTGCAGGGGAACCTGTGCAGATTGGGGCTCTTCAGAATCAGGCCCCAGACTAGGTTCAGGTGCCACCTGAGGCAAAGGATCCGGTGCAGACTGAGACTCCTCTGGCTCAGAGTCCGAGCCCGAGTCCCAGGCCATCACAACTGGACTAGAGCCAACTGGCTCTTCTTATGTTCTAAAGATAAGACAATTATGGCCATTCCTGTAGTCCAGCCACTAAAGCTAAGACTGGATTTCTGAAAGGCATTCTATGAATCGCTTCCCTTGTGTTTTGACCAGTAACAACCATTAGTGTGGAATGTAGTATCACAACTGCAGGAGATCCTGCATGCATATTTGACCTCTGTGCGAGGATCTGAACTTTTTTACCCATTTTTTTACCGGGCCAAGTTGTTTGATTTGATTTGATTTATTGAATTTATATACCACCCTATATAAGAAAGAAAAGTCAATTAACTATGACCCAGTGAATCAGATTCCACACAATTCTTCCAGTTTTGCTCTGTGGGCTGCACTCTGTCCTCTAAATGGCAAAACTCCCCAGTGCCTTCACAAAAGGAGAAACAAAACCAGGCACTCAAATCTCCATAGCCATCAGTTTTGTAAGGATTTGAGTTGGGTAAAATAGAAAGATGGGAAACAGGCCAATCTGCGGCTCTCATGTAAATAGACTCCTTGACCCTTATTTTCCTCTACTCCCCATACAGCTGAGGATGTGTGAACATAAGGCACTTTCTTTTCCGGGTCCCAACCATATTCTTCATAAAGATGTGGTGCAGGTGAGGCTTTCCAAGATAAATGTGCAAAAAAAAGGTGGTGCGGTAACTGGGATCAGCTGCAGCCATGAATTTTATGAATGGTTTACTGGAAAGCCAATTAAATGGTAACATCAGTCCAAATATGAGCTCTGTATTGTTCTTGTTCCAAGGCTGCAGATGGGTAATTCACTAGGAAAGTGCTTTCCATGGCCAAACATTTTAAGCAGCCTTGCTTGCCTTGGACCAGTTTCTTAACCACAGGACTGGAGGAAAAGCATCTTTTGCTGCAATTTAGGTTTTGTGCATGTGCTTTCTCTCTCCACATACTACTGTGGCTGAAAAAACAGAAGAAAAAAAAACAGGAGCAAATAGGAAATTTCAAATGTCAAACTTCTGCTCAGTCTTCCTCACAAATGGAATTCTAGCTCTCTTACTTAAAAATCCAAGCACAAGCCAAACCATTTCCAGGGACATCCAAATGTCAAGGCAAGAGGCAGGAGCAGGTCAGGGATAATTCACAAGGTGTCTGTGAAGTTAACGCTTTATTCAGAGAAACAAGAGAGCTTGGGCCTAGTGAGTACAGCAACTCTTCCCAGTAGGTCTTGCCTCCAAGGAGGCAGTTGCGAGGACTGAATGTCCCCACCTTCCCACAGCTCTCTCCCCCCCCCCCCCGATGCTCTCCAAGCAAGCTGAGACTTCTTCACCTTGTTTCTTTGCTCTGCCCTCTTCATACCTCTTCAGGTTCGGGGGGGGGGGAGCTTTTGTAGCAGGAGAGGGAGACTCCCTGGCTTCTTCAGAAGTGAGTGCCTGGAGGTGGTTGGAGGATGGATGGCAGCTAACAGATGGATGGTGGCTAAAAGATTGAGGTTGAATCCTGACAACACAGAAGTACTGTTTTTTGGGTATAGGGGGCGGGCGGGTGTGGGGGATTCCTGGTCCTGAATGGGGTAACTGTGCCCCTGAAGGACCAGGTGCGCAGCCTGGGAGTCATTTTGGACTCACAGCTGTCCATGGAGGTGCAGGTTAATTCTGTGTCCAGGGCGGCTGTCTACCAGCTCCACCTGGTACACAGGCTAAGACCCTACCTGTCCGCAGACTGTCTCACCAGTGGTGCATGCTCTAGTTATCTCCTGCTTGGACTACTGCAATGCGCTCTAAGTGGGGCTACCTTTGAAGGTGACCAGGAAACTGCAATTAATCCAGAATGCGGCAGCTAGACTGGTGGCTGGGAGGGGCCGCCCAGACCACATAACACCAGTCCTGAGAGATCTGCATTGGCCCCCAGTACGTTTCCGAGCACAATTCAAAGTGTTGGTGCTGACCTTTAAAGCCCTAAATGGCCTCGGTCCTGTATACCTGAAGGAGCATCTCCACCCCCATCGTTCAGCCCAGACACTGAGATCTAGTGTCGAGGGCCTTCTGGCGGTTCCCTCATTGCAAGAAGTGAGGTTACAGGGAACCAGACAGAGGGCCTTCTCAGTAGTGGCACCCACCCTGTGGAACACCCTGCCTTCAGATGTGAAGGAAATAAGTGAAGGAA
The DNA here is from genome assembly GCF_951804945.1 of Podarcis cretensis. NCBI lineage: Eukaryota > Metazoa > Chordata > Lepidosauria > Squamata > Lacertidae > Podarcis > Podarcis cretensis. The sequence goes on from NC_137170.1 coordinate 126,162,613, forward strand.
ATAAGCAGCTATCCTATCTTTAAAAGACATCTGAAATTTTTAATATTTTAATATTTAATGAACGACAGCATTGGACGTAACCTAAAGTGGCAGTGAATTAATTGCGTAGTAAGGACTGCAGTACAAGTCCACTTTGTCATTGCATCCACTTAGCAGCATTTTGAAGCGACCAACAATAATCTGAGGTCTGTTTCTCTATCACCACATACACAAAACACTGTACCACAAATCTGACTTCAGGAATCTGAAGGCACAACAATTCCAAAAGACCAGCAGAAATTTGCCTACATTTTCATCTGCGGCATCTCTGGCAAAGTTTTTTGTTTTTTTTTGAGATAGCCTGGCTTCTTCACCTACGGCCTCAAAAATATGAAGCGAGCACCATCACCATGGCAACAAGGTGCTTCTGCCATCCACAAAAATAAAGGGCTAGCTATTAGTTTCCAGTGATAGCATCGTATGTTTAACTGCCACAAGCAGTGCTGACAGGGTCAATCCTTGTTACAATAGCCGGTGCTCCTTGGTCAAACGAAGAAAAAGCCACAACCTGCTCAAATTGACTGTGATGGACACAGTCGTAAATTGTTTGCATTCACCAACTTTCTTGCTATAAACAACCATGCCCTGCCAAGGGAACGCCTCACCCCAAAGAACATGTGCTTGAAAATTTGCAGAATTGAATTTGCTTTTGGAATCATTTCACGAAGTTTCTGGAATAGTAAGATCAGAATGGGCATCTTCTGATCATCATGTATTTGCATAACTGTGACAGAGAAATATATCTGATCTACAGTTGCTACAGCACTCCCATTTCAGATGTTCCATCAAGTCCTGCAAAAGAATGAGGCTTGATGATGAGTTGCATGTGTGAGACAAAAAGTGTATATTAAGAAAAATTCACACCAAGGTAAATTTTCATGAGGACTTTAAAAATCACAAACTGATGTGGACTTATGGAGAACAGAAGACTGGGTAAAATGAGAAACTGAGAGTAGCTGAAATTGAAAGATTCGCCCATCTCTACTTTATGATACTTTATGTTTTGCTCATCTGCTAAGAGTTAAGGCAGTAAACACTGAACAGGAATAACTCTTGGCGTTTTATACATTCATTTATGTCTACTTTTGCCTCTCTCTTCTGCTTAATGCAAATGTGCAAGGGCTTGTCTGGGTAGTCACTCAGTATCAGAAATATTGTGGGTGGCAGAGTTTAAATGTAGCAAATCCCTCAGGGCTTTCACCGAGCCATGAAAATGACAATTGAAAACCCAGACTTACCGACAGCTGTAAAATCAAAACAATGGCTTTGTTCAAGAAAGCTCTAAGTGCTTCAGACGCTTTAAGTATCTAATGATCATTTTTAGCTTCCGTATCATTTCTCCACCCCCACCCTACATGTTTCATGCTAAAGAAAGACGCTAATAAGTACTGCCGTCTGCACCACAGCATGATCTCTGGATATTAGGATGTGAGAGCTGACAACTCTCTTTTGAAAAAAGCGGTTTTGCCTGTCTAATTTTGCTTCCAGCAACACGGGACCTTAAGACAGCAGTACTGTATTTGCTTACCATAGAGTCAGCCGCATTGAACTGAGTGCAACTTGCTTTTGAATAGGTATAGGAACATAGGAAGCTGCCTTATACAGTGGTGCCCCGCAAGACGAATGCCTCGCAAGACGGAAAACCCGCTAGACGAAAGGGTTTTCCGTTTTGGAGGTGCTTCGCAAAACAAATTTCCTATGGGCTTGCTTCGCAAGACGAAAATGTCTTACGAGTTCCTGCGGGGGTTTTTTCCTTCCCCCCACCCCTTTTTCTAAGCCGCTAAGCCGCTTATCAGCTGATCCGCTAAGCCGCTAAGCCGCTTAACAGCTGATCCCCTAAGCCGCTTAACAGCTGATCTGCTAAGCCACTTAACAGCTGATCCGCTAAGCCGCTTAACAGCTGATCCGCTAAGCCACTTAACAGCTGATCCGCTAAGCCGCTAAGCCGCTTAACAGCTGATCCGCTAAGCCGCTAAACAGCTGATCCGCTAAGCCGCTTATCAGCTGATCCGCTAAGCCACTTAACAGCTGATCCGCTAAGCCGCTTAACAGCTGATCCGCTAAGCCACTTAACAGCTGATCCGCTAAGCCGCTTAACAGCTGATCCGCTAAGCCACTTAACAGCTGATCCGCTAAGCCGCTTAACAGCTGATCCGCTAAGCCGCTTAACAGCTGATCCGCTAAGCCGCTTAACAGCTGATCCGCTAAGCCGCTTATCAGCTGATCCGCTAAGCCACTTATCAGCTGATCCGCTAAGCCCCTAAGCCGCTAATAGCGCTAATCCCCTAAGCCGCTAATGGGCTTGCTTCGCAAGACAAAAAAACCGCAAGATGAAGAGACTCGCGGAACGGATTCTTTTCGTCTTGCGAGGCACCACTGTACTGAGCCAGACCGTTAGTCTATTGAGTTCAGTATTTTCTACATTGACTCACAGTAGCTCACCAATATTTTAGGAAGGAGTCTCTCTCAGCTATAGCTGGAGATGCCAGAGGGGCACCCCCCAAATATTTCCAATGAAAGGGCTGCCTCCCAAAGTTCCATGGTGGCTGCATGCGCAGGCCATGGGGTGTGCTTGTGTCACACGTGTAAGCCACAGGACGTCCGCACGACAAGTCAGCATGCCCCACGGTGTGCGCAAGTGACGTAAGCATGCTGCAGGGTGCTCACAATTACTGTAAGCTTGCACAGGGCATGCTGATGTCATGTGCACACACCAACCCCATATTGCAGGGATCCACCCAGGGAAGAATCGAGGACCCCAGCCAGCCAGGCAAAAACACTCACATTGTGAAGCAAGGGCAGTGAGGGTGGGGCCTGGGGAGATGAGGTGTAACCTAGGGAAGGGGTGTGGCCTGGGGACAGACCCAAGGGACACATAGAGAAGCCTAGAGGGCTCTCCACCCCTGACATGTAGGTTAAGTGATTGAGCCAAATAGTCATCTAACTACAGGTGTGTCAGGCTTCAGAGAATCAGATCCCTCCCATTGTGGCAGCCAAGAAACAATAGAAGTTCTTACCAAGCAATTTATTCAGTAATTCACAGAGAGTGACAAAGGAATGCAGGCTTCCCTAATAATGGCATTGCTCCAAGTAAAGTCCCCCCCCCTTCACCTCCCATCTTCTACATCACCCCTGTGCCAGCTAATCTGAGCTTTCTGCCTCTGAACTCTCTGTTCTACCACCCACAATGCCCACCTGGTCCCGGGAGGGTGTTTGTGGTCAGGAATGTTTCTTCTTCTTCTTCTTCTTCTTCTTCTTCTTCTTCTTCTTCTTCTTCTTCTTCTTCCTGCTGTTCCTCTTCCAATATTTCCCAGTTTCTGCACTCTGCAGCCTCTGGACTATGCCCCTCTACAAACCACTGTTCTAAATCTATACTGTCCTCCTGTTCTTGGGAAAGTTCAGGAGAAGGGGGGCGGTCCCCACCATTCCTCCTCAGTCCAGCCCCTAACATTGTGTTTCCGTTGCATCACTCCCTGTGTATGGGCAGAGCTGGGTGGGTTAAGTGGTATTATGGGAGCAAAGGCAGTTTTCTCTCAGTCCCCACTTAATCCACAAACTCACCCAGTGGGTTTAGCCAAACTACTCATCCGCATGCCCATTGCTTTTCACCATATGAGGATAATAAGGGTGAAAGGACAAGTTTTCTCAAGTCAAAGAGCTGCCTGCTCTGCAGTGCGTGGTTATGCCTTGTATTGTGACAATGTGAAGTTCTGCACTCCCCCCTACCTGTACATCCTTCATTTATGGAGGCAGAGAAGTGCAGCATGTCATTTTGTCACAACGCATAATAAGCTTTTTGCGAGCAACATCTGGAGGATTATTATTATGCAGAGGAAGCGTTTGACATGTTTAGGGGAAAGGCTGCTATTCTACTGGTTTAAAGCCTTTTCAGGTGTATTGGAGCCCATGCAATGGTTTTCTACCCCAGGCTACACAGTGATGGTGGAAGCTTTCTCTGCAGCACATTGCCATCGTAATAATAATAAAGATGTTTTGTGTCTCCACCTGTAAGTCTGGCTTTAGCACCTCTTCATGTCTCATGGAGACAGCCAAGAGTTAAAAACCATAGGTGGAAAACCATAAAAACACTCAGAGGAGTCCTTGCAAGTACAAAAGTATTTTAAAAGGCAAGTAATAATTTGTAATTTTAACAGAACTGGGCATTGTTGTTGTTTTTTTAAAAAAACAACAACAGCTAAGTAAGGTTGCTAAATCTCATGTTTTGAAGTTCTAAAGCTGGTCAGTATTAATTTGTCATTAGGTTCAGAATAGCTCCTGTTTAGATAAGAGGCTTCATTCAAAGGCATCACACCCATTACGGAAAGTATACTGAAAGGAGACTGCGGTGCAGAGGGATCTAACAGTAGCTGTTAATGTTTTGCCTATACCTGAACCTAATGGATGTTAATGCATCTCCTGTGCCACGTGTGGAGATAAATTTACAATGCTAATAGTTCCATATGCCATAACAATATACTACTGTGCCAACAAGTGCCTATTTTATATGAAAAATGACTTTTGCGTTCAGATCAGATTGAACGGCAAATTGCAGGACGCTGATGCCTACAATCTGGTGGTGAGCTGTAAAGTGTCATTAGCAAAAAAAATTAAATCAAATGCAAACTGTTAAGAAAAATGAGGTCTGGGGAGGAGGGCAATTAGCTAAGACGATGCACCTACCTGCTTTAATTTTCTGAACACTCTGGGTTGCTTACAGCATTATTCATTAATGATATTGAAATGTTCTTGCAAATCATTCCGGTGTCTGAAATATAACATGGGAAGACAGGAGATTAGTGGAGGCTGCAAACTTAGGGCAATGGCACACTGCTCCATCACATTAAATTTAAAAGGAGGGAAGAATTAAAAGCCCTCCCTCCTATTTAAACTACTGCAGCCATTTCTGTCAATCTCCCATTCTCTTGCCAATCCGCTCTTTCCACTGCTCGGCCAATCCCAAACCAAAACATTTGCTATGGCCTGGAGGTCTCGCTAACCCCGTGGTTCCCAGCGTGGGACACACGCCTCGAAGGGGGGCAATTAGATTTTTAAGGGGGGCAATTCAAGAATGAGTTATTAACCGTGAATGGCCTTTTAGGCTTCTAGCACATGAATAGGAGTTCACTTTTTAAATAATAAACATTATACGTCACGGGTGGAGTGGGGCATCAGGATTTTAGAGATGCTTAGGTGGGGCATGGCCCAAAAAAGGTTCAGAACCATTGCTTTAACCCAGGGGTCAGCAAACTTTTTCAGCAGGGGGCCGGTCCACTGTCCCTCAGACCTTGTCGGGGGCCAGACTATATTTTGAAGGGGGGGGTGGATGAACGAATTCCTATACCCCACAAATAACCAAGAGGTGCATTTTAAATAAAAGCACACATTCTACTCATGTAAAAACACCAGGCAGGCTCACAAATAACCCAGAGATGCATTTTAAATAAAATGACACATTCTACTTATGTAAAAACACGCTGATTCCCGGATCGTCAGCGGGCCGGATTTAGAAGGCGATTGGGCCTGATCCGGCCTCCGGGCCTTAGTTTGCCTACTCATGCTCTAACCCATCTCCAGGCAAGAAAAGAAAACATCCACATAGCAACTACTATGGCACCCCCAGGTACTTTTGCTGGATTTTTTAAAAATCTTCATTTACATCTTTATCACCAATTAACTGTGGATTAAAGCCTCAGCGCCTAGGGCTTGCCGATCGAAAGGTCGGCGGTTCGAATCCCTGCGGCGGGGTGCGCTCCCGCTGCTCGGTCCCAGCGCCTGCCAACCTAGCAGTTCGAAAGCACCTCCGGGTGCAAGTAGATAAATAGGGACCGCTTACCAGCGGGAAGGTAAACGGCGTTTCCGTGTGCGGCTCTGGCTCGCCAGAGCAGCGATGTCACGCTGGCCACGTGACCCGGAAGTGTCTCCGGACAGCGCTGGCCCCTGGCCTCTTAAGTGAGATGGGCGCACAACCCCAGAGTCTGTCAAGACTGGCCCGTACGGGCAGGGGTACCTTTACCTTTACCTTTAACCAGTGTTGCCAATATTCCTTAACTAGATTACATTCCTACCACATGTGTGAATATAGTCCTTTTTCCTGACCACAATGCCAGCATTTGGGACTAGACCCTTTCACTATATACGCCAGGTAATTTCTGGATTATTTCAAATAAACATAGAAGTTAATAGGGATTTGTTATTTTCGGGAATACTCAGATATAACAAAGTAAAAAGTAATAAGCAAGAGTTGTAGAAGATTATGATTCTAGCTGGAATGGCAGTTATTGCTCTGGGATGGAAAGAAAAGGCCAATTGGAATATGGAAAAATGGAATGATTATGTTTTTGAATACATACAATCAGAAATATTTGCACAAATAGCGGCAGACGATAGATGGGAAAATAAATGCCAAAGAATCACAAATAAATGGGCATTTTATAGGATCTGGATAGAAAGGGGGGAAGCCAACCCTAACATACAAGCTTGAATGAACAGATTGTGTAAATGGATAAAGATATGAAGGAGGAAGGCCTGACCTGATTTTGAATTGATTGTTTTATGTAAGCCTTTTTTCAGAAACTTTATATATTAATGTTATGCAGTTATGCATTGTAGTATGAATGAATGTTGTTTTGTAGCATACACACCCAATCACACACAACCTGGGCAACACGAGACCAGGATCCAGCCTTGAATGGGTGGCGTGTGAATCCTGATTGTGCTTGGATGTTGTACTAGCCCTGCTTGGCCTCCCCATTCTTCCAGACCCCCATCATTGCTCCCAGTGTGTCTCAGTGGTATGGTTGAGGTCCCAGCTGTCCCTATCTCCATCACCACTAACAAATGCAAACTTCTCCCATTCCATCACTACCACTTACCCGCCTGCTGTCACTGCATTGTGAGTTTTTCTTGTGTTGCAAACCACCTGTAAGAGTAGTTGATTCCAGACTGTCATTATCTCCGGATAGGATTCAATTAAAGGTAAAAGTAAAGGGACCCCTGACCATTAGGTCCAGTCGTGACCGACTCTGGGGTTGTGGCTCTCATCTCGCTTTATTGTCCAAGGGAGCCGGCGTTTGTTCGCAGACAGCTTCCGGGTCATGTGGCCAGCATGACTAAGCCACTTCTGGTGAACCAGAGCAGCGCACGGAAATGCCGTTTACCTTCCCGCCAGAGCAGTACCTATTTATCTACTTGCACTTTGATGTGCTTTTGAACTGCTAGGTTGGCAGGAGCAGGGACCGAACAACGGGAGCTCACCCCATCGTGGGGATTCGAACTGCCAACCTTCTAATCGGCAAGTCCTAGGCTCTGTGGTTTAACCCACAGCACCACCCGCATCCCTTGGGATTCAATTACATGCTGGCAAATTCAGGTTGTGCAATTATAGTTGATTTTGCCCAAACACAAAGTGGGATAACACTTGCTTGGCTGTAACCCATGGCAGGCTTCGGTCTTACAGATTTCAGCAACCCGCTGTGCATGGTCGAAATTTGGTACTTCTTGACTTCCGTTCTGCTCCATTCATTATATTATAGTTGTGAAGCCCTGCACTGCCCTCTAGTGTCAGCTCCCAGTGTGGCAGACCCGGTCGCACGGCCCAGAAACTGCCTCTGATGCAACATCGTCTAACCTCCCCACCAACCAATCAAAATGAACGCTCATTTGATAGCTACTGCCAGCTACTTGCCCTGAAAGCAAGTCAGGGAAGCACTCAATGTTTACCAAAAAGTAGCCAATAAATACTTAAAATACTGTATGTGAATATTTTGTTGGAAGCCGCCCAGAGTGCCTGGGGAAGCCCAGCCAGATGGGTGGGATATAAATAATAAATTATATTATTATAATTATAAAATCAGTGCCATTTTTCTTGGAAAAGAGGTGCCAGAACTCACCACGGGCACCTCCCTTGTTCTCTTATAATGGCAATGATGAACACCTGAGAGGTGCCAGAACTGAATGCTGGTGAGTTTGGGCTGGAAAATCAGCCCTGCTCTTAGCAAGCCAATCATCAAAAAAAGCAGGGGAAGGGGAAGGGGAGGGAGGTAGGGAGAGAAAGAGAGAGAGATGGACACTGTAATTCAAAGAGATTATAGCATAGAGCCTTTTTCACACATACACACTCTGCAAGTAAAATATTGTGGTTCGAGGACCCGACCCCCGCGAAGTAAAATGAAGACACAGGGACACGTGATATAAGGTTAATGGGCTAGAAAAGGCCACAACTTTATTGATTACAGCAATGAAAAGGTATTGGCTTAGGCATTGGATCGCGAAACAAGTGGGTTTATTCACCAGGGGTTCATCACCTTTTGATGCTAATCCAACTATAGGCTCACCCCTGATGTCACCGAGGGTCGTGCCATGGCCTCCCGCCAAGCAGGCTTCGGACGGAATACACGACTGCCAGATTCCTTTAACGGAATACCCCTAGAAATTGAAGGCATAGGCGATGGCCACACCTAGCACTTCGACACACCACAACACATAATTCCAATGCCTAACCTACCCACCAATACCACCAAAAAGTTGTGACGATTGCTACGAGGTAGGCGAAAAAACCAAAAAGCCTAATGCCAAATGGAAAAACTCCTACCAGGCCCCCCGGGCAACCGGGGCGACCAACCTAAGCTCCATAGCAAGGCCAATGACCTAAGCCCTAACTCAAAGGGAGTGGAGGGTGGGTGACTCGCCCAGGACGACAAAGAGAAATGAGGCCGGGGGGGAGGCTGGCACTGCAGCATAAAGGCTGCTGGACACGCCCCCCATGGCACCTGGTTGGACAGCCACGGGGGGGGGGCGTGAGTGCCAGCCAGGTGAGCTGGAGGCAGGGGGCAACGCCCCCTGCTAGGAGCGGTGCTCGGGCTCCCATCCACAACCACTCCCCTCTCTTTCAGGGAGGAGAGTCTTTACAAAACAATTGCAATGGCAGCCACAGAGGTGGAGCTGGTGTTTGGCCATAATAATAATAATAATAATAATAATAATAATAATAATAATTTATTTATATCCTGCCCATCTGGCTGGGTTCCCCCAGCCACTCTGGGCGACTTCCAACAAAATATTAAAATACAGTAGTCCATCAAACATTAAAAGCTTCCCTAAACAGGGCTGCCTTCAGATGTCTTCTAAAAGTCTGGTAGGTGTTGTTCTCTTTGACATCTGGTGGGTGGGCGTTCCACAGGGCGGGCGCCACTGCCAAGAAGGCCCTCTGCCTGGTTCCCTGTAACCACACTTCTCGCAGTGAGGGACCCGTCAGAAGGCCTTCGGTGCTGGACCTCAGTGTCCGGGTCGAACAATGGAGGTGGAGACGCTCCTTCAGGTATACTGGACCAAGGCCATTTAGGGCTTTAAAGGTTAGCACCAACACTTTGAATTGTGCGTGGAAATGTACATGTGTCCATTTGCCCAATGTCTGAGGGTAGCTGCTCCGAATTATTGAAGAAGTGGTTTCATAGGCACTATGATCAGTAAACTATTCAAGCCCTGTTCGCATCTGTAAACACACATTTAGATGCAAGTATTTTATGAACATGTAAATAGAGGTGACCCAATTGGGAGAAAGAGGATATAAAAAGGATTCTTTTTTTATTACCCGTGAATCCCTTATATATTTGCAAATGCTCTTCCCTTCCCCAGTCTCATAAGCTGGCAACGGATGTCTCCTCCTGTCTTCCTTTGTACATATTTCTTCCAACATATTCCTTCCCCCATTTTTATGAACATGGAATAAAACTCCTTGGGGACTCTTAGCAGTGAAATCAGATTTGGGGATAGCAATAAGGACGTTATCCTGGAGATTAATTCCTTCCTCCTTTGCCATCCCTAAACACAAAACACCCAGGAGCACGGTATAAATAGAGCTGTTGTCGACAAGTTGGAAAGAAATATAAAATAAAGCTTCCATCACTCTTCAGTATTTCTTTTCTCTTTCCCTTCTGAGGCGCAATGTCTGTAGCAGAATCTGCCAGCAGAAAATCCTTGTGGAATAGGGCTTGGTAGCATCCTCCTTCTTCTTCTTTGAGATAGTCATGAGACTTGTGGTACCAAGTGACAGGTGAACCTGGCCTTTGTCTTTGGCTATTTTGTGGCTTCATTGCCCCCGACAATCTCGAGGAATCTCAGGGATGGAGGAAGATGAAGGTCTAAGCCGCCTGCCCATAAGGCACAAAGAAGACACCGAAGAGTCAGAAAATAAATGTTGTACATTGCATTTCAGAATCCTTCCCTCAATTGTCCCCACGTTTTGTCAGCTAGGCACATGACCACCTGGGCTTAGCTTTCACTCTGCACTTTCCAGGTAGAGATCCATTCCTTAAAGCAGAGCTTTCCAAACTTTTCATGCTGGTGACACACTTTTTAGACGTGCATCATTTCGCGACACAGTAGTTCAGGGTTACAATCAAACCAGATGTTAAACTAACCCCTTTCCAGCCCCTGGAGGAGCACACTGTAGCCGGCACACTAACATGTCATGACACACAGTTTGGAAAGCTCTGCTTTAAAGCTCTCTGTCCCAGCATGTTTTTTATTGGCCCAGAGTTCCCCGCTGCTCTTTAGTGCTCAGTGGCAGGTTTTCACGGAGAAAGAGTTCCAGAGCCAAAAGGGAGACGGGGAGGTGCTTGTACACAGGGATTTAAAGTGTGGACTGTGTTAAGTTGTGGGTGAACATATCAGACGACACAGTGATTCTTCAAACAGCTCCTGCTTATTCAGAGGCCAGAACAGAACTGAACTGAAGGGTTCAGTCAGCCTGCTTATATAGAGCTCCAGTACAATGTAACTGTAACAATTTTCTAAAACTATCCAATCACTGAACATCACTTTCAATCCCTTATTTGCATAACTATCTACAGTATCCCCCTCCTGGTCCAGGGTGAGAACTTCAGTACATAACAGACTGCACCTGGAAAGAGCAAAGGAAACTTAAGTGTGGATAAGCCCTAAGACTAACAACAACAACAACAACAACAACAACAACAACAACAACAACAACAACAACAACAATTCAATTGATATACAGTGGAACCTCGGTTTTCGAGCGTCTCAGAAGCCGAACATTTCAGAAGCTGAACACCGAAAACCCGGAAGTAATTGCTTCCGTTTTCAAATGTGCCCCGGAAGTCGAACGGCTTCCGCGACGTGTTTTTAAATTTTCCTCAATGGATTTCACCAACCGCCCATTGCTCCTCGGTTTTCAAATGTTTCAGAAGTCAGACGGTCTTCCAGAACAGATTATGTTCGAAAACCAAGGTTCCACTGTACCACCCTTTATCAAAAGATCTCAGGGGGGTGTAGAACATTAGAAACACATTGCAAAACATCAATGATAAAAACATAATAAAGGCATAGTGAAAAACATACTGACAATGTTCACCTTGCACCATGCTTGTTATCTTTTAGGCACTTGACAATCTCCATCTTATTATTTCATTGTATTAATGGTATTTGAGATCCTATCAATGACTTATAGCTACTGATCTATTTCTGGGTGTTGCTTTTTCTAATATATTGTGGTACTGTTGATATTGTATTTTATAGGATTGAGTTGTTTTTGATATTGTTGTAAGCTGCCTTGAAGCCACTTGTAAGGTGGGATATAAATTTGGTAGAAATAGAGATTTAAAGTTTTATTCCCTGAACAGTAAAATTCTATCTATCTATCTATCTATCTATCTATCTATCTATCTATCTATCATCTACCGATCTATCTATCTATCTCTATCTCTATATCTATCTATATCTATATCTATATCTATATCTATCTATCTATCATCTATCTATCTATCTCTCTATCTATCTATCATCTATCTATATCTATCTTCTATCTATCTAACTATCTATCATCTATCTATCTATCTATCTATCTATCTATCTATCATCTATCTATCTATCTATCTATCTATCTATCATCAATCTATCTCTATCTATCTATCTATCTATCTATCTACCTATCTATCTATCATCTATCTATCTATCTATCATCTATCTGTATCTATCTAGAGATAGATAGACAGACAGACAAACAAATGATAGATGATAGATGATAGATAGATAGATAGATAGATAGATAGATAGATAGATGATAGATAGATAGATAGATAGATGATAGATAGATAGAGATGATAGATAGATAGATAGATAGATAGATAGATAGATAGATGATAGAAAGAATTTTACTGTAAAATATCTCTTGTATAATTACTGGTATAAAAAAACACAAATGAATCAAATTATTCATCTATGTTGCCTAAGCTGAATTGAAAATAGATTCTGACAACTTTTGGTTCAACTTTTCAAAATGTGCAAGGCCAATAGCCAGCCATGAAAGAAATCTCCATAGTGGTTGGGTATTATTTTTTCATGCTCATGCCAAGGCTGAAATTCATCCCTGGTGCATTGACATAAGTACATGCAAAGCTTCGCTGTGTGCATTAATTGCATACTCAATTAGCTCAGAGCAGGAGGTGAATAATGAAGGATGGCTGAGACATGATCAAATGCAATGGTCTTATTTTTCAAGCACTTAATTTCTCCATTGTGTTACTGTAATGTTAATCAAAGCCCAGTTTCGAAAAACTACCGCCATTTTTCCATTCTACCACCTCTTCAGTAAATGGGAGCCATGAGTAGCCATCGGCTGGTTTTGACAAACTTACACCTGGAGCAGGGGCGGAGGAAGGGGTGTGCGGTGGGAGCAGGTCGCCCCAGGTGGCTTCGCTGAGGGGGGTGACATTTGGCACGATGCCCGCCCGTGACTCCCAAGCCTACCCCAAGCTGTCGGGGGAAGGGGAAAGCTGTGCCTCTTTGCCGGCGACATCATTCCCCCTTCCCTCTTCATTTTGACAGCTTGGGGGAGGCTTGGGAGTTGCAGGCGGGTGGTGCGCCAAATGTGTGCCATCGGCGGCTCGCTCCGCCCCTGGCCTCGGTCCTGTATACCCGAAGGAGCATCTCCACCCCCATCATTCTGCCTGGACACTGAGGTCCAGCTCCGAGGGCCTTCTGGCGGTTCCCTCACTGCGAGAAGTGAGGTTACAGGGAACCAGGCAGAGGGCCTTCTTGATGGTGGCGCCCGCCCTCTGGAACGCCCTCCCTTCAGATGTGAAGGAAATAAGCAGCTATCTTATTTTTAAAAGACATCTGAAGGCAGCCCTGTTTAGGGAAGTTTTTAATATTTAATGCTGTATTGTTTTTAACACTTGATTGGGAGCTGCCCATAGTGGCTGGGGAAACTCAGCCAGATGGACGGGGTATAAATATATTATTATTATTATTATTATTATTATTATTATTATTATTATTATTATGCACACCACTCCGTACACCCGAGCGGCTATCCGGCACCTGGGAGGGCATCCTCCACACCCCACACCCCTCAGGAGCACTCCTGATCTGGAGTCTGCAGACAGCTGGTATCTTGGCTATCTCTTAGTGCAGTCTGAGGTCACTGAACCTAAGCTTCCATAGTTGCTGCCCTCCATCAACCACCATTGACAAGCTTGACGTCAATAGCGGCAGATACAGTCCATGCTTAAGATAATTTATTCTCTTGTCGGTTACGCGGTTTTAAATGTGCATTTTATATTTGATTTCCTTTAGTAATGGTTTCCTTTGATTTTTTTAAAAAAATAATAATTATGTAAGTTGTGTGCTTTTGTTTTTCAGTTTGACCCTTTTACCTGGTTTTGTGCATGTTGTGGCATTTTTATTCATTGTGACTTGCTGTTATTTTTATTGCTAAATAGTCTGGTAATTATGTATTTGTAAATGTTAGGAGTAAATTTCTGTTCAATTGTTGTTTGCTGATTTTTAATTTCATTGTGTGCCATTATATCCTAATGGATTATTGAGTGTTTATTTGAAATAAGTTGTTTATTTTAAAGTTATGTTTTCATTATTATTATTATTTTTGCATTGATTCAGATTGTTATACGGTGTGTGTTTCTTCAGCTTGTAAACCGCCATGTGCGTAGTAATATCAAACGGTGGCATGCAAATTAAAAGTGAAATGAAATGAAATGTTTAAGATTCTTCTTTGGTTAACTTTGCTGCACCCAGTGCTCATTCTGTACTTGACCTTCTTTGTAATGTTTTATTTTGAAATCTTTTAAGTTTCAGTTTTCTGTTACAGTGGTGCCTCGCAAGACGAAAAGAATCCGTTCCGCGAGTCTTTTCGTCTAGCGGTTTTTTCGTCTTGCGAAGCAAGCCCATTGACGGCTTAGCGGATTAGCACTATTAGCGGCTTAGCGGATTAGCGCTATTAGCGGCTTAGCGGCTTAGTGGATCAGCTGATAAGCAGCTTAGCGGCTTAGAAAAAGGGGGGAGGGGAAAAAACCCGCAGGAACTCGCAAGACATTTTTGTCTTGCGAAGCAAGCCCATAGGGAAATTCGTTTTGCGAAGTGCCTCCAAAACGGAAAAGCCTTTCGTCTAGCGGGTTTTCCGTCTTGCGAGGCGTTCATCTTGCGGGACACCACTGTAATTACATTGCTTTCAATGTATACTGTGCTTTTCACTCTATAAGATGCACCAGACCACAAGACGCACCTAGTTTTGGAGGAGGAAAACAAAAAACAAAAATTCTGAATCTCAAAAGCCAGAACAGCAAGAGGGATCGCTGCGCAGTGAAAGCAGCAATCCCTCTTGCTGTTCTAGCTTCTGGGATAGCTGTGCAGCCTGCATTTGCTCCATAAGACGCACACACATTCCCCCTTACTTTTTAGAAGGGAAAAAGTGAGTCTTATAGAGCAAAAAATATGGTACTTTATATTTGAATTTCTTCAGTAATGTTGTATTCTGGATTGTTTTATTTGATGTTTAAATGTGTTCTAAGCCACTTTGAGATTTTCCCCCCTTTAAAATATATAGTGGTATTGAAATGAAAGGAAATGAATAATAATAATCAGTGCTTTTCTTCTGGGGGATATGCACACCCCTGAACATTTTGTAAATCTAAGTTTGGCCTCATTGAGGGACAGTATTTCAATATGAGTAGGAAAATGAGAGTACCCCTAAACATTTTTTTAAGAAAAAAAGCACTGATAATAATAATAATTCAGTAGCGTAATTATGAACTCAGCATTGATAGCAGCTGGGCACATAAAGTCACAGACAGTAGACATCAGAGAGTTTATTTTGCACCAACAAATGCAAAGCTGCAATTGACAATGTTTTATATGTAACAAACAGTGCTGTTTTTTCTAGAAAAATTGGTGCCAGAACTCACCATGAACGCCTCCCTTGTTATCTTATAATGGCAATAGCCCCCCCCCCGAGAGGTGCTGGAACTGAGTTCCAGAGAGTTCCAGCTGGGGAAAAACCCCTGGTAACAAATAACTACCGTAATTTTTGCTCTATAAGACTCACTTTTTCCCTTCAAAAAAGTAAGGGGAAATGTGTGTGCGTCTTATGGAGAGAATGCAGGCTGCACAGCTATCCCAGAAGCCAGAACAGCAAGAGGGGTCGCTGCTTTCGCTGCGCAGCGATCCCTCTTGTTGTTCTGGCTTCTGAGATTCAGAATATATTTTTTTCTTGTTTTCCTCCTCCGAAAACTAGGTGCGTCTTATGGTCTGGTGCGTCTTATAGAGCAAAAAATACGGTACATGTGGGACATGCAATACTGACAGATATCAATTCTCACCAAACACAATGAGGGCTATTCCAGCACTCTCTCTTAATATTAATTAGAGAGACATTTTAGGGAACTTTCTCCTTGTATTTTGTTCTCTTTTTTTCCTCTTCTTTTCAAACAACATCATTCTCTTGAGATCCCAGAGCTTAATTAATTGAGCTGAATAGTCAGTCTGTGAATCCAGAAAGCCACAATGGAGTTTGCAGGAAGAATAATCAAATAAAATAGAATTGGCCATTCCTGTTCTTTTTCTTTTCTTAAGCCAACATTACTTAGTTTTAATTGTTCAGTATGGTGGCTGCCAGCTTTCTTTGCACTATTTCTTTTTTTTCACAAGGGAAATGAAGATAAGGGGATATTTGTCAACAATAAGCAGAGTAATTCTGGTGGGAAGCAAAGCTCGGAATTGATTAAGACGTGGGTGTAAGATAGAAGTTTATCAATAAATTGCAGCAGCTCCTGCATTCGCCGAAAGCTAGAAATAATCAGCTTTAACTACCACTAAAGGCTAAAACAAGCGGATGATGATTTAAAAGGGAAAAGGAAACCTCTTGCATCAAAACGTGTTACTAAAGCTGCTTGGATGTTTTTACCTGAGAGGGAAACCCTCTTTGTTTGGTATAGATGTGTATCTAGTCTCAGGAATTTCCACATGAAAATGTGTCAAGTCTTGCTTGTCTCTAGCATGTGGCCAGAGGAGCCGATACACACCAGTATTCCTGTTCGAAATATATGGTGCTGTGTTCCACAGAGACTCCTCCGATTCAAGCAAGCATGTTCCCTACAGCATCCTACATCACATCAAAAGCTTTCTTCTCAGGAAATCAGTGAGTCATTGCAAGCAAAGTTTCTCTGTGCCTGTTTTGTTCTAAAATAGCTTATGAAGGGTTTGGAAAGCCTTTGAACAATAGTTCCTCCACCACCACCACTTCCCCACACACAGCGTTTTTGTGTTTTGCTAAAAAAAATGAAAAGAAAAGAAAAGAAAAGAAAGTGGCTTAGGATTTGCTCACCTTGGTCGAGACCTCCTCAATGGGCAGAAAAAAGTCCTTAAACAGCCTCGGTCCTATATACCTGAAGGAGCGGCTAGGAGAGGCTATTCTAGTATTTTACCGTAGAAGTGGGAGCTTCAGTACACACAACAAAGCTCAACCAACCCACAAGAGTTGTCCCATTTACTTCAGTGGCAGTGGAAATTCTTGTGTGCACACCTTTGCATTCCTAGAGTTGGCCTTGTTCCTGAAGGGAATGCGGAAAATGATCCATGTAGGGGCCTGACAACAGAGCCAGGATACAGAAATATAGAAAACAGGAGGGATTCTGAGGCATCATACCCTTTGTTTCACAATGTCTTATGCTTCCACTATAAACACTCAACTCAATCACCTGTGTATTAAATACATAGATCACTTCCCTTCCCTCACATGCTATTTCTTCTTTTACATATGGCAAATTTCCTTTAGGAAGAAAAAGGAGATACCCCTGCTCCCTCCATAAATCATTTTGTTTTTCTTCAGAATGTCACTGCCAAGAGAGGGAGAGAGAGAGAGAGAGAGAGAGAGAGAGAGAGAGATCTAATCTCCCCATGATGCTATAATGGGTACCAGTTCAACATTTGTGACCACTTGTCTAAAGCAGGGGCAACAAACATCATGCCATCCAGATTGTGTGGGACTACAACTTCCATAATCCCCACCCAATATGACCAATGATCAAGGATGATGGGAGCTGTAGTCACCAACAAGTATCTGAAGGACATCACATAGGCTGCCTCTGATCTAAGGTAGCTTCAAGCCATTCTATGCTAACTGCGACTTCAATACAGTGGTACCTCAGGTTACAAACATTTTGGGTTACAAACGCTTCAGGTTACAGACTCCGCTAACCTGGAAGTAGTACCTTGGGTTAAGAACTTTACCTCAGGATGAGAACAGAAATCACACGGCGGCACAGCAGCAGCAGGAGGCCCCATTAGCTAAAGTGGTACCTCAGGTTAAGAACAGTTACAGGTTAAGAACGGACCTCCGGAATGAATTAAGTTCTTAACCAGAGGTACCACTGTATAGCATCCCATGTGTTGGAGCTTTCCAGTCAAGATTTAGAAAGGTGCTGTGCCTGTCATCCTTCAGGTGTCTTCAATTGTCCAAGTTTTACTTCTGTAGGTACTAAGACAGCTGCACTAAGACAGCTGCCAGCATCCCTTGCATTGCCCCAGAATAATTCATTCTCTCATTCTCCCTCCCTCCCTCCCTCTCTCTCTCTCTCTCTCTCTCTCTCTCTCTCTCTCTCTCTCTCTCACACACACACACACACACACACACACAATATTAGGAGTGAGGTTGTCGAAGCCTTCTTTTTTCCATTAACCTCTTTCTCATACCTAGATCTACTTCCTTCCTTTCTTTCTTTCTTTCTTTCTTTCTTTCTTTCTTTCTTTCTTTCTTTCTTTCTTATCACTGCTGTCAAAATGCCCTCTGTAAGTGTGTCTTCCTTTTACATTATGCTGCAAACCATCACAGCAGAACGTGCTCAAGGAAAACAGGCATATCCTGTCTTCCACTGCAATTTATGATCAATCCTAGCATGGTCATGCAAGCAACTTGGCATAGGAAAATGCATAGCAACAGCATCTTAGATACCCAACAAGATGTTTTGCTTTATAATGGATCTCCACAATTAGCATTTCTTGGGGGAAGTTCATCCTCTGTGCGTTTCTCACATAATTTTGAAGCACATTTGCTACTGATGAAACATCCATACCCTTCTTTGAGCATTATATGGACTGTTTTATAGAACAAATGAAGACTTTTTAAAAAACAACAACAACACCATGCTTTAAATGGAGCATTAGAGACATCTCTTGTGACTTTTTTTTAAATGAAAGGGATTATATTTGCCAATTTACTGGTTTCTTTTGCTAGTTTCTGATGTAACAGTCAGTACTTTGATGGGTTGCATGTGACTGAACTAACACAAAACTCTTGTATATTAGCTGGGGTTGAAGAGTGGGGGGAAATCACATGAAATTGACTCATCATCACGTGAAACTGATCAATTGCTTAGATGGAGTTTATCAGCTCCAAGGCAGCTCTTTAAATCTGAAGCTCCCAAGTTGCTACTCTCATTAAATGTTAATGTTTCTTCCTACTTGCTAATTTCTACATCACAATGGCTTTACAATGTATCTGTACAATTAAACAACTGTTGGGACTGATCGTTTAAAATTAGAGAATGGTCTAAAGGCAAATGGCACTGTTCTGTTGGCAAAGTTAAGCATGCCTGTGCCAGATAGCCTCCTATGTGAACCGCAACAAGATTGTGTGTGTGTGTGTGTGTGTTCTTTATTGAAAAACAAAATTGCAACAAAATTGCAAGTGCACAGAATAAGTTAAGACAACACACAAAAAAGAAGAAACAATATATAGTACCTATGTGGGGGGGGGGAGAGAAGAAAAGAAGTTATTGTGTACATTACAAAAAAGGGGGAAATAGTTATATTTTTAAACCAGACCTTAACCTAATAAAGTATTTATTAAAGATGAATTCCAAATATAGTTAAATTTGTCCATGATAAGTCTACATTTGTACACAACTTGTCTATGTGTACTGAGTACATATCTTCAATCCAATTGTTAGAAGGAGTCACATTTTTTATTTTTCATCAATACCACAATTGTGTAACACAATTAGATTTTGGGGGGAGAGGAGTGTGTGATAGATAATTGACAGTTGCATGAGATGCCCTTTACAATTTCTCCCCTTCCCACCATCTTTCGGGAGGGTTTCATTTCTCACCCACATAACAAATGCGTGACTAGCTATAGATATGGATATATTTTGACATTTGCAGGCAGCCCAGCACAAATTAAAACAATGGGCCAAAATATGTTACTTTTGACCAAGGCTAAATTACGTGTAGTTTTCTTTTCCAGAACATGGTGGGTATATAAATGCTGCACTTGGCCTTTGTATGCAGGCTTCAGTTTATTTGTTTTTGTCCATGCTTTGGTGGGTATCTATTCTGTTTCATTTGCGATGTCTCCTGCTTTTACTGCCAGTGTCATTCACGAAGGGCTGACAGAATGCACGCAAGTGGTTATTACTGAGGACAAGGGAAGTGCTATGCACTATGAATAAACAAGAGATTGAGAAGAAAAAGCATAGGGGAGCAAGAGGGACTTCCATGATGAGATAATCCTCATCATCACAGATATATGAGCATGAGGGAAGCAAACATTGGGGGGGGGGGTATTCTGTGCCAAAACATCAGGAACCCCAAACAATACATGGACTTTATCATTCGACAGACCACAACAATATACTTGCCATGTGATCTGTAAGGAAACAGTAATCTAACAATATCATTACTTTGTACAGTTGGAAAATAATCCACTTATTCATTACAATGGCCATCCTGTAATTTATGAAAGAATCATATGAGTAATGATGGCACATGTCTTATATCTTGATTATTTTTTTCCTGGGTGGGGGTGGGAGGGGATTGTAACACATAAAACATTGCACTGTGTATTTTTAAGCATGATCATAGAATGCATATTTGTATAAGACCTATACAGTGGTGCCTCGCAAGACAAAAAGAATCCGTTCCGCGAGTCTCTTCGTCTAGCGGTTTTTTCGTCTTGCAAAGCAAGCCCATTAGCGGCTTAGCGGATTAGCGCTATTAGCGGCTTAGCGGCTTTTAGCGGCTTAGCGGATAAGCGGATAAGCGGCTTAGCGGCTTAGAAAAAGGGGGGGAAAGGGGGGGAAAGTCGGAAAAACTCACAAGACATTTTCGTCTTGCGAAGCAAGCCCATAGGGAAATTCATCTTGCGAAGCACCTCCAAAACGGAAAACCCTTTCTTCTAGCGGGTTTTTCGTATTGCGAGGCATTCGTCTTGCGGGGCACCACTGTACTTGTCAATGTCCCAGTTCATGGAATTGCACTTAGGGAGAGCAAAGTTAACTTCAAACCCAACTGCAAAATAACATGTAAAGAAGGAAGGAGAAAGCGGTAATTCCTCAAAATTCAGAAACATGTTGGAGTTATTTTTTCTTATATTTGCACTTCATCTACTACAGTGGTACCTTGGGTTACAAACACCTCGGGTTACAGACTTGGGTTAAGAACTTTACCTCAGGATGAGAACAGAAATTGCGCACTGGTGGTGCGGTGGTAGTGGGAGGCCCCATTAGCTAAAGTGGTAAAGGTAAAGGTACCCCTGACCATTAGGTCCAGTCACGGACAACTGTGGGGTTGCACGCTCATCTCGCTCTATAGGCCGAGGGAGCCGGCTTTTGTCCGCAGACAGCTTCCGGGTCATGTGTCCAGCATGACCAAGCCGCTTCTGGCGAATGAGAGCAGCGCATGGAAACACCGTTTACCTTCCCGCCGGAGCAGTACCTATTTATCTACTTGCACTTTGACGTGCTTTTGAACTGCTAGGTGGGCAGGAGCAGGGACTGAACAACGGGAGCTCACCCCATTGCAGGGATTTGAACTGCCAACCTTCTGATCAGCAAGCCCTAGGCTCAGTGGTTTAGACCACAGTGCCACCCGCATTCAGCTAAAGTGGTACCTCAGGTTAAGAATGGTTTCATACATACGGTTTCAAATTAAGTTCGTAACCAGACGTACCACTGTACTAGAGTATGTTGTTGTTTTCCCCCCTTTTCTGCTCGGTACCCAGATTTGGTATTGGAAATATGTGAATCACCTGTGATGAACATCTGTTCATGAATACAGAGAATTCTATCAGACCTGAAATAGCAGCCAGCATTGCTTCAACAAGGGCGGGTGCATGATGAACAACAGAAGGACTTCCCCAGAGTGTATCAAGGTGAGTTGAGGATGCTTGAGGTAGCTGGAGAAATGCTTTGTTTCAGGAATGGTGGGTGAGGGAAGACTAACTGAGGTTCCATTCCATAGTTCACTTAATGTGCTCCACATTACCCAGTCCTAGCAGAAGATATTTTGCTGCTTGGGGCAAAGGACGGAATGCTGCCTATTTACCCCATTCTACATATAACAATTTCCCAGTAGTGATGTATGGAAGTGAGAGCTGGACCATAAAGAAGGCTGATTGCCGAAGAATTGATGTTTTTGAATTATGGTGCTGGAGGAGACTCTTGAGAGTCCCATGGACTGCAAGAAGAGCAAACCTATCCATTATTAAGGAAATCAGCCCTGAGTGCTCACTGGAAGGACAGATCCTGAAGCTGAGGCTCCAATACTGTGGCCACCTCGTGAGAAGAGAAGACTCCCTGGAAAAGACCCTGATGTTGGGAAAGATGGAGGGCACAAGGAGAAGGGGACGACAGAGGACAAGATGGTTGGACAGTGTACTCAAAGCAACAACATGAGTCTGACCAAACTGCGGGAGGCAGTGGAAGACAGGAGTGTCCGGCGTGCTCTGGTCCAGGGGGTCACGAAGAGTCAGACACAACTAAACGACAAAACAACAACAACATATAGCAAATGACCAGAGTGGTGCATTGAGTCTTACTTCAACACTGGTGATGGGGCAGCATCCTGAAGACAGCGGACTAGGTTAGAGGGCATAGGGAAGGCCTCCCCTTTAGACAGATACCATATTGTCTGACCAGGCGGTGACAGCCCCAGCCCCCAGGGATCATAAGGAAGGAATAAAGACTCTGACAACGTTATATGGAATTAAAATTAGGCCACAACTTTATTAAACTTCTGAATGTAGGAAGACCTAGGCTTAGGACTTGGGCGTGTATCCCTCCCAGCCCCCCAGCCTGGGGGAACTGGGGCTCATCAGGGTAAATGGGATATGGGGTGCTCTGTGAGACATAAGTGTAGCAGGCAGCCAAGCCCATATCCCCACACGCAGGGTAGTTCACTGTCAATCTTTCCATGTATGGCCAGTGACACCCATATACATAACCCCTTTAAGAGGGGGACTCTGGAATCGCCGCTGCAGGGGGGTGAGTCACCACTTCACACACACCCACACACCCCATATAGGGAAGAAAAGACTAAAGGATTCCACCCAAGGCCATAAACGCCAAAGTTGTGACGAATTGCTATGGGGGACACAAAACGTGCCAATGCAGGAAGATTTCTTCCCGGTCCTTCAACAGCAACCAGTCAAAGCGCCAGCTAAATAGGAAGAAAAAGTTAATCTGCAAACAAGAAACATTAAACAAAGGGAGGGTAGGGAGGGTATTGCCTGGCTATTATCGGCTCCACCCCCTATTTATAAATGGGGCTGGCCCCGCCTCCCAGTGAGAAACTTGATTACTGAGGATGAATGTGTACCTCCAAAAATTAACACTGAGAGACAAGCCAGTCCCTGTTTGCCAGTAAGCTCCCTGGGAAATGTAGAACCATGTGCGATCCCACAAAGGGCACCCACAATGTAAAGTGTGAGGGCTCATTTCACACACATGTGTGTGTAAAATTAGGATCTTTACACAGCTGCAATAGAGTGTCCTGGCAGATTCATCTAACACACTCAAGACAGGTGTTAACATGAGGATAGTGTTTCTTGTGTATATATTTATATACATATATATATATACACATACACACACAATCAAAGTATGCACATTTAATGTTGCAGTGGGGAATATCTCAGCAAAATATGCACATCTACTAGGGCAATGGGGAATAGCTGAGCAAATACACACACACACACACACACACACACACACACACACTTCTTTGATTTAGGAGAACTGGCTAAATAATTCTAACCGCAGCTAAATGAACACACTTGTAGCATGCAGGCAAGTGGCAGGCACATGAGGCATACGACTAAGGGTGGGAAGCATGAGTAACTGGAAAGGGAGGTGTAAGGCAATATGGGGGTGGGCTCAGAAAGAAAGACAGGTTCAGCACTGCTTGAAGTGCTATCTCCCACCTTAGGAAGTCATCTCACTCTGCCATCTTACTCATGGTAGGTATGGGGTACAGAGGTACCCCAAAAGGGACGTATTGGATAGAAAACAATAGAAACATCTTAATAGTCTTAAATGATTAAATTCCTGGTACATTGGTATTATATATGTAATCCTTGGATGAAGGGCGGTAGGTTTGTTTGTTTAAGGTAAAGGGACCCCTGACCATTAGGTCCAGTCATGACCGACTCTGGGGTTGTGGCGCTCATCTCGCTTTATTGGCCGAGGGAGCCGGCGTACAGCTTCCGGGTCATATAGCCACTTCTGGCAAACCAGAGCAGTGCACGGAAACACCATTTACCTTCCCACCAGAGTGGTACCTATTTATCTACTTGCACTTTGACATGCTTTTGAACTGCTAGGTTGGCAGGAGCTGGGACTGAGCAACGGGAGCTCACCCCGTCGCGGGGATTTGAACCGCCAACCTTCTGATCGGCAAGTCTAGGCTCTGTGATTTAACCCACAGCACCACCCGCATCCCTTTTAATGGAATAGGATATCCCTATTTTCATCAGAGAAATGTTGGTGGGTATGTAGGTGATGGATTTGGAAGCTAACTGTACCTATTTATCTACTTGCATTTTGACATGCTTTTGAACTGCTAGGTTGGCAGGAGCTGGGACTGAGCAACGGGAGCTCACCCCGTCGCGGGGATTTGAACCGCCAATCTTCTGATTGGCAAGTCCTAGGCTCTGTGGTTTAACCCACAGCGCCACCCGCGTTTGTTTAGTTAGTTAGTTAGTTAGTTAGTTAGTTAGTTAGTTAGTAATATATGTATCTCCCTTGCCCCCCACATTCATCCTTACTCAGTCGCTGCTTCTCAGGGTCCACACAAATCTCCACATGTTGTACAAGCATAGAATAAGTCCTAAACATAATAATAAATGGTTGACTACGTAAAGGTAAAAGGTAACCCTTCTGCAACTGTGGGGTGGGGAACTGTTTTTCTTTAGCTTTTTTCTTCTTTTTTTAAGAAAAAGCAGAAATCGGATTTTGTTTTTATACATATCCATCAGCCTTTACAACAGTGTAATGAGGGTATAAATGTTGTGTCCTTTTTCTCTCCAACAAGTGGCACAATTAATAGTCCTTGATTGTTATTTTGCTGGAGCTATGTTTCTAAAAGGCTCATTATGAAGCATCTGTGTGTTTTTTATAAAACTATTGGGCCTAATTTTGGTCTCAATTACACCAGGGTAGAATTGCAATGGGGTCACCAGGTCACCCTGGGGAAGAAAAAACACACAATCAAAAGTAAATGAGAGGGGAATCAAGATAATTGAATACAAAGTGGAGCTGTTAATGGCTATTTGTGTTGAAGCATCTGTGTGGTTGGAATGGGGTAAGTGAGTGAAATCTCAAAACCATACAACTCCGTTACGCAGCAGTCTTTGTGAGGAAGAAGGCAATGTTCCACTACAGCAGATCGCATATTGCCTGTGATACCAGTTTAGATCATTCTATTTTCCTTGGAATATGACACAACACATAATTAAAAGTGTTCCATTAATGTAGATAGATATTGGATGATATCCAGCATTAAATGCATGATCGTGAGAGCCAGTGTGGTGTAGTGGTTAAGAGCAGTAGATTCGTAATCTGGGGAACCGGGTTCGCGTCTCCGCTCCTCCACATGCAGCTGCTGGGTGACCTTGGGCCAGTCACACTTCTTTGAAGTCTCTCAGCCCCACTCACCTCACAGAGTGTTTTGTTGTGGGGGAGGAAGGGAAAGGAGAATGTTAGCCGCTTTGAGACTCCTTAAAGGGAGTGAAAGGCGGGATATCAAATCCAAACTCTTCTTCTTCTTCTTCTTCATCGTGTTTATTTTAAGCAGACATTGGATGGCCATCTGTCATGGATGTTTTACTTGAGATTCCTGAATCACAGGGTGTTGGACTAGATTACCCTTTTTAAACACAGGTTAAGGATGTTTTCATTGTGATTCCTGCATTGCAGGAACTTGGACTAAATGGCTCTTGGCTCTTCCAACACTACAGTTCTATGATTCGAAGAGGAAGAGGAAGAAGAAGAAGAAGAAGAAGAAGAAGAAGAAGCAAAGGGGAGTGCAATTGCAGTTGGGATTCTGGCACATGGAGAGGGGTTAACTCTCTGTGCTACAGTTACATGATGGTTCAACCACTTCATCTTATTGTTGACAGACAAGGCAAGTGAATAGCACCTCTCATCTCCATGCCAACCTAATACTGACAAAGATTTGAGTTTTGTAAATACCAACCTGGGTCAGAAGTAGGCAATGTGGCACCCTCCTGATCTTGTAGGACTCCAGCTCCCATCCACCCTAATCAACACAGCTGAAATATACTCAGAGTCGAGAGTGGATTTCATGCTCTTTATTCAGCTCATAGTGGTGAGGAGGAATGAATGTCCCCTCAAAGTATCTGCTTTATATACATTATTTACACAATGGGCTGCACGTGATTGGCTAATTCTGGAATTCTCCTGTAGGCCAATCAGGTTGTGGATTCACTTCCATCTGGAGCTGGATTGGGTGGCTCCTGCAGACCAATCATACTGCTGCATTGTTCTAGGACCAATCAGACTGCTGCATTCTGAATCCTATTGTTATAGGACCTATTCAACTCAGTACATAACAACAGCCAATGGTGATGAGCGATGACATCCAACCACATTGGAAGACCACCAGCTGAACATCTAGATCAAGGGAAGTAATAGTGCCACTGTAATCTGCTCTGGTCAAACCTCACCTGGAGTACTGTGTCCAGTTCTGGGCACCACAGTTCAAGAAGGACACTGACAAACTGGAACGTGTCCAGAGGAGGGCAACCAAAATGGTCAAAGGCCTGGAAACGATGCCTTATGAGGAACGGCTAAGGGAGCTGGGCATGTTTAGCCTGGAGAAGAGGAGGTTAAGGGGTGATATGATAGCCATGTTCAAATATATAAAAGGATGTCACATAGAGGAGGGAGAAAGGTTGTTTTCTGCTGCTCCAGAGAAGCGGACACGGAGCAATGGTTCCAAACTACAAGAAAGAAGATTCCACCTAAACATTAGGAAGAACTTCCTGACAGTAAGAGCTGTTCGACAGTGGAATTTGCTGCCAAGGAGTGTGGTGGAGTCTCCTTCTTTGGAGGTCTTTAAGCAGAGGCTTGACAGCCATATGTCAGGAGTGCTCTGATGGTGTTTCCTGCTTGGCAGGGGGTTGGACTCGATGGCCCTTGTGGCCTCTTCCAACTCTATGATTCTATGATTCTATGAACTGGTTGCCAGCTCCTTTTCAAAGTGTTCACATCAGTGTTTAAGCCCTAAACAAGACCAAATATCTGGAACACGACCTCCTTCCCTGCAGGCCCTCTTAGATCTCGAAATCAGCAGAGGGAGCCCTCTTGGTGATTCCTCCACTCTCAGAGGCTCGGGTGGTGGTGACTTGGGTGAAGGCATTCTCTGTGGTTGCTGCTAAGCTGTGGAACTCCCTCCCCATAGAAGTGAATCTGGCACCTTCATTATACAGCTGCTGGAGGATACTGAAGCCACATCTTCTTACCCTGGTTTTTGATACTTGAGCAGGGATAGCTCATTTGGTAGAGCATGAGACTTTTAATCTCAGTGTTGTGAGTTCAAGTCCCATGTTGGGCAATTGATCCCTGCATTGCAGGGGATTGGATTAGATGACCCTCACAGTCCCTTCTGACTCTACAATTCTATGACTCTATGTTTTCAGGACCCACCTTACTTTTATGATGGTAAGTTGTCGGGCACGACTAAACGACTAAACAACAACAATGTTGTAACCAGTCCTGAGCATAGCTGTCAACATTTCCCTTTTTTTTAAGGGAAATTCCCTTATTCCGAATAGGATTCCTCACAAGAAAAGGGAAAAGTTGACAGTTATGGTCCTGAGTGGGTAAATAATAATAATAATAATAATAATAATAATAATAATAAATGTTTAGACTAGGCTTTGCTTACATCAAATACATTTGCTCATACTTGCTAGTTCCAGGTCCTTGAATGGGGAAAGATGACTCCCAGTACGTTTCCGAGCACAATTCAAATTGTTGGTGCTGACCTTTAAAGCCTTAAACAGCCTTGGCCCAGTATACCTAAAGGAGCTTCTCCACCCTCATCATTCAGTCCAAACACTGAGGTCCAGCTCCGAGGGCCTTCTGGCGGTTCCCTCACTGTGAGAAGTGAGGTTACAGGGAACCAGGCAGAGGGCCTTCTCGGTAGTGGCGCCCGCTGTGTGGAATACCCTCCCATCAGATGTCAAGGAAATAAACAACTACCTAACTTTTAGAAGACATCTGAAGGCAGAAGAAGAAGAAGAAGAAGAAGAAGAAGAAGAAGAAGAAGAAGAAGAAGAAGAAGAAGCTATGCCCTCAGGGGTCCAGGCCACATGCAATGACTGTAACCAGCACCTTGGTCCTAAACATCTATACTATAAGTAAATTCCACTGAGCAAAATGTGATTTTCTTCCTTGTTTAGGATTACAATCTAGCCCAGTGCTCAGCAAAAATCATGTGACAGCTGTTTACACACACATACACACACACACTGCTATAGATGTCAACACATAGTTCTGAGCTATTTTGTTAAGAACCACAGTATTATTACAAACAAAGTCCCCGGAGATACTATTTGTCAGTAAATCCAGATTAGGGTAATTTCTAAATCCTTTCTCTAATCACAGTGCTCCATCGGGAAGGTGCCATAATGAGTCAATGTTACTTGGGAACAAAGACACTGCTATCAAACCTTACTATCTTTTGTAAATCTAGAGCCATAAACCACAGAATTGCTTGAGTCTATAAGCCATTCTTGTTTTCAGAAACTGGTGGTCTAAAAACGATTTTGCGTGCAAACTTGATATCCAAGGGAGATCGTTTTAGTATTATATTTGCATGGTGCTAATCACCTTCCTATCTTCCAAACAATATACCACACCAGTGCACAGCATTAGCAAAACCCTTATATTCAATTGTTCACAGTTTGAATGCAATAGTCTGTTAAGGTGAGCATGATTTAGATTTGCAAACAATATTTGTAAGCTGGGTTTGGCTGAAAGATGTTGATCACAAAGGAAAGTGTGGTCCACTTCTCTTTTATCAATTACAAGACCCAAGACCCAATATGAAGAGGGAGGTAAACCATCTGTGGCTGTAATGCCAAGGCAGATAAATAGACAGAATTATGCACGAGATCAAGCTGACTTAATATAGGAAGGGCATATGAATACGAACCACAAGACTGGTGTCCTGCTTCTGCCACTGCTGACATGTGGGTCAAAACTCTTTCTTAAAAGAACAGAGTAGTGTCTGCCCAGTTGGTCAGGAATCAAGGCATTTCAGATAACATGGAAGCTGTCCAACAAGAAGTCATAGGAAGCATTTTAGGATGAGTTGTTGCTTCAGCACTAAATTGGCCCCAATTGAGTAGCTTCATAGCTCGACTCTGCTGCCCTGGTCCAGATCTTGTGAAATGTATGGCTTCCTTCTCACAAGAAGAGTCAACATTGTGCTGAAGATGGGTACTGTGCCTCTTGTTTTGGGGGTAAACTGGGAGGTTTTACAGACCAGTCAGAGCACAGTAGTATCTTCTGAGATGGTAGTTTAGGGAGGGCTATCAACACCTGATGATTCACTTTGAATCCTGTTAGTTCCAAGACCAGGAATAGGTTCCTCCTCTTCCTTTGAGGTCCTATCCAGTTCTGGGCTGGTCCTACCAGGAACGATGTGGGACATCACTGCCAGATAATGCCTCTGTATGCAGACATTTTTTTGTCATAAGTGAGGCATGGTAATCCATTGAGTATGAAGGGCTCCTGATCTGGCCAAGTTGCTCTACAAGCACAGGAATCCAGATTTCCTTATGTCCATCTCAGATTCTTCCAGAGATGTTCACTGAATCTGCAAGGCCATACTGAATGGCAAAGCAGTGTGCTTGGGAAGCAATATACAAAATAAGTCTGAGCTTTCCTCTGTCTTTTATGGTTTTCACAGTCTACTCCAGGGGTACCCACTGGGTAGACCTCTCAAAACAATGAGATTACAACTGTTCTGACCTCCTTCATTAAAACCTGTGTGGCTATACCCGAGAGGCCAACTTTATCAACTCCAGCTGAGAAGTGAAATGTATCATTAATCTAATGATGAATGTGAGGAGAGTCTTAACAATTACAATGTCTCACTATTTTCTCCCAGAAAGTGTCAGGTGCCTATAGGGACGGAAAACGCAAGAGTAACAATTATATTCTTTTCTCCTCTCATCTAATGAGTGCCGATACATACAGAGAAGCATTACCTTGGTTAATTAGTTAGACAGCAGTCACTCCTTTATTCCCTATGCTGAAAAAGAGACATGAGGAGAGAGGAAAGCAGGCTAGGTTGTTGCATGAGAAGAGATGTTCCGAATTGCTGGGTGGTCTCTAAACCCCTAGGGAATGCCATCTTTTTTTATAAAGAAAAGAAAAGAAAGGCATATCCAAGAACCTGCTCTATTTAATTAATGTTAAAGTTAAACCAGCTTTTTAGTACATTTTAAGGCCAGATGAGACCTTTTTAAGAGTCTGAGAGTCCAAGTGGCTGAATGACCATGTGAATTTTTTATAGAGTGGTTAGATAATGTTGCAGGCCCTCTCACATTTCCCAGTGCATTTTCCTGTCACTTTCCTTACTGAAAAACAAAACCCACAATTTAAAATACTTAAAGACTATTTAGAACCATCTGAAACACTTTTCAAATGATTCAAACATCTCAAAAGATTCAAAAGCAATCACATACCTCACACTTGCTTGTTTCAAAATTTTCTCCAGTTCACAAAATTTAATGCTGGACAATGTATGTTTCCGGCCAACAGAATAGAGAATATTTTGGAGCTTGGAATCTGTACAATCCAGACTTTTTCAGTTCATTTGAGAATTTAGACAGTGGCATATGGAATGCAGTGCACCCGTAGCAATTAAGAGCTTCACTTATTAAAATTGGAGGAAGCCGTAAAATCTCATGCTATTTTGCCAGGGTGTTGTTTTTTTTTTGTGGAGGAGAGAGCTCATTTGAAACTCCAAGTGGATTTGCTATCAGGACAGTCAGTACAGTGGTACCTCGGGTTACATACGCTTCAGGTTACAGACTCCGCTAACCCAGAAATAGCACCTCGGGTTAAGAACTTTGTTTCAGGATGAGAACAGAAATCGTGCTCGGTGGCATGGCAGCAGCAGGAGGCCCCATTAGCTAAAGTGGTGCTTCAGTTTAAGAACAGTTTCAGGTTAAGTACAGACCTCCGGAACGAATTAAGTACTTAACCCGAGGTACCACTGTACATAATAAGGGCTCATCCACACTTACGTTTTGTGCTGTGATTTCTAGGCACGGGTCCATTCTTCAAAGTGCTGCATCCCAGTGCTTCCGTCTCACAAACGCTTTCCCAGCAAAAAGGCATTCTTTAATGCTGAATTGGAACAAACAGCAATTTTGGTTCCCCATGGATTGTCATTTGCTCCAATTCAGAAGTAAAGAGTGGGTTTTCACCAGTGGTGTGTGGTGAATTTTTTTGGTAGGGGAACAGTTAGGACCAGAGGTGCCAGCTTGTGAGGGCGATGGGGCCCCCTCTGACATCCTGGTGTCACATGTGAGCATCATGCCTCCCTCCCTAAGCCGGGCAGAAGATTCCCATGCTTTGGTAAGGAGGCGCTAGCCTTTAATACTTTAATACTCTAATTTACCAGGAACATTTAGGGGACCAGCCTAGTCCCTCTGATCTGCTGACCACATGCCACTGGTTTTCATGGGGACAGTGCCGGGGGGACAAAAAAAATGCTTGGACTTTAAAGCCTGGAAGCACAACACAAAAGAAAGTCTGGATGAGCCCCTAACCGAATCTTTCCTCTTGAGTTTCCCCCTAGGGTCAAAATTGCACACGCTTGAGAAAACCAGGTCTAAACAGAGAAAGCAAATCGTCTGTAGGTTTTAAGGTGATGTAAATTATTAACTACAGTACAGAATTCTGCTGGGAGTAGTAGTATCTCTTCCAACACAGTAATGGGAATCCTGCTAAAGTTTTGCTCAGTTATTTCCAGTTTGAAATGTGAGGTCTTCCAATTCTGCAAGAGAGTTACACGATGTCCTTAAATTACCTGAAATGTCCTTGCAGGGGCAGGAGATGAATCATGCTATAGATCTGAGGAGGCCCCCCCCCCTTAAATCCTAGAAATTAATAAATGGTAGGATTCTGATTATTTGGGATGTGAAGGCAGAAATACAAGCTGCAGACGAATTCCTGGGCTAGGCTATGCAAAATGACCTGGCCAAGCTAGGGCCATTAAGAAACAATACAGGACCATTGAGGACCATGGGCAATGCAAAAGAACTGTCCTTTCTCCCTGCTCTGAGGTGTAAACAGAGACAGGGGTTTGGAAGGTTGCCAGGGTAAATGGGTATGAGGGGAAGGAAATGAATCTTAAGCAAGGTGTTCTGCAAAGAAGGAGGAAGAAAAAAGGACTGGGATCCATCTTGGGCAGGCTGGCTGAAGGCTGGCTGGGAGAGATGCCTTAGACTCCATGACTGCACTGCTGTGGAGTATTAGCAGACTTGAAATGTCCATGCTGTAAGATCTGGACTCCATTCTCCAAAGGAACACAGGCCTTGGGTGAGTGCTTGGAACCCCATGGACTCTTGCTACAACTCAGCGGAGAGAGGCGGGGGCACCCAACTTTTGTAACAATAGGAAATGTTCCAAAAGGAGGTGAGGGCAAGACACAGCCTCTTATCTGAGATTCTCAAGGTTGTAAACCTGGAGGGTAGGATTCAAACCAATGGCTTCAAGTTACAAGAAAGGAGATTCCGACTAAACATACAGAAAAACTTTCTGACAGTAAGAGTTGTTCACCAGTGGAACGGTCTCCCTCGGGAGATTGTGGAGTCTCTTTCATTGGAGGTTGTTAAGTAGAGGCTGGGTAGCCGTCTATCATTGATGCTTTAGCTGAGATTCTTGCATTTCAGGGGGTGGACTAGATGACTCTCGGGTCCCTTCCAACTCTACCATTCTATGACTCTATAAAACCTATCACCTATACAATATGGCAACTGCATAGTCTGTCTTATTTTCTTCCTGCTAACTTGTGATTCCAAAATGGTGGAGCAGAACCCATCAAACAGTTCATAGACACTGAGTGTGCAGATTGACTTCTAAAACTGAGTGTTAGGAAGACTTCTTACAGTGAGTTTAGAGATGCAGTGATAAAGATAGAAGGGAAATTCACATTTTATTGCAAATATACATGATTTAGACTTGCTGAATCAATGTGCAAACTGAAATGCAGCTCTCGTTTGAAATTCTCATTTTGTGCCACAGTTTATTGACCAAAAAATGTATACAAAAATACATATAAAGCATGCATATAGTACTCAAAATAACATGCAGAAGTGTGTTATACTAGGGGGAATTGCTTTCAAAAAAATTATATTAAGCTAAATTGCACACAAAACTGTGTTTGTTAGGAGAAATGTGCCCTAAAACACTGAGAAATTTAATAAACAAACTGATATGGAAATGTGGCAAGCCAAATTTATTGAAAAAACAAGGAACTGACGGGGGGGGGACACACCAAAATTGACTAATGTGTGCATCCCTACACAGGGGAGCAGATGTTGTTGGACTTCAAAGCCCATCAACCACAGCTGGCATGGGCAGGGATGGAAATTGTAATCTTGCAACATCTGGAAGGTCATGGATTCCCCACCCCTGATGTAATGGACAGATGATTTACAGTTCAGTTGATGTGCACCAAAGACACTTTTCAGCAAGTGAGTATCTTTAGTTACAAGCTGAGTTTTAAGCTTCAGTTACAAGCATGTGGAGTTACCCAATACTGATTCAAACCATTAGTCCATTTAGGCTAACAATCCTATACCTACTATCCTGAAAGTAAGCCCACTTGGACTTGATGGGACTTACTTCCGAGTAAACATTTATAGGCTTGTACTACTCATTTAGCATTGTATGTCTTGGAGCAGGTCTCCAATAACTGTTAGGCAGATGTCTTCCTCTGAAATCCTGTTAAGCAGAAATGCCAGAAATTGATCAATTCATGTGTGTTCCACTCAGCTTCAATCAACCCTGACTTTTCAGGAGATCACTCAATCTGCTTTAAATGTATTGATGCTGCTGAATTTTATCCATCTTTTGCGCTTCCTTCGGCAGTTTATCACACTGAGTTTTATTTCATTTGTTCGTTTATTGCTGTTAATTATGTGAGCAACCCTGGAATTATTGTTATTTTTTTAACAAAAGAGTGATATGTCTGTTAAATGCACCCATAGAAAAATACAATCATATATATGGCATTCCATTCACTGTGTTGGCCACAATCAGGTTAGCTCACCCATGTGATTAATCCAGAAAACTTTGCCATTGCTCTCAGAGCCCCTGATTTGTCCTCATTAACAGCATCACCTAATCAAATATGATTATCTGCAGAGAGCTGTGATGTCATCAAGGCCATGATCCCTGACTGGATGAGATCACCCATATAAGTTTCCAAGGATGGAGAAGGAAGAAGCAGCAAGGCAAAAATGGTTATAAAGCATCTAAAAGAATCAATGGTATTCACACACACAAGACATTGTAAAATGTACAAACATATAAAATCAAAATGTTTTTTCCCCCCTGAAAACATTTCTACCCTTCAAAAGTTCCAACTTTCAGCCTGAAACAGCCTTTGCAAGTAAAACGTGTGGGGGTTTGTTGGTTTTTTTATTTAAAAAATGAAGATGTTATGGATATTGTTACATAAACTCATGCCAACTGTCTTTGAGTATGTTTAGACCATTTTAAACTACTGCCTTATTTCCTTTTCCTTTTTTTTACTTATCTACCTCCCTACTTTTCGAAATAAAAACCTTTTCCTTGGCAGTTGCAAAAGAAATGTTTCACTACTGCATTTTTAAAAGTCTATGTGAGACAGAAAGATGCTTAGAGGATGTGTTTCCTGAGGTTTTTTAATAGATGTAGAGTCATTTTTAGCAGGGACGCAGGTGGCGCTGTGGGTTAAAGCCTCAGCGCCTAGGACTTGCCGATCGAAAGGTCGGCGGTTCGAATCCCTGCGGCGGGGTGCGCTCCCGCTGCTCGGTCCCAGCGCCTGCCAACCTAGCAGTTCGAAAGCACCTCCGGGTGCAAGTAGATAAATAGGAACCGCTTACCGGCGGGAAGGTAAACGGCGTTTCCGTGTGCGGCTCTGGCTCGCCAGAGCAGCGATGTCACGCTGGCCACGTGACCCGGAAGTGTCTCCGGACAGCGCTGGCCCCTGGCCTCTTAAGTGAGATGGGCGCACAACCCCAGAGTCTGTCAAGACTGGCCCGTACGGGCAGGGGTACCTTTACCTTTACCTTTAGAGTCATTTTGGATTTTTTTGGGAATGCAGAGGTAGAATAAGACATGCTTCATAGGGCTGAAACATCGACCAAACTCGATCCAGCAAAAGTCTGCCACGACTAAGTCCCATTCAAAATTGTAGAGCTCAAAATGAGCAGTTGGGTATTTAAATCTAATTGATCTCAATGGTACACACACTTCCTGTACTTATCCCCTGCAGTAATGTGGTTATACCGCTTCGCAGTTGTCCAAAAGAAGAAGGCAGCCCAGAAGCCTCTGCAAAGGCCTTCGGAGCATCCTTTCATTCCACACTGGGAAGAATATCTGCCAAGTCATATGTGGCCAGCTTCCCACCTGGCATACAGAGGCTGTAGAGATTGGGATGCAGCTGTGGCTGCCAGCTGGCCAGCCCTTTTGCTTCAGCATACGCCAGACAAGAGATGAGGATGTCCGTAAGGCTTGAGCCAATCATTCAAGAGCAAAGTATCCTGGAGACACACCTTACATTGGGTATCAGTGGTCAGAAACTGGACCAACCCTATTAGTGTACGGTCCTAAAGAGGATTGCAAACAGCTTGGTGATTTGGGGCATTCTTTCACTATGAGAAAGGGATGTGGGTGGCGCTGTGGGTTAAACCACAAAGCCTAGGACTTGCTGATCAGAAGGTTGGCGGTTCAAATCCCTGCAACGGGGTGAGCTCCCGTTGCTCGGTCCCTGCTCCTGACAACCTAGCAGTTCGGAAGCACGTCAAAGTGCAAGTAGATAAATAGGTACTGTTAGGTTGTGGGCGAACATGTCAGACGACACAGCGATTCTTTAAACAGCTCTTTTTTATTCAGATGCCAGAACAGAACTAGGCTGAGGAGCCCAGTCAGCCTGCTTATATAGAGCTCCAGAACAATGCAACTGTTGCCATTTTCTAAACCTATCCAATCACTGAACGTCACTTTTCAATCCTTCATTTGCATACAAAACTATCCAATCACTGAACGTCACTTTTCGATCCTTCATTTGCATAACTATCTATAGTATCCCCCTGCTGGCCCAGGGTGAGAACTTCGTCTGAGCCTCACTATTTGAGATTCCTGGCAAGATCCCTTTTCTATCCCTTCTAAAAGAATAGACACGACCATCTGATTAAAGTTAATGTAAAACTAGTTTACTGACAATCATCCAGTTCACAATAAGATCCCTGAAGGCAGACTTAATTGACAGAACAACATATAACTATGTGAACTATCCCATAAGGCAAATGGTCTCAAGTGACTGCAACTCGGCAGTCACTTCTCCTAACTCTTAGGAGCACAAAAAGAAGAACACGAAGAGCAGAACATGGAGGCCATGTGCTCCTCTGTCCAAGAACAGGCCACACCCACCTTAAGTCACATGCAAAGGAAGTCTGTCCCAGCACAGGAAGAACTAGCAAGTTTTCTCCTGAGTGATTCAAAGCATTCCCTAGTATGTGCATTGTAGGAATGTTGTACAGTGGTACCTTGGTTTGCAAACAGTCTGGTTTGCATACGTTTTGGATTACAAACACATCAAACCCGGAAGTGCGTGTCCCGGTTTGCAAACTTTTTTTGGATTACAACCCATTTTGGGGGGATTATGAACATTTTTTTTGAGGCCCCATTGGCGAAAGCGCACCCTGGGTTACAACCTGTCTTGGTTTACAAACGGACCTCTGGAACGAATTATGGTTGTAAACCAAGGTACCACTGTATTTGACTGCAATACATTTTTACATCCCACAGAGATATGGTAAAAAGGGTAGCTTAGCCCCAGTCACCTAGTGAGCACCACAACCTCTCCAACCCCAGTTCCACGTTATACACAGCACCAAGCTTTTTAATAAGCTTGAAGTGTTGTTAGTTACTCTCCCTGGGTCTTAGAGAAGACGTTTTCCTTCCCTCCTGGTGGTACCTGAATATATAAAAAAAATATATTCCCAAGTATTTACTTCTGGTTATGTTCTCAAAACCCAATATCATTGGTTGGTTGGTTTGTTTGGTTTTTTAAAAAAAAACAAAAACAAAAAATAATTAGAAACACTCTGCTCCGCCTTTTAAAATCCTCTGACTCATAAAACCATTAAGTGATCCTGCGAGCAACGCACTCCGGTCTCTCCAGCTCTCCCCTTGCTGACAGCATCTGCCTCTAGGAATTCATTTAGGAGCCATTTATTTATTTAACTGCTTCTTCCATAATGCAATATCCAGTGACTGATGATGTTCTCCTGCCACATGGTGGAGTTTTGTGGGTCTGCTCCTCGGTGGCTACTGCTGTAGTCTGTACAAATGAAGACACAGAAAGAGAGAAAAGGGAAAAAACCCCAAATATTTGCGGGGGGCGGGTGTATTGTGCAGTTCAATAATTCAGATGCAAAAAAAGGGGGGAGGGGATCTTGACGGGATGTACTTGCACTTCTTAATCCTTCACAGCCATGAAATCTGCTGAAGTTGGTGCGTGTGTTTTGCAGGAGGGGCTGCGTGATTCTTGTGCATTTATTTCGGATTCCCTTGAATAGTGGTTAAATGTTATTGCGAAGCTACGTGGTCGTCTCGCAAGACCCTTCAATGTTTTGGAAGCAGAAGCTTCGCGAAGTTCATCTTTATCATCGTAAATGTATTATATGCACTTTTTTTTTTTTCCTGCAGTGGATTCTTTTTCATACGAAGCTGCTCAGCTTACCTCCCTGGCTGCTTTGAAAGAAAGGAAAGTCTGGCGCGCCTTGCAAGTTCGAAGGTTGCAAAATCGTTAGCTAAGCCACGAGCGTTCTTCTGCTGTTACAGAACTCGGGTTCAAGGCGCGATCTCTTCCTTCCTTCCTTCCTTGGATATTAGATGACAGTTCCCTTTCGCTCTTTTTAATGGGCATCTCCCTTCCTCCTATAAATGCATTAAGCTGCTGCTGTCTAGCAAACGATTTCTTTGATGCCGTCTGGGCAAATTGATCTCTGATGGGTTGGGTTACTGGGAGGGTTTGCGCGGGGCGCGCGCGTCAAAAATGGAGTCTTTGTGGAGAAAGGAGAACAAGAGTGTGAAGAGTGGGCGGGACATTGTGGGGGCTGGGTGGAGGTGGGAGTTGGGAGGGGGAGGGTAGCGCAATCCTTACCTGGATGAGACAGATCCCAGCTTTCTGGCATACCAGAGAGAGAGAGAGACGGGTCACTTGGAGCTGGTGGGTGCGGAGAGCTTAGCTCCTCATCCACCACTAGTTCTGTTATGTGAGGCACGGAGAGTGAGTCTTTTCCACGGAGAGGGAGCGGAGAAAGGTTGAAGAAATCCAAATGAATTCTTTCTCCTGGCTTCAGAAAGGCAGGGTCCTCGCCTCTCTTCTCTGGTTACTGGGGGGTGGGGGGTGGGAGGGGAGCGACTGGATGACGGAAGGGCGCCGTTAAGACAAAAGCCAGACAAAACAAGAGATTTAAAAAATAACTAAACAAGCATGCACGCACCCACTGTCAAAACACTGGACTTTGGGCCTGCGCATCTGTGCTGAGCGTGTGTGGAGTTCGGAAGGCGGAAGGGAGAAGGCAAGGGAATGTCTTCTATAATCTATATGTCCAAGTGGCTCTGATGGTGGTGGCAAACTTAGGGATCCCCTCATCTCCCTCGCCCCCACCCCACCCCAGCCCCTCCTGAATGAAGCCGTCACCCGACGGTTACTAGCTCCAGGAGTGCCAACTTAAATAAAATATTGGGGAGTCCACGTAATCGATCACCAGACGCAGCACACGGACATCATTTGAATGGCAATGTCCATCAACTTGGGGGTGAGGGCAGCCCCCTCAAATATTTTATTGGGGGGACCGAAGGGACCGACGGCCCTTGGGCGCTGCCTCTGCGGGAGTCAAGCGGGGAATCGCGCACGCACCAGCTCTCCCGGAAGAGGCCACCCGCCTCCGAGAGCGGGCTGGATGTCACCACCTTTGGACTTCTGCCTTCTGGTCCATTTGTCCCTTTTCGCATCCGATCTGCGGTTCCTCGCGTGACAGCCACTTTATTCTTTCTGCTCCCTCCTACCCCCTCCCCTTCATTGGGTGGGTGGGGGGGGAGCAACATACCCTTTAGACCGCGACTAGGAACTTTGAAATCTCGCAAGGAGGCACTGCAGGTGGCCACGTAGGAGCAGCCGATCCGAGCGAGCGCAGAGGCCAATCTGGTGGCGGGAGCAGTCCATCCGTGGGGACTCCGCGCAAGGGGAACATCCCCCACGCGTGGGACCCACGCCTCCGTGGGGGATACGAGGCTTTCCTGCGAGGTGCTCCAAGCCGGGCACTCGCCTCGGCGCTCCGAGTCCTTTAGACAACAACAGCCCACAGGTGGATCAGGGAGCGAGCGTGCACGCCGACGGGGCCACTTTGGAGACATGCAGCTGTTAATGCAAACCACCCCCCGCGCGCAGACACACACACTCGCCAACGGCGCTTGCACATGCGTGCTGACCGCAGCCAACTTCCCATGCCTGATGACTGGGGCTGAGTGCAAGGAGTGGGTGCCTTTTCTCAGTCACTCCTCGCCAGTGCAGCAGCGGGGGAAGCGCCCGCGGCTCGACAGTGCGCCCGAAGCTCCTCGCTGCAGATCCAGCCGGGATTCTTTCCGCTAGGTGACGGACGGGGGCGGCTGTTTTACCTGGCAAGGTGCAGCTGCTGCCACCCTTCTTTTGCCCCCCACCACCCTGCCAATCCATCCTCCTCCGGGAGCCGCTTCTCCCTCCTCCTCCTCTTTGCTCTGCCTGCTGGATGGTCCCTCAGTCAGCCAGCTCCCAGGGTGGGGCTGGGTGCTGCTGCTGCTGCTGCCGCCGCCTGAGAGCCTCCCCAGTGCGCCTCGCCTTGCCGAGCGCGGAGCGGGCGCAGCATCAGCATCTCTCGCTCCAGCTGCCGCCGCCTCCTCCTCCTCCTCCCTCGCAGGGACCTGCATCCCGCTCGTCCAATCACGGCCCGCGCTGCCTGCGCCACGTGACCCCGGCGGGCTGAGGGGACCTGCTGCTTTCCCAACGCCAGAGGGATGCGGGCGGCAGAGCAGGAGAGGAGGCAGCGGCTGCGGAGCTGCGAGGTGCCTTGACTCTCTTTTCCCCCAAGCCCAGCCCAGCCCGACCCCTTTATGGCAGCGGCTGCTCCAGCCTCCTGGTCCTCCTCCTCCTCTTCCTCCTCCTCTTCTTCTTCTTCTTCCTTCCTGACCATCCCTGCTCATGCCGTTCCCCGGGCTGGGCCAGGCCCCTGGATATCTCTGCTGAAACTCTCAGGATCATCATCATCATCCTCGCCATCATCACCATGCCAGCACCTGGGTGCCTCTTCCTAACCTGCTGTTGGCTGGGGCCCCCGGGATGCTAAGGATCCCCCAGTCCGCCCGAGAGAGCCATTCGCTTTTTGGGGGACGCTGCCGTTCCCTCTTGCTGCGGCTGCGGAGTTGAGTTACGAAGTCATGGTGTTGTGGGAATCTTCCCCACCTCGGCAGTGGAGCAGCGGCTGGACACTTTGCGATTGCTTTTGCTGGTTGCTGCTGCCGGTGTTATTTCTCATCGTAGCCCGACCGGTGAAACTTGCAGCTTTCCCTACCTCCTTAAGTGACTGCCAAACGCCTACCGGCTGGAATTGCTCTGGTAAGCTCGGGGAGCGGGGGTGGGGGAAAAGAGAAATGTACAGCAATGCCCAGCCATCTCTAAACGAAAGCATCTTCTAAAAAGAGATCGGAGGGGTGGGGTTGAGCCAGTCTCTCCAAACCTCTCTGGCACATCGCGCAGCTGTCTGGAAATTACAGGTCGGATTTGAGGCGAAAGGAATAAATAGAATGGCTGGTCAGGAAAGTATCTATAGATCTTTCTCTACTTGTTTCGCCACCTTTTTAATTGCCTCTGCTTCAAATGGGCTTTTGATTATCATCTCTGCAGACTTGCACAGTCTGGACGCAATCGGGTAACTCGCCGAGGGTGGATCTTTTATTGTTTTTTTAGAAGTGTTAAAAGTTGGAGCAGGAGAGAGACGGGGGAAGATGCTATAAATCAAGCTGTGATTCTCTGAGAGGTCATAGGATCTTGCAGGCTGGGTTAGATCTCCTTTCGAAGAACCAGCAAATTTGCTAATCTGGAAAGCTATCCCCCCCCCACCTGCCTTAAAGCTTTTAAGACTATGCTGTATATATTATTTTTAAAAACAGAGATTGGGGTTGCCTGAAACCTTTTATCTCTGCTTTTTCCCCTCTTAGCTTTTAAAAAAGGAATCCTGTTGTTCTTGAAGGGAACTTAGAGCAAGTGTCTATTCCCAAATTCACACAGCACACAAAGCAAGATAATCTAGAATCGGCTCCTGAGGCTCTTTCTTCCTCTTTCTGTCATGAAACAGGCTTGCCTTTTCCTTGTTTCTCTAGACAGCTTCAGCCCTGCTTAAAGTGGTTTGCCAGACACAGTTCAAGTAAAATGTACTAATTGAATAAGGAAGAAGCTGTGGGGAGTTACCTCCCCTCTCTCCATCCGTTGTCTTTTCCTATGACCAGACTCATCCTCAATAGGTTAATTGTAGTTCTGTCTGGAGTGTGTTTACCATTTGTACAGTGCTTCCCACACAATCCTGGTTTGCAAATGCTTCTGGGAGTACCTTCTTTTACAGGCTGCATCTCCAGATTTTTTAAAAAAAACAACAACACAGAGAGAGAAAAATAAACATTGTGCATACAGCTATAGATGTGTATCTACAGCTGCACACAGAGGCATTTCTAAACACACTACAGTAGTAGGGTTTTGATGCAGTTTGCCCTTCACTAAAAATGCTGTGTAACTTTGTATCTTAAACAAAACAGCTACATTTCCTCTCAGCATATATGCTTGATAGATAACAGAGCGTATTACTTCTATCTTACAACTCAAATCTGATTTCACAAACTATGGGAAGCCCAATACTTTACCATATCTCAAGTTACCATAACCTCTGCAGCAAATACAGCATTATTTAGCCCAGCACTGTGGCTCTCTAATTTATTTATTTTTAATTACCCCAGGATTACTTTGGGTGTATAATTGTAGAATGCCATAGTTCAGTGCAGTATGTATGTGTATATGTGTGTATGTATGTGTATATATATGTGTGTGTGTGTGTGTAATCATTAGGGTCAATAACTCACTTTTGCCCTATGGGTGGTGTTTCCATTTTTATTGCACAACCAGGACATGGCTAGGAACACAGAGATGTTAATAAAATCAATAGAACACAATCTTGACGACTTTTGAGCCAAATATGGCTGTTTGGCTTCATACCTTGCTACACACTCTCCGAGTAGGATGGCAACTAGCTGAGGTCTGAAATCTGAGCTGGCATTCATGAGCTGAATCTCCAGCCAGATTTGTTAGCCTGCCTGTCAAAACTGGAGGAAAGGAGCTGGGTCTCCTTTCAGCAGCTCTGTCGAGAAGCTGGCACCCCTCCTATTAACCTGGAGGTGATCAATCTTCATTGGAATCAGACAGCCTATCACAAAAAGCACATAGCCTGTTTATCTTTATTATTAGGGGGCTTTGTTATGTCACTGCCTGGAGAAATGCCCATTCTAAGACTTTGGACCAGAAGATTTAATGGGGAGGGGTGCAGAATCATGCTGCTTTGCAACCAAATGCTTGGTTTTTGTGGAAATGGAAACTACTTTTATAGAAGAAGGAGAGGAGGAGCTGGGAGATTAACAGGGACTGCAAACTCCTCTGGAAACGGGCAAAGCGAGGATGAGAAGACAACCTTTCTAGATTGCACATTGCTTCATCAACAATGTTAGGTGTGCTACACACATAGAAAAGCACCTGCCCCTGTCTGATATTCCTTGCCAGACCCAAGGCTGACAGCATTTTTCTCTTTGCGTTTGAGGTTATGATGACAGAGAAAACGATCTCTTTCTCTGCGACACCAATACCTGTAAATTTGACGGAGAGTGCTTAAGAATTGGAGACACCGTGACTTGCGTCTGTCAGTTCAAGGTAAGAAGATTGATCTCTCCTTCCTTAATTCACTAATGAGAATACAAATCAGGGATCTCCCTTTACAACCCATCACTGAGCAATTTATTTCTCTGCATGCAGAGAAGTCGGAGTGAAAACCTGGCAGCTAGTCTAAGGTGCTTGGCAGGGTAGCCAACTGGTGTCAAGAAGATAGAAGATTCTCTGGGAAAATGTAGATGCTGTTCTTCCAAATGCATCTTTAGGGTCGTCAGCTTCAGGTTGTGTGTGCGGGGTTCAGCTGCTGTGGCCTTTTCGGAATTGGGATTTTCTGTCCTTTTTCAATTCAGCCAAACATATAGCATCTTCTTTATACATCCAGGAAGCCACTGAAATAGTTGCGGAGAAGTTGATTTGTAAGATGGCTTTTATACACCAAAGGCAAGTTAAGGCAGTGCGTAATTCAACAATGCTCCTTAATTCACGGAGAGAGAACGTTTCAAGTTAAATTGCAACCCTAATTCAAAATCCAAGGAAGATTCAAGGCTGCTTGAACAGACTGAATCCCATAGATTATGAGGGTGCAATCCATGTCGTTAGAGACCAAACTTTATGCATTTTGCTGAGACTGAATGTTACCATAAGGGCTACATCAAAAACTTTAATTGAAAGGTGGTGGATGTTTTGTATAGCTTGTACCTGAAAGTAAACATTGCATGGAACATTGCATAAGTGCTGCCTATTCCAGGAGACCATATTTTCCCACAG
Source organism: Podarcis cretensis (assembly GCF_951804945.1). Taxonomy (NCBI): domain Eukaryota; kingdom Metazoa; phylum Chordata; class Lepidosauria; order Squamata; family Lacertidae; genus Podarcis; species Podarcis cretensis. The sequence continues at coordinate 126,206,233 of NC_137170.1, forward strand.
GTCTGCCTAAGGTGGCTTAAATCCACATTCTCAAACAAATATGAAGTAGATTATGTTGAAGGCAATGGGATTTACATCCATGTAATGGTCTGGAGTTGATACACTTAATTGAACCTCAGTGGAGGTGAATAGTATCATTACTACCTCTCAACATAGTAATTGAAAATTCATTTTATTTCAGTATGGAATCTATATTTTGCTTAGGTGTTCAGGTCTTTATTCTTGTATATTTTTAAATGCATTTAATCTGTACTGTAGTTTGCTGTGCACTTTAGGAGTAGATTTGTTATGGTGAACCAGTATTTCCCAAGCTGGTTCACTCTCCAAATGGCATTGGACTCCAATTCCCAACATCCACAGGCAACATAGCCAATGGTCAAGGATGATGGGAGTTGTAGTCCAACTTCTGAAAGGTTGGAGACGGGTGTGGTGAGCCTAAGGATTCTTTGTATAATTACAAGTGAACAACCAAACACGCACACCTTGCCCACCTCACTGTTCAGTGTCACAATATATTAATTTGAAATGTACTTTGTTTGATTTTAACAGAGGAAATACTCCGTTAAGCTTGTATAGCATGTCATAACCAGTGACTAATCAATCCCTAAATTAAGTATCAGAGCTACATAATCTTCCTTGCTAGAAATTATTCTGCTTGGCACATTGCTCTTCTTCACCTATCTCTAAATAGCTGTATGAGATTACATTCAAATGTAAATATTTAAGGACAGTTCTTGTCAAAAGGAGAAGGGAACAAGGATACTGTGTAGAAGTCTAAGATTCTTAGTTACTTTGCAAGTTGTTCCTTCCCAAGAGATTGATTTAGTGCTCTGTCCTTGTATCACTGCCTGGTGAGTAAAAGCAGCAACCTCAGAGCCACCAGCAGTGAAATTAAATTAGACACAAAGTACACTTCGTTTCTTCTGCCTGATTCCAGTTTGGCTTTGCAGTAGGTTTGAAGTTAGTGAACATGGAAGAATTGAAGTTGGGTTTTGTTTTGTTTTAAAGCAGCAGCTTTTTCCACAAAATAACACAAGTACAGTGGTACCTCAGGTTAAGTACTTAATTCATTCCGGAGGTTCTTAACCTGAAACTGTTCTTAACCTGAAGCACCACTTTAGCTAATGGGGACTTTAGCTAATGGGGCCTTCTGTTGCCGCCGCGCCGCTGGAGCATGATTTCTGTTATCCTGAAGCAAAGTTCTTAACCCGAGGTACTATTTCTGGGTTAGCGGAGTCTGTAACCTGAAGTGTATGTAACCTGAAGCGTATGTAACCTGAGGTACCACTGTATATGCTATTTACTTTCTTTAATGTATATCTTATCTTATAAGTCTAATTCCCATGCTGAACAGTAACTAAAAAAAAAAACACTTTAAAAAAAACCAAGAGTAAGTTATAAATGTTTCTGAATTAATACAATATCAATGCCTTGATACAGTTATACAAAATTCATTTAAGGTGCTTGGAGTTCAGAGCAATCTCTGGACACTGTGTGGATTCTCTAACAAGGGAGTCAGTCATTGGATCTCAACTCTTCCCAAAAGCCATCTGCCTTGAAGGCCCCCCTCCTTCATCCTGAGTGTGGGGGCGCTGGCTGTAGTTATTCACTGAGCAGGCAAAAACATGTTCCAGGTAGGGTTGCCAATTGGCCGGAGAGAACTTGCTCCTGTGCTTTTAGCTGAGGATTGATCTGCAGAAATCAGCTGGCAAAGCTTTTTCGTGGAATAGTGCAGATGAGCACTGCCTCCTCCTAATTGCTGTCAGTCAAGCTGCTGCTAAAGGCACAAGTTGAGGGGCAGGTTGGAAACAGATCCTTAGACTGAGCCCCAGTGAGTCCTGGCCCTGTTTCAGCCCTTTCTGAACTTGTGCTGGAAAACAGAACTACTTAGCAAAACACACACACACACACATTATCATAAGGAGTTTTTGCATCTATGTAGGGAATAATTGTGTATTTCATTGTGTGTGAGAGGGAGAGATGGGGGCAGGTTGCACTGTTGTAAAGTGCTGTGATTTATTCCCACCCCACCTTATATAAGGGAATGGGAAATGTAAAGCGATATTCCCAATTTCTGGGTAACTCCCAGTTTCTGGAGCGAGAGAAGACTTTGCCCCCTCTTTCAGCCTTTCAACTCTGACAAGGAGAACTTCCATTTCTTGGTACGGCAGAGTGGCACTGAACACTGGGAAGTGGGGTGTGTGTGTTTATATACAGGGGGGAAAGATCGTGATGAGATACTTTCTACAGCGCTTTGCCCCCAGGCTATTCAATAAGCTCTGAGACTGAGTCTGGAAATCATGTTAAAGCACACAGAGAAATTAGATGAAAATGGAATGGCTGGGATTTGCCTTCTGGACAATGTTGGGAGTACGTTCTGTTCCTCTTGCCCTGGACTTGCTTATCACACACCTGCTGCTCATATTGGACAAGCCAGTGACATTATAAATGATGGCCATGACTCAGGCTGCCCCTAATACAAGCCAGTCTTCAATAATACATTCAAATAAAAAAATAAAAGCCACTCCATCCTGTCCTGACTAAGATCTGGACACAATAATATAATGATTCTATGAATCTGTGGTGCGGCCCTTCTGTGTCCATTGTTGTTCATTCATCAAGTGCTAATGGTAGCCCTTGATGAAGAATTTGAAAACCTATGATACTGGACCAGTTGACTTCAGAGCTGAATTATGTGGCTCCATTAGCATAATATTAATTGGTGGGACTGATACTGGCCTTCCAGAGGACATTCCATCTGGCATAAGCTTTGCCATCCTGCTGCGCTCCAGATGTGCTGGCTGTAGCTGAAGGGAGTTGACCAAGGCTGGTTGGTGGTACGACTGCCTGGGTCAAATCAGGCCTGCACAACTTGTGACCAGCAACAGTCATAGAATTCTGGCCAGCCAGATGCTTGGCAATTCCCTGTCTTGTTCCAAAAGTGTCAAGCAGGCAATGAAACCAGGGAGCTATTTGGTCCCTGGTAGTCTGTCACAAAGGGCTGTGAGCTGTGGCTTACTACAGTGATACGTTGGTTCTCAAACTTAATCCGCTCCGGAAGTCCGTTCCAAAACCAAGGTGCACTTTCCCATAGAAAGTAATGCAAAACCGATTAATCCGTTCTAGACTTTTAAAAACAACCCCTAAAACAGCAATTTAACATGAATTTTACAATCTAACAAGACCATTGATCCATAAAATGAAAGCAATAATCAATGTACTATACTATAATAAATAAGACAGTATTGTAGATGATAAAAATTAAAATTATTTTTTCCTCTTACCTGCACTGATGATAGTCATTGTTTGGATGGGGGACTTTTATCCATTTCTGCCATCACACAATCAATCAGTAGCTGAACTAGGTTCCACACAGTCACAAAAACAACCGGAAAAGCCTATTTTTAAAAAACGCAAAATAAATAGCAAAAACAAAAGCACCAAACTTAATCCATTCCGTTTGTTTGACTTCCAATATGTTTGAAAACCAGGACACAGTTCTGGTTGGTGCAGGCACTCTGGAAACAATAGCAGACAACCGCATCGGATGTTCAGCTTCTGAAAAAATGTTCGAAAACCAGAAAACTTACTTCCGGATTTTCGGCATTTGAGAACCAAGGCGTTTGAGAACCAAGGTACCACTGTAGTTGTGCTGGGCCACATGAAGAGCCTTCCCTGGGTCCCTGCAAGGACAGGTACCAGCACCTGTTATCCCTGGGCAGCTGCTAGGCCCCTTTGGTCCCCCATTTTATATAAACCACCTGGCCCAGCACTATGAATAATGCCCGAGACTAGCTGCTATTTTAGCTTCCTGAAATGTGCTGCTGCTCAAGGGCATGATGGGAGATTTAAATGGCAGCTAGATCCGGTCACCTGGTACTGCTTTACATGTCACTTCTTTTGCTTCCAGATGCACAATGAGACTTTAAGTTAACCAATCACATGCAAAGCTCCTCCCACTCATTTGACCCTTGAAGTTATTGCGGTAGCAGTCAGCAGATGGAGCTTGTTATTACTGAACTCAAAAACTAAAGTTGGAGGAACTACAAGCTGAGTCAAGAAAACCTCAGCATCAAATGGTAGAAGAAGTAAAGAGCAGGCTGGGGAAAGGCTCAAGTGTTTGTGTTGTTAGCCTGTGCTGCAAACGAGATACACCGAATTGTTATAACTTTGAGCAACTGAAGCAGTTCATGAATTGAGATCCAGCAGTTTTTCAACAGGTGGATATTAATCCGGTGGGGTCAAATTCTAGGCCCGAGCACAATTTCCCTCCCCAAATTCTGTTTGGAAGGGGTGGACAATTAGGAGTGGTGTATTTTGCCAAATATTTTTGACATGGGGGTGAAAATTTTAACCATTTTTCTCAACTACAACAAAAAATTCTCTTCTGAGAAATTTCAGGCAAAGAAACTCCATTGTTAGCTCATATTGTTGGATGAAGGAAGTAATCGGTTGAGAGAGGAGAATCGAGAAGAATGAGTGCCAAGCTCATGGCTTCCTTTAAGGATATCAAAATAAGATTGCGCAGTATTAAAACGGGATCCATGCCCAAAATTTGTTAATGGAAAAAAGGGAGAAGCCACTTTGCCAGGGAGGGACTGGTTATTTTCCAAAAAGTTTCCTGGAAATTGTTTTTTGAGAAATTCAAGTACATGCTTTGAGTATACTCTGAGGACTGGATTTGAGAAGTGCATGCAGACTGTCTGGTTGCTTGAGTTAATATTTTTGCTTCAGCAAGATGGGCTTCAGAGCAGGAGTAGGCAATGTGGCACCTACCAGATGTTGTGGACCACAACTCTCATCAGCCCCAGCCAGCATGGCCAGTGGTAATAGATTGAGGGAGCTGTAGTCTACAACATCAGGATGGCACCACACTGCTCTCAAGGAAGTGATCTGAGGACTGCAGAATGTCACGCTTTCCGAATTTGCAAATTGTCGGTAGTCTCGACATCAAGTTGCTGTTGTTGTTTAGTCGTTTAGTCGTGTCCGACTCTTCATGACCCCATGGACCAGAGCACGCCAGGCACTCCTGTCTTCCACTGCCTCCCGCAGTTTGGTCAAACTCATGCTGGTAGCTTCGAGAACCCTGTCCCACCATCTCGTCCTCTGTCGTCCCCTTCTCCTTGTGCCCTCCATCTTTCCCAACATCAGGGTCTTTTCCAGGGAGTCTTCTCTTCTCATGAGGTGGCCAAAGTATTGGAGCCTCAGCTTCAGGATCTGTCCTTCCAGTGAGCACTCAGGGCTGATTTCCTTAAGAATGGATAGGTTTGATCTTCTTGCAGTCCATGGGACTCTCAAGAGTCTCCTCCAGCACCATAATTCAAAAACATCAATTCTTCGGCGATCAGCCTTCTTTATGATCCACCTCTCACTTCCATACATCACTACTGGGAAAACCATGGCTTTAACTATACGGACCTTTGTCAGCAAGGTGATGTCTCTGCTTTTTAAGATGCTGTCTACGTTTGTCATTGCTTTTCTCCCAAGAAGCAGGCATCTTTTAATTTTGTGGCTGCTGTCCCCATCTGCAGTGATCATGGAGCCCAAGAAAGTAAAATCTCTCACTGCCTCCATTTCTTCCCCTTCTATTTGCCAGGAGGTGATGGGACCAGTGGCCATGATCTTCGTTTTTTTGATGTTGAGCTTCAGACAATATTTTGCGCTCTCCTCTTTCACCCTCATTAAAAGGTTCTTTAATTCCTTCTCACTTTCTGCCATCAAGGTTGTGTCATCTGCATATCTGAGGTTGTTGATATTTCTTCCGGCAATCTTAATTCCGGCTAGGGATTCATCCAGCCCCACCTTTCGCATGATGAATTCTGCATATAAGTTAAATAAGCAGGGAGACAATATACAGCCTTGTCGTACTCCTTTCCCAATTTTGAACCAATCAGTTGTTCCATATCCAGTTCTAAATGTAGCTTCTTGTCCCACATAGAGATTTCTCAGGAGATAGATGAGGTGATCAGACACTCCCATTTCTTTAAGAACTTGCCATAGTTTGCTGTGGCTCGACGTCATAGCTAACAGCTATGGAGTTAAGTGCATGATAGTTCCATAAGGAGACTAGTCTCATCTGAATATTAGGGTCAGCAGCAACCTCTGCACTCAAAGGGTTCATAAGTGAGCCAACATGGCATCATGGCTGGAGGGTTAGGTTTGGAGAGAGTGTTGGCCACTTTTGAACCTGTGGCTGTCCTGTGAACATCAGTCTGATCTGCAGCAATTCCCCGATGATCCTCTACAGCTGACAGGTTCATATACAGCAGACAGCGGAGAGAGACCCTTTCCAGCTCAAGAGTTGCGTTCCCTTTTGGACAGTGTGCTGAGGACCACATGCAGGGGATGGGTGGGACCAGAGGGAAAAAAGTGAGTGGAGACAGTGACATAGCATGGGTTGCTGGCACCCAGGGCAGGCTAGCTATCAGTGCTGCCAAAGAGACCCCCCACCAGCCTGGAGACTGAAAGGTGGCCTGGCCTCAGGAATGTGCCTTCAGGAGCGTGAGGAAGGTAGATGGAACCCTCTGCCTGGCCTGTGCGGAGCCTCTGTGATTGCCGGCCTCTATCGGTGACGTGGTAGTGAGGCCAGGCTGGGCTCCGGGACCCAGAGACCCCCAGCAGCAGGCAGGCAGGGAATGAAAGGGAGCTGAGGACAGGGCCCACCAGGATGCACCTGGGTGATGGTGGCAGTCCCCCAATGCGTTGCTCTGCCACTTTTGCCAAGGTGGGACAAGGATCCCTGTGAAACCCACAACCTGCATGGTGGTGCCTTGTTGCACCCCTTCAGAATTTTGTTCCTTCGGGCCATGGCCCTCCCCCACATCATACATGTAAATTTTACCTTTGTGCAGTAGGCTGGTTTCTACAGATACCACCCTCTCCTCAATGCAGAAAGCAAGAGGCATGATCAGACTTCAAGGGCACATTCCAGTCAGGCAAAAACACTAGATGAAGATGTGAAGCAGGTCCAGTGTGAGATGCAGTCTGGGGAGAAATGTGAGGGCTGGGTGGAAAGTCCACATTTAGCCCTGGTATCAAAAGGCCATGAAATGCTAATAGTAAATAATAATAATAATAATAATAATAATAATAATAATAATAATAATTTATTTATACCCTTCCCTTCCCAGCCAGAGCTGGGCTCAGGGCAGCTAACACCAGTAAAATTACAATAACTTTTTTTAAAAAAAGAACAGGTTAAAATATAATTTAAAATGCAATCTCGTTTTAATAGTAGCCCATAGATCAAAACCATAAGTGGAGGGAAAAGCATAAGGGTCAGACTGAGTCCAAACCAAAGGCCAGGTGGAACAAGTCTGTCTTGCAAGCCCTGCGGAAAGATGTCAAGTCCCACAGGGTTCTAATCTCTTGTGACAGAGCGTTCCACCAGGTCTGGGCCAGTACTGAAAAGACCCTGGCCCTAGTTGAGACCAATCTAACCACCTTGCGACTTGGGACCCCCAAGGTGTTGTCATTTGTAGACCTTAAGGCCCTCCACGGGGCATACCAGGAGAGGCGGCCCCATAGGTACGAGGGTCCTAGGCCGCATAGGGCTTTAAAAGTCAAAACCAGCACCTTAAACCTGACCCTGTACTCCACCGGGAGCCAGTGCAGTTGGTAAAGCCCTGGATTAATGTGATCCCACAGCAAGAACCCCGTAAGGAGCCTCGCTGCAGCATTCTGCACCCGCTGGAGTTTCTGGGTCAGCTTCAAGGGCAGCCCTGCTTAGAGCGAGTTACACTAATCAAGCCTGGAGGTGACAGTCGCATGGATCACTGTGACCAGATCAGGGCGAGAAAGATAAGGTTGGTTGAGGTAAGGTTGGAAGGCAGCCTATTTCAAGATGAACCAGCCCATCATTTGATGTGTTTAGTTCTCTGACTATGATTTCATAGCCCTGTTAAGATGGGGCTCCAAGGGACCTTATTTGCCAGTTTCAAGTTTCTGAGAAATTCATAGAAGGCACAGCAACATCGTTCCTTGGTTTCCTACTGTTTCAGCTTCTGCTTGAACTGGTGCCACAATCCCTTCCCTAGACGTTAACTTTCTGCTGTAGTAACATAATTTTCCTGGCTGCCAAATTACCCACCAAGGAGAAAGGAGGTTATAGGCCCATTGTGCTGGCTGTCTGCTGAGGTCAATGGATGAATCTGGCGCTGCCAAACTATCAGCAGCAGCTGATGCACGCGCTCGAAATTGCAAATGCAGCACCAGTCACAGACTGCTTGCGCAGGTATTAATAGTAGCATTCTGTGTGATGATATTATGTAGTACTTATTAGATCAGCATTACAGAGTAAATTAACAGAGTTAAGGGTGGTGGGGCTTGCTGTAAAGAGAGGCAATTTAAACAAAGATTAAAGAGGAGAGGCAGTCATGGGAGAGAAAGGCAGTTCCATGTGATACTGGAAATAATGTTTGACAACTAAGCAGAGAGGTGCAAGGGCTGAGAGGCAATAAGCATCCATGCTTCTTCTTCTTTGGCGATCACTTGTGGCCGAGCAAGATTGTCTTCCGTAAACACGGTTTTAACACTGAGTCCGCAAGTGACTGTGGAGGCCAATTCTGGATCCACACTTCCTTCCACAGTCCCCACATTGGTTTCTGGGTGGGATTAATAATAATAATAATAAATTTTATTTATATCCCGCCCTCCCCAGCCGAAGCCAGGCTCAGAGCTGCTAACATCAAATGTATAACACATTAACATAAAATCAGACAATCAATTAAAATACATTCTCAAATCAGATCAGGATCAGAATAAAATCCAATCAGATGGCAACCTGCAGATTAGTGTTGGGGACTTTAAATGCTCACCAGGCCCAACTGTTTGTGCTGAACTTATATGGGCCTGTGAGAAAAATTGGGAGGCCACTTTCATGCAGTTCTTATGAAACCCGACCAAAGGCCTGGCAGAACAGCTCCGTCTTGCAGGCCCTGCGGAAAGATGTCAAGTCCCGCAGGGCCCTAGTCTCTTGTGACAGAGCGTTCCACCAGATTGGAGCCACAGCCGAAAAAGCCCTGGCTCTAGTTGAGGCCAGCCTAACCTCTCTGTGGCCTGGGACCTTCAAAATGTTTTTATTTGAAGACCGTAAGTTCCTCTGTGGGACATACCAGGAGAGGCGGTCCCATAGGTACGAGGGTCCTAGGCTGTATAGGGCTTTAAAGGTTAAAACCAGCACGTTAAACCTGATCCTGTACCCCACCAGGAGCCAGTGCAGCTGGTATAGCACCGGGTGAATGTGATCTCGCAGCGAGGACCCCGTAAGGAGTCTCGCCACGGCATTCTGCACCCGCTGGAGTTTCTGGGTCAGTCTCAAGGGCAGCCCCACGTAGAGCGAGTTACAATAATCCAGTCTGGAGGTGACCGTTGCATGGATCACAGTGGCTAGGTCAGGGCGAGAGAGGTAAGCTGATCACAGTGAGGGTTTCCCCAGTGTGCCTTCTCCCTTGCGTCCTGATAGGGTTTGGGTTGGGTTTTTGGAAGACGCTTGGGCGTGAATTTCTTTTATGTGTGTAGATCAGTGCATGCTGATCAATGCACAGTCTCCACAGTAAGGCTCTGTTCCAGTGGCATGAGTAGTCACAACAAACCGGTAGATCTGCTGCAGCCTTCATCCGCCTTCACAGCCGTTGTAACATACCGCCTGTTATCATCCGCCTGTTCTGCCATTGAAGACTTCTTGGGTCATTCTTTGTCTAGCTCCTTCCCTTTGACCTTACCGCCTTGGGTGACTCTGCTGGGAGTACGAGATTCCCCGACGGCTTCACTCACAAGGGTCATAGGAACATGCAAGCCCACTCACTATGACAAGGTGATGATCCAGCACCCCTGCACACACACCAACATCCCCCACTCTTTCCCACACTGACCTGTTTTCTCTTGCCGTCATGTGATGTGGAGGAGAATCATAGAATTGTAGACTTGGAAGGGACCCCAGGGGAATCTCAGCTCAATCTCAATTCATTACGGATGGCCATCCAGCCTCTGCTTAGAAACCTCCAAGGAAGGAGAGTCCACAACCTACCAAGGGAGACCGTCCCACTCTTACCATCAAAAAATTCTTCCTGATGTTCAGTGGGAATCTTCTTTCTTGTAACTTGAAGCTATTGGGCTGGGTCCTACCCACCTGAGCAGGAGAAAACAAGCTCGCCCCATCTTCCATGTGACAGCCCTTGAGATATTTGAAGATGGCTATCATAGCTCCTCTCAGTCTCCTCTTTTCCAGGCTTGAACAGACCCAGCTCCTTCAACCGTTCCTCATAAGGCTTGGTTTCCAGACCCTTGATCATCTTGGTTGCCCTCCTCTGCAAATGTTCCAGCTTCTCAGTATCCTTGATTGCATCACATTGTTTCATCTGCCAACATAAACTGCTCATTTTAGAGCTACTAAGTATACAGTATTTAAAGTTACTTAAGTATACAGTTAGGGACGCGGGTGGCGCTGTGGGTAAAACCTCAGCACCTAGGACTTGCCGATCGTCAGGTCGGCGGTTCAAATCCCCACGGCGGGGTGCGCGCCCATTGCTCGGTCCCAGTGCCTGCCAACCTAGCAGTTCGAAAGCACCCCTGGGTGCAAGTAGATAAATAGGGACCACTTACTAGCGGGAAGGTAAACGGTGTGTCCGTGTGCTGCGCTGGCTCGCCAGATGCAGCTTGTCACGCTGGCCACATGACCCGGAAGTGTCTTCGGACAGCGCTAGCCCCCGGCCTCTTAAGCGAGATGGGCGTGCAACCCCAGAGTCGGACATAACTGGCCCATACGGGCAGGGGTACCTTTACCTTTACCTTTAAGTATACAGTCACCCCTCGTTCCTGGGCCTTTGGCAGTAGTTATGCTGCATACATTAGCAAGCTGCAATGTTTATCTCTGGGCTGCAAAAAGCTTCAACGGCTGGTTTTTGCCACTGCTGGGAGCAGTTCAGGGCATTTTTTCCCCCTTGCTCAGATGACGAAGTGGTTCATGAGAGCTTATTATGAGAGTTTGATGTTGGTGACGATGGTAACATGTGATCGTCTCTATGTGCTACAGAAACATTTGCTGGTTTTGCTACCACAAAGTGAAAAGGAAAGACCTCACCCTGATAATTGTTGGAGAAACCAGTACTGTATAAGTTAGGGATGGGAGAATCCGTCAATTTTAGTTTCTCACGTTTTCAGTCATAAATTCAGTTCTTCACATTTCCATGTCAGTTTATAGTATCTTTCTTCAACTTCTTATGAAAATGCATCATTTTAGTGTGAATTTCTCTTAATATATACATTTTTTGCAAAGCATTTCCCCTACATATGGCACATTTTTGGAATGCTACTTTCTCATCTAGAATATACCATATACGAGGAAATTGCTTTGCAACAACAACAACTACTACTACCTGTACTTTACCCTACCATATGTATGTATTTATTAATTATTATTATTTTGCAAACATTACTTGGCTGGAGAAGTACAAACTTAAAAGAATGAGTGTGTTTCCATTTTGGAAAGTGCAAATGTGGTAGGTTTGCCTTTAAATCAGTGTTTCCCAAACTTGGATCTCCAGCTGTTTTTGGACTACAGTTCTCATCAGCCCTGACCACTGGTCCTGCTAGCTAGGGATGCCCTGGCACCTTCTTCCCAAAGCCCGGGAAGCTTCTGCCCGCCTTTGGGAGGTAGGTGTGAGGCTCCAACGGGTCCAAGAGCCCTCCTGCCACCTTCCCCAAGCCCACCTGGAGGCAAGAGGGCTCCGACTTCCAAAGCCCAGGAAGCTTCTGCCCATCTTAGGGAGGCACGATGCTTGCTCATGACGTCAGGACATCAGGAAATTATGCACAAACCTCAGTCCCCCACATCACCCTCGCAAACTGGCGCCTCTGGCCCTAACTGTTCCCCTATGGAAAATTTCAAGGGACAGCATCAGAGAGTGGAGTCCCCCAAGGACGGATAGTGCAATTGTAAATATCTTGGAGCAGGTCTCATTGAACTCAGGCAGAAGCTGACTTCTGAGTAGCTTTGCAGAAGCCTTACACTGTAAATACAGTACTTGCATGTAGAATGGAGACTTTGACTATAGTAGGAAAGGACAGGCAACATTTGACGCTCCATTGCCGCTTCCACTACTTCAAGTACTTCCTTTCCTGATCGTTGTACAGTGGTACCTAGGGTTAAGAACTTAATTCATTCTGGAGGTCCGTTCTTAATCTGAAACTGTTCTTAACTTGAAGCACCACTTTAGCTAAAGGGGCCTCCCACTACCGCTGCGCCGCCGCTGCCCAATTTCTGTTCTTATCCTGAAGCAAAGTTCTTAACCCGAGGTACTATTTATGTGTTAGTGGAGTCTGTAACCTGAAGCGTCTGTAACCTGAAGCGTCTGCAACTTGAGGTACCACTGTATACAAAATAGGGCCAACAGAAGTAGCAGGTTACATAAATAAGTAGATCCTATGTACTCAAAAGGCAAATGCAGATCAGGTTGCTTGGCATCGCTCGAATGAGTTCTGATCCCTTCCAGGCAAGGCCTTCATCCCAAGAAACTCATTTTTTGCTGCTTGATAATTCTGCAGGCAGATAGACCACCAGGCACCTACTGAGTCCGTACGGTAAGGGAACTGTATTTCTCTGCAGAGCACCCATTATGCGTCTGCTTCCACAAGAACAGATGCTAATTCTGTCTTCTGCTAGAGAACAGTCTGATGTGCTCATTAGGGCATTCATTCTTAGGAGTCTTCCCTTCCTTTTAGACCTCCGTACCATCTGTAGGTTGCTTATTGGTTCTAAAAGGGGAGGAAAATAAAGCAGGATTGCTTCGTAACTTAAAGGCAGCTGTTGAGGGGGAGATTGTTATAGCTAAACTCAGAGTTGCAGAATCCTGGCAGCTTTTAAAGGAAGGATGGAAGGATGGAAAACCTTTGGCCTTACAGATGCTGGGAGTTGTAGTCTATAAAAAAAACAACACCTCTGCTTTAAAATGCATGCACACAGACTCACGCAGAGCAGGGAAAGCCACTATAGGAGAGGATTATTTTGAGTGGGCACACAGAAAAGGGTGTGTGTGCTTAGTGACCAGGGGTCAGCAAACCTTTTCAGCAGGGGGCCGGTCCACTGTCCCTCAGACCTTGTGGGGGGCCGGATTATATTTTGAAGGGAAAAAAGGAATGAATTCCTATGCCCCACAAATAACCCAGAGATGCATTTTAAATAAAAGCACACCTTCTACTCATGTAAAAACACCAGGCAGGCCCCACAAATAACCCAGAGATGCATTTTAAATAAAAGGACACATTCTACTCATGTAAAAACACACTGATTCCCAGACCATCTGCAGGCCGGATTTAAAAGGTGATTGGGCCAGATTAGGCACGCGGACCTTAGTTTGCCTACCCATGGCTTAGTCCTTTCTCTGCTTCCATCAACAACACTTTTCTGCTTCAATCAACAACTGTCAGGAGTGAGCAAGCAATAAATCACACAGGGTCAGTGGATTTTTTTTTTTAATTATTTAATCTTTATGGATTTTACAATGAATCACAGTTGTAACTCTCCATCAGTAGTGTAAATAAAAGAAGTAAAAAAAAAGTTGGGAACAAGGTAAAGTTATTCCCATATTGAGATTTCCTTTCTCCCCAACCTGGGTTCTCTACATTTCTATATCAACTGCATATTAAACAGCATCTATTTTGAAATTATCCAATACTTCCAAGAATTATATCACATTGCAGTAGTCATTCAAAGTCTGCCAAAGATTTTACATGTTTACAGTGATCTTTTAAATACTGTCTGTATTTATCCCATTCTCAGTTAAATTTTTGATCTTGATTCCTAAGTTTCACTGTCAATCTTACCATCTCAGCCTACTCAAATAATTTTGTCTGCCGTTCCACTTTTGTTGGTATGTTCTCTCCTTTCCAACATTGGGCTAACAGCATTCTTGCAGCCGTGGTTGCATACATAAATAAATCTTTTGATATCTTTACACCTATAATCCCCAGGATAAAGGCTTCTGGTTTTTTTGGCAAAGGTTAATTTAAACATTTTTTTTAGCTCATTGTAGATCATTTCCCAAAATTCCTTTATCCTTTTGCAATTCCACCACATATGAGACATAGTTCCTTCTACTTCTTTACATTTCCAACACAGGTTACATTTTTGCTAGCTTACAGGTTGTCAGCGAAGTTAACTCTTTATTAGAAGAAACAAAATCTGCTCAGGAGTGTCAGGCCTAATGAGCACACCAACTCTTCAGTAGGCCTTGGCCCTATGAGGCAGTTGTATGAGTTCAAGGTCCTCGTCTTCCCACTGCTGCCTAAGTCTCTTCCTCTCCTGGGTTTTTCCCAAGCAATCTGGGACTATGTTGGCGTGCCTACCTTTGCTCCTCTCACTTCAGCCCTCTCTTGGTCATTGTAGACTGAGAGGAAGGGAGCTGGTCGCAGCAGCAGGAGGAGACGCCCTTGCTTCTTCAAAAGCCTGACTCATATCTGCTCTTGGCCTTCTCTCTGCAACAGCCTCTTCCTGCTCACTACGCCCTGTTACCGCTTCAGCTTCAGCTTCCAATATCTCCTCCTCCCAGTCTTCTCCCTCTTCTCTCTCTGACCACCCATCATTGCTCACAGTCTCTTTCACTGGGTCCACAGCAACTTGCAAGTTGGATCCACTGCGATCTACTGATCCCCCATGCAATAGGAACCTGCTTAAAACCAGCTTATTTAAGAAGCTTTTCAGCAGAGTAATTCTGTTAATGTTGTTTCTGTCTCTCCTCCTGTTGTTTTTGGCTTTATGGAGTTCGGTTTTTGCTGTTTGCTAGACTCCGTTTCCTGGGTTAATTGCCATTTTATTGCAATGGTGGCTTAATGTGTTTTGCGGTTTGTATTTCTATTTTGTCTGATACTTGATGGCTGTGAGATGCTTTGAGTTTTCCTTTGAAAACAGGCAACAAATAATATAGATACATTTAAAATAAACAACAGAATTCCAGTGGTGGGGCCCACCACTGAAAAGGCCCTATCTGGGCTTATCACCCCCTACTTCCTTTGGGGGCTGTTTTTATGATGGCCAAATCATAGAACAGACTTAAGGGCCAAATACAGTGCCCCAGGTCTCTGTTTGGCCACCAGAACTCTCTCCAGACCACATCCCTCCCTTGCCAAACCTCCTCTTCTTAGGCCACATCCCTCACTGGGTTTTTTTTTGGTAGCCTTCTCCACAGTTATTCCTTGATAATGTTTTCCTTGCCATGATGGAGGACAGAGGCAGTATGCAGGCGTGTGTACAAATTAGTCTACTGTAGAAAGGAAAAATGTGTCATTGTCTCTCTGCACATTTTTGCCTCTGACTCTGCCCATCACTGATGTGCAGTTGGTTACTCAAATAGTTGCTCAGAAGATAATGTGGTCCTCAGGCAGAAAGCATCCTCAATCTCCACCATAAAGGTAAAGGGTAAAGGGACCCCTGACCATTAGGTCCAGTCGTGACCGACTCTGGGGTTGCGGTGCTCATCTCGCTTTATTGGCCAAGGGAGCCAGCGTACAGCTTCTGGGTCATGTGGCCAGCATGACTAAGCCACTTCTGGTGAACCAGAGCAGTGCACAGAAACGCCATTTACCTTCCTGCCGGAGCGGTACCTATTTACCATATTTTTCGCCCCATAGGGGGCACCGGCGCATAGAACACACCTAGTTTTTTGGGGGGGAAATAAAGAAGAAGAAAAATTCCCCGCCCCCAGCCCCCAGAACAGGCTGCTATCCATAAGCCGTGAGAGAGCTGCGCGAAGCCCAAAGCCTGGGGGCGCTGAGCTCAGCGCGCCCCAGGCTTCTGGGTGCAGGCAGCTCTCCGCAAGTCGTGCGCAAAGTCACACAGCTCTCCCACAGCTTGCAGAGAGCTTCCTGAAGCCTGCATTCGCCCCATAGGACGCACACACATTTCCCCTTCATTTTTGGAGGGGAAAAAGTGCGTCCTATAGGGCAAAAAATACGGTATCTACTTGCACTCTGACGTGCTTTCGAACTGCTAGGTTGGCAGGAGCAGGGACCGAGCAACGGGAGCTCACCCCATTGCGGGGATTCGAACAGCCGACCTTCTGATCAGCAAATCCAAGGTTCTGTGGTTTAACCACAGTGCCACCCGTGTCCATTTTCCATCTCCACCATAGTGGTTTGCTAATCAGATGCTCACTAGTTTGACTATATTTGGGTGGGACGGTCTACTTTTAAAAATAAATTTTATTAAGGTTTATAGAGAAAAATACAAAACTTTAAAATAAAAACCTTTTTAAAAAAAAAAAAAAACCAAACAAAGACTTTTATCTAAATACAATCAAAACACAAAACGGGGGGGGGGGGGGGAGAGAGAGAGAAACACAGTTGTACCATGGAAGTCGAACGGAATCAGTTTCGGAAGTCCATTCGACTTCCAAAAAGTTCGAAAACCAAAGCGTGGTTTCTGATTGGCTGCAGGAATCTCCTGCAGCCAATTGGATGCCGTGGAAGCCCCGTCGGACGTTCAGCTTCCAAAAATAGTTTGCAAACCACAGCACTCACTTCCGGGTTTGTGACGTTTGGGAGCCAAAACATTCAGGAACTAAGCTGTTCCACTTCCAAGGTACGACTGTAGAGAAAGTAAAAGGATAAAGAAGAGTAGAAAAAGAGGTTACAATAGAAAAGCAGAAAAATAATTTTCACTAAGTAAAGAACTTCTGATTCTTCATCTGTCTACACACACACACACACACACACACACACCCTTCATCCAATCCAATATAAAGGTAAAGGGTCTCCTGACCATTAGATCCAGTCGTGACTGACTCTGGGGTTGCGGCGCTCATCTCGCTTTATTGGCCGAGAGAGCCGGCGTACAGCTTCCGGGTCATGTGGCCAGCATGACTAAGCCGCTTCTGGCGAACAAGAGCAGCACACGGAAACGCCGTTTAGCTTCCTGCCGGAGCGGTACCTATTTATCTACTTGCACTTTGACATGCTTTTGAACTGCTATGTGGGCAGGAGCAGGGACCGAGCAATGGGAGCTCACCCCATTGCGGGGATTCGAACCACCGACCTTCTGATCGACAAGTCCTAGGCTCTGTGGTTTAACCCCACAGCGCCACCCGCGTCCCCCAATCCAATATAACACCCAACAAAGCCACTTTCCATAAACAAACATTATCTCCAATCCAGATATCATGATTTCTTTTTCACACAAAAAGTCTATGGGAGGTTTCCAATCTTTAACAAATATCAACAATGGCTTTTCTCTGACTGAACATGTCAGTTGGGTCTACATTTATCCTGACATGAAGCACTCTCAGGTAAGATCAAAAACCTCCCCTTTCCCCCTTTTCTCTCTCTGCATTTCTCTGTTTGAAGGCTTCTTTTCCTCCTCACCCTCCAGCTGACTGAGATCAACAAATAAGTTAAGGAGTATGGGGAAGTGTGGCAGAAGTGAGGGGCACGTTTTACACAATACATTTAGTTGCCAGGAAAGACCCCCACCCCCACTGACCCCCTGCTTTACATCCAAACTGTATGCATCTGGTTTGGCCTTCAGTGGCATTGCTTGAGTCTCTTGTATCATGGCTTAAGTGAAATATTTCCTCTTGAGTCAGTGGTTTTCATTGGCTTGCTTGCTCATTTGCGATACACAATGACTGAAAGGAACTGCAAAAGCGATGTAGTTCTGGCACATGTGATATTCCCATATTAAGTATCACTGGAGTATATGAACCTTGTGCTATATGATGATCCAAGAAGCCCTGGGCTCTCCGAGTGAGTCTATGTCATATGTGATGCATGTGACTGCAAAGAAGAATGGGAGCTGTCATGAGACAGATTAACGTGTGAAGTTTCTTCTGCACGGCGGCCTGGAGCATACAAATGTTGCACTGTACAATGGGGTAGTTACCATAAAGCTTGGAGAGCTCAGGCTCCAGTTGCTTGCAAAATTCACCAAGCACAATGAGCAGCCCCTCCAGAAACGAAAATATTGCTGGTTGAATTCCAAGCTGGAGAATAATTCTGTTTTCCCAACTCGTTCCCCAGTCCCCTTCCCAGTTAGCTTCCAAATCCATCACCCACATACCCACCAACATTTCTCTGATGAAAATAGGGATATCCTATTCCATTAAAAGGGATGTGGGTGGCACTGTGGGTTAAATAACAGAGCCTAGACTTGCCAATCAGAAGGTCGGCGGTTTGAATCCCCGCAACGGGGTGAGCTCCCGTTGCTCGGTCCCTGCTCCTGCCAACCTAGCAGTTCAAAAGCATGTCAAAGTGCAAGTAGATAAATAGGTACCACTCCGGCGGCAAGGTAAACGGTGTTTCCGTGCGCTGCTCTGGTTCACCAGAAGTGGCTTAGTCATGCTGGCCACACGACCCGGAAGCTGTATGCCAGCTCCCTCAGCCAATAAAGTGAGATGAGCGCCACAACCCCAGAATCGGCCATGACAGGGCCTAATGGTCAGGGGTCCCTTTACCTTTATTCCATTAAAAAAATATATTATTTATATTCTTCCACTCTCGGTGGCTTCCAACATATATAAAAACATTAAACATTAAAAAAACTTCCCAGTGCAGGGCTGCCTTCAGATGTCTTCTAAAGCTGGGGTCACCAAACTTTTTCAGCATGGGACTGTCCACTGTCCCTCAGACTTTGTGGGGGGCCAGACTATATTTTTTTTGGAGCGGGGGGGGATGAATGAATTCCAATGCCCCACAAATAACCCAGAGATGCATTTTCAATAAAACAACACATTCTACTCATGTAAAAACACGCTGATTCCCAGAACGTCTGTGGGCCGGATTTCGAAGGTGATTGGGCCGGATCCAGCCCATGGGCCTTAGTTTGCCTACCCATGTTCTAAAGGTTTTATAGTTATTTATCACCTTGGCTCAGGGGTTGCATAACTCCATACCCTCCAATGTTTCTCCGATGATAATAGGGACGTCCAAAGAAAAGTGGGACATTCCGGGATCAAATCAGAAACCGGAACAGCTTATATCCATGAAAAATGGGGACACTTGGAGGGTCTGCACACACTCTTTCTGCATTTCTATAAATGCAGGGGGCAGCAGCAGTGAGAAGAAGGATGGAGGGAAATTGGATCTCTGCCCCTTTGCCTTTCTGGTGGGCTGATTACAGGAATAATGGCTCCAGCAACTCTTGGGAGTTCCACCTTATCAAAGGGGGATTGTGAAAGGCAGCCCCTCTGCTGCTCTTGCCATGTCATCAGATAGGTATTATTAATGGGGAAGTGGGCTTGGAGGGTTGGAGTATTGGGGCGGGCAGGAAGGGTATTGGCAGGAGGTTAGTGAGGGGGTTGGGGTGGCTCCCAGTACATTTCCGAGCACAATTCAAAGTGTTGGTGCTGACCTTTAAAGCCCTAAATGGCCTCGGTCCTGTATACCTGAAGGAGCATCTCCACTCCCATCATCCAGCCCGGACACTGAGGTCCAGCTCCAAGGGCCTTCTGGCGGTTCCCTCACTGTGAGAAGTGAGGTTACAGGGGACCAGGCAGAGGGCCTTCTCAGTAGTGGCACCCGCCCTGTGGAATGCCCTCCCACCAGATGTCAAAGAGAATAACAGCTACCAGACTTTTAGAAGACATCTGAAGGCAGCCCTGTTTAGGAAAGCTTTTAAATGTTTGATGTTTTATTGTGCTTTAAATATCCTGTTGGAAGCTGCCCAGAGTGGCTGGGGTAACCCAGCCAGATGGGTGGGGTATAAATAATAAATTATTATTATTATTATTATTATTATTATTATTATTATTATTATTATTATTAAAAGAACCTAAAAGCCCAGCATTTTCTTTTCACAGTGGCCAACCAGATGCCCACAGAAAGCCACTAGCTTCCAAGGTGGGGGGAACTGGAGTTAGGGACTTAGAAAACAAGCCAAGCTATTTCTGATTTTGGAGTAAAGAGCACAGCTTGTTTCCAAGCCAATTCAATTTAGGCTGCGGTGTGGGAGAGCTTACCTGTCACTACTGATGGGCCAATAAAGTTTGTAATCTATGTGAATCCAAACCGTCTGTGCCCATGTGGATTCCTTGTTACAATGATGCAACCAGATTTACAGAACTAATAACTGCATGTGTGTGTTTGTGTACCAACATATTATTAGGCCTTTTAGAGCAACAAACATTTCACCTTCAGGAATGTGGAAAGTAAAAATAATAATAATAAAAAGGCTGGGATGTGTGTCCGAATGGAGAATGAAACACAGATAGGATTGCCTCACTTTCTAGAAATGCAATGACAACACTGCTAGCTGCATCACAACACTGGCCTGCCAAAACTCAGCATAAACTTTTAGTCCTCAAACAGAAGGGTGATATTCCCCAAGGCTACAAAATGTCAGAGATCTGATCAACTTCTGTCCCATGACACGTTGGTGTCTGGAATACAAACTCCAAGTGGCACTGATGTCTCCCTTTCTCAGTTTTTGGAAAACTATATTCAGCCAGGGGGAAGAATGTTAATATGTTGGTGTTTGAATGTTGCCCACAAAAGAAGCGCCAACATATTAACATTCTTCCTCCTGGCTGAATATATAGTTTCCCCCAAACTGAGAAAGAACTCATTGTGATGTATAATTTAGCTCTAATCTACAAGGCCAGTGCAAGCTGAAAATTGATTTACGATTCCCTCTCTATGCACCATTTTTAGTGCTAAGCAGAAAGCTTCCTTTCAGCTTGGTTTTCCAGGGGAAGAAGGAGATGAAAAAGGGGGCAAATGCCTTTTCACCATGGTGGTCACTTTCATGGTGGCAGACGTCGCCTTGACAGCCACCAGCTGGTGGCTGACATTTTTATTTCCCACAATTCCCATGGGAATGGCATTGTCTTAACCTGTCGCACCTTCCCCAGGAAGTGTCTCCCTGTTTTCCTTCGCCCTTCTGAAAATTGCTGAAAAGGTTTCCTAATTTCCGACACTGTCCAATTGGGTGGCAAATAATGGAGCGCATTTGGGACCACCCTTAAAGATCCCCAATATGTGGATGCTTCATGAAGGAAGGCAAAGGTGTCCCCCTGCTAACGCCAACATATTCTTCTGGTACAGCTGATGCTGGCCTGTTGCTACTTACGTGTTGGGTCTCCCTGCTGGCTGTACATCTGACTCCCATTCTGCATCCTACCACATAAGGACATGTCTGGTAGGTGTTGCTCTTCTCCAGGGGGAGGACAAGTTCATAGACATAGAGCAGGCTTCACCAACCTAGTGCCCTCCAGAGGTTCTGGCTTGCAATTCCTGGGTGTGCAGTGGGGACCCCAGCTGGCCAACGCTGCCCTACTTTGAGGGGTGCACTCACAACACTCTGCAAGCCCTGTGCTGCTTTGCATTTCAAACAAGAGTGTTTGGGGTATCCACCTGCCTTGTTAGATGTTCTTGCAGAACTTGCATCAGGTTGCATGTGGCAGGCAACAATTGGCCTGCAGCCTTCTGCATATGCACAGTTGCATGTTCTTGATAGTCTGTGCTGCTTTCTCCTTATATCCAGGGGACAGCTGAGATTTTGATCCTTTGCTTTTGAAGGCATCAAATCCCTACAGGCTTCGTTAATTGCATTGGCAGATTCTGCCAATTTGCCCTCCAGCTCTGTTAGAATCCCCCGACCGCCACCGCGCAGGCTTTGTATGAAGTCTGGCACCTCTCCTTTTAGATACACTTCAGCTTTGCAATGCATTCATCATGCAGGCAATTGAAAACCAACAGGCCCCCTTAAATCTTCTGGGTGGATGGATGGATGGAAGATGACTATTCAAATTGTTTTTGGAGCCCTGGAGGAGGGGAGGGTTTCTTGGAAGCAGCTCAGGGGCTCCTTAATGGGAAAACTTGGTAAGAGCTACCAACCCTCCCAGAAAGATCTCATGTACCAGGCATTTCACACACAGCAGTAGTGATGCCCAACTATGGCCGCACATGAACTGAGCCTCTATAACATTCTTTGCAGAGTTTCAGTGGTTGGCGTTAAAGCATATTGGTTTGTTACATTTATAGATCCCTCGTTTCCTGGAGGCAACTCTAGGCTACGCACTGTGTTCTACCCTGCTCCCAATTTTATCCTCACAACAACTCTGTAAAATAGGTTAAGCTGAGAGATTGGCCCAGTGGGACACAGGTGGCGCTGTGGTCTAAACCACTGAGCCTCTTGGGCTTGCCGATCAGAAGGTTGGCGGTTCGAATCCCCACGACGGGATGAGCTCCCGTTGCTCTGTCCCAGCTCCTGCCAACCTAGCAGTTTGAAAGCATGCCAGTGCAAGTAGATAAATAGGTACCACACTGTGTTCTCCCCCACTACTAATTTTATCCTCACAACAATTCTGTAAAGTAGGTTAAGCTGAGAGTTTGGCCCAAGGTCACCCAGCAAAGCCTTATATCTACATAGGGATTTGAACTTGGGTCTTCCCAGTTCTGGCTCAAACCACTAGACCCCACTAGGTCACAAAGGTCATTCTAAAGCAAGGATGGGACACCTGTGGCCACCCACAACTCCCATAATCCTGGATCCTGGTTTGGGCTGATGGAAATTGGAATCCAACAACAGCTGGAGGCCATCACATTAGATCAGCATAGACTCTTTCTGAAAACCACTAGCTCAGCAGAAACAGCCTTCGGTCTTCGTGGAAGGGCTCGGTCTGTTTGGAGAAAAGAATATTGGAGGCGTGATTGTAAAAGTCAAAGAAGCGCTGATGAGTCTGATTAACATTTTGGCAAGTGGGAGATGTTTCCTCTCTTGGGCAAAGTGACATTTCAGTTTGGCCAAGTAATCATCATATCCCTGGCCTCGTCTCTGTGCGTAACGTCCGATCAAGATAAACCTTTATATCTCACCCAACATGTTAATCAACACGAAACAACTGTCCATAGCTGAGGCATATTTTGAAGTTTGTCATCTTTATAGATCTCTGTTTCCTCTGGTGTGTCATGTGCATTAGCATATCGTGAGATATTTCAAAACAGAAGAGCTAATTGGCAGTGTGACTTTTTTTTTACTGGTCTTTAAGCAGAGGTGATCATTTGTAAATAATAATCTTGATCATTACATTTGTTCTAATTAAACAATGAGGCATATCAGGAGTACAGTAATCATGAGATAATCACATCCCTGGCATAATTATCAGGTACGGGGCACAGCCAAGTATCTCTAATGCCTCCGAGTGTGATTATCTTGTGATAACTGCACCCTGTAGGTTGCTTAATTTTCATTACAAAATGGAATTATTTTTATTAAAGTGAACAAGGGGTGGAAGTGGGTGGGGGGCGAAGCTGTCCTTTTCTTCTGACAGAGGAAGAGAAGACTGATAGATTACAGTGGAACTATGGCTTAGCTGGAATTTCAGGTGGGCAGATACAATGTGGATTAATCATTGACTGCAGGTGCTCTGTTCAGATCCACGTGGCTTTGCTATGATATGAATAACAATGGACTTAACATATCTGGCTCTGTGTGGAAGCTAAGAAACAGGGTCAAGTCAGCTCCACTGAGTTACAATGCTGCATATAAGGGGGAAATTAGGGTTGCCAGACATCCAGAATTTCCCAGAATGCTGCAGTTGGCAGTAGTGTCCTGGGAGAAATTGGTCAAATGTCCGGGAAAATCCTATTTCCCATAAAAATAGCTCAAAACTCGCATTTTTTTTACGATTTTGCTAAAAAAGCTCAACAGCTTTGCCCTCCCCCCGCCCCCCCAAAATGCTGAATAAGTTTTCAGTTCAGATTACAGACGCTTCAGTTTACAGATGTTTCAGGTTAGAGACACTGCTAACCCAGAAATAGCGCCTCGGGTTAAGAAATTTACCTCAGGATGAGAACAGAAATCGCGCGGCGGCAGTGGGAGGCCCCATTAGCTAAAGTGGTACCTCAGGTTAAGAACAGTTTCAGGTTAAGAAAGGACCTCTGGAACGAATTTAGTTCTTAATCCAAGGTACCATTGTATGGCAACCCTAGTTACATATTTTTAGGAATTCCCCAATCGCACACACAATTGTTGCAATCACTTGCCATTTCTATATCCTTCCCTACAGTATGTTTGGGTTTGGGGTGGGGGAAGAAGAAGGTCACATTTAAAGCTGAACCTACCCAGTTCCCACTTTCTGAAACCATATGTGAGCTTAAACACAGCCACCCTTTCAAATTTGCACTTCTCTGAATTTTGCTATGCATACACTAGGGTAGATTGGTGGAACTAACATAGAAAAATGCATTATATTTGGGGAAACTGCTCTGCAAAACATAAAATTAAAAAAATGTGTCTGTTGTGCAAAATTGCATACAAGAAAGTGTTTAGTAGGAGTAATTTGCACTACAGGGCTGTTGAATTTCCACGAGGATTCAAAAGAACACACTTACAAACTGATGTGGAAATCTGGAGAGCTGAATTGAGAGTGAGAGATTTTACTTTCTCGGGCTCCATGATCACTACAGATGGTGACAGCAGCCACGAAATTAAAAGGTGCTTGTTTCTTGGGAGAAAAGCGATGACAAACCTAGACAGCATCTTAAAAAGCAGAGACATCACCTTGCCAACAAAGGTCTGTATAGTTAAAGCTATGGTTTTCCCAGTAGTGATGTATGGAAGTGAGAGCTGGACCATCAAGAAGGCTCATCGCCAAAGAATTGATGCTTTTGAATTATGGTGCTGGAAGAGACTCTTGAGAGTCCCATGGACTGCAAGAAGATCAAACCTCTCCATTCTGAAGGAAATCAGCCCTGAGTGCTCACTGGAAGGACAAATCCTGAAGCTGAGACTCCAATACTTTGGCCACCTCATGAGAAGAGAAGACTCCCTGGAAAAGACCCTGAGATGGAGGGCACAAGGAAGAGGGGATGGCAGAGGGCGAGATGGTTGGACAGTGTTCTCGAAGCTACTAGCATGAGTTTGACCAAACTGCGGGAGGCAGTGGAAGACAGGAGTGCCTGGCCTGCTCTGGTCCATGGGGTCACGAAGAGTCGGACACGACTAAACAACAACAACAAAATTTGGGGTCACATGGCCCTTTTTCAATAGAGCTGCCAGTTTGCAGCCTGGAAATTTGTGTTCCCATGTCCTTTATCTGCCCTCTTTCCACTCAGTTCTACTCAATGGCCTTGTTTGGGTGCTGCATTCCCAGCATAGCTGTCAACTTTTCCCTTTTCTTGCGAGGAATCTTATTCGGAATAAGGGAATTTCCCTTTAAAACAAGGATAACATTGACAGCTATGGTTCCCAGCTTGCCAAATTATAATTCAGCAGCTGGAAATAAGAGATGGGATTATGTGCTCATTCCTCCTTCTTCCTCGGTATTTACAACCTGGTTTAATTAAAACACGGTTAGTCATTACAGCCACAGTGGAGAACTATATATTAATGCCAATTTGTAAACCAGGACCTTAAACCACAGTTCTAAGTCAAGTTTAATTAAACTGAGATATAAGCCCCAGAGAAGAGTTTTTAAGTATGTTCCATGCTATGTATGTTGGTAATTTTCCTGTGGCAGCATGTGGAGCAGATCCTGCGTAGCCATTCTTCAGTGTGTCTCCCCAGTTTGGAATTGGTCAAACAGGCAATAAGGAACCATTGTGACAGGCCTTATTCTCTTTTCTAGTTTGTATTGGGTCTGTTTTAATAAAACCTGATAACTATGATGATGATTTATTAATTTTATTATTCATCCGAAGATTCCAAGATGGTTCACAACAGGAAAAAAAATAATATAAAATACGTAATAAAACAAACTAACAACCCCTTTCACAAATACATTTTAAATAGCCGTAGAATGTTAATCAGCAGATAACTTTGTTGAAGAGAAATGTTTTCAATTGCTGCCTAAAAGTATGTAATGAAGGCACCAGGTGAGTTTCTCTGGGGAGAGCATTTCACAAATGGAGACCCAATGCAGAAAGACCCATTCAAATGTTGCCACCCTCTGGGACCTCTTGTGGCTATGGCAGAACAGGTCTTCTCTGCAGTATCTCCTCATTTATGAAATCCTCTTTCCAAGGAGACTCACCTAGTGCCAACCTTGTCCTCATTTTTATTTTTGGGGGGTTCTTGTTAGGATATAGTCCCATTCCCCCTTAAAAGGAACAGGCATGACTGTTGTGTGTCACATGCCTGTTTACTTCCAGCACAGCCTGCTGGGAACTTCGTTTTGTATATTGCTTTTGCTATGCTGCTGTGTGCTTGGACATGAAGGGAAGCCAACATGTTTTTTTCCCCTTTGTTCCTGAACTATGCTGAATAAACGCCTGTAAATAATGTCTCTGTCCGTCACTTCCATTGTGAGAAGTTATTCACTCTGCTGACTAGAGCGTGCCAAGTCTCTAAAGGTATCTGAGGATTGTGTCACTGTTTGATGCTGTTCCAAAGACTGGAGATCACCCGGCTGCCAGCCGGTGGCTGGAGCCAGCTGGGGGCCTACAAAATGCCCCCGTCTCCCCGGCAGTATCCCAACAGTTCTTTAGGTGCCATCAATGATCTATTGTCCGATCTGTTTCTAATATGCTTTTTGCCAATTTATGCTTGCAGTTTTGTTGTTGTTCTTTAGTCGCCTCCCGAAGTTTGGTCAAACTCATGCTGGTAGCTTCGAGAACACTGTCCAGCCATCTCGTCCTCTGTCATCCCCTTCTCCTTGTGCCCTCCATCTTTCCCAACATCAGGGTCTTTTCCAGGGAGTCTTCTCTTCTCATGAGGTGGCCAAAGTATTGGAGCCTCAGCTTCAGGATCTGTCCTTCCAGTGAGCACTCAGGGCTGATTTCCTTCAGAATGGAGAGGTTTAATCTTCTTGCAGTCCATGGGACTCTCAAGAGTCTCCTCCAGCACCATAATTCAAAAGCATCAATTCTTTGGCGATCAGCCTTCTTTATGGTCCAGCTCTCACTTCCATACATCACTACTGGGAAAACCATAGCTTTAACAATATGGACCTTTGTTGGCAAGGTGATGTCTCAGTTTTACTTGCTTGTAAATCTAGGGTTGCCATATCTTGAAGAGCAAAAAAAGAGGGCAGCCCAAGCCGCTGCCAGTCTGAGACAGAAGTAGAGGCATGCAAGGTGAATCCAACAAACAGCCACCCAAGACATTTCCTTTAAAAGGTGAAAAATCCTCCCAGATGGGTATGTTGGCCCCACAAATGAGGACTTGTCTGGGTTTCCCTGGATGTATGGCAACCCTAGAAATCACTTGGGGGCTTATTAGAGGGACAAGATACACAGATTAAAGTAACATGGTGGGCTGGTGTAGAGGACTTCCTGAATGGGGTAACTGTGCCCCTGAAGGACCAGGTGCGCAGCCTGGGAGTCATTTGGGACTCACAGCTGTACATGGAGGCACAGGTCATTTCTGTGTCCAGCGCAACTGTCTACCAGCTCCATCTGGTACGCAAGCTGAGACCCTTCCTGCCAGCAGACTGTCTCACCAGAGTGGTGCATGCTCTAGTTATCTCCTGCTTGGACTACTGCCATGTGCTCTATGTGGGGCTACCTTTGAAGGTGATCTGGAAACTACAACTAATCCAGAATGCGGCAGCTAGACTGGTGACTGGGAGTGGCCGCCGATACCATATTACACTGGTCCTGAAAGACCTACATTGGCTCCCAGTACGTTTCTGAGCACAATTCAAAGTGTTGGTGCTGACTTTTAAAGCTCAGTTTAAACGGCCTCGGCCCAGTATACTTGAAGGAGCGTCTCCACCCCCATCGTTCAACCCTGACACTGAGGTCAAACGCTGAGGACCTTCTGGCGGTTCCCTCATTGTGAGAAGTGAGGTTACAGGGAACCAGGCAGAGGGCCTTCTCGGTAATGGCACCCTCCCTGTGGAACACCCTCCCGTCAGATGTCAAGGAAATAAACAACTATCTGACTTTTAGAAGACATCTGAAGGCAGCCCTGTTTAGGGAAGTTTTTAATGTTTGGTGTTTTATTGCATTTTTAATATCCTGTTGGAAGCCGCCCAGAGTGGCTGGGGAAACGTAGCCAGATGGGTGGGGTATAAGTAATAGATGATGATGATGATGATGATGATGATGATGATGGTTATAACACAACCCTAAACTTGTTTCATTCTGTCTTTTTCTGCTCATCAGTGTAACAGTGACTTTGTGCCTGTGTGCGGCTCCAACGGCGACACCTATCAGAACGAGTGCTACTTGAGACAGGCTGCCTGCAAGCAGCAAAGCGAAATCCTTGTGGCGTCAGAAGGATCGTGTGCCACTGGTAGGTCTAGCAGGCTCTGTACGGCATATTATCTTAAGCCAAATCTAATAGGCTGTGTGTCGTCGCGAACAGTTGTTTTGCATTGCTGCCTGATTCATTCCAGTAATTGAAAGCTTGGCACAACATATAATGACAGCTACAGTTGGGGTTTTGTTGTTGTTTCCGCCTTGCAGCAAACCATTTCAGAACCTGGGAACTATGTTTTCATTTTAGGGTTGCCATATGTCCTCTTTTCTCAGGACGTGTCCTCTTTTTCATGGGTAGCAATGTTAAAAGTGGAAGTTGGCAAATGTGTCCTCTTTTTTGCTCTTCAAAATATGACAACCCTAGAATGTGTGGCCCCCAGGCTGCCATCACGGCTGCCCCCCCCCCCCCCCGCGCTGGGCGACCCCCCCAGGACACACACCCCACCCTGGGACACATGCCAGTCCCACCCCTGCCTGCACTCCCCCCCCCAGTGCCAGAGCATGAAGCTTCGCCACTACTTTTGACACATGACCAATGAGGAAGAGCGAGAGTTGCACTACCCAATAGAAAACATCCAATTATATCTGCCTGCTTGTGCAATGGAAATCTGCTTGAACAATGGACCTCTAGCCACTTGCAGATTTGCTGCAAAGCAGATTTTCGGGGTGTGCATGATGGGTTGGAGGGAAGAAGCTCAGTTGTGTGAGTGGACACCCACTCATGCTATGTTAGCTCTCATCCAATATATATTTGGCAACTGAATGGTGTTGCCTCAGTTTATCTGGAAGGGACTGGGGCACAGATGCAGACTGGCTCTGCTGGTAGCCCCAGCCTTGCAAGCTGCCCTGGAACCATCCACGTAAGTTACAGTGCTGCTAATGTCATCCCCAGCCAGCAGGACCAGTGATCAGGGATGATGGGAATTGTAGTCCAAAAATAGCTGGAGACCCAAGTTTGGGAAGCCCTGCCCTAAAGGGACCATAAGAGAAGGAATGGGGGACTTGCAAGATGGTGTTAAGTGGTCAAATAACGTTCTTAAAGTAGCTGGAAGGATAGGAGTGAGATGCCATCACGAGCAGAAGCTCCCTCACTACGGTGTGATAGCCATCTTGTCTCATGGTGTTAGATTTGTATGGCTCTTGCAATTTTGTGGCGTTTCAGAGAGCCCCGCAGAGAGCGAGAAAGGCCCGCTACAAAAGTTAATACTTACTTTCCTTATGCGGCAAAATAATGAATAGGAGGGTTTATCCTAGAGACCTTTTGGCTCAGAGGAATGTGTGTGTGAGGGAAGATAATCTTGTTTGTCATCATAGAAAGCAGGACAGAGTCGCACGAGAGGCCCCATTTGCCTTTTGCAGTTTGCGATAATATGGTAAAAAAAAGAGAGAGTCCAATTTCTGAGGCTTACTTATCTGCAAAGCAAGCAATTGTACAGAAGAAAGAAAGAAATTGTTTGCGGGCTCATCTTTTGTTTAGACACACACCGGGTTTCTGTTTTGTTTTTAATTGCAAGCCGCAATTGCAATTTGAAGAGCATCACGGCTTCATTTAAAATGAAGATTTAAAAAGAAAATCGAAATGATGATGGAGGTTTGCAAACTGATCTAGATTAACCAGATCTGACTGTAGATAAATTGGGATTCTGACTCTCAGCATTCAAGTAGAATCCCAATTTTGTGTTTTGCAAGCTCTCCGTTTCCCTTCCTAACTGCCAGTGACACTGAGGAGCCTTTGCGAACCAAATCTCTGCCTCTGTGTAGCTTTGCCTGCTTTTTGCATCAAGCACTTTCCTTTTAAAGAGTAGCATTGCTACTCAGAAGTAAGCGCTGTTGAATTCAACGGGACTTACTCCAGGGCAAGCATGTATGCAACTGCAGCTGGAATTTCCTTTTGAACTATATCTCTCCAAGTAATAATGTAGTTTTCAAGTTTAATTACAGGGCTACTTAACCAAGTGCTTTTATTGACTAGGCATTCAAGCATAGATATTAACTGATTGCCTTTTGCCCACAGTCTTTGGTAACACAGGGAGCTGGTCTATCTTGCTCAGGGCCATCTATCCCGGGGGTATAGGATGGGGAAGACCAGGGGAGCCGTGGCCCCAGGCGCAAATTTTTGATTGGGCATGAGGGGGTGTAACCTGGCTCCCTTATTGAAGCTGGAGCCATGAGGAGGCAAGCCAAGCCAATGCCAGAGAAGGGATGCCTGTATATGTCCCACACCTGGGCTGGCTGAGAGCAAGGGTGAGGGCCACGGCGCTGCTGCTACCACCCACCAAGGAGAGGCAAGAGGTTCTGGCAGTTGCCTCCTTCACGAACGGGATGCCACAGCCCACAGCGTTGCCCTCCTTGTGGGGCCACAGCGAGCCTCTTTCTCCCTCCCCTTACATCGCCTAACTTGTGTGGGAATGTTCAGGGATACAGGAGAGGATATATTGTTGGATTATATCCTTTCCAACTTGTGTTAACAAGTTCTACAATTTAGCAGAGTAACATTCCCCTTTTTAAATTTGCACAGCGGATGTGTTTGCTCAGGCTCGCTAAAGCTTCTAAAATACATTTTCCTTTTGGTAATTCCCCGCTTAAAGGTAAAGGGACCCCTGACCATTAGGTCCAGTCGTGGCTAACTCTGGGGTTGCGGGGCTCATCTCGCTTTATTGGCCGAGGGAGCCAGTGTACAGCTTCCGGGTCATGTGGCCAGCATGACTAAGCCGCTTCTGGCGAACCAGAGCAGCACACAGAAATGCCATTTACCTTCCCGCCGGAGCGGTACCTATTTATCTACTTGCACTTTCATGTGCTTTCAAACTGCTAGGTTGGCAGGAGCAGGGACCAAGCAACGGGAGCTCACCCTGTTGTGGGGATTCGAACCGCCGACCTTCTGATTGGCAAGTCCTAGGCTCTGTGGTTTAACCGACAGTGCCACCCACGTCCCAATTCCTCATTTAGTCCCTCATAAAAAGGTAGACACAAGATAGTCGCGAGCAGGGCCGGGGCGGGAGAGTGCTAGAGTTCTGTCTAGTCAAGTTGAGTGGGATCAATTCCAATCTGTTACCTCCGAGGATGTGGACAGGCTGCTTGGACGAGTGAAGCCAACCACCTGTCTCCTGGATCCTTGCCCATCCTGGCTTATAAAAGCTAGCCGGGAAGGACTGGGCGATGGGCTTCGTGGGGTGGTGAATGCTTCCCTCCGTGAGGGAGCCTTCCCAGACCCGCTGAAAGAGGCGGTTATTAAACCGCTTCTTAAAAAACCATCTTTAGATGCGGCCACGATGGCCAACTATCGCCCAGTTTCAAATCTTCCATTCTTGGGCAAGGTGATTGAGCGAGCGGTGGCCGAACAACTCCAGGCACGCCTGGAAGAAGCGGACCATTTGGATCCCTTCCAGTCGGGATTCAGGCCTCATCATGGGACTGAAACTGCCTTGGTCGCACTGGTTGATGATCTTCGGCGGGCTAGGGACAAAGGTGAGAGCTGTTTCCTAGTTCTGCTGGATCTCTCAGCGGCGTTTGATACCATCGACCATAACATCCTTCTGGACCGTCTTGAGGGGCTGGGAGCTAGGGGCACTGTCATACAGTGGTTCCGCTCCTTCCTCCTGGGCCGTGTTCAGAAAGTGGTGGTGGGGGATGAGTGTTCAGACCCCTGGGCTCTCACTTGTGGGGTGCCTCAGGGTTCTGTCCTCTCCCCCATGCTTTTCAACATTTACATGCAGCCGCTGGGAGAGATCATCAGGAGGTTTGGGCTGGGTGTTCATCAGTATGCGGATGATACCCAGCTCTACCTCTCCTTTAAATCAGAACCAGTGAAGGCGGTGGAGGTCCTGTGTGAGTGTCTGGAGGCGGTTGGAGGATGGATGGCGGCTAACAGATTGAGGTTGAATCCTGACAAGACAGAAGTGCTGTTTTTGGGGGACAGGGGGCGGGCAGGTGTGGAGAATTCCTTGGTCCTGAATGGGGTAACTGTGCCCCTGAAGGACCAGGTGCGCAGCCTGGGAGTCATTTTGGACTCACAGCTGTCCATGGAGGCACAGATCAAATCTGTGTCCAGGGCAGCTGTTTACCAGCTCCATCTGGTACGTAGGCTGAGACCCTATCTGCCTGTGGACTGTCTCGCCAGAGTGGTGCATGCTCTGGTTATCTCCCGCTTGGACTACTGCAATGCACTCTACGTGGGGCTACCTTTGAAGGTGACTCGGAAACTACAACTAATCCAGAATGCGGCAGCTAGACTGGTGACTGGGAGCGGCCGCCGAGACCATATAACACCGGTCTTGAAAGACCTACATTGGCTCCCAGTACGTTTCCGAGCACAATTCAAAGTGTTGGTGCTGACCTTTAAAGCCCTAAACGGCCTCGGTCCAGTATACCTGAAGGAGCGTCTCCACCCCCATCATTCTGCCCGGACGCTGAGGTCTAGCGCCGAGGGCCTTCTGGCGGTTCCCTCACTGCGAGAAGTAAAGCTACAGGGAACCAGGCAGAGGGCCTTCTCGGTAGTGGCGCCCGCCCTGTGGAACGCCCTTCCAGCAGATGTCAAAGCGATTAACAACTACCTGACATTCAGAAGACATCTTAAGGCAGCCCTGTTCAGGGAAGTTTTTAACGTGTGATATTTTATTGTATTTTTGCTTTTTATGGAAGCCGCCCAGAGTGGCTGGGGAGGCCCAGCCAGATGGGCGGGGTATAAATAATAAATTATTATTATTATTATTATATTATAAAAGTGTAAAAAGAATTTACTCACACATTCTGTTCACAGTTATATCCCAGAAGGTTGACTTAAGTTAGAAAAGTAATATACACCTGGAAACTATCCCATAAGGAGACAGCTCCTTTGTCCTCTCTTGGCTGCAAGCCAAGAAAGCATCTTAGGCTAAGCAGACATTGCTTCTTCGATGAATTGTGGTCAGAGAGAGAGAGATGGCTGACCCATCCTGTTCTTTTGTCACCTGGGCAGGTGAGTTCACGCCTGACTCTAGTCACATGCAGAGGAAGTCTGTCACAGCCTAGGAGAAACAGGAAGTTTCGATTGGCTGGTCCAGACAGCTCCTTTTATGTCCACCCTAGGGATGTTGTACTTCACTGCTCTTGTGTTTCACATCCCAAAACTTGCTAATGGCTCAGAATGCCACGGCTCAGTCGGTGGTGAGGGCTGGGGCTGGTGTGACCACCCTCAAGGTCTAACCCCCCCCCCCAGCGCACAAATATGCTCCCCGCCCGGCTGCTAAGACCGTAGATCTGCCCTGAATGGCAGCAGCTGTCCAGGGTTTCAGCGTCTCTCAGCCTGACCTGCAGATGTCAAGGACTGAACCTGAGAAAAGGCAGATGCTCTGACTCAGAGCTACACATGTCACTTCCCTTGTACCAATCCTATAGTATCAATTTGCCAGGATCTGGTAATAATAATAATAATAATAATAATAATAATAATAATAATATCTATATCCCGCCCATCTGGCTGGGTTTCCCCAGCCACTCTATGCGGCTGCCAACAAAAGATTAAAAATACATTAAAACATCAGTCATTAAAAACTTCCCTAAACAGGGCTGCCTTCAGATGTCTTCTAAACGTCAGATAGTTGTTTATTTCTTTGACATCTGATGGGAGGGCATTCCACAGGGCGGGCGCCACTTCCGAGAAGGCCCTCTGCCTGGTTCCCTGTAATATTGCTTCTCACAGTGAGGGAACCGCCAGAAGGCCCTCAGAGCTGGACCTCAGTGTCCAGGTTGAACAATGGGGGTGGAGACGCTCCTTCAGGTATACTGGACCAAGGCCATTTAAGGCTTTCAAGGTCAGCACCAACACTTTGAATTGTGCTCGGAAACGTCCTAGGAGCCAATGTAGGTCTTTCAAGACTGGTGTTATATGGTCTTGGGAGCCGCTCCCAGTCACCAGTCTATCTGCCGCATTCTGGATTAGTTGTAGTTTCCAGGTCACCTTCAAAGGTAGCCTCACGTAGAGCGGGTTGCAGTAGTCCAAGCAGGAGATAACTACAGCATGCACCACTCTGGCATTTTGGAATATTATTTTGGAATTTAAACCTCCTTGGTGACCAGCCTTACTGATGTGGAAACGTACCAAAGGTCCAAAGGTGACGATGTCTACAGATCCAAATGTTTCACCTGATTCATTTGACACTGCAATCCACAATGACGCTACGCTGGCATTCCCACAGCTCTGCTGCTTGCTTAATGAGCGTTTTAGTTGCCCATTGATTGTATTTTGTATTTTATTGGTTTTAATTTGCGAATTGCCCAGAGGACATGGTTAATTGGGTGGTATATAAATGCCGAGAACAAGCATATGCTGTGCTATTTAAAAAAAACCTTCCAGCAGTGGATCAGGCAGCAAAATGATCTAGTGTTCCTGCATTGTTGTTTGAAGCAGGCATAGAACATCGTGGTCAGATCCAGCTGTAGATGCTGCTGCCTCATCACTTCAGAAACGACTATGGTTGCTGAGACCAGTTTCATGGCAGCACAGGGAGATTTTAGATGGTCAGGGCCTGTCTGCATGGGGTCTGTGAGGGAGCAGGGATAGAGATCTCACCCATGGGTTGTGTGGAACATTGGTAGGCAAACTAAGGCCCGGGGTCCGGATCTGGCCCAATCGCCTTCTAAATCCAGCCCGCAGACAGTCTGGGAATCAGCGTGTTTTTACATGAGTAGAATGTGTCCTTTTGTTTAAAATGCATCTTTGAGTTATTTGTGGGGCCTGCCTGGTGTTTTTACATGAGTAGTAGGTGTGCTTTTATTTAAAATGCATCTCTGGGTTGTTTCTGGGGCATAGGAATTCGTTCATCTCCCCCCCCCAAAAAAAAATATATAGTCTGGCCCCTCACAAGATCTGAGGGACAGTGGACCGCCTCCCCTGCTGAAAAAGTTTGCTGACCCCTGGTGTGGAACGTACCCCGCGACTCTCACAGCCAAATGTAAATTTGGTTCTCCTTTCTTTCAAAACCTTACGTTCGAAAAATAAAAACAGAGCGCCCATCCCACAAATACTTTACGGAAGAAAATGGAAAATTTGTCAGGAAACACAGTAACGTTGCCAGCCTTGGTGCAGTAAACCGAGGATTTAGAAAAGGAACACCTGTAGAATCTTAAAAGGAACTTTCCAGCATCAGACAGAAATTTCACATGAAACATTTAGCATAGATCTCTCTAATTGACAGAGGAATGGCATAAAAAAGCACAATTTGCTACAGCGCATTTTAACTAAGCAGGATGTGGCTGCACATACATACAAATTATCCTGGTATTCATACATCTATATAACCACAACCCCTTTTTTTCTCTCCCTCTTACAGATGCAGGTTCTGGATCTGGGGATGGAGGTAGGAATGCTTTTATTAATTCTGTTTTTCCACCACTGGAACCGGCTGACATCACTTGCCACATTGCAGTTAGGCGTGTTGGATAGTTGTTTTGTACCACCCTGTATTGTTCAGATGATCTGATCCTCTGCATTTTTGTCAAACTCCAGCCTAATGATGAAGAGCTGGTTTGTTTTTGGAGATATGTGGAGGGCTGTATTACACTTGGTCGGAATTTGTATTATTCATGATTCAGCAAGGACTCTATCTCCATCTACTGTTACTAGAGCTCTTGTGGCACAGATGGCTTTATTTATTGTTATTACATTCTCAACGAACCCATAATAGTTCCAGGATTTTTCTCCCATGACTAACGTAGTCTTCCCAAACCATGAGGTGGAGGGATTTCACTGAAAAATTAAGAAGAAAGGTTATGGCTTTAAATGTGGCTGTGTCAAACACTTTGATTACGGGGTATGGCCATGTTGGTACATTTAAAAATATGCATTGCAAATATACTGACGCATCTTTCTGGGTCTTTTTATAAGTTGTGAGCACAATCTGTCTGAAAGTAAATAAATATCTTTATTGCGGTCCATATACCCACAAAACAGTTTCAAAACAGGATACAGTTAAAACAACCAAACAGCAGGTGAAAGAGACCAAGGTAGTCGTTTTGAGCATGATGGTCTTTGTTTCTTGCGACTTCCGACAGAAACTTTGCCACGGTCAGTGTAATATCATTTGACCTATCCTCCAGAAGGTATTTAATATGGGAGGCTTCAGATTTTCCCAGCAAATTTGCTAGTAAGGGTTTGATCAGTTGATACCTTGCTTGCTCGTACTGCCCACAATGCAGTAGGATATGGTTCATGCAATCGGTGTCCTGAGAACATCAACAGAGCCTGTTCTGGTAGGAGATGCCTCTCAGTCTACCATTTAGAACTTCCGATGGAAATACATTTAATCTAGCTTTGGTAAATAAACGCCGAAAGGTGGGTATGGACAAATTCCTATGGTATGAGGCTAACTGAAAGTTGTGCCCATTTTGGATTCCAGCTGCAATCGGGCCACAGATTACATTGGATCTGGATCACAGGTCGCTATGTGAGATGTCCCAAAGCCTTTACTTCAGGGATACAAGGGCGGTATCGTAGCCCAGTTGATACAAAAGGGATGGTGACAGTCCAATCGAGGTGGCTTTTCTGGCCATACTTTTCCGCCATGGGCTGATAAATTCCTCATTGGTTAGATGTACAAGTAATCCCTTCCCCAGGCCAAATACTGAGATCTTAAGCCAGTATTGTCTGAAAGTAAGCATTTCATGGTGCAGCCATGTGCAGTTGTACATGAGCAGGACCGCTGTATATAGTGAGATTTACTTGTGGTCAAATATCCACAAGTTAAGATGGCTCATCTCCTTCTTTTCAACAGAAATTCATGTCACATTTGCTGGTACATTCATGGATATGAATCAGACTCCTGTTTAAATTTATGGGACTTAAAGGTGTTCTGCTTTTGCTTAAATGCGCTCAGGCTGTTTGTGCTTTTTCTGACAGAGGGGTGGTGAGTAACTTACGGAAGTTGCTCTTGTAGACAGCATGCTCAGAAATGGGGAAGGCATTCTCTTCAGGCTAGAACTGGGCGTTACGTTTGCATTGTACACTTCCTCACTGATGAGTGGGGCCAGGTTATTAACCATTCTTCCATTGCTCCATTCACAAGTGCACCCATGGTTCAGGTTCACTGTCTGCCCTCTCAACGTTCTTATCATTTGGGATAGGCTGAGAAGAATGATGGGCGTGTCCAGCTATACATTGTTTTAGCAGCAAGCCTGCTGTGGACTTTCACTTCCTGCATTCAGGGCATATTGGCCATTTTGAAATCCAGGAAGCTACTTAATTGTAAGCCAAACCTTTGGTCTTCGTAGACCAACTGGTGGTGGCACTCCATGAGTTCAGTGCAGAGAAATTCCCATCCCTTCCTTTGAGATGCCAAGGATTGTTGTTTTTTTTTAATGATATTTATTAAAGTTTCCAATTAATACAAAAAATAAACATACACAAAAAAAGAAATAATAAAAACACAAAAATACAAAAGCAAAAAAGAACAGTTAAAACAAATGTAGTTTCCATTACTCATTTCCATTAATTTATTTCCCAGACCTCCTCTCACCTACCCCTTTTGTATTCCTGTTCAAATTCTTAATTCAGCAAATCCTTATTATAACTTGTTATAACTTATAGTAACTTATTGCTCAACCTCTACATTACAGCTGGTAACCACTTAATTTTTATCCAACATCACACTAATGTCCATTAATTTTATAATGCCTCTGCAGATAGTCTTTGAATTTCTTCCAATCTTCCTCCACCGTCTCTTTTCCCTGGTCTCGGATTCTGCCGGTCTTTTCTGCCAGTCCCATATAGTCTATCACCTTCATCTGCCATTCTTCCAGAGTGGGTAGATCTTGCGTCTTCCAGTACTTCGCGATGAGTATTCTTGCTGCTGTTGTTGCATACATAAAAAAAGTTCTATCTTTCTTTAACACCAATTGGCCGACCATGCCCAGAAGAAAGGCCTCTGGTTTCTTAAGGAAGGTATATTTATATACCTTTTTCATTTCATTATAGATCATTTCCCAGAAGGCCTTAATCTTTGGGCATGTCCACCAAAGGTGAAAAAATGTACCTTCAGTTGAGATGCCAAGGATTGAATGGGGACCTTGGTTTGCAGCTGGAGGACTGTGCAAATCACTGATTTGAATAACAAAAACAACAATAAAAACTACTACTACTACTACTACCCCAAGCATCTGACTGGGTTGTCCCAGCCGCTCTGGGTGGCATCCAACATATATAAAAGCATAATAAAACATTAAACATTAAAAAACTTCCCAATACAGGGCTGCCTTCAGATGGTCTTAGGATGGCAACAAAGGGCTGAAGTAGTAGCTCCCTAGAAGGTGTGGATTTGTGGAAGAACACCAAATGGGATTTGATATGAGGGGTAGGTCTGGCAGTGTTTAATGAGACTACCAAATGTAAGCTTGCCATATTCCCCAAAGTGAAAATCCAGAAAAAGTTGTTGAGCTTGAATATCTGCCCCCCCCAAAAAAAAAAAACCCAAAGTTTTGTCGCTTTTTAGGGATTTTTAAAGCTTTTCTTTATTGCTCTACTTGCCATATGTCAGGGTTTCCCCGGACATTTTGTCAATTCAGCAAAAATCCACCCAGACGCCGTTTTGACAGCCTTATTCCCGGATGTGTCCGGGATAACTCAGATGTATGGCAGCCCTAAAATGAGAAAGCAGGTTGACTGATGAATGTGGGCTGCTGATCTCTCCACTGTTGACCCCAGCCTTGTCTAAAAAACTGTAGGCAGAATGGGATTTTTTAAAGTGATTGGACCTTCTTGTTCCGATGAGATAGATTTAGCTTGACGCATGCTGGTTGGGTTAACCTTCCCATACATGAGCCATCTTGGCTACAGTATATTATGTTCCTTTCCTTGGGCATGTTGTGCTTGCTCCTGAACTCCCTTAGTGTATCCCACTCGTACTTGGATGACAGAGGCATTAATTTTTGGTGTTTCCAACAGAAGCTCCTCCTAACACAGTGCGTTGATAAGCAAAAGTGACATTCACCATTATTGATGTTCTTCTGTAATAGCACCACATTCATTTTGTCCACATTGCCCATACTCTTAGATTTCAGACTTAATACCACAGTACCTTGAAAGTATTGTATTCCTGGTATTTATGATTGGTTATAGATGCTTCAATGTATTTGTATCTTTGTGAGTTTTTCCAGAATGATTGTTCCAACATTTCCAAAGGAAATGGATGACTTTGCGCTTGTCTCCATTTTGGTGGTGACTCAAAGCCTCATTATCCAAATAGCCTCATTCATCCAAACTGCCTGGCAGACATCAAAAAAAGTCTGTCAGATAAATGGGGCAGTTATTAACATAGAGTTACTCTGACATAAGACACACAAGAGACAAATAATGTTATTTTATGTAACTGGCAGATCCACATTACTGAGTTATGGATCAGAGAGGGTGCAGGAAATTTTGCTTTTATGCATCCGCTGTGCCTGAATGCAACTTGTTTACAGTGGTGCCCCGCAAGACGAATGCCTCACAAGACGAAAAACTTGCTAGATGAAAGAGTTTTCCGTTTTTTGAGGTGCTTCGCAAGACGAATTTCCCTATGGGCTTGCTTCACAAGACGAAACATCTTGTGAGTTCTTGTGAGTTTGTTTCCTTTTTCTTAAAGCCGCTAAGCCGTTAATAGCCGCTAAGCTGCTAAGCCGCTAATAGCCGTGCTTCGCAAGATGAAAAAACCGCAAGACGAAGAGACTCGCGGAACGGATTAATTTCGTCTTGCGAGGCACCACTGTAGCATCTTCTTATTTTTCGGGTGACTTTCTAAAACACGGATGCATCCTGAAGCAAAGCAACAATATTATATAAGGACCAGGGGACCCTGGAAGATGGAGAAGAACATCTGCCTGTGTCTGTTCCCTTGCATTGGGCTGTCCTGCTGCAGCCCAGGTAGCTCAGTAGGGCTCACCTTTGGTAGGAAGGCATTTGGTTGGGCTTGTCATGGCAAGGGTTCCTCTATTCCCACTGCAGTTTCCCTCCACCTCTTGCTTCCTCTGTCTTCCAAGGTAGCGTCCTCCTCACAAGTATGAGGTCTCCCTTTTCCTCTTATGGCTTTTCCTTTGTACTTGGCTTTCCTTCAGGGAAGCTGGATGTAAATGGAGACTTGGATGGATCAATGACCCTTTGTTCAGTCATTGGCCTGAGTGCCAATTTAGGAATAATAATAATAATAATAATAATAATAATAATAATAATAATAGTTTATTACTTATACCCACCCATCTGGCCAGGCTTCCCCAGCCACTCTGGGTGTCTTCCAACAAGATATTAAAAACACAATAAAGCATCAAGCATTAAAAACCTTCCCTAAACAGGGTTGCCTTCAGATGTCATCCTCCACCAGGGCCAGGGCTTTTTCAGTGATGGCTCCAACGTGGTGGAATGCTCTGTCCCATGAGACTAGGGCCCTGCAGGACTTGATCTCCTTCTGCAGGTCCTGAAAAACAGAGCTATTCCACCATAGCTGTCAACGTTTCCCATTTTTTAAGGGAAATTCCCTTATTCCGAATAGGATTCCTCGCAAGAAAAGGGAAAAGTTGACAGCTATGTATTCCGCCTGGCCTTCAATTTGAATTAGTCTGATCCTCTATTCCCTTTCCCCTTTCCTCTTCTATGAAGAAACCCTTTCTGGGACCCCACATTTAAATTCTTATTCACTCACCTCCTTGCTGGCCCTAGTAGGACCAACTTGGACAGTTAGCTCTGGTGATCATTCAATGTCCATTGACTAGGGTTTTTTATTCCAAAAATGACCCCTGAATTTTATCGATATTGATGCTGCATTTTATGTTGTATTCTACGCTGTTTTAAAGTCACATTCTAATCAATGTTTTATATTTGCTGTTAGCTGCCCTGAGCCCGGTTTTTAAACCAGGAAGGGTGGGGTATAAATAAAAATAAATTATTATTTTATTTATTTATCTAAAAGTAAGATAGTTGATTATTTCCCTGACATTTTGTGGGAGGGCGTTCCACAGGGCGGGTGCCACTACCGAGAAGGCCCTCTGCCTGGTTCCCTGTAACCTCACTTCTCGCAGTGAGGGAAGCGTCAAAAGTCCCTCGGAGCTGGACCTCAGTGTCTGGGCAGAACGATGGGGGAGATGCTTCTTCAGGTGTACTGGCTGAGGCCATTTAGGAAGTGGGTGGGTGGAGTAGGAGTACCCATCCAACAGCCAGCAGACGAGTATCCAGTCTACTGCCTGAGCTTGCCAACAGAAGGGCAGGCCAGGCCAGGAGGACATAGACCTGCCTCTTTAATCTGCATAGCCCCGCCTTATGTTGTTGCAACACTGAAGATAGACCAAGGAATGCTTTGCCGTGGGCAGCGGGAGGGAGAAGCGAAACTATTTATATTGGCTCATCACAGAATATTTATTTTCAGGCAGTGGCTAAAATGCATGCAGTAAGATACCAAGGGGGGAGGATGGATAAAGTATCAATTTTGTTCTTTAAAAATAAACCAGGAAGAATAAAGTTGGCCACTCTCCCTAGATAATGAATGCCGGCCTGAAAGAGCGCAGCAACTAAAAGCATGATTTCCAAACAATTTCAGATGAAAAGCACAGGCTGACAAAAGACAAGTAGAACAGGACCTCAGGGAATGCCTAGGCAGCTTTTTTGGAAAGTAGATCTGTGCAGGAGGCAGGATCAAGTCATTGCATCCCTTTTAAAGGTCTACAAAGCTGCCTGGCTTGTATATAAAACCCATGATTGAATAGACATCTAGTGCAGCTTCCAGGTGCAGAAGCACATTAATGTGCCAGAAAGAGGGGGTGGGCCAGGGGAAAAACAAACCTTGTTATTTAAACCTTCTCACAGCTTCCTCCTTTAGCAGGTATAAAGCCATGTAATAAAAACCATAATTTTATATGTCATTAAAGCAAGCGTTGGAAGAAGAAAAATTCATAAATGCTGAAGGAAGTGGGATGTTTTCAGAGGAGTGCACCGCTGGAATTATTATCAAGACAGGGCACTAATAAATTAAAGTCTGCAATATATTAAAAAACCCACTAGATTGATGTCTGAAAATGTTGACATGGTGCACATTTTTGAGTGGCTAAAAGAAGCCTCTCCAGTTGTTACACAAACAATGAGAGGGTTGGGAATGAAGTGCTTACTTTTTCATTCTGCTTATAGGGCGACGGAGGGAGGGGATATCAAATAGAAGGGGTGAAACTGAGTTACACGTGTCCCCAATTTGTGGTGATGTCAGGGACCATGCTTGGGGGGGGGGCTGCACTGAGGAGGAATGGTGGGAGCCTCCCCCTCCCCCTGCTCCTGATCAGGATCCTGAATCTTCCCAGGAGCAGTGGGACAGTATAGATTTGGAGCACTGGTTTGCAGAGGGACATAGCTCAGAAGACAAAAGTTGGGAAGAACTGGGGAGTGAACAGCTAGGAGAAGATGGACTGGGAGAGAGAAAGCCTCCATCCACCCAGCCCAAGGTCATGATGAGCAGATATGGTGGCAGCACAGAAAGCAAAGCGGTTGCGAAATCAGGTTGCAAAACGTGACTCAGATGACTCAAGGGGGAAGTGGGTGTAAACCTTAACTGGGAGCACCTCTGAGAATGAACTCTTCGTCCTTTCGCTGTGATTATGAAAATCTCTTTAAATGGTAAGAGACTATTTTTGCTTTGTTCTGCATATCCACAGCCGAAGGGAGGGAGGAAGCTGCTCCCCCAAAGCCTGACAGGTGGAGTGCTAATTCTCTTTGGGGATGGATTAGGATCAGGGTTCAAATCCCCATTTATCAATGAAGATCTCTAGTGACCTTGGACATGCCATGAAGATCATTGGTGGTAGCCTTGGGCATTGTTTCTCAGAGCACCTCATTCACAGAAGCATAGACACAAGAGGATGGAGATTTCATACCCTCCAGCATTTCTCTGATGAAAATAGGGATGTCCTATTCAATTAATAATAATAATAATAATAATAATAATAATAAATAATAATATCCCATCCATCTGACTGGGTTGCCAAAGCCACTCTGGGTGGCTTTCAACATATATAGAATCATCAGAAAACATTAGAAAATATTTTAAACCTCCCCTGTACAGATGTCTTCTAAAGGTTATATAGTAACTTATCTCCTTGTCCTGGGGATCACATAACTCCATACCCTCCAACATTACTTAAATGGAAATAGGGACGTTCTAATGAAACTTGGGGCATTCTGGGATCAAATCAGAAACCAGAACGGCTTCTGTAAATCCGGAACAGTCTCTGGAAAATAGTGAAACTTGGAGGGTCTGAGATTTGCATATGTTAATTTATATGAATAGATGCACATTTGGAAAAACACACTATAATTTGAACAGAAGTGCAGTACATCTTCCCATAATGGGGAAGATTGTCACCTTTGCCTCTGCTTTCTGGGTGCTGTTCAGTGTACCTCACTCAGCAGACTCTCTAGCCTCTCATTTTAGGATATTTTATCAAACTTAGGGTTGCCATATGTCCGGAATTTCCTGGCCATAGCTGGGATTCAGCTATCTGTAACAGTGCCTGGGTGGAAATTGCTTAAATGTCAGGTGTATGGCAACCCAACTCCAAAGTGTTGAATATTCACTTCTTGAAATATGGCAACCCTATGTCAACTTTGAACCAGACTTAAATCAGATAGGC
This sequence comes from Podarcis cretensis, assembly GCF_951804945.1. NCBI lineage: Eukaryota > Metazoa > Chordata > Lepidosauria > Squamata > Lacertidae > Podarcis > Podarcis cretensis. Next base: position 126,249,973 of record NC_137170.1, read on the forward strand.
CTCATGAACACCCTGTTTAATCTCATGTAAGCCACACTGAATATTGTGAAAAAAGGTTTTAATGTGATATATATATATATATATATATATATATATATGCATGCAACAGCAGAGCAACCAACTCTAGGAGAAACAAAAACACTCATTCCAAGTTTTCATGATGAAGAACAATTAGTGAAGGAATTCAAAACTGTCCTGGCTGCTGCTTGTGTCCTTCCTCACATTAAAATAATACATTAATGTGGCATAATCATGTAATACATTGCTACTTTCTGCCCATTGATACATTTCATTGTCTCCTTTCGACGTTCCCACTTTTCATATACTTGCCGCTGGTCCCTGATAAATGGAGAGCGATATATTTTTTAATTATATGTAGCAAGCCTTCAAAATGTGTGCAGGGAGTTTAAGCCAGGATATAGCTGATCTTTTTTAGTGTGTGGCAGCTTATGACAGGCAGGAAGGTTTTTAAATGGAGCTAGGCTGAGATTGCTCAGAAAATACTTTTCTGAGACGTCCTCTGAGAATTTTAGTCTTGAGGCTCTCTTCCCCCCAAACTGCAGGCAAATATCCTCATGGAGAGATTTATTTTCCCCGCCTCTACCAGAAAGAAAAAAAGCAAAAATCACTTCTCTGCCCAAGAATAAGGGAGAGAATTTTGGGTTCAGCTTTGAATATGGCCTTAATATTGTTTCATATTAATTTTACCATGGTTGGAGGAAGCAATTTGCCTCACCCCTCCTCCTCTCTAATCCCACTGCTGCCTTCATCCACCAATATGAACTTGGAGTGAATTTTCGTTTGATAGTTAGAGAGCTAAGCTTTCTTAGAATAGAGTTTTCCGAGGCCTGCTCATTTTCACACTGCCAAAGAGTTCTGCCTTGCCCCTATTTTGCCACCTACAAGTAGGGTCAAAAGTTTGGAGAAGCTGTTTTCGTTCCACACTTAAAAACAGAGATGGGGAGTTTTTGCATATGATTTGGTTGTGCTTGTGTGTGTTTAAAGAGAGAGTTAATTTGAGGACGGTAACACAGTGCGCCGTGAAAAGAAAGTAGGATGGGGGAACCTTGCAGTCTATTAAACCAGAGGTTTTGCCTATTTTTCTATGAACACACCCTTATACTGTAAGTAGCAGCATGATTAATCCTGCCTCGATGTTCTGTATTTGGATGCTGTGGCAGTAATTCATTGCTCTGATTCACATTTGTTCCACATATATTTTTTTCCTCTCTCTCTCTCTCTCCCTCCTTAAAAAAAAAATAAAAACTGGGGAAAAACTGCTACATTGACCCAAATACATTTGTACCTGTCTTGATGCTATTTCAGTGTGAATAACTGTTAAATTCAGGAAGGCTGTTTTCTTCCCCACTTCTGCTTTTCTGAAAAACAAAGAACCCAAAAAACCTTTGCTTTATTGCATGCTTGATTGATAGGCAGGGCTAGAGAGAGCACAATGAACATTGCTGTAAACACCTCCTGAGCAATAGCACTTGAGCCAAAATACTCAATAAGAGCCCAAGTGTGCATTGATTTGAATGGAGCTGTGTATAAATGTGTTACTAAAGCACAATAGTTTCACAATGGACGGGAAAATAATGAGAAAGGGGCAATGCAACTGGAAAATGCAATTTGATTCAGGCTCCTTTTCTTCCCCTCCCCTCAATCTTAGAGTGACTACCTATTGTAGATAATATGGTGGTGTGTCATGGGGCTTCGGAAAGGTTGACTAGTTGGAGCACTTTTTAAAAAACAACAATCAAAGTTCATTACCTGAATTCTCCCCCTCCACCCTTCTTTTTGTTGCACTTTGTCCTGTACAGTGGTACCTCGGTTTACATACGCTTCAGGTTACATACGCTTCAGGTTACACACTCCGCTAACCCAGAAATAGTGCTTCAGGTTAAAAACTTTGTTTCAGGATAAGAACAGAAATCGGGCTCCAGCAGCATGGCGGCAGCAGGAGGCCCCATTAGTTAAAGTGGTGCTTCAGGTTAAGAACAGTTTCAGGTTAAGAATAGACCTCCGGAACAAATTAAGTACTTAACCCGAGGTACCACTGTACTGGATTTCCAGAAGGGTATATTAATAAGCCAACCATGCTTAAAACTTTAATAGGGCATTCAAGATCCAGTCGATAGAATAGCTGAGGCAGCATTTGCTATCTGGGAAGTGATGGAGTGGGAGCTGTATGCCAGTGCATTTTGTCTTCATGTGCATACATTCTCGCAGTGCTATTTTTCTAGAAATGCTGCTAGTATTCAGTGGCCCGTGCCCACCTGAGCTTGAGTCTGGACTGAGGATTCTGAGCCCCTGTGTTCTTATTCGATACATGATGTCCAGTCACGTAGCATTACTAGGCTGTGGGCTGCTGGTATTGGCTCTTTGCAGCTTGGGGGGTTTAGACAGCCAATCACGTTGAGAGTGGGAGTGGCCCAGGCCTTCAGAAATGTATATAAGCAGTTGCTTTGCCCTTGTTCAGTTCTGTCGGTGCAATAAAGTCTCTTGCTGTTACCGTGGTGTCTCGCCTCGTAGAGACCCATGTACACTTCAGACGCCTCCCTCGCTCTCTTATAACGGCAATGAGAGGTGCCAGAACTGAGTTCCCACCTGAGAGGTGCCAGAACTGAGTTCCAGTGAGTTAATGACTTATGGCTCGTTATTTGTTTGGACAGAAACGAACCACAAGCCTGGGTTTGGATGACACAACAAGCCAGATAATAATAATAAGAATAAGAATAATAATAATAATAATAATAATAATAATAATAATAATATATTTTTATTATTTATACCCAGCACATCTGGCAGGGTTTCCCCAGCTGCTCTTGTCATCTTTAGTATGGCAGGGATGCCATAGGGACCCTTGAAGGAGCATGAACTAGCACACTGTTCGTTACTATTAAACCATGGTTTGTTTTAAACTATGTTTTAATGTAACATGTCTACTGGACCACAGCCAGCAAGCCTATGTATGACTTTGTGTATGGGACCCTGTGAAATCTGCATAAATAGAGGTTTGCTCCCTTTTAAATGCAGGCCCAGTGTGCAGCTCAGCACCCCTCCCTCCCTCTCCCCCCCCCTCTGGAATTCAGTCTTTGCAAATTTTCATGTGAACTTCTGGACACTGGAATATGCAGATCTTTCTTATCTTACTAATGTAGAATCATGGGATCATAGAATTTTAGTGTTGGAAGAGATCCACTAGCTTTTACACTTTCCAAAGTTTGTGACACAGTTCTTTCCTCAAATACTGTACCAAAATACATTTGGAAAATGCATATTTTGAGAAAGAAATGCATTTTTTGGCATATATAGTCTGATAGAAAAGGTGTTTTGAAATGTGAGTTACGAGAGAAAATGTTTTAAAATATTTTATGCATTTGAATGCAATGCTTTGTGAGGATTTTGACTCGATGACCCTTATAATCCCTTCCAACTCTACAGTTCTGCGATTTTATGAGTCTATGAATCCGCTTTTGCTCTCCTTAGGACTTCATATCTAGGATGTTAAATGCCAAAATCAATAGCTTTTCTGTGCCCTTTCCTTAAACTATTTTCTGATGTTATAGGATTCTTCCCCCACTGAGCCCCATCTGGAACTCCCTGGAGTTATCGAAGTACCAATAAGTTGAGGCTAGTTGAAAAAGTATTTTAAAAAGGTTCACATGTTCCTTCAAATTCAGCTTATATTTTGCAGGCCTATGCTGGGTTTCCACAAAATGGAAAAGGTTGCTTTGGCAAATATATAGGTATGATTGGCCCTTTCCTTTGAAAATTTAAACCAAAATGAGTTTTTGGACTTTTGACTTCAGAGCATCTCTTCTCTGTTCTTGAGTGGCAAACTGTACCACATACATTCTGTAGCTAAGACATTGACAATTAGCTGGGATGAATCAGTTCTAAGAGTGGAGAGAGAAGAGGGGGAAAAGGGCTTTGTGGAGAAGCTGAAATTTGTGTTGTAGGTATGGAGACTGACAGCAGATTAATTTGGAAGGGAGGATGGATAAATTAATTACCCACCACACCCCTCTTCTAACCCAGTGGTTTAATCCACTACTTACCCACCAACTACACCACATAAACACTGAGTGCCCAACAAGCTGCAAGTAAAATATTAAAAGGTAAAGGGACCCCTGACCATTAGGTCCAGTCATGACTGACTCTGGGGTTGAGGTGCTCATCTCGCTTTATTGGCCGAGGGAACCGGCGTACAGCTTCCGGGTCATGTGGGTAGCATGACTAAGCTGCTTCTGGTGAACCAGAGCAGCACACAGAAATGCCGTTTACCTTCCCGCCGGAGCGGTAGCTATTTATCTGCTTGCACTTTGACGTGTTTTTAGGTTGGCAGGAGCAGGGACCGAGCAACAGGAGCTCACCTCGTCCCAGGGATTCAAACTGCTGACCTTCTGATTGGCAAGTCCTAGGCTCTGTGGTTTAACCCACAGTGCTACCCGCGTCCCACAGTAAAATATTAGGCTATAACAATAACACTCTAGACCAGGGGTAGTCAACTTTTTTATACCTACCGCCCACGAATACATCTTTCTTGATGGTAAAATTTCCTTACCGCCCACCAGTGCTCAGTGGAAGGAGGATTCAACTTGGGCCATAGAACCCCCTACCGCCCACCTAGAATACTGAAATGCCCACTAGTGAGTGGTAGGGATCAGGTTGACAACCCTTGCTCAGACAAAGGGATTAGCTCTTAGGTGGTGGAATGGAGAAAAAGCAGAGGTAGGAAAGTATGAAATATTTGGTGATAGGTCATATCAACAAAGGAACAAGAGTTCCTACCCAAACAGCTGCTTTTCATTTGAACCTAGGTTTATATGTTTACATACATTTTTGGTCAACATTTGTTGGAGAACTGAATTGCAAAGTTTACATAAGGATTTGGGTGTTTTGGTTCTCATATTGTTTTGACGCATGAGGAATTTGGTAAATTTGGCTTTAAATGCAAACTGAATCAAATTTCTTCCTCACTCATAGTCCTAACCCAGAGATACTTTCAAAAACATATCAGACAACTACCCCCATGTCTCTGATCTTAATTTCTGGTATCAGCAGACCATTAAAAAAAAATTAAGTCATAATGAAAATTCAACAGCATTTCTCTGAAACTTTGTCCTAATGCACACATTTTTGTATGCAATTTTCCCTAAAGTGAAGCATTTGTTATATGTTGCTTTCACTCATCTGTGTGTTTTAAAGCACGCTTCCCCCCTGCTGTGTGCAATTTTGTACACATTACTTGGTTGAAAAACTGCGCTGCAAAAATCCAAGAAGTGCCAGTTTCAAAGGACGAAGGGGCTTTGGTCCGTATACGTTTTCAGTAAGTGTGAATGCGGGAGGTTCGGCTTTAAATGTGGATGGAATTGAATTTCTGCTCCACTGTGCTGCTATCCTAACTGGGTATGCTGTGAGTGTGTGACTACTGTAACCACATGAGCGTGGCTAACTGGGTGGGGCTTTCTGCTTTCCTAAAATCTTGCTCCTGCTGCAGCTTGAAAATGTTGAGATCGCCCTTAAAAGCAGGAGTTCCATGTCGCACCATAGTGATCTAGAGCAAAACAACAGAGTGCTTTTCTATACTAAAAGAAAACTTAATAAAAATAGGAGCAGGCACAGCTCGTTTATCTTGGAGGCCATGACAGATCACTATCTAGTGTTGGAATCCATTTACGCGAATGGCAGAAAAGTGTGGCTTATGTGCTGCTTCTTGTCTGGATCAGCTGTTTCCCCCCCCCCCCAAAAAAAAAATAGCTGCCCGGAATCAACCGTCCCTAACTCCCCCCCCCCTTCCAGTCTGTTTAGCCTCATTTAGCCACTCAGATCAGCCAAAAATTAAGCAATGCCACTTGTAATCTGATCAAAGGTGAAGGAGAGTCAGAGTGAAAATCCGTCTCTTTTGCAATCTTCATGAGAGCTGGGGACTTCAACGGCTTGGTATGGTGTGCAGCTAATTGCACATAGGGCTGCTCTGTGTTGTATGGGATGGAATATGACTGAGCCTCAATCTGGTAGATCCAGATTTCGAACAATGGTAGCAAGAAGCCCTTTGCCCCATCATCATATTTCCTTTGGCTCCTTATCATATCCATTTATAGCAGCATGTAACAAGCACTGCCGCTCACTCAATGTGAACCTTTCTCAGCACATGACCATTATTTAATTTATTTATTAGCTATTGATTTCCTTCATCTCGCATTTTTCCTCTCGGGAGACAAACTGATTTGAGCGGCTTGAGTTCTGAGCTCTGCTTTCTAATGCTCCAGCCTAGCTGATGGCCGTTAAGAAGGCACTTTGAAATGCAGCAGAACCTAACCCCATGAAACAGAACTAGCCCTTCAGTTCTGTTTTATTTCTGAAAAGTCTGCAGGTATCCCCTGTTGCAGATATTAATAATGTGCAGCATGAAGCAATTGAATGCATAAAAGCTGAATCCTTTACGAATATTTTTTTTCCAGACCCACAAGTATCAGTCAAAGCTTTACTAACCAGAACTTATTCAAAACAGGTACAAAAACATCAATGATACACCCAGAAAGTTGTATAAAGCATATGTATATTCAAGCATAGGTTCACAATTACGATCAGAGCAAAATTCAAATCTCTGTCTCTTCCATAGCTTGCATTAGCCTGTATTCAGCCTAAGGCTATATAGCTCCTGGAGATGCTTCCTTTGTTGTTTCTTTGGTGTCCAGAGAAAGATTAACAGGCCACTCCCTGTAAGATAGAGATTTGGAATTGAATTCCCTCACATGATCTAAGGTTAAACCCTCGTGTGAAAGCTAGCAGAGAACCACAACAGTTAATGATCAACCCAGCAAGACCCCAGAGAGCTCTCTTCTTTTTTTAGTATATTGAAATCCAAATGGAATTCGGAAAGGCAGAACCTGCTCCTAACTAATCTCTGTGTTGAGCGGGTAAGTTGCAGAGCAACCATAACCCTTCATATGCTGGGTGGGGACATCTGCTGACTGAGCTGGCCAGGGGTGCCAACTATACAACTATTAAAGGCTCATAGCAGCATCCTTCATCACCTCCCTGCCCCTCAAAGAAGCAGAAGTACCTTGGATGGGATGAAGGCTATCGTAGAAGCAGGCATGGGAAAATGAGAGGGACAAGAACAAGGCAGGTTTCTTGGAGAGTTCCCTTGGAGAGAGTTTCTTGCCCGAAAGACTGGAGAACCCATTGTCTGGGTCAGTCTAAGGCAGTACCCTATGATCCTAGAGCAACAGAAAGTGTGTTTGTGTCTTGCGAATGCTACATACGGTGAAAGGCATATGCCTTGAAATCCCATGTGGTAAAACAGATCTGCAAACACCTTGACAAATATCTTCTCTTTGTGACAGAATTTCGCTTTCAAATTAATCTGTTGCACGAGGCTGCTGCCATTTGGATCTCAGCAGCAAAGATAAATTATGCCAAAATGAAAAGTGGAAGGGGTGGGGGGAGCCAGTCTAGACAAAAAGAACCGTATGCCAGTGACAGTCACCAGAGAGTTTGTGTAAGCTTTGATTTGTGACTGGCCAAATTAATTCCTTTTTCTTTTTCTTCCTTGCCTCGATACATTTTCTCTTTCTTTTTTCAGCAAGGGGCCTAACCAGCGCTAGTTTAAAACCCCTTTAGCAACTTCAGATTTCATTAAGTATATCACAGAGAGCACTGAATTCCCGTCTTCTCTTTGGAAGATGGTGGAAACCTGCCCTTTCATAGGCCTTTGTTATAATCACAGGTTTGCCACATAGTTTAGCAACACACAACACAGGATTAGCAGCAAAGAACTCCAGAGGCCACTCTTCAGCTAATATGGATGACACCAACAACAACAGAGAAGAAAATGAGGGATAAGGAAATGCATTTAGCCTAAGGGGACTCGGAGAGGCTGAATTCTGAAGCTGGCTTGTATTAGCTTCAATAATAAGTTTAATTCCTAATATTTGGAGGCTGTGGGAGAGAAAGAGGCTTGTGTCTTTGTTACTGGGCACGAGTGTTAAAGATTGGATTAATGTAGGCACTTTTAGGATTGTGACACATTTGAGTTGAAGCATAGGAGCCAACTCCTAGGGGACAAGGTCCCTTTGGCCCCCTCAATAAAATATTTGAGAAGGCCCCTCCAAAATTGATGGGCATTGCCATTCAAATTATGTGTATGTACCTCATTTTGTGATTATGTGGGGCAGGGCTTGCCTGCCCCCCCCCCCAATATTTTATTCAAGTTGGCACCCCTGAGTTGAAGCAATATCTTGTTGGGATTCAGGCTTCAATGTGTCAAGCTGCCCCAGGGCCAGTCCTACTATTAGGCAGAGTAAAATGGCTTTCTCCAGCGGCAGATGCTGAAAGATGGAGAGCAATGGCAAAGTGTTGGAGGACAGAGTTCTGTGTGCCACATGCCCTGCTCTAAGCTAGCCTGCTGTTGTCAGATGTAGCAGGGGATACTGAGCTATCACCATCAGTGCTGAGGTATGTTTCAACTGCCAGTTCAGTTGGCTTCTGTACATGGAATGGGAGATGGTGCCATTTTGCTCTTCACCTCAGGCAGCAAACTATCTTGGCCTTGAATGTTTCTAGGGCAGAGTTTCATAAAGTGAAGCCTATTCCTGCCAAACAAGGTCCTTGATGAAAAGGACAAGAAATTCACTGGGCTTGGTCTATTATGTTGAAGGACCTGAAGATATTCTCTGTGAAACTTGAAGTACGTGCTAAGCTCTCCTTGACAGCAAAACACCACCTCTCCTCATAGCTTTTGTATCTGGAGATAGACTGTTCCTTGAACAGTTCGATCTTCCATGTGCTTGCTCAGAAGGAACTCTCATTAATCGCAGTGGGGCCTACTCTGAAGTAAGTGTTCCTAGGAGTGTGACCTCAATCTGATATACGCATTGCGTTTGCTTAATTGAGAGGCCATGCTTATGCATTTGTTTGAGTCTTTTTGCTGCAATATTCACCACACACACACACACACTTTAATCCAGTCAGTTTACTGCATTAAAAAAAATGTATATCACAACCGAAGCAATTTTGTGAAACTGGCTGTAATGCAACATCTGCTTATAAGTGCCTTGGGGACGCGAGACAGAGGCAAACTGCTTACCGCGTGAGAAATCGGCACAACACCATGCAATAATGTTGCAGTGTGAAGAGTCACGGAAGCGCCAGAGCCTGGTTGTGGATCAAATTGTTGTGTTGGTAATTAGAAAACAATAAGACTACATGCAATTGAGCCAAGATGTATTAAAAGTCGGGTAGCAATTCTCCCTTAATGCTGACTAGAAAAGAAACAACTGGAACAGAGGAAACCAGAAAGCATTGTTTATCTGTCCTCATTACAAGGTCTGTTTGAATAACTGCATGTCACCTCAGCCTGTTTAACCTTTTGTGAAAAGAATGCACCTTAAAGAAGAGCCATTGGATATTTGGTGCACAGTGTTGCATATAAAAATCTCGCATGCATATAGCTATAGCTATAGGATAAAGAATGCATAAACCAACCTCATTAAACTACTGGCCCATCACCCAGATTACAGTACTCAAAACATCCCATGCTTTGGACATTTTAAAATAGCATGCTCTGAAAATCAGGCCTGAAATATTCTCCCAGGGGTTACCAGAAATGGACTGAGAATGGATGTTTTGGATCTTTGTGTGAATGCATGAATTGAACAGCACCTTTGGTCTGCGGTTGCCCTTTGTTCCAAAAACCCTACTGAGAAGATTTTCATGTTTTTGCTCTAGATCCTAGGTGGAGAATTATATTTATGGGGGCCAAAATGTACTCCCACCCTAGCTCAGGCCTCTCTATTGGGTCCTCAGAGCTTTCACTCTGGCCTTTGGGACTCTTGCGAGGCCACACAACCCTCTCACTAGGCCTCTGTTCTCACTGGATCTTCTCCATACCCCCCTTTTGCCTGCCCTGAATGTATCCTTGAACTCTGGTGCAGCTTCTTCCTTGCCCAGATGGAGAACAGAGAAGGGGCCTGTGAATGTGTGTAGACATCAGCCCACAAACCACTTCCAGGCATAGAAAAGAACAAGGATGGGCAACATCAGCAGCTGTGATTGGTCAGGCAGTACAAACCCAATCCTGCAGGGGTAGACAGCATGGTGCCCTGCAGGTGGTTGTTGGACTCCAACCACTAGCAGCCTCATCCAGCGTGTCCAATAATAAGGGGTGATGGGAATTGTAGTCCTATGACTACAACTCAGGTAGGACCCAGAGGTTGCATACTAAATGCTCCACTACAAATGTACTACAAGCAGAAGAAGCAGGTGTGCAGCATGCCCCACACCAGAGGAGAAGGCCCATGAAAGCAAATTGCAGCTGTGTTCAGAGGCAATGCTAAGCCACAAAGCAGGGGCAGAGAATCTTAGTCCCAGTCAGTGGCATAGCGTTGGTTGCTGGTGCCCAGGGCCCCACATCTACCAAGCCTATGCTAGAGCCCAGGCCTTAACTTCACATTGTGTGGTTGTAGTACTTTGAATCCTTGTTGGTTGCACCATAGCCTGAGTACTATATTGTTTGGACCGCATCACTTGTTTCTGATCCTGCTGAGCTCAGTCGTTTTAACTGTGTCGTGCAGGTATGGCTAACATTTCCCCAAATGGGTTAACTGATGTTGAAAACCCTATGCACCTTACAGTCAGGAGTTCCATGGCACCATGGGCTATTTTTTTATTTTAAAAAAGTTATCCTGAACTCAGTAGTAACTAGCTGGGTTTTTTTATTATTAAAAAAGCAAGAAAGAAAATGCACTTTTATAAGCCTCTGAAAATATGTATTATTAAAACAGGCAAATCCTAAAGCATTCTCAAATCCACAGGAAAGGAGCTCAGATGACTCAAAAGCCGAGTAAATTGCCAGCAGTCGTGGGGAGCCAGAAATCCAAAAGGGAATTCCAGCTTGGGGAGAGAAGAGGTAGTACGATAGAAAGTAACGAATGGCATTTAATTATTTTTTTATATTGGCTAGTTACGCAAGGGGAGAGAAGGAAGATTATACATACGTATCATCAATTAAAATACTCAGATCACTGGATGAGTGAATTGTACAAACACCACGGGGGGGGGGGGGGGCTTTAGCTGATCAAATAAGAACAACCACCCCCTGGAGTATATTGGGTGAACCCAAGAGAATGAGGATGAGTTAGAACAGGGAGGCCAAATTTTCTGTTATCTATTGCTTATCTTGCTTCAGTATCTCAGATATTGGGGGGGGGGGGTATTGTTGTCATTGGCTCCTGTCTGTCTCAAGAGACAATGGAGTGTGACTCCGGGGGTGACTATGGGGTTGCTGCGCTCATCTCGGACAGCTTTCCGGGTCTTGTGGCCAGCATGACTAACCCACTTCTAGTGCAACGGAAAACTGTGATGGAAACCAGAGTGCACGGAAATGCCGTTTATCGTCCCGCCGCAGCAGTACCTATTTATCTACTTGCATTGGTGTGCTTTCGAACTGCTCGGTTGACAGGAGCTGGGACTGAGCAATGGAAGCTCACCCTGTGCTGGGGATTCGAACCGCTGACCTTCTGATCGGCAAGCCCAAGAGGCTCAGTGGTTTAGACCACAGCGCCACCTGCATCACTATAACCTCTGGGCCAAACATCTTTCCCAGGTTTTTTGACTGCTACCAAGCCTGCGCAACTTCTTTCACCTGAGCTGATAGCACTGCACAAGAATGTTTATGCATTCTGCCTTCTTCAAAACTGTGCTCAATCTCAACATTTTTGAAATATGCGTTCTTCACAGTGCGCAAAGGTTGCTCTTTTTAAATCTTCCCCAATAGCGATTTTCCTGTTTTCTCTTACTTGAAACTGAATTACTGAATTACTAGAATTTGGGCAGGTGTACCTTCTCACCTTGCTTTGTTTTGAAATGTAATGAATTGTTTGATGTTTTAATCTGGTTTTTAAAAAATTGTATTATGGCACATTTGCTAGCATCTACTGTGGTGAGCCGCTTTGTGAAACTTTTGATCGAGGAGCAGCCTGCGGTGCTGTAGATACATAAATAAGCCCCAGTGATGTGAAAGGAGAAGCCACTGCATGCCGAACTTCTATCTTCCTGTGTATTTTTGAAGGCATAATTAGAAAACATACCTGGCCGCTCTAGTATCCAATGAATTATGCTTGCAGATGTGTGCCCCATTGAAAATATCAGTGTATGGGTGAGACAAAGGAGGCACTCTTAGGGGTTTCTACTGAACCTGGGAAAACAAGAGGCACACACACAATGTACACAGAATGAAAAATGTCCATTGACTAGAATTGATGTGAAAAGCATGATTTTGGGAGCTTATTTCAGCTAACCCTTTTAAGCTTCCTTTGTGATTAATGGCTTCTAGTTTATTTCAGAATCAATTTGCAAATTGTTCACCCTGGATAACCTCTGGTGTAATATTTCTGTCCAGGAGTGGGGCAGGGGAGGAAAGGTGATACGTTAGTCACACAGATGGGTCATAATAAAAATGGCTTGTAACCCATAGTTACATTTATGAAATGAGCGCAGTTCATTGGTTTCAGGAGCGTCATTTCCCCCCCCCCTCCCACTTCATGGTGTATGCTGACCATAGTAGGAAGAAGATTTCCCCAGTTTTGTTTTGTTATTTGTCTCCGTGTTGGTTTTGTTCTGCCTTCTGCTCTGTGTTCTGATTTTATATTGAGAATTTCTAGTTAGTTTCAGAAATGGCCCGTACACCATTGACCTCTTTTGGTTTCCACCCCCTTCTCCCAAATAATCCAGATTGATCATTGTGCATATTGGAACACATATTTGAAAAATGTAGGGTAGTATTTCAAGCCAGGTCTATTGATTTCAGTGTGTCTGCTATGAGTAAAATTTAGGTGGATACCACCGATGGTTTCTGATTGTGGAAATGAATACATATTCATCTGAAAACAGCATCACCACAACTGAGCTAAGGTTGATAAAGGATGTGCACATTTTCATGCGCACTGATGTCACTCAAGAAGAAAAGAAAGCACACTTCTGAGCAGAGTGGTATTTGCAGGAGGGCAAACAGGGCAGTTGCTTGGCGTGGCAAATTTAAAGAGGCAGTGATGATCACCCATTGCCAGCTGGTAGGCTGGGGTCTCTTTCCACACATCCTGGAGCCGGGAGGGTTGGCTTCCAAGGATCAGATTAATGAAAGCTAGGATTCCACCCCAGTTGCTCTCATTCTTCTGGTTCAACCCTGCCACTCCATCAGAGCAGCCCAGAGTCCCCTAGACATTTCTTCATCCCACCTGTGCTCCAAAACTAGACAAAGATGAACAGGTGTGTTTTTGCCTTGGGGTCTGTTTGGCCAAGAGCTTTGGCTGAGATTGCATCTCCTTTGTGCTGCTTCCCATCCAAGGGCCTTGTCCAGAGAGAGGAAGAAGAGAGAAGAGATCAGCGTTGACCTCTTGAGGGGGAACCCCTGTCAGAGCAATTCACTGTCAGAGACCAGACTGAGGATTACAGCTCTGATGAGGAATGGTGGGAATCTCCCTATCTTCCTGCTCCTGACCAGGATTCTGAAGCTGCTCAGGAACAATGGAGCAGTATAGATTTAGAGACTTGGTTTGCAGAAGGACATAGTTCAGGAAACAACAGCTGGGCAGAGCTGAGTGGGGAACAGCTAGGAGGAGCAGAACAGGAAGAGAGAGAGAGATAACTGACTCCCCTTCGCTGGAAAGTGTCCAGCCTATATCTCCAAGGACAAGGAGAGCTGATAAGGTTAGATGGCTTAGTGGTTGCGAGATCAGGTTGCAAAAAAGGGGGAAGTGATGAAGATGACTCAGGGGGAAGTAGGAGGGAAGTTTAATTGGGAGCATCTTTATTCCAAGAATGGATGATTTGTTCTTTTGCTGTGCTCTCGGTTATGTCTCTAGGTGCCCCTGAGGAGTCCCAGCAAGGCAGAAGCAGAAAGGGTTCATTTAGAGGCCCTGTACATTCGGAAGAGGAGAAGCGGGGGCAGCAAATCTCTTCTGCCCAGGGGCAGCAGACATGATTAAACATCACTGTTTCTGAACAAATACTTTTTTAAAATAAGTGATCAGAGAGGACAGATCTATGGAATGAGAATCAGAGGAGCTGCATTGATTTTTAGTGATTGTAGCCTGAGGGCTTCCTCTGCTCTCCTTTCGAGTGATAGTTGTGGTGGGAGGTACAAAACCTGTGCGGGGATATTTACAATATTACTTGGAGCCAAAATGCAAAAAAAAGTTTCAGATATTACCATTCAGTTGAAAACAAACAAACAAACAAAATGTGCATCCCCCATGTTCAGAGATTCCTGTCCTGAAATGCCAAAAGATTGTCAAGAAATTAAGTGGAGTGCATATAGCACTTTAAAATGGAAAGGAACTCCATGATGCACTTTTGAAAGCAAATTTCATCTCCTCTTCCCCCACCCTGAAAAAAAAAAAAAGGTTGTATTCAGTATTTCCATGTGCATGTTTGAGAGAAATATGAAGCAATAAACCACACAGGCATTGTGATCTTTACAAAGTCTGGGAATGCAATCTGAAATAATGACAGGCAAGCCGGTACATTGGTACGGCTCCTTCACTGATAATTTGGAGTGACAAAATCAGGAGCGAAATTCAGAGGGAGAAGAATTTCATAACCAGTCCTAGTTAAATGTGAAGTTACGGTTGCATTAGCAAGAACAGTGTCAGAAATCTTGCAAATGTGTCATATAATTTTGTTTTAAGAATGCAAGCTCTTGGATGTGAGCCCTGGATTTCCAGCAAATTTATTCCATTTGTCTAGCAGTGAGACATGCCTCTGGATCACTGCCCCTTTTCGTTTGATTTTCTTTTATACTTAGATGACATTTGGCTTCATCACAGAATATGAGCAGAGAACCTCTTGCATGATGACTCTTGAAGCTGCAATATAATTGTAGAAAGGAAGAGACTGGGGTCTTTCCCCCCCCATCAAGAAATAAAGGAGGCCAGATTTTCAGGCAATACCCATCATGACCAAAGGAGCTGGTCTAAACCTAGGCTAAACTAGGTAACAAGACCACCTAAGTGGAGAGAAACAGCTAAGCAATAATACGTTTTAACATCAGACTGGCTTAATGATTACCTGTCCATCCCTACCCCCAAAAGAAATCAATTATCAGCACATTTAATCTCTAGCAATACTATTGTCTATCATCATCATATTTCTTAGTTTTCAGGGTGGGTTGGAATAATTTAGAAATGCAATATTAAAAATGGTTAAGATGACTTAGAGTCACGACAATAAGTTGGGCCCAAAAATATGCACCTCAAGTATCAAAAGCCAGAGGTGTGTTCGCAGCATTCAATGAAACTATATAATGAAGGTCCATATGTACCTCTATTGGGAGGGAATGCCACAACTGCCTCAGAGAAAAGGTAAAAGTAAAGGACCCCTAGACGGTTAAGTCCAGTCAAAGGCGACTATGGGGTTGCGGCACTCATCATCACAATCATCAAACCATTTATTGGCATCACATACAAACATCCAAAGCAAATCAATACAGAATTACCACTTCCCCAGTGGCACAAAACATTTGCTAAAAGAAAGGAGGCAGAGCAGTCTATCGTCACATCTCTTGGTCTCCAGGGAGATCAGACGTCTGCACTATATTTTGACGACAAAAAACAAATAAAGATATTTAGCCACTAACTTGGTAAGCTCCTGATCATTCGCCAGTAATAGAAAATATATGACCTCCAACCCTGGTTTCCATTTGGGGATACAGAGTTGATCTAGAAATTGCTGACGGAGATCAGCATATAGTTTACAATTAAGAACCATATGTGTAAGGGTTTCCACCAGGTGGTCTTCACATGGGCAAGTTCTTTCTCCTCCCATCCTGCCTGAGAAGGGTGGTTTGAAGGAGGTTTGATGGATTTGAATTAAACCTGGCTAGCGAAAATGCACTTCTTTCTTGAGGGTTAAGCAGCAATTCAAGGTAATTGTGGTTTGTTTCATGAGTTGTGGCACTCATTTTGCTTTCAGGCCAAGGGCGCAGGCGTTTGTCCACAGAAGAATGCCCTTTCCTGGACCAATAAACCAAATTTCTGAGAACAGTGGAGCTACAAAAATAAAAATATAATAATAATTTATTATTTATATCCCGCCCATCTGGCTGGGCTTCCCCAGCCACTCTGGGCGGCTCCCAAGAGAATATTAAAAGCACGATAAAACATCAAACATTAAAAACTTCCCTAAACAGGGCTGCCTTCAGATGTTTTCTAAAAGTCAGATAGTTGTTTATTTCCTTGACATCTGGTGGGAGGGTGTTCCACAGGGTGGGTGCCACTACCGAGAAGGCCCTCTGCAACCTCACTTCTCACAGTGAGGGAACTGCCAGAAGGTGTTTGGAGCTGGGCCTCAGTGTCCTGGCTGAACGATGGGGGTGGAGACGCTCATTCATGTATTCTGGTCCCCTATGTTAATCTTAACACCAGGCCTGTGCACAGCACAACTGTGACTCCAGTCTGAATCCAAATTGAGCATTTCCCAAATCCCTCCAAATAGGCTTGAAACTTGGCCGAATTCAAAACACAGCTCTGCTTAACACCTGAGGTCTTCTGAAGGGGAGGAAGTGGACCTTCAGATATTTGGTACTTAAACCTAAGCAGGTTGCGGCTTCTCTTAAAAGTCGGACTCTGTGTAGTTTTTTCTCCTTATTTCCATATGTAATTCCCCCTTCTCTCCTCCCCCCTCTCCTTCCCTCCTCATGGTGACATCCCATATTACCTACAAACCTGTTACAGGTTTTTTTTTTTTCAGCCCTATCCATTAATGAGCTAGTAAAGTTTGCTGGGACGCGGGTGGCTCTGTGGCTTAAAACCACAGAGCCTAGGACTTGCCGATCAGAAGGTTGGAGGTTCGAATCCCTGCGACGCGGTGAGCTCCTATTGCTCTGTCCCAGCTCCTGCCAACCTAGCAGTTCGAAAGCACATCAAAGTGCAAGTAGATAAATAGGTATTGCTCCAGCGGGAAGGTAAATGGCTTTTCTGTGCACTCTGGTTTCTGTCATGGTGTTCCGTTGTGCCAGAAGTGGTTTAGTCATGCAGGCCACATGGTCCAGAAAGCTTTCTGTGGACAAATGCCGGCTCTCTGCCTGGAAGCAAGATGAGGACCGCAATCCCACCTTTGACTGGATTTAACCGTCCAGGGGTCCTTTACCTTTACCTTCTTACCTTACCTACTTCTGGTAAGGTTCAAAAACAGAAATATAATGCAATATAATGCAACCTGGATTTGATATTTTGTGATACAACCTTTGTGTGGACAAAAATTGCCAGAAGGAATCTGACAATGCACATTTGCTTCCAATAGAAAGTGCTATCTAGGTTTCCTCTACTGCATGCCCAACAACAGTGCATTTGTAGAAAAATCATTGATGGCAACCAGGGATAGGCATATCTGACAATTTTGATTTCTCTCATTTTCTTCCAGTCTTCAGTTCTTCACATTTAAATATGAGTTTCTGATTTTTTGTATAAAATCGAATCTATGTGGAAAATTCATCAGTGAATTTTTGCCTCAGGTACACGTCTGCATGCAATTTTGTCCAACAGTCACATTTTTTCAAAGCAATTTTCCCCAATATAGAGCATTTCAAAATCTGAACTCTGCTTAGGAGATGTTCACATCAGTGAGATCAACCTCAGGATCCCAGCCAATGACTCATTTTATTGTGCGTATGCATTTGCAGAATCAGGGCAGTAAGATTTAAGGAGGGGGAAGGAGATGTGTGTCTGAAAATTAACCTCTGAAATGTTTTCGCCTTTTAAGAACCTTCATGCCATCGTTGCAGTATTAAAAGAAAGCTACTTACGATTTATTATTTGGGGATCTGTCATCTTATAATTATAGCTAATCTAGTTTAAAGGTGGATTTTAATGATTGCTGAATTAATGGTTCACTGGGTTTACTTAATGAATTCCAACTCGTTTGAGTCAAAGGAAAATGCAAGGAGTGCTGAGTTTGTTTAGTCTCTGCCAAGCTGAATGCAACTGTCATGTGTTTCCAAATCTGGGGAGATTCATTTCATATATTGAAATGAATATCCAAAAATCAATCTGCAGCACAGGGCAGTATCACTACCCCTCCCCCAAATGAACAGAATCAAACTTGAAATGTGAGAACCCAAATTCTGATCCTTTTATTGCAAAAAAAAAGAGAAGAATAAAAATGCAGTTATATCATATATATGGAAATAGAAAGAGACTTGTGCATAATCCATGCTTTCCCCATTCTCTACAACGAGCAGTCCACATTCCACATTTTCAGCAGCTCTGTGCTGTGACTGTATTACAGCAGAGATTTGTAAATATACACACTTTTTCACCTAGTGATGTACAGGCCTACTCTTTGCTTCAAGAAGATGACGGCACTCAACGTGGTTATACTTCTCTTGTTGAAAGTAAATCTATAATTCATGGATGACCAGCACAGCAGATTCAGATGTCTGCCGATTAACAATGAGGATCCTTTCTGGACCTTATAGGGGCTGATTAATAGCTAGAATATCCAATATTTGTTCTGTAAGTAGGACTAGGTTGCTGGGGCACAGGATCTGTGGCAAGCAATGTCAATCTGTGAGAGGTTAAATTAATAATAATGTAGGAAGGACTTGGTCATTTTTCTGGGTGTGGTCCAAAATATCACTGGTTTGAAGGACAACTAAGATGTTTGTGTGTAAATGGTTTCCAAGAATCAGTTCATCTTCTCTCCTCAAATTTTACTTTTCAAATTTTACTCCTGAACCATCTTACCCACACACCTGGCATTAGGGCAGGTATGCTGGCCAGCTGTTTTATTGCTGCTGTTTCTGCTGCAGCTTGCTTGGAAGAAAAATCTCGCTGAGTTTCAAGAGCTCTTACTCCTTCGTAAGCGTGCAGAGGATTGCAGCCTTCAGATCTCAAATGGATTTGCAAAGAAAAGCTCATTACAGATGAGACTTGACACCTGGGGGAACATCACAGCTCCTTCTTGGACCATTAAGTCTTCCACTGAGAGCCAGTGTGGTGTAGTGGTTAAAAGCGGTAGACTCGTAATCTGGGGAACCGGGTTTGCGTCTCCGCTCCTCCACATGCAGCTGCTGGGTGACCTTGGGCCAGTCACACTTCTTTGAAGTCTCTCAGCCCCACTCACCTCACAGAGTGTTTGTTGTGGGGGAGGAAGGGAAAGGAGAATGTTAGCCGCTTTGAGACTCCTTAAAGGGAGTGAAAGGCGGGATATCAAATCCAAACTCTTCTTCTACTCTTCTTCTTCCATCTTAAATGGAGACAGAAGTCAAAGACATGCCTGGAAATTGCAATTAACAACTTTGCTTAAGAACAAAATACAGAGTGTCGGATAGCTGCCATGCCTTCCTGGGTCAACACAGCATTTTGTCAACTAATTGCGGGTTGAGATCTGGCCTTTATGTGTACCTGGTGATATAAATGTGTTCCTGATTAGAATTTTTTAAAAAATAAAACAGAAGTTTTATAAACCATTTGATCAGAGAGGGATCTAAACGGTGTAGGAGTGAAACTGTAGGTAATGCACAACTAATATCCACAAGCCAATTAAAAACAACATAAAACAATCATCATTAAAACAAACAAAAACAAACAGAGTTTTAAATATAGATAGATAGATGATAGATACCGGTAGATAGATAGATGATAGATAGGTAGATAGATAGATAGATGATAGATAGATAGATAGATGATAGATAGATAGATAGATAGATAGATAGATAGATAGATAGATAGATGATAGGTAGGTAGGTAGATAACTAAATTATATGTTTCTGTAAAGGTAAAGGGTAAAGGGACCCCTGACCATTAGGTCCAGTCGTGACCGACTCTGGGGTTGTGGCGCTCATCTCGCTTTATTGGCCGAGAGAGCCGGTGTACAGCTTCCAGGTCATGTGGCCAACATGACTAAGCCGCTTCTGGCGAACCAGAGCAGTGCACGGAAATGCCGTTTACCTTCCCGCTGGAGCGGTACCTATTTATCTACTTGCACTTTGACATGCTTTCGAACTGCTAGGTAGGCAGGAGCAGGGACCGAACAACAGGAGCTCACCCCGTTGTGGGGATTCGAACCACCAACCTTCTGATCAGCAAGTCCTAGGCTCTGTGGTTTAACCCACAGCGCCACCTGCGTCCCAATATATGTGTCTGTAGGTAAGTATAAATTATATTTATATGTCTACACACACACACATTTAGTTCACCTAGACAGTAATGTTAGACCATTTCCTCTTCTCTCTTCTGTTCTGTCAGTCATTCAGTGCATTCATTGTCTTTGATGAAGTAATATATGCCATGTGAAAGCCTATGCAATTTTACATCATTAGAACTTCATCCAGTAAACCTATCAAGCTTACCTATGTTTCTGCTATGACTAGGATCAACAGAGAAGCAACTGCTGGTCTCTCCCTTTTTCCTGATGTTCTCGCTATCATTTCCAGCCCATTTCCCCCCTCATATATTTCCTGTCTATGATGCACTTTCTCCTAGCATCACATCAAAGCCATTTCATCTCTTTTAGCTATGCTTCCCCATTATTACCATTTATTTCCCTGCTGGCTGTATATTTGCTTCTCCACAGATTGTGAGCTCGCTGCCTTCTTGGATCCATTGCACTGTGGGAGTGCAATATACTTCCTCTTGTGCAGGTGAGATTCCTGAGACCGCACTTGCTCCATCTGTAGCAAAATGTGGCCCCCCTAAAGCTGCTGGGAAGGAACCCCAAACCAACTGCGGCCAGTTTTGAAGGTGCAGTGCAGTTATGGAGAAAGGGTTAGCAACCTTACTCTTACTGAATACTTACTTTGGATTGGAGCGCTTGAATCATGCAATCCTGTGCAAACACAGTGTGTTCGACATCCTCAGAATCTCAGCTTCCTAGATAGATATAGATAGATAGATAGATGATAGATGATAGATAGATAGATAGATAGATAGATGATAGATAGATAGATAGATAGATAGATAGATAGATAGATGATAGATGATAGATAGATAGATGGATAGATAGATAGATGATAGATAGATAGATGATAGATGATAGATAGATAGATAGATAGATAGATAGATAGATGATAGATAGATAGATAGATGGATGGATAGATAGATAGATAGATGATAGATAGATAGATGGATAGATAGATAGATGATAGATAGATAGATAGATAGATAGATAGATAGATGATAGATAGATAGATAGATAGATAGATAGATAGATAGATAGATAGATAGATATATGATAGATAGATATGGGACGCGGGTGGCGCTGTGGTCTAAACAACAGAGCCTAGGGCTTGCTGATCAGAAGGTCGGCGGTCTGAATCCCCGTGACGGGGTGAGCTCCCATTGCTCTGTCCCAGCTCCTGCCAACCTAGCAGTTCAAAAGCACGTCAAGTGCAAGTAGATAAATAGGTACCGCTCCGGCGGAAAGGTAAACAACATTTCTGTGCACTGCTCTGGTTTGCCAGAAGCGGCTTAGTCATGCTGGCCACATGACCAGGAAGCTGTATGCCGGCTCCCTTGGCTAGTAAAGCAAAATGGGCACCGCAACCCCAGAGTCGGCCACGACTGGACCTAATGGTCAGGGGTCCCTTTACCTTTAGATAGATAGGTAGGTAGGTAGGTAGGTAGGTAGGTAGATAGATAGATAGATAGAAAGATAGATAGAGTGGTACCTTGGTTCTCAAAATGAATCTGCTCCAGAAGTCCGTTCCAAAACCAAGGCGCGCTTTCCCATAGGAATTAATGCAAAATGGATTAATCCATTCCCGACTTTTAAAAACAACTAAAACAGCAATTTAACATGAATTTTACTATCTAACGAGAACATTGATCCATAAAATGAAAGCAATAATCAATGTACAGTACTATAAAATAAATAAGACAGTGTTGTAGATGGCTTTTGTCCATTTCCGCAGTCACACAATCAATCAATCAGTAACAGAAAAGCCTCAAAAACAAAAAACGCCAAATAAATAGCAAAAACAAAGCACCAAATATAAGCTCCAAATATCACCTCTGAACACTGCAATCGGAAACAATGCAGGATACTAAATTTTCCATCGAACGCCTTGACCTGTCGCTGTCCCACATTCCTCCCATAAGCTGCCTTTGAGGATTGCAGCACTCTTAGTAAAAACAGTGAATATGGCACAGACGTTGCAGCGGATACTTGGAGCAAGATCTGTGAAATTCAGACCTTTGCCTTGCAGGAGGAAAAGCACTTTCCCCTAGTGCAAAGCCAAGTTGCCATTGGGTACAACCCAGTTGCTAGTCCCTATGGCTTTGAATATAATCTTGGAGGTGTTTTTCAAATGCTTGCTGAAGTATCCCAAAGCAAGTGCTGATCTTTACTAAAATTTTCCACTGATCGGTGAGCAGGACTTCCATTTTTGGCTTAGCTCCTTACCCTTCCTCATGCACGAACAAATTCTGTGCAACAGGCCAACACAAGCAATTTTGCTTGATTTGCATAGTTTTACAGGTCCCCAAATCCGGGTTCCCTTGATGCAAACGTTTTATAAGTTTATTTTATTTATTCTTCTGTGCAGCAGACACAACCCAGATCATATCCAAGTAGTGACCCAGGACCAATACTGACTAAATGCATGTTTTATTTATTTTATACATGGCATTTGCATGCCATTACATAGCAGCAAATACAATGGACACAGGTGGCACTGTGGGTTAAACCACTGAGCCTAGGACTTGCCAATCAGAAGGTCAGTGGTTTGAATCCCCGCGATGGGGTGAGCTCCCATTGCTCGGTCCCTGCTCCTGCCAACCTAGCGGTTCGAAAGCACATCAAAGTGCAAGTAGATAAATAGGTACCGCTCTAACGGGAAGGTAAACGGCGTTTCTGTGCGCTGCTCTGGTTCGCCAGAAGCGGCTTAGTCATGCTGGCCACATGACCCGGAAGCTGTACGCCGGCTCCCTCGGCCAATAAAGCGAGATGAGCGCTGCAACCCCAGAGTCGGCCACGACTGGACCTAATGGTCAGGGGTCCTTTTACCTTTACCTAGTACACATTGGCCTAGTGCCTGTTGGCTGAATAATAGATTTTTGCAGTGGCCTTTCATCTTTATTACACCATCTTTCATCTTTCCTTTCATCTTTATTACACTTTATTTACCTTTTTTAACATTTTTTTTTTGGGGGGGGGGTAAACAAATACAAACACACGAAACACTTACCCAGCTGTACAGCTAAAGCTCAAAAGGACAATTAAAGGCATAACAAATAGATTCGCCTTCCAAGAAACGTGGACCCCTTTCTTTAAGAATGTTAATGATTTCCCTGTTAATGCACAGAAACTAGCATGGTCTGAACCCTTGCCACAAATTAGTTATGGAAGAAACTTTGGCTTCCTTGGGAGTTTGGTGCTTTGAGCAGAGAAGCCCATAATCAAGGCTGTCTTGCTGCTGTTTTAAGCGAACCCATTATCATAGTAATGTCTTCTTCAAAGCCTTCAGACATCATTACTCCATTAGGGAAAAAATTAACATATTTCAGCTGATAAGCTTCTGGCACGTTTGGGGGCACACAGGGCAGGGAGGGAGGGAGCAGAGAAACCAGCAGCCTTTGTGGAACTTTTACTAGTGAAAGGTGACTGCCACCAACAGAGGAAACAGGGAAATAGAGAAGCCATAATTAAGGCGCCACATTAACTTGTCCTAACTATGGGAAAGTTGACATTAAATATACGTTATCACCATTACGACATTTATAGAAAGATCTTTCAGATTTTTATTAGCAGAAGTGAGGAGGAGGTTTTTTAAATGCTTTGGTGTGTTTTTTTGTAAGATCATGAGTTGCAAACCCGCACACTATATTTGAGACCTTATATCGCAGATCCTCCAAGTGTCCCTATTTCATAGATGTCCTGGATTTACAGAAGCCATCCCAGTTTCTGATTTGATCCCAGAATATCCTGCTTTTCCTTAGGACGTCCCCATTTTGTCAGATAAATGTTGGAGGGTATGGAGTTATGCGACCCCTGAGCAAGGAGATAAGTAATTACACAACCTTTAGAAGACATCTGCAGGCAGCCCTGTTTAGGGAAGGTTTTTAAAATGTTTTATGTTTTTATTTAGGTTGGAAACTGCCCAGAGTGACTGGGGGAACCCAGTCAGACGGGCAGGGTGTAATCATCATCATCACCATCATCATAGATGTTGTTGTTGTTGTTGAATAAAGGTAAAGGGACCCCTGACCTTTAGGTCCAGTCGTGACCAACTCTGGGGTTGCGGCGCTCATCTCGCGTTATTGGCCGAGGGAGCCGGCGTACAGCTTCCGGGTCATTTGGCCAGCATGACTAAGCCGCTTCTGGCAAACCAGAGCAGCGCACAGAAACGCCGTTTACCTTCCCGCTGGAGCGGTACCTATTTATCTACTTGCACTTTTGACGTGCTTTCAAACTGCTAGGTTGGCAGGAGCTGGGACTGAGCAAATGGAGCTCATCCCGTCGCGGGGATTTGAACCGCCGACCTTCTGATCGGCAAGCCCTAGGCTCTGTGGTTTAACCCACAGCGCCACCCACGTCCTTCAGTTGGCAACTTACAAATCAACAAAACAACAACAAAAAATTCCACTGATTTGTAAGTTGCCAACTCTTGAAGCAAACCTTTAGACACCAGGTACTAGGGTGGGGTCTGGAGCCCAAAGTAGATAGGGTGATGCAGTCAGATGGGCCCAGCATGGCTTGAAGGAATCCAGCACAAAAGCTACAAATATTCAGCCATTTCATTTAATTTCACTTTTAATGTGTTTACAGCCTTTCTATATTACTACAGTGGTAGCTTGGTTTACCAACTTAATCTGTTCTGGAAGTCCATTCTTAAACCAAAGTGTTCTTAAACCAAGTTGTGCTTTCCCATAGCAGCAGGGGACTCAATTTACAAATGGAACATACTCAAGAGGAAGCAGAACATGTTCTGCTTCCAAGGCAAAGTTCACAAACCTAAACACCTACTTCCGGGTTTGCAGCGTTCTTAATCCAAGTTGTTCAAAAACTAAGCTGTTCTTAAACAAAGGTATCACTGTATACAGAAGGCAGTTTACAAGCTAAAGAAACAACAAAGATTGCACACCTTTTCAGATGCACACAATAAAAGAATCCTTTGCTCCCTTGTTTGATTATTTTTGGTTCACTTGTTTTTTGGTTGGTTAACAAGCCTATTCCCTATAACTCTCAACAAAGCCTGTTTTCCCACCTGCCATAGTGTGAACGGAGGTGAATTTCTGTACAAGAAGATGCAAGTTATGATACAGAAAGATACTAGTTGAGCCAGGGGGTGAGCTAGCCAGTGCTATATAAACCTGTACGGACATGGGTGGCGCTGTGGTCTAAACCACCAAGCCTCTTGGGCTTGCTGATTGTAAGGTTGGTAGTTTGAATCAGTGCTACAGGGTGAGCTCCCATTCCTCTGTCCCAGCTCCTGCCAACCTAGTAGTTCAGAAGCATATCAGCACAAGTAGATAAATAGGTACTGCTGCGGTGGGAAGGTATTGTTGGAATTCTGCCTCGGTCAGAGGGATGTGCCAGTCTCCAGGCACCAGCTGAATTCCTTTTGACCTCCCTCCTGCGACTCCCGGCAGGAAAACAGATGAGGTCCGTATCGGCGATTTTTCTCAGACTGTGAGAAAAACACACCACTGCTTCTCCTCCTCCCTGCATATCCCCAGGGAGGGGAATCAGACAGACAGAAGTGTATTTACATGTTTTTATTTCTGTCTTTAGCAGCCATACAGATAAAGATGTCTGCACTCTTCAAACAACAGAGAGAAATTCAAAACTCCACCCATGTACATCCTGTACAGGTCATATGACACACACTGAGCTCACATCCGGTGCTCAATACGGAGAATGGACTGCCCCTTTATTGCCATGGCAACAGTCACAAATATCCTGTCTGGCTTTCCAGCCAGCAGCAGCTGGCTTAGCTGCTTCTTCTTGCTTCTGCATTGCTTCTTTATGGTAACAGGTATATGGCGTTTCCGTGCAATCTGGCTTCTGTCATGGTATATCATTGTGCCAGAAGCGGTTTAGTCATGCTGGCCACATGACCCGGAAAAGCTGTCTGCATGCAAACGCCGGCTCGCTCGGTCTGAAAGTGGAAATGAGTGCCGCAAACCATAGTTGAATTTGACTGTACTTAGCCATCCAGGGGTCCTTTACCTTCTTACCTTATATAAACCTGCATTGCTTACTATTTTGGCCTCTTCATTTCATTGGTTCACACTCATCCAGCCCTGGAAGCAGTGGACATGAATTAAAAGACAGCCACATGAGGAGCGTTGGGTTTTGTGGTTGGGGGGGAATACTTTTGAGCCAGTTCAGGTTCTTTCTCCATTTCTCAAACACGGGAAACGCTAAAGCCTATTTAAGTGTTCAGATCAGAAGAGTGCAAGATTGCTCCCTCCAGAAAGGGGGGTAGGGAGTTTACGAAAGGAATTGGGGAGAGGAGTCTGTAATTTTCAGATGCAAAAATGGAGTGGTGCTTTCTGGGCGACCAGATAACTTTCTGGCAACTCAAACTGGATACCACAATAACGAGAAATTCCAAAGAAAGCAGCTGTTTGTTTTAGGGGAGATAGAGCAGATAAGCTGGCATTTCATATTGATCCACTTTCTGTTTAGTGAGAGCATGAGCTTTCAAGCTTCACAGATCATTTGTTATCTACTCTGACTCTCGGGCCTCTGGAGCCAACGCAGTTGCCAAAAGTTCAAAATAAAGTCTTAAGGTACAGTGCTATGGGATGGTGATGTCCAGTAATGTTCGGCAGCCCTAGATGCTCAGCAGTGCCTAGTCACTTTTGCACTGGGGCTCTGCTTAATGGTCTCATTTTTCAGGGTGAAATTCAATGGTGGGTGGGATTGCCACAATCATTCTTCCTGGAACACCCCCCCCCCTTTTCCCCCTGGCCATTTATTTATTTATTTGCCACACGTGCAAAGCAGAAGTTAAATGTTCGTAAGTTGTGGGCTTACTGTAACAAAAGCAGGCAGATGGAGATGACAGAGAGGAATCACTATTTTTATTTTTATTTTTATTCTGTCCATCTGACTGGGCTGCCCCAGCCACTCTGGGCAGCTTCCAACAAATATAAAAGCATAATAAAACATCAAACATTAAAAACTTCTGTAAACAGGGCTACCTTCAGATGTCTTCTAAAAGTCAGATAGTTGTTTATTTCCTTGACATCTGATGGGAGGGCGTTCCACAGGGAGGGTGCCACTACCAAGAAGACCCTCTGCCTGATTCCCTGTAACCTCACTTCTCTTAGGGAGGGAACCACCAGAAAGCCCTCAGCGCTGGACTGGAGTGTCTGGGCTGAAGGATGGGGGGTGGAGATGCTCCTTCAGGTATACTGAGCCAAGGCCGTTTAGGGCTTTAAAGGTCAGCGCCAACACTTTGAATTGTGCTCAGAAACATACTTGTTCTTCCTCTTGAATTGTGCTTGGAAACGTACTTGTTTTCATTTTCAAATTGATGAGCAACAGGTGGAATAGAGAGGTGCAAAAAGAGGAGGTGAAAAGCATTTACACATTTGGAGACGGTGTGGTACAATGGTAGGAGTGCTGGACTAAGTCTAGGGAGATCCAAGTTCGAATCCCCACTCAGCCATGAAGCTTACCATGTGACTTTATGGGGGTTACCCCTTCTTAGTCTAACCTACATCATAGGGTTGTTATGAGGACGAACTGTGGGGGGGGGCACACTGAGTTCCTTAAAGGAATAGTGGGATAAAATATAATGAATAGATAAAAGCTAAAATAAATAAATTCCATGCTTTCTCTCATGTGTGGTATGTGAAGTTAGCCTAAAATTAATACATCAATAAATGAAATTTCATATATCAAATTAATTGTGTGTTGTTCTCCTCAAACCACAAGGCATCACATGCCTGCCAACATGGCCTCAGTCACCTTCAAAATTAGTTTCAAAGTTTGCAAAAGAAATGTCATGCGTAGTTTATTAACAGAGAATGCTCATTAGAATGTCAAATAGAAACTTGCTTTCAGAGAAGCAAAAATATGAGGACTGCCAAGCTGAGCTGCTAAATTTAAAGTGTCTCTTTTGATTGTCAACACTAGACAGAATCTCTCTCTCTCTCTATATATATATATGGCACATTCATATAACAGAGGGTCTAATTTTCTGTTTACCCTGCCGCCGCCCTCAAATGCCCTCTTTTCATGTTATTTTGGAAGCGATTGCATTAGAGACACATTTTGAAGTATTCAGCAACCCCACAAAAAATGTAAATAAAAAAAACCACGGTCGGGGAAAACATTCATGTGATTATTTCACATGAATCAATTGTCCCTTAGAGCACCTTAAACACTGATACAATTTCGAGATTTATTTATTTTTACAGAATGCATTCTCAATATAATTGTATAGCTTGGATCGTTCCTTCCTCAGCTACCTTTTTGCATGAGGGTAGCATGCAAAAAAAAAAAGGGACGCGGGTGGCGCTGTGGGTAAAAGCCTCAGCGCCTAGGGCTTGCCGATCGAAAGGTCGGCGGTTCGAATCCCCGCGGCGGGGTGCGCTCCCGCTGCTCGGTCCCAGCGCCTGCCAACCTAGCAGTTCGAAAGCACCCCCGGGTGCAAGTAGATAAATAGGGACCGCTTACTAGCGGGAAGGTAAACGGCGTTTCCGTGTGCGGCTCTGGCTCGCCAGAGCAGCGATGTCACGCTGGCCACGTGACCCGGAAGTGTCTCCGGACAGCGCTGGCCCTCGGCCTCTTAAGTGAGATGGGCGCACAACCCCAGAGTCTGTCAAGACTGGCCCGTATGGGCAGGGGTACCTTTACCTTTACCTTTACCTAGCATGCAAAAAACGCTCCTGACCAATTCATCCAGAATAAAAGGATGCGATCTTAGAGATAGTTCCTTAGCACTTAAGGAGGTGTGAAATGGACAGCCTAATTCACATGAGTGATCATCAGATTAATCTGGAGGAGAAATCTATTCATTGAATATAGGAGGCAGAGAGGCTTAAAAACACAAGCACAAAAAGCAAGGAAAACATCTCTTCCTTTTTACCATACTCTAAATAACATGGGTTTTTGTTTTTAAAGGATTATTGCATTACATTATGGCTTAATTGCATAGGAACCTGGAATGTAAGAACCATGAACCTGGGTAAGTTGGATGTGGTCAAAAATGAGATGGCAAGAATAAATATTGACATTCTGGGCATCAGTGAACTAAAATGGACGGGAATGGGCGAATTCAGTTCGGATGACTATCATATCTACTACTGTGGACAAGAAACCCGTAAAAGAAATGGAGTGGCCCTCATAGTCAACAAAAGAGTGATGAAAGCTGTACTGGGATGCAATCTCAAAAATGATAGAATGATCTCGATACAAATCCAAGGCAGACCTTTTAACATCACAGTAATCCAAGTTTATGCACCAACTACTGGTGCTGAAGAAACTGAAATTGACCAATTCTATGAAGACTTACAACACCTTATAGAAGTGACACCAAAGAAGGATGTTCTTCTCATTATAGGGGATTGGAATGCTAAAGTAGGGAGTCAAGAGATAAAAGGAACAACTGGCAAGTTTGGCCTTGGAGATCAAAACAAAGCAGGGCAAAGGCTAATAGAGTTCTGTCAAGCATGAGTTTGACCAAACTGCGGGAGGCAGTGGAAGACAGGAGTGCTGGCGTGCTCTGGTCCATGGGGTCATGAAGAGTCGGACACGACTAAATGACTAAACAACAAATCAGGGCAACCAAGGCAAATTTGGTCCCATGACAAGGCCTAAACCCAGATTGGAATCGGACTAGATAATAATCTGTATTATCCCAGAATGTCTGCAATTACCCTGCCATGACCCTCCTCCTCACCTTCCCTAAGAAGCGAGATTTGCAATAGATCAGTAGATAGTCCAAACCAACAAGCCCAGGGCTAAGAGTCAATGTCTTAAGGACCAGTGGTCAGGGATGATGGGAATTGTAGTCCCAAAACAGCTGGAGGACCAAGTTTGGGGATGCCTGTCTTAAGGTTTAATAACTGACCAATATTTACGTGGTTGCAGCTCACGTGTCTCAATCCAAACATATTATTTGAAAAAAACTAAGAAATAAAATCACTTTCATATTTTGAAATATGCACAACCCCGTATGCAGATTAAATCACCTTTCACATGTCACTGCCATTTAAAGGTAAAGGTAAAGGTAAAGGTACCCCTGCCCGTACGGGCCAGTCTTGACAGACTCTGGGGTTGTGCGCCCATCTCACTTAAGAGGCCAGGGGCCAGCGCTGTCCGGAGACACTTCCGGGTCACGTGGCCAGCGTGACATCGCTGCTCTGGCGAGCCAGAGCCGCACACGGAAACGCCGTTTACCTTCCCGCTGGTAAGCGGTCCCTATTTATCTACTTGCACCCGGAGGTGCTTTCGAACTGCTAGGTTGGCAGGCGCTGGGACCGAGCAGCGGGAGCGCACCCCGCCGCAGGGATTCGAGCCGCCGACCTTTCGATCGGCAAGCCCTAGGCGCTGAGGCTTTAACCCACAGCACCACCTGCGTCCCTTGTCACTGCCATTTAAAATGGATTAATTAAGCCATTTGTTGTTGTTGTTTAGTCGTTTAGTCGTGTCCGACTCTTCGTGACCCCATGGACCAGAGCACGCCAGGCAGTTTGGTCAAACTCATGCTGGTAGCTTCGAGAACACTATGCAACCTTCTCGTCCTCTGTCGTCCCCTTCTCCTTGTGCCCTCAACCTTTCCCAACATCAGGGTCTTTTCCAGGGAGTCTTCTCTTCTCATGAGGTGGCCAAAATATTGGAGTCGTAGCTTCAGGATCTGTCCTTCTAGTGAGCACTCAGGGCTGATTTCCTTCAGAATGGATAGGTTTGTTCTTCTTGCAGTCCATGGGACTCTCAAGAGTCTCCTCCAGCACCAGAATTCAAAAGCATCAATTCTTTGGCGATCAGCCTTCTTTATGGTCCAGCTCTCACTTCCATATATCACTACTGGGAAAACCATAGCTTTAACTATACGGACCTTTGTTGGCAAGGTGATGTCTCTGCTTTTTAAGATGCTGTCTAGGTTTGTCATTGCTTTTCTCCCAAGAATCAGGCGTCTTTTAATTTCGTGGCTGCTGTGACTTTTATTGGGAATGGGGCAAAGGGAATATGACCTTGCTCTTTATTCTCAATCTCCCTGTGACTTTTGATTCATTGATAGGTGGAAAACAGGGTCCTTAAAAGGTCCCTTGATAGCTGGAAAACAGGGAGATGGTCAGATTTTATTCCTGCTTACCACCTAACAAGGAATCTGTGTGTGTTTTGCTTAAGGATGGAGGTGGACTTGAGTTTTTTCTGTTTCCATAAATGGGGAGTCAGCCATTCTTATGCGTCTTGTTCGCAACAGCCCTTGTTGTAACCTGATACCTCTACAGTGTTGTGGAATTTAGCCGCTTTGTTGTCTAGCAGAGACCAATAACCAGGCAACAGGTAGCAAAAATAAAGAGTTTTATTCTTGTACAAGAATGGTGTCTCATCCACCTCGTGGTGCGGACAAGAGACCCCACATGCTTTACTGGTTTCGCACAAAACAGCCTCCAAGTTACCCAGCTGCAAGCATCCCCACCTCCACCACACCTTTATGCAGAAATTATCAGCAACCTTAACTATGTATTTTAGGGACTTTCCGCTACAGCTCCCTGCCCCCCACTTAAACCTGCCTAACTTCCTTTGTGAAACCTAGCTCAACCACAAACTTCATCAGTCACCTTTTGGTTAAGCAAGTTTCCTGTTCTTGCCTGGAACAAGGTGTTCGGAGATGCAGCTCTTAGTTGC
The DNA here is from genome assembly GCF_951804945.1 of Podarcis cretensis. Taxonomy (NCBI): domain Eukaryota; kingdom Metazoa; phylum Chordata; class Lepidosauria; order Squamata; family Lacertidae; genus Podarcis; species Podarcis cretensis. The sequence goes on from NC_137170.1 coordinate 126,281,791, forward strand.
TTCAGTATTATTTCTGCTTTAGCCAATTTCTCCTGACCAGAGTGCCTCCATTTTCCAACACACTTCTAAAACTATTGCACTTTTGAATGTCTTCCACCTCCTCCCAAATTCTGCAGATGCAGACACATGGTGTTGCCAATATCTTCTCCCCAACCCCATACTTTGTGCACCATCTGGTCTGATAAATTCAAAATATGTGGAATTCAAAAGCTTCCGTACTACTTATCATTTATACCAGGGGTGGCCAACTCCTTTCAGAATTAAAAACTGTCAGTGATCTACCCCTGTTTTGGCAGCTCAAGTTGAGCTTTTTTTTTTTTTTAGTGGGGGATTTCCATTTTTGGGGAGGTTAAAAGGCAAGGGACAAAGGGGAAAACCACTCACAGAAAGATTGCTGTGGATCAGAATGGCAGCACAGACAAAGCTTTGTGGTGTAGTGGTTCAGAGTGGTGGACTCGTAATCTGGTGAACTGGGTTTGCTTCCCTGCTCCTTCACATGAAGCTGCTGGGTGACCTTGGGCTAGTCACACTTCTCTGAAGTCTCTCAGCCTCACTCAACTCACAGAGTGTTCGTTGTGGGGGAGGAAGGGAAAGGAGATTGTTAGCTGCTTTGAGACTCCTTAGGGTAGTGATAAAGCGGGATATAAAATCCAAACTCTTCTTCTTCTGTCTTCCCTTCTAGAGATCATACAACAATGGAGGCCGGGGCGAGGGGGCGTGGCAGGAGTCAGTTTTAGCGATGCTAAGGAAAGGGAGCCAGAAATCGACTGCGATCTACCAAAACCTTGCAGGGATCTACCAGTAGATCGTGATCTACCCGTTGGACATCCCTGATTTATATGATCCATTAATGCACATGGACCTGTGCTAAGTGAAATAGGGGCAGAGGAGAGAGAGAGAGAGAAGGCCTGTAATCTGCACATTCCTCCCAAAAGAGCTGGGTATGGATTTTCCATTTATTTTACATACCCCATGATGTGTCACTGCTAAGCAGCAAATGACCTTCCTTGCATTTTTAGAAGGGTGTACCTTGATATAAGATGGACACCCTGGGTAGGCTTGTTTTGCCTCCCCTCCCTCTGCTGATAGGAAGCATCCTAGAGAAGTGGTCTGAGGTAATCTAAATGTCATTATGTGGACTTAGTTCCTTGATGTATCGGTCAAGCTGAACACAGTAGCTCCCATTTATCAGCCTGTGATTCAGAAGTCTAGTAGGTCCAAAGAGTTGCTCTAGTACTAATCAGCTGATACCCACAATTTGTATCAAGTCTGTCATTGCAAGGTCGCTGCTGGGAGGGAGCAGGCAGTCAATGGGAGGGCCTGTGGCCATCTCGCGGGATGGCAAAACACAATAGCAAAAACGTCGATTTACACCCTGTCTTTGGAGAACGTGTGAAAAAATGTATCTATTCAGACAGAGGACTTATTTTTTCTGGCTAACCCAGATACAGACTTATTGTGTGTGTGTGTGTGAGAGAGAGAGAGAGAGAGAGAGAGAGAGAGAGAGAGAGAGAGAGGCTAATCCTAAACAATATTAAATAGAGCAAGGTTGATTTAAATGTGACTCGCATCCAAGTAAACATATTTAGGGTCTGATTCTCAGCGTGGGTATCCGAGCTTTGATGTTCAACAGAGCATTTCACTGTCATCCTCTATTATTGATTATATACAACAGAAATGTCAATTGTTTTACAGTGACTATGAAGGTGGAGTCCAATAATAGGTTATTGTTCTCTATATACTGCTTGTTTGTTCAAAATTTATATTCCTCCTTTTAGCCTATTTCCCAGGTCAGTAAAGCGGCTTATGAAATAGAGAAGCCATGTTCCTACTGAGGATTCTAGCCAGCCTAGGATGCTCCAATCCACCCCTGATTTTCTGAATGCTCAAAGTGCAATCCTGATGTACTCCCAGGTAAGGATTGCTAGTGAATCACCAAAAAAGGCTGCAATCCTGAACAGATTTGCCTGAGAGGAAGCCCCATTGAACACAGTGGAATGTACTTCCATGTAAGTGCATAGAAATGGGTTATAAAGATGTCATCAGCAATAAAACACCCACAGGCCAAAAGTAGTACGGCTTTTAGTTTGGGAATCCTAGATATGTTTACCAGAAGTGACTCCTGTTGATGAGACTTGTTCCCATGTAAGTGGGCACAGGATTCCAGCCTTAATTCCGAAGGAGGCCCCCAACCCGCTCACAGATCCTTGTATGACCAGTGGAAACAGTTGGTCCTGGCAAGTATTAACCACTCTCAATTCCAACCTGATAATTGCCACCTGCCCAGATTTTCACTTGTCTGAATTAATTTTAAGGTGTATTTTAATTAACTGATGTCTGTTTTTATGCATATTGTGTTGTTTTTATGAAGTTAGCCGCTCTGAGCCCGGCCTCGGCCAGGGAGGGTGGGATACAAATAAAATAATAATTATAATTATTATTATTATTATTATTATTATTATTATTATTATTATTATTACAGTGGTACCTCAGGTTACATACGCTTCAGGTTACAGACTCCGCTAACCCAGAAATAGTACCTTGGGTTAAGAACTTTGCTTCAGGATGAGAACAGAAATTGCACGGCGGCAGCGGGAGGCCCCATTAGCTAAAGTGGTGCTTCAGGTTAAGAACAGTTTCAGGTTAAGAACGGACCTCCAGAACGAATTAAGTACTTAACCTGAGGTACCACTGTATTATTATTATTATTATTATTATTATTATTATTATTATTACTATGCAGACTGCCAAAAAGTAAATGGAGTGAGTGGCACCTTAATCCCAGTTCCTTGAAATGCCCCCCATTCTTTTTACCACGAAGCAACTTGTTGCCATTCAGGGAAACAATATTTAGAAGAAGTGCCTTGTGCCAGGTGGAAAGTGAAACAAATTAGCTGAACAAGGTGACTGGAATTAGAGAAAGGGAAAAGTTCATTTCTCCTCTTTCATCACTCGGCTGCCTGACGTCTAATTACTTCTAGAATTACCTCAGTGACTTTCAATCAAAGGCTGACTGGGATTATCCCACAAACCTCAACCATGTCAGTTTATGAAGGTTTCTACATATTTCAGACACACACACACATACACACATATCCCCCCCAATAATTAAAAATAAATAATGCTCTCAGCTACAGTGCTCTGCCCTTGTAACAATTCCTGCATCAGACATTGCCTTTCTAGAGTAGGAGGTTTTCCTACTCGCATTTCAGAGTTAAAGCACGACACATTCCTGGCCTGTGCTCTTTTTCAGCTGTCTTTTACTTAGCCATTAATGCCTACAAGCATTAGTTTAGTTCCAATTTGAGGGCATTCCACAGTTCCAATTTGGAGCAAGATTTCACTGATTTGGGGTGAGATCTTGCCCAAAATGGACGTGATCTTGTCCAAAAATTTCGCTGTAGGTGGTGATGTTTCTCCATCACTGGAGGTGACAGGACAAGCAGGGTGCTTGTGGAGGCATGTCACCTGGGGAATTTCTGCCTTCTGAGGCATTGGCCTCACCCTACCTAACAGCCGAGATGGTCCTGGTTTTCTTCCTTTGGCTTTGAGCAGCTTGAAGTTTCGTTTGCACCTATTGATGTAGCAAGTATGATTTCCAGATTTCCAGAACCCATTTTGTTTCAAATGTGAAAAGACAGGCCCCTGGAACCTGTGAGAGTCTATCCTCAGTTGTGATTCGAGGACCCGCTCCCTGCTTGGGAATATGAAAGGCACATGGACACAGTATATTAGGTTAATGGGCTAGAAAACTTTATTGATTACAGCATGTGAGAGGTATTGGCTTAGGCATTGGATAAACAGCAGAGCTTGACTCCACCCCCTCAGGGAGGGGTGAGTCTAACAGGGGTTAGCCACCAGTAGGTGGTTGATGCAAATACAACTGTAAGCTCTCCCCTGATGTCACCGGGGGTCATGCCATGCATGGCAAACTCCCTCCGCCCAAGTTCACCACACAACCCAGCAACCGGTCTGAAATATACTCAGAGTCGCAAAGTGATTTCATGCTCTTTATTCAGCTCATAGTGGTGAGGAGGAATGAATGAAAGTCCCCTCAAAGTATCTGCTTTATATACATTATTTACACAATGGGCTGCACATGATTGGCTAATTCCGGAATTCTACTGTAAGCCAATCAGGTTGTGGATTCACTTCTATCTGGAGCATGATTGGGTGGTTCCTGCCAACCAATCATACTGCTGCATTGTTCTAGGACCAATCAGACTGCTGCATTCTGAATCCTATTGTTCTAGGACCAATCAGACTGCTGCCTTTTGGATCCTATTGTTCTAGGACCAATCAGACTGCTGCAGTTTGGATCCTATTCGACTCAGTACATAACAGAAACAAAGAACTACGAAGCAACCACCGAATCACACAGGCAAGGAAAAAGGGGCAAGAAAAAACATGCAGCCACCCTCTCCCGCCACCAAACCTCGCAGTCAGAGTGGGTCATATTCGCCCGCTTCGCAAACTGTCGCTGTCTCCAGGAGCCTCCTTTCCTTCCGAACACTGCTCCAGCTGCCTGCTCATGGCAAAGAGAAGCTGCTGACTCAGCCTGTGCTGGATTAGTTTGCCTGCAAACCAAACGATGAAGTCTCCGAAGTCCTGACCCGATGAAACCCGGCAGCGCAATGAGGGGAAAGGGCTGCCATGGCCGCATTTGAGTGGCTAAACCCCGCCCCCGAGCTTCCACCCGATTGGAGGACTGACTGGGGAGCGTGGCGTGGCAGCAATGACGGCAAGCAGGGGCCGCAACGCCCCCTGCAAAGCGTGGGAACGGCTCCAGATCACAACCCCTCCCCTCCGGGAGGAGAAGAGGCTTTCTTGGCTTAAGCAGTGAATGCCAAGCACTTTACTTTTCCTATTTTTCAGATCTGCTTGTTCTTACCTGTGTATTACAGTGCTGCTGAAATGTACTTTGTAAAAGCACTGGATGTTCCGCCGTGTAGCTGTAAATTTTGCTCATGCCTAAACCTTCCAAAATATTTATAACAAGAAATCAGTCGCTTCTCCATTCATAATGAGCATGCTTTTGATCAACCTGGATCCTTTTCAATCCATAGCCCATAAAGTTTCAAAAATCAGATTTTCTTTTTTTTTAAAAAAAAAAAAAGTTTGCAAGCATTACAGACTATGAAATTCGGCCATGTATCAGCATTGCGTTTTCACACTGGATAGAGAGTAATCTGGTTCTAAATGCAAACTGGTATCACTTGCTTGGGGCTAGAACAAGGGTAGAAGTAAAAGCAGTGGTACGATAATATTGAATACGATCTAGCACTCAAGGTGATCCATGTCTCCGCAATCCTTACAACAACCTTTTGAGGTAGAGAAGGGGAAAGTATTGTCCCCACAGTCATTCATTTATTTTATAGGCTTTTATCCCACCTTTTGATCAAACGATTCCCAAGACAGCCTTATAATAGATTACAGCAATAGCAAGAGACAAGTGCGAGCCCTGCAGCCATTATTCCAGTGTCTGGTAGCCGAGACCAGAATGTCCTTCCCTTCATTAATGCACATTCCAAGTGAAGGCTGAGAGAGGATGGTTTTGCCTAAGGCCACTGGGTTAGGCCACAGCTGAGCTAATGAAGAATGAGAAAGGGGGTCTTTTCTCCTCTTATTTCATACTGTTAACCACAATAGTACACCTGTCCTTCCTCCAGATATCATCAAAGTCAAGAGTGGGCAAATAACTAATAAATGCTGCATGTGGAAACCTGCTTGGAACGTGAGAAAATCAGGAACCAGATTTATTCTGAACCATGCAAGGGGGGAGAAAAGGAGTGTGTTGTGTGTGTGTGTGTGTGAGAGAGAGAGAGAGAGAGAGAATGGATCAGTGTTTCTCCTTTACTATTCACTATAATCCTGTACTAGGGGCGCGGGTAGCACTGTGGTCTAAACCACTGAGCCTAGGGCTTGCTGATTGGAAGGTCAGCGTTTCGAATCCCAGCGACGGGGTGAGCTCCCGTTGCTTGCTCCCTGCTCCTGCCAACCTAGCAGTTCGAAAGCACAAAGTGCAAGTAGATAAATAGGTACCACTCCGGTGGGAAGGTAAACAGCATTTCTGTGTGCTGCTTTGGCTCGCCAGAAGCGGCTTAGTCATACTGGCCACATGACCCGGAAGCTGTCTGTGGACAAACGCCGGCTCCCTCGGCCTATAGAGCAGGATGAGCACACAACCCCAGAGTCATCCGCGACTGAACCTAACGGTCAGGGGTACCTTTACCTTTATAATCCTGTACTGGTCATAGGAAGTTGCACTCTGGGAAAGCCTTAGGACATGGGTAGGCAAACTAAGGCCCGGGGGCCATATCCGGCCCAACCGCCTTCTAAATCTGGCCCGTGGGAATCAGCGTGTTTTTACATGAGTAGAATGTGTCCTTTTATTTAAAATACATCTCTGGGTTATTTGTGGGGCATAGGAATTCGTTCATTTTTATTTTTATTTTCAAAATATAGTCTGGCTCCCCACAAGGTCTGAGGGACAGTGGACAGGCCCCCTGCTGAAAAAGTTTGCTGACCCCTGCCTTAGGAGTAGAGGCGAGGCCTTTGTTTTCAATGGAACCAATCCATCAATTTCCGTCGCTCTCCTTTTCTTGTCTTACATCCAGTTTGAGACATTTCTGCGCCAGTTTGTGGATTCATTTCCTTCAGTTAAAATTCATCAGTATTTTAGAGTGGCTCTCTATTTTGCGAGCAACGCAGTCTCATATAATGCAGTGTTGTATATTTGGCATTAATATGTTAATTCTTCCCCACATATTGGTGGACCCAACTGAGCTTCTCCTCCATCCCTAGATGCTAGACTTCGATATCTATTTCACTTATTTGTTTATTAAAACTCCAGGATGCAGAAGATTTAGCCTATTGCAAAAGGAAGGTACAGTCATATCTCATGTTACGTCCGCTTCATGTTACGTTCTTTCAGATTACGTCCCGCAGCGACCCGGAAGTCCCAGAAAAGGTTACTTCCAGGTTTCACCGCTCGCACATGCACAGAAGCACAAAATGACACCACGCGCATGTGCAGAAGCACCGAATCACAACCTGCGCGTGTGCAGACACGCCGCTGCGGGTTGCATTCTTTTCATATTGTGAACGGGCCTCTGGAACGGATCCCGTCTGCAACCAGAGGTACCACTGTATATGCTTAAGACTAAAGAATTCTACGCCCAGGAATTTATTTTGTGCACCAGAACAGAATGCACCTCAGAGCCAGTGTGGTGTAGTGGTTAAGAGCGGTAGTCTCATAATCTGGGGAACCGGGTTCGCGTCTCCGCTCCTCCACATGCAGCTGCTGGGTGACCTTGGGCCAGTCACACTTCTTTGAAGTCTCTCAGCCCCACTCACCTCACAGAGTGTTTGTTGTGGGGAGGAAGGGAAAGGAGAATGTTAGCCGCTTTGAGACTCCTGAAGGGGAGTGAAAGGCGGGATATCAAATCCAAACTCTTCTTCTTCTTCCACTGCAAAATCCATTCCTGGCGAAGTTTAGGGCAGCTCGGGAGTTATTTTCTTCCTGCTGATGTTAAACAACTGTGAGTCAGCACGCCTTGCTGATCTACTTCAAGATCCAGTAGATCCAGATCTGCCTTCTGCCTGCTCCTGATCTAAGACACAGTGGAATCTCTCAGCTGATCTGATCACTGCCCGTTGTACTGGCCATGGGTCACTGCACTTTACAGTGAACCACCACCCTGGCAGAAATATTTGGGTATTGCCATATAAAAAGGCGCTGAAACTCAGTGAGAGAATCTTCAGGGAGAGGATCACTTGGCAAGCTGTCTTGACAAAAATGGCATCCCTTTCGTGTGCTTCACTTTTTCAATAGCACCTAAGGTCAGGTAATATACAAAGGAGCATTAATATGATTTCTGTCAAGAGAAGCTTGACTGCATTCTCAGGTTAAGGGCAGAAGGCACGTTCAGTAAGTGCTGAGCCAGGAGGGAGGGAGGCAAGCAGCACTAAAGTGGTTCAGCTGAGGGTATGGATGGTGGGAGGAGGGAAAACATGTCCCCCCCCCCAGCGTTGTGGCACATAACACAATTGCCTCTTTTTTATTTTCCTTTTCTAAAAATAAATAAATCATGAAATGGAGGCTACGTTTGGATACAGTGCTAAACCACAGTTATTATTTTTTCGAAATAATTTTTACTAAAGATTTTCTTGAATTACAAAAGAACATGCAATGTCTTGTTTAGTTGAACAAATTAGCCTGTGCACAAGCTGTCCATTGGTGCAAGCATTTTGAACTCTTCCACTTCACTCCTCCCTTCCGCCAGATGGGAAGCAAGCCATATTGTACTTAGGCTGCATTCACGCGACAGTTTATTCCATTTCCTTAACTGTTAATTTTCACATAATATTTTGGCTTTCACATGATGTCAGAGCCACTTCAGGGAAACGAATGGAACATAGCACACGTTTAGCACTCATTTGCAGCTTACTTGGTTCCAGAAAATATCTGAGTGCAGGCTCCTTAACCCGGAAAACCATTGGATTAAGGTTACAAAAAAATTGACAGCAGGGCCTAAAAATACCTGGTGAAGCACAAATGTTGGTAGTTAGTCATTTGTGTGTATGGTATCCCAAGCTGCAGGACTGAGCATGCAAGCAGGCACTAGTTTAAGACGGTTGGATTTCCTGAGTCTGTTCATGTTTGGTCATGGAGGCGGATTTGTTTTTGTTTTTTTTTTTTTAAAGAAGATTTTTATTAAAATTTTAAAGGTTACATAAGTCACAACAAAAAGAACACCCAATTAAACCAAAAAAGAAAGCAATACATAAAAACAAGTCACACCAAAAGAAAAAGATAAAAAATGGAAAACAGACAAAAAACAAGCAAAAAAAATGCATAGAATCCAGAGAAAAAGAGAAAAAAAAGAAAAGAACAAATCAAACGTTTACATAACTTTCCTTCTTTAACTTATTTCCTTGACCTCCTCACCCCTCCCCTCTTTGTATTCTGATTCAGTTAGATATTCCAGCAAATCCTTCATCCTTGTTTTTATCCTAATAATTTATCTTAATATACTGTAGTTTGACATTCTCTTCTTTCACCAATTAATCATCCATTTTTACTTTATTTAATCTTATTTCTCATTAAAACTAATATATTGGACTTAATCTCTTAAGACATTTCCCCTAGGGTCATAAAAATTTCATTCCACGATTTTTCCATTTCTCATTAATTTTTTAAAATTCCTTATATACACTTTAAATTCCCAATTTCTTTCCTCCGTCTCCCCTCCCCGGTCCCGGCCCCTGCCCTCAGTTCCATCAACCTCCCAGCATCCATCAACCTGGAGATCTGATATCCGAGGCTCTTAACTCTTCATCATTTCCCTTCTGCTGATCTTCTTGATAAACTTTGGTGCTAAAAAGCAGATCTCGGGGGAGCTCCATCCCAACGATGGTTATATTCCTTCTTGACAAGTCTGCCAGGTTTCCATAATTAAAGCTAGGGCCCATAAAGTATTCCAAACCTTGTTTCACAGTTCTTCCAAGTCCAAAGGCCCCCGAAGCTCCAATCTCCTCCTGGCTCAAATTCATATTCCAAAAGTCATTTGATCCCTGCATAAAGGGATCTCTCCACTTTTCCTTTTCCAGATCAGGCCAGGCACCCATCTTCAAAAACTGGCTTCTCCTAATTACAGTCATATAAGGCCTCAAGTTGTAATCCTCCATTTGCCTCTTTAGGGTTAAAGCTCCCCCATATTTTGCTTTATATTCAACAACAGCAACAACAGCAACTTTCTCCTTCTCTAATTCATCAATTTGTTCAGTTAAGAAAGGTTCTTGTGCTGGGTTCTTGTCAACTTCTATGCTGATGCCCACTTTTGTTCCCAAGATATCAATATTAGTAGCCATGACATCTATCTGTTTATGCAGCTTTCCCAGCAGATAAATTGTCCTATTCAGAGCAGACACTACTTCTTCCTTTATCGACATTCTTAAGAAATTCAAGGTCAAAACTAGTTTCTCACAGTCCTTATCTTCAGAGTAATTTCGCAGCTGCACACTTGTAACAATGTCCCAAAACTCCCTCTAGAGGGAAGCAGTCTCAGTTTGTATCAATCCTTTCCAGCACAATTCCAAAAGTAAATTAATAACAGTTCTCAGTTACTTTTTCTTCTTTTTAAGTGCAGAAGCAGACAATAGAAACAATGTCTTTCTTTTAAAGCTAGTTGTCAAATTAATGCCAACTGTCAAATTAAAGCTAGCTGTCAAGTTAAAGCTAGCTGTCAAATTTGTCCTGTTTACCGTCGATGGACTTTTTGCAAACCGTTCCCAGGTTCAGAGACGTAATGCTTCAATCTTTAATTTTTCACCTTCTCCTGCAAGTTCACTTGGTCAGAATTGATAGTTTCAATCAGTGGAGTTTTAATCCTTTATGCGAGACTTTCCAAAACCTTAGTTAGTAACTACTTTGCTTCAGTCTATTTACAGAAAGGGAAGGTGGACTTCCTGTTTAGACCTTCCCCGTTCGGTGCCAAATTAAATTATTTAAAAGCTCAATTTCCCGTTCTACTCACGGGTTGTTGTTTAGAATCCAATTGTCCACAGGAAAAAAGTCAGCGCTCTCCGACAGCGGCAATGCAGCTTCGCTCCGTGAAATAAGCGGTCGATTCAAAGCACCGCGCCTCTCACCCCACGTCGCTCCGGATTCCCGATACCGGGTCTCCCCGTGAGTAGGTGGGCACTGAAGGTGCCAGCCGAATCCCAGGTTCACAGACTTCTCCCGTCTGTGATTTCTAAGGGTCTCCGCCGTCGCCGTGGCGGTCAGACCCTGTTTTTCACGGAGCCGGTTCCTCCCGATCGGAGGAGCTCCGCCATTGCCGGAGGCGCTAACCCGGAAGTCCCCCATGGAGGCAGATTTGAAAGGACCAACTCACTGTCTAGTCCAGGGGTTGGCCCAATCGCCTTCTAAATCCGGCCCGCGGACGGTCCGGGAATCAGTGTGTTTTTACATGAGTAGAATACATCATTTTATTTAAAAAGCATCTCTGGGTTATTTGTGGAGCATAGGAATTCATTCATATATTATTTTTCTTCAAAATATAATCTGCCCCCACAACAAGGTCTGAGGGATAGTGGACCGGTCCCCTGCTGAAAAAAAATTGCTGACCCCTGGTCTAGTCTGTCTGAAGACATCTCCCCAGAGGGAGAAGGCTCTTTGGGGATGGGAGGCAGCCCTCTCAGTATATCAGTCTGCTGTGACATGTGTCCTAAGGTATCTGAGGTGGGCTTCTGCCTTGACAGCCCAGTCGGCCCTTCTGTGTGATCCAAGCTGATGTCCCCCAGCCTGCTAGGTCCAATTCCCCTTGTTCTCCATCTTCTCCCCATTGCTCCTCCCTCTTGGACCAGCCCTATCAAATCACCTCTGCTGGGCTCATGACAGGATGCCAAATTAAACACCATCCTTATGGACCGACCCAGTAGATGTAAGCAGTATATCTGTACAGCTTTGTGCCGGCAAATCCTAGCAGAGAAATTGCAGTATGCATCTTTCTTGGAGATGCACCACTTCAGTCCAAATTGTTCAAATTCCCCCTCCTGTAAATTAATTTTTTTTAAAAAAAGCAACATTTCAAAATGACGGTTTCCAGCTGGGTCCTAATTCTTCTATGAGCCAGGCAGCCCTATTGAGTAGTAGAGTAAATAGACTCAGCTATCCACATCTTGAAAGTGGTCCAGGTCCAGGAAGGATGGGCCATCTGCATGGAGCTATGGAAGCCATCTACAAATATCTCAAAGGCTGTCACATGGAAGATGGAGCAAGCTTGTTTTCTCCTGCTCTGGAGGCTAGGACCTGAGCCAATGGGTTCAAGTTACCAGAAAGGTGATTCTGACTAAACATCAGGAAGAACTTTCTGGTGTCAAGGGCTGTGGAACAGACTCCCTCAGAAGGTGCTGGACTTTCCTTCCTTGGAGATTATAAAGCAGAGGTTGGATGGCCATCTGCCATGGTATTTGATGGTCCTCTGGGTGCCTCAGGGTCCCTTCTGTGCTGGGCCTGGGGGTAACCTGTGAAACGCAGCCCAGGCAAGTGCAGAATCCAAAGGTTCTGCTGAGAGTCAGTCCAACAGGGCCAAGGCAGGACACGAGGCAGGAAACCAGGCAAGGACAGGTACAGGATCTCAGGCAGGATCTAGCATATAGCAATGTTGCTCCCGCAACCTGGGGCAGGGTCCAACAGCCTTTTTTCTTTGTCGGGGTAGTGGCCGGTCCTGATCCTCCAGCGACTCACCTCCCTGTCTTGCCCGAAGGCGAGCACTCCTCTTGCGAGTACTCAGTTCTCTCTTTCTCTCAGACCTCGATCTCTGCAGCTCGGGAGACGTCGGTGGGTTACTAGACTGAGAGGCCGCCTCAACCTCCCCTGACCAAACCGGTAGTGGAGCAGCTGTAAGTGATTGCCCAGCTGAAGGCAACAAGGTAATCCCCGCATCTGGAGCCAGGGCAGACTCAGGCCCCTGACTCAGGCCAGCTGGTGTTTGTTGCAGGGGAACCTGTGCAGACTGGGACTCTTCAGGATCAGGCCCCAGACTTGGTTCAGATGATGCCTGAGGCAAAGGATCCAGTGCAGACTGAGTCTCCTCTGGTTCTGAGTCCGAGCCCGAGTCCCAGGCCATCACACCTTCCAACTCTACAATTTTGTGATTCTATGATAACATTCTTGTATTTGGTTTTGATGTTTCTTGTCATTTCTGTTCAGAGCACTGTAAGCTGCGTTGAGCACTGTCGTGTAAATAAACCACGAAATCACCCTCATCCTCTGATCTTAACAAAACTCTTAAGTTGCCTTGCGCTTCTGTGGGCTGCATTTGGTAGCCCAGTGGGCTAATGCAAAACACCAAGGATGAAAGGATGCCATGAATTATCATAATGATGACTCGATTGGCTCCTTTGCTTACATGAATCGTCTTCGACCAGCATGCTGTCAGTCTCCAGAAGGAAATTATGTGTTCCTTCCTATCCTTAAGACAGATCTGTGGATATTTTGATGGAGTAAGGGGCTGCTTTCATCCCCTCACAAAAACACAGCAAACTGTGCTGCATCAAAGAAATAATTCTCATTTTTTATTATTTGATTTGCAAGGGAGATGGCATGTAGAACTGAAAGCTGCAGCCCAAGAACCTAGCTATCTTTGATCTGCATAGTGGCGAGCAGAGGACCTGATATTGTGACACTTAAAGCACTGAGGGAATGCTCCTCAGTGCCGCCGAAGCTCAGGAAATTGCCTCATGTAAGAGATTTAATGGTTTTCTTTAATGCACCTGCAGTTTTTGGCTGCAGGGCTCCCAGGGATCATGTTTGCTTCTTTCTCCCCCCTCCATTTAGCTGTTGTTTCTTTCTCATCTCTGGTCAGGTTGAGAATTTCTAGCTTTCAAGCACTTGTACACAGTCAAAGGCTTGACACTGTCCTGCTACCGCTAGTAACACTGGGGCAATAAACACGCAGGACAATCCTCAACAGGATAGCAAGCTGGCTCTTGTGTTGGCTGGTTTCCTGGTAGCGATGATGCTTTGCAGGGGAGGCGGGGAGACTACATCAGAGACAGAGAAGGGGAGGGAGGGCACACAGCTTAAAAGACCAGAACATCCTGAGTGAGAGACAAACAGCAGGAGGTGAGATGCTACTTTTCAAACCTGTAAGATTTCGCTTTCTGAGTCATTCTCCCGTAAACGGATACATTGCAATAATTAAGAGCTGTAGCCACAGGAGAGTCTGTGGGGCTCAGTACTTTCAAGGATATAAACCAACTGATTCACCTTGAATTGTTCAGCTTTTCAGTCATGAGGATATATGGGGAAATGTGCAGACAATGGTCTATCACCTGATTACCTAATACAGTGGTACCTCTGGCTAAGAACTTAATTCATTCTGGAGGTCCGTTCTTAACCTGAAACTGTTCTTAACCTGAAGCACCACTTTAGCTAATGGAGCCTCCCGCTGCCGCCGCGCTGCCAGAGCACGATTTCTGTTCTCATCCAGAAGCAAAATTCTTAACCTGAGGTACTATTTCTGGGTTAGCGGAGTCTGTAACCTGAAGCATCTGTAACCTGAAGCGTCTGTAACCTAGAATCATAGAATCATAGAGTTGGAAGAGACCACAAGGGCCATCGAGTCCAACCCCCTGCCAAGCAGGAAACACCATCAGAGCACTCCTGACATATGGTTGTCAAGCCTCTGCTTAAATATCTCCAAAGAAGGAGACTCCACCACACTCCTTGGCAGCAAATTCCACTGTCGAACAGCTCTTACTGTCAGGAAGTTCTTCCTAATGTTTAGGTGGAATCTTCTTTCTTGTAGTTTGGATCCATTGCTCCGTGTCCGCTTCTCTGGAGCAGCAGAAAACAACCTTTCTCCCTCCTCTATGTGACATCCTTTTATATATTTGAACATGGCTATCATATCACCCCTTAACCTCCTCTTCTCCAGGCTAAACATGCCCAGCTCCCTTAGCTGTTCCTCATAAGGCATCGTTTCCAGGCCTTTGACCATTTTGGTCGCCCTCCTCTGGACACGTTCCAGTTTGTCATCATCATCATCATTTTTAATTTGTATACCGTCTTTCTATCTTACAATACTCAAGGCGGTTTACAAGCTGAAGAAACAAAAAATGTACATCTTATAACAATCTTATGCAATACAAAAATGTGATAATAAAACAAAACTTTAAAATAAGCAACCTACATCAAAAAGTAACATTCAACAATTATTAGAGTAGTATAAAATAATAATATCAACACATAAAAGTTAAACAGAAATCCACTCAACAGTTACAATAAATAATTTCTAAACTATAATCTGTAAAACAACAGCAAGCCACAGTACATAAAATAATACAATACAGATTGAGAAGCAGAGACTAGAGCAGGGGTAGGCAACCTAAGGCCCATGGGCCACAAGCAGCCCATGGGGTCATTTAACCAGTACACAAGCTGCCCCCAAACTGAGCCACCTGCTCGGCGAGTCCCTGTGCGCTGCGCTGGAAATTACATCTACCCCAGATGTCAGAAATCACATCTGTGCAGATGCAGAGGCCGGAAATCACAGGAACGCGTGCAATCTGGCCCACGGAGGGATCTCCCTGGAGTGAACCAGCCCACGTGAAGTAAACATTGCCAACCCCTAGACTAGAGGGTGGAGCAAGGCAGGTGGAAGGAGGCCTTCCCTAATGAAATCTCTCCCCTCACAGTTCTTCTTCCAGGCACAGCTCCCTTATGAGGACTCCTAGGGCCGGAGGGTGGAGCAAGGCAGGTGGAAGGAGGCCTTGCCTGAAGGAGTCTCTCCCCTCACAGTCAGTCAGTGTCCTTCTTGAACTGTGGTGCCCAGAACTGGACACAGTACTCCAGGTGAGGTCTGACCAGAGCAGAATACAGTGGCACTATTACTTCCCTTGATCTAGATGCTATACTCCTATTGATGCAGCCCAGAATTGCATTGGCTTCTTTAGCTGCCGTGTCACACTGTTGGCTCATGTCAAGTTTGTGGTCAACCAAGACTCCTTGATCCTTTTCACATGTACTGCTCTCAAGCCAGGTGTCACCCATCTTGTATTTGTGCCTCTCATTTTTTTGGCCCAAGTGCAATACTTTACATTTCTCCCTGTTAAAATTCATCTTGTTTGTTTTGGCCCAGTTCTCTAATCTGTCAAGGTCGTTTTGAAGTGTGATCTTGTCCTCTGGGGTGTTAGCCACCCCTCCCAGTTTGGTGTCATCTGCAAATTTGATCAGGATGCCCATGAGTCCATCATCCAAGTCGTTGATAAAGATGTTGAATAAGACCGGGCCCAAGACAGAACCCTGTGGCACCCCACTAGTCACTCTTCTCCAGGATGAAGAGGAACCATTGATGAGACCCTTTGGGTTCGGTCAGTCAGCCAGTTACAAATCCACTGAGTGGTAGTACAGTCAAGACCGCATTTTACCAGCTTCTTTACAAGAATATCATGGGGCACCTTGTCAAATGCCTTGCTGAAATCAAGGTAGGCTACATCCACTGCGTTCCCTTCATCTACCAGGCTTGTAATTCTGTCAAAAAACGAGATCAGGTTCGTCTGACATGACTTATTTTTCAGAAATCCATGCTGACTATTGGTGATCACAGCATTCCTTTCTAAGGGGCTCACAGACTGTTTGCTTAATGATCTGCTCCAGAATCTTCCCTGGTATTGATGTCAGACTGACTGGGCGGTAATTATTTGGGTCCTCTCTTTTCCCCTTTTTGAAAATAGGGACAACATTTGCCCTCCTCCAGTCTGCCGGGACTTCGCCTGTTCTCCAGGAATTCTCAAAGATGACTGCCAGTGGTTCTGAGATCACATCTGCCAGTTCTTTTAATACTCTTGAATGCAGTTCATCTGGCCCTGGAGACTTGAATACATCTAAACTAGCCAAGTATTCTTGTACTATCTCCTTAGTTATTCTGGGCTGTGTTTCCTCTGCTGAATCATTTGCTCCAAATTCTTCAGGTCGGGCATTGTTTTCTTTATTGGAGAAGACTGAGGCAAAGAAGGCATTGAGGAGTTCAGCCCTTTCTGTGTCCCCTGTTTGCATTTCACCATCTTCTCCTCTGAGTGACCCCACTGTTTCTTTGTTCTTCCTTTTGCTACGAACATACCCATAAAAGCCTTTTTTGTTGCTTTTAACCTCTCTAGCAAGCCTGAGTTCATTCTGTGCTTTAGCTTTTCTGACTTTGTGTCTACACGTGCTGGCTATTTGTGTCTATTTGTGTCTACACGTGCTGGCTATACCTGAGGTACCACTGTAAATAAATGTGCTCCTAGCTGGAAGTTATTAAGTTCATCTTAATATTTTACAGATGCCTTCATCCTACTCTTTCCAATGCCTGCTCAAAACTTCTTTGTTTTGTTTAGATGAGCCTCGACAGACATTCAGTTTTATTATGCATATTTGTTTTGAAAATGGTGGATTTTATCCATGTTTGGATAATTTTAGTTTACGTTTACTTGTTTTTGAGGTCTGTTGATTTTGGTTGGTATTTTCCAATGAACATTTCAAGTCATTTCATATTCATGATTATTCTGCTGTTTTGAAGCAGTATATAAATATTGTTATAGAATAGTAAGCATACAGCTTCAGTGATATTAAACCAATTTATTTAGATTTGGAGTGAGTCACATTAATTTTTGGTGCCTCCAGTTACCTCCTCACAGCAAAAAAGCAAAAACAAACTAACAAACAAACACACATGAAAGAGATTGTAATAGGGGAGCACTGAGAGAGGAACCCAAAGTCGGACAGGAAATATTTCTGGGCCAGGAATTCACTCCCCAATTATTCTCCCAGTATTGAGGAATAAGGAAGAAATTCACACTTCCTGAAGCAATATGAAAACCAAAACACAGCTCTCTTTCATAATTTGCACTTCTCTAAATTTTGTGATGAAGTTTGTAATTAATGCAAATGTTTGCGAAAATAACATTCAAAACTGCATTATACTAATGGAAATCGCTTCCAGATGTGTGTATTAGGAGAAATTCACACTTAAGAGTTTAGTGAATTTTCATGGGGACTTCTTAAAGAAAATTACAGAAACTTAAAGAATGTTGCAGAAATGAACATAGGATTGCAAAAATGAGAATCTGAAAGAAGCCAAGATTGACAGATTCACCCATATCTATTTTCAGCATCAATCAGAACTTGAAGCCTAAATATGCAAAATGGAAATGAGAAATGGTGGTTCAGTAGTTCTTTTATTAAGCAGGTTGCCTTGAAATGTCTTCAATGGGAGCTAAAAGCTGTGAGATTAATTAAAATACACTACAGAGGTGGTTGGCAGGTACCCATCAGACCTTGGGGAAGGTAAACACCAGAGAGAGAGAGAGAGAGAGAGAGAGAGAGAGAGAGAGAGCGCATACCTTTCAACATTTCTAGAATGAAAATAGGGATGTCTAGTGCAATTTTTCTAGAAAATAGATACCAGAACTCGCCATGAACACCTCCCTTGTTCTATTAGAATGGCAATGAATTTCTCCAATGAAAATAGGGACGTCCTACCACACCCTCCATGGGGACGTGGGTGGCGCCGTGGTCTAAACCACAGAGCCTAGGACTTGCTGATCAGAAGGTTGGTGGTTCAAATCCCCGCAACGGGGTGAGCTCCCGTTGTTCGGTCCCTGCTCCTGCCCACCTAGCAGTTCGAAAGCATGTCAACGTGCAAGTAGATAAATAGGTACCACTCTGGCAGGAAGGTAAACGGCATTTTTGTGCGCTGCTCTGGTTTGCCAGAAGTGGCTCAGTCATGCTGGCCACATGACCCAGAAGCTGTTTGTGGACAAATGCCGGCTCCCTCGGCCTATAGAGCGAGATGAGCGCACAACCCTAGAGTTGTCCGCAACTGGATCTAATGGTCAGGGGTACCTTTACCTTTACTTTACCTTTACCACACCATTTCTCTGATGAAAATAGGGACGTCGTAAGGGAAAGCGGAACATTCTAGAATCAAATCAGAAACCAGGATGGCTTCTGTAAATCTGGGACTGTCCCTGGAAAATAGGGACACTTGGAGGGTCTGAGAAAGCAATGTATGAGAGGACATGGTACCTTGGAACAGAGAGCTTTATGCTAAAGGTACTGTTGTGGTTCAGGGGGTATCAGATGTGGGATACTGAATCTGCTACCTTGTCAGGAGTTTGTGCTCTTTGTCACCATTTTATGCTCTACTGGTATATTTGTAAATGAAAGGAAATATTTTAAGACTATAACCTCCAGTGCATCCTCCTTTAAGGAAAACCAACCCTGAGTAGTGCCCATCACAGCACATAGAACTCATCACAGCGCATAGAAGTGTGCAACACACACCTGCCCGCCTTCTTTTCTTCAACAGGTGCAGGAAAATCAAACTTTGGGCCACCTGACCATTGGCATTGTAACTCAGTCTGCCCAGAGGACTGGAGGTAGATTACTCCTTGAAAATTAGAAACCGACATTGACAGAACTTGTCCATCTCTAACTTAGTGCCCCATCAATTGCAGCATCGGTGCTGTTTTACGATATCTCGCTCTCTCCCTTCACGAAAAGAAATACGGCGCTTCTGCATGGCAGATGAATGAGAAATATAATTCTCCACTTCCTTCTTCCCTTTAACTGTGATACTCATGAGACCTTTTTTATTGGCATGATGAAGTTGTCACTGGTTGGCCCTGCAGCATCTTGTTCTACCAGGTTTGTTTACGGAAGCTGTGCCAGTAGATGTCACTCTAGAACAGCCATCCTTTGGTGCTCAGTTGAGCACCACTAAAGCAAATTGTGCATCCAGCCTGTGTTTCCTCACATGCATAGTAAACACCTTTCTTAGGCAATATGCCGCCACTGTTGTTGTTCTTCCACCACCACTCACTTGAACAGCAAATCATAACCATCCAAATTCAAGCCTACTTATGTGTGTTGCACGTAACCTGGATAAGGAGTGCAGTGAGAGAAAGGGATGCTGCAAAATGTAATAATTATTGTGACCCAATCATCTACCTGTCAGCTTAAAGGTAAATCAAGATTCTAGTGGGGGATGATTAATATTAGCTCGGTCACTTCTGGTATCCTTTTCACGGAAGTACGAGGCCGTTTAATTCTCTTTAAGAAGACTGTGTCATTTGTATTTTATTTTATTTGTGTGTTGTGGTCAGGCACTTTGGTAGGGGAAAGCAGCAGTGACTATATCGTTCGCTGTGGCTACTATTGGAACAGCTGCAACACCTATTAACAGGACAAATGAACTGCTAAGGATGGCCAACCGCACAGTGTAATTTAAAAGTGCTTCATTTCAGAGAAGCCTTAATTATTAGTCTGATGCATACCCAGTGCTTGGAATAAACTAGTTCAGTTTAACAAAGTTCACCGAAGCGGTTCAAATGCTTCCATAGGAGCTTCCATAATTGCCAAGTGAACAGAAGATGAATTGAGTTTGCTTTGGGTAGAACTTGGAACCATTTCTCGTTCCTCTTCAAGTTCGTTCTGTTATGTATGTTTATTATTTTTTAGATACTTTGGGTCTCCCCCCCCTTAAAGATCATACTTGTTGGAGTAAATAAATTGAACAATTCACATTCCACTGGGTGAGGGGGTGCTGACTCAATCTCAGGGCTGTGAGTTTGAGCCCCACGTTGGGTGAAAGATTCCTGCATTCTGGGGAGTGCATTCCAGGACCCTCATGGTCCCTCCTAACTCTACAATTCTATGCTTCTAAGCAGTGCTTTTATATGCCTGTTGTCTTTGTCCATGGAGTTTTCTTGACAGGGATACTGGAGTGGCTTGCCGGTTCCTCCTCCAGGTGGATCACGTTTGGTCAAAACTCTCCAAAATGACCTGTTCATCTTGGGTGCCCTGCTCAGCATAGTTCATAGCTTCTCTGAGTTATTCAAGCCCCTTCGCCACGGCAAGGCAGTGATCCATGAAGGGGTACTGGTTTTCCCAGTAGTGATGTATGGAAGTGAGAGCTGGACCATAAAGAAGGCTGATCGCTGAAGAATTGATGCTTTTGAATTATGGTGCTGGAGGAGACTCTTGAGAGTCCCATGGACTGCAAGAAGATCAAACCTATCCATTCTAAAGGAAATCAGCCCCGAGTGCTCACTGGAAGGATAGATCGTGAAGCTGAGGCCCCAATACTTTGGCCACCTCATGAGAAGAGAAGACTCCCTGGAAAAAACCCTGATGTTTGGAAAGATGGAGGGCACAAGGAGAAGGGGACGACAGAGGACGAGATGGTAGGACAGTGTTCTCGAAACTACGAACATGAGTTTGACCAAACTGCAGGAGGCAGTGGAAGACAGGAGTGCCTGGCGTGCTCTGGTCCATGGGGTCATGAAGAGTCAGACACGACTAAACGACTAAACAACAACAACAAGCAGTGCTATTTTTCTAGAAAAAGAGGTGCTAGAACTCAATGTGAACACCTCCCTTGTTCTCTTATAATGGTAGCCACCTGAGAGTTGCCAAATACAGGGAATTTTGGCTGGAAAAAAAGCCCTGGTTCTATGGCTTTCTTTATATTCTTAGACATTCTGAATGAAGTCGGGGTGGTGGCGGTTAGAATTGCCAACGATCACTAGGATGAATATACATTGAACTGTGAACCGGACATGAACCCAACTGGTTTGTTTTGTAATGGAATGAACATGATCTGCACGGATTCCTTTTTACACATGTTGAACTTGAACTAGATACCTCTTGAAATGAACTTTCCAAGCTCTGCGCAAGCGCCCACCCACATATATGTTCACTCACCCGCAAAATGGAAATCATTGCCACGAATAAATACAGTGGTACCTCAGGTTAAGAACTTAATTCGTTCTGGAGGTCTGTTCTTAACCTGAAACTGTTCTTAACCTGAGGTACCACTTTAGCTAATGGGGCCTCCTGCTGCTGCCGCACTGCCAGAGCACGATTTCTGTTCTCATCCTGAAGCAAAGTTCTTAACCTGAGGTACTATTTCTGGGTTAGCAGAGTCTGTAACCTGAAGCGTCTGTAACCCGAGGTACCACTGTATATCAAATTCTTTCTCTAATCTTAATGCAGAGAAGGGGAACGTTTGGCCCTCCAGCTGCTACTGAACTACAACTCCCATCAGCCCCAGCAAGCATGGCTAATGGCCAGGAATTATGGGTGCCACAGTACAGCGACATCTGGAGAGCTAAAGCTTTCACTTCCCTGCCTTCATGACTGTTTTCTAAATCCTTCTTCCTTAGGATCTGGGGAGCTACTGAATCTCTCAGCCATTTCTCTTAAGCAGTAAATCCTCTCTGTGTTCAGCAGAACACACATTATGCATTAATTATCCCAAATGCAAGTTTAATAAACAAGAGACATGAAATGAAATGCTATGGGTGAATGACAAGTTTTTTGTTTTGGTTTTTTTAAAACCCACAGACAGAAAAAGCAAGTTGCTAGCTTGCAAGCACAGCAGGCATTAGTGTTTCTTTCTTTCTTTGGTATATATTTTCAGTCATCTCTTTTGCGGTAAACAAAGTATGATGCATGCCACTGATAAATGTGTGATAGCTATCTAGAAATGTATCTTGAGCATCAGTGACTTAACATTATCAGTACAAAAGGCTTCCGTTGAACAATCAGCCGCTAATGATTATTTGTACATTTCAAGCTAGCATTAGAAATCTTTGCTTGATGGTTAAGGATTTATTTGGCCAAGACAGATCATTTGTTTGGATTGTGTCCAGATAAGCAGCAACTTGGAAGTCTCTGTTGTTTGTGTGCAATGATAAATTGTGCTTGTTGGGATCCTTCAGCTCCTGATCTCCCTTCGGGACTGCAAATGTCTCCTCTTGATTTATATCCGGGATCAGGTCAGATCTTGCTTTCTTCGGCGGGCGTCTGAGCAGTTTCCCTGGTTGGACTTCAGGCTGACACCTGGGTTCCACCACGTCAAGGAAGCCGTCCTTCTGAGGGACCATCCATCACGTTCCCTCTGGGACAATGAATAAACAGTTGTAGGGAGGAAAGTGACTTTCTCCTGCATGCCTCAGTTATCAATTCTTTTTTGCTGCTGAAACCAACGAAAGCCCTTCTGTTAAACCCCATGAAGGATATCTAACTCTAGCTTGCCACTTCTTAAATATGCCTAAACTCTTTAAGAGCAGGTTGCCTCAGAGTGCAACAGCATACGATTTTAAATGTTGACTCTCTCAGCTCTGGTGCAGTGGTGAGTATCTGACTTTGAGAGAGATGGGGAACTAAAGAGGAATATTCTTGCTTTCTCTCATTCTCTTTCTCTCTATCTTTTACACACACACCAGCCCTGCAAAAGTCAAGGGCTTCTCTAGGGATATTTGGGGATTCTGATTAAAACAGAAATGGGAGCAGAGATCAGAGCCATAGCTAGGTGATCTTGCACCCCTGGCAGAAGCGTCCAAATTGTGCCACCTAGCCATGAAAAATAGGGGAAAACAGGGCCCCCGCATATCATATAAAGACCTCCAATTAAAACCTTTCCTTATGAGGCAATGATCAATATTTTTATTTATAGACATATTTTGTAGCTAATTTTGTACCCCCATTTTGCCTGCGCCCCTGACGTGGGCCTTCCTCACCACGTCCTAGCTACAGCCATGGTAGAGATTGGCTGTTGTTTGTTTATTTGTCCAGAATGGACATAAATACGGTGATCATGATCAGCATTCACCTTTGTCGTTTCCATCTGCAAACGATGCAGAATTGACTTCGTTTCCCCCATTTGCGTTGCATTTTCTCTGCACTGAAATGAACGGGGTAGAAAAGGCGGTGAAAATGCAATGTATGCAATTTATGTCGTGGATTCTTTAAATTATGTAAGCTATGTGATTTCACTGCAGTGGGGGGCAGCAAGGAAAACAATGTAGTTTCTGGCGGAAGGTGAACTGCAGCAGAACTGAAACAGAGCTGCAACAAATACAGAGTGGAACAGTGAACAGCACCTTCCTACAGTCCTAGTGTCTACACAAACACCTCCACACACCTCCATCCAGGGAAGCAATGAGTTATCACAGCTCAGGGGCACTTTTCCGCCAGGAAAAAAACATTTGAGAAGGGCATAGAGCAGGGCTGCAGAGGGGCCTGGGGAGAGATCCAAGGGCCAGAGAGAGGACCATTTGCTCTCAATCCCCAAATGTAGTTTGTAATTATTATTATTATTATTATTATTATTATTATTATTATTATTTATCATTTATACCCCATCCATCTGACTGCGTTTTCCCAGTCACTCTGGGCGACTTCCAACAGGATATTAAAAACACAATAAAACATCAAACATTAAAAGCTTCCCTAAACAGGGCTGCCTTTAGATGTCTTCTAAAAGTCTGGTAGTCGTTGTTCTCTTTGACATCTGGTGGGAGGGTGTTCCGCAGGGTGGGTGCCACTACCGAGGAGGCCCTCTGCCTGGTTCCCTGTAACTTGGCTTCTCGCAGTGAGGGAACCGCCAGAAGGCCCTCGGCGCTGGACCTCAGCGCCCAGGTATAATGATGGGGGTGGAGACGCTCCTTCAGATATACTGGACCGAGGCCATCTAGGGCTTTAAAGGTCAGCACCAACACTTTGAATTGTGCTCAGAAACGTACTGGGAGCCAATGTGGTAGGGCTCTTTTTACAGGAACAGGGCACAGTTGGGTATCTTGAATGGGAGCACTTTTTGGGTGCCAATCATTAATTCTACAGATTTAACATTTATTGGGTGTTTTACAAAATTCGTTTCAAGGACAAGGGCCCTTTCCATCACCAGCCTGCCGCTTTCATGAATGTATTTTTAGTTGGACTAGAGACAAAATGAAACTGCCAGGACCTTGTTAACAGGACCTTATGCACTAATGAATTAAACATGTTTTTTTTTACTTCTGACGGTAATCTATGTGCTTAAAGTATTAGACCAGTTGCATTTCACTGGAGTAGGTAAATGTGGGTAGCAGTATTTCAGAGGCAGAGGGGAGGAGGGAGACGTAAATTTACGAATTACTGCCAGCTACAAAAGTGAAGGATTTTAATGTGGATTTGGGAGCTGATCAGGTTGGCAGCCCGTAACTTCACAATGTTATATGCATAACAGAGGACAATGTTTCAGTAGTCAAGGCATAAGAGACTGGAAGACCAGGCAGAGCTGGAGGTTCAGGTGATTCTGAGAAAGAACAATGGAGAAGGGAGAGGAAAGAAGAGGGGAAAGCTCTTTAAAGCAAGAGAACATTATATTAAGTTGTATGACATGTGTAAAAAAACGCATCAGCCTCCATGTTAAGCTAAGTTAGAATTTTCAGCAGATTCCGAATGGTGGTGATTTTTGTTGTTGTGTCTGCTTTTTAAGTTTTCTTCTGTTTTTATTCAACCATCTGCCTTATTTGCTCGATCCTGTGCTACTGATATAAAATATTTCCGAGGAGAGAATGGTGAGGTTCAAAAGCTCTCTGGGTTAAACAACAAAAGAAATTGCATAGTCTTTGCTCCTTGCTTGTATTAATAAGGTGTCTCTACCTACATGGATATGTGTAGTGTTACCGTGGAAGAATCAGTGTTGAAACTTGGGGAAAAAGGGAACTTGTGACATCTTAAAAGACATACTGTGGGACAAACTTCCATGCTATGTTATCAAGTAAATTCAATAAAATAGAAAAAGGAAAACATTTTGCTGGGTCACATAATGCGCCTGCCTGGAGGGCAGGGAATAATGTTTTGTAGCCAGTGTGGTGTAGTGGTTAAGAGTGATAGACTCATAATCTGGTGAACCTGGTTCGCGTCTCCGCTCCTCCATATGCAGCTGTTGGGTGACCTTGGGCCAGTCACACTTCTCTGAAGTCTCTCAGCCCCACTCACCTCACAGAGTGTTTGTTGGGGAGGAAGGGAAAGGAGAATGTTAGCCGCTTTGAGACTCCTTTGGGTAGTGATAAAGCGGGATATCAAATCCAAACTCTTCTTCTTCAATGGAATTGCCTTGGTCTAATACCAGCATTTGACTACGGACAGCATGTTTTCATTTGTCTTCCTACGAATATTTTTAGCAGCTCAGCATTCATTATAGGGAAATATATTCATGGTGGGCTTGCAATAAGGTAAAGGTAAAGGGACCCCTGACCGTTAGGTCCAGTCGTGACCAACTCTGGGGTTGTGGCGCTCATCTCACTTTATTGGCCGAGGGAGCCGGTGTACAGCTTCTGGGTCATGTGGCCAGCATGACTAAGCTGCTTCTGGCGAACCAGAGCAGCACACGGAAACGCCGTATACCTTCCTGCCAGAGCGGTACCTATTTATCTACTTGTACTTTGATGTGCTTTCGAACTGCTAGGCTGGCAGGAGCAGGGACCAAGCAACGGGAGCTCACCCCGTCGCAGGGATTCAAACCACCGACCTTCTGATCGGCAAGTCCTAGGCTCTGTGGTTTAACCCACAGCGCCACCTGCATCCCTGGGCTTGCAATAGCTTTAACTTAAACCTGATAAAATTTTGCTTTCACTCCTATTCTCTGCTGAGCTCATAAGCATACACAGAGCTCCCCCCAACACACAGCGCAAACGTGTTGTTAAACTTCCAAAACTATTGCCATTAGTGGCATTTGCATTTTCCTGTACACTGACACCAGTGGCATTGTTTACCCTCAATTCTCATTATTCATTTCCCCAGACATGTTCCTAGGCTGATGCTTTCTTGTGTAGCTCTGAGTTGTAACCAACAACCTTGCTTAAGTAGATGAACAGAGAGATCAAGCCTTTCCTTTTCCATTTGTCATGGGAGTAGAGCAAATGCTCGCCATGTGACCACCGTCTTGATCAAATGCAAGTCCTATAATGACACATGTCACTGGGTTAGGGGGATTGTTAAGCCGCTAATGTCTTCAGAAGAGAAGGCAGCCTATGCCCTTTGCAATCGGTCAATATCTTTATTAAAGAGTTTACATTTAATTTTAGAGTGCTTCCACGCAATTCCTCCAAAGTGATGAGAGCAGATTAAAAGGCGCATGAAATTAGTGGTGCTTCCGTTCCTTCTTATGTTTTGGGAGATGCATACTGCAGTTGACCTCTGGATTTTTCACTGTGATCCTGGTCAACTAAACCCAAGTCATTTCTGTATTACATTTTCATAATAATAGTAAAATCTATTGTTCAGGGAGTGCGTCACACAGGCGGGATAACCTATTCTTGGACATTGCTACAGTACTTAGGATTATGTCTTCTGGGTGGTAAACTCTATTGATATTTGTAAACTGTTGTAACTGGCTTAGGTCACAACCCTAATCCAATTTACCTGGAAGTAAGCCCCACTGGAGGGATGTGGGTGGCGCTGTGGGTTAAACCACAGAGCCTAGGGCTTGCTAATCAGAAGGCTGGCGGTTCGAATCCCCGTGACGGGGTGAGCTCCCATTGTTCGGTTCCAGCTCCTGCCCACCTAGCAGTTTGAAAGCACGTCAAAGTGCAAGTAGATAAATAGGTACCGCTCCGGCAGGAAGGTAAACGGCGTTTCCGTGCTCTGCTCTGGTTCGCCAGAAGTGGCTTTGTCATGCTGGCCACATGACCAGGAAGCTGTATGCCGGCTCCCTTGGCCAATAAAGCGAGATGAGCGCCGCAACCCCAGAGTCATCCGTGACTGGACCTAATGGTCAGGGGTCCCTTTACCTTTACCTAAGCCCCACTGAAGGGGATGCAGGTGGCACTGTGGGTTAAAGCCTCAGCGCCTAGGACTTGCCGATCGAAAGGTCGGTGGTTCGAATCCCTGCGGCGGGGTGCGCTCCCGCTGCTCGGTCCCAGCGCCTGCCAACCTAGCAGTTCGAAAGCACCTCCGGGTGCAAGTAGATAAATAGGGACCGCTTACCAGCGGGAAGGTAAACGGCGTTTCCGTGTGCGGCTCTGGCTCGCCAGAGCAGCGATGTCACGCTGGCCACGTGACCCGGAAGTGTCTCCGGACAGCGCTGGCCCCTGGCCTCTTAAGTGAGATGGGCGCACAACCCCAGAGTCTGTCAAGACTGGCCCGTACGGACAGGGGTACCTTTACCTTTACCTTTAAGCCCCACTGAATCCACTAGGACTGACTTCTGAGTAGACATGGTTAGGCTTGTACTGTTAAGTTTGTTAAAGGATTGACACTGTTTCCCATTGTTATGTGTTATATTTTATGTATGTTTTGTTCTTACCATGCTGTGGGCTGCTCTAAGTGGATAGTGCCTAAAAGGATGGTGAATGCATGTGATTTGATTTGATTTGATTTATCATATTTCCATGCTGCTTTTCATGCAAAAGAATCTCAAAGCGGCTTACAAACAATAAATAACAATAACAGAGCATAATAAGGTAAAGGTAAAGGGACCCCTGACCATTAGGTCCAGTCGTGACCAACTCTGGGGTTGCGGCGAGCACAATAGAGCATCACAAATACAGCATAAATATATAAAATAATCAACAAATTGTCAGTAAAACAATTACAATCTGTAAAGCACTATTTACAAAAATAAGCTAAACACCACAATTGCAGCAAAAGTCATATTACATGATTAACAAATCTATTCGGCATTTATAATGTATAAAGCAATGTTGACAACATTAACAAAACAGCAACTAAAAAATAAGCTAAACATCACAATTACAGAAAATGTCGCATTATATTATGAATGAATCAATACAGCATTCTTAATCTGTAAAACAGCAATTTAAAAAATAAGCTAAGGACTGTTAGCTTCCTATGCACATTCCCCAGACCTTCATGACTTTCCCTCTATTCACTTCTAGATGTAATCTATCAATGCTTGGGCCATAGGTCGTTCACATGTAAGATAAAGATATACAGTACAAAACCCAGCAGTATAAAATACTGCATAAAATCATGTTGCTGCCTAGAATTATTCAGTTCATTAAAATACACATAATGTCCATTATTAAGCCAGCTGGGTCAGGTGCTGCACCGGCTGGGGTTCTTGAGTAATGGGCCATGGTGGAGACAGTGGTGTCTCTCAGACCTACTGCTAGTGGCAAGGTGGATGTTGACTCCGCATAACCAGCCCAGATGCTGTTTATGAGGAACTCGCCTGTGTCACTCTTGACAATCAGCAGGGCCATTGCGTGGGCAGGCGGAGTCCCCCAGATCCCAGGCGGGCCCCCCGTCATGTGGAATAATGACTCAAGACAATGTGCTATGGGATTAAATTGACCACAACTTTATTATATTTCAGATGTGGATAGACCTTGGCTCAGGCATTGGGCTTTCTCCCTCCCCAGTCCCCAGCCGGGGACCTAGGGAACATCAGGGTTATCCAGTGGGGGGGGGGGATGGGCCGGCTCTGGAGAACATATATTCAAGCAGAGATAGCCACCCCCGTTATGCCACCATCGCAGGGGAGAGCAATGACGACCTCTTGGCGTACGGTCAAAGCCTCCCTTCAGAAATCCCTTTAACGGGGAACCCTGGTATCGCCACTGCAAAGAGAAAGATAGACTAAAGGATTCCACCCAAGGCCTGATACCGCCAAAGTTGTGACGTTTTGCTACGGGAAAGGTGAAACCTGCCAATGCAGGGAAATTCCTTTCCGGCCCTTTAACAGCGACCTTAACGTAGCAGCGCCTGCATACCTGTGAAGAAAAGTTAACCTGCAAAATAAGGCATTAACTGAGGGTGGGTAGGGTGGGAGAAACTCTGAAGCCAAGTGAGGATTCCCAAGTAAGATCCTGCCTCTATTGTGTGGGCAGATAGTCCCTCCCCTACCTGCCCTGGTCTCCTTGGGAATGCTTCCCCCAGGCAGGATTGGACAACTGACTGAGGTAGGCGGAGACCTCCAGGTATCCCACCTGGGGGAAGGCGAAGCCAAGCCTGTGTTGATGGAGCCACTCCAGATCTAGGGGCTGCGCGCATCCACGCAAAGGGCGCCCCCCGTTTTATGCGGGGAGCGGTCATTCCCATTTGAGGAAGTCGGAGACGAGCCTGTCCCTCTGGAGCAACAAGTCGCAGCTGCACCCAGTGTCGAGGCCAACCAAGATGTCCAGCAGTGCCTTCATAGTGTCTTGTTCATAACAGCCCGTCTCCAGCAGCTGCTCCAGCTTCTTCTCCAGCTGCACCTTGGCCAATATGATGGCGGTGGCGGCAGCAGAGGCTGCTGAGGGAAGTTAGTGGGGCAACTAGTTAAGGAGAGGCCACAATAAAGATGCTGAGGAAATCTTAGCAGGTTCCCGACAGCCGGTGAGTCCGAGCTATGCCTCAGCCTAGGCATCCGCTGCCCACGGAAGGTGTGATTTCATATATAAACAGATAGATTGTTTCTATGCGTCTAAAGTTATATCTCTCTTTCCATCCTAGATGATGCTCAAGGCCATTCACACTAAGGGCCAATTCAATTTCACACATTGCATTGACTGACGGCTGAAAGAGAGACTTGCTCCCTGCTGGAGGCTTAATACAGATGGCAGGGAGCATGACGTTGTGTCTCCCCAACTTCCCTCATTAAAGGAGTAATGTGTGAACAATTAACTCTTGCCTTCGGCATCTATTTTCACTTTGTTTTGAGCAATAGATGAGCGACAAGTGTACTGCATGGGCGGAGAGTGAGACTAGTGAAGGGGCAGGAGAATTCTGGAGCCTGTGCCACATGCACTGCCAA
The DNA here is from genome assembly GCF_951804945.1 of Podarcis cretensis. NCBI lineage: Eukaryota > Metazoa > Chordata > Lepidosauria > Squamata > Lacertidae > Podarcis > Podarcis cretensis. The sequence continues at coordinate 126,311,871 of NC_137170.1, forward strand.
CATAGGGGTGGGGAACCTGTTGCTACTGGACACCAACTCCCATCAGCCCCAGTCAGCAAGGTAGGCAAAGGTAAAGGGACCCCTGACCATTTGGTCCAGTCGTGACTGACTCTGGGGTTGCAGCGCTCATCTCACTTTATTGGCTGAGGGAGCCGGAATACAGCTTCCGGGTCATGTGGCCATCATGACTAAGCCACTTCTGGTGAACCAGAGCAGCGCACGGAAATGCCGTTTACCTTCCCACTGGAGCGGTACCTATTTATCTACTTGCGCTTTGGTGTGCTTTTGAACTGCTAGGTGGGCAGGAGCAGGGACTGAGCAACGGGAGCTCACCCCATTGCGGGGATTCGAACCGCCGACCTTCTGATCGGCAAGTCCTAGTCGCGGTGGTTTAACCCACAGCGCCACCCGCGTCCCGTGTCAGCAGGGTAGAGGGAGCCAAACAACTTCTGAAGGGTTAAATGTTCCCCAACTCCCAGTAGCATAGCATGGGGGGCCACAGGGGTAATTGCCCAGGCATATAATTATCAGGGGCACAAAATTTCAACACCCAGTGCTGCCTCAAAAGATCTGCCCACTTCCATCGCTAGCACCATTGAAAATGGCTTCTCCATGCGAACCAGGAAGTGACCTCCCCAGATAACGGAAAGACTCTTCTTTTTTACCTCTGTGGCTGTGATCTCTTGGGTGACGTGGACTGCCATTAGGCAGTTGAATGTCCCTCCCACCTCCCCTCTGCGTGGCCCTGGGCACTGGCAACCCATGTTATGCCACTGCCAACTCCTAGTGGAGAGCATTGGTATTGAACTAGTGAAATGGAACAACAACCCAGGCCACATCTGAACCAGGTGAGTTCTAGGAATGGCACCCATTTCCTTTCTTGTTACATATATATTTAGGGTATTTTTTAAGAGATGGTGAAAAAGAGAGGGAAGTAAAATATACAAAGCAAAGGGTGAATCATGCATGCCCACACAGAGGAAGGTAAACGTGATATGGTATACAGCAGATGAGTTCCAGATATACTGCAGCCAGATGCAAAAATGCTACAAAGCTCCTGCACCTTTAATAGTTGTTCAGAAGAGTTGCTCAGCAAGCCACACCTGCTCAAATTCCTTCTTCTGCCTTCTAATTACAGTGGTGCCTCGCAAGACGAAATTAATCTGGTCTGCGAGTCTCTTCGTCTAGCGGTTTTTTTGTCTTGCGAAGCACGGCTATTAGCGGCTATTAGCGGCTTAGCAGCTTAGCGGCTATTAACGGCTTAGCGGCTTTAAGAAAAAGGAAAAAAACTCGCAAGAGCTCGCAAGACGTTTCGTCTTGCGAAGCAAGCCCATAGGGAAATTCGTCTTGCGGAATGACTCAAAAGACGGAAAACTCTTTCGCCTAGCGAGTTTTTCGTCTTGCGAGGCATTCGTCTTGCGGGGCACCACTGTATTAAAGTTTTTTTTTTGGGGGGGGGTTGCATCTGGATGCCCTATTCAGATCTGAAAATATTGAAGATTTGTTTCAATGATTTTTTTTAGTGTAAACAGATGCACCTTGTATTGCCCCTACTTCTAGTTTAACTTATATTAGGAGGGTGGGAAGTAACTTATAGTGAGGCCAATAGCTATGACATACGTTGTTTGATTAAAGTGCTTTATGTACTCTGAGGATTAAAACCGTCACTGCTAGAACTACCAACCTGTATGGATTGATTGCCGCTGTGCCAAAAAATAAACTCACATAAAATTGTCATCTTCCGAGATGAGATTGTAAACTAGACTGCCTGGGATTCCTTGAAAGCTTGGAAAGGAGCAGTGCCAAAAAGAAGACATTATTTTAAAAAATGAAGGCCGGGGTGTGGGGAGAGACTTTCTATATGCAAAGAATCTTCTCTGTTTTATATTGATATTGCAGGAAATGATTTCCCATATTGCTTTCTGTCGCTGATTGCAAAGTCAGAAAACATCTCACTAGTGAATAATTCCCTTCCCCTCTTGCCCCCCCAAATTAAAAACACAACGGATATATTAACTTGAAGATGTTGTGCAGCAGTATCCTGGGAGACATTTTGCAATTTGGAAAAAGGCACCTGCATCCTGTAGACACGAAAGCAGAGGAAAGATTTGGGTTTGCATATCTTTAAAATTTGCACAGAAGACGCTGATTGTTGGATTCTGAATATCACTCACAGCCACACACCAGTTCGCTAGTCTCTCCTTTTTTGCACATGGTGCCATGTTTGCAGTCGCAGCCTCTGAAACAACCTTTCCTTTCTTTCTTTTCATTAAAAAAGGGCATCTCAACTACTCGAAGTACTTTTGATTAATATTGATAGCATGTTTTAGATTCTCAGTTCGGATTACAGGAGACCTTTAAATATATCTCTGCTGCATTGTCTGCATACTTAAGCACCTCCACCTATTTCAGGACTGCAAGCAAATCAGCAATCTCCCAGAGGAAGGAGGGGAGGGAGAGGAATCTGAGCTCTTAAAAAGACGAAGAAAGTGACCTCTTTAGAAATGGCACGAAACGGGTGATATTGCAAGAAGAAGTAGCTGAATGAATCCTTCTAAACCTAATAATGATTAGAGTACTAAGTCCTAAAGATAGCTCTTCCAGTTTGGTAAAATGAATTCCTTGATCAAAGCTTCTCGACAGATGCAGATTTATGCTCCTTTGTAATTGGCATATAAGGAAAAAAGGGGGCAACTTTACATTTTCGCTGTAATTGTGATGGTGAGGGAAGCCGAGCGGTTGTGAACTTCTTGAATTTATGGCAGAACTGCAAGGATCACAGAGGGGTGGAGGGGTTTTTGGATCTCTTCCCCCGTGCAAAATGCCAATCATTGATCATGGTGCGAAAAATGTAATGTAACGAGGTCAAGATACATTGCTGCTTCCATGCGGCCGGGTTCTTTCCTGTGACCTCGGGCTGAGCTGAAGGCTCAGGCTCATGTAAAAGCTGATACAGTTCTTCAAGGGTGCTGACTTCCAGCGACAACATCATTAACATATGGCTATTAAAAATCCCATGGCGCTTTCCCCCCCCCCAAATGTAGAGCTGTTAACCTTGGTAATTTGGCCAAGGTCCAATCCTCATAATTACATCCGGCCTAACGAAATTTCCAGTGTCATTTCTACAACTGCTTCTAAAGCGCTGAGCTGCAGGAGTCGTCGTTTGAAAGTGGTTGGGGGGTGGGGAAGCGGATTTATATGGGGTGGTTGAGGGAACCCTGCGAAAACCAGAATTCCTAATCTGTGCCTGAAAGGCTACTTACTTCATCAGTGGATCATGCGGTGAAGTGCAAGCAAAGAGGTTAATGAGTTCTTAGAGCTTTTAAGCAGTTAGTAGGTGTAATGGCAGAGGACGCAGGTGGCGCTGTGGGTTAAACCACAGAGCCTAGGACTTTCCGATCAGAAGGTCGGCAGTTCGAATCCCCACAACGGGGTGAGCGCCCGTTGCTCGGTCCCTGCTCCTGCCAACCTAGCAGTTCAAAAGCACGTCAAAGTGCAAGTAGATAAATAGGTACCGCTCCGGCGGGAAGGTAAACGGCATTTCCGTGCACTGCTCTGGTTCACCAGAATCAGTTTAGTCATGCTGGCCACATGACCTGGAAGCTGTACGCCGGCTCCCTCGGCCAATAAAGCGAGATGAGCGCCACAACCCCAGAGTCGGTCACGACTGGACCTAATGGTCAGGGGTCCCTTTACCTTTTACCTTTAGGTGTAATGGCGCGGGTGTGGCGGTGGGGTGTTGCCCAGGAGATGGGCACAGCCAAATAATTTGTCTTCAGCTTGGATTTCTTGGGGATAAAGAGACTAACCTGTGCTATACATTCTTTAGCAGAACCAGCATCTTTCCTGAAAGTGGGGCCTTCTGGGTAAGGTCCCTGGGGAAGCACCTGCCACCATGTTTTGCTGCAGTGGCCAGACACATTGTTTAAACTTAAGGGGAAAGGGGAAATTGAAGTAACAAGGACAGTCGTACCTTAGTTGTCGAACAGAATGCATTCTGGGAGTCTGTTTAACTCCCAGAACCATTTGAAAAGCAAAGCACGGCTTCTGATTGGCCGCAGGTGCATCCTGCAGCCAATCGGAAGCCGCAGAAGCTGCGTTGGATGTTCAGCTTCCAAAAATCGTTCGAAAACTGGAACACTCATTTCCAGGTTTCGATTGTTCTGGAGCCGATTTGTTCAGGAGCCAAAGCATTTGGCTCCCAAGGTACAGCTGTAACTTCAACTTTTTTCCTAAGTTCCAAGTGCCTTTCTAGCTGTTGTGGTAAACAGCAGTTGCCTGGGCCCTTGACCAGCCGCCTCCCTCTCTCTCTCTCTCTCTCTCTCTTATAATAATTTTTTATTAGTCTTTTACACAAAATTTGACATTGTTCAATTCACATTCAATAGAATAATTCCTCACATTTTGACTTCCCATCCTATTGTGATCCTTTATCTGCTGCCCTAAACACCATTCATTTTCTATTATATTATAACTTATAGTGCAATCATTTTTTTTTCTCCTTCCCTTGCCCATAGTTCAAATCCTGCTCGCGATTTCATTTGACTGTTATTTTTGTCTTAAATAGTCCAAAAAGAAAGCCCTGTCTTTGACAGCCCAGCAGTGTCTCTCAAAATGCCTTACTCTGAAAAAGGACCCACTTTACCCTTTCTCATGAGTCAGAGAGAGGGGGAGGAGGAGGAGGGCCAATTCTGCTGCCACTAACAAAATAACAAAATGAAGGGAAAGACGCAGACAAGCAGAGGGAGAGAGGAAGTATGAGGGAGGAAGAATGGGGGTGGCTCTGGCAACTCTGGCAGAACAATATTTTGTCCTGGCCCTGTTTTGTGGTAGTAATTTCATTCTAGTAGGAGTCTGGTGTGATTAGATGCGCTGTTTTATATGTCTGGTCTGCTTAGCCAGATACTTTTGTCTGTAAACTGTTATTTATAGTAGTTTTGCTGTTACAGGTTTTTTTTTTTTTTTCAGCCCTATCCATTAATGAGCTAGTAAAGTTTGCTGGGACGCGGGTGGCTCTGTGGCTTAAAACCACAGAGCCTAGGACTTGCCGATCAGAAGGTCGGCAGTTTGAATCCCTGCGACGGGGTCAGCTCCCATTGCTTGGTCCCTGCTCCTGCCCACCTAGCAGTTCGAAAGCACGTCAAAGTGCTAGTAGATAAATAGGTACCGCTCTGGCGGGAAGGTAAATGGCGTTTCCGTGCACTACTCTGGTTCGCCAGAAGCGGCTTAGTCATGCTGGCCACATGACCTGGAAGCTGTACGCCGGCCCCCTTGGCCAATAAAGTGAGATGAGTGCCACAACCCCAGAGTCGGCCACGACTGGATCTAATGGTCAGCGGTCCCTTTACCTTTACTAAAGTTTGCCAAGCCCTTCTGCTTCTGGATTCAGCCTGCTTGATTTAGCGGGGGGGGGGGGGTGAGCGCCAGCCAGGTGAGCTGGAGGCAGGGGGCAATGCCCCCTGCTAGGAGCGGTGTTCGGGCTCCCGCCCACAACCACTCCCCTCTCTTTCAGGGAGGAGAGTCTTTCCAAAATAGCCAATAGCTAGGCCTCAGAATCTTGCACTCAGTGGAAGCCGCATGGCATGTTTGACTTCCTTTTTTTTTTTTTTTTTATAATAATTTTTATTAATTTTCCACACATAAAGTAAAGAACAATGTAACACAATATAACTTCATACTCATCGGTTCATAACCTTTTTTCTTTGACTTCCCCATACCTCCCCATCCCTGCATCCTTGTTTAATAATTCTGTAGCAACCCTTAAGTCCATTGTCTTAATTCCTTTTCGTAAATATTTCTTAAGTTTTTTTTTGTTTACTGCTGCAATTCTTTACTTCTTACCCCCTGACATCTTAACATTCCTCAATTTTACAATTATTTTTAAGATATATTTTGAAATTCTTCCAGTCCTCTTCCACTGTCTCTTTCCCCTGGTCCCAGATTCTGCCCGTCATCTCAGCCAGTCCCATAAAGTCAATCACCTTTGTTTGCCATTCTTCCAGAGTAGGTAGTTCTTGCGTCTTCCAATACTTTGCCAGTAGAATTCTTGCTGCTGTAGTGGCATACATAAAGAAAGTCCTATCCTTCCTTAACACCACTTGGCCCACCATACCCAAGAGGAAAGCCTCTGGTTTCTTAGGAAAAGTCCACTTAAGGACCTTCTTAATTTCATTATAGATCATTTCCCAGAAAGCTTTAACCTTTGGGCAGGTCCACCAAAGGTGGTAGAAAGTGCCTTCAGTCTCATTACATTTCCAACACTTATTATTAGGCAAATGATAAATTTTTGCTAGCTTGACTGGGGTCATGTACCACCGGTAGATCATTTTCATAATATTTTCTTTCAAAGCATTACATGCAGTAAATTTAATACCGGTGGTCCATAATTGTTCCCAGTCAGCAAACATGATATCATGACCTATATCTTGTGCCCATTTGATCATAGCTGATTTCACCGTTTCATCCTGTGTATTCCATTTTAACAGCAAGTTATACATTCTTGATAAATTCTTAGTATTGGGTTCCAACAATTCTGTTTCTAATTTTGACTTCTCTTTCTGAAATCCTATTTTCCTGTCCTGTTTAAACGTCTCATTTATCTGATAGTAATGCAACCAATCTCGAACCTTAGGTTTTAGTTTCTCATAACTCTGAAGTTTCACCCTTTCACCATCGTATTCTATGATCTCATGATATTTTGGCCATTTAGAATCCATATTAAGCTTTTTTACTTCCCTAGCTTCCATTGGTGACACCCACCTAGGGGTTTTACTTTCCAACAAATCTTTGTATCTAATCCAAACGTTGTACAATGCTTTCCTTACAATATGGTTTTTAAAACTTTTATACACCTTTACCTTGTCATACCATAAATATGCATGCCAACCAAAACTATTGTCATACCCTTCCAGATCCAAAATGTCAGTATTCTCAAGAAGTAGCCAGTGTTTCAACCAGCAGAAAGCTGCTGATTCATAATAAAGTCTTAAGTCCGGCAGGGCAAACCCCCCTCTATCCTTTGCATCAGTTAAAATCTTAAATTTAATTCTGGGCTTTTTGCCCTGCCAGACAAATTTTGATATGTCTTTCTGCCACTTCTTGAAACAGTCCATCTTGTCCACAATCTGCAACGTCTGGAATAAAAACAGCATTCTAGGCAATACATTCATCTTAATAGTAGCGATTCGGCCTAACAAGGAAAGTTTCAGCCTTGACCATATTTCCAGATCCTTTTTAACTTCTGACCAACATTTTTCATAATTATCCTTAAATAAGTTCACATTCTTGGATGTTAAGTTTACCCCCAGGTATTTTACCCTTTTTGTAATTTCCAAACCTGTTTCATTCTGAAAACTCTCTCTTTCTTCCATTGTTAAATTTTTTTCCAACACTTTCGTTTTTTGTCTATTCAATTTAAAACCTGCTACTCGACCAAATGTTTCAATTAGTTCTAATACTCTTTTAGTACTAGTGTCTGGCTGTTGCAAAGTCAATACTAGGTCATCTGCAAATGCTCTTAATTTATAATGTCTAACTCCGACCTGGACTCCTTTAACCAACTGGTCCTTTCTAATCATGTTTAACAAAACCTCCAGGACCGATATAAAAAGCAAAGGGGATATTGGGCAGCCCTGTCGTGTACCTTTTTCTATAGGTATTTCTTCTGTTACCACGTTATTTACAATTAATTTGGCCTTTTGTTGAGAGTATATTGCACCTATACCGTTTTCAAAACCTTGTCCTACCCCCATCCCTTGGAGATTCTTTTTCATAAAAGTCCAACAAATGTTGTCAAAGGCTTTCTCCGCGTCCACAAAAATCAAAACTGCTTTCCTATTAATGTCAACGTCCAGCAGCTCCAAAATGTCTATAATGTTCCTCACATTGTCTGACATATGTCTACCTGGGAGAAAGCCTGTTTGGTCCTTATGAATCTCTTCTGCCAACACTCTTTTCAATCTTTTTGCCAAAATGTCTGCAAAAATTTTGTAATCCACATTGAGTAAAGATATAGGGCGGTAGTTTTTAACCTGGTTCTTCTCAGTCTCTGTTTTCGGTATAAGTGAGATGAAAGCCTCTTTCCACGATTCAGGTGCCTTTTTCCCCTTCAAAATTTCATTGCAAACTTCCTTCAATGGTTGTATCAGCCATTCTTTCAGCATTTTGTAGTATTTGGCCGTCAGGCCATCTGGTCCTGGTGATTTTCCCAATTTCATATTTTGAATGGCACCCTCTATTTCTTGTTCTGTTATTTCCTCGTTTAAGATCCTTTTACTTTGTTCTGAGATTTTTGGTAAACCGTATTTTCTGATGAATTCTTCTATTTCTTGCTCGTTGGTTGGCCCTTGTGCATACAATTTCTTAAAGAAGCTTTGAAAACAATTGTTGATCTCATTGGGTTTGTGGATAATCTTTCCATCCGTTTCTAAACTTGTTACCGTATTCATTTTCTGCCTTTTTTTCAATTGCCATGACAGAAGTTTCCCACATTTATCCGCAGATTCAAAAGTTTTTTGTCTCATTTGCTTTATCTTCCATTCTATTTGTTGGTTCATGAGTTCCATGTATTGCATCTGATGAAACTTTATTTCTCTCAAAATCTCATGAGACTTTGGTTTGGACCTCAACTTCTTCTCTCCTTCTTTTATTTTTTCTAAAATTTTTTCCTTCTTTTCATTTTGTTGCTTCCTCTTAATAGAATTTTGTTGAATTAGGAAACCTCGCATCACGGCTTTGCTTGCGTCCCAAATTATTCTTTTTTCCACATCTGTTTTCCTGTTGATCTCAAAGTAATCTTTTAATGTTTTAAGGGCCTTCTTATGGATCTCTTCGTCCTTGAATAGGGTGTCATTCATTCTCCATCTAAAGGAACCAGTTGTTGTTAGTTTCATCTCCATCTTGACCGCATTATGGTCGGAGCACGTTTTTGGGCAGATTTCTACTTTTTTTGTTCTTGACGCCAGACTACTAGAAATCCAAATTTGGTCTATTCTTGTCCATGTCATTTTTGCTTCTGAGAAGAAAGTTCCCTCTCTCTCTAAAGGATTCTTTGTTCTCCAAATGTCAATCAAGTCCATTGTTTCAGTCATTTCAAAAAAGATCCTTGGTAGTCTCCCTTCTTTCGAAATCACTTGTCTCTGTGCTTTGTCCATGTTTGTTGAGACAACTCCATTCATATCTCCCATCATTAGGATTTTATAATCTAAAAAGTCAACTAATGTCTCATGCAACTTCCTAAAAAATTCAGCCTTCCCTTCATTTGGGGCATAAACTCCCACAATTAATATCTTTTCTCCTTGAATTTGTATTTCAATTGCCAGGTATCTTCCTTGTTCATCTTTAAATATTAATTTTGGAGCCAACTTTTCCTTTGCATAGATCACCACACCTCTTTTCTTTACTTTGTCTGATGAGATGAATTCTTGACCGAGTCTCTTATTTATTAATAATTTCCTGTGTATCCTGGCAATATGGGTTTCTTGCAAACATATTATGTCTAATTGTTCTTTCTTCAAAATGTGAAAAACCTGTCTTCTTTTCCGAGGAAGGTTCAAACCATTACAGTTCCAACTAAGGAGTTGCAGAGACATTTTGTATTTAGGTAGCTGTTCCTCCAACTGCTCCAAGCTTCTGCTCTTCCTCCGATGGTGGTAGTGACAGTCCAAATGACAAATTTGCTATATCGGGTGGTTCCCTCTCCTCCACGGTTCCTTTCTGCAGATCCTCCAGATACTTCTCTAGAAATAGTTCTTTGTCCTGAATTGTTTTTATTTTAATCTTCCTTCCATTGAAGTTAAAGGACAATCCTTGTGGAAACTCCCATCTGAATGGTATAGCGTTTTTCTTCAGCAGGTCTACTAAACTCTTGTAATATGTTCTCACCTCTAAAATGTATTTAGGAATGTCCTTGAAAATCTGTATCTGACAATTTTGGATCACCAATGCCTTTTGATAATGCAAATTCAATATTCTATCTCTTTCTTCTTTTGATCTCAATGTAATTAGGCAGTCCCTTGGTTTTTTGTCCTGCCTTCTACCCAGTCGAAAGGCTGATATTATCTCAAGTTCCTCATCTTCCTCCCATTCCTCCTGCCAAAAAGTTATGATGTTCTCTGTGAGAAATTTCACAAGGTTGTCCCCTTCCCCTTCAGGCACCAATCTAAATTTTAAATTCTTCTCTTTACGTTGAAGTTCCAGTAAGGAGAGGGCTGCATCATGCTCATTCACTTTTTTAATAATAGGCCCAAATTTTTCCCTTGTCTCTTCAGCCGTTATTTTTGCACTTTCTGCAATCTTTCGTGTTTCTGAACTTTCCTGAATTAATCTATTTATAGAATCTGTGTTCGATGCAACACTAGCCGTATTCACATCCAACCTTGTTGTCAACTCTGTTAATTTTTTAGAATTCTCTGTCGAAAGTTTTGTCAATGCTTCCAGGGATTGGCATGTTTGACTTCCGAAGCGTGTTCGAAAACCGAAGCATTTACTTCCTGGTTTATGGCATTTGAAATGTTTGTCAGCGGAAACGTTCGAAAATCAAGGTACCACTGTAGTTTAAAGTGGCAATGAAAGAGACAGATACCTTGCTGCCTAAAAATAATTGTGAGTAAGATATTACACCTAAGTATTTGGGGGGACCATTTTACCAAACATTCTCTGGGCATGGGAGAATTTTCCAGACCCCTTTTTTTCATGGGTGAGACTCACAATTAATAATAGCATTAGCACCTGTTTGTTTTCTTTTTCTAAAGGGTTGTTGTTGTTGTTGTTGCAAGTGACAACAGCAGCAACACATCCTGGACACCATGGGGCATTCTCCACAATGACTCTGACAAAGTGTGTATGGTTTTGGGGTGAAATAGCAGACTAGGAAAAAGGGAAGGAAGGAAGGAAATTCAGGGACTGTCCAGCCAAATGGCTTTCAGAGAATGGGGAAAAAGATATTCCCAGTAATTTTCTCAGAAAAATGTCTTCTGAGAAATCATGTTTTGGCTCAAAAATAGCATAATGCAAACATTTGTACGTGCTTCATATACATTGCCTCAACGATCCCTTCAAAGAACGGCATTCTCCTGGCCATGATGCAGATTGGGGAAAGGAGACAGGCTGATATTTATAGTGGATTGCCTAGTGCAACCAGGTGTATTTGCTTATTGTCAGCAACCAATTTCAATTCCACTCAGAGAAAAACCACCAAGTGGATAGTTGTTGTTTTGAAGAAAAGAATCCCTTCAGTTGTTCCTTGCAGGAACCCAGCATTCAACCAAATTCTCATTTTTTCTCCAGATTTGGAACTCAAGCTGAAAGTGCATTCCCTTGCAGAATGCCTGGTTGTGAAATCTAGCCATCCTCCTATCTGCCACTAGGCCATTAATTAGAATGTCAGAACAATCGCCCGACACCAGGAGAAACTCAGGCCCTGGCTGCTCATTTGATGGCTATCTCATTCTCCGAAAAAAAAGCAAGTCCCCCAAGAATGCCGACTTTGGAATCAAAGCCGTGTGCATAATTTAACTCTGGATCAATAGGAAGACTTTTCAGGGACGTTGGTGCTGCTGGTCACACACACAATTCATTCGGCAGCGCTGATTTCCAGTGCTAGCAGCAAAGCCCTCCTTGTAATAAGGGACCCTGGGCATGCACAGCTCGCCACTTGAAGTTTAAAATGGGGACTTTGAGCAGAATGAATTTTCGTTTAGAATGCAACTTCATTCGTCAATGAAGGGAGTCTTTGCTTTGCTTTTTTAAAAAAAAAAATCAAATCAAAATTAATTACAGGAGGTTTGAGTAGATTGTAGCCTCAGATATAATGGTGATTGTTTTCCGAGTCAATCCTGTTATTTATTTATTTATTTATTTTTGACAGGCCAGCTCAAACCACACATCAAAGAATGTATACTTCAAGGGCTTTTATCTGTGTAGATGAGGCTATGTGATACAGGAATTAGGAAAGGGATAAAGCTGGAATTAGCATTAAATCCACAGTAATATTCTGCTGTGAGATTCCTCGACCTATAGTCCTTTCCAAGCCATAGCATGCCCACCTCAAGACTGCTTGCGATGTGCTTGTAATGAAATATTAAGGAGGGGAAGGCTTTTGGCAACTGGGGAAGAAAGTTCAGCTATTGCTGCACCAAGTATTTCTGGTTTTATTTTACAAACGGCACCGCCATTCTCTGCATTTTTGCGTGGAGGTAATTCTGATCCAATGCTTTATGCGGTCAAATTGCAAGTAAGTGTGAACAGGGTTGAAGCCACAGTGAAAAACAGCCCATCTCTTAAGACCGTTGGTCATGTCATTAACTCCTTTGAGCACTGAAAGTTGTAGATCATAAATAGGCTTCTTATTAAGATCATTATACTTAACTTGAGTTCTTCTCTTTACCATTCTGAATTGCTTCTGTATTTCTCTCCCCCTCCCCCCTTTCTTAAATTGTGGTGTTTAGAACTGAATACAGTATTCCAGGTGTGGTCTGACCAAGGCAGAATAGAGCAGTACTATTACTTCCATTGATCACAGGGCTGTCTTAAGCAAAGATCTGCCCAGCCCCCCCCCCCAGGTTGCCCAGTCCCAGGTGCGCAGGAGGGCGGAGCCAGCCAGCCGCCTCAGCATCTCACTGGCTCGGTCGCCCCCGAACTCGTGGCGCAGAGCCGCCCGCAGCAAAAGAGCCTGCCACGGCGCTCTGACCGACGGGAGGGCTCTTCCCCAGACTCAACTCTCGGGCTCCTGACTCTCAGCCTGGCGCCTCTGAGATCCCAGCGCCCGGGTGCCCCACACCCCTAGGGCCTATGGGTAAGACGGCCCTGATTGATCGGGACACTATACTTCTGTTGGAATAGCATTAGTTTTGCTTGCTTGCTCGCTTGGTTTGCTGCTTTATCACACTATTGACTCATGTTAAGTTTATGGTGTACTATGACCCCTAGATCTTTTTTACATGTTCTACTGGAAGCAAGATGTCGCCTTCTTATATTTGTGCAGCCGGTTCTTCCTGCCTAAAAACACCTGGATGGCTCAGTTGGTGAGGGCATGGTGCTGATAATGCCAAGGCTGCAGGTTCGATCCCCATATGGGACAGCTGCATATTTGGGTTGGACTAGATGATCCTCAGGGTCCCTTACAACTCCACGATTCTATGAAACTATTCTATGAAAGTGTAGAACCTTACATTTGTCCCTACTGAAATTCATTTTGTTAGTTTTGGCCCAGTTCTCCAATCTGCTAAGGACATCTTGAATCCTGATTCTGTCTTCATTGGCATTGGCGACCCCTCCCAGTTTGGAGTCATCTGCAAATTTGATGTGTATAAAGCTGTTGAACAACAATGGGCCCAGGACAGAACCCTGCGACACCCCACTTGTCACTTTCTTCCAGAATAGTAAGGTACCATTGGGTTTGGTCAGTCAACCAGCTACAAATCCACCTAATAGCTATCTTATCCAGTCCACATTTTACCAGCTTCTCCAGAAGAATACCATGGGGGACTTCGTCAAAAACCTTACCTAAATCAAGACACAATATGCCCACAGCATTCCCCTGATCTACGAAGCTTGTGACTTGAGAGAGAGAGAGAGAGAGAGAGGGAGAGAGAGAGAGAGATATTTGTCTGTCATGACTTGTCTTTGAGAAACCCTTGATGGGTTTTAGTAACCACAGCATCCTTTTTTAAGTCCTCACAGACTGAGTGTTTAATTATCTGTTCTAGGACTTACCTTGGTCAAATGCATCTGATTTTTGCAGGTAACTTGGCAAAGTCACTTTTTGTTGTTGTTAAATTGTATGTGCTCTCTGCTTTCATTTGACACCAGATTCATCTCTCTGTGGTTATACAAGATTACCCAAAACTAGTGTTGATTTCGCAGGGACAGACAGATACTGCACATTACTATGAGGATTTGCTGTGAGATTTACAGCTTTTGCCAGCTGCCGTTGTGAACGATAGGCATAGAAATGTAACTTTGCTTGCTCCTTTGTGTGTTTCTAATAGCCATATTAAAGGGCTGAAAGAGTTTTTTCTCTACTCTGTTGAAGATCAAACCCCTATGCAAACGTCTTACAGCTACGGTTATCTTGCTAACTGGGCAAGAAGCCCAGTTTCAAACAACAGAGATTTTGTGTAGAGCCCAGGCTCGTGACACCAGAGCCAATGTGTGGTTCTTGAAAGTGTCATGCATGGACCTTTAAATAAGTGTAAGATGTGGAGAAAAAGGGTAGTCAAAAGCTGTTAAGATTCCCTTTTGTAACTCTGCCCCCACCCTGCTCTCTCTGTAAAAAAATAGCACCCCAATAGGGATGCACATTTAATTAGAAGTGGATGACCTTCCTCAGGCTTGATTTGGATCAGGAGTGAATTGAGCAGAAAATATTTGGTGTAAAATGGGAGTTCACCACCCTAGATTTCAAAATTCATTTGTAAATGCATGAACCCCTGCATGAACCTGGTATCTACTCTAACAGATGCGGCAACAGAGACAGAACTCATTTCCCTTTTCATCCTCTGGTTTGGTCATGAAGGCACAAACAGAAGAATCTATCTCCTCTCCATATTCCTCCCACCCTGGGGTCCAAAACATGGGCAATGTAGTTGTCCCAAGGGCAACTTATGTGATCAGGTGTCCTGGCGGGGGGTGGGGATTATACACAGTGTACCAAGTACTGAAAAGGGGAAAGAAAAATAATGAGGCCTCCCCCCCCCCTTTCCTCTTTTCCTGGCCCTGCTAGTATTACTGAGGTAACAGCATTTGGCAGTAGAACACCAGTCAGATGGTGTTCTGCATGGTATGAAGACAGTTCTTCTCTGGTTTTGACAAAATTCAGAGCCAGAAAATAACATAGAGGTCACAGTGCTCCCCTATGTTGGACAGATCATTGGCCTGACTCATTGTAAGGCAGCTCACTGAATATTTTTAAGGGCATGTTAAGGATGGGAAACAGTAGCGATGCATGCTCTAGTTATCTCCTGCTTGGATTACTGCAATGCGCTCTACGTGGGGATACCTTTGAAGGTGACCCGGAAACTACAACTAATCCAGAATGCGGCAGCTAGACTGGCAACTGGGAGTGCCACCAAGACCATATAACACCAGTCCTGGAAGACCTAGAAGACCTACACTGGCTCCCAGTATGTTTCCGAGCACAATTCAAAGTGTTGGTGCTGAGCTTTAAAGCCCTACACGGCCTCAGCCCAGTATACCTGAAGGAGCATCTCCACCTCCATCATTCAGCCTGGACACTGAGGTCTAACGCTGAGGGCCTTCTGGCAGTTCCTTCGCTGCAAGAAGCCAAGTTACAAGGAACCAGGCAGAGGGTCTTCTTGGTAGTGGCGCCCGCCCTGTGGAACGCCCTCCCACCAGATGTCAAAGAGAAAAATAACTACCAAACTTTTAGAAGACACCTGAATGAGCATCTCCGCCCCCATCATTCAGCCCGGCCACTGAGGTCCACCTCCAAGGGCCTCCTGGCAGTTCCCTCTCTGCAAGAAGTGAGGTTACAGGGAACCAGGCAGAGGGCCCACAGAAAAACAGAGGAAGACGTTTGGCACCAGCTTGACTGCAGGAGTTGTCAGAAGGAAGCGAACAAGGCACCATATTATTATTATTATTAGTAGTAGTAGTAGTAGTAATTAAATTTGTATACTGCCCTTCATCGTTAGATCTCAGGGTGGTTTGAAGCATAAAAAAATGAAATAAAAACACAAAAGTTATAATAAAAACAAGAACCGAAAAAACCAATACTCCCCACTCCCGCAAACACATTTAAAAGGATGTAGGATGTTAGCTATCCAAAGGCCTGGATGAAGAGGAACATTTTTGCATGCCCCTTAAAGGTGTATAATGAAGGCAGCAGGCAGACCAGCTTTGAAAACAACTCAGTTTACTCCGTGATTAGCATAGTTAGTACCAGATGAAAATATTTGCAGTGGCCTTCCAAGTGATGTTATTAACAAAGTAAGACTATAGGATTATACATACAAATAATCCTGTGTACTGGTCAATATAATAAAGGCAAGCTTCTGTCAAAATCATATGCATCTCCATTACACACTAGGGAGATAAAATTCAGGCGAGTTCAATAGGTCTAGTTGCCTTTTGTGACTCCTGCTAAGTGAGCAATGTCAACAATGCCTAATGGGGATTTGCATTTAAAAAATAAATAAACCATTTGCTTATGCTAAAGCAAACCAAGCTTTCTTTGTGCCAAACATCACATTCTACATGCTGTCCCTTTAAATATGTAGAGCAAAGACTTGCAATTAAAGGATGCGAGAGGAAAAGAAAGGAGTACAAAGGAAAGCATTTCAGCTTTAATGAAATCCATTCCCATCTTAATTCAGATATGAAATTATTTTGACAGCTGGAGAGTAAAGTTTGCTCCCGTGGGACAGTCTTGCTCTGTTTGGGATTTAAATGGAGCAGAAAAGTCTTCGTAAAGAGAAAAAACCCTTCGGTGTAAAAAGGAGGCGCTGTGAACTTAAAATGAGGATACCCAATGTAGCCCCCACCAAAACTAAATAAAATGATGATGCTTCCCAGAAGTAATAATGGGGTGGGGGACACACAAACAGTGTGCCGTGGGACCTCTCTGCCAAAGTATCCCCACCCCCTGAGTTCTTCCTGTGTTTCTCACAATATCAGTGGGGAGATGTTCCCAGCTTTGGTTCATCCATCTTCCTTTCTCTTCATATACAAATAGTCCTGCCTTTCAACAAAACAAGAAGCTTGTTGTACAAACTTCAGAGGCACCTTCCTCCCGCAGCACATGCAGTGCTGTTTAGGAAAATGAAAAGTGTTCTCTGCGAATCCTCAAGCCACTGCGAGTGGAATTCAAAGTAGGAATTAGAGCAGTAAATTGCTGCAGCCCCAAAGCTCACAGAACTTCCCAAGAGATGTGATTTATGGATTCTTCCCCTCGCTGCATGGGATAGAAGACATGGCACAATTTGTGTACCCAATGCCTGTAAGAACACCATGACAGCAATACCGCACAGCTGGATGTAATTACTATCGGCAGTGATATTAACTGAAAGTACCATGGGGGTATTTCGGGAAAACCGAGGTCAGAATGGCTTGTGTTCCTCTCTTGTGAAAGCAATAGATAATATGACAGAGGTCTGCAATGTATCCTGCAGTTGTGCAATATGTGTGCCCTTGGATGTGGAATCATGGAATTGTAGACTTGGAAGGGTCCCAAGGCTCATCTAGTCCAGCCCTCTGCAATGTGGGAATCAAAACTGAAGATAACCTCTGCTGAGGGGAACGAGAAAACTTCTGTAACAAGGGGCTGTCAGGTAAGAGTAAAATTCCCTCATAGCCCTGTCAGCCAGCATCCAAACAGGTTCCCAGTGAGGGGCCTGAACCAAAGGTCAGTTGATGCCAAAGCCACATAAACAAAGAGGCCTGGGCCTCTTTAAATACAGTGGAACCTTGGTTCTCAAACTTAATCCGTTCCGGGAGTTCATCCAACTCCCCAAACTGTTTGAAAACCAAGATGCATTTTCCAATTGGCTTCAGGAGCTTCCTGCACTCAATCAGAAGTCGCATCAGCCGTTTGGCTTCTGAAAAAAGTTCACTAACCGGAACACTTACTTCCGGGTTTGTGGCATTTGGGAGGTGATTTGTTCGGGAGCCAAGCCATTCAACAACCAAGATACCACTGTAACAGGAAGCCTTTAGTGGTACACAGTGAAATTTTTTGTAGGGGAGGAGTTAGAGCCAGAGGTGCTAGCTTACGAGGGTGATGGGGGGGGGGAGCATCGTCATGCATGTGAGCATCGCTCCTCCCTATCTAAGCTGGGTAGAAACTTCCCTGGCTACAGGAAGGTGGCCCCAGGCCTCTGACTGGATGCTTGAGTCCTTCTTCCACCTTCCCAAAGTCAGGCAGGCTTGGGAAACATGGCAGAAGGGCTCTTGGACCCAATCGGAGCACCACGCCTTCCTCCCTAAGCCAGGCAAAAGCTTCCTCTGTTTGGGAAGGAGGCGCCAGGCTGTAATACTTTAATACTCTAATTTACTGGGGATATTTAGGGGGCTAACCTAGTCCCCATAGTCCATTGACTGTCCGCACGCCACTGGAAGCATTCTCAAGGAATCTTACAAGAATGCCATAACTCCTGGAGGATCCTCTGAAACCAGCCAGACACAAATGTCTGTCATTTCCCAGGGCTTGTGGTGCAGTTTGCACAATGTGGCTCCTCTGCAGGCAGAAGGTGGCAAAGCATGAGTTATTGTCAGACTTCAGAGAGCCAGTGTGGTGTAGTGGTTAGGAGCGGTAGACTCGTAATCTGGGGAACCGGGTATGCGTCTCCGCTCCTCCACATGCAGCTGCTGGGTGACCTTGGGCTAGTCACACTACTCTGAAGTCTCTCAGCCTCACTAACCTCACAGAGTGTTTGTTGTGGGGGAGGAAGGGAAAGGAGATTGTTGGCCATTTTGAGACTCCTTGGGGTAGTGATAAAGCAGGATATCAAATCCAAATTCCTCCTCCTCCTCCTCCTCCTCCTCCTCCTCCTCCTCTTCTTTGGGGAATCGGCTTCCCCCCCCCCATGGCCATAAATTAGCAGATCAAATAAAATGTATCCTGCAGTTGTGCAAATAAAAGGGAATTCTTACCAATTTGTTTCTTTAATAAACACAGCGAAGGACAAAACAAAGCGTCTAACCAGAATGGCATTGCTCCCAATTAAGGTCACTCCCTCTTTCGTCCCTATTAATCTACGTCACTCCTACATCTTGTAATCTGAGTTTATAGCCTCTGAGCTTTCTGTTCTGACACTTTCTAGGCTCTCCATAATTTGGGGGAAGGGAGGTGGATACTAACCTTCTCTCTTCCAGTGTTTCTTCTCCTAGCTGTTCCCCATCCAGTATTTCCCAGCTTCTGCCTTCTGAACTATGCCCCTCTGCAAACCACTGTTCCAAATCTATACTGTCCTCCTGTTCCTGGGAAGATTCAGGATCAGGATCAGGATCAGGATCAGGGGGAGGGGGTGGCTCCCACCATTCTTCCTCAGTGCAGCCCTCCTCAGCACTGTCCCTGACAGTTATATAAAAAGATGCCTTCATCCTATGGCATCAAGCGGCGTGAGTTATCATTAAACAAGCTTATTTATTTAAACAAGCTTGCATTCAGCTCCTAACTCTCTCTGCCCCCTCCTGCCCTGTCTCTGGACCGCTTGTGCTGACTCGCTTCCTGGTAGCTGTTCTCTTAATCCATGCCTTTGCTCTGGGTCACTGAGTTTCTGCTGTCCTCTAACCCTCGCGCTTAGTTCCACATACACTGATACGCCGGGCACATTTTTGGTCAGCATCCTTCAAATGAACACTATAAGCATCGTATTATTTGGCTGTGTTCCAAGACAGAGTTAGCCACAAGGGAAAGGGAAGAGTTTTGAGTGTTCCCCTTTCATGCATTTCAATGATTCTTGCGTTGCAGTGAGGCGGGATGTCATGAGGCAGTCAGGAATGTATACATGCATGCCAAATGCATGGTCTCTCTTATATTACTCCTTAGTCACTGGTCCCCCCGCCCCCATCAAAAATAAACAAATAAACTAAGCCACAGCCTGTTTAGATTTTCATAAAGAAGGTGTTTCGGTCAACATGCTGGTGGTTATAATTGCTCATATTTATTTTGTTTGTTTGCGATGCTTGCTGCTTTTATTTTCATTTTCTAATTGAAGGGACCTTCAATGGGACACTGGAAGAGAAGGGGGGAGGGATAATGGGTGATATCTTATTGTACACAAAACTCTCCCGGTGATTTCATTATTACTATCAGAGTTATTTCATTATTCAAGTATTGTTCCTGGACTGAGGATGTATCTTCTCCACCGACACGCATGTACACCCACCCACTTGCAAATCAATTAATTGATTAATCTTCTACAAACAAATGAGTATATTAACCAGTCAGTCAACTAACCAATCAATCATTTCAGTTAAATCACCTTCACATTTTATTTAAGCAACCAGTCATTGGAAAGTAAATCCATCAATCTAATGCTCAATTATAGAAGAAAAGGGGGGGGGGATTCAACAATATTGTTTCCATATCAGTAAAAAAATAAAAATAAATCACTGATTTATTTAAATGAGGGAATGACCCTGACAGTGTTTCAAACAGCAAAGCCAAGTATTAGTATTGGGAAGCATGGAAAAAATAGACATTGGCTGTTCCAGAGGATCCTATTCACTGCTTTGGAGAGATCGTCTTGGGGGGAATTTAGCTGTTAGTCTGGGATTTCATCATCCCAAATACTTGGTGTCACCTTGAAACCTGGCTAACTTCAAGCCTGAATCCATGTGATTTAAGAATAAGTTAAATATAAAGCTATCCAATGGTAGCTTTTCACGAACAGAGTTACTTAGATTGTGCAGAATAGTCTTTGCTCTAGTGGAGGTCTCTACTAAAGGTCTCCATTAATGGAAGAGGGAAGCCACGTTAATGTTGCCACTTCCTAGCAGCCCTTCACACAACCTTCCACACATTTCCAGAATACCCCCACCTCCCCCCCAAAAAAACACCTTAAAAACATTTTTTTTCCCCTCAGGGCTGTAAGGTTGAATCACTCTTCTCATTAGCAGAAGCCTCCACTCCATCAAAAATAGTTCTACAAATGGAGGGACACATTTTGATACAACCTATAGTATTATCGAGATTTGGTTGCCACCATTTAATTCCTCAGTGAGAACTGTGTTTTCAATCTCTTCCTTGACACCTCATTGTACACACTCACAACTTTCTTAGTTCAGCATTTTCTCCAATTAAAGAAGCATCTATTCCTCTCTCTTTTTAAAAAAATTAATAAATCCCTGAGTTGCAATTGAAGTGTTGGTTGTCCATCTTTCAAGCTTCCCAAGGTCACCCTTGTTTGATATAGACTCCTGTGCAATTTAAATTTAAATTCATTAAATTTATATGAATTCATATTCATATCTCACATTTCCTCTAAGGAGCTCAAGGTGGCATGTATGGTTCTCCCCACCCCCCACCCCCATTTTATCCTCACTCACAATGCTGTAAGGTATGTTAAACTGAGAAGCAGTGGCTGGTCTGAAGTCAACAAGCAAACCTAATGACTGTGTGGGGATTTGAACCTTTGTTTCCTAGGTCCTAGGTCAATACTCTTAAGCACAGCATCCAGGTCAGAACCAGTATATGCTGCCCTTATCGTCTTTTCCTACCTGGCTATACAGGGAGAATTGAAATAAATTGTTTGGGAATTGGAAGGAGTATTCAATTGTCCTTTTGGGTTGCCATATTTATCTACAACACTGTTCTTTTACTATCAAAAGTGATACAGCCTTTTGTTTTTAAGGAGAAAGGAGTATCTTCAATACAGATTGAATTTGTGAGATTAATTAAACTGGCCATTTTCACAGCACAGCTGGAATTCATTTATGTAACAGAATTAAAATATGTAGAGGGATTCCTAAAAGCAAAATAAATGCAATCTTACACACGTTACACAACCCTTTTTACAACGAAGTACTTCCACTTTTACTTTTATTTTATTTTTTTGTAGGCACCTTACTTTTCAATAAACTAATTATTACAACAATGGCCAAGCATCCTTGTGGCTCACTCACACTTTTTGGATATGACAGATGACTGTCTCCAGATCTCTGAGTCATCATTTTGAGTTTCCCTTCTGATGGGCAAATAAATGGCAACTCTCCTCTAGGCTTAAACAGTTCACAAGTGGCAGGAAAGAATGACTCAATGTGCTTGGCTAGGGATTGTGGGAAACAGTTAGGTAACTGTGACATGACCAGGGATGTTGACAATAGGCTTCAGTAAGGTAAAAGGTAAAGGTAAAGGACCCCTGGATGGTTAAGTCCAGTCAAATTTGACTATGGGGTGCGGTGCTCATCTCCGCTTTCAGGCTGAAGGAGTTGGTTTTTGTCCACAGACCACTTTTCCGGATCATGTGACCAGCATGGTTAAACCACTTCTGACACCATGATGAGTGCCAGAGAGCACAGAAATGCTGTTTACCTTTCCGCTGCAGCGGTACCTATTTATCTACTCACTCTGGTATGCTTTCAAAATGCTGGGTTGGCAGGAGCTGGGACAGAGCAACGGGAGCTCACCCCGTCGTGTGGATTCAAACCGCCGACCTTACCATTGGCAAGCCCAAGAGGCTTGGTGGTTTAGACCACAGTGCCACTCGCATCCTCAGGCTTCAGTACCATTGCTCAAGAGAGACTCTCTATAGAAGCGATACAGCCAGTACACAAGTGTATATTAAACCATTCGTTAAGGGATGTGGGTGGCGCTGTGGTCTAAACCACTGAGCCTCTTGGCTTGCTGATCAGAAGGTCAGTGGTTTGAATCCCCATGACGGGGTGAGCTCCTGTTGCTCTGTCCCAGCTCCTGCCAACCTAGCAGTTCAAAAGCACACCAGTGCAAGTAGATAAATAGGTACTGCTGTGGCAGGAAGGTAAACGGCGTTTCCGTGTGCTCTGGTTTCCGTCACGGTGTACCCTTGTGCCAGAAGCAGTTTAGTCATGCTGGCCACATGACCCGGAAAGCTATCTGTGGACAAATGCCAGCTCCCTCGGCCTGAAAGTGAGATGAGCGCCGCAACCCCATAGTCGCCTTTGACTGGACTTAGCCATCCAGGAGTCCTTTACCTTTACCTTTTTTTATTCACCACTCGTTGACTGCAGAAGTGGGGAATGGCTATGACAGCTCACATACAACAGACCTGGCTTTTATGTAACCTTAGACACACTTTTCAGCAAAGTTATTCCGCCCTTTCAGCTGTGAGACACCATGTAACAACAAATGAAATGCTGTACATGAAATGCTGTGAACAGGTTCATGGAATCCCTTGCTTTTCAGTCTGCTCAGGATATATCGCATTTCTTCGCAGCCTTTTTGCCTTTGCGAAAAGATAGATGGATTAACCTGAGAATTATTCGTTATTTATGCCATAGCACATTTCTCGTGAAACTGGCTAGATTGCCCTCAGGGTGTAATAGTCTGGTTTTTATTATTAATTGTACTTTAGAAAGCAAATTTACCTAGCTGATTCCATTTTGGTCTTGTATTATATTAAAAAAAAAATTATACCAAATTGCTTTCTGATTAAGAATACAATCATTACCTTAAAGTACTCACACGTGTGACATCATAAAGCATGTAATTGAGTTAAGATACCAGGAGCAGGTAGGGAGACAATTATTAATGATCAAATGGAGCGGAAGTGCTTTGAAATTTCATCCACGTCCCTATTCATTTGATTGCTCAGTGCCATTAACTGTGAAAGTGAATGTTCCCAATGAGTGGAATGAGCTCCCACAAAAGACAATCGCTTATCATTTATTCCCCCCTAGTGCGAGGCTGCTGAGCAATGCTGCAATCTGCTGTCGCTTCTCTCATCCCCAAATCTCCAATGCAGGAGCCTAAGACTATACATTATTGAAACAAATACCAACCTAGGTGATTTTCTAAGTGGGTGTGATGCTGTTCGCTTTAATACAGTGACACGGTGTGTGGAAGAGAGGTTTAATCTTCCACTGCATTAACCTGCTCTCAAAAAATTGCCATTGCCTTCTCAAGTTCAAGTTCAAATTCATTAACCTAACTCAACAACTTAAATTACTCTGAGGAACTGCTAGTAGGTTGCTGTTAAACCAAGCAGTGACCAGCAACAGTACTTTTAACTCACCCCGAAAATTGTGATTTTGATTAGACAGTGGCACCAACTCCCGGGCACCCACATTTTTGTTATTGTGGGTGCTCAGCCCCCACTGCCCATCACCCCCTGCTGCATGCTGTCTTACCTTCCAGAGGCCGCAACGGGTCTCGTGGGGCCTTATCCTGCTGCATGATATCACACCATGATGTCACAGGCCCACGCCAGACACCCATAAAGTACAGCCCCTTTTACTAGGTGTTTTGGGTTTGACCCATTCTCTGCCAATCAGTTAATGATATGGAGGCAAGCTAGCTAAGTGATGTTCCCTTGTTCAGAGGCAATATACTTTTCAATACAGTGGTACCTCGGGTTATGAACAATCCTGCTTATGAACGCTTCGGGTTATGAACTCCACAAACCCAGAAGTAGGTGTCCCAGGTTGTGAACTTTTCCCTGGGATACGAACACAATCCACTTCCAGGGTCGCGGGAGGCCTATGTAGGGAAAGTGTGCCTCAGGTTAAGAATGCTTCGGGTTAAGAATGGACTTCCGGAATGAATTAAGTTCATAACCCGAGGTACCACTGTACCAGCTTCATGGGGACAAATAATAAGGAAGGGAAATTTGTATCTCACTAGAGGAATCTTTGCCTGGTGCAGACAATAGTTATTTTATATGTGCAGGTCTTTGTGAACCCTTCTTTGGGTTATGCCACCATCCTGCTATCCGTCTACTCCATAATAGTCTCTGTCTTTTCTCTGTGCCATGGCAAGCATTAGTCTTCTGTTGCCCATTCTTTCTCTCTCACCATGATACACTAAAGCAGCAACAAGGAACATATTAAGGCCAATGGCTGTGTTTCCTCCTGGGTAACTTTCCCTGTCTCAAAGAAGAGGCAAGCCCTTTCAAACCCCACCGTTCTTCTCTGGCTCAGATTAAAATCTGAGTCGAAGAAGAATTCCCAGTTTACATCCTCTACCCAGCCAGCCCTAAGCTCCAAATATAACAGCATTAAAGTCTTCCAGATCCCTGACTGTCAAGTGGCAGTTTAACACAGTCCGAACACACATAGGCAGCCTGCATCAGCAAAAATTACTGGCTGAGTGAAGCTGGTATTTGATAGCCAAGAAATTGGGAGGCTGGCAAGCACTCCCTGACTCCCAGGTTGAGGGAAAGGGAGCTTGAGATTGGCTCAGAAATAGCCTGGCTGATAGTCAGTCCAATCTGACGCTGCTCCAGGTTTCTCTTCCTTCTTTTGCTGTGGTGCCTCTTCCATTAGCAATTGTGCAAAAATTCACAGAAGGGTGCTAGTGGTTATTTTCCTCCCGCTCACAGTTGTTTCGACCCAAGCCGCAATTCCCAGGTACGTCTTTGCTGCAGCATGCAGATACCAATGTGGCAAAGTGGTTCGAATGCAGGAGTAGGAAGCCCAGAGTTCGAATCCTTACTCAGCCACGAAGTTCGTTGGAAGAGCTTCAGCCAGGCATCGCTTCTAAGCATAACCTACCTCACAGGATTGTTGTGAGGATAAAACAGGGAGGGGGAGAAACACACATATCACCTTTGAGGAAAGGTGGGTTATATATGTAATAATAATGATGTATTCGTAGGCCTCAGTCACATCTCTAGCTATGCTAATCACTAACACCAGACCCTGGCGATCATCTCTGTTGAAGGCGAGCTACATGCTTAGTAGTGGTAGAATGATTATGGAAATCTTTCCTTCCTCTCCAGCCTTCCAACACACAAGCCTGTTTCATTCAGAAGGGCTGATCAGAAGCTGTGCTGGGATACAGATGGTGAAAAGCAAAGCTTGATTTTTTTAAAAAAATTAAGAAGTATTTCTTATACCCAGACGTTTATTTATATTTAATGACCCACTGGGGTCAGTGGATCTTTTTAAAAATATATGTATTCATCTGAACTGAAGTTAGGCTGCTGTGCTTAAGATGCTGTTGCATTGTTTTATCTTACAGATATTGTACTTAGAAGCCATGCTTTGATGGTTATTCTTAGTATTCTTTTTTTATTAATGAAAGCAAAAACAAGCGATTTGAGGCCTTCAGGCTGAATCCCACAGAAATTTCAAAATAATAATAATAATTGTTCATTCCTTATGGATTAAGCCAAAGAAAAACACTCCATCGCTGTGTCAGGGAATGGAAACATGCCTTTTTGTTTTGTTTTTACTAATTTACTTCCAGGTGGTTCAATATACCCTCAAGTGCTTTATCCTTAAGTCTTTCTTCATCTGCAGTGTTCAGAAAATCCCTTCATAATTGCCTTTGTTGTAGGATCTCACTAACTCTACCAGTTGCCATGCAAACCAAGGTTATTCCCGCCACCCCGTTAATATTTCAGTCTATTAGCTTTGAGGAATATAGATTATAAACAGGATACAGATTGAAAATGGGGTTTCTTCAAGAAGGAGGGGGAGAAGGAGGAGAATGTGAAAGTTCACATTATACGACTGCACTTTTGTTTCTGGAAAGCCAAACATCTCTGCCTGACAACCTGGGTAATTGAATGCAAATGCCTCCAATGCATGGACATATCTGAATGTATTAAGCAATGACTGATGTAAATCATTACACTTTGAATCTGACCACTCGATCTGGGGGACTTACGAGATAAAGGGAACCGAATATGTAAAGGAGAATGTGATAAATAAAGAGTGTTTCACTCAGATTGCCTCTGCTGCTGCTGCTGCTGCTGCTCTTGTTAACCAAATCCTAATGTTAAGCTTCTAAGGCTTTAAATAAGGTCAATATGTTGCCTTTAAGCGTTCCATATTATCTTTGGCTTTCGTGTTGGCTGATCCTCCTTTTCCCTGTTTGTGCAACATGACACGGGAGAGCCAAGTTTGTAATGTCAACTCTTTTCAGCTTTCTGATGCTTTTTATCTCCAGAGGGCTGCTTGCAGCTTGAATAGGAAGGGAGCGCGAGTGAAATCAGCCTGTGATTTATACTCCCCCCCACACACACACACTCTGACTGGCAATCAAGCCATCAGCACCGTTTCCTTGTCAATCTTCTGCCGTCCCTCGTTTTGAGCAGACTTCTGACTTATTACAGTGAGAAAAGAACAATAACTTAGGCTCTTTGGTTCCTAAGATACCATGTGCATCAGTTTGCATGTTGAGAGAGAGAGAGAGAGAGAGAGAGACAGACAGAGAGAGAGAGAGAGAGAGAAATTCAGTCGGAGACATTCACTACCAGATAGTGAGATTTCATCCTTGTAAACACATCTAGGATGTAATTAATGTTGCCACATCGCCAACACCAGCAAACTAAGGGAGCTCTGTTGCCTGAAGTAATAAGAGGCTTGAATCTTCACAAGAAACTAATCTTTGTTTTCACATGGTTAGGTCATTGGTTTGAATGTGACTCAGGCCCCATCTGCATTATATATTTAAAGCAGAATCATGCCACTTTAAAAAGTCATAGCTTCTGCCAAAGTATCTTGGGAGCTGTAGTTTGTTAAGGATGCTGAACGCTCTTAGGACATCCCTTTCCCCCTCAGAAAGCTACTGTTCATGTGTGAGTGGGGTGGGTGGGTGTTTTGGGTCAGGTTAGTCATATTGATTTGTATGCTGTTGGTGGATTTTTGTCATTGTCCTGTTGGGCTGTGTGTGTGATGAAGGGGAGCCATACAGGGGTGAAGGCATCTTCTTCTATTTGTCCCCGTGTCAGTTTCAGTTTGGGACGCGGGCGGCGCTGTGGGTTAAACCACAGAGCCTAGGACTTGCTGATCAGAAGGTTGGCGGTTCGAATCCCCACGACGGGGTGAGCTCCCGTTGCTCAATCCCTGCTCCTGCCAACCTAGCAGTTCGTAAGCACATCAAAGTGCAAGTAGATAAATAGGTACCGCTCCAGCAGGAAGGTAATTCCCCAATACCTGATTGGGAGACACTTTTACAATTTGAGGGTCTTGTACCTTCAGACTGTTAAAACAAGGGTAAGGAGCCTCAGGAATATGCCGAAAAAGGTTCCCCACCCTGTGTTATAGGCTGTACCGGCTGGGTAAACATGGCAGCTAGTGTGATGTGGTGTTTAAGGGTTGGGTTGAGACTGGGAAGACCTATGTTCAGATCCCCACTTAGGTGGAATCTACACACATATAAAAAACATTGTGAAAATGCTTTTTTTCAAAAAATAAAATAAAAAATCTATATAAAATTTGCCATAGCTCACAGTCGCCATCTGGAGTCACATTTGTACAATGTACACTTAAAACGTTTTATCTGGAAGAATCAGAAATCAGGAAGACCAAAATTTTAAAAAGGAGTGGGGGGAATTTATAATTTACATTTAAAACCATTGTAAATGGTTAAAAGTTGTTAGTAAGATAACACTTGTAGTTTAATTGTGAATTTTGGATATAACGGAGATGTAAAAGATTTGGATTATTATAAAAAAGATGCAGGAAGAAATGATTAATAATAAAAGACCCACAAATGGGAGAAGGGAAGTCCAGGATATTCTTTGGAATCTTGTTTTTGTTGTTGTTGTTGTATGTTGTATGTTGGAAATGTGATTGTAAAATTCTAATTTGAAAAGCCAAATAAATAAATAATGGTTTTATTTGCAGCTGTATAGCTGAGTCCTTAGATATGAAAGTTACTGTCGTAACTGAGGGTGGTGGCCTGTCACTGTCTTTCAACCCAACTATTTCACATTGTGGTGATTACATTAAAAAAGGGGGGTGGGAAGGGGGGTGCGGTGGGTGTGACCCACCCTGGGTGTCATCCCTGAGGAGGGTGACATCACCGTGCCACCCCCCTGGGACGCTCACTCCCACCCACCTCAGGATGCTAGCCACTCACCACAGGTAGCACCCCCAGGACGCTCGCCGCTCGTGGCTAGCCCTGCCCCTGTAGGTGGCTAGCCACACCCCCATGGACGGCTAGCCCCGCCCCTGGGTGTGCAACATGTGCATCGCTCCAGGTGCCGGAGCAGCTAGCTCCACCTCTGGGTGAGGTGGGAAGGAATCATGCCCACTGCCCTGAGGTAGTCGGAGGAAGGGTGAGATAAAGAGGAACTCAACCAGGGCTGGAAGAGTAGGAAGGAATAAGCACAGAATGTACTGAATATAGAATAAGCTTAGGAAACCCAAAGGATTATGAAGAAGAACTCCAGACATTCACGACATCAAGTCTTCTCTTGATGTCTACAAATACAACTCATCCAGAATGCGGCACCTAGACTGGTGACTGGGAACGGCCGCCGAGACCATATAACACCGGTCTTGAAAGACCTACATTGGCTCCCAGTGTGTTTCTGAGCACAATTAAAGTGTTGGTGCTGACCTTGAAAGCCCTAAACGGCCTCGGCCCAGTATACCTGAAGGAGCATCTCCACCTCCATCATTCTGCCCGGACACTGACGTCCAGCGCCGAGGGCCTTCTGGCAGTTCCCTCACTACGTAAATCCAAGTTACAGGGAATCAGGCAGAGGGCCTTCTTGGTATTGGCACCTGCCCTGTGGAACGCCCTCCCACCAGATGTCAAAGAGAACAACTTCTACCAGACTTTTAGAAGACATCTGAAGGCAGCTCTGTTTAGGGAAGCTTTTAATGTTTCATAGGTTATTGTATTTTAGTGTTCTGTTGGAAGCCGCCCAGAGTGGCTGGGGAAACCCAGCCTGATGGGCGGGGTATAAATTATTATTATTGTTGTTGTTGTTGTTGTTATTATTATTATTATTATTATTATCTAACCAAGTGACAGAGATTTTCCTCATGCTCATCTACCTGAGGAAAACAGAGGTTGGTCGAGTTTTGCTGCAGCCACAGTTCCGTCGTGTGTGTTTTTTATTATTATTCCATCATAAAAAAAAGCATGTTAGTATATTGTTGTGCAAATACGACGGCTTGGTTTATTCTGATGCAAGTGGGAAAGAGGCTGTTTAAAATTTCACCCAGATGCCTGCCTAATTGATTACACTTGTTAGGTTTTTATTTCATGGTAGCAAACAGCTCTCCCGAGAACTGTGTTCATATTCCAGGACCCAGAATAACAACAATCTCTTTTTCAGTTTGAGCATCAGTGTTCACTATGGGCTCTATTTTTGTAAATGCTGTTTTCCCCAAAGAGACTATAGTCAGCAGAAAGATAAAGGAAGCATGTACTATCAGAAGAAACTTGAGAAAAATCATGGTTTTTGTGTCTGCATTTTATTTCTATTGAATGTTAAGAAGGAATATTTGGTTTTAGGTTCCTCTCCAACAAAGAATGAAACCTCTTGTTATAAAATATACACAAGGGTTCTTTTCATCAAAGGGGTAGGAAAGAGTTGTTGCTAAATATAACATATGTATCTAGCGCTTTGAAAGCATAATGCTGAATCTTTGCTTCCCTTGGGCCATATCATATGATCAATTTTAGTGTTCTGGCCTGACCTAATTAGTATCAGTGCTAATGAGAGGAAGTAGAGAAAAATGTATCTTAGAAGGTTAATAAGCCATCGAAAAAATGCTGTTAGCATGACCAATCCTTAATTATTATGATTCCTTCCAATATTAGATTACTTGAAAAGGTGTTTCATGGAAAGGGAATAGGAGAAAGTAAATGGATTTTATCAGACGAATTAGCCTTACATATTTCCTTGGATGGTTTTAGAGATGACCACTGGTCCCAACTTTCAGACAAAGGAACGTACTTCTCAATGAAAGCCATCTGTTGGTGCCTGAGCTTGGAATGTTCATTTTGAGAAGAAACTCATTCAGGTTCAAGATGTCCAAAAAGGAACTCATTCCAGTTCATGTTTGTCCACTTACAAAATGAATGAGTTTCATGTTTGTCCATTTACAAAATGAATGAGTTCAGTTCCATTCAAGTTCATCTGAATGATGCTCAGCAATTCCCCCCCCCCCCCAAAGCATTCAGAATGTTACAAGCTGCTGTGCTTAAGTATAAAATATGCTTTAGAAAACTAGGAGAACATCAAAACGTATATGCACAGTGAAATGAATTTTTATTTTCCCTAATAATTATGATCTCTAAGTTTAAAGGACAAAGAGGCTAAGTTTAAAGGACAGAGAGAGAGAGAGAACTTGAAAATGACCTAGAAGTTGCAAGACAAAGTGAACTTCATTCACATGTCAATTATAGAAACCACTTTCAGGTGTAGTTCAGAAATTTTTGAACCACTTTAGTGAACTTTGTTTAATAATAATAAGAATAAGAATAAGAATAAGAATAATAAATTATTTATACCCTGCCCATCTGGCTGGGACACTCCCAACAGAACACTAAAAAAATGTAAAATGAAATCAATAATTAATAAATAAATAAATAGAAAAAGGGAAGAAAAAAATAAAAACTGTGAAAGCAGGCAAATGGAGATGAGAGAGGGGAATTATCATCATCATCATCATTATTATTATTATTATTATTATTATTATTATTATCCCGTCCATCTGACTGGGTTTCCCCAGCCACTCTGGGTGGCTCCGAACATAATACTAAAAACAGAAGAAAACTTCAGACATTAAAAACTTCCCTGAACAGGACTGCCTTCAGATGTCTTCTAAAAATTGTGTGGTTTTTAATCTCTTTGACATCTGAAGGGAGGGCACTACCACCAAGAAGGCCCTCGGCCTGCTTCCCTGTAACCTCACTTCTCGCAGGGAGGGAACCGCCAGAAGGCCCTCGGGGCTGGACCTCAGTGTCTGGACTGAACAGTGGGTGTGGAGACGCTCCTTCAGGCATATTGGGCCGAGGCCATTTAGGGCTTTAAAGGTCAACACCAACACTTTGAATTGTGCTCAGAAACGTACTGAGAGCCAATGTAGGTCTTTAAGGACCAGTGTAATATGGTCTCGGCAACCGCCCCCAGTCACCAGTCTAGCTGCCGCATTCTGCATTAGTCATAGTTTCCGGGTCACCTTCAAAGGCATTGCAGTAATCCAAGTGGGAGATAACCAAACTAGCTCTTTGCGAGCACTGATTAGTGCATGTAGGTCAAAGAATAATAGAATGCAAAGGACTCCAGAGGCAATCTAGTCCAACCCCCCGCAATGCAGGAATCTCAGCTAAAGCATCCATGACAGGTGGCCATCCAACCTCTGCTTAAAAACTTCCAAGGAAGGAGAGTCCACAACCTCTTGAGAGAGACAGTTCCGCTGTCAAAGGCTGAGCCCTTTCTTTTGATTCAGTGCACCTATTGCAAAAGGGATGCAGGTGGCGCTGTGGGTTAAACCACAGAGCCTAGGACTTGCTGATTAGAAGGTCAGCGGTTCGAATCCCCGTGACGGGGTGAGCTCCCGTTGCTCGGTCCCTGCTCCTGCCCACCTAGCAGTTCGAAAGCACGTCAAAGTACAAGTAGATAAATAGGTACCGCTCCGGTGGGAAGGTAAACGGCATTTCCGTGCACTGCTCTAGTTCGCCAGAAGTGGCTTAGTCATGCTGGCCACATGACTCGGAAGCTGTAAGCCGGCTCCCTCGGCCAATAAAGCGAGATGAGCACTGCAACCCCAGAGTCGGTCACGACTGGACCTAATGGTCAGGGGTCCCTTTACCTTTACCTATTGCAAACCCTGTTCTTAAGGGTGAGACTCACATATTCTCATTCAATCAATCATAGGTGTTGTCCTGCCATATACCTGCCTAATAAACTAGGTGCCATTTTGTCACCGAAGCAATGGCATTTGTCCCACCCGTTTGTTCACACTGGTCAATATCCACTGGTTAGCTATTCATAAGCAAAGAGATGCGAATCGGTATGAATTAAATAGCTGAAAGGCTCATTTAGAATCTTAAGTGGGTTGGCGAAAGCCTCCAGTTGGCATGTTCCTCTCTTGTCTTCTAGGCAGGAAATGACTCCAGTTGCAATCTATTATCCATTTCAAACGTCTGTCGCTTTTGGGGTCTTTTATGTGCCCTTATATTTCCAAGGCTGTAGTGTAACCAAGACATGTTGATTTTGATTAAAGCAGTTGGCTTAAAAGCATGTATGTGCCATTAACAAATTGGATGAGCAGCATAGCGAAAGAACAGGAGCCTAACTACTGTTTATTTGGCTTGGCAGCGTTGACTCTGTGGTTTGCCATATCATTCCTCTGCAATATGAATTAGTTTAATTACTTGTCTGGAATCATAATACAATTGGAGGGTTCCTCTCCAGAAGTGGAGATAGATGTCTGTATGTCTGCACATAACCATCCACAGTGAATGCATACTATTATTATTATTATTATTATTATTATTATTATTATTACATATTATGTGGCTATGCATATTATGAAGTTAGCAAAAAGTATGCATGCATCTATTGTTCCAAGTCATTTTATTTATTCATTACATGCACTCAAGATAGTGTCCATGGTATTCCCTCATCTCACCTCAACCATACTCACCTCAACCATGTAAAGTGAATTAGGCTAAGAGGCAGTGGCTGGGTGACCAGTGAGCTTGATGGCCAAATGGGGATTTGAACCCTGTTTTCCCTTGTCCTTGCCTGATGCTCTAACCACTGCACCACACTGGCTCTCCCACACCACAGTAGCTCTTATCTGCTGAAAGGAGAGATCAGCTCCGGAACACAAGTTCCGGACCACCCTAGACCACAGCCTACCAGCAGATGGAAGATCTGCAATACAGTCAAACCTTGGTTCCCGAACGCCTCCATTTTGGAACGTTTTGGCTCCCGAATTCCGAAAACCCAGAAGTAACTGCTTCTGAAAAAAATTTTGGAAGCCAGATGGCTTCCGAGCCACGTTTTGCATGTTTTTCCCATTGACTTTGCAGCCAGCCCATTGATCCTCAATTTTCGAACTTTTCAGAAGCCGAACGGTCTTCTGGAATTTCTTAAGTTCAAAAACCGAGGTTCCACTGTAGATCATTAAGGGTGTGGTGTAGTGGTTAAGAGTGGTAGACTCCTAATCTGGTGAACTGGGTTCCCGTCTCCGCTCCTCCACATGCAGCTGCTGGGTGACCTTGGGCTAGTCACACTTCTCTGAAGTCTCTCAGCCCCACTCACCTCACAGAGTGTTTATGGCGGGGGAGGAAGGGAAAGGAGAATATTATCCACTTTGAGACTCCTTCGAGTAGTGATAAAGCGATCCAGGTTGATGGACTATATGGAATTGACGGAAAAGAATGGCAGAATCCGAAACCAGGGAGAGGAGTTGATGGAAGAAGATTGGAAAATTTAAAGTTTATATATAGAAATATCGCAAAATTAATGAGTGATAGGAAAATGGTGGATTGATATTTTTTGGATTTAGCAGAAATGTTATAAGGAGTTAAGCATATATAAGTATTTTAGTTTTAATGTTAAAATAAGGTTAAATATATATGTGTGTGTGTGTGTGTGTGTGTGTGTGTGTTATTTATAATATGATAGAGAATAGAAAGATGGAAAGGATTTGCTGAAATAACTAGTAGAAGTGGAATACAAAAAGGGAGGTGAGAGGAGGTCGAGGAAACAAGGGAATGAAAGAAAGAGTATCGAAAAGGGGGAGATATAACTTTTTTAAAAATTGTTTTTGTTTTGTTTTGTTTAGGGTTAGGGTTAGGGAGTGGGTTTTGTTTAGTTTAGTTTATTGTGTTTAGTTTAATGGGTTTAGGTTGTGTTTTGTATTGTTTTTATGTTGTATTGTATTGTACTTTTTTTCTTTTGTTTTTTTTTATTCTGTCTTCTTTCCTTTTAAAAGTAATAAATATTATTTTTTTTAAAAAGAGTAGTGATAAAGTGGGATATCAAATCCAAACTCCTCCTCCTCCTCCTCTTCTTCTTCTTCTTTTTCTTCTTCTTCTTCTTTCTTAAGAGCAACGCAAAAGATCTCTTCTCTTGATTTGTGAGGTGAATGATGTAGTCTTCAGGAAGTACCTCTCGTCCTGGTGAATAATTTTTGGAGGCCCAGTGGCGAACTCCTCTCTCTCTCTCTATCTCTCTCTCTCTCTCTCTCTCTCCCCCCTCTAAATGAGGTTGCCTGAACCCTCATCAGATGTAGATTTGTACTGGAGTATGGCTTCTGGCAGATGCAGTAATCTTTGGGCTCTTGCCTGGAATGAGGACAGAGAGTGGTTTGTGAGCAGGCGTGCCAACTCTATGGGGCTGAGGCCTCTACAACCCCACCCCCCATGTCCATCAGGATAGGGCTCAGCCCCCCAATCCTGAGGGGGCAGAGGGGGCCTGGCAGGATGTCGCCCCAAGCCAATCATCATGGCCTAGTGCATAAATGTCACATCATGGGGAGGCCTAATTGACCTCTCCCGATGCAACAGTCAACACGCGCATGCATGATGCATGTCACATCACACACAAAGTTGGGCGCAACTTGGCACGTGTGTGTGTGTGTGTGTGTGTGTGTGTGTGTAAGAAGCTAGGCTACTGTACAATAGTAACACTGACATTTGTTTCCTCATCCACCCATGCCAGCCTGCTCTGGCATCCTGCTTTTCATGCACTAACACTTATATGAAGAGAGCTGGAGGTGGGTGAAGATAAGTGTCACTAGCTTCACCTAAAATATTCTTTTGCTGGGGAGTACAAGATGATAATAATAATAATAATAATAATAATAATAATAATAATAATAATTTATTTGTACCCCGCCCATCTGGCTGGGTCTCCCCAGCCACTCTGGGCGCCTGCCATAAAAACCAAAAATACACTAAAATATCACAGATTAAAAACTTCCCTGAAGATGTGGTTTTAAGTGTCTCTCTTAGCAATTTAACATGGGGGTACGTGTACAACTGCACTGCCAGGATCACTTAAAATCAAAACTTTCTAACACACCAAAAGTTAAAATCAAAATCCCCATCCTAACCGACTGGAGGGGCCAAGCCGTTAATCAAAAATTTTGTTCGCCATGCAAAGTGAATTAGCATCACTGGCATTCTCCAGCCTTTGCCCACTAAGATGGGAGCTGATGTTTGGATGTGAGATCTATGCTCGACAATTTCACCAGACATTAGGTGGCTGAGGGAGGTCAAGCTTATTTGCTGAAAGCAAATAATGACAAGCAGGAAAGAGGCAATGATTGAAGATGTTTAGCTTCCCTTCGGCTCTCTTCTATGGTTCTGCATGGGAGCTAAGCTCCATCTGGGCTTTAGAATCGGAGTTGTGCTATTCACCCCCTCGCAAATAAATAGTGCTGTGAAAGTTCAAAAGCTCTCGCTTCTTTTACATGAGAAGTCATATCCTTTCTCGGTGAAGCTTGTATTTGTCTGTTATGTACCATACATTCCAAGGGTCCCTGTTTGTTTGAGACAGAATCTAATTTCTTGCAAATCACAGCCCCTGTTTTACCTGCGGAGGGAGAAGGACTTAAACATATTATCTGAGCATGTGTTGCTAGACTTGCCATTCTGTGGAGCCCCTCCTGGCAGTCCCTAGTAGTTAAATCTTTGAGGGGGTTGGTGGAGACATCTTGACTCCAGTGCACTGTGCACTTGAGTGTATGAACACAAAGGTGTCACAAATGGAACCTTCAACAAAATATTGCATGACAGAGTGCTCTCATACAGATTGCCAGCCATGTACCCCAATCAAAGCTACTCCTGAGGGTTGGGGAAGCCTTTAAAGCTGTATGGTACATGACATGGAGGACTGCAGTTGCTTGGGGGGTCAAGGAATTTGTGAAATAATGTGCCTTGTCCTTCCCCAGTGGAAGTACCGTATTTTTTGCTCTATAGGACACACTTTTCCCCCCTCCAAAAATTAAGGGAAAATGTGTGTGCGTCCTATGGAGCGAATGCAGGCTCCTTGGCTTCAACGATAGCAACGCGAAGCCTCTGAAGCACAGAGGGAGCACTCCCTCCGTGCTCTGAAGGCTTTGTGTGGCTTTCGCTGAAGCCTGGAGAGCGAGAGAGGTCGATGCACACCGACCCCTCTCGCTCTCCAGGCTTCAGGGATAGCCGCCTGAAGCCTTTGGAGTGCAGTGCGAGTTCCCGCTGTGCTCCGGAGGCTTCAGGTTCAGCAAAAGGAACCCGAAAGCCTCCGGAGTGCAGTAGGAACTCGCACTGCACTCCGAAGGCTTCAGGGATAGCTGCCGGAGGCTTCGGGTTCCTTTTGCTGAAGCCAGGAGAGCAAGACTCTCCTGGCTTCAGCAGAGAGGGAGAGCTGCGCAGCGCCCCTTCAGCGAAGCGGGAGGAGAAATGGAAGGGGCTCCGTTTCTCCTCCCGCTTCGCTGAACGGGCACTGAGCAGAGAGGGGGAGAATTTTTTCCCCTTGTTCTTCCCCTCTGAAACAAGGTGCGTCCTATGGTCGGGTGCGTCATATAGAGCTAAAAATGCGGTACTTTCATTTACACACCTACCATTGAATACAACCCAGTATCTGGCATCATCTCTAGGAAGTTTGGGCAGATCACCAGGAGAAAAAAACACCAATTTCCCAGCTGGCAAACAACTATTTAAGAGCACTTTAAAGACCAAGAACTAACTTAGTTGGTCTTTAAGGTGCTACTGGAAGGAATTTTTTTATTTTGTTTTGACTATGGCAGACCAACACGGCTACCTATCTGTAACTAATTAAGAGCATGTCCTCGATCTCCGTTTCTGAGGCAGGGAGGGTACTGTTAAATGATGGCCGCTAGCAGACCCCAGCAATCACAGTGGGAGAAAGAGAAGCTGTCCGTAAAACACCCGGCCCTCAACCATTTAGTCTTTTATAGGTCAAAACTAGCACTTCTCGTTATTCCTGAGAGGCAACAGAAATAGGAAGCCCCTGGTGTAATCTTTTCCCTGTGACCTGAATCGAGAGGTGGCCCACTGGATTTGGGAGAAAAAACACTCGCGCAAAAACGATGATCAGCATAAATAAAGCAGTGCCCTAAAAATAAATTGGGACAAGACTGTGGTACAACAAGTACTGGAAACAAATATATATTGAGTAAGGTCTAATTGGTCTTCTGAGCTCTGTTGCTTTGGTAGAAGCGTCTTCTAGCAGAGGAGGGGATTTTTGCCAATTTGTACAAGACTCTCCAAAACTAGTGTTCAGGGGAATGGGGGGAGTTGGCAAGAATTGCTCATCCATTAGCAAAATCTTTCACAGGACCAAAAGGCTTGTCTGGCTTAAGGGCAACAATTGGATACAGCCCATTGCATGTTCGCACCTGTAAAAAATATCTGACATGCATCCACACCATAGCATTTAAAGTGCTATGAGGCCACTTTAACAGCCATGGCTTTCCCCCAAAGAATTCTGGGAACTGTAGCTTTTAAGGGGGCTGAGAGTTGAAGGCCCCTTGCAGATCTTCAATTCTAAGCACCCTTAAGAGGGAACATGCTTGTTTTCTCCTGCTCTGGAGGGAAGGACTCAAACCAATGCCTTCAAGATACAAGAAAGGAGATTCCGCCTAAACATCGGAAAAAACTTTCTGATGGTAGGAGCTGTTCAACAGTGAAGCGGTCTCCCTCGGGAGGTGGTGGTCTCTCCTTCCTTGGAGGTTTTTAAGCAGAGATTGGATGGCCAGCTGTCCTGGATGCTTTAGCTGAGATTCCTGCATTGCGGGGGTTGGACTAGATGACCCTTGGGGTCCCTTCCAACTCGACAGTTCTATGATTCTAATAAAGAATTATTTGCTGGAAGTCATGACTCTTAAAGCAGCATAATAGCGTTTTAAGCATATGGCATGAACGTGACCAAATTGTACTAGGTGTGTTTCAGGGTAGGCAATTGTATTGGGGCCACACGCAGGAGTCCTTTCTGCAAAGCAGAAATAGTATGTCACATAAATGAGAGTTTAAACCAATCAAATCTTAGAAGGTGTGAGACCAGCCATTTTTGTAGTGAATTGCTATTGAATCGGGAGCCGTAGTGGCAACTTCAGATTAGCTGATCTCTCGATTTGGGTTTCGTGGGTGGTATAAATGAACTGGCGCATTATCCTTTTCTACAGTCTGCCTAAAAGATAGATTTGATGTCTGTGAGCAAAGACATGAAATTGCTATA
Source organism: Podarcis cretensis (assembly GCF_951804945.1). Taxonomy (NCBI): domain Eukaryota; kingdom Metazoa; phylum Chordata; class Lepidosauria; order Squamata; family Lacertidae; genus Podarcis; species Podarcis cretensis. Next base: position 126,350,420 of record NC_137170.1, read on the forward strand.
GGCTTGCGCTCTTATAGCCTGCCACCTTTTTGATTTATATGATAAGTGATCTCCGATGACCCTCCAAGGCACCGAACCGTTAGAGAGTTATGTTGCGCAGTGATAAGAAATCTTCAGAGATACCTAAATCTTCTCCCTACTCTTCTATTCTTCTTCTCCGTTTTTCTTAACCACTGAGAGTTCCATCAGTTCTGGAATAAAGTACATTTTAATATCCGATGCGGCAACAGTGTGAGCCATCATAATATTTGGAAAGATAAACAGGCGTAAATTGGCAGCAGCCTGATAAAGACGTTAAAATGGGCACATTTGCCAAAACACGTCTGATGGCTCTTTTCGTGTCTGCGTGTTTTACTATCGTTAAGTTTTCTGAAGGTTAAATGTCTCTGCAGTGTTAGTACAAAGTCAAGGTCCCTGACATTAATCCTTTGACCAGATAGGAAGCTAATAAGTGCATTTTACAACTCCAAGCCTCAACAGTGATACAGTAGCAGAAGCACACTCTCCAACATTTCTCTGATGAAAATAGGGACATTCTAATCTGTTGTTGTTGTTGTTGTTGTTGTTGTTGTTGTTGTTGTTGTTGTTTTGGGGATTGCATAACTCCATACCATAGCTGTAAACTTACAGATTTGAAAATAAGGGACCAGCAGCCTCGAAAATAAGGGACCAGCAGCCAAAATAAGGGATTTTCCTAGCACAGGTATGTTCAACTTCCTAGCCCCTCCGAGCCAAAGGCAGAAAGCCCAGCCAGCAGCCAAACGAAGCCTCAAGCGGTGGTTCCCACAGCACAGCAAACCGCCAAAGGGGATGCAGCAAGGAAAACCACCGTCACCTCTCCGCTGGGAAGCGCTGAGCAAAGGCGAGTCCCCAGGCAACTCAGCAGGGCACAAGGCATGCAAGCTCCACCCCCCCAGTCGTTCTTAGACTCTTTATTGGGTGAGCAACACAGTTGGAGCCTCCCTCCTCCCTGGCCGGCAGGGAGGGAGGGAGAGGAGCTGCTTCCTTTGAAACCCGGGAAACTACCAAGCTTGGTAGTGCAGCTTGATGATGTCATTTGCCAGGGTGCCTCTGGGAGCCAGAGGCAGAGAGATGAAGGTGGGGGGAACTTAAAAGGGCAGCACAGATCCTGCCTCTCTGGCTCTCATAACACAGCAGCCGGCTCTAAGCTTGGTGGCACAGAAAGTCATAGAAGGAGGGCATGGGCTTAAAAGGACTGTGGTGCAGATTGGACAGCGGTGGTGGATGAGTCTTGAGCAGCTAGCAAGATATGGGCAGGGGTTGGGGGAATGCGAAGGAGGGCTGGTGCCCATTCCTAGGGTCCTACCTGGTAATGTGCAAGGTAATGAAGGGGCAGATTTAGCGACTCTGAGTATATATTCCAATGGGACTAAATCTCAAGGGATTGTGCATTACATTATAACCCAAGTTTCTGAGCTGTTTTTTCATCCAATCTTCGAAAACCATTTCCAGTGTGGTAGGAAAAGGGAAATAACAACCAAAGGAGAACCAGTTTTAGAATCAAATGCACAGCCTGGCCCAATGTAAGGTTTTTCTCATTCAAATGTCAGACATGGGGAATAAAAAACAGAAAACAAAACTTGATTTAAGTGTGAAAACCATCAAAGGTCTCCCGATTTGTTGCATCGGGAAACCACGTAACTGTTTACAGCGATGCTCTTTGAAAGTCCCTCTGTAAGGAAGCCATTTCCCTTTTAAAATAAAATTAAAGTAAGAGTGGAGATGTGAGAGTTTCCAGCACACACTGCTCTGCTCTTTTCTCTTGTGCATTTTATGAGAAGGAGCTCTTGGCAAATTTAGATCAACATGTTTATTTGGAGGGGCGGGCTGGCAGCTATTAAATTCTGTCACTAATTGGCACTGTTTACACTAAATGTAAATGTGAAAAGTTGGCATCACCTAGGATTGTTACTTCATGCAAGACACTGTAGTGTTGACTTTACGGCTTTGTTTTGTTTTGTTTTGTTTTTGCCCTACATTTAACAGCATCTGCATGTAGGAGGAATGGTAGACTCGTAAGACTCATCAAAATGTGTGCATGGAATGCTTCTTTCAAAGTGGGGCAGAATCCAGGAAGGGCAGCTTAAGGAGGAAAGCCACCAGCCTGGCTGATTCTGGAATTGTTTACTTGCAAATTGTACTTCCTGCATTGCTGGACCCTTGGGATCCCATCCAAGTCTACGATTCTATGAAATTTTGCATTTTCCAAAGGTCACTCACTTGGATGCTGGATAGAGAGAGGACTGATAATCACACATCAGTGACCCTATTCTGGGACCCTTAAATTGTATCTGTGGAGCAGGCAGCTACCCTCTCTGTTCCTAAACTTCCCGTGTTAGCTCAATATTGAAAGGTCTGAAAGCAGGAAGGAGGGAGAATATTATAAATGTCTTTGTTACAATGCTCAGTGACAGTGGCGTAGCGTGGGTTGTCAGCACCCGGGGCAAGGCAAGTAATTTGCACCCCCTAACCCATGGATTTGCACCCCCTAACCCATGGATTTGCGCCCCCCAGATGTTGCGCCCGGTGCGGCCGGCCCCCCCTGCACCCCCCACGCTACGCCACTGCTCAGTGACGGACCTTGGGATCTCAAATTTAAGCAGTGTATTGTGTGGAGCCATAATTCAGCTCCCCTTCCACAGTTCTTGAGCTCTATTCTCCATGCTCGTTGTAAGTGAATTAGTCACGCCCCCACCCCAAATCTGCCCCTGCAATCCTCCCCATGATCAGAAACCCAGGGGTAGTGCTCCCCAGTCATACCTAGTGATGACAGTGATCATGACAAAGGTAAGGGATTGTAGGGCAATTGTAACTACTGTATTTTTCCATGTATAAGACAATGCTTTTTGCTTTAAAAAAAAGGCAAAAATTGGGTGTCTTCTTATACACGGATAGTGAATGCATGGGGGGGGCGTGCGATTAATGGCAGCAGCAAGCAGGAGATTGGCAGCAGCAATTGGGCTGGTGATTGGTGGCTGCGGCAAAGCCTGCTGGCGATTGGCTGTGGCTGCAGCAATTGGGCAGGTGATTGACGGCTGTGGCAAGTGGGCAGATGGGCTGTTGGTGGCAGCGAGTGGGCAGACAATTGGTGGCTGGAGCGTGGTGTGCGATTGGCAGTGGCTGTGGCAAGCGATTGGCAGAAGTGACCTTTCCCATCGCCCCAAAAAGTTAAACAACTTAATTTCTTAATTTGGAGTTTAAAAAGGGGGTTGTCTTATACATGGGGGCATCTTATACACACAAAAATATGGTAATCAAGGTTTTCTTCAGCTGGAACTCACCAGAACTTAGTTCTGGCCCCTCTCAGGTAGGTGCTATTGCCATTCTAAGAGGATGAGGGAGATCTTCGTAGCACCGCTTTTTCTAGAAAAATAGCACTTTTTATAAGATTAAGATAAGATTTGGACCTTCCAGTTCAATGTGGATATATTGGGGTGGATGAGGCAGAGCTGACATGTGTGGTCCTGTAGCCCCTCCACAGACAAGAGTCACCCTATTCAGATGCTCTTAAATTCTATCTATATCTATATCTATATCTATATCTATATCTATATCTATATCTATATCTATCATCTATCATCTATCATCTATCATCTATATCTATATATCTATCATCTCTACCTTGGGGGAGGGAATATTGCTACAAGATCAGCTTGTACAATGGGGGAGTGAGTCTTATTTATTTGAAGATTAATAGCCCACTTTTGTTCACTTCATGCAAGCTCTCAATGCTGCTACGATATTAAAACATCCAAGCAAATAATTAAAAACCAAATCAGCTGTGTTATCACAGCAGCAGAAATAACCGAATGAGCCCAACTGTATGCTATTACACTTTGAGATCAGGAGCTGGTCTATAAAGTCTTGACAGCCCCATCTAAATGGACCCAGAATCTCAAGCAATGAGTTCCATACAGGTGGGGCTGTGATGGAGGGAGGGAGAGACCTCTAATTATTTCCAAATAAATCTGGCTTCTGAAAGAGACAATACCCACAGCAGAAACAGGCTGCAAGGCCACAGTGATCTGAGAGATCAAGCTGCAGTAGCACACTTCCGTTGCTGCCAGTGGAGTGTTGCGGAAATGCAGCAATGTTAGATTTCCATTGGACTTCCCTACAGGAATTGGGATCAGTTGTGTCTCATAGGAAACATAGAAAGATGCCTTGTATTAAGTCACACTTTAGACCCATCCAGCTCAGTATTCTCTACACTGATTTGTAGTGATTCTTCATGGTTTCAGGCTGGTTTCTCTCCCAGGCCTACCGGGAGATAGCAGGGCTTGAATCTGGGATCCTCTACACACAAACTCTTACCACTGAGCTCTAGTCCCATCCTCTCCCCCTACAAGAAGAAAGTAACCCATATTTGTTGTTGTTTAGTCGTTTAGTCGTGTCCGACTCTTCGTGACCCCCTGGACCAAAGCATGCCAGGCACTCCTGTCTTCCACTGCCTCCCGCAGTTTGGTCAAACTCATGCTGGTAGCTTCGAGAACACTGTCCAACCATCTCGTCCTCTGTCGTCCCTTTCTCCTTGTGCCCTCCATCTTTCCCAACATCAGGGTCTTTTCCAGGGAGTCTTCTCTTCTCATGAGGTGGCCAGAGTACTGGAGCCTCAGCTTCACGATCTGTCCAACCCATATACATGCTTCAAAAATGCAAATTCAATCACACATCTGAACAGGAGACAGGTCTCCTATTAACTTGATTGTCTATGTATGGGAAGTTGGTATGAAGGCAATAGACCGTCCAAGTGTCCCTAATTTCCACGGATAGCCCCAGATTTACAGAAGGTGTCCCAGTTTCTGATTTGATCCCAGAATGTCCCACTTTTCCTTAGGACATTCCTATTTTCATCGGAGAAAGGTTGGAGGGTATGGAGTTATGTGACCTCCGAGCCAAGGAGATAAGTAACTATACCGCCTTCAGAAGACATCTGAAAGCAACCCCGTATAGGGGAAGGTTTTTTTAAAAAAAAATGTTAAATGTTTTACAGTGGTACCTCTGGCTGCGAACGGGTTCCATTCCAGAGCCCCGTTCGCAACATGAGCAGAATGCAACCCACGTCTGCGCATGCATGGGTCGTGATTCACCGCTTCTGCACATGCGTGTGACGTCATTTTGAGCGTCTGTGCATGCGCAAGTGGTGAAACCCAGAAGTAACCCGTTCCGTTACTTCCGGGTCGCCGCGGGATGCAACCTGAAAAGATTTAACCCAAAGAGTCTTTAACCCAAGGTATGACTGCATTATGTTTTTATGTTATTATGTTGGAAGCCGCCCAGAGTTGCTGGGGCAACTCAGTCAGATGTGTGAGCTATAAATAGTAAAATTATTATTATCATCATCATGGAATGGGATGTCCCTCTTTTCGTTGGAGAAATGTTGGAGTCAACCAGCCATGCCCAGGGCTCCCCACACCTCTCTCAAAGCCAATTAAAACTAATAAATGAATAGAAAGAGAACGTACCCACAAGATGCTAACACAAAAACCTCGCACATACTCTTTGTAAAAGAATGAAAATTTACTAACCCCCTCTCTTCCTCTCCCCCTTCTCACCAACCTTATACTGATTACAACATTAATGTCTCACATGGAATATAACCAGTGCTTTTTTCTGGGGATATGCAGGGGTATCCATGCCCCTAAACATTTTGTGAATCTCTGTACTTTTGTCCATTTACTGTATTTATTTTTCCCAATTTGAACTATAAAATGGTGATTTTCTTGAGTTTAAATAAGAGTACCCCTAAACAATTTTTTTTAGAAAAAAGCACTGAATAGAACTGACCTATAGAAAGGACTTTATGATCTGAAAACAGAGACATTGCATGTACTTTTGCAGCCCAATAATCTTTAATAAGAACAATTTTCAAAGAGCAAAGTGTCTTGGAAGAGGGAAAATAATGTGCATGCGTTGTCTGTCACTCAAGGTAAGGGATTCGCTTACGAAAACTGAATTGTTGTTGGCTCCCTCTGACTCAATCACACACTGTTCCAATAACATTTGAATGACAGCTTCCTGCGGGACTTGTCAAGTCATGTGGGAGGGCTCCTACGACAGAAGCAGAACCATGTAATCAGAGGGGAATGGCAAGCAGGCCTGCAGCCTATGAAGCAGCCCCCAGCAATCCAGCAGGCAAGAAAAGGTTGCTTGCGGCATAAAATCAGGGCTCTTGCATATTATCCCCTTGCTTTTGCATTGCACAGACCCCCATGCGTTGCTTGCATCTTCGAAAGTCTTGAAGTTATAATACTCACTTATATCACTGCCATCCATGCTGAGGCCTTGATTGAAAGCTTGTCGGTATCAAGGAGAATGTTTCAGGAGCTCCCATCGACGGCTTTTGATCAGGGCTCAAGTTGGCACTGGAAATTGTGGTTAATTTCCTTTTGTGTAAGCTTGCGTGGGATATAGGTAATTTTCCCTTTGCTGAACGAGAAGCCTGCGCGCAGCCAGTAGAACCAAGCTATGTCACACGGGGCATTTGTGGCCGGTACAGCTGAGGAGCGTTTTTCTTTTCATCTTTCCTGTAATGTTATTTTGAGCCTTTGCCAGAGATCTGAAAGGATAGTTGCTCCTGCAACGACCCCTCGTTTCACACCCATTCATTTTTCTCACTTTGCGGCTTTCAACCTAGCTAATGCTCTCGCGGAGAGGGGGCTACGAAAAGACTTATCGATTGAGAGCCAAGTCACTTTCGGCATTTGAGCTTCTCTCCTGCTCGTGTGCTGGCCGAGATGGGTTTTTTAAAAAAATAAATCACTTTCTAAGAAGGTGCTTGGGGGTATTCACTCTTGTGCATTTTGCAGATACCACTGGCCTCTCTCCCCATGTATCTCTTAGCAGCCTTTCACTCTCCTGTCCTTTTGACCCACTTCCTTCTGCTAATGTGAAAGCCCACAGTGGGATATCTCTGCGCGAAGCTCAACTCACCCCGTGTTTTTGTCTCGCTGTGTTAGTTGCCAACATCCGGCTGCCCTCGACACTTCTCCCTCTCTCTCGCAATTTTTAGCACAGCTTTCTTCAGCCAGATGTGTACTGGGGGAGAAGGGGCTGGCATTGCAGAAACATCTTTCACTTAGTTTCTGCTTACCTGAGAGCACTCAGATTTCAGTCCAAGCTGAAGTGGTTATTTAGCCACTTGCTCAAGAGATTGTCCCTCTCTTCCCCAAACAGATAGGTCTCCACAATTATATTTTGTTATCTGATTTGTTGATACCCCACCCTGCAAAGAAATTGCCTTTACCTGGCAGAAACGGGAATGCAACCATAGAACTAAAGTAAGAAATTATCGGCGAATTTTGTGATATGCCATGTCAAATGTAGCTCACCAGCTATGTACCAGGAGTTAGGTGAATCTGTTAATTAAAGTGCCTCTCAATTTGACATTCTCTGCCATCTTCAGTTTGTTTTTCCACATTTCTACGTAATTTCATGATTTTTTAAAAAGTGTCTTCATGAAAATTCATCAGTGTTTTAGTCTAATTTCTCCTAATTTCTCCTTCACATTTTTGCAAAGACATTTATCCTATTAGGATGCATTTCTACTATGCCATTTCCCCTAATATATGTGATTTTAAAATATGTTACAGTGGTACCTTGGATTAAGTACTTAATTTGTTCCGGAGGTCCGTACTTAATCTGAAACTGTTCTTAACCTGAAGCACCACTTTAGCTAATGGGGCCTCCTGCTGCTGCTGTGCCGCCGGAGCACGATTTCTGTTCTCATCCTGAAGCAAAGTTCTTAACCCGAGGTACTATTTCTGGGTTAGCAGAGTCTGTAAGCTGAAGCGTATGTAACCTGAAACATATGTAACCTGAGGTAACACTGTACTTGGCTGGATAATTGTGTGTCCAGGTGTAACAGCGCAAAGGCTGTCCGGGACAGCCCCATGAAAGAATAAGACATTTGACATCAGTAATTGGGTTGACATAGGCCACAACTTTATTGATCACAGATGTAAGCAGACTTTGGTGAAAGCATTGGGTTAGAATTCTTGTCTCTGTCTCCTGGCTCACTAAGCCCTGTTACCTCTTTAGCTTCCAAAACCTCCTCTTCCCAATCTTCTTCCTCTTCCTCTTCTTCCCGTTCAACATTCCCTGGGCTCTGAGTCTTCTTCCCTTTGTGGTTCTCCAGCTGGTTCCCCCCCCCCCCGTTCCTCTGCGTCCAACCAATCCCAGGCAGACCAAAGTAGGCAAAGCAACATATTCACATGTTAAGGTAAAGGTAAAGGGACCCCTGACCATTAGGTCCAGTCGTGACCGAATCTGGGGTTGCGGCACTCCTCTTGCTTTATTGGCTGAGGGAGCCAGCGTACAGCTTCCGGGTCCTGTGGCCAGCATGACTAAGCCGCTTCTGGCAAACCAGAGCAGCGCACGGAAATGGCATTTACCTTTCTGCCGGAGTGGTACCTATTTATCTACTTGCCCTTTGACGTGCTTTCGAACTGCTAGGTTGGCAGGAGCAGGGACCGAGTAACGGGAGCTCACCCCGTCACGGGGATTCGAACCACCAACCTTCTGATCGGCAAGTCCTAGGCTCTGTGGTTTAGACCACAGCACCACCCGCGTCCCTTTCATTCACATGTTACCTGTGTACAATAGGCTAGTTTCTACACATGCTCACATCCTCCTCTCTAGCCTCCATCCTAGAAACCAGGAGGCATTATCAGACTTCAAGCATACCTTCCAGCCAAGCCCACTGGAGGAGAGTGAAAAGCAGGCCAAGTGAGGGAGTATGGTCTAGGGAGAGTCCTGGGGTCCAAAGAGAGAGAGGTCTGGGTGCCCATATCTTTGTGCCCATGTGTGTGTGTGTGTGTGTGTGTGTGTGATTTCTTGCTGCTGGTTTTAGTTTTATTCATTTCCTGTTTTAACCACCGGGCCATTGTTGCTGTTACGTTTTGCCTTTTTATTTGTAAGCCGCTTTGTGCAACTCCCTTGTGGAGGGGGTAAAAGCAGGATTTAAATATTTTTGATAAATAGGTAAATGATTGCATGCCGGTAGAGTCCATATTTTGCCTACAGAATCTTGCAGGCTTCCAGTTGGCCAATGTGAAAACAGGATGTTAGACGAGGGGGATCTTTGGCCGGAGCCAGCAGGCATTTTGCTAACATCTTGAAAATAATCACAGATAGGGTTTTCTGAATGCTGCGCGAAATGCTTCCCAATGCTTATATATATATATATATATATATATATATATATATATATATATATATATTCTCTGAAGACTCATGGAAGGTTTCTTGGAGGCATGTGCAAAATGGTGCAAAACCTAAAGGCCAGGGAGGGAGACGACAGCCCTCGGGTCACCTTAGAAAATGAACATCTTACACTCTGAAAGCTTAAATAGCAGCAGGAAATAAGGAGAAAATAACTCTTTCTAGGTTGTCTGGTTTTATCAGGGCACTCATCTGCACAGTGGGGTGGGAAGAGAATTCACTTTAAACAAATTTTATCGCCAGGTAACACCGCTGTTGAGACCAATGGGAGAAAAAATAAATAAAAGAAAGGCAACTGCTGTTTTAATTTAATGCCAGGGAATAATGCCTGGGTAGTTCAGTTCTCCCAGCCCAGTTACTCTCCTTGTTCACCAATGGCAATTGCAATGAAAGCACTACCAGCTCATTTCTAATAAAAAATGAAGGGAGGATGCTCTGCTTATGCGTTGAACTTGCTGTCTGCGAAAGGTTCACTTACTATTCACAATGTAAACCATCCCTGGATGCTGAGTGTTTGGAATACAGATTTAAAACGCTGCTCTTCCTCTTGAAAACATATGTTGTCTGTGGGAAAAGCATACCTGCTAACACTGGAACATTATAAAAGGATACACTGAAGCTGCGGGCATTTAGCTGGGGGAAGAGAGACCAAAGACAATCCTGTTAAATTAAATATAAATACATGGAAAGTGTTGTTTTTTTCCAGAGGGACTTAAAAGCAGAGAGAGAAATTTTGCTAAAAATGAAGGAGCTTGTTTTTCAGAACTTGGACAATCTGGCAGGTTTACAAAGGCTTAATTATTGAGCGATGTGATGCCTGGCACTTCTCATGGAGCTTTTGAAAAAAAAAAGTTTTATGGATAGTTGTTAAATTTATTTTGCAACCTGAAGGTGAAGGGCAGTTATCCTAGCATATAAGCTGTTTCCAGTCATAGTGAGCAGTGGCTGTACAGAGCAGCCTTTCAGTGTGTGTGTGTGTGTGTGTGTGTGTGTGTGTACGTGTTCTTTATTAAAAATAAAATGTACATAATTACAAGTGTACCGAGGAAGATAAGACACCGAGAGAGAGAGAGAGAGAGAGAGAGAGAAAGAAAGAAAGAAAGAAAGAAAGAAAGAAAGAAAGAAAGAAAGAAAGAAGAGTTTGGATTTGATATCCCGCCTTTCACTCCCTTTAAGGAGTCTCAAAGCGGCTAACATTGTCCTTTCCCTTCCTCCCCCACAACAAACACTCTGTGAGGTGAGTGGGGCTGAGAGACTTCAGAGAAGTGTGACTGGCCCAAGGTCACCCAGCAGCCGTATGTGGAAGAGCGGAGACGTAAACTCGGTTCCCCAGATTACAAGTCTAGCGCTCTTAACCACTACACCACAGAAAGAAAGAAAGACACATATCCAGGTAGAAAACAAAACAGAACAAAACAAAAAGAAATTTGATACATTACGAAAAACAGGGGGGGGAAATGTAATTGTAGCTATTGTTATTTCTAGTCGTAGTGGGCACTGGCTGGGCAGAGCAAATGTTGTCATTTGGCTGAGCTGTGTCAGGTGCTTTTCAAACATCAGCACAGTGAACAACCATTGGAGGACCCCGTGCCAGATCTGTGCCCTGAGAAATACCAATTGGGCTCACCAGCCTACAGGAAAGAGAGAAGTGCAGAACATGGTTTGGCAATGTGAATCATGGGTGCGGATTGAAGAACGGGGGAAATGGATTCAGTTCACAGTTAAAGGTGAATCTTCGTAATCTACATGAACGTGAACTGAAACACAGCTAGCTTCCAATTTCGCACGTCTCAGAATTTTGCAGTGCAGTGCTCCAGCCCAGCAGTGGGCATATTCTATGCATCTACTAGGGCATAGTGTGCGTAGAAATACACATACCCATGAAAATACAGTGGTGCCTCGCAAGATGAAATTAATTCGTTCTGCGAGTTTTTTCGTCTTGCGGTTTTTTCGTCTTGCGAAGCACAGACGTTGGAAAAGCTTCAGAAATCACCAAAGTCTTCAAAAACCTCAAAAAAGGCTACCACACCGCGTGCTATGAGTTGCTCCTCGAAGTGAATGCATGGTTTTAAGAAAAAGGAAACAAACTTGCAAGACAAAGGAAACAAACTTACAAGACGTTTTCGTCTTGCGAAGCAAGCCCATAGGGAAATCCGTCTTGCGAAGCAACTCAAAAAACGAAAAACTCTTTCGTTTTGCGAGTTTTTCGTCTTACGAGGCATTCGTCTTGCGAGGTACCACTGTAATGCACAAATGTTCATTATCTTAGAAGAATTGTGCTGCAAAATGTGTGTATTAGGCAAAAATTGCATATGCAATCCTTTTCAAAATCCACCAGCATTTTAGAGTTAATTTGTTCTAATATACACACAGTCTCTTTTTATAGCGTCTCGCATCCATCTTTGTATATACGCCTCTTGACGTTCTCTCCATTGCTTTCTGTTGCTTCTTTACATAACAGTTACTGAATTTAGGATTAGAAAAATGAAAAATGGAGAGAAACCAAGATTAGCAGATACATTTGTTCTTAATTATAGGCAATTCATTGGGGGGGGGAGAGGTTGCCCTACACCTCACTCACTCCTTAAAGCGCCCATCTCATAAAGGTAATGGCTGCTATATTCTTTCAGCGATCTCTGCTATGGTGAACACCAACTGCCTGCCTTGCCTCGGAGGCATCTTGTAAAGATGTTAAAGTTTTGCAACTGCTACACCTACTTGAGAAGCGGGTCGGGACCTGGGAGTTTGCATGCAGGAGAATAAACCTCCTCTTCCCTCCTCTCCCATTTCTAACTGAGCTGCTCCATCGGTCACATGGAATTCAAAGAAGATGGGAAGCTGATCACATCTCAAGCCATCTCTGATCTGACAATTTCGCCCTAAGGGAAACTTTCATTGTAATGGGCTGCATATGTGGGCACGAATATTTTCTTTCTCGTGAGTGAAGCCAATTAATTTTCTTTTTTAAGTTCCAAAGCTCCTCCATGGAGCCGCTTTGGGGACTGAGTGCAGCTCCTTGTTGAGTCATACCAAACAAGAACCCATAGCGTGTGTTAAACTCCGCTGACAAAAACTGCCCTGTAGTTTTCAGTGTGAACCAGTCCTTAGACTGTTGTTTTAGGAACACGGGAAGTTGCTTTATACTGATCAGACCATTGGTCTGACTAGCTCAGTATTTCCCTCGCTGACAGACAGAAGATCTCCAGAATATCAACCCTACTTGGAGCTGTCAAGTGTTGAACCTGGGACTTTTTACATTGGACAGCACTGAACTCTCCCTTCCTCTGCCAATCATTACACACTTTGGCTGAAGCTACACACAGGGTGATTGTTTCATCCTTATGCGATGGTCACCTCCAGGCTTGACTACTGTAATTCGCTTTACGCGGGGCTGCCCTTGAAGCTGTCCCAGAAACGCCAGCGGGTGCAGAATGCTGCAGCGAGGCTCCTCACAGGGTCTCTGCCATGGGAGCATATTCACCCAGTGCTTTTCCAGCTGCACTGGCTCCCGGTGGAGTACAGGGTCAGATTTAAGGTGCTGCTTTTGACCTTTAAAGCCCTTCACGGCCTAGGACCCTCATACCTACAGGACCGCCTCTCCCAGTATGCCCCACGGAGAGCCTCAAGGTCTATAGATAGCAACACCCTAGTGGTCCCAGGCCCTAAGGAAGTTAGATTAGCTTCAACCAGAGCCAGGGCCTTTTCAACTCTGACTCCAGCCTGGTGGAACGCTCTGCCTCATGAGACCAGGGCCCTGCAGGATCTGATTTCTTTCCGCAGGGCCTGTAAGACAGAGTTGTTCCGCCTGACCTTTGGCTTGGAGCCAATTTGATTCCCTCCCCCTCTTTTTTTTCTCTTTTTTCTTTTTCTTTTCCTTTCTCCTCCTACGATGAGGCTACATTTTAATATTTTAAAGTTTCAATATTTTAATGTTGTATTTTAATTTTGTTTTTAAGTTGTATTCATTCAACTTGCTTTTATTATTGCTTGTTAGCCACCCTGAGCCTGGTCTTGGCTGGGGAGTGCGTGGTATAAATTATTATTATTATTATTATTATTATTATTATTATTATTATGAAAAACAGCCATTTTTAAGCAGAGTACTAGCAGAGGGTGGCAGGTGCTAATTCACCCTTTCCTTTCTGCCTCTTTTCCATTCAAAATAGCTCTCTCTCCCAGCTGTCTTTCTTCCCATTTCTTCATTCCTAAAGATGGGGTAGCGGCTGGGAGAGGGGCAATTTTGAACAGAAGACAGCCAAAGCAAAAGGGCTTTAAGCAACAGTGCCCAACATCTGCCACTACAGCAGCAACCAAGGCTGACTGTGGTTTTTTAAAAAAACATAAGTTGGGGAAAATGCACAAATTCACCCTTTGCTGCCTAAGTTCACCGCTAACCATCTCATTGCAATATTGCTTTCCTTGCCTCACGAAACCTCCCAAATTGGTACAACAATCACATTGGTGTTCTGAACAAGTGCATGGTGGGAAGAGAGCAGGCGCCACTACCACCCACCCAGCACACATGGCAGCGCATGTCTACAACATGCCTACACATATATGTGATTGGGAACAGTGCGCCATCGGAAACTTTGCAAAGACATGATTCCTGAGAATGGTGAGAAGTGCCTGCATTTATGTGACCAACCGGTCATCGACACATTGCAGATGTGTCCTAGAACATGTGCAGCAAGAGACACATCCTATTAGGTTGCATCTGCACCATACTATAATAATAATAATAATAATTTATTATTTGTACCCCGCCCATCTGGCTGGGTTTCCCCAGCCACTCTGGGCGACTTCCAACAAAGATGAAAAATTCACTAAAATGTCACATATTAAAAACTTCCCTGAACAGGGCTGCCTTCAGATGTCTTCTGAATGTCAGGTAGTTGTTTATCGCTTTGACATCTGATGGGAGGGCATTCCACAGGGTGGGCGCCACTACCGAGAAGGCCCTCTGCCTGGTTCCCTGTAAATTGGCCTCTCGCAGTGAGGGAACCGCCAGAAGGCCCTCGGAGCTGGACCTCAGTGTCTGGGCAGAACGATGGGGGAGGAGACGCTCCTTCAGATATACTGGACCGAGGCCGTTTAGGGCTTTAAAGGTCAGCACCAACACTTTGAATTGTGCTCGGAAACGTACATTTAAGGCACTCTTGCACCACAGTTGTGGCTCCCCCTTCCCATGAAAGGAAGAACCCTAGGAACTGTAGATTATTAAGGGTTCTGCCCCTCATAGAGCTAAAATTCCCTGCAACCTTAAACCAACTACAGCTCCCATGATTCTTTGGGGTAATTCATGACTGTAAAAGTGGTACAGTGGTACCTCGGGTTAAGTACTTAATTCATTCCGGAGGTCCATTCTTAACCTGAAACTGTTCTTAACCTGAAGCACTACTTTAGCTAATGGGGCCTCCCGCTGCTGCCACACCACCACCGCACGATTTGTGTTCTCATCCTGGAGCAAAGTTCTTTTTTAAAAAAAAAAAAATATTTATTAAAGTTTTAAATGTTACAAAAAGAGAAAAAGATAATTCCAAGTCAAACAAAAACTTAACAACACATCACAATAAAGAAAGAAGAGAATAGAAAAAAAAGAAATTTTATAAAAAAACAGAAAAACAGAAAAATAGAAACAATTAAAAAACACAACGAACCTTCCCATAACTTATCTTTCATTTACTTGTTTCCTTGACCTCCTCGCACCTCCCTTTTTTTTGTATTCTATTTCGGTTAGCTATTTCAGCAAATCCTTTCCATCTTTCCCAATTTTTATCTTATAATTTATCTTAATATAATGTAACTTTACCTTTCCTCCTTTCATCCATTAACAGTCTATTTTTACTTAATCCTTTACAATATTTCCGCTAAAGCCACATAACTTCATTCCAGCCTCCTTCTAACATTCCTTAATTTTACAATGTTTCTGTAAATAAACTTTAAATTTCTTCCAATCTTCTTCCACCGACTCTTCTCCCTGGTCTGGAGCAAAGTTCTTAACCTGAGGTACTATTTCTGGGTTAGCGGAGTCTGTAACCTGAAGCGTATGTAACCTGAAGTGTATGTAACCCAAGGTACCACTGTATAAGAGTGCTTTAAACTCTTATGTGAGTGAGTGGTTTGAGTGTGACCCTAGTGTTCAATACAGAGCCCCAAGCTGCAGAAGGGTTGTAGCTGAGTGGAAGAGCACCTGCCTTGCATGCCGAAGAGTCCAGGTTCAATCCCCGCCATCTCCAGGCAAGGGTGGGGATGCTTTCAGTACCTTGGAGAGCTCCTACCAATCAGTTGTGGACAACACTAAACTACATGAACCAACAGCTTGATTCAGTGTATGTTAATTTTCTATGCTCTTTCTGCGTTCCTAATCTAAACGTTTGAGAGGCGACATAGTCATTCGCACATATAAACTATACACAAGTAGATGGGATGTTTTCTTTATTATTGCTGATTTTGTGACAGATTTTGGACTGGGAAACTGACGCGTTTCTTCTTGATTTCTTCTTTCACAGGCAGTGAAGGTTCTGGAGAAACCATTCAAAAGGAAACATCCACCTGCGACATTTGCCAATTCGGGGCAGAGTGCGATGAAGATGCAGAGGATGTTTGGTATGGTAACATGCATTCATTATCGATTTATTTGTCTTGAAAAGCTTGATTTCCCCTCATAATTCTTTTTCTTCCAAATTCCTCTCCTTGAAATGTAGCTAAGGTTGTACTGTTTCAGTTGTGGTGAAAAACTCAAATGTGTTTCTTGAGTATAACAGACACCAAAAAGTTCTTCTGTTTTTAAAAAAAGAGAATGCAGAGATAGAAACAAATTTCTCCCACTCACACCTGAAATCTGATTATTTATCATTCATTTACACTGTTTTAATGGGATGAGGCTGCAAGCTTCAAACAGCGCTGAGGCTGGAGTTGGACACCGATTGTTAAAGAGAGTTGAAGGTGGTACGATAAAAGTCATAATTTCACATTTCCTTTTCACCTTTTCAGCCTCCAGTCAAACAGGTTAAGCGGGTTTTGCATGCAGTCCGAGCTATTTAAAGCGGATTATCTTCTGTCTTTAGCCTTCCCTTATAAAAATGGCTAAGAGGGCATTTAGACATGGATAATATTACTTTAGTTTTCCAGATTATAATATTACCTTAGTTTTCCACGTTGTTCTGTTTCCTTTCACACTGCGGTAACTGTTGTGTTATGAAATGGCAGCTTTTTGATACTGGCATATCACACTAAATTTCTTTCACACCAGTGGGCATGGTGTGACACAGTAAGGAGCATCATTGGACAATGTTGCTACTCCCTCACCCTTTCCACACATCTGTGTTTCTGTTCCCCTATGGAAACAGCTTAAAGTTAAATAATTATCTAGGGGATAAGGGTTCATCAAGAAAGACCTGGTTATGTTTAGAATGATACCGCATAGGGAAATGTTCCCTGATACCAAGATGAGGGATTCTATGGAATGCAGATAGAGAGAATTGATAAGAATAATGATCGGTTGTGACCTTGACGGAAGCGTACAGTAGATCGGCCTTCTTGTGTTTTGGCTCATCTTCCTCTTTTTTTTCTTTTTTTCTCCCCCCCCCCCTTTTTTCCTTTTCTCTCTCTTTTTTTCTTCTTTTCCTCCTTCTCCCCCTTTTCTTTTTTCTCCCCCCCCCCCATAATGGCTTATGTTCTATGCCATGTACTTAGATTTTTTTGTATTTTTTTTTTAGCTTTCTTCACCATCATTATTATTAAGGAATTTTCTTCTGTAATTTTGATTGTCTATATTTATTTCTCTTTGTTTAAAGCAAAAGAAAAGTATTTTAAAAAAAGAAAAGAAAAAGAAAACAGCTAGAAAGAACTGTGTGCCAGTATACTGCCCCAAATGTTGTCCCGTCATTCCCGCAATTTCGGGTTTGCTGTGGGGTGGGGAGAGATGCAAACAGATTTTCTCTGCAATTGGTTAACATGGAAATGAGGGGGCAGGGGGCGGGAAGAGAGCGAGAGAAAGTGGTGCAGTAGTGGTGGGCATCAAAAGCTGGCATCAGCCCTGCTCCCATAGTGACAATCGCTGTGAGACTACAGGAATGAATGCCCCAGACTCATCCCTCTACCACAGTGTTTCTCAACCTGTGGGTCTCCAGATATTGTTGGACTACAACTCCCATCATTCCTAGGAAGCATGACCAGTGGTCAGGGATGATGGGAGTTGTAGTCCAACAACATCTGGGGACCCATGGGTTGAGAACCACCTTGAATGCTGGGGGAGGAAGGCAACCCAGATGTTCCCAGCAGATGTAGCTGGGCTGTTAATGATTTTTCGAAGAACAAATAACATTATTCTGATTGGGTACAGTCTGCTCCTTTCTGCAGCCTCCCCTTCCCCCACTCAAACCCTTCTCTGTGTCGGCTGCCAAATCCCGCTCGGCAAAATGAATACTCACTGCTGTTGTCGCTATTAATTATAATTGCCTTACTTTGATACATTTTGCTGCATTAGCCACTCGGAGTGCAGGACTCTTGACATTCACGTTTGCATGGTGGTGCAGACAGGAGCTTGTTTAGTTGCAGAAGAGAAGAAAGAGCACCCTATTATTATAGGAAAAAAGGAAGGAGGGTTGTGTGGGTCAACCAGACCTTCTGTAGTTTGTACATTCTACTCTGGTTGTGGGATGATGTGATGAGATGGGCCTTTCCACAGTTCAGCCTCCATCCAGTCCAAAATGAGCCTTCTCCAAGAGTCTGTGCTGTACCCTTTTTGGTGCCTGCTGAAAACATTTTTGTTTAGACAGGCCTACCCAGATACAGGTGGCGCTGTGGTCTAAACCACTGAGCCTCTTAGGCTTGCCAGTCAGAAGGTTGGCGGTTCAAATCCCCATGACAGGGTGAGCTCCCATTGCTCTGTCCCAGCTCCTGCCAACCTAGCAGTTCGAAAGCACACCAGTGCAAGTAGATAAATAGATACCACTGCTGCAGGAAGGTAAACTGCGTTTCTGTGCACTCTGGCTTCCATCACGGTGTTCTGTTGTGCCAGAAGCGGTTTAGTCATGCTGGCCACATGACCCGGAAAGCTGTCTGCAGACAAATGCTAGCTCCCTCGGCCTAAAAGTGAGATGAGCGCCGCAACCCCATAGTCACCTTGAACTGGACTTAACCATCCAGGGCTCCTTTACCTTTTATCTACCCAGATATTTATAAAGTCAGTGTGAGTTTTAACCTGTTTTTAGTTTTCTGCTATCTTAACATTTTGAAAGTCTAAAATTATTGTTGATCATTCCTCTTATTTTTTTAATAAGTTTTTATTAAGATTTTAAAGATTGCAGAAAAAAGCAAGAAAAATAATAACAATCAAAGAAAAAACAGAAAAAACAATACATATAAAAAAGAAGAAAACATCATCAAAAAAAACAGAAAACAGAAAGAGAAAAACAAAAAAAAAACAAATCCAACATCACTTGTTTATATTCACTTATTTCCTTGACCTCATCACACCTCCCATTTTTGTATTCTAATTCAATTTGTTATTTCAGCAAATCCTTCCAACCCTATTTTTATCTTAATAATTTATCTTAATATACTATAATTTAACATTCTCTCTTTCACCAACTCATTTTTACTTAATCCTTTATATCATTTCCACTAAAACCACATAGTTTTCTTTTCCCAACATCTTTCTAACAGTCCTTAATTTTACAATATTTTTGAAGATAAACTTTAATTTTTTTCCAATCTTCTTCCACCGACTCTTCTCCTTGGTCCCGGATTCTGCCAGTCATCTCAGCCAGTTCCATGTACTCCATCACCTTCATCTGCCATTCTTCCCGGGTGGGTAGATCTTGTGTTTTCCAAAACTTTGCAATGAGTATTCTTGCTGCTGTTGTGGCGTACATAAAAAAAGTTCTATCCTCCTTTCGCACCAATTGGCCGACCATGCCCAAGAGAAAGGCCTCTGGTTTCTTCTGGAAGGTATATTTAAATACCTTTTTCATTTCATTATAGATCATCTCCCAAAAGGTCTTAATCTTTGGGCACGTCCACCAAAGGTGAAAGAAAGTGCCTTCAATCTCTTTACATTTCCAACATTTATTATCGGGCAAATGATAAATTTTTGATGATCATTCCTCTTATTGATAATGTTGCTGCTTTTTTTTTCTTCTGTGAACCACTTTGAGCTCTCTCTCTTTTTACACTCGAGCAGCGTATAATTTTAATGAAATAAATCAATAAAAATAAATGGCATGGAGCATAAGAAGAACCCATCTAAGCCAACATTGTCTTCTTGTGATGGCTAACCCAAATGCCTATGGGAAGCCCATAAGTGGGACTTGGCAGCACACTTCTCTCATGTGTTCCCCTTGTTTTTGGAGGCACACTGCTTCCAACAGAGGAGAAAAAAACATAGCCATTGAAAACTTGTAGGCATTGATAGCCTTATCCTCCATGAATCTCCAAGAAATGGAGGACGGGATAATACCCCCCCTGCTCCCTAAAAGGGAGAGAAACCACATGAACCAGGTGGCTACTCAATTGAGCAATCAGTTCTTACTGTGAAAATTATCTGGGGTGCTCTGTTACCTGTATCGACTAGCTGTTTCTTGAAAGGAGTGTTTCAAACGTAAACTGAATTTAAAAACTGGGAAGAATAAGTTACTTCAATCTTTCAGTGCATTGCCGCTACCCCATGCCACCCAAAATTGCAATAATTTCCATGAAGACTTTACTATGTGAAGTGATAGTATACTTAGTGTATGCTTTTTGTGGCAAACCTGGGTTTGCTTCTATGGAATGGGTTTGCTTCTATAAAATGAGGGTGCCTGGCTTACTAGCAATACATGTGAAAAGGATCTAGGGGTCTTGGTGGGTCCCAAGATTAAGATGAGTCAACAGTGTGCTCAACAGCAGCAAAAAAAAAAAGGTACAGTGGAACCTTGCTTTTCGAGCATCTCAGAAGCCGAACAATTTGGAACCTGAATTCTGAAAACCCTGATGTAATTGCTTTCATTTTCGAATGCGCCTCAGAAGCCGAGGCATGTTTTTCATTTTCCCTCATTGACTTCCCAGCCAGCCCATTGATCTTCGGTTTTCGAACATTCTGGAAGTCGAATGGTCTTCCAGAACTGATTACGTTCAAAAACTGATGCTCCACTGTAATGCTATAGGGTCCAGATCAAGGGAAGGAACAGTACTGCTCTATTCTGCCTTGGTCAGACCACACCTGGAGTACTGTGTCCAGTTCTGGGCACCACAATTTAAGAAGGATGTTGGCAAACTGGAACATGTGCAGAGGAGGGCAACCGAGATGATCAAGGGTCTGGAAACCAAGCCTTATGAGGAGCGCTTGAAGGAGCTGGGTATGTTTAGCCTGGAAAAGAGGAGACTGAGAGGAGATATGATAGCCATCTTCAAATATCTCAAGTGGAAGCAGGAACAAGCTTCTCTCTCCTGCTCTGAAGGGTAGGCCTCGAGGCAATGGTTTCAAGTTACAAGAAAGGAGATTCCTTTTTTAAAAAAATAATATTTATTAAAATTTCAATAAAAAAAGGTTACAAAAATGATAAAAACAAAAAACAAAAAATACAAATTACAGAAAAAATAAAAACAGTTAAAAATAAGTCCCTCTTTCTATATCTTACAGTTCATTTACTTATTTTCATGACTTCCTCACACCTCCCTTTTTTGTATTCCAGTTCAGATAGTTAATTCAGCAAATCCTTACCCTCTTTGTTTTATCTTAGTTCTTTATCTTCACATATTATAACTTTATATTTTCATCTAATATCAATCCATTTTTACATATTCCTATTTAACCTTATTACTAAAACCGCTTCGTTTCATTCCAACATCATTTTAACATTCAATAATTTTACAGTGTTTCTGTAAATAATTTTTAAATTTCTTCCAATCTTCTTCCACCAACTCTTCTCCCAAGAAAGGAGATTCCAACAAAACATCAGGAATAACTTTCTGACAGTAAGAACTGTTTGACAGGGCAACAGACTCCCGCAGGAGGTTGTGAACTCTCCTTACTTGGAGGTTTTTAAGCAGAGACTGGATGGCCATCTGTCATGGATGTTTTAGCTGAAATTCCTGCATTGCTGGGGGTTGGACTAGATAACTCTTGGCTTCCCTTCCATCTCTACAATTCTATGATTCTAAGTGACCCTTAACAATATTCCATGTTTCCACTCTGTCAGGGAACTGCCATCAGAGCCAAAGGAGGAGAGAGGGCTCCAGAGGGATGCCGGAGAGGGTCCCAGTAGGGAGAGAGGCAGCCCATCCGCTGGGGAAGGAAATCAGCGTAGCACCAGTGGAGAAGGGGGGCAGATGGGGGAATCGGAGAAAAGGCTCCTGGACTCCTCACCGGAGACCAGCGGGGAGAGCATGGGTCCTCCGCTGCCCACACCCTCCCTGCGCAGAAGACTTCCGCGCAGGGAGAGTAGGCGGCGACTGGGCGTCAAAGAACTTCTTTGCTGGAAGAAGTTTAAGAAACACCCACTGACGGATTCTGCCAGCAACTGAGACAGCCACGAGTGCAAGGCTGTCCAGAAGGAAAGGGTTCAACCAGGCAACCTAGCCAGGAGTGGCGGCAACTTACGCACGAGCAACCCCCTTAGAACACACTTGCTCTTCCGGTGCTGGCTCCCACTCCAGACACGATGGTCCAGCGTCTGACATACCGACGTAGGTTGTCCTACAACACAGCCTCTAACAAGACCAGGCTATCCCGGACACCAGGCAACAGGATTGTTTATTTGTACACCAAGAAAGTGGGTAAGGCACCGAAGTCTGCATGCGGCGTGTGCCCAGGAAGACTTCATGGTGTTCGTGCTGTTCGCCCTAAAGTTCTTATGAGGCTGTCAAAAACAAAGAAGCATGTTAGCAGAGCCTATGGTGGGTCCATGTGTGCTAAATGCATTCGTGACAGAAGCAAACGAGCATTCCTTATTGAGGAACAGAAGATTGTTGTCAAGGTGCTAAAGGCCCAAGCACAGAGTCAGAAATCAAAGTGATAATTTGTGTTGTCTCCCTAATAAATGAAGATTTTTTTTTTTAAAAAAAGAACCATTACACACTCTGATTCCGTATTGGAAGCAGTAACTCCAAGCTGCAGAGGATTAGCACATTTCCCTTACTTCTTTTTCAGAAAGTGAATATGTGTGTGTGTGTGTGTGGGAAGGCGCCCACCCAGCCATGCACACCCACGGTTTAGCATTCCATTAGTGACGATCCTTCACTCTGTTAAAAAACAAAGGCTATTCAGTTTAAAGTCTTTAACGTCTTGCTTCTTTTAATCTGCGAAAGCTCCTTGTCTCCAAAAGAGGATCATATATTACTGGCATTATTCCTACCTTTAATGCATTTTGCACCAGAGTAGGCTTCATGAATATTTGAAGCAAGCCAGTGGCTGTGCCCATTTATTAAGCTCTCGATTGCGATCTATCGGTAAATCGGGCATTCACTTGTCGTTCGCTTTGGGGCTTTATTTCTGAGCTTGCTAAGAAAACAATTGACTCGGGATGACAGGGAGTGATTCATTGTAACGCCCCTGATAAAAGCACACATGCACAAAAAGGCAAGAGGAGCATTAAGGCTCTGAGCAGGGAGGCGCATTTCAGAGATCATCCCTTCACATGTGCATGTACAGAGACACACACACTCTCTCTCAATTTTTAAAGCATTTCAGAGCTCTCAGGGAGGGTATAAATAGAACATATCAAAGGGAGAGCCCTTTCATTTTGCAAAGTGGCTTAATGTCAGCTCATGAGCGTGTCAAAAGTCCTAGACTTGTTTTGTTACAGGTCAACAAGAGTGGAAGCTCTTGTTCCTCTGGACTACTTGTAATCTATAAAGATGGCAGAAGCTCTTCAGAGTTGAAGTAGCTTGATATAACACATGAAAATGCTCTTTTATTTAAAGGGAAAATGAGAGAGGTTGGTGTTATCTTCAGATGAAGGTCAACCTTTTGAAAAAACCTCCCCTTCCTAGCGTATCCAGAAGGATCAAAAACTTGCAGTCCTTTTGCATTCATAATTACTGTGTGATCTGTTACTTTTTTTTAAAAAAGGAGAGTTTGAGTGCTACAGCAAAGAATACTTATTATTCTTATTATATATGAATATGGAATTTGTAATTACGTCAGCTACTAAAGTAAGCGTTGATAGCTTTGCGTTATGGTGCTGTCAGCTGTCTGCACTCATATTTTGTGGCCCCCAAGCTTCTGCTTATTTGCAGAAGAATAAATACATATCTTCTCTTTTTAAGTTGCATCCTTTCTTTTAAGGTATTATTAATTGATTGATTGATTGATTGATTGATTGATTGATTGATTGATTGATTGATTTATGCCCTGCCCATCTGGCTGAGTTTCCCCAGCCACTCTGGGGAATTTTAATGAATATTGGGAATATTAATGAATGACAATATCAGCATCATAGCTGATGTCACTTGAACTCTTGGTACACGTGGCGATTTGATGTGCATAACCTTCCTTGGAACCTTGGAGCATTAGGGCTTTTGTTTGCAGGTTGTTTTTGGAATGGAAATAAATAAACATCACTCTTAACAAATCCCCATTTGGCCATAATGTTCACTGGGTGACCTTGGGCCAGTCACTTCCTCTCAACCTACCTCACTGGGTTTTTGTGGGGATTGAATGAGGAGGAGAGAGAAACACGAACATGTATCAGTGCTATTTTTCTAGAAGCAGAGGTACCAAAACTCACCATTGAGGCCTCTCTTGTTCTCTTTTTATGGCTATGATGCCCACGTGAGAGAAGTTGGAATTGAGTTCCCGCAAGTTCTGGTTGGGAAAAATAGCCCTGCATGTACTCAACCTTCAAGCTTCTTGAAGAACAGGATGAGACACAAATGAAATAGATAAATTGATAAATTGTTGTTGTTGCTTAGCCGTTTAGTCGTGTCCGACTCTTCATGACCCCATGGACCAGAGCACGCCAGGCACTCCTGTCCTCCACTGCCTTACGCAGTTTGGTCAAACTCATGCTGGTAGCTTCGAGAACACTGTCCACCCATCTCGTCCTCTGTCATCCCCTTCTCCTTGTGCCCTCCATCTTTCCCAACATCAGGGTCTTCTCCAGGGAGTCTTCTCTTCTCATGAGGTGGCCAAAGTATTGGAGCCTCAGCTTCATGATCTGCCCTTCCAGGGAGCACTCAGGGCTGATTTCCTTAAGAATGGATAGGTTTGATCTTCTTGCAGTCCATGGGACTCTCAAGAGTCTCCTCCAGCACCATAATTCAAAAGCATCAATTCTTCAGCAATCAGCCTTCTTTATGGTCCAGCTCTCACTTCCATACATCACTACTGGGAAAACCATAGCTTTAACTATACGGACCTTTGTCGGCAAGGTGATGTCTCTGCTTTTTAAGATGCTGTCTAGGTTTGTCATTGCAATTCTCCCAAGAAGCAGGCGTCTTTTAATTTTGTGACTGTTGTCATCATCTGCAGTGATCATGGAGCCCAAGAAAGTAAAATCTCTCACTGCCTCCATTTTGATAAATTGATAAATAGGCTACTTCAAATTCCTTTCCTAGAGAGCAACCAGCAGGACAACAACAACAACAGAGACGACAACAACAACCACAACAACAAACCAGTGAATGATTAGGAGTGTGGGGCAGCAGGGCACAATATGAAGCTAAATTAATGACTGCACAGCACCTGGAGATACAGCTGAATTTGAACCCCCACCCCGCCCCCAAGTCACTTTGTGCTAACATGGCTATTTTGAATGCAAACATTATTCTACTTAGAGCCACTCCCATCCACCACCAGGATGCGTATGTAACCAAACGGCCATCCCTTAACCTCATATTTCTTCTCTAATTGCAAGTATACGTTATATGCAAATTCTACAGCATGCCGGTGCAGTAAGTGAAAGCCCACATCAATACCCTCAAACCAAATTCTCATGCAAATAAACTCCATTATAAGAGCATGGAAGTCTGTACAAATCATGCTGCTGTCAGCAGCAACTACCCTAAAATCAATATTGCTCGAGCCAATCGATATTTATCTTTATTATGGCCAAATATATCCCAAAAGAAAGCAAGGGAAACATGCAAAGAAAACGGGTATCTGATTTTTGCCAGCTTCTCAATCCATGTGTCAATTAGATTGGAAGAGCGGTTCTGTATCTGCTCGTTTTAGCCAGAGCATCTGAACATGATGATGTAATCCTGAGATTGGTGTGCAAAAGCTCTAAGAGGCAGCTTGAAAGCTCAAGTACACCACACAGGAAATAACTGTTTACTAATGTTCAACAGGGTGCACAAAAACTACGTGATGGCAGCATTCAGTGATGTCCTGCAATTGGTATAGCTCTAAGGGCAAATTTATAATCCATTAAATGCCTTTTTTCCCCTTACGTTACAGACTCAAAACAGAAATAGATAGTTGCAATACAGTAGCTTCTGTTCTGCTTCTCCCTTCCTTCAAACTGGAGCAGGGGAACAACAGACCCTCCAGATGTTGTTGAATTCCAACTCTCCTCAACCCAGCTGGAAGGGCACAGCTTTCTCACCCCTGATTTAAGTAGTGGAGCAGCTTGATTAGTACTTTTGCTAGATTTGGTTTCATGTTTGGTTTTGGAACAAATCCAGAATGGCAGTCAAGTCATGTGCTTGCTCAGAAGTTCAGGGAATGGTAGACCAGTTGAGGACTTGCTCTGTTGCACCTCATAAAGTTCTGGACTTCTTCCCCACAGAGGTGTATCTTGCTGCTTCATGGTATAACTTTGGGCATAGGCTGAAGAAACCCCTCTTTACCCTTGTCTTTGATGATAGATAGATAGATGATATAGATGATGATAGATAGATGATAGATAGATGATAGATAGATAGATGATAGATAGATAGATAGATGATAGATAGATGATAGATGATAGATAGATAGATAGATAGATGATAGATAGATAGATAGATAGATGATAGATACATGATAGATATTTAGGACTCACACTAGTCTTCTGTAATTTTTTTAATTTGATTTTAGTACGGTGGTACCTCAGTTTACAAACTTAATCCATTCCGGAAGTCTGTTCTTAGAACAAAACTGTTCTTAAACCAAGTCGCGTTTTCCCTAATGAGGCCTCCCACCGCTGGTGCCCTTCCACCGTTCGGATTCCATTCTTAGACCGAGGTAAAGTTCTCAAACCAATTCGTTCTTAAACTGGACTGTACTTAAAACCGAGGTACCACTGTATTGATTTTTCATATTGTTGTCATTGCAGATATTAATATATCTTGAAGCAACTGGGTGCATAAAAACTGGCCATTAATCAATCAATCCGTTTATTGTGGTCCACCAGCAGACCCCTTTTGGAATGAAATATTGTCCAGACCCATTGGATATTATTCAAAACTTTACTTGCAGAACTTTCTTCAAAACAGAACAAAAGCATCAAAGATACATCCAAATAATTCCATACAATATCTTCTGCTGTCCAGCACCGGCTCAGCATCTTAGAAATAAACGTACTTCCAAACAGATCTATAAGCAAAGGTCTCTCTCTCTCCTTACAGCCTCCATTTTTCCTGGAGCTGTGTCACTCCCTTCAGGAGAGTCATTTACACATCCTTATTCCCACAGAGCCTGGGAACAAAGATTTAACCACCGCCCTTCCAGGAAGGTAAATTTGCAATTAAATAGCTCTTATGCTCTTATGCAATCCAAGGTTAAACACTCGCCCGTTAGCTACTAGAGAATAACAACAGTTAATCATCAACCCATCTAGGAGCTCAGAGAGCCCTTTCTGCTGTTCTTTAGCTTCAATGGAATATTCTGGTTAAAACCCTTCAGTGATACACATAGTCATTCTCTATTTCAGTCTCAGTTGAACAATTATACAGTTGTGATCCACCCTGGGATCTTATGATGAGTAAGAAATTCAGGAAATAATAAAATATCATTCACCCAAGAGTGCTTCTGCATGCACAATTTCTATGAGCAAACAGACACAGGAAATCTTTCCGGCAGCAAACATCCCCTCAGTGTTCAGAAGCAAGTATGCATGCCGAACAACACTTCTGCTTCCATGTTCCCTGTACTGTTTGCGTCAAAAGATGTTAATATTCTTGAATTAAGAGTGATGGGATCTCTCTTCATTTTTAACAGTATGCTGCAAGCATGTGCTTATCTGGGGTGGGGTGGGGGTTGTGTGGCGTGTCTTTCGAAAACAAAGTGGATTACTGCAGGGCCTTTTTTCAGCCAGAACTCGCCAGAATTCTGTTGTGGCACCTCTTGAGTGGGCACCATTGCTATTCTAAGAGAACGAGGGAAGTGTTTGTGGTGAGTTCTGGCACCCATTTTCTTAGAAAGATAGCACTAGATCGGTGGCTGATTTGCCATATTTCACTCCTTTATGGGTATTAGGTATCTTACAGTGGCTGGTACTTGCTCCCCACCCCTGCCATAAAATCAAAGGGCACAGTTTGCATGCTGAGTGAACTCAGCAAAATACCGCTACATTATTATATAACTCCCTGTGTTTAAGAGAGCCTTTCTTTGCATGCTTGGGAAAGTACCCATAAAGGATAATATGATAATGCACATCAAATATTAATGTGCATTGACACCTAATCTTCTGTGTACATCAGGGCATTACAGCATGAACGAACATGGGTAGGCGCTTTGGACTGGACTATTTGGGGGCAGGGAGAAACCTTTCATCACACACACACACACTTTGTCTGCCTGCGCGCAAAATATATGGAAATAAAGTATCCTCCCACACACATCCCCATCAGCTTATACATTTCGCTGAAGTCATGCCCTAGTAGTAAAATGACTGGTGCCTTGATGACGGCCTATTTAGCCGCAATAAAAAGCCGATTGGCTTAATGTGCAATCAAAAAAGGGGTGACATTTATTGCTTCAGTTTTATGACGCCGTGAACCGAGTGAGTTTTTGAGCCTTACAGTGCCTTCAGGGGGCACGGGGATCACCAGCAATGCATCTTATTTATACCGTTTCCAATTTCCAACTAGCATTTTAGCAATAAATAGATTGTGTTGGTATTGAGTTTCATGTAAGTATGTTTAAGAAAGCAAGAGCACGATTTTGTAGGTCAGAAATCTGGGCGCGGGCGAGACGGATCAGTAGAGATGTTAACTCTCTGCTTAGCCTCTCTGCTTCCCAGCCGCTGCAAATAGCCAATTCGCATCTACATACCCTTTGCCTTGTCCTTCTGTGCCTCCTGCCAATCTAAATGTTGTACAATGCTCGGATATCACTAACAACCACAATGCCATTCACAAATATAAAGAAACTAGCTCAGGGGGGACTGGCAAAGTCGGCAAGCTGTATTAAGGACCTTCTTCCCCTTTCACCTGTTGTGGCAGTAAGGGGGGAGAATGAGGAGGTCCTCTCTGCTCCACCTTCCACCTCTCAGGTCACTGCTGGTACTCAGGAGAGCCAGTGTGGTGTAGCGGTTAAGAGCGATAGACTCGTAATCTGGTGAACCGGGTTCGCTTCCCCGCTCCTCCACATGCAGCTGCTGGGTGACCTTGGGCTAGTCACACTTCTTTGAAGTCTCTCAGCCCCACTCACCTCACAGAGTGTTTGTTGTGGGGGAGGAAGGGAAGGGAGAATGTTAGTCACTTTGAGACTCCTTCAAGTAGTGATAAAGTGGGATATCAAATCCAAACTATTCTTCTTCTTCTTCTTCTTCTTCTTCTTCTTCTTCTTCTTCTTCAGGAAGCAAGGTGCAGTTGAAGAGGGTTCTGTTGAAAAAAACTATAGAGGTAGAGCAGCAAGCCCTAGTCTCTGTCCCTTGGAATCTTTTCCTACAATTTCCATTGTATGTGTGAAGATTGGGTGCAGTTTTGCAAATAAATAGTTGTTTGTTATAAGTTGGTACTTAGTTGGCACCTCTTTGCCCAGGCCTGGGGCAGTGAGGTGGAGGTTGAAGATGAACTGAATGTTTCCTCCATTGCTGAAGTGCTGCTCTTGTTTTCTAATTGTTTATACTATGGTTTCAAAGTCTGCTTTTAATTAAAGTTATATGTTGTTTTAGTCTGCTGGATAGATTCTGTAACCTGCCCTGGGGACTGTATGGCGAAGAGTGGGGCATAGACCCTCCAAGTGTCTGTATTTTCCAGGGACATCCCTGATTTAGAGAAGCTGTCCTGGTTTCTGATTTGAGCACAAATGTCCCACTTTTCCTCGGGATTTTCCTATTTTCATTGGAGAAATGTTGGAGGGTATGGAGTTATCTGACTCCGGAGCTGTCTGAAGGCAATCCTGTATAGGGATTTTTTTATAGGTTTTATGTTTTATTATGTTTTTATATACAGTGGTACCTCGGGTTACATACACTTCAGGTTACAGACTCTGCTAAACCAGAAATATTACCTTGGGTTAAGAACTTTACTTCAGGATGAGAACAGAAATCGTGCAGCTGTGGCACAGTGGCAGCAGGAGACTCCATTAGCTAAAGTGGTCCTTCAGGTTAAGAACAGTTTCAGGTTAAGAACAGACCTCCAGAACGAATTAAGTTTTTAACCCGAGGTACCACTGTATGTTGGAAGCTGCCCAGAGTGGCTGGGGGGACCCAGTAAGATGTGTGGGGTATAAATAGTGAAATTTTCATTATGGAATGGGATGGGATGGGATGTTGGAAAAAAATGTTGGAGGGTATGTAGCTATTCATAACAAACAAAAATAAATAAACTACAATTCTTAGGATTTACATGAGATAACTGAAATTGGGGTGAATTTGGAAGGGATAGTAGGTGCAGGTCAAAAAATAAAAATAAAATGAGAACCCCTGCCATGAATGCAAAATATCTCCATCTGTTATCATTCTCATTCATCTAATTGACAGATCTCATGTTTCTTGAAGGCACACAGAAAATTGCAGGTTAGGTCAGAATGGCAGTTAATGAGACGGCATCCCATTGTTTTCAGATGGGCAGCCCAGCAGGTGGTTTTTATTCTGATTTTTATTGCTATTGTTTTTAATGTATCTTAAAATGTGAGCTGCCTTCAGCTGCAGAAGATGCTTTAAATACTGAAATTACAATAAATGAATGTGTAATCTCTGGTCGCTGAGGGAGAGAGCCACAAGGACAAGATCAAGAAGGGTTATTGCATGGGAGAGGTGCTCAAACCAGTGGTGTGAGGCAGGACTAAGCTCTGTTAAACACCAGAGGGATCTTACTACTTAGTACCTATGGTTGCAACAAAAGACTATGATCCTGTGTACACCCGTCTAGTACATAAGTTTGCACTGCACATGGCTTCAGTCTCTCACTGGCAAAATGGGAGTGTTTATAGTGGCCTATCTGTACAAGACTGTTGCTTATTATCATTACTGAGATAATTATTATAGCATTTAAAGATGATCATACTACAGTCGTACCTCGGAAGCTGAGCAGAATTCATTCTGGAAACATTCAGTTTCCAAAGCGCCGCTTCTGATTGGCTGCAGGAAGCTCATGCAGACAGCTGGAAGCCGTGGAAACCCCGTCGGACTTCCAGTTTTCAAAAGAACGTTCGAAAACCAGAACACTCACTTCCGTTTTTTGATCGGGAGCCAGAATATTCGACTCCCAAGGCATTTGGGAGCTGAGGTACGACTACTACCCTAATTTGGGGCAGGGGTGGGGGCTCATCAACCCTGTGAAGCTAGCCCATGTATGAAAATGAAAACTCTGATCTTAAACCTCTGCTGCCTTGTGCTTATATTTATGAAAAAGGCTTCGGAAGTAAACCCCTAGGAAAAATTGTACCTATTGTCTTGTGGGACATAGTCTAGATACAGTGGTACCTCGCAAGACGAATGCCTCGCAAGGTGAAAAACGTGCAAAACGAAAGAGTTTTCCGGTTTTTGAGTCGTTCCGCAAGACGAATTTCCCTATGGGCTTGCTTCGCAAGATAGAACGTCTTGCGAGTTCTTGCGAGTTTGTTTCCTTTTTCTTAAAGCCGCTAAGCTACTAAGCCATTAATAGCCGCTAAGCCGCTAAGCCGCTAATAGCTGTGCTTCGCAAGACAAAAAAACCCGCAAGACGAAGAGACTCGCGGAACGGATTAATTTCGTCTTGCGAGGCACCACTGTAGATAGATGATAGATAGATGATAGATAGATAGATAGATGATAGATAGATAGATGATAGATAGATAGATGATAGATAGATAGATAGATATAGTTATTTTCTGGGGAGACGCAGGGGTACGCATATACCTAAACATTGTAAACATTGTTCTCTAGGGAGAAGGGGGGAAAAAAGTTTCTTCTCTAGCATGGTGAAACATCAGTTCTGTTGCTATCCCCAATGGCTGCCTCATCTACATTGAGGAAAAATAGAGATGATAGATAGATGATAGATAGATGATAGATAGATAGATAGATAGATAGATAGATAGATAGATAGATGATAGAGATAGATAGATATAGATAGATAGATAGATAGATAGATATAGATAGATAGATAGATAGATAGATAGATAGATAGATAGATATAGATAGATGATGGATGAGAGATAGATGAGAGAGAGAGAGAAATGATAGATGGTAGATGATAGATAGAGATAGAGATATAGATAGATGATAGATAGATTGATTAGATAGATAGATAGATAGATAGATAGATAGATAGATAGATGATAGATAAGTAGATAGATAGATAGATAGATGGATGATAGATAGATAGATGATAGATAGATAGATTAGATAGATAGATGATAGATAGATAGATAGATAGATAGATGATAGATAGATAATAGATAGATAGATAGATAGATAGATAGATAGATAGATAGATAGATGATAGATAGATAGATAGATGATAGATAGATGATAGATGATAGATAGATGATAGATGATAAATGATAGATAGATGATAGATAGATAGATAGATAGATAGATAGATGATTGATAGATAGATGATAGATTAGATAGATAGATAGATAGATAGATATAGATAGATATAGATAGGAGAGAGAGATATAGATAGATGGTAGATGATAGATAGAGATATAGATAGATGATGATAGATAGATGATAGATGATAGATAGATAGATAAATAGATAGAGATAGATAGATATATAGATAGATAGATAGATGATAGATAGATAGATAGATAGATAGATAGATAGATAGAGATAGATAGATATAGATAGATAGATAGATAGATAGATGATAGATAGATAAGAGATAGATGAGACAGAGAGAGAAATAATAGATAGATGATAGATAGATAGATAGATAGATAGATAGATAGATAGATAGATGATAGATAGATAGATAGATAGATAGATAGATAGATAGATGATAGATAGATAGATAGAGATAGATAGATAGATGATTGATAGATAGATAGATAGATAGATAGATAGATAGATAGATAGATAGATAGATAGATAGATGGATGATAGATGAGAGATAGATGAGAGAGAGAGAGAAATGATAGATGGTAGATGATAGAGATAGAGATATAGATAGATGATAGATAGATAGATTAGATAGATAGATATAGATAGATAGATAGATAGATGATAGATAGATAGATAGATAGATAGATAGATAGATAGATAGATGATAGATAGATAGATAGATAGATAGATAGATAGATGATAGATAGATAGAGATAGAGATAGATAGATAGATAGATAGATAGATAGATAGATAGATAGAGATAGATGATAGATAGATAGATGATAGATAGATAGATAGATAGATAGATGATAGATAGATAGATAGATAGATAGATAGATAGATAGATAGATAGAGATAGATAGATAGACGATAGATAGATAGATAGATAGATAGATAGATAGATAGATAGATAGATAGATGATAGATAGATAGATAGAGATAGATGGTAGATGATAGATAGATAAAAAGAAAAGAAGAATATGAGGTACTCTTCTTATTTATGAGGCGTGGGGATATTCCACTTGGAGAAAGGAATACTCTGATCCTAAACTCCCACTGCCTTATGGGATATCTTCAGGAGAAGAAAAAGCCAAGGAGTAAACCCTACAAAAATCCAGAGTGAAGTTCCTAAGATAGTTGAATGGTGCCTTACATGCCTCCTTCCAGCAACTCCTGCAGCCAAGCTGGTGCCAAATGTATTGCTCTCCTTTCCTTTGGAGGCCAAGAAAGGACACAGGACCTCCATACACACTGCCCAAGCCCACGCCCCGGGGAGGTCACTTTGGTGCTGCTAATGTGTGGTTTGACTTTACCCCTGGGGCACAGTCCATTGTCTCTTGAGACAGATGGAGGCCCAAAGAATTATTATAACCCTGGTGCACCCAGCATGGTACCCTCCAGATTGTTGAACTGCGACTTTCATCAGGTGGAAGGGCAAGGCACAGTGTGTTGTTGCACATATATGGCACCTCGCCCTGCACTGCCTTCTTCTCCTTTCTGCTCTCCATAACTGGCAGTGATGCCAGGTTAAGTGGCACTGCCCCACCTAGACCAGTGTCAGGCTGCCAGAATAGCCTTGCCAACTGGGCAGCAAATCAGGAACAGGCACACGACTTGAAGGCAAATAACTTAATTGCTTCACAATAAATATATATCTATATATTTGCCCAACAACATCACTTACGAGGTATGTGTTTGTTCACACACAGCCTGAGCTGTTGACTCTTTCTAGCTTCTCAACAATGTATTGCTGCATCTACTTAGCAGCGCTGATGATTACGCCACTTTCCCCAGCTCTTTTTAAATTGAAGCCATTTTCAAAAGATAAATGGGACATTTATTTTGCCCTTAAGGTGCTGTGGCATGCAAGCCAATGCAGCTTCGAGGTCTCCAGAGAGAGGCGCAACCTAGATGAAGGTTATATTATAATTGAACCGAAGAAAGGGTTAGAGTTGGGTGCAAAGTGAGAAAGGAATAGCGAGGAATTTTAATAAGAGATAAGGAAAGATGTGACAAACAGGGATCAATTGTTGCTGGCTTGCCTTGATGGGCTTTGTTTACCCTGATTCTACAGTTGCTTGAAACGCCCGCTCCGCAGCCTGGGGAAATCAGCACCAAAATGCATGGGAAATATTCTCCAAAAATGCTTTTTGCAAGAAATAGAAGCCAGTGCTCTTCCTTGTCTACACGATAACAGGCTGGGTCTGAGCTGTGTGATGGTATCTGGTTTTGCTCAGCCCGTTTTAAGAAGTCTGCAAACAAATGTGAACGCTTGAAGATGCCTGGTTTGGAATCTCTCTATGCAGACTTGCAGAGGCTGTCCAGGGTCTCATAAAGGTGTCCCCCGCCCCATCCTTTTACCTGAGCTCGTGCTAAGGGGTGATGGCGAAGATTTGAATCTGTTTTCAAAATGTGTGCCCTACCATTGAAGTGGAAGAGCAGTGACTGAAACTCAAGGAGGCTGAATACCATAAGAGGCACAAGCAACCAAGTCACTTTCCTCTTATTGCAGACCATACTTCATGGGTTGTTGCTGTTGTGTGTTTTGCTTTGGCTTTGGAAGGGGGATGTGAGAGAAGGCTTGTCGCCTTAATACAAACAAACTAAAGTTCTTCATTTCTGCATCGCTGGGCATTCACCCAATACTGCCAGTCCCTCCTTCCTTGTTTGTCAACCACCACCACCACCCAATTTTGGTCAGCTCGAAACCGCCTGAGTTCACTGTTGAAAGGAAAAATTATGATGTCAGATTGTGGAAGGAAGGAAGAGGGATGGAATATCAGCAGTTGTACATGGACCAACTGGGACAGAAAGAAAGTATTGTGTATAGTGGTACCTCAGGTTACAGACACCTCAGGTTACAGACACTTCGGGTTACAGACTCCGCTAACCCAGAAGTAGTACCTTGGGTTAAGAACTTTACCTCAGGATGAGAACAGAAATCACATGGCGGCAACAGCAGGAGGCCCCATTAGCTAAAGTGGTACTCAGGTTAAGAACAGTTTGAGGTTAAGAACGGACCTCCAGAATGAATTAAGTTCTTAACCCGAGGTACCACTGTACAGAATCCGGCCCTGTTCACACCATATGGTTGAAGCAGTATGATACTCCTTTAAACAGCCACAGTGTCTCCACTATGGGCTTAATCAGGGGGGAAGGGGCAGCTGCCCCCATCAAATAAATAAATAAAAACACTTAACTAACTGACCAATTTCATCACAGATAGTTCAGTTCTGCCCCCCCCCCCCCAACAAAAGTCCTTTCTCCCCACCAACATAAATCCTGGCTATGCCCATGGTCTCCATCCCCCCCCAAAAAAGAATTCTGTGAAATATAGTTTATTAAGGGTGCTAAGAGTTGTTAGGGGACCCGTATTCCCTCCTACATAAATACAATTTCCAGAGTGGTTAATGATCAGTCCCTCTTCCCAAGGAATCCAAGGAATTGTAGATCTCGGAGCGGGATAGGGGTCTCCGGACAACTCTCAGGACATTTAACAAACTAACAAGCAGCTAGAAATGTTTGTAGAAGGAAGGAAGGAAGGAAGGAAGGAAGGAAGGAAGGAAGGAAGGAAGGAAGGAAGGAAAGCCCTCAGAGCATCTCATACAAATTAAGATGGAACCACGCTCCCAAAAGGTTTGTAGACACACAACCTAATCCACACACCTGTATTCTTATCTGAGCAGGATCCGTCAGATAGAGTTCTGACGTCAGATAGAGTTCACTGCCATTGCAAGTTGAACAAAAATTCTCCCCCATCCCTAGATGTCCACACACACACACACACACACACACACACAAATATATACCTGCAGAGGCTGTGCAGCGCCGCACAGCAACCATCAAGCTGGTATGAAAGAAAATGACAACAGATGTAGGG
Source organism: Podarcis cretensis (assembly GCF_951804945.1). NCBI lineage: Eukaryota > Metazoa > Chordata > Lepidosauria > Squamata > Lacertidae > Podarcis > Podarcis cretensis. Next base: position 126,386,427 of record NC_137170.1, read on the forward strand.
AAAATAAGATGATTAAACCCAGCAGCAGTGCTGTTAAGTGTGAGCCCCTACGTACCCAGGGCAATGGGTAGCTAAGCGGGGGGCGGGGGGCGGGGTTGGTGTGCTTGTTTGTTATGCAAGTGCTCACCTGTTCCTTCCAGCATATATTCCTAGAATAAGTTTCCATTTATATTTCGGCCATCAAGGCAGGCTTCCTGCTAGTAGGTTTGCAAATCCGGCTATTGATATTTATGGAAGTGCATTTGTAATCCCAAGCACACGCTTGCCTTGGAAGTCTGAGGCACTGAATTCAAAGGGGCTACCAGGTAAATGTAGGTCCCTTAAGACCAAGGAGCATTTTTATTTTATTTTTGTTTTGTTGCCTGCAAAGAGCAGAGGACCGCTGGCAGCGGCCTGGTTCTTATTCCTACCCTTGGCTCTTCATCACAGCCTCACTCTGTTGTGTCACACTTGGTATGCAAGGCAGGGTAGCAAGCAGTAAGTACCTTCTCCACGTTAGTGCATTATAGCTTGACATACGTCCAGTAACCAGCATTTTCATCTATCGTGATCCTTAATAATAATAATAATAATAAATATACCAATTATTCAGGGTTTCTTTACGTTACGAGGTTTTTGGGGTCCTCCAAATCATTTTCATTAAGCGCTGTGTAATAATAAAACTGCTCTGTGCTGTGCCCAGATAATTCCTTGCATGGTCTGTGTGATTTCTAATTGTTTGAATAACAGCATGCGATTGAAATGCCATGCATAAGTACAGCTCCCCTCTCGGGGAATAAGGCATTTCTCCTCTCGCTCTTCGCGAAGGCAAACATTTGAACAGGGGAAACAGGTAAAAACATCCCAGCAAAAATCAGACACACTTAATGCAGGGAGCAGGGACGTAGGGCAAAGTTAACAAAATATACAATTTAGAAAGCTAGATTAGATCTCTTGAAAAGGGAGCCTTTGAAGGGGTTGGTTTTTTCCCCTGTACCCTGTATTGACCAATATAACACCGGTCCTGAGAGACCTGCATTGGCTCCCAGTACATTTCTAAGCACAATTCAAAGTGTGCAGTTTCTCCATCCCCATCGTTCAGCGAGGACACTGAGGCCCAGCGTCGAGGGCCTTCTGGCAGTTCCCTCCCTGCGAGAAGTGAGGTTACAGGGAACCAGGCAGAGGGCCTTCTCGGTAGTGGTGCCCACTCTGTGGAATGCCCTCCCATCAGATTTCAAGGCAATAAGCAACTATTGTGTTTTTAATAGTGGATTGGGAGCTGCCCAGAGTGGCTGGGGAAACTCAGCCAGATGGGTGGGGTATAAATAATAATATGTTGTTGTTGTTAAAGTCCCATGGCACTCAATGGGATGCACTTCTGAGTGGACCATCTTTTACCAAAGAGACCAATGAATTGCCAACTTATGGCTTTTCTGTACCAGCATGTGTGGCAGGGGTAGACAATGTGGTACCTTTGAGATGTTGTTTCCATCATCCCCAGCCGGCATGTCCAGTGTTGAGAGTTGGAATCCAACACCACCTGGACTCAAACAATATCTGGAGGTGCACCATTTTGGGTACCCTGATGAATACTTTTTCACCTTAGTGGTGTTTATAATCTCTCTTACTCATTCACATACACAGAGAGGAAGAGAGACCAAATTTGGAGTTACATTCGTTATTGATATTAGTTAGGTACCATCAGAACAAACCCAGTAGGTGCAGAACAGTTTCCATTTATCATAATACCTATAAATCTGGAGGACCAGAGTTGATCGCAACGCCTGCTGTAGGTGCTGTTGCTTGAATTTGGGACCTGTTTTGATGCCACTTCTAAGCTTTTAGATATCTTAGCTTTATTGTAAGCTGCTTTAAGCTTTGGAGAGGTGATGCAAAAGTGCTTTGGGTGCTCTGGTGATGATTCCACATGATTAGAAAGACGTAGGAGTGTACAAGTTATCCCTGGGAGATAAGGAAAATCAATGGGTGGACAAGTCCCTATAATACTCCACTTGCTGTGTCACTCACTAATTTGTTTTCGCCTCACCAGAGCTATAGGATAACAGCCTTGCTTGTCATATACATAGAAACCATCCAGTCATTTCTGATTAAGCCTCGATTATTGTATTGTGGAAAGGAAGGACCAAGCATTAGTTCAAGAGGACCGTTCAATTCAAAATTATAAAGAAGAGCTCCATTTTATCATCTTAGGCAGGGCTGGTGATTATTCTGTGCTCCTACGCAATTATCTGTGAAATATAAATAGGGCAATCTCCCATTCTTTATTGCCAAACATCCACCTTTATATAAAATCATTTCATTTTTCTTTTTTAAGCACCCTTCATCAACAATGCCTTGCAGGGGCAATCTTCTGCAGCCATTCATGCTTTATAATGTGTCCGTCTCTCATTCTTCCTATTTTTTACACAGGCAAAAAACACTCTCAATAAATAATAAGGTATGATTTATGAAGTGGCAAGGAGGAGAACCAACAGATTGTGAAGTTAGCCCGTATGCTTTCATTCCTGAAGAGGAAGGTTCAAGCCACAGAAGGAGGCCATTGCCTTAAAATGCATTTTTACTCTCTTTGTTGCCATTGTTCAGTTTCTAGCTCTGAAGAGAAGTTCTTACGGCCCTTAAAGGCCATACATTTGATTCAGGCTACCAGAGCCAGCCCAAAACATTTTGCTGCCGAATGGCACTCCTTCTGTTCCACAAGCTTATACCCTCTAACACTTTTCTGATGAAAATAGGGACATCCTGTTCAAGAATACGAATACAAATATTAATAAGAATAAGAATTCTATTATTTATACCCTGCCCATCTGACTGGGCTGCCCCAGCCACTCTGGGCAGCTTCCAACATACCGTATTTTTCGCTCCATAAGGCACACCTACTTGGGGGGGGGGGGAATTCAATAAAAAAAATATGCGGCTCTTGGGGGCTTTTGCGGGAGAGCCTCGCTCTGTCCCTTCCCCCACCTCCTGCAAAAGCCAGGGATAGCCGCGCGAAACCTCCCCAGGGCAGCGGGATGAAGGCTCCCTGCTGCCCTGCGGAGGCTTCGCAGGCTACCCCAGAACTTCTCAGGAGCTTGGCAGGGCTGGCAGGGGAAGCCCAGCTTTGCCCTACTGCCAGCCCCAAAGAGCAGGTCGGGGAGCCCCGAGTTTGTGGGGCTGGCAGTGGGGGAAAGCCAGGGGGAAAGCTTGTGGGGCTGGCGGTTGGGGAAGCCCGGCTCCCCCCCCCCCCCCCCAGCCCTAGGGACCACACATTCACTCCATAAGACACACAGACATTTTTCCTTAGATTTTAAGAGGGAAAGGGTGCATCTTATGGAGCGAAAAATACAGTATATAAAAACTTAATAAAACATTAAACCTTAAAAAAAAAAATACCTATACAGGATTGCCTTCAGACGGCTCAGGGGTCGGACAACTCCATACCCTCCTACATGTCTCTAATGAAAATACAAGCATCCTATCATACCCTCCAACATTTCTCCAATGAAAATAGGGAAATGGGGGACATTCTGGGATCAAATCAGAAACCAGAAACAGCTTCTCTAAATCAGGGATATCCCTGGAAAATAGGGACACTTGGAGGGTCTATAGCTATTTGCCATACAGTCCCCAGAGGAGGATACATGCAAAATCCATCCAGCAGACTAAAACAACATAAAACGTCAATTACAACAGGGCTGCCTTCAAATGTCTTCTAAAGGTTCCATCTCCTTGTATCTTCCTGGCTATGTCCAGGAAATTCCAGATGTATGGCAACCCCAACATAATATGACTTGCTGCATGCAGCAAACATGTAGATGTATAAAGTTGACCTGAAATGGGTTGTAATAAGTAAAGTGCCATTGATTTCAGCAGAGCTGAAGCTGATGCAGGAGTTTAAGAAAGGCCCATGCACATGGCAGATGCTACAAAGCTGCTTGGAAATCTTGTTCATGGCATAAGGCAGGCATCCCCAAACTCAGATGCTTTGGGACTACAATTCCCATCATCCCTGACCACTGGCCCTGTTAGCTAGGGATGATTGGAGTTGTAGTCCCAAAACATCTGGAGGGCCGAGTTTGGGGGTACCTGGCATAAGGCATTGAAGTTTCACTTGAAAGCCCATGGAAATGTGGCTTGTAAGGTTCAGGCTTTTCTCCCTGAAATCTAGTCCTTTATCTGTACATTTAGAAGCCCCCTTCTTCCATTATTTCATTCTTGAATGTGCAAATTGATATTATTGCTATTGCCTCTTTCTGTTCTTTAATTTGTTACCATTTATACCTTGTAATGAACCCCATAAATTATATGGCGGGCGCGCAACATGGCAAAGTTAATAATGCTGCTGATTTAGCATTTCTCGGTTTTTAATTTTTGCAGCCTTGCAGAGATTTCGAGTAACAAAGCCATACGCTTGTGCGCACAGAGAGCAAGAGCTGTGCTGAGTCTCAGGGAGGTTTTCTCAATGAACAACATCACAACAACAAGTGGACAAAAAGACAAGAGAATTGTTGTCTCCTGAGTTCTGCCGCACTGGTCTGCTCGCACTCAGTGGTTGCTGATGCATTATGGGAACGTTGGTGTGTAGGCATGATTTCTATAAAGGGTGGAGTGAGGAGATCTGCACATTCAACAGAGCATATGCAAAGCTCTGGGCCCTGTAGGAATCGGTGCAATTGTCAGTCATGCTCAACCATGCAAAGGAAGAGGACATCTGGTTGGTGCCTCCCATTGTGACAAAACTTATGAAATCAAAATGCATAACTTTTACAAAAGCTGGCACTGTGGCCAAATTAAGCATGCAAATAGGTCCTGTGTTGTATAAATTATTAGGTCATTAATTTTCATTGAAGAACATGTGCATATTGCAAACCCCACAATGATCCTTTAAATTGCAAGATTGCAATGCTTCATCATTTCTCTGCTCATTATTCTCTTTGCTTCCTTCTTGGGGCAGAATGAGATACGAGGGGGCTGTCGTCCACGTGTCTGCCCTAATTCATATATAAAGCAGAGGATAGGAGAGTCTTCCACAGCAAAAGGGGTAAATGGGAGGGAAAGGGCACTGGACCTCAATGCAACTGCTTTTCTGGGGCAGTGGTAGCCACAAGCATTGGACTCCAACTCCCAACTTCCCAGACCTGTGTAAGATGGTGGATCCCCCCCCCAACAAAAAGCGTTTTCAAGGCACAGCACCCAAAATCTCTTGTTTTGGGTTGTCACGTAAGATTGATGCCTTGAAAAAGTACTTTGAGGTGAGAATACAGCTCAAAATCACAAAAGATTTGTTGTTGTTTGGTCATTTAGTCTTTTCCAACTCTTCGTGACCCCATGGACCAGAGCACGCCAAGCCCTCCTGGCTTCTACTGCCTCCCAGTTCGGTCAAACTCATGTTGGTAGCTTCAAGAACAGTGCCCAACCATCCTGTCCTCTGTCGTCCCCTTCTCCTTGTGCCCTCAATCTTTCCCAACATCAGGGTCTTTTCCAGGGAGTCTTCTCTTCTCATGAGGTAGCCAAAGTATTGGAGCCTCAGCTTCACGATCTGTCCTTCCAGTGAGCACTCAGGGCTGATTTCCTTAAGAAAGGATAGGTTTGAACTTCTTGCAGTCCATGGGACTCTCAAGAGTCTCCTCCAGCACCATAATTCAATAGCACCAATTCTTCAGCAATCAGCCTTCTTTATGGTCCAGCTCTCACTTCCATACATTACTACTGGGGAAACCATAGCTTTAACAATACGGACCTTTGTTGGCAAGGTGATGTCTCTGCAGAGACATCACAAAAGATGACAGTTGGCCATCTTCTTTTGACAAGAAGAAAGGGAGGTGTCCCATTCTTTCTGGGACAGTTGACAGGTATGGGTACTACCACCAAAGAGGTCCTCTCTCTGGGCAGCACTGATTGGAAAGTTCTTACACATCTGAGCCTCTGGTTGCTGTTGTGCTGAAGTCCTTTTGAAGACCTCCCATAGGTATCTGGGTTGCCTACTTTGAGAATAGGATGCAGGCCTACCTGGGCCTTTGGTATGAGCCAGCAGGATCCTTCTTCTGTTCTCTTAGATCACAGTTTCCCAAACTATTTTTGGACTCCAACTTCCATCATCCCTTGCTAGCTGGAACAGTGGTCCGGAATAGTGGGAATTCTAGCTGAAGGCCCAAGTCTGGGAAACTGTATTTGATGCTACTTAACTCCTGTCAAGTTACCATTGCAAACCTTGTTTTACTGCATTTCTGCTTTACAGAAACGGGAATGGAGCTATTACCCATTCTTAATAGCTGGTTTTTTTATTTGAGTTTTACGCTCGCCTTTTTTTCATCCTTCCAGGTGCGTGTGCAACATTGACTGTTCTCAGACCAACTTCAATCCTCTCTGTGCTTCCGATGGGAAATCTTATGATAATGCGTGCCAGATCAAAGAAGCGTCATGCCAGAAACAGGAGAAAATTGAAGTCATGTCTTTGGGTCGATGTCAAGGTAATGCTCCAAGCAAAATTCATTTCCAGGAGTGGTCCCTGTTCTTTTTTTTTATTATTTTCTTTCGTATGAGTGAAAGAGAAAGAAAAGGCGGGGGGAATGGAAGCAAGAAACTGCTTTATTATTAGATTCTTCTTACACGTCCCATCGAAGAGATGGGGGTGTATCTTTGTTGACCAGAACCACAATCCATTGTAAAGTTCTGCCTGATTGAATTCTGCTCTTCTGTACTAACAGCTCTCACTGCTTTAGATTTCGACATCTTATCTCATCTGGTGGTTGTGATAACATTTACCATATTTTTCCATGTATAAGACGACCCCTATTTTTTGGGACCCCCAATTAAGGAAATAGGGGGAGATTGCCCAGAATTCTTAAGTTTGGGGGGGGGATTGCCCACAATTGCTTACCCACTTGACTGCCGCTGCCAATCGCACGCCTCGCTGAAGCCACCCATCATCTGCCCACTCACCGACAGCAGCCGCCAATCACCCTCCCAATTGCCACAGCAGCAGCCAATCACCAGCAGGCCTTGCCACAGCCACCAATCACCCGCCCAATCTCCGCTGACAGTCTCCTGCTCGCGGCTGCCACCAATCGCCCATCCCCCCTCTGCACTATCCATGTATAAGACAACCCCCCAATTTTTAACATATATAAAAATCTTCTTATACATGGAAAAATATGGTATTAGGGCAGCAGGGGCCCAGGCAAGCACCAGCCCACACAATCAATCACACAGGCCATTTAAATAGTGATGCCCGTCAACACTGGGGGGGGGGTCTTCACCCCTGAAAAAAATTATTGAGGGGGACAAAGGGATGACAGTGCTCTCCTGGCTTCCAAACAGTCCGACACTGTCCCTTACAAGGTGAGAGATGCTTGGGGTGGGGTAGCATGACAGAGCCAACCTGATGCTCTTGCCATTACATGCCTGTAGAGACCCAAGATTCCTGTGCCTTTCCCACCAGTAAGCACTAGCAACAAGCTGTGTTTGTAAGCTGGGAAAGCAGTAGTGCCCTCAACTATGCCATCACACTGGCTGCTTACTGGATTAGGCTGGTTGCTTTCTGAATGGCACCCATTTGTGGTTTTTTAAATAACATCTTTATTGAAAATTCAAAAAAACGCATAATTATATGTGCACCAAACATGGTGAGACGTAAATAAAAGAGAACTAGAATGAGAAACAGAACCCATGTACAAGGGGAAATAAAGGGGGGAAGGGGAAAACCCCAAACTGTGTATTTTACAAAGTTGTTACTGCACTTCACCAGATCTTAACCTATTACAGCATTTGTAAGAATGGATTCCAGATATCATTGAATTTGTCCATGGCAAGTCTGCGTTTATATGCAAGTTGTTCATATGTTGCGAGTTTGTACAAGTCTTCAATCCAATCATAGAAAGGAGCCGCATTTTTATTTTTCCACTTCATCCGTATCAGTCTTTTTGCTCTGGTAAGGGCATAGAGAATCTGCTCGTATAGACCTCTTGTAAGGTCCCATGTGCTGGGCATATAGTTCAAGAGGATAATTTGCTCTGTAACTGCAAAGTTGTTCCGTACAGTTTTGTTGATACTTTCTGCCAAAAATCTTTCAATATAGGACAATGGGGAAAAAAACATATGTTTTAGAGAAGCATTATCCCTATTACATCTGCAGCGGTTAGATACGTTAGCTAGTCCTTTTTTTAAACAACCAGAATGGGGTCCGGTATATTCTAAATACTATTTATTACTGTATGAGCCTCAATTTATGGTCCATAAATTGTTAAAGCAGTTAAAACAGTTTCCCACTGTGCTGTCAGAATTGAGATCTCTACTTCTTTATGCACCCATTGGTACTGGCAAGATGGAAGAGAAGGAGGCCCACGGACAGGTAGAGCCCACTCCCTCTAGTTTTGTCCCCATCTTCCTTCCTGAAGAGTTAAAGGTAAAGGTAAAGGGACCCCTGACCATTAGGTCCAGTCACAGACAACTCTGGGGTTGCGGCGCTCATCTCGCTTTATTGGCCGAGGGAGCCCACATACAGCTTCTGGGTCATGTGGCCAGCATGACTAAGCCACTTCTGGTGAACCAGAGCAGCACACGGAAATGCCGTTTACCTTCCCACCGGAGCGCTACCTATTTATCTACTTGCACTTTGATGTGCTTTCGAACTGCTAGGTTGGCTGGAGCAGGGACCAAGCAAAGGGAGCTCACCCCGTTGCAGGGATTCGAACCGCCGACCTTCTGATCAGCAAGCCCTAGGCTCTGTGGTTTAACCCACAGTGCCACCCACATCCCCCTGAAGAGTTACGCAAGGATGGAGGAGGAGTAGGAGAAAACTGACATCCAAGGTCAGCCCCAGGACTGGTTGTAAACAGTCAGGTCAAAGTCTCTTTGACACCCTCCCATCAGATGTCAAGGAAATAAGCAGCTACCCTACATTTAAAAGCCATCTGAAGGCAGCCCTGTTTAGGGAAGTTTTTACTATTTAATGCTGTATTGTTTTTAAAACTCGACTGGGAGCTGCCCTGAATGGCTGGGGAAACTCAGCCAGATGGGCAGGTTATAAATAATAAATAATAATAATAATAATAATAATTATAATTATTATTATTATTATTATTATTATTAACGATCCTGGTCATTTCAACCAAAAGCAGTTGTAAATAAGAAGGCAGGCTTGTGGGGGCAGGCTGAGGTTGGAGGGGCAGTACCGTCAGTCACGCCCCCACCACAGAGCACAGAGATATTGTACTTTTCCATGTAAAAGACTATGCTTTTTTCTTTAAAAATCATGCTAAAAAGTGTCTTATACATGGATCGTGCATAGGGTAGGTGTTTGATTGGCTGCTGCCGCGGCTGTCAGTGGCTAATGTGCATGTTATTGGTTGCTGTGTCAATGGGTGGTGTTGATTGGCTGACGCTCCGGCATTTGTGCGGGTGATTGGCAGCTTCTGCCAGCGATGGGACTTATACACGGGGGCGTCTTATAGACGGAAAAGTACGGTAGGTTACTCTGAGCACAGGATTTGGATTTTCTCAGTTTGTAGCTTGCAAGGAGCATAAAATGAACACCTCTCCGCTCCTGGAAGCAAAAGAGCAGCTCCCTCATTTTTCAACCTGAGGCATTCCAGGTTTCAGTTGAGCTTACTTGGGGGAAAGCCCTGCTGAACTCATTGGCCCTTACTAGGTATGCAGTCATCTTCTGTATGTGCTGCCTATACTGGAATCCACAGCCCCGCTGGGTTTCTGTTTCGTTTCATTCATAATCCCAGAGGCAGATGGTCCATTCTTGGAAGTGTGACAACTTGCCAGATGCCCTCTTAATTTAAGAAAACGTCCACTTGGGGTTTGGGCAAGGGCTTCGTTTTTGATATTATTATTATTTTTTTTAAAAAAGTGCTTTTTTATCCCAGTGATTTCTTCCACTGTATCAAAACTGCAGTGATTTTGTTCTGCCATTTTTAAAAAGTTAATTTCTTTTCAGGCACTAGGACAGGCGGCAGGAAGAGTCACAAAACAGGCCTTTTAACTATTTTCTAAAACTATCCCCCCCCCCTTTAACATCTCCCCTGAAGCTGAAGGTCATTACAGACACATAGACCCAGTCATATCTTCTACACCTACATATTAAAATGCTTAATTTTTTTTTGTTATCTCTTTATGTACTTCTTTTAATCCATTCTTCTTTAATGGATGTGATTGTTGAAAATGCCAGTGATTCTTCTTTTTTTAAAAGTAAAAAAGCCAGACCTATAACAGTATAAAATATATAATTTCACAATTATGTCATTGTATTGCTTTTGAAAAAGTATGTATTTGTTAAGGAGATATTTGACTTTACCCATTATTCTGCCTTTTGTTAAACAATCAGACAGATATCTGTGACCATGGAGACTACTCTTCAAGTGAATGGAAAAGCCCCTTCCTTTACAGTGAATAGGAGTATTTTCTTTGAGCAACCCTCAATACATATGTTTTTGAGCCAACTCAAGCATTCAGCAAGGCATGTGGTACAGACCTCATGCCTGTGGCATTATGCGCTGAATGAGCATCTGTGGTAAAAAAAAAACCATGTACATGACAGCTTCACACATTCGGGGCGTGTTTAACCTCGAGCCACTTCAGCTAATTTATCTGAGGTGGTGCACTCTTGTCAGGACTATACCAGTAGCTTTGCTGAAGCATTTGAACTGGATTTTCAAGGAAGTGTGGGGATGTTAAGGATAGTAGGAAAGGATATATTGGATAAGTATTATCCTTCCTTCACTCACGCTAGTGAAGTCATGTAGCAGAGCAAATTCCCCTCAATATAACTGGAAGCTAGTTTGCATATTCGTTTGAATCTCTTAAGGTAAAGGTAAAGGGACCCCTGACCATTAGGTCCAATCGTGACCGATTCTGGGGTTGTGGCGCTCATCTCGCTTATTGGCTAAGGGAGCCAGGGTACAGGTCATGTGGCCAGCATGACTAAGCCGCTTCTGGCGAACCAGAGCAGCACACGGAAACACCGTTTACCTTCCCGCCAGAGTGGTACCTATTTATCTACTTGAACTTTGACATGCTTTCGAACTGCTAGGTTGGCAGGAGCAAGGACCAAGCAACAGGAGCTCACTCCGTCGCGGGGATTTGAACTGCTGACCTTCTGATCAGCAAATCCTGGGCTCTGTGGTTTAACCCACAGCGCCACCTGCGTCCCTTGAATCTCGTAGTTAAGATTATTTCCTGGCGTCCCCTTTAATCCCTCTTAAAAGAATAAAGACACAATAGTCTTTCTGAGTAAAGTAGCAAAAAGTTTACTCACATTTCAGTTCACGATACGATCCCTGAAAGGCAGGCTTTACTTGGTAGTTACACAAAGAAACAGTGAGTTCATCTCCTAGGGAGACTGAACTCATGTGTTGCTGGCTGAGAGCCAGCGGACAGCAAAATTACATTAAAACAACAAAATGGCTGCAGGAGAGCAGCATGGCAACAAGAGAACAGCAAGACAATAGAAAGACAAAACAGAATGAGAAAATGTCTGCATGACTCGGTTCTTTTAAGGAGTCAGCCACACCCATCTCCCAGGTCACATGCAGGGGGAAGAAGTCCACACCAATGGAACAGGAAGTTATACTGACTGGACATCCCCCTGCCTGTGCCCACTCTAGGGAAACAAGGAATGTGTAAAGGTGGTGTCTCCCCTTCACATTAACACCCCAGCACAGTTGGCTAAATATTTACAGTTTTTATTACATATGTACAAGAAACAGCTACAGTTCAGGATTATGCATCCGAACCCGTTGAGTCAGATTTGGGGAGTGGCTTCCTTCGATTGCCCCACCAACAAAGGAGACGGGGAAATCACACGAGACGTCTTTGACCCTTACGTTTCATTTCCCTCCTTGTCTGTGCTGATTTGAAAGCTCCCTTCCAGAGTCTGAGCTCCGTTCCCGGGCCTCTGGGCAATGGAAGGGCTCTGCAACATCCCTGAGCCCTTCCTCCTCATGCCTAATCTCCGCCCGCTCTTCCGCTTCCTCTGTCCCTGGGCGGTGGAAGGGCTCCACAGCATCCCCGATCCCCTGCTCCGCCTCTTCTGGCACTTTCTCCTCCAAATTCTCCCTGACAGAATGTTACATTGGACTGCACCAATGGATTACATCCCACAGGAAGTAGGCAAGAAGGGCATATGAACTGTCCCTATGTTTGTTGGGATATTCTGTTCCACCTTAAGGAACAGGCATGATTGTTGTGTGTCACATATCTGTTTACACTGCAGCACAGGATGCTGGGAACTTCCGTTTGTGTATAGCTTTTGCCGCTTTGCTTTGGACACGAAGGAGATCAGACATGTTTCCTTTGTCCTGATGTACGCTGAATAAACTGCTTGTAAATATGCTCACGCAGCCTCTCCTGCCACTTCTGTTTACACAGCGTTTACTCTGCTGAGTAGCGTGCCCTAGCTTCTGAAGCTCAGGTTGCAGGTTCATACTGCACCAAGGACTGGAGTTCGCCCGGCACACCGGCCAGTGGGCTGAAGCCAGCTGGGGGCCTGCGAATTGCCCCCATTTCCTTTGCTGCTTGCCAACAATGTTAATATTCACTGGTAGAGTAAAGTTAGCTTGTGGGAGCTATGGGTTGTATCCAAGGAAGTCCAAGGAATTCATGCGAGGACTTCCATTTCCACCGTGGAACTTCCACTGAATCTCCTCTGTGTTCATGTGTGTGACCCATATCCCCCTAATCTGCTCCAAAGGCTTGTGGGGGGAACCCCCAACTGATTGTTTTTCTGGGGGGTGGAGGTTCAGGGAAGAGAGGGAGGAGGCATTCTGTTCCACAAGCAGAAGTCCTTACGAGAACAGGCCAACTTTGTTGGGTACGGCCTGGTGCCGTGATTTAAAACTACAAGACAACACTTTACCAGAGCAGGAGATACCCGAGCAGAACGTAGCAAAACAGAACACATGTTTTGTCTTTCAGATAACACAACCACCACTACAAAGTCAGAAGATGGACATTACGCAAGAACGGATTATGCAGGTAAGCGTTAACCCTATGCTACCCTAGGAAGAAAGAGATTACCGTATTTTATTTTATTTGCTGGAGGGACACATTTCCTTTGGCTATATTTGTGAAATTGAAACCATAGGTGGTTGCATCTTTAGTTCACTATCTATATCTCTACATCTCTATATCTATTTTCTTGGTGATGAAGGGTTATCTTAAGGAGGATTCCAAGCTTCAGTCAAGGGATTGGTCGCTGATTATATGCATTTGTACACACTTTCCCCTCATACAGTGGTACCTTGGGTTACATACACTTCAAGTTACATACGCTTCAGGTTACAGACTCCGCTAACCCAGAAATATTACCTCAGGTTAAGAACTTTGCTTCAAGATGAGAACAGAAATCGTGCTCTGGTGGCACGGCAGCAGCAGGAGGCCCCCTTAGCTAAAGTGGTGCTTCAGGTTAAGAACAGTTTCAGGTTAAGAATGGACCTCCGGAACGAATTAAGTACGTAACCAGAGGTACCACTGTATATGCAATTTTGCATACATTATTAGGTTGGAGAACTTCATTGCAAAATTCAGAGCAGTGCAACTATCAGTCCACATATTGTTTCACAAAGTGGAATTTAGGAAGATTTCCCTTCAAGTGAATACAAACTGAATCATATTTCTCTCTGTGTGTCCTTATGCTGCCCACAGACCTCTTTGGCTCTTCCTAACCAAGTAACTATCACTGAGAGAGCTCAGAAATGTCTCAGTGGCTTTTAAACCTGGACCTTACACAATACTGACCAGCTTTGAACTTGTTTATTTGGTGATGTCACTGAGATGGAGTGTATTCTCCATTCGCAAATATGCTGGAAAAATTATGAGATATTCCATCGGTGAAGAATAGCCTTAGTTCATTCGAAGTGTGAGTTATCTCAGGTTTCAGGTTAAAAGTTGCCTTCCGTCACGTTCCCCAAAATACATGCACTTATTGAGTTTGCAATGCTTAAATTAATTCCATGCAATTTAAGTGCCGCAATTAATCAGTTAAAAGCCAGAATAATCCAAGATTAAAAAATCATTAATCAGTTGACAGCGCTGCTTTTAAATCTGACACCTCCTTTCATCTTAACAAGGAAACTCCCCCAAACATCGCTGCCATTTTTCTTACCGCCTGCCTCGTATACATTTGTGTTAATCAAGGCAGCATCCACAGTGCTTCAAGTTCACTCAATAAAAAAGAAAGGAAGAGACCAGCATGTCATGAAGTTGAAACCAATAATTTCTTATAGCTCTTTTCTGGCTGTTTGAGTCTTCAGACCGAGCAGAAATACGCATTAGAACATTTGCCTTTGGATGCAAAGTTAATGAGATATTTTAGAACAGATTGTGGTGTGGTTTGTGGGGTGTGTTTTTTAAAAAAATGACAAATGGCTTTAATTTGTCTAGAAACTCCAGTAAAATATAGCCTCAGTTCAAGCTTAATATAGCACTTTTTGAAATATTACATATAATATGTAAATGTTATTTAAGGTCTTATCGACTGTTGTCTTTTCGGGCGGAGAGCTGTGTCTTCATTTCATTTCAGATCTGCTGTACTAATTTGCAAGGAGTCTTAAGTGCTTGTGCAAATTGTCACAGCTTGACTTTAGCGCTGAGAATAGGAATACTTGGAGTGTTATCATTTAAAAACATGGCAAGGGATGTATAATTGCTTCCGCTTGTGGTTTCCTTTGTGTTGGCGAAATGGAGTTTTGTGAAGGCAAGACCCTGTTAGCTTCAGAGGAGATGTTGAAGCCAAACACTTGGCTTCTGCCTTTTGGCATGCCAGACAATGGAAAGATGAAGTGCATCTTATTTTTTTTGGCATGTGCCGAGGTTCACTTATTAAGATTCTGCTGGCCCTGTGAGACAGCAAGGTGTTCGCCATCTATCTGTGATGTGCGGTGCAAATAACAATAGGCTATGTTTGTGCGTCATTTAAAAAAAAATCTGTCTCCTTGTTTCAAAAGGACCTTTGTGCTGGATATTTATAAAAGCATAATTATGGCTTCAGCTTGTCAAGACGCAGAGTTCAGAAATAATTGGACTGATCCAATAAGTGGGGCTCAAGAGTAGAAATATCAGTACTAATGGTTACAGAGCAATCAAAATCCCGGGCACCAGGGAACTGGGGAACAGAGTGAGGAACCCATTGCTGCCTTTCACAACCTGGTAGCTCATGCTGGCCACAGCAAAAGGGAGTAATACCATCCCCTCATTATTTGCTGAAACAGCTCTAGGAGACCCTCAGATTGGCCTCCGTTCATAGGAGCCCACTCCTAAGAGCCAAGGGGTCTTTGCCCCCCATAAAATATTTGAGGGGCCAGGGCCCCCGCAAAGTTCTTAGACATGGCCATTTGAATGGTGTGTGTGCACCACCTCATGTGATTGTGGTGCAAGTGGGGCTTACCTACCCCCTCACATATTTTAGCACCCCTGCCCCCTTGAATCAGACCCCCTCAGGGGATCCATGGGGCTTTGTATCCTTTGCACCCAATGTGTTGTTGACGGTTTCTTACTGCTAGCAGAGATAATCCTAAGGAGAAGGGTAGGATTGCACGCCTTGCATTCTCAAATACAGCGGTGCCTCGCAAGACAAAATTAATCCGTTCCGTGAGGCTCTTCGTATAGCGGTTTTTTCGTCTTGTGACGCAAGCCCATTGACAGCTTAGCGGATTAGCGCTATTAGCGGTTTAGCGGCTTTTAGCAATCAGCTGTTAAGCGGCTTATCAGCGGATCAGCTGATAAGCGGCTTAGCGGCTTAGGAAAAGGGGGGAAAGGGGGGGGAACCCGCAGGAACTCGCAAGACATTTCATCTTGCGAAATTCGTAGGGAAATTCGTAGGAAAATTCGTTTTGCGAAGCGCCTCCAAAACGGAAAACCCTTTCGTCTAGCGGGTTTTCCGTCTTGCGAGGCGTTCGTCTTGCGGGGCACCACTGTACTTAGAGCTTATTGGATTCTGCTCTTAGGCTGCAGTCCTAACTATGTCTATTCAGGAGCAAGTCCCACTTCCCAGACAGAAGACCTCACTCCTGATGGTGTGCCATCTTTTCATCCATGGTGATTGCATTCTTCTGAACCTGCATCTTGAAATCCAGAATGTGGCATCCAGCTTCCCGTACAGCTTTTACGGAATAACCTTCACTGGGAAACTTAAGAATCTGTGTTAAAAACAGCCAAACACTTTGCAAATTATTTGTTAGGTAACAATAATACCAAGGTTCATGAGAAGTTCACACCTCGGTTTTAGAAACATTTACAAAACCCTGGGCTCCTTACCGTTCGTAGCTTTCGTCTTATCTGCTACGTTGCTTTGATTGTATTTAGAGATTATTTTATGGACGCTGCCTCTGCACTTTAGCTCAGTGGATTTTAATGCCTCTCATATTGCTGATTACTATACAAGGAAACAACATTTTCTCTTTGATAACATCCCTGAAATGATGTCTTCCGATTCCTCGCTCGGGATCTATAAAAGAGGTCCTTGGTGTGTTTGTTTTGCTGGGAACACTTTGGAGATTTGTCCAGCTTATTTCAGATTTTGAGTTACATTTACTGGGGGGGGGGGAATCACATAGGAATACTTTCTGCTCTAAGAAATATAGGCCATGTCATTGATCAGTATCCTTTTTTGACAGAACATGATCTCAAAATGCATTGTGTCAGTCTCATCAAGCTCCTTGTGTGTTTTAGGGGGGCATTCAGCCCTGATTCAGGTCCCAAAAGGGAAACCCCCATAGTCAGAAATTAGGCAAGCTCCCAAGGAAATAAAGGTGTTTTGCTACTGTGGACCTAACTCTTTCCATTGCAGATCAGCAAATGGACATCCCTGGTCCATACCTGGCCTTGGAGATACCACCTGCTCCCCTAGTTGCTCACTAAGGCATGGGGAGGTACCTGTGCTGACAGGATCAACCATTCAGGAAAATGGAGGTTATCTCCCTCTAGATCTGGGATGGGGAATCTGGGGCCCATCAGCTCCAGGCAGCATGCCCAATGGCCAGGAATGATGGGAGTTGTAGTTTGACAGTATCAAAAGCACCTGTCAGGGACCGTGCTGAGGAGGGCTGCACTGAGGAAGAATGGTGGGAGCCAACCCCAGTTCCTGCTCCTGATTCTGAATCTTCCCAGGAGCAGGAGGACAGTATAGATTTGGAACAGTGGTTTGTAGATGGACATAGTTCAGAAGGCAGAAGCTGGGAAATACTGGATGAGGAACAGCTAGGAGAAGAAACACGGGGGGGGGGAGTTAACAGATTCACTGTCTCTGGAAAGCATTCATCTGCTCTCCCCAAGGTCAAGAAGGGCTGAGAAAGTGGCAGAACAGAAAGCACAGAGAGTACAAGCTCAGGTTACAAGACATAGGAGTGACATGGGTGACTAGGGACGTAAGGGGGTGGAATTCTTCATTGGGAGCACTGACATTCCTAGGAGATGGGTTCTTTGTTCTCTCACTGTGATCTTTAAAGATTCTAACTGGTAAGAAGACTCCTTTTTCTTTGTTCTGCTTATCTACTGCTGGGGGGGGTGCGACAGCACCACGGGTAATAATAATAATAATAATAATAATAATAATAATAATTTATTATTTATACCCCAGCCACTCTGGGCGGCTTCCAAAAAAATATTAAAAATACAATAAAACTTCCCTAAACAGGGCTGCCTTCAGATGTCTTCTAAAAGTCAGATAGTAGTTTATTTCCTTGACAACTGATGGAAGGGTGTTCCACAGGGTGGGCGCCACTACCAAGAAGGCCCTCTGCCTGGTTCCCTGTAGATTAACTTCTCACAGTGAGGGAACCACCAGAAGGCCCTCAGCGCTGGACCTCAGTGTCTGAGGTGAACAATGGGGGTGGAGACGCTCCTTCAGGTATACTTCAGGTTCCCCATCCATGATTTAGAAATTCTTGAGGGTAGAGGAGTCCCATTTGAATACTTGTTGGAAATGAAGGCTTTGCGCTTTTCTAGCTCGCAGAGGTATTCTAGGTTACTCCATCTGGGTGGGAATTTCCTCCCCAATTGAACAAATGTATGAGAATCTTGATCCAAAGCCTTCTTGCTGTCAGCGGTGTTCCTTTGTCATGTTTAGTAATAAATAACAAAACTCTGAAAAGGAAGCCTGTCCTAGATTGTAATTTGTAACATTTAAAAGTAGGTCACATTCTGAGCTTAAACTACCTGACAGTGTCCCTTCAAATTAAGGAGTTTTTTTTTAAAAAAACTAAAAATTACTATGTGTCAAACCTTTTTGCTAAGATATTGAAAAATGATAACGGCCTGTAACTTTGCTTTAGGATAAAAGGTAAATCTGGCACACTCTCTTTTCTTAATGCTATTAGTGGGTGGGGAATTTCACATAACATATATATTCCAAAGCACAAGAGAAGACACTGAGATGCAGCTCATTCAGGAATCTAAAAAGCAGGGGCACCAACGTCCCCCACACATTGAGGGGACCTGGTGTCATGTGACGTGTCCCACTCCCACCCAGGACGCCAGCACTCTCCAATCAGCAGTGGGAGATGGGGGCACAGAGGGTGATCTTCACCTTCCATGCTTCCTGCCCCCACCCATTGCACAAGTGCTCGCCTGGCAGTGGTGGGGGATGGTGGCCCCCTCAGTATTGGGGGACTCAGTCCCCTGCCCACAAATATTGAGGGGGACGAAGCCCTTTCTGCCGCCTGTAGTTGGCGCCTCTGCTGAAAAGGAATCATGAACATCATTGCCCACTTCAGACAATTGTCCTAGTGTGCAGAGTCTATACATGCCGCCATGTGGTCACTGTTCTGAGACCATTCCTCAGCTGCTGTGGATGGCCAGGCACATATCCTTGCCAAGGGTGCAAGGAACGGTGGGGACACTGATACAACTCCTGGCCAAGGGCGCAAGGGAGCCTAGGTAAGCCTCTGAGTGGCACATAGATCGCTATGTGTGTACATCCCATACATTCGCGATAATTTTATACAATGCTATTGTGCATAGTGCTCATGAATCATTGCCGTGCCCCATTGCACATTGGCGGACTGTGGGAACCATAGAGAATATTCCTTTTAATTAAGTATCCAGGCTGATATTGAGAAACATTTTGTAACACCACTTTCTTATTTTTAGCCTGTATCCATGTCAGCGGCTTGACAGAGGAGGAATTGTGAGAACCCGCCCCCCCCCTTGTCCTGAACCTTCCCAAGGGCAGGAGGACGGTATTGATTTAGAACAGTGGTTTGCAGAGGGGCATAGTCCAAAGCGGGAAAGCTGGGAAATACTGTGTGAGGAACAGCTAGAAGAGGGAACGCCAAAAGAGACTGCTAGCCGATTCAGTATCCTTGGACAGCATTCCTGACCCCACCCCCCTTCGCCTCAGACTAGACGGGCTTTGAGAGTGATAGAGCAGAGAGCACAGTGGCAACAAGTTCACATTACCCGGCATAGGAGTGGCATAGATTAATGGGGACAGAGGGGGTGAACCTTTACTGGGAGCAACAGCCATTTCTAGAGAGATATGCATTCCTTTGTCTCTCACTGTGATTATTAAAGAAACTAACTGGTAAGAACACTCCTTTCGTTTGATCTGCTTATTTACTGCCACCGAGGGGGGGGGACCCGATCCCCCATAGCCTGACAATCCATTGACTCTTCATGCCCAAGGTGGTTTTGGCCTTTTATTCCTTGAACTACAGTTTTGCCACATAGAAAACCACATAGGAAACTAGTGAGACTTCCAAGGACAGCTTATGATATTGAATCTGTCCTTCAAAGGGCTGAAGTGGTTGCTTTTTTAAAAACTCACTTGGTATTCTGAAGTCTTAGGAAGTACCTAGAGTAGAATACTACGAAACTTTGGCCACCCAATTAAGCTGAGTTTTGGAAGATTAAAGGTAATGGGACCTCTGACTATTAGGTCCAGTCGTGGCCGACTCTGGGGTTGCAGTGCTCATCTCGCTTTATTGGCCAAGGGAGCCGGCATACAGCTTCCAGGTCATGTAGCCAGCATGACTAAGCCGCTTCTGGCGAACCAGAGCAGCACACGAAAATGCCGTTTACCTTCCCGCTGGAGCGGTACCTATTTATCTACTTGCACTTTGACATGCTTTCAAACTGCTAGGTTGGCAGGAGCAAGGACCGAGCAACAGGAGCTCACTCCGTCACGGGGATTCGAACCGCCAACCTTCTGATCGGCAAGTCCTAGGCTCTGTGGTTTAACCCACAGCACCACCCACAGGACAGTCAAAAGATGGTACTTGCAGAGTTCACTTCCAGCAAGATGGAGTGATTTCCACCAACTTGGGTGGTCTTAAAGGAGAATTAGAGAGATTCGTAGAGCTAAGGTATGTTGTACCTCCACTGTCAGAGACAGAAGACCAGTTTCTGGGAATCGCCAGCCAGGGGAAGGCTGTTGTGTTCAGATCTTGATCCAGCAGAGCTCTTCTTCTTAGGTAGCTCTTTAGATCATCAAATGAGCACAATGATATTTGGCTGATCAACCCGCTCCAAAGGTTAAGTATGGGAATGAAACTAAAATAAGAAAATGTTATTATTTGATTGACCTGAGAAGTTGTTGGAAAAAAAGTTTAAAACAGGATGCAGAAAAGGGGAGGTATGGGGAAGTCCGGGAAGCAAGGTTAATGAAAAAGAGGGTTTGAAATTATACATGTTTATATGTTTTTTGTATGTTTTTGTATGTTTTTCTGTGTGTGTTGTTTTGTTTATAATTTGTGTTGGAAAATCAATAAAAATTATTATAAAAAAAAAAAAGATCAACCTGCTCCAAAGGAACAGCTTACATTTTGCCGACTTCTTAGACGGTTCCTGTCCGGCACCATGTTTTAATTTCCTTTTTAATGAATTGAGGCCATGTTTTACATGAGTTGTCTTATGCCTCATTTTCACTAATGAAAGATCTCAACTATATGGTGAATGAACATTGACATGAAAGCTGTTTGGTTTGTCCACAAGCGCATAGCTTGAAAATGCACTATGTCTTATAATTTGCTCTGAAGGAAATAAATAAACAGCAGGAGCAGTGCAAGCTCCAGCTTGTAGTACTATTATTGGCGTGAGCAGCTTAATAAATAAAAGGCTGGAGTGAGCTATTAGAGAGTTCCAGGCTTTCTGGAAGAAAAAGAAGAAATGTTTCAGAAAGGAAGGAAGGTGTGAAATCTCTTAGCAGGTGCACCAAGTTGTACCAAACATTGGGGGGGGGCTGTAGCACATGCATGATGTCACACATGTGACACACAACCCCAGTCGAGGCAGGCTACCCACCCACCCACCCACTACCAGCTGCCTTACCTTATGAAAGGCATACTTGCAACAAAGACGTTTTGCCCTGTGCATCCCAGGAGGAGATAGCCGTCGTGCCTTCTGGGGAGCTGCTCTGGTGATCCTCAAAGGGACAAGCCAGGGTCAAGATCAGGGGTAGGCAACCTAAGTCCCGGGGGCTGGATGCGGCCCAATCGCCTTCTCAATCCGGCCCGTGGACGGTCCGGGAATCAGCATGTTTTTACATGAGTAGAATATGTCCTTTTATTTAAAATGCATCTCTGGGTTATTTGTGGGGCCTGCCTGGTGTTTTTACATGAGTAGAATGTGTGCTTTTATTTAAAATGCATCTCTGGGTTATTGTGGGGCATAGGAATTTGTTCATTATTATTTTTTCAAAATATAGTCCAGCCCACCACATGATCTGAGGAACGGTGGACTGGCCCATGGCTGAAAAAGGTTGCTGACCCCTGGTCAAGATGGTTCGCCATGCTGCCTCCCTTAGCAGAGCTAAGCATCTTTGTCCTGGAACATCCTTTTGAGGATCACCACATAAATTTTTTTTGGGGGGGGAGCGATCCCCCTTCTTGCAAAGTATTGGCCGGCTCTGGCCCCTCGGAAACCCCCACCCCCCAGATGGTGCCCCTGCCTCTTAGGGTTTCCGGAAGTGGGGGGTGATTTTTGCAATGAATGCCATTTCGAAATGGCAAGACTGACAGGAAAGCTCAGGAACCAAAAAGACCAAAACTTCAACATAGAATGGGGGCAGAAATTATTATTTATCTAAGCGACCGCTGTAAGCAGATGAAAACACTTGCAGGATTACAATAACACTTGTAATGTAGCAAATATTATGGACAAATGGAGAACATAAAACACTGATTATGAAATAATATGCAGTTGAAAAGGATGACAATAGGACTCATGGAGGGGAAGGTGGGAAGTTCAGAGATTAGAAGAAATCTCTAAATATGGATATGTATTTTGTATGGATATGTATTTTGTATTGTGTGGGACACGGGTGGCGCTGTGGGTAAAAGCCTCAGCGCCTAGGGCTTGCCGATCGAAAGGTCAGCGGTTCGAATCCCCGCGGTGGGGTGCACTCCCGCTGCTCGGTCCCAGCGCCTGCCAACCTAGCAGTTCGAAAGCACCCCCGGGTGCAAGTAGATAAATAGGGACTGCTTACCAGCGGGAAGGTAAACGGCGTTTCCGTGTGCGGCTCTGGCTTGCCAGATGCAGCTTTGTCACGCTGGCCACGTGACCCGGAAGTGTCTCCGGACAGCGCTGGCCCCTGGCCTCTTGAGTGAGATGGGCGCACAACCCCAGAGTCTGTCAAGACTGGCCCGTACGAGCAGGGGTACCTTTACCTTTACCTTATTTTGTATTGTACTGTTATAATTCTATATTTGTAAAACCAAATAACCGTTATTTAATTTTATTTTATTTTGCAATGAATGGATGTCCTGTTTTAGGATTTACATTGACAAGAATCACTGAAAGAACTTGGGACCAACTTCGGTGCAGAGGCTTTCATATTTAAAGATATATAGATAAACCCATATGTACGTATAGAATTGTAGAGTTGGAAGGGACCATGAGAGTCATCTAGTCCAACCCTCTGCAGTGCAGGAACCCTTTGCCCAACATGGCACTCGAACCCACAACCCTCAGATTAAGAGTCTCACGCTCTACACACTATAATGTATCCATTCCCCTTAGGCTGCTGTGCTTTGCTTGTTTCCTCATAATATCATGTAGCCACTCATCTGCAACATTATGTTATGTTAGCAACGGCTACGGATAAACTCAGAAATTGTATTTGCAGAGCTGCTGAAGGTATTGCACAGGAGAATCCTGAGCTGCCACGAACCAGTGCTGCACATTTATGCCCCAGTTCATAAATACACCGTGCATCACTTATGTTTGTTTCTGCATATTCAAAATGCAGAAATCCCTGCTCCAAAGCAAATTAGAAGCTTTTTAATGCTTGCTAATCCCTCCTGTTAGTCCTTCCACGCATGCTCAGAATCCGTGTCTCTGCCATGCTCAATAAGATAAATGAGCTTAAATAAGGTACCATCCTCACTGTGTGTGTGTGTGTGACTTTCACCTCTTGCACATGCCGTGTAATCTCATAGGGTTTTATGATGTTTACTTTGTTTCCCCCGCTGCTTTTTTTCTTTTAACCTCCTGTGTTTTGGGGTGGCTATAGGCAAACAGAAATAATACAATATCCCAGTTAGGTGCAAATGGATTTCTCACATTCCATTCCATAATTTTGAGAGAGCGGTTGCTGAACAGCTTGGTGGGTTTCTGGATGAAACATCAGCTCTG
Source organism: Podarcis cretensis (assembly GCF_951804945.1). Classification (NCBI taxonomy): domain Eukaryota; kingdom Metazoa; phylum Chordata; class Lepidosauria; order Squamata; family Lacertidae; genus Podarcis; species Podarcis cretensis. The sequence continues at coordinate 126,409,980 of NC_137170.1, forward strand.
GATCCATTCCAGTCCGGCTTCCGCACTGGTCATGGGACCGAGACGGCTCTGGTCGCCCTAACAGATGATCTCCGCAGGCAGCTGGATCGAGGCGGGTCGGGGCTGCTGATTCTTCTAGACCTGTCAGCAGCCTTCGACATGGTCGATAACGAACTCCTGGACCACCGCCTTGCCGACGTGGGGATCCAGGGCACAGTCCTTCAATGGCTGCGCTCATTTCTCTCTGGTCAGGGACAGAGGGTGGCGCTTGGGGGGGAATTGTCATTGCGCCACTCCTTGGTGTGTGGAGTACCTCAGGGTGCGATACTCTCCCCGATGCTTTTCAACATCTTTATGCGCCCCCTCGCCCAGCTTGTCCAGAGTTTTGGGCTGGGCTGCCATCAGTATGCTGATGACACCCAACTTTATCTGTTGATGGATGGCCATCCTGACTCAGCCCCAGAAACACTGATCAGATGCTTGGAAGCTGTGGCTGGATGGTTACGTGGGAGCCGGTTGAAGTTAAATCCTTCGAAGACAGAGGTCCTCTGGCTGGGACAGGATGATATGGGATTGGGGGGGGCAACTCCCATCTCTTGCAGGGGTGCAATTAGTGCCAGCACTGTCCGTTAAGAGTTTGGGTGTAATCTCCAATACCTCCCTCTCCATGGAGGCGCAGATTGCAGCTATAACAAAGGCGGCATTTTTTCATCTCCGCCAAGCTAAGCAGTTGGCTCCTTACCTCTCTCGCCCTGACCTAGCCACTGTGATCCACACGATGGTCACCTCCAGACTGGATTATTGTAACTCGCTCTACGTGGGGCTGCCCTTGAGACTGACCCAGAAACTCCAGCGGGTGCAGAATGCCGTAGTGAGACTCCTTACAGGGTCTTCGCTGTGAGATCACATTCATCCGGTGCTATACCAGCTGCACTGGATCCCGGTGGAGTACAGGATCAGGTTCAAAGCCCTATACGGCCTAGGACCCTCATACCTATGGGACTGCCTCTCCTGGTATGTCCCACAGAGGAACTTACAGTCTTCAAATAAAAACATCCTGAAGGTCCCAGGCCACAGAGAGGTTAGGCTGGCCTCAACTAGAGCCAGGGCTTTTTCGGCTGTGGCTCCAATCTGGTGGAACGCTCTGTCACAAGAGACTAGGGCCTTGCAGGACTTGATATCTTTCCGCAGGGCCTGCAAGACAGAGCTGTTCCACCAGGCCTTTGGTCAGGGCACAGCCTGACTCCCTCCTTTGGCAATCTTTACAAAACTTTAGTTTATGGTTGCCATCAATTTTGATTTTAATTAATTTTTATAATGTTTTTATAATGTTGCACTATTTTAGTGTTGTTAGCCGCCCTGAGCCCAGCTTCGGCTGGGGAGGGCGAGATATAAATAAAATTTATTATTATTTATTATTATTATTATAGTGACTAACTTTTAATTTATATATATTTTTAACTGCTGCTATATCTGTATTGTCCCTGTTATACCTAATTGCAAATTCAAATGTATCCCTATCGTGTTTTATGATTTACTTGATACTGTATGTGGGCTGAAACTGGTCTGTGACCGAAATAATAAAATTCATTCATTCATCTTCTGAGGCCCTTCTTTATGTGCCTCCTCCATGTGTGGCGATTGGCGCTGTGGTCTAAACCACCAACCTGTTGGGCCTGCCAATCGTAAGGTCAGCAGTTCCAATCCATGTGACAGGTGAGCTCTCGTTACTTTGTCCCAGTTTCTGGGACAGAGCTCTCATTGCTTTGTACCAGCTCCTGCCAACCTAGCAGTTTGAAAGCACACCAGCGCTAGTAGATAAATAGGTAATACTGCGGCAGGAAGGTAAACAGCGTTTCCATGCGCTCTGGCACTCATCACAGTGTCCCGTTGCACCAGAAGTGGTTTAGTCATGCTGGCCACATGACCCGGAGAAGCTGTCTGTGGACAAACACCGGCTCCCTCAGCCTGAAAGCGAAGATGAGCGCCACACCCCATAGTCGAATTCGACTGGACATAACTGCCCAGGGGTCCTTTACCTTTACTTTAGCTTCTCCACAAAAGGTCCAGAGAGTGTCAGCATGAGAATGGGCCTTTTCTACAGTGGTTCCCCATTTGTGGAATGTTCTCCCCAAGGAGGTTCAACTGGCATCTTAATTATACAGTCATACCTCAGGTTACGAACGCTGCAGGTTGTGTGTTTTCGGGTTGCGGACCATGCCGAACCCAGAAGTACCAGAACAGGTTACTTCCGGGTTTCGCGCTCGCACATGCGCAGAAATGCAAATTGACATCACACACATGCGCAGAAGCACCAAATCACGTCACGCACGTGCACAGACACAGTGCTTCAGGCTGCGAACGCTGTGGGTTGCGAACATGCCTCCTGCACGGATCACGTTCGCAACCTGAGGTATGACTGTACACCTTTAGGCACCAGGTAGAAACATTCCTCTTTAACCAGGCCTTTGACAAATTGATATCCAATGTTCTTTTTAAATGTTTTGGGGAGGGGGGCAGTTATTTGGTTGTTTTTGTTTTTATTATGTATTTTGTGTTTTATATAATATGATTTTATGTTGTGAACTGCCCTGAGACCTGTGGGTATACGGCAGTATACAGATTTAATAAATGATGATAATGCACAGGAAGGCTCCTCGGGTGATTTAGAAGACTGATTACTCAAAGTTCAACAACATGCAGTTCATACTGGCAGCTCCCTTCTTCAGACAGTCACCCTCCAACTCATGGCGGGGGTAACACAGATGGTGATTCAGGATGGAGCTAGCTTGTGTCGTACTTCTGGATTTGAACAGGGCAATAGTTGAAGCTAGTGTGTGGTTACCAGATTTTTTTCAATGAATCCGGGGACACATTATTTTTTTTAAGCTGAGTAGCAATAGGGAGTCAGTAGTGGGGATGGTGAGGCAAAAGACCCTGGGCCCAAGCACACATGCATATTGTATAAAGGTGCAAAGCCCTTCTTTCACACCCTGTGAAACATAAATGCACAGAGGTTTTTTAAAAAACTAGGCAACGGTCAGCCGCCCACAACTCCTGAGCCTCCCCCATCAGTCAAAACAAAGGGGGAAGGGGGCAGGAGATCTGTACCGCCGGACGTCCCTGGTTCCCCCTTGGCAGTGGCAGCAGCACCAGCTGTCTCAGCTGCCCAGAGCCAGCCTGGTAGTGCAGTTGGCTCTGGCTGGTTTCAGGAGCTCCTCGCCAGAAGGCCCCATATGATGTGTTGAGCAGAAGACACATCATATGGGGACTTCCGGTGAGGGGAAATGGTGGGCGCTATGGCAGCGAGCAGCTCCTGAAACCAGCCAGAGCCAACTGCGCTACCAGGCTGGCTCCAGGCAGCTGAGGCTGCCGCTGCCACATTTCCCGGGGACAGATTTGCAAATCTGGGGACATTCCAGGGGTGGAATTTGTCTGGGGACAGATTTGCAAATCCAGGGACTGTCCCTGGAACTGGGAATGTCTGGTATCCCTAAGCTAGTGTGATCACCTCTGCGCTCCGGCAGCAAAACCAAAATGCTTGTTTACAAAGCTATTGTACTACCAACCTTACTGTCTGCTTGTGAAACATTTGCCACTTATAAACGCCATCTCCAACTGCTCGAAAGATTCTATCAACTGCATCTCCGAAAAATTTACACATCACTTGGGAAGACAGGCGAACTAATGCCAGTGTACTGGAAGAAGCAAAGATCACCAGTATTGAAGCAATGATTCTTCAACATCAACTTTGTTGGACTGGTCATGTTGTGCGGATGCCTGATTATCGTCTTCCAAAGCAACTACTATATTCTGTACTTAAAACTGGAAAGCGTAATGCCGGTGGTCAACAAAAGAAGTTTAAAGACTCTCTCAAGGCAAATCTAAAAAGAAACATAGTATAAACACCGACAACTAGGAAACACTGACTGGTCTGCAAGTGCTCCAACTGGAGAACAGCCTTTACCAAAGGTGTCATGGGCTTTGAAGACGCTCAAACTCAGGACAAAAGGGAGAAACATGATTAGAGGAAGGTGTGGGAGGCACGTTTGGCAAACTCTCACCATAATCAACTCCCACCTGGAAACCAATGTCCCCACTGTGGAAGGACGTGTGGATCCAAAATTGGCCTCCACAGTCTCACTGTTTAAGACCATGTTCATGGAAGACAATCTTACTCGGCTATGAGTGATCGCCAAAGCAGAAAGAAGTTCCTACATCCCAGGTTGTGTTTTCAGATCTGAATGCCACCAAATCACCGTCTCTGTCATTGATTTTCTAGAAGTACCTCCGTCTCAGAATAAACTACTTTGCAAGGTGGTTGTGAGGAGAAAGCACCAGCCTAAGCTCCTTGGAGGGAAACGAAGGGTGGAAATGTCATAAATAACCCTTCCTCTAAATATAATAGGTGCCAACGGACTGTTCCATAATCAGTGGCAGCGCATTTCCAAAAGATAGCGGTGCACTGAATTAGAATGTAGACCTGTTATGACAAGCGTTATCAATTCCTGACAGCATTACATAATGGGAAAATATATTTCTGACTAGATAAAAAGAGAGAGAGAGAGAGAAAGGGGGGAAATCCCTCATGACTTTTAATCTCTCTCTCTCTTTCTCTTTACATTATCTGAGATTTAAAGCTATGTGTGTTGTACATCAAAAACACCCCCTCCCAGGGGTATTTCACTTACAATTTCATTTAAAAATAGGAATGTGGCTCTATCTAGCTATGATGAGAATGGATTAAACAAGAATCGGGAAAAATAAGCCAAGTCTGTATATGAAGTCGCTTAGGGGAAACCCGTGTTATTAGGTTGAAATATTTAACTGATTGACTTTGTTGCATTTTGACTAGGGGCTGAGGGAGTTGGTTCCTGGGTACTTCACTTGCTCCTTTGCGAACAGTTTGTTGTGGGTTTTCACAGCACCATTAAATAAGATTTCCTTTCCTTCATCTCCGTGATTGGAATGACCTTGGTCATGCAACAGAATATCAGCTGTTTCGTTTAATTTATTCTCAATAGGAGGCACTGCAAGAAGCTGACGTCCTTTGACTTCCTTGATTCTTCACTTCCACAAATAGTTATTTCCCCCCTCTACTTTGCCATCGTCTGGCAGTGCTTTTATGAATGCCTGATAAAAGTCTGATTAAAGGGTTCTTTGTAAGCATTATTTTATTTATTATATATTTGTTTGCTGTTTTGTTTACATACCCGTGGACAGTGCTGGCTGCTGCCCGTTGAGACTGGGAGGGCAGAATGCAGTTAAGCAGCTAAAACATGACATTGCGACAGAACAATAGCTGCACACATTTCTGCTGCTCAAACATGGTCTGCTACCTAGAGCTTTATCTCTTCCCAGCATGTTCCGCTAACATTATGCACTGTGAAGCTGCTGTGTAGTTTCTCTCACCATTCTGTGCATTACTATGAAGCTGTTTTCCAGAGATGGGTGTTGTGGGGCAGGGATGTGATGCCTGGCAATAAGGGTAATAGTGTCTGCTGGCAAATGGAGTTCTAGGTAAAGATTGTGGATAGAGGAGGGCTCTGTGCCTCGAATCAGCTGCACGGCAGGCAGAAATCATTGCAGCGTGATGAAGTGGCAGCCCTGAGAGGATAATAAAGGCCAAGAAGCTGTTGATGGTGGTAGCAAGGCTGAATTTTCCACACTGAAACAGCCGGCCCAGTTCTCTGGCTGCAAACATCTAAGCAGGCAATCACAGTCACTGCTTTTGATAAGGCAAACTCAAAATACCTGAGTTCTAGATCTGTGCTGCTTTATCAGTAACAGTACAGAGTAATGTAATGCAATGTTGAAAGTTCCTTGCAGCTCTAGACGTGCATGCATGGGCTTCTCTGATAGAGCCTGATATGGCTTGTTTTATCTTCCGTTTGGCTTCTGAGCAATTTTTTTAAAAAAAACTTGTTTTCCTTCCATTTAATCCTGGGCATTTTGAATTTTCTTTATAGAAGCAGTGGCATCAGCAATCTCACAGTCCCAAGAATATTGGCATAGGTTTTCCTTCCCCTCTATTCCAATTTTTGTCACTTCAGATAAGAGAGGGTAATTTGGAGGATGGATTATTTAAAACACTGCCACTCTTTTTCCCAAACTTCAGTAAGAAACCAGCAACTTATAGGGAATCATTATCTTCTCTGCTCCTGGCACGGAATACAAAACCCATTGTTCCTCTCATAATTACTATATTATACATTGTAACCCTGCTGGTGGTCCATGGGTGGCAGGGGCGTGAGAGAATGTCCTTGCCTCTAAAGTGAATCTGGCCTCATCCTTGGGTACATTTCAGCCACCCTTTGAAAGTCACACTTCTGCAAAATGTGTGATGCAGTTTTCCAAACAATGTGTGCGAGGCCATTAAAAATAGCTCAAAACCTCATTTTTGTTGTTGACAAAAAAGAAGAGTTCAGCAACCTCGGCCCACTTTCTGAAGCATGGCAACCCTATATATTACAGGAAAGTGTGAATAAAAATGCATTATATTAGTGTAAATAACATACAGAAATGTATTGCATAAGGTAGGGTTGCCATATTTCAAAGAGTGAAAATCCAGACACAAAAGTTGTTGAGCTTCTTTTTCTTTCTTTCTTTCTTTCTTTCTTTCTTTCTTTCTTTCTTCTTTCTTCTTTCTTCTTTCTTCTTTCTTCTTTCTTCTTCTTGGCCAAAGTTGTTGAGATTGTTTTGCAAAATCTCAAAAAAGAAGTTTTGAGCTATTTTTAAGAAAATTCACCAAAATCTACACTTCCGACATGGGTTGCCATACGTCCAGATTTACTGTTTACGAGGGCTAAGTCCCAGCTATGTCGGGAAATTCCAGACATATGACAACCCTAGAATGAGGAGATGTTCCAAAAATATGTATATTGGTTGAAACAGCTTACAAAAAAATGTGTTTCTTAGGAGAATTAGCATTGAAATTCTGACTAATTTTCCTAAGGCTGTTTAAAAAAAAGCAAAATGTTGCAGAAATGGGGAAACCTAAATGGAAAAATGAAAGCATATGAAATTGTCAGATTTGTCCCATCTCTAGTGACTTCCCAGCTCACAGAACCTCTCTAAAGAAAAGAGACAGAAAGCTTTCAACCATTCTCTGTATATTCAGGAAAAAACATGGCGGTCTTGTAGCTCTTGTATACATTGACCAGCTCTTTGTACAGTGTAAAATTGGATGCTTCCATTCATTCTTATTTTGTAATTAGGGCGACAGAGATGTCTGTATTCAGAGAGGTTCAGTTTTCAATGGCAAAAAGACCTGAAAATGAAAGTTGCCTTCAGGTTGGAATATCAAAGTTTTCATTTCTATATTTCTAAATATAGGAGTTCCAACTCTGGCCTGCCCCCAGCTGCCTCCTTTCAGGTATTTCAACCTGAAATATAGTTTCGGGGAGTAGGGAAATACTTTAAAGAATTTGTGATATATATAGAGAGAGAAGAGACTGCAAGATAAAAAGTAATAATTTTAAAATCATTAATCTAGGTTGCTAATGTAAGAGGTTTGGGTTTTATACAAGCATAGGCGTACTTTTCTAGAAATATATACCGTATTTTTCGCTCTATAAGACACACTTTTCCCCTCCTAAAAAGTAAGGGGAAATGTGTGTGCGTCTTATGGGGTGAATGCAGGCTGTGCAGTTATCACTGAAGCCAGAACAGCAAGAGGGATCGGTGCGCAGCGATCCTTCTTGCTGTTCTGACTTCGCATCGCTGGAGAGGTGCTGTGCAGAGAGAGAAAGCTGTGCAGTGCTCCTTCAGCGAAGCGGGAGGAAAAACAGAGCCCCATCCATTTCTCCTCCTGCTTTGCTGGAGAGGCACTGAGCAGAGAGGGAGAGGATTTTTTTTTTCTTGTTCTCCTCCTCTAAAACTAGGTGTGTCTTATAGAGCGAAAAATACGGTACAGAGTTTCTTTCCTTCTCAGTTCCAGCGGTTGCTCAATTTTCTTTCATTGACATTTGAGAAAATGTATTTCACAAACGAAAGGTGTGTTAGCTGCCCGTCATGAGGGCTTTTGTTTTAATTAAAAAAATTGACATACAATTTTAGGTCCATATCTGGACTCAAGCAGCTTTCAGGCTGTTGAAGGAATTGAAGCGAAGCTCTTGCTCAGGGCAAAAATCACTTCGCTAGCATTCCTACATGCACATTAGTCGAAATGCGGTTCCATCCCTCCTCTTCCTGCCCCCTCCCCACACATCTTTCCTTCTAGGAGGAAGGGATCCGTATGAGATGCTTCGCGAAAGTGGTAAACGTTTGAAGTCCCTCCACGGGCTTCTTCAAATGTTGCTTTCTGCAATAACCAGGGTATCGACAAGGAGAAGCGATTCGGGTTTGCTTTCTGGGGGTCATAATTAGACAGAGCTCTGGCTAGCTAGAGGAAGGGGCAGCCCTGTAACCTTCCTTTGTTCAGCTGCTTCTCAACTTGAATCTCCTGCTTGCTTTATTGATCTGCGCTTAGTCATCTTGTTAGCAGTAGCAGCAGCAGCTCACATTTCTTAGGCGATACCGGCAATACTGATCAGAAGCATGCAGAGAGTATACGGGCAACAAAAATGCAGATTATGTATATTTTTACACAGATTTTTTAAAAAAACAAAAAACCACCTAACTATTGTAGAATGACCACTCTTTTCCCCAAAACCTAGACACTTGCGGGGGTCAGGGTGTTGGTAAAATAGCCCCTAGTAACTGGTATTTAGAGGCATCAGCCATTGAAACTGGAAGTAACATGGCTAGTGTGACCAGTAGCCATAGGAACCAATTTCTGGGGGCCGAGATCCCTTCACACACCCTGAATAAAATATTTGAGGGGCTGGACCCCCCCTCCTGGCATTACCAGTCAAATGGTGCGTGTGGTTGATTGTGTGGGATGGAGCTTACCCCCCCCCCATATTTTGTTCAAGTTGGCACCCCTGCTAATAGTCACTGATAGCCTAATAATAATAATAATAATAATAATAATAATAATAATAATAATAATTTTTTATACCCCACCCTCCCCGGCCAGATTGGCTAACTCCAGTAAAATTACAATAGAAACATAATAAGGGAGGGACAACCCAATTTAAAATACAGGTTAAAATGCAATTTAAAAATGCAGCTTCCTTTTAAAAGTAGCCCATAGATCAAAACCGTAAGGGGAGGGAAAACATAAGGGTCAAACTGAGTCCAAACCAAAGGCCAGGTGGAACAGCTCTGTCTTGCAGGCCCTGCAGAAAGATGTCAGGTCCCGCAGGGCCCTAGTCACTTGTGACAGAGCGTTCCACCAAGTCGGGGCCAGTACTGAGAAGGCCCTGGCCCTAGCTGAGACCAATCTAACCACCTTGCAACTTGGGACCTCCAAGCTGTTGTCATTTGTGGACCTTAAGGTCCTCTGCGGGGCATACCAGGAGAGGTGGTACCCAGTACCAGGCGGTACCAGGAGAGGTGGTACTCATCACTACATCTTGTGGAAATGAATCCCATAATTTAATTATGCACTATTCCTTTCATTTGCCCTTAATCCCCCACCATGCAGTTTCACCGGGTGACCCTAGGTACTAGTACTATGATGGGGGAGGAAGTCTTCTCTCCACCCACTGAGAGCCAGTGTGGTGTAGTGGTTAAGAGCAGTGGACTTGTTATCTGCTGAACGGGGTTTGCTTCCCCACTCCTCCACATGCAGCTGCTGGGTGACCTTGGGCTAGTCACACTTCTGTGAAGTCTCTCAGCCTCACTCAGCTCAGAGAGTGTTTGTTGTGGGGGAGGAAGGGAAAGGCGATTGTTAGCCCCTTTGAGACTCCTTAGGGTAGAGATAAAGCAGGATATCAAACCCAAACTCTTCTTTCAGTGAACAGGTGTTCTCAGACAGCTGAAATATATGTCCTTGCAGCTTTTGCAAGAGAGCTTCATGCATGCAGCCCTGGCTGCTGAATATGGGAGAGGAACCCTCCCATAGCTCAACAACTTTGATTTTCTGGGGGGGGGGGGCTCAAAAACTTTGGTCCACTCCAGATGCCAGCAGGGTTGCTACGCTGCAAAGGGCAGGGCCCCACTGCTCCCCCGTCATGCCTCTCTTCTGCTGGGCTCTGGCGTGCAAGGGGGCTGTGGCAACAGCTTCCTAGCATAACAGTGAGCACTGCTGGGCTGCCCATTCCATCAAGGGGGCATAACACTTGCCCTGCCCCGGGCTCCGCCAACCTATGCTACACCACTGCATCTGAAACAGCTTTGGGCTGACACAGTTGTCTATACTCACCTTGTGGCTCTTGTAACCAACTCTTTTCAAAAAATCCTCCTCTCCTTTGTTGTGACTGCTTCTTCGTACTCTCCAATTTTAGCCTAGGCCGCCTACTTTCCTAACCTTATCACTCCACACCGGTCACCACCTACAAACAAAACTGGTCTTGTCCGTCTCCTCCTAACAGCCTCCTGTTTGAGTGGACACAGAATCTTCAAAGACAGTTTTGGAACTTCGCAAACCAAGGCTGAGAATTGCCGAGGCTATTTTTTTCATTAATTTATTTGCAGCAGTGATAGAAGCACTTCACAGGCAGGCAGGGAGACAGAGTCCTTTGCTTCATCATCATCGTCGCTGTCTTTTTGCTACTGTTCGTTTTTCCCCAGTGTGGGAAAGGGCACTTTCTTTGTGGGCAAAGCCATCTTCCCCCCCCCCTCCATCCAGACCTCCTTTGTACCTTTGGGGTGACAGAGGTTCATCCCATTTCTTCCTCTGGGAGAAAGAAATGCAAGAAGCATCATTAATCATGCAAACCGCCTCCCGCAGCAGTCCCAGCAAAATGATCTCCTGTACTCCGCACATCAATATTCTTGACACTTATCTTAAAAGTTAGGTCATGCATATCCATCTGCCATTAAAGAAGTGTCAGTGAGCAAGCATCCCCTCGCTATTTTTAGGGTCATATCAAAAGAGTTCATCAACTTTCTGTCAGCTCATCCAATTTGTCACATTTGATGCTATCTTCCGGCATCCTCACTGGTCATCCTACTGTTTCAAGTTCTCTCCATCCTGGTTCTTCCTTTGGAAACCACAGTCCCTTTGTACAAGAAAGATATTTGATATTGTGTCAGATAGTGTTTGGTTATGAGATGCTAATTCTGTTTCTCTGGTTTCAGTTTCTGAAAATGTCCTTTTTTTCCTCTTGCTGGAAAACAGGGCCAGTAGTTTAAATAAATGTACACTCAGGGATTTCGAGAAGTATTTGCTGTTGCTGTTGTTTTGCTTCTTCACACCAGTTAGAGACAAATACCCTGATCCAGAGATCTGTAGTCAATCAGATACATAAATCCATTGCAGATGCAGGTGGCCTTATTTATTCAAGGAGGCAAATATGTCCAGGAGCAATTGCATTCCCTGAAAATGGACAGTGAAACCTTTGCAGTTTGGAGACCCCATTTGTTTATTGGAGCCCCTGCACCTGTGAGAAATGGCTGCTGTTGTAGATTTCCAATAACTGCGATATCCCCATGTTTAGTGGCACCAGCTGTGGTAACGCCTGCCTCTCGATATCAGTTGCTGAGGAGCACAAGTTAGGGAGAGGGAGTCTGTGCTCATGACCTGCTTGTGTCTTCCCATAGAACTCTGGTGAATCATAAAAGTGATGATCATCTAGTTCACCCCTGCAATGAATGCAGGAATATGCAGCTGTCCCACACAGGGATCGAACCTGCGACTTTGGTGTTGCCAGCACCATGCTCTAACCAACTGAGCTATCCAAGTGTGCCACTGTGGGAAATAGGAAAGTGCACTTTTGGTCTGATCTAGCAAGATTCTACTTATGTTCTTACATTCTAGAGTTCTTCCCTATCTCCTTCTCTCAGCATATAATAAGGGGGGGGGTGCAGCAGTCTCAAGATTCAACTTGTTCTCTGTAGCCATACAAATTCTGTTGCAGATATTAATACTGTGCAGTTTGAAGTGACTGGAAGCATAAGAACTGATGCCTTTTGGGAAGATATCCTTCTCCAGGCCCATTAAAATATTATTCAACGTTTACTAGCAGAGCTCTTCAGAATAAAACAGAAACATCAAATGATTCATCCAAAAATATCCATTGTCTTGTGCTGTCCAGCGCAGGCTCAGCATCTGAGAAAATATGAAATAATTTAACAGGCCTAGAAGCAGAGGTCTGTCTCCCCCCCACAGCATCCATTTTAGCCTGGATCTGTTTTCTCTCACACAGTCAAAGAGGGTCTTTTACATGTCCTTACTTCACAGAGCTTTGAGACAAAAGACACAAAGGCAACTCCCATCAAAATGGAGGTTTGCAACCCAATACCTTCATTACATGATCAAAGGTTCACTCTCAGCACAGAGTAGAGAAACAACCAACAGATAATCATTAACTCATTTAGGAGCTTAGAGTCCCTTAGAAAAACTACTGTGGGAAAACCCCAAGGTTAGTAATAAACAATTAGCCATTTTCCATATTAAACCTTCATTGATACACATTCATTTTCCATTTCTGTGCGAATTAAATCAATTATACTTAACAAATTACTGAACAACTTAGGCTCAGGGTATCTTAGGAACCACCTAAACCCTCACACCCCAGCCCAATCACTGAGGTCATCTACAGGAGTGATGTTGGTTGTCTCCCAAGTTGGCAAGGCTTATCTGACAGCGAAAAGAAACTGAGCCTTTAGTGTCATTGACCCAGCCTTGTGGAATGCTCTGCCAGCAAAAATCCAGCAGGTTCCTTTTATTTCAATCTTTAAATGCCTGCTGAAAACTTGTAGGCAATTAAGAAAGCATCTTTCCATGTTAGTTAGCTGATGGTCACTGATTTTACACATACACCCTTTTAAAAAATACATATAGATATTGTTGTAAACCACTTTTATATACGTTATGATATAGCAGCATACAAATATTTATAAATAAAGTGTCAGGCCCACCCACTCCTCCCTCGCTTTTTCCTTTGCATGCCAGGTTATACCTGTTACATTATCTTAAACTACAGATCATGGAGCCTTGTGATTTCATGCTTGATCCTGGCTAGTAAACCAACATTAAACCACTGTAAAAGTGTTTAATAATAATAATAATAATAATAATAATAATAATAATAATATATTATTTATACCCCACCCATCTGGCTGGGCTTCCCCAGCCACTCTGGGCGGCTTCCAAAAAAATATTAAAATACTGTGATACATCAAACATTAAAAGCTTCTCTAAACAGGGCTGCCTTCAGATGTCTTCTAAAAGTCTGGTAGTTGTTGTTCTCTTTGACATCTGGTGGGAGGGCGTTCCACAGGGCAGGCGCCACTACCGAGAAGGCCCTCTGCCTGGTTCCCTGTAACTTGGCTTTTCGCAGTGAGGGAACCGCCAGAAGGCCCTCGGCGCTGGACCTCAGTGTCCGGGTAGAACGATGGGGGTGGAGATGCTCCTTCAGATATACTGGACCAAGGCCAAGCTAGCTGGTGTGCAAAGGGAGGGGTTGGAAAGAAAACAGGCACATCATTCTTTCCTAGTTTGCTGGGGATATTGTACACAAACTGGGTTGTATTAGTATTATTTCCTCCTACCCTTGGAAACAATGAACAAGATCATGCCCATTTTTCTTAATGTTCTGCAGAAATACAGAAAGGAGTAGGAATTGAAGAGTGACCTCTGGAGCAGCTTCTTGCCCCTTTTTGAGGGCAAATTTCTGCCCTCAAATGGAAAGTCTGTCCAAAGTGGAGGTGGGAGATCAATGCAACTCTAATAGTTAGTGAAATGAATCTGACCTCTGTCCTTTCTTAGGTCGTCCACAAAGATCCTATAATGTGCTTCAAAGTTGAATTGTAAATATTGATTTATATTACGGATTACCTCTATCCATTTTCTGTGAAATCCTCGGGTCATGCAGTTTTGCTCTCTGTGCTCTGCTTGGCATCTGAGGTACAGCCATCCATCAAAATGACAAGCCTGAGCTTGCCACTGATAGCCAGAGCTTCAGTGCCATAATCTGTCCTACACGTAAGCACATTATTATGATTGCAGTTGTTTTATAATTATTGCCATTATATTTGTTAATATTATTTTGTGTATGTCCTTTTTTTGGAGGGGGGGAAGCATTGTTCTTGCCGTGATTATCATGGAAGTTGCAGCAGAATAAATCTGTTTACTCAAGAAACGAAAGGAGGAAGAACCCTTCATATGCAAATATATGGCATTTGAAAATGTCATATAGCTTCATCTACATATAAATAAGCTGTTTTCCCAATTCTGCAGCAGCCGGGCTGTTTTGATACAGAAATTAGATAATGTTATATAAAAAGTTAAACCAGTGGGGTATTGTTGGGCAGAATCATGGAACCTTATTTCCTAAAGTCAAAGTCACCTAACCGAGTTAGTTATGGCTGCTGTGTGGATTACACGGACGGGCAGGGAATTTTGCAGCATGGACCTTAAAGCCTAACTCGTGTTCCATTCATATTTTTACATGTGTAACGATGCTGTCAAAATCTTCGGGAATTATCCCTCCTTATGTCAGCACCAGGGACGCGGGTGCTGAGGTTTTACCCACAGCGCCTAGGACTTGCTGATTGCATGGTCGGCGGTTCGAATCCCCACGGCGGGGTGCGCTCCCGTTGTTCGGTCCCAGCGCCTGCCAACCTAGCAGTTCGAAAGCACCCCCAGGTGCAAGTAGATAAATAGGGACCGCTTACCAGCGGGAAGGTAAACGGCGTTCCGTGTGCTGCGCTGGCTCGCCAGATGCAGCTTGTCACGCTGGCCACGTGACCCGGAAGTGTCTGCGGACAGCGCTGGCTCCCGGCCTCTAGAGTGAGATGAGCGCACAACCCTAGAGTCTGTCAAGACTGGCCCGTACGGGCAGGGGTACCTTTACCTTTTTATGTCAGCACCAAAGGTATCAGCCTTATATTGCAAATGCAGTTCATGAATCAATTTGAGCACTAACATTTTCCAGACCTGAGAGAGCTCATGCAGATGATTCCCAAATGAAGATATGCTTACAGAGGGATTGCCTGAATTTGTCAGAGTTTGTTAAGCTTTTCCTAGCAAACTTCATATATGACAGACTGGTGAACTGAGTCTTGATTTCAAAGGTTTGTTGGGGAGCGAGCCACACATTAGACCAGGTGTGTGAACCAGGAATCCTTGTATGTCTCAGTTCAAATCTCACCTCAGCTACAGACTACCTTAGGTGGCCTTGGGGGAAAACCATGATGTCTCTTCCTCAGCCTCCGTCTATAAAATGGGGATAAAAACACAGCCTGTCTTGTTATAATAATTATTAAGATCTGTTCTGGATGTTCGAAAGCGCTTTTGGTTGAATCCTTGAAGAAGGAAAATCTCCTTTGAGTGGAACTCCCCATCTATGAATAGCATGGTAAGTTTGGACTCAACACAATTAGGGTTGCTGCAAAATTTGATTAAGTTCACATATAGAGGGGAATTTGCCTAATTCACACTTTCTGAAACAAAGTGTAAACTGGAAAAATCCATCCTTCAAAATCTGCACTTCTTTGAATTTTGCAAAGTGGTTCTCCGATACAATAATTGTTAAGAGAATGCCCTGGTGGTTTTCAGATTATTCTCACGTATGCAATGGGTGAGCTGGTATTTTCCAAGCATAAATTGGCCTTTCTGATAGCCATTTCACCCAAGACATTTCCCGTATGCCTAATTTGGAACATGTGGCGGCTGCTGTTGTAAGGAGAGGTGAGACAATGCTCACTTTAAATGTTCACAAATGCTGCCCATCATTCCTTCTAACTGTGAACTTGGGTTGTATGTAGCATCGAGATTATAGCCACAGATTATAGCAACTGAGAAACAAGAGGGTAGTATTGATGTGGCTGGTGAATATTAGGGAGGGGGATGAAGGCAACTGAAAGGGTCACCTGGGTAGAACTTAACAGAGACTCCCTCAGACCTGGCACCAGCTCTGAACTTCACTTTCTATGAAGCACCTAGTGGATAGAAGCATTAAAAACATTCATAATGAACTTAATTCAACTCTATGGCCAAAATAAGTGAAAACAAGCAGTTGGGGGGGTTGTTTTTGTTTTTGATTTCTCTCACACATCTTGTTGGGAGAGTTAACTGGAACCCCTTCTAAAAATAAAATAAAATGACTTTTATAAAATAACTTTATATTATCAAGTAATATAAAGCTGTTCTGGCCTGACACAGAAAAAGTTCATTATCAGTCCACTAAGGCTCTTTGATGGCATTCTGGCTGAAGGCCATTAAACACATTATGTAGCCTATTCCATTTCCTTTGTTTTGGTGTTTGGATAGCAGAGAGCAGATCACTCGCCTTCCTGATAAGAAGAAATACCTTGCCCACCTTCTCAAGAACATGTTTAAACATTACAAGGAATGGCTTACCCATACAAATGCACATAATAATGTTCTGGTGTACTAAAATGCCTGCAAGTGGTTAAAAGATAGAAATGGCGGGTGTTTCTAATGAAGGCGCCATTTTCGTCACGGGGGGAAATGGACCAGGAGAGGAAGGAGAATTCTAAAGAACAGAACTTTTCAATAAACAAATGTCCATTGGTGGTGGGAGCATTGTATCATATATATATATATATATATATATATATATATATATATGCGCGCAGGAGTGAGTTCTTTGGAAATGAATATGCCACATTGTACTGGAATTAGAAGCCTCTTGAGGAAAATATTGCCATCCAAATTTAGAATGAACCAAGGATGCTTCTTGGAATGCACTGTAAAATAAGAGCCCCTTCAGGCATTCAGTCAAACTTGTGAGGGCATTAAGTGTGCAAAGGGTGCAAGGGAGTGTATCACCCTTGCCCCTCAGGTCCCTGAATGTGCCAGCCCCACCCACTCTATTCCCAACTCTTCTGTGTCCTGCAGGAAACCCTGATTCCTAGTCCTGAAGAGGCTTCTCAGTCTGTTCAACCAAATGAGCATAGAAGCCCCCTTCAGATCTATCCTCTCAACACAGGAAGGTTGGGGTGGGCAAGACCATTGGAGGCAGAGCAAATGGGGGTGCCACTATTTCCATTACGTCCTTTATGCCCTCACACTTTCAGCGGAACACTTGAACAGGTCTATGAACAGCAACCTAAGTGGGCAGGGAGTTAATGAGGAGGAACATTTGAGAGAGACCGTAATACTGTGGTGTGCAACCCTATCCATGCTTACCTGATAATCCCCATTGAATTCAGTTACCTCCTACTGGATTGTGCTGTAAATCTCGAAATTATTAGCAGCACTAAAAAGCAGTTGCTAATTATTAAGAAAGTGATGTCTATGGTTGTACTTCAATATACGGCTTGAAGCCAGGCAAACCTCCAGAGGATGGATTTGATTCATTATCTGTTCAAATGTCTCTTCTAGAGATGAAACAAATGGTATTAGCTGGATCAAGTATTAATGAAAGTTAAGAAGAGCAGCAATACATTGTCGCCTAGCAAAATGGAAGAACTACAAAGCTGTATCAAGCTTTAGCTTCCTATAAATATTTTGAAAGCGAAATATTTGAATGCAAAATATTGAAGGTAAAGGATAGGGGAGATCTCTCAAAAGTGGCATCTCTTGCCTCCTGAAATATCTGGGTTGATGGATTTGCACATATATGTACAACACATCATGCAATATTTCCTTGCTTCAAAATTTATCACTAAGTATTTCTCAGCTGAATGTGCAAATTCTCCTGATTGTCATTTGGTGCAAAAGCTCTGCTTAATTGGTGTTGCACATGCAGGCCACTTCTTGATGCTGGGGTCATGGACTGTCACATTTGCATGTGTGAACATGCACATAATGTCACTGTTGAACTACTATTTATTCTTTGTTTGTTTATGTATTAAATATATTTATTACCCACCCATCAGTAGGGAGAATTAGTTGGCTCTGCTGTCATTGGTTGTAGTCTAAACCACTGAGCTTCTTGGGCTTGTCGATCAGAAAGTTGGTGGTTCAAATCCCCGCGACGGGGTGAGCTCCCGTTGCTCTGTCCCAGCTCCTGCCAACCTAGCAGTTTGAAAGCATGCCAGTGCAAGTAGATAAATTGGTACTGCTGTGGTGGGAAGGTAAACAGCGTTTCTGTGTGCTCTGGTGTACATCATGGTGTTCCCTTGCACCAGAAGCGGTTTAGTCATGCTGGCCACATGACCTGGAAAGCTGTCTGTGGACAAACGCCAGCTCCTTGGATTGAAAGTGAGATGAGCGCCACAATCCCATAGTCACCTTTGACTGGACTTAACCATCCAGGAGTCCTTTTTAAAAAAAAAAAAATTATTAAGAGTTTAAAGATTACAAAAAGAAAGAAAAAGAATTAAACAAATCAATATAATACAATACAAAAACAGAAACAAAAACACTACATATAACATTGAATTAACAAAACAAAACAAGAACAATTAAAAAACACTTCCAATATTTTCAATCTTAACTTTCATTCACTTGTTTCTTGACTTCCTCACGCCTCCCTTTTTGTATTCCACTTCAATTAACTGTTTCAGCAACTCCTTTCCATCTTCCTCTGTTTTCTCTCCTGTAATTAATCTTAACATATTCTGACCTTGTTTTTTCCCTTTAATACATTAACAGTCTATCTGTACCTAGTTCCTTATAACATTTCTTCCAAAGCCATATAACTTCATTCCACCATTTTTCTAAAGCTCATTAATTTTACAATATTTCTGTAAATAATCTTTAAATTTTTTCCAATCTTCTTCCACCGACTCTTCTCCCTGGTCTCGGATTCTGCCAGTCATTTCCGCCAATTCCATATAGTCCATCAACTTCATCTGCCATTCTTCCCGGGTGGGTAAATCTTGTGTCTTCCAATACTTCGCGATGAGTATTCTTGCTGCTGTTGTTGCATACATAAAGAAAGTTCTGTCCTTCTTTGGTACCAAGTGGCCAACCATGCCCAGGAGAAAGGCCTCTGGTTTCTTCAGGAAGGTATATTTAAATACCTTTTTCATTTCATTGTAAATCATCTCCCAGAATGTCTTAATCCTTGGGCATGTCCACCAAAGGTGAAAGAATGTACCTTCAGTCTCATTACATTTCCAACATTTATTTTCCATCCAGGAGTCCTTTACCTTTTTACCTTTACCCCTACTGTCTGGGCTTCCTCCTCCCACCCAACCAGTCCTATGGGTACCAGCTGCCACTGGCATTAGGCACCCATCTAAAGAAGGTCCTTTTGCACCCCAACATACAAAAGCTGTTTTACTTTCTCTTTGGCAAGCTCCATTTTAGCACTGCTGTCGTCATTTTCCCTCTCACCTGTTCATCGGTTTAATAACTTAAGCATGATGAGAAAAGAGGCTGCTTTGGCTTCAAAATCCAAAGCCAAGATATTAGCTAACATGTTGGGGAAAGGAGACAATTTAGATAAAGCTGTTTTTACAGAGAGACATGTTTTAGTGCGAGGTTTTGAGGCTTCTGTGCTAGTTCCGTATGAATTTGGTTTGAGCAAAGGACAAAAAAAAACCTACTACTACTCTTACCTCAAAAATGCGAAAATAATTCCTTCCTGTCTAATAAGGACTTTGGAGAGTTTGGCATTTGAAGATGAGTTGTCAAGCACAAAGAATCCACAATTTGATTAATGTTGAAATCATACTCTGTAACATTGCTGGATGAATAATTATAATATTGTGACAGAAAAAAAAATAAGCAGTTTCATTTTTAGCCTGGCTTTTTACAGACGTTACAGCAATAGTCCTCAGTCTAATGGTTAATACAGAATGTCTACGAAATGTGTTTTTCTGAATGACCAGATTACATCGGTTGGAGGGAATTTGTCGTGGCTTTTGGTTGAAATAATAAAATTGAGTGGGTGAGGCTGCAGTCCTATGTCTGCTTAGCTCTCACTCAGATAGCCAGCATTGACAGCTTTGACAGTCCCAGTTGCCCTTGAGAAGAAGGAGGAAGAGTGACTAGAGGCGCTTCTTTAGTCCAGTATGTGTTCAACATGAAAGGTGAAAATTAGACTGTATCTACTACACATGCTGCAGAATGAGGTGGGAGACTGGCAGGATCAAAACAAAACAAAGACACCTCCCTGCAAATTGAAAACGGGAAAAGCAAACTCTAGCCTCACCTGCTATGTGTTGGTCTTCTGTTTGTGAGTCAAGGACCCGCCACCCGCTTAGGGATAAATAAGACACAAGGACGCATGTATTTCAGGTTAATGGGCTAAAGAAGGCCACAATTTTATTAGTTACAGCATGTGAGTGGTATTGGCTTAGGCATTGGATCAAGCAAACTATATATGACTCCATCCCGTGCAGCAGGGGGTCATTTGAAGGTTAACAACCAGTGGGAGGAGCTTGTAGATGCAAATACAACTGAAGCTTCCCCAGATATCACCAGGGGTCATGCCATGGCCTTAGCCACCAACAGGGCATCGGACAGGATCCATGACCACTGGATTCCTTTAACGGAATACCCAAGAAGGGGAGGGGTAGGTGATGGCCACAACCTGCCCTCCAACACACCACACATATTCCAATGCCTAACCGCCAATACCCGAAAAGCTGTGACGATTTGCTACGAGGTAGGCGAAAAACCAAGAGGCTTGTGCCAATTTGCCATGTGGATAAAAATTCCTGCCAGTCCTGCTGAAGTGGTGTGGTCCATTTCACCAGCTCCACATTCTAGCATCTCATTCTCCTGCATTCTGCTACAGTTGTAATGTAATTTTCATCTGCTTTGAACTCTGGTGCTCATAATGCTTTGAGCATGTTTTAGGGTCTTCTGTTTAACTGATACTGTTTTGTATTATTTTATATGTTGTGAGTGGGAACAGGGGCATCACAAGGGGGGTGCAGGGGGGTGGTTCGCCCCAGGTGTCACTACTGGACGGATCCGCATGGCGGTGCTCACACCCCCGACGGGTGGATTTTCCTGATTTGCGCGATCGTCGTTGTGAAAATCCGCCCTCTGATCATGCAAATACACCTGGTGATCAGCCCGTCACCCGCCGGTGGGCGGCGTTCACACACCCTGGTGGGCGGCATTCGCATCCCCAGCAGGCGGTCTTATGTGATTGGCAGCCATATTTGCACGTTCTTCAGGAGATGCTGGCATCCCTGGCTGTCAGCACTGTATTTGTGCGATCCATGGGCAGATTGTCCTGACAATTGTGCCAATCGTGGATGCGAGTGCCGGCCGCAGGAGGGTGCCAGCTCGATGGTCGTATTTTTGCGATTGGCGGGCATATCTGTTTTGTGACCATCCCTCCCTTAAAAAAGGTCAGCAACTATGGGGTAAAGGTAAAGGGTAAAGGGACCCCTGACCATTAGGTCCAGTCATGGCCGACTCTGGGGTTGCAGTGCTCATCTCGCTTTATTGGCCAAGGGAGCCGGCGTACAGCTTCCGGGTCATGTGGTCAGCATGACTAAGCCACTTCTGGCGAACCAGAGCAGCGCACGGAAATGCCGTTTACCTTCCCACCGGAGCGGTACCTATTTATCTACTTGCACTTTGATGTGCTTTCGAACTGGTAGGTTGGCAGGAGCAGGGATCGAGCAACGGGAGCTCACTCCGTCGTGGGGATTCGAACCGCCGACCTTCTGATCGGCAAGTTCTAGGCTCTGTGGTTTAACCCACAGCGCCACCCGCGTCCTGTCAACTATGGGGTACCTTCCCTAAAAAAAGAAGCTCAACAACTCTGGGCAACCTTCCCAAAAATTGCAGTGTGGGGGCTTGACAATTTTTTTCACAGCGGCTACCACCTGACCTTGCTATGCTTCTGAGTGGGAATGAAAGAGAAATCTGTTTCAGTTCGCATTTAAAGGGGAAACTACTTAATTTGGCACTTTCAAAAACCATAAGAGAACCAAAGAACACAACCATCCTTTGAAAAATCACACCGAATTTTGCAATGCATTTCTCAAACCAACTAATGTGTTCAAAATGCATTTGGTGTGCATAAAGATGCATGAGTTAATGAAAATGCCATAGAAAAATACCTCACTTTAAAAACAATTGCTTTGCAAAAATGCATGTATTAGGCAAGTTTGCATGCTAATGTGTATATTAGGAGAAATGTGCACTAAAATGCTGGTGAGTTTAGGACTTTTTAAAAAATTGCAAGCTGGTGTGGAAATGCGGAGAACTGTACTGCAGGCTGGGAAAATGAGAAAGTGGGTCTTCCCCTAATTATGAGCAACTTTGAGGATTCTCCATAATAACATAGGATATTATTCTTTAACATAATCAATACTAGGTCAGGCAAGCCAAAGAGCGGCTGGATATAGAATTGTCCGTATGATCTTTTCATATCCTTATCTTTTACTCATGTGTGTCTTTTAACCACTTTAGCTTGAGGGCTACATAACTTGGAACCAACTTTAACTAAAATAAAACACCTCACATCCACAATATCCCACAGTCCCAGGGATTGTTATCAGCAGAACTGTAACTGAGGTACTCTCGAAATCTTCAGTGAGGAAATATATATATATAACACCAGATTTTCAAATTATGCTGGAAGACTCTGTCAGGAGAGGAATGCTACAATATATATAGTTAGCTCTCCTCAAATGCCAGCGGCTCTGAACAAGAGCGAAAAAGTGAAGTTTAAGTATGTGTGGTGGGCTGTCACTCTCTTTTAGGCTGAAATGCATTTTTATGATCTTAGGAATGCTCTGCCTGAAAATCGTACATGTTCAAACTTCAGAATAGCAATCTAACAACTTTTAAAAAAGATTTCTCCTTGAAATTGTATTTTTGAATCAAACAGATTGGACATTATCCTTTTAGAAATTACTGTCTTTAGGCTTCTGCACATACCCAAACACAGTTCCTAAGATTATTTGGTGGGGAGTATTATTTGAATGCCTTTGGGCTCATTACCTAAAGGAGTGCCTCTCCTGATACACAGATCTCCCTATGCTTTGAGATCCACTGGAAAGGCCCTTCTGGTAAGCCTTGAACATGCTGTTGTTCAAGGGTCTGTGACACCACAGGGCCTTCTCAGCAATGGCACCTCAATTTTGGAATATGCTTCCCCTTAGGGTACAACTGGAGCCAATATTGTCCATCTTTTGGCAGCAGCTGACTCCCTTCTGTTGAAGTAAGAGTAGTGAAAATGCAGCTAGGATGCTCAAATCATACATGTGACTGACACCCTTCTTGGGAAATTAAACCAGTGTCCAGACTTTAATATCCAAAAACTTTACTTGCAGAAACTTATAGTTCTAGGTGAATTAAAACATATTATTTACAATCACATGCTTCCCCAAGTATGGGTTTACAGTCT
The DNA here is from genome assembly GCF_951804945.1 of Podarcis cretensis. Lineage (NCBI taxonomy): Eukaryota > Metazoa > Chordata > Lepidosauria > Squamata > Lacertidae > Podarcis > Podarcis cretensis. Next base: position 126,433,187 of record NC_137170.1, read on the forward strand.
CTTCTTCTAGCTTTCAAACAACTGTATTTCCCTCTCTTTCCAGAGCTCAGCCTTCTGCATCTCAGTTAGGCCAGGTCTTGAAGCTCCTGTGAGAGATTTCCACTTTCACGTTCTCCTAAATCTTTGCTCTCTTTCTCTCAAGCACAGAAGAAGCATCCCAACACTCTATTCAACTTAGCAGTGTTCACAGTGGATTCCAAACACAGTCATCTTGCTTCAAATAAAATGGAGTCTCTCTCCTTCACTAGATACATTGCATACGGCCAACGTTACTCAATCACATGAGAACTACTAGAGAATGCTCTAGAATTCAGTTGCCAACCAATCAATTTCAAGCACATAGCAATGCATACAAGCATTTACAATTTCAGTGAATTAAATTACTATACTTAACACCTTCCTCTTCCTTCAACCCTTTGAATATCCTAAGGGGGAATGACCTGTACAGCAATAATGGAGCCAGGGGTTTTTTTAATTGAACCATGTACTGTGTTTCTAACTTTCTGACTGGTTTACATGTTTTCAATTGTTCTGAACCACCCTGAGGCCTTTTGACAAAGGTCAAGATATAAATCATGTAAAATAAAACAAAATTAAATTAAATGGAGGACTGGAACGGGGTTCCAGCCAGTGATTGTAGTGTACGTGTAGACTTGTGGGAGGAGGCATATATTGAAATATTATGGACCAATGCTTTACTATTTTAAATCAACCTTTAATTGTGCCCCAGTTTTGAGAGGCACTCCAGTTTTCTCTGCATATGTGCTTTTAGCCCTCATTGACCCATTAATAAGTGGGGTTGTTGCATTTTGAACAGTCTTCAAAGGCACAGAAGGAGTGACAGCAGAGCAGCCTGATGATGACCAAGGCATTTATCATGGTGCCTAGGCATCATTCTCTAGGTGTGAGCTGATAAAATGTACTCCAGGACACAGCTTCTCCCTGTGATTCCTGGAATCACATCCAGGTCTCCAAAGCATGCCCAAACTGCATCTCTGCTCCTTTGTGGGAGGGAGAGTGTGACCCCGTTCAGAACAGGAGAAATACCAGCTCCCGCCAGGAACATATTTTCAGTTTATTCACCCACATCCAGTCCACCATTCACTCTAGCCATGGAACGGAGGAACAATAATCAGGCTCTGTATTCTGCTACCTACCAAATGCAATGTATTAATTCACATTCAATCAGGGTTTCCCCCCACCCTCAAAATAACATGAAGCAGATTGGAGGGCTTCGTTCAAACTTGGGTCAATCTCTTGAGCCAAACAGAGCTTTGCAGTAAAAGCTTTGGCTTCATGGTTAAAACTAAAACCTTTGAACACTTGGCTTGTCTGTTTGTTAGGAAGCCTGCATAGATGTAGCACCTACCCTGCACACATATAGCCACACTGATGATGCCATGCCTATGTAGAAAGGACAGATTCAGGTATCTACAAACATAGATCAGTATGGAATGCTACTATTCACTTTCATTTTGCAGAACAGATGTGGATGTAGATCTGCAGCTAGACGGAAATTTATTAAAATACGTAGTTATTATATTCAGTATTAGTTAGAGGAGCCCTGTTGAAATGATTATACATGACTAACTTAAGCCCATTAGCTTCAGTGGGTCTACTCTGAGTAAAACTTAGATAAAAGCCATGGTGTCACCTTATCAGAGTGCAAGACAATACACCTTACTTTAGATACAGGACAATTATTAGGAGCTGGTGCCTAGCTGCATGCAACTATATCTGGACTGGGGCCAAAGTCTATCAGAGTTTCACCATATCTCATAGTTTCTCCAGAATTTCCTAATATCGCGTGAATTTGAGCTTTCATCATGTTCAGGATCATCTTCTGGCTCCAGGGACAAGTGAAAATTGCAGATCACACTTCGAAATGAGGCTTTCAATGAGACTCTAGCTTTTCACTTGATAAGATAAAGAAAGAGAAATCTTAGGGCTCGGTAGTTAATTGCTGTGGAAGAGGCTCTAATCAGTAAAAGGGATGGGAGAGGGTTTATTTCTAAAATCCATCGTGTTCTCTCCTATACAGATTATAAGATCATAAAAAGCATTAGTAAAAACGTGGGCTGTTTCATTTCTGAACCTGTCAGATATCCATAGTAGAATGTACTACACAACTTTTAGAAGACATCTGAAAGCAGCCCTGTATTGGGAAGTTTTTAATGTTTGGCATTTTATTATGCTTTTATATGTGTTGGAATCCACCCAGCATTTCTGGGCAAATTATTATTATTATTATTATTATTATTATTATTATTATTACTACTACTACTACTTCTTATAGAAGGTTAGAATATACGTCCTGTTACTTAGGGCCGGCCTTGCTATTAGGCAGAGAGAGGCAGCTGCCTCAGGTAGCAACCGTTGATGGTGTTGTCTGTTCCCCTCTGGTGGAAGATACAGCTAAGCTTTGCTTGCAGTTCAGTGTTGGAATGAGATAAAACTGCTAGACTTTGTCAGCTTCTGCATGTGAATTTGGCAGGACAGATCTTCTCCTTTGCCTCAGACACCTACACACCTTCCCTTTTTTTTTTTTTTTACACCTTTACTTTGTGCCCTGTAATGTGTTGGATTTTACAGAGTGGGGAGTGGGGAGGAGAAACCCATTATCAGTGAAGTAACCTCCTAAGAACACTGCATTGTGCCTCTAATTCAGAGATGGGGACCCTGTGACCCTCTAATTGTTGTTGAACTGCAACTCTCATCAGTCCCAGCCAACGTGCTCCAATGCTCAGTCTAAATAACTGAGCCTCTTGGGCTTGCTGATCGGAAGGTCGGTGGTTTGAATCCCCACGACGGGGTGAGGTCCCTTTGCTCTGTCCCAGCTCCTGTCAACCTAGCAGTTTGAAAGCACACTAGTGCAAGTAGATAAATAGGGACCGCTGTGGCAGGAAGGTAAATGGTATTTCCGTGCACTCTGGTTTCTGTCACGGTGTTCTGTTGCGCCACAAGCAGTTTAGTCATGCTGGCCACATGACCCAGAAAAGCTGTTTGTGGACAAATGCCAGCTCCCTTGGCCTGAAAGCGAGATGAGCGCCACAACCCCAGTCACCTTTGACTGGACCTAACTGCCCAGGGGTCCTTTACCTTTTACCCTTTTACCTAATGCTCAGGAATAATGAAAGATGTAGTTCAGAAATATCTGGAGGCCTACATGTTCACCATTTACACCTTAGAAAAGGCATAACGGAATAATGCAGTTTCATGTACATGTAACAGAATACAAATGAGCTGATTGCCAAGTCCACATTGGGGGGAAAATCTGCCCTACCTAAGCATTTTTATCCCAGAAGAGAGGTTTCAAAATGTGTTTATCAAGCATAATTGTCGATTCTATATGTTTTTGCAAAATTAGTAAGGATGCTGCAGATGTCTCTTGGAATTTAAACACATTACATCAATCTAAATATTGCAGCCAGAGAACAGTAAATATTTTCCGTTGCATTCACACTCAGTATTGCTCAGTGCATATGCCTGAATAAAGAATGAATCCTCTTTTGACTTATGATCTCATATTGCCTTAGCAGCTTGGATCGTAAAGCCAAACCTGCCTTTGCAGGCCTCAGACTGTTGCAATACAGTTGTATATTTGAGGAAGGGCCTTAGCTCGGTGATAGGGATGCAGGTGGTGCTGTGGGTTAAATCACACAGCCTAGGACTTGCCGATCAGAAGGTCGGCAGTTCAAATCCCCGCGACGGGGTGAGCTCCCATTGCTCAGTCCCTGCTCCTGCCAACCTAGCAGCTCGAAAGCACGTCAAAGTGCAAGTAGATAAATAGGTACCACTCTGGCAGGAAGGTAAATGGTGTTTCCGTTCGCTGCTCTGGTTCGCCAGAAGTGGCTTAGTCATGCTGACTGCATGACCCGGAAGCTGTACGCTGGCTCCCTCGGCCAGTAAAGCGAAATGAGCGCCGCAACCCGAGAGTCGGTCACGACTGGACCTAATGGACAGGGGTCCCTTTACCTTTACCTTTACCTTAGCTCAGTGATAGAAGGTCCCAGATTTGCTCCCTGAAATCTCTGGGTGGAACTGAGAATGAAATTGTGGAGAACTGCTGCCTTCCAAAGCAGGCATATTTGGGATATATTGACAAAGAATTCAAACTGACATAAAGCAGCTAACAATGTTCTTATTGATGTCTTTCCTTAATTCCAGCGGGAGTGAGCTCTGAATATGCTTGACTCTCTCCCCGAATCAATGGGTTGTAAAAGGGGATTACTTTGACAGGCTCATTCCCAGGAATTAGAGATACAGTAGTACCTCGGGTTACATACACTTCAGGTTACATACGCTTCAGGTTACAGACTCCGCTAACCCAGAAATATTACTTCGGGTTAATAACTTTGCTTCAGGATGAGAACAGAAATTGTGCTCCGGCAGCATGGCAGCAGCAGGAGGCCCCATTAGCTAAAGTGGTGCTTCCAGTTAAGAACAGTTTCAGGTTAAGAACAGACCTCCAGAACGAAATATTGCAGTATACCCTCTTGCACTTAAATGAGAGTTTCAAGTATTTGTTCTTTAATCATCATCATCTGGTTGGGTTTCCCTAGCCTCTCTGGGCGGCTCCCAACAGAATATTAAAAACACAATAAAACATCAAACATTAAAAACTTCCCTAAATGGGGCTGCCTTCAGATGTCTTCTAAAAGTCAGATAGTTGTTTATTTCTTTGACATCTGATGGGAGGGCGTTCCTCAGGGCGGGCGCCACTACTGAGAAGGCCCTATGTCAGCTTCCCTGTAACTTCACTTCTCACACTAAGGGACTAGCAGAAGGCCTTCAGAGCTAGACCTCAGTGTCCAGGCTGAACGATGGGGGTGGAGATGCTCCTTCAGGTATACTGGGCCAAGGCTGCTTAGGGCTTTGAAGATCAGCACCAACACTTTGAATTGTGCTCGGAGCCAATGTAGGTCTTTCAGGACCAGTGTTATATGGTCTTGGTGGCCACTCCCAGTCACCAGTCTAGCTGCCACATTCTGGATTAGTTGTAGTTTCCAAGTCACCTTCAAAGCTAGCCCCAAGTAAAGCACATTGTAGTAGTCCAAGTGGGACATAACCAGAGCATGCACCACTCTGGCGAGACAGTCTGTGAGCAGTTAGGGTCTCAGCCGGTGTACCAAATGGAGTTGGTAGACAGCTGCCCTGAACACAGAATTGACCTGCACCTCCATGGATAGCTGTGAGTCCAAAATGACTCCCAGACTGTGCACCTGGTCCTTCAAGGGCACAGTTGCCCCATTCAGGACCAGGGAGTCCTCCATACTCGCCTGCCCCCTGTCCCCCAAAAACAGTACTTCTGTCTCATCAGGATTCAACCTCAATCTGTTATGCAGTACACTGAAGCAAATATGTCTTTTGTTGTTGTTTCTTCACCATGCTACACACTTACAGGTTGGTTTTCTTTTTCATCTGGCTTTACAGAGAATGCCAACAAACTTGAAGAAAGCGCCAGGGGAATCTACATTCCTTGTCCAGAACATTACAACGGCTTCTGCATGCATGGAAAATGTGAACACTCTGCAAATATGCTGGAGCCATCTTGCAGGTAACACTTTCCCCAAACCGAGCGGCTAATGATAAACTGGACAGGCACACTTGCTAACACACGCTATCTTGATACAGCAAGGAAAATAATAATTGCCAAGACCCATCCACTCTGTTCTAAATTATGTAACGAGGCACCTAATGTATGTAGTAGAACTGCCCTAAATTATGCAGCACCATTAAGCTGTTTAGAAATGCATTCCTGCAACATATGTTGATGCAGCCCTTAAAAGGTTCCTAAGAGCAAAGGCTTGCTTGGCAGGCCTTATCCTAGGGCTGCCATACGTTTGGAATATCCAAAATTTGGTTAAAATGTCCAGGAAAACCTGGGCGTATAGCAATGTTGGAAGTGTTGGTTTTTGGTCAAATATCCATAAAGGTAGCTCAACAACTTGGGCCCAAAAATAAGGGGGGGGGGAGCTCAACAAACATGCCCCTCCCCCAAAAAAAACTCACACACCCCCCAAAAAAGTTCAGCAACCCTAATTATCTGTTGATTCCTCACACTCAGCCAACAGATACTGTCCCAAGAAACCCAGCAGTGGACAGAACTTGAGAGCTACAACAACCATTGGCCGAGGAAGGTGGATGTAGTGAGTACGGTCCACCCCAGGTGTCATCCCTGAGGGGGTGTGACATTGCCGCCCCACCCCTCCGTGACGCTCGCCATGGGCAGCGCCCCCCTGGGCTTGCCAATCAGAAGGTTGGCATTTCGAATCCCCATGATGGGATGAGCTCCAATTGCTCTGTCCCAGCTCCTGCCAACCTAGCAGTTCGAAAGCACACCAGTGCAAGTAGGTAAATAGCTACTGTTCCAGCAGGGATGGTAAACGGCACTTCCGTGTGCTCTGGCACCCATCACTGTGTCCATTGTGCCAGAAACAGTTTAGTCATGCTGGCCACATGACCCGGAAAGCTGTCTGCAGACAAACGGCGGCTCCCTCAGCCTGAAAAGCAAGGTGAGCGCCACAACCCTATAGTCACCTTTGACTGGACTTAACCATCCAGGGGTCCTTTACCATTTATTTATTTTACTCAGAGGCATCCGGCCTCTGGCACCAGAGATTGCACACAGCCATCACTACATGTGTTTTCATCTTGTTTTTTATGTTTAGAATGATTGTAAGCAGTCCTGAAAATTTTAATGGTGGGCCGGGTATAATAAACGAACAAACAAACATTTCATTTGCTTATTAAAGAAATAAAAATACCTTTTTCCAACTAGCTTTTTAAATGGAGACCTTTATTTCAGTCTGTATCTGCATTGGACTTGAAATCGTCTCTCTCTGTGTGTGATAGCTGATCTTTTTATTGTTAAATCATTTGGGGACGTTTTATGAGAAGCAACGCATAAACAGAATACATACATAAATCAAATACATCAACTTCAAAATGAGAGCAGTTGTCTAGAACAAATTAAGCTTCTTCCAGGAGGCATTTCCCACAAATATCAGCGTGGCACACATTAAAATTTTGGTTTTGGTATAGGAAATCATCATAAAAGTACCAAACAAAAACAACAGCAACACCTCCAACCCTCTTATGTCCCCAAAGTAACTGAGGCATAAAGAGAGATCCTTGGTTATTGTGTAAGATATACAAAGTAGCTGCAGCTAGGAGTGTCAGTGAATTCTGAAGAAAAAAGAAATTGTCAGTGCTCATTTATTCATCCCATGTACAAAACAGACATCAATCCAGTATCTGCTGGTCTTATTCTTTTTGGTCCACAAACGATAAGTAATCAATGTCCCGCCCCCCGCCCCCGCCTTTCAATTCTGTTTCCTTTGCACTGAAATGAATGGCGTGAAAGTGATAGTGTCATCAATTACCGTACTTTTCTGTGTATAAGATGAGCTGTTTTGATGACAATATTCGTATACATGGATAGTGCAGATTGACAGTGGGGGATTGGTTGCTGCTGTGAGCAGCAGGTTCCCAGAGGCGATTGTGCTGTTGATTGGTGTATGTTGCCAGGGCTGCTGTTGATTGGCTGTTGCTGCTGTCAAAACAAATCTGGGCATGCCTCTGCCTCCTCAAAAAAAGCTCTCAACAATTCTGGGCAATTCCCCCCCCCCCATATTCTAAATTTATACACAGGGGTGTGTTATACACGGGAAAATATGGAAATATGGTACGTTAAATTCACAACCCTTTGTAAGGTACGAAAATACAGTGGTAACTCAGGTTACATACGCTTCAGGTTACACACTCCGCTAACCCAGAAATAGTGCTTCAGGTTAAGAACTTTGCTTCAGGGTAAGAACAGAAATCATGCTCCAGCGGCGCAGCGGCAGCAGCAGGAGGCCCCATTAGCTAAAACGGTGCTTCAGGTTAAGAACAGTTTCAGATTAAGAACGGACCGCCAGAACGAATTAAGTTCTTAACCCGAGGTATCATTGTACTTGCATAGATTACAATAAGTAGTAGGCAGCCAAATGAATAAAGCAATATTTGGTGGGAAGTGAATTGCAGAGGAATGGAAATGTTTCTGATTGTGACAAAGACACATCCCAAGCTGCCACGCACCATTCTTGTGCAATTGCGACACAGCATCTCTCTAGCAATGCCTGGTTTGTGGCTCACGCAACACAGCCATGAACTACCGCAAGGGAAGGAGTCAACGTGTCTCTTTCCATTCTAGGTGTGACGCAGGCTACACTGGAGAACACTGTGAAAAAAAGGACTACAGCGTTTTATATGTGGTTCCTGGCCCTGTACGATTTCAGTACGTCTTAATAGCAGCAGTGATTGGAACAATCCAGATTGCTGTCATCTGCGTCGTAGTCCTCTGCATTACAAGGTTAGTAAAGAGGCCAAGGTGCTCTTATCAAGATAAAGTTGGCAAAAAGGTATAAATCTAAATCAAATAAGCATTGGAAATGTAATGAGAAAGAAGGTTCTGTTTGTCATATGTGGTGGTCTTGTGGTAAGGTGAAAGTTTACTGGGCAATGATATATAATAAAATGAAAAGGATGTTTAAAATAACCTTTGTAAAAAAAAACCCAGAAGCTTTTCTTTAGGGAATTATAGGGACAGAACTACCTAAGCTGTATGGAAACTTGTTCATGTATGCTACTACAGCGGCAAGAATGTTACTTGCCCCAAAATGGAAAGAAGCAAAAGTCCCAGCAAAGGGAGAATGGATACAAAAATTTGTGGAATATGCAGAAATGGTGAAACTTACCGAAAGAATAAGCATTTTAAATAAAAGAATGGAAATGGTTTATTGAATATTTACAGATAAACTATAAACAGATAAAAACATAGGCAGGATTATTGTAACAACCTATGAAAATATGGATGTCCTATTCCATACTACTACTAATAATAATAATAATTTTATTTATACCCCACCCTTCTGACTGGGTTTCCCCAGTCACACTGGGTGGCTTCCGACATATATACAAGCATAGAAAATATGCTTGTATTTTAACATTTTTCAAAAAACTTCCCTGTACAGGGCTGCCTTCATACGGTTCAGGTGCCAGATAACTCCATACCCTCCAACATTTCGCTGATGAAAATCAGCTTCCAACACACAGAAAAACATAAAAAACCATTCAACATAAAAAAACTTCCCTATACAGGGCTGCCTTCAGATTTCTTCTGGTGTCTTCTGAAGGTTGTATAGTCACTTATCTCCTTGGCACCGGGGTCACATTACTCCATACCCTCCAATATTTCCTAAGAAAAAGCGGGGCTTTCTGGGATCAAATCAGAAACCAGGACAGCTTTTGTAAATCCAGGGCTGTCCCTGGAAAATAGAGACACCCAGATGGTCTGAAGATCTGTAATGGCAGATAAGCTTCCCTGAAAGGCAACTTGTTTAGCACCACCCATCTTTCTCAGCAACGTGTCATCATGTAGTGCTAGTGTGATCTCTAGTAGTGATGTATGGAAGTGAGAGCTGGACCATAAAGAAGGCAGATAGCCAAAGAATTGATGCTTTGGAATTATGGTGCTGGAGGAGACTCTTGAGAGTCCCATGGACTGCAAGAAGTTCAAACCTATCCATTCTGAAGGAAATCAGCCCTGAGTGCTCACTGGAAGGACAGATCCTGAAGCTGAGGCTCCAAAACTTTGGCCACCTCATGAGAAGAGAAGACTCCCTGGAAAAGACCCTGATGTTGGGAAAGATGGAGGGCACAAGGAGAAGGGAACGACAGAGGATGAGATGGTTGGACAGTGTTCTCGAAGCTACCAGCATGAGTTTGGCAAAACTGCGGGAGGCAGTGGAAGACAGGAGTGCCTGGCATGCTCTGGTCCATGGGGTCACAAAGAGTCAGACACGACTAAACGACTAAACAACAACAACAACAAGCGTGATCTCTTGGTCCCTGTGGGCCATTGGTGAAGCCCACAAGCCAGACAAGCACTCCATAACTGCCCCCAAGAAGATGCATTGAAATCTTTTACAACACATGGGGTTTGTTTGGCAGACAGATAGGTATGGAAGGCGGTTTCCCCAATGCTGGGAAATTCAAAAGGAAGCTGTTTGTTTAATAACTCAGGGATTATCAGTGTTTGCATTCTCAGGAGTTACTCTGTACTTCTTCAGGAAGAGACGGGTGTTTATAATGCATAGAGTGCCTAGCAAATGCTGGTATGGATTTGAATGCCAAGTGGGCTTGACTTTGGAATTTAAAAGGATATGTGCTGTTTACACTGTCAGTCTTACAAGTAAGGACTCAGGTCCAGCCTTCAACTTAAAAAGATCTCAAGCAACTGAGAGCTTGGAGATCGAGCAATGGGCGGTCTCTGTAAGGCAGTTGTGAGTTTCATCCATTCATAAATACCAATGTCCATTCTTTACCATGTGATGGGTAAGTTTCAGAGTTTTCTCCAGCTTCACGACTTGCCTGGGCTTCTTCCTCAGGTGAGAGAAGGTGAAACTGCTTCAGGTGTCCTGCAGTTGCTTCAATAAATCAGGTGCCTTAAAAATAAATCCCTTTCCCAAAAAGATGAGAATTTTAAAAAGAAGCAGGCACCACACTCCTATAGAAAGTAAAAAAAGCACCAATATATCTAAGCATCCTCCTCTCGCTACGCTCAGAGGACAAGCGTGACATTCAGGCCGGAAGAAGGTAGAAAATAATTCATATATCCTTTCCCAGCCTAAAGGCATAATAGAAAAATGTCTGCAGAAGCTTGGAGATGCTTGCCGACCTAGTTGAGTTCATCAACTCTACCCTCAAGAGTAGATCTTCTCCTGCAAGAAGGCAATGCATTATATTAAAGTGGGTTTCAGGGAACATGGAGATAATTCAAACGGCCAGAAATACAGTGTACATAAAAAGGACGGAGATGGGAAAGTAACTGCTCAACAGAAAAATGGCACTACATCATGTTGTTCAAGCAATTTTCTGAGTGGCTCCAGGTTTGTTAACTTCAGGCCATAAAGCAAGTTAACAGTTTGTGTGGAAATGGTGTGGTTTTACATGGACCCTGCCTTTCCAGTGGATTTAATTTAGACCGTGTGGTAGATAAAAGGATAGCCAAAAGCTGATGCCCTTAAACTTTTTCATCTGCATAAGCTCTTAATTTCCTTTTTCTTTAACCTTTGCAAAACTTGGTGCGTGTTACATCCAGTAACAAATATATTGTGGTGCTCCAGTCATTATTAGTTAAACACACACACACACACACACACAGAGAGAGAGAGAGAGAGAGAGAGAGAGAGAGAGAGATGGTTTGAAGGCACTGAAGCTAAGCAGGTCTGGGCCTGGTCACCTTGGGTGCCATGATAGAAGAAAGGCAGGATACAAATGCAAGAAAACAGAAATAAATAAATATGCAGACACAAAATAGACATACCTCCCAACATGCCTCCAATGAAAATAGGGATGTCCTATTCAACAACAACAACGTATTATGTACTGTATTTTTCGCTCTATAAGACGCACCAGACCACAAGACGCACCTAGTTTTTGGAGGAGAAAAACAAGAAAAAAAATATTCTGAATCTCAGAAGCCAGAACAGCAAGAGGGATCGCTGCGCAGTGGAAGCAGCAATCGCTCTTGCTGTTCTGGCTTCTGGGATAGCTTTGCAGCCTGCATTCGCTCCATAAGATGCACACACATTTCTCCTTACTTTTTAGGAGGGGAAAAGTGAGTCTTATAGAGCAAAAAATACGGTATATCCCACCCATCTGACTGGGTTTCCCTTGCCACTCTGGGCAGCTTACAATACATATAAAAACATAGTAAAACATCAAACATTTAAAACTTCCCAATACAGGGCTGCCTTGAGATGTCTTCTAAAAGTTGTGTCGTTGTGATGGGAGGTTGTTCCACAGGGAAGGTGCCACCACTGAGAAGGTCTGGTGCCCTGTAACTTCACTTCTTGCAGTGAGGGAACCACCAGATTGCCCTCAGAGAAGGACATCACTGTCCGGGATGAGTGATGGGGGTGGAGACGCTCCTTCAGGTACACTGGGCCGAGGCCGTTTAGGGCTTTCAAGGTCAGCACCAACACTTTGAATTGTGCTCGGAAATGTACTAGGAGCCAATGTAGGTCTTTCAAGACCGGTGTTATGTGGTCTCGGCGGCTGCTCCCAGTCACCAGTCTAGCTGCCGCATTCTGGATTAGTTAAACGCAGCTAGACTCTGCCCATCAGCTGGGCATGGCGTGGCAGCTGAAGGAAGGCTGATGCAGGGGGCTGAACACACACCTCTCCCCTCTGGGAGGAGGAGAGGTATTCTCAGTTAGTGTACAACAAGGTTCACCGAACTGGTGCCCCAAAGGCACCTCTCACACAGCTACAATTGCCAGAGTGTTTCACAATCAGTCACTCTACTCAAGAAACTCTGGGAATTGAGATCTCCTGAAAACTCTCAGCATCCTTGACAAACTGCCGTTCCCAGGATGATTTGGGAGAAGCCAAAACTTTTTGAAGTGGTATCATAGTGCTTTAAATGGGGCCTCAGTATAAGGCAACTTCCTATGTTCTTAACTGGTGAGGGGAGGGGAGGGAATTTAGCAGCCTGGTTGACAGGCAGGCATTCCAGATACTTACTGTATTTTTCGCTCTATAAGACGCACCAGACCATAAGACACACCTAGTTTTTGGAGAAGGAAAACAAGGAATGTTTGAATTCCAGAAGCCAGAACACCAAGAGGGATCTCTGTGCAGTGATCCCTCTTGCTGTTCTGGCTTCTGGGATAGCTGCGCAGCCTACATTCACTCCCTAAGACGCACACACATTTCCCCTTACTTTTTAGGAGGAAAAAGTGTGTCTTATATAGCGAAAAATACAGTAATTAAAAATAAAGTGGCTACATCTAGATGCATGCTCCTCAACTGTCCTGCTTTAAGTGGAACATACCAAAATTACAGAAGCCATTCTGCTTCCAAAGATGGCCATTTTGGAGGGGGGGCAGTGCTGTCGCACAAGTCCCCTCCGTGGCATTTGGAGGGTATGTGGATATATACGTTAACCAGGGTAAATTTAGGAAGCTGTTGTTGTTTTTCTGTAAGTCTATGAGTCCCAGCTGCACGCTGTTATTCACTAGCAGCGCTTCTTTTCTAAAATATAAAATGTTTAGGAGTACTCTCATTTTGGCTCAAGAAAACCACCATTTTATAGTTAAAATCGGGGAAAATAAATACAGTAAATGGACAAAAGTACAAAGATTCACAAAATATTTACCTCCGTAAAATACCCCTTCGTCCCCCCCAGGAAAAAAGCACTGTTCTCTAGTCATACATGGATAGTTACATTTGCTACGATTTGGATCCAGCGGTACCATTGCATGAATGGAAAGCGCTTCCTGTTGCACAAGGAAGTGTTCCTGGTTTGTTCGTTTTTTTTAACGTATACCCCAAACGGATACCCCAAACGTACATTGTCTTGTTATGCTTGTATCCCCACAGGGGAATAATTCAGGTTTCGAACCAACACAGAGCAGACAAAGAGAATCCATTTGCAGAGCTGACAGTCATTTATATCTGAGTTGCCTTTGTGCTTCCCGAAATGCAATAGTACATTCTAAGTTAGCCAATGTAGGGGAAAGCAACAATTGTTTCTTTTATTTGTGCTTTCCTAGCTGGGAGGATGTTTGGGAGAAATATTAAAGTGCCCCCCGATGAATGTGTGTACATTTTCCAAAGGTCTCATAGCCGCATTGTTTGTGGTGGGTATTTAAACCAGTGCATTAATATAACCCTCGTTGCAGGCAGGCAGTGTCCTACGGGAAATGATTTTGGCTATTTCAGGCTCCTGTTTGAAGAACGGGCTCTGAAAGAGTGCAGGAGGCTTTGACTCTTTTTTTACAAAGCTCTGGAGCTGTGCAGCTAAGGAATGATGAGTTGTACCGACAGCCGTTGTTGGCAGTTGCCCTTCAGTGGCCTGCAATCCTTACGTTACCTCCACTGTCGTTTAGCAAAGCAAATTTCATGCTCTTTTTCTCTCTCTCCCCCCGCTTTCCCCTCTTGCTTGCAGGAAATGTCCCAGGAGCAACAGAATTCACAGGCAGAAGCAAAACACAGGGCACTACAGTTCAGACAACACAACAAGAGCATCGACCAGGTTAATTTAAACGAGAGCATGTTTCCACAATGGCAAAAAGTAAACTGCAGAGAGGTTGGACTTTAAAAAAAAAAAATTAATACAGTATTATAGACAAAAAGATCTACACATGTTGCCTTGCATTTGTGGTAATCTACACCAATGAGAAAAAAAAACATGTACTACAGCTATATTTGATTATGTATGGATATATTTGAAATAGTATACATTGTCTTGATGTTTTTTCTGTAATGTAAATAAACTATTTATATCACACAATATAGTTTTGGTGTTTTTTTTTCATGTATTTGTTATACAGTGGTGCCCCGCGAGACGAATGCCTCGCAAGACGGAAAACCCGCTAGACGAAACGGTTTTCCGTTTTGGAGGTGCTTCGCAAAACGAATTTCCTATGGGCTTGCTTCGCAAGACGAAAATGTCTTGCGAGTTCCTGCGGGGTTTTTTTCCTCCCCCCTCTTTTTCTAAGCCGCTAAGCCGCTTATCAGCTGATCCGCTAAGCCGCTCAACAGCTGATCTGCTAAGCCGCTAAGCCGCTTATCAGCTGATCCGCTAAGCCCCTAAGCCGCTAATAGCGCTAATCCGCTAAGCCGCTAATGGGCTTGCTTCGCAAGACAAAAAAACCACAAGACGAAGAGACTCGCGGAACGGATTCTTTTCGTCTTGCGAGGCACCACTGTATATAATAAATACTCAGTGATGAGGGGGGGGAAACCCGCTTTCTTAAATAAGCTGTGCCGTACAAGCGTGTTATCTTTGGACATGATGAATTTGCAAGCTGTGTGAGTCACGAGCACCTGTTGCTGTGGGCACAGTAACAGCCTTCCTGAACAGTGTTAGGCTTCTTAAACTGTAATGAAAGTGGTAGGTTTGGGCAGCCTAAACTGTGCAGGACTATAGCCAAAGCCAGGAAACTCAGCTCCTATACATGTGTTGCTTTGATTATCTTGCAGTGGTGGCTAATCCCTTTGTCTGTCCCCAGCCAACCACCATTTGCCTGCTTTCTTACTTCCAACTAGTCTTAGAGGGTGGTCCCGGATGCCAGCTTTTTCCTCTTGCATAGTCTCACTGTTGTCATGGTACAACTCTGTAGGGAGGTATCAGGGCCTGGACATCAGAGGAGGAACGGTGGTGACCACCTCCCCCTTCTCCTGCACCTTCCTGAGAAGAGGAGGACAGTATAGATTTGCAGTGGTGGTTTGCAGAGGGTTTGCTCAGAGACAGAAGAGGGGCAAAGCTGGGAAATAATGGGAGAAGCAGGAACAGCTGGCTGACACATTATCACTACAGTGGTACCTCTGGTTGCGAACGGGATCCATTCCGGAGGCCCGTTCGCAACATGAAAAGAGTGCAACCTGAAGTGCCATGTCTGCACAGGTGCGCGGCACGATTTGGCACTTGTGCGCATGTGCGAGCGTCGAAACCCGGAAGTAACCCTTTCAGGTACTTCCAGGTCGCTGCGGGACGTAACCTGAAAGAAAGTAACATGAAGCAAACATAACTGAGGTATGACTGTACAGAGCATTCCAGACACCCCCCTCCTCCCAGAACCTGGCAAACAATGAAAGTAGGAGAGCAGAGAACTAAGAGACAATTGGCCCTCGGCAGCCACCGTAAGTGGGGTAGAACTGTTGACAACTGAGAAGGAGATGACTCGGAGCAATGCCACTACCAAAGAGGCTAGATTTCTACGCCTCTCTCTCTACCAGTATTGAATAAAGACATTGGTAAGAGCTTCTTTTCTTTCTATTACTGGCAACCTGCCATGAGGGAAGGGAATCAGATTCCCTGAAGCCTGACAGGAGGAGGAAGGGAGCATGAGTGAAATTAGTTGGCTCCGCCTACCATTGTCTCTGGCTCCACCTACTGTGGACATCACTGCCTTCCACCCCACAATTTGTCAAAGAAATGCTTCGCTGGCGGTGTTAATTATAACTTATAATTATAACCTTGCTGATCTTGTGGGTTTTATTAATTGAGCAAGGAGGGGACAGATAAAGAGGCAAGTGTGGACCCTTTTTAAAAATTTATCAGGATATCAAACAAAGGGAGACAATTGATACTTCAAACGCCTTTCAGACTTTCTAAGAGCTCCATTAAGTTGACTCTTACAGGTAAGAGCAGACAATATGTTGAAAGGAGACCCTCAAGGAAATGCTTGATGCTGCATGAAGAAATCTCCATCTCTTGGGGTGACTTAGGGCTTATTCACACTTCCTCTTGTGCCTGGGAAAACTGTTCTTTATCGCTCAGTGGCAATTGGGATTTCCCCCAGATTGCCATTTGTTCTGATCTGTTGCTAAAGAGTGGGTTTTCCTTTGGAAAAGAGCGAGGCAAGCAGGGAAACACTCAGACCCCATGCCTAGAAAGCGTGCATCAAGCAGAAAACAGCTCAGACTGGTGCTTTATAGACATGGCACAAGCAGAAATGAGCCCTTAAACTAGCTTCCTGTTGTCTTGTGTTAAAAGTAAGCTAGTTTCAAAACTGTTGCTAAAATTTCTGGGTTGCTGCTTGCATATAAATATCTTTAAATGTAGGAAGAGGCTGTTGGGTCCTCTCTCAGAGAGACCAGCCAGTTGCCTCTGGGAAGCCCACAAGCAAGATCTGACTGCAGTGGTACCTCGGTTTTCGGATGTCTCCATTGCTGAACATTTCAGTTTCCAAACACTGAAAACCCAGAAGTAAATGCTTCCGTTTTCAAAGTTGAATGGATTCTGCTAAGTGTATCTGTTGTTTTTCACAATTTTCTCTATTGAATTGGGAAGCCACCCTTTGCACCTCGGTTTTCGAATGTTTCGGAAGTCAAACAGTCTTCTGGAACAGATTACGTTCGAAAACCGAGGTTCCACTGTGCAATGCTGCTCTCTCCAGTTGTGGTTCTCAGCAACTGACTTGGAGGCATCTTGCCTTTGACTGTGGAGGTGGAACATAGATACTATGGCTAGTGGCTGTTGATAGCCACCTTATTATTATTATTATTATTATTATTATTATTATTATTATTAACAACATCATCATTATTATTACAGTGGTACCTTGGGTTACATATGCTTCAGGTTACACACTCCACTAAACCAGAAATAGTGCTTCAGGTTAAGAACAGTTTCAGGTTAAGAACGGACCTCCGGAATGAATTAAGTACTTAACCCGAGGTACCACTGTATATTTATCTGCCACTCATCTGACTGGATTGCCCCAACCACTCCAGGTGGCTCCCAACAAAATATTAAAAACACAGTACAACATCAACCATTAAAAATGTCCCTGCCTTCAGATGTCTTCTAAAAGTCAAATAGATATTGATCTGTATGACATCTGATGGAAGGGCATTCCACAGGGCAGTCACCGCTACCGAGAAGGCCCTCTGCCTGGTTTCCTGTAACTTTACTTCTCACAGTGAGGGAACTGCCAGAAGGCCCTTAGAGTTTAGACCTCAGTGTCCAAGCCGGATGACAGAGGTGGAGATACTCTTTCAGGTATACTGGGCCAAGGTCATTTAAGGCGTTAAAGGTCAATGCCAACACTGAATTGTGATCAGAAACGTACTGGGAGCCAGTGTAGATCCTTTAGGACTGGTGTTACATGGCCCTGATGGCTGCTCCCAGTCACCAGTCTAGCTGCTGCATTCAGGATTACTTGTACAGTGGTACCTCGGTTAAGAACTTAATTCGTTCTGGAGGGCTGTTCTTAACCTGAAACTATTCTTAAACTGAGGTACCACTTTAGTTAATGGGGCCTCCCACTGCCGCCATGCCACCGTCGTGTGATTTCTGTTCTCATCCCAAAGCAAAGTTCTTAACCCAAGGTACTACTTCTGGGTTAGCGGAGTCTGTAACCTGAAGCATCTGTAACCTGAAGCATCTGTAACCCAAGGTACCACTGTACAGTGGAACCTCGGGTTTGAGGTAATCCATTCTGGAAGTCTGTTTGACTTCCGAAACGTTAAAAAACCGAGGATCAAAGGGCTTCTGGTTTGTCGGCGTTCGGCTTCTGAAACATTCAGCAGCCGAGATGCTCGAAAACCGAGGTTTAACTGTCATTTCCAAGTCGCCTTAAAGGTAGCCCCACGTTATCCTCCATGAATTGTCCATGAATCTTCTTTTAAAGCCCTCCAGGTTGGTGGACAGCACTACCTCTTGTGGGAGCCAATTCTGCTCTGCGCTGTGTGGCAAAATGCTTTCATTTGTATGCCCTGAATCTTCTAGTATTCAGCTTCCCTCAGTGGCCTGAGTTCCTGTATTATGTTGCAGCAATGTAGCTCTCTTTCAAAAGAAAGATGAATACCATAGCAAGACACAACATGAATAAATATATGATAGCAGTCTAATGTCACGATGCATAATAAGATTAATCTAAATGCTCATCTGCTAGTATTTCAGGGGCAAACAACATTCATTCGACAATACAGAAATGCACCTCCCCCCCCAAAAAAAAAAACTTTTTAGGAAATATTATTACCTCTCTTTTTTTAATCTCTGTCTTTGCAAGCCGTAGATTCTCTAGGCTGCTAGTTCATCTCTACTTGCCATTATGTCTTTGTTGTTGTTTAGTTGTTTAGTCATGTCTGACTCTTCATGACCCCATGGACCAGAGCATACCAGGCACTCCTGTCTTCCACTGCCTCCCGCAGTTTGGTCAAACTCATGTTAGTAGCTCTGAGAACACTGTCCAACCATCTCATCCTCTGTTGTCTCCTTCTCCTTGTGCCCTCGGTCTTTCCCAACATCAGGGTTTTTTCCAGGGAGTCTTCTCTTCTCATGAGGTGGCCAAAGTATTGGAGCCTCAGCTTCAGGATCTGTCCTTCCAGTGAGCACTCAGGGCTGATTTCCTTAAGAATGGATAGGTTTGAACTTCTTGCAGTCCATGGGACTCTCAAGAGTCTCCCCCAACACCATAATTCAAAAGCATCAATTCTTTGGCAATCAGCCATTATGTCTTATGGAGTGCCTAACACAGTAATGGTGTGATTAGCAATCATGGACTTTTAACAATTGAGGAGGGGACAACTGTCACCAGCCCCACATGATGTAAGAAGGGAGGCTTAACATTTCTATTCCCTGCTGCAATCTCAGCTGTTTATTTATTTATTTATTTTAAAGCATCACTTGTTTGACATGGGGGAATGAGTGTCTTTGTTTGAAACAGGGAGCTATCATCAAGTCCAGAGGATACTTGCAACTTGCTCTTTTGCTAATTTACTTGGAAGTAAACCCCACTGTGTGAGAACAGAATTGCATCCTGGTTCCAGGCAAGTTTACCTGGAACAAAAGGACGCAGGTGGTGCTGTGGTCTAAACCACTGAGCCTTTTGGGCTTGCTGATCAGAAGGTTGGCAGTTCAAATCCCCCCAACAGAGTGAGCTCCCGTTGCTCTGTCCCAGCTCCTGCCAAGCTAGCAGTTCGAAACAGTGGCGCAGCGTGGGTTGTCAGCACCCGGGGCAAGGCAAGTAATTTGCGCCCCCTAACCCATGGATTTGCGCCCCCTAACCCGTGGATTTACGCCCCCTACCCCCCAGATGTTGCGCCCGGTGCGGCTGACCCCCCCTGCACCCCCTACGCTACGCCACTGGTTCGAAAGCAGACCAGTACAAATAGATAAATAGATACTGCTGCGGCGGGAAGGTAAACGGCATTTCCATGAGCTCAGTGTTCCGTTGCGCCAGAAGCAGTTTAGTCATGCTGGCCACATGACCCGGAAAGTTGTCTGTGGACAAACGCCAGCTCCCTTGGCCTTAAAGTGAGATGAGTGCCGCAACCTTTGACTGGACTTAACTGTCCAGGGGTCCTTTACCTTTTTATCTTACCTGGGAACAAAGCTCCACTGATTTCAGTGGCATTTACTTCCAAGTACATGAGGTTAGAATAGCAGTGATCATGTGCTCTCTCTCTCTCTCTCTCTCTCTCTCTCTCTCTCTCTCTCTTTCGCTTTCTCTCTCCACCAGTGAATCGATTAGTTTAAGCCACTCCACAAAAACCACCCTGTCCATCTTCATGCCCGTACCCAACACCCGTATTTAAAATTAAAATTTAAAAAGACTAGCAGGATGATGGGACTTGCTTTGATGTGTTATAATCACAAGCGTTGCTTTTAACAGTATGTTAATTCTCACTTTAAGACAAAAAAAAACTTGCATCTATGACAAAAAAAAGTGCATTTACAATGCGGGGAGGGGGGGAAGATAGCAAGGCAGTTAACGGCATGTCTGATGTAGGATGAGAGGAGAGACAGCCTTTAATCATTTTGTTTTCAAAGAAGCTTTAGAGATCTTTTGAAGATGAATTTTTCCTGAGCTTTATCCGAACAAAATAAGTGACTGGGAGATTTCCCGTTCACTTTTCATCCAGGGCCCTGATCTCTGGGTTAAACTAGGCATGCAATTACAGGTAGACTTGAATGCACAGATTCCCTTCGCTTGACTGAGGGTAGTCTGTAGAGGCAGGATACAGATATACATCAGCATGGCAAACCCACACTGTGACATTTGGCACGTCTGTGGCATACATTGGAAGCCCATTTAATGGAACCTGTCCACTCCAGTTTACTTCTCACAGAACTACACTTCCCAGCAGCCTTAGCAAAGTATGGTCCCCAGGATTCTTTGGCAAAGGCATGTGCTTTAAATGTGTGTTAAATGTGCTCTGAAGCTATGGTGCGGATGTGATAGAAAAGCCTGGCCTTCCAAATGCTATGCTGTAGCCAAATTTTTGTATACAGTACTCCGACCAAAAAATGTGCACAAATATTATATTTGGGGAAATTTCATGCAAAAGAAATGTGCATATTAGCATAAATAGCACACAAAACTGCATTATATTGGGGAAAATGCTTGCAAAAAAATGGTTATATAAAGAGAAATGCAGGAAAAAGAGATTCTTTCGGTCCTGTTTCAAAATATGGTAACGGTGAGAACCTTTGGCCCTCCAAACGCTACTGAACTACACAACTCCCAACATCCCTGGCCATGGGAGATGTGGTTCAACAACATCTAGAAGGCCAAAGATTCCCTACCCATGATGTAAGACAATATGGTCACAACTCTGCAATTAGATGGCCCTTGAATGGTGACTTCTTCAAGCTCAACTTTCAGCTCTGGGATTGTGGGGTGTTGTTGTTTCGGCAAGGTGTGTTTAGTTGAGTCATGCATTCAGAGCTGTGACATAGCCAGAGAGCTCTTGGAAAGAACAGTCACTTCAAACTTTAAAGTGTGTTGGCACAGAGAGATACAGTGGCGTAGCGTGGGTTGACAGCTCCCAGGACCACACAGAAGGTGGGGTGCGGTGGAGATAAAAGGACAAAGTACGCATGTGCAGCGCCGTCTTTAGCATATGCGGTGCCGGGGTGCAAAAATCAACCCAGCGCCCCCAAATTTGGGGGGGCAGGTCAAAGTTGTTGAGCTTCTTCTAGGGGGCCAAGTCAAAGTTGTTGAGCTTTTAAGGGGAACAGCAAAAACAGCTAACATGAAAAAATACAAAGCGGCAGCAATAACTCCATCTTTCCGTTTTTGCAATCATGCAAAAATGAAATACACTACTGGGGGGCCCGCCAGATATGTTGATTCTGCAGCTCTTCCACAAAAGAGAATGGAAATGACCCATCAACCGCAATCACCCGGGGGATCACAGTTAAGAGCTTAGGCGGCTTCAGCAGCGGGCGCCCCCAAGAATTCGGCGCCCGGGTGCACCGCACCACTTGCACCCCCAGGTAAAGATGGCCCTGCACATGTGCATTCAACTGCCTAACAGCATCCACATCACCCAGGAAAGCACCCCTGCAGAGATAAGCAAAGAAGAGTCATTCCGTTGCCTAGAGAGGTCACTTCGTGGTTCACATGGAGAAGCCATTTTCAACCGAGCCCAGCGACAGAAGCACGCAACTGTATTGAGGCAGCACTGGGTATTGAAATTTTGCGCTCCCAAACAATTTTGCGCCTGGGACAACCATCCCTGTGCCCCCCTCACACTATGCCACTGGAGATACAAACACACGAACACATATGTGAGTTTTGCAGTACATTGGTACCTCGGGTTACATACGCTTCAGGTTACAGACTCCGCTAACCCAGAAATATTACCTCAGGTTAAGAACTTTGCTTCAGGATGAGGACAGAAATTGTGCTCCAGCGGCACAGCAGCAGCAGCAGCAGGAGGCCCCATTAGCTAAAGTGGTGCTTCAGGTTAAGAACAGTTTCAGGTTAAGAACGGACCTCTGGAATGAATTAAGTACATAACCCGAGGTACCACTGTCTTTTTGAAAGGGAACTACTAATGGAAATGTGTGGCAGTTTTGTACAGCCAAGAGGATATGCTAAAAAGCCTGCTCCTGTGTGATTTTGTGGTGCTAAGGAGATGGCATGAAGCAGGGCGTATAAATAGAAAGTAAGCCCTGTGGAACCCACTTTTGGAAGCCTGTGCTTGGGTGATCAGAATCTGGATGAAGCCTCGGAGCTGACCTTTGCTTGCTATTATTTCTCTCCCAGTGCAGCTTATGGGTGACCTTTCCTGGTGGTAGGTGAAGTCATTAAGTGCTTATGCAAATGAGAGAAGCAGTAGAAGAAGGGAGAGGGGCGAAGATGGCATTTCCTGCAGCCAATTTATTATTATTATTATTAAATCAAATCAAATCCAACAAATGCAGAAGTCACTGGATTCCTCTATGGCTGATTTACCCCAGTCAGGCATCTTTAACTTTTTATCACCCAGGCACAAAACAGGGTCTGTGTGTTGGGTGTGTGTGTATAAAATGATCACAAATGTGCTTTAAAATGGCTTTAAAGACGACTTGCCTGCACATCTCATCAGTCATTAAAAAAGGTAACGGTTCTGTATCAATCTCTGGCTTGAAAAGGCAAATGAGCATGGGAGAACGCTGGCCCACAGTGGGGAGGGTTTTGGGTGGGCTGGTTTTCACGGCAATGGTTGGAAGAGCTCTGCGGAGAGAGGCAGGCATAAAATGTGACCTGAATTAGAGGCTAACAGATAGCGCTTTCTGCATGTTTTACATTTTTAAGTAATAATAAAAAGAGACCTTTGTGTATATTAGCCTCTAAAAATGATTAAGCGTTCACAGGGCACCGACTCTGGCAGCCACAAAATATGCAAGATGGAGGCTCTACAAGCCCGCTGTAAGAAATCAAATGTGTGGGGTTTTTTGTTTTTGTTTTTATGTGTTTACAAGCTTTATTTGCGCCATTACCTACTTGCTTCTTCAACCCAGATGAAATGAGTTGTTAGGCCAGAAGGAATTCCGTTGACTTAATTGCAGCATATGCAGGCTGGACTGATACATTACGATATGAAAGATATGAGGTTTTATGTGCCCTTGTATTCTGCTGAGCATCAGAGGCCCTTTAGAGCAGACTATGTTTTGGAAATAGAATTCTAATGAGCAAGAAAACAGAATGGCCCCGATCCAGCTCAGAGTCAAGAGGCACTTAAGCCCATTGATTTCAAGTGCACTTAGAATCATAGAATCATAGAGTTGGGAGAGACCACAAGGGGCATCGAGTCCAAGCCCCTGCCAAGCAGGAAACAATACTTCACTCAATACTACATCCTTGCTAAAATTTATTTGTTTGGTTGTTTATATTTTAATTCCCAACATGTAAAATGCTACCAGATTTTACGAAACAGCAGATAACATAAAACCGCAATGCAAAATATTAAAACGAATCAATAGATTATGGTCCTAATCCACTGGGAATTTCTCCTATGCAAACCACATTAAAATAAATAACAATTTTATTCACAACAAACAGCGATAAAAACGTTCCAGGAGAAACTCCCGTGGACTCACAATGCCCTTTGGAATGAAAATGTTTTATGCCTTTACAAAAACTGCTTAGGTAAAAGTAAGCTCCCATCAAGAGACAGAGAGAGAGACACACAGAGAGAGAGGGTATTCCACAGCGCTGGGATAACATCACAGAGTAGCTCAATGTCCTTTTCTCCCTTCCCTCCAGTTCTCATCATAGTTCCATCCGTGTGTTTCAAAACACAGAACTGCTGAGTTAAAAGAGCCTTAGCAAACTATAACTCACGAGCATCTTTTTGCAAACTGCAGACATGTTGTTGCCCTGCAGTTGCGCAACTGAGACGTCCCAACACAAAAAGCCATTTGTGCGTAAACACTTTGCAGTGGCAAATGCCTGTCTGAAATACTTTATCCACGGAACAATTATCATGAAAGAAAACCCAGAGAAACTTATCTCTCTGGTGAAGTACTGAAGTTAAGCTACAGGTGGCAGTAGCCACAAATGGGTGGATCAGCCATTCTAAAAGTCTGGATACCAGTGGAAGGACACAGAACTAGACATCGTATTCATTGCATTTAAATGCATTTTTCCTTCAAGCAAGTTTGACCAAGCCTGTATGTATGTAATCCATATATACACATACATATAGAGAGTTTTGCACCAAGCTATACAAATTCCCCTTTTCTTTTCTTTCCTCTTTTTGGAGGGGGGTGAATTCTGTGATGCATACAAATTATTCAAATTAATCATTTTTCTTACTTATATTTTATACATATAAATCAGCACATGCAAATGTTATGCAAATCTATGCCCCCTTTGGGCTGGTTTTTTGGTTATGTATAAATGGCCACCCTAATCTGGGAGGGATAACATTGATTGATTGATTGATTGATTGATTGATTGATTGATTTAGGGAAGCTTTTAATGTTTAATAGATTATTGTATTTTAATATTCTGTTGGAAGCCGCCCAGAGTGGCTGGGGAAACCTAGACAGATGGGCGGGGTATAAATAATATATTATTATTATTATTATTATTATTATTATTATTATTATTTACAATTATTCTTACTCTGCCCTTCATGGTACAAATCCAGGCAAGGCAATTTGCAAGTAACATCAATGCACATTTAAAAACACACACACACACACAAAATATGGCAATATCAACTAATACCATCACATTCAACTCCTTCCTACAGGGCACCTGGTGATAGAGGGTATTGTCAGATTTGCAGGCAAAGGCACAGTCTATCCGGAGGCAACTGTGATGACTTTTTCGTCCACCTGTCTTGCTCTCCTTTTCCCTTTTCCTCAAGGCAGTTGGTGGTACATTGCCCAGGAGTGAGGCGAGAGGGAGATCCCAGCTGGAGTAAGTTGTGATGCCTTCTTTGGGACAGATTCTTGAGACGCTCTCCAAAAGCTGGATTCTGCATCCATATCCAGATTCTGCCTTCTTCATCCTGTACTCCTACAGAATCTCTGGAGCCAAGGGAGCCAACTCCTACAGGCTGAGATTTATTCAACCGTCCCCCTGAAGTATTTGAGGGGGCCGCCCCCCAGAAGGTTAATGGGCATTGCCATTCAAATAGTGAACATGCATCACGTCTAGTGATCGATTATACGGGGCTGGGCTTACCCACCCACCCATATTTTATTCCAGTTGGTACCCCTGTCTGATATTATTATTGCCATTGGTACTGTTATTTTTATTTATTCATTTATTGAATTTATATACCGGCCTATACCCCGGGGGTCCCAGGGCGGTTCACAGAATAAAATCAAGATGTAAAACCACAAAATACATAATAAAAATAAAAACAATAACCCAATATCGCCCCCCCCCTCAAAAAAACCCCACATTTTAAAAGGGCATAGGATGTAAATCAGATCAGCCAAAGGCCTGGTTAAAAAGGAACGTTTTTGCCTGGCACCTAAAGGTGTATAATGAAGGCGCCAGGCGAACTTCCCTGAGGAAAACATTCCACAGGCAGGGAGCCACTGCAGAGAAGGCCCTGTTCTCCCATTGCCACCCTCCGGACCTCTCAAGGAGGTGGCACATGAAGGAGGGCGTCGGAAGATGATCTCAGGGTCCAGGTAGGTTTATATGAATACCCTTGAGGTATTGTGGTCCTGAGCAGTTTAAGGCTTTATAGGTCAAAACCAGCACTTTACCATTCCATACCTCCTTAATATATAAAAATAACTCTGTGTGGTGTACAGAAACTGGCTGACAGGCAATTAATGTTTTCCAGATATATCTCAATCAGACATTTGCCAATTTCTGTACTTCAGGGACACGGGGTGGTGAATTCTAGTGTGTATTCTCTAGCATGCTGCAAAAACATGCAAAAACAAAAAAACACCCCAGTAATGTTTTTTTTAAAAAAATTATACAAAATTTTTTTCAATACAATCAACTGCAAAAGACACATACAACAAAAACCATAATAACACTAATACAGTGGTGCCTCGCAAGACGAAAAGAATCCGTTCCGCGATTCTCTTCGTCTAGCGGTTTTTTCGTCTTGAGAAGCAAGCCCATTGACGGCTTAGCGGATTAGCGCTATTAGCGGCTTAGCGGCTTTTAGCGGCTTTTAGCAGCTTATCGGCTTAGCGGATCAGCTGATAAGCAGCTTAGCGGCTTAGAAAAAGGGGGGAAGGGGGAAAAACCCGCAGGAACTCGCAAGACATTTTCGTCTTGCGAAGCAAGCCCATAGGGAAATTCGTTTTGCGAAGTGCCTCCAAAACGGAAAACCCTTTCGTCTAGCGGGTTTTCCATCTTGGGAGGCGTTCGTCTTGCGGGGCACCACTGTAACACAATTTGACAATTCAGATTTGAATACATTGATATACCTATGACTACACCTTTTTAACAATATTTTCCCACCTCTCTCTCCTCCCCCTACTTCCCACCACTATCTGCATTATCGCTTAAATATTCCTTCCAGATTTCTTCATATTTATCCATTCTTAATTTGCATCAACATGCAATTTGTTCATATATAGCTAATCTGTCCATATTATCAATCCATGTGCTCAATGGAATCTTTTTGCGGCTCTTCCAATTCATCAAAACAAGTTTTTTTACTTCTAATATATCACGGTACATCCATTATTATTTTTTTACCCCTTGTAATCTCCCACGTTTCTGGAATATAATTTAGAGTTAAATTCAATTCCCCTAAATAACAATTTCTTTTTATTACTCTTGCTATAAATATCCTCACCTCGCACCAAAATGATCTTATCATCGGGCAGTTAATCATCATATGTACTAAATTCGCATTTTTACTCCCACATCTCCAGCAGTCATCTGCACTTGTTATTTTCTTCTGGTATAGTTTTGCTGGAGTCCAGTGGACTCTGAATATTATTTTCTGTTCAATAAGTCTTAGTCTGAGATCCATTGAGACTATTTCTGTTGATTTTATACTTGACTCCCATATATCATTTGTTATCTGTACCCTTAACACTTCATTCCATTTTTGTCTATCACATTCTAAATCATATTTCTGCCTGTTGAGTAGGGTTTTATATAGTGCTGGTGTAGAGAAAAACAACCCCAGTAATGTGAAAAACAACATCTGAAGTCATTCTTGGGCCAAAAGACATGACATGAAAGGAATAAGTGAAATGAAATATAATAGTATAACCTGACAGCAGATTGATGAATTGGGTTTGGAGTTAGGGATGCTTTTGCTTTTCTGGGTTTGGCCACATAACCTTTCAGATTTGGGGGTCTAACAGAGGAAGGTCAGCCACACTGTCTTCTTTGTCAATTCCTTCATTTAGTTTATTAAATGCTACTCACGGTGCTTGGAGGTCTGTGCCATGTGGTGCTATCAAATAAAGGCGGCAATTATTACAGTTATCATTACTAATAGCCATTTTCATAGCCATACACCCAGCCTCCAGATGGCTTTCCCTTTTCCCATCCTCTGCCATGCCAACACTGAACTATCCTGGAGGGAAGAAATGTCCACATTATTTTGGCTGTTGCTTTACCTCATACGCAGGCGGGAGAATCATTTTCGTCTTATTTTCTATCGAGCGTGAAAAAGAAAGGAAAAAGGAAATCTCACTGTTCAATTAAAACGAATCAAGTCTTTCACCGAAGGACAACAAAGCTTTAATTAAGCAGATGGTAATGAATCATTGTCTGTAACTGTGCGACTCGGTAAAGTATT
Source organism: Podarcis cretensis (assembly GCF_951804945.1). NCBI lineage: Eukaryota > Metazoa > Chordata > Lepidosauria > Squamata > Lacertidae > Podarcis > Podarcis cretensis. The sequence continues at coordinate 126,461,210 of NC_137170.1, forward strand.
ACATCTTTGAACTTCTCTGTAGCAAATTAGAAGAGTGAAGACATTGTGCAAAATTGTGCTAATGCTATATTAAGGGAGTATGTTTGACAGGGAGTTAACCTGGCAAAAAGGCCCTGGCATTGTACGCAGCTAGGTTCTGTTTAAATCAGGGGTCAGCAAACTTTTTCAGCAGGGGGGCAGTCCCCTGTCCCTCAGACCTTGTGGGGGGCCGGACTATATTTTGAAAAAAATAATAATAATGAACAAATTTCTATGCCCCACAAATAACCCAGAGATGCATTTCAAACAAAAGCACACATTCTACTCATGTAAAAACACCAGGCAGGCCCCACAAACAACCCAGAGATGCATTTTAAATAAAAGGACACATTCTACTCATGTAAAAATACACTGATTCCCGGATCGTCCACGGATCGGATTTAGAAGGCAATTCGGCCAGATCCGGCCCCCAGGCCTTAGTTTGCCTACCCATGGTTTAAATTAACAAGACTCAGGGTTGCAGAGTAGACCCATTGAGATTAATGGAAGTGACTAATTTGGATTCATTGATTTCAGCAGGTCTTCCCTGTCTGAGTAAAATTTAGTTGGGCACAACCCTTCGCTTACAAACCTGCATCGCTTTACCTAGAAGTGGGTACTACAGTGATACCTCGGGTTACAGACGCTTCAGGTTACAGACGCTTCAGGTTACAGACGCCGCTAACCAGAAGTAGTACCTTGGGTTAAGAACTTTGCTTCAGGATGAGAACAGAAATCTTGCTCCGGCGACATGGCAGCAGCGGGAGGCCCCATTAGCTAAAGTGGTACCTCAAGTTAAGAAGGGTTTCAGGTTAAGAATGGAGCTCCAGAATGAATTAAGTTCTTAACCCGAGGTACCCTGTATAAGCATTCAAGGATATCAGCAATCTATTGAGTAATATAGCTCAGTTGGTTAGAGCACAGTGCTGATAATGTCAAGGTTGCAAGTTCGTATGGGATAGCTGCAGAGACTTTTATGAACTTGGGAAACCATAGAGCGCTAGCAATCGAAATCCCCAAAGGACTTATGACCCCACCACCACCCAAAAAAATCAGTTGCATTCTGCTATTTTGCATTCATTCAATATCCAGTTTATAATCATACTAATTATGTGGGAACAGATCTGATGTTATGGTAACGGCTGCTCAATTTCTGATGGAATTCCAAAGTAATTCACCTTCATTGCACTATTAAAAATTGTCATGAGACGGACCCTTTCATTATCCCGACCATCACAAAATAGTCTTGCTTTCCCCTTTTTAAAAAAAGGAATCAATTCTCACTGTTTATTTTGCTTTGATGTTTATGAGCTTTTTAAAGCATAATGTTCCTGCTTAAAATTCTCCTTATGCTGAATTAACACTGTCGACTTTGACAGCATCAAAACACACACAAAAACGAAGGGCTTTAGTGCTGATTCTCCATTTTGTTCCTGCCATTACAGCGCCGAGTGAAGGGAAGAGGTTACTTCAGCCTTACACGTACATCAGTACAGTTATTGAACAGATATTTATAAAAGAGGAAAGGTAAAGGACCTCTGGACAGTTAAGTCCAGTCAAAGGTGACTATGAGGTTGTGGCGCTCATCTTACTTTCAGGCTGAGGGAGCCAGCCTTTGTCCACAGACAGCTTTCCAGGTCATGTGGACAGCAGAAGCAAGCCAATTGTGAGCAGATGACACAGGAACAAATGCGTATGAAATGCCATCTGTGCAGTAAGTTTAACGGTTCTACTAGATTCCCTCCACACAAGCATAGGAATGGGATGGTGTTGCCAAATTTGGAATTTTGTAAGCTTAAGATTCAGCCAAGCAATGAAGATACCCTGCTGTGTTTTTAAATTAAAATATGGGTCACGTCTGCACCAAACATTTAAAGCATTATTATACCACCATAACACCTATGGCTTCCTCTAAAGAATTCTGGGAGCTGTAGTTTCTTAAGGGTACTGAGAGTTGTTAGGAGACCCTCATGGAGCTACGGATTCTTTAACAGCCCATCTCTCACCCCAGGAAATTCTGGGAATTGTAGTTCTGAGAAAGGAATAGGGTATTCTCATAACTTTCAGCACTCTTAAGAGGCAACAGCTCCTGATACAAATGTAGCCACCCTTGGAAAGCATACTTACAGAAAATGAATGAATTAAAACATAATATTCACAGTCACATGCTTCTCCAAGCACGGGCTTACAATCTCTTCTTCTGTCTTCCAAGCAGCTGTACTTCCCACTCTTTCCAGAGCTCAGCCTTCTGTATCTCAGACCACGACTTGCAGCTCCTGTGAGAGATTTCCACTTTCATCTTCTCCTGCACCTTTGCTCTCTTTCTCTCAAGCACAGAAGAAGCACACCAACACTCTATTCAACTTAGCAGTGTTCACAGTGGATTCTAAAACACAGTCATCTAGCGTCACATAAATTGGAGTCTCTCCTTCACTAGATACCTCCCATGTGACCAATGTTAGCCAATCACGTGAGAACTACTAGAGAATGATCTAGAATTCAGTTGCCAACCAATCAAATTTAAACCCAAAGTAATGCATCCAAGCATGTGCAATTCCAATGAATTAAAATACTACACTTAACAACAAATGGTTGAGTTGTCCCTAATATGTAACATTCAGTCAGTATACAATCTGTACACACATTAGCTGAGCTGCACAAATTAACAAGTGCATACCCTTTCATGTGTTCAGTGTAACGTGTGAACAAGCCTTGTAATTAAGCCTATTTTTCAGTTGATAAAGGGGTCATCTGGGGTGTGGGGACTGTGTTTCACTCAGATCTGAGAAAGCAAAGGAAATACTTCTCCCCTTGATTTGTAATAATGGTTTACACATCTCTTCCAACTTCAGTCGTCTGGATTACCCCTCTCTGCAGAGGAATTTTCTGTTTCAAATGAATGGGAAAGCTATGCGTGTAGAAGTTGAAGGGACCTGGCAGTTCTCGCTAGCCTGTCATCTCTTTAAGGATTCCTATTAAGTCATAAACATGGCAGAGATTAAAGAGTTTATTAATGTTATTAGAGGCTTGAGATGAAATGCCATGCCTGAAGGGTCTCTCACTCCCTCACTCTCTTTCTTTAATGAAAACATTTTCATCACCTTCAGAATCTATAATACTGAATTGCAGAAGTCGCGGGATTATTTTATTTTAATTAGAGGAGGCATCTGAAAAGGATGGAAGTTGCATCTTCTCTCATTGTAACTCCTCACCACTTGGAAAGTAAGCATCCTTTGCTGCTTTAAAGGCCATTCCCCATATCTTGACTGTTATTGGTTTTGCCATGGAGGAAATTGCATTGAGGTCCAGCTCCAAGCACCTTTTGGCAGCTTCCTCTCTGTGAGAAGTGGTTACAGGGAACCAGGGCCTTCTCAGTAGTGGCACCTGCCCTGTGGAACGCCCTCCATCAGATGTCAAACAGATAAACAACTCTTTGACTTTTAGAAGACATCTGAAGGGAGTCCTGTTCAGGGAATTTTAATGGCCTATTGTGTTTTTAATATTTTCCTGGGAGCTGCTCAGAGTGGTTGGGGTAACTCAGCCAGATGGGTGGCATATAAATAATAAAATTATTAGTAGTAGCTGAACTGGGTTCCACATAGTCACAAAAACAGAAAAAGAGCCACAAAAACGCAAAAGAAATAGCAAAAACAGACAGACCTCAGCGTAACACTCAAATCGTCAGCATAACACTCAAATTGTCAGCGTGACACTCAAAACGGAAGTGTGGCACTCAAAACAGAAGTGTAACACTCAAAACGGAGGACATTTGGCTTTCGAAAAAATGTTTGCAAACCAGAACACTTACTTCCTGGTTTGCAGTGTTTGGGTTCCAAGTTGTTTGCGTACCAAGGCGTTTGAGAACCAAGGCATTTGTGAGATTGGTGGCGCTGTGGGTTAAAGCCTCAGCGCCTAGGGCTTGCCGATCAAAAGGTCGGCGGTTCGAATCCCTGCGGCGGGGTGCGCTCCTGCTGCTCGGTCCCAGCGCCTGCCAACCTAGCAGTTCGAAAGCACCTCCGGGTGCAAGTAGATAAATAGGGACCGCTTACCAGCGGGAAGGTAAACGGCGTTTCCGTGTGCGGCTCTGGCTCTGGCTCTGGCCAGAGCAGCGATGTCACGCTGGCCACGTGACCCGGAAGTGTCTTCGGACAGCGCTGGCCCTCGGCCTCTTAAGTGAGATGGGCGCACAACCCCAGAGTCTGTCAAGACTGGCCCGTACGGGCAGGGGTACCTTTACCTTTACCTTTATGTGAGATTGGAAAAGAGAGGGTAGAAACACACACCACTTTCCCCACTCTCCATGCTTCGTCTCAGAAGTCTACAACATTTTACTTCACCCGAGGAGACAAAATACCTTCAGCAGGCCTTAAATGAATCACATCAACACAGAGATCACATTGAACCAGCAGGAACAGTGCATTTTTTAAAAACAGAAGCCACTTTAAGCATGTTCCCTTTTATTTTTGGACCTCCTAATAATTGTATTTGCATTGCAAATAGCTGCAAAATGTTCTTTGGTGGTGGGTAGTGGCGGAATGGAATCAAAAGTGGCACATTTCGGTTTGTCAATTTATTCAGAGGCGCTACCTCGGTCGCAAAGATATTTTCGCTTCTGATACGAGTTCATTTGGAACATTGTCAAGCGTTTCCTGACAGACAATGTCTGAGTGATGCTGCAGAGAAGCCTTTAAATGTTTATTGACATTAAATAATTTAAATCCATGCATTTGCAAATTAATCTCGAGCAAAAAGTGAAGATTACACTTCATAAATGTACCTTTAAGAGCTTAGCACAGGACAGAACAATCCCCCCTTTGTTACCTAGCAACAGCCATAGCATCACTTAGAGTGAGTTTAGTCTAAACAGAAACGTATTATTGGCGATGAATACATTCACTTGGTGACCTCCAACTCTGCCGCTGCTTTTAATTAACAGCTTCGTACTTCACTCCATTTTTTGAGGGTCCTGTTTTAAGGGGTTGCAGTTGTTGTTTTAAAAAGCCTGTCACTAAACTCATGTTGAATTCCCACGAGCCACTGAGGGAACAGTGCTCCTGTATGCGGAAGATGGCAGCTCCAGTAAAACACACACACACAACTGTGATTATCGTAACGGCGTGCGCAAAAACGGGATCCCTATTGCTGCTGCCTCAGCGATTTACTCTGAGGGCTTTTAAAAATAACACACGCACACACATGCATACGTACTTCACAGCGATAAACTTTAGGGAGAAAAATGAATATTACATGAGGAGTAGCCTCAGGCTTCCTTAAGGATGTTCTCTTCTTTTGGAAGCCTGAGGTAGGCCCCGTAGCCAAAAAAATGTCATCTTTCATCTAATTCCCTATTACTAGACTGTGTGGGAACAAATAGCCTTTCTAGTTCCGCATGCCGTCCTGTGTCTGTACATCAGCATTACTGTATCGTGCCCCCCCCCGCCCACTTTTCGATTGCCAAGAAGATATTTGGAGCTACGCTCATGTCTGCCCATTGCCTGGTTGTCACCACCCAACTGCTCCCTGCTTCTATCAAAATGGCAGGCAAAGATTCTAACGAAACGCATTAGCCCCTCATTTTGACAGGCAGCTCGGAGCGAAGGCCTGCAGACTCTGTGTCCATTATGCCGCATGCGAAGGCACGGCTAATTCACAAAAGGACGGCGGCAAGCATTCGCAATCAGGAGAGATTAGACGCTCTGCCAGCAGCAGAGAGGCGGAACATGCCACGCTCCTGCCAGAAAACCTCAATTCAGATTTTGGCTGGGAATGGCCGGCTTGGCAAACACAATGGCGGCGAGTTCAACTGGAACACCAGGCAACATGGTTGCTCTTTGAAGTAATTATCCTCCAAGGCAACAAGATGAAGAAATATCCAGGGGACATGATGTGGTGGATGAGCATGGGATACAATTGGCATTCCTGGAGCAGGAATTCAGTTCCTAGGACTCCGGCAGAGAGCTGCCATTGGTGAGGTCTAGCGGACGGAGGGAGGGAGATGGGGCGAAAGGAAAGGTTTGCTCAGGAACAAGGAAGAATCAAGCACAGATTATATCGCTAGCAAGATTAATGTGAAAACGTGGTATAAAATATATATTGATAATATGGGATAAATAATAATTTGGAAATGCAGTAAACGTATAATAACCATACGGAACTGCAGAAAGAGGAGGGTGGAAGTCAAAAAAAATGATATACATAATTTAATTTAATTTTTGAAAAATGAAAATCAAAAATAAAACTACAGTATATTTAAAAAAGGAAGAATCAAGCAAATTAGGAGATAGAAGGGGTGGCACAATTGAGAAGATGTGAGCTGGCCCAGCCTGTCCCAGGTGGTATTGCTGCCACCTAAAGGAGTTGATTCACAGCTTGGGGGACCTACTGGATCCCTCATTTCCCCTTGGTGTTCACATGGCAGCCTTTTATGAGCTTCAGGTAATGCACCAACTGTGGTCTTTCCTGGACTTGGCTGTAGTCTTCCACGCTTCAGTTACATCCAGACTGGATTATTGTAAGGAACTCTACATGGGGCTACCTTTGAAGACAATCTGGGAGCTTCAGTTGGTCCAAACCGCAGCCGACAGGCTTTTGGCTGGTGCCTGAAAGTCGGAGCATGGGACTCCTGTTTGATGTCAACTCCACTAGCCTCAGAGTTGCCTCTGAACTGAAAGGCCTAAATAGCTTAGAGCCAGTTATAAACGCTACAGTGGTACCTTAGTTCTCAAACGCCTTGGTACTCAAACAACTTGGTACTCAAACAACTTGGAACCCAAACACTGCAAACCCGGAAATTCCAGTTTGCGAACTTTTATTGGAAGCTGAACATGCTCCGTTTTGAGTGCTACACTTCCAATTTGAGTGCCACACTTCCATTTTGTGTGTCACACTTCCGTTTTGAGTGTTACGCTGAGGTCTGTCTGGTTTGGGGGTTTTTTGCATTTTTGTTTTCGCGGCCCTTTTGTTTTGTTTTGTTTTTGTGACTGTGTGGAACCCAGTTCAGCTACTGATTGATTGATTGATTGATTGTGTGATTGCAGTACGTTGTTTATTGCTTTCATTTTATATATCAGTGGTTTCGTTTGATAGTAAAATTCAGGTTAAATTGTTGTTTTTAAAAAGTCTGGAATGGATTAATCCCTTTTGCATTACTTTCTATGGGAAAGTGTGCCTTGGTTTTGGAACACTTTGGTTTTGGAACAGACTTCTGGAATGGATTAAGTTTGAGAACCAAGGTACCACTGTACTTGCTCTCGTGTAGGCCTTTGCAGGAATCAAAAGCATTGCACTTCATAACAGGATAAGGCAGCCCTCATGCTTTGGGGGGTCTACCTGCCCTTTTTGCTGAGTGCAAGGGGGACCCCAGCCATCTGCCCCTAAGTCCTGCAATGTTGGTGCCCCTCGCAGATAAGGAGGGCAGGAGGCAGCTGTGCCCTTAGAAGCCTGTAGTTCTGATAAGGCTTTAAAATTCTGCAGATGTAGGAAAGCGAAAGGAGAGCAAGTGCTAATGTTTGCTTCGCAACCCATTCTTCTGAGAGGCTGGCAACCTACTAAACAGATAAGCTCCTGGCATTTTACCTTTGGGGATTCTTCGACTCCTCGTCTAAATTTGAGGTCTTAAGTGAAATTGTTTTCAAAGCAATAACCTAACAGTTCACATTGCAAAAAACAAACAAACCCGGTGCTTAATCCGGTGTGACTGGCAGTCTTCATTTAGGCAAAGCCAAGGGCTAAAGCTCTTTCTAGATGGGAGACTTCAGAACATCCTTCTCTCCAGACACGTTGGAGGTCCATAGCTGGGGCGAGAGGCAGGCGAGATACGCCTGCTGCTACCTGCAACAGTCAGCTCTCAGTATGAAAAAGGAGGCTAGCTTTGCGCTGTTAATCTTCGGGTGTGAGTTTGGTGGCGGTATTTTAAAAAGAATACCCTGTAGCGAAAGGGGGGGGGTCTACAAATGTTGGGTATACAGTGGCACCTTGGATTACAGACGCTTCAGGTTACAGACGCTTCAGGTTACAGACTCCGCTAACCCAGAAATAGTACCTTGGGTTAAGATCTTTGCTTCAGGATGAGAACAGAAATCGTGCTCCGGCGGCGCGGCAGCAGCGAGAGGCCCCATTAGCTAAAGTGGTAGCTCAGGTTAAGAACAGTTTCAGGTTAAGAACGGACCTCCAGAACGAATTAAGTTCTTAACCCGAGGTAAGGTAAAAGTAAAGGGACCCCTGACCATTAGGTCCAGTCGTGACCGACTCTGGAGTTGTGGTGCTCATCTTGCTTTATTGGCCGAGGGAGCTGGCGTACAGCTTCCGGGTCATGTGGCCAGCATGACTAAGCCGCTTCTGGCAAACCAGAGCAGTGCACTGAAACGCCGTTTACCTTCCCGCCGGAGCAGTACCTATTTATCTACTTGCACTTTGATGTGCTTTCAAACAGCCCAAGATGATAACAGGAAAGGGAATAGCAGAGTAAGAGAGATGTAGGAGATGTAGCTCAGTAGCAGGGGCCACAGGGGCTGTTGCCCCCAGGCGCAAAATTCTTAGGGTGCATAATATCAAACACCTGGTGCTGCCTCAATGCAGCTGTGTTTTTCCAGTGCTGGGCTCTGCTGAAAACGGCTTCTCCATTCGAACCAGGAAGTGACCTCTCCAGACAATAGAACAACTCTTCTTTTCTTACCTCTGTGGTTGCGATCTCCTGGGTGACACGAGCACTGTTAGGCAGCTGAGTGTGCATGTGTACTCTGTGGAAGAAAAAGAAGAAGAAGAAGAAGAAGAGGAGGAGGAGGAGGAGGAGGAGGAGGAGGAGTTGGATTTGATATCCCGCTTTATCACTACCCAAAGGAGTCTCAAAGCAGCTAGCATTCTCCTTTCCCTTCCTCCCCCACAACAAACACGCTGTGAGGTGAGTGGGGCTGAGAGACTTCAGAGAAGTGTGACTGGCCCAAGGTCACCCAGCAGCTGCATGTGGAGGAGCGGAGACGCGAACCCGGTTCACCAGATTACGAGACTACCGCTCTTAACAACTACACCACACTGGCTCTCAATGGTAAGCCATTGATGGGGGCTCTGTGGCCCTCCAGATCAGCCTTTCTCAACCTGTGGGTCCCCAGATGTTGTTGAACTACAACTCCCATCACCCCTAGCTAGCAAGGCCAGAGCTCAGGGATGATGGGAGTTGTAGTCCAACAACATCTGGGGACCCACAGGTTGAGAACCGCTGCTCTAGATGCTGTTGGACTCCAACTTGCATCAACCCCAGGCAGCACGGCCAGTGGTCAATGATGATGGATGTTGCAGTCCAGTGATATCTGGAGTTCCCTCATCCCTGGTGCAAGTCATCACCCTGGGTTCAATGCAGTCTAGGGATCATTTGGGGATGCAGGGCATTCCAGCAGCCATTCACAAGGCAACAGTGCGTTTCAATGGCCTTCTGTCATTCATTACAGAACGCCACAATGACCACCAGGATCCCTGCATTTTCCATTTTGGAGGAGGCAGCCTAGTTCTTGACATGCACGCAGTAGCCATCTGGAAGGGCCGCACTGGCTTACGAAGCTAGGAAACGGCTGAGTGCAAGCCAGTTTTCCAGAAAGCCTGGTGATAAGGCATCCATTCATTGCAGCAGCATCACATTCCACAGAGAATCCAGGATGAGAAACTGGATGACCCACCTCTCAGGTCAAGGAGACTCAGATCAAGAAGTACCAGAGGGCAAAATATCCAAATCATCATTCATCAAATGAAGCTGCTTTTGCCCACATGGAATTATAGTTGCCTTATCTCCTGTATAGGGGACGCAGGTGGCGCTGTGGGTTAAAGCCTCAGCGCCTAGGGCTTGCCGATCGAAAGGTCGGCGGTTCGAATCCCTGCGGCGGGGTGCGCTCCCGCTGCTCGGTCCCAGCGCCTGCCAACCTAGCAATTCGAAAGCACCTCCGGGTGCAAGTAGATAAATAGGGACCGCTTACCAGCGGGAAGGTAAACGGCGTTTCCGTGTGCGGCTCTGGCTCGCCAGAGCAGCGATGTCACGCTGGCCACGTGACCCGGAAGTGTCTCCGGACAGCGCTGGCCCCTGGCCTCTTAAGTGAGATGGGCGCACAACCCCAGAGTCTGTCAAGACTGGCCCGTACGGGCAGGGGTACCTTTACCTTTACCTTTACCTATCTCCTGTATAATGTTATAAGTTGTATGTCTTCGTTCCTCAAGTTGAACCTTTTACAAGGTCTTGGATGTATTGTGGTACAGTGGTGCCCCGCAAGACGAACGCCTCGCAAGACGGAAAACCCGCTAGACGAAAGGGTTTTCCGTTTTGGAGGCGCTTCGCAAAACGAATTTCCCTATGGGCTTGCTTCGCAAGACGAAAATGTCTTGCGAGTTCCTGCGGGGTTTTTTCCCCTTTCCCCCCCTTTTCCTAAGCCCTAAGCCGCTTATCAGCTGATCCGCTAAAAGCCGCTAAACCGCTAATAGCGGTAATCCGCTAAGCTGCTAATAGGGTTGCTTCGCAAGATGAAAAAACCGCTATACGAAGAGCCTCACGGAACGGATTAATTTCGTCTTGTGAGGCACCACTGTATTTTATGCGTTGTGACTTGCAGTTATTTGCATTGATCATAGATTAGTAATTATTGGTGGTAATTGTTAAGAGTAAATTTCTGTTTAATGATTATTTGCTGATGTTTTGAGAATTAATTTTATTATGTATTATTATTTTTCATAGAAACATAAAGTGGTATGGAAATGAAATTATTATTATTATTAATGATAATAATTTCATTTCTATACCACTTTATATTTCTAAGGAAAATCTCAAAGCGGTTTACAACATATCAAAACACTGATAAAACAATCCAGAATCAAACATTTCTGAAGAAAGTCAAATATAAAGTATACAGTCAAAGCAACATAATTAACAGGAAACTAAAATATTATCTTAAAGATTTCAAAATAAGACCATTACAAAGGAGGTTCGCTACAGAATACAGATTTAACACAAAGTTAACACAAAAAAAACCTTAAGCATTTCAAAAGAAAACATTGCTAAGCGAAGTCAAATATAAAATGCACATTTAAAACAGCATAGTTAGCAAGAGAATAAAATGTTATCATAAGCATGAAATGGCAGTTTGGCAGGCACAAAAAGATGGGGCATAAGAATCCAATAATTAAGGTTTGTTGTCAGGCATAGCAATGTCCCTCTGGTCTCCCCCAAGAGCCTCTTTAGTAGGGCTGGTGAGTCTGGCCTCCGCCCCCTAGGCAAGGTGGATAGGGCCTTGCAGGGCCTTCAAGATTCACAGATTACTGAACATTACTTCATTTGATATACAGTGGTACCTTGGTTCTCAAACGCCTTGGTACTCAAACAACTTGGAACCCAAACACTGCAAACCCGGAAGTAAGTGTTCTGGTTTGCGAACCTTTTTCAGAAGCCAAACATGCTCCATTTTGAGTGTTACGCTTCCGACTTGAGTGCCACACTTCCGTTTTGAGTGTTACGCTGAGGTCTCATTTTGCCATTTATTTTGCATTTTTGCTTTTGCGGCTCTTTTTTGTTTTGTTTTTGTGACTGTGTGGAGCCCAGTTCAGCTACTGATTGATTGTGTGACAGCAGTACATTGTTTATTGCTTTCATTTTATGGATCAATGGTCTCGTTGAATAGTAAAATTCATGTTAAATTGCTGTTTTAGGCGTTGTTTTTAAAAGTCTGGAACGGATTAATCCCTTTCGCATTGCTTTCTATGGGAAAGCCAGCCTTGGTTTTGGAACGCTTTGGTTTTGGAACGGACTTCCGGAACGGATTAAGTTTGAGAACCAAGGTACCACTGTCAGTTGTTCCTGAATAGGCATTGTTGCAAATGATTGTAACCAATGTTACATCATTGTGATCACAGCTAGCACAATGGCCCGATAAAGTGTGAAATGAGGCTCGCTGGACAAATCCTTTGGTCTCTGCTCGAATGACTCAGTGAGCTGTTACTAGGATAAAAGGGGATAACGCCATACCGTGCTACCTCTGGTTAAGATCTTAATTTTTTCTGGAGGTCTGTTCTTAACCTGAAACTGTTCTTAACCTGAGGTACCACTTTAGCTAATGGGGCCTCCCACTGCTGCCGCCACGTGATTTCTGTTCTCATCCTGAAGCAAAGTTCTTAACCTGAGGTACTATTTCTGGGTTAGCGGAGTCTGTAACCTGAAGCGTCTGTAACCCGAGGTACTACTGTACTACGAAAACCTGGTTCAGGCATGCACGTATGTCACTCAATTGCAGTAAACATTGGCGACTGATAGCTGAATTTACTGATTCCATTCAAAGGCAGCAGGCCATGTTGCACAAGTAGACACAATAGGACTTCCCCTTCCTCTCCTTCTAGTTGCATTCTAATGTCAAACCCCCTGGCAGCACCCACCTTCCCAATGGGGAGGGTCCATGAACCATCCGGAACAAATTTAGAAAAGGGAGGGGTACCGCCAGGAGGCAGGAGGAAGGGAAAGTGTTTTTGCACAAGCAGAAGTCTGTTCTACAAATCAATGTCACCTACTGTGTTGAAGGCGATGTGAGCGTTTTATCTGCGGTGACAGATCTGTGCGGGAGGTTTCTCACAAGTTATTGCTGCCTGTTGCATTTGTCAAGGTATCAACATGCATCTGTGAACAAGCCGCAGAGTCCCTGAAGGTACAAATATATTGGGAAGAAATAACCCTGAGAAACAAACAAACAAACAAACCCTTCTTTGCAAAGGGGAAGAGCAATCAAGGTATTTGTTTTGCTTCTGTTTCCTTAAAAAATAATGCTTTTTAAAAGCACATTTTAAACTCAGAGGAAAAACATTCGTTTTTTTGAATATAATAAATGTATTATAAAACAGGGGACCCTTATAGCTGGAACAAAATGTGTAAAGAGAGTGGAACCAATGTAAAAAGCTCTCTAAAAGTTTTAATGGAGTCTTCCAACTTGGAATGGCATTTTAATGTGATGTCTTAAATGATTTCTCTTTTTAGCTTTTAGACAGACTATGAATCTGAACGGGTTCTTCTTTGCCCGCTGGAAGAATAGCATTTCAAATCACACCTATCAGAATGTTTCTGGTGGGCACATTCTGAAATCATAGAACACGTCTGCTGTTTTAATAGCTAGACACACTCTCTCTCTCGTTCTTTCTTTCTCTCTCTCTCTCTCTCTCTAGATATATATATCTGTAAGGTAAGGTAAAGGGACCCCTGACCATTAGGTCCAGTCGTGACCGACTCTGGGGTTGCAGCACTCATCTCGCTTTATTGGCCGAGGGAGCTGGTGTACAGCTTCCGGGTCATGTGGCCAGCATGACTAAGCTGCTTCTGGCGAACCAGAGCAGCACACGGAAACACCGTTTACCTTCCCACCGGAGCGGTACCTATTTATCTACTTGCACTTTGACATGATTTCGAACTGCTAGGTTGACAGGAGCAGGGACCAAGCAACGGGAGCTCACCCCATTGCGGGGAATCGAACTGCCGACCTTCTGATCGGCAAGCCCTAGGCTCTGTGGTTTAACCCACAGCGCCACCCGCGTCCCTATATATATCTGTATGAGACACCAAAAGCACCCAACAAACCAATAAATTTCCCAGTTCTCATTCTTCAGGATGAATTATGATCACCTAGAAAGATGAGGAAAAAGCTGACCCAAACTGTAAACGATGCACAGTTGAAACATTGTTGAGTACATAAACACGCCATAGCTATAAGATACAAGCCTAGGATGGTTGCGGGTTTAGGGTTGAAGAACAATATGACATTTTCATACTGCTCTTAAATAACCATCCACTCTCTTTTCCTGGGGTGGCCTCAGGAAGGAATTTGATCCACAGATTTTCAAAGTAGTTCATACCGAATGTGGAAAAGCTGCCCATGGGCAGGACCTATTGGCTAGCATCTGTACCATCACAGAGACACCCAGTAGAGGCTTATTCATTAGGGCAAATAGGACACTGCCTCGTTACTCTTAGTTTGCCTTCAGACAGACCCCATCTGCCTGCCTTCTTACTTACAACATGCCCAAATTTGTAATTAACTCAATTCTGATCCAGTCAGATGGGTGGGGTATAAATAATAAAATCATCATCATGTAATAAGATGTCCCTATTATTTTTTTAATTGGATAAATTTTGGAGGGTATGTAGCCATCAGCTAAAACAGGACCTTCCAGGACAAGGTTTTTATATACGTATGTTGGAAGCCTCTCAGAGTGGCTGGGGCAACCTAATCAAATGGGCATGGTATAATAGTAATAGTAATAGTAATAGTAATAGTAATAGTAATAGTAATAATAGTAATAATAATAATAGAAATATTGTCCCAATTTTCATCAGATAAATGTTGCAGGGTATGTCTGCTTCTTACGAGGCCTGCAAACAAATTGAAAGCGGAGAGATTTTTGAGCAGCATATTAAGGGGGACCCTTTCTTTCTCCCCACCCGCCACCCCCTGCAAATAGGAAGAGGCCAGTCGAAGGCCTTGAAATCTCAGGATGAGGAGACTTTAAAGAACCATCATCTATGGAGCGGCTTCTGTGCCAAGAAATCAATAGGAGCTCAGTCCATGGACTTCAAAGGGAGCTGACATCCTGGGAGAGGGGAAATGTCTGCTCAGAGAAAATGAATGGGCACTGCTGGCAGAAGCCCATCAATTCAACTGAGAACATTACTGAGAAGTGGAGAAAAGCAATGAGCATATGTGTGTGTGTGTGTATATATGTGTGTGTTCGTTAAAAGATTTCCCTGCTGATTTGGACGTCCTCGGTAAGCCAAGAACTATTTCCCGAAGCCTTCGCGTTTTCGAGGAGCTTACAAAGGCTCCAAATGCATGTTTAAAACATCCATGGCCCATTGTTGACCTTTTGAAAAAAAAAACACCAAATCCCTGGAACAGGCATTTCTTTTTTTGCTGATGCAGATGTAGGAAATTCTGACTAAATCCTAAGTGAAACCCAGAAAAATAGATAAGCAGACTTAATCCTCCAGCCTATCAGAGCCCTTTTGCTCTTGCGGGACCGTAGTTCGAGGCCTCGCGTCGGAGCCTAGGTCAGCAGTTTTGTCCTCCTTTATCTCGGCCGCATTGGCTTCTGCTGCTCCAGGGATGGAGAGGCTGGGTGGGGTGGAAATCTTCACATTTCCAAAAAGCAGAAATAATTTTACTGCAGCTCACCTGCTGACATTGGCATTAGCAGCCCAATACCCTGCACAGGCAAAAGGGTTCCTCGCTGTTTTTTGCTGTTTCTGTTTCTTTCTTTCTTTTCCTTTCTTTTAAGAAAAGGCCTCTCTGAAGTCTGTTGCAAAGACTTGACAGGAAGCACAAGTTGGGGGAGGAGTTTGGGGTTTTGCAAAAAACAACAACAACAACAACAACAACAACAACAACAACAACAACAAACCACCAATAATAATAATAATAGTAATTTATTATTTATGCCCCACCCATCTGGCTGGGTTTCCCCAGCCACTCTAGGCAGCTTCCAACCAAATATTAAAAACAATACAGCATCAGACATTAAAAACTTCCCTAAACAGGGCCACCTTCAGTTGTCTTTTAAAAGTGAAATAGTGGTTTATTGCCTTGACATCTGCTGGGAGGGCGTTCCACAGGGCGGGCGCCACTACCGAGAAGGCCCTCTGCCCAGTTCCCTGTAACTTCGCTTCTTGCAATGAGGGAACCACCGGAAGGCCCTCGGCACTGGACCTCAGTGTCCGGGCTGAATGATGGGGGTGGAGATGCTCCTTCAGGTATACAGGACCGTGGCCGTTTAGGGCTTTAAAGGTCAGCACCTACACTTTGAATTGTGCTCATATTCTTCGCAATCCTAATTCTTTCAGTCACTTAGTGATGCTTTGCAGCCAGCAACAGTTAGGGAAATGTCTGGCAGTATTAGCTAATAAGGGCAAGCAGTTTCTCATGCACCTGCACGGAGCATGCAAATGGGACTGACAAGAGTTTGCCTTTGGAGACTCTGGTTGGGTTAAAAATAAATTACAAAGAGGAAGGGGGGTGAGATGCACTCTAGTCATGTCAAGCAGGCTTTGATATTGGGGTCAAGATTGTGGGAATGTTAAGGATAGGAGGAAAGGATATTTTGGATAAGTATTATCCTTCCTTCACTCACGCTTGTGAAGTGATGCAGGAGAGTAGATTCACCTCAATATAGCTAGGAGCTAGTTTGCAGATTCATTTGAATCTCTTAGTTAAGATTATTTCCTGGTGTCCCCTTTTGATCCCTCCTAAATGAATAAAGACACAAGAGTCTTCACAAAAAGTTGACTCACGTTTCAGTTCATGATATGATCCCTGAAAGGCAGGCTTTACATTAAAACGTAAAGGTAAAGGAGCCCTGACAGTCGCGAACGACTCTGGGGTTGCAGCGCTCATCTCGCTCTACTGGCCGAGGGAGCCGGCGTACAGCTTCCGGGTCATGTGGCCAAATGATTCAGCCGCATCTGGCGAAACCAGAGCAGCGCACAGAAGCACCATTTACCTTCCCACTGGAGTGGTACCTATTTATCTATTTGCACTTTGACGTGCTATTGAACTGCTAGGTTGGCACCAGCTGGGACCAAGGAACGGAAGCTCACCCCATCAGGGGGATTCGAACTGCCGACCTTCCAATCGGCAAGCCCTAGGCTCAGTGGTTTAGACCACAGCACCACCCACGTCCCAGGCTTTACTTAGTGGTTACATAAAGAAAGAGACTGTGAGTTCATCTTGTATGGAGTCTGAACTGATGTCTTGAGGCCTGAACCCCTGAGTCTTTCAAGCACCCAGCAACACCACGGCTTTCAAATATCTGAAAGGAGAAAGGAGTAGGATTAAGAAGAGAGCAGGGATGAGATGGAAAGAAGATAAAGTTCCAACTAGAGACGAATGGCTGATGAAGATGATGGACTACATCAAAATGGCGAAATTGACTGGGAAAATCAGAAACCAGGAAAAGAAGAATTTTTTAAAGGAATTGGAAAAAAAATATAATGTGTTTAAGAGAACACTGTAAACAACTAAAAACTTTGACAGGATCTGAGTAATGCTTGTAATGTATGAAAAACCATAGGAAAACAAATTACTATTCTTTTAAAAAATTAGAGAAAATAAGATAAGCAGTTGGGGGAAAAAAAAGATTGTTAATGGTAACCACAGAAGGGCAGAGGGAAAGGATTCAGGGAATACTATATGTTGATGTGGATAATTTGTTTAAATTTAAATTTGTTATATTATATATATATATATGAGCAGGGGTACCCTGTTGAATAAAATATGGGGGCCCAGGTAAGCCCCACCCCGCATAATCGATCACATGACACATTGCACACACCCCATTTGAATGTCTTCAGATGTCTAGGAGATATAGAACTACACAACTTTTAGAAGACATCTGAAGGCAGCCCTGTAACAGGGGAGGGGGGGTGTGTTTAACGTCTGATTTTTATGTTTTTAGATAAGCTGTAAGCCACCCAGAATGGCTGGGTAAACCCAGCCAGATGGGTGGGGTATAAATGTTGTTGTTGAATGAGAATGCACATCAACTTTGTGGGGACCCAGCCCCCTCAAATATTTTATTGGCTCCTATGGAAGAGAGGCATGGTGGCAGGGGCAGAAAATCTATCATCCCTTCCCATATGCACCCTCTTTCTGGGGCTCACAGACACATCATTTGCCACAGGTGTGGGTGAGGGGAGATACTGAACCGAGTTCACATTGAAAGGCGGACTTCAAACATGAATCGAAACACAGCGTTTGACATTCAAAATGCAGGGAGATCAGCGTGGCACTGCTCCTCCCAGCCCAACCCCCACAAGTTCACTGTGTTGCCTCTGTTGAGAAGCCTGCAAGCACACACACGCCCTTAATAGGACTCAGAGAAATGGGGCACGAGGGTCTCCAATACGTCCCTGTGCAAAGAATACAGTGAAGCCACAGAAGTGGAAGCTGGTCCAGGTGGGCACGACTTGGGACTTCCTCTCTGCAGGTTCCTTTCGAGCCCTTCAACTCCTTGCACTGAAACCTCGGTCGATGGGAAAGTGGGCCTTGGGGGCTTCTGCCGTAGAGACCATTCATAGGATCATTGGCAACTTTGCTCGTATTTTGAACTCTAATATAATTCAGAAGTGGGTTTGGGTGAATCAGGATGAACAAAGTCAGAGTATACTTTATGGGGGGGGTGGCTTGCACCCTCCCCTTTCTCTCCCCCCCCTTTTTTTTGGTAGGAGCCATTCCTATTTATAGCTAGGAAAGATGAGAACACTTGTTTTACTTTCTCCAAAGTACCTGAAAGCCAGCAGCAACACTGAAGTGTTTTCTATCCACTTGTAACAAAATACAAAAGGCAGTAATGGAAGCTCTTATCGTTCCCTCACCTACCTACCTTCCTTCCCTCCCTCCTTCCTTCCTTCCTTCCTTCCTTCCTTCCTTCCTTCCTTCCTTCCTTCCTTTCTTTCTTTCTTTCTTTCTTTCTCTCTCTCTCTCTCTCTCTCTCTCTCTCTCTCTTTCTTGTTAAAAATAAAAGTGTCATATTGGATAGTCTCTGATGCTTTACAACCAGGATTTTATTTATTCTTTTAAAGGTCAAAAAACCCACATGGATAATTTTTAATGGACATACATTCAGTGCTGGGATGGTTTCCATCTGCTTTCCAGATTTTCAGAAAACACTTAAGAAGGCTGGTAAAATATATTACCAGCCCCACAATTATTTTTCTACAACAGGTGTGGCCCTTCAGATGCAGCTGAACTAGAACTCCCAGCATCCCTGACCATTCGCCATGCCTGGAATCCAACAACAGCTAGAGAGGCAAATGTTTCAGACTCTCGTTTTGCAGCAACAAAATTCAACGTAGATATGGAATTCAATGTATTTGCCCTCTAATTGATTACTCCCATCTTACTGGCAGAACAATGAAGGCAATGAAGAGATGCTAGAGCACACATCCGAATTACATCTCTCAGATCTTTCCCAGTTTCTGTCCACCTGGCATTGAGATCACCTATCATGCAAAGTGAACTAACAATCCCGAATCTCGGCATTTGAATTCTCCTACCACATGAAGAGCAGCTCCATGCTTTTATCACGAGCACGCCCAAAGGAATTGCTGCCTCAGTTAAAATATTTCCCACAAAACTGCCCACGGTGTGACAGCCATGAAGCACCCAGTTCACTATAATCTGCATCTCTGGAGGCAGAAGGTGAAGAAGAAAGAGAGAGGAGAAGGAGAAAGGGAACTCTGTTTTGAAGTAAGATGAAGTATGATGAATGGGTCAGAGAGTAATAGGGTTGGATGTGCTGGTCAAGGAGCCTTCAAGGAGTGCCATATGGCCACAGCTAAGCTATAAATTTGGGACGCAGGTGGCGCTGTGGGTTAAACTACAGAGCCTAGGACTTGCCGACCAGAAGGTCAGCGGTTCGAATCCCCGCGACGGGGTGAGCTCCTGTTGCTCAGTCCCTGCTCCTGCCAACCTACCAGTTCAAACGCACGTCAAAGTGCAAATAGATAAATAGGTATCACTCCGGCGGGAAGGTAAACGGCGTTTCCGTGCACTGCTCTGGTTCGCCAGAAGCGGCTTAGTCATGCTGGCCACATGACCTGGAAGCTGTATGCTGGCTCCCTCGGCCAATAAAGCGAGATGAGCGCCGTAACCCTAAGTCGGCCATGACTGGACCTAATGGTCAGGGGTCCCTTTACCTTTACCGTTAAGCTATAAATTTAGGCCAGGTTGAAAGTGTTCCGATAGGCATATTTTCCCCTTCCAAAAACACACCAACCAAACCCTTCAAATTGCGGCTTTGTGAGTATGGTGGGAATAATTCCTTATCCACACACACACACACACACACCCCCACACACACTGTCTCCTTTATATTTACCAGAGCACCCAAGCCCTGCTGGTTAACATCAACCTGATGAGCAATGCGTGCAGCCCCTTTCTCCCACTCTCTTCCCGAGAGATAGAAAATACATTTTAAATCGACATGCGCTGATACAGCATGGACTGATCCTCTCTGCAGGTACACAAGCTGCCTATTGTGTTGCTTGTACTGACTCGATGCCGCAGGCTCTTCCGTAAATAGAGCTGAGACTCCCCAGTTCTCCATTGTGCCGTGCATGGTTTCTCTAAGCAGCAGAACAGCTTCTGCCGATGCCAACAAGCCATCCTCTCTGTTCCTGTGCCAGCAAAGAATCAGGGAAACACGCTATGTGACTACGCCGCCATGTTTCCTTGCCATGATACAAATCCTAGGAGGAGGCAGGAAGACACAAAACCGCCAAGCATTTTTGAATTAGGGCAGGCTTCCTCAGCCTCGGCCCTCCAGATGTTTTTGGCCTACAACTCCCATGATCTCTAGCTAGCAGGACCAGTGGTCAGGGATGATGGGAATTGTAGTCTCAAAACATCTGGGGGGGCCAAGGTTGAGGAAGCCTGAACTAGGGGTTTGTGGGGTGGAGCGGGGGTTAGGTCTGCAAGGATCTCTTCTTGCCCAGGGAGACTGATTGTAAAAGACCACCACTAGCAAGAATATTGAAATTCCTGCACTAGATGACCCTTGGGGTCCCTTCCCATTCTACAATTCTATTCTATTCTCTGAAAAGCGGCTTAGTGGGGGGACATTGTCCTGGTACGTCCTGTTTTAGCTGATAGGAACATACTCTCCAAAATTTCTCTGATGGAAAAAAATAGGGACATCCTATTCCATGATGATTATAATTTTATTATTTATACCCTGTCCATCTGATTGGGTTGCCCCAGTCACTCTGGGTGGCTTCCAACATATATACAGGGCTGGATTTAGGTTTGAGGAAGCCCTAAGCTACTGAAGGTAATGGGGCCCTTTATATGTCCAGCTGTGTCAACAACAAATTGTCGCTGTTTTTTGTGTTGAATATACAGTGGTACCTCAGGTTACATACGCTTCAGGTTACATATGCTTCAGGTTACAGACTCCGCTAACCCAGAAATAGTGCTTTAGGTTAAGAACTTTGCTTCAGGATGAGAACAGAAATCATGCTCTGGCATGCTCTGGCGGCGCAGCAGCAGCAGGAGGCCTCATTAGCTAAAGTGGTGCTTCAGGTTAAGAACAGTTTCAGGTTAAGTACGGACCTCTGGAACAAATTACCGTATTTTTCACTCTATAACACGCACCCGATCATAACACGCACATAGTTTTTAGAGGAGGAAAACAAGAAAAAAAAATTCTAAACGAAACAGCGGATGTATGATTTTTGTGGTTCATGCTGTGGCCACAGACATGTGATCTGACGGTGAGTTTGGGGTAGCCCAATGCAAAAAGCCTGAGGATCCATGTGGATCCATGCTTTGTAACCACGTTTTTGCACCACTGCGGCGCCAGGCAACAGTGGGTGTGTGATTTTTTTGCTGCAAGCTGTAGCCATGGACATGCTATGTGATCTGATGGTGAATTTGGGGTGACCCAGTGCAAAAATCCTGAGGATCCATGTGGATCCGTGCTTTGTAGCCACGTTTTAAGTGGGGAGGGAAGGAAAAGCACTCAAGGGACAAGGAACACGCATGGGGTGGGTGGAGAAGAATGCTGTTAATAATGCAGAAGAGGGGTATAAGAGGAGAAGGCTTCTCTCCTCTCCCGCTTTGCTCCTTTAAAGCAAGCAGGCTCTCTGTCCCTCCCTCCTCCCCACTCAGCGGCTCTTCTCCTGCTTTGCTGTTTCAAAGCAAGCCACAGAGGAGGGAAGGAAGGGGAACCATGGATCCTCTGCTCATGACTGCAGCAGATCCCCCCGCCATCCATAGGCATTCGCTCCATAACACGCACAGACATTTCCCCTTACTTTCTAGGAGGAAAAAAGTGAGTGTTATGGTGCAAAAAATACGGTAAGTACTTAACCCGTGGTACCACTGTATGCTATATGGTAATTTATGGATCTAATGGTTATAATGGTTATCAAAAGCCATTTGCACATAACAAAATGTGTATTTTATCAAAGTAATTGTTGAACTGAAATACAATTAAGAAGAAGTATATTAATAGTGAAATACAATTAAGAAGAAGTATATTTGGGGGGGCAAGAGAGTGGGCCCTAAATTATAGCTTGTATAGCTTATACATAAATCCGGCACTGCATATATATATGTGTGTGTGTGTGTATATGTGTGTGTGTATATATATCACACATACATACATACATACATACACACACACATATACATACATACATACATACATAAACATAATAAAACACTGAACATTAAAACACATCCCTGTACAGGACTGCCTTCAGATGTCTTCTAAAGGAAGTACCGTATTGGCTCAGGGGCGGCATAACTCCTTACCCTCTAATATTTCTCCAATGAAAATAGGGATGCCCTATGGCAAAACGGGACATTCCAGGATCAAATTAGAAACTGGGATGGCTTCTGTAAATCCATGCCTGTCCCTGGAAAATAGGGAGACTTGGAGGGTCTGTAGTTATCAGCCCAGAGGGACACAGAAGGCTAAGTGGCTCTCTGGAAGAATCTTATAGTTCAGGTGGCAGAAACAGGGGGAGCAGGATCTGTTGGGGTGGTTAGTACTGTGAACCTTCCATCTTATGCTAATCCAATAGAGATATTTGTAAATAAAGCCTTCTATCACAACTCCTTGGAGAATATAGCAAAACCAATGCTATTGCTTTCCATTGTTTTGTAGTACCTGGTTGCAAAGAGAGAGAGAAATAGTTAAAATGCAATTAGAAAATAGAGGTGCACGTGCATTTATGGACCATGGTAATAGCAACAAGCAATTAAAATCCTTTAACTGTTTTGGTAAAGGAAAAGGAAAGGAAAGGAAACCCAAACTTAGCTCCTTACAACAATTGCAAGACTGTCCCAGGAATGAACTGGGGCGACTGAGTGTCTCTGGTGATGTAATGGGCAGTAGCCAATAGGTGTCCGCAAAAGTCATACATGCAACAGTCGAATCAGACTTTGTCTCTCTTCTTTGTAGGAGAAATTGAGTTTTCCCTGCTACAGCACCGTATCAAAAGAAAAAAAAACCCCTACGCAACCAATTTGCAAAGCACCTCACAGGGTGCAGGGGGAAAGTGTGTGTGTTTATGTATTGTGGACAGTGGTAACATTATGAAGACCCAACAAAAACAAAAACAAACACACACAAACATGCTTGAAACATTCCAACTCTCTTCAGCCTAGAGAGCTACGCAAGATTATCTTTTAGAAGTGTGACTCGATGAGCATTTTAAATAACTGAAGCCAAACTGGGGTAATATTGTGTATAAAGTCTCTCTGGAACAGAAAAGAAACATTATTTTTCCTTCTGGTTATGACACCTTTCACACAGGGAAGCTGTGAACAAACATTGTCTCAGATGCCAGCACTTCTGAAGATTTTTCTCAGGTATCATTTCTGACAGTTTTCTTGAAGTACTTTGGTGTGGGTAGGTTTCATTTGTGAAACTTTTGCAGCAAAAGATAACTTGTAGAAATTCACTTGCACAACTCCAGGTAATATTCCAGGAGAGAAGACAACGGAGAGAGTAATAAGGTCACGGTTTTCGACAAAATTCTGACATCGTCCGATTCTCTCGAAAACGGCATCAAATACTTGCAAATTGCGCAATGCAACTTTGGCGGTGCAAACGGCGCTTTTCCAGGTAGGCCAAAAATTGAGCCCTTGGCGCCCTTACCTGCTGGTCATGGTTTCCGCCAAATTTCCGACATTCTCAAATTCACCTGAAAACGGCGCCAAACGGCTGCAAATTGCCCCCTGCATCATTTTGTGCTGCATACGGCTCGTTTCCGGCTAGGCCAAAAAACGAGCCCTCGATTTTCGGCCAAATTCCAAAGTTGTCAAATTCACTCGAAAACGGTGCCAAACACCCGCAAATTGCCCCATGCAGCGTTTGGGGTTGCAAACGCCACGTTTCCAGGTAGGCAACAACATGAGCCCTCAGCGCCCTTACCAGCGGGGCACAGTTTCATCAAAATTCTGACATTGTCCAGTTCACCCAAAATCGGTGCAAAACACCTGCAAATTGTTTTGAGCTGAATACGCCGCTTTTCCAGTTAGGCCCAAAAAGGAGCCCTTGGTGCCCCTACCCATAGGTCATGGTTTTTGCCAAAATTCCGAGGTTGTCTGATTCACTCGAAAATGAGCCTTAAAAGTAGGAGAGCAGAGAGCTCGAAGACAGAGGGTACCCATAGAGGAGGTGATGATGATGACGAATGAGGAAGTGGAAGAGATGGGGGTGGAGATTCACTCAAGAGAATGCCATCATCCAGTAGGCTGGCTTCTGCAGGCTCTGAAATAAAAAAGGACTGTAAGAAGCTTTTCCTTGTCTTTATAATCTCCTGGCAACCAGCCGGGAGCAGCTGACAGCATCCTGACACCACCCATCAGGACAAGCCCAATGAGAAGCACAGAATACGTACGTTACAAGGTGTGTCCCAGGGACAATCAGTCCAGATGTCCTATGCAAGTGGGGCTGGTTCAGACATATATGCGCATTGTTTGTGCCCTACAACTTCAAGTGACAGCATATGTGTGTGGAGGGAGCCATCACAGATGAATATGTGAGGAACTGTTTTTGGCCCCACAGGTCAAATTCTTATCAGGATTGGGCTCACAGGCCAAATTTGACAGGTGAATGGGGCCAGCTGACATTGCAATGTCATCAGGGGCAAGATGCCTTGACGTCCCGAACTTGGGACTTCAAAGCACCTTGCAAGGCGCTGCTAAAACCAATTAACCCCCTCTGTTGCGGATATTTAATCTTTTACCTAATTTGTTTCTATATGAAAAATGAGTTTTATTACTGTATTCTTCAGATGTGCAAGGAAAATGTGCCAGAAATATCTGATACATATTGTATTTAAAAAAAAAAAAGTAAAGGGGGCGAAATTGTGGCTTTTTATTTTATTTGTCTCCTATGCTAGTCTGAATTACTGTTATTTGGAATGAAGCAAAAAGAGGGAATTCTCCTGTGGACTGCATGATTCAGTCTGGCTGATAAAGTGAAATTGTATTGCTTCTTTGCATATTAACTTATCCTAGATGCCAAGGTTGCCAGAGAATGAAACTGTGGTAGAATATCATCTGTTTCATGTCGTACAACGCCTATCTCTTTTGTTTTAAAGTTTTCAATTTTTCCTCAGTGGGGGACCCTGCAGTATTACTTCTGTTTGTTCTGCTTTGAAGAGATATATTTTTGCATATTGCATCATGAATATGAAGCCAGTGCTGAATCTCTCTGTGTGTGCTGCCATTCTGAGGTATTTCCAGAGGCCAGAGAAGGCATTAATGTCCTCTCTCCACCCCGTTTCCCTTCCATGTTGTGTCTCTTGGATTGTCAGCCCGCAGGCAGGGTCAGTGCTTTTTAATCAGTGACAGTGTCTGGAGAAGTTAGGAATAATCACCGTCAAAGTCCCAATAATACAGAACTGAAATCCATGTCTCTTCACAGAAATGAAGCCAAGGCAAGGGCAAACTGAGGAAGCATGCCTGGTGTGTGGAATACATAGCTATGTAAAGGTAAAGGACTCCTGGATGGCTGAGTCCAGTCAAATTTGACTATGGGGTGTGGCATTCATCTTTGCTTTCAGGCCGAGGGAGCTGGCATTTGTCCACAGACAGTTTTCCAGGTCATGTGGCCAGCAGGACTAAACTGCTTCTGGCATAACAGAGCACAACAGTGATGGAAGCCAGAGCACACGGAAACGCCGTTTACCTTGCCGCCGCAGCAGTACCTATTTATCTACTTGCACTGGTGTGCTTTCAAACTGCTAGGTTGGCAGGAGCTGGGACAGAGCAACAGGAGCTCACTCCATCGTGCAGATTCAAACTGCCAACCTTACGATCAGCATGCCCAAGAGGCTCGGTGGTTTAGACCACAGTGCCACCCGCTTCCCCTACATACCTAAATGCAGTGTGGTGTATGTTAGCAGACTAGCTAATTGCAACTCGGAAGCTAAATCATGCACTGTACTGACTCTTTGCTTGAAATCAAAACAATGCCCAAACATTTGTTAAAATATTCAAAAACTTTTACTCACAGAACATTTAACTAAGGAAGAATATATGCAAAGTATTTACATTCACATGCTTATCTAAGGTTTGGTTTTTCTTAGCTGAAGTTTACAGCTTCTTCCTTAAACATTCAAAGAAATTGTGTCTTTCTCTCTTTCCAGGACTTGCACCCAGCCTTCTGTCTGTTGTGTACTGAAGTTCTCACCCTGGGCCAGCAAGGGGATACTGTAGATAGTTTTCACTCAGGTCCACATATGCAAATAAGGGACTGAAAGTGATGTTCAGTGATTGGATAGTTACAGAAAATGGTTACTGTTGCGTTCTAGTGGAGCTCTATATAAGGAGGCTGGCTGAACCCTTCAGTTCAGTTCTGTTCTGGCCTGTGAATAACCAAGATCTGTTTGAAGAATCGCTGTGTCGTCTGATATGTTCACCCACAACTTAACACTGCCCATGACCCAGCCAGGCAATGCAGTTCCTTCTGAGAGGTTTCCACTTTCTCCTTCCAGCAGTCTTCTCCTTACAGCTTCTTTGGGAGAGCATGAACTTCTTTCTGCAACATACATTCACACAGAAACATTGGCTCTCCTCTCCTCTATTGCGTTCAGAGAGAGAGAGAGTCATCTAACACTGTCTCTTCTTCAGTGTTCACAGAGATGCAGCCATCACTGTCAAGCCTCTCACACACAGAACAAAAATGGAGAACCTGCAACCTTGGCGTTATCAGCACCAAGCTCTAACCAACTGAGCCATAGTGTCTGCATAGTTTGGTTTGTCTTTTTATACCATGCCCTGTTCAGTCGTTCTCCCTTCGTGTGATTAGAATTGAGGGAGAGAGGGAAGGCACAAGACTATTGGTCCCAGCCCCTCCATTTTGTACTCATAGATGCTCCCCACACTTCCATGGGTCTAAACTGCATGGGGTCCTGCTGGGGAAATTCGCATGCACCCCATACATGGAGGGTGGCAGATGCCCACAGACTCCTTCCACTTTCCTCATTATCGTGTGAGGGTTAAAATGCCAAAGGACCCCTGAGATAATCTGACATCTATAGCTTCCAAAGCACACATAACAAGACTGTTTCTGACCTTAAGTTTTACTCAGCTTCCCTCGCTGTGTTGCAGTCAATATCACTGCAAAAGCAGGAGTCTTCAGCTACTTACATACTCAAAGCACATTCCTTCTCAAAGAAATCTCAGACGCTGTAGTTTACCCCTCACAGAGTTACAATCCCCAAGCGGCGCTTCACCAACTGCAGTGCCCAGAATTATTTGAGGGGAAGGGTGAACTCTGAGTGTACTTCAAAGGCACAGTCTGCATACAGCCTTCGTGTGATGGTTGGGATCGCTGACCAGGAAAAGGAATCTTTGAAGAAGTTGGGTCGTGCGTACAAATACCAGCAAGTGTGCAAGAAGACTATAGAGAGACAAGACTACATTTTCAGTCAGACAGTTTTCAAGCAAGGAGGTGATGAACCAAAAATATTCCTTCAATTGATCTCCCGGTTTCCTTCCGTCACCTTTGCCCTTCTCTTTTTTAACAGAGTAGTTTCCTTCCCACCTGTATCCCCTAATTGGGAGACGGCTATGGGCAATTTAAGGACTGGCATGATATAGTGAATACAGGCAGCGGAAACTTCTACGAGTCTCTTGTGGGCCCCAGGAAGATGTTGCACACTTTATTCCTTCCAGTGAAACTTTCTCTGCAAAGTCAATTGTCTGAACTTTCATCGCCAAGACAAATGAATATGACACCTCACAGTGCCATTTATCTCTTTTTGGACTCTGGTGTTACTTGACCTGTTGATGAATTATAACTCTTCTTCTTCGCTTCCATCCCTACATGAGGATGTTTTTCTTTTTTATCTCTCTTTGTTACAGAACTCTAAACTAGCAAAATCTTCTCTCTCTCCAAAACAAGAAAGAAAATAATTACAGGAGTGATTCCTGCCCCCACTTCCCACCCAGCCATCTCCCCAATACAATGATGATTAATGGAGAATCTTCATTGTTTATTTGGACTCTCTATGGCCTAGATAAGTCACCTGGATGTGATGACAAGGCACCCAAGACAGACAAATCAAAATTAATGACTTCCTACGATACAAAGGGAGGGAGAGACACTTTGGAACTATTTTCTTCAACTTTCCACACTCTTAACAAAAAGGGAATTTGTAACACAGAGGGGGGAAATTTCAAACAGCTAGATACTGTAGACCAAAGGTTCAGAATCAGAGCACAGCTGGGGCAATAGGATGTCTGCACACCGACTCTCTGCCTGACCCCATTATCACTTAACACGCCCATTGCTCCCCACCGAGCCGTCCTTCCCTTCCAGCTGCCCCAACCAAAGTCAAAAAGAAAATGATCGGGGAATGCAACCTGCCCAATCCATAGAAATTCGCCTCACCTGCTTTATTCTAAAATCCCACCGTGTCTAAATCCTCGTCTTAAACTTCAGAGAGGTGAAAATGCAAATGTCTCTCTGAGGGCCAATTTATATGACCTATTTTTTTCAGGGGAGGGTATAATTCCAAGCCGCAGAGACTATTTCTGGCAGTGTGAAGTCAATGGAGAGGTGGTGAAGCGATCATATCTCCATGCTGTGATAAAGCCCAGGTGACAACACAGTCCTCATGTGGAGTCCCTGTTGCGCCACATCATTCCTTAGAGTTGCTGTGCATCCTCATCTGTGCCATCCAGATCCAATTTAAAAATAAAGAATGCTACGAAGAGAGAGCTGGAAACTTGATGTTGCCCATCCACAGTTAGCCCAGCAAAACCGAGCAGACTCACAGGTCATCAGGTCACTAGTTGAGGAAAGGAGATGCAGTGGGTGTGGCCTGCCCTGGGTGTCATCCCTGAGGGGGGGTGACATCACCACACCTCCCCCCTTGAACATTCATTGCAGGCGGAGCCCCCCTGGGATGCTTGACCCACCCCTGTGAGTGGATAGACCCGCCCCCGTGGATGGCTAGCTCTGCCCTGTGGGTGGCTAGCCACGCCCCCGGGTGCACAGCATGTGCGCCGCTCTGGGTGCCTGAGCAGCTAGCTCTGCCTCTGCCCCAGGTCACCATAAGATGAAAGGAATAGACCCGCCAAATGTCCCTGTTTTCCAGGGACAGTCCTGGATTTACAGAAGCTGTTCCAGTTTCTGATTTGATCCTGGAATGTCCCGTTTTTCCTTAAAGGTAAGGTAAAGGGACCCCTGACTATTAGGTCCAGTCGTGACCGACTCTGGGGTTGCGGCGCTCATCTCGCTTTACTGGCCGAGGGAACCGGCGTACAGCTTCCGGGTCATGTGGCCAGCATGACTAAGCCGCTTCTGGCGAACCAGAGCAGCGCACGGAAACGCCGTTTACCTTCCCGCCAGAGCGGTACCTATTTATCTACTTGCACTTTGACGTGCTTTTGAACTGCTTGGTTGTCAGGAGCAGAGACCGAGCAACGGGAGCTAACCTCATTGCAAGGACTCGAACCGCTGACCCTCTGATTGGCAAATCATAGAGCCACCTGCATTTCCTTGGGATGTCCCTATTTTCATCCAAGAAAGGTTGGAGGGTATGGAGTTATGCGACCCCTGAGCCAAGGAGATCAGTAGCTATACAACCTTCAGAAGACATCTGAAGGCAGCCCTGTATAGGGAAGGGGTTTTTTTAAATGTTTAATGTTTTATTATGTTTTTCTGTGTGTTGGAAGCTGCCCAGAGTGACTAGGGCAACCCAGTCAGATGTGTGGGGTATAACATTACTTTTATGGAATAGGATATCCCTATTTTCATCAGAGAAATGTTGCAGGGTATGTTATATGATGCTGTATTGCCCTAGATGGAGGCAGAGGTGAATGAGCTAACTGAGAGGGCCATAACTCATGTAGATTAGGCAAAATTGCATACCAAGATGTGTTTAATGGGATAAATTTGCACTAGAATGCTGAAGCATTTTCATGCGGGAAATGCAGTGTCATGTGGAAATGACATAACTGAACGTAAGAATGAAAATATAAGAAACCAACAGAATCCAGAACAGATAGGTTCATGCATCTCTTCATGGGGCTGGTATTTTAAAGTAGCTCAATGAAGCTAGAAAATCATATTCTATCTGCATTTTTATTTCTGTATTTTGCAGGTTCGGTAAGCACTCAGAAGAGAAGCATTAGCAGAGATCAAAATCTCTCCAGCCTTGCATGGAGAATGCAAAGGGAGTGTCTGTAGATGTTTCAACACTGGGACAGATTTAGCAGAGCAATCTGGCTGTTTTGTTCTCATCCAGAAACAAAAAGCACACACACACACACACACACACACACACACACAGGCTCAATTCAGTGATGATGGTGATGACAGCATCAGGAAATTAGAATTGATTGCATCTACCATAACATACTCATGATGTATTAAGGATATGCGTTTGGTTAGTTATTTATTAAGAAAAGGAGGAGGAAATAAATAACACAAAGGCAGCATTCAAATTGACTGACAGATTGGTGGCAAGCAATGTATTTTTGTCTTCTGCTTAATTCCTGCTGCCGAAGAAGAAATCATAGCAAGCTGACATCATCCAAGGTGATCATTCACATAATTCTGTGTTGTTGTTGTTTTAAAAAAAAACAGCAACCCTGAGTCATCCCAGACCAAAAAGACCTGGGCTATGAACTCCAGATGACTGGTTTTATGTAGCACTCCTTGGTCACATTTCTGTGACATCCAATGTCTAGAGAGGACCCCATTGAGTAAACGGGTGCTTACAGTGTTAGGTATAAGTGCCAGCTGCTGCTGCTGCTGCTGTGCTCTTCATGCGAGCATCCCAAAGTACATTGAATGTAAGAAAGAAACTCTTCTTTTCCGCTTTTTACTTATTGCGTTCCTGTAAGACACAAGCACAACAACACTCCATTGTTCATGCTTTGTTAAGGGGTGTTCATGTTGGAGAGAGATGTTTGGAAGAGAGATTCTTACTCCCTCATAGCAGAGTTAGCACAATGGCAGTTGCTCCAAGCACATTAACATGTGGTTAGATTTGCATCTGCCCCCATCCACCTTTAAACAAACATGCCCTATGATAATACTTAGGCGAGAATAAATCAGGGATGCTTAGCTTGACAAATAAATGAAAATTTTACTCCAGAGTTTCAGAAATTACAGCAAACAATTGGCAGTAAAATAAAGTAGAAAAAAATATTACAAATGACTTTTTAAAAGAAAATAATTTGGTTTCCTTATAGAAGGATCATGCGATCTTTGGGTTAGCAAAGATGAAGGCTGTAGAAATCTTCTTTTAGAGAGAATTTCCATTTGCGTGCAGCATTTGCTGAGCTGGGAGCCAAACTGTATGGCTCCTTCTTTGCTCGTTCCAGGAACTGAGAGAGAAAAGAAAGCAAGGGAAGCAAAGGCTGCTGGATGCCTGCTAAGTCACACTCACTGGCAACTTGAGCTCAGGGCTCAGGTTAACCCTTTTGTTCTTGCAAGTGTGAGTAAGTAACTGTATATTACAACAGTTCACACACTGCAGTCAAAGAGTGCACACTATCTCTTGAGCTACATCCTCATATCATATGATACTGTTATTCTCATGTAACTCTCAATGAGTGTATAGTCTGTGTACACAGTGGCTTAAAGGGGCAAATGAACAAACTCACACAAACAGTTGTTCATGTGTCGAGAGAGCTTGTGACTGTATTTGGTGAAACATGTGTACAAACCTCTGGAGAGCCAGTGCATCAGTGAGGACTGTGTTCAAAACTCCACTCAGCCGTTGAATTTACCCTTAGTCACATATACCACATAGGGCTGTTCTGGAGGAATAAAAATGGAATAATACCTTAACCAAGGCTTGGGTACTTCAGCTGGCTGCTCTCTCTATGGCCCTGGAAAGTGGGCAAAAAAACAGTAGTCCTAGAGGGAAGGGCAAAAATACCACCGCAGTTACAGAGAGAGATAGGGGAACTGACCAAATGCTTTGCCTCTTTATTTTCATTCCAACCCTCTTCTAGCAACATGGCCCCAAATGTTCTAGCTGGAATGCCAGCAACGTATTAGCCGCCTGATCAAAGTTATCTTTGCTAACAGCCTCCTGAAATAATTGGATGGTTGGTAAATGAATCTAGCCTTTATTTCTTTCCTTTTCCATTTACAACTCCTCAGACCCCCGTCCTATTGTTTTACCTATTACTCGCTGCCTAATAAATTATCAGTAATGCGCTCACATAAAACATTTATTGTCCTGAGCATCATGTGATTAGGAGTAGCTGCAAATTTCTGTCAATATAAATCTATGCACATTGATTTCTCATGAAAACAGCCCAGGACTTGTATGTCAGGACAGAGTGAAGTTAATATGTTTAACTTTCTTTCTTTTTTAACAAAACACAAATGCTTTCTTTCTTTTTAACAAGAGCACAGACCCTCCTCACTTTGCCTAGCCAGAAAGGTCTTATGTTTTGACAATTGATGCAGTAAGCTAGTACAGTCATATCTCAGGTTACAGACACTTCAGGTTCCTTTTTTTGGGGGGGGGGTTGTGGACCGCCGAAACCCGGAAGTACCGGAACGGGTTACTTCCAGGTTTCAGCGGCCGTGCATGCGCAGAAGCTGTGGGTTGCAAACATGCATCCCGCACGTATCACGTTCGCAACCCGAGCGTCCACTGTACAAACCCCACAAACAAACAAAAAACCAGACAAATATTTTTGTCACACTCAAAAAAGGAAGGTCCTTTGTATAAGCCAAATATTTTCCAGTTGTTATTGGCCTTGATGTATAGGTGCCAAAGAGGCAATGCACAAAGCAAAGAACTTGGTAGGAGAGGTGCTTCAACAAGAGCATTTTTTATTTAATAATTTTTACTTTTATACCACACTTTTCCTCCAAGGAGCTCAGCGTAGTGTTCATAGTCCTGCTCCTTCCCATATCTTCCTCACAACATCCTTACAGGGTAGGTAAGGCCAGGTGTGTGCATTCCAGCAGGAGCTCACAGGAGCTTAGCTCTGGCACTTCTCAGGTGGGCACCATTGCCAATCTGAGAGAACAAGGGAGACGTTTGTGGTGAGCTCCGGCGCCTCTTCTTCTAGAAAAATAGCACTGAGTAAGGCTGAGGTAATAGCACTGGGTAAGATGCAGGTGGCGCTGTGGTCTAAACCACAGAGCCTAGGGCTTGCCGATTGGAAGTTTGGCGGTTCGAATCCCCATGACGGGGTGCGCTCCTGTTGCTCAGTCCCTGCTCCTGCCAACCTAGCAGTTCGAAAGCACGTCAGAGTGCAAATAGATAAATAGGTACCGCTCCGGCAGGAAGGTAAACAGCATTTCTATGCGCTGCTCTGGTTCACCAGAAGCGGCTTAGTCATGCTGGCCACATGACCCAGAAGCTGTACACTGGCTCCCTCGGCCAGTAAAGCGAGATGAGCGCCGCAACCCCAGAGTCATCTGCGACTGGACCTAACGGTTAGGGGTCCCTTTACCTTTACCTTTACCTTTACGGCTGAGAGGCAGTGACCGGCCCAAGGTCACCCAGTGAGCTTAATGGCTAAGTGGGGATTTGAACCCTGGTCTCCCAGGTCCTAGTGTGACACTCCAACTGCTACACCACATTGTCTCCACTGAAATAATTTCATAACTCACCATATTAACAAATTACAAATTGTCACAAAATAAAGTACAGTGGTGCCCCGCAAGACGAATGCCTCGCAAGACGAAAAACCCGCTAGACGAAAGGGTTTTCCGTTTTTCGAGGCGCTTCGCAAGACGAATTTCCCTATGGGCTTGCTTCGCAAGATGAAAACGTCTTGCGAGTCTTGCGAGTTTTTTTCCCTTTTCCCCCCTTTTTCTAAGCCGCTAAGCCGCTAATAGCCGCTAAGGCGCTAATAGCGCTAATCCGCTAATCCGCTAATAGGGATGCTTCACAAGACGAAAAAAACGCTAGACAAAGAGACTCGCAGAACGGATTATTTTCGTCTTGCGAGGCACCACTGTAACTCAATATGGGTAAGTGAACTGTAATGCAGTCCTACCTTGGTTGTCGCACGCCTTGGTACTCAGACATTTTGGCTCCCAAACGCTGCAAACCTAGAAGTGAGTGTTCAGGTTTGTGAACGTTTTTCGGAAGCCGAATGTCCAACGCAGCTTCCGATAGAGTGCAGGAAGCTCCTGCAGCCAATCGGAAGCCGTGCCTTGGTTTTCGAACCGTTTCGGGAGTCGAACGGACTTCCAAAACAGATTAAGTTAACCAAGGTACAACTGTATAACACGGGGTCAGCAAATGTTTTCAGCAGGGGGCCGGTCCACTGTCTCTCAGACCTTGTGGGGGGCCGGACTATATTGGGGGGGGAATGAACGAATTCCTATGCCCCACTAATATCCCAGAAGTGCATTTTAAATAAAAGCACAAATTCTACTCATGTAAAAACACCAGGCAGGCCCCACAAACAACCCAGAGATGCATTTTAAATAAAAAAACACATTCTACTCATGTAAAAACATGCTGATTCCCGGAGCGTCCACAGGCTGGATTTAGAAGGTGATTGGGCTGGATTCGGCCCCCAGGCCTTAGTTTGCCTACCCATGGTATAACATATCAATACATGCCAGAAGAATGTAGCTCAAACTGGAGGGGGCACATTCTCTGTTTCTTACACACACATGCACACATACACAGTAACACTTTTTCTGACCTCAGTATACAATAATACTCAGCATTCCTGACTTAAAAGCTCTCAGAGCTGCAGAGTATATACTGTGTGTGTGTGTGTGTGTGTGTGTGTGTGTGTGTGTGCATATTTTATACATAAGTATTTTCAAAGAATCTCTGTTAGAAGAGCACCTTAGGCAATATTTTAACTGCCTACATTGTACCTTTTGTAAAAGAAATTGGGTTTGAAACCACATGAAAGATGACAGCAGAACAAGATCCTTTCTGCACCTCTTTTTCAATTAAGCCTGGCAACAAGCTTAAGATTTTAGCAGCATTTTTGTTGTGCAGCAAAGGGGTCAAACATAGAACAATAGAACGACACAGTCTTGCTCCTCATTCGGTAAATTGGCAATATACAAAAGGAGAGTTGGTTCGTTTTCTGATTTGACTTTTGTCCCTTTAGGCTATGAGAGTTGTAAAACACATACTGGCTCCCTGTGGCCCTGCATTCCTGAGCACCCACGAATTTTGGTGCATGTTATGTACTGAAGTTCTCACCCTGGGTTAGCAGGGGGATACTGTAGATAGCTATGCAAATGAAGGATCGAAAGTGACATTCGGTGATTGGATAGTTTTAGAAAGTTGCAACAGTTACACTGTTCTGGAGCTCCATATAAGTGTCAGAATTCAGGCTCGGTCAGAGGTATGTGCCTATCTCTCCAGCACCGGCTGAATTCTTTCGACCTCCCTCCGGCGACTCCCGGTAGGAAAAACACACGAGGTCCGTTCCGGCGATTTTCCTCAGGCTGTGAGAAAAACACACCAACTGCTCTCCTCCTCCCTGCTCTCCAGCATATCCCCAGGGAGGGGAATCAGACTCAGACAGAAATGTAACTACATTGCTTTTATTCCTGTCTTTCACTTCAGTACAGAGAAAACATGTCTGCTCTCACCAACAAACAGAGAGAAACTCCAAACTCCACCCATGTACATCCTGTACAGGTCATATGACACACACAGAGCTAACATCCGGTGCTCAGTACAGAATGGACTGCCCCTTTGTTTCCATGGCAACAGTCACATACATCCTGTCTGGCTTTGCAGCCACAAGCAGCAGACTTGGCTGCTATAGCCTTTGCTTGCTGCTGCATTGCTGCTTTAGAATAACATACTCCCCCTAAAGTATCAATGCGTGCAGCGAGCAAAGCGTCATCCAGAGAAGAAAACAAACAGTTGTTATACTTATAACACTCCCCTGTTGTTTCAGTTCCACCCTTGGAACTACCCGCCATTGGTTTTACCAATGTACCTCTCTGGTTGTGTGACTTCCAAGGAATGAGTGCTTCTACATTACCTTGGTTAGCAACTCTCTGTTGTGCCTTTGTCTCTGACTCAGACACAGCTTCAATTTGACCTTGGTCGTTTACAACAGCGACACATGCAATAGCTTGGTTGGCAAACTCTTTTGAATACCTCTTGGGTGGTACACCCTTCGTTGCTCTTTCAGACCTACGTAAGAGGTGCTGCTGTTCTCTGCTTTCTGGTTCAGCCTCTGAACTCTCTGAAGAACCAGTACTAAGCTTAATCAGTGGTTCATCCTCCTCTTCTGAGGGTCTAGTCATTACGTGAGATTTCCTCTCAATGACTGTGACAACTGAGCTGTCTGAGCTATCGCTGTCATCATCAGTACTACTGAATTCAATAAGATCAAACTCATCATCATCATCATCATCATCAGAATCATCATCATCTCCTGTGGGAAATGTGTGAACAATCACTCTCTCCTGTTCAGGAGCACTCTCTAGAAATTTTGTGAGAATCACCTTTCCAGATTCAGACAAAATTACTCTGTAGAGACCCTTTTCATAACCCACAAAAATGCCTCTGGCATTCTTTACTCCACCTGGAGCTTCTGTTCTCACATGAGACCCAAAAACCTTGAAATGGGCAACAGAAGGTTTTCTGTGGAACAGTTTCTCAAAAGGAGAACTTCCCAATTCTTTTGAAACCTTTCTCAACCACGTGTAACAAAATGACATTAGTGACTCAGCCCAGTACTCATGTGGCAGATGTGAACTAAGCAATTGCGCATCCATTCCCTTTTGCAATTCTTTGTTCACCCTAACACAGATACATCTGTTCCAAGCTTCTTCGGAAGCAGCAATTTTGTGTCTTATCCCTTTCTTCTTCAGGAACCTCTGGAAATCCTGTAAGAGAAAAATTGGCTTCTCATCTGTGCAAAGACAATCTATGTCAGCATCATGCATATTTTTAACTTTGTCACAAAACTCTTTAAACCTTTCTAAGGCTTCTTTCGGTCTCTCCAAAAGATAAATCCAGACAAAACCTGTAAAAGAATCAACACATATTAGGTAATACTTTGCATTGCCTCTAGATGGTGCTAAAGGACCAATCACATCAGCATACACCCGCTGAAATGCCTTGTCGACCCTCGAGGTGACCTGCTTGGCGTTCTCCTTGGCTACATCTGCAAAAGAAATCATGTTAGAATCACAAGAATTACATTCCATGTAATCACTTTGATCAAAAGTCAACAAATACAGTCCATCTTTCTCTTTGGCAGAAAGATACAACTCTCCATCTTTGTAGATCTTGCAGTGTTGATCATCATAGGACAGTTTTAGTCCCTTCTTGGCAATCTGCGAAACGCTGAGCAGATTGTACTTCAACTCTGGAACCAAATAAACATTGTTTATAGTCAAGTTCAGACTTTTAAGATACACAGTCCCAATTCCGGTGGCTTCCAGCTCTTGACCGTTGGCTTGTTGTACAACGAAGCTTTGCTTCTTAAACGACGAAAACAAATCCCTGCGATGGGTCATGTGAACCGTCGCTCCCGTGTCTAAAACGAAGGAATTCCCCACTTGTGGTGTGGCTTTTAGGGACATCAAAGCCTTTGCAGGCTTCGCCTGTGACTTGGCATGACTTCTGCCTGACGCCTCAGACTTCGTGGAGCTTCCCTTGGCTCCTTTGTTCTGACGTGGCTTCCTGCAGTTCCGCTGAAGATGCCCAGTCTGTCCACAATTGTGGCATCGGACAACGTTCAAAGCTACAGCGTCTCCTCCAGTAGCTACAGCAGTGGGGGTGTCTGAACTCCGTTCTTGTCTCCCCCTGTCCTTGACTTCCAGGGCGGCAAGTCTGTCATGTTCGTTCAGGACCACAGCAAAGACCCTGTCCGAAGTCAAATCTTGCGCTGGGAGAGACCCCAGCTGACTGGCAACCGTTTTGTAAGTCCGATTCAGGCTGTTGATCACCATGAAGCAAAACACTTCCTCCTGCAGACGGAAATTGCGTTCCACCATCTGCTGACGCAGAAATTTCATTTCCGTCAGGTGCGCTTGAACATCTCCATCAGGCGCAAGCCTCAGGTTAGTCAGCTTTTCAAAATACAGCAACGCTGAAGAACCTGCATCTCTCTGATGTGTCCTTCTCAGCGTGTCCCAAACATCTTTCGCGTGCGGTAAATCTTGTATATGAATAAGCTGAGAGTCTGACACGCACAGAATTATAGCAGTTCTGGCCTTCACATCCTGTGACTCCCAAGGACGCGTTGGTGCTGCAGGGATGGGGTTCTCAATCACCCCAAACAGTCTCTGATTCTGCAGCAAGGCCTTCATCTTAATAGACCAAGATGCATAATTGTCACTGGTCAAGAGGGGTGTAGAAGGCAGGCTTCCCTTCTTGACATCCATTTTGAGTCCTTGCATTGACTCTCAAACACAAGCCTCTAAAATCCAATAGCTGGCTTGTTTACACTCTGTGCACCTGGCAGCAATAACACTGGCCGCTTGGAAAGTCCCTTCCAACAGTTCCTTTGTAAGGACCTAGTCAAAACATGAGCTGTTTGTGCCTCTTTGGGCATAGCCTGACTTCCAGCCCTTATCTTGCGTTGCTAAGCAACCACATTCCTTTCCTTGGACAGGAAAAACCACAGGAATGTTTGGAATGCAGACTCTTCTCTCTCGGAGCTGTTTTTCCCAAACGTTGCTCCCATGAAGCAGAGAATTAATCCATCTGCATTCACACTCTTAAGCCCAAAAATCTCATACCTGGGCTCCGTAGCTTGGCTTTCAGCTTCTTCTGGTCAGCTTCTAGCTGCAGAGAATCAGCCTCCATCTCAGGCTTTCATGGAGAGGGATGAATACAGCAGCTTTGCTGCTCCTTGATGGCAGACTCCCATGGATCGTAGCAACCGTCAACTGCTACCAATGTCAGAATTCAGGCTCGGTCAGAGGTATGTGCCTATCTCTCCAGCACCGGCTGAATTCTTTCGACCTCCCTCCGGCGACTCCCGGTAGGAAAAACACACGAGGTCCGTTCCGGCGATTTTCCTCAGGCTGTGAGAAAAACACACCAACTGCTCTCCTCCTCCCTGCTCTCCAGCATATCCCCAGGGAGGGGAATCAGACTCAGACAGAAATGTAACTACATTGCTTTTATTCCTGTGTTTCACTTCAGTACAGAGAAAACATGTCTGCTCTCACCAACAAACAGAGAGAAACTCCAAACTCCACCCATGTACATCCTGTACAGGTCATATGACACACACAGAGCTAACATCCGGTGCTCAGTACAGAATGGACTGCCCCTTTGTTTCCATGGCAACAGTCACATACATCCTGTCTGGCTTTGCAGCCACAAGCAGCAGACTTGGCTGCTATAGCCTTTGCTTGCTGCTGCATTGCTGCTTTAGAATAACAATAAGCAGGCTGACTGAGCTCCTCAGTTCAGTTTTGTTCTGGCCTTTTGAATAAACAAGAGCTGTTTGAAGAATTGCTGTGTTGTCTGATATGCTCGCCCACAACTTAACAGTGCAACTTACGGTAACAGTTGCTAAAATAGTAGAGAGTTATGGTGGTGGTTTTTCTTATGAACAGATATTAGATTATTGCATAATTTTTGAACAGTTTAAACAGGTTATCTGACACAGCAACAGCCAGTTTTCTGCTTTCCCAAACCCAAAACACCTCAATGAGGTTAGCAATTCAAAAAAATTGTCAAGAGATCGTGATTCTACCAGAATGTCAGGGATCGGGGTGTGACAGACAGGCCTTGGGTCACCCTTCTGGAAACCCCATAGCAAATCATGGAGAAACAACCAATCAGGAGGGAGTGAAGAGTAAAAAGGTATAATTTGACAGTTTAACTGCCAGATAGGGCCTGGCTAGGGAAGTAGATGGGTGGTTAGGGGGTTGAAATTAAACCAGTTTAATTTCCTTAGGGAAAGGAAGAGATTTAAGAAAGGGGCTGGAGGCATTTTACAGGCAGGGTAAAGAGGATAGCCCATTCTCATAGGAATTGGATTTATGAGAAACAATCTTTTAGAGGAAAGTTATAAGTAAAGTTTTTAATTACATCTGTAAAAGAAGTTTTGACTGAAACAAAGTATTGTGCCTTTACAAGCAGAACCATTAAGCTTTATCCCTCAAAGAGTGCTTGTTAATAAAATTCCAGTTTTGTTGCCATTGTGCCTCATCTTTAATTTATTCCCAGTTCAACAATAACTGGTCACAGGACCCCCAAAACAACCATGAAAGTCTTTGCATATAATTAAATGCTACTCTAGAAGCCCCAAATTCATAGGGATTCCTGACAAGGTGTATCTACGTTCAAATCACACAGACTCAGTCATGTTACTTTGCCACTCTTCCTCCTTTTGCTCGCCTCCCCTCCAGACCGGGCCAGCTCAAAACATGTTGCTGCCTGAGGCGAATCTGCAAACCCATCTCAAATCAAGATGCCAGTTGAATTATTTTTGCATCAGAGACAGGGAATTCCACAAGCACCTCTCCTCTTCCATGGCAGTGAGAACACAACAATAATAAACACGTAACCATTTGCTACCTTTTCATGACACCCAAAATCGGCCGCCTGAAGTGGCCGTGCCACTCTGCCTAATGGTAGAAACGGCTCTGCCACACACTCTGGGAGAATGAGCAGGAGTTGGCAATCAAAATGAGGAAGAGGTTTTCTGGAGAGGAGGGCACCAAAAACATCTTGCCAGATCCACCCATTCACTATTGTGGGGTTCTCCTCCCCTCTCCACAACACTGGTGCGATAAAATGCAACTATCCACCCATGAGGTAGCAGCCTCATGCCTGGTCAAAGTATTTTGTCCATCTTCTCTGACCAGAAATTGCTCTTTGGGGCTCAGGCAATAATTTTTCACGTCACTGATTGATTTCAAGTTAGAGATGCCAGGGTTTGAATCTGGAACCTTCTGCCCTGAAAGCACGTTAAAGGAAAAGGTAAAGGGACCCCGGACCGTTAGGTCCAGTCACAGACGACTCTGGGGTTGTGACGCTCCTCTAGCTTTACTGGCCAAGGGAGCCGGCGTACAGCTTCCGGGTCATGTGGTCAGCATGACTAAGCCGCTTCTGGCGAACCAGAGCAGTGCACAGAAACGCTGTTTACCTTCCCACCGGAACATTACCCATTTATCTACTTATACTTTGATGTGCTTTCGAACTGCTATGTTGGCAGGAGCAGGGACCGAGCAACGGGAGCTCACCCCATTGCGGGGATTCGAACCGCCGACCTTCTGATTGGGAAGCCCTAGGCTCTGTGGTTTAACCCACAGCGCCACCTGCTGTGGCAAATACATAAAGGTCTCATGCTCCATTTGACCAATTCCTATACAAAATTTCATACTCCATAGAACTACATGGGGTACATTTGAAAGTGAAATGAAGTCCCAAAGTCCACTGAGGGAATCAAGGATATGCTTAATAGTGTGATCCTATACATATCTACTTTGGGTTGGGGGAGTCTAATTTCTAGGGGCTTTCTCTCAAATAAGAAAATACAACAGGGACATGTGGCTCTTTTGGGGGGGTATTATTGGGTTATTGTTTTTATTTTATATACTGTGATATTTTTATGTGAACTGCCCTGAGACCTTCAGGTATAGGGTGGTATATTATTATTATTATTATTATTATTATTATTATTATTAATAGAGGCTGAGGTCCCTTTGGGCCCCACAACAAAATATTTGAAGGGGTGGGCCCCCACAAAGTTGAAGGGCATTGCTATTCAAATGGTGTGCATGCACCATTATCTTCTGATCGGGTATGCAGGGTGGGGCTTACCTGCCCCCCCCCACTGGGGGCAGCCAGTGTAGTGCTCTCCAAGTGTTTTTTAGACTACAGCTCTCATCAGCCCCATGGTTAGCTTTAGTCCTCTGCAAGGCACCATGCTGGTGACATTAGAGATATAGGATTGAGGCCTTAGCCTCCCTCATTGGGAATGAACGACTGCTCAGTGACAGAGAACACGTCTTGTAGGCAGATGTCTCCAGTTTCAATCCCAAACATCTCCTAGCTGAGAGTCGGTATAAGAGAGATGCAGTGATCAGTAAGGTAAAGGTAAAGGACCCCTGGACGGTTAAGTCCAGTCAAAGGCAACTATGGAATTGTGGTGCTCATCTTGCTTCAGGCCGAGGGAGCCGGCGTTTGTCCACAGACAGCTTTCCGGGACATGTGGCCAGCATGACTAAACAGCTTCTGGCACAATGGAAAACTGTGACGGAAACCAGACTGCACGGAAATGCCGTTTACCTTCCAGCCGCAGCGGTACCTATTTATCT
The DNA here is from genome assembly GCF_951804945.1 of Podarcis cretensis. Taxonomy (NCBI): domain Eukaryota; kingdom Metazoa; phylum Chordata; class Lepidosauria; order Squamata; family Lacertidae; genus Podarcis; species Podarcis cretensis. The sequence continues at coordinate 126,503,465 of NC_137170.1, forward strand.
ACTTGTGCTGGCGTGCTTTCGAACTGCTAGGTTGGCAGGAGCTGGGGCAGAGCAACAGGAGCTCATCCCATTGCAGGGATTCAAACCGCCGACCTTCTGATCGGCAAGCCCAAGAGGCTCAGTGGTTTAGACCACAGCGCCATAGTATTGGACTAAGATCTGGGAGACCAGCTCTGAAGTGCACTCAGCAACCTGGGCCCATCACTGTTCCTTAGCTAAACTACCTCATGGGGTTATTGTGAGGGCAAAAAGAGGAGGGAAAGAAGCATTCGTGCCACCTGGAGCTTCTTGGGGGAAAGGTGGAATGGAAATGTGATAAGTAAATAAATAAGATTAAATAGCTACAACCCCCCCCCCCCCGGCTATGAAGTTAGGGGGTTAAAACAGTTGGGTTATGCACAAGAGCCTTCACACTGTAAGGGAGACAGAGCAGAAAGCGATGAGAGTGACAGCTGACAGAACGAGGAAGCCATTAGCGCCAAAGGGCTATAAGGTGAAAAGGCAAAGTGAAAGTTAGACTATATCTACAGGGACATAGATCCAATCAGTCTAGAAGACTCGTGGGCAGGAAGCGCAGACAGCTGCATTCTCGGTTCTTTAGTGTCAAACAACTTCACCAAGGGAGGAGGGCAAGTGAGAGATGGTTTTTGATGTTTTCCAGAGAATTGGGGGTACGACTGAGACCTGTGGGCGTGTATGCCCCAATTTGTCTCTGGTCAAATGGACCTTCAGGTTTCTTTCACACCTCAAATACTTTCAACCATGCAGACGAAAGATGCCAGAAATGATTGTGTACACTCTAGGCCACAACTTCATCATACCACCTCTAATTCTCAAAAAAAAAGGGGGGGGAAGGTGGAACATCTTGGAATGTCAATGTTATTAAACTTACTTTTTTGGTAGTTGTGTATTTATTTATTTATTGTTTGTTTGTTTGTTTGTTTGTTTGTTTGTTTGTTTGTTTGTTTATATGTATCAACTTGACAAATTTAAATTAAAGACAAAACCAACTGTCTCCAGAATCATGTATCGCACACAAATGTGTGCATTCACGTGCACACTCACAAACCCAAAGTTGTTTCCTTCAATAGTCTGATCTATCTTCCATCTGTCTACTCTATCTTGATCCATGTTTGGGCCTCCCCTTCTTTCCTTTCTCCTGAGAGAGAATCACATTGCTTCCATTCATCCCCCCTTTGTCACAAAGCAATTCCCAAACAAACCCAGTTCAATGCTCATGGGTCTCTGTTGGGGACTGTCTGAATCGGGTCAGCAAGGTTTACCCCACCTGGGCTAGTTCACTGCAGCGGAAATCCCTCTGTGGGCCGGATTACGCACATGCCCACGATTTCCGGTGTTTGTGTCTGCGCAGGTATGATTTTTGGTGCCTGTGTCTGCGCAGACACAATGTCTGGTACCACGGAAGTGAGTCCCCCCGCCACACTGTGCCGGTTTAGCGCAGCACATGGGGACTTGCTGAGGAGGCGACTCGGTTCAGGGGCGGCTTGTGGGCCAATTAAACAACCCCCGTGGGCCGCTTGTGGCCCATGGGCCTTAGGTTGCTGACCCCTGGTCTGGATGAAGAGGAGTGTGGGGAGACAGCAGCTGGGAACCCCAAGGGAAACCCCAGCAGAAGAAGACTCAGAGCCAGGGGATTGGTGGTAGGACACTGAGGAAAGGTCAGAAGGCAGGGGCGATAACTAGTAACTATAAGGAGCTCTGGGTGTCAAAGCCCCCACAAAAAAATTGTTGTGGGTGCTCAGCACCCACAACACAGTGCCCCCGACACAACTTATGGTGCCTCACGAAGCACTGGAAGTCACATTCGAGGCCTCACAAGACCTCAGAGGTGCTGTCTGAGGCCTTGTGTGACCTCAGAACCCAAATTTCAGTGGCAGCAAAAGTCAGGTTCTGAGGTCTCGCAAGGTCTCAGAAAGTATCTCTGGGGCCTCACAAGACCTCGGAGATGCTTCCCAAGTTCTCGCGAGGTCTCAGAACCTGACTTCCGGTGGCACGGGAAGTCAGGTTCCAAGGCCGGGGGCATGTGCAACCTCATGTCGTCACCACACAATGTGACATCATGACATCACACGCACTGAGCACCCATTACCTGGGGACCAAGTAGGCTCTCCTGTCAGAGGGAGAAGATTGGGAGGAGGGTTTGGATTCTGCACTACAGGGGCAAGACCAGCTGGGCAGTGCTGCTGAGCTGCATGACGTTTCCTTGAAAAAAGAGTTAACTTCATAGACAAACTGCCTCCAGACAAGGGGTAGGCAACCTAAGGCCTGGGGGCCAGATGCGGCCCAATCACCTTCTCAATCCGGCCCACGGACGGTCCAGGAATCAGTGTGTTTTTACATGAGGAGAATGTGTGCTTTTATTTAAAATGCATCTCTGGGTTATTTGTGGGGCATAGGAATTTGTTCATTATTATTTTTCAAAATATAGTCCAGCACATCACATGGTCTGAGGGACGGTGGACCAGCCCACGGCTGAAAAAGGTTGCTGACCCCTGCTCCAGACTGTCAGTGCTTAGCAGGAATGATTCAAGCACCTACTAAAAAACTTTGGTTTGCGCAATTAAAGCAGATGAAAGCGCACAGCTGATACAGTGGTGCCCCGCAAAACGAATGCCTCGCAAGATGGAAAACTAGCTAGACGAAAGAGTTTTCCATTTTGGAGGTGCTTCGCAAAACAAATTTTCTATGGGCTTGCTTCGCAAGACGAAAATGTCTTGCGAGTTCCTGCGGGGGTTTTTTTCCTTCCCCCCCCCTTTTTCTAAGCCACTAAGCCGCTTATCCGCTAAGCCGATAAGCTGCTAAAAGCCGCTAAACCGCTAATAGCGCTAATCCGCTAAGCCGTCAATGGGCTTGCTTCGCAAGACGAAAAAACCGCTAGACGAAGAGACTCGCGGAACGGATTCTTTTCGTCTTGCGAGGCACCACTGTATAGCACAACAAATGCATTTTTTAAAAAAGAAACAGACTTTTGTGGTTAGGAAAGTAGCATAGAAATGCATTGAAAAGTACGGCGTTAATCATAATTAACAGGAAGCTGTATAACGACCTCGGAACGGATCTTCATTGCATATTTACAGCATAAGCAGTAATAAAAGATGCAAGATGTACCAGAATCGGATGTACTGTCCAAAATGAGCATTGGGATATGGTTCTTCATCTGGAGGAGGAACAGGAAAGTATGTTCACTATTCAAAATATTATTATTATTTGTTTATTACATTGATTGTTGGGAACATTCTGCAGGCAGCCAAGGAACAAAGGACAGGCTGGAATCGCCCGGGCCTCTCTCTCCCTCTTAAAAATATGCCCACTCCTTTCTGTGCTTGCATATTTGGAAACCTAAGCATATTTTCCACGAGGTTTCTCAAGTTTGGCAGGCCCGACGAATTCCGTTGACAAGCACATTTCACAAGTTCTTGACATCTCTTTGCATTGCACCTCTTCACCCGAGATGCAGAGCTTGCGGGCTCCATCAGCGCAGGAGCAGATCTGTTTGTTAAAACCTTGCTCACTAAACCATGGGGCATCTTATTTAAGCCACTGGCAGAGCAATCCTAGGCATGTCTACTGAGAGCAGGGAGTCTCCTTCAGCTCAGTGGTAAAAAGTAGGGTTTCAGTTTCGCATTCTTCCAAAGGTATGTTCATTTCTACACATTTCCTTATCAGTTTAAAGGGGGGTGCATAAAAATTCCATATTTTCATGCAAAATTCTCCAAACATACACATTTTTTGCATGCATTTCCCCTAATATATTTTTGCATATTCTTATCATTAATATGAGCATTTTCACAGCAGAACATATTCTTTTCTACTGTCCATTGTATAATCAGATTCTATCCAGAAGTAACTGCAAAGGTTTGTTGTTTAGTCGTTTAGTCGTGTCCGACTCTTTGTGACCCCATGGACCAGAGCATGCCAGGCACACCTGTCTTCCACTGCCTCCCGCAGTTTGGTCAGACCCATGTTGGTAGCTTCAAGAACACTGTCCAACCATCTCGTCCTCTGTCGTCCCCTTCTCCTTGTGCCCTCCATCTTTCCCAACATCAGGGTCTTTTCCAGGGAGTCTTCTCTTCTCTTGAGGTGGCCAAAGTATTGGAGCCTCAGCTTCAGGATCTGTCCTTCCAGTGAGCACTCAGGGCTGATTTCCTTAAGAATGGATAGGTTTGATCGTCTTGCAGTCCATGGGACTCTCAAAAGTCTCCTCCAGCACCATGATTCAAAAGCATCAATTCTTCGGTGATCAGCCTTCTTTATGGTCCAGCTCTCACTTCAAACTGCAAAGGTAGCTGTTTTTATCAATAGTATCTCCCAGAGTGCTGAATGGCACTATTTAGCAGGAAGAAAATCCTCGTTATCACATATTTTTACATGGCTGTTTATTTGTCTATAATTTTAAAAATTATATATGGATGTTTTATGATGGTCTATATTTGTAATGCCTAAGAAAGGTTTAGCAAAGTAAGTACCTGTATAAGCATTTTATGCATACGCCAGTATATGCATTTTTCGGCACACGTTACTTAGCTAGAGATCTGCATCGCAAAATTCAAAGAAGAATGCATATCAAAGAATGGCTGGGATTTCAGTTCACTTCTTGTTTCAGAAAATGGAAGCTCACCTTTAAATGTGAACGGAATCAAATGTCTGCCCAGTTTAAGTGAGTATAGGATTGCAACCAGTGTATTGTTAAAACTAAATGAAATTCGCTCCCATTCGTCATCCTTGACATATTTATTTACACTGCATGTAATAATGACAATATGCAATTGCAATGTTGGCCCTGTTGAGAGCTTGAAATTATGGCAAAATAAACATGTCACTCTTTGAAAGGCTGGTATAGGAGGGGTAAGTAACTGAGCTTTGGAAATGGAAACCCCAGACTGCCAATTTGCAGCCTGCAAGCTTCTGCCTGGTGGATTTTCTGCTCTATGAAACTCCTCTCTCTCTCTCTCTCTCTCTCTCTCTCTCTCTCTCTCTCTCTCTCACACACACACACACACACACACACTAGCCTGTTTAAAGCTTCTGTTTAAGAAGAACTTCTGTTTTAAGGTTTGAACAGATGGACCCTGATCTAAAAAAGAAATACACACACTGCCTAAATAAACCATTCCCTTGGACTTTTGCTCAAGTGCATCAAAATAGTTAGATAACAAATTGTTCCAAGCCATGCCCTAAAAATGCACTTATCTTATTTGTCCAGTCTTAAGGGGAAACTGACCCGAAAGGTTGTGACATCACAACTTTGTTGGGTCGTCCCCCCCCCCCCGATAGTGCTGTGGAAATAAAGGCCACCATTCCTTCTTCACCCAGGTGCGGAGAATCCATTTAATACAATTTATGGCGCTGAATTAATTTTCACGACAGGGACAATTAATCATAGGGCCCAGGTACTTTTCTCCAGGATGGAGAGCCATTCCAATATTGTTTTAATACTTACCTTAACCTCTCTAGATTAGGCAGGGGAGCATGCAGTGGAAGAGTTTAACACAGATCCATACTCATAAATAATTTTCCCCAGGCATCAACAAGAATGTGTGGCAGTCTGTGAATCATATTTTCCTAACGCTCCACAGAAAGGGAGAAGTGAGACTTGGCTTCCATCCTCTAGCTGGAATTCGGTGGTATCTCCTGCCATCTACTGAAAGTGCAGAGGCAAGCGAATGTGGATTTTCCCCTCTCTCTTTCCTAATTCATTCATTAGCAGGATCAGTTCAATTATCATTAGATTTTGGCAAAACATCATGAACATCCCAATCTATTCTGCTTTGGTTTTGATTTATTTATTCTTTCCTTTTTGTAGCTCTCATTTGCTCAGTGCTATTCCTTAATATCTTTTTTTCAAAGTTTTTATTTGTACTTTTCAAGTTTATGCATTTCATTAGTTTTACAATCAATTTAACATTTCAAAATTTGACTTCCTTTCTCCTCTTTCTGCGGTTCCTTAATTTTTTTTATTTTAATATCTTCTCCATATCCATGTTCATTTAACTTGCTTATTTAATTACCGTATTTTTTGCTCTATAAGACGCAACAGACCAAAAGACGCACCTAGTTTTTGGAGGAGAAAAACAAGAAAAAAAATATTCTGAATCTCAGAAGCCAGAGCAACAAGAGGGATCGTTGCGCAGCGAAAGCAGCGGTCCCTCTTGCTGTTCTGGCTTCTGGGGTAGCTGCGCAGCCTGCATTCGCTCCATAAGACGCACACACATTTCCCCTTACTTTTTAGGAGGGAAAAAGTGAGTCTTATAGAGCAAAAAATACAGTATCTACTGTAAATATATACCCTCGTGAAACTGCAGGTTATTATAATAATCCTGCTAATGTTTTTATCTGATTACAATTTATCTGTATATATTCAATAAACCATTTCCATTCTTTTATAAAAAGTTTGCTATCTTGATTTCTGATTCTTCTGTTAAGTTTTGCCATTTCTGCATATTCCATAAGTTTTTGTATCCATTCTTCCTTTGCTGGGACTTCTGCTTCTTTCCACTTTGGGTCAGCAAAATCAAAAGCAACACGATGGCCAGAAACAATTACAACATGAGAAACTTTATGGAATAATTCAAAACATCAAAACTAACAAACTGAAGTCTCTGAAAGTCCTTAAATGAGTCACGGTGCCAGACTTTACCCGGCGGAGAACAAGCTGTGAAGCTTTGTATAATCAGCAAATGTCCAATTCTGATGTCCAACTCTGAATAGTGTTTCCAGATAACAATTACTGTTTCGTTGAATTCTTCATCAGCCAATTAGTTCAACACTCATAAGTAGAAAGATATTCATTAACTTAAAATAAAATATTCAAATGATGACCTGCACATGCATAACAACAACTTTAAACAGCGTAGAAATTATAAACTTGTAACATAAAAAGTTACATACCCAATCTTTTTTCAAATAGATATAATATACATGAGAATGAAAAATACTCTGGAACAGTGCTCACGCGATTATGTAGTCACTGTTACTAACGACATTTTTTGAAAAATATATATAGCCAATCCCAGGTGATACTAATAACAAGGAGACCGAGTTTAAAGACACAGTACAAAGTAACAGCAAAGTTACTTTTATAAAAGTTATTTTGAACATCCTTTTTAGTTCATTGTATATCATTTCCCAATAAGCTTTAACCTTACTACAAGACCACCACACATGATAAAAAGAACCTTCTTTCTCTTTACATTTCCAACACTTATTCGATTTAGATTTATACATTTTTGCCGGTTTCCTTGGTGTTAGATACCAATGGCATATCATTTTCATATAATTGTCTCTTAAACCATAACATGCCGTAAATTTTATATCCATATTCCACAATCATTCCCATGCTTCCATATCTATATTAGGACCGGTATCTATTGACCAGTGTATCATTGAGGATTTTACTTGATCATCCTTTGTCTCCCATTCCAATAAGTCCAAGCAAAAAGTCTATAAGAAATTTCCAATCCTTAACAAATGTCCGTAATGATTTCCCTCTAATTCAACATATTAACTTTGCCATTTTAGACAATTCCAGTAGTCAGTCAATTCCCACAGTGTAACTCTCAGAAATTTCAAAGGGACGTAGTTATGAGACGCACACATGATTGGTGACCCAAAGTCATGTTTTTTAAGGAGCAATTTCTACCAAAATCAAATGAGGCTTACTGCTGAGTCTGCTCCCCCAGTAGATCCCTGTCCAGCCTTATTTTGAAAGCCTCCAAGGGATGATCATAAAGTCAATTAAGAGCCTTTGGGGGGGGCAGAACACCTTAAAATAGCATGGGCACACAAGTTGGATCCTCCTAACAGAGAGTCCATGTTGTGCTTGGCCCTGAAATTCTTCCCTAACCAGCTTGTGGGCGGGCCTTGCCCCGCTCCAAGCCGGTGGTGCCACAGTTATGCCAATGGCCTTTAGCCAATCAGCAGCATGGCAAGGTTGGGGGTATCTATTTGGCAGCGCGACGTAGGGACCTCCTTTTGCTTCGCGCTGCCGAACACCCGCCCACCCACCTGTTAATTAGGTCATGTTTGGCCTTGCTTTGGACTTCGGTTGGTCGCCTGTTTTGGAATGGGGGCCAGGTAGGGATTTTTTCCAATGTGGCAGATTGGCTGTGGCCACTTGGTTTTTGCCTATCTCTTAGCAATCGTTCACAACTTTGTTAGGTTTGGCGGTTTGGCATTGGTTTAGGGGAATGTGGGGAGGGGAGGTGTGGCCATCACCTGCCCCTCCAATGAATAGGGTATTCCGTTAAAGGAATCCAGGGGTCTGGATCTCGTCCAAAACCCAGAGAGGGGTTAGGGCCATGTCAGAACCCCCGGAAACCCCGGGGGGGAGGAGCACCAGTCAATAGACACTGACGGAGATCCCCCTGCTGGTTATTTACCCTTCCAGGCTTCCTGCAGGGTGGGGCAGGAGCCAGATATAGTTTGATACCAATGCCTAAGCCAATACCAGTCACATTTGTGTATTTTAATAAAGTTGTGGCCAAAATTTGCCCATTAACATTTAAACTAAATTCTGTCTCCACTGTGTCTTTATTTCTATTCGGGATGGGTTTTGCGGCTCGAAGCACAATGAAGTTTTGCAGAACAACGTTGATGCTGACTCATGTTCAGCTTGAGCCAGACCAATTGTCACCCTGGCAGTTTGTCTTAGCAATCCACTCGCAGCCTCCAGAATTTCACTGGCTCGGTTGGAATTTCACCCACCTGGCCTGCACCCAGATCTGGAGGATGTAAATTCAGGAACAAAAATGTGTGTTTGGTGTTTTCGTTACCAGTGCACAGGCTGTTAACAGGCTTGGAACCTTCATTGGAAAGAGTGCTTCTATTTAAGGTTTGTGCACATGGCCTCTGATCTAGAGAAAACAACACCTGAATGAAAGATCCCCACGGATCATACAATAAAACAGCAGACCTTTGCAGAAGCTCTCTGTACATGCCCAGAGGCAGTTCATTCTTGCATCGAGGAAGAAGCAGCAACAGAAAACAACAGTATTCTTGCAGATGCTGAGATACAGCCAGTCTGTTAATACCAAATATATATATATAACAATTCATATTGTATCCTTTATTGTTCATTTATGTATTTATTGAATTTATACACCACCTTTCATCCTAGGATCACGAGACAATTTACAGTATAAAAACTGAAAAATACATTTACAGATAGGTAGCCGTGTTGGTCTGCCATAGTCAAAACAAAATAAAAAAATTCCTTCCAGTAGCACCTTAAAGACCAACTAAGTTAGTTCTTGGTATGAGCTTTCGTGTGCATGCACACTTCTTCGGATAAGAAGAAGTATCTGAAGAAGTGTGCATGCACACGAAAGCTCATACCAAGAACTAACTTAGTTGGTCTTTAAGGTGCTACTGGAAGGAATTTTTTTATTTTGTTTTGAAAAATACATAACATAGTAACAAACAAAAACAACAGCCCCCTTCCCCCGCCGCCTAACGGTTTAAATGGCCGTCATGCATGGGAGCTTTTGAATGTTTTAGCTTCTATTTTTTTTCTGTTTGTTCGTTCTATTTTTGAAAACTTGTCCTGCTCTTGTGCAGATCAGAGGCTTCCAGGGCTGTCTGTTACACTACAGTTTGAAGGGGGGGGGGAGAGAGAGAGAGAGTTCGTGGCACATTTGGCATTTACTTTTTGCAGCTTTCTCTCATGTGATCTGCATTGCTCTGTGACTCACCCAGTCTTCCACGTGGGCTGGCTTGCAACTGTCCCGAAAAACTCCCTCTGCATGCATGCCTTCAGAGTGTGATCTCAAACCCTCCGAGTGTCCCTATTCTCCAGGGACAGCCCCGGATTTACAGAAGCCGTACCAGTTCCTGATTTCATACCAGGATATCTCGCTTTCCCTTAGAATGTCCCTATTAAAGAAATGTTTGAGGGCATGGAGTTATGTGACACACACCCCCCCCCCCAGCCAAGGAGATAAGTACAGTCAAACCTCTTCTATATATATATATATATATATATATATATATATATAAAGGTAAAGGTACCCCTGCCCGTACGGGCCAGTCGTGTCCGACTCTAGGGTTGTGCGCCCATCTCACTTAAGAGGCCGGGGGCCAGCGCTGTCCGAAGACACTTCCGGGTCACGTGGCCAGTGTGACGAAGCTGCTCTGGCGAGCCAGCACCAGTGCAGCACACGGAAACGCCGTTTACCTTCCCGCTATAAAGCGGTACCTATTTATCTACTTGCACTTAGGGGTGCTTTCGAACTGCTAGGTGGGCAGGAGCTGGGACCGAACAACGGGAGCTCACCCCACCGCGGGGATTCGAACCGCCAACCATATGATCGGCAAGTCCTAGGCACTGAGGTTTTACCCACAGCGCCACCCGCGTCCCAATATATATATATATATATATATATATATATATATATATATATTTATTCCAGTTTTAAAGGTTACAAAAAGAAAACACTAAATTAAGCAAGAAAAAACAAAACAATACATCAATATTTATATATATATATATATATATATATATATATATATATATAATATTTATTCCAGTTTTAAAGGTTACAAAAAGAAAACACTAAATTAAGCAAGAAAAAACAAAACAAAACATCACAATAGATACAGACAAAAAAAACCACAGAAAAATACAAACAATTAAGAAAAAACAAAAAATCAAACCTTTACATAATTTTCTTTCCTTTGCTTATTTCCTTGACCTCCTCACACCTCCCTTTTTTGTATTCTAGTTCAATTAGATATTCCAGCAAATCCTTTCCAGCTTTGTTTTTATCCTATTAACTTATCTTAATATACTGTAATTTTACATTCTCATCTTTCACCAGTTAACAAATCCATTTTTACCTAATCCTTTATATCATTTCTGCTAAAACCACATTACTTCATTCCAACATCCTTCTAACATTCCTTGATTTTGCAATGTTTCTGTAGATAAACTTTAAATTTTGTCCAATCTTCTTCCACCCAGTCAAACCTCTTCTTATGTCCGCCTCCGCTTGCATCCATTTCACCCAACGTCCGCAGCAAACCCAGCAATAAACGGCGGGTTTGCCACCAGTTGCACATGTGCAGGAGCAGCAATCGCCATTCGTGCATGCGCACAACGGCACCTCTCCCAGCAACCCGTTTCGACCTCTGGATGGACCTCCAGAACGGATTATGGTTGCAGGTAGAGGTTCCACTGTAACTACAACTTTTAGAAGACATTTGAAGACAGCCCTGTAGAGGGAAGTTTTTAAATGTTTTATTATGTTTTGATATATGTTTGAAGCTGCCCAGAGTGGCTGGGGCATCCCAGTCAGATGGGCAGGTAATAATAATAATAATAATAATAATAATAATAATAATAATAGAACAGGACGTCCCTATTTCCATCAAAAAAATGTTGGAGGGTATGTCATCATGCCACACTAAGGCACAGTAAGGGAGGCGGGTGGTGCTGTGGTCTAAACCACTGAGCCTCTTGGGCTTGCTGATCAGAAGGTTGTGGTTCGAATCCCCACAACGGGGTGAGCTCCTGTTGCTCTGTCCCAGCTCCTGCCAACCTAGCAGTTTGAAAGCACACCAGTGCAAGTAGTTAAATAGGTACCACTGCGGCAAGCAGGTAAAAGGTGTTTCTCTGAGCTCTGGCTTCCATCACCAGTCCTGCTGGCCACATGACCCGGAAAGCTGTCTGTGGACAAATGCTGGCTCCCTTGGCCTGAATGCGAGATGAGCGCTGCAACCCCATAGTCACCTATGACTGTACTTAACCATCCAGGGGTTCTTTATCTTTACCTTTTACCTTAGACAGAACTATTAAGTGTAACTTCTTTTCTAGCCTGTTGGTGCCACTGAAAAATTAGACTCATGTCATCGCATACAACCTATAAGCACTGAGCACTCAGAGACGGCAGAAACCCATGTAGACACTTGTCAAAATTGCTAGTTGCAGTTGACTACAGATTCTGCCAGACATGCTTGCAGTGGAAAACCTGCTAGTTGACCATTGTACAGAAGAAATGCCTTGTGTGAAATGTGTGAAGGAATGTTGGACGTGACTTTAAGAAAAACATTTCTGAATCAGCTGCACCCACATTCGGAACGGAATCCTCTGCACTTGTTCACGTTTTCCCCACTGCTAAAATTTGCTCTGCGTTTAGATGTTCCTTTTGCAATAAGAGTTGGCGCAACGTGTGCCTATCAAAGTCTGCCCAGCTACACCTTGGGAGGAATTTGATCTCCTCTTTCGGGGTCAAAGAACATTAACAGTAGCAAGGGATGAGTCATATCCCATACATCCTGATATTTCGTGCTGGTTAGTGGAATGCTGTCCTAATCATATAGCTTTTTTTGGCTCGGCTGTCTCTCTCTCTCTCTCTCTCTCTCTCTCTCGCACACACACACACACACACACACACAGCGCCAAGCTGCAGCTTACAGCCACCGGCCCTCAGATAGTTCTGTCAATGCAAGATGCACCAAAAATCACCTAACTGCCAAATTATTGGAGTACTACAATATATACAAAACAATGGGAGAAATTGGAAGGATCTCTAAAGAGAAGATAGACAGGGACTGGAAGGTGTTTAATGGATACTTGCAAAACCATATTGAAAAATCAGAACTCCTATTAGAGTAAACAAGTTCCGTTTTAAATACTGGAATACTAAATAAGGTGGATAACAATGTGTAATAGAAAAAGAAGCATGAAATTAGGTTAAAGGTGTGTGAAAGAAAGTAATAGAAGTGGAAAGAAATTGCAACTGAGTAGATTGGAAGTCTAACACAAAGGTGGGGTGAGGGGGGGTGGATGGTGATGGGAAAAGGAATTATCTGTGGGATTGAGTGTAGGTATGTTTGAACATTTTTAAGGACTGTATGAAATGTATGTTTGTATGTTTGTATATTCGCAATATATGTGTATTAATGCTGAATTATTTTAAAAATAAAAACTTTTCAAAAAAAATTACCTAACTGTGCGCTACAGAAGCACCTTTGTTGCACAAAACAACACTAGGGCTGAGCTGGAAGTGGGGTGCTTTCAGGTGCACATTTGGCAGTAGTGAAAAACTTGGCCGCTTTTGGTGATGTTGCGGGGTTTGCGGCAAAAGTGGCGTAACTGTATGCACCCATGAAGCCACTTTCAAGTAAGGGCTGGGATCACCTAGGGCAGGAATCATTGCCCTCACTCTTAGTGGCCTTCGCTTGCTCTCAGTGATGTCGTCGCACTGTCAAATGTGATAGGCTACATAGCATTGTGGTGTCATGTTCACTATAAGCTCTCTGATTGGTAGGGATCATACTGTGAATGAAAAAGAACCACTATTTGAAGAGGGGGTGTGGGTAGGAATGTCATTGAAGCAGCAGCAGATATGAATAAGTACAAGGGGGAAATATGAATACAGTGGTACCTCGGGTTAAGTACTTAATTTGTTCCAGAGGTCCGTACTTAACCTGAAACTGTTCTTAACCTGAAGAACCACTTTAGCTAATGGAGCGTCCTACTGCTGCCGTGCCACCGGAGCACAATTTCTGTTCTCATCCTGAAGCAAAGTTCCTAACCTGAAGCAATATTTCTGGGTTAACGGAGTCTGTAACCTGAAGCTTATGTAACCTGAGGTACCACTGTATCTGAAGAAGCTGATGGAAGAAAAGGGCAAACAAAATGATTGAGGAGATGCAGAAACTCCCCTATGAGGAAAGGTCAGTGGCTTTAAAATTTCAGTGGGGCCTTGGCAACACCCACCACCCCTTCTGTTTTTTGTCAATATTGTAGTACCCCCATAGTGCCCTCTCAGCTTGGCATCCAGTCGTGCCCCTCTAAATCCGCCTCTGGGAAAGGTTGCCAAATTCAGGGCTTTTTGGTTTAGAGAAAAGGCATGTGTGAGGTGAAATGACAGAAGAGTACAAAAGTATGCATTTTATGGAGAGAGTGGTTGGGACGGGGATCCCTCCCTCTCTCATGACACTGGAATTCAGGAATTCAGGAACATCCAACCCAGCTGAACGTTGGACAGACAAATGGAAGTAATTACTTATCCAGAGCATATTTAAACTATGGAGATCGCTCCCACAAGCGGTAGAGATTGCCACCAACTTGGATGGCTTTAAAAGAGGATTTGATAACTTCATGTAGGATAAGGCTCTCATTACTTGTCATGGGACGTGTGTGGCGCTGTGTGGCGCTACAGGGAACCAGGCAGAGGACCTTCTGGGAAACCCAGCCAGATGGGCAGAGTACAAATAAATTATTATTATTATTATTATTATTATTATTATTATTATTATTATTAATTTATACCCCGCCCATCTGGCTGTGTCCGGGCAGAACGATGGGGGTGGAGACCCTCCTTCAGGGCTGCGGCTGTTTAGGGCTTTAAAGGTCAGCACCAACACTTTGAATTGTGCTCGGAAACATACCGGGAGGCAATGTAGGTCTTTCAGGACTGGTGTTATATGGTCTCGGCGGCCGCTCCCAATCACCTTAGCTCATTCTAACCTTAGATAGTTTTATGCTTTCGAGGGGAAACATCTGAGGCTGACTGAGCTCACAGTGCATTACGCATATATCCCCTGTTGAAAGTGGTGCGCTCCCTGGCTGTCCATTTTTTCAGGAGCTAGATTCGAAATTTTGCTACTGCTGTACAAAGGAAATCCCATACGGATTTGGCTTGGGGCTATTTGAAAAGCCAGCTGCCCCCCCTCCCCATCTTTCCTCGCTCCTTTAGTTCTGTGGATGAAGAGCTGTTGATGGTGCCACATCCCCATGCACTAAAGCATGCTCTGGCGCAAGCATGTGTTTTTTCGAGCACTGTGGCACCAGGAATTCCATACCCTCCAACCTTTCTCCAATGAAAACAGGGATGTCCCATTCCATAATGATAATTTTACTATTTATACCCCACACATCTTACTGGGTTGCCCCCGCCCCTCTGGGCAGCTTCCAACATACAGTGGTGCCCCGCAAGACGAACGCCTCGCAAGACGGAAAACACACTAGACGAAAGGGTTTTCCGTTTTGGAGGCGCTTCGCAAAACGAATTTCCCTATGGGCTTGCTTCGCAAGACGAAAATGTCTTGCGAGTTCCTGCGGGGTTTTCCCCCCTTTTCCCCCCCTTTTCCTAAGCCGCTAAGCCACTTATCAGCTGATCTGCTCATAAGCCACTTAACAGCTGATCGCTAAAAGCCGCTAAACCGCTAATAGCGCTAATCCGCTAAGCCATCAATGGGCTTGCTTCGCAAGACGAAAAAACCGCTATACGAAGAGCCTCACGGAACGGATTAATTTCGTCTTGTGAGGCACCACTGTATATCAAAACATAATAAAACGATAAGCATTAAAACAAACCTTCCTTATACAGTATTGCCTTCACCCAGCTCAGGGGTTGGATAACTCCATACCCTCCAACATTTCTCCGATGAAAACAGGGACATCCTGAGGAAAAGCAGGACATTCCAGGAACAAATCAGAAACCAGGACGGCTTCTCTAAATCAGGGACGTCCCTGGAAAATAGGGACACTTGGAGGGTCTGGAATTCTCTTTCCTAAGGCTGTGTGACTTTAAAACGTATTTGAAGCACTTTCTCTCCCTCAAAGAATTATGGGCACTGTAGTTTCTTAAGGGCTGCTGGGAAATGTAACTCAGTGAGGGGTAAACTACACAGCCCAGAATTCTTTTTTTAGAAAGAATGTGATTAAAATGTGCTTTCAAGTATCATCATGATGTTTTCAATGTTCACTGAAAACCTTTGAGCTAGTAAACATTCCCCATCCATGCATCACATGGAGGAATGTATTACATGGAAGAATGTGTTACAGTGGTACCTCGGGTTAAGAACTTAATTCATTCTGGAAGTCCGTTCTTAACCTGAAACTGTTCTTTCTTTTTTTTCAAAAAAAAATATTCATTTTATAACACAACTAAACAACACAAGCAGAAAAACAAACAATACAAACAGATTCTTGTCTTATCCTTATTTTTTCTAAACATTGTTAGGTGCATTTCCCCAAGTCCCCCCATCTGATTTTCATTTTACCTCATCTTTAGCAGTTTACATATATCATAATTTTAACCATTTTTTATCACACTTTTACCATACTGTATTATCACATTTTATCCCCTACAAGTAATACTATTTTAAAATACACTATCTTCTACTTCTAACCCAACAGCTTATATCTGCTTCCAAAGCTATTCTAAGATTTAAATTTTAGCATTTTTTTTTTCAAATCTTCTTTAAAATTCTTCCAATCTTCCACCATCTCTTCTCTCTTGTCTCAGTCTCCCAGTCAGTTCGGCAAATTCCATATAGTCTAACCTGAAACTATTCTTAACCCGAAACTGTTCTTAGCTTTAGCTAATGGGGCCTCCCGCTGCTGCCGCGCCACTGCTGCACAATTTCTGTTCTCATCCTGAAGCAAAGTTCTTAACCCGAGGTACTATTTCTGGGTTAGTGGAGTCTGTAACCTGAAGCGTCTGTAACCTGAAGCATCTGTAACCCGAGGTACCACTGTACTCCCTTGCAACTGTTTTTAGGGCTGCATCCACAGTGGTTTACCACACTGATTGCCACCGCATAAACGTGCTTAGCACATACTGTCCACAAAACACCTGATTTTGCAGCTGCGATAACACTGCCCTTGCGATGAGCAATAAAACATGTACACGGCTGCATGGCGGGGGGAACACTCCCTCCATGTATCGCTATTTAGAAAGCAAGGGAAATGACTCCAGATCTCATGACAATTCACACTTTCCAGGGCTGGTCTTCTAGGAAGGATGACGCCCCCATTTTGGAGAGAGGCCCAAGCAATTTAATTCCCATTATGCTGAACCTTGATTGTTACGACCATTATTGTTTTAAGCAAAGCACTCTTGAGGAAGGTAACGTAGAGGAAAATACATTCATCATCTTCAGAGAAGGAAGGAGATGAACTGATATGGAGGGCTGGGTCAAGGAAGAAAGGTCCAGCTTCCAGTTCTGGATGTTGTTGTGGATCCACAGTTGTGTTACAAATTTCATACCCTCCAAGATTTCTCTGAAGAAAATAGGGACGTCCAATTCTATTATTATTATTATTATTAATCGTATAACTCCACATCCTTCAACATTTCTCCTATGAAACGTCCTAAGGAAAAGCGGGGCATTCTGGGATCAAATCAGAAACTGGGATGACTTCTGTAAATCCAGGACTTGTGGGATGTGATACATAAGCAGCAGTCAAATACAACATTCCTTGTTTTCCTAGAGTGGACATGCAAGGGGATGTTTGGTCCAGCCAGTCAGAACTTCCTGTTTCCTCCTGGACTGGGACATACTTCCTTTGGTCATGACCTTACCTGTTCAGGTAACAAAAGCACAAGGCATGCAGCACGCTCTCTCTTTTTTACTTCCTCCGTCATTGAAGCAGCTTTTACCTTTTAGCTAGAGATGCTCTGTTTGCTTCCAGCCAACAGAGGACACTGGGATTATCCCCATATGAGATTCCACATGTATATACTTTGTAACTAAGTCTGCCTTCAGGGATCCAACTGTGAACTGATGATGTGAGTAAACTTCTTTTATTGACTTTAACTAAGATTGTGGCATGTTTATTCTTTTAAGAGGGATATAACGGATCTTACCAGGAACCAACAGTGAGAGGCTTACACAAGCCTGCAACAAACCTGAGACCCAGTGTGGTGTAGTGGTTAAGAGCAGTAGACTCGTAATCTGGTGAACCGGGTTCACGTCTCTGCTCCTCCACATGCAGATGCTGGGTGACCTTGGGCTAGTCACACTTCTCTGAAGTCTCTCAGCCCCACTCACCTCACGGAGTGTTTGTTGTGGGGGAGGAAGGGAAAGGAGAATGTTAGCCGCTTTGAGACTCCTTTGGGTAGTGATAAAGCAGGATATCAAATCCAAACTCTTCATCTTCTTCAACCAGCTACCTGCTGAGCATTTAAAAGGGGAATGTAAAACTCTGCTAAGTAAAGGAACTTGCTAGCACAAGTTAGGAAGGATATTAACAAACAATATATCCTCTCCTGCCTCCCTGAACATTCCCACAGGGCTGTCCCTGGAAAATAGGGACACTTGGAGGTTCTGACATTATACAGATGGGGTGGCTGCCCAGCCAGGCTTATGCATGGGCTTCTCATTAATGGTGTTGCAGGAGACACTGATGTGCAGCTGGTCATCCCAGCAATGCAAGCCACATCCAAACAGGAATCTGACATCCATAGCTGAAAGCAGTAATTTTGGATTAAGCTGGTGGTGGCAGGCAGCTAAGGGTGCATTCAGACACACGGAAAATATTGCATTAATTTTCTAATGTTCCTTTCACATGGCAGTTCCTGCTGTGTTGTGCAATACTTGCTCTGTGTTCGACGTACCACAGTGTTGCGCTAAATTTCATTCCTACCAGTGGGCGTGGTGTGGACATGTGTCATCAGACATTACCACTGCCCCACCTTCCTGATGCCCAATGAAAACAGCAGGAAAGAACTGCCTGGTGGTATGCCATCCCAAATTTTGTCACTTTACTCCCACAATTTTCCAGTTAAGGGAGCTGCAAGCATGCTTTTCCTTCCTGGAACCAAATAACATGGAAGAGAGCACTAAACATGCACTTATATTCCTTTAATTTCACAGAAGTTGTTTTTCACATCGTGTGAAAGCTCAGATATCATGTGGAAATTAACAATGGGGGAAATGGAATAAACTTCTGTGTGAATGCAGCCTTAAAAAACCCCAGAAGCAATGTAACTTTGGAGGCAGCCCAGCTGTCCGCTTTTTCTGCAGCCTTATCACATTAATCAACATGCACATTTAAAAATTAACAGGCCATTTATTTTGTCCCTTTGCTGATTTATCCACTGTTAAAAATATAAGCTGCAAATTCTTTGGAATAAGGAACCTGGATTTTTTTTAAAAAAATGTTAGTCTGTCAAGAACCATGTATATTGATGGCACTACACTGGTACCTCTGGTTACGAACTTAATACGTTCCGGAGGTCGGTTCTTAACCCGAAACCGTTCCTAACATGAGACGCGCGTTCACTAATGGGGCCTCCCACTGCCGCTGCACGATTTCCGTTCTCATCCTGGGGCAAAGTTTGCAACCAGGAGCATCCACTTCCGGGTTAGCGGAGCTCATTACCCGAAGCATTCGTAAGAAAGACGGTACATAACCCGAGGTTCCACTGTAGATGAATCCAAGCAAAAAAGAAAATTGAACGGAGAGCAAAACTCTTCAGCATGCTTTCTTTCAAAGAAAAGCCTATGTGTGGATAAACGTCACAAGGCGGCTGGAGTCTGGAGTTTCCTGTTGCCATTCTGTTCTTGCCTTAAGGGAGGGAATAAAGCTCTGGTCTAGCTTCCAGGCACCTCTACAATGCAGGTCAATGCAATTTTCACCCTTTGAGATAAATCCAGCTGGCCCATCGAGTATGTAATGGCCCCAGCGGTGGAACAAGCTGATTGGGCACCTAAAGGTAAAAGGTAAAGGTACCCCTGCCCGTACGGGCCAGTCTTGACAGACTCTACGGTTGTGCGCTCATCTCACTCTAGAGGCCGGGAGCCAGCGCTGTCCGCAGACATTTCCGGGTCACGTGGCCAGCGTGACGAAGCTGCTCCGGCGAACCGGCACCAGAGCAGAACACGGAAACCCCATTTACCTTCCCGCTATAAAGCGGTACCTATTTATCTACTTGCATTTAAGGATGCTTTCAAACTGCTAGGTGGGCAGGAGCTGGGACCGAACGACGGGAGCTCACCCCGCCGTGGGGATTCGAACCACCGACCATGCGATCGGCAAGTCCTAGGCGCTGAGGTTTTACTCACAGCGCCACCTGCGTCCCATAAGATTGGGCACCTAGGGCAGCGCATATGCCCTGCGCCCAGAGGCAGGGCCAGCCAGGGCCTCTGAGGAGTCTGCCTGCCTCCTCCCACTCAGCCACCCTACAGCTGAGGGGGAGGCGGCGGGCAGACCATTTGGGGCAGCGCGGAGCCTACAGATGCCCAAGGAGAGATGTGTGGCTCGCGGGCGCACTGCAGGCCACGTGGTGAGTGCTGCCTGTCATTTCGTCACCCCCCTCAGTGGTGACACCCGGGATGGTCCGCCCCCACCGCACGCCCCCTTCCTCCATCCCTGGATGGCCCACCAAGATCTCAACAAGCCTCCTGGTTTCCTTCTCCTGGTGAGATTGTCAAGTACATAGAATCATGGAATTGTAGTGTTGGGAGAACACAGGTAAGGGCTTTATGGCAAAGGTGGAGGAAAGATCTTGAGGCCTTGTCCTCCCAGGCTATTTTAACAGGTGGTCAGCGCTGCTCGCCTATCAATCAGGCGACCCAACTTGAAAGGAAATAATTGGGAGTGCACTCCAATTTCCCCCCAATTCTTTTCTTTCTTCCTTTGCAGTGGGCTGCAAAGGAGAGATCTCTGCCGAAAGCAGGAGTTGGCTGCACTACAGAGTTCGCAGCCGGCCGGCTGCCTGGCTGCTTGGCTGGCTGATAGGAACTGAAATCCTGCCACATCTGGAAGGCTACAGGTCCTCCTTTCTTGCCAGTGGTGGCTAATGCTCATTGCAGCTGGTAGAGTAGAAGGAAAGGCGCCCCAACATGAGGCAAAGCCAGAGCCAAAGACAGGTGGAACCAACTGATTCCAGACCCTCCAAGTGCCCTTATTTTCCAGGGCCAGTCCCAGATTTACAGAAGCCGTCCCGGTTTCTGATTTGATCTTGTAATGTCATTTTCATCGGAGAAATGTTTCAGTGTATGTGACCCCCGAGCCAAGGAGATAAGTAACTATCTATGCAACCTTTAGAAGACTTCTGAAGGGAGCCCTGTGTAGGGAAGGTTTTTTTTAATGTTTAATGTTTTATCACATATTTATATATGTTGGAAGCTGCCCGGAGTGGCTGGGGCAACCCAGTCAGGTGGCTGGTGTATTGTTATTGTTGTTTCTGTTGAACAGAGCCTCCCTATCTTCATCAGATTGTTGTTGGTGGTGGTGGTGAATAAAGGTAAAGATAAAGGGACCCCTGACATTAAGTCCAGTCGTGGACGACTCTGGGGTTGTGGCGCTCACCTCGCTTTACTGGCCAAGGGAGCCTGCGTACAGCTTCCGGGTCATGTGGCCAGCATGTCTAAGCTGCTTCTGGTGAACCAGAGCAGCGCACAGAAACGCCGTTTACCTTCCCGCTGGAGCGGTACCTATTTATCTACTTGCACTTTGACGTGCTTTTGAACTGCTAGGTTGGCAGGAGTAGGGACTGAGCAATGGGAGCTCACCCCATCACGGAGATTCGAACCGCCGACCTTCTGATCGGCAAGCCCTAGTCTCTGTGGTTTAGACCACAGCACCACCTGTGTCCCTGTTGTTGAATAGGGCATCCCTATTTTCGTCAGATAAGTGTTGGAGGATATGCTTATTCCAGGTTTGTCACCATCCTGCTTCCTGAAGGAGGGTATCACTAAGCTAAGGAGGAAGAGGAAGATGACAGGCAGGCCCACCCCCTGGACTGGGAGAAAATAGGAAGGTGGGAACTTGCTGATTGGGGCGACTGAAGTTGGTGGTGGGGTAGTGGCCTGATTCGGCCCAGCAGACCAGCCTCCACTTCTTACGGCGCTGGTTGGGCGATGGCGGTCGTGGCGCTCCTGCAGACCTGAGACTGACATGCAGAACGACATGCAGCCCTGATGTTCTCTCTGCTTTCCTCAGGTCATGGAGGGAAATGGCAGGAGATCAGCAGGAGTCCTGCCAAGGACTGCAGGGCTTGGCGAAAGGTTCGGAATCTTCTGAGGCAACTTTTTTCCCCCTGACCTCCTCTCCCCCTTGGCCAGACTCACATACACAGCTCTCGGGTCGGACGGTGGTATTGTTTCGGAGCTTGAAACGGGTCCAATATTTGGCCTTCACTTCCCCTCCGCAGCTCAGGAGACATTCTGTTCTCACACACTCTAATGGCTCTTCTCTAATGAGCACATGAAAACAACAAGGAAAACTAAAGCAATTTGGCTCGGTTTTGAGGAGGTGTGCCGGGGAGCAGGGGAATGAGCAGAGAGGAACAAATGCTGAAAAGCCAAGGCCTCTATTTTCCAATGCTGCTAGCCATGACAGGGGTTTTCTGAAAGCTCACCTTTTCAAAGGGCAAAGTCTGAAGTTTGGCTCTGCAGTGCAGTGATTTGTTTATAATTATATGTTGAGAGTAGAGTTCCTAGGAAGGCCAGATGCACAGATCCTGCTCAAACACCCCTAAGGATGGAGGCAAGGGGAACAGAGGGTGAGGTAGAGAAATGTCCCCACTCAGAATCATAGAACTGAAGGGCACCCCAGGGTCATCTAGTCCACCCCCTGCAATGCAGGTATCTCAGAAAGAGCAGCCCCGCTCTCAGTGGCGTAGCAAGCTCAGGTGGTACCCGGTGCGGACAATTTCTTGTCACCCAACCCCCACATTGAAATTATTATTATTTTCTGCCTGCAAAAAATGGTTTGACTTTATTTCATATTTTGGAGGGGAGCCAGAGTTGTTCAGTGTTATGTACTGAGTTGAATAGGATCCAAAAGGCAGCAGTCTGATTGGTCCTAGAACAATAGGGTCCAGAATGCAGCAGTCTGATTGGTCCTAGAACAAATGCAGCAGTATGATTGGTCTGCAGGAGCCACTCAATCCAGGTGGAAGTGAATCCGCAACCTGATTGGCCTACAGAAGAATCCCAGAATTAGCCAATCACATGCGGCCCAATGTGTAAATAATGTATATAAAGCAGATACTTTGGGGGAACTTTCATTCCTCGCTACTATGAGCTGAATAAAGAGCATGAAATCCACTCTTGACTCCGAGTATATTTCACTGGCGATGAAGGTGGGATCCCGCTGAGCTGACTGCCACACACACCTCCACCTGCCGCACCGCTGCCTCGCACCGTGCATCCAAGCTTCAGCTCCGAGTATATTTCATTCAGCTTTTTTTGAAGTGATCCCATGCCTTGCAACAAGGACTGTGCCTGCTGCTCACCAATTCCTGGACACCAGAACCACCTACCCACAATACCACATCTTGTCAGGATTCCGTCTCAGGTCATTGCAAAATATCACTGAATGTTCAGAAGAACATTGGTTCAGAGGAGGAATGAGTTCAGAGGAGGGACGTGATCAAACTCTTCAAATACCCAAAGCAGGTATGGGAGACACTGTTGAGCTTGAGATGTTGAGGGACTCCCAACTCCCATCAGCCTCAGCCAACAGAGCCAAGGGCCAAGGATTACGAGGGCTGCAGTCTGACCACACCTAGAGGGCCACAGGTGTCCTATCCCCGACTGCTATGTAATGAGTTGAATAGGATGCAAAATGCAGCAGTCTGGTTGGTACTAGAACAATAGGATTCAGAATGCAGCAGTCTGATTGGTCCTAGAACAATAGGACCCAGAATGCAGCAGTCTGGTTGGTCCACAGGAGCCACCCAATCCAGCACCAGGTGGAAGTGAATCCGCAACCTGATTAGTCTACAGGTGAATCCCAATCAGAATTAGCCAATCAGAAGATCCCTTTGAGGAAGGGTCACAGCTCAGTGGCAGAATATTTGCCTCTCCTGGTATGTCCCACAGAGGAACTTACGGTCTTCAAACAAAAACATCCTGAAGGTCCCAGGCCACAGAGAGGTTAGGCTGGCCTCAACTAGAGCCAGGGCTTTTTCGGCTGTGGCTCCAATCTGGTGGAACGCTCTGTCACAAGAGACTAGGGCCCTGCGGGACTTGACATCTTTCTGCAGGGACTGCAAGACAGAGCTGTTCCACCAGGCCTTTAGTCAGGGCACAGCCTGACTCCCTCCTTTGGCAATCTTCACAGAACTTTAGCCTAATGGTTGCCATCAATTTGATTTGAATTAATTTTATAATGAAATGATTTTAGAATGTTGTCCTATTTTATTGTTGTTAGCCGCCCTGAGCCCGGCTTCGGCTGAGGAGGGTGGGATGGAAATAAAAATTATTATTATTATTATTATTATTATTATTATTATTATTATTATTCAGTGGTGCCCCGCAAGACGAACGCCTAGATGAAAGGGTTTTCCGTTTTGGAGGCGCTTCGCAAGACGAAAATGTCTTGCGAGTTCCTGCGGGGGTTTTTTCCTCCCCCCCCCTTTTTTCTAGGCTGCTAAGCCGCTTATCAGCTGATCCGATAAGCCGCTAAGCCGCTAAGCCGCTAATAGCGCTAATCCGCTAAGTCGTCAATGGGCTTTGTTATCTAGTGAAGTTTCACCCGGGCCAGCAGGGGGATACTGTATATAGTTTTCACTCAGGTCTGTAGATAGTTTTCACTCAGGTCCACGTCAGTTATTTTAGGCGGGAACTCTGGGCTGTTGTTGCTACAATGTTGACAGCCGGCTGCCTATAAAAGCAGGCCGGCTGAGCTGTTTGCAGTCAGTTCTATTCCAGCTTACAAAATAAAGAGCTACTTGGAGAAATCGCTGTGTCGTCTGCTATGTCAACCCACAACTTAACAGGCTTGCTTCGCAAGACGAAAAACCCGCTAGAACTGATTATTTTCGCGGAACGGATTATTTTCGTCTTGCGAGGCACCACTGTATTATTATTATTATTATTATTATTATTATTATTATTATTTTATTATTATTATTATTATTATTATTATTATTATTATTTCAAGCAGAAGGCTCGCGGTTCAATTCACAGTATCTACCAGCTTCCTATCTTTTTTAAGATGAGTATGTCACAATTAAGAGGAGGGAGAAGCAAAGAAAATGCTGTTCCCTTCACTGAAACACAGCCCTTTGGTGACTAACTGCTTTGGCCTGTTAAGGAAAGAGGATTCTTTCTGTTTCCTGATAGCAACTATGGTTACGGGGGAAATGTGAAGGGAAATCCGCCAAGCCTCTGAAGGGGAAATTGACCGAAGGAATTGATCTTTCCCACCCATCCCCAACCCTAGGGCAACTGCGAAGAGCACGTGCAAAAAAACAAATCCCACCCAGAACCAGATTCCTATGTGGAAAGCTGACAGAACCTGCAGAACAGCTTTCCATACAGCCGTCATATGCATGCCATTGCAGCTCTCCCACCAAGCAGAGGCGAGTGCCAAGTCTGTTAGAAGATTTACAGTGAGGTCTTCAAACTTTGCTTCCACAAATTAGGCACCTAACTGCTGGGGCTGCAACAGTTTTGCAGATTATTCAGCGAGATGAGTCAATTAAAAAAAAAACCACAGCTTTCAACTGATTTAAGCAGGTGGGCCCACAATGAATCTGGCAGCAGGGTTTTTTGAATTGTTAATTATTTTAATAACATACAAAAATGCAGCTGGCAGGTGCCGTCTTAAAAAGAAAAACAAGAAAAGGTTTCCTTCTTCTCCCACTATGCAGGAAAGGTGATGTAGCCCTTGGGAGCACAAAAACAAACAAAAAAAGTACATTATCCTGTGGGCCTGGGAAGCTAATGTCCTCTACTGAACTTTGGCTGGATAATGATCCTCCAAAGCTGTCTGGAAAAGAAGAAGAAAAGTTGCATTTATTGGTACTCATCTTGATAGCATTGATAGAAAGATGATAGAGATAGATAGATGAGATGATGATAGATAGATAGATAGATAGATAGATAGATAGATAGATAGATGATAGATAAATAGATACCTCTGGCTGCGAACAGGATCCATTCTGGAGGCCCGTTCGCAACATGAAAAGCCCGCAACCTGAAGCGCCATATCTGCTCAGGTGCGCAGCATGATTTGGTGCTTGTGCGCATGCATGAAGCGCGATTTAGCATTACTGCGCATGCGTGAGCAGCGAAACCCGGAAGTAACCTTTTCCAGTACTTCCAGGTCGCCGCGGGACGCAACTTGAAAAAACGTAACATGAAGCAAACGTAACATGATGTATGACTGTAGATAGATAGATAGATAGATAGATAGATAGATAGAAGATAGATTGATAGATGATAGATAGATAGATAGATAGATAGATAGATAGATAGATATAGATATAGATATAGATATAGATATAGATATAGATATAGATATAGATATAGATATAGATATAGATATAGATATAGATATAGATATAGATATAGATATAGATATACTGTGGGGGGGTTTTAAAAAGAAAAATATGTGTCAGTACGCACCAGACCCCCCGCCACCGCTTGCCCACCCCCCAACTCGCTCATCCCCTCTTCATCTTTGCCACTTTCCAATGGTGCCAACTGGAATAAAATATTGTGGGGGCCCAGGTAAGCCCCGCCTTGCATAATCGATCACATGATGCATAGCACACACACCATTTGAATAGCAATGTCCATCAACTTTGTGGGGGCCCAACCTCCTCAAATATTTTATCGGGGGGTGAGGCAAAGCCCCCACAGCCCCTAGGATTTGGCTCCTATGTCGCTGCGCCATCCTTCATCGCTGCTGCTTCTTGTGGCTGCAAGCCCAGCTTCCCGGAGGTGCTTTGACGCGACCCTTAAGATCACCAGAGTGGCTTCTGGGGACCGTAAGAGTTGTGCCAGAGCATAGGCGTTTTGGTGCGACCCTTACGATCACCAAAGCTCCTTTACAATCATCACTGGCAAGACCAGTGTTCAAGGACGATGGGCACTGCAGTCCGAAAACAGCTGGGGAGCCAAGTTTGGGAAAACTCTGCCCTAATGGCTGGAAAAAAGGGGCACAGGAAGATAGCATTCATATGTTTCCCACATCATGTCTCGTTTGGGCCTTAGACTCGCCTCTGAAATTACCCACCCAGGAAGGGTGAGAGGAGGCAGGGCAATCTTAAGTATATCCGGCGCCGTGGTGCAAAGATCCCTCCGGCGCTGCCCCCCCCCCCCCCGTTTCCAAGAGTTGCCAACCTTTTTACTTATTTTCCCTCTATTTTTTTAAATGATATTTTATTGAATTTTAACAATAGAAAGTTATAAAACAAGCAGTAAAGAAAGCACAAGAGAAAATACAAAAACACAAAAATACAAGATACAAAAAATACAGACACTTAACATAAGAACAAAAGAAAAAAACAAAAAAACAGAAAAACAGAAATCCCTCTCTTTTTTTTATCTTCTCCTCTTTAGTTAACTTATTTTCCTGACTTCCTCACGCCTCCCTTTTTTGTATTCCACTTAAAATTTAATTCAGCAAATTCATTAACTTCAAGCTTTCAATTACCATCAGTCCATTCTTACATAGTCTTTTACCTTGTTACTAGAACCCCTTCATTTCATTTCAATGTCATCAACATTCAAAAATTTTACAATGTTTCTGTAAATAGATTTTAAATTTCTAATAGATTTTAAATCTATTAGAGTTGCCAACCTTTTTACAACGCTGCTGGCAACTTTGCGGGGCTGGAGGAGGCAGGCAGCGGCTGGAGGGTGGCTCCTCCAGCAGGGAAGAGACAGAGGCTCTGGGTGCAACACTACCTCAGCGAGGCGGGTGAGGGTGGCGAGCTGATGTCAGGAGGCGCCACGCCTAGCTTCCGCCTCTTCCCTGGCGCCCTCCAGAATTTGGTCCCTTGGCGCCCTGCACCACTTGCCTCTATGGACAAGATGCCCCCGAAGGAGGGGCAGTCAGGAGAATGGAGGGCAGGACGCTGTAGCCATCAGCTGCCAGAACAGGACAGAGATTTGCATAACATTTGCGTATGCCAATAGGTGCCATGTGAGAAGACCAGAGGGGTCTTCCTTCCACCTGAAACTAGCCACAGGGAGAGAGGCACAAGCCTGCCTGGCTTCACATGCCTGGATCTATTTTTTTGTGGACGAGTGGAGTTGCTTTCTCGCTACCAGCAAGGGGGAAAAACCTGTTTCTGTCCTACTGCCCAGCAACAACCAGAGAGAATGTGAATGCATAGAAAAGTTAGTCATGTACAGTTGTTAAGGGCAGTCATCCCAGCAGATCTGGAGAAAAGACCACTCGTTCTACAGCGGTGCCTCGCAAGACGAAATTAATCCGTTCCGCGAGTCTCTTCGTCTTGCGGTTTTTTTGTCTTTCGAAGCACGGCTATTAGCGGCTTAGCGGCTATTAACGGCTTAGCGGCTTTAAGAAAAAGGAAACAAACTATCAAGAACTCGCAAGACGTTTCGTCTTGCGAAGCAAGCCCATAGGGAAATTCGTCTTGTGGAACGACTCAAAAAACGGAAAACTCTTTCGTCTAGCGAGTTTTTCGTCTTGCGAGGCATTCGTCTTGCGGGGCACCACTGTACTGCCAGCAATGCCGGATTTATGTATAAGCTAAACAAGCTAAAGATTAGGGCCCCACTCTCTTGGGGGCCCCCCAAAAAATTAAACGGGGGAAACTGGATGTACATTTCCAAAATATAAAATAAAAAAACAAATAAAATAAAACCTACATACAGCAACAGTGTATTGTGTTGTGCAGGCTCCTATGATGTAAGTAATGGGCCCCGTCTGCTAGCCTGCTCCCTAAAAGATCACTTTGTTGTTGTTTAGTCATTCATTTCTATATACCTGAAGGTCCCCATCGTTCTGCCCAGGCACTGAGGTTCAGCGCCGAGGGCCTTCTGGCAGTTCCCTCACTGCGAGAAGCAAAGCTACAGGGAATCAGGCAGACTGCCTTTTCGGTAGTGGCACCCTCCCATCAGATGTCAAAGAGATAAACCTGACATTCAGAAGACATCTGAAGGCAGCTCTGTTCAGGGAAATTTTTAATGTGTGACATTTTAATGTATTTTTAATCTTTGTTGGAAGCCGCCCAGAGTGGCTGAGGAAGCCCAGACAGATGGGTGGGGTACAAATAATAAATTACTATTATTATTACTATTATTATTATTATTATTATTATTATTATACTGTATAGGGTGCCTACATTCTGCATGGACTGGTTGCATGGCAAAATGGGCAAATGGCTTTAGATACCTATTAGGTCCATAAATTACCATATAGCATATATTTCAACACAAAAAACAGCGACAATTTGTTGTTGACAAAGGACAGCTGGACATAGAAAGGGCCCCATTACCTTCAGTAGCTTAGGGCCTCATCAAACCTAAATCCAGCCCTGACCACTCACTAAGGAGGACAATAATACAATTCAAAACCGTGACAATGAGTTGCACATTTACTCAAAATCTAAGTGAAACTACAGTGGTACCTCATGTTAAGTACTTAATTCGTTCCGGAGGTCCATTCTTAACCTGAAACTGTTCTTAACCTGAAGCACCACTTTAGCTAATGGGGCCTCCCGCTGCTGCCGCACACCCAGAGCACAATTTCTTCTTCTCATCCTGAAGCAAAGTTCGTAATCTGAGGTACTATTTCTAGGTTAGCGGAGTCTTTAACCTGAAGCGTATGTAACCCGAGGTACCACTGTACTGGATTTCCAAAAAAAAACCTGCTGAACTTGATCTGGTCAGAGCCTCTTTTCATAGTCTGATAGTCATTTACACCTCCAGTGCCCTCCTGTCGTCCCCTTGGCTCTTAGTACCACCATATCTTGTAAACCAGCCTGAGACCTGCAGGTATAGGGCAGTATATCAATTTAATAAACAAATAAAATAATAATAATTTACGGCTTGCTGTGCGCTGAAAGAAAACTGTATGAAAATGATGTGCCAGTGGTATTTGACTCTTAGGAAACTAGCAAAATTGTTTAAGACAAGTCCAAACACCTGCTGGAAATGTAAAAAGAAAGAAGGCACTTTTCACCATATGTGGTGGTCCTGTAAGGCAATAAAAGCATTCTTTACCAGAATTATTGGAATGGAGAACCAAATTTATTGAATTCACGGAGATGGCAGATTAGAAACTACTCTAATCAAAGAATTAATAAAGAGTGGGAATGCGTTAAGGAATACATGAAAAAAGTCGGTGCTGGAGTTTAAAAACTAATATGCAAAAGTTTAAAAGGCACAAGGAGATAGGATAATAATATATCAAGGATGGAATAATAAATAAAGTGAATAACGCAACAGTAACAAAAATAATAGTAGGTAAAGAAGATTGCACACGGGCGGAGGACTGTGGAGGAGGGGGGTGAAGGGATTAGTTGAAATTGTTAAAGATTGGTATAGTATTTAAGAGATTTAAATTTTTATAAAGATTCTATAAGAAAAGCAGAAAGTAGCAAGAAATATCAAGTAAAGGTATCGGAGAGATCAGTGTAAATGAAAACATGAGACTTATGGTTTGGTTACATATGATTTTATTTTGGAGTTGTCTGCTTATTTTGGAGTTGTTTGTTGTAAAGAATGTATATTATGTGAATAAAAAGAAAGAAAGAAAAAAGAAGCAACATTCTAAATATTTGCAGTCAGTTTCTATTTGTAGCTAACAATGTTGTACAAATATTAAAGAAAAGGATCGGTTCTTAGCTGTGATCCCAGAGCCTTCAAGCTAGCCAGCGGTAGAATGGCACAAAAACAATACTTTGCAGATTCCTTCACTCAGTTAGTTTTTCAGGGTATAAAAAACTTCCTTCACTCCGTTTTTCAAGGTATGAAAAATGCCAAATTGTCAATATTTGTGACATGAAGGCACACTTTCCCATGCCTTTGGTCTATTGAAAATGTCAGCTTGTCAACATTTCCATCCACCTTAGGCAAAGATTCTGACCAATGTAGACAAAATAAGCAGATTTTCTGTTGCTAAGAAAATAAAAAATTACTGAAACACAAAATAAAATAAAATAAAAGCATTCTGTGAAATGATATAAAATGAATTGAAAAAAAATGTTTATAATAACTTTTGTAAAATAAAAAAAAAGCCAGAAGCATTTTTATTAGGAATTGTAGGTACCGACATAACAAAGGAACAGAAAAGGATGTTATTAGCCCAAAGATGGAAAGAAGACAAAGTCCCAACCAGAGAGGAATGGCAAATTAAGCTATCGGAGTATGTCAAAATGGCAAAACTGACCGGAAAGCTCAGGAACCAAAAGGACAAAAACTTTTAAGAATGAACGGGAAAAAATTATATAGATAAATTTATAAATAGATAAAATAGATAAAAACATCAGCAGAATTTTAACAACATTTTTAATGTAACAAATACTGTGGACAAATATGGAGAGATACAGTATATGGATTGTGAAACAATATGTATCCGAAGATGTTGACAGTTGGACCAATGGAGAGGGGAAGTCAAGAGATTCAGAGAAATCTCAAGATATGTTTATATATTTGGTATTGTTATAACTTTTTGTATGTAAAATCAAACAAAAAATATTTTAAAAAATAATAAACAAATATAAATAAATAAATAATCCCACCTTCTCCCACATACCCTCCAAGCGCTCTGGGTGGCTTCCAACACGTATAAGTTACAGGGATCCAGGCAGAGGGCCTTCTCGGTGGTGGCACCCACTCTGTGGGACACCCTCCCACCAGATGTCAAAGAAATAGACAACTACCAGACTTTTAGAAGACATCTGAAGGCAGCCCTGTTTAGGGAAGCCTTTAAGGTTTAATAGAGTATTGTATTTTAATATTTTGTTGGAAGATGCCCAGAGTGGCTGGGGAAACCCCAGACGGACAGGGTATAAATAATAAATTATTATTTATAAAATCATAATAAAACTTTAAACATTAAAAAAACTTCCCTATACAGGGCTGCCTTCAGATGTTTTCTAAAGGTTGCATAGTTACTTATCTCCTTGGCTCGGGGGTCGCATAACTCCATATCCTCCAACATTTCTCCAATGAAAATACGGATGTCCAAACAAAAGTGGGACATTCCGGGATCAAATCGGAAACTGGAAAAGCTTCTGTAATCCAGGACTGTCTCTAGAAAATAGAGGATTTGCTCCCAAGAGATAGTGCTAACTGCTTTGGGAACCACTGGTCTACACACTAACTGATAATGATTGGATGGAATTGTAGGGGAGGGAGGAAGAGAGGGTGGGAGGGAAGGGGACCTTGATAAATCTGCAAGCTCTTGATTCCCCCATATTCCTGGATAGCTCAGTTGGTTGGAGCGTGGTGCTGATAATGCTAAGGTTACAGGTTCAATCCCTGTATGGAACAGCTCTATCACAAGGAGCTGGAGTAGAGTAGATGGACCTCAGGGTCCCTTCCAACTCTGCGATTCTATCATTTTGGTCAGATCTGGTCCCCTCTCGTCTAAAAACAGCAGCTAAATATGTCATAAAAGGTGTTGTCTCTGGTCCATCTGAGTGCCGTCTTTGAATCCTCATTTAACCCATCACTGTTCTCACTGCCAACAAGCACATGCATTTATGTCTTTGTTTTTATATATTTTTCCTTTTATTTATTTAAACTTTTCAAGTTTATACATTTCACTAATTTTATACAGTACATTTCACTGATTTTACAATCATTTTGACATTTCAAAACTCAACTTCTTTCCCCCTCTTTCTGCGTTTCCTAACATTTGTTTTTAATATCTTCTACATATCCAAAGTAACTTAATTTGCTCATTTATTCATCTTCTTTGAATATATATACTCTTATATAACTGCAGGTTATTACAATAATCCTGCCAATGTTTTTATCTGTTTATAATTTATCAATAAACCATTTCCTCTTTTTTTGTAAAAAACTAAACAAAAAACTTGTTACCTTGATTTCTTATACTTCTGGTTAGTTTCGCCATTTCTGCATATTCCATAAGTTTTTGTATCCATTCTTCCTTTGCTGTGACTTCTGCTTCTTTCCATTTTGGGGCAAGTAACATTCTTGCCGCTGTATAAGTTTCTATACATTTTAGGTAGTTCTGTCCCTATAAATCCCCAGAGAAAATCTTCTGGTTTTTTAAACATCCTGTTCATGTCTTTAAAGCAGGGGATGGGGAACATTTTTATTAGACCAAAGGGCCACAATTTCCTTCTGGGCAGCCTTCCAAAGGCTATATGCCCTGGCAAATCCTGGCTTGCCCACACACTAGTTGGTACCTCTGCCCTCCATTGAGGCAAATAAGAGGCATAGCCAGAGGCTGAGGACAGATTTCAGCCAAGCAAAAGCACTGAATGCATGGCAGGGACAGTGAGGTGTGTGTGCACGAGTGCGTATGTGTGTACTAGGAGAAACTGGCTATGCAAGAAATGCACTTTGCATAAACTTAGAGGCACTGTCTTATTGCACTTGAAAACACTCAAAAGAGGCTCCAGGATTAAGCCCAGAGGCACAATCCAGTCAGGGCTGGATTTAGGTTTCATGAAGCCCTAAGCTACTGAAGATAATGGGGCCCATTATATGTCCAGCTGTCCTTTGTCAACAACAAATTGTCACTGTTTCTTGTGTTGAATATATGCTGTATGCTAATTTATGGACCTAATAGGTATCTGAAGCCGTTTGCCCATGTTGCCATGCAACCAGTCCATGCAGAATGTAGGCACCCTATATATAGAAATGTGCAAACCAGTCATTTGTTTTTTACCTTATATTTTGGAAATGTACATCCAGGTGTGGTTTTTTACTTTAATTTGGGGGGGGGAGAGAGTGGGGCCCTAAGCTTTAGCTTGTTTAGCTTATAGGTAAATCTGGCACTGTAGGTGGTGCAAACCCCTACTCTGAATAATGATTTTTTTATAGAGCAGGGTAAGGGGCACTCGGGACGCAGGTGGCGCTGTGGTCTAAACCACAGAGCCTAGGACTTGCTAATCAGAAGGTCGGCGGTTCGAATCCCCGCGATGGGATGAGCTCCCATTGCTCGGTCCCTGCACCTGCCAACCTAGCAGTTTGAAAGCACGTCAAAGTGCAAGTAGATAAATAGGTACCGCTCCAGCGGGAAGGTAAACGCCGTTTTCGTGCGCTGCTCTGGTTCGCCAGAAGCGGCTTAGTCATGCTGGCCACATGACCCAGAAGCTGTACGCCGGCTCCCTCGGCCAATAAAGCGAGATGAGCACTGCAGCCCCAAAGTCAGTCATGGCTGGACCTTTACCTTTATCTTTAAGGGGCACTCAGAATGGGTACGTACGAACAACCCAGAAAAGTTTGAGAACTGCTGCTCCAGAGTTATAAAAGCCTAAAAGCCAGCTCCAATGGAAGGCCTAGCAGGTTTGGCACACTGTTCTCATCATGCCCAGGTGCCTCTGTGAAGCCCACCAGCAAGCCGGGGGCCCACCATGGGCACCTCCCCACTTGTAGGGGGTGGGGAAGAAGTTCTTTTGCATCAGAGGCATGAACGCAAAGGACAGAGGTGCTAACTTAGGAGAACAGAATAAAACCCTTTGCAGAATATAAATAAGATGTTCTCAACTGCTTCTCTCTCCCCCTTCCCTTTCCTTGCTTTCAGGACAAACGCAAACAATTCTTTCCATTAAAGTCATTTTCTTTTAGGGTGGGGAGAAAAGGAAAAAGGAAAAAAGAAAAAGAAACCCAACACAGGAAAGGAACATTGGGAGGGCGGGAGGGGGAGAGTCCCTGGCGCTGCATCCGCAGCCCGTTTGAAAAGTTTACAGGCTTTGCACCAATGGCCGTCCAGGGCCTGTTTTGTTTTTTCCCCCCGCCTTTGCCAATGAAGTCATGGGGAAAATATGGCATTCCTCTCATAAAGTAAGAGGGCGAGGACGGGCTGGGAGAAGGGGGGCGAGAGAGAGAGGCAGAGGAGCGGAGTTAAAGCTACAGGAGGCCTGATCCGTGCAAGAACCGGGCTTCCTCCTGCGTCGGGGAGGAGCGAAAGTTTTGCGTCCCACCGACGGCGGGGAGGTTTGGGGAAGGCGCTCGCTCCCGGGGCGGACCTTGCTCTTGCAGTCGCCCCACCAGCAGCAGCACCCAAGCAGAAGGGCAACCACCACCACACCCCCCCCCCCCCCCAGCCAGCCAAGCACCCAGAAGTGGCTGATAGCGGCCGTCCGGGCAGCCTCCCGCGATGGACGCGGTACAAGCGGAGAAGAGCAGCGCCTACATTTCGCCGTCCAGCCCCGACGGGCCTCTGGATCGCGGCAGCCCCAGCCCGGTGCCGTCGTCGGGCAGCCGTAGCCCCAGTTTGCAGCCGGGGCCCACGGGGGCTCCGGGAGCTCCGGGCGAGGCGGTCCGCGACAGCTCTCAAGTGAACGCCATCACGGTGCTGACTCTTTTGGACAAGCTGGTCAACATGTTGGACTCGGTGCAGGAGAAGCAGCAGAAGATGGAGCAGCGTCAGGTGGACCTGGAGGGCTCCGTCAAGGGCATCCAGAGTGACCTGAGCAAGCTGTGCAAGCAGCACACGTCCACCAGCAACACGGTGGCCAAGCTGCTGGAGAAGTCGCGCAAGGTCAGCGCCAACACGCGCGAGGTGCGAGAGCGCATGGACCGCCAGTGCGCGCAGGTGAAGCGGCTGGAGCACAACCACGCGCAACTGCTGCGCAGGAACCACTTCAAAGTGCTCATCTTCCAGGTAGGTCGGGGGTGGGGGATCTGGAGAGAAAGGGCCGGGGGTCTGGGGACAGGGGTGCCAACTCGAATAAAATATTGGCAGCACCCCCTAGGTAGTCAAACTGTTCCGGGGGGGGGCGGGGTTCGGGGGCTTGCAAATAATCTCCCAAAACTAAGAAAGCTTGATTGCACTTTTCCTTCGGGATCAAATCAATATTATTTTGATCTGTTGTCGCGGGGCCCCTAAAAGTCCCCATAAACTGGTTCCTACTGGTTCCTATCTGGTAATCTGGCACTGGGGGAGGGGGGGCGGGTAAGCCCCACCCCACATAATTGATTTCAAGACGTGGCACATGGACACCATTTGAATGGCACTGCCCATCAATTGGGGGGGGGTTTCAACACCCACAAATACTTTATGGTGGGGACGAAGGGACCTCGGCCCTCAGAGTTGGCTTCTGTGGGTGGGAGTGAGATGAGGGGAGATTGGGGCCGCAGGGACAGGCTCGCCCCGGAGAAATGTTCCGCCAGCTGCTGTTCAGCAATTGCCAGAGACCACTGAGGCAGGGTAGTGCAATGGTTAGAGTGCCTTTCTACCCCGGGCAAAACCCAGGTTCCAATTTCACTGGATCATCAAGTGTGCTGGGAAGCCTAGGCCAACCACTATCCCTTAACTTAGCTGTTTTTTGGACTACAATTCTCATTATCCCTAGTGGTTGGGGGTGATGGGAATTGTAGTTAAAAAAACTACTAGAGTCCCAAGTTTGGGAAAGACTTCCTTAACCTGTTTCCTAAAATTCATATGCCTCTTGGCTGTAGAAAACCTCATAGCGGTTTACAAAAACCTAACCTAACCTGCGACGCCCTGATTTCTGTGAAGGAAATGTGGAATATTAACTAGTCATTCAAGCAGTCCTTTTCCTGTCATACAGACTGTATTCATTTATCATTGTGCTTTTCCTACTCTCTCGTCCACTCACCGTTGCTCGCACACACCAAGATCTGGCAAAAAGAAAATATTTGCCCGTGGTCAAGTCTTGCTAGGAAACCCAATGCAGCAGGAATCCCACCAGATGTGTGCTGCGGTTACCATCAGCACATGCTCAGAGGCACAGTCCTGATGGTTGCCTCACAGGTTCCAGGTTTGAGTCTAGACAAGAAAACAGGATCCTGAGGCCATGGTAAGCCAAGGCTGAAACTCAGCCTTGCCAGTTTTCAGTGCTTAAAGATCATGCCTGCTGCATGCCATACTCACAAAACTGAAATTGGTATGAATCATCAGATCTGTGTTCCCAAATTCCACTGAGCAAACACAGGTCTTATTTATGTAGTCTGGAAAAAATGATCCGTTAGCTGCTGGCCCTGTGATTGGTGCTGCCGATGGAACACGCCTCCCACTGAATCCTACCTAGTTCCTTTGCAGCAAATGATCCTCAGCTCCGATATGCAGCTAAGCCAGCAAAACAGTCCTAGAGTCTGGTCCTGTGCATGTTTACACAAAACTAAATCCCACTGGGTCTTACTCCCAAGTGAATTATACACAGGACTGCAGCCGCAAATGCATCTTTGCTTGAGTTCAGTGATAAATGTGTTTTAAAAGTAGATGAACCTCTCTTTCAAAAACTGGCATGGCATCTGCTATATGGTTAGTTTTAAAAACAACCAGCAACAACCACCACTTCCCCAGTTTCTATGCTTTTTCTGTCTGAGTAGTTCTGCCAGTGGTCAGCAGATATCGAAGTATCGGACTTCTCCACCCTCCAGAGAAATAAGATCAGGAGTTTGCATCGAACTTACAAACAGTTATCCATGCTGTTGTTACTTGGAAAGCGGAAGTGAAGAACCTGTGGCTCACGGATGTTCCCGCCCCCCGCTTTGCCATTGGCCATGCTGGTCAGGATTGATGGATGTTGTAGCCCAACAACATTCAGAGAGCCACAGGTTCCCCACCCCTTCCTGCAAAGCAGTCGCCGTTGAAAAATTCATAGTCCTTGCATGGGTTCAAGCCTCACCTTCACCTGTTTTGCAGCAAGGCTTTCTTTGTGACAGTGCTCACCTGTACAGAGAATCACACCCTCTTCTTTTTGCTGCCCACGGGGGTCATTTTGTTCTGGTACTCCCAGCACTTTTATCAAGATAGGAGTACAGGGCACCTTATTTATTTATTTTTAATATTAAAGAGAGAGAGAACACGGTATGCATGTGTATACTTACCTGCTTAAAAAACAGTCACACCTAGTTCCTGGCTGTTAAAAGGTAAAGGGACCCCTGACCATTAAGTCCAGACTCTGGGGTTGCAGCGCTCATCTTGCTTTATTGGCTGAGGGAGCCGGCGTACAGCTTCCAGGTCATGTGGCCAGCATGACTAAGCCGCTTCTGGCGAACCAGAGCAGCGCACGGAAATGCCATTTACCTTCCTGCCGGAGCGGTACCTATTTATTTACTTGCACTTTGACGTGCTTTCGAACTGCAAGGTTGGCAGGAGCAGGGACCGAGCAATGGGAGCTCACCCCGTCGCGGGGATTCGAACCGCTGACCTTCTGATCGGCAAGTCCTGGGCTCTGTGGTTTAACCCACAGCACCACCTACATCCCCACATCCTGGCTGTTAAAAAGTAGTTAATGGACTTTGCCACCCTGAGCAAATTCTTCTGGCTTCTCCACCCCACCCCTTCCCTCCCAACGGCTTTATGCATTGAGCCGGCCTAAGCTTTTCCCGTCGCTCTGCAGCCGTCGGTGCCTGTTGATAAAGCCTCATTCTTCATTGTGTACAAAACTTGAGCTCTGGTTTCCTGGGCATCTGCCTCCAATTTGATGTTGCTAAATATATTATGCTGCAATATAGACAATCCAGTAAGTAAGTTTTTATCAAGTGCTCTCCTCCCAAGATCTGTCTTCCTCCCTGTGCTAAAGCATCTTCGTCTTCAACAGCACTTAGGTACTTTTTGTTGTTGTTGTAGAACACGAATGGGACATCTCAGGCCTCTGGTCCAAATGTGGAAGCCCTCTTAAGCTTCTCTGTCTGTCTCCCAGGCTCCAAAACCCCCTGGAATGTTTTTGCCTGGGTGGAACGTCCTTGAACTGTGATAATCACAGAATCATAGAATTAAAGGGAGCGCTGAGGGTCATCTAGTGCAACTCCATGCAATGCAGGAATCTCAACACATATTCTCCCATCCAGCTGGAAACCAGGCCAGACCCTGCTTAGCTTTGCAAATGTGCTAGCTAGTTTTATTGCTACACCACTAGCATGATGCCTCTCGCTTGCCTGGACAGGGGATAGAGAGATCCAGTGGGCAGGTGTAGAAACTTATCTACACTACAAAAGTGAAATTTCCTTTCATTGCTCTGCCCACTTTCCCCTCTGGCCACGCCCAGTTCTGGCATATGCTGCCCACCCTCCAATGCCACTCTCAGGCTGAAAAATGTCTCCCACCCCCGCTGTAGCCTGCTCCTGTGGAGCTAGCTTGGACAGAGGAACGTTTTGCCTGGTGCCTAAAAGGGTATAATGAAGGCACCAGGAGAACCTCCCTGGGGAGAGCGTTCCACAGATAGGGAGCCACTGCAGAGAAGGCCCCGTTCTCACGTTGCCACCCTCCGTACCTCTGTACCTCTCAGGGAGGAGACACACGAAGGAGGGCCTCAGAAGATGATCTCAGGGTCTATATGCTGCCTGACCTCCAGGAACGCAAGGTAGCATGTGTGTGTGCGCATGCATATTTTCCATTCTGTTTACCCTCACAACAACAACCCTGTAAAGTAGGCTAGGCAAAGATGTAAGGGTGCTTCAGCAGCTTGTGAGTGTGCAGCTTGTGCACGCAAACAGTAGAGCTGTGCACTTGTGCAATTATTCACACGTAGCGTTCAAAGGGTGCACACCGTGCTTGAGAGAAGTAATGCAACGGGTGCGCACTCTTGTACAGACAGCTTGTCCTTGTGTTCAGTGTGACATGTGAACCAGGTTGCTCAGTGAGATTCAGATGTTGCTGAACTACAACTCCCATCATCCAAGGCCAGTGTCCGTGCTGTTTTAGGGCTGGTGGGAGTTGTAGTTCATAGAATCATAGAATCATAGAGTTGGAAGAGACCACAAGGGCCATCGAGTCCAACCCACTGCCAAGCAGGAAACACCATCAGAGCACTCCTGACATATGGTTGTCAAGCCTCTGCTTAAAGACCTCCAAAGAAGGAGACTCCACCACACTCCTTGGCAGCAAATTCCACTGTCAAACAGCTCTTACTGTCAGGAAGTTCTTCCTAATGTTTAGGTGGAATCTTCTTTCTTGTAGTTTGGATCCATTGCTCCATGTCCGCTTCTCTGGAGCAGCAGAAAACAACCTTTCTCCCTCCTCTATGTGACATCCTTTTATATATTTGAACATGGCTATCATATCACCCCTTAACCTCCTCTTCTCCAGGCTAAACATGCCTAGCTCCCTTAGCCATTCCTCATAAGGCATCGTTTCCAGGCCTTTGACCATTTTGGTTGCCCTCCTCTGGACGTTCCAGTTTGTCAGTGTCCTTCTTGAACTGTGGTGCCCAGAACTGGACACAGTACTCCAGGTGAGGTCTGACCAGAGCAGAATACAGTGGCACTATTACTTCCCTTGATCTAGATGCTATACTCCTATTGATGCAGCCCAGAATTGCATTGGCTTTTTTAGCTGCCACGTCACACTGTTGGCTCATGTCAAGTTTGTGGTCAACCAAGACTCCTAGATCCTTTTCACATATACTGCTCTCAAGCCAGGTGTCACCCATCTTGTATTTGTGCCTCTCATTTTTTTTTGCCCAAGTGCAATACTTTACATTTCTCCCTGTTAAAATTCATCTTGTTTGTTTTGGCCCAGTTCTCTAATCTGTCAAGGTCGTTTTGAAGTGTGATCCTGTCCTCTGGGGTGTTAGCCACCCCTCCCAGTTTGGTGTCATCTGCAAATTTGATCAGGATGCCCTTGAGTCCATCATCCAAGACGTTGATAAAGACCGGGCCCAAGACAGAACCCTGTGGCACCCCAGTAGTCACTCTTCTCCAGGATGAAGAGGAACCATTGATGAGCACCCTTTGGGTTCGGTCAGTCAGTTCAACAACATCTGGAGGGCCAAAGCTTCTTCATGCCCTAATTGCTACATTAAAGGTAAAGGACCCCTGACAGTTAAGTCCAGTCGTGAACGACTCTGGGGTTGCAGTGCTCATCTCGCTTTACTGGCCAAGGGAACTGGCATTTGCCCGCAGATAGTTTTCCAGGTGATGTGGCCATGACTAAGCCGCTTCTGGCAAAACCAGAGCAGTGCACGGAAACACCGTTTACCGTTTACCTTCCCACCGGAGCAGTACCTATTTATCTACTTGCACTTTGACGTGCTTTCAAACTGCTAGGTTAGCAGGAGTTGGGACAGAGCAATGGGAGCTCACCCCGTTGCAGGGATTCGAACCGCCGACCATCCGATCGGCAAGCCCAGGAGGCTCAGTGGTTTAGACCACAGCGCCACCTGCTTCCCAATTGCCACATTACACCGGCACATTTTGGCTCTTCACCACCCTAGCACACCCCTGGTGTAGAGAGGAGAAGCCACACAATTTTTTCCAGTGCTGCTGAGAGATTTCTGTGGTGTAGGAAAGAGCACACATCTGTGACTCCCACACAGGCGAGCAGATAGACAAAGCTAGTCTTTCGTACATAAATGTACAGCAGCGTCAGCTGCCTGTCTTGTCAGAGATAATAACGTATGGGGTGTTTCTTTTCTAAAATCAGCAGGAGATGCTTAAAGTCCAGAGTAATAAAAACACATGTCAACCCCACCCAAATTGCAGATTAGTGTTTTCCTAGGCAGGAAATGTGACAAAAAACCTGTTTTGAAAATTGCAAAGAGCTTAAAGCAAGTAATGAATTATGTAACGAGTTAACAAGCTATTAAAGGGGTGGGGGGAAGAAGCCCATTTTTAGAGAGATCTATGCACGATGTCGAGAATAAATTACGGGAATGAATACTGAGCCATGCTTCAGAGCTGTGTAAGTGAGTTTGCTCCAGCTAACTCAATGGGCTGTGTTGGACCCTCGAGGAAGCAGGCGACTTTCTCGCTTTCTTTTTTCCACCACCCAGAAAGAACACCCCAGGCACGCTGCCAGAGAGATTGCAATGAGAAACCTGCTCTCCGTGCCTCAGAGACATGTGCCCAGGAATCTTGACATTTTCTTATCAGCAAGAAAATACCACAGGAAGGTTGCAGCCCTGTGGAAAATGTTGAGGGAGTTTCTCCCACCGAGGCCGGTGGGACATATTTCCCAGCAAATATTCAAAAGTTTGGGCTGTTAGTTGACCATATTTAGGATTACATCCAGTACTGCATTTTTAAGACACGGGGAGAACTTCTACATGCCACTCCCATGTCCAAAGTTCAAGGCAGCCATCTCGCCTAAATAAGTAACTGCTTTCGAGACAGGTTGGTGAACTGCAAACCCCAGAAACAGCTCAGCCGTTTTCAGGCCTTTGTCTTTGAAGGAGTCGAGGAGGACAGTGTGATTTCTGCAGTCATGACAATTGCCTCAACCTTTTTCAGTGCGATTTAAGAGACAGCCATCGTCTCAAGGTCCCCTCGGCAGGGACAGCAGTGATTCCCTTAAACATTACATTGTGGACTGAGATTTTCTTTTGGCAAGTGACATTTGTACCTTGGTGTTTTGTAACACTTGGCCAGCGTGTCTGTTTCTGCCCGTTTAGTGATAGTCTCGTGCTGTTGATTCTGGAATGCTGAAGAAGTCTGTGAATTTCTCTTGAAATGGCTTCAAGTTACAAGAAAGGAGGGCGGGCCCAGAAATCTTGCTCAGTTAGGTTCTTCCTTTGGGTAGAAGATCTCTACATCGGTATACCTGTAGAACTACCATATTTTTTGCTCTATAAGACACACTTTTTCCCCTCCAAAAATGAAGGGGAAATGTGTGTGCGTCCTATGGAGCGAATGCAGGCTCCGTGGCTTCAGCGATAGCAACGCGAAGCCTCCAAAGCGCAGAGGGAGCGCTCCCTCCGCACTCCAGAGGCTTCGCATTGCTTTCGCTGAAGCCTGGAGAGCAAGAGGGGTCAGTGCGCACCGACCCCTCTCGCTCTCCAGGCTTCAGGGATAGCTGCCTGAAGCCTTCGGAGCGCAGCGCGAGTTCCCGCTGCGCTCCACAGGCTTCGGGTTCCTTTTGCTGAAGCCGGGAGAGCAAGACTATCCTAGCTTCAGCAGAGAGGGAGAGCTGCGCAGCGCCACTTCAGCCAAGCAGGGGGAGAAAGGAAGGGGCTCCATTTCTCCTGCTGCTTCGCTGAAGGGGCGCTGAGCAGAGAGGGGGAGATTTTTTTTCTTCTTGTTCTTCCCCTCTAAAACAAGGTGCATCCTATGGTCCGGTGCATCCTATAGAGCGAAAAATACGGTAGTTTTCCACTGCAGCCAAAGGTGCAGATGACTGGGAATGATTTCCATAGGGCCATGGCACACATTTTCCCAGGAGCAGGGCTAGCCCACATGGACCCCTTTTCAACCCATATTTCAACATGGCAGGCGTCATATGAACCCTCCCTTTGAAGGTGACCATACCAGAAACGATGGAGAGACGCTATGATCATAACCTTTATTGAGTACTTGAAACACTACCCATATACAGTGGTACCTTGGTTCTCAGACTTAATCTGTTCCTGAAGTCTGTTCCAAAACCAAAGTGTTCCAAAACCAAGGCACGCTTTCCCATAGAAACTAATTCAAAATGGATTGATCCGTTCCAGACTTTTAAAAGCAACCCCTAAAACATCAATTTAACGTGAATTTTACTGTCTAACGAGACCATTGATCCATAAAATGAAAGCAATAATCAATGTACTGCAGTCACACAATCAATCAATCAATCAATCAGTAGCTGAACTGGGTTCCACACAGTCACAAAAACAAAACGAAAAGAGCCACAAAAACAAAAACGCAAAACAAATAGCAAAAAAAAGACAGACCAGAATGTATAACTTGCTGTTAAAATGGAACACACAAGATGAAATGGTTAAATCGGCTATGATAAAGTGGGCACAGGACATTGGGCACAATATTATGTTTGAGGACTGGGTAAGGTTGTGGACCACTGGGCTGAACTTCACTGCATGTAATGCTTTGAAGGAAAATATAATGAAAATGATATATAGATGGTACATGACCCCAGTTAAACTTGCCAAAATATACCATTTGTCTGATAACAAATGCTGGAAATGTAAAGGAAATGAAGGAACATTTTTTCACCTCTGGTGGACATGCCCTAGAGTGAAAGCGTTCTGGGAAATGATATATAATGAGTTGAAAAAGGTATTTAAGTATACTTTTCCCAAGAAACCGGAAGCCTTTCTCTTGGGTATGGTCGGCCAGATGGTGACAAAAAAGGATAGAACTTTTTTCCTGTATGCAACAACAGCAGCAAGGATACTCATCGCCAAGCATTGGAAAACTCAAGATTTACCCACACTGGAAGAATGGCAGATGCAACTGATAGACTATATGGAACTGGCTGAGATGACCGGCAGAATCCGAGATCTGGGAGAGGAGAGGGTTGAAGAAGACTGGAAGAAATTTAGGACTTATTTACAAAAATATTGTAATTTGGTTGAATGTTAAGAAGGATGCTAGATCATAAATAATTGACCACCACTAAACTAGATGGAATTAGGACGATAAGTAGATTGAGGAAAATATAAACCATTTGGAGAACTATTAGACTATATTTAAAAGAATGGGACCTAAGAATACAAACAAGATGACAATTTGCTGGTTAAAATTTAAGACGATGTAAGTGGGAGCGGGAGATGTGAGGGAGTCCAAAGAGGTTTTGAAAATATGTTATGATATATGCTATATTGTTGATTATTTTTGCATTTGTATTTAA
This sequence comes from Podarcis cretensis, assembly GCF_951804945.1. Classification (NCBI taxonomy): domain Eukaryota; kingdom Metazoa; phylum Chordata; class Lepidosauria; order Squamata; family Lacertidae; genus Podarcis; species Podarcis cretensis. The sequence goes on from NC_137170.1 coordinate 126,547,614, forward strand.
AAAATCTTAATAAACATTTATAAAAAAACAAACAAAAAAAGACAGACCTCAGTGTAACACTCAAAACGGAAGTGTGGCACTCAAATTGGAAACATAACACTCAAAACAGAGCACGTACGGCATCTGAAAAACATTCACCAACCGGAACACTTACTTCCAGGTTTGCAGTGTTTGGGTTCCAAGTTGTTTGAGTGCCAAGGCATTTGAGAACCAAGGTACCAATGTATCATCTCTGTTATCCTTACAACAACCCCATAAAGTCAGTGTTATCATCTCCATTTTACAAACCAGGAATGGGGGTAGATTCTGCTCAGGTAGAGAGAAAATGCCTTTCCTTAAGGCACCTAGTAGGCTTATGAAAGAGCCGAGATTTGATTCTTATGGGGTTTGTATATGTTTGTTTCTCTCTCTAAAAAAAAAGTATCCTGTAGTAGTTAGTGAGAGTGAAAACACAGCTTCATGTTCCAGGTATTGTAATAATAATAAAAAATGAATTAAGCAAGGTTTTCAAATTCAGTTTGTTTTCCCACGTATATCAATATTTTATCAGGAATCTATTATAAGATTTGCTCTCTCCTCCTGCCTCCCCACCAGAACTGCAGACAGGCAGGCTACCAATCAGCCCAAAGCTATCAAAAGGATGAGCATTGAAAGAAATGTTTGTATTGTGTACGCCTTCCCCCTGCTTAGCGGATGATGTTCCATTTTCTACATCATTGCTCTCACACAAACCCCATTCATCTCCGCTTTTGCTAGAATGCAATCACATGGGGTACGTATGTTGCAGATTAGAATAGTGGCAGAAACAAGTACTGTATCTTTGCAGGCTTCCGTGTATCGTTTTCCAGCAATTGCAGTTTGTTGAGAATATATGCATACAGTGGTACCTTGGGTTACATACGCTTCAGGTTACACACTCTGCTAACCCAGAAATAGTGCTTCAGGTTAAGAACTTTGCTTCAGGGTAAGAACAGAAATTGGGCTCCGGCGGTGCAGCAGCAGCGGGAGGCCCCATTAGCTAAAGTGGTGCTTCAGGTTAAGAACAGTTTCAGGTTAAGAACGGACCTCCAGGACGAATTAAGTACTTAACCTGAGGTACCACTGTATACCAAAATAGTTTGCTCAGAGCATGGCAAACCAGCACCTCCATTGAGTGACCCATTTTTGCTTTCTTGCATGTGGGATTTGCAGAAATGAAAATATGTCAGGCGGTACATTGATGCTGGGTGTTTAGGCGTTTTGGGTTTGTTTTTGCGTATGGGCTATTCTTGCTAATTCTTGAAAGTGTTGTGTACACAGAGAATATCTTGACTTACTGGTTACATTTTTATCTCATTCTTCCCACGGTGAGTTTAGGACAGTTGCCATGGTGCGTTTGATTACCACTCCAATATATCCAATATATAGCAATTGTGGAAGGCAGGATCAGCCAGAAATGCAGAACCAGTGGTTCTCCAGATGTTGGACTCCAACTCCCATCCTCCCTAATCATTGGCCATGCTGGCAGGGGCTGATGGGAGTTGAAGTCCAGCCCGGAGCATGAGACTCTTCATCCCAGGGTTGTGTGTTCAAGTCGCACATTGTGCGAAAGATGCCTGCATTGTGAGGGGTTGAGCTAGATGATCCTCGTGGTCCCTTCCACCTCTATGGTTCTATGATGCAGGAAATCCAGAGGTTGAGCATCCGCATCCCTTTCCCCACTCCTCTGCTCTGATTCCATGTAGATCGGCTCCTCTTGCCGTGTTGCCCATGAGAAGCAAGCACAGTTTGCCAGGCAGCTAAGCAGCAAAGCATTTGTGAAATGGAAAAGGGTTGGTTCTTCAGGTCTTTCAGGAAGTTGGTGCGTCACGTGTCTAATGTGTCACATGCAAGTCAGGCTAGTAACTACCAGACTTATTTGCAAGGCTGTACATTTTTGTTCTCTTCGCACTAGTTGTCATCTAGTCTTCAAGCACGAGCTCTAAGTCAGTGGGAGGGCTTTCAGCAGCTACGCCCCCAGGCGTAGAAAAAAAAATCTGCTAAGAATTATTGCATAATGCAGTCCGGCCATTTACTGGTTAAAAGTTGGACTTGTTTTCAAGTATCAACACTGTTAACTCTGGATAGAGTGCCGGTCGTAAACTTTTGAGGACCAATCCGATCCGTTCAGAAGTGGAGTTCAAGGGGCGAGGGAGTTGAAGGGCAGAATTGCTTGTAAAACCAATTTTTTTCTTTTTCTCTGTCTTTTTTTTAAAAATAGAATCAGCAGTGCGCATTCCATCCCCTTTTTTAGCAGTGGACTGGACTGCACAAAATCTAAATTTGAATCAACTATACAAGACATTCCACTCAGTTCTTTTAAAAAATGGGGGGGGGGGGCAGACCATGAGGCTTTGAGAAGAGAAAGAAAGCTGTTTGATTTTGCCAAGTTTAATATAGGGGTATGTGTGCAACGATGTTTTCGTGTTAAATGTCTCTTGCACCGTTAGATGACAATACTTTAAATAAATCAAGCAGGCCTGGTGGAAAACATTTGGCACAGGTTGCTCGCTAGCTCGCTAACCTCCGGTCCTTTCCCTCAGGGAGGAAAAGGCTCCACCTTGCTGCTCATTGTTCTGCTCCCTGTGCAGTTCTCAGTATTATAAAACCAGAGGAGGAAAAGGATCCTGGCACGCTAGCAGCTTCTGCCTTCCAGTTTTTAATGCTTTGCCCCGAGAGCAAACTTTGAAGTGTTCCATATCGCTGCCATATCAAAGGCTCTGCATAGACTTTTAAAAAAACACACACCAAAGCTAGACCTTGTTGGACTACAACTCCCATCATCCTTGGCCCTGCTTGGCTAGGGAGGATGGGAGTTGTAGTCCAACAACTTTTGAGGACCCAAGGTTGAGAAAGAATGCCCTAGACCAGCGTTTCCCAAACTTGGGTCTCTGGCTGTTTTTGGACTACAATTCCCATCATCCCTGACCATTGGCCCTGCTAGCGAGGGATGATGGGAGTTGTAGGTTTTAGGTTTAAAAGGTCACGAGAGAAGCTGAAGAAGTGCAAAAGAAGGAAGGTAGCATTGGTGTTATAAGAGTTGGCAACGTGCTTTTCTGCCAAGATAACAGGATTCTTAAGAAGAAAGATACAGGAATATAATATGGTTGGTTGCTGTTTTTTTTAATTGCTCAGGCTTTTCATATCCGTGTTTTCTAGAAACCCATTTAATGGCAATTCTCAGAGTTCCTTACTGCTCTCAAAAGAATCCAGGCAATAGAGATCAATTTTGGTGAGTGGCATGCAGTCAGTGGACATGGGGAGCTAGGCTAGTCCCTGAAATGTTCCCATTAAATTAGAATATTACAATATTAAAGTCTGGTGCCTCCTTCCCAAAGCCGAGGAAGCTTCTGCCCAGCTCAGGGAAGGGGGCACGATGCTCATACACATGACATTGTCTCCCCGCCCCCCCTTTGCCTTCACAAACTGGTGCCTCTGATCCTAACTGTTCCCCTATGAAAAATTTCACTGCATGCCACCAGTTTTGGTGGGGAAAAGGGAGTGCCTTGATTCAGGGGGGATTTTTGTTTGTTTGTTTGGGGTTGTCGCCTCACCCCCCCCCCCCATTCCTAAGATCTTCCTGGCCATGTGGTGAAGAGAACTTTGGACCTGATCAGAAACAAAATTATCAGCATCACGAATAGGCTATGGTCAGACCCTGGGAAGTCATTGTGTCCTCTGAGCTCCTCTCAAATTACGAATTGTAGACCTGCAACTGCAGATCTAGGGACTAAGACATGGGTAGGCAAACTAAGGCCCGGGGGCCAGATCTGGCCCAATTGCATTCTAAATCCGGCCCACAGATGGTCCAGGAATCAGCGTGTTTTTACATGAGTAGAATGTGTGCTTTTATTTAAAATGCATCTCCTCTGGGTTATTTCTGGAGCACAGGAATTCGTTCATTATTTTTTTTCAAAATATAGTCTGGCCCCGCCACAAGGTCTGAAGGACAGTGGACTGGCCCCCTGCTGAAAAAGTTTGCTGACCCCTGGGGTAGGAGCTTAGGAAGTCCCAGGCAAAGTTTTTCCAGGGCTGAATGTCTCAACCACTCCCATCTTCTTGGCAACAACCCAGACCCTGGGTGCCTCTGTAGCTCCTGAGACAGAGGATTTAAGAATCTTTGGAATGCATCGCTTACCACCACATTCAGGCCTATTTTTATAGCTCATGCTGCATCACAAGGCACACTTAGCCAAACAGGGAGTCCCATGTGCCCTGTGGCCGTACTCAAAAAGCTTTCCACCCTTGTGCCCCTCTGCTTGCATTTTCGCCATACTGGGCTAGCCGTGCAATGCGAACATGTGTACACACAAAGAGGCTGGCCCATAGATAAAGCTTTCCTCATTCACTTCAGCCCCAAAGCACTCTCAAAAGTATGAGATATTCAGCCCTGCAGGCTGCACAACTTTCGCTGCCAAGAATGTCCACATCTAGGGAACTGGTTCGCCACACCCTAGAACGCATCATAAAACACAGCCGCCATGTTCAGGTCTCTCTTTTCCTCCTCCCCCCCCCCTCTTCTTTCATCCAGTCTATGACTTTCCAGGCAAAAGCCTTCACAGAGATCCCTCTTATATGACCTCGATAAAGAAAAGACCTATTAATTATTATTATTTTGTCCACTCCCTAGTTTAAAAAAGGAGGCGAGCGGAAAGTATTGTACACACAGGATAAAAAGCTCTTTTAAAAAAAAATCCCGTCGTTAATGTGTGCAGTTTCATTCGCTAGTGAACAGCGAGCTTTTAAAATCTCCCGGAAACGAGCAAAAATCTCCCAAAACAATCTTGACCTCTGGTTTCTTGTAGAAAGCTACAGTAAGAACCTGTAGAGGTTTCTGCATTAGCTTTCGGATTACCAAAAAACAACAACAGCCCCCAGACAGATTAAATCCATGGCTTTCTTTTAGCCAGAACTTGCCGGAACTCAGTTTCTGGGCGCTATTGCCATTCTAAGAGAACGGGTGAGGTGTTTGTGGTGAGTTCTGGCACCTCTTTTCCTAGAAAAAGAGCGCTGATTAAATCTGATACTTCGTGTTCCTCAGAAAGACCATTCCTACCCCTTACCCAAGATGGATGTGAAAATAAATGCATATGGTTTAGGTTTGTGAGCAGGTCACTTTCCAGTTTCTGGGAATCACAGTTGAGGAGCAAAAGTGTCGTTGCCCTCAGATCCCGCTTGCAAACCATAGCTGTCAGTGTTCCCTTTTTAAAAGGAAATTCCCTTATTCCAAATAGGATTCCTTGCAAGAAAAGGGAAAGGTTGACAGCTATGTTGCAAACTTCCTGCAGGCATCTGGTTGGCCACTGTGAGAACAGGATGCTGGACTGGATTGGACCCTTTCCTGATCCAGCAGAGCTCTTGATACATTGTTTTTTCTTTATTAAAAGAAAAACTTTTGTACCTTTGCATGCCTCTTGTTTTCCTCTCATTTAGATATACTGTCCCGTTCCAAGCTTGGCTTCTCTTTCTTCCTAATGTGGCTGCAGGAGTTGTTACAAATTGCAAACGGCACAGAATACCTAACAAAACACAGAAACGACTGTTTGCAAAGCCTTATTAAGTTTTGGCATTGTTCCTTTCTGCTTTGTTGAAACCACATGACCTGCATGATTCCCCACCCCACCCCCACCCCGCTTTGGTTCAGAATAAACGTCATTCAACCAATCGTGCACCACAGCAAATGAGCAAGCTCGTGTTGCCACCGAAAACGGAGAAATTCAGGTCTTTTTTATTAAAATAAAAAAAGCAAAACACAGTAACAACAATGTACAGTTTAATAGCATTTGGGGACCAGAAAAATTCCATTAAATGAGAGCTTAGGGGTCACTGAATTTGGTATTCAGTGCCACTCCAGTTAGTAAATATTTGATCTTAAAATGGAAGGAGCCAGAAGAGAAGAAAAACACCAAGAAATGTCATTGTTCGGTTGCCTTTTGTGCTGTTTGAATACCAAGAGACTCCCAGCTCAGAAACCTGCCAGCTCAAAAATCAAGGGGAAATGGGGCCAGGAGGCCAAAGACGCAGAAAATTTTAATGGTGTCTTAAAGAAACTGATGAAGCAGCTTATGAGACCATTAGAGTTTATGCCACAGTAAACCAATTCAGACATGCTATCACAGTCCTGTCACAGATCTCTGCCGCCTTGGAATGATGAGCTCACCTTCTCACTGAAACATTCGGCTTTTCCACGTCCAGGGCTCCCATTTGTACATCACAGTCAGCCATAAACCAATAGCGTACTGTGCATGGGTTGATCACTTCCGCTTTGCGCTTCTTCCTGCTGGCCCTGGAGAGAGAAGCAAGCCACAGTCCCTGGTTTAGCATTAGGTCCAAACCAAGGATCGTGGTTTATTTCATTTCCCAGTAACCACAATCTGTAGCCACTGATTGTTCTTGAACGTGGTTTGTTTGGAGCGATCACGGTTTGTTTACTCTGCATAGCAATAGAGAGGAACAGGAGTGCCCAGTTAGGCGGTCACACTCCACCACTAACCATGGTTTACAGTGACATGCAGATTTTTTAAGTGGAAGAGGTGGAACAGTTGCCTCTCAAGTGCTTATGGGGCAGTACAGTGGTACCTTGTTTCTCAAACTTAATCCGCTCCGGAAGTCCATTCCAAAACCAAAACGTTCCAAAACCAAGGCACACTTTCCCATAGAAAGTCATGCAAAATGGATTAATCCATTCCAGACTTTTAAAAACAACCCCTAAAACAGCTATTCAACATGGATTTTACTATCTAACGAGTCCATTGATCCATAAAATGAAAGCAACAATCAGCATACTGTACTATGAAATAAGTAAGACAGTATTGTAGATGATAAAAATTATTATTTTTTCTGAACTGCACTGATGGTAGTCATTGTTTAGATGCCAGGCTGCAGCTCCCATCAAACCTGCCTATTGGCTATGTTGGCTGGAACTGGTGGGAGTTGGAATATAACTCCCTTTTGGAGGGATACAGGATTGCATCCCCTGCCTGCAAGCTATTGGGATGTTAATGGTGGGCCCCTTTTATTCAGTACGTAGCATTAGTAAATGAAGAAAGAGACCAATTACCAATGAGCCGACATCGCTTTGCAACAAGATTAAGCCATTCTGTGTTGTCGAGACGATTTGACCACACTGCGCGAAATTTTATTTATTTGGAAAAACTCTCTTGTTAGATGTCAAAGACTCTGCTTGGTCCTCTGCCAAGCATAAGTCAGAGAGAGTTTTGCCCATGTAAGGAGAGAGAATTTGTGATTCAGAAACAAATTGGAGTTAGCCATAACCCAGACTAAGGCCTCAAGGCAATGTGCCAACAGAAGAAACTGTTTTGTTGCCTTGATTTCACAGGTTCCCACAAAGGACAATAAGCTGCAGCCTTTCAGCTTGCTAGGTATCCAAAATGCTCCTCCCAAAACGGTTTATTTGGATACCTATCAAGAATCATGCCCAGATGAGGAACGAACTTGAAAAGAATGAGGCAAAATGCTTTCTTAGGGGTTGAATCAGTGCAACTTCTGAGGCCGATTTTAACAATACCCTTCAGTGTTTAGGTATACATACCTGGGTACAATCTCGCTTTGGGTGTCTCAGCTGCAGCTTTCCCCTTTAAAGTGCATGCTAGTAATGGATCCAACCCCTGCTTGTCTGCATTCTCTACAAGGAATGACAGGGTGTTGCTTCTGAATGAGTCATACTCAAATGAGACGGCTTGAGATCAATGGGCTTCTGGTAATCAACTCCACTTATTTCAATGGGCTTATTCTGAGTATGGCTTAGCACAGGGGTCAGCAAACTTTTTCAGCAGGGGGCCGGTCTACTGTCTCTCAGACCTTGTGGGGGGCCGGACTATTTTTTGCGGGGAGGAGGATGAACAAATTCTGATGCCCCACAAATAACCCAGAGATGCATTTTAAATAAAAGCACACATTCTACTCATGTAAAAACACCAGGCAGGCCCCACAGATAACCCAGAGATGCATTTTAAATAAAATCACACATTCTACTCATGTAAAAACACCAGGCAGGCCCCACAAATAACCCAGAGATGCATTTTAAATAAAAGGACACACTCATGTAAAAACACACTGATTTCTTGACCATCCACGGGCTGGACTGAGAAGGCGATTGGGCCAGATCTGGCCCCCGGGCCTTAGTTTGCCTACCCATATATGCCAGGCAGGCAGAATGACTGCTGGGAAGAGGCAGAAGAAACACCATGGTGCACATGTAGCAGCAAAAGCAGTCGCCTTCGTATCTGCAATAAAATATCTCTCCCTCATCACTCTTGCCAGCCACAGCAGGCGCTGAAACTCCAAAATTACCCCAAATGGCTCACTGTCTCCTGAGACAGATGGATGCCAATAACAATATGTATACATGAATTGTTGGCGTTTTGTCCTCGGGTATCTGCACCGTAGACAGTGAACTGTCTCATTAGAAATGGAGCCAAGTCAAGCTTGGGAAGCAGGTGGTCTTTCAGATATTTGAGGCCTGAGTCTGTTTTCAGTGTTGTGGCCTGGACTAAGTCCTTAGGGCGAAGAACCAGCAAGTTGTTGCAAGAGGTTGTTGTATGTTGCCCCACCTTTCTTAAATTCTAGGTTCCAGTTTGACTATACAGTGGTGCCTCGCAAGACGAAAAGGATCCGTTCCGCGATTCTCTTCGTCTAGCGGTTTTTTCGTCTTGCGAAGCAAGCCCATTGATGGCTTACCGGATTAGCGCTATTAGCGGTTTAGCGGCTTTTAGCGGCTTTTAGTGGCTTATTGGCTTAGCGGATAAGCAGATAAGCGGCTTAGCGGCTTAGAAAAAGGGGGGGAAAGGTGAAAAAACCCGCAGGAACTCGCAAGACATTTTCGTCTTGCAAAGCAAGCCCATAGGAAATTCGTTTTGCGAAGCACCTCCAAAAGGGAAAACCCTTTCGTCTAGCGAGTTTTCCGTCTTGCGAGGCATTCGTCTTGCGGGGCACCACTGTAGTGGCAGGGCTGATGAAATGCAAATTCAAATCACTCCGCAGCTAAACTGGTCTAAAGTTCATTGTCCATATATTTTCAGTTGGGGATGGGCAGATCAACACGCACAGGCCATTTGCTAAATTATCCACAGTAGGCTTGCAAGGGTTTGTGACTCCAATTTGCTTAATAAGAGCAACAACTAAAAGACTCCACCGCCCCTAAATTAGATGGTTGGAACCCATGATCTGCAAGTGCCTTAAGTACGTATGCATTTACGTTTATATACGGCTGGCGCTGTGGGTTAAACCACAGAGCCAAGGACTTGCCGATCAGAAGGTCGGCGGTTCAAATCGCCGCGATGGGATGAGCTCCCGTTGCTCGGTTTCTGCTCCTGTCAACCTTGCAGTTCGAAAGCATGTCAAAGTGCAAGTAGATAAATAGGTACCGCTCTGGCGGGAAGGTAAACGGCGTTTCCGTGTGCTGCTCTGGTTCGCCAGAAGTGGCTTAGTCATGCTGGCCACATGACCCAGAAGCTGTACGCCGGCTCCCTCGGCCAATAAAGCAAGATGAGCGCCGCAACCCCAGAGTCGGCCACAACTGGACCTAATGTTCAGGAGTCCCTTTACCTATTTTACCATTCCGTTGTATGGCTCACTAGGTCTAAAGTAACCCTAAACCACTTTTTGTATTATTTTCTCTACTAAAAGCACAATGAGCACAACAACCTTGTTTCCCTAGATGTCATTTAATGAAACAGATGATGGGAAACTCCCAGGCTCTGTAGAACATGATGGATCTCTCTATTTCAGAACACAATGGCTCCCTTGAACATTGTGAAACAAACACCAGGACCTTAACAGTATATCTTTTTAAAAATTTGAAATGTTGATCTGGTGTTTTCTGTGAGGTTAGCGGGGGGGGGGGGGGGTTAAGCGATTACTTGAGTGCAAGATGGCATCTGCACACGGTATTCAGAATCTCAACCCTGAGGCAACTTTGCCAATAACCTTTCCTCCGGGAAACCGTTCTGAAGAAGGGCTTGTGCTTTCTTTTCACCAACAGCTGACGGGTTCAAAAGCTACATTATATGTGCCACGTTTTGCAATCTGCTTCTTGCTGGGAGCAGAGTTGAAACAATTGCAGCATTTCAGCTGTACCACCACCCTTCTCTGTGTGGAGGCAAATTTATCTCGTGAACATCTCGTTCAAAATGATAAACTAAGTATATAACCCTGACACAGGCAAACAGAAAAATGCAGATATTGCAAATGGCAACAGAATTTTTATTTTTTTGCAGTGGGGAGAGAACTTCAGAAATGTCAAAGCTGCTAGATTTTTCTAAGCCCCAACCATGTGCCAATTTGCTGCCCAGTTCATTTCAAGCTTCTGGGACATACCCTACGGAGCTGTGATGTTTTCATAAGCGCACATTTCTGAAGGAAGGCCTTTGCTTGGTCCTCCATAACCTCTTCTTTGTTTGGAGGAGATTCCTTCTGAAATATTTGCTTTTCCTGAAGTTTCTTGGCTGTGAATGTTACCCACCGCATTCTGTTCCAGAGCTGTGAAGAATGGCTGCTATTATGACTTCTAACTGTAGGGTTTTATTTCCTCTCGGATTGGTATCGGTTTCCATCTACAGCTTCGTTCAGTAGTGGCCGTTGACCGTTGGGACTTGAAAGGCAGAAAGCAGAGAGGGAGAAAAACAGTATGCAGCGTCAGAACCAATGATAGTCAGAGAAGGCTTACCCCAGTTTTCTCCCTATTCTCCTCCCTGCTAAGTTCTACCGGGGCTAACTGTTGACCAACACTAAAACGACTCTAGCTTAGTATTCTCCTTTATGTGATGATTTTCTGCAAGCAGGGAGGTGGGGATGTGTTTGTGTGTATTCAGTTTGTGAGTCCACTCTTGGGACACCTGAGTATATCATTTGTCTCTTAGCCAATATCTGCTATCACGATATGGTCTTCAAACCAGTTTTGGTCGAAATATGGATATATCTCCCAGCCCTACTAGATCGTAGTACTTAGCTTTGTCTTGTGTCTGGAAACAATAAGCACTTTGTTACTTTGAACTGTGCAAGAGAGGAGTTTTCCCCTAGAATAAGTTGTGTGACGGGAGAAGGAAATCTCTGAAGACTCTTCTGGGGTTCTCCATGTTCTGCTGATCTATCACAGAGGTTGAGGTGTGGCAAACAACCAGCTGATTTCTGCAAGTCACCCACACTCCTGACCGCTGACTGTGAGCCAATTGTGGGACTTCTGCTGATGGGACTCCAGAGTTGAATCCCGGTCTAGGCTTCTGAGTCAGGGGCTGTATATCCCATAGTTATTTATTTCTATTTTATTTACTTATTAGATTTCTAGACTGCCCCTCACCCAAGGGTCACAGGGCGGTTTGCAATATAAAAACACAAAAATACATAGCATAGTAACCAACGAGAAAAATAACACACACACACAAAGAGAGAGAGAGTTTAAAAGGCCATTGTACAGCATTTGTTTCTATATCCATGGTGTTCATCATTATTGACACTAAAATAGACATGGTATGGTAACAGCAGTAGAAAAATCAGTGCAGCCTTTCATTTATACTTTTAGTTATTCCCTGTAGGCGGACCAATTATCATTATGAAAAGACCAGATTGTCGCTTGACCCCCCCCCCCAAAAAAAAGAAAGTGTATCTGATTTAAAGCACCTTGGAGGAGCCATATGAGCATTCAAAGAGCTCTGCTGGATCAGACTGGAGGGGGGGGTCCATCTCTTCTAGCATCCTGTTTGCACATATCCTACTGGGAGGCCCAACAGCAGAGCCCGGGGGCAGTTTATTTCAATCTCCTTTCTTCTCAAAAAAATGCTTCATCACATCACATCATACAAAGCTCAGCAGGTCCTTGGGGAGTGATGGCAGGCGTTGTAGGATTCAGGCAGCTAAAAATGAGAAAGAAAGAAAGAAAGAAAGAAAGAAAGAAAGAAAGAAAGAAAGAAAGAAAGAAAATGTGCCCATCTTAATAAACTCCTAAAACATACAGCACATCAGCATTCAGTAAAAACACACACACACAACCAGATCTTGTACAGTGGTGCCTCGCTAGACGAAATTAATCCGTTCCGCGAGTCTCTTCATCTAGTGGTTTTTTAGTCTTGCGAAGCAAGCCCATTGACGGCTTAGCGGATTAGTGCTATTAGCGGCTTTTAGCGGCTTTTAGCGGCTTAGCAGCTTAGCAGATCAGCTGATAAGCGGCTTAGCGGCTTAGAAAAAGGGGGGAGGGGGGAAAAACCCACAGGAACTCGCAAGACATTTTCGTCTTGCAAAGCAAGCCCATAGGGAAATTCGTTTTGCGAAGCGCCTCCAAAACAGAAAACCCTTTCATCTAGCGGGTTTTCCGTCTTGCGAGGCGTTCGTCTTGCGGGGCACCACTGTATGAGATTGGAGACGTTGTTAGGAGGTGGTCCTTTGTGCTAGATCCTGGAACTCCTGCCCTTTCACCTTTTTAAAAGTTTGATTTGATTTGATTTGATTTGATTAATTTGCTTATAGGAAGGATGAGTGCCCTACCTGACCTCTTCATTTCCCCAAGTCATTTATGCATACGATTAGCAGCATATGAGAGCCAGTGTGGTGGTTAGCATGTCAGACAAGGACCTGGAAGAGCAGGGTTTGAATCCCCGCTCGGATATGAAACGCACTGGGTAAACCTCAGGCAAGCCACTGCCTCTCAGCTTAGCCTACCTCATAGGGTTGTTGTTGTTCTTGTGATTAAATGAGGAGGGGGGCACCATGTATGCTGCCCTGGGCTCCTTGGGAGAGGGGATATAAATGCAATAAGTAAATAAATAATATTCAAACGTTATGTAGGGTTGCCATACAGTGGTACCTTGGGTTACAGATGCTTCAGGTTACATATGCTTCAGGTTACAGACTCTACTAACCCAGAAATAGTACCTCGGGTTAAGAACTTGTATTTCAGAGTGAGAACAGAAATCGCGTGGCGGCAGCAGGAGGCCCCATTAGCTAAAATGGTACCTCAGATTAAGAATAGTTTCAGGTTAAGAACAAACCTCCAGAACGAATTAAGTTCTTAACCTGAGGTACCACTGTATTTCAAAAAGTTAAAATCCGGACACAATTTCCCCCTGCAAAATTGTTGAGCTTTTTTTGGCGGCGGCGGGGGGGTGGCAGTTTGGAGCTATTTTTGAGCAAAATTGACAAAAACGACACTGCTGACATGACTTGCCATACGTCCTGATTTTCCCTGACATTTTTTCCAGAGGGGGTGATTTCCACCCGGACACCGCTTCCGACTGCAAACTACAGTATTATATCCAGAAAATTCTGGACCCTAACGTTATGCAAATGCCATGGGTTCGTGCTCGAAGTCCTTTAAGTACCTCACAGCATCCCTTCTATCTATATAATGCCCCAAAATGCACCAGACTTGAGCTTTCTCTCATTTCCAACCCCCCACCCCCATGTGAATGCTATATTAAGGCAGGAAAGAATTTGCAGCCACTGTAGGTTCTATATTCGTCTTGGGAGCCAATTTAAAGTAAAACTGATTTAAGTCCCAGGTAATAAGGCAATCAGTCATAAATACCTACTTAAACAGCACCTCTTTCTTTCCTTTCCTTTTTTCCTTTGAGTAATTTTTTTTAAGTCACTATAAATACGAGTGTTGTTGTTTTTAAGCACACACAAGCATCACTGCAAAAGCACACTTCTCTTTGTCAACAACACTGACAGGATTAAGAAACCCAGAAGTTAGAACGTTTAGTTGCAGAAGAATCTTGTTCCGTGTACATGCTGAACGCAAGCCATTTCTGGTGGAGGCTGCTTTTGGTTTGACAAAACTGCCAGACAGCTGTATTTTGGTTAGTTAATTATTTTATTGCCATTCTTCTTTATATATATATATATATAATATTTTATTAAGTTTTACACAAGAAAAAAATTAACAAACCCAACAAAAATCGACAAATGTCACGAAAAAGAAAAAAGGAAAAGACACATAAAAAAAGAAAATTTAGCATAAAAGCAAACTCTCTTTCAAATTTGTAACCTTCAAAACCTTATTTCCCTTACTTCCACCCGCCTCCCTTTCTTGTATTCCACTTAAAAAATTAATTCAGCAAGATCATTCGTTATTCATTTTCATCCTTTATCCCTCCCTTTGTGCTCTTATTTATCTTAATCACTAGAACCCCTTCGTTTCATTTTCAATGTCCTCAGCATTCATATATTTTACAATGTTTTTGTAGGTAGGCTTTAAACTTCTTCCAGTCCTCTTCCACCGCTTCGTCTCCCAGGTCTCGGATTCTGCCGGTCATTTCTGCCAATTCCATATAGTCTATTACTTGCATCTGCCAATCTTCCAGGGTGGGTAAATCTTGCGTCTTCCAGTGCTTTGCGATAAGTATTCTAGCTGCTGCTGTAGCATACATAAAAAAAGTTCTATCCTTCTTTAACACCAATTGGCCGACCATACCCAGGAGAAAGGCCTCTGGTTTCTTCAAGAAGGTATACTTAAATACCTTTTTCAGTTCATTATAAATCATTTCCCAGTACGCCTTAATCCTTGGGCACGTCCACCAAAGGTGAAACATTCTTCTGTCAGGAAACCCAAAGCAGCGTGGTTCCCAGGCAGTCCCCCATCCAGGCACCATCCATGCCCAACCCTGCTTAGCTTCAGTAGGTGGGTGGGTCTTCAGACCATATACCCCAGTGTGAGTCTTTCCACCCACTCACTGAATAGCCAATCAGGGTGCTTCCAGGCAACCTGTTTGTTGAGCGTTCGTCCTGATTCGTTTGCAGAAAGATTAGACAACGATGCCTATATTGAGAATTCATGTTGGTTTGCTAGCAGGAGTGTTAGACGATGTTGCATCAAAGCAAGCACAACCTCACCTTTTCCAGTACGTTTTCCCTTCGCATTTCTTATCACAAAAAGTCCAATCTTTTAGGGGAGGTGGTTTGTTGACACAAGACCTCCCGATCGACTTATTGCAGACTTGAATTTGTTGGGTGTGCGACTGAATCCCACGTGAAAAGAGCAACAGTTTGAAAAACCCCTCCATCGCAGAACCATGGATATGGGGGTCATTCAAAGCTACCCTATATATTTTTCATGCTGCTTTTGAAAAATAAGCTCATATGCCAGGGGTCAGCAAACTTTTTCTGTAGGGGACTGGTCCATTGTCCCTCAGACCTTGTGAGAGGCCGGACTATATTTTTTGGGGGGAGGGGAAATGAACAAATTCCTATGCCCCACAAATAACCCAGAGATGCATTTTAAATAAAAGCACACAATCTACTCATCTACTCATCATGCTGATTCCTGGACCGTCCGCAGGCCGGATTTAGAAGGCGATTGGGCCAGATCCGGCCCCTGGGCCTTAGTTTGCCTACCCATGTCATATGCCATCAGTACCTCACACAAGAGGTTATTGTGAAAATATTGAACAAAGTCTAGGATGGATAAAGGGATGGTGAGTGATGATTTGTATTTCTTTAGCCATCCTCTGCCATCACATACTGATTACTCATCACACCCATCACAGACATTTTGTGGTACCCAAACCATCACATCCTTTCCAGTATTCGTTTAAAGCTGTTCTGTGCATTTCATAATGCCTTGCCATGGTACCATTGTTGGCAATAATAATGATGATGATAATTTATTACACACCCCACCCATCTGGTTACCCCAGCCACTCTGGGCGGCTTCCAACAGAATATTAAAAATACAATAAAGCATCAATCATTAAAAACTTCTCTAAACAGGCCTGCCTTCAGATTTTTTCTAAAAGTCAGATAGTTGTTTATTTCCTTGACATCTGATGGGAAGGCGTTCCACAGGGCAGGTGCCACTACCGAGAAGGCCCTCTGCCTGGTTCCCTGTAACTTCACTTCTCACAGTGAGGGAACCACCAGAAGGCCCTCAGAGTTGGACCTCTGTGTCCGGGCTGAATGATGGGGGTGGAGATGCTCCTTCAGGTATACTGTGCCAAGGCCATTTATGGCTTTCAAGGTCAGCACCAACACTTTGAATTGTGCTTGGAAACATACTGGGAGCCAATGTAGGTCTTTCAGGACCAGTGTTATATGGTCTTGGCGGCCACTCTGAGTCACCAGTCAACTGCCGCATTCTGGATTAGTTGTAGTTTCCTGGTCACCTTCAAAGGTAGCCCCACGTAAAGCGCAATGAAAGACCACTTTCATGGTTTAGGGCACTGAGGGTTGTGTTCAACTCTGTCATATTTAAGAGTGGACCTGTTGAAATCAGCAGACTTGAAATAGTTGAGCCTGTTAAGTTCAACGGATCTGCTCTTCAGTATGTCTTAAGTCTGATGCATCAAATAGTGGAAAAGGTGGGTTTGGAGCTGGTGGCCATGGAATATTTCCCCCCTTATTTATTTAAAATACAAAGTGGGGTGTGTGTAGAATGATACAAGAGGCATGAGGCACAGATGGCATTAAACCAGCGCCTTTATGAAATACAGTTATTGCAACAACTAAAGCAAATTTCACAGAAGAATGTGCATGTCCCCAAGGCCAGATCTCATGCCCTGCATGCAACATCGTCTTTCTCCTCAGCCATAAGTAACTATCCTCAATTAACCTAGGGTACTTCTTCATGAGTCCTGCTTTATATTATTGTCCAGACTGAGTATTTAAAAACAACAACAAAACCCTCATAATTCTATGTACAAATCCCGACAAGCACCTACAATTCTGATAATTCTTTGTCACTGAACTATTTTTTTAATGGATTACCTTAAAACACCCCAAAGCGATTTGACAATAAAGAGGACAACAGCGATTAAACTTGCATGAAAACAGTTTTGAGTCCAATACTCAAACTGGGATAAACATCTCCACTTGAAAGGCATGTCAGAGAAGGACCGTCTTTGAAAGGCGCCAAAAGGACAACAGGAGATGGTGCCTGCCTGATTTGTAACTGGAGGCAGTTCCAATTTCACTTCCCCCCTTGGTTTTCCCTAAGGCCCATGACACATACAAAAACATCGCCGTTGTTCCATGTTTTGGCCTGGTTTTGCAGCAAGTAAAAATGAATGGAGGATGTACAAATGTCTTGTGTGCTCCAGCACATTGGTAGAGCACATACTTTGCATGTTTGAAGCTCCCAGATTCATGACAAGTAAAGAGCATTGCGTGGCGAGGCTCTGGGCCCCGCAGTTCCCTTAGATAATAAGCACACGGACACAAATGTTTAGGTCAGGCATAGGCAAACTTGGCCCTCCAGATGTTTTGGGACTACAACTCCCGTCATCCCTAGCTTACAGGACCAGTGGTCAGGGATGATGTGAGTTCTAGTCCCAAAACATCTGGAGGGCCCTATGCCTGTAAAGTTTAGGTTAATGGGACAAAATAGGCCACAAATTTATTGGTTACAGATGTGAGCAGTTTGGCTTAGGCATTGGGTGAAACCAGACTATATCCTGACTCCTGCCCATCTGCAGGGAGTCTCATAAGGGTAAACCACCGGTAGGGAGAGCCCTATGATATACATCAAATCAGGGCACCCCCAGGGTACCTGACGGGGTCGTGCTAAGGCCCTAGCCCATACCCAGGCTTTGGACAGGAACCATGCCCCCCCCCCCGGATACCCTTAACGAGGAGGGGCAGGCAGAGGCAACAACCTCCCCTCCCATAAACAAGGCTTACAAGGTTGGCGAAAACCAAATGGCTGGTGCCAGTTTGCCAAGTGGAAAAAATTCATACCTGGCCCCAACAATATGGCGGCCGACCTTAGTCCATAGCAAGGCTGCTGTCAAGAAATGCATGAAAAGAGGGCAGGTGGGCTGGGAGATCCAGCAAGGAGGCGAAAGGAGGTCGCCCCCCGGCCATGTCGCTGTTTAAATGGCTAGCGGCCATGCCCCCCAGCTACTGCAATTGGTCAGCCGGTAGGGTGATGAGGCCAGGGGTCCCTATGATGCAGGTGGCATCCCTCCACCAACAGCTGGGTCACTGGGAGGTTCTGGATGCCCTCCTGCAATGCCGCCCCCCGGCAAGGGGAATGGACTTGCAGAACAATCTCCTGGTTAGCTTCTCCGGGACTAGTGGAGATACGCCGCTGCCAATTGTTTAACAATGGTTTGGAGCCAATTTCAGACTATGGGTTAAATGTGACCAGGAGCCCTAGTTAGCCATAACCATCGTTAATATTGCTGTTAAGGCCATCAGGGAGGGGTGCGTGAAGGGGAAACAGGAACTGATCCTGCATCTTGCTGTCAACTGCATTAAGAAATCGGCTAGGTTAGATCTACGCTGGCCTAAACGTGGAGCAAAATGAATTATTCTACAATGCAGTTGACAGCTCGTAAGCCCATTACTCTTACAGCACGTAACCGAACAATTCCATGGGGAGTGATTGTTACTGGTTAAATATACTGTGGCAACAACAGCAGAAAAAACAAACTTCCTTTACCGCCTTATTCGAAAGAAAAATATTGATGTTGTTGAGGGCCGTGCCTTGTTTATCAAGTCTGTGCTATGTGAACACTGAATAAACACGATGTCAACTCTTTGCAGGAAGAAAACGAAATCCCGGCCAGCGTGTTTGTGAAAGAGCCTGTTCCCAGTATTACTGACGGGAAGGAAGAGCCTGTTGATGAGAACAAAACTTTGGAGGAAACCTTGCACACTGTAGAGCTTTCCTCAGAGGATGAAGCACCCCATGATGAAGAGGGGGCAGACGATAGCATGGATGAGAAAATCGGGGAGACGAGAGCTGAGAAAATCAAGAGGTCCAGCCTCAAGAAGGTGGACAGCCTGAAGAAAGCGTTTTCCCGCCAAAATATCGAGAAGAAGATGAACAAGTTCAGCACCAAGATCGTCTCTCATGAGAGGAGGGAGAAGATTAAGAAGTCCCTCACCCCTAACCACCAAAAGTCCTCCTCATCAAAAAGCTCATCTTTCAAGGTCTCTCCCCTCACGTTCAACGTGAAGAAAGTTCGGGATGGAGATCCCTCTGCAGAAACGGAAGACAAGCTGGCAGAGGCTACCGGCAGTGAGCACACTGCAAACGATGAGGAGACATCCTTCACCGAGATTCACTCCGACCTGGCCTCTCCTAGTTCCCTGGCAGAGGAAAGGAAAGCCTTTGCTGACTCCCTGGAAAGAGAAAACGGGAGTGAAGGAGATGCTGTGGTCAACAACAACATCGAGCTCGCCATCGTTGAAGAAGGCGATGACTATAGGGCTTCGCTCGAAATCAGGCAGGAACTCTACGATGAAAGGAGCAAACCGACCAGCGGGGAGATGGAGCACTCCGACGAAGAATCAAGCCAGGCCGCTGTCCTCCACATCAACCAAACTGCATAAATCGCCTGAGCCGCCTTTTATGTTTCTATGCGCATTTTTTTGTAGTTACATCAGTAAAACAGGGCTGTTACACAATAAACAAGAGGCAACAGTAACCTAAGGTGGAGTGGTTCTTTTTTGGACAATTAGGTTTTCACAAAAGGCTAATTTCATACACTTAGATGGGAAATGAGGTAATTTAAAGGCAACTCTGCTGCATTTTGAAGTCCATTCCAACCTCTATTGCACACATCTATTGGTTATCGATTTCAAATTGCTGCAATCAATTGCAGGTGGAGATGTACTTAAACGATTTAAAAGCAGCACTACCCTACAAATTGAATCAGGCTGATATCTGTTTCATTTCCACCCAAAGAATCTGGGAATTGTAGTTCAGTGAGGGTGCTGAGAATTCTCAGAGATTTTTCCCCTAAGAAAACTTCTACTCCCAGGACAAAAAAGGGAAGGCGATTAAACCTTTTTTTTTGGGGGGGGGGTCCTGCCGTGTAGGCACAATTTTCGTTGGTGGAAAGCTCTCCTAAGTGCTAAGTTCATTCAAATGTGTTCCCCAGTATTTTTTCCTAGCTGTGTGCTGCTTGGGAAAAGCGAGTTTACACTGCAGAGGACGAGAGCTGCCTTCCACTTTGCTTGCTGTGCCCTTTTGTCCACAGAACTGCTGACTGGGAGAGTGTGCTTGTATAGCCTTCTTTGTGAGTTAATGAAGTGTGTGTTTGTGTGTGTGTGTGTCCCCGCTCACTGTTTTTAAGCTGCGAACTGTGGGTGGTAAGCTGTGGGGAAGGGCTGCCGCTCAGTGAAAGAGAGCACATGTTCTCCGGGTTCAATCCTGTCTGAAACCCTGGAGAGCCACTAGCGGTCAATGTAGGCACACATAGAACAAATACAAGGAGACACACAGGCCCAGGCCTCCCCCCTTCAGCTGATCTTATTGCTCCCTCTCTGCTCATCTGATGGCCGCTCTGATGACCAGGTAGGAGGCAATTCGTTTCCTCACCAGGGTGCTGGGCTCCTCCAGCGTGGTGTAGTGGTTCAGAGCAGTGGACTCGTAATCTGGTGAACCAGGTTCGCTTCCCCGCTCCTCCATATGCAGCTGCTGGGTGACCTTGGGCCAGTCACACTTCTCTGAAGTGTCTCAGCCTCGCTCACCTCACAGAGTGTTTGTTGTGGGGGAGGAAGGGAAAGGAGATTGTTAGCCGCTTTGAGACTCCTTCGGCTAGTGACAAAACGGGATATCAAATCCAAACTACTACTACTCCTTTTCCTCCTCCTCCTCCTCCTCTTCTTCTTCTTCTTCTTCTTCTTCTTCTTCTTCTTCTTCTTCTTCTTCTTCTTCTTCTCCTTCAACCCCAGCACTTTTTAATTTTCTTTTGGCTGATGCCACGACCCAAACTAGTAGGGTTTCGGAAGGTGGCAGAATCAGGTTCCCTTATTGAGGGATTGCCCCTGATACTAGCAATACTGAAGAGTTGGACCAGTGGTCTGATTCTGTATAAAGCCGTTTCCTCTGTGTGTTTTTCCTCCCTATAGTAGTGTTTGTGCAGGTTCCACCTATTTCCCCTCCCTATAAAGTACTTCAGTTCGTTTCCTCATGTTAATATTTGATGCGACTGAGCCACCAGGATGCAACACACATTTTTATTTTTTTTTAGTGTTGACCTTGTACAAGTTGAGGTGGTTTTTTAAAAAAGGATTCCCATGTGGTGGTTTTGCCACATCGAAAAGCAATATGGGAAATAGGCATTTCAGGGTGTTGAGGAACTTTGGGTTTCCTTTCAACTCTATGAGAATTGAATCTTAGCTGCTTTACTGTTAGTAACTACTGAGACAGAATAGTTGGGCTGTTAACATGATCAGCGCCATAATTGTCTTTGAGTTCATTACTCTTGAGAATTTCATTTGATCCGCCCCTGTTCTGCTCAGGGGAGAAAAAATATCTAGCATTCCTACAGCAACAGTGCAAGTCTAGACGCGTCTACTCAGAAGTAAGTCCCATTGAGTTCAGTAGCGCTTAAGCAGGTATAGCATTGCAGCCCTGGTATATTAGTTGAATGTAATGGCACATGATGTAATAAGCATCTATTCCATGGATCTCCCCCTGTATGGAAAATGGTGTCTTGGCCTGGTGAGATGACACATTTTTTGCACATAAACCCATGGACATCTGCAAGATACATGTCTTACCTGAAGGGACGGGTGGGGAACCCCTTTTCAGCTACCTTCCATATGCAAAAGTGAATGGAGCAAAAAAATTATATGTAAATTTTAGCTCGGTACACATACTCACCCTCTCAGCCCATCACCCAAACAAGCATGATGGAATGGGAACAAGGCCCCATTCCATTCAGGCCAAAAGCACTTGAGAGGGTGCAAAGGAGATCCAGTGAAGGGTGTGTCCTGGTGGGAGGTTCCCTTAAACCTTAGGCAGACCGCACTGGTCGGTTTAAGATGAAGCACCCTGAGTAAAGTACAGTGGGAATAAGATCTTGCTCTTGTATATTTTGACTCCTTAGGATTTATTTAGACAGGGGGGAGGGATGCTGTTCCTGAGCACACCTATCTGTTGGGGAAGTTGTACTCCTTTGTATTTTGTTCACGTTCCACAGGAGAGCTACCACATGTTGAACCAGGCGATACTTAAGAGGTGAGGCATGATCATGAAAACAAACTGGCTTTATGTGTAAGCTTAGCAATGTCTACATATGTTCCCTAGTTAATTTGACTTCCTTTGTTCCAAGTATGCTGATTCAGTAATGAATGTATATACGCATATATATATATATATTATTATTATTATTTTGTTCTATGTTAAGAGAGAACTTTTGTTTTTATTAAAAGATGCTATTTGCTTAATGCAATCTACTATGTCGAAATGGCGAAAGGGAGAGGTAGGACTGTAATCGTGGAAATAGATAATGAAACAAATTCATATATATATGGACCCAACTACTGTATTGCTGAGTGCAATGTGACGGACAGATCGCCATGTTGCAATATAATCTGATAAAAGGAAAGAGAGCACATGATGGGGGAAAATAGAGGCTAGTCGATACAAACTAGACTAATGAAGAACACACTTAAGTAGTACACGTGAACCATTCTGGAAATATATATATATATTCATTCTACACCTACACCAGATGACAAGCAAGGGTATTTTGATAACTTCGCCATTATATTATTTTTTATGTGTGTGTGTACAGGAGATGGCCACATTCCAGCACAAAATGACATGTACCTTAACCCCCTTGATTTTCGTGGGACTTGAGTATGCGTAGCTGCATTGGTCATCGTCCAAAATATGCAGATTGTTGGAAAACACGAGGAAATGATGATCTCCACACATGTGGCAAATGTCCAACAGGATGGACTGACCCCTGTGAATGCTGATAAGGGCCATTAAGTAGTAGTTTAGTGAATTTAGACCATCTTCATATTTTTGGACGTGAGCCAAACGCATGAGGGATTGTCAACACGTTCTTGCCGTTTTTGAAAGTTCCTAGATTTTGAACGTTCACTGTGATGTGTAAGATTTGTCTTCAGATGGAAACATATGGTTCTTTAAAAGTGGGTGGAATGTTTTCTTTTTCCGCGGGTGATGTCAAAAGATGTTACATTTTGTTGGTGTGTTGTTTTGTGTATTGTGTGAAATGAGATATAAATGGCAATGAACACAACCCACCAGGGAATTTTCTCTGTTCAGGTTCAATGTTAATACCGTTGTGGAGATACATCTGCAATCTTTTGCATCTTGAAGTATGCACTGGACTTCACAATGATACCGCGTTTGAATTTCCTGCAAACGTTACGCTTTTCAACCAAAATCTGGACATCTTCAGAAACGAAACTGCATTCCTCTTGCACCTTATTTTCAAATCCTCCATTCCACTTTACAATCACAAATGTAAACTAGCAGTCAACCTACTAGTGCCTGACAATTGTAATTTGTTTTATAATCTTCCCCCTTCCCCTTTTAATACTGATAAGTCTGCTTTTACATAATATTGCACTAAAGCATTGCTTTTTTTTTGAAAGATATTATTTAGAAATACAAATTAGTCTAAGAAAATCTATTGATGGCAGTGAGCTATTCCATGTGGGGAGCTTCGCGCAATCATTTTAAGTGTCACTGGATGTTTGATCAGAATTGATTTTTTGAGCAGGGCTATAGATGGTTAAACTTTTTTTAAAAAAAAATCTATATTACGAGAGAGTTGCAATCAGTAGATATAACTGTGATATTATCCACACAGATTCATCTTATTTTGAATTAACAACAATGCCTGTTACTAACCACAGTTGTGATTAAGTAAATAAAAATCAAGTTGCATTAAATTACACTTGTCTGGACAAAATTATTGTAGAGATGGGCAAACAAATCTTTTGATATGTAATTCGTGGAGCCAAATTAGCATGGTTTTAAGTGGTGTCATTGGGGAATTTCCTCCCAATACAAATAGCACCTTCAGATGAAGGATTTCCCCCAAAATCACAGCAAACAAAGGAGTTACATTCCATCTCCATGTCCTTTGTGATTACTGGTAGCAATCTCCCTCTTTATGCTGTTTGTGTTTAAATAATAATAATAATAATAATACAAAAAAAACCCTGCCCTTTAAATACTAAGAGGCAACAAACATTTGCTTGGCTCTTAGTCCAGTGAAGGAGATTCACGCAGAGAAAAAGTCTTCTCCATTAAAAAAAAAGAGGTAAAGGACCCTTGGACAGTCAAAGGTGACTATGGGGTTGCGGTGCTCATCTCGCTTTCAGGCCGAGGGAGCTGGTGTTTGTCTGCAGGCAGCTTTCCGGGTCATGTGGCCAGCATGACTAAACCGCTTCTGGCAGAACAGAACACCTTGACAAGTGCCAGAGTGCACGGAAATGCTGTATACCTTCCAGCCTCAGCGGTACCTATTTATCTACTTGCACTAGTGTGCTTTCGGACTGCTAGGTTGGCAGGAGCTGGGACAGAGCAACAGGACCGTCCACCTTCTGATTGGCAAACCCAAGAGGCTCAGTGGTTTAGACCACAGCCCCACTCGTGTCCCAGTCTTCTCCATACACAGCTGCACACATGCATATTTAGAAGTGCCTCTCCATAATGGTTGCAGCAGCTCGCCTGATTCACCAGCTTGGATGGGCCTTTTGAGGCTGGTGGAGATGCAGATTCCCCCATCTGCTTGGGGACTGAAGAGCTAACTACAAGCTCAGGATGGATAGCTCAGTTGGTTGGTGTGCAGTGCTGATGACACCAAAGTTGCAGGTTCGATCCCTGTATAGGCCAGCTGGATGAGATGAACCTCAGGGTCACTTCCAATTCTATGAACATGAAACCAGTATTATGAAAGTTTTAATGGCCAAATGCATGTAATGGGAATACACGACTTCTTATTCTTCCCATCAGATGTCAAAGAGATAAACAACTACCTGACATTTAGAAGACATCTGAAGGGAAGTTTTTAATGTGTGACATTTTAATGTATTTTTAATCTTTGTTGGAAGCCGCCCAGAGTGGCTGGGGAAGCCCAGCCAGATGGGTGGGGTACAAATAAATTCTTCTTCTTCTTCTTCTTCTTCTTCTTCTTCTTATTATTATTATTATTATTATTATTATTATTATTATTATTATTTTGAAGGGAGGATTTTGAGCAGAGAAGTGGCTAGAAGATTTACCCTTTCAGCACCTGCTGACTCTGCCCAGTGGCTTTTCCCACTGTTATGTTCAAAATGCATGTTTTCATCCTATGGCAAAAGGCAAAGGGCAAAGGGAAATCTGACCATTAGGTCCAGTCGTGACCGACTCTGGGGTTGTGGCGCTCATCTCGCTTTATTGGCCGAGGGAGCTGGCGTACAGCTTCCGGGTCATGTGGCCAGCATGACTAAGCCGCTTCTGGCGAACCAGAGCAGCACACGGAAAAGCCGTTTACCTTCCCGCCGGAGCGGTACCTATTTATCTACTTGCACTTTGACGTGCTTTCGAACTGCTAGGTTGGCAGGAGCAGGGACCGAGCAATGGGAGCTCACCCCGTCGCGGGGATTCGAACCGCCGACCTTCTGATCGGCAAGTCCTAGGCTCTGTGGTTTATCCCACAGCGCCACCCGCGTTCCGTTCATCCTATGGGGAATAAGCCAAAAAAGAAAATAAACCAACAGGCAAGTAGGAAAAGGGTGAAGCACTCCTTCCCGCTGCTTCGCTGTTCAAAATCCTCTCTCATGTCCTTTTTTGAAGGAACAAAATGCCCGCGCAAGGAAGGATGGAAGGATCTGGCAATATCGGTTCTCTTAGTTTCACATTTGTTTCACATTTTTCAATCTTATTTCAGTTCTCCACCCTTCAGCAACAATTTGCAAATAAATAAAAAAATCCTATTAAAAATTCATCAGGGTTTTCATGCAATTTTCTCCCAAAGAACACATTTTTGTATGCAGTTTTGACTCATGTACAAGCAATTTTCCCTAGTAGAATGCATTTGTTTTTTTCAACAGTATCTTCATTTTTAGGCACACTTTCCCACAAGATATGCATGTTTGTAAATATCGGTTGGAGAACTACATTGCAAAATTCAGATAAGTGCACATTTTGAAGGATGCTTTGCATTTTGGTTTGCTAAAGTGCAAATCTGACAGATTTGCCTTTAAATGAGAACCAAATTGAATCCCCCCCCCCATCCTTACACAACAGCTATTGTAGTATAGTTGGTTGGCAGTGATGTTGTGTGGGTCACACGGAGGGAGGGAAACGGATGGAAAACACATGCGCGTTCAACTGCCTAAAAGCGGCCACGTCACCCAGGAGATCTTGGCCACAGAGATAAGAAAAGAAGAGTCATTCTGTTGTCTGGAGAGGTCACTTCCTGGTTCGCATGGAGAAGCTGTTTTCATTGGATCCCGGCAACTCAAGCACACGGTTGTACTGAGGCAGCACCGGGTGCCGAAATTTTCCACCGCTAACAATTTTGCACCCGTGGCAACTGCCCCTGTGGTCCTCTCACACATGACGCCACGGGGGGTTGGTGTCAGACTAGGGCCAAGGAGACCCAGGTTCAAATCCCCAGTCACCCAGATAACTCTGAACTAGTCTCTATCTCTCCTCCTAACCTACCTCAGAGTTTTACTGCATATACAAGGGTGCGTGGGACCTATACATGCCACCTTGAGCTCCTTGTTCAAAAAGAAATGTCATGGCTCAATGATGCATCCACCCACAGCTTCAATCCTACAGTCAATTTGCCTCTATTCCAGACCCCTCCAAGTGTCCCTATTTTCCAGGGACAGTCCTGGATTTACAGAAGCCACTCTGGTTTCTGATGTGATTCTTGAACATCCCACTTTCCCTTAGGACATCTCTAGTTTCATCAGAGAAATGTTGGAAGGTATGGAGTTATGCGACCCACGAGCCAAGGAGATGAATAAATATTTGTTGTTGTTGTTGTTTAGTGTCCGACTCTTCGTGACCCCATGGACCAGACCACGCCAGGCACTCCTGTCTTCCACTGCCTCCTGCAGTTTGGTCAAACTCATGTTTGTAGCTTTGAGAACACTGTCCAACCATCTCCTCCTCTGTCATCCCCTTCTCCTTGTGCTCTCCATCTTTCCCAACATCAGGGTCTTTTCCAGGGAGTCTTCTCTTCTCATGAGGTGGCCAAAGTATTGGTTCTAGGGGTTGCTCGTGCGTAAACTGGCGCCACACCTGGCTGGGTTGCCTGAGTGAACCTTTTCCGTCCGGACAGCCACTCACTCGTGGCTGTCTCAATTGCTGGCAGAATCCGTCAGTGGGCGTTTCTTGAACTTCTTCCAGCAAAGAAGCTCTTTGACGCCTAGTCTCTGCCTACTCTCCCTGTGCGGAAGCCTTCTACGCAAGGAGGGTGTGGGCAGCGGAGGACCTGTGCTCTCCCCGCCGGTCCCCGGCGAGGAGTCATGGCACCGCCTCACCGATTCCCCCATCTGCCCCCCTTCTCCACTGGTGCTACGCTGATTTCCTTCCCCAGAAGATGGGCTGCTTCTCCCCATCCCGGG
The DNA here is from genome assembly GCF_951804945.1 of Podarcis cretensis. NCBI lineage: Eukaryota > Metazoa > Chordata > Lepidosauria > Squamata > Lacertidae > Podarcis > Podarcis cretensis. Next base: position 126,574,926 of record NC_137170.1, read on the forward strand.
ACGCTCTCTGGAATCCCTCTGGAGCCCTCTCTCTCCCTCTGGCTCCGATGGCAGTTCCCTGACAGATAGGTTTGATCTTCTTGCAGTCCATGGGACTCTCAAGAGTCTCCTCCAGCACCATAATGCTTTATTATGTTTTTATATATATTGGAAGCCACCCAGAGTGTCTGGGGCAACCCTGTCAGATGGGCAGGATATTATTATTACTATTCTTATTCTTATTATTTAGGACGTCCCCATTTTCATCGGAGAATTGTTGGAGGGTATGCTATTCCCTTTCGTTTTATTCCTCCCAGATATCAGAGTACCATGTTTCGAAAGGAGTTGCACCTTGCCAGCCCCAATGCGTTTGACGGATCTGTCTGCACTCGCTATTGTATCGTGCAAGACTTTTTAATAGGGTAGCTTTTTAAAGAGCTCCGCCAGCAGAAACATATTGAAGCGGATGCTCTGTTTATTCAGACAGAGATACTTGTGTCATGCACAGTGCTGCATACCCATTAGAAGACTTAATTTTACTGACAGGCCAAAGCATGTATGTTTAACCTTCACGGGATAGCTGTCAACTTCCAGCAGCCCTTTAGCACTTGCGAGGGAATCGAACATCATGTTTGCATTTCACTCCCAGCTATTCCTGCATTGTTTATGTTCCTGGTAGCTTTAAGTCAAACAACGGTACTATGGGAGAGAAATGGGAGTCTCCAGGCCTATTTTATCAGGCTTTTGTCAACTCCTGAATGAAACACACTCCGCACGTCTCAAGGAGGTGAAATCTCCCAGACTCTCCAAGAGTCCCTATTTTCCAGGGACAGTCCCGGATTTACAGAAGCCATCCCAGTTTCTGATTTGATCCCAGAATGCCCCACTTTTCCTTAGGACATCCCTATTTTCAATGGAGAAATGTTGGAGGGCATGGAGTTATGTGACCCCTGAGCCAAAGAGATAAGTAACTTTAAAACCTTTATAAGGTAAAGGTAAAGGTACCCCTGCCCCTAAGGGCCAGTCTTGACAGACTCTGGGGTTGTGCGCCCATCTCACTTAAGAGGCCAGGGGCCAGCGCTGTCCGGAGACACTTCCGGGTCACGTGGCCAGCATGACATCGTTGCTCTGGCGAGCCAGAGCCGCACACGGAAACGCCGTTTACCTTCCCGCTGGTAAGCGGTCCCTATTTATCTACTTGCACCCGGAGGTGCTTTCGAACTGCTAGGTTGGCAGGCGCTGGGACCGAACAGCGGGAGCGCACCCCGCCGCAGGGATTCGAACCGCCGACCTTTCGATCGGCAAGCCCTAGGTGCTGAGGCTTTAACCCACAGCGCCACCTGCGTCCCTGGTGGTAAGTTATTTAATGTTTAATGTTTATTATGTTTTTATATATGTTGGAAGCCACCCAGAGTGGCTGGGGCAACAGAGTCAGATGGGCAGGGTATGAATAATAAAATTAGTAGTAGTAGTATTGAATAAAGGTAAAGGGTAAAGGGACCCCTGACCATTAGGTCCAGTCATGACTGACTCTGGGGTTGCGGCGCTCATCTCTCTTTATTGGCCGAGGGAGCCGGCATACAGCTTCCGGGTCATGTGGCCAGCATGACTAAGCTGCTTCTGGTGAACCAAAGCAGCGCACGCAAACGCCATTTACCTTCCCGCCGGAGCGGTACCTATTTATCTACTTGCACTTTGACGTGCTTTCGAACTGCTAGGTTGGCAGGAGCAGGGATAGAGCACCGGGAGCTCACCCCGTCGCTGGGATTTGAACCGCTGACCTTCTGATCGGCAAGTCCTAGGCTCTGTGGTTTAACCCACAGCGCCAGGATGTCCCTATTTTCCTTGGCGAAATGTTGGAGGGCATGTACAGAGCAGGGTGTACACCACCTCACTCAGGTAAAACATAAGAGAGGTTGCTTTGCCACAGAGCACATGAGAATTGCAGCCCATCAGAGAGGCCTAGCTGAGGTGGTAAACCCGTGTCTGAATAGTACCACTTCAGCCTGCAATTGGATGCTCACGTTTCTTAATTCTCCATGCAAACAGATACAGGTATGAAGGGGCATCTGTTTATTTATTTGAAAGTCTTCAAACACACACAAACACAAGCGCACACACGTATGAAGGAGCACTTTTATATCCTTGCAGGCTGCATTTAATGCCATGTTTTGCAAGCAGAAAATACATCATGAAGTGCAGGCTGCTACAAGTCATGCAAATAAATAAACAGGAGGATGGATGTATAGTGTCAGGAAAATGCACCGAGAGAACGAATCCTGCTTCAACCTACATGCGCCCCCAGAATGTGACCGCTTCTAAACCCACTGGCGTCAGTGACTGAGCTTCCAGCAACAACATAGATTTTCCATTGACCAGGACTCTGCAAAGTCCCTCACACTGGTCAGTATCATGGAGATCTGGGCAAGAACACAGGACAACCAACACTGCATTACATCTCCCTAATCCTTTACGCTTAGCTCATGGGTGGAATAAAAAGGTTTGGTTTTGTCTGCAAAGCACAGCAGACGCTACTACGGAAACACAGGATTTATTCTGCCCCATTACTGGCAACGCTGAAGAGAAGAGACCGGTTGGCTTTTTCTGTTTTTGGTTTAAAAAACCATCTGTGGATTCCAGTTTCTGATACATACAGAAGCTTCATTCTGTGACCTGGCGGGAAAGGGGTTCATGAAATGGGAAGGTATCATATTTGAAAAACCAGTTTTCTGATCATGGTGCATCTTTAAAAGCATGGAAGATTGAATTGGCTATATTCACTAATGCCTGTGCAGAGGCTGCATAGATTTTGCCTCTCCGCTTCCTAATCCCCTGCCTTGTAAATGGAAGGGAGTACATTTCTGAAGAGCGTGGGCTGGGACCATACTTTTGCCTTTCGTTTGGTTCCTGCCCCGCTGGCTGGCTTTCTGGGAAGAGTTTCCCCAGGCACTGTGTGGCACAGAGTGTCATACTTAGATGCCCCAGCAGCAGGGCTCTTTTTATGCATTCAGCCCGAGGCAGCACACCCTCACTTATCAGATTTTCCTATGAGAAAAAATTACACTTTTTTAATGCGCCGTCTCACACTGCTTAGCAGTACAGAGTCAGGCTTGGTTCCCTGCTTCCTTTCTCTTCCCTGCCTCCTTTTATCCTTACAACAAACCTGTTGAGGGAGCTTAGGTGGTGAGTTAGTGAACGGCTCAAGGCCACTCAATGAATTTCACAGTTAACCCTCCCCAGTCTTAGCCCAGTGCAGATCCTCAAAGTATCTCTGTTTGACAGGGACAGCCCCAAATTTACAGAAGCTGCCCCGATTTCTGATTTGATTCTGGAATGTCCTGCTTTTCCTTAGGATGACCCTGTTTTTATATATGTTGGAAGCTACCCAGAAGGGCTAGGGCAACAGAGTCAGATGAAATTATTAGTATTATGATTGTGGAATAGGATGTCCCTACTATCATCAGAGACATGTTGGAGAGTGTAGATTTATGTGACCCCTGAGCCAAAGGAATAAGTAATTACGCAACTTTTATTTATTTTTTATATAATTTTTAATTAATTTTTCAACAACAACAACAAAGAAAGAAAAATATACACAAAAACAGTATCAAATCCATAAAATGGGATTCTCCAAATCCCGTGACTCTTCTCCCCCCAAACCTTAATTTTCCTTTTCAACTGCATGCCATTTCTACTCCAAATTATTTTTTCTACCTCAAATTTCCTATTATTGTTGTTGTTTAGTCGTTTAGTCGTGTCCGACTCTTTGTGACCCCATGGACCAGAGCACGCCAGGCACTCCTGTCTTCCACTGCCTCCTGCAGTTTGGTCAAACTCATGTTTGTAGCTTTGAGAACACTGTCCAACCATCTCCTCCTCTGTCATCCCCTTCTCCTTGTGCCCCCCATCTTTCCCAACATCAGGGTCTTTTCCAGGGAGTCTTCTCTTCTCATGAGGTGGCCAAAGTATTGGAGCCTCCGCTTCAGGATCTGTCCTTCCAGTGAGCACTCAGGGCTGATTTCCTTCAGAATGGATAGGTTTGATCTTCTTGCAGTCCATGGGACTCTCAAGAGTCTCCTCCAGCACCATAATTCAAAAGCATCAATTCTTTGGCGATCAGCCTTCTTTATGGTCCAGCTTTCACTTCCATACATCACTACTGGGAAAACCATAGCTTTAATTATTTGGACCTTTGCTGGCAAGGTGATGTCTGCCAATGTAGTAACATAGGTGTCAACATTTCCCTTTTTTAAAGGGAAATTCCCTTATTCCAAATAGGATTCCTCGCAAGAAAATGGAAAAGTTGACAGCTATGGTAGTAACCTGTTTACAATACTTTTTGCAAGTACATAATAAACATTTCCCATTCTTTTTAAAAATTTCTTGTCATCTTGATTTCTGAGCACTATGCAACCTTTCAAAGACATCTGAAGGCACACCTGTACAAAGAAGCTTTTTTAAATGTTTAATGCTTTATTCTGTTTTTATATATGTTGGAAACCACCCAGAGTGGCTAGGGCAACCCAGTCATATGGGCAGGGTATGAATAATAAAATTGTTGCTGTTGTTGAATAGAAGTTCCCTATTTTCATCGGAGAAATGCTGGAGGGTATGTAGTCTTAGCCTAGTGCTGTAGCCACTACATGAAATTGACTTTCTCGGATGTGCATGCTTTCATAGCTTGTTGCACTGTTCCCAGTGTCATTTCAGGTGTGCAACTTCTCACATGAGGTAGGTTGCTTCAACCCACCGCTCAGCATGAATTGGGCTGGGGTGTTCATCTGCCTCACCAATGCTTCTCCCCAGCTTTCTCATCCACAATGATCATTGACTTTTAATGCAGATAGTGAGCAAAGAGAGGCTCGAAATGTGAATTAGGCCTCATGTGGAAATACCCTCAAAAAGTTAAAGGATCCCTGGCAGTTAAGTCCAATCACGAACGACTCTGGGGTTGCGGCGCTCATCTCGCTTTAGTGGCCAAGGGAGCCGACGTTTGTCCGCAGACAGTTTTTCCGGGTCATGTGGCCAGCATGACCAAGCCGCTTCTGGCGAAACCAGAGCAGCGCATGGAAACGCCATATACCTTCTGCCTTTGTATTAACACCTGACACGTTATTTATTTCTTGACCAGCTGACACACACTCTCTCTCTCTCCCTCTGTCTCTCTCCTGCCACTCTCTGGGTGTGCACCCTCTTCGGATAAAGGAACTAGCTCTCCTTTCAAAAACCTTTTGTACTTTCAGTCCTTTTGATTTAAAGGTTTGAGTTTCTCCTGCCCGCCTGGGTTCCAGCAGGATGCATTCTGCTGTTGATAGAAAGTTAGGCTGGGTTCTGGCTAAAGTAAAGTTTGTCTATTTATCTTTCTTTCAAATTGGGGATTAATATCTGTGCGGCGGTTGGCACATGCTTCCTTTGCCATAGCAACACTCCGGGGAACATAAACTATGAGTCACAATTTCTCTGCAGAAGACATTTTTTTTTTCTAATTATGATCAGCCTGGAGATCTCAAAATATATTCTTGTGATCTGCATGGTTTTGACTTCAGCCACTTTTGACTCCCTGTATTGGGGGACGGAGGCCTCTCCTCAAGAGTGCTCTGATGTGGAGGGAGGGAGAAGGGGAACCTTAATTTAGGCATTTGACCACGCCCATCACGTTCGGGAGCTGAGAGCTGCAGACTGAAGCAGCTCCCAGATTTCTGCTACCTAATAAGGCTACCCCACGGGCTAATTCATAACAGCCCTGCAGGAAACCTCATTACGTTATAGGTCCCTGCCAGATTATATGCAGCTGTAGGATGCTCCATTCAGAAATGATCGGACTCGGTCCAATTATACACTCATTAGAAAATGCATTTATTTGGGCCTCTGGCTAGCCCGATTCCTGGGGCTCAGTGGAAGAAACGGGAGCTAACCTGCAATAGACAGAAAGCCTCCAGGAGTAGCTGATGAGGCTCTGCAATGGCAAATATGTATGGTGATTAGATTCAGCAGAGCACAGGACACCATATTGTCTAATGGCAATAAAGTCTCTGGAATCCATTGGTTGAGGCACTGTAAAGCCGGAATGCTCACAACCAACCAAAGCAAAACTGGTGGTGGAATTCAGTGTTTCCAGTCCAGCTTCTGTGAGGGGAAGGTCAATGGTCAGTTTGGTTGGGATTCTAGGGACATGAGTGGCTCCATGAGGTAAGCCAGGGGCAAGGAATACTGGGGGGGGGGGGGGACGACACAATGTTGTGCGCGTGACATCGCTGTGCTGGGCCTGGGGGTAACCTTTGATGCACAGTCCAGGACCAGTCCAGAATACGAAGGTTCCACTAGGAGTCAGTTTGACAGGGCCAAGGCAGGACACGAGGCAGGAAACCAGGCAAGGACGGGTACAGGATCTCAGGCAGGATCTGGCATACAGCAATGTTGCTCCCGCAACCTGGGGTGGGGTCCAACAGCCTTTTATCTCTGTCGGGGTAACGGCCGGTCCTGATCCCCCGGCGACTCACCTCCCTGTTTTGCCCGAAAACGAGCACTCCTCCTGCGAGTACTCAGGTCTCTCCTTCTCTCAGACCTTACTCTCTTCAGCTTGGGAGGTGTCGGTGGGTTACTAGACCCAGGGGCCGCCTCAGCCTCCCCTGACCCAACTGGCAGTGGAGCAGCTGTAAGTGATGGCCCAGCTGAAGGCAACGAGGTAATCCCCGCATCTGGAGCCAGGGCAGACTCAGGCCCCTGACTCAGCCCAGCTGGTGTTTGTTGCAGGGGAACCTGTGCAGACTGGGACTCTTCAGGATCAGGCCCCAGACTTGGTTCAAATGACGCCTGAGGCAAAGGATCTGGTGCAGGCTGAGACTCCTCTGGTTCCAAGTCCGAGCCTGAGTCACAGGCCATCACAATCGTGATTTCGTGTGTGAGCATTGCGCCTCCCTCCCTAAGCCAAACACAAGCTTCCTGTGCTTTGGGAAGCAGGTGCCAGGCTTCTGACGCAATGCTGGAGCCCTGCTGGAGGGCTTTGGGAAGGTGATGGAGGGGCTTTTGGACCCCGCTGGGAACTTCTAGGTGACTAGCCTAGTTCCTCTAGTCCACTGACCGCATGTCACTGGGGCAGGCTGAGGAGAAGGAAGATATCCCAGAAAGTAGGGGGTCTAATGGGCAGAGAGGCCTATAAGAACTACTGCGGCTGCTACCATCCAGGAGGACTCCCCTGCTCAGCACCTGAGGGCCCCAGTCCTGCCACTCACCACCTGGCCTAGGGCAGGGGCTGATGGGCTCTATAAAGGACGGTTGCCACTGCTGCTGCTGGGCAGAGAGGGCTCCGTTCTGTTTTGTTTTGTTTTTGGTTTAAATTGCTGCTATTTTTTACCTTTTTTTAAACTGTGATATTAATGATGTATTCTTAGTTTTAGATTTCGATTTATGTGGAAATTGTTTCCCATTTTGTTGTGTGTTTTTTTGATGTGGTTTATTTGACTTTTGTAATTATGTAAATCTTGTCATACTGTAAGCCGCCTTGAGCCTTGTTTTTTTAACTGTGGAAAGGCGGCATGCAAATAAAAAATGATGATGATGATGATGATGATGGCCTGGGCTTCCAGTCTCTTTTTTTTTGGGGGGGGGGGTGTATTATTAAGAGCAGGTTTGCACACATTTTGTGTGTGGGTTAATTTATAGAATCACTTGCAGTGACATCTCTCTCCTTGCCTCCCACTGTTGCCATTCTTCAGATGATCAGATTATCCCCAAGAGCAGCTGCGTGCGTTCAAATAAGAGCTGCAGTTGTTATTTGGTAACCTCCGAATTCACTTTCCTTGGGAAGGAGGAAGACAGTAAGGTGCAGGATTCACAGTCTTTACATCTGGGTAAAGTAGTAAGAAACAAGGATAGAGAACTCAAGACAATCTGAGACAGGAGTAAGAAACAACTAGGGCTGGGCGATATCTGGTTTTCAACATTGCGCTATATCACCAGCTAAACATTGTGATATATAGATACAGTGGTATCTCGGTTTTCTAACGTAATCAGTTCCAGAAGACCGTTCTAGTTCCAAAATGTTTGAAAACCAAGGCACAAAGAGAGGTCTGCAAATTTAATAGAGAAAATAGCGGTACCTCAGTGGGAGCCATTTGACTTCTGAGGCGCGTTCGAAAACAGAAGCATTTACTTCCTGGTTTACGGCTTTCGAGTTCTGAAACATTTGTCAACAGAGACGTTTGAAAACCAAGGTACCACTATATATCATAGTGTCTGAAATAAGAATGGAGCTCTGTTGACGCATTGGCTGGCTTGGTTTTCCCCACATTGTGATTTTTGCAAAGCATGCGCATGCGTGCACACACACACACACACACACACACACACACACAATACGCTAGGTCAAAAATTATGAACCCATTATCACAATATGGACTTCAAACCAGTTTGGGGCAATATATCACAAAGCCCTAACACACATCATGATTTGTGATATTATGCAAGAAAAAATTATGAAACCAATATCACAATATGGACCTCAAACCAGTTTTGGACAATTTATCAATATATCGCCCAGCCCTAGAAACAACCACACAGCTAGTCAAAAAATGTTTCTCAGGGCCCCTATGGTTCAGTTGGTATTTTGGTGGTAGAGATTTATTGACACTGCATCCTGGTCTATTTGTTGCAGTCACAGGACAGAGACCACAACCAGTGTGTACAAGCTGTATTTCTTTCCTGAGTTCAATCTTGGGCCAGATTGATTATCTCTGCCAGGATACAAAGTCATTCTAGGCTACAAAGGGTAAGCAAAACTTATTGGAGTGAGGACCTCTTTGAAGATTGCCAAAATAAATAAATAAAATTGGGATATTTTGAGCTCCTGGGACCTGTTCCATCATAGACAAATGTCCAATGGCCATTTATTTGTGGTGAACAGGCCTCAACGTAAAAGGGGGAAGAACAACAGGTGTGATTCTCCACCCCCATCATTCAGCCCGGACCCTGAGGTCCAGCTCCAAGGGCCTTCTGGTGGTTCCCTCTCTGTGAAAAGTGAGGTTACAGGGAACCAGGCAGAGGGCCTTCTCGGTAGTGGCACCCACCCTGTGGAATGCCCTCCCTTCAGATGTCAGGGAAATAAACAACTGTCTGACTTTCAGAAGACATCTGAAGGCAGCCCTGTTTAGGGAAGTTTTTAATGTTTGATGTATTTAACATTAAATAATGTTAAATACATCGTGTTTTTAATATTCTATTGGGAGCCACCCAGAGTGGCTGGGGAAAACTAGCCAGATGGGCGGGGTATAAATAATAAGTTGTTGTTGTTGTTGTTGTTGTTGGTACAATAGGAAAAAGCGGAGATTTGTAACGAAGCACTTCCTTGGCAAAGAATTGGGCTTTAGTTCACATTTACAGAGTGTGCAGAAGATAGCCCTGGGTCGTTTGACCCTTTGGTTCTCTTTTCCCTCCTAGGAAAAGTATGCAAGCTTTCTAAAATTCACAAAGGGGAAGTTCCCTCAAGAGAGGGGTGCAAGCACATGAGCTGTGCTGTGGAAATGCCGCTCCCCCACATCCTCATCGTTCTTTGGAGTGGTGTTTGGGATCGATGGCAAGATATGTCACTGGCATTTGTCAAACAGGGTCTCTGATATTATTGGGGATAAAAGACGCCACTGAGCTGACTGATCTTGAGGCAAAGTCTGAACGCTCGCCTCCCACTGTGAAATTTGAGAAGGGACTTTGTCACACAGCGTGCTTGTCGGTTTCATCGTTGCAGGCAGCCACTGGGTTCTTCAGGATTTGCCTCCAAACTTTAAAGGAACTGAGATGAAACTGACTAGAGATGCTTTAACAGACCTTCTTTTTGTGTGTGTGTGTGAGGTGAGACTAGTCAGTTTCACATCCCAGACCACAGAGAGCTTCTGTTCCCAGGGCATTTTCCTTTTAGAGGCTTTTAGAGGTTTATTAACATAGCATTGTTCACTCAGTAGACCATGAGACTCTTAATCTTGGGGTTGTGGGTTTGAGCCCAACATTGGGCAAAAGATTGCTGCATTCCAGGGGGTTGGACTAGATGACTCTTGTGGTCCCTTCAGGTCTGCAATTCTACGATTCTAAACCAAACCATTTGATAAGCAGCAAACTATTAGCCCTTTGCATGTGGAGAATTTCCTGCTCCTCAGGTGGTTTGGGACAGCAGCATGACTATTCCTTCCCTCAACAAGGCTACATTTCCTAATCAGTCCAGTGTGGAGTGCATGTTAGATTCTATTTCATATATATACATATACATATCTATCTATCTATCTATATCTAGATAGATAGATAGATACAGTGGTGCCTCACAAGACGAAAAGAATCCGTTCTGCGAGTCTCTTCGTCTAGCGGTTTTTTCGTCTTGCGAAGCAAGCCCATTAGTGGCTTAGCGGATTAGCGCTATTAGCGGCTTAGCGGCTTTTAGCGGCTCAGCGGATAAGCGGATAAGCGGCTTAGCAGCTTAGAAAAAGGGGGGGAAAGGGGGAAAGTCGGATAAACTCGCAAGACATTTTTGTCTTGCGAAGCAAGCCCATAGGGAAATTCATTTTGCGAAGCACCTCCAAAACGGAAAACCCTTTCGTCTAGCTGGTTTTTCGTCTTGCGAGGCATTCGTCTTGCAGGGCACCACTGTATAGATATAGATATAGATATAGATATAGATATAGATATAGATATAGATATAGATATAGATATAGATATAGATATAGATATAGATATAGATATAGATATAGATATAGATATAGATATATCATCTCATGTTGCATAGATGTTGAGGACTGGAGACCTGCTGTGGGTGGGCTTGTCATAATACTACTCCTGTGGGATTTTGAATACACACACACACACACACACACACACACACACACACACACACACACACAGTATATGGATGGGAGAAAGCCTGAATCCTTCTCTGCTAACTTCCCTAACAAGCTCACTTGAGCAACCTGCCACATTTAGCTGAAAATACAGGGCATGCCTGCTAGAGCAATTTCTTCCCTGCTCCCTCTGGAATAACTGCACTCTCACATATTTATTCAGAAACATTTGGTGCTCGGGCTGCCTTCACTTTCCTGTTTTAGCTTCTGCCGGTTCTCTTGGGATTGTTACACAATTGTTCACTTTGTAAAAGAAAGTTTCTGATATGAAGCCACTGGATGCCTGAGCTAAAGCGAGAGATTTAGCCGGCATTAGCAAACATCTAAGATGCGGCTTTATACGGAATATGAACCCTAGGAAAGCCAGACTGAGACTGTGCGCTGGAGGCTCCTCTCCAGGAATTTTGGGTAAAGATCACTCCAAAATGTGATATGAAATGATCTTTGAATGCTATTTTCACCTATGCATGCAATTTAATGCTTCCTTTTGCTACAACGTACACATTTCAGACCCATTTTTAAGGCTGGAGGAACCAGGAAGAAACCAAAGACTGAGACAAGTAGTGGGAAAGGAGAACTGGAAAAAAGAAATATTCACAACTGGCAACCAATGTGCCCATTGGGTTTCAGATAGTACATGGGTAAAGGTAAAGGTAAAGGGACCCCTGACCATTAGGTCCAGTCGCGGACCACTCTGGGGTTGCAGCGCTCATCTCGCTTTACTGGCCAAGGGAGCCAGCGTACAGCTTCCAGGTCATGTGGCCAGCATGACTAAGCCGCTTCTGGCGAACCAGAGCAGCGCACGGAAACACCGTTTACCTTCCTGCTGGAGCGGTACCTATTTATCTACTTGCACTGCGTGCTTTCAAACTGCTAGGTTGGCAAGAGCTGGGACCGAGCAATGGGAGCTCACCCCGTCGCGGGGATTCGAACTGCTGACCTTCTGAGGCTCAGTGGTTTAGACCACAACGCCACCCGCATCCCCCAGTACATGGGTAGACGAGTCTAAAAAGGCCAGAACATTTTTTTATTAGGAATGATAGATACTGAGATACCAGAGGACCAGAAAAGATTGTTTATGTATGCAACAACAGCCGCGCAGATGCTATTAGCCCAGAGGAGGAAGGAAGAGATAACCCCAACCAGACCAGAGAAGAATGGCAAACCAAGTTGACGGACTATGCTGAAATGGCAAAATTAACTGGGAGGCTCAGAAATCAAGACAAGAACTTTAAGAAAGAATGGGGAAAGTTTATAATTTATTTACAAGACCACTGTAAGCAAGTTAAAACGTTAGCAGGATTTGAATCATTCTTGCAAAGTAATGGAAAGTATGGATAATTTAGAAGGATAAAAATTTGGATAAGTATTGATATGCAGTTGTAAATATTATCATTAGTATCCATGGAAGGGATGGTGGAAAGTAAGGAGATTCAGAGTAATCTCAATAGTTGGATTCAGAACTGTTTTTTGTTACATGTTTATACTTTTTAAAAATCAAATAAATAAATTATATAAAATAAATAAAATAAAAAGACCAGGACACAAATTTTTATGGCCCTCTAGCGACTATGATGGCTCATTTACCAGACGTCTTGTATTTAGTGTTAACTCCGGAAGTGTATATTCAGTTCTGACCAAACTAAGCCTCCTGGAACATTTAATACACTAAATGTACTTTCTATAAACACCTGTTGGGAAATTTGAAGGGCATAGAGCTATCTGTATTTCTAAATTAAGATTGTGTGTATTGATATTTATCGTACTGTGAATATAAGATGACAATTTTGGTTTGGTTTTCCCCACCTTTTTTCTCTTCTTTTTATTCCTTTAATAAATTTGCCAAAATTTTAAAAATAATGCTTTAATGAATACTTACGATAAAGAAAACTGTCTCTTATTAAAGGGCTAGTGAAGGGTCAAGATGTTCATAAACACATGGGGTTATAATACAACAGTTTAGGCACCAAAAATATTAAATTTCAAGTGCATTAGGCTGTTGAATTCTTGCAACACTTTTAATCTGCCGGGGGGGGGGGCAGGGATCTGATGTCCATTCTTTCTCTTTTTAAATAAATTTTATTTATTGAATTTTCAAATTTTACACATTTTTCTATAGACATGACACTGAACTCCGCTTGTGACCTCCCATCCTCCCTTCCATGATGTTCTATATATTCCCTTAAATGCTGCATATGTATTTTTATTCTTAATCAATCGATTTAATCATCCTAAATTATTCATCTTAATATTTCTAAGCTGTTACTCATTTTTTTCAAATCCTGCTCATGTTTTCATAATACTATAATATTTCTTTAAATATTCTACAAAACACTTCCTCCAAAAAATCATTTCTTTATTTTTATCTCTAATTTGGGCTCTTAGCCTTGCCATTTCTGCATCCTCCATCATTTTCATAAGCCACAGTGTCCATTCTTTCTCAAAAAATTCTTCCTCCGTCACAGCTGCTAATGTTTCATGTTTAAAATTTTTATTTTTTACCAACAACCAAAACATCAACAGTGAAACCCCCCAGGCGGCTGATACATTGGGTATACATAATCAATAATAACATATTCAAATCAATTGTATATGTACAATTTTATATACGTTGACACTCCTCCATCCATAAGGTTTATTTAACTTTTAACATTTTAATTGCCCCAAATTGTTCAAACCTACCCAAATAATTCAATATCTTCTCAAACCAATCCTCCTCTTTCTCACTGACCTTAAACCCTTTCATTCTGTGTATCTTTACAGTTAGATATTCTAAAATTACAATATTATTCAGTTTTTTTCTGCTAATGTATCTCCCTTACAGACAGCAAACTGAGGTGGGAAATGTTAGGTTTGGCCACACATCAAGTTCCTGGCTGTGTAGGAACAGGAGCACAAATCCAAGCCCCACTTAATAAACGCCCTGGACCATATTGTTTCCGTATAAACTTATATGAACAGAAAGGATCGAGGAAAGAGTGCCCGTCTCTTTCTGCTTTCACAAAGTGTGCTTGTGCTTGCCTGTCGGTTTCTGTGAACTCTACGGCATGCACATTTTGGCTCCCTGTGTGGTCCAAGTGCGAAGAAATTTGGAAAGCAGCAGGTGTGGCTTCATCCCACAAACAGGGTGTGCTTGTGATTATTTGTCCTCTTGCAACAGGCCCCCCAAGTTGACTGTGTGAACCAGACGTTAGCAAAGCCTTCTAAATGTGACGTCTACAAAATCAGGTCTCAGCTGAGAAGAAATGGAAGCTGAATACTACACACTAACCTGGATCCCAATCCACTCATCTCATGGGTAGGGGTGCGGTCCATACAAGATAATGCAGTCTACTGCATATATAGCTTTGAGCGAACACAACCAGTTCATAAGAGCATCCACAGGCATTTTATTCACAGAGAAGGGCCTACGGCAGAGGTCAGCAAACTTTTTTCAGCATGGGGCCGGTCCACTGTCCCTCAGACCTTGTGGGGGGCAGACTATATTTTGGAAGGCGAAAAATGAACGAATTCCTATGCCCCACAAATAACACAGAGGTGCATTTGAAATGAAAGCACACATTCTACTCATGTAAAAACATGAGGCAGGCCCCACAAATAACTGAGATGCATTTGAGTAGACACATTCTACTTTTGTAAAAAAACACGCTGATTCCCAGACCGTCTGCGGGCCGGACTGAGGTGGCAATTGGGCCAGATCAGGTCCCTGGGCCTTAGTTTGCCTACCCATGGCCTACAGCCTCAGCCCAGTATACCTGAAGGAGCGTCTCCACCCCCTTCGTTCAGCCCGGACACTGAGGTCCAGCTCCGAGGGCCTTCTGGTGGTTCCCTCACTGCAAGAAGCGAAGTTCCAGGGTTCCAGGCAGAGGGCCTTCTCGGTAGTGGTGCCCACCCTGTGGAACGCCCTCCCACCAGATGTCAAGGAAATAAACAACTGTCTGACTTTTAGAAGACATCTGAAGGCAGCCCTGTTTATGGAAGTTTTTAATGTTTTATGTTTTGTTCTGTTTTTAATGTTGTATTGCATGGGTAGGCAAACTAAGTTTTAAAATGTCAGAATGACTGTAAAATCAGTGAAATGTAAATATCTGAAAACTATAAATATTTTAAGAAAAAGTGTTGCAGAGATTTTAAAGTTTCCACAAGCCACCTCCCTTGCCTGCCTGT
This sequence comes from Podarcis cretensis, assembly GCF_951804945.1. Taxonomy (NCBI): domain Eukaryota; kingdom Metazoa; phylum Chordata; class Lepidosauria; order Squamata; family Lacertidae; genus Podarcis; species Podarcis cretensis. The sequence continues at coordinate 126,589,949 of NC_137170.1, forward strand.
TCATCCCTGCAAGTCCAGGCAAAACCGCCGCCATTCAAGACTTACCATATTTTTCCTTGTATAACACGCCCATGTGTATAAGACACCCCCTATTTTTGGAGACTCAAAATTAAGAAAATGCACTATGCACTATCCGTGTTTAAGACGACCCTTTTTAGGAAAAAATATAGTCTTATACACAGAAAAATGCGGTATGTCACTCACTGCCAATGATAAGAATGCAAGAAAAAATAGGTGGGCAAGAACTGCCAGCGATTCCTATCGTTTGGGGGAAATCGCAAGCCAGCCTGTCATTAAGGAATCAGCCAGTGGCCAGACATCTCAACAGCAATAAGCAAAGCCTAGCAAGCTATGAAAATCGCTTCCCCCCCCCCCCTTGCAAACATGTCAGAGCCTGAACACATCAGGTCTCAAGCACTCGGGTGCTCAGCGGGCCTTTATTATACAGCGGCAGCCCTGGTTTCAACATGTGTTTCTCAAGATCTGGATTAGCATGTGCGAAAAATAATGATTTGGGGAAAACGGCTTCATGTCAGCATGCACCAAGCAAGATATGAAGCCTGCCTATGTAATCATTTTTCTCCATACGTATAAGATTCGTTCAGATTAACCGTCTGCACCACTTGAAAAAACACGCACCGTATTTTTCGCTCTATAGGACGCACCCGACCTTAGGATGCACCTTGTTTTAGAGGGGGAGAACAAGAAAAAAAAAAATCTCCCCCTCTCTGCTCAGCACCCCTTCAGCGAAGCGACAGGAGGCGCTGCGCAGAGAGGGGGAGAATTTTTTTCCCTTGTTCTCCCCCTCTAAAACAAGGTGCCATTCAAGGTTCAGGTGCGCACTGACCCCTCTCGCTCTCCAGGCTTCAGTGAAGGCAACCCAAAGCCTCCAGAGCACACTGTGGAGGCTTCGGGTTTCTTTCGACCTGCTCTTTGGAGCTGGCGGGGGGAAGTCCACCGCCAGCCCCAAAGAGCAGGTCGGGGAGCAGCAGAAAGGCGCACAGCCTTCCCGCTGCTCCGTGAGCTTCTCGGGGCTGCCGGGGAAGCCCAGGTTCCCCCTGCACCCCCAAAAAGCTAAGAAGCCAAGACAGCGAGCGGGAGAGGCTGCGCGCGGCTATGGCTTCTTTAGCCCCGCGCACCCTCTCCCGGCTGGAGAGGTTGCACCCGGCAAAAGAGGCTTCTGCCATAGCCGCGCGGAACCTCTCCAGCCAGGAGAGGCTGAACGGGGCTATGGCTTCTTTAGCCCTGCGCAACCTCTCCAGCAGGGAGAGGCTGCGCGCGGCTATGGCAATACCCCCCACGTCCCGCAAAAGCCCACAGGAGCCGCGCACCCTTTAAGGAGCGCGTGGCTCCTGTGGGTTTTTCTACGAGGAGGGAAAAGGGATTGACTGGCCGCGTCAGTCCCTTCTCCCTCCTGAGGAAAAGCCCGCAAGAGCCGCTCAGAGCTTGTGTGTGGCTTTTGGGGGCTTTTCCTGCCTGCCTCCCCCTGCATTCGCTCCATAGGACGCACACACATTTCCCCTTCATTTTTGGAGGGGAAAAAGTGCATCCTATAGAGCGAAAAATACGGTATTTTCTTCCGTAGAGTGATCCCAACAGGTACTCGAACACCTGTTACGTTTCAGAGCGGGGGGGGGGGAGAATCTGTGACTTGTTGGACTCCAACTCCCAGTAGCCACAGTCAGCATGGTGGGGATTATGGCAGGGTTGCCAGATGTCCGGAATTTCCTGAACATAGCCAGTATTCACCCTCGTAAGCAGAGTCCGGGCGGAAATCGCTTAAATGTCTGGGGAAATATGTGTTGGAATATGTGTTCAAATATGTGTTGGAAGTGTAAGGAAAAGGAGGGCACATTTTACCATATGGGGTGGGATTGTAATGAAATTAAAAAGTTTTGGGAAATGATATACAATGAATTGAAGAAAATGTTCCATCTAACATTTGTTAAGAAACCTGAAGCACTTTTGTTAGGGATTGTAGGAAAAGACCTGCCAAGGAAGTTGAAAAATATCTTCATGTATGCGACAACGGCGGCAAAAGTCTTAATAGCACAAGGATGGAAGAATAAAGAAATCCTGACTAAAGAACTATGGCAAGAGAAACTGATGGACTATGCAGAATTGGCAAAATCGACACATAAACTACGGGACAAGGATAACTGTGTTTTTAAAAATGAATGGGAACCTTTTACAAAGTACTTAAAGAAACAGCAAAGTGAACTGGACTCCTTGGCAGGTTTTGAATAAACACTCACAAACTTTTTATTGACAATAATTAGTCAGACAAATTAAGGATTTATACAGTTTTGTAACATGCAGAGAATAACACTTGTTGATAAACCAGAGACTGGAGCTGAGGGAAGTCAGGGGGGAGGGGAGGGTGGGTTACTTTATGGTAAGGGGGGGGAAATAGGGGGGAATCAAGGATATGTTTTAAGATAAAATGTTTTGTTCAAACTCTTAATAAAAAAATATTTTTTAAAAAAAATGTCCGGGAAAATCCAGTTGTATGGTAGCCCATGTCAGAAGTGTAGATTTTGGCAAATTTCATTTAAAATACAGTGGTACCTTGGTTCTCAAACGCCTTGGTTCTCAAATGCCGAAAGCCCGGAACTAAGTGTTCCAATTTTTGAATGATTTTTGGAAGCTGAACATTCAATGCAGCTGTCAGCTCCTGTTTCCAGGGCGCCTGCACCAATCAGAAGCTGCGCCTTGGTTTTCAAACATTTCGGAAGTTAAACAGACTTCCGGAACGGATTAAGTTTGGCGCTTTTGTTTTTGCTATTTATTCTGCGTTTTTGTCTTTAAGGCTTTTTCGGTTAATTTGTTTTTGTGACTGTGTGGAAACCAGTTCAGCTACGGATGGATGGATGGATGGATGGATGGATGGATGGATGGATTGATTGTGTGCCCCCCAGCCAAACAATGACTATCATCAGTGCAGGTAAGGGGGGAAAAGTAATTTTAATTTTTATCATCTACAATACTGTCTTACTGATTTTATAGTACAGCACATTGTTTATTGCTTTCATTTTATGAATCTATGAGCTCGTTAGATAGTAAAATTCATGTTGAATTGCTGTTTTAGAGTTGTTTTTAAAAGTCTGGAACAGATTAATCCGTTTTACATTACTTTCTATGGAAAAGCATGCCTCGGTTTTGGAACGCTTTAGTTTTGGAACAGACTTCCAGAACAGATTAAGTTTGAGAACCAAGGTACTACTGTACTGCCTCATAAGCACTTGGGAGACCACTGTTCCACCTCTTCCACTTAAAAAATCTGCATGTCACTGTAAACCATGGTTAGTGGTTGACTGTGACCACCTAGCTGGGCACTCTTGAGAACCAAGGTACCACTGTAGCTCAAAAACTCTCATTTTTAAGATGTTAAGGTCAGCCAAAGCTCACCAACTTTGTTCCCCCCGCCCCCAAGAAAGAGCTCCAGATTGTGTCCAGATTGTCACTTTTTAAAATATGGCAACTCTAGATTATGGGAACTGTATTTCAACTATATCTGGAGTTCGGGTTGCCTGAATCCTTCTATCCCAACTCGACCACTGAGATCATCCGCAGGAGCATCGCTGGTCGTTCCCCAAGTTGATTAGACTCACTGGACAACAGCAAGAAGCCAAGTCTTTCATGCTAATGGTCCCATCTGAGGGATGCTCTGCCAATAGAGATTCAGTGGGTACTTTCTGCGCCAACTTTTAAACACCTGTTGACAACCTTTCGATTCCACCAGGTCTATGCAGGAAATTAATAACACATCATTCCGCAATGATTAATTGTGTCATTGAATTTTACTCAATATTGATCCAGAGTAGATTCCAATGTATAGTTAGCAGAGTAAAAAGTTAAACACGTTGCAGGATTCCCAAAAAATAGACCAGAGGCAATTGTATTTCATCCAGCAGACCTTTACTGCTACTGAAGGCAAATGAGCATAATGGTCACAAATCCAATACATTCAGGATTGGCACTGTCCATGAGAAATCCAGTTGTAGCAGACTTAACTTAAACTTACAATAACTTATAATAAGTCTAAACCTTTCCACTAAGCAAACTATGTACAGAACACCACACCAGAAGGAAACGAGATAGGAAGAGAAAGTGAAACCCAGGCTCCTTCTGGCCCTACTTTCATAGTCAGCATGACCTTGACAGAAAGAGATAGCAGAACCAGTTTAAGCCAGCTGTACTCGGCATCTCTGAAGGAATAACCCAAACATCATGAACCTTCTGCTTGTTTCTGTCACACAGAGAAGCTTCCAGAACCCTCTTGAATTAAGTAGAATAGGAAATATCTCTACACATCAGATCAATACTTTCTGCACTAAGAAACTGACAAATTGATACCTATTTTTTGTTTTTGTTTTTTGGTTTTTGGTTTTATGTTTTATTGCTTTTTATGGCATTGCAGTATAATTTTTCCCCTCAAATGAATACACACACAAACGTTTTGTACAAGGGAAGCTATTTGAAAACATTTTTCCACTGAGGTACTCTTGACATCTCTTGAGACTTTGTACATATAGTTGTGCATTCCTCACACATACAGAGTGAAGAATAACCGCTTTAAGAATAGCCGTCAAGCAGTGGGCCTGATTGCAGAATGCAAACTTCCCACTCCAGGTGCTATAAACAGACGCTGCATCTTCCTTGGCAAATGTCAGGCTCAGGTGAGCTACAAACGAGTCGCAAGGAGATGCCCGCAGAAGGAAAAATGGAAATATAGTGGGGATGTTCTCCGCACTCAGTAGTTTCTGCTCCAGGCTCATCATTTTCATGGCTTGAAACTTGCCCTCGCTGCACCTTTTAATAATGACACGAATACTGAGCACAAATGAGCATGAAGGGGCTTGTTGTGTTTCTCCTGATCATTTCAGCTTGTGTTGCTCCGAGGATAACAGCAAATGCACAGCTCAGTGGAGGAGCCTTCTGCAGAATTACCGTTTGGCCAATTTCTGAATGGGCCATTCAGAATTGGGAGAGAGAGAGAAATATTTAGCATTCATATACAGGTTTGGACAGTTCACAGGCTCATCGTACTTTCACTTGACCCATATTTTGACTATATGGTGTAATGGTTACTTACCATGGGTCTGAGACCTTTTCTTGTTGTTCCACAGCTGTAGCTTGCCAAAATCCAATCTTACCTGCTGAATCAGATCTTACTGAATGCCTGGGAAATCCAAAGAGAGATTTAGCTGAGCTGAGCTTCAATACAGCAGGTTGTTGTTGTTGTTGTTTAGTTGTTTAGTCGTGTCCGACTCTTCGTGACCCCATGGACCAGAGAACGCCAGGCACTCCTGTCCTCCACTGCCCCCCGCAGCTTGGTCAGACTCATGCTGGTAACCTCGAAAACACTATCCAACCATCTCGTCCTCTGTCGCCCCCTTCTCCTTGTGCCCTCCATCTTTCCCAACATCAGGGTCTTTTCCAGGGAGTCTTCTCTTCTCATGAGGTGGCCAAAGTATTGGAGCCTCAGCTTCAGGATCTGTCCTTCCAGTGAGCACTCAGGGCTGATTTCCTTCAGAATGGAGAGGTTTGATCTTCTTGCAGTCCATGGGACTCTCAAGAGTCTCCTCCAGCACCATAATTCAAAAGCAGCCTTCTTTATGGTCCAGCTCTCACTTTCATACATCACTACTGGGAAAACCATAGCTTTAACTATACGGACCTTTGTTGGCAAGGTGATGTCTCTACTTCTCAAGATGCTGTCTAGGCCTGTCATTGCCCTTCTCCCAAGAAGCAGGCGTCTTTTAATTTCGTGGCTGCTGTCACCATCTGCAGTGATCAATACAGCAGGTAAGAGTTCCCAAATGTTTCATGGCAATCCTTACAAACACTCCAGTAAGCTAGACATGTATTATTATCCCAATGTTGGAGGCAGAGGACTCAGGCTGCAGGAAAAGAATATGAGAGGAACCTTTCTAGATGAAATCAAGGGTGGCTCTAGCCTACTCTCCTGTCTCAGACGCTAGACTGGTGCCCCGGGAGGCTCATAAACAAGGTATAAATACAATATTTCCATGCATACACTCTGTGCCCACAACATTGGGCATTCAAAAGCCTCTGAACATGAAAGCCTCTTCTAACTGCCAGGACAAATACCATATTGGTCCAAATATAAGCAGCCCCCAAATATAGGCCGCACCCTTAAAATAAGATCTCTTAAATCACAATCTATTTATCTACCTATTTATCTACTTGCACTGGTGTGCTTTCAAACTGGTAGGAGCTGGGACCGAACAACAGGAGCTCACCCCATCACGGGAATTCGAACCTCCAACCTTCCGATCGCCAAGCCCTAGGCTCTGTGGTTTAGACCACAGCGCCACCCGTGTCCCATTGTGCGTGCTGCATCATGTGATTGATTATGCGGGGTGGGGCTTACCTGCCTCCCCCAATATTTTATTCAAGTTGGCAGCCATGTAGCTGTGAGCTGGTTGTTTTGCTGGCTTTCTATTGGTAAGAAGTTTTTTTCAAAATAAAAATAACATAGCCGCACACACAAAAACCTTGGATAAATTAATAGGATCCAGCTTCTCTCATTGCTGATTTGAGTTGCACCGACACATGCAAAAATGAGAGTTAGTGCAAAGTACAAAGACGCCTGCTTCTTGAGAGAAAAGCAATGACAAACCTAGCTAGACAGCATCTTAAAAAGCAGAGACATCACCTTGCCAACAAAGGTCCATAATAGTTAAAGCTATGGTTTTCCCAGTAGTGATGTATGGAAGTGAGAGCTGGACCATAAAAAAGGCTAATCGCCAAAGAATTGATGCTTTTGAATTATGGTGCTGGAGGAGACTCTTGAGAGTCCCATGGACTGCAAGAAGATCAAACCTCTCCATTCTGAAGGAAATCAGCCCTGAGTGCTCACTGGAAGGACAGATTGTGAAGCTGAGGCTCCAGTACTTTGGCCACCTCATGAGAAGAGAAGACTCCCTGGAAAAGACCCTGATGCTGGGAAAGATGGAGGGCACAAGGAGAAGGGGACGACAGAGGATGAGATGGTGGGACAGTGTTCTCAAAGCTACCGGCATGAGTTTGACCAAACTGCGGGAGGCAGTGGAAGACAGGAGTGCCTGGCGTACTCTGGTCCATGGGGTCACGAAGAGTCGGACACGACTAAATGACTAAACAACAACAACACTCTGCCTTCAGCATCATTCTTGAGCATCACCCAGAGCATTTTGTCCCTTCCTGTCAGTGCATGTAATCCTCAGTGGAAAGTCTGGCATGTAGGCTGTGCAGTTCACCCTGATCCCACCAGTCTTTAGGCCCGTTCATACATGCTTGAACGTTGCTTGGTGACTCAGCAAGGCTACTCAATATCCCAAGATGCATGGCAAGGTGAGAGGCACTGGGTTACTGGAACGCTCTGCCCTGGGTGTTAGGCGCTTCATTCACCCATGCCAACCACCACCCGATGCCTATATGAGGCAAGCCTATCTGGATCTCTCCTGGTAACTGGCAGCGGCCGATAGGAGGTTAAAATGAAGGTTCAACCAGTGGGTTGGTGGTCCATTTACCTGGGTGCATCAGTCATCAAATGAGGGTCACGCACGTGGACTACGGATAAGGCTCAAAGACTGCAGAAGCACTGTGTCCATCTGTTTCTGCAGATCCTGGCTTCCACTCATGCCATCTTGAAAACGAGAATCATTTGTAGCCTGTTCATATCAGCGAGATTATCCTCCTCCAACCAACACATTCCCCTCCTTTCCCCCCCTTCATTCCGCATTAGGTGTCTAACAGCTAAAGCAAAACAATACCAGCGACAGAGGCGAACGACGCTGTCATAATAACTAAAGTTATTTTGCCAAGCGTGGCTGGGTGTTTGTTCATAGAGGCAACTGTAATATACCGGTAATTGCCGGGAATCAATGGCAAAAGCAGCGCGCGCTGGGTTTCCTGCCCAAAGGTATTACGCCGGCTTGTCGTCTCTAATGGTATGTCTTTATGGAATCGTTCTTGATTCTCATTGGTACCATGTCAGACTCATAAAATGGGAAGCTCGCATAACTGACAAGGAGATCCCTCAAGGCATGAAGAACACAGGGCATATTGAAGCAGACAGTTAATTTGTAGCTGTAAAGAAATAATGATATCATCATAAAAACTGCTCTAAAAATCAAATTCCGCTCAGACTCTTGAAAACCACCGGATGTATATACAGACGGTCATTGGCATAGGCAGTTTCGCAGACAACCGAGAAGCTCTGAGCGCCTTGTCCTGCAGGACAATACTGCCATCTTCTGGATGCAGGAGAACTTTGATGCTTCTGGAATATTAGAACATAGGAACATAGAATCATAGAATTGTAGAGATGGAAGGGACCCAAGGGTCATCTAGTCCAACCCCCTTCAATGCAGGAATCTCAGCTAAAGCATCCATGACAGGTGGCCACCCAACCTCTGCTTAGAAGCCTCCAAGGAAGGAGAGTCCACAATCTCCCAACAGAGACCATTTCGCAGTCAAACAGCTCTGCCTGTCAGAAAATTCTTTCTGATGTTTAGCCATCGGTTCGAGGCCTACCCTTCAGAGCAGGAGAAAACAAGTTTGTTCCCTCTTCCATGTGACAGCCCTTGAGATATTTGAAGATGGCTGTCATCTGGCCACTAGTAGGTCACCATAGCCTCCAGTATCTCTCTGATGAAAATAGGAACATCCTATTCTATTATCACCACCACCACCACCACCCCACCCATCTGACTGGGTTGCTTCCAGCATACAGTGGTGCCTCGCAAGACGAAAAGAATCCGTTCCGCGAGTCTCTTCGTCTAGCGGTTTTTTCGTCTTGCGAAGCAAGCCCATTGACGGCTTAGCGGATTAGCGCTATTAGCGGTTTAGCGGCTTTTAGCGGCTTATCGGCTTAGTGGATAAGCGGCTTAGCGGCTTAGAAAAAGGGGGGGGAAGGAAAAAAACCCCGCAGGAACTCGCAAGACATTTTCGTCTTGCGAAGCAAGCCCATAGGAAATTCATTTTGCGAAGCACCTCCAAAACGGAAAACTCTTTCGTCTAGCGAGTTTTCCGTCTTGCGAGGCATTCGTCTTGCTGGGCACCACTGTATATAAAACATAATAAAACATTAAACATTAAAATAAAAACCTTCCCTATACAGGGCTGCCTTCGAATAACATGCCCACCAACATTTCTCCAATGAAAATACGGACGTCCTATTCTATACCAACAACCACCATTTTATTATTTGTACCCCACCCATCTGACTGGTTTACCCCAGCCACTCTGGGTGCCTTCCAACATATAAAAAAACTTAATAAAACATTGTTTTAAACAAGTGTTTTAAACTTCCCTAGATAGAGCTGCCTTCAGATGTCTTCTAAAGGTTGTATAGTTACTTATCTCCTCGGCTCAGGGGTCACATAAATCCATACCCTCCAACATTTCTCCGATGAAAATAAGGACATCCTAAGAAAAAGCGGGACAATCTGGGATCAAATCAGAAACTGGGATGGTTTCTGTAAATCCAGGACCATCCCTGGAAAATAGGGACACTTGAAGGGTCTGGGTCACCTGCCCACCTGGCTAAGTCACATGGTATTCCTGGTGGCCATTTCTATGTGACTGTAATGTTGGGTGAGGATGAGAATCCCCACACCTAGGAATCCTGTCTTTCTCAACAGAAGCTGTTGTCTTGTTATTTATTCCCTTTTCAACACTGCCCTGGGGGAGAGAGAAGCTCTCTTTCTCTCTGTGCCTGCCAATTTGGTGGCTCCATATCAAATTCTGTTTGAAAGCAGCTAAAACTATGAGTGCCGTGATGAGCTCTTAAGTCCCAGTGTGACCTGCCCTTGTACAACAGGCTGAGCCTTAGAAGACATCACAGAGAGCGTGCTGCAGTCGGTGCATGAATATCTTGGATCTTTGAAGTGTCTCCATCGAAGAGAGCAAGATGATTAGGCTCCCTACTTGAGACACGGAAAAGGCAGCTGCAACATGCATCCTAACAGAGGAATCACCTTTCGTAGTTCTAATCCAGATAATCCCTTGATGAAAATTTATGCAGGGATGCTACTATGCCGGGGGGGGGGAATCTCCCAAGAAGCATTTTTCTACATTGTGTATGGCTCATTTTTTTGTCTCTCTGGAGTACCTATAGCTGCAGATATTCTGTGTGAAGAGGGAGTCGTAAGCATCTGATGTATCAGACTGCATAACATATGAAACGCCAGACTTTTGCCTAACACTTTGAGCACCAAGTCAAATCATTGCTGGCTGAGCTATCAACCCTCTCTTGGGATGAACGCATCTCCTGGGGTTTTGTTTTCAAATGCCATGTCAGCCGATTCAGACCCACTCTCCTCTGTGGTTTCCTTTCTCTGCTTTCAGCAGCAAACCACGGCCCCAGAAACAAGTCATCCAAATATTTTGCCACAAGAGCAGGTGAGAATTTTTCTTGTCACCACTAACTTCACAAACACAGGGCAGAGAAAGATGGCTTATGCCTGTAATGAAGAGTCTTGATCTGCTGTTTGCAGGACTGTCATGAGCAGAGAAACCATCGAAGGTGTATAGTGACTGTGAGCAGCCTTCAGCAAGGAGAAAAACCTATTTGAGCCTTTCCAAGCCCCAGGATATGTCTTGCAACTGGAAATGAACTTCAGAAATGTCCAGCCCAATGGCAATCCAGGGCTTCATCTCATACGACTGAAGTAAAGAAATCCTCTAGCCCAGAGTTCCCCAATCCTAGGTCTCCAGTTGTTTTTAGACTACAACTGCTATCACTGCAGGACCAGTGGTCAGGGGTGATGGGAATTGTAGCCCCAAAACAGCTGGAGACATAAGTTTGAGAAGCCCTGCTCTAGCCAAATACGATGGAAGAAGCTATAGCTCAGCCTTTGAACTCCAACTTTCCATCGGCACGACTAGCACAGCCATGCTGTCTGGGGATGAAAGAGTTCTAAGCATTTAGAGGACACAAAGATGGCAAAGGCTGGACTAGCTCTTCCCTGTTGTGTAAAGATCACCTTGTTCCTGCATTAGCCCGATCTATTTTATGGGAGGAGTTAATTAATTACTTGCAAATAAGGAAGGCTGAGCTAGGAGCAGCCTCTCTCCTGCTCTCTTGACTTCATTTTGGAACAGCTTCAGGCTCCCGTCCCTCTGAAATGTGAAAAGGACTCTGGCTGCATATACAGTGGTACCTCGCAAGACGAATGCCTCGTAAGACGAAAAACTCGCAAAACGAAATAGTTTTTCGTTTTTTGAGTTGCTTTGCAAGACGGATTTCCCTATGGGCTTGCTTCGCAAGACGAAAATGTCTTGCAAGTTTGTTTCCTTTGTCTTGCAAGTTTGTTTCCTTTTTCTTAAAACCGTGCGTTCACTTCGAGGAGCAACACATAGCACGCGGTGTGGTAGCCTTTTTTGAGGTTTTTGAAGACTTTGGTGATTTTTGAAGCTTTTCCAAAGTCCGTGCTTCGCAAGATGAAAAAATCGCAAGACGAAAAAACTCGCGGAACGAATTAATTTCATCTTGCGAGGCACCACTGTACACTATGTCAGTTTGCATTTCTTAGTGCAGAAAGTATTGATCTGATGTGTAGAGATCTTTCCCTTATTCTACTTGATTCAAGAGGGTTCTGGAAGCTTCTCTGTGTGAAAGAAGCAAGCAGAAGGTTTGTGATGTTTGGGTTATCCCTTCAGATAAACTGAGTACAGCTGGCTTAAACTGGTTCTCTTATCTCTTTCTGTCAAGGTCGTGCTGACTATAAGTTTCTCTTTCTATCTCTTTTCCTTCTGGTGTGGTGTTCTGTATATAGTATGCTATATTGTTAAGGTTTAGACTTATTATAAGTTATTGTAAGTTTAAGTTAAGTCTGCTACAATTGGATTTCTTATGGACAGTGCCAATCCTGAATGTACAGTGGTCCCTCGGGTTACAAACACTTCAGGTTACAGACTCCACTAACCCGGAAGTAGTACCTCGGGTTAAGAACTTTACCTCAGGATGAGAAGAGAAACCGTGCGCCAGCGGCTCAGTGACAGTGGGAGGCCCCATTAGCTAAAGTGGTACCTTGGGTTAAGAACTGTTTCAGGTTAAGAAAGGACCTCTGGAACGAATTAAGTTTATAACCAGAGGTACCACTGTATTGAATTTGTGCCCATTACACTGGTGCCTCGCAAGACGAAATTAATTCGTTCTACCAGTTTTTTCATCTTGCGATTTTTTCGTCTTGCGAAACACGGACTTTGGAAAAGCTTCAAAAATCACCAAAAACCTCAAAAAAGGCTACCACACCACATGCTATGAGTTGCTCCTCGAAGTGAATGCACGGTTTTAAGAAAAAGGAAACAAACTTGCAAGACAAAGGAAACAAACTTGCAAGATGTTTTCGTCTTGTGAAGCAAGCCCATAGGGAAATCCGTCTTGCAAAGCAACTCAAAAAACGAAAAACTCTTTCGTTTTGTGAGTTTTTTGTCTTACGAGGCATTCGTCTTGCGAGGTACCACTGTATACTCATTGGCCTTCAGTAGCAGCAAAGCTCTGCTGGAGCTTTGCCTCTGATCTATGTTTTGGAAATAGTGTTTCTGCAATGTGTTTAAGTTTTACTCTTAGAGTTTTACGTTAGAGTCTGCTCTGGATCAATATTGAGTAGAATTCCATGACTTCCATGGATCTTGGAGAGTTCCACAAAAAAAAAATGGCTTCGTGTCGGTCTTCACGATCGTGAGGGAAAGAAAGTTAACTTTTTAAAGGTACATTTGTTTTACTAGAAAGTTCCCAGAATTTGGTGCCAGATAGCAAAGGTGGTTTGATGCTTTCCACACACGGCACAGCAGAGGCCTAATATGCACGGGGCCTGTGGTAATTGCTACAGGAAAGATGCAAAACACTTTGCCAATCAGTGCAGGGAGTGAAAATAGGCTTATTTGCTCAATATAAAATGCTTCGCAGTCATTCATAATTAACTCTCAATACAAAGCAATTTTATGATTTAAAAGAATCCTTTAATTTCTAAAGAGGCCTGGCGGTGCACCAGCAATCAACAAACATCTTGGCAGCCATTCAGACAGCATCAATTGACAGCTCCTATAATTTCATCTCATTATCATGTTTACAGGCACATGCGCCAGAATCAGGTAAATTTGGAAGAGAACATTAAGCAAATCAAATGCGCCACCATGCAATGTGTATCATTGTTGCAGAGAATATGTGTTTACTTTCCAACATCTCCCTCCCCCCCCCCCCCCCCCCGCTGCCTCCTTTTTGAATAATTCAAGGCTGGGGGAAAATTAAAAGTTCATTGCACTGGATGTATTTGTTTTATTTAGAGGGATCTCTAGATGGCTTAACCAGAAAACTCTAAGCAGTGTCAATAATTTTTTAAAAAACCAACAAAAGCAAGATAAAATCTACAATGTTTTAAAGCAAATATAGTTATGCATATTCGTTTTTAAAAGCTTTTGTTGGTTTTATCTGTGTTTTGTTGATAATGTTTTTCCTTTGCATTTTATTAAATTGTATCTCAGAGTAGGCTTGTTGAAATAAACAAGAGCCATTAAGAAGCCTCCGTCCCTTTATTCGGCTCCAGAGTTTAGCCCACAATATGTAAATAGAATCATAAATTGATGTGGCCAGTTTAATAGGAAGCAACATAGCTGTTTTTAATACAGTCGTACCTTGGAAGCTGAATGGAATCCGTTCCAGAAGTCCATTCGATAACCAAGGCGCAGCTTCCGATTGGTTGCAGGAGCTTCCTTGCAGCCAATCAGAAGCCGTGGAAGCCGCGCCAGACATTCGGCTTCCGAAAATCGTTTGAAAACCAGAACACTCATTTCTGGTTTGTAGTCCCAAAACATCTGGAGGGCCAAGTTTGGCCATGCCTGCAATAGATAGATGATATTAAAACATGAAATCATATTTCAAATTCCAGTGGAATGAGCTTCTTCACTGGTTTTTCCTGCAACAAACTAAGCAACATCTTAAAGATCAACAGACTTACTGTGACACCAGCTTTCATGGATGATGGTCCACTTTGTCAGATACATGAAATGTTACTCTCAACTGACAGGTACAGGTACAGAAAGAAACAGGTGCCAGGTGTTATTACAAAGCAAGGCTGGAAAGGTCAGCGATGGAAAAGATAGATGTGTCACTCGCGTTACTTTGCAGAGCACAAATGTAAACAGGATTTGGTGAAACAAAAGAGTAAGAGGTTCAGGGTAGATGTGGCTCACTCCCAACTGGGGAAGAACAGCCAAAACAAGATAAAAGAGTGTACATAAAGACCAAACAATGGGACAGTTGTATCCTGCGGTCAGCTAGCCACTCCTAGTTCCTAGCGAGACCCAAGTTTCACAGCGTCAAATCCACAAATGGATTTCAACTTAACGGCTTCCTGCCACAAGAACATTTTCCGCCGAAGGCTGGCAACTTTCTCAAGCCTGTTGCAAGATGTACAGGGAGATTTATTTAAGGTTTGCTGTGTCAGTCCTAACCTTCTGAGCTCTGCTGCTGAGAGGGTGAGGATGTAGTGGACATCCTTGTCCAACGGCCTCCACCAGCTTCTGGGGTAGAGATGGCATCTGCTGCAGACGTCCCCCACTGAGAGCTACGGAAAGCTCAGAAGATCTAAGGATACCACTGGTGGTGTTCCTGCAGGTGGTAGCATGGCAAGATGGAGTGGAAGAGGGTTAGCCACGGGTCTACTGAATCCGTTCTTCAAATAAGGATATCATCAGGGCTTCTCAGTTGGGCCTGTATGGAGGTGCTGCAGCGAAAACTGAAGGAAAAGTGACCCCAAAAAATGTTGTGAGAACGTTAAGGATACAGTGGTACCTCGGGTTACATACGCTTCAGGTTACAGACTCCGCTAACCCAGAAATATTACCTCAGGTTAAGAACTTTGCTTCAGGATGAGAACAGAAATCGTGCAGCAGGAGGCCCCATTAGCTAAAGTGGTGCTTCAGGTTAAGAACAGTTTCAGGTTAAGAACGGACCTCCAGAACGAATTAAGTACTTAACCCGAGGTACCACTGTAGTAGGAAAGGATATATTGAATAAATATTATCCTTCCTTCAGTCACGCGACTGAAGTGATGTAGCAGAGCAAATTCCCCTCAATATAGCTGGGAGCTAGTTTGCAGATTCATTTGAATCTCTTAGTAAAGATTATTTCCTGGTGTCCCCTTTAATCCCTCCTAATAGAATAAAGAATCTTTCTGAGTAAAGTAACAAAAAGTTTACTCGCATTTCAATTCACAATTTGATCCCTGAAAGGCAGGCTTTACTTGGTAGTTACACAGAGTGAGTTTGTCTCATAGGGAGACTGAACTCATGTGCTGCTGGCTGAGAGCCAGCAGACAGCAAGAATTACATTAGTAGAACAAAATGGCTGCGGGGGAGCAGCATGGCAGCAAGAGAGAGAACAAGACAAGACAAGACAAGGCGAACTAGACTGAGAAAATGGCTGCATGACTTGGCTCTTTTATGAAGTCAGCCAGAGCCATGCCCATCTCCCAGAGACCAGTGGAGCAGGATGTTACACTGACTGGATGTCCCCCTGCCTGTGTCCACTCTAGGGAAATAAGGAACATTGCTCTTGACTGTACCAATGGATTACATCCCACAAATGTCACAAAAGGGGTGGAACAGGCCGGAGACAGAACAGGCCAGGGCAGCAGCCTTAAACCCGCACAAATCAGTTGTATCCTGTATAGTAAAAACACATTGACGTTGCAATGGTGAGTGGGCTTGCCAAAGACGCCTGCCCACTTTCCGACCTCTTTTTATATTTTTATATTTTTGCCAAGCACACCATTTACATGCGTAAGATGTGGGCTAACTGTACCTCACCGAAGACTCCTAAGTTTAGCAGTCATGGAACAAAAGGATAGTCCCTTTTGTGGATCAGAAATTAGTTAAGTAGTAGAAAGTAGGAATATATAGTCAGTTCTCCGAATGGAAAGATGTAGAAATAATAATAATACTACAGTGGTACCTCGGGTTAAGTACTTAATTCGTTCCGGAGGTCTGTACTTAACCTGAAACTGTTCTTAACCTGAAGCACCACTTTAGCTAATGGGGCCTCCTGCTGCCGCTGCGCAGCCGGAGCCCAATTTCTGTTCTCATCCTGAAGCAAAGTTCTTAACCTGAAGCACTATTTCTGGGTTAGCAGAGTCTGTAACCTGAAGCGTATGTAACCTGAGGTACCACTGTAATAATAAATAAATAAATAAATAAATAAATAAATAAATTTTATTTATACCCTGCCCTCCCCAGCCAAGACCGGGCTCAGGGCGGCTAACAACCAATAATAAAAACAAGTTGACTAAAATACAATTTAAAATATTAGGATACAACATTAAAACATTAGGATGCAGGCTCTTCACAGGAGAAAGGGAAAAGAAAGAGGGGGAGGGGATCAAGTTGATTCCAAGCCAAAGGCCAGGTGGAACAACTCTGTCTTACAGGCCCTGTGGAAAGAAATCAGATCCCGCAGGTTCCTGATCTCATGAGACAGAACGTTCCACCAGGCTGGAGCCAGTGTTGAGAAGGCCCTGGCTCTGGTTGAGGCTAATCTAACTTCCATAGGGCCCAGGACCACTAGGGTGTTGCTGTTTATGGACCTTGAGGCTCTCCGTGGGGCATACCGGGAGAGGCAGTCCCGTAGGTACGAGGGTCCTAGGCCATGAAGGGCTTTAAAGGTCAAAACCAGCACCTTAAATCTGACCCTGTACTCCACAAATGTAACTACAAACGTAATTCCCCCTCAAGGATCAGTATTGGGACCTGTCTTTAAAAACATGTTCGTAAATGATGTACAGTTATGGGTGAGAGGTGTGTCAGTTTGCATTTCTTAGTACAGAAAGTATTGATCTGATGAGTAGAGGTCTTTCCTATTCTACACAAAAGGCGCCCCCCATTTGATGTGGGGAGCGGTCATTATCTCTGTTCCAACAGGACAGAAGTACAGCAAGATGCCCACAGAGCTTGCTTGCCAGTAACTGTAGGAGATGACCAGAGAAGTCTTTTTCAGATCACCTTTAGATTCTTGGAGATGCTGTAATCTATTTCCGGCTGCAAGGTCTCATCTGCTCTCCATCATGACACAAGAGACAGCAACAGGATGCACTAAGTGTCTCTTGGGTTTCATTTTTTAAATTCCTATATAATTAATAAAGCAGGTCTGGGAGCGAAAATACCAGCATATCTAATTCCAAGGAAAAAGATAAATTAACTTCAATGAGTCACTAGTTAAGCTCTGGGTTCCTCGCCGTCTTTGAGAGCTGCAGAAACTCAAAAACAAATTAAGACCTGGCCTAAAAACGTGGAATGTTCCTGCAGGCCTTAAGGACATTCAGAACTAAAGGTAACACACATGAGAAGTCATCTATACAGGCCTCCGTAATGAAATTGTGGCTACTCAAGGCATTAACACAGAACTTTTTTCAAAAGTGGACTGTCTTACCAGAGTGGTGCATGCTCTGGTTATCTCCCGTTTTGACTACTGCAACGCGCTCTACGTGGGGCTACCTTTGAAGGTGACCCAGAAACTGCAATTAATCCAGAATGCGGCAGCTAGACTGGTGACTGGGAGTGGCCGCCGGGACCACATAACACCGGTTCTGAGAGTTCTGCATTGGCTCCCGGTACGTTTCTGAGCACAATTCAAAGTGTTGGTGCTAACCTTTAAAGCCCTAAATGGCCTCGGTCCTGTATACCTGTATACCTGAAGGAGCGTCTCCACCCCCATCATTCAGCCCGGACACTGAGATCCAGCACCAAGGGCCTTCTGGCGGTTCCCTCATTGCGAGAAGTAAGGTTACAGGGAACCAGACAGAGGGCCTTCTCGGTAGTGGCGCCCACCCTGTGGAACACCCTCCCTTCAGATGTGAAGGAAATAAGCAGCTATCCTATCTTTAAAAGACATCTGAAGGCAGCCCTGTTTAGGAAAGTTTTTAATATTTAACGCTGTATTGTTTTAATACTTGATTGGGAGCCGCCCAGAGTGGCTGGGGAAACTCAGCCAGATGGGCGGGGTATAAATAAATTATTATTATTATTATTATTATTATTATTATTATTATTATTAGAAAAGAAAAAGAGGGAGAGGTTTGTCTTGGGGGAAAAAATCTCCTGAAATGTACCAGTCTAGGTTTTATTGCAAGTCAAAATATGTTTCTTTATACCTTGGCAAATATGTATGACTTTAATGACAGACATAAAGAGATATGCTTTACGTGCACTCTCAAGTGGTAAAGAAAACATGACCCCCAATTTTTTGCAAACCCGGCAAAGTTAATAAATTGTCTAGGAAGGAGGCACTTTTTGCTTCAGTTTAATACCCAGACGAGGGAGCGAGATGATTAGATGGTAGCATTCCTTGAGTGCTTTAAGACGTCAAAGTGGTAGGTAAGCAACGCTTGTTTCCTTGCCCAAATTGGACTGTTTACTTCAAGTATATACACAGCACTTATCCCACTAAGCCAAAGAAGGAAATTACGTTTTACGACTCTAACATAGCTCTTTCCTCGCAACCTACCATAGACCGGAATCCATTCTGAAATGAAATGACACCGTTTGGATGTAATGTATTGATGGAAGGAATAAACCTTCGTTTGTTTAAGATACTGGAAAAGAAATATAAGTTGTTGCAAAAGTTAGGTGCCTCCCCCACTCTCCGCATAGCGATAGCAAGATACCAGGGGGGTTCCAGGCACCCACCCGGGGTCTGGGGTCCTTTGGAGAATTGAGACACGGCAGAGACTGCCATAGCTTTAAGAAATATGGTTTCTTAAAGAGCCCCATCAAAAGAAGAATGGGTAACGAAGATGATGAACTATGAGGAGATGGCAAGGCTGGCCGGCAAGATCAGGCCCCAAGAGGATAATAAATTTTACAGAGAATGGCATAACTTTATAGAGTATATTAAAGAACACTGTAAATATCTAAAAACGTTAGCACTTGTAAAATAATAATAATAATAATAATAATAATAATAATAATAATAATTTTATTTATACCCCGCCCTTCCTGGTTCAAAAAACTGGACTCAGGGCGGCTATCAACAAATTTAAAACACTTAATTGATGCAACAACAGCATAAAATACCATATAAAACATGAATAACAATAAATTCAAAAATCAAAAATCTAATTTAGGGGGGAAATCCATCCAATAAACATTAGATGATCACCAGGGCTAGCTGGCTAAATTAGTCCTATTTGGGCCAGCGAGGAGACCAGGGGAGAATTAGCTGTGGGATCCCAGAGCGGGTGATCTTCATAAAAAGGGGAGGGGGAGGGAAGGAAGGGGAATAAAAGATCAGGCTAAATTCAAATTGAAAGCCAGGTGGAATAGCCCTGTCTTACAGGCCCTGCGGAAGGAAGTTAAATCCTGCAGGTCCCTGGTCTCATGGGACAGAGCATTCCACCAGGTCGGAGCCATCATTGAGAAGGCCCTGGCCCTGGTGGAGGATAATCTGACTTCCCTAGGGCCCGGGACTTCTAAAACAACAAAGGATAAAAATGAAGTATAATAATTTGGATAAATGCAATTATGTGCAGTTAAAAAAGGAATATATATTTTGGAAGCCAAGGGAGGGATGGAGGGAAGTCCAGGGGTTCAGGGAACCCTATAAAAGTACTGGACTATGGCTTAATGTAAACGAGTGCATGTGCGTGTGCAAAAAAAAAAAGTTTTTTTCTTTTGGAAACATTGGGGGGAAAGAAAGAAATATGGTTTATTCACCTATTTACACCTTCAGTCTGCAGGGAGGGAGTCCAGATCTTACAGCATGGTCGTTTCAAGAGGGGCTTGTACCCCATCATTCATTTGCCGCAATTAGGAACAGAAACATTTTTCTTTTCTTTTTCAGTGGCAGCTTGATATACCAAAGGCTACCCTTAAAGTAATGGTGATGGATCAGTGTTTGCATGTGGAATAATGGAGGGGGGGCAGCTGAGGCTCAGGTGTGCAGCAGTGACGGAAGAAGAATAAGAATTTGGATTTGATATCCCGCTTTATCACTACCCGAAGGAGTCTCAAAGCGGCTAACAATCTCCTTTCCCTTCCTCCCCCACAAGAAGCACTCTGTGAGGTGAGTGGGGCTGAGAGACTTCAGAGAAGTGTGACTGGCCCAAGGTCACCCAGCAGCTGCATGTGGAGGAGCGGAGACACGAACCCGGTTCACCAGATTACGAGACTACCGCTCTTAACCACTACACCACACTGGAAACGCCTTTACTAACTGAACAATAAATTCTCAACATAGAACATTCTATGGAATACAACAGAAATGGAATGACCGCTCCCCCACATCAAATGGGGGGCACCTTTAGCGTGGTCATGCGCAGCCCCCATGATCCCATGCGGCTCCCGGCAGTACAAGCTGGATTACACACACACCCCAGGCTGGACACCTGGAGGTGACCACCTACTTCTGCCAGTTACCCAATCCCAGTTGGGGAGGTGTTGCCAGGAGAGCGTTGGCCAGGTAAGGGGAGGGATTGATCTGCCCACACAATAGTGGGCGGAACTTACCTGTTTCTCAGTCAGCTTCAGAGCTTCTCCCACTGTTGTAAACAAAATCTGCCCAAAATCTGCCAAGAGCCCGTATAGAATCCTTAAGTGGGTTCCCTATCGGTAGGAGAAAATAACAGAGGCCAACCAGAGAATATTGAGAAGCAAAGCAGCTAGTAAGCCTGATCTTTATTAAAGCTGTTGCAACAGGGTGCTCCCCCACACGCAGGAGGGAGGAGGAGACCCAGAACAAAGGTGTGCCTGCCCTTATATAGACATTTTAAATTCCCTGCCCTGGAGCTCAAGACCACCCCTCCATACATCATACATACATCACAGAAGGGGTGTAACCCAAGACCACCCCCCACAAGCTTCATACTTACATCACAAAGAAGGTGGTCTACAACAGAAATTTGAATGTTGTTGTTTTTCCTTTCTGCCAGGTTATCTGATGATGCCTTATCTGGTTGCCTTCCCTGGTAGTCTGGCTGTTCCTTTGAAATGGTGATTACCTAATTCCTGAGGCAATGGGAAGGTTCCCTCATCCCCTCTCTCCTTACAGAGAAAACATTTGGTCAGTTTGGGAGTCAAAATGGTTTCAGGACTGTCTTCCTGTGCTGCTCCAGACATGTGGTCCACATATCTATGTACGTGCTTGGTTGGTACATTTGTGAACAGTTATTATATATATAAGACCTTAAATTTTTTATTACACCACCCTGCCCTCCCTCAGTTAAGCCTTCTTTCACAGGTTAACCTTTTCTTCACAGGTACGTGGGCGTCGCTACATTATGGTCGCTGTTGAAGGGCCGGAAAGGAATTTTCCAGCATTGGCAGGTTTTGCGTTCCCCATAGCAAAACGTCACAAGTTTGGCGGTTTCAGACCTTTGGCGGAATCCTTTAGTTTATTTTCCCTAAATGGGGGGGGGGGGGTGAAGCGGTGAACCACACACCCCTCCCCCCGCGGCGGCGAACCCAGGGTTCCCCGTTAAAGGGGTTGTTTTGAGGGGAGTCATTGGCCATACATCAATAGGTTGTCATTGCTCTCCCTGCGACGGAGGCGTAATGGGGGGGGGGGCGCTCTCTGCTTGAACAGGCATTCTCCAGAGCCAGCCCAATCCCCACACATTCTGGATAACCCTGAAGTTCCCCAGATCCCTGGCCAGGACTGGGAGGCATAAACACCCAATGCCTAAGCCAAGGCCTCCCTACATCTGAATCTTTAATAAAGTTGTGGCCCATTTTAATCCCGTAACACGTTGTCTTGACATAACACGATGTCGCCCGGGGCTGGGGGGGGGGGTCTCTGCCAGTCCACAAAAAGCCTCTTGTCTGTCAGCAGGATACACTTGTTTCCTCCTGTGGTGAATCAGGCTCACCTGAAAAGGTACCTATAATGGTTACGGGTGGGTTACTCGTGTGTAAACTGCCTCCACTTCAGTTAGAGCGTTTGCTCAACCATGTTTAGGGCTAGAGCTCGCCCTCCGTGACCTGTTAGTCACTTGCAGAATCCGTCAATGGGCGTTTCTTGAATCTCTTCCAGCATAAAAGCTGTTTGACCCCAAGTCTCCTCCTATGTTCTCTGCGCGGAACGCGTCTGCACAAGTAAGGGGAAGGCAGGGGCGTGCCAGCACTCTCTCCGCTAGTTTCGCTTGAAGGGTCTTGGAGCCCTGACACCGCCTCCTCCATCTCCCTATCCTCTCTATTGGTGTCACGCTGAAATCCTTCCCCTCTGCTGGTTCCCTCCCCGGCATCGCTCTGGTGCCCTGCCTCCGTTTCTCCCTTTGATGTCAGTTCCCTGACAGTACCTCAACACTTTCTCTGAAAAGGTGGTGTGCCGAGAACTATGTTCTCATCTTTCACTCTGAAACTCTCATTAAAATAAGCCCAAGCTTACCTGTAGCAACGTTAATGAATTCTAATCCAGTGATTACTCAGAGTTGCATTAATTAGCACTAATCCAATGATTACCTGGTGTTACATTCAGGGACTTAATAAAGGGCTATGAAGAGCTAGCATCTGAACACACTTGCATGGGTGACTGGTTTTTCTGTTGTTCTTTTAAAAAGGCAGGGTCAATTCTTGCACTATACAGGTTCAAAACTTCTTATTGAGATGGAAGGCAGCCATGCCTCTGGATGTGCTCAAGTCCCCTCTACATGCTTCTCATGTGCATCTGGTTAGTCACTGTCAGAACAAGATGCTGGGCATTCATTCATTCATTTATCCATTCAATGCGTCTACACCTTGCCAACAAAGGTCCGTATAGTTAAAGCTCTGGTTTTCCCAGTAGTGATGTATGGAAGTGAGAGCTGGACCATCAAGAAGGCTGATCTCCGAAGAATTGATGCTTTTGAATTCTGGTGCTGGAGGAGACTCTTGAGAGTCCCATGGACTGCAAGAAGATCAAACCTATCCATTCTGAAGGAAATCAGCCCTGAGTGCTCACTGGAAGGACAGATCCTGAAGCTGAGGCTCCAATACTTTGGCCATCTCATGAGAAGAGAAGACTCCCTGGAAAAGACCCTGATGTTGGGAAAGCACAAGGAGAAGGGGACGGCAGAGGACGAGATGGTTGGATAGTGTTCTCGAAGCTACCAGCATGAGTTTGACCAAACTGTGGGAGGCAGTGGAAGACAGGAGTGCCCGGCGTGCTCTGGTCCATGGGGTCACAAAGAGTCGGACACGACTAAACGACTAAACAACAACAACAACAACCCTTCATTCAGAGATCACAGGGCAGTTTACAACATTAAAAATGCAAAATGAGAATGCAAAATATGCAACAACAAAAAGCAAAAGCAAGCCAATACAACAAACACGTTTCAAAGGCCATAGATTGTGTTGTTGTTGTGTTTCCAAATATTTTTTATTAAGTTTTACATTGCAAATTAAAATTCAAACCTTAAACATCAACATCATCATACAGGATTCCCTAAATCCTTCGCCTCCCCTCTGCCCTTCCATGGTTACCATTGACATTTTTTTTCAACTACTTCTCTTATTTTTCTCTATTATTTCTTTTTAAATAGTCCATTTTCAGCATAATTTTTAGTACATTACAAGCATTACTCAAATCTTGCCAAAGTTTTTAGTTGTTTACAGTGTTCTCTTAAATACATTATAATTTTTCCCCATTCCTTGAAGTACTTCTCCTCCCGATTTCTGATTTTCCCGGTCAGTTTCGCCATTTCGGCATAGTCCATCATCTTCATCAGCCATTCGTCTCTGGTCAGGACTTAGTCATCTTTCCATCAAAGGCCACAGATTGTTTAATTAGGCCTGGTTATAGAGAAATGTTTTTGCCTGGAGCCTAAAGATATGCCATAAAGGTGCCAAGTGAGCCTCCCTGGAGAGAAAATTCCACAAACTGACCTGATCCAGTAGCTTCTTGTTTTTAAATGCGTCTCCATGCCTATCATCCAGCCCGGACACTGAGGTCCAGCTCCGAGGGCCTTCTGGTGGTTCCCTCACTGCGAGAAGTGAGGTTACAGGGAACTAGGCAGAGGGCCTTCTCGGTAGTGGCACCTGCCCTGTGGAACGCCCTTCCACCAGATGTCAAGGAAATAAACAACTATCTGGCTTTTAGAAGACATCTGAAGGCAGCCCTGTTTAAGGAAGCTTTTAATGTTTGATGTTTTATTATGCTTTTATATTGTTTGAAGCCACCCAGAGTAGCTGGGGAAACCCAGTCAGATGGGCGGGGTACAAATAATAAATTTATTATGATTATGATCGAAAACAGGTCCAGCCCAGGACATTTTGCTGCTAGGACATTTTGTGTGTGTGCGCGTGCACACACGCACACACACGTATACTTATAATATTTTGTTTATATATACATGGGGTCTGGGCTGCCTTTCAAGGTAGTTAAGGAGCTCCATTTGGTGCGGAATGTGGAAAACAGAATTCTGACTGGAATTCTTCTCATTCTGCTCATATTATGCTATTCTAAAAGAGTTCCGATGGTTTCTTGTCTTCCGCCAAGCACCACCCAAAGTGCTGGCTGAGCCTCTTCACCGACTCCTTAGCACAAAGACGCCTTGGGCCTGGGGTCATCGGGAGACGGCGGCCTTCAACGCGGTCAAGGCTCTCCTTTCATCAGACAGTGTGCTGGTACAGTACAGTGAATCCAGGCCGCTGTCCTTGCCTGCGACGCCTCACCTTTTGGCATTGGTGCTGTCCTTAGTCACCGTTTTCCAGACGGAAGAGAAGCACCGCTAGCCTACTTTTCCAGGACGCTATCTCCGACGGAACGGAATTACAGCCAGCTCGACAAGGAGGCACTGGCACTTGTGGCTGGAGTGAAGAGGTTCCATGAATACCTCTATGGCAGGACTTTTGACCTCATCACTGACCACAAGCCACTCCTGGGCCTCCTCGCCGGTGATCGTCCAACTCCACCGGTCCTCTCGCCACGCATGCTGCGATGGACTGTTTTCCTGGCTGCCTACCAATACTGCCTCATCCATCGCCCCGGGAAATCGATGGGCCATGCGGACGCCCTCAGCCGTTGCCCTCTTCCAGCATTTGTGGAAGACCCGGCTCCAGCTTCATCGCTCCTTCTGATTGAGGATCTTCCGGCAGCGCCTGTATCAGCTGCCTCTTTGGCCTCCGCGTCTGCCCAGGATCGCACCATCAGCCGGGTGCTCAACTGGGTGTGGAGGGGGTGGCCACAAGGGCCTTTTGCATCGGAGTTCCAGCCCTTCGCAACCAGACAACATGAACTCTCAGCTCATCGCGGCTGTCTGCTGTGGGGAGACCGCGTCGTGATTCCCCAGGGACTCCGTCAGCGCGTCCTGGAGGCTCTGCACGTTGGCCACCCGGGAATTGTCAAAATGAAGGCGTTGGCTCGGTGTTACGTCTGGTGGCCTAATATGGACGATGCCATCACTGCCTGGGTGTCCGCCTGTCAAGCGTGCCAAGAGTCGAGGCCTGCACCACCGGCAGCTAAGGGACACACCTGGGAGACGCCAAAGACACCCTGGTCGAGGGTGCACATCGATCTGGCTGGCCCCTTTCACGGCCGGATCTTTATGGTAGTGGTGGACGCCTATTCCAAATGGCTGGAGGTCGCCCTGATGCCCTCCACCACTACCGAAGCCGTCATCCGGGTGCTGCGGGGCCTGTTTGCAACGCATGGGTGTCCTGATGTCCTTGTCTCTGACAACGGACCGCAGTTCACGTCAGGCACGTTTGAGCGGTATCTTTTGGGACTGGGCATCCGCCATGCCCTAATGGCACCCTTTCATCCATCCAGCAACGGGCAAGCGGAAAGAATGGTGCGCTCGGCAAAAGAGGCACTGGCGTGCCTGGACCGGGGAGACTGGCATGAGCGGGTCGCCGAATACTTGTTCGTGCAACACATCACCCCTCATGCGGCCACAGGGCGGAGTCCTGCTGAACTGCTTATGGGCCGCCGCCTCAGGTCACCGCTCGACCGGCTGCACCCGGACTTTGCCGTGGCTGAACCCCCAGGCTGTGCCAATGCGCCACGGTCATTTGTCCCAGGAAACCAGGTCTTTGCCCGGAACTATGTGGGGGACATTCCTTGGGTGCCAGCCACAGTAGTGGGAGTCACTGGACCTCGCTCGTACCAGGTGGCACTCGAAGACGGACGCTTGTGGCGACGGCACATAGACCAGCTTAGGCGCAAGGTTGGGGACTTGGACACTACCGTGGTGCCCCCAACTGCGCTTGCGGCTCAAGAAGAGACACGTACAGATGGCAAGGCCCCACCTACACCTCCCTCGCAAACTGCCAGCGTGGAGCCGAACCAAGCCGCTTCAGAGGGTCTGCCAGACTTACCACAGACTCAGACCACTCCACTTGCGGAGGCTCCACCCACAGCAGCGGATCCAGGGGAGTTGGTTCCAACGCCACCTAGGGTCGCACCACAGCCTCAGCAAGAACTGTGTGGCCCTCTGGACTTGGCTACCAGTCCCCGGCGGTCTGGCAGAGTTTCCAAGCGCCCAACTTATTTAAAGGACTATGTTGTTGGACATGTATCACTGTTGGTCTAAGTATGGGAAATGTAACCGATATGCTTTTGTGCCTAATTGAACCATTACGCGTAGTGCTGTATATAAGGGAACCATTACGATTGTAACTAACGCCTTATCTCGGTGGGGAGGGGTGTTATGTAGTGAAGTTTCACCCTGGGCCAGCAGGGGGATACTGTATATAGTTTTCACTCAGGTCTGTAGATAGTTTTCACTCAGGTCCACGTCAGTTATTTTAGGCGGGAAACGCTGGGCTGTTGTTGCTACAATGTTGACAGCCAGCTGCCTATAAAAGCAGGCCGGCTGAGCTGTTTGCAGTCAGTTCTATTCCAGCTTACAAAATAAAGAGCTACTTGGAGAAATCGCTGTGTCGTCTGCTATGTCAACCCACAACTTAACACACACAGTCACAAAAAGAAAAAAAAGAGCCGCAAAAACAAAAAAACAATATACAGTGGTACCTCGGGTTAAGAACCTAATTCGTTCTGGAGGTCCATTCTTAACCTGAAACTGTTCTTAACGTGAGGTACCACTTTAGCTAATGGGGTCTCCCATTAGAAGAGTCTGTAACCCAAGGTAAAGGTAAAGGTAAAGGGACCCCTGACCATTAGGTCCAGTCACAGACGACTCTGGGGTTGCGGCGCTCATCTCGCTTTATTGGCCAAGGGAGCCGGCGTACAGCTTCCGGGTCATGTAGCCAGCATGACTAAGCCACTTCTGGCGAACCAGAGCAGCACACGGAAATACCGTTTACCTTCCCGCCGGAGCGCTACCTATTTATCTACTTGCACTTTGACATGCTTTCGAACTGCTGGGTTGGCAGGAGGTAACCCAAGGTACCACTGTATAAAATAAATAGCAAAAACAGACTTCAGCATAACACTCAAAACGGAAGCATAACACTCAAAACAGAGCACATTCAGCTTCCGAAAAAGTTCGCAAACCAGAACACTTCTTCCTCTTGATGGACTGAGGATTTGGTCCCCGAGTGGAATGCAGGCCCTAAACCTGGCTCGCGCACTGCCTGCTACAAAGCAAATTTCTGCTACAAAGCTTCCAATTTGCTACGAAACGATTTTGCTTTTAAGAGGGATTCTCTGGTGGCTGCTTTCAAGTGCTTCATACAGGAGGAAAGCATGCTAGTTTTAATTAACACTTCGAGTAAAAGTTGACCCCTTTTCTGTAACTGAAGTATTTCAGGCGGCATGCTGGGAAAAAGAGGAATTAATATTACTGCAAGGGGAGGGGAAGCTTATTAAGTTATTAACATTTATTGTTCCAATTCTGAATATTAAAACCTTGACTCTTTTGTGCTGAGAGAACGCTTTGTTATCAGCTGTTAATCAACGTCGAAGTCACATTCGCTTTAGCAGAGTCATGCTTTTATGGTATTACCTTCTTATTAACCCCTTTCTTTGCCCCACTTAGAAGGACTGTAAAAGGAAGATGCAAAGATGGGGGAAAAGAAAAAGAAAAGGTACCGCAATGAATGCAGTGAAAACTTGATATGTACAGGTAAAAAGATTGCCATCTTTCTCAGTTGTACATAGTAAAAGGTAAAGGTAAAGGTACCCCTGCCCGTACGGGCCAGTCTTGACAGACTCTGGGGTTGTGCGCCCATCTCACTTAAGAGGCCAGGGGCCAGCGCTGTCCGGAGACACTTCCGGGTCACGTGGCCAGCGTGACATCGCTGCTCTGGCCAGAGCCAGAGCCAGAGCCAGAGCCGCACACGGAAACGCCGTTTACCTTCCCGCTGGTAAGCGGTCCCTATTTATCTACTTGCACCCGGAGGTGCTTTCGAACTGCTAGGTTGGCAGGCGCTGAGACCGAGCAGCGGGAGCGCACCCCGCCGCAGGGATTCGAACCGCCGACCTTTCGATCGGCAAGCCCTAGGCGCTGAGGCTTTAACCCACAGCACCACCTGCGTCTCTAGTTGTACATAGTACTCTTTGCTAAAAGATCTATATCAGGGCTGGCAAAACTTTGGCCCTCCAGATATTGTTAGATATTGCAATGTGCTCTATGTGGGACTACCTTTGAAGGTGACCCAGAAACTACAACTAATCCAGAATGCGGCAGCTAGACTGGTGACTGGGAGCGGCTGCCGAGACCATATAACACCGGTCTTGAAAGACCTACATTGGCTCCCAGTATGTTTCCGAGCACAATTCAAAGTGTTGGTGCTGACTTTAAAGCCCTAAATGGCCTCAGTCCAGTATACCTGAAGGAGCGTCTCCACCCCCATCGTTCTGCCCAGACACTGACGTCCAGCGCCGAGGGCCTTCTGATGGTTCCCTCGCTACAAGAAGCCAAGTTACAGGGAACCAGGCAGAGGGCCTTCTCGGTAGTGGCACCCGCCCTGTGGAACGCCCTCCCACCAGATGTCAAAGAGAAAAATAAGTACCAAACTTTTAGAAGACATCTGAAGGCAGCCCTGTTTAGGGAAGCTTTAATGTCTAATAGGTTATTGTATTTTAGTGTTCTGTTGGAAGCCGCCCAGAGTGGCTGGGGAAACCCAGCCAGATGGGTGGGATATAAATAATAAATTAGTAGTAGTAGTAGTAGTAGTACCTCTGGTGGGGGGCACATTGTGCTCCTTCTGTGATAGGTCATCCATCTATGGTCCCCACTCTGCACGCAGCTCTCACCTGTGGCTCCTAGAAGCTATCAGCATGTGACAGTGGCCACACTCTGAGAAATGGGCACAAATGGGCTGGCTAAACTTGGTGAGGGTAGCTGATGGGTCTCAAACCCTCAGTGAGTGAGGGGTTTCCATTGCATGAGAAGACAGGCTCCGGTGGTTTGAGAGACCAGGACCAGTAATGGGTCCAACGGTCAAGAAGGCAGTCTCTGCACATGCTGTAGAGAGAAATGAGGGACATATGGGGCTCATGAAGCTGGGAAGATAGTCCATCTAGGAGAAGGAAAACTCTGATCCAATAATAATAATAATAATAATAATAATAATAATAATAATAATTTATTATTATTTATACCCCGCCCATCTGGCTGGGCTTCCCCAGCCATTCTGGGTGGCTTCCAACAAAACATTAAAATACAGTAATCCATCAAACATTAAAAGCTTCCCTAAACAGGTCTGCCTTCAGATGTCTTCTGAAAGTCTGGTGGTTGTTCTTCTCTTTGACATATGGTGGGAGGGTGTTCCACAGGGCAGGTGCCACTACCGAGAAGGCCTTCTGCCCGGTTCCCTGTAACTTGGCTTCTCGCAGTGAGGGAATCGCCAGAAGGCCCTCGGCGCTGGACCTCAGTGTCTGGGTAAAACAATGGGGTGGAGGCGCTCCTTCGGATATACTGGACAGAGGCCACTTAGGGCTTTAAAGGTCACTTTGAATTGTGCTCGGAAATATACTGGGAGCCAATGTAGGTCCTTCAGAGCCGGTGTTATATGGTCTCGGCAGCCGCTCCCAGTCACCAGTCTAGCTACAGCATTCTGGATTACTTGTAGTTTCTGGGTCACCTTCAAAGGTAGCCCCATGTAGAGCACATTGCAGTAGTCCAAGCGGGAGATAGGGCCCAAAGTTTCCCATGCCTGCTCTATATGGAAGGGTTGAAACCGGTTATTCTTCCTGTCCTACTTCTTCCCACTTTGCCCCACTGGGCTCTGAGCTCCTCCCATTGCCACAGGGACATGCAGAAGAAGCTGCCTCATAGTGATCTCACTGGTTGCAGATTGGTACTGCCAGTGGCTCTAGTCTACGGCACTGTAGACAGGAATTTTTCTTCCCAGTCCCACCTGGAGACCCCTGGCACTGAACCTGGGATTTTCTGTATGCAAACTAGTTGCCCAGCCACTGAGCCACAAAGAGCAGAGTAAGTAACACAGGTTAGTGAATATTTTGCAAAGAGACCAAAGTCCATGCTTTTACAGCCTGAAGACTACAAACCCTATAACGCAGTGCAACTACGAGTGAGACATATAGCCATAAAAACATTCAGAGCCTTTAAGGAACAATATATGTGATTTTTCAATAACATAGCTTACACCAATAATAGAATGTCACTAGCCTGTATAATGGCTACATGTGTTAAATATCCAAACACTGGTCTTAAATCTAATTTGGGTGGGATAGTTTTTTTTTTTTAATCAGCTCTGCACTACAAAGCACTTGTTAATGCTTTTCCTGAAAATAGCTGCTATTTTCTTTCAGAGTGTGTGTACAAAAAAATCCTCCTCCATGACAATTTGGTATTTCGCATTTTAAAATTAGGGTAATTCTCTATTTGAGTTCTGCAAGGCATTCTCCAAATCAGATTCAGTGGGCTACTAAGAAAAAGCATTTCCACAAGCAAGCAAGGTGATGACTGCATTAAATAGTGAAACAGAAAGCAATTTTCTCACATATTAGCCCAGGCTCCTTGATCTTGTCTCTTGATGAAACTGGGATTTAAAGTTTTTGTCCGTCTCTCATCTCATTATTTTTCCCAATTACACATCAATGCTATCGCTTAACTGCTGTATTACATACAGAGAACAATTAGCTTCCAAAACAGAATATCCAAATCGCCCATAATACTTCAATAGGACATTGATTTGACTGTCTCAGCTTCCAGAGTCATGCAGCTTGTAGCAAAATGTGTAATACATGTGTCTGATATGAAGAGGTCTACATTAAAACAGGACTGAGGAACCTCTGTTACCTTCCACAGTAGCACTGTGGTGGCGAATCTATGGCAAGCATGCCAGAGGGGGCACTCAGAGCCGGCAGAAGGCAAGGGCGGCGCATAGAGTCTTCAGCTCAACTTGGACAGCTGAGCTGCCACCTTCCTCCTCCTCCTCCTCCTGCTGCTGCGAGGTTGATGCTTTACACACCCTCTAGCATCTTAAAAAGCAGAGGCATCACCTTGCCAACAAAGGTCCGTATAGTTAAAGCTATGGTTTTCCCAGTAGTGATGTATGGAAGTGAGAGCTGGACCATAAAGAAGGCTGATCGCAGAAGAATTGATGCTTTTGAATTCTGGTGCTGGAGGAGACTCTTGAGAGTCCCATGGACTGCAAGAAGATCAAACCTATCCATTCTGAAGGAAATCAGCCCTGAGTGCTCACTGGAAGGACAGATCCTGAAGCTGAGGCTCCAATACTTTGGCCACCTCATGAGAAGAGAAGACTCCCTGGAAAAGACCCTGATGTTGGGAAAGATGGAGGGCCCAAGGAGAAGGGGACGACAGAGGACGAGATGGTTGGACAGTGTTCTCAAAGCTACTAACGTGAGTTTGACCAAGCTGTGGGAGGCAGTGGAAGACAGGAGTGCCCGGCGTGCTCTGGTCCATGGGGTCACGAAGAGTCGGACACGACTAAACAACAACAAGCCAGGGCCAATGGCAGGCACCAGGCAGGGCGCATCATGCGGGAGCTGGCAGCGGAGCATGGCATCCTGGTGAGCTTCAAGAAGCCACTTTGTTCCAGCGCCGGGTAGCCAGGCAGGGCCATGTCCATCTCTGCCCTGTCCTCGTTGCCCCTCACCCGGCACCGGGGGTCCAGGCCCCACCAGCCTCGCCGCGCCATGATCGCCTCCCACTTTCTGGAGTACTTCTTCACCCAGCTCAACCACAGCCAAGTGCAGTGGGTGAGGGTGCCCCCGGGCCCACGCTGGACACCCTGCCTAGGGGCCAGTTGGGGCTGGGTGAGGGAGCAAGGAAAACACTGTCGGGATTTATTTTCTCTAAGACCTGCTGCGGCTGCTGCAGAAACAAGTATTTTACCCAAACAGAGATGAGTATCTCATAGAGAAAACAAACCCGGTCTCATGGTGGTGATGTAAAAACATATTAACTACACTTACCTTCATGAAGGCAAACAACAGTGCTGAGAATGGGTAACTGTTGGGTTAAAAAGGTAAAGGTAAAGGTACCCCTGCCCGTACGGGACAGTCTTGACAGACTCTGGGGTTGTGCGCCCATCTCACTTAAGAGGCCAGGGGCCAGCGCTGTCCGGAGACACTTCCGGGTCACGTGGCCAGCGTGACATCGCTGCTCTGGCAAGCCAGAGCCACACACGGAAACGCCGTTTACCTTCCCGCTGGTAAGCGGTCCCTATTTATCTACTTGCACCCGGAGGTGCTTTCGAACTGCTAGGTTGGCAGGCGCTGGGACCGAGCAGCGGGAGCGCACCCCGCCGCAGGGATTCGAACCGCCGACCTTTCGATCGGCAAGTCCTAGGCGCTGAGGCTTTAACCCACAGCGCCACCTGCGTCCCCTTAAACTGTTGGGTTAATGAACAGCAAAAAGATCTATATGCATCTTCTCTTTCAATGCAAACACAGAGAGCTTGCCTAGACTTCACACAAATTCCCCAGATACAATGCAGTAGGGTAACCAGGTACAGTGGTACCTCGGGTTAAGAACTTAATTCGTTCTGGAGGTCCGTTCTTAACCTGAAACTGTTCTTAACCTGAGGTACTGTGATAGAAATTTTGAGGTCTTAGATATATGTTAAATGTTCATAAGTGTACCAACCAAGCACGTACATAAATCAGCACAGGAAGACCGACCTGGAACCATTTTTGATTCCCAAACTGTTCAAATGTTTTCTCTGCAAGGTCAAGGAAAATGGAAAAGCCTCCCCACTGTCTTTTCCTTCACAAATCCTGTCTAAAGGGTATGTCTGTGTTTGAATAGGGTGTGAGCCTGTGACATGGCCCAGGAACTAAGTACCGTATTTTTCGCTCTATAAGACACACCAGACCACAAGAGGCACCTAGTTTTTGGAGGAGGAAAACAAGAAGAAAAAAATTCCGAATCCCAGAAGCCAGAACAGCAAGAGGGATCGCTGTGCAGTGAAAGCAGGATCCCTCTTGCTGTTCTGGCTTCTGGGATAGCTGCGCAGCCTGCATTTGCTCCATAAGACGCACACACATTTCCTCTTACTTTTTAGGAGGGGAAAAGTGAGTCTTATAGAGCAAAAAATAAGGTACTTATCATTACAAAAGACTGTCCAGGCTCCAAAGGCAATCCAGTCTAGTAAACAGGGTATCCAGTCAAGTAACCTGCCAGACAGGAGATAAACAACGACAGAAGAAAAACAACATTCACATTTCTGTTTTAGACCGCCTTTTCTGTGATGTAGGTATGATATTTCTGGGGGTGGTCTTTGACTCCAGGGTGGGCAACTTAAAATGTCTATATAAGGGCAGACACACCTTGGTTCTGGGTCCTCCTCTTTTCCTGCATGTGAGGGGAGCACCTTGTTGCAACAGTCCAATAAAGATCAGGCTTACAAGCTGCTTTGCTTCTCAATATTCTCTGGTTGGCCTCTGTTTTTTCCTCCAACTGATGGAGAACCTACAAAGGACTCTATAAGGGCTCTTGTGTCCCCCATAAGGGAATAAGAGCAGATTTTCATTTATTACAGTACCACTTTAGCTAACGGGGCCTCCTGCTGCCACTGCGCGATTTCTGTTCTCATCCTGAAGCAAAGTTCCTAACCCGAGATACTATTTCTGGGTTAGCGGAGTCTGTAACCTGAAGCATCTGTAATCCGAGGTACCACTGTACTTCTTTCTTTAGGGCTAAATAGGAGCCAGAGTAGTGACAGCTACTGCAGATTATGCACCAATTTGGGTTAAAATGCCTTTTGGCACTTTGCCATAAATAAGCGGGTTTTGGGTTGCAGTTTGGGCACTCAATCTCTAAAAGCTTCGCCACCACGGACTTAGGGTCTCAAATTTCAGTGGCACCCTGCACAACACCCAAATTCGCTGCCTCCCCCCACCTCTTATGCTCCATTCTAAATATTAATTGTGATGTCACTGCAGCGCCCCCAAGGCTGCGCACCCAGTGAGCCAAACTGGTCATGCTCCCCTACATCTTCTTGTGACCTGTCATTTGTTGGATCCCCATTGTCTCTTCGCCTCCCTTTGTCCCACCCCATTGCCCATGCTGTCTAGGGCTGAGAGGAGACAAGAGTCCTCAAGTGTGTTCACATTGCCGCCTTAGAGCACACTGAAGTGAAGGTGGTGGGGGTATCTAGTTGAAATATACTCAGAGTCGCAAAGTGATTTACTGCTCTTTATTCAGCTCATAGTGGTGAGGAGGAATGAATGAAAGTCCCCTCAAAGTATCTGCTTTATATACATTATTTACACAATGATTTACACATGATTGGCTAATTCTGGAATTCTACTGTAAGCCAATCAGGTTGTGGATTCACTTATATCTGGAGCATGATTGGGTGGTTCCTGCCAACCAATCTTACTGCTGCATTGTTCTAGGACCAATCAGACTGCTGCATTCTGAATCCTATTGTTCTAGGACCAATCAGACTGCTGCAATTTGGATCCTATTGTTCTAGGACCAATCAGACTGCTGCAGTTTGGATCCTATTCAACTCAGTACATAACACCAGTGGATTTGACAACTCTTTCCTCCCTATTTGTCACATGTTGGCCAACCAACATTTCAATGACGGAGCTGTGTTCTTCCACAAATACTGTCAACAGGGATTTTTTGCCGCTGGCAATAAGTTCTAAACAAGCTCATAATGTTCCTTGTATGCCGTTGCTTCTAAAATCCTAACAATATAATTAAAGGATTCAAAGGAACAATGAATCATTGCATAACAAAGCTTTTCCCAGAACAAAGATATTTTAGAGCAGGACCACCAAACGTGGGAGGTGGGGGAGAATGGTTTTCCCTCCTGCAAACAGTGATCAGTTCTGGTTTTATAGACATTGCTCGAAACCTCACTGGAATCATATAAAGAAGCAGAGAGTGATTTTCTCTTATATTTATACAGATGAAGCAGGACCTTTCATAAATATAAACAAGCATTATTGCTCTGATAAAGAAGCTTGCAGTGTTCTTTCCTGCTTTCCCTCATTATTAATTCTAGACTGAAGAAGTTGTCCTCAGTCAGCAAAATGATATATATTTCAGACAGCATTTTGTCTCCGTCTCCTGGTATCATAACACCATTATTATGAAAATTACAGCAACAAAGCCAGGGCCTTGTTAGCCTGTTCAGTAATACAGACTCAGACAAAATGTTCTCAATCTCTGTTATCAGAAAAGATTAAGGTAAGGCAAGTTCAGATTATTCTCAACAGTTCTGCAATCTTTCGGTAGACTTTCTGAATGGAGCTCACAGACCAGAAAGGTTTGAGAAGCTCCTCTGCAGTGGAAAGAAAAGTACTTCCGCTCACACAATTGGAGCAGCCAGTTTTTGCCAACCTTCTCTATCCATTTAAGTCCTCTACTACCCTTGAAAATTTTGCTATTTAGGGTAGGACAGGATGGGAAATGACACAGAGGACTGCAATGTGGGAGACTGCAGTCAAACATAGCTATGCATGACTGCTAGTTAGAGAATGAAGGGGTAAAGAATCGCAGAGTTGTATTGCTAGATAGCTAGGTCACACTTTCTTCTGGAGAGAAAATGAAAACTTCCTCCTTCCTTCCTTCCTCTCTCTCTGTGCATCATGTAACAAGATGCATGTGTGAGAGCATGCTCCCAAGCTTACAGCACATGTTTGAAACTAAAATACGCAAGAGTAATTTTACCTGTGTTATCCTTGCTGTGGCGTGGAACAATTCATGACAGAGACTTTGAATCTGTAAGTAAATCATTTTAAACTTACTTAGCAGTGTGCGGTCTGCTCACTGCAAGAGGGGTAGAAAGAGGGCAGCTGCTATGTGCAGCTGAATAGGATAAAAAGGTCTAACAACCTATATTCTAAACACCATACTGTGCTGCTTATTTTTGTGAGTTTAATACTCTGCTACTGGAGTTCTCTGTGTGCTAGCTCTGCATTTTAAATCCAGGTACCCAGATTATTCTTTTGCTGTTCACCCACAAACGTGGGTCTACAGGGATTCATATATTTAATTTCCTCCCACATACAAGATATAGGAACAGTGAGGATCGGGTGCTTCAGTGTGTGAGAGGAAGCGCTTTCTGAGAAGGCAAGGTCAGATTTTGATTGATATTAACAGCACATATTTTATGGACACTATAAAAGAGAGAGTAAGGCTGCAATCCTAACCCCATGTATCCAGTAGTAAGCCCCACTAAATTTAGTAGGACTTACTTCTGATCAGACATGGCTAGGATTGTACTCTAAAAGAGGCATATCACTGAAATAACTCACTTGCATAAATGTGAACAAGTCAAACTATAACCTGAAATGGGGAAAAATGTCTGAATGCTGGGGGCTTGTGCTGTGCCATGTATTAGAGGATTAAAGCTAAACTAGCCAGTACAGAACTGTCAAATATTTACCAAGCCATTCACTAAATTATATGAAGAGAACAATTTACTGGATAATGGTGTGTGTGCCTTCAAAACGCTCCAGACTCTTTTACTCCTCAGCACCTGAGGTTCCTGCTAAATGAAATGTAGACATGGCTTTAAAATGTTTGAAGCACTCATCCAGAAAATTAAGGTCAATGTTGAACAGATGGCTCCTGCGGGGTGAGGGGATTCTGTTTCAACCATTTTTATCATTTGGAAAAAAAAATAAGGTATAAATGCGGGGACAGGGGGAGAGAGTTTGATGGAATGTATGGTGCTCTGTATCATTCTCCTTCCCAGCTAGCGAAACCTCTTCCGCATGGAGGTGTTAGAATTCCTGCTCCATGATTGCAGTCATGGGATTGTTGCCTATCACATGACGGTATATGTTTTGACTCCACAAAGTGGGAAGTGAAGGAAACAGGATGTTTGTGTTACTGTGTTCCATGAAGTGGGACTATTGTCCTTTGTCCTTTTTCTCTTTGCTGTCTGATGCTAGAGAGGGAGCCATGTTGCAATGCTCTGTGTGTGTTTATATGTGAATAAAGTAGATTAGCCAAAATGCTGAGTTGCTGAGGTCTGTCACGCATGATACGCAAACTCTGCGGATCCCTAAGTGTGCTGGTGTCGGCTGGCATCGGTCGCTGTGATGTTCGGGCTGAAGAAAGCTTTTGAAGCTCCCGAACGATTGACCAGGAGGGGAAGAACATGCCACTTAGGCATGTGTCTCTACCAGGGTCCTACTCGTGTGTAGGCTGAACTCCTGACAGGGAGAATGTTCCTACTGAAATGTTACAGCCACGCCACCAACATTTAAATCTAAAGCACACCGTACATTTGTAGCACATTTAAAGCACACGACTTTCCTCCAAATAAAAAATAAAAAATGCTGGGATCTCTTGTTTACACCACACAGAGTGGCAATGCTCAGCATCTGTTACAAACTACAGTTCCCAGGGTGCTTTGGGAGGAATATAATAATAATTTATCTGAAGAAGTATCTGAAGAAGTGTGCATGCACATGAAAGCATACCTAGAACTAACTTAGTTGGTCTTTAAGGTGCTACTGGAAGGAATTTTTTTCTTTTATTTTGTTTTAATAATTTATTATTTATACCCCACCAATCTGGCTGAGTTGCCCCAGCCACTCTGGGCAGCTCCCAATCAAGTGTTAAAAACAATACAGCATTAAATATTAAAAACTTCCCTAAACAGGGCTGCCTTCAGATGTCTTTTAAAGATAGGATAGCTGCTTATTTCCTTCACATCTGAAGGGAGGGTGTTCCACAGGGCGGGCGCCACTACCCAGAAGGCCCTCTGTCTGGTTCCCTGTAACCTTACTTCTCGCAATGAGGGAACCACCAGAAGGCCCTCGGTGCCGGACTTCAGTGTCTGGGCTGAATGGGTGGGGTGGGGTGGAGATGCTCCTTCAGGTATACTGGGCCGAGGCCGTTTAGGGCTTTAAAGGTCAGCACCAACACTTTGAATTGTGCTCGGAAACGTACTGGGAGCCAATGCA
This sequence comes from Podarcis cretensis, assembly GCF_951804945.1. Lineage (NCBI taxonomy): Eukaryota > Metazoa > Chordata > Lepidosauria > Squamata > Lacertidae > Podarcis > Podarcis cretensis. Next base: position 126,628,209 of record NC_137170.1, read on the forward strand.
GATCTCTCAGGACTGGTGTTATGTGGTCCCGGCGGCCACTCCCAGACACCAGTCTAGCTGCCGCATTCTGGATTAATTGCAGTTTCCGGGTCACCTTCAAAGGTAGCCCCACGTAGGAAAGCCAGGTGATTTAAATGTGCATTAAATGTATGGTGTGGGCAGGGCTTGTTTTCAGCCAGAGGACACCAAAACTCAGTTCCGGTACCTCTCAAGTGGGCACCATTGCCACTGTAGGAGAAGGAGGGAGGTGTTCATGGTGAGTTCCAGCACCTCTTTTTCTAGAAAAATAACATTGGGCCTTCCTAATGCTATGAAACAGGCTGCTCCTCCCCTAGCTTTCAAAATAAACATCAAACGTGCTGTGTGATATCTCTCTTCTGTTCTAGAAATGCAGGCAGAGTTCTGGAAAAAAAGAAAATGTTTCCTAACCACTGCCACCTTCTGTATAAGTTGGAGAGCAGGGAAAACACACTTCTGCTCTTTAGCACCATAGTTTTAAAGACTGGAATTCCATCGCAGTCCCCAAGGACTCTGGTTACAAATGAGATAAAACTGGTCCCTGAATAAGCTGAAGATTCCATCAACAATCATACTGTAAAAGTTTTGCCTAGGGCAAATCATACTGTAAAAGTTTTGCCTAGGGCAGGCATGGGGAACCTTTGTTCCCGAACTACAGCTCCCATCATCCCTGACTATTTTGGCCATGCTTGCTGGGGCTAATGGGAGTTTGGCAACATCTGGAGGGACAAAGGTTTCCCAAACCTACCATAGCAGAACATCAGCATTGCTCATCAGAACTGCCTTTCTTTATTAGACTAAGGTAGCGCTGTGGGTTAAAGCCTCAGCGCCTAGGACTTGCCGATCGAAAGGTCGGCGGTTTGAATCCCTGTGGCGGGGTGCGCTCCCGCTGCTCGGTCCCAGCGCCTGCCAACCTAGCAGTTCGAAAGCACCTCCGGGTGCAAGTAGATAAATAGGGACCGCTTACCAGCGGGAAGGTAAACAGCGTTTCCGTGTGCGGCTCTGGCTCGCCAGAGCAGCGATGTCACGCTGGCCACGTGACCCGGAAGTGTCTCCGGACAGCGCTGGCCCCTGGCCTCTTGAGTGAGATGGGCGCACAACCCCAGAGTCTGTCAAGACTGGCCCGTATGGGCAGGGGTACCTTTACCTTTTTTAAAGATAAAGGACCTTGCCAACAAAGGTCCGTATAGTAAAAGCTATGGTTTTCCCAGTAGGGATGTATGGAAGTGAGAGCTGGACCATAAAGAAGGCTGATCACCAAAGAATTGATGCTTTTGAATTATGGTGCTGGAGGAGACTCTTGAGAGTCCCATGGACTGCAAGAAGATCAAACCTATCCATTCTGAAGGAAATCAGCCCTGAGTGCTCACTGGAAGGACAGATCGTGAAGCTGAGGCTCCAATACTTTGGCCACCTCATGAGAAGAGAAGACTCCCTGGAAAAGACCCTGATGTTGGGAAAGATTTAGGGCACAAGGAGAAGGGGAAGACAGAGGACGAGATGGTTGGATAGTGTTCTTGAAGCTACTAACATGAGTTTGACCAAACTGCGGGAGGCAGTGGAAGACAGAAATGCCTGGCGTGCTCTGGTCCATGGGGTCACGAAGAGTCAGACATGACTAAACGGCTAAAAAACCACAACAACAGCAAACATAAAGGACCCCTGGATGGTTAAGTCCAGTCAAAGACAACTCATGAGGTGCAGCACTCATCTCGCTTTCTGGCCGAGGGAGCCAGTGTTTGTCCACAGACAGCTTTACGGGTCATGTGGCCAGCATGACTAAACCACTTCTGGTGCAACAGAACACCGTGACGGAAACCAGAGCACACGGAAATGCCATTTACCTTCCTGCCACAGCGGTACCTATTTATCTACTTGCACTGGTCAGCTTTTGAGCTGCTAGGTTGGCAGGAGCTGGGACAGAGCAACAGGAGCTCACCCCATCACAGAGATTTGAACCGCTGACCTTCTGATCATCAAGCGCAAGAGGCACAGTGGTTTAGACCACAGCGCCACCTGCGTCCCTCCTATTAAACCAAAGGCTCCACTGAGTCCAGCGTTGTCCAGCCAGCAAACTCAGCAATGCCTACAATCACAGCACGAAGGCAGTAACCGCTCCTTGTTGTTTGTCCCTGGCACTCCTTAGATCAATTTGCAAAATCAAGCTAGCTACTTCCAACGTAGGGCTGTTGACTCATGGTGAAAGTCAGCCAGGGGGTGTATTAGATGATGAGCAGAGTCAGACCCAAATTGTAGACAGAGGTGGAATCTAGACACATATAAAAACTGCCCTGAAAATGCTTCTTTTTTTAACCTTAAAAAAAAAAACATTGAATTTTCCATAAAGCTCACCATCACCATCTAGTGTCACATTGTATCTTGCATGTAATACACACTTAAAACATTTTATTTCCAGATGTATAGATGAGTCCTCTGCAATGTTGTATTGTTTTCTCTCTCTGAGTTACTCCATCTCTCCTCCCTGCCTCTATCTCCCTGTCCATGTTGCCATTTTCCACCCCAACTGACTGCTTGCAGAGGGCTGGCACATGAAAGCTGGATGAAAGTTGGGTGCTAGGATTGCAGGTTCTGCCTCCCCCAGAACCTGCTGGTTTGCTTTGCTGAAATCCTACTGTAAAAGTGCATAAAATGCAGATATTCCCGTGCTTCACAATCAAACCACATTCGAGGCTGCAATCAGGAAAGAGCTGCACTTTCACTTTGCCAGCTCAAGCTGATTAGCTCAAATTAAGTCTCATGCCAATCAAGCGGGGGGTGGGGAGGAAAAAGCAAACAATTCCCTAACGCATAAGTGTCTTATTTCCCCCCCCCCCATAACAGAAGAAAAAAGAAAAATAGATGTAAACTGCTATTCCAGTTCCTCTTCACCACTCCTGATTGTCAAAAGCTCCTTCATCTTGACCAACTTCCATGCATTTTCAGAATGCCTCCTTAAGGGCAGCGAGACCATGGTGATGGGTTACACTGAACAGAGCAAACTAGGCAGTACAGTACTAGCTTAGTTCTCGAACGTTTTGGCTCCCAAACGCCGCAAACCTGAAGTGACTGTCCCGGTTTGCGAACTATTTTTGGAAGCCGGACGTCTGATGGGGCTTCCACAGCTTCCAATTGGCTGCAGGAGCTCCCTGCAGCCAATCAGAAGACGCGCTTTGGTTTCCGAAAGTTTTGGAAGTCGAATGAATTTCAGGAATGGATTCCGTTCGACTTCCAAGGTACAATTGTACAGTGGAACATCAATTTTTGAATTTAATCCATTCTGGAAGACCATTCAGCTTCCGAAAATCATTCGGAAACTGGAGCAGTTACTTCCGGGTTTTAAGTGTTTGGAAGCTGAAACATTCCAAAACAGAGCTGTTTTTTATATACTGGAAGCTGCACAGAGTGGCTGGGGCAACCCTGTCAGATGGGCTGAGTACAATTATTATTACTCAGAAGTAAGTCTCACTGTATTCAAGGGAGCTTACTCCCAGGTAACTGGGTAAAGACTATGCAGCGTTACACTGCAATCCTAACCATTGTTACTCAGAAGTAAGTCCCACTGAGTTCTTACTCTCTGGTGTGCTCCTGATCACTCTCAGTTTCCATTAATTATTGTTATTATTATTACTAAAAAAAAAATTCACTCCATTTATTTTTGGAAGGTGTTGTATACAATCCCTTCCCTCGCACATTTTTTCTTTACGATCCTGTGAGGTAGGTAAGGCAGAGAGGCTCAAGGTGTATACGTGTGTGTGTGTGTGTGACAGAGAGAGAGAGAGAGAGAGAGAGAGAGATGATGATGATGATGATGATGATGATTTATTTATTTATTTATACCCAGCCCATCTGGCTGGGTCTCTCCAGCCACTCTGGGCTGCTCCCAACAGAATATTAAAACATGATAAAATATCAAACATTTAAAACTTCCCTAAACAGGGCTGCCAGATCGTTGTTTATTTCCTTGAAATCTGATGGGAGAGCGTTCCACAAGGCAGGCACCACTACCAAGAAGGCCCTCTGCCTGGTTCCCTGTAACCTCACTTCTCACAGGGAGAGAACCACCAGAAGGCCCTCAGAGCTGAAGGCCCTCATCCACCGCTGAACGATGGCGGTGGAGATGCTCCTTCAGGTATACTGGGCCGAGACCGTTTAGGGTTTTAAAGGTCAACCAACACTTTGAATTGTGCTCGGAAACGTACTGGGAGCCAATGTAGGTCTTTCAGGACCAGTGTTATATGGTCTTGGTGGCCACTCCCAGTCACCAGTCTAGCTGCCGCACTTTGGATTAGTTGTCATTTCCAAGTCACCTTCAAAGGTAGCCCCACATAGAGCGCACTGCAGTAGTCCAAGCAGGAGATAACCAGAGCATGAACCACTCTGGTGAGACAGTCTCATATGTTTATGTGTATATGACATATACCTGCGTTGGAGATCAAACACGGGAGAAGCTTCCCAGTTTCGAAGAGAATGTCCCTATTTTCATCTGAGAAACGTTAGCGGGTATGTCATCTCTCCAGGGAAAGCCAACACTTTTAAAACAGAGGTTGGAAAACTTTTCTCAAGCCAAGAACCACTTTGTCTCATGCGATAACTTCCAAAGGTTGGAGGCTAACTCAGGCTGTGTGGCCAGAGCAACAAAACAGGACCTTATGCCTCCTCTGAGCCAGACAAAAGTCAAGGGTTCAAAACATGCACACCTCCATCCCCTTTCGGGCAGGTTCAGAGGCATGGCTGGAGTTCACATTCACATTCCAGCCAGACAAAAGCACACATATTTCGTTAAAGAGCTGATAAAAAATCTATTTAAAACCCAGCAATATTCAACATACAAACATACATGCATCACAAAATATAATAATGTATAATCTTCAGATAACCTGGAGATCAATGCCCACTGCAGTCTCTTTCAAATTGTGTTTTTGTTTCTCCTTTGGAGAAATAGGATTCTGCAATCCATAATGCTTAAACAGCTTTTACCTTCTCCTGATAGAGCAACATGCCTTCAGCTGAAATAACTATCCCAAGAGACGCTGTTGCAGGCATCTAGCTAAGCGCTTCCCCTCCTTACTCCTCAGATGCGGAGCCATGCAAAGCAGAAGACAGAACTGCGAAACGAATGCCACTTAGCCCATTTCCCAAGTGAGAAATGGGGGTATTACTCCACACGGCATATTTAAAACTAGTTTAAAAGCTATTCTCTCTTCCCAGGGAACCTTGGTGACTGTAGTTTGCACTGGGGGAAAGACGAGTGAGGGATCTTTAACAAAAATGCTCAATGTATTGCCAAACTACAGCTGCTACGGCAAATTAAGTATGTGGTAAATCAGTGGGCTGGATCCACTGAACGCAGGAGTCAATCTCAGGTCTTGTAGGAGGACTTTCCTGGTTTCTCCTCTCCCCTATTACAGCATACCCTCCAACATTTCTCTGACAAAAATAGGGTCGTCCTATTTAATAATAATAATACCCCATCATCTGATTGGGTTGCCCCAGCCACTCTAGGTGGCTTCCAGCATATATTTGTTGTTGTCTAGTCATCTAGTCGTGTCCGACTCTTCGTGACCCCATGGACCAGAGCACGCCAGGCACTTCTGTCTTCCACTGCCTCCCGCAGTTTGGTCAGACTCATGCTGGTAGCTTCAAGAACACTGTCCAACCATCTTGTCCTCTGTCGTCCCCTTCTCCTTGTGCCCTCAATCTTTCCCAACATCAGGGTCTTTTCTAGGGAGTCTTCTCTTCTCATGAGTTGGCCAAAATATTGGAGCCTCAGCTTCACGATCTGTCCTTCCAGTGAGCACTCAGGGCTGATTTCCTTCAGAATGGATAGGTTTGATCTTCTTGCAGTCCATGGGACCCTCAAGGGTCTCCTCCAGCACCATAATTCAAAAGCATTAAATTCTTCGGCGATCAGCCTTCTTTATAAAAATATTTTAAAACTTTCCTATACAGGATTGCCTTAAGGTTGTATATTCACTTATCTCCTTGGCTTAGGGGTTGCATAACTCCATACATTCCAACATTTATCCAATGGAACTACAGATGCCCTAAGGAAATCTGGACATTTGGGGATCAAATCAGAAACCAGGATGGTTTCTGTAAATCCGGGGCTGTCCCTGGAAAATAGGAGCACCTGCAGGGTCTGTACAGTCTGCTGGGCCCCAAAGCCACTCCTTTTAGGGTCAAGGGGCATCAGAGGTTGCCTTGCACTGAACCAGACTGTTGGTCCATTTGCCTCAGTACACGGAGTGGCAGTGGACCTTTTGCCTGCAAAGCAGATGTCCTACGACTGAGCCATCATGGCTGGAACATCACGCTGCCTTGCATGAACAATACCGCCCTTCCACTTGTGGCAAACCGCTTTGGGATCCAGGCCAGCATGTTAGCTGTGTGCACACACAAACAATAGGACAAGTCAATATAAAACTGCAGGGGTGTAGAGGTACAAATGGCAGATTTGCTACGAAAGCCTGAGCTCATGGGCTCAAAAGATTTGGTGGCAGAAGAGCAATCTCTCTCTTCTTTTGGTAATGTTGGCATCAACCGTGCAACCGTACACCACTAGAGGGAGTATTCAGGCTGACATTTGGCAATGCTGAGCAAGGGATGGATATTTATGTTCTTACTGATGTTTGCCTAATGTAAATACTTTATTTTTTGCTCTATAAGACTCACCTTTTCCCTCCTAAAAAGGGGAAATGTGTGTGCGTCTTATGGAGCGAATGCAGGCTGCGCAGCTATCCCAGAAGCCAGAACAGCAAGAGGGATTGCTGCTTTCACTGTGCAGCGATCCCTCTTGCTGTTCTGGCTTCTGAGATTCAGAATATTTTTTTTCTTGTTTTCCTCCTCCAAAAACTACGTGCGTCTTGTGGTCTGGTGTGTTTTATAGATCGAAAAATACGGTAGTTTCGCAGTCTGCCCTGCCTGTTTTAACACTTGGAAGCATGCACCGTTCAGATGTGGGTCTACCATGTCGCAAGTCCCAATGCTCTGCTCCCCATTCCTGAAAGCCACTGAGAAAAGGCACAGCTGCCTTGCTGTAGTCACCAAGCAGCTCCCAAACAAAGCTGTGTTGAAACAATGGCTTCTAGAGCAGGGGTCAGCAAGCTTTTTCAGCAGGGGGCTGGTCCACTGTCCCTCAGACCTTGTGGGGGGCCAGACTACATTTTGAAAAATATAATGAACAAATTCCTATGCCCCAGAGACGCATTTTAAATAAAAGGGCACATTCTACTAACACAAAAACACGCCGATTCCCGGACCGCCTGCGGGGCGGATTTAGAAGGCGATTGGGCCAGATCCGGACCCTGGGCCTTATGCCTACCCATGCTCTAGAGCAGCAGTTCTCAACATCTGTGTGGCCCCCACATGTTATTGGACTACAACTCCAATCATCCCTGAGCTCTGGCCTTGCTAGCTAGGGGTGATGGGAGTTATAGTCCAACATCTGGGGACCCACAGGTTGAGAAAGGCTGCTCTAGAGCAGTGAAAACTACACTTGACTGAACTAAGGAAGGAGGTCATGGCAATATTTACCAGTGGCAATATTTACAAGCCACACATGCAGTCCTATTTACACAAATCAAACCCCAGGAGAATACTGCACAGATAAGGCATCGCCCCAGCTTCTACGAGCAGGGAGCACTGCTCCTCAATTTCCCTCCCTGCCCCATAATAATCTTATTTCAGTTTGCACACCAGAGGAAGCTTCTTGCCAAATCCGCTCTGCGATTGCTTTTTGGTCTCTGGAAATCCCAGAACGGTAAGAGCAAGCACAAACTAATCTATTCAACTGTTACTACCACTTCAGGTTTTGAGACAGTGAAGGGAGGCTCAAATGTCCACATTTATGTGTTTCCCTTTTCCTTTTCCAAGTTAGGGGGCAAGGGGGCGATTATGTGGTAAGAGAACAGCGAGTTCGAGAGAGTCGTGTGTTTTGAGCATTTCAGGTAAGAGAGCTCTGCCGCTTGCCACTGAGCTGCCTCTGGGGGGAAAGGCCAACACTATTGTGTCACAGAGGTGGGCAGCAATGCAGCCTCTCCCATCATTCCCAGGGGTAGGCAAGCACAGATGCCGGCAAGCCTTAACCACTCCTTGTGGGGCAGAATGAAACAGGCTCAGCCTTCGCGTTAATGAACCAGCTATTTTGAAAAGGTCTTCCTTACAAGTATGGCTGCCTTGTCAGAAGAGAGGGCATGCCAGGTATATAAAAAGACACACCTAGGTTTGTGCATTTAAAAACGTTCAGTTTTTAAAAAGTGCTTTCTTTTCTTTCTTTTTTTAAGGAAAAAAGGTGCTGGTATTCACATGAAGTTTTTACAGTAAGTGGGACACTTTAAACATTTGGGGGCAGGGAAAGAGTGTCAGTACTGCATACTCTCAAATACAGTGGTACTGTGGTTCTCAAACGCTTTGGTACTCAAACAACTTGGAACCCAAACACTGCAAACCCATTAGTGTTCTGGTTTGTGAACTTTTTCTGGAAGCCAAACATGCTGTTTTCAGTCTTAGGCTTCCTATTTGAGTGTCACACTTCCGTTTTGAGTGTTATGCTGAGGTCTGTCTGGTTTTGCCATTTATTTTGCCTTTTTGTTTTTGCAGCTTTTTTGTTTTGTTTTTGTGACTGTGTGGAACTCAGTTCAGCTACTGATTGATTGATTGACTGATTGTGTGACTGTGGTACATTGTTTATTGCTTTCATTTTATTGATCAATGGTCTCATTGAATAGTAAATAATTGCTGTTCCAGGGGTTGTTTTTAAATGTCTGGAACAGATTAATCCATTTTGTATTACTTTCTGTGGGAAAGCACGCCTTGGTTTTGGAACACTTTGGTTTTGGAAGACTTTGAGAATCAAGGTACCACTGTACCCCCAGAAAAAAAAAAAACACTGGGCTGGGTATTCATTTCACAATGATCATGGATGAGGATGTTAACTCTCTGAAATACAGAAAGTTGGGATCTGCTGACATCTAACCATCATATTTTAAAATGGTGTTACTTTTAGGGCAGCATTTTCCCAAACTTGGTGCCTTCTAGACTACAACTCCCATCAAGGTCAGAAAGCCTGGGCAAGCATTAGTGGTAAATGGGAGCTCCAACAAGAACTGAGGGACAGTAGGCTGAGGAAGACTGCTTTAGGTAGCAAAAGTGAACAATGGTAGACAACATTAAACAATGCTCATTGTCCCTGAAAGCTGTCCTAGCAGAATTGTTCAACCTTCCTCTATGTCATGAACCAAGCAACTGTCAAGGGTTAGACAGGTTTTTTCTTCCCATGTGGGGCGCTGAGGCTATACTATGAGCGAGAGCCATATGTATTCTTAGCAACTACATAACAGGGAGTGGGGGACTGAAGAAATATCCAGAAGTAAGGCTGGCAAAAATAAGTAGAGGCTCCTCCTGTGTCGCCTCAGCCCAAGTTCTCTTGGCTTGATGCAGTTTCCCCTTAAGAAAATTTAAAAGAACAAAGTGATTAATCAAGGACAGCAATACATTTAAAATCTGGAAATACATATGGATATATTACTAACCATAAATATGTTCTTGGGTTCATCTGCAAAATGGTGTCTTCCCAGAACAGCTCTGCCCGTTTTTTACCAGAACCTCTCTTTAAACATCAAGGTTTCATTGAGCTGGTCCTTACAATGCTCACGACAAACCAAACAGAACATGCCACTGAAGTCAAGCAAGTTTGCTTCTCTTCCTCGCAAATTAGCGATTTCAACCATGTACGATGCTTCTAATGTATCTGTTTTGTGAGCAGCCGGCATTTGGGCTCAGAGCATAGCTCATCCACATGTAATTGAAGAGGGTAGGTTAGCTGGCAAGTTCACCGTAAAGAGACAAGCTTCCATTGTACCAATCTCAACCAGCACCCCTTTGTTTTGATATTTTATACTTTACCTGTTTACGATGGCCTGGGACTGGTGGTTGTAAACCAATGAACGCTTCAAGTTCCACACAACCGGGAGGCTATTTCCCAGTTACCCCCAGATCGCCTCTATCTGAGGGAGCCAGCCTGCTGTTGCTGAGATTCCCAAATCCCATCGGCTCCAGCCAGAATGGCCAACGATGAGGGAGGGTGGAAGTTGAAGCACACAGTGTTTGGAGAACACCACACCGACTACCTCAATGCCCTTTAAGAAGCGAGCCGCCACAGCTTCCCCCTGAGCCGCTGCTACTGAAGAACTTGTTTTGGAATGGCAAGCTTTCCAATAGTGCCCTCTTACTGAAGCACAGATCAGAATTTTGCAGGATCACAATGCAGGCAGAACTAAAACCCATGCTCATTGCTGTATTTTTATTTATATCCTTAATGCTATTACTGCTTTCTGTTTTATAAGCAAAGGAAGCCTTTGTAAACAAGAAAGATGAAGATGGCAAAAACGCTCATCAAAAGGTTGCAGATTAAGAGTGATGCCAGGCAAGGAACACACCCCACACTCCTATATATTCTTGGAAATATACTGTATTTTTCGCTCTATAGGACGCACCAGACCACAAGACGCACCTAGTTTTTGGAGGAGGAAAACAAGAAAAAAAAATATTCTGAATCTCAGAAGCCAGAACAGCAAGAGGGATCGCTGTGCAGTGAAAGCAGCAATCCCTCTTGCTGTTCTGGCTTCTGGGATAGCTGCACAGCCTGCATTCGCTCCATAAGACGCACACACATTTCCCCTTACTTTTTAGGAGGGAACAAGTGAGTCTTATAGAGCAATAAATACGGTAGTTGATGAGACCTGCTTCCAAATAAGCATCGTTACAGATGAAATCAAACACACACATTTCAGAGCAGAAAATGATATTGACAAGGGGGGAAATGGTGGGGTTTTTTGCTTTTTGCTTTACATGGTTAGTGCAACTTTTATTTATGAGGTCCGCTTCAAGAATATAACAAACAAAAAGAGAAGGAAAAACAGTCATTTTACAGCATTTGAATGAATTCCAAATAAGATTTCTCTCTTCCCCCCCAAACAAAAAGGATTGAAAATAATTATAGCATTACCCAGTACAAAGACACACTGAGAATGCTTACAATATAAAAAGGAAAAACCGCACATATTTTGCATGACCCCGGGAGTTATTTTCCCCCTTTCCGAACTCAGCAGCTTGAAAACAATTCGCACAAGGCTGCCCTTTCTAGAAACTGAGGTATTAGCTCTAGAAGCAGAAAGCGTTACGTGTGCAAATTGGCCCTTGAGAATTTTGAGGGTGGCTCTCGCAAGAGAACCAGGCATCGGCACGAATCGTATACACAGGTTTCATTTTAGTTCTTCGCTCCAAACACACTTTGCACCGGCTGAAACCATCAGCAGGATACAGAGGTAAAACACTCCCTGGGCTGCAAAGGTGAGGTTGAATGCCCCCCCACACACACTAAATACACACACTTGTGGGGTGGAGGGCTCCAAAAAGAAAACCAGTGTGTCAAGAAGAACAGCTCAAGCCAGATTTCTGCCTGGCATACGGTTTCTCTGTGTATGGGAATTCCCTTCCTCTTTCTCCCAGCACCGCTCTCAACAGAATAAACTTGAAATCACCATCCGTCACTGGGGGGGACGGGGGGGGCACATTGGCAGGGCTGGAAAAAAATGGCCGATTTATGCAGTTTGCAGAACCAAGTGGCAAAAAATCTCTCTGGCTTCTGAGAAGCTGTGCTTTATGAAAGTCGTATCCTACTGGATGCCATCACAGCTTCCATGAAGGTCAATTGCAAGCCATCCAAGAGGAACATTAAGAATTTCAATTTGTTTCTCGTGCAGCAGCGCCTTCTGAACTAAAGAGGTGGGTTTTGCAGTCCTGGAGGGAATCTGGGATTTTAAAATAGATCCTGGAGAAGCAGCAGGCATAGTTTGGCACGAGAAGGTGGGCCTTCTCTAGTCGAACGCAGCCACCACCACTTACCCCACCCCACCAGAGGGAAAACACCAGCCCCCTTTTTTATGATACCATTGGGCAGGCCGTCTCCACTTCACACAGGGCAATTTTAATTCACACAGGTTAAACAGAGCAGTTGCCCCTTGTTCCATCCGCCAGCCTCGATTAGCCGCGATGGGAGTTGGTCAGGGCAGCAGAAAGACGGTATTAACACACCTTAAGGCTAGGCGGTTCAAACTTAACCGAAAAAAGGAAAAGGAGAAGAAAAGAAAAACAAGCATTCAACCACACTCAAGGTTTGTTTTGGAAATGAACATCTGATGCACAACAAGGAATCCCAATTTCCATCTATGACCCTTATTTTAAGACATTTCCCCCCCTGGACTCATGCGGTTATCAGCAGCTTCACTGGATATTTCAGCCTGTGGGGAGCATGGCGAAGAGAGAGAAAGGTGTATGGCAGGGAGGAAATCCCCTTCTCTGGACAACAGAAGGTAGAGAACTAGTAGACAAAACTTTGCCCCCCCCCCCACAGTTAACCATAAATAAAAGTGCAATTAAGTGTTCAAGTAGGGCGTATACAGAGTTTAGGCGGACAAGTGAGTCTTTTGGCTGGGTCATCTTTTTGAGGCTCTGCGGGGATCCCTCCCGTTACTCATTGTGCTTTGTGGGGGGCGTGTGTGATTGGACGGCACTGAAGGAGGGGCGGGTCCCCGCCCGCCAACCCTCCCAGTACCTGCATAGGAGGAGGAGGAGACATGATTATAAGTAGATGATACTCCGCTCAGCTCAGGTCCTGCTGGCAAACCATTTCCTACAAAAGCAAATAAGAAGAATAAAAGACAACACAGAGACACAAGACATTCGCGCGTCAGACATTCTAAGCTGCAGCTTCTTGGTCCCGGAGACTGCTTTGCATGTATAGGAAGCTGTCCTCTCTCACAATTCGCTGAGCGTTAAGAGGTTGAGGTGAGCTGGGAAGGTGTCTGTAGAGACCACGAAGTCCCTATCAGCAGCATGCTTTGCCATCCACATGCCAACAGTAACCAACGGCAAGGAGAAAACAAGGGAAGACATGTGTTTCGGTGTCTTAGCAGCAGGAGGAGCAACTTTTGGAGTGGCAAGCTTTCCAATAGTGCCCTCTTACTGAAGCACAGATCAGAATTTTGCAGGATCACAATGCAGGCAGAACTAAAACCCATGCTCATTGCTGTATTTTTATTTATATCCTTAATGCTATTACTGCTTTCTGTTTTATAAGCAAAGGAAGCCTTTGTAAACAAGAAAGATGAAGATGGCAAAAACGCTCATCAAAAGGTTGCAGATTAAGAGTGATGCCAGGCAAGGAACACACCCCACACTCCTATATATTCTTGGAAATATACTGTATTTTTCGCTCTATAGGACGCACCAGACCACAAGACGCACCTAGCTTTTGGAGGAGGAAAACAAGAAAAAAAAATATTCTGAATCTCAGAAGCCAGAACAGCAAGAGGGATCGCTGTGCAGTGAAAGCAACAATCCCTCTTGCTGTTCTGGCTTCTGGGATAGCTGCACAGCCTGCATTCGCTCCATAAGACGCACACACATTTCCCCTTACTTTTTAGGAGGGAAAAGGTGAGTCTTATAGAGCAAAAAAGGAGGAGTAACTTCTCCCAGCGCTGTATAAACCCCTGATATAGCAAAATGCACTGGGATGCTGCTGAAACCTGCACAATAAACACACAAGACGTAACCAGCTGTACTTTTGAATAAAGAAGGTATACTATTCATTGTATCAAATTGTAGATTTCAGCGGAAGTCTCTTAAAGTTCTTAGAGTCCAATAATCCACAAGAAGGGTTGTTACAGATCCACAGAATCCTTTCACAGAGTCTAAGGCAAGGATTTCCAGAATATTAGCCTTGTTTCGCCATCCTATGCTTCATTAGCAGAACAGGTATAAGTAATATTACAGGACAGTGGATCTTATAGCATAGTAGTGGTTGCAGTAACACTTACTGTATGAACAGACAGGTGGAATAGACACTTATACATACATGGACCTTATGACTAGAGAATGAAATGATCCACTGGGTCTTCTGCTTTTTCCGTTGAACTTTATGAGACTTCCATTGAAATCTACAATTTGATACAATGAACAGTATACCTTATTTATTCAAAAGTACAGCCGGTTACATCTTGTGTGTTTATTGAGGATGTTTCACGTAAGCATAGGTTGTTTGTTGTTGTTTTGCTGAAACCTGCACAGCGCTCAAAGGAAATGGGAGCTTGACTTCAGAAGACATCTTAAGGCAGCTCTGTTCAGGGAAGTTTTTAATCTGTGATATTTTACTGTATTTTTGGTTTCTATGGAAGCCGCCCAGAGTGGCTGGGGAAACCCAGCCAGATGGGCGGGGTACAAATAATAAATTATTATTAGTAGTAGCAGAAGGTGGCAACGCAGCATCCTTTCAGCTTGAGAGGGATCAAAAGGGGACTGACCAGGAATAATCCAATCTGGGCAAGCCAGACTGGATTGCTTAACTAAAGAGACTCAAATGAATCTGCAAACTAGCCTCCTGTTGGAAGGGGAATGTGTTCTGCTACTTGACTCACTAGCGTGAGTGAGGAAGAATGATATTTAATCAATATAACCTCTCCTACTATCCACAACATTCCCACAACCCCCAGGTATCAGCTTCTCCACACCCTACCTGCTGTTTCCTCCTTCCTGTATGGGAGTACCATGTCCCAAGAAGCAAGACAAACACAATGGGTAGTTGGGGGAACCAAACTTTCTTGCTCCAGTACTGTCTGACAACTCACCCTTCCCAATCACCCTTTAAGCCACAACCTGAGCAAGAAGGTTGTTACAGGTCCAACTGTGCCAGAGTGAAGAGTCAGAGGGGTGGGGGCGTTAACCCACAGCTCAACTACTTTCCTTCTGAATCCAACCCGTAGGCCCAGTTTGGATGTCAACGCTAAACCAGTGTTTTAACATTACAAGAATAAGCACGCTTGAGCGTGAGGAACAAACACACTTCCCTCTTCTGGCCCGGTCAGAAGAGACAGGAAGCATCCGATTTCTGGTTTAAGCCCGAACCAGCTTAAAACTGGTTTCAACTGTGGTTTGTGCAGAAAGCTGCAGAGATCGAACAATAGGCTTCCGATCTTTGTTCCCGTAAACCGTAGTTTAAACCTGCCGCCGCAGGTGTTCCTGAACCTTTGTTTCCAAGACAGAAACTTTATTATTATTATTTTACAACGCACACTCACTTACCAGTAGGGCCAAAAGTACAAGAACTCAGATTAGTTGATGGGAGGGAATTGTTACTCTGCTCACCCTGGGCCTTTAAAAGGAATGGAGAGAGAGAGAGAGAGAGAGAGAGATATTAAGACAACCATGGCACAGAAAGAACTGTGGGGGCTTGGATAAACAGTACAGTGGTACCTCGGGTTAGAGACGCTTCAGGTTACAGACTCCGCTAACCCAGAAGTAGTACCTTGGGTTAAGAACTTTACCTCAGGATGAGAACAGAAATTGTGCAGCGGGGATGCAAGGCCCCATTAGCTAAAGTGGTACCTCAGGTTAAGAACAGGTTAAGAACGGACCTCCGGAACGAATTAAATTCTTAACCAGAGGTACCTCTGTATCCACAAGACGCCCCAAACATAAGCTAATTCTTGTTCCTCTTTAAGATGCTCCTCTCCTCCGACAGGAGAAACCCACTCCTGTACAGTGGTACCTCGGGTTAAGAACTTAATTCGTTCCGGAGGTCCGTTCTTAACCTGAAACTGTTCTTAACCTGAGGTGCCACTTTAGCTAAAGGGGCCTTCCGCTGCTGCCGCACGACTTCTGTTCCCATCCTGAAGCAAAGTTCTTAACCCGAGGTACTATTTCTGGGTTAGTGGAGTCTGTAACCTGAAGCGTCTGTAGCCTGAAGCGCCTGTAACCTGAGGTACCACTGTATAGGCCACGCTGTTAAGGGTTTGTCTGCGCCTCACTTGTGGGCATGTTATGATGCTACACAAGATTGCACATACCACTTTGCTGGGCTGCCCAGGGTGATCCGAGCTGGGCTCACTGAAGTTGGGCACTTCTGAGTACACCATGCAGAACCTGCAAAGAAAAACAAGCGGGTGAGAGGGAGTGTGGAGATTTCTTCCCTCAGCTGTCCTCATCCCACTTCATTTTCACGGACCAGTGCATGCCTTGTTTTAAATTCCAGAGCCGCCACCCCTCAGTAAGGGTGTTAGCAGCAGATGCTTGACCCCCACTCCCATCCCAGAAACTAGACCAGGAGATATGAACAAGCCCAGCTCTACACATGCTCCACTTGGAAGTCTATTGTATCGATTCCAACGGAACTGGCACCCAAATAGGTTGATGCTCCAAGCATGCGTAAAAGTTGTTCCCGCTGCTTCCTTTTGCAAGACTGCAAATCAGCAGGTGGGTCACGCTTAACAGTCTATTCGTCTATTTCATAAAGGATACACAGCAAATATTCCGTTCCTCGCCATAAAAGATACATAGCTGCAAACACTTATGACCAAGTCTTGCTGAATTAAAGAGGAGCTTGCATCGAACGAAGCACGCCTAGAATCAGACCACGCAGAAGATGTCAGTGGCAAGAACCGATTGCAGAAGTTTAAAAAAAAACCAGGAAGGCCTAAGAATGCCAAATCCATAACGAAGGCTGCAATCCTGTACTGTTAAGTTCCAACAAAGTCGAACGCTGCAAAGCAACAGTTGTTCCGCATTGCGGTGCACTGTGCTATAAAGTAGGGCCCAACATGGAACCAGCCAGGCAATTTTCAAGCATTTCTCAGTCTGGAGAAAATTTAGCTCCAGGGCTGTCGAGTGGCATTCGTCACCATCAGAAACATCTTGGTGGCCTTCTTTGCATTTTAAGCTAAAGGAACCACAGGCGTCAAAACAGAACCAACCGTGACTCCCGGTTATTGTTCATTCGATGCACCTTATTCTATTTTTAAAATAATTCCAGCTGCACAAGCAACACTCCACATTAACTACCGGGTGAAATCCACCTATGTCGGAGCACAGCTCCCACCAGCAGAGCCATTTGGACCAGGGTTGATGGGAATTGCAGTCCAAAGCAGTTAAGGTGGCACCAGGTTGAAGACTGATCTAGCCGCACTTCAGTCAGCTACATTCCAGAATCTTACACTAATCCTCTCAAAATGATATCACTCAGGATGACGAAAAGCATGTGGTTTTTTTATTCTTGCAGTAATTTATTTTGAGATTAAAACATTCCAACGTCAGTCAAATTAAGAGGCGATGGGGCAATAATTTTATGCAGTGATGGGAAATAAGATTTATTTCCTGAGTTAGTACTAACCCTAGACTATCCCCCCTGACATTCCAATTTTGGGAAACACTCCCAATATAGCAGAAGCTAATACACCAGGCATAGGCAAACTCGGCCCTCCGGATGTTTTGGGACTACAACTCCCATCATCCCTGACCACTGGTCCTGCTAGCTAGGGGTGATGGGAGTTGTAGTCCCAAAACATCTGGAGGGCCGAGTTGGCCTATGCCTGTAATACATTGTGAAAATGGCCTCAATTATGAATAATCAGGTATCACTTTTGGCAGATCAGACCACAAACGCTGCCATACATAGCCTTAGACAGACGACGTCTAATTTTCTGTGGCTAAGAGCCACAGCTCAGCGACAGAACATCTGCTGGGCATGTAGAATGCCAAAGGTTTAATCCTTGGTGTTTCTAGGGAGCTGCCATAGACCCCTGCCTTGAAACCCTGGGAAGCCAGCCAATCAGAGTGGATAATACTGAGCTAAATGGACCAATGGCCTGGCTCCCCAGCATAAGGCAGGTTCCTACGTCCCCCTCCTACAGCTGTAAGGTTTTCACAATATTCCTCCACATTTTGGCCTGGTTCACCCTGAATGAACATCGCAGGCGCCGGGGGGGGGGGCGGAATGCAGGAAGTTACGACTATCTGATGCAATGAAGCGTTATTCCGCGATTGCCCATCCACACAAGCACAGGCGCCCAGGTAAACCAGTCCCCAAAGTGACACATTCCAGCTTGCCAACAATGCTCAGCTCTCCACTTCCAAACTTTCCATTACGGGTCTCAACAGACTGCCTGGTCACGATGGAGGCATATACTCGAGAAAGGAAACCAGCAGCATTTGCCCGTGACATCTTAGACCGCCATCATTATGACCCCAGAGGCTCTAGCTCGACGGAAGGGGGAAATTTACCCTTACACCCCTAGAGAGGCTGGCTCCCGCAGGAAAAGGCTGGAGCTCATTACCAGAGCCAGAATGTAGAAGCTCGCAATGCGGCTGCCTCTACTGTACCTAGCCTGTGGATTAAATAGAGGACTTCAGTTTTCGGCACTGCAAGTCCTTGAAAACGACAATGTGTTAACCCACAACAAAGGAGACAGCTTAGGCGGCTGAACACTTACCTGTTCACAGGTGTACTTAAGTCAAGGCATTCAGGCCAGATGGATGCATGGCTGAGCAAGCCGTCTGTTACACAAGCAATCACAGGCAGGGTTCCCCACACCTCTTGTCCGAAAAAATAATATTGAGATCGAGGAAAGCCAAGCTGATCGGGGACAAGGCTCTTTGGGCAGAGAGTGCTTTGCTAAACCCCAGAAAGCAACGGCAGGTTGGGCAGACGCTTGCAAGGCGGCATTTGATACCTACCGCTCCAGCCTGCGAAGCGCAAGGCTTCGAGAGCAACCGAGCACACGTGCAAAGCGAGATACTCACTCCCCGATTTTCTGAAGCTCGCCTCCCCTTCCGGTGTAAAGCGTGAGACATCCTTTCCACAGAGACGCGTACCTAGCCAAGAGAAACACCAGAAGCGTTAGAAAGCACCGGGAGGGGGAATGTAATTAATGTCCAGGCTTGACCAGGGTTTGGGGTTTGGTGGCGGGGAGGGGAGGGGGTTAAGTTAAGCACATCTTCCTCTCAGAAAAAAAGCCAATGGGAGAGTGGACCACACACACCACCAAAATCAATAGAACTTTTGCGCTAACCTTAAGTGTGCAGCTTTCAGATTTCACCAGCACAGCAGCTTCTGGCAGGTCATTTCTTCCTTTCTTTTTTGAAATTGTTTTTATTTGATTTTATAGATATAAATTTATAAGAAAACCAAATACGTATCCATATACAGTGGTACCTCTAGTTGCAGACACGATCCGTTCCGGGGTGCCGTTCGCACCCCAAAAAGTCCGCAACTAGAGCGGTGCTTCTGTGCAAGCGCAATAGAGCGCTTCTGCGCATGTGCAAAGTGTGCAGAACTCTTCTGCACAAGTGGCGAAACCTGGAAGTATAAACTTCTGGGTTTGCTGCGTCCACAACCAGAAAAGCCGCAACATGAAGCAAACACACCAAGAGGTACGACTGTAGAGAGATTTCTCTGAATTTCAAGCCTTCCCATCCCCTCCGTGGGTCCTACGGTCAACGTTTTCAACTGCATATTATTTCATAGTCTATATTTTATCGCTCTCCATATTGTCCATAGTTTTGTTACATTACAAGTGGGATTAAAATCCTGCTAATGTTTTCATCTGCTTACCTCCTAAGTAAATTATAATATTTTCCCTATTCTTTCTTGAAGTTTTTGTACTCACAGGTCATTTCTTAGTCAGATGCTCAAACCTTTATTGGCCTATGTACATGATTCCAGTAGGGTTCAACACAAACAAACAAACAACCCAATCATTACAGAACAGCAACACTGCAGCTAACGTTTAAGTTAGTGTTGTACGGCATCCACGAACCCTTATTCCTAACATTAGGAAAGCCACCTTGCATTTGTCTGAATTCCACTCCCTACAACCAACCAACCTAGATCGAATTGTCTGAAACCAGACAGAGGCAGTACAAAAGAACATGCGCAACTGGTGACAAAAAAAGAGTGGCAAGATAAATTACAGTATTTGACTATATTGAATTGGCTAGATTGACAGAAGCCATTAGGGGTCAGCCCAAGCAAAAATTTCAAAAAGAATGGGGAAAATATAGATTATACCTGAAAAAGCAGTGCCCTCAAATTAATACTTGGACTTGTTTCGATTTAACTTCTGCAAAATAAATCATGGTATAAAAGCTAAAAATAGAAAGAAAAAGGAGTAATAATGAACTAAGAAGGAGACAGTTTACCAAAAACGAAAAGAGAACCGTGTAGAGGATGAAGGAAGTCAATTGGAAGAAGAATTGAAATTATATACACACACACACACAGTGGTACCTCAGGTTAAGTACTTAATTCGTTCTGGAGGTCCGTTCTTAACCTGAAACTGTTCTTAACCTGAAGCACCACTTTAGCTAATGAGGCCTCCTGCTGCCGGAGCACAATTTCTGTTCTTATCCTGAAGCAAAGTTCTTAACCCAAGGTGCTATTTCTGGTTAGCCGAGTCTGTAACCTGAAGCATATGTAACCTGAAGCGCATGTAACCTGAGGTACCACTGTATACACACACACTGTTGATTGTTTGATCTGTGTAAGTTTGTGTATGTTATTATGTTTTATTTGTATTTCATTGTTTTTTGTTGTTTTCGATTGCACGTTTTTATGAGTTTGTGTGTGTTTATGTGTTGTAAAATAAACTTAATAAAATAAAAAATAAAAAAGAACATGCGCAACTGGTTCCATTTGTCTCTGTCCACAGTGACATCGCCTTTCTCTGAGCGGTGTTTTGCTTCTTGGTCCGTTCACGCGCCCAAAGTTACGCAACTCTCTCAGAGGTTTCCTGGCACCAAACTAAGTTCTGTCGTTACTACAATGGTTGGATTTTAAGCATTCTCTCACACTCAAGGACTCACCCATTCATCCAATGGGGTGCCCCGCGCAATCAGACCATCTAACAGAGCTTTCCATTTCCCGCGATGGCCAACCAGGTGCCTTTTGAGAAAACCTTAAGCAGAACATAAGCTGCTAGTTTCCAATGGTAATCAGATGCATGGTGTCTCTGATTCTGGAGCTAACACATTGCCCATCATGACTAGTAGCTATTGATGAACTGTTCCTCCCCTATCCTGTCTAATCCATTTTAGTACAGCCACTGCTAGTATGACAATACTTGCAGCATTCATGCTTTCTCCTGGAATGCCATTAAAAAAAAGTAGTTTCCTTCACTTTAGAGCAGCATTGCGGGAATATCTGGAGGGTCAAAACATGCTGAAAATTGTTCAGTCAATTAATCCTAACAGCAGAGCTGACACAAGACACCAGCAGCTTAATTTTTAGCAGGTGTTTTATTGCAGCTCCGATCTACCCATAGCTCTGCACATCAGGATTTTTATTTTTTTGCTACTGTATAGCCAAAGGTTTTGCACAGTTCACCAGTTCAGATGAAGTTAGGCACATTTAAGTGCCACGACAATCGGTGGGACTTAAATTGGCCGCAAGTAATTGGTCCCACTGATCTCAATGGTACGTCAGCACGACCAACTTTTAACTGAGTCGGGAGCATTTATTAAAAGCCATTTGCAACAACACACCAAGCGTTCTGCTGAAGCGCCCTGTGTGACTTGCAAGATCATTCACTTTCATTACTACATTCTCTGAGTGTATGTATGATTTGTGCCTCTCTCGTACATGTGCATAGATGTATAAACACGAAAAGAGCACAAATCAAACATTGTCAAATGGGGACTTGAGACACTACTGGGGTACAGAAACAAGAAAGCTTCCATTTACTGCAAGCGCAACAAAAGACATCCTTTGGCAGAATTCCCTATCTCCCACAAGTAAATCCTTTATACGTAGTGAATATTTGCCTGCAAGAATGAAAGTTTGTTTTGATTCATGTGTGTGACCTTCAAACTTTGGTTTTTAACCAGCGATCAACTGTTTTTCCCTTTCTTTCTTTTTGCCAAATGCAAAAGAGAGGGACAACCAAACAGGGTTCCCCAAACTTGGGTCTCCAGCTGTTTTGGGACTACAACTCCCATCATCCCTTGCTAGCAGGACCATTGGTCAGGGATGATGGGAATTGTAGTTCCAAAACAGCTGGAGACCCAAATTTGGGAAACCCTGAACTAAATGATGCGAGGGGAAATGACGTTTGGATTTTCACATTGCACTTCCCCCACAGGTTGGGAGACCTGCTCAGTTACAGTTTGGCTCTTAAAAGATCATTAACAGATGCAATTTTTATTTATAAAGCTAGTAAAGGGATCTGTTCCTGAGGCTCGACAATAAACCACTAGTAGGCATCCAAGATACTGTCTGCCTCTCTGCCACTAGTGTTTCTAAGGCTGTCACACGGACTGCTGGCACAAGCGGTATACGTTTTATTGGTGTCCAAACAAGTAAGCCAGCCACTCTATATTAGCTCCACCCGTCAGTCACGTATTAGTTCTGCTAAGATGACGTAAATGGAAAGTGACCTTAACACGGCATTTTGTGCCAAGTTGTAACTTGAAGAGATTACAAATGAGCCTAGGGGTGAAATCCAGTGGCATGTGCATGCAATATAGGCAACCAGGAACTCTCCAAATGGCCTTAAATAAGCAGCCATTGTTGTATTTTGCACTGAAACCAATAATTAACGTTCTTGCTAGCCTGGCTAGAATGCTACACTGAGCCATGGTTTATGGAACTATGGCTTAGTGTTGTGAGCAAACCTGGCCCAGGAACTTAGCTGCGGTTTGTCTGAAGCCAAGGGTTGCTTGTTGACATTAAAAAAAAAACCTTGGTTTGTTTTAACTACGGCTTGGTGTTATGCCATGAACCCAGCCCTCTTCCTTAACCATGGTCTCTTTTGACATCCCACCACAAACGCTCACCAACTTTCAAAGGCATAAGGAAGAAGACGAAGAGAAGATTTTGGATTTAGTATCCCGCTTTATCACTACCCAAAGGAGTCTCAAAGCGGCTAACATTCTCCTTTCCCTTCCTCCCCCACAACAAACACTCTGTGAGGTGAGTGGGGCTGAGAGACTTCAAAGTGTGACTAACCCAAGGTCACCCAGCAGCTGCATGTGGAGGAGCGGGGAATCGAACCCAGTTCACCAGATTATGAGCCTACCTCTCTTAACCACCACACACACACACACACACTGGGAAAGAAACCAAACTTTGGATCATCAAGCCATGGTTTGGCTGATCACTTGTGGGACAACTCATGATGATCTTACAGTTTGCAAAACAACCCATGGTTTAACATTATGTACCAAGTGGGCCACTGCGAGTTCCTTTTTTGTGTTTGTCACATTTGTATCCAAGCCTTCTCCCAAAGAGCTCTAGGTGACAGGTTGACATTTTGTCTCCAGGAGAAGCCTGTGAGCTAGGTGTGGTTTTAGACAGGGAATAATTTGCTTCACGGTCACTCAACGAACTTTATCGTTGATCATAGGTCAGCCCAGGCTAATTCCAACAAACAATATTTGCTCACCATCATTGCAGTACGTGTGGCCTTGGAGACATTGCTTGCCCTCTGCCATTGTTATCATACACCTCATTAATCCAAAGGAAAAGGAACTGTTAAAGGGGTTATTTTAGCTTCTTTGATTGGCTTTCAGGTGACTATGGGAATCTGCCATCACCATGTAAGGAGGGAGAAGTTATGGCCCTAAGGAGGTTTTTAATGTTTTACGTTTTACTATGAAGAGAAGACTCCCTGGAAAAGACCCTGATGTTGGGAAAGATTGAGGGCACAAGGAGAAGGGGATGATAGAGAATGAGATGGTTGAGCAGTGTTCTCAAAGCTACCAACATAAGTTTGACCAAGCTGCGGGAGGCTGTGGAAGACAGGAGTGCCTGGCGTGCTCTGGTCCATGGGGTCACAAAGAGTCGGACATGACTAAACAACAACAATGTTTTTGTATGTACTGTAAGCCATCCAGAGTGGCTGGGAGAAAATTATTATTATTATTACAATTATTATTATTATTATTATTAATAATAATAATAATACTTTTGCACAGACTAAATTGTAGCTCACAATGGGAATTCTATGTCTCTTGAACACATCCCATTTCACTCTTTTAAGAAATGATTACGCTTCCCTTTAAGATCAGACTATAGACTTTTGCAAAGAGGGTATTATTTTCACAGACAACGCTTGGTGCTTACAGTTTCAACATCATTCACAATAAAAGTACCTAGCGCTTTAGAATACCTTTGCACGTTCAAAGCAGATTGCAAACATTATCTCAGGAATCCTTACAACCTGCCTGCAAGGTAGGTCACAAAACATAGGCAAATGTGACCTCCTTTGCCGAAACCTAGAAAGCTCTCGCACACAAAATACAGGCAGGATTTTCTCCCTCTCTCAGAAATACAGCAGAAAAGGCCACCACCAATCTGAAACCTTTAAAATATTAAAACAAAAGCAATTGATCAACCCTCTGTGAGTGCAAGTAAATACACTTTTGGTTTTTAATTGTGTTTAAAAAAGCAATTTGACATGGCAATCCCAGCGATCCACCAGCGTTCCTCTGGACTGCGTTTGTCACATGAAAATATAGCAGATGCTTTTCCTACTAATTGCTAGTTCTGCTTCTCTTCATGCTAAAGAAAGCCAACCTCTCCGCTGCGCATGGTGAGAGCTCATCAAAAGAGGAAGCAGAAAACGTTGGTTGCTTCTTTTAAAAATTACATTGCGTTGAACCCTCGGTCCCCTAACAGATCAGATTTCAAAGCAGCATACAAGGCTGTGCTGGCGTTCGTGACTTGTTAAGGCTTGTGCAAGCAAGCCCAGCTACGGCTTTGATTATCCAGAAGGAACATGCTCAGATCCACAGATCCTATTCTGCTAGGGAGACAGGGAAGAGGCTGGGGATAGCTGGCCCTGAGATTTTAACTGTGTAACAAGCCACATATTGGGCCACTTAACACACTTTAAGTGTGCACCCTTTAAAATATAATAATCCTGAAATATGACTGGTTTGCTTCTCAGGAAATCTGTGCTCCTGCCTCGTCATGTGACCAGGGATACATAACCCAACCTAGGGCCTGCATGACACCAGAGGTGAATTGTGTGCCTGTCATACAGGTATGGCACGCAGACAATTTAGATGGGTGAAGTGTTTGGAAGCAGATCCCTGTGGGCTGGGGAAACACTAAATGTTACCAACAGCAAAACCGCATGAATGAGTTGGAATGTTGCAGCGTTAATTTTTGTAATAATGAAAAACCGGGGCCTGGGGGACAGGAAGGTGTTTATGCAGCAGCTGCAAGTTGAGAGCGCAGTTTTTCTTCTGCGGAACTCCAAAACAGCCCCTACCCAACGAGGTAATCTGGTTGTGGGGGGAGAAGAAAATTCCCCTGGCTCACACTGTGCCTTAAAGTCTTCTCTCATCTCCACGGGACTTTTTAGCACGGCACAAAGTGTGGGTTCTGCTTCAGCTATTACTGAACCCACTAAAATAAGCCAAATGACTCTTGGCCTCTCCAGCTCAAAACAGAACGTACAGGAAAAGAGGGCGCCTCATTGCTTCCTTTAAGGAAAATAAGAAGCCATCAGCTTTTAAGAGATGACTCATCGACCAGTGTGGTCAAGGCTACATCCTTGTGAGCCAAGCCGGATGTGACAGGCAGCAAACCCATCTGTTTAAATCCTGGATCTGCCCCAATCATGTTCAAAGGAAGGGAAGGAGGGGCAAAGAGAACTGAGGAGTGGGCCTTGCTTCCCCACGTGGTTCCCTCTAAATCTAGCATCTGTAGAGAGGCGAGTGATTTTGGTAAGGGGAGCTGGAAACGTCCCTTTTGCTTTAAAAGCTAGGCCCCGACAGAGGTCTAAGGTCAGAAGAAGAGCACGTGCACACTCTGCGTGCAGGTCGCCCTTCAGTCGTCAAACTGAAGGAGCGTCTCCATCCCCATCATTCGGCCCGGACACTGAGGTCCAGTGCCGAGGGCCTTCCCTCACTGCAAGAAGTGAAGTTACAGGGAAGCAGGCAGAGGGCCTTCTCGGTAGTGGCACCCGCCCTATGGAATGTCCTCCCATCAGATGTCAAGGAAATAAACAACTATCTGACTTTTAGAAGACATCTGAAGGCAGCCCTGTTTAGGGAAGTTTTTAGTGTTTGACGTTTGATCGTGTTTTTAATATTCTGTTGGGAGCCGTGCAGAGTGGCTGGGGAAACCCAGCCAGGTGGGCGGGGTATAAATAATATATTATTACAGTGGTACCTCGGGTTAAGAACTTAATTCGTTCTGGAGATCTGTTCTTAACCTGAAATTGTTCTTATTTCTATTTTTTTTTTTAGTTTTGAAAGTTACAGGGGAAAAAAGAAAAAGAATTAAACATAACAAAACCATACAATACAATACAATACAAAGACAAAAATACTACATATACATAACAAAAATAAAACAAAAACAATTAAAAAACCCGAAATTGTTCATAACCTGAAGGACCACTTTAGCTAATGGGGCCTCCTGCTGCCACTGCGTCGCCGCTGCACGATTTCTGTTCTCCTCCTGAAACAAAGTTCTTAACCCGAGGTAATATTTCTGGGTTAGCAGAGTCTGTAACCTGAAGTGTATGTAACCCGAGGTACCACTGTATTATTATTATTATTATCACCACTGGGTTCATCCAAACTGGCACTGCCGATTGGCAGTGGCTCTTCAGGATTCCAGGCCGGGGGGGGGGGGGGGGGCACCTGCCTGGAGATTCTGGGGCTTGAACCTGGGATCACATGCTCCGGAGTTCTTCCCTGCCGGTCAGAGGAGGCCAGGGTTGAAATCCCCACTCAACCATGAAACCCCTTGCTTTCTCCTGCCCCAGAGGCTAGGACTCAAGCCAATGGATTCAAGTGGCTCAAAAGCGGAATGGGAGGGAATATGCTTTCTTTGCATTTGAACCCATTGATTTGGGTCCTAGCCTCCAGGGGCAGGAGAAAACAAGGAGCTTGCTTGCTTAACCCACTATGACGGCTGTAGCTAAGATTCCTGCATTGCATCTGAAGGCAGCCATGCTTAGGGAAGTTTTTAATGCTTTATTCTGTCGGGAGCCGCCCAGAGTGGCTGGGGAAACCCAGCCAGATGATGGGCGGGGGTCTAAATAATAAATTATTATTTACTTATTTTATTATTATTGCAGGGGGTTGGACTAGATGACCCTCGGGGTCGCCTCCAACTCTACCCCTTCTACGACTCAATGGGTGACCAGTCACGGCCTCTCAGCCAGACCTACCTCACAGGGTTGTGGTTGTGGGGATTAATGGAGCAGGGGGAGAACCGTACTTGCCATATCTGGAGCTCCTTGGGAGAAATGGGTGGGATTTTAAATGCAATAAATAATAATAAAGGGCCCAGCAAAAGGCAACTTCCTCTATATACACACAGCAAGGGAAAATGAGCACGCTGGTTTCACCTCTAATCTGGCCCCGCGAGATGTTGTTTTCCCTTCCCCTCCTCCTGCTACACCAATTACGATTCTAAGAAAGGGAGAGGAAGCCCAAAGCGTTAACAGGAACACACTGAGTCAGCCAGTTGCTTCAGCAACGAAACAAAAGAACGGCTGGGCAGAGGCCGCTCGCTCGGCCTAACCCCACTGTCGGAAACACATACATACCCTTTGGTCAACCGGATAATATCTCCCGGCTGAATGAGGCTGCCAAGTTCATCCCACACTGAGATGAGGATGCTGCCTGACTTGTCGGCTACTTTGCACGACCGCACTTCGTGCCCATCTTTGGTTTTGGTGACGCGGCCTGCAAGGGAATATGGAAAGGGGGGGGGGAGCAGGGGAGGGGAGAGAAAAAGAAAGGTGGTTTGAGCAAATGTCCTTAGAACAAGGGGACACAACATCCTTTTGAAATTGCAACTTTGCCTGGGCGCGAAAGGACCTGCAACTTTCGCCAAAGCCCAGGGAAGGAGCCACTCTGGACCCTAAAAGTGGGTCTACTTAAGGACAGATTTAGAGAAAGTGGACTCAACTCTTCTCCCTGAAAAGTGGACACGTGTCAACTCCTCTCTCCACACACACAGACACACACACACACACATTTGCACACCTAGAACGCGGGCCAAGGAAGCCGGGGAGTGAAAAACAAACAAAAGCACGACAGTTCCACGGGACCCCACTTACCGATCTCTAGCACAATAAAGATGACATTTAAATTTTTCAGTCCGGCCCTTATGTCTTTTATGAGGAGGTATGTTTCGTTTGCCATGCTCATGCTGCTTTGCTTTTCAGAAGGAAGGCACGGGCGCTGCTGGGGCAGAGTGAGCAAGACAAAGCGCCCCCTTAGCCGAGAGGGACACTTGGAAAACAGGGCAGGGGTGGCAGGAGCTGTGGCGGGGGGGGGGGGGGGGGAATTAGACGAGATCGGGTTTGACCAGCCCTTGGAGAAGGCAACAGTAATGTGCAATATACTCTGGGGAGGTCGGCGGGGAAGCGTGTTTATGAGGAAGGAAGGAGGCACCCACGGCGATCCCTCTTCTCTGAAACTCTTAAGCTGGCTTCTCCCTCTCTCAGCTGACCACACAAGCCTCGTAAGGCTGGACTGCTGAAGGAGGGAGCCGGGGCGCTGTGATTAAAACAGGCACGGGGCTTGACTGCTGCTGCTGCTGCTGCTGCTTTCGCCGCCGCCGCCGCCCCTACTGGCGAACGAGAAAAGACACCTTCGCTATAGGCTCCCTTTTCCCCCCCTCTGCAAGAAAATCGGGGCGCTCTTTTTCTCTTATGACTATTATTGCACAGCGAGTAAGGTGCTTCCTCCTCCTCCGCCTCCTCTCCAACCCCCCCTCCCCAACTCGCCAGCTGCCCCGCACCCCAGCGCCACGTTCACACAAGCGCGCAAACACGCCGCTTCGCCCTCCAAGCGCGCTCGCTCTCCGTCTAAAAGAAGCATGTGCCGGCGCCGTCCTTTTATATCCAGCCGGGCCGGACCATTTCCTCCGCGCGGGGTGGGTGGGAAAGCAAAGTCGCGTCGAAAGGTACGGAAAAGAGCGGCGGGGAGAAAGGAGTCAGAGTCCAAGCTCCAAGGTCTCGGTGTTTGGATCGTGCTGCGCCGGAGCGGTTCTGCTCCGTGGCCCCACGGCGCCGGAGAAGCGCAAGTAGGGCGAGAAAGCCTCCCCCCCCTGAAAAATGGAATGGTCCGTGGAACGCGGAGACACCAGAATGGAACTGAATGTGACAAAGTGCCCCGTAAGAGGCGCTGATTGGTTGGCCGCGATTCTTTTGTGCTCTGACCTAGAATATTTACAGTCGCTCGCCCTCCCGTTTCCCTCTTTCCCCCTGCCTCGCTCTCCGGGGCAGGATCGAGCCTGTCCCGCCGGGAGGCAGGACTGCAAGCTCATCATGAGCCTCGGGCAAGGCTCGCTGAATGGCTGGCTGTTGCCTTTTAACGCGCTGCTGATTCCCCCACCCCCAACCAACAACACCAAGGCTGGGGGAGGTGGGGGCTGCGATCATTTATATTTTATTTTTTCGAAAGGATTCCTCGGGAAACCGCTTGCAACGGGATTTCGTGTGCGCGCGCGTTTACTTCCCTACCCCTCTTTCTGTTTCCTTTCTCCTCCTGTGAAGAGGCTGCATCCCAATGTTTTAATGTTGTATCTTAATCTTTTAAATCGTATTTTAATCAACTTGTGGTTTTTTTGTTGGTTGTTAGCCGCCCTGCGCCCGGTCTTGGCTGCGGAGGGCGGGGTATAAATAAAAAATTATTATACAAAGGGAGAAATTCGTGGAAGGGTAATTAGGTCGACCTTAGAAAAAAAAAGATTTAATGTTTAAAAGAGAATTGGATAAATTAAATTTGGATAAGTAAAAAGGATTAAGTTTAATAATAACAATAATATGTTAAAGATGGGAGATAAGAACTTGCTGAACTAATTTTTGGAATTGGGATGTATGAAGGGGGGGTGGGGGGAAGTCAGGGAAAGGGGGTAATGAAAATAAGAGTTTAAAAATATATATGTTTTGTTTTTGTTTTATAAAATGTGAAAACCTAATAAAAATTTTATTAAAAAAATAAATAAAAAATTATTATTATTAATCTATAATGCGGGATATGTTTGATTGGAAGAGGACGTGAGGAATCAGATTGTGCTGTTCTTAAAGGAAACTAACTGAGTCATAAAGCATTTTAAAGCAAAGGAGGCCGTGTGGGTCAGTCCGTGAGAGAGAGAGAGAGCCACAGTTAGGCACAGCGCCTTTATCAGCAGTGACCCCCCCCCAAAAAATGCCCACAAAATAGCTAGCGAGCCTTCGCAGTGTTCAGAACTCTTCATCCAGCAGAATGTTAAACGGTATTTATGCATCTCAGATCATCTTCCAAATTGCTCTGCCCATTCCATCGCTAGGTTCTTCATGTTCACCATCCTCCCTCCCTCCTGCCCTCTTAAAGGTAAAGGCTGTTAAGTCCAGTCAAGGACGACTCTGGGGTTGTGGCACTCATCTTGCTTTACTGGCCGAGGGAGCTGGCATTTGTCCGCAGACAGCTTCCGGGGTCATGTGGCCAGCATAACAGCCGCTTCTGGCGAACCAGAGCAGCGCACAGAAACGCCGTTTACCTTCCCACCGGAGTGGTACCTATTTATCTACTTGCACTTGACGTGCTTTTGAACTGCTAGGTGGGCAGGAGCAGGGACTGAACAATGGGAGCTCACCCCGTCGCAGGGATTCGAACCACCAACCTTCTGATCGGCAAGTCCTAGGCTCTGTGGTTTAACCCACAGCACCACCCGCATCCCAAACCTGCCCTCTTAGTCACCTACTAATGATCACCTGTTTATTTTTCTATGCCTTAGGAAGGGACCTCTAATTTCGCAGTCACTCACATGCCAGGGTAACACCACTACCATGTGGGCTTTCATAAGTGCGGTTTTTGCAGCAGAAGTCATAGGTCGCCTCCAGACTGCCAGTATTTTGTAGGAGAGATTCAATCCAAACTGGAAATTTAGGTTTGTGCAACTCAAGTGTCGTGGTACAACACACCCATCTTTCTTTTCAAAACAATAACAGGTTTTGTGGTTCTAGATTCAGGTAGGTAGCCATGTTGGTCTGACAGTCGAAATAAATAAAAGATTGTCCAGTAGCACCCTAGAGACCAACTAAGTTTGTTCTGGGTATAAGCTTCCGTGTGCAGGTTTTGTGGTTAGAAAAGAGGCAGAAATGCACTTAAAATGAGTGGGATAAATGGTTGATTAATTAGAAAATGTATAGGTAAAGGTACCCCTGCCCGTATGGGCCAGTCTTGACAGACTCTGGGGTTGTGCGCCCATCTCACTTAAGAGGCCAGGGGCCAGCGCTGTCCGGAGACACTTCCGGGTCACGTGGCCAGCGTGACATCGCTGCTCTGGCCAGAGCCAGAGCCAGAGCCGCACATGGAAACGCCGTTTACCTTCCCGCTGGTAAGCGGTCCCTATTTATCTACTTGCACCCGGAGGTGCTTTCGAACTGCTAGGTTGGCAGGCGCTGGGACCGAGCAGCGGGAGCGCACCCCGCCACAGGGATTCGAACCGCCGACCTTTCGATCGGCAAGCCCTAGGCGCTGAGGCTTTAACCCACAGCGCCACCTGCGTCCCTATAGAAGATGTATAACCACAAGCAAATCAGGATAAATTTAGGAAGAACGTTCATCATTTATATAATTTCCCAGCAAACAAAGTGCTCAGTAGACCAGATCTAGGGCTGTAGGAAATGTTAGTCGTACCCAAGCTGACACTATACAGTGGTACCTCGGGTTACACACACTTCAGGTTACAAACGCTTCAGGTTACAGACTCCACTAACCCAGAAATAGTGCTTCAGGTTAAGAACTTTGCTTCAGGATGAGAACAAAAATCGTGCTCCGGCAGCAGTGGGAGGTCCCATTAGCTAAAGTGGTGCTTCAGGTTAAGAACAGTTTCAGGTTAAGTACGAACCTCCGGAACAAATTAAGTACTTAACCCGAGGTACCACTGTACATTTAAACCAGTATCATCTCCACATAGCTACAGTTCCCCGAGTAGTTTAGCAACCCCTCTTCCCAGGGAACTCTGGGAATTGTAGATGCCACTTAGTTAACCTATGAGGTCAAATTTGAACAGAGGGAGACTCTTAATCAAAACCTGAAATGCTGCCCTTCTTCAGCAACAAATTGTGGTTCCCTTGGCGGGAGGGCGGAATCTGCTGGCGGCAAATTATTGCAGCATTCTTGCACAAAACCCTCCTGTTTTTCCTCCAGTTTGCCTCTCGTGCATTTTTTCTTTCAAGTCTCCTGGTCCTGTTTGTCCATTTGCCTGCCAGCCAACAATATATGACAGATGTAAACACCACCTTGCTATCTGTGGTCTCATAATTATAATGCATGTAGATGCACATGACTCTAGATTGCCATATTCAACTGCTACCCACAGGTGCGGTAAGGACATAAAAGAAATAGAAACAAGAGGCAAGGTGGTGGTGTTTTTTGAACCCACATTTATTAGGCCATACAGTGATATTTTTTCTAGAAAAAGAGGTGCCAGAACTCACCATGAAAGCCTCCCTCATTCTCTTAGAATGGCAACGGCACTTGCCAGAAGAAGTGCCAGAACCCACCTGAGAGGTGCCGGAACTAAGTTCCAGTGAGTTCTCCCTGAAATAAAGAAAGCCCTGCCTTCTTTATTTCCAACCGCTCAGCTCCAAATACTTCAGATGCAACCTAGGACACCAAACACAGAGGGCCGATCCTCCAAGTGTCCCTATGTACCAGGGACAGTCCCGGATTTACCAAAGCCGTCCCAGTTTCTGATTTGATCCTGTAATGTTCCGCTTTTCCTTAGGGAAAATATTGGGGGCCATGGAGTTATGTGACCCCCGACCCAAGGGGTTAAGTAATTATACAACCTTTAAGAGACATCTATAAGGGGTAGGTGTTTTTTTATGTTTAATGTTTTATTATGTTTTTATATAGAGTGGACACTCGGGTTGCGAACGTGATAAGTGCGGGATGCACATTCTCAACCCGCATCATTCGCAACCCACAGCATTTGCAACCCACAGTGGCGCATCTGCACACGCGCGGGTTGCGATTCGGCGCTTCTGTGCTTCTGCACATGCGCAAAGGTCGATTTAGCGCTTTTGCGCATATGCGACCACCGAAACCCGGAAGTAAACCATTCCAGTACTTCTGGGTTTCGCCAGTCTGTAACCCAAAAAAATGCAACTTGAAGCATCTGTAACCCGAGGTATGACTATGTTGGAAGCCACCCAGAGTGGCTGGGGCAACCCAGTCAGATGGGCGGGGTATAAATAATGAAGTTGTTGTTGTTGTTGAATAGAGCCTCCTCCACTGATGCCTCACCCCTGAGCTTCCCCCGATGAGTGCATGGGACATTTTTCATGAAAACCTCTTAACTATATGTATTTGCACAGCTGCCTTGCTGGGTCCAGTGCTGAATTTACGTATAAGCTAAACAAGCTATAGCTTAGGGCCCCACTCTCTTGGGGACCCCCAAAAAAATTTAAAGGGGAAAAAAACCTGGATGTACATTTCCAAAATATAAGATAAAAAAAACCCAAATAAAATAAAACCTACATACAGCAACAGTGTTTTGTGTTGTGTAGGCTCCTATGATGTAAGTAAGTGATGAGCAAACTTGGCCCTCCAGCTGTTTTGGGACTACAACTCCCATCATCCCTTGCTAACAGGACCAGTGGTCAGGGATGATGGGAATTGTAGTCCCAAAATAGCTGGAGGGCCAAGTTTGCTCATCACTTACTTACATCATAGGAGCCTACATCACTGATGTACGGTAAGTAATGGGGCCCACCTGCTAGCCTCCTCCCTAAAATATCACTGGTTCCAGTTCAACAATTACTTTGATAAAATACATATTTTGTTATGTGCAAATGGCTTTAGATACATATTAGGTCAGGCATAGACAAACTTGGCCCTCCAGATGTTCTGGGACTACAACTCCCATCTTCCCTGACCACTGGCCTTGTTAACTAGGGATGATGGGAATTGCAGTCCCAAAACATCTGAAGGACCAAGTTTGCCTATGCCAGTATTAGGTCCATAAATTACCATACAGCATATATGCAACACAAAAAACAGCAACAATTTGTTGTTGACAAAGGACAGCTGGACATAGAAAGGGCCCCATTACCTTCAGTAGCTTAGGGCCTCCTCAAACCTATATCCGGCCCTGGCTGGGTCCCATATAAAAGGTAAAGGGACCCCTGACCATTAGGTCCAGTTATGGCTGACTCTGGGGTTGTGGCGCTCATCTCGCTTTATTGGCTGAGGGAGCCGGCGTACAGCTTCTGGGTCATATGGCCAGCATGACTAAGCCGCTTCTGGCCAGAGCAGCGCACAGAAACACCATTTACCTTCCCACCGGAGCAGTACCTACCGTATTTTTCGTCCCATAGGACGCTCCGTCCCATAGGACGCACCTAGTTTTTTGGGGGGAAAATAAAGGGAATTTTTTATTCCTTTATTTCCCCCCCAAAAGCAAGTTGGGGAAACCGAACCAGGTCGGGGAACAGTGGGATGGCGGCGCTGCGCCTCCCTGCTGTCCCCCGAGCTTGTGGGGCTGGCCGATGTCTGACCGGCGCGAGGGGCGCTCTGCTTCAGGGCGCCCTGCGCGCCAGGCGGCAGGCTGCTATCCGCAGCATGGGGAGCCCTGTGAGGAACTGCTGCAGGGCTGCCCACGCTGCGGATGTATGCACGGCGCGAGGGGCGCTCTGCTTCAGGGCGCCCTGCGCTCCGGGCGGCAGGCTGCTATCCGCAGCGTGGGGAGCCCTGCGGGGAAATCCTGCAGGGCTCCCCACGCTGCGGATGTCTGTCTGGTGCGCGGGGCGCTCTGCTTCAGGGCGCCTCGCCCACCAGGGCTGCCTAGGCTGCGAATGTGTTCCCGAAGCGCCGGGAGCTCTGCTTCCAGGGCGCCCGACGCTCCGGGAAGCAGGCTGCTATCCGCAGCCTAGACATCCCTGCGGGAACCCCTGCAGGGCTGCCTAGGCTGCGGATGTCTTCCTGAAGCCTGGAGAGTGAGAGGGGTCGGTGCGCACCGACCCCTCTCGCCCTCCAAGCTTCAGCGAAAGCCTGCATTCACCCCATAGGACGCACCCAGATTTCCCCTTCATTTTTGGAGGGGGAAAAGTGTGTCCTATAGGGCGAAAAATACGGTATTTATCTGCTTGCACTTTGACGTGCTTTCAAACTGCTAGGTTGGCAGGAGCAGGGACCAAGCCACGGGAGCTCACCCCATCATGGGGATTCGAACCGCCAACCCACCAACCTTCTGATTGGCAAGTCCTAGGCTCTGTGGTTTAACCCTCAGCGCCACCCGGGTCCTGGGTCCCGGGTCCCATATAAGTGGCTGTAAATTTAATGAACATCACTGGAATGTACTTCCCTTAAATGTGTTTTGGGTATAGACAGGAAATCCATAGATAATTTCATCCAAGGCTGATTCATAGGCTGTCTCTTTGCCCAAGGGCAGCATGTTGGCATTGAATATCAGTTGCTGGCAGAGCAACAGCAAGGAAGGGCCACTGTCTTCAGACCCAAACATCTGCTTGGCTGCTATAGTATGCAGAATGCTGGACTAAACAGACCCACTGTGCTTTTACCTGACAGGGCTTTCCTGGTGCCCTTGGCGTGAATGCAGTATTCTTACGGGATTAAATTTTGCACACTTCCTCCATTCAGTTGAATATGCTAACTCTAGAGGAGATTTGAGAAAGAGGACGCTATTGCAATGTTGCAAAAAGGAGGGAAATCTTAAAATTATAGAAACGCTTCAGACAATTGTGTGACCACATGAATTCCCAGACTCTTAATTCATTTTCTTTCCAGGAAATGGAAATGGAAATTAAATTAGAAGGAATGATTTCTTGGGGAAACTTCTACCATTTCCTCATTGCATACCCTCCAACATTTCTCCAATGAAAATAATAATATTCCATAATAATTCCATATTCCATCATAATAGTTTTACTATTTATACCCTACCCACTCTGGGCGACTTCCAACATATTTTAAAAAAAAAAACCAGAATAAAACATTAAACATTTAAAAACTTCCTTATGCAGGGCTGGCTTGGGGATTGTATGTCTCCATACTCTCCGACATTTCCACAGTGAAAATAGGGACATCCTACCTTAACTTCTGGGATGCGGGTGGTGCTGTGGGTTAAACCACAGACCCTAGGACTTGCCAATCAGAAGGTCGGTGGTTCGAATCCCCACGACAGGGTGAGCTCCCGCTGCTCGGTCCCTGCTCCTGCCAACCTAGCAGTTCGAAAGCACATCAAAGTGCAAGTAGATAAATAGGTACCGCTCCGGCAGGAAGGTAAACGGCATTTCCGTGCGCTGTTCTGGTTCGCCAGAAGCGGCTTAGTCATGCTGGCCACGACCCGGAAGCTGTACGCCGGCTCCCTCGGCCAATAAAGCGAGATGAGCGCTGCAACCCCAGAGTCAGTCACGACTGGACCTAATGGTCAGGGGTCCCTTTACCTTTACCTTACCTTAACTTCCAACATTTCTCTGATGAAAATAGGGATGTCCTAAGGAAATGCTGAAAAACGGAACATTCCGAGATCAAATCAGAAACTGGGACAGCTTCTGTAAACCCAGGACTGTCCGTGGAAAATAGGGACACATGGAGAGTCTGTACATTGGAAAACACCAGAGTTTGGGGTGTTTTTAAAAGTTATGATGAATATAATCTTGTAGCATGAGCTTCCAAAGCAATGATCAGCAGTGCTTTGCATTGCAGGGGGTTCTATGTATTCTATGTATGCTTTTAAGTGTGCCACCCAAACATTTAGGGTAGGCTGTTATTACTAGGTAGGTGTAGGCCATCTAGTTGTTGCGCTTCAAGGGATCAAAATGATGGATTTAATTAAAGCATATTTCATAAGAGGTGTCAAGCTACTTCCTGTTTGTGACACCTCCTAACAGGAGTTAAACAACTTCCTATTTGTGTGGCATTTCTTACTGGAAGAAATTAAAGGTTTTGCTTTTACCTTGCCAGTTTGACCTTGAGCTCCCTGCCGTCCTTGGAGATCTCTTTCAGGCCTTCTTTGTCAGGGCAACTCCTTTGCAGAGAGACAAACCCAGCTTGCCTTTAAAGTGCACATTAGGATAAACCATGATGCTAATTTGTATTAGCATAAAAGATTTCAACTTCACTTTTCCTTTCAAGTCGAGGGCCTATTTCCATAATCCAGACAGTCTGAACTCCCTCGAATGTTCTCTATGTTCTTAGCATACACAAAAATTGGTTCTGCACATTTGAGCTGTGCGCAGCCGATTTGAAAAGATTTAGAATCGAAAGCAGGGGTGATGGGCAGCCTGTAGCCCTCCAGATGCGGTTGAGCTTCAGTTCCCATCATCCTTGGTAGCTGGGCCTGATGGGAGCTGGAGTCCAAGAACATCTGGAGGGCCAGATGTTCTCCACCCCCAGATCTGAAGGAACTTCTGAAGCAGGTCAAGGGAGGAAATGATGAAAAGTTTCAAAGTATACAATGCCTCGTTCTTTCATATGTGGTGGGCCTGTAAAAGGGTAAAATAGTATTGGGAAATAATTTATAATGAATTGAAAAAAGTGTTTAAAAGTACCTTTCAAAAAAACAACAACCCAGAGTCCTTTTTGTTGGGGGTATTTCAAACAGATATTCCCAGGTGTCAAAAAAAGGTTATTTATGTATGCCACTACTGCAGCCCATGTTTTGTTAGCCCCAAAATGGAAAACGAGCGAGGTTCCCAGCTAAAGAAGAATGACAACTTAAACTGATGGAATATGCACAGCTTGCAGACCTAACTCATAGAATAAGAGAACAAGAATATAGGTTTAAAGAAGACTGGAAAATGTTTATTGAATGTATGGGGGGAAATTGTGCACACTTGAAAACTTTGGCAGCGTTAAGATAAATTCAACAGTGTAAATAAGTTTTGATGGATGTAATAATGGAATGCTGAGTGGTTTAGTTTATATAGAACATGCAGGGGTTTGTGTTATGCAAAATGAACCATGGAAAGAGAAGAAGGGAAGTCTTTGACTAAGGTTGTTTATATGCATATTCTAAATTGTAAAACAAAATTTAATAAAAATTATATATAAAAAACTAAGTATACAATGCCTCAAGAGGTAGCTCCACCTGGGAATTCTGGACATAATGGAAGAGGTAAGGGTTTTGGATTGTCATAAAAGATGTGAGAGGAAAGGATTAATAGGAAAGGACCCACAAAGAGGAGTATGGAAGTCCAGGAGATTCCTTGGAATCTTGTTTTTATGATTGATGTGTGATATATCTCTGTGAATTTTTCATTTGAAAAGCCAAATAAATAAATTTTATGTATAAAAAAAGAGAAGAATGTCATTGGGAATTCCTCCATAAAGTGGAAGCAGGTTATATAATCCATCCCATGAAGAAGAGGAATTGAAACCTCCTCAAACTCCCCAGTGTTGATATCGAAGCTGGACAGACCAGTTCTGGGACCACAAGGGTCTTGGCACTGCTGATTATGCACAGGAAGCGCATGACACTCCCAGCCACTTCACAATACCTGTATGAGTAGTGATGACTTCGAAGCCAAGCCCTCAGTGGGCACATGGGGAGTGAAAGTCTAGAGATGTCTATCACAATGGGTTAAAGCACTGAGTCCCGAGAAGAAAAACTACAGGCCTTGTCACCCTGACCAGGTCATCATGTCAAGGGCTTCCAGAGGAGATAAACTTCTGAGCGACCTCGGTTACAAGTTGGGCCAAACCTTGGGGGAAGGCAGCTATTCCAAGGTGAGAGTAGCCACTTCGGCCAAATACAAGGGGCCACTAGCCATCAAAATGGTGGACCGGCGTCGAGCGCCCCGGGATTTTGTGGAGAAGTTTCTGCCGAGGGAACTCTCCATCTTGAGAGGGATCCGTCATCCGCACATCGTCAGGGTCTACGAGTTCATCGAAGTCTGCAACGGGACGCTGTACATTGTGATGGAGGCCGCGTCTACAGACCTGCTGCAGATGGTGCAGAAGACAGGCAAATTGCCCTGCGCCCCTGAGGCACGGGACATCTTTGCCCAGGTGGTGGGTGCCGTGCGCTACCTCCACGACCGGCATTTGGTGCACCGGGATCTCAAGTGCGAGAACGTGCTGCTCACTTCGGACGGCCGCCGAGCAAAGCTGACCGACTTTGGCTTTGGCAGAGAATCGCGCGGGTACCCGGAGCTGAGTACCACCTACTGTGGTTCTGCGGCCTATGCCTCTCCCGAAGTCCTCATGGGCGTCCCCTACGACCCCAAAAAGTACGACGTGTGGAGTTTGGGCGTCATGCTCTACGTGATGATAACCGGCTGCATGCCCTTCGATGACACCCACATCCATAACATGCCGTGCCGCCAGAAGAAAGGCGTCGTTTTCCCCGAAGACCTGCCCGCTTTGGCGGAGCCCTGCCAAGCCCTTATTAAGCAGCTGCTCCAGTTCAGCCCAGAATCCCGGCCCTGTGTGGGGCAAGTATCCAAGAACAGCTGGCTGAAGGGGGAAGCCTAAGTGCGATGGCTATCCCTACACTGGTGTCACCAGGACACCTATTAGACGCAGCTGCTTCAAGGGAGGGGGGTCATGTTAACCGGACAATGGAAACATTTTAAGTTGTCAGAAAGGTTTCTGGGATTGTTGAGCATGAGAAGAAGTAAGTGGGCAAACTGATTTAATGGGGGGAAAGGAAAAAGAGAAAAACAGTTCAGATGTAAGTTCCTCTGAAATTAACGGGACTTACTTCCAAACAAATGTATTTAGGTTTGGGGTGCCAATGAGATCTTTAAAACCCACTTTTGTGTGTCAGCTTCTCATTCTGCTCAAGGCGATGTTAAGTTGTGGGCGTACATATCAGACAACACAGCGATTCTTCAGACAGCTCTTGATATTCCGAGGCCAGAACAGAACTGAACTGAAGAGCTCAGCCAGCTTGCTTATATAGAGCTCCTGAACAACGTAACTGTAGCAACTTTCTAAAACTATCCAATCACTGAATGTCACTTTCGATCCTTCATTTGCATACAAACTATCCAATCACTGAACGTCACTTTCAATCCTACATTTGCATAACTATCTACAGTATCCCCCTACTGGCCCAGGGTGAGAACTTCAGTACATAACAAGCGATACTTCTCGTTTGTTTGGAGGGGATTCCTACAGATCGCTCAAGTTTGAGGGAATTGGTTTGAGGGAGCGGTGTCTCACATAGTGTAGCATCCTATACTGAGGAAGTGCATCAGAATCCCCTGCAGCATTTCAGAGGATTCTGTGTGCTCTCTCAGCATAGATGGGGTCCTGGCCGTACTGGAAGGAGCTGGACCAGAAACAGGACTCTCACACTGCCTTTGGTATGGGGTACCTTTGATTGTGCAGTCCTAGGCAGCTGCATGGTCAGGCTTTTCCTATGGAATCAAAATGCTTATAAAAGTACCCTTCTCCGATTGGATCATATTTAAAGGACAACCGTGGATTCCCAACAAAAATTGTAAGCTGGCCCTAGGATCTTAGGATCCAAATTTTCCCGAATCAAAGGGATTATTTGCAGGGTGAAGGGCAACATGCTTTAAATGTATGGTGTGTGAACCTCGTGTAAACACTGTCACAGTCCATCCTGAGAGTTGATCAGGATTATGCAGACCATGTAATCCAGGGGTCAGCAAATCTTTTCAGCAGGAGGCCGGTCCACTATCCCTCAGACCTGGTGAGGGCAGGACTATATTTTGGAAAACAAAAACAAAAACGAATTCCTATGCCCAGAGATGCATTTTAAATAAAAGGACACATTCTACTCATATAAAAACACACTGATTCCCGGATCATCTGCGGGCTGGATTTAGAAGGCGATTGGGCTGGATCTGGCCCTCGGGCCTTAGTTTGCCTACCCATGATGTAATCGGTAACAGAAGTCCAGATTGGAAAAAGGCTCAACTCAATTGTATCAAATATAATGCTTTGGCCCGCAATACTATATCATGGTGGAAATGTCCAGAAGGCCATGGGTGTGGCCAGGATTATTATTTTTTTTGGGGGGGGGGTTGCAGGACTTTTGTTTGGGGGGGGCAGAACTGACATGAGTGGTCAGTTAGTACAGTCGTACCATGGATCCCGAACACCTTGCAAGTTGAACGCTTTGGCTCCCAAATGCCGCAAACCCAGGAGTGTTCTGGTTTGCAAACGTTCTTTGGAACCCGAATGTCTGACAAGGCTTCTGCGGCTTCCGATTGGCTGCAGGAGCTTCCTGCAGCCAATCGGAAGACATGTTTTGGTTTCTGAACTTTTTGGAAGTCGAACGGACTTCCGAAACGGCTTCCATTTGGCTTCCAAGGTACGACTGTATTTCTGTTGTTTCATTTGATGGGGGGGGGGGCAGGCAGCTGCCCTCCCTTGCCCTCCCCTTGACTACACCCATGCACAAAGCAGTCATCGAATCAATACAATGCATAGCTCAGTTGGTTAGAGCATGGTGCTGATAACACCAAGGTCGCAGGTTTGATTCCCATAAGGGACAGCTGCATATTACTGCATTGGACCAGATGATCCCTGTGAGATTTTGACCAGCTTCTGCCCATCTGAAGCTGATACAGGCTCGTCTTATCTTGAGCCCAAACAGAGTAATCCACACAGCAGAAGGATAAGCAGTATGTGCCACATTCTTAATTTTTATTTACACTCTATGCTGAGAGAATACAAACATGCATCTTGCCTCTGTGAGAGCAGAGAAGCAACTCCTCTTGGAAACAAAGAACACCGAGAGAACAGTGAAAAACAGGAAACCAGTGAACGTCACATCCAGTCTCCCATTCCCGTGGGAATCCAACAGTAACTCTGACTGTGGAATGCAAAACAATGTCCCGTGACTGCATTTGCTGTTCAGTGAGGGAAATAGAAACCAACAATCCCCAGGGTCCCTTCGAACTCTATGATTCTATGAATTGCCCAAGTCTCCACTATAATAGGGGATATGAATATCAGTCAGTGATGGCTCACCGGAACCTAACTTGCCACCTTCAGCCATGGGGATGGCCAGTTTCCTGATCATCAGGTGAAAGCAAGTCTTTGACCTTTTCTGGTCAGTCCACGGCAAGGCTTCACCAACGGGACAGGCAGATCGTCCTGCAGTCTGCCATTCAGGGAATTCTCCAAAGCCTT
This sequence comes from Podarcis cretensis, assembly GCF_951804945.1. NCBI lineage: Eukaryota > Metazoa > Chordata > Lepidosauria > Squamata > Lacertidae > Podarcis > Podarcis cretensis. Next base: position 126,670,152 of record NC_137170.1, read on the forward strand.
TGTCTTCGTGAATCTATCTGCAGCTAATCGGGTCAGACTGTTCTCACTTGCTCTCTGCTTTTTCTCTGCGCTGCTTTTGCCCCCTTTCCTCCCCATGCAAGAATCGTTATGCCTTCTGCGTTTGCAGAAATTGACTCGTTGACTCAGCTGTCACATCCAAAAGCAAATAAACTAAAATAAAGATCCACGGTCCTGAGGGAGAATCACACACACATAATGGCTTACACCTGCTGCTCACAATGGAAGAGAAGCTCTCGTGGGTGCCTTTGGAACCGCAGTGGGGGCGAAGCGTTAAATTCCCCTCCCTACAGCCATGAACCGACAGGGTAGACAAATGACGCAAGGGCAAACTATGTGGCAAACTTCTAATCTAGTTTGGCCTTTGGGGCTTCCCATGATATTGCCTCAGTAATTGCTCCATGAGATAAGAATATTGGGGTCATATGGGAGAGATGATGTAGGCACAGTCCAGGCTGTGTCTGTCAACCTGACCTGAGGTGCTTTTCCAGACTGGCCAGCTCTCCCTCCATTGATGTTCATAACACACAGACAACAGAGCTTCCAAGTGCCCCTGTTTTTCACTGACAAAAGCCATCCCTGTTTCTGATTTGATCGCAGAATGTCCTGCTTTTCCTTAGAATGTCCCTATTTTCTTCGGAGAAAGGTTGGAGGGTATGGAGTTATGCAACCCTTGAGCCAAGGAGATAAGTGACTATACAATCTTTAGAAGACATCCGAAGACAGCCCCATATAGGATTTTTATATACCGTATTTTTCGCTCTATAACACGCACCCGACCGTAACACGCACATAGTTTTTAGAGAAGGAAAACAAGAAAAAAAATATTCTAAACGAAACAGCGGATGTATGATTTTTGTGGTTCATGCTGTGGCCACAGACATGTGATCTGACGGTGAGTTTGGGGTAGCCCAATGCAAAAATCCTGAGGATCCATGTGGATCCATGCTTTGTAACCACATTTTTGCACCACTGCGGCCCCAGGCAACAGTGGGTGTGTGATTTTTTTTGGTGCAAGATGTAGCCATGGACATGCTATGTGATCTGATGGTGAATTTGGGGTGACCCAGTGCAAAAATCCTGAGGATCCATGTAGATCTGTGCTTTGTAACCACGTTTTAATTGGGGAGGGAAGGAAAAGCACTCAAGGGACAAGGAACACGCGTGGGGTGGATGGAGAAGGATGCTGTTAATAATGCAGAAGAGGGGTATAAGAGGAGAAGGCTCCTCTCCTCTCCCGCTTTGCTCCTTTAAAGCAAGCAGGCTCTCTGTCCCTCTCTCCTCCCCACTCAGCATCTCTTCTCCCGCTTTGCTGTTTCAAAGCAAGCCACGGAGGAGGAAAGGAAGGGGAACTATGGATCCTCTGCTCACGACTGCAGCAGATCCTTCCGCCATCCGTAGGCATTCGCTCCATAACACGCACAGACATTTCCCCTTACTTTCTAGGAGGAAAAAAATGAGTGTTATGGTGCAAAAAATACGGTATATACATATACATACATATATATATATATATATATATATATATATAGAGTTTAATGTTTTATTATGTTTTTATATTTGTTGGAAGCCTCCCAGAGAGGCTAGGGCAACTCAGTCAGATAGGTGGCGTGTAAATAATAATAATAGTATGATTATGATGGAATAAAAGGTAAAGGGACCCCTGACCATTAGGTCCAGTCGTGACCGACTCTGGGGTTGCGGCGCTCATCTCGCTTTATTGGCCGAGGGAGCCGGCGTACATCTTCCGGGTCATGTGGCCAGCATGACTAAGCTGCTTCTGGCGAACCAGAGCAGCGCACGGAAATGCCGTTTACCTTCCCGCCAGAGTGGTACCTATTTATCTACTTGCACTTTGACGTGCTTTCGAACTGCTAGGTTGGCAGGAGCAGGGACCGAGCAACAGGAGCTCACCCCGTCGCGAGGATTCGAACCGCCGACCTTCTGATCAGCAAGTCCTAGGCTCTGTGGTTTAACCCACAGTGCCACCCGCGTCCCCATGATGGAATAGGACGTCCCTATTTTCAGAGGCTCAATGTTGGAGGATATGAGGGACAAACACTTTGTGTACCCAAGTAGAGTTGTCGACCCATTTTATCAGACAGTTCAAAACGAAACAAAACACCTCATGGCAGCAAGGCCTTTCATTTCTTACCACAATAAACTTGGTTCCTGTGCTATAACTAACCAGCCCCAGTGCCATTTTCCACAAATTACGGTATGTGGGGGTTACATTCCGGGAATCATACCTAAAGCCAAAATCACATAGCATCAAAGCACATTGGGTTCAATGGTGGGTGGGATTGCAGAAGTGTTTTTTTTTTCCTGGACACCCACTCCATTTCCACACCCCTTTTAATTTTTTTTATTTCTGCCAAGCAGGTAAAGCGGAATATGCATAAGTTAAACATGCGCAAGTTGTGAGCTTCCTGTATTTAGAGGCTGAATTCCTTAAATATCAAGCCAAAATAGAAAAATCAGAAGAAAACAGATGTCACGTCCACCACGTGCATTTAAAATATATGGCTTCCCTTCGGGGAACTGTAGTTTTACACTTCCCAGAGCTACAATTCCCAACACCCTTAACAAACAACAGCCCCTGTGATTGACCACATGCACTTCAAATATATGGTGTGGATGTGACCGGAGTTGATAAATTGAATTTGAAATATGTGTGTTTTCCTCAGAGGTAAGTACTGTTCTGGCTCACGTAATAGCCGGCATCCGGTTTTTCCTGTTCCTCGGTCTTTCATGACTACCTGGGCACTGCTGAACCAGGTCAATTGCAGCATCACACAGGAAATGACCTCACCCGGTCTAATTCCATCCCTAAGAGATGCCTCCATTAGTCCTGAACCCCACCGGCAAGACCTGTGAGTCTGAGGTGGATGTGGTGGGTCTCAAAAGCTTCTTCTGTACTATCTCCTCACTCCCAAGACAAGAAAGAAGGAGCTCAAGCTCAGATCAAGAGAACTGTTTACTTCCCCCCAGGCTTCCATTAACTCTCATGGAATTCGTTTCTATAAACACTGCACTGGGTTAAATGTAGGTTGACTACAATCTTGTAATGTTTATGAGTTCTGTTTTCATTTTCGTTTTGTTTTGTATATATGAGTGTTCTCTCTCTCTATTCTCCCCCTTTCCTTCCCCCTCCCCGCTTTTTATGCCTTATTTGACCCTTTGCACCTTTTGCAAGTACAGTGGTACCTTGGTTCTCAAACGCCTTGGTACTCAAACAACTTGGAACCCAAACACTGCAAACCTGGAAGTAAGTGTTCCAGTTTGCGAACTTTTTTTCGGAAGCTGAACGTGCTCCCTTTTGAGTGTTACATTTCCGATTTGAGTGTTACACTGAGGTCTGTCTGTTTTTGTTATTTATTTTGCATTTTTGTTTTTGAGGCTTTTTCGTTTTGTTTTTGTGACTGTGTGGAACCCAGTTCAGCGATTGATTGATTGATTGATTGATTGATTGTGTGACTGCGGAAATGGATAAAAGCCCCCCAGCCAAACAATGACTAACATCAGTGCACGTAAGAAAAAAATAATACTTTTTATTTTTATCATCTATAATGTTGTCTTACTGATTTTATAATGCAGCACATTGTTTATTGCTTTCATTTTATGGATCAGTGGTCTTGTTAGATAGTAAAAATCATGTTAAATTGCTGTTTTAGGGGTTGTTTTCAAAAGTCTGGAATGGATTAATCCATTTTGCATTACTTTCTATGGGAAAGCGCGCCTTGGTTTTGGAATGCTTTGGTTTTGGAACGAACATCCGGAACAGACTAAGTTTGAGAATCAAGGTACCACTGTATTGAAAAATTACTTTTTATCCTTCATTCAAGAATCTTTTTATATAAAGATACTCCTCTATGAGGAAAGGTTTTACGAAAACGACAATTCTCATGCTTTGATAGAGCAGGGAGCAATAGGAGGAAATGGAGGGTGCCACATATCTCAACAGAATGGTGTGACATGGCCCCTGTCCTCTTGTCAGGGCTACAGACCAAGCATGGTCACAGTAAGGTTAAGGCTTACTGGGAGACGATATATAATGAAATGAAAAGGATGTTTAAAATAATGTTTGTAAAAAACAACAACCCAGAAGCCTTTCTTCTGGGAATTACACTACCTAAATTGTATAGATATTTATTCATGGATGTGACTACAGCAGCAAGAATGTTACTTGCCCAAAAATGGAAAGAAGAAGAAGTCCCAGCAAAGGAAAAATGAATACAAAAATTTATGGAATATGCTAAATGGTGAAACTTACCGTAAGAATAAGAAGTCAACATAAACCTTTTATAAAAGAATGGAAATGGTTTATTGAATATTTACAGATAAATTGTAAACAGATAAAAAACATTGGCAGGATAAATAAATGAGCAAGTTAAGTTAATTTGGATATGCAGAGGATCTTAAAAATAAACTTAAGGAACCGCAGAAAGAGTGGGAAGTCAAGTTTTAAAATGTCAAAATGATTGTAAAACAAGTGAAATGTATGTATCTGAAAAGTACAGTGGTACCTCGGGTTAAGAACTTAATTCGTTCTGGAGGTTCGTTCTTCACCTGAAACTGTTCTTAACCTGAGGTACCACTTTAGCTAATAGGGCCTCCTGCTGCCGCCGCACCACCACTGCGCAATTTCTGTTCTCATGCTGAAGCAAAGTTCTTAACCCGAGGTAATATTTCTGGGTTAGCGGAGTCTGTAACTTGAAGCGTCTGTAACCCGAGGTAAAAGGTAAAGGTAAAGGGACCCCTGACCATTAGGTCCAGTCGTGACCAACTCTGGGGTTGTGGAGGTACCACTGTATACTGTAAATAATTTTTTTTTAAAAAAAATAAGAAATGTGATCACATCAGTTACAACCATGGTTCATGCTGCTTTGCAGCCTTCAACCCCCACCAGATTGGATTATGACGCATAGATGTCTGGAGCTGCAATTGATACTACTACTGCTCCTTGCAAATACCTTATAAAAAGTGCTAGCATACAGACACACGCTAAGGTTTTTCTTTCACGGCTCACTGACCAAACTGATTGATTTAGTGTTGTGCAAATTCATCAGTCCATGTCCATTTGCATGACAGGCAGAAATCCAGAAGGTGAGGCTTTCTTCACCACCGTGGGTGTGTTCAGGATCAGGTAGGTTGCCTCCGCCCATAAAAGCAGCACGACGGACTGAAGTTCAACAGCAAAAGTTGGCAAACCTGGTGGAGATGGTATAGAGAACTTTTGGCCCTTCAGATGTCGCTGATTGACAATGATAGATCTCTGGCTATTGGCCATGCTTGCTGGGGTTGATGGGAGTTGTAGTTCAGCAGCACTTGGAGGGCCAGAGGTTCCCCACACCTGGACCAGGTGACTTCATGCTGGGCGAGGAGTTTTTTTGCAGTAGAAATTTGCCCATCTCTACATGCAAAGTTGTCTTTGTCCATGGAGTTTTCTTGGCAGGGATACTGGAGTGGCTTGCCGGTTCCTACTCCAGGTGGATCACGTTTGGTCAAAACTCTCCACTATGACCTGTCCATCTTGGGTGCCCTGCACGGCATAGTTCATAGCTTCTCTGAGTTATTTAAGCCACTTCGCCACGGCAAGGCAGTGATCCGTGAAGGGGGCAGTGATCCATGAAGGGGAAATATGAAATATGGTTTGAAGCTCAACATCAAAAAAACGAAGATCATGGCCACTGGGCCCATCACCTCCTGGCAAATAGAAGGGGAAGAAATGGAGGCAGTGAGAGATTTTACTTTCTTGGGCTCCATGATCACTGCAGATGGTGACAGCAGCCACGAAATTAAAAGACGCCTGCTTCTAGGGAGAAAAGCAATGACAAACCTAGACAGCATCTTAAAAAGCAGAGACATCACCTTGCCAACAAAGGTCCATATAGTTAAAGCTATGGTTTTCCCAGTAGTGATGTATGGAAGTGAGAGCTGGACCATAAAGAAGGCTGATCTCCGAAGAATTGATGCTTTTGAATTCTGGTGCTGGAGGAGACTCTTGAGAGTCCCATGGACTGCAAGAAGATCAAACCTCTCCATTCTGAAGGAAATCAGCCCTGAGTGCTCACTGGAAGGACAGATCCTGAAGCTGAGACTCCAATACTTTGTCCACCTCATGAGAAGAGAAGACTCCCTGGAAAAGACCCTGATGTTGGGAAAGATGGAGGGCACAAGGAGAAGGGGACGACAGAGGACGAGATGGTTGGACAGTGTTCTCAAAGCTACCAACATGAGTTTGACTAAACTGCGGGAGGCAGTGGAAGACAGGAGTACCTGGCGTTCTCTGGTCCATGGGGTCACGAAGAGTCGGACACGACTAAACGATTAAACAACAACACATGCAAAGTTGATCTGTGTTGGCCGGGTGAAAATATGGGGAATTTACAGAACCATAAATGTGTTCATCTCAAGGTTAATCAGATACTCATTTCCAGGTCTGGTAATTAAACCAGCTCTGGCAAATGCAAGGCCTCTTGGCTTTAAGAGACGGAAGGCAGGCAGAACAGAACTGCGCAGAGAGACTGACTTAACAGGCTTACCTTCTTGTGTATTATAAACAGGAGTTGCCATGGCAGCAGGTACATTTAGAGGACCCACACCTAAGTGCTTATTAGGCTCAGCAAGCCATTTCCCATTTGAGTCAGATTGCACAATTATAGGCAGCAATTGCCAAGCCGTCGCTGGAGAGAGAGAGAGAAATTATTTTAGCAAGAAACGGCGACAATTATACAACGCGGGGCACAGGGAGCTAAAATACCACTTTGGGGCCTTGTTTCGTGTCCGTGTTTGAATCACTTATGAAAGCTCTGGCTGGCTGGCATGCAGATATCTCAAATTTGGTTTACTCTCATGTGGACAAAAGGTTGCTGTTCACTCTTTTTTCTTCCCATTTTATCCCTGCAATTCTTTGGGCGCGGAGTGTTCCTACCAGGTACCGTATTTTTCACCCTATAGGACGCACCTTTTCCCCTCCAAAAATGAAGGGGAAATGCGTGTGTGTCCTATGGGGCGAATGCAAGCTTTTGCTGAAGCCTGGAGAGCGAGAGGGGTCGGTGCGCACCGACCCCTCTCGCTCTCCAGGCTTCAGGAGAGCCGCAGCGCCAGTCCCACAAGGTCGGGGGACAGCGGGGAGGCGGAACGCCGCCATCCCGCTGTCTCCCAATGTGGTTTGGAGGCTGACGGTGGGGAGACGCCTGCTTCTCCCGGCCGCCAGCCCCGCAAGCTCCGGGGACAGCTGGGAGGCGCAGCGCGTCCTCCCGCTGTCCCCGGACCTGGTCTGCAGGGGGCGGATGGGAGAAGAGCGCTTCTCCCCGCTGCCGGCCCCACAAGCACCTGGGGGGGGAATAAATTTTTTTTTCTTTATTTCCCCCCCAAAAAAACTTGGTGCGTCCTATGGGCCAGTGCGTCCTATGGGGCGAAAAATACGGTAATTCACTGGAAATTACAAGGGACAAACTAACTTTATAAGTCCAGTGCTCAGAGGCGGAGCGAAGATACTACACCAACGAAGGAGGAATGGCAGACGAAGCTAATAGTATATATAGAAATGGCAAGACTGACAAACAGAATAAGAGAACAAGACCCAAAAAAGTATTTGAAGAAGATTGGGAATATTTTATGGATTATTTGGAAATATATTGTAAACATATCAAAAAGTTAACAGTAAAAGGATAAAGTCAGCAGTAAGAAATTCTGAGATATAAAGTCGATAAAGAATAAGATATAGGAGGGAAATACAATATATAGTGGAATAAGAAAGTAACAAAACAAACCATGGAAGGGGAGTCAATATTAATTGTGTGGTTTTGATTTGTTTTGTTTCAAGTGTAAAAATGAAAACAATAAAAACTGGGGGGGGGGGGGGACACTTTATGAACCCAGGATGCAGGAATATTGAAATTACCATCAAAGCACACTTCATAAAGAAAAGAAGACAGAGGAAGGAGGGAGCAAGAGAACTTCAGGAAAACTTCAGTGGAAATAATATTGTATTGTAAAGAAAGTCTCCGCCTTTTTAAAGATAGCTTTATATCAAAGTAAAAGCATGGTGCCAATCCGGTTTTCATTTCATGCCTCATACATTTGCCAAGACTAGACACGAGTACAAGGATGGAGGATTTATGTGACGTTGATTAAAAACCTCAGGAAAGCCCTGATGGGTCAGAATATGTTCCATCTAGACTGGCTTCCTGGTTCTCACAGTCAGGGCTGTGGCTAAAAACGCAACCCAAGCCTTGTGTAAAAAGGACATTTTTTTACTTTGGTGACATCACACCCCCTGTCATCCTGGCAACCACCCCCTCTCATTTACGTCGTCATCGCCCAGTTTCACCCTGGCTACCTCCATTTGGAGAATCTTCCTTTGATGTGTTGATGACTGGTCATCAGCACCTCTGTACTCCTTAAGGACTTCCCCTCAGGTGATTCCCTGGTCTGGGAAAGCTTAGTCTGCACTTTTATACAACTAAATCCAGTGCCTGATAGCTTTAAACCATAACACCCAGAAATCTAAGAGAAGGCAGGGCACCCAGAAAGTCAAGGGTATCAGGACCCACAAATCCACAACAATGCTATGGTCACTGTTGTGATCAAAAAATGTTAAATTATCCAGAGAACTGCTTCCGTTGAGCCATTTTGAGCAGGAAATGTATTTATCAGAGGGTCCTTGTACAACCTGAATTAATCTATTTTTGGAGCATAGAAAGTGTATAATAATAATAATAATAATAATAATAATAATAATAATTTTATTATTTATACCCCGCCCATCTGGTGGGACCAACTGGTGGATCAACAACTGAATAAGGAACTTGTTGTGACGTGGGGTTTGTGATTTCAGCTCTCTTGACATAATATGCTGGAGACAGTTCTCTAGTAACACTTCTTTATTAAAGCAAAAAGACTGAGACTTGAGGAGGGGAGAGCTACATTTATAGGGACAGGGAACTAGCTAGAAAGGATACATTTTGGAGGGAACAATATCAGGCAATCACAGTCCTGCCTTTTGGAGGCAACCAATAAGACAGAGGATCCAAATACAGCAGCTTAAATGAACCAATAGTAGCTGTACCCTCTGGAACCAAAAGGCAGTTACTTTACCCTAATGCAATTACAGACAATAATAATACAGATATAAAATCCTTTGACTCAATACACAACACCCCTCCCCCCCTAGTGAGCACAGCAGACGTAATCTCTCAGGTACTGTGGGGTCCTACAACTTCTACTTGATCTCCTGACAACAGGTGTTGCCGGTTCTGGATTGGGTGTCACCTGTGGTAGGGGGGCTGCTATAGGGGTTTCGTCAGGAACAGATGGAGTCCCAGACATCTCAGGGTCCCCTACCTGTACCTCGTCATCCTGAGGACTAGCAGACCCTGGTTCATTTGCTGAAGCCCCTGGTGATTGCACCTCTGGGCCATTTTCACTCTGGTCTTGCAGCTCTGCGTCGTTAGCCAGGGATGAATTATCAGACTCCTCCCTGCTGAGCGCCCGGCGCCTCAGCTGATCTATATGTCTCTTCCAAACTTGCCCATTTTCCAAGGTCACATAATAGGACGCAGGTCCACTAGTCCGGGTGACCACGCCAGCCACCCACCGCGAACCTCGTGAATAGTTCCTCACCCAGACCAGATCTTCAGGGGCGAAATACCTTGTTGTGTCAGTCTCAGCCTGGGGGTTTGCTCTTGAATTACGGTTTGGCATTTTATCTGGGTGGACATAATCCAACACCGTTACCAATCTTCTACCCAAGAGCAGCTCAGCTGGCGACTTGCCCGTCCCAGTACACGGCGTCACATGCTGCAAAAATAACATTCGCGCGATGCGAGCTGACCAGTTACCCTCCATTAAGCGCGCAATGGATTCTTTGGCTGTTCTTACCATGCGCTCCGCCTGCCCATTGGAGGATGGGTGAAAGGGCGCGGATGTGACCCCTCTTATGAAGTTATCAGCCAAGAATGCCCTGAATTCTTGGGATACAAAAGCTGCCCCATTATCTGATACAATGGTCTCAGGTAACCCGTGGGTTGCAAACAGCTGCCTCAACACCTTGATTATGGCAGCTGATGCCATGCTAGGGACCATCGCCACTTCTAACCATTTGGAATATGCATCGACAATAACCAAAAAGACCTTCCCCTGGAACGGCCCAGCAAAATCTAAGTGCAGCCGGCTCCAGGGAGATCTAGACTGCTCCCACCAGTGAACTGGTGCTCTGGCCACTTCTGGCCGCACCTCTTGGCATGCCTTGCATGTTCGTACCCATTGTTCTATGTTCTGGTCCATTCCAGGCCACCACACATAACATCGGGCTAGCGACTTCATCCTGACCATTCCCGGGTGTCCCATGTGAAGCGTCTCAAGAACCCTGTTTCTCAGTGGTGCTGGGATGATCACCCTATCTCCCCACAGGAGACAACCCTTATGCATGGATAACTCGTGCTGCCTTGTCGCATAAGGCCTGAATTTGTCTTCATGCGGACCACCTGGCCACCCCCTCCCCACCCAAGTGAGCACACGGGAGAGAACAGCATCTTTCCTCGTTTTCTCAGCAATATCAGTAGCCGTTACAGGAGCCCCCGGAAGTGTTTCTAGCATCATTATGTGCTCCGCTGGAGCAGGATCCTCATTGCTCCTGCCAGGAAGGGGCAATCGACTCAGCGCATCAGCGTGGCACAACCGTTTCCCCGGCACATGGGTCAAGGTGTACTGGAACCCATTCAGGAATATAGACCAACGCAACATTCTGGGGGAGAGAATTTGTGGCACTTGTTTGTTCGGGTTGAACAACCCCAACAGTGGTTTGTGGTCCGTTTCAATGGAGAAATGACGACCGTACACATAATCATGGAACTTTTTGATTCCTGCCACAATTGCAAGCACCTCTTTGTCAATTTGAGCATAGTTGCGCCCCGTGGGCGACAACGTACGGGAATAGAAAGAGATGGGCTTTTCCGACCCATCCGGTTCCCTATGACTCAGCACCGCCCCCAGGCCGTATTGAGAGGCATCACATGCCAGGACCAGCAGCTTCAATTCATCATAATGAGCAAGGACGCTCTTGCTACTCAGCATTCCTCGCAAGGAGTCAAAAGCCTTCTGCTGCTCCTGCCCCCATCGCCACACATTCTTTTTCTGCAACAGTCTATGTAATGGTTCAGCTACCAAAGCTTTCTGGGGTAAGAACGAATGATAAAAGTTAATAAGTCCCAGGAATGACTGCAACTCTGTCTTGTTCTGTGGTCGTGGTGCCTCGATGATGGCCTTAACCTTAGCATCTGTGGGGTGGATGCCTGATGCATCAATTTTAAACCCCAAGAATTCCACAGTTGGCACCCCAAAACTGCATTTTTCCTTTTTTAGTTGCAACCCCACCTCCTTGAACTTGAGCAACACGGCACGGACACGCGCAACCAGTTCCTGTGGGTCTTTTCCAGCAATCAAAACATCATCAAAAAATGGCAAGACCCCCGGCAGACCTCTTAACAGGCGTTCCATGAGCCCTTGAAAAATCCCTGGGGCGACACAAACTCCAAATTGTAATCTGTTAACTCTGAACGCCCCTTTATGTGTGACAATAGTCTGTGCTTCCGCTGATTGTGGGGTTACTGGCAGCTGTTGGTAAGCTTGTGCCAGGTCAAGTTTGGCGAACACCTTGCCCCCAGCCAGTTTAGCCAACAGATGTGATACGACTGGAATGGGGTATGAGTTTCCCCTGAGTGCCTTATTGATAGTACATTTGTAATTTGCTTTAAGGGGCCTGACGATTGGAGTCTCCCACTTAGCGGAGTCCACGGGTGAGAGAACTCCCTGCTTGACCAATTTATCCAGCTCTGCTTCGATCTTGGGTTGCAGTGCAAATGGCACTCGCCTTGGTTTGAGTCGGATTGGGGCCACCCCAGGGTCCAATTCAAAGTCAACTGGGGGCCCTTTATAACAACCCAGTTTTCCATTAAAGAGACCAGCAAATTCTTTGCATAATGCCTCGCTCATCTCAGGGCAGGTTTGGATTGAATTAAGCCCTGATATACTCAGTCCCAGGGCGGGAAACCAGTCAGTGCCCAGGAGACTGGGGCGACTGCCATTCGCAATCACCAGTTTGAGTACCGCCTGTTTGTCCCGGAACTGTACTCTCACGGCACACATTCCCATGACATGGATGCGGCCCGCTGAGTATGACTGCAAAGTTGCCGGGAAGGGCTCCAGAGGGGGCAACTTCCCCCTGGGGAAGAATGTCCTCGCGGTCTGGTCCGACACGATAGTGAATCCAGATCCGGAGTCCACCTCCATGTCGCACAGCTGACCCTCAATCTTCACCTTGACGTGTGCCTTGCCTTGCGCTGGAAACTGCACGACCCTCCCGTTGATCTCCGTTACGTAGTGGCAGTCCTTTAGAACATGGTTCGCTGTGGCCGATCTGCGATGCTCCAGTCTAGGTGCTCCTGTCGCTCCCAACGCCACCGATCTACAGACCCTGGCGATGTGACCTGTCTTTCCGCACGTCCGGCACATAGCATCCCGGAAACGACAACTCTTCCGCTCATGGTTTCCGCCACAACCAGGGCACCTGCCTCGGTGATCTTTGTGCACTGTGCAGGCCTGACGCACTGACTCGACCCCACGGACTGGGCTCTGGCTCGGAGTAGCCTCTAGCTCGTCCATGGCATGCGCAACTTCTATCTGTGGCTTAGGGACCCTGCGACTGGCATCAAGCTCCTCTCTTTCATAATTCTCCGTGGCGGTGGCCTCCTTCAAGGCTGAAGCAAGGGTAACCTCTTCTTTAGCAACGATGCGTCTTCTGGCTTTCTTGCTGCTCAGACCACCGACAAACCGATCCAGGAGAGTCTCTTCCAGATCTTGGAAGTCGCAGTGCTGAGCGAGCTTCCGCAGTTCAGCTAGAAATGCAGATACAGACTCCCCAGCACGCTGCTGCCTCTTATGAAACTCCATCCGCCGGGCCATCTTGGTCTCAGTAGGCGCTAAATGGCTTGTTAGGCAGGTAAGAATATCTTTGAGAGATGTCTCACTTAGCTTCGCTGGGGCAAGCAATGCCTTGGCCAGCTTGAAGGTCTCAGGCCCACAGTAGCTCAGGAATGTGGCCCTTCTTTTGCTGGCATCAGTGATCCCTTGAGCCACTGCGAAGAACTCGAAGCATTCGACGTAGTCTTCCCATGTGTGGGGCTGGAAGGGCTCCAATACCCTTGGACTCTCCATTGTCCTGTGGGCAGGGTCGTCTTCTCAGCTGGCCAGTGAGTCTTGTTCTTAGCTACAATCCGGACTCTGAGGCAGGGCTGCGTTTAACCGCTCCTCAGCATTCCGGATCCCATCCTCGTCGCCAGTTGTTGTGACGTGGGGTTTGTGATTTCAGCTCTCTTGACATAATATGCTGGAGACAGTTCTCTAGTAACACTTCTTTATTAAAGCAACAAGACTGAGACTTGAGGAGGGGAGAGCTACATTTATAGGGACAGGGAACTAGCTAGAAAGGATACATTTTGGAGGGAACAATATCAGGCAATCACAGTCCTGCCTTTTGGAGGCAACCAATAAGACAGAGGATCCAAATACAGCAGCTTAAATGAACCAATAGTAGCTGTACCCTCTGGAACCAAAAGGCAGTTACTTTACCCTAATGCAAATACAGACAATAATAATACAGATATAAAATCCTTTGACTCAATACACAACAGAACTGAAGGGTGGGAGAGATCTACTAAGATTGTAATTTGTTTGCTGTTACATGTACTGCAAAATCACCTGATTAACAAAACTGGATCAAATCAGTAAGTGTTGATTTTGAAATACCAAATTAAGTGTTTACTCTTTTTTTTTCTTTTCTTCTTTTAAATCTGGAAATTGCAGCACTCAGAAAGCAAAAGCCTCATCTAGCAATAAAATAAAATAAAGCTCACTAGTACAGAATTGCTTCCCGGTGATTTCAATCAAGCCATCAAATGGTTCCACAGTCCCACAGTTTACAGAACCAACATTTGTAGATCGGAGGGAAGTTCATCTGAGGTCAAAAGGACTTACTCGCAAGCAATCACGCATAGAATTGTAGCCTTAATTTCTCCTACAGATGGGAATGTGCAGTAAGACACGCAAAACATAAAACCTAAGAGCTGTCAATTTAAAGTGTGTGTGTGTGTTAGTTATATATAGCCCTAGCTGCATACACACACCCGCTAAAGTCTTGTGTGCTCCTGTTTGGCCCAGATGTTTTGTGAGTGTTGCTAAACTGGTATAACCCAACTTGTTCTTGGCAGGCAAACGGAAGAAATGGTGGATTGGGTAAGTGCCCCAACAGCAGAGCAGAGAGAAAAAATTATCAGTTAGATCACCCAACCAGCTAAACAATAGATGTCCCTAAGCACTGGCAGAAAACAGCAAGTTTGCCAAGGGGGGGGGGGGTTAACATCCCATTTTACTGTTTGACCACCAGAATTCTTTTGTTGGTACATACAGACGTGCTGTTCTGTTAATCCAGTAGGACTCTTTTGCCACTAGCTTCTTAAAACCAATTGTGGAGAGGAGAAGTAGCTGAGGAATAACTCTGACTCCCACAATTTCACTAGAACTGAAGCTCAGTTTGGAGAAATCGGGTCCTCCCTTAAAGTGGGCACGTGTTGCAGTGAGACCTGGCAACCTAACCCTGAGTTGTGGGTGGGTACATTTGGATAGCCACAACACTCGATTGGTAGGTCCCTTGATGCAGGGTTTGATCAGGCCAATGGGAAGCAGGCTAAACGGATCAAGGGACCTATATATACCTATGCATGTGACCCAGAGCTTCCTCTTTTGGCGTGTGCATTGAAACACCCGTCCACCTCTCCCTACCTTTAGGGCTGTGCGCTTGACCTTACTATGCCGTCGTGTGTTGTCTGCCATTGGGACAGGGGCACGGCAGGAATTTCCCCACCTGGCTGATTGGCTGGTGCCATTTGGGTTTTGCCTGCCACGTAGCAAATCGTCACAACTTGTAAGGTTGCGGATAGGCTCTGGTTCAGGTGATAGGGATGGGAGAATGCTCTTGCCATCCCTATGTGAAAGATATTCCATTAAAGGAATTCAGGGACTCGATGGTTTGGTCAACCCCTGAGAGGGGGCTGTGCCTGTGCCGGAGTCCAGGGGGACATTTGGGTGGCGGAGATAGCCTGTTCCTGGCTTTCCGCTTATCCAGGTGTTCACCCTAGGCTGACCTATGCTGGAACCCTGGGTCAGTGCTACCTGCATGGCAGGGAGCTAGACAAACCAGAGCCTATGCAACCAGTCACTTGCTGTAATCAATAAAGTTGTGGCCTAAATTCTGCCAAAAACCAAACCAAAATTTGAGTCTTGTCTGAATTTTTTTAAGGGGGAGGTTTAAAGGTCTGAACACGCAATAGCCTGCATATAAAGTGAGGGAGGGGGGAACCCCCAGCAGAGATGGCAGCAAATGCAGCAGGTCTAGACAAATGGGTTTGGGGACTAATGGTTCAAAACATCAGAGGCAGCAAAGAAAGTCAAGATGAAGTAGACTTGAGTTGGGGACTGTAACACGGCAACTGCACAGTCTTGGACATTGGAGAGACTCTGGGTGAAGGGAAAGACATATGTAAAATTTTGTATAGTAATTAAAACTGCACAATTAAGTCTCACAGACCTCTAACAAGAGCCTTGAATTTCTGCTTAACCCTCAAGAAAGAAGGGCATTTTTGCTGGCCAGTTTTAATTCAAATCCATCAAACCTCCTTTGGGGAAGGTTCTCCGGCAGGGTGGAAGGAGAAAGAACTTGCCCATGTGAAGACCACTGGGTGGAAACCCTTACACATATGGTTCTCAGTTGTAAACTATATCCTGATCTCCGCCAGCAATTTCTAGATCAACACTGTATCCCCAAATGGAAACCAGAGTCAGAGGTCATACATTTTCTATAACTGGGGAATGATCAGGAGCTCACCAAGTTAGTGACTAAATATCTCTATTTGTTTTTTTGTCGTCGAAATACACTGCAGACGTCTGATCTCCCTGGAGACTTAGAGATGTGACGATAGACTGCTCTGCTTCCTTTCTTTTAGCAAACGTTTTGTGCCACTGGGGAAGTGGTAATTCTGTATTGAATTGTTTTGGATGTTGTATGTGATGGCAATAAAAGGTTTGATGATGATGATGATGATCTAACAAGAGAGGATGCTCACCACCTTACCGATACCCTCCAAGTGTCCCAATTTTCCAGGGACAGACCCGGAATTATAAAAGCTATCCCAGCTTCTGATTTGATCCTGGATTGTCCCTATTTCCCCTGCCCATGCGGCCACTGAGCTCAGGGAGGAGAATGAACCGGCGCTTGTCCCAAGCAGTGGGGGCAAGAGGAGGTTAAGGGGTGATATGATAGCCATGTTCAAATATATAAAAGGATGTCACATAGAGGAGGGAGAAAGGTTGTTTTCTGCTGCTCCAGAGAAGCGGACACGGAGCAATGGTTCCAAACTACAAGAAAGAAGATTCCACCTAAACATTAGGAAGAACTTCCTGACAGTAAGAGCTGTTCGACAGTGGAATTTGCTGCCAAGGAGTGTGGTGGAGTCTCCTTCTTTGGAGATCTTTAAGCAGAGGCTTGACAACCATATGTCAGGAGTGCTCTGATGGTGTTTCCTGCTTGGCAGGGGGTTGGACTCGATGGCCCTTGTGGTCTCTTCCAACTCTATAATTCTATGATTCTATGATCCCATGGCCATCACTGCTGGCTTCCTCCCATGGGCATTACAACTAATCCAGAATGCGGCAGCTAGACTAGTGACTGGGAGCGGCCGCCGAGACCACATAACACCAGCTCCTAGGACATTTCCGAGCACAATTCAAAGTGTTGGTGCTGACCTTGAAAGCCCAGTATACCTGAAGGGGTGTCTCCACACCCATTGTTCAATCCGGACACTGAGGTCCAGCTCCAAGGGCCTTCTGGCGGTTCCCTCCCTGCGAGAAGTGAGGTTACAGGGAACCAGGCAGAGGGCCTTCTCGGTAGTGGCACCCGCCCTGTGGAACGCCCTCCCATCAGATGTGAAGGAAATAAACAACTACCTGACTTTTAGAAAACATCTGAAGGCAGCCCCGTTTATGGAAGTTTTTAGTGTTTGATGTTTGATCATGTGTGCTGTACCCCGTTGGTGAAGTAGTGGTGGCACTAGAAAATGCTTCCGGGATGGGGGGAGGGGCGGGAACAAAAATGGGTGGTCGAGGAGAATTGGAGGGAGAAATGTAAATATTTTCACTGTTGAAGGATACGCCTTACCTTTTTCGTAGGATGGGGAAATGCTGATCTTTAAATAAATCAACCCACGCAATGGTCATTTGTCTTGCAATTCTTATCTTATTTTATTTGCTTACTTACTTGTCTCTAATTAAGCCATGGATCTGGCCAAATGTCACCAGAACAACTGTGCAGGGCAATAAAGAAGGGATCTTTCTTTCTTTCCATGGAGATTTCATTTTCTGTTGTGTAATCCCTTCTCCTTCAGTTTGTTAAAGTCAAGTATTACAGGGTGCAACGCAGTACTCCCAGGCAGAGATGTGTAGAAGGTGAAGCAATCTTTTAATTATGTAGGAGACTAATGCCTTTTCTTCGGAGAATTCGAGCACAGAGACACATGTTGTTTTGACCATTTCTGCAAAGTGACTCACCAACCTTCACCAAGGCAATCTGTTCTGTTATCAGCAGACTCATGTGCCCTCACGAGGCTCCCGCTTGTTGGATAACTAAAATGAGTTTCTCAGTATGGCCTGGCTTGCTGCAACATGACCAGAGCTGGCCCAATATATTTCGCTGCCTGAGCCAAAGAAGAAGGTTCTCCCTTTTCCCACAGACATACATAAACTGACTGGAAATGGATCAGCAGTTTAATCTTACTTACACACTAGAAATGAGGCGGTGCACTTGAGGGTATTAGCCTAGCTTAAGGGAAGCACTGGGCAAACTGGGTGGCCCCACTCCCCGGCATCTGCTGCCCGAGGTACCCACTTCATTCTGCCAAATGGTAGGGCTGGCCCTGATGACTTGGTAAAGTGGTTGGTTTGTTCCTCACCAGGAGAGAGAAAGCACCAGAAAGGCCAGGGGAGTTTTGGGTCCATCGTGGCCACACAGGCATGCGTACACCTGCAGTGCTGGTGCCAACAACCTGAACCTCCCCTGACCTCACCACCACCTCACCCCATCCCATCTCTTTGCTTTCAAGCAGCAACATGCCACTGTCACTGTCACACCCCCCCCCCCCTTCATGTGCTTCTTCTTCTCAGGGCTCTATAATGAGGGACAGACTTACCCGATCATCTTCTTACCCACCGCACTTCATCTTCTGGGCAATGCGCAGCTGCAGAAGAACACCGGGTATGTGTCAACTCCCCGTGCATCCTAGAATATGCCTTAGACTCCACTGGTTGTCATCATTATTCATTTGTGGGCATCCCAAATGACATTTTCATTTTTATTTGCTTTGCTTTCGGAAAGGTTCCGTGGAGGTTAGATTTGGTTTTAACTGATCATTTGTTCTGATTTGCCTTCATGGCAGTTATACAACAAGCACTCATTCCGATTTGCTTGCTGGGCGGTTCCACGTCTCTTCTCATTTTTCATTTGCCCATTCCACACCTTTCGATGCAATTCCCTGTCACTTTCCTAACTGCAAAAAAGTCAATTTCTTTTCTAAAAATTTGTTGAACTAGGACAGTGGTTCTCCAAGGGTGTGACATGCCACAATAGTGTGGCAAGAGAAGGTGGCAAGTGTGGTGGGAAGATTCAAGGACAATCAAAGAAACATTTAAACATTTCAGTGCGGTATAGTATAGCATGTGTGCGTGCATGTGTATTTGTGTGTGTGTATAGCATAATATGGACAGATATATTTTCAAAATCAAGCACCGCTAGGAGTTGTTTCTTTTTGTTTTCAAATGTATTTCTTATCAATAAAAAAATTTGGTGAGCATGTTTCCATTATATAAGAATAGGGTATGTAAACTTATTGTTTAATTGGTATGTTATGTTACTTAGTTTGTATAAGGATTATGTTACATCATGTTTGTTTAATTTAGAGTATGCACGGCTGACAAAACCTGGTTGGGCGAAACAAGGTATTATCCCGGAATCCTTGTCATGCCATACCTTCAAGTTTTCCATCTGATTTGATATCTACAAACAATGGTACCTTGGGTTAAGTACTTAATTCATTCTGGAGGTCCATATTTAACCTGAAATTGTTCTTAACGTGAAGCACCACTTTAGCTAATGGGGCTTCCTGCTGCCGCCGCGCCGCTGGAGCACAATTTCTGTTCTCATCCTGAAACAAAGTTCTTAACCTCAAGCACTATTTCTGGGTTAGCAGAGTCTGTAACCTGAAACGTATGTAACCTGAAGCGTATTTGTCAGGGGCTCAGGAGCAGAGGCACCGGGAAGAGAGGAGATGGAGAGCGAAGGGGAAGAATCCGAGGGGAGCATAGGAGAAGATGACAGTGGCCCGAGGGATTCCATGAGCCTCTCCAGCGAATCGGAAGATTCACAGAAGGGGGCGCCAGTGGCCAGGGGAAGGGGGTTCCCAAGGGGAACGCCCCAGGAGCAAGGGGGCAGCAGGGACTCCCAGAGCAGCAGTTGGAAATCAGGACCAGCTTCCCCACCAGAGCATAGTGGGGGGGAAGAGTCCCAGGTATCGGGGCCAGTGGATTCCCCACCAGGGAGAGAAGATAAGGCAGGGCTGACCACGCCTCCATCGGAGAGTCAGACAACGGAGGAGAGGTCAGATCCGGCCAGTATCCCGGAAGAGGGAAGCAGTGACAGAAGTAGTGTAACGGTCAGGAGGAAGGTCACTGGGTTGGCGCGAGAGGCAAGTTCAAATGTACAGGAGCGTGGGACAGCAGAGAATGAGGATTGGGAACCGGGTCCTAAAGCCCGCCGGAGGCAGGGGGAGGAGCTAAGCGACTCAGCGTCGGAAGAGTCCAGAAAGGGGAATGCCCCAGCGGGCAGGAGGACCCAGAGGAGGAGAGAACAGCGGAAAAGGTGGAGCAGGGCTAGGATCTTAAACTGGTGTCAGAGGGGAGGAGATTCAGACGGGACTTCGCCGGTCTAGGGTTTAAGACGTAGAGCTGCGCGCTGCGGCTTTGAAATGGAAACTGAACCTCAATAAAGACTTTTGTACATAACGACAGCCTGGCGTTGGTCCTCTGTGAGCTGGGACCTAGGGGCAGCTCTGACAGTATTGTAATGGTTCTAAGGGGGTTGCTCGTGCGTAAGTTGCCGCCACTCCTGGCTAGGTTGCCTGGTTGAACCCTTTCTCTCTGGACAGCCTTGCACTCGTGGCTGTCTCAGTCGCTGGCAGAATCCGTCAGTGGGCGTTTCTTAAACTTCTTCCAGGAAAGAAGTTCTTTGACGCCAAGTCTCCTCCTACTCTCCCTGCGCGGAAGTCTTCTGCGCAGGGAGGGTGTGGGCAGCGGAGTACCCAGTGAAGAGTCCTTGAGCCTTCTCTCCGATTCCCCCATCTGCCCCCCTTCACCCCTGGTGTTACGCTGATTTCCTTCCCCAGCAGATGGGCTGCCTCTCTCCCTGCTGGGACCCTCTCCGGCACCACTCTGGAGCCTTCCCTCCGCCTCTGGCTCTGACACGTATGTAACCTGAGGTACCACTGTACAAGGAATGTTAGAATCCTCAAAGCAGTGATACATGGAACACCATAAGATAACCATACCATATTGTGGTTATTATCATTATGCCAATTTAGGAACTGAATGGACTTTATCTCCTGACCATCCATTGGACTTTAATTTCTCAGGATATGTTCTGTTTGCATGATGTGCTGGTCTATGGAATTACACATTGTGAGATATTATATTTCGATTTAGAAATATAGAAGTTACATAGTCAGAAACAGCCTGTTACGTTGTGTGTGTTGTTACTTGAAGAATACGGGCAGTCTGGACCAGAGGCACCTAGCACCCCACACTTTTCCAGGCAAAACCCTCAATGGTGGCAGTTCAAGTGTTTGACCAAATCATGTCTATTTGGGACCGGCTCTTTAAAGCTTTGTTTACTCAGCAGTTAAACACAGCGGTTGATCTAGAACAGAAACTTCCATTCTATGAATGCTGGAGAAAGTCCAATTGAGCTCAAAGGGAAGGGACATAAATTATGGGCGCACACTCTTGGGAGATCACGCTGTGCAGTTCATTTGGTCAAGCTGGAACTTTGTTCATGGGCATTTCTGCCTGTCTGAACCTGACAAACTGATTGTCTTGTGGTTGGTACAGTTATGAGCACCAGGTATATGAAGAGAAAGCCGTCCAGATCATTGTTAGGAAGTCAAGGAAGTAGCAAGGTGTTCTAACAAAGGCTTTGAACACTTTCCTCCTGGTAACAAACGTAGAAGAAGCAGTTGATAACATTCTACCTTGATCTTCTTGAGCACGAGAGAGGAGGAGCCACCATATGCCACACTCAGCTCCATGCTCAACCTCCTTCCAATGACACGACATCACACGCGCAATGTGCAATGCATGCATGACATCACACAGGGAGAGAGACGCATGTCAGGCCCCCTCAATCTTGGCCACAAGTCAGCACCTCTGCCCCATGCCTTCTGAATTTGGCCCAGTGGGGGTCAGGAGGACCCAAGAGCAGTGTGACTGGGGAGGATTGTTCTATCTGGCAAACTGGCAGAACAATCAGAAAAACATTATGTTTAATTTCTCCCATATTTAATAAGCCTAACCTAACCTGATTTGCGGGTGGCGCTGCGGGTTAAACCACTGAGCGTAGGGCTTGCCGATCAGAAGGTCGGCGGTTCGAATCCCCGTGACGGGGTGAGCTCCCGTTGCTCGGTCCCTGTTCCTGCCAACCTAGCAGTTCAAAAGCACGTCAAAGTGCAAGTAGATAAATAGGTACCGCTGGCGGGAAGGTAAATGGCGTTTCCATGCGCTGCTCTGGTTCACCAGAAGTGGCTTAATCATACTGGCCACATGACCCGGAAGCTGTACGCCGGCTCCCTCGGCCAATAAAGCGAGATGACTGCTGCAACCCCAGAGTCGTCTGTGACTGGACCTAACAGTCAGGGGTCCCTTTACCTTTAACCTGACTTTGTTTACCTCTGAACTATATGTATTTTCTTGAATTCCTTTGAAAGCATTCATCCTTCCTCTGCCCCCTCACCCCCCCCATGCCTGTAAATCCAGGAACTTATGTAGGGGTAAAGGTAAAGGTAAAGGTACCCCTGCCCGTACGGGCCAGTCTTGACAGACTCTGGGGTTGTGCGCCCATCTCACTTAAGAGGCCAGGGGCCAGCGCTGTCCGGAGACACTTCCGGGTCACGTGGCCAGCGTGACATCGCTGCTCTGGCCAGAGCCAGAGCCAGAGCCGCACACGGAAACGCCGTTTACCTTCCCGCTGGTAAGCGGTCCCTATTTATCTACTTGCACCCGGAGGTGCTTTCGAACTGCTAGGTTGGCAGGCGCTGGGACCGAGCAGCGGGAGCGCACCCCGCCGCAGGGATTCGAACCGCCGACCTTTCGATCGGCAAGCCCTAGGCGCTGAGGCTTTCACCCAGAGCGCCACCTGCGTCCCTTATGTAGGGGTAAACACTGCTAAATTTAATGGGGATTACTTCTGAGTAATCATGCACAGGCTGTAAGAATGGCTAAGGTGGCAGTCCTCTGCATACTTACTAGCGAGTGATCTATTTTGAACGCAATGGGACAAACTTCTAAATACACGTGCATAGGCATGTGCTGCATAAGGAATTGCAACGCCATACTGAAAAAAAGAAAAAAATGGTATCCCAGAGCTGCTGTTTTCTGATTAGGGATGCCATGGGCTGAATAAGAGATGAGCAGTGCCACCTACAGCCTGCAATTAGACTATGCTTGGCTTAGATGCCTGAGCTCTGCTGAAGACTAGATATGAGATCTAACAGCACTGAGGTCCAGCTGCAAGGGCCTTTTGGCAGTTCCCTCGCTGGGAGACATGAGGTTACAGGGAACCAGGCAGAGGGCCTTCTCAGCAGTGGCACCCGCCCTGTGGAACGCCCTCCCATCAGATAATAAGGAAATAAACAACTATCTGACTTTTAGAAGACATCTGAAGGCAGCCCTGTTTAGGGAAGTTTTTAGTGTTTGATGTTTGATCGTGTTTTTGGTGTTCTGCTGGGAGCCGCCCAGAGTGGCTGGGGAAACCCAGCCAGATGGGCAGGGTATAAATAATAAATTATTATTATTACCAAAATAAACTATTTTGTCAGTCCCTTGTCCCAGAGAACTCTGGGAACTGCACTTCTGTGCCGGAGGCTAAGCATCTCGAATGAGGAATTCTCAGCACCGAATAGCATCTTCATGTTAAATGACACCTACCTCTTCCTATTCATTGCCTGATTCTGATACCCACTGTGCTGTTTCTGTGGCTTTGTTCACACTCCTGTTTACTGCCCTGTTGCTGCATTTCCAGTGCTGGGTTTTTAATCTGCGTTCCCATAACATTATCCAAAACGTGCTTGTATCCTTTGCTTCATTATAAAATACTGCTTCTTGCATCATTTTGCAAACTATCATCACGCCAATAAGAGCCCTTAAGCAGCTCCTACATTGTCTCTGGCAAGGTGCGAACATGTTTGCGTAGGCTAAGACATGTTTGTCCAGTCCTCTGGACCTGGGGTATACACAGTCAGAAATGAATCTGACATTAATGAAGCTGTGCTGATGTGAACGGATTGTGTGTGGGGGGGAGAGAGAGCTGTGAAGTGCCCCAGGGGGTGAGGAGGGGGGAGGCAAACAACTTCACTGCATGAACACATCCTATCTTTTCTGAGCCACTCCTCCAATACTTGTTTTATTAAAGCCCTTTGTTTTTCCTTGCCGCAGATATTTTATAAGTGTGCTGGTCCCAGGGGCTAACCAAGAGGCGAGGTCCAAGTCCAATCCGAGGTTGATGGTGCAAAATGAAGGCAGTCCATAGAAGTTGAAGCTGGGTGCAGGGCAGGGCATCGGGTGAGGTCAGGAGCTCTGGTAGGGAAGCAGGTCAGGGATCAGGCTGGAACTGACAACCAACAATGTTGCTCCCGCAACTTGGGACTGGGGCTGGCTGGCTTTTATCTCCCCCGAGGCATAGGGCAGCCCTGATCCTCAGGTGACTCGCCTCTCCTGGCCTGGAGGTGAGCACTCCTTCTGCAGGAACTTAGTTCCCTCTGCCTCTCTGCCCTGAGCCTCTGCAGCTCAGGAGAGGCTGGAGGGTTACCAGATCCAGAGGCGACCTCACCTTCCCCTAACGGGGCTGAGAGTGGAGCACCTGCAGACAATGGGTCCTCCATCCCCTCAGGAGGCAGAGCAGACTCAGCTGGTGCCTGCACCTGAGGATCCAGCACAGGTGAGGACCCTTCAGGCTCAAGCCCCAACCCTGGCTCAGCTGGTTCTGGAGGCAGGGACTCCTGTGCAGGCTGGGATTCCTCAGGTTCAGCATCCGAATCCGATTCCCAGGCCATCACAATAAGCTCCATAAAAACCACCACAGATGTTGATAGTGGGGAAAAGGCAGGACATAAAATAAATGAATAAAACATATGGATTGGGCATGTCTAAACACCCAAATCCATGTACCTTTTCCTTTCAACAACAGAACACATTGAAGGAAGTTAAATTCCTTTATTATGTTGGGGAAAAGTTTCACCGACTGAATTTCTGCCCATTCAAGTTCCACGAGGCCTGCCAGGGAACAAAGGGGGGGGGGGTAACATTATTTGTAGATGTATTTTGAATGCCTTGTTTAATATTTGAATGGGTTTATCCAAGCATCTCTCTCTCTCTCTCTCTCTCTCTCTCTCTCAACTTTTTGCATATCATATCTGTGCTTTTAACAGTTGCTTGATCTGTAGGCATTAAAAAGTGATGTTGTTTATCTCCTTGCCACAAACCTGAGTATTTCCACCAACTGAGCTGCTATTAAAGGCACATGAGTGGACCAGGGCAGTTTTCTGGTCATTTGGCAACCTTAGATCTACAGCTTTCATTTCGTCCTTCATCTGACGTTCCATTTAATATTCTGCTTTATTCTGCAACAATAATTTCTCTCCTCTTCCTTCCAGCCTTCTCCTTCTTGCTAAATTGACTCCCTCTGTTATGGTTATCTCCTCGTAACTCAACACAAGTGAGCACTGAGAAAATAACTTCCTTCAGAGATGGAAGAGGAAGACCCTGTTCCTTTTTATTATTATTATTTTGTGCATATGCAGAACAATTGCTCTTGCATATATTTTTTTAAAAAAAGGATAACTCAACCAGCATCCTTCATCATTTATCTACTTCTTTTCTTTTAACTGAGCTGTGCTTTCTTAATCTGGATTCTTCAGTTCATCGTCAGAAAGAACCAGGGTTGTTGTTTTTTTCTCCCGTGCCTCTCTAACCTATTACAAAAGGGATAGGGATTGTGAATCACATTTCTTCTGTCCTTATCTATTTGATTTACCAATTGCTCAAATATTTGCCGTCTTATGTAGCTTTAATGGAAATTTCCCCCCCACCTTGTATTTTCTTTTTCTCTTCGGTTATAAAAGAGAGAACAGGCTTCTCCCCACCCCTGCCCCCTCCATTTATAACGTCATTTGAAAACAAATTTCCTGTATTTCTGAGTCCTGGTTTTTCTGTTATTCATTTACTAAAAGGTTTTTAAAAGGCAGCATTTAATGCTAATAAAGTGCACCAGCAGTGCAAGGTTAAGTGCTTGTTTTGCTTTCTTAATTGAAAAGCCATGTTTTCCAGTAGCATAAGAACTAATTAAAGAAAATGCAGATAGGGTATGCTTTGATGGCTGTATGACCTTTTTGGTGATGGAGACAGTGCAGATCAGATTATTATTTTTTTTGATGAGGGGACTTATGCTCAGGTTCTTCCAGGTGTCAATTCTCACAATGAAGCCTCAGACCCTCCAAGTGTCCCTA
The DNA here is from genome assembly GCF_951804945.1 of Podarcis cretensis. NCBI lineage: Eukaryota > Metazoa > Chordata > Lepidosauria > Squamata > Lacertidae > Podarcis > Podarcis cretensis. The sequence continues at coordinate 126,696,107 of NC_137170.1, forward strand.
TTTTCCTAGGACGGTCCAGGATTGACACAAATCCCAGTTTCTGTTTGGATCCCGGAATATCCCGCTTTTCCTTAGGACATTGGAGAAATGTCGGAGGGTACGGAGTTATGTGACCCCGAGCAAATGAGATAAGAGAGGGTTGCCATACACTTGTAATTTCCTGGATGCAGCCGGTATTCGACCCTGGTAAGCAGCGTCCAGGCAGAAATCGCTGAAGTGTCTGGGAAAATCCAGCCTTATGTCAGCCCATGCTGGAAGTGTAAATTTTGGCGAATTTAATTAAAAATAGCTCAAAAACTCTCTTTTTATATACAGAAAAAGCCCAACAACTTTTGTGTCCGGATTTTTACTTTTTGAAATATGGCAGCCCTAGATAAGTAACCATACAACCTTTTGAAAACATTTTTTAAAATGTTTTATTATGTTTTTATATATGCTGGAAGCCACCCAAAGTGGCTGGGGCAACACAGTCAGATGGGCGGGGTATAAATAACAAAGTTGTTGTTGTTGTTGTTGTTGAATAGGATGTCCCTATTTTCATTGGAGAAACATGACCTGAGGTTCTTTTCCAGAGGTTCATTATCAGAAACAGGAAGTGCTACTCAGGATTTCCAACATTGAGTAGCACTTCCTGTTTCTGATAACGAACCATCATGATACAGATTGAGCAGAGGAGCACTTGGCATCTGAGTGACCCTCCTAGAGTCTCCTGCTATCCAAATGGTGCTTTCAGTTTGGTACCAGAAATCCATGGCTCTCTGACACTTTAGAAGTCTCCCTTCGCTTTATGGTCAAAGAAGCTGAAAATGAGGCCATCTGTTGTCTTTGAGGCCTGGAGACACCTTTGCCAGTTTTGACATCTCCTGCCACAAAGTGCCACTTTGGATCAGCACAGGAGAAGACAACATCTGGAGGCAGCCTCAGGCTGGAATCCAAAATGTGTTGTGACACACCCAGTGGGATCTTTAACATTTATTGATTTAACAACTGACTCTCCCGCTCCATCTCACAAACTGCTTTAGGAAGCCACCTCTATTTCAAAGGACATTTACCATTGGAAAGGAGGTGGTCTACTGGAGAAACACAAGGCCAAAGCCACAGTCCAAGCAATACTAGACTCACTGTGTGATTCTTTCGTGGTTTCACCTTCTGTTAAGATATTGAATAACAAAACTGAAGCTTTCTCCAGCATTTTCACAACGGCAGTTCCCTCTGCTAGCAGAGACAAGCTCCTTTGTCATTCTAGTTGTGACTTATATAACACAGCTGAGATCTTGAGCACATCTTCAGCTTAACTAGAATGAATATCTGGAACATATTGTTACATTTGAGGCGATGCTGTTGGCCCTGCAAACCAAACGGAATAACTGCTCATGAAATAGCCAACGTCATATAACCTTCCTGAAAACAAATCAGGATAAATGCTCAATAAACAGGTCAAAAGATTAAGCAATCCTACAAAAAGCAAACTCACACGGCCAACAGCTAATCCCCTGAGAGGCATTCTGGCACCCTCAGAGATTTCCATCTGTCTGCTCAGCTTTCTGTCTCATTCTGTCTTGGTTTCATTTCCACAAGAAATTACGAAGGGTCCTGCTGGATCAAACCAAGGGTCTGTCAAGTTGTCCAGCCTCCTCTTTCACACAGTAGCCAACCAGATGTCTCTGGTGAAGTCAGGAAGCTGGGGTTTAAGTGAGCTCCCAATGTGTAAACTGATGAGGAAACAGAACAAATGGAACTTCTTGAGATGTTGAGGGAAACCCAAGCTGCGCAGGTTCATTCACCCCTGGTCTTTTGGGTAGTCTGTGCACCATGAAAGGTCAACCTTCTGTGATATAGAAGCAGGGCCTCTCAATTTGGGCTCATTTTTGGAGACCAGAAGCAGCTACAATCTGGCTGTTTCTGACATTACCAAATAGCCCTCTATATTGGGCAGGGAAAGATGAATAAATGTCTGTGACAGTGACATCCAAACATGCAGCAGTGATCTGTCCCCCCCCCCCCCAAGATGTTTTTGGACTCCCCTTCCAGCTCCGAGGGCCTTCTGGCGGTTCCCTCATTACGAGAAGTAAAATTACAGGGAACCAGGCAGAGGGTCTTCTCGGTAGTGGCACCTGCCCTGTGGAACGCTCTCCCAGCAGATGTCAAGACAATAAACAACTATTTTACTTTTAAAAGACAACTGAAGGCAGCCCTTTTTAGGGAAGTTTTTAATGTCTAATGTTGTATTGTTTTTAATATTCAGTTGGAAGCCACCCAGAGTGGCTGGGGAAACCCAGCCAGATGGGCGGGGTATAAATAAGAAAAAATAATAATAATAATAATAATAATAATAATAATAATAATAATTCCTATCAGCCCTGGTCATCATGGTTGCTGCTGAAAGATTGTGGGAGCTGTAATCCAACGACATCCAGAGGGCATACAGGCATTTATTGCTGGGAATAATTTTTGGCTTTTGCTGTAGAACCAGTTTGGCCAGAACATGGGGTGGGGATTGGGGGCTGGGGTGGGCCCAGTGCTTCAACAATGCCTCCTACATCCTGGCAAGCTCTTGTTTGTACAGAGCCTGGTAATTGTCCTCACCAGACATTGTGCAACTTCTACTGAAATGCAAGTTCCTTATTGCTTCTTTTCTGATTAATGCAGCAAGAGCTATTCATCATCTCCATAGACTATAAATACAAGGAAGGCATTGACTGAAGCTGCTAACCACAACCTATCATTCTTATTTTTAATGCATTTTTTCCCTCTGTGAATGATTCAGGTTTATGAATCAAGGTCCTCCTGTCCCCACATCCGCGTTATCTTGCGCCATTGTAGTGCAATCAAAATCAGCTTTGTGCTAAAATCTACTTGGCAAATCCTCTTCTTTCAAATGCCAGTTCAGCACACCCTCTCCTCAGTTTTCATTATCATTGCCTTTCTCATTATTATTAGGCCTAGTAGCTGGCAGGGGGAAGTACTTTAGTTTTAATAATTTCTCACAAACACACACACACACACACACACACACACACACACACACACACACACCACTGTATTTTAATATTGCAAACACACTTCAGGCTCCAGCTTGTCTCCAGTTAAACATATTGCATTCCCATTGTGCTCTTGTAAATACTGTTATTATGTAGAAATGATTGATTTTGTTTAATGCCCTCTTCAAATAGTCTACAGAGATGTCTGCGATAGCAAAGTGTCATTCCTGAACTTTAATTATAATTTTAATCAGCTCTGATCTTCCGTTTGTTTGTCCTGTGTGCTAATTATTTTTTTGCTATCACAAAGCCCTGGGAGCAATGACTTAGTATTAATAACACTTATTGTTAAGCAGATTTGCACACGGCTGCCCCTCCGTTGCCCAAATGAGAGCGTTAGGAAACACATCTGTCTGGATTTCGAAAGCCCCCTACGGAAGAGCAAGCCATTTCCCTGAAGCTCAGCTTCTCCCCCCTAATCTCCTTGCGCACATTCATTACCCTCTGTATGATTTATTCAGTTTAGCACTCATATTTTTAAAAAGGAGTTCTAGACATCTGGCCCAGGAAAATGCCTGGATGGAAACCATATGAGAAGTTCTCCGAATTCTTTGAAGAAATGCCAGCATGTAAGTGAGAGAGATGGGAGAGAAAAAGATAGAATGACTGGGCGAAATGAACAGACCAGGAATACAGCTCAGTAACAGAAAGCGCAGACGCACATATTCTAATTTTTTAAAAGGTTTAGGGAGAAATCAGATTTGCTGCACATACTGAAGGTCATGGAAGAGACCTCACCTTTACGATGCTTCTACTGAAAGGCTGGAACTGATCCAGCATCACAAAACTATACAAACACAATGGAATAGAGGACGCGCCTCTCTATGAACAAAAGGGGAGCGGGTGGCGCTGTGGTCTAAAACCACTGAGCCTCTTGGGCTTGCCAATTGTAAGGTTGGCAGTTCGAATCCATACGAAGGGGTGAGCTCCTGTTGCTCTTTCAATCCAGTTCCTGCCAACCAAGCAGTTCGAAAGCACGCCAGTGCAAGTAGATAAATAGGTACCGCTGAGGCGGGAAGGTAAACGGTGTTCCCGTGCGCTCTGGTTTCCGTCACGGTGTCCTGCTGCACCAGAAGCGGTATAGTCATGCTGGCCACATGACCAGGAAAAGCTGTCTGTGGACAAACGCTGGCCGCATTGGCTTGAAAGTGCTGCACCCCATAGTTAAATTCAACTAGACTTAACCATCCAGGGGTCCTTTACCTTATACCTTATCTATGAATGAAAAGCATGTTTGCTAAGCTCTTCTAGCTACTCATTGTGGGTGCTCTGTGATCTTGCTTTGAAGAAGAAGAAGAGTTTGGATTTGATATCCTGCTTTATCACTACCCGAAGGAGTCTCAAAGTGGCTAACATTCTCCTTTCCCTTCCTCCCCCACAACAAACACTCTGTGAGGTGAGTGGGGCTGAGAGACTTCAGAGAAGTGTAACTGGCCCAAGGTCACCCAGCAGCTGCATATGGAGGAGCGGAGACGCAAACCCGGTTCCCCAGATTACGAGACTACCGCTCTTAACCACTACACCACACTGGCTCTCAAAGTTGGTGGTAGCCAACTTTGGTGGTAGCCAACTTTTTTCTTCTGGCAAGTGTGGCCACTTCAGTCTGCACCACAATAGATGTGTGCAAACTTTTCTACTGAGATACAGAAACAGGCTGGCTTCTGAGCCAGAGCTGCACCACCACATGCCACAGCTATCCCCATCATGCGCCAGAAGCTCAAACTACCTGAGCTGCTTATCAGGACATCTGTGTCACAGATTGGCCATTCTAGTCCTATGGCATTTGAAATTCAGCAGCGATCTACTGCGGCTATGATACTCATCTTACAAAGGTTGGAAACACATATTTTTACGAATGGGATAGATTTGTATCATATTCACAGCCTGACCTTTGTAGATCGCATATCCTCTAACATTTCTCCCATGAAAATAGGGACGTCCCATTCCATAATGATAATTTTACTATTTATACCCTACACATCTTACTGGGTTGCCCCAGCCACTCTGGGCAGCTTCCAACATACATTCATACCTTGGAAGTCAAACGCAATCCGTTCCGGAAGTCCGTTCAACTTCCAAAACATTCAGAAACCAAAGCACAGCTTCTGATTGGCTTCAGGAAGCTCTTTCTTCCAAAGAACATTCGCAAACAGGAACACTCACTTCTGGGTTTGTGGCATTCGGGAGCCAAAATGTCCGAGTACCAAGGTGTTCTGGATCCAAGGTACAAATGTATATAAAAACATAACAAAACATTTTTTTAAAAAAACCCTTCCTTATACAGGATTGCCTTCCAATGGCTCGGGGGTCGGATAACTCCATACCCTCCAACATTTCTCTAATGAAAATAGGGACGTCCTAAGGAAAAGCGGGGCATTCCAGGATCAAATAAAAAACTGGGGTGGGTTCTCTAAATCAAGGACATCCCTGTAAAACAGGAACACTTGGAGGGTCTCAGTAAACCTACATGTACTCTTGTTTTCTTTTTATTGTTAACATCATACCCCCCCCCACTAAAAAAATTGAAGCTGGGGAAGAGGGAATACCCAGTCAAACAAAGGATGTCGTGTGGATTCCAGCTGCCTGGTTTAAACTTGCATCTTGAATCAGAGGAGTGCTGTTGAATTGCCCACATTTAGAAGGACCAGTGAAAGTTCAAATGCTTTTTATCAAGCTTGCATTGAAAAGAGAAAATAAAAGCTGCATTCTGAGGAAATGAGAGATGTACATCCTGCTGTTGTTCTCAACAGTGGCTATTAAGGGGAATTGAGCCGGAAGTAGCTGGCTCATTCCCTTTGGGCATTCTCATGTGTGGATGAACAACACAGAAAAGCACATCAGATCTGTGTGACCCATGTGCACATTAACAGTGGTATAGACACACAGCCTGTGTCTCCCACTAGCTTGAGGGCATCAGCTTCCCTGGGCAGGCAAAACATTCCACGCCCGTGTTCTTCAACCTTGGATCCCCAGGTGTGGCTAGACTACAACACCCATCATCCACAGCCAGCATAGCCCAATGATCAAGGATGATGGGAGTGGTAGTCCACCCACATATGGGGACCCAATGTTGAAGAACACTGTCTAGGCCATCAAATAAGACACCCTTAACAAACTTTTAGGTCCTTTCGTTGAAAAATCCTGATCATTCATCAGTTACCCCTTCACAGTGATGTCAAAAGCCAGAAAATATTAATCAGATTCACACTCATTTTTTTAAGAAAACAAAGTCTGATTCCATTTTTTTATATAAATATGCAAACTTGCAAACATTTGAGCGCATTGTGTAAGTGGAATATTCCAATAAAAATGTATGTGTATGCATGCTCGTGGGAATAATTTGAAAAGTCCTGTTTTAAATGCAAAAAGCTTCATGGAAATCATCCCATCAAAAGATAATTTCACTAGTTTCATACATCTGAGGCAAAGAGGGAATGCTGCAAATAACATTCTAACGTTCATTATTTGACAATAACCCTTGGGTAAAGATTTTAACAGTGCTCTGCAGGTTAAAGTCTAAAAGAAGAATGGCAAAGCACAGTTTCCAGGAGACTGGATATAAGTTGTCATATCACAGCCCGCACCTTAGCTGGCCTGTCAGCACCTTTGAAATGCCATCCCTTAGTTGAAAGCTGAGTTTTTAAAATGTCTAAATGAATGTTCATAAGCTCCTGTTCAAAGTAGTGCTCTTAACTGCTTTAAGTCTACCTCCAACCTCCTCGACCTTCAGGAGAACCATAAAGGAATCTAATTTTAGCTCTCGTCTCTTTTTACAATGATTTTTAGGAAGAGCGAGCGAGCGAGTTTTGTGAAATGGAAGCCAAGCCAATACTTGCCACACTTCTGCTGTTGACAAATGCACTAAAACGATATATTTGTGACTTTTGCTTTTTGTCTATTACGTTGGGTGCACGTTTCCGCAAAAAGCAAAATGCGGGCGGTGGAAGGAGATGCTAGCATATATCGCTTTAATGGCGAATGTGGTTTTACACACAGAGGTCAGCTAACCGAGTTGAATTTCACGGTGTTCTTTGGTTTAAAAAAAGGCGGCGGAACTGTGGTGATAGCATTATGACAGGAGGAGCCACAGAAGAGTGCTCACAACAGCAGACAGCCATATATATATATATATATATATATATACACACACACACACACACACACACACAATTTTTATTGGTTTTACATAAAGGTTGTGCAAAAATTAAAAGGGGTTATTTTGAACCTTCATACCTCCTTCCTTCCCTCCATGTGTTCCATTTCTTAAAAAAATCCCTGCATCCTTTACTGTAATTTATCTATTATATAATCATAGTATCCAAAATCCATGTTACTTTACAAGTGTCATTGTATTCCTGCCAATGACTTCAACTGTTTACAGTGGTCTCTCAAATATGTTAAAAAGTTACTCCAGTCTTTTAAAAATACTTGGTCTTTCTGATTTCTGATCTTTCCCATCAGTCTTGCCATTTCTGCATATTCCATCAGCTTGGTCTGCCACTCTCCTCTGATCGGTACTTCTTCTTCTTTCCATCTCTGGGCTAGAAGCATCCTTGCTGCTGTTGTTGCATAGATAAACAGTCTTTTATTCACAATAGACAGCCTTAAAGTACACGGGTTTGGATTTCCTTATGCAATGCACAATGTTGAACACATCCAATGACAGGATTTTAAATGCAGATTCTCTGTTTAGATAGTCGCCTCTATGGTTTCTCAGAATGCCTAGAGCAGGGGTCAGCAAACTTTTTCAGCAGGGGGCCGGTCCACTGTCCTTCAGACCTTGTGGGGAGGGCCAGACTATATTTTGAAAAAAAATAATGAACGAATTCCTGTGCCCCACAAATAACCCAGAGATGCATTTTAAATAAAAGCACACATTCTGCTCGTGTAAAAACATCAGGCAGGCCCCACAAATAATCCAGAGATGCATTTCAAATAAAAGCACACATTCTACTCATGTAAAAACACACTGGCCATACGTGGGCCGGATCTGGCCCCCGGGCCTTAGTTTGCCTACCCATGGCCTAGAGGAGCAGGACTAAAAGAAAGGCTAGATCCATTCCACCTCCCAGCTTCTGCACTTTGAGCGGGACGGTCCGAGGGGGGAATCTTTGTGTATTTTCTACACCTTTGTCTGGCCCATATTTTGATTGTATTGTGTATTGTATTCATACCTCACCCCCGCCCCCGCCAGTCCAAAAGCTTTACTCGTTCTGCAACTACCTTGTGAGTAGAAACTGTCAGCTTGCATTTCTTAGTACAGAAAGTATCGATCTGATGTGTAGAGATCTTTCCTGTTCTGATTAATTCAAGAGGGTTCTGAAAAGTTTTCTTTCTATGTGAAAGAAGCAGGCAGAAGGTTCTTGTTTGCATTATTTTTTCTGGGAAGCTGAGTACAGTTGGCTTAAACTGGCTCTGCTATCTCTTTCTGTCAAGGTCATGCTGACTATAAAAGTAGGGCCAGAAGGAGCCTGGGTTTCACTTTCTCATTCTATCTCTTTTCCTTCTGGTGTGGGGTTCTGTACATAGTTTGCTTAGTGGAAAGGTTTAGACTTATTATAAGTATTGTAAGTTTTATTGTAACTGGATCTTTATGTGCCAATCCTGAATGCATTGGATTTGTGACCATTATGCTCATTTGCCTTCAGTAAAGCTCTGCCGGATGAAGTACAATTGCCTCTGGTCTATTTTTCGGAAAACTCTGCATCATGTTTAAGTTTCTTCCTGCTCCCCTTCATGGGCGTCAGAAACATGCATATTGTTCCCAGTTGCTAACATTCTTTACGATGAAGTTGATGTCTATTGTTACACACATGAGATGTCTTGATTGATTTGAGTTAAACTACTTTGATACCTAGGGACGCAGGTGGCGCTGTGGGTTAAAGCCTCAGCGCCTAGGACTTGCCGATCGAAAGGTCGGCGGTTCGAATCCCTGCGGCGGGGTGCGCTCCTGCTGCTCGGTCCCAGCGCCTGCCAACCTAGCAGTTCGAAAGCACCTCCGGGTGCAAGTAGATAAATAGGGACCGCTTACCAGCGGGAAGGTAAACGGCGTTTCCGTGTGCGGCTCTGGCTCGCCAGAGCAGCGATGTCACGCTGGCCATGTGACCCGGAAGTGTCTCCGGACAGCGCTGGCCCCTGGCCTCTTAAGTGAGATGGGCGCACAACCCCAGAGTCTGTCAAGACTGGCCCGTACGGGCAGGGGTACCTTTACCTTTACTTTGATACCTGCCAAATGACATGGAGCCCAGCCTTATGAAGGCGACACCCCTGAGAACCAAGGGGGAAGAGTAGGGAGAGAGTTTGCAGTTTGAGCCGGAAGAGGAAAGAACCGAGAGTTTAGCTGGAGTTAAGCAAGCAGCCTTGTTGTGGGACGGGGCAGCTGCAGCAGCTGCTCTCTGGGAATCTGATACAGGGTTAGCTATCGTGCTCCCTGCTGAAGATGTATATTTCCCCCCACTCTGCTTTGCTATGCCTGTTTATTTGCTCTGTATTGCGATCAAGACTCCATGTGTTTCTTGTCCTCTCTCACTGAAAGTAAACTTTTCCAATGACCGCTCCCCTTTGCGGGGACGCGCTTAGCCCCTAGATCTGGAGCGGCTCCAACAGCATAGGCTTGGCTTTGCCTTCCCTGAGGTGGGATACCTGGAGGTCTCCGCCTACCTCAGTCAGTTGTCCAATCCCACCTGGGGGAAGTGTTGCCAAGGAGACCAGGCCAGGTAGGGGAGGGTTTACCTGCCCACACAATAGAGGGAGGATCTTACCTGGGAATCCTCACTTCGCTCCAGAGCTAAATTTTTCCAAATAATTTTTATTAAATTTCCATTTACCAAACCAATCATATCATATTAATTATTCCAAATTATATCAATACATATCACAAAGTCCAAATATTAAACCAAATTTTAATTTGTTGTTCACTGAAAGTAAACTAAAGCATTCGACAATAAACCTGGAACTTTTTGCTGCTCTGGCAAGTAAGGGGAAGATATGTATTTCAATATACGGGAAGAAGAAAGTTGCTCCACCGTACAAAGAGCATTTGAGGACAGGAAGGCCTCTTGTAAGCGGAAAGAGGCCAACTCCTGCTTATCAAGATCCTTTCATTTTTTCCAAAGTCTGCAGAAGGAATTTCCTATGTTGTTGTTTTGGAATGCAACAGCAGAAGGATTTTTACTCTGAAGGGAGACTGAATTTCAGAGGCAGAAACCTGGACTTCCCAGACAGCTTTAGACACGGGAACTAATTCACCTTTAACACATCTGGAGCCGTATAGTGTATAATTTAGATAACCAATTTAGTGTTGTTTATTCCCTATTTTTACGCAGGTGGCGCTGTGGGTTAAAGCCTCAGCGCCTAGGACTTGCCGATTGAAAGGTCGGCGGTTCGAATCCCTGCGGCGGGGTGCGCTCCCGCTGCTCGGTCCCAGCGCCTGCCAACCTAGCAGTTCGAAAGCACCTCCGGGTACAAGTAGATAAATAGGGACCGCTTACCAGCGGGAAGGTAAACGGCATTTCCGTGTGCGGCTCTGGCTCGCCAGAGCAGCGATGTCACGCTGGCCACGTGACCCGGAAGTGTCTCCAGACAGCGCTGGCCCCTGGCCTCTTAAGTGAGATGGGCGCACAACCCCAGAGTCTGTCAAGACTGGCCCGTACGGGCAGGGGTACCTTTACCTTTACCTTTTATTCCCTATTTTTAGACATAACGCTGTTTAAACAAGACTGAAAGCAATGCTTCGAACAAAACTTCCCCCCTCCCTGCCTGATCTGCAGGATAAGTTTATTGTCTCCTTAGGTAAAGGGTAAAGGGACCCCTGACCATTAGATCCAGTCATGGCCGACTCTGGGGTTACGGCGCTCATCTCGCTTTATTGGCCGAGGGAGCCGGCGTACAGCTTCCAGGTCATGTGGCCAGCATGACTAAGCCGCTTCTGGCAAAGCAGAGCAGCACACGGAAACGCTGTTTACCTTCCCGCCGGAGCTGTACCTATTTATCTACTTGCACTTTGACGTGCTTTCAAACTGCTAGGTTGGCAGGAGCAGGGACTGAGCAACGGGAGCTCACCCCGTCGCGGGGATTCGAACCGCCAACCTTAGCATTACATTATCAGAATTTGTTTATTTTGAGCTACAGACTAGAATCAACCATCTCCCCTACTGAAATGCATTCAGGGAGTCAGACGTGGTGTATTTGAGGTAGGTCCCACTGAATCAAGAGGGCAAGGTAAGTTAGCTGCAGCAGGTCCCATTGATTTCAACTGGAACTTCAAGAGGAAGAGCGTAGGAAATCTGATGTAAGAACTGCCCAATCCAGAGTCCTGCTGGTGTCAGACATGACAAGGGAAAGGGTGGGGTGGGGTTTCAGGAGGAAACAAGTATGCCATCTCTAGGGTTGGCATATTCCACTCCCGATGCCCATTCTGTGTGTATGAAAAGAGAGCTTGAGATCTGCCATCTGCAACAGAAAAGTTTGTTTACTGAGCAGGTTGAGTCACCGAGTGGTTTTTCCCCCTGCCAGCAAACGGTTAATCTAGCAACGGCTCCTGACTGGCCAGAGTTCCAAGGGAGGCAGCTGGGGTGGAGTCAGGGGTGGAGCAAGGTGGGTGCAGTGAGTGTGGTCCGCCCCAGGTGTCATCTCCGAAGGGGGTGACATTCAGCGCACTGCCCACCCGCAACTCCCGCCTGCCCCAAGCCATATTTTGCTGCCATTAGATCTCAACTTTTAACACCTGTATGGTGTTCTTCCAAAGCAACTACTCTCTTCCGAACTTAAAAATGGAAAGCGTAATGCTGGTGGTCAACAGTTTAAAGACTCTCTCAAGGCAGATCTTTAAAAAGTAGTATAAATACTGACAACTGGGAAACACCGGCCTGCAAGCGCTCCAATTGGATAACAGCCTTTACCAAAGGTGTCATGGACTTTGAAGATGCTCGAACTCCGGACGAAAAGGAGAAATGTGCTAAGAGTAAGGCACGCTTTGTAAACCCTCACTGTGATCAACTCCCACCCTTTGTCCCCACTGTGGAAGGGTGTGTGGATCCAGAGTTGGCCTCCACCGTTACTTACGGATTCACTGTTTAAACCGTATTTATAGAAGACAATCTTAATCGGCTATGAGTGATCGCCAAAGCAGGAAGCTGGTGTTCTTATGTACGTTGTTCTTTCATTTTATTGTAAGCCGCCTTACAGAGTCTATGAATGGAAGAGGCCCAGGCGGAAATCGTCTAAAACAAATAAAATAAAAGGCTCCTGGCCTCACACTACCAACTGCTATGTTTTATGATGAGGTTGCTAAGAACTCTGTCAGCACAATTCCCAGGGTTTCTAAGGAAAAGGAAACTTATCTTCTCATGTTGATATACCCTCTCTGATAAGACAAGTTCCTGGAAGAAGTTGAAGTCACAGTGACCGTATTGGTTTCATAAGCTCTTCTCAACACAAATAGTTCCAATCTTAGATGTTATGACAGGGCAAGTTTCCCCCACTTGCGTCTTCCAAAATAAGTATATCACTTTTGGTTTGGTTGTTCATTCTCTTTTATGACTTTGGCTGAACGGTTATTGTCAGCTACTTGTGATCCTTTACTTGTCTGTGAATAAGAAGGCTGGGAAAGGATGTTTTAGTTATTGACACCCGGTAGCCTTGGAAACCAGCCAGCACATAAGGCAGGTTTTGCATAAAAGCTGGCCAGCCTGGTGTGTAAAGCTATTGTATGTTTTCCCCTCCTCCAAAATATTTGCATTTGTACCTTAGTGCTTAGCACAGTTGAACAATGAAGCACCTTCCTCTTCTGTCCCGAGAGAGAGCTCTGTTTCCACACCAGGGTTCCTCCGAACAGCTGCCCTGTATTCATGTTCTACAGCACTCCATCCCCGGCTCTTCTTCTTAAGCATATCCGGCGCTGTGGTGCAAAGATCCCTCCGACGCCCTCCCCTTTCCCAGAGTTGTCAACCTTTTTTAGGGCTGGAGGAGGCGGGCAGCAGCTGGAGGGTGGCTCCTCCGGCGGGGAAGAGGCAGAGACTGGACGCGGCACCTCCCGGCTCAGCTGGCTGCTTTGTGCCATGGTGGCCACAGCAGACAGCACACCAAGTGTTATGTAGTGAAGTTTCACCCTGGGCCAGCAGGGGGATACTGTATATAGTTTTCACTCAGGTCTGTAGATAGTTTTCACTCAGGTCCACGTCAGTTATTTTAGGCGGGAAACGCTGGGCTGTTGTTGCTACAATGTTGACAGCCGGCTGCCTATAAAAGCAGGCCAGCTGAGCTGTTTGCAGTCAGTTCTATTCCAGCTTACAAAATAAAGAGCTACTTGGAGAAATCGCTGTGTCGTCTGCTATGTCAACCCACAACTTAACACCAAGTGAGCGGGCCTGCACCAAGCGAGGGTGCGTGCGCCACTCCTGCCGAGCGTTGGTTTGTTTTTTCCCCTTTTAGCCTTCTGGCGCCCTGCAGAACTTGGCACCCTGGCGCCCCGTGCCTCTAGCCTCTATGGGTAAGACGGGCCTGCTCTTTGTAGCTTCGGGGTACTCCTGGATCCTTTGCTGTCTCTTGAGACTCAGGTGGCCTCAGTGGCCCGGAGAGCCTTCCATCAGCTTCGCCCCTATCTGGACAGGGATAGCCTAACTACTGTTGTCTATGCTCTGGTAACTTCAAGGTTAGATTACTGCAATGCGTTATACATAGGGCTGCCTCTGTTAAGTTGTGGGTTGACATAGCAGACGACACAGCGATTTCTCCAAAGCAGCTCTTTATTTTGTAAGCTGGAATAGAACTGACTGCAAACAACTCAGCCGGCCTGCTTTTATAGGCAGCCGGCTGTCAACATTGTAGCAACAACAACCCAGAGTTTCCCGCCTAAAATAACTGACGTGGACCTGAGTGAAAACTATCTACAGACCTGAGTGAAAACTATATACAGTATCCCCCTGCTGGCCCAGGGTGAAACTTCACTACATAACAGCCTCTGAAGATGGTTCAGAAACTTTAGCAGGTGCAGAATTCAGAGGCTAGGTTGCTCACTGGAACAAGATGGTTTGAACATATTACACCGGTCCTGGTCCGACTGCACTGGCTACCAATTAGTTTCCGGACCCAATTCAAAGTGCTGGTTTTGACCTATAAAGCCTTAAACAGCTCAGGACCGCAATACCTCAAGGACCATCTCTTTCCATATGAACCTACCCGGACCCTGAGATCATCTTCTGAGGCCCTTTTTCGTGTGCCTCCTCCTCAAGAGGTCCAGAGGGTGGCAACACGAGAACGGACCTTCTCTGCAGTGGCTCCCTGTCTGTGGAATGCTCTCCCCAGGGAAGTTTGCCTGGTGCCTTCATTATACACTTTTAGGTGCCAGGCAAAAACATTCCTTTTTAACCAGGCCTTTGGTTGATCTGTTTGACATCCTATGCCCTTTTAAAATGTGGCTCTTTTCGGGGTGCTTTTATTGGGTTGTTGTTTTTATTCTAATTATATATGTTGTGATCTTTTCTGTGAACTGCCCTGAGACCTCCAGGTGTAGGGCGGTATATAAACTCAACAGATGATGATGATGATGATACCATGCCATGGGGGTGTTATACACACATGCATATGTTGTTGATATCCTTCTTCCTCAAGAGACAATAGACTGTGCCTCTGGGTGTGAAGTCAAACCACTGTGTTAGCAGCACTGAAGTGACCTTCCAAGATGTGCAAGCCTGGGCAGCATGGATGGAGGACCCTGGCTGCCCAGATGTCAAGACTCCCATCTTGGCCTCGCTGATGTGGTTCAAAGGAAAGCAGAGCAATACATTTGCAGATCCTCCAAGTACCTCTATTTTCCAGGGACAGTCCCAGATTTAGAGAAGCCATTGTTGTCGTTTAGTCGTGTCTGATTCTTCGTGACCCCATGGACCAGAGCACGCCAGGCACTCCTGTCTTCCACTGCCTCCCGCAGTTTGGTCAAACTCATGCTGGTAGCTTCGAGAACACTGTCCAACCATCTTGTCCTCTGCCATCCCCTTCTCCTTGTGCCCTCCATCTCTCCCAACATCAGGGTCTTTTCCAGGGAGTCTTCTCTTCTCATGAGGTGGCCAAAGTATTGGAGCCTCAGCTTCACGATCTTTCCTTCCAGTGAGCACTCAGGGCTGATTTCCTTAAGAATGGAGAGGTTTGATCTTCTTGCAGTCCATGGGACTCTTAAGAGTCCCATGGATTTTCAACCCGTTTGTGAAGATTATCAGAGATCACAAAGAAAGGAACATATGATAACAGCAAGAAGATGAGGAAAATAACAAAGAGACTATCTGGACAGCACTGGACAGAACTGTGTAATTAAAGCAGCAACAAGACTGATGTTTGGATCCCTTTCGGAGCTCGAAGTATGGGTACCCCCCAAAAAAAAAAAATTAAAAATCTGGCTGTATAATTTGGAACTAATGTGATTTGGAATTAATGTGATTTGATTGGCCTGTTAATAAAAAATATTTGGAAAAAAAATAAGAGTCCCATGAATTACAGCCATTACAGTTTCTTAATTCATCCCGGAATGTCCCACTTTTCCTTCAGACATCCCTATTTTCATCAGAGAAATGATGGGTATGGAGTTATCTGACCCCCCAAGCCATCTCTATAGGGAAGTTTTGTTAATGTTTAACACTTATCATGTTTTTATATATGATGAAAGCTACCCAGAGTGGCTGGCGAAATCCAACCAGATGGATGGGGAATGAATAATAAAATGATTTGTATTAGTACAGTATTATGCTATAGGACGTCCCTGTTTTCAACAGAGAAATGTTGCAGGGTTTGCAGCTGGGCTGCAGGACATTAAAAACAACACAAAAAATAGAAACAACACCCAAACTCACCTGGATAGGTTAAAAAAATTATACAAAATGAACACCTACAGCAAAGACCTTTTCAACCAGCTGGAAAAACTTGCTGAAACACATCTGTCGTTTCCAGATAGCAGGTGTGTATTATAGCTCAGCAGGAATCCTGCTCCACATAACAGAACATAGGCAGCTTCTTGGAAAGCCCAGCTCTGAGAAGGACTGTTTTGCGCTTTTGCAAACCTCAAGGTTCCCCCAGAGGATGCTGATAACCTTCCTTTTCTGCACGAATGATGCTGTTTTGGGCACACTCCTGTTTACTCTGCAGTCAGTGCACTGCCGCTGCTGGTTTGGGAATCAGTGACAATCTGACCTTCGCCACAATCCTTATGTATTCTGTCGTTCCTTATGGAATATTGCATTTTGATGCATTTCCTTCACCCAAACAGCTTTGGTCCAAATCGAGAAAGCGAAGAACCCAGCTGCCTAACAAGCCATCTAGCCTGCCTAACAAGCCATCTAGCGCCTACTGAGACCAAGATGGCCCGGCGGATGGAGTTTCATAAGAGGCAGCAGCGTGCTGGGGAGTCTGTATCTGCATTTCTAGCTGAACTGCGGAAGCTCGCTCAGCACTGCAACTTCCAAGATCTGGAAGAGACTCTCCTGGATCGGTTTGTCGGTGGTCTGAGCAGCAAGAAAGCCAGAAGACGCATCGTGGCTAAAGAAGAGGTTACCCTTGCTTCAGCCTTGAAGGAGGCCACCGCCACGGAGAATTATGAAAGAGAGGAGCTTGATGCCAGTCGCAGGATCCCTAAGCCACAGATAGAAGTTGCGCATGCCATGGACGAGCTAGAGGCTACTCCGAGCCAGAGCCCAGTCCGTGGGGTCGAGTCAGTGCGTCAGGCCTGCACAGTGCACAAAGATCACCGAGGCAGGTGCCCTGGTTGTGGCGGAAACCATGAGCGGAAGAGTTGTCGTTTCCGGGATGCTATGTGCCGGACGTGCGGAAAGACAGGTCACATCGCCAGGGTCTGTAGATCGGCGGCGTTGGGAGCGACAGGAGCACCTAGACTGGAGCATCGCAGATCGGCCACAGCGAACCATGTTCTAAAGGACTGCCACTACGTAACGGAGATCAACGGGAGGGTCGTGCAGTTTCCAGCGCAAGGAAAGGCACACGTCAAGGTGAAGATTGAGGGTCAGCTGTGCGACATGGAGGTGGACTCCGGATCTGGATTCACTATCGTGTCGGACCAGATCGCGAGGACATTCTTCCCCAGGGGTAAGTTGCCCCCTCTGGAGCCCTTCCCGGCAACTTTGCAGTCATACTCAGCGGGCCGCATCCATGTCATGGGAATGTGTGCCGTGAGAGTACAGTTCCGGGACAAACAGGCGGTACTCAAACTGGTGATTGCGAAGGGCAGTCGCCCCAGTCTCCTGGGCACTGACTGGTTTCCCGCCCTGGGACTGAGTATATCAGGGCTTAATTCAATCCAAACCTGCCCTGAGATGAGCGAGGCATTATGCAAAGAATTTGCTGGTCTCTTTAATGGAAAACTGGGTTGTTATAAAGGGCCCCCAGTTGACTTTGAATTGGACCCTGGGGTGGCCCCAATCCGACTCAAACCAAGGCAAGTGCCATTTGCACTGCAACCCAAGATCGAAGCAGAGCTGGATAAATTGGTCAAGCAGGGAGTTCTCTCACCCGTGGACTCCGCTAAGTGGGAGACTCCAATCGTCACGCCCCTTAAAGCAAATGGGGAAGTCAGGATCTGTGCTGATTACAAATGTACTATCAATAAGGCACTCAGGGGAAACTCATGCCCCATTCCAGTCGTATCACATCTGTTGGCTAAACTGGCTGGGGGCAAGGTGTTCGCCAAACTTGACCTGGCACAAGCTTACCAACAGCTGCCAGTAACCCCACAATCAGCGGAAGCACAGACTATTGTCACACATAAAGGGGCATTCAGAGTTAACAGATTACAATTTGGAGTTTGTGTGGCCCCAGGGATTTTTCAAGGGCTCATGGAACGCCTGTTAAGAAGTCTGCCGGGGGTCTTGCCATTTTTTGATGACGTTTTGATTTCTGGAAAAGACCCACAGGAACTGGTTGCGCGTGTCTGTGCCGTTTTGCTCAAGTTCAAGGAGGTGGGGTTGCAACTAAAAAAGGAAAAATGCAGTTTTGGGGTGCCAACTGTGGAATTCTTGGGGTTTAAAATTGATGCATCAGGCATCCACCCCACAGATGCTAAGGTTAAGGCCATCATCGAGGCACCACGACCACAGAACAAGAGGGAGTAGCAGTCATTCCTGGGACTTATTAACTTTTATCATTCGTTCTTACCCCAGAAAGCTTTGGTAGCTGAACCATTACATAGACTGTTGCAGAAAAAGAATGTGTGGTGATGGGGGCAGGAGCAGCAGAAGGCTTTTGACTCCTTGCGAGGAATGCTGAGTAGCAAGAGCGTCCTTGCTCATTATGATGAATCGAAGCCGCTGGTCCTGGCATGTGATGCCTCTCAATACGGCCTGGGGGCGATGCTGAGTCATAGGGAACCTGATGGGTTGGAAAAGCCCATCTCTTTCTATTCCTGTACGTTGTCGCCCACGGAGCGCAACTATGCTCAAATTGACAAAGAGGCGCTTGCAATTGTGGAAGGAATCAAAAAGTTCCATGATTATGTGTACGGTCGTCATTTCTCCATTGAAACGGACCACAAACCACTGTTGGGGTTGTTCAACCAGAACAAACAAACGCCACAAATTCTCTCCCCCAGAATGTTGCGTTGGTCTATATTCCCCCAGAATGTTGCGTTGGTCTATATTCCAGTACACCTTGACCCATGTGCCGGGGAAACGGTTGTGCCACGCTGATGCGCTGAGTCGATTGCCCCTTCCTGGCAGGAGCAATGAGGATCCTGCTCCAGCGGAGCACATAATGATGCTGGAAACACTTCCGGGGGCTCCTGTAACGGCTACTGATATTGCTGAGAAAACGAGGAAAGATGCTGTTCTCTCCCGTGTGCTCACTTGGGTGGGGAGGGGGTGGCCAGGTGGTCCGCATGAAGACAAATTCAGGCCTTATGCGACAAGGCAGCACGAGTTATCCATGCATAAGGGTTGTCTCCTGTGGGGAGATAGGGTGATCATCCCAGCACCACTGAGAAACAGGGTTCTTGAGACGCTTCACATGGGACACCCGGGAATGGTCAGGATGAAGTCGCTAGCCCGATGTTATGTGTGGTGGCCTGGAATGGACCAGAACATAGAACAATGGGTACAAACATGCAAGGCATGCCAAGAGGTGCGGCCAGAAGTGGCCAGAGCACCAGTTCACTGGTGGGAGCAGTCCAGATCTCCCTGGAGCCGGCTGCACTTAGATTTTGCTGGGCCATTCCAGGGGAAGGTCTTTTTGGTTATCGTTGATGCATATTCCAAATGGTTAGAAGTGGCGATGGTCCCTAGCATGGCATCAGCTGCCGTAATCAAGGTGTTGAGGCAGCTGTTTGCAACCCACGGGTTACCTGAGACCATTGTATCAGATAATGGGGCAGCTTTTGTATCCCAAGAATTCAGGGCATTCTTGGCTGATAACTTCATAAGAGGGGTCACATCCGCGCCCTTTCACCCATCCTCCAATAGGCAGGCGGAGCGCATGGTAAGAACAGCCAAAGAATCCATTGCGCGCTTAATGGAGGGTAACTGGTCAGCTCGCATCGCGCGAATGTTATTTTTGCAGCATGCGACGCCGTGTACTGGAATGGGCAAGTCGCCAGCTGAGCTGCTCTTGGGTAGAAGATTGGTAACGGTGTTGGATTATGTCCACCCAGATAAAATGCCAAACCGTAATTCAAGAGCAAACCCCCAGGCTGAGACTGACACAACAAGGTATTTCGCCCCTGAAGATCTGGTCTGGGTGAGGAACTATTCACGAGGTTCGCGGTGGGTGGCTGGTGTGGTCACCCGGACTAGTGGACCTGTGTCCTATTATGTGACCTTGGAAAATGGGCAAGTTTGGAAGAGACATATAGATCAGCTGAGGCGCCAGGCGCTCAGCAGGGAGGAGTCTGATAATTCATCCCTGGCTAACGACGCAGAGCTGCAAGACCAGTGTGAAAATGGCCCAGAGGTGCAATCACCAGGGGCTTCAGCAAATGAACCAGGGTCTGCTAGTCCTCAGGAGGACGAGGTACAGGTAGGGGACCCTGAGATGTCTGGGACTCCATCTGTTCCTGACGAAACCCCTATAGCAGCCCCCCTACCACAGGTGACACCCAATCCAGAACCGGCAACACCTGTTGTCGGGAGATCAAGTAGAAGTTGTAGGACCCCACAGTACCTGAGAGATTACGTCTGCTGTGCTCACTAGGGGGGGAGGGGTGTTGTGTATCGAGTCAAAGGATTTGATATCTGTATTATTATTGTCTGTAATTGCATTAGGGTAAAGTAACTGCCTTTTGGTTCCAGAGGGTACAGCTACTATTGGTTCATTTAAGCTGCTGTATTTGGATCCTCTGTCTTATTGGTTGCCTCCAAAAGGCAGGACTGTGATTGCCTGATATTGTTCCCTCCAAAATGTATCCTTTCTAGCTAGTTCCCTGTCCCTATAAATGTAGCTCTCCCCTCCTCAGGTCTCAGTCTTGTTGCTTTAATAAAGAAGTGTTACTAGAGAACTGTCTCCAGCATATTATGTCAAGAGAGCTGAAATCACAAACCCCACGTCACAACAGTAATGCAAAGGAATAAAAAGCCGCCTCCTCTGGAGTTGCTTCCAGCAGTCAGTAGGGAGCTGTCATGTCCACCTGATGTGACAGTCGTTCTTCACACACTTTCACTGAAAATGGGGGTGGCGGTGGGGGGAGCTTCAAGCCCAATGAGTGCACTAGGGACCCGAAGAAGCTGGGCTGGAATAGAGAAGCGTCGGCTAATTAAGTTCTACCTTTAAAACAATTTGTTTCTTACTGAGTCTGTTTCAGCTGGGAGGACTTGCAGAAGGCGTTTTGCATCCAGCAGTGCACACTGCCACCTTCATCTTGAAAGTATGTTTGCTTCCTTCCATTTCACACTATAAACAGAAGACTTTTCAAAACGGGACCAAAAAAACCACACATATTCTAAACTGTTACTCAAAACCATCTCAAAAAGGGAAATTTCTCAACTGGTCGAAACAACATTTTGTGTAAAAGGGTGGCAGCAGATGTTGGTAGGTTTCATGCTCCTCAAAGGCAACAGTGTTGATGGTGTAATATGCACCATATCTGTGGTTAGCCAACCTGGTGCCCTCGGGATGTTGCTGGGACTACGACTCCCACCAGTCATGACCATGGGCTATGCTGACTGGGGCAGATGGGAGTTGGAGTCCAAGAATATCTGAAGGTCAGCATATTGATTATATCAACATTATAAGGTGTCAATAAGGTGAACACCTTAGGCTTAGATCTGCTCATTGTGATTTTGGATTTCCCCACCACCTTTCAAATCCAGACTGGTCTGCCATATAATACAATGGTCTTCTGCAAGTAGGCAATTGACTATAAAAATTATGGGGTTAATAATAATAATAATAATAATAATAATAATAATAATAATAATACTTTGGTACCTCTGGTTACGAACTTAATACGTTCCGGAGGTCCATTCTTAACCTAAAACCATTCTTAACCTGAGGTACCACTTTAGCTAATGGGGCCTCCCACTGCCACCGCAGCGCTGGCACACGATTTGTGTTCTCATCCTGAGGTAAAGTTCTTAACCCAAGGTACTACTTCCGGGTTAGCGGAGTCTGTAACCCAAAGTGTTTGTAACCCGAGGTGTTTGTAACCCGAAGTACCACTGTAATAATTATAATGAAGGTAAAAAGGGTAAAGGACCCCTGGATGGTTAAGTCCAGTCAAAGGCAACTAGGAGGTTGCAACACTCATCTCGCTTTCAGGCCAAGGGAGCCAGCATTTGTCCACAGACAGCTTTCCGGGTCATGTGGCCAGCATGACTAAACCGCTTCTAGCGCAAGAGAACACCATGACGAAACCAGAGCACATGGAAACACTGTTTACCTTCCCGCCACAGCAGTACCTATTTATCTACTTGCACTGGTGTGCTTTTGAACTGCTAGGTTGGCAGGAGCTGGGACCGAGCAACGGAGGTCACCCTGCCGTGGAATTTGAACTGCCGACCTTCCGATGGGCAAGCCCAAGAGGCTCAGTGGGTTAGACCACAGTGCCACCCATGTCCTAATAATAATAATAATAATAATAATAATAATAGAATAGGATGTCCTTATTTTCATCAGATAAATGTTGAAGGATATGATGTGCACAGAGACATAATCATATGCACACCATTTGCTGAATGTGCACTGATCTTGTAAGGCTCTCATGATTTTTTTGGGTACGATGGCCAGTGGATAAAACCTACAGATTCCACAGATCTATGGGCAGGGGCATTTCATTTTGGGTAGCTTACAGTGGCTGGCAGCCACTATGGATGGAAGCTGAGCTCAGCTCCCTTTCAAAAGTGCCTCCATGTGAAGGTGATTGATATGTTCAAGTTAGCCTGCTACAACCTCAGGGAAAACACTATGAAGAGGCTATACAGATGGCACCATACCCCTTTAAAACTCGCTAAAATGTATAAAGGCAGGTCACCAACATGCAGGAGATGCAAAAAGGGCATCGGGTCATATTTTCACACGTGGTGGAACTGTGTAGTTATCCGTGAATTTTGGAACAACATTTACAGTGAACTCAGAAAACTATTTAAATTTTTAAAAAGACCAGAGATCTTCTTATTAGGTATACTAAGGACAGGTCCTGAAGCTGAGGCTCCAATACTTTGCCCACCTCATGAGAAGAGAAGACTCCCTGGAAAAGACCCTGATGTTGGGAAAGATGGAGGTCACAAGGAGAAGGGGACGATAGAGGACAGTGGACAGTGTTCTCGAAGCTACTAACTTGAGTTTGACCAAACTGCGGGAGGCAGTGGAAGACAGGAGTGTCTGGCGTGCTCTGGTCCGTGGGGTCATGAAGAGTCGGACACAACTAAACAACTAAACAACCACAACAACCAATAGAATTTTTAAAAAGTATAAGACCATTGTTCATGTATGCAATCATGGCAGCTAGAATAATAGTGGCAAGAAACTGGAAAAATGAAAGACTACAAACGATAACAGAGTGGTAGACTCTTATGATAGAGTACCTGCAACTAGCAAAACTGACGGGAAGAGTCAGAGGAGTGTCAAACCATAAAGTATACGGAGAATGGAAAATATTTAAGGAATATCTAAAGTTGCATTGTACAAACAACAATATCATATGCTTCATGTGGCAACGAAAGATATAGCAAATAGAATAAACACTCGGGCGTGGGGGGGGGGGGTCCTGGCCTAGGAGCCGAGACAGGAATAGAACAGGAGCAATCTATTTGAAGAACTTCCTAACTGATAATTTGTTATGTTGAAATTGTTCAATAAAAGTATTTTTTTTAAAAGAAGAAGAACTTCCTAAAAAAAAAAATCTCTACATTTGCCTTTGGCCACTTAACTATTCCAATTTGCTAAGAAAATAAAAATAAATTCCTTCCAGTAGCACCTTAAAGGTAAAGGTAAAGGGACCCCTGACCATTAGGTCCAGTCGTGACCAACTCTGGGGTTGCGGCACTCATCTCGCTTTATTAGCCAAGGGAGCCGGCTTACAGCTTCCGGGTCATGTGGCCAGCATGCCAAAGCCACTTCTGGTGAACCAGAGCAGCACACAGAAACGCCATTTACCTTCCCACCGGAGCGGTACCTATTTATCTAATTGCACTTGATGTGCTTTCGAACTGCTAGGTGGGCAGGAGCTGGGACCAAACAATGGGAGCTCACCCCGTTGCGGGGATTCGAACCACCAACCTTCTGATCAGCAAGTCCTAGGCTCTGTGGTTTAACCCACAGCGCCACCCGCGTCCCTAGTAGCCCCTTAGAGACCAACTAAGTTTGTTATTGGTATGAGCTTTTGTGTGAATGCACACTGCTTCAGATACACGAAAGCTCACACCAATAACAAACTTAGCTGGTCTCTAAGGTGCTACTGGAAGGAATTTTTTTATTTTGTTTCAACTACGGCAGACCAACGCGGCTACCTACCTGTAACTAGAATTTGCTAAGAAGTCATACATTGTGGTCATATTTGTCCTTTTTGTATTATTATCCACAGTTACATGAATGGGGGGGTGGGGTAACTGTGGCCCTCCAAATGCCGTCAAGACTTCTGCACCCTTCAGCCCCAGGCAGCACAGCCAAAATTCAGGAATGGGAGGAGCTGGAATTCAGCAAGACCTGCAGGATCCTCATCCTGGAAGGTTGTTATAGAGCAATACGTACATTTCAACACCAGAGGGAAGCAAACGAATGGCTAAAGGGAAGGCACACCTTTAATAAGCATTTCTCAAACATAGCTCAATAAAATCCCAGAGACAATTTCTTTTCAGAACCACAGGACAACCTAACGCTCCTGAATCTTCGTAATGAGAACAATATATGTTGGAACTTGATCAGGAATCGTAGAATTGTGGAGTTGGAAGGGACCACAAAGGTCATCTAGCTCAACCCCCTGCAACAAAGAAAAATTTTGCCCAACGTGGGGCTCAAACCGACAACCCTGAGATTAAGAGCCTCATTCTCTACCAGCTGAGCTAGATAGAAGATTGTGTGAGTAACAAAAATTAGGAGACAAGATCCTACTATCATCACCTTTGCTACCCCCTATCCCAATGCACTCATGTTTATCTTTATTTTATTTTATTTTATTGAATTCATATACTGCCCTATACCTGGGAGTCTCAGGGCGGTTCACAGAATAGAATCATAGCTATATGGTTTTAAATATAAGTCATGTCAGGGAAAGGTTGCTAAGAAGTCACAGAATTGGATTCTTAAATGGAGACTTCCCTGGGCAAGAGCAACTCAAACTCCAAGTGCCTGTTTGGACGGCTCCTGACAGAATATTAAAAACACGATAAAACATCGAACATTAAAAACTTCCCTAAACGGGGCTGCCTTCAATGGTTGGCCTAATCAGCCAAAGAAAGAACAGTTGTAGTGAGCTGGCTTTCCTTCTTCGTACCAGAAAGAAAACTTACAGAAACCTTGTAACTGAAAACTAGTGCCTGAGGGTGTGTTTTTTTCCTTCTCCCAGCAAGCCATTTTTCCTTTTGTGTTGTGTGTGTGTGTGTGTGTGTGTGTGTGTGTGTGTGTGTGTGTGTTATTGTAAGCATAAGCTTATTATTGATCATGCTAAGTCACTCTAGGAGCCTTTTCTTTTGGCTGAAAAGCAGAGTAAAAATATTTTTAATAAAGTATTTGAACAGAACAAACCAAACAGGGCTTGGCTGCTGGGCTATCTCTTTTAATTTTTCCTTTTTTGACAACTGCAGATTGCTTTGGGTGGGGTTCCCCCTCGCTCATTTACATTGATGTTCACAGGGGAGACCAATCAAGTCAGCTTATTGCAGTGCCTTATATATAAAGAGGTAAGTCGTGACAGGGGAACGCTGTTAAGGAGTCACAGAAATGGAGACTGTGCTGAACAAAGTCAACTCAAACTCCAAGTGCCTGCTTGAATATAGAAGCATGCATTATTATGAGAATCGCTTGAGAAGCTTTGCATGTTGGCCTTTTAAAGAGAACTGCAAGTGTACTCCTGAAAGTGTAGGTCTACTTAATCAAACAAATAAGAAAACCAGCTTTTGTAGGTCACGTATGCATAAGTGCTATTGAGCTGGGGAGGGGAGTTGCGGGTATTTGGGGCTTATTCTTTTTTTGTGTGAGAAGATAAATGAGTGTAATTTTTTCTGCCATTTGCGAAGTTGGGCTGGGGGAATCCTGATTGGGAGGGTTTGGAAAAGGTAGGTTAATTTTGGGAGGGTGATCATCTTGATCATGGCTATTTTGCCTGAGAGAGTGAAGTTGGTGTTGTTCCATCTCTTCAGGTCTTTGTCGATCTGTCATCACAAGGGGTTGTAGTTGTGAAGGTATAATTTGCTGAGGTTTCTGGTTATTTGTACCCCTTGGTATCTGAACTTGGTGCAACAATGTTTTATCTGGGCAAATTATTTTTGGGTAGGGGAGCAGGGTGTTGAAACACATAGCCCTGGACTTTGCAAAATCTACCTGTAGGCCCGACACCATTGCAAATGTGTTGAGTTCTCTGATTAGGGAAGTTGCTGTGTTTATGGGGTCTGGTGTTATGACCATTAAGTCATCTGCCAAGAGCCCTAATTTGTAGGTTCTGCCTTTTATTTCCACTCCCTTGATGTCTGTGGCTGCTCGGATTTGGATTGCTAAGGGTTCCAGAGCCAGGATGAATAGGGAGAGGGATAGCAGGCATTCTTGTTTTGTGCCTCTTGGGATTGCTATGGTATTGGCGTCCATACTGTTAGTCCTGCATTTTGCTGAGGCTCAGGAGTATATTTGCTTGAGGGTTTATAAGAAGTTAGAACCAAATTTCATGTCAGTTAGCACTGCTAATAGGTATTACCACTCTAAGCAATCAAAAGCTTTGAGGATGTCTAGGGACTTGATTGTCAGTGGGAGTTTAGTTGCCTTGCTGTGTTTAATCAGATTCAGTAATGGAGTCTGTTATATTGCGACCTGGGATGAAGCCAGTCTGGTCTGAGGCTTTTAACTTGTGTAGGAAATTTTTAGGTGGTTGGCCAAGATTGATGTGAGTATCTTGTAAAGGTAAAGGTAAAGGTACCCCTGCCCGTACGGGCCAGTCTTGACAGACTCTGGGGTTGTGCGCCCATCTCACTTAAGAGGCCAGGGGCCAGCGCTGTCCAGAGACACTTCCGGGTCACGTGGCCAGCGTGACATCGCTGCTCTGGCCAGAGCCAGAGCCAGAGCCGCACACGGAAACGCCGTTTACCTTCCCGCTGGTAAGCGGTCCCTATTTATCTACTTGCACCCGGAGGTGCTTTCGAACTGCTAGGTTGGCAGGCGCTGGGACCGAGCAGCGGGAGCGCACCCCGCCGCGGGGATTCGAACCGCTGACCTTTCGATCGGCAAGTCCTAGGCGCTGAGGCTTTAACAGCGCCACCTGTGTCCCTCGAGTATCTTGTAGTCTTGGTTTATTCATGAGATTGGGTGGTGTGGTCTTTCAGTGGTTTTGGGAACGGAGACTATCTTGAAGAAGGTCCAGGGTTTTTTTTTAAGTGAGCAAAACTCCTTAAATTCCCAAAGAGAATTTATCTCATCTCAATAGCATTTTTGCTTGTATCTTTTGACAGTATCCTTGCAGGTTAAGGATGAAAAGGGTTTGAGCTACGCTCTGTTGCTCACCTGCCTATGCCAAAATCCTGCATCATACTATGGTTTTACCTTGTAGCTACAGTGGTGCCTCGCAAGACGAAAAGAATCCGTTCCGCGAGTCTCTTCGTCTAGCGGTTTTTTCGTCTTGCGAAGCAAGCCCATTAGCGGATTAGTGCTATTAGTGGCTTAGCGGTTTAGCGGCTTAGAAAAAGGGGGGGAGGGGAAAAAAGTCGGAAAAGCTCGCAAGACATTTTCGTCTTGCGAAGCAAGCCCATAGGGAAATTCGTCTTACGAAGCACCTCCAAAACGGAAAACCCTTTCGTCTAGCGGGTTCATCGTCTTGCGGGGCACCACTGTATTACAAATCCTAGAGGTCTTATTTTCTAGCTATTACAAACCCTATAGGTCAGGAGTGGGCAGAAGATAAATGGGGATCTGCCGCTGGATCTGAGTGACTTGAAGTAGATTAGCAAGGGCTTCGGCCTCCTGGATGTCTAACCATAAAGACTAAAAAAGCTTCCCTCTTTCCCTAAAAGGATCCCGGGGGGGGCGGGTGGAGGGGTGGAGAGGAGACCAAGAGAGCTGTTCGACAGTGGAATTTGCTGCCAAGGAGTGTGGTGGAGTCTCCTTCTTTGGAGGTCTTTAAGCAGAGGTTTGACAACCATATGTCAGGAGTGCTCTGATGGTGTTTTCTGCTTGGCAGGGGGTTGGACTCGATGGCCCTTGTGGTCTCTTCCAACTCTATGATTCTAGGAGATTTTTATGTGAAAGGACTTGCACTCTTGGCTCTGGTACCTTGGCTAAGCAGAGAAGGAGGGCAAAATGTGATTCAATTTGCATTTAAAAGTGAATCTACCTAATCTGACTTTCTAAAACAATATGTAAATCAAAACAAGTCATCCTTTGAAATTCGCAGTTCTCTGAATTTTATGAGGTCTTCAGCCAAGTAATGAATATGCTGGAGAAAAGTGTGTACTTCAAAAATACCTATATTGTTGAAAGTATAATATGAAGATGCTCTGTATTGGGGGAAATTGCTTTGCAGAAATGTGTATGTTGGGCAAGACTGCAAACAATAATGTGTCTATTAGGGGAAATTCACTCTCTAATACTGATCCATTTTCACGAGAATGATTTTTTTTAATAGCAAATGGATGTGGAAATGTGCAGGACTGTACTTAAGGTTGGGGAAATGAGAACCTTGGGGCATAGCTGTCAACCTTCCCTTTTTTTTGCGGGAAATTCCCTTATTCCCGTGCCGTTTCCCGCTGCTATCCCGGATTGTTAGATATCCCGTAGACTATCCCTGGGACAGGTGAGGCTGCTGATCCCTTATTTTCAAATCTGAAAGTTGACAGCTATGCCTTGGGGTTCTGGTAAAGAGTAAACAAGTGCTACCGAATGTGCAAAATTAAAGAAGCACACAACTCTCTCGTAAGGTAGATAAATCTTGCAAGGAACCAGCAGAGCAAAACCTTTAGAGAACTTTACTTTACCTTGCATGTTAAATGAGGTCTGCTGGATGTAAAGTTGAAGAGCTTGGATCTTGGGGTAGCAGAAACTGGACAAGTTACTGTGATCAAGCTAAGCAGGAGGTACTTGGGGCACAACTCGCGAGAGGAGCATAACTTTAATATAAGACCTGCTACCAAGCCTTTGGGACGCAGGTGGCGCTGTGGGTTAAAGCCTCAGTGCCTAGGACTTGCCAATCGAAAGGTTGGCGGTTCGAATCCCTGCGGCGGGGTGTGCTCCCGCTGCTCGGTCCCAGCGCCTGCCAACCTAGCAGTTCGAAAGCACCTCCAGGTGCAAATAGATAAATAGGGACCGCTTACCAGCGGGAAAGTAAACGGCGTTTCCGTGTGCGGCTCTGGCTCTGGCCAGAGCAGCGATGTCACGCTGGCCACGTGACCCGGAAGTGTCTACGGACAGCGCTGGCCCCTGGCCTCTTAAGTGAGATGGGCGCACAACCCCAGAGTCTGTCAAGACTGGCCCGTATGGGCAGGGGTACCTTTACCTTTACCTTTTTACCAAGCCTTTAAAATACGGCAGCAGGGAGCACCTCATTTTCTTCAGATGCATGCAAAAACAGGATTTGCAGAATTGCAACTCTATCTTACTTAAACTTGGGTAGCTCAGTTGGCGGAGCACAAGGCACTTAATCTCAGTGTGATGGGTTTGAGTCCCACACCAGACCAAAAAAAAATTTCCTGCTTTGCAGAGGGTTGGACTAGGAGACTCCCTTCCAGCTCTGCAATTCTATGATTACATGATTTATACTTGTTAACTTTCAGCATGGGGAAGAAAATATTCTAAGCTGTCAGAGTCCAAAGTGTCAGGATGGCAAGAATCACCCCACGTTGCTCAATATAGCTTCCTTGCCAATGTCTTCAGCATGTTGTTCTGCTCTTCTCATTCAGATGGCCAGGGCTGGCTTGATCCACTGTCCAGGAGCAAATGAACCTGACCTGGCAAAGTGTTTCTTCTGCTTAATAGAGTTGGAGGGCTGGGAGCCAGATCACGATCCCTGGTAAGAAAGACCTAGCGGGGTTCTCTGGCCTAGCAATTGCCCAAGGTGAAAACTCTATGAAATACCAAGTGGGGATCAGTGGATAAGACTGCCTTTCTATTTGGGTTACACTCCCTTTGTTCACCTTTGCTAATGCAGGTTAGCTAGAAAAGCACCAATTTAAATTGTTACAGATCTTATTGAACTGAAAGTGATATGAAGAAAGTTGTTGAAGTTTGGGAGGGAGGAGGACAAAATTCCTCTAATCTCTCTTGGTACTCTTTTTTTAAAAAAAATAATTTTTATTGAATGATTTTATGTTACAAAAAACAATACAGCCATACTACCACTAAATATAATTAAGAAATAAAAATTACATACATCAATATTTAGTTTGTTATTTGTTATTTACCGTCTTATTTCCTCCCAAACATTGCTTACAACACACATTTGTGCAGACACCCACACACCCACACCCGCACACAAAATGATAATAATGAAAGTAAATATTTTCCCCCTTTTATCTTTTCTTCAACTTTGACTTCTTGTCAAGTCCCTTTGCATATATTTTATCTTACATTTGAATGTACACAAAACAATAAACCTTTCTATATATTTTTTCTAATACATTCTGAAAACATAATAAATCCTTAATTGTTATCCACCTCCTTTTAGTTCCTTTATCACTCGAATGCTAGCACGGAGTCAAAACTATTATTGTATTTTTGAACATATCTTCTATAACCATCCCATTTTCCCACAAATTTTTGCTTTGAGTTTCCTCTGAGTTTACTGGTCAATCTCTCTTGGTCCTCTTAAGCTGCTCACTTGCCACCTTACTGTTCCCACTGCAGGCTGGAGCACTCCACGCGTGCCAAAGACTCTTGTGGGTTTTTGTCCCTTTCGAAGAGTTTTGACGACCTGACAGTTGAAGAATACTACGAACTAGAGATGGAGCGGGTCAGGATCTTTCTTGTAAGTAAAGACACGGATATCTGTGGGCTTTGGAAATTTGCACCAAAATGAATTTTGCCTGTCCACTAGTTCATGTAAATCTTGGCATCTCTGTGTCTAAGGGCTTGTCCATACTTACCTTTTTTTTCTCTGTGCCTTCCAGGCAAAGGCCCATGTTTTCCGAATGCTCCTTTTTTAACTCCAGAGTTTTCCCTGAGAAAACGCCGCTTCTTAAGGCTGGAGAGCTAGTGTGGTGTAGTGGTTAAGAGCGGTAGATTCATAATCTGGGGAACCGGGTTCGATTCCCCGCTCCTCCACATGCAGCTGCTGGGTGACCTTGGGCTAGTCACACTTCTCTGAAGTCTCTCAGCCCCACTCACCTCACAGAGTGTTTGTTGTGGGGGAGGAAGGGAAAGGAGAATGTTAGCCGCTTTGAGACTCCTTCGGGTAGTGATAAAGCGGGATATAAAATCCAAACTCTTCTTCTTCTTCTTCTGAGGTGCGGCAAACAGCAATTCAGGTCTTCAGTAGATTGCCATTGGCTCTGATTCAGCAGTAAAGAGTTCTGACCCTAGCTCAAGTAGGAAAGGGTTGGAGAAAATCTTGCCACTGGAACAACTGGTGCAAAGTAACAGGTGGCAACATTTTGCAGGGGAGTTCCTTATCACCCCCCAGAGGTGTGCAAGGTGCCCCTTTCATAGCAATTGTGTGCACATTGCTCTGGGCAGCGTGTCAGAAGTCCCCATTTTCAGATGCAACCACCCCACACAGGGGGACACTGAGCATGAGGCACTGGCAGTTCCAGGCTCCTTGCCGTAACTTGCAATATCTAAAGTAGCTGCTCGCAGTCTTTAACTTCAAAAATGGCAACTAAATAAAATCTACCCCTTTCTTCTCCAGAGCAAAACTGGCCAAAGCGTAATAAACGCCTATGAGAAAGAAGTGGCAGCAACCAGGCAGCGTCTCGTGGACCATTTTGTGAACAAATACCAGTATGTCCCAGAACCTGACCCAGCCACTCCTGCTGCAACAGAGAATGACATGCCCACCACCACGTAGAAAGAAAATGGGCCACCATGAAGACAAGGGAGGCTGTTGTATTGACAGTGATGCAGGTACTGTAATACATACCTGGGAGAGACTTTCGGGCGGACTATATGGCATGGGGGGGGGTCACAGGGGATCTGTCAGTACCGCATCTTGTGTAATGCTGCTCTGTATGAAACCAGTAACCTTATGGAAGGCATAAGGAGGGCATTGTTAAATAAAGACATTTGCATAAAACTATGGGTCTTTCCATTTTTCACGATGACACCTAAATTGACCACTTTTGCACACTGACACACTGCCCCATTTGCAGTGCTAATAGCTGTGCTGGTCCCGGGGCTAACCAAGAGGCGAGGTCCGAGTCCAGTCCGAGGTTGATGGTGCAATATGAAGGCAGTCCATAGAAGTCAAAGCTGGGTGCAGGGCAGAGAGTCGGGTGAGGTCAGGAGCTCTGGCAGGGAAGCAGGTCAGGGATCAGGCTGGAACTGACAACCAACAATGTTGCTCCCGCAACTTGGGACTGGGGCTGGCTGGCTTTTATCTCCCCCGAGGCATAGGGCGGCCCCGATCCTCAGGTGACTCGCCTCTCCTGGCCTGGAGGCAAGCACTCCTCCTGCGTGAACTTAGTTCCCTCCACCTCTCTGCCCTGAGCCTCTGCAGCTCAGGAGAGGCTGGAGGGTTACCAGACCCAGAGGCAACCTCGGCTTCCTCTGACAGGGCTGAGAGTGGAGCACCTGCAGGCAATGGGTCCTCCATGCCCCCAGGAGCCAGAGCAGACTCAGCTGGTGCCTGCACCTGAGGATCCAGCACAGGTGAGGACCCTTCAGGTTCATGCCCCAGTCCCGGCTCAGCTGGTTCTGGAGGTGGGGAATCCTGTGCAGGCTGGGATTCCTCAGGTTCAGCTTCCGAACCCGATTCCCAGGCCATCACAACAGTGCAGCATGCGAGCCCATCTTCACCCGGCATGGCTGTGCTATTCCTGTCATTTGTGAGCTTGTATGCCATCAGTAAGGGACGCAGGTGGCGCTGTGGGTTAAAGCCTCAGCGCCTAGGACTTGCCGATCGAAAAGTCGGCGGTTCGAATCCCTGCGGCGGGGTGCGCTCCCGCTGCTCAGTCCCAGCGCCTGCCAACCTAGCAGTTCAAAAGCACCTCCGGGTGCAAGTAGATAAATAGGGACCGCTTACCAGCGGGAAGGTAAACGGTGTTTCCGTGTGCAGCTCTGGCTCGCCAGAGCAGCGATGTCACGCTGGCCACGTGACCCGGAAGTGTCTCCGGACAGCGCTGGCCCCTGGCCTCTTAAGTGAGATGGGCGCACAACCCCAGAGTCTGTCAAGACTGGCCCGTACGGGCAGGGGTACCTTTACCTTTACCTTTATGCCATCAGTGAACTATTTGCAGGAGCATCATTGGTCACTGGTGAGGCTCTTCCGGCAGCAACAGGAATCCGAAGTTTTTCGTGTCATCAACCCAGCCCTGTTGAATGCTCAACCAAATGTCTGCTGAAAACTTTTCCATGCCACCAAGCTTAGGTAAAGGGACCCCTAACCATTAGGTCCAGTCGTGGACGACTCTGGGGTTGCACCGCTCCTCTCACTTTACTGGCTGAAGGAGCTAGTGTACAGTTTACGGGAGGCATGAAAAGGGCAGAAGGTTGGCTTCATGCAGCCAGTCTCTGGTTGGGAATTAAATCTGGAGAAGAGGGAACTTAGGCAGCCGTGGAGGGATGGGGACCGTCAGTCTCAGCAACTGTTTCATGGGGGCAAGACCTACCGGAGATGAGCTTAGTCATGACACTCCGCCAGGTCTGTGAATATCACACTTTTTGTAATAAAAGAGTTGGCTCCAACTTTGAATGGTGTGATTGACTACTGGGTTGTGATTGACCAGAGCTGATTTGGTCCTGAAACCAGGGCTGAACTCAAACTGGAATCAGTGGCGTAGCGTGGGGGGTGCAGGGGGGGCCGGGCGCACCGGGCGCAACATCTGGGGGTTAGGGGTAGGGGTACGGTTAGGGGGCGCAAATCCACGGGTTAGGGGGCACAAATTACTTGCCTTGCCCCGGGTGCTGACAACCCACGCTACGCCACTGACTGGAATGACTCCAGATTATCAGTTTCCACCCAGAACTGAACAGCCACTACCCTCTCAAGCACTTTCCCAAAGAAGGGTCGTGCTAATTCCAGTTAGATAGATACGCAGTCATACTTGGGCTCACAAACCAATACAGAGCGAAATATTGCTTAAGCCCATTGATTTGAGTGGATTGTGGGAAGTTCTTCCATTTCGCACCCATTAAAGACTTTGTGGGCATATAAATGCTGAAAAGAAGCAAAGTGATCAGTGGATGCAACTTCCACTTTGCTGGTTGTGTTCTCAGCCAGATAGATCAGGTATTGCTTTAAAAGTCTTCATGGCTTGATAGCAGCAGATCTGAAGGACTCACTGGCTCCACAGAGATCTTCATTTCCCAGTTAACTGAGATGCGGCAGGCAGTTACCATATTTTTCTCCTCATAGGGCGCACCTAGTTTTTTTTTGGGGGGGGAATAAAGGGGAAAAAAATTTCCCCAGGCGCGGGGCTGGGGTGGGGGAAGCCCAAGCGTCCCCCGACCCCAGCCCCCAGAACAGGCTGCTATCCGCAAGCCTAGGGAGCCCGGCGGGAAGTCGTGCCGGTCTCCCCAGGCTTGCGGATATCTGCCCAAAGCCCGGGACACGCTGCTCAGTGCGCCCCAGGCTTCGGGATGCAGGCAGCTCTCCGCAAGTCTTGGGAGCCTGGTGGGAAGTCGCGCCAGGCTCCCAAGGCTTGTGGAGAGCTGCCCAAAGCCTGGAAAGCGAGAGGGGTCGGTGCACACCGACCCCTCTAGCTCTCCAGGCTTCATCGAAAGCCTGCATTCGCCCCATAGGACGCACACACATTTCCCCTTCATTTTTGGAGGGGGAAAAGTGTGTCCTATAGGGCGAAAAATACGGTACCCAGGGGGAAGGGGCTAACTGGTGGTGGCACCTTGACAGTGGAATGCTTTGTCCAGGGAGGATGCTCTCTCTGGTGGCTCGTTTGAGGACATTTTTCAGCACCGTTTTCTAGGCTTTCAGTTCTTCTGAGGGTTTCACACAAGTTTCCTTTATATATCAATGTTTTCAATGTTTTTACTGTGTTTTTGATTGATTGGGTAGCATAAGGCTGCCGTGGGAAGCTGTTGGATGGATGGGGCAAAGATCCAAGGGAGAAAGGGCAAAGTGATTACGCCTGCGCTTCAGGTTTTCAGTTAGCCATTTTGCCCTTTCTTGGAGAAGGGAGAAGCAGCCCGTTGTGGTTACCTAGCAACCACAGCATCACCTCACCTGTGAACAACCTCATTTCTCTTCTCGGGGGAAAAACGATGGAGAGAAGTTGTGTGTGCAGAGCAGAAACACACACAGGTAGTAAAAGGAAAGAGATTGGTCAGTCTGGTCTTTTGAAGGAGCGTTGGCACTCAGAAACCTGCATACTCTGTAGCTTTTAGAACCATAGAATTGTAGAGTTGGAAGAGTCCCTGAGGGTCATCTTGTCAAACTGACCTGCAGTCTCAGTAGCTGACCTCAGTCAAGCAGTCAAGCATTGGAGATATTTTGGCATGATACCAGCTTAACAGTCACAGCTTCCCTCCCAAGAATTCTGGGAACTGTAATTTGGTGAAGATGCTGAGCATTCTCTGTTAGGGATCCCAGGCCTCTCTCACACAGCTGCAGTTCTGAGCCTGTGATGCAGATAGACCCAGGCCCAGGAGGTGAGCTCTCTTTCTCTCTCTTATTCTCTCTCCTTCTTTCTCTCTCCCTTCCTCTCTCTTGTCAGGAGAGCTTAAGTAAGCAAAGGACCTTCTCCACTACTGACCATGCCATACTGTACTCTGATAAACACACAAGATGTAACCGGCTCTACTTTTGAATAAATAATGTATACTATTCATTGTATCAAATTGTAGATTTCAACAGAAGTCTCATAAAGTTCATCAAAAAAAAAAGCAGAAGACCCAGTGGATCAGTTCATTCTCTAGTCAGTTCATGCATAAGGTCTATATGGTGCTGTTTGCCCCGCACTCCGGGCTGCGTACCGTAAGGTCGCGAATATAAGGTCTATACATGTATAAGTATCTATTCCACCTGTCTGTTCAAAGAGTCCAATAATCCACATGAAGGGTTGTTACAGTTCCACAGAATCCTTTCACAGAGTCTAAGACAAGGATTTCCAGAATATTAGCCTTGTTTTGCCATCCTAGGCCCAGGAGATGAGCGCTCTCTCTCTCTCTCTCTCTCTCTCTCTCTCTCTCTCTCTCTCTCTCTCTCTCTCTCTCGTGCCCTTCCTTCCTTCCTTCCTTCCTTCCTTCCTTCCTTCCTTCCTTCCTTCCTTCCTTCTCTTGTCAGGAGAGCTTAAGTAAGCAAAGGAGCTTCTCCACTACTGACCATGCCATACTGTACTCTGAAGCTAGCTCAGCAAGGGAAATATTCACAAAGACCCACTTTCTGTGCCACAGCCTATGCCCAACA
This sequence comes from Podarcis cretensis, assembly GCF_951804945.1. NCBI lineage: Eukaryota > Metazoa > Chordata > Lepidosauria > Squamata > Lacertidae > Podarcis > Podarcis cretensis. The sequence continues at coordinate 126,732,275 of NC_137170.1, forward strand.
GCAGGGTCAGCTGAATGTGACCCCCAAAGTAGGACAGCTTGCCCTTTAAAGCAGCTCCACAGCGCTCTTATGTCTAAGAGACCAACCATTTCCCACCTGCGAAACAAGAGACAGCGGTAACCGAAAACAACGCAGAAAATTGCAAAGGAGAAGAGAGCAAAAGACTGAAAAGCGTGTTCTTCCTCACTGGCACTCAGTGGCGTAGCGTGGGTTGTCAGCACCCGGGGCAAGGCAAGTAATTTGCGCCCCCTAACCCGTGGATTTGCGCCTCCTAACCCGTGGATTTGCGCCCCCTAACCCGTGGATTTGCCCTAACCCCAGATGTTGCGCCCGGTGCGGCCAGGCCCCCCTGCACCCCCCATGCTACACCACTGCTGGCACTTCACCCAAGTACATAAGGCTCTGCGCAGGCATACATACAAAAACGCACACTTTGTCTTCCCTTGACGCATCGTAATACTTAGACCCACTTCAAAAGGTGATGTCAAGATGGAGGGAGCTGCTGTTGATGGACTATCCCTGTAGATCCTTGGCCACTTTGACCCCTGGGAGCCTGGCAGCAACAGATGTGCACCTATGGAACTTTCTGCAGACATGCCAGGGCCACCGATGCCCTCTGGCCAACTGAGCTGCTCTCTGCTTGCAGTGGAGAAGTTCCCGCTTCATTTTAACACACTTCAGCCAGCAAATCTGGGGGTTAGGATTGCTGTGTTAACAGGAAAGAGGGGAGGGACAGGGGTGGCGCAGCAGATCAAGTACTTCATCTGAAGCCCAGCCAGTTCACACCAACCACAGAAGAAATCAGGGAGGTTTTCTCCCCAGCTTTGTTTATATACAGTTGCTTCTGTTTGGCACAGCTGAGAAGCCCAGGTATCAGTCCTCTTTTTGAGATCCACAAGGTTTTGTGCGCACACACATACACACGCGCACACACCCTGTGTCTGCCAGTGGAAGTGTTCTGTCCTACTGGAATCTAGTGCTCTGCTAACTAGCATTTAAAGGTAAAGGGTAAAGGGACCACTGACCATTAGGTCCAGTCATGGCCGGCTCTGGGGTTACAGTGCTCATCTCGCTTTATTGGCCGAGGGAGCCGGCGTACAGCTTCCAGGTCATGTGGCCAGCATGACTGAGCTGCTTCTGGCGAACCAGAGCAGCGCACGGAAACGCCGTTTACCTTCCCGCCAGAGTGGTACCTATTTATCTACTTGCACTTTGATGTGCTTTCGAAATGCTAGGTTGGCAGGAGCTGGGACCGAGCAACGGGAGCTCACCCCATCGCGGGGATTCGAACTGCCGACCTTCTGATCGACAAGCCCTACGCTCTGTGGTTTAACCCACAGCGCCACCCGCTTCCCTACCCCACCTGTTTACATTTGATTTAAAACAAACCAACAAGCCTATATTCGGGCTATACAGTACTGTATTCTTAACATTTAACCTTGAAAAATAATTTAGAGCCAAAGTAGCTGACAGGTGATTAAGATGCAAAATAAGACCAACCGTTGTTGTTGTTTTTTGTTTGTTTGTTTTTAAAAAAAGTTCTATTTTCTGTACTGAATGACACTTAGTACTTCAGAAACCAATTAGTAAAAACAGCCATTGTTCTGCCTCTGGAAGCTGAATGAAAGGCACAACTGAACACAATACCTAGCAAGGTTTGATTAACTTGAACGCTGTGTTTTGAGCTCCTGTTGAAGGAGCGGGGGGGGGGGGGGGGAGGATGGGTCTTGTTACAAAGCTGAGCTTTACCCATTTAGCTCTAAGCATTATGCTTCTGTGCTTCTTCCCTGGAACACAGTTGTGACTATGACTCAAAGCAGACCATTTACACATTCTGCTCAGCAACACACCAGGGGCCACCCAATTATATTTCAAAATTTTCTTTCTTTCTTTCTTTCTTTCTTTCTTTCTTTCTTTCTTTCTTTCTTTCTTCTTCTTTTTTTAAAAAAACTTTCTAATAATCCCTGAGTTCACTCTCAGGTCAAGCAACAACACTGTCACTAGCAGTGCTCAAATCAAAGGCAATTTTCTTTTATCTGTGCTTAGAGGGAATTTTGCACCATACAGGGAATTCTACACTGACGCAGTCACACAAGGACCTCAAAACACTTCCGTAGAGCTGAGAAGCTGATCTTCCATTTACAACTCTCCCTGTTTTCCAGGGATAGTCCCAGATTTACAGAAGCCATCCCGGCTTTTGCTACATTTAGGGCATGTAGTAGGTTGTTCTACCACAACCATCATATTTATACATATGCCCATCGTTAACAGTGGACTCAGCTACAGGCATAAAGATAAAGCACTTTATATGTGTTATAACACTGTGACACCAGATGGCGCTGTGGAGTCCTATCTTTTGCCAACGGGATTTCCCTGTATGAAGTTTTTGTTGTTGTTGTTGTTTAGTCATTTAGTCGTGTCCGACTCTTCGTGACCCCATGGACCAGAGCACACCAGGCACTCCTGTCTTCCACGGCCTCCTGCAGTTTGGTTAAACTCATGCTGGCAGCTTCGAGAACACTGTCCAGCCATCTCATCCTATGTCGTCCCCTTCTCCTTGTGCCCTCCATCTTTCCCAACATCAGGGTCTTTTCCAGGGAGTCTTCTCTTCTCATGAGGTGGCCAAAATATTGGAGCCTCAGCTTCAGGATCTGTCCTTCCAGTGAGCGCTCAGGGCTGATTTCCTTCAGAATGCAGAGGTTTGATCTTCTTGCAGTCCATGGGACTCTCAAGAGTCTCCTCCAGCACCATAATCCAAAGCATCAATTCTTCCATACATCACTACTGGGAAAACCATAACCAAATCACTTTTTTGGTGTGTCTAGATGCACCCAGCATGTCTGTTCCATTAGGGACTGGGGACGGGGAACATTTCTGAATTTCTCCAGGGGGACTGAGCAAGGTGAAGGAAAGGGGAATTCTGACCTCCAAATGAAAACTAGGGGAAAAACCCTCATACCATTTATGACTGCTTTCTTGGTACGGTTTTTGCTCGTGCTAAAAAGGGCACCAAAGAGTTCATCTGTAGCTATGATTCATTCACGTTAAGCGCCTGGAATTAATAAGCTGCCCACAAAAGTAGATGGCATCCTACAATTGGCCAGGGGCTCGGTTTTCCTCCTGTGCTAAAATAATCGCCTTCGTGGCATGCAAACTCCTAGACTTAACATTTTTGGAAGTGGATACTTGCTTCTCTCGCTCTTTTTCCTCCGCTTTGGTTTTAATTATTGGCTTTCGTAAACGTAGCTTGCTGCTTCTTCCACGTCCCCAACCAACCCCTCCCCCTCATTTCCCATCGTTCCATGAAGCCAGGAAGTTGGATGGTTGCCTCTGCAGAAAGGCGTTTTTATGACTAAACCACTTCAATAGAAACTCTAGGATCCGACCGAATGGAAAGTCTCTGTGGGTCTGGCCCTGCACAGCGATGGATGTTGGGCAGGACGTTCAAAACCTTCTCCGTCCTCTTTCTATGCAGATAGCTCTGTCAAACGGGCCTGATTTCAATGTCAGGATTCTCGGTCGTGGCCAGCCAAGAGGGCTTGCAGTTGGGAAGCAGCAGACCTGCTGCTCTGGACTACAGGGGAAATGGGCAGGTGGACATAACAGCCTAATTGACATCAATAAGACTAGACAAAGTCCAAACCTGACCCAGAAGATTAGAGCCCAACCAGATCAGGGAGGTGGGGGGAAAATGTGCTTCTTGGATACGTGGGGACTCGCCTAAACCCTGGAAGGATATCATGGCCCACAAAACCTTTTGAATTGAACAAGGGGCAGCAAAACACAGATCTGGAGGGAGCCTAATAGACAACCAAATGGTCATTTTCTTAACTTACAACCAATAAGCCTAACCTAAGCTTTACCTTGCAACTGTTTAAAGGGATACTCCTGTTCCCACACCTTTTGGTTTTAACTGAGCATGTTTATTGAAGTGTAGGTGAGTTCCCACAAGGCAGGACAAAGTGATAACAGCAAGAACCTTTATTTAACTAACAGAACTGGACAACAGGGACAAAGCAGTTCTCTGGGAATTCAGAAGGGGACATTTTCCAGCAAGCTACCTGAGATCTTTCGAGGTGGAGGCACCAGATGTTCCCCCATCAACCTCACTTCTTGTGAAGGCTATAGCAGTGTAGAATAAACTCCCATCGGGAACGCTTTTGCTGAAGTCCTTTTGACCACACTGCCCTAACTTTAGACCAAAGGAATAGAGGTACACTGGTAATCGTAGGAGAGATGTTACGACCACTGAGTTTTGTGCGTGTCCTACAAGTATAGGTGAAATGAAGGAGGCAAGCACAGCAGCCTTGGCAACCCAAGGATGGGTGACCCCATGACACATCTAGCACATCACAATACCCTGGGGTAAGGTTGTATAAAGCTGCTGTCTTAAGCACTCAGTGGCAACATGGGAGGGGGTGCAGGTTAACATCTACCACACACAATGGGTTAAAGCCTCCGGTCCCAGTTTTAATATCTAAGTCCCGGTCAAACCCATCAGAGCTCTCTGCGGCACCCTGCACCATGTCGAAGAGTTCTGGAGGGGACAGGTGGCTAAGTGAGCTTGGCTACAAGCTGGGCCAAACACTGGGGGAGGGGAGCTATTCTAAGGTGAGAGTAGCCACCTCGGCCAAATACAAGGGGCCACTAGCCATCAAGGTGGTAGACCGACGCCGGGCACCCCCCGATTTCGTCCACAAGTTTCTCCCGCGAGAGCTGTCCATCTTACGAGCCATCCGCCACCCAAACATTGTACGCGTCTTTGAGTTCATCGAAGTCTGCAATGGAAAGCTCTACATCGTGATGGAAGCCGCTTCCACTGACCTGCTGCAGCTGGTGCAACAGCTGGGGAAGCTGCCCTGCGTCCCAGACGCCCGGGACATCTTCGTCCAGGTAGTGGCTGCCGTGCGCTACTTGCACGACCGGAACTTGGTGCACCGGGACCTCAAGTGCGAGAACGTGCTGCTCACTGCCGACGGGCGCCGAGCAAAGCTGACCGACTTTGGCTTTGGCAGGGAGTCCCGTGGCTACCCAGACTTGAGCACCACTTACTGCGGATCGGCTGCCTACGCCTCCCCTGAGGTACTGCTGGGCATCCCCTACGACCCCAAGAAATATGATGTGTGGAGCCTGGGGGTCGTCCTTTATGTGATGGTGACTGGCTGCATGCCCTTTGACGACACCCACATCCACAGCATGCCACGCCGACAGAAGAAGGGGGTGTTCTACCCAGACGGCCTGGGCCCGTTGCCCGAGGCCTGCAAAGCCCTCATCGCCCTACTGCTTCAGTTCAGCCCAGCCTCTCGGCCTGGAGTGGGGCAGGTGGCGAAAAACATCTGGCTGAAAGGAGCCCTCTTAAACAAAGACACTTCCAGATCGCTCAATACTAGGATCGATTAAGGCAGATGGAGCTGTGTGACTTGTTGGAGCTGCTGTAGGGAGGGGAAGAACAGATGCTTAAAGCGATATTGACAAAGGTGGAGCTACAGAGCGGTCTGGGGTCACGACTGGAGGGGGGCAGCGCTTATTATGCCACCTTCAGAGGTGCCAACGGAGAAAGCTTCTGGTGCGACAAGATGGAGCCCAAGGAGATGGGATTCAAAGGCTTTCAAGGTAGAAGACCGGGCTGTAGAAACACTGGACGGATGGAACTTGCAGTACCCAAAACCACACGCCAATGGGCAGCCACGCAGCCTGCAGCAGGAGAAAAGACCTGTGACCCTTGCCAAAAGACTTGGACTTCATCGCAGATCCAAAGCTGGCCAACGGGCAAGCGAGGGAACGAGACATACCACTGCACAGTGTCATCTGAAGTCTATTCCAGAAATAAACCCTGAAGCTCCCACCTGGAGACCTCTCTGTACCTTTCAGTCCTTTTCTAAATGGGTTCCCTTCCTCTTATTTATTTATATCTATATATTGCAATGGCCTTCATCCCCCCGAACTTCTTGATTCCCAAAGGAAATGCACTGATTTGGGAATGATGTGGCACAATGTGCTGGAAAGCATGGTGGGCATGGATGGAGCAAAGTCCGGTTCAGATCTCACCTCACAGTGAGTGCCTGTGGCCAAGTCCCTTGAATTCCAACCTACCTCAAAAGGGTCATTGTGAGATTGCAATGTTGCTCTCACTTCTTTAAAGGAAGGTAAGGAAGGTACCTACGGGACGCCTCTCCTGGTATGTCCCACAGAGGAACTTACGGTCTTCAAACAAAAACATCCTGAAGGTCCCAGGCCACAGAGAGGTTAGGCTGGCCTCAACTAGAGCCAGGGCTTTTTCGGCTGTGGCTCCAATCTGGTGGAACGCTCTGTCACAAGAGACTAGGGCCCTGCGGGACTTGACATCTTTCCGCAGGGACTGCAAGACAGAGCTGTTCCACCAGGCCTTTGGTCAGGGCACAGCCTGACTCCCTCCTTTGGCAATCTTCACAGAACTTTAGCCTAATGGTTGCCATCATTTTGAGTTGAATTAATTTTATAATGGAATGATTTTAGAATGTTGTACTATTTTATTGTTGTTAGCCCCCCTGAGCCCGGCTTTGGCTGGGGAGGGCGGGATATAAATAAAAATTATTATTATTATTATTATTATTATTAAGGTAAGAACCTGGGATGGGTGAGGCTACAACTGACCTAGGGAGAAGTCCCTTTGAACTCAGTAGGGTCTGCTTCTGAGTACAGGAGTACACTGTAAATACTGTATTAGCCCGAATATAAGCCACACCTGAATATAAGCCACACCTTTAAAATTGGAGATGGGGGGGAGAGAAAAAATACCCAAATATAAGCAGCTCCATTCCTTGCTGCTCCTGGCGGCATATTGGGCGGGGGGGGGGGAGGCTTGCTGCGTTGCCGGGGGCCTTTCACCTTCCTTGCTCTCTCCCTTCCCGGCCTTGGGGGCCAAGGGAGCCAGCGTACAGCTTCAGGGACATGTGGCCAGCATGACTAAGCCGCTTCTGGCAAACCAGAGCAGCACACGGAAACGCCGTTTACCTTCCCGCCAGAGCGGTACCTATTTATCTACTTGCACTTTGACGTGCTTTTGAACTGCTAGGTTGGCAGGAGCAGGGACCGAGCAACGGGAGCCACCCGCGTCCCGTTGCGAATATAAGCCACACTTTAACTTTTCATGGTTGGAATTTGGGGGGGAAAGTGAGGCTTATATTCAGGCCAATGCAGTAAATCTCTAGATCTAAGGCTATGCAACACCCTAGACCAGGCTTCCTCAACCTCGGCCCTCCAGATGGTTTGAGACTATAATTCCCATCATCCCTGACCGCTGGTCCTGCTAGCTAGGGATCATGGGAGTTGTAGGCCAAAAACATCTGGAGGGCCGAGGTTGAGGAAGCCTGCCCTAGACCTTGTTCCAACAGGCTTTGGGGAACTGGCTTTTAATGAAAGGGCTGATGCCGTGTTGGGCTTTTGTGTGTGTTTGTGTGTAATTATCTGTGTATTTTAAACTATATGTATACGGTTTAAAATCTATACATGTTTGATTATTTTTTTAAATGATTTTCCTTCCATGTTTTTAGCCATTCTCCCTTTTATCTGTAAGCCACCTTGAGTTCTGGCAGGGGAAAAGGCGGAGTATAAATGAATAAACATGAAGGAGCGCCTCTCCCCATATAAACCATCCTGGACTCTGCGTTCATCATCTGAAACCCTTCTTCCTCCACACGAGGTCCAGAGGGCGGCAACACGAGAACGCGCTTTCTCTGTGGTGCCTCCCTGTTTGTGTGGTGCTCTTTTCCCCCAGGGAGATTCACCACACGCCTTTAATTTTATATTTTTAAGCGCCAGACGAAAACGTTACTCTTTAACCAGGCCCTTGGCTGGTAAATATTCTACAGCCTTTTAAATGTGTCTGGAGGGGGTGTGGTCTTGTTTTGCTGTTTTCGTTTAATTGCTCACTTGCGCTTTATCTTGTATTTTATTCTGTGAGATCTTTTGACGAAGAGCGGTATATAAATCTAATAAATCTAATAAAATCTAATAAAATCTAATAAAATAAAATAAAATAAAATTAAAAATTAAAAAAATTAAAAAGGTAGTGGTGATAAAACATCCATCCTTCCTCTTCCACAGACTTCTGCTAGGTCAGACCCTCCAAGTGTCCCTATTTTCTAGGGACAGTCCCAAAGTTACAGAAGCCGTCCCAGTTTCTGATTTGATCCCAGAATGCCCCGCTTTTCCTTAGGACATCCCTATTTTCATGTTGGAGAAATGTTGGAGGGTATGGAGTTATGCAACCCTTGTGCCAAAGAGATAAGTAACTATGCAACCTTTAGAAGACATCTGAAAGCAGCCCTGCATAGGATTTTTTTTTTTTTTTAAAGTTTAACATTTTATTATTATTTTTTATATTTGTTGGAAGCCACCCAGAGTGGCTGGGGCAACCCAGTCAGATAGGTGACATATAATAATAATAATAATAATAATAATAATAATAATAATAGAAAAGGGATGTCCCTGTTTTCACCGGATCAACGTTGGAGGCTATGAGGGACAAACACTTTAGAGTACTCAAGTAGGATTCTCGACCCATTTTATCATACATTTTATCAAATCAAAACAAAACAAAGCACCTCATAGCAGCATATATATTTGTTGGAAGCTTCCCAGAGCGGCTGGGGCAACCCAGTAAGATGTGTGAGGAATAAATAGTAAAATTATCATTATGGAATGGGACGGCCCTATTTTCATGGGAGAAAAGTTCGGAAGGTAGGCTGTGTGTGTTCCCGGTGGTGGTATCACCCTTCAAAGATATATTCCAGTCGGGGGGGGGGGGAATAAATAACCACACAAGGAAAGTTTGGACCTGTGCCAGTAGAATGTGTGGCCTGGGGAGTCCCGAGGGCCGAATAGCAAGGCTTAGAGGGCCACATTCAGAACCCATTTCTGAGGATTCCCCTAGGCTCTACCTTAACGGGTCTTAGGGACGCTCCTGATTGGCTGTCACCATGACAACTGTGGTTTCTGGGAGAGCGGGGGCAAAGCGATGGTTTTTTGATCCTCCCTGGAGGCAAGGAAACACCTGGAGGAAAGGTAAGAGGAAGCATTTAATGGACCAAATGAGTGAAAATTAGCACTCCTAGGTAAATTAGACCATATATTTAAAAACACATGACTCCCCCCCCCACCAAGAAGTGTGGGAACTGTCATTTGTTGAGGGTGATGGGAATTGTAGCTTGGCTGAGGGGGTATACTAAAGTTCCCAGGATTCCTTTGGGTAAAAGATGTGCTCTAAACCCAGCCAGGTGGGTGGGGTATAAAATTAATAATGATAATAATGATAATAATAGTAGTAGTAGTAGTAGTAGTAGTAGTAGTTGCTGCTGCTGCTGCTGCTGCTGTTGTAGCAGCCTCAGTTTATACCAACCCATAAATAGGAAAGTGCAGAAAGATGAAAAATAAAATAAAATGTATTGTTTGGGTGCCGCATTTTTTTTATAAAAAAAACCTGTGACAGTTTTAAACTTTGTGATATGCTTTGTAAGCCTATAAGTTGGGAAAAGTAGCCCATAAATATTAATATTAAAAAGGAACCCTACTTACTCCCCCCCACACACATTTTCTGTTTAAATAGACTGGCCCAGAATGGTCTTGTGTTCCCAAGAGAGAATTATCTCAGCACACTACTTAATATTTATAAAGGTACATTCCAAATCATATCTGTTGCTGCTACAGTCAATGGCCAGCATTATATTTCTATTCCAGTGGCTCCTGAAAATTAGTGGGACTTGGGCTGCAATCCTGTACCCGCTTCCCTGGGATTATGTTCTGAGTAGACATGTATAGGGTGGCACTATTGATGTTGTAAGGAAGTCTTATTAAATTCTTTTCACACATTTCATTCTGTTGAAGTGTGTAGAGGCAGTCCAGGTTCTCACCCACTTTCGGTCCCAGTGCAAAAGAATGTGCAGTCGTTGATGTGTACAACCTCAGCTATTGCATACACCGTATACAGGAAGTACCGTACACTTTCTGAACGTTATGTGTGAATGCCAGTACAAGCGTATGGCTCAACTACTGGTGTACGCTGTTTCAGAAATTGTACGCTCGTGGCACGTAATGGTTGCTTGGTTGTTTTTTTAAAAACGAAATTTATTCATTTGGTTTTTCAGATTGAATTTTTACTGTCACATATCCAACATACAACATAAAAACTAGATTCCAATTACTGTACCTTTCCGTGTATAAGACTAGGGTTTTTTTACTTTAAAATAAGGTTAAAAATCTGGGGGCGTCTTATACAAGGATAGTGCATATGCCCATTTTCTACTTTGGGGTCCCCAAAAGTAGGGGTTGTCTTATACATGGGGGCATCTTATAAACGGGAAAATATGGTAATCTCTTGGACTTCCTTCCTCCCCTTTGTGGGTCCTACTGTTAATCATTTCCTCCTGTATCTTTTATAATAATCCAGATCTTTTATCTCTGCATTGTATCCAAAATTCACCATTAAACTACAAGTGATATTCCAATCCTACTAACGATTTTAACTGTTTACAATGGTCTTTAAGATAAGTTATAAATTTCCCCCGTTCCTTATTAAAATTTTGGTCTTTCTGATTTCTGATTCTTCCGGTCATTTTAGCCATTTCAGCATAGTCCATTAATGTCATCTGCCATTCTTCTCTGGTAGGGACTTTATCTTCTGGGCCAGTAACATCCACGCAAAACTGTTTGCTTGTTCTTATGAGAAGTTATATGACCTAGGGCTGCCATACGTCTGGAATTTTCTGGGCGTAGCTGGGATTCGTCCGCCAAAAATGACAAAGCAGATAAAATGTCTGGGAAAACCTGTGCGTATGGCAGTCCATATTGGAACTTTGCCCCCAACCCCGGGGAAAAAAAAACTTTTTGTGTCTGGGTTTTCACTTTAAAATATGGTAACTGTATATTATCAGATGTCTAAACATGGTGAAGAACAGTACACAAAATCTTTCTGCTTGAAAACAAAAGAAAATATGGAGTATATGGAGGAATGGTGAGATATAAATGTAATGAGAAAATGAAATAATAGTGTTTTTTAATATATAAAGATTTTTATTTATTTGTTTTTTTCTGATTGGTCACCCACCTTAGGGCCAATGCACTTAGTGTGACCTGACTGAATATCCAAGACATTATCAGATGACCTGAGTCCAAGTCATTAGACCTAGTGGTGGTCCTTTCTAATCCTTTAACACCACTTCTGGTTAGGCAGCAGTAACCATGGCAATATACATACCACGTTGGCAAAACTTTCTATCATATTTAGGCCATTTTGAGCATTGGGCCCTTCGAAGGTGACTGCAGGCAAGAGGCGGTTCTGAAGACGATTCAGCTGCAAGAATTTCTGTGTGACTATTTCAAGGTCATTCAGAAGCAAGCAAGCAAGCAAACAAACCTGAACGTAACGTACAACATTGTTCCTAATAGGGAGAGAGAAAGGTTGTTTTCTGCTGCTCCAGAGAAGCGGACACGGAGCAATGGTTCCAAACTACAAGAAAGAAGATTCCACCTAAACATTAGGAAGAACTTCATGACAGTAAGAGCTGTTTGACAGTGGAATTTGCTGCCAAGGAGTGTGGTGGAGTCTCCTTCTTTGGAGGTCTTTAAGCAGAGGCTTGACAACCATATGTCAGGAGTGCTCTGATGGTGTTTCCTGCTTGGCAGGGGGTTGGACTCGATGGCCCTTGTGGTCTCTTCCAACTCTATGATTCTATGATTCTAATAGCTGTCAGGAAAAATGCATAGGCGCTAATCAGATCTACTTGAGCCAAGCATGCAATCAGGATAAATTAGGGGTTTTATAACGAACAGAATGCTAAAGAGAGTCGACACAAATTGGATCTGGAGACATTTGCAGAGTTTCTTCCTGGAGAATCAATTTGGCACGTTGAGAAAGGTAGGCAATGCAGGCACCTAAAAAACAGAAGTACTCTGTCTCTTTGTCAAAAGGATCTTTCTCAGGCAGAACACCCCACATTGTCTTTGCAGCTGATGGCATTTGCAAGCAGAATTTAGGACACACCAAAGTTACCAATGTACGGACTGGACACATATCACCATTCACATGAGATCAACAAGCTCCCCCTCCATCCTTTTCCTTGAAAAATGGGTCCATTCATCTCATAAAGAATGCCAAGTCCAAAATGGTGTCTTCAGATTTTTCACATTCCGTTTGCACATTATTTCATTACTTATCCCAACTTGGGAGGAAGGAAAGCTCGCCCGCTAAATGCTCAAAAAAGCAAGAGCATCCGTCTGTCTCCAGCAGCAAATTGGCCTCAGCACCGTTACATCTGCTGAGAATCGCAGGGGAGATGGGACATGTGGCTAATGTTTCAAGAGGATGTCCCCCCTTGAGAAGCTTGGGAAAGCAGCTGGGGTTAAAAGGACAAGGAGACACATGAGGCCTGATAGGCCACAGCACTCTTCTTGAAGCAGATGGTAATCTCGGAAGGTCACTTGCTAATGGTAGGAGAGAGTGCTGGAGCGGATCAGCAAAGCAGGAAGAAAAGAAAATAAAGCAGTCCTCTCCCTACAAACGTCCACGATTTGAAATGTGGATTAAGCCTGCCTTTCGAGATGCGCGCATCAATTCTCCTTGTTCTCAGTTATCATATGAGCATCAGGTCTTCATCGCTCCCTTGCCTGTTCTCTTTGCTTGCGTGCTAAAGGCACAATCCTTTAACAATGCGGACCAAGTCCCTTTCTTCCAAAAGGGATTAAGTCATGTTTTACTATTGGTGTACATGCAGAAGCTTAGATGCACCAAATGGCCACAACCCAATGCACTGGAAAGAGTTAGAGGAATTATTGCATTTTTGCAGGTGGGACGCTAAGGGACAAAATTCATACCATTTGACCTAATCTGGTAGCGTTAGCCTGATCTTCGGCATGTCCAGAATTAAGACCTGCTGCATTCACTTAAGCTTACTTCCCAGCAATAATACTTCACCTTCAACCTTTCGTGAGATCCAGCCACTATCTGAAAGACCCCAAGGCATTGTCACGTTTCAGGCTTAAAGGTGGCTCTGAGATCCAGTTGGCTAGGCTGTATGAAAATAGCCCAGAAGGTTTGTGTTATGTACTGAAGTTCTCACCCTGGGCCAGCAGGGGGATACTGTAGATAGTTATGCAAATGAAGGATCGAAAGTGACGTTCAGTGATTGGATAGTTTGTATGCAAATGAAGGATCGAAAGTGACGTTCAGTGATTGGATAGTTTTAGAAAGTTGCAACAGTTACGTTGTTCTGGAGCTCTATATAAGCAGGCTGACTGAGCTCCTCAGTTCAGTTCTGTTCTGGCCTCTGAATAAAGAAGAGCTGTTTGAAGAATCGCTGTGTCGTCTAATATGTTCACCCACAACTTCCTCTTCCTTCCTTTCTACTACGTGAACTATAAAAATAACATTAAACAGTTCAAGAGATGGCTCAATCTCCCACCAAATAGCACATAAAAAAAAATAAATTCAGAGAAAGGAGTCTTACAGTGATGAGTTTGCACCAATCGCGTGGTGATGGCCTGCTTCCTTGAGCCAGCTCTCTTGACTAGAAGCAAAAGAAATCTAGCTACTGCCGTGTGTCTCCAGATCAGTCGCCCCTGATTTGCAGCCTAACATTTGCTCCCGGGATTCAGCAACTAGGCTACAGCATTCTAGAAAGCAGCTGTGGATCAACAGGGTTAAAGGCAGGTGCCAGCCGCAGTTCCCGGGTGCTAGGTAACAGGACAAAAGGTGGCTAATGCTGAAAGCTGTAATTATGAAAAGGTTAATGAATTCAAGCAGAATGAAGTATATAGTTGCTCATTTGTTTAAATCGGCTGCTGATTTGCTGCCAAAGAGGCAAAGTTACCCAGGAACTCCTGCTATCTACTTACTCAAGCAGTGGCTGTTCGGGGCCATTCTCTCCCTCCGACTTTGAGGTTTTAAGACAAAACACTTTCAAGCTGTCACTGAATCCCGAGAAAGAGTTAAAACCCTGGATTTGAATGCCCAAGAACATGGAAGTATCTGATTACTGAGCAGCCGTTTTCCCACAATTCATGTGTATCCTTTTCAGCGTCCAGGAGTCCTTAAGAAACAAATCTGAAGCTTATCAGACATATCTGCTGTGACTTGAAAGCTTTGCAACCAAGTTTTATGTCCCTAGAACAGTTGGTTATTTTTATTACATCTTTTTCATTTGTACAACTGGAAAAGTTCAGCAACCAAAGGGCAGCTGAACTTGGGAGTCATGAAAGTTTGGGTTCCAAAAGGAAGTTAAGTTTGGCCGTATTGATCAAAGGGTAGACATCCCCTAGAAAGTTTTGTAAAATCTTCTGCAGTAACAGCAGCAAGAATATTATTGGCCCAAAAATGTAAGCAAGAAGAACTAACAACATTGGAAGAATGGAGGAGGAAATTGATGGGCTACACAGAATTAGACAAGCTAACACGAAGGATCCGAGACCGGCGGGACCTGAGGCTTACCGAAGACTGGACTAAATTTACTGAGTATTTGAAAAGTATTTGTGATGATCAGATTACATTTGTAGGACTACAAGAAGTTCTGTGAGGAGTAATTTAAGAAATATTGTAAAAATGGAAAGGGAAAAATGATTTGTTAGAAAAGGTAAAGGCAATATTAAGTTAAGAATTGCAGGAGAAATAATCAAGACGGTAGACTATCAGAGATGCTGAAGGAAGTCCAAACAAGGACATATGTATAATAATTTGTGTGGTATGTCTTAAAAAATTTTGTATGCTAAAAATTAATAAAAAATATTTTTTTTAAAAAAAAGAAAGTTTTGTAAAATCTTGCTAGGTCTACTCAGCATCTCTCGAACTGTGCCTTTGTTATTTGAAGGGGTTCTTATTTACTTATGTCTATTTAGCACCCACATCTGCCCAGTACACCCTCTCAACAAACCTGTGAGATAGATCGTGCTGGCCACAATGTCTCCCAGTAAGTTTCCACTTCTATACTCTGCTTGCGATACCATGCTGTTGTAGTCAGTGGGCTTACTTTGTATAACATGCCCTCCAGCATTTCTCCAATGAAAATACAGACGTCCTATTCAATAACAACAATTTTATTATTTGCACCCTGCCCATCTGACTGGGTTGCCCCAGCCCAGGGGTCAGCAACCTAAGGCCCATGGGGGTCGCTTAACTGGCCCATGGAACCCCCGCTGCCCACTCGGGGACCCCCACCACCCGCTCACTTGGTCGGCTTCCATGTGTCATGCTAAACTGGCATGGAGAAGATGGAGACCACCTTCTGCAATGCTGGTTGGCTTCCCATTGGCTACAGGAAGCTCCTCAGCCAATGGGAAGCTGCGCACGCCTCCTCTGTGCTGGAAGGAGCGCCGGAAATAGCGTTTATGCATGTGTGTGCGCGCACTCCGGCCCACCACGGCGTCCGCAGGACCGTGAACTGGCTCAAGCCACAAAAACTTTGCCGACTCCTGCCCCAGCCACTTACAGTGGTACCTCAGGATGCGAACGGGATCTGTTCCGGAGCCCCATTCACATCCCGAATGGAACGCAAGATGCGATGGCGCGTCTGCATGGGTGCGGGTCGCATTTCGCTGCTTCTGCGCATGCGTGTGACGTCATTTTGAGCGTCTGTGCATGCGCGAGCGGCAAAACCCGGAAGTAACACACTCTGTTACTTCCGGGTTGCCGCGGAGCGCAACTCGAATGCGCTCAACCCGAAGCACATTCAACTCGAGGTATGACTGTATATAAAAACATAATAAAACATGAAAGATTTAAAAACTTCCCTAGATAGAGCTACCTTCAGATGTCTTCTAAAGGTTGTATAGTTACTTATCTCCTTGGCTCAGAGGATGCATAATTCCATACTCTCCAACATCCCTCCAGAGAAAATAGGGACATCCTAAGCAAAATGGGGACAATCCGGGATCAAATCAGAAATAGGGACACTTGGAGGGTCTGAGATAAGGCTGCAGGACAGCACAGAACTGCAGCCACCATGAAACAACATTATGGGGAATCTAGGAGGAGATGGAAGGGGTGAACCTTGATACCATGAGGTTAATGCAGCGGGGAGTTCAATAGTTACTTGGGAGTAAGCCCCACTGCACAATGGGACTTACTTCTAAGCAAGCATGCAGAGGCCTCTGTTGTAAATCATGCAAAATAGGAAAACACATATTCATGACTGCCTATTTGCATAATTTCTGTATATCCCAGAATCCCATCTCCCCCTGCCCCCAGTTTGATTTACAATACTGCATTTTGTTGTTCAGCCCTGGGATTATGCTGCTTTTATTAATATCAGCATTTTAGCATGCTTTTTTTTTGGGGGGGGGGTCGAGTTCTGTAGGTGAGGCTGATTTGCAAATCAAACTCTGTAAAACCACGCCATCAAACAGATCTCTAGGAGATATAACCATTGTGGGGCGGGAGATGGGGGAAATCTGTATTACCAAAAGGTGGTACAGGAGAAAACCATAAATAATTTGAATGGATTTGCACGCAGGGTTCTGAATACACAATAAGCAGCCATGACTTCAAACCTGCAGCAACTACAAAAATTGAGGCTTACTGAAAAGTGGAGATTTGGGTACTAGACAAGATTTATACATCCTTAATGCCGGCTATTTCCACCTGGCATAAATAGCTTAGCAATGCAGGCAGCTGAAAAGATATGTTGAAACATCTTCTTTAAGTAGATTGGCACCCAAAGACTATTTCTTTTATATTGCAGAGAATGAGATAATGACGAGAATAAAAATCACTGACTTCTAGAGCGATGTGTAGCGTTTACTTTCTGTTTTGTAACATTTCCCCAATGAGATGCATGTATTAGGCAAGATCCAGACGTTTGCACGTTGGTGCGATGTTTTGCAAGAGAAAGTACAAGAAATGGTGTGAAAAGCTGAACTGTCCCCAAATATAAGAATAGCAGGCGTGCAAGGTCTTTCAAAAACACAAGGCACCCATTAGATTTGGCTGCTGCGCTATGCTAAGAATAGGATTCTTGTGCAAGCAGACTGCAGTGTTAGGATATCACTTGCTGTGGACATGAAGCACCAGCCTGTCCCAGTCTAATCCAAATTAAACTTTACTAATTTCAATGGTGCTTACTCCTGGTGCGTGGCAGGATTGCAGGCTTAAACCACATTCCTACATATATAGTCAATCCTAACCTAATGGTAAGGGACGCGGGTGGCGCTGTGGGTTAAACCACAGAGCCTAGGACTTGCCGATCAGAAGGTCGGGAGTTCGAATCCCCGCAATGGGGTGAGCTCCCGTTGCTCAGTCCCTGCTCCTGCCAACCTAGCAGTTTGAAAGCACGAAGTGCAAGTAGATAAATAGGTATCGCTCCAGCAGGAAGGTAAACGGCGTTTCTGTGTGCTGCTCTGGTTCGCCAGAAGTGGCTTAGTCATGCTGGCCACATGACCCGGAAGCTGTATGCCAGCTCCCTTGGCCAGTAAAGCGAGATGAGCGCCACAACCCCAGAGTTGGTCACGAATGGACCTCATGGTCAGGGGTCCCTTTACCTTTACCTTTAACCTAATGGTTCAAGTGTGCAGAACTTCTCATGAACTTCTGAACAAGGAATAAGCTGTGGAACAGGACAACTTGCAGAGCTTTGGATATTCCTTTGCCTTTCCCTACATTTGTTTTGGCACAGGAATGATAAGGCACCTGCCAAGGGTCCATAGTTTCTGAAAGGCCCATTGCTTTCAGACTATTTTCCAGAGACTGTCCCAGATTTACAGAAGCCGTCCCAGTTTCCAATTTGATCCCGGAATGTCCCACTTTTCCTTAGGACATCCTCTTTTCATTGGAGAAATGTTGGACGGTATGGAATTATGTGACCCCCAAGCCAAGGAGATAAGTAACTATACAGCCTTTAGAAGACATCTGAAGGCTGCCTGTAGGGGCGGGGTATTATTATTATTATTATTATTATTATTATTATTATTATTATTAAATAGAACATCTCTATTTTCATGTTGGAGGGTATGCCCTCTTTGCCTTCAGTCAAGCATTGCTCATCAAATATTTCCCCGTTTGCAGTTGCATTAAGCGTTTTTCTTAGAGGTTTCTTAGGATATTCCTCCATTGTTTTTGGAGGAGTCTGAACCAACTATTACTTGGAGAAGGCAGGAAAAGAACTGCATGTAAACAAGGAACTGGGGATCAGTGGAAGGTTGTAAAAGCAGAGGACCAGCACATTCTGTCAAAGGAAAGTTCAGCAACTTTCCCAGCACACTGAATTGTGGGAACTTTTGCTTTACCAGGGAATGGGCGCACTATTTTTAACATTTTTATTATACAGTTTGTCACAGGCTGTCTCGGGAGACTATCAACAATCAGTTTCAAACAAAAATCCAATGCCAAACATTTCTCTACTTGTGATGCAGAACATCTGGAGCAAGGGAACATGATTCCAAAAGATGCAGAGCAATGGGGTGACCATTTCTTGCTTCTGCCTACGCGTCTATTCACGTTCTCTACACGTAAAAAGCTGTTGGAAGTGGGCAAAATTGCTTTTGGGGGGGAGAAGGAAAGAAGGAAACCCTCCTCCTCCCCCTGCATGAAAAAATGGGGTTTTGTCCCATTTGAGGATATTGCATGTAATTTCCCCAGCGACAGGATGCAGAATGTTGGAGCTGGAAAGAGCATGCCAGAATATAAACATACAATCTGTAAATCCCTAGAAAGCAGCATATATGTGCCTCTTTGCTGTGCCCCAGCTGCAGCTATTTGCTACGTGCTACTACAGTCTCTCTCGCCCAAGAAGAGGCTGCTTCTGGAAAAACACAACAGCTAACGACATCTCCAAACAATTCTCTAAGATGCAATGGTTTTTATTCTACCTCTCTCGCTCTCCATTCCTGTTCTGTTTACTAGTTTCGCCCAACATGACAAATGACTTTTCTGTTGTGCTGTAGGATCACGAAACTGTTTAATTTTTCATGCTGGACTAATGAATTGCCACGACCACCTTTCATTGTTGGTGAAAAACAGCAGATTGTGGCATCATGTCAACATCCTACTTTTTCATTTCTGCCCCGCCTTTCTAATGCTGTGCATCACTCATTGTAGCTTATGACAATTCAAATCATCAACATCATTCTTTTCGTTATTAATTTTGTTTACCGCCCTATACTTACAGGTCTCGGGCAGTTCACAATATAAAATCACAATCCAATGACTTGCCCCCTTCCCAAACACTTTAAAAGGGCATTGGATGTCAATCAGCCCAAGGCCTGGTTACAGAGAAATGTTTTTGCCTGGCACATAAAGGTATATAATGAAAGCACCAGGGGAACTTCCCTGGGGAGAGCATTCCACAAATGGGGGGCCACGGCAGAAAAGGCCTGTTTCTGTGTTGCTGCCCTCCAGGCCTCTTGGGCAAGAGGCACATGAAGATCAAATATTTTCATTAAAAACTGCAGGATCAAACAAACAAAACACATTGGCAGTTGGAACATATACAAACAAGGTTCAGATTAAACTTCTGTTTTAGAGTTTATATCATTTGTAGCAGGAGCATCACAGCTTCCTAAGAGCTAATTTCAGCAATTCCTGTTCTTCCAATTGCTTTCTGGGTACAATGGTATTTCAGGAAGAATTTCTCTCGCTTTGCTTGCTCTTTAGCTTTTTCTGCCTTTCGTTTGCAGTACTGAGTTCCAGAAGGTCGTCTCCCCCCCCCCCACCCCGTCCTTCATCAACCATAGTTCACTAGAACCATGAATACATTTTCAATAAGATGAAGGTGTGACTGTGATATTTAAAATTAAATGCATTTTCACTTCTTACATTATGTAACCTCCAATCAGCTCTATGGTCTATCTATTTCATATACACATAAAAACAATTCTAGTTATTTCCAAAATGGTAAAATTATTCAAAATATCAGAAATGTATAAGATATAACCAAAACTAATCTGTACAAAATGGTGCCCCTCAATGGTCAGTACAGTGGTACCTCGGGTTAAGTACTTAATTCGTTCCAGAGGTTCGTTCTTAACCTGAAACTGTTCTTAACCTGAAGCACCACTTTAGCTAATGGGGCCTCCCGCTACTGCTGCCATGCTGCTGCCGCGCAATTTCTGTTCTCATCCTGAAGCAAAGTTCTTAACCCGAGGTACTATTTCTGGGTTAGCGGAGTCTGTAACCTGAAGCGTATGTAACCTGAAGCGTATGTAACCCGAGGTACCTCTGTACTGCATCCATCTGAGGTCTGCATTGCAGTAATCCAACCTCAGATGTGTGTTACTTTATCATCATATGGAATGACTGCAACTGGTGCATCAGCCTAAGTTGGACAAAGCCATTCCTGACCCATGTTGCTGCTCCAGAAGAACTTCCTAGACAACATCTGTGTCCAACGCTCACCACAATGGTCCTTTCCAGAGGAAAACATTTGTCTCGTGTTACTTTGTCAAGCAAAATAGAAGCTGTGTGACAGACAGTTAACGTAAGCAGGGCTTTTTTTCAGCCAGAGCTCAGCTCCGGCACCTCTCAAGTAGATGCCATTGCCATGCTAAGAGAACAAGGGAGAAGTTTCATGGTGAGTTCCGGCACCTCTTTTTCTAGAAAGATAGCACTGAGGGTTAGATAGCACCTCCTGGCAAATAGAAGGGGAAGAAATGGAGGCAGTGAGAGCTTTTACTTTCTTGGGCTCCATGATCACTGCAGATGGTGACAGCAGCCACGAAATTAAAAGATGCCTGCTTCTTGGGAGAAAAGCAATGACAAACCTAGACAGCATCTTAAAAAGTAGAGACATCACCTTGCCAACAAAGGTCCGTACAGTAAAAGCTATGGTTTTCCCAGTAGTGATGTATGGAAGTGAGAGCTGGACCATAAAGAAGGCTGATGGCCGAAGAATTGCTGCTTTTGAATTCTGGTGCTGGAGGAGACTCTTGAGAGTCCCATGGACTGCAAGAAGAACAAATCTATCCATTCTTAAGGAAATCAGCCCTGAGTGCTCACTGGAAGGACAGATCCTCATGAGAAGGCTCCCTGGAAAAGACCCTGATGTTGGGAAAGATGGAGGGCACAGGGAGAAAGGGACGACAGAGGATGAGATGGTTGGATAGTGTTCTCGAAGCTACCAGCATGAGTTTGACCAAACTGCGGGAGGCAGTGGAAGACAGAAGTGCCTGGCGTGCTCTGGTCCATGGGGTCACGAAGAGTCGAACATGACTAAATGACTAAACAACAATAACAACAAGCACTGAGTGTATGCATGACCTTAGCCATGTCTTCCAGAATGCCAAGCCTGAGCTCTGTGTTGCACCCTCCCTCAAAAAAAGGGGGGGGGCACAAAGCGCACAGATATTGCACTATCTGCACTAACTTCTAAGGTTTTGCACGTCTCATCAGCAGTTGGATTGTCGATAAGGACGGAAATCTGGATCTTAAGCCCAGCTCATAGGGATGGAAATGGTAAATTAAAAACAGAAGAAAAATGACATGTGCTTAATGAGATTCAGATGGGAGAAGGACAGAGCAACACTTGAATCTTTAACAATTAAGATTCCAAACTTTACCACTCCTGAGTTTCACGATCAGTGCAAAAACTGCATTTCACCCACCAATTTCTACAGAGGTGGGGGAATGGAGGAACGCATAAAGTACAATCTCCCTCTGTGGAGCCATGTTTTCCTTCTGCCAAACTCCCCTATGCTCATCACGTCGGAGAGTGCACTGCAGCAAAAGCCACACATCAGAAGAAAGCTTTTGGCCATAACTGGTGAGCTGATCTGCAAAATCCGCCTTGCTGACAGCCAGAAGCAGCCCTCCGCTGACTTGTCCCAACCGAGTCAGAGGGTAGCTGAGGTCAGTGAGCAAAGAGCTGTGTAGCTGTAGCCTTTCTTGCCATGTTAAAATATAAGGGAGGGGATGAGAGTGGGCTGTGAAATTCCCCAGTGGTCCATTCCCTTTCCCAGCCCTTAACATTCCGTGCTCAGAGGCTTAAAACAGATGCGAGATGCAGCAGAGAGATGAAGCCTGCAAACTCCATGGATTATCCACTGGTCCTCACGGGTTCTGCACAGGAAGCATCTTGTAAAGAGACAATGCCTCTCTCTCTAAGGGACTTGGGCGGGTCTCTTAATAAGGATGGCTAGACTTTCCCACTAAAGACAGGATTATTAAAAACATGGAGAGGAAATGGAAGTTGAAGAAAGGATACTCCTCTATCTCATTTTAGGTTTCTTCCTCCAGAGAGAAAACCACTGGGTTGCTCCTGTCTGGTTTTCATTTTGTTTTTTTAACACGGTCTGCAACATGTCCCCCCTACAGTGTTCTTGTGGACTGCATTCTGCTCTTTTCCATGCCAAATGACATCTGTTCGCTTCCAGCAGGGAGATATTGCTCTCCATCTCCATGCCAGCTCTTTATCTGTGGTGGTCGAGGCAGCAGGTCAAATGTTATCCTCACTGTAGCAGCTACGGCTGGGCAATATCCGGTTTTCAACATTGAAATATATATCACCAGCTAAACATCACAATATATTGATATATTGTGTAGGGGCATTGGCTGCCTTCATGGTTTTCTCTACATAGTGATTTTTGTGTAAAACACACATGCCCATGACTTGCGATATATTGGTCCAAAACGATGAAACCAATTATCATGATATGGACTTCAAACTGGTTTTGGACAATATATTGATATATTTCCTAGCCCTAGTAGCCAGATCCCCTGAATTTTAATTGTGTTTTACTTTTCCCACATGAATTAATCATACCTGCCCACCCACTTATGTGGGGATAAAGGGGTTCATTTTGGGGGCACTGTTGGGCTGGGAGATAGGCCTGTTTCCTGCTGACCCCAGCCACTGAGAAACCAACCTGTGTGGTCTCCTGCCTCTTCATCTGAATAGCATCATTAGGTTTCATGGCCACACAAATATGCAGAGATGTTGGGATCGCATTCAGCTCCATATATTGGAAGAATCCTCTTAGTTCAGATGGTGAAGCTACTATTTAATATGAGCTGTGTAAATTTGGGTTTTCTGCATTTAATATGAAGCAGCAGCTCAAGTGATTAAAAGCTCTTCTGAAGCCACTTCACCAAAGATCAAATGGGATGGAAATACAGATGCAGGAATATTTCTATTTAAGAAATGCATCTGGGGCGGGGGTCTATATTATCAATAGATCTGCTGTCGTTAATTCTTCTACTCTGCACTCTTAAAAAAAACACCACGTATTTGATGGCTGATAAATAACCCAAGGCCAAACACGACAAGCCATTGCTTTAAAGCTTCTCTTTATTTATACTTGGGTTTGTTTGTTTTTTGCATTGCACATATTGTGCAGAAACTTTTCCTTGACAGCAAGTTCTTGCATCAGTCTGAGAATACAATAGATCTAAAACCATCCTTACATCAACAAGTCAAACAGTCACATTCAACAATCTCTTTTAGCTAACTTTTGTCTAAACACTGGAAAACGATACTCCATAAATCAATGCGTTCCACTAATTCTCCTGGTTTATACAAGGCTTTAAGCTGCAATCTCCATTCAGGAAGTTTAGAATGCAGTTCTTGATTGTAAAGTGTTTCTGTGCACACATTACATATCAGGCACACAAACTTATATAAAACTGGTTGAAATACAAAAATATGGTTATCACAAGAGTACCAAACAGCACAGAATTAAAACAATTATTTATCATTAATATCAAATTTATGTACATCATACCTCCCCACCGAAATGATTTCCCCTTCTTCCAAAGTGATAACGTCAACATTAAGATAGAACTAGCCTAACTTAAGTCCTCACAACAAATACGCAGGATCTCTCCTCTTTTATTACCCACAGAAGTTATTATAAATAATTTTCACAAGTTGTATGAATGCTTTATTGCACATTGTACAGCACGCATGCCAACATCTGGGGGAGAGAGAGAAAATTCCTCTATCCCTTCATTTGACACGTAGTGTAAAATACCTTGCCCTCTCATTTCCCCATGCAAACAACTGCTTTTTAAGGAGTTTTAAACATTGAAGGGTCGTTTTAAAGGGGGTGGGAGACCCCATAGAGAACAAAAGAGATGCCTTGCGCTGTTGTGTGGCTATTGTTAACCATTTAACACACTTCTTGCCTCTTTAATGGACTCATTTCTGCTTCCTAGTCTTACAAAGTCATTAAAAGCTGACAATTAAAAAGTCTGAGGCAGAATGCTAGGTTTCCCCCACCCGCACTGTAAATAAAACAAAAACAAAAAACCATAGGCAGCTGCTACATATGCAGTCGTACATTCCTTCTGCTTTGCAGAATTAGGGTTTCCTGCCCCACATATTCCATTAAAGATCAAATTACTTGGTGCTTTGTGCTGTTTGCAATTAACAAGGTAGCTGCAGCAGCCCCAGAATTTTGCCAGACTCTCCAGTCCTGGTTTATGATTAACCCTTTGGACTGAGCTCTGCCACAGAATAGGGTTGAGAGGAAATGGATCTATATAGCCTGCGGCAAAGGATTCTGCTCTAAAGAATAAATATGAGGAATGGGCCATGAAAGTGTATGGGGTTTACGATATGCGGCATTAAAAAGTAAGGAATGACCACAGAAATTATATGCGACAAGGCATCCTTCTGTTTATAATATGCTATCAGCACACAAAGCCTATATATAAAAATCAACCAAAAGCTGTAACAACTAAAAAAAAAGGGGGGGTGGTCAATAAGTTAGTCGCACCTTTTAGCAGACTGCTCCTCCCTCAAATCCCACCCCACCCCCCTGCCAAATGAGTAAAATTGCACCATTACGGAGAATTGTAGGGAGAGTGCATGCATAAATTAAGGTACAGCAACTTCGAGAAGCCGGTTGTTTTTTCGCTTGCAAGTGGGCACGTTGCCGTTCTTCTGGTTGCCCCGCACAAACTTGACGCACACTTTGTCTTGTCTGAACTGAACGAGGAACCTAGGAGGTGCAAAAAAACAGGTTTCAGTTTGGTATGGTGTTCGTCCCAGTTGGCTGCAGCAGCAAGGAGAAAGCAAAGAAGCGCAAGCACATCACGAGCCCTCTTTATATTAGCAATAAAATAGAAGGTGATTATCTCACGTTAATCATACTTGGAGAAGACATGCTAAAATCAATGGACCTGAATATGACCAACGTTGGATATTCCTACCCAGTAACTCACTGCAAATCTACTCCCCCTTCCCGCCACCCTTGATTTTTGCTTATCTTCCATAGTGCTAAGTGAGTGACCTACCTCCAAAATTTGCTTATACCAGGCAGTGAGGCAGGTTGTACATTCTGTTAATGGGTTATCAACAGGTTGCAAATGCCAGATACAGTGGTGCCCTGCAAGACGAACGCCTCGCAAGACGGAAAACCCGCTAGACGAAAGGGTTTTCCGTTTTGGAGGCGCTTCGCAAAACGAATTTCCCTATGGGCTTGCTTCGCATGACGAAAATGTCTTGCGAGTTCCTGCGGGTTTTTTCCCCTTTTCCCCCCCTTTTCCTAAGCCATAAGCCGCTTATCAGCTGATCCGCTGATAAGCCGCTTATTAGCTGATCCGCTAAAAGCCGCTAAACCGCTAATAGCGCTAATCCGCTAAGCCGTCAATGGGCTTGCTTCGCAAGACGAAAAAACCGCTATACGAAGAGCCTCACGGAACGGATTAATTTTGTCTTGCGAGGCACCACTGTACTTTTGTTTGCTTTTTAAAAAAAACAATTTTTTTTTGGTTTTTAAACAAATACAAAAGGTTTGCTTTTTTAAAAAAAAATAGAAATATTACTGTTGAGGGCAAACAAGAAGAATGTCCAGATTTTCTATCTCGGGTATCAGGCCAAGTACCGTTTAAAAAGCAAATACTAGGGCTGCTATTTGATAAAAGATATCTTCATATTTTGAGAGTTGTTTTGGACCAACTGAAGTTTCCAAATCATCTACAAGGGCAGCCCCACGTAGAGTGTGTTGCAATAATCTAATCTGGAAAGTTGCCAGAGCACAGAGTACAGCAGAGAGAATCATACAGAGAAAAGGAAAGAAAGTGGCTGGCACGCTTACTGTGTTGCCCTTCAGCACTTAGCGTGCTTTTACAAAAATAAAATCAAAATGCAGACACTGGAATAAATACAAAATGTCACAATTTGGCTTTACGTTCAAGATTGGCTCAATATGGTGTGCCGGAAATTCTACTGCCGGCTGAAACAATCGCAAAATGTTTTTCAGCTGTATCCCAGCCTCCAGCACATTGAGTACAGATATATTTATTCCCCGCCACACTTGACGCGAGGAAATAATGGAGTCAAAATGGGACACATTCCTCCAACCCCGCCTGGTGGGTCTCATGGAACAAGGAAGATACCAAGAGACTCATTCATCCTCCTTCTGCATAAGACAGAAGAAAGCAAAGTCTTAACTGCTCACTGCAAACTGACTGCTCTCTATTCTCAAGTCATGAAATCTTTGCTAGCTAATGTATTCTGTGATGTCTTTCTTTTTTAATCCTCTAAAGCATGGGTAGGCAAACTAAGGCCCAGGGGCCGGATCCGGCCCAATCGCCTTCTAAATCTGGCCCGTGGACGGTCCAGGAATCAGTGTGTTTTTACATGAGTAGAATGTGTCCTTTTATTTAAACAGCATCTCTGGGTTATTTGTGGGGCATAGGAATTCGTTCTGTTCCCCCTTCAAAATATAGTCCGGCCCCCCACAAGGTCTGAGGGACAGTGGACCGGCCCCCTGCTGAAAACGTTTGCTGACCCCTGCTCTAAAGTCAAGTCAAAGCAATTCTGACAGATAAAAAGAAACCTTTACGGAGGGTGGCAGAGTTAGTAAACGAAGTTGGAAAGCCCACATTTTCCACAAACGGTCCGCTTTTCCTTTGAGGTGTACTCTAAGGGGTACTACCTAACCTGGTCCTGTTTGTGAACTACTCTTACCAAATCCCTCAATTCAGAAACAGCCCCCACCCCCCGGCCCTCAACAGATTTTTTCACCCAAGGATAGCCAATGTGGTACCTTTCAAATGTTGTTGGACTACAACTTCCATCTTCCCTGACCATTGGCCATGCTGGCTGGGGCTGATGGGAGCTGGAATCCAAGAATATATGGAGGGCACAATGTTGGCTAACCATTTGAATCACTGTTCCTGCCTTCACATGTGTCTAACCACCCACAGAGATCCATAAAAAAGTATTCCTACGTATATGCTTACTATTTCCATGTAAGGTAAAGGTAAAGGGACCCCTGACCATTAGGTCCAGTTGTGACCGACTCTGGGGTTCCGGCACTCATCTCGCTTTATTGGCTGAGGGAGCTGGAGTACAGCTTCCGGGTCATGTGGCCAGCATGACTAAGCCGCTTCTGGCGAACCAGAGCAGCGCACGGAAACGCCGTTTACCTTCCCGCCGGAGCGGTACCTATTTATCTACTTGCACTTTGACGTGCTTTTGAACTGCTAGGTTGGCAGGAGCAGGGACCGAGCAACGGGAGCTCACCCCATCACGGGGATTCAAACCGCCAACCTTCTGATTAGCAAGTCCTAGGCTCTGTGATTTAACCCACAGCACCACCTGCGTTCCATGTAGCTCCAATGTAATTTCCAAAGCCTGGTCCCTTCTTCCTACCCATTTCAACCCTCCTCCCTTCTAGCTGCTCCCATCAGAATGTCCCTCTCCCTTGCTGCTGATAGACTGAATGGTTTTGTGCTGGACACACCAGGCCCTGTCCTACAAAAGTGGCCACCATGGGCACGATTCAGCCAAAATTAATCACTTTTTAGACCCCATTTACTGCAACAAGGAAGAAAGGCATGTGTCCAACCCTCTCCAGTTGAAACCAATGGTTTAACTGTGGGTCAGCGGTGCCTTGCTTTTCAAACAACATGCTGACACATCCTTGTTGCATGTAAGCAATGCTCTTCAAGGCAAACTGCACAATCACATTTGGAGGGTTCTCCCAGCCATTGGAAAGTCTTTGTTAAAAATAATAAGGTAAAATCAAGCTTCTAAGAAACATCTTGGTTGGGTAGGGTAGAACTGGCTACATCTGGGCCCTGGCTCCCACATATCTGCTGTATGATAATTAAGGGCTTATCTGAATCCATTTAATATCTAAAACCCCTCATTTTCATATTATTCAGCTTTTCACAGTGACCGCGTTATTTCCTACTCAGCCCTGTCCAAGTTGTGTAACTGAATTCTTGGACACCCACTCCCCTCTCTTGGCTTTGCTACGTCCAAGTGGCTAGGCTAAGTTCCCAGTAGCTTTCAAACCATTAGTTTAAGTGTTACTGAATATTCCCCTCCTCCACATTCGGTACAGCAGCTCCAGAAACAATAAAGATAAACATCATAGCACCATTTAGCACTGACAGATCCCACTGGTAACAAAGCAGGAAAGCACGCCACCTTTTAGAAGAGGCAGCCTCTCTTTCCAGCATTTTATCTTAAGCGAGGTTTCCAACAGGGATTTAGCACACTTCAAAAGGATTTTTGCCTTAAACCAGAAGCCACAAATCAAACTAACTGCAGAGCTCCTGGGACAAAGGAGCCTGATCTTTTCAGAGCTTCTACAGAGTACATCTTTCCACCTACTCAGCTGGGAGTCCCTGATGAGCCATTAGCCCAGAACTCCCATCCACTCACTCCCTTCCCCTAAAACCTTATGGCAAAAGTGGTCAGCCGTTTAGAGTGCAGTGCTCCATCCATCATTGGTGATCGGTTGCATCTCTTTCTCTCTCGCTCTCTCTCCCTCAACTAAATCACATCTTTAAAACTTTTTTAAAAAGCACTGTAACATGTAATCCACTTTAGATGGATTACAATCGTGAAAGGCAGGAGAGGAATAACTGATTAAATAAATACATAAACGGCACGTCAGCCAGCAACTGAAAAACTGTGGCTATTGGTCAGCAGGGTTACACCAATCCTCTCCCAAACACCAGTTAGCTACATAAAGTCCTAGCGAGCAATGTTTATTCATATTTTAATCATGCTCCATCTTCTGAAAGGCTGCAAGGAAAGGACCATAACAAATAATGATGCGTAGAAGAAGGGCAACAGTTGCTCTAAGCCAGTGTTTCCAAAACTTGGGTCTCTGGTTGTTTTCGGAATAGTCATACCTTGGTTGTTCGTTCGACTTCTGAAAACGTTCGAAAACCAAGGTGCGGCTTCCGATTGCCTGCAGGAGCTTCCTGCACTCCATCAGAAGCCACGTCGGATGTTCAGCTTCCAAAGAACCGGGACACTTACTTCCGGGTTTGCGGCGTTCGGGAGCCAAAACGTTCAACAACCAAGACGTTTGACAATCAAGGTACGACTGTACAGTTCCAATTATCCTTGACCACTGGTCCTGCTAGCTAGGGATGGTGGGAGTAATTATGCTGCTGTAAGCCAATGTGGAGAAACCTAACACACCCTCATTTTATGGCCCCCAGCTCATAAAAGCTGCCTTACACAAAGTCGAATCATTGGTCTGTTCACTTCAGTATTGCCTACGCTAAGTTCTCCAGGGAATCATGGGAGGAATATTTCCCAGCCCTACCCAGAGACCAGGACATTCTGCAAGAAAAAGCACATGGTCTGTCCCTGAGCTGCAGTGCCCCACAACTAATATTCTGAGCTCCAATGCACCATCGCCTTTCATGCAGTTTCTAGGGGCAAAGCAGTAGTCCCAATTAAAGGTGTTAAGCACTGCTCCTCAGTTTCTTTTTGATCCCTCTGCCCAAAAGGGACACCTGGTAATACAGTCGTACCTTTGAAGTCAAACGGAATCCATTTCAGAAGTCCGTTTGACTTCCCAAACGTTCGGAAACCAAAGCGCGGTTTCCAGTTGGCTGCAGGAAGCTCCTGCTGTCAATCGGAAGCCGTGGAAGCCCCATTGGACATTCGGCTTCCAAAAACAGCTCGCAAACTGGAACAATCACTTCCAGGTTTGCAGCGTTCAGGAGCCAAAACGTTTGAAAATTAAGCTGTTCGAAAACCAAGTTACGACTGTACAAACATATGTCACTGCTAGACTAAAGGAGCAACATACAAGCACAACCATAATTGTGTTTGAAGACCATAAGCTCACATGCTCCCTGCAAGTCCTGTATACCTCCTTTTCAATGCTTTGTAGAACTAGCAGTCCCCCTACCTACACAAATGCAAACACAAGTAGTTGTACACTAGGGATTACCATAGTCTGGCCTTGTTTGCATCATTAGGAAACAGACCTGCAGGGTTACATCACGTAAGTGAAATTGCTTTAAGCAGACTCATCCAGTGTGCTAAATATTTACCAAGCACACACAGATTTAATTTTGATCAAGTCTGGCACCTTTGAAAACAAAGGCTATCGACAATTATGGTTTACTAGTAGATTAAATGCATTTCCCCCTCCTATTGCATAAAAAAGGGCTCCAAAACACCATCTGCGCTGACAATTCAGCTTACGCCAAAAATAAGTCATCTCAAAATTCACAAGTCTCCCTTTCTTCCAGACCCTCCTGCGAGCAAGTAATTCTATAGCAATAAACGGGTGAGAAAGTAATGGAATGCATAAGACCCCCGTTTTACAAGAACACACACCAAGATTACTAGGGGACTCTGATTTTTATCGCCTCTTATTCAAAGGAAGAGTAAGGGAACTTCCGGGTTGGCGCCATCGCCGAATGGCGGACTCCGTCCGAGCTCCGGAGGGAGTCTGCTCGGCAGGGGCTGGGTTCTACCGCGCCGGCGACGCGGGGACCCTCAAAAACCATGGGTGCTGAAACCCATGGGCATGGTGACTCGGCTGGCACCGTTTGCGCCCCCCCCGACCACGCGAAGGAGCCTTTTTAAAGGCTGTGGAGCGGGTGACGGGGGGGGGGGGCTGGTGCTGTGAGTCCTCCGCTTCCCCTGCCGAGCGAAGCCACATGCCATTTGGCGGAGAGCGCTGACTTCTTCCATTGAAAATCTGGACTTAAAAGAACAACCCGTGAGTAATTGGAACTTGGATTAAAAAGGGGAATAATTTTTTTCTTAAATTCGGAGCGAGCGGGGGAGGTATAAAAAGGAAGTCAACCTCCCCCCTGTTGTAGAGGAGCTAAAGCAAAGGACCTGACAACTAAGATCGAGCGCAACCTTTTCTTTTGATAAAGATATTAATTTCGCGATGGAAAATTATAAGCTGGGCTGGAGGAGAAGAGTGGAATGTGAATTAAAATACAACCCCCCCCCCCCGGAAGCCCCGGGAGCGATCCGTGAGAGCGCCTGGAGAGGAGAAATAGAGGTTTTGACAGCTGTCAAAGGAGCTGCCAAAACTGAAGAACAAAAAGAGAACTTTGTTACGAGGACTTTGCTGGTTACATTTGTTATAAATTGGATATAAACTGTTTAAAACAAGAAATAATAAGTTACTTTGACTGGTGGGTGAGATCGGGAATGAAACTGAGTTACTATAATCCCTCTAGAGGAGCTGTGGGTTATTACAAGTATCGCTGGCATGGAATTTGAATCAGACATTTTATCTCCTGGGAAACTGCAGAAATGGAACACTATTTTGTCTACAGAGGTCTACACACTAAAGGAGACAATAGATTTATCTATTGAAGAATGGAAGGGACTTGACGTAATGTTTTGTTCCTGAATTACAAAGCCTCTGTAGAGGAATTACAAGCATTTTGGAATTAGAACATTTGTGCAGGAGAGCAGGGGGAAAAAAGAAAAAAAAAAAAGAGGAGAAGAGAGAACATCAAGAACAACAAGAAAAACAAGAACTGGACAAAGTTGGAAGATAGACCCTTTCTAAGATTGGACATTTGAAATTAAAGATGATTAAAAGACGGTAAAGATTACTAAAAAGACGGCAAAGCGGACTGGTGAAGGATTATGGCTTAGATTATGGTTCAGATGTGGGAGCTCCAGGAGACAGTGGATTTGATGGACATTGGGAACGCAACCGGGAAAGGGGGGAGGGAAATTTGGAATCCAAAGGGTGTTAAATTATATTTTATTCTTTCTTTAATTCTTTTATGTTAATCTGTATCTTATATTAAAGAGGGGAACTCGTGGAAGGGAACAGGTCGATTTTAGGGGATGGGAAAATATTTTTTAAATTGGGTTAATGATAATAATTTTAAAATTTGGGGTAAGAATTTGTTGAATCTATTTGAAAGAATTGGAATACAACAGGGGGTGGGGAGGGGAAGTCCTGGAAAGATGATATTGAAAATAAGGCCTTAAATTTGGATGTTTTTCTTTTTTTTTTTGTTATATTTGAAAATCTTTAATAAATATTATTAAAAAAACAAAAAACAAAGGAAGAGTAAGAAAACTGCTCATGCAGTGGAATCAATTATGTTCCACACATTACTAAGTCCCAGTCAAATTGTCAAGATGAAGCTGGGGCTAAGAAATAAATCCTGAAAAGACTGTTTTAAAAGCATAAATGTGCGTCTCAAATAGCAGAGAGAGACCCAAAGATCCAAATCATACAACCAGATGGGCCATTGACCCATGTCATGTGGGCAGGCTTTGGATATTGTTAGGGAGCAATGCTGCATAAGGCAGCAAAGGGATAAATGAAGTTCTTTTTGAAAACTACCTTAGTGTAGGGAGGAGTTCTAACACTGGCTTCCCAGACTTACAACTGTAGTCAGGCAGGTTGGGGAAATAGAGAGCAGAGTGTGGCTGCTTCTGTGGTGGCCCCCTCGCTAAACAGTTTCAAGGCTGTTGCTTCCACATGCTTTCCCTGTCTCTCCATGGTGGTTTGTTTCTCATCAGCCTTCCTATCTTTAACCTTCAGTTTGTTTTCATATTATTAAATCAGTTTTCATTTAGAGTCATTTCGATTTCTCCCAGCAGAAGCTGTTTAAAGTGGGCAAGTGCCAAGACGTACTCATCGGATATTTCAATGTTGAGCTTCTGCTTGGTTTGGCTGAGCGTGGTGCGGTAAAGCTTCGTGGCCATTTCAATCAGGTGATCGCTGCTGAACAGGAAGTCCCCTTTCCCAGCTGCTCCAGATCCCTGGCACAGAAAAGGAAACTCGCACATTATCATTCGATCGAATTCAAACAGGGATTATCCGTACTTTCTCCCAGCTTTAGAGCTCTGTTTCCCGGCGCTATTTTTTCCTGCCCCAGAGCTTTCCTGAAAACCAGCTCTTTGCAGCTGATTTGGAGCAAACAGCAATCCATGAAACACCTGAATTGCTGTTTGCTGCGCTTCAGCTTTAGAGAGCAGGTTTTCACAGGAAAAGTGAGTGGAAAAAAGAGCACTCGAACAAGGAGCTTTAAAGTGTGGAGTTGTGCCTGGAAAGCATAGGGCAAAGGATAAGTGTGGATAAGCCCGCAGCATTTTTTTCTGTTATCAGCAGCCCAATTAACCAAAGCCCAGTACTGGAAACAATCTATTAAAATCCCTATTGAAGTTTGGCTAAATAATATTTGGAATGTGTCTTACTCGGCACAGAAGGCACTTCAAGGAAGGACATTTTTGGTGAAACGTGCTTCGCCTTCTTTTCCTTTACAAATGAGACAGAAAATACTTTTATTCTGCCTACAACTGTCCCTGTGGACAGCCTTTTAAAATTTATAATACACAGATAAACTTATTATGTACTACAGTGGAACCTCGGTTTTCAAACGTCTCGACTGCTGAACGTTTCGGAAGCCGAACGCTGAAAACCTGGAAGTGAATGCTTCTGTTTTTGAACGTGCCTCGGAAGTTGAACAGCTTTCGCAGCACGTCTTTCCATTTTCACCATTCACTTTTCTGACAGCACTTTGATTTTCGGTTTTTGAACATTTCAGAAGTCGAACGGACTACGTTCGAAAACAGAGGTTCCACTGTACATAGTACATACGAAACTTTAGAGGAATGTACCACTGGACAAGTTATTGTTGCTATATGTTGTTCAAATGGGGGGGGGGGACAAATAGGGAAGGGGCTGAAAGTATAGTAAACTTGTAGTTGAGGATGCCAGTTCAAAGGAAACATCATGTATTTACACATACAGTGTGCAGATAGCGGGAAAGCAGAAAATTCCCATTTTATTCTGTATAGGCTGTGATTTACTACCATCACGAGTTTTGAATTACGAAGCGTTTGCTCATATATTACAGGATTTCATACCTACCTCTTTGAGATGCACAGCAAAGAAGCCATCATTCTGGGAGCTCATGGACACCTTTGTGACGTCCCCTAGAGGAACCTCTGATTTGATATGCCCTGATTTCTGATCGGCAAGCAGCACGTTGTTTTTTGTGAGCAAGAAGATCCTAGCAGTGCACTGAGGAAGAACAACAGGGATTATTCACGGGGCTAATACATAGGGGTAGCTATTAAAGAAGCAATGCAACTTCAAGGTCTGGCTTGTACCAAGATTTTTCAAGTCTATGTGACAAAAGTAGCAGCCATTTTGGTTCAGTGGCGAAAGGGCCACCCTTTCCAAATGAATTTGCGATCTTGAAATGGAGGAATGAATTACAAAATGGCTACGGAAATGGGAATAAGGATCTAGTTAACTAGGGACAGGATAAGTCACAAGTCTCACTGATGCTTATGCCTTTGAACATTCCATCACCATTGGGAATAGCTATTCTAAAATAAGGCAAACTAGAATTAAGGACCCTTAGCACTGGGGATACAGGATTATTAAAAGCAACATTTTTTTTGCTTTTGCTTCACACAGTAATAAGCTTATGTAAAATAAGTCAAAGGGAACAAAAAATGAATCTCATTGGGTATAAGCTTTTTTTGTGTGTGTTACCTTTCCATTTGCTCTGTTGATTTTGTTTACTACTTCAGCAATGATGATTTTTTCCTCCACGGCATCTTTTAGTTTCTTATACTTGGGGTTTTTGCTGATTTCGAGGTAAGCCCCTTGGAAAGGCTGCCCAACACTGGAGGGAGACAAGAGAAAGAAAGAGATGAGGAAAGCTCATAAAATGGCTCCATTGGCATGCCTTTAGTCAAGCTTGCAAACAGCCACTTGCCTGGCGATTAATGAAATTTCTATACTGCCCTTCATCCGGAAACCAGTGGGCGGTTTACAATATAAAAGCAGAAAAATATCTAACACAGTAACAAAAGAAAAACAATACACCCCCACCCCAGTTTAAAAGGCCATAGATTGTTTAATTATCCAGTAATTACCCAGGAATTATCAAAAGGCTTGGGAGAAGAGGCTTGGCGCCTAAAGACATGCAATGAAGGTGCCAGGCAAACCTCCCTGGGGAGAGCATTTCACAAGCAGCGAGCCACTGTAGAAAAGGTCTTTCTTGTGATGCCACCCTCTGGAGGTCTCATGGAGGAGGCACACAAAGAATAACCTCAGATTATGGTCAAGGTTCTGGGTCAGTTCATGTGTGGGGAGGCAGTCCTTGAGGTATTGTGGCTTTGAGCTGTTTAAAGTAAAGGTAAAGGTACCCCTGCCCGTACGGGCCAGTCTTGACAGACTCTGGGGTTGTGCGCCCATCTCACTTAAGAGGCCAGGGGCCAGCGCTGTCCGGAGACACTTCCGGGTCACGTGGCCAGCGTGACATCGCTGCTCTGGCGAGCCAGAGCCGCACACGGAAACGCCGTTTACCTTCCCGCTGGTAAGCGGTCCCTATTTATCTACTTGCACCTGGAGGTGCTTTCGAACTGCTAGGTTGGCAGGCGCTGGGACCGAGCAGCGGGAGCGCACCCCGCCGCAGGGATTCGAACCGCCGACCTTTCGATCGGCAAGCCCTAGGCGCTGAGGCTTTAACCCACAGCGCCACCTGCGTCCTTTGAGCTGTTTAGGGAGCATTTAATGGGAGATGCTGACAAAAGTTCTCTTATGTGTGTTTTTTATATTTTGCTGGAAGCTACCCAGAGTGGCTGGGGCAACCCAGTCAGATGGGACGCATATAAATAATAAAGTTGTTGTTGTCATCAACATCATCATCACCACTATTATTACAGGTTTGGAAGGTAACTTTGCTAGCTCACTATGCTCAACCTGAAAGGAATGATGAGGTTTTCAGCCCCCCAGAATTTTCCTAGGCTGAAGAAGAATTTCTGGGTTTCCTGTACACTCAATTTCCCCCTACTATTAAGGGAGCCATGCCTCTACATTATAATCAGTAGGTAAATTAAGACCCTGCACGAGCAATAAAATAAAATCCTTTGCCCCTCAGAGGTTTGCCTCACAGGAAACCCAGTTGTGTGTGACATGTGTATTTGTGATGTAACAATTACCACTTCTGTCTACTTTTCCTCATCTGGGAAACTGAGACTGGTGTACAAACCCCAAGAGCAAAACCCAGTGAGAGGAACACATAGCCCTATAGCTATGTAGCCCAGGAGTCTAACCCGCAACTATGTCAGAGGACTCTGCTAACAAAACAGACACCCAACATATATTTAATTACAAAAAGAATACATTTCTTACAACACTTATTAAGATTCCCAAACAATTTTTTGTCATCATTTTGCATTAGATTCCACACCCCACCCCCACCCCGTTTCCAAAGGGAGAAGGAATGCAGACAGTGTTACAACCCCTGAAGCAATATGAACTGTGTGTACCCCTGTCTGGAACAAGGAGTGCTGCCTGAGATTCATCCAAACATATGATGACCGGCTCCTACCTGTCTAAGAAACTGATAAGATAAAGAACTTAACTTTGGCTGCTTTTTTTTAATACCGAAGTGAAAAAAGACCTGAGTGGTATCCGAACACACGTCTTAAGTTAATTATGGGCTGTGTTCAAAATAGTCCTTCCTTACGTCTTTCCTGCATCACCCACTAATTAATTTTCACCGGATGACCCCCAAGATCTGGATTACGAGAGGAGAAACCTCAAATTCCTTCAAACCACATGTAACTTTATAAACCACTATTGTGTTGCCCCTTTTTCGCCGTAAACTAAACTAGAAGCTTCAATGTATATGGCTGTGGTCTTTCTTCACAGAGGTCTTGCTCGTTTTTCTGTGCCTTTTTCCAAAGCACCACTGAATTGACATTTTATTTTCAGTCCTTTCCCTAATAATCCCTAGCATGAAACTTGAATTTTCCAGTCATCACGCAGGGACCTACATTTCCACAATCAGTCCCTGCTCTCCACAGAGGTTTCCTAGAATGCAAAGTTTTAATTTAAAAAATAAATAAATAAATAAATCCCTTCAGAATATTAGTGCGAGTTGCTGACTGATACCAGGCAGGCCTCACGAAGATGTAAACACATACAACACAACACACCCCTGGGAAGTGTGTAATTTTAAAATGACGAGGCATCTCCTAGAAAGCTTCTTCATTCCTAGGTTTCAATAATCCCCTCTCTTGCACTTTGGCATGGGAGAAATGGGGAAGGGCATAAAGTTGTTGGTTTTTTTTAAAAAAAAAAGTTATGATTTTATGTAACATCCATTTGAAACCTACATAGTACCTAAATTCGATAGCCTTGTACGCGGCGTGTTCAGTGTGCTTAACCAACTTAGATTCAATTTTCCAGATGTAAAGCCATTGGAAGAAATATTTTATTAAGCCAATAATCCATGTAATATAAGCTCTCTGGGCAAGTCCATGGAGATAAGCAAAGTTGTGAAAGCCTACAACGGGCAGCATCTGCTAGTAGAGATAAGTAGGATTTCATAGCAAATTTCCCCTCAATGCTTATGAAATAAGGTCATTTCAATCTTGCAGCCTCAGCATAGGCCTCCGAACGGCTGATTACCTGGCTGGGTATAAAGCTTTCTTGTCCTTGAAAAGTTCGCTAGCTTCCAGTTTTTCTTCATAAACCAGTTTCTTCTGGTCTGTGAACTGGTCCCGGTACTTTTTACACTAAAAAAACAGCATTACAGATGAATCACAAAGCTTTTCTTTGAAAGTGGCTTCGGAAGAGCAGCTGCCATGGCTTGCTATTCCCTTTGTGCATAAGAAGCTAATTTTAATGCATTTCTGGATTGAATCAGCCACATCCCACAGGCAATTATATAAACGCAGCAATCAGCTCCACAAGAAGTACCTCATTTTCTACCTGTTTCCCTGTGAACACGCATTAATCATAAGACAACCTAGGCAGGGCATCAAAATGTAAAAAAATAAATAAAAAATTCTACTTGGCTACCATTTGCTTATCTGGGACGGGGGTGGAGCTGTGGTCTAAACCACAGAGCCTAGGGCTTGCCGATCAGAAGGTTGGCGGTTCAAATCCCCGCGACAGGGTGAGCTCTCGTTGTTCGGTCCCTGCTCCTGCCGACCTAGCAATTCGAAAGCACATGCAAGTAGATAAATAGGTACCGCTCCGGCGGGAAGGAAAACGGCCTTTCTGTGCGCTGCTCTGGTTCGCCAGAAGCGGCTTATTCATGCTGGCCACATGACCCGGAAGCTGTCTGCGGACAAACACTGGCTCCCTCGTCCAGTAAAGCGAGATGAGCGCCGCAACCCCAGAGTCATTCACGACTTGACTTGACTGTCTGGGGTCCCTTTACCTATACCTTTACCTTTTGCTTCTTAAATAACTCCTCTGACTAAATCTCGCAGGATGAACAGATATGCTCACAGCGATCGTTACACATGTTCCCTCTGCCTCATAAAACTAATTAGTAACATACAGGCCAGAATACGAGGCTTAAGGAAATTCTAATGGCTGGGGAAAGTGTAGATTAATGGGGAAATATGGAAATCACCCAGAGGGCTGTTTCAAGAACTGTTGCTTACACTTCTCATTTTGATTCAGCCATCCTCAGCAACTTAACTAAACTGTGGAAGGAAGGAAGGAAGGAAGGAAGGAAGGAAGGAAGGAAGGAGAGAGAGAGAGAGAGAGAGAGAGAGAGAGAGAGAGAGAGAACAGAGACCCCCGACCAGTTTATCTGGGAAGTTCCAAATAACATGTGTACAGTTCGCAGTTGGACTTTGCTAGAGTTCAGTAAGGCAGTCACACTTTTAAGCTTTCTGTAAATAGAATTTAACAGCTACCTTCTCTCACAAGATTGATGACTATACAGGCGCTACTAAGGAAGATTAAAGGCACTACCTTTTCATGGGGAGAAAATGTTAGCTCCCCACTAACAAATGAAACCCAAGAGCAATTTCAGTCTCTTTGGATTGATGCCATTTGAAACTATTGACAGCCTCTGAAATATATATTTTTGCTGAGACACTTCTAATGAAAAATAAGGAGCACTGCATGTTTTGTCCCCCTGGTCCTTTATTAATGGCTTTTATCGTATTTTATTTCTTCAGATGTTCCAATGCTTCATTTTATGTTTCATACAATAAAACAAAACACTATATTATACATTAAATTGCTTTGAGTGCCTGAGAGCAGAAGGTAGAACAGACTATAAATAAAAATACAAACAAACAAATACAATTAACTCTTGTATCATATGGTTACCCTCCACAAGTGGAATATCCTCTTCAGTTCCTTGTGAGTTGAATCCAAGAAGAGATAAGACCTCGCTGGCCAGTTTTTATCGATTGGCGATAAAGAAGGCATCTTATTCTTCATTTCCAAGAAATACTTTTGCATCTATGGTAAGAAGAATTAAGCAACCTGTGTTTTTTTGTTTGCTTTTAAATGATCAAAAAAATTTTATTCAAGCAGGCTTTCCCTATTCACATTCCCTATTCACAAGATCTGTCAAACCAACATCCAGCTTCATTTACACAAAAAGATATTACACTGCTGGCAACAACTGAGTGTAAAACCATTGTACTTTTTACTAAGCCAATGAGCTGGTTCTGATGTGATACTAACCCAGGTGTAGGGAACCTTTGGAACCTCCTGATGTTGTGGAACTACACCTCCCACTCATCCCAGCCAGCATGACCAATGGTCAAGGGGAATGGGAATTGTAGCTCAGCAATTATCTGGAGGAACAAAGGTTCTCAACACTGGCACCAAACCACAGTTTAACATTGCAAGACTAAGCCACAGCAAGCCATGGGCTTATGTACTCCTGCTCTTTCTGTGGCACTGCTGTGAGGAGCTGAGCAACT
Organism: Podarcis cretensis; assembly: GCF_951804945.1. Lineage (NCBI taxonomy): Eukaryota > Metazoa > Chordata > Lepidosauria > Squamata > Lacertidae > Podarcis > Podarcis cretensis. Next base: position 126,772,138 of record NC_137170.1, read on the forward strand.
TTTTGTTTTTGGTTAAATGCAGTCTACTTTGCCATCTGCAGCACAGATAATTAAAAAAACAAAACAGATTAATAGAGAAAGCAGTGTTGTTCTCTATGTACTATGTATTCCTCCAATCAGCCCATCTTATGTATGTTGAGAAATAAAACAACTTCAAATGATTGGGTTTGCTATTCTTTTCTGATGACTGAATGCAGGTGAATGATGACTGGCTGCAGTAATTGTATAAGGGGAAAGGGAAACGTACAATTTTCTGAAGTATAAATTCGTAGATCTTCCTTCCAGCGTTGGCCCGGAAGAATTTCCTGTACTCTCTACGGACCTGAAAAATTAAAAACTCAAGAGTAAACATTCAGCTTTTGTTTTTGTTTTCTTCTCATAAGCATAAGTAGTACACTAAATTCCAAGGAGACAATTTTTAGTGTTGTTCTGCAGAGGCAAGACCACAATCTAGACCCCCCCCCATACAAAAAGTTAAGGTAAACACAGGCAAAATAAAAATCCCCATTAACTACTTAAGAGGCTTTAGCATTTCTGGATGTGTTTATTATTATCAGGAAACCTGACTTTGGGTGGTACCAGTTCAGCTTACAGGTAAGGACTCACATGATTGAATGTTCCTCTCTATACCAAGTAGGGAAACTTTTAGAATCAAATTGCCACATTCCAACATTTGTAAGAACTCAATCATTTAGTGTGGCTGCATCTAACACTAAACTCCCTGCCTGGGACTCCCTGCCTCTTGAGATCAAGCAAACACTTTCAATGTACACTTTTTGGCACCTGCTAAAAACATTCCTGGTTAGACAAGCCTATGCAGATGCTTAGAAAGTTGAGGCAACTTGAATCTGTTTAAGTATTTTAATGTTGGTTTGTTTGAAAGTGGGGTGGCCAATTTTTATCTTTTGTCGACAGCTTTGAGGTTTGGTTTACAATCAAGCGGTATATACATTTTATGAAATAAGTAAGTAATAAATAGACAAGCAACTTTTTGGGGTTCACATACAAGTGTGTGTGGGGGGGTGAGGTCAGAGGAAAAACATGGCCGAGGCTACAGCAGTGGTTCTCAACCTTTTTTTGGCCATGTCCCACCTACACATCTCTAAAATCCTGATTCCCCCGCCCCCGCCATTGACACATAATTCTTATTATTCAAAAAGCGAACTCCTATTCACGTGGAGGAAGCCTAAAAGGCCATTCACTGTCAATAACTCATTCTCAAATTGCCTCCTTTAAGAATCAAACTAGCGCCCCTGTGGGGGGGGGGTGCCCCACGCTGGGAACCATGGGGCTGGGGGCATTAAGGGTGGGTCGCAATAGGTGCAACTCCCACCTTTGACCAAGGAATTATATTGCAGCCCCAGAAAAAGCAGAGGTTTCTATACTCTGTCTCTCACCCTGGCTAGCAAAGACACATTGTTTTGCCACGCAGCTCCAACCCACACTAGAAATTATAGCACCAGGGACCCTCCTGAACCAAAGTAAGAAACTTTTCCATGCAGTTAGGGGCTATTTGTAAAATGGCAATGCTTAATAATAATAATAATAATAATAATAATTTATTATTTATACCCCGCCCATCTGGCTGGGCCTCCCCAGCCACTCTGGGCGGCTTCCATAGAAACCAAAAATACAGTAAAATATCACACGTTAAAAACTTCCCTGAACAGGGCTGCCTTAAGATGTCTTCTGAATGTCAGGTAGTTGTTTATCGCTTTGACATCTGCTGGAAGGGCGTTCCACAGGGCGGGCGCCACTACCGAGAAGGCCCTCTGCCTGGTGCCCTGTAGCTTTGCTTCTCGCAATGAGGGAACCGCCAGAAGGCCCTTGGCGCTGGACCTCAGCGTCCGGGCAGAATGATGGGGGTGGAGACGCTCCTTCAGGTATACTGGACCGAGGCCGTTTAGGGCTTTAAAGGTCAGCACCAACACTTTGAATTGTGCTCGGAAACGTACTGGGAGCCAATGTAGGTCTTTCAAGACCGGTGTTATATGGTCTCGGCGGCCGCCCCCAGTCACCAGTCTAGCTGCCGCATTTTGGATTAGTTGTAGTTTCCGAGTCACCTTCAAAGGTAGCCCCACGTAGAGTGCATTGCAGTAGTCCAAGCGGGAGATAACCAGAGCATGCACCACTCTGGCGAGACAGTCCGCAGGCAGATAGGGTCTTAGCCTACGTACCAGATGGAGCTGGTAAACAGCTGCCCTGGACACAGATTTGACCTGTGCCTCCATGGACAGCTGTGAGTCCAGAATGACTCCCAGGCTGCGCACCTGGTCCTTCAGGGGCACAGTTACCCCATTCAGGACCAGGGAATCCTCCACACCTGCCCGCCTCCTGTCCCCAAAAACAGTACTTCTGTCTTGTCAGGATTCAACCTCAATCTGTTAGCCGCTATCCATCCTCCAACCGCCTCCACAGTCATTTTGCAAGGGGGGAGGGTGGGGGAAAAACCAGAACTAGGCTGCCCCCCTGTGACTGCTCATTGGCCAAGGCTCTGTAACCTCCTGAGAGCTCCCTTGGGTCATAGGCAGGAAGTGACAGCTAGTTCCTATTATCTTTGTGCATACTAATGTTTGGTAGAGAAGCATTCAGTCAGGGGTGTCTGAAGTGGTACGACCCAAACACAGATTGAGATGAAGTCCTCATTATCCCTACCTGACATTATCAGGTTCTTAATAAAATGGAGAACACCCCCACACACACACACACACATACATACACACACACACACACACCGTATCATATGTGTTTGATTTCTAGATATTCAGAAAGGGCAGCTCTTAGGAAACAGCTGAACTGTAGCATCTATAAGATTCATTTAGTTTTTCAAAATCATGTAAACAGGAGAAAGAGAGAGCAGAACCACATCAAGCGTGGCTTGCTCTGATCTTTGTCTGTTTAACAAACGGCCAGCGGCGAAGGAAGAGGGGTGTGGGGGGGGCGGACCACCCCAGGTGTCTTCGCTGAGGGGGGTGTAGCATTTGGCGCACCGCCAGCGACTCCTAAGCCTACCCCAAACCATCGGGGGAAGAGGGGAGCTGTGCTGCTTTGCAGGCGGCCTTCCCCCCTTCCCCCTTTGTTTTGACCGCCGGGAGTGGTTTGGGAGTCGCGGGCGGGTGGTGCGCCGAATGTCCGCCTTGAATGGCTCGCTCTACCGCTGTGGGTGCGCTGCTCTGTGCACCCGAGCAGTATCCCATGCCTGGGAGGGCACCCTCTGCGCCCCACGCCCCTCAGGAACACACCCACCTGGGGCAGCGCGGGCACATGCTCCGACGCTGCAAAAAGCAGCAAGAATATACAGCGTCTTCATATACGGTATTTTTCGCTCTATAGGACGCACCGTTCCATAGGATGCACCGGACCATAGGAGGGGGAGAACGGGGGGGGGGGGAAATTCTCCCCCTCTCTGCTCAGCGCCCCTTCAGCGAAGCGGCAGGAGAAAAGGAGCCCCTTCCATTTCTCCTCCCGCTTCGCTGAAGGGGCGCTGAGGAGAGAGGGAAAACTGTGCAGCGCCTCTCCAGCGAAGCGAAGCCTGGAGAGCAAGAGGGATCGGTGCGCACCGACCCCTCTCGCTCTCCAGGCTTCAGGCGGCTATCCGCAAGCCTTCAGAGCACAGCGGGAACTCCTGCTGCGCTCCGAAGGCTTGCAGATAGCTGCCTGAAGCCTCCAGAGCACAGCAGGAGTTCCCGCTGCACTCCGGGGGCTTCAGGCAGCTTCAGCGAAAGCAACGCGAAGCCTCCGGAGGGCGGGCGGAGCTCTCCCTCTGTGCTTCAGAGACTTCACGTTTCTATCGCTGAAGCCAAGGAGCCTGCATTCACTCCATAGGACGCACACACATTTCCCCTTCATTTTTGGAGGGGGGAAAGTGTGTCCTATAGAGCAAAAAATACAGTATTTACCGTATTTTTTGCACCATAACACTCACTTTTTTCCTCCTAGAAAGTAAGGGGAAATGTCTGTGCGTGTTATGGAGTGAATGCCTGCGGGTGGCGGGGGGATCTGCTGCAGTCGTGAGCAGAGGATCCATGGTTCCCCTTCCTTCCCTCCTCTGTGGTTACAAAGCATGGATCCACATGGATCCTCAGTATTTTTGCACTGGGCTACTCCAAACTCACTGTCAGATCACATGTCTGTGGCCACAGCATGAACCACAAAAATCATATATCCACTATTTCATTTAGAATATTTTTTTCTTGTTTTCCTCCTCTAAAAACTACATGCGTGTTATGGTCTGGTGCGTGTTATAGAGCGAAAAATACGGTAACTTGTAACACAAATATAAAGGATCAATGGCAATCCCCTTCTTGATTTGAATGGAATGGTGTTGCACCTTTAAGAAATTTGCCCTTGTTTCAGTTGCTTACAAGTCGTGGTCAGCGATGAAAGAACCTGGCTCGTCCGCACGTCGGTATGACGCAGCCGAATCAATGAACCAGGGAGCTGCAAAGTGCCTGCAAACTTTGCTCGGGGTCCCTCTATGCATAAACGGCTCCCACTATACCAGGTGTGGGGGAACCCTTCAGGTGTTGCTGACTTCGAGCTCCCATCATCCCTGGCAAACATGGCCAGTGACTGGGGATGGTGGGAGCTGTAGTTCAGCAACATCGGGAGGGTTCCCCCACACCTGCACTAAGCCATAATTTGGCTTAGTGTGACACGCAAATCAGGACTGTGTGACTGCTACGATTCCTGCATGACTGTTGCAGGAGGAGTTTTGCTGCAGCCGCAGAAATTGCAGCGGTCACATATCTAGCCTCCTCTCTAGCCCCCATCCCCTGGAAGCATCCGCTCACATAAATAGTCCCTCCATGTGCGTGTAATCCATTTGCCGGCAGGGATCCATCCTCATCAGAAGGAAAATTAAGCATACTTAACGTTTAGTAATTCTGGACAATCATGTACCAACGAAAGCAGAGAGCTATCGTCACACAACAGCAAAAGGTGGTTCAGAAAAGAATTGTCTGCCATTACTTGAATTGTCGCCAATGCCAGCTGGTGTCAATAGCTGCAATGACACCCCATTAGTTAAAACTATTTATTATCCCTTTGATAAATCGCACTGCTGGTAAGATTAACAATGTTTTTGAAACAGCTGCATAGATTTGAAAACGCACACACATAAAAGTTGTCTGGCATAATCTGCAACGCCATTTTGCTTGCTTGCTTCTAAGAGTCTAATCTATGGGAAAGAATAATTTCCTTAAAGATCATGCTTGCTAGAGCAATCTCACAGCACCAGAGGTTGATTATGCGTTAGTAGAGAGCACGCTTTTTATTGAGTTCATTATTGACATAAGGGAGTCGTTTAAGAGAGTACCTTTAGTCCAAGCCAGTAAGCCCAAATGACTGCAACAGCATGCTTACGCCTAGCCTCTTCCTTCAAGCGTTTCAACTCCCTTCGAGCCTAAAAGGTTTAGACAGTGAATCACAGAGACGGCCTGATGCAGGTAAGCACAATGACCAGGAACAGAATTCTCCCACTGATAGAACAAGCCAATACAGGAAGATGGAAGAAGAGTATGCAACTTTTAGAACCCCAGCATGAAAGGGTGAAGAGAGGGTGAAAGTGGAAGCAGACCCCTCAGCGCTGCTTCACCAAGGCAGGTAAGAGAAGTAAGAGTAGCAGAAGTTCCCTGGGTTCTGGCACTCTCATATGGCATGTGAGGTCTGGCAAATGCTGCATAGCTCTCAATTTAAAACAGAAAACTTTCTGCACAGTTGCAGCCCAAAGGGTTGTTATTCCAGGTAAAACATTAGGACACGTCCCGTTAAAACACTAAGGTCTGAACATGAAGTACTTAAGGAACCCAGTTTAGGCCAGCCTTACACAATTTTGGGTGTCAATGCGCTTTCTTCCAAAATCTTGTAAAAGAGCTTCTTCTTTGATGTCACACAGAGACATACATGCACATCACATCACATCAACATGACTTCAGTATGTGTAGAACACAGGGAATGGGTAACACAAAAAGGGAATGTTAAAGATCTATACGTTCTGTATGGCCATGAGATTCTGTTATTGCTTTTGGGTATTTTAGGGTTAGTAGAGGACAGGCATCTTCAGAGTTCAAATGGTTGTTTGAGTATAGCATTACGCTAACAGCAGCCGTAGTTATGCACCTGCAGCATTGAGACATAGTTCATCCCACAGAATGTTTGTCTTGCAAATTTTGCAGTCCGTAACAAAAGCATGCTCTGCTACTTAAGTCTGTATTCAAATAGAAGTTCACACAAGCGCATTTAAGTTCTTAGTAAATGGCATACAAATGTTGGAGGGAATTGCAGTGTCATTAGGGTTCGGGCAATGATCAATTTACTCTCAAAGATATTTTTGTTTATGGTCAGCAATTGATGATTGTTTCATGAATGGGTTCAGTTTATGAACCCCTCATGCCTAAAGTGTTTTGGGGAAGATGTTGTGTGTATGTGTTTTGTTTTGTTTGAATTACATGGTGGTGGTGGCGCCCTGTGCAATTTGATCACCAAATCAAATAAACATTTGAAATTCTACAGATCAAGTGGCTGGTCATACCGAGCACCTATTATTACTATTACTATTATTATTATTATTATTATTATTATTATTATTATTATTATTAAAAAATACTTTTCCTCAAACAAATCAGTCAAAGCTATCTTGCAGGAGAATTTCCAGTTGTTTCCTAAAGTAAATTTCCACTCCAAAGGGGCCAGCAACCACATGACGTGATTCAATGCTAGTTTACTTTGACAGTATCCCAGCTATCACAAACAGAAGAGCTTGGTTTTCCAAATTAAACCTATAACCCTCAAGCTACTTTTTATGGTATATCACTACTAAAGCCCAAACAGTTGAATCATTTCACCTAAGTGGAGCATTTTGCCATACAAAAAACAAAAAAAACAAAAAACAGCTGCAGCAAATAGTGATGTTCCAGGTGGCATTTACTTCCCTAAGGTACAGCCACATTTGGTAAGGCTCTTCAGTATAGTTAGTTGTTTCAAAAGAACGTTCTCTAGGGAGGAGCTTTCATTACATAACATACATTTTCTTCTTTTCTCTGTATCAATATTGTGCAATCAGTTGCTCACTGTAAACCAGGGGTGCCCAAACTTTTTTTAAAGATTTGATGAAGTGAACATGCGTGACGACCAACCAAAGTTGTTGATCTTTTTTTACAATTCTACCCCTGAGTTGTTGAGCAGGATATATACTGCCACCAGATTTAATATTTAGTTGACCAGATTTAAGTTTTAGTTGATTAGGGCCCCAAAACGGACTTCGGACATGCCTGCTGTAAACTTTTGGTATGACTATTCGTCTTGGGATTTTCCTGTGTCATTTAGTGTTTTGTTGGAAACCACCCAGATGTGTGGGGTATAAATAATAAATTATTATTATTATTATTATTATTATTATTATTATTATTATACTAAAAAAATTGAGAAATTTAGACCATAGAATTCTTTTGGGATTAAAATAAACAACAACACTTTCTCACAAATTGTGAAATATTAGGACATGGGTTAGAGCCTATGTGCACTGCTGTGCATTTAATTAATGGAACATTTTTCCGCCTCAGCTCTTAGCGTGGGAACCTATAAAATTACTACTGCATGTGCATGCTAATAAAAGGGCCTTTGCTTCGAGACATGCAAGTTTAGTTAAATACATTTAAGAGCCCCTTTTTCAGTCTAGATGCTTTATGGCTTGTTAACAAGCAATTAGTGCTACACAGCTGGGCATGCTTGGACTTTTTTTAGTTTATGGAACTTTTTTCAGGTTAAGTGGGGCAAAGATGTAAAGGAAAGGCTATCAGCGGTGGCATGCTCCTGTTTAGTAAGCCAGCACAAATGATTAATTCTTGCTTTAAAAAAAAAAGTGAGTGGGATAAGGGAAGGGGGCACATGACGCTTGCATGTAGTACCTTTAATCCAAGCCAGTAAGCCCAAATAACAGCAATAGCAAGCTTATTCCTAGCCTCCTCCTTCAGCCGCCTCAGCTCCCTTCGCGCCTGCGGTGCATTTGAAAATGAAATGTGGGAAATTTTGATAGAGACAAAGGAAAGAAAAGAAGAGAGTTTGCTTCAGTTTTCCCAATGGACAGAAAGCAAGCCATTTCACACAGAATAAATGAAAAGTGTGTGCCTGGATTTTTAGATCGAAAAGCACAGTTTGGAGTGGGGTGAGGGAAGTGGAGAAAACTCAAGTGAAGTGAAGTAAGCAGCTGAAAACATTTCTGCCACTCTTTCCATCGAAAGGCAACCTTTGCACCACGTAGCTGGCTTGGAAACAAACAGAAGCCGGCTTGTGTTTTCTTACCTGAGCTCCGTGCCAATAAGCGGCAATAGTTGTAACAGCTTCCTGACAGCGTTTCTGATGCTTGAGTTCGCGAAGCAGCTTTCGAGCCTGTGAAACAGCAATAGCCCGTGCCAAAGAAGAGTTAGCGCTTAAAATACAGCTGTGCAAAAGATAACAGAGTGATCTGATGCCCACCTGCCCACTTCAAATTCCCAGATCTGGCAAACATTTCATAATTATTCCATCCCAGTATGTTTCCAAGCACAATTCAAAGTGTTGGTGCTGACCTTTAAAGCCCTAAATGGCCTCGGTCCAGTATACCTGAAGGAGCGTCTCCACCCCCATTGTTCAGCCCGGACACTGAGGTTCAGCTCCGAGGGCCTCTTGGCAGTTCACACACTGTGAGAAGTGAGGTTACAGGGAACCAGACAGACGGCCTTCTCAGTACAGTGGTACCTCGGGTTACATACGCTTCAGGTTACAGACTCCGCTAACCCAGAAATATTACCTCAGGTTAAGAACTTTGCTTCAGGATGAGAACAGAAATCATGCTCCGGTGGTGCGGCAGCAGGAGGAGGCCCCATTAGCTAAAGTGGTGCTTCAGGTTAAGAACAGTTTGAGGTTAAGAACGGACCTCCAGAACGAATTAAGTACTTAACCTGAGGTACTACTGTTGTGGCGCCCACCCTGTGGAACGCCCTCCCATCAGATGTCAAGGAAATAAACAACTATCTGACTTTTAGAAGACATCTGAAGGCAGCCAGACATCTGAAGGAAACCTAGCCAGATGGGTGGGGTATAAATATATTATTATTATTATTATTATTATTATTATTATGGCTTTCTGGTGTAATCTAGTACTGCCCAGTGTCTTTCACAACGAAGGCCTCAGGACACAAAATCAGGCAGCATTGCAAAACTCCTAGGGCAGCGGGAAACAGCACTGGTCTTCCAATCAGTTATTGATACATGAGTAGGAGTGGCACCTAAACCAGATTTCCAGGGCCCACCTAATTCTACTGGTGGCTTGGGATTTTAAGACACAACTACTCAAGTTTTCAAAATAAATCAGCAAACGCACGTAAAACAGATTCTAGAGAAAGCTTAAGTTAAACAAAATGAAATCCGGGGGGGGGGGGGGGGAGAGAATAGCATATCATTTTAAGAATAATCCAAACAGCATTCTGGTAAACCACATTTTGCTTGACTGGGTTTTTATTTCTGATTCTTTCAGCACATTCTAAGCAGTCCTACTTGTTTTTAAATAACATTATGGTTGGACCTACATCTCGCATGTCCAGCTTGCCTTTCTGAACCCCAGTCGCTGCTTCTACACCGCAAAGCAGTAAATCCATTAGTCATACCTCAGGTTGAAGTTGCTTCTGGTTAAGCATTGTGACCCGCACATGCACGGACATGGGTTGCATTCGCTTCAGGATGCGAACGGGGCTCCGGAACGGATCCCGTTCGCATCCAGAGGTATCATTGTAATTACATCCTTTTTAAAAACAACAACAAGATGTTCCAACGGCAGGGTGTGATTCGCAGGTAAGAATAAGTGAACAAACGAGGGTTTTTCACTTTTATTCCCCTGCACTGCCTCTGCGCCAACCTAGGAGTCCAAATACACGTCTGGGAATGAAACACAGGTACAAGTACCCCTTTTCTCTACCATGGAGAAGCAGCCGTTGGCCGTGGAAGACGTAGTTACAACCCAAGGGGCTGAATTGACTTTTTCTCACCTTCCATCCTCTGATATAAGACTGCACCACGATGGCAGAACTCTTGATCTGCTGGTACTTCTTTTGTTGCTGCATTGAAAATTTAAACAAGAATGAGTTTTACATAACTGAAATATACTCAGCTTGTCACACACACACTTTGTACTGGTTCTATTAGGGATGCATGCTATGTAGGGACTGCCTCGGTGAGTGATACAACCTGTTTGCTAGAAGCACACTGCACTTCTAAGAGCAACACACTGAACGGTGAATAGACATTGTCAATAATTGGCCACTAACCAGCACCTGAAACCGTGGTTTGAAGCAGGTTTGCAAACCATGGCTGTATTGGCAATGGTTAAGTGTTTACGTCAGCAATGAGCAAAACCTGGTTAAAGACAGTTTCTGATCAACTCAGCCTCTCGGTTCACAAGGCGTCTCCTTATACATGTCACCTGGAGGCATATTTTAGCCAAGCAAAGGGGGAAAAACATGGTCTCACTGGGCATTTGGAACCTGAATCAGGATTAAGGCAGCAAACTATACTACGTCTGCTTTGGGTCCAAGAGCTCTACTGCTGTTTCTATGGCTTTTCAAGCTGAATTAAAAGTGCACGTTGAGACCAACCAAGGATACTCTAAGACGCATCCCTCAACTAATTGCTTTAAGATTACAAAGCTGTGGCAAGACTTACCAACATCCAAACCTGAGCATCTTCCAAGAATACTCACTACAAAAGCAGGGCACAGTTCTGAGTTTACAGCCATTTTTTAAAAATTTCACTGGGTACTTTAGTTTAACCACAGATGTCACAATTTTTATTTTTATTTTTTGCTAAGTATTGCTAACTGCACTGAACTCTTGAGAAGGGAGAGGATTAAAAAAGCCCCACATATAATATTTTCTTACTGCGTATCTCCTGTACCAAGCAGCAATCACAATCTGACTCCTTTTCATGAGAAGAAAACGTGTGCGACACTTCCAGCCCCTGTAGATCTTCTGGATCAGGGTAGCCAAATCCTCAAGGCGCTGTTTTCTTAGATCTTCTAATTTGAAGAGCTAGGGGGGGGGGTTGGGGCAGGAAGGAGAAACGTGAAGTGTTATGTACTGAAGTTCTCACCCTGGGCCAGCAGGGGGATACTGTAGATAGCTATGCAAATGAAGGATCGAAAGTGACGTTCAGTGATTGGATAGTTTTAGAAAGTTGCTACAGTAACGTTGTACTGGAGCTCTATATAGGCAGGATGACTGAGCCCTTCAGCTCAGTTCTGTTCTGGCCTCTGAATAAACAAGAGCTGTTTGAAGAATCGCTGTGTCGTCTGATATGTTCACCCACAACTTAACAAGAAGGAAGAGTAAAATGTTTGACACCTAAGTTATTTTAGATTTTGCACACGCGCGCAGCAGAATGAGGTGGCAGCGAGGTATCAGAGACCAGAGGTGGTACAACGGGCTGGACCATTTGACAATGTGGGTGGAGAGATTATGTTTTAAATGCCCCCTATGTTTAAAAACAAAAATCCTCATGAGGAAAACTAATTCTGCAGGGAGCAAGCTTGATCCTCTCACTGGTGTATTGGCTTTTTGCCAGCAAGGAGTTTTACATGAGAATGCATTCAGAAAGGGCATTCTCCAGCAGCAATTCAAACTAGGAACAATCCATTCCTATACAGTGGTACCTCTAGATATGAACGGGATCCGTTCCAGAGCCCCGTTCGCATCTAGAGGTAAACGTAGCTAGCGATGGCACGTCTGCGCACACACGTGTTGCTTTTCGCCGCTTCTGCGCATGACGTCATTTTAAGCGTCTGCGCATGTGCAAACGGCAACTCGAACGCACTCAACTCGAAGCATATTTAACCCGAGGTATGACTGTACTTTAAAAAAAAATTAATACTAATATTTTATTGAAAGAATTTCAATTATAAAGAAATAAAGTGATAAAGAGGGGGAAAGTTAGGTTTAAAAAAGAGCAGAGTTGTGTATAAGAAATATGTATATACAAAAATGCAATGTAATATTCTCCCATAGATTCTTATATAAATTGATACAGTGTTATTATCCTAATACATATGTAGATTTTAACAGCCTACTACATTCCAAGTGTTGTCACATTTATCCAAACAAAATCTACGTCTGTAAGCAGTCGGTTCATAAACTGCAAGTGTTGTCATCTTGTCCTTCCTATTCTGTCATTTACCCGGGACTAAGAGTTGTTGTGATGTCAAAATACAGCTAGGGAGCGAAGGTGGAATGCAACAAACAAGCTGCTTTTTTTGCCTGCAACTGAGGCCCACACAAAACCAACTTTTTGAGGAATGTGTGATACAATTGTTAGATGGCATGTCACAGTGACAAGTAAAAAAATATGCTGGATTAAATTTATTTCCCTCTTCTTTCCAAAACCTAAGCTTTAGCCCTCCATCACCTAACAACCTGAATTTGGCCTTAAAACTCTTGATATCTTGTAAAGAAAGAGGAGGAGCAGGAAGAAAGAGACAAATGTACTTGAGCTGCCTTTGCCGTAATGGAAGAAAAATTGGTTCACATACTGTTCTTGGGTTGCGGATGAATATTTTTGATCTTCCCAAGGAATATTCTTCTTCAGGGACTTCCAGCTCACTGAACAATACCTCTACACCAGCTCTACAACAGAAAACAAATGGAAGTGATTTACAGTGGTGCCTCGCAAGACGAAATTAATTCGTTCCGCGAGTTGCTTCGTCTTGCGATTTTTTCGTCTTGCGGAGTGCGGATTCCCCGGGTATTAACAGCTTTAAGAAAAAGGAAGCAAACTCGCAAGACGTTTTCGTCTTGCGAAGCAAGCCCATAGGGAAATTCGTCTTGCGAAGCACCTCGAAAAACGGAAAACCCTTTCGTCAAACGCCGAAAACCTGGAAGTGTTCTAGTTTTCAAACATTTTTCGAAGCTGAACATCTGATGCGGTTGTCTGCTATTGTCTCCTGGGCGCCTGCACCAATCAGAAGCCGCACACAGGTTTTCAAACATTTCAGAAGTCGAACAGACCTCTGGAACAGATTAAGTTTGGTGCTTTTGGTTTTGCTATTTATTTTGCATTTTTGTTTTTGAGGCTTTTTGGGTTAATTTGTTTTTGTGACTGTGTGGAACCCAGTTCAGCTACTGATTGATTGTCTGCCTGCGGGAATAGATAGAAGCAGGTAAGAAAAAAATTTAATTTTAATTTTTATCATCTACAATACTGTCTTATTTTATAGTACAGTACATTGATTATTGCTTTCATTTTATGGATCAATGGTCTTGATAGTAAAATTCATGTTAAATTGCTGTTTTAGGGGTTGTTTTTAAAAGCCTGGAACGGATTAATACGTTTTGCATTACTTTCTTTAGGAAAGCAAGCCTTGGTTTTGGAACGCTTTGGTTTTGGAACGGACTTCTGGAACCGATTAAGTTTGAGAACCAAGGTACCTCTTTGTGAATTTGTAGCGGAAATGTCCTAAACCCCACCTCCCAAACTTATGTACAAATCAAACTTAAGCTCTCCAAACAGATTTCACAGTTCTTTGCAGTTTAAATGTAACAAAATATGTATTTAATTTGTAGAACGTGCAGATTGAAGCAAAATGGAGTGGAATAGAGGGGAAAACATGTGAAAGAGACACAAACCAGAAATTGAAAGGTTAATCCATGTCTAATTTTAATTAGGGTTGCCACAAGACAAAATAAATCTGCAATTTAAAATAGGGAAGTTATGCAGATAAAAAGGTGAGAGGAGCTTTGATAGAAACAATACAGTAGTTCTTCAATCAATCCTTGTATGCCTTTTACTGAATATGATTTCCTTGGGATCGCATCTCCACAGGATAGTTTTGTAACTGGCCCAGCGCCGTACAGATGATGTGCAAGATAATCTCAAGAATCAGGTACAGAGGCCACAATTTTGCATATCTTCAACTCATATGAAGAACCTTTGTAGCAACATGCAAAATTATGGCACCATGTTTTGTTCCCCGAGAGCATTTTGAAATCGAGGAAGGGCAAAGAGCAGGGAAGTTAATAGGGTGTGGCTTAAGAGGTTGGGTTTTTTGCTGGAAAGAGCATGCAATCCCATAGGCATGTTAAGCAATTGGCGCTGGGCCAAATAAAGACCCCCCAAAAAGGTAAAGGACCCCTGAAAGTTAAGTTCAGTCGCAAACAACTCTGGGGTTGCGGCGCTCATCTCGCTTTACTGCCCAAGGGAGCTGGCGTTTGTCCACAGACAGCTTTTCCAGGTCATGTGGCCAGCATGACTAAGCCGCTTCTGGCGAAATCAGAGCAGCGCACCGAAACGCTGTTTACCTTCCCACCAGAGTGGTACCTATTTATCTACTTGCACTCTGACGTGCTTTTGAACTGCTAGGTTGGCAGGAGCAGGGACAGAGCAATGGGAGCTCACCCCGTCATGGGGATTCGAACCGCCGACCTTCTGATTGGCAAGCCCAAGGCTCAGTGGTTTACACCACAGTGCCACACCAATACACCTGCACTAATTAGTTAACGACTCTTACCTGGCAGGACCTCTCCAGTGTGGCCATGTCTGTTTACAAAGCATTTTATATCTTTCTAGACAAGGCTCGTAAGGTTGCCTGAACGCGTATCCTGCCCTTCTGACACGAACGTTTTCCAGCAGACCCAAATACCGGACCTGATGACAAACTAGAGCCTCGTTGAAGATATGTGCTGCTTTTTTGTCATTGGGCTTAATGCATCTGCATGAAAAAGAACATTCATTAAGATATTGCACAATAATTTCTGCTACACAAGCACAACTATTTCTTTTCCACTCGGTTGGTTTAACATGCAATTGACTGCAATCATTTGCCCGTCTCAGACAGAAACAACAATAAATGACTAAAACGGGTAACATAATCTTCTCTCCCATTATGGATTAAATATAGAAGGCAATCACGCTTATCATATTCATCAGACAATGGATCTTAAGACATTATAAACATTAACTTATGGTAATTCCAGAGACACTTGGCTCATTATTTTTCCAAACTGCTGCATATCGAATTGCAAGTGTCCCTATTTACTAATTAATTTTGTATCCTTTCCTTCCTGCCAAAGAAGCCCTAGGGCTCAGAGCCTTGTACTGTCGCAGTCTTACTAGAATGCAAAATAGAACTACTTAATTCTACGCCCCGAAAAGGCATCCTGTTTTGCTTGTCACTTGATGACATGGATTTGATGTGTAAGCTCTGTAACATTCACTGCACCAGAGATATAAAATAAGGAGTCCTTTTGCTCTTCCACAATTGTGCTACCACTAGTCTATTGATTAGGTTATAAATGTAATCTTGTCTATAAGGAAAAGTGATTTTTAACCTTCCTGGTTTGTAATTCTGTTCAAGCTTACAACCGCCTCCCTCAGAGTCTAATGGTGAAAATAGCATTGATTTTGGTGTTTTAACAATTGTTTGCCCCACAGTAGTGTTGATCTCCTTGAGTACTTCATCCCAAAGTCTTGCTAGATATGAGCACTTCCACCACAGATGAATGCATGTACCCCACTGACCCATAATCCTTCCAGCAGTCTGGGGCCATCGTAGCCAGCATGTGTATGAATCTCATTGTGCTTTAATATGATTTGTGGGTTTTTATGTATTCTCTCTGACATACGGGGAACCAGTCCCAGCACCTTCATTTTCCAGAAGCTATCCCGTTGATTAGGTAGAATTTCCACCCCTCTAACTCCCACTCAAATCACCCTACGGCTTTCCACCTTTGCTCTTCTGCTGCTGCAGAATATATATCTGAAATCAGGTCCCTCCGTTCATCCGCTGAACCCAAAACCAATGCCACAAACTGTGAGAGAGACTTTTAGTACCTTGCTCCCAAATCTCCCTGTTGGAAATAAAGTAACAGCTTGGATGGACATTAAGCCAGTTGAGTTCAGTCATGGTTAATCAATCTCTCAACTACTTCATCTGTAAATGGATAGGTGTTATACAGAAGGCCTTAGGCTGGTACAGTCTCTCTCCTTTTCAGTCCCTGAAACTGTGTCTCTCTGTCTGCACTGTAGAAAGGTGAATGATTTAATATATCAGTACCAGGGGCACCTATTTGGGATTAATTTGGATTGCCATGCTTTCTAGACTGCAAAAAAATGTGAACACATTATGAAGCTTTGCAATTGTATGGGAGTTTATTGGAAGGGAAAGGTTGTGCCTGCAGAGCGACTGTCTCTGATCCTGACCATCCCATGCCCAACAAGGCCTTGCCTTTATCACCCAGTATAAAATAAATTAAGTGACATTACTGACAAGCTTTGTTTTTTTATATATAAAAAAGTTAATGTGGAATTCCTCATGCCATATGGATTGTCCTTCTGCATAGTAAATCACAATGCAGCCTGGCCCTTTCATTCTCAGAAAATAAATTTATTAATGGAAGCTTGCCATTTTCAAAGAACCTTTCCCAGAATTAAAAATGAGAAACACCTGAAACATAAATAACAGCTTGGGGAGGTTTGACATTTTTATTGCTATTCTGCCTAAAGGGGACAACTTTCAGCTTATCCAGCTTTTTGTTTCTTTCCTAATTCTTCTGAGCACTGAGCATAAGTTTAAGGCACAAAGTTTACTTAGATCTTTTGGAATCTGAACTCCCAGATCTCAAGAGTGATTTAACGTAAGGCGGGATCCCCATAGCACACTTGGCCTTGCAATTTGGGAGCCATGTTTACACTACAGGCTTCTCATAACGAACTTTTAACCTTGCAACCACCCCATACCATGCCAACTCCTTAATTATATCTGGTAAGACCTCTATCGGGTCTTACAACATTATCACAATGTCATCAGCAAATGAACTTAGATGTTCTCTGCCTTCTATGGTGTACCTTGTAACCCCATCATTCCCCTGCAATGTAAACGTTGAAGAGCTTGGGAGATAAAACAAATAGGGTAGTCCAGAGACACCCCTGTTTAATACGTGAACAAAGTTCAAAGCAAACCCACCCCCCAGTCATTGGTTTTCACTACTGCCCATTAAGTACTAAATAAGTTTTGTTATAGCACACGTAATTTCACCCCCAGATACAGTAATTTCAAAAAGTTTTAGAAAGACAAAAAGCCCATTCGAGTTGGTCAAATGCTTCATGTGGCTCCAGCATTTTCAGTAGCAATGAGTTACTGTTTTATTATGCTCATTACAAGGCCAGGGAACTGGATTCCTTGAAGGTTACCTGATGTAGTTGGGATTTTTGGTCTGCAAGTTCTTCATCAAGGTTGCCACGGAAGCCTTGAACTGCGAACCTGCTGTTGGGGGCCTCTTTAGGTTAATCTTGGCCGGGTTTCCTTCTGGGAAGAGTGCTTTAATGAGGGAGTGGTTGGCCCTCCACATGGCCTGGGACAGGTCGCGGTAAAGCAGGTCGTTGTTCTTGTCGACAAATCCTTCTACCTGATACATCACCTAACAATGCGAATCAAGAGTGTTTCAATGAACAAGAGATAATCAAACCAAGGGAGGGGGGGAAACAAAAGTCAAGAACAAATGGCTAATGCCTCCAAAATATTAATGCTGCATGCCAGAGGCACTGGGTCCAGCCCAACTTTGAGGGTGCCCAGTGCACACATGTGTTATCACATGGTGACAGGAAGCTACAAGACCTGCCACAGTCGTGGTTAGGCCCGGAGAGGCCCGCCACAATCGCAGGAAGGACTGACAGGGCCTGCCGCAGCAGCGAGTAGACCCGGTGAGGCCCGCCGCAGGCTGCGAAATATTGATGGGGTCAGGCCCCCTCCTTGAAAAATTCGGGGAGGAGGCTGCTCGGCCCCTTGGCCTCCCTAGATGGTTCCCCTGCTGCATGTTAAGTAAACTATATTCACACAGACCACAAATTTCCCTTGCCTTAAGCCCCTTCCTGATCCCAGTTGTGTGCACCATAAACAAAAGAGAGAAGCTACTTTAAACGGTGTTCTGGCTTATCTCTTCATGACTGGGATGGCTGCAGTGGAAACATGAAGGAAGGCTATATCTCTAGTAGTTTCTGCATCTCTTTTTTCGGCTCAATATCTCGCCTTGGGGCATCTATGGCAAGCATGCTTTCAAGTTGTCCAAAGCGGGAATGTTATAAAAGGTAAAGGTAAAGGGACCCCTGACCATTAGGTCCAGTTGTGGCCGACTCTGGGGTTGCGGTGCTCATCTCGCTTTATTGGCCCAGGGAGCCGGCGTACAGCTTCCGGGTCATGTGGCCAACATGGCTAAGCAACTTCTGGCGAACCAGAGCAGCGCACAGAAACACCGTTTACCTTCCCGCCAGAGCGGTACCTATTTATCTACTTGCACTTTGACGTGCTTTCGAACTGCTAGGTTGACAGGAGCAGAGACCAAGCAACGGGAGCTCACTCCATCGTGGGGATTCAAACTGCTGACCTTCTGATCGGCAAGTCCTAGGCTCTGTACACCATGCATTACCTTGCCAGCGTAATGCTGGATTCTGAAGCAACAGTGGGGCAGGGAAGTGTCATTCAAGAAGCGTGAACATTTGCTCATCCTGCTCTCAAAGTGCTGGTGAGTGGCGCAGACCTGGTTCAACTTCTCTAAGAACGTGTCGTCCGTAACAGCTCCTGGCCGCAAGCATTCTTCATCTAGCATGGCTAGAATTCCATTCTGATTCTGTTGTGCAACAATAAGGTTCATTCCGTGTGAGATGGGCATAAATATTCTATGTATCCCTTAAGGTTCACAGTAAATTAATGCCAAACTAAAGCAGATAATTAGCAAGTCAAATTTCGAGTCAGAATGCAGAGTTAAAAGCCTGCGTGTACGTCTGCCATACACAGTCCTTACCATGTTAAAAGGCATTTATTCAGATTAGATTAACTCGGTATGCTGAGCACAGCTAAAACTTCTAACTAGGATTTACCAGGACATGTCCAAATTTTATTTATTTATTTAACAACATTTATATACAGCAGTGTCCAGAAAAAGGCTACATATTTCTCCAACTTTACCAGGGTGTTGTTTTATAATGTTGTAGAGTTAGAAGGGACCCCAAGGGTCATCTAGTCCAACCCCTTGCAATGCAGAAATCTTTCACCCAACATAGGGCTCGAACCTGTTCGTTACTTCCTAGGTACTTCCCCATTTGAATGATCAGGAGCTCACCAAGTTAGTGGCTAAATATCTCTATTTGGTTTTTTGTCGTCAAAATACATTGCAGACGTCTGATCTCCCTGGAGACCTAGAGATGTGACGATAGACTGCTCTGCCTCCTTTCTTTTAGCAAATCTTTTGTGCCACTGGGGAAGTGGTAATAGTGTATTGATTTGTTTTGGATGTTTGGATGTGATGCCAATAAAAGGTCTGATGATGATGATGTACTTCCCCATTCTTCAGGTCTCCAGACACTGAGGCCCAAGAGATGTCACAAAATTCAAGATGGAATTTGCGCCCTTTTGCTTGGAGGAAACCCATAGCTGTCAACTTACAGATTTGAAAATAAGGGACCAGCAGCCTTGAAAATAAGGGACCTGCAGCCTCACCTGTTCCAGGCCCTCCAGTCTTCCTTTCCTCCTGCAGTCTGGTCAAACTCATGCTGGTAGCTTCGAGAACACTGTCCAACCAACTTTGTAACCAGAGGTTCAACTGAATAGAATCTGAATCACATGCACCACAAGGCCTATGCAGCCTCAACTTAAGATGGCTCCCCGGCCTGGCTTTGCACTGCAAAGTTTGCAGCAGCAAGTGCAACAAAATGGCGTCCAGCATTCAAAAACCTCCTCAGCTTGCATTAACTAGCCACACACACGGCATGCAAGCTCCACCCCCCAGTCGTTCTTACACTTCTTATTGGGTGAGCAACACAGCCAAGCAACACAGTTGGAGCCTCCCTCCTCCCTGGCCGGCAGGGAGGGAGGGAGAGGAGCTGCTTCCTTTGAAATTTAAGGGACATCATTTAAGGGACATTTAAGGGACATCTATCAATAAGGGACAGCAGCGGGACATGGTGCTGGAATAAGGGACTGTCCCTTCAAATAAGGGACACTTGACAGCTATGAGGAAACCCCTTCTAATGCCCTATTCCCCAGAGATCAGAGCGGAGTAGAAAGGTGCTTGGCAACTGCATCACTGAGCAGATGAATCTCTTCCTCCTCTTCCTGATGAGATGCGGAATAGGATAGTGTCTCTTAGCTGCAAATTTCTAAGCGTGTATCATTCACTGGTAGCACACCTATTCTTCTATTCTTTTCCATTTTAAAATCCATGCCTTTTATTTCAACTGTTCCTTCTCAACTCCTTGCAATTTGAATTTCCGATACAAAGCTCAGCTATGATCCAAAGCGAGACAGTTGAAGGAAGACGCTGATCTCTCTGTCTCATTTTCTCTGTCTGGTGATGCTGGCTAAAGAACTGCTCCAGATTTCACTGTTGTCAAGGAACTAATGAGACTTAAAAGTGTGGGTAGTCAACAGGAGCTGCTGTCTGCAAGTACATGCTGTATTTGAAACATACACTGAAAGGCGCAAAGTGTTCCATTTAGCATTCAAAAGAGAAATGTTATTTATTGGGAAAGGAAACCTTTTTTAAAAGCTTGCCACCTAATCCTCAAGAACAATGTTACTTTCACCTACTATTCTGTTGGGAGCAACCCAGTCAGGTGGATGGAATACAAATAAAATTATTATTATTATTATTATTATTATTATTATTATTATTATTATTGCTGCTGCAATACATGGGGCACTTTACGAGACATTGACATTGGACGATGTGTCCATCAGCCTGCTCCCCTTAATTGCCATCTACAGCAGCCAGCAACTTTTGGCTCCTCCACTCCTTAAAGTCATTCCATTCTGGCTGGTCATTCTACAAACTCTGCAACTAAGAAATGGTTGCTGCGCATTCTTTTTTCCTCCTCTTCTCCCAATCCCTTTTCCTTTTGTGCTGTGTCTTTTAGATTATAAACTTGAGGGAAGGGAATGTCTTCTCACTGACACTTGTAAGGCACTCAGAGAGAAGGGTTTTTTTGTTATTGTTTTTAATGGGCAGGAGAAAAATGCTTTAAAAAAAATAATAATGAGTATTTTGCTCAATTCCACCCTTCAGAATGCTTTACTACAAGCTTCCAGATCTTAGACCCATCATCCCTGACTGTTGGCAATGCCAGCAGAGGCTGATGGCACTGCAGTCGAAAAATCTCATCTGAAAGATACCAGGTTGGGGAAAGGTGGGCAAACGACACTATATACAGTGATAATTCCTTACTCATTAAAGCACTATGCCACAATACATTCTTCGGAACTAAACAAATCATTATCACCCTTCATCCGATGATCACAGGGAGGTTCACAATATAAAAACACAAAAAATGCATACCATACATAGCTGCCAACTTTTCCCTTTTCTTGCGAGGAATCCTATTCGGAATAAGGGAATTTCCCTTAAAAAAGGGGAAACGCTGACAGCTATGATATCATAATAACACACAAAAACAATACCTCACCCCCAGTTTTAAATGCCATAGATAGTTAAAGTTAGCCAAAGGCCTGGGAGAAGAGGAACGCTTTTACCTGGCGCCTAAAGATACGTAATGAAGATGGCCGGCATCCCTTCCGGGGGAGAGCATTCCACAATCAGGGAGTCACCACAGAAAAGGCCTGTTCTCGTGTGGCAGCCATCAAATCAAAAGAATGAGAACATTCCAGAAAATTTCATTTTTCTATAATTATGACTTACATTTTCTATTAGGTCGCAAATTACAGCATTGTTGAAGTATTCAATGTGCGTCCACTCAATACCCTATAGAAACAAAACACAGAAATTGAAGAAGAAAACCATGGCAGGAAGGCACTTTGAAAGCACTCTGCTAAAATTTCACCCATTCCAACCAGAGCATATTTTAGTGAGCTAGGGGCTTGCCTTCTTTTATTCCTAGTACAATACCCAAGTACCTCTGAGCCCTAATAAGGCCACTAAAGACAAGGAAACCTTAAGGATGTATGTGCTTTAATCACTTTTCACCTCCCAAGCCTTAAACAGGCTTGACACTCACTTTTAAATTACAAGGAATTAGGGGCTAGTGGGAAACCCCACAAGGCAGGCACCCAGAGCCAGGATCACACAAAGATGATAGTGACCACCAATATATGAATCTCCTTTGGTGAAAGTGAGCTGAACTATCATGATATGGAGTGGGGGTGGGGGGTGGGTCTGCAGTTTTTAAAGGAAATGAAGGGCTATATCCCCTTCTCCTCGTCACAGCAATTTGTGATCATCAGGACTTCAGCATTATGTCAAAACTTCAGAAGCTGCTAATGTTGCTGGAGCAAGATGAGCGTCCTTGAACGGCTGCCAGGTTTGCTTTCCATTCCATTCCCCAATCTGTGTCAATTTCCCATGCACTTAACTGAAACAGAGCCAAAGCCCTTTTAGTGCAAAGCTTTGGGTCAATAATGTTTTTGTGCATCTTGGGAGCGTTTCTAAGGAAATTGACAATTTCATCTCAAGAACTGCTGGTGTGTTTTCCCCCTGCCTTCAGCCTTCATCTTGAGACAGAGATGACAAGCTGAAATAACACGGTCAGCATAGGCTATACAGCCCACTTTGGTGGTGGTTAACCATTTTTGCAAGTACAGTGGTACCTCAGATTACATAGGCTTCAGGTTACAAACGCTTCAGGTTACAGACTCCGCTAACCCAGAAATAGTACTTCGGGTTAGGAACTTTGCTACAGGATGAGAACAGAAATCGTGCTCTGGTGGCACGGCAGCAGCAGGAGGCCCCATTAGCTAAAGTGGTGCTTCAGGTTAAGAACAGATTTCAGGCTAAGTATGGACCTCCGGAACAAATTAAGTACTTAACCCGAGGTACCACTGTACATCACAAACCAAATCCAAAGTGATGCTTAGCACCACCCAAGTGCATATGGCAATATAAATGCAGCTTTCCCCTCCCCAATATTTCTGAGGTTTCGTCTCTAATCTACTACTGTGCACGATTGTTGAAAAGGGTTTCAGTTGTGCAAACCAGTTACTGTTGTTGCTTTACATACAAAAGTGGCCAATCCATGGTTGTCCGAGGAAGATGTAACACTGGGGGGCGAAGCTAAAAGTATAGCCCTTCTCCAAAGTAAATACAGTGGTACCTCGGGTTACAAACACCTCAGGTTACAAAAACTTCGGGGTTACAGACTCCGCTAACCAGGAAGTAGTACCTTGGGTTAAGAACTTTACCTCAGGATGAGAACAGAAATTGCACGGCGGCGGCAGCAGGAGGCCCCATTAGCTAAAGTGGTACCTCAGGTTAAGAACGGTTTCAGGTTAAGAATGGACCTCCGTAATGAATAAAGTTCGTAACCAGAGGTACCACTGTACAGCTATACCCTACAAGTAACTTGTGAACAGGGCTATAGGCTCATACACCAAAATCATTGTGTGGGCAAATGTCTGAAATTTAACTTCAGTACCTTCACTTGCCAATTTGCCATCAGAATTGTAGCATTAAATAAATGCAGCTACAAGGTATTTAGATTAGTCCATCTATAACATGTAAACGAAGGCGCTTATGACCTTGGGATTTTAGGCAAACAAGATTTGGAATGTGTTCGTTTTAAAAATATATATATATAGAAGAATTTAGTGTCTATATTCTATATCTGGAATATATTTATACAGTGGTACCTCAGGTTAAGTATTTAATTTGTTCCGGAGATCCGTACTTAACCTAAAACTGTTCTTAATCTGAAGCACCACTTTAGCTAATGGGGCCTCCTGCTGCTGCCACACCGCCAAAGCACGATTTCTGTTCTCATCCTGAAACAAAGTTCTTAACCTGAAGCACTATTTCTGGGTTAGCAGAGTCTGTAACCTGAAGCGTATGTAACCTGAAGCATATGTAACCTGAGGTACCACTGTATACAGAATATATCTACTAATACCTCAGCGACCGTCCGCCTCGTCTGGCGTCCATTCCGGCAAACGTCCGCGGCAAACCCAGAAGTACCAGAACAGGTTACTTCCGGGTTTGCCGCTCGCACATGTGCAGAAGCGCAAACTGCTCCGCGCGTGTGCACAGATGCGGCGCTTTGCCCTGTGTCCTTTTCAGCTAGCGGCCGGGCTCCAGAACAGATCCAGGTCACAAAACAAGGTACCAGTGTATAAGCATAAATTTGACTTTGGTTACTGGATTCTAGTAGACTGTCTAAATATTGTGGAGAAGTGTAAGAAGCCTGGGGAAAGTCAGGAAGAAAAGTGGGGAAGAAAATGCGGGTTAGTGTCAGTGCTATTTTTCTAGAAAAAAAGGTACCCTTGTTCTCTTATAATGACAATGGCACCCACCTTAAATCAGTGTCCTTTCAACTGCCTATCTGGTTTCAGGGCTGCTACTAACGCCTCACAAACAGAACATCAACATGGTAGTTCTGTTTTGTACCTGACAAGGTCATCGCAACCATCAAGGAAAAACATGTTAAAAGCTATTAAGGCAAAAAGCAACAAGGAGAAGGATTGTAGGTGCACAGAGGCAGATAGGTAAACAAGGAAACAAATGGGTTTTACCTCTCGTATGTACTCTTCTTGCTCTTCCTTCAAGGTAAGCTCAATGAAGATCTGCTGCAGCTTCTCGTTGCAGTAGTTAATAATGAACTGTTCAAAACTGTTATCCTACAAAACAAAGATAGGAAAGAGTGACAATGGCGACACATGGAAGCCTGGCAGCATATTTTTCCAAAGATGAGCTCTATCCAAATCTCTGGCCTCCAAGCAGATTTTTGCAATGGGACTACCCTCTGAGATTTAATATGATACGCACCTATTCCATGCACAACAGGATTTATATATATGCCTGAAGACCATTTGCTAATCACGCTTCGTACTGGGTGCTTGGTTCAGGTGTACTACAGGTAGACGACTTGTCACTTTTTACTCATCAGAAAGAAGTCAAAATTTCCCTTAAAAACAGCCTTCCCAAAAGAAGTTACAGGGCTAGAAATACACACAGATTCACAGCGTGTGAGCCCGTAATTATGTTAATGACTAAAGCCTTGTTCAGGCAATCGTATCTCAGTTTAACAAGCAGTGACACGAGCCCCATGGCTCCTTTCTTTGCTGCATTAGCAAGCAAACCATGAGGTCTTCAGCTGACCATAGCTTCCTGTTTAATCTGAATCAGGAAAACTATGCGTATCAAGCACTGGACCAAGCCAGGATATTAAACTATGGTTTGAAGTGGATTTTTAAGATCCTGCCTTGCTCGACAGCTGGAAAACAAAGTTTCCCAGAAGGTTGAAATGATAAATCATTATTCATTAGAGGCTCCCTGGTTTAATTGCTGCTGGAAAGAGGGAGATGCATGCACAGGAAAAGGCTGGTTCATAACCCAGATTATTAAAATGAGGCATGATCATCCAAACCAGCTATAAAACTTTTAATGCTTGCATGGGTCATTACTACATCTTCCAAGACAGGTGCTCAGACAAGACAAGTCACTATCACAAGCAGAAAATGGATGCTGTGATAGATGGGCCTTGGGCCTGATCCAGCAGCCTCTTCTTATGTTCTATTTTATGGTTCTACTTTATTTATTATGGTGTTGGAGGAGACTCTTGAGAGTCCCATGGACTGCAAGAAGATCAAACCTATCCATTCTGAAGGAAATCAGCCCTGAGTGCTCACTGGAAGGACAGATCCTGAAGCTGAGGCTCCAATACTTTGGCCACCTCATGAGAAGAGAAGACTCCTTGGAAAAGACCCTGATGTTGGGAAAGATGGAGGGCACAAGGAGAAGGGGACAGAGGAGGAGATGGTTGGACAGTGTTCTCAAAGCTACCAACGTGAGTTTGACCAAACTGCGGGAGCAGTGGAAGACAGGAGTGCCTGGCGTGCTCTGGTCCATGGGGTCACGAAGAGTCGGACACGACTAAACGACTAAACGGACAACTTTATTTATTGAATGGTTCTCTCTTTTTTTTACTTTTGTAAACCGCTTTAATATTTTTTGAGGTGACATAGCAGTATTTAAACATTTTCAAATAAATAAATAAAAACAATAAAAACAAGAGCATCTGTTAGGTGTGTTTTCCAGGATAGAATGTATGCATATACCTACCTACCTACCTACCTACATATATATAATATAGTCTGCATCAAATGTTGTTCTTCCCTGAGGATAATACTTGATGCCATCTGATGAAGTGGACACTAGTCAATTAAAACTTATCTCATAATAACATTGTTTTGCCAAACTATACAGTCGTACCTTCGAAGACAAATGGAATCCATTCCAAAAGTCCGTTCGACTTCCAAAATATTCAAAAACCAAAGCACGGCTTCCAATTGGCTGCAGAAAGCTCCTGCAGCCAATCAGAAGCCATGGAAGCCCCGTCGGACGTTCGGCTTCCAAAAATAGTTCACAAACCAGAACAGTCACTTCCGGGTTTCGATCGTTTGGGAGACAAAATGTTCGGGAGCTAAGCTGTTCCACTTCTGAGGTACGTGACATTATAATACAACCTCTCTCTCTCTCTCTCTCTCTCTCTCTCTCTCTCTCTCTCAGTATTACAAAGTAACCCCTAAAATCCAGCCTTTTTAATACAGTGGTGCCCCGCAAGACGAACACCTCGCAAGACGGAAAACCCGCTAGACGAAAGGGTTTTCCGTTTTGGAGGCGCTTCGCAAAATGAATTTCCCTATGGGCTTGCTTTGCAAGACGAAAATGTCTTTCGAGTTCCTGCGGGGTTTTTTCCCTCCCCCCCCCCCTTTTCCTAAGCCCTAAGCCGCTTATCAGCTGATCCGCTAAAAGCTGCTAAACCGCTAATAGCGCTAATCCGCTAAGCTGTCAATGGGCTTGCTTCGCAAGACGAAAAAACCGCTATACGAAGAGCGTCATGGAACGGATTAATTTCGTCTTGCGAGGCACCACTGTATAAGGGTGATAGCCAGTATCTGAAGATAAGGATTTTTTTGTTTTGTTTTGTTTTGTTTTTAAAAGGCAATAGAATGAGCTGGCTGGTTGGCCGACAATAATCAGGAGTGCAACAGTCTGGCAGGGCAGGGACGGGACAGGGTTGCAACTGTAGCAATGGGAGACTTCTTCCAAAAACAAATATCTGCTTCAGAGGATGGATTTACACTTAGGATGACAGCAAGGGAACAGAAAGGCACACATCATAACAGCTGTGCATCACCACCTCACCTGAGATACAAGGTGCAATAAAATAGAATCCTGCATGCTATATGAAAAGATGTAATTAACATCCTGTTTACCTTGGCCCTTAATTTAAGGCGCCACAATTCTATTGTGTCACTTTTCAATTTGATTTTTCATATCATATTGATTTTTTAAGGCGGTGGCTGCCTAGACTCCTCCACAGTAAGTTAAGAATTTTAAGCATGATTCATTTAAAGCCTTTGCCATTGACTTTAATGGAAACAGGATTGATGCCTGAAACTACACTCCCACCCTCTTATAATTTATTTTATCCATGAGCAGCATATTATTCTCTCCTCATATATTAAAATTCACATTTGTCCTTGCTGAATTTCAGCATATTAATGTTAGATGTCAGCTCAGCAGAAGAATCTTGTATTTCGCTGTCTCATATTTCCGTCTACTCTACCTCCCTGCATTGCTAAGCCAATTTTAAAAAGGCAATATGGGTTGTAGGGACTATTTTTACGCCTCTTCCCTTCTGGCTGAAAAGGGGGGGAAATCGAGTTATGAAAAACATTTTGGATGGAAAAGTCACAGATAAGCCTGAATATAAGAAGCTGCAGTATACGTATTATATTCCTGGCATAATAGCCTTGGGCAGACACAAATTAACCTGACATCTCTCCTTGATCTGAAATGCACGATTTGTTTTGCTTTCCATCTAGGTATAACCTTAACACTAAAAAAATGCCATTCAAAGGGCACAGGAACAAATCGCCAGAAACAGTGAGTCTTTTTCTGTGTGTATGATATGTGAGTAGAGGCCAGGGTTTTGGTCTGTACACTTGACATCTACCCTTATGAAGTTTACATGAAGAAAAATCAGTTTTATTTCCACACAACTTTCCATGCCGATTGCTGATGGAGCTGTAGGCTTTTAAAAAAAATACTGAACCATATTTTATCTGGTTGTTCTTTTAGAGTTCTTATGTCTTGATATTTCAGGGTTAGTTTTAATGTTTTGCTATTGTTTCCAAGTTACCTATTTTTTCACTTTTTTGCACTGGTTTTACCTGCTTCTTGGTAGTCATTTTATTGTAGGCTGGCTTGAGAAACTTTGTTGAGAAGGCTGGTTCAAAACAGAATGAATGAATAATACACTACATCTTGCTACAAAGCAATAAGATTATAGTCAAAGCAAAGTACCTCAAAAATTTCAAAGCCGTAGATGTCCAAAACGCCCATGACTTTCTTTCTTACTTTCATTTGTGCCTTAAGAAAACAAAAGTTATTTTCAGATGTTTATTAAATTCAGCAAGGAGGCAGCATTGCTGCCTAATTAATTTTTTCTATGAAAATCATCATTATGACACAGAGGAAAAGCAGGGGTCAATTATATGAGTACATCTATTGTTTTCCTGCTAAACACTTTGCATTATTATGCCACAAACTGATGAGCATCTAGTTTAACTTGTCAGGCTTATTTGTTCTAAGTATACAGGATTTCAAAGAACACTACCTTAATGCTCTCATTGATTCTGGTAACAAGCCAGGAAAACAGTCTACTGTAAAGATTCTTTGCCAATGCATCCCGTGCGTAGTATGCCTAATTAAAGAGAGAAGAAAAAAAGAAACATGAATACTAGAAACATTTAGGGTTGGCCCAGGACTCTTTATGGCTGTGGCACAGCATAAAGAGGAGCAAATCCACACACACAAGTGTTGCCTGTCGAATTATGAATATAAACAAACTGGCATGCTTTGCAGAAGTTTTGATACGCAAGGGAATTTTCTAATAAATTGTTTTGACGTTGTCATTAAATCGTTATTACATCAATCTCCCACTCTGCTTCTGTAGGAAAGGCATAGGATTCTCAGGCTGTTTCCCATACAGGTAGTGACCAGTCCTTGATCGGCTTAGCTTTAGGAAGAAAGCTGCATTCTGTACCTTCAAGCTAAAGTCCATTTCCCATGCAGTACGTACCTTATCAGCAAAAATGTACCGTATTTTTCGCTCCATAAGACGAACTTTTTTCCTCTTAAAAACTAAGGGGAAATGTCTGTGTGTCTTATAGAGCGAATGTGTGGTCCCTGGAGCTAAATTGCCAGAGTGCGTTTCTGTGTGCTGCTCTGGTTCACCAGAAGCGGCTTGGTCATGCTGGCCACATGACCCGGAAGCTGTACCCTCAGCCAATAAAGCGAGATGAGCACCGCAACCCCAGAGTCGGTCACGACTGGACCTAATGGTCAGGGGTCCCTTTACCTTTTTTAGAGGAGACAAAGTTTAGTGTGCAGTTAAAGAATGTAATCTAAGAACCAGAATGGGGGGACCAGAGGTCATGTTGAATCCAAGTACAAATTGTTACATACATCAAGCACCAACTATGGAATGAATGTTTGTTTGTTTTTATTTTCTGTTGATCACTTATGTTACACAGTTTTAAAAACCAATAAAGCATAAAAAAGACATATGCAAAGTTTATCTTGACCATGCAGTCATGTGACCCCCATGTACTCCCCTCCAGTGTGAGATTGTGTGGTACAATCTCAACACAGCTGACTAAAGGGGTGCCTTTAAAAATTGCAGAATCAATTCTGGAAAGCAACTGATAGCCTGTGATCCAAGTTAAAGATACAAAAGCCCACTTTGAGCTAGGAATTGGCACCCACAGTAGATATCCATATTTCCATAATGAAATAATAGGAAAAGACAGATTCTTCAAGAGGGGCCACAGAAGTTCCTCTTTTCAGGTCACATTTTATTTATTGTGACAAAGGAAAATTCCCCTATGTTTTCTATCAGAAAGAAAAACATATATTCACAGTACTAATTCAATATTACCTGAGACACATTTAAGGTTGTAGAGACTTTCTCCTGCTTGGCTTCAACGGTGCGGAAACTGAAGGCTCTCTCCAGCACTGACTGATCAATGCCTGTCAACTCACATATTTCTTTGAGCTCTATGGAAGCAAATAATCTCAATTAAAAATCATTCCTACCTACCTAGGCAGCAAGTATATTCAGAAGTCATGGGGGTGGGGGTGGGGTGTTAAACCAGTTATCAAAGTGCAGGTAGATTTGATTGGATCAGAATATATTATTTGAATTACCATTTTTATCCTTGATTTTACTTTCATCCAAACCATTCACTCGAGATTCAGGTTTGAATTCAATGTTCCCCAGTTTTAAGACGGCCGCGACAACTTCGAAAACTGACTGTGTTTCATGGTCCATAAACCCCACGATCTGCATGGCATTCTAGAATAAGGAAATCAAGTTTTATTCATCGCACTGATTTATCCTGCCTGTCCTTTCTCCAAAGAGCACAAGCTGGAATATGGTGGCAGGGCAGTCTTAAGCATATGCAGTGCCAGGGTATAAAAGATCTGCCTGGCATCGTCCCCCCAAGGTTGCCCAGTCCCAGGCACGCAGGAGGGCAGAGCCATTCAGCCGCCTCAGTGTCTCGCTGGCTCGGTTGCCCCCGAACTTGCGGCACAGAGAGAAGCAGAAGAGCCCACCGCGGCACTCCAACCAATGGGCGGGCTCTTCCCCAGACTCAACTCTTGAGCCAAGCAGCCAAGCAACACAGTTGGAGCCTCCCTCCCTGCCGGCCAGGGAGGAGGGAGGCCCCAACTGTGTTGCTTGGCTGCTCGGCCTGCCCCCCTCCGGCCTCCTCTCACCAGCCTCGGCCCCCGGGAGCCCCTTCCCACCGGGACCGCCGGGAGCCTCTGGCCCTTCCGCAGCCATCCTCCTCATGGCCGCTGAACTGAGCGTCTCTGCCTAGGGCCTCCCCTCTGCCCATTGCTGCCACCACTGCTCCCACTAGGCCGTACTGCGGCTGCGCCGCTGAAGGATCCAGATGAGATGGGCAGCCTGGTGCGGCATATGAATTGCTGAGGAGCCTTGAGAGAAGAGCGAGGGCAGCCATAGAGAAAGCAGTTCAGAGAGAGGAGGAGGAGGCACGGGCAGGTGTTCCAAGGGCTAACCATAGAGGGGGAAAGCGGAGAAGGACCGCAAACACTTCTCCCATAGATTTGTAGTGGTAGACTAGCATAGATGGTCTGATCTGTGGGTTTACTTCGGGCGCTACTCCCCCCCTTCCTCCCGCCACGCCTGATGGAACTGAGAGCTGCAGATGGAGCACGAGAGAAAAGATACAGAACTGCAGCAGCATCTTCGTAACTTGGACTTCGTTTTGCGCGAAAAGTGGTTGCTGCTTGTAGTTATTTAATTGCAGTGTTTCATCAGCAACCTCTGGAAACAAAGGGCTAAAAACCAGCGCTGCTCTCCAAAATTATCTGGTCCTTTTTAACTTCGTATTTCAGCTGGTTGACTAAAATCCCTTATTTTGGCTACTGATCCCTTATTTTCGAGGCTGCTGGTCCCTTATTTTCAAATCTGTAAGTTGACAGCTATGGCCCGGGTGCCCCACACCCCTAGCACCCATGGGTAAGATGGCCCTGCACGGCGGTCCTCTTCCCCTACGCACCTCCCCATTTCATTTTACCCTCACAACCAACTATTATTAGTTTATTTAAAATATGCTTAAAATGCCCTTCAGCCTTACAGATGCCAAAGCAGCATTAAACTGTGTCTTTCCGCCACTTCCAAATACACTGAACAGGCAGGCCACAGAAACAAAGCAAACACTCATTTGGAAGTCACAAAAAGCCATTGCTTATCCTGAGAGGAATGGCCTCATGTCACACCAGAGAAGGGGAAGGGAGCAGAATGAGTTCAGAAACTAACCATAGCTTGCTGTGTCATCTGAACTCAGCAAACTGTGGTTAATCTTAACTATGCCTAGTGTAAAAAAAATGTCAACTTCGAACCCTGGTTTATGAAACCGGCTTATTTAAGCTAATAAAAGCTAAGTAAACCATAGTTTCATGTCTCGATGATGTGGAATCCAAATGTAGCCTTTATTGTAACAAAAAAAAAAGTAACACTCATATATTATTATTATTTACAAATTTATAAACCACTTCACAGCCTCAGGTCACAGAAGCTTGCTTATGGTAGCGGAAGTAACTTTTAATATCCCAAATATTATTAAACTCTTTTAATGGATCACATTGTCAGATTTCATGTTTTTATGCTGCTGATCATCTTGGATGACTCAACAATTTAGAAAAATTATAAAATGAAGTCAAGTTTGAACTAATACGGAATTTGCACCAATTCTTACCCGAACCGTTCTGAAATTTGCAGCGTCATCTACTCCATTCACTTTTGCAGAGTCCAGGCTAAGGTAGTTGTATCGACTGAAGTCCCTCTCCAGCTTAAGTTTTTCTACGAAATGAAAACGGGCCTTGTTAACAGCTAAATTCCCTGACCCACTCTTTGCTCTTAATAGCAGTGAGATTTGAAGCTGCTTAACATGTGTGTGCACTGAAAGGCATACAAACCACGCAAATCAATTATGGAGACTTCAATTAACTTATGCAACTTCATGTGCAATTCTATTAGACATTTAAAACACCACCAGAGTTGTACTCACTGAGCAAATCTTCCGATCCTCCAGACAATATCTGATAAAAAATGTGGAAATTCCTTTCACCTCTTGGTTGTTTAACAACACGAGACTTTTCCAACAGATCTAAAAAAAAGGATGCCACAGAAATTATTTTTCCACTCCTCTAGTCTGCCTCTCTTTTGCCACTATCACACCTGTATCAAAGAACTGTACGATCACATTCCCGTTATTTATTTTTTATGTTAGAAAAGTGTGGCACACTGTGGGGTTGAGTTAGATCTGCGGTCTTATACATATAATCAATGAGCATTTTAGGTTGTTTTTATTCTGATTTTTCTGCTTTGTGTTAATGTTTGTCTCTGTAACTTGCTTCGAGTTCACATTTCGGGGTGGCGGGGTTTGACTAACAAGTAAACAGTCACTTACTGTATTTGTCCATGTATAAGACGCCCCCATGTATAAGACACTCCCTATCTTTGAGGACTCCAAATTAAGAAAATGGGGGGGGGAGGATTGCCTATAGTTGTTGAGCTTTTTAAAGGGGGAATTGCCACCTATCGTCTGTCCCCTCGCCAGCAGAAGCCGCCAATCGCCCGCCCAATTGCCGCAGTGACAGCCAATCAACACCAGCCCTTGCCACAGCCACCAATAACACGCCCAATATCCACCGACAATCTCTGGCTCGCGGCAGCAACCAATCCTACGACACCCCCCCCCCCATGCACTATCTGTGCATAATAATATAATAATAATAATTTATTATTTATACCCTGCCCTTCTGGCTGAGTTTCCCCAGCCACTCTGGGCGGCTCCCAATCGAGTGTTAAAAACAATACAGCATTAAATATACTCCCATTTTTTAACATTACAGTGGTACCTCGGATTACATACGCTTCAGGTTACAGACTCCGCTAACCCAGAAATATTACCTTGGGTTAAGAGCTTTGCTTTAGGATGAGAACTGAAATCGTGCTCTGGTGGTGCGGCAGCAGCAGGAGGCCCCATTAGCTAAAGTGGTGCTTCAGGTTAAGAACAGTTTCAGGTTAAGAACAGACCTCCGGAACGAATTAAGTACTTAATCCGAGGAACCACTGTATTTTTTAATAACAAAGCCTCGTCTTATACACAGAAAACTACGGTACGTTGGAACACTCTGAAACCATCGCTGCAGAGCACTCCCTACCTACTGCCATCTCTTAAATATGAAATACAATAAAGTGTGGCCAGATAATCTAGCAATACATACACATTTTCCATCCATATTCAAACAAACGGGTGAAAAGTCTCTCCAAGGCATACCTCTGGCCTTCTTCCATTACACAAATTAATCTGCTAAAGTATAGTTTGAATACAGCCTGCGTCAAACCAAGGACTTAAGCTAGATTACTTTGGAAACTCTTCAAGCTTATGTCTGGGTAGAATGAATAGGGGCAATAAAAGCCCCACTCTTGCAATGACACCCAGTCATACGCAAACATATCTATCGTTTACTCCTTCACCTTTTCTCTCAAATGCAGATTTGCTATAAGCCTTTACCCTCAAAGGGTGTATTTGCATGCCAAATGCAACTTATCCCCATCGGGCTACTGCTGTGTTTTACGCTACATTAACATTCAGAACAAGAAGCCATACAATAAGGCCTATTAATATTTCAGCACATTACCAGCAGCGTTTTGTCTTCATGTCACCTGCTGCTATTAGAAAAGTAAATATACAGGGGCCTTTCCACAAAGGATGCTCAGAATGAAAGCACTGTTGTTCTGCGTCGCAGAACTGGGTAGAACATTTAGAAGGCAGTTTATGCTTCAAGAAAGAAATCTGTATAAATGAACGTATCTCTGGCGCTCAAAGCAAGGGTATCATTCTCCCCCTTTAAACCCAAGAATGTGCTAATGAAGTCAAGCACTAATATTTGAAGAATGCAATTTGTTATTGAAGAGTGTAGCAGTGCAACATTTACGTGATCTTTGGTTTGATATGGAAAACTCTGATCCTAATCCTTTGTTGCCTTGGGGGTTTATCTTTGGGAGAAGAAAAGGCTAAGGAGTAAACCCAAAGTGGAGGTCCTAAGACGGTTGGATGGTGCCTTGCGGAAACTCCTGCAGCCAAGCTGGTGCCAAACACATTGCTCTGCTTTCCTTTGGACCACATCAGTGTCATCTGGGGAGCCCAGGACCTCCAAACACACTTGTGTCCTGAAGAGGTCATGCGGGAGGCAGCCATTGTAAGTTACCAGTCTCTGCAACTACAGAAGGTGTGGTGATTCTCCACTGGCTTGACCTCACCACTGGAGGTTCACTATCATTGTCTCTCGAGACAGACAGATGCCAACAATAGGTCTGATATGACCATGATAGTTGAAGCAACAACAATGAACTATGTGATCTTTGGAATCAATACGATCATAATTAACAACAATGCATGATTTACACGCCCAGTAAAGTCAAGTGATTATCTTTCAAAGGGCTGCCATATTCCCCAAAGTGAAAATCTGGACAGAACTGTTGAGCTTCTTCCTTCCTTCCTTCCTTCCTTCCTTCCTATCTGAGCTTTTTTTCCCCCTCCCCAAAACAAAAGTGGTTTTGGGCTTTTTCTTTGATTTTTTAAGATTAAAAAAAAAAAAACCCAACTTGCCATATGCCTGGGTTTCACCAGACATTCTGCTGCTTTGGCAAAAATCTGCCCGGATACCATTTTTCATGGCGATTCCCGGATGTTGCCAGGAAAACCCGAACATTTAGCAGCCCTTTCTTTCAGCAAGCCAAGTTTTAAGTACTGGACAAATTCATATTTCAAACCAGGTAATCATGAACTAAAGCAACAAACCTCACATGCCCATTCTCTACACAGGAGTACCTGTTTGCTTGCTGAGTCCAGAGACTCAGGGTATCCATTGCGCAATACCTGTGCCTACTATTCAAAAGGAGCACACAGGGTGCATGTCAAGTGTTGGGTCAACCTCTTAGTTAAGCCTCTTCATGTATCATAGCACTCTGTTGTGGTTTAATAGCTTATAACCTGTAGACCCAAAGTTGGGATGGATGTTGCACTGACTTCATTCATAAAACTTTTAAAACCTCCAGTCATGATAATGTGTCAAGTTCTGTGTCTGGGGAGGAGAGCCAGGATAGTACCTGAGCTGAGAAGTCTGTGCTCTCTCTCTCAACAGTGTACCAAATACACTGTTCATTTTGGCTCGGATCATCTACCAAAGTAGGCTCCTTTTACATATAGCCACATACATTTTTAAACATATAATCACATACTTTGTCATGTGACAAAGTTCCTCTTTACTCACACACATGCAACAAATTTCTCATAATTGTCACTTGATGTGGTTGCAGTGTAACAAAGAAAACCACCAACACATGGATCGGGTCACTTGAAGGTGTCTTGCCATTCAAATGATCACATCACTATATAATAATAATGTATTATTTATACCCCACCCATCTGGCTGAGTTTCCCCAGCCATTCTGTGTGGCTCCCAATCATGTGTTAAAAACAATACAGCATTAAATATTAAAAACTTCCCTGAACAGGGCTGCCTTCGGATGTGTTTTGAAGATAGGAGAGCTGCTTATTTCCTTCACATTTGAAGGGAGGGTGTTCCACAGGGTGGAAGCCAGGGAGGGAATGGGGAGAATTCATGGGATTGTCTTCATCCAAGTAGTTATGGTACTCACACATATACTGTAGACAAACACCATTGCACCATGGGTAACCGGGACCTGCAGAGTATTATGTATGCTCGAAGCGTACCAAGGACAAAGAACCCAAGAACTAGGTTTTATTTCAGTTTACTCTTGTGCTTTAAGATTTAGATGTCTGCTGGTCACCTTTGCACTCCAATTCTGTACGGATTTATGTACAGTTAACCTCAATAGGTATTAGAACAACTCGGAACACATATCCACATGCCCTGACATGCCTGAAAGATTATACTGCAAAACACTGGGCAGGAATGATAAGACCTGTTGGTGCTCTTTATAATACTGCAATTTCACCAAAAGTATCTGGAAATGGACACAGCTGATGGAAGGGCAATGCAGCAGTGATTGGATTTCATAAGCCTATGTTTCTGTTTTCATTTTTCCACTTTGATCAAGGTGCTAATAATAATAATTATTATAACACACCAATCTGGCTGGTATGCAACAAAGTTTTACTCAGAGTAAATCCAGGAAAATGAATGTACCTAACTTAGTTTGTTCATTGCAATGGGTTTACTCAAAGTAAAGCTTAGTTGACGACAACCCATAACCTTTATAAGTAAAGGTAAAGGGACCCCTGACCATTAAGTCCAGTCGTGACCGACTCTGG
This sequence comes from Podarcis cretensis, assembly GCF_951804945.1. Classification (NCBI taxonomy): domain Eukaryota; kingdom Metazoa; phylum Chordata; class Lepidosauria; order Squamata; family Lacertidae; genus Podarcis; species Podarcis cretensis. The sequence continues at coordinate 126,809,054 of NC_137170.1, forward strand.
GGTTGCAGCGTTCATCTCGCTGGCCGAGGGAGCCAGCATTTGTCCGCACACAGCTCCTAGGTCATGTGGCCAGCATGACTAAGCCGCTTCTGGCAAACCAGAGCAGTGCATGAAAACACTGTTTACCTTCCCACAGGAGCGGTACCCATTTATCTACTTGCACTGTGACATGCTTTCGAACTGCTAGGTTGGCAGGAGCAGGGTCTGAACAATGGGAGCTCACCCCGTCGCAGGGATTCGAACTGCTGACCTTCTGATTAGCAAGTTGATGTCAAACTCAGCCAAGAGCACTGGCCTTGCAGACAACTTCATTGTCCAAAAAGTGGGAGAAGCAACAAGAGGAACAGCCATTTAAGATCTGGTCCTAACCAATGTTGATGACCTGGTTAGTGGGGTAGAAGTGGAAGGATCATTAGGCGCGAGTGATCATGCTCTTCTGAAGTTTACTATACAGCGGAAAGGAGCAGCCAAGCATACTAGGACTCAATTTCTTGACTTTAAGAAAGCCGACTTCATGAAACTTAGGGAAGTGCTGGGTGAGATCCCATGGACAGTAATACTAAAAGGAAAGGGAGTTCATGATGGCTGGGAGTTTGTTAAGAGGGAGATAGTAAAAGCACAACTTCAGGCAATCCCAATGAGACGGAAACATGGAAGGTGCCTAAAGAAGCCAGGGTGGCTATCTAAAGAATTTTTAACTGAGTTAAGATTAAAAAAGGATGTGTACAAAAAATGGAAAAGGGGGGAAACCACCAAAGAGGAATTCAAACAAATAGCCAGCACGTGTAGACACAAAGTCAGAAAAGCTAAAGCACAGAATGAACTCAGGCTTGCTAGAGAGGTTAAAAGCAACAAAAACGGCTTTTATGGGTATGTTCGTAGCAAAAGGAAGAACAAAGAAACAGTGGGGTCACTCAGAGGAGAAGATGGTGAAATGCAAACAGGGGACACAGAAAGGGCTGAACTCCTCAATGCCTTCTTTGCCTCACTCTTCTCCGATAAAGAAAACAATGCCCGACCTGAAGAATTTGGAGCAAATGATTCAGCAGAGGAAACACAGCCCAGAATAACTAAGGAGATAGTATAAGAATACTTGGCTAGTTTAGATGTATTCAAGTCTCCAGGGCCAGATGAACTGCATCCAAGAGTATTAAAAGAACTGGCAGATGTGATCTCAGAACTACTGGCAGTCATCTTTGAGAATTCCTGGAGAACAGGCGAAGTCCCGGCAGACTGGAGGAGGGCAAATGTTGTCCCTATTTTCAAAAAGGGGAACAGAGAGGACCCAAATAATTACCGCCCAGTCAGTCTGACATCAATACCAGGGAAGAATCTGGAGCAAATCATTAAGCAAACAGTCTGTGAGCCACCTAGAAAGGAATGCTGTGATCACCAATAGTCAGCATGGATTTCTGAAAAATAAGTCATGTCAGACTAACCTGATCTCATATTTTGACAGAATTACAAGCCTGGTAGATGAAGGGAACGCAGTGGATGTAGCCTACCTTGATTTCAGCAAGGCATTTGACAAGGTGCCCCATGATACTCTTGTAAAGAAGCTGGTAAAATGCAGTCTTGACTATGCTACCACTCAGTGGATTTGTAACTGGCTGACTGACCGAACCCAAAGGGTGCTCATCAATGGTTCCTCTTCATCCTGGAGAAGAGTGACTAGTGGGATGCCACAGGGTTCTTTCTTGGGCCCGGTCTTATTCACCATCTTTATCAACGACTTGGATGATGGACTCAAGGGCATCCTGATCAAATTTGCAGATGACACCAAACTGGGACAGGATCACACTTCAAAACGACCTTGACAGATTAGAGAACTGGGCCAAAACAAACAAGATGAATTTTAACAGGGAGAAATGTAAAGTATTGCACTTGGGCAAAAAAAATGAGAGGCACAAATACAAGATGGGTGACACCTGGCTTGAGAGCAGTACATGTGAAAAGGATCTAGGAGTCTTGGTTGACCACAAACTTGACATGAGCCAACAGTGTGACTGACGCGGCAGCTAAAAAAGCCAATGCAATTCTGGGCTGCATCAATAGGAGTATCATATCTGTCATTTTGGGTCACATTCAATTTAGGAGAGGCTAAATGCCATGGCTCTTTCTGCTTTACCCCATTCTAGAAAATACTGTTAGAAACAAAAGTGCAAGGGTGAAAAATTATAATCAGAGATATTCTCCTTCACATATGCAATCCATGCTAGAGACCACAGCAAGAGAAGACATCTGCATACAGAGGTGACTGTTGCAAAGTAGACATCTGTAAAAAGATGCAACAGACATAGGCAAGCTGTTCTGCATCTAGGAATTTACTAGCTTTTCAGCCGCTCAATCTACTGTTCGCCATAAGTATTTTCTCTCCCGTTTCAGAATGACTACACACTAAAGGAATTCCGCGGTATCTCCTTGCTTTTGTCAAACACTTACGGACCTCATGTGCAAATCGTTCTAAAACCAGCGTAAGTGTACTTGTTCGAAGGGAGAGTTCAGCTGGTGAAAAAACTGTACACAAGGCCTGGCTGCAATTACTTACATGCCCCTAGAGAGATTTATATAAACAGTTTCCTGAAAACATTCAGCTGATTCTGTTAGAAGTACCAGTCTCTCTCGGATTGTCTTTAGGAGGGAAGTTAAAGCAATTAACAATTTCCATAGAGGAACATTCACAGCACTGCCCTTACAGGATTTTTTTTTTTCCAGAGAGTAGTTATAAGCAGGAAGCCAGATATTTACTATAACAGGCAACTACCATTCCCAGTCTTATTTGAAACAGAGCTTAGGTTATGCCCGTTTTGTAGATCCCAAGCATGCAGCACAGCCTATAGATCCTTTAAAAAAACTGGTAAGGAATCTTCAAAAAACTCATTACAGTGGTACCTCGGGTTAAGAACTTAATTCGTTCTGGAGGTCCGTTCTTAACCTGAAACTGTTCTTAACCTGAAGTACCACTTTAGCTAATGGGGCCTCCTGCTGCCGCCGCCACGCAATTTCTGTTCTCATCCTGAAGCAAAGTTCTTAACCCGAGGTACTATTTCTGGGTTAGCGGAGTCTGTAACCTGAAGCGTGTGTAACCTGAAGCGTCTGTAACGCAAGGTACCACTGTATACTGATGGATATCAACTCTGCATTAAGAAACAAAGATTAAATATTTCAGACACATTTTCACCCAAAAAGAAAGTGCAAAAGGGGCACAGCAATATAGGAAATAAAGTGTACTTGCGCACTGGCAGGCTAGCACATCAAGCTCCCCATTTGCCGTTCACCAATTACTTGCCGGACTTATCACAAAATACATCCTGCAGGGCTCAGGTAAATACAAGCAGGTAGGTGGTGAGAAGAATGTGCATGCTGGCAAATTTTGTATATTTATCTGCAAGGCTGCTAAGTGCTGGGCGTGGGATGTGGGGGGAGAGAGGATCACAAGAGGTGAAGTTACAAGGAACCTGGCAGGGGGCCTTCTCGGTAGTGGCACCCACCCTGTGGAACGCCCTCCCATCAGATGTCAAGGAGATAAATAACTATAAAACTTTTATAAGAAATCTGAAGGCAGCCCTGTATAGGGAAGTTTTAAACGTTTGATGTTTTATTACACTTTTATATTTGTTGGAAGGAGCAACCCAATCAGATAGGGCAGGGTACAGCTAATAAAATTATTACTATTAAATTATTGGTGCTAGTGGGAGGATACATCTCCTCAGAAGAAGGCACGGCTAACAGTTTGTTGTTGTTGTTGTTGTTTAGTCGTTTAGTCGTGTCCGACTCTTCGTGACCCCATGGACCAGAGCACGCCAGGTACTCCTGTCTTCCACTGCCTCCCGCAGTTTGGTCAAACTCATGCAGGTAGCTTCAAGAACACTGTCCAACCATCTCGTCCTCTGTCGTCCCCTTCTCCTTGTGCCCTCCATCTTTCCCAACATCAGGGTCTTTTCCAGGGAGTCTTCTCTTCTCATGAGGTGGCCAAAGTATTGGAGCCTCGGCTTCAGGATCTGTCCTTCCAGTGAGCACTCAAGGCTGATTTCCTTCAGAATGGAGAGGTTTGATCTTCTTGCAGTCCATGGGACTCTCAAGAGTCTCCTCCAGCTCCATAATTCAAAAGCATCAATTCTTCGGCGATCAGCCTTCTTTATGGTCCAGCTCTCACTTCCATACATCACTACTAGGAAAACCATAGCTTTAACTATACAGACCTTTGTTGGCAAGGTGATGTCTCTGCTTTTTAAGATGCTGTCTAGGTTTGTCATTGCTTTTCTCCCAAGAAGCAGGCGTCTTTTAATTTCGTGGCTGCTGTCACCATCATGGAGCCCAAGAAAGTAAAATCTCTCACTGCCTCCATTTCTTCCCCTTCTATTTGCCAGGAAGTGATGGGCCCAGTGGCCATGATCTTCGTTTTTTTGATGTTGAGCTTCAGACCATATTTTGCGCTCTCCTCTTTCACCCTCATTAAGCTCAAATCAAATATCAAATTGCTTGATGGTAAATGTACATCTAACAGAAAACATTTGTTTGAAACCCTGCAGGCAATATAAGGTGCTGAAGGTTATTTAAGTTTCCTGTTGTCTCTGGGGCAGTAACTGCAGCCTGCCTATGATGTAAGAATAACTCATTTACTTCCTATGCAGCACCACATCTTACTATTTGTACATTCTGCCACACATCCACCACCATCTGCTACACCCCAAATTTCCCCCTACCCTACAGAAGTATGGTACAGAGGATGAAGCTGCCATCATAGGGTGAAACTTCACCCCAGCATTTTTCTCTGTATGGGCTCAGAGTAGTGATAAGCCCGGCCACATGATAAAAAAAGCAGTGCTCAACACTATGGCCATGTTTGCATGTCAGGATAAGCCATAGTTGCTGGCTTATCACTGGTTACCATGCAAAACCAGTGTGCTTGCACATGCTACCTGATTGCTCCTGGCTTGGCACGGACAGGAGAAACAAACTAGGAAGCTTATGTAGCTTCTGAACCTTTTAAAAAGCCAAGACAGTGAGAGAACTCTGGGACACAATATATAATGAACTTTAAAAAAATAATCTTTAAATGTTCATTTCAAAAAAATCCAATAGGAGCCTTCCCAATAGGCATTATGCCTACTGAAATCCCCCCCCCTCAAAAAAAATTAGAAGAATCTTCATGTATGTGACAATGGCAGCTAGAATTTTAATAGCAAAAAAATGGAAAGGAGAAGTGCTACCCACCAAATTAGACTGTCAGGTGAAGATGATAGAATATATAGAATTAGCCAGAATGACTGGAAGATTAAGAGACGACTCAAAACAGAGATTAAATAAAGAATGGAATGTCTTTAGAGAGTATATAAAACAGTACTGTAAAAATCTAAATGCTTTGACGGGTCTGGACTGAATCTTGCAAGACAATAGAGGAACAAATAATAAAGTATTTTAAAATATTTAGAAAGAAGAAATATAAATGTGTGAAGTGGAAAATAAAGTTTAGATAACACAAGGGGATGAATGGAAGTCAAGAGAATATGTGACGTTTTTGGTGTTTTAGTTTGTTGTTATTGTTTTGTTTTGTTTTTGTTGCGTTTTGCTTTTGCTTGGTTTTGCAAAATGTATTGTATGTATTGTTCTAATAAAGTTAGTTAGATAGATAGATAGATAGATAGATAGATATGGAAAAAAAGAAAAAAGGCCAAGACAACAAGCCACTGTTTAAGGCTGGCTAGTCTACATACAGAAACACCACCTCTTTTAAATGTGTACGATTGGTAAGCCATGCCACAAAAAAAACACATTTGGGGTGCTTTTCTCGTCTATTATACAACAGTTAACTTGTCCTTCTTTCATTTGAGTTACAAATTGAATTCACATTTGGGAAAGGAATGACTATATAACACAAGCAAGAAATAAATGTCAGTAGTATAATATATTCTAAATGGTCCAGGAACAGTTATTTTTAGTCACTTCCTCTTCTTCCATTGCACAGTAGGGACCATTCTGGCTAACCAGTCTTTCCCTCCCTTTTCTTTCCTTTTTTTTGTGTGGCAAGCAAGAGAGTTGAAAGCTAAATATAAACTTGCAGCCTGACAAGCCACACGCTTCCTTCCAAGACATGTGTGTCATCCCAAAGTGCTACTGAGGGGAAAGGGGTGGGTGGGGGGGGTCTTGGACAGAGGAAATCTGCCCAGACAAGGTTTACCGCCTCTTCACCAGAGCAGTACCAAATTCAGAACTGGATGGGAGCAGGAAAAAACAGAGCATTGTTAGCAGTTTAGTTAACCCTTTAGAATGGTGCATACAAAGCTACTGAAACAAGCAGTTAGTTGTTTAAAAGGTAAAGATAAAGGGACCCCTGACCATTAGGTCCAGTTGCGGACGACTCTGGGGTTGCGGCGCTCATCTCGCTTTATTGGCCGAGGGAGCCGGCATACAGCTTCCGGGTCATGTGGCCAGCATGACTAAGCCGCTTCTGGCGAACCAGAGCAGCGCATGGAAACACCGTTTACCTTCCCGCCGGAGCGGTACCTATTTATCTACTTGCACTTTGACGTGCTTTCAAACTGCTAGGTTGGCAGGAGCAGGGACTGAACAACGGGAGCTCACCGCATCGGGGGGATTCGAACCGCCGACCTTCTGATTGGCAAGTCCTAGGCTCTGTGGTTTAACCCACAGCGCTACCCGCGTCCCTGTTAGTTGTTTAAACGTACTTAAATCTGTTGAACCTAACTAAACTACAAAGGGACCCCGAGGATATTCTAGCCCAGGGGTCAGGAAACTAAGGCCCGCGGGCCAGATCAGGCCCATTTGCCTTCAGGATTCAGCCTGCAGACTGTCCGTGGATCGGTGTGGGGATTCTGTTTGTTCAGGCTGTGCCATTTCCCCCCCTGCACCATTCCATTCCCCCCCCTCTCCCTCACACTCACCACGGTGGTGCCTCCTCCCTCCCTCCTCCTGGCTTCTCCCCGCCCTGCCTAGAGGAGGAAGGGGGCTGAGCTGAGCTGGCTGAGCGCCATTTTAAGCAGCCCCTCTCCAGAGCCAGCCCTTTCGCGCCATTCATCTTTCCACCGTGCCCACCGCCCTGGTGCTCCTGTGTGCCAGAGAGCGGAGCGGACGAGGTCGCTCTGCCTACCCACGAGAAGCAGCAGCAGTGGTGGTGGCGGCAGCAGCAGCCCTTGGGAAGGAGGGAGGAGGACTACTTGCCCCTGTTATGTACTGAAGTTCTCACCCTGGGCCAGCAGGGGGATACTGTAGAGAGTTCAGGTCCACATATGCAAATAAGGGATCAAAAGTGACGTTTAGTGATTGGATAGTTACAGAAAATGGTTACTGTTGCGTTCTAGTGGAGCTCTATATAAGCAGGCTGGCTGAACCCTTCAGTTCAGTTCTGTTCTGGCCTGTGAATAAACAAGAGCTGTTTGAAGAATCGCTGTGTCATCTGATATGTTCACCCACAACCTAACAGCCCGCCTCGCCTCTTCTTCCAGCTCCACCCCCTGGTGCCACTTCTCTGGCCCGCCACAAGGTCTGAGGGACAGTGGACCGGCCAGCGGCTAAAAAAAATCACCGACTCCTGTTCTGGTCCAATCCCCTGCAATGCAGGTATATACACCTGTCCCATATGGGGATTGAACTTACAACCTTAGTATTATAAGCACCATGCTCTAACCAACCGAGCTATCCGGGCTGGGTTGGAAGACAGGTTAACAAAAAGAACAAGCAACTACAAAACCCCCTCCATGAAGGTTGGAATCTAAAAGCATGGTGCAGAGAGCATTTTTATGCATCGGAAACACACGTACAAACACAGTTAAGGCACTGCAGAAAAAGGTTTGAAAACCTCTTCACAGGTCTTTTACTCTCGGACAATTATTATTTGGACTGTTCTAACAGGCAAGAAGAAGTGAAGCCTGAGACAGACTTCTGACATCCCAGAATAGCAAGCCGAAAAAAGAGCATCTGGGGGGCACCTGGTCCGGAATGCCAACAAAATTATCCCACCTATTTCACTGAGGAGCACATCCTGCATTAAGCGAGGGCCTGCCTACAGCCCAGATGCCGTGCAGGCAAGGCGGCCGAGAGGTAAAAAGCAGCAAAACTGTGCAGCACCTATGAGGAATGGCATCATAATTCACTTCCTTTAAAAAGTTCGGTTTGGGATATTTCTCAAGATGCACCCTGGGCCAGCAAGGACAAGTGGATGGATCTGATAGCAATTTGACAGTGAAACACTCAGTTACACTGAAGTTTCACTGGATAGGCTCAGTTGGTAGAGCATGAGTTTCTTAATCTCAGGGTTGTGGGTTCGAGTCTCACGTCGGGCAAAAGATTCATGCATTGCAGGGGGTTGGACTAGATTTTATGATCAACTCCTAATGTTCAAGTGATAGACAACACTGTTCCTTGCTAAGTATTTTCACTGCCACCCTGTCCCTCCTTTAAACGCTCCTCTTGTTTCCGCCTCTTTGAACTTGCAGTTCTTCCCTAAACGTCAGCTCCTTTCGCTCTTGCTGATGTATCTCCTGCTTTCGTCACCCTCCTGCCAGCCTCATGGGTGGCACAGAACCCCACAAATTGTTATGTACTGAAGTTCTCACCCTGGGCCAGCAGGGGGATACTGTAGATAGTTTTCACTCAGGTCCACATATGCAAATAAGGGAATGAAAGTGATGTTCAGTGATTGGATAGTTACAGAAAATGGTTACTGTTGCGTTCTAGTGGAGCTCTATATAAGCAGGCTGGCTGAACCCTTCAGTTCAGTTCTGTTCTGGCCTGTGAATAAACAAGAGCTGTTTGAAGAATCGCTCTGTCGTCTGATATGTTCACCCACAACTTAACACAAACCACTGGTCCTTTCCCTGGGATCTTTCTCCTCTCTTTCCCCCTCTTCTGCCTTCCTCCTTCTCCTCGGGCTCCTGCCAGCTTCTGACACAATGCAGGTCACTTAGTGGGTTAAGAGTGCTTCCACCATCTATTCCTTTTGGAAGAACCAAAGGATAGGAAATGATTTGAAGCCTTCAGGAAAAAAGCAGGGCAGAAGTAAGGGGACACAGTCATGCTTTACAGGCCCAGAAAACTGTATCGGAAACTCATATACGATGCACTAACAACTTAAAACAAGAGGCCTGCATTTCCAAAAAGCGACTAGGGGAAGTACGGTAACCCTACAACAAAATAGGAGCCAAAAATTAATACCATAATATCTAACCATTAAAACGAAATTAAAATATTCCTTCTAGTAGCACCTTAGAAACCAACTAAGTTTGTTATCGGTGTGAGCTTTTGTGTGTATGCACACTTCTTCAGATACACACCATTAAAAAACCATTAAAACCATTAAAAAGCAGAATTCCTTCACAAAACAATATGAAACATTTCCAAGCGTACTGCTTTTGTATCTCGCATATTCACATAATTAAAAGGCCAGCATCAAGGGACCTGGTGGAAAATAATGGAGATTCCAGTTACTTGACACATTTTCTCCATTATAAAAGAAGCGAGGGTGGGGGAGTTTCTTTTCTAGCCAAATAAAAACCAACAGTCCTTGTTTGTATTATCGTGCTTCTGGAGGAGGAACAGATTTGGTACTTAATTATAGCCTTGCCCTGCCATTTGGGTTGCAAATATACCCATATTGATGAAAAGCTTTCCAAATAGCCATTACTGTACGTCATTCCATAGTTATTTCCTAGTCTATCATTATGGCGCTGAAAGGTAGGGCACAAACTCAGGGATCCTGCTCAGATGGTCAGTGGCAGAGTTCTGTACCTCCCTTAGCCCTCTTCTCTCTCTCAGCTGAGAATCTGTAAAGGACAAAGCATAACTTTGCAGCGCTGCAATAACTCGCTTATCTTGGGGGGGGGGGGACGGACTCCAGGATAACTTGTCTGAGGCTTCCCCAAGGCTTCTCATTGCACTAAACCAGGCATAGGCAAATTCAGCCCTCCAGATGTTTTGGGACTACAACTCCCATGATCCCTAGCTAACAGGACCAGTGGTCAGGGATGAAGGGAATTGTAGTCCCAAAACATCTGAAGGGCCGAGTTTGCCTGCACTAAACAATTTGTAATTTGAAAACATTAACTGTATGTATTACATTTTTATATCACGGTTCTTCCATCGTGAACTCCAAGTGGTATAGATGGGAGTTCCCACATGGTCTCCAAGCCCTGGAAGACCCAGACCTGATAAACCTTCAGGGATTTAAAATATTTCAAAGTGCGCGCGCGCTCTCTCTCCCTCTCTCTCTCTCTCTCTCTCTCTCTCTATATATATATATATATACCGTATTTTTCGCTCTATAACACGCACCCGACCATTACACGCATGTAGTTTTTAGAGGAGGAAAATCCGTAGGTATGCCATCCGTAGGCATTCCCTCCATAACACACACAGACATTTCCCCTTACTTTCTAGGAGGAAAAAAGTGAGTGTTATGGTGCAAAAAATACAAAAAATACATATATATGGTTGTGCAATTGTCAGATTTGTTAATTGTCAGCATTCACTACAACAAATGGAACAGCTGAAACCCATTAGCACAACGACATCCCCTGGTGCAAGACGTGAAAATTGCTCATTCTGCAAGTGTCCTAAATCCTTGCAATCTCACCCTAACAATGCCATGGTTTCAATGGGCTGGAAATTACTAAATGCAAGACTTGTGCAGTTTGTTAAACTACGTTTTTGCATTACGTCTGAACAAGGATGTTGTTTTCGACTCCTGGATTGCAAACCAAAGTCAAGCCTTGGTTCACAAACCTGGTTTGTAGTTACAAACCACAGAGCTTAACGAATGGTACAGATTCAAAGGAAAATTGTGGCTTAATGTACCCCAGAAGTATTACACTAAAGAGAGAAGGGGAAGGAAGAACAGCAGGCATAGATACAATGCTGATCCTCAGCCAGATATCCCAAAACAGTTAATTCTAAAATAAAAACAAAATTAAAAATTAAAATCTGCTGCCTCTGCTGGGAGCAACTTTTAAATCAATTCATCTAAATGATTAGTTGACTAAATGTTGCAAACCACCCCACCCCCATTCACCCGCTCAAAGATGCTATTTTAGACTGGAGTAGATTAACAAGGGTTAGACTGGAGTAGATTAACAAGGGAATTGCCTGTCCTTTGATTTCAAGTTTCATGCACTGAAAAGGAACCTCCAACGAGCCTGACATTTTTAGATCAAAGGGTGCAGTTTTAACTATTTGCCTGGAGGCTAGTGTGACGGGAGACGGGATAACAGAAGTTTTTTTAAGCAAGAGCTTTTTCCAAATGTATAGATTTGCTACTGAGTGAACCCTGGTGAATTCCAACTTTTACTGGTGACTTCATGCTTTACTGAAACAACTCAGAAACAATAAGAGTTTGATTAAAAGCTGGCTCCTTCTCGGTTCCACAGAATGGAAGCTATGTGACCGGCTTTTGAAGAGCAGGCGTGCAATAGGTTAAGGAGGACTGTAATTTGATGAACAAACAAATAGCAGCGTTTGGAGGCTTAGGCTATTGTTCTTCAAGTAAGACTGGCTAAAGCAAAAATAAAAAAAGCATGCATATAATGTATCTGGCTGGGCGAATTACCATGTCATAATGTCGAGTCGAAAGAAAATTCCACGAAGGGAAGCTCAGCTTAATGAGAGAGCCGGGTGACAATGCATCAAAGAGCAGTTGTGTTCTCCAGCGCTTTTGCTTAGTTGGGGACAATGTGAATCTGATAGGTTGCACTCAGTGCTACATACAATTCATTCTGTGATACAGAGAGATCTTTCACAAACACACACCCTTTATGCGCGGCAGCTGCATAACCTCAGGTCTCCATACGTTTCCCCTGAAAGGATCTGGGAAAGGATCTTTTTGAAGAAATGACAGGCAGGGTAAGGATTCAGGGTCACTTAGATGCACCTGCCCAAGCCATCTGCTTACACTGGTGGTGTGGAGGGTGGGGCCTTATGGGAACACATGCAACATGTAGTTTGGCAAAAGGATCTGAATGTTTAAATAAGACAGGCCAGTTCTCCATATATATATTTTTTGCAAACTACAGATTTGAGGAATTATGTCCGTCAAATGCTCAATCTAAATTGCACTTCCTTGCATGTGGCATAATGAAAATACTCACAGGAATTTATGCCAGTACTTACAATTGCTTATAACTCCTCCAAGTGGATCACCCTTGAAATCAAATTCGATGTCCATGTACTTTCCCTGCAAAGAGAACAGATTTGGGGGGGAAAACTTGCATGAAACAAAAGAGGTAGCCTGACATTTTCAAGCCGTCCTTGGAGTTACATGTCGTACGAGAAATTCCATTGTCCTGAAGTGTGTATATTTAAGTGTAAATGACTTCTAATAATCTTCAGATTAAGATCTCCTGAGCTGCACTATAACTGGGTCAAACCAAATAATGAATGCTAATTTATTTTTAACCAAGCAAAGGAAAGATCTGACGGCTCATAAGAGCCAAGCTATTAAATTAATTTTTGCTTGTAGGCCAGATCACCACTATATCAACTCAGCAAGAAATTTTTAACAACTGCATCAACAACAACAACAACCATAAAGTTAATACCTGGACATTTACTGAAGGCACTTCAACTCCCTGTGACATTTACTGGTGCAAGTCAGTTTCCCCAGTATTTTCCTCTGGGCCTATTATCTTAAGATTTACCAGGAAATCTCACCATTTGCAAGTTCCTGACATTTCTTGCCTGTCTCTCACACACAGCTAACTACAAATAAGGGTAATTACTGACGTTGCAAGGTCAGATAAGAGCCTTTTGGAAATTTGGCCAAGTAAAGAACTCTGCAGAGGATGAAAGAACAATGCATCTGAAAGCAGCATTTTAAAATGGACAGGCTACTGAAAAGCTTTCAAAATCCTGACTCTGCTTGGGTGTACAGCTGGCCAGTTAGAAGTCCCATCATATCTAGCATAGCAACTGGCTGCTGAGCTCCAAGGCAGGAGAAACAGTTTATACCAGGCATCCCCAACCTTTGGCCCTCCAGATGTTTTGGTCCTGTTAGCTAGGGATCATTGGAGTTGTAGGCCAAAACATCTGGTTGGAGATGCCTGGTTTATACAGACCAGAACATCCACATTACATCAATGCACAGCCATTGGGAGGAGCTACGGTGGCAATGCTAACTTTTTGTCCTCCTTTATTAAATACAGTGGTACCTCAGGTTAAGTACTTAATTCGTTCCGGAGGTCCGTTCTTAACCTGAAACTGTTCTTAACCTGAAGCACCACTTTAGCTAATGGGGCCTCCTGCTGCTGCCGCGCCGCCGGAGCCCGATTTCTGTTCTTATCCTGAAGCAAAGTTCTTAACCTGAAGCACTATTTCTGGGTTAGAAGTCCGTAACCTGAAGCGTATGTAACCTGAAGCATATGTAACCCGAGGTACCACTGTATTGGGGGGTGGGAGTAGGATTCTTCTCTACACCAGCTATAGGAAACCGTGTGCCCTTGAAATGCTGTAAGACTCCGACTCCCATCAACCCCAGCCAGTATGGATAATGGGAGTTGTAGTCCAACAACATCCATTGAGCCACAAGTTCTCCACTCCTATTACCAGGGATGGGGAATCTCCAGCCCACAAACCTAAGTAGGCTCACCAGGCCACCCCACTTGAGCCATGAGACTGTTTCTGCCAAGCCACACTCACCTGCTGTATGCCATGGTTTGTTTCCCTGCCCTACCCCAGAGACTCCAAACTATAGAGCCTTGGGCAAGAGGAGGGATGGAAGGAAAACACTCCCAAGGCTATGTGGCTCGCCCTGGCACTTTGCTGCCAACTCTGGCCGTCAACAGAGTTTCTTCATCCCACTCTTTCACTACAAACCCTCCTTCCCAGACTAGACAACTTTGTTCCACAGCAGCTACTGAGGAGGGGGACATTTAAAGCCCCCGCAGCTCAGCTCTCCCTACTAACATCTAAAATAGAATAAGTAAGAAAGTGGTAGAATTAAATGAATTGTGTACAGTGGTACCTCAGGTTAAGTACTTAATTCGTTCTGGAGGTCCGTTCTTAACCTGAAACTGTTCTTAATCTGAAGCACCACTTTAGCTAATGGGGGCCTCCTGCTGCTGCCGCGCCACCGGAGCACGATTTCTGTTCTCATCCTGAAGCAAAGTTCTTAACCCGAGGTACTATTTCTGGGTTAGCAGAGTCTGTAACCTGAAGTGTATGTAACCTGAAGCGTATGTAACCCAAGGTACCACTGTACAAGGGTCCCTCAATTTAACAAGGTAAATTGGAGTGACAGCTACAGTCATAGCTAAAGGTAAAGGGACCCCTGACCATTAGGTCCAGTCGTGGCCGACTCTGGGATTGCGGTGCTCATCTTGCTTTACTGGCCAAGGGAGCCGGCGTACATGTGGCCAGCATGATTAAGCTGCTTATGGCGAACCAGAGCAGCGCATGGAAACGCCATTTACCTTCCCACCGGAGCGGTACCTATTGATCTACTTGCACTTTGACATGCTTTTGAACTGCTAGGTTGGCAGGAGCAGGGACCAAGCAATGGGAGCTCACCCCGTCACGGGGATTTGAACCGCCAACCTTCTGATTGGCAAGTCCTAGGCTCTGTGGAATAATCCACAGCACCACCCACATCCCAGCTACAGTCATACCTCGGGATAAATACGTTTCAGGTCGAGCGCTTTCAGGTTGCGCTTCGTGGCGACCCGGAAGTAATGGAGCGCATTACTTCCGGCTTTTGCTGCTCACACATGCGCAGTTAGTCAAAATGACGTCATGCGCATGCGCAGAAGTGGCGAAACACACCCCACGCACGTTAAGACGCGCTGTCACATCTTATGTTCTGTTCGGGATGCTAGCGGGGCTCCGGAACGGATCCCGTTTGCATCCTGAGGTACCATTGTATTTATAATGTGGATATATAGAGAGAGGGGGGTAGATTTACATGGCAGTTAATGAAAAATAATAATAATAGAGCATTCACCTAGGTAAAAGTGGCAATGTAAAAAAAAGTTCAAATTCCTAAAGGTGTAGAAATTCAGTGAGGTTTTATTCAACAGTCAGTACTGCCCATAAGAAAAGATGTTTGCCAGCAATTTGCAAGTCATAGCTGCAAAGTAATTAGCACCTCCAGTGCTAATCATCTGATCTTCAATGCACTTGGTGCCCTGGACTCACAGGGCTAGTTTTCACACTCCCAGAAACAATAATCCCTGATCCTGGCAACCTGGTGTTTCCTCATGCATATGCTTTTGGGGCATGCCTGCCTGACCCATAGTAGGGGCTCGGAGACCTTGCTTCTCAAAGTCTCCCTTTTCTGACATGAAAACCACACAAGCTAAGAGGACAGATCAATCAGCAGCAGAAACGGTCCGGCATGGCTCACAAACACCATTTGTACACACAGAACCCCTCTCTCTGGGATAGCTCAGTTGGTAGAGCATGAGGCTTAATCTCCAGGTCGTGGGTTCGAGCCCCATATTGGGCAAAAGATTCCTGAACTGCAGAGGGTTGGACTAGATGATGCTAGTCGTCCCTTTCAACTCTACAATTCTATGATTCCCTGACTGAGGATGAATCACAGAGTGCCCAATTCATGGCATCCCTGACTCTCAACAGATTTACCTTCCCGCCGGAGCGGTACCTACTTATCTACTTGCACTTGGACGTGCTTTCAAACTGCTAGATTGGCAGAAGCTGGGACAGAGCAATGGGAGCTCACCCCGTCACGGGGATTCGATATGCTGACCTTCCGATCAGCAAGCCAGAGAGGCTCAGTGGTTTAGACCACAGCACCACCCGCATTTCGTATACTACACAGACTCTCAAAAGTTATGGAATAATGCTTCTCTCCCCATAACCCAGGGGTCCCCAAACTAAGGCCTGCGGGCCAGATAAGGCCCGAGGGAGTACCATATTTTTTGCTCTATAAGACTCACTTTTTCCCTCCTAAAAAGTAAGGGGAAATGTGTGTGCGTCTTATGGAGCGAATGCAGGCTGCGCAGCTATCCCAGAAGCCAGAACAGCAAGAGGGATCACTGCTTTCGCTGCGCAGCAATCCCTTTTGTTGTTCTGGCTTCTGAGATTCGAATTATTTTTTTTCTTGTTTTCCTCCTCCAAAAACTAGGTGCGTCTTATGGTCTGGTGCATCTTATAGAGCGAAAAATACGGTGATTTATCCGGTCCGTGGTGACCCCCGCCACCCTCTCTTACTGGTGCTGCGCTGCGCGACTGCCCCCACCCAGGTCGGAGGAGCACCGGAAATAGCTTGTGCACATGCGCAAGCATTATTTGCATATGCGCAAGCTTTATTTGCATATGCGCAAGCATTATTTCTGGTGCACATCCAGGTCGGAGGAGGCCTGTGCACATGCACCCAACTATTTCCGGTGCTCCTCTGATCCCGAAGTGCGCCAGAAATAGCGTGTGCGCACACGTATGGGCACGCGCTCCCTCGCCCTCCGGCCCGCCGCACGATCGGTGCTGGAGACACCGGCCCAAGGCATGGTAGGTTTGCTGACCCCTGCCTAACCTTCTGAGGTGCAATACTGCCAGCACAGCTTCTCTCCCTGCCTTCTGACTTTCTTCCACATCAGACAGCCTCGTGGTTGTACCTTACTACAGTTTATTTACTTAGCAGAGACTTTACATAAGGGTGACAGGCATTACTGTTTACAATGACAACAGCAGTAAAGCCCTGTATAAAATAAAAACAGATTATGGAAAAGCCACAATGCTAAGAATTCAAACCATTTCAGAAGAACTTTCCGAGGATTTTCAAAAGCTGCAGAGAAGCAGGGTTTTCACCTAACCTGCAACATTTCCCACTTAAGGTTGTCCATAGCCTTTCTATTACAAATCCTGGAATATTCTGCATAGGCCTGACAGCATTGTCCTCATTTTCCATGAATTCATTCTGCAACATTTAGGATTCAAGGTCACGGTTAGGTGAAGTGGTTACGGCTTTCACTCTCCTGTTCAAAACATTTCTTAGAATGCCACAGAAACGATTTCTGCCTCGCTTTCAGAAAGAGCTACCTGAAAATACAGCTACCAAACAGCATTTAAGTAAAACAAATCTGAATATGCCTTGATCCAACATTCTTACACCATAAACAGAAGGGGAGTTTGGGCACAGAAAGGCC
The DNA here is from genome assembly GCF_951804945.1 of Podarcis cretensis. Lineage (NCBI taxonomy): Eukaryota > Metazoa > Chordata > Lepidosauria > Squamata > Lacertidae > Podarcis > Podarcis cretensis. The sequence continues at coordinate 126,826,159 of NC_137170.1, forward strand.
TTGGGCAAGGCTTTAAATGCTAACTCTGAATATAAAAAAGAAAAGAAACAATTGTGGAACATTAGTTCAACATTCCATTGTCATCTTTATGATTCTGGTAGAATCCATCAACCAATAGAATTTGTGTGCCTTCCATAGATATATAGATACACCTGTACTTTGGAATTCTCTTGCCTATTGACATTATGAATTATATTGTTTTAGATGTCTGCTAAAAACTTTTCACTTGTTTGTTTCTGCAAGCCTACCCAGACATGTAACCTTTGTTTTCAAAACATTTTAATGATTTTATCTTTGTTTTACATACATACAATAGCTTTAGTTGGACTGTGGATTTTAGCTGTGTTTATCTCCAATTCTATCTGTACACGGCTTGGAGAGCTCTTTGGTCAAAGCAGTTTATAAATCAATCAATCAATCAATCAATCAATCAATCAATACTTACAAATCTCGATGAGTTGTCATTCCTTACAGTTTTGGCATTTCCAAATGCTGGAAGGAAGGAAGGAGAAAAAAGTAAAATATGTGTTTTAATAGCCAAGTCCATCTGCAAGAATAAACAAAGACATTTATTGGGGTTGTTGCCAGCTTTACCTTCTAATAAAAAGATAAAAAGGTAAAGGTAAAGGGACCCCTGACCATTAGGTCCAGTCGTGGCCGACTCTGGGGTTGCGGCGCTCATCTCGCTTTATTGGCCGAGGGAGCCGGTGTACAGCTTCTGGGACATGTGGCCAGCATGACTAAGCCGCTTCTGGCGAACCAGAGCAGCGCACGGAAACGCCGTTTACCTTCCTGCCAGAGCAGTACCTATTTATCTACTTGCACTTTGAAGTGCTTTCGAACTCCTAGGTTGGCAGGAGCAGGGACCGAGCAATGGGAGCTCACCCTGTCGCGGGGATTCGAACCGCCAACCTTCTGATCGGCAAGTCCTAGGCTCTGTGGTTTAACCCACAGCGCCACCTGCGTCCCTAACAAAAAGATAGATAATCCAAAATGAGGGGTGATGAAATCACAATGCAAACCAGAGTTTGATCCTGGCTTGCAGAGTTTCCTCAAACCATGGAACGAAGGGAACAGCTGGTGGGGGAGGTAGAAAAGTATGAGCATGAGGTCCCCCACCAATCATTCATGTAACATGAAACCATGGTTTGATGTTATGTCTGCACCAGCCCAATGCAACACTGGTTCAGAAAATTATAGGGCCATGCATTTTTTTTAAAAAAAAAGGTTTGTTTATTTTAGTCCCTCCTTCTGGTCCCAGAGCAAGCAATTTGTCACTATTTTTGGTCCTACACTATGCCATGTGGAATTAATGCTTCGTGTTATTCTCTGTTGATTAAATTGCATTATGACCTTCCTATCTCCTACCAACTCCATAGACAACCATGGTGGATTTGTGTACTTTGCCATCAATACATACATCAATACATAACCGATGCTCAAGTCAAGTGGACATTTGGGTGGGTGGAAAAATGTTGATTCTGCTTTAGCAAATCTGCATTTTGAGATTTTCCAGGATGAAAGACCTGAAGCCCAAAGGCAGCATGTGTCACTGTTGTTGTTCAGGGTAACTGAAACAATTGTTCTGAAAACTTTATACAGTGCAAAGTTTGCAAGCGATAAATCATATTTCCAGTCTCCGGGCAGCATATCATTAAACATGAGGCTAAACACTGGGATCATTTATAAATGAATGCAGAATCAAACACAAGTGCTCCATTATAAGAGTTTGGAGACACATTCTTCCGCCTCACCATAAGTTCATTGTTTCCTGATATTCATGTACAGCAGATACACACCAGATGGAATGCAGAATTTGATCACTTGGTAACTTAGACAGGCAAAATCTTAAGAAATTCTTGAAGTGTGATTCCAAACAAAGGTAGAAGACAATGCAATTTACATACGGTTTGCGAACAGCTTCCATTTGAAGCCATTACATCATAATAAAGAGAGTACAGTGGTACCTCGGGTTACATATGCTTCAGGTTACATACGCTTCAGGTTACAGACTCCGCTAACCCAGAAATAGTACCTCGGGTTAAGAACTTTGCTTCAGGGTGAGAACAGAAATTGTGCTCTGGCGGTGCAGCAGCAGCAGGAGGCCCCATTAGCTAAAGTGGTGCTTCAGGTTAAGAACAGTTTCAGGTTAAGAAAGGTCCTCCGGAACGAATTAAGTACGTAACCAGAGGTACCACTGTACAAGTTAATATTGCTACTCAAATTATAAACAGAAGGGCAATAGGAAGTATGAAACCATATGGGATAAAAATAAATGTGGGATACTATTAAAATCTACGTGACGCAGGTGGCGCTGTGGGTTAAAGCCTCAGCGCCTAGGGCTTGCCGATCGAAAGGTTGGCGGTTCGAATCCCTGTGGCGGGGTGCGCTCCCGCTGCTCGGTCCCAGCGCCTGCCAACCTAGCAGTTCGAAAGCACCTCCGGGTGCAAGTAGATAAATAGGGACCGCTTACCAGCGGGAAGGTAAACGGCGTTTCCGTGTGCGGCTCTGGCTCTGGCTCTGGCCAGAGCAGCGATGTCACGCTGGCCACGTGACCCGGAAGTGTCTCCGGACAGCGCTGGCCCCTGGCCTCTTAAGTGAGATGGGCGCACAACCCCAGAGTCTGTCAAGACTGGCCCGTACGGGCAGGGGTACCTTTACCTTTACTTTATTAAAATCTACAGGCAGTGAGAGACTAATAGGTTGGCTATACAGCATCATTTTGGAATTCAAAGATGAAGGAACATTTGTGGAAATAGGGCAGAGATCTAGAACAAGATACAGAAAAAATGATATGGATTTGTGTGAAAAATCCCACCAAAATTGATCGCTGCTGTTTTGGAACCATGCTCCACATGTGGTGGGTGTGCAAAAAGATCAAAGCCTTTTGGAAGAATTTTTTTGCTGGAATGCAACACCAGTGGGGCCAGGGACACCACAAGTGTGGAAGCAGGACTCTGCACACACATCTCCACAATTCCCATCTTGCTATGCACAACTGGGGGTTGTACATGCAACTCCCCTCTCTGATCCAGAATCCACAATAGTGGAGTCAATTTTGAAAAGCTAAAGTCCTGGAGTTTGGCTTCTTGACTAGGATGGGGAAACCAGGGGATATAAGCCAATCTTCTACTCCTCTCCCCAAGAGAAGACCAGCTAAGGCGATGTAAGAATATCCACTAGGGACATCAAGCTCAGGTCAGAGTAGAGTGTGAACAAACCTCTAAAAACCACTAACTCATTTGTAGGAGGTAGATGAGCAGTTACATTTAAATGCATCTGTATAATAAATGTTTGCTGGCTGAATAACCTTTTTTTAAAAAAAAAAAATATTTCTTGAATTACAAAAGAACATGCAATGTCTCTTCCTTTCTTTGCAGATCACAGAGTCTCTTAGTTATGTTCAGTGTAAGACAAGGTTGTATCTAGCATTGGGTTGAAGGGAAAGAGAGCTTAGGGGAGAACGTGGTGGGGAGAAGTTGGGTAGTCAACTTACATATTATTTTTCCTTTTTGCAAAATTGGTATATGTGTGAGGTTTTTGTATCAGCATCACTTGGGCAGGTTCTCTTTCTATTCATTTGTTGGTTTACATTAAGAGGTAGGTAAAGGTAAAGGACGCCTGGACGGTGAAGTCCAGTCAAAGGCAACTATGGAGTTGGGGTGCTCATCTCGATTTCACGCCAAGGGAGCTGGCGTTTGTCCACAGACAGCTTTCCGGGTCATGTGGCTAGCATGACTAAACCGCTTCTGGCGCAACAGAACACCATAACAGAAACCAGAGCGCACGGAAACACCATTTACCTTCCCGCCACAGCAGTACCTATTTATCTACTTGCACTGGTGTGTTTTTGAACTGCTAGTTTGACAGGAGCTGGGACAGAGCAACGGGAGGTCACTCCGTTGCAGGGATTTGAACCACCGACCTTCCAATTGGTAAGCCCAAGAGGCTCAGTGGTTTAGACCACAGCGCCACCGGTGTCCCTTGGTTTACAATAGCAGTGAGAGAAGGTTGGGTGGGGCAGGGCGTGTTTGATTGCCTTTGATTAACTTTAGTGAGATTTGTTTGGATGTGTGGGAGGGGAGAAGGGCTGTTGGGTCAAGTTGGCCATATTGATCTATATGCTGTTGGTGGATCCCTGTTATTGTTTTTGTCATTTTGGGCTGTGCATGTAATAAAGGGGAGCCAAGCTGGTTGAATAACTTAAACCCAATAACTGCTGTTTAGAGCTTTCAACTGTGTATTCAGCAACTGTGTTACTACAAGTGAAGTACGTACACCAGTATTAGTTACTACTTCCTTACCTTCAAGGACTGGATTGGACTGCAAAAGCTGTTCTTTCACTTGATTAACTTCGGCTCCTTTGCCACAAACAGCCGCCACATAGGACATGACAAGTTTGCTGGCCTCTAAAGGTTAAACAGACAAACAAACATTGCTTTCTAAGCTGAAAAAGATCCTATCCAAAATCATAACTTGGAGGAGAAATCCCCGAATGAACCACGCAGAAATAATGCATTATTCAGGTTTCAAGCCTTATTGTTTTCAGCTTTTATGCTTGACAACACATTGCACTTTTAGCAAAATTGCGCTAAGGAATGAAGGAAATGCCATGGCAAAACCCACACGGAACAAAGTCTAGAAGTCACTATCTCCCGATGCTCCCTGAATGTTGCTGCGGAGGAGGAATACTGCAAAGGGAGGAAGGAGCGAAGGGGGAGAGGGGTGAGCAGATGGGCGAGGAAGAAATTGGCGGCAGGGAGAGGGAGATGGATGGGGGTGCCCCGAATTTCCCTCTCAAAATGCTGGAGGGTATGTAATATGGAGGAGATGATCCACAGAGACTAAGCGGTTCTTCAAATGGAAGCGGGCATGAAATACTGTATTTTTTGCTCTATGAGACTCACTTTTTCCCTTCTAAAAAGTAAAATGTGTGTGCGTCTTATGGAGCGAATGCAGGCTGCGCAGCTATCCCAGAAGCCAGAACAGCAAGAGGGATTGCTGCTTTCACTGCACAGCGATCCCTCTTGTTGTTCTGGCTTCTGAGATTCAGGATATTTTTTTCCTGTTTTCCTCCTCCAAAAACTAGGTGCATCTTATGGTCTGGTGCGTCATATAGAGCAAAAAATACGGTAGTTTTCAACACAACTAGACCAGACACACACAGTTCTAGGATTCGGATCAAGAACAGGGCACCCATGCTAATATCCCAGAGTGAATTAAAAGTTCAAAGGTCAGCCCTGGCTCCACTTTACTCTGAGGAAATCACGCATTACCTGTTTTTCCAGCTCCACTCTCTCCAGTTATAAGTATGCACTGGTCTTTATCCTGGTCTCTCAGAGATCGATATGCCTCATCTGACAGGGCAAAGCTAGGAAAGAGAACACGATAAATTGAGGAGACAGGTAAGCCCCATGTTTAATACACACATCACAGCCTTCAGTCACTTCGGTGAACTGTGAAACATTTCTATCTAGGTCAGATCCATCAGCATTCAGGAGGCAGGAAAAACAATTCCTATTCAAGTCTTGAACACAAGAATTTCTCTGCAGTAGGCTGATAAAGCAGATCAGATGATAGACATTACAAATCAGTGCCACTGTGTAGTTTGGTCTTCTGCAAATCTGCTGACTATACACAATGTCTGATGGGAGGTTTGTGCAGGCTATACTCCTATCTACAGCCAAAGCAATTCATTTATACAATGCAGAACTGGGTGAAAGTAGCAAGCCTCTTTTTAAGATGTTTTTAATGTTTGGGCATAAAGACACGGTAGACAGGATAGACACGAGACATGCCAACTAATAGTCTTCTTCCCTGCCCCCCCTGGGTCTCATCCATGAAGTGAAGCAGCAACCATGGCATATTCTGGCAGAGAGACCTTTCATGCCACTACCTGCTGCCTCAAAACAGGGCTTACAGTGATCGGTTCAGTTGCTGGAATAACATGGTGGCAGACACTGTCCCAGTTTGCACTAACGCTAAGCCAAACCATGGTTTAGGGGGAACACCTGAGTGTGTGGAGACTGTGGCTGTTGTGCTATTCCTCTGGTCCAGCTGCTGCCACACTGCCCATGGCTAAACTGTGGTTTGGCTTAACATGTTATCCAAATGCAGGGTTGTGTTTTGCCTGCCCCAGATAAACTATGAGTGGTAAGCCAAGAGCAAACCTTGGTTATAGCTCATGGTATGTCTGGAGCTAGGCAAGTTATAAGCCTGGGTTCAGACAGCCAAACCAGGACTGAGAAGGAACGCAGCAATTGCAGTCTTTTCTCCAGGAACTCACTGCTTCCACTAAACCATGGTTTGGCTTTTCATTACATTACATGCAAGCTGAGCCATTATATACTATGATGACAGTTCAAGGAACCCATCACTTAGAGACTGTTTCCAGAGATATCCACACGATTATCAAAACACATGGCTCTAGAACACAAGAAGTGTCAAGCAGTGTATATTATCTTTTAAATAGGAGGCTTTATTTTCAGATGATGGACAGTGGCAAACACCAAATAATTGCCTGACATCAGGGCAATCATTTGGTGTTTGCAACTCCCCAACATTTTGGGGACACATCCTGACACCAATGCCTTTATATGAGAGGGGAAGGGAATTTAAGAAGTGTTACTGTGACATAGATATTCTCTAACACGCAGGAAGGATCCACAAATCCAGTTTTTTATTTAATTGAATATCTAGTCCAAATTGCAACCATGTACACAGAACACCAATATCAAATTTTAAAATTAAAAACAGGTGAACAAGCCTTTACAAAGATGAGGCTGTAAAGGTTTTTCAAATTTAAACTGAGGCAATGGTGCTGTTCTTACAATTATATGAAAAGCAACAAAAGAACAGTTATTTGCACAACTTTATTTTTTGCAACGTTCTTACCATTCATAGTAATGAAAAAATGGAAAACACAAAACTAAAAGTATTAAATGAGAAAATTAAATTTTAAAAATGCAAAACTTTTAAACAATTGCAAGTTGAGTGAAAAGTACATATACTGCTTGTAAAAATGTGGCTGTCTTTTCCCCAGTCTTCAAGCTAGATGCTTTTCAGAAAAGAGTATCTGGAAATCACATTTAGAAAAACTTAATAAACTACATTTCTTTCACCGTCAGCAACCTTTTATAGTTCACTGAAATACCAGCGACCAAAAACCACTGGCCTAGCTCACGAAAACCCAGTAAGTTGGTGCTTTTGAGTATCGTCATTTATTTGGGGAAACTCCTTGGATACAAAACTAAGGCTTTCTCCACCAATAGCCATTTTTAAACTGACCACAATAAGCATTGAGTTCATACCCATAAGCCTCTGCAACCAACTTGCTGATTCAGCAATTAGGAGGCTTGTGCAGCTTCAACCATGACTCAGGCAGGCTCAACATGACCAAGACTGCCGGTCTTGATTTTCCTGCATGATACCATGCTGCTCATAGCTGTCAACTTACAGATTTGAAAATAAGGGACCAGCAGCCTCGAAAATAAGGGGTCAGTAGCCAAAATAAGGGATTTTAGTCAACCAGCAGCCAAACGAAGCCTCAAGTGGTGGTTCCCACAGCGCAGCAACCCGGCAAAGGGGATGCAGCAAGGAAAAACCCCGTCACCTCTCCGCTGGGAAGCGCTGAGCAAAGGCGAGTCCCCAGGCAACGCGGCCGATTTGATCGGCACAAGGCATGCAAGCTCCACCCCCCCAGTTGTTCTTAGACTCCTTATTGGGTGAGCAACGCAGCCAAGCAACGCAGTTGGAGCCTCCCTCCTCCCTGGCCGGCAGGGAGGGAGGGAGAGGAGCTGCTTCCTTTGAAACCCAGGAAATTTAAGGGACACCATCAATAAGGGACAGCAGCGGGACACAGCGCTGGGATAAGGGACTGTCCCGCTAAATAAGGGACGCTTGACAGCTATGAATGCTGCTCAGTGTCAAATCCGCTTGCAGACACCATAAACGTGAATTAAGACATTCAATCAATGGAACACTTTAAGGAACAACCAGCCCAAGTAAATATTATCCACACTTTATCCAGAGCATACTTCTGTGACTCTTGCTGATGTAAAGAATTAAAACGCCCTATTCCCTTTCAAAGTATCCAATAATCTGCACTGCTCATATCTCTTTGGCCCTTACCAACACTGTTTTCGGTTGCCAGTTTCTGCCGATATCACAGCCAGACTATAAAAAGAATTTCCATGTGTTCTTTTAAGTGCTTTTTTTAAAATATAAATTTTATTTAAGATTCGACAATAACAATAAATCAACAATAACTAAAACATCAATTCATTACAGCTGACCATCTTTAACAATAGTTAACAAACTACAAAACATCACTTCGAGTTAGTCAACTTTTCATGTTTAACTTTATCTCTTTCTTAGCAGATCAGAAAGAAGGAGACCAAAGAAGAAAGTGAAAAGAGGAAAAGAACCAAAGGAGGAGGAAAGGGAGAGAAAGGGGTGGAGGAGGGAAGAAAGGGGGGGGGAGAGAGAAAAAGAAAAAAGAAGGAAATTAATAAAGAAAAGAATTGAAAAAATTCCATATGTTCTCTGCAGACCAATTGTATTAATCTTGCTGCTGAACTCCCATGAATTGCACACCATCTTAAACCTCTGATTCAGTTGTTTAAAGTCATACCAATGAATGTTAGTTTCTTAGGTGCATGCTGACTGCAGCGCAATGTCAGAAACTCAGGTATGTAAGCTAGGCGCCAAATGGCTCTTTAAACCAAGCTTACAGTCGCCAAGCTTACAGTCTAGTTGCCATTTTGGAGCAAGACGGCTCTAAAGTCATGTTTTTCAAACGATGGACTGGCAGTGATTGATTCTCAGTTAAGCACCTGGCTAGTTCCTTGCCAACAAAGGTCCGTATAGTTAAAGCTATGGTTTTCCCAGTAGTGATGTATGGAAGTGAGAGCTGGACCATAAAGAAGGCTGATCGCCAAAGAATTGATGCTTTTGAATTATGGTGCTGGAGGAGACTCTTGAGAGTCCCATGGACTGCAAGAAGATCAAACCTCTCCATTCTGAAGGAAATCAGCCCCGAGTGCTCACTGGAAGGACAGATCCTGAAGCTGAGGCTCCAACACTTTGGCCACCTCATGAGAAGAGAAGACTCCCTGGAAAAGACCCTGATGTTGGGAAAGATGGAGGGCACAAGGAGATGGGGACGACAGAGGACGAGATGGTTGGACAGTGTTCTCGAAGCTACAAACATGAGTCTGACCAAACTGCGGGAGGCAGTGGAAGACAGGAGTGCCTGGCGTGCTCTGGTCCATGGGGTCAAGAAGAGTCAGACACGACTAAACGACTAAACAACAACAAGTTCAGCTGATAACCTTGAGCTAGGTTAAGAACTTTGAGAACCGGCCTATTCTGACCTCTTTTTCTTAATAGTGACATGGACCATTGATAATATAGGAATATTCTCCACCACTGTGAGCTGGGCAGTTGGGTGGAGTAAGCGAAGACAAGCTACAGCAATTAACTATAGCGTTGTTCACTGCTCCTGCTCAGGCTGCTAAGAAGCAGCATTTGGTTCCTGAAATTCATTCCGATTGTGCAAATACAATATAACCGTTAGAATTCTACAGGATGTGGTATTAGTGGGTGAAAACAAAGATCCCCAGGCATGCATCTCCAGATGGTGGAAATGTCAGACACCATCCTGTTACCCAGGCATCTTTACTTGGTCGCAAGTTGTCAATAACCAGGGGCAAAATGCGCCTGGTGCGTGGCTAATTTCAAACACTACTGCAACACAACCTTTCCACCTAGGTACAGATATGTAGGTGTGTTGGTCTGCCATAGTCAAAACAAAATAAAAAAATTCCTTCCAGTAGCACCTTAAAGACCAACTAAGTTAGTTCTTGGTATGAGCTTTCGTGTACATGCACACTTCTTCAGATACACTGAAACAGAAGTCACCAGACCCTTCTATATAGTGAGAAGGTGGGGAGGGGTATTACTCAGAAGGGTGGTGGGATTGGGTGATTGGCAGATAGCTGTGATGAGCCTGTTGACGACTCTTAACGACTGCAATAGGTCTTACAGGAAAAAGCAAGGGGTGAGAAGGTGAAAAATGGCTTTGTCATGTATAATGAGATAAGAATCCAATGTCTTTGTTCAGACCAGGTCTTCCACCTAGGGAGAGCCTTTATGCCACTTCGCGCCCCATTTTAAGCATTCATTTGGGAAGAGTCTGCTTAATATTTTGTACATTTTGCTATTGTCAGGTGACTAACAAGTAGTAGTACTATTTTAATCTCTTTATCCCACTGAAATGCATAGGACACGCTGTAAGCCATAAACGAAGTTATTTGAAATCAATTTTCTATGCACCTCAGGTCCCTTGGGAGAGGCAGAGTAATTTTTACTATTTATTGCGTGACAATTTAATCACTGTGGTGTTGTTTTCAGCCACACACAAAAAATGCACCAAGTATTTTCGTCAAGCTAAATGGAGTTATAATTGAGCGGATAAAGGCCTAATTCTTCCATTACCTTCATGATTATGTTAACCATATCAAAGATACAAAAAATGTGTCGCTTCATCTGCATGCTTAAACTTGCAGCCTGCTCCACCTGGCAGCAGTAAAAACCTTGCAAGGTAATGTGAGAGTGTGTCTAAGAAAAGGTACTGCTCAAATGGTGGAAGAGGAGAGATGTGGCAAAAAAAATTGACTTTGCAGAAAGGCTAAAATTCTAGACAGCTGTTTTTAACAGGTAAACCTGTGGGAGTACGTAGACTCCTAACCAACTCTGCAAAAGAGGGTCAAAGTTGTAGGGTGACAAAACTCATCTAGTCTGCCACCACTAACAGGCATAACATCAACACCAGCTGCTAGCAATCCTTGTCCCCAGGTCACCTTAGGCAATCCAAACGAGTGCCAAGCACAAGCTGAGAGCAGGTGCATTTAAACGCTACCTTGCTTGTAGAATAAAATTCATTCTTGCTGGTAGTCTGCACAGGAAGCCTTATAGTTCTGAGTGTCAAATTAGAAGTTAACATCTTATGCATAGAAAAGGACTCTGGAGGACGATCCAGAAAAAAGTAAGAGGGAGAAAGAATGTTTCTGGATTTTGTTCTAATAGGTTTTCTTTTGTAAGCTAGCTCTTTATTTTGTAAGCTAGAACTTTTGTTTCTTTTAAAGCTGCAAACTCTTCCTAAATTGACTAAATTCACACTGCTTCACCAGGAAGTTATAAGAAGCCCCAGTGAAGCGTTCTTAACTCACCCTTCTCCTGCTTACATGTGTAGGGTTGATGATGCGTTGGGGGCAGCCCCACGACTCTCACGGCAGCCATGAAGTCCTGACCCATATCAGTGCCCAGCCCTTCATACTGCTAACATCCATAGCTGCAAACCTCAATTACCAATCCAGTTTTCTGAGCAGTCATGTAATTACTGAACCAAATCAGCAGGGCTATTCACTGCCCTTTAAAAAAATGAAATAAGGGCTTGTTGTGAAGTATTCATGTAAAAGGAAACCATATTAGTCTACTACCACATGAAGGGGGGGGAACCCTGCCCCCCCACCAAATGTTCTTCAGGATGACGTGGGGTACCTATTTAAGTTACTCCATACTGAGCGGCTACATTTTCTTTGCAAAATTTGTATTTTATTACTCCCCCACCCCACCCCAGTGCTCATTTGTTTTTGTTTTTTTGTATAATTTTTATTAATTTTCCAATTTTAAGACAAAACAACATACATCGACAAACAAAAACAAACACACAGATATGATTTCATAACCTCATTTTCATAAGCCTTCTTTCTCAGACTTCCCCATACCTTCCCCTTTTTGAATCCTTATTTTACAGTTTTTCAGCAACCCTTTACTCCAATTAATTAAAACTTATTATCTTATTATCTTTCTCGATTTCATCTTATTTCAACAAACAATTTCCGCTGCAATTCTGTATCTTCCTTTCCCTTGACATTTTAGCACTCATCAATATTGTAACAGTTCTTAAGATAAGCTTTGAACTTCTTCCAGTCTTCCTCCACCGTCTCTCTCCCCTGGTCACAGATTCTGCCAGTCATCTCCGCCAGTCCCATAAAGTCAATCACTTTCGTCTGCCATTCTTCCAGTGTGGGAAGTTCTTGTGTCTTCCAATACTTTGCTAGAAGGATCCTTGCTGCTATAGTGGCGTACATAAAAAAAGTCCTATCCTTCCTTGACACCAGTTGGCCGACCATGCCCAAGAGAAATGCCTCTGGTTTCTTGTGAAAGGTACATTTAAGTACCTTCTTAATTTCATTATAGATCATTTCCCAAAAGGCTTTAATCTTTGGGCAGGTCCACCAAAGGTGAAAGAAGGTACCTTCAGTCTCATTACATTTCCAGCATTTATTATTGGGCAGATGATAAATCTTCGCAAGCTTGACTGGGGTCATGTACCACCCAGTGCTCATTTGCCACCTCTTCTATTATTATTATTATTATTATTATTATTATTATTATTATTATATTTATTTATACCCCGCCCTCCCTGGCCAAAGCCGGGCTCAGGGCAGCTAACACCAGTAAAGTTACAATAAAAACATAATGGGGGGGGAGAGAAACCAATTTAAAATACAAGTTAAAATACAATTTAAAAAGCAGCCTCATTTTAATAATAGCCCATAGATCAAAACCATAAGGGGAGGGAAACAGAAGGGTCAGACTGAGTCCAAACCAAAGGCCAAGCGTAACAGCTCTGTCTTGCAGGCCCTGCGGAAAGATGTCAAGTCCCTCAGGGCCCTGGTCTCTTGTGACAGAGCGTTCCACCATGTCGAGGCCAGTACTGAAAAGGCCCTGGCCCTAGCTAAGACCAATCTAACCACCTTGCGACTTGGGACCTCCAAAACGGTGTCATTTGTGGACCTTAAGGTCCTCCGTGGGGCATACCAGGAGAGGCAATCCCGTAGGTACATGGGTCACCATCACCATTCTTAAAACCGATAAGGCATCAGGGTAAATTTAAGAGGGATTCGTAAGTTCAAGTCTCCATGCTATAGAAAGCAGCCTTCCGCAAGCTGATGCACTCGAGGTGCTTTGAATCGCAACTCCCAAACCAGCACTGCTCTGCTCATCAATGCTGATGGGATTCAATCAATCACCTTTTCGGCATAGAGAGAACACAAAAATATGTGGGTCAAAGTATAAAACTGGCATCTGTTCAAAAAAAAAAAAAAGGAGATACTTTAAGATAGAACTATAAGTTTCAAAGTGCCTCTCAAGTCCATGATATCATGCCTACAGCTATTGAATAAGAAGCAAGCCCTGTAGGAGTCGTCACAATTCAACCTTTCTTTCAGTATGGGGTTGAAATATCTGTCCTGAATTTTTTGCATTAAATGGACAGTAGAATAAAACACATGCAATGGTCATAGTCCAAAACATCAGGAGGGCACTGGGTTGGCAAAGACAGATTTTTCAAATGCTATGAAATATGCCTCTCTCCCCATTGACTTTTCCTGCATAATTCTGGCCCACCTTCTCAAAAACACCACTGTTTCAGCGAAGAATCATATTCAAAACGAGTCTTTAATCCACTTTCTAATCCTGCCCTACTCAAAAGCCTCAGGAGCAAATAAACTCTACCCATGTTAACATGTAATATTCTTAATGTTCATACCCCTTAGGCACTAAAAAGAGATCAATGTTTTAAAACAGAATCTCACAATTGCTTAGGCCTGGATTATGGGAGAATCCAGCCTCTGTGAAACAGGCACCCCTTTCTCCATAGACTTATGGCCAGGCTACAGAATATGCTCTCAAGTCAGCTTCTATTACAGAAAGACAGGGTATAGAACAGGCATAGGCAAACTCTGGCCCTCCAGATGTTTGGGACTAGTCCCAAACATCTGGAGGGCCAGAGTTGGTCTATGCCTGGTATAGGCTCATAGAATTGTGGAGTTGGAGGGGGTCCCAAGGATCATCTAGTCCAACCCCCTGCAATGCAATAATCCTGCCCACAGTCCCTGGGTGGGCTCGAACCTGCAACCTTCTGGTTAACAGCCAGAGACACTGACCCGTTGTGCCACAGGGCAGGCAGTGATGTCTTGGTTTTTAGTCCAAGCAAAACCAAGCCAAATGTTTTAACATGGGCCCCAAGGACAAGGCGCCAGGGGTCATTCCTGAAGACTATCACGCAAAGCATGTTCTCCCTAAAATGAGAGCACGGGTTGCGGTGGAGGCCACCAGGCCAGCCCTCTGTTGCCAGGCAGGTTAATGGTTAGTGCCTGACACAATGATTGGCTGACCAGGTTGCTGGGGCAAATTGCATGTAGCAAACTGTGTGGGTGGGACCATAGGCTTTACATATTGGGGCTCACTACTTCTGCTTTCTCTTTCGCAGTGAGCATCGGATCAGCCGCCCGCCCGCCCGCCCTGTGTTCCAGTTGACCTTGCTATGCCTGTCATGGGGTCGTCTGCCTTGGGGCAGGGGCCTAGTACAGCGGTGCCTCGCAAGACGAAATTAATCCGTTCCGTGAGGCTCTTCGTATAGCGGTTTTTTCATCTTGCGAAGCAAGCCCATTGACAGCTTAGCGGATTAGCGCTATTAGCGGTTTAGCGGCTTTTAGCAATCAGCTGTTAAGCGGCTTATCAGCGGATCAGCTGATAAGCGGCTTAGCGGCTTAGGAAAAGGGGGGGAGGGGGAAAAACCCGCAGGAACTCGCAAGACATTTTCGTCTTGCAAAGCAAGCCCATAGGGAAATTCGTTTTGCGAAGCGCCTCCAAAACGGAAAACCCTTTCGTCTAGCGGGTTTTCCGTCTTGCGAGGCGTTCGTCTTGCGGGGCACCACTGTAGGAATTTTGCCATTTGGCTGATTGGCTGGTGCTATCTGGTTTTTGCCTACTACTTAGCAATTCGTCACAACTTGTAAGGTTGCGGTTAGGCATTGGTTATAAAAATTGGTGGTGGAGGGGTCAGGATAGGCTGATAGGGAATTCTGATAGGGAATTCTGTTAAAGGAATCCAGGGGCTTGCCACGATTTCGTCCAATCCCTGAAATGGGACCAGGGCCGGCAAGCCTTGGGGAGCTGGTTGGGTGAGCGGTGAGGGACTGTCGCTCAGCACAACTGATCCCCAACATTGTCTTTCCCTTCACTGGCTTCCGAGGGAGTTCGGATAGTCAGTTCTGTCCCAGGCGGGGGGACAGATAGTCATAAACAATGCCTAAGCAACCACTCACAGATTTTGTATTTTAATAAAGTTGTGGCCAAAATAGTGCCAAAAACCTTAAACTAAAATTACGTGTGAATTGTGAATTATTTCGAGGGGTGACTTGGGGACCTCCACACGCAACAAAAAAGAGAGAGAGAGAACTTTTTCGGACAAGAGAAGCACGTGTTATGATGAGATGCTCTTGAGAGCGGTACATGCTTCCCTTTGAACTTTCCATTTTTGTCCTGAAATCTCTCATTTCAGCGAGACGATAAAGGTAAAGGTAAAGGTACCCCTGCCCGTACGGGCCAGTCTTGACAGACTCTGGGGTTGTGCGCCCATCTCACTTAAGAGGCCAGGGGCCAGCGCTGTCCGGAGACACTTCCGGGTCACGTGGCCAGCGTGACATCGCTGCTCTGGCGAGCCAGAGCCGCACACGGAAACGCCGTTTACCTTCCCGCTGGTAAGCGGTCCCTATTTATCTACTTGCACCCGGAGGAGCTTTCAAACTGCTAGGTTGGCAGGCGCTGGGACCGAGCAGCGGGAGCGCACCCCGCCGCAGGGATTCGAACCGCCGACCTTTCGATCGGTAAGCCCTAGGCGCTGAGGCTTTTACCCACAGCGCCACCTGCGTCAGCGAGACGATACCCAGTCAATTTTCTGGGGCCAGAACAAACACTACAAACACAACCCTTCTTGCCCCCCCCCGAAACACTGCCCCCCCACCGTAAGCAAACAACAGCGCAGTCTGTCCCTGCTGCTTACTCACAGCAGGTGGCACATCCTTCTCATACAATGTCCCCATCATCTGGAATACCCTCAATGCCTCCGAGTCTAATTGACTCATAGCTCTTTTCAAACCTCACATTAAGGCACACTGCTTCCATTTGCCTTGCAAGCACCAACTCTTAATGCTCCAAGGGGGAAGGGGGGGGGGGAAACCAGTCATTTCCACTCATTTTCCCTTTCATCCTATCCCACTAATAAGACTCACAAATGGCTGTGCATATTTTTCTCATTTGCGCATACGCAGTTTTAAGTACGCCACTTTTACATTTTTGAGCCACATGCTCAATTGCCTGAAACGTTCCTTTTACCATTTTATCTTTTTTTCTTTTTTTTCTTTTTTGAAAAAATGTGATAGAGTAGATTTCATGGTGTGTGGTTTTTATAAAGGCGACGGGGAGTGGGGGAGAGTAATTGTACAAGAAGAGGGAAAGGGCATGGTGCACGATACTGAGAATTAAGATTTACACAAACCCTAAAGTTGAAGTCACACTTTTAGTACATTAAGGAAAACTTACTAACTTGATCAATATATTTTTAAAGCAGAAAAGGGACAATAAATTTGTTCTCTCTCTCTTTTTAGTTGATATTGAGGACTGCCGTTTATTATAACTACTCTCAATGTAATATTTCACTTCGTTTGGGGAAATAATTCAATTTTGCGATTCTGTTTACACCTACAGTTGGCGGGGGGGGGGGGGCAGCAGGGAGAGATATAAGCGGAATGGAACCTCTTTACCATTTCCCTGACTTGCATGCTTCTTTTTCTGAATAATCAATGGCAATTTATTTTGAGAGAGACCCTTTCTCATATCCCAAGGGTATCATTTTAAACATAATTGTAATGGGAAATATGTTTTGTTCTTTTCTGGGGGGGGTCGTTATTCTGCACATATTCTTGCTAAAGTAAGGTTCACTGTAGTTAGATGCATGCTTAATGGGAGGGGGGAAGTGAGAGAACTTTTTAAAATAACTGCTTCTCTATACACAACTTCAACTAACCGATGTGCTACCAGGTGTGAGTTTAGCCATTCAGTTTACAACCTTGAACTCGCACAAGAAAATATCATCAAGATTAAAAATAAAAGTGGGGAGAAAAAAGTTGAAGTTCTTAATATTGAAAAGTGAAAATCATAGTGCATCTAAAAGAAAGAAAGAAAGTACAATGGTACCTTGGGTTACATACGCTTCAGGTTACATACGCTTCAGGTTACAGACTCCACTAACCCAGAAATAGTACCTTGGGTTAAGTACTTTGCTTCAGGATGAGAACAGAAATAATGCTGCGGCGGCATGGTGGCAGCAGGAGGCCCCATTAGCTAAAGTGGTGCTTCAGGTTAAGAACAGTTTCAAGTTAAAAACAGACCTCCGGAACGAATTAAGTACTTAACCCGAGGTACCACTGTATACACATACACATTGCTTTAATATAATACATTTCTACAACATCACCTAGAATTCAGAAACCTAAAAATGCTAAAGCAGGTTTTATTTGAGCTTCCACTCCAATACTGGGGTGGGTGAGTGGGTGTGCATGAGAGAGAGAGATCACTAGCTAAATGTCTGAAATAAGGATGAAACTATGTTAGGGACGTGGCTGGCACTGTGGGTTAAACCACAGAGCCTAGGCTTGCCGATCAGAAGGTTGGCAGTTCGAATCCCCGCAATGGGGTGAGCTCCCATTGCTCGGTCCCAGCTCCTGCCAACCTAGCAGTTCAAAAGCATGTTAAAGTACAAGTAGATAAATAGGTACCACTCTGGTGGGAAGGTAAACGGTGTTTCCGTGTGCTGCTCTGGTTCGCCAGAAGCGACTTGGTCATGCTGGCCACATGACCCAGAAGCTGTACGCCTGCTCCCTCGGCCAATAAAGTGAGATGAGCACCGCAACCCCGGAGTCATCCACGACTGGACCTAACGGTCAGGGGTGCTTTTATCTTTTCCTTATGTTAGGATTGCTATGTTAGTATACGGATAATAAAGTCCTCAACCTGCATGAACAAATCTATGGCACATACCCATCAACTGTTGGGGGGGGGCTGTGCTCTCGTGTGGGTCATGTGACTCGTGTTAGAGCTTGCCCCGGAAGACATGCATCCCCAGTTTGAGCTGGGACATGTTGGAGCTACAGTGGTACTAGTCACATAAGAAAAACTACCACAGAGATTTCAACATTTTCAAAAGCAAGGGGTCCATGGTTTGGCTTTTGGAAAAACAGGGGGTCTGCACTACTTGGCTTATTAGGAGCCACTGCTCTAAGCCAAAGCCACCATTCAATTCTGTCTTTAACATTTAAGTTATCAAAAACTTTTGGTTCCATCTTGTACGCGTTGAATATAATTATGTGTATCTTAATAGCTAGAAACTTTTGTTCCCTTTTATAAATCCAAAGCTTCCCAGACCAAAGATAGTTAAAACAAAAATCCCAAATTCAAGCAAGATAGGCTAGCCTATTTATTAAGGATTTGCTTAGTGGGTGAGGTTCAAGCTATCAGCTTTTCAGCAAAATAGCTGTTTCTAAGGACTTATTGCTGCCACCCTTATTGTTACTTTGAATAATGGCCAAAGGCACTTAGGGCAGCAGATGGATGCCATTTGTATGCTGTAAATTGAAGCAGGCAGGGGAAAAATAAAGCCTTAAATATAAATGACACATTTTCAATGAAAGGGACAGGCAGCTGCTGTTAATTGCAACTGGGGGCCTCTACAACTAATGGTCATATTTTCTAGGAACAAAGGGAATATAAGAGAGAACCATCAGCACTCGTGCCAAATACTTTAGTTTACATCTCTTTCATTTACACAGGGCACATCTTTACACTTCCTATTTAGAATAACAACTTAAACTAAGCAATGTTGACTTCTGACTCCCTTACCACTTTTGGAGTTGGGTGACGGGTCTGACGCTTTACAGTTTTCTGAAATCCATCCATAAACTGACCTGTCGGAA
Source organism: Podarcis cretensis (assembly GCF_951804945.1). Lineage (NCBI taxonomy): Eukaryota > Metazoa > Chordata > Lepidosauria > Squamata > Lacertidae > Podarcis > Podarcis cretensis. The sequence goes on from NC_137170.1 coordinate 126,845,043, forward strand.
ACTGCTGGGTCCAGGTTTACTTGGGGGGGGGGCGGAATTTGGTGAATCATAGAATTGGAAGGGACCCCAAGGGTCATCTAGACCAACTCCCTGAAATGCAGGAATCTCAGCCAAAGCCAAGTGTAAATGTCTAAATGAACCTATGCACATACAAATTTGTGTGTAGGCTCTTCCCATGTGGCTGAGGACCCTAAGGAATGGAGGCAGAGTGTGTGGTCATGCTCTCCCCGCCCCCTGCCCATTTGGGCAAACATCTGAACACTGCTAAAACATCTGTCTCTCCAAGACCAGCTATCTTCAAGACCAAAGCTCCTAAAATTTCAATGGCGTAGTTTTCTTATTATGATTATTATTAATAATAAATGCATTGATGATGATGATGATACAGTGGTACCTTGCTTCTCAAAAACCTTGGTACTCAAACAACTCGGAACCCAAACACTGCAAACCCAGAAATAAGTGTTCCGGTTTGCGAACTTTTTTCAGAAGTCGAAAATGCTCCGTTTTGAGTGCCACACTTTCGTTTTGAGTGTTACGCTGGTGATTTGAGTGTTACACTTCCGTTTTGAGTGTTACACTGAGGTCTGTCTGTTTTTGCTTATTTATTTTGCATTTTTGTTTTTGCAGCTTTTTTGTTTTGTTTTTGTGACTGTGTGGAACCCAGTTCAGCTACTGATTGATTGATTGTGTGACTGCAGAACATTGCTTATTGCTTTCCTTTTATGGTCTCGTTAGATCATAAAATTCATGTTAAATTGCAGTTTTAGGGGTTGCTTTTAAAAGTCTGGAACGGATTAATCGTTTTGCATTACTTTCTATGGGAAAGCGTGCCTTGGTTTTGGAACGCTTTGGTTTCAGAACAGACTTGAGGAACGAATTAAGTTTGAGAACCAAGGTACCACTGTAATAGAATTGCACATCCCCTTCAATGTTTAACCACCCTAGTTACATGTGGAAAGTTAGGATCTCATCTAAGTGGGGAAGTCTTGGTTTTCAGGGCATTGGTCATATAGGAGACAAGGGTTGCCAACCAACCAGAAATAGAAATGGCCTGGTTGTGGTTTAGATTTGCTTCTAAGCCAGTAGCCAGAAATCAAGGAGCGAGATGGGAGAGGCCTCCCCATCAGCTTTTAAATTGTACACCTTAGGTGAACAGACTCCCTCTGCATTAAATACTACTAACTTCATCCATTTTTCCAGAGGGCTCCAAGCACTGGGCACAATTTTTTAAAAAATACAGTTGGCAATCCTGGCATAAGCAGCCTGGCATCTTTTAATGACTGTCTGTGTTTTTTCCTCTTTCTAAATGTACTTGCGAGGCCGCTCAGTAGTCTACAATGGAAGTGGCCATGTGTCAATGCTCAAAGACTGCAGATGTGTTTACGTTTACAAGCGCATTGTTTTCTCAGCTTTACTTTTCCTCACTGAGAAAAGGCCCCAACATCATTAAGCTACGGTCGGAATCTGGTAGAACCAATTTGCAAAACTGCGTCCCATTACATAAACAAACTGTAGCTCTCAATGCAATTCTAATCCTACAGAACCAATTAATTAAAAATATATCTATGTGTGGAATCGAGAGCAGAAGTGCATGCCATCTCCTAAAATTTTTTACAGGCCATTAAATACTCCAGACACAAAGAAGTTTCATTAAGAAAATACACATATACAATATGGTGAAATACTGAAGTTAGCAGTTCTCTCGCCAGATGCTCACTTTATGAACATTACTTTATAAACTTGGTCACCAAAGCAAGACTGACAGTAGTTTCACTATGAACATTGAGCAATAAGAGATCTTGCTGGTAACAGGAAATCTAAACAGTGTTCTAGTGAAAGAATTTTAACTATTTCTGATTCATAATCCTGACATACAAGAACAAGAACATTAGGACTTTCACAAAGAAGTGAGTACTGCAAAGTATTTTAGAGGAGGTCTTAGGATAGGAGTGCCAACTGAAATTTAATTTAGGTATCCACTAGGGTTGCCATATTGCCTAATTCACCAGGTTTTACCTTGATTCTGGGACACGGGTGGCGCTGTGGTATAAACCACGGAGCCTAGGGCTTGCCGATCATAAGGTCGGCGGTTCAAATCCCCGTAACGGGGTGAGCTCCTGTTGTTCGGTCCCAGCTCCTGCCCACCTAGCAGTTTGAAAGCACGTCAAAGTACAAGTAAATAAATAGGTACCACTCCGGCGGGAAGGTAAACGGCATTTCCGTGCGCTGCTCTGGTTCACCAGAAGCAGCTTGGTCATGCTGGCCACATGACCCGGAAGCTGTCTGCGGACAAACGTCGGCTCCCTTGGCCTATAAAGCAAGATGAGCGCCACAACCCTAGAGTCCGCAACTGGACCTAACGGTCAGGGGTACCTTTACCTATACCTTGATTCTAGCCATGCTACTAGGTGTATCCAATTCCCAATTTTCATTAAAAAGAGTAAAGAGATTCAAGTCCTTCAAGAACTCAAGAGGCAAACTGTGCAAGCATCACTATGTCCAATTCTTTCATGAGAAATGTGCCTACTAACATATTTAAGTGTTCTTAGCCAATGAGTGAAGTCACAGCTACAACTGACATTTGGGAGAGATGTGTTAAGCCATGGTAAAAACTATAGCAGCCATGGGGAACCCCTGGCCTGTTCCTCACCTACCCCACATCTGATGCCATAAGGGATTACCCAAACAGAATATTTTTGTCTGCCTTCTAAAAGACAGAAGTGACTTGTAAGTAAGAAGGTACTCAAACTGTGCCATACAGACTACTGGGATACCCATAAATTCCATTCAGGTGATCCACAAAAAGGTTGAAGAACACGAAGGAATATGTGTCCTTTGCTCTGTACTCAATTTATTTTATTTTATTTGCTGATACTGGAGACAGAGAGGCTGCTTTGACCCGAGCCAAATTACCAGAAGCAGCTTGCAAAGCTCTGGGGCCCATGATTTTCATTACACTACAGGGATGGAGACGTCTTAACTTTTCCCTAAAAATGTGCCAGTTTGGTGTGGCTCTTCTCAGCAGCCTGGGCCTCAAGACCAAATATTTTATTTTCACTAATGTGTTTGTTTTTTTAATTAGCATCACTCTGCTGCACTGTGCTACGCTGTGCTTGTTAAGAGTTCCATACAGATTAAGTATGTGCTTTGATTATGGAGGACAAAAATGTTTAAGGGGTATGATGAAACCCCCAACCATTTTCACGGAGTCTGGGAGTTCGGGGTGAAGTTTGCTGCAGGGCATATCTGGTGAATTCCACACAGCCAGGGAGAATGCAAAAGTATCTGCATCATCGCACTGTTAACATCCACATAGATCTGAGTGGCCCGAGGGAAGGCATAGCTGCACAGTGAATTCCACAACCCCCTACACACTAATCTGCAAAAAAATAAAAAAATAAAAATGCAACTTCCTTTTAGAAAAAGTTAGCAGAATTCTCCATGCCTTCTGGACACTTTCAAACCACCACCCAGTTCCACAGGGATTGATGTGAACATACACCACACAGAGAGAATTATGTATTCAAAATAGGTGGGAGTTCTATAAAAAGATAGCTATGCACACATTTTTAAACCATTCATCCAAGTTTTCTTCCCCATTTTTTAATATATGGTATATGATTTCTCCCTCCCGCCGCTCCCGCAAGGCTCCAGCTCAGATGCATGAATTATGTTGTTGTTTAGTCGTTTAGTTATGTCCGACTCTCTGTGACCCCATGGACCAGAGCACGCCAGGCACTTCTGTCTTCCACTGCCTCCCGCAGTTTGGTCAAACTCATGCTGGTAGCTTCGAGAACACTGTCCAGCCATCTCATCCTCTGTCGTCCCCTTCTACTTGTGCCCTCCATCTTTCCCAACATCAGGGTCTTTTCCAGGGAGTCTTCTCTTCTCATGAGTTGTGGCATGAATTATATCAGTGTACATAATACCGTTCAATAACAGTTCAGTACTGAAACCAGGAAAGCTAAGCAGCACATAATTATCAGGTTAAAGGACACTCAGTGTCAGTGGCGTAGCGTGGGTTGTCAGCACCCGGGGCAAGGCAAGTAATTTGCGCCCCCTAACCCATGGATTGTGGGACGCAGGTGGCGCTGTGGGTTAAAGCCTCAGCGCCTAGGACTTGCCGATCGAAAGGTCGGCGGTTCGAATCCCTGCGGCGGGGTGCGCTCCCGCTGCTCGGTCCCAGCGCCTGCCAACCTAGCAGTTCGAAAGCACCTCCAGGTGCAAGTAGATAAATAGGGACCGCTTACCAGCGGGAAGGTAAACGGCGTTTCCGTGTGCGGCTCTGGCTCGCCAGAGCAGCGATGTCACGCTGGCCACGTGACCCGGAAGTGTCTCCGGACAGCGCTGGCCCCTGGCCTCTTAAGTGAGATGGGCGCACAACCCCAGAGTCTGTCAAGACTGGCCCGTACGGGCAGGGGTACCTTTACCTTTACCTTTAACCCATGGATTTGCGCCCCCAGCCCTAACCCCCAGATGTTGCGCCCGGTGCGGCCGGCCCCCCCTGCACCCCCCACGCTACGCCACGGCTCAATGTCCTTTTGAGACCACTCTACCTTGCCTGAGTCTACTTTTCACTGGAACCCTGATTGCTTTAAAAAGTATCAATTCTTGGTAAGACTTAAAATTAGGCTGGAACTGTAATTAACAAGTTTCCAAGCACAATGCTGCAAGAGGAGCCACATATACTGTAACCACATGGCTGGCTATACTGCTACAGGAAACTTAGGAGGTTTCTCTCTTCTCCCCCCAAAACTGCCACCCCGAGGGGAGGGGGGCACAATAAACAACTATTTATTTTGCTTATATACACACACATTTAAATAGTGCCTCTAATATCTGTCATTAATGTAGAAGCCAAGTACAGGGTGGGGGCATCCACCATTTGGACCCAGAAATGTGGTTAATTTAGTAGCTAATAGGGCTTTTAAAATGTTAACAAAAAGAGACAGTGCCTTGCTTGTCCTCATAAGACACATTTCCCCTACCTTGCCACATATACCTTGCCACATACCTTGCCTAGGACCCTCGTACCTACGGGACCGCCTCTCCTGGTGTGCCCCACGGAGGACCTTAAGGTCCATAAATAGCAACACCCTAGAGGTCCCGGGGCCCTAAGGAAGTTAGATTAGCCTCACCAGAGCCAGGGCCTTCTCAACACTGGTTCCAGCCTGGTGGAACGCTCTGCCTCATGAGACCAGGGCCCTGCAGGATCTGATTTCTTTCCGCTGGGCCTGTAAGACCGAGTTGTTCCGCCTGGCCTTTGGCTTAGAATCAATTTGATTCCCTCCCCCTCTTCCTTGTTTTCTTTCTCCTCCTGTGATGAGGTGGCATTTTAATGTTTTAATGTTGTATTTTAATCTTGTTTTTTTAAGTTGTATTTTAATCAACTTGCTTTTATTATTGCTTGTTAGCCGCCCTGAGCCCGGTCTTGGTTAGGGAGGGCGGGGTATAAATAAATAAAAAATATTTATTTATTTATTTATTTATTTATTTATTATTATTAACCTGTTATGCATGCAACTCAAGCCATATGCAGACCCTCCAAGTGTCCCTATTTTCCAGGGACAGTCCCACATTTGCAGAAGCTGTCCCAGTTTCAGATTTGATCCTCGAATGTCCTAATCATAGAATTGTAGAGTTGGAAGAGACCATGAGGGTCATCTAGTCCAACCCCTGCAATGCAGGAATCTTTTCCCCAATGTGAGTCTTGAACCCACGACCCTGAGATGAAGAGTCTCATGCTCTACCAGCTGAGCTATCCTTAGGACGTTCCTATTTTTCGTCGAAGAAATGTTGGTGAGTATGGAGTTATGTGAACCCTGAGGCAAGGAGATAAGTATCTATAGAACCTGAAGGCAGCCCTGTATAGGGAATACCCTCACAACAGATGCCAGGGAGATAAGTAACTATACAGTGGTACCTCGGGTTAAGTACTTAATTCGTTCTGGAGGTCTGTTCTTAACCTGAAACTGTTCTTAACCTGAAGCAACACTTTAGCTAATGGGCCTCCCGCTGCTGCAATGCCGCCGCAGCATGATTTCTGTTCTCATCCTGAACCAAAGTTCTTAACCCGAGGTAATATTTCTGGGTAACCAGAAGCGTATGTAACCTGAGGTACCACTGTAAAACCTTTAGAAGACACCTGAAGGCAGCCTTGTAGGGGGAAGCTTTTAAATGTTTAGTGTTTTATAATGTTCTTATAGTGAGAGCTGGACCATAAAGAAGGCTGATCGCCGAAGAATTGATGCTTTTGAATTATGGTGCTGGAGGAGACTCTTGAGAGTCCCATGGACTGCAAGAAGATCAAACCTCTCCATTCTGAAGGAAATCAGCCCTGAGTGCTCACTGGAAGGACAGATCCTGAAGCTGAGGCTCCAATACTTTGGCCACCTCATGAGAAGAGAAGACTCCCTGGAAAAGACCCTGATGTTGGGAAAGAGGGAGGGCACAAGGAGAAGGGGACGACAGAGGATGAGATGGTGGGACAGGGTTCTCGAAGCTACCAGCATGAGTTTGACCAAACTGCGGGAGGCAGTGGAAGACAGGAGTGCCTGGCGTGCTCTGGTCCATGGGGTCACAGTGAGTCAGACACAACTAAACAACTAAACAACAGCAATGTTCTTATTATGTTGGAAGGTGCCCAGAGTGGCTGGGGCAACCCAGTCAGATGTGTGGGGGTATTAATAGTAATAATAATAATAATAATAATAATAATAATAATAGGATGTCCCTATTTTCATCAGATAAATGTTGGTGGGTATGCATATGTACTAATAAGCGGCACGTGAATACCAGATAAGAGGGAATCAACTTAAGTTGGAAGGAACTGTTATTTAAGATTTTGTTTTCCTGATGTCTGTTTTTAATTTGTTCTCCAGTGATACAGAACTGCACATCCCATGACCTCTTAGCCTGACATTTGCCTTCCTGCTTCCTCAGCACATTCTTCCCTCGCTGCTCAAAGTGAGATCGGGCAGAAGTGGGCCAGAACCACACAAAAGACACCAGCAAAAGTTTTTTCTTTGCCCTCTGGCAAAATCGCAGCAGTAGTTAAGTTGGTCTCAGAGGCGGCGCTTGAGACTTCCATGCAGAGCTTTGACATTGAATGCCAATACTTATCCGCTTGTAGACATGAGGATTTCATGGCCTCCTTGGCAAACACAGATTCCTGTTATCTCTTGGGGATTTTCCTAGTGATACATCTGCAGATGCTGTTGACACACTGGGGAGTGCCTAGAATGCAGAGATGGCCCAGGCTATTGCCATGATTATTCCTATACCAGGCATCCTCTCCTGTCGCACAGAACTAAACAATTTCAATGGTTTTCTGAGAAGGCAAAAGCAACAAAAGGAGTGGGGTGATGGATAAAGAACAAATCCCCCATTTCTTCCAAAAAGGACCAGACTGAGAATCTGAGTACAAGTAAATCTTAGAACAGAGTTGTTCCTCAGCTGCAACTCCCACCAACTCCCAGCTGAGGGAATTGGGAGCAGTTAGAAATTCAGAGGCATAAGCTACCGTATTTTTTGCTCTATAAGACTCACTTTTTCCCTCCTAAAAAGTAAGGGGAAATGTGTGCGCGTCTTATGGAGCGAATGCAGGCTGCACAGCTATGACAGAAGCCAGAACAGCAAGAGGGATCGCTGCTTTCACTGCACAGCGATCCCTCTTGCTGTTCTGGCTTCTGAGATTCAGAATATTTTTTTTTTCTTGTTTTCCTCCTCCAAAAACTAGGTGCGTCTTGTGGTCTGGGTGCGTCTTATAGAGCAAAAAATACGGTAATGGCCAAATGGCACCTTAAGCCTGGGCTACAGTAGCGACAATGGAAGGTCTAGACACCTTTTTTTTGCCATGGAATTTATCATCGTCGTCATCATTTCTATACAGCTTCATTTTTAAAGAAAAAACCCTCAAAACATCAAAACATCAAACACTTAATTTATATAGCTGCCCCCATAGCAGAAGTACTCTAGGAATTCAGTGTGGTGTGGTGGTAGAGTGTCGGACTAGGACCTGGGAGATCAGCATTCAAATCCCCACTCAGTCATGAAGCTCAAGTGATCTCAGGTCAGTCACAGCCTCTTAGCCTACCTCACAGGGTCGTTGTAGGGATTAACTGAGGAGGAGGGTGAACCATGTGCCCCTTGTTGAAAAAGCAGAGATATATATGCAAAGCCCTATTCTCAATCTGGAATTACATATACCCAATCTCAATTGCAAGGTTTCAGTTTGCAGAGAGATGAGAACATTTAATCACGGAACTTTCTTGATACAGAGCAAGGGCGAAAGCGAGGTGACAGGAAGTTTTTTATAAATAGAAGGCGCAACTAAAATTGTGACAGGAAGAAGGAAAAGAAGGGAGTGATGAAGGACAGAGGGCCCACATCCCTGGCCAAAGGAAGAAATGCACTTTGATCCAGTTAACATTACAAAACAAACTGAGTTAGGAATCTCCATTTGTAGCACAAATAATAAAACTGAAGATTGTGGTTGCAGCCCTCCTTCCCCAATTCTGCTGATGACATGCCTCCCAGGGCTAAGTCACGGTCTGGCTTCGCATTTGACCTCCAAAGTTGGGCTCATAGTTTGTCTCATTCCTGATAAGCCACGAGTTTCAACCAAGATTTGTTCTTGGCTCCCAGCACATGATTCGTGGAGATTCAGAGGTAGTGCTAAGCCAGACCACAGCTTAGCCAGAATTAGCATGGCAACAGCAGGAAGACCAGGGGAGGAACGTGGAGGCTTGACTTAACATTATATGCGACATGTCTACCATTTCAGCAAGCAGGTAGTCCTAACCCAGCTTGCCTTGCAAGGTTAACTTTTCAACTTTTCCATGTCCATCCATTCATTTGCAAATACTCCTCCAGCCACTTCCTCTCCCTCCCTGCCTCCCAGTCAGGTCTAGTTACTGAAGGCAGGAAGAGTAGGAGAGAGCACAAAACACAGGGCTCCTATTTTCAATGGCCACCAAGCATCTGCTGTGTCATCTAATTCTGGCCTAAGATATAACTAGAAAGCAATGTCATCTGTAAGACCAACTTCTACTACAATCAGTGAATAAAATATCCAAATTTCTTCCCTTGGAACAAAAAATTCTGCGATTAAACTTAGAGATAATCAAAGGCACGATGGATCAAACACATTCTGTGACTTGCAGGAAACAGCTGTCTATAAACTGCATTTCTTGAAGAAGAAGAAAAACCTGAAACTTTTTACATACTTACATGTGAGGTCTGAGTTCATAGAAGTTTCTGTTTCTGTATTCTTCCACTTTTTCTGGGGAATAAATAGGGAGCAATCTGTATGGATTTATCGATATCACCACACTACCGATGTAAGTCTGCCGAAAAGAAAGAATGCAGAGTGGAGTTTTAACAGCTGATGTGACAATTTAACTTACAAAACACTTTAAGGAATGCTTACCTCTCTCTACCTTATCATTTGCATTGGAACAATTATAATCTGAACTCCCCAAATACGAAGGAAATTTCAAAACTGGCCAAATTAAAAAACAACCACCCAGCTTTAATTCTAAAAAGTAAAGTGAAATACAGGATTAACTTGATGAATTCATCATGAAATATTATTTTGCCTTTAAGAACACAAAACCAGCAAGTCAGTAGAGGATAACACTCTTAATATCAGGGTCGTAGGTTGGAGTCATATGCTGGGTGAAATAATCATGCATTGCAGGGGGTATGGTCCCTGTGAAGAATGTTTTTGGATTTGTTTAGGCCTGTGCATACTTTACAAAGTGAGAAGCATTATGCTATAACCTACCCTAAAGGCTCTGTTGCTCCATTTAAAAGGATGTAAATCCCCAAGGGGGGTGGGGAGCCCTTCATATTTAGTAATATTGAAGAGCGCTTTGGCAAAACGTCACGTTCGTATTTTACAAATGCTCAAAAAGCAGGATGACTTCATCTCTCATTATTGAATGGCAAGAGGAAAATACAGCTGGAAGTGAAGACAGATGAACTGTGATTTGATACCATATCATCAGCAAAGGTCTCAAGAAACTGAGGGGGGAAATTCTCAAACAACTACCGCACAAAAGCATTGCATATTTGAACTCAAATTCTTTGGCGGGGGGGGGGGTGGAATCTTCTTCAGGCAACATAAGGGGAAATTAGGCAAGATACAAAAGGTTGTCGTCTGAGGAGAACTGGGGGTGCTATTTTTCTTTTTTTGTAAGCTGTTCTGATATTCTGAGAGTGAGGAACCAGCTGTTCACCAGTGTGCTCCAAATCCAGTATACCACATCCTAAAATAACCCATTTTATTCAAGAGGTCAAAGAACGACGCCTAGTCAGGGGCACATCCATGTTCTCTTGTTGAAGCTGAAGTACGTCAAGAAGTCACTGCTTTGGGTTCGGTACGACTCAGAAAGAACTCTTTGCACTAATTTAGTCACCTACAGATTCACTCCAAAGTTAACTGTGTTACAGTCCCAGCAACGGGAAGAGGTGGGGGGTGCGGAACGCCAGGGAAAGAGAATTTTCCCACACAAAACCCTCCTTCCCACCAGGACTCCAGTATAAACAAGTCCAGATATAAATGACTTAATTCCTTGAGCATGGAATGAGTGCAATTGCATTCCAGCGATGAAAACAGAACTCCTATGGGTAGGGGGAAGAAAATGCCACAGCATCGAAGGGATTAGAATATCTACGGCTTGCTGCAAGTTCTTATATTGCTACTATTTTGGAACTGCAGCCCCAAAGGACTGGTCTCGTGATCAAAGCACAGGAAGACATTGATCTGAATTCCTCTCTCTCTGCTTTGCCACAGAAGTTTGTGTAAGCCTGGACCACAATTTGGCTTATCTGGGCATTAATAGTTGACACACACACACACACACACACACACACACACACACACACACACTTCGCTAAGACTGATGGATGGAATCTGGCTGTTGCCATGTTACACAAGTTCTAACATGTGTTAGCCACCACTAAAACCATTGCAAAGCCATGGATCTGCTCGTTATTTGAGCCGCTGAGATCCAAAACAAACACAAGCCAGCAGGTAGACAGATCCAGCTCCCACTCATCCCATCACTGTGTGACATAATACAATAATGAACTGGGCCCACAAGGGCTTGTAAGGCACTGACCCAAAGAGGCGAAAAGAGATTATCCTGAAATAGAATGTTATTCTGCTCTGGAGGCAATAAGTGCCAGTGGACACTCTTGGTTGCTCTCAGTCTAAAGGCACCTTGAACTGGCAAGAGGTGAAAAAAAAGAAACAGGAAAATAGCAAGAAATTGTATTATGGTAGCTACTCTGGCCCAGAAGTAAAATCAGAAGTGGCCTTTTTGGAGGTTTGCAGTATGAATACTACATGGATCTTCCTTGTGAGAGCACACAAAGTGTTATTCCAAAATCAGAACAGCATATACATGCATGCTCAGTAAAAACTCTGGAACAGAGTCCCTTAGCAACCAATCATTTCAGAGTTTCTAGAAATGCCGCCTCCCCTATTCATTAATACTAGTTCTTTCTTACCAGACGCTCTCATCTCAAAAAGTTCACACATTCTAAAATATGGAAAAATGCCCTGGATCATGCTCAAACAATTTCTGCAACGAAAGCCCATTAAAACCTCTGATAGAAAAAGCCATTCACCGTAGCACACAGAGTGGTGTGGTGCAGCTGGGCGATTGTTGACCCTGGATTCAATGGCCTCATCAGGCCATGCTTATTACTTCAATTGTGAAGAACACAATGGATGTTTCTCCCCATCCTTCCACCACTGCATGCTTTACAACTGCTGCTACTATCCAGATATGTTGAAGCAAAACATGTACCCAAAGCAGTGTCCATGCACATTCTCATATTTTGTGTCTGGATTTTCACTTTTTGAAATATGGTGATCCTACATAAATCAGGAGTGGACCTTGAGTATATTGCACCCTGTGCAAAGGTCAAAATTTGACACACACAAACACCCCAACCATTGCACCACCTTTGCAAAGCTGGATAAGGGAGGCTGCTGGTCTTTGAGGAGGAAGTGTGACACTCCGGCAAGATCCTAGAGCCCTCCATCCTCATTCACCAAGCTGAAGGCGGTTGGAGGATGGGTGGCGGCTAACAGATTGAGGTTGAATCCTGACAAGACAGAAGTACTGTTTTGGGGGGACAGGCGAGTGTGGAGGACTCCCTGGTCCTGAATGAGGTAACTGTGCCCCTGAAGGAGCAGGTGCGCAGCCTGGGAGTCATTTTGGACAGATAGCTGTCCATGGAGGCACAGGGAAAATCTGTGTCCAGGGAAGCTGTCTACCAGCTCCATCTGGCATGCAGGCTGAGACCCTACCTGCCTGCGGACTGTCTCGCCAGAGTGGTGCAAACTCTAGTTATCTCCCGCTTGGACTACTGCAATGCGCTCTATGTGGGGCTACCTTTGAAGGTGACCTGGAAACTACTACTAATCCAGAATGTGGCAGCTAGACTGGTGACTGGGAGCGGCCGCCGAGACCATATAACACCGGTCCTGAAAGACCCGAATTGGCTCCCAGCACGTTTCCGAGCACAATTCAAAGTGTTGGTGCTGACCTTTAAAACCCTAAACAGCCTTGGCCCAGTATACCTGAAGGCGCATCTCCACCCACATCATTCTGCCCAGACACTGAGGTCCAGTGCCGAAGGCCTTCTGGCAGTTCCCTCACTGCGAGAAGCAAAGTTACAGGGAACCAGGCAGAGGACTTTCTCGGTAGTGGCACCCGCCCTGTGGAATGCCCTCCCATCAGATGTCAAGGAAATAAAGAACTATCTGACTTTTAGAAGACACCTGAAGTTTGTAATGTTCAATGTTTTATTCTGTTTTTAATCTGTTGGGAGCTGCCCAGAGTGGTTGGGGAAACTCAGCCGGATAGGCGGGGTATAAATAATAAATTATTATTATTATTATAAATTATTATATTATTATTGCGGGAAGAAGGCAGGAGGACTCTATGACCCTGTCAGAGCCCTCACACCTCCTTCCCAAAGCCCAGCACTTACTAGGCTTTGGGAAGGAGGCAAGAAGGCACCCTATTGGCTGCTGCGCTGTGTGTGGAGGAATCGACCATGCTGCCCTAAATTCACCTCTGCTTAAATCCTAGCACCATTATGACTACAGAAATAAAGGAGAACTTGCTTCTGCTGTCCTGGTGTTAAAACCAGGAAATAAGAACCATTTTGTGGTGGAAAACAATAATAAAACAGTAAAATAAAAGTAATAAAATGAGGATCTACAACCTGGCAGGCCACCACCAATTATAAAATGATTTCAAGGCATATTGGAAGAAAGCATATTGTGTAGACCAGCGGCAGCCCAGTTTGCTGGTGCTGGGCCAGGTACAGACCTGAGGCATGTTTGTCGCTGTCTCCACCTCCTGCTGCTCTCTACATAGTCATTAGGGGACCCCTGGGTTGCAGACCCCTAGATTTTGGCCTAGCTGCACCACAGACTATTCATTATCATGACTTTCATTATCCTAAGATAAGATAGCTCCAAACCTCATGAAGAAAGCAAGATTGCTGAAGCAGGGGCAACACAAGACACTAACCAGATTCCCCTGGGAACAGATTGGCAAGCCCACTTTAACCAATCTTTGAAACCAGGGTGCAAGAAAAGAAATGTGATTAGCGGTGACCCAAATGTCATGCTGCCACAGCATGCTTTAAAATGACATTTGCACAGCCCTGTGGTTATTGCCCACAGTCAAAGCAGAAGCACTTTTATTGCATCCAATAAATGATTTGTGTGCTGGCTTTTATGTATGTGCCAGAACCTGGGCATTAGCTTGCAAAGAATTGGAAACACTAATATTAAACCAAAGAGATGGGGAAAGAATATAAGCCCATATAAACTTTGCTGATAAGGCCTCAGTTGGCTTCAGTCTAAATTAAAGGAGTCTCACATTCACCAACACCTCAGGCAAAACAAGTCCCGAAATGTTCCGCCACATGAAATAATCGAAGGGGAGTTGGCTCCTGGTCAAGAGCCAATTTTGTTCTAAGCACATCCTTCAGGTCTGTAATTCGGGGCCGCAACTGGACACCCAAGTCCTGCAAAGCGGCCCTGAAAAAAACCATACGAACAAAAACGTAACTAATTTCAGAACCTGGTTCTATAAGTATTGAGGAGCATTTCCTTCCTTTGCTCAAAGAGCACATAGTCTTTATAAAGTCTTCACTGTCCCGCAACGTCCCTTCCAGTGTTCTTTAATATACATGTGTGCCCTGGTACCTATGTTTAGAGGCTAAATGACCTGCTCAGCAGAGCTTGTAAGCCTTGCTAGGAAAAAAAAGAAGAGTATTTTTAAAAATGCTATAGCTTCCCCACCCTGGAATATTTGTAACCTGGTTATGTAATTAACGCTCCAAAAAAGACACCGAAATGACAAACCTTCCATTTATACTTCTTGCTTTGAACTATAACGGATTTAACCATAGGTTCTAACCCACACCTAGCTATCACCTCAGGGGCAAATTATACATTATATGCAAATGTGGGTAACAAAGCCCTGACTTGAACAAAATTATAAACAGTCTCAGGATGCTGCAATTTGGAGCAGAGAGGCAGCTGAAGGAGTGAATACTGTTTCCCCTTCTTACAAGGCTCCAGGATCTGGGAAGGATAAGCTAGAGGCATTTTGAAGGGGAAAATCTCTTCATGGGTTCAGTGTTCAAAATTCCCCATTCTATTCCCCAACTGGTACAGGTCCAGTTGTGCATATGTGGAGATTTCTGGGCAGCCAGGTTGGCAACCACAGTCTAATAACCTCCGACTTAGTCCACAGTTAATGCCATTTCCATCATGCATGTTTTTCCTTCTCACACACTGGGACAAGTGAATTGTCATAAGAGAGAGAGCTACAGTCAAGCAATGTAATTAAGATCATAGAATCGAAAAACTGTAGCGCTAGAAGGGGTTCCCAAGAGTTATCTAGTTTAACCAACTGGTGAACAGATGTTCCATTGGGGTGACTATAACCCAGATTTAAGGAGCCATTTGGTGCCTAGCTTATATATCTGAGTTTCTAAAATTGCGCCTCCAACCACATCGTTCAGCCCGGACACTGAGATCCAGCTCTGAGGGCCTTCTGGCGGTTCCCTCACTGCAAGAAGTGAAGTTACAGGGAACCAGGCAGAGGGCCTTCTCGGTAGTGGCGCCCGCCCTGTGGAATACCTTCCCATCTGACTTTTAGAAGACATCTGAAGGCAGCCCTGTTTAGAGAAGTTTTTAATGTTTGATGTTTGATTGTGTTTTTAATATTCTGTTGGGAGCCACCCAGACTGGCTGGGGAAACCCAGTCAGGTGGGTGGGCTATAAATAAATTATTATTATTATTATTATTATTATTATTATTATTATTAAAAAATACAGACAGACATTCAATATGGTCAAAAGCTTTTCCGGCATCCATAAAAAGAAAGGTTCCTGGTTCTTTTTATTTGTTTTTATTACACTGTGTCACTCTTCTGTCTTTTACAAAGTCTGGTTGTTCTCTTTCAATTATTCTATTTAAACGGTTAGCTAGTACTTTGGGTCCATAACTTTACATCGTAATTGAACAATGACAAAGAACTATACAATGAAGTTTTAAGAGGTTTTCTTTAAGAACAACTACTATTTTGGCATTCTCCCAGGTTCTTGGCATGTTTTTAGACATTTTTATTGAATTAATCATAGACGTTAGTATGTCAAAGCTGCACTGTCAGGAATTTTTGTTTAAAAATAAAATAAAGTTATGGTACAAGTCCTTCCATTCCTGAAAGTCCTTTTAGAGCAGCTTTTACTTCTTCCATTTCAACTGGTGCATTCAATTTCCTTACATCCTCTTCTTTTAGTTTAGACAATTTTAAAGAGTTTAAGAATTTATTAACCTCAGTCGATGAAGGACTCTCCATTTTATATTATGTTCTATTAACTTTCTCAAATTCCATAACAATCTGTTTGGGTGTTACAGCCCATTCTTGTCCGATGGGGGGGGGGTGTGTTATAAGGCTATTTATTTATCTCTTGCTTCTTCAACATATGGGGCAGAAGTTTATCAGCTTTGTTCTGTTTCTCAAATATCTTTTTACTTGTTCGGGTTTTTTTCGTTTTTGTTTTTAATCTCAATGGTCTTGCCACATATTTGCCTTTTTTCAGTTCTTGTTTTCAAGCCAGGAGTAATTGTTTACAGATTTCTGAAGCACAAGTTTCTAAATTTTCTCTCTCAAGTTCTCTTATTTGTTGTTCTAATAAATATATTCCTTGTTTCCTTTTCTTTCTTATATAAGCTGTCTTCTTTATCAGCTCTCCCTATATTACTACTTTACAGGTATCCCATATTGGAATCATAGAATGGTAGAGTTGCTACAGGGACGTGGGTGGCGCTGTGGGTTAAACCGCAGAGCCTAGGACTTGCCGATCAGAAGGTCGGCAGTTCGAATCCCTGTGATGGGGTGAGCTCCCGTTGCTCTGTCCCAGCTCCTGCCAACCTAGCAGTTCGAAAGCACGTCAAAGTGCAAGTAGATAAATAGGTACCGCTCCGGCGGGAAGGTAAATGGCATTTCCGTGTGCTGCTCTGGTTCGCCAGAAGTGGCTTAGTCATGCTGGCCACATGACTCAGAAGCTGTACGCCGGCTCCCTCGGCCAATAAAGCGAGATGAGTGCCGCAACCCCAGAGTCGTCCACGACTGGACCTAATGGTCAGGGGTCCCTTTACCTTTACTTGTAAGGGACTACAAGGCTCATCTCATCCACACACACCCTGCAATAGAGGAATCTTTTGCCTAACGTGGGGCTCAAACCCTTGACCCTCAGATTAAGAGAATCATGTTCTACCCACTGAGCTATCCCACATTTTGGTTTTGCTTATTGCTTTCCTGTTGGCTTTTATGTGTTTGCAAAATCGCATGGCATTTCTTCTCCAAATGAAAAGCAGTACAGTGGTACCTCAGGTTAAGTACTTAATTTGTTCCGGAGGCCCGTACTTAACCTGAAACTGTGCTTAACCTAAAGCACCACTTTAGCTAATGAGGCCTCCTGCTGCTGCCGCGCTGCCAGAGCACAATTTCTGTTCTCACCCTGAAGCAAAGTTCTTAACCCGAGGTACTATTTCTGGGTTAGCGGAGTCTGCAACCTGAAGCGTATGTAACCTGAAGTGTATGTAACCCGAGGTACCACTATATAGAAATGCTTTTAATAATAACTGCTGTCATTTACAACAGCCACAAGCACAGAAGTCAGATACTGAAATTAAACTGTAATATATCAAAAGGCCTTTTAATAAGTCTGGTAGCACTAAGAGTTGAGGACAATCAAGAGTATTTGCAACACTAAGGCAGTCCAATCAACCAACTAGTTGATTCGTAGCATCTGATGCCCTCCAGATGCTATTGCACTAAGTGGGGGATGTGGGCAATGAATGAAGTCCACTTACATAGCAGGACTTTTTCCTTTCTCTTTCCCCTGTGCCTCCCTAAGCATGTTCTGGGGTTTTCCAAAGCCTCCAGAGCAGATTTAGGGCGCCCAAGAGGAGAAGAGTGGTGGGAATCCTGTTGTGGACCTTATTCTGCGCATGCAACAACTTTGCTGAATCTCGCCCTATATTCCATGTTCCCCAGCTAGGATGTCCAATTGTCAGGAATGATGCAAGTTGCAGTGCAAGATCTGGTTAACCACCAATTCCACACCCCTGATCTAGACACTACAGCTTGCAGATCTGTTAATGGGCTGAAAATCAGACACAGCCATAGCACATTTCATTGCACCTTCTAAAAGAGAGCTGTTTTACACACCTATTCATCTCTCCCCTAGTTAGTTGAAGGCAGCATGCCAGTTCTTGGATCCAAGTCAAAGGCGAGGCAGCGACTGAGAGGGTGGGGTGGAAGAAAAGAGATGGCACTCTTCCCTGCTCTTAAAGAACTCGCTGCACTGGATCAATAGACCTGAAAGAAAATTTACTTGGCCATTGAAGACTGACAAGGAGAGGCAGGAGGGGGAGTGCCCACCCCTCTTTTATTCCAGGAAATCATAAATACAAAAATGCATTAACTCTATTCCTCGGGCCAAAAAGGGAGAGAATGTAATTCTGCATTGCATCATTATTGATTCTATCGGGAGGAGTAGATACTTTCATTAACACAGGAATCATGGCCAATTGAACGGCCAAGCGGTTTCAAGGGCAGAATACAGAATCTAAACTGGCAAAGGTAGACAGGTATATGTGATTTATGCAACCCAGCACTTACGGGATAGACAGCCTACCTTTCGTGTAAAGAAAATTAAGAACAATTTTGCCTGTGACTCATTCTACGGTTACCACTCAAGGTAGTTTACCTTGAGACTCACAGCTGCTCTCCGTTTCTACCTTGGTGCCAGTAGCAACTATTCTCTTTCCTGTGCGCTTCCTGCCCCCAGCACATGCTGAATCCCTGGTGCGGACAGAACTTCTTGATCTTCCCCAAGTTTTTTTATTTAAAAAATGAATCATGAAGACTCTAAATGAGAGGTGCTGGTTCAAAGATCTCAAATCTGAGGCTCAGGTATCTCAAGGGCTGTCACATGGAAGATGGAGCAAGATGTTTTCTCCTGTTCTGGAAGGTAGGACTTGAACCAATGACCGAGAAAGGAAAGTCCGACTCAACATCACGAAAAACTTTCTGACAGTAAAAGCTGTTTGAGAGTGGAACAGTCTCCCAGGGAGGTTGTGGACTCTCCTTACTTGGAGGTTTCTGAGCATGTTGGATGGCCATCTGTCATGGATGCTTTAGCCGAGTTCCCTGCTTTGCAGATTACTGAACTAGATAGCCCTCAAACTCTACAATTCTGCAGAAGATATTCTACTGCTGGGATGGCTCAGTCAGTAGAACATGAGGTTCTTAACCTCAGGGTCGTCTGAACCCCATGTTGGGCAAGAAGGGGGTTGGCCAAATGACCCTTGCAGTACTTTCCAACTCTACTGTGTGTGTGTGTGTGTGTGTGTGTGTGTGTGTGTGAAGGTTTGGTGGGAAGGGTGTGCGTGAGACGTGAGGTATGGAGCAAATGAAATGCAGAAAAGCAGTCATCATTTCTCATTACCCAGTAATGTTGGTAGGTCACCTATCGCATAAAATGTGTGAAAAATTCTTTGTCTTGCAATTACGATAGCCTTGAAATTCCTGGTGTATTTCAGCAGTCTCCCTTTGAAGTTCCTTCGCTTTAAAAGAGTACATTTTCGGCATCTCGCATGACAACCCTTTCCCCCTAAATTGCATTTTAAAGCCCTGGGGAGACTGAAAAGCAGCCTGATTGTGGGTGAGGGAGAGGGGAAGAAGAGTGGCTAGCATATACCTTTGAATATACACTTGATTTCTCTGTAGCTTTTCTCACTGCCTTATATTCACTAAAGAACCGTGCTCCTTATCCACAGCCCCACATGCACAAAGTGTTTTAGAAAAGAGAAAACTTGCACCTTGAGGAAGGCAACAGTTCGTGTATGTACTTGAATGCTGCCTCACTAGAACACAACCACCACGGATCCTTCTGCGCATTTAACTATGTATCAGGTTCAAAATTCTTGCGAATCCAACAGCAGTCTTTGCCTTCCTTGATCCGTCAGGCCAAGCAAAGTTTCAGATTTCAGGATGTGAGGTTTCAGGGCTGAGGTTTGCTTTACAATTAAGTAGAGCACATTTAACAAGAGGTACAACATGCTCCAGAGGGCAGGGAAATGGGTTCAGTAAGGAGGGAAAGCAGCGAGGGCAGCAAAATTTACATAGCGATAGAACGACTGGGAGCACAAACGACATTCTTAGCATTACTTGGAAAATAAAAAAAGCAACAGAGCAACACCGGTAGCAAGAACATGACCTGGTGCCTCAGTGAAAAAGCGACCTTCTTTACACAGACAATCAAAGGCAAATCTAAGAAGAAAGTGTTTACTTCAATCTCATAGAATCATAGAATCATAGAGCTGGAAGAGACCACAAGGGCCATTGAGTCCAACCCCCTGCCAAGCAGGAAACACCTCATTGGTCCTACCAATTGTTTTAAGTGAAAATAATCAGATATGTTGGCTGCCCCCATCATTTCTCTTTTTGGGCCAAGATATGATGACTAGGATTTTCATACTTGCTTGAAAGTATTTTTTAATCTGACACCGGACCAAACAGCTCTGTTTTAAGTTAATAGGCATTACCACCCGGAAGGCAAATGTCTCTAAGTAAATTGCACCAAAGCAAACACTGCAACTAATTTCGCCGCGGTAGCAGGTCATCATTTCCTCCCTCGTATGTTTGACAACCACCTGGCTATCCAGAAGGAACAGAGTCAAAAATAAAGAGTAGAAACTAACAGGCAAAACCAGGCATCTCACCTTCGTACCTGAAAGTTGTTCAAGGCAGTAGGTTTGACAGCCAAATCCACCTAAAGGGCCATTTGGGAGGATGGGCGGGGATATAAATAATAATAAATTTCACATGCTGCAAGTGTCAATCAGTCTGGAGCTTCAGCCAATCCCAGTCCTCTGAGATGTATTTACCACATTCAATTGCAGCATCTTTAGCTATGCACCTTGAGAGGTAAAGGGACCCCTGACCATTAGGTCCAGTCGCGGATGACTCTGGGGTTGCGGCGCTCATCTTGCTTTATTGGCCGAGGGAGCCGGCGTACAGCTTCCGGGTCATGTGGCAAGCATGACTAAGCTGCTTCTGGTGAACCAGAGCAGCGCACGGAAATGCTGTTTACCTTCCCACCGGAGCGGTACCTATTTATCTACTTGCACTTCATGCTTTCAAACTGCTAGGTTGGCAGGAGCAGGGACCAAGCAACGGGAGCTCACCCCATAGCGGGGATTCAAACTGCCAACCCAAAATGGTGTGAGGTGACACTAAAACTAAGTTCTACATCTGAACGTCGAGGGTGGCAATAGTTAACCAAAGTCTATAGCTTTTGTGAACTTTTAAAGAAAGAAAAAACAATTGATCCCATTTTATCTCTAACAGACAAATGCAGGGCTATATTACAGACACACACACACTTTGCTTTTCTTAAACTTCGCAAGCAATTTTTTTAAAAAAACTGATCTCAAAACAAAATTTAAAAATTCCTTCCAGTAGCACCTTAGAGACCAACTAAGTTTGTTACTGGTGTGAGCTTTCATGTATCTGAATGCATACGAAAGCTCATACCAATAACAAACTTAGTTGGTCTCTAAGGTGCTACTAGAAGGAATTTTTTTATTTTGTTTCGACTATGGCAGACCAACACGGCTACCTATGTATATCTAAAACCCTCATCTGGCTAGCTTTCAGTACAGACACTGAGAATCCTAAGACAATAGCAGAAAAGTAACAGAAGTCTGGACCCTTACGCAGTGCTTGCTAGGTTTTTAAAAAATAAATTTAAGTGAAGCAGGCTCTCACATGCCCTTGATATGAAGAGACAATCCCCATGAGGCTTTCTGTAGCCTGGAGCATGTGAAATCCTGCTTTTCTTTTTCTTTTCTTTAAACAACCTTGTTTATAAGCAGGTCCCTGTCAGCCCTTAAGAACGACACTGTAACAGCAAAATGAAAATTAGCTAACAGTCCTAAATAAATCTCTTTTAAGCAATAAAACAGAGGGTGAGAGAGAAAGGAGAAGAGGCATGGTAGAAATGGCAGGTAAACAAGTGTAATTCTGCATCCAGGGCAGCTGTCCACCAGTTGCATCTGGTACACCTGCCTGCGCACTGTCTTGATAGATTGGTACATGCCCTGGTTATCTCCCGCTTTGACTACTGCAATGCGGTCTACATGAGGCTACCTTAGAAGGTGACTAAGAAACGACAACTAATCCAGAATGCAGCAGTTGGCTGGTGACTGGGAATGGCCGCCAGGACCATATAACACTGGTCTTGAAAGACATACTGTACATTGGCTCTCAGTTTGTTTCAGAGCACAATTCAAAGTGTTGGTGCTGACCTTGAAAGCCCTAAATACCCTTTATACCTGAGGCAGAGTCTCCACTCCCATCGTTCAGCCTGGACCCTGAGATCCAGCACTGAGGGCCTTCTAG
This sequence comes from Podarcis cretensis, assembly GCF_951804945.1. Taxonomy (NCBI): domain Eukaryota; kingdom Metazoa; phylum Chordata; class Lepidosauria; order Squamata; family Lacertidae; genus Podarcis; species Podarcis cretensis. The sequence goes on from NC_137170.1 coordinate 126,867,066, forward strand.
CAGTTCCCTCACAGCAAAATGTGAAGCTACAGGGAACCAAGAAGAGGACCTTCTCAGTAGTGGCACCCTCCTATCAGATGTCAAGCGGATGAGTAATTACATATCCTTTAGAAGACCTCTGAAGACAGCCCTGTATAGGGAGGCTTTTTAATGTTTAATGTTTTGTTATGTTTTTATATATGTTGGAAGCCACCCAGAGTGTCTGGGGCAACCCAGGCGGATGGGTGGGCTACAAATAATAAATTAATAATCTGCTCAGAGGAGGGAAATCTCATGTGCATAAATCAAGAATCTTGTCAACAGAGGAGTCCACCAAGCAAACTCCAGAATGAGTTCAAAAGGAAAGGAAAAGCAAGGTGTATTATTATGCAATTCACTTTCAGGAATCAAGGGCACCTGTTGACCCCTAGGCAAGTTTCCCAGTTACGAAATACATGCATTTGCTTTTAAAAGTGGCCTTGACCATACTTTTTGTTACCTTTCCATCCCCAAGATAGCCCTGCCTTGAAAGTTGCCTCTCCTCCTCCAACTCTACCATCCTGAGCCACTCCAGGGTTTCATGCTGTCAAACAACTCCACTCCTTCTCCTCTGTTGCCCCATATACCTTAAACTCCCTCCCAGCACCACTTCTCTCCCCCCAACCTGCTTAATAAAGTCTTAATGCAATGATGGTTTTATGTTGTTATGAAACATTCCAGAAGACACAACAACAAAATTCAGTCCCCAGCATTTATTTGTTTTTTATTTTTAATAAAACAGGCAAGTGAAAATATTGCAATTCATCACCTTGAAATGACATCGCTTCAGGATTACCATGTTATCAGCTGAATGGGTTTACTTGTCCACAGTTATGCATACAACGGTTCAAAACATTTATCAGTTTTTTAAAAAATACCGTAAGCATTTTAAATCCATGTAGAACACATAGTGGATAGCTGACATCTAAAACCTAAGATCTGGAGATGCTCCTAAAACATATATGACTGGGCCTGTGTGGAGAAACACCATTGTTTCATGTTCACCGAGTGGGTATTTGCAGCCTTATGTATTTGATTGGTCAGCTCAGAGTGTCAACTATCAGGCAAGTGGCTAATTTTGGGTGACAAATTGTGCAACAGATTTCTAGTGTGATGGTTCTAGGGGTTGCTCGTGCGTAAACCGGCGCCACACCTGGCTGGGTTGCCTGAGTGAACCTTTTCTGTCCGGACAGCCACTCGCCCGTGGCTGTCTCAATCGCTGGCAGAATCCGTCAGTGGGCGTTTCTTGAACTTCTTACAGCAAAGAAGCTCTTTGACGCCTAGTCTCCGCCTACTCTCCCTGCGCGGAAGCCTTCTGCGCAAGGAGGGTGTGGGCAACGGCGGACCCGTGCTCTCCCCGCCGGTCCCCGGCGAGGAGTCATGGGACCGCCTCGCCGATTCCCCCATCTGCCCCCCTTCTCCACTGGTGCTACGCTGATTTCCTTCCCCAGAAGATGGGCTGCTTCTCCTCATCCCAGGACGCTCTCCGGAATCCCTCTGGAGCCCTCTCTCTCCCTCTGGCTCCGATGGCAGTTCCCTGACAACTAGTAAGGCAGAGCTCATGGGGATCAAAACATGTTTGGTGTTTAGTTATTGTTTGTCACATTGGTTTGATGCATAGGTATCAATGAGAACCATACCACTGCATTCCATTAATGTTATTCACATCTTCATTGCATATCCTGATTTTCTATGTGTTTATTTGTCTGTTTAGGACGCGACCAATTCTGTGTCTAAATACAATTTTGAATCCCTGTACCTAAATGCATGGAACGATCCCATATTTCTTTCTATCTATCTATCTATCTATCTATCTATCTATCTATCATTCAATTTATATACCACAATTTATCTGAAGATCCCAGGGTAGTGTACAACATTAAAAGCATAATTTGCATAGCTAGAAGACAATAAAACAATCACATAAAAAAATCACAATAACAGTAAAGGTAAAGGACCCCTGACAGTTAAGTCCAGTTGTGAACAACTCTGGGGTTGCAGCGCTCATCTCGCTTTACTGGCCGGGGGAGCCAGCGTTTGTCCGCAGACAGTTTTTCCAGGTCATGACTAAGCCGCTTCTGGCGAAACCAGAGCAGCTCACGGAAACGTCGTTTACCTTCCCACCAGGGTGGTACCTATTTATCTACTTGCACTTTGATGTGCTTTCAAACTGCTAGGTTGGCAGGAGCTGGGACCTCCCACATTTAAAAGGCCATAGATTGTTTAATGGCCGAAGGCATGAATAAAGAGGAATGTTTTTGCCTGGTACTTAAAGACCTATAATGATGGCACCAGGTAAGCCTTTCTGGAGAGAGCATTCCACAAATGGGGAGCCACCACAGAAAAGGTCCATTCTCATGTTGCTGCCCTCCAAACCTCTTGGGGAGGGGGGACACAGAGAAGGGTCTCAGATGATCTGGGTCAGGTTGTATGGAGGCAGTCCTTGAGGCAGCCTTTCTCAACCTGTGGGTCCCCAGATGTTGTTGAACTACAACTCCCATCACCCCTAGCTAGCAAGGCCAGAGCTCAGGGATGATGGGAGTTGTAGTCCAACAACATCTGGGGACCCACAGGTTGAAAACCGCTGCCTTAAGGTATTGAGATCCTGGGTGAGGCTTTCTATACAAGCTCCATTATAGAGTAAGGTTACAGCATACTTACATATATCTCACTGTGATCAAAACGCTGTTTGAGATTATCGATAAAGGATTCCTCCGTGAGCGGCTCGAGAAGCACCATATCCCCTACCCCGATCATGTTGTCCAAAAGAGATGTCTTCACCTCCATCTTTGCCATTTTCTCTTTACTGCATGCAGAAACCAAAAGCAAGGAGATTAAACTTTAACATAAAACACAAGTACAAAGTACCTCAAATGACTTTCAAGCACATAGCAACACAGGAGGGGGGAAGGGGTATTTTGGAAAAATTGCTCACAGCAGGCAGCGTAATCAAAAGAAACTGAGCAGAAGCACTCGAGAGCATTGCCTTCAAGGTCAGAAAACAACTGTTTCCACTGTTTGCTTTTGCTATATCGCAACTATGAAAAAGCCATTCAAGGAAGGTAGAAGGCGCCGAGAACTCAGGTCTCCTTGCAGTGTGGTTCTGTAACTTTTCTAGCCCTAAACGACTTCGGCCCTGTATACCGGAAGGAGCATCTACACCCCAGTAGTTCAGCCCAGACACTGAGGTCCAGCTCCGAGGGCCTTCTGGCAGTTCCCTCCCTGCGAGAAGTGAAGCTGCAGAGAACCAGGCAGAGGGCCTTCTTGGTAGTGGCACCTGCCCTGTGGAACACCCTCCCATAAGATGTCAAAGAAATAAACAACTATCTGACATTTAGAAGACATCTGAAGGCAGTGTGGTGCAGTGGTACCTCTGGTTATGAACTTAATTCGTTCCAGAGGTCTGTTCTTAAGCGGAAACCATTCTTATCCTGAGGCGCGCTTTCGCTAATGGGGCCTCCCACATGCCTCCGATGCACGATTTCCATTCGCATCCTGGGGCAAAGTTCAGAAACCAGGAGCAGCTACTACCGGCGTGGCGAAGCTTGTAACCTGAAGTGTTCGTAACCAGAAGCATTCGTAACCAGAGGTACAACTGTATAGGGAAAGTTTTTGATATTTTACAGTGGTACCTCGAGTTACAGACACTTCAGAGTACAGACTCCGCTAACCCAGAAATATTACCTCAGGTTAAGAACTTTGCTTCAGGGTGAGAACAGAAATCACACAGTGGCGGCAGTGAAGGCCCCATTAGCTAAAGTGGTACCTCTGGTTTCAGTTTCAGATTAAGAATGGATCTCCAGAATGAATTAAGTTCTTAACCCAAGGTACCACTGTATTATGTTTTTATATATGCTAGAAGCTGCCCAGAGTGGCTGGGGCAATCCAGTCAGATGGGCGGGATACAAATAATAAAATTATTATTAGCCATGACAAAATCATAGCCATCCTAAAGAATCAAGTTGCAAATGTACAGCTAAAACAAGCAGACTTACTGCCTTGTAAGAATTATCACGGCTACGTCTCAAAAGCAACCAGGCTGTCACAGCACTGGGGTGGCCAGTCATTAAGAAGCAGGGCCTCTGTACCTTAATTAAAACATGTACATGGTAGAATTATGGTCATGGCGGCTTATCTTGCCAGAGAGGTACCTCCATGAGAATTATTCCATCTGCAAAGCTAACTGAAGGTACAGGAAAATTGAATGCACACTGTAAGGTCGCAGCCTTGTGTTTATCTCCACACTATCTACATAGAAAGAGTCCCTTTAAATCACATGTTTCCAAAAAGCTGTAATTAGACGCATCCATGGCTTCCAAACAAAGGGAAACAGTTTGGCTTTAAGTGAACGTGTACTGAAGGGGTTAATGGGCAGCCCGGCTATTTAATCAACTGCAGGTGGTTAATAAGCCTGGTATTAGCACTGAACTGGGAGGGTCCGGCATGGAACAAAACTCATCAGAAAAAACTAGAAGGATCCCAAAGGATCCCACCGCCTTACGTAGGCTTGACTGAAAGCCTTGCTGCGTTCTTTGTAAAAAAAAGGAAATAAAGGCATTTGGTCTGGAAGAAGAAAACCAAGCAAAAGGAAAACGTAACTGCATAGAACAGGGGTCGGCAAACTAAGGCCTGGGGGCCAGGTGCGGCCCTCCAGGCTCGTAAATCCGGCCTGCCGCCAGCTCAGTCAGTCCCCGCGCGCTGAGACGCCTCACTGCACGGGGACTGACTTCCGCAACGCTGGCATGGCTTCTGGGCGGGTGGTGATGCTGGCGCAGCTTCAGATTGGCTGCAGGAAGTTCCTGCAGCCAATCCGAAGCCTCGCTGCCTGCAGCTGAGGGAAACACAGCGTGAACATAGATAGATAGGGTGGCGGGCGGGCGGGCAGCGGGTCTGGGCCACGCTATGGCCATCGTGACAGGTGCATTGCGGGGCTTCAGCTGGAGCTTGGCGTGCCTGGCGCCCGGCTCAGCACTGCTTATAACCCATGTATAAGACGCCCCTCAATTTATCACAAAAAATTCAGGAAAAAAGGTTGTCTTATACATGGAAAAATACAGTACATCCCCATTCTTTGTGCAAGAGATTCTAAAACCTCACACCCATTCTGCATCAACTGCCTCTAGGTTTCATGCAGATCACCTTCAGAACCCGAAGTGTCAAACTTTTCCATGTCAGAAACACCAAAACAACAACTTCTGACCTTAAGTTAATAATTGAAATTTGTTTGCATTGGACCTGCACTTCTGAAAGCATGCTTTCCCGAGCAATACAAATCCTAATAAGGTCATTTGTGGCTAAATTTTTTCAGTCTGAAGCAGAGTCTCGATTTTTTACCACTCTAAATTACAAGCTACCTACCATACTAAAATGCATCACCGCTGTGGAATTTCAAGTGTGGACAAAGCCAAACCAATAAGCCTCCTATTCCAACAAGACGAAACCAAGAAAGAGTTCTGATCTAAAGTGACATTTAAAGTGTTCCAAACTGAAACAGCAGCACAGCTTACGCAGCCGCGTTAGTTCTGGGTCAAACTGCCAAATCGAAAAGATCTACCTACAGCAAGATTAAGCAAGGAGAATAAAGAGCACCCCTGCTGGATCAAAAACTCTTGGATCAGCTAACCAGGTGACTTGCAGGAAGTCCAAAAGCGGGACCTGGTAGCTTCTCCTCTGACCTTGGAACTAGTATACAGCAACCATGGTTAGCTTTATCCTTGACAAGCCTGTCTAAGTCTATCTAAATAAATTAGATAGGTTGCTTTGAGGTGTTGCCCATAAACACTTTGCAAAGTCAGTTGTAGCCAAAAGCTCTGACACCCACACACCCAACATTTATATGATGAAAAAAACACTGTTTAAAAGAGGGGGGGGGGTTGAAAAAAGGTTTGTTTCTCTAGCATGGATAATCTAATGATATCTTTTATTAATACTTACAAGTATATACTGTACTCCAAAATCAAAACTACCTTAGACTTTAGTGACAAAAACTAGTCATTTGCACCAAGTGGAAATGATGATGATGCTCAACTTATATACTCTTAATCAACAATGTATTGCAATAACTAAGAGAAATTATTAGTAGGTTAGTTACTGTCACCAATATCCTCCTAAAGTTAACGTAGATCAGTGGCTAAAACGAACAGGCATACTAATAAAAGACTCATCATTAAGCATTACCCAGTGTCCAACAATCTTAAACATGTACACAGTAAGTTTTCTGCAACTGCTTTGTCAGCACCCTTTCAAATTGTTTAATAAGATCATAAATATATTCCACATTGAACTCCAAAAACAATATGAGAAGTCTCAATTTTTAACAAATAAATTAAGAATGCACAAGGAAACAGTTCAGTGTGCTATTCAAATTAAGCGTCCATTCAGGAAAAGAAAATGGATAATAACATCAGGACCTAAGGAGCTCAGCAGGTTCTATTTTTAAAGACCGTCACCACTCCAAAATATCCTCAGAAGCAAAAACTGGGCAGGATCATTAAAACAAATACCTTTTCCCCCCATTTCGTTATTATATTTAGAAACTGTGGCTGCAATCACATTAAATTTACCTGGGAGTAAACCCCACTGAACACAGTGAGGCATGTTTTCAAGTAAATGTAAGGTTGAATGAATAGCCTCTGGCACAGTGTCCTAATTTATGGTGTCACAGTGACACAGGCACTAAAAATGTATTCAGCCATTTAGGGTATTAAAAATACATTCTTTCAAGATATATAGATTGAATGAGACTGAGGAGAAAGAAAGCTGTAAATCTTTCAATTCAAGTCAAAGAACACGGGGGAGGGGTGGAGAATTGGCCCCATTTTAGGCCATATGCTATAATATCATAAATCTCTGCCAAATGAAATTAACCAAAGGACATTCTCAAGGATTTTCAAATCAGCATTAGACAAACTCCATTTCCAGCAAGCAAAGTGCTCCATATCAACAACGCCTTTAGGTATCAGATGTTACTGATAAAATATTATGCTTCCCATTATTATTCCTACATTATTTTTCTTGGGGTGTATGGAGTGTTAGGTGAGGGGGGTACCTCTGGTGGGGGACACGTCGTGCTCCTTCTGCGGTAGTTTGTCCAGCTTTGGTGCCCACCCTGGCCTCAGCTCTCACCTGTGGCTCCTAGAAGCTGTCAGCGCGTGACAGCACCCACACCCTGAGAAAACGTGTTCTTCTCCCTGGAGAGCACGTGTTGAGGTAGGGGCTGGCAAGACACCCCATTGTTGCTGGGCGGGTAAATTGAGTTGGCCACCATTGTGATTGGGCTCCACTTGTCGTTGGGGAGAATGTGATGTTGCCATTTAGTGACTGACAGCCAGAAGTGTTAAACTCCCTACACGCAGCGTTGAGCTTCCTCTTTTCGCTGCACACATCGGATCGCCCTCCTACATTTAGGGTTGTTCACGTTGACCTTGCTATGCCTGTCATGGGGTCGTTTGCTTTTGGGGCAGGGGTCCGGTAGGAATTTTCTCCATTTGGCTGACTGGCTGATGCCATCTGGTTTTTGCCTACTGCATAGCAAATCGTCACAACTTGTAAGGTTGCGGTTAGGCATTGGTTTTATGAATTGGTTGGTGGAGGGGCATGCATTGGCTGTGCCTGCCCCTCTAATGCTGCTGCTGCAAGGGTATTCCGTTAAAGGAATCGAGGGGCTCGCCATGCTTTTGTCCGAACCCCTCTCAAGGGGCTAGGGCCACGCAAGGGCCCCTGGGGAGCATTTGGGGAGAGCTGAGGGCAGTTCCCCTGCTCCATTGCTCTCCCCAAAATGTTTTTCCCTTTCTGACTTTCGCGGTCGTGTGCGGGGTCAGATAGTCACAACCAATGCCTAAGCAACCACTCACATTTTTTGTATTTTAATAAAGTTGTGGCCAAAATTATGCCAAAAACCTTAAACAAAAATTACGTGTGAATTGTGTTTTACTGGTTTCATGGGAGCTGATTGAAACTAAATCCTTCGAAGAAGTCCTATGGCTGGGTCGGGATGGCATGGGGATGAGGGACCAACTCCCTTCTCTTGCGGGGGCCCAATTAGAGCCATCGCCTTCCGCTAAGAGTTTGGGTGTAATCCTTGACGCCTCCCTTTCCATGGAGGCGCAAGTTACAGCAACAGCCAAGGCGACATTTTTCCACCTTCGCCGCATCAAGCAGTTGGTCCCTTACCTTTCCCGCCCCGACTTGGCCACAGTGATCAATGCGATGGTCACCTCCAGGCTTGACTACTGTAATTTGCTCTATGCGGGGCTGCCCTTGAAGCTGTCCCAGAAACTCCAGAGGGTGCAGAATGCTGCAGCGAGGCTCCTCACGGGGTCTCTGCCATGGGAGCATATTCACCCAGTGCTTTTCAAGCTGCACTGGCTCCCGGTGGAGTACAGGGTCAGATTTAAGGTGCTGCTTTTGACCTTTAAAGCCCTTCACGGCCTAGGACCCTCGTACCTACGGGACCGCCTCTCCCGGTATGCCCCACGGAGAGCCTCAAGGTCCATAAATAGCAACACCCTAGAGGTCCCGGGCCCTAAGGAAGTCAGATTAGCCTCAACCAGAGTCAGGGCCTTTTCAACACTGGCTCCCGCCTGATGGAACGCTCTGTCTCATGAAACCAGGGCCCAGCAGGATCTGATTTCTTTCCGCAGGGCCTGTAAGACAGAGTTGTTCCCCCTGGCCTTTGGCTTGGAGCCAATTTGATTCCCTCCCCCTCTTTCTTTTTCCTCCTGTGATGAGGCTCCATTTTAATATTTTAATGCTTCAATATTTTAATGTTGTATTTTAATGTTGTTTTTAAGTTGTAATCATTCAACTTGTTAGCCGCCCTGAGCCCAGCCTTGGCTGGGCTAAAGGTACCCCTGCCCGTACGGGCCAGTCGTGTCCGACTCTAGGGTTGGGCACTCATCTCACTTAAGAGGCCGGGAGCCAGCGCTGTCCGAAGACACTTCCGGGTCACGTGGCCAGCGTGACGAAGCTGCTCTGGCGAGCCAGCACCAGCGCAGCACACGGAAACGCCGTTTACCTTCCCGCTATAAAGCGGTACCATGCGATCGGCAAGCCCTAGGGGCTGAGGTTTTACCCACACCGCCACCCGCGTCCCTAATCTATATGGACTAGGTCTGGGCTATTTCTGATGCTATTTTCTGGGCTATTTTGTGGGTTTTACCCACAGCGCCACCTTGGCTGGGGAGGGCGGGGTATAAATAAAAAATTATTATTATTATTATTATTATTATTATTATTATTATTATTATTATTGGGGTGGCTTGGGGACCTTGACACGCAAACGTGCTGTAGAGGGAAGTGAGGGGCAGATGGGGCTCATCAACCTGGGAAGACAGTCCATCTAGGACAGGGGTCAGCAACCTTTTTCAGCAGGGGGCTTGTCCACTGTCCCTCAGACCATGTGGTGGGCCAGACTATTTTTTGGGGGGTAAGAAATGAACGAATTCCTATGCCTCACAAATAGCCCAGAGATGCATTTTAAATAAAAGGACAAATTCTACAGTGGTACCTCGGGTTAAGAACTTAATTTGTTCTGGAGGTCTATTCTTAACCTGAAACTGTTCTTAACCTGAAGCACCACTTTAGCTAATGGGGCCTCCTGCTGCTGCTGCTGCGCGGCCACTGCACAATTTCTGTTCTCATCCTTGAGCAAAGTTCTTAACCCGAGGTACTATTTCTGGGTTAGCGGAGTCTGTAACCTGAAGCGTACGTAACCTGAAGCGTATGTAACCCAAGGTACCACTGTACTCATGTAAAAAACACACTGATTCCCAGACCGTCCGTGTGCCGGATTGAGAGGCAACTGGGCCGCATCCGGCAACCGGGCCTTAGGTTCCCTACCCCTGATATAGGATAATGAAATATCTCATCCTAAGCCTCCACTGCCTTGAAGGATACCTTTGGGGGAAGAAAAGCCTAAGGAGTAAACCCTATACAAATCCGGAGTGAAGTCGCTAAAATGGTTGGATGGCGCCTTGTATGCCGCCTTCCGGAAACTCCTGCAGCCAAGCTGGTGCCAAACATATCACTCTGCTTTCCTTTGGACCACATCAGCGAGGCCGAGAAGGTTGTCTTGTTGCCTGGGTTGCCGAAGACCTCCATACACACTGCGCAGGTTTGCGCCCCAGAGAGGTCAATTTGGTGCTTTGAGTGTAGTGATTTGGCTTTGCCCCCCCAGAGTCGCACTCTATTGTCTCTCGAGACAGATGGATGCCAACAGCAATTTGCCTTAAAGACCTATATCAGATTCCCATTTGAGTCTTCTTTAATAAGAGAAGTGGAAATGTTCAGTTTTCAACAGGTCAGCAATGGAACAGAATTTTCCCGTCAATTCCTCAAAATTTCCCCTCAGCTGACAACTTCCTCTGCATTTCTGTCGCCTAAAGTGTCTGACATGAAAATTCTGGGGGAAGGTGGAAGAACCTGCTCACCAGCTACTGCCATAATACAGAGACTGGGCAAATAGTCCACTAATATATATCTTAAAAGAGCTTGAAACAAGATTCCAGGATTACTGAGAGAAGCTGATGCTACAAAATGAGAATGGTGGTTCAAAGTCAGATTACACTTCAACATCACAGACTTCTCAGCAAAGTTCCTTTTTGTGTTTCTGCCCTTACTCCATGACATTAAACTTTCCTCTCCATTATGAAATTCAAATTCCATACATATTATCATGTATCACCAGCCCACATTTGTTTAAATTTATTATTTACAGTGGTACCTCGGGTTAAGTACTTAATTCGTTCTGGAGGTCTGTACTTAACCTGAAACTGTTCTTAACCTGAAGCACCACTTTAGCTAATGGGGCCTCCTGCTGCTGCCGCGCCGCCGGAGCACGATTTCTGTTCTCATCCTGAAGCAAAGTTCTTAACCTGAAGCACTATTTCTGGGTTAGCGGAGTTTGTAACCTGAAGCGTATGTAACCTGAAACGTATGTAACCCGAGGTACCACTGTATTTGGATATGTGGAATCACTAGCCTCTGGTCTAAAAGGTAAAAGTACCCCTGACCATTAAGTCTAGCCGCGGATGACTCTGGGGTTGTGGTGTTCATCTCGCTCTATAGGCCGAGGGAGCCAGCATTTGTCTGCGGACAGCTTCCAGGTCATGTGGCCAGCATGACTAAGCTGACTAAGCATGACTAAGCTGCTTCTGGTGGACCACAGCAGCGCACGGAAACACCATTTACCTTCCCACCGGAGCGGTACCTATTTATCTACTTGCACTTTGACATGCTTTCGAACTGCTAGGTGGGCAGGAGCTGGGACCAAACAACGGGAGCTCACCCCGTTGGGGGGATTCGAACCGCCGACCTTCTGATCGGCAAGCCCTAGGCTCTGTGGTTTAGACCACAGGGCCACCCGCGTCCTGCCTCTGGTCTAGAAAGGTCTAAAAACCAGAGCTTTAATAAAGGCATGTTATTCAAAAGCTCTAGTTATCTCCCGCTTGGACTACTGCAATGCACTCTACGTGGGGCTACCTTTGAAGGTGGACACTGAGATCCAGCGCCGAGGGCCTTCTGGCGGTTCCCTCATTGTGAGAAGTGAGGTTACAGGGAACCAGACAGAGGGCCTTCTCGGTAGTGGCACCTGCCCTGTGGAACACCCTGAAGGCAGCCCAACCTTCAATGTAAAATGTTTTGAGGGTTGCTTGCAAGATAACAGTTCCACAATAATGTACCACCATAGAAAGCTAGAACTCCTCTTTCTAACATGTTTGAGATGCTTCCAAGCCGATGGCGCTGTCACACACACCTGAGCAAACAAATCAGCCTGTGCTGGAATAGGCAGTAATTCACAGTTGTTGCAATAAATCTATAATAAGTAAATGTGAAATTGGAAAGCACTGTTCCCCTACATCACGTTTGTCTGGGCCAAAGACAAAATATTTTTGCTCTATGTGTCTTGTTTGCATGGGTTTTGTTTTGTTTCACTTTTGCTGATGTCAAAGAAGCACTAAGCTATCAAAAATAGATCTGCTGCATTCAGTATCACAAACCACAAGCGCTGGAAGAATGAGCAAGCCTCCAAACCAGGTTTTTATATGTTTCTTCTGGATTTGTACCTTGAGAAATCGCTTTCAGAAAGGCCACTTTTAGATATCCATGACCATCATGTTTATTTTTATACGATTCCACAATTAACTTGTTCCCAAAGCAGTTCTAAACGAATAAAAGGCAACAATAGAAAAACAAAAACATTATAACAATTAAAAGTTATGCCAGCTGTCATGCTTAGCTACTCTGCTCAGGTGTCAAGCAAGCTCAATTTAATCTGCAATCCTAAAACCAACTATTTCGGAAGTAAGTTCCATTGAACACATTGGGACTGGCTTCTGCGGGCACTTCCAGACAAACCGTTTATTAACAATTCATCCTCAATATGCAAAAAGGATGGCTCAGTCAGCAGAGCATGAGGTTCTTAACCTCCATGTTGTGGGCCTGAGCCCCATGTTGGGCAAGATTTTTGCCTTGCAAGGGGTCGAACTACTAGATGTAATTACTACTAGAGTGTAATTCTATGATCTATGATCCTGATTTGTTTACAGAGAGGTAAGACAATGTTGGCTATTTAACTGGCTTTATTCTGGTTTGTTTGCAGGCCAGTTAGACAGGACTGCATCAAAGGAAGTGTCACCTCACATTTTCCAGATCATTTCCACATCCCCTATCGCTAAGAAGTCTGATCTAGTGTTTGTCATCAGCAAAACAGCCGTGAAGAACCATGCATACTCCAGGCATGTGAGCTGAACCCTGTTCCTTCCTCTGGGTTGGCTACTTAGCTGTTAAGTTTGGTTTATTTATTTTATCTTGCACTCTACAGTGGTGCCCCGCAAGACGAACGCCTCGCAAGACGGAAAACCCGCTAGACGAAAGGGTTTTCCGTTTTGGAGGTGCTTCGCAAACGAATTTCCCTATGGGCTTGCTTCGTAAGACGAAAATGTCTTGCGAGTTCCTGCGGGGGTTTTCCCCTTTCCCCCCCTTTTCCTAAGCCCTGAGCCGCTTATCAGCTGATCCGCTGATAAGCCGCTTATCAGCTGATCCACTTGTTGTTGTTTAGTCGTGTCCGACTCTTCGTGACCCCATGGACCAGAGAACGCCAGGCACTCCTGTCCTCCACTGCCCCCCGCAGCTTGGTCAGACTCATGCTGGTAACCTCAAAAACACTATCCAACCATCTCGTCCTCTGCCGCCCCCTTCTCCTTGTGCCCTCCATCTTTCCCAACATCAGGGTCTTCTCCAGGGAGTCTTCTCTTCTCATGAGGTGGCCAAAGTACTGGAGCCTCAGCTTCACAATCTGTCCTTCCAGTGAGCACTCAGGGCTGATTTCCTTCAGAATGGAGAGGTTTGATCTTCTTGCAGTCCATGGGACTCTCAAGAGTCTCCTCCAGCACCATAATTCAAAAGCATCAATTCTTCGGCGATCAGCCTTCTTTATGGTCCAGCTCTCACTTCCATATATCACTACTGGGAAAACCATAGCTTTAACTATACGGACCTTTGTAGGCAAGGTGATGTCTCTACTTCTCAAGATGCTGTCTAGGCCTGTCATTGCCCTTCTCCCAAGAAGCAGGCGTCTTTTAATTTCGTGGCTGCTGTCACCATCTGCAGTGATCATGGAGCCCAAGAAAGTAAAATCTCTCACTGCCTCCATTTCTTCCCCTTCTATTTGCCAGGAGGTGATGGGACCAGTAGCCATGATCTTCGTTTTTTTGATGTTGAGCTTCAGACCATATTTTGCACTCTCCTCTTTCACCCTCAATAAAAGGTTCTTTAATTCCTCCTCACTTTCTGCCATCAAGGTTGTGTCATCTGCATATCTGAGGTTGTTGATATTTCTTCCGGCAATCTTAATTCCGGCTAGGGATTCATCCAGCCCAGCCTTTCGCATGATGAATTCTGCATATAAGTTAAATAAGCAGGGAGACAAAATGCAGCCTTGTCGTACTCCTTTCCCAATTTTGAACCAGTCAGTTGTTCCATATCCAGTTCTAACTGTAGCTTCTTGTCCCACATAGAGATTTCTCAGGAGACAGATGAGGTGATCAGGCACTCCCATTTCTTTAAGAACTTGCCATAGTTTGCCATGGTCGACACAGTCAAAGGCTTTTGCATAGTCAATGAAGCAGAAGTAAATGTCTTTCTGGAACTCTCTAGCTTTCTCCATAATCCAGCGCATGTTTGCAATTTGGTCTCTGGTTCCTCTGCCTCTTCTAAATCCAGCTTGCACTTCTGGGAGTTCTCGGTCCACATACTGCTTGAGCCTTCCTTGTAGAATTTTAAGCATAACCTTGCTAGCGTGAGAAATTAGTGCAATTGTGCGATAGTTGGAGCATTCTTTGGCACTGCCCTTCTTTGGGATTGGGATGTAGACTGATCTTCTCCAATCTTCTGGCCACTGCTGAGTTTTCCAAACTTGCTGGCATATTGAGTGTAGCACCTTAACAGCATCATCTTTTAAAATTTTAAATAGTTCAGCTGGAATACCATCACTTCCACTGGCCTTGTTATTTGCAGTGCTTTCTAAGGCCCATTTGACTTCACTCTCCAGGATGTCTGGCTCAAGGTCAGCAACCACACTACCTGGGGTATATGAGACACCGTTTCTTTCTGGTATAATTCCTCTGTGTATTCTTGCCACCTCTTCTTGATGTCTTCTGCTTCTGTTAGGTCCTTTCCACTTTTGTCCTTTATTATGGAAATCTTTGTACGAAATGTTCCTTTCATATCTCCAATTTTCTTGAACAGATCTCTGGTTCTTCCCATTCTATTGCTTTCCTCTATTTCTTTGCATTGCTTGTTTAAGAAGGTCTTCTTGTCTCTCCTTGCTATTCTTTGGAAATCTGCATTCAATTTCCTGTATGTTTCACGATCTCCCTTGCATTTTGCTTGCCTTCTCTCCCCCACTATTTGTAAGGCCTCATTGGACAGCCACTTTGCTTTCTTGCATTTCCTTTTCATTGGGATGGTTTTCGTTGCTGCCTCCTGTATAATGTTACGAGCCTCCATCCATAGTTCTTCAGGCACTCTGTCCACCAAATCTAAATCCTTAAACCTGTTCCTCACTTCCACTGTGTATTCATAAGGGATTTGACTTAGATTGTATCTTACCGGCCCATTGGTTTTTCCTACTTTCTTCAGTTTAAGCTTGAATTTTGCTATAAGAAGCTGATGATCTGAGCCACAGTCAGCTCCAGGTCTTGTTTTTGCTGACTGTATAGAGCTTCTCCATCTTTGGCTGCAGAGAATATAATCAATCTGATTTCGATGCTGCCCATCTGGTGATGTCCATGTGTAGAGTCGTCTCTTGTGTTGTTGGAAAAGCGTGTTTGTGATGACCAGCTTGTTCTCTTGACAGAACTCTATTAGCCTTTGCCCTGCTTCGTTTTGATCTCCAAGGCCAAACTTGCCAGTTGTTCCTTTTATCTCTTGACTCCCTACTTTAGCATTCCAATCCCCTATAATGAGAAGAACATCCTTCTTTGGTGTCACTTCTATAAGGTGTTGTAAGTCTTCATAGAATTGGTCAATTTCAGTTTCTTCAGCACCAGTAGTTGGTGCATAAACTTGGATTACTGTGATGTTAAAAGGTCTGCCTTGGATTCGTATCGAGATCATTCTATCATTTTTGAGATTGCATCCCAGTACAGCTTTTGCCACTCTTTTGTTGACTATGAGGGCCACTCCATTTCTTTTACGGGTTTCTTGCCCACAGTAGTAGATATGATGGTCATCCGAACTGAATTCACCCATTCCCGTCCATTTTAGTTCACTGATGCCCAGGATGTCAATATTTATTCTTGCCATCTCATTTTTGACCACCTCCAACTTACCCATGTTCATGGTTCTTACATTCCAGGTTCCTATGCAATATTTTTCTTTACAGCATTGGACTTTCCTTTCGCTTCCAGGCATATCCGCAACTGAGCATCCTTTCGGCTTTGGCCCAGCCGCTTCATCAGCTCTGGATCTACTTGTACTTGCCCTCCGCTCTTCCCCAGTAGCATGTTGGACGCCTTCCGACCTGAGGGGCTCATCTTCCAGCGTCATAACTTTTATATGCCTGTTGTCTTTGTCCATGGAGTTTTCTTGGCAGGGATACTGGAGTGGCTTGCCGGTTCCTCCTCCAGGTGGATCACGTTTGGTCAAAACTCTCCACTATGACCTGTTCATCTTGGGTGCCCTGCTCGGCATAGTTCATAGCTTCTCTGAGTTCTTCAAGCCCCTTCGCCATGGCAAGGCAGTGATCCATGAAGGGGAGCTGATCCGCTAAAAGCCGCTAAACCGCTAATAGCGCTAATCCGCTAAGCTGTCAATGGGCTTGCTTCGCAAGACGAAAAAACCGCTATACGAAGAGCCTCAGGGAACGGATTAATTTCGTCTTGCGAGGCACCACTGTACTTACCTCTCTCCCCCCACCTTCCTTATTCATCATTTTACAAATAAATTATATTGTAGTGGAATGCTAGAGGGTGGCTGGTTGCGTAAGTCACGACAGTTTATCTTCAATGAGCCGGACTGCTCCAGAAACAAGGGCAAAGTTTCGACAAATGGGAAATTGGCGATGGTAGGCTGTCCTTGCTAAAAGCTTCTCAAGATGATAGCCTGCAGGCTGTGGGTGTCCCTGAAACCTGGTAGAGTAGAGGCTTATAAGCAGGGTAGTGGCAGAGCGGTCGGGGGTATCATTTTAACGCCTCCCTGGTGGATGCACTCATAAGGCTCTGCGACATGAGCATAATACAGTAATGGCAGGGACACTGACCACAAGACCACAACAAAAATGCTGTATATGATCAGGTGACAACAGTTCGGAGCATAATTTTTTTCTCCAGCATTGCTGATCCTTTTTTATTTCTAGAATCTATAACAAGTTATCCTTTTTCTTCCTAGAATGACACATAGTCTAGATTTCCTACCAGTGTACTCATGCACACACATCCAGAACGTTGATTTTACCTTTTCCTTTCCCAGAGGTCTAGCTACAAAAAATCTGAAAGTTCTGAAATCTTGCTACGATCATCACTGCATGCATCAGTGAGCCCTGCAATGGATACTGGACCTTTTCAATTTGAAGCTGTAACCAGAGCTTTGGGGAGCAGCAAAGTTTCTTTTCCCTGCCCCCAATCCATCTGCCCTGCTTCAAATTGCCAAGTCCATTTCTTCTTTATGACGCCATCCTACAAGGGATCACACAGTGAATGGAACATCATGATACTATACTTATAAGCCAAATCAGATCTGGTCATGTGACAATATCACTAAGGGCAAGCATGGGTATAGCCAGGATTTTTGTTGGGGGGGGCAGGCCTTTTGTCGGGGGGGTGTCAAACCTCAGTTAGGTATGCATTTTTAATATTTTTGTTGATCAGGGGGCAGCTGCCCGTCCCTGCCCCTCCCCCCACTTGGCTATACCCATGAAGGCAAACCTGGAGTGAGGGTGATGATTCCTATATTACTCACACAAGTGAGATTCCACTTAATGGGATCACCAACAGACCTCACCCTGCATGGGAAAATACTTTGGCACCTTTCAGTGCAATCCCTGAAGGGCGGAAATGCTACAAAAGGGAATAGGGTGGGTTCTTTTCAATGCTGTTGAGAACATCCACAACTCAAAAAACACTAGAATCCTGGACTTTGGGGGGCTGACATAGTAAAAGTTCTAAGTTTGAGGCTTACATCGTGATTTTAAGACTACAGTACAACAAATTCCAGAAATTTTATCTCTATTTCCCAGTGTTTTAGTCGGAAAGAAAACTATGCGAGCTGCTAGTTTCTAAAGCAGGCCAAGGCAAAACTAAGCCTAATGAGTCATGAAATAAAAACTGGGTATCACAGATCAATCCATAAGCATTACTCTACTTCATTGATTCCCAATGAACCCGAAGTAGAGAAGCAATTCCTTGCAAAGTGAACACAACAAAATGCAAACAGAGAAATCTACATACACTTTAAAAATGTTGTCTAAGCCAGCTATGCTAAGTAACAGCTTCTGCTGCTTTTGCAATGCTAAAACATTAATCTTTTAGTGACTACAAATCATGCAGACAAAACATTTTCTCCAGCCCTTATCTTCTGTGGAACTGCCAACTATGGGATAATTCTAACTGTGTAAACTTTATTTCCGTTCTTAACATTTAAGGATCTCCATAGGATGGTTTCCTGAACCACCCAAATATGCAGCGGCTACATTTGGCCTCAGCCTCACACGTTTCCAACTCCCCTCTCCTTTCAGTCGCATCAGAAGGAGTTTGGAAGCTTTTCTTTCTTATTAACCACAGTTTAGGAGGTCGTCTGAATCCTAAACTGTGGTCAATCTTGACAGTGGTTAGTTGATCACTGCGGCTGGAAGCTTGTTTGTTTCCCCTAACCATAGTTAAGAACCAAGTTTGAGGGACACGGCAAGCTGCGATTCATCTAAAAGGCAAGTGAAAGCCGGAGGAGGAAGGGGAAGCAGCTGAGACTCAAAGACATGGATCCCTAATGCAAAGATATAGTGTCATGTTCAAATACAGTGGTACCTCGGGTTAAGTACTTAATTCGTTCCAGAGGTCCGTTCTTAACCTGAAACTGTTCTTAACCTGAAGCACTACTTTAGCTAATGGGGCCTCCTGTTGCCACCACGCTGCCAGAGCACGTTTTCTGTTATCCTGAAGCAAAGTTCTTAACCCGAGGTACTATTTCTGGGTTAGTGGAGTCTGTAACCTGAAGCGTATGTAACCTGAAGCGTATGTAACCCGAGGTACCACTGTACACCCAATATGTAGTGAGGGAAACGTACACGGCAGGTTTTATCTGGCCACACTGAACAGGCAAAACTGTGAGCGGTGTAGCACCCACATGCTACTGAAGGGTATTCATTCTGAAGACAATTCATGAGAAGCATTTCAGCTTTCGATCTTAACTCGTCGCAGCACAAATCCACCCTGGTACCAGCTAAATGTCAACATTTTAAGGATATGTCAATGCAATGGAAGGCATCTGCATCAGCGTTATGTTTTGAGAACTTTAAGCTGCATACTTTACTAAGTCAGACAGGTATTTCCTCTAAAGTACAGTGGTACCTCGGGTTACGTACTTAATTCGTTCCGGAGGTCCGTTCTTAACCTGAAGCGTATGTAACCCGAGGTACCACTGTAAGTGAAAGAGGAAAACGGCAAGAGTTAATTTTATAGAGAGGAATTGCTACAAAAAGAACATAGCTCAAGAGAAAGAAATAATACGTCCCATAGCAGCAGATCACTTCAGTTTAAAGTCTAGATGTATTTTCCCCCCTTAAAACTAAGCTGACTGCTACCTTTTTTTTGTCTTTGGTTACAAAGGTTGTGTTTGTAGAAGAGTTACAGAACAGAAGCACAAATGCCAAGCAAAGGATTGTTTATTTTAGGTGTCATAATTTGGACCAAACACACAAGAGGTCAGCATACACTGTTAGCCAAGCTTAACTGACAAGTTGCCACATTTTTTCCTAAGGGAAACATCCTTCTTACACAAACCTAACATTAAACTGCAACGTACACTGTCAAGGGCTACTTGCATCCACAACAATTCCAAACAGACAACTGGGCAGGCCACACCGGCCTTTTCTAGCACGATAATCAGGAGTGCTGACATCCCGCTTCTTCCTAACTTAATTTGCCACCCGCCCTAAAGTCTGGATTGTATGTGTGAAGCCTAAGTCACACCTTTGTGAAGACAGCTTGTTCAATAAAGAAACTTGATTGGCAGCCTGTTTTTCCGCCTGCTGCCTTGTCAATTGACACAATGAGCAGGAATCATGCTAATAAGCATGAATAGTAATGCACGTGGTTGACATATTGGCTGGCAATATTACTAAGGCAATGAGTCCTGCATATCCAAGCAGCCTTCTCTCCTCCCTGTAGTTCCTAAGTGGCAGACAATGGAGGATTTATCTGACATGGCAAGTCACAGAGGGGTAAAAGGTAAAGGACCACTAGACAGTTAAGTCCAGTCAAACTTGACTATGGGGTGCAGTGCTCAACTCACTTCAGGCCGAGGGAGACGCCGTTTGTCTGCAGATAGCTTTCTGGGTCATGTGGCCAGCATGCCTAAACCGCTTCTGGCACAATGAGACACCGCGATGAGTGCCAGAGCACAAAGAAATGCCGTTTACCTTCCTGCCACAGCAGTACCTATTTATCTACTGGCGTGCTTTCGAACTGCTAGGTTGGCAGGAACTGGGACAGAGCAACGGGAGCTCGTCCCGTCACGCAGATGCAAACCGCCGACCTTTGGCAAGCCCCAAAGGCTCAGTAGTTTAGACCACAGCACCACCTGTTCCCTACAAGTCACAAAGAGGAGAAAGCCAGCCCCTCAGCTTGATATATCCTACGCAGACCCACAAAGCAGTTCAGGAGAAGGTGGTGGACAGGCAGGCAGAAATACAAAACACTATACTGCTTCTCTGTCTCTCTCCGCCTCCCTCCAATGAACTCAGTTTGGGGTGGCATAGAAGGTTCCCCCATCCTATTCTTCTCATATCCACTCTGAGGGGAAAGTCAAGCAGAAATAGAGACTGAGGAAGGAATTGAATTACCGTATTTTTCGCTCTATAAGACGCACCAGACCACAAGACGCACCTAGTTTTTGGAGGAGGAAAACAAGAAAAAAAATATATTCTGAATCTCAGAAGCCAGAACAGCAAGAGGGATCGCTGCACAGTGAAAGCAGCAATCCCTCTTGGTGTTCTGGCTTCTGGGATAGCTGAGCATCCTGCATTTGCTCCATAAAACGCACACAGATTTCCCCTTACTTTTTAGGAGGGAAAAAGTGAGTCTTATAGAGCAAAAAATACGGTACTCCCGGTCTGACTTTCTAACCAATATATACTGCTGGTTCTCCTGTACTGTATTGGCAGATACAGTGGTACCTCTGGTTGTGAACTTAATTCGTTCTGGAGGTCCGTTCTTAAACTGAAACTGTTCTTAACCTGAGGTACCACATTAGCTAATGGGGCCTCCCGCTGCTGAGTGATTTCTGTTCTTATCCTGGGGCAAAGTTCTTAACCCGAGGTACTGCTTCCAGGTTAGCGGAGTCTGTAACCCGAAGTGTTTGTAACCCGAGGTACACTTTACTTCCTTTAAAAAAAGAGGGGGGAAGTGAAGGAAATTATTTGGACTGAGAGAAGTTAGATTACCAGATTATGTTTAAAGTTTACAACTTACTGCTTGCTTGTGTCACGCTAACATTTAGTGCCAGTATATCAGAAGGCTTGTAAACTAGTTTCCAAGTATTTACTCAGTCACCGCATACC
Source organism: Podarcis cretensis (assembly GCF_951804945.1). NCBI lineage: Eukaryota > Metazoa > Chordata > Lepidosauria > Squamata > Lacertidae > Podarcis > Podarcis cretensis. The sequence goes on from NC_137170.1 coordinate 126,888,358, forward strand.
CATACTAGTTTAAAATACTGGTGACACCCTTAAAATATATTTCAGTTGCATTTACTATCAGTAATCATTAGCATACAGGTCTAGGAAAATAAAAGTCTACTCAACAGGTCATTAAAAGTCCACTTTTAGGAAAACAAAGCAATTTACAATTAGGCCCAGAAGTTGCAATGGGGCGGGGGGGGGGGGGGACTGACACAAAACTACATGTTGAAACTCTTTTAATTACATCACACAGAAAAGCAAAACAAAGGGATATTCACCATGGTAAGGATTTTTCTGAAGTCCAATTCATGCACTTTAGAGCAATGATTCCACATATTATTGGGGTTTTTTTTTTACAGCTATACTTCAAGACGCAGGCACATTCTGCTTACAGCCAAGATAGACATAAAACACTCAGGCCAGATGCCTCTTCTTCAAGGTTCCTCTGCAAACTTTACCTCCTAACCCACTTCTAAATACCTATTTCATATTTCTTACACATCCAAATATTTCTCATTGCAACAAGTGTGTCATCAGAAACGAGGTCTTAGAAAAACTTTAACAGTCATTGTATAATATAACAATAACCAAAGTTTCCTTATACTATTATGAGGAACACATCACCACCGTCCACTCCTAGCAAGGTGTCCCTCACAAGATGCCACACCCTGAAAAACAATCTTGCTGGTAGAAGTAATGAAGCACCCATCCTTTGGGCCTCCCAACCCAACAATTAGCTGATAAGCAGAGATCACTGTTTTCAGGGACATGCAGAACTTCAAGCGACTGCAGTAAGAGAAGTGATATGAGTGTGTAAACACAGAGTTTTCTTCTTCAGATATAATTACTCATGACTGTCTACAGCAAGTAAAATTAGCCAATATTCTCCATTTCAGTCCTTTTCATAGCACTTGACTGGTCAGGGTAAAAAAAAATACATATAGAAAAGTTACTTTTCTGCTACTTAAGAATGTGCCCGTAGATTTCACAATAGTTTAGGCTTTACAGAGCTAACAAGCCCTTTGTAGATATTGACTGATCCTATCAGTAACTGAACTAGCACAACCCGGGTCAAAAGTGACCAGGAGCCCAGAGTAAGGAAGCACTTTGCAAAATTCAGCCAAAGTACACCAAATGCCTCCACAAGTGGTCCACATTTATAGTTACCCTTAAATGTACTGATACAGATTAATATATCAGCTGATACACCTTCCAAGAACACTCTGCAAAATTCCCCTTCATTAGACATTAACTTTTGAACAAAAGAAATAAAAAGCCACACTGGTCCATCTCTTACAAGTGTTTACAAGAAAAATATCAGTTAAACATGCACACTACTAGGAACAAACTAGGTCATGCTTCAAACTGCTCCACTTCAAATCACTTGATACTTTTTATCACTGCAATGTTAAATAACTGTGGAAATTACAAAATTCTTTTGTCCATCTGACTTCTACCAGTCTTCATCATCAGGGCCAAATAAGAAGGTGAAAGATTTTTTGTTTTTGTCTTTTTAAAGAAAGGGATCAGATTAACTTCACCCAAGCCAAGAAAACAGGATAGATGCTCAGACCCAAAGTTAGAAAACAGTTGCTCTATCCAGAGCAAAGGCAGAGAATAACACGCCAGAGGGAATCAAAGCAAGCAACGCTAGCACAATTATTGGCATTGTGCCATGCAAATAAGGCTGGATAATTGCCTAAGGAAGCAAAAGCAGCATACCTGTTACAAATCACATCAGAAGCTTCCTGCTACTATCAGTAGAGCCGGCAATTCTATATGCTCTTAACTTCAGCCAAACAGCTAAGAGATTTCCTGTCTACCAATAATCTTAAAACTATTCCATGGGACAGCAAGCACTGAGCAAGCTGCTGTTTATGCAGACATGTGAGCAGGAGGTAAAGGATGGTGAGAGAAAACTGGTCCTTAGACAGGCAAGTCATGGGGCCAGGTGAAAACCTTTGGATGTCTCATGCCACCTAAGAAATACAGAGCTGGTAGGCGCAACATTGCCTTCTGGCCAGTTCTACTGTCGGATGCAGGTGGTGCTGTGGTCTAAACCACTGAGCCTCTTGGGCTTGCCGATCAGAAGGTTGGCGGTTTGAATCCCCACAACGGAGTGAGCTCCCGTTGCTCTGTCACAGCTCCTGCCAAAACAGTTCGAAAGCACACCAGTGCAAGTAGATAAATAGGTACCACTGCGGCAGGAAGGTAAACAGCGTTTCAGTGTGTTCTCGTTTCTGTCACAGTGTTCCGTTGCGCCAGAAGCGGTTTAGTCATGCTGGCCACATGGCCCGGAAAGCTGTCTGTGGACAAACACCAGCTCTCTTGGACTGAAAGCGAGATGAGCGCCCCAACTCCATAGTTGCCTTTGACTGGAATTAACCGTCTGGGGGTCCTTTACCTTTTTACCTTTACTGGGGCTAAGAGGGAGTCGGCTTCACTATGGTGGAGCAGAGAATAATCAGGATGGATTTTGATGAGTCAAGAGCCATAGCAACCTTACAACAGCTTTCATTCCCAAGACTGCAGTGATCTTGCCAACAGACACATGGCATGACTGATATCCCAGCAGCTACAAATATGCTTGTAGTTTAGAATCTGAAAGTATAGCAGAAATAACCAGGGGACATTGAGCTCCCTTCACTTGTTCAATCACCTTGTTGGCATCCATCTGTCTCGAAAGACAATGGAGTGTGCCTCTGAGGGTGAAGACATTAGCAGCACCAAAGTGACCACCCTGGGGCACAAGCCCGGGCAGTGTGTATGGAGGCCCTGGGCTGCCACCTCTCACCCCTCGGCCTCACTGATGTGGTCCAAAGGAAAGCAGAGCAATACGTTTGGCACCAGCTTGGGTCCAGGAGTTGCTGGAAGGAGCCATACAAGATGCCATGCAACCCTACACACTCTGGATTTGTGTAGGGTTTACTCTTTGGCCTTTTCTTCTCCTGAAGATATCCTGCAAGGCAGTGGAGGTTTAGGATCAGAGGTCCCCTGCATGTGAAGAAAGGCGATTGAGTGGATGAGTAGGTCCAATGGTCAAGAGAGCAGTTTCTGCATGTGCTGTAGAGGGAAGTGGGGCTCGTCAGCCTGGGAAGGTAGCCCATTCAGAAGGTTCAATCACCCATAGCTCCACTTAACATGTTAATCACATGAAGGTGTCTCTATGAATATGAGAGGTTGTGCTGGCCCCATCCCCACTGCCTACACACTGAGTGCCAATATGTGTGTCGGAGAAGCCTAGGCACATTGAGCTCAGAGCACATAGCCTTCCACAGTACAGTGGTACCTCGAGTTACAAACACGTCAGGTTACAAACGCTTCAGGTTACAAACTCCGCTAACCTGGAAGTGTTACCTCGAGTTGAGAACTTTGCCCCAGGATGAAAACGGAAATCGTGTGCCGGCGGCGCAGCAGCAGCAAGAGGCCCTATTAGCGAAAGCACGTCTCTAGTTAAGAACAGTTTCAGGTTAAGAACGGACCTCCGGAACGAATTAAGTTCATAACTAGAGGTTCCACTGTATTTTGTACCCAGTTCCAGCACACGTTTTGCCCTACAAGCATAGGCTTCCCCTGTGCAATGTCCATGGTCAACACAGATGTTGCAGGCAGAGACGTTATGTGATGGTGGGAGCACAGCAACTGGTCCTCAGTCATCATGGGAGAGATCCTTTCATGCAACATAGGCAACTTCTATCTCTCCATAACCAAACAGTCGTGTGACCTGGCCATCCCAAAGTACGATTACGGAGCTATTCATCGGAACTGCAAATTCAGAAAGGACTCAAAAACAAAGGAATTAATTGCTGAACTCCTATGACTTCAAATGTAATGTGTGTGTTGTTGTTGTTTAAAAAAACACCCGACTGTACCTAGACATATTACACGGAAAGCATTAATTTTTCCACCTAATATTTCAGAAGTCACAACTACTCTTCGAGTTTTTTAATGCATATCAGTTTCAAATTAGGGTAATAAACTGGCTAGATAAGACAAACATGAAAGTGTGATACCCATCAAAGTGTGATTTAAAAAAAAAAAAAATCTTCAAAAGAAGGAAGACATCCTGTGGATTAAATTGCAGCTTTACATCTTCCAGTTTTGTCATTCATATTCTTAAGCAAAAAAACCAAAAAAATCTGGCGCTATTACTTACTGCTGTTGAAGAAATATGATATTTGAAAGGGGTATAAGGAGATTCTTTCCCCTTGATGCTCAGAAACGTGATGATCTCAGAGGACCTTGTTGAAAACAGACCCTCCACACTTTCCTGTCTTCTTCCAGCCTTTTGCAAATCTCTAGTGGGAAACGTCATTACTTGAATCATGTCTCAAATGCCTATTTCTTAATTACTTATTTCTGCTGCGTGTTATTCTTATCTCCAAGTAAATGAGGCATCTCGATTCAGATCCTAGCTAACTCTGGACTTGGGGGATTTAGACTAAAGTTTGCCTACCAATGATTGCTTCCAATTATCTGAAAATCTAGGTAACATAGGTTTCACTGCAGTTATGCATACTTTTTTCTGGCTGTCCTTGTCACCCCAGTTTGCAAGTTTTCATAATGCTTCAAAGCTGTTGCATTACTGAGATCAGAAGAGGGAAAATACATCTCTGCTTCTCAAGCTGTTGGTGGAATTGAATACCATTGGCCACAGCATCTTCCTTGACCGGCTCTGTAAGATAAGGTTATCAGGGATGCCCAACATTAAAAAAAACTAAGATGGCCACTGGGCCCATCACCTCCTGGCAAATAGAAGGGGAAGAAATGGAGGCAGTGAGAGATTTTACTTTCTTGGGTTGCATGATCACTGCAGATGGTGACAGCAGTCACGAAATTAAAAGACGCCTGCTTCTTGGGAGAAAAGCAATGACAAACCTAGACAGCATCTTAAAAAGCAGAGCCATCACCTTGCCAACAAAGGTCCGTATAGTTAAAGCTATGGTTTTCCCAGTATGTATGGAAGTGAGAGCTGGACCATAAAGAAGGCAGATCGCTGAAGAATTGATGCTTTTGAATTATGGTGCTGGAGGAGACTCTTGAGAGTCCCATGGTCTGCAAGAAGATCAAACCTCTCCATTCTGAAGGAAATCAGCCCTGAGTGCTCACTGGAAGGACAGATCCTGAAGCTGAGGCTCCAATACTTTGACCACCTCATGAGAAGACTCCCTGGAAAAGACCCTGATGTTGGGAAAGGTGGAAGGCACAAGGAGAAGGGGATGACAGAGGACGAGATGGTTGGACAGTGTTCTCGAAGCTACCAACATGAGTCTGACCAAACTGCGGGAGGCAGTGGAAGACAGGAGTGCCTGGCGTGCTCTGGTCCATGGGGTCACGAAGAGTCGGACACAACTAAACAACAACAATATTTTACACACAATTCCTTTTTCTCCTTGCAGGGACATGCCTAGAAGTAGCATTGAGAGATTGTGCTTCAACCTTGCTGTGGGGGAATACCTTGCAATGACCGCAGCAGCACCTGGAGACAATCAATCAGGTTGTCTATCCACAGCAGTGACCAGAGGAGGAATGACCACTGAGAGGAGCACAGAAAGAAGAAGCACCATGGTATACCTGCATCAGCACAACCGGATGAAGGGATGCCTTCATCTGCCCCAACTGCAACAAAACACGCCTCTCCTGTGTTGGTCTCTGCAGCCAGAGCAGGAGCTGTCATTTTCCAATGGTTTGACTTCAGCCCTGAAGGCGCATTCTTCCATTGGCTCCCAAGAAAGATGGAGGCCAGCCGAGGGCATGATTCTGTTACGAATGCTACTTAAACATTTGTACAAAGATGTTGGGAGTGGCCCTTAGGAATTTTGGAGCAACTGGAGAAGTATGCTGATGAGCTGATGAAACACAGCTTTATTTCAGCCTAACCTCTGAGTCAGGAGAGGGCTGAGTATGGTTTGGAATATTGTCTGGGTGAAGTTGCGGAATGGATGCAAGCTAATAGGTTGAGTGTGAACCCTGAGAAGAAGGGTGGGTACCCGGGAAGAAGGGTCGTTTGCCTGTTTCAGATGGTGTTACTCTCCTTCTAAGAATAGGTTCAATTTCGGGAGGTTGGGCAGGGGGAGTACTCCTGGAACTACCTTCTTCACTTGAGGCTCAAAATCAGCTAGCGACCAAGCTCATTTTGCACCTGGCTTTCGACCTGTTGTGGCCAGGAGAAGACTCCATTAGGAAAGAGGTCGGAAGAGGCCAATATATATGTGGACTGTCCCCCGATCAAGTGACTTTTCTTCTCTAAGTTCTCAAAGTGCTTAACTGAGCTCAGATGAACTAGCCAGATGTTTAACTGAGAATCAAGCATAATTTGAAAAATAAGACTTTAGAGCCATCTTGCCCCCAAATGGCAACTAGATATTCCATTTCTACTGTATTTTTGGTTTACTGTATTTTTGGCGGGGTATAAATAATAAATTATTATTATTATTATTATTATTATTATTAGTATTAGTATTAGTATTATTATTATTATTATTATTATTATTATTATTATTTTGGCAACTGCAACCTTGGTTTTTTAAGGAACCATTTAAAGGTAAAGGTAAACAACTCCTGACCATTAAGTCCAGTCGCAGACGACCCTGAGGTTGCGGCGCTCATCTCGCTTCACAGGCTGAGGGAGCCGGCGTTTGTCCGCAGACAAATTTTCCGGGTCATGTGGCCAGCATGACTAAGCCACTTCTGGTGCAATAGAACACCAAAACCAAAGCAGCGCACAGAAAAGCCGTTTACCTTCCCACCAGAGCGGTACCTATTTATCTACTTGCACTTTTTGGCATGCTTTCGAACTGCTAGGTTGGCAGGAGCTGGGACTGAACAATGGGAGCTCACCCCGTCGCGGGGATTCAAACCACCGACCTTCTGATCGGCAAGCCCAAGAGGCTCAGTGGTTTAGACCACGGCACCACCCGCATCCCTGTGGAGCCAAATGGCACCTAGCTTATGTATCTGCATTTCTAACACTCGTCAAAAAACCTCAGTGGCTAGGAGTGCTTTCTATCAACTATGGCTGGTGTGCAAGCTACGGCTTTTGTTAGGCAGGAATAGCCTGGTCATAGTAATTCATGCATTGGTAACTTCAAGACTTGATTACTGCAGTGCACTCTATGAGAGGCTACCCTTGCACTTGGTCTGGAGCTCCAGCTGAGGCAAAATGCTGAAGCCAGACTGTTGATGGGAACAGACAACTGGCAGCACATATGAGCAGTCAGTGCAACCATTAAGCACTGGTGTTAGCGGGACAAAGCTCAAGCTCAGTTGGTTAGAGCATGGTTCTGATAAAGCCACTTCTGAGCTGGAGAGGAGGTGGGGTTGTGGGCTTCACGCCCTCCCCACATGCACATGACTCACAGCCCCCGCGAGACTGGGGAAATGCTCGGACGCGTCATGTCCCTTGCCAGCCAACCGACTGGCCCAGAAGGCGTGGCCTGCCCTATTTATGGCCGGCGCGGCAGAGGATTTCCCTCTTTCTTCGCTCCAGCTGCTCCGGTTTCCCATCCCTCCCATCCTTTAGGTTTTGCTCTTTGACACTGCTATGGACTTTGTTTGGTTGCCGTCAAGGGGCCTGGTAGGAATTTTTTCCACTTGGCAAATTGGCACCAGCCATTTGGTTTTTCGCCTACCTCGTAGCAAATCGTCACAACTTCCTTGGCATTGGGGGTTAGGCATTGGTAGGGGTATTGTTATGCAGATGAGAGGGGGGAGGGAGCGCCATCACCTTCCCCCATAACGAAGGGTAGTCCGGTAAAGGATTCCGGGGGGCGTTGCCCTGTCTGAAGCCTATGGAAGTGTGGGCCTAAGGCACGCCCCCGAGCGGTGACCCCAGGGGAGCTCCTAGTTGATGTGCATCAGCAGGACTCCCCCTACTGGCGGTTAACCATTGCTGGTCTTCAAGCAATCAGGCTGAAGCCAGTTAGTCGATAGGACCAATGCCTAAGCCAATACCGCTCAATTCCTGTAATCAATAAAGTTGGGCCCTTTCCCCCCCCATTAACCTTAAATACCGGTGTCTTGTGTCTTTATTTCCGAGGGAGAGGTGGGAACTCACCACGCAATGCCAAGGTTGCAGGTTCGATCCCCATATGGGACAGCTGCATATTCCTGCATTGAGGGATTGGACTAGATGGTCCTCCGTGTCCCTTCCAACTCTACAATTCTATGATTAATTTACATGGACCACAACAACCTGGGTTTAGGAGACTTTAAGGACTGCCTGATCCATTATACCCCCTGCCCAGTTACTGAGACCTTGGTTAGTTCATCACAGCACTGAAGAGAGATGTGAAGTACACTGCAAAAAAAACCAAAAACACCCCACCCTGGAAATCCAACATAAAACAAAAAATGCATAGCTAGAATTCGGAAGTGTGTCCTTGTCTACCTAGAAATGGTTTCCTTTGTGATAAGCGTTTCATTTAGATGGCTCCGATGCAATTTCAGTTTAATGACTCTAATGCAATTTAACCACAGTACATTAAGCTCATGTCTGATCCCTCTCCCTAAGCAATAAATGTCACCAAAATATGAATTGTTTTCACACTGTTACTGCAACAGTGCTTAAAGACTATGATCTGAGGGTGAGACCTTGAGATGGATAACATAAAACCACACTGGAACTGTGTCATGAGCCGGTCAGCATCAGGTAAATTTGCAAAAGCACAATTGATGCAACCAATGACAAACGGAAATGCAGCTTGTTTGAGGTCACTGTTCAATACTCTACTTTGAGATTCTGGGTCATATCTTTCTTTCTTTTACAGCTCTGTATTCTTCATGTATTATATTTCAAAAAGAATCATACAAGCACAGGGTTATCTGCAACCCCACATGATTCCTGCATGGTAAAATATGAGGACTCCTATAATTGCCAAAAGAAACTTAGCACTACAAGTGCGGGGGGGGGGGGAGTTTCTATACAGAACTGAAGAGAAACAATTCTGGCTAAAGAATGCATGAAACAACAACGCTCTGCACATTCCATCGAAGTGTTCAAGTCTCCTTTGCACCACTTATGTAACACAAAAACTCCTAAAATAAATACCTCCCTTTTTTCCAGGGAAGTTATTTCAGTTACCCTGAGAAATTTAAGGAAGAGTAAGATAAGGGTAGTAAGTCAAATTTTCACATACAGGCAAACCCAACCCACCCCCAATTTACATGTGTTCAATATGTGCATGACTGCGCGCGCACACACACTGCTCCAAACCCGAAAGCGACCGGAAAACATCACAAAAAGGAACAGGGCATCACAAAAAGGAACAGGGCAGGAATGGAACAGAGACTTTTCCAATGGTGTTTCAAATGTATGCAATTTCACTAAAAACACGGTGCCTTGTAACGTAACCCCCGCATAAATGGGGGGGGTTGTGTGTACAGCAATTAATAAAACAGCCATAGCAACATACGTATTGTTAGCACCGCTAAGATAGTAGTTTCTTTTGTCAAAGACTAACATACAGCACTGAAATTATTAATATTATTGGCATAGAATGAAGTCAAGTACAGTGGTACCTCGGGTTACATACGCTTCAGGCTACATACGCTTCAGGTTACAGACTCCGTTAACCCAGAAATATTACCTCAGGTTAAGAAATTTGCTTCAGGATGAGAACAGAAATCGTGCCGCAGCGGTGCAGCGGCAGCAGGAGGCCCCATTAGCTAAAGTGGTACCTCAGATTAAGAACAGTTTCAGGTTAAGAACAGACCTCCAGAACGAATTAAGTACTTAACCAGAGGTACCACTGTATACATGGACAACCAAACAAGGATACCCCACGTTGGGACTAAAAGTATCCTGTCCAGGAAGTTTTCTATGAGCATCAGCTTATTAACTGCCCTACTATACAGATGTGCCAGACCAACAGAGACCAATTTGGGAAAACCCTCTCCTTTGAAACAGGATTTGACAAAGCAATGATTCACATAATGGAGGGCTGGTCACCTAGAGCCTTGTTAGATTCACAGACAATGTTAAGTCTGGCATATGGAGGGAAAGGATCATGACTCAAACAGTTCACCTGTCTGAGTTTGCAATTTTGTGGGAACAAGAAAAAAACTCATTCTACATAGTTTCAGAAGGCAGTGATTCTAGAATTGCTAAGCAAGGGTGGTAGGGGGCATGAAAGTCATCTAGGCCAAAGTGTGGTTCCCATGATCCCAACATTCCCAAAACATTAACAACAAAATAAGCCGAGAGAAGGAATATCAGGGTGCATCATGACTAAGATGCCTGTGAAGTAAGAATTAAAATTAGCATACATGCCCAAATGGCTCAAGTGAATGACTAAATGTTTTGGGGTGTTGAGATGAGTAGCTCACTATTGCGTTTTGCAGAAACATAAAACGTTGCAGAGTAATTACTAGTGTTAAATACAAAGGATGGAAGATGTGTGCACCAACTCACTTCTAAAACTGCAGGAATTTACAAGTTCCACTTCCACGTCTTTTGAGGAACTCGTAAGCTGAGTAACTTCCTTGGAAATGGATCAAAACTCTAGCAAGAAGAAAATTAGATGATACTGGTGGGCACCCACATATTGTTGCATTTGTGTGTGTGTTTTAATGTAATTATTTCTGAATTATTAAAGAACAGCCATTGATTTATGCCATAAATGTTATGGCTTTCACTGTCAAGCAGGTTTAGTGCTTACTGAAAGCTCTGTAGGTATGCTACCCTCATGTTGTGTATGCCACTTTAATTCAAGGACTTTCCAAATCAAAGACAGGGCTTTAATGGGACACTGGAGCCAGCATCCCAGAGCAAATAATCAATAACATTTAGTAAAACACTGCATCCACAAGGGTTATTTGAGAAGGCAAAGGAAATATAGTGCACATCTCGGTTCAAACTGTTTTATTTCTTTAGCCCCATTATTTGCACTGATAAAATACATTTCAGCTCATTCATCAATAAAGTGCTTGCGAATACAGAAATGAATTCTATGTATTTTAAAACATTAGCCCTGGTCCCCAACTTTAAAATATTGAAGCACATCCTTAAATACCAGGCTTCAATATAAGCTTGTAGACAAGACATTCATGACAGATGGAGTCAAATTGTGCATGGAGATGACACACTTGAGTTAATCTAAGCACTTTTAATAATTGATCTTCTCTAGAATATCAGTTACATTTCACATCTTCCCTTATGGCTTAGATACCAAAAGTTCCTGTATTCTTGAAAATTCACAACCCTTTTTCTATAAATACAGCTGCAATGCAATTACTCATCCCATTTGCTCTTCAATAGAGAAATGACACCCATCACTGACAATGATTTCAGCCTAGCCCGTTCAGACCATCTGTTAAAAGTCAACCCCCTAGTGCTTGCAAGACCAACACCAGACTACACGTTTTTAAACTGAACAGCTATTGGGTTGTGGATCCAGTTTAAAGGTAAAGGAACCCCTGACCTTTAGGTCCAGTTGTGACCGACTCTGGGGTTGCGGCGCTCATCTCGCTTTATTGGCCGAGGGAGCCAGCGTTTGTCCGCAGACAGCTTCCAGGTCATGTGGCCAGCATGACTAAGCTGCTTCTGGAGAACCAGAGCAGCGCATGGAAATGCTGTTTACCTTCCCGCCGGTGCGGTACCTATTTATCTACTTGCACTTTGATGTGCTTTCAAACTGCTAGGTTGGCAGAAGCAGGGACCGAACAATGGGAGCTCACCCCGTCGCGGGGATTTGAACTGCCGACCTTCTGATCAGCAAGTCCTAGGCTCTGTGGTTTAACCAGTTTGGGCAAACCCCAAATCCCAAACCAAAGCAAGATACTTAAGACCTCTTCCAAGCGAAGCACTCTAAAGCAAAGTGGGCTGGCTGCGAAACTTTCTGCATATATTGGAGCAGCTATCAAAGCCCCAATGAATGCCACCAGAGCAGTCATGCCATCAGCTTTTACAGCTGTTCCTACATACCAGGAGTAAAGGTAAAAGGTAAATGACCCCTGGACAGTTGAGTCCAGTCAAAGGTGACTATGGGGCACGGCACTCATCTCACTTTCAAACCAAAGGAGCCAGTGTTTGTCCGCAGACAGCTTTCTGGGTCATGCAACCAGCATGACTAAACCGCTTCGGGCGCAAGAGAACACAATGACGGAGGCCAGAGCGCATGGAAATGCTGTTTATCTTCCTGCCACAGCAGTACCTATTTATCTACTTGCATTGGTATGCTTTTGAACTGCTAGGTTGGCAGAAGCTCAGCCCACTGCGCAGATTTGAACTGCCAACCTTCCGATCAGCAAGCCCAAGAGGCTCAGTAGTTTAGACCACAGTGCCACCCACGTCCCCTATAACGAAGAACCTTTGGCCCACCAGCCAGGGGGGGCCAATTTGGCCCAGAAAACCATTTTCCCCAACCCATGCCCACCAATCAGCTAATACCTCTCCAATAGATGAATGGCGTCACCTCCATCAGTTCCCCAAAGAAGCGGAATTTAGCCCCCTTCTCATCCGTTGATGAGAAAAGGGTATAGTATAATCCTGCTCAGTTTGGCTGGGAACTGGCGTTTAGCCCTCTCAGCTGATGAGGGGGTGGGTTAAATCATGCACAAATGGTTCCAGAGAGCAGAAGTGAAGTCTCCACTCATCAGCTGATGAATGCCGTTCAATCCTGTTTGGTGATACTTCATCAGCGTGTTCCCTGTGGGGAACACGCTGCTGAAGCAAACTCCTGGAGGATTCAAGTCTCTGCTCATCAGCTGGTTACTGTCTCCTCCTCACTCCAACAAGTCAACTATGACAGGCAAGTCCCCTAGGGCTGGGTGATATAGCAATGTATCATCCAAAACTAGTTTGAAGTCCATATTGTGATATCAGTTTCATAAATTTTGACCTGGCAATATATTGCTAATCACTATGTGTGTGTGCCATGCAAAAATCACAATGTGGGAATACCCATGAAGCCAGCCAGTGCCTCTACATAACTCCATGCTTAGTTCAGACACTGTGATATATCAATATATTGCAATGATATATCACAATGTTGAAAACCAGATATCGCCTGGCCCTACTGCCCATCAGTTGTCTGAGCTGCCATTTTGCTACATGTTACTATAGATTCCTCATTTCCCCGCTCTGCATATCAGTCCAGTGCAATGCAGGTGTCCCATACGAGGATCGAACCTGCAACCTTGGCATTATCAGCGCCATGCTCTAACCAACTGAGCTATGTTCACATATGTTCACAGGATGATGGTGTCCCAAAGCAGAGTACTTTGAGCACCCAACCAGGGGCCAAGATAACTTCTAAATAACCACTATCCTGACAGCCTATATTGGAGGACAACCTGTCACTCCAATATAGATGGGTGTTGTACAACTCCCATAATCATCCCTGGCCATTGGTCATGGTGGATGAGGCTGATAGGAGAATCCAGCATCATCTACTGGGACACAGCTTCCCCACTCCTGGAAGAGTTCATCAACTAGAAGGTGGTTGGTTCTTCTCCCCCACCTCCCAATTCATGCTCCAGGGTGTGACAAATTCCAAATGCACACAGGTATACAAGCTGATAGGCTAGTAACCTCTGTGGGCTTATTTGCAAGCCTGCCTTGATGATTTCAACACTAGTATGAGAGGTAGAGAAAAATCCTTTGGAAAAAGTACTCTAGGACAATGTCACCTATTGTGCAACTGATGAACTCAACAATTACGGTATTTCCATATGATTTTCCCACTCAGGCACTCCCTTAAACATGAGCTACCTTTTCTCGAGTAAGGAACATAGTTATAACTCTGATAATGGACCATGCAAAGAAATTTACTCTGAATGGCAGCTTGTCTCCTTTATGAAAAGGGGAGGGGGTATAAATAAAGCCAGAAATGCAACAAGAATTGTTTTTCCTTCTTTATTTGCTTTCCTAAATAACTGAAAGCTTGAACAGCTGCAATATATGTTGAAAAAAGTTCGGGTTTTTTTCCTATCACCACTGCATCTCTATGGCAGAAAAAAGCTTCACTTGTTGATTTTCTGTTTCCTCTACAGCTGTTTTAAGGCACAAAGCCTCTGTTCATAAATAAGGTGACAATTGTAGTAAACGCAAGAAGAGAGGCAGAGCAGCAGCTTGCCTCTACTCAATGCCATCTTGCAGCTTTGCTGCTAAGCAGAGAACTTGTTGCAGCTAAAAATTTCTACCTCTGGATTCTTAAACAAAAGGGACAGTCCCCCGCCCTGCCTCAACAAGGCACAGATGTCCAAAGCTTGGGACAAAAGGTCTCTAAAGACAAAGAGTTACATGGGCACCCTAGTGGCTCCAGGGCTTAAACACACTGAAATCTACAGTCACAGAATCTGGTTTCAATCCCTCTGCAGGCGCCACACATACATGAAGGACAGAAAGGCGCTCTCTCTCGCGTCCAGTCCTTGAGACTAAACAAAGACCAGGCAGGGAAGAGAAGAGATGCAGGAGGAGAGAACCGATTTCGCAAGAGGGGGTACAAATGCCCCCATCCAACTTCACCGGAGAAAACCAAACGCGTGGCTTTAAACTTTTAGTCCCCCTCTGCTCCTAGAAAACGCTGCGCCCTGGCGACATGTTTCCAAGAGTTCCTTTCGAAATCAAACTCAAGGAGGGGGAGGGAGGCGAAAGGCTAAAAGTGGGTGTGTAATGACCTAGTCGAATTCCATTTACACCTACTTCCCAGGTGCCCGGTCCCAAAGAAGCGCAGATCCGGATCACAGACCAGCAGCCACACACAGAGCAACTGGTTTCTCTGCTCATCCCCCGACGGAGCCAAAGTAGCCTCCCTATCCTAACGCTGCCTCCATGCCCAATCCCTCCAAAGCCCGTGTTCCCAAATCTCACCGTCATCACACAAACCCCAAACAAGCCTTTCCCTAATCTCCGATGACCCCCCCCTCCCCACCCTATTCCAACCTTCACTCTCCAAACCCCGATTCCCCATTTTTTCCCCTTAACCCCCATCTTCGAGACCCACGGGATGGGCTTTTTTAAAAAAAAGGGTCGTTCCCATCCCGAGCTAGACCAACCGAGCTCCCTTGATTCATCCATTCCCCCTCTCCGCTTCCCAAGTCGCCTCTCTCCCCTTCCCTCTCAGCCTCCCTTACGCAACACGAGCTCCCCCTCTCCTGCCCTCACGTCGGGGGGAAATGCGCCCTTTTGATCTCCAAACCAGACCCTCCCCAAGCCAGCCCTTCGCCACCCAGAGCGGGGGGGGGGGGTCGGTGGATGGGGGGGTCGCACTGCCTCTCCAAAAGCCCCTGGACCAGCACCCCACCCCAGTCCCTTTCCAAAGCCCCCCCCTCCCCTTTTAAACTCAGCCCCGCGCGCCCACCCACCCCGCGCGCCCCCAAAGCGGCGGGGCACCTGGAGGCGCGCGATCCAGCAGCAGCAGCGCCCGAGGGGGCGGGCAGGAGGGTGCCCCCCCCCCGAAAGCAGCTCCGCGGGGAGTTCCACGGGCGCCTCTTGGCGTACCTTTCCCCCTCTTGATCCGACGGGAGCAGCTCCCGGCGCTGGGTTCCTCTCGTTCTCTCCGCGGCACGCGCGCCCTCTGCGCCTGGCGGAGGTCGTCCCGGCTTCTCCCGCCAGCCAAAGGGAAGCCGCTGCCGAAGCAGCCGGCGGCCAGGGCGGCCACACCCCTCGGTCGGCAGGAGGGGTGGGCGCTGCGGAGACGCCCGGACCCCGCGCCTCGGCAGCAGAGGCGAACCGGTGGGGAGCGCCGCCCAGCGGCTGAAGCGGGCGCGGGGGGGGAGTTTACATCATTCATTCATTCATTCATTCATTCATTGGACTCCATAGTCCTTGTCACCCGAAGGTTCTTCTTCTTTCTATTAAGTTTTCTGTTGCACAGTTTAAAATACTCATTCCATGTCCTTAAGATATCAGTGACTTCCCGTCTTCTCTTCCCGTGCTTCGTTTTACATGCCCTCCCACCAGATGTCAAAGAAATAAACAAACAGCTGTCTGACTTTTAGAAGACACCTGAAGCAGCCCTTTTAGGGAAGTTTTTAATGTTTGGTCTCTTACTGTGTTTTTAATATTCTGTTGGAAGCCGCCCAGAGTGGCTGGGGAAAGCCAGCCAGATGGGCGGGGTATAAATAAAAAAAAATATTATAAATAATAATAGTAAAAGGTAAAGGTACCCCTGCCCGTACGGGCCAGTCTTGACAGACTCTGGGGTTGTGCGCCCATCTCACTTAAGAGGCCAGGGGCCAGCGCTGTCCAGAGACACTTCCGGGTCACGTGGCCAGCGTGACAAAGCCGCATCTGGCGAGCCAGAGCCGCACACGGAAACGCCGTTTACCTTCCTGCTGGTAAGCGGTCCCTATTTATCTACTTGCACCCGGAGGTGCTTTTGAACTGCTAGGTTGGCAGGCGCTGGGACCGAGCAGCGGGAGCGCACCCCGCCGCAGGGATTCGAACCGCCGACCTTTCGATCAGCAAGTCCTAGGTGCTGAGGCTTTAACCCACAGCGCCACCTGCGTCCCCTATAAATATCATAAATCCCTGCGTATTTTACAAAAACCATACCATTCAGTATTCCCTTATTGCATCCCTCAAAACTTGTTTACACTGTTGAATTTACTGTATCTCAATGCTGCCAGCGTTTTCAGCTGTACACAATCATTTCCCATATATTCCATAAACGTTTTCCAATCTTCTTCAAACATATGTTCTTCTTGTTCTCTGATTCTATATGTTTTAAGTCTGTGAGGTGTGCATATTCTGTCAACACCCAAAGGTTTCCATGCGACTTAGAATCATAGCATCGTACAGCTGGAAGGGATCCCCCAGGGTCATCTAGTCTAACCCCCTGCAATGCAGAAATCTCAACTAAATCATGCATGACAGCTGGCCATCCAACCTCTGCTTAAAATTCTCCAGGTAAGGAGATTGCTCAACCTCCGGAGGGGAACCGTTCCACTGTCCAACAGCTCTTACCCTCAGAAAGTATTTCCTGATGTTTAGTTGGAATCTCCTTTCTTGTAACTTAAAGCTGTTGATTCGAGTCCTCCAGAGCACACATACATACACATACACAAACACACGCATACCATAATATGGCATCTCCCTCTAAATTTCCTCATGCTGGGAGATGCCGAGGCTCAGGAAACATAGCCGTTTACATTCAGGAGTCCTGCTCACATAATCTCATTAGTAGTTTCTCAATAAGACATGAGAGGAAATGCACTCTGCACCTGCTCAGAGGTGCTCTCACCTCTTCATCCTTCCCGCATTTTGCCCAGACACCGATGGACACCTGGGCCCACAGCTGCAAACTTTAATAAAATATTGTGGGGAGCCCAGGTAAGCCCAACCCCTGCATAACTGTTCACAATATGTGGCACGCACCCATTGGAATCTCAATGCTGATCAACTGGGGGGTGGGGGCAGCTACCTCAGATATTTTATTTTGGGGGCCGAAGAGACCTTGGCTCCTAGGAGTTGGCTGCTATGCCGGGGCTGAACCCTTTGCCCGGACAAATTTAAGCCTTCTGGAAAGAGAGGAAATCTCAGGAAACTCACAATAAGATTGTAGTCTAGTTTTACGAGGTCCAGGATGGCTGCACTTTTGTTTACAGTGCAGAGGCATACTTAGGCTCCCTTGCACTCTTGGCAAGGAATTATACCAGCACTTCCCTGGGCCCAGGGAGTGTGCAGACCAGCAGGCAGGCTCCTAGCCACTCTGAGCCAAATTGATGAGGCACATTGTGCCCTCCCCACAGGACCTCCATCCATGGCGGAAGCCAACCTGGCCCACATGTAGGCCCCTGTTCCAGTGTCTATGGGAAAGGCTCCAAAATGTATTTTAAGACACAGTGGCTGCTTCATTGACTGCTGCTCCACAGTCTTACTTCAAATGGCAGCCTCCGAGAGAAGAATTGCACATTTTTTTCTGGCAAGGAGGGTGTTATATACTGAAGTTCTCACCCTGGGCCAGCAGGGGAATACTGTAGATAGTTTTCACTCAGGTCCACATATGCAAATAAGGGATTGAAAGTGACATTCAGTGATTGGATAGTTACAGAAAATGGTTACTGTTGCATTGTGGTGGAGCTCTATATAAGCAGGCTGGATGAACCCTTCAGTTCAGTTCTGTTCTCAGTTCTGTTCTGGCCTGAGCTGTTTGAAGAATCGCTGTGTCGTCTAATATGTTCACCCACAACTTAACAGAGGGCATCCAAAAGAACCATGTATTCTGAGATAAAACCTCCGACTAAGGGCTCAGAACACTTGCTTTCCCTCTGCGTTGGTCTAGTTAACATCTTAAGTGTCTACACTTCCACCATGTACATCCAGCTCTCCTTGCTTTTATCAGATCCCCACATTTCTGGATGCTGGGCACCTCAACCTGCACATTGTGTTAAAGAAATGGCCTGTATCTTAGGAATCACACAGGCATGATCTAGATTAGGACCCCAGCAAGTACAACAGGGTACCCTTTGCTCCTTGACCCACACTGGTGAAAATTGCTCCCACCCAACTATTTATTTATTTAGAAGCATTTCTACGCTGCTTAATGTTTTTTAAATCCCTAGCAGCATACAGAATAAATATAAAAACAAGAAAACAGTACAGTGGTACCTTGGTAGTCAAACGGCTTGGCTCCTGAACAAATCGGCTCCCGAATGCCGCAAACCTGGTAGTGAGTGTTCTGGTTTGCGAAGGTTTTTTGGAAGCCAAACATCTGACGCGGCTTCCGATTGGCTGCCGGAAGCTCCTGCAGCCAATCGGAAGCTGCAGCGCCTTGGTTTTCAAACTGTTTTGGGAGTTGAACAGACTTCCAGAACGGATTACGTTTGAGAACCAAGGTACCACTGTACAATAAAAAGAGTAAAACAGCTTGACAAGTACATATAGGAATTCGGGAATAACCGGTGCCTAGGAAGGCCTGAGCATGAAGGTACATTTTGGCAAGTTGTCTGAAGCGACTGATAGATGATATTTCACCTATGGCAGAGGGAAGGGTATTCCACACTTCAGGAGCAATGACAGAAACTTCCTATTTTCAAGTCACCACCCCATTTTACTCTGTAGGGTGTGGTGCTACAAGTTAAATTTCCCCCATGACCTAAGTGACCTTAGCTCTTAACAATGGTAGCCAGCCTTTCAGGCAACCTGGTCATTTGTTGTCATTTGCCACAGAAGAGAAGCTAATATTGGTGCCACTTTTGTTGTAAAGGTGAGCCCTGTTCAGGGAAGTTTTTAATATGTAATGCTGTACTGTTTTTAACACTGATTGGGAGCCGCCCAGAGTGGCTGGGGAAACTCAGCCAGATGGGCGGGGTATAAATAATAAATTGTTGTTGTTGTTGCTGTTGTTGTTGTTGTTGTTGTTGTTGTTGACCTGCCCTGAGCATTTTACAGGCGGACGTTTTGGAGACTATCACTTTTAGTTCACCAAGCCTACTCCAATATATTCAGCAGGCAGCCAAAAGGAAATTTTGTTCTGAAAACGGAATGCCTCATGCACATGGAGGGAAATTTTGTGAATAAAATCTACAACCCTGGCTGACAAATACACCTCTATTGTAGCACTTCCAGCAAATCCACTCCTCCCTTACACGGGCATCGGGGCAACATCCCATAACATTCTGAAGCATGCTGGAAGGCTGCCACTGTTTTTTATGGGCAGCAGTGCCGTGCCTTGAACAGCTGCCAACAGGCAGTAATAATTAAAGGGTGGCACTTTGGTGGCAAGAAGATGGAAGTTTCAGCAAGGAGAACCCCAGCTTCTTGAACTGATTCCTGCCTGCTAGGTAGCTTGTTCAGAGCAAAAAACTCCTGGTTCCTGCGTTAATGCTGCAACTCTATGTGGGTCCAACCACAAGGTCTTGTGATATTAGGCAAATCTAAGCATGTTTATTTCAACAGCTAGAGGCTTGCCTAACTTTGCATAGGATTGGGCTATAAAGTACAATGGTACCTCTGGTTATGTACTTAATTCATTCTGGAGGTCCGTTCTTAACCTGAAACTGTTCTTAACCTGAAGCACCACTTTAGCTAATGGGGCCTCCCGCCGCTGCCACGCGATTTCTGTTCTCATCCTGAAGCAAAGTTCTTAACCTGAAGCACTATTTCTGGGTTAGCGGAGTCTGTAACCTGAAGCGTATGTAAGCTGAAGCGTATGTAACCCGAGGTACCACTGTAGCAATATCTATTGTTAGAGATTTGGATGGAATCCTCCTAAACCCTAGAAATTAATAAATGGTAGGATTTTGATTATTTGGAATGTGAAGGGAGAAATACAAGCTGCAGAGGAATTCCTAAACTAACTTATGCAAAATGACCTGGCCAAACTAGGCCCATCAAGAAGGAATACAGGGCCATTGAGAGTCACTGGCAATGAAAGAGAATTGTCCTCCTTCTGGCCCTGAGGTGTAAACATAGATTGGGGGTTGGGCGCATGAGGGGATAGGAAAAGAGAGTTTTTAGCAGGGTGTTCTGGGAAGAAGGGGGAAGAAGAAAGAATGGGATCCATCTTGGGCAGACCGGCTGAAGGCTGGCTGGGAGAGATGCCTTGGACTCCATGGCTGCACTGCTGTGGGGGACAAGCCCTTCTTGAAATAACCATGCTGTAAGATCTGGACTCCCTCCATGCAGACTAAAGGTGTAAATAGATGAATAAACCATATTCCTTAAACCTACAACAGTCTCTGTTGTGTCTCAATTCTCCAAAGGAACACAGATCCTGACTGAAATCTCTTGGAACCTTGCATAGAGTGGGGATGGCACCCAACTTTTGTAAGACTATTTACATAGAAGGAAGCGTCATTGACATCAGTGGGAGTTACATTTAAATAGATGTACTTAAAACCAAGCAGTTAGTCGACTCTAATTGAACTCTATAACTTGAACTCTATAACTTTCCACCATGATGTGGAAAAGTTTGTATTGCACAAAGGTTGCAAGCCTACGCAAGCGTGGGTGGACAAACCCCGTAAGATAATTATGGGAGTTTAAAAAGGCAATGAGTGCATCCTATCAACTTTAGAAGTCAGGTGTGTGTGTGTTCACTCCCACCTAGCCTTGACTTTTGATGTTAACAAAATTTTAACCTATGATTATGGAACCATACATACCTATTAGATGGTTTGAAGCTCCCCACAAACTGAGCAGCTGATACTTCAAACATGGGTTTCTTACTTAACTTTAACTATGAAAAATTAGGGATCCCCTCCAAACCAGTGCCAAACTGTTGCAGTTGTTTTTGCAGCAAAAACCCTGTGCAAGACACCCTGAATTTCAGACTAAGCTAGTTTTAGAATTTAATTAAGGCTGGTGTGTTAAAACTGGTTGTTAGACCCATGTATGTTAACACATGGGTCTAACAACCAGTTTTAACACACCAGCCATAATTAAATTCTAAAACTAGCTTAATACATCTTAACGTGTATTAGACACTTCTAAATCCCAGGAAATTGGCATGTGTTAAGACAGGCTTCCTCAACCTTGGCCCTCCAGATGTTTTTGGCCTACAACTCCCATGATCCCTAGCTAGCAGGACCAGTGGTCAGGGATGATGGGAACTGTAGTCTCAAAATATCTGGAGGGCCGAGGTTGAGGAAGCCTGTGTTAAAGACTAATTAAGCCAGGCTGGCATCCTGCATGAGGTAACTGAGCCATTAGAACACAAAGCATCAAAGGAATTCAGTGTGAGGCTACAAATAGGTGAGGCCCCTTTCACTCTACAGACAAAGGGAAGCCATGGGTTTTAGAATAGCGGAGTGTTATGAGTTATGCAACAGAGAAGGAAGTAACGGGCTGGAGAGAGAGAATCAGAGAGCCATGGATAGGGTCTGTTTGAATCCAATGCTACTCTTATTGAGAAAGGCAGAACCTCTTGAGGTATAAATGCTGTGGATCCCTCCATCCTAGGCTTAGGTTATATATCATAAAGACACCAGTCTCTGCTGTTCCTCATTGTCCAAAATGAAACACAAACCCTCAGGGTCCCTTTCAACATGATTCTATGTGACTGCCAATGAATACTTAGAATTTCATACAAACTCGCCACACAAATGCAACCTCATGATCCACTGCAACAAGCGTTGGCATGTTGAGCTGTCCTACGACAATATCACAATGCATCGGGCTGATGAAGCTGCATTGGAAACAGTTACTACAGACAGATACAGCAATGCCTTGTCATTCCAAGTTGTTATGGGGTATGAATGGGGCAGAAATGGGATATAACATGATGGGATGTAGGGGCTAGAATTTAAGGAATTCAGCCAATCTATGCTAATAAGTCTGACCAAACTGCGGGAGGCAGTGGAAGACAGGAGTGCCTGGCGTGCTCTGGTCCATGGGGTCACGAAGAGTCGGACACGACTAAACAACTAAACAACAACAACCAAATAAAGGAAATATATGACTTTATTGACACTGGATTTCACGATCCTTGGCCAAGGTGGCTATTTGAGTTTTAGCCAGAAAGTCATTCGAAGGAGCAATGTAATTATGAGAAGATTAAACTGTTGGGGAAGTGGAACAACCTTCCTTGGTGAATTAATAACTTTGAAACAATGTCTTGCTTTGCTTCCACAATGTACTTTTAGCCCATGGAATGCTAGCTTCCTTGCCATTATTCTTTCTGACACTCTGGTACATTTGCCAACATTGGCGCTTGTATTGTGCAGCTAAGGGCCTTTCCAGAGATTTGAAGTGACTGGAACATTCAGATTTGATTGGTGGAAGTTCAGCATTGTCCCAGAGAACTATCCAGTGGTGGATTGGGGGGGGGGGCTGAAGGTCCAACCAAATGGAAGTTAATTTTTCTGAGAAGGCAACCAGCTCAGTGCTATCAGGGTTAAATGACTGCATTTAATGTTCTTTACAGACAGTAGCTGAGTGTATTTTTTTGAGTCCTGGGCAAAGGGAACACAGGCTCTTTACAGTGATGTCAGAATCTGTTTTTATTATAATATTTTTACAGGATATCCCAGTTGAGCTAGATAGCATGTTTACAATGAAGCCTTGTCCAAGGACAGCTTAACACTATTATACAATACATACAGCAGTACAAAGCAGTTACAGTACAAGCTACCAGCATGTTGTAAATCATGTCAAAGCTTCATGTTACACCTGATTAACTAGCTGGCTGTAATGTTAGCAAACGATCCAAGAACATTTGCTTCGCTGTTGCAAAGGGTGCTGGCAGGATGAATATTGTCTGGTTGTCAGTTCATGAGAGAGAGAGACTTTGCTTTTCAGCATTTACTTCATACAGACTCTTAAGGATATACACAACACACCCACCTCAGATGGAAATGGCCTCTTCTGAGGTAGATTGGCTTCCCCACGGATGATTCACTGACGGGATCAAGTTCCAGACATCTTTGCCTTCCTCCAGCATCACTGAGGCCTTAAATATTATATAAAACTTGCTGCTGACAAAGGTGCAGAAAAAGACAATCAAAATGATCAAGGAGTTGGAACACTTTCCATATGAATAGAGGGTGAAGTTTCAAGGACGGAAGAAGACCGGAAGGGATATAAATGATATAAAATAGGGGATATAAAATATAAATGCTACTCCAAGAGTGCATAGAGCAAAGCTTTCCCCCACCCCCTCTGTCATAGTACTAGAGGTTGGGTTCACCAAATGAAATTGATAGATCTGAGGCTAACAGAATACAACACCTCTTCAATTAAAATGCAGTTTGGAGATTAAAATCTACCTCCATGTGGGGGAATGAAGTCAGGGGAATCAGTTAAACTTAGCATGATCAAGAGCTCTATTTAAAACAATTTTGCAAGATTACAGTAGAGGAAATTGGTAGGCAATTTAAACTTAGGAAAGGCATGACAAGATTGCTGTTAGCACTTGAATGTGCCCCTCATCCTGAATCTCATATGAATCACAGCTGAGTGATACTACGGCAGGCTGGGGCATGTGTTGCTGAGTGCAGTGCTACCAGCTATGTGGCATAAGCGATGTGCAGTGTTTCCGGGTCATGCTTTTGGATTGCTCTGTTACAGAGATGATGCCTCCTGTCATTTTGATCTTTTAAAAATGAAAGGTCCAGCACAAATTCTGCTACCTTTACTGGGAGAAGACCTTGATGCCATTAGCACAGGACCCTGAAAAAGTCCATGAATCCCCACCAACAAGAAGACCATTAAGTCCAGAGTCTTAACACTGCACACCTGCCCTATTGATAGGAAGCCCTGGGCAAGCAGCTTAAAAGCTCGCCAGGGGCACCAACTGGCAATCTAGGAGCTTAAACCACATAGTTAATTCCAGTGTTGCTGCCCCTCCAGAGTTGCAAGCAGCAAGAGATGCAAAATTGCTCCTGCTGCTGCTTCTTTTGTTGAGATCTCTGTGTTACAAAATCATTCAACGGGCCAGCAATGACAGCTGGGAAAATGAAGTAATCATTGAAGTTGCTGACTTCAATGAAACCCTTTTATGTCATTCCCATTTGAATATGAGCAAAGGTGAATTGCAGTATCACAGGAAGGCTCGAGAGCAAACACGACGGCTGCTCAGTCGCGTAGTGTGGGTTGTCAGCACCCGGGGCAAGGCAAGTAATTTGCACCCCCTAACCCGTGGATTTGCGCCCCCTAACCCTAACGCCCAGATGTTGCGCCCGGTGCGGCCGGCCCCCCCGCACCCCCCACGCTACGCCACTGCAGCTGCTAAAAGCTCCTCAAGCAATATCTTGTGAAACCCAAGGTGAAGACGTGATGACAAACAGAGCTTACATGCCTGAGTATAGACAGTGTTAAGACATTTCATAATATCAGCCAGGTGAGTGATTAAACAAGTAGTCAATTAATTTCAAGGGTGTGCTGCCATCACTGACTTCATCAGCTTCAGAAGCCTTGATCTGGGGCTGTCAGCTTTCTTTACCTTGAAGGCTTCTGTACCTTAAACACCTGTGCACAAAATGAGCAGAAAATCAGCAGGTGAAGCATTTCACATTGGCTATCAGAGTCTATATATGTTGCTGAAGTGACAAGCGAGCAGCCTTTCTTTCACTTCATCCCATCTCACCACAGTAGCACAAGTGCAGCAGCTCATGGCAAAGAGCAAGAATGTGGGCCTTTCCCATTGGATCGCTTAAAATGAATGGCAAGCACCACCACAGTTGTTGCCGTGCACCAGGTGCTGCCAAGCTTTCACATGTTAGCAGTGGCGTAGCGTGGGGGGTGCAGGAGGGGCCGTCCGCACCAGGCACAACATCTGGGGGGGGCGCTCGCCGCCTCCGGAGTCGCCGAAGAGCCTCGGGCGCAGGCTGTAGCAGAGCCCCATGTCTCACGGAACCAACGAGCTGTGCGCGCGTCCGGGCTGAAGGCGTCCGGCAGACAGCGGCCCTCAGCGCTCGCCGCAGTCCCCACGCGTCAGGGCCGCGGAGGGCGCGCCAGGCAGCCCCTCCTCACAGCCCCGCCACCGCCACTGCTGCTGCAGCTGCTGGGCCATGTTGCATTTTCCTCGCCTCTCTGCCCTCCTCCTCCTCCGGGCAAGCGGTGTCGTTTGGGCGGCAGCGCCAGCGGCAACTCGCCTCAGATCACCTGACACGGACCCGCCGCCGTGGCTACCTTACTGTAAATACCCCAGCCCAGGCAGCAGCAAGAAGAAGCTGGCAGCGGCGGCAGGTTAGGGGTTAGGGGCGCAAATTACTTGCCTTGCCCCGGGTTAGGGGGCGCAAATTACTTGCCTTGCCCCGGGTGCTGACAACCCACGCTACGCCGCTGCATGTTAGCACAGCAACACCTGAGGGAAGCAGCACCTACACTACTTCGAGTAATGCAAGGGCTGATGTATGCAGGCAGCAGAAGTGGGAGATGGCGCAGTTCTGAGAGAGTAGAATGAAACTGCTAATTTAGACCAAAGGTGGAGGTTGGGGGATAGCAGTTTCTAATGCTTCGCCGTAGATATACATTCAACAACAAAAAGCCTTTTCCACACAACTGTAAACCTGTAATAAAAGGGCTAGCATATTTCTCATTGACATGTTACTTTTCCACTCACAGGGATTTTTTAATTCTTTAAACAACACAGCGCTCACAAAGCAGTTTCAACTGTCTTTCAGTCTGAAATGGTCCAGTCCTTAAGAATGCCATTGGCGTCAGTGTGGAATAATGGTGCTATGAGACCTCTGCTGGTAGTTTGTATTCACAGCAATCTCAATTTGAACAGCTAGAGAGTTGTGTGTTTGTGTGTGTGTGTTTAATCAATCAGAAGTAGAGGTGGGTGAATATTCTATTTCTAGTCAGTGTTATGTGCTCATTAATAAGGCCATTCAAATACTTTTCTACATTAATTATACACACACACACACAGTCATACCTTGGAAGTCGAACAGAATCTGTTCCGGAAGTCCGTTCGACTTCCAAAACGTTCAGAAACCAAAGCGCACCTTCTGACTGACTGCAGGAAGGTCCTGCAGCCAAAGAGAAGCCGCAGAAGCCACGATGGATGTTTGGGTTCCAAATAACGTTTGCAAACCGGAACACTCACTTCTGGATTTAGGTACGACTGTATATAAAATTAATATTTAAAATGCGCACATCTGGTCACAAAATAGCCATTTGAATACATACTTCATGTCAATTTGCTTTATTAACGTGAAATTATTATTTACATTTATAAACTGCCCGTCACCCAGAAGGATACATATATAATGACAACGATAAAACATTTAATTTAAATATCACTAAAATCACATTAGACTGATAAAAAAATTTTTTGGCATACACCACTGAAAAAGCCTTTATAAGCTGAAACTCGGCTTTCATTTTCCCCAAAGAACATCTGGGTGGTGCAGTTATCACCAATGGGCTGCCATTCTTTTGTGCAACCATATCTTTTTATTTCATTGCAGTGGTACAGTTATTATTGGAATATATTTTGACAGCAGACTGAAATTTTAGATATGGAATCACATACAGTTTTTGTATCTTATTGTTGTGAACCTACATATGACTATTTGTTAATAACTGTATTGACCTTTGGGCCATAGCTTTGTTTGTTTTAAGTTCCTAATATTTATGCATGATATATAGTAAGGTATGGCATTCATTTGTCTCTAGATAAGTAGTCCAGAAAAGTAGCCACATTGGTTTGTTGCAACAATAATAAAATGCAACGGCAAAGAGGCCTGTGGTAAATTCAAGCATAAACAACTTATGGTAGTAGGAACTTTGTAAGCAAAAACCTATTTTATCAGATACATACAGAGAGATTTGAAGGGCAACTTGTATTCTCTGAGAGCCCACTTAACAGGACAATACATTCAAAGATATGTGTGTGGCACTCAAGGACTAGGTAAGTTACTATTATTTATAGCCTCAAAAGGTGTTTTTCAAAAATATAGTTGATATTTTTACTTAACTTTCAATTCGTTTTTTCAAATACAGCATGTAGCAATATTTTAAACTATGTCTTTTGTATTTATATATATATAAGATTTTGTTTTTATGCCAAACATTTCTTATCTACACAGAGCAGAGGAAGCCCAAGGTCAAAACACATTTGGGTTCTTTGATACTTTGTGAGCTATATCTGTTCATATCACTGATCTTTTGTCAATATACTCTGTAGATGTTTGGATTCTTTTGCTTTGGGGAGAGAGAAAGAGAGAGAGGGAGAGGGAGAGAGATTTCCATTCTCATTAGATTCCATAAAATCATTTTTACATACCAAATATATTTTATGATAACTTGTAACAGTTAATTTTTAGATCCTTTTTTTTAAGCACATGTATGTGGACAGAGACAATGGATATACATAGCAAGGCTGAAGTATGAACCTCCATATATTGTATCTTCTCATAACCTATGGCAAAGCTTTGTGTCTTAAAACACACAATATTTTGCTGTTGGTTTGGAGGGAATGTGGCAATCATGGTTTGTTGGAGGTATAAACCAGGAACTTTGATTGGATACATCAATACACACTCATGGACAGCAGCACAAAATTCGGAGTTTGTGGCACAAAAGTCCCAGGAAAGGTTTTGAAGTGATATTAGATGTCAGGATCATGATGTACATGATAAGAGGCTTCAGAATCCTGTATAGAGCTGGTCATGTACTAGACAGCTAGCAGAGGATATCGTTCAACCACTTGATATTTGATTGAATAAAGACAAACACCATAGACAACAGAACCACTGCTGTCACAACCTTGGTAATATTATAGCAACGGGGGTGGTGGTGAACTAGATTACCCTTGAGGTCCCTTCCAACTCTACAATTACATGATTCTGTAAGAAAGGCAACAATAACAGGAAGAATTAAAGGAATTATTGGAAACTCAAGGCAGTAGAGATATAAGATGATCAGAGCCCCACTGAACTTGAAGCATGGGAAGCCCCAATAAAAGTTTATAATTTGGCAGAATATTTGGACTATATGATATGTATTTGTATAATTTCGAATATTTAATGTGATTGGATTGAATTGTTAAAATGGAAAATTTAATAAAAATTATTTAAAATAAAAATAAAAATACATGATTCTCTGGTTCTATGATTCTCTGTGTGGCTCAAGTTTAGGTCTGAGAGGTATGTGTCAAGTTGGCTGAAGCGATAAGAAGGTTCCTATAATTCCTAGTCATAGCCAGGGCCAGCCCACACATGAAGCAAGGTGAGGTGACTGCCTCAGGTGACAGGATCCACAGGGGCAGCAGATCCTGATGTAAATCTTTATACCTCTTTTGCTCCTGATGTAGATCTTCATTTACCCCTTCTTCCCTGATGGCAAGGGAGGAGCCATTTTGTGGTTTGCCTGTGCCAAAATGTCTTGGACCGGCTCTGGTCACAGCCATGCTTGCAAATTTGCAGCTAGCATCATGCTGTAGTCCATGGGTAGACAAACTAAGGCCCGGGGGCTGGATCCAGCCCAAACACCTTCTAAATCCGGCCCACAGACGGTCCGGGAATCAGCGTGTTTTTACATGAGTAGAATGTGTGCTTTTATGTAAAATGCATCTCTGGGTTATTTGTGGGGCACAGGAATTCGTTCATCCCCCCCCCAAAAAAAATATATAGTCGGGCCCCCACAAGGTCTGAGGGACGGTGGACCGGCCCCCAGCTGAAAAAGTTTGCTGACCCCTGTGACCCTTTTCCAGTGCACCATTTTGGATTGACCCTGCATGTCTGTGTTGAACACAACTTTTACTATCAAGATCACATGTGTTGACAAGCCTTTGAAAGTGCCCCTTACCTAGTCATCTGTGGCACAGTAAGAATTGCCTCCAAGCAACCAGGCAGAAAAACCTATAGAAACAACAAAGCCAGTTCATTCTCTCTCTCTTTCTCCAAATTTCCCCACCCTTTTTTTTTAGGCTGTCAATGTTCCACAGATGATTAACGTAGGTTTCTGTGGTCTGGCAAGCTAGAAAACATTTTTTGTTGTTGTTACTTTTATGGACTTATCTGCAAAGCTGATTTATCAAGGTTGGGTGACTTTACTGGATAGCATCCCCTTTATGGATAATTCAACACATTTCTCTCCAGTCTGCATACCCAGCACATCCTACCCATGTGTATCTTTGGAAGAAAAAGATCTGCCTTTGCCTGGCACCCTTCCTGGAATTGCACCACATTGTGTTGTGGAAATATGCAGTCTATGCGATTTCTGATCAGAGCTGGTGTCGCATAGTGGCTAAGCTATTTCCACAAAAGTCTCTGGTCAAATGAGTTTGCCATGAAATCACTAGGGGGCCTTAAGCAAGCCGCAGGCTTCCCACCCTGTCTGCAATAGAGGGGAGAATAATATTTGAGAGCGCTTTCTCCATCCCACTTTCTTTGTGATCTTTGTGATTTCACAGTGATCCATGCAACGGTCTCATCCAGGCTTGACTACTGTAATTCGCCCTACGCGGGGCTGCCCTTGAAGCTGTCCCAGAAACTCCAGCGAGTGCAGAATGCTGCAGTGAGGCTCCTCACGGGGTCTCTGCCATGGGAGCATATTCACCCAGTGCTTTTCAAGCTGCACTGGCTCCCGGTGGAGTACAGGGTCAGATTTAAGGGCAGCCCCGCGTAGGGCGAATTACAGTAGTCAAGCCTGGAGGTGACCGTTGCATGGATCACTGTGAAATCACAAAGCCCTGAGCCCGGCCTTGGCTGGGGAGGGCGGGGTATAAATAAAAATTATTATAATAATTATTATTATTTGTTCTTCAGGAATCGGAGTGGTGCTCTTTGGCTGGTTGTCATCCAATGTCCTTTTAAAATGTGGGGGAGGGTTATTGGGTTGTTTGGGTTTTTATTTTGTGGTTTCTGTATTGTGCTTTTATCCTGCAAACCGCCCTGAGACCTGCAGGTATAGGACGGTAGACCAATTTAATTAATTGATTGATTATAATGTTAGGAGGGGCAAAAGCTCTGTTAGTTTTTTCTTTATTGATTTGGAGGGGCAGCTGCCCCCATGCCCCTTTCAGGGGAAATGGCAGGGCACAAATAAAATAATGTGGTGTTTTGGGGGGGTTACTGGGTGGTGGTTGTTTTTTATTTTTATTTTGTGGTTTTATATATTGATTTTGTGTTCTGTGAACTGCCCTGAGACCTCCAGGTATAGGGCGGTAAACCAATTAAATTAATTAACTATAATGTCTGCGTGAGGGAGGCAAAACCTGTGTTTAGTATTTTTTTTTATTGGTTTTTATTGATTTGGAGGGACAGCTGCCTCCCTCTCCCCCGCCCTGTGCCCGTCAGGGGTAATGGCGGGGCACAAATATATTAATGTGCTTTTTGAAGGGTGGGGGTGATTGGGTTGTTGTTTTATTTTGATTACGTGGTTTTTGTGGTTTTCTATTTGGGTTTTACGTTCTGTGAACTGCCCTGAAACCTCTGGGCATAGGGTGGTATATGAATCCAAATAATAATAATAATAGTAATAATAATAATGGTATTCTGTGGCTGAATATTCTTTGACAGAGAACAGAGTGGAAAGGAGAAAAGAGAAAGAGAGGCTGAAGAGAAACAACAACAACAACAACAATAACATAATAATAATAATAATAATAATAATAATGGTATTCTATGGCTGAATATTCTATGACAGAACAGAGCAGAAAGGAGAAAAGAGAGATAATAATAATAATAGTAGTAGTAGTAGTAGTATTCTATGACTGAATATTCTGTGACAGAACAGAGCGGAAAGAGAAAAGAGAGCTAATAATAATAATAATAATAATAATAATAATGGCATTCTGTGGCTGAATATTCTGTGACAGAGAACAGAGCGGAAGGAGAAAAGAGAGAGACTGAAGAGAATCTGGGAGATGATATATAATGAACTGAAAAAGGTATTTAAATATACCTTCCCTAAGAAACCAGAGGCCTTTCTCTTGGGCATAGTCGGCCAATTGGTGTTAAAGAAAGATAGAACGTTTTTTCTGTATGCGACAACAGCAGCGAGAATACTCATCGCGAAGTAGTGGAAGACACAAGATTTGCCCACCTTGGAAGAATGGCAGATGCAAGTAATAAGACTACATGGAATTGGCAGAAATGACTGGCAGAATCCGAGACCAGGGAGAAGAAGCGGCGGAAGAGGACTGGAAGAAGTTCAAGAACTACCTGCAGAAACACTGCAAAGTGTATGAATGCTAAAATGATGTTGGATATGAAATAATATGGCATCAGTGGTACAGTGTTAAAAAATATGCCAAAAATGTAATAGAAAAAGGGTGAAAAAATAAGGTTATATTATGTCAAAAGCAAACAATATGTTAAAGGTGTTTAATTATAAGGAGGAAAGATTGGAGACATAATAGAAGTGATTATAATAACTAGAAATGAGTTTTGAAGGAGGGTAAGGATTTGGACAAAGAGGAACACAAAAAAGGGAGGCGTGAGGAGGTCAGGAAAGAAAGTTTTGTAAACGTGAGCTTAAAAACTGGAGTTCTTGTTTTTTTAATTTTCTTTTTCTTTTTTCTTTACTCAGTCTGTGTGGTTTTTGTTGTTGTGTGTTGTTTTGACGTTCCTTTTGTTGTTGGAAAAATAAATAAATATACTTTTTATATATATATAAAAAAAGAGAGACTGAAGAGAATCAATAATAATAATAATAATAATAATAATAATAATAGTATTCTATGGAAGTGAGAGCTGGACCATAAAGAAGGCTGATCGCCGAAGAATTGATGCTTTTGAATTATGGTGCTGGAGGAGACTCTTGAGAGTCCCATGGACTGCAAGAAGATCAAACCTATCCATTCTGAAGGAAATCAGCCCTGAGTTCTCACTGGAAGGACAGATCCTGAAGCTGAGGCTCCAATACTTTGGCCACCTCATGAGAAGAGAAGACTCCCTGGAAAAGACCCTGATGTTGGGAAAGATGGAGGGCACAAGGAGAAGGGGATGACAGAGGACGAGATGGTTGGACAGTGTTCTCGAAGCTACCAGCATGAGTTTGACTAAACTGCGGGAGGCAGTGGAAGACAGGAGTGCCTGGCGTGCTCTGGTCCATGGGGGCACGAAGAGTCGGACACGACTAAACGACTAAACAACAATTCTATGGCTGAATATTCTGGTACAGAGAACAGAGCGGAAGGAGAAAAGAGAGAGAGAGAGAAACTGAAGAGAAGCTCATCCTCAGCCCGGAACACTTCGGCCTCAGCAGAGGCTCCGCGGCTGACAGGGAACTCCCCGTTTTTCCGACCGCATTTTTTATTTCTATGACACAAACACACCCCACACACCCCGTCCCGTCCGCTCCCCTGACGCCCAGGAGCGCGGAGAGCCCGCCCAGCCACCCCTCTCTCTCTCTCTCTCTCTCTCTCTTGCCAGGCGCCGCCGCCCCTCTTCTCTCGGCTTCTGCAGCCCCTGAGGCAGGTGAGTCCAGAAGGCGCGCGAGGAAGGAAAGGGGGAGGGGGAGCCGGGAGAGGAAGGCGGGAAGACGCCCAGAAGCGGGCCAAATTCACCTCAGAACTTCGCTTGGTCTCCTTTTTATTTTGCCTGAGGCGGAGCTGCATGCGCGCCCCCCCCCAGCCCCGCCACGTTTTTTTTAAATTCACTTTTTAACACCGTGTTTCCCAACTTTGGGCCTCCGGCTGTTTTTTGAACTACAACTCCCATCATCCCTGACTAGCAAGACCAGTGGCAAGGGATGATGGGAATTGTAGTCCAAAAAACAGCAGGAGGCCCAAGGTTGGGAAACACTGCGTTAAAGCATGTTATTTCTCTCCTCACCCGCCTCCAGGGAACTGTAGTTCGTGTGAAGGTGGGAATTGTAGCTATGGGTGGCCGACTTGAGGAAAGTATTTAGGAGAGTAAGCTGGAAAACGGTGTCCCTTTTCTTCCTACCCTCTGCTTCCTTCTACTTAAGCAATCCACAAGAGGACCTTGCCTCTTATTCCATCACCTCTAAGCTTACTTGTATGAGGTACCTTGTCAGAAACTTTTGTTGTTTAGTCGTTTAGTCGTGTCCGACTCTTCGTGACCCCATGGACCAGAGCACGCCAGGCACTCCTGTCCTCCACTGCCCCCCGCAGCTTGGTCAGACTCATGCTGGTAACCTCGAAAACACTATCCAACCATCTCGTCCTCTGCCGTCCTCTTCTCCTTGTGCCCTCCATCTTTCCCAACATCAGGGTCTTTTCCAGGGAGTCTTCTCTTCTCATGAGGTGGCCAAAGTACTGGAGCCTCAGCTTCAGGATCTGTCCTTCCAGTGAGCACTCAGGGCTGATTTCCTTCAGAATGGAGAGGTTTGATCTTCTTGCAGTCCATGGGACTCTCAAGAGTCTCCTCCAGCACCAGAATTCAAAAGCATCAATTCTTCGGCGATCAGCCTTCTTTATGGTCCAGCTCTCACTTCCATACATCACTACTGGGAAAACCATAGCTTTAACTATACGGACCTTTGTTGGCAAGGTGATGTCTCTACTTCTCAAGATGCCGTCTAGGCCTGTCATTGCCCTTCTCCCAAGAAGCAGGCGTCTTTTAATTTCGTGGCTGCTGTCACCATCTGCAGTGATCATGGAGCCCAAGAAAGTAAAATCTCTCACTGCCTCCATTTCTTCCCCTTCTATTTGCCAGGAGGTGATGGGACCAGTAGCCATGATCTTCGTTTTTTTGATGTTGAGCTTCAGACCATATTTTGCACTCTCCTCTTTCACCCTCAATAAAAGGTTCTTTAATTCCTCCTCACTTTCTGCCATCAAGGTTGTGTCATCTGCATATCTGAGGTTGTTGATATTTCTTCCGGCAATCTTAATTCCGGCTAGGGATTCATCCAGCCCAGCCTTTCGCATGATGAATTCTGCATATAAGTTAAATAAGCAGGGAGACAAAATGCAGCCTTGTCGTACTCCTTTCCCAATTTTGAACCAGTCAGTTGTTCCATATCCAGTTCTAACTGTAGCTTCTTGTCCCACATAGAGATTTCTCAGGAGACAGATGAGGTGATCAGGCACTCCCATTTCTTTAAGAAGAAACTTTTAGAAAATCCAAAATATATATCAACAGGATATCACCTCTATCTGCAGACTTCTTGACACTTTCCAATAACTCACCTAAGTTTGTGCTTCAGCAAGCTTGATTTTACCCTTAACAATACTTTCCACCAGTTTCCCCATCCCAGCAAGATATTAAGATAACTGGCTTGTAATTTCCAGGATCCCCCCATTGGTTACGTTTTTGTTTTTAAGGCTACTTTCCAGTCCTCGTGTATGGAGGCAGATCTGAAGAACAAGTTACATATTTTGTGTTAAAATATAAGCAATTCCACAACTGAGTGCTATGAAAACTGTTGCGTGGATGCTATCCAGATCGGGTGATTTCTCATTATTTATTTTGTCAATCAGGGCAGGAACATAATCCTCAGATTCCCCTTCTGCCCTACATAATCTGTTCTGAAGAGAGTTGCAAAGAATTCCTTCAGTTTCTCCACAAACTCCCTATCCTCCTTTAGCACACCTTTGATTCCTTTGTCATCAAAATGCCTGCCTAGATGGTTTCTACTACTAATATATTTTAAAAACTTAATGTCATCAGCAACGTGCTCCTCAAATTCTTTTTAAAAAAATATTTTTATTAAGTACAAATTAGAAAACATACATATTTACAACAAAAGAAAATACAAAGGAAAAGGAAAATACATAAAACCAAGGAAAAAAATTAGAGAGTATTTGCT
Organism: Podarcis cretensis; assembly: GCF_951804945.1. Lineage (NCBI taxonomy): Eukaryota > Metazoa > Chordata > Lepidosauria > Squamata > Lacertidae > Podarcis > Podarcis cretensis. The sequence goes on from NC_137170.1 coordinate 126,923,399, forward strand.
CCTCAAATTCTTTTTTAGCATCGCTTACTGTCTGCTTGCACAATGCTGGCATCTTTTTGCTCTCATGATGCATCTCCAATATATATAGAAAGGTAAAGGACCCCTATACAGTGGACGCTCGGGTTGCAAACATGATCCGTGCGGGATTCACGTTCGCAATGCGCAGTGGCGCATCTGTGCACGCACGGGTTGCGATTTGGCACTTCTGCACATGTGCAAAATGTGATTTTAGTGCTTCTGCGCATGCACAACCACCGAAACCCGGAAGTAACTTGTTCCGGTACTTCCGGTTTCAGCGCGTCCGTAACCCAAAAAAACGCAAACTGAAGCGTCTGTAACCTGAGGTATCACTGTACAGTTAAGTTCAGTAAAAGGCGACTATGGGGTGCGGCACTCATCTCACTTCAGGCCAAGGGAGCCGGCATTTGTCCACAGACAGCTTTCTGAGTCATGTGGCCAGTATGACTAAACTGTTTATGGTGCAACAGAACACCATGACAGAAACCAGAACGCACGGAAACGCCGTTTACCTTCCCGCCACAACAGTACCTATTTATCTACTTGCACTGGCGTGCTTTCGAAGTGCTAGGTTGGCAGGAGCTGGGACAGAGCAACGGGAGCTCACCCAGTCGCGGGGATTGGAACCTCCGACCTTCCAATCAGCAAGCCCAAGAGGCTCAGTGGTTTAGACCACAGCAGCACTCATGTTCCAGCTACAATATAAGCTCCAGTTGACTAGTTGAAACTCTAGTTTCTATTATTGTGTTTTTAAATATCTCCCAAGCATTTTGGAGTGATTTGGTCCTCTTGACTTTGTTTTTCAACTTTCTTTTCACCACTCTCCTCATTGGGAGCAAGTTTCCTCTTTTGAAACCAAATGGTTCTTGATGACATACACATTGCTTGTGTTTTTCCATTGCCTGGGTTTAACAGAAAACAAACAAGTCAGCATTTGCCAGGGGTGGGGGTTTATTATTCATCATTGTCAAAGGCAACTGACTCATTTGTAAATGTGCTATACCTGTATTTTCCAGTGTAGATGAGGGGGCACTTAACCTGGGAGTAGCGCAACACTGAGTTGCTCAAATATCTTCTTCTTTTTTCAAAGAAGAATTGAAACAAGAAGCTGTAGAATCATATTTCCTTTGCAAACCCTCTATGCCCAAACTCAATTTTAATACTTGGTGGGTATTGTGGTGCATTCATCTTCATTTATTTGTTTCTTTGCATAAGTGGAATTTTACATCTTGTTTGGTGATAAGAGTCAAATACCTACTAGTTTCCCAAATCAATCAATCAACAAACAAACAAACTCTGCTGTGCCTTTCAAAATTGAATACAGTATCCCCAAAAGTTTGTGTTCCCAGCCCACACGGAAGGCAATACTCTCTGCTTCTCAAACATCTAAGAATAAATCCTAAAGTTATTTTAAAAGCACTGTTCATAACATTGTCCAGCTGTAGTTACTGAAGAGTGATTGAGCAGGTGGAATTTGTTACTCTTCTTTGGAAACGACAACACAAGTTATGCCCGAACGTAAGTTGCACCCATCACACTCATAGTGTGAAAACAAGCAACCATCATTGAAAGGCCACAGAATATCAAGGAGATCTATCAAAATGCATCTCCCCAAAAACACAAAGTGAATGATAAAACAGTATACAGTATTCTGACAACTATAAATCTTGAATAGTTCTGATTTCGAACATGTCAAATATATTATATGTCATATGCATGTTTATTATTATGTAAAATAAAAGCAATTCGGTATTTGAAAAGAAAAATGTTTATTTTCAAAATAAAAGTAAAACCTGGGCAAAATTTGTGCAGGCTGCACACTACAAATGTGTGATCATTTTGTAAAAGGTTATTCACCTTGAAGCAGCAAGTGCAATCTGGAGGAAAGAGTATCATATATATTTTACCTCCACTATCAAAGAGAATATGCTTTAGTACCAGTTTCTGGAAATTGAAGGTGGGCAGTGTTCTCTTGCACTCAGTGTCCTATCTGAAGTCTTCTCATAGGCTTCTGGGCAGCCACTATGAGAATAGGATCCTGGACTAGACGGGTCATTGGCCCAATTTGGTGGGTTCTGCATATGTTCTTATACACTCCTGCATGATAATGTTTAATATCTGATCCAAACAAGCATTATTCTTTGTAGTATGTCTCAGTGGAATCAAGTCCAGCAGCTAGAAGCAAAATTCTTGGAACAGATAGACCAGATTTATGATGACAAATTTCCCATGGAAGTCCGACATCTGCTAGCACAATGGATTGAAAACCAGGACTGGTAAGATCAAATGTTCTTTGCCTACATCTTTTTTTTTTTTTTTAAAAAAAGTAGTTTATCTCTCTTATAAAGCTTGAATTTTAGGAAACTTTTATGTACAGGCAGGATATTGGGTACATAGTTATTACTGTGTGCAGATATAAATTCCAAAAAAAGCCTATCCTTAGGAATATACAGAGAACTTTTTATTATTCTGATAAAATTTTGCCTTTAATATAAAGCAGCTTTGTGCCATTTACCACATTTGTTCTCTGTTTATTTTTGATGAAAGTATTCATCAGAAATAAACAGAAAACAAATGTGGCAACTTAAGAAACTATCACAATCAAGAAACAGTAACTGTAATAACAAATATTAAGTGTGATGTGTAATGGACATGAAAAAATTGATATGAAACAAAGGATACATGTATATTATACAGTATATACCAAGTGTACATTAACACAACAATCATATTTCTAAGTAACGTACAATATACTGTAGCTGTACATAATTGCTTACGTAATGCTATTAAAATTATTCCCTTTGCTATTAAAGGGTTTATAGGAATAAACACATTTTGTTAGTTGTCTTACAAAAACATAATAATATTTTAAAAGGAAAGGAACAATAATCTTCCTAGCATAGTATTAGCTCTCTCCAAAATACTGGCATAAGCTTGCAGTTCTATTTTTTATGAGCTAAGCCTGTGGAAGATGATGCATTATGATAGAAACAATCTGAATTTGTAAGCAAGCCTTTTCTAAGCAGTCAGTAGCCCAGTTTTGCATGTAATGTTATCCAACCATGGTTGTACATACTAGCTCTTCAGCCTACTGAAATATTTATTGGGGTTTAATGAGACTTTCCTCTGAACGTGCTTAGGACTTCATTCTTAAAACAAATAAGAACATGCATGAAGCTGATGATTCCAGACACCCATTCTAGGGCCTAATACTTTTATTGAACAAATAATTTGGAGGCTTTTACCATTACTTTTTGGTTTTTGTTTTTCATGTTTTTGTTTTATTCATATAAATTTTGCGTTGCACAGGGAATCTGCATATAACAATGAACCTATGGCAGCCATCCTCTTGCAGAACTTACTAATAAAGCTGGACGAACATTTTGACCGTGTTTCCCAAGAGAAGAATCTCCTCTTGATACACAATCTAAAGAGAATCAGGAAAGTTCTTCAGGTGAGTCTATTGCCTTCACACACAACACCTTGAGGCTAAAGAGGAATCATGAAGCAGTCTGTTTCATGAGCAATGAACTACCATAAATTTTATTAGGTTGCAAGCCAGGAAGATCTGCACACAGCCTCAATTTATGGAAATAGATGCAATGCATTCACTTATAAGTATTTGGTCATTACAGTCCACCAAAATCAGGGGCTTCAGTCTGCTCTTAGTTACCTGTTTACCCACGTGACCAAACTGGGGGACCAATATTTCATATTGCAGTGTGCATCCCTTGTTTCTAGTTGTTGGTGCTGATGCAGGACGGAGGTTGCTTATTAGAGGAACGTTCCCAGTACCTTCTGTAAACTAGATGTGATATGTGAGATGCATCTACTCTACACCAAACATTTGAAGTTGCCTATGTCCTTAGGCCCAGACGGGGGCTGGTCGCACTCCCACAGACGGTGATCCCTCTGGGGGTCCTCCTATTTGATGTAACTCTTAGGAACCCCTGCTGCCAGATTGACCTATGGCATCACTTCCAGCAGATGGACCGCAAGTAAATGATTGCCCCATGCCCAAGCCAAACCTCTCTCATCTGTATTCAATAAAGTTGTGACCTGTTTCTTTCCAAATTAGTCTATGCTGTTCACTTGGTGGGTCAGGAATGGGGAAGCACAATGCCTTGGCCTGCAGCGGCTTTAAAAACAGATATTGGCAATGAAGAAAAACATTTTTCATGCCTGAGACAGCAATTGCTTCTGTAACATTGTGTGAAAAAGGATAGGCCTGAAAGCCAATTTAAATGAACTTTTCCTGACATGACATAGGACTTTACCACCTGAGTATGGGTGGGTATTACGGGTGACTTGCTACTTTGAAAGTAACCCCATATTTAACTCTCCTGGTAAAAACAAATGTTTACATGTTAAAGGAAAGTCCTGGGGATCCACAGGCACTATTGGTCAAACTAGGTATTATAAAAGCATATCTCATGTGCTGTTAGAAGGCAATTCATGCCAAATTCCTACAAAATTGGGTGGGATTTAAAATACAACAGAAGGATTGTGAGAGTTGCTGGACTCCCCCCCCCCACACACACACACCTGTGCATTTGCTCATGATTCAGTGGGTAGTTTTTTCCTGTTAGGGTTACTTCTATTATATATTTGTTGTGTTTTTATTTATTTTTTCATGGTACAGAAGATACATTTTTAGGAAACAGTTGTTACAACAGTAAAGAACAAATAACTTGTCCTGAAAAAATTACAAACTTTTGTCATTTTTTTGGTAATAAAGTTTCATTTGATTACGTATTCTAAAAGAAATGTATCCCAGATTTTTATGTGTGAAATATTCTGCAGTAAATGGAGATTGTGGAAAGTGTTGTTTGAGACTTGGAAGTTCGAACTCTGTGCACAAGTGTATTGGATGTTGGTCTAGTGAAACCTGTTGCCTTATTTAATAGGTGTTTTTTAATTCTTTGAGACCATCATGGCAGCAAATGTACACCAGCACTTCTGAGGAAGTGGGTGGAGGCGGGGGGCGGGAAACAACACATGTGGCTTAAAACTAATACTACATTTCTGTGTGAGGTTTTCTAATGCATTTCCTCTTGCTGACCTAGATTTAGAATTCTCAACATAGATAAGTGGCTTCCAATAATGATTACCTGAACTGAAGAAAACTCTCCTTGCATTTTAGCCTCAAACAGTGATAGGGCTGGCTCTAGACATTTTGCCACCTGAGACTGAACCCTAAATGGCACCATACTAACCCCAAGTTAGGTGCACACTAGTAAAAGCTGAGCAATGCAAACAACTGGTGCTAAATGAACAACTACTTTATTGGCAGTTAAAGCCCCTACTCAGGATCACTTAAGAACACCAATTCAACAATGCTCATCCTTAGCATCCCTTAGCCACCCTACCATATTCACACAGGCAGGATGGGTAAAGAACAACCCCGTTTCCTCCACTCCATTTCTTTGCAGTGGAGCTGTAATTCTAACCTGCATCAGCACTTGTGATTCAGAACCAAGGGTTCTTCTGAACTATTTAATACTGAGCACACATAATCTTGGAGATGTAGAGGTATATATTTAACAGTACAGTCGTACCTTGGATCCCAAATGCCTTGGTACTCAGAGGTTTTGGCTCTCAAACACCGCAAACCCGGAAATGAATGTTCTGGTTTGTGAACAGTCTTTGGAACCTGAATGTCCAACGGGGCTTTCACGGCTTCCAATTGGCTGCAGGAGCTTCCTGCAGCTAATCAGAAGCTGCACTTTGGTTTCTGGACATTTTGGAAGTCGAACAGAATTCTGGAACGGATTCCATTCGACTTCCAAGGTACAAATGTATTACATAAATGTGCATGTTTAACATACTTATCAGCAGATAAAGCAGAGGGAACGTAGGTACTGCAACTGTCAGTTGAGCCAGTGTGGTGTAGTGGTTAAGAGTCTTATAATCTGGGGAACCGGGTTCGTGTCTCCGCTCCTCCACATGCAGCTGCTGGGTGACCTTGGGCCAGTCACACTTCTTGGAAGTCTCTCAGCCCCACTCACCTCACAGAGTGTTTGTTGTGGGGGAGGAAGGGAAAGGAGAATGTTAGCCGCTTTGAGACTCCTGAAGGGGAGTGAAAGGCAGGATATCAAATCCAAACTCTTCTTCTTCTTCAAAAGAAGTAAATTAACAGCTCTCCTTATGCAGAACCTGAGGAACATCAGAGCTAATTGAAATCAAGTGGTTTGAGCACAAGATTTAATAATTTAGTCATGACTAACTTCGGTTAAAATTAAGCAATGAGGGTGGGTTTTTTCTATATAAAAAACCCCTGAAAGCAACCACTATTATTATTTTTTAAACATAAACACCGCCCAGAAAGGTTTGACGTTTCAAGCTGGGTATTAAAAAGAGATCATAACTCAGTGGCAGAGTGCATTCTTTTCATATCAGCCCTAGTTCAAGCCTCCTGCATCTCCAGTATCTTGGATAGCAGAGCTAAAAATACCCTTGTCCAAGATATCGAGGGCTACTCCTAGTCAGTGCTGGGATAGTTAGACCAGTAGTCTTACTCAGTAACACTAAGCTTCATATATGTTAATTGATTTCAAATAACCAGGCACATCTCCAGAGTGGAAGTATTTAGGGCCCAAAGTAACCCTGAAACTCGTGCCAAAAAATCCTTAAGGGTCATAGTGGGTGCAAAAATATTGTCAGCAAAGCAGTGCTTCCTGATCTATATGGACTAGGCCTGGGCTGTTTCTGATGCTATTTTCTGGGCTATTTTGTTTCTTGTTCTCAGGGAAAATACCAGAGTAGTCCTATGCATATAGCAGTGGTTGTTTCAAACTGTTTAAGAGAAGAAAGAAGAATATTGGCTTCAGCCAGCATGCCGGTACAGGTAACTCTGCTTTTAATTTGATATATACGTTTGTCTTTAAGGAGGCCTAAATCCACTGCAGATTCGGAACACTGATTTTAAAGGGTTTCAGCACATATAATTCAGGGCTGGATCATGGTCACTGGGTGCAATCCGGGCCCATCAAATCCAAGATTGTTGTCAAGTTGTATATACCCTCCAGTATTTCACAGGTCAAAACAAGGCAACTCACGTGTATTTGTAGCACTCCTGTTCTTCTAACAGGAACTATTACCCTTCCTCTTGCTGAAGAGTTCCCCCCCACCTGCATTTAATTTGCAATAACCTATGCTGCATTAGTATGTTGTTGTTGTTGTTTAGTCGTTTAGTCGTGTCTGACTCTTCGTGACCCCATGGACCAGAGCACGCCAGGCACTCCTGTCTTCCACCGCCTCCCACAGTTTGGTCAGACTCATGTTGCTAGCTTCGAGAACACTATCCAACCATCTTGTCCTCTGTTGTCCCCTTCTCTTTGTGCCCTCCATCTTTCCCAACATCAGGGTCTTTTCCAGGGAGTCTTCTCTTCTCATGAAGTGGCCAAAGTGTTGGAGCCTCAGCTTCATGATCTGTCCTTCCAGTGAGCACTCAGGGCTGATTTCCTTAAGAATGGAGAGGTTTGATCTTCTTGCAGTCCATGGGACTCTCAAGAGTCTCCTCCAGCACCATAATTCAAAAGCATCAATTCTTCGGCGATCAGCCTTCTTTATGGTCCAGCTCTCACTTCCGTACATCACTACTGGGAAAACCATGGCTTTAACTATACACTGCATTAGTATACATGGAAGTAATCACCACTGAACTCAATGGAACTTTAAGAATCTCTTTGGTTTTTGACCCAGTGATGATGCTGACACTGTGATATTGGATGAGGAAGTAGTTCTCAAATCAGACATAAATATGTGAGAAATTAGGGAGTAGATTACTTGTACACCCATGCCAGTTTCATGAACAGATGTGGATCTCCATGCTTTGTGTGTTATTGTTTCCCCACAAAAGTGACTTGTGCAAGGTATCTCATGTGAATGAAAACATTAAAATCAGAAGTAACTTTTTTTTTTGGGGGGGGGAACCATGAAAGCTAACAAATAAGGTCCTAAATCAGTTCTTTTAAAGTTATTGGTCACTGAATTTGTCTCTATGCCAAGAGAACTCATTTTGCTGAACTCATCTGTAAAATCCTTTTTTTTTTTTTAGGGACCTCTGGAAAAGTCACTACAGAATAACCTGGGTTTGGAAAGGCAAAGAAACGTTGAACACAATGTGTCTGCAGTCAAGAACAGTGCACAGGCAAGTTACTACAGTTTGCCACATGTGTACCAAATGCCAACATATCTTCCTCAAGGTGCAGATATATCTCTGTGGACTTGCTATGCAGCACATGCAGCAGAATGAGGTGGTAGAATGGAGCTGCACTACATTTCAGGCACACCACTTTTGAATGCTCCCCCATTTAAGAAATACAGTATGCAAGTAGAAAATCAGCACATCAATGCTAAAAAGTTTTACTAAAGCTCATTGCGTGTAATGCTGGTGGTTTTTTATCTGTGTGGATTTTGTAACATAAAGGAACTTTCGAAAATGTGATTCCCCCCCCCCCCACCTACTGTCTGACATGATGTGGTCTGTTCTAGCTCTTTGACATGCTACCACCTTGTTCTGTTGCTTATATCCTGCTTTTCTTAAGCCCTGGAAACCAAGGCAGTATGATGTGGTTCCCAGGTGGCCCCGTGTCTCTTCATACTTGCCAGACAGCACTCTATCTCTGTGTGTGGATGTGCAGGTAGATATAAATGTAGAGAGGGTTAAATGAAATCCTCAGCCTCATTAGTGTGGGCACCTTTTTTTAGTTGATAAAATATATTTTTAATTGACTGATCTGAGTTATTAATAAGATAAAATGTTGCTGCCAATGTATCCAATGCTAGTCGTACTCAGAGTAGATTGAAGTTAATGGACATGACTAGCAATAAGCACAAGATACAAAATAGTTCAGCTCACTTTGCCCATTTAGGGCACACCCAGTTGCTCTGGGAGCAAGGCAGCAGCAAGGGTTCACAGGGAATACTATAGGGAATTCATAGGGGATCTGTTTGCCATTAAATCATTTTAATTTTAATTGAAAAAAGCAGATGACAGAACAAGATGTCAAATATTTAGAAGATCTGCAGGAGGAGTTTGACTTGAGGTATAAAACAATACAGAGCATAGGTAAGCTTTTCCATGTGTGTAAACAGTATTAATTTGAAGCTTATTAACACTTTTAAAATGTTGTGTTTATTGTTGTTAATGCCTAAGTTCGCCTTGTGTTACATCCAAAAACTCAACAAATGGCATATTTGCAACAACGAAAACACCCAACCTATGTAACTACTGTATAGCAGTGATGAGGTATCCAATAGTTTAGTGGCAAATTCAGAAGTGCAGAGTCCCTTCATGATTGTTGTGGTCACAACTCCTTCTATGGTTATGAGAAACAAGCCTAAAATTTTATTCTTCTTATGGTAGAACAAGGTGTTTAAATCTGCTTCTGTAAAACACCCTTAGCACCTTGATCAAAAACTGTGATTGGCTGTTCAAAAGCGAGCTGTGAATTCCTTCTAATAAAATCCTTTACAAAGCTGAAGATCGGTGTAGGTGAAAATGGATGTTTGCATTGTAAAGCGAATGCCTTATTATCACATCAAAGGTGGATTTAAGGTAGCGCAACCAGGCCCCTCCCCTCACTGGGCACTGCTGGGGGGCATCGCAACTATGATATAGTGAATGCACAGAACAGAATGCAAGAGGTTGGGAGGGGGAGAATTTTGGCCTCTCACAGGGCGCCACTGAAATCTGAAAGACCAAAGTCTGCCCCGATTATATGTAGCATATGGTTCCATAAGCAATGTTCTCCACCAAAGTCCAGCCTCCTTTCAAAATATAGAATATTACCCATACAGGAAGCCAGATAGGTTTACGTATTATAAGCATGAGTTTACACTTGATCAGTTTCAAGAGATGCAGGCTCTTTAAAAGCCATTTCTTCTTGCTAGTCTATTACTAATGTCATACTGTCTTCTGAGTAATAATGTATTGACTCTTCCCTCAAATGATGACGATGATCATGACCACAAACAGATCACTACTGCATCACTTTGCCTGACATTTAACCGCTATAAGCAGGCACCTTTGTGGGCCACTGTAGATATGATAAAGGAAATGTGTGAACATATCTCTGGTTTCATCAAACTCTCATAAGTAACAGCTTCCCTGCTGAATCCCCAGGTGTGTGTCAGAATGCAGCCTGCATGTACTCTTCATGTCTGGAGTCTTAATCCTGCAAAACTTGGTCACAACTGAGGCTGCAATGCTTTGACTCTTACCTGGAAGTAAATCCCAGTGAATACTGTGGACATGTGTACAAAATTATACTGCCTGTTCAGTTGAAAACAATGGAACGGCACGTAGTTACAACAAATTCCATTGCTTTCAGTTGGACTCAGTCATGACTAATTTTGCTGGCATGTACCATATAGGGCTTATAATGTACATATAAGCACTATACCTAAATGATCACTGTGTGCTGCCATTGTATACAATGTCAAAACTGGGTCTTTAGAGTGGTGGTACTTGCAGTTTGGAACTGCTTCCTGTTGAATATCAGGCAGGCATGTCTCTGTTGTCTTTTTGGTGCCTGTTGAACACCTTCCTTTTTGAAGAAGCCTTCTAAGTGAGATTTTTATCCTAAGCAGTGTCTGCACTGGATTTGAAAGTGTGTGTGTGTGTGTGTGTGTGTGTGTGTGTGTGTAATGCTTCATAGGAAGTCATTAATAAATGTAATTAATAATAAAAAATGTGTATTTAATTTTCCAGCAATTTCATCATTAAGAGATTATAAAATGGAGGCAGAAGCTTCCCTATCTCCTCATTGCAGCCTGAAGCTACCTATAGCTGTTCCTCATAAGGCTAGAACATGATTTTAGCAGTGTGTGTGTGTGTGTGTGTGATTGTGTGTGTGTGTGTTAGCTGGGCTATGCTGTTTAAGAGGCTTATTCTTCTTGTGCCATACACATGCTATTTTGCATCTTCTTTTAGAACACACCAACAAAAACAGTGTTGCTGTGAAACAAGAGATGCTGCTGTTGCAGGAGATGCTCAATACCTTAGACTACAAGAGAAAGGTTTGCTAAATTGTCTTCGTCGTTTGTATGTTTTTCTTTTGCACGCCACCCTATTCTGCTGATGTAAACATAGAGGCAGCTTGCTTCAGAGTTCTTCATGTGGTTAAGCAGCAGGAAACTCCCAAGAGCTCGAGAGAGTCTGATGACTGCAGAGAGAGTACTGTCTGCTGCCTCCCAGATGTTTTGCACTATAGCTCCCACCATTCCTGACCATTGGCTATGTTAGCTGAGAATGATGGGACTTGGAATGTAACAATTGGAGGGCACAAAGGTTGCAGAAGGGTGTTCCACATATTTGAAAGTCAGAGGACTTAAGTTTGCATTTCCCCTTACATTTCTGACCTGCCCTTTCTCTAAAGAGCTCAGAGTAGCATGCGTGGGGCTATCCAAACATCTTATAACAGCCTTCCGAGACAGACTAGGGTGGAAGAAAGTGATGAGTCAGGAGACACATGCATGCAATCCTACTATTAGAATGATGTTCAAAAATAATTCTCTCTTAAGCAGGGCTGTTCTCTTCTTCCACAAGGAATAGGTTTGGTGTCGGAACAAAAGGGGCAGTGGTGAAGGAACCTCCATCCCTTAATGAATCACTCTTGATAGCACCTGTTGAATGGTGTGTTTTAAAGCAGTATAGTGTACCATCATTTCATGCCTTGCAGGCTCCCGCATAGTGAGTTTCAAGGTGAGCTAGTGCAAGACAGGCGATCGAAGTAAAGATGGATTATTATTATTTTTAAAATATAACTTATCATGACGGCTGGAGAACATGTCAGCAAAACTAGTGATTTCAACCTGAGAATCCTCCAGAAACCATGCTTTATTAAGTGCCAAAGTTGCTCACCTCTGGTGAACTTTACATTCACTTGTATCTCTTGAAATTCTAGACCAGTGGATAGTGCAAATCCTGAAGAATCTACATGTTAAATATCAGTATTGTTGGGGGAGGTTTTTTTAAAAAAACAACACTATGATTGTTTAAAACTTTCCTACAATTAACTTTGTAAGATAAAATCAGAAAAATAAGGTCTGAAGCTCCCACTTTCGAAATGTCTTATCTTTCCTAAGTAGATAGTAATACTGATATGTATTCCATGGTGAATTGTGATCCAGTGTTAGTACTTTAGGGACCTTTTGAGCTTCTGAAGTTTGTATGCCGAAGTGGTTCATAGGTGGAATTTAGTCCAGACATATTATCTAGCACCCTTTGCCAATCTGGTGCCCTCCAGTTGTTTTGGTATAAACTCCCATCATGTATGTTGCCTGGGGTTGATGGGAATTCTAGTCCAAAATTGCTGGAAAGAAATTATTTGATGAAGGTTGCCCTAAATGCTTTCCTAAACAGAAAAGTCTGATATACGTCCTGGAAGATGTTCAGATTTTGATTATCCTTACAAAGATGAGAGCCTCAGAGCTGTGAGTAGAAAAAATAGGTTGCCTCTTTGCATTGTGTTATTATAGTAGGCATTGTTGTATGCAGTGCTTTTTTTCTAAAAAAATGTTTAGGGTACTCTCACATTTTGACTCATGAAAATCACCATTTTATAGTTCAAATCTGGAAAAATAAACACAGTAAATGGGCAAAAGTACAAAGATCCACAAAATGTTTAGGGGTATGTGTACCCCTGCGTACCCCCAGAAAAAAGCACTGGTTGTATGGATGGTGAGCTCCAGAGCAGCCATACTGACTGTGGCTGGTGGGAATTGTAGCTCAAAACATCTAGAGGCCCCCCAGTTGGTGAAGGTTATTCCAGAGCAATAAAGGACAGTTGCATTTATAAACATTCTTGGTCCTTGCTTGGACGAGAGATACACATCCTGTGTCTTTTAGGAAGTTCTCAGCAAAATGGCACAAATAATCAAAGAAGCTGAAGCCTTGGTGAATAACTTGCTAACAGAAGAATTAGTGGACTGGAAGAGAAGGCAACAAATTGCTTGCATCGGAGGGCCTCTGCACAATGGGCTTGATCAGCTGCAAAACTGGTAAACTTTTATCGGTAACTCCTATTTTCTGAGTGAAGTGCGACAGGAAGTGGTGCTGCTGCTTCTGCTGCTTCTCCCCAGCCCAGAATACCCAATACAAATTTAATCTTAGAGGTTAACAGAGTTTATGCAGCTTCTAAGAATGTATGCATCTGAAGTGAAAATAACTCTAGCAGGCATCACCTGCTCTGAAAAGGGCTCTTTGAAACAAGGTAGCTGCAATGAAAGAAATGAGGGGTTGTGGCTGAACCACACAGATTGTGTCATGGTCACCCCAAGCAAACACTTTCATATCTGGGGAATCACTGTTAGGGTTGTAGCCAGTTGCGAAACCTCCATCGAAAGTTACCTGATAGAGAATATATCCCACCCCAGCCATTAGCACTGTGCACTTTATCCAGAGAAAGATAGCTGCTTTTGGATTTCTATTGCTGGTTCTGGAAACAGGAGACAACAGAGATTTTCTCCTCTCTCTTGTCTCACCGCACCCTAGATGAATTGTCAATCCATTTACCGTATCTGTTTTCTGTGCCTTTCCCCCATTTTCTATACCTGAGCTCTCACCGTCTGCTGCAATGGGACACATCACAAAGGAATACAGAGAGATAAGAACAAAGCTCACTGTATGCAATTATATAGAACTTGCCAAAGACAAAATATAAAAATAAGACATTTAGATTCCACCAGGTCTCCATTTTACTGCATGTGTGTTAAGGAAAGAGAGAGAGAGTTGATCCTTTCTTTTCATTTATTCAGTTTCACTCTGATGGCAGAGAGTCTTTTTCAAATAAGAAGGCAGCTGGAGAAACTGGATGAGCTTTTGGTCAAGCTCACGTATGAGGGAGACCCCATTCCCCTGCAAAGACCTCACTTGCTGGAAAGAGTGAACTTTTTGCTCTACAGCCTCTTCCAAAGGTGCGTAAGCTTATGTCACGTGTTAAGTGCAATTTGTGAAGGAAAGGCATGTCAACATATAGCTCCTGTCATGAAAATGCAATATGTGTCTGAAAAAATTAACCCTGCCATGTTGAAGAATTTGTCTTCATGAGATGAAATAATCTTGCTTATCCTTCAGTATTTCTCTAGACATGTTTATGCAAAGTACTAACAAATATATTTACTTCCTTTTGTGTCAGTTCATTTGTAGTTGAGAGACAGCCCTGCATGCCAACCCATCCTCAGAGGCCCTTGGTTCTTAAAACTTTAATACAGTTCACTGTTAAACTTAGGTGAGTAAAGGCTATCACTTAACCATTTACTTGATTTGCTTAGTGTCCTGGAGTATCTCTTCAAAACTTCTTATGCGCACTTTTTACTGTATTTTTGGTTTTTATGGAAGCCGCCCAGAGTGGCTGGGAAGGCCCAGCCAGATGGGCGGGATATAAATAATAAATTATTATTATTATTATTACTCAGTGGCGGAGCTTCATGCTCCGGCACCAGGGGGCAGAGAGCAGGCGGGGGTGGGGCAGGCATGTGTCCTGGGGCGGGGTGCGATGTCTGCAGGGGCAGGGTGCCCAGGTCAGTCAGGGGCGCAGCCGCGATGGCACCCCACCGGGATCACACTGCCGGGGGTGGGGTGCTCCCCCCACACTCCTCTTCCTCCACCAGTGTGCACATGGGCCAAATATTTTTAAACATTAAAACTTCTATTGTCTTTTGTTCTTGAAGAAATCAGTTTGTTAAATGGAGCTGCTAAATGGAAAAGATTATGGCCCTGAAGACTCAGGCCAGCATCTATCACAACATCTTTCAGAAGATGAGAACAACAGCTTCTCTTCACTTTGACTAATTCATATTACTTTTAGTTACTATTGGACTGCATCTGCGAGTCTCATGCATTTGGCGGCAGGTTCCACACTAACATCGTGGATGCGATTTGCAAAGTATGCATGGATTGCCTAATTTGGCTGTTCAAGATTATCATAAAAACTGTTATGACAGCTAATTTCTCTAGGCAATTATCATTGTTTGCTATTAAATGTATGAAGCTTCCCCCCCCCTTCCTTTTTCTCCCCTAGACTGCTTATTAGATTGCCAGAGCTGAACTACCAGATCAAAGTGAAAGCTGCTATTGACAGGTAGATAACTTGCAGGGTGTTGGGGGGCGGATCTCATGATTTCTTCAGACTGTTAACAACATTTTGGGTAATATGCAACTAAGACTGCAATTCACACAAGAAAACAAGTTGCTGCGATTGCATAGACTGGTGTCAGGATTGCTTAGGCCTCAATAGCAAGTGTGGTTTTACAACCACAACTTTCAAAGTACTGATCACTGTTCCATGGTTTCAGCACAAAATGCAACTTCAGAATAAATCCTACAAATGCCCCCACTTGGTAAAATTAACAGCAGTTGCAGTTATCTATGGCAGGATGGAATCCATGCAAATTAATTCTGTTGTATCAATGAAATAAGGATTGCAAACAATCAATCTCTTTATTATGCTCATTGACCAGAAACTTTGGAAAACTGTATACAGTCGTACCTTGGTTTTCGAACAGCTTAGTTCTCAAACATTTTGGCTCCCAAGCGCTGCAAATCTGGAAGTGACTGTTCCGCTTTGCGAACTATTTTTGGAAGCCGAACGTCTGACGGGGCTTCCACAGCTTCTGATTGGCTGCAGAAGTTTCCTGCAGGCAATCAGAAGCCGTTCTTTGGTTTATGAATGTTTTGGAAGTTGACTGCACCAAACAAAACAAAATAGAGAACCATGACAATAAAATTACTGTATCTCACTATGGATGCCAACTCAGCCACTGCTATTGGTTTTCTTTGAGTTCTCAATTTCCAGGTATACTTTGAATAAGCTCTGAACATGCTCTGAAATATCAGAAACATGAGTCAACCTTTGTGCTTTAAAACACATTCTTTTAGTTCAGCGCAGTAAATTACCTTGGGTTTTCTTGTCTTTTTAATTCAGGAATGCTTCTACTATAAGGTAAGACAACATAAATGATGGAACTTCTACAACAAACATATGTTGCTCCCTTGTTATTTTTCTGCTGCTGCTTACTGGGATGTGTCTTCTAGCAACCGCAGATTTATCCTTTGTGGCACTCATGTAAAAGCAATGAACATGGATGAATCTGCAAATGGGAGCCTTTCTGTAGAATTTCGTCATTTGGTAAGGCAATACTTCATTAATTATGTCCCAAAAATGGAGAAACGGATGCAGGTATGTGGAGAATCTAACCCTTTCCTTCCCTGCTGCCCAGTGCTTTTTTAAAATAGAAAAATAGGTGAAGGTAATTACCATGAAGTTGTTACAGCAAGAGCCACACTTTTTAACAACAACAACAACAACGGTGCCGGTACTGCGTACCCTTGAGTACCCCTGGGGGGAAGCACTGCTGCTGCCTATTCTGAACCTGGTGTTTGCTTTGGAGGTAATTCCTTAGTTGGGTCCAGTGCAGGTGAGGAAAAGGGATTTCCCTCCAGAATCCAGTTGTGGATAAAATAGTTAAATTTCCCCTCCGATTCTTGCTCTGATCCCATTCACTGATGCAATTTGCATTTTTTCCCCTTCCGATGCTAATTTTTAAAATTTAACAACCACAAAAAGCAGACATGGCAAAATGCATGGAAATTGTGAAATCTGTTTTTGAGTCCCCAAGCTAGAACACTAAACATCTGATCCGATGGCATAGGAAAATACCAATACAGTGGTACCTCGGGTTAGGTACTTAATTTGTTCCGGAGGTCCATTCTTAGCCTGAAACTGTTCTTAACCTGAAGCACTACTTTAGCTAATGGGGCCTCCTGCTGCTGCCGCGCCACCAGAAGCGTATGTAACCTGAAGCATATGTAACCCGAGGTACCACACTGTACAGTGGAATCTCTTTTTTTAGTGTATCAGAAGCCAAACACCAAAAACCTGGAAGTAATTGTTTCCGTTTTTGAACGCGCCTCAGAAGTCGTACAGCTTCCACTGCATGTTTTTATTTTTCCCCTCAATGGATTTTGCCAACTGCCCATTGCTCCTCAGTTTTTGAACATTTCAGAAGTCAAACAATTATCCAGAACGGATTACATTCAAAAACCGAGGTTCCACTGTATTATAATTATTCTTTTGGAAGGTTTTTTGTCTCCACCAGAGGGCCCACTCCATGCTTCTTTGATTGTCATCAACTGAACACAAAAGTACCCATCACTACCAATTTCTGTGAATAAACACTATTGTATATTAATCTCAGTCTTGATTTTTAACCTTTTTTTAGCAACCAAAAGAAATGAAATCATGTACTGGAAACAAGGGCAGTGAGGTAGGAAGATTTAATCATTTGGATTGTATTTGTAGTGTGGCATAGCTGCCCTGTTGAGTTGAAGAAAATGTCATTGTCGATATTTATCCATATAAGTGAAGTATAAATTTATAATGGCCATATAACGCATGGTACACCAATAGTTTACTGCTTAAAATGAATGAATGAATGATAAAAGTCCTCCCCCATCCTACCTAAATTGAGTCAGAGTTTTGATTTTGAGAGAGAGGGGAGATAAGCAATTGCAGCTGAAATGCTATCATGCTCTGTTATTTTCTTTAAACAATGGCAACATGTGCAGAAATATTTTTATCAATAGACCTCAGTGCTTTTTTTCAAAAGAAATGTTTAGGGGTACTCTCATTTTCCTACTCATATTGAAATACTGCATCTCAATGAGGCCAAACTTAAATTCAAAAAATGTTTAGGGGTATGTGTACCCCTGCGCCCCCCCAAAAAACAAGCACTAAACCTTCTAAAGGGCAGCGATAATTTATTTCTACCCATTAGGGTTTAATAGAAAAGTAGCTTTGGGGCTCCCGCTTCTGGATAAATTGATTCATTTCACTTTCCTACAAAATAAAAATAAAATCTGTAAAATGCATCCCTGATTTTGAAATTAACCATTTCCACTGG
Source organism: Podarcis cretensis (assembly GCF_951804945.1). NCBI lineage: Eukaryota > Metazoa > Chordata > Lepidosauria > Squamata > Lacertidae > Podarcis > Podarcis cretensis. The sequence goes on from NC_137170.1 coordinate 126,941,327, forward strand.
AATTTAAAACCTGAAGATGATATTTTTGCCATTACTGAAAGCAGCCTTCAAATAGCACAGTTAGTTTTTTTAACGTTTTGAGAAGTAAGATGCATCACTCAGCAATTTTGTTTTGTTCTTGTTTAAATTAAATTTGGATATGCAGGAAACTTCGGAAGCAAGCATAGTGGTGTTGGAATCCACAATGCATCTAGTCCTGTTTAACAAAATTTCAAAATATAGTAACTTGGTTGTTTGAGTTGCATTCCAACTCGCTCATGTTTAGTGTCATATGTGTTCCAGATATTTTTTATAAAAACCTTTTCCATCTCTTCAGGGCCCTCAAATGGTAACTGAAGAACTACACTCTATAACCTTTGAAACACAGGTCTGCTTATATGGTCTGACAATAGATCTGGAGGTAAGTGCTCTCAGTATGTATTTATATAAAGTGGCCTATAAAGGAAAACTGTACAGTCATACCTTGGAAGCCGAATGCCTTGGCTCCCAAACAAATCAGCTCCTGAACGATTGAAACCTGGAAGTGAGTTTTCCGATTTTCAGAAGCCAAACGTCCAACATTGCTTCTGATTGGCTGCAGGACGCTCCTGCAGCCAATCAAAAGCCATGCTTTGGCTTTTGAATGGTTCTGGGACTCCTGGAATGCATTCTGTTCGAAAACCAACATACCACTGAACCTAGAAACAGTGGTCTGTTTTACAAAATGCTAAGCCCTTGTTTGTTTAACAAATCACAAGTTAAACATAAGTTGACCCACAGCAATGACTTATTTCTCCAAAGTTCCATTTGTTTTCTAGCTCCTCATGTATCCTGCCTTTGTAGCTTGGGTTTATTGGTTGGCACATGCCACAAGTAGCCCTCCATGTGGAGTCCAGCATAGAAAGCTGAATTCCAACTATACTGATTACCTGCAAAAATCAGCAAGAGTACACCTACCATACAGCATTTTGACTGCAGCATTTTATGACATTTCATCAGTAACTTCTAATGCATTCAGTTCAAAACTACAGTCTGTTCCATATAAACAATGAAACCTATGCATCCTTTTCCTCAGACGAGTTCCTTACCAGTAGTGATGATTTCCAATGTCAGCCAATTGCCCAGTGCTTGGGCTTCTATTATCTGGTACAACTTGCCCACAAGTGAACCACAGGTAAGTTTTATATAGCAAAATTCCTGTTTTTCATGAATTGGGTATAGAAGCACAGAGGGCTTCTTTCCCATGATGCATCTTTCCCACAATTCTCTAAGAGATACTCATGACATTTGTGTATCCTTATTGGTACTTGAAAGATGATGCTCGTATGTTTTGAATTCTTTTTACAGTCTATATTTACTCGTTCTTAAGATCTCCAAATGATGTATGAGGGGAATGTTGTAGATACTAGGAGAGGATATATTGATTTAATAGTATCCTCCCTAACTCACGCTTGTGAGTCGGCAGCAGAGTGCATTCCCCAATATATAGCAGGAAGCTAGTTGGTAGATTTGTTTGACTCTGTTTGCTTAAGCAATCCAATCTGGCTTTGTCCAGATTGGGTTCTGTTCCTGACAAGTCCCCTTTCATCCGTCCTAAAAAGAATAAAGACGCAACAGTCTTCTTTTAAAAGTAATAAGTTTACTCACATTCAGTTCGCAGTTGAATCCCTGAAGGCAGGCTTTAGCTTAGAGTTACAGAAAAGAGAGTGCGTTCATCTCACATAGGGATTTGAGCCCATGTCCTTCTGACTAAGAGCCCGCAGACAGCAAAATACATTAGTATCAGAAGAAAGCAGCAAAAGAGTAAGGGAAGATGGCTGCGTGACAGGCCCATTTACAAGGTCACCCAGGGTCACGCCCACCTACCTGGTCACACACAGAAATTGGGGTCGTCTTATTCATGGAAGGTGAATGCATAGGTGTTTGGGCTCTGGCTCTGGCACGGGCAGCCCAGGTTCGGATTCTGTTTTTTTTTAAGAATAATTTTTTATTAACCGTCCAATCACATCAAATCAAACCAAATTACATAAATTCCAAATTACACAGCCTAATTTTAAATTTTTGTTGGGGGTACCCATATTTCAAGTTCCGAAGGGATCCAATCAATTTCTTGCTTCTTACTGCCGTTTTAATGTCCACAAATCTAACCTTATGATGTTCACAGTACTATCCAGTCCTTTCTTATTATTTTTCCACATCTCTTGTTGTTATTTTCATATATTTTTCCTTTCTCTTTGTGACCTCTGATAGTCTCCGCAAGCTGATTAGAACAGTTTGTAATCCTGCGTGGATATTATTTTTTTTATCCAGTAGCCATATCCAGACGTTTTCCATATAACATCACTTCCATACATCAAAACAGTCTTAGCGTCATTAATCTTCACCAATTTGCCTCCTTTCTCAAAACCTCTGAGGAGATTCACTAGGAATGCAGTCTGAAAACAAATCTGTTCTTCCTCCCGGCTATAAATCCTTTGGCAAGATGGCGACTCCGAATTAATTGCTGCGCCATTCCCAAAAGCTCTTATTGCTTCTCGGTCTCCATAAAGCATACTTTTGGTTAAAGTTTATCTCCACACAGACCTTAATCATCCTGCTTGGGTCAGTTCAACTGACGGTTCTAATGAGGAGGGGTTCTTGTAAATCACATAGAAGGAAAGTAAAAAAGGTTTCCCCCCCCCCATTCAGCCCCGTTGTCAACATACCCCGCCTTTGGTGTATCTTCATCGTAAAATATTCCTGTTTCTCCAGCCCGTCGTCTTCGTTCGCAGAGGTCACTTAAATTAGCAGATTTCACTCCCCTTCTTCACTTGAAATATGTGCATTTGCTTCTTTTGTAATTAATTATTCCAAATTGCTGCAACTAGTGCGCGATCAGAGACAGTGTCCAGGAGAGCCGAGGTCCACATGGGGGCATTCTGCCTAGGGCCCTCACCCCCTTCTTTCGAATTGGGTGATTTACGGGCACAGCAGGAAAGGGCAGTGTTCCCCATTTCCTTGGGGCAACAAGGGAGGCTGCCTACTCCCATAACAGCCTCTTAATTACCCCGTGTGGGTCGGAGAGATGGTAATGTCGGCCATCTTCCAATGCGCCCCCTAGTGGGGCCCCCCAGGTTTGGATTCTGGGCTTGGGTTCAGGTTCTGGTGTGGGTGGCCTGGGCTTGGGTTCTGGTTCTGGATTTAAACCCAATATCCTTAAATTTGGGTTCAAAAAATAGGGATCGTCTTATGCATAGGGGCATCTTATACATGGAAAAACATGGTACATTTCTTCTACTGCCCTTTGACACTTCAGAGTTCCCAAAACAGCTCACACATGGAAACATTGAGTAGCTAACAGAATTCTGTGTTAACTTTCATTTGGCTGCAGAACTTGGCTTTCTTTAATAACCCACCACCCGGCACTTTGAATCAAGTCTTGGAAGTACTGAGCTGGCAGTTTTCATCATATGTTGGCCGTGGGCTCAACTCTGATCAACTTAGTATGCTGGCAGACAAACTTACAGGTGAAACTATAAAGCAAATTTTCAGCATTAATTCTCTGAACCAAACTGTGTCCTGTTGTAAATCTGGCCAGACCTAACATTAGGTGGATTGAGGCAGTTGCCTCATGTGGCAAATGCTATGGGGAAATGGTGATGAGATATTGGAGGACAGAACTGTGCATACTCCATGGTCTATCCTGCATTTCCTAAATTAGCTTGCTACCCTGATGGGCGGGGTATAAATAATAAAATTATTGTTGTTATTATTATTAGCTTCTTCTTTGCTGTTTGGCAGGATTTTGAAACTCACAGATTGCTTCAAAGTACTTCAGTCTTTAGTCCAACTGGGAAATTGTGCTTGTCTTTTTAAATTATTTCAAATTGTGATATTTAAAACAAACATTTTGGAAAGATGTTGGCCTCACATTTCTCCCTGTTAAATTTTAGGACTGCAAGTTAGTTATGGGGACCATCAACTTTCCTGGTCAAAGTTCTGTAAGGTATGTCATTGTTAAGATGTTTCAAAATGCTGCTTGCATTCTTGGCCATGTTTGTACACAAGTCAGATACTGACGCACCATGGGTCTTTCCAAACACTCACCTTATTCTCCAAGCAACTATTTTAGTCTTTTCATGATGCTTGCTTGTGGGGCCGGCCCATCCATGAGGCTATGTGTGGAAACTGGCTCAGGTGGCAGGATCCACAGGGGAGCAGATCCAGCCTTCAGGGGCATGCTATTTTGTAATTCAGTTCAGATGCCTAAATGTCTTGGGCCAACCCTGTTTGCTGTATAGCTTTTGAGTAGCAAAAGTGCAGCATCCCATCTGCAAGTAAAAAGGGTAGTGGTGCAGCCTTGCTTCACTGGTGAGTGAATAATAGGGATTTGGGGAGAAATTCAATTAATTTTGCATTTAAATGTGAACTTACATAACTCACACTTCCTGAAACTCAATACCCAAACTGAAGCACAGCCATTCTTTGAAAGTCACACTTCTTGTGAATTTTGCTAGTCAGGTAATGTGTACAAAAATGCATATATGAGGGTAAAGTGCACATATAAATCCATAGATTAGTGAAAAATCTAATAAATGCATTTATTATATTTTGAGAAATTGCTTTGCAAAAACCGCTTTGAGGTTTTTTACAAACAAGCTGTATATACATTTTATGAAATGAAAAAGTGTGTATATTAGGAGAGATTTGCACTGATGCTGATGAATTTTCATTAACACTTATTTTAAAATGAGATCACAAACTTATGCAGAAATATAGAGAAATGAACAGAAGAATGGTAAAAAAAACAAGTGGCTAAGTGAAACTGAAATTGACATATTCACCCATCCCTAGTGGATAGCCATATTGTGAGGTTTTGTTGTTTTAAAAAACTCAGAAGTTGAAGAAAGGGAGCTTTTAATTCTAGCAAAGAGCTCCACAACATTTCAGGGATGCAGAGGGTTTCGTTGTATATTATGTACCTATATGGTATATACCGTATTTTTCCTCTATAACACGCAGATTTTTTTCTCCTAAAAAGGAAGGGGAAATGTCTGTGCGTGTTATAGAGCGAATGTGTGGTCCCTGGAGCCGAAAAAGCAGGCAAAATTCAAATCGCGGGTCTCCTAGAAGGGAAACTTGAAAAGAGGAAGCGGCTCTTTCCTCCATTCTGCCTCAGGGTCTTACTGCCCACCCTCCTCTGTTTCGTTGCTGTGTTTGCTAAAACGGAACAAAGAGCAGGGAAAGCCCCTCCCCTCCAGGCAAGCAGAGGGGAAAGTGTCGTCTCTGTGCTCCGGTACTGCTGGGGGAGAGGGAGAGAGAGGGGGGAGGGAGGGAGAGAGAGGGAGGGAGAGAGAGAGGGGGAGGGAGAGAGAGAGAGATGGCTGGCTTGGGTGGGGGGAAACTTTTGCCTTTCTTTCCTCCCTCCGTTAAATCCCTCTCCTGCATTCTTAGCCAGCTGCTTCTCTGCACACCCCTCTCATGTCCCTTCTTTGTTTTTCCTTCGCTCCCCACTTAAAATGTGGTTACAAAGCATAGATCCACATGGATCCTCAGGATCTTTGCATTGGGTCACCCCAAATTCACCATCAGATCACATAGCATGTCCATGGCTACAGCCTGCCCCCCCAAAATCACGCACCCACTATTGCCTGGGGCTGCAATGGTGCAAAAACGTGGTTAAAAAGCATGGATCCACATGGATCCTCAGGACCTTTGCATTGGGTCACCCCAAATTCACCATCAGATCACATAGCATGTCCATGGCTACAGCCTGCCCCCTCAAATCACGCACCCACTGTTGCTTGGGGCTGTAATGGTGCAAAAACGTGGTTACAAAGCATGGATCCACAGGAATTCTCAGGATTTTTGCATTGGGTCACCCCAAATTCACCATCAGATCACATGTCTGTGGCCACAGCATGAAGCCCAAAAATGATACATCCACTGTTTCATTCAGAATGTTTTTCCCTTTGTTTTCCTCCTCTAAAAACGATGTGCGTGTTATGGTCAGGTGCGTGTTATAGAGCGAAAAATACGGTAATAGCCTTTCTCAAGCTTGGATTCCCAGCTGTTGTTGGACTACAACTCCCATCATTCCTTGCTAGCAGGGCCAATAGTCAGGGATGATGGGAGTTGTAGTTCAACAAACATCTGGGGACCCACAGTTGAGAAAGACTGGCATATAGAGTTTCATTGTTTTGTTCTCACTTCCATTTGATTTTTCTTCTTTTGAGAGAGATGGGATAAGAGAGGAAATATGGCATTATGATTATAACAAATATGAAATAAAAGTGCTTTATTTGGCACAGTGTTAAAAGACTACAGACTAGGGATGAATCTACACTGGTCAGTTATAACGCAAAAATGTGTTATGAAAGTGTGGCACCAGAAGGCATTGCAGAGTCACAATGGGAATGGGAAATTGCATTGAGAGCTATATGACACGGTTTTTAAATAGCTTTTATTAGCGTTTTTACAGATCAGGGTAGATCCAGCCTAGAAGTGGGGAACCTTTTCTAGTCCAAGGACCATGTTCCTTCACAGATAAACTTATTTGGTGGCGGGGTATGTGTGTCACATGTGGTGGGTAGTTCCACAAGCAAAAGTGGGTGGAATAATAAGTGTGTGACTCTTTGTATTGTAAACACTTACTATATTTTTAAAAAGGAAAAATAGGGGAAATAGCTACTTATAGACTGGCTTTGGAATGTTTGATAGCAAAGTGTAGTCTCATATGCTGACGAAGGGAGCTAAAGACTGTTCAGAAATAGTATCACAGGTGACCTCCAGTAGTCTGCAAATACCAATTGGTTGTTTTTGTTGGAGAATAAGTCTAAAGATAAAGGTTACTGGTACTATATTGAAAACTTAATTTTTCTGTGTATCTAATTTGTTCTATAAACAGGAACACTTACCTGGTAAATCATTTACGTTTTGGGCATGGCTAGAAGCAATCTTGGAGCTAATTAAAAAGCACATTCTTCCACTTTGGATTGATGGGTGAGCAGCATCTTGGTGATTGTACATAAACTGGCAACGGGGAATTTTGTGTTGTCCTTCCTGTTTGTTAAGTACCGTATTTTTCGCCCTATAGGACACACCGGCCCATAGGACGCACCTAGATTTTTTTTGGGGGGGGATAAAGGAAAAAAAAAATTATTCCCCCCCCCCCGGCATGGGGCTGGGGCGGCGGAAGCCCGAGCTTCCCCTGACCCCAGCCCCCAGAAGGGAGCCAGAGCGATGCCGAAGCTGTGCGCAGCTTCGGCATCGCTCTGGGAGCTTCCCGGGCTGGGGGGATAGCTTCCTGAAGCCTGGAGAGCGAGAGGGGTTGGTGCGCACCAACCCCTCTCGCTCTCCAGGCTTCAGGAAGCTTTCCGCAAGCCGTGGGAGAGCTGCGTGACTTCGTGCAGCTCTCCCACGGCTTGCGGAGAGCTGCCAGCACCCAGAAGCCTGCAGCGCGCTGAGCTTAGCCCCCCCCCCCAGGCTTCGGGCTTCGCGCAGCTCTCCCACGGCTTGCGAATAGCAGCCTGTTCTGGGGTCGGGGGAAGCTCGGGCTTCCCCCGCCCCAGCCCCATGCCTGGGGGGGAAATATTTTTTCCCCTTTATTTCCCCCCCAAAAAACTAGGTGCGCCCTATGGGCCGGTGCGCTCTATAGGGCGAAAAATACAGTATATACAGAACACTGCACCAGCAGAGATAGAAAGAGAGGGAAACCCAGGCTCCTTCTGGCCTTACTATTATAGTCAGCATGACCTTGACAGAAAGAGATAACAGAACCAGTTTAAGCCAGCTGTACTCAGCCTCTCTGAAGGAATAACCCAAACATCATGAACCTTCTGCTTTCATGAACCTTCTGCTTCTTTATTTCACACATAGAAGCTTACAGAACCCTCTTGAATCAATTAGAATAGGAGAGATCACTACATATCAGATCAATACTTTCTGTACTAAGAAATGCAGACTGACAGTCCACATGTATTTGAATTTGTATATAAGGAGCAACACTGGTGTTTCCTGTTAATAATAATAATAATAATAATAATAATAATAATTTATACCCGCCCACTTGGCTGGGTTTCCCCAGCCAATCTGGGTGGCTCCCAACAGAAATTAAAAATACGACAATTAAAACATCAAACATTAAAAACTTCCCTAAACAGGGCTGCCTTCAGATATGCTCTAAAAATCAGTATGTGATCCTTTTTGTGTTTGTCCCTGTCTTCTAATTTCCTAATTCTCTTATGTCGATTAAGCACCAACAGGGTTCTCATTCTGTGCATATTTGGGGGATCAAAAGGGGATAAAACAACATGCCTCCATTCAGGGGTACACCGGAAATAGTTTGGAGCACAGCCAGGAAAAAAAAGAAAGGATTAAAGAAGTAGTGGGCATGGAAAAGAGAGAAGCAGAAATGGATATTGATCCACTCACCCCAAAACACCAAAACAAATGTTCTATGGCCCCAGTTTCCTCCAGTGTATCTGATTATCTCTGTATCCAGTGCTATTTTTCTTGCAAAATAGGTCTCACCATGAACACCTCCCTCATTCTCTTAGAATGGCAATGGCGCCCCCCTGAGAGGTGCTGGAAATGAGTTCAGGCTGAGAAAAAGTCCTGCTGGTATTGCATAAACCCAAATTCACTTGGGGAAAGCATTGAGACTGGTGCTATCGAAAGGGTAAGGCAATGTGAGCTATGCAAATCAAATGGGAACGCAAACAGCTGAAAGAACATAGTCAACTCTGGCGTGCACAAGCCCCAATTGTAATACCTGGCTGTTTTGCTGCACCAGAGCAACACTATGATTCACCCGAGTGCACAGATGAAAATGTCATTGCCACTCAGTTCCAGGGAACTTCCAGTGGAACCTTGCAGTTCTGCAAGAGCACAAAGATTAATCACAGGAATTTCTGCCAGGAATATGTGTGCACACAGCCACCATTTATTTCAGATGTATTTGCAGTTTTTGTTAGCCAGTTTAAGCATTTTGCTTATCCAGCTGGTTGAGAATTCAAGCCAAACCACTTATGACCTAAAAAAAAAAGTATCCATGATCTGATTTTTTCTGAATTTTTACTCCCTCATATATGTGTTGTTTAACTTTCCTCCTGGAAACTCCTACTGACCCTGCTGGAGGGAAAGGAAAAGTACTGAACCCATTTCCCACTCCCCATCCTTCAGGATTAATAGTTGTTGTTGTTGTTGTTGTTTTAAAAAATCCTGCTTATGTCTCCACAAAGACTCAAGGTGGTTAACAAAAGCAGAGTAAAACAAACACAATCCTTAAAAAAAAAGCTAATATGCATTCAAATTATAAAATTAACAATACCTAACTCTTGACAAATTTTAGGTGCACAAAAAGCATCATTGGATTGAGTCAGCAAAAATTACATAATTAACCAAAAGCCTTTAAAAAAAATCCAGAAAAATAAAATCATTACAAAAGAAATAAAACATTTCATTTATATACGTAAATATGAAATATAATTTCATAATATCATGTATCCATATTTTTTAAAAGATGGTTACTGTTTTAAGAGAATTGTATACACTGTTTAGGTGTCGTTGGTTACTATTATATTTTAAGCAGAAAATGTGAGTGAAAATAATATATAAGGTTAAACATTGCCTTGCAAGTAATTAATTCTGTTCGGTGCATGTCCTTCGCTATACCAAGAATCTACCAATCTAGCAAGAATGCTACCAAGAATTACATTTATAATCCTCATCACCTGACCAAAAACCTATTTAAGAGACTATGTATTGAAAGTGCAGAAATATTTACTGCAAAGGGTTGCATTTTTGTTTTGTATGGAAGTTTATCACAGGGTCATTGGCAACTGAATACTGATCACAGGGCCTTTGCTGATCCTTCTAGAGACAAGCATGATGAGGAACCACTGGTCTGCCAAAAACTACTTCAGGAGAGCAATATAGAATACGAAACAGAATAGCAGAAAAGACGTAAACATCCCGTTCAGCAGCACTTTCCTAATAAAGTTTGGAGCTCTGTGCTGTAGTTTGAATGTAAAAAGTTGCAGGTGACCAGCAATTACTTGTGTTTGCAGCATAACATTTTGCCTGGTTCCTAAAGGGGTAGGCAAGTTAGAACTAGTCCACACCAGAGCAAACTGTGGATTCACACTGGTCTGTTTCTCCTTTAATGTAAAGACATCCATAAGACATTCTTCATTCCAGAGTAGACTCAGATTTCCTCCCCTTGAAATGCAGGGGTTTTCAATCCTTGGAAAGTCCAAAATGTCCAGGATTGTAAACCTGTGTATTTAAAGTGGGAAAGGTCCAGGACAACACTGGGTCCACATTTTGCTCTGGTGTGGTCAACAAATTGCAGCAACAACTAAGTGTTTGTGGCACCTTAGAAAAATTCTTTAGTCCCCAAAAGCTCTTCGTCTTTAGCGTGCCACAGGATTTTCTGACAAGCATTGTGCACATATAAACCTATTTCTTTTCCTCTTTTTCTTTTTACAGATGTATTATGGGGTTTGTAAGCAAAGAAAAAGAGAGAAATTTGCTCAAGGACAAGATGCCTGGAACATTTTTATTGAGGTTTAGTGAAAGCAACTTAGGAGGGATTACTTTTACCTGGGTATCGCGGTCAGAAAATGGTATGTGCTATATTTTAACATGCTGAACGTTGCACTCCAGACCCCTATCACCCTTATCCACGAGTTCAAAAAGCAATTTGGGAAATGCACGCTAGTGGCTTGGCCCCACCCTCCCTTTTCATCTCACATGCCAAATTTCTAGTACCAAACATTTTAGGATCCTTTTTAGATCATTCAAATGTTGCTTTTAATGCAAATCTCAGTGCTACCTTAACTACAGATGTAAGATTAAGTAAAGACTGCTGTAGCTTCTTTGGACCTCTTTCTCTGGGTTGCAGTACTCCCCTATAAAGTGTATTCAGTTGGTACCTTAACAGGTTAGGACGAAATGGATCTGTTACTTGTCTCAGCTCTCAGCTGGCCAGCATTTGTGTATTTGGCATTTTTATTATTTTAAGTGAGTTTGTGGTTCTTTCCATTTGACAAAAAACAACCTGCAATCAACTATCTGTCTGCTTATTCATAACTATCTTGTCCTTCACAGGAGAAGTGAATTTCCATTCTGTTGAACCATATAATAAGGGTCGTTTAACTGCGCTGCCATTTGCTGATATTTTACGAGATTACAAAGTTATTATGGCAGACAACGTTCCTGAAAACCCACTGAAATATCTCTATCCAGATATTCCCAAAGACAAAGCCTTTGGAAAGCACTATAGCTCTCAGCCAAATGAAGGTAGGATATTGCTTAAATAATAATAATAATAATAATAATAATAATAATAATAATAATAAATTCCCCCACCATTTTACATTAAAACTGCTGAGCATGCAAACTCCCGATGCTCATGCTTGCCACATTTGTTCTTTAAAAACAGATTAGAATTGTCCATTTTTAATTACTTCTTGTGGTGCACAAGACATCTTGCAATCAAAGCAGTAACAAAAATACAAACCAAAACTAGCAAAGAAGAAAAAGCAATCTGGCTTGGCAAAAACAGTCACTCCCCGTCTCCCTCACAAATGCGATATTAAATGGAACGTTCTCTGCAAGGTTAATTACTCAACCAGACATACAAAAACTGTATGCCCCGTCACAAGCACAGATCAGAAAGTCAAATGTGGTTAAGCCCCATCCGAAGAACTTCTGGAGCAGCCTTTAACATAGGAAGCGGCCATATACCGAGTCAAACAATTGGTCCACCTAGCTCAGTATTGTCAATTGTGGCTGGCAGTGGTTCTCCAAGGTTCCGAGCAGAAGCTTCTCCCATCACCAGTACTTTTGGCCAGGACTTGAACCTGGAACCTTTCGCATGTGAAGAATGTGTGCTCTGGCACTGAGCTATGTGTCCTCCCCCACCAGCTGTCTTCAGTGAAGAACAAATTCACCCGGCTGCACTGCTGAATATGCACTTCTGGTTTCCTAGATGGGAGATTTAATGTCCATAATGATGTTGTTGTTGTTGCTTTTAATTTAGCGCCAAGGCCTATGGAAGGAGGAACCAAAGGTTACGTCCCCTCTGTATTTATCCCAGTCTCCAAAATGTGAGTCATGCTGATTAAGTCGCGTTTCCCAAACTTCTTCGTGTGGAAAGTCTGGCATACCAGTCCAATTGGTATGTTGCTCTTCAGCAGAGGAAGTGACATTTCTTTTGCTGCTTTGTCTTGGAAACCCTCTCCTAATAAGTGGGTGAACCATCCAGGATTGATGGGAAGTGAAATTAGAGTACAGTGGTACCTCGGGTTAAGAATTTAATTCGTTCTGCAGCTCCGTTCTTAACCTGAAACTGTTCTTAACCTGAGGTACCATTTGGGGCCTCCCGCTGCCACTGTGCGATTTCTGTTCTCATCCTGAAATAAAGTTCTTAACCTGAGGTACTATTTCTGGGTTAGCGGAGTCTGTAACCTGAAGCATCTGTAACCTGAAGTGTCCCGGGGTACCACTGTATGTGCCTGAGGCATCAATTAAGCTCAGTCCCTTACAACAGTATCTGCTTCTCACGTATTACTCATTCAAGATGTCATTTTTGTCTCTCTTTTTTTAAAGCCTGAGTGATTCCACAGACCCACCTTCTCCATCAGACCTTCTCCCCATGTCTCCAAGTGTCTATGCTGTTTTGAGAGAACACCTGAGCCCTACTGTAATGGAAACTGCTGTACGTTCCAAGCTTAATTTCTTCTAAACTTGTGGTTAACATGAAGAGTTGCTGTTAAGGAGTGTATATTTTAGAATACAGTCGTACCTTGGATCCCGAAGGCCTTGCGAGTCAAACGTTTTGGCTCCCAAATGTCACAAACCCGGAAGTGAGTGTTCCGGTTTGCAAATGTTCTTTGGAACCTGAACGTCTGACATGACTTCCACGGCTTCCTGCAGCCAATCGGAAGCCACGCCTTGGTTTCCAAACGTTTTGGAAGTCGAACAGACTTCCGGAACGGATTCCGTTCGACTTCTGAAGTTCTACTGTACTGGACTGCGCAAAGCTTTATTGTCACTAACTTTTTCCCGCTGTTGATAAAACGGCACTAAGTATGTCAGCACTGGTTATCAGGTACTATAACGAAAGAGCTAGTGACTGTGTTCTTACATAATGTGAAATGAAATGATGGTTTAATGCAAATGGGTGGTGTCTCTCTGAGCAAATTGCAACCGCTTTGTACCTGTTCTTGGCTCCCACTCAGGCTGAGAGGGGGACAGCCTAACAGTGATTCTGGGTTCAGACAGCACACTAAGCCAGCCCCTGCTAAAAGGACAGCTTTAGAGGGAAGACTGAGTAGTTTGTTAGGAGGAGAAGAGAATAGTACTCCAAAACACTTAGCTCTTCACATGGTTAGGAAGCAATAAACCGTTTCCAAATAAAATTCTTGCAGCCGCTCTTAAAAGACTCCCTGCACATACACGTATGTTTGCTACCTTGCAGCTCCAGAAACTGCTTACATTTTAAGGAATTATGCAAACACTGCACACAGCACCCTGATAAATGTATGCTTATAGGAGAAAATTTCTACATTTATAACCAAACTACTGTATTTGTAGCCCTCAGTAGGCTGCAGTTTCTTTTGCTATGATGAATAGTTTTGTATAATTCACAAGCTTGCACATTCCTCCACCAACTAAGGAAAAGACAACACTTTGCTTATTTAGTACTGCTTCCTCCGCAGAACTGATATGGCACAAACTTCCAAAACGAAGCTGGGTCTTTTAAAAATGATTTTAAAGATCAAATTTGGCCTCTAATCCTCAGTGATATTCCCCCGCCCCGCCCCACCCCGCGTGCTGAATTAATTGGGTCAACAGTACCATTGTGCCTTCATTATGTAACAACTAGATTTCACACCACAGTAGAAAATTAGGTCAATCTTCCACAAGAGGGGAACAAATAGATTGTTTGCTTCAGCTTTCAGTTTTCAGATACACATTTGGCATTTTCATTTCCAGCAAGCTGTAGCTCAACCTGCATTTAAGAAAAACAAACAGCAACGAATTTCCACAAACTAATAGATTCTTCTTCTTCTTCTCTTCCAGTTAAGTTCTCCATATTCAGCTGACTGACGATTCTAAAGTGCATATGTATGTTTTTAAACAGAAACATTCCTAAGAAGATGTTTTTTCTAGTTCCCTTTGTAGATACTGTATCTGTACCCTGTGGAGCACAGATGGGGAACCTGTGGCCCTACAGACATTTCTGGAGTACAACTGCCATCATCAATTACTGTTAGTCATCCTGACTGGTGTTGATGAGAACCACAGGTTCTTCATCACTCCTCCAGACACACAATTGTCTTTGACCAAACTCTGCTTTCATAAATTAAGTCAATACTTGGCCTGATTCAGACATAACACTAAGCCATGGATTGGGCCCAAAGAACAAACTGTGATAAGCCTCTGGCTTGTGCACACCACCCCTGCTCTCCATGGTTTATCCCGAGGGATAGCTCAGTCAATACAGCATGAGACGCTTAATTTCAGGGTCATGGGTTCAAGACCCACATGGGGCAAAAGATTCCCGCATTGCAGCAAGTTGAATGAGATTGTACTTGTGGTCCTTTCCAACTATTTTGTGATTCTCTTATTCTAGTCCTGGCTTGTTTGAACTAAGCACAGTGAACATAAATCACCATTTCCTTAGTTTGCCATAACAGAAAGCTGCAGATGATTTAAAACTGCTAATGGAAGCAGTGCCGGATTTACGTATAAGCTAAACAAGCTATAGCTTAGGGCCCCGCTCTTCTTAATTGTATTTCTTAAAATACTTCTTAATTGTATTTCACTATGAATATACTTCTTCTTAATTGTATTTCAGTTCAACAATCACTTTGATAAAATTTTGTTATGTGCAAATGGCTCTAGATACCTATTAGGTCCATAAATTACCATATAGCATATATTCAACACAAAAAACAGTGACAATTTGTTGTTGCCAAAGGACAGCTGGACATAGAAAGGGCCCCATTACCTTCAGTAGCTTAGAGCCTCATCAAACCTAAATCCGGCCCTGGATGGAAGTATGCACTTTCCTGACATTGCATGTGAAGGAGGAGAGCATTGGCACTGTGCAAGCCTGAGGCTCACTTTGGCTTATTCTCACAACCCTGGTTTAGCATTATGTCTGAACTGGGACTAGAACTTAGTACATGAAACAAGTGGCAATGAAAAATTAGGAAATGGATGTACTACTGAAAAGCTAGAATCAAATTAGTTGCACAGGTCTAAAAATATTATTTCTGCCTTTATACTCTATATAGATATAATTTAATGTAGAATTGTAGTAGAATTCCTACTGCTCTTTGCAAGCTGTCCTTCCCACTCCCTAAAAATTGGGGTTCTATATTTCAATTCTTGCCACTTCTGGATCCTGAACTATGAATCCTGGCAGACATTCTAAAATCCACCATGTTTTCAACAAAACGTCCAAGTCATGCATATTTTTGCTATATATTTATTCTTGTGATATTTTAATCTGTGTGCACCAAACTGTCATTCTTACAATATATTAAACCTTGATACATTGGAGAACTGAGCCAAACATGCATATGTGTGAATAACTCTTCGAAGCAGCCTTAAAAACTACAAGCTAGAGTGACTGCAAGCAACGTAATTATGTGTGGAAACATATTGGGCCTTTCATTAAAGCCTAGCCGCATTGGAAATATTGAATAAATTGACACACATCCAGAAACGGCTGGACATCAGATTGAGAACTGGATTTTCTAGCTCCAAGACAAGTGGTTTTTGCATGGCCAAAAGAATAGCAGGCCCCCTTGGCTGGAGAGTGTATAGTGAATATGACTATCAGCTGATTATATAAAGAATCCACTACCGATACCTGAGCCTGGTTCAAGTTGGTGTTGAATGGTAGAGAATTGTTATATTTTTGTGTCTTTATAGTTTTAAGTCTAGTTGACTATGAGATAAGAACATTGGAATGGGCTTATGTTATGTACTAAGTTGAATAGGATTCAGAATGCAGCAGTCTGATCGGTCCTAGAACAATAGGATTCAGAATGCAGCAGTCTGATTAGTCCACAGGAGCCAACCAATCCAGCTCCAGGTGGAAGTGAATCCGCAACCTGATCGGCCTACAGGAGAATCCCGGAATTTGCCAATCACGTGGGGCCCATTGTGTAAATAATGTATATAAAGCAGACATTCTGGGGGAACTTCCATTCCTCCTCACCACTATGAGCTGAATAAAGAGCATGAAATCCACTCTCGATTCCAAGTATATCTCAGCTTACCATGCTTAATATCAGCTGTGACATTGAATGAAAGTTAGAATTTTTTTCCCTAGATCCCAGGTGAGAGCTGGGAGGGACTACTGCCTTCTGTGGGTGGTAAGGGTTAAGAACTACCTTTAAGAGAGGACTCCATAGACTATTTTTACTACTGTTCGTGGATTGTTTTTTTACATTAGTTTTCTGTACCTTAGTGAATAATGAAAAAACAAAAAATCTTAATGGCAAAAAAAGATTTATCTGATGAGTTGGTGCATTTGCACAGAAGAAGGGTAGAAAAGAACATTTGTCAAATAAATACTCAAATTATGTCTGTCTTTTTTGTGTGTGCCTGTGTTGTCGTTTTTTTATTTTTATAACGGCTAGGGGTCTCAGAAACTAGAAGTTACCCAAGCCCCTCTCAATCTCTGAAAGTACTTGCACACATGAAGCATGTATAATGAATGCTGTTGTTCTTGATCACTGCATAACCTTCAAGAGGTGTGTGTGTCTAATAGCATGCGTGAATGTATGCCTTAGTATACTGGACAACTAGAAACAACCACAGAACCAAAAGAGCTAAATGCTTTCTGGACCAAGCTTTGCCCATGGTGATAAGAGGAAGGCATTCTGCTCATGCTGGAGTCCTCACTTTCTCCATTGCTACCGGAGAAGATGCTAAAATTGGTTAATATATGAGATAAAGGTAAAGGTAAAGGTACCCCTGCCCGTACGGGCCAGTCTTGACAGACTCTGGGGTTGTGCGCCCATCTCACTTAAGAGGCCAGGGGCCAGCGCTGTCCGGAGACACTTCCGGGTCACGTGGCCAGCGTGACATCGCTGCTCTGGCCAGAGCCAGAGCCAGAGCCACACACGGAAACGCCGTTTACCTTCCCGCTGGTAAGCGGTCCCTATTTATCTACTTGCACCCGGAGGTGCTTTCGAACTGCTAGGTTGGCAGGCGCTGGGACCGAGCAGCGGGAGCGCACCCCGCCGCAGGGATTCGAACCGCCGACCTTTCGATCGGCAAGCCCTAGGCGCTGAGGCTTTAACCCACAGCGCCACCTGCGTCCTAATATATGAGATAGACCAGGGTTTATTTTGGGGTTCAGAGAAGTACAAACACTAGTGTGTGCATAATACGTGTGTTTTTAAAAAAAGTTTTCTGATTGAGCAGTGTTCCGAACTTTCATGCAAATAAGGAACTGGGTACTATTAACCATCTCCGGCCCCCTTAACTTCCACTGCAATCCTGTTTTAAAAGCAAGGATGTGAAACCAGATTTGGGCTCCCTGGCATCATCTATTAAGCCCTGCCGCCCCATGATGGCCAGTGCAGGAGTGTTGTAACAAATTACAACACTGTCCATTTCAGTCCATGCCAATATTTCCTTGACAGCTCCCCTCTGAACTTCCTGGGTTCCTGTCTTGTTTTCAGAGTGCTTTACAATGGACGCGCTCATATATCGCTTTGCATAGATCCGAAACACTGCAATAGTAAGCTGGGGCTTTGCTTTCTTTTCTTTAACTCAGAGGAGGTTATTGAAATCAAAGGAAAAAGGAAGTCAAAGGAATCCTCCCGGCCATCTCTCTGAAGCTAGCTCTTTCTCCTTCCCCTCCCCAGGCTCCCACCACGTGGGACCGTTTTTAACTTTCGTTTTCATT
The DNA here is from genome assembly GCF_951804945.1 of Podarcis cretensis. Taxonomy (NCBI): domain Eukaryota; kingdom Metazoa; phylum Chordata; class Lepidosauria; order Squamata; family Lacertidae; genus Podarcis; species Podarcis cretensis. Next base: position 126,959,229 of record NC_137170.1, read on the forward strand.
GCGGACGCTGGCTTTCCCGTACTTGTCCCTGTTTCTCAGAAAGCACGTGTGGCTGTGCTGTTCCAGGAACAGCTCTCTCCTCCCGCCCTTCACCCAGGCGCGGCATCCGCCTCTTCCCCTTTCTGTGTGGTTTGGCTGGAAAAAGCAGGCTGGGATTTTGGGGGTTTCCTAGAGGTTTCTGCATGTTTGAGCCTGGCCGTTCATTGCCTTACCGAAAAGCTTGATAATGTTGAACTTGGCAGCCTTGCAGACTTCTGCTTCATTGCTCAAAGGGTGGTAACTTTGGTGGCATCAATGTAAGAAAAGTTCTACACAGGAAACTTATTTCCTGGCATAAAGGTAAAGGTACCCCTGCCCGTACAGGCCAGTCTTGACAGTCTCTGGGGTTGTGCGCCCATCTCACTTAAGAGGCCAGGGGCCAGCGCTGTCCGGAGACACTTCCGGATCACGTGGCCAGCGTGACATCGCTGCTCTGGCCAGAGCCAGAGCCAGAGCCGCACACGGAAACGCCGTTTACCTTCCCGCTAGTAAGCGGTCCCTATTTATCTACTTGCACCCAGGGGTGCTTTCGAACTGCTAGGTTGGCAGGCGCTGGGACCGAACGACGGGAGCGCACCCCGCCGCAGGGATTCAAACCGCCGACCTTTCGATCGGCAAGCCCTAGGCGCTGAGGCTTTTACCCACAGCGCCACCTGCGTCCTAGCGCCACCTGCGTCCTTTCCTGGCATAGACTCTCTTAATCTCAGGGTTGTGGGTTGGAGTTCCACATTGGGTGAAATCTTCCCTCCTCTCTCCACCCCATATCCATAGTTCACTAAGAGTTTGAGATATTACCTACAACAGTACTGATGCTAAAGGAAACGCACTACTGTGAAAACCTGATCTTTGCGGAGGTACGAAACTATAGGGAAGCTTCAAATATTTAAACAGAAGCTGTAATCTGATATGCTTTTAAAAAGGTAAAAGGACCCCCGACCATTAGGTCCAGTCGTGGCCGACTCGGGTTGCGGCGCTCATCTCGCTTTATTGGCCAAGGGAGCCAGCGTACAGCTTCCGGGTCATGTGGCCAGCATGACTAAGCCACTTCTGGCGAACCAGAGCAGTGCACAGAAACGCCGTTTACCTTCCCGCCAGAGTGGTACCTATTTATCTACTTGCACTTTGACGTGCTTTCGAACTGCTAGGTTGGCAGGAGCAGGGACCGAGCAACGGGAGCTCACCCCGTCACGGGGATTCAAACCACCAACCTTCTGATCGGCAAGTCCTAGGCTCTGTGGTTTAACCCACAGCGCCACCCGCGTCCCTTTTACCTGCTTTTAACTGGGAGCTAATCCTATGCAGCTGGGGGGGGGGGCTAACTTCAGAGTAGAGCTACAGAGCATTCTGCAGGAAACCCCTTCTTGCTACAAGTCTTGGATTTGTAGATTCCACCTAGGACTGGGTTGCTAATTATTTTTTGCCAAGCACATGCAAAAATTAGGAAGCCCTCATGCAATCCTCTCAAACTCACTAACCTCGAGGTTTTTGTCCCTATTAGAACAAACGGAGCCCCTTCTTTGTGTGCTTCTTCCAAGTGAGATCTGGAGGGCGGCAACATAAGAACGGGCCTTTTCTGCAGTGGCACCCTGTTCGCGGAATGCTCTCCCTAGGGAGGTTCGCCTGGTGCTTTCATTATATATTTTTAGCACCAGGTTAAAACATTCCTATTCAATCAACCTTTGGCTGATGAATATTCTACAGCCTTTTAAATGCATCTGTGGGAAGGGGGAGGGTGTTTTGTTGTTTTGGCTTAATTATTTACTGTGCTTTATCTTGCATTTATTTCTTTGAACTGCCTCTGGGATCTCTTGATGAAGGGCAGTATATATTAAAACAACAACAACACAGCAGCAGCAGTAGTGTCAAATTCTGTCAAAGAAACATCTGTCAACAGCCCTGAGATATATGGATTGAATTTGATATTTTTTAAAGAAATAAAAAACCACCACCCCCCACATATCTTGCCAAGGGGAACAATGCTTTTCCTATAATATTTTTATTTTATTTTTTTAAAGGGCGAGGATGAGGAGACGGTAGAGAGAGAGCGTTAGCTAGCTTTAGGAAACGATTGCAAAAAGAACACAGCAAGACCAGAGGACGATTATAGCACGGCCCCTTTGCTAAGATACAGCTGTGCTTTTGCAGGAGAGGGAGGAGGGCGCAATGGTGGGAACAGCCTTATTATTCAAAGAAGGCGGAACACACTCTCCTGAATGGTTGCTCGCCGAAAGCAGCGCCTGGCTGATTGGTCGCGCGCCTGCCGCCGCTTGCTATTTCCTAGTCCGACTTACTTTCGTTTTAGACAGAGTCGGGGAGCATCGGCGCGCACTGCGGGGCATCTGCAGACCAGCCAGGTAAGCAGAAGGAGCAAGGGGCTGCTTGCTTCCGTGCTTGTGTAGTTTTGGGCTCTCCAAGAATGCAAGGGAGATAGATGTATGCAAAAAGGGACAGCCGTCTGCTTGGGCCTTACGGATTTCCAGGGTCTTCGCGCAAGCCTCTCTCCAACTCAGGGATATAATATAAGGCTGTGCTCCCTCGATTTATGCGAGAGTAAGGCTGCATCCATTCTAGGCATTGCCTCCCCTAAGTGTGTGTGTGTGTGTGTCTATATATATATGTCTATATATATCTATATATCGGGGAACTGTAGCTTACTCCGCACAGAATTGCAATTCGCAGCACGCTTAAACTGATAGTGCCAGGATTCTTATTTTTTTGAGGGGGGGATGTAAAATATGCATCAAGGGTGCTTTAAATTAATGGTGCGAATGGTTTCGAAGTTTTTTCTCTCCCCCCTCCTGTGCAAATGCACCAGTTACTCAGGAAAATCCTTTTTTTGGGGGGGGGGCATTCAGATTTTTCGTTTTTTCATCATGCCAAGTTCTATTCGGAAGCAGCTGGACGCAACTTCCAAGTATATGGAATGCACAGTTGCATTCTTGGAATGTGTCGCAAACCCTTGAGTGTTGCAAGCTTCGCTGGCGATTGCACATATTTTCCGGAGCCAGAATGCGTAGCCGGGGGCGGGCAGCTCCCCCCCCCCATCAAATAAATAAATAAAAATATCACAATCTTCCTCCCTGGCAGGTACCTTTCCCTAGAAAACATCAGTGCCTGATTTTGTATAATAATTTTTATTAATTTTTAATCCCATTGATCCAAAAGAGCCACATTTTCACAATATCAAATTACAATACAATTTTTTAAAAAAAAAAATATTCTAATACAAAATTAAACCATTAAGGGTGACTTCCCGTGTGTTGGATATCGGGGTACAAAGTTCTTATTTCTTTCTGCTTCCATAATCTTGATTATTCTAATGACAGCAGTTCTGATTTTGATCCTTTATTTAGCAGTGCCTGCTTTTGTTACTTACGTATGTGGCATATTATTTTATCCTTCCCTGAAATGTGTGAGCCGTTGTCTACAGAACATGGAAATTTAGAATACTAACTGGCCATCTCTCTTGCTCAGCCTTGCACCACTACTTGGACCATAGAGCCATTTAGTACCTTGCTGAGCATAAAGACCTGGCTAAGGTCAGGGGTGACAGGGGAGTCTCAATGGGCTATGCTTACTGAGCGTGCACAGAAAAACTGCATTGGAAAAAAGGAACTGGAGAAGGAAGTGTGAAACGGATTTCAGCAAATCCAAGAAAACTTGTTTTAGTTTAGGGTTGTTGTTTTTTAAAAGGCGTGTTCTTTGTAATTTTGCAAAGTATACCCTTTAACTGCATGAGAGGTACGCCCAGCTGTCTTTTTTTTATTTACCTTCTAGTTGTCAAATGATGTAAGATTTTGACAGATTTTTCTTGGTAGTCAAAAGAAAAACAATTTAAAACAGCTGTTTTTGAGACGTTTCATTCTGAATCTGCTAGACAGAACCAGACAGAAGTCCTGCCCCCTGCCCAACATAAATCCTGGCTACGCCCATGGCAGAATTAAAGCAGAATAAGAGGGAATTGGTTATTAAGGTGCTAAAGATTGAGTTATTTCTCCCAACTTGTCTTGGTCCAGATTGCGATCTGTCTGGGGCCAATTCAGAAATGCACTGAGCATCATCCCATTCAAATTAAGCATTATTTTGCCCCTCTAATTTGAGTGGGGAAGGGCTAAAAGCATGCCTGTTAAATCTTGCCCACTGAACCCAGTGGTGTGTGATACTGCTTAACTTAGGGGTTAGATTGCACCTCTTTTCTCCAGTTGCTGAATTAATGTAAGTCACAAGAGAGGGGAGATTTATGAACTTTCTGCAGGATGTGTCCATATGCCAAACAGTTTGGCAATTTTCCTGTACATTTTAAATTATTTGTACCTACATACAGTATCCACCTAACCTTATAACAGAAGAATGCTATAAAACTAAGCCCTGTTGCATTCAGTGCGGCTTACTCCAAGGTAAGTGGGTATAGGATTGGAGCCTAAGTCCTGCTCATCCCCATTTCCCACCCTTACAATTCCTCCACTAGCCTTTTTACTCCCTGTTGCAAAGGCAGAAATTTTTTGCTGTTCATATAGCTTAATAATAATAATTCATACCCTGCCCATCTGGTTGGGTTTCCCCAGCCACTCTGGGCGGCTTACAGCACATATAGAAACATAGTAAGACATTGAATATTAAACATTATAAAATGCAGTGTTGCTTGGCACAGAATTCAAGATTGCTTTTTAGTACAGCTGGGCCTAACCCATTTTCTGATGGAGCAGCCTTGTGAACGGACAAGTTACTGGCTTGCAGGTCTCTCTGCCTTTGCTAGCTTCCTAAACTTTTGGTAGCCTGCAGTTCCATTCTGATCTCAGAGAAGAGGAAGCTAAAATCTCCACTGAGGTGTGTGATAGAGAACATTACGGTAAGTATTCTTAAAAACTGTTCTCCTTTTGATTCTGCAGGATGAGTCAGTGGTATAAACTGCAGCAGTTGGATTCAAAATTCCTGGAGCAAGTACACCAGCTCTACGATGACAGTTTCCCCATGGAGATACGACAGTATCTAGCGCAGTGGCTGGAAGCCCAAGACTGGTGAGAGGCCAACTTGTGTTTGAGATGTCAAATGATAAGATTGTGTTCCAAACTGTGCATGGCCTAATTTTCTCCTGTCAAAACAATTGGGCTTTGAAAAGTGCCGAAGATAATGTTTGCATAGGAACTAAGTTTTGGTAAAGCAAGTAAACAACATGTTTTATTGTAAGCCCTTGTTTGGCAACCAATTTAATGTTGAGATGTAAGCAAGTTGAGCCAATGACATCCTAAGTCGTGTTAACAAAGTTTTGTCATCCTGTTGAGGATGTTACTTGCATCTGGTCCTTGACCACTTGTGACCAAGTGAAAATGCCTGACATCTCCACCAACCAGGAATCATTGGATCTGGACGGTTTTTGCACACTAATACCCCACCCTACCAGTTACATTTTATCTGCTCAATCGAAATGAAATTCTGGAACGAAATTGCTTTTCCTGAGCAGTAGCAGATATCGTTAAGAAAGAGGTCCGAATAGGCCAATACAGCGGTACCTTGGTCCTCAAACTTAATCCGTTCCAGAAGTCCGTTCCAAAATCAAAGGCACGCATTCCCATAATGCAAAAATGGATTAATCCATTCCAGACTTTTTAAATAAAAAACCTAAGAAAGCAATTTAACCTGAATTTTACTATCTAACAAGACCATTGATCTATAACAGGGGTCAGCAACCTTTTTCAGCCGTGGGCCGGTCCACTGTCCCTCAGACCATGTGGTAGGCTGGACTATACAGTGGTACCTCAGGTTACATACACTTCAGGTTACATACGCTCCGCTAACCCAGAAATAGTGCTTCAGGTTAAGAACTTTGCTTCAGGATGAGAACAGAAATCGTGCTCCGGCAGCAGCGGGAGGCCCCATTAGCTAAAGTGGTGCTTCAGGTTAAGAACAGTTTCAGGTTAAGAACAGACCTCCGGAACGAATTAAGTACTTAACCCGAGGTACCACTGTATTTTGAAAAAAGGAAAGAAAAAAAGAACGAATTCCTATGCCCTACAAATTACCCAGAGATGCATTTTAAATCAAAGGACACATTCTACTCATGTAAAAACACCTGATTCCCGGACCGTCTGCGGGCCAGATTTAGAAGGCGATTGGGCCGCATCCAGCCCATGGGCCTTAGGTTGCCTACCCCTGATCTATAAAATGAAAGCAATAAGCAACATACTGCAGTCACACAATCAATCAGTCATTAGCTGAACTGGGTTCCACACAGATACAAAAACGCAAAATAAATAGCAGAAACAGGCAGACTTCAGCGTAACACTCAAAATGGAAGTGTGGCACTCAAATCGGAAGCGTAACACAAAACAGAGCACGTTCAGCTTCCGAAAAACATTTGCAAGCTGGAACACTTGACTTCTGGGTTTGCAGTGTTTGGGTTCCAAGTTGTTTGAGTACCAAGGTGTTTGAGAACCAAGGTATCACTGTATATATGTGAACTGTCCCTGGATCAAGTGACTTTTCTTCAAGTTCTTAAACTTCTTAACCCAGCTCAAGGTTGTCATCTGAACAAGCCAGATGTTCAACAGAGAATCGATCGCAACCAGTCCATCATTTGGAAAGCAAGACTTCAGAGCCGTCTTGCCCCAAAATGGCAACTAGACATTCTGTTTTGGCGACTACAACCTTGGTTTAAGGAGCCATTTGGCGTGTAGCTTATATATATTGAGTTTCTAACACTGGTACCTGGTGCTGCTCCAACCTGAAACATAATGGTGGCACACCTTATGTCCGCTTTATTTGTACCTATTTGATTCTATTTTTATTTTTTTAAAATAATTTTTATTGAATGGTTTTATGTTACAAAAAACAATACAGCCATACTACCACAAAATATAATTAAGAAAAAAAAATTTACATACCTCAATATTTAGTTTGTTATTTGTTATTTACCGTCTTATTTCCTCCCAAACATTGCATACAACAACACACATGTGTGCAGACACCCACACACCCGCACAGAAAATGATAATAATGAAAGTAAATATTTTTCCCCTTTTATCTTCCAAAATCTTTTCTTCAACTTTGACTTCCTATCAAGTCCCTTTGCATATGTTTTATCTTACATTTGAATGTACACAAAACAATAAACCTTTCTATATAATTTTTCTAATACATTCTGAAAACATAATAAATCTTTAATTGTAGTCCACCTCCTTTTATTTCCTTTATCACTCGAATGCTAGCACGGAGTCAAAACTACTATTGTATTTTTGAACATATTTTTTATAAACATCCCATTTTTCCGCCAATTTTTGCTTTGAGTTTCCTCTGAGTTTACTAGTCAGTTGAGCCGTCTCCACCAATTCCTGTAATTTGATTTGCCAATCTGTTATTTTTGGAGCCTCATGATCTTTCCATCCCTTGGCCACAAGTATACGAGCCGCTGCGGTTGCATACAAGAATACCTCTCTTAGATTTTTTTGGGATCTCTTTATCTAAAATACTTAATAGAAATGCCTCCGGTTTTTTAGTAAAAGTTATCCCCATCATCTTTTTTAATTCATCGTATATTTTTCCCCAAAAAATCTTCATCTTTCCACACGTCCACCACATGTGGATCATGTCACCGTTATTTCCTCCACATCTCCAACAAGCATTCGCCAAATTTTTATACATTCTTGATAATCTGGAAGGAGTGAGGTACCACCTATGAGCCATTTTCATCATGTTCTCTCTTATATTATAGCTGGCTGTAAATTTCAAATTTACCTTCCATAAGTTTTCCCAATCTTTTAGCATAATTATGCAATTATGTACCTATTTGATTCTAGCTGCAGTGCAGTATTGTTATTTGGGATTTCTGCTGCAAATCATAAACCAAAATAGGCTGCTGGAAGGGCAGAGGGGAGGGCCCCAGAGCCTTGCAAGAAGGTTTGTGGAAGGGCAAAGAAGCTGAAAGTGAACATCTTCCATTGCTTCATCTCCCAGGGACCATGCTGCTAGCGATATTTCGCAGGCGACTCTACTGTTCCATAACCTGCTGTCTCAGCTGGATGACCAATACAGCCGCTTCACACAGGAAAACAACTTTTTACTTCAGCACAACATTAGGAAGAGCAAACGAAACCTACAGGTAATGTCCTTGTGAATGAGAAGTAAAAAAAAAGTACTGTGGTACCTCAGGTTACATACGCTTCAGGTTACAGACTCCGCTAACCCAGAAATAGTGCTTCAGGTTAAGAACTTTGCTTAGGATGAGAACAGAAATCGTGCTCTGGCGGCGCAGCGGCAGCAGGAGGCCCCATTAACTAAAGTGGTGCTTCAGGTTAAGAACAGTTTCAGGTTAAGAACAGACCTCCGGAACGAATTAAGTACTTAACCCGAGGTACCACTGTATGTAAAATTCTTCACATGGTTTACATACTCTCTTCATTCATGCAAGGATCTCGCCATGATCCTTCCATTCAGAAGGGCCTTGATAGTAAGGTAAAGGTAAAGGTACCCCTGCCCGTACGGGCCAGTCTTGACAGACTCTGGGGTTGTGCGCCCATCTCACTTAAGAGGCCAGGGGCCAGCGCTGTCCGGAGACACTTCCGGGTCACGTGGCCAGCGTGACATCGCTGCTCTGGCCAGAGCCAGAGCCAGAGCCGCACACGGAAATGCCGTTTACCTTCCCGCTGGTAAGCGGTCCCTATTTATCTACTTGCACCCGGAGGTGCTTTCGAACTGCTAGGTTGGCAGGCGCTGGGACCGAGCAGCGGGAGCGCACCCCGCCGCAGGGATTCGAACCGCCGACCTTTCGATCGGCAAGCCCTAGGCGCCGAGGCTTTAACCCACAGCGCCACCTCCCCAAGTAAATGCTGGAAGTTTTCTTGGTCATGTACCAGTGAAACAAATGAGAACAGTCTAAGAACACTGCTAAACCAATTTATTTATCCAGTCAATCCATCTTCATAGGGTACTCTTGAAATTGCACCTCTGGGACTGGCATAATAATTTTATTATTTATACCCCATCCATCTGGCTGGGTTTCCCCAGACACTCTGGGCAGCTTATATAGCACATAGAAAAAACTCAAACATTAAAAACCTCTCGATACAGGAGAGGAGTTGGTATCCTAACAACTCTCAGCATCTGTAACAAACCATAGCTCCCAAAACTCTTGGGGAAGCCATGAATGGTTAAAGTGGCATTGTAGTGCTTCAAATGAATACATGCAATTACTGTATTTTTCACTCTATAGGACGTACCAGCTGATAAGACGCACCTAGTTTTGGGAGGAGGAAAACAAGAAAAAAATATATTCTGAATCCCAGAAGCCAGAACAGCAAGAGGGATTTGGCTTCTGGGATAGCCTCTTGCTGTTCTGGCTTCTGGGGTAGCCCACTTCTGGGGTAGCTGCCCTGCGGAGGCTTCATGTGGCTAAGCCTGAAGCCAGAACAGAGAGAGGGGGCGCTGTGCAGCGCTCCCTCTCCCTGTTCTGGCTTCTGGGATAGCCGCGCAGCCTGCATTTGCTCCATAAGACGAACACATATTTTCCCTTACTTTTTAGGAAGGGAAAAGTGCGTCTTATAGAGCGAAAAATACGATACTTCACAGCCAGCAGCTTTGTGTATTACGGTCCTGAAAATTTTAGCGTGTCTTCAAATCAAGGGTGATGTTGGCAGATCCCCCCCCCCCTTTAATGTTTGTTCAACACTTACTGGTCCACAATCTTGGATCTTGTGTGTTGAACTGGCCCCCCAAATTTGGGGTGCTACATAACATCTGCAGTAGTGAAGTTTATGCATATTGACTCTCTACCTGCAATAAGGTGGCTCTCTGAAGGATGTGGGATACTCGTGATCTGTCTTCAGAAATTCAAAATGCTGAGATGAGCATAAATAAGTGCAGATTTTCCCCGGGACCATGGTTTGCCCAGGTGCATGTGTGAATAGGCTCTACATCTGCTTCTTGGCAGCTCACCTGTTGTGAGTTTGAGCACTCAGCATCCTTTTTTATTTGAGTTTGATGGGACGTCAAAACCTGAGGATGCCCTGGTCAATGTTGTTTAGTTCCTCCTGTTGTTGTTATTTTATAGGCAAATGTAGCAAAAAGAGAGAGAAGCTGGGCCAGCTTGCATTAACCTGTTCTTTATGGTGTATTCTAGAACACTTTTGAGGAAGACCCCATGTTCATGGCCATGATGATCTCCAAGTGTCTGCATGAAGAAGAGAAAATCCTAAAGGTGGCTGAGGAAGTAGATAAGGTAACTGTTTTCTCCCTTGCTTTTTTATCTCTGGGCAAACAGCATCATGTCATTGAGGGATGCCCTCTAGCGATCCACAGCGACATTCACACAGCACGCCATGTGGAGTGCTGCCCCAACCTTAAATGCTGAAGCTCAGGCTGGTCTTCCATGAAGATGTCCTTTACTGTCAAGTCTGCTCAAAGCCTGCGATTGTCTTTGGGGGTTTCTGTTGTTGCTTGACCTGGGTGTCATCAAAGTTAAAACAAGTGAATGGGAGAGCCTTCTTAGGGCTGGCACCTCAGCTGTGGAACAATCTCTTCTTTTGAATTACTGTTGGGGTTTTTTAATAGTTCATTTTTTAAACAGTGTTGTTATACATTCACATCATTTTCAGTTTTTACACTCCAGGGATTGGAGTTAGGTCCCTCGGACAACCCCCCCCCCCCCCGCACGTGTTTTCCAATTCCCCTCTATATTTTTTGCATCTAATTACATTTGTCTAATCCATTTTATCTCCTTTTCTACCTTAACTAATATTACATTATAAGTGTTACAACAATCCTCCTAACGTTTTTAAGTATACACAGTGGCCTTTAAGATTTTCTATAAACTTTCCCCACTCTTGACTGAATTTCTTGTCACCTTGGTGCTGTTAAAAAACATCTGCAAACAAATGCAGTTTCCCACGACGTCCAATTCAGCCCCAATTCTCTTTGAAACCAACAGTATTAAAGCCCCAGGCGTTCCCTGGAATGCTGGAATTCACAAAGCATTGGAATGAGCATTGCAGCGTCTGTAGGACTTTTATTTTTGTAGCCTGCAGCTCCCTTCCCTGGAGTCTAAAATCCCGTCATGACTCCCATATACCTGGGAGTAAGAGATCAAGCAACAGAATAATCTGGCCACATTAAGGAAGTTTTGTCCATGGTATGATTATTTTCCACCTTGTCATTTTGACACTTTGGCACCCTGTTTGCAAAATTTAACAGTTCCAAAAAACAGACGCGCTTTCACTTTTGCAAGATTGAATATACAGTACTGCCTTCGGCTGGTACTTGAGGGTCGATTTCTTAAAAATTCCACTGGAAAAACGGTTATGTCCCTGTGGAGATGGCAGTATTGAGTCAGTGGTTCACGTGCTTCTGGCTTGCACTCTTCATAAAGATTTCAGGAGTGAGGTTATTATTACCCCTCTATTATTCTCCACGCTGGGTTGCTCAACCATGGCTACTGTGTCCTTTCTTTTAGCAGATCAAGATGATCAGGTGACAGCAAAAAATGGCAAGGTTTTAACGGGGGCAGTTAGAATAAGATCTACTACAGTGCTATCTCTGGCTACGAACTTAATTTGTTCTGGAGGTCCGTTCTTAACCTGAAACCGTTCTTAACCTGAGATACCACTTTAGCTAATGGGGCCTGCCAGCACGCCGCTAGCACACAATTTCTGTTCTCATCCTGAGGTAAAGTTCATAACCTGAGGTACTGCTTCCGGGTTAGCGGAGTCTGTAATCCAAAGTGTTTGTAACCGGAGTGCTAAGGGCAGTGTAAATGAAATGATGGGGTTCCAGTGATTAGGATAAGGAAGAGTATAAAGGGAAAGATAAAGGATAAAACGAATTTGAATGAGCTTGCTGAAAAAACTTTTAAAGTGAAATACAAGAAGGGAAGGCGGGAGGAAGCAAGGAAAATAAGGTTTTGAAGACTATTAGAATGAACCAGAGTTTTCTTTTAATGTTTCTTCTGTTATTATGTTGAATCTTTTGTATGTTTTTGTTTTTTATGTTTTTTGATATTGTTTGTATTTCTGATGTTTGTTGTTTGTTGTTTCGAAGTTTGTTATATTTTGTGAAACTTAATAAATATCATTAAAAAAAAAAAAAAAAAAAACCAAAGTGTTTGTAACCGGAGGTGTTTGTAACCCAAGGTACCACTGTATTTGATTATTGATGAAAACTCCCAAAATGTGTTTTCTATAGTGAAGTTTTTACCTCTATTTTCAGTACATTTTATTTTATTTTACTGCTATGGCTAGTGGTTGATGCAAATAAAGATTCTTCTGTTCTGGGAGTAAGACCCGTTGGGTTCAGTGAGGTTTACGTTTGACAACACATGGGTGGGACTGCACTATTCGGTGTTGATTTGAAAGATTTCTCCAAGTGAGCAGGTGCTCAGTTTGCCCGTCTCTTGTAGAGAATAATTTGTTTTGCGGGTTTACAGTGGTGCCTCGCAAGACGAAATTAATCCGTTCCGCGAGTCTCTTCGTCTTGCGGTTTTTTCGTGTTGCGAAGCACGGCTATTAGCGGCTTAGAAAAAGGGGGGGGAGGGAAATAACTCGCAAGACGTTTCGTCTTGCGAAGCAAGCCCATAGGGAAATTCGTCTTGCGAAGCACCTCAAAAAACGGAAAACTCTTTCGTCTAGCGAGTTTTTCATCTTGCGAGGCATTCGTCTTGCGGGGCACCACTGTATTTTCTTGTACGTAGCCATGCGGGTGGACAAATTGCAGACCTTCAGATGCTGTCAATCTCCCATCAGTCCCAGCCAGCATGGGCATGGGTCAGGGGTGATGGGCATTGTAGTCCTTTGTCCCTCCCGCATGTCACCGTGCATTCTCGTTTCCATTCCAGATGCAGCTGGGGACTGTGCAGAACACAGTAGTGCTGGGCAAAGTGAAGGAATTAGATGCGAAAGTCAAAAGCGTGAAGGATAATGTCACTGTAAGTATTGAAAGTCCAGGAGTTCTTCAGCTGAAACTTGTTGACGAAAAGCACTTGAAGGCATGCTGAGAGGTGCGAGAGCAAAATACGGGACTTGTCTTTCCTTGCCGCATTTGAACAGGGGTTTGTTCATCTTTGGAGTCGCACAGCACTACCTCATCAGTGCTGCTGTCACGAGTTTTGTGATCTGCTTTCTTGCAAGTTTACTTCACTTGCAATCTTGGTATCTCGCGGGAAGAAACGCGACCACAAGTTTTCAACCAAAGAGAGGTTGGGCTTATCGCCTTTTCCAGACAGTGTTTTTAGAAACCCACATTATGTTTGTAAGTTGTTTCATATTTGTTTTTAATGCTGCAACCCACCCTGGTTTCTTGGGGTGAAGGATGGGCAATAATTAATTAAATAAACATACATGTTAAGCCCTACATTGTTTTCAATTTCACTGAAATTGCCTAAACTAGTCTTTCCCAATGCTGGTCCACAAGATATTGCCAGGCTATGACCTTTAACCCTAGCCAGCTAGATCCTAATGCTAGTTGTCATACCAAATCCATAACCAAGCTTAGGGAAGGTTGATTTTAAGCCATGGTTATGATTGGAAAACCATGGTTTAGAATGAGTGCAGAACCTTTTTGCATCGTCATGGTTAAGAGTGCTCCCAGGGATGTTCTGGGAGCATCCGAGTTGCTGAAGCCCCATGCCAGATTGGGACCAATGGAAAGATGATGTGTTAAGCATTGCATCTGCAGTGGGAGCCAGTTTTGCAGGCTTTCTTAACCCAGCACCACCAACGGGTCTTTCTAGTGTCTCAATGCACATTCCACAACCCCTGTACTTTTGGAATCTGAACCAGTGTTAAAGTTAACCGGAGTTAAGTGTGAATGTCTTTACTGAGTCACTGCCTATCCTAGATGTCTAAATTGGTTTACTTAGACAAGTCATGACTAAACGGTCTCTCCCTTGAGTGCTCGAAACCTCACTATAATAAGGAGCCAGTATGGTATGGTGGTTCAGGTGTTGGACTAGGAATGGGGGAGGCTTGGGTTCAAATCTCTACTCAGACACATCTCACTGGGCCAGTCACTCTCTGTCTCTCTTAGCCTAACCTTACCCCTCACAGAATTGTTGCAGAGATAAAAGGGGGTGGGAGGGATAACCTGAGCTCCCGGTAGGAAAGGTGGGTGGGGCAACTTAAGAATTCTTTGCCATTTCCCAGTGCGTAAGCTTGTCATTGCTTTTCCAGGGAATTGAACAGATCATCAAAAACCTGGAGGATGCGCAAGACGAATACGACTTCAAATACAAAACCTTGCAGGTCAGAGGTGAGCAGTTCAGCTTTGCAGGGGTTCAAAACCATAACCGTTCTAGAAAAATGCTTGTGATGCTTTGTCGGGAATTGTGATTTGAGGGTGAGGCCGGCTTTTCATGTGAAGCTTATTTATAGAAAAGGTAAAGGGACGTGGGTGGTGCTGTGGTCTAAACCACTGAGCCTCTTGGGCTTGCTGATTGGAAGGTCGGCAGTTCGAATCCCTGCGGCGGCGTGAGCCTCCTGTTGCTCTGTCCCAGCTCCTGCGAACTTAGCAGTTCGAAAGCACGCCAGTGCAAGTAGATAAATAGGTACCGTTTTGACGGGAAGGTAAATGGCGTTTCTGTGCGCTCTGGTTTCCATCACGGTGTCTCGTTGTGCCAGAAGATGGCCACATGACCAACCTGTCCATGGGCAAACACCGACTCTGTCGGCCTGAAAGCGAGATGAGCGCAGCAACCCCATAGTTGCCTTTGACTGGACTTAACCATCCAGTAGTCCTTTTCTCTCAATCTTATTTCCTTAAAGAATTTTTTTTAAAAAAAAAACCCTTGGCACCATACATTTTCTCTCAGGAGCCAGGCAATTGTTTCCTCAGGGACAGAATGCAGGACTTAACATTATGAAGACGGCCTGAGGCCTTAACAGAAAGGGAAGATTGTCAGATGGGAGAGGAACTGGATGCCATTTTGTGCTGTTTTTCCTTTATAAAAATGCAGGCCTCTGCCATTTAATATTTTTTTTATCCCAACGGATCTCTGAAACTGGACATAAACCGGGGGGGGGGGGGTGAGAGAGAGAGAACACACCGTACCTGGCTAAGTGCCTCTAGCAAATTACCTCAGAAAATGAAGGTTTGGGGAGGGTCTGCGCAAAACATCTGGCTGCCTGAAGCAAATGGCATCTCCTCCATGGGTCCCAGGATGTGGCTGGCCCTCGAGGGTTTACTCTTCTGTTGAACGACACAATATATATGTGGGCTTTGAGCATGGAATTAATACCAGTTTCCCTAAGCATCGTTAACAAGGAGGTCGGTCTTAAAACCTTTGTCTATAATGCGCAGGAATAGGTTCCTGGTTTTCCGAGCACTTCTGCTTTTGAAGGGGACAAAAAAAATCTCCCCTCCTAAATACATTCCAGCTGCTGAGCTATGTGGTTTTACTTTTCTTTTTAAAAGTTCTACAAACTTAAGAGTGTTCTTTAAATGTAATGCCGTAACACAGGAATTCTTCTTTGGTCTGTTTTTGCAGAAAATGAGCCCTGTGGTATGACCCAGGAAGACTTCCAAAAGGAAAAAATGCAGCTCCACACAATGTATTTGCAGCTTGACCTCATGAGACAGGTGATTCTTTGGTGAACTTGTGGAGAGGCATTGTATACTTGTCTAAATTGCTGGTATGCAACTCCCTCCCCCCTCCCTTGGCTTAGCACAGGTGGGGAACTGGCTGGCAGGCAGTCAGGCGTTTTACTTAAGAAACATCTTGACCACTTGTGCTTCATCTCTCCTTGCAAAGTACAGGGAAACTTTGGTTTTTATTCAAGGCCAGGGGTAGCCAACACACAGGACTTTCCAAATGTTGAACATCAGCCCAAGCCAGCACATAGCTGTCAACTTACAGATTTGAAAATAAGGGACCAGCAGCCTTGAAAATAAGGGACCAGCAGCCAAAATAAGCGAACCTGCAGCCTCACCTGTTCCAGGCACTCCAGTCTTCCTCTCCTCCTGCAGTCTGGTCAAACTCATGCTGGTAGCTTCGAGAACACTGTCCAACCAACTTTGTAACCAGAGGTTCAACTGAATAGAATCTGAATCACATGCACCACAAGGCCTATGCAGCCTCAACTTAAGATGGCTCCCCAGCCTGGCTTTGCACTGCAAAGTTTGCAGCAGCACATGCAACAAAATGGCATCCAGCATTCAAAAACCTCCTCAGCTTGCATTAACTAGCCACACACAAGGCATGCAAGCTCCACCCCCCAGTCGTTCTTAGACTTCTTATTGGGTGAGCAACACAGCCAAGCAACACAGTTGGAGCCTCCCTCCTCCCTGGCTGGCAGGGAGGGAGGGAGGGAGGGAGAGGAGCTGCTTCCTTTGAAATTTAAGGGACATCCATCAATAAGGGACAGCAGCGGGACATGGCGCTGGAATAAGGGACTGTCTCTTCAAATAAGGGACACTTGACAGCTATGAGCCAGCATAGCCCAATGGTCAGGAAATGAAAAGTCCATTACATTGGCTGCTCCAGGCCATGCTTTCAGCAGAGGGAGAAACTCAACAAGCTTTCAGTGGTACCTTGGTTCCCAAACATAATCCGTTCTGGAAGTCCGTTCCAAAACCAAAGCGTTCCAAAACCAAGGCGCGCTTTCCCATAGAAACTAATGCAAAACGGATTAATTTACCATGAATTTTACTATCTAATGAGACCATTGATCCATAAAACAAAAGCGATAATCAATGTACTGTACAGTACTATAAAATAAGACAGTATTGTAGATGATAAAAATTAATGATGATAGTCATTGTTTGGGTGGGGGGCTTTTATCCATTTCCGTAGTCACACAATTGATCAGTAGCTGAACAGCCACACAGTCACAAAAACAAATTAGCCGAAAAAGCCTCAAAAACAAAAGCGCAAAATAAATAGCAAAAACAAAAGTGCCATACTTAATCCGTTACGGAAGTCCGTTTGACTTCCGAAATGTTTGAAAACCAAGGCGTGGCTTCTGATTGGTGCAAGCACCCCGGAAACAATAGCTGACAGCTGCATCAGATATTTGGCTTCCGAAAAACATTCGAAAACTGGAACACTTACATCCAGGTTTTCGGCGTTTGGGAACCAAGGTACCACTCTAGTTGTTTCCCTGCACAAACTGAGCATGTGTCCTATTGCACTTCCCAAAGCGTATTACTGCAAACGTTTCTGGAGGTGGAGGCATGTTTGGAAATGTGAGCAGCTTTCCTGGTCATTGCAAAGTACCCATTTTACAGAAGGAAAAACTGGCGAGCCTCGGAAGCGCACCCCGAAGGCAAAAAACCAGAGACCTCAAAGGAGAACGTCTCTGTCCCCAAACATACAACCCCCTTTCAACTAATCGAGATATGAGGATGAAGGGACCGGTTTACATATTTAATAAATAATAAATGCTATTGATGTGAGATGATTTTTAGAATTCTAAATGCTCTTACTCATTCCTGAATGGCTCTCTGTCGCTAGGATGTGCTACAGAGAATAGCCAATGCGCTGCATGTGTCGGAACACACCCAGAACGCCTTGATTCGAGAGGAGCTGGTGGAATGGAAGCAGCGGCAGCAAATGGCTTGCATTGGAGGGCCGCCCAATGCTTGCTTGGACCAGCTTCAGAACTGGTAGGCCTCTTCTAATCAAGGCCTTTTGGGGAGAAGTCTGGAAGAACCGAGCCCTGCAAAACTTGCTTGAGAATTGTATGTAGAGGCTGCTTTTCCAAAGCTGCTTGGGGAAGCGGGGAGTGTAAATGGGAGCCTTCGCACAGCCTTGAAGCACCCTTATTGAACCTAAGCAGGTCTGAGTCTGCTCAGTGCCTGGATAGGAGACCACTTTTATTTGCATAGAATCATAGAATCATAGAGGGCCATCGAGTCCAACCCCCTGCCAAGCAGGAAACACCATCAGAGCACTCCTGACATATGGTTGTCAAGCCTCTGCTTAAAGACCTCCAAAGAAGGAGACTCCACCACATTCCTTGGCAGCAAATTCCACTGTCGAACAGCTCTTACTGTCAGGAAGTTCTTCCTAATGTTTAGGTGGAATCTTCTTTCTTGTAGTTTGGATCCATTGCTCCGTGTCCGCTTCTCTGGAGCAGCAGAAAACAACCTTTCTCCCTCCTCTATGTGACATCCTTTTATATATTTGAACATGGCTATCATATCACCCCTTAACCTCCTCTTCTCCAGGCTAAACATGCCCAGCTCCCTTAGCTGTTCCTCATAAGGCATCGTTTCCAGGCCTTTGACCATTTTGGTTGCCCTCCTCTGGACACGTTCCAGTTTGTCAGTGTCCTTCTTGAACTGTGGTGCCCAGAACTGGACACAGTACTCCAGGTGAGGTCTGACCAGAGCAGAATACAGTGGCACTATTACTTCCCTTGATCTAGATGCTATACTCCTATTGATGCAGCCCAGAATTGCATTGGCTTTTTTAGCTGCCGCGTCACACTGTTGGCTCATGTCAAGTTTGTGGTCAACCAAGACTCCTAGATCCTTTTCACATGTACTGCTCTCAAGCCAGGTGTCACCCATCTTGTATTTGTGCCTCTCATTTTTTTTGCCCAAGTGCAATACTTTACATTTCTCCCTGTTAAAATTCATCTTGTTTGTTTTGGCCCAGTTCTCTAATCTGTCAAGGTCGTTTTGAAGTGTGATCCTGTCCTCTGGGGTGTTAGCCACCCCTCCCAATTTGGTGTCATCTGCAAATTTGATCAGGATGCCCTTGAGTCCATCATCCAAGTCGTTGATAAAGATGTTGAATAAGACCGGGCCCAAGACAGAACCCTGTGGCACCCCACTAGTCACTCTTCTTTATTTTATTTTATTTTGAATTTATATACCGCCCTATACCTAGAGGTCTCGGGCGGTTCACAGAAAAGATCACAATATATAAAATCCAAATAAGAACAATAAGCCAATAAATAATACACGCCCCCTCTAAAAAGAGCCACATTTTAAAAGGGTATAAGATGTTGCATCAGGTCAACTAGAGGCCTAGTTAAAGAGGAACACTTTTGCCTGGCGCCTAAAGGTGTACAGTCGTACCTTGTTTTGCGACCGGGATCCATTCCAGAGCACCGGACGCTAGACAAAAAGGACCCACGACAAAGCGTGTGCGAGCGGCAAACCTAGAAGTAACCCGTTCCGGTACTTCCAGGTTTGCCACGGACGTTCGGCAAAATGGATGCCCGACGAGGCGGACTCAAAACAAGGTACCACTGTATAATGAAGGGGCAGGTGAACTTCCCTGGGGAGAGCATTCCAGAGACGGAGCCACCACAGAGAAGGCCCCGTTCTCGTGTTGCCACCCTCTTGACCTCTCAAGGAGGAGGCACACGAAGGAAGGCTTCAGAAGATCTCAGGGTCCGGGTAGGTTCATATGGAAAGAGGCGGTCCTGGAGGCATTGCGGTCCTGAGTTCCACATTGGAACTGCACAGTGGCAAGAAAGCAGGTTAATACAGTAAACGTTTCCTGCAGATTCTCCTCTGCGCTTGGCAATATCCAGTGGTCCAAACACTGGATTCTCTCTGCTCCACACCACGGGAGGCATTAACTAAGGAAGACAAGGGCAATGTCTTCCCTTTTCTCTCAAGGCCAGTTTCCCCCCTCCTGCCTTCTCGGTGTACAGAAGCAGGATGTTTGTTGGGTCTGCCCTGTCGAGCACCCTGACTGGAAGACAAAACAGGTTCCTGAGCTGCCTCAGAGGTTGGCTTCTTTTCCCCTCTGTCCATTGGCTTTGCAGGCCTTGGAGGAATAAGTTTTTCTCTCCCTCCATCCCACACCCCAAGTCTCTGAAGCTGCAAGTTGACGCAGGAGTGTTTTGTGCTCCTAAGTTTTGCAGAATGAAAAGCTGTTAAGGTTGGGATATGCAAGCACTGCTATTCCTTTTCTTTCTAGATGAAAGAAATTTGTCCCCTGCCCCAGTCAAGTAGAGAGTGTTCAAACCTCAACTCTGCTGTGCTCTAGCTGCATTGCTTAGCCCTGCTAAAATAGAATACTCCTTACGTGGTCCTCGCTGCGAGATCACATTCATCCAGTGCTTTACAAGCTGCACTGGCTCCCGGTGGGGTACAGGATGAGGTTTAAGGTGCTGGTTTTAACCTTTAAAGCCCTATACGGCCCAGGACCCTCGTACCTACGGGACCGCCTCTCCCGGTATGTCCCATGGAGGACCTTACGATCTTCAAACAAAAACATCTAGGAGGTTCCAGGCCACAGAGAGTTTAGGCTGGCCTCAACCAGAGCCAGGGCTTTTTCAGCTGCAGCTCCGATCTGGTGGAATGCTCTGTCACAAGAGACTAGGGCCCTGCGGGACTTGACATCTTTCCGCAGGGACTGCAAGACAGAGCTGTTCCACCAGGTCAGGGCGCAGCCTGACTCCCTCCTTTGGCAATCTTCACAGGACTCTAGCCCAATGGTTGCCATCAATTTGATTTGAATTAATTTTATATTGAAATGATTTTAGAATGTTGTATTATTTTATTGTTGTTAGCCGCCCTGAGCGCGGCTTCGGCTGGGGAGGGTGGGATATAAATAAAAATTTATTATTATTATTATTATTATAAATGGTAGGTTTACTACAGTCGCAGAGAGTCTTCAGCAAATTCGCCAGCAGCTTAAAAAGCTGGAGGAGTTGGAACAGAAGTTTACCTACGACACAGACCCCATCCCACAGCAGAAAAATGGGCTGTATGAACGGACATTAGGCCTCTTCAAGCAACTCATTCAGAGGTAGGTTTGGGGGTTTTGTTTTGGGTTTTTTGGGTCCATTAAAAATGAACCAAAATAATAAAATATATTATATTTTTAATTTCGCTCTTTGGTGCCCTTTGCCATAATTCGTTCTCTTGTCGAGACAAATTAGAATGCCATTTCTTTATTCCTTGTCCAGTTCCTTCGTGGTAGAAAGACAGCCTTGCATGCCGACCCACTCTCAGAGACCGTTGGTCGTGAAGACTGGAGTTCAATTTACAGTAAAACTCAGGTAATTCCCCCTCCCCTTAAATGATCCAGATTACTGTCCCTTTAAAACAACCAACCAACCAACTAAAAACAACCAACCAGCAACACGTTTCAAGGCGGCCATGCCACATTAGTTGTAATGTTACAACTCCAAACCAGGGAGAAAATGGTACCATGTCTTGTCCAAACCACGGAGGAAAATTGTGCCCAAACAAAAGGGCGGGAATTGGAAAAAGTGTCACGTTTCTGTTTGTGGACCAGTTGCAAACTTACAGCTAAGACAACATATCTGACTACTAATTTCTCACTACCTCTAGTACAGGGGTCAGCAACCTTTTTCAGCAGGGGCCGGTCCACTGTCCCTCAGAACTTGTGGGGGGCCGGACTATATTGGGAGGGGAAATGAACGAATTCCTATGCCCCACAAATAACCCAGAAATGCATTTTAAATAAAAGCACACATTCTACTCATGTAAAAACACCAGGCAGGCCCCACAAATAACCCAGAGATGCATTTTAAATAAAAGCACACATTCTACTCATGTAAAAACACGCTGATTCCCAGACTGTCCGTGGGCCGGATTCAGAAGGTGATTGGGCCGGATCCGGCCCCTGGGCCTTTGTTTGCCTACCCATGCTCTAGTAGTTTCTCTATCTGATGAAAAGCCAATTCTACAGAGCACTTGTCAGGTAGTGGTTGGTTGAGCTGAACGATCTGTGGTGTTCCAGCTATTAGCTGGCTTCTGGCAAGTGTACATGACAAAACCAGATGGGGGCTGCTTCTCTAAAACGTTGTGGTTTGGGATGGGCACACGTTGACCTTCAGTACATGAATCAGCTCCCCTTTTGCTATGTGTGGAAAGGAAGCTTTCTTTGTTGTCTTGAGAACTTGAAGGGAATGCAGGGCTCGTCATGAAGTTAAAGATGGGAGTAATTTCTTCATTAACACACTAGTGATATATGTCTTGTGCTTCCAGATTACTGGTGAAACTACAGGAACTGAATTACAAATTGAAGGTGCAAGTTGTATTTGATAAGTAAGTGACGCCTTGCATATGTTATTGACATCCAGATCAAAATTTCACTCAAAACTGAAGCATTAGTTGTTGTTTACCTTTGCCCTCTTTCTCTGCCCATTTAACCGTAGCCGCCTTTACTCCAACCAGAAGGAAGCTTCTCTGAAAGTTTTCTACTTTCTAAGAAACATGAAGGGTGATTGAAAATAGACAATCCACTAGTGGCTGTAGGGTTGAGATTGCATCCACACAATCCATTTAAAGCATATCCTGATACCACCTGTGACAATAGATCCCTGTTATCCTTCTCCAGCTTTCACACTTTCCCTATTTCTGTTTAGGACTCAAAAGTAAAAATTCTGGTATGCTTTTCTGCTGACAGGTCTTGCTCATCTTTGAAATAGCAGGTCCTGCAGTGTATAACATTTGCACACTGGAGAAGTTTACCACTGCTTAAAACACCCACTAAAAAAAACTACAGTGAAATTGATAAATTTGCCACATACATTGTCAGCTCTATATAATGGATCTCCCCTCACTATTTTTATTCCTTTGCAGAGACGTCAACGAGAAAGTTGCTGTTAAAGGGTACGTTGACTTCTTGTGTGCACTACTGCTTGTTGTTCTTGTTTCACAGTGAGTTGATTAGTCTCCAAAAAACTTTTAAAATCTGTTTTCACTGAAGATTTAGAAAATTTAACATCTTGGGGACGAATTCCAAAGTGATGAACATGGAAGAGTCGAATGGAAGCCTGTCAGCAGAATTTAGACATCTGGTGAGGCATATCTTTTTGGCATTCAGATTCTCAAAATAATCTTCATAATGTTCTGTCTTCGTTGTCCCCCAAAACGTTCTGTGCTACTGATGTTTGTGTATTGAAGGGGTATATATTCCATACAGGCCACAATTATCAAGTCTGTCACTGTTTTGTATTCACTTCTGCTTTTATTTAATACACACACACAAACACACACATTTGTGTGTATGCATATACAATGACATACAACGCACAAACACCCCTATTCCTTTTTGGTAGGATTGCTTTCGTAAGAAGTCTTCTTGTTCTTTCCTTCTGTGCCAGAGCTTTTCCATTTATAAGACTAGCTGTTTGTTTGTTTTTTACCAAAAAAGTAGGCTTAAAATTGGGGCTGGTCTTATACACAGGTACTGCTGAGGGGTGTTTTCTTAAATTGGAATCCCCCCAAATAGGGGGCGTCTTATACACGGAAAAATATGGTAATTTTGAAATACTTACCTGCTTGTTTTTTTAAAAAAATGTGGGGGTTTTTTACATGTGCATTAATTCAGTTATACTCCATATTAATGTTGGTACATTTCTTATACTGTGGTACCTCCGGTTGCGAACAGGATCTGTTCCAGAGGTCCGGCCATATCCTGAAGTTTTTGCTACCGGAGGTGCCACTTCTGCGCATGCGCAGAGGTGGTTTTCTTTGCTTCTGCGCATGCGTGCGCGGCGAAACACTTCCGGGTTTGCCGGTAACGTAACCAGAAGTTTATGTTACCTGAGGTTCCACTGTATAGCACAAACTAAGGTTGCTTTACAGACCCATAACTAGGGCTGGGCAATATCTGGTTTTCAAAGTTGTGCTACGTCACCAGCTAAACATCACATCATGTCAATATATCACAATGTCTGAAATAAGGATGGAACTATGTGGATGCATTGGCTGGCTTCACGGTTTTCCCCGCAGAGTGATTTTTACTGGATTGTTGAATATTGCTTTAGTGGATATAAGTTATGTTTTTATTACGGCTTTTTTGTATAGGATCAGATTGCTATTAGGAGTCTATTTTGTTGTTTCTTCAGCTTGTAAATGGCCTTGTGTGTAGTAGTATAGAAAGGCAATATACAAATTAAAAGTGAAATGAAAGTATTGGCGTGGGGAGACACAATATCGCAAATTTCTCTTTCAATGAGAGGGGGAAAGATTTAAAGAAAATCCTTCATGATTCACGTGAAAAATAATTGCACAATATTGCCACCTGTGAGTCTGACGTTGACTAGTTTCATCCAGAGCTTCCTTTGGGAGAATCTAGTAAAGGGGTAGTCAAACTGGTACCCTTCCAGATGTTTATTGAACAAGTCCCATCATCCCTGACCATTGGCCGCACTGGCCAGGGCTGATGGGAGTTGGAATACAGAACATCTAGAGGGCACTAGGTTGGTGAAGTTTGTGTTAGGGTGTTGCTCACCCCTGGCTAGTCAAAATGTGCACCATGGTTTGGCACCTGACACGTTGGTCTTTGAACTGTGTCTTTGATTGGTTAATATACTGAAAAATGAACATAAATGTCACTCACTTTGAGACATTCCTTCATTCTACAGCAATTAAAGGAGCAAAAGAATCCGGGAAGAACCAATGAGGTAAGAGGAATCAACACTTATGCCGTTCATTTTGCCTGCTTGGTTTTCTTTTGATTGGATAGCGGATTTTTAATAAGCAATGGTAATAGACTACACAAAGGGATGAGGGTGGCGCTGTGGTCTAAACCACTGAGCCTCTTGGGCTTGCCGATCAGAAGGTCAGCAGTTCAAATCCCTGCAACAGGATCACAGTGAGTAAATCTAAGCCTAAGGTGTTCACCTCATGAACACCTTATAATGTCGATATAAAAGGTAAACGGAATGCGGGTGGCGCTGTGGTCCAAACCACTGAGCCTCTTGGGCTTGCCAATCAGAAAGTCAGCTGTTCAAATCCCCGCAACAGGGTGAGCTCCCGTTGCTCTGTCCCAGCTCCTGCCAACCTAGCAGTTCAAAAGCAGACCAGTGCAAGTAGATAAATAGGTACCGCTGCAGCGGGAAAGTAAACGGCATTTCTGTGCGCTCTGGTTTCCGTCAGTGTCCAGTTGCTCCAGAAGCAGTTTAGTCATACTGGCCACATGACCCGGAAAGCTGTCTGCGGACAAACGCCAGCTCCCTCAGCCTGAAAAGTGAGATGAGCGCCACACCCCATAGTCGCCTTGGACTAGACTTAAGTGTCCTGGTGTCCCTTACCTATTTTACCGCACACCATGACTCCCCATAGATTTGAGGTTACCTTAGCCTGTAAATGTTAAACCTGATATTAGTTAGAGTGATAATATAATTATATAACTGAAAAAATACCAAGGCCTCCCTTGTTAACCTTTCATATAGAAGAGCAGGATTTTTAGCTCAGCATACCAGATATTTTATTTTCCCCATCCCACTGGGCCAGCTTTTGACAGGTGGGTGGGGCCACCTTCCTGTTAGGCACCTGATGCAATAATGATGTCAGGTGATTGACAAGTGGTTGTCCCACCTATATTGGGGGGGCGGAGATACTGTCCAATGAGGATTGCACAGGAAGTTCAGTCCTTTTTCTAAAAAAAAAAATAAAATGGAAATTTCAACACAATAGTTTTATCAAAAATACATCATCCACAATATATTATTTTTCCCCTCCATTTTTTTTGCCCTCCCCTCCCCCTAAACAAACAAAAAAACCCAACCTCCCACCCCACCCCCGGACTTCCCACAGCTCCTTTCTCTGGTTTCTCAACACATATTTCTATCTGCATCTTATCAAATTGTAAAAATCCTCAAGTTGTCTTTCTATTCATTACAATAAACAGTTTGTGAATGTTTATTCAAAACCTGCCGAAGAGTCCAGTTCATTTTCAGTCCTATGTTCTGAAGGGTTTGGAGAATCTAAACAGTTCTCTTCTTCCCCAGCGAACGGGATCAGGGATCAGGGGAGTTGTGTAGTGTGACAGATTCCTGTAATTGTTTTTATTTTAAATCTGCCTTCTTCCTTTATAAAGGGGCCTCTCATTGTAACAGAAGAACTCCATTCTCTCTCTTTTGAGACAACGCTGGAACAGTGGGGCCTCATAATTGTTCTAGAGGTAAGTGTGCCAACTACTCAGGACATAAGGCTATGTATGTAGCAAGAGAAGAGTGAATTTTAGGAAAAGTCTTGTCCCAATCTACCCACGAACCAAACTGTGAACACAGCCTGGCACTTCCTTGTTTGTTAGATTTGCCCAGCTATGTCTCGTTTGCCAAACTGGGAGCAGTTTGCTTTTGTGGTAAAAGCAATTAAATGGAGTTTGGCTCACTCTGCAGTTTGTTTTGTTTTTAAATTCACCAAAGAGCTTTGAGCGTAGAAAAGTGAATCTTCCAACCTTGGCTATACAGGCAACAACCAATTTAGTTTCGTCTGAGCATGTGCGCATGGCGCCAAACCAGGAAGCAGCCCCGAAACGTCACAGAGATGTCATGAAAGGCGACATGCGCATGGTCCACCGATGCGCTTGGGGGTCTGGAATGCAACCCCTGGCGCAAAACGAGGGTTGCCTGTCATATCTTCCTGTGTCAAAATATCCAGTCATGTTTTGCTAATTGTAATGACGTGATGCTGCTGCCTAAAATAATTTGGTACTGTGTCTCCCCTTAATTTCCGTGCCTTTGACCATCTTGGAAGCGTTCGCTCAATTTTTCCCTGTCACCTTCGCTTCCCAGACCACCTCCCTTCCTATTGTTGTGATCTCCAATGTCAGCCAGCTGCCGAGTGGATGGGCTTCCATCTTGTGGTACAACATGCTGACAAATGAGCCCAAGGTGAGTTTCCTGGCATCCTTTTTAAGTGCAGGATTTGGGTGGGTGAGTGGATATTGAAACAGTTGAAAGAATACTCTTTATTAAAGCAAGCCCCATTATTTTGTTCATCGATTTACAGTCGTACCTTTGTTTTCAAACAGCTTAGTTCTTGAACGTTTTGGCTCCCAAACACCGCAAACCCGGAAGTGAGTGTTCTGGTTTGCGAACTGTTTTTGGAAGCCGAACATCCGACGCGGCTTCCGATTGGCCGCAGGAAGCTCCTGCAGCCAATCAGAAGCCGTGCTTTGGTTTTCTAAAGTTTTGGAAGTCGAACAGAATCCGTTTTGGAAGGTACGACTGTATTCATTAAATTTATATCCTGCTCTTTGAAGAACTTAGGGTAGCAAATACATCAATAAGTAAAGAGAGTCTCCTTTTTTTAAAAAAAAAAATAATTAAAAACTTTTGAAAGAAAGCAATCACCCTCTCACAACTAAAGAGCATTGTAACTTACCAAAGTCAATAATAGTACATGGCACAAAAGGAAAATGATTGTGACAGAGGAGGAAGCAAGCTCTGGTTTTGAAGGCTCTGTTTATGAAGGCTGATAATCCAAGCATTGGTCATATCTGTGCACAGACCAATTGACCATAAGTTCAACATAAGACCCATTGAACATGGACATAAGTTATTTCAGTGAGTTTACCCTGAGTATGGCCCACGTTGGATATCATTTCTTCGAACAATCATTTGGAATGAAAACTGTTTAAGGAGAAAGGAGCTAAAAGTGGCTGGCTTTTCAGCTTATGGTTTTGCAATATTAAATAGCTCATGTAAAATGGTACCTTTTAAAAACGTAATTGGAAAGCTCCATTCAGTGATGAGATTTTCTTCAGTTACATACGCTGAAGACCCAATTGGACACTTGATTTTTTTGGAATTGCTTTTATGACCGTTGCATAAACATTAGCATTGTTTGAACTCTTTTATACATGGCATTTTGGGGAGAAAAAGCAGCATTTTTCCTCTTGATTTAAATTGTACAAGGGCAGTGCCATTCTCTGTGTAAGAAGAAATCACTTGCTTTGCTGATGCTGATCATATTTCACTTTAGAAAACGCACACCAGCTGCTTCCCGTATAAAATTAAAAATGGGCATGAGAACATGCAAATGGATTGTAGAGTTGTCAAAAAAAGGAAAAGGAAGAATGTGGACAAAATGCAGACAGGAGAAACTGCACACAACAGTCACAGAGAAAGCTTAAGGATTATAGTTAAATCCACGGCCATTTTTTTAAAATAACATTTTTGAAAACAAGCAACAAGTCGTAACTACAAAATTGCAGGAAATTTTATTGGTCTGTCCCCCCCCCCCCCCCGCTCTGCCCAGGTAAAATAAACAATTATTGTTAGAGTTTCCATGTAGGTTGTCTGGAAATCCAAAGACCATTTTAAGTTATGCGCCCTGGTCTGCCTCCTGTTTCCTTTTGAAATAGTAATGCTTTATGTTGCATCAGAAGGCACCCGTCTCCTCAAAATGATTCCACGTTTCAGGAGTATATGTCTTGTTGAGTGGGAAGATAAAGGTTTTTTTATGAGGAGGTTGAAGCTCCCTGATAGAGATGTAAAAACTCCCCACATGGGTGTTTAGGCCTAGCCTTGTGAGAGCCAATATGGTGCAGTACAGTGGTACCTCGGGTTACAGACTCTTTGGGCTATGTGTTTTCAGATTATGGATGCGCCAAAACCCAAAAGTACCAGAACAGGTTACTTCCGGGTTTCGGCGCATGTGCAGAATCACATCCACGCGTGCACAGACACGGTGCTGCGGGTTGTGAACGTGCCTCCCGCATGGATCATGTTTGCAACCCGAGGTTCCAGTGTACTTAGTATTTCAAAATAAGGGGTGGGTCTAGACACAGGTTAAAAATGTTATAAATAAGCCAGAAATTAAATCGTTACAATGAAAGAAAAAAAATGCCTATGTAAAAATCCATATAAAGTATTGTGCTCTCTGGCACCATCTGGTGTTGGATATTTATAACACAATCAAAACGTATTAATGTGACGAAATGTAGCTGAGTCCTGGGACCAAGGAGACTGGTTCAGATCTCCACTCTACCAATGGCTGACCAGTCATCATGTCTCAAGTTTCTCCTACTAAGCAAGGTTATGAGAATAAAACGGGAGAAATTTCTATGACACTTGGGCTCCTTTGGAAGAAAGGTGGGATGATATTCCTGTAAATAAAACAAATGTCAGTAAATAGTGGCTCAGATTCTAAATCCTTTACTTTTCCTCTCTAGAATTTGTCCTTCTTTCTGAACGCGCCGTGTGCAAGGTGGTCGCAGCTTTCCGAAGTGCTGAGTTGGCAGTTTTCTTCCGTCACAAAGAGGGGACTCAATGCAGAGCAACTGAGCATGATAGGAGAAAAGTTACTTCGTAAGTGACGTTCGAAAATGTTGCTTGCACTGTCAACCTCCTTAAAAAAAATAAATGCATGCACCTTTCCACCATGTTTAATTAGAGGTTATGCCATTTCTTTCATTTCTTTTCTGGCGCACAAGCATAACAGTTTCATTTCTTATCGGTTAGGAGGGAGGAGGGAAAGAGAAAACAAAGCAGGAGACAAGGTAGAATAGAATAGAATAGAATAGAATAGAATAGAATAGAATAGAATAGAATAGAATAGAATAGAATTTATTATTTATACCCCGTCCATCTGACTGGGTTTCCCCAGCCACTCTGGGCGGCTTCCAACAGAGTATTAAAATACAGTGGTCTGTTAAACATTAAAAGCTTCCCTAAAGAGGGCTGCCTTTAGATTCCTTCTAAAAGTCTGATAGTTGTTTTTCTCTTTGACATCTGGTGGGAGGGTGTTCCGCAGGGCGGGCACCACTACCGAGAAGGCCCTCTGCCTGGTTCCCTGTAACTTGGCTTCTCTCATTGAGGGAACCGCCAGAAGGCCCTCGGCGCTGGACCTCAGTGTCCGGGCAGAACGATGGAGGTGGAGACGCTCCTTCAGGTATACAGGGCCGAGGCCATTTAGGGCTTTAAAGGGTCAGCACCAACACCTTGAATTGTGCTCAGAAACGTACTGCAAATTATCTGCAAATTAACTGTAAAGTATCGGTTCAGTTCAGCTACCCCCTGGGAAGCAGTCAAGTCTCTACCTTTTCGCTCACCCATATATTGTCTTGTTGAAACACTCACCACAATGTCATTTCGATACTGGTATTCAACGATGTGGCAATTTATCACAAAGCCCCTACTGTGGACCACCTGGCTGAAGCTTGCATGAAGCCCAGTTGTGTGGCTATTCCCTCCCCCCCACAGGTGGAATAAATGAAGACAACGGACACAGAGTTTTAGGTTAATGGGCGAAAAATGGCCACAACTTTATTGATTACAGGAAAGAAGGGTATTGGCTTTAGGCATTGGCCCTAACCGACTATCCGGTCTGACCGGGAAGGGTTAAACACCAACAGGGGGAGCCACCCGAGATGCATATCCCTAGGTGCTCCCCAAGGGGTTACCGCTCGGGGGCGCGCTTTAGGCCCTAGCCTCCGTAGGTTTCGGACGAGGCGTCGCCCCTCGGAGTCCTTTAACGAACTACCCTTCAAGCATTGGGGGAGGTGATGGCGTTCCTCCCCCCCAACCTCATCTGCATGATAATACCCCGGCCAATGCCTACCGCCAAAACCGAGGGAGTTGTGACGATTTGCTACGAGGTAGGCGAAAAAAACCAAGTGGCTCACAAAACCAGCCAATTAGCCAAATGGAAAAACTCCTACCAGGCCCCTTGCGGCGACCAGCCGAAGCCCATAGCAAGGTCAGTGGCAAAACCTAAAGGGCGGGTGGGTGGGAAACTGCGTCGTCTCCAGGGAAGAAAGGGGGTGAGCCAGGGGCTGCCCTGACCTTAAGTGGCCCTAGGAAGGCCCGCCCCTGCCGCCAGCCAATTGGCTGGCGCCACAGGGTATGCTAATTGGGTGAATCCCTGTCTCCTGCGAGGCTGACGCCAGCCTCGCAGAGTGTGGGCGGGGTCGTGATCCCACAACCCCCCCTCCTCCTGAAGGTCGGAAGGGGCATTATGTAGCTCCTGCCCTAATGAAATTGTGAGCTATTCACTCTTCGAATCTGTTTGAAATTGGAAGTATTTCTGGGTTTATTATTATTATCATTATTTTAAAAACATCACATTTGTCAAAAGCGAGAAGAAAGCAAAATCTGCCGACTTGATCAGAATATAATTGGGGAGGGAGTCCCATGGACTGCAAGAAGATCAAACCTATCCATTCTTAAGGAAATCAGCCCTGAGTGCTCACTGGAAGGACAGATCGTGAAGCTGAGGCTCCAATACTTTGGCCACCTCATGAGAAGAGAAGACTCCCTGGAAAAGACCCTGATGTTGGGAAAGATGGAGGACACAAGGAGAAGGGGATGACAGAGGACGAGATGGTTGGACAGTGTTCTCGAAGCTACCAGCATGAGTCTGACCAAGCTGCGGGGGGCAGTGGAAGACAGGAGTGCCTGGTGTGCTCTGGTCCATGGGGTCATGAAGAGTCGGACACAACTAAACAACTAAACAACAACAAAGCATCCTGATTTGTCAGTTACTAGGAAATTCCTAAGTCCTTAGCACGGCAGTGCAGGTGGGAATAAGGCATTTTCCAATCAGCAGGGTTTTTCTTTTCTTTTCTGGGAGTCCTTCCTCTCCCTTTGCCCTTGGGGTTTAAATTCAATCCTTTGTGTTCTTGGAGGGTAAGATTCTATCTCCAATCTTACATGTGATACAGATATATTAGCCTAATTACTATCTGAAGAGTAACACGGCGATAACTTGTTTCCCTTTAGCGAACGGATGCACTGCGGACGGCACTATTACTTGGGTGAGGTTCTGTAAGGTAGGATATTTCCTTTTTTCTTTTTCTGAAGGGGCCA
This sequence comes from Podarcis cretensis, assembly GCF_951804945.1. Taxonomy (NCBI): domain Eukaryota; kingdom Metazoa; phylum Chordata; class Lepidosauria; order Squamata; family Lacertidae; genus Podarcis; species Podarcis cretensis. The sequence goes on from NC_137170.1 coordinate 126,990,728, forward strand.
GAGTCCAAGCACTGCTGGATCCATTGATAACCAGTTGGTTGCCTAAGTCAGAGACAAACCGTAGTTTTATAAGGGAGTTTAAGGTGGCGTGATAAAGGCCTTTGTTCATCATCTCAAAAAAGTTTTGTTTATTTTTTTTGAGCCACTGCAGAAACCTGAAAAAACGTGTGTGGGGGCCATAGTGGAAAACAGCGCCTGAACTGTCATTTTTTAAAACTTTCTGGTGGGGAGGGGAAGCTGTTGTTTGCTAAAACAACTCGCCTCAGGTCTTACAATCTTGCATTCTCTCCAGTTGCCAGCAGAGGGTGCTAAATAGAACAGAAAACACATCAGTATACTGAGCATCATTTTGTTGTGGTTGTAGTTTTATGATGCAGTGAGCAGCAGGGTGGGGGGAGATTGGGCCAAGGGGAGAGCACCCAAGAGAGGAGTCTTGTATTTTCGGAAAAACAGACTGTCTTGAGTGCACAACCATAGGCAACATTATATTGCTGTACCGCAATGTGTGCAATAGAAGTCTCTCTCTCTCTCTCTCTCTCTCTCTCTCTCTCTCTCTCTCTCTCTCACACACACACACACACACACACACACACTCCTGATACAGGGAAGTGCACAGCGTACACTGCATGTTTGGACGGTCTGTGGTTTCGGTCATTTTCAAGAGAAACGCACATGTGCAAAGTGCAATCTCTTTTGGTGCCCAGTTGCCTTCTATGAATCAGCTTGCTCCAGATACCTTTTACTAGCTTTCACCAGGTTTGTTCATAGGTTACCCTGAGCACAAGTCACAGACTGTGTTTGTGCATGTACAAGTGTTTGTGGTGGCTGGTTTTTAAAAAATATATATAGTAATTATTTTTATTTTTATTATTTATATCCCACCTGTCTGGCTAGGTTTCCCCAGCCACTCTGGGTGGCTTCCAGCAGAATATAGAAACATAATTGAATGTCAAGCATTAAAAACTTCCCGATACAAGGGTTGCCTTCAGATGTCTTCTAAAAGTCAGATAGTTGTTTATTTCCTTGACATCTGATGGGAGGGCGTTCCACAGGGTGGGCGCCACTACCGAGAAGGCCCTCTGCCTGGTTTCCTGTAACCTCACTTCTCGCAGTGAGGGAACCGCCAGAAGGCCCTCAGAGCTGGACCTCAGTGTCTGGGCTGAACAATGCGGGTGGAGAAACTCTTTACGGAGCAGTAGCTCAACTATTGGGCACACAAGTTTCACACTCATTGAATGCAATGTGTGAACACCCTTATGCACAATAGCATAAAGGTGGCCTTTAGACTTGTAAGACGGTTGGAATGCATGTGGGAATGCGAATGTATGGAACACAAAATCAGAAGACCCAAGAACAGCCGTGAGGGAAAAAATTAATGAGAAGAGCACCACTGATATAACGGATACTCTTAACGTACGAGCTCAGTTGTGGTTAGCTGAAGTAGCAACTTCTAACGCGCTGTTCTTTTGTTTCCTTCAATTTCAGGAAAACATAAATGACAAAAACGTTCCCTTCTGGTTGTGGATTGAAGGCATCCTTGACCTCATTAAGAAACATCTTCTCGCCCTCTGGAACGATGGGTAAGAATTTCAGAGGCTGCTAGAGGGCAGTGGATGGGCTTGGAATCCTAAATAAAACCACGTCTGGAATTAATAATAAAAATAATTATTATTATTATTATTATTATTTATACCCCGCCCATCTGGCTGGGTTTCCCCAACCACTCTGGGCGGCTTCCAACAAAAGATTAAAAATACATTAAAACATCAGTTAAATAACATTAAAGGTGTTCTGGTTGGAATTGGGCATCTTACAATGCAGTCTTTGTGCATCTACTCCAATATAAGCGTCATTGAATTCATGGGATTTTATTCCCAGGACCCTTGTCTCCCCCCTTGAAATCAGTGGTGCTTAAACGATGCTTAGCTTTGCCCCTGCCAAAAAAAGAGAGAACATTTTGCATATGGAATAGTCTTGGGGGCATGAGGAGAGAAACACAATGAAGGAGATTTCAGTTTTAAGGTAAGAAGGTTTATGGCAAGGATGGGAATCTGTCGCTATGCAGATGTTGGAATTCAGCTCCTCCCTGCCAGAATGACAGACAGTCAGAGATTTTTGTGAGTTGCAGTTCAGCAATGTCTGGAAGGCCACAGTTTCCCTGCTCCTGGTTTAGGGACTGTTGTCAGAACGGCAGCTCAAAGACCCATTGAAACGCAGTTTAAATGGCTTATTATATATCTGCTGGTAGGCTCCAAACAACAGCAGTCTAATTAATTGTGTAAACAGTAATTGCTCAGAGCGTCAAACGATAGGCAGTGCACCCATTTCTCAAAACAGAACTTTAATTGCCCTGAAATTGCTTTTTTTTTATGGAGCAGTATAAAGTATATATGGAGAAGAAGCTGGGGGATAGATAGACCTCTAGAGAGCTATTGTAGCTTGTTATCCACAGCATAGCAAACAGGTTTACTGAGAACATAAAAGCGTTTTTATGGCTTGCCTTCGTTATGAAAAAGCAAGTAATGTAAAGAGACGGATAGCTGGGACCTGCTGGAATATTTGCAGAATATTTGGGAGCTTCTAAACAGCGAAAAGGTTCTGCCTTGACCCCTCCCCCCCAAATTAAGGTGAAGGAAATGAGGAACAATTAGCAAGTTGCATCCCTAATTTGTAATGCAACTTTTGATTTTGTGGTCAGTGAAGGTGGGTATTTTCTTAAAGCAAAGGTAAAGGGACCCCTGACCATTAGGTCCAGTCGTGACCGACTCTGGGGTTGCGGTGCTCATCTCGCTTTATTGGCCGAGGGAGCCGGCGTACAGCTTCCGGATCATGTGGCCAGCATGACTAAACCACTTCTGGCGAACCAGAGCAGCGCACGGAAACGCCGTTTACCTTCCCGCCGGAGCGGCACCTATTTATCTACTTGCACTTTGACATGCTTTCGAACTGCTAGGTTGGCAGGAGCAGGGACCAAGCAATCAGAGCTCACCCCATCACAGGGATTCGAACCGCCGACCTTCTGATCAGCAAGTCCTAGGCTCTGTGGTTTAACCCACAGCGCCACCTGCGTCCCTGGGTATTTTCTTACTTAATAGTAAAACCCAACTTTCACTCCAATGATTCTCCTAAATCTGTACTGCTGCCACGATGGGAGTGGAGACGCTCCTTCGGGTATACTGGGCCGAGGCCGTTTAGGGCTTCAAAGGTCAGCACCAACTCTTTGAATTGTTCTCGGAAACGTACTGGAAATACTCATTTGTAAGCCATTTTGGCAGTTACTGGTGGATAGGACTTTACCCTAAATTGGTGCGCTCTGGATGTTGCTGGACTTTGACGTCCATCAGCCCTGATTGAAGAGAGTTGGGAGTCTCTAGACAATACCTTCAGGGCCCCAGGTTGGTGTCCTCTTGACTTACTACAAGGCCTAAGTCCTGTCACAAATGTTTTTGTGCATCTGTGCTCTTCTCTCTTTGACATTTCAGAAGCATCATCGGCTTCATAAGCAAAGAACGAGAACGTTGCTTGCTCAAGAATAAGCCCACCGGGACCTTCCTCCTGAGGTTCAGTGAAAGTAGTCGAGAAGGAGCCATCACTTTTACCTGGGCAGAAGGACCACAAAATGGTAGGCAAACAATCAAAAAGAACACTCATTTTGTGTTCAAGGGCTTAATTTTTTTTTAATACATTAAAAAAAATTTTTTTTTTTAAACCCATCCAATTTCATATTTTGGGGGGGAGGGGCAGCACACATACTAAAATTGGAATGATACAGAGTAGATTATCATAGTCCTTGCGCAAGGATGACACGCAAATTCGTGAAGCGTTCCATTTAAAAAAAAATTTGTGCATGTGCCATTCTTCCAAGTTTTTCGTCTGATACCTGCATACAAGGAATGGTAGAATTCTTAAAAGCATCTTCACGTGGAACACTACCAAGATTGATACAGTGGTACCTCGGGTTACATACGCTTCCGGTTACAGACTCCCCTAACCCAGAAATAGTACCTCGGGTTAAGAACTTTGCTTCAGGATGAGAACAGAAATCACAGCGGCGGCGGGAGGCCCCATTAGCTATAGTGCTGCTTCAGGTTAAGAACAGTTTCAGGTTAAGAACGGACCTCCGGAACGAATTAAGTACTTAACCCGAGGTACCACTGTATAAGAATTCCACACCGTGGATATTGCCAGTATAAGAACTGAATAGATTATATTTCCTGATCAATCTGCTGGACTTTAATTTATCATAATATGTTTCGTTTGTATGATAAGTTGGTCTATAGAACCATATATTTTGATATGATATGTTGAATCACATTAAAAAAGAACTTATATACAGCCTGTATATTTGTTTGTGTTGTTATTTTTTTGTGGCAGCAAATCCTCCCATGTTCATTGAAGCCTTGCTCTCCAAGCACAGTTGTTTTTTGAATTGGGCCTCCTACACAATAATAATGCTTATCACTAAGCTATGGAAATTTTCTCTTGCGCCCCAATTTCTCAAAAAAATAAATAAAATTGGAATGTTCCTTCCTTTGAAACAAGTCTCTTGCTTCCTGTTTTCCTCTTGGCATAATTGTGGGAAAGAGAGCTAGGCAGGGATTTTGAGAGAAACGAGAGAATGGAGAAAAACATGGAAGGAGAAGCTGGTTTGTTTTTCTGACTGCTGTGTAATTGGAATTTATAAGATTATGGAACGCAGAAATTATATACATCATCCAACCATTAATTCTAGCACGCAAGGGGGGGGCATATAAATTGTATAATTTGGCATTTGAAGGATTGGCATTATTAATTATAATTTCGTGTTGGCATAATGAGGCTTTTATTGGATTATTGTAATTGAAAACTAATAAAAATTATTTTTTAAAAAAATGGAAGGAGAAGTTGGCAACTTTTTAAGAGCCATCCTCCTTTTAACTCTGAGGGAAAGCTCCTCACCTGCTTAATTTCTCTTACGTTATAGGGTGGGACAGGGGTGGTGGTGAATGGCAACCCTAATGTGAAGGATAAACAGTAGATAGCAGCTTTCTGAGTTCTGTTAGCTCCTTAGCAGACCAAGTGTGTTGAAAGTTGAGTTTCTGATTTAATTCTTCTCTCTCCACCCCCACCCCCCCCCCTGGCTTTGTACCAGATAATTTATGTCACTCAGTGGAACCCTACACAAAGAAGGAACTCTCTGCTGTTAGCCTGCCCGATATTCTTCGCAGCTACAAGGTGATGGCCGCTGAGAATATTCCGGAAAACCCCCTGAAATTTCTTTACCCAGATATTCCCAAAGACAATGCCTTTGGAAAATACTACTCCAGGCCCAAAGAGTGTGAGTATTTTTCCTTTGAAACAAAAACATGTGTTGTGGTCAGTTCCATGAAGCATCAGTAGCTGAATTTGTAGCAGTGAAAAGCCATGTTCTTTTTTTTTTAAAAAAAAAAACAATTTCCTCTCATTGCCCACTAAATTGGGAGTGCCACCCCATCTTTGTTTCCTGGACCTCAAACAGGGATGGCACTTGTGGGGGACAGGGGGCAGCTATAAGGAAAAAAGCGGGGAATAGCAGCAAGCGGGTGATTTGAAATGTAGTCTTGTCCATTGCATTTTCCAGTGCTTTTTTTTCTTTAAAAAAATGTTTAGGGGTACTCTCGTTTTCCTGCTCATATTGAAATACTGCCCCTCAGTGAGGCCACAAAATGGATTCACAAAATGTTTAGGGGTATGCGTCGTCGTCCCCGAAAAATAGCACTGGCCTTTCCCCCCCAGTTCTAGACCTGACAATGCACGTTTTGACAATTCTGGGTGCATCCTCTGTGATATCATAGTCGCCAGTATGGACAGAATTGTTACGGGGTTGGAATTCCAACATCAGTGTTTTCAGTCGGCACAAGCATTTCATCTTGCCGGGCAGAACAACCCCACCTTTTCCCCCCACCCACCACATGCCGTTTTGGAGGGTCTCTCTTAGCCCCACCCCAAGCCAATTGGGTGCAGAGGGTGGGGGAGCCCCATTGTACAAGTTGAAGTCCTTGCTGGGGGCTTCCGCTGGCAAGTCTCGTTCGATGAAACCCAACCGTTGTCTTTACATTAAAGTGAAGTCCCAAGAAACGTTGGGAGTGCTTTTGTAGTATTTTAATATTCTGTTAGGGACGCGGGTGGCACTGTGGGTTAAACCAAAGAGCCTAGGACTTGCCGATCAGAAGGTTGGCGGTTCGAATCCCCACAACGGGGTGAGCTCCCGTTGCTCGGTCCTTGCTCCTGCCAACCTAGCAGTTCGAAAGCACGTCAAAGTTCAAGTAGATAAATAGGTACCGCTCCGGCAGGAAGGTAAATGGTGTTTCTGTGCGCTGCTCTGGTTCGCCAGAAGCGGCTTGTCATGCTGGCCACATGACCCGGAAGCTGTACGGCCAATAAAGCGAGATGAGCGCCGCAACCCCAGAGTCGGCCACGACTGGACCTAATGGTTAGGGGTCCCTTTACTTTACTAATATTCTGTTGGAAGCCACCCAGAGTGGCTGGGGAAACCTAGCCAGATGAGCGGGATATAAATAATAAAGTATTATTATTATTATTATTATTATTATTATTATTATTGGGGTTGGAATATCTGCACGGCCCTCCGGAAGTTGCTAGAATCCCAACTACCGTGAGCTCCTGACCATTGGCTATTTTTGGCTGGATGAACCAGTTCCGTAGTTACTAAAACTGGGTTTTGTATGTGTTTTTCTTTCATCATTTTAGCCGCAGAACCCATGGATGTGGACGGCGGAGGAAAAGGATACATCAAAACTGAATTAATCTCTGTGTCTGAAGTGTGAGTTTGCTGAGAAGACAGCTGAATGTACTTTCAAAAAAAAAAACCGGTGATAGATGCTAAGAAGTGAAATTCCTGTGTTGTTATTACAGGGTAGAACACTCCCCACCCCCACCGCCCCACGTATACACACACACCTTCCTTGCTGCTTTCGCAGTGCGGACCTTCAAAGTGACCTCTGGGGTACCAGCACAGCTGAACGATATAACCTGTTCATGCCTAGGCTGACTCCAGAAGCTCCTCCCATGGACCATCTTGCCTTCCAAACACACCATCACTTAGTGATGCACTGCGCACTTGGAGGGGGGGGGTGGAAAAACCTCACGCACAAAGAAATGTCAAAATAAAATGTTAATTTTGGATATTGGTATAATGTGCTTCTTTGGTGGTACTTAATTTGGGACGGACAACCAGATTTCCCCAGGGCTTTTTTTGTTTCCTGTTTTGTTTTGTTTTGTTTTTGGAAGAGGGGCAAAGGGTTACGGCTACTGGGTTATCAGCTGGCAAGGGGATGCAGCCTGGGGGGGCGGGAGTCTAAAGGGAAGGGACTTGGAGCCTGGGCTGAGCCCACAGGTGGTTCTGCACAAAGGAGCAGCAATGCTTTAGGCAGGCATTAAGTGGGGAGAGAAACCTGGTTTCAGTTTTCTCCCTGGCCCCTTCTGCTTGTCCCACCACTCAGGTCAGTCTTTCCTTTGCTAAATCTCTGTGTGGTCTCCCTGCCCACTGTCTGCATTCCTCTGTTTCCCCTTCCTCCATAAATCCAAAATTGCACCCTCCATTCCCTAGCTGCCCCCTCTCTTTCCCACTGGAACACTCAACACCTCCCCCCATAAAACCCAGTCTGTTTCTTCAGTTAGTGTGTTTCAATATTCTGATTTAAAACTTCCCCCTTGTGTGTGAGAGATAGATAGATAGATAGATAGATAGTTCCCAATCCATTTGACTCTCTCTAAACAAATTAGATTGTAAGCCTAGAAGGCAGGGACACTTGTCTCGTTGTATGTGTTTTGATACAGTTCCCAGTTCTTAAATGCTAATAAAGTATATAGGATCCTTTTCTATCCTAGAGAGCCCTTTTATCAGTTTCCAGCTAAATAACTGAGAACACAGTATGCCACTGTAAGTTAAATATTCCAGAATTCTCTCTTGTCCAGCCATCGGGGAGCAGGCTCCATCAGCTTTGTAGCCACTCCCCCTAGGATGACATCATCAACCAAATATGGGTAAATGGGTGGAGCTATAGCTTAGCAGTAGCGCAGTAGCTTTGCAATCAGAAGGTCTCCTTGTAGGTGTGGGAATCCTTGGAAAACCACTACCAGTCAGTGTAGATAATATTTCTCTTAACTGACCATATTTTTTTTAAAGGTGTTGTCCAATTAACCAGGATTACCTTTTAAAATTGATTTATTAAAGGGTTTGGAGCCCTAATTTTTAATGTCACACTAGCCCAGCCTCCCAAAGTGTCCTAACAAATAGATCTGGTAAAGTCGTGGTTTTTAGAAAAATAATAATAATGTATGACATGGCAACAGTTGGAAGAGTTTTAAGGCCATCTCCTTACAGCATGCCTTCATCTTCCTGCCTCACGTTTGCATTTTGCCATGCATGAAGGAAAAGGTGCTTCTTTGTGAGTAGGAACAGGTCAAAGATGTGTGCTGCTCAAAGTTGAGAGGGTTGCCTCTGTATATTCTTTCCAATATGCTGCTTTTTCTGTGTGCAGTATGTAGGATATTCAAACACACGATCTCTCCCTGCCCCTCTGAATTCGTGCGCTAGCTTCTATTTAATTGTGCATGCCTGAGCATGGATTGCATGCGCACTGTATCAAATAGGAAGGTGTGGCTATCCTAACTTAATGCTTGCATTGCCAGTTAGGGGATGATTCCCCACTTGGGTCCGGTTCACGTTTGGCTCCTGTATTGGCAAGGGTAATGCTGGACTTCTATGCCCTAGTAGTATTGAGGGATGCTGTTAAAATTCTACTGTGCTGTTCAAAGCGATCCGATTGTCTTAGCAGGGCAAGAAGGGCTGTTGGGCTTACCTTGCCTTTGGGCAACGCTTAATGGTTTCAAGCACTTTAAATTAAGAGTTTGGCCAGAGGTATCCTGTACTGCAGGGGTGAGGAGAACCAGTCTCCCTCCAGATGCTGTTAGACTCCGACTCCCATCTGTCACACCCAGTTTGGCTTTTTGCTGGGGAAGGTGGGCACTGATCTCCCAACATCTGTTCGGCGTCTGGTTCCCCAGCCTTGTTTATACCAGGACTAGTGATTCCCTGGTTGCTCCCAGCTCATTAGAAACAGTCACGTTCTTGTTGTTTTCTCTCTCCCCCCCCCCCCACTTCTTATCTTGCAGCCACCCCTCCAAACTGCAGAGCACGGATAACCTCTTGCCAATGTCCCCGGAAGAGTTTGACGAGGTCAAACGAGCGATAGGCTCTGCAGACATGATGGTGAGTCAACCACAAAGCTTCTGAAGCCTTGCTTATCTGTCATGGATGCAATAAATTCACATAGTGCCGCCATCCCCAAGAGACTTAGCGTGATCTTATATAATATAATAATAAAAATTTATTATTTATACCCCGCCCATCTGGCTGGGTTTCCCCAGCCACTCTGGGCGGCTTCCATCCGAATATTAAAAACAATACAGCATCAGACATTAAAAACTTCCCTAAGCAGGGCCGCCTTCAGCTGTATTTTAAAAGTAAAATAGTTGTTTATTGCCTTGACATCGGGTGGGAGGGCGTTCCACAGGGCAGGCGCCACTACCGAGAAGAACCTCTGCCTGGTTCCCTGTAACTTGGCTTCTCGCAGTGAGGGAGAAGGCCCTCGGCGTGGGACCTCAGTGTTTTGTCTGAACGATGGGGGTGGAGACGCTCCCTCAGGTATACAGGACCGAGGCTGTTTAGGGCTTTAAAGGTCAGCACCAACACTTTGAATTGTGCTTGGAGACGTACTTAGTAAAATCTTAGTAACACAGGGAAGAGCTTCTTGCTGAGCAGCAGTTAGTAAACTCTACAGGTGCAATTCAGCAATCTCCTACGGCAGTGGTTTTCAACCAATGCATTGTGGCACCCTGGGGTGCCTTGAATCGTGGTCAGGTTTGCCCCCCCCTCCCTCCTTCCTTCCCACCCTCTTCTCTGATGCCCTCACATCTCCCCCTCCAGAGGCTTGCACAGCTGTTTGTTGAAGCGAATGGTGCCTCTGGGACCAGCCGGGTTGCTGGTGGCCTCAGTAAGCAAGCAAGCACGCGAGGATTCCTAAGGAGAGGAGAAGGGAGACGGAAGGAGGCTGAGGGAACCCTCCATAAGGGTGTCCAAGAAAGGTGCGAGGGGCTGACAGCTCTGCAGGCAAGGGGTGACATACCGTATTTCTCTCTCTATAGGACACACTTTTTCCCCTCCAAAAATTAAGGGGAAATGTGTGTGCGTCCTATGGAGCGAAAGCAGGCTCCTTGGCTTCAGCGATAGCAACGCGAAGCCTCCGAAGCACAGAGGCCCCTCTCGCTCTCCAGGCTTCAGGGATAGCCGCCTGAAGCCTTCAGAGTGCAGTGCAATTTCCTGCTGCGTTCCGGAGGCTTCAGGTTCCTTTAGCTGAAGCCAAGAGAGTCTTGCTCTCCCGGCTTCAGCAAAAGGAACCCAAAGGCTGCGGAACACAGCGGGAAGTCGCGCTGCGCTCCGAAGGCTTCAGGGATAGCCGCCATAGCCGTGCATGGCTTACTCTTTAGCCGCGCACAACCTCTCCAGCTGGTTGATTTTTTTTCTTGATTTCCCCCTCGAAAAACTAGTTGCGCCTTATGGTCCGATGCGCCTTATGGAGCGAAAAATACGGTAACTGAGCTCCTGAGCCCCACAGGGGAGCCACAGAAAGAATGTAGTTGGTTGAGGAAGCAGTGGACTCAAAAAAGGTTGAAAACCTCTGCTCTGCAGAACTGAAAAAGCAACCCTGGAGTCTGTTAGCTTTAAGGCAAAATCGTATTTCTGCTTATATGTTTGTCTACCTTTCCCCCTTTGCCTGGGGGATGCTCAACTCTGGATTTCCTCCAATGAGCAGAGGTATAAACCCCAGGGTTCAGCAAGGTTTACTTCACCTGGGCCGGTTCACTCCAGCAGAGATCCCTCTGGGCTGGATCGCAAACAAGATCCGGCGTCTGTGCAGACAGTTTTCAACGCTGTGGAAGCAAGTCCCTGCACCACGTTGCGCCGGTTTAGCGCAGCGCGCGGTGACTCGCCAAGCGGGCAACTCGGTTCAGGGGCAGCTCATGGGCCGGTTAAATGACCCCCGTGGGCCACTTGTGGCCCCTGGGCCTTAGGTTGCTGACCCCTGGTGTAGACTATGGATATAAGGTTTCTTCTTTAAGGCAGCATAACTGAGCTGTCCCTTTTATCTTAAACACCAATTTAACTAATAACTTACTCAAAGCCACCCGGCACAATTTATAGGAATCCCAATTTTAACCCTGATCTTCCTGTTAAGAGACACAGTTTTTTGGTGTGTGGGGGGGGGAGTGATGATGAAGTGGAAAATAGGCCATTGTGCAGACTTGGCTTTGCCCCACTGCTTTTTGAGTTAATGCAGGGCATTGTATCTGCTTGCATCTGTCCAAGCAGCCTCCTTTAAATAATAGTGAATAAGCTGGTGCACAGACCATGGGACTCAAGAGCTGCTCTTCAGCTGCTTAAAAGCAGATTTGAAGGATCAAGCGCTCCACCAAAAGTGGTAGAATGTTAAGTGTCATTCGTCATTGTCACTTGGGTAACCTGTCTTTTTTTCTTTTCTTTTCCAGCTATGTCCAGATTATTGAACATAAGGGCTGGCTGGCTAGGCCTGCATCAAGACTTAGCCACTCGTGAGTTGAGGACCTATAAAGGCTGTAGAATCCATATTATGCAGTTCTGGTTTCTGAGCACTGCAGTGCCTTATGTATTGCTGCTGTACTGCTTTGTTTGCCGAAAGTGCAGCTTTAAAAAGTTAAAAGGGTTTGTTCTTTTGTCACAAAAATTGTGGTTTAGGCTAGTGATCCAGGGCGTAACTTATTTTCCAGCAGCTTGTTTGTGTGTGTCGGTGTGTGCTTATGGCGATTTTATTTTATTAGCGTTGCATACATTCCTAGCTTGTTCCCTGTGAAATGGAGTGTTCTTTTAAAAACAAAGCACCAAGAACGTTCAAATTGGAAGCCTAGATTCCCTGCAGAAATCAAATCTGGTTTTGTTGCTGTGTCAAAGAGAGGCAAAATGCATACAAATCAGGACTCCTTGGTGGGGTACTGTTAACTGCGCATTTCTGACTAACTAGTTGAGTCCTAGTTGTGTCTTTTTCAAAGTACAGTCATACCTCGGGTTGAATGTGCTTCGGGATGAGCACGTTTGAGTGGCGCTCTGCGGCAACCCGGAAGTAATGGAGCGCGTTACTTCCGGGTTTCGCAGCATGAGCAGACGCTCAAAATGATGTCATGCGCAGAAGCGGCGAAAAGCAACACGTGTACAGACGCACCGTCGCTAGTTACATTTGCTTCTAGATGCGAACGGGGCTCCGGAACGGATCCTGTTTGCATCTAGAGGTACCACTGTACACCCCCTGTTCCATGGGGTGTAGCTTGACATAAGCATTGTACCCCAAGTACACAGCACTTGTGCCTCTTCTAACACTTGCGATTCCATTTTGGCCTACAGGAAAGCTAAGTGAAAGTGTGTTGCTGGAGGTGGGAACAAGATCATTCACCAAATGCAGAGCGCTAGTGTGGAAATAGGCAAGGAGTCCCCCAGGAACTTTCAAGATCCTGAGGGATATCGCGGTAGAGCATGAGACTTGCTACCAGGGTCATGGGTTTGAGGGGGGGGGGGTTGGATGTGATAACCCTGGGGGGATGCTGCCAACTGTACAATTCTATCGGAATACATGAAGATACTAGAGGAAATGTTTACTTTTCTGCACTGCCATCTCCTTTTTCTCTGTAGTATTCCAAATGATGGTTTGCAAGAGAAAGTTGCTTCTTCCTGTCTTAATTGTGTATTGTTGTGTCGTTAAAACAAAACTGAACAGGTGGAGCGGGATTTGCTGCTAAGAGTTGCTGTAGAGCTCAACGACAAGATCACGGTTATTGCTGTACCCAATTTTAAAGAGCAGAATTCCCTATTATATAACTGGTTATCTTTTCCTAAATACGGGAACGCTTTAATGACTTAATGCTGAAAGCATTTAGAGGGCAGAGGCAGGTAATGGTTCCAGCTCTCGTAACTCATCTGGTGGTGGAGTTAGTTTTTACCAGGAGTGCCCCCCAAAATAATATGCCCATTCTGTAGGGTTCTATGCAGTAAGCCGCTTTTATTGCAATCAAGTGGTATATAGATTTTGTTACATGCACGCTCTGCGTATCAGAGCCATTCAGTAAAAGGATGAATTTGCAAAATAAGCAGCATTGCTAGAGGTGGGTGGTTTCCCCCCCTATTCCTGCCGTGATAACCTTTTAATGATCCCATGTATTTTGTATTCTGTGTTGGCAGACCATAAATAACACACAAAGTTTGAACACTGTAAATAAGTGGCAGTGCCTAATAACACGTGTGTAATTGTGGCACACCTTCGGTGTGTTTGGTTGCTAATGGAATACAGTAGTACCTCGGGTTAAATACTTAATTTGTTCTGGAGGTCCGTTCTTAACCTGAAGCACCACTTTAGCTAATGGGGCCTCCCGCTGCTGCCGTGCCGCTGGAGCACGATTTCTGTTCTCATCCTGAAGCAAAGTTCTTAACCCGAGGTAATATTTCTGGGTTAGCGGAGTCTGTAACCTGAAGCGTATGTAACCCGAGGTACCACTGTAATGGTTTCCCATGGTGTCTCCTTTCATTAAAAGGGAATTGCTTTCTGGAGAGAGTCTAGATTGTGGAGGGAATTAAGAGACTGATTCTGTTGCCTAGGCTGTTCGGTGGCTAAGGCTTGTGTGCCTCACTGGCTCCAGAAAGATTAGTTCTACAGCCTCTCTATGCAACCCTAAAAGCAGTACAATTCTCTTAAGCAAACTAGAGTCCCAGCAGTGCACGTTTCACAATACCCAAGTTCAGATTGGACCCCCCCCCCATCATTCAGCAAATGTATTTTGTAAAGCTGCTATAGAAAGAATGAAAAGCTTAATTAATATGCTTCCACTGAGAACACACATGCATAGATCGGGGAAGAAAAAGCAAACCACCTTTTTTTTTTTTTTTTGGTAAGCATGTTTATTATGTTGTAAAATGCAACACCGCTGAATTTGGTAATCCTGAAAATAAATCTTACGTTCAGAAGTGGTACAGCTCAAGTATATTAAGTTTAGATTCAGTTCATGGGGAAACTGTCAAGAGGCAAATACAATCATCACAGTTTCTCCTCTACAATAAAGAATGTCAAATGTCAAGCCCAGGTATTTTACTCAAACAGTCACTGGTAGTTCTGCTATGAAACTAAAAAGGACATGCGTCCAGCACAACACATCCACACAAAAAATGGGATAGCTGATTCTAGGACTATTTGCAGGAGCCATTTATGTACGAAGCATAAAATTGACTTAATTCTATAGGCTGTGATGAACAAGTATAGAATGCTTAGACTTTAAAACTGAGTGTGTTCTTCAAGCAAAACAAGCCTTTTTGGTAAACAAAAAACAGGTTAGCAACAGAAAACAGAACTAAAGGACAGTATATTTATAAATAAACCCACATGTAAATGAACTGCCTCCAATGGGCCACAATTACTTTACAAATTGCAACTTCCTCTTGTAATGAGGAAAAGCTATAACTACCTTCGAAGAGGCTGGTACTAAAATAGTTGCTGTCTACTGGCAGGGTGGAAATACTAATGTTAATCTCAAACTATTTGAGGGGAAATGGCTTTCATTTGCTTATATGCATAATGCTTTTTTTTTTCTTTGCAGTATTACAATTTGATTAAATAGTGATAACTATAGACTACTGAAATGTCAAAAGGATAAATTTGAATACTTTAAGGAGATATATGTAGAATATGATTCGTTTTGGAGAAAATAACAGCTATGACTCTCTAGGCCCGGCAAATGGACTTTTATACTTTCAGTCTTTGCAGAATATTGCTAAGCACTCCTGAGGCGCTGCAGTAAACTCTGTCCTCAATTTGGCTCAAAGAACGTTAGTGGAGGGGTGTGGCACAGAGCCCAGTGGATGTCATTTAGGAAAATAAAGCATGTGACATTCTTGAAAGAAACTCCTAAAACCTGTGAACAAATAGGATATTCTACCAGTAATGAGAGGTTTGCTAAAATGTGCAACTTCCATCTTTTATTTTTGGAATCCATTTTTAAGCCTCTCTTGTTATGCAAGACCTGTTTTGGATCCTCATGTCCATACCATGTGTTTTTCCGCACGTTTCCTCCTGGCTTTGCTATCTACTCTTCCTTATTATACAACAAGAATAACAGAAAATGGTGGCTATGATTCTGGATCAATCCACCTTCATATGGCCTGCAACCCAGTTTTGATCCACTGCTTATTATAATGTAAAATCTCAGGCCTATCCCTTAATATGCTCAGTCTCAAAACCCTCATCTTTCTATGGTGTAAGCATTTCCTTAAGGATGCAAATCATTCTACTTTAGTCATTGTTTCCTTCAACAAAACCCAGTCCGCTCTCTAGTAATGGCTCAGCTGATCTTCCACAGGAGGGGTAGCAACATCAACACCACATGGAATCCTTATTTCAAGTTCACAAAGATTTCATATAGCTCCCACCTTTATAAAACACCATTTGTTTGCATCTAGATTGATTCTGACATGATGAACATCCATAATAACAACATCACCATTACCTGCTTTGATCAGGTCCCTTAAGCAAGTTGCACATAGCATGAGTGTCACCAAGTTGAGAATGGAGGTTAGTTGGAAGTACCCTTCTGACACCATTGTTGCAATTATTTCCCCTGGCGTGAAACCAGCCCCCACATCACCTTTATCCACACATAATTTGAATTTAGATTTACACACTATAAAATGCCAGGTTCTCTATTTCTACCTGCAGGTCCTTGATTGGAATAAAGTATTTGCTACTGCTAAATAAAGAATACAAGGAGTAAACACTTGCCGTCAGTCATAGTGTGGTATGTATACGACGATTTGGTGAAAAACCAGCGGTTGCCAAAGGACTGAAGAGTATTTCAGCAGCCAGACATGAAGATAAAGCAGATTTGATAGAAACATCTAAGATCTCGTAGTTCTCTAATTACATTCCTCTATATCTTTTGGTCAAACAAACCTTAGAACAGATTCCCTGATAAAAACGATATTTGAATAAAAAGTTAAGCCTAGACCACTGACCCCAGTCAACAATCTATACTTCTGAGAATTTACATGATGTAAACAAGTATCATGGGAAATTAAAAACACAACAAATATGTAAGTGCAGATTGTAGCTCAACACACACAGACTAAATCCACATCACGCATCCAAACTAAATCCACGTCAGCAACAAATCTTGAAAATCTAGCAAGACCACATTGACACTTGTTTGTGGCCCAGTTCCGCTTAGGCACACTTCCCAGACGGCTTCAATTAATAATTAAAAAAAAAAAAAAGCAGAACGGGGGAGAGGGAGTTCTTGACCATGGAGTGAAGCATCACGGAAAACAGAAAAATAAATAAAGTAGTGCACAAAGCCAACAGCAGCTAATATTTCTTTTTTTTCTATCTGTTATAAGTAGCACGAGGTAATATTGCTCACATCATGAATGGAGACATGGAAGTTTTGTTTTTCTGAAAGAGAAACTAGACTTGTCTGTGCGTGATGAAGAAAGCTCCTGTAACACTGAAACAAAGATACATCACTATCCAATAGAAACACACACACTCTTCATAATCATTTTTTCCACAATTAATTAGATCAGTAATCTCAATTCTTGGGATCTAGCAGGGGGGAAAAGAGGGTTATAGTAAGCCGTCGAGGTTCTTCTGCACAGTTTGGTTTTCCTTTCCACTGCCAGAATCGTCCGGAGGCGTGTACTGGACCTGATATTCTTGAAGAATTTTAAATACATCGTGATGTCCAAAATGCAAAGCTTCATCCATAGGTGTGTTGTTCCATCTGCAGGAGCAAAAACATTCAGGTTGAAGAAGATGATGTGGGTATCAAAATATATCGGAAGCTCTTGCCATATTTTAGAATTAAAATAACCCAGAGAAGCAAGCTGATAGAGTGACTTGCCCGAGGTCAGCCAGTATGTTAAGCGAGGAGTTAAAATGGGGATAGTGAGTGTCAGGGACTCAGCGGGAGCGCAGGGAGGGGAGGAGATGGAGAGCGAGGGGGAGCAATCCGAGGGCAGCATAGGAGAAGATGACAGCAGCCCGAGAGATTCCATGAGCCTCTCCAGCGAATCGGAAGATTCACAGAAGGGGGCGCCGATGGCCAGGGCAAGGGGGGACCCAAGGGGGACACCCCAGAAGCAAGGGGCCAGCGGGGACTCCCAGAGCAGCAGTTGGAAATCAGGACCAGCTTCCCCACCAGAGCGTAGTGGGGGGGAGGAGTCCCAGGTATCAGAGCCCACATATTCACCACCAGCGAGAGAAGATGAGTCAGGGTTGGCCACGCCTCCATCGGAGAGCGAGGGAACGGTCAAGAGGAAAGTTGCCGGCTGGGCGCGCGCACCAAGTTCAAATGTACAGGCGAGCGGCACAGAAGGTAGCCCGGATAGGGAACCAGGTCCTAAAGCCCGCCGGAAGGAGGGGGAAGAATCAGGGGGGTCAGCGTCAGAGGAGTCCAGAAAGGATGAAACCCTAGCGGGCAGGAGGGCCCAGAGGAGAAAGGAACTTAGGAAGAGGTGGAGCAAAGCGAGAGTCTTAAACTGGTGTGGAAGGGGCGGAGACTCAGACGGGACTTCGCTGGTCTAGGCTTTAAGACGTAGAGCTGCGCGCTGCGGCTTTGAAATGGAAACTAAACCTCAATAAAGACTTTTGTACATAAGGACAGCCTGGCGTTGGTCCTCTGTGAGCTGGGACCTAGAGGCAGCTCTGACAGTGAGTTTCTCTTTTCCCTAGTGAAAAGGCAGGGAGATGGTGTATCAGGTTCCACCCAACATTGTGGGTGCCCGGCACGCATGTGTGACATCAGCATGTGACATCACACATCGCCGCCACAGCAGGAGGCATCAATAGGTGTCTTTAAATCACAAGCATTTAATGAAAGCAGTGGGCAACACGTCTGCCTGCTTGCAGAACAAAAATCTGCTTGTGCAATGGCACTAAAGATTTCTCTTACTTCCCACCCTCGTGCACCCTAAAAACAGCTCAAGAGGGTCCCTCCAACCTTCTGGAGCAGATTCTGGGGGAACCACACGAGGGAGGAAGTCCTGCCGCAACCTCGCCCAATAAACCTAATTGCTTTTTAATGTACAATGATGGTTACGGCGAGGAACGCAGCAGGGAGTACAGGGTTCAGGCATGACTAACTACCATGGAAGAAAACCCATACAACGTGAATGGTTGTGCCATCATCACAGTTCCCAATCCGTAGGCAGGCTGCATGTTTCTCTCCTCCACAGGAACCCGTTGCAATCTGCAGAAGAAGCTCAAAGCATCTGAAGCAACCTTGAGGTCCTCAGGTTTGTTTTCTGTAAACAAGGGACTCCGCTAATGAGCCCATTTCATTCTACCGAAGAAAATTCCGCACAGGGTTACGTCAAAAGCAATGAAACTGAAGTTGATTATAAGCCATAAAACCAAGGATGGCCTGAGTATGGATATATGTGGTCTCACAGTCTGACCTGTGCATAGAATCTTAAGAGCTGGAAGGGACCCAAGGGTTATCCAGTCTAACCCGCAAACAATAAAGGAATGGTTTGATGTGCCAAAGCTCATTGAATTAAATAGGCTTAAGGACATCTGACATTGCACAAAACCAGGCTAGGAGTCTGTTAGTTTGTACAGGGAAGAATGTTGACAAAATGTAAAAAAAATATTGGAGCACAATGTCTAGGCTCAGGTGGCCCGGAATGCCTTCCATCAGCTTTGGCTGGTGGTCCAGCTACGCCCCTATCTGGACAAGGGTAGCCTAACTACTGTTGCCTATGCTCTGGTAACATCAAGGTTAGATTACTGCAATCTGTTATACGTAGGGCTGCCTCCGAAGATTCAGAAACTTCAGCTGGTGCAGAATTCAACGGCCAGGTTGTTCACCGGAACAAGGCGGTTTGAGCATATTACACCGATCCTGGTCTGACTGCACTGGCTACCAGTTAGTTTCCAGGCCCAATTCAAAGCACTGGTTTTGACCCATAAAGCCTTAAACGGCTCAGGGCCGCAATACCTCAAGGACCGCCTCTTTCCATGTTAACCTATGCGGACCCTGAAATCATCATCTGAGGCCCTCCTTCGTGTGCCGCCTCCTCGAGAGGGAGGTCTAGAGGGTGGCAACTCAAGAACAGGGCCTTCTCTGCAGTGGCTCCCTGTCTATGGAATGATCTCCCCAAAGAAGTTTGCCTGGCGCCTTTATTACACACCTTTAGGTACCAGGCAGAAAGGTTCCTTTTTAACCAGGGCTTTGGGTGATCTGTTTGACATTTTGTGCCCTTTTAAATGTGGCTCTTTTCAGGGGATATTATTGGGTTGTTGTTTTTATTCTGATTATATATGTTGTGATCTTTTCTGTGAACCACCCTGAGACCTTTGGGTATAGGGTGGTATAGAAACTCTAATAATAATAATAATAATAATAATAATAATAATAATATAATCTTCCCATTTCACTGCCTTGATTCCCTCCCAAGCACATGTAGACTAGGCATATTCTGTAACTAAGACCAGAACCCTGCCTCCCACCTTCCCTATTAGCAGAATCAGCAGCCGCCTGGCTTGCGTATAGAGAATTCTCATTACGTTCCCCATAAAATATCCGCTTTTCAGCACACAAATTCCTCGGAGAACAGTGCCCACGAAGCCAGCGCTGCCGTAATTTAACTGACTGCGAATACTCGCCTGTATGTTCAAGTGCAGATGCTCACCTGTCTTTGGGGAAAGGATTCACTTTGCAGGCTTCCAGCAAAAATTTAACTACCTCTACGTGACCTACAAAACACAAGGAAGAGGATAATTTTATGCACTCGTTATATTAAACGACGCTAAAATGTTAACAAGAAATGCTGGAGATTATTCACTGCCACAACCTTCCGCAGCAGCTACGTGCAACGCTGTCCGGGAATCATAGTCTCTCTGCTCCATATCCATGCCTGACAAAGCAAACCTGAAACAAATAAAATTATTATTAAAATTTGAGAGGAAAATGGGGGGGGGGAGGGGATAAAGAGCTCAGTCCCAAATAATGCAGAACCAAGCATCTAGTGTTTCCTAGGCCTTGGATATGAGGAAAACTTAATTAGAAGTTCAAAATATATCGATTGGTATCTAAAGCTTTCTATATGCTGATGGAAGAACTTTGTCAGTGGAATGGGAGGAAGGCCATTTTGGGCAATTCTCCCTCTGCCCTCTTCCCAAATCTGTTCCACAAAGTGTTGGCGGCTCCTTCTGGAGGCAGATTCAGGAGGCATGAAGGGGGACTCACCAAAAAATGCCTCTCTTCCTCATTTCACTGACTGAGTCCTTTCATTAGGAAATCGAACACTGGTCCTGAAAGACCTACATTGGCTCCCAGTACATTTCTGAGCATAATTCAAAGTGCTGGTGCTGACCTTTAACGCCCTAAACCAGGCACCCCCAAACTTGGCCCTCCTGATGTTTTGGGACTACAATTCCCATCATCCCTGACCACTGGTCCTGTTAGCAAGGGATTATGGGAGTTGTAGTCCCAAAACATCTGGAGGGCCAAGTTTGGGGGTGCCTGCCCTAAACAGCCTTGGCCCAGTGTACCTGAAGGAACATCTCCATCCCTATCATCCAGCCTGGACACTGAAGTCCAGCTCTGAGGGTTTTCTGCTGGTTCCTTCACTGCAAGAAGTGAAGCTACAGAGGGCCTTCTCAGTAGTGGTGCCCTCCCTGTGGAACAACCTCCCATCAGATGTCAAGGAGAGAAACAGCTACGCAACCTTTAGAAGACATCTGAAGGCAGCCCTGTATAGGGAAAGTTTTTAATGTTTAATTACCGCAATTTTCCTTCTATAAGATGCACCCATGTATAAGACGCCCACTATTTTGGGGGACTCCAATTTAAGAAAATAGGGGGAGATGGCCCCTGTGTATAAGACGCCCCCAAATTTTGGACATTATTTTTTAGGGGGGAAAACTAGTCTTATACACAGAAAAATACAGTATGTTTTGGTATATGCTGGAAGCTGCCCAGAGTGGCTTCAGCACCCCAGTCAGATAGGCTGGTTACAAATAAAACAACAACAACAAAAACAACAACAACAACAACAATATAGCATTGGGCACCACCCACTGACCTGGTTTGCACTTAATGCTAAACCCACGGTTTATTAAACCATGATTTAAGCGTTGTATGAACCCAACTTAGCGGCTTAACTATGGATGATTAATTCTGGTTGAAGGTCATTCATTAACTAAGGCTTGTAGTTGCTTTATAAGCCTTTGCTAACATTAATCATAGCTTAGTGTTATGTGCAAACCTAGACCTCCTGCTCAACTATAGTTAAATGTGGCTAGCAGCATTTGAGCAGGGCTGGCTCGAATAAAGAGTGGGGGAATTTGAACCTCTCTCAAGGCTCAGCTGCTGGTGTTTTTAACTATTCTTCAATATAATAAAGTTAGGTTTAAGTGTTCATCTGCCAGACACCTCAGCTTTAACTATGGTTAGTGTTTGCCATGCCTTAGCTAACCGGGCCATTAAATGGGGAATGTGTTTCAATCTTCCAAATTGTAATGCGTTTGCTAGGAGGCTCTATGTGCGAAGAGTTTTCCTTCCTTTCCAGTCATTCTGAAAAGCCTTGGTTCCCCCCTTTGCATTCAAGCACTGTGCTGGCTTGTAAAACAAAATAACATCAGAGCAGCCATTGGTTCTGCATATACACTAGAAAAGCAGAAACGTTTCAAAACAAAGGCAAACAAATTTAAAAATGAGCAGAGGGCATGTAATCTCGCTCCTGTAATATTTTCACCATGGCTCTGTAAGCTTTAATCACTTGCTCTGCAGATTTAATTGATGAAAGCTTTAATTGGTATGCTTTTTAAAACCCGCAATTGTACTAGCTTTATGCAACAGGTTCCTGGCATTCCCAACAGTATTCATATAAAATAATGGAGCACAAACAGGGTTGTGGGGAGTGTGCATCTCAACCGCAATATTATGTATTAAAAAATAATTTAGCTTGCCAGCGGTCACATGCACACAATGCACTTAAATCACATTTATACCATATATAAATGGCCCTTCTCCCCCTCCTCTTTTCTTGGGAGGCTCGAAGGGAAGTGTGAAACATGGGTAAGTGACACCTGGAAACGTTCCTCTCAATCTTATCCCCCGAAACCTTGAAACTATGTACACTGATAGTTCTCTAGGTAAGTCAGGTCAACTTCAAAGGAACCGACTGGTGCTCAGAGCCAAAGTCATGGCTCACCGGAAATAATCCAGGGAACCTTAGATTACCTCTCACAAAGCGACAATTTCCAGCGCCCTTAAACTACCGTTTGCAGGATTATTCCCTGGGGGGAAGACATGTGCTCTGGCTGTATGGTGCAGATGTGGCCACTCTGCAGCCAGAACTTATAATAATAATAATAATAATAATAATAATAATAATAATAATAGATAATTATAAAAAATTATTTATATCCTGCCCTCCCCAGCCGAAGCCAGGCTCAGGGCGGCTAACAACAATCAAATAATCCAACATTCTAAAAACATTTCATTATAAAAATTAATTAAAATCAAATTGATGGCAACCGTTAAGCAAAATTCTGTGCAGATTGCCAGAGGAGGGAGTCAGGCTGCGCCCTGACCAAAGGCCAGGCGGAACAGCTCTGTCTTGCAGGCCCTGCAGAAAGATGTCAAGTCCCGCAGGGCCCTAGTCTCTTGTGACAGAGCGTTCCACCAGATGGGAGCCACAGCCGAAAAAGCCCTGGCTCTAGTTGAGGCCAGCCTAACCTCTCTGTGGCCTGGGACCTCCTAGATGCTTTTATTTGCAGACCGTAAGTTCCTCTGTGGGACATACCAAGAGAGGCGGTCCCATAGGTATTGTATTTTTATTTTATATTATATTTACTTATATTTTTATTTTATTTTATTTATTTTTTAAATTTCTATGCCGTTTTATATTTTTAATAAAGCGGTGTACAGCATATTAAAATCAATAAAACTCAATAATATGTCACTGGTTCCCCACAGGAGACATGATTATTAAGGAACCATGTAGTAATTGAATCCTCTTTCCACCTTGAATAGAGTTTCTCTGGAATCTAAGACTATAATTATTGTTCAAATGGATCTTCCATCGCTCACAGTGACTCTGAACATGGCCCGGCCAAGTTTAATATATACATTATATAGGACTGCCATACGTCCACGATTCCAATGACGGAATTAGCGCCTGGGGGAATTTTTTGGGGAAATTTGCAAAATGTCCGGGTTTTAGAAACTTAAAAAAAAAGCTCGGATTTTTAATTCTTGAAATATGGCTACCCTATATGGCATACACATTTCACATAATGCAGCACAAAGCAAAATATGGATTTTACCTTCGTAGTGCAGACACATCACCAGTGTAGGCAGCAAACAGGAGATTTATCACAGATTTCACCTGTAATGGAGAAGGGAAAGGGGGAGGGATTTATAATGGGTTTTTTTTTCTATTTTCCTGGGAGGTGCAGAAGGGAGTATAAAAACATGCTAACACCTGCAAACTTTCATGTCAGCCTTATCAACAGCAACTTTGCCTCTGTATAAATTTCTAGTTCTGGACAGCTTCAAAGCAATTAAACTGGTGGAACACAGCCAAAGTTGTCACTTGGAAAGGTTAGCAGCTGATATCTGAGAAAGGCTGTATTTAATAGTGGTTGCAGGAGAGCAAAAACAAAACAAAAAGTCACATCTGGCAACCATTCCGCCCCTTTGGTTTCAGATAGTACATGGGTAGTCGAGTCTACAAAGGCCAGGACACAAATTTTCACAGCCCCCTAGCAGCTCATTTACCAGAAGTAATGTATTTAGCATTAACTCTGGAAGTATATGGGACTTAGGTGGCGCTGTAGGTTAAACCACAGAGCCTAGGACTTGCTGATCAGAAGGTTGGCGGTTCGAATCCCTGCGACGGGGTGAGCTCCCGTTGCTCAGTCCCTGCCCCTGCCAACCTAGCAGTTCGAAAGCACGTCAAAGTACAATTAGATAAATAGGTACCGCTCCGGCGGGAAGGTAAAAGGCATTTCCGTGCGCTTCTCTGGTTCGCCAGAAGCGGCTTAGTCATGCTGGCCACATGAACCGGAAGCTGTACGCCGGCTCCCTCGGTCAATAAAGCGAGATGAGCGCCACAACCCCAGAGTCGGCCACGAATGGACCTAATGGTCAGGGGTCCCTTTACCTTTACCTTTTACTGGAAGTATATACTCAATTCTGACCACAATGTATATTGTGCTCTAGGAGGCTTAGTTTGGTCTAAATTTGTGTCCCAGGCTTTTTTGACTCATCTACCCATATACTATCTGAAACCAAAGGGGTACACTGGTTGCCAAATATATTGCCAGAAATATATTGGCATTATAACCTTAACCCTACCCCACTACAATGTCAGGTAACCAAAATACTATTTAAAAAAAATATATATTCACGTTTGTAGCAAATTTATATTTTATGTACATTTTATTATTTAAAGAGACCCAAGAGAGTGGGTGAAAGAAGATAATTAAACATAGGACAGGCAGAAACTATTGGGAGACAGCTTTATACAACAAGTGCTGAGCACACTTTTCAAGCTCTTACTATTTCACATGTTGGACTTAGGCACAGGTTATTTATCCACTTAATTCAATTTATACCCCTACCCTTCCTCCCAAAGGGACCCAGGGCATCAAACATGGCAGGAACCATATTGTTTCCAGTAAGGCGTGACCCATGCAAAGGCTTCTGGGAAACTGCAGCACAGTGCAGGGTCCAGTCCAAAGAGGAAGCCTGTGAGTTTTTGACAAGCTCTTTCTCTCCCCCATCATATATATATATATATATATATATATATATATATAATGGTAAGAGTCATCCCACAGAGACCCCAAAACACATAGCCAGCTCCAGCACTATTTGTAGAAGAAATTACAGTGGTACCTTGGGTTACAGACCCTTCAGGTTACAGACTCTGCTAACCCAGAAATAGTACCTCGGGTTAAGAACTTTGCTTCAGGATGAGAACAGAAATCATGCGGTGGCAGTGGGAGGCCCCATTAGCTAAAGTGGTACCTCAGGTTAAGAACAGTTTCAGGTTAAGAACGGACCTCTGGAACGAATTAAGTTCTTAACCAGAGGAACCACTGTACAGTGTGTTCCACTTAAACAGGGATCTCCCAGAACAAATAGTACCCACTCGATCCCTACTTGGGATCACTACTAGGAACATGCTAGTGGGAAGTGGGCCCCTCCCAGTGACACCACATATACAGGAAAGGGAGTCCACACACACACGGCTTTCAGGCAGTTTGGAACCCTGATCCCTCAAGCATTCCAGAACCTTGATCCCTCAAGCGTTCCAGAACCCTGATACCTCAATGTTCCAGAACCCTGACCCCTCAGCATTCCAGAACCCCGATACCTCAATGTTCCAGAACCCTGACCCCTCAGCATTCCAGAACCCTGATACCTCAATGTTCCAGAACCCTGACACCTCAAGCATTCCAGAACCTTGATCCCTCAGTGTTCCAGAACCCTGACCTCTCAGCGTTCCAGAACCCAGACCCCTCAGCGTTCCAGAACCCTGACACCTCAATGTTCCAGAACCCTGACCCCCTCAGTGTTCCAGAACACATGGAAACCTGTATGCAAGGTGGCTCCCTCCCTTCTGACTTTTGTACATGAAGATGCCAGGGGAGAGGAGCTATCCCCACCCTCTCGTTTTCTGTTCCTGCTTCCTCTTTAACCGTGAGCAGAACGGCACTTCCCAAGTGGAAGGAAGCAGGATTGGGCCACAGCTCATCCCAGACTTTGTCACCTCGTGCAACCCCTGCGCAGGCTTGTCTGCTCACCTCTCAGCCTACCTGCTTGCCTCTATTTGTTGAATTGCCAGTGTGTTATCTTGGCAAAAATAGATTGTGGTTCGAGGACCCGACCCCCGCGAAGTGAAATGAAGACACAAGGACACGTGATATAAGGTTAATGGGCTAAGAAAGGCCACAACTTTATTGATTACAGCAGTGAAAAGGTATTGGCTTAGGCATTGGATCACAAACAGGTGGGTTTATTCACCAGTAGGTGGAGCCTGTTGATTCTAATCCAACTATAGGCTCTCCCCTGATGTCACCGAGGGTTGTGCCATGGCCTCCCGCCAAGCAGGTATCGGACAGAATACACAACCGCCAGATTCCTTTAACGGAATACCCCTAAAAATTGAAGGCATAGGCGATGGCCACACCTAGCACTTCGACACACCACAACACATTATTCCAATGCCTAACCTACCCACCAATACCACAAAAGTTGTGACGATTGCTACGAGGTAGGCGAAAAAACCAAAAAGCCTAATGCCAAATGGAAAAACTCCTACCAGGCCCCCTAGGCAACTAGGGCGACCAACCTAAGGTCCATAGCAAGGCCAATGACCTAAGCCCTAACTCAAAGGGAGTGGAGGGTGGGTGACTCGCGACGAGACGATGGCGAAGAATGAGGCCGGGGAGAGGCTGGCGCTGCAGCAAAAGGCTGCTGAACATGCCCCCTCCGTGGCACCTGGTTGGATAGCCACCGGGGGGCGGGGGCGCCAGCCAGGTGAGGTGGAGGCAGGGGCAAACGCCCCCTGCTAGGGCGGTGCTCGGGCTCCCGCCCACAACCACTCCCCTCTCTTTCAGGGAGGAGAGTCTTTATCGCCAGCAACTCTCCCCAACAAACAGAACTCAAAGCCACGGACACGAGTCAAGGATACGGCGGCAATGATACACTACCCTGGCCTATTTGCAAGACTGACTCAAAATGCGGCAGCTTCCGTCCTTGCGTGGGTAAGGAATAGAGAGTCATTGACGCTGTTTTGCTTAGATACAGAAGTGGAGGAACTGGCAGAGTAACACGAGAACCACAAGAACGATGAATTCGCAAAAGGTCAAATGTCCCTGCCTGGCTAACAAATTATTAAATTGACTCAAATAACTCTTGGCCAAATAATTCATTTTTTCCCAAGCTTTGGTGATAGTAAGGAAGCAGCTTGGTGGGAGAGCACGTGCCCTGCTTGCAGAAGGGCTCATGTTAAGTCACCAGCATCCCTAGGTAGGGTTGGGGCAGTCCAATCTGAAAACCTGCATGCCCATCAGTATAGAAAATATTGAACTTGGTGGACTGATGATCAGTGTCTGCAATAAGGCAGCTTCCAACATTTAAGGGTGAGTTTATACCAAGCCAGGGTGATTTCCTAAATCCATTCAACAGTTCACTGGCAGCACTCGTGTTTAAGATGTTTTTTTTTAAGAGCTGAGACCAGGAAACCCAAATGGAAGGATGCAAAATAAAAGAAGCAGGAACCAATAATATCACATAAACCAGCTTTACCATTTTCTTGGTTTAAACGTGGTAAGATTTTTCAGCCTGCAATCTCTTATGTGTAACTCCTGGCTTTGGGCTCATAGTTTTCAAAAGACAACATGGGGGCAAGTGTGATTTTCCCTCAAACATTTCCCACTCGAATGGAACCTTAATAGCAACTTATGATTTTCTTGATACGGTGCTGGTTTTGACACCAGCGCAAAAGAAAAACATTAAGTTTGTTTTTGTTCTATTTAACCCAGAAGCACATCCATTGCATTAGTAAGGCAAGACTACATCTATGTGCTTCGATTTATATATACAGTGGTACCTCAGGTTACATACGCTTCATGTTACATACGCTTCAGGTTACAGACTCCACTAACCCAGAAATAGTGCTTCAGGTTAAGAACTTTACCTCAGGATGAGAACAGAAATTGTGCTCTGGTGGTGCAGCAGCAGCAGGAGGCCCCATTAGCTAAAGTGGTACCTCAGGTTAAGAACAGTTTCAGGTTAAGAACGGACCTCCAGAACGAATTAAGTTCTTAACCTGAGGTACCACTGTATGTATTTCAAAACACATAAGCAATATTCCACCAGCAATATTCTATTAGTCATGAAGATAAAGGTTTGAGAACTGCTGTTCTAGAACGGGAATTTGTGATTAAGAATTTGTGATTAAGAATTAAGGACTGATTCATCCAACAAGCTGTTTCAGACTCCCTAAATCAATCGCTCCTAACGTGGCAGTCTAGTTTTCGCTTAAAACACACATTTTCCTTCTCAGCTCAAAAGGGGGGCAATTCCCTCCTCACCTAGCCTCTGGATTGCTGTGCATGCAAAAACAAATTCCTCAGATGAATCAATTTTGCTCAGAGCTTGATTAAATTCCCTGAGATTTTTCTGCCCGAGGTCACTGTGGTTTGATCTACAGATGTCGGAATGGTCTGCTTTCCAGGCAACTCCTTCCCTGCTATCTGAAAATCATCCCACTTCTTTAGATTCATGATTAAATATAGATATTAGAGGCTTTAAAACTTTCCACACGATTACTCTGCGGAATAAAGGAAAGCAGAACGGAAATGTTACATTTGTTGAGAAATTCTTCCTTACATCCTGACGACAAAAAGCAGGAGAGCAGCATTAATCAAAGATACCACTAAGGCAAAAGATCTCTTGCTAAATTCAAGGTATTAACATTTACAAAGGTGTTAACCAGATGCCAATCATCTTGGTAAAGGTAAAGGGACCCCTGACCATTAGGTCCAGTCGTGGCCAACTCTGGGGTTGCGGCGCTCATCTCGCTTTATTGGCCGAGGGAACTGGCGTACAGCTTCTGGGTCATGTGGCCAGCATGACTAAGCCACTTCTGGTGAACCAGAGCAGCACACGGAAATGCCGTTTACCTTCCCGCCGGAGCAGTACCTATTTATCTACTTGCACTTTGATGTGCTTTTGAACTGCTAGGTTGGCAGGAGCTGGGACCGAGCAACGGGAGCTCACCTCGTCGCAGGGATTTGAACCGCCGACCTTCTGATCAGCAAGCCCTAGGCTCTGTGGTTTAACCCACGTCCCTAATCATTTTGGTAAGATTATACAAAACCAGGTCTTCCCCCCCCCCCCCAGCCACAACTGAATTCTGGCACCTTTGAGGTGGGTGCCATTGCCATTCTAAGAGAACGAGGGAGGTGTTCATGGTGAGTTCCGGCACCTCTCTTTCTAGAAAAAATATCACTGTGCTGAACCTATTTTATTCATCCCAACAAGTGCAAAACTGCTCAGTAAAATTGACCAAATTCATCTCACTTTCTGAAACCTCAAAACGGCGCACACACACAACACACCCTCCCTGGCTCACTGACTTAAGCAGAACACACACGAGAGCATGGCATTAATAAAACAATCCTGGTGTCAGCACTGCTCAATGTCTTTCCTGGCCTGTTTCCAACAGACTTTTAGGATCTGCAGAGCACTGTAACGGACTTAAATTCTGCATGTTGCTGTTCAAGGAAAAGGCATTAGCAGCAGCCAAATGGCGGCCTCTTTCGTGTTTACCCTTGGCCCAGCTCCAAAGACGTTCAAGATAGTAATCTTTGATTTCAGCTGTGTCACAATCAAACCAGCATTCTGACCAGTTCACAGGCAGCCTGAGAATCCTGCACCCAAGTGAGCTCTATTAAGGGGGCAAGCACCCAAGAGCAAAATGAGGCAACAGCTGTTGTCCTTGCAGGGCCTCGGCACCTATTGTTAACAGGATGTGCCCCCGTTAATCTGGCTCAAAGAGGGATTAGCGCCGATGTGCAAAAAATAGATTCTGTACTGTCTGAGGTGAGTGTGTTTCTGGTGAACCAGAATCAGTAGCTTACTGGGAGAGCTCTGCATTTGCGATTGCAGGTTTTCTCTCACCTTCTATCAAATAAAAAGGAAAAAGGCAACAACGAAACAAGTGTAAGATATCTATGCAATGCCTGTGTATGAAAGAATCTGACAAAATAGCCTCAGTTGACATCATGCCAGGTACAGGTTACAAATGGTATCTGGAAACTCAAACAAAGGGGAACACTTAATTTCGCTGAACCGTGTTAATCAGTGCCACCACACAACCCTTGCCCTATTCAAAACCAAACCAAGCGCCAGGAAAGTGAAAACTGATCAAATCCCATCCCCAGACTTCAAAGCTAAAACGAAACTGCAGTGCTGAACATGGCAGCGAAAACCTCAACGCTACGTTACGAGATGCCCTCCGACAGCATCGAGTCTTGCAGTATACCTGAAGGAGAGTCTCCACCCCTATCGTTCAGCCCAGACACTGAAGTCCAGCTCCGAGAGCTTTCTGGCGGTTCCCTCACTACAAGAAGTGAAGCTACAAGGAACCAGGCAAAGGGCCTTCTCGGTAGTGGCACCCGCCCTGTGGAACGCCCTCCCACCAAGTGTCAATGAAATAAACAACTATCTGACTTTTAGAAGACATCTGAAGGCAGCCCTGTTTAGGGAAGTTTTTAACACTTGACGTTTTATTATGTTTCTATATTATTTTGGAACCCCCCCAGACTGGCTGGGAAAACCTAGCCAGACGGGCGGGGTATAAATAATAAAAATAATTATTACAGGGAACCAGGCAGAGGGCGTTCTCGGTAGTTGCACCCGCCCTGTGGAACGCCCTCCCACCAAGTGTCAATGAAATAAACAACTATCTGACTTTTAGAAGACATCTGAAGGCAGCCCTGTTTAGGGAATTTTTTTATGCTTGATGTTTTATTGTTTTTAATACTCTGTTGGGAGCTGCCCAGAGTGGCTGGGGAGGCCCAGCCAGATGGGTAGGGTATAAGTAATAAATTATCATCACCATCATCATTAGTGCAACTGCGAAAAACTTCCACAAAAAACCCTGCATGCAGAAATCTAGTATCCGCAAGAAGCCTCAGGGTCATCTCAAAACTGAAACTGGTGTGAGGACAAAGAAAAGAGGACGCCTTCACCCTGGTATGGCTCCCCTTTATTACATACACAGCCCAACTAGACAACAAGAAAAAAACACAACAACTCCGATATGGCTAATTTGACCCAACAGCACCCCCCCCCTTTACACACAAACAAAACTCACTGCAGTCAACTTTAGGCAACCAATCAACGAAAACATGAATGGAAAGAGAACCTACTTTCCCTGTGACACTGACACACAAACTGCACACATAACACTATGTAAAAGTGTATCCCCCCCCCATTCCTCTTCTCCCCCAAACTCATATTGCCTATAACATTAGGGTCTCACATCAAATGTAACTGACTTGTAGGAAGGACTCTATGAACTGAAAGCAGAGACGCCGTACACTTGTTACCCAAGGAAATCTTAATAAAAACTTTTAAAATATATATATATATGTTGATATGGCAGAAGATAATGCAATGGCACAGAATGAATAAAGAAAGACTACAATATATTCTGCTTTTGACTTTGCCGGAAACAGCATTGATTTTCGTACTGTACAATTTTGCCAAAAATAATTGTGCGCGCGCTCGCTCTCTCTCTCTCTCTCTCTCTCTGTAAAGCACTCAGTCTGGCTATTCTGGTACAGCACCCAGAAAGATGGTCTAAACTTCCCTACCCTGCCAAAACCATGAAACTCCCCAGTTTTGGGATGCCACATTATTTTTAATCATGTCACTGCAAGCAAGCAAAGAGGAATATCATCAATACCTCAGGAATTGGACAACTCCGGAGATGGCGTTGGACTTTCGGAGGAAGAGAGGAGAACTAGCCCCGTTGTACATCGGGGAGGGCTGTGTGGAGAGAGTCTCTTCCTTTAAATTCCTAGGAGTTTATCTCAGTGAAGATCTTACTTGGAAAATAAATACAACCCAGGTGGTTAAGAAAGCCCAACAGAGACTCCATCTCCTCAGAGTATTGTGAAAGAACGATGTCAATCAACATCTGATGATCTCCTTCTACCAATCAACAATAGAAAGTGTCCTTTCATACTGCATCACGGTGTGGTACGCTGGTTTGACATCATCTGATAGGAAATGCCTACAGAGGGTGGTGAATACAGCACAAGATATTATGGGCTGTCCCGTGAATCCGCTGGATGAAATAGCGGAAGAACGTTGCCTCAGGAGAGTGAGGAAAATTCTCAGGGATGATTCACACCCTGGCCGGCACTTTCTTGATCTCCTGCCCTCAGGCAGAAGATATAAAAGCATGATTAGTCGCACCAACAGGGTAAAGAACAGCTTCTATCCGTGGGCTGTTAGGCTGCTGAATGAAAAGATAACAACAGGGCAACTGACTTTCGGGTTTGGTGGGTGTGCGTCAGTAAACGAGGGGAATTAAGACTAACAGAACTAAGTGGGGGGTGCTCGTGTAATCTCACTGCATACAAGTTGTACAAGTGACAATAAAGTATTTCAATTTCAATTCTCAGGAGAGAGACAGCTCCTGGTTTGCCCCCTAGGTGGTGCACAGTCACAATATTGTAGTGTCTGTAGGTTGTTTGATACTTCCCCCTCAACCCTCTGCCTCCCTACAAACGCACTGGCATTAACTTCACAATGCTGTTAGGGTAGCTTTTATTTTTGGAGGCCGGCGGCAGCATTAACTCACAAAGCTGCTTCCAGGGATTTCATTTTGGAACCACAGATGCAGAATTAACTTGAAATGATGCCCACCTAAGCATTTATATTTGCACAGATACCTCCCCCCGCACCCCCACAAAGTCCCAGCTTGCTCTCGGCCGTTTCAAAAGTCGAGCTGAAAATACAAGTGTAAGGAACCAAGAAAAGAATAACAGCAGCAGACTATCGAGCGGGAAGCTCTCCCAGCCTTCACTCAAATCATCTTAATATAGAAATTCATTATCTACAGAAGGATGCAATTTCCGCAGAATTATTAGACAAAAGAGCCGGACGCAACAATAATTTGGATTTCCGAGATCTTCGAAAACCGTACTAGGTGTTAAGTTCAGTAAAGTAAGAACGCAAGAGGAGCCAATGACCCACCTCGGGCAGGATCCTGTTCTCAGTGGCGAACCGCTGTGACACCCACAAACCAGACCTGGACGCAACAACACTCACAACTCCCCATTTGTGTTTCCAAGGAACCTGCATTCTCTGACCGTGGAGATAAAAGCAGCCATTCAAATCTGCCACTGGAACCGTGGCAATTGTTTTCTGGGTGTCTTCGTGGAGACGTGCAAAACGTTCTCTTTAATAATGTGTCCCCCAACAGACACGGAACACACAGAGAAAGCCAAGAGCGAACAGCTATCACCAGAGCGAACAGCTCCTCTGCTCACATATTAGAGGACAGTTTTCCAAACCCTGGGCTTGCTGCTGCTGTTTTTGGACTACAGTTCCCATCATCCCTGACCACTGGTCCTGCTAGCTAGGGATGATGGGAGTTATAGTCCAAAAACAGCTGGAGTCCCAGGTTTGGGAAACCCTGTAAGCTACCCTTTCAAGGACCCCCCTGAAGAGTCTCCTCCCAGAGCAACATCCCATAAGGCCACCGTTACAAGTTAGTTTCACCCTCCCTGTGCACGAGCCAAAGCACTCTGAATTTATGGGATGTGTGTACGGATTTCACCCACTGTCAATGCATGAAAATTTGGATATGCACTGGTTTTCACTTCTGGGCTTCTCATTGATTTCTGATCCTGTGGGCAATGGCGTTTCATTATACCAACTGACCCAGCAAGTAGACTGATGGAGAAACCCTAAAATGGTTTGGCTTCTTTGTCTCCCTTAAGTTATCTCTCAGAGGGCAGCTATAAGGTCCCTTGAAAGCAAACTTCTGGGGTTCCACGGACTGGCATCAACTTGGACTTGTCATGTTGTGCGGATGCCTGACTATCATCTTCCAAAGCAACTACTCTATTCCGAACTTAAAAATGGAAAGCGTAATGCCGGTGGACAACAAAAGAGGTTCAAAGACTCTCTCAAGGCAAATCTTTTAAAAAATGTAGTATAAACACCAACAACTGGGAAACACTGGCCTGTGAGCACTCCAGTTGGAGAACAGCCTTTACCAAAGGGACGTGGGTGACACTGTGGGTTAAACCACAGAGCCTAGGACTTGCCGATCAGAAGGTCAGCGGTTCGAATCCCCACGATGGTGTGAGCTCCCGTTGTTCGGTCCTAGCTCCTGCCAACCTAGCAGTTCAAAAGCACGTCAAAGTGCAAGTAGATAAATAGGTACCGTTCCGGCAGGAAGGTAAACGGCGTTTCCATGCACTGCTCTGGTTCTCCAGAAGCAGCTTAGTCATGCTGGCCACATGACCCGGAAGCTGTACGCCGGCTCCCTCAGCCAATAAAGCGAGATGAGCACTGCAACCCCAGAGTTGGTCACAACTGGACCT
The DNA here is from genome assembly GCF_951804945.1 of Podarcis cretensis. Lineage (NCBI taxonomy): Eukaryota > Metazoa > Chordata > Lepidosauria > Squamata > Lacertidae > Podarcis > Podarcis cretensis. The sequence goes on from NC_137170.1 coordinate 127,024,990, forward strand.
AATGGTCAGGGGTCCCTTTACCTTTACATGGGCTTTGAAGATGCTAGAACTGAGGATGAAAGGGAGAAACACGCTAAGAGGAAGGCATGCTTGACAAACCCTCACCATGATCGACTCCCGCCCAGAAACCAATGTCCCCACTGTGGAAGGACATGTGGATCCAGAACTGGCCTCCACAGTCACTTACGAACTCACTGTTAAAACCGTGTTTATCTTACTCGGCTACGAGTGATCTCCAAAGAAGAAGATCACATTTTAATATCTGTCTGAAGCTACAACAAGAAAGCCTACGTAGCTTTGGACTACTGTCACTGATATCATCTTAATGATAAATTCAGTGCTCGCAGAAATTCAGATGGGACCATTTCCATCAAATGGGAAGAAGAGAAGCATTTGTGGTGTGTTCCGGCAACTCTTTTTTCTAGAAAAATAGCCCTGGCTATACTGCCATCCACCTCGGTAACTAAGCTATAAGAAATGACTGCAACTGTCCTGGACAAATGTTTGGAAGCTGTAATTCGAGAGTCAGCGGGGGTTGGCAGCCTGAATTCTGAAAAGACGGAGATAAAGGAAGACTGGGAGAGAAAAAAATGCCTGAAAATAATGAATTGGCAATTAATGGGCTGGACCAGATCTCACACAGCCAGGAGAGCTTCTTGAGCTCAGCTTTGATAGCTGAAACAGATGACAACACACACCTTTGGATATCAGATGTATACAAAATACTGGCTGCGTTCCCTCTTGACCCGCAAAGATCTTGTAAAAGATCATCCATGCCCTTGTAACCCGCAGATTGACTACGGCAATGCACTCTGGCTGCCCTTTCAGATTACCACAGTCCACCTACTCAGGGGAATAGCTTTGCTGTTAGCTCCAGGAGCCAATTCAAAGCACTCAGATTCTGACATTTAAAACCACACAAAGACTGAGGACCACATACCTCAGAGGGCCACTCCCTTTAAAGGACACACTCGCAAACAGGGAGATGTTTGAACAGTTTTGGGATGAAGGAGGGAATCAAAATATTTAAGGGGTTGGAAGTCGCAAGTATTTTAGGCTTTCTCGGCCAGGAACAAAAAACAGGATAACTAATTGGGGACATGAGAATGGTTTGTAAAATTGTGCACCGAGGTCTGTGAAACCCTGCGGAAAATGACAGAGAAGCATATGATGAGCAGGATAGATGGTAAAGAGTGGTTAGAATTTGGGGTTTGAATTTGGGGTTAGAACTTGGGTTTGTTGATGTTTTTGGACTACAGTTCCCATCAACCCTGAACACTGGTCCTGCTAGCTAGGGATGATGGGAGTTGTAGTCCAAAAAAAGAAAAAAGAAAAGCTGGTGACCTGAGTTTGGGAAACCCTGGGTTAGATAAAGAGGTGAGATTTAATTTTATATATATATCCCTACAAACTAAGAATGTTTCCTACTATGCCTACTGAAAATGCAGACTTAACATTAATCTCCACAAAAATGTTTTTCATGTATATTTTAATCACAAAATATGTATTTAAATGCTATGGGTCACAGTCTACGTAGTGCTAAAGGTTACAAGTGTGCAGAACGACTTCTGCTTGGTTGGCGAAACATTCTCTCCTCTCCTCCCCCTGCTCCCCCAAACCTGCTCTGGGTTCCCACCCAAAACCCCCAGAGCAGATTTAGGGGGCCTGCAGGGCACATCTGAGTGGAGGAGAGAGAGGGGCGCAAGTCTTGTTGCGCTTAGCGGACCCGCTATTATCTCAGTGCAGGCATTTCTAGACATATTTTATAAGGAGTAGCATTTTTTTTTAATAAGCACCCATTTTGGAACATGTTTTGAGTTGAAAACTGTATTATAAAATTCAGAGAAGGGCAGAATCTGAAGGATAACTACATTCCAGTTTTTACATCAAGATGTGGACTTCCTTAAAAATATGGAAACAGCAAAATTTTCTGTTATGCCCAGTATTAAATGCACTATCATACATAGCACATAGAAGAGAATGAGGTTTTTAAACTGTTTCATATACCTACACAGAACAAGCCACAGGAAATTGGAGGGGTTAAACCTGATGATGTTCGGTTGTTCTTGTAAGATCAGAAGAGCCCTGTTAGATGATATCAAATGCCCTTTTAAAATGTGGGTTGCTCTTGTTCTTGTTTTTATTATGTGCCGTGTAGAATTGTAATTTTATGTTGCGGACTGCCCTGAGACCTGCAGATGTAGGGCAGTGTACAAATTTAAATATTAATAATAATCTGGGTTTTCCCCCCACAAAAAAGAGGTGCCAAAACTCACTGTGAGGCAGTTACAGTAAGTGTCACACTTAAAAAAAAAAAACAACCCAAAAATAGGCGCCAATACTCTCCATGAAGCTGTTCCAGTAAGTGCCACACTCTTTAACAGCAACAAAAGAGGTGCTGGTACTGTGTACCTTTGAGTACCCCCTGGAAAAAAGCACTGATAATAATAATGATAGATCAGTCCAGTATTTTGTTCACACAGTGGCCAAGCCTAAAAACAGATACTGGGCAAACAGCACTCTTCCTACTTGTTATTGCAAGTGATTTTCAACGCTGTCATCAAGCAAAAAGAAGTGTCAACATGCCTCAGTCCAATGAAAGTACTCGCATGCGAAGCATCATAGTTCCCACTCGCATTTGCTAATTATTTTAATAATTGGTGGCGGGGAGCTTCAATGCAAACTCAGCGATTTGCATCCCGTTTACACAGTGGGGACAAACATATTTTGAATTACCGCATGGCAAGAAATAGCTGGCTCCATGGGAAGGCAGTTGCGACATTCAAAGTGAAAGAGCTTCAGCCGGAATAATCCCTTCGTTTTTAACTAATATGTTTGCCATTGGAGCAACTGGGGCACTGATGTAGCACATGCTACGAAAGGAATGGGCCTGGCCATTTGTATTTCAAAATTTATTGGTAATGCTAATGATGATGAGCTGCGCTTTCTAAGTCGCAATTCAAAAGGATCTGCACTTGTCCTGCATTGCTAATATATATAGTAATATATTTAACTACTGGCAGTTTTAAGATGCGCTCCTGCCACTAAAAGATTTAGAGCAGAGCAGCTCAATCAAAGCACCTAATCTGGAGACTTTGAAAATAGGACTTTCAAATCAACAATTCAAGCCAGGGTTTTTAAAACTGACCTTCAATGGTTCTACCTGCCTTTACTGAACTGAGCATACCCTCCCCTCCAGATACGCAAGCAGGTATGTTGGCTATACAGTAGTACCTTTGTTCTCAAACACCTTGGTTCCCAAATGCTGAAAACCCAAAATGTTTTTCGGAAGTTGAACGTCCGAAGTGGCTGTCGGCTATTGTTTCCAGGGTGCCTGCACCAATCAGAAGCTGCGCCTTGGTTTTCAAACATTCCAGAATGGATTAAGTCTGGCGCTTTTGTTTTTGCTATTTATTTTGCGTTTTTGTTTTTGAGGCTTTTTCAGTTAATTTGTTTTTCTGACTGTATGGAACCCAGTTCAGCTACTGATTGATTGTGTGACTGTGGAAATGGATAAAAGCCCCCCATCCAAACTATCATCAGTGCAGGTAAGAAAATAATAATAATTTTAATTTTTATCATCTACAATACTGTCTTATTTATTTTATAGAATAGTACATTGATGATTGCTTTCATTTTATGAATCAATGGTCTCGTTAGATAGTAAAATTCATGTTAATTTGCTGTTTTAGGGGTTGTTTTTAAAAATCTGGAATGGATTAATCCGTTTTGCATGACTTTCTATGGGAAAGCGCGCCTTGGTTTTGGAATGCTTTGGTTTTGGAATGGACTTCCGGAACGGATTAAGTTTGAGAACCAAGGCACCCCTGTAAGATTTATATCATCTGAGAAGAATGAGAATTTAATATGGGAAACAGTGGGAACACATGGGGAAAGCCACAGGATGTCATGAGCCTTTAAAAAGGAGGAGACCACAAAATCTACAAGTGTCCTATCAGCCCTTAATACATTTCTAAACAACGTTAAGTTGGGTTTGGGATTTTGCTTTTAAGGAAATCACACATTCCTCAGCAGGTAAATCTGCTGGTCAAGGGGAAACTGATTAGAAGTCATAAGCATAGCAGGCAAACAGGCAGGCTTCTTACCTCAAACACCTTCTACTTAAATTGCATTCAGAATTTCAAATCGCCCTCTTTTAAAATGAAAGTTACTGATCTCATACCTATGAAGTGGGTTAAGAATCGGTTCTACAGCAGAGGACTATAAAATTGACACATCAGATTACAAGAGGCAAAACTCAATGCACTGGAAGAGGTAAGTAGAAAGGAAGTACACACCCAAAATATTTGGTTCAGTAAATCTAAATGGAGCAACACATGCAGAGAGTTGATACGATTCGACTACAGGCAGAGATCAAGGAAGTGAACTTTGAAGTATTAAAGTAAGAGAGCTTTCAGAAGAGGCAGAGGAAGATCAGGAAAGTCTGTAGCCTGAATACAGGAGAAGATAACCCAATTCCCGCCAGTGGCATAAAGGAGAAAAAAGATAGTTTCTTGTGAAGTTAACAATGTTAAGGATAAAAGCAGACACTGCTAGGAAATAAATGGGGAGTATCACTGACATTTGGGTTTAGAGGTCAGAGCCTTTAACAAAATCCATTCAGAAGAAGTAAGAAGAGACCTCAAGATTTAAGTGTACGTTTGAAGGAAAGGAAAATGCATGAATTGAGTTTGGATGTAAAGACACAAGCCATGGTTTGGGCATCAGGGCTGAACGTTGGGCTCACACATTCCCTTCTCCCCATAGGAACACTGAATTTATTCCCACAATGAATGGTTTAAGTTTGCCATTGTTTCCAGGTCAGGCAAACTCTAGTTTGTGCAAACCATGTATTGCCTCCAAACCAAAACTAGAATTCCATTTCAAATTCTGCCTTCCACCTCTGGTTTGGGGTAGATAATGGTTTCCCCAAACTGTACCTTACTCGGTTTGGATGTAATGGCAAACCATGGTTTCCCCAGATTCGGATTAGAAGGTAGGAACCTGAAGGTTGCACGCAACTGTCAACACTAGTGTGACCCATTAAATCAATGGACTTAAGTTAGTAATGTCCATTTGTTTAAATGGGTCTACTCAAGAGGATGATTTTGTGTGATACAGTCCATGAGAACAGAGAAGGAAGTCTAAGGCTCAGCCCTGAGCGCCAAGCCACGGTTTAGCAACCACATCCAAACTGGGCCAAAAAAGTTGACCGTAGTGCAAGCAACAGAGAATGTCCAAGAATTATTGCAAATTTAGAAGGATTCACCATTACATGCACTACCTAAAAAAAAACCAAGGGAATAAAATTTGTATTTTGTGTGTTCTCCTTTGTTCTTCTCTTTCTTCTCACTGTATTGGAAAGAAAGAATAAATGTCTAATTAATATTGAAATCCAAGCATGACGGCATTTAAAATGCTTTTCATCAAGTATCAAAGGATTAAATCCAGGGAAAAGTTTATTTTTAAAAAAGCTCATTTATTAAAAGAGGAGAAAGCGTGTTCTTCTCTTGCAGGTAACAAACACATCTTAAAAAGAAATTAAGAACTGTGGGGAATGAAACTTGGAAAAGTTTGTGTCACATCTACACATAGAAAACAAAAGTTATTTTTTTTAAAAGCAGAAGGATATAAGGAAGATGGTAATGGGAGATATATCATCTAGAAATTTTATTATTATAGAAAAATGACACCTGGATGTGTAAATGGGCCCAACATCACTCCAAAAGATTTCTTTAAAATGTGGAAAACTTGGGCAGATTTTCCTGAAAGCAATCAGAAAAAATAAATAGGGCCTCTTTAGTTACTAAAGTTTACCACCTCCTTTTACATAAGATTAGGAAAATTTCAAATGCTTAATATTTGGCAGTATTTTAATCCAACAAACGGCTAGATATTATTATTTTCTTACTGCCACATTAAAGAATATACTATTTTGCAACATCAAGTACGGTATTTATATATATTTAACATCAGGTAATTTTTTTCTATACCTCTCAAGAAACTAATGAGAAACTAAGTACACAAGAAAGTTGCATGCAGTTAAACCAGTTTTTTTAAAAAATCAATGTTAAGACTATTATTTCAGAGAAATTTTTAACAATGAACTAACTACACCGACAGGTGGAAGTTCAATAGTGTGGGCATGTTAAATATGTGACAATATTATGGGGGGGGGAGAGAATCTTTTAGATCTCAAAAATCCAAGATCTCAAAGAGTTAAATGGCGAAAGCAGTCTCTGAAGTTCACCATTACAAACTAGAACGAACTTGTCTTCAAAACAAGGCAAATAATAAATCATGCCATTCCTACGTTCTCTGGTTTTGGATTTAATGTGTGATTCTGTTAAGATTCTGCACATGCAGTCGACATGGAGCATGCTTGATGACTAAGGAAGGCGTATAACGTGCAAAATTCCTTTACTGTTTAACACAAGAAACTATTACTGGATTGCTGTGAACCACGTGATCACTGAAGCAGTCTTTTGTCTGGTGCCTACGTTTGATATGTGGGTCTATTTACTCAATTTTACTTGCAAAGGTTTTACACAATTGCTGCCTCCTATTCACATCTAAGATCTTCTTCTGATCCCAGGTAAATCTGGACAGTGTTTCCAGGGTGGCAGCTGAACTTTCAAAAGGATCTTTGTCTAGTGTTGGGAACTGCCATTCCTGGGGACAATGCAACAAATGCCCTTGCGTCTGACGCTTTTAGCACACCTATGCAAACATTATGAGCCAGGGAGTGTTCCCCCCCCCCAAAAAATACAGAATTTCCTAGTCAAATCTAACACAAGCAAAGGGAAGTTCACCATCACCAAAGCCAATAATTAAATGTTTTTTAAAGTGTTATCAGATGGAATTTTTTGAACTTTTCCGAAGCAAAAATAATAAACCATGCAGATCAGCAACTTTCCGACGAGTTAAAAAAACAAGAACAAAAACCCACCACAACACACCACTAAGAAACAGTATTTGAAAACCTGTTCAAAACCAAGGTGAGAGAGCCCAGTAGAAAAGGCAACTTTTGTTTTGTTTTTTGCTTCTGTATAATATTTTAAGAAATATTGTTTAGAACCAGATTTCAGCATTTGGGGATCAGTTGAAACCCCTAGTTGTTCTCAATGCACGATAATAACTTTTGAAGCCACCAGTTATAAAAGATGAAATCAATTAGCTATTTTGAAATTTAAAGTGGTAAATCTCTAAGATTGGCCGGACTTTCATCCAATTTGTATATAGCCTGCTTGACTGTTTTATTCAATCCTTTAACCAATAGTATAATTAAAGTTACAACGACGGGTATCTTACCTGTTAGCATGGGAAGGAACACAGATTTATAACTGGAGAAAACCGTACCAACCCAGACTTACGTTGTTCGAGATTTGTGCATCAGGTTTTCAAAGTTATGGACATCTTGACAGCTGAATTAAAACTCTTAAATATATTCATGGATGTCAAACAAACTTTACTAAAGGACAAAATATAACAGGTGTGATTGTGAACTTTAAATGGAAACTGTAGTATTGCTACAGAATTGTGTGAAAAGGTCTAACTGAACTATGAAATATCAAATTTATTTTGCTGCAAGAATCTGTGAAATAAAATGAATGATTGGATGGCTGTCTTTAAAAAGTGGCAAAAAGCAGAATGTTTTAACTGAATGTTGATGTTTAACTTGGAAATAATGCCCAAATCTTTGTTTTAATTCACTATTGAAGTAAAATGATTCCGTACTACCATGTTTGTTTCTTCACACTAGTGTGGTTTTTGTAATCTGGGTTTTACTGACAAATATGAAATGAAAAATGGGACGCGGGTGGCGCTGTGGTCTAAACCACTGAGCCTAGGGCTTGCCGATCAAAACGTCGGCAGTTCGAATCTCCGCAACGGGGTGAGCTCCCGTTGCTCGGTCTCAGCTCCTGCCCACCTAGCGGTTCGAAAGCACGTCAAAGTGCAAGTAGATAAATAGATACCGCTCCGTCGGGAAGGTAAATGGCGTTTCCGTGCACTGCTCTGATTCGCCAGAAGCGGCTTAGTCATGCTGGCCACATGATCCGGAAAAACTGTCTGCAGAGCGGACAAACACCGGCTCCCTCAGCCAGTAAAGTGAGATGAGCGCTGCAACCCCAAAGTCGTCCGCGACTGGACTTAACTGTCAGGGATCCCTTTACCTTTATGAAATGAAAGCCTTCCAAACTACTCAGTTTTTAACCAGTTGCCCAGTCCACATAGGTATATGTGCTAAGACATTTAGAATAATTGTTTGTGCAATACTGGTCTGCAGCTGGATGTTTCAGGGATGGAAAAAATTAATAAACCTTGCATCCGCAAACTTCAGAGAATCAGCTGAAACATATCGACTCAAAAAATAATGCTCACTAACCACAATTGTCAGGTACAAGGATTAAATCAGCCTTGAAATAATACACTCCAGGGAAAAGAATGCATTAGTGTGAAGATGATCCAGAGAAGTACTATGCTGAGTATCTGTTAGCTCAGTCGGTAGAGCATGAGGCTCTTAATCTCAGGGTTGTGGGTTCAAGCTCCACATTGGGCTGGGGGTTGGACTGGATGACCCTTGGGGTCCCTTCTAACTCTATGATTCTCTTTCTTCTATTCTGCAAGGTACAAAGTTGGCTTCGCAGCACTAACAGCCACAACGAACTTGTAAAATACCGAGCAAATGTGGCAATATTTTTTAAAGGGTATTGCTCAAAAATGGGGCAGGAATATTGGGAAGCAACCTCTATTCTCAGGTGCAGATCTAGAGAACGGAAATAAAAAATAGATGTTGCATGACAAGCCGAGGATTACCTAGCTTAGTATGCCGTAAATCTACGTTCGAGTTAAGCTGGAGTACTAGGATTTGAGATGATTTAATGCTGTTTGGACTTTACTTTCTCCTGCTTGTGCCTTACATATGACTTTGATAATAATTAACCTTAAATAAGGAAAGTGAGCTTTCGGCATCCTCCTAAGGAAGCTAGTATGAAAGGAGGACTGGACAGGAACACCTGACAAGTGTGTTTATTACTTGAAGTATACACAGCTTGTGGACCAGATTCGGGGGCAGAGGGGATCTGCATGACAAAGCTGTTCCCTTCATTTAAGGGAAGAGGGAAGCCTGTGGATTTGGTATCACCCCAACCACAGAGATCAATTCTTATATTCTGGTTCTTTATACAGATCTACTAGCACCCAAACAATGACAGGTTGAGTTTTGTTTACCTAGCAAGTTTCACAGGACACTTTCAATCACCAAATCTACAACTACTTCAAATAATGGTACAGTGAATTCCTCACTGCAGAGAATACGAGTCACCTAGCAAACTGCGTTTCCCCTCTACTGATTTTGGATCCCATATAGATGGGACACAAAGTTTGAAGGCTACTTTTTTGACGCTTACTGGGAAGAGACTTTAGATTTAATATTTCAGATAAACTGCTCGTTATTAAAACCACACACAGAGGTTTTAATGTTGCTCAGTAAAATAATTAAAAATAAACACCACCAAGCACACACTGTGTGTCATATGTTATAGCACAATCCTATACAGTCGTACCTTGGTTGTCGAACGCCCTGGAATTCATATGTTTTGGCTCCCAAACGCCACAAATCCGGAAGTGAGTGTTCCGGTTTGCAAACGTTCTTTTGGAACCTGAATGTCCGACGGTGCTTCTGCAGCTTCTGATTGGCTGCAAGAGCTTCCTGCAGCCAATCAGAAGATTCCGTTCGACTTCCAAGGTACGACTATACATGTTTACTCAGCAATATGCCCTACAGACTTCAGCGGGGCTTATTCCCTAGTAAGTGGGTATAGAATTGGAATCTCAATGGCATGTACAGTGGTACCTCTGGTTACGAACTTAATTCATTCCTGTGGTCCGTTCTTAAGCTGAAACAGTTCTTATCCTGCGGGCAAAGTTTGCAACCAGGAGCAGCTACTTCCAGGTTAGCGGAGCTCATAACCAGAAGCGTTCATAACCAGAGGTACCACTGTATTATCAAGACCTGGGGGGAAAGCACAAACAACAGTATTTCCAAGAAGTGTGCATGTTGTTTTGCCTTCCTTATATTTCCTTGCCATTTCCTTTTACCATTTCCTTTGGCTTCCATTCCATTCTATACATTTTGCATTATTAGTAGTTAGTCACAATAACCAAATCTATAAAGATGCAGCAAGGTGCACAAGATTAAGCCCGGGAGAAACCAGTCATTTCTGAATGCAGTTAGCTGTGTCTAACAGTGGCCAATGATTTCAGTGAACTAATTTTTTTTTTTTAATTCTCAATTGGCGTTTACAGTCACAATCCCCAGAATTATGTGCATGCACAAAGGCAGAAAAGCTTCTTGAAAATGATTTTGCACAGCAACCCTACCTGCCAAAAAGGCATTTTTTTTGGCTGTTGGGAGCTGCTTTGATAAAAAATAGCAAAGGAAATGTTCATCTGTGTGATCAGTTCTTGCCTACACAAGCATACAGCTTGTAAAGGATATAACATAAGGTATTAGACTAATTAGACACTTGTTTAAGCTCAAAACTGTAAACTGTATGACCTAGTAAGGAAGCATCATTATATAAGTTACATAAACCAAAGTGCCCAGTGCATGAATGCATGGCATTTCTGATAATTTGCAGAGAGGGGTGAGAATCACCTGTTTTTGCCAGCTGGTCCTGACTAGCCTTTCACCCACCACCACCCTAAACCAAAGATTTTTCAAACACTCAGGAGTGCTTCTTCAGTTAGCACAATGTTCTACATCAGAAATGTGGGTAGTGGCAGCAAATACGGCATGCCGCTGTTTGGATTCAAGCCAACATGTTCCCAAAACACCACACCAAATATAATGTTGCTCTAACAAAAATTGCAGGACTAGACAACGAACAAGAGCTGTTATGCAAAAAAAGTTAAAATTACAACTTTAAAATGGAACTAAAAGCTGGCTAGAGCTTATACTGAACTCCCAATACTTCAAATTTATACAGAATGCTATTTTGATTTAAACACAGATTATGGAAAGTGTTTTTTATTCCTAGTTTCAAATCATGGATCTAGTTGCTATTGAAAAGGAACAAAAAAATACAAACTGAGCAGCTCAAAATAAAATTTATTATGATACAAAAGTGTATGTGCTGGAGATACATAAATAGCATACAATGCAAATGAAAAAAAATGGGACACATGACATATCACTTCAACTGAAGCAAAAGCATACAACACATGCCAAAGCAAAATCTAAATGCATTTACATTTCCAAAGGAGCATTAATGATGCCAACAAAAAAGGAAAAGGGAAAAGAAATACGACAAGTAAAATGCTTGAATATCAAGAACTGTTATTGCCGTGAACACAAATGTACATTAAGCTTTATTAAGAATATTCAGACAAAAGCATGCTAATATTCTATCAGCTTTTAATAACATATTCATGGTCTTGCTCATCTGACAAATTCCCCACTGGAATGTAGCCACTGCTCTGTTCAACCAATAAGCTGAGTTCACATCCTTTTTCTTAAGGTCATATAGAGCATTTTCATACACGAGGTGCTTCAGATGGTGTTGAACTTGAATGCAAAACCTACATTTGCCAGAATGTTCATTCATATTACATTTTCTTTTGTAGAGATGCTCGCGTGGCTGGTTTTGTTTCACTTTCTGTGAACGCTGGGCTTGTCGTTACACACAAATCAGAAATAAATTTCAAATAATGAACGCTGGTCAAAGCAAAGCAGCTGGTTTAGCCAGCCAGAGTTTAGAAATTTTAATCAAGGTCTCCATTTCATACTTTATGACAAGCCAGGATTAATAGAAAGTGAAATCAAATGCGGTAGAGGAGAACACACAAACCTGAGGCTTGAGCTTGTTTCAGCTCATGCACATAGCAGTGAGGCATGTATGAAAGGTTTTGGACAGTAGAGGTTGCTCATTCATATTGGTCCAGGCATTATGAATTGCAACCAAAGAAGTCATCTCTTTTGCACAAGTCCCTTCTCTCTTCCTATGTCATTTCCCCCCACCCCTCCAAACTCTGGAGTATTGCAGAGAGGAGAGGGAGGGGAACTTTCATTGCACAAGCAGAAATTATTGCACGGACAGGACAACTTTGTGGAGTACAACCGTAAGTTAGTAAAGGAAAGAGCTTAAATTGCTTTAAACTTAAACGCATTGAACCAATTATAGGGGCATGCGAAGGACACCAAAAGGACGCCAAAGACCAGCAAATATTTTGTAATTAACTGAAACCAACAGCCCAGATAAGTCGTAACAGCGCTGATGGGTCAGGGAAGTGTTACCTCCATCACAAAGTGTACTTCAAAGAAACTGAAACCCATTCCCTGAGCATCACTTTCCATACCACATAAATGGTCTCACATGAGCCATCCTCCAGGCTAAACCTTGTGTAGGCTCAACTTTCTGAAAGTGTGAGGCCAATATACCCAAGGAAACGGGGAGAAAAATATGCACAGGAGTGGAGGATTATAGAGGCTAACACAAGTCCATGCTTCATCCTCTCTCCTCAGGAAGCATCCAGCGCCACAGAAATTTAAAGAGGACAGAACTGTTGTTATTATTATGAATTGCCACTCTCCGTTTTAGGGCAAGCCATCACAAGGCAGCTTATAACAGATGTGTAAACATAAAACAGTTGAATGCAAAAAAAACAACAACAACCCCATAACTAAACAGCAGAAAATAAAATTATAGGCAGCCAGCAATATGGGGGCAATCAAGAAGCCCAGCAGTATAAAAAACACCATCAGAGTTTGCTTAAAGACCTCAAGGGAAGGGGCCAAGCAGAATTCTCAGGAAAGGGAATTATTTGAATACGGGGGCCGCTACTAACAAGGCCTTATCCCTGATACTCACTGACCTTGATCAGCCTTAGTGGTAGGCCAGGAAGCAGGACCTGTGAGATCAATCTTAGGACCCAGGGAGATTCATGTAAGATATAGGAGGTCCTTCAAATAACATTTAAACTACGCCTCAAAACAAATGGATAACCAATGTAAAATTGGTATAACGAACCGCCTAGCCCCTACAAGTATTCTAGTGGCTAAATTTTGCACCAGCTGAAGATACCAGATTGTCTTCAATAGGCCACCCTACCAATAGGAATGTGACGAGTAACACCTTCCAGTCCAAATACAATTATTCAGGTCATCCCAATCACAACAATACAGGAGACTCTGAGTGCCACATTCCACACTCCCAACAGTTGTGCTGATTTATCATTCCAGACCCCATAGAATTTTTGAATGCTTTTTGTTTTTGGTTTATTTCATCTCCCGTGCTCTTCTTTTTAAAGCTTTAAGAGTACATCCCTGGCTTAGTGCATGGTCCTTTTTATTGCTGCTCAGGTTCATCAGTCACCGCCCACATCTCCCATACAATGAAGACACCCATGTTTGTCTGAGGGGTTGCTTGGATATTTTCCTTCCTTGGGATCAACTAGTGGTGGGTCTTCAGATTGCAACTCTCTCCTCTTTTAGAGAAGATTTCATGTTCAGAAAACTGCAAGGGCCTCCTAATTCATTCGGGAGGATGGCAGATACACAGAACACCCATCCCTTAATTACAGATGCTGCCTCTCTCCCTTGCCCTCCATTCCCACTCAAAGGTTTGAATGTCCCTTATCTAGGACAGGGACAGCATTATTTTACTCTTGTGTGATTCACCAACATGTTTTAAACTCACAAAGACAGATTTCATAGTCCAAATCTCCTAGCAGTTTAGGAATAATCAATGTGCATTAAAAAGTTAGCCAGTGATTACATTGAGAAGTACCGTACAAAATCAGACCCGCATCCACTTAATCCAGCATTCTTTTCAGGAATCCCAGCAGCCCAAAGGTGCTAAGTGGTACACAAGTGGATCATGGTCTACTTTCTTCATGGCTGGTTCTAGATCAAAGATGTAGGTTGCTTCCACACTAACCCTTTCCTCTGGGGTGGGCGTCTCTTGTTCATTCAATTTTTGCAAGGAATCGGCACAACGCTGTTGTTAAATCATTGCAATCTAGTGTTTTGTGTTATCCTTCTGTGCTTTTCCCAGACCTGATTTGTTGTGGGGGTTTTGCTGTAAAATGCAATTGCAGCAACATCCTGTCAGTTGTGTATGAGCAATTAACTATTAGGACTTCTTAGGGGAACTGTACCTTTCACATGAAAGCTTCCTGTTTCAGACCGTTTTATTGCTTCCCCAAGTCAGCAGGTGGGGATAAACTGCCCTTTATTTAACCCCCCCCCCCTTTTTAAGGGAGAGGTAGTGCTGGATACCTAATCTCCTCTGAGGACCATTGTTGTATTTACTGGGAGGGAGAGCTGGTGGTGAGGTTAGTGTTTTCAGGTACATTGCCAGAACCAATCCTGTATACTGGAACTGGTGCACTCACAAAGTGCTGATCCCTGACCCCCTCTCTTTTCACAGAAAGCGCAGCAATGTCACTGACTGCACTTCTGTCCCCCACAAAAGGGAGTGAGGGAGGAAAGAGGTGTTGCTTTCCATTATTACTTTTTATCCCTTCTTTTATTTCATTATAGTGAAGCAGCACAGACTTAAATTGACACACGCCAGGAACAGAAGCTAACTAAATAAAGGGTAATTCCTCACCGCTCTTTCAGCCACAAGGATCACAGAAGCAATGAAGCAGGCTGAGCATCTGAACAGGAAGCTTTTAATTAACATTAGAAAGGGCATTTGTTGAGTGTAAATTTCCTGTGAGCAGACATTCTAAGAAGATATTGGTCAAGGGGAAACAGGGTTGCTAATTACATAGGAAGTTGACGTGTATGAAGTCAGACCACCAGCTCATCCACCTCACTACAGCCAAACTTTACAGTGACTGGCAACAACTCTCTAGGAGTTTCATACAAAACCTCCAGATCTACCTGGAGGTGCCAGGATTTGAACCTGGCCGGTTCTGCATGTAAAAATGTGCAGACTACCACAAAGTTCCTTCCCCTTGCTATGTTAAAACTGGAGATTCTGAAAAGCATTTAATACAACTTTCAGCGAACGACAGAAAAGCAATGCCTCCGTGTGTTAAAGGGCTCTCAAATGTGAAATGGTTTCTTTCTTATTGCACCTATTGTTATTTATTTCTGGCAGAATCTAGAGTAATATATATGTTATAATATATATGGAGTGTGTGTCTCTCAACCATTGGTTCTATCATTTTTCAGAAGTCAAAGGCACAACGCAAGCATGGTTTCCTAATATGCTGCTATTAGAAGATTAACTTGAACTTATCAATACTACTCTATACTTTGGTATATTTCAATATTCAATATATTTAAGAGTTGTTTAAAATAGGTTTCTACATATTGTTACATAACGACTGATACAAAGAATCCTATCACCTCCATTCATTTGCAGCCTTTTCCAATGTTGCACAAGTTGAATGAATGACTTTGCATATATTTGCTTGAACTGAAAGCAAATGAACCTGCTTCCAAATGTTTAGGATTAAGATACTAAAAGACAGAGAGAGAGAGAAATCTAACAGAGGATTTGTTTAACAGTCTGTTAAAATCTAAGCAAATTGTGACAACAGTAAAATTTATCCACTTATAAAAAATATATGATTCGGGTATTATTATTTTCTACATCTATTGTTCCAATTTTCTTTTGTAGCCAATATACCTTTGTGTTTTGCTGCACTGCAAATTTTCTGTATTTTTTTTTAAATACCCCATGAAATTCCCTTTTGAATTCATTCCTTAAGCATGATACAATTGCAAGTATAGGCCACACACATTTTCATGCTTTATTTCCACTTGCTGTCTGAAAAAACGATTAAAAGGAATCTGCATAAAACCAGATACTAATCTTTGGTATCTCGGAGCAGTTATTTACAAAACACTGAAAACAAAACTAGCTTCTCTGGAACTGTGCGATCTAGAAAAACGGGAGCATGTTTAAAGACGAAAACCAACTCTCTCTGAAACTAGAGCCCATTTCTTTAGTTTTGCTCTCCTCGACCTTCCATTCTATACACTACAGTGGTGGAGATGTCCTCGTTTGCCTCGGGTGACACTTTTTTCCACACAGTCTCTTTTAATGCAAGTTCGTGCTGAAGGCTCTCATAGTCCAGCGGTCCATAGGAATGCTAGTTGTTCAAGCAACACACATTATTTGTTAGATTACCGGTGGGGGGGAAACATTCTAGCATTATTGATATTTAGCAATTAGCGTTAAGCCAGCTGTTAGCACTGACTTTCCGCCACCTCTTGACATGGTTATGCATTCAGTTTTGAGACAGTTAAGGGGATTTCTGCAATGCAGAAGGTTGAGGGGGAGGGAAGGCAAGAGCCACTCCTCCAACCAGCTTCATTCACTTTACGGGAAGTTGGGGATATTCAGAAGGCCCAATTCTTGGATTCGGGGGTTTGCTTTCCTTCTTCAGCTATCCCCTCCCCATAAGGCTTCACACACTGCTGCTCCCCGGCCTTGGAGCTGCAGGTGGGCAGAGGGTCATTCCCACAATAGCATGGCGATCCTAGCCATGGGTCTGTTTGACCTGGCCAAAAATCGTAGTCCCTCCCCCCCCCCCCCATATCAAAACTGTGCCCGCCAAAGTACTCTGTGAGACCTAAGAGCTATAGCCAGAAGAGGAAGATTGGATAACCGTCTCTCCAAGCCATCCGGTATAGTTAGGAGAAAAACTAAATGGGAAGCTTCCTTCCTTTTTCTAGCAATTCTTAATGCAGCCAACAGAGCACCAGACACTGCAAAAGGCAGTTCACAACTGCTACCCTGAGCACCAAGAATAACAAAGGATTTTTTTCGCATCTATACTGCAAACATGTACACGGAGACTTGACTATACAGTGGTGCCTCGCAAGACGAAAAGAATCCGTTCCATGATTCTCTTCGTCTAGCGGTTTTTCGTCTTGCGAAGCAAGCCCATTGACGGCTTAGCGGATTAGCGCTATAAGCGGCTTTTAGCGGCTTATCAGCTTAGCGGATAAGCAGATAAGCGGCTTAGAAAAAGGGGGGGAAGGGGAAAAAAGTCGGAAAAACTCACAAGACATTTCGTCTTGCGAAGCAAGCCCATAGGGAAATTCGTTTTGCGAAGCGCCTCCAAAACGGAAAACCCTTTCGTCTAGCGGGTTTTTCGTCTTGAGAGGCATTCGTCTTGCGGGGCACCACTGTACCGTGGTACCCCGGTTGTCGAACATAACCTGTTCCGGAAGACCGTTCGACTTCCAAAACGTTCGACAACTGAGGTGGCAAAAGGTGGTCGGCAAATTCAATTGAGAAAATTGAGAAGCACACCTCGGAAGCCGTTTGACTTCCAAGGCATGTTTGAAAACTGAAGCATTCACTTCTGGGTTTTCGGTGTTTGGAAATCGAAATGTTCAGCTTCTGAGACAATCGAAAACCAAGGTACCACTGTACTTTGGAAGGCATGCCAATGTTGCTCCATAGTTTATTGGCCCAAGATGACTTTAGATCTTTATATAAATGACAGCCTTGCTTGAGGCTGGCTTGAATATACTAAACCAAACCAAGGCATGTCTAAAGCAACAGCAAAACCTAGTGTGCTACCAGGTGCCAAGTTACTAACAGAGTAGGCAAAATGGCAAAAACACAACATCTGGCACTAAGCTCCACTTATGGCAATTAGGTAAACTGAACTTGAACCACTAGAATTTACATATTGATGCAATACATGTCATTGATCGATCTTATTTTGGTAAAGGAGAAACCTAGTAAATACACAATACACACTAATAACCTGAAATACCTTTCCTACTTACCCGCTGATCACCACCTTCCCTGCGAGGATCAAGCTTCTTCGCAAAGTGCCTCAAATTATCGTAATTATGGAAATTGCACAAAGATACCAGTTCCTGCAATGGTCAGAACATCACATTGTTCTATGTGCAAACCAGCAAAGTTTATAGGTTTCTATGCTTTAGACATTTAGTCTGTTATTATCTGATTACATAGCTAACTGGAGCCCATTAGAAAAGCTCACTGGTTGATATGAATTTTGCAATAATAATAATAATCTAAAATTGGTTTGAAATATTGTTGAAACTTATGGATTCGTAGGTGAACAGAAAGCAAAGAACCAGCATTTTTGGCAGCCAACAATATGTGAACTGCTAGACTGAAACAGATAAGTGCATTTTGGAAGACTTTTTTCACCTGCAAAATGTACTCCCTCTTTGCAGCTGCATCTTAAAGCTGCAGATTTAGCATCATTTTTGTTTAACAGGTAGCCTCAGTGACACCATGATATAACACTGACCAGCTGCTTTTGGGAGCTCTATTATTCAGAAGACAGCTGGCTATTTTCTCAAAATACCATGCAAATTGCAGCCAAATGGGGCAAGGAACAGACAGTAACAAGCCGGATGAGACGGGTGTGGCTCTAGCAAACATCTGGGAGCCCTGAATATCTTCTTTCACATTGAAATAATGTACACGGCTTAGTATCTGGCTCAGCCCTAACATGAACCACCGTTCATGCTGGAATCTGAAAAAGGTTTTTTCAGATGACATTTTCCAAGCACTTGCAAAAACCAATTCTGCAGAGCAAGTACAGCTTTGCCTGCCCATCTGTTAGATTATGACGAAATTAGAGGTGGGCATGAAAACGGAAAGTCTAATAAAATTCTGATGCAAACCAAAGAAAATATGCAAGTGAGAAGGCATGCTGCTTACGTGACAAAAGTGTATCCCCTTAACGCTGTTGCCCATCTTGTCCAGAGGAGGGGACCAGCACATCATGCCCATAACATTGGGAACAACCAGCAGAATGCCACCAGCAACCCCTGATTTTGCAGGAAGACCAACCTAGATTAAAGGGAACAACAGGAAGGCTTACACTGAAGGATCTAAAATATATTTAAAAATTAAGGACTTAAAAGATATCAGAATTTAAATGTTTGGTGGCCATCCATAACTGAAGTAGTCCTAAAGACAGCTTTTCAGGATTGACTTATTGGTGTCAACTCATGTCCCAGGTATTATTTAGTTGGTGCACTCATACAGGTAAGCTCGGAGTTTGCCATTATCACAGACACAACTTGGGCCTCCAAAAGACGAAGTGCCTTTGACTAGCTGCAGCTGTGACCACTGCTGGATAGGGACAGTATTACTATGGTGACCTAGGCTGCCATAATCTCCTGGTTGAGCTACTGCGGTGTGTTGTTACATGTGAAACAGTCTCCAAAGACTGACTGGAAGCTTCATTTCAGAACATCAACTAGAACAGTTCATTAAGACCACGATCACACCTGCTTTTAAAAGAATTTCATGAAAGAATTGGACCCTGAAACAAACAGGCAAAGTCCTAAACAGTTTGAGATTCAGTATCAGTGTCCCCATACTCTTAATTCCAACGCCCTTGTCAGAGTGCGCCTGCCATCAGAAGGGAAGCAGCTGCCAACCAGGTACATAATGACCTCCCCATGGATGTTTGCTTGGTGTCAACTTCGCTAAACCTTTTGTTCTCACCTACTTATTTTATTTCTTTAAATAACGTTCTGCTGGGTTATTTATTTATTTGCTATTTGAACTACAGCTTTTACCGTTAGCTTTGTTTTATTGAGTTGTATTTTCAACTTTGTGTCTTGTCACTTTATATTGTTATGAACTGAATTAGTTTTGATGGAAGGCAGCATATAAACATTTTAGATAAAATAACATTAAGTAAATGCTTAAAATTGCTACTTTAGAGAGTGAATGATACCACTTAGCCTAAATGTTTCCTATTGGCGTGTCTACTAAATGCTAGTTTGAAAATGCTACTTACGTGGAAGGCAAACTGTCCTGAGAAGTCATACATGCCACAGGAGTGCATTAAACTTAGAGTGTTCCGAACAGCTTCTGGGCTCAGTACCCTCTCGCCAGTGATTGGGCAAAACCCTCCATTAGCCAATGTTGCTGCCATTACACTGGCCGATTCGCAAGTCACTTCTATGGAACACAGCTTAAGAAAGGTGGGGAGTGAGAGTAGGAACAGTTACAAACTATGACACACAAGTGGTATATTGCACAAGTAAACAGATTAAAAGACTCCCTTACAAAAACTAGATCCAGCTATAGACTGCAGCTTATGGAACGAGCTGTCAGCAGATTAGGGAGGAAAGCCAAAGAGCTGTGCGCCTTCATTCCATTTGTCTGCAGTCGGCGCTTCCATGGGATGATGCTGTAGCGACCCCCTTCTCCGCTTCTGGGTCCCTCTGTTGTGGAAGCGCCGACTGCAGGAAAACGGAATGGCAGGTGCATGGCTCTTTGGGCTCCCTGGCTCCAGCTGCCCACCTGCGTTGCTGAGCCCGCCCCGCTCTGGGAAGGAGGCAGGATGGAAGCGGAAGGAATGGGGAGCCCGGCTATGGAAACCAGGACGATCCGGAGGAAGCAGTAGGCAAAGCACAGGGCTTGTGGCACACTGCTCTGGGCTGCAGGCGGCTCCCTCATTTGCCACCATTTGCTCTTGAGCTGGTGATTTGTGCCAGACGGTAGGAGGCGCACCTCTCGAGTCTGGGAGAGCAGAGGGCGCCGAGGGACCGGGGCGAGGGAGCGTGGGCCTGGCATGCGTTGTGGGGAGGAAACACTGGGTCCCTCTGCTGCTGCTGCGCTGAGCAAGGGAAGGCTGTGCCAACAAAACAGAAGTGCACACCCAGAGTACGTTCGCAATCTAAAAAATAATACGCAAACCAGAACACTCATTTCCGGTTTTGAAGTGTTCGTAATCCAAAAAGTTTGTTGGCTAGGCTGTTTGTAACCTGAGATACCACTGTAATAGGAATCCACCGCTAAGATAACTTACTCTAACTTCCATAGATTAAAGCTACAATAACAATTTAAAGATAGTTTGATAGCATCTGATATTGGGGTACAGCATTTTTATTGTCTTTATGAAATATGCAAAAGTAACTTAGTTAAGTATTGCAGTATAGTTAACTGTTGACCCCAGTTTTGAGATTTTTGTCAACATTACACTTGCCCAATTATTTCTGTAGCTTTTTACATTTCCCTTTCAGGATTATAGACATGAAGTTCAGATAATTACCTGGAAGTAGAAGTCCAATATGCCAACCATATCTGTGCCTTCTGGAAAACACTAGAAAAAATAGCAGAGGATTTTAGTACACAAGCTAGGCCATGAGGTTTCACAGATATGGAGGTGGTATCATGACATCACAGCCAAAAGCCAATTAGAGGTAGTTTTTGCTGACAGAACAGGCTGTTTGTGACTTCATATTTGTAGAGGAATAGGTACATCTGACAAGAATGTGGAAGTGCAAGTGACTTATATTTATTGCTGCTTATCAGATATGCAAGAGCCACTTTGGACACCATCTTGTGGAAAAGTGGCATACAAATAAACAAGTCCGTTAAGTGTGCTTCCAGACAGCAGAAACTGCTGCTTTACCTTGCATGCACCCTTTGGTGAATCACCATTATATCTTATACATATTATGCATATAGTCACACCTTGGCTCCCAAACACCTCCGTTTTGGAA
Organism: Podarcis cretensis; assembly: GCF_951804945.1. NCBI lineage: Eukaryota > Metazoa > Chordata > Lepidosauria > Squamata > Lacertidae > Podarcis > Podarcis cretensis. The sequence goes on from NC_137170.1 coordinate 127,046,477, forward strand.
CGTTTCGGCTCCCAAACGCCAAAAACCTGGAAGTAACTGCTCCTGTTTTCAAACAATTTTTGGAAGCCGAATGGCTTCCGGGGAGTTATTTTTTTCTTTTTTCCTCCATTGACTTTGCCGACTGAGCTTTGATCCTCGGTTGTCGAACATTTTGGAAGTCGAACTGTCTTCCAGAACAGATTACGTTTGACAACTGAGGTTTGACTGTATGTGAAAGGCTGTTCTGTGGTAGTTTGCTTAGTACATGGTCTGAAAAGTGAAGCAACTGGTGGCTATGTAATCCTCCAACATACCTTTTTCTCTTTCAGATAGTAACCTATTGCAAAGTTGCGATCTCCACTCTCTCTTTCAGACTGGAACCTAGTGTGAGGAAATATGAAAATGCACCTTAAGACCAGGACACTTATTAACAGTACTGAAAGCTTCTGACTAGGGTACAACTTTTTTAAAAACACCATAATATTCATTTAGCAAGACAGAATTAATTTCTGTATACTGATGACATTTTGTTAATGTTGATAGTTCTGCTACCTTCTTTAAGAGAGAGGCTTAAGTGGCTACATCAATGGTTGCCGACTCATGGGTGCCTCTCCCGTGGTGTCTGCGAAAGGACTTTGTCTTTAATCCCTTAAAAAGCCACACTGAGCATAGTGATGGTTGGTGTACACGACTTTTTTCCACTGATGGGGAGGAGGGGGAGCACGCCTGTGCCTTTTTGTGGTCCTGTCTTTTTTTTCCTTTTCTTTTGGATGTGGCAGCCCCCAGGAAATTTTAAAAAAATCCAAATGTGCCTGTCCACTGGCCCAAAAAATGTCAGCTACCCAATCTACAGCTTTAGCAAGACACAAGCTTAGTTTAAACTTAGTTTAAAAACAAATTAGTGTCATAGGGCATTACTGGCCAAAACAACAACAAAGGCTGCCTATTGAGCATTTCTCCATTGTCCAATTTGAATAAATTTTCAGTAAAACTGCAAACTATTAAATAAGGAAACTAGGAAGGGTCGTAAAATACGGTCAGTGCAAACCTATACATGTTTCATTGCATATATTGGATGAGCAAGGGAGTGGCAACCTGCAGTTCCCATATAATGTAGCTCAGTGGGTACAGCATGAGACTCTTAATCTCAGGGTTGTGGGTTTGAGTCCCATGTTGGGCAAAAGATTCCAGCATTGAAGGGTTGGACTAAATAGCCCTCGTGTTCCTTTCCAACTCAGATCATGCATCTTTCTATGAACTTTGAAGCTAGGCCAGGCTTTAACTGGTACAGCAGGGCTGCTTCCTGGCAAGCCATCAATGGATGCCAATTCTACCAGCACTCTAGAATCTGCACTGGCTTCATATTGCTTTTGAAACACAGTTCAAGGTGCTACCTCCCTCCATAACTTTTACAAAGCTATTAACAGTTTGGTTTGAGCATCTCCAAAGCAGACTGTTCCTTGAGCCAGACCACATAACATCATGAGTTAAGTATAGACTGCAAAAGACACAGAGAAGCATTCACTCAGGGACGGCTGAACTACAGCAATCCAGCTCTTTCCGTAGAAGATGCTCCAATGCCAAAACATCTTTCAGCAGCTTTTAATATCTGTTTATTCTGGTTGACTTTTGTTGGCTGAAACGAAGGCAATGAAGCAATGGAATTTTAGAATGTCCTTTTTTTTCTTCAAGCATCCTGAGCGTATTTTAATCAGGATTTCATAATCTTATTTGCTAGTGGCAATGTCCTTCTGCTGTCCAGTGAACACTCCCTGTGCTTTCGCAAAATGTCCTGCTCGTGGCAAAAACTCTTTCTCCTCTCACCCTCAAAAATGCTTTCCCTCCTGGCACGTTGAGCTGCTGAGAAAAAACACCAGCCGCTGCATCCAGCAGAACCGGATGGAAAAAGGAACAGTACTGCCTGCCTTTCTCATGGTGAAAAGGGGTGGTGGTGGTCTCTTTCCTTTTCTGCTCAGTTATTGCAGAGGGAACCTTCCACCCAACTATGCAATTGAAAAACCACCTATTTCCCTCCACAATAATATGGAGAGAACTAGTTTTTGTACTGCAGTTGGGGATGCCCTGCTACTGCTCCCTCCAAAAAAAGAAAAATCCTAAAAAAAAAGAAAAAGAAATATATTTTCTTCTCTCAAGAGAGCTTGGAAGAAGTGGAGTTTTGGAGGCGGCAACAGTAGTGAGGCACTGCTGGTGCTTTCCCCAAAAGCCAAACTTATAAAGGAGAAATTGCCTTCCTGAGCTTTTGCAGGAATCACATCTCCTTTTCCTTAAGTGCTACAGGACTCAGAAAAGGGAATGTTTGGTGAGGACAAGCATAAATAATGCTCCATTTGAATAAACCAACACTTGTTTGAACTACAGTGGAACCTCGGTTTTCGAGGGTCTCCAAAGCCGAACATTTCAGTTTTCGAACACTGAAAACCTGGAAGTAATTGCTTTCATTTTCGAACATGCCTTGGAAATCGAACGGCTTCCACCGAGGGTTTTTCGATTTTCTCCATTGAAATTGCCGACTGCCCATTGTGACTCGGTTTTTGAACGTTTCAGAAGTTGAACGGTCTTCCGGAACGGATTACATTCGAAAACCGAGGTTCCAACGTACTTACAAGCTAACTTACAGTAGCAGAACTAAGTATAGACGCAAGAAGAAACTGGGTAAAGAGGAAATTTTTAAAACTAAAAAACATACTTACGTGGCATTACTGAACCCAACGTATTCATTTCCAGCCATCTTATTCATGAACTGCATCACCTATTAAAGAAGCATCACAATGTTTTCAGAATGCAGTAACATATCCCCATACGCCTAGGATTCAACATTCATTGGCCTGGTTCAGATGAAATATGAAACCTTGGTTTTGCATCACGAGAACAAGCCTTAGGTTTATGCACTTCCACTCCTCCTTCAGCACAGCCATGAGATTGGGAGCTTCCACTTCTGTGGTCTAGAGGAAGCCAGCTTATTATGTCATGTCCCATTGAGGGACTCGGGTTAATTTAGCTGACTGTTTAATGAAACAAGACAAGATCAATGTAGGGTTTATTATCTGGCTTATTTCAATAAACCATAGTGTAAAGTAACTACAGTTTTGGTCCAGTTTAGATGTAAACTGTGGTTATTTTAAACCAGGAAACAAATGCTTCCATTTCCTCCTTGGACTGAAAGATAAAGGGCAATGTGTGCCTCCAAGGACTGTCCCTATAATGCTGAACAATGGCTTAGCATTTTGTGAGAACTGGGCTGTTAAGCTGCACAAACAATACTTAGGTGTTTCAATGTTTTTGCTGTTTTTGCCAGTGTTAGAGGTATCAGTTGGTTGCTCAAGAGCAATCAGGGAATATGCCTCAATAGTCTGTTCTAAAGCTTTCTTATTGGTGGTAAAAACCTTTAGAATGCAGAGAGCTTCTATTCCGTGTCTTGCTCATTCACTGGCAGAATCTGAGAGTGGGCGGTGCTTAAATCTTTCCCAGCAGAGTAGTTTCTCGACCCCCAGTCTGTGCCTCCCCTCTCTGCGCGGAAGCCTACTGCGCAAGGACGGCTTGGGTAACGGGGGACCTCCTTCCTCCCCGCTTTGCTCAGGCAAGGTGTCCTGGCATCGCCTTGCCTCCTCCGAGCCCTGCATCTCCTCTCCACTAGAGTCGTGGCTTCCTTCCTCCACTGAGGAAGTGCTGCTTCCCACGATCTTTGGGGGCTCTCTGTAATCCATTTGGCTTTTCCCCTCTCGCCCCTGAGCCGATGGCAGTTCCCTGACAGCCAACTATTAAAGTTTATTGACGTTTGGCTTGTTTTGAAACTGAAGTTCCTTCTTCAGCAGCAATGTAGACTTTCAGAAATTGAAAATAATACAAAAAGGAAAGAAACTGATTCTCAAAAGCACCAACTATGAAAAGTTTATCATAGCTTGGTGTGTTTCAGAACCCAAGTTCATTCTACAGGAGCAAGATTATGGCTTTTCTTTTCTTTTGCTTAAATTAGACTTTGAATGCCAGTTCACAGATCAGAAATGAGGGGGGGGGGGAGCAAATACAAAAATAAAATCTTACCCTGCAGTTTCAAACTCAACTATGGGAAATAATTTTTAAAAGGTTTGATGGTTCACTTACATAGTCAAATTTCTCAGCATTATTTGCTCCTTGCTGAAAGGAAAGAAGACATATTTACAAAGTTTGTTAATACAAGAGAAGTTTTAATTCTAATTTAACTTAGTTTAAAGAAAATAATTCATAATAATCTATAACTACTTAAATATTTAATATTAAACTATTGTTTTATTTATTAGTCTAAATACCTAAAGTTAGATTACTAAATTGTTTATATCAAACTTAAGAACACTACAGAAAGTTTCAATTTTTGAAAATTACTAAGGTGAGGAAACAGAGATGAACATTGAATAAGGCTAGCTTTATTTTAAGTGCTCTACTCAATTATGAATTAGTGCCTTCGAAATTCACTTATAGTTTATTGTAATCAGTGGATACATTAACGTTCCATTCTTGTAGTCCAAGACTTTATTTTACATTATGCTGGATACTAGAATGTTCAGTGCTATTTTATTTAGGGGCCAGTGACGGTTGTACGTAAACTATTGAGTAGAAGATGAGTGTTGCCACTGCTATAAGGGCAACTGCATGAAAAAGTCTAGCAATAACCAAAGAGCCCTGTTGGGAACTTCCATTTGTGCATCCCTTCCGCCACTTGTTAAGCTGCTGTCAAAACCTAGGAAATGACTCCAAAACAGCACAAACAGCAAATGGGGAAAGTATCAAGGATGCCCTGATGCACACATGGGAAATCCTGGGTATGTGCATAAGCATCTTTACACCCCAGCCATTAATTCCAAAGTTTTATAGGTAAACATCTTCCAGTATAACAGAAATTGCAGTAGCAGATATACTGTCCAAATGTAGTTCAAAAGATTCCTGGATTTTATTAACTGGCAAACATGTTAAAATGTCCAGTTAAGCATCAGTGGGACTCAAAGGGCAGAGCACAATCCTTATGCTTCTCTCCCTCTACCTTGACACAGCCTCTATTTCAGCATTATACCCTTGCTTAGAAACTCAAGGAACTATATAAAGGCAACTCTACAATTGACACTGTTATGTTTTCATGCTTGCTATATGATATAGCAAGTGTAAAGCCTGCAATCAATAAATGCCTGGGTGTATATATCTAGGAGCCCTGGCCCAAGCTGTTACTCTGCGTAAATTATATTGGGGGCAAAGAGAACTTGCTACCCCAAAAGGGAAAGCCTCTCTGTACAGATCTCCATTCACTCTACTCTGGGTTGTGGCCACAGAATCAAGTTCTTGCTACAGATACTTGATATGTGGATATTTAAAATGGGTATTTCCTTTTGTCAAAAAAACAAAACTGGTTTTTTTAACTGTGCTGTCTTTTTCAAGAATATCCCTGGTTGCCAGCTCAAAATTTAAAAAATAAACACTATGGAAACACAGCTATAAACCACTATGGAGGTAGGGTATTTTAAATAAGGCAGATTTACCATATTTGATGGGGATGCGGTGGTATAGGATAAAGGAGCATTGTCCTTATCTTGAACAACAGTCTAGCAACTGTATCTGTGTGTCCAAAGGACTAACTTGACAGGCAATTTCTAAGAGATTTGTTGTGAATACCATTTTACCAACAGACCGTCTCCAGAACTAAATGTGGCTGGGAATTTATTGTTAAGCATCAGGATGGATGGGTGCATATTGCATAAGTTTATTTTATTATTATAAATATACTTAATAAATTTTAAAAACAGACTGTCACAAATTAATAGGCATTATTAATGCCTCAGAAACAGCGGGTTAATATGTTATTTAGTTCTGTTATCTAAAAGCACTACCTCAAATCAATCCAAAAAACATTACTTGCACTATGTTTAATATAGGGGAAAGAAAAAAAAACCTGAATCCTGTATGTACCAGAATTCTACTCATGAAATGCATAAAGCCAGCCTCATTTCCCATTCTACAAGTGGATTAGGGTGTTGCAGATAATCTGTGAAGCCACACGCACCAGCTCATCTAGTGATGTGCAGTCATACACGTATGATCACCAGCTGAAAGAATACCACACTGTTGTGTCAAAAGTTATGCACCAATAAAGTAAAAATACTGCTACCCATAGTCAATGACTATTTAAGAAATACGCTAAAAAGGTTAAGCATTGTGTTGAAAGGCATTAGAAAAACAAGCTTTTAAAAAAGTGTAACTCCAAATCTGTTCAATGAAAAAATAATTAAAAGAAGAAATTACCAACTTCATTGAACTGTTGCAGTTGTCAAAATATTCCATAGATCCTAATGCTGTAAAATATGTAACAACATTTAAACCACAAAAACCTTTTAAATGCACAGTGAATGTTGCTTTGGGAAAGTGGGTCAGCATTAGTTACGGGGTGCCGTACTGGTCATTGTCGTTAAGGTTAAGGCAGTTAAAAACTGAAACAAGTTTTGCATTTCTCCCCCATATTACAGGGTGAGGAGAAAGATGCTTAATGCCAAAAGTACAGAAAGATTGGTTCTCTCCCCGCACCCGACCTTAACTGCAAAAAAAACAAAGGAGCATCTTCATATGTTTGATACTATTAGCAGAGTAAACATAGCAAACAATGGTGTCTGAGCAAACTTATTTCAGCATTTATCAAATTCAGGGTTTCCCTGCCTTTAGCTCCAAAAAAAAACAAAACCCTGACACACACAAAAAACACTCTTTCACAGGACCTTCTAGATACCAGTTTAAGCACATTGATTAAAAAGTAAGCATCTTTAAAAAGCAAAACCCTAAACTTGGATTTAGCTTGTACTGCATGAACTATTCGTTAAAATGGGACTCTTAATGCAGGTTCTTAACACCGCCAGTTTTTCCCATTTCTTTTACAGATTAAAGGAGGCAAAGGTTGTAGGTAAAGTCAACCAGAAATGAGGCACCAAATATTTGAGAGTTGTCCCCCCCCCCCCGGAAATTGTGAAAATATTTCCCCCGGCAACTTTAAGGTGGAACACAGAGCAGTTCTTTGTTCTCTCCAAATTTTATTTTGACTTCAGTCTAATTTTCCACTTTGTGGAGTCTCAAGTTTTATATATATGAAGTTTTACAAGCAGTTCATCTGTCTACAAACGTACCATGCAATAACTTCACAAACATAATATATACATATACACACTTGCAGTGTGCATGCTTGAATGTATATTTATGTGTATATGCACACTTTTGTGTATATACAATGAACGTCTATGAACACAAAGTAGTTTTAGACTGAGACAATCCAATGACACACCATTCATGCAAGTTTTTAAAAGAACGTTTACATATCCATATTAAATTAGAGGATAGGCTCTCATTTTATTTATTTATATTATAATTGCATCAGCATGCAATAGGATCTCAGCAATACTTAGATTTTTCTTATAGCTCTCAGTTTTGAGGTACTACCTCACCATGTTTAATTCTGTGCTTAATACTGTTACTTGACTTGTATTATGCAAGCTTATGTGGTTCTTCCTCCAAAGGCTGATTATGCAACTATGTACTTGCAAGGAATAGCACCTGTGCAACAGAACTTACCCCACCTCCCTCTGCAACATCCCCAGGGTTGAAAGAATCCCCCAGAACAGATTTTTTTTTTGGGGGGGGGGGTGTCAGAATACTTAAGATATCCTGATTCAAAGTTCCAGAATTATTCAAATAAATATCTATAAACCACATGCTCACTGGAGTTGCGTGAAACCCAGTATGTGCCAAAACTGCCATATAAGTTCAATGTCAGGAAAATAACTATCAGCAAAATCAACACCATATGCATACAGTTTTCCCAAACAGTGGCACAGAAGAGAACTTTCAGTGTGCAAACTGGAAGTAACAGATGATTTGTCCCACAGATTTCAAAGGGTCTGCTCAAAATATTACTTTTTCTGGATCTAGCCTATGATCAGGGCTTGACTGAATGTTTTGAGAGCATATCGAAACACAAACAAGATCAATTCTTGTATTATATTTATGACTAGTATTATATTTATGGCTAGAATTTTAATATGTAAACTCAATTTGTAATTGTTGCTAACAAGTTACATTTAAACCTTTGAATACAAATAGACCATATTGTTTAATAATCTTTTGCTTTGGTTGTGTTTTACATCTGACCAGCACTTCTAGCCTAGCTTGAATTGGAATCTAGGAGACCCTGGATTAAGTAGGTCTCACCTCAGAAATGGAAATACTGGGGAGCCTTGGTCAATTCACTCAGTGGGACTACTTCTATAAAATTGGAATAAAGGATTGTCAAGATGAAAGAGACAACCTCAAACAGCAGAAGTGTTGTATTAATTAATATTTTCATAAACAACAGACCATGCATTGGAAAACTAAGCAAGTTACTATTAATATTTTTTTCAGATATATATAAAATTTTGAAGAACCTATAAGAAAAGACAAGTATCATGTCTGAGTAAGCAGGAGGGAGGGAAAGGGAAATGTGATCTATGTTTAAAGAAATAAAGCTGTTTCTGTACATATATCCATTTAGCTGCAGGATTACTAAACTGAGTAATCAGCTGAAACACAGAACAAAAGGCTGAATATATTCAGAAGCTACAGGGTATGAAGAGCTGAGTTGTCGTATAACATTTATAGGGATGAGCCTGCAAGAACTGCTAGCTTTCATTACATCTAGTACAACTTCTATGCAGATAGAGGTTAGTTCAGTTCTCCACCATTTTCATAAGTAAATGGGTTCCAATCTGAGACTTAGGTTGCCCTAGTCAGTTTGATCACTAGGAATATGTCCACACGAACATTACTTAACTCCACTTATTTCAATGGGTCTATTCCAGGTATTACTTTGTTAGCTCTCATGATTGCATTTATTATTTTATAGCTGAAGCTGAAAAAAATGATTTATAAGTGGTTTTCCTTCCCCTCATTTTTAGATAAGGTTGTTGGAATCCTTTCATTGATGGAGCCCATCCATTGACAAGCAGCATCCATTATCAGTTCTGATACTGAATTTCTAAAGAGTTTCCTCTAAGTGAATGAAAAAAAACCTTGAAGAATATTTACTCTCCAAAACATACTTTGACATCAGTTCTATTAGCTATCCCGATTCTTTCACTGTATATAAAAAATTAAACAAAATGGGTCCGCTGGGTATATAAACCAACCTAGTCTATTTTCTGGGAGTTTATTCTGGATTGCAATGGGCCCTGCAAAACTTATCAAACATTAGCTGAAAAAGTGACCACTACAAGCATTAGGACAAATATTTCAATAATGGAAAACCATGTCTTCTGAGGGGTTAATGGCTGGCAATTAGGGCTTACCTCCAATTGCTATGCTTAACTACACCTAAAAATAATAATTACAAATACTGTTTCAAACTATAAATCTAGAAACTGCAAAGACGTTCAGATACAGCAGTTTATTTAAGACTCATGTATCTTTTAACTAGAGCTTGGGATTCCCACATAAGGGGATTTTTGTATTTAGAATTTAGGAAAAGAGAATAGCTTTCATTAATTAAATTGTGCACTTGCCAGGGGGCGGGGAAAGGTAGTAACACCAAACTGTAAAATTGTAACGTGTACGTATAAATTTCAACCATGGTAAGAACTGCAAGGTCTGACCAAAGGAAGAATTCACCTCATGTTATGGTGGTGCACACTAGAAAATGGGTGAAAAGGAGCAATCATTGTTATTGCATTCTCTGCTCACCTATGTACATGATTATAACTATTTTGTATTCCCACAGAGCACCAGCTCTTAAGATTTGTTACACTGAGGCTTTTATTCACTTGACCTCTCTAGATGACCTCTCTCTCTTAACAGTGGTCATGTGGTATGTTGCATGAGAATTAAAATCTTTCGAATTCTAATGCCGATCAGTCACCTATGTCCTACATCACAGATTTGTAGCTGTCAATACACTATTATTCAGCAGGTTGACATAGCAAGCATCTCTCATTCAGTAAGGCTTTTATGCACAGCTCCTGACATACGGCTGCCACTATGCAAGATCCAAAACTGTATAGTAGCTCTTTGAGAAGCAACAGACCAGAGTATGCGCAAGAACAAGAAACCTTAGTCACTAAGAATGGCTTTCTTAGGCCATATCTGAGATCTATTTAGCCCAGCAATCTCCCCAGGAGTGGCCAACAAAAACCCGGTACATCTTTACTGGACACTCAATACAGCTGCATCTAAGTACTGTACAAAGTGAGTTTAATTTTAATTGAGATGTTTATCACTGGCCCAATTTGTACACGACATCAAACCATAGTTTAAAACAAACTATGGCTTTATGTTAGCTTGCTATTGCTCAAACACTTCCTGCAATAGTCCTATGCAACTCCCGCAGCTACCACATCACAGCCAAAGTAAGTCAACGCCTGGCTTGTTGCACTCTTTAAACCCAGACCCTTAAAATCATGGCTTAATGTTCTATCAGTGGTGGCCATTGACTGCTCTAGAAAATAACTTTACTTTCTCTTATGTACCATACTTTAGGAGTCAGTGACTAATATGCTTTAACCACTCAAGCTAAAGGAGCTTCTATAACTTTCCTTATATACAGGAAAGGACTTTGGTACAACTCAGCATTGTCTTGCCACTATGTGTGTTATATTTTAATGGTTTCAAATGGCAGTAGGTTTAGAAAGGCATCATGAAAGGCAGTAGTAAACAAAATACGCTAACCAGTTAGAACTATTGCCCTATTGCATATACAGTTGTGAAAAACAACATGTAATAAAGTACACATTTAAGATACACAATGAATGAATTCCCAAGGTTTTGCACCCTCTTCAACAAAACAGATTACATCTTTGGATTGTAGCCTTAAACAGCCATTTGACTTGCCACTCTGTACTAGACCAAGCACAGAAATTTTAGTATTCTATGATCTTGAGCTAACAAATGCTCCAAATTCATGCATGAAGCTACTCTAATTCTATACAGTAGGTCTCATTGGAGACAGCAAGGCTTATTTCCAAGCAAACATACCATTAGCCTGTGGTTGTGAACGTTACTAAGTGTGAGCTTACAATTAACTCAGAATGATAGCGAAAATATTTTTAAATTAAAACCAAGTATTAAAAACCCAGTGCTGATTCCTAAGTTTTCATAGTCACTCAGTTTTTACAAAATAGCTTCCCAGTAGATGTATCACAAAAAATGTCTTACAATCACTTTAAACAGATGATGCAATATGGTGATTTATGTCTGCTGGACATGCAAGTATACTACATGCAAAGTTTCAATGCAATCCAGTACTGGCTACAAAAGTTGCTATAGTGTTCTTGTCATGATATCACGATTGCATGCAGTAAAAACTAAAACTGCAGAATATTACAACAGCCTGAAACCTACACTGTTGTGATAGAAAAGCACATTTTAGACTAATTACAGTGGAACTTATTTCCAGGAAGGTTTGCACTTTGGATTTTACCCTACAGTAAGTGGTGCCCCGCAAGACGAATGCCTCGCAAGCCGGAAAACCCGCTAGACGAAAGGGTTTTCCGTTTTGGAGGTTCTTCGCAAAACGAATTTCCTATGGGCTTGCTTTGCAAGAGGAAAATGTCTTGCGAGTTCCTGCAGGGTTTTTTTCCTCCCCCCCCCTTTTTCTAAGCCGCTAAGCCGCTTAACAGCTGATCCGCTAAGCCTCTTAACAGCTGATCCGCTAAGCAGCTTATCAGCTGATCCGCTAAGCTGCTAAGCCGCTTATCAGCTGATCCGCTCAGCCCCTAAGCCGCTAATAGCGCTAATCCGCTAAGCCGCTAATGGGCTTGCTTCGCAAGAAGAAAAAAACGCAAGACGAAGAGACTCGCGGACGGATTCTTTTCATCTTGCGAGGCACCACTGTACTTTGTAACAGACTGTACTGTGGCAATATTTACAGTCAAGTATTTGATGTATTGTATACTGCTTATTCTAACCCACTGTCAAAATGAATTTCAAAGTTATTTAAACCTACAGAGAAAAGTTAAACATGAATAAATTTACCTGTCATACTTAAGGCCATTTTCCTTCACCTATAGCTATTAAAGATAAATGTTTTAAGCAGGATTTTATTTTATTTTATTCAATATAACGAAAAGCAGAAAATCATGAGCCAAGACTGAAGTAGCCTCTCATATCTAAAAGTCTGAAAACAAATTAATGGATGTTAAGATGTAATCAACAGCATAGGTTGTCCATTTTTAAGGCTACTAGGGGAGTGAAATGTTGATTAGCTTTCACTTATTTCTAGAGAGCCACTGCTTCCAGTATAAGTTTTTAATTCTTACAGATATCTCATCACACTAAATGAGCAATTAAGGCATATTAATGATGTAAACACCCAAAGTATGTTAATACTTGTAAATATAATGAACAATTCTGTCATTCAAAATATACACTTGATGTAGAAACAATTTTTCTTTTAAATCCTCTAGAAGAGCATCACTGCAACAAATGCTAAAATATGTAAGAAACAAATTAAACTGTATATTAAAATTGATGTACAAGTTCTCATTTAACAGACTTTAAAATGAGTTGCATGTTTCACAGAATCCATAAAATCTCAAGTAGAAGGTGTTATGCTTATCTAATATTCCTTCCATTTTAATATAATTCAGGCCACAAATCTAGAGAAGCATGTGTTACTCTGAAAAAAGTAGGAGTCCATCTTTAACCCAACCTATTTCAAACAGCAGTTTGGAATCCAGCAAATTTAACGGAGGAGGGAGAAGAGAGAAATAACACACCAGGAGCATTTCCCCTTAAAATTATTTCGTACCATACCTCAGAACTGGTTTTTGAACATACAGGGTAGGGTTTAGTTTCAGAAAACTAACAAGGAAAACAGTTACTTTCACACATACCCCTCTAGATTCAAATATTTTTGCATATTTGCCCGCATGCTTGTGTGGACTACAAACTGCAATGCAAATTAAAATTTTCATTGTCCGTGCAATATCTAACATTGCACAACATAGCTTTCCACAAAAATGTTAATAATACAGTTCAGAAAATTTGTGTAAACATTTTACCTTGATCAAGGAAGTGATCACAATTGCTCCAGCATTCACCATAGGATTGTGAGGTTTGTCTGCAAAACAAAAGTTATTCAGTCATGTACATTCACTACCCAAGGAATTAAATTAACAAAACGTGTGTGAAAACCAGCACAATCTATTCTCTTCTCCATCAACCAACATTCCACATGTAGTCAGGATTCCTTACTGCATAAGTGGACTAAATTCCAAACCAGAATAATGAAATGAAATAGACAGCTCTTGCATGCCAGAGATAATGGCACGTGCATTCACGTCATCTAAAAAGAAGTTAACTCTACTCTGAGTAACAATAGAAATATAAGTTTTCAATTAAACTAAACGCAGCAAACTTTTTTAAAAAAATTGATTAACATATACAAACTTATTAACATGGGGCTTTATTCACCTAATGAACCCTGATCTAGTACTTCCACTTCTGCAAAGGGCTCCCCCCCTGCCCCCCCCCAAATAAGCTCAGTGGGAAGGGTCCAGGAGAACCCCCAGAATGTACTGGGAGAGATAATTCAGTCTGGCAAGCTGATATGCTTGCACAGACAGATTTGGAAATCTCAACATTGAATTAGTTTTGTTCTGTTTACTACACCCCATTTATGTTTCAGCTATAAATTCTACATGCAGAAAAGGGAGTTGTTACTGAACTAGAACATCTTGGCTACAGGACCTAGTGGTGCAAGGGTGTCCGATAAAATATGCTGTCAAAATATATGCAAGGAGAAAACAGGTAAAAAAAAATAGTTCACAGTCCTAGAACAAATCTTAGTATATATTTTTTTAACGTCTTATGGTGAGGTGAAATTACCTCAGCTGTTTTCAACATTCAGCGATGATTATCCATACTGTTAAGATGACACTGTGATATAGGAAAACTAGTGGACTATATTTAGGATAGTCAATGAAAGTGCATGCGCTCTACTCTTAATGAAATATTGAGTTGGCACATAGCAGTAACTTTTAGACACAACAGTTGGCGCATCCTGCCTGTGGAAACAACTGCTGATATACACACACTTGAAACTGTGCCAAGGACATTACAGTATCCTAGTTCTTATGTATTAAGAGCTTAGTAATCACCATCAAGAAGTTAATGGCCTGGAATTCAAGGCTAAATACATCTACAAGTGAACGTAGTTACTTATGCTCCTAGGCTAATGATTTCCACAGATGGGTCCAAAAAGAGCAAAGAGGGCAAAAATGGAAATTAACAGACAGCCTATGGAACCAGCAGACCTCTGGACCAAGTTTCTTCTCCCCCCCCCCCCTTCAAACCCTTTATTATTTTATTCACATAATATACATTCTTTACAACAAACAACTCCAAAATATAACCAAGCTTCTTTTTAACGTCTCAACAAAAAGTAGCATCACTTACATCTCAGACTACCAAGGGGACTTTTCTATATCAGTATTTGTCGATGCTTAATTAAAGTTCTGTCTTTCAAACCTATATTCGCTATTCAAAGTATAAACCAGCACAAATCCTTAATGTACAGAGCTGTTTAAATGCTCCACATTAATTGTTAAATTAAGAACTTTCCAGAGTCTGTATGACATCTGTGAACACTAATAAAACTATATTAAAATACAAAAAGAGCTAGACAGGCTAATTTTATGACTAAATATCTATCTTTTAGCAGTAGCTTTAAGCCAAAAATGTGTACTGTATTTCTAAATTACGAGCATTTCCTTTCAGATAAACAAACACATGAAATCTATTCCTCGGCAGAAGGATCGCATGGTCTTCAACTGCCATCTCTTAATTATCATTGTATTAAAAATTAATTTGGTGTCATGGCAACCGAGAGGTGTCTTCTCTCACCAAGCAAAGATACTGGGAGTATGCAGGTTTTTCACTAATAAACCCAGTTTTTCATTCCTCAGCTAGATGAGTCACCAGAATGTAATTTCACCTTTCAACATATTTAGTGACAGCTTATGCAAAAAGCCACACAGAGGGCGAGATCCAACATCATAGCAAAGGATGAAACTGTCCCCTCCCCAATTTGCCCCAACCCTCCAGAGCAAATTTGGGAAGCATGTGGGTATTGCAGGGGAAAGGAGGGGGGAAAGGGAAGTTCTGTTCATACAAGCAATAGTCGGTTGAACAGGTGGGGCGCCACAGTGAGGTATCACCCAGAAAAACATGCAATTTTTAAAAAAGATTTTTACTTAAGAGCAATTTATTAACTCTATCAACTGATGAGCAACAAAGCAGCAGTCAACCCCCACCAACCACACCCTAGAACCCTAATGTCACATCCTATGCTGTTCTAAAGGGCCCCCTGCCCCCAGAAGAGGTCTTAGGGGTTTGCAGCGGGAAAGGAGGCAGTAAAGCCCTGCTGCATGGGAGAAATTTGGCAGACTAATGTTCACATAAAGGATTTCTTTTCTCCACACAAAACATTCCCAAGTGCACCATAGGTACAATGCGGTGTTTATAACCACAGCACATGGGAGACCATATATAGTCAAGGATATCACATAAACTGACAGCACAACTCCCACTGATGTTAGGTTACCAAGAGTATTACTTTCGATAACAGAAGACTGACAAACAATGTCCCTCATTATCTTATCACCATAAATCAGAAGGAAGGAAGGAGTTTCACTCAACAACAGCAACGGCTAATCTTTTCCAGCCTACAGGTCACATTCACATTGGCAATCTGCCAGCCTTCCAAGGACTGCAGTGGTGAACATGACCAAAGTATGTACATCACATATACATTTTCTCTTGTTCATGCAGTCATGCGCTCATACTTGCACGCATATGATTGCATGCACAGAGGCACACACAGCCCTCTCACATAGCACTCTAATTCTGTCCCTCCCCCTCCATGATAGGGCAGAGAGGAAATGCTGTCCTCTGCTCTTTCAAGACCTGGAGGGGAAAGCCTTGTGAATTTGAGCGCCAAAAGGTTCATTGAGATTGGAGAATCTTTCAAAGATGGTCACTACTTCTTGATACTGGATCTACAGACTGGAAATATGCTGGTAGCCATAACCATGAACAAGTACCTATGAATGACAACAGACCATGCAGCTGCATGGGTGAACTCCTAAGTATGCAATCTTGGTTTTTCGGTAACACTGCTGCTTCACTTTGGGGTCACTAGGAATAGCAGGGTCCAGGATGAGGATATGCAAAGGGTAATAGTTGTCCCACAAGGACCCCTGTTGTGCATCTGTATGAACTATAGGACTGGCCCAGAAACCAGTGGGTTTACTTGGCATTAATCATGCCCATTCTAGAACAGGAGTGATTAACCCACACATTTGAAGAGAAGAGAAAGGTTAAGCAGGTGGGGCGGGGGGGGGGGGGGAAGAATCATCACAGCACTGGACTGGATAGAGAAGTTCTTTAAACCTTTTCTCTCACCCTGGTGCTACAATCCTTTCCCCACAACCCAACTGTGGTATGGAACACACCAAATGCTTATGTGGGACAATGCAAACACCACAATTTTCCCAGGAAAATATCAAGCTAAAGTATGCACTCAGGTTTCTTTGTTTTACACAGTCTGCTACCCAAGCACTCCGGCAAGCACATCTGAATATGTACAACATCTTCTCATTCACTCTCCTTAAACCATAAAATGACATTAAAGGTATCCCTGCCCGTACGGGCCAGTCGTGTCCGAATCTAGGGTTGTGCGCCCATCTCACTTAAGAGGCCGGGGGCCAGCGCTGTCCGGAGACACTTGCGGGTCACGTGGCCAGTGTGACGAAGCTGCTCTGGCGAGCCAGCACCAGCGCAGCACATGGAAACGCCGTTTACCTTCCCGCTATAAAGCGGTACCTATTTATCTACTTGCATTTAAGGGTGCTTTCGAACTGCTAGGTGGGCAGGAGCTGGGACCGAAAGACGGGAGCTCGAACCACCGACCATACGATCGGCAAGTCCTAGGCACTGAGGTTTTACCCACGGCGCCACCCGCGTCCCTAAAATGACATTAGCTGCAATTATATCTAAAACCAGAAAAAGAGATCTGCCCAAGCAATTTCATAGAACAAACAGAGGGAGGGGGCACTCCAGTTCATTCTTCCCTGTACCCACTTCTCCATCTTCCACATCCCTCACTGTTTTTTTTAAGATAGAATATTGGGAAGTGGCAAATACATATTCAGCTAACTTACCATCTTCATTGAGGAACAATTTGTTGAATCTTAGTCCACTAGGCTCTTTACCAACATATCTGTGTACATAGTCCGTGCCAAGGTCATTAACAGCAATCGCATACTTCAAAGGCTTCACACATGACTGAAGACAAAATGGAACTTTGGTATCTCCAACAGAATGCCTGAGAGACAAATAACGTATTAGTAATTGTGCATTTCAACTTAAGGGGAAAATAAAAATTGTCACACTAGGTTTGAGAAATAGATATAATCCTAGGGAAAGGGACTTTTGAAGCGGGTTCTATTATTTTTGTTCTGTTTATATGATGCATCAGGCTGGAATATAGGTTTATTATTATTATTATAATTATTTCACTACTATCCTAGTTTGTTTGGGTGGGAAAGGTAAACAATTAAAACATATATGCAAAAATTGCCAGTTAAAATATTCAACCGTACAGTTCTTTAAGTGTAATAATAATAAAGCATGAATAACTGGCTCCCCCTGGAACCTCTAAGAAAACAGTATTGGCTACAATACAGTATTGACTACAATTGGGCTGAGGGGAAGCAGAATAATCTCAACGCAACAGAAGAGGAGGTTTTAACTTTCCCATTCTCACACATCAGGGGCAAGGGGAGAGGAAGAGTGTTTGTGTTTATATGGTTGTGGGTGAGGGACTATATGTGTTTATCCCACATCTCTAAGGAAAACCCTGCAAAAATACAGCAGCTACAATATGTGGCAGGGCACGTTAACAGGAAGGTTATAAATTGCACAGGCATTTCTTCCAAAGACAAGCCATAGTTTAATCTTGCCCTCAGCAGTTTCCTGTTCAGGCTTAAAAGATGAGTGCAAACCATAGTTTACAGACTTTGATGAAACCGCAAGCTACAGCTTGCCAAAACAAGGTAATCAGACGAAGAGCTACAATGCAAGAGTAGAGAGGGGGAGTATGAAATCTTTAACAATGAGAATCACAATAAGGGGCTGATGCAAGTTTTCATCTGTTTGACTCTATTGTTATTTTACCATCTTCAAGTTTCTTGCTGATTTATTTTCATCTTTTTTGCAAACTGTTTTGAGGGTATGTCTTTTTTAACAATCAAGCAGCGTAAAAAATCAAGAAATAAATAAATATATAGAAGGGGTGGTTAACCAGTGGACTGCCACATGTTGTTGGATTTTAACTCCCATCAGCCTCAGCCAGCATAGTCAATGTTGCTGGGAGTTGTAGTCCAATGATTAGCTTCCCCCCAGACACACACCTAGAAGCGAACTGAGCTGAGCTTTTATTTAGTCATGCTAGGGAGATTTACTAAGATTCATTTTTGTGGACTAACTCAGAAAACTGAACTCCAAAGGCTGGAAACTTTCCCCTGAATTAGATCCTATGACCTGGCCTCAAGCCAGAAAAACAACTATTTGGGGCTTCCTGCAGTTCCCTGTGAGAAGCGCTGTGTGTCCAGTATTTGAATTAAAAGATTAAAAAGGTATGTGAGACAACTGTTAAAAATCTGATATATAATAATGAAAATGAAAGCAAAATCAAAACTAAGTATATCATTTTAGTTCAACACTGCTTTATCTGATTCTCAACACGTCCTCAGAGGAAGTGTTGCACTTAAAATGCGTCAAGACCTCGGTATTTTCATTGTTTGTAGATTTCTAACCTTTTGGCTTGGATCTGAGAAACAGGCAATTTCCTCATTACTTTCAAAGAGACTGGCATAAAAATCTAGTAACCAGAACACATACACCAAAATGGTGTAGTATAAATTCTAAATATATATATTAGCTTCAATCGTACAAGCCACAACCTACCAAAGTCACATCTCTCATTGGTTTTAATAGCCAAGGATCTCACCTTAATTAGAGGCTAGCTATGCAGTAGCATTACTGTATAGATCAGGGGTCGGCAAGGTTTATCTCGCCTGGGCCGGTTCACTCCAGCGGAGATCCCTACGTGGGCTCTGTGAGCACGTGTGGCTGCGATTTCTGGTGTCTGCGTCGACACAATTTCTGGTGTATGTGCAGACACGATTTTTGACATCTGTGTCTGTACAGACACAATTTTCGGCATCTGAGCATGCCCAGACGCGATTTTTGGCACCGCACGGTGACTTGCTGAGCGGGCAGCTTGTCGCCGGTTAAACGGCCGCTTGTGGCCCACGGGCCTTAGGTTGCCTGCCCCTAGTATAGATAATCTGGATAACTACCCACTCTCAAACTGAGCAAAACTGCAAAGTCTTAACACTATTTCAGAAATACGCTCAGAAAAGTGCTTAGGTAAACTGCTACTGATATGACTACCAAAAATTCTTCTATATATTAGGAAGAAACTAGAAACCAGATCACACAGAATGCTAAGCCAAATCATGCTAAGCAAACATCAGTCCAGACAAGCCATGAGCTGTAACCAAGGGTTGTTCTTGCTTGCTACTTGTGGTTTGTCTTCTTCATACAAATTGCAAGCCCCAAGCCCAAACCATCACTTATCAGCCAAAATCTTCTCTCCAAAATCCTGCTCATTTGTTCATTTGCGCTAAGCCATTGTTTAAAGAAATGTCACCCTAGATCTATACTGAATATGAGAGTGTACTGAACAGAACATAAATAAAAAGCAAACCCTACAGCTAGTGCAATAAAGAATACACACCATGGATTTTACAGAATTGCCTTGATGCAAATTTATTTCCTCAAAGTTAGCGTACTGCTTCTATCACCTATAGCTGAAATTGGGGCAGTTAAGATATTTAAGAATTGTACCTTACCTCTGTCCATCAACTGTACAAACAGAAACTGCCCACAAGTCAGGACTGAATTTAGCCAGTTGTGGAATATAGTCAGCAACCTATCCAAAATGAGATTAATAATGTCAATTTAAGAATATCACACTGCATTACTACAAGTGTCTTGGAGGAAAAGTACAACTAAGAAAAAAATGCTAGAGAAATAAATAAAACTAAGTTCAAACCCAAACTCCCCCAAACAACAAGTGTACAGGGAAGGTTCTTTTATCACAAACTTTCAAGAGTGTTTAATCACACAGCCTTTGACAGGAGCTTACTTGAATTAACATGTATACCACAGGCCAAAATAATGTATCCATCAATTATTGTGCCAAACCAACAAAAGCTGCTTACAAATACTGTTGGCTTGGAGCCCATGACAAACTGTTGAATGATTTTATGCTGCTTGGGTGTTTAGTTTTGTGTTTTTTTTGTATGACTGCTATTTTTACAGCATCTTGTATTTTAATTTGGAAGTAGTAGCAAATATACTTCTAAATGAAGAAAGACAACCAAAAATATCTAAAACTGAAAAGAAACAAGGAATTCACGTCTTGCACTGATTCTGAAATCAAGAATTCCAGTGGCCACTCTTTACTCAAAGTATTCTTCAAGGAACATAAAGAGCAAAGTTTGGCCCTTAAGGGGGGGGGGACCCCAGCTGGGCAATCTCTTTATCAGGACCAAAATATCTATACTAGTCACAAAATTCAACAAGCTTCTCCAGAGTTCTTCATCAGGCAAAATGTTTTCCAGCTCGAACTCCCTGCTTTGTGTAACAACTCACCAGAAGAGCTCTGGGAAACTCAGAAGCTTGTCACATTTTTGTGACTTTTTGGTTGGTCCTAATAAAAGTATTGCCCAACTGCAGAATAAGGAGGGTTTTTTCTTAAATGTACATGAAAACATACTAACACAACAAATATTTTATATGAACACTCACCGTTCCTCCAGATTGTGTTTTAGCATTTTCATACAGTTCATCAATGTGAGAAGTAAATGACACAAAATCTGGAATGACAAACTTTCGTCTGAAAGCCTGAGTAAGCAAGACAATATTGCTTTGGACACACCTATGAAACATGAAGAAAAAAAATGAGTGAAAATCTCAATTATGTTCATTATCATTCAGTACACATGTGAAGGCCTAAGCAAGCTCACTCATACATGCAAGAGCAAAAGCAAGAGCTTAGTAGTAACTAGACAGTATAGTGTTTTTCCATTACATGCCAAGTAAGAGTTCAAATGTCTAAATATTTATAGTTATTAAATTATGGAAGCTCCCCTCCCAGAACTAGTTGCTTTGAGGTGAGATCATCAGGACTGTGCTGTAGGGGCGGGGAACATTAAGTGCTCTCTTTACAGACCTGATCAGTCCACATTCCTGTAGCCGCCATTAAATTTTAAAAATTGTGACATGTTAATTGTAATCAAGCAGGAGTGGCCCTAATAGCTTGGCTCCAATAGTGATCCAATCACCAAGGGACAAAGGTTATATGTTAATACGATAACATTATGGTACAAGTGTTTTGAAATCTTTTCATTCTTCAGCACATATGTCCACGATACTGCCAGCAAAATGAAGCAAATTCTGTCAAACTATTTTTCTAGGAATATTGTTAGTTTGCCTCACTCAAGTTTCCCCCTCCCATCACACTATTTTCATATCAATAAGCTGAATGTGGCAAATTTTAATTTTTTGTTTTAGATTAATAAATAGGTATTTACTTTTTAAAGAGATCTTTATCAAGCATGACACCATCTGATGTTGTTTGAAGAGTCAATCTTAGCATATCCATGCATTCTTTCAGTCTCGGATCAGATGTACGTAAACCTGTTGATTTCAGGGCCTGTAAAAAAGAGTAAAGGAGTAGAACATTAGAAATATTTCCTGTTCTAAACATTGACTCGGATAATATGCTACCCTGGTATCAAGCACCATCTGATCTCATTTTCCAACACAATGCAATTGACAGCTGACAGACACATTCAGAGTAGTTCTGTTTTTCAATACCTTGTTTTAAACACATTTAGAAGATTTATAACAGTGTACCCTCAGTTTTACTACAAGAGTAAGCAGATTATATCATAGACGGACATATTTAGAGAGTTAAATGTATGGAATGTTCATCTTTAATAACCATCCTATCAACACACTGAGTTGTGAGGATAAAATGAGGAGGGGTACATCATTTTTGCTACCATCAGCTCCTAGAAGGAATGGTGAGGTATAAATGTAATGAAGAATAAAATTGACCTTTAGCAACCTTGAGCCATGCACTGCTTTTCAAAAGTTACCAAAAAAGTATTAAACTGTGCTATTTACCATATAGTTTATTGAAAACAAAACAAAAAAGCTTACCGTGATGAATTTGTGAACTGGTATTTTTTCTTGCCCTTCTGCAATAGTATAGAACAGCAAATCCTCCAAACTAGGCAAAAGACCTTGCTTTATCTTACTGAGAAGAAACAATACATGGAAAGGGTGAGAAACAACAACAAAATTCTAGGCCACTGATACTCTTATCATTTCACCACTGGAACACATCTGACCACCATTTGGGTAAGTATATGCCCACCTGCTAACACAAACATTCGACTGACAATTTTATTAAGCTATCATATCTAACTAGAAACAGGCATTTTACTACTTACATAAGCAACTTCTGCTGCTTAGTTCATTTTCATTTTACAGCATTACTTATATATTAAATGTCTATTCCGCCCTTCCTCCCAAAGGATCCTGAGGTAGAAAAGTATGATTTCAAGCTAAGAAAATGTACATGTCAGAAAACTATAAAGTATAGCTGAATATAATGCATACTTTCCCCCATAATAATAGATTCTCTAACTATGAAAAACTTACAACAATGTGTGGAGCAGAACTAGGTATTCAGATATTTCCCTAGTGCAGAAGGGCTATGGTAAAACACATTATGAAACTGTAAATAAGTGTAACCTATTAATGTTTATTGTAAGCTTTATGTTTCATGTGGCATGTACAAGTCTCCTAAAATATGCACATACTTTGATTATAGTATGTTAAGAATGCTAGTGTTCAAAATTCAAAATATTAAGCATTAGTTTTGTGAAATATTATGTTTTTGAAAAAGTATATAGACTGCATATCATTCACAGCTGCTGCAGTTAAATCAAGCAGACTAGCCCAATATTTAGCTTTGAAAGTAACCCAGCCGAGAAAACAAACATGACAAACGTTCAATTTTCATACAGAAAATACCTTAAATGGACTATTATTGTACAAAGCTTATCAGTTAAACTGCAGTATAAGCTTTTTTCTCCCCCTATTTCCCAGGTCAATACTGTTATATAATGTTTGTTCAACCTAAGAGCAGTGTTTTAGCATCATTACTTAGAAAAACACATATTCAGCATATGCCAAAAAGAGCTAAGATATAAAGTGGGCATGGTATTGTCACAGTTATCTTTACTATATGCAAGTGAATGTTTCTTATCTGCAAAGTTTATGTTTGGTAAACAAGTCGGGGGTGGGGGGAGAAAATGCCATGATATTTTTAAACAGTGTTGGCAGCACCCAATCATGTCCCTTTCCAAGGTGTTTTGATCCAGCGGAGGCTTCCATTAGCTAAAAAGATAGAGGCCACTTTTTGTTGGGTCCCTCAGTAGCTCCCGGTAACCTTCCAATCTGGTCCAGAGGGTTGTGAGACTTTTTGCAATAGCCTGGCAGTTAGCATATGGGGGTGCAGGAAAGGGTGGGGGGACTTGCAAAAATACCACCTTCCACCTTTTAGCACACAAAGTCATGGTGGATCACGGTCTTTCAACAGTGAGGAGACTCGACTGGATACAACAGACTCTTCCCGCAGCAGCTAAAAGAAATTTCTCATGGGGGAGGGGGGAGTGTCACTATATTATCAAGTATCACAGCACATTCAAAATTTTGTGTGGACATTTTTTTACTAGGATACGTCTAAGTCTTTTAACAGTATAAACTTCCATTCTATTTTTAAGATTTTATAGGGGGAGGCAGGGAATAATGACAACTGTATTCATTTTATCATGCGTTATAATCACCTGAAAATGAAAATCACAAGTTTCATTTCCGATTCCACAAGTTTGGAATGGGTACTAAACCAATCAAATTACTCAGTCTTAGCTGATTATGTTACTAATTACATTTTTAGAAATGTACAATTCAGTTAAATTACTTTTTCCTTTGCATATTTTCCAATCTCCAGATTACTTCCCACAAGGGCATTCTTAGAGTGAAGCAGGAGAAAGCCTCACTCTTTTTAATAGTCAAAACTATAATGAGAACAGTAGTCTCTTTCTTCCAAAATGTCATTCAGTGAAATCACATACTCAGTCAAGTCACACACTTCTTTCATTTTATATGCACTAACTACATAACCTATAAACTTCTATGTTTTGTACTACAGCTTAGTCCCCAAACGTTTTGGTTCCCGAACGCAGCAAAGTGACTGGTTTGTGAACTATTTTTGGATGCTGAACATCCAAATGGGCTTCCATGGCCTCCTGCAGCCAATCAGAAGCCGCACTTTGGTTTTCGAACATTTTGGAAGTCGAATGGACTTCCAGAATGGATTCCGTTTGACTTCCAAGGTACGACTGTACATAGTTTTCTATGTATGAGTTTGTTGTTCTCATTAGGCAAATAAATGAAAAGATGCAATTTAAGACATAAGAAAAGCTCCGTATAAGAATCAGTTTGTTTTTCATAAACTTAAAAGGATATAGGCGACGACCATTTTAGGCGCATGCAATTGACAACTGATCGCCAACGCACAGGTCTTTTTGGACCCAAAGAGGGCAGACCAGGGGCAGAATAGGGGCATGGCATAACAGAGTGGGGCGCATTTATGCACACCCCGCCAATGAGCATATAATACGATCGCCACCTGTATTATAAAGCCTTCTAAGGTAAAAGCATGGCATAAAGCAGGAGTGGCTAGGCTTTTGTTCCATGAAGGATCTCACAGAAGTAAAAAAGATCCTGTCTATGTCATGTCTAACCCATGACTAAGCAGAGATGACTCATCGGCTGGACCCTGATGACATAAAGCTGAAAAACTTAATGGGGCCTCCTGACTCCAGTGCTAACACAGGCACAAACCCACAAACATCTCTGGAGAAGTGACCCTACACCAATCTGAAGCTGTGGATGAGTTTGCCAACACACCTGGGACAACTTTCTCACTTGTGGAATCGAAAGGGGAGGTAAAACTACCTCCAGTCCCAGGGAATGCTGGCCACCAGCAGCCACCCACTAAGGAGCTGTGTGCCTCAAGGGCCATATGAACCAGGCCCTTCAAAAATGAAAACAGAGACTGCTGAAGACTGAATTAAACAAGTTGCAGCTGCTGTCTACCCTGAGTGACCCTGTGCTACAGACCCCTGCCTCTTGAAAATCTGCCTACCTTTGGACTGCTCTGCTGTGTTTGCCCTCGGCTTTACTTCACACCTTATCGGACTGTCTCACCATGCTTGTCCTCAGCTTCTCCTTAAGACAATGTGTTTCTGGATTGCCCTGATATAGGACTGCTACTGTAACTCTTCAGATTTTGGTCATTTTCCTATCCTGGGAATCTAACTTCCCCACCCAAATACAGTGGTACCTTGGTTTGCATACGTCTTAGATTACAAACACATCAAACCTGGAAGTGCGTGTCCCGGTTTGCAACCTTTTTTTGGATTACAACCCTTTTTTTATTACAAACAATATTTTTGGGAGGCCCCATTGCTGAAAGCGCGCCTTGGGTTACAACCTGTTTTGGTTTACAAACGGATCTCCGGAACAGATTATGGTTGTAAACCAAGGTACCGCTGTATAGTCTCTTTTAGATAGCGCTTTAACATATTTGGTAACAAAAAGTTACATTTTAAAACAGAATGCTCTTTTATATAGTACCAGACACATAAGTAGCACTCTATAAATGAACATTTAAGAAACAAACAAATCTGAAATGGTAACAATTACGAAGGCATACTGAAAACCTTTCAGGAGTCGAACAGACTCCCAGGACGGATTAAGTTCAAGAAACAAGGTTCCACTGTATGTAATTATATCTTCTCAAGCTAAATATATTTAGGAAATATCTATATATTTAATGCATACTAAATTTTGCATTTTAAGAATTTGCAGTGCATTTTTTTTCTTTGAATTTACACAATGAACATGCCATTGAATTCCTATGAAAATAGTTAAAAGTATTCCAATAACAATATTTTCCAATGAAAGTTTAAAAAACAAAGTACATTATGCAGTACAGGAAACTTTCCAGCTTTATTTTCCTACAGATAAAAATATGTTTCATAAGCTGATTAGAAACAACAAATGGATGGAAGTAACAAATAATGAATGCCAATTGAATGCAGTATTTTAAAAAAACTTAGAATTTTTTTAAAATTCTAAAGTTTGGCACTATTATAATGGAACTTATAATAATATGGCTTACTGTATGGCTTACTGGATCCACGAGGGCTCCTAGAAAGAGGCTCATGACCACTTTGTTCCTCCATGGTATTTTTTACTCCTACACCACACTGAGTTAAGTCAAAGGCTCATGGCAAAGACTCTCCTCCCTGCAAGAGAGTGGAGTGGTTGTGGCTGGGAGCCGGACTCTGCCTCAAGCAGGGGGCATTTGCCCCCTGCCTCCCACTCACCTGGCTGGCGCCCACGCCCTCGGCCAGGCACCCAACCAGGTGCCTTCAAAGGGACATGTACAGCAGCCTGAATTGCTGCGGCGCCAGCCTCTAGCCCTCACTTTTTGTCGTCCCGTCGCGAGTCACCCACCCTCCACTCCCTTAGAGCAGGGTTTTCAGTTTTCTTTTGGCCTTGCTATGGACCTTAGCACCCTGGTTGTCCAGGGGGCCTGGTAGGAATTTTTCCATTTGGCATTAGGCTTTTTGGTTTTTTCGCCTACCTCGTAGCAATCGTCACAACTTTTGTGGTATTGGTGGGTAGGTTAGGCATTGGAATAATGTGTTGTGGTGTCGAAGGGCTAGGTGTGGCCATCGCCTGCGCCTACAATTTTGGGTATTCCGTTAAAGGAATCCGGCGGTCGTGTATTCTGTCCGATGCCTGCTTGGCGGGAGGCCATGGCACGACCCTCGGTGACATCAGGGGAGAGCCTATAGTTGGATTAGCATCAACAGGCTCCACCTACTGGTGAATTAACCCCCTTGTTTTAGACATCCAATGCCTAAGCCAATACCTTATCACTGCTGTAATCAATAAAGTTGTGGCCTTTTCTTGCCCATTAACCATATATCATGTGTCCTTGTGTTTCATTCCACTGCGTGGGGTTCGGGTCCTCGAACCACAACAATGCGCTGTAGTCAAGATTCCTACCCTAACCACTAATTTGCTACTTTTAGCTACTGGAAACACTTCTGAGGTATTTATACATTATATAAGATTAACACATGGAGTTTATTGGGGCTGGGGTCAATGAAAACAGCCCTTCTTACCTCCACACAATTCTCACATGCTAAAGTATTTATATTCCACCATCAACTAATCCAAAAACTAATGAAGTTAATTGATTTTAGTGTTACTTAATTCCTTTTAAGTTGCAGAGCCTGGTGTCTTTGCAGAATGTCTGCTGAGAGTCTTTCTTTCATCATGAAACAAGGCAACGTATGTGTGGTTCCCAGGCAGTATCCCATCCAGGCACTAACCAGTTAAACCAGCTTAGCTTCTGTAGAGAAATAACCTCACATCCTTTCAGGTCTGTAGTGGCATGAACTTGAACCATGGGCACCATACAACTGTCTGCTTACATTATTTTCCTGACCCCTGAAAGCTCCATATAGATCTCCACTGGTTTCAAGGACAACAGTTATATGGTGATAGGAGGGACAAGCACTTTAACTTTTTACCCTCACGCTATTTCCCCATTCAAAATCACCCTCTAGTTGCTTTTCCATGAAGAAGAAAAAATACAACCTGCATATTTTCTCATGGTGGGATTCAAAAGTGAAAATATCTAGGGGTGGAATAAATAAGCAGCCCCTTCCTCTGCCCATCCT
Organism: Podarcis cretensis; assembly: GCF_951804945.1. NCBI lineage: Eukaryota > Metazoa > Chordata > Lepidosauria > Squamata > Lacertidae > Podarcis > Podarcis cretensis. Next base: position 127,074,478 of record NC_137170.1, read on the forward strand.
CATAACTTCCAGGATGCTTTTGGTTTTGAAAAAGAGTCAGGAGAAAACACAAACAACAATGCACAACTATTGTGGCCCTCCGTCTCAGAACTTTTATTGATATTTCCATTGTTATTCCAGATGAAAGTGAGCAGTTTAGAAGATGGTACCAATGAATGTTTTAAAACAGTCTTTGCCAATCTGGTGCCTTTCAGATGTTTTCAACTATACCATGAGCCCAGGCCAGCAGGAGGGCACCAGCTTGGCAAAGACTGTTCTAAAGACTGCATACTACTCTGCAGTACTATAATAGCTTCTGATCCACTTTTTTAAAGGGGATGTAAAATTATATTTCATGGAAATAAAAAAGACAAAAAAGTTTTTTACTTTAAATTATTCAGCTAAGAGAACATATTTTACCCAGTGTGAGATAACAGTAAGCCTTAATCTGAGTAACCATTATTTATAGCAGGCAGCTTTTTTTCACTTTCAACAATAATACACAGCAAATATGTAAAATGTGCTGCCCAAATAGCACTGTAGTACTAAAGTTAAGAGTGAGCACCAAGATCTCTGGTTCTGCATACTATTCCTCAAAGCCATAACTGACACCCTGTGTGCTCCAGAAACCAATGCAGAGTCTCTGCACATAAAACTTAAATTTATATTATCTTTTCATTAATCCTGCCCCATGCCTGCTTTAATCTCAAAGCAGTTTCATCTACATACCAGCCAATGATCAAATGACAACATACCGGTAGCTAGTTCTGATCGAGATATTGCACACTACCTTAGCCAAAGTTTTAAAGGTGATCTCTAGCACTGCCTACTTGTGTTACCAAAACCAGCTTTTAAAATTAAATTATTTTACTTACAACCTTGAAATACTAGCCAATAAAAAAAATAATATTCTGTATGACCAATTGTCACTGATCTAGGGGGGGGAAAGCCAGAAAATTTGCATCAAACTTGTTAATTCAATTTCTTCATGTAGCCAACATTATCTTTACTGGGGGGAAAAATATTTATCACAGTGCCTTCCTAGAGAGAAAAATAAAAAAACTTTTGTGCCACTTTAAGACTAACAATGCCATTCATTCTAAGATGTGTATCCACTTATCTCTTTTGCCAACACTGAAGGAATGACTAATTCAACTAGAATATTCTTCACAAGCTATATGCAACAACTCAGATGTTTCATTGTTAAAGATAAATGTTTCATCTTACGCTATCTGTAACATTCAGTTCTTGAGGCTGGGAACTTGCAAGGGTCAAGAAAACTGATCCAAGAAGGGTAAAGGATGACACAGCAGTCAGTGTAGCATTTCAGGGACAAATTTCTCTGAATTCATCCACTCTTGCATTCTGTACAGTGATAAAGCTTTGCATTGGGAAGGGAGCAGTATAATACCGCAAATCGCTGCCTGATCAAATCTGAATAATACATTGCCAAAGCTACATGTAAGTGATCACTTTTATACACACATTCCTTCATCCAACACACCCAGCAGAACAGCAGTTCCCATTATTTTGAAAACATATGACAAAAGAAGCTGCCTTACACCAATAATAATAATAATAATAATAATAATAATAATAATTTATTATTTGTACCCCGCCCATCTGGCTGGGTTTCCCCAGCCACTCTGGGCGGCTTCCATAGAAACCAAAAATACACCAGGCCACTGCTCATCTAGCTCAGTACCATCAACACTGTGGTCCTCCAGGGTTTCTGGCAAGAGACCTTCACAACTCTATCTAGAAATGACAGAAATTGAAACCTGGGACTTTTTGTATGCAGAGCATGTGATCTGTCACCGAGCTACAACCCTTTCTCAAAGGAGAAGATGGCAGATCATGCTTCTATAGCTACAGACCTGAACACACTTCTTAGACAGTAGTAAAGGTAAAGGTACCCCTGCCCGTACGGGCCAGTCTTGACAGACTCTGGGGTTGTGCGCCCATCTCACTTAAGAGGCCAGGGGCCAGCGCTGTCCGGAGACACTTCCGGGTCACGTGGCCAGCGTGACATCGCTGCTCTGGCGAGCCAGAGCCGCACACGGAAACGCCGTTTACCTTCCCGCTGGTAAGTGGTCCCTATTTATCTACTTGCACCCGGAGGTGCTTTCGAACTGCTAGGTTGGCAGGCGCTGGGACCGAGCAGCGGGAGCGCACCCCGCCGCAGGGATTCGAACCGCCGACCTTTCGATCGGCAAGTCCTAGGCGCTGAGGCTTTAACCCACAGCGCCATCTGCGTCTTAGACAGTAAGCTACACCAAATGTAATGGTGCTTACTTCCAAGTAAACATGCACAGGGTTGTGCTGTCAGTCACTTTGTGGCTGTAGCTAACAGTCTTTAACACCACAACCCGCAAGCATCAACATACCACAAATGAACAGCATTTCTCAAGTGGTTTCATAGAATCAGATTTGGAAGGGACCCAGAGGGGTCATCTAGCCCAACCCCCTGCAAAGCAAGAGTCTCAGCAGCAGTGCCTAACGTTTAAAATCAAAGGTGCCAGGCTTCAAGTTTAACAGGAAGCCACCTGCATGCCTGGCTTGGGGCCCCACTTCTTTGGAGTCCTTAGATGAGTGGAGCGCTCACCAAAATTTTATTCAGCAATGAGGAGGAGCAGTCAGCACATGCTTAGAGGCATCTTTCAACCACATGACTTGAAGTTTTCCGAAACCAAACCCTTGGGTCACGGCAGTGCACGCCCCCAAACCCAGGGAGTGTGAGAGTGGCTCCCAATTCCCGCGGGGAAAATAAACGTCAAGAGGAATATGGACCCCTGGCAGGGGAAACTAAACTTATCCATGCACACATAGCAAAAGGACACAAGCTTCAGCTTGGGTTTTGCACTCCTAGAAAAACCTGTACGTACCAATTTTGGAAGGTTTGAAGAACTTTAAGTGGTTATATTTGAAAACACCATGACGATAAAGTATAGAGTTATAACGGTATAACTCTATAAAGGTATTTCGTGCAGCACTATTTAGAAAATTAGGGAAACCATGGAGGGATATTTTTTTTAGGGGGGTGGGGAGGGCTGGAGAGCCCAAAGTTAAATAATTGCAAATTGGAAAATGCTGTTGTAACTTCTTCCCCCACCCTCCTCCCGGAAATACATAAACGAGAACTTATTCAAGGGGGGATGGAAATAAAGATCCTAAGTGCGTGGGGAGGGAAACACGGGACTGCCCCATGTTGACATGCAAGGCGGCGGGCGCCCTGTCACGTGTCAAAGGCAGGGAGGAAGCCGAGCAGCAGCATCCTCCCCGCGTGGCCGAAAAATATAAATAAAAACTTAAATTTTTGGAAGATCCTAAGTGCGTGGGGAGGGGAACACGGGACTGCCCCATGTTGACGTGCAAGGCGGCGGGCGCCCTGTCACGTGTCAAAGGCAAGCAGGAAGCCGAGCAGCAGCATCCTCCCCGCGTGGCCGAAAAATATAAATAAAAACTTAAATTTTTGGAAGATCCTAAGTGCGTGGGGAGGGGAACACGGGACTGCCCCATGTTGACGTGCAAGGCGGCGGGCGCCCTGTCACGTGTCAAAGGCAAGCAGGAAGCCGAGCAGCAGCATCCTCCCCGCGTGGCCGAAAAATATAAATAAAAACTTAAATTTTTGGAAGATCCTAAGTGCGTGGGGAGGGGAACACGGGACTGCCCCATGTTGACGTGCAAGGCGGCGGGCGCCCTGTCACGTGTCAAAGGCAAGCAGGAAGCCGAGCAGCAGCATCCTCCCCGCGTGGCCGAAATATATAAATAAAAACTTAAATTTTTGGAAGATCCTAAGTGCGTGGGGAGGGGAACACGGGACTGCCCCATGCTGACGTGCAAGGCGGCGGGCGCCCTGTCACGTGTCAAAGGCAGGGAGGAAGCCGAGCAGCAGCATCCTCCCCGCGTGGCCGAAATATATAAATAAAAACTTAAATTTTTGGAAGATCCTAAGTGCGTGGGGAGGGGAACACGGGACTGCCCCATGCTGACGTGCAAGGCGGCGGGCGCCCTGTCACGTGTCAAAGGCAGGGAGGAAGCCGAGCAGCAGCATCCTCCCCGCGTGGCCGAAATATATAAATAAAAACTTAAATTTTTGGAAGATCCTAAGTGCGTGGGGAGGGGAACACGGGACTGCCCCATGCTGACGTGCAAGGCGGCGGGCGCCCTGTCACGTGTCAAAGGCAGGGAGGAAGCCGAGCAGCAGCATCCTCCCCGCGTGGCCGAAATATATAAATAAAAACTTAAATTTTTGGAAGATCCTAAGTTCCAAAAATTTAAGTGGAAGATCCTAAGTTCCAAAAATTTAAGTGCGTGGGGAGGGGAACACGGGACTGTCCCATGCTGACGTGCAAGGCGGCGGGCGCCCTGTCACGTGTCAAAGGCAGGGAGGAAAGCGAGGCACCTCCCTTGCAGCCGGTTGGCATCCTCCTCCTCCTCCTCCCCCCGCGTGGCCTGGCGTCCCCTCTCCGCCACCCGCACTCACTTGTCGCCCATGCCGCCGGCTTCGGCGCTGTGGCTGTTGTTGGCGCCGGGCTTCTCCGCCGAGGGCGCCGCCTGCTGCTGCTGCTGCTGAGGCGGCGGAGGGCCCTTTCCCGGCTCGTCCAGAATCCCCTCCGAGCGGGTGCATAAGGAGCGGGCGGCGGCGGCGGGATGGAGCCGCCTCAGCAACGGGCGGCGGCAGCAGCCAGGCCCGCCAACGGCCGCCGCTCCGCTCTGGCTGAGCCTCAGCAGGTCCCTCAGCAGCGCGGGGCTCCGGAGCCGCATCATCCTCTCTCTCTCTCTCTCTCTCCCTTCAGCTGCCGAGCGGGAAGCAAAGTGCCTCAGCCAGCCGCCGACCCGACGTCCCCGCTTCTCTCACACGCCCCGGCGGGGCCCGCCTCGGGGCGCGAGCCACCGATTGGGCGGCGGCCGCCGTCACCGCCCGACGCTGTCGGAGGCCATTGGCTCAGCCCGCGCGTCAATCCTCCGAAAGCGGCCCAAGGCCCGGCGCCTCCTCCCCACTTCAAGGGGAGGTTGGAAGATGTGGCGCACTTGGAGCTGGGCCTGCAGAGCCAAGAGGGGAAAAGGAGGGAGCGGCGGGCTGTGAGGGGAGATAGCCGAAGTCGAGCCAACTCCGAGGCTGCTTCCAGCCGACTCTTCCAGCCCTCAGAAATTTCGGGGTGTTTCCCCTGCTCTCCCCCCGCCCAGCCACAAGTGTACAAGCACAATTAACACTTCTCACGTTGTTGTTGTTTTGTTTCAATAAACGCCTGAGGGGAAGGGAAATCTTCGATAGGATTCCTGGCTCTCCCCACCACCAACAACAAATGTTGGGAGGAAAATAGCTTTTCAAGAGGGAATAGGGAGTCAAACCAAGAAAACAGGAGAAGAGAACCTGACAGCTAGGTCACTAGTCCCTGGTGAGGCGGGCTGCAATCTCCCCGCCCCCAAACCGTTAGGTTTTTTCCCCCCATAGTTGAGCGATTCCCAAAGTCTGGGACGATCACTCCTCCCTCTACAAATTGACTATATTCCTGGGGCAGAGCCGTTGCTTAGTTTGTTACGAATGCACAATAACTGAGGTGGAGATTTTAAAAAGCAGGGACAGCCGAAGTGGCTCCCTTCAAATATTGCAGGGGGTTGGACTGGATGACCCTTGGGGTGCCCCTTCCGACTCTATAATTCTATTAAAGGTTGTGGGTTGCCACAATCTGGACGCCACCACCCTGACTAGCCAGCCCCTTCGCAAAAGGATTTGTGGTGGTGGCAGCTTTCCAGAGCTTGCACCCCAACAATACGTTAATCCTGAATAATAATAATAATAATAATTTATTATTTATATCCCGCCCATCTGGCTGGGCCTTCCCAGCCACTCTGGGCGGCTTCCATAAAAACCAAAAATACAGTAAAATCACACGTTAAAAACTTCCCTGAACAGGGCTGCCTTAAGATGTCTTCTGAACGTCAGGTAGTTGTTTATCGCTTTAACATCTGCTGGAAGGGCGTTCCACAGGGCGGGCGCCACTACCGAGAAGGCCCTCTGCCTGGTTCCCTGCAGCTTTGCTTCTCGCAATGAGGGAACCGCCAGAAGGCCCTCGGCGCTGGACCTCAGCGTCCGGGCAGAATGATGGGGGTGGAGACGCTCCTTCAGGTATACTGGACCGAGGCCGTTTAGGGCTTTAAAGGTCAACACCAGCACTTTGAATTGTGCTCGGAAACGTACTGGGAGCCAATGTAGGTCTTTCAAGACCGGTGTTATATGGTCTCGGCGGCCGCCCCCAGTCACCAGTCTAGCTGCCGCATTTTGGATTAGTTGTAGTTTCCGAGTCACCTTCAAAGGTAGCCCCACGTAGAGTGCATTGCAGTAGTCCAAGCAGGAGATAACCAGAGCATGCACCACTCTGGCGAGACAGTCTGCAGGCAGGTAGGGTCTCAGCCTATGTACCAGAAGGAGCTGGTAAACAGCTGCCCTGGACACAGATTTGACCTGCACCTCCATGGACAGCTGTGAGTCCAAAATGACTCCCAGGCTGCGCACCTGGTCCTTCAGGGGCACAGTTACCCCATTCAGGACCAGGGAATCCTCCACACCTGCCCGCCTCCTGTCCCCCAGAAACAGTACTTCTGTCTTGTCAGGATTCAACCTCAATCTGTTAGCCGCCATCCATCCTCCAACCGCCTCCAGACACTCACACAGGACCTTCACTGCCCTCACTGGTTCTGATTTAAAAGAGAGGTAGAGCTGGGTATCATCTGCATACTGATGAACACCCAGCCCAAACCTCCTGATGATCTCTCCCAGCGGCTGCATGTAGATGTTGAAAAGCATGGGGGAGAGGACAGAACCCTGAGGCACCCCACAAATGAGAGCCCAGGGGTCTGAACACTCATCCCCCACCACCACTTTCTGAACACGGCCCAGGAGGAAGGAGCGGAACCACTGTAGGATATGCTGGTTTTGAAGCAATGCAAAATAATAATAATAAAAATAGTAATAAACCATTTTTTTTTCGGTCGGTGCATGCTCGGATTGGATTGGATTTCATTTGCACCCCAGAAACAGGGTAGACATCGCCCCAAGACTGACGTATAATGTGTGTGAGAGAGAAAAGAGAAGGATCAATAGCTTGCCCAGAGGCCTAAGTAGGGAGCTAAGTGGAGGGAGATCGGCCAGCAGGACTAGTGGGCAGGAAAACTTGTGTGGGCAGGAGGCAGACGCTCGAAAGGGCACGTAGGATTCGCCTGTGATTAGATTCCTGGGCATTTTAGCCCAGATGTCTTATTGCAAGTTCAACGTCATCATGCTCGGTTTTCCCTCTTCATCCCTCAAGCTCAGACATATTTGGCAGTCTCCTTTTTTAAAAAAACTGATTACAGTTTCTGTTTCTGGAAGTTTGCACAAACCCCAGGCGCTTTGGTCGAGTAACTGACACGAGCAGAAAGGGGGAAAGGCAGCAGATCTCTGAACCCCGACGGCGTCGTTTTCTTATTTATATCTTATTTGAGAACGGAAGTTTTGAGTTAAGAAGGAGAGAGAGTTTGGATCGACGCCGATAGAGAGGGATACAAAAAGCCGGCGGGGGGGGGGTGCATTTAAAAATGCATATGCATTTAAATACATACATTTAAATGTGCATTTTCATACATATGCATTTAAAAGGCATTTCAATGCACATGCATTTAAAATGCATTTTGATGCCTATGCATTTAAAAATTTAAAAATGCATAGGCAGCAACATTTTAGAACCTTTCCAAATTTTCCGTGGGATTTCGCTAAAATAGACATGTTCTGTCATGAAATGGAGAAGTCCCTTTATCTTTTTCGTTAGCGAAAGGGAAACAGTCAGCCCCATGGCAATAAAATGACCGTTTAGCACCTTTTAGCAAGGCTTAGTATCAGAAACAGTTAAAGTGTTCCTGAAGGTGTTGATCTGAGCACGTATTACATATGTAGCACTTTCTATTCCTGACTCATTTAAAATGTGTTAGGAATGGAGGGAACAGCTGTAAGTAATGTCACGCTGTAGTTACCATGGATACAAGTTACTTTTCATGACATACCAAATGTGCTGCCACCTTCTGGGGGAAAGGAGGAACCCACATTTACATTCATAGGGATATATATAGACACACAGCAGTAATTTATAACATAATCCTTAAGCAATTAGCAATTAATACATTTTGATCGAAATCTCTTCAACACCCAAACTACTGAAAATATGAGGGGTTAAAAAAAGGGCTGTGGCAATTTATAGATGATCCAGTCATTTATAGATCTCTGAGGTCCATATTCTTTAAATACAGTACTGTATACAAAATCCTGCTCCTGATACCATATGTCATCTCTCTCTAATTAGTATATCTCATATTTCATAGTTCTCTGGTTAGTATGGAAGTAGTTTAACAATTTGGGGTTATAACTGATAGCCTGGTTTTGTAGTGGAAATGTAAAAATATGGCATTTTAACATTCTTCTAGTAATTAAGACGTCTTAGGCTATACATATTCCAGTTTTCAAGTATCTAATTTCTTTGGAAATCTCCACAACTTTATAAGGCTCACGTATCTTTATATCTATACCACGATTCTGTGCCCTATAGCTTATGAACAGTAAATCCATCCTACTCTATGACTCCTCACAAATTATCATTTGTTGATAGTTACATTTTCATCTCTATAATGCAAAGGAAACTTTGCTAATTCCTTTGTAGAAAACCTCTGGGAGGAAGGCAGCAGAGGTTTTTTCCAGTTCAGGCAAATCCATCAACAAATGTTTGAGAGGAACTATAAATCAGCACATCAGATCTGCAGGACCAATATTATATAAGGAGCAGAAACTAAGGATTATCTTGAAAGTGACATGGAATGTTTTTACAATGCTATTTTAAGCAGTTTGGCCGGTTGCATCACATTTAATGTAGAAAAATAGCTTTCTGAACAGAAAAGCTAAAGATTCGGACACATAAATCCTGATTTCTAGAAGCAAATCATATTCCTCTCAGGAAACTTGACTCTAACTGGATTCAGCACATACCGTATAAATGTGAATAAAGGCAGAATACCCACTGGGCACATAATACCAACACAAAAGGTTGTTTTCAGCTCTCCATACTGAAAATAATATGTATTTTATTCTGGCACCAATTACAATTATTTGTCATTCCAACTCAAATGGGAATAGTTCCTATTCAACAGATTCCCTGGAGGAGAAGGAACAGAAGTATAAACTGTAACTATGGTAATTTTAACATAGAAAACATGTAAAAGGCAAACAGTTGGAGAACAGCGATCTGATAGCCAGATTGCAATATGATAGATGAAGGGAGAGATTAAGAGATCATATGATAAAAACGAGGAAATTAGATATTATATAACATTATTTGTGCATTTTCCATTGCAAATGATTTCACAGGCGCTAGACAAATAAAGGTTCTCTACCAGGGATAGCTGCAGTTTTCCATGGGCCTGCAGGACTCCTGCCCCATCATGTTACGGAGTCTCCCCACTGGAAGTGGGTCCAGTTGCCTTCACACATCCTCCCAGCTCCCTCCATCTTTGACCCAGGCAGCTGCTGGGATGGGCCAAAAAACATTAAAGACTCATCATTTTAGCACTCTTTCCACAACAATGATCAGTCTGGTGGTTCTGGGAAGATCATACTAACATGTGGAGATGGTCCAAGATAACCCTAGCACACGGTAATCATTTTGGTTTTCTTTTCATTTTGTATCTGCAAGTTTTGCAACTTCTCAGCAAAAGATAAGGCAAAGAACCTCCCTGAATTCTTCCACATCAAAGTTTGGTTCTTCAGCATCTAGAAAAACAAGACAGTGAGTGAGGCTGCACTGGTTAAATTACAGCTTACAGTACCTCAGACAAAGACCTTCAAAATTCACATTTGCGTCCAGGCCTCATGAAAATGCTACTTGTTCCTGGACTCTTCATCATTTCCCTCTGTTGCTGTTGTTGTTGTTGTTGAAAACGTATTTACTGAAGTGTTTTTCACATAAGTATAACAACCATAAGCAAAAGCAAAACACAGAAACGAAAGCACATGTGGAAATTGGGAATTAAGTATGCTTCTTTCTTTTACAATCGGGTGCATGGAAGAAAGAGAAATTGATGTCCTCATTAGACAAGCCATTTGGTCTGAAGGACTGAAAGTACAAAACGACATGTTCCTTCTTGGTTTGTGAAAGGTATAAAACACCAGTTTGCAGCGAAGGAGTCTTTTTTTATTCTTGCCGCTTGCCAGATGCTAGCATTGCGTTAGCTGTTTTGCTAGGGCTCACCTTCCCACACTGTCCCAGGTGAGCCCCTTTAGGTGCTCTCAATGTTGGGCTATCAATGTTCTGGCTGCTATAAGGAGATATCCCACTTATTTCTATTAGTAGCATATTGATTTGGTCCTATATACAGATATAATAATGCTAATTCCAATGTTGCTACTATTCCCGAATTTGCTTCTTCTTTAATTTCTATGAAACCCATCATTTCCCTCTGTTCTAGCTTCTTTTTCATCATCTTGATTTTCTTTTCTCCTGCTTTCATTTATTTGTTTTAAGAATGTACAAACAAACTGCCTTCCATCCATCCATCCATTCATGAAAGAAAGACTCTATGTTGTTGTTTAGTCGTTTAGTCGTGTCCGACTTTTCATGACCCCATGGACCAGAGCAGGCCAGGCACTCCTGTCTTCCACTGCCTCCCGCAGTTTGGTCAAACTCATGCTGGTAGCTTCAAGAACACTGTCCAACTATCTCGTCCTCTGTCGTCCCCTTCTCCTTGTGCCCTCCATCTTTCCCAACATCAGGGTCTTTTCCAGGAAGTCTTCTCTTCTCATGAGATGGCCAAAGTATTGGAGCTTCAGCTTCAGGATCTGTCCTTCCAGTGAGCACTCAGGGCTGATTTCCTTCAGAATGGAGAGGTTTGATCTTCTTGCAGTCCATGGGACTCTCAAGAGTCTCCTCCAGCACCATAATTCAAAAGCATCAATTCTTTGGCGATCAGCCTTCTTTATGGTCCACCTCTCACTTCCATACATCACTACTGGGAAAACCATGGCTTTAAGTACCGTATTTTTCGCTCTATAAGACGCACCAGACCACAAGACGCACCTAGTTTTTGGAGGAGGAAAACAAGAAAAAAAATATTCTGAATCTCAAAAGTCAGAACAGCAAGAGGGATCGCTGCGCAGTGAAAGCAGCAATCCCTCTTGCTGTTCTGGCTTCTGGGATAGCTGCGCAGCCTGCATTCACTCCATAAGACGCACACACATCTCCCCTTACTTTTTAGGAGGGGAAAAGTGAGTCTTATAGAGCAAAAAATATGGTATACGGACCTTTGTTGGCAAGGTGATGTCTAGAAAGACTCTATAGAGGCACACAAAGCAATGTAAGACTGCAAAAATTACAAAAGTGTTTATGAATCTACAGTACGATATGTTAAAAATTTACCCGATTTCTATCCTACACTGCATAGTTCAAACCTCCTGCCTGTTCTTTAGACCCCCTTTCATCTTTTAAATCTTTCTTTGATGCCAGCTGTAATCACTCCTACTTTGGGGGGAACAACAACTTCTGTTGAGCCTTCTCATCTCCCTTGCCTTTCTTCGCTAAATGCTTAGAACAGTTATACTTGTGCAAAACTTAGAAAGTATTTCTTTTAACCTGATTTCTGCATTTTGCAATCTTCTGAAATAGCTTTATTTTACAGTGGTACCTCGGATTAAGTACTTAATTCCTTCCGGAGGTCCGTACTTAACCTGAAACTGTTCTTAACCTGAAGACCACTTTAGCTAATGGGGCCTCCTGCTGCTGCCACGCCGCCGGAGCACCATTTCTGTTCTCATCCTGAAGCAAAGTTCTTAACCTGAAGCACTATTTCTGGGTTAGCAGAGTCTGTAACCTGAAGCGTATGTAACCCTAGGTACCACTGTACTGATTTTCTTTTTCTATCTAATGAAATGCTGTCATTTTTGAATCTTCTATTTCTTTGTGAGCTTTCTAGTCTTTTGCCACCTTCTTATGACTTTTGGTTTCTGCTGCCTTGTTCCTTTATAGTTGCCTTCTCATCTATCCAGCTGTTCCAATTGTCTTTCCACTAATCGACATTTTTCTGCTTTCTTCTCCTCACTCTCTTGGTGTTCTCAGGATTCCAAATACATTTTAAAACTCATCCTTTCTCTCTCTTACTGTTGCCAATGGCATGATTCATACATACTTTTGTTATTATCACTTTCATGTTAATGTTTCAAAAATTATTTTGGGGGCCCGAGATCATACCACATCTTCAGTCCCACCCCCCTCTTTCTCCCTGTTGGCTCTGTTTCTTTTTGGACAATGTTTTGCTTCCTTAAGTTGAATTTCTCTGAGCGTCCTTTTCTCTCTCTTTCAGCTTCTTCCTGAGTTCCTTCCATTTCCAGTTCTGTATGTCGCACACCAGAAATCTTGAGTTTGTGAGTTTGACTAACCTTGTGTTTACACTGCATCTTCAGGCACGTTTTTGATTATTCCATTGTGTGCTTATTAATAAAAGTTTTTAATGTTTGACATTTTACTATGTTTTTATATGTGCTGCAAGCCACCCAGAGTGGCTGGGGAAATCCAGCCATGTGAGCAAGGTATAAATTGTTGTTGTTATTTAGTCGTTTAGTCGTGTCCGACTCATTGTGACCCCATGGACTAGAGCAGGCCAGGCACTCCTGTCTTCCACTGCTTCCTGCAGTTTGGTCAGACTCATGTTTGTAGCTTCGAGAACACTGTCCAACCATCTCATCCTCTGTCATCCCCTTCTCCTTGTGCCCTCAATCTTTCCCAACATCAGGGTCTTTTCCAGGAAGTCTTCTCTTCTCATGAGGTGGCCAAAGTTTTGGAGCCTCAGCTTCAGGATCTGTCCTTCCAGTGAGCACTCAGGGCTGATTTCCTTCAGAATGGAGAGGTTTGATCTTCTTGCAGTCCATGGGACTCTCAAGAGTCTCCTCCAGCACCATAGTTCAAAAGCATCAATTCTTTGGCAATCAGCCTTCTTTATGGTCCAGCTCTCACTTCCATACATCACTACTGGGAAAACCATAGCTTTAACTATGGTATAAATTATTTATTATTATTATTATTATTATTATTATTATTATTATTATTATTTTCTCTGAAGAACCCTGCTGGATCACGCCATGGGTCTATCTAGCCCACCAAACTGTTCTTGCAGTGGCCAATCAGAAGTTTGTGGGAAGTCCAAAAGCAGGACATCAGTGGTCTCCTCATCCAAGTCATACTGCCTCCAACAGTAGAAGCAGAACATAGCCCCCATGTCTAATAGTCATTGATAGCCAGTGATCATCTATGCCTCTTCATTTTCATACCGTCTTGAGGGGCTGGGAGCTGGTGGCACTGTTATACAGTGGTTTCGCTCCTTCCTCCTGGGCCATGTTCAGAAAGTGGTGGTGGGGGATGAGTGTTCAGACCCCTGGGCCCTCACTTGTGGGGTGCCTCAGGGTTCCGTCCTCTCCCCCATGCTTTTCAACATCTACATGCAGCCTCTGGGAGAGATCATCATGGGGTTTGGGCTGGGTGTTCATCAGTATGCGGATGATACCCAGCTCTACCTCTCTTTCAAATCAGAACCAGTGAAGGCAGTGAAGGTTCTGTGTGAGTGTCTGGAGGCGGTTGGAGGATGGATGGTGGCTAACAGATTGAGGTTGAATCCTGACAAGACAGAAGTACTGTATTTGGGGGACAGGAGGCAGGCAGGTGTGGAGGACTCCCTGGTCCTGAATGGGGTAACTTTGCCCCTGAAGGACCAGGTGCGCAGACTGGGAGTCATTTTGGACTCACAACTGTCCATGGAGGTGCAGGTAAATTCTGTGTCCAGGGCAGCTGTTTACCAGCTCCTTCTGGTACGCAGGGTGAGACCCTATCTGCCCGCAGACTGTCTCAACAGAGTGGTGCATGCTATAGTTACCTCTCACTTGGATTACTGCAATGCGCTCTCTGTGGGGCTACCTTTGAAGGTGACCTGGAAACTACAGCTAATCCAGAATGTGGCAGCTAGACTGGTGACTGGAAGTGGACGCCGAAACCACATAACACCGGCCTTGAAATATCTACATTGGCTCCCAGTATGTTTCCAAGCACAATTCAAAGTGTTGGTGCTGACCTTTAAAGCCTTAAACAGCCTCGGTCCAGTATACCTGAAGGAGCGTCTCCACCTCCATTGTTCTGCCCGGACACTGAGGTCCAGCGTCGAGGGCCTTCTGGTGGTTCCCTCGCTGTGAGAAGCCAAGTTACAGGGAACCAGGCAGAGGGCCTTCTTGGTAGTGGCACCCACCCTGTGGAACACCCTCCCACCAGATGTCAAGGAAATAAACAACTACCAGACTTTTAGAAGACCTCTAAAGGTAGCCCTGTTTAGGGAAGCTTTTAATGTTTAATGGACCATTGTGTTTTAATATTGTCTTGGAAGCCGCCCAGAGTGGCTGGGGAAACCCAGCCAGATGGGTGGGGTATAAATAATAAATTATTATAATAAATTATTATTATTATTCATACCTTACTTGCTGATCTTCCTTCATCCCATCCAAACCCACTGGCATCCACTCTATCGCTTAATTTCACTTCTATTCCGGGGACACGGGTGGCGCTGTGGTCTAATCCACTGAGCCCCTTGGGTTTGCCAATCTGAAGGTTGGCAGTTCAAATTCCCACGACGGGGTGAGCTCCTGTTGCTCTGTCCCAGCTCCTGCCAACCTAGCATTTCAAAAGCACACCAGTGCAAGTAGATAAATAGGTACTGCTGTGGCGGGAAGGTTAACAGTGCTTCTGTGCGCTCTGGTTTCCATCACAGTGTTCCGTTGCACTAGAAGCGGTTTAGTCATGCTGGCCACATGACCCGGAAAGCTGTCTGTGGACAAACGCCGGCTCCCTTGGCCTGAAGGCGAGATGAGCACCGCTCCCCATAGTTGCCTTTGACTGGACTTAACCCTCCAGAGGTCCTTTACCTTTTTTTACCTATTTCTATTTCAATTGAGAGGACTATGCATCACCTCTTTTTTTTTTTTTTTTACTCTTTGTGTTTTTTCTCTAGCTGGGTTCATTTAATTTCCCCCATTTAAAAAAATTAATGCTTGCCCTCTGTTCCTCCTATTTTTCTCCTCTAAATTCCACTTTACACTTCTTCCAGAGCTCTGCGTTCCTCTAGTACGAATATCACGAGGTGGACTAATGAGACATATGCTGTCTCACGCCTCTGTCCAATTTCTTTGGCACAGTCATATCTGTGGAATCTGTTGCCTCCAGATATTTGCATGACTCAGTCCCTCCCAGATATCTCTTTTCATGCACTTTCCCCTAATTAACAGAGATATGTTAATTGAGTCTCACTTCCTCCATTGTCTCTCCTTACATCCTTCCTCTTTCCTTTTCCTCGTGTGCCATGTTTATTTAAATTGTAACCCTGTGGACAGAGTTTGATTGTTGTTTAGGTCAGAGTATTTGATATTGTACAGTGCCTCCTTGAATTGTTTCGTTTTGCATTCTTTAATCTTTCTTTTCATTGGCAAACTCGCATAGTTCTGCATACCTAAGGATGCATACCACAGTCAACAGCTCCATATTGCTTCACATAGATTGGCATTCAGCCACCTCTGATTCTGGCAATATATACAAGTCAGACTGCAACAAAATGTTGCAGAGTATCATCATCACCTAGAAGGAATGTACTACTATTCAAAATGCAGCATACAAGCTTTCAAATGTCTGTGCAATATGAGGCTTTACTGCTCAGGACAAGGGTAGAAGAGAAACCGTTCGAATTTCCAAAACAATGTACAAAGCAAAACACAACCATCCTTTTAAAATCTGCACTTTTCTGAATTTTGCAAAGCACTTCTCTGTCCGGGTGATATGTACGAAAGTGCATATCCTAGGGTAAATGCACACATTAGTGAAAATAGCATGCAAAAATGCATTGTATTGGGCAAAATTGCTTTTGCACAAAAAAAATGTGTGTATTAGGCAAAATTGCATAAATTGATAAAATTGCGCTAAAGTGATGATGAATTTTCACACCACTTAGGTGGAAATGTATATGGAGATCTGTAGAACTGAATTCAGGATTGGAAAACGGAGAAGGTGAGAGAAACCAAAACTGGCGGATCTGCTCCACCCCCAGCTCAGGCCCAAAGGGTGGGCAACCAGCTATCTTTGGCAAGCAGGCTAGGAATCTGGTGGCCTCTTCAATGCAAGGCTTTCCTGATTTAGTGGAGGCAACCTGTTTGGGAATCCAATATGAGCCTGTGGTATCTGATGAGCCGTGCAAGGAGAATTATGGGCTATGGCGTGACTGTCTCAGCTGAGACTTCCTGTCACCCATTTCTCTGATCTGCAGTCATGGTGGACACAAGGAACCAGCATGACATGAAATTAGTACCTTTACTTAGGCAGAATCCACAGTTCTTGGAAGCACCTTAAGTGTGCCTTTGCTATTGTTATCAGCATTGCAAAACTCCCCCAAAAAATATTAACTTCCGTCAGCAAGAGATATGAGAGGGGGAAACCCCCACCCCATAATCCAAGCTACATCCTATCCAGCTAGTTCTCTTTGAAAAAGTAAAAAAATGTTGATGGTGGTGTAACTCTTGGATCAACAGATCTGCACACGTGTCCAATCATTTGGACAAGTTCTTGTTTGACATTGATACATTTATCTTATCAACTTGACCTACGCTGATATACAGCACTCCTGGGCCAATTTATGTTTGTATATACACAAGGAGATTGCACCTGGTTAGCTAACATTGGTCTGGAGAACGAACTGGCTATGTGGGCAAAGGCTTGCAAATGATGTGTCGCCATCCCCTCTTTCCAATGCTCTTGCCCTGGTTTTGCTACCCCTGCCACATCGACATGAACATTTAAGTTGCACGTCTTTCCTCAAAGAACTCTAAGAACTATAGTTCGTTAAGGGTGCTGGGAGGAGTAAACAGCTGTTCCTGGGTGCTGTGGGAGAAGTCACGGGCTTGAAATGTGCTCAAGATATAAGATGTGTAACTCAGTTAGCAGATACACAACCTTGCTTATGATTCTATGCAAAAAAATTAATTAGAGAAGTGTGCATTGGTGAGCAGGCATGAAATACAGCATGGGAAACCTATGGCCTCTAGATCAAGAAAAGGCATCCTCAGGCTCAGGGGATGGACATCTGTGACTGGCTCTCAGAACTCTTTCCAGGCCACTAGCTTCATCCCTCAGGTGTTTTCGACTGGTTAGAATACCGTATTTTTCGTTCCATAAGACACACCAGACCATAAGGCACACCTAGTTTTTGGAGGAGGAAAACAAGGGGGGGGGGCAAATATTCTGAATCCCAGAAGCCAGAACAGAAAAGGGATCTGGCTTCTGGGATAGCCTCTGACTGTTCTGGCTTCTGGGATAGTCGCGTGAAGCCTCTTCAGGGCAGTGGGATGAAGGCAGAAGCCAGGACAGCAAACGGGATTGCTGTACAGGTTGAACTGCTAGGTTGGCAGGAGCTGGGACAGAGCAATGGAAGCTCACCCCATCACGGGGATTCAACCCCCTGACCTTTTGATTGGCATGCCCAAGAGGCTCAGTGGTTTAGACCACAGCGCCACCCACACCCACAAGGGTGTAGTACATGTTCTTGATGCTATTTCTGTTGTCTGGTCTTTGACTGCAATAAGGATCAATTGCATCAATTGACCCTTTCACACAAACACTTGCACATGTGTAGAGACAGCTTGTACCTGTGTTCAGTGTACAATGTGTGAACAAGCCTACTGCCATCTATTCATGGTGGTGTTTCTATGTTATCATCTACTTTAAATGGACACTCCCGGATGATGTACTGATTTTATTTTTACTGGCACTCCCAGCATGTTCAGTCTTCTGCGCCTTTCCTGTGTGGTTGCTAAATACATTCGCTTCCATTAATTTCTGCCCATTTTGCCTGCTGTCTCTTATCAGTGCTTCCACAGCCATGGCAACAGTCCAGCTAACAACCATTGATTGAGCTATGGACATTTGCTTCCTGCAAAGGAAGCGGATAGTGATTCTACTAGCCGACCATTTCCACCTGCTGATAGTGGTAGCTGCAACTAACCAGTGTTTATTGCCCTTGAGGAAACTAGGGTTGTTTGTCTAGAGAATAAAACAAAAGTAGCAGCAATGTGGCAAAGCTTCTGCTGTAACCCGAGACCTTCCAAGTGTCTCTGTTTTCCAGGGACAATCCTGGATTTACAGAAGCTGCCCAGGTTTCTGTTTTGATCCTGGAATGTCCCGCTTTTCCTTAGGACGTCCCTATTTTCATCTGAGAAAGGTTGGAGGGTATGGAGTTATGCGACCCCCGAGCCAAGGAGATAAGTAAATATACAACCTTTAGAAGACATCTGAAGGCAGCCATGTATTGGGAAGTTTTTCAATGTTTAAAGTTTTATTATGTTTTTATATATGCTGGAAGCGGCCCAGACAGATAGGTGAGGTATAAATATTACTATTATTATTATTGAATAGGATGTTTTCATCGGAGAAATGTTGGAGGGTATGAATAAAATAAATAAAATGAATAAAATATTGAATAAATATTGAATAAATTTTATTCAATAAATAAAATATTATTTGAATAATATTGAATAAAATATTTGGGAGTCCAGGCAAGCCCTGCTGCATAATTGATCACAGATGTGGCACATGCACACCATAGCAATATTTCAGGGTGACCCCCTTGACTATTTTATTTTTTGGGGGGTTATTTTTAAATGTTTAATGTTTTGTTATGTTTCTATATATGTTGGAAGCTGCCCAGAGTGGCTGGGGCAACCCAATCAGATGAGTGGGGTATAATAATAATAATAATAATAATAATAATAATAATAATTATAGTCGTACCTTGGAAGTCAAACAGAATCCATTCCAGAAGTCTGTTCGACTTCCAAAATGTTCAGGAATCAAGGCGCAGCTTCCGATTGGCTGCAGAAAGCTATATATAACATTCAAATCTGATTCATCCATTTCATTAAAAACCCAGTTAGAGAGTCTTACTGAAGGAGTCAAAGGACTGCATAGTGCCCAAAAGGCAATTAATTAATGCATCCTGAGGAAGGAGAAGGGAGGGGACGAGGCTAAAGTCTCAAAAGGGGTGGGGTATTAGTCATCTTTTACTTTGATGAGAGCTACGTATACTATGTTAGTTAAATATTACTCACAAGACTCACACAAGAGTGACAGAGAGGTCTTGTGTGATACCTCTATGTTATTGTTTTTTTATTTTTCACAAGCTGAAATTACAGGGTGGTATCCAACCATCCTCCTCTATGCAGACTTACTGAAATACATGGATTTGAGTTATTTAAGTACGTGCTGTGTGGTGGTGTTGAGAGAACCGTTCCTTCACACTGGGCTGTTGAAATTTGGACTTGCCGCCAAAAACAAAATGGCTAGTTTCTGCTCCGGCGAGGAACAAACTGAAGTAGGGGCATGGCAATGGAGACCACCCACCAAAATATCACCACATATGTGACAAATTACCCACTCCAAAAATCATACAGCTGGCTTTCTCCCAGGTAGACATTTGTTTGCTAATACAAGGAACATTATTGACATTTTGGAACTCCTGCAAACAAATATCAACACGAAAGCAGTTTTGATATTTATATATGCAGAGAAGGCCTTTGATAATATCTCCTGGAAGTTTATGAAGAAGAATTTGGAAGGAATGGGAGTGGGGCGGGGGTTCCAGAATGGGATAGAGGCAATTTATTCAGAGCAAAAGGCTAAACTGATAGTGAACAATGTGGTGACAGAAGAGTTTAGAATTGAAAAAGGTACATGACAAGGTTGCCCTATATCCCCTTTGTTATTTATATCGGTCCTGGAAGTGCTCTTAAATATGATTAGAGGAGACCGGTTGGTAGAGGGTATTCAGGTCGGAGAGAAACAGTATAAACTGAAAGCATTTGCAGATGACCTAGTATTGACCTTACAGGAGCCAGAGCCTAGTACTAAAAGGGTTTTGCAATTGATTCATGAGTTTGGTCGAGTGGCGGGATTTAAACTTAATAAGCAAAAAACCAAGGTTTTAGAAAAAAACTTGACTTTTTCAGAATCAGAAAGGTTTCAGAAAGAGACAGAATTAAAGGTAAAGGTAAAGGTACCCCTGCCCGTACGGGCCAGTCTTGACAGACTCTGGGGTTGTGCGCCCATCTCACTTAAGAGGCCAGGGGCCAGCGCTGTCCGGAGACACTTCCGGGTCACGTGGCCAGCATGACATCGCTGCTCTGGCGAGCCAGAGCTGCACACGGAAACGCCGTTTACCTTCCCGCTGGTAAGCGGTCCCTATTTATCTACTTGCACCTGGAGGTGCTTTCGAACTGCTAGGTTGGCAGGCGCTGGGACCGAGCAGCGGGAGCGCACCCCGCCGCAGGGATTCGAACCGCCGACCTTTCGATCGGCAAGTCCTAGGCGCTGAGGCTTTAACCCACAGCGCCACCTGCGTCCCACGATGTGGTCAAAAAAGTAAGATATCTAGGGGTAAATATAACAGCGAAGAACAGAAACTTGTTTAAGGATAACTATGAAAAATGTTGGTCTGAAATCAAAAGGGATCTAGATGTTTGGTCAAGATTGAAACTTTCCTTGTCAGGACGTATTGCTGCTATTAAGATGAATGTATTGCCAAAAATGTTGTTTTTGTTTCAAACTTTGCAGATTGTGGATAAAATGGAAAGTTTCCGGAAGTGGCAAAGAGATATCTCTAAATTTGTCTGGCAGGGCAAAAAGCCCAGAATTAAGTTTAAAATACTAACTGATGCTAAAGAAAGAGGGGGCTTTGCCCTGCCAGACTTAAAATTGTACTATGAATCTGCAGCTTTTTGCTGGTTGAAGGATTGGCTACTTCTTGAAATGTTTTGGATTTGGAAGGATTCAACAATGCTTTTGGTTGGCATGCATATCTGTGGTACGACAAGGTTAAAATACATAAGAACTTCAAGAATCATGTTGTCAGAAAAGCAGTGTTTAATGTCTGGTTGAAACATAAAGATTTATTGGAAAACAAGACCCCAAGGTGGTTATCACCAATGGAGGCTAAGGCCCCGAAAAGACTCAATATGGAGGCCAAATGGCCGAAATATTGGGAAATAATAGAAAAAGATGGAGATAATTGGAGGTTGCAGAGTTTGGAGAAAATAAAAGATAAAGTGCGAGATTGGTTACATTATGCTCAGATTAAAGAAGTTTTCAAGTTGGACAAAAAGATAGGATTCCAGGTGGAAAAATCAAAGTTAGAAACAGAAC
Organism: Podarcis cretensis; assembly: GCF_951804945.1. NCBI lineage: Eukaryota > Metazoa > Chordata > Lepidosauria > Squamata > Lacertidae > Podarcis > Podarcis cretensis. Next base: position 127,095,744 of record NC_137170.1, read on the forward strand.
TGTTAGAATCCAGCTCTAAGACACTTTCAAGAATGTATAACTTGCTGTTAAAATGGAATACACAGGATGAAACGGTCAAATCAGCTATGATAAAATGGGCACAGGACATAGGGCATAACATCATGTTTGCTGACTGGGAAAAGTTATGGACCACAGGTTTGAAATTTACGGCATGTAATGCCTTGAAAGAAAACATTATGAAAATGATATACAGGTGGTACATGACTCCAGTCAAGCTTGCAAAGATATACCATGTGTCTGATAATAAATGTTGGAAGTGTAAAGAAGCTGAAGGAACATTCTTTCACCTCTGGTGGACTTGCCCTAGAGTGAAGGCTTTCTGGGAAATGATATATAATGAGCTGGAAAAGGTATTTAAGTATACCTTCCCTAAGAAACCAGAGGCCTTTCTTTAGGCATTGTCGGCCAGAGTGTGCAAAAGAAGGATCGAACCTTTTTTATGTATGCTACAACAGCAGCAAGGATACTCATCGCTAAATGCTGGAAAACTCAAGACTTGCCCACACTGGAAGAATGGCAGATGCAACTGATGGACTATATGGAATTGGCGGAAATGACGGGCAGAATCCGAAACCTGGGAGAAGAACTGGTGGAGGAGGATTGGAACAAATTTAAGGACTATTTACAAAAATATTGTAAATTGTATGAATGTTAAGAAAGATGTAAGATTAGTAACAGTATGGCTTCAACAAATCAAATATAAAAAACATAAATTTAAGCGTAATTGGAAGAAAAGATAAATTTTGGTTAAACAGTATTTTATAATTAAGTATTTTATAAGTGTGATTTTAAATTCCGAAATTTGAGAATTAATTTGGGGAAATTTTATCATATGAATGGAATTAATTTAATAATTTGCTAGCAAAATTTATAAGTCTAGAATGCAGGAGCAAGAGTTGAGAGGAAGTCCAAGGTAGTGCATGAAATATGGATATTTGAAAATACTATGTTATTACCTATGTCTTTGATTGTTTTAAAAAATGCTTAATTAATATTTATAAAAAAAAACCAAAAATCATACAGCTGGAAGGGACCCCAAGGGTCATCTAGTCCAACCCCCGCAATGCAGGAATCTCAGCTAAAGTATCCAATACAGATGGCCACCCAACCTCTGCTAATGGGTGTGGGTGGGTGTCGAGAGAGAGAGAAAGAGAAAGAGAAAGAGACTGGCGTTTTGGTGATGGGGTTTCTGTAAAACCCTGTGTGCATGAATCACCTCACCTTTTTCAATTTATGTTTTGCAGACGTAAGATAAAGGCAATGGGAAATCAATGTGTTGCTCTCCAGAACTACAACTCCTATCATTCTTGAACATTGGCCATTCTGGTCAGGACTCAGAATGGCTGCTTGTTAGAGCAGGCTGTTTTAGCTTTAATGGGCCAGTAGTCTGACAGGGACGTGGGTGGCGCTGTGGGTTAAACCACAGAGCCTAGGACTTGCCGATCAGAAGGTCAGCAGTTCGAATCCCCTCCTGCCAACCAGCAGTTCAAAAGCACCTCAAAGTGCAAGTAGATAAATAGGTACCGCTCCAGCGGGAAGGTAAACGGCGTTTCCGTGTGCTGCTCTGGTTCGCCAGAAGCGGCTTAGTCATGCTGGCCACATGACCCGGAAGCTGTACGCCGGCTCCCTCGGCCAATAAAGCGAGATGAGCGCTGCAACCCTAGAGTCAGTCACGACTGGACCTAATGGTCAGGGGTCCCTTTACCTTTACCTTTTAGTCTGACAGTATATGACAGTTCCTAATATCTAGCAGCAAGAACTCTGTGGTATAAGGCTGGCATACAGCAGATGCTTGTGAGCTTGATCTTTTGTTCTTGAATTTCTCATTTCATCTGTTCAACAGAAGTCTTACAATTCCAGAATGCTGAGCTTTTAGAAATGTGTCGGGCATCAAGAGACGTGCAACAAAATTGCTTAAGCTGGCAGTGCAGGAAAACATCTATGAAAATCAACAAAAATAATCCCTTTAACAAAACCCATGCCACTTGGATTTTCTTCTGGTATCCATTTTTGTTTGGAAAGCTTTTTTCTCCCCCCCCCCCATATGTGAACCTTGTGTCTAATAAAGGATTTTGTTTCTTCTGTATAGGGGGAATTTTATCTCATGTTTCTAGTTTTTGACAGCATGCTTACCTGAAACATCACACAATGTTCCCTTGCAGTATAAGGTCATTCACCTGTGTTTGAACAAGATTCTAATCTTCCAAACCGTTCCTAAGCATGAAAATTCCGGTGATGACTGAAGGTTTATGACATTGACCGAGTTATAGGAAGGAGAAATAGTCAGGCCTGTCCCGATTAATAATTGACAATGCCACATAATTATTTTATTACAAAGTTACTACACATGCTCTATGCCGTGAGAGGGCATATGCTTTAACAACAGGCAGAGGTACAGATGCATGCTTTAACACTAATGGAAATAGTTTTCCTGCTGTAAAAGTAACTGCCCATCTTGTAACAGATTCCCACCCCCCATAATAACTTTGCTTTCTACGGAAATCAGCAAGTTTGAGCTTGCTGATCATAAGGTTGGCGGTTCGAATCCCTGCGATGGGGTGAGCTCCCGTTGTTCTGTCCCAGCTCCTGCCAACTTAGCAGTTCGAAAGTATGCCAGTGCAAGTAGATAAATAGGTACCGCTGCGGCGGGAAGGTAAACGGCGTTTCAGTGCACTGTGGTTTCTGTCACAGTGTCCCATTGTGCCAGAAGCGGTTTAGTCATGCTGGCCACATGACCCAGAAAGCTGTCTGTGGACAAATGCCGACTCCCTTGGTCTTGAAAGTGGAGATGAGCGCCACACCCCATAGTCAAATTCAACTCGACTTAACCATCCAGGGGTCCTTTACGTTTGCCTTATCTACAGAAATGAACAGGAAATGGGGACCTGTGGAAATCCTCACTGCTCCCTATAGGTAAAGGTTTAATAAATTTTGTTGTGTATTTGAATTAAGAAAAGCAATCACCTTGGAGTGCCTCAGATGTGCCCAGGCCATTTGGTCTCAAATGTCACATGTCTTTCACTGTTGCATGGCAATTCCCGCCTCCCACCAGTTGGAGTAAAATAAAAACACTGGACACCAGAATTTAAGGTTAATGGGCAACAAATGGCCACAACTTTATTGGTTACAAATAAGAGCGGTATTGGCTTTAGGCATTGGTCCTATCAGACTATCCGGGATAAAACCGGAAGGGGTTAACACCAACAGGGGGAGCCCCTGAGATGCACATCGCTAGGTGCTCCCTGAGGGGTCACCACTCGGGAGCACGCTTTAGGCCCTAGCCTCCATAGGTTTCGGACGAGGCAACGCCCCCCGGAATCCTTTATCGGACTACCCCTAAATATTTGGGGGAGGTGATGGCGCTCCTCCCCCCCCCGACTCATCAGCATAATAATACCCCTATTTCTCCTGGCAATCTGACTTTTGTCAGGCTGTTGACATTCCTTCATCTCACCTCCCTTGCTTCTTCTTTCTTCCAGGACGTCTCAAGGATAGATGGTTTTACACTCTGGTCCTAACCCATGATGGACTTAGAATAACATCCTGGAGGGTCATTTGTGCCACACATGATCTATGCTACAGAGAGCATAATGGGTGTAGACATATAAAAGACAGAGGTAGATGCATGCCATTTTCCTAAGGAAAAGCAGGACATTCTGGGATCAAATCAGAAATTGGATGGCTTCTGTGAATCTGGGACTGTCCCTGCAAAATAGGAACACTTGGAGGGTCTGCATAAGTAGAACTACCCTGACAGCTGCAGATGGAGGGCAGTACAGTTGTACCTTGGATCCCGAACGCCTTGCGAGTCGAACATTTTGGCCCCTGAACTCCGCAAACCCAGAAGTGTGTGTTCTGGTTTGTGAATGTTCTTTGGAATCTGAACATCCTCTGCGACTTCCTATTGGCTGCAGGAGCTTCCAGCAGCAAGTCAGAAGTCATGACTTGGTTTCCAAACATTTTGGAAGTCAAACAGACTTCCAGAACTGATTCCATTTGACTTCCGAGGCACCTCTGTATATTAATTTTAACAACAACATCTTGACTTGTAGCCATTCATAGCCCTATCCTCCCATAGTACAAGCCTATACATATTTACTCTGAAGTAAGCCCTACTGAGTTCAATGAGATTTTGCTCTTATGGTAAGTGGATTTGGGATTGGAGCCTCGTGTAAAGATAGATCAATATTATCGGGCCTGTGTAAAACAGCTCAGAGTGAATTACAAGCTCACTGAATTTTAAGTAGCAAATTCTCACCTTGAATTTTATCCTACAAGGAAGTGGTCAAATATTAACGGTATCTGTTTGAGCTCCCTGGAACTTGAATTTAACAAGATGAAACTGTTTCTCCAAATGTTCTTCGCCTTCCACCCAATCAAGCAGTTACGAGGGATAACCTCTGTGTGCAGACTTCATTTATGAAACCAGCCTGCTTATTCCAGTTAGGATCAGCAGCTACTTAATCTTCAGGTCTTATCTCCAACTGAGGAGCAACGGCTCATAAATTTTTCAAAAAGGAAGATATAAGAACGTTAAAACAAACTTCCTAGAAGGCTTGGTCGAAAGAAAATGTCACAAATCTAAATCTAAAAGAGATGTGGAGACCAGTGCCAAACAGTATATTGTGGGTGAACATGACTTAGCGATCATAAAATCTAATTTGGGCAGAGTTCACGAGCTGCTTACCATTAACATGATGACGAGGGAACATGTTCGTTTTCCTACACAACTTTTAGAAGACATCCAAAGGCAGCCCTGTATCGGGAAGTTTTTAATGTTTGCCATTTTATTAGGTTTTTATATTTTACTGGAGTAGCTGCGGAAACCCAGCCAGATTGGCGGGGTTTAAAGAATAACATCATATCATCATCAATTAGTTTTTGATGTATTTGGCATATTCCTGTTGATCTTGGTACACAATTTATTAATATAACTTTAAAAAAAAAACAACAACAAACCTTTCATGTCCCCCCCTCCCCCCGCAAAATGGAAGTCATTTGGCAACCAATTTAAATGACAGCTCAGGGGAGGGGCATTTTAAAAAACTGTCAGCTAATCAGAACTACTCTTTGGTATAGATCTGGTCCCCCCCAATCTATAACAATATCTACACACACACACATACACAAGCGCCTACTCCATAGTTTGAACCACAGCTGCTGAAAGGTTTGGTTTTACTTTCATTTTAATTGTTTATTTATAACTTGCCCTGGGGGAAAACCCGCAGTTTTCTTTTCTCCCAAGTCACTGAAGTGTAGTTTACTGTTGTTAGCCGCTTTGAGCCTGGCTTCGGCTGGAGAGGGCGGGATATAAATAAAATTTTATTATTTTTTTAGGAGTAGTAGTAGTAGTAAAAGCTTGAGATTTCTCCTTTGTAGATGAAACTGTTGCCGATGAACTGAACGACCTTAAGTGATATATTGGCTACATCAGGTGTAACCCGTAAATGGAACACAAGATACAGAAAAGTCATGCATCGCGATGCCCAGGGATTGGCTCCAAGCGACAGCTCCATAGGTCATATAGCTCACATATCGTCCCGTGACTGTGCCTTGCAAGCTCTCCACATAACTCTGGCCAGCCCAGTGCTGGACAATAGACGGCCTCCCCCAGTGCCCTGTTATATCCGAGTTCACACTTTGAAACTATTGATGCAGTCACATGCCCAAACATGCCTGCTTGATAAATGGCATAGTGATAGCTTTATGAGAGCAATATGGGTCAAAGCCCAAAATATATATGCTTTGCAAGAGATATGTAGCAGAGAGAGGAAATAATGGCAAGAGGGCAGCCAGCAGCTGTTTACCACTGAACCACAAGGGTCATGTGAGGAGAACAAAATTAATACTCTGACTAGCTGTGACCTAACCAGCGTTTGTGTGACACAGAGAGAAAGAAACTAGCTCACAAGTGCATGCACAGAGACACACACAGGGAGTGACAGCCTTGCTAACTCTCTCACATAAAGGTCTAATGTTATGTCATATTGTTCTTGGTTGTTGTTGTTTAGTCGTTTAGTCGTGTCCGACTCTTCGTGACCCCATGGACCAAAGCACACCAGGCACTCCTGTCTTCCACTGCCTCCCACAGTTTGGTCAAACTCATGCTGGTACAGTGGTGCCCCGCAGGACGAACGCCTCGCAAGAAGGAAAACATGCTAGACGAAAGGGTTTTCCGTTTTGGAGGCGCTTCGCTAAACAAATTTCTCTATGGGGTTGCTTCGCAAGACGAAAAAATCTTGCGAGTTCCCGCGGTTTTTTCACTCCCCCCCCTTTTCCTAAGCTGCTAAGCCGCTTATCAGCTGATCCGATAAGCCGCTAAGCCGCTAATAGTGCTAATCTGCTAAGCCGTCAATGGGCTTGCTTCGCAAGACGAAAAAACCGCTAGACGAAGAGAATCGCGGAACGGATTCTTTTCGTCTTGCGAGGCACCACTGTAGCTTCCTCAGTAGCATGTTAGCTGCTTTCCGACCTGAGGGGCTCACCTTCCAGCGTCATAACTTTTATATGCCTGTTGTCTTTGTCCATGGAGTTTTCTTGGCAGGGATACTGGAGTGGCTTGCTGGTTCCTGCTCCAGGTGGATTACGTTTGGTTAAAACTCTCCACTATGACCTGTCCATCTTGGGTGCCCTGCACGGCATAGTTCATAGCTTCTCTGAGTTATTCAAGCCCCTTTGCCACGGCAAGGCAGTGATCCATGAAGGGGCATATTGTTCTTACCCTAACGGAAAACTATAAGGGGGAGGAGTCCACTGCCATTAGCTGTGACAGAAAAGGCTGAAATGTGTCATAGGTGGAATCTAGACACATATATAGAAAATGCTGTGAAAATGCTTTAAAAAAAAAAAACTTTTGGAAAATATGTTGAATTTGCCATAAGCTCACCATTGCTATCTAGTGCCACATTTGTATAATGTACTTAAAACGTTATATTTGCATATGTGGTGGGAATGTAAAGAAGTTTAAAAATTTGGGGAAATGATATACAATTAATTGAAAAAAAATGTTTAAAATGACATTTGTAAAAAAAAACCACAGAAGCATTTTTGTTAGGGATTGTAGGACAAGACCTGCCAAGAAAAGCAAAGAATTTATTTATGTATGCTACAACAGCGGCAAGAGACTTGTTAGCACAAAGGATGGAAGAATGAGGAAATCCCAAAGAAAGAACAGTGGCAAGAAAAATTTATGAGCTATGCAGAGTTGGCTAAATTGACATACAAACTGCGTGATAAAGACAACTGTGACTTTAAGGAAGAATGGGAACTTTTTACAATTTATCTATTAAAAAAATAATGAACTGGACTCCTTGGCAGGTTTTGAATAAACATACACAAATTTAGAGAAGGTAAATATATGTATAATTTTATAACATGCAGAGAATAATATGTGCAGAGAAATCAGAGAGAGGAGTGGAGGGAAGTCCTTGGTGGGGGGGGGGTTGAAGGGGGAATGGGAAAAAAGGGGGGAAATAACATGTGATTATATGGTTTGATAATTTGTTATGTTGAAATTACTTAATAAAAATATTTTTTTAAAAAAACACACACGTTATATTTGCAGCTGTATAGGGATGCGGGTGGCGCTGTGGTCTAAACCACAGAGCCTCTTGGGCTTGATGATCGGAAGCTCGGTGGTTTGAATCCCCACGACGGAGTGAGCTCCTGTTGCTCTGTCCCAGCTCCTGCCAACCTAGCAGTTTGAAAGCACACCAGTGCAAGTAGATAAATAGGTACTGCTGCGGCGGGAAGGTAAACAGCGTTTCCATGCGCTCTGGCTTCTGTCACGGTGTCCCGCTGTGCCAGAAGCGGTTTAGTCAGGCTGGACACATGACCCGGAAATCTGCCTGTGGATAAACACCAGCTCCTCGGCCTGAAAGCGAGATGAGCGCCGCAACCCCATAGTCGCCTTTGACTGGACTTAACCGTCCAGGGGTCTTTTACCTTTTACCTCTTATAGCGGAGTCCATAATGTGGTAGAGCAGAGGGGCCTAGCTCATGGGCCATATCTGCATCCCCAAAAGGTTTTAGCGACACCCCGAGTGCCCCCTTTTAAAAATAAAAGTAAAAATAGGTTGTTGGTTTTTTTTTTTTAAAAAAAAACCTCCCATCAATGCACATTGCGGTGCCAAGATGCTACAAGGGTGTTTGTCTCTCCCACCCAATTTTGTCCTTTAAAAAAAGTAATGTTAGCTATTGCTGTTGGTTCGACCCTTTGGCTCCCTTACAACTCTATAATTCTAAGTAGAGTTTAGCTAAATGGATACCTGAACCTGAATTCCTCCCGCCTCCCCACCCTGTGCCATGGAGAAAGTTGTGCAAACAAACAAAATGGAGGGAGAATATTAACTACTGCTCCCTGTCATTGACTTAACTGATTGTGTGTATTTATAAGGGTCTGGAGGATTCAGCCCCTCTCCGAATACTCAGGTTTTAGGGCTTGTGGGAATACAGTGCTGGTTGTTAAGGCATCAGAGGCTAGGGCGTTCTGTGGCAGGCACCGGCTTAATTCCAGAAATGGCAGTCAGAGGTGAAAGGGGCCTGAGGCAAATATCATCATTCTAGAACGACAAGCCAGGTGGTTATAGTCTGAAATGCAGCAGTACAGTAGATGTGGAAGGAAGCAGAGGCAAGACAAGGCATCAGGTGTCCATGTAGCAACTCCTACATGGAGCCAGTGTGGTGTAGTGGTTAAGAGCGGTAGACTTGTAATCTGGGGAACCGGGTTCGCGTCTCCGCTCCTCCACTTGCAGCTGCTGGGTGACCTTGGGCCAGTCACACTTCTTTGAAGTCTCTCAGCCCCACTCACCTCACAGAGTGTTGGTTGTGGGGGAGGAAGGGAAAGGAGAATATTAGCCACTTTGAGACTCCTTCGGGTAGTGATAAAGCGGGATATCAAATCCAAACTCCTCTTCTTCTCTTCTTCTTCTCCTCTGGCTGCCAGATTGCTCTGGGCCAAAGTGCACATGATGATGGAGAGCTCTCTCTCTTCTTTTTCTCCGAACAGAAACCACCGGACGGTTAGGAGAATCTGGATCAGGACCACTGGGGTTTAAGACCATCCATTCAAACACTTGGGGACAACGGCCCTTAACGTTTGTGTCAGCCTATTGCCAAGTGAATTGTTTGGGGTGCAAAACACCTAGAGAGGTGGGAGTGAAAGGGGGGTAGGAGGAAAACTCACGGGAGAAGAGAGTTTCATACTTCCGCAGTATAAGGCCTTCAGGGACGTGTTCTGCGAGAAGGAGGCAGATAGGTTACTCCCACACCGACCTTATGACTGCAAAATAGACCTGGTTCCAGGGGCCCAAATACCCACCAGTTGTTTCTACTCCATGTTGGAGGCAGAGTTAGCCTAGCTGAGGGAGTTCTTGTGGAAGAATTTGGCAAGGGGTTTTATCCGGCCAACAAAGGTGCCAGGAGGAGCCCCAGTCTTTTTGTAAATAAGAAGGACATCCTGGAGAAAAGGCTCATCATGGACTACAGAAAGACCAACCAACTCATGATTCTCAGTGGGTATCCCTTGCCACATATTGGGGATCTGCTAGAGAGGTTGAGATCAGCGAAAATTTTCATTAAGCTGGACCTGAGTGGGGCCTAAATCTGATACATGTGAGGCAAGGTGATGAGTGTAAGACGGCCTTTAATACCAGATATGCGACTTTTGAGTGTCTAGTGATGCTGTTTGGGTTGCAGTCGGGCACTGCCACCTTCCAGGCCTTTATAAACCATGTCTTGGCAGGCTTGCTGGACAGGAATGTGCTAGCTTACCTCGATGATATTTTGATCAACTTGGAGAGCTTTGTTGAGCACATGCAACATGTAAAGGAGGTGTTGCGATGACTGCGGGTGCACAGGCTCTACTGCAAGTTGGTGAAGTGCCAGTTGCAAGTGAGGGAAGTGGATTTTTTGGGATAGTGTCGCCTGACATGGATCCTGCGAAGGTGAAGGCAGTGTTGGGAGTGGCAGAAGCCCAAGATGAAGAAGGATCTGCAGAGGTTCTTGGGCTTCGCTAACTATTACCAGAAGTTTGTGCCCAGCTTCTCGCAACTCACTGCACCCCTCACAGACTGTTTAAAGGGCAAGAAGCTGTTTGCCTGGACAGAGGAGGCACAGCACACGTTCAACAGGCTCAAGGAGATGTTCACAGCAGAGGAGTATCTGCACCATGCAGATCCATCTCGACCGGTGGTGGTGGAGACGGATGCTTCTGAAAGGGCAGTGGGAGCAGTGCTGCTTCAGGAAGACTGCCACTGTGACTTGAAGCCATGCGCATCCCATTCTCAGAAGCTGAACGCATCGGAACAGAACTACACCATTTGGGAGAGAGAACTGCTGGCTATAAAGGAAGCCTTCGGAACATGGAGGCACTTCCTCGAAGGAGCACAACACCAAGTGGAGGTGCGTATGGATCACAAGAACTTGGAATATTGGCAGACCGCGAGACAACTCAACTAGAGACAAATCAGATGGGCAGTTTTTTGCCCGTTTCAATTTTCACATACAATGTGTGCCAGGGCATTTGAACCAGAGGGCGGATGCCTTGTCCAGGAAACCAGAATACATGGAGGGAGAACAGAAACAAGAGTTGAAACAATTCTGACACCAGAACAGTTGTGACTGGTGGCGGTGACTGTAGTCAGAGTAGAGGAGTTTAAGCAGCAAACAGAAGGAGATGCATTCACGCAGCAGAAACTGGCAATGATACGGAGCGCTGAGAACAATGTTGAAGGATTCGCTGAAAGGGAAGGCCTTCTGTTTAAGGGAGAGGCACTCTATGTGCCAAAAGGGGACTTGCAGGCACAAGTAATGCGGCAGTGTCATGACAACCCAACAGCAGGTCACTTTGGGCAGTATAAGACCGTGGATCAACTAAGGAGGTGGTTTTGATGGCCCAGGATGACAGAAGAGGCTATGGAGTATGTCAGGGCATTTGTTAATGAGCATAAACACCTAGGGCAGTGCCGGCAGGACTGCTGCAGTCGCTTCCAACTCCACAAGCACCTTGGGAGGCGGTCACAATGGACTTTATCACGGACTAGCCACCCCCTCAGAAACAGACAGTGGTCTGGGTGGTGGTGGACTTGTTTATGAAAATGTCACACTTTGTGCCATGTCCAAAGCTGCTGTTAGCACAGGAAATGGCACAGTTGTTTGTCAACCACATGTTCAAACTGCATGAGTTGCCATTGCGAGTGATTTCGGACAGAGGAACACAATTTACCTCACAATTCTGGAGGAAGCTGATGCAGCTGTTGGAAGTGGGAGTGTGTCTGACCTCAGCAAGGCACCCTCAAACCAACAGGGAATCAGAGAGGACCAACGTGACGCTGCAACAATACCTGCGTTCCTACATGAACTACCAACAAGAAGAATGGATGGACAAATTGGGTCTAGGAGAGCTTGCAAATAACAATGCGGTGCATGCATCTACCCAACAAACACTGTTCCTAGCCAACAACGGAAGACATCCAAGAGCGTTTCCGGAACCGTGGAGCACCTTGTTGGTGCCTGCCGCAGAGCAGCTCGTGGGGGAGATGCAGGCCTTGCAAGAACTACTGAGGGGGAAACCGAACAAGAAATACGTGGATGAACGCAGATGACAGGGGGAGGAGATCACAGTGGGGGATAAGGTGTGGTTGTCAACGAAGGACCTGCCGATGAAAGGAAGGTGCAGGAAGTTGGAGGCAAGGCGGATGGGCCCCTTTGAGGTGGTAGAACAGATAAATCCAGTGTCGTTCAAAGTTAGCTGACAACCTCAATGAAGTTATACCTGGTATTCCATAGGGCTCTCTTCTCACTCTACATTCCTGCACACCAGTACCAAGAACCTAAGCAGGCACCTCCTCCCCCAGTTATGGTAGAAGATCAGGAGAAATTTGATGTCTAAAAGATTTTAGAATTCAGGTGGTGTGTCCTGGAAAGGTTATGGAACAGAAGAAAACTCTGGGGTACACAGCCAGGATTTGCACGCCTCAGACTTACAGAGGCAGATCCAATATAGGTACCTCCACATGCCCAAGTGCAGAGGGTGGGGGGAAGAGGAGGACCTTAGTGAGGAATGAGAAGAGGAGAGTGATAATGGGTGGGCGCCAGAACCGAGAGAACCCTCCGTAGCAGGCAGCGAGGCTGAGGAGGAGGAGGACGGGGGGCTTGGAGGAGAGGGTGATGTCAGCTGCATCCCATTGCCGACATAGGGTTTTTATCATAGGCCAAGAAATCAGCCGTCGACTACTTCACCTGCGGGAAACAAATTGTGAAGAAATCCCTAACCCAGACGTTTTCCACTTCACTCAAAAATGGTACCAAACTGTTGCAAATGCTTCCCTGAAAGGTTTGGCAGTGGAAATGGAAGGGTTTTGATCAATGGCCAAGAAATGAGCCCTCGACAACTTCACCTGCAGAGAAAGATTTTTCTGAAAAAATCCCTAAGGCGCGCGGTCACAATTTCATCAAAAATCGGTCCTTTTCCCACTTCACTGAAAAATGGTGCCAAACTGACCCACGGGGTCAGAATATTACAAAAAATCTGACATTCTACAATTCACTTTAAAATGGTGCCAAACTGTTACAAATGCTCCCCTGAAAGGTTTGGCGGTGAAAACAGACTGGTTTTTATCCTAGGCTAAGAAATGAGGCTTCGGTGATTTAAGCTGCGGAAAATCTTATTTTGAAAAAATCCCTAACTTGCGGGGTCAGAATATAAAAAAAAATCTGACGTTCTGCAATTCACTCAAAAATGGTGCCAAACTGTTGCAAATGCTCCCCTGAAAGGTTTGGCGGTGAAAACAGACCGGTTTTTATCCTAGGCTAAGAAATCTAGGCTAAGAAATGCAAGAAAGCAAAGTGGCTGTCCAATGAGGCCTTACAAATAGCGGGGGAGAGAAGGCAAGCAAAATGCGAGGGAGATAGTGAAAGATACAGGAAATTGAATGCAGATTTCCAAAGAATAGCAAGGAGAGACAAGAAGGCCTTCTTAAACAAGCAATGCAAAGAAATAGAGGGAAACAACAGAATGGGAAGAACCAGAGATCTGTTCAAGAAAATTGGAAATATGAAAGGAACATTTCATACAAAGATTACCATAATAAAGGACAAAAGTGGTAAGGACCTAACAGAAGCAGAAGACATCAAGAAGAGGTGGCAAGAATACACAGAGGAATTATACCAGAAAGAAACGGATGTCTCATATACCCCAGGTAGTGTGGTTGCTGACCTTGAGCCAGACATCCTGGAGAGTGAAGTCAAATGGGCCTTAGAAAGCACTGCAAATAACAAGGCCAGTGGAAGTGATGGTATTCCAGCTGAACTATTTAAAATTTTAAAAGATGGTGCTGTTAAGGTGCTACACTCAATATGCCAGCAAGTTTTGAAAACTCAGCAGTGGCCATAGGATTGGAGAAGATCAGTCTACATCCCAATCCCAAAGAAAGGCAGTGCCAAAGAATGCTCCAACTACCGCACAATTGCACTCATTTCACACGCTAGCAAGGTTATGCTTAAAATTCTACAAGGAAGGCTCAAGCAGTATGTGGACCGAGAACTCCCAGAAGTGCAAGCTGGATTTAGAAGAGGCAGAGGAACCAGAGACCAAATTGCAAACATGCGCTGGATTATGGAGAAAGCTAGAGAGTTCCAGAAAGACATCTACTTCTGCTTCATTGACTATGCAAAAGCCTTTGACTGTGTCAACCACAGCAAACTATGGCAAGTTCTTAAAGAAATGGGAGTGCCTCATCACCTCATCTGTCTCCGAGATATCTCTATGTGGGACAAGAAGCTACAGTTAGAACTGGATATGGAACAACTGATTGGTTCAAAATTGGGAAAGGAGTACGACAAGGCTGTATATTGTCTCCCTGCTTATGTAACTTATATGCAGAATTCATCATGTGAAAGGCTGGGCTGGATGAATCCGAAGCCGGAATTAAGATTGCTGGAAGAAATATCAACAACCTCAGATATGCAGATGACACAATCTTGATGGCAGAAAGTGAGGAGGAATTAAAGAACCTTTTATTGAGGGTGAAAGAGGAGAGCGCAAAATATGGTCTGAAGCTCAACATCAAAAAAACAAATATCATGACCACTGGTCCCATCACCTCCTGGCAAATAGAAGGGGAAGAAATGGAGGCAGTGAGAGATTTTACTTTCTTGGGCTCCATGATCACAGCAGATGGTGACAGCAGTCATGAAATTAAAAGACGCCTGCTCCTTGGGAGAAAGGCGATGGCAAACCTAGACAGCATCTTAAAAAGCAGAGACATCACCTTACCAACAAAGGTCCGTATAGTTAAAACCATGGTTTTCCCAGTAGTGATGTATGGAAGTGAGAGCTGGACCATAAAGAAGGCTGATCGCCGAAGAATTCATGCTTTTGAATTATGGTGCTGGAGGAGACTCTTGAGAGTCCCATGGACTACAAGAAGATCAAACCTCTCCATTCTGAAGGAAATCAGCCCTGAGTGCTCACTGGAAGGACAGATCCTGAAGCTGAGGCTCCAATACTTTGGCCACCTCATGAGAAGAGAAGACTCCCTGGAAAGGACCCTGATGTTGGGAAAGTTGGAGGGCACAAGGAGAAGGGGACGACAGAGGATGAGATGGTTGGATAGTGTTCTTGAAGCTACCAGCATGAGTTTGATCAAACTGCGGGAGGCAGTGGAGGACAGAAGTGCCTGGCGTGCTCTGGTCCAGGGGGTTACAAAGAGTCGGACACGACTAAACAACAACAACAAGAAATCAGGCCTCGATGCCATAAGCTGCGGAAAATCTTTTTTTAAAAAAATCCTTAACACTCGAGGTCAGAATTTCACAAAAAATCTGACGTTCTGCAATTCACTCATAAACGGTGCCAAACTGTGGCAAATGCTCACCTGAAATGTTTGGCGGTGAAAACAGAAGGCTTTTTATCCTAGGCTTAAAAATCAGGCCTCAACGCGGTAAGCTGCGGAAAATCTTTTTTTGAAAGAATCCCTAACTCGCAGGGTCAGAATATAAAAAAAAATCTGACGTTCTGCAATTCACTCAAAAATGGTGCCAAACTGTTGCAAATTCTCCCCTGAAAGCTTTGGCGGTGGAAACAGAGGGCTTTTTATCATAGGACATGAAATCTCTCTTTTTTTTTGGAAAATAATATTTATTAGTTTTCCAACAATTTAAACACTACAAACAACAAAGATAAAAAAGAAGAAAAGAACAATACAATACAAAAACACTACATAACACAAACACATTAAACTAACAAAACAAAACAAAAACAGTTTAAAACACATCAAACAATTTCAATATCTTATCTTTCATTCACTTATTTCAACTACCTCCTCACACCTCCCTTTTTGTATTCCACTTCTGTTAATTGTTTCAGCAATTCCTTTCCATCTTCCTCTGTTTTCTATCCTATAATTATCTTAACACATTCTAACCTTATTTTTTCCTTTAATACTCTATTAATCTGTTTATATTTGATTCCTTATAACATTTCTAGTGAAGCCATATAACTTCATTCTAACATTTTTCTAACATTCATTAATTTTAGAGTATTTCTGTAAATAGTCTTTAAACTTTTCCAGTCTTCTTCCACCGACTCTTCTCCCTGGTCTCGGATTCTGCCAGTCATTTCCGCCAGTTCCATATAGTCCATCAACTTCATCTGCCATTCTTCCCGGATGGGTAAATCTTGTGTCTTCCAATACTTCGCAATAAGTATTCTTGCTGCTGTTGTTGCATACATAAAAAAAGTTCTATCCTTCTTTGGCACCAATTGGCCGACCATGCCCAGGAGAACGGCCTCTGGTTTCTTCAGGAAGGTATATTTGCATACCTATTTCATTTCGTTATAAATCATTTCCCAGAATGTCTTAATCCTTGGGCATGTCCACCAAAGGTGAAAGAATGTACCTTCAGTCTCATTACATTTCCAACATTTATTGTCAGGCAAATAGTAGATTTTTGCAAGCTTGACTGGTGTCATGTACCACCTATAAATCATTTTCATTAAATTTTCTCTTAGGGCATTACATGCCGTAAATTTCATACCTGTGGTCCATAACTGTTCCCAGTCAGCCATCATTATGTTATGTCCAACATCTTGTGTCCATTTAATCATAGCTGATTTCACCATTTCATCCTGGGTGTTCCATTCCAACAGCCAGTTATACATTCTTGACAAATTCTTGATTTTTGAATCTAACAATTCGGTTTCCAATTTTGATTTTTCCACCTGGAAACCAACTTT
Organism: Podarcis cretensis; assembly: GCF_951804945.1. Classification (NCBI taxonomy): domain Eukaryota; kingdom Metazoa; phylum Chordata; class Lepidosauria; order Squamata; family Lacertidae; genus Podarcis; species Podarcis cretensis. The sequence continues at coordinate 127,112,002 of NC_137170.1, forward strand.
TTTGTCCAAATTGTATGCCTCCATTATTTGGTAATAATGGAGCCAATCTTGCACTTTATTTTTCTATTTTTCAAAATTCTGCAATTTTATTCTGTCTCCATCTTGTTCCAAAATTTCCAATATTTCGGCCATTTGGCCTCCATATTGTCGTGTCCCTTTCTCAATCTTTAACTCTTCTGTCACAACATTGTTCACAATTAATTTTGCCTTTCGTTCTGAGTAAATTGCACCTATACCATGGCATAGCACATGAAATCAGCCTTCGAAAACAAAACCTGAGGGGAAAAAAAATTTCAAAGCCCCGGGGACGCAAAAATCTGAAATTCTCCAATTCACTCAAAAATGGTGCCAAACTGTTGCAAATTCTCCCCTGAAAGGTTTGGCGGTGGGAAAAGAAGGCTTTTTATTATAGGAAATGAAATCAGACCTCGAAGACAAAACCTGTGAAAAAAAAAATTTCTAAGCCCCGGGGTCACAATTTCAGCAAAAATCTGAAATTCTCCAATTCACACAAAAATAGTGCCAAACTGTTGCAAATTCTCCCCTGAAAGGTTTGGTGGTGGAAACAGAAGCCTTTTTATCATAGGCCAAGAAATCAGGCCTCGAAAACTTAACCTGTGGGGGAAAAAATTCCTAAGCCCCGGGGTCACAATTTCAGTAAAAATCTGAAATTCTCCAATTCACACAAAAATAGTGCCAAACTGTTGCAAATTCTCCCCTGAAAGGTTTGGCGGTGGAAAGAGAAGCCTTTTTATCATAGGCCAAGAAATCAGGCCTCGAAAAGTTAACCAGTGAAAAAAAAAATTTCTAAGCCCCGGGGTCACAATTTCAGCAAAAATCTGAAATTCTCCAATTCACACAAAAACAGTGCCAAACTGTTGCAAATCCTCCCCTGAAAGGTTTAGAGGTGGAAACAGAAGCCTTTTTATCATAGGAAATGAAATCAGACCTCGAAGACAAAACCTATGGGGGAAAAAAATCCTAAGCGCCGGGGTCACAATTTCAGCTAAAATCTGAAATTCTCCAATTCACACAAAAATAGTGCCAAACTGTTGCAAATTCTCCCCTGAAAGGTTCGGCGGTGGAAAGAGAAGGCTTTTTATCATAGGCCAAGAAATCAAGCCTCGAAAACTTAACCAGTGAAAAAAAAAATTTGTAAGCCCCGGGGTCACAATTTCAGCAAAAATCTGAAATTCTCCAATTAACTCAAAAATAGTTCCAAACTGTTGCAAATTCTCCCCTGAAAGGTTTGGTGGTGGAAAAAGAAGGCTTTTTATCATAGGAAATGAAATCAGACCTCGAAGACAAAACCTGTGAAAAAAAAATTTTCTAAGCCCCGGGGTCACAATTTCAGCAAAAATCTGAAATTCTCCGATTCACACAAAAATGGTGCCAAACTGTTGCAAATTCTCCCCTGAAAGGTTTGGCGTTGGAAAAAGAAGGCTTTTTATCATAGGAAATGAAATCAGACCTCGAAGACAAAACCTGTGAAAAAAAAATTTTCTAAGCCCCGGGGTCACAATTTCAGCAAAAATCTGAAATTCTCCAATTCACACAAAAATAGTGCCAAACTGTGGCAAATTCTCCCCTGAAAAGTTGGCGGTGGAAAAAGAAGGCTTTTTATCATAGGAAATGAAATCAGACCTCGAAGACAAAACCTGTGAAAAAAAAATTTTCTAAGCCCCGGGGTCACAATTTCAGCAAAAATCTGAAATTATCCAATTCACTCAAAAATGGTGCCAAACTGTTGCAAATTCTCCCCTGAAAAGTTTGGCGGTGGAAAGACAAGCCCTTTTATCATAGGCCAGGAAATCAGCCCAGGACAACTTAACCTGTGAAAAAAAAAATTCCTAAGGTCACAATTTCAGCAAAAATCTGAAATTCTCCTATTCACACAAAAATAGTGCCAAACTGTTGCAAATACTCCCCTGAAAGGTTTGGCGGTGGAAAGACAAGCCTTTTTATCATAGGCCAAGAAATCAGCCCTCGACAACTTAACCTGTGGGAACAAAAATTCCTAAGCCCCGGGGTGACAATTTCAGCAAAAATCTGAAATTCTCCAATTCACACAAAAATAGTGCCACACTGTTGCAAATTCTCCCCTGAAAGGTTTAGCGGTGGAAACAGAAGCCTTTTTACCATAGGAAATGAAATCAGACCTCAAAGATAAAACCTGTGAAAAAAAATTTTCTAAGCCCCGGGGTCACAATTTCAGCAAAAATCTGAAATTATCCAATTCACTCAAAAATGGTGCCAAACTGTTGCAAATTCTCCCCTGAAAAGTTTGGCGGTGGAAAGAGAAGCCTTTTTATCATAGGCCAGGAAATCAGCCCAGGACAACTTAACCTGTGAAAAAAAAAATTCCTAAGGTCACAATTTCAGCAAAAATCTGAAATTCTCCGATTCACACAAAAATAGTGCCAAACTGTTGCAAATTCTCCCCTGAAAAGTTTGGCGGTGGAAAGAGAAGCCTTTTTATCATAGGCCAGGAAATCAGCCCTCGAAAACTTAACCAGTGAAAAAAAAAATTTCTAAGCCCCGGGGTCACAATTTCAGCAAAAATCTGAAATTCTCCAATTCACACAAAAATGGTGCCAAACTGTTGCAAATTCTCCCCTGAAAGGTTTGGCGGTGGAAACAGAAGCCTTTTCATCATAGGAAATGAAATCAGACCTCGAAGACAAAACCTGTGAAAAAAAAATTTTCTAAGCCCGGGGTCACAATTTGATGCAAAAATCTTAAATTCTCCAATTCACACAAAAATAGTGCCAAACTGTTGCAAATTCTCCCCTGAAAGGTTTGGCGGTGGAAACAGAAGCCTTTTCATCATAGGAAATGAAATCAGACCTCGAAGACAAAACCTGTGAAAAAAAATTTTTCTAAGCCCCGGGGTCACAATTTCAGCAAAAATCTGAAATTCTCCAATTCACACAAAAATGGTGCCAAACTGTTGCAAATTCTCCCCTGAAAGGTTTGGCGGTGGAAACAGAAGCCGTTTTACAATAGGAAATGAAATCAGCCCTCGAAGACAAAACCTGTGAAAAAAAATTTTTCTAAGCCCCGGGGTCACAATTTCAGCAAAAATCTGAAATTCTCCAATTCACACAAAAATGGTGCCAAACTGTTGCAAGTTCTCCCCTGAAAGGTTTGGCGGTGGAAACAGAAGGCTTTTCATCATAGGAATTGAAATCAGACCTCGAAGACAAAACCTGTGAAAAAAAAATTTTCTAAGCCCCGGGGTCACAATTTCAGCAAAAATCTTAAATTCTCCAATTCACTCAAAAATGGTGCCAAACTGTTGCAAATTCTCCCCTGAAAGTTTTGGCGGTGGAACAGAAGCCCTTTTCTCATAGGAAATGAAATCAGACCTCGAAGACAAAACCTGTGAAAAAAAAATTTCCTAAGCCCCGGGGTCACAATTTCAGCAAAAATCTGAAATTCTCCAATTCACACAAAAATAGTGCCAAACTGTTGCAAATTCTCCCCTGAAAGGTTTGGCGGTGGAAACAGAAGGCTTTTCATCATAGGAAATGAAATCAGACCTCGAAGACAAAACCTGTGAAAAAAAAATTTTCTAAGCCCGGGGTCACAATTTGATGCAAAAATCTTAAATTCTCCAATTCACTCAAAAATGTTGCCAAACTGTTGCAAATTCTCCCCTGAAAGGTTTGGCGGTGGAAACAGAAGCCTTTTCATCATAGGAAATGAAATCAGACCTCGAAGACAAAACCTGTGAAAAAAATTTTTTCTAAGCCCCGGAGTCACAATTTCAGCAAAAATCTGAAATTCTCCAATTCACACAAAAATGGTGCCAAACTGTTGCAAATTCTCCCCTGAAAGGTTTGGCGGTGGAAACAGAAGGCTTTTCATCATAGGAATTGAAATCAGACCTCGAAGACAAATCCTGTGAAAAAATTTTTTTCTAAGCCCCGGGGTCACAATTTCAGCAAAAATCTTAAATTCTCCAATTCACACAAAAAACGTGCCAAACTGTTGCAAATTCTCCCCTGAAAGGTTTGGCGGTGGAAACAGAAGCCGTTTTACAATAGGAAATGAAATCAGCCCTCGAAGACAAAACCTGTGAAAAAAAAATTTTCTAAGCCCCGGGGTCACAATTTCAGCAAAAATCTTAAATTCTCCAATTCACACAAAAATAGTGCCAAACTGTTGCAAATTCTCCCCTGAAAGGTTTGGCGGTGGAAACAGAAGCCTTTTTACAATAGGAAATGAAATCAGGCCTCGAAAACTTAACCAGTGAAAAAAAAAATTCCTAAGCCCCGGGGTCACAATTTCAGCAAAAATCTGAAAATCTCCAATTCACTCAAAAATGGTGCCAAACTGTTGCAAATTCTCCCCTGAAAGATTTGGCGGTGGAAACAGAAGCCTTTTTACAATAGGAAATGAAATCAGCCCTCGAAGACAAAACCTGTGGGGAAAAAAATTTCTAAGCCCCGGGGTCACAATTTCAGCAAAAATCTGAAATTCTCCAATTCACACAAAAATGGTGCCAAACTGTTGCAAATTCTCCCCTGAAAGGTTTGGCGGTGGAAACAGAAGGCTTTTCATCATAAGAAATGAAATCAGACCTCGAAGACAAAACCTGTGGAAAAAAATTTTTCTCAGCCCTGGGGTCACAATTTCAGCAAAAATCTGAAATTCTCCAATTCACACAAAAATGGTGCCAAACTCTTGCAAGTTCTCCCCTGAAAGGTTTGGCGGTGGAAACAGAAGGCTTTTCATCATAGGAATTGAAATCAGACCTCGAAGACAAAACCTGTGAAAAAAATTTTTTCTAAGCCCCGGGGTCACAATTTCAGCAAAAATCTTAAATTCTCCAATTCACTCAAAAATGGTGCCAAACTGTTGCAAATTCTCCCCTGAAAGGTTTGGCGGTGGAAACAGAAGACTTTTTACAATAGGAAATGAAATCAGCCCTCGAAGACAGAACCTGTGAAAAAAAAAATTTCTAAGCCCCGGGGTCACAATTTCAGCAAAAATCTGAAATTCTCCAATTCACACAAAAATAGTGCCAAACTGTTGCAAATTCTCCCCTGAAAGGTTTGGCGGTGGAAACAGAAGGCTTTTCATCATAGGAAATGAAATCAGACCTCGAAGACAAAACCTGTGGAAAAAAAATTTTCTAAGCCCGGGGTCACAATTTGATGCAAAAATCTGAAATTCTCCAATTCACACAAAAATGGTGCCAAACTGTTGCAAATTCTCCCCTGAAAGGTTTGGCGGTGGAAACAGAAGGCTTTTCATCATAGGAATTGAAATCAGACCTCGAAGACAAATCCTGTGAAAAAATTTTTTTCTAAGCCCCGGGGTCACAATTTCAGCAAAAATCTTAAATTCTCCAATTCACACAAAAAACGTGCCAAACTGTTGCAAATTCTCCCCTGAAAGATTTGGCGGTGGAAACAGAAGCCGTTTTACAATAGGAAATGAAATCAGCCCTCGAAGACAAAACCTGTGAAAAAAAAATTTTCTAAGCCCCGGGGTCACAATTTCAGCAAAAATCTGAAATTCTCCAATTCACTCAAAAATGGTGCCAAACTGTTGCAAATTCTCCCCTGAAAGGTTTGGCGGTGGAAAGAGAAGGCTTTTCATCATAGGAAATGAAATCAGACCTCGAAGACAAAACCTGTGAAAAAAAAATTTTCTAAGCCCCGGGGTCACAATTTCAGCAAAAATCTGAAATTATCCAATTCACTCAAAAATGGTGCCAAACTGTTGCAAATTCTCCCCTGAAAAGTTTGGCGGTGGAAAGACAAGCCCTTTTATCATAGGCCAGGAAATCAGCCCAGGACAACTTAACCTGTGAAAAAAAAAATTCCTAAGGTCACAATTTCAGCAAAAATCTGAAATTCTCCGATTCACACAAAAATAGTGCCAAACTGTTGCAAATTCTCCCCTGAAAGGTTTGGCGGTGGAAAGACAAGCCTTTTTATCATAGGCCAAGAAATCAGCCCTCGACAACTTAACCTGTGGGAACAAAAATTCCTAAGCCCCGGGGTGACAATTTCAGCAAAAATCTGAAATTCTCCAATTCACACAAAAATAGTGCCACACTGTTGCAAATTCTCCCCTGAAAGGTTTAGCGGTGGAAACAGAAGCCTTTTTACCATAGGAAATGAAATCAGACCTCAAAGATAAAACCTGTGGAAAAAAAATTTCTAAGCCCCGGGGTCACAATTTCAGCAAAAATCTGAAATTATCCAATTCACTCAAAAATGGTGCCAAACTGTTGCAAATTCTCCCCTGAAAAGTTTGGCGGTGGAAAGAGAAGCCTTTTTATCATAGGCCAGGAAATCAGCCCAGGACAACTTAACCTGTGAAAAAAAAAATTCCTAAGGTCACAATTTCAGCAAAAATCTGAAATTCTCCGATTCACACAAAAATAGTGCCAAACTGTTGCAAATTCTCCCCTGAAAAGTTTGGCGGTGGAAAGAGAAGCCTTTTTATCATAGGCCAGGAAATCAGCCCTCGAAAACTTAACCAGTGAAAAAAAAAATTTCTAATCCCCGGGGTCACAATTTCAGCAAAAATGTGAAATTCTCCAATTCACACAAAAATGGTGCCAAACTGTTGCAAATTCTCCCCTGAAAGGTTTGGCGGTGCAAACAGAAGGCTTTTCATCATAGGAAATGAAATCAGACCTCGAAGACAAAACCTGTGAAAAAAAATTTTTCTAAGCCCGGGGTCACAATTTGATGCAAAAATCTTAAATTCTCCAATTCACACAAAAATAGTGCCAAACTGTTGCAAATTCTCCCCTGAAAGGTTTGGCGGTGGAAACAGAAGCCTTTTCATCATAGGAAATGAAATCAGACCTCGAAGACAAAACCTGTGAAAAAAATTTTTTCTAAGCCCCGGGGTCACAATTTCAGCAAAAATCTGAAATTCTCCAATTCACACAAAAATGGTGCCAAACTGTTGCAAATTCTCCCCTGAAAGGTTTGGCGGTGGAAACAGAAGCCGTTTTACAATAGGAAATGAAATCAGCCCTCGAAGACAAAACCTGTGAAAAAAAATTTTTCTAAGCCCCGGGGTCACAATTTCAGCAAAAATCTGAAATTCTCCAATTCACACAAAAATGGTGCCAAACTGTTGCAAGTTCTCCCCTGAAAGGTTTGGCGGTGGAAACAGAAGGCTTTTCATCATAGGAATTGAAATCAGACCTCGAAGACAAAACCTGTGAAAAAAAAATTTTCTAAGCCCCGGGGTCACAATTTCAGCAAAAATCTTAAATTCTCCAATTCACTCAAAAATGGTGCCAAACTGTTGCAAATTCTCCCCTGAAAGTTTTGGCGGTGGAACAGAAGCCCTTTTCTCATAGGAAATGAAATCAGACCTCGAAGACAAAACCTGTGAAAAAAAAATTTCCTAAGCCCCGGGGTCACAATTTCAGCAAAAATCTGAAATTCTCCAATTCACACAAAAATAGTGCCAAACTGTTGCAAATTCTCCCCTGAAAGGTTTGGCGGTGGAAACAGAAGGCTTTTCATCATAGGAAATGAAATCAGACCTCGAAGACAAAACCTGTGAAAAAAAAATTTTCTAAGCCCGGGGTCACAATTTGATGCAAAAATCTTAAATTCTCCAATTCACTCAAAAATGTTGCCAAACTGTTGCAAATTCTCCCCTGAAAGGTTTGGCGGTGGAAACAGAAGCCTTTTCATCATAGGAAATGAAATCAGACCTCGAAGACAAAACCTGTGAAAAAATTTTTTTCTAAGCCCCGGAGTCACAATTTCAGCAAAAATCTGAAATTCTCCAATTCACACAAAAATGGTGCCAAACTGTTGCAAATTCTCCCCTGAAAGGTTTGGCGGTGGAAACAGAAGGCTTTTCATCATAGGAATTGAAATCAGACCTCGAAGACAAATCCTGTGAAAAAAATTTTTTCTAAGCCCCGGGGTCACAATTTCAGCAAAAATCTTAAATTCTCCAATTCACACAAAAAACGTGCCAAACTGTTGCAAATTCTCCCCTGAAAGGTTTGGCGGTGGAAACAGAAGCCGTTTTACAATAGGAAATGAAATCAGCCCTCGAAGACAAAACCTGTGAAAAAAAAATTTTCTAAGCCCCGGGGTCACAATTTCAGCAAAAATCTGAAATTCTCCAATTCACTCAAAAATGGTGCCAAACTGTTGCAAATTCTCCCCTGAAAGGTTTGGCGGTGGAAAGAGAAGGCTTTTCATCATAGGAAATGAAATCAGCCCTCGAAGACAAAACCTGTGAAAAAAAAATTTTCTAAGCCCCGGGGTCACAATTTCAGCAAAAATCTGAAATTCTCCAATTCACTCAAAAATGGTGCCAAACTGTTGCAAATTCTCCCCTGAAAGGTTCGGCGGTGGAAAGAGAAGGCTTTTTATCATAGGCCAAGAAATCAGGCCTCGAAAACTTAACCAGTGAAAAAAAAATTTTCTAAGCCCCGGGGTCACAATTTCAGCAAAAATCTGAAATTCTCCAATTCACACAAAAATAGTGCCAAACTGTTGCAAATTCTCCCCTGAACGGTTTGGCGGTGGAAACAGAAGCCTTTTTACAATAGGAAATGAAATCAGACCTCGAAGACAAAACCTGTGAAAAAAAATTTTTCTAAGCCCCGGGGTCACAATTTCAGCAAAAATCTGAAAATCTCCAATTCACTCAAAAATGGTGCCAAACTGTTGCAAATTCTCCCCTGAAAGGTTCGGCGGTGGAAAGAGAAGGCTTTTCATCATAGGAAATGAAATCAGCCCTCGAAGACAAAACCTGTGAAAAAAAATTTTCTAAGCCCCGGGGTCACAATTTCAGCAAAAATCTGAAATTCTCCAATTCACTCTAAAATGGTGCCAAACTGTTGCAAATTCTCCCCTGAAAGGTTCGGCAGTGGAAAGAGAAGGCTTTTTATCATAGGCCAAGAAATCAGGCCTCGAAAAGTTAACCAGTGAAAAAAAAAATTTCGAAGCCCCGAGGTCACAATTTCAGCAAAAATCTTAAATTCTCCAATTCACACAAAAATAGTGCCAAACTGTTGCAAATTCTCCCCTGAAAGGTTTGGCGGTGGAAACAGAAGCCTTTTTACAATAGGAAATGAAATCAGGCCTCGAAAACTTAACCAGTGAAAAAAAAATTCCTAAGCCCCGGGGTCACAATTTCAGCAAAAATCTGAAAATCTCCAATTCACTCAAAAATGGTGCCAAACTGTTGCAAATTCTCCCCTGAAAGATTTGGCGGTGGAAACAGAAGCCTTTTTACAATAGGAAATGAAATCAGCCCTCGAAGACAAAACCTGTGGGGAAAAAAATTTCTAAGCCCCGGGGTCACAATTTCAGCAAAAATCTGAAATTCTCCAATTCACTCAAAAATGGTGCGAAACTGTTGCAAATTCTCCCCTGAAAGGTTTGGCGGTGGAAACAGAAGGCTTTTCATCATAAGAAATGAAATCAGACCTCGAAGACAAAACCTGTGAAGAAAAATTTTTCTCAGCCCCGGGGTCACAATTTCAGCAAATATCTGAAATTCTCCAATTCACACAAAAATGGTGCCAAACTGTTGCAAGTTCTCCCCTGAAAGGTTTGGCGGTGGAAACAGAAGGCTTTTCATCATAGGAATTGAAATCAGACCTCGAAGACAAAACCTGTGAAAAAAAATTTTTCTAAGCCCCGGGGTCACAATTTCAGCAAAAATCTTAAATTCTCCAATTCACTCAAAAATGGTGCCAAACTGTTGCAAATTCTCCCCTGAAAGGTTTGGCGGTGGAAACAGAAGACTTTTTACAATAGGAAATGAAATCAGCCCTCGAAGACAGAACCTGTGAAAAAAAAAATTTCTAAGCCCCGGGGTCACAATTTCAGCAAAAATCTGAAATTCTCCAATTCACTCAAAAATGGTGCCAAACTGTTGCAAATTCTCCCCTGAAAGTTTTGGCGGTGGAACAGAAGCCCTTTTCTCATAGGAAATGAAATCAGACCTCGAAGACAAAACCTGTGAAAAAAAAATTTCCTAAGCCCCGGGGTCACAATTTCAGCAAAAATCTGAAATTCTCCAATTCACACAAAAATAGTGCCAAACTGTTGCAAATTCTCCCCTGAAAGGTTTGGCGGTGGAAACAGAAGGCTTTTCATCATAGGAAATGAAATCAGACCTCGAAGACAAAACCTGTGAAAAAAAAATTTTCTAAGCCCGGGGTCACAATTTGATGCAAAAATCTTAAATTCTCCAATTCACTCAAAAATGTTGCCAAACTGTTGCAAATTCTCCCCTGAAAGGTTTGGCGGTGGAAACAGAAGCCTTTTCATCATAGGAAATGAAATCAGACCTCGAAGACAAAACCTGTGAAAAAATTTTTTTCTAAGCCCCGGAGTCACAATTTCAGCAAAAATCTGAAATTCTCCAATTCACACAAAAATGGTGCCAAACTGTTGCAAATTCTCCCCTGAAAGGTTTGGCGGTGGAAACAGAAGGCTTTTCATCATAGGAATTGAAATCAGACCTCGAAGACAAATCCTGTGAAAAAAATTTTTTCTAAGCCCCGGGGTCACAATTTCAGCAAAAATCTTAAATTCTCCAATTCACACAAAAAACGTGCCAAACTGTTGCAAATTCTCCCCTGAAAGGTTTGGCGGTGGAAACAGAAGCCGTTTTACAATAGGAAATGAAATCAGCCCTCGAAGACAAAACCTGTGAAAAAAAAAATTTCTAAGCCCCGGGGTCACAATTTCAGCAAAAATCTGAAATTCTCCAATTCACTCAAAAATGGTGCCAACTGTTGCAAATTCTCCCCTGAAAGGTTTGGCGGTGGAAAGAGAAGGCTTTTCATCATAGGAAATGAAATCAGCCCTCGAAGACAAAACCTGTGAAAAAAAAATTTTCTAAGCCCCGGGGTCACAATTTCAGCAAAAATCTGAAATTCTCCAATTCACTCAAAAATGGTGCCAAACTGTTGCAAATTCTCCCCTGAAAGGTTCGGCGGTGGAAAGAGAAGGCTTTTTATCATAGGCCAAGAAATCAGGCCTCGAAAACTTAACCAGTGAAAAAAAAATTTTCTAAGCCCCGGGGTCACAATTTCAGCAAAAATCTGAAATTCTCCAATTCACACAAAAATAGTGCCAAACTGTTGCAAATTCTCCCCTGAACGGTTTGCCGGTGGAAACAGAATCCTTTTTACAATAGGAAATGAAATCAGACCTCGAAGACAAAACCTGTGAAAAAAAATTTTTCTAAGCCCCGGGGTCACAATTTCAGCAAAAATCTGAAAATCTCCAATTCACTCAAAAATGGTGCCAAACTGTTGCAAATTCTCCCCTGAAAGGTTCGGCGGTGGAAAGAGAAGGCTTTTCATCATAGGAAATGAAATCAGCCCTCGAAGACAAAACCTGTGAAAAAAAATTTTCTAAGCCCCGGGGTCACAATTTCAGCAAAAATCTGAAATTCTCCAATTCACTCTAAAATGGTGCCAAACTGTTGCAAATTCTCCCCTGAAAGGTTCGGCAGTGGAAAGAGAAGGCTTTTTATCATAGGCCAAGAAATCAGGCCTCGAAAAGTTAACCAGTGAAAAAAAAAATTTCGAAGCCCCGAGGTCACAATTTCAGCAAAAATCTGAAATTCTCCAATTCACACAAAAATAGTGCCAAACTGTTGCAAATTCTCCCCTGAAAGGTTTGGCGGTGGAAACAGAAGGCTTTTTACAATAGGAAATGAAATCAGCCCTCGAAGAAAAAACCTGTGAAAAAAATTTTTTTCTAAGCCCCGGGGTCAAATTTCAGCAAAAATCTTAAATTCTCCAATTCACACAAAAATAGTGCCAAACTGTTGCAAATTCTCCCCTGAAAGGTTTGGCGGTGGAAACAGAAGCCTTTTTACAATAGGAAATGAAATCAGGCCTCGAAAACTTAACCAGTGAAAAAAAAATTCCTAAGCCCCGGGGTCACAATTTCAGCAAAAATCTGAAAATCTCCAATTCACTCAAAAATGGTGCCAAACTGTTGCAAATTCTCCCCTGAAAGATTTGGCGGTGGAAACAGAAGCCTTTTTACAATAGGAAATGAAATCAGCCCTCGAAGACAAAACCTGTGGGAAAAAAAATTTCTAAGCCCCGGGGTCACAATTTCAGCAAAAATCTGAAATTCTCAAATTCACTCAAAAATGGTGCGAAACTGTTGCAAATTCTCCCCTGAAAGGTTTGGCGGTGGAAACAGAAGGCTTTTCATCATAAGAAATGAAATCAGACCTCGAAGACAAAACCTGTGAAGAAAAATTTTTCTCAGCCCCGGGGTCACAATTTCAGCAAATATCTGAAATTCTCCAATTCACACAAAAATGGTGCCAAACAGTTGCAAGTTCTCCCCTGAAAGGTTTGGCGGTGGAAACAGAAGGCTTTTCATCATAGGAATTGAAATCAGACCTCGAAGACAAAACCTGTGAAAAAAAATTTTTCTAAGCCCCGGGGTCACAATTTCAGCAAAAATCTTAAATTCTCCAATTCACTCAAAAATGGTGCCAAACTGTTGCAAATTCTCCCCTGAAAGGTTTGGCGGTGGAAACAGAAGACTTTTTACAATAGGAAATGAAATCGGCCCTCGAAGACAGAACCTGTGAAAAAAAAAATTTCTAAGCCCCGGGGTCACAATTTCAGCAAAAATCTGAAATTCTCCAATTCACACAAAAATAGTGCCAAACTGTTGCAAATTCTCCCCTGAAAGGTTTGGCGGTGGAAACAGAAGGCTTTTCATCATAGGAAATGAAATCAGACCTCGAAGACAAAACCTGTGGAAAAAAAATTTTCTAAGCCCGGGGTCACAATTTCAGCAAAAATCTTAAATTCTCCAATTCACACAAAAAACGTGCCAAACTGTTGCAAATTCTCCCCTGAAAGGTTTGGCGGTGGAAACAGAAGCCGTTTTACAATAGGAAATGAAATCAGCCCTCGAAGACAAATCCTGTGAAAAAATTTTTTTCTAAGCCCCGGGGTCACAATTTCAGAAAAAATCTTAAATTCTCCAATTCACACAAAAAACGTGCCAAACTGTTGCAAATTCTCCCCTGAAAGATTTGGCGGTGGAAACAGAAGCCGTTTTACAATAGGAAATGAAATCAGCCCTCGAAGACAAAACCTGTGAAAAAAAAATTTTCTAAGCCCCGGGGTGACAATTTCAGCAAAAATCTGAAATTCTCCAATTCACTCAAAAATAGTGCCAAACTGTTGCAAATTCTCCCCTGAAAGGTTTGGCGGTGGAAAGAGAAGGCTTTTCATCATAGGAAATGAAATCAGACCTCGAAGACAAAACCTGTGAAAAAAAAATTTTCTAAGCCCCGGGGTCACAATTTCAGCAAAAATCTGAAATTCTCCAATTCACACAAAAATAGTGCCAAACTGTTGCAAATTCTCCCCTGAACGGTTTGGCGGTGGAAACAGAAGCCTTTTTACAATAGGAAATGAAATCAGACCTCGAAGACAAAACCTGTGAAAAAAATTTTTTCTAAGCCCCGGGGTCACAATTTCAGCAAAAATCTGAAAATCTCCAATTCACTCAAAAATGGTGCCAAACTGTTGCAAATTCTCCCCTGAAAGGTTCGGCGGTGGAAAGAGAAGGCTTTTCATCATAGGAAATGAAATCAGCCCTCGAAGACAAAACCTGTGAAAAAAAAATTTCTAAGCCCCGGGGTCACAATTTCAGCAAAAATCTGAAATTCTCCAATTCACTCTAAAATGGTGCCAAACTGTTGCAAATTCTCCCCTGAAAGGTTCGGCAGTGGAAAGAGAAGGCTTTTTATCATAGGCCAAGAAATCAGGCCTCGAAAAGTTAACCAGTGAAAAAAAAAATTTCGAAGCCCCGAGGTCACAATTTCAGCAAAAATCTTAAATTCTCCAATTCACACAAAAATAGTGCCAAACTGTTGCAAATTCTCCCCTGAAAGGTTTGGCGGTGGAAACAGAAGCCTTTTTACAATAGGAAATGAAATCAGGCCTCGAAAACTTAACCAGTGAAAAAAAAATTCCTAAGCCCCGGGGTCACAATTTCAGCAAAAATCTGAAAATCTCCAATTCACTCAAAAATGGTGCCAAACTGTTGCAAATTCTCCCCTGAAAGATTTGGCGGTGGAAACAGAAGCCTTTTTACAATAGGAAATGAAATCAGCCCTCGAAGACAAAACCTGTGGGAAAAAAAATTTCTAAGCCCCGGGGTCACAATTTCAGCAAAAATCTGAAATTCTCCAATTCACTCAAAAATGGTGCGAAACTGTTGCAAATTCTCCCCTGAAAGGTTTGGCGGTGGAAACAGAAGGCTTTTCATCATAAGAAATGAAATCAGACCTCGAAGACAAAACCTGTGAAGAAAAATTTTTCTCAGCCCCGGGGTCACAATTTCAGCAAATATCTGAAATTCTCCAATTCACACAAAAATGGTGCCAAACTGTTGCAAGTTCTCCCCTGAAAGGTTTGGCGGTGGAAACAGAAGGCTTTTCATCATAGGAATTGAAATCAGACCTCGAAGACAAAACCTGTGAAAAAAAATTTTTCTAAGCCCCGGGGTCACAATTTCAGCAAAAATCTTAAATTCTCCAATTCACTCAAAAATGGTGCCAAACTGTTGCAAATTCTCCCCTGAAAGGTTTGGCGGTGGAAACAGAAGACTTTTTACAATAGGAAATGAAATCAGCCCTCGAAGACAGAACCTGTGAAAAAAAAAATTTCTAAGCCCCGGGGTCACAATTTCAGCAAAAATCTGAAATTCTCCAATTCACTCAAAAATGGTGCCAAACTGTTGCAAATTCTCCCCTGAAAGTTTTGGCGGTGGAACAGAAGCCCTTTTCTCATAGGAAATGAAATCAGCCCTCGAAGACAAAACCTGTGAAAAAAAAATTTCCTAAGCCCGGGGTCACAATTTGATGCAAAAATCTTAAATTCTCCAATTCACTCAAAAATGTTGCCAAACTGTTGCAAATTCTCCCCTGAAAGGTTTGGCGGTGGAAACAGAAGCCTTTTCATCATAGGAAATGAAATCAGACCTCGAAGACAAAACCTGTGAAAAAATTTTTTTCTAAGCCCCGGAGTCACAATTTCAGCAAAAATCTGAAATTCTCCAATTCACACAAAAATGGTGCCAAACTGTTGCAAATTCTCCCCTGAAAGGTTTGGCGGTGGAAACAGAAGGCTTTTCATCATAGGAATTGAAATCAGACCTCGAAGACAAATCCTGTGAAAAAAAATTTTTCTAAGCCCCGGGGTCACAATTTCAGCAAAAATCTTAAATTCTCCAATTCACACAAAAAACGTGCCAAACTGTTGCAAATTCTCCCCTGAAAGGTTTGGCGGTGGAAACAGAAGCCGTTTTACAATAGGAAATGAAATCAGCCCTCGAAGACAAAACCTGTGAAAAAAAAAATTTCTAAGCCCCGGGGTCACAATTTCAGCAAAAATCTGAAATTCTCCAATTCACACAAAAATGGTGCCAAACTGTTGCAAATTCTCCCCTGAAAGGTTTGGCGGTGGAAAGAGAAGGCTTTTCATCATAGGAAATGAAATCAGCCCTCGAAGACAAAACCTGTGGAAAAAAAATTTTCTAAGCCCCGGGGTCACAATTTCAGCAAAAATCTTAAATTCTCCAATTCACACAAAAATAGTGCCAAACAGTTGCAAATTCTCCCCTGAAAGGTTTGGCGGGGGAAACAGAAGGTTTTTATCATAGGAAATGAAATCAGACCTTGAAGACAAAACCTGTGAAAAAAAAATTTTCTAAGCCCCGGGGTCACAATTTCACCAAAAATCTTAAATTCTCCAATTCACTCAAAAATGGTGCCAAACTGTTGCAAATTCTCCCCTGAAAGGTTCGGCGGTGGAAAGAGAAGGCTTTTTATCATAGGCCAAGAAATCAGGCCTCGAAAACTTAACCAGTGAAAAAAAAATTTTCTAAGCCCCGGGGTCACAATTTCAGCAAAAATCTGAAATTCTCCAATTCACACAAAAATAGTGCCAAACTGTTGCAAATTCTCCCCTGAAAGGTTTGGCGGTGGAAAGAGAAGGCTTTTCATCATAGGAATTGAAATCAGACCTCGAAGACAAATCCTGTGAAAAAAATTTTTTCTAAGCCCCGGGGTCACAATTTCAGCAAAAATCTTAAATTCTCCAATTCACACAAAAAACGTGCCAAACTGTTGCAAATTCTCCCCTGAAAGGTTTGGCGGTGGAAACAGAAGCCGTTTTACAATAGGAAATGAAATCAGCCCTCGAAGACAAAACCTGTGAAAAAAAAATTTTCTAAGCCCCGGGGTCACAATTTCAGCAAAAATCTGAAATTCTCCAATTCACTCAAAAATGGTGCCAAACTGTTGCAAATTCTCCCCTGAAAGGTTTGGCGGTGGAAAGAGAAGGCTTTTCATCATAGGAAATGAAATCAGACCTCGAAGACAAAACCTGTGGAAAAAAAATTTTCTCAGCCCCGGGGTCACAATTTCAGCAAAAATCTGAAATTCTCCAATTCACACAAAAATGGTGCCAAACTGTTGCAAATTCTCCCCTGAAAGGTTTGGCGGTGGAAAGAGAAGGCTTTTCATCATAGGAAATGAAATCAGCCCTCGAAGACAAAACCTGTGGAAAAAAAATTTTCTAAGCCCCGGGGTCACAATTTCAGCAAAAATCTTAAATTCTCCAATTCACACAAAAATAGTGCCAAACAGTTGCAAATTCTCCCCTGAAAGGTTTGGCGGTGGAAACAGAAGCCGTTTTACAATAGGAAATGAAATCAGCCCTCGAAGACAAAACCTGTGAAAAAAAAATTTTCTAAGCCCCGGGGTCACAATTTCAGCAAAAATCTGAAATTCTCCAATTCACTCAAAAATGGTGCCAAACTGTTGCAAATTCTCCCCTGAAAGGTTTGGCGGTGGAAAGAGAAGGCTTTTCATCATAGGAAATGAAATCAGCCCTCGAAGACAAAACCTGTGGAAAAAAAATTTTCGAAGCCCCGGGGTCACAATTTCAGCAAAAATCTTAAATTCTCCAATTCACACAAAAATAGTGCCAAACAGTTGCAAATTCTCCCCTGAAAGGTTTGGCGGGGGAAACAGAAGGTTTTTATCATAGGAAATGAAATCAGACCTCGAAGACAAAACCTGTGAAAAAAAAATTTTCTAAGCCCCGGGGTCACAATTTCAGCAAAAATCTGAAATTCTCCAATTCACTCAAAAATGGTGCCAAACTGTTGCAAATTCTCCCCTGAAAGGTTTGGCGGTGGAAACAGAAGGCTTTTTACAATAGGAAATGAAATCAGCCCTCGAAGACAGAACCTGTGAAAAAAAAAATTTCTAAGCCCCGGGGTCACAATTTCAGCAAAAATCTGAAATTCTCCAATTCACACAAAAATAGTGCCAAACTGTTGCAAATTCTCCCCTGAAAGGTTTGGCGGTGGAAACAGAAGCCTTTTCATCATAGGAAATGAAATCAGACCTCGAAGACAAAACCTGTGGAAAAAAAATTTTCGAAGCCCCGGGGTCACAATTTCAGCAAAAATCTTAAATTCTCCAATTCACACAAAAATAGTGCCAAACAGTTGCAAATTCTCCCCTGAAAGGTTTGGCGGGGGAAACAGAAGGTTTTTATCATAGGAAATGAAATCAGACCTCGAAGACAAAACCTGTGAAAAAAAAATTTTCTAAGCCCCGGGGTCACAATTTCAGCAAAAATCTGAAATTCTCCAATTCACTCAAAAATGGTGCCAAACTGTTGCAAATTCTCCCCTGAAAGGTTCGGCGGTGGAAAGAGAAGGCTTTTTATCATAGGCCAAGAAATCAGGCCTCGAAAACTTAACCAGTGAAAAAAAAATTTTCTAAGCCCCGGGGTCACAATTTCAGCAAAAATCTGAAATTCTCCAATTCACACAAAAATAGTGCCAAACTGTTGCAAATTCTCCCCTGAACGGTTTGGCGGTGGAAACAGAAGCCTTTTTACAATAGGAAATGAAATCAGACCTCGAAGACAAAACCTGTGAAAAAATTTTTTTCTAAGCCCCGGGGTCACAATTTCAGCAAAAATCTGAAAATCTCCAATTCACTCAAAAATGGTGCCAAACTGTTGCAAATTCTCCCCTGAAAGGTTCGGCGGTGGAAAGAGAAGGCTTTTCATCATAGGAAATGAAATCAGACCTTGAAGACAAAACCTGTGAAAAAAAAATTTTCTAAGCCCCGGGGTCACAATTTCAGCAAATATCTGAAATTCTCCAATTCACACAAAAATGGTGCCAAACTGTTGCAAGTTCTCCCCTGAAAGGTTTGGCGGTGGAAACAGAAGGCTTTTCATCATAGGAATTGAAATCAGACCTCGAAGACAAAACCTGTGAAAAAAAATTTTTCTAAGCCCCGGGGTCACAATTTCAGCAAAAATCTTAAATTCTCCAATTCACTCAAAAATGGTGCCAAACTGTTGCAAATTCTCCCCTGAAAGGTTTGGCGGTGGAAACAGAAGACTTTTTACAATAGGAAATGAAATCAGCCCTCGAAGACAGAACCTGTGAAAAAAAAAATTTCTAAGCCCCGGGGTCACAATTTCAGCAAAAATCTGAAATTCTCCAATTCACACAAAAATAGTGCCAAACTGTTGCAAATTCTCCCCTGAAAGGTTTGGCGGTGGAAACAGAAGCCTTTTCATCATAGGAAATGAAATCAGACCTCGAAGACAAAACCTGTGGAAAAAAAATTTTCTAAGCCCGGGGTCACAATTTGATGCAAAAATCTGAAATTCTCCAATTCACACAAAAATGGTGCCAAACTGTTGCAAATTCTCCCCTGAAAGGTTTGGCGGTGGAAACAGAAGGCTTTTCATCATAGGAATTGAAATCAGACCTCGAAGACAAATCCTGTGAAAAAAATTTTTTCTAAGCCCCGGGGTCACAATTTCAGCAAAAATCTTAAATTCTCCAATTCACACAAAAAACGTGCCAAACTGTTGCAAATTCTCCCCTGAAAGGTTTGGCGGTGGAAACAGAAGCCGTTTTACAATAGGAAATGAAATCAGCCCTCGAAGACAAAACCTGTGAAAAAAAAATTTTCTAAGCCCCGGGGTCACAATTTCAGCAAAAATCTGAAATTCTCCAATTCACTCAAAAATGGTGCCAAACTGTTGCAAATTCTCCCCTGAAAGGTTTGGCGGTGGAAAGAGAAGGCTTTTCATCATAGGAAATGAAATCAGCCCTCGAAGACAAAACCTGTGGAAAAAAAATTTTCGAAGCCCCGGGGTCACAATTTCAGCAAAAATCTTAAATTCTCCAATTCACACAAAAATAGTGCCAAACAGTTGCAAATTCTCCCCTGAAAGGTTTGGCGGGGGAAACAGAAGGTTTTTATCATAGGAAATGAAATCAGACCTTGAAGACAAAACCTGTGAAAAAAAAATTTTCTAAGCCCCGGGGTCACAATTTCACCAAAAATCTTAAATTCTCCAATTCACTCAAAAATGGTGCCAAACTGTTGCAAATTCTCCCCTGAAAGGTTCGGCGGCGGAAAGAGAAGGCTTTTTATCATAGGCCAAGAAATCAGGCCTCGAAAACTTAACCAGTGAAAAAAAAATTTTCTAAGCCCCGGGGTCACAATTTCAGCAAAAATCTGAAATTCTCCAATTCACACAAAAATAGTGCCAAACTGTTGCAAATTCTCCCCTGAAAGGTTTGGCGGTGGAAACAGAAGGCTTTTCATCATAGGAAATGAAATCAGACCTCGAAGACAAAACCTGTGGAAAAAAAAATTTCTAAGCCCGGGGTCACAATTTGATGCAAAAATCTTAAATTCTCCAATTCACACAAAAAACGTGCCAAACTGTTGCAAATTCTCCCCTGAAAGGTTTGGCGGTGGAAACAGAAGCCGTTTTACAATAGGAAATGAAATCAGCCCTCGAAGACAAAACCTGTGAAAAAAAAAATTTCTAAGCCCCGGGGTCACAATTTCAGCAAAAATCTGAAATTCTCCAATTCACTCAAAAATGGTGCCAAACTGTTGCAAATTCTCCCCTGAAAGGTTTGGCGGTGGAAAGAGAAGGCTTTTCATCATAGGAAATGAAATCAGCCCTCGAAGACAAAACCTGTGAAAAAAAATTTTCTAAGCCCCGGGGTCACAATTTCAGCAAAAATCTGAAATTCTCCAATTCACACAAAAATGGTGCCAAACTGTTGCAAATTCTCCCCTGAAAGGTTTGGCGGTGGAAAGAGAAGGCTTTTCATCATAGGAAATGAAATCAGCCCTCGAAGACAAAACCTGTGGAAAAAAAATTTTCTAAGCCCCGGGGTCACAATTTCAGCAAAAATCTTAAATTCTCCAATTCACACAAAAATAGTGCCAAACAGTTGCAAATTCTCCCCTGAAAGGTTTGGCGGGGGAAACAGAAGGTTTTTATCATAGGAAATGAAATCAGACCTTGAAGACAAAACCTGTGAAAAAAAAATTTTCTAAGCCCCGGGGTCACAATTTCAGCAAAAATCTGAAATTCTCCAATTCACTCAAAAATGGTGCCAAACTGTTGCAAATTCTCCCCTGAAAGGTTCGGCGGTGGAAAGAGAAGGCTTTTTATCATAGGCCAAGAAATCAGGCCTCGAAAACTTAACCAGTGAAAAAAAAATTTTCTAAGCCCCGGGGTCACAATTTCAGCAAAAATCTGACATTCTCCAATTCACACAAAAATAGTGCCAAACTGTTGCAAATTCTCCCCTGAAAGCTTTGGCGGTGTAAACAGAAGCCTTTTTACAATAGGAAATGAAATCAGACCTCGAAGACAAAACCTGTGAAAAAAAAAATTTCTAAGCCCCGGGGTCACAATTTCAGCAAAAATCTGAAATTCTCCAATTCACACAAAAATAGTGCCAAACTGTTGCAAATTCTCCCCTGAACGGTTTGGCGGTGGAAACAGAAGCCTTTTTACAATAGGAAATGAAATCAGACCTCGAAGACAAAACCTGTGAAAAAAATTTTTTCTAAGCCCCGGGGTCACAATTTCAGCAAAAATCTGAAAATCTCCAATTCACTCAAAAATGGTGCCAAACTGTTGCAAATTCTCCCCTGAAAGGTTCGGCGGTGGAAAGAGAAGGCTTTTCATCATAGGAAATGAAATCAGCCCTCGAAGACAAAACCTGTGAAAAAAAAATTTTCTAAGCCCCGGGGTCACAATTTCAGCAAAAATCTGAAATTCTCCAATTCACACAAAAATGGTGCCAAACTGTTGCAAATTCTCCCCTGAACGGTTTGGCGGTGGAAACAGAAGGATTTTCATCATAGGAATTGAAATCAGACCTCGAAGACAAATTCTGTGAAAAAAAAATTTTCTAAGCCCCGGGGTCACAATTTCAGCAAAAATCTGAAAATCTCCAATTCACTCAAAAATGGTGCCAAACTGTTGCAAATTCTCCCCTGAAATGTTTGGCGGTGGAAACAGAAGCCTTTTCATCATAGGAAATGAAATCAGCCCTCGAAGACAAAACCTGTGAAAAAAAAATTTTCTAAGCCCCGGGGTCACAATTTCAGCAAAAATCTTAAATTCTCCAATTCACACAAAAATGGTGCCAAACTGTTGCAAATTCTCCCCTAAAAGGTTTGGCGGTGGAAACAGAAGGCTTTTTACAATAGGAAATGAAATCAGCCCTCGAAGACAAAACCTGTGAAAAAAAATTTTTTCTAAGCCCCGGGGTCACAATTTCAGCAAAAATCTTAAATTCTCCAATTCACACAAAAATAGTGCCAAACTGTTGCAAATTCTCCCCTGAAAGGTTTGGCGGTGGAAACAGAAGCCTTTTTACAATAGGAAATGAAATCAGGCCTCGAAAACTTAACCAGTGAAAAAAAAAATTCCTAAGCCCCGGGGTCACAATTTCAGCAAAAATCTGAAAATCTCCAATTCACTCAAAAATGGTGCCAAACTGTTGCAAATTCTCCCCTGAAAGATTTGGCGGTGGAAACAGAAGCCTTTTTACAATAGGAAATGAAATCAGCCCTCGAAGACAAAACCTGTGGAAAAAAAAATTTCTAAGCCCCGGGGTCACAATTTCAGCAAAAATCTGAAATTCTCCAATTCACTCAAAAATGGTGCCAAACTGTTGCAAATTCTCCCCTGAAAGGTTTGGCGGTGGAAACAGAAGGCTTTTCATCATAAGAAATGAAATCAGACCTCGAAGACAAAACCTGTGAAAAAAAAATTTTCTCAGCCCCGGGGTCACAATTTCAGCAAAAATCTGAAATTCTCCAATTCACTCAAAAATGGTGCCAAACTGTTGCAAATTCTCCCCTGAAAGGTTCGGCGGTGGAAAGAGAAGGCTTTTTATCATAGGCCAAGAAATCAGGCCTCGAAAACTTAACCAGTGAAAAAAAAATTTTTCTAAGCCCCGGGGTCACAATTTCAGCAAAAATCTGAAATTCTCCAATTCACTCAAAAATGGTGCCAAACTGTTGCAAATTCTCCCCTGAAAGGTTTGGCGGTGGAAACAGAAGACTTTTTACAATAGGAAATGAAATCAGCCCTCGAAGACAGAACCTGTGAAAAAAAAAATTTCTAAGCCCCGGGGTCACAATTTCAGCAAAAATCTTAAATTCTCCAATTCACACAAAAATAGTGCCAAACAGTTGCAAATTCTCCCCTGAAAGGTTTGGCGGGGGAAACAGAAGGTTTTTATCATAGGAAATGAAATCAGACCTCGAAGACAAAACCTGTGAAAAAAAAATTTTCTAAGCCCCGGGGTCACAATTTCAGCAAAAATCTGAAATTCTCCAATTCACTCAAAAATGGTGCCAAACTGTTGCAAATTCTCCCCTGAAAGGTTCGGCGGTGGAAAGAGAAGGCTTTTTATCATAGGCCAAGAAATCAGGCCTCGAAAACTTAACCAGGGGAAAAAAATTTTTCTAAGCCCCGGGGTCACAATTTCAGCAAAAATCTGACATTCTCCAATTCACACAAAAATAGTGCCAAACTGTTGCAAATTCTCCCCTGAAAGCTTTGGCGGTGTAAACAGAAGCCTTTTTACAATAGGAAATGAAATCAGACCTCGAAGACAAAACCTGTGAAAAAAAATTTTTCTAAGCCCCGGGGTCACAATTTCAGCAAAAATCTGAAAATCTCCAATTCACTCAAAAATGGTGCCAAACTGTTGCAAATTCTCCCCTGAAAGGTTCGGCGGTGGAAAGAGAAGGCTTTTCATCATAGGAAATGAAATCAGCCCTCGAAGACAAAACCTGTGAAAAAAAAATTTTCTAAGCCCCGGGGTCACAATTTCAGCAAAAATCTGAAATTCTCCAATTCACACAAAAATGGTGCCAAACTGTTGCAAATTCTCCCCTGAACGGTTTGGCGGTGGAAACAGAAGGATTTTCATCATAGGAATTGAAATCAGACCTCAAAGACAAATTCTGTGAAAAAAAAATTTTCTAAGCCCCGGGGTCACAATTTCAGCAAAAATCTTAAATTCTCCAATTCACACAAAAAACGTGCCAAACTGTTGCAAATTCTCCCCTGAAAGGTTTGCCGGTGGAAACAGAAGCCGTTTTACAATAGGAAATGAAATCAGACCTCGAAGACAAAACCTGTGAAAAAAAAATTTTCTAAGCCCCGGGGTCACAATTTCAGCAAAAATCTTAAATTCTCCAATTCACACAAAAATAGTGCCAAACTGTTGCAAATTCTCCCCTGAAAGGTTTGGCGGTGGAAACAGAAGGCTTTTCATCATAGGAAATGAAATCAGACCTCGAGGACAAAACCTGTGAAAAAAAAATTTTCTAAGCCCCGGGGTCACAATTTCAGCAAAAATCTGAAATTCTCCAATTCACACAAAAATGGTGCCAAACTGTTGCAAATTCTCCCCTGAAAGGTTTGGCGGTGGAAACAGAAGCCGTTTTACAATAGGAAATGAAATCAGCCCTCGAAGACAAAACCTGTGAAAAAAAAATTTTCTAAGCCCCGGGGTCACAATTTCAGCAAAAATCTGAAATTCTCCAATTCACACAAAAATGGTGCCAAACTGTTGCAAATTCTCCCCTGAAAGGTTTGGCGGTGGAAACAGAAGGCTTTTCATCATAGGAAATGAAATCAGACCTCGAAGACAAAACCTGTGGAAAAAAAATTTTCTAAGCCCGGGGTCACAATTTGATGCAAAAATCTGAAATTCTCCAATTCACACAAAAATGGTGCCAAACTGTTGCAAATTCTCCCCTGAAAGGTTTGGCGGTGGAAACAGAAGGCTTTTCATCATAGGAATTGAAATCAGACCTCGAAGACAAATCCTGTGAAAAAAAATTTTTCTAAGCCCCGGGGTCACAATTTCAGCAAAAATCTTAAATTCTCCAATTCACACAAAAAACGTGCCAAACTGTTGCAAATTCTCCCCTGAAAGGTTTGGCGGTGGAAAGAGAAGGCTTTTCATCATAGGAAATGAAATCAGCCCTCAAAGACAAAACCTGTGAAAAAAAATTTTCTAAGCCCCGGGGTCACAATTTCAGCAAAAATCTGAAATTCTCCAATTCACACAAAAATGGTGCCAAACTGTTGCAAATTCTCCCCTGAAAGGTTTGGCGGTGGAAAGAGAAGGCTTTTCATCATAGGAAATGAAATCAGCCCTCGAAGACAAAACCTGTGGGAAAAAAATTTTCTAAGCCCCGGGGTCACAATTTCAGCAAAAATCTTAAATTCTCCAATTCACACAAAAATAGTGCCAAACAGTTGCAAATTCTCCCCTGAAAGGTTTGGCGGGGGAAACAGAAGGTTTTTATCATAGGAAATGAAATCAGACCTCGAAGACAAAACCTGTGAAAAAAAATTTTCTAAGCCCCGGGGTCACAATTTCACCAAAAATCTTAAATTCTCCAATTCACTCAAAAATGGTGCCAAACTGTTGCAAATTCTCCCCTGAAAGGTTTGGCGGTGGAAACAGAAGACTTTTTACAATAGGAAATGAAATCAGCCCTCGAAGACAGAACCTGTGAAAAAAAAAATTTCTAAGCCCCGGGGTCACAATTTCAGCAAAAATCTGAAATTCTCCAATTCACACAAAAATAGTGCCAAACTGTTGCAAATTCTCCCCTGAAAGGTTTGGCGGTGGAAACAGAAGCCTTTTCATCATAGGAAATGAAATCAGACCTCGAAGACAAAACCTGTGGAAAAAAAATTTTCTAAGCCCGGGGTCACAATTTGATGCAAAAATCTGAAATTCTCCAATTCACACAAAAATGGTGCCAAACTGTTGCAAATTCTCCCCTGAAAGGTTTGGCGGTGGAAACAGAAGGCTTTTCATCATAGGAATTGAAATCAGACCTCGAAGACAAATCCTGTGAAAAAAATTTTTTCTAAGCCCCGGGGTCACAATTTCAGCAAAAATCTTAAATTCTCCAATTCACACAAAAAACGTGCCAAACTGTTGCAAATTCTCCCCTGAAAGGTTTGGCGGTGGAAACAGAAGCCGTTTTACAATAGGAAATGAAATCAGCCCTCGAAGACAAAACCTGTGAAAAAAAAATTTTCTAAGCCCCGGGGTCACAATTTCAGCAAAAATCTGAAATTCTCCAATTCACTCAAAAATGGTGCCAAACTGTTGCAAATTCTCCCCTGAAAGGTTTGGCGGTGGAAAGAGAAGGCTTTTCATCATAGGAAATGAAATCAGCCCTCGAAGACAAAACCTGTGGAAAAAAAATTTTCGAAGCCCCGGGGTCACAATTTCAGCAAAAATCTTAAATTCTCCAATTCACACAAAAATAGTGCCAAACAGTTGCAAATTCTCCCCTGAAAGGTTTGGCGGGGGAAACAGAAGGTTTTTATCATAGGAAATTAAATCAGACCTTGAAGACAAAACCTGTGAAAAAAAAATTTTCTAAGCCCCGGGGTCACAATTTCACAAAAAATCTTAAATTCTCCAATTCACTCAAAAATGGTGCCAAACTGTTGCAAATTCTCCCCTGAAAGGTTCGGCGGCGGAAAGAGAAGGCTTTTTATCATAGGCCAAGAAATCAGGCCTCGAAAACTTAACCAGTGAAAAAAAAATTTTCTAAGCCCCGGGGTCACAATTTCAGCAAAAATCTGAAATTCTCCAATTCACACAAAAATAGTGCCAAACTGTTGCAAATTCTCCCCTGAAAGGTTTGGCGGTGGAAACAGAAGGCTTTTCATCATAGGAAATGAAATCAGACCTCGAAGACAAAACCTGTGGAAAAAAAATTTTCTAAGCCCGGGGTCACAATTTGATGCAAAAATCTGAAATTCTCCAATTCACTCAAAAATGGTGCCAAACTGTTGCAAATTCTCCCCTGAAAGGTTTGGCGGTGGAAAGAGAAGGCTTTTCATCATAGGAATTGAAATCAGACCTCGAAGACAAATCCTGTGAAAAAAATTTTTTCTAAGCCCCGGGGTCACAATTTCAGCAAAAATCTTAAATTCTCCAATTCACACAAAAAACGTGCCAAACTGTTGCAAATTCTCCCCTGAAAGGTTTGGCGGTGGAAACAGAAGCCGTTTTACAATAGGAAATGAAATCAGCCCTCGAAGACAAAACCTGTGAAAAAAAAAATTTCTAAGCCCCGGGGTCACAATTTCAGCAAAAATCTGAAATTCTCCAATTCACTCAAAAATGGTGCCAAACTGTTGCAAATTCTCCCCTGAAAGGTTTGGCGGTGGAAAGAGAAGGCTTTTCATCATAGGAAATGAAATCAGACCTCGAAGACAAAACCTGTGAAAAAAAATTTTCTAAGCCCCGGGGTCACAATTTCAGCAAAAATCTGAAATTCTCCAATTCACACAAAAATGGTGCCAAACTGTTGCAAATTCTCCCCTGAAAGGTTTGGCGGTGGAAAGAGAAGGCTTTTCATCATAGGAAATGAAATCAGCCCTCGAAGACAAAACCTGTGGAAAAAAAATTTTCTAAGCCCCGGGGTCACAATTTCAGCAAAAATCTTAAATTCTCCAATTCACACAAAAATAGTGCCAAACAGTTGCAAATTCTCCCCTGAAAGGTTTGGCGGGGGAAACAGAAGGTTTTTATCATAGGAAATGAAATCAGACCTTGAAGACAAAACCTGTGAAAAAAAAAATTTCTAAGCCCCGGGGTCACAATTTCAGCAAAAATCTGAAATTCTCCAATTCACTCAAAAATGGTGCCAAACTGTTGCAAATTCTCCCCTGAAAGGTTCGGCGGTGGAAAGAGAAGGCTTTTTTATCATAGGCCAAGAAATCAGGCCTCGAAAACTTAACCAGTGAAAAAAAAATTTTCTAAGCCCCGGGGTCACAATTTCAGCAAAAATCTGACATTCTCCAATTCACACAAAAATAGTGCCAAACTGTTGCAAATTCTCCCCTGAAAGCTTTGGCGGTGTAAACAGAAGCCTTTTTACAATAGGAAATGAAATCAGACCTCGAAGACAAAACCTGTGAAAAAAAAAATTTCTAAGCCCCGGGGTCACAATTTCAGCAAAAATCTGAAATTCTCCAATTCACACAAAAATAGTGCCAAACTGTTGCAAATTCTCCCCTGAACGGTTTGGCGGTGGAAACAGAAGCCTTTTTACAATAGGAAATGAAATCAGACCTCGAAGACAAAACCTGTGAAAAAAATTTTTTCTAAGCCCCGGGGTCACAATTTCAGCAAAAATCTGAAAATCTCCAATTCACTCAAAAATGGTGCCAAACTGTTGCAAATTCTCCCCTGAAAGGTTCGGCGGTGGAAAGAGAAGGCTTTTCATCATAGGAAATGAAATCAGCCCTCGAAGACAAAACCTGTGAAAAAAAAATTTTCTAAGCCCCGGGGTCACAATTTCAGCAAAAATCTGAAATTCTCCAATTCACACAAAAATGGTGCCAAACTGTTGCAAATTCTCCCCTGAACGGTTTGGCGGTGGAAACAGAAGGATTTTCATCATAGGAATTGAAATCAGACCTCGAAGACAAATTCTGTGAAAAAAAAATTTTCTAAGCCCCGGGGTCACAATTTCAGCAAAAATCTGAAAATCTCCAATTCACTCAAAAATGGTGCCAAACTGTTGCAAATTCTCCCCTGAAAGGTTTGGCGGTGATAACAGAAGCCTTTTTACAATAGGAAATGAAATCAGGCCTCGAAAACTTAACCAGTGAAAAAAAAAATTCCTAAGCCCCGGGGTCACAATTTCAGCAAAAATCTGAAAATCTCCAATTCACTCAAAAATGGTGCCAAACTGTTGCAAATTCTCCCCTGAAAGATTTGGCGGTGGAAACAGAAGCCTTTTTACAATAGGAAATGAAATCAGCCCTCGAAGACAAAACCTGTGAAAAAAAAATTTCTAAGCCCCGGGGTCACAATTTCAGCAAAAATCTGAAATTCTCCAATTCACTCAAAAATGGTGCCAAACTGTTGCAAATTCTCCCCTGAAAGGTTTGGCGGTGGAAACAGAAGGCTTTTCATCATAAGAAATGAAATCAGACCTCGAAGACAAAACCTGTGAAAAAAAAATTTTCTCAGCCCCGGGGTCACAATTTCAGCAAAAATCTGAAATTCTCCAATTCACTCAAAAATGGTGCCAAACTGTTGCAAATTCTCCCCTGAAAGGTTCGGCGGTGGAAAGAGAAGGCTTTTTATCATAGGCCAAGAAATCAGGCCTCGAAAACTTAACCAGTGAAAAAAAATTTTTTCTAAGCCCCGGGGTCACAATTTCAGCAAAAATCTTAAATTCTCCAATTCACTCAAAAATGGTGCCAGACTGTTGCAAATTCTCCCCTGAAAGGTTTGGCGGTGGAAACAGAAGACTTTTTACAATAGGAAATGAAATCAGCCCTCGAAGACAGAACCTGTGAAAAAAAAAATTTCTAAGCCCCGGGGTCACAATTTCAGCAAAAATCTGAAATTCTCCAATTCACACAAAAATAGTGCCAAACTGTTGCAAATTCTCCCCTGAAAGGTTTGGCGGTGGAAAGAGAAGGCTTTTCATCATAGGAAATGAAATCAGCCCTCGAAGACAAAACCTGTGGAAAAAAATTTTTCTAAGCCCCGGGGTCACAATTTCACCAAAAATCTTAAATTCTCCAATTCACTCAAAAATGGTGCCAAACTGTTGCAAATTCTCCCCTGAAAGGTTTGGCGGTGGAAACAGAAGACTTTTTACAATAGGAAATGAAATCAGCCCTCGAAGACAGAACCTGTGAAAAAAAAAATTTCTAAGCCCCGGGGTCACAATTTCAGCAAAAATCTGAAATTCTCCAATTCACACAAAAATAGTGCCAAACTGTTGCAAATTCTCCCCTGAAAGGTTTGGCGGTGGAAACAGAAGCCTTTTCATCATAGGAAATGAAATCAGACCTCGAAGACAAAACCTGTGGAAAAAAAATTTTCTAAGCCCGGGGTCACAATTTGATGCAAAAATCTGAAATTCTCCAATTCACACAAAAATGGTGCCAAACTGTTGCAAATTCTCCCCTGAAAGGTTTGGCGGTGGAAACAGAAGGCTTTTCATCATAGGAATTGAAATCAGACCTCGAAGACAAATCCTGTGAAAAAAAATTTTTCTAAGCCCCGGGGTCACAATTTCAGCAAAAATCTTAAATTCTCCAATTCACACAAAAAACGTGCCAAACTGTTGCAAATTCTCCCCTGAAAGGTTTGGCGGTGGAAACAGAAGCCGTTTTATAATAGGAAATGAAATCAGCCCTCGAAGACAAAACCTGTGAAAAAAAAATTTTCTAAGCCCCGGGGTCACAATTTCAGCAAAAATCTGAAATTCTCCAATTCACTCAAAAATGGTGCCAAACTGTTGCAAATTCTCCCCTGAAAGGTTTGGCGGTGGAAAGAGAAGGCTTTTCATCATAGGAAATGAAATCAGCCCTCGAAGACAAAACCTGTGGAAAAAAAATTTTCGAAGCCCCGGGGTCACAATTTCAGCAAAAATCTTAAATTCTCCAATTCACACAAAAATAGTGCCAAACAGTTGCAAATTCTCCCCTGAAAGGTTTGGCGGGGGAAACAGAAGGTTTTTATCATAGGAAATGAAATCAGACCTTGAAGACAAAACCTGTGAAAAAAAAATTTTCTAAGCCCCGGGGTCACAATTTCACCAAAAATCTTAAATTCTCCAATTCACTCAAAAATGGTGCCAAACTGTTGCAAATTCTCCCCTGAAAGGTTCGGCGGCGGAAAGAGAAGGCTTTTTATCATAGGCCAAGAAATCAGGCCTCGAAAACTTAACCAGTGAAAAAAAAATTTTCTAAGCCCCGGGGTCACAATTTCAGCAAAAATCTGAAATTCTCCAATTCACACAAAAATAGTGCCAAACTGTTGCAAATTCTCCCCTGAAAGGTTTGGCGGTGGAAACAGAAGGCTTTTCATCATAGGAAATGAAATCAGACCTCGAAGACAAAACCTGTGGAAAAAAAATTTTCTAAGCCCGGGGTCACAATTTGATGCAAAAATCTGAAATTCTCCAATTCACTCAAAAATGGTGCCAAACTGTTGCAAATTCTCCCCTGAAAGGTTTGGCGGTGGAAAGAGAAGGCTTTTCATCATAGGAATTGAAATCAGACCTCGAAGACAAATCCTGTGAAAAAAATTTTTTCTAAGCCCCGGGGTCACAATTTCAGCAAAAATCTTAAATTCTCCAATTCACACAAAAAACGTGCCAAACTGTTGCAAATTCTCCCCTGAAAGGTTTGGCGGTGGAAACAGAAGCCGTTTTACAATAGGAAATGAAATCAGCCCTCGAAGACAAAACCTGTGAAAAAAAAAATTTCTAAGCCCCGGGGTCACAATTTCAGCAAAAATCTGAAATTCTCCAATTCACTCAAAAATGGTGCCAAACTGTTGCAAATTCTCCCCTGAAAGGTTTGGCGGTGGAAAGAGAAGGCTTTTCATCATAGGAAATGAAATCAGACCTCGAAGACAAAACCTGTGAAAAAAAATTTTCTAAGCCCCGGGGTCACAATTTCAGCAAAAATCTGAAATTCTCCAATTCACACAAAAATGGTGCCAAACTGTTGCAAATTCTCCCCTGAAAGGTTTGGCGGTGGAAAGAGAAGGCTTTTCATCATAGGAAATGAAATCAGCCCTCGAAGACAAAACCTGTGGAAAAAAAATTTTCTAAGCCCCGGGGTCACAATTTCAGCAAAAATCTTAAATTCTCCAATTCACACAAAAATAGTGCCAAACAGTTGCAAATTCTCCCCTGAAAGGTTTGGCGGGGGAAACAGAAGGTTTTTATCATAGGAAATGAAATCAGACCTTGAAGACAAAACCTGTGAAAAAAAAATTTTCTAAGCCCCGGGGTCACAATTTCAGCAAAAATCTGAAATTCTCCAATTCACTCAAAAATGGTGCCAAACTGTTGCAAATTCTCCCCTGAAAGGTTCGGCGGTGGAAAGAGAAGGCTTTTTATCATAGGCCAAGAAATCAGGCCTCGAAAACTTAACCAGTGAAAAAAAAATTTTCTAAGCCCCGGGGTCACAATTTCAGCAAAAATCTGACATTCTCCAATTCACACAAAAATAGTGCCAAACTGTTGCAAATTCTCCCCTGAAAGCTTTGGCGGTGTAAACAGAAGCCTTTTTACAATAGGAAATGAAATCAGACCTCGAAGACAAAACCTGTGAAAAAAAAAATTTCTAAGCCCCGGGGTCACAACTTCAGCAAAAATCTGAAATTCTCCAATTCACACAAAAATAGTGCCAAACTGTTGCAAATTCTCCCCTGAACGGTTTGGCGGTGGAAACAGAAGCCTTTTTACAATAGGAAATGAAATCAGACCTCGAAGACAAAACCTGTGAAAAAAATTTTTTCTAAGCCCCGGGGTCACAATTTCAGCAAAAATCTGAAAATCTCCAATTCACTCAAAAATGGTGCCAAACTGTTGCAAATTCTCCCCTGAAAGGTTCGGCGGTGGAAAGAGAAGGCTTTTCATCATAGGAAATGAAATCAGCCCTCGAAGACAAAACCTGTGAAAAAAAAATTTTCTAAGCCCCGGGGTCACAATTTCAGCAAAAATCTGAAATTCTCCAATTCACACAAAAATGGTGCCAAACTGTTGCAAATTCTCCCCTGAACGGTTTGGCGGTGGAAACAGAAGGATTTTCATCATAGGAATTGAAATCAGACCTCGAAGACAAATTCTGTGAAAAAAAATTTTTCTAAGCCCCGGGGTCACAATTTCAGCAAAAATCTGAAAATCTCCAATTCACTCAAAAATGGTGCCAAACTGTTGCAAATTCTCCCCTGAAATGTTTGGCGGTGGAAACAGAAGCCTTTTCATCATAGGAAATGAAATCAGCCCTCGAAGACAAAACCTGTGAAAAAAAAATTTTCTAAGCCCCGGGGTCACAATTTCAGCAAAAATCTTAAATTCTCCAATTCACACAAAAATGGTGCCAAACTGTTGCAAATTCTCCCCTAAAAGGTTTGGCGGTGGAAACAGAAGGCTTTTTACAATAGGAAATGAAATCAGCCCTCGAAGACAAAACCTGTGAAAAAAAAATTTTTCTAAGCCCCGGGGTCACAATTTCAGCAAAAATCTTAAATTCTCCAATTCACACAAAAATAGTGCCAAACTGTTGCAAATTCTCCCCTGAAAGGTTTGGCGGTGGAAACAGAAGCCTTTTTACAATAGGAAATGAAATCAGGCCTCGAAAACTTAACCAGTGAAAAAAAAAATTCCTAAGCCCCGGGGTCACAATTTCAGCAAAAATCTGAAAATCTCCAATTCACTCAAAAATGGTGCCAAACTGTTGCAAATTCTCCCCTGAAAGATTTGGCGGTGGAAACAGAAGGCTTTTCATCATAAGAAATGAAATCAGACCTCGAAGACAAAACCTGTGAAAAAAAAATTTTCTAAGCCCCGGGGTCACAATTTCAGCAAAAATCTTAAATTCTCCAATTCACACAAAAATGGTGCCAAACTGTTGCAAATTCTCCCCTGAAAGGTTTGGCGGTGGAAACAGAAGGCTTTTCATCATAGGAAATGAAATCAGACCTCGAAGACAAAACCTGTGGAAAAAAAATTTTCTAAGCCCGGGGTCACAATTTGATGCAAAAATCTGAAATTCTCCAATTCACACAAAAATGGTGCCAAACTGTTGCAAATTCTCCCCTGAAAGGTTTGGCGGTGGAAACAGAAGGCTTTTCATCATAGGAATTGAAATCAGACCTCGAAGACAAATCCTGTGAAAAAAAATTTTTCTAAGCCCCGGGGTCACAATTTCAGCAAAAATCTTAAATTCTCCAATTCACACAAAAAACGTGCCAAACTGTTGCAAATTCTCCCCTGAAAGGTTTGGCGGTGGAAAGAGAAGGCTTTTCATCATAGGAAATGAAATCAGCCCTCAAAGACAAAACCTGTGAAAAAAAATTTTCTAAGCCCCGGGGTCACAATTTCAGCAAAAATCTGAAATTCTCCAATTCACACAAAAATGGTGCCAAACTGTTGCAAATTCTCCCCTGAAAGGTTTGGCGGTGGAAAGAGAAGGCTTTTCATCATAGGAAATGAAATCAGCCCTCGAAGACAAAACCTGTGGGAAAAAAATTTTCTAAGCCCCGGGGTCACAATTTCAGCAAAAATCTTAAATTCTCCAATTCACACAAAAATAGTGCCAAACAGTTGCAAATTCTCCCCTGAAAGGTTTGGCGGGGGAAACAGAAGGTTTTTATCATAGGAAATGAAATCAGACCTCGAAGACAAAACCTGTGAAAAAAAAATTTTCTAAGCCCCGGGGTCACAATTTCACCAAAAATCTTAAATTCTCCAATTCACTCAAAAATGGTGCCAAACTGTTGCAAATTCTCCCCTGAAAGGTTCGGCGGTGGAAAGAGAAGGCTTTTTATCATAGGCCAAGAAATCAGGCCTCGAAAACTTAACCAGTGAAAAAAAAAATTTCTAAGCCCCGGGGTCACAATTTCAGCAAAAATCTGACATTCTCCAATTCACACAAAAATAGTGCCAAACTGTTGCAAATTCTCCCCTGAAAGGTTTGGCGGTGTAAACAGAAGCCTTTTTACAATAGGAAATGAAATCAGACCTCGAAGACAAAACCTGTGAAAAAAAAAATTTCTAAGCCCCGGGGTCACAATTTCAGCAAAAATCTGAAATTCTCCAATTCACACAAAAATAGTGCCAAACTGTTGCAAATTCTCCCCTGAACGGTTTGGCGGTGGAAACAGAAGCCTTTTTACAATAGGAAATGAAATCAGACCTCGAAGACAAAACCTGTGAAAAAATTTTTTTCTAAGCCCCGGGGTCACAATTTCAGCAAAAATCTGAAAATCTCCAATTCACTCAAAAATGGTGCCAAACTGTTGCAAATTCTCCCCTGAAAGGTTCGGCGGTGGAAAGAGAAGGCTTTTCATCATAGGAAATGAAATCAGCCCTCGAAGACAAAACCTGTGAAAAAAAAATTTTCTAAGCCCCGGGGTCACAATTTCAGCAAAAATCTGAAATTCTCCAATTCACACAAAAATGGTGCCAAACTGTTGCAAATTCTCCCCTGAACGGTTTGGCGGTGGAAACAGAAGGATTTTCATCATAGGAATTGAAATCAGACCTCGAAGACAAATTCTGTGAAAAAAAATTTTCTAAGCCCCGGGGTCACAATTTCAGCAAAAATCTGAAAATCTCCAATTCACTCAAAAATGGTGCCAAACTGTTGCAAATTCTCCCCTGAAAGGTTTGGCGGTGGAAACAGAAGCCTTTTCATCATAGGAAATGAAATCAGCCCTCGAAGACAAAACCTGTGAAAAAAAAATTTTCTAAGCCCCGGGGTCACAATTTCAGCAAAAATCTGAAATTCTCCAATTCACACAAAAATGGTGCCAAACTGTTGCAAATTCTCCCCTGAAAGGTTTGGCGGTGGAAACAGAAGGATTTTCATCATAGGAATTGAAATCAGACCTCGAAGACAAATTCTGTGAAAAAAAAATTTCTAAGCCCCGGGGTCACAATTTCAGAAAAAATCTGAAAATCTCCAATTCACTCAAAAATGGTGCCAAACTGTTGCAAATTCTCCCCTGAAAGATTTGGCGGTGGAAACAGAAGCCTTTTTACAATAGGAAATGAAATCAGCCCTCGAAGACAAAACCTGTGGAAAAAAAAATTTCTAAGCCCCGGGGTCACAATTTCAGCAAAAATCTGAAATTCTCCAATTCACACAAAAATGGTGCCAAACTGTTGCAAATTCTCCCCTGAAAGGTTTGGCGGTGGAAACAGAAGGCTTTTCATCATAAGAAATGAAATCAGACCTCGAAGACAAAACCTGTGAAAAAAATTTTTTCTAAGCCCCGGGGTCACAATTTCAGCAAAAATCTGAAATTCTCCAATTCACACAAAAATGGTGCCAAACTGTTGCAAGTTCTCCCCTGAAAGGTTTGGCGGTGGAAACAGAAGGCTTTTCATCATAGGAAATGAAATCAGACCTCGAAGACAAAACCTGTGAAAAAAAATTTTTCTAAGCCCCGGGGTCACAATTTCAGCAAAAATCTGAAATTCTCCAATTCACACAAAAATAGTGCCAAACTGTTGCAAATTCTCCCCTGAAAGGTTTGGCGGTGGAAACAGAAGGCTTTTCATCATAGGAAATGAAATCAGACCTCGAAGACAAAACCTGTGGAAAAAAAATTTTCTAAGCCCCGGGGTCACAATTTCAGCAAAAATCTGAAATTCTCCAATTCACACAAAAATAGTGCCAAACTGTTGCAAATTCTCCCCTGAAAGGTTTGGCGGTGGAAACAGAAGGTTTTTCATCATAGGAAATGAAATCAGCTCTCGAAGACAAAACCTGTGAAAAAAATTTTTTCTAAGCCCCGGGGTCGCAATTTCAGCAAAAATCTGAAAATCTCCAATTCACTCAAAAATGGTGCCAAACTGTTGCAAATTCTCCCCTGAAAGGTTTGGCGGTGGAAACAGAAGGCTTTTCATCATAGGAATTGAAATCAGACCTCGAAGACAAAACCTGTGAAAAAAATTTTTTCTAAGCCCCGGGGTCACAATTTCAGCAAAAATCTGAAATTCTCCAATTCACTCAAAAATGGTGCCAAACTGTTGCAAATTCTCCCCTGAAAGATTTGGCAGTGGAAACAGAAGGCTTTTCATCATAAGAAATGAAATCAGACCTCGAAGACAAAACCTGTGAAAAAAAAATTTTCTAAGCCCCGGGGTCACAATTTCAGCAAAAATCTGAAATTCTCCAATTCACACAAAAAACGTGTCAAACTGTTGCAAATTCTCCCCTGAAAGGTTTGGCGGTGGAAACAGAAGCCTTTTTACAATAGGAAATGAAATCAGCCCTCGAAGACAAAACTTGTGAAAAAAAAAATTTTCTAAGCCCCGGGGTCACAATTTCAGCAAAAATCTTAAATTCTCCAATTCACACAAAAATAGTGCCAAACTGTTGCAAATTCTCCCCTGAAAGGTTTGGCGGTAGAAACAGAAGCCTTTTTACAATAGGAAATGAAATCAGGCCTCGAAAACTTAACCAGTGAAAAAAAAAATTCCTAAGCCCCGGGGTCACAATTTCAGCAAAAATCTGAAAATTTCCAATTCACTCAAAAATGGTGCCAAACTGTTGCAAATTCTCCCCTGAAAGATTTGGCGGTGGAAACAGAAGCCTTTTTACAATAGGAAATGAAATCAGCCCTCGAAGACAAAACCTGTGGAAAAAAAAATTTCTAAGCCCCGGGGTCACAATTTCAGCAAAAATCTGAAATTCTCCAATTCACTCAAAAATGGTGCCAAACTGTTGCAAATTCTCCCCTGAAAGGTTCGGCGGTGGAAAGAGAAGGCTTTTTATCATAGGCCAAGAAATCAGGCCTCGTAAACTTAACCAGTAAAAAAAAAATTTTCTAAGCCCCGGGGTCACAATTTCAGCAAAAATCTTAAATTCTCCAATTCACACAAAAATAGTGCCAAACTGTTG
The DNA here is from genome assembly GCF_951804945.1 of Podarcis cretensis. Lineage (NCBI taxonomy): Eukaryota > Metazoa > Chordata > Lepidosauria > Squamata > Lacertidae > Podarcis > Podarcis cretensis. The sequence continues at coordinate 127,148,843 of NC_137170.1, forward strand.
CAAATTCTCCCCTGAAAGGTTTGGCGGTGGAAACAGAAGGCTTTTCATCATAAGAAATGAAATCAGACCTCGAAGACAAAACCTGTGAAAAAAATTTTTTCTAAGCCCCGGGGTCACAATTTCAGCAAAAATCTGAAATTCTCCAATTCACACAAAAATGGTGCCAAACTGTTGCAAGTTCTCCCCTGAAAGGTTTGGCGGTGGAAACAGAAGGCTTTTCATCATAGGAATTGAAATCAGACCTCGAAGACAAAACCTGTGGAAAAATTTTTTTCTAAGCCCCGGGGTCACAATTTCAGCAAAAATCTTAAATTCTCCAATTCACACAAAAATAGTGCCAAACTGTTGCAAATTCTCCCCTGAAAGCTTTGGCGGTGTAAACAGAAGCCTTTTTACAATAGGAAATGAAATCAGACCTCGAAGACAAAACCTGTGAAAAAAAAAAATTCTAAGCCACAAATTTCTAAGCAAAAATCTGAAATTCTCCAATTCACACAAAAATAGTGCCAAACTGTTGCAAATTCTCCCCTGAAAGGTTTGGCGGTGGAAACAGAAGCCGTTTTACAATAGGAAATGAAATCAGCCCTCGAAGACAAAACCTGTGAAAAAAAAATTTTCTAAGCCCCGGGGTCACAATTTCAGCAAAAATCTGAAATTCTCCAATTCACACAAAAATGGTGCCAAACTGTTGCAAATTCTCCCCTGAAAGGTTTGGCGGTGGAAACAGAAGGCTTTTCATCATAGGAAATGAAATCAGACCTCGAAGACAAAACCTGTGGAAAAAAATTTTTCTAAGCCCGGGGTCACAATTTGATGCAAAAATCTGAAATTCTCCAATTCACACAAAAATGGTGCCAAACTGTTGCAAATTCTCCCCTGAAAGGTTTGGCGGTGGAAACAGAAGGCTTTTCATCATAGGAATTGAAATCAGACCTCGAAGACAAATCCTGTGAAAAAAAATTTTTCTAAGCCCCGGGGTCACAATTTCAGCAAAAATCTTAAATTCTCCAATTCACACAAAAAACGTGCCAAACTGTTGCAAATTCTCCCCTGAAAGGTTCGGCGGTGGAAAGAGAAGGCTTTTTATCATAGGCCAAGAAATCAGGCCTCGAAAACTTAACCAGTGAAAAAAAATTTTTCTAAGCCCCGGGGTCACAATTTCAGCAAAAATCTTAAATTCTCCAATTCACTCAAAAATGGTGCCAAACTGTTGCAAATTCTCCCCTTAAAGGTTCGGCGGTGGAAAGAGAAGGCTTTTTATCATAGGCCAAGAAATCAGGCCTCGAAAACTTAACCAGTGAAAAAAAAATTTTCTAAGCCCCGGGGTCACAATTTCAGCAAAAATCTGACATTCTCCAATTCACACAAAAATAGTGCCAAACTGTTGCAAATTCTCCCCTGAAAGGTTTGGCGGTGTAAACAGAAGCCTTTTTACAATAGGAAATGAAAATAGGCCTCGAAGACAAAACCTGTGAAAAAAAAAATTTCTAAGCCCCGGGGTCACAATTTCAGCAAAAATCTGAAATTCTCCTATTCACACAAAAATAGTGCCAAACTGTTGCAAATTCTCCCCTGAACGGTTTGGCGGTGGAAACAGAAGCCTTTTTACAATAGGAAATGAAATCAGGCCTCGAAAACTTAACCAGTGAAAAAAAAAATTCCTAAGCCCCGGGGTCACAATTTCAGAAAAAATCTGAAAATCTCCAATTCACTCAAAAATGGTGCCAAACTGTTGCAAATTCTCCCCTGAAAGATTTGGCGGTGGAAAAAGAAGCCTTTTTACAATAGGAAATGAAATCAGCCCTCGAAGACAAAACCTGTGGAAAAAAAAATTTCTAAGCCCCGGGGTCACAATTTCAGCAAAAATCTGAAATTCTCCAATTCACACAAAAATGGTGCCAAACTGTTGCAAATTCTCCCCTGAAAGGTTTGGCGGTGGAAACAGAAGGCTTTTCATCATAAGAAATGAAATCAGACCTCGAAGACAAAACCTGTGAAAAAAATTTTTTCTAAGCCCCGGGGTCACAATTTCAGCAAAAATCTGAAATTCTCCAATTCACACAAAAATGGTGCCAAACTGTTGCAAGTTCTCCCCTGAAAGGTTTGGCGGTGGAAACAGAAGGCTTTTCATCATAGGAAATGAAATCAGACCTCGAAGACAAAACCTGTGAAAAAAAATTTTTCTAAGCCCCGGGGTCACAATTTCAGCAAAAATCTGAAATTCTCCAATTCACACAAAAATAGTGCCAAACTGTTGCAAATTCTCCCCTGAAAGGTTTGGCGGTGGAAACAGAAGGCTTTTCATCATAGGAAATGAAATCAGACCTCGAAGACAAAACCTGTGGAAAAAAAATTTTCTAAGCCCCGGGGTCACAATTTCAGCAAAAATCTGAAATTCTCCAATTCACACAAAAATAGTGCCAAACTGTTGCAAATTCTCCCCTGAAAGGTTTGGCGGTGGAAACAGAAGGTTTTTCATCATAGGAAATGAAATCAGCTCTCGAAGACAAAACCTGTGAAAAAAATTTTTTCTAAGCCCCGGGGTCGCAATTTCAGCAAAAATCTTAAATTCTCCAATTCACTCAAAAATGGTGCCAAACTGTTGCAAATTCTCCCCTGAAAGATTTGGCAGTGGAAACAGAAGGCTTTTCATCATAAGAAATGAAATCAGACCTCGAAGACAAAACCTGTGAAAAAAAAATTTTCTAAGCCCCGGGGTCACAATTTCAGCAAAAATCTGAAAATCTCCAATTCACTCAAAAATGGTGCCAAACTGTTGCAAATTCTCCCCTGAAAGGTTTGGCGGTGGAAACAGAAGGCTTTTCATCATAGGAAATGAAATCAGACCTCAAAGACAAAACCTGTGAAAAATTTTTTTTCTAAGCCCCGGGGTCACAATTTCAGCAAAAATCTGAAAATCTCCAATTCACTCTAAAATGGTGCCAAACTGTTGCAAATTCTCCCCTGAAAGGTTCGGCGGTGGAAAGAGAAGGCTTTTTATCATAGGCCAAGAAATCAGGCCTCGAAAAGTTAACCAGTGAAAAAAAAAATTTCTAAGCCCCGGGGTCACAATTTCAGCAAAAATCTTAAATTCTCCAATTCACACAAAAAACGTGTCAAACTGTTGCAAATTCTCCCCTGAAAGGTTTGGCGGTGGAAACAGAAGCCTTTTTACAATAGGAAATGAAATCAGCCCTCGAAGACAAAACTTGTGAAAAAAAAAATTTTCTAAGCCCCGGGGTCACAATTTCAGCAAAAATCTTAAATTCTCCAATTCACACAAAAATAGTGCCAAACTGTTGCAAATTCTCCCCTGAAAGGTTTGGCGGTAGAAACAGAAGCCTTTTTACAATAGGAAATGAAATCAGGCCTCGAAAACTTAACCAGTGAAAAAAAAAATTCCTAAGCCCCGGGGTCACAATTTCAGCAAAAATCTGAAAATTTCCAATTCACTCAAAAATGGTGCCAAACTGTTGCAAATTCTCCCCTGAAAGATTTGGCGGTGGAAACAGAAGCCTTTTTACAATAGGAAATGAAATCAGCCCTCGAAGACAAAACCTGTGGAAAAAAAAATTTCTAAGCCCCGGGGTCACAATTTCAGCAAAAATCTGAAATTCTCCAATTCACTCAAAAATGGTGCCAAACTGTTGCAAATTCTCCCCTGAAAGGTTTGGCGGTGGAAAGAGAAGGCTTTTTATCATAGGCCAAGAAATCAGGCCTCGTAAACTTAACCAGTAAAAAAAAAAATTTCTAAGCCCCGGGGTCACAATTTCAGCAAAAATCTTAAATTCTCCAATTCACACAAAAATAGTGCCAAACTGTTGCAAATTCTCCCCTGAAAGGTTTGGCGGTGGAAACAGAAGGCTTTTCATCATAAGAAATGAAATCAGACCTCGAAGACAAAACCTGTGAAAAAAATTTTTTCTAAGCCCCGGGGTCACAATTTCAGCAAAAATCTGAAATTCTCCAATTCACACAAAAATGGTGCCGAACTGTTGCAAGTTCTCCCCTGAAAGGTTTGGCGGTGGAAACAGAAGGCTTTTCATCATAGGAATTGAAATCAGACCTCGAAGACAAAACCTGTGAAAAAATTTTTTTCTAAGCCCCGGGGTCACAATTTCAGCAAAAATCTTAAATTCTCCGATTCACACAAAAAACGTGCCAAACTGTTGCAAATTCTCCCCTGAAAGGTTTGGTGGTGGAAACAGAAGCCGTTTTACAATAGGAAATGAAATCAGACCTCGAAGACAAAACCTGTGAAAAAAATTTTTTCTAAGCCCCGGGGTCACAATTTCAGCAAAAATCTTAAATTCTCCAATTCACACAAAAATGGTGCCAAACTCTTGCAAATTCTCCCCTGAAAGGTTTGGCGGTGGAAACAGAAGGCTTTTCATCATAAGAAATGAAATCAGACCTCGAAGACAAAACCTGTGAAAAAAAAATTTTCTAAGCCCCGGGGTCACAATTTCAGCAAAAATCTGAAAATCTCCAATTCACTCAAAAATGGTGCCAAACTGTTGCAAATTCTCCCCTGAAAGTTTTGGCGGTGGAAACAGAAGGCTTTTCATCATAGGAATTGAAGTCAGACCTCGAAGACAAAACCTGTGAAAAAAAATTTTTCTAAGCCCCGGGGTCACAATTTCAGCAAAAATCTTAAATTCTCCAATTCACTCAAAAATGGTGCCAAACTGTTGCAAATTCTCCCCTGAAAGGTTCGGCGGTGGAAAGAGAAGGCTTTTTATCATAGGCCAAGAAATCAGGCCTCGTAAACTTAACCAGTAAAAAAAAAATTTTCTAAGCCCCGGGGTCACAATTTCAGCAAAAATCTTAAATTCTCCAATTCACTCAAAAATGGTGCCAAACTGTTGCAAATTCTCCCCTGAAAGGTTTGGCGGTGGAAACAGAAGGCTTTTCATCATAGGAAATGAAATCAGACCTCGAAGACAAAACCTGTGAAAAAAAAATTTTCTAAGCCCGGGGTCACAATTTGATGCAAAAATCTTAAATTCTCCAATTCACACAAAAATAGTGCCAAACTGTTGCAAATTCTCCCCTGAAAGGTTTGGCGGTGGAAACAGAAGCCTTTTAAATCATAGGAAATGAAATCAGACCTCGAAGACAAAACCTGTGAAAAAAATTTTTTCTAAGCCCCGGGGTCACAATTTCAGCAAAAATCTGAAATTCTCCAATTCACACAAAAATGGTGCCAAACTGTTGCAAATTCTCCCCTGAAAGGTTTGGTGGTGGAAACAGAAGGCTTTTCATCATAGGAATTGAAATCAGACCTCGAAGACAAATCCTGTGAAAAAAAATTTTTCTAAGCCCCGGGGTCACAATTTCACCAAAAATCTGAAATTCTCCAATTCACTCAAAAATGGTGCCAAACTGTTGCAAATTCTCCCCTGAAAGCTTTGGCGGTGTAAACAGAAGCCTTTTTACAATAGGAAATGAAATCAGACCTCGAAGACAAAACCTGTGAAAAAAAAAATTTCTAAGCCCCGGGGTCACAATTTCAGCAAAAATCTGAAATTCTCCAATTCACACAAAAATAGTGCCAAACTGTTGCAAATTCTCCCCTGAACGGTTTGGCGGTGGAAACAGAAGCCTTTTTACAATAGGAAATGAAATCAGACCTCGAAGACAAAACCTGTGAAAAAAAATTTTTCTAAGCCCCGGGGTCACAATTTCAGCAAAAATCTGAAAATCTCCAATTCACTCAAAAATGGTGCCAAACTGTTGCAAATTCTCCCCTGAAAGGTTCGGCGGTGGAAAGAGAAGGCTTTTCATCATAGGAAATGAAATCAGCCCTCGAAGACAAAACCTGTGAAAAAAAAATTTTCTAAGCCCCGGGGTCACAATTTCAGCAAAAATCTGAAATTCTCCAATTCACACAAAAATAGTGCCAAACTGTTGGATATTCTCCCCTGAAAGCTTTGGCGGTGTAAACAGAAGCCTTTTTACAATAGGAAATGAAATCAGACCTCGAAGACAAAACCTGTGAAAAAAAAAATTTCTAAGCCACAAATTTCTAAGCAAAAATCTGAAATTCTCCAATTCACACAAAAATAGTGCCAAACTGTTGCAAATTCTCCCCTGAACGGTTTGGCGGTGGAAACAGAAGCCTTTTTACAATAGGAAATGAAATCAGACATCGAAGACAAAAACCTGTGAAAAAAAAATTTTCTAAGCCCCGGGGTCACAATTTCAGCAAAAATCTGAAAATCTCCAATTCACTCAAAAATGGTGCCAAACTGTTGCAAATTCTCCCCTGAAAGGTTCGGCGGTGGAAAGAGAAGGCTTTTCATCATAGGAAATGAAATCAGCCCTCGAAGACAAAACCTGTGAAAAAAAATTTTTCTAAGCCCCGGGGTCACAATTTCAGCAAAAATCTGAAAATCTCAAATTCACTCAAAAATGGTGCCAAACTGTTGCAAATTCTCCCCTGAAAGGTTCGGCGGTGGAAAGAGAAGGCTTTTCATCATAGGAAATGAAATCAGCCCTCGAAGACAAAACCTGTGGAAAAAAAAAATTCTAAGCCCCGGGGTCACAATTTTAGCAAAAATCTTAAATTCTCCAATTCACACAAAAATAGTGCCAAACAGTTGCAAATTCTCCCCTGAAAGGTTTGGCGGGGGAAACAGAAGCTTTTTTATCATAGGAAATGAAATCAGACCTCGAAGACAAAAACCTGTGAAAAAAAAATTTTCTAAGCCCCGGGGTCACAATTTCAGCAAAAATCTGAAAATCTCCAATTCACTCAAAAATGGTGCCAAACTGTTGCAAATCCTCCCCTGAAAGGTTCGGCGGTGGAAAGAGAAGGCTTTTCATCATAGGAAATGAAATCAGCCCTCGAAGACAAAACCTGTGAAAAAAAAATTTTCTAAGCCCCGGGGTCACAATTTCAGCAAAAATCTGAAATTCTCCAATTCACACAAAAATGGTGCCAAACTGTTGCAAATTCTCCCCTGAAAGGTTTGGCGGTGGAAACAGAAGGATTTTCATCATAGGAATTGAAATCAGACCTCGAAGACAAATTCTGTGAAAAAAAATTTTTCTAAGCCCCGGGGTCACAATTTCAGCAAAAATCTGAAATTCTCCAATTCACACAAAAATGGTGCCAAACTGTTGCAAATTCTCCCCTGAAAGGTTTGGCGGTGGAAAGAGAAGGCTTTTTATCATAGGCCAAGAAATCAGGCCTCGTAAACTTAACCAGTAAAAAAAAAAATTTCTAAGCCCCGGGGTCACAATTTCAGCAAAAATCTTAAATTCTCCAATTCACACAAAAATAGTGCCAAACTGTTGCAAATTCTCCCCTGAAAGGTTTGGCGGTGGAAACAGAAGGCTTTTCATCATAAGAAATGAAATCAGACCTCGAAGACAAAACCTGTGAAAAAAATTTTTTCTAAGCCCCGGGGTCACAATTTCAGCAAAAATCTGAAATTCTCCAATTCACACAAAAATGGTGCCGAACTGTTGCAAGTTCTCCCCTGAAAGGTTTGGCGGTGGAAACAGAAGGCTTTTCATCATAGGAATTGAAATCAGACCTCGAAGACAAAACCTGTGAAAAAATTTTTTTCTAAGCCCCGGGGTCACAATTTCAGCAAAAATCTTAAATTCTCCGATTCACACAAAAAACGTGCCAAACTGTTGCAAATTCTCCCCTGAAAGGTTTGGTGGTGGAAACAGAAGCCGTTTTACAATAGGAAATGAAATCAGACCTCGAAGACAAAACCTGTGAAAAAAATTTTTTCTAAGCCCCGGGGTCACAATTTCAGCAAAAATCTTAAATTCTCCAATTCACACAAAAATAGTGCCAAACAGTTGCAAATTCTCCCCTGAAAGGTTTGGCGGTGGAAACAGAAGGCTTTTCATCATAGGAAATGAAATCAGACCTCGAAGACAAAACCTGTGAAAAAAAAATTTTCTAAGCCCCGGGGTCACAATTTCAGCAAGAATCTGAAATTCTCCAATTCACACAAAAATAGTGCCAAACTGTTGCAAATTCTCCCCTGAAAGGTTTGGCGGTGGAAACAGAAGGCTTTTCATCATAGGAAATGAAATCAGCTCTCGAAGACAAAACCTGTGAAAAAAAAATTTTCTAAGCCCCGGGGTCACAATTTGATGCAGAAATCTTAAATTCTCCAATTCACACAAAAATAGTGCCAAACTGTTGCAAATTCTCCCCTGAAAGGTTTGGCGGTGGAAACAGAAGCCTTTTCATCATAGGAAATGAAATCAGACCTCGAAGACAAAACCTGTGAAAAAAAATTTTTCTAAGCCCCGGGGTCACAATTTCAGCAAAAATCTTAAATTCTCCAATTCACACAAAAATAGTGCCAAACTGTTGCAAATTCTCCCCTGAAAGGTTTGGCGGTGGAAACAGAAGGCTTTTCATCATAGGAAAAGAAATCAGCTCTCGAAGACAAAACCTGTGGAAAAAAAATTTTCTAAGCCCAGGGTCACAATTTCAGCAAAAATCTGAAATTCTCCAATTCACACAAAAATAGTGCCAAACTGTTGCAAATTCTCCCCTGAAAGGTTTGGCGGTGGAAACAGAAGGCTTTTCATCATAGGAAATGAAATCAGCTCTCGAAGACAAAACCTGTGAAAAAATTTTTTTCTAAGCCCCGGGGTCACAATTTCAGCAAAAATCTGAAATTCTCCAATTCACACAAAAATGGTGCCAAACTCTTGCAAATTCTCCCCTGAAAGGTTTGGCGGTGGAAACAGAAGGCTTTTCATCATAAGAAATGAAATCAGACCTCGAAGACAAAACCTGTGAAAAAAAAATTTTCTAAGCCCCGGGGTCACAATTTCAGCAAAAATCTGAAAATCTCCAATTCACTCAAAAATGGTGCCAAACTGTTGCAAATTCTCCCCTGAAAGTTTTGGCGGTGGAAACAGAAGGCTTTTCATCATAGGAATTGAAGTCAGACCTCGAAGACAAAACCTGTGAAAAAAAATTTTTCTAAGCCCCGGGGTCACAATTTCAGCAAAAATCTTAAATTCTCCAATTCACTCAAAAATGGTGCCAAACTGTTGCAAATTCTCCCCTGAAAGGTTCGGCGGTGGAAAGAGAAGGCTTTTTATCATAGGCCAAGAAATCAGGCCTCGTAAACTTAACCAGTAAAAAAAAAATTTTCTAAGCCCCGGGGTCACAATTTCAGCAAAAATCTTAAATTCTCCAATTCACTCAAAAATGGTGCCAAACTGTTGCAAATTCTCCCCTGAAAGGTTTGGCGGTGGAAACAGAAGGCTTTTCATCATAGGAAATGAAATCAGACCTCGAAGACAAAACCTGTGAAAAAAAAATTTTCTAAGCCCGGGGTCACAATTTGATGCAAAAATCTTAAATTCTCCAATTCACACAAAAATAGTGCCAAACTGTTGCAAATTCTCCCCTGAAAGGTTTGGCGGTGGAAACAGAAGCCTTTTAAATCATAGGAAATGAAATCAGACCTCGAAGACAAAACCTGTGAAAAAAATTTTTTCTAAGCCCCGGGGTCACAATTTCAGCAAAAATCTGAAATTCTCCAATTCACACAAAAATGGTGCCAAACTGTTGCAAATTCTCCCCTGAAAGGTTTGGTGGTGGAAACAGAAGGCTTTTCATCATAGGAATTGAAATCAGACCTCGAAGACAAATCCTGTGAAAAAAAATTTTTCTAAGCCCCGGGGTCACAATTTCACCAAAAATCTGAAAATCTCCCATTCACTCAAAAATGGTGCCAAACTGTTGCAAATTCTCCCCTGAAAGCTTTGGCGGTGTAAACAGAAGCCTTTTTACAATAGGAAATGAAATCAGACCTCGAAGACAAAACCTGTGAAAAAAAAAATTTCTAAGCCCCAGGGTCACAATTTCAGCAAAAATCTGAAATTCTCCAATTCACACAAAAATAGTGCCAAACTGTTGCAAATTCTCCCCTGAACGGTTTGGCGGTGGAAACAGAAGCCTTTTTACAATAGGAAATGAAATCAGACCTCGAAGACAAAACCTGTGAAAAAAAATTTTTCTAAGCCCCGGGGTCACAATTTCAGCAAAAATCTGAAAATCTCCAATTCACTCAAAAATGGTGCCAAACTGTTGCAAATTCTCCCCTGAAAGGTTCGGCGGTGGAAAGAGAAGGCTTTTCATCATAGGAAATGAAATCAGCCCTCGAAGACAAAACCTGTGAAAAAAAAATTTTCTAAGCCCCGGGGTCACAATTTCAGCAAAAATCTGAAATTCTCCAATTCACACAAAAATAGTGCCAAACTGTTGGATATTCTCCCCTGAAAGCTTTGGCGGTGTAAACAGAAGCCTTTTTACAATAGGAAATGAAATCAGACCTCGAAGACAAAACCTGTGAAAAAAAAAATTTCTAAGCCACAAATTTCTAAGCAAAAATCTGAAATTCTCCAATTCACACAAAAATAGTGCCAAACTGTTGCAAATTCTCCCCTGAACGGTTTGGCGGTGGAAACAGAAGCCTTTTTACAATAGGAAATGAAATCAGACATCGAAGACAAAAACCTGTGAAAAAAAAATTTTCTAAGCCCCGGGGTCACAATTTCAGCAAAAATCTGAAAATCTCCAATTCACTCAAAAATGGTGCCAAACTGTTGCAAATTCTCCCCTGAAAGGTTCGGCGGTGGAAAGAGAAGGCTTTTCATCATAGGAAATGAAATCAGCCCTCGAAGACAAAACCTGTGAAAAAAAATTTTTCTAAGCCCCGGGGTCACAATTTCAGCAAAAATCTGAAAATCTCAAATTCACTCAAAAATGGTGCCAAACTGTTGCAAATTCTCCCCTGAAAGGTTCGGCGGTGGAAAGAGAAGGCTTTTCATCATAGGAAATGAAATCAGCCCTCGAAGACAAAACCTGTGGAAAAAAAAAATTCTAAGCCCCGGGGTCACAATTTTAGCAAAAATCTTAAATTCTCCAATTCACACAAAAATAGTGCCAAACAGTTGCAAATTCTCCCCTGAAAGGTTTGGCGGGGGAAACAGAAGCTTTTTTATCATAGGAAATGAAATCAGACCTCGAAGACAAAAACCTGTGAAAAAAAAATTTTCTAAGCCCCGGGGTCACAATTTCAGCAAAAATCTGAAAATCTCCAATTCACTCAAAAATGGTGCCAAACTGTTGCAAATCCTCCCCTGAAAGGTTCGGCGGTGGAAAGAGAAGGCTTTTCATCATAGGAAATGAAATCAGCCCTCGAAGACAAAACCTGTGAAAAAAAAATTTTCTAAGCCCCGGGGTCACAATTTCAGCAAAAATCTGAAATTCTCCAATTCACACAAAAATGGTGCCAAACTGTTGCAAATTCTCCCCTGAAAGGTTTGGCGGTGGAAACAGAAGGATTTTCATCATAGGAATTGAAATCAGACCTCGAAGACAAATTCTGTGAAAAAAAATTTTTCTAAGCCCCGGGGTCACAATTTCAGCAAAAATCTGAAATTCTCCAATTCACACAAAAATGGTGCCAAACTGTTGCAAATTCTCCCCTGAAAGGTTTGGCGGTGGAAAGAGAAGGCTTTTTATCATAGGCCAAGAAATCAGGCCTCGTAAACTTAACCAGTAAAAAAAAAAATTTCTAAGCCCCGGGGTCACAATTTCAGCAAAAATCTTAAATTCTCCAATTCACACAAAAATAGTGCCAAACTGTTGCAAATTCTCCCCTGAAAGGTTTGGCGGTGGAAACAGAAGGCTTTTCATCATAAGAAATGAAATCAGACCTCGAAGACAAAACCTGTGAAAAAAATTTTTTCTAAGCCCCGGGGTCACAATTTCAGCAAAAATCTGAAATTCTCCAATTCACACAAAAATGGTGCCGAACTGTTGCAAGTTCTCCCCTGAAAGGTTTGGCGGTGGAAACAGAAGGCTTTTCATCATAGGAATTGAAATCAGACCTCGAAGACAAAACCTGTGAAAAAATTTTTTTCTAAGCCCCGGGGTCACAATTTCAGCAAAAATCTTAAATTCTCCGATTCACACAAAAAACGTGCCAAACTGTTGCAAATTCTCCCCTGAAAGGTTTGGTGGTGGAAACAGAAGCCGTTTTACAATAGGAAATGAAATCAGACCTCGAAGACAAAACCTGTGAAAAAAATTTTTTCTAAGCCCCGGGGTCACAATTTCAGCAAAAATCTTAAATTCTCCAATTCACACAAAAATAGTGCCAAACAGTTGCAAATTCTCCCCTGAAAGGTTTGGCGGTGGAAACAGAAGGCTTTTCATCATAGGAAATGAAATCAGACCTCGAAGACAAAACCTGTGAAAAAAAAATTTTCTAAGCCCCGGGGTCACAATTTCAGCAAGAATCTGAAATTCTCCAATTCACACAAAAATAGTGCCAAACTGTTGCAAATTCTCCCCTGAAAGGTTTGGCGGTGGAAACAGAAGGCTTTTCATCATAGGAAATGAAATCAGCTCTCGAAGACAAAACCTGTGAAAAAAAAATTTTCTAAGCCCCGGGGTCACAATTTGATGCAGAAATCTTAAATTCTCCAATTCACACAAAAATAGTGCCAAACTGTTGCAAATTCTCCCCTGAAAGGTTTGGCGGTGGAAACAGAAGCCTTTTCATCATAGGAAATGAAATCAGACCTCGAAGACAAAACCTGTGAAAAAAAATTTTTCTAAGCCCCGGGGTCACAATTTCAGCAAAAATCTTAAATTCTCCAATTCACACAAAAATAGTGCCAAACTGTTGCAAATTCTCCCCTGAAAGGTTTGGCGGTGGAAACAGAAGGCTTTTCATCATAGGAAAAGAAATCAGCTCTCGAAGACAAAACCTGTGGAAAAAAAATTTTCTAAGCCCAGGGTCACAATTTCAGCAAAAATCTGAAATTCTCCAATTCACACAAAAATAGTGCCAAACTGTTGCAAATTCTCCCCTGAAAGGTTTGGCGGTGGAAACAGAAGGCTTTTCATCATAGGAAATGAAATCAGCTCTCGAAGACAAAACCTGTGAAAAAATTTTTTTCTAAGCCCCGGGGTCACAATTTCAGCAAAAATCTGAAATTCTCCAATTCACACAAAAATGGTGCCAAACTCTTGCAAATTCTCCCCTGAAAGGTTTGGCGGTGGAAACAGAAGGCTTTTCATCATAAGAAATGAAATCAGACCTCGAAGACAAAACCTGTGAAAAAAAAATTTTCTAAGCCCCGGGGTCACAATTTCAGCAAAAATCTGAAAATCTCCAATTCACTCAAAAATGGTGCCAAACTGTTGCAAATTCTCCCCTGAAAGTTTTGGCGGTGGAAACAGAAGGCTTTTCATCATAGGAATTGAAGTCAGACCTCGAAGACAAAACCTGTGAAAAAAAATTTTTCTAAGCCCCGGGGTCACAATTTCAGCAAAAATCTTAAATTCTCCAATTCACTCAAAAATGGTGCCAAACTGTTGCAAATTCTCCCCTGAAAGGTTCGGCGGTGGAAAGAGAAGGCTTTTTATCATAGGCCAAGAAATCAGGCCTCGTAAACTTAACCAGTAAAAAAAAAATTTTCTAAGCCCCGGGGTCACAATTTCAGCAAAAATCTTAAATTCTCCAATTCACTCAAAAATGGTGCCAAACTGTTGCAAATTCTCCCCTGAAAGGTTTGGCGGTGGAAACAGAAGGCTTTTCATCATAGGAAATGAAATCAGACCTCGAAGACAAAACCTGTGAAAAAAAAATTTTCTAAGCCCGGGGTCACAATTTGATGCAAAAATCTTAAATTCTCCAATTCACACAAAAATAGTGCCAAACTGTTGCAAATTCTCCCCTGAAAGGTTTGGCGGTGGAAACAGAAGCCTTTTAAATCATAGGAAATGAAATCAGACCTCGAAGACAAAACCTGTGAAAAAAATTTTTTCTAAGCCCCGGGGTCACAATTTCAGCAAAAATCTGAAATTCTCCAATTCACACAAAAATGGTGCCAAACTGTTGCAAATTCTCCCCTGAAAGGTTTGGTGGTGGAAACAGAAGGCTTTTCATCATAGGAATTGAAATCAGACCTCGAAGACAAATCCTGTGAAAAAAAATTTTTCTAAGCCCCGGGGTCACAATTTCACCAAAAATCTGAAAATCTCCCATTCACTCAAAAATGGTGCCAAACTGTTGCAAATTCTCCCCTGAAAGCTTTGGCGGTGTAAACAGAAGCCTTTTTACAATAGCAAATGAAATCAGACCTCGAAGACAAAACCTGTGAAAAAAAAAATTTCTAAGCCCCGGGGTCACAATTTCAGCAAAAATCTGAAATTCTCCAATTCACACAAAAATAGTGCCAAACTGTTGCAAATTCTCCCCTGAACGGTTTGGCGGTGGAAACAGAAGCCTTTTTACAATAGGAAATGAAATCAGACCTCGAAGACAAAACCTGTGAAAAAAATTTTTTCTAAGCCCCGGGGTCACAATTTCAGCAAAAATCTGAAAATCTCCAATTCACTCAAAAATGGTGCCAAACTGTTGCAAATTCTCCCCTGAAAGGTTCGGCGGTGGAAAGAGAAGGCTTTTCATCATAGGAAATGAAATCAGCCCTCGAAGACAAAACCTGTGAAAAAAAAATTTTCTAAGCCCCGGGGTCACAATTTCAGCAAAAATCTGAAATTCTCCAATTCACACAAAAATAGTGCCAAACTGTTGGATATTCTCCCCTGAAAGCTTTGGCGGTGTAAACAGAAGCCTTTTTACAATAGGAAATGAAATCAGACCTCGAAGACAAAACCTGTGAAAAAAAAAATTTCTAAGCCACAAATTTCTAAGCAAAAATCTGAAATTCTCCAATTCACACAAAAATAGTGCCAAACTGTTGCAAATTCTCCCCTGAACGGTTTGGCGGTGGAAACAGAAGCCTTTTTACAATAGGAAATGAAATCAGACCTCGAAGACAAAAACCTGTGAAAAAAAAATTTTCTAAGCCCCGGGGTCACAATTTCAGCAAAAATCTGAAAATCTCCAATTCACTCAAAAATGGTGCCAAACTGTTGCAAATTCTCCCCTGAAAGGTTTGGCGGTGGAAAGAGAAGGCTTTTCATCATAGGAAATGAAATCAGCCCTCGAAGACAAAACCTGTGAAAAAAAATTTTTCTAAGCCCCGGGGTCACAATTTCAGCAAAAATCTGAAAATCTCAAATTCACTCAAAAATGGTGCCAAACTGTTGCAAATTCTCCCCTGAAAGGTTCGGCGGTGGAAAGAGAAGGCTTTTCATCATAGGAAATGAAATCAGCCCTCGAAGACAAAACCTGTGGAAAAAAAAAATTCTAAGCCCCGGGGTCACAATTTTAGCAAAAATCTTAAATTCTCCAATTCACACAAAAATAGTGCCAAACAGTTGCAAATTCTCCCCTGAAAGGTTTGGCGGGGGAAACAGAAGCTTTTTTATCATAGGAAATGAAATCAGACCTCGAAGACAAAAACCTGTGAAAAAAAAATTTTCTAAGCCCCGGGGTCACAATTTCAGCAAAAATCTGAAAATCTCCAATTCACTCAAAAATGGTGCCAAACTGTTGCAAATCCTCCCCTGAAAGGTTCGGCGGTGGAAAGAGAAGGCTTTTCATCATAGGAAATGAAATCAGCCCTCGAAGACAAAACCTGTGAAAAAAAAATTTTCTAAGCCCCGGGGTCACAATTTCAGCAAAAATCTGAAATTCTCCAATTCACACAAAAATGGTGCCAAACTGTTGCAAATTCTCCCCTGAAAGGTTTGGCGGTGGAAACAGAAGGATTTTCATCATAGGAATTGAAATCAGACCTCGAAGACAAATTCTGTGAAAAAAATTTTTCTAAGCCCCGGGGTCACAATTTCAGCAAAAATCTGAAATTCTCCAATTCACACAAAAATGGTGCCAAACTGTTGCAAATTCTCCCCTGAAAGGTTTGGCGGTGGAAAGAGAAGGCTTTTCATCATAGGAAATGAAATCAGCCCTCGAAGACAAAACCTGTGGAAAAAAAAATTTCTAAGCCCCGGGGTCACAATTTCAGCAAAAATCTTAAATTCTCCAATTCACACAAAAATAGTGCCAAACAGTTGCAAATTCTCCCCTGAAAGGTTTGGCGGGGGAAACAGAAGCTTTTTTATCATAGGAAATGAAATCAGACCTCGAAGACAAAAACCTGTGAAAAAAAAATTTTCTAAGCCCCGGGGTCACAATTTCACCAAAAATCTGAAAATCTCCCATTCACTCAAAAATGGTGCCAAACTGTTGCAAATGCTCCCCTGAAAGGTTCGGCGGTGGAAAGAGAAGGCTTTTTATCATAGGCCAAGAAATCAGGCCTCGAAAACTTAACCAGTGAAAAAAAAATTTTCTAAGCCCCGGGGTCACAATTTCAGCAAAAATCTGAAATTCTCCAATTCACACAAAAATAGTGCCGAACTGTTGCAAATTCTCCCCTGAAAGCTTTGGCGGTGTAAACAGAAGCCTTTTTACAATAGGAAATGAAATCAGACCTCGAAGACAAAACCTGTGAAAAAAAAAATTTCTAAGCCCCGAGGTCACAATTTCAGCAAAAATCTGAAATTCTCCAATTCACACAAAAATAGTGCCAAACTGTTGCAAATTCTCCCCTGAACGGTTTGGCGGTGGAAACAGAAGCCTTTTTACAATAGGAAATGAAATCAGACCTCGAAGACAAAACCTGTGAAAAAAAAATTTTCTAAGCCCCGGGGTCACAATTTCAGCAAAAATCTGAAAATCTCCAATTCACTCAAAAATGGTGCCAAACTGTTGCAAATTCTCCCCTGAAAGGTTCGGCG
This sequence comes from Podarcis cretensis, assembly GCF_951804945.1. Taxonomy (NCBI): domain Eukaryota; kingdom Metazoa; phylum Chordata; class Lepidosauria; order Squamata; family Lacertidae; genus Podarcis; species Podarcis cretensis. Next base: position 127,165,563 of record NC_137170.1, read on the forward strand.
GTGGAAAGAGAAGGCTTTTCATCATAGGAAATGAAATCAGCCCTCGAAGACAAAACCTGTGAAAAAAAAATTTAGTAAGCCCCGGGGTCACAATTTCAGCAAAAATCTGAAATTCTCCAATTCACACAAAAATGGTGCCAAACTGTTGCAAATTCTCCCCTGAAAGGTTTGGCGGTGGAAACAGAAGGCTTTTCATCATAGGAATTGAAATCAGACCTCGAAGACAAATCCTGTGAAAAAAAATTTTTCTAAGCCCCGGGGTCACAATTTCAGCAAAAATCTTAAATTCTCCAATTCACACAAAAAACGTGCCAAACTGTTGCAAATTCTCCCCTGAAAGGTTTGGCGGTGGAAACAGAAGCCGTTTTACAATAGGAAATGAAATCAGACCTCGAAGACAAAACCTGTGAAAAAAAAATTTTCTAAGCCCCGGGGTCACAATTTCAGCAAAAATCTTAAATTCTCCAATTCACACAAAAATAGTGCCAAACTGTTGCAAATTCTCCCCTGAAAGGTTTGCCGGTGGAAACAGAAGCCGTTTTACAATAGGAAATGAAATCAGACCTCGAAGACAAAACCTGTGAAAAAAAAATTTTCTAAGCCCCGGGGTCACAATTTCAGCAAAAATCTGAAAATCTCCAATTCACTCTAAAATGGTGCCAAACTGTTGCAAATTCTCCCCTGAAAGGTTCGGCGGTGGAAAGAGAAGGCTTTTCATCATAGGAAATGAAATCAGCCCTCGAAGACAAAACCTGTGAAAAAAAAATTTTCTAAGCCCCGGGGTCACAATTTCAGCAAAAATCTGAAATTCTCCAATTCACACAAAAATGGTGCCAAACTGTTGCAAATTCTCCCCTGAAAGGTTTGGCGGTGGAAACAGAAGGATTTTCATCATAGGAATTGAAATCAGACCTCGAAGACAAATTCTGTGAAAAAAATTTTTCTAAGCCCCGGGGTGACAATTTCAGCAAAAATCTGAAATTCTCCAATTCACACAAAAATGGTGCCAAACTGTTGAAAATTCTCCCCTGAAAGGTTTGGCGGTGGAAAGAGAAGGCTTTTCATCATAGGAAATGAAATCAGCCCTCGAAGACAAAACCTGTGGAAAAAAAAATTTCAAAGCCCCGGGGTCACAATTTCAGCAAAAATCTTAAATTCTCCAATTCACACAAAAATAGTGCCAAACAGTTGCAAATTCTCCCCTGAAAGGTTTGGCGGTGGAAACAGAAGGCTTTTCATCATAAGAAATGAAATCAGACCTCGAAGACAAAACCTGTGAAAAAAATTTTTTCTAAGCCCCGGGGTCACAATTTCAGCAAAAATCTGAAATTCTCCAATTCACTCAAAAATGGTGCCAAACTGTTGCAAATTCTCCCCTGAAAGGTTCGGCGGTGGAAAGAGAAGGCTTTTCATCATAGGAAATGAAATCAGCCCTCGAAGACAAAACCTGTGGAAAAAAAAAATTCTAAGCCCCGGGGTCACAATTTTAGCAAAAATCTTAAATTCTCCAATTCACACAAAAATAGTGCCAAACAGTTGCAAATTCTCCCCTGAAAGGTTTGGCGGGGGAAACAGAAGCTTTTTTATCATAGGAAATGAAATCAGACCTCGAAGACAAAAACCTGTGAAAAAAAAATTTTCTAAGCCCCGGGGTCACAATTTCAGCAAAAATCTGAAAATCTCCAATTCACTCAAAAATGGTGCCAAACTGTTGCAAATTCTCCCCTGAAAGGTTCGGCGGTGGAAAGAGAAGGCTTTTCATCATAGGAAATGAAATCAGCCCTCGAAGACAAAACCTGTGAAAAAAAAATTTTCTAAGCCCCGGGGTCACAATTTCAGCAAAAATCTGAAATTCTCCAATTCACACAAAAATGGTGCCAAACTGTTGCAAATTCTCCCCTGAAAGGTTTGGCGGTGGAAACAGAAGGATTTTCATCATAGGAATTGAAATCAGACCTCGAAGACAAATTCTGTGAAAAAAAAATTTTCTAAGCCCCGGGGTCACAATTTCAGCAAAAATCTGAAATTCTCCAATTCACACAAAAATGGTGCCAAACTGTTGCAAATTCTCCCCTGAAAGGTTTGGCGGTGGAAAGAGAAGGCTTTTCATCATAGGAAATGAAATCAGCCCTCGAAGACAAAACCTGTGGAAAAAAAAATTTCTAAGCCCCGGGGTCACAATTTCAGCAAAAATCTTAAATTCTCCAATTCACACAAAAATAGTGCCAAACAGTTGCAAATTCTCCCCTGAAAGGTTTGGCGGGGGAAACAGAAGCTTTTTTATCATAGGAAATGAAATCAGACCTCGAAGACAAAAACCTGTGAAAAAAAAATTTTCTAAGCCCCGGGGTCACAATTTCACCAAAAATCTGAAAATCTCCCATTCACTCAAAAATGGTGCCAAACTGTTGCAAATGCTCCCCTGAAAGGTTCGGCGGTGGAAAGAGAAGGCTTTTTATCATAGGCCAAGAAATCAGGCCTCGAAAACTTAACCAGTGAAAAAAAAATTTTCTAAGCCCCGGGGTCACAATTTCAGCAAAAATCTGAAATTCTCCAATTCACACAAAAATAGTGCCGAACTGTTGCAAATTCTCCCCTGAAAGCTTTGGCGGTGTAAACAGAAGCCTTTTTACAATAGGAAATGAAATCAGACCTCGAAGACAAAACCTGTGAAAAAAAAAATTTCTAAGCCCCGAGGTCACAATTTCAGCAAAAATCTGAAATTCTCCAATTCACACAAAAATAGTGCCAAACTGTTGCAAATTCTCCCCTGAACGGTTTGGCGGTGGAAACAGAAGCCTTTTTACAATAGGAAATGAAATCAGACCTCGAAGACAAAACCTGTGAAAAAAAAATTTTCTAAGCCCCGGGGTCACAATTTCAGCAAAAATCTGAAAATCTCCAATTCACTCAAAAATGGTGCCAAACTGTTGCAAATTCTCCCCTGAAAGGTTCGGCGGTGGAAAGAGAAGGCTTTTCATCATAGGAAATGAAATCAGCCCTCGAAGACAAAACCTGTGAAAAAAAAATTTACTAAGCCCCGGGGTCACAATTTCAGCAAAAATCTGAAATTCTCCAATTCACACAAAAATGGTGCCAAACTGTTGCAAATTCTCCCCTGAAAGGTTTGGCGGTGGAAACAGAAGGCTTTTCATCATAGGAATTGAAATCAGACCTCGAAGACAAATCCTGTGAAAAAAAATTTTTCTAAGCCCCGGGGTCACAATTTCAGCAAAAATCTTAAATTCTCCAATTCACACAAAAAACGTGCCAAACTGTTGCAAATTCTCCCCTGAAAGGTTTGGCGGTGGAAACAGAAGCCGTTTTACAATAGGAAATGAAATCAGACCTCGAAGACAAAACCTGTGAAAAAAAAATTTTCTAAGCCCCGGGGTCACAATTTCAGCAAAAATCTTAAATTCTCCAATTCACACAAAAATAGTGCCAAACTGTTGCAAATTCTCCCCTGAAAGGTTTGCCGGTGGAAACAGAAGCCGTTTTACAATAGGAAATGAAATCAGACCTCGAAGACAAAACCTGTGAAAAAAAAATTTTCTAAGCCCCGGGGTCACAATTTCAGCAAAAATCTGAAAATCTCCAATTCACTCTAAAATGGTGCCAAACTGTTGCAAATTCTCCCCTGAAAGGTTCGGCGGTGGAAAGAGAAGGCTTTTCATCATAGGAAATGAAATCAGCCCTCGAAGACAAAACCTGTGAAAAAAAAAATTTCTAAGCCCCGGGGTCACAATTTCAGCAAAAATCTGAAATTCTCCAATTCACACAAAAATGGTGCCAAACTGTTGCAAATTCTCCCCTGAAAGGTTTGGCGGTGGAAACAGAAGGATTTTCATCATAGGAATTGAAATCAGACCTCGAAGACAAATTCTGTGAAAAAATTTTTTTCTAAGCCCCGGGGTGACAATTTCAGCAAAAATCTGAAATTCTCCAATTCACACAAAAATGGTGCCAAACTGTTGAAAATTCTCCCCTGAAAGGTTTGGCGGTGGAAAGAGAAGGCTTTTCATCATAGGAAATGAAATCAGCCCTCGAAGACAAAACCTGTGGAAAAAAAAATTTCAAAGCCCCGGGGTCACAATTTCAGCAAAAATCTTAAATTCTCCAATTCACACAAAAATAGTGCCAAACAGTTGCAAATTCTCCCCTGAAAGGTTTGGCGGTGGAAACAGAAGGCTTTTCATCATAAGAAATGAAATCAGACCTCGAAGACAAAACCTGTGAAAAAAATTTTTTCTAAGCCCCGGGGTCACAATTTCAGCAAAAATCTGAAATTCTCCAATTCACACAAAAATGGTGCCAAACTGTTCCAAGTTCTCCCCTGAAAGGTTTGGCGGTGGAAACAGAAGGCTTTTCATCATAGGAATTGAAATCAGACCTCGAAGACAAAACCTGTGAAAAAAATTTTTTCTAAGCCCCGGGGTCACAATTTCAGCAAAAATCTTAAATTCTCCGATTCACACAAAAAACGTGCCAAACTGTTGCAAATTCTCCCCTGAAAGGTTTGGCGGTGGAAACAGAAGCCGTTTTACAATAGGAAATGAAATCAGCCCTCGAAGACAAAACCTGTGAAAAAAAAAATTTCTAAGCCCCGGGGTCACAATTTCAGCAAAAATCTGAAATTCTCCAATTCACACAAAAATGGTGCCAAACTGTTGCAAGTTCTCCCCTGAAAGGTTTGGCGGTGGAAACAGAAGGCTTTTCATCATAGGAAATGAAATCAGACCTCGAAGACAAAACCTGTGAAAAAAAATTTTTCTAAGCCCCGGGGTCACAATTTCAGCAAAAATCTGAAATTCTCCAATTCACACAAAAATAGTGCCAAACTGTTGCAAATTCTCCCCTGAAAGCTTTGGCGGTGGAAACAGAAGGCTTTTCATCATAGGAAATGAAATCAGACCTCGAAGACAAAACCTGTGGAAAAAAAATTTTCTAAGCCCCGGGGTCACAATTTCAGCAAAAATCTGAAATTCTCCAATTCACACAAAAATAGTGCCAAACTGTTGCAAATTCTCCCCTGAAAGGTTTGGCGGTGGAAACAGAAGGTTTTTCATCATAGGAAATGAAATCAGCTCTCGAAGACAAAACCTGTGAAAAAAAATTTTTCTAAGCCCCGGGGTCACAATTTCAGCAAAAATCTGAAAATCTCCAATTCACTCAAAAATGGTGCCAAACTGTTGCAAATTCTCCCCTGAAAGGTTTGGCGGTGGAAACAGAAGGCTTTTCATCATAGGAATTGAAATCAGACCTCGAAGACAAAACCTGTGAAAAAAAATTTTTCTAAGCCCCGGGGTCACAATTTCAGCAAAAATCTTAAATTCTCCAATTCACTCAAAAATGGTGCCAAACTGTTGCAAATTCTCCCCTGAAAGATTTGGCAGTGGAAACAGAAGGCTTTTCATCATAAGAAATGAAATCAGACCTCGAAGACAAAACCTGTGAAAAAAAAATTTTCTAAGCCCCGGGGTCACAATTTCAGCAAAAATCTGAAAATCTCCAATTCACTCAAAAATGGTGCCAAACTGTTGCAAATTCTCCCCTGAAAGGTTTGGCGGTGGAAACAGAAGGCTTTTCATCATAGGAAATGAAATCAGACCTCGAAGACAAAACCTGTGGAAAAAAAATTTTCTAAGCCCCGGGGTCACAATTTCAGCAAAAATCTGAAATTCTCCAATTCACACAAAAATAGTGCCAAACTGTTGCAAATTCTCCCCTGAAAGGTTTGGCGGTGGAAACAGAAGCCGTTTTACAATAGGAAATGAAATCAGACCTCGAAGACAAAACCTGTGAAAAAAAAATTTTCTAAGCCCCGGGGTCACAATTTCAGCAAAAATCTTAAATTCTCCAATTCACACAAAAATAGTGCCAAACTGTTGCAAATTCTCCCCTGAAAGGTTTGCCGATGGAAACAGAAGCCGTTTTACAATAGGAAATGAAATCAGACCTCGAAGACAAAACCTGTGAAAAAAAAATTTTCTAAGCCCCGGGGTCACAATTTCAGCAAAAATCTGAAAATCTCCAATTCACTCTAAAATGGTGCCAAACTGTTGCAAATTCTTCCCTGAAAGGTTCGGCGGTGGAAAGAGAAGGCTTTTCATCATAGGAAATGAAATCAGCCCTCGAAGACAAAACCTGTGAAAAAAAAATTTTCTAAGCCCCGGGGTCACAATTTCAGCAAAAATCTGAAATTCTCCAATTCACACAAAAATGGTGCCAAACTGTTGCAAATTCTCCCCTGAAAGGTTTGGCGGTGGAAACAGAAGGATTTTCATCATAGGAATTGAAATCAGACCTCGAAGACAAATTCTGTGAAAAAAATTTTTTCTAAGCCCAGGGGTCACAATTTCAGCAAAAATCTGAAATTCTCCAATTCACACAAAAATGGTGCCAAACTGTTGAAAATTCTCCCCTGAAAGGTTTGGCGGTGGAAAGAGAAGGCTTTTCATCATAGGAAATGAAATCAGCCCTCGAAGACAAAACCTGTGGAAAAAAAAATTTCAAAGCCCCGGGGTCACAATTTCAGCAAAAATCTTAAATTCTCCAATTCACACAAAAATAGTGCCAAACAGTTGCAAATTCTCCCCTGAAAGGTTTGGCGGGGGAAACAGAAGCTTTTTTATCATAGGAAATGAAATCAGACCTCGAAGACAAAAACCTGTGAAAAAAATTTTTTCTAAGCCCCGGGGTCACAATTTCACCAAAAATCTGAAAATCTCCCATTCACTCAAAAATGGTGCCAAACTGTTGCAAATTCTCCCCTGAAAGGTTCGGCGGTGGAAAGAGAAGGCTTTTTATCATAGGCCAAGAAATCAGGCCTCGAAAACTTAACCAGTGAAAAAAAAATTTTCTAAGCCCCGGGGTCACAATTTCAGCAAAAATCTGACATTCTCCAATTCACACAAAAATAGTGCCAAACTGTTGCAAATTCTCCCCTGAAAGCTTTGGCGGTGTAAACAGAAGCCTTTTTACAATAGGAAATGAAATCAGACCTCGAAGACAAAACCTGTGAAAAAAAAAATTTCTAAGCCCCGGGGTCACAATTTCAGCAAAAATCTGAAATTCTCCAATTCACACAAAAATGGTGCCAAACTGTTGCAAGTTCTCCCCTGAAAGGTTTGGCGGTGGAAACAGAAGGCTTTTCATCATAGGAAATGAAATCAGACCTCGAAGACAAAACCTGTGAAAAAAAATTTTTCTAAGCCCCGGGGTCACAATTTCAGCAAAAATCTGAAATTCTCCAATTCACACAAAAATAGTGCCAAACTGTTGCAAATTCTCCCCTGAAAGCTTTGGCGGTGGAAACAGAAGGCTTTTCATCATAGGAAATGAAATCAGACCTCGAAGACAAAACCTGTGGAAAAAAAATTTTCTAAGCCCCGGGGTCACAATTTCAGCAAAAATCTGAAATTATCCAATTCACACAAAAATAGTGCCAAACTGTTGCAAATTCTCCCCTGAAAGGTTTGGCGGTGGAAACAGAAGGTTTTTCATCATAGGAAATGAAATCAGCTCTCGAAGACAAAACCTGTGAAAAAAAATTTTTCTAAGCCCCGGGGTCACAATTTCAGCAAAAATCTGAAAATCTCCAATTCACTCAAAAATGGTGCCAAACTGTTGCAAATTCTCCCCTGAAAGGTTTGGCGGTGGAAACAGAAGGCTTTTCATCATAGGAATTGAAATCAGACCTCGAAGACAAAACCTGTGAAAAAAAATTTTTCTAAGCCCCGGGGTCACAATTTCAGCAAAAATCTTAAATTCTCCAATTCACTCAAAAATGGTGCCAAACTGTTGCAAATTCTCCCCTGAAAGATTTGGCAGTGGAAACAGAAGGCTTTTCATCATAAGAAATGAAATCAGACCTCGAAGACAAAACCTGTGAAAAAAAAATTTTCTAAGCCCCGGGGTCACAATTTCAGCAAAAATCTGAAAATCTCCAATTCACTCAAAAATGGTGCCAAACTGTTGCAAATTCTCCCCTGAAAGGTTTGGCGGTGGAAACAGAAGGCTTTTCATCATAGGAAATGAAATCAGACCTCAAAGACAAAACCTGTGAAAAAATTTTTTTCTAAGCCCCGGGGTCACAATTTCAGCAAAAATCTGAAAATCTCCAATTCACTCTAAAATGGTGCCAAACTGTTGCAAATTCTCCCCTGAAAGGTTCGGCGGTGGAAAGAGAAGGCTTTTTATCATAGGCCAAGAAATCAGGCCTCGAAAAGTTAACCAGTGAAAAAAAAAATTTCTAAGCCCCGGGGTCACAATTTCAGCAAAAATCTTAAATTCTCCAATTCACACAAAAATGGTGTCAAACTGTTGCAAATTCTCCCCTGAAAGGTTTGGCGGTGGAAACAGAAGCCTTTTTACAATAGGAAATGAAATCAGCCCTCGAAGACAAAACTTGTGAAAAAAAAAATTTTCTAAGCCCCGGCGTCACAATTTCAGCAAAAATCTTAAATTCTCCAATTCACACAAAAATAGTGCCAAACTGTTGCAAATTCTCCCCTGAAAGGTTTGGCGGTGGAAACAGAAGCCTTTTTACAATAGGAAATGAAATCAGGCCTCGAAAACTTAACCAGTGAAAAAAAAAATTCCTAAGCCCCGGGGTCACAATTTCAGCAAAAATCTGAAAATTTCCAATTCACTCAAAAATGGTGCCAAACTGTTGCAAATTCTCTCCTGAAAGATTTGGCGGTGGAAACAGAAGCCTTTTAACAATAGGAAATGAAATCAGCCCTCGAAGACAAAACCTGTGGAAAAAAAAATTTCTAAGCCCCGGGGTCACAATTTCAGCAAAAATCTGAAATTCTCCAATTCACTCAAAAATGGTGCGAAACTGTTGCAAATTCTCCCCTGAAAGGTTCGGCGGTGGAAAGAGAAGGCTTTTTATCATAGGCCAAGAAATCAGGCCTCGTAAACTTAACCAGTAAAAAAAAAATTTTCTAAGCCCCGGGGTCACAATTTCAGCAAAAATCTTAAATTCTCCAATTCACACAAAAATAGTGCCAAACTGTTGCAAATTCTCCCCTGAAAGGTTTGGCGGTGGAAACAGAAGGCTTTTCATCATAAGAAATGAAATCAGACCTCGAAGACAAAACCTGTGAAAAAAATTTTTTCTAAGCCCCGGGGTCACAATTTCAGCAAAAATCTGAAATTCTCCAATTCACACAAAAATGGTGCCAAACTGTTGCAAGTTCTCCCCTGAAAGGTTTGGCGGTGGAAACAGAAGGCTTTTCATCATAGGAATTGAAATCAGACCTCGAAGACAAAACCTGTAAAAAAAATTTTTTCTAAGCCCCGGGGTCACAATTTCAGCAAAAATCTTAAATTCTCCGATTCACACAAAAAACGTGCCAAACTGTTGCAAATTCTCCCCTGAAAGGTTTGGTGGTGGAAACAGAAGCCGTTTTACAATAGGAAATGAAATCAGACCTCGAAGACAAAACCTGTGAAAAAAAATTTTTCTAAGCCCCGGGGTCACAATTTCAGCAAAAATCTTAAATTCTCCAATTCACACAAAAATAGTGCCAAACAGTTGCAAATTCTCCCCTGAAAGGTTTGGCGGTGGAAACAGAAGGCTTTTCATCATAGGAAATGAAATCAGACCTCGAAGACAAAACCTGTGAAAAAAAAATTTTCTAAGCCCCGGGGTCACAATTTCAGCAAAAATCTGAAATTCTCCAATTCACACAAAAATAGTGCCAAACTGTTGCAAATTCTCCCCTGAAAGGTTTGGCGGTGGAAACAGAAGGCATTTCATCATAGGAAATGAAATCAGCTCTCGAAGACAAAACCTGTGAAAAAAAAATTTTCTAAGCCCCGGGGTCACAATTTGATGCAGAAATCTTAAATTCTCCAATTCACACAAAAATAGTGCCAAACTGTTGCAAATTCTCCCCTGAAAGGTTTGGCGGTGGAAACAGAAGCCTTTTCATCATAGGAAATGAAATCAGACCTCGAAGACAAAACCTGTGAAAAAAAAATTTTCTAAGCCCCGGGGTCACAATTTCAGCAAAAATCTTAAATTCTCCAATTCACACAAAAATAGTGCCAAACTGTTGCAAATTCTCCCCTGAAAGGTTTGGCGGTGGAAACAGAAGGCTTTTCATCATAGGAAATGAAATCAGCTCTCGAAGACAAAACCTGTGGAAAAAAAATTTTCAAAGCCCAGGGTCACAATTTCAGCAAAAATCTGAAAATCTCCCATTCACTCAAAAATAGTGCCAAACTGTTGCAAATTCTCCCCTGAAAGGTTTGGCGGTGGAAACAGAAGGCTTTTCATCATAGGAAATGAAATCAGCTCTCGAAGACAAAACCTGTGAAAAAATTTTTTTCTAAGCCCCGGGGTCACAATTTCAGCAAAAATCTGAAATTCTCCAATTCACACAAAAATGGTGCCAAACTCTTGCAAATTCTCCCCTGAAAGGTTTGGCGGTGGAAACAGAAGGCTTTTCATCATAAGAAATGAAATCAGACCTCGAAGACAAAACCTGTGAAAAAAAAATTTTCTAAGCCCCGGGGTCACAATTTCAGCAAAAATCTGAAAATCTCCAATTCACTCAAAAATGGTGCCAAACTGTTGCAAATTCTCCCCTGAAAGGTTTGGCGGTGGAAACAGAAGGCTTTTCATCATAGGAATTGAAATCAGACCTCGAAGACAAAACCTGTGAAAAAAAAATTTTCTAAGCCCCGGGGTCACAATTTCAGCAAAAATCTTAAATTCTCCAATTCACTCAAAAATGGTGCCAAACTGTTGCAAATTCTCCCCTGAAAGGTTTGGCGGTGGAAACAGAAGGCTTTTCATCATAGGAAATGAAATCAGACCTCGAAGACAAAACCTGTGAAAAAAAAATTTTCTAAGCCCGGGGTCACAATTTGATGCAAAAATCTTAAATTCTCCAATTCACACAAAAATAGTGCCAAACTGTTGCAAATTCTCCCCTGAAAGGTTTGGCGGTGGAAACAGAAGGCTTTTCATCATAAGAAATGAAATCAGACCTCGAAGACAAAACCTGTGAAAAAAAATTTTTCTCAGCCCTGGGGTCACAATTTCAGCAAAAATCTGAAATTCTCCAATTCACACAAAAATGGTGCCAAACTGTTGCAAGTTCTCCCCTGAAAGGTTTGGCGGTGGAAACAGAAGGCTTTTCATCATAGGAATTGAAATCAGACCTCGAAGACAAAACCTGTGAAAAAAAAATTTCCTAAGCCCCGGGGTCACAATTTCAGCAAAAATCTTAAATTCTCCAATTCACACAAAAATAGTGCCAAACTGTTGCAAATTCTCCCCTGAAAGGTTTGGCGGTGGAAACAGAAGGCTTTTCATCATAGGAAATGAAATCAGACCTCGAAGACAAAACCTGTGAAAAAAAAATTTTCTAAGCCCGGGGTCACAATTTGATGCAAAAATCTTAAATTCTCCAATTCACACAAAAATAGTGCCAAACTGTTGCAAATTCTCCCCTGAAAGGTTTGGCGGTGGAAACAGAAGCCTTTTAAATCATAGGAAATGTAATCAGACCTCGAAGACAAAACCTGTGAAAAAAAAATTTTCTAAGCCCGGGGTCACAATTTCAGCAAAAATCTGAAATTCTCCAATTCACACAAAAATGGTGCCAAACTGTTGCAAATTCTCCCCTGAAAGGTTTGGCGGTGGAAACAGAAGGCTTTTCATCATAGGAATTGAAATCAGACCTCGAAGACAAATCCTGTGAAAAAAAATTTTTCTAAGCCCCGGGGTCACAATTTCAGCAAAAATCTTAAATTCTCCAATTCACACAAAAAACGTGCCAAACTGTTGCAAATTCTCCCCTGAAAGGTTTGGCGGTGGAAACAGAAGCCTTTTTACAATAGGAAATGAAATCAGCCCTCGAAGACAAAACCTGTGAAAAAAAATTTTTCTAAGCCCCGGGGTCACAATTTCAGCAAAAATCTGAAATTCTCCAATTCACTCAAAAATGGTGCCAAACTGTTGCAAATTCTCCCCTGAAAGGTTTGGCGGTGGAAAGAGAAGGCTTTTCATCATAGGAAATGAAATCAGCCCTCGAAGACAAAACCTGTGAAAAAAAATTTTTCTAAGCCCCGGGGTCACAATTTCAGCAAAAATCTGAAATTCTCCAATTCACACAAAAATGGTGCCAAACTGTTGGAAATTCTCCCCTGAAAGGTTTGGCGGTGGAAAGAGAAGTCTTTTCATCATAGGAAATGAAATCAGACCTCGAAGACAAAACCTGTGGAAAAAAAATTTTCTAAGCCCCGGGGTCACAATTTCAGCAAAAATCTTAAATTCTCCAATTCACACAAAAATAGTGCCAAACAGTTGCAAATTCTCCCCTGAAAGGTTTGGCGGTGGAAACAGAAGCCTTTTTACAATAGGAAATGAAATCAGACCTCGAAGACAAAACCTGTGAAAAAAAAATTTTCTAAGCCCCGGGGTCACAATTTCACCAAAAATCTGAAAATCTCCCATTCACTCAAAAATGGTGCCAAACTGTTGCAAATTATCCCCTGAAAGGTTCGGCGGTGGAAAGAGAAGGCTTTTTATCATAGGCCAAGAAATCAGGCCTCGAAAACATAACCAGTGAAAAAAAAATTTTCTAAGCCCTGGGGTCACAATTTCAGCAAAAATCTGACATTCTCCAATTCACACAAAAATAGTGCCAAACTGTTGCAAATTCTCCCCTGAAAGCTTTGGCGGTGTAAACAGAAGCCTTTTTACAATAGGAAATGAAATCAGACCTCGAAGACAAAACCTGTGAAAAAAAAAATTTCTAAGCCCCGGGGTCACAATTTCAGCAAAAATCTGAAATTCTCCAATTCACACAAAAATAGTGCCAAACTGTTGCAAATTCTCCCCTGAACGGTTTGGCGGTGGAAACAGAAGCCTTTTTACAATAGGAAATGAAATCAGACCTCGAAGACAAAACCTGTGAAAAAATTTTTTTCTAAGCCCCGGGGTCACAATTTCAGCAAAAATCTGAAAATCTCCAATTCACTCAAAAATGGTGCCAAACTGTTGCAAATTCTCCCCTGAAAGGTTCGGCGGTGGAAAGAGAAGGCTTTTCATCATAGGAAATGAAATCAGCCCTCGAAGACAAAACCTGTGAAAAAAAAATTTTCTAAGCCCCGGGGTCACAATTTCAGCAAAAATCTGAAATTCTCCAATTCACACAAAAATAGTGCCAAACTGTTGGATATTCTCCCCTGAAAGGTTTGGCGGTGGAAACAGAAGGCTTTTCATCATAGGAAATGAAATCAGACCTCGAAGACAAAACCTGTGGAAAAAAAAATTTCTAAGCCACAAATTTCTAAGCAAAAATCTGAAATTCTCCAATTCACACAAAAATAGTGCCAAACAGTTGCAAATTCTCCCCTGAAAGGTTTGGCGGGGGAAACAGAAGCTTTTTTATCATAGGAAATGAAATCAGACCTCGAAGACAAAAACCTGTGAAAAAAAAATTTTCTAAGCCCCGGGGTCACAATTTCAGCAAAAATCTGAAATTCTCCAATTCACTCAAAAATGGTGCCAAACTGTTGCAAATTCTCCCCTGAAAGGTTCGGCGGTGGAAAGAGAAGGCTTTTCATCATAGGAAATGAAATCAGCCCTCGAAGACAAAACCTGTGAAAAAAAAAATTTCTAAGCCCCGGGGTCACAATTTCAGCAAAAATCTTAAATTCTCCAATTCACACAAAAATAGTGCCAAACTGTTGCAAATTCTCCCCTGAAAGCTTTGGCGGTGTAAACAGAAGCCTTTTTACAATAGGAAATGAAATCAGACCTCGAAGACAAAACCTGTGAAAAAAAAAAATTCTAAGCCACAAATTTCTAAGCAAAAATCTGAAATTCTCCAATTCACACAAAAATAGTGCCAAACTGTTGCAAATTCTCCCCTGAACGGTTTGGCGGTGGAAACAGAAGCCTTTTTACAATAGGAAATGAAATCAGACCTCGAAGACAAAAACCTGTGAAAAAAAAATTTTCTAAGCCCCGGGGTCACAATTTCAGCAAAAATCTGAAAATCTCCAATTCACTCAAAAATGGTGCCAAACTGTTGCAAATTCTCCCCTGAAAGGTTCGGCGGTGGAAAGAGAAGGCTTTTCATCATAGGAAATGAAATCAGCCCTCGAAGACAAAACCTGTGAAAAAAAAATTTACTAAGCCCCGGGGTCACAATTTCAGCAAAAATCTGAAATTCTCCAATTCACACAAAAATGGTGCCAAACTGTTGCAAATTCTCCCCTGAAAGGTTTGGCGGTGGAAACAGAAGGCTTTTCATCATAGGAATTGAAATCAGACCTCGAAGACAAATCCTGTGAAAAAAATTTTTTCTAAGCCCCGGGGTCACAATTTCAGCAAAAATCTTAAATTCTCCAATTCACACAAAAAACGTGCCAAACTGTTGCAAATTCTCCCCTGAAAGGTTTGGCGGTGGAAACAGAAGCCGTTTTACAATAGGAAATGAAATCAGCCCTCGAAGACAAAACCTGTGAAAAAAAAATTTTCTAAGCCCCGGGGTCACAATTTCAGCAAAAATCTGAAATTCTCCAATTCACTCAAAAATGGTGCCAAACTGTTGCAAATTCTCCCCTGAAAGGTTTGGCGGTGGAAAGAGAAGGCTTTTCATCATAGGAAATGAAATCAGCCCTCGAAGACAAAACCTGTGAAAAAAAAATTTTCTAAGCCCCGGGGTCACAATTTCAGCAAAAATCTGAAAATCTCCAATTCACTCAAAAATGGTGCCAAACTGTTGCAAATTCTCCCCTGAAAGGTTCGGCGGTGGAAAGAGAAGGCTTTTCATCATAGGAAATGAAATCAGCCCTCGAAGACAAAACCTGTGAAAAAAAAATTTTCTAAGCCCCGGGGTCACAATTTCAGCAAAAATCTGAAATTCTCCAATTCACACAAAAATGGTGCCAAACTGTTGCAAATTCTCCCCTGAAAGGTTTGGCGGTGGAAACAGAAGGATTTTCATCATAGGAATTGAAATCAGACCTCGAAGACAAATTCTGTGAAAAAATTTTTTTCTAAGCCCCGGGGTCACAATTTCAGCAAAAATCTGAAATTCTCCAATTCACACAAAAATGGTGCCAAACTGTTGCAAATTCTCCCCTGAAAGGTTTGGCGGTGGAAAGAGAAGGCTTTTCATCATAGGAAATGAAATCAGCCCTCGAAGACAAAACCTGTGGAAAAAAAAATTTCTAAGCCCCGGGGTCACAATTTCAGCAAAAATCTTAAATTCTCCAATTCACACAAAAATAGTGCCAAACAGTTGCAAATTCTCCCCTGAAAGGTTTGGCGGGGGAAACAGAAGCTTTTTTATCATAGGAAATGAAATCAGACCTCGAAGACAAAAACCTGTGAAAAAAAAATTTTCTAAGCCCCGGGGTCACAATTTCACCAAAAATCTGAAAATCTCCCATTCACTCAAAAATGGTGCCAAACTGTTGCAAATTCTCCCCTGAAAGGTTCGGCGGTGGAAAGAGAAGGCTTTTTATCATAGGCCAAGAAATCAGGCCTCGAAAACTTAACCAGTGAAAAAAAAATTTTCTAAGCCCCGGGGTCACAATTTCAGCAAAAATCTGAAATTCTCCAATTCACACAAAAATAGTGCCAAACTGTTGCAAATTCTCCCCTGAAAGGTTTGGCGGTGGAAACAGAAGCCTTTTTACAATAGGAAATGAAATCAGACCTCGAAGACAAATCCTGTGAAAAAAATTTTTTCTAAGCCCAGGGGTCACAATTTCAGCAAAAATCTGAAAATCTCCAATTCACACAAAAATAGTGCCAAACTGTTGCAAATTCTCCCCTGAACGGTTTGGCGGTGGAAACAGAAGCCTTTTTACAATAGGAAATGAAATCAGACCTCGAAGACAAAACCTGTGAAAAAAAAAATTTCTAAGCCCCGGGGTCACAATTTCAGCAAAAATCTGAAAATCTCCAATTCACTCAAAAATGGTGCCAAACTGTTGCAAATTCTCCCCTGAAAGGTTCGGCGGTGGAAAGAGAAGGCTTTTCATCATAGGAAATGAAATCAGCCCTCGAAGACAAAACCTGTGAAAAAAAAATTTTCTAAGCCCAGGGGTCACAATTTCAGCAAAAATCTGAAATTCTCCAATTCACACAAAAATGGTGCCAAACTGTTGCAAATTCTCCCCTGAAAGGTTTGGCGGTGGAAAGAGAAGGCTTTTCATCATAGGAAATGAAATCAGCCCTCGAAGACAAAACCTGTGGAAAAAAAAATTTCTAAGCCCCGGGGTCACAATTTCAGCAAAAATCTTAAATTCTCCAATTCACACAAAAATAGTGCCAAACAGTTGCAAATTCTCCCCTGAAAGGTTTGGCGGGGGAAACAGAAGCTTTTTTATCATAGGAAATGAAATCAGACCTCGAAGACAAAAACCTGTGAAAAAAAATTTTTCTAAGCCCCGGGGTCACAATTTCACCAAAAATCTGAAAATCTCCCATTCACTCAAAAATGGTGCCAAACTGTTGCAAATTCTCCCCTGAAAGGTTCGGCGGTGGAAAGAGAAGGCTTTTTATCATAGGCCAAGAAATCAGGCCTCGAAAACTTAACCAGTGAAAAAAAAATTTTCTAAGCCCCGGGGTCACAATTTCAGCAAAAATCTGACATTCTCCAATTCACACAAAAATAGTGCCAAACTGTTGCAAATTCTCCCCTGAAAGCTTTGGCGGTGTAAACAGAAGCCTTTTTACAATAGGAAATGAAATCAGACCTCGAAGAAAAAATCTGTGAAAAAAAAAATTTCTAAGCCCCGGGGTCACAATTTCAGCAAAAATCTGAAATTCTCCAATTCACACAAAAATAGTGCCAAACTGTTGCAAATTCTCCCCTGAACGGTTTGGCGGTGGAAACAGAAGCCTTTTTACAATAGGAAATGAAATCAGACCTCGAAGACAAAACCTGTGAAAAAAAATTTTTCTAAGCCCCGGGGTCACAATTTCAGCAAAAATCTGAAAATCTCCAATTCACTCAAAAATGGTGCCAAACTGTTGCAAATTCTCCCCTGAAAGGTTCGGCGGTGGAAAGAGAAGGCTTTTCATCATAGG
The DNA here is from genome assembly GCF_951804945.1 of Podarcis cretensis. Taxonomy (NCBI): domain Eukaryota; kingdom Metazoa; phylum Chordata; class Lepidosauria; order Squamata; family Lacertidae; genus Podarcis; species Podarcis cretensis. The sequence continues at coordinate 127,182,640 of NC_137170.1, forward strand.
AAATGAAATCAGCCCTCGAAGACAAAACCTGTGAAAAAAAAATTTTCTAAGCCCCGGGGTCACAATTTCAGCAAAAATCTGAAATTCTCCAATTCACACAAAAATGGTGCCAAACTGTTGCAAATTCTCCCCTGAAAGGTTTGGCGGTGGAAACAGAAGGCTTTTCATCATAGGAATTGAAATCAGACCTCGAAGACAAATCCTGTGAAAAAAAATTTTTCTAAGCCCCGGGGTCACAATTTCAGCAAAAATCTGAAATTCTCCAATTCACACAAAAAACGTGCCAAACTGTTGCAAATTTTCCCCTGAAAGGTTTGCCGGTGGAAACAGAAGCCGTTTTACAATAGGAAATGAAATCAGACCTCGAAGACAAAACCTGTGAAAAAAAAATTTTCTAAGCCCCGGGGTCACAATTTCAGCAAAAATCTTAAATTCTCCAATTCACACAAAAATAGTGCCAAACTGTTGCAAATTCTCCCCTGAAAGGTTTGCCGGTGGAAACAGAAGCCGTTTTAGAATAGGAAATGAAATCAGACCTCGAAGACAAAACCTGTGAAAAAAAAATTTTCTAAGCCCCGGGGTCACAATTTCAGCAAAAATCTGAAAATCTCCAATTCACTCTAAAATGGTGCCAAACTGTTGCAAATTCTCCCCTGAAAGGTTCGGCGGTGGAAAGAGAAGGCTTTTTATCATAGGCCAAGAAATCAGGCCTCGAAGACAAAACCTGTGAAAAAAATTTTTTCTAAGCCCCGGGGTCACAATTTCAGCAAAAATCTGAAAATCTCCAATTCACTCAAAAATGGTGCCAATCTGTTGCAAATTCTCCCCTGAAAGGTTCGGCGGTGGAAAGAGAAGGCTTTTTATCATAGGCCAAAAAATCAGGCCTCGCAAAGTTAACCAGTGAAAAAAAAAATTTCAAAGCCCCGGGGTCACAATTTCAGCAAAAATCTTAAATTCTCCAATTCACACAAAAATGGTGCCAAACTGTTGCAAATTCTCCCCTAAAAGGTTTGGCGGTGGAAACAGAAGGCTTTTTACAATAGGAAATGAAATCAGCCCTCGAAGACAAAACCTGTGAAAAAAAAAATTTTCTAAGACCCGGGGTCACAATTTCAGCAAAAATCTTAAATTCTCCAATTCCCACAAAAATAGTGCCAAACTGTTGCAAATTCTCCCCTGAAAGCTTTGGCGGTGTAAACAGAAGCCTTTTTACAATAGGAAATGAAATCAGACCTCGAAGACAAAACCTGTGAAAAAAAAAATTTCTAAGCCCCGAGGTCACAATTTCAGCAAAAATCTGAAATTCTCCAATTCACACAAAAATAGTGCCAAACTGTTGCAAATTCTCCCCTGAACGGTTTGGCGGTGGAAACAGAAGCCTTTTTACAATAGGAAATGAAATCAGACCTCGAAGACAAAACCTGTGAAAAAAAAATTTTCTAAGCCCCGGGGTCACAATTTCAGCAAAAATCTGAAAATCTCCAATTCACTCAAAAATGGTGCCAAACTGTTGCAAATTCTCCCCTGAAAGGTTCGGCGGTGGAAAGAGAAGGCTTTTCATCATAGGAAATGAAATCAGCCCTCGAAGACAAAACCTGTGAAAAAAAAATTTACTAAGCCCCGGGGTCACAATTTCAGCAAAAATCTGAAATTCTCCAATTCACACAAAAATGGTGCCAAACTGTTGCAAATTCTCCCCTGAAAGGTTTGGCGGTGGAAACAGAAGGCTTTTCATCATAGGAATTGAAATCAGACCTCGAAGACAAATCCTGTGAAAAAAAAATTTTCTAAGCCCCGGGGTCACAATTTCAGCAAAAATCTTAAATTCTCCAATTCACACAAAAAACGTGCCAAACTGTTGCAAATTCTCCCCTGAAAGGTTTGGCGGTGGAAACAGAAGCCGTTTTACAATAGGAAATGAAATCAGACCTCGAAGACAAAACCTGTGAAAAAAAAATTTTCTAAGCCCCGGGGTCACAATTTCAGCAAAAATCTTAAATTCTCCAATTCACACAAAAATAGTGCCAAACTGTTGCAAATTCTCCCCTGAAAGGTTTGCCGGTGGAAACAGAAGCCGTTTTACAATAGGAAATGAAATCAGACCTCGAAGACAAAACCTGTGAAAAAAAAATTTTCTAAGCCCCGGGGTCACAATTTCAGCAAAAATCTGAAAATCTCCAATTCACTCTAAAATGGTGCCAAACTGTTGCAAATTCTCCCCTGAAAGGTTCGGCGGTGGAAAGAGAAGGCTTTTCATCATAGGAAATGAAATCAGCCCTCGAAGACAAAACCTGTGAAAAAAAAATTTTCTAAGCCCCGGGGTCACAATTTCAGCAAAAATCTGAAATTCTCCAATTCACACAAAAATGGTGCCAAACTGTTGCAAATTCTCCCCTGAAAGGTTTGGCGGTGGAAACAGAAGGATTTTCATCATAGGAATTGAAATCAGACCTCGAAGACAAATTCTGTGAAAAAATTTTTTTCTAAGCCCCGGGGTGACAATTTCAGCAAAAATCTGAAATTCTCCAATTCACACAAAAATGGTGCCAAACTGTTGAAAATTCTCCCCTGAAAGGTTTGGCGGTGGAAAGAGAAGGCTTTTCATCATAGGAAATGAAATCAGCCCTCGAAGACAAAACCTGTGGAAAAAAAAATTTCAAAGCCCCGGGGTCACAATTTCAGCAAAAATCTTAAATTCTCCAATTCACACAAAAATAGTGCCAAACAGTTGCAAATTCTCCCCTGAAAGGTTTGGCGGTGGAAACAGAAGGCTTTTCATCATAAGAAATGAAATCAGACCTCGAAGACAAAACCTGTGAAAAAAATTTTTTCTAAGCCCCGGGGTCACAATTTCAGCAAAAATCTGAAATTCTCCAATTCACACAAAAATGGTGCCAAACTGTTCCAAGTTCTCCCCTGAAAGGTTTGGCGGTGGAAACAGAAGGCTTTTCATCATAGGAATTGAAATCAGACCTCGAAGACAAAACCTGTGAAAAAAATTTTTTCTAAGCCCCGGGGTCACAATTTCAGCAAAAATCTTAAATTCTCCGATTCACACAAAAAACGTGCCAAACTGTTGCAAATTCTCCCCTGAAAGGTTTGGCGGTGGAAACAGAAGCCGTTTTACAATAGGAAATGAAATCAGCCCTCGAAGACAAAACCTGTGAAAAAAAAAATTTCTAAGCCCCGGGGTCACAATTTCAGCAAAAATCTGAAATTCTCCAATTCACACAAAAATGGTGCCAAACTGTTGCAAGTTCTCCCCTGAAAGGTTTGGCGGTGGAAACAGAAGGCTTTTCATCATAGGAAATGAAATCAGACCTCGAAGACAAAACCTGTGAAAAAAAATTTTTCTAAGCCCCGGGGTCACAATTTCAGCAAAAATCTGAAATTCTCCAATTCACACAAAAATAGTGCCAAACTGTTGCAAATTCTCCCCTGAAAGCTTTGGCGGTGGAAACAGAAGGCTTTTCATCATAGGAAATGAAATCAGACCTCGAAGACAAAACCTGTGGAAAAAAAATTTTCTAAGCCCCGGGGTCACAATTTCAGCAAAAATCTGAAATTCTCCAATTCACACAAAAATAGTGCCAAACTGTTGCAAATTCTCCCCTGAAAGGTTTGGCGGTGGAAACAGAAGGTTTTTCATCATAGGAAATGAAATCAGCTCTCGAAGACAAAACCTGTGAAAAAAAATTTTTCTAAGCCCCGGGGTCACAATTTCAGCAAAAATCTGAAAATCTCCAATTCACTCAAAAATGGTGCCAAACTGTTGCAAATTCTCCCCTGAAAGGTTTGGCGGTGGAAACAGAAGGCTTTTCATCATAGGAATTGAAATCAGACCTCGAAGACAAAACCTGTGAAAAAAAATTTTTCTAAGCCCCGGGGTCACAATTTCAGCAAAAATCTTAAATTCTCCAATTCACTCAAAAATGGTGCCAAACTGTTGCAAATTCTCCCCTGAAAGATTTGGCAGTGGAAACAGAAGGCTTTTCATCATAAGAAATGAAATCAGACCTCGAAGACAAAACCTGTGAAAAAAAAATTTTCTAAGCCCCGGGGTCACAATTTCAGCAAAAATCTGAAAATCTCCAATTCACTCAAAAATGGTGCCAAACTGTTGCAAATTCTCCCCTGAAAGGTTTGGCGGTGGAAACAGAAGGCTTTTCATCATAGGAAATGAAATCAGACCTCGAAGACAAAACCTGTGGAAAAAAAATTTTCTAAGCCCCGGGGTCACAATTTCAGCAAAAATCTGAAATTCTCCAATTCACACAAAAATAGTGCCAAACTGTTGCAAATTCTCCCCTGAAAGGTTTGGCGGTGGAAACAGAAGCCGTTTTACAATAGGAAATGAAATCAGACCTCGAAGACAAAACCTGTGAAAAAAAAATTTTCTAAGCCCCGGGGTCACAATTTCAGCAAAAATCTTAAATTCTCCAATTCACACAAAAATAGTGCCAAACTGTTGCAAATTCTCCCCTGAAAGGTTTGCCGATGGAAACAGAAGCCGTTTTACAATAGGAAATGAAATCAGACCTCGAAGACAAAACCTGTGAAAAAAAAATTTTCTAAGCCCCGGGGTCACAATTTCAGCAAAAATCTGAAAATCTCCAATTCACTCTAAAATGGTGCCAAACTGTTGCAAATTCTTCCCTGAAAGGTTCGGCGGTGGAAAGAGAAGGCTTTTCATCATAGGAAATGAAATCAGCCCTCGAAGACAAAACCTGTGAAAAAAAAATTTTCTAAGCCCCGGGGTCACAATTTCAGCAAAAATCTGAAATTCTCCAATTCACACAAAAATGGTGCCAAACTGTTGCAAATTCTCCCCTGAAAGGTTTGGCGGTGGAAACAGAAGGATTTTCATCATAGGAATTGAAATCAGACCTCGAAGACAAATTCTGTGAAAAAAATTTTTTCTAAGCCCAGGGGTCACAATTTCAGCAAAAATCTGAAATTCTCCAATTCACACAAAAATGGTGCCAAACTGTTGAAAATTCTCCCCTGAAAGGTTTGGCGGTGGAAAGAGAAGGCTTTTCATCATAGGAAATGAAATCAGCCCTCGAAGACAAAACCTGTGGAAAAAAAAATTTCAAAGCCCCGGGGTCACAATTTCAGCAAAAATCTTAAATTCTCCAATTCACACAAAAATAGTGCCAAACAGTTGCAAATTCTCCCCTGAAAGGTTTGGCGGGGGAAACAGAAGCTTTTTTATCATAGGAAATGAAATCAGACCTCGAAGACAAAAACCTGTGAAAAAAATTTTTTCTAAGCCCCGGGGTCACAATTTCACCAAAAATCTGAAAATCTCCCATTCACTCAAAAATGGTGCCAAACTGTTGCAAATTCTCCCCTGAAAGGTTCGGCGGTGGAAAGAGAAGGCTTTTTATCATAGGCCAAGAAATCAGGCCTCGAAAACTTAACCAGTGAAAAAAAAATTTTCTAAGCCCCGGGGTCACAATTTCAGCAAAAATCTGACATTCTCCAATTCACACAAAAATAGTGCCAAACTGTTGCAAATTCTCCCCTGAAAGCTTTGGCGGTGTAAACAGAAGCCTTTTTACAATAGGAAATGAAATCAGACCTCGAAGACAAAACCTGTGAAAAAAAAAATTTCTAAGCCCCGGGGTCACAATTTCAGCAAAAATCTGAAATTCTCCAATTCACACAAAAATGGTGCCAAACTGTTGCAAGTTCTCCCCTGAAAGGTTTGGCGGTGGAAACAGAAGGCTTTTCATCATAGGAAATGAAATCAGACCTCGAAGACAAAACCTGTGAAAAAAAATTTTTCTAAGCCCCGGGGTCACAATTTCAGCAAAAATCTGAAATTCTCCAATTCACACAAAAATAGTGCCAAACTGTTGCAAATTCTCCCCTGAAAGCTTTGGCGGTGGAAACAGAAGGCTTTTCATCATAGGAAATGAAATCAGACCTCGAAGACAAAACCTGTGGAAAAAAAATTTTCTAAGCCCCGGGGTCACAATTTCAGCAAAAATCTGAAATTATCCAATTCACACAAAAATAGTGCCAAACTGTTGCAAATTCTCCCCTGAAAGGTTTGGCGGTGGAAACAGAAGGTTTTTCATCATAGGAAATGAAATCAGCTCTCGAAGACAAAACCTGTGAAAAAAAATTTTTCTAAGCCCCGGGGTCACAATTTCAGCAAAAATCTGAAAATCTCCAATTCACTCAAAAATGGTGCCAAACTGTTGCAAATTCTCCCCTGAAAGGTTTGGCGGTGGAAACAGAAGGCTTTTCATCATAGGAATTGAAATCAGACCTCGAAGACAAAACCTGTGAAAAAAAATTTTTCTAAGCCCCGGGGTCACAATTTCAGCAAAAATCTTAAATTCTCCAATTCACTCAAAAATGGTGCCAAACTGTTGCAAATTCTCCCCTGAAAGATTTGGCAGTGGAAACAGAAGGCTTTTCATCATAAGAAATGAAATCAGACCTCGAAGACAAAACCTGTGAAAAAAAAATTTTCTAAGCCCCGGGGTCACAATTTCAGCAAAAATCTGAAAATCTCCAATTCACTCAAAAATGGTGCCAAACTGTTGCAAATTCTCCCCTGAAAGGTTTGGCGGTGGAAACAGAAGGCTTTTCATCATAGGAAATGAAATCAGACCTCAAAGACAAAACCTGTGAAAAAATTTTTTTCTAAGCCCCGGGGTCACAATTTCAGCAAAAATCTGAAAATCTCCAATTCACTCTAAAATGGTGCCAAACTGTTGCAAATTCTCCCCTGAAAGGTTCGGCGGTGGAAAGAGAAGGCTTTTTATCATAGGCCAAGAAATCAGGCCTCGAAAAGTTAACCAGTGAAAAAAAAAATTTCTAAGCCCCGGGGTCACAATTTCAGCAAAAATCTTAAATTCTCCAATTCACACAAAAATGGTGTCAAACTGTTGCAAATTCTCCCCTGAAAGGTTTGGCGGTGGAAACAGAAGCCTTTTTACAATAGGAAATGAAATCAGCCCTCGAAGACAAAACTTGTGAAAAAAAAAATTTTCTAAGCCCCGGCGTCACAATTTCAGCAAAAATCTTAAATTCTCCAATTCACACAAAAATAGTGCCAAACTGTTGCAAATTCTCCCCTGAAAGGTTTGGCGGTGGAAACAGAAGCCTTTTTACAATAGGAAATGAAATCAGGCCTCGAAAACTTAACCAGTGAAAAAAAAAATTCCTAAGCCCCGGGGTCACAATTTCAGCAAAAATCTGAAAATTTCCAATTCACTCAAAAATGGTGCCAAACTGTTGCAAATTCTCTCCTGAAAGATTTGGCGGTGGAAACAGAAGCCTTTTAACAATAGGAAATGAAATCAGCCCTCGAAGACAAAACCTGTGGAAAAAAAAATTTCTAAGCCCCGGGGTCACAATTTCAGCAAAAATCTGAAATTCTCCAATTCACTCAAAAATGGTGCGAAACTGTTGCAAATTCTCCCCTGAAAGGTTCGGCGGTGGAAAGAGAAGGCTTTTTATCATAGGCCAAGAAATCAGGCCTCGTAAACTTAACCAGTAAAAAAAAAATTTTCTAAGCCCCGGGGTCACAATTTCAGCAAAAATCTTAAATTCTCCAATTCACACAAAAATAGTGCCAAACTGTTGCAAATTCTCCCCTGAAAGGTTTGGCGGTGGAAACAGAAGGCTTTTCATCATAAGAAATGAAATCAGACCTCGAAGACAAAACCTGTGAAAAAAATTTTTTCTAAGCCCCGGGGTCACAATTTCAGCAAAAATCTGAAATTCTCCAATTCACACAAAAATGGTGCCAAACTGTTGCAAGTTCTCCCCTGAAAGGTTTGGCGGTGGAAACAGAAGGCTTTTCATCATAGGAATTGAAATCAGACCTCGAAGACAAAACCTGTAAAAAAAATTTTTTCTAAGCCCCGGGGTCACAATTTCAGCAAAAATCTTAAATTCTCCGATTCACACAAAAAACGTGCCAAACTGTTGCAAATTCTCCCCTGAAAGGTTTGGTGGTGGAAACAGAAGCCGTTTTACAATAGGAAATGAAATCAGACCTCGAAGACAAAACCTGTGAAAAAAAATTTTTCTAAGCCCCGGGGTCACAATTTCAGCAAAAATCTTAAATTCTCCAATTCACACAAAAATAGTGCCAAACAGTTGCAAATTCTCCCCTGAAAGGTTTGGCGGTGGAAACAGAAGGCTTTTCATCATAGGAAATGAAATCAGACCTCGAAGACAAAACCTGTGAAAAAAAAATTTTCTAAGCCCCGGGGTCACAATTTCAGCAAAAATCTGAAATTCTCCAATTCACACAAAAATAGTGCCAAACTGTTGCAAATTCTCCCCTGAAAGGTTTGGCGGTGGAAACAGAAGGCATTTCATCATAGGAAATGAAATCAGCTCTCGAAGACAAAACCTGTGAAAAAAAAATTTTCTAAGCCCCGGGGTCACAATTTGATGCAGAAATCTTAAATTCTCCAATTCACACAAAAATAGTGCCAAACTGTTGCAAATTCTCCCCTGAAAGGTTTGGCGGTGGAAACAGAAGCCTTTTCATCATAGGAAATGAAATCAGACCTCGAAGACAAAACCTGTGAAAAAAAAATTTTCTAAGCCCCGGGGTCACAATTTCAGCAAAAATCTTAAATTCTCCAATTCACACAAAAATAGTGCCAAACTGTTGCAAATTCTCCCCTGAAAGGTTTGGCGGTGGAAACAGAAGGCTTTTCATCATAGGAAATGAAATCAGCTCTCGAAGACAAAACCTGTGGAAAAAAAATTTTCAAAGCCCAGGGTCACAATTTCAGCAAAAATCTGAAAATCTCCCATTCACTCAAAAATAGTGCCAAACTGTTGCAAATTCTCCCCTGAAAGGTTTGGCGGTGGAAACAGAAGGCTTTTCATCATAGGAAATGAAATCAGCTCTCGAAGACAAAACCTGTGAAAAAATTTTTTTCTAAGCCCCGGGGTCACAATTTCAGCAAAAATCTGAAATTCTCCAATTCACACAAAAATGGTGCCAAACTCTTGCAAATTCTCCCCTGAAAGGTTTGGCGGTGGAAACAGAAGGCTTTTCATCATAAGAAATGAAATCAGACCTCGAAGACAAAACCTGTGAAAAAAAAATTTTCTAAGCCCCGGGGTCACAATTTCAGCAAAAATCTGAAAATCTCCAATTCACTCAAAAATGGTGCCAAACTGTTGCAAATTCTCCCCTGAAAGGTTTGGCGGTGGAAACAGAAGGCTTTTCATCATAGGAATTGAAATCAGACCTCGAAGACAAAACCTGTGAAAAAAAAATTTTCTAAGCCCCGGGGTCACAATTTCAGCAAAAATCTTAAATTCTCCAATTCACTCAAAAATGGTGCCAAACTGTTGCAAATTCTCCCCTGAAAGGTTTGGCGGTGGAAACAGAAGGCTTTTCATCATAGGAAATGAAATCAGACCTCGAAGACAAAACCTGTGAAAAAAAAATTTTCTAAGCCCGGGGTCACAATTTGATGCAAAAATCTTAAATTCTCCAATTCACACAAAAATAGTGCCAAACTGTTGCAAATTCTCCCCTGAAAGGTTTGGCGGTGGAAACAGAAGGCTTTTCATCATAAGAAATGAAATCAGACCTCGAAGACAAAACCTGTGAAAAAAAATTTTTCTCAGCCCTGGGGTCACAATTTCAGCAAAAATCTGAAATTCTCCAATTCACACAAAAATGGTGCCAAACTGTTGCAAGTTCTCCCCTGAAAGGTTTGGCGGTGGAAACAGAAGGCTTTTCATCATAGGAATTGAAATCAGACCTCGAAGACAAAACCTGTGAAAAAAAAATTTCCTAAGCCCCGGGGTCACAATTTCAGCAAAAATCTTAAATTCTCCAATTCACACAAAAATAGTGCCAAACTGTTGCAAATTCTCCCCTGAAAGGTTTGGCGGTGGAAACAGAAGGCTTTTCATCATAGGAAATGAAATCAGACCTCGAAGACAAAACCTGTGAAAAAAAAATTTTCTAAGCCCGGGGTCACAATTTGATGCAAAAATCTTAAATTCTCCAATTCACACAAAAATAGTGCCAAACTGTTGCAAATTCTCCCCTGAAAGGTTTGGCGGTGGAAACAGAAGCCTTTTAAATCATAGGAAATGTAATCAGACCTCGAAGACAAAACCTGTGAAAAAAAAATTTTCTAAGCCCGGGGTCACAATTTCAGCAAAAATCTGAAATTCTCCAATTCACACAAAAATGGTGCCAAACTGTTGCAAATTCTCCCCTGAAAGGTTTGGCGGTGGAAACAGAAGGCTTTTCATCATAGGAATTGAAATCAGACCTCGAAGACAAATCCTGTGAAAAAAAATTTTTCTAAGCCCCGGGGTCACAATTTCAGCAAAAATCTTAAATTCTCCAATTCACACAAAAAACGTGCCAAACTGTTGCAAATTCTCCCCTGAAAGGTTTGGCGGTGGAAACAGAAGCCTTTTTACAATAGGAAATGAAATCAGCCCTCGAAGACAAAACCTGTGAAAAAAAATTTTTCTAAGCCCCGGGGTCACAATTTCAGCAAAAATCTGAAATTCTCCAATTCACTCAAAAATGGTGCCAAACTGTTGCAAATTCTCCCCTGAAAGGTTTGGCGGTGGAAAGAGAAGGCTTTTCATCATAGGAAATGAAATCAGCCCTCGAAGACAAAACCTGTGAAAAAAAATTTTTCTAAGCCCCGGGGTCACAATTTCAGCAAAAATCTGAAATTCTCCAATTCACACAAAAATGGTGCCAAACTGTTGGAAATTCTCCCCTGAAAGGTTTGGCGGTGGAAAGAGAAGTCTTTTCATCATAGGAAATGAAATCAGACCTCGAAGACAAAACCTGTGGAAAAAAAATTTTCTAAGCCCCGGGGTCACAATTTCAGCAAAAATCTTAAATTCTCCAATTCACACAAAAATAGTGCCAAACAGTTGCAAATTCTCCCCTGAAAGGTTTGGCGGTGGAAACAGAAGCCTTTTTACAATAGGAAATGAAATCAGACCTCGAAGACAAAACCTGTGAAAAAAAAATTTTCTAAGCCCCGGGGTCACAATTTCACCAAAAATCTGAAAATCTCCCATTCACTCAAAAATGGTGCCAAACTGTTGCAAATTATCCCCTGAAAGGTTCGGCGGTGGAAAGAGAAGGCTTTTTATCATAGGCCAAGAAATCAGGCCTCGAAAACATAACCAGTGAAAAAAAAATTTTCTAAGCCCTGGGGTCACAATTTCAGCAAAAATCTGACATTCTCCAATTCACACAAAAATAGTGCCAAACTGTTGCAAATTCTCCCCTGAAAGCTTTGGCGGTGTAAACAGAAGCCTTTTTACAATAGGAAATGAAATCAGACCTCGAAGACAAAACCTGTGAAAAAAAAAATTTCTAAGCCCCGGGGTCACAATTTCAGCAAAAATCTGAAATTCTCCAATTCACATAAAAATAGTGCCAAACTGTTGCAAATTCTCCCCTGAACGGTTTGGCGGTGGAAACAGAAGCCTTTTTACAATAGGAAATGAAATCAGACCTCGAAGACAAAACCTGTGAAAAAATTTTTTTCTAAGCCCCGGGGTCACAATTTCAGCAAAAATCTGAAAATCTCCAATTCACTCAAAAATGGTGCCAAACTGTTGCAAATTCTCCCCTGAAAGGTTCGGCGGTGGAAAGAGAAGGCTTTTCATCATAGGAAATGAAATCAGCCCTCGAAGACAAAACCTGTGAAAAAAAAATTTTCTAAGCCCCGGGGTCACAATTTCAGCAAAAATCTGAAATTCTCCAATTCACACAAAAATAGTGCCAAACTGTTGGATATTCTCCCCTGAAAGGTTTGGCGGTGGAAACAGAAGGCTTTTCATCATAGGAAATGAAATCAGACCTCGAAGACAAAACCTGTGGAAAAAAAAATTTCTAAGCCACAAATTTCTAAGCAAAAATCTGAAATTCTCCAATTCACACAAAAATAGTGCCAAACAGTTGCAAATTCTCCCCTGAAAGGTTTGGCGGGGGAAACAGAAGCTTTTTTATCATAGGAAATGAAATCAGACCTCGAAGACAAAAACCTGTGAAAAAAAAATTTTCTAAGCCCCGGGGTCACAATTTCAGCAAAAATCTGAAATTCTCCAATTCACTCAAAAATGGTGCCAAACTGTTGCAAATTCTCCCCTGAAAGGTTCGGCGGTGGAAAGAGAAGGCTTTTCATCATAGGAAATGAAATCAGCCCTCGAAGACAAAACCTGTGAAAAAAAAAATTTCTAAGCCCCGGGGTCACAATTTCAGCAAAAATCTTAAATTCTCCAATTCACACAAAAATAGTGCCAAACTGTTGCAAATTCTCCCCTGAAAGCTTTGGCGGTGTAAACAGAAGCCTTTTTACAATAGGAAATGAAATCAGACCTCGAAGACAAAACCTGTGAAAAAAAAAAATTCTAAGCCACAAATTTCTAAGCAAAAATCTGAAATTCTCCAATTCACACAAAAATAGTGCCAAACTGTTGCAAATTCTCCCCTGAACGGTTTGGCGGTGGAAACAGAAGCCTTTTTACAATAGGAAATGAAATCAGACCTCGAAGACAAAAACCTGTGAAAAAAAAATTTTCTAAGCCCCGGGGTCACAATTTCAGCAAAAATCTGAAAATCTCCAATTCACTCAAAAATGGTGCCAAACTGTTGCAAATTCTCCCCTGAAAGGTTCGGCGGTGGAAAGAGAAGGCTTTTCATCATAGGAAATGAAATCAGCCCTCGAAGACAAAACCTGTGAAAAAAAAATTTACTAAGCCCCGGGGTCACAATTTCAGCAAAAATCTGAAATTCTCCAATTCACACAAAAATGGTGCCAAACTGTTGCAAATTCTCCCCTGAAAGGTTTGGCGGTGGAAACAGAAGGCTTTTCATCATAGGAATTGAAATCAGACCTCGAAGACAAATCCTGTGAAAAAAATTTTTTCTAAGCCCCGGGGTCACAATTTCAGCAAAAATCTTAAATTCTCCAATTCACACAAAAAACGTGCCAAACTGTTGCAAATTCTCCCCTGAAAGGTTTGGCGGTGGAAACAGAAGCCGTTTTACAATAGGAAATGAAATCAGCCCTCGAAGACAAAACCTGTGAAAAAAAAATTTTCTAAGCCCCGGGGTCACAATTTCAGCAAAAATCTGAAATTCTCCAATTCACTCAAAAATGGTGCCAAACTGTTGCAAATTCTCCCCTGAAAGGTTTGGCGGTGGAAAGAGAAGGCTTTTCATCATAGGAAATGAAATCAGCCCTCGAAGACAAAACCTGTGAAAAAAAAATTTTCTAAGCCCCGGGGTCACAATTTCAGCAAAAATCTGAAAATCTCCAATTCACTCAAAAATGGTGCCAAACTGTTGCAAATTCTCCCCTGAAAGGTTCGGCGGTGGAAAGAGAAGGCTTTTCATCATAGGAAATGAAATCAGCCCTCGAAGACAAAACCTGTGAAAAAAAAATTTTCTAAGCCCCGGGGTCACAATTTCAGCAAAAATCTGAAATTCTCCAATTCACACAAAAATGGTGCCAAACTGTTGCAAATTCTCCCCTGAAAGGTTTGGCGGTGGAAACAGAAGGATTTTCATCATAGGAATTGAAATCAGACCTCGAAGACAAATTCTGTGAAAAAATTTTTTTCTAAGCCCCGGGGTCACAATTTCAGCAAAAATCTGAAATTCTCCAATTCACACAAAAATGGTGCCAAACTGTTGCAAATTCTCCCCTGAAAGGTTTGGCGGTGGAAAGAGAAGGCTTTTCATCATAGGAAATGAAATCAGCCCTCGAAGACAAAACCTGTGGAAAAAAAAATTTCTAAGCCCCGGGGTCACAATTTCAGCAAAAATCTTAAATTCTCCAATTCACACAAAAATAGTGCCAAACAGTTGCAAATTCTCCCCTGAAAGGTTTGGCGGGGGAAACAGAAGCTTTTTTATCATAGGAAATGAAATCAGACCTCGAAGACAAAAACCTGTGAAAAAAAAATTTTCTAAGCCCCGGGGTCACAATTTCACCAAAAATCTGAAAATCTCCCATTCACTCAAAAATGGTGCCAAACTGTTGCAAATTCTCCCCTGAAAGGTTCGGCGGTGGAAAGAGAAGGCTTTTTATCATAGGCCAAGAAATCAGGCCTCGAAAACTTAACCAGTGAAAAAAAAATTTTCTAAGCCCCGGGGTCACAATTTCAGCAAAAATCTGAAATTCTCCAATTCACACAAAAATAGTGCCAAACTGTTGCAAATTCTCCCCTGAAAGGTTTGGCGGTGGAAACAGAAGCCTTTTTACAATAGGAAATGAAATCAGACCTCGAAGACAAATCCTGTGAAAAAAATTTTTTCTAAGCCCAGGGGTCACAATTTCAGCAAAAATCTGAAAATCTCCAATTCACACAAAAATAGTGCCAAACTGTTGCAAATTCTCCCCTGAACGGTTTGGCGGTGGAAACAGAAGCCTTTTTACAATAGGAAATGAAATCAGACCTCGAAGACAAAACCTGTGAAAAAAAAAATTTCTAAGCCCCGGGGTCACAATTTCAGCAAAAATCTGAAAATCTCCAATTCACTCAAAAATGGTGCCAAACTGTTGCAAATTCTCCCCTGAAAGGTTCGGCGGTGGAAAGAGAAGGCTTTTCATCATAGGAAATGAAATCAGCCCTCGAAGACAAAACCTGTGAAAAAAAAATTTTCTAAGCCCAGGGGTCACAATTTCAGCAAAAATCTGAAATTCTCCAATTCACACAAAAATGGTGCCAAACTGTTGCAAATTCTCCCCTGAAAGGTTTGGCGGTGGAAAGAGAAGGCTTTTCATCATAGGAAATGAAATCAGCCCTCGAAGACAAAACCTGTGGAAAAAAAAATTTCTAAGCCCCGGGGTCACAATTTCAGCAAAAATCTTAAATTCTCCAATTCACACAAAAATAGTGCCAAACAGTTGCAAATTCTCCCCTGAAAGGTTTGGCGGGGGAAACAGAAGCTTTTTTATCATAGGAAATGAAATCAGACCTCGAAGACAAAAACCTGTGAAAAAAAATTTTTCTAAGCCCCGGGGTCACAATTTCACCAAAAATCTGAAAATCTCCCATTCACTCAAAAATGGTGCCAAACTGTTGCAAATTCTCCCCTGAAAGGTTCGGCGGTGGAAAGAGAAGGCTTTTTATCATAGGCCAAGAAATCAGGCCTCGAAAACTTAACCAGTGAAAAAAAAATTTTCTAAGCCCCGGGGTCACAATTTCAGCAAAAATCTGACATTCTCCAATTCACACAAAAATAGTGCCAAACTGTTGCAAATTCTCCCCTGAAAGCTTTGGCGGTGTAAACAGAAGCCTTTTTACAATAGGAAATGAAATCAGACCTCGAAGAAAAAATCTGTGAAAAAAAAAATTTCTAAGCCCCGGGGTCACAATTTCAGCAAAAATCTGAAATTCTCCAATTCACACAAAAATAGTGCCAAACTGTTGCAAATTCTCCCCTGAACGGTTTGGCGGTGGAAACAGAAGCCTTTTTACAATAGGAAATGAAATCAGACCTCGAAGACAAAACCTGTGAAAAAAAATTTTTCTAAGCCCCGGGGTCACAATTTCAGCAAAAATCTGAAAATCTCCAATTCACTCAAAAATGGTGCCAAACTGTTGCAAATTCTCCCCTGAAAGGTTCGGCGGTGGAAAGAGAAGGCTTTTCATCATAGGAAATGAAATCAGCCCTCGAAGACAAAACCTGTGAAAAAAAAATTTTCTAAGCCCCGGGGTCACAATTTCAGCAAAAATCTGAAATTCTCCAATTCACACAAAAATGGTGCCAAACTGTTGCAAATTCTCCCCTGAAAGGTTTGGCGGTGGAAACAGAAGGCTTTTCATCATAGGAATTGAAATCAGACCTCGAAGACAAATCCTGTGAAAAAAAATTTTTCTAAGCCCCGGGGTCACAATTTCAGCAAAAATCTGAAATTCTCCAATTCACACAAAAAACGTGCCAAACTGTTGCAAATTTTCCCCTGAAAGGTTTGCCGGTGGAAACAGAAGCCGTTTTACAATAGGAAATGAAATCAGACCTCGAAGACAAAACCTGTGAAAAAAAAATTTTCTAAGCCCCGGGGTCACAATTTCAGCAAAAATCTTAAATTCTCCAATTCACACAAAAATAGTGCCAAACTGTTGCAAATTCTCCCCTGAAAGGTTTGCCGGTGGAAACAGAAGCCGTTTTAGAATAGGAAATGAAATCAGACCTCGAAGACAAAACCTGTGAAAAAAAAATTTTCTAAGCCCCGGGGTCACAATTTCAGCAAAAATCTGAAAATCTCCAATTCACTCTAAAATGGTGCCAAACTGTTGCAAATTCTCCCCTGAAAGGTTCGGCGGTGGAAAGAGAAGGCTTTTTATCATAGGCCAAGAAATCAGGCCTCGAAGACAAAACCTGTGAAAAAAATTTTTTCTAAGCCCCGGGGTCACAATTTCAGCAAAAATCTGAAAATCTCCAATTCACTCAAAAATGGTGCCAATCTGTTGCAAATTCTCCCCTGAAAGGTTCGGCGGTGGAAAGAGAAGGCTTTTTATCATAGGCCAAAAAATCAGGCCTCGCAAAGTTAACCAGTGAAAAAAAAAATTTCAAAGCCCCGGGGTCACAATTTCAGCAAAAATCTTAAATTCTCCAATTCACACAAAAATGGTGCCAAACTGTTGCAAATTCTCCCCTAAAAGGTTTGGCGGTGGAAACAGAAGGCTTTTTACAATAGGAAATGAAATCAGCCCTCGAAGACAAAACCTGTGAAAAAAAAAATTTTCTAAGACCCGGGGTCACAATTTCAGCAAAAATCTTAAATTCTCCAATTCCCACAAAAATAGTGCCAAACTGTTGCAAATTCTCCCCTGAAAGGTTTGGCGGTGGAAACAGAAGCCTTTTTACAATAGGAAATGAAATCAGGCCTCGAAAACTTAACCAGTGAAAAAGAAAATTCCTAAGCCCCGGGGTCACAATTTCAGCAAAAATCTGAAATTCTCCAATTCACTCAAAAATGGTGCCAAACTGTTGCAGATTCTCCCCTGAAAGGTTCGGCGGTGGAAAGAGAAGGCTTTTCATCATAGGAAATGAAATCAGCCCTCGAAGACAAAACCTGTGAAAAAAAAATTTCTAAGCCCCGGGGTCACAATTTCAGCAAAAATCTGAAATTCTCCAATTCACACAAAAATAGTGCCAAACTGTTGCAAATTCTCCCCTGAAAGGTTTGGCGGTGGAAACAGAAGGCTTTTTATCATAGGAATTGAAATCTGCCCTCGAAGACAAATCCTGTGAAAAAAATTTTTTCTAAGCCCCGGGGTCACAATTTCAGCAAAAATCTGAAATTCTCCAATTCACACAAAAAACGTGCCAAACTGTTGCAAATTTTCCCCTGAAAGGTTTGCCGGTGGAAACAGAAGCCGTTTTACAATAGGAAATGAAATCAGACCTCGAAGACAAAACCTGTGAAAAAAAAATTTTCTAAGCCCCGGGGTCACAATTTCAGCAAAAATCTTAAATTCTCCAATTCACACAAAAATAGTGCCAAACTGTTGCAAATTCTCCCCTGAAAGGTTTGCCGGTGGAAACAGAAGCCGTTTTAGAATAGGAAATGAAATCAGACCTCGAAGACAAAACCTGTGAAAAAAAAATTTTCTAAGCCCCGGGGTCACAATTTCAGCAAAAATCTGAAAATCTCCAATTCACTCTAAAATGGTGCCAAACTGTTGCAAATTCTCCCCTGAAAGGTTCGGCGGTGGAAAGAGAAGGCTTTTTATCATAGGCCAAGAAATCAGGCCTCGAAGACAAAACCTGTGAAAAAAATTTTTTCTAAGCCCCGGGGTCACAATTTCAGCAAAAATCTGAAAATCTCCAATTCACTCAAAAATGGTGCCAATCTGTTGCAAATTCTCCCCTGAAAGGTTCGGCGGTGGAAAGAGAAGGCTTTTTATCATAGGCCAAAAAATCAGGCCTCGCAAAGTTAACCAGTGAAAAAAAAAATTTCAAAGCCCCGGGGTCACAATTTCAGCAAAAATCTTAAATTCTCCAATTCACACAAAAATGGTGCCAAACTGTTGCAAATTCTCCCCTAAAAGGTTTGGCGGTGGAAACAGAAGGCTTTTTACAATAGGAAATGAAATCAGCCCTCGAAGACAAAACCTGTGAAAAAAAAAATTTTCTAAGACCCGGGGTCACAATTTCAGCAAAAATCTTAAATTCTCCAATTCCCACAAAAATAGTGCCAAACTGTTGCAAATTCTCCCCTGAAAGGTTTGGCGGTGGAAACAGAAGCCTTTTTACAATAGGAAATGAAATCAGGCCTCGAAAACTTAACCAGTGAAAAAGAAAATTCCTAAGCCCCGGGGTCACAATTTCAGCAAAAATCTGAAAATCTCCAATTCACTCAAAAATGGTGCCAAACTGTTGCAAATTCTCCCCTGAAAGGTTCGGCGGTGGAAACAGAAGGCTTTTCATCATAGGAAATGAAATCAGCCCTCGAAGACAAAACCTGTGAAAAAAAAATTTTCTAAGCCCCGGGGTCACAATTTCAGCAAAAATCTGAAATTCTCCAATTCACACAAAAATAGTGCCAAACTGTTGGATATTCTCCCCTGAAAGGTTTGGCGGTGGAAACAGAAGGCTTTTCATCATAGGAAATGAAATCAGACCTCGAAGACAAAACCTGTGGAAAAAAAAATTTCTAAGCCACAAATTTCTAAGCAAAAATCTGAAATTCTCCAATTCACACAAAAATAGTGCCAAACAGTTGCAAATTCTCCCCTGAAAGGTTTGGCGGGGGAAACAGAAGCTTTTTTATCATAGGAAATGAAATCAGACCTCGAAGACAAAAACCTGTGAAAAAAAAATTTTCTAAGCCCCGGGGTCACAATTTCAGCAAAAATCTGAAATTCTCCAATTCACTCAAAAATGGTGCCAAACTGTTGCAAATTCTCCCCTGAAAGGTTCGGCGGTGGAAAGAGAAGGCTTTTCATCATAGGAAATGAAATCAGCCCTCGAAGACAAAACCTGTGAAAAAAAAAATTTCTAAGTCCCGGGGTCACAATTTCAGCAAAAATCTTAAATTCTCCAATTCACACAAAAATAGTGCCAAACTGTTGCAAATTCTCCCCTGAAAGCTTTGGCGGTGTAAACAGAAGCCTTTTTACAATAGGAAATGAAATCAGACCTCGAAGACAAAACCTGTGAAAAAAAAAAATTCTAAGCCACAAATTTCTAAGCAAAAATCTGAAATTCTCCAATTCACACAAAAATAGTGCCAAACTGTTGCAAATTCTCCCCTGAACGGTTTGGCGGTGGAAACAGAAGCCTTTTTACAATAGGAAATGAAATCAGACCTCGAAGACAAAAACCTGTGAAAAAAAAATTTTCTAAGCCCCGGGGTCACAATTTCAGCAAAAATCTGAAAATCTCCAATTCACTCAAAAATGGTGCCAAACTGTTGCAAATTCTCCCCTGAAAGGTTCGGCGGTGGAAAGAGAAGGCTTTTCATCATAGGAAATGAAATCAGCCCTCGAAGACAAAACCTGTGAAAAAAAAATTTACTAAGCCCCGGGGTCACAATTTCAGCAAAAATCTGAAATTCTCCAATTCACACAAAAATGGTGCCAAACTGTTGCAAATTCTCCCCTGAAAGGTTTGGCGGTGGAAACAGAAGGCTTTTCATCATAGGAATTGAAATCAGACCTCGAAGACAAATCCTGTGAAAAAAATTTTTTCTAAGCCCCGGGGTCACAATTTCAGCAAAAATCTTAAATTCTCCAATTCACACAAAAAACGTGCCAAACTGTTGCAAATTCTCCCCTGAAAGGTTTGGCGGTGGAAACAGAAGCCGTTTTACAATAGGAAATGAAATCAGCCCTCGAAGACAAAACCTGTGAAAAAAAAATTTTCTAAGCCCCGGGGTCACAATTTCAGCAAAAATCTGAAATTCTCCAATTCACTCAAAAATGGTGCCAAACTGTTGCAAATTCTCCCCTGAAAGGTTTGGCGGTGGAAAGAGAAGGCTTTTCATCATAGGAAATGAAATCAGCCCTCGAAGACAAAACCTGTGAAAAAAAAATTTTCTAAGCCCCGGGGTCACAATTTCAGCAAAAATCTGAAAATCTCCAATTCACTCAAAAATGGTGCCAAACTGTTGCAAATTCTCCCCTGAAAGGTTCGGCGGTGGAAAGAGAAGGCTTTTCATCATAGGAAATGAAATCAGCCCTCGAAGACAAAACCTGTGAAAAAAAAATTTTCTAAGCCCCGGGGTCACAATTTCAGCAAAAATCTGAAATTCTCCAATTCACACAAAAATGGTGCCAAACTGTTGCAAATTCTCCCCTGAAAGGTTTGGCGGTGGAAACAGAAGGATTTTCATCATAGGAATTGAAATCAGACCTCGAAGACAAATTCTGTGAAAAAATTTTTTTCTAAGCCCCGGGGTCACAATTTCAGCAAAAATCTGAAATTCTCCAATTCACACAAAAATGGTGCCAAACTGTTGCAAATTCTCCCCTGAAAGGTTTGGCGGTGGAAAGAGAAGGCTTTTCATCATAGGAAATGAAATCAGCCCTCGAAGACAAAACCTGTGGAAAAAAAAATTTCTAAGCCCCGGGGTCACAATTTCAGCAAAAATCTTAAATTCTCCAATTCACACAAAAATAGTGCCAAACAGTTGCAAATTCTCCCCTGAAAGGTTTGGCGGGGGAAACAGAAGCTTTTTTATCATAGGAAATGAAATCAGACCTCGAAGACAAAAACCTGTGAAAAAAAAATTTTCTAAGCCCCGGGGTCACAATTTCACCAAAAATCTGAAAATCTCCCATTCACTCAAAAATGGTGCCAAACTGTTGCAAATTCTCCCCTGAAAGGTTCGGCGGTGGAAAGAGAAGGCTTTTTATCATAGGCCAAGAAATCAGGCCTCGAAAACTTAACCAGTGAAAAAAAAATTTTCTAAGCCCCGGGGTCACAATTTCAGCAAAAATCTGAAATTCTCCAATTCACACAAAAATAGTGCCAAACTGTTGCAAATTCTCCCCTGAAAGGTTTGGCGGTGGAAACAGAAGCCTTTTTACAATAGGAAATGAAATCAGACCTCGAAGACAAATCCTGTGAAAAAAATTTTTTCTAAGCCCAGGGGTCACAATTTCAGCAAAAATCTGAAAATCTCCAATTCACACAAAAATAGTGCCAAACTGTTGCAAATTCTCCCCTGAAAGGTTTGGCGGTGGAAACAGAAGCCTTTTTACAATAGGAAATGAAATCAGACCTCGAAGACAAATCCTGTGAAAAAAATTTTTTCTAAGCCCAGGGGTCACAATTTCAGCAAAAATCTGAAAATCTCCAATTCACACAAAAATAGTGCCAAACTGTTGCAAATTCTCCCCTGAACGGTTTGGCGGTGGAAACAGAAGCCTTTTTACAATAGGAAATGAAATCAGACCTCGAAGACAAAACCTGTGAAAAAAAAAATTTCTAAGCCCCGGGGTCACAATTTCAGCAAAAATCTGAAAATCTCCAATTCACTCAAAAATGGTGCCAAACTGTTGCAAATTCTCCCCTGAAAGGTTCGGCGGTGGAAAGAGAAGGCTTTTCATCATAGGAAATGAAATCAGCCCTCGAAGACAAAACCTGTGAAAAAAAAATTTTCTAAGCCCAGGGGTCACAATTTCAGCAAAAATCTGAAATTCTCCAATTCACACAAAAATGGTGCCAAACTGTTGCAAATTCTCCCCTGAAAGGTTTGGCGGTGGAAAGAGAAGGCTTTTCATCATAGGAAATGAAATCAGCCCTCGAAGACAAAACCTGTGGAAAAAAAAATTTCTAAGCCCCGGGGTCACAATTTCAGCAAAAATCTTAAATTCTCCAATTCACACAAAAATAGTGCCAAACAGTTGCAAATTCTCCCCTGAAAGGTTTGGCGGGGGAAACAGAAGCTTTTTTATCATAGGAAATGAAATCAGACCTCGAAGACAAAAACCTGTGAAAAAAAATTTTTCTAAGCCCCGGGGTCACAATTTCACCAAAAATCTGAAAATCTCCCATTCACTCAAAAATGGTGCCAAACTGTTGCAAATTCTCCCCTGAAAGGTTCGGCGGTGGAAAGAGAAGGCTTTTTATCATAGGCCAAGAAATCAGGCCTCGAAAACTTAACCAGTGAAAAAAAAATTTTCTAAGCCCCGGGGTCACAATTTCAGCAAAAATCTGACATTCTCCAATTCACACAAAAATAGTGCCAAACTGTTGCAAATTCTCCCCTGAAAGCTTTGGCGGTGTAAACAGAAGCCTTTTTACAATAGGAAATGAAATCAGACCTCGAAGAAAAAATCTGTGAAAAAAAAAATTTCTAAGCCCCGGGGTCACAATTTCAGCAAAAATCTGAAATTCTCCAATTCACACAAAAATAGTGCCAAACTGTTGCAAATTCTCCCCTGAACGGTTTGGCGGTGGAAACAGAAGCCTTTTTACAATAGGAAATGAAATCAGACCTCGAAGACAAAACCTGTGAAAAAAATTTTTTCTAAGCCCCGGGGTCACAATTTCAGCAAAAATCTGAAAATCTCCAATTCACTCAAAAATGGTGCCAAACTGTTGCAAATTCTCCCCTGAAAGGTTCGGCGGTGGAAAGAGAAGGCTTTTCATCATAGGAAATGAAATCAGCCCTCGAAGACAAAACCTGTGAAAAAAAAATTTTCTAAGCCCCGGGGTCACAATTTCAGCAAAAATCTGAAATTCTCCAATTCACACAAAAATGGTGCCAAACTGTTGCAAATTCTCCCCTGAAAGGTTTGGCGGTGGAAACAGAAGGCTTTTCATCATAGGAATTGAAATCAGACCTCGAAGACAAATCCTGTGAAAAAAATTTTTTCTAAGCCCCGGGGTCACAATTTCAGCAAAAATCTGAAATTCTCCAATTCACACAAAAAACGTGCCAAACTGTTGCAAATTTTCCCCTGAAAGGTTTGCCGGTGGAAACAGAAGCCGTTTTACAATAGGAAATGAAATCAGACCTCGAAGACAAAACCTGTGAAAAAAAAATTTTCTAAGCCCCGGGGTCACAATTTCAGCAAAAATCTTAAATTCTCCAATTCACACAAAAATAGTGCCAAACTGTTGCAAATTCTCCCCTGAAAGGTTTGCCGGTGGAAACAGAAGCCGTTTTAGAATAGGAAATGAAATCAGACCTCGAAGACAAAACCTGTGAAAAAAAATTTTTCTAAGCCCCGGGGTCACAATTTCAGCAAAAATCTGAAAATCTCCAATTCACTCTAAAATGGTGCCAAACTGTTGCAAATTCTCCCCTGAAAGGTTCGGCGGTGGAAAGAGAAGGCTTTTTATCATAGGCCAAGAAATCAGGCCTCGAAGACAAAACCTGTGAAAAAAATTTTTTCTAAGCCCCGGGGTCACAATTTCAGCAAAAATCTGAAAATCTCCAATTCACTCAAAAATGGTGCCAATCTGTTGCAAATTCTCCCCTGAAAGGTTCGGCGGTGGAAAGAGAAGGCTTTTTATCATAGGCCAAAAAATCAGGCCTCGCAAAGTTAACCAGTGAAAAAAAAAATTTCAAAGCCCCGGGGTCACAATTTCAGCAAAAATCTTAAATTCTCCAATTCACACAAAAATGGTGCCAAACTGTTGCAAATTCTCCCCTAAAAGGTTTGGCGGTGGAAACAGAAGGCTTTTTACAATAGGAAATGAAATCAGCCCTCGAAGACAAAACCTGTGAAAAAAAAAATTTTCTAAGACCCGGGGTCACAATTTCAGCAAAAATCTTAAATTCTCCAATTCCCACAAAAATAGTGCCAAACTGTTGCAAATTCTCCCCTGAAAGGTTTGGCGGTGGAAACAGAAGCCTTTTTACAATAGGAAATGAAATCAGGCCTCGAAAACTTAACCAGTGAAAAAGAAAATTCCTAAGCCCCGGGGTCACAATTTCAGCAAAAATCTGAAATTCTCCAATTCACTCAAAAATGGTGCCAAACTGTTGCAGATTCTCCCCTGAAAGGTTCGGCGGTGGAAAGAGAAGGCTTTTCATCATAGGAAATGAAATCAGCCCTCGAAGACAAAACCTGTGAAAAAAAAATTTCTAAGCCCCGGGGTCACAATTTCAGCAAAAATCTGAAATTCTCCAATTCACACAAAAATAGTGCCAAACTGTTGCAAATTCTCCCCTGAAAGGTTTGGCGGTGGAAACAGAAGGCTTTTTATCATAGGAATTGAAATCTGCCCTCGAAGACAAATCCTGTGAAAAAAATTTTTTCTAAGCCCCGGGGTCACAATTTCAGCAAAAATCTGAAATTCTCCAATTCACACAAAAAACGTGCCAAACTGTTGCAAATTTTCCCCTGAAAGGTTTGCCGGTGGAAACAGAAGCCGTTTTACAATAGGAAATGAAATCAGACCTCGAAGACAAAACCTGTGAAAAAAAAATTTTCTAAGCCCCGGGGTCACAATTTCAGCAAAAATCTTAAATTCTCCAATTCACACAAAAATAGTGCCAAACTGTTGCAAATTCTCCCCTGAAAGGTTTGCCGGTGGAAACAGAAGCCGTTTTAGAATAGGAAATGAAATCAGACCTCGAAGACAAAACCTGTGAAAAAAAAATTTTCTAAGCCCCGGGGTCACAATTTCAGCAAAAATCTGAAAATCTCCAATTCACTCTAAAATGGTGCCAAACTGTTGCAAATTCTCCCCTGAAAGGTTCGGCGGTGGAAAGAGAAGGCTTTTTATCATAGGCCAAGAAATCAGGCCTCGAAGACAAAACCTGTGAAAAAAATTTTTTCTAAGCCCCGGGGTCACAATTTCAGCAAAAATCTGAAAATCTCCAATTCACTCAAAAATGGTGCCAATCTGTTGCAAATTCTCCCCTGAAAGGTTCGGCGGTGGAAAGAGAAGGCTTTTTATCATAGGCCAAAAAATCAGGCCTCGCAAAGTTAACCAGTGAAAAAAAAAATTTCAAAGCCCCGGGGTCACAATTTCAGCAAAAATCTTAAATTCTCCAATTCACACAAAAATGGTGCCAAACTGTTGCAAATTCTCCCCTAAAAGGTTTGGCGGTGGAAACAGAAGGCTTTTTACAATAGGAAATGAAATCAGCCCTCGAAGACAAAACCTGTGAAAAAAAAAATTTTCTAAGACCCGGGGTCACAATTTCAGCAAAAATCTTAAATTCTCCAATTCCCACAAAAATAGTGCCAAACTGTTGCAAATTCTCCCCTGAAAGGTTTGGCGGTGGAAACAGAAGCCTTTTTACAATAGGAAATGAAATCAGGCCTCGAAAACTTAACCAGTGAAAAAGAAAATTCCTAAGCCCCGGGGTCACAATTTCAGCAAAAATCTGAAATTCTCCAATTCACTCAAAAATGGTGCCAAACTGTTGCAGATTCTCCCCTGAAAGGTTCGGCGGTGGAAAGAGAAGGCTTTTCATCATAGGAAATGAAATCAGCCCTCGAAGACAAAACCTGTGAAAAAAAAATTTCTAAGCCCCGGGGTCACAATTTCAGCAAAAATCTGAAATTCTCCAATTCACACAAAAATAGTGCCAAACTGTTGCAAATTCTCCCCTGAAAGCTTTGGCGGTGTAAACAGAAGCCTTTTTACAATAGGAAATGAAATCAGACCTCGAAGACAAAACCTGTGAAAAAAAAAATTTCTAAGCCCCGGGGTCACAATTTCAGCAAAAATCTGAAATTCTCCAATTCACACAAAAATAGTGCCAAACTGTTGCAAATTCTCCCCTGAACGGTTTGGCGGTGGAAACAGAAGCCTTTTTACAATAGGAAATGAAATCAGACCTCGAAGACAAAAACCTGTGAAAAAAAAATTTTCTAAGCCCCGGGGTCACAATTTCAGCAAAAATCTGAAAATCTCCAATTCACTCAAAAATGGTGCCAAACTGTTGCAAATTCTCCCCTTAAAGGTTCGGCGGTGGAAAGAGAAGGCTTTTCATCATAGGAAATGAAATCAGACCTCGAAGACAAATCCTGTGAAAAAAAATTTTTCTAAGCCCCGGGGTCACAATTTCAGCAAAAATCTTAAATTCTCCAATTCACACAAAAAACGTGCCAAACTGTTGCAAATTCTCCCCTGAAAGGTTTGCCGGTGGAAACAGAAGCCGTTTTACAATAGGAAATGAAATCAGACCTCGAAGACAAAACCTGTGAAAAAAAAATTTTCTACGCCCCGGGGTTACAATTTCACCAAAAATCTTAAATTCTCCAATTCACACAAAAATAGTGCCAAACTGTTGCAAATTCTCCCCTGAAAGGTTTGCCGGTGGAAACAGAAGCCGTTTTACAATAGGAAATGAAATCAGACCTCGAAGACAAAACCTGTGAAAAAAAAATTTTCTAAGCCCCGGGGTCACAATTTCAGCAAAAATCTGAAAATCTCCAATTCACTCTAAAATGGTGCCAAACTGTTGCAAATTCTCCCCTGAAAGGTTCGGCGGTGGAAAGAGAAGGCTTTTTATCATAGGCCAAGAAATCAGGCCTCGAAGACAAAACCTGTGGAAAAAAAAATTTCTAAGCCCCGGGGTCACAATTTCAGCAAAAATCTTAAATTCTCCAATTCACTCAAAAATGGTGCCAAACTGTTGCAAATTCTCCCCTGAAAGATTTGGCGGTGGAAACAGAAGCCTTTTTACAATAGGAAATGAAATCAGCCCTCGAAGACAAAACCTGTGGAAAAAAAAATTTCTAAGCCCCGGGGTCACAATTTCAGCAAAAATCTGAAATTCTCCAATTCACACAAAAATAGTGCCAAACTGTTGCAAATTCTCCCCTGAAAGCTTTGGCGGTGTAAACAGAAGCCTTTTTACAATAGGAAATGAAATCAGACCTCGAAGACAAAACCTGTGAAAAAAAAAATTCCTAAGCCCGGGGTCACAATTTGATGCAAAAATCTTAAATTCTCCAATTCACTCAAAAATGGTGCCAAACTGTTGCAAATTCTCCCCTGAAAGATTTGGCGGTGGAAACAGAAGCCTTTTTACAATAGGAAATGAAATCAGCCCTCAAAGACAAAACCTGTGGGAAAAAAAATTTCTAAGCCCCGGGGTCACAATTTCAGCAAAAATCTTAAATTCTCCAATTCACACAAAAAACGTGCCAAACTGTTGCAAATTCTCCCCTGAAAGGTTTGCCGGTGGAAACAGAAGCCGTTTTACAATAGGAAATGAAATCAGACCTCGAAGACAAAACCTGTGAAAAAAAAATTTTCTAAGCCCCGGGGTCACAATTTCAGCAAAAATCTTAAATTCTCCAATTCACACAAAAATAGTGCCAAACTGTTGCAAATTCTCCCCTGAAAGGTTTGCCGGTGGAAACAGAAGCCGTTTTACAATAGGAAATGAAATCAGACCTCGAAGACAAAACCTGTGAAAAAAAAATTTTCTACGCCCCGGGGTCACAATTTCAGCAAAAATCTTAAATTCTCCAATTCACACAAAAATAGTGCCAAACTGTTGCAAATTCTCCCCTGAAAGGTTCGGCGGTGGAAAGAGAAGGCTTTTTATCATAGGCCAAGAAATCAGGCCTCGAAGACAAAACCTGTGAAAAAAAAATTTTCTAAGCCCCGGGGTCACAATTTCAGCAAAAATCTGAAAATCTCCAATTCACTCTAAAATGGTGCCAAACTGTTGCAAATTCTCCCCTGAAAGGTTCGGCGGTGGAAAGAGAAGGCTTTTTATCATAGGCCAAGTAATCAGGCCTCGAAGACAAAACCTGTGAAAAAAAAAATTTCTAAGCCCCGGGGTCACAATTTCAGCAAAAATCTTAAATTCTCCAATTCACACAAAAATGGTGCCAAACTGTTGCAAATTCTCCCCTAAAAGGTTTGGCGGTGGAAACAGAAGCCTTTTTACAATAGGAAATGAAATCAGGCCTCGAAAACTTAACCAGTGAAAAAAAAAATTTCTAAGCCCCGGGGTCACAATTTCAGCAAAAATCTGAAATTCTCCAATTCACTCAAAAATGGTGCGAAACTGTTGCAAATTCTCCCCTGAAAGGTTCGGCGGTGGAAAGAGAAGGCTTTTTATCATAGGCCAAGAAATCAGGCCTCGTAAACTTAACCAGTAAAAAAAAAATTTTCTAAGCCCCGGGGTCACAATTTCAGCAAAAATCTTAAATTCTCCAATTCACACAAAAATGGTGCCAAACTGTTGCAAATTCTCCCCTGAAAGGTTTGGCGGTGGAAACAGAAGGCTTTTCATCATAAGAAATGAAATCAGACCTCGAAGACAAAACCTGTGAAAAAAAATTTTTCTCAGCCCCGGGGTCACAATTTCAGCAAAAATCTGAAATTCTCCAATTCACACAAAAATGGTGCCAAACTGTTGCAAGTTCTCCCCTGAAAGGTTTGGCGGTGGAAACAGAAGGCTTTTCATCATAGGAATTGAAATCAGACCTCGAAGACAAAACCTGTGAAAAAAAAAATTTCTAAGCCCTGGGGTCACAATTTCAGCAAAAATCTTAAATTCTCCAATTCACACAAAAAACGTGCCAAACTGTTGCAAATTCTCCCCTGAAAGGTTTGGCGGTGGAAACAGAAGCCTTTTTACAATAGGAAATGAAATCAGCCCTCGAAGACAAAACCTGTGGAAAAAAAAATTTCTAAGCCCCGGGGTCACAATTTCAGCAAAAATCTGAAATTCTCCAATTCACACAAAAATAGTGCCAAACTGTTGCAAATTCTCCCCTGAAAGCTTTGGCGGTGTAAACAGAAGCCTTTTTACAATAGGAAATGAAATCAGACCTCGAAGACAAAACCTGTGAAAAAAAAAATTTCTAAGCCCCGGGGTCACAATTTCAGCAAAAATCTGAAATTCTCCAATTCACACAAAAATAGTGCCAAACTGTTGCAAATTCTCCCCTGAACGGTTTGCCGGTGGAAACAGAATCCTTTTTACAATAGGAAATGAAATCAGACCTCGAAGACAAAAACCTGTGAAAAAAAAATTTTCTAAGCCCCGGGGTCACAATTTCAGCAAAAATCTGAAAATCTCCAATTCACTCAAAAATGGTGCCAAACTGTTGCAAATTCTCCCCTGAAAGGTTTGGCGGTGGAAAGAGAAGGCTTTTCATCATAGGAAATGAAATCAGCCCTCGAAGACAAAACCTGTGAAAAAAAAATTTACTAAGCCCCGGGGTCACAAATTCAGCAAAAATCTGAAATTCTCCAATTCACACAAAAATGGTGCCAAACTGTTGCAAATTCTCCCCTGAAAGGTTTGGCGGTGGAAACAGAAGGCTTTTCATCATAGGAATTGAAATCAGACCTCGAAGACAAATCCTGAGAAAAAAAATTTTTCTAAGCCCCGGGGTCACAATTTCAGCAAAAATCTTAAATTCTCCAATTCACACAAAAAACGTGCCAAACTGTTGCAAATTCTCCCCTGAAAGGTTTGCCGGTGGAAACAGAAGCCGTTTTACAATAGGAAATGAAATCAGACCTCGAAGACAAAACCTGTGAAAAAAAAATTTTCTAAGCCCCGGGGTCACAATTCCAGCAAAAATCTTAAATTCTCCAATTCACACAAAAATAGTGCCAAACTGTTGCAAATTCTCCCCTGAAAGGTTTGGCGGTGGAAACAGAAGGCTTTTCATCATAGGAAATGAAATCAGCCCTCAAAGACAAAACCTGTGAAAAAAAAATTTTCTAAGCCCGGGGTCACAATTTGATGCAAAAATCTTAAATTCTCCAATTCACACAAAAATAGTGCCAAACTGTTGCAAATTCTCCCCTGAAAGGTTTGGCGGTGGAAACAGAAGCCTTTTCATCATAGGAAATGAAATCAGACCTCGAAGACAAAACCTGTGAAAAAAAAATTTTCTAAGCCCCGGGGTCACAAATTCAGCAAAAATCTGAAATTCTCCAATTCACACAAAAATGGTGCCAAACTGTTGCAAATTCTCC
The DNA here is from genome assembly GCF_951804945.1 of Podarcis cretensis. NCBI lineage: Eukaryota > Metazoa > Chordata > Lepidosauria > Squamata > Lacertidae > Podarcis > Podarcis cretensis. The sequence continues at coordinate 127,212,518 of NC_137170.1, forward strand.
CCTGAAAGGTTTGGCGGTGGAAACAGAAGGCTTTTCATCATAGGAATTGAAATCAGACCTCGAAGACAAATCCTGAGAAAAAAAAATTTTCTAAGCCCCGGGGTCACAATTTCAGCAAAAATCTTAAATTCTCCAATTCACACAAAAAACGTGCCAAACTGTTGCAAATTCTCCCCTGAAAGGTTTGCCGGTGGAAACAGAAGCCGTTTTACAATAGGAAATGAAATCAGACCTCGAAGACAAAACCTGTGAAAAAAAAATTTTCTAAGCCCCGGGGTCACAATTTCAGCAAAAATCTTAAATTCTCCAATTCACACAAAAATAGTGCCAAACTGTTGCAAATTCTCCCCTGAAAGGTTTGGCGGTGGAAACAGAAGGCTTTTCATCATAGGAAATGAAATCAGCCCTCGAAGACAAAACCTGTGAAAAAAAAATTTTCTAAGCCCGGGGTCACAATTTGATGCAAAAATCTTAAATTCTCCAATTCACACAAAAATAGTGCCAAACTGTTGCAAATTCTCCCCTGAAAGGTTTGGCGGTGGAAACAGAAGCCTTTTCATCATAGGAAATGAAATCAGACCTCGAAGACAAAACCTGTGAAAAAAAAATTTTCTAAGCCCCGGGGTCACAATTTCAGCAAAAATCTGAAAATCTCCAATTCACTCAAAAATGGTGCCAAACTGTTGCAAATTCTCCCCTGAAAGGTTCGGCGGTGGAAAGAGAAGGCTTTTTATCATAGGCCAAGAAATCAGGCCTCGAAAAGTTAACCAGTGAAAAAAAAAATTTCTAAGCCCCGGGGTCACAATTTCAGCAAAAATCTTAAATTCTCCAATTCACACAAAAATGGTGCCAAACTGTTGCAAATTCTCCCCTAAAAGGTTTGGCGGTGGAAACAGAAGGCTTTTTACAATAGGAAATGAAATCAGCCCTCGAAGACAAAACCTGTGAAAAAAAATTTTTTCTAAGACCCGGGGTCACAATTTCAGCAAAAATCTTAAATTCTCCAATTCCCACAAAAATAGTGCCAAACTGTTGCAAATTCTCCCCTGAAAGGTTTGGCGGTGGAAACAGAAGCCTTTTTACAATAGGAAATGAAATCAGGCCTCGAAAACTTAACCAGTGAAAAAAAAAATTCCTAAGCCCCGGGGTCACAATTTCAGCAAAAATCTTAAATTCTCCAATTCACACAAAAAACGTGCCAAACTGTTGCAAATTCTCCCCTGAAAGGTTTGCCGGTGGAAACAGAAGCCGTTTTACAATAGGAAATGAAATCAGACCTCGAAGACAAAACCTGTGAAAAAAAAATTTTCTAAGCCCCGGGGTCACAATTTCAGCAAAAATCTTAAATTCTCCAATTCACACAAAAATAGTGCCAAACTGTTGCAAATTCTCCCCTGAAAGGTTTGGCGGTGGAAACAGAAGGCTTTTCATCATAGGAAATGAAATCAGCCCTCAAAGACAAAACCTGTGAAAAAAAAATTTTCTAAGCCCGGGGTCACAATTTGATGCAAAAATCTTAAATTCTCCAATTCACACAAAAATAGTGCCAAACTGTTGCAAATTCTCCCCTGAAAGGTTTGGCGGTGGAAACAGAAGCCTTTTCATCATAGGAAATGAAATCAGACCTCGAAGACAAAACCTGTGAAAAAAAAATTTTCTAAGCCCCGGGGTCACAAATTCAGCAAAAATCTGAAATTCTCCAATTCACACAAAAATGGTGCCAAACTGTTGCAAATTCTCCCCTGAAAGGTTTGGCGGTGGAAACAGAAGGCTTTTCATCATAGGAATTGAAATCAGACCTCGAAGACAAATCCTGAGAAAAAAAATTTTTCTAAGCCCCGGGGTCACAATTTCAGCAAAAATCTTAAATTCTCCAATTCACACAAAAAACGTGCCAAACTGTTGCAAATTCTCCCCTGAAAGGTTTGCCGGTGGAAACAGAAGCCGTTTTACAATAGGAAATGAAATCAGACCTCGAAGACAAAACCTGTGAAAAAAAAATTTTCTAAGCCCCGGGGTCACAATTTCAGCAAAAATCTTAAATTCTCCAATTCACACAAAAATAGTGCCAAACTGTTGCAAATTCTCCCCTGAAAGGTTTGGCGGTGGAAACAGAAGGCTTTTCATCATAGGAAATGAAATCAGCCCTCGAAGACAAAACCTGTGAAAAAAAAATTTTCTAAGCCCGGGGTCACAATTTGATGCAAAAATCTTAAATTCTCCAATTCACACAAAAATAGTGCCAAACTGTTGCAAATTCTCCCCTGAAAGGTTTGGCGGTGGAAACAGAAGCCTTTTCATCATAGGAAATGAAATCAGACCTCGAAGACAAAACCTGTGAAAAAAAAATTTTCTAAGCCCCGGGGTCACAATTTCAGCAAAAATCTGAAAATCTCCAATTCACTCAAAAATGGTGCCAAACTGTTGCAAATTCTCCCCTGAAAGGTTCGGCGGTGGAAAGAGAAGGCTTTTTATCATAGGCCAAGAAATCAGGCCTCGAAAAGTTAACCAGTGAAAAAAAAAATTTCTAAGCCCCGGGGTCACAATTTCAGCAAAAATCTTAAATTCTCCAATTCACACAAAAATGGTGCCAAACTGTTGCAAATTCTCCCCTAAAAGGTTTGGCGGTGGAAACAGAAGGCTTTTTACAATAGGAAATGAAATCAGCCCTCGAAGACAAAACCTGTGAAAAAAAAATTTTTCTAAGACCCGGGGTCACAATTTCAGCAAAAATCTTAAATTCTCCAATTCCCACAAAAATAGTGCCAAACTGTTGCAAATTCTCCCCTGAAAGGTTTGGCGGTGGAAACAGAAGCCTTTTTACAATAGGAAATGAAATCAGGCCTCGAAAACTTAACCAGTGAAAAAAAAAATTCCTAAGCCCCGGGGTCACAATTTCAGCAAAAATCTGAAAATCTCCAATTCACTCAAAAATGGTGCCAAACTGTTGCAAATTCTCCCCTGAAAGATTTGGCGGTGGAAACAGAAGCCTTTTTACAATAGGAAATGAAATCAGCCCTCGAAGACAAAACCTGTGGAAAAAAAAATTTCTAAGCCCCGGGGTCACAATTTCAGCAAAAATCTGAAATTCTCCAATTCACTCAAAAATGGTGCGAAACTGTAGCAAATTTTCCCCTGAAAGGTTCGGCGGTGGAAAGAGAAGGCTTTTTATCATAGGCCAAGAAATCAGGCCTCGTAAACTTAACCAGTAAAAAAAAATTTTTCTAAGCCCCGGGGTCACAATTTCAGCAAAAATCTTAAATTCTCCAATTCACACAAAAATGGTGCCAAACTGTTGCAAATTCTCCCCTGAAAGGTTCGGCGGTGGAAACAGAAGGCTTTTCATCATAAGAAATGAAATCAGACCTCGAAGACAAAACCTGTGAAAAAAAATTTTTCTCAGCCCCGGGGTCACAATTTCAGCAAAAATCTGAAATTCTCCAATTCACACAAAAATGGTGCCAAACTGTTGCAAGTTCTCCCCTGAAAGGTTTGGCGGTGGAAACAGAAGGCTTTTCATCATAGGAATTGAAATCAGACCTCGAAGACAAAACCTGTGAAAAAAAAAATTTCTAAGCCCTGGGGTCACAATTTCAGCAAAAATCTTAAATTCTCCAATTCACACAAAAAATGTGCCAAACTGTTGCAAATTCTCCCCTGAAAGGTTTGGCGGTGGAAACAGAAGCCGTTTTACAATAGGAAATGAAATCAGGCCTCGAAAACTTAACCAGTGAAAAAAAAAATTCCTAAGCCCCGGGGTCACAATTTCAGCAAAAATCTTAAATTCTCCAATTCACTCAAAAATGGTGCCAAACTGTTGCAAATTCTCCCCTGAAAGATTTGGCGGTGGAAACAGAAGCCTTTTTACAATAGGAAATGAAATCAGCCCTCGAAGACAAAACCTGTGGAAAAAAAAAATTTCTAAGCCCCGGGGTCACAATTTCAGCAAAAATCTGAAATTCTCCAATTCACACAAAAATAGTGCCAAACTGTTGCAAATTCTCCCCTGAAAGCTTTGGCGGTGTAAACAGAAGCCTTTTTACAATAGGATATGAAATCAGACCTCGAAGACAAAACCTGTGAAAAAAAAAATTTCTAAGCCCCGGGGTCACAATTTCAGCAAAAATCTGAAATTCTCCAATTCACACAAAAATAGTGCCAAACTGTTGCAAATTCTCCCCTGAACGGTTTGCCGGTGGAAACAGAAGCCTTTTTACAATAGGAAATGAAATCAGACCTCGAAGACAAAAACCTGTGAAAAAAAAATTTTCTAAGCCCCGGGGTCACAATTTCAGCAAAAATCTGAAAATCTCCAATTCACTCAAAAATGGTGCCAAACTGTTGCAAATTCTCCCCTTAAAGGTTCGGCGGTGGAAAGAGAAGGCTTTTCATCATAGGAAATGAAATCAGCCCTCGAAGACAAAACCTGTGAAAAAAAAATTTACTAAGCCCCGGGGTCACAAATTCAGCAAAAATCTGAAATTATCCAATTCACACAAAAATGGTGCCAAACTGTTGCAAATTCTCCCCTGAAAGGTTTGGCGGTGGAAACAGAAGGCTTTTCATCATAGGAATTGAAATCAGACCTCGAAGACAAATCCTGTGAAAAAAAAATTTTCTAAGCCCCGGGGTCACAATTTCAGCAAAAATCTTAAATTCTCCAATTCACACAAAAAACGTGCCAAACTGTTGCAAATTCTCCCCTGAAAGGTTTGCCGGTGGAAACAGAAGCCGTTTTACAATAGGAAATGAAATCAGACCTCGAAGACAAAACCTGTGAAAAAAAAATTTTCTAAGCCCCGGGGTCACAATTTCAGCAAAAATCTTAAATTCTCCAATTCACACAAAAATAGTGCCAAACTGTTGCAAATTCTCCCCTGAAAGGTTTGGCGGTGGAAACAGAAGGCTTTTCATCATAGGAAATGAAATCAGCCCTCGAAGACAAAACCTGTGAAAAAAAAATTTTCTAAGCCCGGGGTCACAATTTGATGCAAAAATCTTAAATTCTCCAATTCACACAAAAATAGTGCCAAACTGTTGCAAATTCTCCCCTGAAAGGTTTGGCGGTGGAAACAGAAGCCTTTTCATCATAGGAAATGAAATCAGACCTCGAAGACAAAACCTGTGAAAAAAAAATTTTCTAAGCCCCGGGGTCACAATTTCAGCAAAAATCTGAAATTCTCCAATTCACTCAAAAATAGTGCCAAACTGTTGCAAATTCTCCCCTGAAAGGTTTGGCGGTGGAATCAGAAGGCTTTTCATCATAGGAAATGAAATCAGCTCTCGAAGACAAAACCTGTGAAAAAAAATTTTTCTAAGCCCCGGGGTCACAATTTCAGCAAAAATCTGAAATTCTCCAATGCACACAAAAATGGTGCCAAACTCTTGCAAATTCTCCCCTGAAAGGTTTGGCGGTGGAAACAGAAGGCTTTTCATCATAAGAAATGAAATCAGCCCTCGAAGACAAAACCTGTGGAAAAAAAATTTTCTAAGCCCCGGGGTCAAAATTTCAGCAAAAATCTTAAATTCTCCAATTCACTCAAAAATAGTGCCAAACAGTTGCAAATTCTCCCCTGAAAGGTTTGGCGGGGGAAACAGAAGCTTTTTTATCATAGGAAATGAAATCAGACCTCGAAGACAAAACCTGTGAAAAAAAAAATTTCTAAGACCCGGGGTCACAATTTCAGCAAAAATCTTAAATACTCCAATTCCCACAAAAATAGTGCCAAACTGTTGCAAATTCTCCCCTGAAAGGTTTGCCGGTGGAAACAGAAGCCTTTTTACAATAGGAAATGAAATCAGGCCTCGAAAACTTAACCAGTGAAAAAAAAAATTTCTAAGCCCCGGGGTCACAATTTCAGCAAAAATCTTAAATTCTCCAATTCACACAAAAATGGTGCCAAACTGTTGCAAATTCTCCCCTAAAAGGTTTGGCGGTGGAAACAGAAGGCTTTTTACAATAGGAAATGAAATCAGCCCTCGAAGACAAAACCTGTGAAAAAAAAATTTTTCTAAGACCCGGGGTCACAATTTCAGCAAAAATCTTAAATACTCCAATTCCCACAAAAATAGTGCCAAACTGTTGCAAATTCTCCCCTGAAAGGTTTGGCGGTGGAAACAGAAGGCTTTTCATCATAGGAAATGAAATCAGCCCTCGAAGACAAAACCTGTGAAAAAAAAATTTTCTAAGCCCCGGGGTCACAATTTCAGCAAAAATCTGAAAATCTCCAATTCACTCAAAAATGGTGCCAAACTGTTGCAAATTCTCCCCTGAAAGATTTGGCGGTGGAAACAGAAGCCTTTTTACAATAGGAAATGAAATCAGCCCTCGAAGACAAAACCTGTGGGAAAAAAAATTTCTAAGCCCCGGGGTCACAATTTCAGCAAAAATCTGAAATTCTCCAATTCACTCTAAAATGGTGCGAAACTGTTGCAAATTCTCCCCTGAAAGGTTCGGCGGTGGAAAGAGAAGGCTTTTTATCATAGGCCAAGAAATCAGGCCTCGTAAACTTAACCAGGAAAAAAAAAATTTTCTAAGCCCCGGGGTCACAATTTCAGCAAAAATCTTAAATTCTCCAATTCACACAAAAATGGTTCCAAACTGTTGCAAATTATCCCCTGAAAGGTTTGGCGGTGGAAACAGAAGGCTTTTCATCATAAGAAATGAAATCAGACCTCGAAGACAAAACCTGTGAAAAAAAAATTTTCTCAGCCCCGGGGTCACAATTTCAGCAAAAATCTGAAATTCTCCAATTCACACAAAAATGGTGCCAAACTGTTGCAAGTTCTCCCCTGAAAGGTTTGGCGGTGGAAACAGAAGGCTTTTCATCATAGGAATTGAAATCAGACCTCGAAGACAAAACCTGTGAAAAAATTTTTTTCTAAGCCCCGGGGTCACAATTTCAGCAAAAATCTTAAATTCTCCAATTCACACAAAAAACGTGCCACACTGTTGCAAATTCTCCCCTGAAAGGTTTGGCGGTGGAAACAGAAGCCGTTTTACAATAGGAAATGAAATCTGACCTCGAAGACAAAACCTGTGAAAAAAATTTTTTCTAAGCCCCGGGGTCACAATTTCAGCAAAAATCTTAAATTCTCCAATTCACACAAAAAATGTGCCAAACTGTTGCAAATTCTCCCCTGAAAGGTTTGGCGGTGGAAACAGAAGCCGTTTTACAATAGGAAATGAAATCTGACCTCGAAGACAAAACCTGTGAAAAAAAATTTTTCTAAGCCCCGGGGTCACAATTTCAGCAAAAATCTTAAATTCTCCAATTCACACAAAAATGGTGCCAAACTGTTGCAAATTCTCCCCTGAAAGGTTTGGCGGTGGAAACAGAAGCCGTTTTACAATAGGAAATGAAATCTGACCTCGAAGACAAAACCTGTGAAAAAAAAATTTTCTAAGCCCCGGGGTCACAATTTCAGCAAAAATCTTAAATTCTCCAATTCACACAAAAAATGTGCCAAACTGTTGCAAATTCTCCCCTGAAAGGTTTGGCGGTGGAAACAGAAGCCGTTTTACAATAGGAAATGAAATCTGACCTCGAAGACAAAACCTGTGAAAAAAAATTTTTCTAAGCCCCGGGGTCACAATTTCAGCAAAAATCTTAAATTCTCCAATTCACACAAAAAACGTGCCAAACTGTTGCAAATTCTCCCCTGAAAGGTTTGGCGGTGGAAACAGAAGCCGTTTTACAATAGGAAATGAAATCTGACCTCGAAGACAAAACCTGTGAAAAAAAAATTTTCTAAGCCCCGGGGTCACAATTTCAGCAAAAATCTTAAATTCTCCAATTCACACAAAAATAGTGCCAAACTGTTGCAAATTCTCCCCTGAAAGGTTTGGCGGTGGAAACAGAAGGCTTTTCATCATAGGAAATGAAATCAGCTCTCGAAGACAAAACCTGTGAAAAAATTTTTTTCTAAGCCCCGGGGTCACAATTTCAGCAAAAATCTGAAATTCTCCAATTCACTCAAAAATGGTGCCAAACTCTTGCAAATTCTCCCCTGAAAGGTTTGGCGGTGGAAACAGAAGGCTTTTCATCATAGGAATTGAAATCAGACCTCGAAGACAAAACCTGTGAAAAAAAATTTTTCTAAGCCCCGGGGTCACAATTTCAGCAAAAATCTTAAATTCTCCAATTCACACAAAAAACGTGCCAAACTGTTGCAAATTCTCCCCTGAAAGGTTTGCCAGTGGAAACAGAAGCCGTTTTATAATAGGAAATGAAATCAGACCTCGAAGACAAAACCTGTGAAAAAAAAATTTTCTAAGCCCCGGGGTCACAATTTCAGCAAAAATCTGAAAATCTCCAATTCACTCAAAAATGGTGCCAAACTCTTGCAAGTTCTCCCCTGAAAGGTTTGGCGGTGGAAACAGAAGGCTTTTCATCATAAGAAATGAAATCAGACCTCGAAGACAAAACCTGTGAAAAAAAAATTTTCTAAGCCCCGGGGTCACAATTTCAGCAAAAATCTGAAAATCTCCAATTCACTCAAAAATGGTGCCAAACTGTTGCAAATTCTCCCCTGAAAGGTTTGGCGGTGGAAACAGAAGCCTTTTCATCATAGGAATTGAAATCAGACCTCGAAGACAAAACCTGTGAAAAAAAAATTTTCTAAGCCCCGGGGTCACAATTTCAGCAAAAATCTTAAATTCTACAATTCACACAAAAATAGTGCCAAACTGTTGCAAATTCTCCCCTGAAAGGTTTGGCGGTGGAAACAGAAGCCGTTTTACAATAGGAAATGAAATCTGACCTCGAAGACAAAACCTGTGAAAAAAAATTTTTCTAAGCCCCGGGGTCACAATTTCAGCAAAAATCTTAAATTCTCCAATTCACACAAAAATGGTGCCAAACTGTTGCAAATTCTCCCCTGAAAGGTTTGGCGGTGGAAACAGAAGCCGTTTTACAATAGGAAATGAAATCTGACCTCGAAGACAAAACCTGTGAAAAAAAATTTTTCTAAGCCCCGGGGTCACAATTTCAGCAAAAATCTGAAATTCTCCAATTCACACAAAAAACGTGCCAAACTGTTGCAAATTCTCCCCTGAAAGGTTTGGCGGTGGAAACAGAAGCCGTTTTACAATAGGAAATGAAATCTGACCTCGAAGACAAAACCTGTGAAAAAAAATTTTTCTAAGCCCCGGGGTCACAATTTCAGCAAAAATCTTAAATTCTCCAATTCACACAAAAAACGTGCCAAACTGTTGCAAATTCTCCCCTGAAAGGTTTGGCGGTGGAAACAGAAGCCGTTTTACAATAGGAAATGAAATCTGACCTCGAAGACAAAACCTGTGAAAAAAAAATTTTCTAAGCCCCGGGGTCACAATTTCAGCAAAAATCTGAAATTCTCCAATTCACACAAAAAACGTGCCAAACTGTTGCAAATTCTCCCCTGAAAGGTTTGGCGGTGGAAACAGAAGCCGTTTTACAATAGGAAATGAAATCTGACCTCGAAGACAAAACCTGTGAAAAAAATTTTTTCTAAGCCCCGGGGTCACAATTTCAGCAAAAATCTTAAATTCTCCAATTCACACAAAAATAGTGCCAAACTGTTGCAAATTCTCCCCTGAAAGGTTTGGCGGTGGAAACAGAAGGCTTTTCATCATAGGAAATGAAATCAGCTCTCGAAGACAAAACCTGTGAAAAAATTTTTTTCTAAGCCCCGGGGTCACAATTTCAGCAAAAATCTGAAATTCTCCAATTCACTCAAAAATGGTGCCAAACTCTTGCAAATTCTCCCCTGAAAGGTTTGGCGGTGGAAACAGAAGGCTTTTCATCATAGGAATTGAAATCAGACCTCGAAGACAAAACCTGTGAAAAAAAATTTTTCTAAGCCCCGGGGTCACAATTTCAGCAAAAATCTTAAATTCTCCAATTCACACAAAAAACGTGCCAAACTGTTGCAAATTCTCCCCTGAAAGGTTTGGCGGTGGAAACAGAAGCCGTTTTACAATAGGAAATGAAATCAGACCTCGAAGACAAAACCTGTGAAAAAAAAATTTTCTAAGCCCCGGGGTCACAATTTCAGCAAAAATCTGAAAATCTCCAATTCACTCTAAAATGGTGCCAAACTGTTGCAAATTCTCCCCTGAAAGATTTGGCGGTGGAAACAGAAGCCTTTTTACAATAGGAAATGAAATCAGCCCTCGAAGGCAAAACCTGTGAAAAAAAAAATTTCTAAGCCCCGGGGTCACAATTTCAGCAAAAATCTGAAATTCTCCAATTCACTCAAAAATGGTGCCAAACTGTTGCAAATTCTCCCCTGAAAGGTTCGGCGGTGGAAAGAGAAGGCTTTTTATCATAGGCCAAGAAATCAGGCCTCGAAAACTTAACCAGTGAAAAAAAAAATTTCTAAGCCCCGGGGTGACAATTTCAGCAAAAATCTGAAAATCTCCAATTCACTCAAAAATGGTGCCAAACTGTTGCAAATTCTCCCCTGAAAGGTTTGGCGGTGGAAACAGAAGGCTTTTCATCATAGGAAATGAAATCAGCTCTCGCAGACAAAACCTGTGAAAAAAAAATTTTCTAAGCCCCGGGGTGACAATTTCAGCAAAAATCTGAAAATCTCCAATTCACTCAAAAATGGTGCCAAACTGTTGCAAATTCTCCCCTGAAAGGTTTGGCGGTGGAAACAGAAGGCTTTTCATCATAAGAAATGAAATCAGACCTCGAAGACAAAACCTGTGAAAAAAAAATTTCTAAGCCCCGGGGTCACAATTTCAGCAAAAATCTGAAATTCTCCAATTCACTCAAAAATGGTGCCAAACTGTTGCAAATTCTGCCCTGAAAGGTTTGGCGGTGGAACAGAAGCCCTTTTCTCATAGGAAATGAAATCAGACCTCGAAGACAAAACCTGTGAAAAAAAAATTTCCTAAGCCCCGGGGTCACAATTTCAGCAAAAATCTGAAAATCTCCAATTCACTCAAAAATGGTGCCAAACTGTTGCAAATTCTCCCCTGAAAGGTTCGGCGGTGGAAACAGAAGCCTTTTTACAATAGGAAATGAAATCAGCCCTCGAAGACAAAACCTGTGAAAAAAAATTTTTCTAAGCCCCGGGGTCACAATTTCAGCAAAAATCTGAAATTCTCCAATTCACTCAAAAATGGTGCCAAACTGTTGCAAATTCTCCCCTGAAAGGTTTGGCAGTGGAAACAGAAGCCTTTTCATCATAGGAAATGAAATCAGACCTCAAAGACAAAACCTGTGAAAAAAAATTTTTCTAAGCCCCGGGGTCACAATTTCAGCAAAAATCTGAAAATCTCCAATTCACTCAAAAATGGTGCCAAACTGTTGCAAATTCTCCCCTGAAAGGTTTGGCGGTGGAAACAGAAGGCTTTTCATCATAAGAAATGAAATCAGACCTCGAAGACAAAACCTGTGAAAAAAAAATTTTCTAAGCCCCGGGGTCACAATTTCAGCAAAAATCTGAAAAGCTCCAATTCACTCAAATATGGTGCCAAACTGTTGCAAATTCTCCCCTGAAAGGTTTGGCGGTGGAAACAGAAGGCTTTTCATCATAGGAATTGAAATCAGACCTCAAAGACAAAACCTGTGGAAAAAAATTTTCTAAGCCCCGGGGTCACAATTTCAGCAAAAATCTTAAATTCTCCAATTCACACAAAAATAGTGCCAAACTGTTGCAAATTCTCCCCTGAAAGGTTTGGCGGTGGAAACAGAAGCCGTTTTACAATAGGAAATGAAATCAGACCTCGAAGACAAAACCTGTGAAAAAAATTGTTTCTAAGCCCCGGGGTCACAGTTTCAGCAAAAATCTGAAAATCTCCAATTCACTCTAAAATGGTGCCAAATTGTTGCAAATTCTCCCCTGAAAGATTTGGCGGTGGAAACAGAAGCCTTTTTACAATAGGAAATGAAATCAGACCTCGAAGACAAAACCTGTGAAAAAAAAAATTTCTAAGCCCCGGGGTCACAATTTCAGCAAAAATCTGAAAATCTCCAATTCACTCTAAAATGGTACCAAACTGTTGCAAATTCTCCCCTGAAAGGTTCGGCGGTGGAAAGAGAAGGCTTTTTATCATAGGCCAAGAAATCAGGCCTCGAAAACTTAACCAGTGAAAAAAAAATTTCCTAAGCCCCGGGGTCACAATTTCAGCAAAAATCTGAAAATCTCCAATTCACTCTAAAATGGTGCCAAACTGTTGCAAATTCTCCCCTGAAAGATTTGGCGGTGGAAACAGAAGCCTTTTTACAATAGGAAATGAAATCAGCCCTCGAAGACAAAACCTGTGAAAAAAAAAATTTCTAAGCCCCGGGGTCACAATTTCAGCAAAAATCTGAAAATCTCCAATTCACTCAAAAATGGTGCCAAACTGTTGCAAATTCTCCCCTGAAAGGTTTGGCGGTGGAAACAGAAGGCATTTCATCATAGGAATTGAAATCAGACCTCGAAGACAAAACCTGTGAAAAAAAAATTTTCTAAGCCCCGGGGTCACAATTTCAGCAAAAATCTTAAATTCTCCAATTCACACAAAAAACGTGCCAAACTGTTGCAAATTCTCCCCTGAAAGGTTTGGCGGTGGAAACAGAAGCCGTTTTACAATAGGAAATGAAATCAGACCTCGAAGACAAAACCTGTGAAAAAAAAATTTTCTAAGCCTCGGGGTCACAATTTCAGCAAAAATCTTAAATTCTCCAATTCACACAAAAATAGTGCCAAACTGTTGCAAATTCTCCCCTGAAAGGTTTGGCGGTGGAAACAGAAGCCGTTTTACAATAGGAAATGAAATCTGACCTCGAAGACAAAACCTGTGAAAAAAAATTTTTCTAAGCCCCGGGGTCACAATTTCAGCAAAAATCTTAAATTCTCCAATTCACTCAAAAATGGTGCCAAACTCTTGCAAATTCTCCCCTGAAAGGTTTGGCGGTGGAAACAGAAGGCTTTTCATCATAGGAATTGAAATCAGACCTCGAAGACAAAACCTGTGAAAAAAAATTTTTCTAAGCCCCGGGGTCACAATTTCAGCAAAAATCTTAAATTCTCCAATTCACACAAAAAACGTGCCAAACTGTTGCAAATTCTCCCCTGAAAGGTTTGCCGGTGGAAACAGAAGCCGTTTTATAATAGGAAATGAAATCAGACCTCGAAGACAAAACCTGTGAAAAAAAAATTTTCTAAGCCCCGGGGTCACAATTTCAGCAAAAATCTGAAAATCTCCAATTCACTCAAAAATGGTGCCAAACTCTTGCAAGTTCTCCTCTGAAAGGTTTGGCGGTGGAAACAGAAGGCTTTTCATCATAAGAAATGAAATCAGACCTCGAAGACAAAACCTGTGAAAAAAAAATTTTCTAAGCCCCGGGGTCACAATTTCAGCAAAAATCTGAAAATCTCCAATTCACTCAAAAATGGTGCCAAACTGTTGCAAATTCTCCCCTGAAAGGTTTGGCGGTGGAAACAGAAGCCTTTTCATCATAGGAATTGAAATCAGACCTCGAAGACAAAACCTGTGAAAAAAAAATTTTCTAAGCCCCGGGGTCACAATTTCAGCAAAAATCTTAAATTCTCCAATTCACACAAAAATAGTGCCAAACTGTTGCAAATTCTCCCCTGAAAGGTTTGGCGGTGGAAACAGAAGCCGTTTTACAATAGGAAATGAAATCTGACCTCGAAGACAAAACCTGTGAAAAAAAATTTTTCTAAGCCCCGGGGTCACAATTTCAGCAAAAATCTTAAATTCTCCAATTCACACAAAAAACGTGCCAAACTGTTGCAAATTCTCCCCTGAAAGGTTTGGCGGTGGAAACAGAAGCCGTTTTACAATAGGAAATGAAATCTGACCTCGAAGACAAAACCTGTGAAAAAAAAATTTTCTAAGCCCCGGGGTCACAATTTCAGCAAAAATCTGAAATTCTCCAATTCACACAAAAAACGTGCCAAACTGTTGCAAATTCTCCCCTGAAAGGTTTGGCGGTGGAAACAGAAGCCGTTTTACAATAGGAAATGAAATCTGACCTCGAAGACAAAACCTGTGAAAAAAATTTTTTCTAAGCCCCGGGGTCACAATTTCAGCAAAAATCTTAAATTCTCCAATTCACACAAAAATAGTGCCAAACTGTTGCAAATTCTCCCCTGAAAGGTTTGGCGGTGGAAACAGAAGGCTTTTCATCATAGGAAATGAAATCAGCTCTCGAAGACAAAACCTGTGAAAAAATTTTTTTCTAAGCCCCGGGGTCACAATTTCAGCAAAAATCTGAAATTCTCCAATTCACTCAAAAATGGTGCCAAACTCTTGCAAATTCTCCCCTGAAAGGTTTGGCGGTGGAAACAGAAGGCTTTTCATCATAGGAATTGAAATCAGACCTCGAAGACAAAACCTGTGAAAAAAAATTTTTCTAAGCCCCGGGGTCACAATTTCAGCAAAAATCTTAAATTCTCCAATTCACACAAAAAACGTGCCAAACTGTTGCAAATTCTCCCCTGAAAGGTTTGCCGGTGGAAACAGAAGCCGTTTTACAATAGGAAATGAAATCAGACCTCGAAGACAAAACCTGTGAAAAAAAAATTTTCTAAGCCCCGGGGTCACAATTTCAGCAAAAATCTTAAATTCTCCAATTCACACAAAAATAGTGCCAAAGTGTTGCAAATTCTCCCCTGAAAGGTTTGCCGGTGGAAACAGAAGCCGTTTTACAATAGGAAATGAAATCAGACCTCGAAGACAAAACCTGTGAAAAAAAAATTTTCTAAGCCCCGGGGTCACAATTTCAGCAAAAATCTGAAAATCTCCAATTCACTCTAAAATGGTGCCAAACTGTTGCAAATTCTCCCCTGAAAGATTTGGCGGTGGAAACAGAAGCCTTTTTACAATAGGAAATGAAATCAGCCCTCGAAGACAAAACCTGTGAAAAAAAAAATTTCTAAGCCCCGGGGTCACAATTTCAGCAAAAATCTGAAATTCTCCAATTCACTCAAAAATGGTGCCAAACTGTTGCAAATTCTCCCCTGAAAGGTTCGGCGGTGGAAAGAGAAGGCTTTTTATCATAGGCCAAGAAATCAGGCCTCGAAAACTTAACCAGTGAAAAAAAAAATTTCTAAGCCCCGGGGTGACAATTTCAGCAAAAATCTGAAAATCTCCAATTCACTCAAAAATGGTGCCAAACTGTTGCAAATTCTCCCCTGAAAGGTTTGGCGGTGGAAACAGAAGGCTTTTCATCATAGGAAATGAAATCAGCTCTCGCAGAAAAAACCTGTGAAAAAAAAAATTTCTAAGCCCCGGGGTGACAATTTCAGCAAAAATCTGAAAATCTCCAATTCACTCAAAAATGGTGCCAAACTCTTGCAAGTTCTCCTCTGAAAGGTTTGGCGGTGGAAACAGAAGGCTTTTCATCATAAGAAATGAAATCAGACCTCGAAGACAAAACCTGTGAAAAAAAAATTTTCTAAGCCCCGGGGTCACAATTTCAGCAAAAATCTGAAAATCTCCAATTCACTCAAAAATGGTGCCAAACTGTTGCAAATTCTCCCCTGAAAGGTTTGCCGGTGGAAACAGAAGGCTTTTCATCATAAGAAATGAAATCAGACCTCGAAGACAAAACCTGTGAAAAAAAAATTTCTAAGCCCCGGGGTCACAATTTCAGCAAAAATCTGAAATTCTCCAATTCACTCAAAAATGGTGCCAAACTGTTGCAAATTCTCCCCTGAAAGATTTGGCGGTGGAAACAGAAGCCTTTTTACAATAGGAAATTAAATCAGCCCTCGAAGACAAAACCTGTGAAAAAAAAATTTTCTAAGCCCCGGGGTCACAATTTCAGCAAAAATCTGAAATTCTCCAATTCACTCAAAAATGGTGCCAAACTGTTGCAAATTCTCCCCTGAAAGGTTTGGCAGTGGAAACAGAAGCCTTTTCATCATAGGAAATGAAATCAGACCTCAAAGACAAAACCTGTGAAAAAAAATTTTTCTAAGCCCCGGGGTCACAATTTCAGCAAAAATCTGAAAATCTCCAATTCACTCAAAAATGGTGCCAAACTGTTGCAAATTCTCCCCTGAAAGGTTTGGCGGTGGAAACAGAAGGCTTTTCATCATAAGAAATGAAATCAGACCTCGAAGACAAAACCTGTGAAAAAAAAATTTTCTAAGCCCCGGGGTCACAATTTCAGCAAAAATCTGAAAATCTCCAATTCACTCAAATATGGTGCCAAACTGTTGCAAATTCTCCCCTGAAAGGTTTGGCGGTGGAAACAGAAGGCTTTTCATCATAGGAATTGAAATCAGACCTCGAAGACAAAACCTGTGGAAAAATTTTTTCTAAGCCCCGGGGTCACAATTTCAGCAAAAATCTTAAATTCTCCAATTCACACAAAAATAGTGCCAAACTGTTGCAAATTCTCCCCTGAAAGGTTTGGCGGTGGAAACAGAAGCCGTTTTACAATAGGAAATGAAATCAGACCTCGAAGACAAAACCTGTGAAAAAAATTGTTTCTAAGCCCAGGGGTCACAATTTCAGCAAAAATCTGAAAATCTCCAATTCACTCTAAAATGGTGCCAAATTGTTGCAAATTCTCCCCTGAAAGATTTGGCGGTGGAAACAGAAGCCTTTTTACAATAGGAAATGAAATCAGACCTCGAAGACAAAACCTGTGGAAAAAAAAATTTCTAAGCCCCGGGGTCACAATTTCAGCAAAAATCTGAAAATCTCCAATTCACTCTAAAATGGTGCCAAACTGTTGCAAATTCTCCCCTGAAAGGTTCGGCGGTGGAAAGAGAAGGCTTTTTATCATAGGCCAAGAAATCAGGCCTCGAAAACTTAACCAGTGAAAAAAAAAATTTCTAAGCCCCGGGGTCACAATTTCAGCAAAAATCTGAAATTCTCCAATTCACACAAAAATGGTGCCAAACTCTTGCAAATTCTCCCCTGAAAGGTTTGGCGGTGGAAACAGAAGGCTTTTCATCATAAGAAATGAAATCAGACCTCGAAGACAAAACCTGTGAAAAAAAAATTTTCTAAGCCCCGGGGTCACAATTTCAGCAAAAATTTGAAAATCTCCAATTCACTCAAAAATGGTGCCAAACTGTTGCAAATTCTCCCCTGAAAGGTTTGGCGGTGGAAACAGAAGGCATTTCATCATAGGAATTGAAATCAGACCTCGAAGACAAAACCTGTGAAAAAAAAAAATTCTAAGCCCCGGGGTCACAATTTCAGCAAAAATCTGAAAATCTCCAATTCACAAAAAAATAGTGCCAAACTGTTGCAAATTCTCCCCTGAAAGGTTTGGCGGTGGAAACAGAAGCCGTTTTACAATAGGAAATGAAATCAGACCTCGAAGACAAAACCTGTGAAAAAAAAATTTTCTAAGCCCCGGGGTCACAATTTCAGCAAAAATCTGAAAATCTCCAATTCACTCTAAAATGGTGCCAAACTGTTGCAAATTCTCCCCTGAAAGGTTCGGCGGTGGAAACAGAAGCCTTTTTACAATAGGAAATGAAATCAGCCCTCGAGGACAAAACCTGTGAAAAAAAAAATTTCTAAGCCCCGGGGTCACAATTTCAGCAAAAATCTGAAATTCTCCAATTCACTCAAAAATGGTGCCAAACTGTTGCAAATTCTGCCCTGAAAGGTTTGGCGGTGGAACAGAAGCCCTTTTCTCATAGGAAATGAAATCAGACCTCGAAGACAAAACCTGTGAAAAAAAAATTTCCTAAGCCCCGGGGTCACAATTTCAGCAAAAATCTGAAAATCTCCAATTCACTCTAAAATGGTGCCAAACTGTTGCAAATTCTCCCCTGAAAGATTTGGCGGTGGAAACAGAAGCCTTTTTACAATAGGAAATGAAATCAGACCTCGAAGACAAAACCTGTGGAAAAAAAAATTTCTAAGCCCCGGGGTCACAATTTCAGCAAAAATCTGAAAATCTCCAATTCACTCAAAAATGGTGCCAAACTGTTGCAAATTCTCCCCTGAAAGGTTTGGCGGTGGAAACAGAAGGCATTTCATCATAGGAATTGAAATCAGACCTCGAAGACAAAACCTGTGAAAAAAATTGTTTCTAAGCCCCGGGGTCACAGTTTCAGCAAAAATCTGAAAATCTCCAATTCACTCTAAAATGGTGCCAAATTGTTGCAAATTCTCCCCTGAAAGGTTTGGCGGTGGAAACAGAAGCCGTTTTACAATAGGAAATGAAATCAGACCTCGAAGACAAAACCTGTGAAAAAAAAATTTTCTAAGCCCCGGGGTCACAATTTCAGCAAAAATCTGAAAATCTCCAATTCACTCTAAAATGGTGCCAAACTGTTGCAAATTCTCCCCTGAAAGGTTCGGCGGTGGAAACAGAAGCCTTTTTACAATAGGAAATGAAATCAGCCCTCGAGGACAAAACCTGTGAAAAAAAAAAATTTCTAAGCCCCGGGGTCACAATTTCAGCAAAAATCTGAAATTCTCCAATTCACTCAAAAATGGTGCCAAACTGTTGCAAATTCTGCCCTGAAAGGTTTGGCGGTGGAACAGAAGCCCTTTTCTCATAGGAAATGAAATCAGACCTCGAAGACAAAACCTGTGAAAAAAAAAATTTCTAAGCCCCGGGGTGACAATTTCAGCAAAAATCTGAAAATCTCCAATTCACTCAAAAATGGTGCCAAACTGTTGCAAATTCTCCCCTGAAAGGTTTGGCGGTGGAAACAGAAGGCTTTTCATCATAGGAAATGAAATCAGCTCTCGCAGACAAAACCTGTGAAAAAAAAAATTTCTAAGCCCCGGGGTGACAATTTCAGCAAAAATCTGAAAATCTCCAATTCACTCAAAAATGGTGCCAAACTCTTGCAAATTCTCCCCTGAAAGGTTTGGCGGTGGAAACAGAAGGCTTTTCATCATAGGAATTGAAATCTGACCTCGAAGACAAAACCTGTGAAAAAAAAATTTTCTAAGCCCCGGGGTCACAATTTCAGCAAAAATCTTAAATTCTCCAATTCACACAAAAATAGTGCCAAACTGTTGCAAATTCTCCCCTGAAAGGTTTGGCGGTGGAAACAGAAGCCGTTTTACAATAGGAAATGAAATCAGACCTCGAAGACAAAACCTGTGAAAAAAAAATTTTCTAAGCCCCGGGGTCACAATTTCAGCAAAAATCTGAAAATCTCCAATTCACTCAAAAATGGTGCCAAACTGTTGCAAATTCTCCCCTGAAAGATTTGGCGGTGGAAACAGAAGCCTTTTTACAATAGGAAATGAAATCAGCCCTCGAAGACAAAACCTGTGAAAAAAAAAATTTCTAAGCCCCGGGGTCACAATTTCAGCAAAAATCTGAAATTCTCCAATTCACTCAAAAATGGTGCCAAACTGTTGCAAATTCTCCCCTGAAAGGTTCGGCGGTGGAAAGAGAAGGCTTTTTATCATAGGCCAAGAAATCAGGCCTCGAAAACTTAACCAGTGAAAAAAAAAATTTCTAAGCCCCGGGGTCACAATTTCAGCAAAAATCTGAAATTCTCTAATTCACACAAAAATGGTGCCAAACTGTTGCAAATTCTCCCCTGAAAGGTTTGCCGGTGGAAACAGAAGGCTTTTCATCATAAGAAATGAAATCAGACCTCGAAGACAAAACCTGTGAAAAAAAAAATTTCTAAGCCCCGGGGTCACAATTTCAGCAAAAATCTGAAAATCTCCAATTCACTCAAAAATGGTGCCAAACTGTTGCAAATTCTCGCCTGAAAGGTTTGGCGGTGGAAACAGAAGACTTTTTACAATAGGAAATGAAATCAGCCCTCGAAGACAAAACCTGTGGGAAAAAAAATTTCTAAGCCCCGGGGTCACAATTTCAGCAAAAATCTGAAATTCTCCAATTCACACAAAAATAGTGCCAAACTGTTGCAAATTCTCCCCTGAAAGGTTTGGCGGTGGAAACAGAAGCCGTTTTACAATAGGAAATGAAATCAGGCCTCGAAGACAAAACCTGTGAAAAAAAAAATTTTCTAAGCCCCGGGGTCACAATTTCAGCAAAAATCTGAAAATCTCCAATTCACTCTAAAATGGTGCCAAACTGTTGCAAATTCTCCCCTGAAAGGTTCGGCGGTGGAAAGAGAAGGCTTTTTATCATAGGCCAAGAAATCAGGCCTCGAAGACAAAACCTGTGAAAAAAAAAATTTTCTAAGCCCCGGGGTCACAATTTCAGCAAAAATCTGAAATTCTCCAATTCACACAAAAATGGTGCGAAACTGTTGCAAATTCTCCCCTGAAAGGTTTGGCGGTGGAAACAGAGCCCTTTTTACAATAGGAAATGAAATCAGCCCTCAAGGACAAAACCTGTGAAAAAAAAAATTTCTAAGCCCCGGGGTCACAATTTCAGCAAAAATCTTAAATTCTCCAATTCACACAAAAATGGTGCCAAACTGTTGCAAATTCTCCCCTGAAAGGTTTGGCGGTGGAAACAGAAGACTTTTTACAATAGGAAATGAAATCAGCCCTCGAAGACAGAACCTGTGAAAAAAAAAATTTCTAAGCCCCGGGGTCACAATTTCAGCAAAAATCTGAAATTCTCCAATTCTCACAATAATAGTGCCAAACTGTTGCAAATTCTCCCCTGAAAGGTTTGGCGGTGGAAACAAAATCCGTTTTACAATAGGAAATGAAATCAGACCTCGAAGACAAAACCTGTGAAAAAAAAATTTTCTAAGCCCCGGCCGGGGTCACAATTTCAGCAAAAATCTGAAAATCTCCAATTCACTCAAAAATGGTGCCAAACTGTTGCAAATTCTCCCCTGAAAGGTTTGGCGGTGGAAACAGACGGCTTTTCATCATAGGAATTGAAATCAGACCTCGAAGACAAAAACTGTGGAAAAATTTTTTCTAAGCCCCGGGGTCACAATTTCAGCAAAAATCTTAAATTCTCCAATTCACACAAAAATAGTGCCAAACTGTTGCAAATTCTCCCCTGAAAGGTTTGGCGGTGGAAACAGAAGCCGTTTTACAATAGGAAATGAAATCAGACCTCGAAGACAAAACCTGTGAAAAAAAAATTTTCTAAGCCCCGGGGTCACAGTTTCAGCAAAAATCTGAAAATCTCCAATTCACTCTAAAATGGTGCCAAACTGTTGCAAATTCTCCCCTGAAAGGTTCGGCGGTGGAAAGAGAAGGCTTTTTATCATAGGCCAGGAAATCAGGACTCGAAAACTTAACCAGTGAAAAAAAAAATTTCTAAGCCCCGGGGTCACAATTTCAGCAAAAATCTGAAATTCTCCAATTCACACAAAAATGGTGCCAAACTCTTGCAAATTCTCCCCTGAAAGGTTTGGCGGTGGAAACAGAAGGCTTTTCATCATAAGAAATGAAATCAGACCTCGAAGACAAAACCTGTGAAAAAAAAATTTTCTAAGCCCCGGGGTCACAATTTCAGCAAAAATCTGAAAATCTCCAATTCACTCAAAAATGGTGCCAAACTGTTGCAAATTCTCCCCTGAAAGGTTTGGCGGTGGAAACAGAAGGCATTTCATCATAAGAAATGAAATCAGCTCTCGAAGACAAAACCTGTGAAAAAAATTTTTTCTAAGCCCCGGGGTCACAATTTCAGCAAAAATCTTAAATTCTCCAATTCACACAAAAATAGTGCCAAACTGTTGCAAATTCTCCCCTGAAAGGTTTGGCGGTGGAAACAGAAGCCGTTTTACAATAGGAAATGAAATCAGACCTCGAAGACAAAACCTGTGAAAAAAAAATTTCCTAAGCCCCGGGGTCACAATTTCAGCAAAAATCTGAAAATCTCCAATTCACTCAAAAATGGTGCCAAACTGTTGCAAATTCTCCCCTGAAAGATTTGGCGGTGGAAACAGAAGCCTTTTTACAATAGGAAATGAAATCAGCCCTCGAAGACAAAACCTGTGAAAAAAAAATTTTCTAAGCCCCGGGGTCACAATTTCAGCAAAAATCTGAAATTCTCCAATTCACTCAAAAATGGTGCCAAACTGTTGCAAATTCTCCCCTGAAAGGTTTGGCAGTGGAAACAGAAGCCTTTTCATCATAGGAAATGAAATCAGACCTCAAAGACAAAACCTGTGAAAAAAAAATTTTCTAAGCCCCGGGGTCACAATTTCAGCAAAAATCTGAAAATCTCCAATTCACTCAAAAATGGTGCCAAACTCTTGCAAGTTCTCCTCTGAAAGGTTTGGCGGTGGAAACAGAAGGCTTTTCATCATAAGAAATGAAATCAGACCTCAAAGACAAAACCTGTGAAAAAAAAATTTTCTAAGCCCCGGGGTCACAATTTCAGCAAAAATCTGAAAATCTCCAATTCACTCAAAAATGGTGCCAAACTGTTGCAAATTCTCCCCTGAAAGGTTTGGCGGTGGAAACAGAAGCCTTTTCATCATAGGAATTGAAATCAGACCTCGAAGACAAAACCTGTGAAAAAAAAATTTTCTAAGCCCCGGGGTCACAATTTCAGCAAAAATCTTAAATTCTCCAATTCACACAAAAATAGTGCCAAACTGTTGCAAATTCTCCCCTGAAAGGTTTGGCGGTGGAAACAGAAGCCGTTTTACAATAGGAAATGAAATCAGACCTCGAAGACAAAACCTGTGAAAAAAAAATTTTCTAAGCCCCGGGGTCACAATTTCAGCAAAAATCTGAAAATCTCCAATTCACTCTAAAATGGTGCCAAACTGTTGCAAATTCTCCCCTGAAAGATTTGGCGGTGGAAACAGAAGCCTTTTTACAATAGGAAATGAAATCAGCCCTCGAAGACAAAACCTGTGAAAAAAAAAATTTCTAAGCCCCGGGGTCACAATTTCAGCAAAAATCTGAAATTCTCCAATTCACTCAAAAATGGTGCCAAACTGTTGCAAATTCTCCCCTGAAAGGTTCGGCGGTGGAAAGAGAAGGCTTTTTATCATAGGCCAAGAAATCAGGCCTCGAAAACTTAACCAGTGAAAAAAAAAATTTCTAAGCCCCGGGGTGACAATTTCAGCAAAAATCTGAAAATCTCCAATTCACTCAAAAATGGTGCCAAACTGTTGCAAATTCTCCCCTGAAAGGTTTGGCGGTGGAAACAGAAGGCTTTTCATCATAGGAAATGAAATCAGCTCTCGCAGAAAAAACCTGTGAAAAAAAAAATTTCTAAGCCCCGGGGTGACAATTTCAGCAAAAATCTGAAAATCTCCAATTCACTCAAAAATGGTGCCAAACTCTTGCAAGTTCTCCTCTGAAAGGTTTGGCGGTGGAAACAGAAGGCTTTTCATCATAAGAAATGAAATCAGACCTCGAAGACAAAACCTGTGAAAAAAAAATTTTCTAAGCCCCGGGGTCACAATTTCAGCAAAAATCTGAAAATCTCCAATTCACTCAAAAATGGTGCCAAACTGTTGCAAATTCTCCCCTGAAAGGTTTGCCGGTGGAAACAGAAGGCTTTTCATCATAAGAAATGAAATCAGACCTCGAAGACAAAACCTGTGAAAAAAAAATTTCTAAGCCCCGGGGTCACAATTTCAGCAAAAATCTGAAATTCTCCAATTCACTCAAAAATGGTGCCAAACTGTTGCAAATTCTCCCCTGAAAGATTTGGCGGTGGAAACAGAAGCCTTTTTACAATAGGAAATGAAATCAGCCCTCGAAGACAAAACCTGTGAAAAAAAATTTTTCTAAGCCCCGGGGTCACAATTTCAGCAAAAATCTGAAATTCTCCAATTCACTCAAAAATGGTGCCAAACTGTTGCAAATTCTCCCCTGAAAGGTTTGGCAGTGGAAACAGAAGCCTTTTCATCATAGGAAATGAAATCAGACCTCAAAGACAAAACCTGTGAAAAAAAATTTTTCTAAGCCCCGGGGTCACAATTTCAGCAAAAATCTGAAAATCTCCAATTCACTCAAAAATGGTGCCAAACTGTTGCAAATTCTCCCCTGAAAGGTTTGGCGGTGGAAACAGAAGGCTTTTCATCATAAGAAATGAAATCAGACCTCGAAGACAAAACCTGTGAAAAAAAAATTTTCTAAGCCCCGGGGTCACAATTTCAGCAAAAATCTGAAAATCTCCAATTCACTCAAATATGGTGCCAAACTGTTGCAAATTCTCCCCTGAAAGGTTTGGCGGTGGAAACAGAAGGCTTTTCATCATAGGAATTGAAATCAGACCTCGAAGACAAAACCTGTGGAAAAATTTTTTCTAAGCCCCGGGGTCACAATTTCAGCAAAAATCTTAAATTCTCCAATTCACACAAAAATAGTGCCAAACTGTTGCAAATTCTCCCCTGAAAGGTTTGGCGGTGGAAACAGAAGCCGTTTTACAATAGGAAATGAAATCAGACCTCGAAGACAAAACCTGTGAAAAAAATTGTTTCTAAGCCCCGGGGTCACAGTTTCAGCAAAAATCTGAAAATCTCCAATTCACTCTAAAATGGTGCCAAATTGTTGCAAATTCTCCCCTGAAAGATTTGGCGGTGGAAACAGAAGCCTTTTTACAATAGGAAATGAAATCAGACCTCGAAGACAAAACCTGTGAAAAAAAAAATTTCTAAGCCCCGGGGTCACAATTTCAGCAAAAATCTGAAAATCTCCAATTCACTCTAAAATGGTGCCAAACTGTTGCAAATTCTCCCCTGAAAGGTTCGGCGGTGGAAAGAGAAGGCTTTTTATCATAGGCCAAGAAATCAGGCCTCGAAAACTTAACCAGTGAAAAAAAAAATTTCTAAGCCCCGGGGTCACAATTTCAGCAAAAATCTGAAATTCTCCAATTCACACAAAAATGGTGCCAAACTCTTGCAAATTCTCCCCTGAAAGGTTTGGCGGTGGAAACAGAAGGCTTTTCATCATAAGAAATGAAATCAGACCTCGAAGACAAAACCTGTGAAAAAAAAATTTTCTAAGCCCCGGGGTCACAATTTCAGCAAAAATTTGAAAATCTCCAATTCACTCAAAAATGGTGCCAAACTGTTGCAAATTC
The DNA here is from genome assembly GCF_951804945.1 of Podarcis cretensis. Classification (NCBI taxonomy): domain Eukaryota; kingdom Metazoa; phylum Chordata; class Lepidosauria; order Squamata; family Lacertidae; genus Podarcis; species Podarcis cretensis. The sequence continues at coordinate 127,237,399 of NC_137170.1, forward strand.
TCCCCTGAAAGGTTTGGCGGTGGAAACAGAAGGCATTTCATCATAGGAATTGAAATCAGACCTCGAAGACAAAACCTGTGAAAAAAAAAAATTCTAAGCCCCGGGGTCACAATTTCAGCAAAAATCTGAAAATCTCCAATTCACAAAAAAATAGTGCCAAACTGTTGCAAATTCTCCCCTGAAAGGTTTGGCGGTGGAAACAGAAGCCGTTTTACAATAGGAAATGAAATCAGACCTCGAAGACAAAACCTGTGAAAAAAAAATTTTCTAAGCCCCGGGGTCACAATTTCAGCAAAAATCTGAAAATCTCCAATTCACTCTAAAATGGTGCCAAACTGTTGCAAATTCTCCCCTGAAAGGTTTGGCGGTGGAAACAGAAGCCTTTTTACAATAGGAAATGAAATCAGCCCTCGAGGACAAAACCTGTGAAAAAAAAAATTTCTAAGCCCCGGGGTCACAATTTCAGCAAAAATCTGAAATTCTCCAATTCACTCAAAAATGGTGCCAAACTGTTGCAAATTCTGCCCTGAAAGGTTTGGCGGTGGAACAGAAGCCCTTTTCTCATAGGAAATGAAATCAGACCTCGAAGACAAAACCTGTGAAAAAAAAATTTCCTAAGCCCCGGGGTCACAATTTCAGCAAAAATCTGAAAATCTCTAATTCACTCTAAAATGGTGCCAAACTGTTGCAAATTCTCCCCTGAAAGATTTGGCGGTGGAAACAGAAGCCTTTTTACAATAGGAAATGAAATCAGCCCTCGAAGACAAAACCTGTGAAAAAAAAAAATTCTAAGCCCCGGGGTCACAATTTCAGCAAAAATCTGAAAATCTCCAATTCACTCAAAAATGGTGCCAAACTGTTGCAAATTCTCCCCTGAAAGGTTTGGCGGTGGAAACAGAAGGCATTTCATCATAGGAATTGAAATCAGACCTCGAAGACAAAACCTGTGAAAAAAAAAATTTCTAAGCCCCGGGGTCACAATTTCAGCAAAAATCTGAAAATCTCCAATTCACAAAAAAATAGTGCCAAACTGTTGAAAATTCTCCCCTGAAAGGTTTGGCGGTGGAAACAGAAGCCGTTTTACAATAGGAAATGAAATCAGACCTCGAAGACAAAACCTGTGAAAAAAAAATTTTCTAAGCCCCGGGGTCACAATTTCAGCAAAAATCTGAAAATCTCCAATTCACTCTAAAATGGTGCCAAACTGTTGCAAATTCTCCCCTGAAAGGTTCGGCGGTGGAAACAGAAGCCTTTTTACAATAGGAAATGAAATCAGCCCTCGAGGACAAAACCTGTGAAAAAAAAAATTTCTAAGCCCCGGGGTCACAATTTCAGCAAAAATCTGAAATTCTCCAATTCACTCAAAAATGGTGCCAAACTGTTGCAAATTCTGCCCTGAAAGGTTTGGCGGTGGAACAGAAGCCCTTTTCTCATAGGAAATGAAATCAGACCTCGAAGACAAAACCTGTGAAAAAAAAAATTTCTAAGCCCCGGGGTGACAATTTCAGCAAAAATCTGAAAATCTCCAATTCACTCAAAAATGGTGCCAAACTGTTGCAAATTCTCCCCTGAAAGGTTTGGCGGTGGAAACAGAAGGCTTTTCATCATAGGAAATGAAATCAGCTCTCGCAGACAAAACCTGTGAAAAAAAAAATTTCTAAGCCCCGGGGTGACAATTTCAGCAAAAATCTGAAAATCTCCAATTCACTCAAAAATGGTGCCAAACTCTTGCAAATTCTCCCCTGAAAGGTTTGGCGGTGGAAACAGAAGGCTTTTCATCATAGGAATTGAAATCTGACCTCGAAGACAAAACCTGTGAAAAAAAAATTTTCTAAGCCCCGGGGTCACAATTTCAGCAAAAATCTTAAATTCTCCAATTCACACAAAAATAGTGCCAAACTGTTGCAAATTCTCCCCTGAAAGGTTTGGCGGTGGAAACAGAAGCCGTTTTACAATAGGAAATGAAATCAGACCTCGAAGACAAAACCTGTGAAAAAAAAATTTTCTAAGCCCCGGGGTCACAATTTCAGCAAAAATCTGAAAATCTCCAATTCACTCTAAAATGGTGCCAAACTGTTGCAAATTCTCCCCTGAAAGATTTGGCGGTGGAAACAGAAGCCTTTTTACAATAGGAAATGAAATCAGCCCTCGAAGACAAAACCTGTGAAAAAAAAAATTTCTAAGCCCCGGGGTCACAATTTCAGCAAAAATCTGAAATTCTCCAATTCACTCAAAAATGGTGCCAAACTGTTGCAAATTCTCCCCTGAAAGGTTCGGCGGTGGAAAGAGAAGGCTTTTTATCATAGGCCAAGAAATCAGGCCTCGAAAACTTAACCAGTGAAAAAAAAAATTTCTAAGCCCCGGGGTCACAATTTCAGCAAAAATCTGAAATTCTCTAATTCACACAAAAATGGTGCCAAACTGTTGCAAATTCTCCCCTGAAAGGTTTGCCGGTGGAAACAGAAGGCTTTTCATCATAAGAAATGAAATCAGACCTCGAAGCCAAAACCTGTGAAAAAAAAAATTTCTAAGCCCCGGGGTCACAATTTCAGCAAAAATCTGAAAATCTCCAATTCACTCAAAAATGGTGCCAAACTGTTGCAAATTCTCGCCTGAAAGGTTTGGCGGTGGAAACAGAAGACTTTTTACAATAGGAAATGAAATCAGCCCTCGAAGACAAAACCTGTGGAAAAAAAAATTTCTAAGCCCCGGGGTCACAATTTCAGCAAAAATCTGAAACTCTCCAATTCACACAAAAATAGTGCCAAACTGTTGCAAATTCTCCCCTGAAAGGTTTGGCGGTGGAAACAGAAGCCGTTTTACAATAGGAAATGAAATCAGGCCTCGAAGACAAAACCTGTGAAAAAAAAAATTTTCTAAGCCCCGGGGTCACAATTTCAGCAAAAATCTGAAAATCTCCAATTCACTCTAAAATGGTGCCAAACTGTTGCAAATTCTCCCCTGAAAGGTTCGGCGGTGGAAAGAGAAGGCTTTTTATCATAGGCCAAGAAATCAGGCCTCGAAGACAAAACCTGTGAAAAAAAAAATTTTCTAAGCCCCGGGGTCACAATTTCAGCAAAAATCTGAAATTCTCCAATTCACACAAAAATGGTGCGAAACTGTTGCAAATTCTCCCCTGAAAGGTTTGGCGGTGGAAACAGAGCCCTTTTTACAATAGGAAATGAAATCAGCCCTCAAGGACAAAACCTGTGAAAAAAAAAATTTCTAAGCCCCGGGGTCACAATTTCAGCAAAAATCTTAAATTCTCCAATTCACACAAAAATGGTGCCAAACTGTTGCAAATTCTCCCCTGAAAGGTTTGGCGGTGGAAACAGAAGACTTTTTACAATAGGAAATGAAATCAGCCCTCGAAGACAGAACCTGTGAAAAAAAAAATTTCTAAGCCCCGGGGTCACAATTTCAGCAAAAATCTGAAATTCTCCAATTCTCACAATAATAGTGCCAAACTGTTGCAAATTCTCCCCTGAAAGGTTTGGCGGTGGAAACAAAATCCGTTTTACAATAGGAAATGAAATCAGACCTCGAAGACAAAACCTGTGAAAAAAAAATTTTCTAAGCCCCGGGGTCACAATTTCAGCAAAAATCTGAAAATCTCCAATTCACACAAAAATAGTGCCAAACTGTTGCAAATTCTCCCCTGAAAGGTTTGGCGGTGGAAACAGAAGCCGTTTTACAATAGGAAATGAAATCAGACCTCGAAGACAAAACCTGTGAAAAAAAAATTTTCTAAGCCCCGGGGTCACAGTTTCAGCAAAAATCTGAAAATCTCCAATTCACTCTAAAATGGTGCCAAACTGTTGCAAATTCTCCCCTGAAAGGTTCGGCGGTGGAAAGAGAAGGCTTTTTATCATAGGCCAGGAAATCAGGACTCGAAAACTTAACCAGTGAAAAAAAAAAATTTCTAAGCCCCGGGGTCACAATTTCAGCAAAAATCTGAAATTCTCCAATTCACACAAAAATGGTGCCAAACTCTTGCAAATTCTCCCCTGAAAGGTTTGGCGGTGGAAACAGAAGGCTTTTAATCATAAGAAATGAAATCAGACCTCGAAGACAAAACCTGTGAAAAAAAAATTTTCTAAGCCCCGGGGTCACAATTTCAGCAAAAATCTGAAAATCTCCAATTCACTCAAAAATGGTGCCAAACTGTTGCAAATTCTCCCCTGAAAGGTTTGGCGGTGGAAACAGAAGGCATTTCATCATAAGAAATGAAATCAGCTCTCGAAGACAAAACCTGTGAAAAAAATTTTTTCTAAGCCCCGCCGGGGTCACAATTTCAGCAAAAATCTTAAATTCTCCAATTCACACAAAAATAGTGCCAAACTGTTGCAAATTCTCCCCTGAAAGGTTTGGCGGTGGAAACAGAAGCCGTTTTACAATAGGAAATGAAATCAGACCTCGAAGACAAAACCTGTGAAAAAAAAATTTCCTAAGCCCCGGGGTCACAATTTCAGCAAAAATCTGAAAATCTCCAATTCACTCAAAAATGGTGCCAAACTGTTGCAAATTCTCCCCTGAAAGATTTGGCGGTGGAAACAGAAGCCTTTTTACAATAGGAAATGAAATCAGCCCTCGAAGACAAAACCTGTGAAAAAAAAATTTTCTAAGCCCCGGGGTCACAATTTCAGCAAAAATCTGAAATTCTCCAATTCACTCAAAAATGGTGCCAAACTGTTGCAAATTCTCCCCTGAAAGGTTTGGCAGTGGAAACAGAAGCCTTTTCATCATAGGAAATGAAATCAGACCTCAAAGACAAAACCTGTGAAAAAAAAATTTTCTAAGCCCCGGGGTCACAATTTCAGCAAAAATCTGAAAATCTCCAATTCACTCAAAAATGGTGCCAAACTGTTGCAAATTCTCCCCTGAAAGGTTTGGCGGTGGAAACAGAAGGCTTTTCATCATAAGAAATGAAATCAGACCTCGAAGACAAAACCTGTGAAAAAAAAATTTTCTAAGCCCCGGGGTCACAATTTCAGCAAAAATCTGAAAATCTCCAATTCACTCAAAAATGGTGCCAAACTGTTGCAAATTCTCCCCTGAAAGATTTGGCGGTGGAAACAGAAGCCTTTTTACAATAGGAAATGAAATCAGCCCTCGAAGACAAAACCTGTGAAAAAAAAATTTTCTAAGCCCCGGGGTCACAATTTCAGCAAAAATCTGAAATTCTCCAATTCACTCAAAAATGGTGCCAAACTGTTGCAAATTCTCCCCTGAAAGGTTTGGCAGTGGAAACAGAAGCCTTTTCATCATAGGAAATGAAATCAGACCTCAAAGACAAAACCTGTGAAAAAAAAATTTTCTAAGCCCCGGGGTCACAATTTCAGCAAAAATCTGAAAATCTCCAATTCACTCAAAAATGGTGCCAAACTGTTGCAAATTCTCCCCTGAAAGGTTTGGCGGTGGAAACAGAAGGCTTTTCATCATAAGAAATGAAATCAGACCTCGAAGACAAAACCTGTGAAAAAAAAATTTTCTAAGCCCCGGGGTCACAATTTCAGCAAAAATCTGAAAATCTCCAATTCACTCAAAAATGGTGCCAAACTGTTGCAAATTCTCCCCTGAAAGGTTTGGCGGTGGAAACAGAAGGCTTTTCATCATAGGAATTGAAATCAGACCTCGAAGACAAAACCTGTGGAAAAAATTTTTCTAAGCCCCGGGGTCACAATTTCAGCAAAAATCTGAAAATCTCCAATTCACTCAAAAATGGTGCCAAACTGTTGCAAATTCTCCCCTGAAAGGTTTGGCGGTGGAAACAGAAGCCGTTTTAAAATAGGAAATGAAATCAGACCTCGAAGACAAAACCTGTGAAAAAAAATTTTTCTAAGCCCCGGGGTCACAGTTTCAGCAAAAATCTGAAAATCTCCAATTCACTCTAAAATGGTGCCAAATTGTTGCAAATTCTCCCCTGAAAGATTTGGCGGTGGAAACAGAAGCCTTTTTATAATAGGAAATGAAATCAGACCTCGAAGACAAAACCTGTGAAAAAAAAAATTTCTAAGCCCCGGGGTCACAATTTCAGCAAAAATCTGAAAATCTCCAATTCACTCTAAAATGGTGCCAAACTGTTGCAAATTCTCCCCTGAAAGGTTCGGCGGTGGAAAGAGAAGGCTTTTTATCATAGGCCAAGAAATCAGGCCTCGAAAACTTAACCAGTGAAAAAAAAAATTTCTAAGCCCCGGGGTCACAATTTCAGCAAAAATCTGAAATTCTCCAATTCACACAAAAATGGTGCCAAACTCTTGCAAATTCTCCCCTGAAAGGTTTGGCGGTGGAAACAGAAGGCTTTTCATCATAAGAAATGAAATCAGACCTCGAAGACAAAACCTGTGAAAAAAAAATTTTCTAAGCCCCGGGGTCACAATTTCAGCAAAAATCTGAAAATCGCCAATTCACTCAAAAATGGTGCCAAACTGTTGCAAATTCTCCCCTGAAAGGTTTGGCGGTGGAAACAGAAGGCATTTCATCATAGGAATTGAAATCAGACCTCGAAGACAAAACCTGTGAAAAAAAATTTTTCTAAGCCCCGGGGTCACAATTTCAGCAAAAATCTGAAAATCTCCAATTCACTCAAAAATGGTGCCAAACTGTTGCAAATTCTGCCCTGAAAGGTTTGGCGGTGGAACAGAAGCCCTTTTCTCATAGGAAATGAAATCAGACCTCGAAGACAAAACCTGTGAAAAAAAAATTTCCTAAGCCCCGGGGTCACAATTTCAGCAAAAATCTGAAAATCTCCAATTCACTCAAAAATGGTGCCAAACTGTTGCAAATTCTCCCCTGAAAGATTTGGCGGTGGAAACAGAAGCCTTTTTACAATAGGAAATGAAATCAGCCCTCGAGGACAAAACCTGTGAAAAAAAAAATTTCTAAGCCCCGGGGTCACAATTTCAGCAAAAATCTGAAATTCTCCAATTCACACAAAAATAGTGCCAAACTGTTGCAAATTCTCCCCTGAAAGGTTTGGCGGTGGAAACAGAAGGCTTTTCATCATAGGAAATGAAATCAGCTCTCGCAGACAAAACCTGTGAAAAAAAAATTTTCTAAGCCCCGGGGTCACAATTTCAGCAAAAATCTGAAAATCTCCAATTCACTCAAAAATGGTGCCAAACTGTTGCAAATTCTCCCCTGAAAGGTTTGGCGGTGGAAACAGAAGCCTTTTCATCATAGGAATTGAAATCAGACCTCGAAGACAAAACCTGTGAAAAAAAAATTTTCTAAGCCCCGGGGTCACAATTTCAGCAAAAATCTTAAATTCTCCAATTCACACAAAAATAGTGCCAAACTGTTGCAAATTCTCCCCTGAAAGGTTTGGCGGTGGAAACAGAAGCCGTTTTACAATAGGAAATGAAATCAGCCCTCGAAGACAAAACCTGTGAAAAAAAAATTTCTAAGCCCCGGGGTCACAATTTCAGCAAAAATCTGAAATTCTCCAATTCACTCAAAAATGGTGCCAAACTGTTGCAAATTCTCCCCTGAAAGGTTCGGCGGTGGAAAGAGAAGGCTTTTTATCATAGGCCAAGAAATCAGGCCTCGAAAACTTAACCAGTGAAAAAAAAAATTTCTAAGCCCCGGGGTCACAATTTCAGCAAAAATCTGAAATTATCTAATTCAAACAAAAATGGTGCCAAACTGTTGCAAATTCTCCCCTGAAAGGTTTGGCGGTGGAAACAGAAGGCTTTTCATCATAAGAAATGAAATCAGACCTCGAAGACAAAACCTGTGAAAAAAAATTTTCTAAGCCCCGGGGTCACAATTTCAGCAAAAATCTGAAAATCTCCAATTCACTCAAAAATGGTGCCAAACTGTTGCAAATTCTCCCCTGAAAGGTTTGGCGGTGGAAACAGAAGCCGTTTTACAATAGGAAATGAAATCAGCCCTCAAGGACAAAACCTGTGAAAAAAAAAATTTTCTAAGCCCCGGGGTCACAATTTCAGCAAAAATCTGAAAATCTCCAATTCACTCTAAAATGGTGCCAAACTGTTGCAAATTCTCCCCTGAAAGGTTCGGCGGTGGAAAGAGAAGGCTTTTCATCATAGGAAATGAAATCAGCCCTCGAAGACAAAACCTGTGAAAAAAAAATTTTCTAAGCCCCGGGGTCACAATTTCAGCAAAAATCTGAAATTCTCCAAGTCACACAAAAATGGTGCCAAACTGTTGCAAATTCTCCCCTGAAAGGTTTGGCGGTGGAAACAGAAGACTTTTTACAATAGGAAATGAAATCAGCCCTCGAAGACAGAACCTGTGAAAAAAAAAATTTCTAAGCCCCGGGGTCACAATTTCAGCAAAAATCTGAAATTCTCCAATTCTCACAATAATAGTGCCAAACTGTTGCAAATTCTCCCCTGAAAGGTTTGGCGGTGGAAACAAAATCCGTTTTACAATAGGAAATGAAATCAGACCTCGAAGACAAAACCTGTGAAAAAAAAATTTTCTAAGCCCCGGGGTCACAATTTCAGCAAAAATCTGAAAATCTCCAATTCACTCAAAAATGGTGCCAAACTGTTGCAAATTCTCCCCTGAAAGGTTTGGCGGTGGAAACAGAAGGCTTTTCATCATAGGAATTGAAATCAGACCTCGAAGACAAAAACTGTGGAAAAAATTTTTCTAAGCCCCGGGGGTCACAATTTCAGCAAAAATCTTAAATTCTCCAATTCACACAAAAATAGTGCCAAACTGTTGCAAATTCTCCCCTGAAAGGTTTGGCGGTGGAAACAGAAGCCGTTTTACAATAGGAAATGAAATCAGACCTCGAAGACAAAACCTGTGAAAAAAAAATTTTCTAAGCCCCGGGGTCACAATTTCAGCAAAAATCTGAAAATCTCCAATTCACTCAAAAATGGTGCCAAACTGTTGCAAATTCTGCCCTGAAAGGTTTGGCGGTGGAACAGAAGCCCTTTTCTCATAGGAAATGAAATCAGACCTCGAAGACAAAACCTGTGAAAAAAAAATTTCCTAAGCCCCGGGGTCACAATTTCAGCAAAAATCTGAAAATCTCCAATTCACTCAAAAATGGTGCCAAACTGTTGCAAATTCTCCCCTGAAAGATTTGGCGGTGGAAACAGAAGCCTTTTTACAATAGGAAATGAAATCAGCCCTCGAGGACAAAACCTGTGAAAAAAAAAATTTCTAAGCCCCGGGGTCACAATTTCAGCAAAAATCTGAAATTCTCCAATTCACACAAAAATAGTGCCAAACTGTTGCAAATTCTCCCCTGAAAGGTTTGGCGGTGGAAACAGAAGGCTTTTCATCATAGGAAATGAAATCAGCTCTCGCAGACAAAACCTGTGAAAAAAAAATTTTCTAAGCCCCGGGGTCACAATTTCAGCAAAAATCTGAAAATCTCCAATTCACTCAAAAATGGTGCCAAACTGTTGCAAATTCTCCCCTGAAAGGTTTGGCGGTGGAAACAGAAGCCTTTTCATCATAGGAATTGAAATCAGACCTCGAAGACAAAACCTGTGAAAAAAAAATTTTCTAAGCCCCGGGGTCACAATTTCAGCAAAAATCTTAAATTCTCCAATTCACACAAAAATAGTGCCAAACTGTTGCAAATTCTCCCCTGAAAGGTTTGGCGGTGGAAACAGAAGCCGTTTTACAATAGGAAATGAAATCAGCCCTCGAAGACAAAACCTGTGAAAAAAAAATTTCTAAGCCCCGGGGTCACAATTTCAGCAAAAATCTGAAATTCTCCAATTCACTCAAAAATGGTGCCAAACTGTTGCAAATTCTCCCCTGAAAGGTTCGGCGGTGGAAAGAGAAGGCTTTTTATCATAGGCCAAGAAATCAGGCCTCGAAAACTTAACCAGTGAAAAAAAAAATTTCTAAGCCCCGGGGTCACAATTTCAGCAAAAATCTGAAATTATCTAATTCACACAAAAATGGTGCCAAACTGTTGCAAATTCTCCCCTGAAAGGTTTGGCGGTGGAAACAGAAGGCTTTTCATCATAAGAAATGAAATCAGACCTCGAAGACAAAACCTGTGAAAAAAAATTTTCTAAGCCCCGGGGTCACAATTTCAGCAAAAATCTGAAAATCTCCAATTCACTCTAAAATGGTGCCAAACTGTTGCAAATTCTCCCCTGAAAGGTTTGGCGGTGGAAACAGAAGGCTTTTCATCATAAGAAATGAAATCAGACCTCGAAGACAAAACCTGTCAAAAAAAAATTTTCTAAGCCCCGGGGTCACAATTTCAGCAAAAATCTGAAAATCTCCAATTCACTCAAAAATGGTGCCAAACTGTTGCAAATTCTCCCCTGAAAGGTTTGGCGGTGGAAACAGAAGCCTTTTTACAATAGGAAATGAAATCAGCCCTCGAGGACAAAACCTGTGAAAAAAAAAATTTCTAAGCCCCGGGGTCACAATTTCAGCAAAAATATGAAATTCTCCAATTCACTCAAAAATGGTGCCAAACTGTTGCAAATTCTGCCCTGAAAGGTTTGGCGGTGGAACAGAAGCCCTTTTCTCATAGGAAATGAAATCAGACCTCGAAGACAAAACCTGTGAAAAAAAAATTTCCTAAGCCCCGGGGTCACAATTTCAGCAAAAATCTGAAAATCTCCAATTCACTCAAAAATGGTGCCAAACTGTTGCAAATTCTCCCCTGAAAGATTTGGCGGTGGAAACAGAAGCCTTTTTACAATAGGAAATGAAATCAGCCCTCGAGGACAAAACCTGTGAAAAAAAAAATTTCTAAGCCCCGGGGTCACAATTTCAGCAAAAATCTGAAATTCTCCAATTCACACAAAAATAGTGCCAAACTGTTGCAAATTCTCCCCTGAAAGGTTTGGCGGTGGAAACAGAAGGCTTTTCATCATAGGAATTGAAATCAGACCTCGAAGACAAAAACTGTGGAAAAAATTTTTCTAAGCCCCGGGGGTCACAATTTCAGCAAAAATCTTAAATTCTCCAATTCACACAAAAATAGTGCCAAACTGTTGCAAATTCTCCCCTGAAAGGTTTGGCGGTGGAAACAGAAGCCGTTTTACAATAGGAAATGAAATCAGACCTCGAAGACAAAACCTGTGAAAAAAAATTTTTCTAAGCCCCGGGGTCACAGTTTCAGCAAAAATCTGAAAATCTCCAATTCACTCAAAAATGGTGCCAAACTGTTGCAAATTCTCCCCTGAAAGGTTTGGCGGTGGAAACAGAAGGCATTTCATCATAAGAAATGAAATCAGCTCTCGAAGACAAAACCTGTGAAAAAAATTTTTTCTAAGCCCCGGGGTCACAATTTCAGCAAAAATCTTAAATTCTCCAATTCACACAAAAATAGTGCCAAACTGTTGCAAATTCTCCCCTGAAAGGTTTGGCGGTGGAAACAGAAGCCGTTTTACAATAGGAAATGAAATCAGACCTCGAAGACAAAACCTGTGAAAAAAAAATTTCCTAAGCCCCGGGGTCACAATTTCAGCAAAAATCTGAAAATCTCCAATTCACTCAAAAATGGTGCCAAACTGTTGCAAATTCTCCCCTGAAAGATTTGGCGGTGGAAACAGAAGCCTTTTTACAATAGGAAATGAAATCAGCCCTCGAAGACAAAACCTGTGAAAAAAAAATTTTCTAAGCCCCGGGGTCACAATTTCAGCAAAAATCTGAAATTCTCCATTTCACACAAAAATGGTGCCAAACTGTTGCAAATTCTCCCCTGAAAGGTTTGGCGGTGGAAACAGAAGGCTTTTCATCATAAGAAATGAAATCAGACCTCGAAGACAAAACCTGTGAAAAAAAAATTTTCTAAGCCCCGGGGTCACAATTTCAGCAAAAATCTGAAAATCTCCAATTCACTCTAAAATGGTGCCAAACTGTTGCAAATTCTCCCCTGAAAGGTTCGGCGGTGGAAAGAGAAGGATTTTATCATAGGCCAAGAAATCAGGCCTCGAAGACAAAACCTGTGAAAAAAAAAATTTTCTAAGCCCCGGGGTCACAATTTCAGCAAAAATCTGAAATTCTCCAATTCACACAAAAATGGTGCGAAACTGTTGCAAATTCTCCCCTGAAAGGTTTGGCGGTGGAAACAGAGCCCTTTTTACAATAGGAAATGAAATCAGCCCTCAAGGACAAAACCTGTGAAAAAAAAAATTTCTAAGCCCCGGGGTCACAATTTCAGCAAAAATCTTAAATTCTCCAATTCACACAAAAATGGTGCCAAACTGTTGCAAATTCTCCCCTGAAAGGTTTGGCGGTGGAAACAGAAGACTTTTTACAATAGGAAATGAAATCAGCCCTCGAAGACAGAACCTGTGAAAAAAAAAATTTCTAAGCCCCGGGGTCACAATTTCAGCAAAAATCTGAAATTCTCCAATTCTCACAATAATAGTGTCAAACTGTTGCAAATTCTCCCCTGAAAGGTTTGGCGGTGGAAACAGAAGCCGTTTTACAATAGGAAATGAAATCAGACCTCGAAGACAAAACCTGTGAAAAAAAATTTTTCTAAGCCCCGGGGTCACAGTTTCAGCAAAAATCTGAAAATCTCCAATTCACTCTAAAATGGTGCCAAATTGTTGCAAATTCTCCCCTGAAAGATTTGGCGGTGGAAACAGAAGCCTTTTTATAATAGGAAATGAAATCAGACCTCGAAGACAAAACCTGTGAAAAAAAAAATTTCTAAGCCCCGGGGTCACAATTTCAGCAAAAATCTGAAAATCTCCAATTCACTCTAAAATGGTGCCAAACTGTTGCAAATTCTCCCCTGAAAGGTTCGGCGGTGGAAAGAGAAGGCTTTTTATCATAGGCCAAGAAATCAGGCCTCGAAAACTTAACCAGTGAAAAAAAAAATTTCTAAGCCCTGGGGTCACAATTTCAGCAAAAATCTGAAATTCTCCAATTCACACAAAAATGGTGCCAAACTCTTGCAAATTCTCCCCTGAAAGGTTTGGCGGTGGAAACAGAAGGCATTTCATCATAGGAATTGAAATCAGACCTCGAAGACAAAACCTGTGAAAAAAAAATTTTCTAAGCCCCGGGGTCACAATTTCAGCAAAAATCTGAAAATCTCCAAGTCACACAAAAATGGTGCCAAACTGTTGCAAATTCTCCCCTGAAAGGTTTGGCGGTGGAAACAGAAGGCTGTTCATCATAGGAAATGAAATCAGCTCTCGAAGACAAAACCCGTGAAAAAAAAAATTTCTAAGCCCCAGGGTCACAATTTCAGCAAAAATCTGAAATTCTCCAATTCACACAAAAATGGTGCCAAACTGTTGCAAATTCTGCCCTGAAAGGTTTGGCGGTGGAAACAGAAGCCCTTTTCTCATAGGAAATGAAATCAGACCTCGAAGACAAAACCTGTGAAAAAAAAATTTCCTAAGCCCCGGGGTCACAATTTCAGCAAAAATCTGAAAATCTCCAATTCACTCAAAAATGGTGCCAAACTGTTGCAAATTCTCCCCTGAAAGATTTGGCGGTGGAAACAGAAGCCTTTTTACAATAGGAAATGAAATCAGACCTCGAGGACAAAACCTGTGAAAAAAAAAATTTCTAAGCCCTGGGGTCACAATTTCAGCAAAAATCTGAAATTCTCCAATTCACACAAAAATGGTGCCAAACTGTTGCAAATTCTCCCCTGAAAGGTTCGGCGGTGGAAAGAGAAGGATTTTATCATAGGCCAAGAAATCAGGCCTCGAAGACAAAACCTGTGAAAAAAAAAATTTTCTAAGCCCCGGGGTCACAATTTCAGCAAAAATCTGAAATTCTCCAATTCACACAAAAATGGTGCGAAACTGTTGCAAATTCTCCCCTGAAAGGTTTGGCGGTGGAAACAGAGCCCTTTTTACAATAGGAAATGAAATCAGCCCTCAAGGACAAAACCTGTGAAAAAAAAAATTTCTAAGCCCCGGGGTCACAATTTCAGCAAAAATCTTAAATTCTCCAATTCACACAAAAATGGTGCCAAACTGTTGCAAATTCTCCCCTGAAAGGTTTGGCGGTGGAAACAGAAGACTTTTTACAATAGGAAATGAAATCAGCCCTCGAAGACAGAACCTGTGAAAAAAAAAATTTCTAAGCCCCGGGGTCACAATTTCAGCAAAAATCTGAAATTCTCCAATTCTCACAATAATAGTGTCAAACTGTTGCAAATTCTCCCCTGAAAGGTTTGGCGGTGGAAACAGAAGCCGTTTTACAATAGGAAATGAAATCAGACCTCGAAGACAAAACCTGTGAAAAAAAATTTTTCTAAGCCCCGGGGTCACAGTTTCAGCAAAAATCTGAAAATCTCCAATTCACTCTAAAATGGTGCCAAATTGTTGCAAATTCTCCCCTGAAAGATTTGGCGGTGGAAACAGAAGCCTTTTTATAATAGGAAATGAAATCAGACCTCGAAGACAAAACCTGTGAAAAAAAAAATTTCTAAGCCCCAGGGTCACAATTTCAGCAAAAATCTGAAAATCTCCAATTCACTCTAAAATGGTGCCAAACTGTTGCAAATTCTCCCCTGAAAGGTTCGGCGGTGGAAAGAGAAGGCTTTTTATCATAGGCCAAGAAATCAGGCCTCGAAAACTTAACCAGTGAAAAAAAAAATTTCTAAGCCCTGGGGTCACAATTTCAGCAAAAATCTGAAATTCTCCAATTCACACAAAAATGGTGCCAAACTCTTGCAAATTCTCCCCTGAAAGGTTTGGCGGTGGAAACAGAAGGCATTTCATCATAGGAATTGAAATCAGACCTCGAAGACAAAACCTGTGAAAAAAAAATTTTCTAAGCCCCGGGGTCACAATTTCAGCAAAAATCTGAAAATCTCCAAGTCACACAAAAATGGTGCCAAACTGTTGCAAATTCTCCCCTGAAAGGTTTGGCGGTGGAAACAGAAGGCTGTTCATCATAGGAAATGAAATCAGCTCTCGAAGACAAAACCCGTGAAAAAAAAAATTTCTAAGCCCCAGGGTCACAATTTCAGCAAAAATCTGAAATTCTCCAATTCACACAAAAATGGTGCCAAACTGTTGCAAATTCTGCCCTGAAAGGTTTGGCGGTGGAAACAGAAGCCCTTTTCTCATAGGAAATGAAATCAGACCTCGAAGACAAAACCTGTGAAAAAAAAATTTCCTAAGCCCCGGGGTCACAATTTCAGCAAAAATCTGAAAATCTCCAATTCACTCAAAAATGGTGCCAAACTGTTGCAAATTCTCCCCTGAAAGATTTGGCGGTGGAAACAGAAGCCTTTTTACAATAGGAAATGAAATCAGACCTCGAGGACAAAACCTGTGAAAAAAAAAATTTCTAAGCCCTGGGGTCACAATTTCAGCAAAAATCTGAAATTCTCCAATTCACACAAAAATAGTGCCAAACTGTTGCAAATTCTCCCCTGAAAGGTTTGGCGGTGGAAACAGAAGGCTTTTCATCATAGGAAATGAAATCAGCTCTCGCAGACAAAACCTGTGAAAAAAAAATTTTCTAAGCCCCGGTGTCACAATTTCAGCAAAAATCTGAAAATCTCCAATTCACTCAAAAATGGTGCCAAACCGTTGCAAATTCTCCCCTGAAAGGTTCGGCGGTGGAAAGAGAAGGCTTTTTATCATAGGCCAAGAAATCAGGCCTCGAAGACAAAACCTGTGAAAAAAAAAAATTTCTAAGCCCCGGGGTCACAATTTCAGCAAAAATCTGAAATTCTCCAATTCACACAAAAATGGTGCCAAACTGTTGCAAATTCTGCCCTGAAAGGTTTGGCGGTGGAAACAGAAGGCTGTTCATCATAGGAAATGAAATCAGCTCTCGAAGACAAAACCCGTGAAAAAAAAAATTTCTAAGCCCCAGGGTCACAATTTCAGCAAAAATCTTAAATTCTCCAATTCACACAAAAATGGTGCCAAACTGTTGCAAATTCTCCCCTGAAAGGTTTGGCGGTGGAAACAGAAGCCTTTTTACAATAGGAAATGAAATCAGCCCTCGAAGACAAAACCAGTGAAAAAAAAATTTTCTAAGCCCCGGGGTCACAATTTCAGCAAAAATCTGAAATTCTCCAATTCACTCAAAAATGGTGCCAAACTGTTGCAAATTCTCCCCTGAAAGGTTTGGCGGTGGAAAGAGAAGGCTTTTTATCATAGGCCAAGAAATCAGGCCTCGAAAACTTAACCAGTGAAAAAAAAATTTTCTAAGCCCCGGGGTCACAATTTCAGCAAAAATCTTAAATTCTCCAATTCACACAAAAATGGTGCCAAACTGTTGCAAATTCTCCCCTGAAAGGTTTGGCGGTGGAAACAGAAGCCTTTTCATCATAGGAAATGAAATCAGACCTCGAAGACAAAACCTGTGAAAAAAAGTTTTTCTAAGCCCCGGGGTCACAATTTCAGCAAAAATCTGAAATTCTCCAATTCACACAAAAATAGTGCCAAACCGTTGCAAATTCTCCCCTGAAAGGTTTGGCGGTGGAAACAGAAGGCTTTTTATCATAGGAATTGAAATCTGCCCTCGAAGACAAAACCTGTGAAAAAAATTTTTTCTAAGCCCCGGTGTCACAATTTCAGCAAAAATCTGAAAATCTCCAATTCACTCTAAAATGGTGCCAAACCGTTGCAAATTCTCCCCTGAAAGGTTCGGCGGTGGAAAGAGAAGGCTTTTTATCATAGGCCAAGAAATCAGGCCTCGAAGACAAAACCTGTGAAAAAAAAAATTTTCTAAGCCCCGGGGTCACAATTTCAGCAAAAATCTGAAATTCTCCAATTCACACAAAAATTGTGCCAAACTGTTGCAAATTCTCCCCTGAAAGGTTTGGCGGTGGAAACAGAAGCCGTTTTACAATAGGAAATGAAAAATTTCCTAAGCCCCGGGGTCACAATTTCAGCAAAAATCTGAAATTCTCCAATTCACACAAAAATAGTGCCAAACTGTTGCAAATTCTCCCCTGAAAGGTTTGGCGGTGGAAACAGAAGCCTTTTTACAATAGGAAATGAAATCAGCCCTCGAGGACAAAACCTGTGAAAAAAAAATTTTCTAAGCCCCGGGGTCACAATTTCAGCAAAAATCTGAAATTCTCCAATTCACTCAAAAATGGTGCCAAACTGTTGCAAATTCTCCCCTGAAAGGTTCGGCGGTGGAAAGAGAAGGCTTTTTATCATAGGCCAAGAAATCAGGCCTCGAAAACTTAACCAGTGAAAAAAAATTTTTCTAAGCCCCGGGGTCACAATTTCAGCAAAAATCTTAAATTCTCCAATTCACACAAAAATGGTGCCAAACTGTTGCAAATTCTCCCCTGAAAGGTTTGGCGGTGGAAACAGAAGCCTTTTCATCATAGGAAATGAAATCAGACCTCGAAGACAAAACCTGTGAAAAAAAGTTTTTCTAAGCCCCGGGGTCACAATTTCAGCAAAAATCTGAAATTCTCCAATTCACACAAAAATAGTGCCAAACTGTTGCAAATTCTCCCCTGAAAGGTTTGGCGGTGGAAACAGAAGGCTTTTTATCATAGGAATTGAAATCTGCCCTCGAAGACAAAACCTGTGAAAAAAATTTTTTCTAAGCCCCGGGGTCACAATTTCAGTAAAAATCTGAAAATCTCCAATTCACACAAAAATGGTGCCAAACTGTTGCAAATTCTCCCCTGAAAGGTTTGGCGGTGGAAACAGAAGCCTTTTTACAATAGGAAATGAAAAATTTCCTAAACCCCGGGGTCACAATTTCAGCAAAAATCTGAAATTCTCCAATTCACACAAAAATAGTGGCAAACTGTTGCAAATTCTCCCCTGAAAGGTTTGGCGGTGGAAACAGAAGCCTTTTTACAATAGGAAATGAAATCAGCCCTCGAGGACAAAACCTGTGAAAAAAAAAATTTCTAAGCCCCGGGGTCACAATTTCAGCAAAAATCTGAAATTCTCCAATTCACTCAAAAATGGTGCCAAACTGTTGCAAATTCTGCCCTGAAAGGTTTGGCGGTGGAACAGAAGCCCTTTTCTCATAGGAAATGAAATCAGACCTCGAAGACAAAACCTGTGAAAGAAAAATTTCCTAAGCCCCGGGGTCACAATTTCAGCAAAAATCTTAAATTCTCCAATTCACTCAAAAATGGTGCCAAACTGTTGCAAATTCTCCCCTGAAAGATTTGGCGGTGGAAACAGAAGCCTTTTTACAATAGGAAATGAAATCATCCCTCGAAGACAAAACCTGTGAAAGAAAAATTTCCTAAGCCCCGGGGTCACAATTTCAGCAAAAATCTGAAATTCTCCAATTCACTCAAAAATGGTGCCAAACTGTTGCAAATTCTCCCCTGAAAGGTTCGGCGGTGGAAAGAGAA
Source organism: Podarcis cretensis (assembly GCF_951804945.1). Lineage (NCBI taxonomy): Eukaryota > Metazoa > Chordata > Lepidosauria > Squamata > Lacertidae > Podarcis > Podarcis cretensis. The sequence goes on from NC_137170.1 coordinate 127,255,634, forward strand.
GGCTTTTTATCATAAGCCAAGAAATCAGGCCTCGAAAACTTAACCAGTGAAAAAAAAAATTTCTAAGCCCCGTGGTCACAATTTCAGCAAAAATCTTAAATTCTCCAATTCACACAAAAATGGTGCCAAACTGTTGCAAATTCTCCCCTGAAAGGTTTGGCGGTGGAAACAGAAGCCTTTTTACAATAGGCCAAGAAATCAGGCCTCGAAAACTTAACCAGTGAAAAAAAAAATTTCTAAGCCCCGGGGTCACAATTTCAGCAAAAATCTGAAATTCTCCAATTCACTCAAAAATGGTGCCAAACTGTTGCAAATTCTCCCGTGAAAGGTTTGGCGGTGGAAAGAGAAGGCTTTTTATCATAGGCCAAGAAATCAGGCCTCGAAAACTTAACCAGTGAAAAAAAAAATTTCTAAGCCCCGGGGTCACAATTTCAGCAAAAATCTTAAATTCTCCAATTCACACAAAAATGGTGCCAAACTGTTGCAAATTCTCCCCTGAAAGGTTTGGTGGTGGAAACAGAAGCCTTTTCATCATAGGAAATGAAATCAGACCTCGAAGACAAAACCTGTGAAAAAAAGTTTTTCTAAGCCCCGGGGTCACAATTTCAGCAAAAATCTGAAAATCTCCAATTCACACAAAAATAGTGCCAAACTGTTGCAAATTCTCCCCTGAAAGGTTTGGCGGTGGAAACAGAAGGCTTTTCATCATAGGAAATGAAATCAGCTCTCGAAGACAAAACCTGTGAAAAAAAATTTTTCTAAGCCCCGGGGTCACAATTTCAGCAAAAATCTGAAATTCTCCAATTCACACAAAAATGGTGCCAAACTCTTGCAAATTCTCCCCTGAAAGGTTTGGCGGTGGAAACAGAAGGCTTTTCATCATAAGAAATGAAATCAGACCTCGAAGACAAAACCTGTGAAACAAAATTTTTCTAAGCCCCGGGGTCACAATTTCAGCAAAAATCTGAAAATCTCCAATTCACTCTAAAATGGTGCCAAACTGTTGCAAATTCTCCCCTGAAAGATTTGGCGGTGGAAACAGAAGCCTTTTTACAATAGGAAATGAAATCAGACCTCGAAGACAAAACCTGTGAAAAAAAAATTTTCTAAGCCCCGGGGTCACAATTTCAGTAAAAATCTGAAAATCTTCAATTCACTCTAAAATGGTGCCAAACTGTTGCAAATTCTCCCCTGAAAGGTTCGGCGGTGGAAAGAGAAGGCTTTTTATCATAGGCCAAGAAATCAGGCCTCGAAAACTTAACCAGTGAAAAAAAAAATTTCTAAGCCCCGGGATCACAATTTCAGCAAAAATCTGAAATTCTCCAATTCACACAAAAATGGTGCCAAACTGTTGCAAATTCTCCCCTGAAAGGTTTGGTGGTGGAAACAGAAGGCTTTTCATCATAAGAAATGAAATCAGACCTCGAAGACAAAACCTGTGAAAAAAAAATTTTCTAAGCCCCGGGGTCACAATTTCAGCAAAAATCTGAAAATCTCCAATTCACTCAAAAATGGTGCCAACTGTTGCAAATTCTCCCCTGAAAGGTTTGGCGGTGGAAACAGAAGGCTTTTTATCATAGGAATTGAAATCTGCCCTCGAAGACAAAACCTGTGAAAAAAAATTTTTCTAAGCCCCGGTGTCACAATTTCAGCAAAAATCTGAAAATCTCCAATTCACTCAAAAATGGTGCCAAACCGTTGCAAATTCTCCCCTGAAAGGTTCGGCGGTGGAAAGAGAAGGCTTTTTATCATAGGCCAAGAAATCAGGCCTCGAAGACAAAACCTGTGAAAAAAAAAAATTTCTAAGCCCCGGGGTCACAATTTCAGCAAAAATCTGAAATTCTCCAATTCACACAAAAATAGTGCCAAACTGTTGCAAATTCTCCCCTGAAAGGTTTGGCGGTGGAAACAGAAGGCTTTTTATCATAGGAATTGAAATCTGCCCTCGAAGACAAAACCTGTGAAAAAAAATTTTTCTAAGCCCCGGTGTCACAATTTCAGCAAAAATCTGAAAATCTCCAATTCACTCAAAAATGGTGCCAAACCGTTGCAAATTCTCCCCTGAAAGGTTCGGCGGTGGAAAGAGAAGGCTTTTTATCATAGGCCAAGAAATCAGGCCTCGAAGACAAAACCTGTGAAAAAAAAAAATTTCTAAGCCCCGGGGTCACAATTTCAGCAAAAATCTGAAATTCTCCAATTCACACAAAAATGGTGCCAAACTGTTGCAAATTCTGCCCTGAAAGGTTTGGCGGTGGAAACAGAAGGCTGTTCATCATAGGAAATGAAATCAGCTCTCGAAGACAAAACCTGTGAAAAAAAAAATTTCTAAGCCCCAGGGTCACAATTTCAGCAAAAATCTTAAATTCTCCAATTCACACAAAAATGGTGCCAAACTGTTGCAAATTCTCCCCTGAAAGGTTTGGCGGTGGAAACAGAAGGCTTTTTATCATAGGAATTGAAATCTGCCCTCGAAGACAAAACCTGTGAAAAAAAATTTTTCTAAGCCCCGGTGTCACAATTTCAGCAAAAATCTGAAAATCTCCAATTCACTCAAAAATGGTGCCAAACCGTTGCAAATTCTCCCCTGAAAGGTTCGGCGGTGGAAAGAGAAGGCTTTTTATCATAGGCCAAGAAATCAGGCCTCGAAGACAAAACCTGTGAAAAAAAAAAATTTCTAAGCCCCGGGGTCACAATTTCAGCAAAAATCTGAAATTCTCCAATTCACACAAAAATGGTGCCAAACTGTTGCAAATTCTGCCCTGAAAGGTTTGGCGGTGGAAACAGAAGGCTGTTCATCATAGGAAATGAAATCAGCTCTCGAAGACAAAACCTGTGAAAAAAAAAATTTCTAAGCCCCAGGGTCACAATTTCAGCAAAAATCTTAAATTCTCCAATTCACACAAAAATGGTGCCAAACTGTTGCAAATTCTCCCCTGAAAGGTTTGGCGGTGGAAACAGAAGCCTTTTTACAATAGGAAATGAAATCAGCCCTCGAAGACAAAACCAGTGAAAAAAAAATTTTCTAAGCCCCGGGGTCACAATTTCAGCAAAAATCTGAAATTCTCCAATTCACTCAAAAATGGTGCCAAACTGTTGCAAATTCTCCCCTGAAAGGTTTGGCGGTGGAAAGAGAAGGCTTTTTATCATAGGCCAAGAAATCAGGCCTCGAAAACTTAACCAGTGAAAAAAAAATTTTCTAAGCCCCGGGGTCACAATTTCAGCAAAAATCTGAAATTCTCCAATTCACACAAAAATGGTGCCAAACTGTTGCAAATTCTCCCCTGAAAGGTTTGGCGGTGGAAACAGAAGCCTTTTCATCATAGGAAATGAAATCAGACCTCGAAGACAAAACCTGTGAAAAAAAGTTTTTCTAAGCCCCGGGGTCACAATTTCAGCAAAAATCTGAAATTCTCCAATTCACACAAAAATAGTGCCAAACCGTTGCAAATTCTCCCCTGAAAGGTTTGGCGGTGGAAACAGAAGGCTTTTTATCATAGGAATTGAAATCTGCCCTCGAAGACAAAACCTGTGAAAAAAATTTTTTCTAAGCCCCGGTGTCACAATTTCAGCAAAAATCTGAAAATCTCCAATTCACTCTAAAATGGTGCCAAACCGTTGCAAATTCTCCCCTGAAAGGTTCGGCGGTGGAAAGAGAAGGCTTTTTATCATAGGCCAAGAAATCAGGCCTCGAAGACAAAACCTGTGAAAAAAAAAATTTTCTAAGCCCCGGGGTCACAATTTCAGCAAAAATCTGAAATTCTCCAATTCACACAAAAATTGTGCCAAACTGTTGCAAATTCTCCCCTGAAAGGTTTGGCGGTGGAAACAGAAGCCTTTTTACAATAGGAAATGAAAAATTTCCTAAGCCCCGGGGTCACAATTTCAGCAAAAATCTGAAATTCTCCAATTCACACAAAAATAGTGCCAAACTGTTGCAAATTCTCCCCTGAAAGGTTTGGCGGTGGAAACAGAAGGCTTTTTATCATAGGAAATGAAATCAGCCCTCGAAGACAAAACCAGTGAAAAAAAAATTTTCTAAGCCCCAGGGTCACAATTTCAGCAAAAATCTGAAATTCTCCAATTCACTCAAAAATGGTGCCAAACTGTTGCAAATTCTCCCCTGAAAGGTTTGGCGGTGGAAACAGAAGCCTTTTCATCATAGGAAATGAAATCAGACCTCGAAGACAAAACCTGTGAAAAAAAGTTTTTCTAAGCCCCGGGGTCACAATTTCAGCAAAAATCTGAAATTCTCCAATTCACACAAAAATAGTGCCAAACCGTTGCAAATTCTCCCCTGAAAGGTTTGGCGGTGGAAACAGAAGGCTTTTTATCATAGGAATTGAAATCTGCCCTCGAAGACAAAACCTGTGAAAAAAATTTTTTCTAAGCCCCGGTGTCACAATTTCAGCAAAAATCTGAAAATCTCCAATTCACTCTAAAATGGTGCCAAACCGTTGCAAATTCTCCCCTGAAAGGTTCGGCGGTGGAAAGAGAAGGCTTTTTATCATAGGCCAAGAAATCAGGCCTCGAAGACAAAACCTGTGAAAAAAAAAATTTTCTAAGCCCCGGGGTCACAATTTCAGCAAAAATCTGAAATTCTCCAATTCACACAAAAATTGTGCCAAACTGTTGCAAATTCTCCCCTGAAAGGTTTGGCGGTGGAAACAGAAGCCTTTTTACAATAGGAAATGAAAAATTTCCTAAGCCCCGGGGTCACAATTTCAGCAAAAATCTGAAATTCTCCAATTCACACAAAAATAGTGCCAAACTGTTGCAAATTCTCCCCTGAAAGGTTTGGCGGTGGAAACAGAAGCCTTTTTACAATAGGAAATGAAATTAGCCCTCGAGGACAAAACCTGTGAAAAAAAAAATTTCTAAGCCCCGGGGTCACAATTTCAGCAAAAATCTGAAATTCTCCAATTCACTCAAAAATGGTGCCAAACTGTTGCAAATTCTCCCCTGAAAGGTTCGGCGGTGGAAAGAGAAGGCTTTTTATCATAGGCCAAGAAATCAGGCCTCGAAAACTTAACCAGTGAAAAAAAAAATTTCTAAGCCCCGGGGTCACAATTTCAGCAAAAATCTTAAATTCTCCAATTCACACAAAAATGGTGCCAAACTGTTGCAAATTCTCCCCTGAAAGGTTTGGCGGTGGAAACAGAAGCCTTTTCATCATAGGAAATGAAATCAGACCTCGAAGACAAAACCTGTGAAAAAAAGTTTTTCTAAGCCCCGGGGTCACAATTTCAGCAAAAATCTGAAATTCTCCAATTCACACAAAAATAGTGCCAAACTGTTGCAAATTCTCCCCTGAAAGGTTTGGCGGTGGAAACAGAAGGCTTTTTATCATAGGAATTGAAATCTGCCCTCGAAGACAAAACCTGTGAAAAAAATTTTTTCTAAGCCCCGGGGTCACAATTTCAGCAAAAATCTGAAAATCTCCAATTCACACAAAAATGGTGCCAAACTGTTGCAAATTCTCCCCTGAAAGGTTTGGCGGTGGAAACAGAAGCCTTTTTACAATAGGAAATGAAAAATTTCCTAAGCCCCGGGGTCACAATTTCAGCAAAAATCTGAAATTCTCCAATTCACACAAAAATAGTGCCAAACTGTTGCAAATTCTCCCCTGAAAGGTTTGGCGGTGGAAACAGAAGCCTTTTTACAATAGGAAATGAAATCAGCCCTCGAGGACAAAACCTGTGAAAAAAAAAATTTCTAAGCCCCGGGGTCACAATTTCAGCAAAAATCTGAAATTCTCCAATTCACTCAAAAATGGTGCCAAACTGTTGCAAATTCTGCCCTGAAAGGTTTGGCGGTGGAACAGAAGCCCTTTTCTCATAGGAAATGAAATCAGACCTCGAAGACAAAACCTGTGAAAGAAAAATTTCCTAAGCCCCGGGGTCACAATTTCAGCAAAAATCTGAAAATCTCCAATTCACTCAAAAATGGTGCCAAACTGTTGCAAATTCTCCCCTGAAAGATTTGGCGGTGGAAACAGAAGCCTTTTTACAATAGGAAATGAAATCATCCCTCGAAGACAAAACCTGTGAAAGAAAAATTTCCTAAGCCCCGGGGTCACAATTTCAGCAAAAATCTGAAATTCTCCAATTCACTCAAAAATGTTGCCAAACTGTTGCAAATTCTCCCCTGAAAGGTTCGGCGGTGGAAAGAGAAGGCTTTTTATCATAGGCCAAGAAATCAGGCCTCGAAAACTTAACCAGTGAAAAAAAAAATTTCTAAGCCCCGGTGTCACAATTTCAGCAAAAATCTTAAATTCTCCAATTCACACAAAAATGGTGCCAAACTGTTGCAAATTCTCCCCTGAAAGGTTTGGCGGTGGAAACAGAAGCCTTTTTACAATAGGAAATGAAATCAGCCCTCGAAGACAAAACCTGTGAAAAAAAAAAATTCTAAGCCCCGGGGTCACAATTTCAGCAAAAATCTGAAATTCTCCAATTCACTCAAAAATGGTGCCAAACTGTTGCAAATTCTCCCCTGAAAGGTTCGGCGGTGGAAAGAGAAGCCTTTTCATCATAGGCCAAGAAATCAGGCCTCGAAAACTTAACCAGTGAAAAAAAAAATTTCTAAGCCCCGGGGTCACAATTTCAGCAAAAATCTTAAATTCTCCAATTCACACAAAAATGGTGCCAAACTGTTGCAAATTCTCCCCTGAAAGGGTTGGCGGTGGAAACAGAAGCCTTTTCATCATAGGAAATGAAATCAGACCTCGAAGACAAAACCTGTGAAAAAAAGTTTTTCTAAGCCCCGGGGTCACAATTTCAGCAAAAATCTGAAATTCTCCAATTCACACAAAAATAGTGCCAAACTGTTGCAAATTCTCCCCTGAAAGGTTTGGCGGTGGAAACAGAAGGCTTTTTATCATAGGAATTGAAATCTGCCCTCGAAGACAAAACCTGTGAAAAAAATTTTTTCTAAGCCCCGGGGTCACAATTTCAGCAAAAATCTGAAAATCTCCAATTCACACAAAAATGGTGCCAAACTGTTGCAAATTCTCCCCTGAAAGGTTTGGCGGTGGAAACAGAAGCCTTTTTACAATAGGAAATGAAAAATTTCCTAAGCCCCGGGGTCACAATTTCAGCAAAAATCTGAAATTCTCCAATTCACACAAAAATAGTGCCAAACTGTTGCAAATTCTCCCCTGAAAGGTTTGGCGGTGGAAACAGAAGCCTTTTTACAATAGGAAATGAAATCAGCCCTCGAGGACAAAACCTGTGAAAAAAAAAATTTCTAAGCCCCGGGGTCACAATTTCAGCAAAAATCTGAAATTCTCCAATTCACTCAAAAATGGTGCCAAACTGTTGCAAATTCTGCCCTGAAAGGTTTGGCGGTGGAACAGAAGCCCTTTTCTCATAGGAAATGAAATCAGACCTCGAAGACAAAACCTGTGAAAGAAAAATTTCCTAAGCCCCGGGGTCACAATTTCAGCAAAAATCTGAAAATCTCCAATTCACTCAAAAATGGTGCCAAACTGTTGCAAATTCTCCCCTGAAAGATTTGGCGGTGGAAACAGAAGCCTTTTTACAATAGGAAATGAAATCATCCCTCGAAGACAAAACCTGTGAAAGAAAAATTTCCTAAGCCCCGGGGTCACAATTTCAGCAAAAATCTGAAATTCTCCAATTCACTCAAAAATGTTGCCAAACTGTTGCAAATTCTCCCCTGAAAGGTTCGGCGGTGGAAAGAGAAGGCTTTTTATCATAGGCCAAGAAATCAGGCCTCGAAAACTTAACCAGTGAAAAAAAAAATTTCTAAGCCCCGGTGTCACAATTTCAGCAAAAATCTTAAATTCTCCAATTCACACAAAAATGGTGCCAAACTGTTGCAAATTCTCCCCTGAAAGGTTTGGCGGTGGAAACAGAAGCCTTTTTACAATAGGAAATGAAATCAGCCCTCGAAGACAAAACCTGTGAAAAAAAAAAATTCTAAGCCCCGGGGTCACAATTTCAGCAAAAATCTGAAATTCTCCAATTCACTCAAAAATGGTGCCAAACTGTTGCAAATTCTCCCCTGAAAGGTTCGGCGGTGGAAAGAGAAGGCTTTTTATCATAGGCCAAGAAATCAGGCCTCGAAAACTTAACCAGTGAAAAAAAAATTTTCTAAGCCCCGGGGTCACAATTTCAGCAAAAATCTTAAATTCTCCAATTCACACAAAAATGGTGCCAAACTGTTGCAAATTCTCCCCTGAAAGGGTTGGCGGTGGAAACAGAAGCCTTTTCATCATAGGAAATAAAATCAGACCTCGAAGACAAAACCTGTGAAAAAAAGTTTTTCTAAGCCCCGGTGTCACAATTTCAGCAAAAATCTGAAAATCTCCAATTCACTCTAAAATGGTGCCAAACCGTTGCAAATTCTCCCCTGAAAGGTTCGGCGGTGGAAAGAGAAGGCTTTTTATCATAGGCCAAGAAATCAGGCCTCGAAGACAAAACCTGTGAAAAAAAAATTTTTCTAAGCCCCGGGGTCACAATTTCAGCAAAAATCTGAAATTCTCCAATTCACTCAAAAATGGTGCCAAACTGTTGCAAATTCTGCCCTGAAAGGTTTGGCGGTGGAACAGAAGCCCTTTTCTCATAGGAAATGAAATCAGACCTCGAAGACAAAACCTGTGAAAGAAAAATTTCCTAAGCCCCGGGGTCACAATTTCAGCAAAAATCTGAAAATCTCCAATTCACTCAAAAATGGTGCCAAACTGTTGCAAATTCTCCCCTGAAAGATTTGGCGGTGGAAACAGAAGCCTTTTTACAATAGGAAATGAAATCATCCCTCGAAGACAAAACCTGTGAAAGAAAAATTTCCTAAGCCCCGGGGTCACAATTTCAGCAAAAATCTGAAATTCTCCAATTCACTCAAAAATGGTGCCAAACTGTTGCAAATTCTCCCCTGAAAGGTTCGGCGGTGGAAAGAGAAGGCTTTTTATCATAGGCCAAGAAATCAGGCCTCGAAAACTTAACCAGTGAAAAAAAAAATTTCTAAGCCCCGGGGTCACAATTTCAGCAAAAATCTTAAATTCTCCAATTCACACAAAAATGGTGCCAAACTGTTGCAAATTCTCCCCTGAAAGGTTTGGCGGTGGAAACAGAAGCCTTTTCATCATAGGACAAGAAATCAGGCCTCGAAAACTTAACCAGTGAAAAAAAAAATTTCTAAGCCCCGGGGTCACAATTTCAGCAAAAATCTTAAATTCTCCAATTCACTCAAAAATGGTGCCAAACTGTTGCAAATTCTCCCCTGAAAGGTTTGGCGGTGGAAACAGAAGCCTTTTCATCATAGGAAATGAAATCAGACCTCGAAGACAAAACCTGTGAAAAAAAGTTTTTCTAAGCCCCGGGGTCACAATTTCAGCAAAAATCTGAAATTCTCCAATTCACGCAAAAATAGTGCCAAACTGTTGCAAATTCTCCCCTGAAAGGTTTGGCGGTGGAAACAGAAGGCTTTTTATCATAGGAATTGAAATCTGCCCTCGAAGACAAAACCTGTGAAAAAAATTTTTTCTAAGCCCCGGTGTCACAATTTCAGCAAAAATCTGAAAATCTCCAATTCACTCTAAAATGGTGCCAAACCGTTGCAAATTCTCCCCTGAAAGGTTCGGCGGTGGAAAGAGAAGGCTTTTTATCATAGGCCAAGAAATCAGGCCTCGAAGACAAAACCTGTGAAAAAAAAATTTTCTAAGCCCCGGGGTCACAATTTCAGCAAAAATCTGAAATTCTCCGATTCACACAAAAATGGTGCCAAACTGTTGCAAATTCTGCCCTGAAAGGTTTGGCGGTGGAACAGAAGCCCTTTTCTCATAGGAAATGAAATCAGACCTCGAAGACAAAACCTGTGAAAGAAAAATTTCTAAGCCCCGGGGTCACAATTTCAGCAGAAATCTTAAATTCTCCAATTCACTCAAAAATGGTGCCAAACTGTTGCAAATTCTGCCCTGAAAGGCTTGGCGGTGGAAACAGAAGCCTTTTTACAATAGGAAATGAAATCAGCCCTCGAAGACAAAACCTGTGAAAAAAAAATTTTCTAAGCCCCGGGGTCACAATTTCAGCAAAAATCTGAAATTCTCCAATTCACTCAAAAATGGTGCCAAACTGTTGCAAATTCTGCCCTGAAAGGTTTGGCGGTGGAACAGAAGCCCTTTTCTCATAGGAAATGAAATCAGACCTCGAAGACAAAACCTGTGAAAGAAAAATTTCTAAGCCCCGGGGTCACAATTTCAGCAAAAATCTGAAATTCTCCAATTCACTCAAAAATGGTGCCAAACTGTTGCAAATTCTGCCCTGAAAGGTTTGGCGGTGGAACAGAAGCCCTTTTCTCATAGGAAATGAAATCAGACCTCGAAGACAAAACCTGTGAAAGAAAAATTTCCTAAGCCCCGGGGTCACAATTTCAGCAAAAATCTTAAATTCTCCAATTCACACAAAAATGGTGCCAAACTGTTGCAAATTCTCCCCTGAAAGATTTGGCGGAGGAAACAGAAGCCTTTTTACAATAGGAAATGAAATCAGCCCTCAAAGACAAAACCTGTGGAAAAAAAATTTTCTAAGCCCCGGGGTCACAATTTCAGCAAAAATCTGAAATTCTCCAATTCACTCAAAAATGGTGCCAAACTGTTGCAAATTCTCCCCTGAAAGGTTCGGCGGTGGAAAGAGAAGGCTTTTTATCATAGGCCAAGCAATCAGGCCTCGAAAACTTAACCAGTAAAAAAAAAAATTTCTAAGCCCCGGGGTCACAATTTCAGCAAAAATCTTAAATTCTCCAATTCACACAAAAATGGTGCCAAACTGTTGCAAATTCTCCCCTGAAAGGTTTGGCGGTGGAAACAGAAGCCTTTTCATCATAGGAAATGAAATCAGACCTCGAAGACAAAACCTGTGAAAAAAAGTTTTTCTAAGCCCCGGGGTCACAATTTCAGCAAAAATCTGAAATTCTCCAATTCACACAAAAATAGTGCCAAACTGTTGCAAATTCTCCCCTGAAAGGTTTGGCGGTGGAAACAGAAGGCTTTTTATCATAGGAATTGAAATCTGCCCTCGAAGACAAAACCTGTGAAAAAAATTTTTTCTAAGCCCCGGGGTCACAATTTCAGCAAAAATCTGAAAATCTCCAATTCACTCAAAAATGGTGCCAAACCGTTGCAAATTCTCCCCTGAAAGGTTCGGCGGTGGAAAGAGAAGGCGTTTTATCATAGGAAATGAAATCAGCCCTCGAAGACAAAACCTGTGAAAAAAAAAATTTCTAAGCCCCGGGGTCACAATTTCAGCAAAAATCTGAAATTCTCCAATTCACACAAAAATGGTGCCAAACTGTTGCAAATTCTGCCCTGAAAGGTTTGGCGGTGGAAACAGAAGCCTTTTTACAATAGGAAATGAAATCAGCCCTCGAGGACAAAACCTGTGAAAAAAAAAATTTCTAAGCCCCGGGGTCACAATTTCAGCAAAAATCTGAAATTCTCCAATTCACTCAAAAATGGTGCCAAACTGTTGCAAATTCTGCCCTGAAAGGTTTGGCGGTGGAACAGAAGCCCTTTTCTCATAGGAAATGAAATCAGACCTCGAAGACAAAACCTGTGAAAGAAAAATTTCCTAAGCCCCGGGGTCACAATTTCAGCAAAAATCTGAAAATCTCCAATTCACTCAAAAATGGTGCCAAACTGTTGCAAATTCTCCCCTGAAAGATTTGGCGGTGGAAACAGAAGCCTTTTTACAATAGGAAATGAAATCAGCCCTCGAAGACAAAACCTGTGAAAAAAAAATTTTCTAAGCCCCGGGGTCACAATTTCAGCAAAAATCTGAAAATCTCCAATTCACTCAAAAATGGTGCCAAACTGTTGCAAATTCTGCCCTGAAAGGTTTGGCGGTGGAACAGAAGCCCTTTTCTCATAGGAAATGAAATCAGACCTCGAAGACAAAACCTGTGAAAGAAAAATTTCTAAGCCCCGGGGTCACAATTTCAGCAAAAATCTGAAATTCTCCAATTCACTCAAAAATGGTGCCAAACTGTTGCAAATTCTGCCCTGAAAGGTTTGGCGGTGGAACAGAAGCCCTTTTCTCATAGGAAATGAAATCAGACCTCGAAGACAAAACCTGTGAAAGAAAAATTTCCTAAGCCCCGGGGTCACAATTTCAGCAAAAATCTGAAAATCTCCAATTCACTCTAAAATGGTGCCAAACTGTTGCAAATTCTCCCCTGAAAGATTTGGCGGTGGAAACAGAAGCCTTTTTACAATAGGAAATGAAATCATCCCTCGAAGACAAAACCTGTGAAAGAAAAATTTCCTAAGCCCCGGGGTCACAATTTCAGCAAAAATCTGAAATTCTCCAATTCACTCAAAAATGGTGCCAAACTGTTGCAAATTCTCCCCTGAAAGGTTCGGCGGTGGAAAGAGAAGGCTTTTTATCATAGGCCAAGAAATCAGGCCTCGAAAACTTAACCAGTGAAAAAAAAATTTTCTAAGCCCCGGGGTCACAATTTCAGCAAAAATCTTAAATTCTCCAATTCACACAAAAATGGTGCCAAACTGTTGCAAATTCTCCCCTGAAAGGTTTGGCGGTGGAAACAGAAGCCTTTTCATCATAGGAAATGAAATCAGACCTCGAAGACAAAACCTGTGAAAAAAAGTTTTTCTAAGCCCCGGGGTCACAATTTCAGCAAAAATCTGAAATTCTCCAATTCACACAAAAATAGTGCCAAACTGTTGCAAATTCTCCCCTGAAAGGTTTGGCGGTGGAAACAGAAGGCTTTTTATCATAGGAATTGAAATCTGCCCTCGAAGACAAAACCTGTGAAAAAAATTTTTTCTAAGCCCCGGTGTCACAATTTCAGCAAAAATCTGAAAATCTCCAATTCACTCTAAAATGGTGCCAAACCGTTGCAAATTCTCCCCTGAAAGGTTCGGCGGTGGAAAGAGAAGGCTTTTTATCATAGGCCAAGAAATCAGGCCTCGAAGACAAAACCTGTGAAAAAAAAAAATTTCTAAGCCCCGGGGTCACAATTTCAGCAAAAATCTGAAATTCTCCAATTCACACAAAAATGGTGCCAAACTGTTGCAAATTCTGCCCTGAAAGGTTTGGCGGTGGAAACAGAAGGCTGTTCATCATAGGAAATGAAATCAGCTCTCGAAGACAAAACCTGTGAAAAAAAAAATTTCTAAGCCCCAGGGTCACAATTTCAGCAAAAATCTTAAATTCTCCAATTCACTCAAAAATGGTGCCAAACTGTTGCAAATTCTGCCCTGAAAGGTTTGGCGGTGGAACAGAAGCCCTTTTCTCATAGGAAATGAAATCAGACCTCGAAGACAAAACCTGTGAAAGAAAAATTTCCTAAGCCCCGGGGTCACAATTTCAGCAAAAATCTGAAAATCTCCAATTCACTCAAAAATGGTGCCAAACTGTTGCAAATTCTCCCCTGAAAGATTTGGCGGTGGAAACAGAAGCCTTTTTACAATAGGAAATGAAATCATCCCTCGAAGACAAAACCTGTGAAAGAAAAATTTCCTAAGCCCCGGGGTCACAATTTCAGCAAAAATCTGAAATTCTCCAATTCACTCAAAAATGGTGCCAAACTGTTGCAAATTCTCCCCTGAAAGGTTTGGCGGTGGAAAGAGAAGGCTTTTTATCATAGGCCAAGAAATCAGGCCTCGAAAACTTAACCAGTGAAAAAAAAAATTTCTAAGCCCCGGGGTCACAATTTCAGCAAAAATCTTAAATTCTCCAATTCACACAAAAATGGTGCCAAACTGTTGCAAATTCTCCCCTGAAAGGTTTGGCGGTGGAAACAGAAGCCTTTTCATCATAGGAAATGAAATCAGACCTCGAAGACAAAACCTGTGAAAAAAAGTTTTTCTAAGCCCCGGGGTCACAATTTCAGCAAAAATCTGAAATTCTCCAATTCACACAAAAATAGTGCCAAACTGTTGCAAATTCTCCCCTGAAAGGTTTGGCGGTGGAAACAGAAGGCTTTTTATCATAGGAATTGAAATCTGCCCTCGAAGACAAAACCTGTGAAAAAATTTTTTTCTAAGCCCCGGTGTCACAATTTCAGCAAAAATCTGAAAATCTCCAATTCACACAAAAATGGTGCCAAACTGTTGCAAATTCTCCCCTGAAAGGTTTGGCGGTGGAAACAGAAGCCTTTTTACAATAGGAAATGAAATCAGCCCTCGAAGACAAAACCTGTGAAAAAAAATTTTCTAAGCCCAGGGGTCACAATTTCAGCAAAAATCTGAAATTCTCCAATTCACTCAAAAATGGTGCCAAACTGTTGCAAATTCTCCCCTGAAAGGTTCGGCGGTGGAAAGAGAAGGCTTTTTATCATAGGCCAAGAAATCAGGCCTCGAAAACTTAACCAGTGAAAAAAAAAATTTCTAAGCCCCGGGGTCACAATTTCAGCAAAAATCTTAAATTCTCCAATTCACTCAAAAATGGTGCCAAACTGTTGCAAATTCTCCCCTGAAAGGTTTGGCGGTGGAAACAGAAGCCTTTTCATCATAGGAAATGAAATCAGACCTCGAAGACAAAACCTGTGAAAAAAAGTTTTTCTAAGCCCCGGGGTCACAATTTCAGCAAAAATCTTAAATTCTCCAATTCACACAAAAAACGTGCCAAACTGTTGCAAATTCTGCCCTGAAAGGTTTGGCGGTGGAAACAGAAGCCTTTTTACAATAGGAAATGAAATCTGGGCTCGAAGACAAAACCTGTGAAAAAAATTTTTTCTAAGCCCCGGGGTCACAATTTCAGCAAAAATCTGAAATTCTCCAATTCACTCAAAAATGGTGCCAAACTGTTGCAAATTCTCCCCTGAAAGGTTTGGCGGTGGAAAGAGAAGGCTTTTTATCATAGGCCAAGAAATCAGGCCTCGAAAACTTAACCAGTGAAAAAAAAATTTTCTAAGCCCCGGGGTCACAATTTCAGCAAAAATCTTAAATTCTCCAATTCACACAAAAATGGTGCCAAACTGTTGCAAATTCTCCCCTGAAAGGTTTGGCGGTGGAAACAGAAGCCTTTTCATCATAGGAAATGAAATCAGACCTCGAAGACAAAACCTGTGAAAAAAAGTTTTTCTAAGCCCCGGGGTCACAATTTCAGCAAAAATCTGAAATTCTCCAATTCACACAAAAATAGTGCCAAACCGTTGTAAATTCTCCCCTGAAAGGTTTGGCGGTGGAAACAGAAGGCTTTTTATCATAGGAATTGAAATCTGCCCTCGAAGACAAAACCTGTGAAAAAAATTTTTTCTAAGCCCCGGTGTCACAATTTCAGCAAAAATCTGAAAATCTCCAATTCACTCTAAAATGGTGCCAAACCGTTGCAAATTCTCCCCTGAAAGGTTCGGCGGTGGAAAGAGAAGGCTTTTTATCATAGGCCAAGAAATCAGGCCTCGAAGACAAAACCTGTGAAAAAAAAAATTTTCTAAGCCCCGGGGTCACAATTTCAGCAAAAATCTGAAATTCTCCAATTCACACAAAAATTGTGCCAAACTGTTGCAAATTCTCCCCTGAAAGGTTTGGCGGTGGAAACAGAAGCCTTTTTACAATAGGAAATGAAAAATTTCCTAAGCCCCGGGGTCACAATTTCAGCAAAAATCTGAAATTCTCCAATTCACACAAAAATAGTGCCAAACTGTTGCAAATTCTCCCCTGAAAGGTTTGGCGGTGGAAACAGAAGCCTTTTTACAATAGGAAATGAAATCAGCCCTCGAGGACAAAACCTGTGAAAAAAAAAATTTCTAAGCCCCGGGGTCACAATTTCAGCAAAAATCTGAAATTCTCCAATTCACTCAAAAATGGTGCCAAACTGTTGCAAATTCTCCCCTGAAAGGTTCGGCGGTGGAAAGAGAAGGCTTTTTATCATAGGCCAAGAAATCAGGCCTCGAAAACTTAACCAGTGAAAAAAAAATTTTCTAAGCCCCGGGGTCACAATTTCAGCAAAAATCTGAAAATCTCCAATTCACTCTAAAATGGTGCCAAACTGTTGCAAATTCTCCCCTGAAAGATTTGGCGGTGGAAACAGAAGCCTTTTCATCATAGGAAATGAAATCAGACCTCGAAGACAAAACCTGTGAAAAAAAGTTTTTCTAAGCCCCGGGGTCACAATTTCAGCAAAAATCTTAAATTCTCCAATTCACACAAAAAACGTGCCAAACTGTTGCAAATTCTGCCCTGAAAGGTTTGGCGGTGGAAACAGAAGCCTTTTTACAATAGGAAATGAAATCTGGGCTCGAAGACAAAACCTGTGAAAAAAATTTTTTCTAAGCCCCGGTGTCACAATTTCAGCAAAAATCTGAAATTCTCCAATTCACTCAAAAATGGTGCCAAACTGTTGCAAATTCTCCCCTGAAAGGTTTGGCGGTGGAAAGAGAAGGCTTTTTATCATAGGCCAAGAAATCAGGCCTCGAAAACTTAACCAGTGAAAAAAAAATTTTCTAAGCCCCGGGGTCACAATTTCAGCAAAAATCTTAAATTCTCCAATTCACACAAAAATGGTGCCAAACTGTTGCAAATTCTCCCCTGAAAGGTTTGGCGGTGGAAACAGAAGCCTTTTCATCATAGGAAATGAAATCAGACCTCGAAGACAAAACCTGTGAAAAAAAGTTTTTCTAAGCCCCGGGGTCACAATTTCAGCAAAAATCTGAAATTCTCCAATTCACACAAAAATAGTGCCAAACCGTTGCAAATTCTCCCCTGAAAGGTTTGGCGGTGGAAACAGAAGGCTTTTTATCATAGGAATTGAAATCTGCCCTCGAAGACAAAACCTGTGAAAAAAATTTTTTCTAAGCCCCGGTGTCACAATTTCAGCAAAAATCTGAAAATCTCCAATTCACTCTAAAATGGTGCCAAACCGTTGCAAATTCTCCCCTGAAAGGTTCGGCGGTGGAAAGAGAAGGCTTTTTATCATAGGCCAAGAAATCAGGCCTCGAAGACAAAACCTGTGAAAAAAAAAATTTTCTAAGCCCCGGGGTCACAATTTCAGCAAAAATCTGAAATTCTCCAATTCACACAAAAATTGTGCCAAACTGTTGCAAATTCTCCCCTGAAAGGTTTGGCGGTGGAAACAGAAGCCTTTTTACAATAGGAAATGAAAAATTTCCTAAGCCCCGGGGTCACAATTTCAGCAAAAATCTGAAATTCTCCAATTCACACAAAAATAGTGCCAAACTGTTGCAAATTCTCCCCTGAAAGGTTTGGCGGTGGAAACAGAAGCCTTTTTACAATAGGAAATGAAATCAGCCCTCGAGGACAAAACCTGTGGAAAAAAAAATTTCTAAGCCCCGGGGTCACAATTTCAGCAAAAATCTGAAATTCTCCAATTCACTCAAAAATGGTGCCAAACTGTTGCAAATTCTCCCCTGAAAGGTTCGGCGGTGGAAAGAGAAGGCTTTTTATCATAGGCCAAGAAATCAGGCCTCGAAAACTTAACCAGTGAAAAAAAAATTTTCTAAGCCCCGGGGTCACAATTTCAGCAAAAATCTTAAATTCTCCAATTCACACAAAAATGGTGCCAAACTGTTGCAAATTCTCCCCTGAAAGGTTTGGCGGTGGAAACAGAAGCCTTTTCATCATAGGAAATGAAATCAGACCTCGAAGACAAAACCTGTGAAAAAAAGTTTTTCTAAGCCCCGGGGTCACAATTTCAGCAAAAATCTGAAATTCTCCAATTCACACAAAAATAGTGCCAAACTGTTGCAAATTCTCCCCTGAAAGGTTTGGCGGTGGAAACAGAAGGCTTTTTATCATAGGAATTGAAATCTGCCCTCGAAGACAAAACCTGTGAAAAAAATTTTTTCTAAGCCCCGGGGTCACAATTTCAGCAAAAATCTGAAAATCTCCAATTCACACAAAAATGGTGCCAAACTGTTGCAAATTCTCCCCTGAAAGGTTTGGCGGTGGAAACAGAAGCCTTTTTACAATAGGAAATGAAAAATTTCCTAAGCCCCGGGGTCACAATTTCAGCAAAAATCTGAAATTCTCCAATTCACACAAAAATAGTGCCAAACTGTTGCAAATTCTCCCCTGAAAGGTTTGGCGGTGGAAACAGAAGCCTTTTTACAATAGGAAATGAAATCAGCCCTCGAGGACAAAACCTGTGAAAAAAAAAATTTCTAAGCCCCGGGGTCACAATTTCAGCAAAAATCTGAAATTCTCCAATTCACTCAAAAATGGTGCCAAACTGTTGCAAATTCTGCCCTGAAAGGTTTGGCGGTGGAACAGAAGCCCTTTTCTCATAGGAAATGAAATCAGACCTCGAAGACAAAACCTGTGAAAGAAAAATTTCCTAAGCCCCGGGGTCACAATTTCAGCAAAAATCTGAAATTCTCCAATTCACTCAAAAATGGTGCCAAACTGTTGCAAATTCTCCCCTGAAAGGTTCGGCGGTGGAAAGAGAAGGCTTTTTATCATAGGCCAAGAAATCAGGCCTCGAAAACTTAACCAGTGAAAAAAAAAATTTCTAAGCCCCGGGGTCACAATTTCAGCAAAAATCTTAAATTCTCCAATTCACACAAAAATGGTGCCAAACTGTTGCAAATTCTCCCCTGAAAGGTTTGGCGGTGGAAACAGAAGCCTTTTTACAATAGGAAATGAAATCAGCCCTCGAAGACAAAACCTGTGAAAAAAAAAATTTCTAAGCCCCGGGGTCACAATTTCAGCAAAAATCTTAAATTCTCCAATTCACACAAAAATGGTGCCAAACTGTTGCAAATTCTCCCCTGAAAGGTTTGGCGGTGGAAACAGAAGCCTTTTCATCATAGGAAATGAAATCAGACCTCGAAGACAAAACCTGTGAAAAAAAGTTTTTCTAAGCCCCGGGGTCACAATTTCAGCAAAAATCTGAAATTCTCCAATTCACACAAAAATAGTGCCAAACCGTTGCAAATTCTCCCCTGAAAGGTTTGGCGGTGGAAACAGAAGGCTTTTTATCATAGGAATTGAAATCTGCCCTCGAAGACAAAACCTGTGAAAAAAATTTTTTCTAAGCCCCGGTGTCACAATTTCAGCAAAAATCTGAAAATCTCCAATTCACTCTAAAATGGTGCCAAACCGTTGCAAATTCTCCCCTGAAAGGTTCGGCGGTGGAAAGAGAAGGCTTTTTATCATAGGCCAAGAAATCAGGCCTCGAAGACAAAACCTGTGAAAAAAAAAATTTTCTAAGCCCCGGGGTCACAATTTCAGCAAAAATCTGAAATTCTCCAATTCACACAAAAATTGTGCCAAACTGTTGCAAATTCTCCCCTGAAAGGTTTGGCGGTGGAAACAGAAGCCTTTTTACAATAGGAAATGAAAAATTTCCTAAGCCCCGGGGTCACAATTTCAGCAAAAATCTGAAATTCTCCAATTCACACAAAAATAGTGCCAAACTGTTGCAAATTCTCCCCTGAAAGGTTTGGCGGTGGAAACAGAAGCCTTTTTACAATAGGAAATGAAATCAGCCCTCGAGGACAAAACCTGTGAAAAAAAAAATTTCTAAGCCCCGGGGTCACAATTTCAGCAAAAATCTGAAATTCTCCAATTCACTCAAAAATGGTGCCAAACTGTTGCAAATTCTCCCCTGAAAGGTTCGGCGGTGGAAAGAGAAGGCTTTTTATCATAGGCCAAGAAATCAGGCCTCGAAAACTTAACCAGTGAAAAAAAAATTTTCTAAGCCCCGGGGTCACAATTTCAGCAAAAATCTTAAATTCTCCAATTCACTCAAAAATGGTGCCAAACTGTTGCAAATTCTCCCCTGAAAGGTTTGGCGGTGGAAACAGAAGCCTTTTCATCATAGGAAATGAAATCAGACCTCGAAGACAAAACCTGTGAAAAAAAGTTTTTCTAAGCCCCGGGGTCACAATTTCAGCAAAAATCTTAAATTCTCCAATTCACACAAAAAACGTGCCAAACTGTTGCAAATTCTGCCCTGAAAGGTTTGGCGGTGGAAACAGAAGCCTTTTTACAATAGGAAATGAAATCTGGGCTCGAAGACAAAACCTGTGAAAAAAATTTTTTCTAAGCCCCGGTGTCACAATTTCAGCAAAAATCTGAAATTCTCCAATTCACTCAAAAATGGTGCCAAACTGTTGCAAATTCTCCCCTGAAAGGTTTGGCGGTGGAAAGAGAAGGCTTTTTATCATAGGCCAAGAAATCAGGCCTCGAAAACTTAACCAGTGAAAAAAAAATTTTCTAAGCCCCGGGGTCACAATTTCAGCAAAAATCTTAAATTCTCCAATTCACACAAAAATGGTGCCAAACTGTTGCAAATTCTCCCCTGAAAGGTTTGGCGGTGGAAACAGAAGCCTTTTCATCATAGGAAATGAAATCAGACCTCGAAGACAAAACCTGTGAAAAAAAGTTTTTCTAAGCCCCGGGGTCACAATTTCAGCAAAAATCTGAAATTCTCCAATTCACACAAAAATAGTGCCAAACCGTTGCAAATTCTCCCCTGAAAGGTTTGGCGGTGGAAACAGAAGGCTTTTTATCATAGGAATTGAAATCTGCCCTCGAAGACAAAACCTGTGAAAAAAATTTTTTCTAAGCCCCGGTGTCACAATTTCAGCAAAAATCTGAAAATCTCCAATTCACTCTAAAATGGTGCCAAACCGTTGCAAATTCTCCCCTGAAAGGTTCGGCGGTGGAAAGAGAAGGCTTTTTATCATAGGCCAAGAAATCAGGCCTCGAAGACAAAACCTGTGAAAAAAAAAATTTTCTAAGCCCCGGGGTCACAATTTCAGCAAAAATCTGAAATTCTCCAATTCACACAAAAATTGTGCCAAACTGTTGCAAATTCTCCCCTGAAAGGTTTGGCGGTGGAAACAGAAGCCTTTTTACAATAGGAAATGAAAAATTTCCTAAGCCCCGGGGTCACAATTTCAGCAAAAATCTGAAATTCTCCAATTCACACAAAAATAGTGCCAAACTGTTGCAAATTCTCCCCTGAAAGGTTTGGCGGTGGAAACAGAAGCCTTTTTACAATAGGAAATGAAATCAGCCCTCGAGGACAAAACCTGTGGAAAAAAAAATTTCTAAGCCCCGGGGTCACAATTTCAGCAAAAATCTGAAATTCTCCAATTCACTCAAAAATGGTGCCAAACTGTTGCAAATTCTCCCCTGAAAGGTTCGGCGGTGGAAAGAGAAGGCTTTTTATCATAGGCCAAGAAATCAGGCCTCGAAAACTTAACCAGTGAAAAAAAAATTTTCTAAGCCCCGGGGTCACAATTTCAGCAAAAATCTTAAATTCTCCAATTCACACAAAAATGGTGCCAAACTGTTGCAAATTCTCCCCTGAAAGGTTTGGCGGTGGAAACAGAAGCCTTTTCATCATAGGAAATGAAATCAGACCTCGAAGACAAAACCTGTGAAAAAAAGTTTTTCTAAGCCCCGGGGTCACAATTTCAGCAAAAATCTGAAATTCTCCAATTCACACAAAAATAGTGCCAAACTGTTGCAAATTCTCCCCTGAAAGGTTTGGCGGTGGAAACAGAAGGCTTTTTATCATAGGAATTGAAATCTGCCCTCGAAGACAAAACCTGTGAAAAAAATTTTTTCTAAGCCCCGGGGTCACAATTTCAGCAAAAATCTGAAAATCTCCAATTCACACAAAAATGGTGCCAAACTGTTGCAAATTCTCCCCTGAAAGGTTTGGCGGTGGAAACAGAAGCCTTTTTACAATAGGAAATGAAAAATTTCCTAAGCCCCGGGGTCACAATTTCAGCAAAAATCTGAAATTCTCCAATTCACACAAAAATAGTGCCAAACTGTTGCAAATTCTCCCCTGAAAGGTTTGGCGGTGGAAACAGAAGCCTTTTTACAATAGGAAATGAAATCAGCCCTCGAGGACAAAACCTGTGAAAAAAAAAATTTCTAAGCCCCGGGGTCACAATTTCAGCAAAAATCTGAAATTCTCCAATTCACTCAAAAATGGTGCCAAACTGTTGCAAATTCTGCCCTGAAAGGTTTGGCGGTGGAACAGAAGCCCTTTTCTCATAGGAAATGAAATCAGACCTCGAAGACAAAACCTGTGAAAGAAAAATTTCCTAAGCCCCGGGGTCACAATTTCAGCAAAAATCTGAAATTCTCCAATTCACTCAAAAATGGTGCCAAACTGTTGCAAATTCTCCCCTGAAAGGTTCGGCGGTGGAAAGAGAAGGCTTTTTATCATAGGCCAAGAAATCAGGCCTCGAAAACTTAACCAGTGAAAAAAAAAATTTCTAAGCCCCGGGGTCACAATTTCAGCAAAAATCTTAAATTCTCCAATTCACACAAAAATGGTGCCAAACTGTTGCAAATTCTCCCCTGAAAGGTTTGGCGGTGGAAACAGAAGCCTTTTTACAATAGGAAATGAAATCAGCCCTCGAAGACAAAACCTGTGAAAAAAAAAATTTCTAAGCCCCGGGGTCACAATTTCAGCAAAAATCTGAAATTCTCCAATTCACTCAAAAATGGTGCCAAACTGTTGCAAATTCTCCCCTGAAAGGTTCGGCGGTGGAAAGAGAAGGCTTTTTATCATAGGCCAAGAAATCAGGCCTCGAAAACTTAACCAGTGAAAAAAAAATTTTCTAAGCCCCGGGGTCACAATTTCAGCAAAAATCTTAAATTCTCCAATTCACACAAAAATGGTGCCAAACCGTTGCAAATTCTCCCCTGAAAGGTTCGGCGGTGGAAAGAGAAGGCTTTTTATCATAGGCCAAGAAATCAGGCCTCGAAGACAAAACCTGTGAAAAAAAAATTTTTCTAAGCCCCGGGGTCACAATTTCAGCAAAAATCTGAAATTCTCCAATTCACTCAAAAATGGTGCCAAACTGTTGCAAATTCTGCCCTGAAAGGTTTGGCGGTGGAACAGAAGCCCTTTTCTCATAGGAAATGAAATCAGACCTCGAAGACAAAACCTGTGAAAGAAAAATTTCCTAAGCCCCGGGGTCACAATTTCAGCAAAAATCTGAAAATCTCCAATTCACTCAAAAATGGTGCCAAACTGTTGCAAATTCTCCCCTGAAAGATTTGGCGGTGGAAACAGAAGCCTTTTTACAATAGGAAATGAAATCAGCCCTCAAAGACAAAACCTGTGAAAGAAAAATTTCCTAAGCCCCGGGGTCACAATTTCAGCAAAAATCTGAAATTCTCCAATTCACTCAAAAATGGTGCCAAACTGTTGCAAATTCTCCCCTGAAAGGTTCGGCGGTGGAAAGAGAAGGCTTTTTATCATAGGCCAAGAAATCAGGCCTCGAAAACTTAACCAGTGAAAAAAAAAATTTCTAAGCCCCGGGGTCACAATTTCAGCAAAAATCTGAAATTCTCCAATTCACTCAAAAATGGTGCCAAACTGTTGCAAATTCTCCCCTGAAAGGTTCGGCGGTGGAAAGAGAAGGCTTTTTATCATAGGCCAAGAAATCAGGCCTCGAAAACTTAACCAGTGAAAAAAAAATTTTCTAAGCCCCGGGGTCACAATTTCAGCAAAAATCTTAAATTCTCCAATTCACACAAAAATGGTGCCAAACTGTTGCAAATTCTCCCCTGAAAGGTTTGGCGGTGGAAACAGAAGCCTTTTCATCATAGGAAATAAAATCAGACCTCGAAGACAAAACCTGTGAAAAAAAGTTTTTCTAAGCCCCGGGGTCACAATTTCAGCAAAAATCTGAAATTCTCCAATTCACACAAAAATAGTGCCAAACTGTTGCAAATTCTCCCCTGAAAGGTTTGGCGGTGGAAACAGAAGGCTTTTTATCATAGGAATTGAAATCTGCCCTCGAAGACAAAACCTGTGAAAAAAATGTTTTCTAAGCCCCGGTGTCACAATTTCAGCAAAAATCTGAAAATCTCCAATTCACTCTAAAATGGTGCCAAACCGTTGCAAATTCTCCCCTGAAAGGTTCGGCGGTGGAAAGAGAAGGCTTTTTATCATAGGCCAAGAAATCAGGCCTCGAAGACAAAACCTGTGAAAAAAAAATTTTTCTAAGCCCCGGGGTCACAATTTCAGCAAAAATCTGAAATTCTCCAATTCACTCAAAAATGGTGCCAAACTGTTGCAAATTCTGCCCTGAAAGGTTTGGCGGTGGAACAGAAGCCCTTTTCTCATAGGAAATGAAATCAGACCTCGAAGACAAAACCTGTGAAAGAAAAATTTCCTAAGCCCCGGGGTCACAATTTCAGCAAAAATCTGAAAATCTCCAATTCACTCAAAAGTGGTGCCAAACTGTTGCAAATTCTCCCCTGAAAGATTTGGCGGTGGAAACAGAAGCCTTTTTACAATAGGAAATGAAATCATCCCTCGAAGACAAAACCTGTGAAAGAAAAATTTCCTAAGCCCCGGGGTCACAATTTCAGCAAAAATCTGAAATTCTCCAATTCACTCAAAAATGGTGCCAAACTGTTGCAAATTCTCCCCTGAAAGGTTCGGCGGTGGAAAGAGAAGGCTTTTTATCATAGGCCAAGAAATCAGGCCTCGAAAACTTAACCAGTGAAAAAAAAAATTTCTAAGCCCCGGGGTCACAATTTCAGCAAAAATCTTAAATTCTCCAATTCACACAAAAATGGTGCCAAACTGTTGCAAATTCTCCCCTGAAAGGTTTGGCGGTGGAAACAGAAGCCTTTTCATCATAGGACAAGAAATCAGGCCTCGAAAACTTAACCAGTGAAAAAAAAAATTTCTAAGCCCCGGGGTCACAATTTCAGCAAAAATCTTAAATTCTCCAATTCACTCAAAAATGGTGCCAAACTGTTGCAAATTCTCCCCTGAAAGGTTTGGCGGTGGAAACAGAAGCCTTTTCATCATAGGAAATGAAATCAGACCTCGAAGACAAAACCTGTGAAAAAAAGTTTTTCTAAGCCCCGGGGTCACAATTTCAGCAAAAATCTGAAATTCTCCAATTCACGCAAAAATAGTGCCAAACTGTTGCAAATTCTCCCCTGAAAGGTTTGGCGGTGGAAACAGAAGGCTTTTTATCATAGGAATTGAAATCTGCCCTCGAAGACAAAACCTGTGAAAAAAATTTTTTCTAAGCCCCGGTGTCACAATTTCAGCAAAAATCTGAAAATCTCCAATTCACTCTAAAATGGTGCCAAACCGTTGCAAATTCTCCCCTGAAAGGTTCGGCGGTGGAAAGAGAAGGCTTTTTATCATAGGCCAAGAAATCAGGCCTCGAAGACAAAACCTGTGAAAAAAAAAATTTTCTAAGCCCCGGGGTCACAATTTCAGCAAAAATCTGAAATTCTCCGATTCACACAAAAATGGTGCCAAACTGTTGCAAATTCTGCCCTGAAAGGTTTGGCGGTGGAACAGAAGCCCTTTTCTCATAGGAAATGAAATCAGACCTCGAAGACAAAACCTGTGAAAGAAAAATTTCTAAGCCCCGGGGTCACAATTTCAGCAGAAATCTTAAATTCTCCAATTCACTCAAAAATGGTGCCAAACTGTTGCAAATTCTGCCCTGAAAGGCTTGGCGGTGGAAACAGAAGCCTTTTTACAATAGGAAATGAAATCAGCCCTCGAAGACAAAACCTGCGAAAAAAAAATTTTCTAAGCCCCGGGGTCACAATTTCAGCAAAAATCTGAAATTCTCCAATTCACTCAAAAATGGTGCCAAACTGTTGCAAATTCTGCCCTGAAAGGTTCGGCGGTGGAAAGAGAAGGCTTTTTATCATAGGCCAAGAAATCAGGCCTCGAAAACTTAACCAGTAAAAAAAAAAATTTCTAAGCCCCGGGGTCACAATTTCAGCAAAAATCTTAAATTCTCCAATTCACACAAAAATGGTGCCAAACTGTTGCAAATTCTCCCCTGAAAGGTTTGGCGGTGGAAACAGAAGCCTTTTCATCATAGGAAATGAAATCAGACCTCGAAGACAAAACCTGTGAAAAAAAGTTTTTCTAAGCCCCGGGGTCACAATTTCAGCAAAAATCTGAAATTCTCCAATTCACACAAAAATAGTGCCAAACTGTTGCAAATTCTCCCCTGAAAGGTTTGGCGGTGGAAACAGAAGGCTTTTTATCATAGGAATTGAAATCTGCCCTCGAAGACAAAACCTGTGAAAAAATTTTTTTCTAAGCCCCGGGGTCACAATTTCAGCAAAAATCTGAAAATCTCCAATTCACTCAAAAATGGTGCCAAACCGTTGCAAATTCTCCCCTGAAAGGTTCGGCGGTGGAAAGAGAAGGCTTTTTATCATAGGAAATGAAATCAGCCCTCGAAGACAAAACCTGTGAAAAAAAAAATTTCTAAGCCCCGGGGTCACAATTTCAGCAAAAATCTGAAATTCTCCAATTCACACAAAAATGGTGCCAAACTGTTGCAAATTCTGCCCTGAAAGGTTTGGCGGTGGAAACAGAAGGCTGTTCATCATAGGAAATGAAATCAGCTCTCGAAGACAAAACCTGTGAAAAAAAAAATTTCTAAGCCCCGGGGTCACAATTTCAGCAAAAATCTGAAAATCTCCAATTCACTCAAAAATGGTGCCAAACTGTTGCAAATTCTCCCCTGAAAGATTTGGCGGTGGAAACAGAAGCCTTTTTACAATAGGAAATGAAATCATCCCTCGAAGACAAAACCTGTGAAAGAAAAATTTCCTAAGCCCCGGGGTCACAATTTCAGCAAAAATCTGAAATTCTCCAATTCACTCAAAAATGGTGCCAAACTGTTGCAAATTCTCCCCTGAAAGGTTTGGCGGTGGAAAGAGAAGGCTTTTTATCATAGGCCAAGAAATCAGGCCTCGAAAACTTAACCAGTGAAAAAAAAAATTTCTAAGCCCCGGGGTCACAATTTCAGCAAAAATCTTAAATTCTCCAATTCACACAAAAATGGTGCCAAACTGTTGCAAATCCTCCCCTGAAAGGTTTGGCGGTGGAAACAGAAGCCTTTTCATCATAGGAAATGAAATCAGACCTCGAAGACAAAACCTGTGAAAAAAAGTTTTTCTAAGCCCCGGGGTCACAATTTCAGCAAAAATCTGAAATTCTCCAATTCACACAAAAATAGTGCCAAACTGTTGCAAATTCTCCCCTGAAAGGTTTGGCGGTGGAAACAGAAGGCTTTTTATCATAGGAATTGAAATCTGCCCTCGAAGACAAAACCTGTGAAAAAATTTTTTTCTAAGCCCCGGTGTCACAATTTCAGCAAAAATCTGAAAATCTCCAATTCACACAAAAATGGTGCCAAACTGTTGCAAATTCTCCCCTGAAAGGTTTGGCGGTGGAAACAGAAGCCTTTTTACAATAGGAAATGAAATCAGCCCTCGAAGACAAAACCTGTGAAAAAAAATTTTCTAAGCCCAGGGGTCACAATTTCAGCAAAAATCTGAAATTCTCCAATTCACTCAAAAATGGTGCCAAACTGTTGCAAATTCTCCCCTGAAAGGTTCGGCGGTGGAAAGAGAAGGCTTTTTATCATAGGCCAAGAAATCAGGCCTCGAAAACTTAACCAGTGAAAAAAAAAATTTCTAAGCCCCGGGGTCACAATTTCAGCAAAAATCTTAAATTCTCCAATTCACTCAAAAATGGTGCCAAACTGTTGCAAATTCTCCCCTGAAAGGTTTGGCGGTGGAAACAGAAGCCTTTTCATCATAGGAAATGAAATCAGCCCTCGAAGACAAAACCTGTGAAAAAAAAAATTTCTAAGCCCCGGGGTCACAATTTCAGCAAAAATCTGAAATTCTCCAATTCACACAAAAATGGTGCCAAACTGTTGCAAATTCTGCCCTGAAATGTTTGGCGGTGGAAACAGAAGGCTGTTCATCATAGGAAATGAAATCAGCTCTCGAAGACAAAACCTGTGAAAAAAAAATTTTCTAAGCCCCGGGGTCACAATTTCAGCAAAAATCTTAAATTCTCCAATTCACACAAAAATGGTGCCAAACTGTTGCAAATTCTCCCCTGAAAGGTTTGGCGGTGGAAACAGAAGCCTTTTTACAATAGGAAATGAAATCAGCCCTCGAAGACAAAACCTGTGAAAAAAAAAATTTTCTGAGCCCCGGGATCACAATTTCAGCAAAAATCTGAAATTCTCCAATTCACTCAAAAATGGTGCCAAACTGTTGCAAATTCTGCCCTGAAAGGTTTGGCGGTGGAACAGAAGCCCTTTTCTCATAGGAAATGAAATCAGACCTCGAAGACAAAACCTGTGAAAGAAAAATTTCCTAAGCCCCGG
The DNA here is from genome assembly GCF_951804945.1 of Podarcis cretensis. NCBI lineage: Eukaryota > Metazoa > Chordata > Lepidosauria > Squamata > Lacertidae > Podarcis > Podarcis cretensis. The sequence goes on from NC_137170.1 coordinate 127,283,741, forward strand.
GGTCACAATTTCAGCAAAAATCTGAAAATCTCCAATTCACTCAAAAATGGTGCCAAACTGTTGCAAATTCTCCCCTGAAAGATTTGGCGGTGGAAACAGAAGCCTTTTTACAATAGGAAATGAAATCAGCCCTCGAAGACAAAACCTGTGAAAAAAAAATTTCCTAAGCCCCGGGGTCACAATTTCAGCAAAAATCTGAAATTCTCCAATTCACTCAAAAATGGTGCCAAACTGTTGCAAATTCTCCCCTGAAAGGTTTGGCGGTGGAAAGAGAAGGCTTTTTATCATAGGCCAAGAAATCAGGCCTCGAAAACTTAACCAGTGAAAAAAAAATTTTCTAAGCCCCGGGGTCACAATTTCAGCAAAAATCTTAAATTCTCCAATTCACACAAAAATGGTGCCAAGCTGTTGCAAATTCTCCCCTGAAAGGTTTGGCGGTGGAAACAGAAGCCTTTTCATCATAGGAAATGAAATCAGACCTCGAAGACAAAACCTGTGAAAAAAAGTTTTTCTAAGCCCCGGGGTCACAATTTCAGCAAAAATCTGAAATTCTCCAATTCACACAAAAAACGTGCCAAACTGTTGCAAATTCTCCCCTGAAAGGTTTGGCGGTGGAAACAGAAGGCTTTTTATCATAGGAATTGAAATCTGCCCTCGAAGACAAAACCTGTGAAAAAAAATTTTTCTAAGCCCCGGTGTCACAATTTCAGCAAAAATCTGAAAATCTCCAATTCACTCTAAAATGGTGCCAAACCGTTGCAAATTCTCCCCTGAAAGGTTCGGCGGTGGAAAGAGAAGGCTTTTTATCATAGGCCAAGAAATCAGGCCTCGAAGACAAAACCTGTGAAAAAAAAAATTTTCTAAGCCCCGGGGTCACAATTTCAGCAAAAATCTGAAATTCTCCAATTCACACAAAAATGGTGCCAAACTGTTGCAAATTCTGCCCTGAAAGGTTTGGCGGTGGAAACAGAAGGCTGTTCATCATAGGAAATGAAATCAGCTCTCGAAGACAAAACCTGTGAAAAAAAAAATTTCTAAGCCCCGGGGTCACAATTTCAGCAAAAATCTTAAATTCTCCAATTCACACAAAAATGGTGCCAAACTGTTGCAAATTCTCCCCTGAAAGGTTTGGCGGTGGAAACAGAAGCCTTTTCATCATAGGAAATGAAATCAGACCTCGAAGACAAAACCTGTGAAAAAAAGTTTTTCTAAGCCCCGGGGTCACAATTTCAGCAAAAATCTGAAAATCTCCAATTCACTCAAAAATGGTGCCAAACTGTTGCAAATTCTCCCCTGAAAGGTTCGGCGGTGGAAAGAGAAGGCTTTTTATCATAGGCCAAGAAATCAGGCCTCGAAGACAAAACCTGTGAAAAAAAAAATTTCTAAGCCCCGGGGTCACAATTTCAGCAAAAATCTGAAATTCTCCAATTCACTCAAAAATGGTGCCAAACTGTTGCAAATTCTGCCCTGAAAGGTTTGGCGGTGGAACAGAAGCCCTTTTCTCATAGGAAATGAAATCAGACCTCGAAGACAAAACCTGTGAAAGAAAAATTTCCTAAGCCCCGGGGTCACAATTTCAGCAAAAATCTGAAAATCTCCAATTCACTCAAAAATGGTGCCAAACTGTTGCAAATTCTCCCCTGAAAGATTTGGCGTTGGAAACAGAAGCCTTTTTACAATAGGAAATGAAATCAGCCCTCGAAGACAAAACCTGTGAAAAAAAAATTTTCTAAGCCCCGGGGTCACAATTTCAGCAAAAATCTGAAATTCTCCAATTCACTCAAAAATGGTGCCAAACTGTTGCAAATTCTCCCCTGAAAGGTTCGGCGGTGGAAAGAGAAGGCTTTTTATCATAGGCCAAGAAATCAGGCCTCGAAAACTTAACCAGTGAAAAAAAAAATTTCTAAGCCCCGGGGTCACAATTTCAGCAGAAATCTTAAATTCTCCAATTCACTCAAAAATGGTGCCAAACTGTTGCAAATTCTCCCCTGAAAGGTTTGGCGGTGGAAACAGAAGCCTTTTCATCATAGGAAATGAAATCAGACCTCGAAGACAAAACCTGTGAAAAAAAGTTTTTCTAAGCCCCGGGGTCACAATTTCAGCAAAAATCTTAAATTCTCCAATTCACACAAAAAACGTGCCAAACTGTTGCAAATTCTGCCCTGAAATGTTTGGCGGTGGAAACAGAAGGCTGTTCATCATAGGAAATGAAATCAGCCCTCGAAGACAAAACCTGTGAAAAACAAATTTTCTAAGCCCCGGGGTCACAATTTCAGCAAAAATCTGAAATTCTCCAATTCACTCAAAAATGGTGCCAAACTGTTGCAAATTCTCCCCTGAAAGGTTCGGCGGAGGAAAGAGAAGGCTTTTTATCATAGGCCAAGATATCAGGCCTCGAAAACTTAACCAGTGAAAAAAAAAATTTCTAAGCCCCGGGGTCACAATTTCAGCAAAAATCTTAAATTCTCCAATTCACTAAAAAATGGTGCCAAACTGTTGCAAATTCTCCCCTGAAAGGTTTGGCGGTGGAAACAGAAGGCTTTTTATCATAGGAATTGAAATCTGCCCTCGAAGACAAAACCTGTGAAAAAATTTTTTTCTAAGCCCCGGTGTCACAATTTCAGCAAAAATCTGAAAATCTCCAATTCACACAAAAATGGTGCCAAACTGTTGCAAATTCTCCCCTGAAAGGTTTGGCGGTGGAAACAGAAGCCTTTTTACAATAGGAAATGAAATCAGCCCTCGAAGACAAAACCTGTGAAAAAAAATTTTCTAAGCCCAGGGGTCACAATTTCAGCAAAAATCTGAAATTCTCCAATTCACTCAAAAATGGTGCCAAACTGTTGCAAATTCTCCCCTGAAAGGTTCGGCGGTGGAAAGAGAAGGCTTTTTATCATAGGCCAAGAAATCAGGCCTCGAAAACTTAACCAGTGAAAAAAAAAATTTCTAAGCCCCGGGGTCACAATTTCAGCAAAAATCTTAAATTCTCCAATTCACTCAAAAATGGTGCCAAACTGTTGCAAATTCTCCCCTGAAAGGTTTGGCGGTGGAAACAGAAGCCTTTTCATCATAGGAAATGAAATCAGCCCTCGAAGACAAAACCTGTGAAAAAAAAAATTTCTAAGCCCCGGGGTCACAATTTCAGCAAAAATCTGAAATTCTCCAATTCACACAAAAATGGTGCCAAACTGTTGCAAATTCTGCCCTGAAAGGTTTGGCGGTGGAAACAGAAGCCTTTTCATCATAGGAAATGAAATCAGACCTCGAAGACAAAACCTGTGAAAAAAAGTTTTTCTAAGCCCCGGGGTCACAATTTCAGCAAAAATCTGAAAATCTCCAATTCACTCAAAAATGGTGCCAAACTGTTGCAAATTCTCCCCTGAAAGGTTCGGCGGTGGAAAGAGAAGGCTTTTTATCATAGGCCAAGAAATCAGGCCTCGAAGACAAAACCTGTGAAAAAAAAAATTTCTAAGCCCCGGGGTCACAATTTCAGCAAAAATCTGAAATTCTCCAATTCACTCAAAAATGGTGCCAAACTGTTGCAAATTCTGCCCTGAAAGGTTTGGCGGTGGAACAGAAGCCCTTTTCTCATAGGAAATGAAATCAGACCTCGAAGACAAAACCTGTGAAAGAAAAATTTCCTAAGCCCCGGGGTCACAATTTCAGCAAAAATCTGAAAATCTCCAATTCACTCAAAAATGGTGCCAAACTGTTGCAAATTCTCCCCTGAAAGATTTGGCGTTGGAAACAGAAGCCTTTTTACAATAGGAAATGAAATCAGCCCTCGAAGACAAAACCTGTGGAAAAAAAATTTTCTAAGCCCCGGGGTCACAATTTCAGCAAAAATCTGAAATTCTCCAATTCACTCAAAAATGGTGCCAAACTGTTGCAAATTCTCCCCTGAAAGGTTCGGCGGTGGAAAGAGAAGGCTTTTTATCATAGGCCAAGAAATCAGGCCTCGAAAACTTAACCAGTGAAAAAAAAAATTTCTAAGCCCCGGGGTCACAATTTCAGCAGAAATCTTAAATTCTCCAATTCACTCAAAAATGGTGCCAAACTGTTGCAAATTCTCCCCTGAAAGGTTTGGCGGTGGAAACAGAAGCCTTTTCATCATAGGAAATGAAATCAGACCTCGAAGACAAAACCTGTGAAAAAAAGTTTTTCTAAGCCCCGGGGTCACAATTTCAGCAAAAATCTTAAATTCTCCAATTCACACAAAAAACGTGCCAAACTGTTGCAAATTCTGCCCTGAAATGTTTGGCGGTGGAAACAGAAGGCTGTTCATCATAGGAAATGAAATCAGCCCTCGAAGACAAAACCTGTGAAAAACAAATTTTCTAAGCCCCGGGGTCACAATTTCAGCAAAAATCTGAAATTCTCCAATTCACTCAAAAATGGTGCCAAACTGTTGCAAATTCTCCCCTGAAAGGTTCGGCGGAGTAAAGAGAAGGCTTTTTATCATAGGCCAAGATATCAGGCCTCGAAAACTTAACCAGTGAAAAAAAAAATTTCTAAGCCCCGGGGTCACAATTTCAGCAAAAATCTTAAATTCTCCAATTCACTAAAAAATGGTGCCAAACTGTTGCAAATTCTCCCCTGAAAGGTTTGGCGGTGGAAACAGAAGCCTTTTCATCATAGGAAATGAAATCAGACCTCGAAGACAAAACCTGTGAAAGAAAGTTTTTCTAAGCCCCGGGGTCACAATTTCAGCAAAAATCTGAAATTCTCCAATTCACACAAAAATAGTGCCAAACTGTTGCAAATTCTCCCCTGAAAGGTTTGGCGGTGGAAACAGAAGGCTTTTTATCATAGGAATTGAAATCTGCCCTCGAAGACAAAACCTGTGAAAAAATTTTTTTCTAAGCCCCGGTGTCACAATTTCAGCAAAAATCTGAAAATCTCCAATTCACACAAAAATGGTGCCAAACTGTTGCAAATTCTCCCCTGAAAGGTTTGGCGGTGGAAACAGAAGCCTTTTTACAATAGGAAATGAAATCAGCCCTCGAAGACAAAACCTGTGAAAAAAAATTTTCTAAGCCCAGGGGTCACAATTTCAGCAAAAATCTGAAATTCTCCAATTCACTCAAAAATGGTGCCAAACTGTTGCAAATTCTCCCCTGAAAGGTTCGGCGGTGGAAAGAGAAGGCTTTTTATCATAGGCCAAGAAATCAGGCCTCGAAAACTTAACCAGTGAAAAAAAAAATTTCTAAGCCCCGGGGTCACAATTTCAGCAAAAATCTTAAATTCTCCAATTCACTCAAAAATGGTGCCAAACTGTTGCAAATTCTCCCCTGAAAGATTTGGCGGTGGAAACAGAAGCCTTTTCATCATAGGAAATGAAATCAGCCCTCGAAGACAAAACCTGTGAAAAAAAAAATTTCTAAGCCCCGGGGTCACAATTTCAGCAAAAATCTGAAATTCTCCAATTCACACAAAAATGGTGCCAAACTGTTGCAAATTCTGCCCTGAAATGTTTGGCGGTGGAAACAGAAGGCTGTTCATCATAGGAAATGAAATCAGCTCTCGAAGACAAAACCTGTGAAAAAAAAATTTTCTAAGCCCCGGGGTCACAATTTCAGCAAAAATCTTAAATTCTCCAATTCACACAAAAATGGTGCCAAACTGTTGCAAATTCTCCCCTGAAAGGTTTGGCGGTGGAAACAGAAGCCTTTTTACAATAGGAAATGAAATCAGCCCTCGAAGACAAAACCTGTGAAAAAAAAAATTTTCTGAGCCCCGGGATCACAATTTCAGCAAAAATCTGAAATTCTCCAATTCACTCAAAAATGGTGCCAAACTGTTGCAAATTCTGCCCTGAAAGGTTTGGCGGTGGAACAGAAGCCCTTTTCTCATAGGAAATGAAATCAGACCTCGAAGACAAAACCTGTGAAAGAAAAATTTCCTAAGCCCCGGGGTCACAATTTCAGCAAAAATCTGAAAATCTCCAATTCACTCAAAAATGGTGCCAAACTGTTGCAAATTCTCCCCTGAAAGATTTGGCGGTGGAAACAGAAGCCTTTTTACAATAGGAAATGAAATCAGCCCTCGAAGACAAAACCTGTGAAAAAAAAATTTCCTAAGCCCCGGGGTCACAATTTCAGCAAAAATCTGAAATTCTCCAATTCACTCAAAAATGGTGCCAAACTGTTGCAAATTCTCCCCTGAAAGGTTTGGCGGTGGAAAGAGAAGGCTTTTTATCATAGGCCAAGAAATCAGGCCTCGAAAACTTAACCAGTGAAAAAAAAAATTTCTAAGCCCCGGGGTCACAATTTCAGCAAAAATCTTAAATTCTCCAATTCACACAAAAATGGTGCCAAGCTGTTGCAAATTCTCCCCTGAAAGGTTTGGCGGTGGAAACAGAAGCCTTTTCATCATAGGAAATGAAATCAGACCTCGAAGACAAAACCTGTGAAAAAAAGTTTTTCTAAGCCCCGGGGTCACAATTTCAGCAAAAATCTGAAATTCTCCAATTCACACAAAAAACGTGCCAAACTGTTGCAAATTCTCCCCTGAAAGGTTTGGCGGTGGAAACAGAAGGCTTTTTATCATAGGAATTGAAATCTGCCCTCGAAGACAAAACCTGTGAAAAAAAATTTTTCTAAGCCCCGGTGTCACAATTTCAGCAAAAATCTGAAAATCTCCAATTCACTCTAAAATGGTGCCAAACCGTTGCAAATTCTCCCCTGAAAGGTTCGGCGGTGGAAAGAGAAGGCTTTTTATCATAGGCCAAGAAATCAGGCCTCGAAGACAAAACCTGTGAAAAAAAAAATTTTCTAAGCCCCGGGGTCACAATTTCAGCAAAAATCTGAAATTCTCCAATTCACACAAAAATGGTGCCAAACTGTTGCAAATTCTGCCCTGAAAGGTTTGGCGGTGGAAACAGAAGGCTGTTCATCATAGGAAATGAAATCAGCTCTCGAAGACAAAACCTGTGAAAAAAAAAATTTCTAAGCCCCGGGGTCACAATTTCAGCAAAAATCTTAAATTCTCCAATTCACACAAAAATGGTGCCAAACTGTTGCAAATTCTCCCCTGAAAGGTTTGGCGGTGGAAACAGAAGCCTTTTCATCATAGGAAATGAAATCAGACCTCGAAGACAAAACCTGTGAAAAAAAGTTTTTCTAAGCCCCGGGGTCACAATTTCAGCAAAAATCTGAAAATCTCCAATTCACTCAAAAATGGTGCCAAACTGTTGCAAATTCTCCCCTGAAAGGTTCGGCGGTGGAAAGAGAAGGCTTTTTATCATAGGCCAAGAAATCAGGCCTCGAAGACAAAACCTGTGAAAAAAAAAATTTCTAAGCCCCGGGGTCACAATTTCAGCAAAAATCTGAAATTCTCCAATTCACACAAAAAACGTGCCAAACTGTTGCAAATTCTCCCCTGAAAGGTTTGGCGGTGGAAACAGAAGGCTTTTTATCATAGGAATTGAAATCTGCCCTCGAAGACAAAACCTGTGAAAAAAAATTTTTCTAAGCCCCGGTGTCACAATTTCAGCAAAAATCTGAAAATCTCCAATTCACTCTAAAATGGTGCCAAACCGTTGCAAATTCTCCCCTGAAAGGTTCGGCGGTGGAAAGAGAAGGCTTTTTATCATAGGCCAAGAAATCAGGCCTCGAAGACAAAACCTGTGAAAAAAAAAATTTTCTAAGCCCCGGGGTCACAATTTCAGCAAAAATCTGAAATTCTCCAATTCACACAAAAATGGTGCCAAACTGTTGCAAATTCTGCCCTGAAAGGTTTGGCGGTGGAAACAGAAGGCTGTTCATCATAGGAAATGAAATCAGCTCTCGAAGACAAAACCTGTGAAAAAAAAAATTTCTAAGCCCCGGGGTCACAATTTCAGCAAAAATCTTAAATTCTCCAATTCACACAAAAATGGTGCCAAACTGTTGCAAATTCTCCCCTGAAAGGTTTGGCGGTGGAAACAGAAGCCTTTTCATCATAGGAAATGAAATCAGACCTCGAAGACAAAACCTGTGAAAAAAAGTTTTTCTAAGCCCCGGGGTCACAATTTCAGCAAAAATCTGAAAATCTCCAATTCACTCAAAAATGGTGCCAAACTGTTGCAAATTCTCCCCTGAAAGGTTCGGCGGTGGAAAGAGAAGGCTTTTTATCATAGGCCAAGAAATCAGGCCTCGAAGACAAAACCTGTGAAAAAAAAAATTTCTAAGCCCCGGGGTCACAATTTCAGCACAAATCTGAAATTCTCCAATTCACTCAAAAATGGTGCCAAACTGTTGCAAATTCTGCCCTGAAAGGTTTGGCGGTGGAACAGAAGCCCTTTTCTCATAGGAAATGAAATCAGACCTCGAAGACAAAACCTGTGAAAGAAAAATTTCCTAAGCCCCGGGGTCACAATTTCAGCAAAAATCTGAAAATCTCCAATTCACTCAAAAATGGTGCCAAACTGTTGCAAATTCTCCCCTGAAAGATTTGGCGTTGGAAACAGAAGCCTTTTTACAATAGGAAATGAAATCAGCCCTCGAAGACAAAACCTGTGAAAAAAAAATTTTCTAAGCCCCGGGGTCACAATTTCAGCAAAAATCTGAAATTCTCCAATTCACTCAAAAATGGTGCCAAACTGTTGCAAATTCTCCCCTGAAAGGTTCGGCGGTGGAAAGAGAAGGCTTTTTATCATAGGCCAAGAAATCAGGCCTCGAAAACTTAACCAGTGAAAAAAAAAATTTCTAAGCCCCGGGGTCACAATTTCAGCAGAAATCTTAAATTCTCCAATTCACTCAAAAATGGTGCCAAACTGTTGCAAATTCTCCCCTGAAAGGTTTGGCGGTGGAAACAGAAGCCTTTTCATCATAGGAAATGAAATCAGACCTCGAAGACAAAACCTGTGAAAAAAAGTTTTTCTAAGCCCCGGGGTCACAATTTCAGCAAAAATCTTAAATTCTCCAATTCACACAAAAAACGTGCCAAACTGTTGCAAATTCTGCCCTGAAATGTTTGGCGGTGGAAACAGAAGGCTGTTCATCATAGGAAATGAAATCAGCCCTCGAAGACAAAACCTGTGAAAAACAAATTTTCTAAGCCCCGGGGTCACAATTTCAGCAAAAATCTGAAATTCTCCAATTCACTCAAAAATGGTGCCAAACTGTTGCAAATTCTCCCCTGAAAGGTTCGGCGGAGGAAAGAGAAGGCTTTTTATCATAGGCCAAGATATCAGGCCTCGAAAACTTAACCAGTGAAAAAAAAAATTTCTAAGCCCCGGGGTCACAATTTCAGCAAAAATCTTAAATTCTCCAATTCACTAAAAAATGGTGCCAAACTGTTGCAAATTCTCCCCTGAAAGGTTTGGCGGTGGAAACAGAAGCCTTTTCATCATAGGAAATGAAATCAGCCCTCGAAGACAAAACCTGTGAAAAAAAGTTTTTCTAAGCCCCGGGGTCACAATTTCAGCAAAAATCTGAAATTCTCCAATTCACACAAAAATAGTGCCAAACTGTTGCAAATTCTCCCCTGAAAGGTTTGGCGGTGGAAACAGAAGGCTTTTCATCATAGGAATTGAAATCAGACCTCGAAGACAAAACCTGTGAAAAAAATTTTTTCTAAGCCCCGGGGTCACAATTTCAGCAAAAATCTTAAATTCTCCAATTCACACAAAAATAGTGCCAAACTGTTGCAAATTCTCCCCTGAAAGGTTTGGCGGTGGAAACAGAAGCCCTTTTCTCATAGGAAATGAAATCAGACCTCGAAAACTTAACCAGTGAAAAAAAAATTCCTAAGCCCCGGGGTCACAATTTCAGCAAAAATCTGAAAATCTCCAATTCACTCAAAAATGGTGCCAAACTGTTGCAAATTCTCCCCTGAAAGATTTGGCGGTGGAAACAGAAGCCTTTTTACAATAGGAAATGAAATCAGCCCTCGAAGACAAAACTTGTGAAAAAAAAATTTTCTAAGCCCCGGGGTCACCATTTCAGCAAAAATCTGAAATTCTCCAATTCACACAAAAATGGTGCCAAACTGTTGCAAATTCTCCCCTGAAAGGTTTGGCGGTGGAACAGAAGCCCTTTTCTCATAGGAAATGAAATCAGACCTCGAAGACAAAACCTGTGAAAAAAAAATTTCCTAAGCCCCGGGGTCACAATTTCAGCAAAAATCTTAAATTCTCCAATTCACTCAAAAATGGTGCCAAACTGTTGCAAATTCTCCCCTGAAAGGTTTGGCGGTGGAACAGAAGCCCTTTTCTCATAGGAAATGAAATCAGGCCTCGAAAACTTAACCAGTGAAAAAAAAATTCCTAAGCCCCGGGGTCACCATTTCAGCAAAAATCTGAAAATCTCCAATTCACTCAAAAATGGTGCCAAACTGTTGCAAATTCTCCCCTGAAAGATTTGGCGGTGGAAACAGAAGCCTTTTTACAATAGGAAATGAAATCAGCCCTCGAAGACAAAACTTGTGAAAAAAAAATTTTCTAAGCCCCGGGGTCACCATTTCAGCAAAAATCTGAAATTCTCCAATTCACACAAAAATGGTGCCAAACTGTTGCAAATTCTCCCCTGAAAGCTTTGGCGGTGGAACAGAAGCCCTTTTCTCATAGGAAATGAAATCAGACCTCGAAGACAAAACCTGTGAAAAAAAAATTTCCTAAGCCCCGGGGTCACAATTTCAGCAAAAATCTTAAATTCTCCAATTCACTCAAAAATGGTGCCAAACTGTTGCAAATTCTCCCCTGAAAGGTTTGGCGGTGGAACAGAAGCCCTTTTCTCATAGGAAATGAAATCAGACCTCGAAGACAAAACCTGTGAAAAAAAAATTTCCTAAGCCCCGGGGTCACCATTTCAGCAAAAATCTGAAAATCTCCAATTCACTCAAAAATGGTGCCAAACTGTTGCATATTCTCCCCTGAAAGGTTCGGCGCTGGAAAGAGAAGGCTTTTTATCATAGGCCAAGAAATCAGGCCTCGAAAACTTAACCAGTGAAAAAAAAAATTTCTAAGCCCCGGGGTCACAATTTCAGCAAAAATCTTAAATTCTCCAATTCACACAAAAATGGTGCCAAACTGTTGCAAATTCTCCCCTGAAAGGTTTGGCGGTGGAAACAGAAGGCTTTTCATCATAGGAATTGAAATCAGACCTCGAAGACAAAACCTGTGAAAAAAATTTTTTCTAAGCCCCGGGGTCACAATTTCAGCAAAAATCTTAAATTCTCCAATTCACTTAAAAATGGTGCCAAACTGTTGCAAATTCTCCCCTGAAAGGTTTGGCGGTGGAACAGAAGCCCTTTTGTCATAGGAAATGAAATCAGACCTCGAAGACAAAACCTGTGAAAAAAATTTTTTCTAACCCCCGGGGTCACAATTTCAGCAAAAATCTTAAATTCTCCAATTTACACAAAAAACGTGCCAAACTGTTGCAAATTCTCCCCTGAAAGGTTTGGCGGTGGAAACAGAAGCCCTTTTCTCATAGGAAATGAAATCAGACCTCGAAGACAAAACCTGTGAAAAAAAAATTTCTAAGCCCCGGGGTCACAATTTCAGCAAAAATCTTAAATTCTCCAATTCACTCAAAAATGGTGCCAAACTGTTGCAAATTCTCCCCTGAAAGGTTTGGCGGTGGAACAGAAGCCCTTTTCTCATAGGAAATGAAATCAGGCCTCGAAAACTTAACCAGTGAAAAAAAAATTCCTAAGCCCCGGGGTCACAATTTCAGCAAAAATCTGAAAATCTCCAATTCACTCAAAAATGGTGCCAAACTGTTGCAAATTCTCCCCTGAAAGATTTGGCGGTGGAAACAGAAGCCTTTTTACAATAGGAAATGAAATCAGCCCTCGAAGACAAAACCTGTGAAAAAAAAATTTTCTAAGCCCCGGGGTCACAATTTCAGCAAAAATCTGAAATTCTCCAATTCACACAAAAATGGTGCCAAACTGTTGCAAATTCTCCCCTGAAAGGTTCGGCGGTGGAAAGAGAAGGCTTTTTATCATAGGCCAAGAAACCAGGCCTCGTAAACTTAACCAGTAAAAAAAAAAATTTCTAAGCCCCGGGGTCACAATTTCAGCAAAAATCTGAAATTCTCCAATTCACACAAAAATGGTGCCAAACTGTTGCAAGTTCTCCCCTGAAAGGTTTGGCGGTGGAAACAGAAGGCTTTTTATCATAGGAATTGAAATCTGCCCTCGAAGACAAAACCTGTGAAAAAATTTTTTTCTAAGCCCCGGGGTCACAATTTCAGCAAAAATCTGAAAATCTCCAATTCACTCAAAAATGGTGCCAAACCGTTGCAAATTCTCCCCTGAAAGGTTCGGCGGTGGAAAGAGAAGGCTTTTTATCATAGGCCAAGAAATCAGGCCTCGAAGACAAAACCTGTGAAAAAAAAAATTTCTAAGCCCCGGGGTCACAATTTCAGCAAAAATCTGAAATTCTCCAATTCACACAAAAATGGTGCCAAACTGTTGCAAATTCTGCCCTGAAATGTTTGGCAGTGGAAACAGAAGGCTGTTCATCATAGGAAATGAAATCAGCTCTCGAAGACAAAACCTGTGAAAAAAAAATTTTCTAAGCCCCGGGGTCACAATTTCAGCAAAAATCTTAAATTCTCCAATCAATCAAAAATGGTGCCAAACTGTTGCAAATTCTCCCCTGAAAGATTTGGCGGTGGAACAGAAGCCCTTTTCTCATAGGAAATGAAATCAGGCCTCGAAAACTTAACCAGTGAAAAAAAAATTCCTATGCCCCGGGGTCACAATTTCAGCAAAAATCTGAAAATCTCCAATTCACTCAAAAATGGTGCCAAACTGTTGCAAATTCTCCCCTGAAAGATTTGGCGGTGGAAACAGAAGCCTTTTTACAATAGGAAATGAAATCAGCCCTCGGAGACAAAACTTGTGAAAAAAAAATTTTCTAAGCCCCGGGGTCACAATTTCAGCAAAAATCTGAAATTCTCCAATTCACACAAAAATGGTGCCAAACTGTTGCAAATTCTCCCCTGAAAGGTTTGGCGGTGGAAACAGAAGGCTTTTCATCATAGGAATTGAATTCAGACCTCGAAGACAAAACCTGTGAAAAAAAAATTTTCTAAGCCCCGGGGTCACAATTTCAGCAAAAATCTGAAATTCTCCAATTCACTCAAAAATGGTGCCAAACTGTTGCAAATTCTCCCCTGAAAGGTTTGGCGGTGGAACAGAAGCCCTTTTCTCATAGGAAATGAAATCAGACCTCGAAGACAAAACCTGTGAAAAAAAAATTTCCTAAGCCCCGGGGTCACAATTTCAGCAAAAAACTTAAATTCTCCAATTCACTCAAAAATGGTGCCAAACTGTTGCAAATTCTCCCCTGAAAGGTTTGGCGGTGGAACAGAAGCCCTTTTCTCATAGGAAATGAAATCAGGCCTCGAAAACTTAACCAGTGAAAAAAAAATTCCTAAGCCCCGGGGTCACAATTTCAGCAAAAATCTGAAAATCTCCAATTCACTCAAAAATGGTGCCAAACTGTTGCAAATTCTCCCCTGAAAGATTTGGCGGTGGAAACAGAAGCCTTTTTACAATAGGAAATGAAATCAGCCCTCGAAGACAAAACCTGTGAAAAAAAAATTTTCTAAGCCCCGGGGTCACAATTTCAGCAAAAATCTGAAATTCTCCAATTCACACAAAAATGGTGCCAAACTGTTGCAAATTCTCCCCTGAAAGGTTCGGCGGTGGAAAGAGAAGGCTTTTTATCATAGGCCAAGAAACCAGGCCTCGTAAACTTAACCAGTAAAAAAAAAATTTTCTAAGCCCCGGGGTCACAATTTCAGCAAAAATCTGAAATTCTCCAATTCACACAAAAATGGTGCCAAACTGTTGCAAGTTCTCCCCTGAAAGGTTTGGCGGTGGAAACAGAAGGCTTTTCATCATAGGAATTGAAATCAGACCTCGAAGACAAAACCTGTGAAAAAAAATTTTTCTAACCCCCGGGGTCACAATTTCAGCAAAAATCTTAAATTCTCCAATTTCCACAAAAAACGTGCCAAACTGTTGCAAATTCTCCCCTGAAAGGTTTGGCGGTGGAAACAGAAGCCGTTTTACAATAGGAAATGAAATCAGACCTCGAAGACAAAACCTGTGAAAAAAAAATTTTCTAAGCCCCGGGGTCACAATTTCAGCAAAAATCTGAAATTCTCCAATTCACTCAAAAATGGTGCCAAACTGTTGCAAATTCTCCCCTGAAAGGTTTGGCGGTGGAAAGAGAAGGCTTTTTATCATAGGCCAAGAAATCAGGCCTCGAAAACTTAACCAGTGAAAAAAAAAATTTCTAAGCCCCGGGGTCACAATTTCAGCAAAAATCTTAAATTCTCCAATTCACACAAAAATGGTGCCAAGCTGTTGCAAATTCTCCCCTGAAAGGTTTGGCGGTGGAAACAGAAGCCTTTTCATCATAGGAAATGAAATCAGACCTCGAAGACAAAACCTGTGAAAAAAAGTTTTTCTAAGCCCCGGGGTCACAATTTCAGCAAAAATCTGAAATTCTCCAATTCACACAAAAAACGTGCCAAACTGTTGCAAATTCTCCCCTGAAAGGTTTGGCGGTGGAAACAGAAGGCTTTTTATCATAGGAATTGAAATCTGCCCTCGAAGACAAAACCTGTGAAAAAAAATTTTTCTAAGCCCCGGTGTCACAATTTCAGCAAAAATCTGAAAATCTCCAATTCACTCTAAAATGGTGCCAAACCGTTGCAAATTCTCCCCTGAAAGGTTCGGCGGTGGAAAGAGAAGGCTTTTTATCATAGGCCAAGAAATCAGGCCTCGAAGACAAAACCTGTGAAAAAAAAAATTTTCTAAGCCCCGGGGTCACAATTTCAGCAAAAATCTGAAATTCTCCAATTCACACAAAAATGGTGCCAAACTGTTGCAAATTCTGCCCTGAAAGGTTTGGCGGTGGAAACAGAAGGCTGTTCATCATAGGAAATGAAATCAGCTCTCGAAGACAAAACCTGTGAAAAAAAAAATTTCTAAGCCCCGGGGTCACAATTTCAGCAAAAATCTTAAATTCTCCAATTCACACAAAAATGGTGCCAAACTGTTGCAAATTCTCCCCTGAAAGGTTTGGCGGTGGAAACAGAAGCCTTTTCATCATAGGAAATGAAATCAGACCTCGAAGACAAAACCTGTGAAAAAAAGTTTTTCTAAGCCCCGGGGTCACAATTTCAGCAAAAATCTGAAAATCTCCAATTCACTCAAAAATGGTGCCAAACTGTTGCAAATTCTCCCCTGAAAGGTTCGGCGGTGGAAAGAGAAGGCTTTTTATCATAGGCCAAGAAATCAGGCCTCGAAGACAAAACCTGTGAAAAAAAAAATTTCTAAGCCCCGGGGTCACAATTTCAGCAAAAATCTGAAATTCTCCAATTCACACAAAAAACGTGCCAAACTGTTGCAAATTCTCCCCTGAAAGGTTTGGCGGTGGAAACAGAAGGCTTTTTATCATAGGAATTGAAATCTGCCCTCGAAGACAAAACCTGTGAAAAAAAATTTTTCTAAGCCCCGGTGTCACAATTTCAGCAAAAATCTGAAAATCTCCAATTCACTCTAAAATGGTGCCAAACCGTTGCAAATTCTCCCCTGAAAGGTTCGGCGGTGGAAAGAGAAGGCTTTTTATCATAGGCCAAGAAATCAGGCCTCGAAGACAAAACCTGTGAAAAAAAAAATTTTCTAAGCCCCGGGGTCACAATTTCAGCAAAAATCTGAAATTCTCCAATTCACACAAAAATGGTGCCAAACTGTTGCAAATTCTGCCCTGAAAGGTTTGGCGGTGGAAACAGAAGGCTGTTCATCATAGGAAATGAAATCAGCTCTCGAAGACAAAACCTGTGAAAAAAAAAATTTCTAAGCCCCGGGGTCACAATTTCAGCAAAAATCTTAAATTCTCCAATTCACACAAAAATGGTGCCAAACTGTTGCAAATTCTCCCCTGAAAGGTTTGGCGGTGGAAACAGAAGCCTTTTCATCATAGGAAATGAAATCAGACCTCGAAGACAAAACCTGTGAAAAAAAGTTTTTCTAAGCCCCGGGGTCACAATTTCAGCAAAAATCTGAAAATCTCCAATTCACTCAAAAATGGTGCCAAACTGTTGCAAATTCTCCCCTGAAAGGTTCGGCGGTGGAAAGAGAAGGCTTTTTATCATAGGCCAAGAAATCAGGCCTCGAAGACAAAACCTGTGAAAAAAAAAATTTCTAAGCCCCGGGGTCACAATTTCAGCACAAATCTGAAATTCTCCAATTCACTCAAAAATGGTGCCAAACTGTTGCAAATTCTGCCCTGAAAGGTTTGGCGGTGGAACAGAAGCCCTTTTCTCATAGGAAATGAAATCAGACCTCGAAGACAAAACCTGTGAAAGAAAAATTTCCTAAGCCCCGGGGTCACAATTTCAGCAAAAATCTGAAAATCTCCAATTCACTCAAAAATGGTGCCAAACTGTTGCAAATTCTCCCCTGAAAGATTTGGCGTTGGAAACAGAAGCCTTTTTACAATAGGAAATGAAATCAGCCCTCGAAGACAAAACCTGTGAAAAAAAAATTTTCTAAGCCCCGGGGTCACAATTTCAGCAAAAATCTGAAATTCTCCAATTCACTCAAAAATGGTGCCAAACTGTTGCAAATTCTCCCCTGAAAGGTTCGGCGGTGGAAAGAGAAGGCTTTTTATCATAGGCCAAGAAATCAGGCCTCGAAAACTTAACCAGTGAAAAAAAAAATTTCTAAGCCCCGGGGTCACAATTTCAGCAGAAATCTTAAATTCTCCAATTCACTCAAAAATGGTGCCAAACTGTTGCAAATTCTCCCCTGAAAGGTTTGGCGGTGGAAACAGAAGCCTTTTCATCATAGGAAATGAAATCAGACCTCGAAGACAAAACCTGTGAAAAAAAGTTTTTCTAAGCCCCGGGGTCACAATTTCAGCAAAAATCTTAAATTCTCCAATTCACACAAAAAACGTGCCAAACTGTTGCAAATTCTGCCCTGAAATGTTTGGCGGTGGAAACAGAAGGCTGTTCATCATAGGAAATGAAATCAGCCCTCGAAGACAAAACCTGTGAAAAACAAATTTTCTAAGCCCCGGGGTCACAATTTCAGCAAAAATCTGAAATTCTCCAATTCACTCAAAAATGGTGCCAAACTGTTGCAAATTCTCCCCTGAAAGGTTCGGCGGAGGAAAGAGAAGGCTTTTTATCATAGGCCAAGATATCAGGCCTCGAAAACTTAACCAGTGAAAAAAAAAATTTCTAAGCCCCGGGGTCACAATTTCAGCAAAAATCTTAAATTCTCCAATTCACTAAAAAATGGTGCCAAACTGTTGCAAATTCTCCCCTGAAAGGTTTGGCGGTGGAAACAGAAGCCTTTTCATCATAGGAAATGAAATCAGCCCTCGAAGACAAAACCTGTGAAAAAAAGTTTTTCTAAGCCCCGGGGTCACAATTTCAGCAAAAATCTGAAATTCTCCAATTCACACAAAAATAGTGCCAAACTGTTGCAAATTCTCCCCTGAAAGGTTTGGCGGTGGAAACAGAAGGCTTTTCATCATAGGAATTGAAATCAGACCTCGAAGACAAAACCTGTGAAAAAAATTTTTTCTAAGCCCCGGGGTCACAATTTCAGCAAAAATCTTAAATTCTCCAATTCACACAAAAATAGTGCCAAACTGTTGCAAATTCTCCCCTGAAAGGTTTGGCGGTGGAAACAGAAGCCCTTTTCTCATAGGAAATGAAATCAGACCTCGAAAACTTAACCAGTGAAAAAAAAATTCCTAAGCCCCGGGGTCACAATTTCAGCAAAAATCTGAAAATCTCCAATTCACTCAAAAATGGTGCCAAACTGTTGCAAATTCTCCCCTGAAAGATTTGGCGGTGGAAACAGAAGCCTTTTTACAATAGGAAATGAAATCAGCCCTCGAAGACAAAACTTGTGAAAAAAAAATTTTCTAAGCCCCGGGGTCACCATTTCAGCAAAAATCTGAAATTCTCCAATTCACACAAAAATGGTGCCAAACTGTTGCAAATTCTCCCCTGAAAGGTTTGGCGGTGGAACAGAAGCCCTTTTCTCATAGGAAATGAAATCAGACCTCGAAGACAAAACCTGTGAAAAAAAAATTTCCTAAGCCCCGGGGTCACAATTTCAGCAAAAATCTTAAATTCTCCAATTCACTCAAAAATGGTGCCAAACTGTTGCAAATTCTCCCCTGAAAGGTTTGGCGGTGGAACAGAAGCCCTTTTCTCATAGGAAATGAAATCAGGCCTCGAAAACTTAACCAGTGAAAAAAAAATTCCTAAGCCCCGGGGTCACCATTTCAGCAAAAATCTGAAAATCTCCAATTCACTCAAAAATGGTGCCAAACTGTTGCAAATTCTCCCCTGAAAGATTTGGCGGTGGAAACAGAAGCCTTTTTACAATAGGAAATGAAATCAGCCCTCGAAGACAAAACTTGTGAAAAAAAAATTTTCTAAGCCCCGGGGTCACCATTTCAGCAAAAATCTGAAATTCTCCAATTCACACAAAAATGGTGCCAAACTGTTGCAAATTCTCCCCTGAAAGCTTTGGCGGTGGAACAGAAGCCCTTTTCTCATAGGAAATGAAATCAGACCTCGAAGACAAAACCTGTGAAAAAAAAATTTCCTAAGCCCCGGGGTCACAATTTCAGCAAAAATCTTAAATTCTCCAATTCACTCAAAAATGGTGCCAAACTGTTGCAAATTCTCCCCTGAAAGGTTTGGCGGTGGAACAGAAGCCCTTTTCTCATAGGAAATGAAATCAGACCTCGAAGACAAAACCTGTGAAAAAAAAATTTCCTAAGCCCCGGGGTCACCATTTCAGCAAAAATCTGAAAATCTCCAATTCACTCAAAAATGGTGCCAAACTGTTGCATATTCTCCCCTGAAAGGTTCGGCGCTGGAAAGAGAAGGCTTTTTATCATAGGCCAAGAAATCAGGCCTCGAAAACTTAACCAGTGAAAAAAAAAATTTCTAAGCCCCGGGGTCACAATTTCAGCAAAAATCTTAAATTCTCCAATTCACACAAAAATGGTGCCAAACTGTTGCAAATTCTCCCCTGAAAGGTTTGGCGGTGGAAACAGAAGGCTTTTCATCATAGGAATTGAAATCAGACCTCGAAGACAAAACCTGTGAAAAAAATTTTTTCTAAGCCCCGGGGTCACAATTTCAGCAAAAATCTTAAATTCTCCAATTCACTTAAAAATGGTGCCAAACTGTTGCAAATTCTCCCCTGAAAGGTTTGGCGGTGGAACAGAAGCCCTTTTGTCATAGGAAATGAAATCAGACCTCGAAGACAAAACCTGTGAAAAAAATTTTTTCTAACCCCCGGGGTCACAATTTCAGCAAAAATCTTAAATTCTCCAATTTACACAAAAAACGTGCCAAACTGTTGCAAATTCTCCCCTGAAAGGTTTGGCGGTGGAAACAGAAGCCCTTTTCTCATAGGAAATGAAATCAGACCTCGAAGACAAAACCTGTGAAAAAAAAATTTCTAAGCCCCGGGGTCACAATTTCAGCAAAAATCTTAAATTCTCCAATTCACTCAAAAATGGTGCCAAACTGTTGCAAATTCTCCCCTGAAAGGTTTGGCGGTGGAACAGAAGCCCTTTTCTCATAGGAAATGAAATCAGGCCTCGAAAACTTAACCAGTGAAAAAAAAATTCCTAAGCCCCGGGGTCACAATTTCAGCAAAAATCTGAAAATCTCCAATTCACTCAAAAATGGTGCCAAACTGTTGCAAATTCTCCCCTGAAAGATTTGGCGGTGGAAACAGAAGCCTTTTTACAATAGGAAATGAAATCAGCCCTCGAAGACAAAACCTGTGAAAAAAAAATTTTCTAAGCCCCGGGGTCACAATTTCAGCAAAAATCTGAAATTCTCCAATTCACACAAAAATGGTGCCAAACTGTTGCAAATTCTCCCCTGAAAGGTTCGGCGGTGGAAAGAGAAGGCTTTTTATCATAGGCCAAGAAACCAGGCCTCGTAAACTTAACCAGTAAAAAAAAAAATTTCTAAGCCCCGGGGTCACAATTTCAGCAAAAATCTGAAATTCTCCAATTCACACAAAAATGGTGCCAAACTGTTGCAAGTTCTCCCCTGAAAGGTTTGGCGGTGGAAACAGAAGGCTTTTTATCATAGGAATTGAAATCTGCCCTCGAAGACAAAACCTGTGAAAAAATTTTTTTCTAAGCCCCGGGGTCACAATTTCAGCAAAAATCTGAAAATCTCCAATTCACTCAAAAATGGTGCCAAACCGTTGCAAATTCTCCCCTGAAAGGTTCGGCGGTGGAAAGAGAAGGCTTTTTATCATAGGCCAAGAAATCAGGCCTCGAAGACAAAACCTGTGAAAAAAAAAATTTCTAAGCCCCGGGGTCACAATTTCAGCAAAAATCTGAAATTCTCCAATTCACACAAAAATGGTGCCAAACTGTTGCAAATTCTGCCCTGAAATGTTTGGCAGTGGAAACAGAAGGCTGTTCATCATAGGAAATGAAATCAGCTCTCGAAGACAAAACCTGTGAAAAAAAAATTTTCTAAGCCCCGGGGTCACAATTTCAGCAAAAATCTTAAATTCTCCAATCAATCAAAAATGGTGCCAAACTGTTGCAAATTCTCCCCTGAAAGATTTGGCGGTGGAACAGAAGCCCTTTTCTCATAGGAAATGAAATCAGGCCTCGAAAACTTAACCAGTGAAAAAAAAATTCCTATGCCCCGGGGTCACAATTTCAGCAAAAATCTGAAAATCTCCAATTCACTCAAAAATGGTGCCAAACTGTTGCAAATTCTCCCCTGAAAGATTTGGCGGTGGAAACAGAAGCCTTTTTACAATAGGAAATGAAATCAGCCCTCGAAGACAAAACTTGTGAAAAAAAAATTTTCTAAGCCCCGGGGTCACAATTTCAGCAAAAATCTGAAATTCTCCAATTCACACAAAAATGGTGCCAAACTGTTGCAAATTCTCCCCTGAAAGGTTTGGCGGTGGAAACAGAAGGCTTTTCATCATAGGAATTGAATTCAGACCTCGAAGACAAAACCTGTGAAAAAAAAATTTTCTAAGCCCCGGGGTCACAATTTCAGCAAAAATCTTAAATTCTCCAATTCACTCAAAAATGGTGCCAAACTGTTGCAAATTCTCCCCTGAAAGGTTTGGCGGTGGAACAGAAGCCCTTTTCTCATAGGAAATGAAATCAGACCTCGAAGACAAAACCTGTGAAAAAAAAATTTCCTAAGCCCCGGGGTCACAATTTCAGCAAAAAACTTAAATTCTCCAATTCACTCAAAAATGGTGCCAAACTGTTGCAAATTCTCCCCTGAAAGGTTTGGCGGTGGAACAGAAGCCCTTTTCTCATAGGAAATGAAATCAGGCCTCGAAAACTTAACCAGTGAAAAAAAAATTCCTAAGCCCCGGGGTCACAATTTCAGCAAAAATCTGAAAATCTCCAATTCACTCAAAAATGGTGCCAAACTGTTGCAAATTCTCCCCTGAAAGATTTGGCGGTGGAAACAGAAGCCTTTTTACAATAGGAAATGAAATCAGCCCTCGAAGACAAAACCTGTGAAAAAAAAATTTTCTAAGCCCCGGGGTCACAATTTCAGCAAAAATCTGAAATTCTCCAATTCACACAAAAATGGTGCCAAACTGTTGCAAATTCTCCCCTGAAAGGTTCGGCGGTGGAAAGAGAAGGCTTTTTATCATAGGCCAAGAAACCAGGCCTCGTAAACTTAACCAGTAAAAAAAAAATTTTCTAAGCCCCGGGGTCACAATTTCAGCAAAAATCTGAAATTCTCCAATTCACACAAAAATGGTGCCAAACTGTTGCAAGTTCTCCCCTGAAAGGTTTGGCGGTGGAAACAGAAGGCTTTTCATCATAGGAATTGAAATCAGACCTCGAAGACAAAACCTGTGAAAAAAAATTTTTCTAACCCCCGGGGTCACAATTTCAGCAAAAATCTTAAATTCTCCAATTTCCACAAAAAACGTGCCAAACTGTTGCAAATTCTCCCCTGAAAGGTTTGGCGGTGGAAACAGAAGCCGTTTTACAATAGGAAATGAAATCAGACCTCGAAGACAAAACCTGTGAAAAAAAAATTTTCTAAGCCCCGGGGTCACAATTTCAGCAAAAATCTGAAATTCTCCAATTCACTCAAAAATGGTGCCAAACTGTTCCATATTCTCCCCTGAAAGGTTCGGCGGTGGAAAGAGAAGCCGTTTTACAATAGGAAATGAAATCAGACCTCGAAGACAAAACCTGTGAAAAAAAAATTTTCTAAGCCCCGGGGTCACAATTTCAGCAAAAATCTGAAAATCTCCAATTCACTCAAAAATGGTGCCAAACTGTTGCAAATTCTCCCCTGAAAGGTTTGGCGGTGGAAACAGAAGGCTTTTCATGATAGGAATTGAAATCAGACCTGGAAGACAAAACCTGTGAAAAAAATTTTTTCTAAGCCCCGGGGTCACAATTTCAGCAAAAATCTTAAATTCTCCAATTCACACAAAAATGGTGCCAAACTGTTGCAAATTCTCCCCTGAAAGGTTTGGCGGTGGAAACAGAAGGCTTTTCATCATAAGAAATGAAATCAGACCTCGAAGACAAAACCTGTGAAAAAAAATTTTCTAAGCCCCGGGGTCACAATTTCAGCAAAAATCTGAAAATCTCCAATTCACTCAAAAATGGTGCCAAACTGTTGCAAATTCTCCCCTGAAAGGTTTGGCGGTGGAAACAGAAGGCTTTTCATCATAGGAATTGAAATCAGACTTCGAAGACAAAACCTGTGAAAAAAAATTTTTCTAAGCCCCAGGGTCACAATTTCAGCAAAAATCTGAAAATCTCAAATTCACACAAAAATGGTGCCACACTGTTGCAAATTCTCCCCTGAAAGGTTCGTGGTGGAAAGAGAAGGCTTTTTATCATAGGCCAAGAAATCAGGCCTCAAAAACTTAACCAGTGAAATAAAAAATTTCTAAGCCCCGGGGTCACAATTTCAGCAGAAATCTTAAATTCTCCAATTCACTCAAAAATGGTGCCAAACTGTTGCAAATTCTCCCCTGAAAGGTTTGGCGGTGGAAACAGAAGGCTTTTCATCATAGGAATTGAATTCAGACCTCGAAGACAAAACCTGTGAAAAAAAAATTTTCTAAGCCCCGGGGTCACAATTTCAGCAAAAATCTTAAATTCTCCAATTCACTCAAAAATGGTGCCAAACTGTTGCAAATTCTCCCCTGAAAGGTTTGGCGGTGGAACAGAAGCCCTTTTCTCATAGGAAATGAAATCAGACCTCGAAGACAAAACCTGTGAAAAAAAAATTTCCTAAGCCCCGGGGTCACAATTTCAGCAAAAAACTTAAATTCTCCAATTCACTCAAAAATGGTGCCAAACTGTTGCAAATTCTCCCCTGAAAGGTTTGGCGGTGGAACAGAAGCCCTTTTCTCATAGGAAATGAAATCAGGCCTCGAAAACTTAACCAGTGAAAAAAAAATTCCTAAGCCCCGGGGTCACCATTTCAGCAAAAATCTGAAAATCTCCAATTCACTCAAAAATGGTGCCAAACTGTTGCAAATTCTCCCCTGAAAGATTTGGCGGTGGAAACAGAAGCCTTTTTACAATAGGAAATGAAATCAGCCCTCGAAGACAAAACTTGTGAAAAAAAAATTTTCTAAGCCCCGGGGTCACCATTTCAGCAAAAATCTGAAATTCTCCAATTCACACAAAAATGGTGCCAAACTGTTGCAAATTCTCCCCTGAAAGGTTTGGCGGTGGAACAGAAGCCCTTTTCTCATAGGAAATGAAATCAGACCTCGAAGACAAAACCTGTGAAAAAAAAATTTCCTAAGCCCCGGGGTCACAATTTCAGCAAAAATCTTAAATTCTCCAATTCACTCAAAAATGGTGCCAAACTGTTGCAAATTCTCCCCTGAAAGGTTTGGCGGTGGAACAGAAGCCCTTTTCTCATAGGAAATGAAATCAGGCCTCGAAAACTTAACCAGTGAAAAAAAAATTCCTAAGCCCCGGGGTCACCATTTCAGCAAAAATCTGAAAATCTCCAATTCACTCAAAAATGGTGCCAAACTGTTGCAAATTCTCCCCTGAAAGATTTGGCGGTGGAAACAGAAGCCTTTTTACAATAGGAAATGAAATCAGCCCTCGAAGACAAAACTTGTGAAAAAAAAATTTTCTAAGCCCCGGGGTCACCATTTCAGCAAAAATCTGAAATTCTCCAATTCACACAAAAATGGTGCCAAACTGTTGCAAATTCTCCCCTGAAAGCTTTGGCGGTGGAACAGAAGCCCTTTTCTCATAGGAAATGAAATCAGACCTCGAAGACAAAACCTGTGAAAAAAAAATTTCCTAAGCCCCGGGGTCACAATTTCAGCAAAAATCTTAAATTCTCCAATTCACTCAAAAATGGTGCCAAACTGTTGCAAATTCTCCCCTGAAAGGTTTGGCGGTGGAACAGAAGCCCTTTTCTCATAGGAAATGAAATCAGACCTCGAAGACAAAACCTGTGAAAAAAAAATTTCCTAAGCCCCGGGGTCACCATTTCAGCAAAAATCTGAAAATCTCCAATTCACTCAAAAATGGTGCCAAACTGTTGCATATTCTCCCCTGAAAGGTTCGGCGCTGGAAAGAGAAGGCTTTTTATCATAGGCCAAGAAATCAGGCCTCGAAAACTTAACCAGTGAAAAAAAAAATTTCTAAGCCCCGGGGTCACAATTTCAGCAAAAATCTTAAATTCTCCAATTCACACAAAAATGGTGCCAAACTGTTGCAAATTCTCCCCTGAAAGGTTTGGCGGTGGAAACAGAAGGCTTTTCATCATAGGAATTGAAATCAGACCTCGAAGACAAAACCTGTGAAAAAAATTTTTTCTAAGCCCCGGGGTCACAATTTCAGCAAAAATCTTAAATTCTCCAATTCACTTAAAAATGGTGCCAAACTGTTGCAAATTCTCCCCTGAAAGGTTTGGCGGTGGAACAGAAGCCCTTTTGTCATAGGAAATGAAATCAGACCTCGAAGACAAAACCTGTGAAAAAAATTTTTTCTAACCCCCGGGGTCACAATTTCAGCAAAAATCTTAAATTCTCCAATTTACACAAAAAACGTGCCAAACTGTTGCAAATTCTCCCCTGAAAGGTTTGGCGGTGGAAACAGAAGCCCTTTTCTCATAGGAAATGAAATCAGACCTCGAAGACAAAACCTGTGAAAAAAAAATTTCTAAGCCCCGGGGTCACAATTTCAGCAAAAATCTTAAATTCTCCAATTCACTCAAAAATGGTGCCAAACTGTTGCAAATTCTCCCCTGAAAGGTTTGGCGGTGGAACAGAAGCCCTTTTCTCATAGGAAATGAAATCAGGCCTCGAAAACTTAACCAGTGAAAAAAAAATTCCTAAGCCCCGGGGTCACAATTTCAGCAAAAATCTGA
This sequence comes from Podarcis cretensis, assembly GCF_951804945.1. Lineage (NCBI taxonomy): Eukaryota > Metazoa > Chordata > Lepidosauria > Squamata > Lacertidae > Podarcis > Podarcis cretensis. Next base: position 127,309,123 of record NC_137170.1, read on the forward strand.
AAATCTCCAATTCACTCAAAAATGGTGCCAAACTGTTGCAAATTCTCCCCTGAAAGATTTGGCGGTGGAAACAGAAGCCTTTTTACAATAGGAAATGAAATCAGCCCTCGAAGACAAAACCTGTGAAAAAAAAATTTTCTAAGCCCCGGGGTCACAATTTCAGCAAAAATCTGAAATTCTCCAATTCACACAAAAATGGTGCCAAACTGTTGCAAATTCTCCCCTGAAAGGTTCGGCGGTGGAAAGAGAAGGCTTTTTATCATAGGCCAAGAAACCAGGCCTCGTAAACTTAACCAGTAAAAAAAAAAATTTCTAAGCCCCGGGGTCACAATTTCAGCAAAAATCTGAAATTCTCCAATTCACACAAAAATGGTGCCAAACTGTTGCAAGTTCTCCCCTGAAAGGTTTGGCGGTGGAAACAGAAGGCTTTTTATCATAGGAATTGAAATCTGCCCTCGAAGACAAAACCTGTGAAAAAATTTTTTTCTAAGCCCCGGGGTCACAATTTCAGCAAAAATCTGAAAATCTCCAATTCACTCAAAAATGGTGCCAAACCGTTGCAAATTCTCCCCTGAAAGGTTCGGCGGTGGAAAGAGAAGGCTTTTTATCATAGGCCAAGAAATCAGGCCTCGAAGACAAAACCTGTGAAAAAAAAAATTTCTAAGCCCCGGGGTCACAATTTCAGCAAAAATCTGAAATTCTCCAATTCACACAAAAATGGTGCCAAACTGTTGCAAATTCTGCCCTGAAATGTTTGGCAGTGGAAACAGAAGGCTGTTCATCATAGGAAATGAAATCAGCTCTCGAAGACAAAACCTGTGAAAAAAAAATTTTCTAAGCCCCGGGGTCACAATTTCAGCAAAAATCTTAAATTCTCCAATCAATCAAAAATGGTGCCAAACTGTTGCAAATTCTCCCCTGAAAGATTTGGCGGTGGAACAGAAGCCCTTTTCTCATAGGAAATGAAATCAGGCCTCGAAAACTTAACCAGTGAAAAAAAAATTCCTATGCCCCGGGGTCACAATTTCAGCAAAAATCTGAAAATCTCCAATTCACTCAAAAATGGTGCCAAACTGTTGCAAATTCTCCCCTGAAAGATTTGGCGGTGGAAACAGAAGCCTTTTTACAATAGGAAATGAAATCAGCCCTCGAAGACAAAACTTGTGAAAAAAAAATTTTCTAAGCCCCGGGGTCACAATTTCAGCAAAAATCTGAAATTCTCCAATTCACACAAAAATGGTGCCAAACTGTTGCAAATTCTCCCCTGAAAGGTTTGGCGGTGGAAACAGAAGGCTTTTCATCATAGGAATTGAATTCAGACCTCGAAGACAAAACCTGTGAAAAAAAAATTTTCTAAGCCCCGGGGTCACAATTTCAGCAAAAATCTTAAATTCTCCAATTCACTCAAAAATGGTGCCAAACTGTTGCAAATTCTCCCCTGAAAGGTTTGGCGGTGGAACAGAAGCCCTTTTCTCATAGGAAATGAAATCAGACCTCGAAGACAAAACCTGTGAAAAAAAAATTTCCTAAGCCCCGGGGTCACAATTTCAGCAAAAAACTTAAATTCTCCAATTCACTCAAAAATGGTGCCAAACTGTTGCAAATTCTCCCCTGAAAGGTTTGGCGGTGGAACAGAAGCCCTTTTCTCATAGGAAATGAAATCAGGCCTCGAAAACTTAACCAGTGAAAAAAAAATTCCTAAGCCCCGGGGTCACAATTTCAGCAAAAATCTGAAAATCTCCAATTCACTCAAAAATGGTGCCAAACTGTTGCAAATTCTCCCCTGAAAGATTTGGCGGTGGAAACAGAAGCCTTTTTACAATAGGAAATGAAATCAGCCCTCGAAGACAAAACCTGTGAAAAAAAAATTTTCTAAGCCCCGGGGTCACAATTTCAGCAAAAATCTGAAATTCTCCAATTCACACAAAAATGGTGCCAAACTGTTGCAAATTCTCCCCTGAAAGGTTCGGCGGTGGAAAGAGAAGGCTTTTTATCATAGGCCAAGAAACCAGGCCTCGTAAACTTAACCAGTAAAAAAAAAATTTTCTAAGCCCCGGGGTCACAATTTCAGCAAAAATCTGAAATTCTCCAATTCACACAAAAATGGTGCCAAACTGTTGCAAGTTCTCCCCTGAAAGGTTTGGCGGTGGAAACAGAAGGCTTTTCATCATAGGAATTGAAATCAGACCTCGAAGACAAAACCTGTGAAAAAAAATTTTTCTAACCCCCGGGGTCACAATTTCAGCAAAAATCTTAAATTCTCCAATTTCCACAAAAAACGTGCCAAACTGTTGCAAATTCTCCCCTGAAAGGTTTGGCGGTGGAAACAGAAGCCGTTTTACAATAGGAAATGAAATCAGACCTCGAAGACAAAACCTGTGAAAAAAAAATTTTCTAAGCCCCGGGGTCACAATTTCAGCAAAAATCTGAAATTCTCCAATTCACTCAAAAATGGTGCCAAACTGTTGCAAATTCTCCCCTGAAAGGTTTGGCGGTGGAAAGAGAAGGCTTTTTATCATAGGCCAAGAAATCAGGCCTCGAAAACTTAACCAGTGAAAAAAAAAATTTCTAAGCCCCGGGGTCACAATTTCAGCAAAAATCTTAAATTCTCCAATTCACACAAAAATGGTGCCAAGCTGTTGCAAATTCTCCCCTGAAAGGTTTGGCGGTGGAAACAGAAGCCTTTTCATCATAGGAAATGAAATCAGACCTCGAAGACAAAACCTGTGAAAAAAAGTTTTTCTAAGCCCCGGGGTCACAATTTCAGCAAAAATCTGAAATTCTCCAATTCACACAAAAAACGTGCCAAACTGTTGCAAATTCTCCCCTGAAAGGTTTGGCGGTGGAAACAGAAGGCTTTTTATCATAGGAATTGAAATCTGCCCTCGAAGACAAAACCTGTGAAAAAAAATTTTTCTAAGCCCCGGTGTCACAATTTCAGCAAAAATCTGAAAATCTCCAATTCACTCTAAAATGGTGCCAAACCGTTGCAAATTCTCCCCTGAAAGGTTCGGCGGTGGAAAGAGAAGGCTTTTTATCATAGGCCAAGAAATCAGGCCTCGAAGACAAAACCTGTGAAAAAAAAAATTTTCTAAGCCCCGGGGTCACAATTTCAGCAAAAATCTGAAATTCTCCAATTCACACAAAAATGGTGCCAAACTGTTGCAAATTCTGCCCTGAAAGGTTTGGCGGTGGAAACAGAAGGCTGTTCATCATAGGAAATGAAATCAGCTCTCGAAGACAAAACCTGTGAAAAAAAAAATTTCTAAGCCCCGGGGTCACAATTTCAGCAAAAATCTTAAATTCTCCAATTCACACAAAAATGGTGCCAAACTGTTGCAAATTCTCCCCTGAAAGGTTTGGCGGTGGAAACAGAAGCCTTTTCATCATAGGAAATGAAATCAGACCTCGAAGACAAAACCTGTGAAAAAAAGTTTTTCTAAGCCCCGGGGTCACAATTTCAGCAAAAATCTGAAAATCTCCAATTCACTCAAAAATGGTGCCAAACTGTTGCAAATTCTCCCCTGAAAGGTTCGGCGGTGGAAAGAGAAGGCTTTTTATCATAGGCCAAGAAATCAGGCCTCGAAGACAAAACCTGTGAAAAAAAAAATTTCTAAGCCCCGGGGTCACAATTTCAGCAAAAATCTGAAATTCTCCAATTCACACAAAAAACGTGCCAAACTGTTGCAAATTCTCCCCTGAAAGGTTTGGCGGTGGAAACAGAAGGCTTTTTATCATAGGAATTGAAATCTGCCCTCGAAGACAAAACCTGTGAAAAAAAATTTTTCTAAGCCCCGGTGTCACAATTTCAGCAAAAATCTGAAAATCTCCAATTCACTCTAAAATGGTGCCAAACCGTTGCAAATTCTCCCCTGAAAGGTTCGGCGGTGGAAAGAGAAGGCTTTTTATCATAGGCCAAGAAATCAGGCCTCGAAGACAAAACCTGTGAAAAAAAAAATTTTCTAAGCCCCGGGGTCACAATTTCAGCAAAAATCTGAAATTCTCCAATTCACACAAAAATGGTGCCAAACTGTTGCAAATTCTGCCCTGAAAGGTTTGGCGGTGGAAACAGAAGGCTGTTCATCATAGGAAATGAAATCAGCTCTCGAAGACAAAACCTGTGAAAAAAAAAATTTCTAAGCCCCGGGGTCACAATTTCAGCAAAAATCTTAAATTCTCCAATTCACACAAAAATGGTGCCAAACTGTTGCAAATTCTCCCCTGAAAGGTTTGGCGGTGGAAACAGAAGCCTTTTCATCATAGGAAATGAAATCAGACCTCGAAGACAAAACCTGTGAAAAAAAGTTTTTCTAAGCCCCGGGGTCACAATTTCAGCAAAAATCTGAAAATCTCCAATTCACTCAAAAATGGTGCCAAACTGTTGCAAATTCTCCCCTGAAAGGTTCGGCGGTGGAAAGAGAAGGCTTTTTATCATAGGCCAAGAAATCAGGCCTCGAAGACAAAACCTGTGAAAAAAAAAATTTCTAAGCCCCGGGGTCACAATTTCAGCACAAATCTGAAATTCTCCAATTCACTCAAAAATGGTGCCAAACTGTTGCAAATTCTGCCCTGAAAGGTTTGGCGGTGGAACAGAAGCCCTTTTCTCATAGGAAATGAAATCAGACCTCGAAGACAAAACCTGTGAAAGAAAAATTTCCTAAGCCCCGGGGTCACAATTTCAGCAAAAATCTGAAAATCTCCAATTCACTCAAAAATGGTGCCAAACTGTTGCAAATTCTCCCCTGAAAGATTTGGCGTTGGAAACAGAAGCCTTTTTACAATAGGAAATGAAATCAGCCCTCGAAGACAAAACCTGTGAAAAAAAAATTTTCTAAGCCCCGGGGTCACAATTTCAGCAAAAATCTGAAATTCTCCAATTCACTCAAAAATGGTGCCAAACTGTTGCAAATTCTCCCCTGAAAGGTTCGGCGGTGGAAAGAGAAGGCTTTTTATCATAGGCCAAGAAATCAGGCCTCGAAAACTTAACCAGTGAAAAAAAAAATTTCTAAGCCCCGGGGTCACAATTTCAGCAGAAATCTTAAATTCTCCAATTCACTCAAAAATGGTGCCAAACTGTTGCAAATTCTCCCCTGAAAGGTTTGGCGGTGGAAACAGAAGCCTTTTCATCATAGGAAATGAAATCAGACCTCGAAGACAAAACCTGTGAAAAAAAGTTTTTCTAAGCCCCGGGGTCACAATTTCAGCAAAAATCTTAAATTCTCCAATTCACACAAAAAACGTGCCAAACTGTTGCAAATTCTGCCCTGAAATGTTTGGCGGTGGAAACAGAAGGCTGTTCATCATAGGAAATGAAATCAGCCCTCGAAGACAAAACCTGTGAAAAACAAATTTTCTAAGCCCCGGGGTCACAATTTCAGCAAAAATCTGAAATTCTCCAATTCACTCAAAAATGGTGCCAAACTGTTGCAAATTCTCCCCTGAAAGGTTCGGCGGAGGAAAGAGAAGGCTTTTTATCATAGGCCAAGATATCAGGCCTCGAAAACTTAACCAGTGAAAAAAAAAATTTCTAAGCCCCGGGGTCACAATTTCAGCAAAAATCTTAAATTCTCCAATTCACTAAAAAATGGTGCCAAACTGTTGCAAATTCTCCCCTGAAAGGTTTGGCGGTGGAAACAGAAGCCTTTTCATCATAGGAAATGAAATCAGCCCTCGAAGACAAAACCTGTGAAAAAAAGTTTTTCTAAGCCCCGGGGTCACAATTTCAGCAAAAATCTGAAATTCTCCAATTCACACAAAAATAGTGCCAAACTGTTGCAAATTCTCCCCTGAAAGGTTTGGCGGTGGAAACAGAAGGCTTTTCATCATAGGAATTGAAATCAGACCTCGAAGACAAAACCTGTGAAAAAAATTTTTTCTAAGCCCCGGGGTCACAATTTCAGCAAAAATCTTAAATTCTCCAATTCACACAAAAATAGTGCCAAACTGTTGCAAATTCTCCCCTGAAAGGTTTGGCGGTGGAAACAGAAGCCCTTTTCTCATAGGAAATGAAATCAGACCTCGAAAACTTAACCAGTGAAAAAAAAATTCCTAAGCCCCGGGGTCACAATTTCAGCAAAAATCTGAAAATCTCCAATTCACTCAAAAATGGTGCCAAACTGTTGCAAATTCTCCCCTGAAAGATTTGGCGGTGGAAACAGAAGCCTTTTTACAATAGGAAATGAAATCAGCCCTCGAAGACAAAACTTGTGAAAAAAAAATTTTCTAAGCCCCGGGGTCACCATTTCAGCAAAAATCTGAAATTCTCCAATTCACACAAAAATGGTGCCAAACTGTTGCAAATTCTCCCCTGAAAGGTTTGGCGGTGGAACAGAAGCCCTTTTCTCATAGGAAATGAAATCAGACCTCGAAGACAAAACCTGTGAAAAAAAAATTTCCTAAGCCCCGGGGTCACAATTTCAGCAAAAATCTTAAATTCTCCAATTCACTCAAAAATGGTGCCAAACTGTTGCAAATTCTCCCCTGAAAGGTTTGGCGGTGGAACAGAAGCCCTTTTCTCATAGGAAATGAAATCAGGCCTCGAAAACTTAACCAGTGAAAAAAAAATTCCTAAGCCCCGGGGTCACCATTTCAGCAAAAATCTGAAAATCTCCAATTCACTCAAAAATGGTGCCAAACTGTTGCAAATTCTCCCCTGAAAGATTTGGCGGTGGAAACAGAAGCCTTTTTACAATAGGAAATGAAATCAGCCCTCGAAGACAAAACTTGTGAAAAAAAAATTTTCTAAGCCCCGGGGTCACCATTTCAGCAAAAATCTGAAATTCTCCAATTCACACAAAAATGGTGCCAAACTGTTGCAAATTCTCCCCTGAAAGCTTTGGCGGTGGAACAGAAGCCCTTTTCTCATAGGAAATGAAATCAGACCTCGAAGACAAAACCTGTGAAAAAAAAATTTCCTAAGCCCCGGGGTCACAATTTCAGCAAAAATCTTAAATTCTCCAATTCACTCAAAAATGGTGCCAAACTGTTGCAAATTCTCCCCTGAAAGGTTTGGCGGTGGAACAGAAGCCCTTTTCTCATAGGAAATGAAATCAGACCTCGAAGACAAAACCTGTGAAAAAAAAATTTCCTAAGCCCCGGGGTCACCATTTCAGCAAAAATCTGAAAATCTCCAATTCACTCAAAAATGGTGCCAAACTGTTGCATATTCTCCCCTGAAAGGTTCGGCGCTGGAAAGAGAAGGCTTTTTATCATAGGCCAAGAAATCAGGCCTCGAAAACTTAACCAGTGAAAAAAAAAATTTCTAAGCCCCGGGGTCACAATTTCAGCAAAAATCTTAAATTCTCCAATTCACACAAAAATGGTGCCAAACTGTTGCAAATTCTCCCCTGAAAGGTTTGGCGGTGGAAACAGAAGGCTTTTCATCATAGGAATTGAAATCAGACCTCGAAGACAAAACCTGTGAAAAAATTTTTTCTAAGCCCCGGGGTCACAATTTCAGCAAAAATCTTAAATTCTCCAATTCACTTAAAAATGGTGCCAAACTGTTGCAAATTCTCCCCTGAAAGGTTTGGCGGTGGAACAGAAGCCCTTTTGTCATAGGAAATGAAATCAGACCTCGAAGACAAAACCTGTGAAAAAAATTTTTTCTAACCCCCGGGGTCACAATTTCAGCAAAATCTTAAATTCTCCAATTTACACAAAAAACGTGCCAAACTGTTGCAAATTCTCCCCTGAAAGGTTTGGCGGTGGAAACAGAAGCCCTTTTCTCATAGGAAATGAAATCAGACCTCGAAGACAAAACCTGTGAAAAAAAAATTTCTAAGCCCCGGGGTCACAATTTCAGCAAAAATCTTAAATTCTCCAATTCACTCAAAAATGGTGCCAAACTGTTGCAAATTCTCCCCTGAAAGGTTTGGCGGTGGAACAGAAGCCCTTTTCTCATAGGAAATGAAATCAGGCCTCGAAAACTTAACCAGTGAAAAAAAAATTCCTAAGCCCCGGGGTCACAATTTCAGCAAAAATCTGAAAATCTCCAATTCACTCAAAAATGGTGCCAAACTGTTGCAAATTCTCCCCTGAAAGATTTGGCGGTGGAAACAGAAGCCTTTTTACAATAGGAAATGAAATCAGCCCTCGAAGACAAAACCTGTGAAAAAAAAATTTTCTAAGCCCCGGGGTCACAATTTCAGCAAAAATCTGAAATTCTCCAATTCACACAAAAATGGTGCCAAACTGTTGCAAATTCTCCCCTGAAAGGTTCGGCGGTGGAAAGAGAAGGCTTTTTATCATAGGCCAAGAAACCAGGCCTCGTAAACTTAACCAGTAAAAAAAAAAATTTCTAAGCCCCGGGGTCACAATTTCAGCAAAAATCTGAAATTCTCCAATTCACACAAAAATGGTGCCAAACTGTTGCAAGTTCTCCCCTGAAAGGTTTGGCGGTGGAAACAGAAGGCTTTTTATCATAGGAATTGAAATCTGCCCTCGAAGACAAAACCTGTGAAAAAATTTTTTTCTAAGCCCCGGGGTCACAATTTCAGCAAAAATCTGAAAATCTCCAATTCACTCAAAAATGGTGCCAAACCGTTGCAAATTCTCCCCTGAAAGGTTCGGCGGTGGAAAGAGAAGGCTTTTTATCATAGGCCAAGAAATCAGGCCTCGAAGACAAAACCTGTGAAAAAAAAAATTTCTAAGCCCCGGGGTCACAATTTCAGCAAAAATCTGAAATTCTCCAATTCACACAAAAATGGTGCCAAACTGTTGCAAATTCTGCCCTGAAATGTTTGGCAGTGGAAACAGAAGGCTGTTCATCATAGGAAATGAAATCAGCTCTCGAAGACAAAACCTGTGAAAAAAAAATTTTCTAAGCCCCGGGGTCACAATTTCAGCAAAAATCTTAAATTCTCCAATCAATCAAAAATGGTGCCAAACTGTTGCAAATTCTCCCCTGAAAGATTTGGCGGTGGAACAGAAGCCCTTTTCTCATAGGAAATGAAATCAGGCCTCGAAAACTTAACCAGTGAAAAAAAAATTCCTATGCCCCGGGGTCACAATTTCAGCAAAAATCTGAAAATCTCCAATTCACTCAAAAATGGTGCCAAACTGTTGCAAATTCTCCCCTGAAAGATTTGGCGGTGGAAACAGAAGCCTTTTTACAATAGGAAATGAAATCAGCCCTCGAAGACAAAACTTGTGAAAAAAAAATTTTCTAAGCCCCGGGGTCACAATTTCAGCAAAAATCTGAAATTCTCCAATTCACACAAAAATGGTGCCAAACTGTTGCAAATTCTCCCCTGAAAGGTTTGGCGGTGGAAACAGAAGGCTTTTCATCATAGGAATTGAATTCAGACCTCGAAGACAAAACCTGTGAAAAAAAAATTTTCTAAGCCCCGGGGTCACAATTTCAGCAAAAATCTTAAATTCTCCAATTCACTCAAAAATGGTGCCAAACTGTTGCAAATTCTCCCCTGAAAGGTTTGGCGGTGGAACAGAAGCCCTTTTCTCATAGGAAATGAAATCAGACCTCGAAGACAAAACCTGTGAAAAAAAAATTTCCTAAGCCCCGGGGTCACAATTTCAGCAAAAAACTTAAATTCTCCAATTCACTCAAAAATGGTGCCAAACTGTTGCAAATTCTCCCCTGAAAGGTTTGGCGGTGGAACAGAAGCCCTTTTCTCATAGGAAATGAAATCAGGCCTCGAAAACTTAACCAGTGAAAAAAAAATTCCTAAGCCCCGGGGTCACAATTTCAGCAAAAATCTGAAAATCTCCAATTCACTCAAAAATGGTGCCAAACTGTTGCAAATTCTCCCCTGAAAGATTTGGCGGTGGAAACAGAAGCCTTTTTACAATAGGAAATGAAATCAGCCCTCGAAGACAAAACCTGTGAAAAAAAAATTTTCTAAGCCCCGGGGTCACAATTTCAGCAAAAATCTGAAATTCTCCAATTCACACAAAAATGGTGCCAAACTGTTGCAAATTCTCCCCTGAAAGGTTCGGCGGTGGAAAGAGAAGGCTTTTTATCATAGGCCAAGAAACCAGGCCTCGTAAACTTAACCAGTAAAAAAAAAATTTTCTAAGCCCCGGGGTCACAATTTCAGCAAAAATCTGAAATTCTCCAATTCACACAAAAATGGTGCCAAACTGTTGCAAGTTCTCCCCTGAAAGGTTTGGCGGTGGAAACAGAAGGCTTTTCATCATAGGAATTGAAATCAGACCTCGAAGACAAAACCTGTGAAAAAAAATTTTTCTAACCCCCGGGGTCACAATTTCAGCAAAAATCTTAAATTCTCCAATTTCCACAAAAAACGTGCCAAACTGTTGCAAATTCTCCCCTGAAAGGTTTGGCGGTGGAAACAGAAGCCGTTTTACAATAGGAAATGAAATCAGACCTCGAAGACAAAACCTGTGAAAAAAAAATTTTCTAAGCCCCGGGGTCACAATTTCAGCAAAAATCTGAAATTCTCCAATTCACTCAAAAATGGTGCCAAACTGTTCCATATTCTCCCCTGAAAGGTTCGGCGGTGGAAAGAGAAGCCGTTTTACAATAGGAAATGAAATCAGACCTCGAAGACAAAACCTGTGAAAAAAAAATTTTCTAAGCCCCGGGGTCACAATTTCAGCAAAAATCTGAAAATCTCCAATTCACTCAAAAATGGTGCCAAACTGTTGCAAATTCTCCCCTGAAAGGTTTGGCGGTGGAAACAGAAGGCTTTTCATGATAGGAATTGAAATCAGACCTGGAAGACAAAACCTGTGAAAAAAATTTTTTCTAAGCCCCGGGGTCACAATTTCAGCAAAAATCTTAAATTCTCCAATTCACACAAAAATGGTGCCAAACTGTTGCAAATTCTCCCCTGAAAGGTTTGGCGGTGGAAACAGAAGGCTTTTCATCATAAGAAATGAAATCAGACCTCGAAGACAAAACCTGTGAAAAAAAATTTTCTAAGCCCCGGGGTCACAATTTCAGCAAAAATCTGAAAATCTCCAATTCACTCAAAAATGGTGCCAAACTGTTGCAAATTCTCCCCTGAAAGGTTTGGCGGTGGAAACAGAAGGCTTTTCATCATAGGAATTGAAATCAGACTTCGAAGACAAAACCTGTGAAAAAAAATTTTTCTAAGCCCCAGGGTCACAATTTCAGCAAAAATCTGAAAATCTCAAATTCACACAAAAATGGTGCCACACTGTTGCAAATTCTCCCCTGAAAGGTTCGTGGTGGAAAGAGAAGGCTTTTTATCATAGGCCAAGAAATCAGGCCTCAAAAACTTAACCAGTGAAATAAAAAATTTCTAAGCCCCGGGGTCACAATTTCAGCAGAAATCTTAAATTCTCCAATTCACTCAAAAATGGTGCCAAACTGTTGCAAATTCTCCCCTGAAAGGTTTGGCGGTGGAAACAGAAGGCTTTTCATCATAGGAATTGAATTCAGACCTCGAAGACAAAACCTGTGAAAAAAAAATTTTCTAAGCCCCGGGGTCACAATTTCAGCAAAAATCTTAAATTCTCCAATTCACTCAAAAATGGTGCCAAACTGTTGCAAATTCTCCCCTGAAAGGTTTGGCGGTGGAACAGAAGCCCTTTTCTCATAGGAAATGAAATCAGACCTCGAAGACAAAACCTGTGAAAAAAAAATTTCCTAAGCCCCGGGGTCACAATTTCAGCAAAAAACTTAAATTCTCCAATTCACTCAAAAATGGTGCCAAACTGTTGCAAATTCTCCCCTGAAAGGTTTGGCGGTGGAACAGAAGCCCTTTTCTCATAGGAAATGAAATCAGGCCTCGAAAACTTAACCAGTGAAAAAAAAATTCCTAAGCCCCGGGGTCACAATTTCAGCAAAAATCTGAAAATCTCCAATTCACTCAAAAATGGTGCCAAACTGTTGCAAATTCTCCCCTGAAAGATTTGGCGGTGGAAACAGAAGCCTTTTTACAATAGGAAATGAAATCAGCCCTCGAAGACAAAACCTGTGAAAAAAAAATTTTCTAAGCCCCGGGGTCACAATTTCAGCAAAAATCTGAAATTCTCCAATTCACACAAAAATGGTGCCAAACTGTTGCAAATTCTCCCCTGAAAGGTTCGGCGGTGGAAAGAGAAGGCTTTTTATCATAGGCCAAGAAACCAGGCCTCGTAAACTTAACCAGTAAAAAAAAAATTTTCTAAGCCCCGGGGTCACAATTTCAGCAAAAATCTGAAATTCTCCAATTCACACAAAAATGGTGCCAAACTGTTGCAAGTTCTCCCCTGAAAGGTTTGGCGGTGGAAACAGAAGGCTTTTCATCATAGGAATTGAAATCAGACCTCGAAGACAAAACCTGTGAAAAAAAATTTTTCTAACCCCCGGGGTCACAATTTCAGCAAAAATCTTAAATTCTCCAATTTCCACAAAAAACGTGCCAAACTGTTGCAAATTCTCCCCTGAAAGGTTTGGCGGTGGAAACAGAAGCCGTTTTACAATAGGAAATGAAATCAGACCTCGAAGACAAAACCTGTGAAAAAAAAATTTTCTAAGCCCCGGGGTCACAATTTCAGCAAAAATCTGAAATTCTCCAATTCACTCAAAAATGGTGCCAAACTGTTCCATATTCTCCCCTGAAAGGTTCGGCGGTGGAAAGAGAAGCCGTTTTACAATAGGAAATGAAATCAGACCTCGAAGACAAAACCTGTGAAAAAAAAATTTTCTAAGCCCCGGGGTCACAATTTCAGCAAAAATCTGAAAATCTCCAATTCACTCAAAAATGGTGCCAAACTGTTGCAAATTCTCCCCTGAAAGGTTTGGCGGTGGAAACAGAAGGCTTTTCATGATAGGAATTGAAATCAGACCTGGAAGACAAAACCTGTGAAAAAATTTTTTTCTAAGCCCCGGGGTCACAATTTCAGCAAAAATCTTAAATTCTCCAATTCACACAAAAATGGTGCCAAACTGTTGCAAATTCTCCCCTGAAAGGTTTGGCGGTGGAAACAGAAGGCTTTTCATCATAAGAAATGAAATCAGACCTCGAAGACAAAACCTGTGAAAAAAAATTTTCTAAGCCCCGGGGTCACAATTTCAGCAAAAATCTGAAAATCTCCAATTCACTCAAAAATGGTGCCAAACTGTTGCAAATTCTCCCCTGAAAGGTTTGGCGGTGGAAACAGAAGGCTTTTCATCATAGGAATTGAAATCAGACTTCGAAGACAAAACCTGTGAAAAAAAATTTTTCTAAGCCCCAGGGTCACAATTTCAGCAAAAATCTGAAAATCTCAAATTCACACAAAAATGGTGCCACACTGTTGCAAATTCTCCCCTGAAAGGTTCGTGGTGGAAAGAGAAGGCTTTTTATCATAGGCCAAGAAATCAGGCCTCAAAAACTTAACCAGTGAAATAAAAAATTTCTAAGCCCCGGGGTCACAATTTCAGCAAAAATCTTAAATTCTCCAATTCACACAAAAATGGTGCCAAACTGTTGCAAATTCTCCCCTGAAAGGTTTGGCGGTGGAAACAGAAGGCTTTTCATCATAGGAATTGAAATCAGCCCTCGAAGACAAAACCTGTGAAAAAAAATTTTTCTAAGCCCCGGGGTCACAATTTCAGCAAAAATCTGAAATTCTCCAATTCACACAAAAATAGTGCCAAACTGTTGCAAATTCTCACCTGAAAGGTTTGGCGGTGGAAACAGAAGGCTTTTCATCATAGGAAATGAAATCAGCTCTCGAAGACAAAACCTGTGAAAAAAAAAAATTCTAAGCCCCGGGGTCACAATTTCAGCAAAAATCTGAAATTCTCCAATTCACACAAAAATGGTGCCAAACTGTTGCAAATTCTGCCCTGAAAGGTTTGGCGGTGGAAACAGAAGGCTGTTCATCATAGGAAATGAAATCAGCTCTCGAAGACAAAACCTGTGAAAAAAAAATTTTCTAAGCCCCGGGGTCACAATTTCAGCAAAAATCTGAAAATCTCCAATTCACTCAAAAATGGTGCCAAACTGTTGCAAATTATCCCCTGAAAGGTTCGGCGGTGGAAAGAGAAGGCTTTTTATCATAGGCCAAGAAATCAGGCCTCGAAGACAAAACCTGTGAAAAAAAAAATTTTCTAAGCCCCGGGGTCACAATTACAGCAAAAATCTGAAAATCTCCAATTCATTCAAAAATGGTGCCAAACTGTTGCAAATTCTCCCCTGAAAGGTTCGGCGGTGGAAAGAGAAGGCTTTTTATCATAGGCCAAGAAATCAGGCCTCGAAAACTTAACCAGTGAAAAAAAAAATTTCTAAGCCCCGGGGTCACAATTTCAGCAAAAATCTTAAATTCTCCAATTCACACAAAAATGGTGCCAAACTGTTGCAAATTCTCCCCTGAAAGGTTTGGCGGTGGAAACAGAAGCCTTTTCATCATAGGAAATGAAATCAGACCTCGAAGACAAAACCTGTGAAAAAAAGTTTTTCTAAGCCCCGGGGTCACAATTTCAGCAAAAATCTGAAATTCTCCAATTCACACAAAAATAGTGCCAAACTGTTGCAAATTCTCCCCTGAGAGGTTTGGCGGTGGAAACAGAAGGCTTTTCATCATAGGAAATGAAATCAGCTCTCGAAGACAAAACCTGTGGAAAAAAAATTTTCCAAGCCCCGGGCTCACAATTTCAGCAAAAATCTGAAATTCTCCAATTCACACAAAAATGGTGCCAAACTGTTGCAAATTCTCCCCTGAAAGGTTTGGCGGTGGAAACAGAAGGCTTTTCATCATAGGAATTGAAATCAGACCTTGAAGACAAAACCTGTGAAAAAAAATTTTTCTAAGCCCCGGGGTCACAATTTCAGCAAAAATCTTAAATTCTCCAATTCACTCAAAAATGGTGCCAAACTGTTGCAAATTCTCCCCTGAAAGGTTCGGCGGTGGAAAGAGAAGGCTTTTTATCATAGGCCAAGAAATCAGGCCTCGAAGACAAAACCTGTGAAAAAAAAATTTTCTAAGCCCCGGGGTCACAATTTCAGCAAAAATCTTAAATTCTCCAATTCACACAAAAATGGTGCCAAACTGTTGCAAATTCTCCCCTGAAAGGTTTGGCGGTGGAAACAGAAGCCTTTTCATCATAGGAAATGAAATCAGACCTAAAAGACAAAACCTGTGAAAAAAATTTTTTCTAAGCCCCGGGGTCACAATTTCAGCAAAAATCTTAAATTCTCCAATTCACACAAAAATAGTGCCAAACTGTTGCAAATTCTCCCCTGAAAGGTTTGGCGGTGGAAACAGAAGGCTTTTCATCATAGGAAATGAAATCAGACCTCAAAGACAAAACCTGTGAAAAAAAAATTTTCTAAGCCCCGGGGTCACAATTTCAGCAAAAATCTGAAATTCTCCAATTCACACAAAAATAGTGCCAAACTGTTGCAAATTCTCCCCTGAAAGGTTTGGCGGTGGAAACAGAAGGCTTTTCATCATAGGAATTGAAATCAGACCTCGAAGACAAAACCTGTGAAAAAAAAATTTCTAAGCCCCGGGGTCACAATTTCAGCAAAAATCTGAAAATCTCCAATTCACTCTAAAATGGTGCCAAACTGTTGCAAATTCTCCCCTGAAAGGTTCGGCGGTGGAAAGAGAAGGCTTTTTATCATAGGCCAAGAAATCAGGCCTCGAAGACAAAACCTGTGAAAAAAAAAAAATTCTAAGCCCCGGGGTCACAATTTCAGCAAAAATCTGAAATTCTCCAATTCACTCAAAAATGGTGCCAAACTGTTGCAAATTCTCCCCTGAAAGGTTTGGCGGTGGAAACAGAAGGCTTTTTATCATAGGCCTAGAAATCAGGCCTCGAAAACTTAGCCAGTGAAAAAAAAATTTTCTAAGCCCCGGGGTCACAATTTCAGCAAAAATCTGAAATTCTCCAATTCACACAAAAATGGTGCCAAACTGTTGCAAATTCTCCCCTGAAAGGTTTGGCGGTGGAAACAGAAGCCTTTTTACAATAGGAAATGAAATCAGCCCTCGAAGACAAAACCTGTGAAAAAAAATTTTTCTAAGCCCCGGGGTCACAATTTCAGCAAAAATCTTAAATTCTCCAATTCACACAAAAATGGTGCCACACTGTTGCAAATTCTCCCCTGAAAGGTTCGCGGTGGAAAGAGAAGGCTTTTTATCATAGGCCAAGAAATCAGGCCTCGAAAACTTAACCAGTGAAAAAAAAAATTCTAAGCCCCGGGGTCACAATTTCAGCAAAAATCTTAAATTCTCCAATTCACACAAAAATGGTGCCAAACTGTTGCAAATTCTCCCCTGAAAGGTTTGGCGGTGGAAACAGAAGGCTTTTCATGATAGGAATTGAAATCAGACCTGGAAGACAAAACCTGTGAAAAAAATTTTTTCTAAGCCCCGGGGTCACAATTTCAGCAAAAATCTTAAATTCTCCAATTCACACAAAAAACGTGCCAAACTGTTGCAAATTCTCCCCTGAAAGGTTTGGCGGTGGAAACAGAAGCCTTTTTACAATAGGAAATGAAATCAGCCCTCGAAGACAAAACCTGTGAAAAAAAATTTTCTAAGCCCCGGGGTCACAATTTCAGCAAAAATCTGAAATTCTCCAATTCACTCAAAAATGGTGCCAAACCGTTGCAAATTCTCCCCTGAAAGGTTCGGCGGTGGAAAGAGAAGGCTTTTTATCATAGGCCAAGAAATCAGGCCTCGAAAACTTAACCAGTGAAAAAAAAAAAATTCTAAGCCCCGGGGTCACAATTTCAGCAAAAATCTTAAATTCTCCAATTCACACAAAAATGGTGCCAAACTGTTGCAAATTCTCCCCTGAAAGGTTTGGCGGTGGAAACAGAAGCATTTTCATCATAGGAAATGAAATCAGACCTCGAAGACAAAACCTGTGAAAAAAAGTTTTTCTAAGCCCCGGGGTCACAATTTCAGCAAAAATCTTAAATTCTCCAATTCACACAAAAAACGTGCCAAACTGTTGCAAATTCTCCCCTGAAAGGTTTGGCGGTGGAAACAGAAGGCTGTTCATCATAGGAAATGAAATCAGCTCTCGAAGACAAAACCTGTGAAAAAAAAATTTTCTAAGCCCCGGGGTCACAATTTCAGCAAAAATCTGAAAATCTCCAATTCACTCAAAAATGGTGCCAAAATGTTGCAAATTCTCCCCTGAAAGATTTGGCGGTGGAAACAGAAGCCTTTTTACAATAGGAAATGAAATCAGCCCTCGAAGACAAAACCTGTGAAAAAAATTTTTTCTAAGCCCCGGGGTCACAATTTCAGCAAAAATCTGAAATTCTCCAATTCACTCAAAAATGGTGCCAAACTGTTGCAAATTCTCCCCTGAAAGGTTTGGCGGTGGAAAGAGAAGGCTTTTTATCATAGGCCAAGAAATCAGGCCTCGAAAACTTAACCAGTGAAAAAAAAATTTTCTAAGCCCCGGGGTCACAATTTCAGCAAAAATCTTAAATTCTCCAATTCACACAAAAATGGTGCCAAACTGTTGCAAATTCTCCCCTGAAAGGTTTGGCGGTGGAAAGAGAAGGCTTTTCATCATAGGAAATGAAATCAGCCCTCGAAGACAAAACCTGTGAAAAAAAATTTCCTATGCCCCGGGGTCACAATTTCAGCAAAAATCTGAAAATCTCCAATTCACTCAAAAATGGTGCCAAACTGTTGCAAATTCTCCCCTGAAAGATTTGGCGGTGGAAACAGAAGCCTTTTTACAATAGGAAATGAAATCAGCCCTCGAAGACAAAACCTGTGGAAAAAAAATTTTCTAAGCCCCGGGGTCACAATTTCAGCAAAAATCTTAAATTCTCCAATTCACACAAAAATGGTGCCAAACTGTTGCAAATTCTCCCCTGAAAGGTTTGGCGGTGGAAACAGAAGCCTTTTCATCATAGGAAATGAAATCAGACCTAAAAGACAAAACCTGTGAAAAAAAAATTTTCTAAGCCCCGGGGTCACAATTTCAGCAAAAATCTGAAATTCTCCAATTCACACAAAAATGGTGCCAAACTGTTGCAAATTCTCCCCTGAAAGGTTTGGCGGTGGAAACAGAAGGCTTTTCATCATAGGAAATGAAATCAGCTCTCGAAGACAAAACCTGTGAAAAAAAAATTTTCTAAGCCCCTGGTCACAATTTCAGCAAAAATCTGAAATTCTCCAATTCACACAAAAATAGTGCCAAACTGTTGCAAATTCTCCCCTGAAAGGTTTGGCGGTGGAAAAAGAAGGCTTTTCATCATAGGAATTGAAATCAGCCCTCGAAGACAAAACCTGTGGGAAAAAAAAATTTCTAAGCCCCGGGGTCACAATTTCAGCAAAAATCTGAAAATCTCCAATTCACTCAAAAATGGTGCCAAACTGTTGCAAATTCTCCCCTGAAAGGTTCGGCGGTGGAAAGAGAAGGCTTTTTATCATAGGCCAAGAAATCAGGCCTCGAAGACAAAACCTGTGAAAAAAAAAAATTTCTAAGCCCCGGGGTCACAATTTCAGCAAAAATCTTAAATTCTCCAATTCACACAAAAATGGTGCCAAACTGTTGCAAATTCTCCCCTGAAAGGTTTGGCGGTGGAAACAGAAGCCTTTTTACAATAGGAAATGAAATCAGCCCTCGAAGACAAAACCTGTGAAAAAAAAAATTTCTAAGCCCCGGGGTCACAATTTCAGCAAAAATCTGAAATTCTCCAATTCACTCAAAAATGGTGCCAAACTGTTGCAAATTCTCCCCTGAAAGGTTTGGCGGTGGAACAGAAGCCCTTTTGTAATAGGAAATGAAATCAGACCTCGAAGACAAAACCTGTGAAAAAAAAATTTTCTAAGCCCCGGGGTCACAATTTCAGCAAAAATCTTAAATTCTCCAATTCACACAAAAATGGTGCCAAACTATTGCAATTTCTCCCCTGAAAGATTTGGCGGTGGAAACAGAAGCCTTTTTACAATAGGAAATGAAATCAGCCCTCGAAGACAAAACCTGTGAAAAAAAAATTTTCTAAGCGCCGGGGTCACAATTTCAGCAAAAATCTGAAAATCTCCAATTCACTCAAAAATGGTGCCAAACTGTTGCAAATTCTCCCCTGAAAGGTTCAGCGGTGGAAAGAGAAGGCTTTTTATCATAGGCCAAGAAATCAGACCTCGTAAACTTAACCAGTAAAAAAAAAAAAATTTCAAAGCCCCGGGGTCACAATTTCAGCAAAAATCTTAAATTCTCCAATTCACACAAAAATGGTGCCAAACTGTTGCAAATTCTCCCCTGAAAGGTTTGGCGGTGGAAAAAGAAGGCTTTTCATCATAAGAAATGAAATCAGCCCTCGAAGACAAAACCTGTGAAAAAAAATTTTTCTAAGCCCCGGGGTCACAATTTCAGCAAAAATCTGAAAATCTCCAATTCATACAAAAATGGTGCCAAACTGTTGCAAATTCTGCCCTGAAAGGTTTGGCAGTGGAAACAGAAGGCTTTTCATTATAGGAATTGAAATCAGACCTCGAAGACAAAACCTGTGAAAAAAATTTTTTCTAAGCCCCGGGGTCACAATTTCAGCAAAAATCTGAAATTCTCCAATTCACACAAAAAACGTGCCAAACTGTTGCAAATTCTCCCCTGAAAGGTTTGGCGGTGGAAACAGAAGCCGTTTTACAATAGGAAATGAAATCAGACCTCGAAGACAAAACCTGTGAAAAAAATTTTTTTCTAAGCCCCGGGGTCACAATTTCAGCAAAAATCTGAAAATCTCCAATTCACTCAAAAATGGTGCCAAACTGTTGCAAATTCTCCCCTGAAAGGTTCGGCTGTGGAAAGAGAAGGCTTTTTATCATAGGCCAAGAAATCAGGCCTCGAAAAGTTAACCAGTGAAAAAAAAAAATTTCTAAGCCCTGGGGTCACAATTTCAGCAAAAATCTGAAATTCTCCAATTCACACAAAAATAGTGCCAAACTGTTGCAAATTCTCCCCTGAAAGGTTTGGCGGTGGAAACAGAAGCCGTTTCACAATAGGAAATGAAATCAGACCTCGTAAACTTAACCAGTAAAAAAAAAAATTTTTCTAAGCCCCAGGGTCACAATTTCAGCAAAAATCTTAAATTCTCCAATTCACACAAAAATAGTGCCAAACTGTTGCAAATTCTCCCCTGAAAGGTTTGGCGGTGGAAACAGAAGCCTTTTTACAATAGGAAATGAAATCAGCCCTCGAAGACAAAACCTATGAAAAAAAAAATTTCTAAGCCCCGGGGTCACAATTTCAGCAAAAATCTTAAATTCTCCAATTAACACAAAAATGGTGCCAAACTGTTGTAAATTCTCCCCTGAAAGGTTTGGCGGTGGAAACAGAAGCCTTTTTACAATAGGAAATGAAATCAGCCCTCGAAGACAAAACCTGTGAAAAAAAAAATTTCTAAGCCCCGGGGTCACAATTTCAGCAAAAATCTGAAAATCTCCAATTCACTCTAAAATGGTGCCAAACTGTTGCAAATTCTCCCCTGAAAGGTTCGGCGGTGGAAAGAGAAGGCTTTTTATCATAGGCCAAGAAATCAGGCCTCGAAGACAAAACCTGTGAAAAAAAAAATTTCTAAGCCCCGGGGTCACAATTTCAGCAAAAATCTGAAAATCTCCAATTCACTCAAAAATGGTGCCAAACTGTTGCAAATTCTCCCCTGAAAGGTTCGGCTGTGGAAAGAGAAGGCTTTTTATCATAGCCCAAGAAATCAGGCCTCGAAAAGTTAACCAGTGAAAAAAAAAAATTTCTAAGCCCTGGGGTCACAATTTCAGCAAAAATCTGAAATTCTCCAATTCACACAAAAATAGTGCCAAACTGTTGCAAATTCTCCCCTGAAAGGTTTGGCGGTGGAAACAGAAGCCGTTTCACAATAGGAAATGAAATCAGACCTCGAAGACAAAACCTGTGGAAAAAAATTTTTCTAAGCCCCAGGGTCACAATTTCAGCAAAAATCTTAAATTCTCCAATTCACACAAAAATAGTGCCAAACTGTTGCAAATTCTCCCCTGAAAGGTTTGGCGGTGGAAACAGAAGCCTTTTTACAATAGGAAATGAAATCAGCCCTCGAAGACAAAACCTGTAAAAAAAAAAAATTCTAAGCCCCGGGGTCACAATTTCAGCAAAAATCTTAAATTCTCCAATTAACACAAAAATGGTGCCAAACTGTTGTAAATTCTCCCCTGAAAGGTTTGGCGGTGGAAACAGAAGCCTTTTTACAATAGGAAATGAAATCAGCCCTCGAAGACAAAACCTGTGAAAAAAAAAATTTCTAAGCCCCGGGGTCACAATTTCAGCAAAAATCTGAAATTCTCCAATTCACTCAAAAATGGTGCCAAACTGTTGCAAATTCTGCCCTGAAAGGTTTGGCGGTGGAACAGAAGCCCTTTTCTCATAGGAAATGAAATCAGACCTCGAAGACAAAACCTGTGAAAAAAAAATTTCCTATGCCCCGGGGTCACAATTTCAGCAAAAATCTGAAAATCTCCAATTCACTCAAAAATGGTGCCAAACTGTTGCAAATTCTCCCCTGAAAGATTTGGCGGTGGAAACAGAAGCCTTTTTACAATAGGAAATGAAATCAGCCCTCGAAGACAAAACCTGTGAAAAAAAAAATTTCTAAGCCCCGGGGTCACAATTTCAGCAAAAATCTGAAATTCTCCAATTCACTCAAAAATGGTGCCAAACTGTTGCAAATTCTGCCCTGAAAGGTTTGGCGGTGGAACAGAAGCCCTTTTCTCATAGGAAATGAAATCAGACCTCGATGACAAAACCTGTGAAAAAAAAATTTCCTATGCCCCGGGGTCACAATTTCAGCAAAAATCTGAAAATCTCCAATTCACTCAAAAATGGTGCCAAACTGTTGCAAATTCTCCCCTGAAAGATTTGGCGGTGGAAACAGAAGCCTTTTTACAATAGGAAATGAAATCAGCCCTCGAAGACAAAACCTGTGAAAAAAAATTTTCTAAGCCCCGGGGTCACAATTTCAGCAAAAATCTGAAAATCTCCAATTCACTCTAAAATGGTGCCAAACTGTTGCAAATTCTCCCCTGAAAGGTTCGGCGGTGGAAAGAGAAGGCTTTTTATCATAGGCCAAGAAATCAGGCCTCGAAGACAAAACCTGTGAAAAAAAAAATTTCTAAGCCCCGGGGTCACAATTTCAGCAAAAATCTGAAATTCTCCAATTCACTCAAAAATGGTGCCAAACTGTTGCAAATTCTCCCCTGAAAGGTTCGCGGTGGAAAGAGAAGGCTTTTTATCATAGGCCAAGAAATCAGGCCTCGAAGACAAAACCTGTGAAAAAAATTTTTTCTAAGCCCCGGGGTCACAATTTCAGCAAAAATCTTAAATTCTCCAATTCACACAAAAATGGTGCCAAACTATTGCAATTTCTCCCCTGAAAGGTTTGGCGGTGGAAACAGAAGGCTTTTGATCATAAGAAATGAAATCAGACCTCGAAGACAAAACCTGTGAAAAAAATTTTTCTAAGCCCCGGTGTCACAATTTCAGCAAAAATCTGAAAATCTCAAATTCACACAAAAATAGTGCCAAACTGTTGCAAATTCTCCCCTGAAAGGTTTGGCGGTGGAAACAGAAGCCTTTTTACAATAGGAAATGAAATCAGCCCTCGAAGACAAAACCTGTGAAAAAAAAAATTTCTAAGCCCCGGGGTCACAATTTCAGCAAAAATCTGAAATTCTCCAATTCACTCAAAAATGGTGCCAAACTGTTGCAAATTCTGCCCTGAAAGGTTTGGCGGTGGAACAGAAGCCCTTTTCTCATAGGAAATGAAATCAGACCTCGAAGACAAAACCTGTGAAAAAAAAACTTTCCTATGCCCCGGGGTCACAATTTCAGCAAAAATCTGAAAATCTCCAATTCACTCAAAAATGGTGCCAAACTGTTGCAAATTCTCCCCTGAAAGATTTGGCGGTGGAAACAGAAGCCTTTTTACAATAGGAAATGAAATCAGCCCTCGAAGACAAAACCTGTGAAAAAAAAAATTTCGAAGCCCCGGGGTCACAATTTCAGCAAAAATCTGAAATTCTCCAATTCACTCAAAAATGGTGCCAAACTGTTGCAAATTCTGCCCTGAAAGGTTTGGCGGTGGAAACAGAAGCCCTTTTCTCATAGGAAATGAAATCAGACCTCGAAGACAAAACCTGTGAAAAAAAAAATTTCCTATGCCCCGGGGTCACAATTTCAGCAAAAATCTGAAAATCTCCAATTCACTCAAAAATGGTGCCAAACTGTTGCAAATTCTCCCCTGAAAGATTTGGCGGTGGAAACAGAAGCCTTTTTACAATAGGAAATGAAATCAGCCCTCGAAGACAAAACCTGTGAAAAAAAATTTTTCTAAGCCCCGGGGTCACAATTTCAGCAAAAATCTGAAAATCTCCAATTCACTCTAAAATGGTGCCAAACTGTTGCAAATTCTCCCCTGAAAGGTTCGGCGGTGGAAAGAGAAGGCTTTTTATCATAGGCCAAGAAATCAGGCCTCGAAGACAAAACCTGTGAAAAAAAAAAATTCTAAGCCCCGGGGTCACAATTTCAGCAAAAATCTTAAATTCTCCAATTCACACAAAAATGGTGCCAAACTGTTGCAAATTCTCCCCTGAAAGGTTTGGCGGTGGAAAAAGAAGGCTTTTCATCATAAGAAATGAAATCAGCCCTCGAAGACAAAACCTGTGAAAAAAAATTTTTCTAAGCCCCGGGGTCACAATTTCAGCAAAAATCTGAAAATCTCCAATTCACACAAAAATGGTGCCAAACTGTTGCAAATTCTGCCCTGAAAGGTTTGGCAGTGGAAACAGAAGGCTTTTCATTATAGGAATTGAAATCAGACCTCGAAGACAAAACCTGTGAAAAAAATTTTTTCTAAGCCCCGGGGTCACAATTTCAGCAAAAATCTGAAATTCTCCAATTCACACAAAAAACGTGCCAAACTGTTGCAAATTCTCCCCTGAAAGGTTTGGCGGTGGAAACAGAAGCCGTTTTACAATAGGAAATGAAATCAGACCTCGAAGACAAAACCTGTGAAAAAAAATTTTTTCTAAGCCCCGGGGTCACAATTTCAGCAAAAATCTGAAAATCTCCAATTCACTCAAAAATGGTGCCAAACTGTTGCAAATTCTCCCCTGAAAGGTTCGGCTGTGGAAAGAGAAGGCTTTTTATCATAGGCCAAGAAATCAGGCCTCGAAAAGTTAACCAGTGAAAAAAAAAAATTTCTAAGCCCTGGGGTCACAATTTCAGCAAAAATCTGAAATTCTCCAATTCACACAAAAATAGTGCCAAACTGTTGCAAATTCTCCCCTGAAAGGTTTGGCGGTGGAAACAGAAGCCGTTTCACAATAGGAAATGAAATCAGACCTCGTAAACTTAACCAGTAAAAAAAAAAATTTTTCTAAGCCCCAGGGTAACAATTTCAGCAAAAATCTTAAATTCTCCAATTCACACAAAAATAGTGCCAAACTGTTGCAAATTCTCCCCTGAAAGGTTTGGCGGTGGAAACAGAAGCCTTTTTACAATAGGAAATGAAATCAGCCCTCGAAGACAAAACCTGTGAAAAAAAAAATTTCTAAGCCCCGGGGTCACAATTTCAGCAAAAATCTTAAATTCTCCAATTAACACAAAAATGGTGCCAAACTGTTGTAAATTCTCCCCTGAAAGGTTTGGCGGTGGAAACAGAAGCCTTTTTACAATAGGAAATGAAATCAGCCCTCGAAGACAAAACCTGTGAAAAAAAAAATTTCTAAGCCCCGGGGTCACAATTTCAGCAAAAATCTTAAATTCTCCAATTCACTCAAAAATGGTGCCAAACTGTTGCAAATTCTGCCCTGAAAGGTTTGGCGGTGGAACAGAAGCCCTTTTCTCATAGGAAATGAAATCAGACCTCGAAGACAAAACCTGTGAAAAAAAAATTTCCTATGCCCCGGTGTCACAATTTCAGCAAAAATCTGAAAATCTCCAATCCACTCAAAAATGGTGCCAAACTGTTGCAAATTCTCCCCTGAAAGATTTGGCGGTGGAAACAGAAGCCTTTTTACAATAGGAAATGAAATCAGCCCTCGAAGACAAAACCTGTGAAAAAAAAAATTTCTAAGCCCCGGGGTCACAATTTCAGCAAAAATCTGAAATTCTCCAATTCACTCAAAAATGGTGCCAAACTGTTGCAAATTCTGCCCTGAAAGGTTTGGCGGTGGAACAGAAGCCCTTTTCTCATAGGAAATGAAATCAGACCTCGAAGACAAAACCTGTGGGAAAAAAATTTCCTATGCCCCGGGGTCACAATTTCAGCAAAAATCTGAAAATCTCCAATTCACTCAAAAATGGTGCCAAACTGTTGCAAATTCTCCCCTGAAAGATTTGGCGGTGGAAACAGAAGCCTTTTTACAATAGGAAATGAAATCAGCCCTCGAAGACAAAACCTGTGAAAAAAAAAATTCCTAAGCCCCGGGGTCACAATTTCAGCAAAAATCTGAAATTCTCCAATTCACACAAAAATGGTGCCAAACTGTTGCAAATTCTCACCTGAAAGGTTTGGCGGTGGAACAGAAGCCCTTTTCTCATAGGAAATGAAATCAAACCTCGAAGAAAAAACCTGTGAAAAAAAAATTTCCTAAGCCCCGGGGTCACAATTTCAGCAAAAATCTTAAATTCTCCAATTCACACAAAAATAGTGCCAAACTGTTGTAAATTCTCCCCTGAAAGGTTTGGCGGTGGAAACAGAAGCCTTTTTACAATAGGAAATGAAATCTGGCCTCGAAAACTTAACCAGTGAAAAAAAAAATTCCTAAGCCCCGGGGTCACAATTTCAGCAAAAATCTGAAAATCTCCAATTCACTCAAAAATGGTGCCAAACTGTTCCAAATTCTCCCCTGAAAGATTTGGCGGTGGAAACAGAAGCCTTTTTACAATAGGAAATGAAATCAGCCCTCGAAGACCAAACCTGTGAAAAAAAAAATTTCTAAGCCCCGGGGTCACAATTTCAGCAAAAATCTTAAATTCTCCAATTCACACAAAAATGGTGCCAAACTGTTGCAAATTCTCCCCTGAAAGGTTTGGCGGTGGAAACAGAAGCCTTTTCATCATAAGAAATGAAATCAGACCTCGAAGACAAAACCTGTGAAAAAAATTTTTCTAAGCCCCGGTGTCACAATTTCAGCAAAAATCTGAAAATCTCAAATTCACACAAAAATAGTGCCAAACTGTTGCAAATTCTCCCCTGAAAGGTTTGGCGGTGGAAACAGAAGCCTTTTTACAATAGGAAATGAAATCAGCCCTCGAAGACAAAACCTGTGAAAAAAAAATTTCTAAGCCCCGGGGTCACAATTTCAGCAAAAATCTGAAATTCTCCAATTCACTCAAAAATGGTGCCAAACTGTTGCAAATTCTGCCCTGAAAGGTTTGGCGGTGGAACAGAAGCCCTTTTCTCATAGGAAATGAAATCAGACCTCGAAGACAAAACCTGTAAAAAAAAAATTTCTAAGCCCCGGGGTCACAATTTCAGCAAAAATCTGAAAATCTCCAATTCACTCAAAAATGGTGCCAAACTGTTGCAAATTCTCCCCTGAAAGATTTGGCGGTGGAAACAGAAGCCTTTTTACAATAGGAAATGAAATCAGCCCTCGAAGACCAAACCTGTGAAAAAAAAAATTTCTAAGCCCCGGGGTCACAATTTCAGCAAAAATCTTAAATTCTCCAATTCACACAAAAATGGTGCCAAACTGTTGCAAATTCTCCCCTGAAAGGTTTGGCGGTGGAAAAAGAAGGCTTTTCATCATAAGAAATGAAATCAGCCCTCGAAGACAAAACCTGTGAAAAAAATTTTTTCTAAGCCCCGGGGTCACAATTTCAGCAAAAATCTGAAAATCTCCAATTCACACAAAAATGGTGCCAAACTGTTGCAAATTCTGCCCTGAAAGGTTTGGCAGTGGAAACAGAAGGCTTTTCATTACAGGAATTGAAATCAGACCTCGAAGACAAAACCTGTGAAAAAAATTTTTTCTAAGCCCCGGGGTCACAATTTCAGCAAAAATCTGAAATTCTCCAATTCACACAAAAAACGTGCCAAACTGTTGCAAATTCTCCCCTGAAAGGTTTGGCGGTGGAAACAGAAGCCGTTTTACAATAGGAAATGAAATCAGACCTCGAAGACAAAACCTGTGAAAAAAAATTTTTTCTAAGCCCCGGGGTCACAATTTCAGCAAAAATCTGAAAATCTCCAATTCACTCAAAAATGGTGCCAAACTGTTGCAAATTCTCCCCTGAAAGGTTCGGCTGTGGAAAGAGAAGGCTTTTTATCATAGGCCAAGAAATCAGGCCTCGAAAAGTTAAGCAGTGAAAAAAAAAAAATTTCTAAGCCCTGGGGTCACAATTACAGCAAAAATCTGAAATTCTCCAATTCACACAAAAATAGTGCCAAACTGTTGCAAATTCTCCCCTGAAAGGTTTGGCGGTGGAAACAGAAGCCGTTTCACAATAGGAAATGAAATCAGACCTCGAAGACAAAACCTGTGGAAAAAAATTTTTCTAAGCCCCAGGGTCACAATTTCAGCAAAAATCTTAAATTCTCCAATTCACACAAAAATAGTGCCAAACTGTTGCAAATTCTCCCCTGAAAGGTTTGGCGGTGGAAACAGAAGCCTTTTTACAATAGGAAATGAAATCAGCCCTCGAAGACAAAACCTGTGAAAAAGAAAATTTCTAAGCCCCGGGGTCACAATTTCAGCAAAAATCTTAAATTCTCCAATTAACACAAAAATGGTGCCAAACTGTTGTAAATTCTCCCCTGAAAGGTTTGGCGGTGGAAACAGAAGCCTTTTTACAATAGGAAATGAAATCAGCCCTCGAAGACAAAACCTGTGAAAAAAAAAATTTCTAAGCCCCGGGGTCACAATTTCAGCAAAAACCTGAAATTCTCCAATTCACTCAAAAATGGTGCCAAACTGTTGCAAATTCTGCCCTGAAAGGTTTGGCGGTGGAACAGAAGCCCTTTTCTCATAGGAAATGAAATCAGACCTCGAAGACAAAACCTGTGAAAAAAAAATTTCCTATGCCCCGGGGTCACAATTTCAGCAAAAATCTGAAAATCTCCAATCCACTCAAAAATGGTGCCAAACTGTTGCAAATTCTCCCCTGAAAGGTTTGGCGGTGGAACAGAAGCCCTTTTCTCATAGGAAATGAAATCAGACCTCGAAGACAAAACCTGTGAAAAAATTTTTTCTAAGCCCCGGTGTCACAATTTCAGCAAAAATCTGAAAATCTCCAATTCACTCAAAAATGGTGCCAAACTGTTGCAAATTCTCCCCTGAAAGATTTGGCGGTGGAAACAGAAGCCTTTTTACAATAGGAAATGAAATCAGCCCTCGAAGACAAAACCTGTGAAAAAAAAATTTTCTAAGCCCCGGGGTCACAATTTCAGCAAAAATCTGAAAATCTCCAATTCACTCTAAAATGGTGCCAAACTGTTGCAAATTCTCCCCTGAAAGGTTCGGCGGTGGAAAGAGAAGGCTTTTTATCATAGGCCAAGAAATCAGGCCTCGAAGACAAAACCTGTGAAAAAAAAAATTTCTAAGCCCCGGGGTCACAATTTCAGCAAAAATCTGAAATTCTCCAATTCACACAAAAATAGTGCCAAACTGTTGCAAATTCTCCCCTGAAAGGTTTGGCGGTGGAAACAGAAGCCTTTTTACAATAGGAAATGAAATCAGCCCTCGAAGACAAAACCTGTGAAAAAAAAAAATTCTAAGCCCCGGGGTCACAATTTCAGCAAAAATCTGAAATTCTCCAATTCACTCAAAAATGGTGCCAAACTGTTGCAAATTCTCCCCTGAAAGGTTTGGCGGTGGAACAGAAGCCCTTTTGTAATAGGAAATGAAATCAGACCTCGAAGACAAAACCTGTGAAAAAAAATTTTCTAAGCCCCGGGGTCACAATTTCAGCAAAAATCTGAAAATCTCCAATTCACTCAAAAATGGTGCCAAACTGTTGCAAATTCTCCCCTGAAAGGTTCGGCTGTGGAAAGAGAAGGCTTTTTATCATAGGCCAAGAAATCAGGCCTCGAAAAGTTAACCAGTGAAAAAAAAAAAATTTCTAAGCCCTGGGGTCACAATTTCAGCAAAAATCTGAAATTCTCCAATTCACACAAAAATAGTGCCAAACTGTTGCAAATTCTCCCCTGAAAGGTTTGGCGGTGGAAACAGAAGCCGTTTCACAATAGGAAATGAAATCAGACCTCGAAGACAAAACCTGTGGAAAAAAATTTTTCTAAGCCCCAGGGTCACAATTTCAGCAAAAATCTTAAATTCTCCAATTCACACAAAAATAGTGCCAAACTGTTGCAAATTCTCCCCTGAAAGGTTTGGCGGTGGAAACAGAAGCCTTTTTACAATAGGAAATGAAATCAGCCCTCGAAGACCAAACCTGTGAAAAAAAAAAATTCTAAGCCCCGGGGTCACAATTTCAGCAAAAATCTGAAAATCTCCAATTCACTCTAAAATGGTGCCAAACTGTTGCAAATTCTCCCCTGAAAGGTTCGGCGGTGGAAAGAGAAGGCTTTTTATCATAGGCCAAGAAATCAGGCCTCGAAGACAAAACCTGTGAAAAAAAAAATTTCTAAGCCCCGGGGTCACAATTTCAGCAAAAATCTGAAATTCTCCAATTCACACAAAAATAGTGCCAAACTGTTGCAAATTCTCCCCTGAAAGGTTTGGCGGTGGAAACAGAAGCCTTTTTACAATAGGAAATGAAATCAGCCCTCGAAGACAAAACCTGTGAAAAAAAAAAATTCTAAGCCCCGGGGTCACAATTTCAGCAAAAATCTGAAATTCTCCAATTCACTCAAAAATGGTGCCAAACTGTTGCAAATTCTCCCCTGAAAGGTTTGGCGGTGGAACAGAAGCCCTTTTGTAATAGGAAATGAAATCAGACCTCAAAGACAAAACCTGTGAAAAAAAATTTTCTAAGCCCCGGGGTCACAATTTCAGCAAAAATCTTAAATTCTCCAATTCACACAAAAATGGTGCCAAACTGTTGCAAATTCTCCCCTGAAAGGTTTGGCGGTGGAAACAGAAGCCTTTTTACCATAGGAAATGAAATCAGGCCTCGAAAACTTAACCAGTGAAAAAAAAAATTCCTAAGCCCCGGGGTCACAATTTCAGCAAAAATCTGAAAATCTCCAATTCACTCAAAAATGGTGCCAAACTGTTGCAAATTCTCCCCTGAAAGATTTGGCGGTGGAAACAGAAGCCTTTTTACAATAGGAAATGAAATCAGCCCTCGAAGACAAAACCTGTGAAAAAAAAAATTTCTAAGCCCCGGGGTCACAATTTCAGCAAAAATCTGAAATTCTCCAATTCACTCAAAAATGGTGCCAAACTGTTGCAAATTCTCCCCTGAAAGGTTCGCGGTGGAAAGAGAAGGCTTTTTATCATAGGCCAAGAAATCAGGCCTCGAAGACAAAACCTGTGAAAAAAAATTTTTCTAAGCCCCGGGGTCACAATTTCAGCAAAAATCTTAAATTCTCCAATTCACACAAAAATGGTGCCAAACTATTGCAATTTCTCCCCTGAAAGGTTTGGCGGTGGAAACAGAAGGCTTTTGATCATAAGAAATGAAATCAGACCTCGAAGACAAAACCTGTGAAAAAAAAATTTTCTAAGCCCCGGGGTCACAATTTCAGCAAAAATCTGAAATTCTCCAATTCACACAAAAATAGTGCCAAACTGTTGCAAATTCTCCCCTGAAAGGTTTGGCGGTGGAAACAGAAGGCTTTTCATCATAGGAAATGAAATCAGCCCTCGAAGACAAAACCTGTGAAAAAAAAATTTCTAAGCCCCGGGGTCACAATTTCAGCAAAAATCTGAAAATCTCCAATTCACTCTAAAATGGTGCCAAACTGTTGCAAATTCTCCCCTGAAAGGTTCGGCGGTGGAAAGAGAAGGCTTTTTATCATAGGCCAAGAAATCAGGCCTCGAAAACTTAACCAGTGAAAAAAAAAATTTCTAAGCCCCGGGGTCACAATTTCAGCAAAAATCGTAAATTCTCCAATTCACACAAAAATGGTGCCAAACTGTTGCAAATTCTCCCCTGAAAGGTTTGGCGGTCGAAACAGAAGGCTTTTCATCATAAGAAATGAAATCAGACCTTGAAGACAAAACCTGTGAAAAAAAAATTTTCTAAGCCCCGGGGTCACAATTTCAGCAAAAATCTTAAATTCTCCAATTCACACAAAAATGGTGCCAAACTGTTGCAAATTCTCCCCTGAAAGGTTTGGCGGTGGAAACAGAAGCCTTTTTACAATAGGAAATGAAATCTGGCCTCGAAAACATAACCAGTGAAAAAAAAAATTCCTAAGCCCCGGGGTCACAATTTCAGCAAAAATCTGAAAATCTCCAATTCACTCAAAAATGGTGCCAAACTGTTCCAAATTCTCCCCTGAAAGATTTGGCGGTGGAAACAGAAGCCTTTTTACAATAGGAAATGAAATCAGCCCTCGAAGACCAAACCTGTGAAAAAAAAATTTTCTAAGCCCCGGGGTCACAATTTCAGCAAAAATCTTAAATTCTCCAATTCACACAAAAATGGTGCCAAACTGTTGCAAATTCTCCCCTGAAAGGTTTGGCGGTGGAAACAGAAGGCTTTTCATCATAAGAAATGAAATCAGACCTCGAAGACAAAACCTGTGAAAAAAATTTTTCTAAGCCCCGGTGTCACAATTTCAGCAAAAATCTGAAATTCTCCAATTCACACAAAAATGGTGCCAAACTGTTGCAAATTCTCCCCTGAAAGGTTCGGCTGTGGAAAGAGAAGGCTTTTTATCATAGGCCAAGAAATCAGGCCTCGAAAAGTTAACCAGTGAAAAAAAAAAATTTCTAAGCCCTGGGGTCACAATTTCAGCAAAAATCTGAAATTCTCCAATTCACACAAAAATAGTGCCAAACTGTTGCAAATTCTCCCCTGAAAGGTTTGGCGGTGGAAACAGAAGCCGTTTTACAATAGGAAATGAAATCAGACCTCGAAGACAAAACCTGTGGAAAAAAAATTTTCTAAGCCCCAGGGTCACAATTTCAGCAAAAATCTTAAATTCTCCAATTCACACAAAAATAGTGCCAAACTGTTGCAAATTCTCCCCTGAAAGGTTTGGCGGTGGAAACAGAAGGCTTTTCATCATAGGAAATGAAATCAGCCCTCGAAGACAAAACCTCTGAAAAAAAAATTTCTAAGCCCCGGGGTCACAATTTCAGCAAAAATCTTAAATTCTCCAATTCACACAAAAATAGTGCCAAACTGTTGCAAATTCTCCCCTGAAAGGTTTGGCGGTGGAAACAGAAGCCGTTTTACAATAGGAAATGAAATCAGACCTCGAAGACAAAACCTGTGAAAAAAAATATTTCTAAGCCCCGGGGTCACAATTTCAGCAAAAATCTGAAAATCTCCAATTCACTCTAAAATGGTGCCAAACTGTTGCAAATTCTCCCCTGAAAGGTTCGGCGGTGGAAAGAGAAGGCTTTTTATCATAGGCCAAGAAATCAGGCCTCGAAAAGTTAACCAGTGAAAAAAAAATTTCTAAGCCCTGGGTTCACAATTTCAGCAAAAATCTGAAATTCTCCAATTCACACAAAAATAGTGCCAAACTGTTGCAAATTCTCCCCTGAAAGGTTTGGCGGTGGAAACAGAAGCCGTTTTACAATAGGAAATGAAATCAGACCTCGAAGACAAAACCTGTGAAAAAAAAATTTTCTAAGCCCCAGGGTCACAATTTCAGCAAAAATCTTAAATTCTCCAATTCACACAAAAATAGTGCCAAACTGTTGCAAATTCTCCCCTGAAAGGTTTGGCGGTGGAAACAGAAGGCTTTTCATCATAGGAAATGAAATCAGCCCTCGAAGACAAAACCTGTGAAAAAAAAAATTTCTAAGCCCCGGGGTCACAATTTCAGCAAAAATCTTAAATTCTCCAATTCACACAAAAATGGTGCCAAACTGTTGCAAATTCTCCCCTGAAAGGTTCGGCGGTGGAAAGAGAAGGCTTTTTATCATAGGCCAAGAAATCAGGCCTCGAAAACTTAACCAGTGAAAAAAAAAATTTCTAAGCTCCGGGGTCACAATTTCAGCAAAAATCGTAAATTCTCCAATTCACACAAAAATGGTGCCAAACTGTTGCAAATTCTCCCCTGAAAGGTTTGGCGGTGGAAACAGAAGGCTTTTCATCATAAGAAATGAAATCAGACCTTGAAGACAAAACCTGTGAAAAAAATTTTTTCTAAGCCCCGGGGTCACAATTTCAGCAAAAATCTTATATTCTCCAATTCACACAAAAATGGTGCCAAACTGTTGCAAATTCTCACCTGAAAGGTTTGGCGGTGGAACAGAAGCCCTTTTCTCATAGGAAATGAAATCAAACCTCGAAGAAAAAACCTGTGAAAAAAAAATTTCCTAAGCCCCGGGGTCACAATTTCAGCAAAAATCTTAAATTCTCCAATTCACACAAAAATAGTGCCAAACTGTTGTAAATTCTCCCCTGAAAGGTTTGGCGGTGGAAACAGAAGCCTTTTTACAATAGGAAATGAAATCAGGCCTCGAAAACTTAACCAGTGAAAAAAAAAATTCCTAAGCCCCGGGGTCACAATTTCAGAAAAAATCTGAAAATCTCCAATTCACTCAAAAATGGTGCCAAACTGTTGCAAATTCTCCCCTGAAAGATTTGGCGGTGGAAACAGAAGCCTTTTTACAATAGGAAATGAAATCAGCCCTCGAAGACAAAACCTGTGAAAAAAAAAAATTTCTAAGCCCCGGGGTCACAATTTCAACAAAAATCTGAAATTCTCCAATTCACTCAAAAATGGTGCCAAACCGTTGCAAATTCTCCCCTGAAAGGTTCGGCGGTGGAAAGAGAAGGCTTTTTATCATAGGCCAAGAAATCAGGCCTCGAAAACTTAACCAGTGAAAAAAAAAATTCCTAAGCCCCGGGGTCACAATTTCAGCAAAAATCTGAAAATCTCCAATTCACTCAAAAATGGTGCCAAACTGTTCCAAATTCTCCCCTGAAAGATTTGGCGGTGGAAACAGAAGCCTTTTTACAATAGGAAATGAAATCAGCCCTCGAAGACCAAACCTGTGAAAAAAAAAATTTCTAAGCCCCGGGGTCACAATTTCAGCAAAAATCTTAAATTCTCCAATTCACACAAAAATGGTGCCAAACTGTTGCAAATTCTCCCCTGAAAGGTTTGGCGGTGGAAACAGAAGGCTTTTCATCATAAGAAATGAAATCAGACCTCGAAGACAAAACCTGTGAAAAAAAATTTTCTAAGCCCCGGTGTCACAATTTCAGCAAAAATCTGAAAATCTCCAATTCACACAAAAATGGTGCCAAACTGTTGCAAATTCTCCCCTGAAAGGTTTGGCGGTGGAAACAGAAGGCTTTTCATGATAGGAATTGAAATCAGACCTGGAAGACAAAACCTGTGAAAAAAAATTTTTCTAAGCCCCGGGGTCACAATTTCAGCAAAAATCTTAAATTCTCCAATTCACACAAAAATGGTGCCAAACTGTTGCAAATTCTCCCCTGAAAGGTTTGGCGGTGGAAACAGAAGCCGTTTTACAATAGGAAATGAAATCAGACCTCGAAGACAAAACCTGTGAAAAAAAAATTTTCTAAGCCCCGGGGTCACAATTTCAGCAAAAATCTGAAATTCTCCAATTCACACAAAAATGGTGCCAAACTGTTGCAAATTCTCCCCTGAAAGGTTTGGCGGTGGAACAGATGCCCTTTTCTCATAGGAAATGAAATCAAACCTCGAAGAAAAAACCTGTGAAAAAAAAATTTTCTAAGCCCCGGGGTCACAATTTCAGCAAAAATCTGAAAATCTCCAATTCACTCAAAAATGGTGCCAAACTGTTGCAAATTCTCCCCTGAAAGGTTCGGCGGTGGAAAGAGAAGGCTTTTTATCATAGGCCAAGAAATCAGGCCTCGAAAACTTAACCAGTGAAAAAAAAAATTTCTAAGCCCCAGGGTCACAATTTCAGCAAAAATCTGAAAATCTCCAATTCACTCAAAAATGGTGCCAAACTGTTGCAAATTCTCCCCTGAAAGGTTCGGCGGTGGAAAGAGAAGGCTTTTCATCATAGGCCAAGAAATCAGGCCTCGTAAACTTAACCAGTAAAAAAAAAAATTTCTAAGCCCCGGGGTCACAATTTCAGCAAAAATCTGAAATTCTCCAATTCACACAAAAATGGTGCCAAACTGTTGCAAATTCTCCCCTGAAAGGTTTGGCGGTGGAAACAGAAGCCGTTTTACAATAGGAAATGAAATCAGGCCTCGAAAACTTAACCTGTGAAAAAAAAAATTCCTAAGCCCCGGAGTCACAATTTCAGCAAAAATCTGAAAATCTCCAATTCACTGAAAAATGGTGCCAAACTGTTGCAAATTCTCCCCTGAAAGGTTCGGCGGTGGAAACAGAAGGCTTTTCATCATAAGAAATGAAATCAGACCTCGAAGACAAAACCTGTGAAAAAAAAATTTTCTAAGCCCCGGGGTCACAATTTCAGCAAAAATCTGAAATTCTCCAATTCACACAAAAATGGTGCCAAACTGTTGCAAATTCTCCCCTGAAAGATTTGGCGGTGGAAACAGAAGGCTTTTCATGATAGGAATTGAAATCAGACCTGGAAGACAAAACCTGTGAAAAAAAATTTTTCTAAGCCCCGGGGTCACAATTTCAGCAAAAATCTGAAATTCTCCAATTCACACAAAAATGGTGCCAAACTGTTGCAAATTCTCCCCTGAAAGGTTCGGCGGTGGAAAGAGAAGGCTTTTTATCATAGGCCAAGAAATCAGGCCTCGTAAACTTAACCAGTAAAAAAAAAAATTTCTAAGCCCCGGGGTCACAATTTCAGCAAAAATCTGAAATTCTCCAATTCACACAAAAATAGTGCCAAACAGTTGCAAATTCTCCCCTGAAAGGTTTGGCGGTGGAAACAGAAGGCTTTTCATCATAAGAAATGAAATCAGACCTCGAAGACAAAACCTGTGAAAAAAATTTTTTCTAAGCCCCGGGGTCACAATTTCAGCAAAAATCTGAAATTCTCCAATTCACACAAAAATGGTGCCAAACTGTTCCAAGTTCTCCCCTGAAAGGTTTGGCGGTGGAAACAGAAGGCTTTTCATCATAGGAATTGAAATCAGACCTCGAAGACAAAACCTGTGAAAAAAATTTTTTCTAAGCCCCGGGGTCACAATTTCAGCAAAAATCTTAAATTCTCCGATTCACACAAAAAACGTGCCAAACTGTTGCAAATTCTCCCCTGAAAGGTTTGGCGGTGGAAACAGAAGCCGTTTTACAATAGGAAATGAAATCAGCCCTCGAAGACAAAACCTGTGAAAAAAAAAATTTCTAAGCCCCGGGGTCACAATTTCAGCAAAAATCTGAAATTCTCCAATTCACACAAAAATGGTGCCAAACTGTTGCAAGTTCTCCCCTGAAAGGTTTGGCGGTGGAAACAGAAGGCTTTTCATCATAGGAAATGAAATCAGACCTCGAAGACAAAACCTGTGAAAAAAAATTTTTCTAAGCCCCGGGGTCACAATTTCAGCAAAAATCTGAAATTCTCCAATTCACACAAAAATAGTGCCAAACTGTTGCAAATTCTCCCCTGAAAGCTTTGGCGGTGGAAACAGAAGGCTTTTCATCATAAGAAATGAAATCTGACCTCGAAGACAAAACCTGTGAAAAAAAATTTTTCTAAGCCCCGGGGTCACAATTTCAGCAAAAATCTGAAATTCTCCAATTCACACAAAAATGGTGCCAAACTGTTGCAAATTCTCCCCTGAAAGGTTCGGCGGTGGAAAGAGAAGGCTTTTTATCATAGGCCAAGAAATCAGGCCTCGTAAACTTAACCAGTAAAAAAAAAAATTTCTAAGCCCCGGGGTCACAATTTCAGCAAAAATCTGAAATTCTCCAAATCACACAAAAATGGTGCGAAACTGTTGCAAATTCTCCCCTGAAAGGTTTGGCGGTGGAAACAGAAGCCTTTTTACAATAGGAAATGAAATCAGCCCTCGAAGACAAAACCTGTGAAAAAAAAAATTTCTAAGCCCCGGGGTCACAATTTCAGCAAAAATCTGAAATTCTCCAATTCACTCAAAAATGGTGCGAAACTGTTGCAAATTCTGCCCTGAAAGGTTTGGCGGTGGAACAGAAGCCCTTTTCTCATAGGAAATGAAATCAGACCTCGAAGACAAAACCTGTGAAAAAAAAATTTCCTATGCCCCGGGGTCACAATTTCAGCAAAAATCTGAAAATCTCCAATTGACTCAAAAATGGTGCCAAACTGTTGCAAATTCTCCCCTGAAAGATTTGGCGGTGGAAACAGAAGCCTTTTTACAATAGGAAATGAAATCAGCCCTCGAAGACAAAACCTGTGAAAAAAAAAATTTCTAAGCCCCGGGGTCACAATTTCAGCAAAAATCTGAAATTCTCCAATTCACACAAAAATGGTGCCAAACTGTTGCAAATTCTCACCTGAAAGGTTTGGTGGTGTAACAGAAGCCCTTTTCTCATAGGAAATGAAATCAAACCTCGAAGAAAAAACCTGTGAAAAAAAAATTTCCTAAGCCCCGGGGTCACAATTTCAGCAAAAATCTGAAAATCTCAAATTCACACAAAAATAGTGCCAAACTGTTGCAAATTCTCCCCTGAAAGGTTTGGCAGTGGAAACAGAAGCCTTTTTACAATAGGAAATGAAATCAGCCCTCGAAGACAAAACCTGTGAAAAAAAAAAATTCTAAGCCCCGGGGTCACAATTTCAGCAAAAATCTGAAATTCTCCAATTCACTCAAAAATGGTGCCAAACTGTTGCAAATTCTGCCCTGAAAGGTTTGGCGGTGGAACAGAAGCCCTTTTCTCATAGGAAATGAAATCAGACCTCGAAGACAAAACCTGTGAAAAAAAAATTTCCTATGCCCCGGGGTCACAATTTCAGCAAAAATCTGAAAATCTCCAATTCACTCAAAAATGGTGCCAAACTGTTGCAAATTCTCCCCTGAAAGATTTGGCGGTGGAAACAGAAGCCTTTTTACAATAGGAAATGAAATCAGCCCTCGAAGACAAAACCTGTGAAAAAAAAAATTTCTAAGCCCCGGGGTCACAATTTCAGCAAAAATCTGAAATTCTCCAATTCACTCAAAAATGGTGCCAAACTGTTGCAAATTCTCCCCTGAAAGGTTCGTCGGTGGAAAGAGAAGGCTTTTTATCATAGGCCAAGAAATCAGGCCTCGAAGACAAAACCTGTGAAAAAAAAAATTTCTAAGCCCCGGGGTCACAATTTCAGCAAAAATCTTAAATTCTCCAATTCACACAAAAATGGTGCCAAACTGTTGCAAATTCTCCCCTGAAAGGTTTGGCGGTGGAAAAAGAAGGCTTTTCATCATAAGAAATGAAATCAGCCCTCGAAGACAAAACCTGTGAAAAAAATTTTTTCTAAGCCCCGGGGTCACAATTTCAGCAAAAATCTGAAAATCTCCAATTCACACAAAAATGGTGCCAAACTGTTGCAAATTCTGCCCTGAAAGGTTTGGCAGTGGAAACAGAAGGCTTTTCATTATAGGAATTGAAATCAGACCTCGAAGACAAAACCTGTGAAAAAAATTTTTTCTAAGCCCCGGGGTCACAATTTCAGCAAAAATCTGAAATTCTCCAATTCACACAAAAAACGTGCCAAACTGTTGCAAATTCTCCCCTGAAAGGTTTGGCGGTGGAAACAGAAGCCGTTTTACAATAGGAAATGAAATCAGACCTCGAAGACAAAACCTGTGAAAAAAATTTTTTTCTAAGCCCCGGGGTCACAATTTCAGCAAAAATCTGAAAATCTCCAATTCACTCAAAAATGGTGACAAAAATGTTGCAAATTCTCCCCTGAAAGGTTCGGCTGTGGAAAGAGAAGGCTTTTTATCATAGGCCAAGAAATCAGGCCTCGAATAGTTAACCAGTGAAAAAAAAAATTTTTCTAAGCCCCAGGGTCACAATTTCAGCAAAAATCTTAAATTCTCCAATTCACACAAAAATAGTGCCAAACTGTTGCAAATTCTTCCCTGAAAGATTTGGCGGTGGAAACAGAAGCCTTTTTACAATAGGAAATGAAATCAGCCCTCGAAGACAAAACCTGTGAAAAAAAAAATTTCTAAGCCCCGGGGTCACAATTTCAGCAAAAATCTGAAATTCTCCAATTCACTCAAAAATGGTGCCAAACTGTTGCAAATTCTGCCCTGAAAGGTTTGGCGGTGGAACAGAAGCCCTTTTCTCATAGGAAATGAAATCAGACCTCGAAGACAAAACCTGTGAAAAAAAAATTTCCTATGCCCCGGGGTCACAATTTCAGCAAAAATCTGAAAATCTCCAATTCACTCAAAAATGGTGCCAAACTGTTGCAAATTCTCCCCTGAAAGATTTGGCGGTGGAAACAGAAGCCTTTTTACAATAGGAAATGAAATCAGCCCTCGAAGACAAAACCTGTGAAAAAAAAATTTTCTAAGCCCCGGGGTCACAATTTCAGCAAAAATCTGAAAATCTCCAATTCACTCTAAAATGGTGCCAAACTGTTGCAAATTCTCCCCTGAAAGGTTCGGCGGTGGAAAGAGAAGGCTTTTTATCATAGGCCAAGAAATCAGGCCTCGAAGACAAAACCTGTGAAAAAAAAAATTTCTAAGCCCCGGGGTCACAATTTCAGCAAAAATCTGAAATTCTCCAATTCACACAAAAATAGTGCCAAACTGTTGCAAATTCTCCCCTGAAAGGTTTGGCGGTGGAAAAAGAAGGCTTTTCATCATAAGAAATGAAATCAGCCCTCGAAGACAAAACCTGTGAAAAAAAATTTTTCTAAGCCCCGGGGTCACAATTTCAGCAAAAATCGTAAATTCTCCAATTCACACAAAAATGGTGCCAAACTGTTGCAAATTCTCCCCTGAAAGGTTTGGCGGTGGAAACAGAAACCTTTTTATAATAGGAAATGAAATCAGAGCTTGAAGAAAAAAATTTCTAAGCCCTGGGGTCACAATTTCAGCAAAAATCTGAAATTCTCCAATTCACACAAAAATAGTGCCAAACTGTTGCAAATTCTCCCCTGAAAGGTTTGGCGGTGGAAACAGAAGCCGTTTCACAATAGGAAATGAAATCAGACCTCGAAGACAAAACCTGTGGAAAAAAATTTTTCTAAGCCCCAGGGTCACAATTTCAGCAAAAATCTTAAATTCTCCAATTCACACAAAAATAGTGCCAAACTGTTGCAAATTCTCCCCTGAAAGGTTTGGCGGTGGAAACAGAAGCCTTTTTACAATAGGAAATGAAATCAGCCCTCGAAGACAAAACCTGTGAAAAAAAAAATTTCTAAGCCCCGGGGTCACAATTTCAGCAAAAATCTTAAATTCTCCAATTAACACAAAAATGGTGCCAAACTGTTGTAAATTCTCCCCTGAAAGGTTTGGCGGTGGAAACAGAAGCCTTTTTACAATAGGAAATGAAATCAGCCCTCGAAGACAAAACCTGTGAAAAAAAAAATTTCTAAGCCCCGGGGTCACAATTTCAGCAAAAACCTGAAATTCTCCAATTCACTCAAAAATGGTGCCAAACTGTTGCAAATTCTCCCCTGAAAGGTTTGGCGGTGGAAACAGAAGGCTTTTCATCATAAGAAATGAAATCAGACCTTGAAGACAAAACCTGTGAAAAAAAAATTTTCTAAGCCCCGGGGTCACAATTTCAGCAAAAATCTTAAATTCTCCAATTCACACAAAAATGGTGCCAAACTGTTGCAAATTCTCACCTGAAAGGTTTGGCGGTGGAACAGAAGCCCTTTTCTCATAGGAAATGAAATCAAACCTCGAAGAAAAAACCTGTGAAAAAAAAATTTCCTAAGCCCCGGGGTCACAATTTCAGCAAAAATCTTAAATTCTCCAATTCACACAAAAATAGTGCCAAACTGTTGTAAATTCTCCCCTGAAAGGTTTGGCGGTGGAAACAGAAGCCTTTTTACAATAGGAAATGAAATCAGGCCTCGAAAACTTAACCAGTGAAAAAAAAAATTCCTAAGCCCCGGGGTCACAATTTCAGCAAAAATCTGAAATTC
This sequence comes from Podarcis cretensis, assembly GCF_951804945.1. Classification (NCBI taxonomy): domain Eukaryota; kingdom Metazoa; phylum Chordata; class Lepidosauria; order Squamata; family Lacertidae; genus Podarcis; species Podarcis cretensis. The sequence continues at coordinate 127,350,136 of NC_137170.1, forward strand.
TCCAATTCACTCAAAAATGGTGCCAAACTGTTGCAAATTCTCCCCTGAAAGATTTGGCGGTGGAAACAGAAGCCTTTTTATCATAGGCCAAGAAATCAGGCCTCGAAAACTTAACCAGTGAAAAAAAAAATTCCTAAGCCCCGGGGTCACAATTTCAGCAAAAATCTGAAAATCTCCAATTCACTCAAAAATGGTGCCAAACTGTTCCAAATTCTCCCCTGAAAGATTTGGCGGTGGAAAAAGAAGCCTTTTTACAATAGGAAATGAAATCAGCCCTCGAAGACCAAACCTGTGAAAAAAAAAATTTCTAAGCCCCGGGGTCACAATTTCAGCAAAAATCTTAAATTCTCCAATTCACACAAAAATGGTGCCAAACTGTTGCAAATTCTCCCCTGAAAGGTTTGGCGGTGGAAACAGAAGGCTTTTCATCATAAGAAATGAAATCAGACCTCGAAGACAAAACCTGTGAAAAAAAATTTTCTAAGCCCCGGTGTCACAATTTCAGCAAAAATCTGAAATTCTCCAATTCACACAAAAATGGTGCCAAACTGTTGCAAATTCTCCCCTGAAAGGTTTGGCGGTGGAAACAGAAGGCTTTTCATGATAGGAATTGAAATCAGACCTGGAAGACAAAACCTGTGAAAAAAAATTTTTCTAAGCCCCGGGGTCACAATTTCAGCAAAAATCTGAAAATCTCCAATTCACTCAAAAATGGTGCCAAACTGTTGCAAATTCTCCCCTGAAAGGTTCGGCGGTGGAAAGAGAAGGCTTTTTATCATAGGCCAAGAAATCAGGCCTCGTAAACTTAACCAGTAAAAAAAAAAATTTCTAAGCCCCGGGGTCACAATTTCAGCAAAAATCTGAAATTCTCCAAATCACACAAAAATGGTGCGAAACTGTTGCAAATTCTCCCCTGAAAGGTTTGGCGGTGGAAACAGAAGCCTTTTTACAATAGGAAATGAAATCAGCCCTCGAAGACAAAACCTGTGAAAAAAAAAATTTCTAAGCCCCGGGGTCACAATTTCAGCAAAAATCTGAAATTCTCCAATTCACTCAAAAATGGTGCGAAACTGTTGCAAATTCTGCCCTGAAAGGTTTGGCGGTGGAACAGAAGCCCTTTTCTCATAGGAAATGAAATCAGACCTCGAAGACAAAACCTGTGAAAAAAAAATTTCCTATGCCCCGGGGTCACAATTTCAGCAAAAATCTGAAAATCTCCAATTCACTCAAAAATGGTGCCAAACTGTTGCAAATTCTCCCCTGAAAGATTTGGCGGTGGAAACAGAAGCCTTTTTACAATAGGAAATGAAATCAGCCCTCGAAGACAAAACCTGTGAAAAAAAAAATTTCTAAGCCCCGGGGTCACAATTTCAGCAAAAATCTGAAATTCTCCAATTCACACAAAAATGGTGCCAAACTGTTGCAAATTCTCACCTGAAAGGTTTGGCGGTGTAACAGAAGCCCTTTTCTCATAGGAAATGAAATCAAACCTCGAAGAAAAAACCTGTGAAAAAAAAATTTCCTAAGCCCCGGGGTCACAATTTCAGCAAAAATCTGAAAATCTCAAATTCACACAAAAATAGTGCCAAACTGTTGCAAATTCTCCCCTGAAAGGTTTGGCGGTGGAAACAGAAGCCTTTTTACAATAGGAAATGAAATCAGCCCTCGAAGACAAAACCTGTGAAAAAAAAAATTTCTAAGCCCCGGGGTCACAATTTCAGCAAAAATCTGAAATTCTCCAATTCACTCAAAAATGGTGCCAAACTGTTGCAAATTCTGCCCTGAAAGGTTTGGCGGTGGAACAGAAGCCCTTTTCTCATAGGAAATGAAATCAGACCTCGAAGACAAAACCTGTGAAAAAAAAATTTCCTATGCCCCGGGGTCACAATTTCAGCAAAAATCTGAAAATCTCCAATTCACTGAAAAATGGTGCCAAACTGTTGCAAATTCTCCCCTGAAAGGTTCGGCGGTGGAAACAGAAGGCTTTTCATCATAAGAAATGAAATCAGACCTCGAAGACAAAACCTGTGAAAAAAAAATTTTCTAAGCCCCGGGGTCACAATTTCAGCAAAAATCTGAAATTCTCCAATTCACACAAAAATGGTGCCAAACTGTTGCAAATTCTCCCCTGAAAGATTTGGCGGTGGAAACAGAAGGCTTTTCATCATAAGAAATGAAATCTGACCTCGAAGACAAAACCTGTGAAAAAAAATTTTTCTAAGCCCCGGGGTCACAATTTCAGCAAAAATCTGAAATTCTCCAATTCACACAAAAATGGTGCCAAACTGTTGCAAATTCTCCCCTGAAAGGTTCGGCGGTGGAAAGAGAAGGCTTTTTATCATAGGCCAAGAAATCAGGCCTCGTAAACTTAACCAGTAAAAAAAAAAATTTCTAAGCCCCGGGGTCACAATTTCAGCAAAAATCTGAAATTCTCCAAATCACACAAAAATGGTGCGAAACTGTTGCAAATTCTCCCCTGAAAGGTTTGGCGGTGGAAACAGAAGCCTTTTTACAATAGGAAATGAAATCAGCCCTCGAAGACAAAACCTGTGAAAAAAAAAATTTCTAAGCCCCGGGGTCACAATTTCAGCAAAAATCTGAAATTCTCCAATTAACACAAAAATGGTGCCAAACTGTTGCAAATTCTGCCCTGAAAGGTTTGGCGGTGGAACAGAAGCCCTTTTCTCATAGGAAATGAAATCAGACCTCGAAGACAAAACCTGTGAAAAAAAAATTTCCTATGCCCCGGGGTCACAATTTCAGCAAAAATCTGAAAATCTCCAATTGACTCAAAAATGGTGCCAAACTGTTGCAAATTCTCCCCTGAAAGATTTGGCGGTGGAAACAGAAGCCTTTTTACAATAGGAAATGAAATCAGCCCTCGAAGACAAAACCTGTGAAAAAAAAAATTTCTAAGCCCCGGGGTCACAATTTCAGCAAAAATCTGAAATTCTCCAATTCACACAAAAATGGTGCCAAACTGTTGCAAATTCTCACCTGAAAGGTTTGGTGGTGTAACAGAAGCCCTTTTCTCATAGGAAATGAAATCAAACCTCGAAGAAAAAACCTGTGAAAAAAAAATTTCCTAAGCCCCGGGGTCACAATTTCAGCAAAAATCTGAAAATCTCAAATTCACACAAAAATAGTGCCAAACTGTTGCAAATTCTCCCCTGAAAGGTTTGGCAGTGGAAACAGAAGCCTTTTTACAATAGGAAATGAAATCAGCCCTCGAAGACAAAACCTGTGAAAAAAAAAATTTCTAAGCCCCGGGGTCACAATTTCAGCAAAAATCTGAAATTCTCCAATTCACTCAAAAATGGTGCCAAACTGTTGCAAATTCTGCCCTGAAAGGTTTGGCGGTGGAACAGAAGCCCTTTTCTCATAGGAAATGAAATCAGACCTCGAAGACAAAACCTGTGAAAAAAAAATTTCCTATGCCCCGGGGTCACAATTTCAGCAAAAATCTGAAAATCTCCAATTCACTCAAAAATGGTGCCAAACTGTTGCAAATTCTCCCCTGAAAGATTTGGCGGTGGAAACAGAAGCCTTTTTACAATAGGAAATGAAATCAGCCCTCGAAGACAAAACCTGTGAAAAAAAAAATTTCTAAGCCCCGGGGTCACAATTTCAGCAAAAATCTGAAATTCTCCAATTCACTCAAAAATGGTGCCAAACTGTTGCAAATTCTCCCCTGAAAGGTTCGTCGGTGGAAAGAGAAGGCTTTTTATCATAGGCCAAGAAATCAGGCCTCGAAGACAAAACCTGTGAAAAAAAAAATTTCTAAGCCCCGGGGTCACAATTTCAGCAAAAATCTTAAATTCTCCAATTCACACAAAAATGGTGCCAAACTGTTGAAAATTCTCCCCTGAAAGGTTTGGCGGTGGAAAAAGAAGGCTTTTCATCATAAGAAATGAAATCAGCCCTCGAAGACAAAACCTGTGAAAAAAATTTTTTCTAAGCCCCGGGGTCACAATTTCAGCAAAAATCTGAAAATCTCCAATTCACACAAAAATGGTGCCAAACTGTTGCAAATTCTGCCCTGAAAGGTTTGGCAGTGGAAACAGAAGGCTTTTCATTATAGGAATTGAAATCAGACCTCGAAGACAAAACCTGTGAAAAAAATTTTTTCTAAGCCCCGGGGTCACAATTTCAGCAAAAATCTGAAATTCTCCAATTCACACAAAAAACGTGCCAAACTGTTGCAAATTCTCCCCTGAAAGGTTTGGCGGTGGAAACAGAAGCCGTTTTACAATAGGAAATGAAATCAGACCTCGAAGACAAAACCTGTGAAAAAAATTTCACAAAAAAAATTTTTTCTAAGCCCCGGGGTCACAATTTCAGCAAAAATCTGAAATTCTCCAATTCACTCAAAAATGGTGCCAAACTGTTGCAAATTCTCCCCTGAAAGGTTCGGCTGTGGAAAGAGAAGGCTTTTTACAATAGGAAATGAAATCAGCCCTCGAAGACAAAACCTGTGAAAAAAAAAATTTCTAAGCCCCGGGGTCACAATTTCAGCAAAAATCTGAAATTCTCCAATTCACTCAAAAATGGTGCCAAACTGTTGCAAATTCTGCCCTGAAAGGTTTGGCGGTGGAACAGAAGCCCTTTTCTCATAGGAAATGAAATCAGACCTCGAAGACAAAACCTGTGAAAAAAATTTTTTCTAAGCCCCGGGGTCACAATTTCAGCAAAAATCTGAAAATCTCCAATTCACACAAAAATGGTGCCAAACTGTTGCAAATTCTGCCCTGAAAGGTTTGGCAGTGGAAACAGAAGGCTTTTCATTATAGGAATTGAAATCAGACCTCGAAGACAAAACCTGTGAAAAAAATTTTTTCTAAGCCCCGGGGTCACAATTTCAGCAAAAATCTGAAATTCTCCAATTCACACAAAAAACGTGCCAAACTGTTGCAAATTCTCCCCTGAAAGGTTTGGCGGTGGAAACAGAAGCCGTTTTACAATAGGAAATGAAATCAGACCTCGAAGACAAAACCTGTGAAAAAAATTTCACAAAAAAAATTTTTTCTAAGCCCCGGGGTCACAATTTCAGCAAAAATCTGAAATTCTCCAATTCACTCAAAAATGGTGCCAAACTGTTGCAAATTCTCCCCTGAAAGGTTCGGCTGTGGAAAGAGAAGGCTTTTTACAATAGGAAATGAAATCAGCCCTCGAAGACAAAACCTGTGAAAAAAAAAATTTCTAAGCCCCGGGGTCACAATTTCAGCAAAAATCTGAAATTCTCCAATTCACTCAAAAATGGTGCCAAACTGTTGCAAATTCTGCCCTGAAAGGTTTGGCGGTGGAACAGAAGCCCTTTTCTCATAGGAAATGAAATCAGACCTCGAAGACAAAACCTGTGAAAAAAAAATTTCCTATGCCCCGGGGTCACAATTTCAGCAAAAATCTGAAAATCTCCAATTCACTCAAAAATGGTGCCAAACTGTTGCAAATTCTCCCCTGAAAGATTTGGCGGTGGAAACAGAAGCCTTTTTACAATAGGAAATGAAATCAGCCCTCGAAGACAAAACCTGTGAAAAAAAAATTTTCTAAGCCCCGGGGTCACAATTTCAGCAAAAATCTGAAAATCTCCAATTCACTCTAAAATGGTGCCAAACTGTTGCAAATTCTCCCCTGAAAGGTTCGGCGGTGGAAAGAGAAGGCTTTTTATCATAGGCCAAGAAATCAGGCCTCGAAGACAAAACCTGTGAAAAAAAAAATTTCTAAGCCCCGGGGTCACAATTTCAGCAAAAATCTGAAATTCTCCAATTCACACAAAAATAGTGCCAAACTGTTGCAAATTCTCCCCTGAAAGGTTTGGCGGTGGAAAAAGAAGGCTTTTCATCATAAGAAATGAAATCAGCCCTCGAAGACAAAACCTGTGAAAAAAATTTTTTCTAAGCCCCGGGGTCACAATTTCAGCAAAAATCGTAAATTCTCCAATTCACACAAAAATGGTGCCAAACTGTTGCAAATTCTCCCCTGAAAGGTTTGGCGGTGGAAACAGAAACCTTTTTATAATAGGAAATGAAATCAGAGCTTGAGAAAAAAATTTCTAAGCCCTGGGGTCACAATTTCAGCAAAAATCTTAAATTCTCCAATTCACACAAAAATAGTGCCAAACTGTTGCAAATTCTCCCCTGAAAGGTTTGGCGGTGGAAACAGAAGCCGTTTCACAATAGGAAATGAAATCAGACCTCGAAGACAAAACCTGTGGAAAAAAATTTTTCTAAGCCCCAGGGTCACAATTTCAGCAAAAATCTTAAATTCTCCAATTCACACAAAAATAGTGCCAAACTGTTGCAAATTCTCCCCTGAAAGGTTTGGCGGTGGAAACAGAAGCCTTTTTACAATAGGAAATGAAATCAGCCCTCGAAGACAAAACCTGTGAAAAAAAAAATTTCTAAGCCCCGGGGTCACAATTTCAGCAAAAATCTTAAATTCTCCAATTAACACAAAAATGGTGCCAAACTGTTGTAAATTCTCCCCTGAAAGGTTTGGCGGTGGAAACAGAAGCCTTTTTACAATAGGAAATGAAATCAGCCCTCGAAGACAAAACCTGTGAAAAAAAAAATTTCTAAGCCCCGGGGTCACAATTTCAGCAAAAACCTGAAATTCTCCAATTCACTCAAAAATGGTGCCAAACTGTTGCAAATTCTCCCCTGAAAGGTTTGGCGGTGGAAACAGAAGGCTTTTCATCATAAGAAATGAAATCAGACCTTGAAGACAAAACCTGTGAAAAAAAAATTTTCTAAGCCCCGGGGTCACAATTTCAGCAAAAATCTTAAATTCTCCAATTCACACAAAAATGGTGCCAAACTGTTGCAAATTCTCACCTGAAAGGTTTGGCGGTGGAACAGAAGCCCTTTTCTCATAGGAAATGAAATCAAACCTCGAAGAAAAAACCTGTGAAAAAAAAATTTCCTAAGCCCCGGGGTCACAATTTCAGCAAAAATCTTAAATTCTCCAATTCACACAAAAATAGTGCCAAACTGTTGTAAATTCTCCCCTGAAAGGTTTGGCGGTGGAAACAGAAGCCTTTTTACAATAGGAAATGAAATCAGGCCTCGAAAACTTAACCAGTGAAAAAAAAAATTCCTAAGCCCCGGGGTCACAATTTCAGCAAAAATCTGAAATTCTCCAATTCACTCAAAAATGGTGCCAAACTGTTGCAAATTCTCCCCTGAAAGATTTGGCGGTGGAAACAGAAGCCTTTTTATCATAGGCCAAGAAATCAGGCCTCGAAAACTTAACCAGTGAAAAAAAAAATTCCTAAGCCCCGGGGTCACAATTTCAGCAAAAATCTGAAAATCTCCAATTCACTCAAAAATGGTGCCAAACTGTTCCAAATTCTCCCCTGAAAGATTTGGCGGTGGAAAAAGAAGCCTTTTTACAATAGGAAATGAAATCAGCCCTCGAAGACCAAACCTGTGAAAAAAAAAATTTCTAAGCCCCGGGGTCACAATTTCAGCAAAAATCTTAAATTCTCCAATTCACACAAAAATGGTGCCAAACTGTTGCAAATTCTCCCCTGAAAGGTTTGGCGGTGGAAACAGAAGGCTTTTCATCATAAGAAATGAAATCAGACCTCGAAGACAAAACCTGTGAAAAAAAATTTTCTAAGCCCCGGTGTCACAATTTCAGCAAAAATCTGAAATTCTCCAATTCACACAAAAATGGTGCCAAACTGTTGCAAATTCTCCCCTGAAAGGTTTGGCGGTGGAAACAGAAGGCTTTTCATGATAGGAATTGAAATCAGACCTGGAAGACAAAACCTGTGAAAAAAATTTTTTCTAAGCCCCGGGGTCACAATTTCAGCAAAAATCTTAAATTCTCCAATTCACACAAAAATGGTGCCAAACTGTTGCAAATTCTCCCCTGAAAGGTTTGGCGGTGGAAACAGAAGCCGTTTTACAATAGGAAATGAAATCAGACCTCGAAGACAAAACCTGTGGAAAAAAATTTTTCTAAGCCCCGGGGTCACAATTTCAGCAAAAATCTGAAATTCTCCAATTCACACAAAAATGGTGCCAAGTTGTTGCAAATTCTCCCCTGAAAGGTTCGGCGGTGGAAAGAGAAGCCATTTTACAATAGGAAATGAAATCAGACCTCGAAGACAAAACCTGTGAAAAAAAAATTTTCTAAGCCCCGGGGTCACAATTTCAGCAAAAATCTGAAAATCTCCAATTCACTCAAAAATGGTGCCAAACTGTTGCAAATTCTCCCCTGAAAGGTTCGGCGGTGGAAAGAGAAGGCTTTTTATCATAGGCCAAGAAATCAGGCCTCGAAAACTTAACCAGTGAAAAAAAAAATTTCTAAGCCCCAGGGTCACAATTTCAGCAAAAATCTGAAATTCTCCAATTCACACAAAAATGGTGCCAAACTGTTGCAAATTCTCCCCTGAAAGGTTTGGCGGTGGAAACAGAAGCCGTTTACAATAGGAAATGAAATCAGGCCTCGAAAACTTAACCTGTGGAAAAAAAAATTCCTAAGCCCCGGAGTCACAATTTCAGCAAAAATCTGAAAATCTCCAATTCACTGAAAAATGGTGCCAAACTGTTGCAAATTCTCCCCTGAAAGGTTCGGCGGTGGAAACAGAAGGCTTTTCATCATAAGAAATGAAATCAGACCTCGAAGACAAAACCTGTGAAAAAAAAAATTTCTAAGCCCCGGGGTCACAATTTCAGCAAAAATCTGAAATTCTCCAATTCACACAAAAATGGTGCCAAACTGTTGCAAATTCTCCCCTGAAAGATTTGGCGGTGGAAACAGAAGGCTTTTCATCATAAGAAATGAAATCAGCCCTCGAAGACCAAACCTGTGAAAAAAAAAATTTCTAAGCCCCGGGGTCACAATTTCAGCAAAAATCTGAAATTCTCCAATTCACACAAAAATGGTGCCAAACTGTTGCAAATTCTCCCCTGAAAGATTTGGCGGTGGAAACAGAAGGCTTTTCATCATAAGAAATGAAATCAGCCCTCGAAGACCAAACCTGTGAAAAAAAAAATTTCTAAGCCCCGGGGTCACAATTTCAGCAAAAATCTTAAATTCTCCAATTCACACAAAAATGGTGCCAAACTGTTGCAAATTCTCCCCTGAAAGGTTTGGCGGTGGAAACAGAAGGCTTTTCATCATAAGAAATGAAATCAGACCTCGAAGACAAAACCTGTGAAAAAAAATTTTCTAAGCCCCGGTGTCACAATTTCAGCAAAAATCTGAAATTCTCCAATTCACACAAAAATGGTGCCAAACTGTTGCAAATTCTCCCCTGAAAGGTTTGGCGGTGGAAACAGAAGGCTTTTCATGATAGGAATTGAAATCAGACCTGGAAGACAAAACCTGTGAAAAAAATTTTTTCTAAGCCCCGGGGTCACAATTTCAGCAAAAATCTTAAATTCTCCAATTCACACAAAAATGGTGCCAAACTGTTGCAAATTCTCCCCTGAAAGGTTCGGCGGTGGAAACAGAAGCCGTTTTACAATAGGAAATGAAATCAGACCTCGAAGACAAAACCTGTGAAAAAAAAATTTTCTAAGCCCCGGGGTCACAATTTCAGCAAAAATCTGAAATTCTCCAATTCACACAAAAATGGTGCCAAGTTGTTGCAAATTCTCCCCTGAAAGGTTCGGCGGTGGAAAGAGAAGCCGTTTTACAATAGGAAATGAAATCAGACCTCGAAGACAAAACCTGTGAAAAAAAAATTCCTAAGCCCCGGGGTCACAATTTCAGCAAAAATCTTAAATTCTCCAATTCACACAAAAATGGTGCCAAACTATTGCAATTTCTCCCCTGAAAGGTTTGGCGGTGGAAACAGAAGGCTTTTCATCATAGGAAATGAAATCAGCCCTCGAAGACAAAACCTGTGAAAAAAAAATTTCTAAGCCCCGGGGTCACAATTTCAGCAAAAATCTTAAATTCTCCAATTCACACAAAAATGGTGCCAAACTGTTGCAAATTCTCCCCTGAAAGGTTCGGCGGTGGAAAGAGAAGGCTTTTTATCATAGGCCAAGAAATCAGGCCTCGAAAACTTAACCAGTGAAAAAAAAAATTTCTAAGCCCCGGGGTCACAATTTCAGCAAAAATCGTAAATTCTCCAATTCACACAAAAATGGTGCCAAACTGTTGCAAATTCTCCCCTGAAAGGTTTGGCGGTGGAAACAGAAGGCTTTTCATCATAAGAAATGAAATCAGACCTTGAAGACAAAACCTGTGAAAAAAAAATTTTCTAAGCCCCGGGGTCACAATTTCAGCAAAAATATTAAATTCTCCAATTCACACAAAAATGGTGCCAAACTGTTGCAAATTCTCCCCTGAAAGGTTTGGCGGTGGAAACAGAAGGCTTTTCATCATAAGAAATGAAATCAGACCTTGAAGACAAAACCTGTGAAAAAAAAATTTTCTAAGCCCCGGGGTCACAATTTCAGCAAAAATATTAAATTCTCCAATTCACACAAAAATGGTGCCAAACTGTTGCAAATTCTCCCCTGAAAGGTTTGGCGGTGGAACAGAAGCCCTTTTCTCATAGGAAATGAAATCAAACCTCGAAGAAAAAACCTGTGAAAAAAAAATTTCCTAAGCCCCGGGGTCACAATTTCAGCAAAAATCTTAAATTCTCCAATTCACACAAAAATAGTGCCAAACTGTTGTAAATTCTCCCCTGAAAGGTTTGGCGGTGGAAACAGAAGCCTTTTTACAATAGGAAATGAAATCTGGCCTCGAAAACTTAACCAGTGAAAAAAAAAATTCCTAAGCCCCGGGGTCACAATTTCAGCAAAAATCTGAAAATCTCCAATTCACTCAAAAATGGTGCCAAACTGTTCCAAATTCTCCCCTGAAAGATTTGGCGGTGGAAACAGAAGCCTTTTTACAATAGGAAATGAAATCAGCCCTCGAAGACCAAACCTGTGAAAAAAAAATTTTCTAAGCCCCGGGGTCACAATTTCAGCAAAAATCTTAAATTCTCCAATTCACACAAAAATGGTGCCAAACTGTTGCAAATTCTCCCCTGAAAGGTTTGGCGGTGGAAACAGAAGGCTTTTCATCATAAGAAATGAAATCAGACCTCGAAGACAAAACCTGTGAAAAAAATTTTTCTAAGCCCCGGGGTCACAATTTCAGCAAAAATCTGAAATTCTCCAATTCACACAAAAATGGTGCCAAACTGTTGCAAATTCTCCCCTGAAAGGTTCGGCTGTGGAAAGAGAAGGCTTTTTATCATAGGCCAAGAAATCAGGCCTCGAAAAGTTAACCAGTGAAAAAAAAAAATTTCTAAGCCCTGGGGTCACAATTTCAGCAAAAATCTGAAATTCTCCAATTCACACAAAAAACGTGCCTAACTGTTGCAAATTCTCCCCTGAAAGGTTTGGCGGTGGAAACAGAAGCCGTTTTACAATAGGAAATGAAATCAGACCTCGAAGACAAAACCTGTGGAAAAAAAATTTTCTAAGCCCCAGGGTCACAATTTCAGCAAAAATCTTAAATTCTCCAATTAACACAAAAATAGTGCCAAACTGTTGCAAATTCTCCCCTGAAAGGTTTGGCGGTGGAAACAGAAGGCTTTTCATCATAGGAAATGAAATCAGCCCTCGAAGACAAAACCTGTGAAAAAAAAATTTCTAAGCCCCGGTGTCACAATTTCAGCAAAAATCTTAAATTCTCCAATTCACACAAAAATGGTGCCAAACCTTTGCAAATTCTCCCCTGAAAGGTTCGGCGGTGGAAAGAGAAGGCTTTTTATCATAGGCCAAGAAATCAGGCCTCGAAAACTTAACCAGTGAAAAAAAAAATTTCTAAGCCCCGGGGTCACAATTTCAGCAAAAATCTTAAATTCTCCAATTCACACAAAAATGGTGCCAAACTGTTGCAAATTCTCCCCTGAAAGGTTTGGCGGTGGAAACAGAAGGCTTTTCATCATAAGAAATGAAATCAGACCTCGAAGACAAAACCTGTGAAAAAAATTTTTCTAAGCCCCGGGGTCACAATTTCAGCAAAAATCTGAAATTCTCCAATTCACACAAAAATGGTGCCAAACTGTTGCAAATTCTCCCCTGAAAGGTTCGGCTGTGGAAAGAGAAGGCTTTTTATCATAGGCCAAGAAATCAGGCCTCGAAAAGTTAACCAGTGAAAAAAAAAAATTTCTAAGCCCTGGGGTCACAATTTCAGCAAAAATCTGAAATTCTCCAATTCACACAAAAAACGTGCCTAACTGTTGCAAATTCTCCCCTGAAAGGTTTGGCGGTGGAAACAGAAGCCGTTTTACAATAGGAAATGAAATCAGACCTCGAAGACAAAACCTGTGGAAAAAAAATTTTCTAAGCCCCAGGGTCACAATTTCAGCAAAAATCTTAAATTCTCCAATTAACACAAAAATAGTGCCAAACTGTTGCAAATTCTCCCCTGAAAGGTTTGGCGGTGGAAACAGAAGGCTTTTCATCATAGGAAATGAAATCAGCCCTCGAAGACAAAACCTGTGAAAAAAAAATTTCTAAGCCCCGGTGTCACAATTTCAGCAAAAATCTTAAATTCTCCAATTCACACAAAAATGGTGCCAAACCTTTGCAAATTCTCCCCTGAAAGGTTCGGCGGTGGAAAGAGAAGGCTTTTTATCATAGGCCAAGAAATCAGGCCTCGAAAACTTAACCAGTGAAAAAAAAAATTTCTAAGCCCCGGGGTCACAATTTCAGCAAAAATCGTAAATTCTCCAATTCACACAAAAATGGTGCCAAACTGTTGCAAATTCTCCCCTGAAAGGTTTGGCGGTGGAAACAGAAGGCTTTTCATCATAAGAAATGAAATCAGACCTTGAAGACAAAACCTGTGAAAAAAAAATTTTCAAAGCCCCGGGGTCACAATTTCAGCAAAAATCTTAAATTCTCCAATTCACACAAAAATGGTGCCAAACTGTTGCAAATTCTCCCCTGAAAGGTTTGGCGGTGGAAACAGAAGCCGTTTTACAATAGGAAATGAAATCAGACCTCGAAGACAAAACCTGTGAAAAAAAATTTTTTCTAAGCCCCGGGGTCACAATTTCAGCAAAAATCTGAAAATCTCCAATTCACTCAAAAATGGTGCCAAACTGTTGCAAATTCTCCCCTGAAAGGTTTGGCGGTGGAAACAAAAGCCGTTTTACAATAGGAAATGAAATCAGACCTGGAAGACAAAACCTGTGAAAAAAAATTTTTCTAAGCCCCGGGGTCACAATTTCAGCAAAAATCTTAAATTTTCCAATTCACACAAAAATAGTGCCAAACTGTTGCAAATTCTCCCCTGAAAGGTTTGGCGGTGGAAACAGAAGCCGTTTTACAATAGGAAATGAAATCAGACCTCGAAGACAAAACCTGTGAAAAAAAAATTTCTAAGCCCCGGGGTCACAATTTCAGCAAAAATCTGAAAATCTCCAATTCACTCTAAAATGGTGCCAAACTGTTGCAAATTCTCCCCTGAAAGGTTCGGCGGTGGAAAGAGAAGGCTTTTTATCATAGGCCAAGAAATCAGGCCTCGAAAAGTTAACCAGTGAAAAAAAAAAATTTCTAAGCCCTGGGTTCACAATTTCAGCAAAAATCTGAAATTCTCCAATTCACACAAAAATAGTGCCAAACTGTTGCAAATTCTCCCCTGAAAGGTTTGGCGGTGGAAACAGAAGCCGTTTTACAATAGGAAATGAAATCAGACCTCGAAGACAAAACCTGTGAAAAAAAAATTTTCTAAGCCCCAGGGTCACAATTTCAGCAAAAATCTTAAATTCTCCAATTCACACAAAAATGGTGCCAAACTGTTGCAAATTCTCCCCTGAAAGGTTCGGCGGTGGAAAGAGAAGGCTTTTTATCATAGGCCAAGAAATCAGGCCTCGAAAACTTAACCAGTGAAAAAAAAAATTTCTAAGCTCCGGGGTCACAATTTCAGCAAAAATCGTAAATTCTCCAATTCACACAAAAATGGTGCCAAACTGTTGCAAATTCTCCCCTGAAAGGTTTGGCGGTGGAAACAGAAGGCTTTTCATCATAAGAAATGAAATCAGACCTTGAAGACAAAACCTGTGAAAAAAAAATTTTCTAAGCCCCGGGGTCACAATTTCAGCAAAAATCTGAAAATCTCCAATTCACTCAAAAATGGTGCCAAACTGTTGCAAATTCTCACCTGAAAGGTTTGGCGGTGGAACAGAAGCCCTTTTCTCATAGGAAATGAAATCAAACCTCGAAGAAAAAACCTGTGAAAAAAAAATTTCCTAAGCCCCGGGGGTCACAATTTCAGCAAAAATCTTAAATTCTCCAATTCACACAAAAATAGTGCCAAACTGTTGTAAATTCTCCCCTGAAAGGTTTGGCGGTGGAAACAGAAGCCTTTTTACAATAGGAAATGAAATCAGGCCTCGAAAACTTAACCAGTGAAAAAAAAAATTCCTAAGCCCCGGGGTCACAATTTCAGCAAAAATCTGAAATTCTCCAATTCACTCAAAAATGGTGCCAAACTGTTGCAAATTCTCCCCTGAAAGATTTGGCGGTGGAAACAGAAGCCTTTTTATCATAGGCCAAGAAATCAGGCCTCGAAAACTTAACCAGTGAAAAAAAAAATTCCTAAGCCCCGGGGTCACAATTTCAGCAAAAATCTGAAAATCTCCAATTCACTCAAAAATGGTGCCAAACTGTTCCAAATTCTCCCCTGAAAGATTTGGCGGTGGAAACAGAAGCCTTTTTACAATAGGAAATGAAATCAGCCCTCGAAGACCAAACCTGTGGAAAAAAAAATTTCTAAGCCCCGGGGTCACAATTTCAGCAAAAATCTTAAATTCTCCAATTCACACAAAAATGGTGCCAAACTGTTGCAAATTCTCCCCTGAAAGGTTTGGCGGTGGAAACAGAAGGCTTTTCATCATAAGAAATGAAATCAGACCTCGAAGACAAAACCTGTGAAAAAAATTTTCTAAGCCCCGGTGTCACAATTTCAGCAAAAATCTGAAATTCTCCAATTCACACAAAAATGGTGCCAAACTGTTGCAAATTCTCCCCTGAAAGGTTTGGCGGTGGAAACAGAAGGCTTTTCATGATAGGAATTGAAATCAGACCTGGAAGACAAAAACTGTGAAAAAAATTTTTTCTAAGCCCCGGGGTCACAATTTCAGCAAAAATCTTAAATTCTCCAATTCACACAAAAATGGTGCCAAACTGTTGCAAATTCTCCCCTGAAAGGTTTGGCGGTGGAAACAGAAGCCGTTTTACAATAGGAAATGAAATCAGACCTCGAAGACAAAACCTGTGAAAAAAAAATTTTCTAAGCCCCGGGGTCACAATTTCAGCAAAAATCTGAAATTCTCCAATTCACACAAAAATGGTGCCAAGTTGTTGCAAATTCGCCCCTGAAAGGTTCGGCGGTGGAAAGAGAAGCCGTTTTACAATAGGAAATTAAATCAGACCTCGAAGACAAAACCTGTGAAAAAAAAATTTTCTAAGCCCCGGGGTCACAATTTCAGCAAAAATCTGAAAATCTCCAATTCACTCAAAAATGGTGCCAAACTGTTGCAAATTCTCCCCTGAAAGGTTCGGCGGTGGAAAGAGAAGGCTTTTTATCATAGGCCAAGAAATCAGGCCTCGAAAACTTAACCAGTGAAAAAAAAAATTTCTAAGCCCCAGGGTCACAATTTCAGCAAAAATCTGAAAATCTCCAATTCACTCAAAAATGGTGCCAAACTGTTGCAAATTCTCCCCTGAAAGGTTCGGCGGTGGAAACAGAAGCCTTTTCATCATAGGCCAAGAAATCAGGCCTCGTAAACTTAACCAGTAAAAAAAAAAATTTCTAAGCCCCGGGGTCACAATTTCAGCAAAAATCTGAAATTCTCCAATTCACACAAAAATGGTGCCAAACTGTTGCAAATTCTCCCCTGAAAGGTTTGGCGGTGGAAACAGAAGCCGTTTTACAATAGGAAATGAAATCAGGCCTCGAAAACTTAACCTGTGAAAAAAAAAATTCCTAAGCCCCGGAGTCACAATTTCAGCAAAAATCTGAAAATCTCCAATTCACTGAAAAATGGTGCCAAACTGTTGCAAATTCTCCCCTGAAAGGTTCGGCGGTGGAAACAGAAGGCTTTTCATCATAAGAAATGAAATCAGACCTCGAAGACAAAACCTGTGAAAAAAAAAATTTCTAAGCCCCGGGGTCACAATTTCAGCAAAAATCTGAAATTCTCCAATTCACACAAAAATGGTGCCAAACTGTTGCAAATTCTCCCCTGAAAGATTTGGCGGTGGAAACAGAAGGCTTTTCATCATAAGAAATGAAATCAGACCTCGAAGACAAAACCTGTGAAAAAAAATTTTTCTAAGCCCCGGGGTCACAATTTCAGCAAAAATCTGAAATTCTCCAAATCACACAAAAATGGTGCCAAACTGTTGCAAATTCTCCCCTGAAAGGTTTGGCGGTGGAAACAGAAGGCTTTTCATCATAAGAAATGAAATCAGACCTTGAAGACAAAACCTGTGAAAAAAAAATTTTCTAAGCCCCGGGGTCACAATTTCAGCAAAAATCTGAAATTCTCCAATTCACACAAAAATGGTGCCAAACTGTTGCAAATTCTCCCCTGAAAGGTTTGGCGGTGGAAACAGAAGGCATTTCATCATAGGAATTGAAATCAGACCTCGAAGACAAAACCTGTGAAAAAAAAAATTTCTAAGCCCCGGAAAATCTGAAATTCTCCAATTCACTCAAAAATGGTGCCAAACTGTTGCAAATTCTCACCTGAAAGGTTTGGCGGTGGAACAGAAGCCCTTTTCTCATAGGAAATGAAATCAGACCTCGAAGACAAAACCTGTGGAAAAAAAAATTTCTAAGCCCCGGGGTCACAATTTCAGCAAAAATCTGAAAATCTCAAATTCACTCTAAAATGGTGCCAAACTGTTGCAAATTCTCCCCTGAAAGGTTCGGTGGTGGAAACAGAAGCCCTTTTCTCATAGGAAATGAAATCAGACCTCGAAGACAAAACCTGTGAAAAAAAAATTTCCTAAGCCCCGGGGTCACAATTTCAGCAAAAATCTGAAAATCTCCAATTCACTCAAAAATGGTGCCAAACTGTTGCAAATTCTCCCCTGAAAGATTTGGCGGTGGAAACAGAAGCCTTTTTACAATAGGAAATGAAATCAGCCCTCGAAGACAAAAACTGTGAAAAAAAAATTTTCTAAGCCCCGGGGTCACAATTTCAGCAAAAATCTGAAAATCTCCAAGTCACTCAAAAATGGTGCCAAACTGTTGCAAATTCTCCCCTGAAAGGTTCGGCGGTGGAAAGAGAAGGCTTTTTATCATAGGCCAAGAAATCAGGCCTCGAAAACTTAACCAGTGGGAAAAAAATTTCAGCAAAAATCTTAAATTCTCCAATTCACACAAAAAACGTGCCAAACTGTTGCAAATTCTCCCCTGAAAGGTTTGGCGGTGGAAACAGAAGGCTTTTCATCATAGGAATTGAAATCAGACCACGAAGACAAAACCTGTGAAAAAAAATTTTTCTAAGCCCCGGGGTCAAAATTTCAGCAAAAATCTGAAATTCTCCAATTCACACAAAAATGGTGCCAAACTGTTGCAAATTCTCCCCTGAAAGGTTTGGCGGTGGAAACAGAAGGCTTTTCATCATAGGAAATGAAATCAGCCCTCGAAGACAAAACCTGTGAAAAAAAATTTTCTAAGCCCCGGGGTCACAATTTCAGCAAAAATCTTAAATTCTCCAATTCACTCAAAATGGTGCCAAACTGTTGCAAATTCTCCCCTGAAAGGTTTGGCGGTGGAAACAGAAGGCTTTTCATCATAGGAATTGAAATCAGACCTCGAAGACAAAACCTGTGAAAAATTTTTTTTCTAAGCCCCGGGGTCACAATTTCAGCAAAAATCTTAAATTCTCCAATTCACACAAAAAACGTGCCAAACTGTTGCAAATTCTCCCCTGAAAGGTTTGGCGGTGTAAACAGAAGCCTTTTTACAATAGGAAATGAAATCAGGCCTCGAAGACAAAACCTGTGGAAAAAAAAATTCCTAAGCCCCGGGGTCACAATTTCAGCAAAAATCTGAAAATCTCCAATTCACACAAAAATGGTGCCAAACTGTTGCAAATTCTCCCCTGAAAGGTTCGGCGGTGGAAAGAGAAGGCTTTTTATCATAGGCCAAGAAATCAGGCCTCGAAAACTTAACCAGTGAAAAAAAAAAATTCTAAGCCCCGGGGTCACAATTTCAGCAAAAATCTGAAAATCTCCAATTCACACAAAAATGGTGCCAAACTGTTGCAAATTCTCCCCTGAAAGGTTTGGCGGTGGAAACAGAAGGCTTTTCATCATAGGAATTGAAATCAGACCACGAAGACAAAACCTGTGAAAAAAAATTTTCTAAGCCCCTGGGGTCACAATTTCAGCAAAAATCTTAAATTCTCCAATTCACACAAAAATAGTGCCAAACTGTTGCAAATTCTCCCCTGAAAGGTTTGGCGGTTTGAAACAGAAGCCGTTTTACAATAGGAAATTAAATCAGACCTCGAAGACAAAACCTGTGAAAAAAAATTTTTCTAAGCCCCGGGGTCACAATTTCAGCAAAAATCTGAAAATCTCCAATTCACTCAAAAATGGTGCCAAACTGTTGCAAATTCTCCCCTGAAAGGTTTGGCGGTGGAAACAGAAGGCTTTTCATCATAGGAATTGAAATCAGACCTCGAAGACAAAACCTGTGAAAAAAATTTTTTCTAAGCCCCGGGATCACAATTTCAGCAAAAATCTGAAATTCTCCAATTCACACAAAAAACGTGCCAAACTGTTGCAAATTCTCCCCTGAAAGGTTTGGCGGTGGAAACAGAAGCCGTTTTACAATAGGAAATGAAATCAGACCTCGAAGACAAAACCTGTGAAAAAAAAATTTTCTAAGTCCCGGGGTCACAATTTCAGCAAAAATCTGAAATTCTCCAATTCACTCAAAAATGGTGCCAAACTGTTGCAAATTCTCCCCTGAAAGGTTCGGCGGTGGAAAGAGAAGGCTTTTTATCATAGGCCAAGAAATCAGGCCTCGTAAACTTAACCAGTAAAAAAAAAATTTCTAAGCCCCGGGGTCACAATTTCAGCAAAAATCTGAAATTCTCCAATTCACACAAAAATGGTGCCAAACTGTTGCAAATTCTCCCCTGAAAGGTTTGGCGGTGGAAACAGAAGGCTTTTCATCATAGGAATTGAAATCAGACCTCGAAGACAAAACCTGTGAAAAAAAATTTTTCTAAGCCCCGGGGTCACAATTTCAGCAAAAATCTGAAATTCTCCAATTCACACAAAAAACGTGCCAAACTGTTCCAAATTCTCCCCTGAAAGGTTTGGCGGTGTAAACAGACGCCTTTTTACAATAGGAAATGAAATCAGCCCTCGAAGACAAAACCTGTGAAAAAAAAAATTCCTAAGCCCCGGGGTCACAATTTCAGCAAAAATCTGAAAATCTCCAATTCACTCAAAAATGGTGCCAAACTGTTGCAAATTCCTCCCCTGAAAGATTTGGCAGTGGAAACAGAAGCCTTTTTACAATAGGAAATGAAATCAGCCCTCGAAGACAAAACCTGTGAAAAAAAAAAATTCTAAGCCCCGGGGTCACAATTTCAGCAAAAATCTTAAATTCTCCAATTCACACAAAAAACGTGCCAAACTGTTGCAAATTCTCCCCTGAAAGGTTTGGCGGTGTAAACAGACGCCTTTTTACAATAGGAAATGAAATCAGGCCTCGAAGACAAAACCTGTGAAAAAAAAAATTCCTAAGCCCCGGGGTCACAATTTCAGCAAAAATCTGAAATTCTCCAATTCACTCAAAAATGGTGCCAAACTGTTGCAAATTCTCCCCTGAAAGGTTCGGCGGTGGAAAGAGAAGGCTTTTTATCATAGGCCAAGAAATCAGGCCTCGTAAACTTAACCAGTAAAAAAAAAAATTTCTAAGCCCCGGGGTCACAATTTCAGCAAAAATCTGAAATTCTCCAATTCACACAAAAATGGTGCCAAACTGTTGCAAATTCTCCCCTGAAAGGTTTGGCGGTGGAAACAGAAGGCTTTTCATCATAGGAATTGAAATCAGACCTCGAAGACAAAACCTGTGAAAAAATTTTTTTTCTAAGCCCCGGGGTCACAATTTCAGCAAAAATCTTAAATTCTCCAATTCACACAAAAAACGTGCCAAACTGTTGCAAATTCTCCCCTGAAAGGTTTGGCGGTGTAAACAGAAGCCTTTTTACAATAGGAAATGAAATCAGACCTCGAAGACAAAACCTGTGGGAAAAAAAATTCCTAAGCCCCGGGGTCACAATTTCAGCAAAAATCTGAAAATCTCCAAGTCACTCAAAAATGGTGCCAAACTGTTGCAAATTCTCCCCTGCAAGGTTCGGCGGTGGAAAGAGAAGGCTTTTTATCATAGGCCAAGAAATCAGGCCTCGAAAACTTAACCAGTGGAAAAAAAATTTCAGCAAAAATCTTAAATTCTCCAATTCACACAAAAAACGTGCCAAACTGTTGCAAATTCTCCCCTGAAAGGTTTGGCGGTGGAAACAGAAGGCTTTTCATCATAGGAATTGAAATCAGACCACGAAGACAAAACCTGTGAAAAAAAAATTTTCTAAGCCCCGGGGTCAAAATTTCAGCAAAAATCTGAAATTCTCCAATTCACACAAAAATGGTGCCAAACTGTTGCAAATTCTCCCCTGAAAGGTTTGGCGGTGGAAACAGAAGGCTTTTCATCATAGGAAATGAAATCAGCCCTCGAAGACAAAACCTGTGAAAAAAAATTTTCTAAGCCCCGGGGTCACAATTTCAGCAAAAATCTTAAATTCTCCAATTCACTCAAAAATGGTGCCAAACTGTTGCAAATTCTCCCCTGAAAGGTTTGGCGGTGGAAACAGAAGGCTTTTCATCATAGGAATTGAAATCAGACCTCGAAGACAAAACCTGTGAAAATTTTTTTTCTAAGCCCCGGGGTCACAATTTCAGCAAAAATCGTAAATTCTCCAATTCACACAAAAAACGTGCCAAACTGTTGCAAATTCTCCCCTGAAAGGTTTGGCGGTGTAAACAGAAGCCTTTTTACAATAGGAAATGAAATCAGGCCTCGAAGACAAAACCTGTGGAAAAAAAAATTCCTAAGCCCCGGGGTCACAATTTCAGCAAAAATCTGAAAATCTCCAATTCACACAAAAATGGTGCCAAACTGTTGCAAATTCTCCCCTGAAAGATTTGGCAGTGGAAACAGAAGCCTTTTTACAATAGGAAATGAAATCAGGCCTCGAAAACTTAACCAGTGGAAAAAAAAATTTCTAAGCCCCGGGGTCACAATTTCAGCAAAAATCTGAAATTCTCCAATTCACTCAAAAATGGTGCCAAACTGTTGCAAATTCTCCCCTGAAAGGTTCGGCGGTGGAAAGAGAAGGCTTTTTATCATAGGCCAAGAAATCAGGCCTCGAAAACTTAACCAGTGAAAAAAAAAATTCTAAGCCCCGGGGTCACAATTTCAGCAAAAATCTGAAAATCTCCAATTCACACAAAAATGGTGCCAAACTGTTGCAAATTCTCCCCTGAAAGGTTTGGCGGTGGAAACAGAAGGCTTTTCATCATAGGAATTGAAATCAGACCACGAAGACAAAACCTGTGAAAAAAAATTTTCTAAGCCCCTGGGGTCACAATTTCAGCAAAAATCTTAAATTCTCCAATTCACACAAAAATAGTGCCAAACTGTTGCAAATTCTCCCCTGAAAGGTTTGGCGGTTTGAAACAGAAGCCGTTTTACAATAGGAAATTAAATCAGACCTCGAAGACAAAACCTGTGAAAAAAAATTTTTCTAAGCCCCGGGGTCACAATTTCAGCAAAAATCTGAAAATCTCCAATTCACTCAAAAATGGTGCCAAACTGTTGCAAATTCTCCCCTGAAAGGTTTGGCGGTGGAAACAGAAGCCGTTTTACAATAGGAAATGAAATCAGGCCTCGAAGACAAAACCTGTGGAAAAAAAAATTCCTAAGCCCCGGGGTCACAATTTCAGCAAAAATCTGAAAATCTCCAATTCACACAAAAATGGTGCCAAACTGTTGCAAATTCTCCCCTGAAAGATTTGGCAGTGGAAACAGAAGCCTTTTTACAATAGGAAATGAAATCAGGCCTCGAAAACTTAACCAGTGGAAAAAAAAATTTCTAAGCCCCGGGGTCACAATTTCAGCAAAAATCTGAAATTCTCCAATTCACTCAAAAATGGTGCCAAACTGTTGCAAATTCTCCCCTGAAAGGTTCGGCGGTGGAAAGAGAAGGCTTTTTATCATAGGCCAAGAAATCAGGCCTCGAAAACTTAACCAGTGAAAAAAAAAAATTCTAAGCCCCGGGGTCACAATTTCAGCAAAAATCTTAAATTCTCCAATTCACACAAAAAACGTGCCAAACTGTTGCAAATTCTCCCCTGAAAGGTTTGGCGGTGTAAACAGACGCCTTTTTACAATAGGAAATGAAATCAGGCCTCGAAGACAAAACCTGTGAAAAAAAAAATTCCTAAGCCCCGGGGTCACAATTTCAGCAAAAATCTGAAAATCTCCAATTCACTCAAAAATGGTGCCAAACTGTTGCAAATTCTCCCCTGAAAGGTTTGGCGGTGGAAACAGAAGGCTTTTCATCATAGGAATTGAAATCAGACCTCGAAGACAAAACCTGTGAAAAAAATTTTTTCTAAGCCCCGGGGTCACAATTTCAGCAAAAATCTGAAATTCTCCAATTCACACAAAAAACGTGCCAAACTGTTGCAAATTCTCCCCTGAAAGGTTTGGCGGTGGAAACAGAAGCCGTTTTACAATAGGAAATGAAATCAGACCTCGAAGACAAAACCTGTGAAAAAAAAATTCCTAAGCCCCGGGGTCACAATTTCAGCAAAAATCTGAAAATCTCCAATTCACTCAAAAATGGTGCCAAACTGTTGCAAATTCTCCCCTGAAAGGTTTGGCGGTGGAAACAGAAGGCTTTTCATCATAGGAATTGAAATCAGACCTCGAAGACAAAACCTGTGAAAAAAATTTTTTCTAAGCCCCGGGGTCACAATTTCAGCAAAAATCTTAAATTCTCCAATTCACACAAAAAACGTGCCAAACTGTTGCAAATTCTCCCCTGAAAGGTTTGGCGGTGTAAACAGACGCCTTTTTACAATAGGAAATGAAATCAGGCCTCGAAGACAAAACCTGTGAAAAAAAAAATTCCTAAGCCCCGGGGTCACAATTTCAGCAAAAATCTGAAAATCTCCAATTCACTCAAAAATGGTGCCAAACTGTTGCAAATTCTCCCCTGAAAGGTTTGGCGGTGGAAACAGAAGGCTTTTCATCATAGGAATTGAAATCAGACCTCGAAGACAAAACCTGTGAAAAAAATTTTTTCTACGCCCCGGGGTCACAATTTCAGCAAAAATCTGAAATTCTCCAATTCACACAAAAAACGTGCCAAACTGTTGCAAATTCTCCCCTGAAAGGTTTGGCGGTGGAAACAGAAGCCGTTTTACAATAGGAAATGAAATCAGACCTCGAAGACAAAACCTGTGAAAAAAAAATTTTCTAAGCCCCGGGGTCACAATTTCAGCAAAAATCTGAAATTCTCCAATTCACTCAAAAATGGTGCCAAACTGTTGCAAATTCTCCCCTGAAAGGTTCGGCGGTGGAAAGAGAAGGCTTTTTATCATAGGCCAAGAAATCAGGCCTCGTAAACTTAACCAGTAAAAAAAAAAATTCTAAGCCCCGGGGTCACAATTTCAGCAAAAATCTGAAATTCTCCAATTCACACAAAAATGGTGCCAAACTGTTGCAAATTCTCCCCTGAAAGGTTTGGCGGTGGAAACAGAAGGCTTTTCATCATAGGAATTGAAATCAGACCTCGAAGACAAAACCTGTGAAAAAATTTTTTTCTAAGCCCCGGGGTCACAATTTCAGCAAAAATCTTAAATTCTCCAATTCACACAAAAAACGTGCCAAACTGTTGCAAATTCTCCCCTGAAAGGTTTGGCGGTGTAAACAGAAGCCTTTTTACAATAGGAAATGAAATCAGACCTCGAAGACAAAACCTGTGGGAAAAAAATTCCTAAGCCCCGGGGTCACAATTTCAGCAAAAATCTGAAAATCTCCAATTCACTCAAAAATGGTGCCAAACTGTTGCAAATTCTCCCCTGAAAGATTTGGCAGTGGAAACAGAAGCCTTTTTACAATAGGAAATGAAATCAGCCCTCGAAGACAAAACCTGTGAAAAAAAAAAATTCTAAGCCCCGGGGTCACAATTTCAGCAAAAATCTGAAATTCTCCAATTCACTCAAAAATGGTGCCAAACTGTTGCAAATTCTCCCCTGAAAGGTTCGGCGGTGGAAAGAGAAGGCTTTTCTTCATAGGAATTGAAATCAGACCTCGAAGACAAAACCTGTGAAAAAAATTTTTTCTAAGCCCCGGGGTCACAATTTCAGCAAAAATCTGAAATTCTCCAATTCACACAAAAATAGTGCCAAACTGTTACAAATTCTCCCCTGAAAGGTTCGGCGGTGGAAAGAGAAGGCTTTTTATCATAGGCCAAGAAATCAGGCCTCGTAAACTTAACCAGTAAAAAAAAAAATTTCTAAGCCCCGGGGTCACAATTTCAGCAAAAATCTGAAATTCTCCAATTCACTCAAAAATGGTGCCAAACTGTTGCAAATTCTCCCCTGAAAGGTTTGGCGGTGGAAACAGAAGGCTTTTCATCATAGGAATTGAAATCAGACCACGAAGACAAAACCTGTGAAAAAAATTTTTTCTAAGCCCCGGGGTCACAATTTCAGCAAAAATCTGAAATTCTCCAATTCACACAAAAAACGTGCCTAACTGTTGCAAATTCTCCCCTGAAAGGTTTGGCGGTGTAAACAGAAGCCTTTTTACAATAGGAAATGAAATCAGCCCTCGAAGACAAAACCTGTGAAAAAAAAAATTCCTAAGCCCCGGGGTCACAATTTCAGCAAAAATCTGAAAAGCTCCAATTCACACAAAAATGGTGCCAAACTGTTGCAAATTCTCCCCTGAAAGATTTGGCAGTGGAAACAGAAGCCGTTTTACAATAGGAAATGAAATCAGACCTCGAAGACAAAACCTGAAAATCTGAAAATCTCCAATTCACTCAAAAATGGTGCCAAACTGTTGCAAATTCTCCCCTGAAAGATTTGGCAGTGGAAACAGAAGCCTTTTTACAATAGGAAATGAAATCAGCCCTCGAAGACAAAACCTGTGAAAAAAAAAAATTCTAAGCCCCGGGGTCACAATTTCAGCAAAAATCTGAAAATCTCCAATTCACTCAAAAATGGTGCCAAACTGTTGCAAATTCTCCCCTGAAAGATTTGGCGGTGGAAACAGAAGCCTTTTTACAATAGGAAATGAAATCAGCCCTCGAAGACAAAACCTGTGGAAAAAAAAATTTCTAAGCCCCGGGGTCACAATTTCAGCAAAAATCTGAAATTCTCCAATTCACACAAAAATAGTGCCAAACTGTTACAAATTCTCCCCTGAAAGGTTTGGCGGTGGAAACAGAAGGCTTTTCATCATAGCAAATGAAATCAGCCCTCGAAGACAAAACCTGTGAAAAAAAAATTTTCTAAGCCCCGGGGTCACAATTTCAGCAAAAATCTGAAATTCTCCAATTCACACAAAAATAGTGCCAAACTGTTACAAATTCTCCCCTGAAAGGTTCGGCGGTGGAAAGAGAAGGCTTTTTATCATAGGCCAAGAAATCAGGCCTCGTAAACTTAACCAGTAAAAAAAAAAATTTCTAAGCCCCGGGGTCACAATTTCAGCAAAAATCTGAAAATCTCCAATTCACTCAAAAATGGTGCCAAACTGTTGCAAATTCTCCCCTGAAAGATTTGGCGGTGGAAACAGAAGCCTTTTTACAATAGGAAATGAAATCAGCCCTCGAAGACAAAACCTGTGAAAAAAAAATTTTCTAAGCCCCGGGGTCACAATTTCAGCAAAAATCTGAAATTCTCCAATTCACTCAAAAATGGTGCCAAACTGTGGCAAATTCTCCCCTGAAAGGTTCGGCGGTGGAAAGAGAAGGCTTTTTATCATAGGCCAAGAAATCAGGCCTCGTAAACTTAACCAGTAAAAAAAAAATTTCTAAGCCCCGGGGTCACAATTTCAGCAAAAATCTTAAATTCTCCAATTCACACAAAAATGGTGCCAAACTGTTGCAAATTCTCCCCTGAAAGGTTCGGCGGTGGAAAGAGAAGGCTTTTTATCATAGGCCAAGAAATCAGGCCTCGAAAACTTAACCAGTGGGAAAAAAAATTTCTAAGCCCCGGGGTCACAATTTCAGCAAAAATCTTAAATTCTCCAATTCACACAAAAATGGTGCCAAACTGTTGCAAATTCTCCCCTGAAAGGTTTGGCGGTGGAAACAGAAGGCTTTTCATCATAGGAATTGAAATCAGACCTCAAAGACAAAACCTGTGAAAAAAATTTTTTCTAAGCCCCGGGGTCACAATTTCAGCAAAAATCTGAAATTCTCCAATTCACTCAAAAATGGTGCCAAACTGTTGCAAATTCTCCCCTGAAAGGTTTGGCGGTGGAAACAGAAGCCTTTTTACAATAGGAAATGAAATCAGCCCTCGAAGACAAAACCTGTGGAAAAAAAAATTTCTAAGCCCCGGGGTCACAATTTCAGCAAAAATCTGAAATTCTCCAATTCACTCAAAAATGGTGCCAAACTGTTGCAAATTCTCCCCTGAAAGGTTCGGCGGTGGAAAGAGAAGGCTTTTTATCCTAGGCCAAGAAATCAGGCCTCGAAAACTTAACCAGTGAAAAAAAAATTTCTAAGCCCCGGGGTCACAATTTCAGCAAAAATCTTAAATTCTCCAATTCACTCAAAAATGGTGCCAAACTGTTGCAAATTCTCCCCTGAAAGGTTTGGCGGTGGAAAGAGAAGGCTTTTTATCATAGGCCAAGAAATCAGGCCTCGAAAACTTAACCAGTGAAAAAAAAAATTTCTAAGCCCCGGGGTCACAATTTCAGCAAAAATCTTAAATTCTCCAATTCACACAAAAATGGTGCCAAACTGTTGCAAATTCTCCCCTGAAAGGTTTGGCGGTGGAAACAGAAGGCTTTTTATCCTAGGCCAAGAAATCAGGCCTCGAAAACTTAACCAGTGAAAAAAAAAATTTCTAAGCCCTGGGGTCACAATTTCAGCAAAAATCTTAAATTCTCCAATTCACTCAAAAATGGTGCCAAACTGTTGCAAATTCTCCCCTGAAAGGTTCGGCGGTGGAAAGAGAAGGCTTTTTATCATAGGCCAAGAAATCAGGCCTCGTAAACTTAACCAGTAAAAAAAAAAATTTCTAAGCCCCGGGGTCACAATTTCAGCAAAAATCTGAAAATCTCCAATTCACTCAAAAATGGTGCCAAACTGTTGCAAATTCTCCCCTGAAAGATTTGGCGGTGGAAACAGAAGCCTTTTTACAATAGGAAATGAAATCAGCCCTCGAAGACAAAACCTGTGAAAAAAAAATTTTCTAAGCCCCGGGGTCACAATTTCAGCAAAAATCTGAAATTCTCCAATTCACTCAAAAATGGTGCCAAACTGTGGCAAATTCTCCCCTGAAAGGTTCGGCGGTGGAAAGAGAAGCCTTTTTATCATAGGCCAAGAAATCAGGCCTCGTAAACTTAACCAGTAAAAAAAAAAATTTCTAAGCCCCGGGGTCACAATTTCAGCAAAAATCTTAAATTCTCCAATTCACACAAAAATGGTGCCAAACTGTTGCAAATTCTCCCCTGAAAGGTTCGGCGGTGGAAAGAGAAGGCTTTTTATCATAGGCCAAGAAATCAGGCCTCGAAAACTTAACCAGTGGGAAAAAAAATTTCTAAGCCCCGGGGTCACAATTTCAGCAAAAATCTTAAATTCTCCAATTCACACAAAAATGGTGCCAAACTGTTGCAAATTCTCCCCTGAAAGGTTTGGCGGTGGAAACAGAAGCCTTTTTACAATAGGAAATGAAATCAGCCCTCGAAGACAAAACCTGTGGAAAAAAAAATTTCTAAGCCCCGGGGTCACAATTTCAGCAAAAATCTGAAATTCTCCAATTCACTCAAAAATGGTGCCAAACTGTTGCAAATTCTCCCCTGAAAGGTTCGGCGGTGGAAAGAGAAGGCTTTTTATCCTAGGCCAAGAAATCAGGCCTCGAAAACTTAACCAGTGAAAAAAAAAATTTCTAAGCCCCGGGGTCACAATTTCAGCAAAAATCTTAAATTCTCCAATTCACTCAAAAATGGTGCCAAACTGTTGCAAATTCTCCCCTGAAAGGTTTGGCGGTGGAAAGAGAAGGCTTTTTATCATAGGCCAAGAAATCAGGCCTCGAAAACTTAACCAGTGAAAAAAAAAATTTCTAAGCCCCGGGGTCACAATTTCAGCAAAAATCTTAAATTCTCCAATTCACACAAAAATGGTGCCAAACTGTTGCAAATTCTCCCCTGAAAGGTTTGGCGGTGGAAACAGAAGGCTTTTCATCATAGGAATTGAAATCAGACGTCGAAGACAAAACCTGTGAAAAAAATTTTTTCTAAGCCCCGGGGTCACAATTTCAGCAAAAATCTGAAATTCTCCAATTCACTCAAAAATGGTGCCAAACTGTTGCAAATTCTCCCCTGAAAGGTTTGGCGGTGGAAACAGAAGCCTTTTTACAATAGGAAATGAAATCAGCCCTCGAAGACAAAACCTGTGGAAAAAAAAATTTCTAAGCCCCGGGGTCACAATTTCAGCAAAAATCTGAAATTCTCCAATTCACTCAAAAATGGTGCCAAACTGTTGCAAATTCTCCCCTGAAAGGTTCGGCGGTGGAAAGAGAAGGCTTTTTATCCTAGGCCAAGAAATCAGGCCTCGAAAACTTAACCAGTGAAAAAAAAAATTTCTAAGCCCTGGGGTCACAATTTCAGCAAAAATCTTAAATTCTCCAATTCACTCAAAAATGGTGCCAAACTGTTGCAAATTCTCCCCTGAAAGGTTCGGCGGTGGAAAGAGAAGGCTTTTTATCATAGGCCAAGAAATCAGGCCTCGTAAACTTAACCAGTAAAAAAAAAAATTTCTAAGCCCCGGGGTCACAATTTCAGCAAAAATCTGAAAATCTCCAATTCACTCAAAAATGGTGCCAAACTGTTGCAAATTCTCCCCTGAAAGATTTGGCGGTGGAAACAGAAGCCTTTTTACAATAGGAAATGAAATCAGCCCTCGAAGACAAAACCTGTGAAAAAAAAATTTTCTAAGCCCCGGGGTCACAATTTCAGCAAAAATCTGAAATTCTCCAATTCACTCAAAAATGGTGCCAAACTGTGGCAAATTCTCCCCTGAAAGGTTCGGCGGTGGAAAGAGAAGGCTTTTTATCATAGGCCAAGAAATCAGGCCTCGTAAACTTAACCAGTAAAAAAAAAAATTTCTAAGCCCCGGGGTCACAATTTCAGCAAAAATCTTAAATTCTCCAATTCACACAAAAATGGTGCCAAACTGTTGCAAATTCTCCCCTGAAAGGTTCGGCGGTGGAAAGAGAAGGCTTTTTATCATAGGCCAAGAAATCAGGCCTCGAAAACTTAACCAGTGGGAAAAAAAATTTCTAAGCCCCGGGGTCACAATTTCAGCAAAAATCTTAAATTCTCCAATTCACACAAAAATGGTGCCAAACTGTTGCAAATTCTCCCCTGAAAGGTTTGGCGGTGGAAACAGAAGCCTTTTTACAATAGGAAATGAAATCAGCCCTCGAAGACAAAACCTGTGGAAAAAAAAATTTCTAAGCCCCGGGGTCACAATTTCAGCAAAAATCTGAAATTCTCCAATTCACTCAAAAATGGTGCCAAACTGTTGCAAATTCTCCCCTGAAAGGTTCGGCGGTGGAAAGAGAAGGCTTTTTATCCTAGGCCAAGAAATCAGGCCTCGAAAACTTAACCAGTGAAAAAAAAAATTTCTAAGCCCCGGGGTCACAATTTCAGCAAAAATCTTAAATTCTCCAATTCACTCAAAAATGGTGCCAAACTGTTGCAAATTCTCCCCTGAAAGGTTTGGCGGTGGAAAGAGAAGGCTTTTTATCATAGGCCAAGAAATCAGGCCTCGAAAACTTAACCAGTGAAAAAAAAAATTTCTAAGCCCCGGGGTCACAATTTCAGCAAAAATCTTAAATTCTCCAATTCACACAAAAATGGTGCCAAACTGTTGCAAATTCTCCCCTGAAAGGTTTGGCGGTGGAAACAGAAGGCTTTTCATCATAGGAATTGAAATCAGACCTCGAAGACAAAACCTGTGAAAAAAATTTTTTCTAAGCCCCGGGGTCACAATTTCAGCAAAAATCTGAAATTCTCCAATTCACTCAAAAATGGTGCCAAACTGTTGCAAATTCTCCCCTGAAAGGTTTGGCGGTGGAAACAGAAGCCTTTTTACAATAGGAAATGAAATCAGCCCTCGAAGACAAAACCTGTGGAAAAAAAAATTTCTAAGCCCCGGGGTCACAATTTCAGCAAAAATCTGAAATTCTCCAATTCACTCAAAAATGGTGCCAAACTGTTGCAAATTCTCCCCTGAAAGGTTCGGCGGTGGAAAGAGAAGGCTTTTTATCCTAGGCCAAGAAATCAGGCCTCGAAAACTTAACCAGTGAAAAAAAAAATTTCTAAGCCCTGGGGTCACAATTTCAGCAAAAATCTTAAATTCTCCAATTCACTCAAAAATGGTGCCAAACTGTTGCAAATTCTCCCCTGAAAGGTTTGGCGGTGGAAACAGAAGGCTTTTCATCATAGGAAATGAAATCAGCCCTCGAAGACAAAACCTGTGAAAAAAAAAAATTCTAAGCAAAATTCAGCAAAAATCTGAAAATCTCCAATTCACTCAAAAATGGTGCCAAACTGTTGCAAATTCTCCCCTGAAAGGTTCGGCGGTGGAAAGAGAAGGCTTTTTATCATAGGCCAAGAAATCAGGCCTCGAAAACTTAACCAGTGAAAAAAAAAATTTCTAAGCCCCGGGGTCACAATTTCAGCAAAAATCTGAAATTCTCCAATTCACACAAAAATGGTGCCAAACTGTTGCAAATTCTCCCCTGAAAGGTTCGGCGGTGGAAACAGAAGGCTTTTCATCATAGGAATTGAAATCAGACCTCGAAGACAAAACCTGTGAAAAAAAAATTTTCTAAGCCCCGGGGTCACAATTTCAGCAAAAATCTGAAAATCTCCAATTCACTCAAAAATGGTGCCAAACTGTTGCAAATTCTCCCCTGAAAGGTTTGGCGGTGGAAACAGAATCCGTTTTACAATAGGAAATGAAACCAGCCCTCGAAGACAAAACCTGTGAAAAAAAAATTTTCTAAGTCCCGGGGTCACAATTTCAGCAAAAATCTGAAAATCTCCAATTCACTCAAAAATGGTGCCAAACTGTTGCAAATTCTCCCCTGAAAGGTTCGGCGGTGGAAAGAGAAGGCTTTTTATCATAGGCCAAGAAATCAGGCCTCGAAAACTTAACCAGTGAAAAAAAAAATTTCTAAGCCCCGGGGTCACAATTTCAGCAAAAATCTTAAATTCTCCAATTCACACAAAAATGGTGCCAAACTGTTGCAAATTCTCCCCTGAAAGGTTTGGCGGTGGAAACAGAAGGCTTTTCATCATAGGAATTGAAATCAGACCTCGAAGACAAAACCTGTGAAAAAAATTTTTTCTAAGCCCCGGGGTCACAATTTCAGCAAAAATCTGAAATTCTCCAATTCACACAAAAATAGTGCCAAACTGTTGCAAATTCTCCCCTGAAAGGTTTGGCGGTGGAAACAGAAGGCTTTTCATCATAGGAAATGAAATCAGCCCTCGAAGACAAAACCTGTGAAAAAAAAATTTTCTAAGCCCCGGGGTCACAATTTCAGCAAAAATCTGAAAATCTCCAATTCACACAAAAATGGTGCCAAACTGTTGCAAATTCTCCCCTGAAAGGTTCGGCGGTGGAAAGAGAAGGCTTTTTATCATAGGCCAAGAAATCAGGCCTCGAAGACAAAACCTGTGAAAAAAAATTTTTCTAAGCCCCGGGGTCACAATTTCAGCAAAAATCTGAAATTCTCCAATTCACACAAAAATAGTGCCAAAGTGTTGCAAATTCTCCCCTGAAAGGTTTGGCGGTGGAAACAGAAGCCTTTTTACAATAGGAAATGAAATCAGGCCTCGAAAACTTAACCAGTGAAAAAAAAAATTCCTAAGCCCCGGGGTCACAATTTCAGCAGAAATCTGAAAATCTCCAATTCACTCAAAAATGGTGCCAAACTGTTGCAAATTCTCCCCTGATAGGTTTGGCGGTGGAAAAAGAAGGCTTTTTATCATAGGAAATGAAATCAGACCTCGAAGACAAAACCTGTGAAAAAAAAATTTTCTGAGCCCAGGCGTCACAATTTCAGTAAAAATCTGAAATTCTCCAATTCACTCAAAAATGGTGTCAAACTGTTGCAAATTCTCCCCTGATAGGTTTGGCGGTGGAAAGAGAAGCCTTTTTATCATAGGTCAAAAGATCAGCCCTCAACTTCACCTGTGAAAATTTTTTTTTCTAAAAATCTGAAATTCTCTAATTCAGACAAAAATAGTGCAAAACTGGTGCAAATCCTCCTCTGAAAGGTTTGGCGGTGGAAACAGAAGGCTTTCTATCATAGGAAATGAAATCAGACCTCGAAGACAAAACCTTTGAAAAAAAATTTCTAAGCCCCGGGGTCACATTTTCAGCAAAAATCTGAAATTCTCCAATTCACTCAAAAATGGTGCCAAACTGTTGCAAATTCTCCCCTGAAAGGTTTGGCGGTGGAAACAGAAGCCCTTTTCTCATAGGAAATGAAATCAGACCTCGAAGACAAAACCTTTGAAAAAAAAATTTCTAAGCCCCGGGGTCACAATTTCAGCAAAAATCTTAAATTCTCCAATTCACTCAAAAATGGTGCCAAACTGTTGCAAATTCTCCCCTGAAAGATTTGGCGGTGGAAACAGAAGCCTTTTTACAATAGGAAATATAAATCAGCCCTCGAAGACAAAACCTGTGAAAAAAAATTTTTCTAAGCCCCGGGGTCACAATTTCAGCAAAAATCTGAAATTCTCCAATTCACACAAAAATAGTGCCAAACTGTTGCAAATTCTCCCCTGAATGGTTTGCCCGTGGAAAGAGAAGGTTTTTTTATCATAGGCCAAGAAATCAGCCCTCAACAACTTAACCTGTGAAAAAAAAATTCCTAAGCCCCGGGGTCACAATTTCAGCAAAAATCTTAAATTCTCCAATTCACACAAAAATAGTGCCAAACTGTTGTAAATTCTCCCCTGAAAGGTTTGGCGGTGGAAAAAGAAGGCTTTTTATCATAGGAAATGAAATCAGACCTCGAAGACAAAACCTGTGAAAAAATTTTTTTCTAAGCCCAGGGGTCACAATTTCAGTAAAAATCTGAAATTCTCCAATTCACTCAAAAATGGTGTCAAACTGTTGCAAATTCTCCCCTGATAGGTTTGGCGGTGGAAACAGAAGGCTTTTCATCATAAGAAATGAAATCCGACCTCGAAGACAAAACCTGTGAAAAAAAATTTCTAAGCCCCGGGGTCACAATTTCAGCAAAAATCTGAAATTCTCCCATTCACTCAAAAATGGTGCCAAACTGTTGCAAATTCTTCCCTGAAAGGTTTGGTTGTGGAAAGAGAAGCCTTTTTATCATAGGAAATGAAATCAGACCTCGAAGAAAAAACCTGTGAAAAGAAAAATTCTTAAGCCCCGGAATAACAATTTCATCAAAAATCTGAAATTCTCCAATTCACACAAAAATAGTGCCAATCTGCTGCAAATTCTCCCCTGAAAGGTTTGGCGGTGGAAACAGAAGCATTTTTATCATAGGCCAAGAAATCAGCCCTCGACAACTTAACCTGTGGGGAAAAAAATTTCTAAGCCCCGGGGTCACAATTTCAGCAAAAATCTGAAATTCTCCAATTCACTCAAAAATAGTGCCAAACTGTTGCAAATCCTCCCCTGAAAGGTTTGGCGGTGGAAACAGAAGGCTTTTTATCATAGGAAATGAAATTAAACCTCGTAGAAAAAACCTGCGAAAAAAGAATTTCTAAGCCCTGGGGTCACAATTTCAGCAAAAATCTGAAATTCTCCCATTCACTCAAAAATGGTGCCAAACTGTCGCAAATTCTTCCCTGAAAGGTTTGGTTGTGGAAAGAGAAGCCTTTTTATCATAGGCCAAGAAATCAGCCCTCGACAACTTCACCTGTGAAAATTTTTTTTTCTAAAAATCTGAAATTCTCTAATTCAGACAAAAATAGTGCAAAACTGGTGCAAATCCTCCTCTGAAAGGTTTGGCGGTGGAAACAGAAGGCTTTCTATCATAGGAAATGAAATCAGACCTCGAAGACAAAACCTTTGAAAAAAAAAATTCTAAGCCCCGGGGTCACATTTTCAGCAAAAATCTGAAATTCTCCAATTCACTCAAAAATGGTTCCAAACTGTTGCAAATTCTCCCCTGAAATGTTTGGCGGTGGAAAAAGAAGGCTTTTGATGTTAGGAAATGAAATCAGACCTCGAAGACAAAACCTGTGGGGGAAAAAATTCCTAAGCCCCAGGGTCACTATTTTAGCAAAAATCTGAAATTCTCCAATTCACACAAAAATAGTGCCAAACTGTTGCAAATTCTCCACTGAAAGGTTTGCCGGTGGAAAGAGAAGGCTTTTTATTATAGGCCTAGAAACCATCCCTCAAAAACTTAACCTGTCAAAAAAAACTTTTCTAAGCCCTGGGGTCACAATTTCAGCAAAAATCTGAAATTTTCCAATTCACTCAAAAATGGTGCCAAACTGTTGCAAATTCTCCCCTGAAAGGTTTGGCGGTGGAAACAGAAGGCTTTTTATCATAGGAAATGAAATCAGACCTCGAAGACAAAACCTGTGGGGAAAAAAATTCTAAGCCCCGGGGTCACAATTTTAGGAAAAATATGAAATTCTTCAATTCACTCAAAAATAGTGCCAAACTGTTGCAAATTTTTCTAAGCCCCGGGGTAACTTGATGGTTTTCCCATGAAATAGACTATTCTAAAACGTCAACATATTGACTCTGCCAACTACTTTCCATGAAGTGAAAATGAAATGTACACAGAATATTCTGGCAAGTCTTGCCACTCTAGAATGCGTTTTGTAATTTTAAACATGACTTTAGGAAGTTTGCAAATCTAATCAGCAGAAGCACTAGAGACAACTTTTGTATTTGGCAACCAAGAAAGCTAATTGTTTATTAGAAACATTTATGCTTATATTTGTATATCATGCTTTTTTTCAAAAAATGTATCAAACCTCTTTATTCTACCCTTTTATTTTTAAAAGTTCAGTAAGCTATGTTTTTAAACCACTTGGATTGAAAACTTAAGTTGTGAACTTTGCAGAGCAGAATATATCAATTTTTATAAGAAATACAAAGTCATACCTTGGTTTTCGAACAGCTTAGTTCCCGAAAGTTTTGGCTCCCAAACATCGCAAACCCAGAAGTGACTGTTCCGGTTTGCAAACTATTTTTGGAAGTCGAATGACTAACGGGGCTTCTATGGCTTCTGATTGGCTGCAGGAGCTTCCTGCAGCCAATCAGAAGCCACAGTTTGGTTTTTGAATGTTTTGGAAGTCGAATGGACTCCTGGAATGGATTTCTCTTCAACTTCCAAGGTACAATTGTAGCTCAAGCCTTGGCAACTGCTCGGTACCCAGAACAGAGAGGGTTACTGTTATGGTAAAATCTGGGTGCGAGGCTGCTCTGCTCCTCGGACTAAGTCCGCGGGTCCCTGCGAAGGAAAATGAGCTCAGCCGGAGGCAGGAGCAAGCTGCAGAAGATCCAAGTTTATTGCACAACAGGTTCAAGGCGAGATTGAACAGCAAGAAAAGGGGTGACATGAACTTTTGAAACTTCCCTCCATGTCCCAGAATACAGTGCAAAATACATCCCAGTTACATCATGAATACATTAATAAGAGGTTGGGTTACACAGATTACATCATGAATACATTAAGAAGAGGTTGGGTTACACAGGATTAACATATGGAGGAGGGAGGGGGAATATGCAGAGCTGGAGATATGCGCAGATAAGCACATCCTGAGTACCGGTGATGAGAAGACAATGGTCCATGTATGCATAGTCTGCCACCTGGCATTTCCCGGAGGAAAGGCTTGGCAGAGTGATTTGACAGGATTAGGGTCTTGACACCTTGCTTGAGGGATTATGGAGGACAGGGGAGGTGTCATGGAGTCCTAGAGAAATTGAGCAAGTTGGCACGTTGATTTTCTATGAATTTTATAGATTTTAGTCCCTTTTGACATTGACAATTGGACTCGGAAATAAACTGATATATTGTAGCGAAGAAGAAGGTGAAGAAGACATCCCCCCCCCCTTCCGTATCAGTTACATTTGTGTTTGTGTTTGTATGAGAGAGTACTTTTTGTTTACAGGAAGAAATGTGAGGTCTGGGATGTGCCCATCAACTTGGGCCTGTGGCAAAGGGTATCTTTCCTGCCCCTTGTAACATAAATCCTGGCTACACCTGTGTCTAAACCAGCACCTTTTCCCTCATAGCGGGTGATCAGATGCAGGCCATAAAGTAGGACTGCCATCTTTCAAGAAGTAAAATTCTTGAAAAGGCACTTCCTGGATCTGTTGTCAGACATTTTGCTGATTTCCCAAATTCCTCCTGGATGTTATTTTCACCGCTTGAATTGCCCCCTGATATTCAGAGCCATAGGGACGCGGGTGGCTCTGTGGGTTAAACCAGAGCCTAGGGCTTGCCGATTGGAAGGTCGGCGGTTTGAATCCCCGCGACAGGGTGAGCTCTTGTTGCTCAGTCCCTGCTCCTGCCCACCTACCAGTTCGAAAGCACGTCAAAGTGCAAGTAGATAAATAGGTACCGCTCCGGCAGTAAGGTAAACGGCGTTTCTGTGCGCTGCTCTGGTTCACCAGAAGCAGCTTAGTCATGCTGGCCACATTAGCCGGCCAATAAAGCGAGATGAGTGCCGCAACCCCAGAGTCGGTCACGACTGGACCTAATGGTCAGGGGTCCCTTTACCTTTACCTTTATTCAGAGCCATACATATAGGGGTAAACAAAAGGTGGATCTCAACCTACTAGGTGATTTTCAGTAGATCAGCAAGTGTCCCCCCCCCATCCCACTTATAAAACCATTGAAGCTAGTTGCACTCACCTTATCATGCAGCTCCTATTTCCCTAAGTTAACTATGCGCTGGGCAAACCCTCAATAAACAGTGCTAAGTATACATCTGGGGAAACCCAGCACAGTACAAACCATTTATATTTCTGTCTGTGTGAACCAGCCTTCTGCTACTATGCCAGACTGCACTTCTACAGCGGCAACGATGCTTCAAATTTCCAAGTATTACTTTAGAGATATCCTTAATTCCACTCCCCCATATTAATGTCAAGCTACCATACATGGAGAAATATAGTCAGCATATTGTAATCTGTAGCTTTTCCTCCCAGTTCTGATTGCTCTCTCCTGCCATCTAAAGAGCATCTGTAGAGATCCACATTGAAAAATAATTTTCAACTCTTAACGTTCACAGTACTCAGATTGACCAGGAACATGTTATATCCCAGCAGCAAGGGAGGTGAATGTATGTCAATAAGAAGACGTCTTCTGTCTCTTTCTCCTGAAATGGAGGGCTGGTTTTTCGGAAGGCACAACTCCTGCTCACAACAGTGTTGCAGTTGACTGCAAGTGAGCAGTGCAGGGATGACCTCCAGCCAGCATGGCTAGGAAGGGGGCTGGCCCACACATGAGGCAAGGTGAGGCGACCGCCTCAGGTGGCAGAATCCACAGAGGCAGCAGATCCCAAGATAGATATTTCTTCCCCCTCTCGTTCCTGATCTCTTGAGGAGGGGGAACACCATTTCGTGGTTCCCCTCAGGTGCCAAAATGTCTTGGGCCAGCCGTGGCTAGGAATAATAGCATACCTTCCAACATTTCTCTGATGAATAATTATTATTATTATTATTATTATTATTATTATTATTATAATTTACATACCGCCTATACCCGGGGGTCCCTATTAAAATAGGGACTTCCTATTTAATAATAAATAATAATAATAATAGGGACGCGGGTGGCGCTGTGGGTAAAAGCCTCAGCGCCTAGGGCTTGCCGATCGGAAGGTCGGCGGTTCGAATCCCCGCAGCGGGGTGCGCTCCCGCTGCTCGGTCCCAGCGCCTGCCAACCTAGCAGTTCGAAAGCACCCCCGGGTGCAAGTAGATAAATAGGGACCACTTACTGGTGGGAAGGTAAACGGCGTTTCCGTGTGCAGCTCTGGCTCGCCAGATGCAGCTTTGTCACGCTGGCCACGTGACCCGGAAGTGTCTCCAGACAGCGCTGGCCCCTGGCCTCTTAAGTGAGATGGGCGCACAACCCCAGAGTCTGTCAAGACTGGCCCGTACGGGCAGGGGTACCTTTACCTTTAATAATAATAATAATAATAATAATAATAATTTTATTTATACCCCACCCATATCTGACTGGGTTGCCCCCAGTCACTCTGGGTGGCTTCCAACACATATAATAAAACATTTTTTAAAAACTTCCCTAAACAGGACTGCCTTCAGATTTCTTCAAAAGGTTGTATACTTTCTTTTCTCCTTGTCTTAGGGACCCCATAACTCCATTTGTGGTTGTTGTTGTTTAGTCGTTTAGTCGTGTCCGACTCGCCGTGACCCCATGGACCAGAGCACGCCAGGCACTCCTGTCTTCCACTGCCAAATTCATGTGTTATCTGTTATCTGACAACCCTTTAAATAGTGGCAGGCAACCTGTAGCCCTCCAGATGCTACTTGACTACAGCTCTTATCACAGACCATCCAAGTGTCCCTTTTTTCTAGGGACAGTCCCGGATTTATAGAAGCCGTCCCAGTTTCTGATCTGATCCCAGAATTTCCCGCTTTTCCTTAGGACATCCCGACATCGGGGAAATGTTGGAGGGGTATAGCCCTGAGTGCTCACTGGAAGGACAGATCCTGAAGCTGAGGCTCCAATACTTTGGCCACCTCATGAGAAGAGAAGACTCCCTGGAAAAGACCCTGATGTTGGGAAAGATGGAGGGCACAAGGAGAAGGGGACGACAGAGGGCGAGATGGCTGGACAGCATGACAGCTACCAGCATGAGTTTGACCAGACTGCGGGAGGCAGTGGAAGACAGGAGTGCCTGGCGTTGTTATGTAGTGAAGTTTCACCCTGGGCCAGCAGGGGGATACTGTATATAGTTTTCACTCAGGTCTGTAGATAGTTTTCCCTCAGGTCCACGTCAGTTATTTTAGGCAGGAACTCTGGGCTGTTGTTGTTACAATGTTGACAGCCAGCTGCCTATAAAAGCAGGCTGGCTGAGCTGTTTGCAGGCAGTTCTATTCCAGTTTACAAGAATAAAGAGCTACTTGGAGAAATCGCTGTGTCGTCTGCTATGTCAACCCACAACTTAACAGGCGTGCTCTGGTCCAGGGGGTCACGAAGGGTCGGACACGACTAAACGACTAAACAACAACAACATGAGCCCACCCCATATTTACCGTGGGCGACCATCAGCTCTTGAGTTCCAGGCAGAGAAACAGACAGACAGGAAACAACACTTTCCGAAATCCAGCAAGAGCTGCAGCGACAAAAAACAAAAACGCGCACACCCCAAAACGACCCATCCCGGTGCGCTTCTCTGCGCCAAGGCGGTGTTTTGGTTTGCATTGAACTTGATCCTGCGCGCAGCTTCCCCGCGCGCAATCATTTCCCTTTTAAGATCCTGCTACGTTGGGAAAGGGGGGGAGACTACAAGTCCCATGATGCAGCGAAAGTGGCCGCCCCTTTTGGGCAAAGCATGTCGGTTTGAAGCCGGGGAGGAGCTCCATGGAAACATATTCCGCGCGCAGCGGCGCGGGGCGGAGAGGAGGAGGGGTCCGTGGCCGCTGCGCTCCGGAGGTAGCCGGGGAGAGAGAGCCGGGGCGCTCCCGCCGCCTCTAGGGAAAGCGGTAAGTTGCAAAGAAGGAAGAAAGTGAAGTGGATCCGGAGTGTGGAGGGCGAGGAAAAAGGAGGATCAGCTGCACATCTCGGAGCCGGTGCGATCATTAATCAATAATCCATCAATTAGGCCATCTGGGACGCAGACCTCGTTTATTGACCGTTGAGGGGCACCGTTTCTATACAGATTAGCTTTTGCACTATGTTTTAAAAAAAAACAACTGGTGATTTTTTTGCTTTTAGATTTCCAAGAATCCTATCGCTTCTGGTTTTTTTGGAAATGGAAGTTAGCATTTTTTTTTATTCCCCCCCCCTCCAGGTTGAGGTGAGTGCAAATAAGTTATCCTCCCCTAGGGCACAAAATATCCAGGCACCAGCACACTGGGTGCGCTGCTTAGGGGTTGCTAATAATAATAATAATAATAATGGTAATTTAATTAAGGGGTGGGGATTAGAGATAGGTGAGGTTATCTGTTTTGTTATCATTTGTATTGGCCTTTTGCAGCAAGTCTTGGGGATTTGAAAATGGTGACCGCTTTCACTTCTTAAGTGACGGTTTTGTTGTTTCTGCATCTTGGCAATATGGGTTTTGTAAGCATGGGCGTAGCTAAGGGGGGGCAGCTGCACCCCCTCCCCAATCAAGTAAATAAATAAAAATAACTAACTGACCAATCTTGTTGCAGATAGCTCAGTTCTGCCGCCCCCCCCAAATCCTGGCTACACCCATGTTTTCAAGTTTATATTAATAGTATTTTTTTCAAAACTAAATTATATACTGTACACCAAAAGAATAGAGTGGGTCACTAGGAAGAGAGAGGGGTCGGTGGGTTGGAGTCTTGGCTGCAGGGAATGGTTGGAAGAACACGGGGAATGATATCACTGGGATAGATTGAAAATGATAATTCTTATTAGTTTTCAATTACAGTCCAATAATAGCCTCATTATAACAATGCCAAATTATAATACAATTACTAATACCAATCATTTGGATATCAAATTATATAGTTCAGGTGCCCCCCCCCCCCGCGCTAGAATGGATGGTTTGATTGTTTTCTTCATTTCTGCATTCCAAAATCTTATTAGTTTCAGTTACACTAAAGTCAAGATATCAATCCCTTATACAACAACAACTTCCATTCTTATTGACGCATTAAATGATTTATGAAACTACAAGTGCGGCACGCAATCTATAACCTTATTCTTCCTGTGTTTGGCAATTATTCTGTCCGTGATGTTTCTTCCTGATATCGCTTCTGCCTGCAAACAGGGGCCCACCAGGTGGCCCTGGAACCCTAAAAGCAAAGGCATCCAGGTGACAGTAGCTGACTTCCACTCAGTTGTTTCTCCCTGGGATCTGTTTCGTAAGGAACATGTGAAGCTGCCTTTGAACACCTAGGATGTTTCAGCTGTGTTGTCTGCTTTGACTTGAAGTGTCTCTCTCTCTCTCACTCACTCACTCACTTAGAGGCATTGCCACCTGCTTAACTAGTCCTTTTCAGTGGAAACATCTGGGATTGAAAGTGTGTGGGGGGGGGAGCTGTCAGCAGACGAAAAGTCTGCCACGAAGCCTGTCCCATTCCTCTGATAAATGGGAGGTGCGCTGCTTCTGCAGAAGGTGTTCCAAATCACAGCCACTGGTTTAAATTAATTGCATGTTATCGGAAGTCCTTTCTTTGGTTCATTATGCTCCATCTACTGCCAATCAGTTCTAGTTTGGAGAGACCATTCGTTTTGTGAAAGTGGAGACTGGGATTTTAAATAGAGAATTTTTAGCATCTTCACCAGATTCAAAATTACCAGGACTCTTAAGGGTAAGCCATGGCATAGATAATCCTCTGGGCCCTATTAGGGATGGAGTAATCTCATTGACGGGATGCGGGTGGCGCTGTGGGTTAAACCACAGAGCCTAGGACTTGCTGATCAGAAGGTCGGCAGTTCGAATCCCCGCAACGGGGTGAGCTCCTGTTGCTCGGTCCCTGCTCCTGCCCACCTAGCAGTTCGAAAGCACATCAAAGTGCAAGTAGATAAATAGGTACCGCTCCGGCATGAAGGTAAACGGCGTTTCCGTGCACTGCTCTGGTTCGCCAGAAGCAGCTTAGTCATGCTGGCCACATGACCCGGAAGCTGTACCTCGGCCAGTAAAGTGAAATGAGCGCCGCAACCCCAGAGTCGGCCGCGACTGGGCCTAATGGTCAGGGGTCCCTTTACCTTTTAATCTCATTGACTCGGTTCTCTCTCTTTTTTTTTGTAGTTCTGCTTCTCTCTCTTTTCATTGGATGATCAAGAGGTATCTCTGACTTTGTTTGCAGTTAAATGTTGAATGCTGAGACCATGATGGCAAGGCCAATAATCTTCCCAGTGAGTGTCCATTCAACAGCTCCTGAAACCTTTGTGGTGCTGAACCAGAGGATGAAAGTAGTTGAAGAGCAGACAAATGCGCTTTTGAAGGAACTGCATACGCTGGGCATTGATGGACAAAGGTATAGTCAAAATAACTGCTTTGAAGCACAAATGTATGAATGTTTACATGGAAGTAAGTTCCACGGTAATTTCCAGGGATGTAAACACAGGACTGCAACCTTCATTCGGCATTTTCCTTTATTTGTGTGATCTCTCTCTCTCTCTGAACGTCTGACTGGCCTTTGCTACCAGCATCCAAGTTATTAAGAAGTTAATGTATTCTCATTTTAATCAGTCTTCTGAAACAATACCGTATTGTTTTGAGTCGATGTAGTTAAGTTTTGTTGCAGGTGAAGGGCACTGAAGTGAATGAGGTATTGACATAAAGATCAGACATTTTTATTTACAGTCATGGGGAAAAAGAAAGTGAATTATTTGAATTCTGTGGGTTTACATATCAGGACATAATCGCAATCATTTGTTACTTAAAGGTAAAGGGA
The DNA here is from genome assembly GCF_951804945.1 of Podarcis cretensis. Taxonomy (NCBI): domain Eukaryota; kingdom Metazoa; phylum Chordata; class Lepidosauria; order Squamata; family Lacertidae; genus Podarcis; species Podarcis cretensis. The sequence goes on from NC_137170.1 coordinate 127,393,034, forward strand.
CCCCCGACCATTAGGTCCGGTCGTGGCCGACTCTGGGGTTGCGGCGCTCATCTCGCTTTATTGGCCAAGGGAGCCAGCGTACAGCTTCCAGGTCATGTGGCCAGCATGACTAAGCCGCTTCTGGCGAACCAGAGCAGCGCACGGAAACGCCGTTTAACTTCCCGCTGGAGCAGTACCTATTTATCTACTTGCACTTTTGACGTGCTTTCGAACTGCTAGGTGGGCAGGAGCAGGGACCGAGCGACGAGAGCTCACCCTGTCGCGGGGATTCGAACCGCCGACCTTCTGATCGGCAAGTCCTAGGCTCTGTGGTTTAACCCACAGCACCACCCGCGTCCCTATTTGTTACTTAGCAGGTCTTAAAATTAGGTAAATGCAACCTCAGATGAACAAAAACAACAACACATGACATATTATACCGTGTCATGATTTATTTAACAGAAATAAAGATGGAGAAGTCATGTGTGAAGAAGTAAATACATCGTTACTACTTCCGTAGGCATTAAGAGGCTAAGTAGCAGACAGGGGCTGCTGATCAAATGCCTTTGCTTAATTGATCACTGGCAAGTGTGCCCACCAGTGGTCTTGCCAGCTAGGGATGATGGGAGTTGTAGTCGAACAACAGTTGGGGATTCAAGTTTGAGAAACGCTAATACAGGGTTTCCCAAACTTGAGGCTCCAGCTGCTTTTGGACTACAACTCCCATCATCTCTAGCTAGTAGGACCACGGGTCAGGGATGGTGGCAATTGTAGTCCAAAAACGGCTGGAGACCCAAGTTTGGGAAACTGCCCTAGTGCAGTGGTGGTGCCCTACTGATGTTGCTGGACTACAACTCCCATCATCCCTGTCCATTGGCCATTCTGCCTGGTGCTGATGGGAGTTGGAATCCACACGTACCTGGACGTGTTGACTCCTGCCATAACCTGTAAGAGTTGGCTTGTTTCAAGAAACCATAGCTGAGACTAACCACAGTTTTACCATGTTTGGATATAATAATAAACTGCTGTAATTAAAAACAGAGGAGAAAGTCTCTGATCTCCTCTTTGTGGCTGTGCTGGAAGCAGGAGGTGATGGCGAGGAAGCAGTTGAGCCTGTGACACTTTGGCCTGTGATGCTAAACCGAAGTTGAGCTTTGTATCAAAATGAGGGACCTGGGCGTAGCCAGGATTTTTGCTGGGGAGGGGCAGAACTTTTGTTTTGGCGGGGAGAACCGACGTGATTGGTCAGTTAGGTAAGTATTTCTATTGTTTTACTTGATGGGGGCTACACCCACGTTTTAGGGGTGATGAGTAACTGTAGTCCCCAACTGTGGGATTTTCCACAGTTCACTTGTATGGCAAAAAGGGAAGGAGGTGAATTCAGGGACCCCTGTCCTACGCAATTTGCAGCGAGAAATGGGTTTTGCCTCTTAGCTGTGTTCCAGGTTGCAGCCATGCAGGCAGATAATGTGCGCATAATACCAAGCATATTAATATGCACATGTGGAATCGCAGCAATGAATGGGCATCTTGTTTCTTCCAGCATGGAACTCTTCCCTTCGAAACCCACGGAGAACTCTGAAGGCCACCAGACCATCAGTCCCGTCCGTGCCAGAACGGCATTTGGTGGAGCAAAGGACACGCTGTGGCAGACCTGCGAAACTCTCGTGAATCGGATGTGCCGGCTCGAAAGCGTTGTGCAAACCATGAAGTTGAGTATGTTCCGGCTGCAGACGGAAAAAGAGCTGAACCCAAAGCATGCAGGTAACTTCAGAGGGTGGGAACCAAAGGCTGGTGCATGCAATGATGTTAGATTCATGGGTTGTTGTTTAGTCGTGTCTGACTCTTCGTGACCCCATGGATCAGAGCACGCCAGGCACTCCTGTCTTCCACTGCCTCCCGCAGTTTGGTCAAACACATGCTGGTAGCTTTGAGAACACCATCCAACCATCTTGTCCTCTGTCGTCCCCTTCTCCTTGTGCCCTCCATCTTTCCCAACATCAGGGTCTTTTCCAGGGAGTCTTCTCTTCTCATGAGGTGGCCAAAGTATTGGAGCCTCAGCTTCAGAATCTGTCCTTCCAGTGAGCACTCAGGGCTGATTTCCTTCAGAATGGATAGGTTTGATCTTCTTGCAGCCCATGGGACTCTCAAGAGTCTCCTCCAGCACCATAATTCAAAAGCATCAATTCTTCGGCAGTCAGCCTTCTTTATCTAACGCAGGGGTCAGCAAACTGTTTCAGCAGGGGGCCAGTCCACTATCCCTCAGACCTTGTGGGGGCCAGACTTTATTCTGAAAAAAAATAAATGAATGAATTCCTATGCCCCACAAATAATCCAGAGATGCATTTTAAATGAAAGGGCACATTGTACTTATGTAAAAACACTTTGATTCCCGGACCGTCCATGGACTGAACTGAGAAGGCGATTGGGCTGGATCCGGCCCCCGGGCCTTAAGTTTGCCTACCCATGAATCCATATAGTATCCGTATAGTTAAAGCTATGGTTTCCCAGTAGTGATGTATGGAAGTGAGAGCTGGACCATAAAGAAGGCTGATTCCTTCAGGTATACTGGGCTGAGGCAGTTTAGGGCTTTAAAGCTCAGCACCAACACTTTGAATTGTGCTCGGAAACGTACTGGGAGCCAATGTAGGTCTTTCAGGACCGGTGTTAGATGGTCATGGTGGCCACTCCCACTGGCTGGTTCCAAACGGCAGGCCACCAGTCTCCCACCTTTGCTCTGAACCATTTTTGGGTGCGGCATTGAAGCCTACTTCGCATTTCAAATCGGGCAAAGAAACCTTTAACATGGTGTCTGCTCTCGGAAGCCTGAGAAACCGGGCTCATTGCAATGCACCTCTGTTTCTGCCTTGCTGTCTTGCAGCCAATTTAGAGCAGCGCCTGAACGCGATACAGGAGGAGCACATCGGAGAACTGAAGGTGCTTCAGATGGAGGGAAGGGTGCTATGCCAGCAGCTGAGGGAGTCCTGGGAAGAGGAGGAAAAAGCCAGAGGTCAAGTTCAAAAGCTGAGCGCCGCTCTGGAGATTGCAACTGCCACAAAGGTACTGAAACTTGTGGTTATCTAGTCCAGGCTTCCTCAACCTTGGGCCTCCAGATGTTTTGGGACTACAGTTCCCATCATCCCTGGCCACTGGTCCTGCTAGCTAGGGATCATGGGAGTTGTAGGCCAAAAACATCTGGAGGGCCAAGGTTGAGGAAACCTGGTCTAGTCTGTTAACTGGTAGATTTGATTTGAAACTAGTCAGTAAGACTTGATTTAAATCTCTCTTTTTTTTACTGAAAGGCTTATTCTTGCTGGTATAATCTTAATATTTACAACCAGATGAAGGTATCATTTTTGGAATAATAAATTTTCAGAGTAGTTTTTACAGTCATATCAAAAAGTACTGATTTGGTTATGCTATTAGAAATACATAGACAGATAATTATGAAATTATTGAGAGGTTTAATAAGTTAACTGTTTATATTTGGGCAACTTTTCTGCTGTACTTTATTGGAAGGAGAAAAATAATCATTTCCTTAATAACAATTTAAACAAACTATTTAACTAAAAAACACACATCATATCATAGGTATCCATATTTGCTAACTGATGTGGTTAAATGTTTTTTTAAAAAACCAGACTGAGTTTTAGCACACATGAAAAACTTAAAACAAATCCTTTAAAATCCAATTTAAATTTTTAAAAATCTGATTTTTTTTTAGTATTATTTTAAAAAAATAATTGATTTTTATCCACCCTGCTGTTAACAGATCTGCCGTTTTGTAGATCACTGTTGTTATGCTGCGGACTTCGAAAGGATTGCTAAATGTTAATATGCTGTAAGGTTTATACGTGCGTCTTAGACCAAAAATGGGAACGATTGAGAGGTGCTACTATTTTGCTGTATCTCTCAAAATGGGGTATTGGATTGGATTGGATTGATCTTTATTACGGCCATTGGCCCGTTACACGACAGTTTCCCATACCAACATGTTATACTTAGACCTCCAGATTTAAAATCAAAATGGGGTAGAAATCATACGGCGGCAGCTGGACCGAAGGGTAGATTGCAGAACTCACGGTCTTAGCGGTTTGGTTGCTTATATGGAAAGGATGGGGGGCGGACATTCTTCAGTTGGAAGAGAGCCAGAAAATCATCTAGTCCAGCCCCCTGCAATACAGGAATCTCAACATGTGGTCCCCCATCCAGTATTGCAACCATACCAGACCCTGCTTAGCTTTGCAAACGTGCTAGCTGTTACTAGGAAGGTAGGCTTCCTCTCTTAAACAGCATTCTGGCTTAGCTCCTCTTATCACACAACACCAGTCCCAATTATTAATCCTATTTTATTTTCCGGGGAGCTAGACTTCATTCTAGTTCCAAATACGGGGGGGGGGGGGGAGGGAATTGCCCTTAATGTTAAACATAGGGACACGGGTGGTGCTGTGGGTTAAACCACAGAGCCTAGGACTTGCTGATCAGAAGGCCAGCGGTTCGAATCCCCGCGACGGGGTGAGCTTCCGTTGCTCGGTCCCTGCTCCTGCCAACCTAGCAGTTCAAAAGCACATCAAAGTGCAAGTAGATAAATAGGTACCGCTCCAGCGGGAAGGTAAACGGTGTTTCTGTGTGCTGCTCTGGTTTGCCAGAAGCGGCTTAATCATGCTGGCCACATGACCTGGAAGCTGTACGCTGGCTCCTTCAACCAATAAAGTGAGATGAGCGCCGCAACCCCAGAGTCGGTCACGACTGGACCTAATGGTCAGGGGTCCCTTTACCTTTACTATACTCAGACTTATATATATATTATAAACTTGGGGGTAGAGGAAGTGTAGTCTGATAACTGTCTTCCCCATTTCTAAGCTGTCTGATGATGTGGCTTAAGACACCAGGCTCAGAGCGCTGCGAAAGTTGTTTACCGCCACATCAAGTGTCAGAAAATGTGTGTTGGAAATGCAGATCAGTTGAAGAGCAATCGGGATGCGTTACAAAGAGCCCAGCTTTGAAAACAACCAAAAACATTTGCACATCCAGCCCACCCATGTCCTGCTGTTGGTTTTTGCAGAGAGATGTAACGGTTGCTGCAGATGAGTTGAGGGCAGCGAAAAATAAGATGAACCATAAACTGCAAGAGGTAAGGACAGAAGGGTATTTGGGTTACCGCGGGGGGGCAGGGAGTGAAGAAGATGAGCCCCCTAAAAAATTAAGATGGCATGGCAATTGAAACAAGGAAATAAATCTTTTGGCAGTGCTCAGAACATTCTCCATGAGGTGCCTCTCTGCCTGGAGAGGTTGCTTCCATTTCGAAGGCCAGCACGTGTTTTGAATATTTGAGATGAAACTGTTTCAAGCTATGGACAGGTGTAGAATACAGTGGTACCTCTGATTACGTACTTAATTCGTTCTGGAGGTCTGTTCTTAAGCTGAAACTGTTAACCTGAAGCACCACTTTAGCTAATGGGGCCTCCTGCTGTCACCACGCCGCCGGAGCACAATTTCTGTTCTCATCCTGAAGCAAAGTTCTTAACCTGAGGTAATATTTCTGGGTTAGCGGAGTCTGTAACCTGAAGCGTATGTAACCTGAAGCGTGTGTAACCTGAGGTACCGCTGTATTTGCTAAGACTGTTCTGCTGTCGTCCACGTTGCGATAGGCAAATAGAGCCATACCTTGGATCCTGAACGCCTTGCGACTCGAACGTTTTGGCTCCCGAATGCCGCAAACCCGGAGCGTTCCGGTTTGCAAACGTTCTTTGGAACCCGAACGTCCTGCGCGACTTCCGCAGCTTCTGATTGGCTTCAGGAAGCTCCTGCGGGCAATCGGAAGCTGCGCCTTGGTTTCCAAACGTTTTCGGTAGTCAAATGGACTCTGTTTGACTTCTGAGGTACCACTGTAGAGACAATTGCACGCAGTGTGGCCCTCAGGCTCGCGTTTCCGGTGCTCCCTTCCAATGCCAAGCAAGTTGCTTATCCTAGAAAGAGAAGCATAGAGTCTCACACTCTTGTTGCCCTGGTTTGAAACGGAACTGGTTATCCAAACGCCTGGTTTGTCGCTTGCAGCTGACAGAGAAGCTGTCTAAGGAGTCCAGCAGGCGGCAGTCCTTGGAAGAATCCCAAGCAGTCCTTCTTTATCGGATGCATGAAATGGAAGCGACAGTGGAAAACGAAAGGAAGCAGGTGGGTGAAGCGTCCGTTCTCGTTTTAGGATTCCACCAGAACAATACAGTTTTGCAGGCTATTGACAGACTATTGTTTCCACAGCATACTATTCATATTATTAATTAATCGATTAAGTTTGCATACCTCCCTATACCTGTAGATCTCAGGGTGGTTTGCAACATATACCGTATTTTTCGCTCTATAAGATGTAACAGACCACAAGACGCACCTAGTTTTTGGAGGAGGAAAACAAGAAAAAAAATATTCTGAATCTCAGAAGCCAGAACAGCAAGAGGGATTGCTGCGCAGTGAAAGCAGCGATCCCTCTTGCTGTTCTGGCTTCTGTGATAGTTGCGCAGCCTGCATTCGCTCCATAAGACGCGCACACATTTCCCCTTACTTTTTAGGAGGGAAAAAGTGAGTCTTATAGAGCAAGAAATACGGTAATTACAATATAATAAATACATAATATATAGTAAGTACAGAAGCAAACCAACAATCTCCCCTTCCGCAGCAGATTTAAATATCAAAATGCTGCTCCTCCTACTACGGCAGGGAGGCTTGGCTGGGGCCTTCATTTAGGTGCCAGGCAAAAAAAGGTTCCTCTTTAACCAGACCTTTGGCTGATGGACATCAAATGCCTTTTCAAAATGTGCTGGGGGGGGGGAATTATTGGATTCTTCTTGTTTTTTATTAGTATTTTGTGTTTTTAATATTGTGATTCTATGTAGTGAATTGCCCTGTGACCTGCAGGTATGGGGAGGTGTAAAAAATTAATGCAGCGGTACCTCTGGTTATGTACTTAATTCGTTCCAGAGGTCCGTTCTTAACCTGAAACTGTTCTTAACCTGAAGCACCACTTTAGCTAATGGGGCCTCCTGCTGCCGCTGCACGATTTCTGTTCTCATCCTGAAGCAAAGTTCTTAACCCGAGGTACTATTTCTGGGTTAGCGGAGTCTGTAACCTGAAGCATATGTAATGTGAAGCGTATGTAACCCGAGGTACCACTGTAATAACAATAATATAGCAAGTCTTTAGTATTATAGTAATAATAATAATAATAATACACAATTTAAAAAGGAAGGTCTACAGCTTTTCTCCAGACTTACTGCATTACCGTCCCCTGCTGTGCAGGCAAGAATATATACACATTTTTGCATACTGGTAAATGGAATTATTATTATTATTATTATTATTATTATTATTATTTATTATTTATACCCTGCCCATCTGGCTGGGCTTCCCCAGCAACTCTGGGCAGCTTCCAACAAAATAATAAAATACAGTAGTCCGTTAAACATTAAAAGCTTCCCTAACCAGGGCTGCCTTCAGATGTCTTATAAAAGTCTGGTAGTTGTTTTTCTCTTTGACATCTGGTGGGAGGGCGTTCCACAGGGCAGGTGCCACTACCGAGAAGGCCCTCTGCCTGGTTCCCTGTAACCATTTGCAGATTCATGCAGGGTTCTTTTCCAGCCCTTTTTGAAGTTGCATGGGGTTGAATCTGGTATCTTTTGCATGCAAAAGATGGCCTCCGCCACTGAATCACAGTCCATGATTTCCAGTGTTCTCTCCTTGAGCCTTAAGGGTCTGTGCGGGAGGGGAGATTAAGGGTGTGAAATTGTTTATTACCTTCCCTTCACTATAAGGCCCCAGGGCAGGTTACAGTATTAAAAGCAATATTAAAAACAACTTTGCCGAAATGGCAAAAAATGGCCAGAAGAATCCGAAATCAGGAAGACCAAAATTTTAATAAGGAGTGGGGGGAATTTATAACTTATCTTAAAGACCATTGTAAACAGTTAAAATTGTTAGCAGGATTGGAATAACACTTGTAGTTTAATGGTGAGTTTTGGACAAAATGGAGATGTAAAAGATTTGGATTATCGCAAAAGATGCAGGAGGGAATGGCTAACAATAGGACCCACAAAGGGGAGGAGGGAAGTCCAGGAGATTCTAAGGAATCTTGTTTTTATCTTGTACGTTGGGATTGTAAAACTGTAATTTGAAAAACCAAATAAATGAAATTTAAAAAATAAAACTTTTTTGGTTGCAAACAGTACAGCTATAGCTTGTTCATTCTTCAGCTGTCTAGCTCAATGAAAGGCTTTGTTGGCAGTTACTTTTAATTTTTATTTTTAAGAAGAAATTACTGAATGCGTTATGTGGATGCCTTTACAGGTTCACATTCTGCAAGAGGACTGTAACAACCTCCGCCAAGATATTGAGATATCTCGGGAGAGGCTGCAAAGGGAGGAAAAGAGAGCTCTTCAGCTGGAACAGCAGTGCGCACAGCTTAAATCTGATCTAGGTATGCAAGTATTTTTGGATCTTCTTCATGCCTTAAGACTAGTACACACTCCATGAGAGCCAGTGTGGTGTAGTGGTTAAGAGCGGTGGACTCGTAATCTGGTGAATCGGGTTCGCGTCTCCGCTCCTCCACATGCAGCTGCTGGGTGAACTTGGGCTAGTCACACTTCTCTGAAGTCTCTCAGCCCCACTCACCTCACAGAGTGTTTGTTGTGAGGGAGGAAGGGAAAGGAGAATGTTGGCCGCTTTGAGACTCCTTTGGGTAGTGATAAAGCGGGATATCAAATCCAAACTCTTCTTCTTCATGCGCTCCACCTGTGACAGTCGGCAGTTTAATGTGTGAAGTGACTCGCTAAAAACCATTGCAGTGTGTAAGCTCTGCCTGTGGTATTAAATTTGCTCCCATGTGAAAGGACTGTGAGACCAGCTCAAGTCTTAAGAATGGGCCTTTTGGATGTCTTTCCATCCTGCTTGACGAAATAGAAAAGTATGTCTTAGCAGGTCTGGAGCCTAAACATAGGATGGCCTATAAATGTGAATAATAATAATAAATTGATTACTTATACCCCGCCCATCTGGGTGGCTTCCAACGAAAGATTAAAAATACATTAAAACATCAGTCATTTAAAACTTCCCTAAACAGGGCTGCCTTCAGATGTCTTCTAAATGTCAGATACAGTAGTTGTTTATTTCCTTGACATCTGCTGGGAGGGCATTCCACGCAGTGGGTGCCACTACTAAGAAGGCCCTCTGTCTGGTTCCATGCAACCTTACTTCTTGCAGTGAGGGAACCACCAGAAGGCCCTCAGAGCTGGACCTCAGGGTCCGCGCTGAACGATGGCGGTCGAGATGCTCCTTCAGGTATTCTGGGCCGAGGCTGTTGAGGGCTTTAAAGGTCAGCACCAACTAAAACAAACATTAACATTGGAGTGAAGTAACTGCAATAATAGTGGGATAGGCATTGACAAACTGAATGAGAACAAAAATATTTAGCGATGACACAAAACGTAGCAAGTGGCTATGCAGCTGACTCCTAAGGATTTTGTAGCGATTGTTGGAGATGCTGAAAAGAGAGTTGATTGAGCTTTGAGGGAGTTGTTATTTTGCTGGCTGCATAGCTATTGGGACATTTCAACAACAAAAAATTACAGATGATCGGTTTCATCTGCAGTAACTGTTACTGTCATCAACACTTAACAGGGCCAGGTAATCTTTTACATGATAAACCGCAGTGCTGTCATAGAATGCAACAGAATTAGTCTCACCAGGTTCATTTTATGAGTTTAAAGACCTCTTTATTAAAAAAATGAAAGACACAAACTACAGTGGTACTTCGGGTTAAGTACTTAATTTGTTCTAGAGGTCTGTTCTTAACCTGAAGCACCACTTTAGCTAATGGGGCCTCCCGCTGCTGCCACGCCGCCGGAGCACGATTTCTGTTCTCATCCTGAAGCAAAGTTCTAAACCTGAAGCACTATTTCTGGGTGAGCGGAGTCTGTAACCTGAAGCGTATGTAACCTGAGGTACCACTGTACTGCTTTGGCTTTTGTGAAAGCATTAACAGTCCACAGCCCAGCCCTATAGATCTTACTCAGGAGGGATTCCCTCTGAGTCCAATGGAAAGTATTTGCACGTTAGCCTGCTTAAGGTTTCAGCAGCTAATCCAGGGGTTGGCAAAAAAATTTAGCCACTGGAAGAAGAGGTGAGGGAGGCAAGTAGTCCTTCTCCCCACCTCCAGCCGCTGCGCTTACCTCCCCTGGAGCTGCTGCCACCGCCGCTTCTCGTGGGTAGGCAAAGTAAGCTCGTCCTCTCCACTCTCTGGCCCACAGGAGCACCAGGGTGGCGGCGGCAGAGGGAAGATGAGCAGCGCAAAATGGCTGGCTCCGGAGAGGGGCTGCTTAAAATGGCGCTCAGCCGGCTTAGCCCACCCCCTTTCCTCCTCTAGGCAGGGCGGGGAGAAGCCAGGAGGAGGGAGGGAGGAGGTGCCGCCACGGTGTGTGTGAGGGAGAGGGGGGAAATGGAATGGCGCGGGGGGGGGGGGGAATGGCGCAGCCCGAATGAACAGAATCCCCACACCAGTCCACGGACAGTCCGCAGGCCGGATCCTGAAGGCAATTGGGCCTGATCTGGCCCCCGGGCCTTAGTTTGCTGACCCCTGAGCTAACCCTTTCTTAGGTTTACCATAAGGAAAGTCATCTATCTTAATATTTGTCCTTGCTTGTCAGTCCGAAACAGTATTCTAGGGAAAAAAAGAGCCTGGCGCAGCAGTTTCTGTAGCAGGTTTCTATATTTGGTATTTTGATTTGGGAAAAAACCCAACACCTAAGTGATGATGGTTAGCATTTTGATTAATAATTTCAAAATCCAATGACTCTTTCTTTTTGTGGGTTCTGTTCTAGAATCCCGAGAGAATACCATCTCCAGGCTCAGTAAAGAAGGGAAAGTAAGTTTAAAAACAGGAATTTTGGAACTCGGCAGGATTCCCACCCCCACCCCCTTAATGTCTTGACCCCATATATATCTACAGTTCTGGTATGTGCAGCTGATACAGCAAGGGCATGAGGCTAATTATTCAAGAGCTGTACTAATTTAACTGGACTGCCCCATTACATGAAAAATGAGATGGAAAAACGGGATGTATTGACACACCTGGTTGAACTACCTGCAATGCTTTGTGTGTTTGAAGCATTTCGTGAATCCTTTCTTTTCTCTTCTTTTCCTTTAGGCTGCACGGCTGTCTCTGAGCAGGGAACACGAGGAGAACACGCAGCTGCGATCAGAAATAGCCTCTCTGCGAGAGGTGGCAGAAAAAGTGCAAGTAATGGGATTTTGTTTTATTTTTTTAAGGACTCGGTTCAAAATCATGCCTAGCAGAAAAGAGAGATTGCTTTGCCAAGGTCTGGGTAAATTTTGCATGTGCCATTTTGCATGTGTGTGGAATATGGGTGCTGAAGAACTAGAGGCTGGGGAACAGTCACCCAGGAATGTCTGGTCGAGGTCTTTCCTTGAGGGCAAATGCGGTGCTACTCCTACAACCACCTGTTTAGTCTCAGTTTTGCCCTTATTGAACTTGGCAGCGAGGAGGATGAAGACAAAACTAGAACAAGTTGAATCCTGCCTGACATTGACTGTATGACCTAGCTTCCTAAGGCCCATAGAATCCCCTATTATTATTATTATTATTAATTTCCAATACAATATTTTACTGGATTTTTCCATATTACATCACAATATAAATAAACCAAAGCCATCACCACATCCTCCCCATCCCCCCCATATATCCATCAATCAAACCTAATATTATTTTGTCGTTCCCACCCCCCGCATCCCTCTGCCCCCACTCGATTTCCTCTACATTCTGAGATTACACTTATCTTTGCATTTACAATCTCCTCAAATCTTCTATATATTCTTATTATATTTCCTTGCTAATTTACCTGCCCTCAGATACTTTACATTTTAATCTAGGCATATTAGCATATCTTTTTTTGAGCAATATTTTACCATATATACTTAAGGAAGAAAGCTGGGAATAATGAATTGATAGACACTTCTTGTGACTCTTGTGTCCTTCCTCAAGGCGCTGAATGAGCAGTTGACCCAACAGTGTGCAGAAATGAACGACACCCTTCGACGTGTTACCGTGGAGAACGCTCAACTCATCTCGGATCACCAGGCCGCCCTAAAGGTATGGAGCCATTTTCAGAAACCGTCCTATTGATGTGTATGCCATACACAATTTCCATAGGTTGGTGAGGGGTTATCTGGGTTGGGTTCTATCTCTGAGCATGTGACAAAGGTAGGAGCAAAATTGTGGGAGGCAAGCCCGTTCTCCTCAGTTTTCCCCCTTCCTGACGGACTTTTGTACCAACTAATATTTTGTAATATGTCAAGTGGGCTTCGTGTAACACAGTGTTTCCTCAAACTTAGGTCGCCAGAATTTGTCGGACTACAACTCCCATGATCCCTAGCTAGCAGGACCAGTGGTCAGGGATGCTGGGAACTGTAGTCTCAAAACATCTGGAGGCAACACTGTGGAAGCTCAATAGCCTGAGTCTGCACTAAGAAGCAGCCAAGGTGGTCTGGCCTCTTCACCAGCCTCCGCTTTTGTAGCTGGAATCAGTCTGAGCCCTGCCCTCTCAGGCCAGGTGGAAAGAGGCCTGCAAACCAGGGAGCGGCTCTTCCAGCTCTTCGCAGCCAAGATTTTCACGCTGAAAACGGTGGGTCTTCGTTTTATCATTATAAACGCCTTCATAATTCCTCCTTTCTTTTTTAGGTGGAGCAGGATAAAATCAATCAGAAGCTGCAAGAGCAAGACCTGATTCTGGATGCTGCCCGGGCCAGTATTACGGCGGAACTGCAGATTGTGCAGAATGAAAAAGCTCAGCTCCAGAGAGAGATGTGAGAGCCAAAGTATTGCTTTCCTACGTGTGGCCTGGCTTCCTTTTATGTCATATTCATGTGTGTGTGTGTGTGTGTGTGTGTGTACCATATTTTTCGCCCTATAGGACGCACTTTCCCCCCTCCAAAAATGAAGGGGAAATGTGTATGCGTCCTATGGGGTGAATGCAGGCTTTCGCTGAAGCTTGGAGACGAGGGGGGTCGGTGCGCACCGACCCCTCTCGCTCTCCAGGCTTCAGGAAGCTCTCCGCTAGCCATGGGAGACCTGCGCGAAGTCGTGCAGCTCTCCCACGGCTAGCGGAGAGCTTGCCTGCACCCAGAAGCTTGGGGCGCGCTGAGCTCAGCACGCCCCAGGCTTTGGTCTTCGCGCAGCTCTCCGCCAGCCGTGGGAGAGCTGCGCGAAGTCGCACAGCTCTCCCACGGCTTGCAGATAGCAGCCTGTTCTGGGGGCTGGGGTCGGGGGAAGCTCGGGCTTCCCCCGCCCCAGCCCCACACCTGGGGGGAAAACAAATTTTTTTTTCTTTATTTCCCCCCAAAAAACTAGGTGCATCCTATGGAGCGAAAAATACGGTATATAAAATCTTAATACAAGCTGTACTTCAGTCTTAAATTCTTAAATGCAAGGCGTCTCATTCTGTGGCGTACATCTGCTGTCTGAAATGTGAGGCCTTTGGCTGCTTTTGAAGGTTGCAGAAATAATAATAATAATAATAATAATAATAATAATAATAATAATAATTTACTATTTATCCCCACCCATCTGGCTGGGTTTCTCCAGCCACTCTGGGTGGCTCCCAACAGAATGTTAAAAGCACAATACAATGCCAAACATTAAAAACTTCCCAGTATAGGGCTGCCTTCAGATGTCTTCTAAAAGTCAGATAATTATTTCTCTCCTTGATATCTGAAGAGGCGGGTGCCACTACCAAGAAGGCCCTCTGCTTGGTTCCCTGTAACCTCACTTCTCGCAGTGAGGGAACCGCCAGAAGGCCCTCGGAGCTGGACCTCAGTGTCTGGGCTGAATGATGGGGTGGAGACGCTCCTTCAGGTATACTGGGCCGAGGCCGTTTAGGGCTTTAAAGGTCAACACCAGCACTTTGAATTGTGCTCGGAAACGTACCAGGAGCCAATGTAGGAATTTCAGGACCGGTGTTATGTGGTCTCGGTGGCCACTCCCAGTCGCCAGTCTAGCTGCCACATTCTGGATTAGTTGTAGTTTCCGGGTCACCTTTAAAGGTGTGTAATGCATTTGTGTTTGCTGCTTTGCTCCACAGAGAAGCTTTGCGTGTAGCGCACGCTGCCTGCGGACATGAAGCATCCGAACTCCAGGAGACCACAACCGCTCAAAAGGAGCTTCTGGAGTCCACAGTTGCCAGGATCCGAAGCGAACTGGAGGCAGCTCTGCAGGAGAGGGACTCTCTGCTGAAGGAGAAGGAGAGGCTAGAGGAACAGGTACCATCCACATTTGCCATGTTCTTATTTTTAAAATACTGGGTTGCATCCTAGTGTTACCTAGAGTAAACCCGCTGAATTTAATGGGGATGGCTGACTTAGGTCTGTTTAATCTCAGTGGCCCCACTCTTGGTTGGTGACAAGCCATTATATTAAATGTCTGTTTGGGCATTAAACACTCTTTAGAGAAATGTGTGGCATTCCTCCAATAGCAGCCTACAAGGACCAAGATGTACTGCCACAGAATGCTATGGTTTATAACGGAGAGGGGGACATTTCTGTACTAACTCCGAGACCATATAACGCCGAGACCACATAACACCGGTCTTGAAAGACCTACATTGACTCCCAGTACGTTTCCGAGCACAATTCAAAGTGTTGGTGCTGACCTTTAAACCCTAAATGGCCTCGGTCCAGTATATCTGAAGGAGTGTCTCCACCCCCATTGTTCAGCCCGGACACTGAGGTCCAGCGTCGAGGGCCTTCTGGCGGTTCCTTCACTGTGAGAAGCCAAGTTACAGGGAACCAGGCAGAGGGCCTTCTCGGTAGTGGCACCTGCCCTGTGGAACACCTTCCCATCATATGTCAAAGAGAACAACAACTACCAGACTTTTGGAAGACATCTGAAGGCAGCCCTGTTTAGGGAAGCTTTTAATGTTTGATGTATTACAGTATTTTAATATTTTGTTGGAAGCTGCCCAGAGTGGCTGGGGAAGCCCAGCCAGATGGGCAGGGTATAAATAATAAATTAGTATTATATTTATTATAATTATTATTATTGTTGTTGTTGTTGTTGTTATTATTTTAACTCAATTTTGTGCAGCCTGTCGCTGAAAGCAGCACAAAGAACTGGTATATTTAGCACATCAGTTTATGAGCTGTCAATGATATCTGGGAGTCGCCTCACCCCTGGGAAATGAAGATTGACATGAATTTGACAGGTCATTAAAGATACACGAATCGTGTGTTTCATTTGCACAAAGGTCTCTGTTCCTGGCCAGTAATATGCCCTTCCTTGTTACTGTCCTTTCTTAACTAAAAAGCTAGCTGTACCCTTTCATCATAGCTGTTTCAAAGGGTTAGGGAAATTTCTACAGTAGTATGTTTTTTTAAAAAAGTTGCTTTTAATTTCAAAAAAATACCTCAGAGTTATTGATTGCCCACCTGGGACCCACAGGTGTGTCTGCAGAGGCTTTCCCTGACACCCCCGCAGGGTCGTGTCCCCCACTCCCCCCCCCGCCACCTGAAATTAGGCCAGAAATTAGGCCAGAAAGAAGCATTCTGCATTAATGTCTTAATGTATTGTATATTTTGATGTTAGCCGTCCTGAGCCCAGTTCTGGCCGGGGAGGGCGGCATATAAATAAATTTTATTTTTATTATTACTATTAGCCAGTAGAGCTAGGTTGCTGTGTGTATTTGGTTGTGGAATGTGTGATGTGCACATGACGGTTTTTCTTGTTAACCTTTTTGGGGCTTCAAGCATATTGGTAAACAACCCTTGATGGGAGGGCAACATATTTAATTCCACCAATTCAAGATTATTTTGTAAAAATGCAAGGGGAGCCCACTGTCCTCCAGGGAGGAAGTGCGGGCAAATGGATTGTGTGTGTAGATCAATAGCGGAGCAATGAGGCATAAAAGGAAATGTTAGGAACAGAGTTAAAAGCTGGCAGTCTGGGGTTTGGTAAGTTTATTTTCTCTCTCTCAAATACCTAGGGAGGTAAAATAGAACAGCTTGGATCCTCCTTTGGTGAGGTTGATGATGGAGCTGTTTTTTAATCCTTGGTGGCAGATGCAGAAAACAATACATGAAATAACGGAAGAGAACAAAAGATTGGAAGCGGAACTAACAGAACACAAGGTATGGTGGTCATTCATACCACGGCTGCCGACAAGACTGGTTTACACTCTGTTGGTATTTGGGATGCATCAGAATTAACTGGATTGTAGCGGTCGGTTCTGGATCCAGTACAGTTCTTCTAAATAAATTCAGTTAGAATAACTGAAGTTAAAATGAATACAAAGCCATATGTGACCTCACTTGGCTTGGGACATCAACAGCCTTTGTTGGTGGTGTACCAGCAACTGGGACGCAGGTGGCACTGTGGTCTAAACCACTGAGCCTCTTGGGCTTGCTGATCGAAAGGTCGGCGGTTCGAATCCCCACGATGGGGGGAGCTCCTGTTGCTCTGTCCCAGCTCCTGCCAACCTAGCAGTTCAAAAGCACACCAGTGTGAGTAGATAAGACTCTTTTTGTGAGCTGCCTTGAATTCGCCTGGTGAAATAAAGAAGCAAGCAAATAATGGCAATTTCCCTTCTTTTTTTCAAGTTGGAAATCGGTCCTCTCAAAGATACCATGAAGGTGTTGGAAGAAGAGAACAAGAAATTAATGGAGCGGGAAGCTGCCTTGGAACACCAACATGTAATTTTCAGTCTCAGCAGAAATAATTTCATAATATTTTCATAATATTAGAACAAGCTTCTCCTTTAAAAAAAGAAAAGTAATCTGTAAAAAGAATGAATAGTAAGCAACACAGAACCAATGTGCTAAGAGTTTTGTTGTTTCTTTGGGAAACCAATCTTTAACATCCATGTTCAATATATCTTTAATTAGTTAAGGTGGGACAGACAGCCCAGATGTTGGTGGCCCCAGATGTTGTTGGACTACAGCTCCCATCATCCCTGACCATTGACCATAATACTGGCTGGGGATGATGGGAATTGTAGTCCCACAACATCTGCTGGTAGTCCCGACACTGGCTGCTCCTGAGCTAAGGCAAATGGCCGGTTTCATTTGGCTTGCTTCTGTTATTTCAAGTGTTCCACCACAGTGAAGCTCTTGGTTTCTCCATCTCTGTCCAGCGAGAGAATCAGAACCTGAGATCTGAGGGCTCTTACCAGGCCCAGGAAGTGGCCCTTTAGATGGCTGCTCACAAATTATTGAACAATGCTACAGTTGTTGTTGTTGTTTAGTCGTGTCCGACTCTTCATGACCCCATGGACCAGAGCACGCCAGGCACTCCTGTCTTCCACTGCCTCCCGCAGTTTAGTCAAACTCATGCTGGTAGCTTCGAGAACACTGTCTAATCATCTCGTCCTCTGTCATCCCCGTCTCCTTGTGCCCTCCATCTTTCCCAACATCAGGGTCTTTTCCAGGGAGTCTTCTCTTCTCATGAGGTGGCCAAAGTATTGGAGCTTCAGCTTCAGGATCTGTCCTTCCAGTGAGCACTCAGGGCTGATTTCCTTCAGAATGGAGAGGTTTGATCTTCTTGCAGTCCGTGGGACTCTTAAAGAGTCTCCTCCAGCACCATAATTCAAAAGCATCAATTCTTCGGCGATCAGCCTTCTTGATGGTCCAGCTCTCACTGGAGCAGGAGCCGGCAAGACACCCCAGTATCCCTGTCAAGAAAACTCCATGGACAAAGACAATGCTACAGTTAGGATTCTCTTTTTGAAAGGGAAAGAGAACGACCCGGTAATGGTTGCTGCTGTTGCACACCACAGCCTCGGCCTCTTCTCCCTTTTCTTCTAAATGAGCAATGCAGACATCAGTGGGTGTAGCATGAAAACAAAACAGGGGACTTTATGTTGTTAAGAGGTGGAGCTGATAGTCCACTGTTGCGTTCAAGTGGAATCAACATTTCTGGTGGAAATAAATTCCTGGGCATCTCTTGAATGGGCCGTTTGGCTGCTCATCCCATGTGTTTGACCTCTCTGTTACGCAGACTGTGTGTTCTGATGGCCCCTGCTTTCAACCTGCCTATATTTCAAAAAGGCTTTCTGTCCTTGAAATCCTCTGGATAGTCAAGTCATACTGAGGCTCAACTTTCCTAGAGTCGGAGAGTATGATCTCTGCATCTCTCCTCCTTTTGGCTACTGAAATACACAACTGAAAGCTCCTGAAACACGTGTTTTTCTTCCATTCATGGGGGGGGGGGAATACTGGGCCTGACTAAACAAAGACTAAGATGCTTGTTAAAAAAAATACTATTTATTAAATTTTCCACTTTTTTTTTTTAATAATATTTATTAAAGATTTTCAAATATAACAAAAAAAAGAAAAGCATCCAAATTTAAGGCCTTATTTTCAATATCATCTTTCCAGGACTTCCCCCTCCCCACCCCCTCTTATATTCCAATTCTTTCAAATAGATTCAACAAATTCTTACCCCAAATTTTAAAATTATTATCATTAACCCAATTTAAAAAAATATTTTCCCATCCCCTAAAATCGACCTGTTCCCTTTCACGAGTTCCCCTCTTTAATATAAGATACAGATTAACATAAAAGAATTAAAAAAAGAATAAAATATAATTTAACACCCTTTGGATTCCAAATTTCCCTCCCCCCTTTCCCGGTTGCGTTCCCAATGTCCATCAAATCCACTGTCTCCTGGAGCTCCCACATCTGAACCATAATCTAAGCCATAATCCTTCACCAGTCTGCTTTGCCGTCTTTTTAGTAATCTTTACCGTCTTTTAATCATCTTTAATTTCAAATGTCCAATCTTAGAAAGGGTCTATCTTCCGACTTTGTCCAGTTCTTGTTTTTCTTGTTGTTCTTGATGTTCTCTCTTCTCCTCTTTTTTTTTCTTTTTTTCTTTTCCACTTTAACAATCCAATCAAACCATATTAAATATTCCAAATTATACATATTATAATCAAACAGTCCAAATATTATGCCAAATTATAAAATTTTTTGGAGGTATCTTCCCATTTTCTGAGAGGGGGGGTCTGATCATCTCATACTTCTACTGCTTTCATAATTTTCTTGATAGTTCCCATAAATCATTCCGGTGTTAATCCTCATTACTTTTCACAGTCTCTGAGTTTATCAAACAAGCGAGATAAAACTAAACAATATATTCTGTGTGAAATTTACGTCCAGAGTTCCCTCTGTATGTTCACGCTATCACTTCACAAAATGATGTTTCCAGCAAGCCAGTCCAAAAATCTTCTCACCTCGGGAAGCAGCCAAGTCAGTCCAGATAAAATCAAATCAAGGCATCTGCCCCAATGCTTTTAAGACCAGCTGTCCTTCAAATGGTTTACCTGTGCAGGGAAGGTTTTGCCATATAAAACTGGGAATGCAAATATTAAGTAAGAGATTAAAAGGCATCTATCCCCCTAAGGATCCACATTTAATTCTACAAGCTGATCTACTTCTGTTCATGGCCGCTCGGTTAATTGGAGCTGTGTCATTCCGATTCTAATTCCAGGCAAACTTCCAAAGTTTTTTTTGGCGTCTCTCCAGTCATTCTCCAAATCAAAGTTGGGAAACTCTTTGTCCTCTTCCAAATATATCTGCAGACGAATACTTTGAACTTGGCTTTCCACTTTTGAATAATTGTTATTTCCACACAGTTAATGATTATTAGAGTCATATTATATCACCAAATACACCACCTCTCCAGTCTCGCTTGCTATAAATAATCGGGCAGTTGGTTCTTTCAGAGGAGGATTTTGCCATATAACATAGCAAAACAAAATATAAAAACAAAGGAGGCTCACCCCCCCCTTTCAATTCCAACATACCAAGTCTACGTAGATGTTAATCCTTTTTCCGTTCAAATCCTTTTTAGCACCTCAGTGGCTGAATTAATTAGCAGAGTAGTTTCTCCCCCTTCGCTCAGATCATGTCCAAAACCTAAGTCCAATTTTTCATCTTAAGAATTGGAAGCTTGCTGCTAAATGGAGGCGACTTTGGAGAGTTGCGAAGAAACGTCCCAGCGCCCCCCAGCCCCTCCTTCCTTTTGAATTTGGGGCTAGGTGTTGGGTGATCTGCAGATGAGCTGCCACTCCCCAGCCCAGGGAGTGTAGGGAGGCTGATTACCGTATTTTTCGCTCTGTAGGACACACCCGACCATAGGACGCACCTTGTTTTAGAGGGGGAGAACAGGGGAAAAAAATTCTCCCCCTCTCTGCTCAGCGCCCCTTCAGCGAAGCGGCAGGAGAAACGGAGCCCCTTCCATTTCTCCTCCCGCTTCACTTAAGGGGCACTGCACAGCTCTCCCTCTCTGCTGAAGCCAGGAGAGTCTTGATCTCCCGGCTTCAGCAAAAGGAACCCGAAGCCTTTGGAGCACAGTGCGAGGTCCCACTGCGCTCCAGAGGCTTCAGGTGGCTATCCCTGAAGCCTGGAGAGCGAGAGGGGTCGGTGCACACCGACCCCTCTCGCTCTCCAGGATTCAGCAAAAACAACGCGAAGCCAAGGAGTGCGGAAGGAGCGCTCCCTCTGCACTTTGGAGGCTTCGTGTTGCTATCGCTGCAGCCAAGGAGCCTGCATTCGCTCCATAGGACACACACACATTCCCGCTTAATTTTTGAAGGGGAAAAAGTGCGTCCTATAGAGCGAAAAATACGGTACTCCCATCTCAGCCTCTGATTCTGGAACGTACGGCGGTGATGGAATTCAGCCATCCTCCATCGCAGCTCGCCAGAAGCACCTCCTCAAACTAAGAAGCTTTTTGAGTGAGTGAGTGTGTGTGTGTGTGTGTGTGTGTGTGTGTGTTTGTGAGTGAATGAGAATGACCTCTGCTTTTGTCTTCCCCCAGCATGCCCAACAGCAAGTAAAGCAAGTTCTGGAAGAGCTGACGGACACCAAAAATAAATTGGCTTATGAGAAAGGGAAACTTCAGGTATGTCAGCCTTGTGGAGTAAGGCCAGCCACTGGCTGTTCGCCTTCTCTGAAGAGAAGAAGAGTTTGGATTTGATAATCTGCTTTATCACTACCCGAAGGAGTCTCAAAGCGGCCAACATTCTCCTTTCCCTTCCTCCCCCACAACCAACACTCTGTGAGGTGAGTGAGGCTGAGAGACTTCAGAGAAGTGTGACTAGCCCAAGGTCACCCAGCAGCTGCATGTGGAGGAGCAGGGAAGCGAACCCGGTTCACCAGATTACAAGTCCACCGCTCTTAACCACTACACCACACTGGCTCTCAGTTCTTCCCTGCTGATAGACCTTTGCTCTTTTCAGTGCTGCTGTTTCCTGGGTGGGGATGAACAACTATCTCAGCCCTGCTCCCACCCAGCTTAAAAGGACTCAAGAGCAGAATGCATCAGAATACTAGAGCTTTAGTCTTTTGGTGTTAACACAGCCCAAGTTGTAGTAGTGCTGATCATGCAGCCATCCTTTTGTCTCTTTGAAAGGCAGCTGAGTGATGACTATGCAGAAGAGCAGCAAAATCCTGGGGCCAACTGTGGTTTTATTGCTGAGGGCCACTTGGCTGTTTTGTTTTAGTTCTCAGGCTTTTGTACTTTATCAGGGCTTTTTTTCAGCCGGAACTCACCAGAATTCGGTTCCGGCACCTCTCAGGTGGCGCCATTGCCATTCTATTTTTTAATTTTATTTTATTAAGATATAAAACACATACATACACATTTACACAATGCACATACACAACACACTACCTTATTTTCATAACATAAAACATACCTACATTGCTCTATATAATACCTACCTATACTGTACATACCAACCTACCTACACACCTACCCCACACGGACACCCACCAAGCGACTTGACTTCCAGCCGTTCTTGTTACGCTATTTTATTTTTCTTTAATCTCTTCTTCTATCTTGACTTTACTCTCCTTTCATTCTAATCATTTTCTGTATTCACTCAATATCTGTCAAAAATTCTACTTTTTCCACATAAATTTTGATGTATTCCTTAAGGAATTAAGGAGCGCCATTGCCATTCTAAGAGAACAAGGGAGATGTTCAGGTTGAGTTCCGGCACCTCTTTTTCTAGAAAAATGGCACTGTTTAGTATGATTTATTATTATTGTCAGTGCTGCCCAAGGTCCCAGCTCACAGAGGACCAACGCCAGTCCGTGGTTATATACAAAAGTCTTTATTGAAGTTCAGTTTCGATTTCAAAGCCGCGGCGCGCAGCACTACGTCTCAAACTCTAGACCGCTGAAGCTCCGTCTGAATCTCCTCCCCCCAGACACCAGTTTAAGACTCTAGCCTTGCTCCACCTCCTCCTCTGCTCTTTCCTCCTCTGGGTCCGCCTGTCCGCTGGGGTGTCGCCCTTTCTGGACTCTTCTGATGCTGAGTCCCCGGATTCTTCCCCCTGCCTCCGGCGTGCTTTAGGACCTGGCTCCCAATCCGTGCTTCCTGCTGTCCCGCGTGCCTGTACATTTGAACTTGGCGCGCGCGCCCAGCCAGCAACCTTTCTACAGACCGTTACACTGCTCCTGTCACTGCTTCCCCCCTCTGGGGGGGCTAGCTGGACCTGACTTCCCCTCCGTTCCCTCACTCTGCGATGGAGGCGTGGCCAGCTCTGACTCATCTTCTCTCCCTACTGGAGGAGACGCTGGCCCTGATTCATGAGACTCTTCCCCCCCGCTACGCTCTGGTGGGGGAACTGGTCCTGATCTCCCGCTGCTGCTTTGGGAGTCCCCGCTGGCCCCTTGCTTCTGGTGTGTCCCCCCTGGGACCCCCCTTGCCCTGGCCATCGGCGCCCCCCTTGCCCTGGCCATCGGCGCCCCCCTCTGGGAATCTTCTGAATCGCTGGAGAGGCTCATGGAATCTCTCGGGCCACTCTCATACTCCCCTACGCTGCCCTCAGATTCTTCCCCTTCGCTCTCCGTTTCCTCTCTCCCCTGTGTCTCTGCTCCTGAACCCCTGACAATTATTATTATTATTATTATTATTAAAATTTATATAGAATCATAGAGTTGGAAGAGACTACAAGGGCCATCGAGTCCAACCCCCTGCCAAGCAGGAAACACCATCAGAGCACTCCTGACATATGGTTGTCAAGCCTCTGCTTAAAGACCTCCAAAGAAGGAGACTCCACCACACTCCTTGGCAGCAAATTCCACTGTCAAACAGCTCTTACTGTCAGGAAGTTCTTCCTAATGTTTAGGTGGACTCTTCCTTCTTGTAGTTTGAGCGCCGAAACCCCATAGCTGCCTCTGACTGGACTTAACCATCCTACCTTTTTACCTTAACCAAACTTCAGAAGCATAAAAAAGCTTGAGTGAGAGGCGTCTCCCGTTTGCGCTTCTGGGGGCACTCTGAATAGGAGAACTGGCAGGCATTTTGGAAGAGGATGAGAGGGCAGCCATCTTGGACCCAACCAGTTGCTCTTGGAAACAGTAACTCTGAACGTCCAGGACTCGGCATTCCTGAAGGGTTTGCTAGAAGCGTAAAATTGGCTACTTAAAAGCACACATTTTCCTGACAGAAGGCAGAATTGCTAGTTAACTGTCTCCCGGGGGGCTCATTATTGGTGGATCCGCATATGTTACTGTGGCGTTGAGTGACTGGAGTCAATTCCTTACAGGCTCTGCAGAACATTGTTGCCCTTCTTCATAAGATCTCAGGGCGGTTCACAGAATGAAATACAGGATACGAACAAGTAAATAATTAAAACCCAAACAGCAATTATTTGCAGAGAGGGAACTCGCAAGTGCATGTGTGCATCATTAAAAAGGCTCTTCATCCAAGCAAAATGGCAGATTGTACCTCTGAGGTAGCTTTGTATTGTTATGAGATAAAATTATT
This sequence comes from Podarcis cretensis, assembly GCF_951804945.1. Taxonomy (NCBI): domain Eukaryota; kingdom Metazoa; phylum Chordata; class Lepidosauria; order Squamata; family Lacertidae; genus Podarcis; species Podarcis cretensis. Next base: position 127,416,843 of record NC_137170.1, read on the forward strand.
ATTTTTTAAGAAAGGAAAAGGAAAGAAGGCTCCATCATGCTGAATGCATTTGAGCTTGTTATTTTGAAAGCGGTGTGCGCAGGGACCCTTTAAATCGGGGGTGGGGGAGTCTGTGGCTCTCGATGGTGGTGGACTACAACTCCCATCATCTCTGCCCATTAGCCATGCCAGCTGGGGTTGATGGGGTGTTAAACAGCACCTGGAGGCTCCTCAGCCCTGCTTCAAAGCGTTACAGGAGTACCATGTAAACTACTTTTCGGCAAAATCCAACTCAGGTGGTGCTTCTATGGTAAGAAACGGAGCAACTGGTCCTTCTGATGTGGTTTTCTGATGTGGTTGTTTAACATAGCATCTGGAGATGGATCAGTGGGAACCTTGCCCCCAAGGCACCCCTCAAGCTTTCAAAGGGAGCCTGAAATTTGATTTTGGCTCCAGCCAGACTGCACTGGGCTTCTGCTATGTTCTTTTTTTCTTTTTCAGTTCCAAGTGTGCCTATAAACAACAAAGCAACCAGATTTTTCCCCCTTTTGCCAGTTATTTTTATTGACGTTCCATAATTTTAAACAAATTGTCACCAAATCAATACAAATTCAATACAAATTTGAAAGTTGGGCTTCCCTCCCACCCCAGGTGTCCCCTCTATTTTCCTCCTTCCTTTGCTGCTTCCAAAAACAACAACATTTTACCAACTATCATTTCAAAATACATTCCCTACACATCACCTGTTCAGTTACCAATTTCTGCTATGCCTTTTTATTCTTTGTTATAGCCTGTCCTCAAAATAGTCGAGGGTAGAGTAAATCCTCTTCTATCTATCTATAATAGTCGTTCGTAAGTCTTCAAACTTTTCCTTCTGATACCTCTTGAGTAACACTTTGCCGGAGAAAAACAGATCTTGCTTCCTCCCAAACAACATACACACATTCCTCCTTAACATGGCCTTGAACATTGCTGTCTGATATCTGGCCCCAGTAATCAACAACTCGGCCTCACTGGTGTGGCATGCAGGGGGTGAAAATGAAACCCCTAGGGGTGTTTTTTGTGTGTATAAATATATAATATACATTCCCCCCCCCCCACGCGCTGCCCATCTCCCAGCATCAGAAATTAACAGGTAGGGCTTTACAGAGGCAGAAGGAAGGGGAAGAGTCTTAATTTAAGCCAGGCATAGGCAAACTCTGGCCCTCCAGATGTTTTGAGACTACAATTCCCATCATCCCTGACCACTGTTAGCCAGGGATGATGGGAGTTGTAGTTCCAAAACATCTGGAGGGCCAGAGTTTGCCTATGCCTGATTTAAACGGTGCCTTGCATTTTGGAGTCTTTATGACTATTTAGACAGGAAGACGAGGATGGAGACAGAAATAAATGACCAGCTAGGCAGCATACATTTTCAAGGTCACAGGGAGCTGCCAGGTATCGCGTCAGACCCCATTCACTTGGAAATATGTCTCATTCATTTAAATGGGTCTTAGCTTTCATGTAAGTATCTTTAGGACAGCATTCATAAATGAGCTTTCCTCAGTTGAAAACAAGGCACCTGCACAAACTGGCAGAAAAGTAGCTGTAAGCGGCCGGTGTGGGTTTTATTTAAATACCACCTGGATTGTGCCTTTATTGGAACCCTTTTGCCTCCGAGTTTGGCAAACGCCATTGCTGTTTCCAGATCGCAGGCGCGTATTTTAGAAGGCTCTGGAACACGTGTCATCTTTCGTTTATCATAGACCAGAGTGAAGCAGCTGGAAGAAAAGGCGCAGTCCCTCCTGGACACACACTCGGAAAACAGCCGGCTTCGCAAGCTGAACACCGCCTTGGAGACAAAGTGTAACCAGGTACCATCCAGTTATATTGACATACAGTGTGGGTTGCCAGTCTTCTGGGCTGAAGGACAAGCTGGGGAAATTCCTCTTTGTGCCATGACATAATTAGATTCTGTACTCAGAAAGTCGGCACAAAGATTTCTGCTTGCGCAACAGAGCTTCCCACTCTCCTCCTCCTCCCCCTGTGTTCCCCCCAAATCTGTCCTAGGGGTCCCCCTAATAATTTAGAGCAGATTTGGGAAGGGTGCAGGATGCACTCAGGAGAAGGGGTGGGGAGTCCCACTGTGCTCATGGAAATCCTTGCACTGATAGTAGAATACTGCCCATTATGCTTGGTGCATATTTACATATTACCTACATCAGTGTTTCCCAACCTTGTGCCTCCAGCTGTTTTTGGACTACAATTCCCATCATCCCTTGCCACTGGTCTTGCTAGTCAGGGATGATGGGAGTTGTAGTTCAAAAACAGCTGGAGGCACAAGGTTGGGAAACACTGACCTACATTCATGAAACAGCAATATTTTGGCTTTCCTGGCATTTGGAAGCAGAGTGCTAGAAGTCTTAATCAAGCTTTCTGAGCATTGGTCAGGTATTGTTATTCTACAGTGGTGCCTCGCAAGACGAAATTAATCCGTTCTGTGAGGCTCTTCGTATAGCGGTTTTTTCGTCTTGCGAAGCAAGCCCATTGACAGCTTAGCGGATTAGCGCTATTAGCGGTTTAGCGGCTTTTAGCGATCAGCTGTTAAGCGGCTTATCAGCAGATCAGCTGATAAGCGGCTTAGCGCCTTAGGAAAAGGGGGGGGGAACCCACAGGAACTCGCAAGATATTTTTGTCTTGCGAAGCAAGCCCATAGGGAAATTCGTTTTGCGAAGCGCCTCCAAAACGGAAAACCCTTTCGTCTAGCGGGTTTTCCGTCTTGCGAGGCGTTCGTCTTGCGGGGCACCACTGTATTTTGCAGCTACTCTGCACTAACATTAGGATTGGAAAACAATACAGTGGTAAAGGTAAAAGGTAAAGGGACCCCTGACCATTAGGTCCAGTCGTGGCCGACTCTGGGGTTGCCGCGCTCATCTCGCTTTATTGGCTGAGGGAGCCTGTGTACAGCTTCCAGGTCATGTGGCCAGCATGACTAATCCGATTCTGGCGAACCAGAGCAGCGCACGGAAACACCGTTTACCTTCCCGCCAGATTTATCTACTTGCACTTTGACGTGCCTTCGAACTGCTAGGTTAGCAGGAGCTGGGACCGAGCAACGGGAGCTCACCCCGTCGCGGGGATTTGAACCGACGACCTTCTGATCAGCAAGTCCTAGGTTCTGTGGTTTAACCCACAGCACCACCCGCGTCCCTAGAATACAGTGATACCTGGGGTTAAGTACTTAATTCGTTCCGGAGGTCCATTCTTAACCTGAAACTGTTCTTAACCTGAAGCACTATTTTAGCTTATGGGGCCTCCTGCTGCCACTGCGCCGCCAGAGCACGATTTCTGTTCTCATCCTGAAGCAAAGTTCTTAACCCAAGGTACTATTTCTGGGTTAGCTGAGTCTGTAACCTGAAGCGTATGTAACCTGAAGCTTATGTAACCCAAGGTACCACTGTAATTCGGTTTTTCAAAAAAACTAAATTCTGTGCCAGTGTCCAGATTCCGTGGGCATTAATGGATGCATGGAACGCAGAGAGCTCAGGAGAAATTGCTGGTGGAAACGAGCTGTCTTTGAAGAGCCTCATTTCAGCTTTTTATTGCCTCACTTTTCAGATGAATGCCGAACTTGCCTCCATTAGGATCAACACGCAGAGGATGGAAGCAAAGCTAAAACAGGTACTGGAACAATGGCAATGCCCTTCAGTTAACACCCTCATGTTTTGGACAGCAAAGGGTCCACAGCAAAGGACTGTATTCTTTCTGACAAATATACAGAATAAGAATAAACGGTGGCTGTTCAGATCATCGTTCTGGCGTTGTAAGGCCTGCCTGCCTGCTTTCAAACTGCATTACCTGTGCTGGGACTTTATATTCAGCCTCACCTGAATATATGATTTCTCGGTACGGCTAGTAAGTGAAGAAATATTGCAGGGGGAAGGGGAGAAACTCGGCCAAGGAAGACAAGGCTTTCCACCTTGTCCTTTCTCCAAGTCCACTCTCTTCCTGCACAGTTGCCTCTGGGCCAAAGAGATGGCTTTGAGGGTTCATCACTTTCTATAGCTCCCAAAGCCATAGCAAAGGCTTGTGCTTGCTTGGGCATGCCCAGAGTTGTCATGAGGACTAGAGCGCTTGAATGCGAGGCGCTACTGCCTCCAGGATGGCTGTGGTGCCAAAGGGAGGGGGGTGGTTAGCTTGTTCTGACACACACACACAACCTCCTGCCCAGAAGCTGTTTCCCACTTTAGGGGTGTGTGTGTGTGTGTAAAGGTAAAGGGACCCCTGACCATTAGGTCCAGTCGTGGCCGACTCTGGGGTTGCGGCACTCATCTCGCTTTATTGGCTGAGGGTGCCGGCGTACAGCTTTCGGGTCATGTGGCCAGCATGACTAAGCCACTTCTGGCGAACCAGAGCACCTTACAGAAATGCTGTTTACCTTCCCACCGTAGCGGTACCCATTTATCTACTTGCACTTTGACATGCTTTCGAACTGCTAGGTTGGCAGGAGCTGGGACCGAACAACGGGAGCTCACCCTGTTGCCAGGATTCGAACCGCCGACCTTCTGATCGGCAAGCCCTAGGCTCTGTGTGTGTGTGTGTGTGTGTGTGTGTGTGTGTGTGTATAAAATATTTTTTTATTAAATTTTCTGTTTTATAATTTAGAATATTCATTTAGAAAACCTTAAAATATCAATAACTTCCCTTCTTCTCTTTCCATGGTTCATTTTGCATAGCAATAAATGCCTGCATATTTTACATAAACTAAACCATTCAGTATTCCATTGTTTCTGCAATCAAAACTTATTTACACTGTTGAATTTATCTGAATGCTGCCCATGTTTTCAAGTGTACACAGTTATCCCCCCAACACTTCAGATGCATATTTGTGGGACTCACATTATTTTTGTAATTTTAAGTTTCTCAAAACTGCTTTTAAACATTGTGCAATGTTGCGTCCTAATTGTTGCGATTCACCCTGGGACCTTAGGGCGAAGTGGTGGATAATAAATTGTAGTCGTCATCATCATCATCATTATCTCAGGGTTGGTGCTGGCTTGAAGGGAAGCAAGTGGAAAGAAAGCATTTGATTAGCAGATTTGACAAAATTGACTCCCAGGCAGGCTGTTCCACATTTAGTTCCTGTTTGCTGCTCAGGATGAAGGCAATATGTCTGCACAATCTTCAGTCCATGCACAATATTTAAATAAACATAGACAGTGGTAGGTCCCTGGCACCCTCTCCTCCCCCCCCCCCCATTTTGAAAACCTCAATATCTGAAAGTAGAGACACTTTGGCTTATGTTCTGTTAATATGTATGTGCCTATGTTAAATTTTTGGGACGGGGGTGGCGCTGTGGGTTAAACCATAGAGCCTAGGACTTGCTGATCAGAAGGTCGGCGGTTCGAATCCCCGCGACGGGGTGAGCTCCCGTTGCTTGGTCCCTGCTCCTGCCAACCTAGCAGTTCGAAAGCACGTCAAAGTGCAAGTAGATAAATAGGTACCACTCCGGCGGGAAGGTAAACGGCATTTCTGTGCGCTGCTCTGGTTTGCCAGAAGCGGCTTAGTCGTGCTGGCCACATGACCCAGAAGCTGTATGCTGGCTCCCTCAGCCAATAAAGCGATATGAGCGCCGCAACTGCAGAGTCAGCCACAACTGGACCTAATGGTCAGGGGTCCCTTTACCTTTACGTTAAATTTTAGGAAGAAACACGGTGTGAGATTAATCACTCAAACGCACCTTGTCCATGTGTAACAATTACAGAGGGTGATTTTAAAAGCTAGTCCTACTCACAATAGACCTATTGAAGCTAATGAGCACAACTAACTTAGGTTCATTAATTTCAGTGAGTCTGCCCCACACAGGACTTGGTTAATACAACCCAGGAAAATTGTAAGGTATGCCATTGTTGTTAATTCCTAAGTAATCAGGTGAGTGGTGTTGATACAAGATCAGGAGAGGAGCATCTATGCTCTCAAGGAGTCTAAACCAAGCATACAACGAAAAAGATATTAGGTGTAGAGGTAGTTTTAAAAACACAGAATCAGGAATGGAATTCAGGTCTACTTCATAGCTGTCAACTCTTCCCTTTTTTTAAGGGAAATTCCCTTATTCCGAATAGGATTCCTCGCAAGAAAAGGGAAAAGTTGACAGCTATGGTCTACTTACCGGTCTGTGCAACTCCTCCCCCTAATTTAAATGGAAGAAACCGGATTGGTGGGCTGTTCTGCTCTGCTTGGGTCACACTTTGAGCTCAGAGGTTAGGCCTCGTGACATCACAAACAGAGCAGGGTGATGTCTTAGTGACTTCAGAGAGAACACATGTTGATTTATCTTTGGATAGGAGGCTTTGTTGAGCATTTAAACTTCAAACAGCCACCAAGAAGCACAGATTTAAGATGGCTTCCTTTAGACTCCCTCAGTGACGCAATAACTCTTATAAATTGACTCGTCGTTGGGCTGAGTGGCAGGATTTGCAAATGGAGCCCTTGCCAACCATTAAGTTGCTAGACGTTAGGGGCATCTGTTTTCGTCTCGCATTGCCTTCTCCAGTTGCTTGGTTTCCCCTGCTCGGGCAGCTAGTGCTATAGTAAAAATGCCTCTCCAAAAAAGAAAGTCATCTGAGAATTGCTGGCCGCAGAAATCCAATGAGCGTTTTAGATCATGCCTGGCCTGTGAGACCAAGGGACTTCGTGGGCGACCTTCTACTGCGTGCTCCCCTGAGCGCAGAGTTCGTTTCATGATAGATCTGCCCGGAAGGGAAGCTGCATCTGAGTGTGGGGATTGTCCCCCTGCCTCTCCGAGGGTTCTCTTCAAGGCTATAAAGGCCATGAAAGAAAAGCTGGACACTAAAAAAGATACCACCGACTTAGAAACTGAGTGGGATATAACCAGTGAGGGGACAGATCTTCAGAGGGTGAGTGCCAAGCCTGAAAATGGTGAAGATGGAGAGGTTTGCGTAAAAGGTAAAGGGACCCCTGACCATTAGGTCCAGTCGTGGCCGACTCTGGGGTTGCGGCGCTCATCTCGCTTCATTGGCCGAGGGAGTACAGCTTCCGGGTCATGTGGCCAGCATGACTAAGCCACTTCTGGCGAACCAGAGCAGCGCATGGAAACGCCGTTTACCTTCCCGCCAGAGCGGTACCTATTTATCTACTTGCGCTTTGACGTGCTTTCGAACTGCTAAGTGGGCAGGAGCAGGGACCAAGCAACGGGAGCTCACCCCATTGCAGGGATTAGAACCGCCGACCTTCTGATCGGCAAGTCCTAGGCTCTGTGGTTTAACCCACAGCGCCACCTGCGTCCCTAAATGTATAAAATGCATAAATGTACAAAATGTCTAAGAGGCATAAAATGTAACCGAACCTAATAACTGAGGCCATGTACATAATTCCCATATACTCTGTGTTCAGTGTGTCCCCAGTGGTTTGGGAAGCGGTGTACCTATCCTATTGTTACTTACGAAATACTGTGTTTCGATGGATGAGTTCCCCCCATCTCCCCAAACCAGGTCCGATCCAAATTGAGAAACCTGGCAGTATGTTAAAAGATGTTCCATGTACTGTGTGCGCCTTAGATCTAATATGAACTGGGGAAATGGAGGTCCTGGAAAATTGTGACGTGGGTGGCACTGTGGTCTAAACCACCAAGCCTCTTCGGCTTGCCGATCAGAAGGTCGGTGGTTCAAATCCCCGCAAAGGGGTGAGCTCCCATTGGTCTGTCCCAGCTCCTGCCAACCTAGCAGTTCGAAAGCATGCCAGTGCAAGTAGATAAATAGGTACCACTGCAGCGGGAAGGTAAATGGTGTTTTCGTGCGCTCTGCTTTCCGTCATGGTGTCCCGTTGTGCCAGAAGAGGTTTAGTCATGCTGGCCACATGATCCGGAAAGCTCTCTGTGGACAAATGCCGGCTCCCTTGGCCTGAAAGCGAGATGAGCGCCACAACCCCATAGTCGCCTTTGACTGGACTTAACCGTCCAGGGTCCTTTACCTTTACCTTTTTACTGGAAAACCTCTGAGCAAATAGCTCATCAAACCCCTTACAACTCTGTGGCACGCAGGTAGGAGAATGGGCTGGTCAGTGTTTAGGGTCGCCATATTTCAAAAAGTAAAAACCAGGGCACGCGATTCTTTGATTGACTTGTCTAAGATCCAGGATGAAGCACCGCTTTTCAGAAACTACTGGTTGTATGGCAGCCCTATCAGTGCTTTCAACGGGCCTGGTCAGGCCATTTGTCTTGTACTTTTATCTACAGGGCTGAAAAGACAAGGAGGCCCAAATGCTCTGAAAATCTTTTCTGTACTCTTGGAACCAGTTCTTGGCACTTAGAAGCACATTTCTCCTTCCTTCCCCCTCTGTTTTTGTAAAAGACACAGTCTGCCCTTGTCTGCAGAGAGGACGATTTTTCTGTGACCGTCAAAACCCGTGATGAAGCGCTGAGAGAGAACCAGAAGCTCAAAGGGCAAATAAGTGCAACTGAAGAGAGAGAAAAACACAAGGTAGCAAATGTTCTTTGGGTGCTTTAGCTTTGTCCGGACTTCGTTGCAGCAAACCTACCACAATGTGTGTTTTGAAATTTCTCCTCCACATCACCTGTCACTCCTATCCTGAGATACGGATGCCTTTCAAGTGTTAATTCCCCAGATAGAAACCTTGCCTTATTTCTGAGTAAGAATCATTATTAGAGATTGGAATCATTTTATTAGAGTTGGCCCCATCTAAGAAGTAAAAAAACAACATGGTGTAAGAGGATACAATCATACTCAGGGCCAGTTTAGAGAGAAGATGGATGGATTTTCAATTAACGATCCTCTTTGTTTTAAATCATTTTTAAATTTTAAATCATTCTGTCATTCCTTGTATTGGTTTGCTGATCTCATTGATGCTGTTGTGTTAGTTTTTAATACAGTGGTACTTCTGGTTACGAACTTAATTCATTCCGGAGGTCTGTTCTTATCCTGAAACCGTTCTTAACCTGAGGTACCACTTTAGCTAATGGGGCCTCTCACCACCGCTGTGCCGCTGGTGCACAATTTCTGTTCTCATCCTGAGGTAAAGTTCTTAACCCGATGTACTACTTTAGGGTTAGCAGAGTCTGTAACCTGAAGTGTTTGTAACCCAAGGTGTTTGTAACCTGAGGTACTACTGTAATTTAGATATTGATGCTTGCTATTTAGGAAAAAAATGTTTTTAATAGTTTAGATATTGATGTTTGCTGTTTGAAAATTGTTTTATATTTGTTGTGAGCTGCCTTGAGAAAACATATGTCTTGAAAGGCAGGATAGAAATCTCTGGAATGAATGAATGAAATGATTCGGCCGTTGAGGCCTGATTTTTGTTTTTCATATTGGTCTGTGAGGTACCAAGGTACAAAATCGGGAGCACAAACAATAATTTGAGGGGAAGCGGTGCTGTCAATGTTGTTAAAGCCAAGTAGGTCTCCTTTTTGGTGTCTGGATGAGAGAATACTTTGGCAAACTTTGTGCGAGCTTGGTGGAGCTTTTTGAAGGAAGAATGGGATATAAGTCTAATCCAGTTTTAAAAAATTAAACATCTCTATATAAAACAGGGGGAAGGAAGAGAAAATCTGACCAATTTGTATGTTTACCCATGCAAACATTGACAAACAGCACACAGCTGCCAATCTCATTCCCATTGATTTTGGCTCTGCACTACAGTTCAATTTTCAGGAAAGACATTTTATAAATGCTTATTATCAAGGGTGAAGGAGATTGAGGTGACGTTCTCAGAGCCCAAAGTACAGTGGTCCTTCAGAAGTCGAACGAAATCCGTTCTGGAAGTCCGTTCGACTTCTGAAACGTTTGATTTTCAAATTGCGGCTTCCGATTGGCTGCAGGAAGCTCCTGCAGCCAATCGGAAGCCGCATCAGACGTTTGGGTTCCAAAGAACATTCATAAACTGGAACACTTACTTCCAGGTTTGCGGCGTTCAGGAGCCGAAACGTTTGACTCGCAAGGCATTTGGGATCCAAGGTACGACTGTAAAGGTGTCGTTTGCTGAGCGCACAAAGCTGCATTTATACAGAATCACACCACTGGTCCATCTTGCCTACCCTATTTTTGTCTGGCAGGGTTTGGCCTTTGTCTTGCCATCCAGTGTTTCAAAGGTCTTGCCAAGGATACCTGATATATCCTTGAAGTAGAAATGTCAGGAACGGAACCTGGGACCTTCAGCAAGCAAAGTAGGCCCTCTGCTGTCGCTTGTGACCCAATACCATCCCAAGTAATCGTGATTGAGACCCCTTGCTCTTTCTTTCGCATTCCCCTTTCGTACTTCAGATGACTAATCTGCGACGCAAGCTGGAAGAGTCAAAGGAAGACAATGCCAAAGTGACAGCTATGTTGGAGAATGTGTTGGGCTCTCATAACAAAATGCAGGTGGCTCTGGAGAAGATTCAGACTGAGCTGGGACGGAAGGATTCTGAGGTGGCGGAGCTGAAGAAGGACAGGTAACTTGGCTGCCTGCTTTGTATGACATTCAAACACACATTTAGTGGCAACTTTTAAAAAAAAAACTGAGTTGGATAATATAAGGGGGGAGATGAGAATTGCAGACAATAATATAAGGAATCATTTCGGGGGGAATCATTTCAAACTATCTGCTTTTTTACGAATGGTCTTCCCCGAAACACTGTGTGATTTATGGTCTCCATTTAAAAATAAGAAACTGGCTGCAGAGTGGGTAGAAATTGTGAGAGAGGTACTTAACTTCAGATAGATCAAGATCAAATGAGGGAATGATGATAACCATTGACTAGGCTGAAAATGAATGGAAGAAAGACAATACGTTTGAAGAAAAGAAAAGGGAAAAGGGAAAGGAAAAGGTGGAACTTGAATGCTGTTTGTACTCATGCCATTGGAAGATTCAGGAGTAATTAATTTGGATGCTTTATGTAAAATGAGAAGTATTTGCTTTGAAAGCAAAACAGTACAAGCCATTGCTTATCTAAATGACAGTTTATTAAACCATAACCTAGTGCTGTGTGTGAACCTTGCCCAGCAGCCTAACATGTTTGTTCAGCACCATGAAACCACAGTCTGATGCCTTGGTGTGTTGCTGATATATGAACCCTGGTTTGCTTTAACCACGGCTTGGTGTTACAGCGTTAGTCCTAGGCTTTGGTGTGTCTCCCCACCTCGGAAGCTTGGCAAACTACAAAGGCACGAGGAAGCAGCAGCTGGAAAACAATTCAAACTTTGAAGAAACAAGCTATGGTTGGATCGTCTGTGGGGCAACTCGTGGTTAAAATGTGGTTTGCTAAGCAAACCACGGCTTAGCATTATGTGCAAACCAAACCATTGTCTGATAATATTCAAGGAGTCTTTCAACTGTGTATGCCTCAAGAGCAGAGTGGAATTAATTCAATCATAGTTGAGGCTCTTCTTTGATGGAATAAAAAAAAAAACACGGAGGAAGCTTCCCTATTGCCCTTTGCTTTGTTTGTTCTCTCTTGCATCGTCTCCTTGCTTCCTTTTGCAGGACCCAAAGCCAGCAAAGAATTCTGATGCTAGAGGCAGAGCTGGAGGAATGCCACAGCAAAATGACCTTGCAATCTCAACACAGCTTTAAGGTAAAAATCAGCATCTTCCAGTGGCTATCATAGACTAAAACCAGCAATACATTCAGCATGGATAGCATGTCTGGAAGGACTGTATCCTGCAAAGCAGGAACAAAGTTCATTTGTCCGTAAATAGTTGGTGTAATTATTTTGAGCATAATGTATATTTGGCAACTGACTGTTCATTTTACTGGGGTTTTTTCCCATCCATGAAGCCATTTCCAAATTAAGATTCGTAGCGACAGCTGCATAAGTTTGTTTAATCATCTGAATAAAATTGTTGTTTCACAACTGTATGCTTCATAAAGAGAATCATTGCTACCCTGTGCTTTTTCTCCCCCTAAAAGATGGAAGCTCTTTGTAAAATTCTGGAGGCCTCCAAAGCAGACAACAAGAAACTTGCCCAAAATTTAGAGCAAACGCTGCAGACCAACAGTGCTCTGCAAAGCAAGCTTATGCTTATTCGAGATGAACTGGAAAGCAAAGAAGCCGAGTGCCAGGAACTAATGGAATGCAGGTAAGACTTAGCTAGGCAGGAGATTTTGCCTTTCCAGTCTGAACAGCTGAAGTCCGGATCTGACTTTTAAGGCAGTAGAAACTTGTTACCTGCTGAGCCATCAACTTGGCAAGGCAGGGCCCTAAATGTGCAGAGGGGGTCTGCAGCTTTGAAATTTGTCTGAGGAACCCAGGGTCTCAATGGGGAATGAATTGCAAAGGGAAGAAAAAGGATTTAACCCCCTTCCGTCTGGCCTGTAAGACAGAGCTATTCCGCCTGGCCTTTAATTTGAATTCAGCCTGATCTTTTATTTCCCTTCTCTTCCCTCCCCCTCCCCTTTTATGAAGATCACTCACTCTGAGACCCCACAGCTAATTCTCCCCTGGCCTCCTTGCTAGCCCAAGTAGAAGCAATTCAGCCCTGGGGATTATCTTTTTGATTTTTGAATTTTATTGTTATTCATGCTTTTATACTGTATTTTATGCTTTTATAATAAAGTGTTTTAAATTTGTTGTTAGCTGCCCTGAGCCCAGTTTTTGAACCGGGAAGGGTGGGGTATAAATTAAAAAAAATTATTATTGTTATTATTATTATTATTATTATTATTATTATTATTATATTTGGGAAGCATCAGTGCTGCATGTTTTCAGACTTTACTTTCCTGAAAAAGCGAGCGACCTCCTGTTAATCTATTTCCCTCTGCCTTGCTAAAGGGACCAGTTAATTGAGGAAACCAAGTTGGAAGTAAAGTTGTATGCAGATCGCCTTGAGACTCTGAAGAAACAGTTTCAGACTGAGCGGGAAGTAACCAAGAAGGCTGCTCAAAAGGAATCGGCTGAGGTGTGAGGAGGTGGAAGAGTTTTGAGTTTTTCTCGGTGGTCACGGTTGCACGTAAATGCTACGGTGAAAATCCTGGCTTCATAAGCCAGGATATGCACGGGCTCCCTTTGGGCAAGTAGCTGAACAAGCCAGGATTCATCACTTAGCCATTGCTTCCTGTTACGTATGAACCTGGAAAACTACGGTTAATGGCTTCCAAGCAAGCAAACTTTAAATCATGGATCATTCTCCCCACCCTCACATTCAATTTTTGATACTCTCTCGATATGTTGTACCTCTCCCTTCACTCTTCTTTCCACCTTCTTACCCAAACTGATGTTTTTCTTTATGTGTTCTCTTTCTAATTCTCCTAGAATTGTTCTTCTTTTCATTCTCCCTTTATTTATTTTTTACAAAATACAAACATGCCAGGAAGGAAAAGCTTTTATCCTACCCAGAAACTGAATATTTTCCCATATATATGAGTTTCCAACTCTCAATAAATAAATGTGCTTAGCTGAGTCCAGTATTACTATAATAAGTTAATTTCAGCATAAGTGCCATCACTCTGATTTTCTTTTCCTCTTTTGCTAACGTCCTTCAAGCCTAGTTTGCACATAATGCTAAATTGTTGTTTCTTAAGCTGTGGCTGAGCATTTGTTAAACCATGGCTGCTGGGCAGTATTCACACATAACTGGTTTGTTTACTGTCAACAAAATAATAATTCGAAGCCACGGTTTGCTGTTGGCTTACTAACCATGGCTGCTGGGCAGTATTCACACATAACTGGTTTGTTTACTGTCAACAAAATAATAATTCGAAGCCACGGTTTGCTGTTGGCTTACTAACCATGGCTTGTTTGAACTGTGGCTTGGAATTGTGAGAACCCAGCATTGCCTCTTAAGACGTGATGAAAGAGCGGGTGGAAAACAAAACAAAGTTGGAGAAGTAAGCTATTCGTTGGAATTTTTGTGAGACAGCTCATGGTTAATTCATGGTTTGTAAAGCAACCCACTGCTTAAACAACCATGAGCAAAATTGTTTGGATGGAAACTGCTCCTAGGGAAGCAAAGAGGGCTATGATTAGAAGAAATGCCCCCCCCCCCAACTTAACAGCCAGTTATTTTATTTTCTAGGTTTTGTGGGGTTGTATACAGGAAGATGGGACGTGGGTGGCGCTGTGGCTTAAACCACAGAGCCTAGGACTTGCCGATCAGAAGGTCGGCGGTTCAAATCCCAACGACAGGGTGAGCTCCCATTGCTCGGTCCCTGCTCCTGCCAACCTAGCAGTTCGAAAGCACGTCAAAGTGCAAGTAGATAAATAGGTACTGCTCCAGTGGGAAGGTAAATGGCATTTCCGTGTGCTGCTCTGGTTCGCCAGAAGTGGCTTAGTCATGCTAGCCACATGACCCGGAAGCTGTACGCCAGCTCCCTCGGCCAATAAAGCGAGATGAGCGCCGCAACCTCCGAGTCGGCCACGACTGGACCTAATGGCCAGGGGTCCCTTTACCCTTTACCTTATAGAGGAAGATGGGACACGGGTGGTGCTGTGGTCTAAATCACAGAGCCTAGGGCTTGCCGATCAGACGGTTGGCTGTTCGAATCCCCGCGACGGGGTGAGCTCCCGTTGCTCGATCCCTGCTCCTGCCCACCTAGCCGTTCGAAAGCACGTCAGAGTGCAAGTAGATAAATAGGTACCGCTCTGGCGGGAAGGTAAACAGCATTTCCATGTGCTGCTCTGGTTCGCCAGAAGCGGCTTAGTCATGCTAGCCATATGACCCGGAAGCTGTCTGTGGACAAACGCCGGCACCCTCGGCTTATAGAGCAAGATGAGCGTGTCAACCCCAGAGTCGTTTGCGACTGGACCTAACGGTCAGGGGTACCTTTACCTTGATAGAGGAAGATAAAATGTGTGTTCTTTCCCTAGGGTGGCTTTTTCATTCAGAACTGACCTAAAGGTGTCAACCAAGGTTCAGATGGCAGACATCACTTTTCAATTCCACCATGGATATATGCACCCCTGTGAATTTTCATGAGGCTGCAGCTGGCTAAAATCACAAGAACATTGACCGCAGCTTTGAGACTAGCTCACACTTTTTGTCCATCTAGCTCAGGGTTCCCCAAACTTGGGTCTCCAGATGGTTTTGGACTACAATTCCCATCATCCCTGACCACTGGTCCTGCTACCTAGGGATGATAGGAGTTATAGTCCAAAAACAGCTGGAAACCAGAGTTTGGGAAACCCTGATCCAGTTTACCCGGAGTTTTAACCAGGGACTTGTCTTACTCTCAAGAAATAATAACAGCCCTAGAGCAGGGGTGAGGAACCTGAGACCCATGTATCAAACATGGCTGTCCAAGCCCCGCCCCTCGGTCTGGCAACTCCCTGGGCAACACCTCTTCACCCAAGTCCTGCCTCCTCTGGCCACACCCATGTTTGCTTCTAGCCCTACTCATGTGGCCCCTGGGCTGAAAATATTCCACCTTTCCACCAACAAGCCCTGGACAAACCAAGACCTGGAAAGCTCTTGGGATGATGGGAGCAGAACCGTCGTTTAGAAGTCAGTGTTGAGCCCCCTTTTTTCTTCTTCTTGAAGTGAGCATGAACTTGCCCTTTCTTGGTGCCCTGTAGCTGAAGAAAGCCCTGGAGGAGGCCTGCACTAAATCTGGAGAAATGTCACGCCTTAACAGGGAACTGCGGGCAAAGGTCGCCGAGCAGGAGGCAGCGCTGGCCAGTCAGAAGGAGAAGCTGAAGAGACAGAAAGCGTTAATCACGCAGTACTTCAATGCCAGGACTAACAATGCGCAAAATGCAGGAAGGATAAAGGTGAGCCGCTGTGCGAGGGTGTGTGTGTGTTTCATGCAAAAAATAATTTATTTCTACTCTGCCCATCTGGCTGAGTTTCCCCAGCCACTCTGGGCGGTTCCCAATCAAGTGTTAAAAACAGTACAGCGTTAAATATTAAAAACTTCCCTGAACAGGGCTGCCTTCAGATTTCTTTTAAAGATAGGATAGCTGCTTATTTCCTTCACATCTGAAGGGAGGGCGTTCCACAGGTAGGGCGCCACTACCGAGAAGGCCCTCTGTCTGGTTCCCTGTAACCTCACTTCTTGCAATGAGGGAACCACCAGAAGGCCCTCGGCGCTGGATCTCAGTGTCCGGGCTGAACGATGGGGGTGGAGATGCTCCTTCAGGTATACAGGACTGAGGCAAATGATTTTAACACAGCCTGCAATCTACCATTTTGAAAGTTGCCCTCTCCACTCCTCACTATCAAACTGATACCAGATAGATAATTGAAACGGAGACTTCAAAGGGACCTGTTTACATTGCAACTGCAAACCAACTGGCTCCTGCTAAAGTAGATTAATGCTTGTTGTTGTTTAGTCGTCTAGTCGTATCCGACTCTTTGTGACCCCATGGACCGGAGCACGCCAGGCACCCCTGTCTTCCACTGCCTCCCGCAGTTTGCGCTACACAGTGCTAAATTGCACTGATACGTAATCTCTTAAATTTCCTTTGCATTTTCAGCACAGATAAAGCTGGTAAGTCAGTGTCTTCTATTGGATCAGTGCCGGGGAGGTAGGAGTTTGGCTTTTTCAGTTATATATGCTGTTTGGAAACAGGCAAAAGGTGTGTGCTCCACATCCATAGAAGCAGGTTTGATAGGCAATTGTGGCTGGATTTTTAGAAATTGCTGCATTAAAAGTATTAAGTACAGTGGAACCTTGGTTTGCATATGTTTTGGATGACAAACACGTCAAACCCGGAAGTGTGTGTCGCAGTTTGCAACCTTTTTTTAGATGACAAACAATTATTATTTTTTTTGGAGGCCCCATTGGCGAAAGCGCGCCTTGGGTTACAACCTGTTTTGGTTTAAACTGACCTCCGGAATGGATTACTGTTGTAAACCAAGGTACCACTGTAATAAAACATGGATCATGATTACTCTCATTACTGCAGACCACTGTTACCTGCTTTTCTCACCAGGTACCACTTGTCAAATGATTTTGAGGGAGTAGGAAAATTTAAGGATAAGTTGCATCTAGGGATGGGTGCCATATTGATATATCGTCCCAAAGCCGTTTGAAGTCCATATCCTGATACTGATTTCATAATTTTTGACCTGGCAATGTATTTCGAATCAAGATGTATGTGTGTGTTTTGCAAAAATCGCGATGTGGGGAAAACTGTGAAGTCAGCCAATGCCTCTACATAGTTCCATCCTTATTTCACATGTTGTGATATATCGGTACAGTGGTACCTCAGGTTACATACGCTTCAGGTTACAGACTCCGCTAACCCAGAAATAGTGCTTCAGGTTAAGAACTTTGCTTCAGGATGAGAACAGAAATTGTGTTCTAGCGGTGCGGCAGCAGCAGGAGGCCCCATTAGCTAAAGTGGTGCTTCAGGTTAAGAACAGTTTCAGGTTAAGTACAGACCTCCAGAACGAATTAAGTACCGTACTTAACCTGAGGTACCACTGTATATCACAATGTTTAGCTGGTGATATATCACGAAGCTGAAAACCAGATATTGCCCAGCCCTAGGTGCAACAAGGAATTTGCTTAGGGCCGTCAATGCTAGCGCTTAAAATTCCTGGGCCTTTAGTTGACTGTCCCCATGATCTGCCTTTGCTTCATAGCCCTTTTTGCTGCCCAACACCCTGTCCCACTTTTTATGTCCAAGGGGAAGCAAGACGACAGCTGTGCAACATTGCTTTATTTTGGAGGGCAGTGCTATAGCCTCTCCCTCCTGGGCTTACTATTTGTGGGCACAATCCAGTGAGATTTAACTATACAGTGGTACCTCGGGTTAAGAACTTAATTCGTTCTGGAGGTCGGTTCTTAACCTGAAACTCTGCTTAACCTGAAGCACCACTTTAGCTAATGGGGCCTCCTGCTTCCGCCGCGCGATTTCTGTTCTCATCCTGAAGCAAAGTTCTTAACCTGAGGTACTATTTCTGGGTTAGTGGAGGCTGTAACCTGAAGTGTCTGTAACCTGAAGCATCTGTAACCCGAGGTACCACTGTACTTCCTGTTGTTGAATTGCATTAGAACAAAACTTCAGGAGAGAGGCAGGCGCCGCTTAATAACTGCATTCTGTCATGGAAGCAAGGCATTTTCTTGGGACATTCCTCTATTCACTTTTGTGATTTATTTCCAGGAGATTGAAACGGAATTGAGGCAAATGGAAGAGATAAAGCAGCAGTACCAGAAGAAAAACCACGAGCAGGTAGAATCTCTTTTCTGTGCAGCAGCTGGGACTGGAGACCAGATTGAAACGCGTGCATGGCGTCACGGGATCTGATATCTTTTCATGCCATAGTCCCTTAGGATCAAAGAATTTGTCGCTGAGTTAACAACCCTGCAAGGCGAGATGCAGCAGCTAGCCAGAAATCAGCAAGCGATGGAAACGGAAAACAGAAACCTTGAGAACCAGCTGGTCGCAGAACAGAAGCAAAGGCAGCGGATTCAGGAAGAGTGTCAGGTAATGGCGCCACCCAGCTAAAGGGTTGCATGGCGATTGGAATAAATAAAGACACGGGGCACCATTGATTAAGGTTAATGGGCAAAAATTGGCCACTACTTTATTGGTTACAGCTGATTGGCTTAGGCACTGGTCCTATCAGACTATACGGCTTCAGCCTGTTAGCATGAAAACTGGAAAGGGGGGCCCTGGGATGCACATCACCAGGAACTCCCCCAGGGGTCACCGCTAGGGGGTGTGCTTTCGGCCCTGGCCGCCATAGGTTTCGGACGAGGCAACGCCCCCCAGAATCCTTTACCGGATTACCCTTAAATATTTGGGGGAGGTGATGGCACTCCTCTCCCCCCCCCCGACCCATCTACATAATAATACCCCTACCAATGCCTAACTGCCATAACCAAGAGATGTTGTGACGATTTGCTACGAGGTAGGCGAAAAAAACCCAATGGCCAGTGCTAATTCGCCAAGTGGAAAAAATTCCTACCAGGCCCCTTAACGGCGACCAACCGAAGTCCATAGCAAGGTCAGAAGGAAAACCTAAAGGGTGGGTGGGTGGGAAACCGAATCTGCAGCTGGGACGAAAAGGGGAGATCCCAGGGCCCCGCCAGCCTTTAATGACCTAGGCCACGCCCCCGGAGCCAGCTGATTGGCTGGCTCTGGTGCTGACGTGGCCCGAGGTGCTGACGCGGCCCGAGGATTCCCCTGATCGCGCGATTGTTGGGGGCGTGAGCCCGCAGCAACACCACCTCCTCCTTATGTCAGAAGTCGCTTTGTGGATGCTGAGCACCCTTTGGTATTTGTCTCCATGGCAGCAGCTGCTCAGGCCTCTATCATCGGCTCTCTTCCCCAGCCCCTAGCTCTGTACATCGTTAGAAGCAAAGAGGTCCATAGAAGTGAGCTTCTGTTTTCCAGGTTGGGTGTGGGGCATCTAGACCTAAGAGCAAATTGCTCTGCAGAAGAATGGCAAATGATTTCATTCTGACTTTTCCGTAACATTCAAGGCTTTGGAAGACGCAGTCAGGCACTTGAAGAAATGCAAAGAGGAGACTGAACAGAAATTGAAAGAAGCCAGCAAAGAGTCAGAACATGTAAGTATCAAAGCAGAGAGGGAGAGGGATTGCCGTGTCAGTATAACACGACAGTATCGCAGCTGAGCAGCGAGAGGTGTAACCGTATCAAAGAAAAAGAGAGTTTGGTATGATAGCTGTAGAGACTTCTGAGCATGCGAGGGGGAATTCACATGAAATATACACACACTTGTATGAATGTTGTTGCAAATCAGCTGGAGGAGACACATTCCTAAGAGTTGTGCCTCAGATTACAGCACTGCTGTTAAATCCTTACTGTGCAAAGGATGGGTGCACAATTTCTCGTATTCTAGGCTACTCTACATACAACTATATTCACTTTACCCAGCCATGCCTAACCTTAACATTACAAAATATTGGTTATGCATTTGCGTGCTAACATTGTAATGTGTCCACAAATGTGCACTCTGGTTTTCACAAAACCTATTTAATGGTCTTGCTTTCATAAATGATATTATTGTTTTGTTAATTAAGTTGCAAGCAAGATATTTAAGAGGCCGAGCTCGGTAGGTACAGTAAGGTAAAGGTACCCCTGCCCGTACGGGCCAGTCTTGACAGACTCTGGGGTTGTGCGCCCATCTCACTTAAGAGGCCAGGGGCCAGCGCTGTCCGGAGACACTTCCGGGTCACGTGGCCAGCGTGACATCGCTGCTCTGGCGAGCCAGAGCCGCACACGGAAACGCCGTTTACCTTCCCGCTGGTAAGCGGTCCCTATTTATCTACTTGCACCCGGAGGTGCTTTCGAACTGCTAGGTTGGCAGGCGCTGGGACCGAGCAGCGGGAGCGCACCCCGCCGCAGGGATTCGAACCGCCGACCTTTCGATCGGCAAGCCCTAGGCGCTGAGGCTTTAACCCACAGCGCCACCTGCGTCCCAGGTACAGTAAGAGGGGTCCTTAAAAGATGATAAGCATTTATTTTGCTTTATATAACAATAATACAAAACGGGATCCGATCCTGTTTTGGGGAGTACGATATATGTCTGATCCTTATCAGACTTGTTCTGATGACTGGGAACAAGGAAGGCACCTCATGATGAATTAACCTGATGTCTTTACAGAAAGATGTTCAAAGATGTAAAAACCTTTTGACAAGGTGATTTGTTTCAAAGGATCCCTGGACCTTGAGGTTGGAATGTAACTGAGTTTGAATGCCTTCCCTGCTGCAGATAACTGCTAACCTTGAGGAAGCTCACCACTGGTTCAAGTCCAAGTTCGATAGTCTGCAGCGTGAACTGGTGAAAAACAGGCAGAAGAACCTTGGAGAATACTTCTGTGAGGAGCATGAGAAAGAGGTCAGTAAGGGAACACCTTCCGCAGACAAAAAAGGTGTCATGACACAGGCTCGCTAATGGTTTGTTCCCTTGTTTGTGCTGCTGCTGAGAGCAGTAGTACACTGGGAGTGCCTGTAAAAATTCAGTTTTATGCGCTATGAAAGATGGTTGCAATCAATCTTTATGCGTGTGCCAAGAGACCTCAAGATTTGTTCGTTTTTAAAATGGCAGTGTGGAGAATTCATGAGAGAGCGCCCTTTTTTTACTCATGGCTCATTTTACTAGCTGTCTGGGGGAAGAAATCCAACAGGTGAAGCTTTCTTAAGGTGGGCTGCCAATGTCCTTCATTTCATGTGCCTTCCAGAGGCATAGAGGCTTCCAAGAGGAAGGAAGTTGGTACCTTAATTGGAAGAATAATCATAACAAATGCAAAGGATTGTAGATGTTGAAGCTTTTATCAGCTTTCTTCCTCAAACCCTTCAGCCTTCATCCTCCATGAGAGACAGTCCCTCACTGAAAACTCACCTCCGTTCTGAACTTACCGTATTTTTCGCACCATAGGGCGCACCGGACCATAGGGCGCACCCAGTTTTTAGGAGGGGAAATCAAAGAAAATAATATTTTCCTTGAGAGGCTGCGTGGGGCTAAAGAATCCATAGCCCCGTGCAGCCTCTCCTTGCGGAGGGGTTGCGCGCAGCTATGGAAGAAGGCAAGGCAGCGAGCGGGATGGATCCCGCTCGCTGCTTTGGCTTCCCATTTAGCCCCGTGCAGCCTCTCCTTGCCGGGAGACGCTGCGCAGGGCTAAAGAAGCCATAGCCCCGTGCAGCTTCTCCCTGCTAGAGGGGTTGCGCGCGGCTATGGCAGAAGCCTGCATTCGCTCCATAGGACGCACACACATTTCCCCTCAATTTTTGGAGGGGAAAAACTGCGTCCAATAGAGCGAAAAATACGGTAACAGATTATCTGGCTGTTCCAGATATTTATTGCTGGACTGACTTTCCTCTGATAGATGAAGGCATCCTCTTACTAGATTAGTGGATCTTAGAGGTTCGTGTGTTTTAGGCGTAGCCAAGAGTTACGACCTGGCCCTATCAATCCAAAAGGCTGATCTGCTCGCCTTACATCAATATTTTCTCTTGCATGTTCTGTGAGTTACTTGCTGCGCTGACTAAGCATCCTATGTGTCAACAGGAAAGGCCGACCAAGCTTCCTTCTCAGGCATGCCTGAAGCGCTGGGAGACCAAGAACCACCTGCAGTTCATCAAGAGGAAATATCTAAGTGAGCTGAACAAGTGAAGGGCTGCTTTGCCAGGAGGTTCCAGGCTGCAAGGTATAATCCTGTACCTGTGAACACCACTTCTCAGGCTGCCGGTGATGCTATACCTAGGCAGAGCCTAAGGCTGGACCTATTATGTGAGCATCCATCTACTTCCTGAAGCTAGCAGAGGAAGAGCTCCTGTGTGAACTAGCTGTGCTCTATAGGAATGAAGAAAAAGTCCTTTTTAAAAAGTGTATATATATATATATACACACACAGAGACACACAAACTTGACTGGCAGCTAGGAATCCTCTAAATCTTTGGGTTTGGCTTTCTGATTCTTATAACGCCTCTGGGGAACTTTCAAACTGTTTTATTAAAAAAACTGTTTCCTACAGCCCCCCATCGTGCTAAATGCTTCCCCCTGGGGTCTTTAAACCCCTGCAATTACATCTCTGCACACAGTGAAGGGCAAGCTTGTGCCAAATACATGCACAAGCAGCCCAGAGGGTATAACTGCTACAGGATAGGCTTCTCTGTAGGTAAAGGCCTTGGGGACTTTTGGAAGAATAGCAGAGCTGAATCCTAAAACGGGGCAGTGTCGTAGGTTATTTAAACGCACCAATGCTGGTTTCTGAAATGTCTATGTCTCCCTTCATCAACTTGCCATGTTCCATGGGATAGGACTTGTATGTTGAAGGGTAGCTTTGAGCGAGCACATCTTCTCCTGCTTATAAAAGTGCAGAGCTTGCTGAAAATGCTTTTCCTCTAACATAACTACTCAGACAATAACAGTCCGCACCTATATCTTGCAGGGGGAGCAAATATGATGTCGTCAGGATGGTGGGCTCGAACCCACAGCAGCCTCAGGCGGCATGGACGACAGGGCAGGAATAATGGGAGCTGTAGCCCAAAACATCTGAACAGCACTATGTTGGCTATTCCTGCTATGTACTGAACCTTATCCACTTCCCTGAGTATCAAGAGGTTGTGGGTGCCTTGCTCTGCTCTTTAACTATTAGGTAAGGCAAACCCAAAGGCACAAAACAATCCAGTATATCATTGGTGATGAAATATTATGCAAACGGTGATTACTCTATTCTAGAATCGTTAAAGTGGAAGGGGCAGGTGACAAATTCACACAGCTAGGAACAGTTGCTTGGGCACCAAGCAGAACTGGCCTCAAAGCCACCCTAAATCATGGGCAAAAATGTACTGTACTTCTGGTATCTTTCCTCTTGTTTTTGACCACTACCGTGTAATTGATGTGTGTGTGTAGGGAGGAGGGGCGTGTGTGTATTTAAAAATTAAAGCATACTTCTTGTTTTCTACAACAGTCTGTGTTTCTCTCCCTGTTGAACAACCTCTTCTTCCTCTTTAAGCTGCAATACACGAGCATGAAGTGAGCTCACCTGTAGGGTGACATGTTGCGTATACGAGAAGTAATGACAGTTGGAAATATAGTAATGTATAAATTTAATCAAACTAGCCTTAACTCCTTTCTGGAACCACAATTTTTTTTAAAACCAGCATCAAGCAGCCAATAACTCATTTATAAGAGCAATATATATATATATATATATATATATATATATATATATATATAAAGGACAGGGTAGAGGCAATAAGAGCTTGTGACGGGATAGTTTAAGACTGCAGTCCTGTGCATAGGAGTGGTTGTAGATACCCTTAATAATAATAATAATATTTATATGCCACCCATCTGACTGCGTTGCCCCAGCCACTCTGGGCAGCTTCCAACAAACTGAAACACATTAAGACATCAAATATTAAAAACGTCTATACACAGGGCTGCCTTGTTGATTGTGTTTCTGAAGGGTAACTAGATGGATCCTTCTTTGCAGTATACTGGCAATCAAGAGTGGCTTGGTAGAGTTAGCACGTTACAGCACAATCCCGTATATGTCTGCTCAGAAATAAGTCACAATGGGTCTTGCTTCAAGGTGAGCAGATATAGCTTTAGTTCAAACCATCTCTGTCTCTCCGGTTTCAGAAAAGCAAGAAAATGGTTAGATTTCACAGACAAGTTCACATGGGTGCAGACAAACAATACAGTAACTTCAGAATCTCCTTAGTAATGAACCGTTGGACAAACACGCACACAGAAAAAGGATCCAAAGGTTTCGCTAGGTTCGTCGATTATGGGGTATTCCCGATTATGGGGTATATCCTTGAAAGCAGGCAGCTGATCTTCTTCCACTGAAGAGGTAGAAGCCTTTTTGCTGGTGAGTTATCTAGCACATTTCGTTTACTCGTGCTCTCTCCCAATTGTACATCCTGAGCAAAATGTCCCAAATTCCATGTGCTTGGCTATTAAGATATGCTCAGTTCACAATGTGTATGTTAAAAAAAACTGCACGTTCCAGCACACCTGTCAGGTTGGGGTCAGTGTCACGCCTCAGATCTGCTTAATCCGTAGAAAGGATCCTCTTTGTGAAAACTTGCACCATCTACTTGGCTGCTTCACGTTCAGCCAATCTGGAGAAATCTTTAAGCATAGGTTTGCCCGGTGTCACAAAGCCTCCGATCCATGTAAGGCAGCAGCATGTTTCCAGGTTCCCATCCCCTCGAAAGCAAGGAAAGTAATACGTCTGATTTCATTCAATTAGTTTTCAATGCCGGCTTCCACCTCACACAATTCCGTACGTGTACAGCATTTTCCGAGCCATTCTAATATTTCCGCTGCTCTGGTAGATGAGCGATAAATTGAAGGCAATATCCCTTCGCAAGTCCGTCTGGTCTGCTTCTATTCCCTAGTTGAGGGAAGAAAAACAACTTGCCTGAACAAGCGCAACAAAAGGGGTACTTGTCACATATTGCATACATGACAATCCAGCAGTTTTGTTTGTTTTTTTAATAATTTTTATTGAATGATTTTATGTTACAAAAAACAATACAGCCATACTACCACTAAATATAATTAAGAAATAAAAAATACATACATCAATATTTAGTTTATTTGTTATCTACCGTCTTATTTCCTCCCAAACATTGCATACAACACACATATGTGCAGACACCCACACCCACACACAAAATGATAATAATGAAAGTAAATATTTTTTCCCTTTTTATCTTCCAAAATCTTTTCTTCAACTTTGACTTCCTGTCAAGTCCCTCTGCATATATTTTATCTTACATTTGAGTGTACACAAAACAATAAACCTTTCTATATAATTTTTCTAATACATTCTGAAAACATAATAAATCCTTAATTGTCGTCCACCTCCTTTTAGTTCCTTTATCACTTGAATGCTAGCACAGAGTCAAAACTATTATTGTATTTTTGAACATATCTTCTATAACCATGCCGTTTTTCCGCAAATTTTTGCTTTGAGTTTCCTCTGAGTTTGCTAGTCAATTGAGCCGTCTCCACCAATTCCTGTAATTTGATTTGCCAATCTGTTATTTTTGGAGCCTCGTGATCTTTCCATCCCTTGGCCACAAGTATACGAGCCGCTGCGGTTGCATACAAGAATACCTCTCTTAGATTTTTTGAAAATCCAGCAGTTTTATCGCAGACATTCCAGCCTGCCAAGCTCGCATTCTAAAAGGTCTCCAAACCTCTTTCAGAAGGCAAGCGGTGGTAGGCAGCTCTCTTTTAACACAGATTTTGAATTTGCTACACTTCTCGAGAAATTATAAAGTTTATTATATACGCAGGCAAACCCCTGGGATGACTCTGAAACTGTGTGTCAAGGTGGTCAAACTTATTATTTTTTAAAGCCCAGCAACATAGCTGAGTCTTTGTGTGGCAGATGAAGTACGTTCTGAAGCAGCAAGCTCCTCCTTAGTGCACAACCTGCTAGGGAAATGGAAGGACAGGATTTTTCATAGGAAATGCCAACTGTTCCTTTCCTTCCAGCAGCAGTAACATTAAGGCCACTTCAGATGGGACTAGTGGTCTACTCATCTCAAAGCAGTGCAACATGCAAACTGAAGCCCGGGCGGCTTCTATGAGATGCAAAAGTCAACTTTTCAATGCATACAAGAATAGATTTCCTGTCTGCGGAGGGCGGTATTGTCTTAATTCCTCATACGTTTATGCAAGACTTAATGATCAGAATTATGTGCTGTTTTAGGAGGCAGGTTTGCCATTTTTAAAGCCAGTGCTGCGGGGGGGGGGGGGGGGGAGAAAGAGAGAGAGAGATGGAATTTGCCAGCATTTGCTTGGTATGGTCATGATTTTCAAATACAATCAGGCAACTAGGCCTGACCCGGTCATGAAATGCATCAAGGGGCACAATTTATCGATAACCCATTTCGAATGGAGTCCCTTGGGCACAAATCTCAACCTTGCTGTCTCTTGGGGCTGGCGGTGTTAGCATTTTTAGCTGCCTGGGGAGTGTAAGCACACTTCCTAGAAAAGCTCTATTGTTGGTGTTTTGCACTATTTGTCCTGCTTTTTCAGCAAGAAACCTTCCAGCTAACCACCCAAAATTACGTTTTGTGCTTCCAATTTATTTATTTATTTTGCAAATCTTTAACATCTCTTATTAAAAGCTGTACCACTTTGGATTACCTCCCTTGGCCTTCCACAATGTCAGGAAACGGAGCATAGCATGCTAAAACCATTAATGGAGAACCCTGCACTTTGCAAGCCTGGCTCAAGTGTCTGTGTTTCAATTGTAATGGGCTAAGATTTCCATACATTACCTCTAGGACCAGAGGGGGAAGCTCCAGTGCCTTCTGGTAATAGTGAATTGCCAAATGTACCAATCCCAGCTGATGAAGGCCACGGCCTAAGTTGTAAAAAGATTCTTGGCAGGAACCACGGAGGCTCAGATATTGCTGGAGGAACGAGAAGCCCTGTGTACAAGGTGGGAGAGGGAGAAAGGTCTCGTGTGAAAACCAGAAATTCTAAGGAACAAGGAGCAGTAAGTCAAATGTAGAGCTGCCTTTGCCCCCAGTAAGATTTCTTGCCCCAATTTTGAATACAGTCGTACCTTGGAAGTCGAACAGAATCCATTCCAGAAGTCTTTGAATTCCAAAATGTTTGGAAACCAAAGCACGGCTTCTGGTTGGCTGCAGGAAGCTCCTGAAGCCAATCGGAAGCCCCGTCAGATGTTCAGCTTCCAAAAATAGTTCACAAAACCAGAACAGTCACTTCTGGGTTTGCAGTGTTCGGGAGCCAAAAGATTCAGGAACTAAGCTGTTCCAAAACCAAGGTACGACTGTACTTTGAATGAGAATGGAATTTTAAAACCAGCCATTCCCATGTTGTTTAAAAATGTTGTCCAAGATTAAAATAATCTGAAAGAGTCAAGAGCAGGTTGCAATGGAAGTCAAAAGGATTCCCAGGGCCATTCTCTCTGGATGAGCAGGCGGCTGTTTTTAAGTCCACCATTCTCCCAACTCTCAAAACTAGGACTTGGTCAGATGCTAGCATACAGTACAAGGATGAGGAGTTGAAGAATACAGATTGACTATGGCCCTAGGAAGAGAAAACACAAGCCCCTCACCCTGGATCCTGCCCAATGTTATCTGCTCTATCTGTAGTCCATCTTATATTGCATTCTGATCATATTGTTTGCTTACTGGGTCTTTTGGAAAAAACCCACAAAGTGGCAATTCCAATACATATGTTTCTTCTCTCTGCATCCTGCCCTAAATCTTAATACATAACTATACTTGCAGTCCCAATTTGTTTGGGAAAACGAAGCAAAAAACCCTGGCAAAACGTTATTTCTTCCAACATAGGAGAATAAAACGCATGGAAAAGTTCTTTAAAACCATAATGATAATTACCAGGCCAAATTCACTTGACAATGCTTGAGTTGTCAAGTCTCCAGTCTCCCTTCTTTTTTAACATGCCCATTTTCTCTTAAGAATCTCAGCCTATCCCTGTAACCAAGGAAGCCAAGAGTGCCTAACTATCTTGTTCCCCATGAGCACTGTGAATAGTGCTCATTCTGCTGGAAGAATTGCATCCAGAATGGGATTGATCGCTGTGATTTCAGACTTAAATCCAGAAGGGTGGGCCAGCCACATCCAAATGTAAGAGACCAACGGAACAAAGAGAACTGGATTAAAGAAAACACAAGAGAAGGCAAAATACACACTCCTCTGCCAAGGTGACAGACAAGCAGTAGAACAGACTTGATGTAATGTACAGTATTTTGTTTTGTCAGCTATTCCACTCAGAGAAGGCTAAAAATCCAAACAGGTAAATAGTTTTCAAGCTGTATAAAGGTAGAATACAATCCAGTCAAGGCATAGATGTTTTCATTCTCATTAGCTGGAATGGGAGAGAGTTGAGCTCACATTCATCAAATTGTCTCCCCTAAAAATCAGTGGGACTTAAAAAGTGTTTCACTGGGACTGGATTCCATTCCATCTCTATATATATTAACTTAGACTTTAGGCAGTAAGCTAGGAATCTTAAACACCAGCAACATTTTGTTAGGTTTCTGTTGACATATTCAAAACCCCACTGAGTTCAATGAGATTCATTCCCAAGGAAGTGAAAATAGAACTGCAGCCTTAATCTTAGGGCATTTAGGAGTTATAAAATCAATATAAGGGAAGAAAATTCTGCTTTGGTTTTGAATGGGGGAAAGGCAGAATAAAATTATTATGTAGTTAAGAAAAACGAAGCCTACAGTGGTTTGTTTTTAGTACTTCCAGTACAATTTGTGTGTTAAGAGACCTATGGTTGCAAAGGTCTGTTTGATAAATCCCAGCAGAAAATACATTCTGGGAGCTCATAGCTGTGGTAGAAAAATGGTATAGAGGTGAAACAAGACAAAATGTCCGAGGCTATTTGCCCACAATGTTCTTAACCCATATATTCTCCACAGCAAACCCAAGTATTTAAACAGAGAGAATAGCCATACGTGTGTGTAAAACTGTAACAATAATGACTTCAGAGTAAGCTGCACTCAGGGGAAACCATAATAAGACCCATTTCAACCCTTGCCACTCAACATGATAGATAGATAGATAGATAGATAGATAGATAGATAGATAGATAGAATTTATTATTTATACCCTGCCCATCTGGCTGGGTTTCCTCAGCCACTCTGGGCGGCTCCCAACAGAATATTAATAACACAATAAAACATCATAGCATGAGAACATGCTATTATGCAAGCATGTGCTACAAAAGAGGAAGAGTGGGATAAAAATCCAAAAAAATAAACTCACCTGTACTATAAGCGCATGCCTTTTTAACACATACTTCTGAGAGGCCATGTGGATGAAAGTCAGGCCTATACAAAGGCTATAGAGAGGCTCGTTGGGATTACTACGGAAAGCTTGTACGTACTGCCCTAGGAGGAAACAGCGAATGGCTTTGAAATACTGTTTATTAAAACCACATGCTTAACAAAAAGGCTTTCGAATACTTCCATAAAGAACACATCTCACTGAAGTTGCCTTTGCCTGAACCCCCTCTTTCCTAAAGGTAAAGGTAAAGGTACCCCTGCCCGTAGGGGCCAGTCTTGCCAGACTCTGGGGTTGGTGCGCCCATCTCACTCAAGAGGCCGGGGGCCAGCGCTGTCCGGAGACACTTCCGGGTCACGTGGCCAGCGTGACATCGCTGCTCTGGCGAGCCAGAGCTGCACACGGAAACGCCGTTTACCTTCCCGCTGGTAAGCGGTCCCTATTTATCTACTTGCACCCGGAGGTGCTTTCGAACTGCTAGGTTGGCAGGCGCTGGGACCGAGCAGCGGGAGCGCACCCCGCCGCAGGGATTCGAACCGCCGACCTTTCGATCGGCAAGTCCTAGGCGCTGAGGCTTTAACCCACAGCGCCACCTGCGTCCCATCGCCACCTGCGTCCCTCTTCCCTAGCCACCCCACTATTCAGCAGGAACCCCTGACCTTCCGGGGAACTTTTTCAGCAGGGCTCCTACTAGGGAGGAGGTGGAGATGGCAAAGGGAACATAACAGCTCTGTAATCCAACCCATGGATTTCTTACATATGTGGATTACACTGTTTTTTCAAGCATCAGATTCAGTGGAATCCCTACTTACGCAGGGGTTCTGTTCCCGGCCGCCCATTCTGCCTCCACACCTGCCCCCTTTTGGCGCCAAAAACCACGCGTTGCTGTCAGTGGGAGTGCATGTGCTGATCACACAGAAGTGGGGAGACGCCTGCATTCTGCTTACGGTTCAACTTGCACAGCTCGTGAGTTACGAACAGCAAATTCCTTTTAATTCCTGACCATAAGTTGCTATGCTTTTTTTACTTACTAAAAACTCCCTATAGATTCTTCACAAATGTTCACACACATATAGGTTCCGATTTACACTATGTCCATTAACAATTATTTAGCTAAATGATGAAAGCAAACCAGCATCCCCTTTCACCTCTGCTCAGAGGGGTAGCTGTGCAACAAAAGCACGCAGCGTTGTGTGGCACTTTAAAAGGCTAACGGATTAATTATGGCAAAGGCTATTTTGGTTTAGAGTCTTGTTTATCAGGTATCTGCCTAACAGGCAATCGGTTTTGACAATGCTCATCAGATCTGAGTGGATAAGAGCTTCTTGAGCATACCCACAGACATGCAGACTTCTGCAGGGCTTCCAGTGTCCTAATCAGGGACATTAAGCCCACTCACTCTCTCAAGCATTGTTTGTCAAACCTCGGTTCCCAGCACTTGTTGGACTAGAACATGGGTAGGCATGTTTAGAAGGCCCCATCGCCTTCTAAATCCGGCCCGCGGACGGTCCGAGAATCAGCCTGTTTTTACATGAGTAGAATGTGTTCTTTTATTTAAAATGCACCTCTGGGTTATTTGTGGGGCCTGCCTGGTGTTCTTACATGAGTAGAATGTGTGCTTTTATTTAAAACGCATCTCTGGGTTATTCGTGGGGCATAGGAATTGGTTCTTTTTTTAAAAAAAAAATCAAAATATAGTCCAGCCCCTGACAAGGTCAGAGGGACAGTGGACCGGCCCCCTACTGAAAAGGTCTGCTGACCATTGGACTAGAACCTCGATCAACCCTGACCACTTGGATCAACCCTGCTAGCTAGGGATGGATGATGGGAGTCGTAGTCCAACCATGTCTGGGGAACCAAGTTTGAGAAACACTGCATTCTAAAGGATGGGTGGAGAAGTTCAACATCACACACTTTCATCAGAGTTTGCATTTGTGATGTTTATCAAGCAATACTAATGTTCTCTTACCAAGAGCATGCTTAAAGCTACCAGATACGAAGGCATTGTGGCCATTCAAGACGCAGAGTGCATGATTGTCAGGGTTCTTCAGCATCAATCGAAGGCAGAAGCGATGATGCCGCACATCTTGCGAGTGCATGGTGATTTGGTTGAAGATATTCCAAAGCTGAGGTTTGTTGACATGTTCCATGACCATTATCCTATGGAGGAAGCAAACACCAGTCACACTGCACACAGTGACCAAAGGAATCGTTCTTTAATCACTAAATACAAGAGTCTGGTTCAGATGCATGCCAGACAGGCAGAGCTATTTGTGCAGTCAACCTTCAGCCCAATGAAGCCCTTCGGAGCGACTCACCTGATGTAATTGTAAGCTTTTCGGAAATTCTTGTCCAGGATTGCAGCCGAGAGACCAAAGTATTCCAGTTCTTTACGCTTCTGCCGGTCGTCGTAGAACGAATAGTATTCCAGCGAGGAGTCCACTAGGAGTTCTGCTTCCTTGTAGCGAGAAAGATCGCACAAAGCATAGATTGCCTTCAGAAGGAGGCTCCACCAGTCGTCTTTCGTCAGCACGCTTGTAAGCACCACAAATATTGCTGCAATAGAATTATAAGCAATATCTTAATCCACTCAGAACATCAAGAGCTCATCATTCAGTATGACAAATCTCAGGGCGGAAAACAAAAATAAAACCTAAGGCGATAAAAGCTACAAATAAAACTATCTGAAGGAGGCAAGCCTACTGTTGGCAGAAATAATCTATAGACAATTGTTTCCATAACATGCTTGTCAATAAGAAGAAAACCTTCATAATGGCATCCAACCCAGTTGACAGAACTACCAGGTAGTTATCCATTCTTGCAATTGAAGAGCAGAAATATACCTCTGACAAACATGCACAATTTAAAAGATGTAGGCCTCTGCAAAACTCCAGAACAACACAGAATCAGAACATTACAGGTCAGAAATAGCCTAGCCTCATATATCAGAAGTCGGATTCCCTACCTTCACAATACAAGGAGGAGGAGGCAAGAGGCAATTTTATCATGCCAAAAGTGCTTTCTAGGACAAAGCTCTTCTTTAAAAACAAAAACACATACAAACACACACTGCCGTTACCTTTTGCATCACAGTTCGTAGTTTCCTGATCATCGTTATCGGATATTTTATCCCTCGACACTTTAATAAGATACAGGTGCCTTTCGCCAGACTTGGAACTAGATATTAAACACACCTGAGCTCGGTTCATGGCAACCTGGAAGACAGTCAAGGAGAGTCTAAAGATGTTGAGCACATTGGAAGCTAGTTGAATAGCCATGCTGCAGTCAATTTCATGGCTAGGTACAGACAACCGTTTTAACTTGTGAAAGTATTCCAAACTCAAGCTGAAAAGTCTGCTGGTGCCGAATAAGGTTTATGTAAAATAAATAAAACTGGTGTAATTGAATCAGATAGCTGTCAACAGTTGAACATTATCCACAGGTTCCTGTTGCATGAAACCAAAGAAACTGGGCCCAAACAAGGGGTAATGTCTATAAGGCGGTCAACAAACACAGCACACGTTCTTTTAAAAATAGTAATAGCAATTTCCCAGTTGTCATCATGTCCATAAACACTTAATATCATGTACTTAGCAGGGTTTTTTTTAGACAAGATGTGAAAGAGGAGATTCAATAATTCGCTTACCTTTAACAGCATGGCTAACATGGTGAGCAACGAATCAACGTAGCCATATGTGTTGCCTTGAGAGTACAGCAGCGTTGAACGATGAAGCAGCAGTTTCAGTTCCTGAGCGCCACATGGAGATAGTTAGATTGCACTAAGTCCTCTCTTCCATCTATTAGTACTTTACAAACATTAACAATAGACTACTGGCATTAGAAAGAAGTTTGTCCCCTTCCATCCCCCAATGACTTAGGGACCAGAAAGAGAAGTATATTTTTACTTGCAACAGCTATTGCATTTATCCATATGGTAAAGAAAACAACTGAATTACACAGCACAGCATCTTCCAAATAATTTAAACGCAGAAGAGCAATGTAAACAAGAAAGCTCAAGAGACAGCAAGGTGGATTGTAAAAATGAAAGGAGAGGGTTACTATTTTGCCCTGTTCCTAATAAGGAGATGCAATGACTGTTGGCTGCAAACCACAAAAATCTGCCTGACTGCCAAGATCAGAATTCTCAAGTCACAATCTCAATGTCAATGCAGGAAGTAGGAACAGATGTCTACAATTGTTCCCTTTTGTGTGCTTCTGGCTGCCTGGCTGAACAGATCTCATGCAGCACTGAAGTGCTGGCCTGTCCACATGGAGATGCTGAACTGCTGGGCGCGTGGCGACTGCGCAGATGCAAAAGGCAGCTCAAGCCGATCTCCTTGGAGAAAAGGTTGAGATAGGAATGCAATAATAATAATAATAATTTATTATTTATACCCCACCAATCTGGCTGAGTTGCCCCAGCCACTCTGGGCTGCTTCCAATCGAGTGTTAAAAACAATACAGCATTAAATATTAAAAACTTCCCTAAACAGGGCTGCCTTCAGATGCCTTTTAAAAAGAAGATAGCTACTTATTTCCTTCACATCTGAAGGGAGGCTGTTCCACAGGGTGGGCGCCACTACCGAGAAGGCCCTCTGTCTGGTTCCCTGTAACCTCGCTTCTCGCAATGAGGGAACTGCCAGAAGGCCCTCGGCGCTGGATCTCAGTGTCCGGGCTGAACGATGGGGGTGGAGACGCTCCTTCAGGTATACAGGACTGAGGCAAATGATTTTAACACAGCCTGCAATCTACCATTTTGAAAGTTTCCCTCTCCACTCCTCAATATCAAACTGATACCAGATTGATTATTGAAACGGAGACTTGAAAGGGACCTGTTCACTATGTTCCGGGAGGAGAATGTGTTTAGCCAAGTTTCCATTGCAACTGCAAACCAACTGGCTCCTGCTAAAGTAGATTAGTGCTTGTTGTTGTTTAGTCGTCTAATCGTGTCCAACTCTTTGTGACCCCATGGACCGGAGCACGCCAGGCACCCCTGTCTTCCACTGCCTCCCGAAGTTTGCGCTACACAGTGCTAAATTGCACTGATACGTAATCTCTTAAGTTTCCTTTGCATTTTCAGCACAGATAAAAGCTGGTAAGTCAGTGTCTTCTATTGGATCAGTGCCGGGGAGGTAGGAGTTTGGCTTTTTCAGTTATATATGCTGTTTGGAAACAGGCAAAAGGTGTGTGCTCCACATCCATAGAAGCAGGTTTGATAGGCAATTGTGGCTGGATTTTTAGAAAAAATAAATGAAGT
The DNA here is from genome assembly GCF_951804945.1 of Podarcis cretensis. Lineage (NCBI taxonomy): Eukaryota > Metazoa > Chordata > Lepidosauria > Squamata > Lacertidae > Podarcis > Podarcis cretensis. The sequence goes on from NC_137170.1 coordinate 127,451,246, forward strand.
AAGAGACAGGCAGGCAGGCGGGCAAAGGAGAGACCAGCGCTTACTTGCTGAGCTGCGTTGGCATCTTGTGCCAGCGTGTCTGGGTCATACATGGGCTCGAGTGCTTCCAGGGCTTTCTCAGGCCGGCCCAATTGCTGCTGAAGGGTAGAAAGAGAGATCCTGGCATCCAGGTGCAAAGGGGCGAGTTCGACAACTCTGCCATAGCTCTCCGCCGCACGATCGATGTAGCCCAAGGCTTTCAAGCACTCTGGAAAGAAAAGCAAAGAATTGCTGCCTCACTCAACCCAGCCAGATGGGTGAGGTACAGCTAAGTAAATTATTATTTACAGTGGTACCTCGGGTTACAGGCGCTTCAGGTTACAGGCGCTTCAGGTTACAGACTCTGCTAACCCAGAAAACGTACCTCGGGTTAAGAACTTTGCTTCAGGGTGAGAACAGAAATCGTGCAGCAGCGGCGCGGTGGCAGCAGGAGGCCCCATTAGCTAAAGTGGTGCTTCAGGTTAAAAACAGTTTCAGGTTAAGAACGGACCTCCCGAACGAATTAAGTTCTTAACCTGAGGTACCACTGTATTTCCCTCCACTCCTGCATATTCTTATGTATCCATTTAATTCAATTTCTCCCTGTATTTACATTACACTGTTGAATTGATCCTGCTACTACGAATTAAGTTCTTAACCCGAGGTACCACTGTATTTCCCTCCACTCCTGCATATTCTTATGTATCCATTTAATTCAATTTCTCCCTGTATTTACATTACACTGTTGAATTGATCCTGCTACCTTGTTTTCACTTGTTTACATTTATTTTCCAAATACTCCACAAAGATTTCCCACTCCTCTTTATATACTTGATCTTCTCGCTCTCTCATTTTATTCGTTAGACCTGCTAGTTCTGCATATTCTATCATTTTAAGTTGCCAATCTTCCTTATTGGGGTCCTCACTCACTCACCATTTTGGGGCTAGCAAAATCCGAGCCGCTATCGTTACATACAAGAATAAATTTTTCTGACATATGGGTACTTCTGATGTCTGCACCATTCCCAAAAGAAATGCCTCTGGTTTGGGGGGAAATGTTTTTTAAAAACATTTGTCATCTCAATATATATCCTTTCCCAATACTCTTTAACTATTTTGCATGCCCACCACATATGAAAAAATGTTCCTTTCGTTTCCTTACATTCCCAACATACATGCGTTTCAGATTTGCACCTTAGCTTGTTTTTTAGCTTTTATTAGTTTACTTTCTGGTTTTATGTTTTTATTCTGTTGTAAACAGCTATGATGCATTTTTAGGAGACCAGTGGCATATAAATATAAGGATTAATAAATACATAAAATCTACCGTATTTTTTGCTCTATAAGACACACCAGACCATAAGATGCACCTAGTTTTTGGAGGAGGAAAACAAGAAAAAAATATTCTGAATCCCAGAAGCCAGAACAGCAAGAAGGATCACTGTGCAGCGAAAGCAGCAATCCCTCTCACTGTTCTGGCTTCTGGGATAGCTGCGCAGCCTGCACTCGCTCCATAAGATGCACACACATTTCCCCTTGCTTTTTAGGAGGGAAAAAGTGAATCTTATAGAGCAAAAAATACGGTAATCATTATAAGGTATTAAAAGGAATGCTCCTAAATAAATTGCTTTTCTGCAAGAGACTCTTGAATCTATCCAGGACGGGGTCTTTCAGCCTCACTGTGAATCTTGCCACCCCTGAAATCGGCACTCCTAGTATTAGGGTCCCAAAAAACCCAGCCACCTTATCTTCCACTACGAAATGCGACCCATCTAGCGTGTCAGAAGAGCTTTCTAGCAATTTTAGCAGCGTTGTTACCTGCATGACGGAGCCAAACAACCGCCAAATTGTATCTTTCTGAACACACCAGGGAACTCAGAAGGGGGAGTGCAGAATTGTATTCTCCGACATCAAGGAAGGCTTCTGCAACATCGAGATACAAATCTCCCATATCCTCTGGGTTCTGCTCCACTAGTGTGGTCAATAGGAGCTGGCAGAACAACAACAACAAAATCAAGCACAAAAAAATGAAAACGAAAACATTAATCGTAAACAGATACAAAAATTATAATAAAATGATCGATTAACTGGATTTCTAATTGAAAACATTAAATGCAGACTAAACATCCCAACCATGTATTGAAGCATCCCATTCTCCTAAAAACCAACTAATTTTTTTAAATGTCATGAAAGGACCCTAACTATTTAAGGGAGGACTTGGGAACTTTTAGTTCCTCCAGATGCTACAAGACTACAACTCCCATCATCCCTAACTATTACCATGAAAGCAGGGGCTTATGGGAACTGGAGTCTGACAACATCGGAAGAGACAAAGGTTCCACAGCCCTGATTTAGGGCCGGCATAGGCAAACTTGGCCCCCCCAAATGTTTTGGGACTACAACACCCATCATCCCTGACCACTGGTCCTGTTAGCTTGGGGTGATGGGAGTTGTAGTCCCAAAAGATCTGGAGGGCCGAGTTTGCCTACGCCTGCTTTAGGGTATGGCAAGATGCAGGCTTTTCTCCAGAGATTTTCCATACGCAAGATGGTGGATTCCTGTAGGATCCGACCCATCAGATGGACAAAAACGCCCGTGTGGCGAAAACTATCCAGTGAAATACATCCTTCAAGCTTTTCCAAAGAACCCTTGTAGAGGAAACCATGATAATGGAAGAGAGGGATTTGAGCCAGGGGACCTATGCTCCCCCCAAATGTTGTTGGACACAAGCTCCCTTCACCCCCAGACATCATGGCCAAAGGTCAAGAGGGCCGGAGGGCGGCAACATGAGAACGGGGCCTTCTCTGCAGTGGCTCCTCGTCTGTGGAATGCTCTTCCCAGGGAAGTTTGCCTGGCACTTTCATTATACACCTTTAGGCGCCACCTTTAGGCGCCAGGCAAAAACCTTCCTTTTTAACCATGCCTTTGGTTGACCTAATTTACATCCTATGCCCTTTTAAAATGTGCGGAGCGGGGGAACGGCTATTGGGTTGTTGTTTTTATTTTTATTATGTATTTCATGGTTTTATATTTTGATTTTATTCTGTGAATCATCCTGAGACTCCTGAGTATAGAGCGGCATATAAATAATAATAATAATAATAATAATAATAATAATAATAATAATAGGAGCTGGATTCCAACAACAGCAAGAGGGTCAGAGGTTGAATGATAGGCTTTGACCACATTTCTATGGCTTAGACTTGTATAGCTGGACTAGGAATGAGCCATAGCACATAGGGTGCAAATATTCCCAATGTCAACTGAATCGCTTACATTCTAGAACACTCATGGTAATATCCCTTGACATAACAAAGCTATAAAGGCTATGCATTATTATAGCTCATGGACAGAACCTCGCCACCCCCCGCCTTTTAAAATAAAATTCCCTTAAAAATCATTTTTTTTAAATCCAATTCATGAGCTCAAATGGACTTTAGACCTCTCCTCTTTTTAAAAGAAGTTACAGCCCCAGAATGCCCCATGACAAAGGAAGATTGAAAAACAATTTGTGATTTGGCAAGAGGATAACCTTTACAGAGAAACATTAAAACGAGAAACTGTCCGCACAGCTAGTACAATTTGCCCAAGCTGCTCCTTGGATCCCAGATCATATTTTTATAGAAGCAAAAAAACCCACCCCTGTCTTTACTGTAACTTCATTGGAATCTCACTGACTCCCAAGAAAGCCTCTCTGTTTTTCTTCATTCACTTTTGGACTTACATTGAGGGGCTCCAAAATATTCAGGTGCACCAAGCATACCATAAGTTTCACTGTGATGTCTATGGGAACACCCTCAGGTATGGAGCAGGTAACCTTTTCTGAAACTAGAAGATAACAGCAGGTTTTTTTTTCTAACCAGCATGGTATCGTTTACAAGTGGGACCTAGGTTATATTTCCAGATTATTCCAATCCTTCACTTGGAGCTTTTACTACAACCAAGCAGTATACAGTGGTATCTCAAGTTACATACGCTTCAGGTTACATACGCTTCAGGTTACAGACTCCGCTAACCCAGAAATAGTGCTTCAGGTTAAGAACTTTGCTTCAGGATGAGAACAGAAATTGTGCTCTGGTGGCGCAGTGGCAGCGGGAGGCCCCATTAGCTAATGTGGTGCTTCAGGTTAAGAACAGTTTCAGGTTAAGAACAGACCTCCGGAACAAATTAAGTACTTAACCCGAGGTACCACTGTATATGGTTTGTTAAATAACCAATTTAAAAATGTTTTTGCTCTTAGAGTACATGACAGAAGACAAAGTCCAGTTAAAACACTGATTCGGGATGGAGGGGAAGGGGAGAAACAGTTCAAATTCATTATTAATAACATGATTATTAACTGGATTTTCTATCTATCCTGCCATCCCATGGCAGCTGAAAGTCAGTATCCCAATCGCTTAAGGCAAGGTTTTGTATCTGAAGGCAGTGCAGGAGCAGATCTCACATTTAGCTGGTAAATTGTGACGCCTGCTTTGCAGCAACTGCGTTAGGTAAAGGAAAATATCAGAAACTGAAGGACATTGAAATCCAGAAGGGTAGGTAAGTCACTGAAGGCACTTGAAATAAAATTTCCAAATGAAAACAAACCAACCAATAGTTCCTTTCCTGCAAATGCTATAAGGGACTGATCTACTGCTCTATAAACAGGATGTCTCCATAACATAATTGGGCTTGCAATTCAATTTCCATCCCCCCTATTTACTCAAATAATAACAATGCTTCATCTAGCAGATGGAAAGAGTGGCCAGAGGCATCATTGGCTCCAGTACAGATGTGCTGCCAAGTCGTTCGTTTTCCAAGGCATTTAAAAATAAAGGCAAAATGTGAACCGACACAATGCCATTGTGAATCTAATGACATTATCTTCCAAGTCACACCAGAAAACCAGAATACTTGGGGAGATTATGTACCATTGGTGCAGCTCACTGCGGAAAGAACCGATAACCTTAGTACTGTACCTTGATTCTCTGAAGAATCGTTTGGTCCCTCTGTCTTCTCCAGTACAATTCCTGAAAAATCTGTAATGACCTAAAAAAACAGAAAGCAATCATTGACATTTGAAAAGAAAACCAGCTTTCCTGGGGCAGTGGGAGGCATGAGGGGGGGGACACTTTTTAAAATAAGGCCACCAGAAATTTACCTGGACAAGGGTAAGTGAGCTTGGGGAAGGGGCATAGCTGTCAACCGTCCCTTATTTGGCAGGAAAGTCCCTTATCCCAGCGCCATGTCCCGCTGCTGTCCCTTATTGATGATGTCCCTTAAGCTTCCCGGGTTTCAAAGGAAGCAGCTCCTCTCCCTCCCTCCCTGCCGGCCAGGGAGGAGGGAGGCTCCAACTGTGTTGCTTGGCTGCGTTGCTCACCCAATAAGGAGTCTAAGAACGACTGGGGGTGGAGCTTGCATGCCTTGTGCCGATCAAATCGGCCGCGTTGCCTGGGGACTCGCCTTTGCTCAGCGCTTCCCAGCGGAGAGGTGACGGTGGTTTTCCTTGCTGCATCCCCTTTGCCGGGCTGCTGTGCTGTGGGGACTACCGCTTGAGGCTTCGTTTGGCTGCTGGCTGGGTTTTCTGCCTTCGGCTCGGAGGGGCTCAGAAATTGAACATACATGTGCTCTGAAAATCCCTTCTTTTGGCTGCTGATCCCTTATTTTCGAGGCTGCTGGTCCCTTATTTTCAAATTTGTAAGTTGACAGCTATGGGAAGGGGGTGGGGTTCCAGGGATAAACCAGACAGCCCTATCCTAGTTGCCACCCACCCCTCCCCTCCCCTCTGATAATCAGAAGTGATGCCACAGTTGGGAGTGCGGCCCTGTGGTACTGCCCCACGATGCCTACCACAGCTGGAAGCGACTAACGGTACAGTCCTGTCATAGGACTACACCAACTCAGAACGTAAGTGGAGGAGTCACGGTTTGAAATGACCACAAAATCAAGAAATGTTAGATGTTGGAGCTATGCAATCTTGCCCCTCTCTGCCCCCCACCAAGGGCAGAGATTACAGGAGAAACATAGCAGTAAGGAGGCCTATACCATGCATTTCCTTGAACATCTTAAGATCAGGGGTAGGCAACCTAAGGCCCAGGGGCCAGATGCGGCCCGATCACCTTCTCGGTCTGACCCATGGCTGGTCCGGGAATCCGCGTGTTTTTACATGAGTAGAATGTGTGTTTTTATTTAAAATAAATTTAGGAAACTAAATCCAGAGGTCCTCTGGCTGGGTCAGGATGGTATGGGGATGAGGGACCAACTCCCTTCTCTTGCGGGGGCCCAATTAGTGCCATTGCCTTCCGTTAAGAGTTTGGGTGCAATCCTTGACGCCTCCCTTTCCATGCAGGTGCAGGTTACAGCAATAGCCAAGGCAACATTTTTCCACCTTCGCCGCATCAAGCAGTTGGTCCCTTACCTTTCCCACCCCGACCTGGCCACAGTGATCCATGGGACAGTCACCTCCAAGCTTGACTACTGCAATTCGCTCTTCCCTTGAAGCTGTCCCAGAAACTCCAGCGGCTGCAGAATGCTGCAGCGAGGCTCCTCACGGGGTCTCTGCCATGGTAGCATATTCACCCAGTGCTTTTCCAGCTCCACTGGCTCCCGGTGGAGTACAGGGTCAGATTTAAGGTGCTGGTTTTGACCTTTAAAGCCCTTCACAGCCTAGGACCCTCGTACCTAGGGACCACCTCTCCTGGTATGCCCCACGGAGGACCTTAAGGTCTAGAGGTCCCGGGGCCCTAAGGAAGTCAGATTAGCCTCAACCAGAGCCAGGGCCTTTTCAACTCTGGCTCCAGCCTGGTGGAACGCTCTGCCTCATGAGACCAGGGCCCTGCAGGATCTGATTTCTTTCCGCAGGACCTGTAATACAGAGTTGTTCCACCTGGCCTTTGGCTTGGAGTCAATTTGATTCCCTGATTCCCTCCCCCTCTTTCTTTTTCCTTTCTCCTGTGATGAGGCTGCATTTTAATTGTTTTAATGATTTATGTTGTATTTTAATCTTGTTTTTAAGTTGTATTCATTCAACTCATTTTTATTATTGGTTGTTAGCCGCCCTGAGCCCAGCCTTGGCTGGGGAGGCCGGGGTATAAATAATTTTTTATTATTAATTATTATTATTATAAAATGCATCTCTGGGTTATTTGTGGGGCATAGGAATTCATTCATTTCGGCCCCCCCCCCCTAAAAAATATAGTCTGGCCCACCACATGGTCTAAGGGACGGTGGACCGGCCCACAGCTGAAAAAGGTTGCTGACTCCTGTCTTAGATGGTTCTTAGATCCCTGCTCAGGCTCAATGTAACTAAAGGACAGCAACCTTCCCTAAGCTCAGCCAAGAACGCTGTGCCAACGATGGAGCAAATAGAGATTTCGTCAAACTGTTATCGTTTTGACCATTCCATTTTCTTTGGAGCCTATCGCCTAGCTACACTGAACAGGCCTACCCCTGCCTATCTTTCACAAAACAGAACTAGCTGTTTTTAGGTACTGTATGCAGCGAATGTCCGCCACAGAACTCTGAAAAGAATAAACTGTTATGATCTATGGTGGCCATTGTATGCATGAAGAGAGAATCAGCCAGGTATGGCCATTGTGATTTATCTTGAATTGTTTTGTATACAGGTGAAAAAGGATATAGGGAGACGTTTAAAGAACAGGAAAATTAGTCAGAGTCTTAATAAAGGAAGATTATATGTAATCACATATTAATGATGAAGGCTGATCTGAAGAGCCAAATGATTTTGATTGGTTCAGGATGATGACACAGGGATGCAACTGTTAAGATTGGTGAACAGAAATCATGTGTGCGATCTGGAAGTGTATAAGAAACATTGCTTTGGATATGGTTCTCTGCAGCCTTCCTCCTTATTTTTGAGGCTGCCCCAGAGTGCATTTGCATTTCAGTAAAGGCCTATATTTTCATTTGGAGCCTGCCTCTTTTCCTTTGTGGTTTCTGGGAGGGATATCTCCAGTCTAGCAACCCTTTTAAAAATTTCTCCCAACACCAGCAAGGGCACAAAGTTAAGCGCTCCTCTTGACTATTGTACAACTCCTTCATCTGCCTAATTACGAAAGCTCAAGAATATTCTGGAAGCTTCGCAACCACTTTTTGTTCAGCCTGTTTTGAATGGTCAGGAGTTAAGGCAGTACAGGAGGTTACAATAGTAAATTGGTTTTATTTTGGAGACATTGCATTAATTGTTTAACGTATTGCTTGCTATCCGGCTTCTTGGATGGCGAGTGTCAGGTACATACACATGATATGCATAAAGCACTATTATACTGCTTCAACCATCCTGGAGAATCCTGGGAACTGTAGTTTGTTATGGGCGCTGATCTCTCAGAACTACAATTCCCAGCATGCTTAACACATTATAGTACTCTAGATTCTCCATGACTGTTGTATAATAGTACTTGAAAGGTATGGTGCGGATGTGACCCCAAGACCCTAAAAAAGGGGGGTATGGTCTGAAGGAATGCAAGGCCACCAATTTTCTGGAGCCATGCAAGTATGAGTCTGGCCAGTACCTGGATAACTGGCCACCTGGGAGGCCCACCTAGCTGCCTTGGTCCCCATGACACCAGAAAGGTGGGGTATAAATGCAAGGACAGCTATAAATTTTGCCCCTTCCAATGTGCCTAACACAGCTAGCCCTTACAGGAAATTAATTTAACATGCTTACGGCCAAGGCTTTGTCATACTGTTTGTTAGAGATATACAGCTCGGCAGCTATATTGACATCTTCCATGGATACGAGGTTCTGGTGTTTACCAAAGGCTTCTTCCATTATCTCAATAGCAGCAGTGATGTCATTGGCCTCGTAATAGCTCCTATGAGAAACGGCAGTAAGGTAATATAGTTAAATGCAGGTTGTAATTTGTTTTAAAAATTAAAAGAAAACATATAAAGCCATTAGAGAATTTTCTAGGCAAGCCGTAAAGCAAAATGCCCCCCAGTCCAAAACACCTATCATGTGTTCGTGCAAAGTATATGGAAGTAATGTTAAAATGTGTCCATCTTTACTGTTTGCGTCCCTAAAGGTAGGTAAAGGGACCCCTGACCATTAGGTCCAGTCGTGGCCGACTCTGGGGTTGCGGCGCTCATCTCGCTTTACTGGCCGAGGGAGCCAGTCTATAGCTTCCGGGTCATGTGGCCAGCATGACTAAGCCGCTTCTGGCGAACCAGAGCAGCGCACGGAAACGCCGTTTACCTTCCCACCGGAGCAGTACCTATTTATCTACTTAATAGTGCTTTTTATCTACTTTGAAGTGCTTTCGAACTGCTAGGTTGGCAGAAGCAGGGGCCGAGCAACGGGAGCTCACCCCGTCGTGGGGATTCAAACCACCGATCTTCTGATCAGCAAGTCCTAGGCTCTGTGGTTTAACCCACAGCACCACCCGCGTCCCTTATAGGGCGGTGTATAAATTGAATAAATAAAAATAAAAGAAATGTGTTGACCATCTGCTCCTGGTCCACAAACCACATTTTTATTCCTCTCCGATGTATGTATCTTGCCTACATGCAATTAGCCTTGAGATTATTTGATTAACTAACAAAGCTGTTAACCCCCTATTTTATCATCAGTACAACCCTGTGGGGTAGGCTCGGGCTGAAATGTACCAAGAGGTCCAGCATTGCCCACTGAGCTTCCTGGAAGGCTGAAAGTTTGAGCCCTTGACCCCCAGATGCTCTGGAACCCCAGTGCCACCCTGGCTCTCAGGAGTTTTATTGCAAGCAGTCTAGAGCGGTTCCTGATGAGCTGAGAAGTTGGCATTTCACTAATTTCTGCCAATTTCCATCTAATGGTTATGACTTCAGCAATATCCATTTCTTTTTGCGTGCGATTAGCCTTCTGTATAAAGCCGTCTCCCTTAAAGCTCATTTCTATAAAACTGTCCCCACGCCAAAGGATCACGACATGGTTTTAGGGCACATGGCCCAGTCAGCTAAGCCGGCCCAACTCTGGTCAGTGCCCGGCTGGGAGACAACCTGGGAATCTCATGTATTCCTTGGGTTCTATTGTGCAATAAATCTGACATGTAAATAATAAAGAGAACCATTCTGTTCTAACACCCTTGCATCCTCTTGTCATTTATACATTATCAAGTGCTATTTTCTTCCTTCACCTCTTTCCTGCCTTCCTGGTGTGTCTCAATCCCAAAAACTGGGGTCACCCTTGTTTGCCTCAAGAAGCACACACATTCTTGGGACAGCAGCAGCAATGCAACATTTCGCCTTGGCACGCTGTAAAATGTTTGACTAAATGCTTACTTTGCCATATCCCTAGCCAGATGCATAAAGCGATCCCCATCAAAAGGAGTTAGAAGATTTAAAATGCGTCTGTAGCCATCCATCGCCAGTTTATGTTCTCCCAGCTGCTCATAGAGACTCGATCGCTCCCACAAGTAACGCACATTGGTAGGGTCATACTTCAGAGCTATAAAAATAAGAAGAGGCATTATTATATTCAATAATGTTATAATAATTATGATAATACCAAAACTAACATAACAAAACAATTGTATTACTACTACTACTACTACTACTACTACTACTACTACAGTATTAAGAACTCTGCCAAGACAAACAGGCACAAAATCAGATTTTTACAGCCTGAGGAAACTGTTCCCATTAGTTGCTAAGTGGAAACACCAATTTTCAGAAGCGCTATACCTCTATGTATCAAATGCTATGAGCTCACAAAGGAATCTGGACTTGTCTCCATTGGAAACAGAATTCTAGGTTTGGCAGACAGGTTTGTCTGAACCAGCAAAATATGTTCTTAGGCTCCAGTGCAATTTATGGCAGGTGGTTTTTCTTTCTCACACATGTAATATTGCATCTCTTTGCATCACTATAATCATCTTTCTCCCAGTATTTCATTAAAAAAATTGAAATAAAGGTTTATAGAAGAATGCTAACCCACTACAACATGGTCAAGTTTATTTTATATATTGTAAATCGAGAAAATCATATACACACAAACATAATTTTTATTAAAGATTTTCTTGATTTACAAAAGTACGTGCATTGTCTCCTTTTTCAGGTTTTAGAGTCTTTTCTACAGATCAGTTATATTTGTTGTGAGACATTATTGTTGCATACAGTATAACGTTGGGGAAGATGCGTTGTGGTTTCAAACTATCATGCAGCCTATCAGTAATTCTTGAAATTATGAAGTTGCTATCAAGGATTAGCTCTCATGGGTCATTTTATCAGAACACCAAGAGGAATGATTTGATGATAAGTCTTGTTACTTTTTAGCTAAACCAGCTAAGCTGTTAAACTAGCTTGCATATAAATACACTGGGTGTGGTTTACCCCTCAGCAGAAGCCTTGGAAAAGGACCTGCTTGTGAGACATAGCTCCCCCCCCCCCATCTCACTTGTGCATTCCCCCCCCCCCCCGCCCAACACACACAACCCGAAATCTGATTCGAGAGGGACTGGGAGAATCATCCAAAGTGAAAATAGGTTCAACAACACTGCCAACAACCAAATTCTAGCAGCTAATAAACTTGCTGTTGTAAGTAATGCAAAACTATCAATAGTAGAAAAGAAAATGCAACTAAAGGATGTTCTATTTCTTAAAAATCCATTTCTTTACCTTTTCCATAGCAGAAGATAGCCTGCTTAATATTGTCTTGCTCAAGAGACATTTCAGCTAGCCTAACCCACTCTTCAGTGTCGCTGGGGTTTAAGTGAGCGGCAATCAATTCAAACTGCAATGATTTCTCCATGTCTCCTTGGTCTTCATAAATCATGGCGAGGGTTGAGAATGGTTCATAAGCAAGAGGCGCTGCTCAGATCAAAAACAGAAACGTGCTAGCACATTAAAGAAACTCATCTCTCTGTATAACATTAGTACATACAACCAGGACTGCGCATATTCTGCCGCTGCTCAAACATTCCTTGTCTACTAATTTGTTTCTGAATGCCATTCAAACAGCTGGTTTTGACCTGTAAGCCAAGGTGTGAGACTCAGAAAGTATCTGAAGGTCTTATATATATACCTGCCAAATTGTTAAGATCATTATCCGAGGCCCTGAGGAGTTAAGTGCTGTTATACTCAGGTGCTGTTTCGCAGCATTTCCTCTTCTGGCTGCCCAGCCTTGAGAAGAAGTGGTTAATTACCTGTGACGACCATTTCCGAAACCTGTTTGCTGACATTGTTATCTCTTTTTTTGCACCAGATGAAAAGATGTTGTTTACCTTATCTCAAAGCAACATTTTAATTTGCTGTTTTGTGCTCCCTTTTGAAATGTTTTAAAGTTATCGGTCTCTTCAGATTTTATTTAGATTGTGATTTTGTTTCAAATAAGTTTTGTTAGCTATCTGAGGACCATATGGGTTGAAAGGTCAGATAAAAATGTATTTAACAATAAGTAGTTCACAGATGGGCCTACAAACTGGTGCATTATAATATGGCAAGACAACCTAAATCAGTTCCTGTTTCTTGTCCTAGAATATATGACTAAAGAACATACATAAGAAGAAATCTGTGTAAAGTCAATTTAAAAATTTATAAGGTTGTGCAGAAAATTCGCCCCCCACCCAAAAAAATGCACACACACCAACTAGAGGTTTTAAACTCAGTTTCTTCTTAAGGTAATCTCTGGGAAAGGTATCCAATTAAATATAGGAAGCTATAGGGAGAAAATAAAATTGAAAAGTCCCAGATTATCTGTAGGTACTCACAGCATGCTACTGATGATCTCCTTAAAGGTAAAGGTATGGGCCAATCGTGTCCGACTCTAGGGTTGTGCGCCCATCTCACTTAAGAGGCCGGGGGCCAGCGCTGTCCGGAGACACTTCCGGGTCACGTGGCCAGCGTGACGAAGCTGCTCTGGCGAGCCAGCACCAGCGCAGCACACAGAAACGCCGTTTACCTTCCCGCTATAAAGCGGTACCTATTTATCTACTTGCACTTAGGGGTGCTTTCGAACTGCTAGGTGGGCAGGAGCTGGGACCGAAAGACGGGAGCTCACCCCGCCGTGGGGATTCGAACCACCAACCATACAATCGGCAAGTCCTAGGCACTGAGGTTTTACCCACAGCGCCACCCGCGTCCTGACGATCTCCTTAGATCCTAACTAATATAATTAGGTAAGCCAATACAATATATGCTAAACAAAGAAAGATGTTCAAACACAGTACAGTGGTACCTTGGTTTACGAACTTAATCCGTTCCAGAAGTCCGTTCTTAAACCAAAATATTCTTAAACCAAGGCGTGCTTTCCCATAGCAGCGGGGGACTCAATTTACACTCAACAGGAAGCGGAACATGTTGTGCTTCCAAGGCAAAGTTCACAAACCAAAACACCTACTTCCGGGTTTGCAGTGTTCTTAATCCAAGTTGTTCATAAACTAATCTGTTCTTAAACCAAGGTACCACTGTATCTGCTGCTAATGTTTACACTCATATACACTGCACTTTATGTATTAAATTTATTTCATTGGTCCTTTCAAGTTGTCGCCAGTTCAAAAACATCACTCAACACCCCTCCCCAAACAATACCTTGTCTTATGATTTCCATGCACATCAGAATGGCTTCTTCATGCTCGCCGCGAGCAAACCTGATGTTTGCTTCACCCATGAGGCCTCTAAGGGCACGGGGCAATTTACTGCGGGGACGTTTTTCCTAGTAAAAAGATTAACAGTTTTTTATTTCAATAAGGCGACTAGACATTAGAGTTCAACTTGCATTAAGTTGCAACTTGCAATGGTATGTAAGTTATTTTTTTCTTAATAAGAATAGCGCATGAACCAAGAGTATCCCTTAATTAAATTCTGGTATTTTGGGCTGACGCCACAAATTACTCAGAAAACGAAACAAAAATTTAGGGTGATTCTCCCCGTCACCAGCCCCACCTTAATCAGACGCCTGCAATCAGCATTTAGTTTTTAAAACGTGAACATATCAGGCTCAGGGGAGATGTTATATGATAAAATCTCCATTGGGAAATTAATATTAGATACTGTGGCCTGACCACACCTGAGTCATACGCAACAATTAGTAACTTCGGGGGGAGAAATGAGAATTCCCCTCAGAATACAGAATGAATTCAATGGAGCTGAAATGACTATCAGAATACATGTCCAGTAAAACAAAGATATATGCAACAGTTGTGTGAGAAGCCCCCTTTCATCTCTTGCAGACATTTCTTGCTGAAAGAGTATCTCTTTCAAAGTGTAACTTTCACCGCTGCATTTCAGCAATAGCCAAGTCCCCTGGAGGTTCTTCAGTCTGAAAACCCTTGCCTTCATCATTTTCTTCGTCTCTCTGTTAAGCACCATCTCCAGGGCAAAAACATCTCCCGCTGTAGGCTGTTCAGAGATCTCTTCATCTTCATCCTCTTCTTCCTCATCCTCTTCCTCCTCTTCATTCTCTCCCATCATAGAAGCAAAAACTCGATGGACAGATTTACTGACTCCATCCGATGTCTCTTCTGGTTGGGAGGGAGAAAAGGTTACAATGTTCTACAATGAGAAATCATGCAAAATTACCTCCTCCTCTCAGCAATCTTTCCCTATTTAATAACATTTTCTTTTTTTAAAAAAAAAAAGTTGCACAAATTGACTGCAACTGACACTTCCTACAATCTGCTGCCATCAATTCCACAGACTCATGGAAGTTATTGGAAGTGCCTGTATTTGGGGAAATTGCCACATTGCATTCGTGTAGGTCCTACCACGCCAGAGATAGGAATATGGGTAGTAGTTGAGAAGAAATTGCTCCCTTTGCTTGAAAAACATTATTTGTATACAGCCTGAGCCATTAAGACCTTTTCAATAATTACAGAGGGCCCACTGATATATTTCCTAAGTCTGTGAAAATAATGGAGAAGCCAATTACTAGAAACAGTGATTGAACCAACAAATATCTATTTCATGAAACGGACCATACTTTTCTGTGTATAAGACTAGGGTTTTTTTTTACTGAAAAAATATATTTAAAATAGGGAGTTGTCTTATACAAGGGTAGTGCCTGGGGGGAAGTGGGGTTGGTTGATGCCGTGAGCCGGAGATGGTCTGCTGCGTGTTATTGGTATCAGAAGCAAGGGGCGGGCAATAGGCTGCTTCTGCTGGCGAGGTGACAGATGTTAGGAGGCTGTTGCAACGTGTGTGAGTGTTAGAGTTGGCCAGGCGGGTGAGTGAGTGATTTTTGGCAATCCGCCCCCCCCCCAAAAAAAAAAGCTCAACAACTCTCTGCAATCTTCCGTAAAAAAGCTCAACAACTCTGGGTAATCTCTCTTCCCCTATTTTCTTAATTTTTGGTCCTGAAAATTGCGTCTTATACATGGGGGCGTGTTATACACAGAAAAGTACGGTAACAAGATCTTTTGTGATTGAATCTCCAAACAATCTGGTTCTATGGATCACTTTTGGCTATAGTCAATAACAAGTAATGCCTTCTTCACCAGTAGCTGAAGGCAACTTGGCACCTGAAAGCAAGCCTAAGAAGACCTACCCCCAACTCCAGTCTTATAAGAAAATCAGTGAATAGTCTGGAAGCATCAAATGCTGTAGTGTTGTTGGTTAAGGGTTCCCGTAGAAGTATTCTCTACTACACACTGAACAGCAGAGATTGAACCTAGGTGCTTTTGTATACAAAGCATGTACCAGCAAACATTGTTTCTCTCACACAAATCATTATAGGGAAGCCAAGAGCAAACCTTGACTTTGGATCATGATTTGCTTGGAGAAAAATAAACCATAAGTACTGGCTGGTACATTAGTCTAAGCAAGCTGCTCCTGGGTTTGTTTTCCTGCTTGCCTAAAGGAGAAGCAAAGCTGGAGAGCTTGCACACTCAATATTTTGCTTAACAATGCTTATTGTTACACCTAAAAGCTACCACTGAACAGGTATGGCATTTTTAAATCCTTCCAGTTAAACATTTCATTTAACATGTACCTTCTGCTTCATTGTGACCCTGAGGTCCAACAGATGGTCCTTGTGCAGATGTAGAAGGAGCGTCAGGATCTTCTACATTTTCTTCAGTAAGTGCATTTTCTCCATCCTGTAAAGATCAGCAAAATGCGATGAAGAGAAAATATGAACTTTATAACATTACTGCAGTTCCAAAACAACTTACCTGCATAGGCGATGGGACTGATTTTGGGCAATTAGACTTTGGTTTGCTGTTGTACAATTGAATCAGGGACTGTTATTCAAAATTAAATTGAAACTCATTTATCAAAGGTGTACATTGCACATGCTGGAATAAATTGTTCCATTGAAATTGTGAACAAAAATTTGTAGTGAACTACTTCCAGGAAGGGACGCGGGTGGTGCTGTGGGTAAAACCTCAGCGCCTAGGACTTGCCGATCGCATGGTCGGCTGTTTGAATCCCCGCGGCGGGGTGCGCTCCCGTCGTTCGGTCCCAGCGCCTGCCAACCTAGCAGTTCGAAAGTACCCACGGGTGCAAGTAGATAAATAGGGACCGCTTACTAGCGGGAAGGTAAACGGCATTCCGTGTGCTGCGCTGGCTCGCCAGATGCAGCTTGTCACGCTGGCCACGTGACCCGGAAGTGTCTACGGACAGCGCTGGCTCCCGGCCTATAGAGTGAGATGAGCGCACAACCCTAGAGTCTGGCAAGACTGGCCCGTACGGGCAGGGGTACCTTTACCTTTACTTCCAGGAAATATATATGGGTAAGACATACACATTTCCCTTTCCCACCTCTTTCATTGTATAGTTGCTGGGGTTTTTTGCTCCCCAGAATAAATCATATAAGCTTACGTATCACTAGTCTTTAAGACAGTTGTATGAATGTAGCCCTACAAATTTTTAAACACACATTATTCTACTCCACTGAATATCATTAAAAACTTGTACACTCAGTGCTTTTTTCTGGGGGGACACAGGGGTATGCATACCCCTAAACATTTTGTGAATCCAAGTTTGGCCTCATTGAGGGGCAGTATTTCAATATGAGAAGGAAAATCTGGGTTTTGTTGCAAGGCTTGCTTGCAAACGACTGTCTGCCTTGAGTGACTTTAAAAGTTCCCACGATAGCTGAAAATACTGAGGGAGGGGACTCGGGGATAGAAGGGAGGAGTCCACCCCGCCAAAAAAAACACCCCCCACCCCAACCAAAACACGAGAAGTGCTTTTTTAGAAAAAAGCACTGTGTACACTAGTGTAGCTAGTTGCATAAATCTATGTGAAAAAAATAACATGAGACTTGCCACACAGATTTCTGTTTCCAAGACAAAACCCATATGCTTGAGATCCAGTCCATTATCTTTGATACAAGCATAAATTGGTAAGCATCTTGCCTCCCCTCTTAACCAAAAGTTTTTGATCCTAGAATACTATATTTGCTTCTGGATAGTGTGTTGTATATTTTGTCTTTTCAGCATATTGAATGATGCTATTCATATGTATATCTGTAAGGGGAATATCTAGTTACTTTTCATTCCCTCCCCCCCCCCCCAGCAGGCCAGTTCAACTACCACTTTTTATCTATTTTAAAAATTAAAACTACATTGCCCACTTAGGCTGGGAAAAACTGGAGGCTCACTTTCTGCTAGACTCAGTTGCAACAACCAAATCAGCACAGTCCATTACCCTGTGTATTACACTTAATACAGAGTATCATAAACAGTGCCTTTTATCAAGGTATCCCTACTATTCAGTTATATTATCCTAAAAAGCCAGAACCCAAAAGCTATCACTTTGCTTGCAGTCAGATAAATAAGGTACTTCAAATTAAATCACCCAATTGGGGTGGGTAGCTGGGCAAAAAGCAGGTAGTTGTAATCAAGGCACTTAATGCATCCGAGCTGTGAGTGAGTGTATTTTACTAATCCTTTCAATGTGTGTTCCTAGCAGATGAAGTGGGATTTGAAAACCACTCTGTAATTGCCAGTATAAAAACAGGAGTCGTTATCCCAAAGTACAAGTGTGCAACTTTGTATCTGTAATGCAGATAATTAAAAAAATTATGATGGGCACAATGCATTTCGGGAAAATTTATAATCTATCTTAAAAACCATTGTAAACAGCCAAAATTCGTTTGGGGGAATGGAATAACACTTACAGTTTAATGGTGAATTTTGGACATAAGGGAGATGCAAAAGATATGGATCATTATAAAAGATGCAGGGGGAAATGAGTAACAATAGGACCCACAAAGCAGAAGAGGGAAGTCCAGGAGATTATGTGGAATATTGTTTCTATATTTTATGTTGATTTGTGATAGTAAAAATTTAATTTGAAAAACCCACAAATAAATAAATTTACCAAAAATCACCATCATCATCCTTTCCGCCCACCCCCGGTTTTAGCTGGGTTTTATTGCAAGGCTTGCTTGCAAACGACTGTCTGTCTTGAGTGACTTTAAAAGTTGCCACGATAGCTGAAAATACTGAGGGAGGGGACTCGGGGATAGAAGGGTGGAGTCCACCCCGCCAAAAAAAAAACCCCCACCCCAACCAAAACATGAAGGTAATGGGGGGGGGGTGTCGTGAAATCTCACCTTCCTCTCTCGGCTTTTGCGCTCTTCCCTGCGCCTCTCAAACTCCTCGAAGGAGATTTTCCCTTCCAGGTACTCGATAAGTTCGGGGCTGAACCCCGACATTTTTGCAGCGAGGGGCGAAGGAAACAACAATCCAGAAAGCCTGGTTTCCGCAAAGAGCGAGGAGGCTGGGGGAGTTATTAATGCGAGGGACCAAACGGTCCGGCACTGAAAGTAGTCCGGGCTGAAACAAGGAAGGACGCCGGGAGCGTGGAGGACGCCGGCGACTGTCTGCGCATGCGCCACTACTGCACGTGAAGGGCCGTCGTTTCACGCACTTCTGTAAACCTGCGCTAGGAAGAGAGAAGAGGGCAGCTTTTCTCTGCCCTGGGAAGATGGGGACGTCAGTAGCACATCGTGATCAGCGTTTATATTACTGAAGCTTGGTGTTTGGAAGAGAATGGCCACCTTTTTCCCCTGGGAAGAAATGATCTGACCTGGGCAGAAATGTCACACGCCGTGGTTTTGTTGTTGTTTAGTCGTGCTACTGCTCGGCATAGTTCATAGCTTCTCTGAGTTCTTCAAGCCCCTTCGCCACGGCAAGGCAGTGAAGAGAAGACTCCCTGGAGAAGACCCTGATGTTGGGAAAGATGGAGGGCACAAGGAGAAGGGGGCGACAGAGGACGAGATGGTTGGATAGTGTTTTCGAGGTTACCAGCATGAGTCTGACCAAGCTGCGGGGGGCAGTGGAGGACAGGAGTGCCTGGCGTTCTCTGGTCCATGGGGTCACGAAGAGTCAGACACGACTAAATGACTAAACAACAACAACAGTCGTGCTACTCTTACGAAGACTTTTGCAAAACGCCTTTTCTCCACAGTCAGCCATAAACAGGGCTATCAATGCTGGTAGAGGTTAAGGGTGACAGTGAAGAAGAAGAAGAAGAATTATTAATACCTCACTGATCTGGCTGGGTTGCCATCCATCTATTCTAAGTCAGCTCTGCTGGTTGTTAAGTTCTTGGCCCCACTCATGGTGGGATGAAAGTTAAATTTGTTGTTATTGTTTAGTCATGTCCGACTCTTCGTGACCCCATGGACCAGAGCACGCCAGGCACTCCTGTCTTCCACTGCCTCCCGCAGTTTGGTCAAACTCATGCTGATAGCTTTGAGAACACCATCCAACCATCTCGTCCTCTGTCGCCCCCTTCTCCTTGTGCCCTCCATCTTTCCCAACATCAGGGTCTTTTCCAGGGAGTCTTCTCTTCTCATGAGGTGGCCAAAGTATTGGAGTCTCATTTTGAGCGTCTGCACATGCGCGGAAGCACCAAAACCCAGAAGTAACGTGCTCTGTTGGGATTTGAACCCTGGTCTCCCAGATCCTAGACTGATACTCTAACCACTACACCACACTGACTTCTTGTTTCAGAGGGCAGGAGACAACCAAGTTACTAAGGCTAGGAGGAGGAGTGAAAGGGCAATATGGATAGAGAGGCAAGGATGGCCAAGCCATGCACAACTCTATTGTTGTTTAGTCGTTTAGTTGTGTCCGACTCTTTGTTGGAGTCTCAGCTTCAGGATCTGTCCTTCCAGTGAGCACTCAGGGCTGATTTTCTTAAGAATGGATAGGTTTCATCTCCTTGCAGTCCATGGGACTCTCAAGAGTCTCTTCCAGCACCAGAATTCAAAAGCATCCATTCTTCGGCGATCAGCCTTCTTTATGGTCCAGGTCTCACTTCCATACATCACTACAGTGGTACCTTGGGTTACATACGCTTCAGGTTACAGACTCCGCTAACCCAGAAATAGTGCCTCAGGTTAAGAACTTTGCTTCAGGCTGAGAACAGAAATTGTGCTCTGGCGGTGCAGCAGCAGCAAGAGGCCCCATTATCTAAAGTGGTGCTTCAGATTAAGAACAGTTTCAGGTTAAGAACAGACCTCCGGAACGAATTAAGTACTTAAGCCGAGGTACCACTGTACTTGGAAAACCATAGCTTTAACTATACAGACCTTTGTCAGCAAGGTGATGTCTCTGCTTTTTGAGATGCTGTCTAGGTTTGTCATTGCTTTTCTCCCAAGAAGCAGGCGTCTTTTAATTTCGTGACTCCTGTCACCATCTGCAGTGATCATGGAACCCAAGAAAGTAAAATCTCTCACTGCCTCCATTTCTTCCCCTTCCCCAAGAGAATGGCCACCTTTTTCCCCTGGGCAGAAATGACCTGACCTGGCCAGAAATGTCACACGCCGTGGTTTAGTTTATATAAAATATGCTGAGATTTATGTTATGCAAAATGAACCATGGAAAGAGAAGGAGAGTAGCTAGGGAAACCCAGCCAGATGGGTGGGTATTAATATTAATAATAAATAATGTTTTAAGGTAGTTTAGATGAATGTTCTAAAATGTAGAACAGAAAATTCAATAAAAATTGTACAGTGCAACCAAGCACAGAGGTGTACCTAGGAGTTGTATTGGTGTCTTGTCCTGGGAGGTGGGGGGGATAAATAACTTTATGCAACAACCATATTTGAAATGGTTACCTTTTACACAGCCCAAGTCCTTGAAGCATCTGGAGTGAAGGCAAAAAAATAAGCATGCCTTTGTGCAAGGGCAGGAAGCTTCTCCCACGCAGAGGAGTCAACTTCTAGGGATCAAGGGGCTTCACACCTATAAAATATTTGAGGGGACTGCCCCCCCCAGTTGATGGGCACTGCCATTCAAATGGTGTGCATGCATGGTGTCATGTGAACATGGCCTGCCCCCCCATATTTTATTAAAGTTGGCACCCCTGCTCTCCTGTTAAGAGTTTTGTCACCACACACAAAATTTTATGGAATTGTAAAACTCAACAATTTGGCCAGAGATGTTTTGATTTATATTCAGAAGGCATCTGGACTGTAACTTAATTATGAAACAGGTGATATCTGTTTAAAAACATTCATTCGCATAGCAATTTACTATATCTGAGGTGCAATTTATTTATATTCAAGTCACAGATATTTGCTGGGTATAATCTGAATTTCTACTTTATTTAGAGTCAAGCAAATAAAAACCATAAGCAAAATGTAGGCTTCTATATGTAGTATATTTAGGGGAAATAGTGGCTTGTCAATTAATTAACATTTATTAGATTTCATAGACAAACAGGAGTCCTTCTTTTTTACCTCTTGTTTTTTCTTGTCTTTCCCCTTTCTTCTTTTCTCAACTTTCTTGCAGTTCTCCATATTGATACATACAGCAGTGTATCAAACTCTTACTTTTGTTTTCTGGGTTTCTGGGGTTTTTCCTGTTGTTATTCTGTCTCTCACAGCTACAATAAACCTACCATTAAAATTATGGACTGGTCATTTCTTTGCAAACGGGCAATTTTAGCAGGGGATCAAATACTTTCCCCCTCACTGTATCAATGAATGTAATGTCACAGGAACAATGGCCGCGGTTGCTAGGTTGCTAAGGTCATTGTGACACACCCTACACGCCTCATGAACATGTCAGGTGAGCCAAGGTGATTTGGCAAGAGAGAAGCTTCATGCTTCTGTTGGCCATTTTGTGACCGCTTCTAACATTTCTATATTGAGACAGAGAGAGTGTGTGTGACTGAGTGTGTGAGGGGGGTGGAAATGTAAGTTGCATTTCTTAGCTGATTCTGCCTTCTGGTTCCAGCTTTGTCTAGGGCAGTCTATGGGGAGCTCCTTTCTCCCCAGGCAATGCAGGTTCTGTGCACAGCATAGCTAGCGATAGCAAATAGTCAATAATCCTAACCATGGTTACCACCACAGTGCCTTCCAGATGTCGTTGGACTCCGACTGCCATCATCCGCAGCCAGCACGACCAGGGATGATGGGAGTTGTAGTCCAACAATGTATTAGCTCCCTGCTGCCCTGCTCTAGACCTTCAAGCACTTCCTTCACAAGATAGCCTATTTGCCTATGATAGCAAGCACATGTGGCCCCGGTTCAATCTAGGTGTGTAGAGTATGAGGATACTGCCTATCTTCTCCCACTCTGTTTTAGGCTGTCAAAGCTGCAGAAGTTGTTTTCAAAGAGCAACTCCAAGCAAGATCTGGGGAAAGGAGGAAGCGACAGCCAAGATGCTGCAGCTTCATCGAAAGCCAAGTCCCAGGACCGGAGGTTTGAACATTTCTATAGCCATAAGGAAAGCAGTGTGGGCAAAGTTGCGTTCTCTTCCCTTCCCAAGCTGAAATGGTTCCATCTGTCCAGGAGAAAGAATTCTATCACGCTGAGGAATTGGGATAAATTAAGCACGTTCTGGAGCTGCTGTGGAACCCAAAAGGTCTGGTCCCAAGAATGTAAGGTTCTGGAAACTAAGCAAGAGTCAAGGAGCTTGTCCACGGTTTTAGGTGAGGAGGTGCCCAGGGTTCTTGAGAGGGGTTCTGCACGGGAGGAGAGGGTTGGAAGAGAAATGGAATTACCTAATTCACACTTATCTGAAACAATATGTGAACTGGAACACAACCATCTTTTGAAATTCACACTTCTCTGAATTTTGCAGTAAAGTGTACAAAAATGCATGTACTAGGATAAAGTGTGTATACAAATGTATATATTAGTGGAGATAAGATACAAATCTATTGTGTTACAGTAACTTCCTTTAAAAAGATGTGTCTACAGTCATACCTTGGTTGCCGCCTTGGAACTTGTACATTTCAGCTCCCAAACGACCGAAAACCAGAAGTGAGTGTTCAGGTTTTCAAATGATTTTCGGAAACTGAACGTCTGGTGCGGCTTCTGCAGCTTCTGATTGGCTGCAGGATGCTCTTGCAGCCAATTGGAAGCCGCGTCTTGGTTTTCAAACAGTTCTGGAAGTCTAACGAACTCCTGGAACGCATTCTGTCCGAGACCCAAGGTACGACTGTATTAGGAGAAATTTGCACTATAACGTTAACAAATTTCCCCAAGGAATTTAAAAACAAAATTTGCAAACTGGTGTGGAAATTTGGGGAACCTAATTTAGGATTAGAAAAATGAGAAACCGAGAGAAACTGAAATGGATTCACCCATCCCTAGGGTGGGTGAGGTGGAGGATTTTATGAAGATGCCAGAGGCTTAGGGTGTTGTCAGGAATGTGCAAATTATTCAACGAGAAGAAGCTAGGTCTCTTTCAAGAAGGTAAAGGTAAAGGGACCCCTGACCGTTAGGTCCAGTCGTGGCCAACTCTGGGGTTGCGGTGCTCATCTCGCTTTATTGGCCGAGGGAGCCGGCGTTGTCCGCAGACAGCTTCCGGGTCATGTGGCCAGCATGACTAAGCCGCTTCTGGCGAACCAGAGCAGCACACGGAAACACCGTTTACCTTCCCACCAGAGCGGTACCTATTTATCTACTTGCACTTTGATGTGCTTTCGAACTGCTAGGTGGGCAGGAGCAGGGACCAAGCAACTGGAGCTCACCCCGTTGCGGGGATTCGAACCGCTGACCTTCTGATCGGCAAGCCCTAGGCTCTGTGGTTTAACCCACAGCGCCACCCATGTCCCATTTCAAGAAGGTAGGAGATACTAATAAGAACGTAGGAGATACTAATATGCCTTCCTGTTCTCTGTTTACCTCTCTCAATTCCTAGATTCAACATCAACAAGCCTCAACCACTTCTCCACCTCCTCTGTCTTTTCATCTACTTCCAACGGGTCGGATGTGAATGACAGCATTGAACTAGATGGTGATGCTGTCAACATCATCCTCAAGCGCATGGAGGAGGAAGACAAGGTACAAAACCCCTCAGCACATGATGCTTCCTGCACATGGTACTTCTATAGTACTACTAATGCGCTTGCTTGGGAAACGTGATTCTACAGATGTCTGAAGCCTATTTCTTTGTTCATGCAGTGAGTTCTTCACAAATAGCAGCTGCTTGGGAGACTTAAGTTGGATGCTAGTAGCAGCTCCTACTGTAATATCCTTGCCAGGCTGTTGTCAAGTCTGGAAGAGCTGGCCCAGAAACAAGCATGTTTTGGCCAAATGAACACGAACACATCACCAGTAATGTAGAGTCTTGGGACAGAAAACGGAGCCGGGATCTGAGGACTTAACCAGGAAAGGAGTACTTGCTTAAAGGAAATAGTATACAATAGCCAGTGTAGTGTAATGGTTAAGAGTGGTAGTCTCGTAATCTGGTGAACCACGTTCGCGTCTCCGCTCGCCCACATGCAGCTGCTGGGTGACCTTGGGCCAGTCACACTTCTTTGAAGTCTCTCAGCCCCACTCACCTCACAGAGTGTTTGTTGTGGGGGAGGAAGGGAAAGGAGATTGTTAGCCGCTTTGAGACTCCTTAGGGTAGTGATAAAGTGGGATATCAAATCCAAGCTCTTCTTCTACAAGATTACATTCACCTTACTGAAGGTTCTCCCAGAAGGGACCACACCCAGAGAGGATGAGAATAGGGGGTTTGGGTGAGAAGTGACCAGAAAGATGGGGCAGGAGGGAGGATGAGTGAAAGAGAGAGCTTTTACCTAGCCCTGAGTTTGCTGAGATGCACAGAGGGAGGGAGGATGAGCAGGCTCCACAGGGGCAGGCTTGGACCCATGCAGGAAGGTCAAGAATCCCAGGCAGCAGTGGGGCATCCACCATGCAGGAGAAAATAAATCTAGCCATAGTAGGAGTTCCACTAGGCCGAAACATAGGAAGATACAGGGCCGGCCCACCCGTCATGCAAGATGAGGCGACTGCCTCAGGTGGCAGTAGATCTGCTCTCCCAAGGAATGCACAGTGACACGGACTTATTTTCTTTCTCGTGGAGGGTTGTGTAGCTATAACCATCAAAAAAAGGAATGAACTGTTTTCGCTACAAAGTGGGAATGCAAGATCCCAGTTACTCTCTTTATTGCTCATCTCTTTTCTAGTTCTGTAGCGTCTCTGAGCAGTTGTGAAATAGGTGGGTTAATTCTGCAGTTCAGTTCTCATTCCGAGCCAACCAGGAAGGATGTCTAGGAAACATCAAGAAAGGCTCGATATTGCCCTCTCCTAACAGCCCCGGTTCTCTCTCAACTTACAGAGCAAACAGGATGAGAACGGGGACATTAGTTTCCTCAGCGCCATCTCCGCTTTATGCATTGCTACACAGCATAAACGACGGAACAAACTGAAACTTCTGTACACCAAAGACGAATTAACAGAGGCTGTCGTGGTAAGTGAGGTGCAGCATCAGAAATCCAGTCAGGAGGTGGCAGCTAGCTAGTAGATGAGAGGCACGAGTTCTGGATTTGGGGTTAGTTCTGTGGAAATAAACCTGGCAAGCGTGGAAGGACTATGAAACCATTTGGAATAGGGTCACTAAATCCTCTTGAAAACACCACACCCTACAAGCATGCAGTTGTAATTCCTTCCCCAAGGTGTTCTGCAGAGGACCCCCTTGCTAAGCTTGCTTGGGACACCCTTGTCTCTGTATTTCTCTGTAGTTGTATTTGTCTCTGTGTCTGAAACCCATGTTTCAGCAACAAGTCCTTCTGGGGTAATAGGTGGCTGGGGGAAATTGAGTTGGCTGCCAGGGAAACCTCTGCTCCGTGCAGCTCTTGGCTCTGTTCCTGACAGAGGACAGACAGTTAATCGGCATGGCAGAGCTGGCCCAGTCTTTGTTTGGATAGTGAAGCATTCCCCTCAAGTTCCGAAGGTGGGAAAACAAAGCTGAGACTACAGGACTTAATTCCCCAAAGAAGTTTCTATTCAAAGAAGAACAAGACGAAGCACAGCCATGTTTCTGAAAACCATCCCAGAAAGGGGGTGGTGGTGGAAAATGAGCCAATTAAAAACAATAAACTAAAATTTAAAAAACGACCAAATTACAGTCCAAATTATTAATTATGGGGGGGAAATTCGGGCTCCCCATAGTCTGGACCTATGAAGTGTATCTCCTATATCTTCGTTCCTGCCTCTTCTTGTTGTTTTCATATTTTCCACAATCCGATCTTAACACTTTAAAGTTCTCCATCGCTGGCTATGTGATTCTCAATCATGTCAGAAATCATATATCCTTTCATTCATTGAGTACAGCTTTATTTGTGTATGTATATTTTTTTCAACTGTCTACTTAACCAGCGCAGCTTTTCCTGACTTCATTCCAATCTTCCAATCCGGGCTGTTGTCCAAGTCTATCGTCTGAAGTTTAATGACTCAACAACTCCCAAGTTGTTAAATCATTCTATTCCGGGCTGTTGTCCAAGCCTTTCGTTTGAAATTTAATGGTGTAGTAACTTCCACCTTGTTAAGATGTTACTGTAAATTGTTGAGCATACTGTTTGCAATATTGCAATGTAAATGAACTGTATTCCACAGATATAAGTTATCTAGCGATCGATCAGCCTTCCCAGAGACCACACAATCCCCCCCTTTGGGCCCTAGAAGGGGGGTTGCTAGACATCCATTCAGCCCTTTCTCTCGCTCATCAAGGATGAATTATGATATGGATATGTTAATTGGCTATTTTTATTGGAAAATCAATAAAAATGATTTTAAAAGAAAAAAGAAAATGAGTGGTGGGTGGGTGACAAAATGTGTGTGAGAGAGAGGGTGGGGGTATTTCCTTTTGCTTCTAAGTTGCCTTGAGAATAATTTGATAGAAAGATGGGGTATAAATTATTTAAATGAATTTAAAAAGTGGGGAGGCCTACAGTGGCTCTAAGCCTATTCAGCAACATTCCTGCATTGATGAGGGAGGGAGGGAGATGAAAGATCAGATGGTTGGAAAGGAGAAACAGAGAGAGTTTCTATATCCTTAAGTCTACTAAAATGCATAGAGGAAAGCCGGGAAATGAGGAATTCTCGACGGCAGGCTTAGATCCAGGCAGGAGATTTTCCAGGGAAAGGAGGTGGAGATTCTAGGGACCCTCTTTGTAAAGGGAGCATCCGATGTTTTATGGGTGCTTTGGGTAAATGGCCAGAAAGGAATGCGGGTTTATACTTGCCTGTTGGGCTAATACGGATTGTGAGACAAGATAGAGGTGCGGGGACAAAATGGGAGCATGCTGGTAACAGGCTCGTGAATGAGAAAGAGCTTAGACGAAACCATTTGGGATGAAAGTGCCCCATTGAAATCTGTAGAAAGAGGTCATTCACCTGCTCTGTTCTGGCCCTTGGTCTCTTCCAGGTGGTGATGGAGAAACTCCCGATTCACTCTGTGCCCACATCAGTTCTACCATGCTGCATGGTGGCCATTTACAACTTGAGGTATGCCTCTTGAAGACCAGGGATTCCTGATCCTACTAAGAAGCAATTAGCGCGTGCGAAGACCGTTGTATTGGTGATGAATGAGGGTAGAAAATAATGTATTTCCAGGAAAGCAGATGCAACATGGTAAACGGCCCGGGAGAAGCCCAGACAATCGAATACAATAGGTCAAAGACTTTCGAAACAGAAATGGTTGAAAGAAGAAGTGGAGAGGCTGGTACTCTGAGGCTCCAGAAAGGAGCAACTGACTCCCCTTGGAAGTGCCCACACAGATCTTAGAAGGCATTTGTTTTCTCCACACCTTGGGAAATATACCGTATTTTTCGCTCCATAAGATGCACTTTTTTCCTCCTAAAAGGTAAGGGGAAATGTGAGTGCGTCTTATGGAGCGAATGGCGCTGTGCAGAGAGGGAGAGCTGCGCAACGCCTGTTCAGTGAAGTGGGAGGAGGAACAGAAGGAGACCCTTCTGTTCCTCCTCCCACTTCGCTGAAGGGGCGCTGCGCAGCTCTCCCTCTCTGTGCAGCGCCTCTCCTGCGAAGGAGAGGTGCTGCGCAGAGAAAGAGAACTGCGCAGCACCCCTTCAGCGACGTGCCTGTCCTGGCTTCTGCCTTAGCCACAGGCAGCCTCTTCGGGCAGGGGGAGCCTTCATCTCGCTGCCCTGAAGAGGCTTGGCGTGGTTATCCTAGAAGCCAGAACAGCCACACGGTATCCCAGAAGCCAGATCCCTCTTGCTGTTCTGGCTTCTGGGATTCAGAATATTTTTTTTCTTGTTTTCCTCCTCCCAAACCCAGGTGCGCCTTATGGTCTGGTGCGTCTTGTGGAGCGAAAAATACGGTAGTCTCCAAGCCCAAGGAGGGGAGCCTGTTCTCCTCCCATCCTCAGTGCTCATCCTGGCATTTGGGATCTGAAGTCCTTTGCTTCTCAGGTTCCAGGAGGAGCCTCCCTGCGGGAGATTAGGAAATTCTGGCAGTGCATAATCTAATATTTTTTCCTCCACCCCACCAGTAAAATCAAGCCTCCACTTGATCCAGAACTGGAGTCGTGTGTCCTGCGGTTGGCTATGCATGGGGTTTTCACGATGGACTTTGGGACTGGGGACGCCACCAAACAGGTAGGCAGCGATGGGCCACCACCTTTATGGCTCTGCCTCCCCAGTTGGAGGCTGCCATGCTTCCAAATACCAACTGCTGGAAAGGGGAAGAGGGCTCTTGTGCTCATGTTCTGCTCCCTGGTTCCCACAGGCATCTGGTTGGCCACTGTGAGCACAGGGATACTGGCCTAGATGGGCCATTGGCCTGATTCAGCAGGTTCTTTTTATGCTCTTATGTATGTAAATTCTTGCTGAACCCACGAACCATGGGGTTGCCAGCATGGCATTCCCTGGCACCCACAGGGTCATCTCCTCGGCCCCTTATTGAAATTAGACTTGAAAGAAGCATTCTATTGTACCCAACAGAATAGGCTGCAGTGTGTGTTGTTCCCAAAGTTGTTACTCAATAATAATAATAATAATAATAATAATAATAATAATAATTTATTATTTATACCCCGCCCATCTGGCTGAGTTTCCCCAGCCACTCTGGGCGGCTCCCAATCAAGTGTTAAAAACAGTACAGTGTTAAATATTAAAAACTTCCCTAAACAGGGCTGCCTTCAGATGTATTTTAAAGATAGGATAGCTGCTTATTTCCTTCACATCTGAAGGGAGGGTGTTCCACAGGGAGGGCGCCACTACCGAGAAGGCCCTCTGCCTGCTTCCCTGTAACCTCACTTCTCGCAATGAGGGAACCGCCAGAAGGCCCTCGGCCCTGGATCTCAGTCTCCGGGCTAAACAATAACAGCATGTTATCTGTGGAACCACTTCTAGTGAGAGGTTCTCCCTTTGATGGCCAGACCTCAACGGCTCTGGGATGAAGCCTATTTGCAGGCATGCTTTTTGGGGGAGAAAATCCAGCTCTCACGCAGGGATTTCCCTTTTCTTCCAGGCGCTGTATAGAACAACTTCAGCGACACTCGAAATCCTGCTCAGGTCATTATTAGCAGAGGATCCGACCACCAAGCATCTGCTGAGGATCTTAAAAGTAAGTGCATCTAAGAGAAATTGCAGCAAAGGAAGGCCTGGCAAGGAGATATCGCAACCTAAGCAACAGTTGGTCTGCAAAATCACCCGCCATGCATTATTGTAGGGTTTCCTCCATTGGCAGAGTTTGGGCATAATATTGTGATCTCCAGGCCCATGAATAACTGACTGAACTGAGACAGGTTTCAAAACAAAGATTCAGGGGAGAAACAACCAAGTAGACTAATATCTCCCATTCCAGTCTATTAGGAGGTATTATTTTCTCCCTTGGAGGAGGAGGAGGAGGAGTTTGGATTTGATATCCCGCTTTATCACTACCCGAAGGAGTCTCAAAGCGGCTAACAATCTCCTTTCCCTTCCTCCCCCACAACAAACACTCTGTGAGGTGAGTGGGGGCTGAGAGACTTCAGAGAAGTGTGACTGGCTCAAGGTCACCCAGCAGCTGCAGGTGGAGGAGCGGAGACGTGAACCCGGTTCACCAGATTACAAGTCTGTCGCTCTTAACCACTACACCACACTGGCCCTTGGGCACACAGGGCCACTTACACACTCACAGAATCAAACAGTGGTGAAGCTTTAGGGTGCAGGTGAGAGATTATACCCTAGCAGAGCTGCCCCTGCCATTAGGTAGCTGGCTTTGGCCTTCACAGAATGGCAACGAATAGTTAGTCATTTAATTTATTTTTATTCTATTCTATTCTATTCATTTATTTATTATTATTTTATTTTCACAAGGTAATAACCATATATAAATGAGAATAAAAATGTGCACCCCACCTAAGAGACCATTCCATTGTAACTATCCCACCTCCCAAAATTTCAACACCCCTTTCCGTTTTAACAGTACATATTCTACAAACACCCTCCATATCTCCTCAAAATCAATGCTCTTGGCATATCCCCCAGCTTACCTCAATGGCACATTAAATTAACAATTAAGATTATTCTATTTTTGTTGCCAGGGAAGGGCACTCGTTCTTTTCTACCTTGACTGAGTGGGACAGCACTGTCTGCTGCCCCACCTCGGGCAACCAAATAGCTGCTCTCCTATAATATTTATTTAAAAAAAATGCTTGAACACAGAAAATTAGTGCGTTTACGAGGATTCTGCCAAGCCTTATCCCTGGCATATGTGGCCACATGCTATGATATGTACTGAGTTGAATAGGATCCAAAATGCAGCAGTCTGATTGGCCCTAGAACAATAGGATTCAGAATGCAGCAGTCTGATTGGCCCTAGAACAATAGGATCCAAAATGCAGCAGTCTGATTAGCCCTAGAACAATAGGATTCAGAATGCAGCAGTCTGATTGGTCCACAGGAGCCACGCAATCCAGCTCCAGGTGGAAGTGAATCCGCAACCTGATTGGTCTACAGGTGAATCCCGCAATTAGCCAATCATGTGGGGCCCATTGTGTAAATAATGTATATAAAGCAGATATCCTGGGGGAACTTCCATTCCTCCTCACCACTATGAGCTGAATAAAGAGCATGAAATCCACTCTGGATTCCGAGTATATTTCATGCCAATAGGGTACATCCAAGCTAAAATGGCACATTGTTCATCAGGCACGAAGCATTGCAAGTCCACCACAAATCGTCCAGAGATAAAACAGTAGATCCTGATCTACTTCCTGCCCATTCCTGAACTAAGGCATATCTATGAAGAGGAACAATTAATCCTAGGAGAACTCATGTGTCAGATGCACAATCTTCCATCTTGAGACATTTTGGTTGGTCCTAAAAACAAAACTGGGTGGCGCTGTGGGTTAAACCACAGAGCCTAGGACCTGCCAATCAGAAGGTCGGCGGTTCGAATCCCCGCAACGGGGTGAGCTCCCGTTGCTCGGTCCCTGCTCCTGCCAACCTAGCAGTTTGAAAGCATCTCAAAGTGCAAGTAGATAAATAGGTACCGCTCTGGCGGGAAGGTAAACAGCGTTTCTGTGCGCTGCTCTGGTTTCGCCAGAAGCGGTTTAGTCATGCTGGCCTCATGACCCAGAAGCTGTACGCCGGCTCCGTTGGCCAATAAAGCGAGATGAGCACCGCAACCCCAGAGTCGACCACGACTGGACCTAATGGTCAGGGGTCCCTTTACCTTTACCTTAAAAACAAAACCAAAAAACCCCACTGCTTGTGGATTTTGGATTATGGATCACTGCTGCTTCCTTTGTTTTGAGCAAAAGGGTTGCATGAGACATTGTACCAGTGCGATATTCCTGAGGTGTTGCTTCCTCCTGCAGCACATCCATTTTTGGATACACTCGAAATACAAAGTGGAGAGAATCAGAGCTATCAAAAGCAGTGCTGCGCTCCTACGTTTCGCTGTCCTTATGCCAGATTTTGATGTAAGTGTGACCTCATACGCTGCCCCCTTTTGCTCTAGGGAGCAAATGTGAGAGCTGGTCTTTGTCGCTACAACTGATTTTTAGATTTATCCCACCCTCCAGAGCCAATTCATATTGAGAGCTGAATGTTATTTTCAGTATCTTAGTCTTAGAGGAATAGGAGAGGGGGAAGCCAATAATAGTAGGGGTGGGGGCAGCTAGGAATGGCTTTGTTTGCATGAAACTAGTATGCTCTTCTTGGGTCCCTTTGAGTGATAGCCCATATCTCGCAGGGATGCGGGTGGCGCTGGGGTCTAAACCACTGAGCCTCTTGAGCTTGTCGATCAGAAGGTCGGCAGTTCGAATCCCCATAATGGGGTGAGTTCCCATTGCTCTGTCCCAGCTCCTGCCAACCTAGCAGTTTGAAAGCACGCCAGTGCAAGTAGATAAATAGGTACTGCTGCGGCGGGAAGGTAAACGGTGGTTCTGTGCGCTCTGGTTTCTGTCACAGTGTCCCGTTGCACCAGAAGCGGTTTAGTCCTGCTGGCCACGACCCGGAAAGCTGTCTGTGGACAAACGCCGGCTCCCTTGGCCTGAAAGCGGAGATGGGTGCCACACCCCATAATCGAATTTGACTGGACTTAACTGTCCCGGGGTCCTTTACCTTTTTACCTCTCTGCTCCCATCCATACCACTGAGTTGTTCCTGGCATTCCAGGTTGTTGATAGGTGCATTGGGGTTCCTCTTTTGGCTTGAACTGTGTGGATTTGCTGTTCTGGCAAAATACACAGAGGCCCTACATCCATCTTCTCAGAGTCCCATCCAAAGGACAGAGAGGAGGCCATGTTCTCTGGAAGTATCTGTCTAACCTAGTCCATAGCTGTCAACCATCCCTTATTTGGCAGGAAAGTCCCTTATCCCAGCGCCATGTCCCGCTGCTGTCCCTTATTGATGATGTCCCTTAAATTTCCCGGGTTTCAAAGGAAGCAGCTCCTCTCCCTCCCTCCCTGCCGGCCAGGGAGGAGGGAGGCTCCAACTGTGTTGCTTGGCTGCGTTGCTCACCCAATAAGGAGTCTAAGAACGACTGGGGGGGTGGAGCTTGCATGCCTTGTGCCGATCAAATCGGCCGCGTTGCCTGGGGACTCGCCTTTGCTCAGCGCTTCCCAGCGGAGAGGTGACGGTGGTTTTCCTTGTTGCATCCCCTTTGCCGGGTTGCTGCGCTGTGGGAACCACCGCTTGAGGCTTCGTTTGGCTGCTGGCTGGGCTTTCTGCCTTTGGCTCCGAGGGGCTCAGAAGTTGAACATACCTGTGCCTGGAAAATCTCTTATTTTGGCTGCTGATCCCTTATTTTCGAGGCTGCTGGTCCCTTATTTTCAAATCTGTAAGTTGACAGCTATGACCTAGTCTGCCCATTTTGGAGATGCAAAGTATTATTTTAAGAGTTTCTGAGAAGGGTTTAGATTTTGAGGCTAGGCGTACCCATTAAAGACAGAGAGGATCCGAGAAAGAAGTGGGGGACAAAGATCTCTCTGGTTTTCCTTCTTGCTAGGCTACCTGCAAACTCCCAGAACTGGGGCACCATGTGGCAGAGCTGGCAATTTGTATTGGGGATCCCCAAGCAGCAGTCAGCCGACATGCCAGGGAGAGTATCTTCCGTCTCTATGAGCTGCTCCTGCACCAGAAAGGCAAGTAAGCTGGAAAAGTTGCAACAGCAGTTCCATGCTTAAACATGATGGAATACATTAAACACCTTAGTTTTACGCGCTAGTGAAATAAGATTAGAACTTCTGGTCTCAGTTCATAGTGTGTTTTCCCATTCCATTAATATCAGTTGAGTCTCATGTTGACTCTCTGGTAATGGTGCATTTCCCACAAAGTTGACTCAGCTGGCAAGGAAGAAGCTGTTGTCTTGTTCAGTTGTATTTCACAATGCTATACTCTCCCCTTTGCCAGTAAAAGAGCCCACCCTTTGAGCAAAGCTGGTGGGAGATCAGCATGCAAGAGCATTTGACATTCCTCCATATAAGCCAGAATTTGACCTTCATTTCTTGAGACTTGCCTCAAAGGCTGATACCAAAATGAGAAGCAAGGTTGCCAGAGAAATTCCCTAGGAGGGAACTCTCGAGATACATCTTGCAAACATTTTCATAAAAAAATTTAATCGAATATTATCCAAAGGAAACAGAAAGGACTAAATTCATTTTCATTAATTCATTTAAATACTTATAATCTTGACTAAATGCACCCAAGGTGGTGAACAAATTGTAAGAACAGGTATCCACCAAAGTACGTAGTTGTGCTCTGGCAGAGTCTTCTGCCTGCTCTACAGGACTCCCTCACCTCCTCTACCTGTGTGCCCCCTAAATCTCTTTCTCGGGGCTTCCTTAATGCTCCAGAGGAGATTGGGGAGGGCACAAGGGGTGTACAGGAAAAAGAGAGGGGAGGAAGTCCTGTTGCGCAAAAGACATCCTTGTTCTAATGGGACTACTTTGTTGACTACTGCTCATAAAAATACAATACAATAAAAAAAGGATTTTAAGGAACCAGCTGACGTTAACATATAATCCCACCAGTCTAAAAAATGTTTCCAAAGCCATCAGAATAAATTATAGGTCTGAAAAGCCTAAACCCAGAAATGGGGAGCTTGTGGCTCTTTCAGATATTGTTAAGAATCCTATCCCCAGGAACCCCAGCCAGCATGCCCAGTGGTCAGTCGCAACATGTAGCTCAACAATACTTGAAGAAGACGAAATTAATGGACTATGCAGAGTTGGACAAAATGATAGGAAGGATTCGAAACCTGCGGGACCAGAGATTTACAGAAGATTGGAAGAAGTATATGAATTATTTGAAGAGCAACAGTAATCAACAAATTACGCTAGTAGGACTACAAGAAGTTTTGTAAGGAGAAATATACGAAGTGTTACAAAGTAGAAAAAGATAGAGATATTGGTTATGAGTTTGAAATGTAATAGGGAAGATAAGAAATGCATACTGAGAGATTAGATTGGAAAATTTCCAGACAGGATTGATGGAAGTCAAAAATTTCAATAAGATGTAAAAGTATGTTTAATTACTGTTGAAAATGATATGTTAAAAAAAAACTAATAAAAATTTTATATATTTAAAAAAAAAATACTTGAAGGCTCTCAGATTCCCCAGCCCTGCCCCAAACCTTTAAGTATGGAACGACAAAGCTTTTAACTCCTGGTGTCTTACTGTCAGGGATACGCATGAATAATGCCGAAGAACTCTGGTGCAGGAGGTACCAAGAAGAGAAGAAGATGCTCTCTTACATAAACATGATGAAAGTTGGAGAGGTAAAGGTGTCCCTTCGATGCTAGAAGCCCCCCTTTCAATACGAAACCACTCAAGTGTCTGATAAGATTTCTTGCTCTACCTGAGAAATGTGGGTTGTTTTCTTTTACCCTTCTCTGCCTCCAGGAAATACCAGGATCAGCTTAAGGGGTTGTTGGCAGAATTGTGTGAAGAGACACATTGGGAGATATAATTGCAATGCAGTCCTTGACAGTATCATGACAGTATCCTGTCTCAAGGATGTCAAAGTTGTGATAACAGAGAGGGGGAAAGAAGAAGCAGGGATCGTTTAATGAACATGCAGCAATCCAAAGATTGCTTCATTTTGGTTTCTTTGCTTTTAGGTGTTTGGGACGTTCTTCAATGAACAGCAAAGAAGATCCTTTCTAAGAACAGCTTTGTTAGCTATTTATAGTCCGGACCGGAGGGTCAGTGAAGCAGGGATCCTCCTTGTTTATTCTATCCTTGGGAATGCAGAAGAACTAATGGATGTGGAGGTAAGTTACTAAATTAAGCTTTCTGTGAAAAAGTATATTATAAAGGACAAGTCTTCTTTCAGGATGATGGGAAAAAAAGACTTCTGACTGTTTTGGGATTCCCCTCACCCCTCAATCTCTCCAGGAAAAACAAGTAAAGAAAAAAATATGGCATCAGCTCCACAAATTTCGAGTTTGCAATGAGTTGCCTGTGGCGGTACAAAGCCTCTCTGCAAGCAAAGGTAATGTCTATTTCCAGTTACGGGGAACACTACCAAAGATATGGAATAATTACAAGCTGTAATTATCTACTTATAAAAGACCACTATCCATAGCTTCAACCAGTCTCTTAAGACACAAATTGCCTAAATTTATTGTTGTATTGTGTGTGAGCCAGATAGAGGAGGAATTAGGTTCGGTGTGCAATTAAAGGCGAATCTATCTAATTCACACTTTTCAAAACAGTTGAAATTCAGTTTCTCCAAATTTTGCAGTGCCATTTTCTAGCCACTGTTGTAAATAAAAATTGCCCTTTTCCCTTATGGAGTATCCAAGAGCCCATATAGAGTCCTTACATAGGTTCCCTATTGGTAGGAGAAAATAACAGAGGCCAACCAGAGAAAAGCAGCTAGTAAGCTTGATCTTTATTGATCTGTTGCAACAGGGTGCTCCCCTCACCCGCAGGAGAGAGGAGGAACCCAGAAAAATGGCTGCAAGGCCTTATAAAGACTTTTGAAATTGCCACCCTGTAGATCAAGACCACCCCCAGAAACATCATACATACATCACAGAAGGGGTATAACCTAAGACCACCCCTCCGATACATCATACTTACATCACAGAAAAGGCGGTCTAAACAGAAATTTGAATGTTGTTTTTCTCCTGTCCTTGTTTATCTCCTGTCTAGCAGGTTACTTGATTGGATTGCCTGGGGAGCCTGGCCAGTCTTTTGTAACGATAAATACTTAGTTCCTGGGCCAGGTCACAGGCTCACGCCCTACTCAAATACAGACATACCCTTAAGACAGGATTTGTGAAGGAAAAGACAATGGGGAGGCTTTTCCACTTTGACCTTGCAGAGAAAACATTTGCTCATTTTAGGAATCAAAATGGCTTCAGGTCGGTCTTCCTGTGCTGATCTATGTATGTGCGGTTATGAACATTACCATATATCTAAGACCTCAAAATTCCTATCACACCACGCAATGTGTACAAAAAGGTATGCACTCAGGTAAAGTGTGCATAAAAATGCATGCCTGCTAACATCAACCCATAACAGACGCGTCCACATTTTAGCACCAATCCACGGTGGCCAACTGGTTAGAGGTTTGGACTAGAACCAAGGAGAGCCGGGTTCAAACCTCCAATCAAGTCTGTGGGTGACCTTGGGCCAATCATTCTCTCTCCACCTAATTTACCGTTTGTGATCTCCTTGGAGGGTTGGGATGATGTTGACGATCTATACGGACCCCTCCCAAACATTTTCCTAAGTCAAATGAAGCTGGTATCATTCAATCTGCCTTCTCTTCGTTTCCACTCAGGTGACGTGCTGATGGAGGATCTTGATGATTACGTACAGTTGTAAAACAACCGCCCACATCTCTCTACTTTCTGTCCCCCTCCCCTCTTCCTTTCTCCCTTCCCCTTTCCCTCTTCCTTATGTTTTCTCCAGGTGGCTATGTGGGGCCAGAGCTTTTGGGTTTCACAGGATCTCCAGAGCTCCCTTAAAAGAAAAAAAAAAATTCCCCTATTCTCCACGGAGATGGATTTTCTTCCCTCTGGACAGATGGAACAGCTTCCTTTTGGGAAGAGGTGAGACTTTTCTCTCCCATCTTTTGGCTTGCGAGTGTTTCATCCCTTCTGTGGGAGGTGTCCAAACCTCCAGTCTCTAGGATGGGCATTCTGTGGGTTAAACCACAGAGCCTAGGACTTGCCGATCAGAAGATCGGCAGTTCGAATCCCTGTGACTAGGTGAGCTCCCGTTGCTCGGTCCCTGCTCCTGCCAACCTAGCTGTTCGAAAGCACGTCATAGTGCAAGTAGATAAATAGGTACCGCTCTGGCGGGAAGGTAAACGGCGTTTCCGTGCGCTGCTCTGGTTCGCCAGAAGCGGCTTAGTCATGCTGGCCACATGACCTGGAAGCTGTACGCCGGCTCCCTTGGCCAATAAAGCGAGATGAGCTGAGCACCGCAACCCTAGAGTCGGCCATGACTGGACCTAACGGTCAGGGGTCCCTTTACCTTTTAGCATATTGGATGCTGTTGCTGCTGCTGCTTCCCCCTCCTGGGTCACATTCAGAGTTGCTTTCCGGAAAAAGCCTGATGTGCATAGGGGCAAGAACAAAAAGCATCCCTTGCTTGCTGGATCCAGGTAGCCCCACCAAGAAGAGGGGCAGATATCCACTTCTTATGCTCAGTTGGGGCCCAGAGGCGGCTGGTCTATTAGGGCAAGAACTGTCCAACTAATCTCAGTCTGCCCTTAGCCAGCAGCCACCTGCCTGTCTTCTTGTGCACATTTAATCCAGTGGTGGTACTTCGTATCAAGCTTACCTCTCCTTTGTGTGTTGCCACTGTAGGACTTCGTGTAGTGGAGGATGGGGACAAAACTAGAATCAGCTGGCTCTGCCTTTCGTTGGCTCTGGCGCCATCTACTGTCGGGCTCCTTGCCTTCCGCCCCATCAGCTCCAATGTGTCTTCCTGGCAGCATTTTTCATCACCTTGCTGGCTGGGTAAATGTAATCCCACCATCCCTCTGGGAAAGGGGGACACATTTTACTGCTTCTGTCCAGACCACCAGAAGGTGGCCCTCAAGAAATGGCTGGAGGAGACTGGGATACACAGGGCTGAGAAGAGTAAACCAGGACCCTGTGGGGGTTTTCTCCTGCCCCTTATTTTCATTGCTTGCCTTGCTGATTAATGCTATCGTCCCCACCATTCCTGTGCGAGAAGGGAAAGAAAGGGGACAGACAACATTTGCTGTTTTTTGGCTTGACTGCTGCAAGGAATGAGTAGAAGGAGAACGCAACAACACAACAGATTTGTTTCCCCCAGAAAAATAAAGATGGCAAGAAGACATCTTTGAAAAGTAACAGGAGATATGGAAACAGATTAACACTAGCAAAAATATGAGGAAATTAATTTCTTGGGAATTTCAGAGTTTTGAAAATTATTTTTTAAAGCAAGATACAGTCACAACGATTAAGGCGGCAGAAAACAGACTGGGTAACAGACTGGCAATATTGGAGAATCAATTTATAGTCCGAAAATAAATATGGATTTATTTATTTTTTTTAAAGAAAATGTAACTGAAAAAGCAGTAGAAGACAGAAAACATATGGCTTTCAAAATTTTGGAGCAAGGTAATAGTCAACAGGAAAAAGGATGAGATTTATTATAGAATCATACAGAGGTGTTTTTTGGGGGGGAAATAAGGAACATTTTAATTTCAGAGGTTTGAATGAGGGACACAAACGTTAAAGATGGACACATTTTAACATTACTTCCATATTCTTTGCACGAACACATGATAGGTGTTTTGGACTGGGGGGGGGGGCATTGCACAAGCAGAAATTCTTGCCTAGGACACCTGCTGACGAAGTTCATTAGGTGAATAGCACCCTAAGTGTGCAGTGATGTTTTCTCCGTCTTCTTCAGGGATCCTCAAACGTTTTCAGCAGGGGGCCGGTTCATTGTCCCTCAGGCCTTGGGGGGGGGGGCGGACTATATTTTGAAGGGGGAAAATGAACAAATCCCTACCCCCACTACACATATTGTATCTGCTGGCACCAATCAAAGCCCAGCCCCCTTCCTCCGCAGGGTGGGGAGAAGCCGGGAGGGAGGGAGGAGGTGCCACCGTCACGAGGGAAAGAATGCGCGTGCTGGTGCAGCCCAAACGATCAGATCCACGCCGATTCCCGGACCGCCCGCAGGCCGGATTTAGAAGGCTATTGGAACGGATCTGGGCCTTAGTTTGCCGACCCATGGTCGTCTTGATATTTTATAGTTTAGCAGAGCTGCTTGTAACACACTGAAGGCTGTGAAAAAATGTGGAGGACCACATGAATGAATTGAACTGGAATGGAATTAGTTCCTTTTTGGCAGAGGTGAACTGGAACTAAGCCTGCACACCAATAGGGCTTTGTTCTCCCACAAGCAAAGCAGAGAGCTTGAAAGCTATTTTTGCACTAGGTTTGCCCAGCACAGAAAGAGCTTTAAAGCTCCATGCCTCGCTTGCATTTAACTTGTCAGATTTTAACCAGCGGCCTTCAACTATGTATGGCTGAAACATTGCAAGTTACACACCTAAGATGCAATCGTATTGCATGGCTCAATTATTTGTTACTGTGTAATACTGTCTAAATGCTGATTAAATATTTGTATGCTGTTTTATGAATGTGCCGTGTTCACCAACTAGATGCTTTGTTTATGGTGTGCTATAGAAACTTCTAAATAAAATAGCTTAACAATGCTGTTAACACACTTCTTTCCTTTTCGGTATTTTATTTCCTCATGACACAAAATACCACATATGAGAAAAAGAAAAGCACCCAAATGCTCCAACACAAAGTACCTGAGCAAAGACTGAAGGCAAAAAAATGTACATTATGACACCTAAAAGCACTTGAGCAAAGTAGAAATACAGTCAATAATATTCAGACGACAGCATATGGTCAGTTGAATGACACTTTTCAAATAAAAACAGTATAATTTAGGACAAGTATCACTATACAGTACAAAGAGAGCATGAATGTTTTGTCGTAACAGATTGTACAAAATTTTGTATAATGTATGCACATCTTAAAAAACAAATGTTTATGTATACAGTAGAAGTAAGCCTGTTATGGAACACATGAACGGTTCACTCCCAAAATCAGTGTCAAAGCGCATGTGCAGTTTTCCACTAGTGCAAAAGGTGTTCATTACCATTTCATGTAGGTTCATCAACAGAGTCACGCGCACATCAGTCATACTGATTGTGCCTATGCCCAATTCCATCAACATTCATACCAACTCCCCCACTCCCAATATAAATTTGCAAAATTACACTGCTTTGATATCCCCACAAGTTCTGGAAGACACAAGATTTGCCCACCCTGGAAGAATGGCAGATGCAAGTAATAGACTACATGGAATTGGCAGAAATGACTGGCAGAATCCGAGACCAGGGAGAAGAAGCGGTGGAAGAGGACTGGAAGAAGTTTAAGAACTATCTGCAGAAACACTGTAAAGTGTATGAATGTTAAATGATGTAGGATATGAATTAATGTGGCATCAGTGATACAGTGTTAAAAAATATGCAAAAAATGTAATAGAAAAAGGGTGGAAAAACAAGGTTATATTATGTCAAAGTAAATAATATGTTAAAGGTGTTTAACTATTAGGAGGAAAGATTGGAGACATAATAGAAGCGATTACAATAATTAGAAATGAGTTTCGAAGGAGGGTAAGGATTTGCTGTATCTGTTTGGACAAAGAGGAACACAAAGAAGGGAGGTGTGAGGAGGTCAAGAAAGTAAGCTTTTGTAAGTGTGAGTTTTGAAAACTGGAGATTTTGGGTTTTTTAAAAAAAATTATTTTGTATCTGTTGTTTTTGTTGTTATGTGTTACTTTGATGTTTTTTTGTTTTTTGGAAAATAAATAAATATTTTTTTTTTTTTAAAAAGATATCCCCACAAGTTGACCTATTCCCCCAGGTCACTTTGACCATGTTAAGTAGAGCATGAGAGACGCCACGCAATCGTGTGGGATGCAGCGCAAGGCTGGCTGCAGAGAGAAGGAACTGGAAGAAATTTGGAGGCGTGGAATGGAGCTTGGATCTTACACCAGTAGAAGACACCATTGGTCACACAAGAACATTGCTGCTTCCAAGCCAATGATTGTCTTTAAATTGTATGGAAAAAATAATTTTGAAAGGGATCACATCAGCTTTTTAAAACTGAAATTATCATCAAAATGTTTCAAGATCATTTCTGCCACAACTCTTTCCTGGATACTCCACTAAATAACCATACATCTTTAATTCATTCTTGTATTGAAAATTATCAAGTTAATAAAATGGAATGATAATATAGTTTGGCAAAAGTTGTTGTTGTTGTTCCATTCATTTCTTTTAATTATTTCAGATATAAGAATGAACATACGCATCTTTAGTGAATATCTACTTTAAAAAAGATGCTTAGAAGAGATGAAACACTGAAAGGGATTGTTTTATAGAGAAAGGAGACAAATGAAGAGAATAAATAAGCTTAGTATTTTAAAGAAATGTTGGAAGCAAACAGATGAAGAAGAATCCAACACAAATGCATTTAAACTTTAGGAACTATTTGCAATAAGAGGGTTTTAAAAATACACCCCACTTTCCCCCCCCCAGAACACAGCTGTTAACGAAGTTTGTGAAGAACTTGAAAGGTTAAACATAAGATTTTAAAGCAGTATTTGGCAACAATCGTGTAGGTGCCCATGCCATCTGAGATGGGCAATTTCAGTGAGGTTCCCCTGTATATGGAATGCTCTCCTCAGAGGTTCATCAACTTAATTGTCCATTTGGCAACAAGCAAAGGCCTTCTTACTTTCAGAACTTTTAAGATGCAATTTTCGTCCTGTTTTTTTTCTTTTTGTATTGGCACTTTAACTGTTTTATTATTGATTGAAAGACAGTATAGAAATAATTAGCCGCGGGCTTCTGTGCTCTTTTCCCCTTCTGGCGCAGCTGAGGAAGCCTTTGTGTTCGTTTTTGATAAACTGCAGTTTACGATCTCATCTGAACCCAGCAAACTATGAGGCGCTTAAGCTATGGCCTGTTTGAAACAGGCCACCTTCAAACCATGTGCTACGAAGCTGATTTATTTGCAAACAAAGCATCGTTAAGATGAACTGGTTTGTCGGATTTGGACAAAGTGAAAGCTTTCAATCACCTACTCGTGATTGCGCTAAAGGAGGGCGATAGGAGCCTAAGACTTGCCTGGGCTCGTTCATTTCACAATAAACCGTAGCTCACTGTGATAACGGAACACATCTTTTGTGCAATACTGACTCAGAAGTTTAACAGATCTGTGTCTCAGGTGTAAACACAGACCTCCTGTTTATGTTAGCCGTCAATGTTTTCAATGTGTTTTTTTTTGGGGGGGGGCAAATTTGCACATACCATGAAATA
This sequence comes from Podarcis cretensis, assembly GCF_951804945.1. NCBI lineage: Eukaryota > Metazoa > Chordata > Lepidosauria > Squamata > Lacertidae > Podarcis > Podarcis cretensis. The sequence goes on from NC_137170.1 coordinate 127,494,230, forward strand.
CATGTATGGATTGACTCCATCTACAGAAAACCCACTGGAGGAACAAGACATTTTGGGCGTGGTAGGTCTGTATGTGCACTGTAGTGACCATGCCCATAACCAAGTGTTGAAACAGGGTGGCCCAACTTTGATAATGCATCAGGGATCAGGGCATTTATGAAGTCCCTGTTTCCTATTACCAAATGGTGGCACAATACATTCAGCTTTAAACTGGACTCAAACAATTCAGTCTAGTGCTACAGATATTTACAAATGCAATTAGTTAATTTAAGGCATGCGCTTGACTGGAAAAGTGGGGATTTAAATCAGGTTTCACTCTTTAGGGTTTTGCACGGTATTCTCACATATTTATTTCACTTCTGAATCCACACACTGAAGTGGAGCTATTTCTTCATACAAAACGCATTAGGTTTATCAGCATGCAGTTTAAGAGCAAGACACGGGTCCAAACTCAACAAAGACCTATACGCCACAGCTTGTCAGTTGTTTCTCCTTCTACTACTTCCTCCCACCCCGGTTTTTTGCTATCACAAGGCCGGCGTCAAAACCAGTAAATTTTGCAAGCTCCTAATAAAGAAGCCATATGTGGCTGGCGGGTTACACGTTGCAAAGGCCTACTGTAAAACTCTTAAGACATTTTAGTGAGATTCTAAAACAAGAAATTCTTTTAGACAAGGTTGCCAATTCCTCAAGTGTCACATCAACAAGTAATGGCCTGTATTACAGAGGGCTGCACAGAATTGGGCCGAGTTCCTTAAATTAAGCTTTGTGTCTTGCTTAAATACATGAACAGCCAACTCATTTTGGTGGAATAATGACTACAACTGAGAGAGCTTTGTAAGGTGTGTTCCAGGACCTTCACACACGACTGCTGTAGTTCTGACTTTCCATCTTTACAAATGCCTCTCCGTTCTGCATGAAAATGCTACTTGGTTTTAGTAGTATGTCATGCACAGTAAGGGGAGCCGCTATTTAAAAAGTGCGTCTGAATGTGTCGGTTCTATGGATTGGGACTTAGGGTACCTGGGCTTTCATACAATCTTCACACATTACTGAAAGACTGTAGAATTTGCTCCTATATAACGTGCATTATTTGGGATATGGAAAGCGCTGCCGTTTTGAATTTAAACTTTTGGTAAAACTGGGCTAAGACTGAAATCCTACAGACTCTGCTCACTTGTGAGTAAGTTCTATTAAACTTAATGGAGCATCCCTCTAAGTAGATATGCGTGAAAGTGCTCTGTAAAACTCTATATCAAGTATATAAACAAGATGCTTCCTAAGGAAGGTTTTCCTGTAGATAATCTGAACTATCATAAATCCTTATTATGCAGACTGGTATCAGAATACCAGGCACTTGTAAAGATGAATAAAGAATCCACTTGCCACATTGCTTCAAAAGTACAAATCCATTTATCAAGCATAGTTCATTGGCAAAAATATTCAGAGGTATGTTAATTGATGGTAATTTAGTAAAGAACATGAGTTTCTAGGAAATGAAAACTTTGTAGTGTTATTATAGAGAATGCTAATTCCTGTTGCGATCTAGCTTTTTCTTTCTTTCTAAAAAGGGATATAAAAATCTAATACTAAACTAAGTAAGAACCTATCATATTAAACATAAATGAATTACAAAATGAACTTTTTAGGCTGCTTAGTGGCTAACAGTTCTCAAGTTGTTCATAGCATATACAGCAGCGAGCAGACAAAGCATTGCTGTACTAATAGTACAGAGCGCACACACCATATCTTAAGAACTGAAGTTTATGAAATGCTTGCATCGTAAAATGACATTGAGGTTCAAGTGCGCAAGCAAGTCATCACTTTGCTTAAAGTGATTTCATCATCACAAAGTACATGGTTTCCATGTACTTCTGACATTTGTTCACAGGCACCAGAGCAGAATTTGTGATCACAACTTAGATATACATAGCATCTCTTTGTGGAGGTAACAAATCATTTTTTGAGGCATATAACCTAATGGCAAAGCAATATGCTCAAATTTGGTCAATAATAATATAATAATAATAAAGGATTCCTAGGCTGGGATCCAAAGAACTATTCTGGGAATGTTTAAGAACTCAGGCATCCTTCCTTTGAATAGCAGGGCTTCAAACCACCATAAATTTATTTTTGAAAGCCTCTCCCCAAGTTTCAAAAATGGTTTGCTATGCAGTGGTGAGGGGGAAAGGGGTTGCTTTCTGAGAAACCTAAGTCAAGAAGAACCTCTTTGGGGCAAAGGAACTAGTTATGCAAAGTTGTGGATGACAGGCACTCCTGGTTGTCCTCAAAAAAATCCCCACCACTTTTGACTTCCCATACCTAACAGTCCAAAGGGAAGGGGGGAATAAACCCCCACCACTTCGTCTTTAGGCAGCTATCGTTCATAATCCCCAAACTGCTTTCTGAACATACAAAAAGCAATTCAAATGTTTTCAGGGGAGCATTTTCTTAAATTGCAGCGATGGCGGCAGCAAGGGGGAACCAGACAGACACATGCTACCTTGGATGTGGCTTAAAGTTCAGTGATGTTTCCATTTAAACAAAATACTCAGTTGCAGAATTTCCATATTCCTTTCACAGTGCAACACTATGCATGTCTACTCAGAAGTGTGTGATGTTCCATGAGACTTACTCCCTGGGTAGCTCGTATAAGCAGATTTTTTTTTTGCTGAGGGCCACTTTAAGGTTGGGCCCACCCTCTTGAGGGCCACACGCCAACAATGGTGGCCGTTGCCAAAGTACATGCTCTGCACTTACACATGTATCGCCACGTACAGAGAGCAGAATTCAAATGTAGATACAGGTACCCATCACACTCGTTCCCAATCAGTGCTGGGCTTGGTGCAGAGATTTAAGGCTATCCTCTCAGCCATGTGCTGCAGTGGGAAGGAAGATAGGGACTGGCAGGCCACTTTAAGTGGCCTCGTAAGGACTCACCTAGTCTGGGCCTTCACTACCCAGTGCTGTGTAGGATAGCAACCTTATGCCATCGCTGTCAACTTACAGATTTGAAAATAAGGGACCAGCAGCCTCGAAAATAAGGGATCAGCAGCCAAAATAAGGGATTTTAGTCAACCAGCAGCCAAACAAAGCCTCAAGCGGTGGTTCCCACAGCGCAGCAACCCGGCAAAGGGAATGCAGCAAGGAAAACCACCGCCACCTCTCTGCTGGGAAGCACTGAGCAAAGGCAAGTCCCCAGGCAACGCAGCCGATTTGATCGGCACAAGGCATGCAAGCTCCACCCCCCAGTCGTTCTTAGACTCCTTATTGGGTGAGCAACGCAGCCAAGCAACACAGTTGGAGCCTCCCTCCTCCCTGGCCGGCAGGGAGGGAGGGAGAGGAGCTGCTTCCTTTGAAACCCGGGAAATTTAAGGGACATCATCAATAAGAGACAGCAGCGGGACACGGCGCTGGGATAAGGGACTTTCCCGCCAAATAAGGGACGGTTGACAGCTATGCCTTATGCACACCTGCAGACTTATCTGGGAGTAAACTACACTGAACTCCTGGGACAGGCTTGTGCTACCGGGTGTCTTTCAATTCTCGAACAGCAGCAATTCCAAATAAAAAAGCCAAAAAGGGGTGTGTGTGTTATTTATGGGTTGCAGAAAATGGTCCCATGTGCAAAAAAGGCAAACGACATCAGAGACCCAAATTGCAAAAGCCACACTGCCGTACTACAAACATACTGATTCGCATAGAAAAGGTAATTAAAAAGGCTTACGTATCTGAACTACGTAGAACCCACACAGGATATATGAAGTTAATTCAAAGAGCAGTCAACTCACCCATTTCACAGATGAACTTATGTTCAGTGCCGTTATGACCTAATTAGGAACTGGGCGTGGCTTTGCCCCTGCCCCAACTGCAGCATAAAAGTTGTGAAGCGAAGCCAGGTGATTCAGAAGCACCTGGACCTGTTATGAAGGAGAAGCTCTTGTCAGCATCGCGAGTGGAAGCAGCAGGCTTCCAAGTACCCAGGCCAACACATGGATTTGAAGAGCACTGTGGTGCCCTTGGTACAACGGAACATTTGGCAAGCGTCTTTTCTATCGGAGCAGTACTTTGACAGGAGAGCAAAAGCCTCTGCCAAAATTCTCCCTAGCATACAGCTATTAAGAGACACAGGAGGCCTTGTAGCTTCTCTTCACATCGCCAGCTATGGCAAGCAAGAAGCCCTACTTAGCAATCAGGACTAACTCCTAGCACAGCCTATTAAGTAATCCAGCTAACAAGGGACAGGTGCACACACAGAGGACACCAACAGCTCAATTTTTGTCACTTGCACACCAAGTTAAATTCCATGTAATCAGCTGGAAATTAGATCTCAAGAAATAAGAGTACTGTTTGCCCGAAGGCCTCTTAAGAGTAGCAAGGATATAATTTTTATAGGATAAAAATTATGTAAAGATACTGAGACCATAAAACTAGCTGAAGTGTTTTAAAATACTTGATCTAGTTATAAAGCTCTTCATGGTTCATACAACAGCTTTGAAGTACTAAACTTGTTAGCAGGCTTGCGGTACCAGTTCTACAGTTAAAAGAATTTCTTTTTAAATCCAGAGGTTTTGCATCCAAGAAAACTGAATGATTAATATATATATATCTATATATACAAGCCAGAATTAACTGAGGCACTTCAGGCAGGAATGGTACAAACTGGTTAAAGGCAAGACAGACATGTGTACACTGTTAACTTGGTTCAGAGGAATGGCTCTCTTCCCCGATTACAAAAGGGAGAGGAAGCGAGCCATCGTGTAAGATCAGCACTCAGGTCTCAAGGCAATGGTTGCATCAGAAATAAATAACGAAATATACAAGTGTCTATGCAGGTAAGCCGACCAGCTAGGCTTGCAGGTAAGTGGCTACATTTGCAAAATGACTGCAGTTTTTCCCCCAAGGTGATGGTGCAATGCAAGGGGAGCAACATTTGCTGTTGGATTCATACCCAGTACAATTCACCAGAAGGTACCAGAAAACGTGCTGCTCCTTTATAAATGGTTATATAGGTGATCTGTATTTGCCACTCAACAGTTATGCCCAAAGGCAGATTCCTTTAAAACTTCTTTGTACATAGAGATAAATACTTGCTTCTCATATCCACCGACTACTTGTTGAGATGGGAGTGCCAATGTGTAGTTCTGCCTTCAAGTGATTCCTGTTACCGCCATGGTGTTGAGCAGCTTATCAGTAGGACATTATCTTACCGAGTACCTCAGGGGTCCATTTTGTTTTAATAATGTCTGTACGAAACCACTGGAGGTTGTCCAGAATTCAGGCCGACGGCTTTCTGGGGGCCTTTTGTTACGGACGAAAGAAAACAAGCTCAGTACAGTAGAATTAAAGCTAATATTGTGGGTGACTGATATGATCTTGAGGCAGAGAAATTGCTTACATGGTACAGGATTTCATTGCCCTTCAAGGAAACTGCCTATATATGTGGGAAGCATCTCCTAGTCATCTGAGCTTCTACACTGGCTTCCAAGCACAATTCCAAGGTGTTGATGCTGACCTTTAAAGCCCTAAATGGCCTTGGCCCTGAAGGAGTGTCTCCAACCCCCATCATTCAGCCCAGACAACTGAGGTCCAGCTCTGAGGACCTTCTGGAGGTTCCCTCACTGTGAGAAATGAAGTTACAGGGAAGCAGGCACAGGGCCTTCTCAGCAGTGGCTCCCATCAATGTCAAATTATATAAACAACTTTCTGAAGACATGTGAAGGCAGTCCTGTATCGGGAAGTTTTAATGTGTGATGTTTTGCTGTGTTTTTATTCGGCTGGAAGCCGTATGATTGTGATGATGATTACTGAAGCCAGAAGTGCCTTACTAAAACACTCACATTTAAATAGCTGCACAGATACATATTTTGGTCTTGAACATATGCACATACTGGGATGCTCATATGGGTGTGTTATTCCCGACACAAAGTATTGCTAAAGTAGGTATCCGTGTAACTGTCTACGTGTTTCCATGTACACTAGCATGAATCTCTATGTACAAAAAGTCGCCCGAGAATCTGCCCTGAGCTTCACACTGCAGTGTAACAGTACAAAGAGCATACACGTCTGCTGATATACTTAGTAAACTATGTTACGCTGAATATGTATCGATGTACTGGGCCACCACCACTTTCAATAATCTCACAAACATGGAAGCTGGGAAGTAGTTTTTGATTTGTCACCAAGTTGAGCAGCATCGGCATTGTAGCTTAGTACAGACCCAAGGAAGAACCAAACATAACTTCCGCTGCCTTTAACGGAATAAGAACTTTCGGATTGTCTTATTGGTTATGGATTTTGCCAACAGTAAAGGTGCTTCATCCCGAAGAGCATATGGGACACACAAGTGCACATTTGTTTTTTAAAAAAACCCCGAAACTTTGCTCCAACACCATGAAAATAAAGCATCATTGTCAGAGGCAGATTCAGAACTGAGCTGTAAGTTTCTACAAGGATTCTTTTTTTAACAGTAAGGTACAAAACCCTATGCTTTCTAACTGGATCAACCTTCACAATATGTGCCCAGCATTGTTTTCACTTCTGCCACGGACAGAAGATAATGTTTATGATATTTTCACGTTGTCCCAGATTATCCTTGGTTCAACTCCCTCCCGCCAGCGCTTCCTGGTGTGCTTGGTGCTTTGGTAAACTCAAGTCTTTACACAATGCAGCATAACGCGTGAAGAAAAAGGGGAATGATTACGAAGTATGGCATTCTGTCTAAGTGCATTGGTGCAAACACCACAGCGGCGACAGACAAAGGAAGTGGGAGATGTGCAGCAATCTTCAGCAGTTTACTGTGGAGAAAGGGGAAACAAGGTAAAACAATTCTGCCATTATTAAGGCTGCAAGCTGTGTGGCATAATAAAGAGTGCAGATATTTCCAGGAAAATACCAGGGAGTATCTAGTACTTCTGCATATTACATAAACAAAGTGCACGGCAACCCATCAACTGCAACAGACCATCTCCTGGGCCGTCTGATCTTTCGTTAAGCCAGCAAAATTAAGATACCTGCCCACGCGGGGCTGACACAAAAGGTCCGCTCATATATTATGGAAAAAAATGAAAGTTTCTTTCCCCCCTATTTCCTCAGCTCTCTGTCTCCCCACTTCTTCTCCCAGCAACCCCATAACAAAACGTCTCAAACTGAATGTAACTGGCCTGCATGAACTACTTGAAGACTTGAAAACAGAGACACTGAATCAGAGGCGTAGCCAAGATTTTTGTTGGGGGGGGGCAGGCCTTTTGTTAGAAGGGGGCAGAACCTCAGCTTGCTATGTATTTTTATTGATTGGGGGGGGCAGCTGCCTCCCTTCCCCCCTCTTGGCTACTCCCATGCACTGAATGTACTTTTAATAAACACATAAAAAATCGAAAAAGGAAAGAAAGACTCGGACTGAACCACCCAAGCTTCTGGCATATCCTAGCCTGACATTTCAATATCCCAGTCTCATTTAAATGGAGGCTTAACATGGCAAGCGTTGACCTGAACCATCATCACCCCTGAAAATGGGGATGTAGGGGGGGCACTCAGGGCCTGGCACGTAACAGTAACCCAAACTATGGTTTATCATGAATGTGCAAGCCTTTTGGTGCTGGAAGAGAAAAATCACAGCTTATTTGCTCTTCCCTGGGTCCTGCTGTTGCCACACTACCCAGAGCTAAGCCACAGTTCAGCTTAGCATTACAGTGGTACCCCGCAAGACGAATGCCTCGCAAGACGGAAAACTCGCTAGACGAAAGAGTTTTCCGTTTTGGAGGTGCTTCGCAAAACGAATTTCCTATGGGCTTGCTTCGCAAGACGAAAATGTCTTGCGAGTTCCTGCGGGTTTTTCCCCCTTTCCCCCTCCTTTTTCTAAGCCGGTAAGCCGCTTATCCGCTAAAAGCCGCTAAACCGCTAATAGCGCTAATCCGCTAAGCTGTCAATGGGCTTGCTTCGCAAGACGAAAAAAACGCTAAACGAAGAGACTCGCGGAACGGATTCTTTTCGTCTTGCAAGGCACCACTGTATGCACAAACATAGGCTTGTGGTTTGTCTCACTCCAAATAGGTGGTGAGCTGCAACCATGGCTTGTTTTTGGTTTACAGAGTCAGGGGTGCATGCCCCATAAGAACATGTGGGGCTCGCATGGGGGAAATTGGCAGAAGACATCTTCCCCGACACTCCAATTTTGAGAAGCCTCTCTGAATTGCACCCGCCAAACAGTAAAGAGTAAGGAAACAGCTTGAAAACACAAAACTCCCATCATCCCTAGCTAGCAGGACTCAGTGGTCAGGGATGATGGGAACTGTAATCCAAAAACAGCTGGAGACCCAAGTCTGGGAAGAACTGCTAAGTGATCCTGATAATACATAGTAGGTAGGGTGGGAACAGGCAGAAGATGCTCTTAAAGGCTTGTACTGTATGTGACTAAAATAATTGTGATTGTTTTGTTTTAAAACACCCCCCCCCAAACTGCACCTTCACACACCAAAACTGTGGGGGAAATGAAGATAATGAACTAAGGTACCTTGTTTTAACTTTTGTAGTGCTTGCGTTCATGAGTATACCCAAAATGGCTATGAGCAGAAAAGCAGTTGATCTACATGGATCAGGATCAAGCTTGATATGGTACCTATTTGGGGGAGAAAAAAACAAAGAGCATGGTAATAAACTGAAAATCAAATTTTGCAAAGGAAACACAAAGTAGCAGCAACAGAATATTGTAGACACAAGTGGTAGATAATGCATAAGCAGAGGATGGATGGCCATCTGTCATGTATGATAAACCGTATTTTTCGCCCCATAGGACGCACCGGCCCATAAGGCGCACCTAGGTTTTTTTTTGGGGGGGGGGGAAATAAAGGGGGAAAAATTATTTCCCCCCCAGCACGGGGCTGGGGCGGGGGAAGCCCAAGCTGCCCTCGACCCCAGCCCCCAGAACAGGCAGCTCTCCGCAAGCAGTGAGAGCCCAGCGCCGGGCTCCTACCGCTTGCGGAGAGCTGCGCGAAGCTCGAAGCCTGGGGTGCGCTGAGCTCAGCGCGCCCAGCCTTCGGCATGCAGGCAACTCTCCGCAAGCCGTGGGAGCCCAGCGCGGGCTCCCATGGCTTGCGGAGAGCTGCGCAAAGCCTGGAGAGCGAGAGGGGTCAGTGCGCACCGACCCCTCTCGCTTTCCAGGCTTCAGCGAAAGCCTGCATTCGCCCCATAGGACGCACACACATTTCCCCTTCATTTTTGGAGGGGGAAAAGTGCGTCCTATAGGGAGAAAAATACGGTAGTTGGACTAAATCAGGGGTCAGCAAACTTTTTCAGTAGGGGGCTGGTCCACTGTTCCTCAGACCTTGTGGGGGGGCGGACTATATTTTGGAAAGAAAAAAAGAACGAATTCCTATGCCCCACAAATAACCCAGAAATGCATTTTAAATAAAAGCACACACTCTACTCATGTAAAAACACCAGGAAGGCCCCACAAATAACCCAGAGATGCATTTTTAAATAAAAGGACACATTCTACTCATGTAAAAACATGCTGATTCCCGGACCGTCCGCAGGCCGGATTTACAAGGCGACTGGGCCGGATCCGGCCCCCAGGCCTTAGTTTGCCTACCCATGGCCTAGATGCCCCCCAGAGTTCCTTCCAATTCTATGATTCTAAATGATTACACAAGCAGAAATAGATTTTATGGCATGGGAAGGAACAACAATATGCAACGCAGTAAAAGATAATACAACAAACTTCATATACTGATGCTGCTATGAGCTTCCCCAATTTTAAAATCAACGCCTTTTGATGGAGTAGCTGAGTTTGAAACCAACCCGTCGTGGATTCTTGTATAAAACCTGCCAGTTCTTCTGGCGGTTACCTGAGATTTTTCAGCCAGTAAATTAAAGACGGGCAACTGAGCAGCACAATCAACGTGAGCAAGTTGAGGACGGTGACGTGCATCTTAAGACTGTCTACAACGCTGTCAACGGCTGCGCTGCCCGTAGGTGATGATGTTGCTGCTGCTGCTGCTGCTTCTGAAAGGCCATCTGCTGATGATGCACAGCTCTCTTCCGTTTCTCTTTTGGAACAAGCGGAGCTTTGTTCCGAGTTCTTTGGGCACTATAAAATACAAGCGTAGGCATTAATAGGTTGATAAAAAGTTTAACCGTGAACTTAAAAGTGCTTCATGGGGAAGGTAAAAAAAAAAATATCAAGTACAGTGGTAATTCTGGTTACATACTTAATTCGTTCCGGAGGTCTGTTCTTAACCTGAAACTGTTCTTAACCTGAAGCACCACTTTAGCTAATGGGGCCTCCTGCTGCTGCCGCGCCGCGATTTCTCTTCTCATCCTGAAGCAAAGTTCTTAACCCGAGGTAATATTTCTGGGTTAGCGGAGTCTGTAACCTGAAGCGTACGTAACCTGAAGCGTACGTAACCCAAGGTCCCACTGTAGTGCTATTTATTTAATTTATATCCCACCTCTTTCTCCAAGGAGCTCAAGGTGGGATACGCACCCTCCCTGTCTCCGTTTCACCCTCACCAACAACTCTGTGAGGCTGAGAGAGACTGGCCGGCCAAAAGTCACCCAGTGGGCTTCATGGCTGACTCAGGATTTCAACCCTGGTCTCCCAGGTCCTAATCCAGAACTCTAACCACTACACCAGGGTTCCTCAAACTTGGGTCTCTCCAGCTGTTTTTGGACTACAATCCCCATCATCCCTGACCAGTGGTCCTTTTGCTAGGGATGATGGGAGTTGTAGTCCAACACCCTCACCAACAACTCTGTGAGGCTGAGAGAGACTGGCTGGCCAAAAGTCACCCAGTGGGCTTTATTATTATTATCATCATCATCACAAAGGAAACAAAAGGTAGAAGAGGAGAGACTTGTGGGGGAACACAAACACTTGAAAACATTAAATGCCAAAACTACTTTTGTTTAGGCAAGCCTATCCAGACATATAAATTTTGAGATGTTTTTATGTTTCTTTTACTTTTGGTTTAAATTAACTTCCAATGTTTTAAATTGATAACTTTAACTGAACAAACCTACCGTATCAAGGACACTTAGTTCTGTTCTGACATTTGAATGCAGTTTAATAACCTGTAAAAAAAAAAGTCTTTTTGAATTGCAGTGTATCAACTTGTAAGTGCAACTTATCTTCATCACCGAGACTAAAACATAATTCCCTTTTTAAAGTTTTTAAATTAAGTTTTCAAAAATTTCACACATACATTTCAGTACATAATAAAAACTTTTTTTCTTTTACTTCCCACCCCCTTCTCCATGGTTTTGTTTCTCTCACTCTGTCACACCCTTCCTTCTATCTCTTAACCCTTAACAAAACTACTGTTATCTTTACTCTCTTCTGTTGCTCATAGTCCCAATCCTGCTCGCGAGTTCATCACATAATAATATTTCTTTAAATAATTTGAAAAGGGTTTCCGCTCTTCCACAAAACCTATATCACTAGGGTTTTCTTATTTTAGCTGTCAACTTTGCCAATTCTGCATAATCCAACTAAAACATACCGTATTTTTTGCTCTATAAGACTCACTTTTTCCCTCCTAAAAAGTAAGGGGAAATGTGTGTGCATCTTTTGGAGCGAATGCAGGCTGCGCAGCTATCCCAGAAGCCAGAAGAGTGAGAGGGATTGCTGCTTTCGCTGCGCAGCGATCCCTCTTGCTGTTCTGGCTTCTGAGATTCAGAATATTTTTTTTCTTGTTTTCCTCCTCCAAAAAACTAGGTGCGTCTTGTGGTCTGGTGCTTCTTATAGAGCGAAAAATACGGTAATTCCTTTCTCGTTCTTTCAAACTTGGGCAACTTGAGAAAGACGGGGTTTGAAACCTGGGCTTGCCCTCCCACCCCCAGTACTACCTCCCATGTTGTTCTGAAGGGTTCCCCAACCCTCTGAAGTAGGTTTTCAGTTGGCACAGAAGGCCAGGGGGACGGTAACAGTAAAAAAAGTATTCAACCAAGAAAATCTGAGCAAAATGTGTTGGATTTTTTGTGCACCAAAAACAGGGGTAGCTGGATGACTTGGAGGCATGGCTTGGCCATCTTTTCCTCTCATTTTCCACGCCACATCACACTCGGCACCAAACCTATGTGAAGACTGCCCAGACCAACCCATGATTTAAAAACTTTAAAAGCATTTTATTCACACACTGTATTTGCCACATGCTGGTTAAATACCTTGAAGGTGTAATGAGCATATGTCATTAATATAGCCAACGCTCCACATGTAGTCCAGCTAAGGAAAAACATGCAAACAGCTATGCACAACGTTCTTCGCGTAATCAAACTGGGCTCTGGTGGAAGTCGAGAGGGTCTGGCAAATGCAAACAGCCATAATTTAATTCTAATAATAATAATAATAATAATAATAATAATAATAATAATAAAATAATATTTATACCCCGCCCATCTGGCTGAGTTTCCCCAGCCACTCTGGGCGGCTCCCAATCAAATGTTAAAAACTGTACAGCATTAAATATTAAAAATTTCTCTGAACAGGGCTGCCTTCAGATTTCTTTTAAAGATAGGATAGCTGCTTATTTCCTTCACATCTGAAGGGAGGGTGTTCCACAGGGTGGGCGCCACTACCGAGAAGGCCCTCTGTCTGGTTCCCTGTAACCTCACTTCTCGCAATGAGGGAACCGCCAGAAGGCCCTTGGCGCTGGATCTCAGTGTCCGGGCTGAACGATGGGGGTGGAGACGCTGCTTCAGGTATACAGGACCGAGGCCATTTAGGGCTTTAAAGGTCAGCACCAACACTTTGAATTGTGCTCGGAAATGTACTGGGAGCCAATGCAGATCTCTCAGGACCGGTGTTATGTGGTCCCGGCAGCCACTCCCAGTCACCAGTCTAGCTGCCGCATTCTGGGTTAATTGCAGTTTCCAGGTCACCTTCAAAGGTAGCCCTACGTAGAGCACGTTGCAGTAGTCCAAGAGGGAGATAACTAGAGCATGCACCACTCTGGCGAGACAGTCTGCAGGCAGGTAGGGTCTTAGATTGCATTCCAGGTGGAGCTGGTAGACAGCTGCCCTGGACACAGAATTAAGCTGCACCTCCATGGACAGCTGTGGGTCCAGAATGACTCCCAGGCTGCGCACCTGGTCCTTCAGGGGCACAGTTACCCCATTCAGGACCAGGGAATCCCCCTCACCCGCCCGCTCACACCCTGAGAAGCCAAACATTAATCATGTATAAAGTATAACGGATCAGCTCAGACACCTTGCCAAACTACGATCTGTGCTAACCATAGTTTAGAACACATGAAATAGACATTTTCCTGGCTCAAGCAAAAGGAGGTACACATTGCCCTTCGGAGGGTGTCCTGGTGTCCATAGGGAAAAGTTACAATTTCACTCTGGCACAACATCTATAATGCAGCTGCATCTGGAGGCTTACCAAAATCCATAACTATGAGGGACAATTCATTTCACAGAGTCCCGAATTTGCTGTTTTTTGTATTCTTTCCCTTCCATTTCTTTTTTAAACTAACAGTTTTGGTATTTATGAATACTACTTATAGATGTCACATCCTAGTTTTATGAAAATAATGTTACCCCTAAACATTTCACCTTTCAGGAAAAGGAGTTACAGTATTACCAAATATCTCTTTTGTATATTGAAGTTTAGTGAATCCAGTCTGTTTTTCAATTATGTATATTTCCCAAAGCAGATGTTAGTACTACAGAATTATAACAGCACAAACACATTGGAATGGTTTAGCTACTTTGGGGGGGGGGGCAGTTTCTAGAAAAAAATGTTTCATGGACAAACGCTGAGATAGGAATCAAGCATTCTGTGGCTTTCTGGGTCAAAGTCTAAATTAAAGCATGATTACTTTTTACTTTGCCCGGATAAGATGAGCAAAGTTACTTTGAAAAAGAGGAGTCCTAAATAGAAAGATCAACCGTACAATCCAAGAATTTAAAAAGAGTAATTTGACAGAAAGAAAAAGGAAAAATCAAGTTTAATCAAGTCAAGGGCCATGAATTTTGGCAGCTGTATGTTTCATTCTGCCTGGTATAATAAGTATAAGTGCAGAAATTTGCTCCAGTTTCCAAGAACTAAAATTGAAAGCAAAATCAAAGACATCCTTAAGCCCACAAATGATATCTATCCTATCTAACCTTTAAAAAAATAAAAGGATAATAAACACAATCTGATATGATTAGGCCAAGGAACAAAAACGGAAGAAAACCACCGCAGAACTAGAACAGAAATGTAATAAATGGTTTATTCCTTCATGAAATGAAAAAAGCATTTATGCCCTGTTCAGAATTTGATTGAAAAAGAATGGCATTTCAATTGGAAAGGAAAATTACAAACTGGCAATGGTCAGTTTGTGAATAATGTCCTGGACTAAACAAGTACCCAACTATTAACCCTATTACCTCTGACCATTTAGTATTCTTTGGTAGCACTTGATAAGGTTCTACCTTACGCAGAAAAACCTCTCTTTAAATGCAAGTTAACCAAATTTCCCTTACAGCCACCATCTCACAAAGATGCCACTAAAAGCTAGTAAAATATTGTACAATGTTCTACAGTCCCCATGAAAGTTAACCCATTCTCTCAGCTAGTTAAGAACTATCCCCAGGTTTAGTATAATCACTGTTGAATAAGTAGGCATGATATTTTCATCTTTTATCATTTCACACGCATAAAATAAGAGCAGTTGGTGGTTTTTTTACCTGGTCAAAGCTACATGCAATGAGGATGAGATCCTTAGAAATGAACTGAAGAGTTTGCCACACCAATAGGCTATGCCGGTCCCAAACATAAATAGGATTAGAGATACAAAAGGAAACCACAAGTTCTGGTTGTTCGGTGTAACAGCATCCAATTCTGGCAAGGATAATATATCCCAGATTCCTTTAAACCAGTTAAGCCTGTGGGGGGTGAAAACACAAGATTATAGTTGTTTGCTTTGCTTGCTTATCAAAAATTTATAATTAATCCTAATTTCAAATGCTATATTTTTTTAGTATGCATGTTACTGATGAGGACCTTTATTGCTGCATGAAGAATTCCATTGTGTAGTGGAAAAATATACAAGCAAGGAACTTACCCCAACAAGAATTTAACAATATTCACTATTGGTTCTACTTTATAGGGCCTGGCTGCTTTAGTAAGCGCAGGTACAAAATCTGTGCAATGACCTAGAACAAGAAAAACGTATATCAAGAATCAGATGTGGCCAGTAAATTAAAATATTAACAGAAAAATCATAAATGTTCCAAAATTCAGGATATATTATAACCATTGTTAAATGCTAATTCCACTGCAGTAAAACTTCTATTTGTCATATAATGTCATTAATAATGCACTGATGATGTGGGGAAACAGACCGACAGAAATTATTTACAGTAATAGTTGTATTCAATTTTAGACACTGAATATTTGTGACACAGAATTCTCAGTTCCATGAATATATTTAAATGTGTTTTCCCCCCAGCTTGCAGGTCTGACCAAAATGAAGCTCCTGGTGGATATTTCCCTAATGATTTGGGAAATCAAATATAACTCAAGATTTAAAAATGTACTGACTTTTAAAAGTGCTACTTAGCATTGTAAAGAGTTTGCTTTAAAATAAATTCAAGTCAATAAGCTATACAATAACTATTGTTTATTCTTGCCAGTTAATAGCTCCCCTCCCCAGATTCCTATCAGTATCTACGTGATTATCAACCATTTTACAACAAATCTCAGCATTAAAAAAATAATAATAATAACGAAACGATTGCCGAACTACAAATGAAATGTACAATGAAACTCTGTTTTCTAGTTTTATAATAATAAACAAACCTGCGCTTAAAAATCTTTTCACGAAATGTTACCTGTTGAAATTAGGGATCTTAACTGGCTTCCATAAGCAAGAAGAATATTAGAAACTATGTACACTGGTAGGGTGCCACCATGGAATCTTATTACCTACAAAACAAGAATGTTTATGGAAAAAAATGGAGCATGCAAATATCACCCAATGTCCACAACAATTCAGTACTTACATAGTGCTTTTTTCTAAATACTTCACATACATTATCTGAGTAATTATTAAAAACCTGTGAGACGTGCTTATATAACAGGTGGAAGGGCTGAGACAACAAAATGGCTTGCTCAATACCACTTAGCAAATTCATTAAATTTCATTAAAAACTCCCAATTTATATTCTTAACCAATATGCTACGCTAGCTCTCAGGATATCTTTTTTTCAAGATAAAAATGGGCTCAGTTTCTTTTCCACAGGTATGAGTACCACACATTCTAGTGCCAAGAAAAAGCACGCAGACATATCAATCTGTTACTCAAATCTCAAGTTGCAATCAAGTACATCAGCATTAGCATGAAGGGGTAGGGATGTGAAAGCAGCAAGGCTCCCATAATTGTACACATCAAATTTAGCACAATCAAGTTTCAGACTGTGATTAAAGATGGCCACTTTATAATCAGAACTGTAGCTTTAGCCGCCTGGGCAAATCAGGCCTGAATTATCTTGCGATCCACAAACATGTGTTCTGACTTGCTGGTTGTTTACCCATCTAAGGCAGGCGGCAAAAAAATAAATTACCAACACAATAAATCATGGCTGGTCTGAAGCATGACAAGCTGTGTTGACCTGGTTTAAGTTAATAGGATTTAAGCAAAACTGAATTTGCACAAATAAGTTTCATTTGCTATTCTGTTGCTGACTTGCCCTGCTTAAAAAAAGGTAAAGGGACCCCTGACCATAAGGTGCAGTCGTGACCGACTCTGGGGTTGCGGTGCTCATCTCGCTTTATTGTCCAAGGGAGCCGGCGTGCAGCTTCCGGGTCATGTGGCCAGCATGACTAAGACGCTTCTGGCGAACCAGAGCAGTGCACGGAAACACTGTTTACCTTCCCGCCGGAACGGTACCTATTTATCTACTTGCACATTGACGTGCTTTCGAACTGCTAGGTTGGCAGGAGCAGGGACCGAGCAACAGGAGCTCACCCCGTCGCGGGGATTCGAACCGCCGACCTTCTGATCGGCAAGTCCTAGGCTCTGTGGTTTAACCCACAGCGCCACCCATGTCCCACCTGCCCTGCTTTAGAGACAGCTATTTAAGGCTTTTCAGTCTGCTTCCGATTTTTCATAACTGCTTTGTCTTCTTTTAAAAAAGGCACAGTGCAGTAGCAGCAAGTGCTGGCTGAGAGGTGCGGTCTGATGTTCTGGGAACTGAATTGAGAATATGGCCTTGAGCAAGTCATTTGTTTGGTCTACATTCAAGTTATTTCTTGCTTCCCAAGAAATTCCCACAGATGTAGACAGTACTGTTTGTTCTTGACGGGATGCGTGGATGGTATTGCCTGGCGGCAGGAAACCTGTAAACACATGCAATAGCTGGACCATTTTCTGCTTCCACCCACCCAACCCGACCCACCAGGCTCCATGGATGGGAATTATTTGGCAATGTAGACACCACACCCCTATTTTGGGGAGGCATCTGTTAGAACAGTTGGGACTATCTTTTATGAACTACAGTGGTACCTCAGGTTACATACGCTTCAGGTTACAGACTCCGCTAACCCAGAAATAGTGCTTCAGGTTAAGAACTTTGCTTCAGGATGAGAACAGAAATCGTGCTCTGGCAGCACGGCGGCAGCAGGAGGCCCCATTAGCTAAAGTGGTGCTTCAGGTTTCAGGTTAAGTACGGGCCTTGGAATGAATTAAATACTTAACCTGAGGTACCACTGTACACCCTATTGTTACAGATGCATGCCACACACACACAGAATACATTTTATCAGATCCAGGTACATTATTTTTGTTTTGTTATCTTTACGCATTATCAGCTTAAGGTTAAGTGAAAGAAAACTTTCTTACCTGACCAAGGACTTGCAGAAAAGAGGTCTTGACGGTTACCTAGTTGCAACACACATTTTAAAAAAGTAGCTTTTTTTTTACACAAAACAATAATATAGCATAAAAACAAAATAATGAGAATACTCTCAGTTACTATGATAAAATAAGGTGTGCAGTTTAACAACCCAGAAGCATCCCTGGAGGCCCAAATAGCCTTGGTTTGTACAAAGTGCCTTGCATTATTTTCAGCTGGTGAACCAACTGCAATCCCTCCTAGACACTGACTGCTGGGCCACAAGGACCCATGCTCTTATGGGCTCCAGATCAGGCTGCTGCAATGTATTGTTCAGCCTCGGAAGACTGTTTGGAAACTTAAAATACAGATGCTAAGCTCCTATGTGGACTGGCCATTAAGATCATAGTTCTTAAACATCTGGTGTTAATGGGTAAGATCTAAACAGTTTAGGACTCAGGAACCTGAAAGCTTGCCCAATTACCACATGTTTGTACCCAAGTATCTAAGGTCTACTTTTTAAGATGCTGTCTTAAAAAGTAGAGACATCACCTTGCCAACAAAGGTCCGTATAGTAAAAGCTATGGTTTTCCCGGTAGTGATGTATGGAAGTGAAAGCTGGACAATAAAGAAGGCTGATCGCCGAAGAATTGATGCTTTTGAATTATGGTGCTGGAGGAGACTCTTGAGAGTCCCATGGACTGCAAGAAGATCAAACCTATCCATTCTGAAGGAAATCAGCCCTGAGTGCTCACTGGAAGGACAGATCCTAAAGCTATGGCTCCAATACTTTGGCCACCTCATGAGAAAAGAAGACTCCCTGGAAAAAACCCTGATGTTGGGAAAGATGGAGGGCACAAGGAGAAGGGGACGACAGAGGACGAGGTGGTTGGACAGTGTTCTCGAAGCTACCAGCATGAGTCTGATCAAACTGCGGGAGGCAGTGGAAGACAGAAGTGCCTGGCGTGCTTTGGTCCATGGGGCCACGAAGAGTCGGACACGACTAAACGACTGAACAACAACAACAATCTAAGGTCTGGTGGGGGATTACTAGCATTGTGTGTAGCAATGTCCCTCCCTGCGAGGTCCACCTAGTACAATCATTATGCCTTTTCAGTAACATGGTAAGATTTTTTTCCAGCACCAGAATATTTGCCCAGGCCTTTGTTAAGCGTCACCTAGTTAAGTGTCATTTTATGTTTTTTTTAAATGACAGGCAACTATATTTTATTTTTTTTATCCTCAGAATTACTAACAATAGCAAAATGTGCATTTTAGTGGAATATAAATAAATACAGCACTCTTAAAATGCTCACTTCACAAAAGGTGAAAGCTCGATTGATCTTATTTAAAATATTTTATTACCCGCACTTCACTGCAAAGCAATTCCAGAGCGGGTTACGATTTAAAATTCGGATCCATGTAAAATGATGCAACCATATCTGGTAAAACAAGGCAGTCCATTTGCAATCATAAGGAAACACTGAACAACAGGCCTAGGCACTAATTACTGAGCAAAGACCAGGGAAAATAAAGAATTCCCAAACTGGGGTGCCATTACCAAGAAGGCCCTCTCCTACTCTGACATATAACAAACATCAGTTGGCTATAATACAACCAAGGGAACTTCACTTCAGTTGTGCATCAAAAGTCTTCCACTGACTGTCTTTTACTACAATACAGAAAATGGCCCCCCTTGTTTTGAAGGAAAGCAGGAGAAATGTAACTCTTTTTTATACTTACTTCATATAGGCTTTTACTTACTTCATATTGGCAATCTGAAGATGAATAAATGTTCAACGATGGAACAGCAGTGTCATTTTCAGGCTGGGCAATGTGCAGCTTTGCAGAAATCTCAGTCGAAGATGGAACCCTGTGGTGGTTAGGTTATGTTTTTTAAAATATTGGTCTGCAATGAACACTTGTCCAATCTAAAATAAAGTCTGATGCGATCCTGTTAAGTCTGCATGGCATTATGAGACAGGAGAACTCATTTTGTGCAGGAGGATACGTTGCTAGCTTTTGCTGCATGTTCCACTGGTGGTTGTTTTTTAATGACGAGCTAAAAATGAGACATTCAGAACTGTCATTTATTTAACAAGTGGCACTATCTACCGCTTATCAAAGTTCCCATATCATTCAGACTTTGAAACTATGGTTGAAGCTAGTTTGCAAACTCTGATTAGGATAGGGGCCGTGGTTTTAACCAGTGGAGATAACACTGTCAGCAAGGCAGTGAAGAGACTACTTGAACCTATGCAACATATCTTTTCCAGATCATTGCTCAAGCTTCTTCCAATTGATACCTTTTTGGAATTATTCTAGGAGAGGCATACACATGGAAGCATCATGACAAACCCATGTCTCATGTGGACTTGTGAAGAAACGGGCATTAGTAGGAATCTTCTGGCTACTTAACTATTATTCGGTGTTTAGTTGTTACACACGAAACCTTCACCCTTCCTGAAAAACTCTGACGTTAAGATCATTTGCTATCCCAAATTTTGTGGTCCTATTCACCTGCATATTGTGAGAACGCATTCATATCATATATGGAAGTCCTAAGGTGTGACACTTTTCAGTGATGTAAAGAAATCAAATAATGTTAAACTCTTACTGTGACAAAGTTAAAGAGTCTTCATAGGACCATGGTATATGAAGCTGGTACACAGAAGGTTTCCTTTCTGAAAGAAGCAAATGAAAGTACATAATAAAACAAAGAGCCAAGCACGTGATGAAATACAGTTTAAATCAGGCCACTACAAAAGGACTCTGCTACAACAAACAAAGAAACTTCTCAAAACGTATCACGCTATCAAAAAGCAAGTCCAAGGAGTATTTTGCAACACCTTAGGTTCTGCTGTGACATGAGAGACCAAGAATGAGGCCCAAATGTCATTTGACTCTCTTTTTGTCATAAAACAGCTATAATGTAAGGTTGTAGAATTATACTGAAATGTAACAACAACTGAAATAACGATAATGTGTAATTCTCTTTTTCCAATAACCATCTCCCAGTTGCTCACAATCTCTAATGATCGGCATTTTAATTTTTTTGCTTCTTTGCCAATGTGTCTCGTCTATCTCAATTTTGTATTGAGCCACACTTCTCATTATTCACGTCACACTGCAGACTCAAGCAGCACGGCAGACTTAATATTAGGGCTGTGTGATATCATCATTTACCCGATTCCAACTCTGCAGGCAGGCACAGTGAAAGAAATAGAAAGAGGCTTATGAAGTACGACAAGAGCAAAGAGAAACGGTAACTGCCACTTAGCAAGATAAATGGGAAGGTCATTCACAGAACAGGAAATGTATGTTCACTTCATCCGTTTTCACTCTTAAGTGGCATTAGATTGCCAACTTTAAGGAGAGTGTCGTGCACCCAGTTCAAGTGGCAATTTAAAAATGTCAGGCTTACAATGCATAAGCTTCCTCTCTGCACTGACAGGCACTTCTTGGGCATGAGGATGATTAAGGTTCTACTCATCCTTGCTGGCATAAATGGGAGATTTCAAGACGCCAAGCTGGTGTGCGATTGTTATCATAAAGTGAAAAAACCCAGCCACATAAATCTGCCTTTGTAATGCCTAACATCCAAGTACTACCCAAGACAAAGCAAATCAGTTTGGATTATGGAAAGGATAACTACAAAAGATCAAGTAACAAACTGGTAGTCTGCTAACACAATGGACAACGAAAGACCATGCCTTGTTATTAACGCTAACCTGCAACATCTGGGGCGGGGGCAAGAGGAGAACTTCAAGAGAAATCCAGCTTCATTTTAAATGTTGTGTGCCTGCAGCATAATGAACTGGTCATTTTACCACTGTGAACCCTGAAAGCTGCTGACTTTAACAAAAGGAATAATATTTGCATCCTATCTGTTGGGATTCAGAACTTATAGGGTTAAGATGTTCTGTGACGCCTCACATTCTGACGTGTGGAAAGAGGGAGGAGTTCTACTTGTTGTTCTCTCTGTGTCTCTGAGAGAGACGGACGGAAGCCATGAATGCTAGCAGTCCAGGAGATTTTGGGAAATGCTGAGCTGTAAATATTTGCTACAATAAAGAACTGACGAAATTTGGACACACACAGGTGCTTCGTGTGTTTGTCTGGATCTGAAGCAGACTGCGACAGTTTTGATCCGCTGTGTTTTTACTCTGCTAGACGAAACCGGAGAAGACGAAGGTCTGAGAGCAGCTTGGCTGGGAAGCGTGCCGGACCGCATTATGCTGGGGCTAATTGGGGCCATAAAGCAATTAGATGGCCAGTGCAATTAAGATCTTATCAAGATCGTTTCACAGGTTATGGGAGGACCTAATTACCGCTAATAAAACTGTTGCTAAGAGTCTGCCGGTGAGCTTTGAAGTCTTGAAGTCAGCTTCACAATAGCTGGAAGACGCTACTGAAGCAGGGCAGAGGTCTGCGTTCTGTGTTTTGCCTGCTTCTAAGAGGCAAGAGTTGCTGAGGCAGAGAGCTGAAAAAGCAGCTGAGAAATCGGGTGCCGGAGGGCTGACTGGTGAAACGTGAGTACAGCTGGGCCCCGGGAAAGAGGAGAGAATGGCAGACAGCCTGGTCTTTGAAGACGTTCCGCTTGAAAAGCTCACTTTAAGAAGTTGGGCAACCTGGTCCAGAAGAGTAAGGGGTTGGTTTCTGGTTACTGGGCTTTGGAATGTAAGCCAGAGAGAACCACGTCCCCTAAATTCAGGTCCTGAAGGGACAGACATTACAGGCTTTGAGGCTGAGTTGCCTGAAGAAAGCCAGCAGAGAATGCAAAGAGAGCTTGCTATGCTAAAAGCATGCGTACATGCATCACTTTTGCCCAGTTTGGAGGGCGTAAAGTCAGCAAGGGCTGCCTGGGAGGTGCTGAGAAGTTTGTGTGAAACTTCAGCAGGATGCCAGAGCCCTGGAGGAGTCACGAAGAGCCTAGAAATGGCTGTAGCCCCAGTCCCTGAAGTGCAAGTCGGGGGGGCTGAGAATTCCAAAGGCAAGTTTCAAAAGTTTTCCACTGTGAGTGCTGAAGTGAAACGCAGTTTCAGCGAGGGCAGGGCTGGCACAGAGTGCTCTTCCGGAAGAAGGGGGGCCAGGCCAGCTGAAAGGAGCCCTGGGCAGTATTTTTCCACTGGTGATCGTCTTCGTCAGCCAAAGGCTGGGAAGCTCCGGAGAGCTAGACGCTTCAAGGTCGGCCACCTGGACAAAGTGAAGATAAGGCCTAAAGAGTCGTGTGGGAACGCAGAGGCCAGGCCGGTCTCCAAGGTAACGGAGGAGGCTACTTCTACGGAAGCTGCCAAGGTCCTGAGCAAGGGGGAGTTGGTTGCCAAGACAACCAGACAGAACTGCTGCAGAAGCCCAAAGACAGGGGGCAGCGATACGTTTGTTGCCAGTATGGCTTTGTTTGAGGACAGCTCTGAGGGACACACTGTTTTTCGTTTTCTAATCGACTCAGGAGCGAACTGCCACCTGATCCCAGAGACCCCTGCAGTCGAGATGTGGAATTGCAAGGCAATTCCGGCTGGGAAAACTGTTCAGTTTGCAAATGGGACAAAGAAAAATGTGACTAACATTGCAAATGTATTGTTTTCTGTTTTGCAGGAGCAGATGGAAGTTTGCATTGTGCCGGGAGTGCAACACTGTATTTTATCTGTGCCTTATTTGTTGAAAAAGGGGTTTAAGGTTTGCTTTGAACACGATGTTTGTACAATCTCCAAAGGAGGGAAGCAACTGGTCAGAGTTGCAAAGGGGCAGAATGATCTCTTCATTCTTAAAACGTCTCTGGAGGGTGAGGGGAAGGTTGAGAAAGCACAAGCCCTGCGTGCTACAGTTCCCACTCATGTTTCATGTTCGTGTGTGTGGCATAAGAAGACAGCTCATGCTTGTCTTGAAGAACTACAGGTGCTACCTGAGGTTTCCAAAGGCTGTAGAATTGCGGAATGTGCAAGAGTCCTAGATTGTCAGGCTTGCAGACAGGCAAAGGTAAGAGGGTGCAGTTACCCCAGGGTGGAGAGGGTAACCACAAAACCTTTTGATCTTGTGCACATAGATCTGTTGGGTCCCATGAAGGAACCAAGTTTGGGAGGGGCCAGGTTTCTGCTGACACTGCAGGATGATTTCTCGCAGAACACCTGGACACATGGTCTCAAATCCAAGGAAGATGCAGCACAGCTGATTAGTCGTTGGATTGAAGAGGTGGAACTAAGGTTCTCCACCAGAGTCAGGGAAATTGCTAGTGACAGAGGTTCACAGTTTACTGGGTCTGCTTTGCAGAAGTTCTTTCACAAGAAAGGGATAAGTCACACAGTGACTTCTCCTCAACAGAGGGGGGTGGCAGAGCTAAGAAGTGAGGCTCTGGTTAAAGCTGCACAGGTGATGCTGTTAGATTCTGGGTTACCTCCAAAGTTTTGGATGGAGGCAGTTAAATATGTGAGCTTCACCTGGAATAGGTCCTACAATTCAGTGGTAGGAGACACACCGTTTTTCATGCTTCACGGGAGGAAGCCACAGGTTCACTTCCTCCGTGAGTTCGGATCAACGGCCTCGCTGCTGGTGCCTGAAGCTTTGCGAGGGCCAGGTGAACCCAAGTTCCAGAAAATGATCTTCTGTGGGTATGAGCCAACGGCTCGTGCGTGGAGGTTTGCGTACCCGTCAGGTGATCAGAGTAAGCTGCTGATCAGTAAACACGCTGAGTTCTGTAAGCAGGAGGAAAGGTCAAAGACCCCTGCCAGACGCGATATTCTTTCAGAATGTCTTTCTGATTCAGAGCAGGAAGGTTCTGATGAGGAGGAAGGAGAGCCAGGGGCTGAGTCTGCTGATGACGATCAGCTCACTGACCAAAGTCAGGAGCAGGATGGGGCATCTCCGCAAGTTGTACAAAGAGAGCCCAAGAGTGAGCCTAGTTCTCCTGTGAGGGTAATTCCAAGGGTTCGAAGACGCGTTAAGTCAGAGGGGGAATCCCAGGATGCAAAGGACACACCTGCTGACCACAGTGAGTCAGAGGCAGTGCCTGAGTTTGTGCCCAGGAGGTCCAGTCGCACAACGAAGGGAATTCCACCTGAGAGGTATCAGGCCACAGGTGCGTGGGTAAGTTTCGCACAGTGCGAATCTGAGAGTTGTGAGGATGTTCCACAGATGCCTGACAGGGACGCCAGGAGAGGGCGCAAGGCATTGGGGAAGGGATTGATCTCACAGAGGTCTGCAAAGGTACATCCACAGGTCTTGTCAGAATGCTCAGCGAGAGGGGGTGTTGGGATTCAGAACTTATAGGGTTAAGATGTTCTGTGACGCCTCACATTCTGACGTGTGGAAAGAGGGAGGAGTTCTACTTGTTGTTCTCTCTGTGTCTCTGAGAGAGACGGACGGAAGCCATGAATGCTAGCAGTCCAGGAGATTTTGGGAAATGCTGAGCTGTAAATATTTGCTACAATAAAGAACTGACGAAATTTGGACACACACAGGTGCTTCGTGTGTTTGTCTGGATCTGAAGCAGACTGCGACAGTTTTGATCCGCTGTGTTTTTACTCTGCTAGACGAAACCGGAGAAGACGAAGGTCTGAGAGCAGCTTGGCTGGGAAGCGTGCCGGACCGCATTATGCTGGGGCTAATTGGGGCCATAAAGCAATTAGATGGCCAGTGCAATTAAGATCTTATCAAGATCGTTTCACACTATCCACATCACCATGTTTCCAATGGGGGTCTCTCTCTCTCTCTCTCTCTCTCTCTCTCTCTCTCTCACACACACACACACACACACACACAGCACATATACCATCTCATACATATGAACTGAAAGCTTCCCTCTGAAACATACCGTATTTTTCGCCCTATAGGACGCACTTTTCCCCCTCCAGAAATGAAGGGGAAATCTGGGTGCGTCCTATGGGGCGAATACAGGCTTTCGCTGAAGCTTGGAGAGCGAGAGGGGTCGTGCGCACCGACCCCTCTCGCTCTCCAGGCTTCAGGAAGACATCCGCAGCCTAGGCAGCCCTGCAGGAGTTCCCGCAGGGATGTCTAGGCTGCGGATAGCAGCCTGCTTCCCGGAGCGTCGGGCGCCCTGAAAGCAGAGTGCCCGGCGCTTCGGGAACACATCCGCAGCGTGGGGAGCCCTGCGGGAGTTCCCCACAGGGCTCCCCACGCTGCGGATAGCAGCCTGCCGCCCGGCGGGCAAGGCGCCCTGAAGCAGAGGGCCCCGTGCGCTGGACAGACATCGGCCAGGCCCACAAGCTCGGGGACAGCAGGGAGGCGCAGGGAGGCGGTTTCCCCGACCTGCTTTTGGTGGGGAAATAAAGGAAAAAATTTTTTCCTTTATTTCCCCCCCAAAAAACTAGGTGCGTCCTATGAGACGGAGCGTCCTATGGGACGAAAAATACGGTAAGCAGATTAGAAAACAAATTTAGGCATCTTAGGGATACCACCTACATTTGCACACATTTAATTACTCTTTTGCCCACACAGGGATCTATATATACCACATCTAAACAATCAGAACAGAGTTTAGAATAAAACTTAGCTCAGTGGCATCACACATTTAGCTGGTTTACCAGGACACACCAGGTGCTCACCAGTGATAAAATCATCAAATAAAATTCTCAGTCCACACCCCATTAATGAAGCAGAGTCCTGAATCAACTGTCACATCTCAGTTACCACTTACATTAGAAAATATTTTAGCTCCATTTGGGGTGAAGAAACACCCACACCAACCCCTTATTTTCTTTCAAACATTTCACCCTAATCTTGTGATGCTCAGGAAATACCCCAATAAATAAGGGATTAATAATATTAAAATCTATGGACTAAAATGAATTTTGCCTTTGCATTAAAACTAAGCTTAAATTTGCCTCTCAAGTACCCATCAATTTTTAAATCAACCGATTAAAAAAAAAAAGTTATTGTAACAGAGTCCTTTCCCCCCTTACCCATGATCAGAGCAAACAAAAAATAATGGATTCTGAAACACACACTCTAAATGGCTGATTTAAGCAAACATCTCCACATGCTGATACCTTAGCTTATTTGTAGTTCACTAGTTCACCTGCTAAACTTGAGATAATAGTTCAGATCAAATCTTCTAGATTAACAGACCTTTCAGACCTGATATATATCTATCAGCTAAAAGAGTTAACATAATATGAAATCAAGCTGGGATACTGCAGAAAAGTTGAACTGAACGGTAGAGTGCTTTGTAATGAAGTGGCAAGCTCAGCTACTGAAACTATACTTCAAGAAAAGAAGACGACTTATGAAATCTCAGCAAAACAGAAGAAAAATGAACAAAAATTGGGAGATTTTAACAGCAGGGAAGAGCAAGGTGAGCCTTAATATTGGATGTGCCTTGCTCAAATGTGAATCAGTAGGTTTCAATATAGTACATGGAGTTGTACTGTACACATCAGTAAACAAAGCCCCTAAAAAATCAAATAAGGTTAATTTTACAAGCAAGTCAGACTACAAAATGACCTTAGAACTGAAGACTACATAATGAATGACATTACAAAAATAAAAATATGTGAGTAATGAGGTACATGCAAAGGATTCGCGTGCGCCCCCCAACACTGGTTTAAAAGTGATTTTTGGAAATAAATTTACCTTTAAGCGACTGGCAGCGGCTCTCTATAAGGATGTTAAAAGCTTGGTATATCTAAACAAACGTAACAATGCAATACATGTTAGTTTACTAGAACTCCCCAAAAGAAGTAACCCAAAACAGAAAACTTAACTACCTGAAATAATAATAATAATAATAATAATAATAATAAGCATTTATACCTGACCAAAATGTTGAAGCTGAACCTTGTGAATAAGGCCAGTTGAATTTAATACGATTTTGCTTGAAGAAAGCCCTGTAGAAATTAATGCCTCATGTCAGAAGTAGTCAGTACATTATCATTATTACTTATTTCATTTCTATAACGCTTTATATTTTTAAGAAAAATCGCAAACTGGTATACAGAATATTAAAACATCAATAAAACAATCTGAGGAAAGTCAAAGATAAAGTATACAGTCAAAGCAACATAACAGAAAACTAATATAATATCTTAAAGATTTCAGTCTTTAGAGTCACAATTAACAAGAAATAATTATTTAAATACACGGAAACCAGAATCGTGCTTTTGCCAAATGCAGCGAAGGAGGCCTACCAAATGAAAAAAGGTGGGTCACAGGAAGCTGTACTGTTCTTGAAGCTTCGTTAAAGAACTCGCAGTCCAAAGTAAACTGCAACAAAGAAATACAATGTGATTTCTAGAATTTCTGGCAGTGGTCCACATAGCATTTCATCCTCACAAAGTCGAAAACCAAGACAAGGTACAGTGGAACCTCAATTGTCGAACGCTTCGGAAGTTGAATGTTTCGGCTTTTGAACGCTGACAACCCGGAAGTGAACGCTTCCATTTTTGAACGCGCCTCAGAAGTCGAACGGCTTCAGAGGTGCGTTTCTCCATTTTTTCAATAGATTTTACCGACTGGCAATTGCGCCTTGGTTGTCGAACGTTTAGGAAGTCGAACGGTCTTCCAGAACAGATTATGTTCGGCAACTGAGGTTCCACTGTGTTAAACTTCACACCAGGAGAACTGGGTTCAGGAACTGACTCAACTATAAACTTAACAAATCACCTTACAGTGGTACCTCGGGTTACAGACGCTTCAGGTTACAGACTCCGCTAACCCAGAAATATTACCTCGGGATAAGAACTTTGCTTCAGGATGAGAACAGAAATTGTGCTCTGGCAGCGCGGCGGCCCCATTAGCTAAAGTGGTGCTTCAGGTTAAGAACAGTTTCAGGTTAAGTACAGATCTCTGGAACGAATTAAGTACTTAACCCGAGGTACCACTGTATTAGTAAACAGAAATAAGCATAGTGGTCATTTCTGTATTACCTGCAAATGTTCTGCAGATTCTCAAACATGTCATTTGGAACTAAGGCGTATTTTAGGCTCTCTTGTGGAGCCTAAAGCATGGTTTGTGCTTTAGCCCAGATACTACAGAGGCAAACAACTCTTGCAGTCAATCCATCAATAGTCTAACACAGGCACAGGCAAACTTGGCCCTCCAGATGTTTTGGGACTACAACTCCCATCATCCCTAGCTAACAGGACCAGTGGTCAGGGATGATAGGAATTGTAGTCTCAAAACATCTGGAGGGCTGAGTTTGCCTATGCCTGGTCTAACAGCACAGACTTGGCTCATTTGTTAAAAGAAAGCAACAGTTCTCATCACAAGTTATAGCATGCGCTAAAAAATACAACATTTCAGGAAAAGTTACGTAAAATACGCAGGTGTATTGGCTTTAAACGCACACAAACTAGACACCCCTCTCTATTACCTTATTACCATTGACGGCTGGTATATGAAGCACAAGGTGAGACAAAGAAGGATAGTCTTGAAGCTTCAGAGTCACAGTCTAGAAAGACAATACATGCAAAAGCAATGTTTAACTGGCCTGCAAAGTGTATTTTGAGTCTTTTAAAAAAATCATGGCGAAAATAATTTTGAAGTCTCCAACAGAGCACTTAAACCACAAGGAAAAACTGGAACTGTTAATTTTATCACAGAAGCTCTTCAAAATGTGTTTCAGTGGATTAAGAGGATTCAGCAGTGTTTCAGTGCACAATACATTTATATTCTCTTAAATAATGAATAAATAAATAAATAATGAATAAATAAATAAATAAATAAATAATAAATTTGGTTTTCAAGGAAATGGTGCAATTTTTACCTTAACTGTTGGCAGTAATTCAGTTTTCCAACTCAAATCAACACCTTGCAGACTGTAGAAAATTAAGATAAAAATTATTAGAGATTAGAGAATCGTGCGAGTTGATGCTCATGAATATTTATTTCAAGTTTCTTATGCACAATGCTATATTTTAATTGTTAAGCAAGTTTAGAAAGCAACTCTAATATCACTATTATTGATACCTATAGCTAATGTGGTGTAGTGGCCAGAGTGTCAAATTAGGCCTTTGTGGAAAGGTAAGGTCTAAATGCCCTCAGGCAAGAAACTGTAACACAATAACCACATTCTAAAATTATGGAGATAAGACATAAAAAGTTTGACTCTGGCCACAATTCTGAAGTGTTTAGAAGCTTTCACTTCCATTTTGGATTCACTGTTGTTTAGTCATTTAGTCGTGTCCGACTCTTCGTGACCCTATGGACCAGAGCACGCCAGGCACTCCTGTCTTCCACTGCCTCCCGCAGTTTAGTCAAACTCATGTTGGTAGCTTCGGGAACACTATCCAACCATCTCGTCCTCTGTCGTCCCCTTCTCCTTGTGCCCTCCATCTTTCCCAACATCAGGGTCTTTTCCAGGGAGTCTTCTCTTCTCATGAGGTGGCCAAAGTATTGGAGCCTCAGCTTCAGGATCTGTCCTTCCAGTGAGCACTCAGGGCTAATTTCCTTAAGAATGGATTGGTTTGATCTTCTTGCAGTCCATGGGACTATCAAGAGTCTCCTCCAGCAGCATAATTCAAAAGCATCAATTCAGATTCACTGTAACATGTTGCAATTTTTTAATCTGGACTAACTGTGGTTAATTTTAACTGTGCTTTGCTGAAATAAGCCACCTTCCAACTGTAATTTGTGAAGTTGGCTTGTTTCAGCAAACCATAGTGAATAGGGTTGCCATACGTTCGGAATTTCCCAGACATAACCGGAATACTGCTGTCGGAAGCAGTGTCTAGGCGGAAATCGGCAAAATGTCCAGGGATATGTGGGTGTATGGCACCTCATGTCAGCAGTGTTGTTTTGGGCGTTTTTACTTTTTAAAAAGCTCAAAAATGTCCTTTTTCCTTTTTGCAATTTTGCCCAAAAAGCTCAATAACTTTTGGCAAAACTAAAACAAACACAACAACTTTGCCCCCCCCCCAAGCTTTTATTCCCTTCCTTCTCTGCAGAAACGACCCTTTACCACTGGTCCAGACATTGACTGTGTCTGATGTTCCTGCACAACAGCTAATTAGCAAATAAGCTGTTCTGCAGATTTCTACATGGAAGTTATAAAGGGAAGGCAGCAAGCAGACATAAACTCCCTCTATATATTGTTGACATCCTCTTAGGGAAAGTTTAAGGATGTTTTACCAAAAAACAAAAAAATTAAAAATTCTTAACTTGCTATTTTGTGCAAACATTTTGATTACCGGTCAGTGGAAATAATAAAATAATAGCTAAGGAATACATGGAAGACTGTTAATATATAAATTGGCATATCGCAAACAAATACTGGAAGGCCTTTCCTTAAGCAAGAACTATTTTGAGCACTGGAAATGCTTTCTCATGTACTAGCTAAACCATATGAAAGTGTTACAGTGCTAAATGTGGTATTATAATATGGCTATATTAATGATCTTTTCTCCTCTTTCTTCAGTATTTAAATATAACTGCAGGGTGCTTAAGCTAATTTTGAATATGTTCAAAATCCACCAGTCCCCTGGGGAATCCTATTCATTAAAGCCAAATACACAGCTAACCGTGGGATTATAGGGATTCTCCTAATCCAAGAAGTGGATTAAGGCAGGTTTAAGGGTGGCTTAAATTCCTAGTATGTCACAACAGTCGGAAGAGGCCAGAAAATATAACACAAAAATGAAAACAAAACAGAACTAAGCACTACTCGTTTTAAGCAAATACAAAACCAAACCTTATTTTTAAAAGAACATTAAAAACAGCAATAATTTGCACAAGTATCTTCTGCAAAGTTCTATTCTACTTGTTTATGAAACGTAAAATATATTTACCACACAGGTGAGGAACTGTTTATACAGCCATATATCCAACTATTTGTGTCCTGATAGATAAAACAGGTATGTGGGGGAGAAAGAGAGGTAAGAATACACATTATAGCTTGGCATACAAAATAGTGAAAGCATTTAAATCATTTTCTTACTATAAATACATAAGTTAAGTCGAGCCGCAAAGGAAAGCAATTTCTCACCAACATACTGCTTTGACAGTAGACATGACTGTATGGTTTTCGATGGCCTGAGAGAGGGAAAGTAAAGTATTTTCCATCCGATTCCTGTTCAGAAAAGGACAAAAACATGCTGAACTGAAACTGTAGTAGTTTGGAGAACTGCTGGAATGGGATCGAGCAGACATGGTTTCCAATCACCATTAGCCATGTACAGTCTAGGGGGGACAGTCATGTACAGCCATGTACAGTCTTAGGAGAGTCTACTGGGGGTGGGCCAAAAGCTCAGAAGTAGAGCACATACTTTGCAGGGAGACGGTCTCAGGTTCAATACTTAGTACCTCCAGGTAGGGCTGTGAAACAAGACCCGTCTGAAACCCTGGAGAGTCTGATTTGGTATAAAGTAGGGTTGGAGATGCGGGTGGCGCTGTGGGTTAAACCACAGAGCCTAGGACTTGCCGATCAGAAGGTCAGCGGTTCGAATCCCCGCAACGGGGTGAGCTCCTCTTGCTCGGTCCCTGCTCCTGCCCACCTAGCAGTTCGAAAGCACGTCAAAGTGCAAGTAGATAAATAGGTACCACTCCAGCGGGAAGGTAAACAGCGTTTCCGTGTGCTGCTCTGGTTCGCCAGAAGCGGCTTAGTCATGCTGGCCACATGACCTGGAAGCTGTACGCCGGCTCCCTCGGCCAATAAAGCGAGATGAGCGCCGCAACCCCAGAGTTGGCCACGACTGGACCTAATGGTCAGGGGTCCCTTTACCTTTACCTAGGGTTGGAGACCTCATCAAAGCAGCCCAAGGCTAAACTCCCTTCTGGGCCACCTTACAAGGGCCGTATGCTAGAGGCGAGTGGGGCCAAAGGCAAAAATGGGCAGTACAACAGTAGGCTGGTTTCTACACACACACACACACACCTATTCTCCATCCAAACAAGCATTTCAGGCAGGCAGAAAACACGTGAGTGTGGACCAAGGCCAGTGAAGAGTTTGGCTGGTGGAGTGGAGTTGTGGTCCGTGAAGAGTTCCAGGGACCAAATAAGGAGGCCTTAAGTTGCTGCATTTGCCCGCTGGGCAGCTTCCCATATCATCTATCCCAAATTAAATAACTTACAGTTAAAAGAAGAAATCAACGCAACTCACATTGTACACTGTATAGGACCATTTTGAAGTTTTAATCTGGATCCAGTTTACTTCTCCTGCAATCAAGCAACATCACTCTTCACACATCCAGGAATAAAATTCTTCCTCACTTCCTACAAAATTACCACCACCGTTTTGGTTTTTTTCACTTTCTAACTTCAAATAGTATCAAGCCATGATATCTGCCGAGGACCGGACTTCATACAAATAAGGAATAAGCTTAAGAATATATGAAGACCCATTTCCCTGATGGTGTTGTACTAAACCACCCAATATTTAGTGACATAAAAGTATAGCACCAACTTAGAACTAGTTCGTTCTGCGAACTCTCCCCCTAAAATAATGTGGTGGTGATGATGCAGTATGAAGTTGGTTCAAGAAGTTAGAGAAGCCACACACAGGCCATGTTCATATACTGTCAGAGACCAGGCTGAGGAGTACTACTCTGATGGGGAATGGTGGGAGTCTCCCCCTCCCTCTGACCAGGATTCTGAGGCTGCCCAGGATCAGTGGAGCAGTATAGATTTGGAACAGCGGTTTACAGAGGGGCACAGTTCTGAAGACAAAAGTTGGGAAGAGCTGGGGGGTGAACAACAAAGTGAAGAAGAACAGGAAGAGAGAGAGCTAACAGACTCTGTCTCGCTGGAAAGTATTCAGCCTATCAGTCCAAGATCACGTACAACAGATAAGATGGCTACACAAACAGCAGGGTGGTTGCAAGATCAGGTTGCAAGATGCGGAAGTGACTAGGAAGGAAGTGGGTGGTATCCTTAATTGGGAACACCTTCATTCCGAGAATGGATGCTTTGTTCATTTGCTGTGATCATTACATGGTAAGGGACTCTTTTTGCTTTGTCCTGCTTATCTACGGCCAAAGGGGGGGAGGAAGCCGAGACCTAGGAGCCTGACATATACAATGCTAAACCATGGTTTGGTGCTATGTGCACAAAATGGGAAAAGCCCAAGTAAAGCAGCAGGTGGGAGAAGGAGCTGCCAGTGTTTAGTTTCACCAGAGATCTCAGCTTATTTCAAACCCATTTTGCTTAGACTCACTACTAACCCTGATCTTGTATTTAAAAAAAAAAAGATAAGCTAACCTGTTAGTTCAGCAACAGATTCAGGGCTCTCTTCATATAATTTTGCAGGGTGCCTCAGAAAGTGATGATTTAACACTAGCATTCTCTTCTGTGGATCTTCTGTTATCTAAGAATTAACACGTGATTTCAGAAGAATTTTAACTTAGGTTTTGGTCGCAATGAAGCATATTTATACAACAACAACAACAACAACAACAACAACAACAACAACAACAATTTATTATTTGTACCCCACCCATCTGGCTGGGTTTCCCCAGCCACTCTGGGCAGCTTCCATAGAAACCAAAAATACACTAAAATATCACAGATTAAAAACTTCCCTGAACAGGGCTGCCTTAAGATGTCTTCTGAATGTCAGGTAGTTATTTATCACTTTGACATCTGATGGGAGGGCATTCCACAGGGCAGGCGCCACTACCGAGAAGGCCCTCTGCCTGGTTCCCTGTAGCTTTGCTTCTCGCAATGAGGGAACCGCCAGAAGGCCCTCGGAGCTGGACCTCAGCGTCCGGGCAGAACGATGGGGGTGGAGACGCTCCTTCAGGTATACTGGGCCGAGGCCGTTTAGGGCTTTAAAGGTCAGCACCAACACTTTGAATTGTGCTCGGAAACGTACTGGGAGCCAATGCAGATCTCTCAGGACTGGTGTTATATGGTCTCGGCGGCCGCCCCCAGTCACCAGTCTGGCTGCCGCATTCTGGATTAGTTGTACTAAACCCAAGACAGAATATGGATTCAAATTAACATTAATGCCATCACTATTTACAAGAGAAATACAAACCTGCTTAGTGTTTTCATCAATAAGGTCAAAAAATGCTCGGATGGTAGCCAAGATCAATTCTTTACACCTATAAAAAGAGTGTAAGGGGAAAAGGCTAGTTATAAAAACTACAGATAAAGATGAAATCAAGCAACAAAAGAAGTCAATTTGGGTACCTAGTCTGGTTCAAGCTGCTTACCAAACTATGGAGAGATGGTCTGTTGAAGCCCAAACACGAGGAATGGCTGAAGTCTATTTAAGAAGAGATTTCTGTTACTTCTTTTCAAAAATTACTAATGAGAAACATTAAATATTATCTTAATGAAGAAAGCACATTGCTGAAATCCTGCCCACGGCTAAGATCCCAACGGCAGGGATTCAAAGGGCTAGTTTAGACATGCACAGCACAGCACAGCAGAACTTCTCCCTTTCGTCCCGTAATAGCAGATCACTATGCCTCAGAATTGTGACTCAATGTCAAAATTGGTTTGGCATGTAGAACGGAGAGCGGCTGTTCGGGAAGGGGAACGCTAAAAGTGTCCTTGGATATGTAAAATTTGATGTGTGGTTCTTTGGATCCTTCTGTTCAGCCAGCTGAATGCAGGATTGCAGTCTTTAGACAGAATCCAAAAATTTACCGTATTTTTTGCTCTATAAGACTCACTTTTTCCCTCCTAAAAAGTAATAGGAAATGTGTGTGTGTCTTATGGAGTGAATGCCGGCTGCGCAGCTATCACAGAAGCCAGAACAGCAAGAGGGATCGCTGCTTTCACTGCGCAGCGATCCCCCTTGCTGTTCTGGCTTCTGAGATTCAGAATATTTTTGTTCTTGTTTTCCTCCTCCAAAAACTAGATGCGTCTTGTGGTCCGGTGCGTCTTATAGAGCGAAAAATACGGTACTTTAGGAAAGCCCAATCTCTTAGTCATGTCCAGTAGGATTTCTTATTTCTTCCTGCTAGTCCCTTTTATCAGAAAAAGGATTTGGGAGAAAAATGTTTATATACTGGCCCAAGCATTACACTTCTAATCTTATAGGGAATCCACATTTGTTTGGTAACAAGTGTCACTGTTTCCACTGGGACCGAGAGCTAAATCTAGAATACAACTTATTCCAGTTATAGTAAATGCCAGGGCAAGGATTAAATATGCAATACCTTAAACAAGAATCCTTCAGTATGTACAAGAGCCCCAGGGTTGCAAATTACTTTTCCCCAAATCTGTAAATATTACTTTAATTTTAAAAGAATGGGTGCTTAGTTTACCACAACACATAAGGCACTGCTTTGATGACTTGTTCGGGGCAGAAAAGCCAGTCCTGAACGAACTTGATAATCTCGAAATCCTCCCGCCACAGAAAGAGTCGTTAGATTCTTTATTTCTTTAGCCTTCTGAATCCATTTCTGGTTTATCGCTCTGTAAAAATCTTCCAGAGGAAAAAAATTGTTTTAAACATTAGTTTAGCAGCATTTGTTTAGAGAAGTCCAAATTTTGAATCTGGAATAATTGAAGTGATCAACCACAACGTACATTAAAAGCTATACTTTCACACCGGATATTAAGAATCATCTGAGGACAGCAGCATCAAAAAGATATGTATCAAAACCACCAGCTAAATAATACACAGTAAAAGGGAAAGGAAGGCGAGCTACTCAAACGAAATGAGCACAATTTATTTTCGAGTCTCACGGCTGATTCAGACACGGCATTCTTCTTGGTTAGCACAAATGAGAGTCACTCTCACGTCTGCATACTTGGAAAGAAAATAATAATTGAGGTTTCAGTACATCTCCCTCTTTCCTGATCAGGCCCACATACTCAATAATGGATAGGAATCTATCCAAAAGTGAGATCCATATATTAGCACCTCAAACAGTACCTTTTTTCTGGGAATGCAGAGACGAGGCTGGCTCCCACTTATGCAAAACCATCAACAGATGACATGTGAATCAGCCCACACAATGCAAATTAAGGCAGCAGCTTTAGCAGTCCCAACTAAAAATCAGTATTAGCTCGGAGGGAATGTGTTTAGAATGAGGCTGCAAAGACTTCCCAATACAATTTCGGAAATTGTAAATGTCAAGCAGGCTTTTTTTAAAAAAACAAAAACGAGCAGTACAGCGGACGCTCAGGTTGCGAACGTGATCCGTGCGGAATGCACATTCGCAACCCGCAGCGGCGTGTCTTCTGCGCATGCGCGACCGCCAAAACCCTGAAGTACAGCGGTACCTCGGGTTACATATGCTTCAGGCTACAGACGCTTCAGGGTACAGACTCCGCTAACCCAGAAATAGTACCTCAGGTTAAGAACTTTGCTTCAGGATGAGAACAGAAATCGTGCTCCAACGGCGCAGCAGCAGCAGGAGGCCCCATTAGCTAAAGTGGTGCTTCAGGTTAAGAACAGTTTCAGGTTAAGAATGGACCTCCGGAACAAATTAAGTCCTTAACCCGAGGTACCACTATAACCCATTCTGGTTCTTCCAGGTTTTGGCGGTCCACAACCTGAAAAAAATGCAACCTGAAGCGTCTTTAACCCTAGGTATGACTGTATATTTAGGTATATTTAAGTAATAAAACCAGTATGCTATGTTTTACTTCTCCTTTTGGGGAATTTTATTTCTCTTTTTTGGGAGTACAAAAAACCTTCCATTTTCTCAGACATAAATGAGAGGTTGGGAAAGAGGCCAACCACTGAGGCAACTCTTCCCTTGTGGCTGCAGGCAAAAGTCCGGGAGAAAGAAAAGGAGACTTGAAGGAGGAGAAGAGGACTGCTGAAGTGACAGGAAGCAGCAGCAAAAAGGGCACAGATGCCATTAAACAAAAATGATGCAAACAGTTCCCACACTGTAAGGTGTGGCAGCATTAACAACACAATGGCGGAGGTTGACCTGGCAGCCAGGAGCGAAGGAAGGCTAACCAGCACCTGGTGTGGGGTGTTGGAGCAAACTGCCCGGTGGTGCATGCACCGCACACAGCGGTGCCGCGCATGCACAGTACGTAGCAGCGCCACACATATGCCGCAGGGCCGTATGGACGGCAGCGGGATCCTCAGCTCACAGCTGCAGCAGCATCGGAGGGATCCTGCCGCCATCCGTACGGCACTCAAGCGGCGGTGGCGGCGAACCGCCCTGCGGTGCATGCACAGCACTGCTACGAACAGCGCATGTGCAGCTGGGTGGTTTGCTAATGGTGCCGCCCGAGCGCCGTATGGACAGTTGCAGGATTCCGCCGCCCTGCCATGAACGGAGGATCCTCTGCATGCGGCTGTGCGATGGTGGCAGCTTACGCCGCCGCGTCCGGGAGCGGCGGGGCGAGCCCTCCACGGGGTGCCTTCTTGTCACCCCCCTTAGAGATGGCACCCAGGGTGGACTGGCCCTCCGCCACTGCTGGCAGCCTGGGGGCTACCTGCTCAATC
The DNA here is from genome assembly GCF_951804945.1 of Podarcis cretensis. Taxonomy (NCBI): domain Eukaryota; kingdom Metazoa; phylum Chordata; class Lepidosauria; order Squamata; family Lacertidae; genus Podarcis; species Podarcis cretensis. The sequence goes on from NC_137170.1 coordinate 127,532,364, forward strand.
GAGAAAATGCTGGCAGTTGTAGGGAAAGATCTGCCAAAAAAGCTGAAAAACATCTTCATGTATGCAACTACGGCCACGAGAGTTTTAATAGCACAAAGATGGAAGACTGAAGAGACCCCAACTAAAGAATCATGGCAAGAAAAATTGATGGACTATGCAGAACTGGCAAAACTGACATACAAGCTACGGGACAAGGATAACTGTGACTTTAAAGATGAATGGGAACCCTTTACAAAGTATTTGAAAGACGTAACAAAGCGAACTGGACTCCTTGGCTGGTTTTGAATAAACATTCACAAACTTTTTATTGATAATAATCAGCTAAATAGTTTGAGGATCTATACAACTGTGTAACATGCAGAAAACAGCACTTTTAGAGAAATCAAAGACTGGAACTGAGGGAAGTCGGGGGGTGGGGGTGGGTGGGTTCTGTGGGTGGAGGGAGGGGAGGGAGGAAAAATGGGGGGGATAAGGATGGTATGTTTCTGGATAATATGTTTTGTTTTAATTTTGAATAAAAAAGTTATTTTTTTTAAAGAGAGAGAAAATGCTGGCAGATTGCTTTTATTTTTTATAGGGCAAAATAGCACAGCTGCTTCTTGTTGGATGCTGCTTCCAAATTCTGATTGTGAGAAATAAATTCATAAATTCGCCATGGCAACCATACTAACGGACTCCTGCTCCATTCGGAGTCTTTCGTTTACACTCATGCTGCAATAAACCTGATGCTAGCAATTATGCATATCGGCTATTGCCTAACTTTCAAGCTGCTTGGGGAATGAGGGGTAAGCTCATGAAAAACAATGCACAGGATTAGTCAAGGTGACAGAGGTCTTGGCCATCAGAATTCTAACACAAAAGAATCCTGCACAGAGGAAACTGCATCAAAAACACTTGGCAAAACCTTCAAGTGGCCTAGATTTCAAAGTCCCTCATTTTTTTGTAATACTTCCATTAGTCAAGAATCTGAGTTTAGAAAGCTGCAAGTCATTCCATTAGACTTTGATATTCAAGGGATTCTCTCAGTGTCCCAGTTCTGTCAAAGCTCAGGCATCAGGATAATAGAATAATCAGAGCATCCACACATACGAGAAAACTCAGATAACCAACTTGCCACAAATGACCAAATAACCAACTCTTGTGTTTAAGTCTCTCTGCCAGTTACCAACACTTCCCCAAAATGAAACCGACAATTAAGCTTAACGTTTAAGCTGGGACACATTGGGATTCTCAGGCCCACTGCCAGTGTAGCCTGCAGCCAAAACATTTCATTTATTACACATTGACTGAACTCATTCCAAAGGCTTTGAGCAAAACCTATTAAGAACATGGTATTGTACAGGAAATACAGGTTTCTAAATGGAAGCTAAACTATAGCTGTTTAATGCCCACGTTTAAATGCCGCCTTCTAAAAGCAATGTTCTACAGTAAAGGCTTCTTTTCCTTCTGCCAAGTTTGGGCTGGCTCAGTTGTCAGTAGCCGCACTCCTGAAATGTTTGGAATAGGGTTAAGTTGCACCGGCACGATTTACCCGAGCGTAGATTACGCTGGCTTTGTAGGCTTGATACTGAATGCGATCCTGGTTGATAATTTATATGCTTAGAAATCAGAAGAGCAAGCTGCTGATATTCTGGGAACTTTGTTATGAACTTTAAGGAGGGTTGCTCACAGGATAATTCTTGGACTGCTTCCCTTGTTCTTGCTCTTGTTTGCCCCTGCTCCTGTTTAAGGTGCAAAAAGCTACCAGCTGAAACTAACAGAAGATTTGGGGCAAGATTCCACCCATATGCTGATACTACTCCATCCTATGTCTCCCTTCTCATCCTAGCCCCAGTCCTGCCTCCAGTGCCTAGCTCAAAGCTCAAAGGCAAAGGTACCCCTGACCGTTAGGTCCAGTCGCGAACAACTCTGGGGTTGCGGCGCTCATCTCGCTCTATAGACCAAGGGAGCCGGCGTTTGTCCGCAGACAGCTTCTGGGTCATGTGGTCAGCATGACTAAGCCGCTTCTGGCAAACCAGAGCAGCGCACGGAAATGCCGTTTACCTTCCCGCCGGAGCGGTACCTATTTATCTACTTGCACTTTGATGTGCTTTCAAACTGCTAGGTTGGCAGGAGCTGGGACTGAGCAACGGGAGCTCACCCTGTTGTGGGGATTCGAACCGCCGACCTTCCGATCAGCAAGCCCTAAGCTGCAGGCAAATCAAGGAAGCCAAATCTGGAGAAGACCAAAGTGTTTATGACTGACAAACACAGTGAGCCAGAGAAAAGAGAGAGAACTCCCTTGGACAGTACACTCCTTGTCCACCCCAGTGTCCAAGTAATAGCAGAATCTAGGAAAGCTTTTTACCAGCTCCATCTTAAGGATGGGTAGGCAAACTAAGCCCCGGGGGCCAGATCCAGCCCAATTTCCTTCTAAATCCGGCCAACGGACGGTCTGGGAATCAGCGTGTTTTTACATGAGTAGAATGTGCCCTTTTATTTAAAATGCATCTCTGGGTTATTTGTGGGGCACAGGAATTCGTTATTATTGTTTTTCCCAAAATACTGTCCGGCCCCCCACAAGGTCTGAGGGACAGTGGACCGGTCCCCTGCTGAAAAAAGTTTGCTGAACCCGATCGAAAGCAATGCTCTCTGCTCGCCTTCTTGGGTTAAGATATTACTGTCACCACTTATAATTTAAGAAAGGATGGCAAGCGCAAGACGCACAGAACTGCTGTACGAAAACGCTTGGTGGCTGATGTTGAAGGCAATACCTCACCTCCTAGGACTGCCAAGTTCCAAAAGCATTTTATATGAAACATTGTGTGGCCTGTAGAGCTTTCCTTGGCTGCTCCAGGTACGATGCAAGGTTTTGACCTATGAAACCCTGAATGGACTGGGCCTTCCAAAACTGAAGATTGCCATTTCTTTTCTTAGTTAAATTTTTAAAAAAGAAGACCCACCAGCTCCACTCCTATGCCATGATCAAACAACGAGGGCAAGTAGAGACATTCTTGGCGCCTTGCCCCTCTTACACTGAAAGAAACCTTCCCTTGGGAGTTCGTCAGAGCTTTGTCAGGGGAACTGCAAGATATTTTTGCCTGAGCTGACATTAAAAAGCATTAGGAGGACTAATATCAGAGTTATCTAGTACCCTTTTAAAATTACAGTGGTACCTCAGGTTACATACGCTTCAGGTTACATACACTTCAGGTTACAGACTCCGCTAACTCAGAAATAGTGCTTCAGGTTAAGAACTTTGCTTCAGGATAAGAACAGAAATCGTGCTCTGGCGGCGCGACGGCAGCAGGAGGCCCCATTAGCTAAAGTGGTGCTTCAGGTTAAGAACAGTTTCAGGTTAAGAATGGACCTCCAGAACGAATTAAGTACTTAGCCCGAGGTACCACTGTATTATGACATAAAAAGGATATTGATTCACATTAACAATTTTTTTATAGCGCTTTAAGGTATAGCAATCTCGCTGATGTCTACCGAGTGGTCATATTAGGAGTAAACTTACCAGTAAGATATCGGTCTAAAGGCATTACAGGTGCAATGTGAGGTGTGGCCTGAGTAACGAGGACATTGAGGAGTTCCACCTTGAAATTTTTAAGCGTCAGCAGTGCTCTTGCAACAAGGCCACCCATGGAATGACCTACTATTGCAACGCTACGTGGAGCAAACCCCTGGCCCTTAAAAAAAAGAAAAGGGAAGCATAAGGAAGAAATGATTTGACATCAAACACACTGAGATTGTATGAAATCACAGGCACCCTCCTGCTTAATAGCTGATGTATTTGAATTCCGATGTACTTTATTGTCGTTCGCCGAAAATCAAGTTTTTATAAAGACTAAGACTGCAATTCAAGTACAGTTATTTGGATTTTGAATCTAAATCTAAGACATTTCTATATTGAGGGTGCTCAGCATAATACAGTGGTACCTCAGGTTAAGAACTTAATTCATTCTGGAGGTCCGTTCTTAACCTGAGGTATCATTTTAGCTAATGGGGCCTCCTGCTGCCGCTGCTGCGCGATTTCTGTTCTCATCCTGAAGCAAAGTTCTTAACCTGAGGTATAGTAGACTCCGCTAACCCAGAAATATTACCTCAGGTTAAAACTTTGCTTCAGGATAAGAACAGAAATCATGCTGCAGCGGCGCAGCAGCAGCAGCAGAACAGCAGGAGGTTCCATTAGCTAAAGTGGTACCTCAGGTTAAGAACAGTTTCAGATTAAGAACAGACCTCCAGAACGAATTAAGTTCTTAACCCGAGGTACCACTGTACTATTTCTGGGTTAGCGGAGTCTGTAACCTGAAGCGTCTGTAACCTGAGGTACCACTGTAGTACAAATTGTGAAAGAAAGCAAATTTCTTATGCTAATCACAAGATGACAATAAAAGGTTTTTTTAAACCCTTTTACTGGCATCTTGTGAATAGCATGAGAAATCTGTTTTGTTTCATAATTTGTACTATTAAGCTGAGCACCCCAATATAGAAATGTCTTACTGATTTTTTTAAAAAGGCAGAAAGGTTTCAGAAATGCAGTATCAGAAATGCACAACCCTAATGTTTGAATGTACCAACCTGCAAGCTGATAGAAAGGAGCACCAGGGTTCCTTACCATCTCCCTAGATGCTTCACGCCGCACCCATACTCATTTTCTACTTTCCCCTCTCTCAACAGTCCACCAATGTCCCACTGATATCGTATACACAATAAGCATACGAAAATCCTCATGGCTGTATTTATGCAAATGTTGAGGCTCTGAGGCTGTGGATAGCTCCCCGCTTTAGTGTGGGTGGTACCAGTATAGATAGACAAGGACCCAACTTTCAAATAATGCTACTGAATGTAGAGGGAGAGAGAGAATTTCAAACACTGTGTTTCCCAGACTTGGGTCTCCAGCTGTTTTTGGACTACAACTTCTACCATCCCTGACCAGGACCAGTGGTCAGGGATGATGGGGATTGTAGTTCAAAAGAAGAAGAAGAAGGAGGAGGAGGAGGAGGAGGAGGAGGAGAAGAAGAAGAAGTTGTTGTTGGAGACTCAGGTTTGGGAAACACGGCCCTATACCAAATCATGGAGCTGATGGATGATAGATAGATAGATAGATAGATAGATAGATAGATAGATGATAGATAGATATAGATAGGTATCCCAACCATAAAACACAGAGCAACAGTTATTTCTTTCCCAACCTGCAGCTGTCATATCCAATACAGCTAATAATTTGACAGAATTAAATAAGTGCACAATGCTTATCTCCATACCTTATACAATTTAAGAATTACTTTAATACACTCATGCACAAATCTAGTTTGCCTTTGTAGACTTCCACCATAGAGTGCAACAAGTTCCTCATTGAAGTTGACGCTGAAGACATCAAAATGATACTTGAAGTCAGCATCTTCTGCCTTTCTGAGTGCTATTGACCCAAGGGAACGTACTGAAAAAGCACACATGAATTATTAGCAGCAAGTAGTTTAATATCTCTAAATTTGGATGCTAGGGCAGATCACTAAAATTTGGCCTCAGGGGACAGAAAAGATACAGATCTGTTGTTAAAATGGAATGGAATACGCAACTGGTTGTAATTTGGTGTCACCAAACTCCATGCTAGAGAAACCCTGGCCTAACATACAATATGGAGGTATTACCTGAGAAGGATATTATTTATGCAAGGAGCTTTGGAACAGATCATGAAAAAGCCTTGCTGCCTCTGCATCAATATTGCTCACAATACAGAAGCATGGGAAAGGTGTTTTTCCACCACAGAGATCGGCACCATTCTCAAATGCGTTCTGATACCCATTTCTTTTCATAACCCTATACTGATCTATAGTTTGATTAAAAAAACCACAACATAGCTGCTGATCGGCATTTACTTCCATGAAGACAAGAACTAATGACAAGAGGCTCTCGTCACAGCAGCTACTTCGGAAATTCTTATAAATAGTAGAGATTATTTATTTAGAAAAATCTCAAAGCAGTTTACAGCATATTAAAACATCAATAAAACAATCCAGAATCAAACATTTCTGAAGAAAGTCAAATATAGAGTATACAGTCAAAACAACATAATTAACAGAAAATTAAAATATTATCTTAAACATAATATTACAAAGGAGGTCAACTGCAGTATACACCTTTAAAACAAAGTTAACAAAAAAAACTTAAAACATTTCAAAAAGAAAAAAACCCCACACTGCTAAATGAAATCAAATATAAAATACACATTTAAAACAGCATAATTAACAGGATACTGGTCCATCATATTAAAACACTAACATGTTCTTGGAAGACAGAGACAAATTCTAAAGAGTTTAACCCTTACCCAGAATACACTGGGAGGGGGGCGGAATCCATGGTCAAGATTTAATTATTCTAGATCAGGAGTGGTGCTTCTAGATGTTTTTGGACTACAACTTCTATTACCCTGAGCTAGCATGGCCTATTGCCAGTGATAACCGCAGCTGGAGGGCATCATGTTTGCTATTCCTGCCCTAGCTTTTATTACGGAAACTGAATTATGAATGGAGAGCACTCCTTGAATGTATTTATGGATTATGAGGGCAAAAATAATACAAACAGTAAGGAATACAGGTCTTACACCTTGTAGTATTTGAACTCGACTGGTAGATCTCTTGATGATATGCAGTCAGAGGGTGGTCCAAGTTTATATTTGCCCATCCTCCAATTTGACTGCTATAGCCTCTTGGTTTCATATGGCACTTCTGAGACATCGCAACGTACATATCAACATAGTTGCTCATGGCCCTCTGGCACTGGGTGGTCAAGCCACTTACATTTATTACTGAACTGGTTGCAAAATTTGCCTTGGCTGCAAGTAAGTTGAGAGCTAGGCAACAAGATAAGTATCATAAGGGAGAGTGTGAGACGTGGAGCGCTTAACTTATACAGCTGTGATTTTCGCATTTTTGTATGTTTGCTTAGCTGCTGTTGTTGTTCAGTTTTAAATCAATTATTTATATTCTACGCATTGTGACCAATTGTGGCGGATTATAGCTTTTAGCAACAAAGATTTCATTCATTCATTCAAGCCACTTACATAAACTGAAGCTAAGTCAAGTGCACACAACTCCCATTTACGTGGGGTTTGCGTTCCGGGGTCACTGTGCATCTTCGTGAAATCGGAAACCCATTGAAAAAGCCTGCAAACTCCCTGCCCCGCCCTTTTTAGTGACATCTTTATTATGTTTCTGGGTTCAGCGCTGTGCGCATCTGTGCAATTGCGCTCACATGCCTAAAACAGGAGTTGCCTGTACCACTAATTTTTGTATTACGCTTGTAAAATATATTTCCCCAGTTCTCAGATAAAATTCCATCTTTGGCAGGTTGAAATCACATTCTGTTTCTCCAAATGGCAGTTGGGAGCATGATTCACATGGGATTTTGTTCATTTTCCAGATGCCCATATGGTATCTTCTGTGATTATTTGAATAATCCTCTTTGACGCCTGTAGCAGAGCTGGTTTGCCTAGCTCTCAATCTATTTAGAAGCCCAGGGCTAAGGATCGCTTCCTGATAAATCTCTAAAACCTTGCCCAATACCACTTTCCTTGACAACTCTTTTACATGCTTGATGTGCAACAAAATAAATGCCAATCAAGATATAGTGTAAATATAGTGATCAGTCTCAATATATTTTGTTGATTTGTAGTTTTGATTGTTTTTAGCTTATCTTATGCGATTTTACATAATGTGGGTATTCTAACTGTTCAGATGATGTCACATTTTACCCTACGCTATTAAATGATGCAAATACATCAACAAAGAAAGTTGGTAATCCTATAAGTATAAACAAAATATTCAGAATACATACTTCCACAAAGGCCTATGTTAAAAAAAGGTAACATTCTATAGATCTTCATGCATTTCCTGCTTTATGAAAGACACACATCAGTATTGCTTCAGATATAGCTTACCTTGTTTGTAACTCCCAGCATTGCCAGGGAGGAAGAGTACTGGAATCCCAGTTAAGAGCAGATTTCTATTTTCTTCTGCATAACTTCCTTCCCCGTAAAGATAGAGCTCATAGGCTGGATAACGCCTGGATACTTTCCTAGGAAGTTTTATTTTCTGTAAAATACAATTATGCATACAATTATAATTCTAAAATACAATTATACTTAAATAATATTTTATGCATGCCAGAGGTAATAATTTATTGTTCAAATCTGAAATGTACATCTTAAGTACAGAAACGGTTAACTACAAAAGGAGGTAGCTGGGCAACTTCAAGCTGGGGTATATTTGTATTTAGCAGAGACAGCTTTGGGAGTTTTGAAATGATGCAGATGCTTTTTCATCACCCTAAACGATCTTGCTCTCAACCCCTCCACCCCATTTCAGCTCAACTACACACAAGAAACTGAACCTACTAATAGGATAGCGTTAGAAGCCAGGAAAGTTATTTCCACCGACATCAGTTTATCCACCAGTTTCAATGCAGTACAGTGGTGCCTCGCAAGACGAAATTAATTCGTTCCGCGAGTCTCTTCGTCTTGCGGTTTTTTCGTCTTGCGAAGCACGGCTATTAGCGGCTTAGCGCTATTAGCGGCTTAGCGCCTTAGAAAAAGGAAAAAAACTCGCAAGACGTTTCGTCTTGCGAAGCAAGCCCATAGGGAAATTTGTCTTGCGAAGCACCTCAAAAAACGGAAAACTCTTTCGTCTAGCGAGTTTTTCGTCTTGCGAGGCATTCGTCTTGCGGGGCACCACTGTACTTATCTCGCTGAAAAGGAAGACATTCTGGTTCTCTTATGTAGGAAATCTAGGTACAAGGCCCATTTCAACCCCATGACTCCTGGACCAGCAAATCACTTCTATTTATATCTTAGTCTCTGTATGTGTGTGTGTGCACATGAACGTGTGTGCGCGCACACACACACACACAGATGTATATAAGAAATACAGGGGGCCTACTTGGAAGTTGTTGCAACAATGAGTGAAATAAAAATCCAAAAGCATTTTGCATACCAGAAGGAATACAAAAAAGTGTTGACTTTGAGAATGTAATTTTGTCTGACTAACTTAATAGGCTTACATCATAACGAATAAAATGTCAGGGGAGGTGAAATTGGATTCATTTAAAATTTGCTGCTTTGGCACCAGTCAACTGCATATACGTACGTCATCAGCTAGATAAATATCAGCCAACACATGAATTGCAGATGAATTCAAACACTTATAACAATTCAGGACGCAGCCTTTCAGCTTCTTCTTGCAATACAAGCACATCATAACTTAGCAGCTAGCTTGAAAGACATTTGCTCTAAAAATGCTAAAGGTTGCTGCCAACCCCTGAATTTTATAGACTATAAATGGGTGACGGCGATATGTGTGTGAAAATCAAAGTAATATACTTCTCAAAAATTTAGGTCAGGGGCAGCAAACCTTTTTGGACGAGAGGATGCATTTTGAATTTTGAGAGTGCTGGAAGCACCAGTTACAAAATGGGTGCCAAGGGAGGCGCGGCACAACACAAAATTAGAGATTTGGGTCTCTGTAACGCTTTCCCCAGAATTGCATTTCCATATGAGAAAAGGCTTAACCTACTGAATTTCAGCCTAGGAAATTCGAAGCAGAAAAAGTACATTAAAGGGGAATGAGAAAAGCAGGTCTTCGGAACACAGGGGGCTTCCATTGCCTAGTGAAGGGTTCAGCAACCTTTTTCAGCCGTGGACCGGTCCAGCGTCCTCAGAACATGTGGTGGGCCGGGCTATATTTTTTTTTGGGGGGGGGGGTGAACAAATTCCTATGCCCCACAAATAACCCAGAGATGCATTTTAAATAAAATGACACATTCTACTCATGTAAAAACACAATGATTCCCGGACCGTCCACAGGCCGGATTTAGAAGGCGATTGGGCCGCATCCGGCCCCCCCGGCCTTAGGTTGCCTACCCCTGGCCGAGTGTCAGAACAACTCGCTTACGAATCACAGCCCTGACTTCATTCATTGCTTAAAAATACTGCCAAGGGAAGCAGCCAGGCTTGCTCATTTCACAGAAATCACTTAGAAGGGTATCTGCACATTTTGCTCCATAACATGGTTTCTAGGAGGGCTAGAAACTTACTTTTAAAAAAATGAAAGTTCAGAGTAAGACTCCTGCCTGGGGATGCCAACAAAAGCTTTCTCAGGCACCTTGGTGCCTGCCACGTTGGTGACCCCTGGGTTTAGCTGTACACATTCTTACATGTGCTTAAACAGAGTTGGGTTTATTTCTGCCCTGGCCAGGGAACCACTATATGGCATTTTGCCTTTGTACGGAAGGGTAATTTCTAATAACACTCACACACCCCACTCAATCCTTCTGCTAGGCAAGCAAGTCATTAACAGAATTCAAGGTCACATTCCAGCCAAGCTAAAGCAATCATGGAGGGTGCAAATACGTGTGTGGGGGGGGGGTGGCTCGGGAGAGATCCAGACCCTGAGGTTTCTCAGCCCTGCTCTAGTGACACATCTGAGCACAATAAGTGCAGCATACCAAATATAAGCAATAAATTATTATGGAGAAAGCCATAATTTTTTATTTTTTATTTTGGGGGGGGGGGGGGAATCCAAGCCTGAAAGATGTAAAAGTAAAGCAACTAAATTCTGTTCCCCAATTGCACAGATGATGCTGTGCATTGGCCCACCTGGCTTGCCAAACCAGGAACTGCCAGGTCAGCCCTCAGGTTCTGCAGTTTACTTTCAGTTCTGCACTGCAATCAGGAAAGCTGCTGCATGTTTTCGTTTCCTCCATAACAGTTTTACGTTGAAGTTGTTTTGTTATGCATCTCGTTTTTGGCCTCCTTTCATGATGCTTTTCGGGTAAAAGCCCAATATGCTTGGCATATGCACTACTCCTTCTTTATCTCTTAGCCTATTTTTCAAATAAAATATTAAGTATCAGATGCGGAAGTAGCAGACATGGAAACCAAATGGGACAATCTGAACCTCGCGGTGGCTTGTTTGTCTTGAAAAAGGGCAGGTGGGTAAGTTATTATATTTGAAAGCCAATAAATATAGCCGAAGTACCATAGGGTTTTTGCTTATTTTCTTTAAAGGTAAAGGTAAAGGTACCCCTGCCCGTATGGGCCAGTCTTGACAGACTCTGGGGTTGTGCGCCCATCTCACTTAAGAGGCCAGGGGCCAGCGCTGTCCGGAGACACTTCCGGGTCACGTGGCCAGCGTGACATCGCTGCTCTGGCGAGCCAGAGTCGCACACGGAAACGCCGTTTACCTTCCCACTGGTAAGCGGTCCTTATTTATCTACTTGCACCCGGAGGTGCTTTCGAACTGCTAGGTTGGCAGGCGCTGGGACCGAGCAGCGGGAGCGCACCCCGCCGCAGGGATTCGAACCGCCGACCTTTCGATCGGCAAGCCCTAGGCGCTGAGGCTTTAACCCACAGCGCCACCTGCGTCCTTAGCTATCATTAAATTTATACCCCAGAATTTCAGGAATAGGAGCTCTCAGGGCACCTTCCAAAGTAAACAAATCAATACAATCAATAAAAAAGACATAAGTGGAAAAACCAAATCAGCCAGTCAAGGAGAGTTACACATTCCAATTAAAAAGTAGTCAGGGAAAATAAGTTCTTTTCCAGGTCATGGAAAAAATGTAAGGGCATTCCAGAAGCAATGTGCCATTATATTTAAAAAGCCCTTTCTTTGGTCACTACCCATCACACTTCAGAAGATGTGGGCACCCAGAAGAAAGACTCAGATAATTACCTTTGTTTGAGGTGGACCAATAAACACCTGGATCTTAGACATTGTAAGGTTTTAACAGATTTAAGTAGTTCTAGCTAGAATTCCTTTAAAAGGTAGCAACTAGAGCTACAATACAATACTAACCCCACCTACTCTAGGAACCAACGCCACTTCTGAGAATATATGGTTAGGATTTCACTATAAGACAAACACCTTTCATATCTAGTTACAGATAGGTAGCCGTGTTGGTCTGCCATAGTCAAAACAAAATAAAAAAATTCCTTCCAGTAGCACCTTAAAGACCAACTAAGTTAGTTTTTGGTATGAGCTTTCGTGTGCATGCACACTTCTTCACACCTTTCATATCTGTCCCACCCAAGGCTAAAACAGACATGTACAGCGAACATGCACCAGTATAGTACAAGAATTCCTGGTACAGTAAAGGAAGGAGACCTTATTTCCACTTCAAATCCTCTCAATGCATCTTAGCAGTTACTTAGATATTAGAGTAAGAACTGTGTTCTAAATACAGCAGTGTAACTGTTGCTGTTTGGTCATGTTTACAGATGGCAAGGACATGTGTGCGTATATACATATAACACATCCATATGTGCAAGATCAGATCAGGAACAAAACAACACCTATGGATTAATCTTTCACTGGACAGTTACATTGATGTTCTAAACAATTTGATTTCTCTGTTTTTTAGAGTACAGTTTTGCTACTTTTTATGATAGCGGTACCTATGGTTGAAATAAGAAGAAAAAGGAATCAATTAGGCTGGGGTTTGCTTATTTGTGTGTGGTCTACCTTTTTGATTTGTTAGAATCTTCATGGTTAACCAATGTGTTTTAAATGCAAGAGGTGTTGTCAGGATATCTTAAGCTATAGCATGTGTTATGTGCATAGCCGTCAGCCGTCCCTTATTTGGCGGGTAAGTCCCTTATCCCAGCACTGTGTCCCACTGCTGTCCCTTATTGATGGTGTCCCTGAAATTTCCCGGGTTTCAAAGGAAGCAGCTCCTCTCCCTCCCTCCCCACCGGCTAGGGAGGAGGGAGGCTCCAACTGTGTTGCTTGGCTGCGTTGCTCACCCAATAAGGAGTCTAAGAACAACTGGGGGGTGGAGCCTGCATGCCTTGTGCCGATCAAATCGGCCGCGTTGCTTGGGGACTCGCCTTTGCTCAGCGCTTCCCAGTGGAGGGTTGACGGTGGTTTTCCTTGCTGCATCCCCTTTGCCGGGTTGCTGCGCTGTAGGAACCACCGCTTGAGGTTTTGTTTGGCTGCTGGCTGGGCTTTCTGCCTTTGGCTCGGAGGGGCTCAGAAATTGAACATACATGTGCTCTGAAAATCTCTTATTTTGGCTGCTGATCCCTTATTTTCGAGGCTGCTGGTCCCTTATTTTCAAATCTGTAAGATGACAGCTATGGTTAAATGATCTTGAATGCGCACTCTTGGTTAAGAACTGTGGTTCAGCTTGTCCAGCATTCTTTGTGAGAAACTCAGAAACTGGTCAGTAGCCAACCATTAGATTGTGCCTAATCTTCTGCCCACCTCTGGCTTAGATAACCTGTCGTGGCCTTGTAATTCTATCTTGAGTCTTAGGAGCCTAGCCAGATATACCTCATTTCTTCTGGCTAAAACGCTTACGTTACTCTTAACTCTCTGCAGAACATCTCAAGAATCACATTGCTTTTTCCCATGCAAACGTGTCCAGAAACTTACTTTGGAGTTCCTTCCTGAGGTCTCCCTGCAGCGGGAATCACAGTTGGCAGCTACCCAAGAAGCCCCTCTCAGCCGTGACCCCTAAATTCTATAATAGCTTTCAATTTGGGGTACACCTGGCTGGGCCATTACTGCTTGCCTTCAGGTGAACAGCCGACAGTGCAATTTCAGGGACCTTTGTTAGAATTTTGTCATTAACTTGGGTGACTGCTGTTGCTAACATTTCAGTCTCTTTTAGCTTTGTTTTTACCACTATTTTACCACTTTGATTGGAAGCCTCCTTGAATATTTTTGTAGAAAGGTGGGGTAGAAATGAGTACAGTGGTACCTCGGGTTAAGTACTTAATTCGTTCCGGAGGTCCGTTCTCAACCTGAAACTGTTCTTAACCTGAAGCACCACTTTAGCTAATGGGGCTTCCCACTGCTGCCGAGCCGCCGGAGCACGATTTCTGTTCTCATCCTGTAGCAAAGTTCTTAACCCGAGGTAGTATTTCTGGGTTAGCAGAGTCTCTAACCTGAAGCGTATGTAACCTGAAGCGTATGTAACCTGAGGTACCACCGTATATGCTTAAGTTCTCCACCAAATGAATCACTTTTCAGAAGCCACAAAAGTATAAACAGGGGTGGTTTAGTTTGGAAAGGTTTCTCAACCCTTTTGAACCTGTCCCTCACCTACAATTCTGCTATTTTCTAGGGATTGCTCCCCAGAATACAGAATACAGCCTGCTGCTGCATGTGATGCCCTGCAGAGCGTTAACAGAAAGCTGTACAGGATCTTTCTGGCCTCATCCTAAACTAGCTATGAACAGCAGCTCTTTTTCTTCCCCAAACGAGTGAGAGTCCATTGGCAAGTGAGATACAATCAACTCAGGTCTTGGCTAGGAAGGAAGGAAGGAATCATTGTCCCATGCCTCCCAAGGGGGCTTACTTTATGAATCAATGGTTTAAAGCATGAGCTATGCACTGGAATCCCAGTTCAGCTTTCAACTGAGTGCCTTGTCTAAGCTCACACAATTTTCTTCCAGACTCTAGCCTTGTATGGAGAATATTTGCCTACCTTACAAAGCGATTAGGAAGATATGAAGTGGTTTATGCTTCACAAAGCAGATAAGGATTGGCAAGTTATGAAACTTGAACAATATCTATATGAATACTAATGATAATTTACCAATTAATGCAAAATAAGAAATTTCAATCCATTACTATGCGTTTTTATTTGAGTATGGTCAGATTTGCTTAAAAGATAACTGTACTGAATGTTCAGGATTGTCAGATTCAATTTATAATTGTTCTGATGTAAATGAAATTAGACACTTCGGCTTTTGAGATATCAGTAGTATTCCCCTTTTGTAGCATTGTGTATTTTTGTACAGCCTAATCACCTGAATGGTTTTGTTTAATGAAGATAAGCTCTCCAGCAATTAGCCTTTACAGTTATACCCTTGATAAAAGCTTTATACTTTCAAAGCACTACAAAACAGGGGGGAGGTCCCAGCTTTAAGATTATGAGCAAAGTCTACCATTTATTTCATGCCACAAGATTAGACTGATTAAATAACTTGCTAAATCATAATCACATAAAATGGAGAACAGCCGATAGGCAAATGGATTTTTTAAAAAAACAACAACAAACCAAGCTGTTCTGGGATGTGCAATAAGCAGCCAGGTACAGCGGCATAAAACAAAAGAAAATATTCCTGATTTAAGAATCGTTATATATCATAGAGCCAGTTTACACATTCTTATGGGTGCCTACAAATATATTTGGGAGGGGAAGTATGACTTATATGGGGGTGGCTGTTGTTTTTAGCTGAGGCCCTAAGAGGTGTCCTGAAGGTTTTGGGTATACCAGTAGATATATATTATGGCCCTAAATTGTGTTAATTAGATCCAGTTTTAGATAGGATTGTTGAAGGGATGTATGGCTGAATCGGGATTGGTTGGTGTTTGGCATGTATTACATGGGGCACAACAGGAATTTACCCACCTACCCTCCCCACCGCCCCACATAAGTAGACCAATGTTGTTTTAGGTTGCATTGCTTTTCTGTTTCGTATCCTTTTTTACAATATTTTACAGGAGGCTGATCGCTGAAGAATTGGTGCTTTTGAATTATGGTGCTGGAGGAGACTCTTGAGAGTCCCATGGACTGCAAGAAGATAAAACCTCTCCATTCTTAGGGAAATCAGCCCTGAGTGCTCACTAGAAGGACAGATCCTGAAGCTGAGGCTCCAATACTTTGGCCACCTGATGAGAATAGAAGACTCCCTGGAAAGGACCCTGATGTTGGGAAAGATGGAGGGCACAAGGAGAAGGGGACAACAGAGGACGAGATGGTTGGATAGTGTCTTCGAAGCTACAAACATGAGTCTGACCAAAGTGCGGGAGGCAGTGGAAGACAGAAGTGCCTGGCGTGCTCTGGTCCATGGAGTCACGAAGAGTCGGACACGACTAAACGACTAAACAACAACAACAAACAGGATGTCAAACTGATAAAATTTTACTTTTGAATTATGGTTGCTTTAAAACACAAATTAGTGTTGAACGCCAAGAGTATTTTGAATATAATGACGGGACTACTTTTAGGCTACTGAATGGGAAGAATGTAAAGCCTATAACTGAGGTAAGATTTTATAGCATAAGCTTCTCATGAGAAATGAATTAGAATTTCGCAAGAGGAAAATTTGGAGAAAATCGTGAACTATCTTTTAAGACAATTTGCAGCACTCCATTCTTTGGATCTACACTGAAGGTTGCAACACATTAAATATGAATTGGATAATCTACGTTCTGCTAGAGCTGAATTTACTCTGGTATTTTTGCACCACAGCTATTGGGAGAGTGGACAGAGGCAGGGTAAAATTTTGTCTTATTGCTTAAAGCAAAGAAAAAAACCAGAATGTTATTCCTTTGATTATTGGTGGGTATAATATAGTATAGACAACATCAAAAGAAATAAATTTACATTTCTCAAAGTATTATTCTAAATTAAGGTTAAGGATCCTATGAGCTGTGACGTTGAATTTTCTCCCTCCTGCAGCTGGTTCTCCATCAGTTGTTAGATTTCTCAAAATGAAATTCTCACAAAACCACTACAGGTCAAAGAAATTAGGGATGTTACTTATGACGTCCGGGAAAGCCCCTGGACAAGATGGTTATTCTGTACAAGACATATTTGTATTTGTTAGACCCTAGGCTTCTCAGGTTTTAGGAGCTTCTGACTTAGATACTCGGCTAACCTCAATGTAGGATAGTCTTATTTCTTTATTTCTGAGAAGTTGCGATAGATAGCATTCCAGCGCCCATGTGCTGAGCAGGACTTGCCCAGTAAACTTTTGGGGGGCAAGGCCCACTTGGAGTGCCAGCTCCAGAAGGTAAGGATGCTTGCTTGGGGGCAATTAGAGTATACACGATTTTGCATATACCTGTCATTGCAGCACAGGATGTGATCCTATTGCACACCTAAAAGAAGTTGTAACAATTTTTCCCCTCCAACCCAACAACTGGGCTCAGCAAAATCACAGCAATGTGAAAGTTAAGGATCAGCCCTTTCTATATTAAAACAGCTGTTATCTTTTACTTTATTTCAGTTCATCCACTATTTGAAGGGTTTTAGGAATGCAGAGATAAAGACCAATACGCTTAAATCATCAGATAACCAGTCCCCACTCCCCTCCATTTCCAACATGCAGCAAATACAGTATTTATAGTTGGCACTCCCACACCCATTGCACATGAAACCTAGCTATTATCGCACTGAATATCCTGAGGATAAAACAGATTTCAACACCCAAATTGCAACCCAAGTCAGGTGCAGAAAACTGTGTGGGTGTCCTTTCTCAAGCCTATTAAAATTCTCATGGTTCTCCCTACTCTGTGCTGAAGCTGGTTCCCTGCCCCCGAATCCTTATTGAAACAGAGGTATGTAAGCAGACAGAATGGAAACCTAACGCACATCCGAGAAACAATCAGCACTCCAGAATAAACTGGCGGCTGAAATAAAATGGGTGACCTCTTGTGCCTAATATGACCCAATTAATAGAAGATTGCTGTGGAGGAGAAAATGTTGGCAGGTTCAGCTTTTCTCGTGCTTGCCATGTTACGCAATAACAAGTTGCAAAATTCTCTCTTTTCAAGGTTCAGGAGTACTATCCTCTGCAGCAACTGTCTCCATTGGGTAGATCTTGGTCCACAAATGGGAGCATGATCTTACCTACAACAGGTCGGATTGCTAGCACCACAGCCATTTTCTGAAGACCGAAGGGGGAAAGGCCAGCAGAAAGAGTGACTGGGAGAGATGGGCTGATCTAGATATTAATGAACAATGGTCTTGTTTCCACATAACGGAAAGTCAGGATTTTTGAGACAGAACAGCACGCTAATTCAGGATGCCTGATGGCTTGTGATTTGCTCCTCTGCTGGAGCAAGCAACAAGATATTCGAACCGGAATCACAGTTTGCTTCTCCCCAACAAAACGCAACGAGGAAGTCGACAGGAAGGCTGCTCACTTGCTAACCATTGTCTGCTAGGGAGAAACAAAGCACAATCTCAGTTTGCGTGTAACACCAAGTCAAGGCTTCGTGGCTCACTGCTCCTGCCTGCACTAAAGAAAGGGGGAAAGAGCAAAGCAGAAGCAATCAAGGAGAGAGCACTTAGCACACAGCTGATAAGCCATTAACCGTAGTTTATCGCTGTGTGCAAACTGGCACAATATTTTACCATGGCTTTGTATCATAATTTATAGACCACTCTACATTATACAACGGCTACCAGCCGGGCAGCTATGTTCTACCTTCACGGTCAGAGGCAATATAACTCTGTATACCAAGTTTCTGGGAATCACAAGTGGGGAGAGTGCTGTTACACTTAGCTTCTGCTTACAGACTTCCCAGAGGCATCCGTTTGGCTGCTGTGAGACATAGCTGTCATCTTACAGATTTGAAAATAAGGGACCAGCAGCCTCGAAAATAAGGGATTTTCCCAGCACAGGTATGTTCAACTTCTGAGCCCCTCCGAGCCAAAGGCAGAAAGCCCAGCCAGCAGCCAAACGAAGCCTCAAGCGGTGGTTCCCACAGCGCAGCACCCCGGCAAAGGGAATGCAGCAAGGAAAACCACCATCACCTCTCCGCTGGGAAGCGCTGAGCAAAGGCAAGTCCCCAGGCAACGCGGCCGATTTGATCGGCACAAGGCATGCAAGCTCCACCCCCCAGTCGTTCTTAGACTCCTTATTGGGTGAGCAACACAGCCAAGCAACACAGTTGGAGCCTCCCTCCTCCCTAGCCGGCAGGGAGGGAGGGAAAAGAGCTGCTTCCTTTGAAACCTAGGAAATTTAAGGGACATCATCAATAAGGGACAGCAGCGGGACACGGCGCTCGGATAAGGGACTTTCCCACCAAATAAGGGACGGTTGACAGCTATGGTCTACAGTGACAATGCTGGATCAAGGAGCACCCTTCAAGGAATTCACAAGAAGTGCAGGTAACTGACCAATTTCCCAAACCTGGAATCCACTCACCCACAGGGGGGCCCTTGTCTATATATGATTCAGTTTCAGTTTGTTGGCTCTCATTCAGTCCAGTATGGGTCCAGACCCTGGTTCAGGACCTGCACAGCATCTCCAGATTCAGATATCGCAGAGTTGTGTGTCGTTAGTGTACAGACAACACTGTGCTTCACATTTCCTAAGTGGCTTCATATAGTTGTTAAATTGCAATGCCGTGTAGCACTAACCATCAGCAGCAGATCTCAGGATCCACCTGGGTGTGAAAAAATGTGATCGTTTTGAGCGATGCCAGCACTGGAAAAGCCTGTTGTACCAGAAGTAGAATGCTGGAGTACACTCTGGGAGCAAAGAATATGCTTTTAGCAACATTCATACCTTTAAGAACCCTGCAGCCTCACAATCAAGGAAGCTACAAAGCGGTAAATACAGCATTCAGTTTCTGGTTGGAGAGATGGCAGGGTTCAATAAAACCTTGGAGACATGTTGTCTGGGAACTGTGGCAGGTAGAGCCTGTTGTCTTTTCACAGACCGAAGCAATTTGTTGGAGACAACTCCATGTGTTGAATTGAACAACCTTGGAACAGGTTACACAGGTGAATTTTGGTAAAAAAAACCCCAAAAACCATCCAAACCACACTCCAAACAGAGTAGATGGACACACACTTCTGTGCAAAATGAGAAGGCCCCATTTATGTTTACTTTGAAGTTCCACTGAGTTCAATGAAACTTACAAGCAAGAGTTTTCAGGGATGTAGCCTTGCAGTGCAATTTGAGACACCCTTTGAAGAAAATCCCTAACACACCTATGAATGTGGTGGATGGTTGGTGGAAAGACACAAGGAAGGGAAGACACAAGGAAGGGAAGATCTCCCAGGGTGAGAGACTGGGAGGGTCCACCACTTTCTGTACGTGACACTGGTTAACAGCTACCTTTGAGAGAGGACTCTGTTTTCTCTTTCTTTCTTGGTTCTTGTTTTCATTTTAGATTAGTTTCTTTTATATTATTGTATTATAAAAAGCTTTAATAAAATATTATGAAGAAGAGAAAAATATCAGCGGGTTTAGCACCCCGGAATCAAGACTGGCAAGCATGTTCAGGACTCCAACCTGAATGTGTGTTTCGGGCTGCGATCCAACACATGCATCCTAGGGAAGAAGTCCCCACTGAAATCAATGGAGCTCACTTCTGAACAGTCATGTCTGGGATTGTGGCAACTGAGACCATACCAAATCAAGGAGAGGATATATTGGAAGTGAGGAATAAAAAGAAAGGCGTGCCATAAAAACGCAAGGTTAATATATAGCCAGTAGCATCTTAGTACTTCTCATGATAAGAATCAAAGAATTGTAGAGCTGGAAGGAATCCCAAGGGTCATCTAGTCCAACCCCCTGAAATGCAGGAATCTCAACTAGAAAGAATAATGGAATTGAATGAAAATGACCCTGGTGGGCTGTGACTTGAACTGGCTATCTTTTGCCTGCCCTCAAATAGGCTGCTTCAATAGGAGTATTGCATCTAGATCAAGGGAAGTAATAGTGCCACTGTATGCTGCTCTGGTCAGACCTCACCTGGAGTACTGTGTCCAGTTCTGGGCACCACAGTTCAAGAAGGACACTGACAAACTGGAACGTGTCCAGAGGAGGGCAACCAAAATGGTCAAAGGCCTGGAAACGATGCCTTATGAGGAACGGCTAAGGGAGCTGGGCATGTTTAGCCTGGAGAAGAGGAGGTTAAGGGGTGATATGATAGCCATGTTCAAATATACAAAAGGATGTCACATAGAGGAGGGAGAAAGGTTGTTTTCTGCTGCTCCAGAGAAGCGGACACGGAGCAATGGTTCCAAACTACAAGAAAGAAGATTCCACCTAAACATTAGGAAGAACTTCCTGACAGTAAGAGCTGTTTGACAGTGGAATTTGCTGCCAAGGAGTGTGGTGGAGTCTCCTTCTTTGGAGGTCTTTAAGCAGAGGCTTGACAATCATATGTCAGGAGTGCTCTGATGGTGTTTCCTGCTTGGCAGGGGGTTGGACTCGATGGCCCTTGTGGTCTCTTCCAACTCTATGATTCTATGAAATTATCTTGTAGACTGTACTTGGTAACCAAATCTGCATGTGTTGACCTTTATGCAACATGTGAGGAACTCAAGATATGCCTGAATGCCTTTCAGGACATGAGGCTGGAACCAGACTTGTACCAAGGTCGCCAGAGCTCATCATGAAGGGCCCCCTGTCATATTTCAGTTAGGTCCATCTTTATACTTGTGCTATGATCTGCAGAGATAAACCATACAATAACTTCAGATTGACACACCCACCCACACCCCTGTTGACAGTTCCCTTTGATGTTATTGAACATGATTCATGTTCCTTGCACAAAAATGCAAGAAGGGTGATATACAGACAGTGGCATCTTAGTACTTCTCATAACAATTATAAGAATAATAATAGGGAAGGCACACCAAAAAATGGAAAAAGGTTGACGTATAGACAGCAGAGTGTTAAAGGTAAAGGTAAAGGTACCCCTGCCCGTACGGGCCAGTCTTGACAGACTCTGGGGTTGTGCGCCCATCTCACTTAAGAGGCCAGGGGCCAGCGCTGTCCGGAGACACTTCCGGGTCACGTGGCCAGCGTGACATCGCTGCTCTGGCGAGCCAGAGCCGCACACGGAAACGCCGTTTACCTTCCCGCTGGTAAGCGGTCCCTATTTATCTACTTGCACCCGGAGGTGCTTTCGAACTGCTAGGTTGGCAGGCGCTGGGACCGAGCAGCGGGAGCGCACCCCGCTGCAGGGATTCGAACCGCCGACCTTTCGATCGGCAAGTCCTAGGCGCTGAGGCTTTAACCCACAGCGCCACCTGCGTCCCCGAGCAGAGTGTTAGTGCTTCTCAAAATCATAATAATAAGATGTGCCCCCCAAATGCAGCAAGGTTGGTATACAGACAGTGGCATCTTAGTACTACTACTACTACTAATAATAATATTAATAATAGGAAAGGCACGGCAAAAAATGGAAAAAGTTGATTTACAGACAGTGGGATCTTAGTGCTGCTAATAATAATAATAATAGGAAAGGCACACCAGAAAATGGAAAAAAGTTGATATAAAGACAGTGACATCTCATTGCTTCTCAAAATCATAATAATAAGGTGTGCCCCCTAAATGCAGGAAGGCTGGTATGCAGACAGTGGAATCTTAGTACGTACTTCTCTCACACGAACAGAGAGGGAAGTGCATGCTTACAAATTTTTTATTATTATTATTATTATTATTATTATTATTATTATTATTAATCTCACTCTGGGCTGGCTTACAGTCCATATGCGAACATAGTAACGCATCAAACATTAAAAAGCTCCCGACACAGTGGGGGGCTGCCTTTTAAAAAGTCAGATTGTTTCTTTTGCCCAGTTCTCCGCCCCAGAGCGGCTGAGGAAACGCAGCCAGATGGGCGGGCGGGGGGTATAAATAACAAAATTAATAAATAATAATAGTAGTAGTAGTAATAATAATAATTGTGGAAGCAGGGGGGTGGAAGGCGTCAAGCGAGGTCCTGCCTCCCCTCCTCCCCCCCCCCCGCCTTGAAACCGTCCAGGGTCTTGTTCCTGGCGAAGCACCGGCCGCCCTTTCTGAGGAGAAGGCGACTCCCCCCCCCAAAAAAAAACACCCCCGCTAACCGGCCCGCCGCTCCCTCTCCGACCGGCCCCTCACCAAATACTCGGGGTACTCGAACATGTAGGTCATGCTGCACCGGTTTTCCTCGTACTGGAAGAGCACGTCCCGGACGCCCAGCAGGACGAGCGCCGCCAGAGCCCCGTAGAAGACCGCCGCGGCTCCGGGGACCTTGCCCGCCTCCAGCCACATGCCGCCCCCCGCCGCCGCCGCGTCTCCGCTCGCCGGGTCTCCCTCCGCTTCCTCTCCCCCGGTTCGCCTCACTGGGCTACACACAGACGCCCCGCGTGGGGGCGGGGCCAAGCTCTTTGGGGCGGGGCCAGGGGCGGGGCCGGCTTCGAAGCGTAAAGGAGAAAAGCGTGGGTGGACCCGTCGCCATGTTTGGAAGGTCGGATGAGGGCCGAGGGGCCGGCTTAGGCGCCATGTTGGGATTCCCGGAGGGCTGGCAATACTGGGTGGGGGGGGGGGAAGGAGAGAGAGCTACTTGGCAGGGTCGGCGTTTAAAGGGGCCGCGCTTATATATATATTCCGCCAGCATAAGAAGATAATAGTAATAGTTTCTTTTTTTTTTTCCTTTTTAATTACCTTTACTGCATTTTTAAAAGAATTACAAAGAAAGCATAAATTAAACATGACCTCCAAACATCCGAAAATGAAAAAGGAAAAATGAGGGGGGGGGGGGGAGAAAATTGATAAATAATAAGGAAAAACGAAAAAGAATTAGTCAAGTACATAAAATTGTTCAAAGGACACAAACACTAATTTGAATATTCTATACAGCAGGTTCTCAGGTTTTTAATCCTTCTTTTCTTTCCGGTCACTATTTCTGCTGCGGAAAACTAGTTTGGATCCCTATTATATTAGCTGACTTCCCTCTCTCTCTTTGTGGCTTCGATGCTTCTCTTTAACAAATATTCTGTATTCATTTTTTTAAATCTGTTTTTTCCATTATATCCATTAAAAGGTAAGGGGACCCCTGACCATTAGGTCCGGTCGTGACCGACTCTGGGGTTGCGGCGCTCATCTCGCTTTATTGGCCGAGGGAGCCGGCGTACAGATTCCAGGTCATGAGGCCAGCATGACTAAGCCGCTTCTGGCGAACCATAGTGTACGGAAACACTGTTTACCTTCCTGCTGGAGCGGTACCTACTGTATTTTTCGCTTCATAGGGCGCACCTGACCATAGGGCGCACCTAGTTTTCAGAGTAAAATCTCTCACTGCCTCCATTTCTTCCCCTTCTATTTGCCAGGAGGTGATGGGACCAGTAGCCATGATCTTCGTTTTTTGATGTTGAGCTTCAGACAGGCCTAGACAGCATCTTGAGAAGTAGAGACATCACCTTGCCAACAAAGGTCCGTATAGTTAAAGCTATGGTTTTCCCAGTAGTGATGTATGGAAGTGAGAGCTGGACCATAAAGAAGGCTGATCGCCGAAGAATTGATGCTTTTGAATTATGGTGCTGGAGGAGACTCTTGAGAGTCCCATGGACTGCAAGAAGATCAAACCTCTCCATTCTGAAGGAAATCAGCCCTGAGTGCTCACTGGAAGGACAGATCGTGAAGCTGAGGCTCCAGTACTTTGGCCACCTCATGAGAAGAGAAGACTCCCTGGAGAAGACCCTGATGTTGGGAAAGATGGAGGGCACAAGGAGAAGGGGGCGACAGAGGACGAGATGGTTGGATAGTGTTTTCGAGGTTAGCAGCATGAGTCTGACCAAGCTGCGGGGGGCAGTGGAGGACAGGAGTGCCTGGCGTTCTCTGGTCCATGGGGTCACGAAGAGTCGGACACGACTAAACGACTAAACAAAGTTTTCAGAGGGGGAAATCAAGGGGGAAAATATGATCCCCCCCCCAGCTCTGGGAGCAGCGGACAGGCCTTCCCCCTGCTTTTGCGGGAGGTGGGGGAATTCCCCCATCTCCAGCGAAAGCCCACAGGAGCCGCGCACCCTTTAAGGAGTGCAGAGCTCCTGCGGGCTTTTCTACGAGGAGGGAGAAGGGACTGACGCGGCCAGTCAGTCCCTTGTCCCCCCTCGGGGAAAAGCCCCCGAGAGTGGCACGCTCTTTAAAGGGTGCGCAGCTCCTGCGGGCTTTTCTACGAGGTGGGGGAATTCCCCACCCCGCTGCCCTGCAGAGGCTTTGCGCAGCTAACCCCAAGCTAGAACAGCGATACGAAGCGCTCTGCAGAGCTCCGTCTCCCCGTTCTGGCTTTGGGCTTAGCCGCACAGCCTGCATTCGCTCTATAGGACGCACACACATTTCCCCTTAATTTTTGGAGGGGAAAAAGTGCGTCCTATACAGCGAAAAATACGGTATTTATCTACTTGCACTTTGACGTGCTTTCGAACTGCTAGGTTGGCAGGAGCAGGGACCAAACAACAGGAGCTCACCCCGTCGCGGGGATTCGAACCGCCGACCTCCTGATTGGCAGGTCCTAGGCTCTGTGGTTTAACCCACAGTGCCACCCGCGTCCCATGCCCTACCCTAAACATTTTCAGTCTAACATGTACTTATTTGCCTGCTTTTACACAATTCTGCCAATGCCAATGCATTAAGATTTTCAGGAGACACTCTGTTCTGCATCCCACTTCCATCCAAGGTTAAATCAATGATTATGAGGAGCAGGACATTCTGTAGACCATGAAAATTCCCTTCTTCATTTGGTCCCCTTCAGCTCAGCACGTAAGGACAGTTGTTCTTCTATATGTTTTGGATTTTTAATTGAATGCCTTGGTAGATTTTGAGTTTTGAGTTTTCAGATTGCTGTTTTATTATCGAGGGTATGTATTTTATGTAAATAAATATCCTAATTTAGATGTGCTTTTATTATTAATCATTATTGGTTCCATAGAACACTGATGATTTTATCATAATGATAGTTCATGCTTTTTAATTATGTTTTCACACATTTTGATTGTGCTTATATAAATACATTTTTATTTGTTGTCTAGCAGTCTTTAATCCTGGGATTGGATCAGCATTTTCCTGCTTAATTTTATGTGTGCATGTTTATAGAAACCTGAAAATATGCAGAAGTACTAACAAATGGACTCAAGCTTTGCCATGATACTCGTACCATTTAGTTGTAAAAATATCCATCTGAATCAAGCTATTCAGTTACAACTAACACAGCATTCAGTAGCTGAAAAAGATATTGAACTGTGCCTAGGGTCTAAATTGATCTCTTATACCCATTTTGTGCAACCATGTCATTTAATTACATAGTTATGTCACTGAAGTTCAGTTTATGTTTAAAAAAAAATAACCAGCAACAAACACACTGAAACCATTCAACAATATTTCATATTGTTTATTACAAACAGTTCTTACAAAATGTAACACTGGCACCAGATTCATATCACCATGGTTTGTAAAGATATATTGCACATGCTAAAAGCATAGAATATGAAGACAAAACTACAAAAAACATTAGATATTGGCTTTTTAAATATTTATATCACTGCATTACAACCATGTATAATTGTATTTTATACACACTCAAGATTGTCACCATTTTAAAACACCCTTCTCAATAACACTAACCTAAGGTTTGTTTTGTGTAATAAGAAAGTGTTTGCAGCACTGCAGAAAGTTATGCACAATTTCTATACAAATTTAGCATATTAATTCCCATGTTTAACACAAGATTTAAAAAAGAAACATTCAAAGAAAGGTTTGAAATGAAAATGTACATGTATTATATTGCTTCAGTATCACTCAAATGAAAGACAAGTCACAAAACATACCAGCATACACAAATATAAAAAGGCACTCTAAAAAGTTTCTTAGATGATAAAAACCCAAACACATTGTCAAGTTTCTGAACAAGAGTAGACAAGAAATTGAGTTTAAGCATTTGATTCATAGTTCAGTACAGCAGATGTTTGCTGCGGAAAAGTACCAAAACATAATGTGGTGCCCTTTTAGTAGTGATAAAAACCAAACCAAACCCTGAGCTAGTTCATCTTACAATTGAAACAATAGAGACCAGCAAGCGGTAAGTGCCATGCAATATAACCCTGCAGTTGAAGTTTCACAAGAATTAAATACTAGTTGTCAACACAGAAATGTGGGCATTGAAGGGGACGCATGCATTACTACTCACAATCAAGTTCATGCTTCTCAGTCATAAACACATTTAATTGAAAGCAAGTCCCACCAATTTCAATGGAACAGACAGAGCGCTTAGCCTCTGACAGATTTAGCAAATAAAAAAACCAGATCAAACCTGATCTTACCTATAGTTTAAATACAGTACCTTGTCTGCTACAAAACAGTATTGCCATTCAGATTAGAGAATAGTTAACAGTGTAATCCGCATCGCACTGAAGTTGATTGCCAGTATCTCGCTTATATTTTTCTTTAAATGGCTGTGGATTGCACTGTTCTTTTACACTTTAATGGTACACTATCAAAAATATTGGGTCTAATTTAAAACATTGTCTTTCCAATAGGCTTGGAATTAGCGGTAGGGGAGAAAGGCATCTGGGGTAGAAAGACAGCCCACTGGGTTCTCCAAGGCTGGATCTATACTGATTGTAAAAACGGTAAAAAAAGAAACGTTACGTAGCTCTCAATGGAATTTTACATTGATGGTTTTACATTGCTCTACAGAGCCCTCTGGTGGCCACACGCTTATAACGCATCTATAATGTTTTAAATTGACCAGCGTAGATTGGTCCCATGCTGGAGAAGACGAAACCCCAGAGAACATTGCGGAGCTAGATATAAGGCAGTGTCTTAGGTTCCTAATATGCAGCCAAGACCTAAACACATGAACTTAGAAGCAAGTTCCACTTGGTTCAGCGGGGCTTACTTCCATGTAAGGATGCAAAGGGTTGCAGCCGAAAAGGCAATCCTGCAAGTACCATATTTTTCGCTCTATAGGACGCACCCGACCATAGGACGCACCTTGTTTTAGAGGGGGAGAACAAGAAAAAAAAAAATTCTCCCCCTCTCTGCTCAGCGCCCATTCAGCGAAGCGGCAGGAGAAACGGAGCCCCTTCCATTTCTCCTCCCACTTGGCTGGAGGGGCGCTGCGCAGCTCTCCCTCTCTGCTGAAGCCAGGAGAGTCTTGTTCTCCCGGCTTCAGCAAAAGGAACCTGAAACCTGCGGAGTGCAGCGGGAACTCATGCTGTGCTCCGAGGGCTTCAGGCAGCTATTCCTGAAGCCTGGAGAGCGAGAGGGGTCGGTGCGCACTGACCCCTCTCGCTCTCCAGGCTTCAGCGAAAGCAATGCGAAGCCTCCGGAGCGCTGAGGGAGCGCTCCCTCTGCACTTTGGAGGCTTCGCGTTGCTATCGCTGAAGCCAAGGAGCCTGCATTCGCTCCATAGGACGCACACACATTTCCCCTTAATTTTTGGAGGGGGAAAAGTGCGTCCTATAGTGCAAAAAATACGGTACTTCCAGCTGCTGTCAGTAAACAGTGGGATGGCATCTAGTGCTGCCAGACTTCTGTTTGTATAAGGGGGCTTCTCCTTCCTCTGCTCCCGCTGCACAACCTTAGGATCTGTTCCAGAGGATTGGGATGCCCTCTACAGCAGATCTGGAGGGCACATGGGAGAAGGAGGAGAAGTCGGCTCACACAAAGTTGGATTTCACACCTCGATGCTCTAAAGAAGAAATAAAGAAGAGTAAATATTCTATCTGCTGTAAAGCAATACCACACCCCTGCTCTTTAAACAAGTGATCAGCCTAGAAATAAGAAGAAGCAGGTATGCGGTTTCTGCTCAGTTCTACGCAGACACCTTTCATTTTAAGTGCTCCAAGTATCAGTTATTTCTGTTCAGCAATATACTAGAATGTTGTTGTTTTTTCGGTTATAAAAAGTTACAGTACTGAGAGGGAAAACTCATGGTTTAGATGCTCAGTTTTCCCAGTGCGGCTGACCCAGAAAGAAAGAAGGAAACAGGAATCTTTAAAAAAGAGGTTTTTGCATTTCAGTTTTAAAGGGTTGGAAATGTTCCATTTTACAATCACCACCGATCTGATCCATAATAGCTGGTAAAAATACAGTACATTGGATTACTGATTGTTTGTCTTTCACTGGCACTAAATTATATTTCTGTTCTACTCGGGCCCTACTCTGACAATGCATATTTTAATTAGGTAATTTCTAAGGAGTAAGATTGCTCTAGTACCTATGCGCTAATTTACAGGGAGGCCCAGTGTCCCTTTTGTTCTGGAGGATAAACCTTATTTTATTTTATTTGTTCTTTTTTATGTGTATTGTTTGATGGAATAAGTTTGATGCAATATGTTAGATTGAGGTGCATTTTTATATCTACTTTGTATTTCTGTATGTATTGAGGCCTATGGCTCTGAGCAGTAAACATTCTTACCACTCATTAAAAAGGGATTTTCAGACATGACTTACGGAATATTGTTAGTATAATAATAATAATAATAAATTTTTATTTATACCCCGCCCTTCCCGGTTCAGAAAACCGGGCTTAGGGCGGCTAACAACAAATTTAAAACACTTACTTGATGCAACAAAAAACAGAATAAAATACAGTATAAAACGTGAATAACAATAAATTCAGAATTCAAAAATCAATTTAGGGGGAAAATCCATCCAATAAACATTAGATGGGCTAGCTGGCTAAATTAGTCCTATCTGGGCCAGCAAGGAGACCAGGGGAGAATTAGCTGTGGGATCCCAGACTGGGTAATTTTCATAAAAAGGGGAAGGGGAGGGAAGGGGAATAAAAAATCAGGCTAAGTTCAAATTGAAAGCCAGGTGAAATAGCTCTGTCTTACAGGCCCTGCAGAAGGAAGTTAAATCCTGCAGGGCCCTGGTCTCATGGAACAGAGCATTCCACCAGGTCGGAGCCATCACTGAGAAGGCCCTGGCCCTGGTGGAGGATAATCTGACTTCCTTGGGGCCCAGGACCTCTAAAACTATGATTATTCATGGACCTTAAGATCCTCTGCGGGGCATACCAGGAGAGGCGGTCCCGTAAATACGAGGGCCCTAAGTAGGTAATCAGTGGCCTCCCAGTCTATATGATGCTCCTTTGTTTTATTCCCTTAACAAAATTTCTTTACCACCCGATTGTGGCAAAACCTCTGAGTTTTTCGCCATGCCTGTTACAGGATCTGATGTAGTACAGTCTCAAGTCCTTCCAGACAAAACAGACTAAGATGCATGGTCAGCGTAGACAGAAATTATTAGAGCCTCACATTAGCCTGTTCCCTTTCGGCACAACCTCCCAGTAGTATCACACATCTACCAGAACTGTTCTGCTCAAAGAAAGCTTGGAAGGTTGTTGTTTTCCATAAAAGCAGGAGCTCTAATTGCTGACTACTTGGTCAGCCTGTGAACTTGCAGGTAGATTATTCCTTGTCGAGCCTAACAGTGAGGGTTATGAATCATCCTGTGTCGGTTTTCTTTGGATGTTATTGGAGACCAGACCTGTAACTGGGGGAGAGCTCTCACACTACATTTCCTACTGCAGAAGTACACACAGTGGTACCTCAGGTTACATACACTTCAGGTTACATACGCTTCAGGTTACAGACTCCGCTAACCCAGAAATAGTGCTTCAGGTTAAGAACTTTGCTTCAGGATGAGAACAGAAATCGTGCTCCGGCGGAGCGGCAGCAGCAGGAGGCCCCATTAGCTAAAGTGGTGCTTCAGGTTAAGAACAGTTTCAGCTTAAGTACGGACCTCCGGAACAAATTAAGTACTTAACCTGAGGTACCACTGTATTAGGATGGGGAACCTGCTGGCATAAGTGGCCCGTGGCAACATAAATAATGTTCTGGGTGCTGTGGCCCTCAGTACCATCTGATCCTAGAGAAAGGAAGCCTCTTTTTTTCCTTAAAAAAAAAAGGAAAAAAGCATAAGTTCTCCAGCTAACAAGGTTCTTCAGCTAACTGCACTTCCAGGAATGTGGGCTGGAGAAACAGGTAAGACTTCCGAAGAAGCCAGGAGGAGGAAAGACAGGCAGGAGTTCTTAGGCAGGAGCCTAGGGAGAAGATAAGAGGAAGACAGCTCAAAACCAGGACAAGGACTAAGGAGAAGAAAACATGTCCCCCTTAGTCCTAGCCACTCAACACCCATTTTTCATGCTCTGCACACGTAGCATGAAACCCTCCAGCTTCTGAAGGAATACGGAGCGCAGGAAGAGAAGATGAGGAAAGGCAGGAATGAGTGAAAGAGGGCCGAGGAAAGGAGGTGGTGGAAAGAGGCTGGCTGCAAGCTAGGGATGATGGGAGTTGTAGTCAAAAAACAGCTAGAAACCCTGATCTGAAGCAACGATGGGGGACCTTTTCCAGACCAAGGGTTACATTCCCCTCTGGGCAACTTCCCAAGGGGAGGTCATATACCTGCAGTGAGCAAGGCCAGAAGCAAAAGTGGGAGGAGCCAGGAATGCAAATATTACCTTTTAATGGTAGCTTACGTTTCTACACATAGGGTGCAAGTAGGGCCAGCAAATTGTACAGCCCAGGGAGAAGGGATGAGAAGGTATAGCCTGGGGTGAGTCTCAAGGGCAGGATGGAGGCGGTTGCAAGGCCACATATAGTCCCTGGGCCTGAGGTTTTCCACCCCAGACCCAAAATATAACTTGTTTTCATGAGAACCTCCTGGTTCCTTAGTCTTCAAATTGGTATGAGATGTGGAACACCATTTCCTCACCGGGAAAACCAATACACTATAGACTTTTTTAAATGCAGACCCCTCTACTCTGGCATCCAATTCTACTGCATCATGCAATATACACCTCCATTCCCCAAGCCATACTGGGCACAAACAGAGCTTTGCTTTCACATTTCACCCAGCTTGCTATATGAGAACCAAAAAACAAAAAACTCAGTAGCTAGGCTTGCCTATATGTATAGCTAATAAGACATAAAAAAAACTAAAAAAAAAAAAAGAGGAACAAACCATGGTCTTTTTTTTCTGGGCACTTGTTTCATTTCAAATAAATATAAACACATTTAACATTAAAAGTATGAACATTTTCTAGTCTGGAAAAATAAACTGTGATCAACACATCATCCATCAGTTACAAATGTCAAAATGTCTACTAGAAATTTGTGTCTTAAAGTGTACAATACAGCCAAAGAAGACTCTTTAATTACATAAAAGACTTTTGTGTGCACGTGTGATTAGAAAAGTTATTTGAATTTTCACTTGCATTATTAAAAAAATAATACATCTTCCCATTTAAGATACTGAAGCCTTTTGGTCCTCGTGGTATAGCTGGTTAGTTCTTTGTATTTTAAGAGTCTCAGTCTTCTTTCCGTACATCTTTCTCAGGCGAGGAACAGGGTCCATTTGACCTAGAAACTTTGGCAGAAGGAGTAGATATTCGTAATGCAGATGTTTAATAAGAAAGCTGATGTCAGCAGGCCTTTTTAATATATTGCAATTGCCTTATGTAGTTCCAGATGATTGGCTTTTTTTTTTTTTTACTTTGCCTGTTTTGGTTTTATCTGCTGTGTATAGCTTAAGCACAGTAATAGTAATTAGAGACAACAGCAACATGATGTAGCCCAGATGTTGCAGAATTTTAAAACCAGAAAATGCTCAAGATAAAAAAAAATACAACTTATAAACACTAAAGTAAAGGGGGGGGATAATTCATTTTGGCAAACAACAAACATTTAGGTGCATTATAAATGTATAGCTGATTTTTCTCAAACATATCATTGCCTTGACAGCACAGGCAACACATTTCCAGGGATTCTTAACTGCGAAGTGCAAATAGCCAAGCAAGATTGTGCCAAATAATGAAAAAGGAAGGCAAATAATGTCTGCTTTACCGATAATCTCTTTGCTGCGGGTGGATATGTGCAATGACTGAGGCAAGCAAGATTTGGTCCTAAAACTTTCAAATTGCAAATGAAATTGTGGCTGAAGTCTTTTAAAAGTGCCTTTTGTGTACTTAAGTGCTTAATACATCTAATGTAGAATTTAGAAGTTTTAATTTCCGTAGAAAGTGGTGATACTGGCAGTGCAGTGCTTGCAAACAACAAACGAAACGAAAAAAACAACCTGTGGCTTTATCTTTGGTTTGTATAACAAAGATATCTAAAAACGAAGGCTAGATAACTATAGGTAATAAAAGTGAAGAGAGATGGAGAGTTTCTTCCCATGATCTAGAAATACTGTACTGGAAAAAAATGTCTTCATATTAGCAGTATACCCTAGCTAACACCGTGATATGTACACAACAGTTCCCCTGTTTACTTGTGCTGTCAAAAGGAATAGGGCAGCTTTCGCTTTCTGCATACAATAGGAGGTAGAGACTTCCACAGGAGTCACGAGGACCTATGGAAAGCAGGACAGCTGGAAGGAGCAGAACATTAACATGAATGCATTTCAATAAAAACCAGTTTTCTTAAAGGCTCTGTTTAACGGCAACTGTAAGCCTTCCGTTGCCTAACTGTACTCATTCCAGTCAAAAGTGAAGGTCAACTGTAATTCTGGGATTCATTGTCCTTTTTTATTCTTTTTTTATTTTTAAAGGAGAATACCAACTTAGATCCCAAATGCAACTGAGGAAAAGGGCATTGAATGCCGAAGTCAAAATGTTTCCGAATCAGAATCGTTTTCATTGTATCCATTTTCTGCTCCTACATCGTTACTTAAGGGTTTGCTATAGGAGTCAATGGCGCTGCTCGCATTTGAGCTATTGCAGAGGTGAGTCCTGCTCAAATTGTCTTTTTTAAAAGAAACGAAGTTGAGAGCCGTCATTGTACTGGAAGGAGAAAAAGGCATCATGGTAGCCAAAATGAGTGCCAGGCAGTCAGCCACGTCTTTGTTAGGAGCGCAAGCCAGGGCTGGCGTATGACCTGGGCACAAATGCAGACAAAGCAATGGTTAGTACTGGGGAACTACGAAAAGAAGACCTGAGCATTCCTCAGATACATCTCCAGATGGGTTTATAGCCTGGAGATGTATGTTTAGTCACAAATCACAGCAGGCAAGGCAGTGTTACACTTTGAAATTAGGCATGCTGGGGACGTACACAATTCACAAAGAGGTTTTAAGCTAATCTCATTACAAGCAATTTTATTTTTTTAAAAAAGAAAAACAGCAGGCAACTTACAGCCTCCACGAAAATGAAATAAACACAGGTGAACCAACATTCCACGAGGACAATATAAATTGAAAGCAACTTTAATGCATCAAACGTATTTAGCCTCAAATATCATGTGAGTTAACTCTCATTCTGAGAACAATGACTTTCATTCCAAAGCAACTGCGTAATGATATTTGACTGTTTTAGAATCATAGAGGCATTTATTTTTATGGGCAAATAATTTCAGAAAGTAAGTCGTTTGAGAGGAATGGATGGATGATTAATTCTAGGCTATTTACACTGCCATTAAGCAAACAGTATTTTCATTAAGGAAGATTGCAAAACTTATTGAAATACACAGTAAATGTAACATAGGCCCTACTGAAGCCTACATGGAACCCATTGCACAGAATCCAAATACTTAATCTCAACTAGAGCTGAGTAATTTTAAACAAAATGTGATAAGAGCTGGATCTCTTTGTACTCAAGCAGATTATTATTGTGTTGTAAAGTGTAGAAACAATACAATAATAAACTGCTTATATACATTGTGAACCAGGCTTTGGTATATGCTGATGAATTCTTCATGAAAATAATTCAACTTTCTAGTTTTTAAACCCTGTGATGCAATGGAGAGAGTTTTCTGCCAGCAAAAATGTCATCCTTTACAGTTCACGGTTATGTTTGGTGGGCTGTGGGCAAGCATTATCTACATGACGAGAATGCTGCACAAGTTTTTAGGGAGCTTGGCTGTGGTCCTCCCCACAACAAGACTATATAAAGGTTTTTAATTAAGCCAATGAATTTAAAATCCCAGGACCAATGGTACATGAACCTCCATAGATTGAGCAAGAATTATCCATTCATACAGGGCACCTATTGGTGCTCTACTTATCTTTTGGGAATGTTCTAAAATACACTTTTTTTTAACACTTTCTGCTCTTAATTAAGGAAATTACAAGATATTTATTACCAAAGGAACCTAGTGTTATATTTTTAGGTTATCTTAAGGCTCCAGTCAATGTCACCGACTTAGAAGTGGTTGTTAACCTACTTAGGTAAAGGTAAAAGGACCCCTGACCATTAGGTCCAGTCGTGACCGACTCTGGGGTTGCTCATCTTGCTGTATTGGCCAAGGGAGCCGGTGTACAGCTTCCGGGTCATGTGGCCAGCATGACTAAGCCGCTTCTGGCGAACCAGAGCAGCGCACGGAAACGCCGTTTACCTTCCCGCCAGAGCGGTACCTATTTATCTACTTGCACTTTGACGTGCTTTCGAACTGCTAGGTTGGCAGGAGCAGGGACCAAGCAACAGGAGCTCACCCCGTTGCAAGGATTCGAACCACCGACCTTCTGATTGGCAAGTCCTAGGCTCTGTGGCTTAACCCACAGCACCACTCGTGTCAGGTTAACCCATGTTAACCCACTTACAGCTGCTCAAATGTGCACTGTGGCAAATTTGTGGGTGGGGGGGGGAGCTGTTTTGTTCATTTTGGTCTGTTATAGGAAAGTATGGAACATGACAATATTATCTAAGCTAATTTATTACAGAAGATTGCCAAATGAGCATGGAATGAGTAAGTCTGTTGAGAAATGGATTCTGAGAAGTTTTAGAACAGCAAGCATCATGATAACGTTCGGCCATGATCTCCTTTTGCTTTACTACAAAAGACCCCTGCTTGACTGATTCCCTTTATTTTCCTCTTTATTAGTAGGCATACCATCTCATTCTGTGCATATCCATTTGTATCTGAATTAGTGTTCATGTGTGAATACTATGCAGGTTCAATTTGTAAGAAAACTATATGTTTGTTTTAAAAAATATTTACAAAAATATTCGTATGAGATTAAATTCCAAATTACTCTGTTATTTGGCCTGCATTTGGCCTGCATTTAGTTACATCATTAATACTGGCCATCTCTAGGTGTTCAAGGATGGGATAGAAAGCGTGGCCTTAAGTGTGCTCAGAGACTTGCATGTGTCCAGTGCGCATTTAATATTTATATTTTTATGCCAAAACCCCTTACACCATACCTCAAAGGGTTTTGAAACTTCCTTCAAACTTAAAAGTGGTTTGCCATGCAGCACTGGAGGACTTTTGTATAAGAAACCTACATCCAAAACCACCGTGAGTGTGTAGAGTTTATCGCATGGCATTTTGGATCCTGCTCAAGGCGTTTTCAGTATCAGATCGCCATCCATCCAGCAATTTGCTTCAGTGCAAAAAGTTCAAAGCAAAAAGTGATTGGCTGTACAGAATTCAGTTTGACATAATACTACTGAGAGATGGAACTCAAAAGAGGCTTTCAATGAATGGCAGCGCTATTTGAATACTTAAAATCACGTCATATTTTCTGCATCTACGTCCATAGGGTGGCAGTAACTTTCTTTGCGTACCACATGTGGTCAGAATTGGAGACAGTATGATCTCAGAATGAATAAGGAAACAGTTAAACTGCTGGATCTCTCCCCTCTCCTGAGCATGCTTTGATTAGGCATTTAAAACACAGCACTCTTCAGTCAAAGAAGTTAAAAATTTTTGATGCCTTTTGTGCAACTAGAAGATTCTAATTCTTACTGCGTTAAAGAATGACTGGTAACCGTCAGGGAGGGCAAAACGAAGCAAAGAAGGAAAATAAGCTATTGTGTTTTATCTACGCTAAAGAAAAATGTGCTTTGGTGATGATAAAAATAACTGTTTAACAAAGTCATACTGAACATCTTATTACAATCAGCATTGTCTAACCTACTGGTCTGTATTTTAGAAACACACACGTGTTGAATAATGATGGACAGTTATTCTTCATGAGTGTTTTCACTTACCATTTTCATCTACGGCTCGTACACATGCCCCTTTCGCTAGCAACTCCTCAACTACCATCTTCAAGCCATTCTGTGCAGCAATATGAAGAGGTCTAGAAAACATAACATCTAGATTCAAGTAGGCTTGATGCATTTCAAAAGGTCTGTTGGGATATTATGCAGAGCATTCTCACGTGCTTAAAGTATAGGATACCAGAAATTCTTTTCTGGACAATTTCAACATGTACTTATCATAGAATCTTAAGAGTTGGAAGGGACCCAAGGGTCATCTAGTCCAACCCCCTGCAATGCAGAAATCTCAGCTAAAGCATCCATGAGGGGTGGCCACCCAACCTCTGCTTAAAAACATCCCAAAAACAAAACCCAAACATGAACGCCATATTTATAGAACGCAAAAAATAAGTAGACTTTTAAAAACACTAAATGTCAGTTTGGGTCAACAAAAAATAAAATTTCATTAGGTTATACTTACGTTTGTAATGCATTATTTTTTGCATTGATAAGGCTCTGTTCTTGTATCTTGTCAAGTATCAACAAGGCACATTTTTCATGTCCCTGGAATACATAAATGCATTTATCTTCTCGCTTTAGGAAATGATGAGAATCTGACAGTATTTAAGAATCAGTATGCACAGCCCCCTTTTATGCCATCACAGGTTAGCTTTCTGTAATCTGATCCAGGCCAATTTTTAAGGAACGCTATCAGATATGAGCAGACGAGGAGTGAATTGCATACGAAAACTGGGGAAATTTATTAGAATGAGAGCAAGAACACCTGGTGGATCTTTTATCTGTAAGTGTGTGTAATCTCTGAGCAGTGCTAACCTCAGATCAGCACATATGCTAACCACAAGCCTGTTGTTCACTCCCCAGCCAAAGTCATGGAACCATATTTTGGAGACACGGTCAAGTTGCAACCATTTTATGTTTTCCCCCCAGCAAAAAACTGTGCCACCAGCTTGACGAGGCGACAGAGCTGCCCTCAGCACCCCAGGGGATTCCCCCCTAATTGGCAACAGTGTCAGGGGGACAATGCTACCGCCAGCTTCATTCCCATTGGTTTTTTCCATCGCAAAGTACGAAGAAAGCCACTGGGCTGCTGGTACCAGCTCTGCCACTGTGTCAAGTTGCAACAAAGCTTTTATCCGAGAATAAATCTGAGAAAGAAAGTGCCGTATTTTTCGCTCTATAAGACGCACCAGACCACAAGACGCACCTAGTTTTTGGAGGAGGAAAACAAGAAAAAAAATATTCTGAATCTCAGCAGCCAGAACAGCGAGAAAGATCGCTGTGCAGTGAAAGCAGCGATCCCTCTTCCTGTTCTGGCTTCTGGAATAGCTGCGCAGCCTGCATTCGCTCCATAAGATGCACACACATTTCCCCTTACTTTTTAGGAGGGAAAAAGTGAGTATTATAGAGCAAAAAATACGGTACCGTAGATTCCGGCGTATTAGGCAACTGGGTGTATAAGACGACCCCCAACTTTTGCTGTTCAGTTTTAGAGTTATAGAGTTTGAGCGCCACCAGGGGCAGAGCGCGCACCTCTCTGCCGTTGCAGCAGCAGCCCAGGCGAGGCGTTTAGCGGGGGAGCGCCGCGCTCCGAAGGACTTTTCGCGCCCCCTTCTGTGGGGAGGGAGGAGGAGCGACGGCAGAAGGAGCACCTCTGCTCACCGGCTCCCTCTCCTCCTTCCCAACATGTATACCCGGCGTATAAGACGACCCCCAACTTTTGGGGTGATTTTCCAGGGATAAAAAGTCGTCTTGTATGCCAGAACATACGGTAAATATCCTCTGCCACTCCATATACAATGGTGAGCCCCAATATACTGAAAAAATAAATATGAGTATATTTTATCCAATCTGTGATGATTATTCCACTTTCCGCCTACTCCCCAAAATGAAAAAAAAACAACAACTATGAGCGGAATCCTTCGGCCCAGTTTATTCTCTGGCCTTTGGTGTTGCCACTAGCAAATAGCAAAAGTCAACAATAAAATACAATTTCCTCTTCAGTTTATCTCAAAATGCACCAAAAATAAAGGGTAATGATTTTGGAGCAGTGTTGTTTTAGGCTTATTTGTTTGCACTTTTGATCTCTTCCCCACCTACTCACCCATGTCAGTCACTGATTGATTTTCCATAACCCTCCTTCGTAAGACAGTACTAGTTTTCAAAATTATTCCCAGTGTTCAGAAGATATACTGGCTAAGTTTAGCATTCAGTTGGTTCACTGAGATTTGCAAAAAGCGTTAGGAAGAAACTAACTACACAATCAGAGGGGTACACCCCCCTTGTTTTTATGGTGTTGGGTTTTTTTAAAATTGTTTTTCATGTTGTAACCCACTCTAGGCCTTATGATGAAGGGCAAGCAACAAACAATGAAACTACTTTTTATCATGTCTTCATTGCACACACAGCCCAATTCACGTGGTAAATCTGGGTTTGCGAAAGGATTTCCATATGTGCAATGCAACTTCCACTCCATCTCCCCTCCCCTCCCCACCTGTCACCCCAAAATTTGCTCTGGACAGTCAGGGAGAGGGAATTCAGGGTGGGGGTGCACAGGGAGAGAAGAAAGAGGGGAAGTTTGTAATCAAAAGTCCATGGGATGACTTTACTGAGTACCAAGTGCCTCTGATACAAGTATCATTATTTTGCCACACTTTTAATAATGTCTTCTACACACATGCACACACACAAACACACACAAATGCTTTTAAACATACTTTACTGCTAGCCAAGTGCAAGGATGTATTCGAGTTCTTATCTTTCAAAGTTAGATCAGCCTTCGCGCTGTTCACCAAAAAATCTAAGATACAGAAAGAAAACAGACCACACAATTACTCTCAGGCAGTTAAATTACCTTCAATCTCCGTTCACAGAATATCCCATTTCCTAGTGTGCTCTTTGCATTTCCTAAAACTAACGAGACTCTAGTCCTGTACACCCTAATGAAAGTCTTGGCAAAGTAGTGTTTTGAAGTGAAATCTGGAGTGTCTGCCGGTGACATAAGCAGCAGCAGCAGCAGCAGCGCTGTACGAAGATGGCTTTTTCTTGCTAAACACGCATACAGAATATCTGTAGACCTGTACAAAGGTATTCATTCTCATCAGTTCCCAGCAGCCAGGTACTTACCTACAGCACCTACGTGTCCTTTTTCAGCAGCCATCGTAAGTGGTGTTTTCCCTGAATTATCCGCAGCATTCACTTGTGCATTGTGGCTTAAGAGAAGCTGCAAGCATTCTACGTGGTCCGCGAAGGCTGCTGCGTGAAGTGGTGTTCTAAGAAGAAATAACACCTTTTTTTTAGACACTAGAGAATTTTTTACTAGTATTATTACTTACCGTACTTTTCCGTGTGTAAGACTAGGTTCTTTTACTTTAAAATAAGGTTAAAAATCTGGGGGCGTCTTATACACAGATAGTGCATATGCCCGTTTTCTAAATTTGGGGACCACAAAAGTAGGGGGCTTCTTATACATGGGGGCATCTTATACACAGAAAAATACGGTAGTTCTATTCCACTGCTAAGTCCAAGCTAACAACTTTTCAAAACAATGAACCCAATAATTCAACATTAAAGGGGGTGGGATGGCAGGCTGCTACTCGGATGAGAGCATTGTTCTGTGGATGACACAAGAAACATGAACACACGGGATGCATCAAGTCCACTTTCATTTCTCCCATGATTTCAAGTAATGAGTTCAAGAAGGTTTTTTTGTTTGCTTGTTTTGTCCCACTGCTTTATCCGGAAAATCCCGTGGTTTACTGCTGAAACGGAACAAATATCAATTGGGTTTTCTGTGGATTGAAGTCCCCCCCCCCATTTCAGCAGTAAACAGCTGGCTATCACAGGGAAAGTGACAGGACAAAAACAAACAAACCCACTCTCAGTCCCTTGACTTGAAATCGCGGGACCAAAGAAAGTATGGTTGGGCCTAAGTCTTATCTTCGAGAACTGAGAAATCTGTAAGCCCTGATATTTTCAGGGGACCATCAATAATGTATTTTGAACATATCTTAATGGGTTCAGTTGAAAACAAACACACAATCATTATCCGAGCAGTCCTTACCTTCCTTTGTCATCTTTACAATTGACAATGCCAACACCAATGGTCCCAATGAGTAGCGACGCACAATTTTCATGATCATTGATTCTATTGAGAAAACAGGTTTGCAAATTGGAACTCTCCTTTAATAAGTCATTCATTTCATAAACATACATCCTTTCCCCCTGGTTGTACTTCTGACTCAACAAAGCCTAGGCAACAAGTCTACATCAAGGGCTACTGTCAATGTCAGAGGCTGTGTGCTTCCAATGCTGTAGCACTCAGTTCCTGCATAGAAAAATATGCATAGAGGAGGGAGTTTGCACCTGCGGATATAAACTGTACCTGAAAAGCTCTTCCACAAGTTATGATGAATGCGTATAAGGAGCCAGCAAAGGTATGTAGGCACAGTCCCACTCTCTTTTTTTTTAATGTGCTCCCTGTGTATAGCTCTGACACACAGATGAGGATTCACATTCAGTAAAAACTCTGGCAGGAATCTGACTGAAGTGCTTTTCTTCTCCTGATGAATTAGAAGCTAGTTTTATATGAACTTGAATAAGTTGTAGTGTTCAAATGTCATTCTTTATTCCTAAGCTTCTCTGTGCAAGTAAAGATTTCAGGCAATACTAATACCGCCATTTCTGATGGGTAAAGTAAAGGTAAAGGGACCCCTGACCATTAGGTCCAGTCGTGGCCGACTCTGGGGTTGTGGCGCTCATCTCGCTTTATTGGCCGAGGGAGCCGGCGTACAGCTTCCGGGTCATGTGGCCAGCATGACTAAGCTGCTTCTGGCGAACCAGAGCAGCGCACGGAATTGCCGTTTACCTTCCTGCCGGAGCGGTACCTATTTATCTACTTGCACTTTGACATGCTTTCGAACTGATAGGTTGGCAGGAGCAGGGACCGAGCAACAGGAGCTCACCCCGTCGCGGGGATTCGAACCACCGACCTTCTGATCGGCAAGTCCTAGGTTCTGTGGTTTAACCCACAGCGCCACCCGCGTGGGTGCTACATGCTACTAATTAGTACATGCTATTAATTTCAGTGGGTTTTTGTCATGGGTAAATATGTATAGGATCGCAGTCATGGCATTTGACTTTTCTTGGTACTTCACACCAAGAGATGTTAGTTCCTTCTAGTTATTAAAAAAGAGACACTGTCCACATTCACATTTCCCACTAAACCATAGTTTAGTGTGATATGTACGAACTAGAATTCTGGTCAGTTTTGAAACATGCTAACTTCAAACCACTGGCCATGAAGCTGGCTTGTTTAAACTGACCCTAATTAAGGTAAACCACAACCCCCAGTTCAGATGCAGCAACAAGCTGATTTTAAAGGAAACAGTAACTTTTTCCAAAGTTCACCTTCCAGCTACGTGGGAGAAAGAAGGGTGGCAAGGAGGGTGCAAGCCTGAGGCTCATTCTAGAGCCCATGCATGCTGCACTAAGTTTAGTGTGACAAGTTAACATGGCCAGTGTGGGGAGGTAGCAGTAATGTTATCCAACACATCCCCGGCAAAAGTAAAATTACTGGTTCTACAGAGGGCTTTATACCGTTTCTATTTAAAAGATCAGAGCACAATGTGAAATCTAGGAACATAGCATGTAACAGAAAAGCTGACAATCAAATCCGAAAATTATGGTGGTGTGTTCTCAAATACGAACACTATAATCATTTCTAGATTATATTTATTGACGTGACAGAGTGAAGAGTTCATAACACAATAATTGACAAGCAGGGGAATTAGGCAGGGCTGTGACATTCTGCAACCTTTATTCCTTTTGTCCCTAGAGTGACTAAACCCGCATTTATGAATTTGCCCTAATTTTAGTTAACACCAAATGCCTTGAGGTTATTATGTGACAAATGTACATTCCTACGCCAATGATTTGAGAAGGGGAGAATTTTAACACCAGACAGATATATGTATTTTTGGACATGATCCATATCGTCTCTAGAAATTTTCTGCTGCTGTATCCCTAGTTTAGCTTGACCTTCCGTTAAAGCCACAAGAAGTAAGATTTGATGCAGCTGTTTCTACTTACACAGCACAGTGCAATGGAGAGAAAGGGTTCCCGATAAAGTTGCGGAAAGGTTTCTGTTCCAACAGTACCTCTATACAGCCTTCATTACCTGTAACAAATTGGGTGATTTCATGTTACAAAAGTGCTTCAGGATTGCTTGCAACTGAATAATAATAATAATAATAATAATTTTTATTTATACCCCACCCTCCCCAGCCAAGGCCAGGCTCAGGGCAGCTAACAAGCAATAATAAAAACAAATTGAATGAATACAACTTAAAAAACAA
Organism: Podarcis cretensis; assembly: GCF_951804945.1. Taxonomy (NCBI): domain Eukaryota; kingdom Metazoa; phylum Chordata; class Lepidosauria; order Squamata; family Lacertidae; genus Podarcis; species Podarcis cretensis. Next base: position 127,575,172 of record NC_137170.1, read on the forward strand.
GATTAAAATACAACATTAAAATATTGAAACATTAAAATAGCTTATTTTAATAAATGAAATAGCTTATATAACGCAAATTAGCACTTCAGCATACAGTCGTACCTTGGTTTTCAAATTTAATCCATTATGGGAATCCGTTTGGCTCCCGGAACAGTTCGAAAACCAAGGTGCGGCTTCCAATTGGCTGCAGGAACGTCCTGCAGCCAATCAGAAGCTGCGCCGGACGTTCAGCTTCCGAAAATCATTCAAAAACCGGAACAATCACTTTCAGTTTTCGATCGGGAGCCGAAATGTTTGAGTTCAAAGGTGTTCGGCTTCCGAGGTTCCACTGTACTAAGGTGCCTCATACAGAGTCAAACTGCTGGTTCATCTACCTGTATTCAGATTGGAACACAGCTATCGCTTTGATTATGTTCTCCAAATTTTCTGATGAAGCTTTGGTTCAAAAGATGCACATAAAAGTGCATACATTTGCACTGTGAAACATGTAAAAATGTGTATTTTAGGGGAATGAATGACCGGAAAGAAGTGCAAGTTTTGGTGCTTTTGAAAAAATAGAAATACAGTACCTTTTAACATAGAATTGTTCAACCCCCTGAAATGCAGGAATAACAAAGAGACAGAATGGAGCTATGACTGAGTCCACGCTAAAGTGACATGGAACAAGCTGCTCCATCCCTCCTTAATTCTGCTTTGTGTTGTGATTATTAGAATGTGGTGCCTGGCATTTATTCACACTCGCAGTCTCACACCTACAAGATTGCCTGACTGCTCTTCTGAGTTTAGAAAAGGCTGCAATCCTGGCTTCAACTTTACTTTGAACTCCACATCAACCTTAACAATAGTACGCTGCAGGGGGGGGGACTTACCATTATAAGAAGCCCAGTGCAAAGGTGTATAACTCTGATTATCTTTAAAATTGTAGTCCCCTTCTGAAAGCGCCAACTGCAACAATTCACTCAGCCATGTGGCATGACCACGAGCTGCTGCGTAATGTAGAGGTGTCCTGCCTCTGGCGTCCTTACACATTATCAATGCTTCTTGTTCCAACAGCATTTGAACACACTCCTCATGCCCTGTCATAATCTGATTTAAAACACACATGCATAAATATATGGTGGGGGAGGACATTCAGAAGAGAACTGGATGGGGATATGTAAGAAAAACATTTTAAATTGGTGTTTGACACAGTTAAGGGGGCAACTTCGTGAAGATTGTGCCCCTGAAGTTAAATCATGAGGGAAACTAAATGAGAATGATGGAGAGGTTGCAAACAACTTGTTTTCATATGTGGTGGGAAGAGTCCAGTGGTGGGTGAGCTACAGGGGCAGGCCAGAAATCACAGCAAAAATACATCCATTACTCACAGAGACCCTTAAACATAGTCCTGCTTAGTATGTTTGAAAGATGTAACAAATCAATTTTGTCCAAGAAGTAGTGGCAGCATGGTTAGAAATGGCTAATGTGATAAGTATTGATGGCCATCACATGCAATCCAGTTCTATATTCCTGTTCCATTGTTGTAAGAAAATTATGTAAGAAAATTAATTTAAAAATAAAAGGAAAGATTCATCATAGCAAATGTAGTGGAGCGGCATACACAAATAAGCCACCTGTTGCCCATTTGTTTCACATGCATGGAAAACATGGCTTTTGCCTTTTTAAGGATACTACTGCCTGACTTAAAGAGCTCAATGCAAAAGAAAGCACCATGTCTGCATTTCTGATAAATGTTATCCCTGGCTTCTTTATAGTGTTGTTTATAAGTATACACCCACACTTTACACAAATTATGTGGCCAGTGAAGTTACCACTTTGCTTGCCTAAATGAATTAAATTGGTAGCGTCAGCAGCCACACCACATGGTGACTCAACACAGATCATTGTGGTTACCACCTCAGAGAGAGGTTACCACCTCAAACAAGAGATTACAACCCAACAAGAATGTTGAGGGTAATGCACATAAAACATTTCTTAGGGACAGGAAATGCTGGGACCGTGTTCCACAGTGTCAGCACCAAAACAACAAGCCCAAGTCCACTTCTCAAGAGAGACTCTCCTCCCTGAAAGAGAGGGGAGTGGTTGTGGACGGGAGCCCAAGCACTGCTCCTAGCAGGGGGCGTTGCCCCCTGCCTCCAGCTCACCTGGCTGGCACTCACGCCCCCCCCCCCGGTGGCCGTCCAACCAGGTGCCATGGGGGGGCGTGTCCAGCAGCCTTTATGCTGCAGTGCCAGCCTCCCCCCCCCGGCCTCATTTCTCTTTGTCGTCCTGGGCGAGTCACCCACCCTCCACTCCCTTTGAGTTAGGGCTTAGGTCATTGGCCTTGCTATGGACCTTAAGTTGGTTGCCCCGGTTGCCCGGGGGGCCTGGTAGGAGTTTTTCCATTTGGCATTAGGCTTTTTGGTTTTTTCGCCTACCTCGTAGCAATCGTCACAACTTTTTGGTGGTATTGGTGGGTAGGTTAGGCATTGGAATAATGTGTTGTGGTGTGTCGAAGTGCTAGGTGTGGCCATCGCCTATGCCTTCAATTTCTAGGGGTATTCCATTAATGGAATCTGGCGGTCGTGTATTCCGTCCGAAGCCTGCTTGGCGGGAGGCCATGGCACGACCCTCGGTGACATCAGGGGTGAGCCTATAGTTGGATTAGCATCAACAGGTGATGAACCCCTGGTGAATAAACCCACTTGTTTCGCGATCCAATGCCTAAGCCAATACCTTTTCATTGCTGTAATCAATAAAGTTGTGGCCTTTTCTAGCCCATTAACCTTATATCATGTGTCCCTGTGTCTTCATTTTACTTCGCGGGGGTCGGGTCCTCAAACCACAACATACTGTTACATGTACACATACTGGGCGGGATTCAAGTAACGTATACTGCTAATGGAAGTGTGCGCAATTGGACTCTCCTTCTTGTCTCCCCTGAGCCACCCACTCCCCCAAAATGGCTTGGGGGGCTCAGGGTAACCTTGAGAACAGCATACGGAGGGAAAGAGGGCAGACAATTCCATCTGGCATGCTGAAAAGCTTGTGGTGATGCACAATTGCCATGGCACTATGTTGGATTCCTCCCATAGTTTTTGTTACCTATTATTCTCTCCTCCAGTTAAAAATGTTGAAGCTTTTAATTGTCAGCAATTTAAACACATACACACACACACACACACACACACACACAACTTTTCAATAGAAAACACGACTTGTGGAGTTTTTTGTTTAAGAAGAAAAGTTCATTTTACTACATATATTCCATATCCCTGATTGTTGTTGTTTTTCTCCTTCTCCTTCTCTTTTAAATAATTGCCTTGGTTTTTTTTATTAGAACATAAAAGTTGCTTGGCTGAACTGGACCCAGATGCATCTGGAAGATCAGGAATGAGGAACCTATTGTCCTCTAGATGTTGGTACTTTAGTTGTTGGGGTGATGGGAGTTGATCCAACAACATTTATACTTTGTTTTGGTGGTCTGTGCTCATGTTGGACACTATTATGTATGTTTCAGGCAGAATTTCAAAAGGCATGCAGCAGACACATAGGACAAAATGTTCTAAAATCAGCAGTTACCCCTCGATGTAAAGCAGTGCATCCTAAGGAATCAGCTACATCCACTGATGCTTCTTTTTCAAGTAACAAGGCGACGGCATCTATGTGCCCATAAGCCACAGCTAGCATCAAGGGAGTTCTAAGAAATGAGAGACAACAGCAGTTTTAATCTTACTTCTGTGGGTTTTTTTTATTCAACATGCTATCCAAAAGGACCTGCCATTTTCACCAGACTTTGCAATGATACTCCCTCTTTCCAACATTCTTATTGCATCACATACTTGCTACACATAATTCCAGATATCCGATCCACAGATATTTCTAAACTGAGCAGCTAGTGTAGCCTTCCACAGACTACAATCCCCATCATTCCTGGCCTCGTTGCCTGGGGCTAATAGGTACTGAAGACCAACAACACATAGGGCCATCGTATTGGGTTACCCCTGCATGGTGTGGTGGTTAAGAGCGGTGGACTCGTAATCTGGTGAACCGGGTTCACTTCCCCGCTCCTCCGCCTGCAGCTGCTGGGTGACCTTGGGCCAGTCACACTTCTCTGAAGTCTCTCAGCCCCACTCACCTCACAGAGTGTTTGTTGTGGGGGAGGAAGGGAAAGGAGAATGCTAGCTGCTTTGAGAGTCCTTAGGGTAGTGATAAAGGGGACGCAGGTGGCGCTGTGGGTTAAAGCCTCAGCGCCTAGGGCTTGCCGATCGAAAGGTCGGTGGTTCGAATCCCTGCGGCGGGGTGCGCTCCCGCTGCTCGGTCCCAGCGCCTGCCAACCTAGCAGTTCGAAAGCACCTCCGGGTGCAAGTAGATAAATAGGGACCGCTTACCAGTGGGAAGGCGTTTCCGTGTGCGGCTCTGGCTCTGGCCAGAGCAGCGATGTCACGCTGGCCACGTGACCCGGAAGTGTCTCCGGACAGCGCTGGCCCCTGGCCTCTTAAGTGAGATGGGCGCACAACCCCAGAGTCTGTCAAGACTGGCCCGTATGGGCAGGGGTACCTTTACCTTTACCTTTAGGGTAGTGATAAAGTAGGATATCAAATCCAAACTCCAAACTCTAATATGAATCAGAGTCTGTTTATTCAATCAGGAAAATCAAGTGGTGAAGGTATTTATACACTGCAACAATTTCAGAGTTTTACTGATATTGTCCCATGGGAGTGTGGGGGAAGAGAGAGAAACAGGCTAAACCCTTTCTCCCTGGCATGTTATATTTCCAAGTGCTGGGGTCTTTCATTATTTCTTTCTTTCTTTCTTTCTTTCTTTCTTTCTTTCTTTCTTTCTTTCTTTTCGCAGAGCAACATTTGCACATAAATTTCCCACCCAGCCAGAGCCTAAAGTAGCACATTTCAGGAAACTACTACATATGCTCATTGAATAAACTAGCCCCAAGAAACAGATCAGAGAGTGCAGAGCAGGCCATCACTCACACAAACTGCTCTGCCTCCAACCAAAAGCCTGGAGGCTCAGGAGGAAACATCAGAAGTGATGCTATGGCTACCCCACTTTCCCCAGTGTCGGAAACCTCACTCAGCCTCCTGATAAGGGCCAGCCTTGGAAACAGATCCCAACTATGTCAACAACATCCTTCAATGCACCCCCTTACTCTTGCCTCTGTACGTTCTTAATGTGCAAAAGTAAATAAAGCATTGCCCTCAGGGAGACCGTTGCAAAACGTTTAGCACCTGCACCCCATTTACCAGCAGTGGCCTGGTCTCCATTGACAAAAGACCACACAGAGAGGTTGTAATGGAGATGCAAGAACAGTACTCATGCTTCCCCCTTGGGGTCTTGGCAACCCCCCCCCCGGCTCTTCCTGCCTGTGGGAATCTTTGCTGGTAGCTTCAGAAGCAGGTTGTCGAGGTACTGTCCCCCCCAATCATTTTCAGCGTAGCTGTTTTGCCTAAGTCTGGAAAGATCAGAATATCCTCTAAACACAGAATTAATCTGTGTGCTTCCAAGACTGAAATAATTAGTGCAAAATGCACAATTCCAAACCCAAAGCTGCTTCCGTGCTGCAGCTAACTTTATAAGAAACAGAAGCAGCGACTACCAAGAGTCTATTACATTATTTTGATTATGATCTGAACGCTAGTGCTTAAGGTGTTCCCAATACCACACATGTCACGCAAACAGATAAAAACAAAGTCGACTTACTGTCCTTTTGCATCGGTCACATCAGGGTTATCTGCTACTTCTAACAAAAGCCGCAAACATGGAGTGTGTCCGTTGATAACTACAAAAAGGGAAAACATTTTAGCATTCTGAAAATAAAGCCTAGAAGCTCATGCACTCTTACATCTAGTTATTCACAGCTGTCCCAGATTCTAGGCGTTTTCTCCTAAAGTGTACCCCAAAGGAAGAAAGAGATGTTCCCTTTAGCACTTGAATATATGGATTTATATCTAGCGGGAATCAAATGACCAAAAGATCAGTTGGTATAGTGCAGGGGGAACACATATGGAGGGGAAACGAAGGCAGACAAGGAGATATTGTAGAGATGGAAAAGGAAATGGGGGGGGGCGCGACTGAGTCAGGGAGAGGGGGCCTGCTGAACAAGAGGGCACTCCCCCAGTAGATATAGGTATAAAGGTAAAGGGACCCCTGACCATTAGGTCCAGTTGTGGCCGACTCTGGGGTTGCGGTGCTCATCTCGCTTTATTGGCCGAGGGAGCCGGCGTACAACTTCCAGGTCATGTGGCGAGCATGACTAAGCTGCTTCTGGCGAAGCAGAGCAGTGCACGGAAACGGTGTTTACCTTCCCACCGGAGTGGTACCTATTTATGTACTTGCACTTTGACGTGCTTTCGAACTGCTAGGTTGGCAGGAGCAGGGACCAAGCAACGGGAGCTCACCCCATCGCAGGGATTCGAACCACTGACCTTCTGATCGGCAAGTCCTAGGCTCTGTGGTTTAACCCACAGCACCACCTGCGTCCCAGATATAGGTAGAGAATGTACCTATTTGTATATAGTGGGTCAACACAGGTGCCTGCATTTTTTGACTGTCCTTGGTGGCATAGCAATGGAAACATCTTGTGGGGGACAGTGTCCCCAAAGAGCCACAACAAGCTCCTGACGTCAAAAAACGTAGCATTGCGCCACCAGTTGTAATAAAGAGAGCATCAAAATGTTGAGTGTGTGCCTGCACATACACAGCATGCTCAAACTCGGTCTGAGTGAACTGATATTATCATACACTAGTGGCAAAAATTGTGGAAACCTTTTAGAAAAAGTTTATTTCTGAAGTTTGATGGCTCATAACACCACTTTTTGGGGAGTAATACCATAAAATTATATACCAATGGAAAGATAATTTAATGAAGAATGTAATTCAACAAGGATTCTTCAATTATCTGTATTCTATCAAATGTTATAGCCAAATAATCAGAAAAAGGAGTGTTTAGAGAGCCAATCAGGTGTCATCTTGTTTTGGCAATGATGGCTCATAACACCACTTTTGGGGTGGGGGGAGTAATTCAATAAAATTATATATCAATGGAAAGATAGTTTAATGAAGAATACAATACAATACAATACAATACAATAACTTTTATGGAGGATTATTTATTACAACATAAATAAGGAGGCCATTTGTCAGTGTGTTATGTGATTGCTATCAAGTTGGTTGGGGTTTTTTGTTCTTTCATTTAGTGAGCTTGTAAAACGTAATAAAATTAAAGAAATGGCGCAAAGCATTGACTGGTCACCCAGAAAGTGATGTAAAATAGTAATATTAAGTGAGCAAGGCTCACAGCTGTGAATAAATTAGAAGAAAAATTGGTGGAAACTTAACCAGAGGTGGCATTTCTAAATTTCTTAAGAGGTATAAGGAGACTCAGTCACTACAAAATCAAACTGGTAAAGGCAGGAAAAGGTGCACAACAGCAAGTGACGATAGAAGAATTGAGAGACTGTGCCTATGTGATATAAGAAAATCATCTGGGTGTATACAAGATGACATGGCGCAATGTAATACGAAGTTGAGTGCAAGGACTGTTTGGCGCAGTCTGCAGGAATATGGTCTAAATGCTAGAATTTATGAGCCATCATTGCCAAAACAAGATGACACCTGATTGGAAATGCACTTCCAAAAGGTTTCTACAAGTCTGGCCACTAGTGTATGGTGTACAAATTTTATTCAGCCAATAGAGGTCTCTGTCAGACCATGCTGAGGTGCTGCAATATGTCAGTACAAAAGATTGCACTTGTCTGTTTGGTACAATGCAGATAAACACACTGGAGAAACAGCAGCATGTATTCCATACCAAACCAGAACATAGGAAAAAGTAACATGTCAGCACTTAGTCATCAATTACAAGTGAGTTTGTGTGAATACAGAATGGACTGCTTCAAAAAAGGCCTAATAGCCAGTTCAGTAAGTAATGATAACTGGTAATAGTCTCAAGGGGGTAAGGAAGGAGTACAATTCATTGAAGATCTTTGATCAAGATTTCTAGCACAGGCAATGAAATAGGTTCAATCTATGTTACTACTGGAAGGGGCCCAACCATAGCTTCGGTGTCTGCTGGATTTGTTTCCCACTGCTGAAGAGGTAAGGTACCCTTTGGTCTAAAAAAGCGACTTGCCTCTTCAACAGCAAACACTCTATACAGTGGTGCCCCACAAAACGAATGCCTCGCAAGACGAAAAACCTGCTAGACCAAAGGGTTTTCCGTTTTTCGAGGCGCTTCGCAAGACGAAAACGTCTTGCGAGTCTTGCGATTTTTTTCGTTTTTCTTCCTTTTTCTAAGCCGCTAATAGCGCTAATCCGCTAAGCCGCTAATAGGGTTGCTTCGCAAGACGAAAAAACCGCAAGACGAAGAGACTCGCGGAACGGATTCTTTTCGTCTTGCGAGGCACCACTGTACATGTTCTTAGCAACATCGGAAGCTGCCTTGCGCTGAGTCACGCTCATCGGTCCATCTGACTCAGCACTCCCTACAGGGATCTCTTCTCAAGCTAAGTAGCTGCACTATCACCAGGCTACAACCCTAGCCCATTCTTCTCTTCTCTGCATGCAGCTTACTTGCCCTGCAGCCAACACATACAAATTACAGCATCTCACTGACCTGCGGCATGAAGTGGGGTCCGTTGGGTGACGTTATCTTTCACCATAACAGAAGCACCCTGGTTGATGAGCGCTTCCACACATTCAGTGTGTCCCTTGAATGCAGCCAGGTCCAAGGCAGTATGTCCTTTCTCATCCTTAATATCCAGATCTCCCAGAGACTGGAGAAGTACCTCCAAGGTTTGATGATGACCATTATAGGCCTAGAGGTCAAAAAATTACTACTTCAGGCCAAAGCACTTCATAAGCATTTTATGTATGGGAGAGACTCTCCTCCCTGGAAGAGAGGGGGAGTGGTTGTGGGCGGGAGCCCGAGCTCCGCCCCTAGCAGGGGGCGTTTTTCCATTTGGCATTAGGCTTTTTGGTTTTTTCGCCTACCTCGTAGCAATCGTCACAACTTTTGTGGTATTGGTGGGTAGGTTAGGCATTGGAATAATGTGTTGTGGTGTTGAAGGGCTAGGTGTGGCCATCGCCTATGCCTTCAATTTTTGGGTATTCCGTTAAAGGAATCTGGCGGTCGTGTATTCTGTCCAATGCCTGCTTGGCGGGAGGCTATGGCATGACCCTCGGTGACATCAGGGGAGAGCTTATAGTTGGATTAGCATCAACAGGCTCCACCTACTGGTGAATAAACCCCCTTGTTTTAGACATCCAATGCCTAAGCCAATACCTTTTCACTGCTGTAATCAATAAAGTTGTGGCCTTTTCTTGCCCATTAACCTTATATCACGTGTCCTTGCATATTCATTTCACATTGCGGGTGTCGGGTCCTCGAACCACAAATAGTCCTTATTATAATAATCAAAAATGAACACAGTGAAGAAAAACCCCACCTCACCCTCCCACTATGTATAAGGGTCTGGTGACTTCTGTTTCAGTGTATCTGAAGAAGTGTGCATGCACACGAAAGCTTACACCCAGAACAAACTTAGTTGGTCTCTAAGGTGCTACTGGACAATTTTATTTATTTATTTATTTATTTATTTATTTATTTATTTAAACAGTGAACACAAGTCATTATACCGGTGATATAGCTCATTTCATCCTGTTTTGTCTTGAAGCATCCGGTTTCATTGCATTTAGTATTTACCACACCAACTTTTAGTTTCTAATGCTTTTATCTGACATGACACTATTGCAAGATACCATGAAAAACTGATTAAAATCATTATGCAATGACTTAGTGAAAACTGGGTCGTAGTGATTACAGGAAACACATCAAGTTACAAATACTCTCCTCTAGAAGCATAAAAAGGTAAAGGTACCCCTGCCCGTACGGGCCAGTCTTGACAGACTCTAGGGTTGTGCGCTCATCTCACTCTAGAGGCCGGGAGTCTAAGTACGTACAATTGCAAACAATCCACATACAAGTTATGAGATCTATGTTGCAAGAGATTTAGGTTATATAATGGCCAGTTCTATATTATCTTGATCAACTTTAGGTTAATTTAAAAAAACAAAACAAAATGGGAAATGGTCAGAAGCTAAACAACAGATACTTTTAACAGCACAATCCTGTGCTTGTCTACTCCACTATGTTCTGGTAGTCTTACTAATCCTATGCAATCCTATGTTTAAGATTGCAGCCTAAGGGCACCTCCAGACTTTCAATGTTTTGTAGGTGGGATCCAAGCACACACCAGACTTCAGTTTTACACAATTAAAGTGCATTAATTGGCTCTGTCACCCTAGCACAACAGATACACTTTTAAAAAGGAGCAGACTTTTTGCAGTTAGGAAAGTGACAGGGAAAGTGTGGGATGAATGAATGGCAAGACATCCTGCAAGCAAATCAGGATGAATGTGGGGTGAATGCTCATTTTCATATAGCCACCTAGCAAAAAAATCAGAAAGAATGCTCAATAAGGAACGGATGCAAATCAGAAAGGGTGCTCAACAAATGGGTTGCCTATGGGAGCGTTTAGTGGAGCTGCTACTGGATATCTAAGAAGCACTGAGCTTAGTTTGCATGCAGTTGTGGCTAGATACAGCTTAACACAATTTTTCTGGTTCTCAGTTGAACAAGAACAATGCTCCTTTACAGACATGAAAATTTGTGAAATTATCATTGAAATTCACGTATTTTGTTATCTGACATTTCAACTCTCATTTTAAAAGGGTTTTTAAAAAATGAAATGGTCACTGCATACAACTGCAGCACAAGTGTAGATGAAGATCTCTTATGAAAATTAAATTTGGATGTGTATTCTCTGCATTTATCCAGGGTAGCTTGTAATTGTAGTGTTGTTGTAATTTTGGGTTTGTCCGTTCAGTTGACAAAATAGGGCTTTAATGCTGAAGAGGCAAATACAAAATTATTTCTATCTTACATTCATTCTAAAATCTTATTTTCATCAAAGCTAAAAGCTGCAGCATTTCAAATAGGATTAAAAATTCTAATTATTTCATTGATGTGCAATTCCTATGAATGTTAATGAGAACAGAATATGCAGGAAGGTATGCATTAAAATTCATATTGAATTTTATGTTTTAAGCATATGAGATAGACTGTTGGTTAAAGATGACATGTGTTCATGTTCATATCCTTTTCTGCGGGGAAGTATATTCATATTAACTCAATTTACATTCCTTTATTTCAAGTAGCGACATAAACTAGATGAAAAAGAAAACGAGGCCTTCAATGTGATAATAGGGTATTAAAAATGTGCAATCTGATTCCCAGCACCACCTGAGATTAAAGTTAATTTTTATTTTAGGGCTGCATCAAAACAAAATTTGTAGCCTTGTTTGCAGGCTGCAAAACGGGATACCCCCTTATTTGTTGATGCTTAAGAGGGCACTACAAAGCTTAGCATAGTGTACTCATTGTACAGAGGAAGGAATTGGACTACAATTACCATGAGTCCCAGTGTCAGGAGTCCAGGTTTCCAGCTTGATGACACAGTGAGCATAGCTAATTAAAAAGGAGGATTTAATTGCAAAAACAAACAGATAGCTCCGGACAGCTCTAACAAAGCCTCTGGCAGCATCACTCAAGATGACCCTTCTGAAGACTCCTTCCGGTGTCAACAGAAGATACTGAATTTAGGACCCTTACATCTCTTGTTTAGCTTCCTATCTAGCAGCCCTCCCATTCGCCGACTCTTCAGACTTAGTAGATCAGCTCCAGCCTCTTCCTGTTCAGAAAGACTGTCTCTCGTTCACACCTGTTTGTGCTTCCTGAGAGCTTTGGCTATGTTCCAGCCTGCTCTCACCTACTGCCTTATCAGTTTGCCATTCAAGATCAGGAAGAGCCGAAGTTTGCAGCTGTCGGCTCTCTCCTGCCTGAGTAAAATCTAAGCTTCTCTGTTCCGGGCTGCTTTCTGTAGTTGGCTGCAAAGCATTGCTTGGAGCTGGCTCATTCCTGACATCCAGCTAATATGGTCGGTGGTCAGGATAGCTCAGTTGGTACATGAGGCTCTTTATCTCAGGGTTGGGAGTTCAAGTCCCACCTTGGGCAAAATATTCCTGCATTGCAGGGGGTTGTACTAGATGACCCTTGTGGTCCCTTCAGACACTACAATTCTATGATTCTATGACCATACACAAAAGGAACACTGGGGGAATGGGCATTTTGAGTACCTCATTTAGTATCCTCCTTTTTCTTTCCAGCAAGAAATCCTATATATTGATAGCAAATGTATTCTCAAGTGCACGTGTGCTGCTGTCACCAAGATGGCACCGACCATGTACTTGAAAAAGGGATCAGAACCCCCAAGGTTTGTAGAAGTACAAAAAACAAAATACTGGCGGGGGTGGGATGGGGGAGAATCCTAAGGAGAGGGGAGGGAACAGCCAAACACCTTGTACGTTGTTATTTGAGTTAGGCAGCAATATAATACTGAAACTGTGTACTTACAGCTAAGTGCAAAGGGCTTTTTGTAGCTGTTGAATCGGATTCCTCAAAAATGTGGCTCGTTTTCTCCAGAAGCTACAACAAATAAAGAAGTGACAGAGCTTTGTACCTCTGCTGAAATGATAATGCACATGAAAGAGGATGATTGACAAAACATGCATGTTTGGGGGAAGCGGGCATATCAGAAAAGATTAATTTTATTTAGTCTTCAGGCTAAATAATACCCCCCTGAGTTAACGGAAAACACCTGTTGTTGATGCTGCTGCTGTTATTTTATATTGTATTTATACCAGTTTGATATTGTAAGCTGCTTTGGGCTAAGGAAAGAGGAGTGCAAGTACCTAAAAATAATATTTTTAAAAAATGTATAATATAAACCAAAACCACACAGACAACTGGATTTAGATACTACTGACTTCAGTGACAGCAGGACAGAGCCTTTAATCAGCTTATCTCGTAATGAATCTTCACCGTTAATGGTGGCACTTTTCCAAAACAAAAAATAAAGCCAGCGTTATGATTATACTCAACACTAATGTTATTGTTATGAACTTTTTGCCTGTGTATAAGCTTCATTCCTATAACCATTTCCTTATAAGTTACCACACATAGGAATGCTATCTACTATTCAGTGAACTTTAAGTCTTCAGCTAGAATTGAGAAAAGGAACACACACATATCACAGAGACAGGCAGCCAGAGCCATGGATGGAGGAGAAATTTGCTTCCTTTAGGATTTTAATGCAAACATACACATTTTGCACTTCCTGAAACAATATCTGAAACCCAGCTATCTTTTGAAATCTGTGCTTCTCTGAATTTTGCAGAGTGATTCTCCAACCGTACCAAAATGTGTGTATTAGGGGAAAGTGAGCCTAAAAATAATGCGTATATTAGACGAAATTTGCACTACAATCCAGTCAGGATTTCACAAGGTCTTTAAAAAATAATTCGCAAACTGCATCAGAAATGTATAGAACTCAGCATAAGGCTGGAAGAATGAGAACCTGAGAGAAACCAAAATTGAGAAGGTTTGCCCAACTCGGGCCAGAATTTTCACTGAATAAATAATAAGATTTATTACTACTACTACTACTACTACTATAGATGTTCCAACAGTATTTTTGGCATCCCTAGCACCAGCATGCTTGTTCCTAGATCCCAACCTTTGTAAAAAATTGAAACAAAGGCTATATGCTTAACCTTTCGGAATACAGTGGTACCTTGGGTTAAGAACTTAATTCGTTCTGGAAGTCTGTTCTTAACCTGAAACTGTTCTTAACCTGAAGCACCACTTTAGCTAATGGGGCCTCCAGCTGCCGCTGCTGCACGATTTCTGTGCTCATCCTGAAGCAAAGTTCTTAATCCAAGGTACTATTTCTGGGTTAGCAGAGTCTGTAACCTGAAGCGTATGTAACCCGAGGTACCACTGTACTATACTATTTGTCACTATTTTTTGAAGTTATAAGGTTCTGACTCTCATTGCTTTATAGGCTATTTGACTCTTGATTGCAAACCCTTGTTAGTCCCCAAATTTAACAAGTATTTCCTTTCCTGTTAAAATCCTTGGCAAAGCTGCCCTCATCACCAACCAGATGAGTGATTAGATTTTGCCTATATGTAAGCAATTGACTGCTTGTCTTCAACTACATGGGCTATGACAATATCACTCTCTAGTGGGCACATAAATAAAATGACTGTAAACTGTATTCTCTTTGTCATCTTAGCATGCACTTCTTCCAAGAGGCCTTCTGAAATGAAAAGTTAATTTTATCTCAATTACCAAGGTGATAACATTTATCAGCGCATCACCCAATCGTTCAAAGATTAACCCAGAAACTTGAAAACTATTTTCCAAGCAAAGCAGCTAAAAGTTCCTTACTTCAGAGTAACTGGGGAGACGGCAATTTGAAATATAATGCGGGTGGGGAGTTTATTATTTAAGAAAAGGCAGGATTGGGGAGTGGCGCTGGTTTTTAATCTTAACCCTGATTAGAATGCGGGGGTGGGGGGAGGAAACGAAAGGCTAATGAGATTACTACCCAGAATGCTAAATTCCTCTGCTCTAACGTCAACACAAAATTTGCCAGCAAAACTGATAGCTCTCTAGCTTACAGTACTTCTTGCCAGGCGTAATTCTTCATGCTAATTGAGGATAAATTACCATGGGGATTTTCTATAATTACCGTATTTTTCGCTCTATAAGACGCACCAGACCACAAGTTTTTGGAGGAGGAAAACAAGAAAAAAAATATTCTGGATCTCAGAAGCCAGAACAGCAAGAGGAATCGCTGTGCAGTGAAAGCAGCAATCCCTCTTGCTGTTCTGGCTTCTGGGATAGCTGGGAAGCCTACATTCACTCCATAAGACGCACACACATTTCCTCTTACTTTTTAGGAGTGGAAAAGTGAGTCTTGTAGAGCAAAAAATACGGTATATATTGCGCCAGAGAAACAGACACGGTGGAGAAATGCTTATATCTGTTACTATGTAAATGCCTTCAAGCTTCAAGTCTACCAGTCTATACAGGGTTCAACACTTGCTGATAGTAGCTGCCCTGAGCCCGGCCTTGGCTGGGGAGGGCGGGGTATAAATAAAAATTATTATTATTATTATTATTATTATTATTATTATTATTATTATTATTACAGTGGTACCTCTGGATGCAAACGGGATCCGTTCCGGAGCCCCGTTCGCATCCAGAAGCGAACGCAACCCACATCTGCACATGCGCGGGTTGCAATTCGCCGCTTCTGCGCATGACGTCATTTTGACCGTCTGCGCATGCACGAGTGGTGAAACCTGGAAGTAACGCACTCCATTACTTCCGGGTCACCGCAGAGCGCAACCCAAAAATACTTATCCTGAAGCTACTTCAGCCCGAGGTATGACTGTATTGCCACATTTGATAGAGGAACAAACAAGTGATGGAATAATGGGTTGCCTTTAGGGAATGCAGCTATGATTCTAACTCATTCCACGATATCTGATTCTCAAATATAATAACACTAAAATTAATTATCTGTATTAAGACTATGCTAAAATTGTCAGATTGGCTGTTTCAATTAATAAAACCTGCATTCCAATTTTCTAAAAGTGGGTTTTTATGAGATGGGTCCTTGCCAATGCATTTTGCCACTCCTGACAGTTGTGGATTATAGCCAGTGACGGGGACAAAGGTATCAGCCTCCTAATCTCACCAGTTCTCTCAAACTTAGCTTCCAAAGCACCTAACAGGGCTGAGCGATATCTGATTTTCAACATCATGATTTCTGAGCCATGTGGAACGCCCTCCCATCAGACATCAAGGAAATAAACAACTATCTGACTTTTAGAAGACATCTGAAGGCAACCCCGTATCGGGAAATGTTTAATGTCTAATGTTTTACAATTTTTCTATGTGCTTTAAGCCGCCCAGAGTGGCTGGGGAAACCCAGCCAGATGGGAAGGAAATAAATAAAATTATTATTATTATTATTATTATTATTATTATTATTATTCCCGTTAAGTCCAATGGCACTGTGTCTAATGTATACCTGAAGGAGTGTCTCTTCCATCGTTCTGCCCGGGCACTGAGGTCCAGTTCTGGGGGCCTTCTGGTGGATCCCTCACTGTGAGAAGTGAAGCTACAGAGAACCAGGCAGAGGGCCTTCTTGGTAGTGGCACTCGCCCTGTGGAACGCCCTCCCATCAGATGTCAAGGAGATGAGTAACTATATAACCTTTAGAAGACATCTGAAGGCAGCCCTGTATCAGGAAGCCTTTTAATGTTTTTTTTTAATGTTTTTATATATGTTGGAAGCCACCCAGCCATATTATTATTATTATTATTATTGTCAGGGAACTGACATCAAAGTGAGAGGCGGAGGCAGGGCTCCAGAGCGATGCCGGAGAGGGAACCAGCAGGGGGGAAGGAATTCAGCGTGACACCAATAGAGAGGAGAGGGAGGTGGAGGAATCGGTGTCAGGGCTCCAAGACCCTTCAAACGAAACTAGCGGAGAGAGTGCTGGCACGCCCCTGCCCTCCCCTTACTTGCGCAGACGCGTTCCGCGCAGGGAACATAGGAGGAGACTTGGGGTCAAACAGCTTTTATGCTGGAAGAGATTCAAGGAACGCCCACTGACGGATTCTGCAAGTGACTAACAGGTCACGGAGGGCGAGCTCTAACCCTAAACATGGTTGAGCAAACAAGCTGACTAAGCTGAAGGCAATTTACACACAAGTAACCCCCTCATAACCATTACAATTATTATTATTATTATTATTATTATTATTATTATTATTATTATTTTATTATTATTATTATTATTATTATTTTATTATTAAACTGCCCTATACCTGGAAGTCTCAGGGTGGTTCACAGAACAAAATCAAAATATGATACCACAAAATACATAATCAAAATAAAAACAACAACCCAATAACCCCCCCCCCAAACCCCCACATTTTAAAAGGGTATAGGGAAAAAATTATATTTTAAATAAAATTATTATTTTCATTATTTCTCTAGTCAGTGTGTTTTAAAACTGCAGTGTCAAACACGATCCTGTTCTTCCCTTTTCTCTAATTTTGTTTTCCTGTCTTCTCCCCTTCCTCTGAACATTTCTTCATTTTGGCAGTTGGTAACTAGATTACTTACTACATACTTTAGCAAGCAAGTAAAAAATATAATTAAAAAGTTGCAAGGCCAATCTAAATTTGCTTAAAACAAAATAAAAAAATTCGTTCCAGTAGCACCTTAAAGACCAACTAAGTTAGTTCTTGGTATGAGCGCATGCACACGAAAGCTCATACCAAGAACTAACTTAGTTGGTCTTTAAGGTGCTACTGGAACGAATTTTTTTATTTTGTTTTGACTATAGCAGACCAACACGGCTACCTATCTGTAACTAAATTTGCTTAGTTAGCCACGTACATCGCTCATCCTATCCTAGGGATGTGGCGGGGCGGAATTTGACTCAGTTCACATTTAAATGTAAATCTACATAATTTGCAGTTTTGAAAATATTATGTTGACTGAAATGTCCAAATGCACAGCTCAACAAACTTGGTTGATTTACTAGCTCACAAGTGATTTCATGCCTCCATCATATTGTCCCAAAGTCTTGTATAAATAATATTTATTCAAATTTTAAAGGTTACAAAAAGAATCAAAAAAGAAAAGAAAACAGTACATAAAAGCAAATCACATCCAGGAAAAAGTAAAAGAGCGAAAACAGGAAAAAAAAAAGTTAAAAATACATACAATCAAAAAGTCCAAAGGAAAAAAGAACAAATCAAACCTTTACATATTTTCCTTTTTTTAACTTATTTCCTTGACTTCCTCACACCTCCCCTCTTTATATTCTAGTTCAGATAGGTATTTCAGCAAATCCTTCATCTTGTTTTTATCCTAATAATTTGATATCCTGTAATTTTTCATTCTCTCTTTCACCAATTATCCATCCATTTTTACTTTATTTAATCTTATTTCTCATTAAAACTGATATATTTGAACTTATTCTCTCATATTGTCCCAAAGTCTTGACTGTTTCAGCTGCACTTTCTTTCTCCAAGAGCCAAAAAAATGGGGAATTATATGTCAAGAAAGTATATTTTAAGTTTATTTATACTATATTGACACAGAAAATATAGGGGATACAGGGCAGGAGAAGTACAGTATTTTTCCATGTATAAGACTAGGGCCCCCCTCAAAAAATTTAAAAATCAGTGGGCGTCTTATACACGGATAGTGCCAAGGGTGGACTGGCAATTGGTTGTTGCCCCCAAAATAGGGGGCGTCTTATACATGGGGGTGTCTTATAGATGGAAAAATACAGTATGTCCTATAGGCCAGCTAAGAAGCACTGCAGAAAGACATTTATTTTATACACAATATAAAAGGCTATTTTATCAGTTCAATAGCCTTCCATGTATCATTTGACAGCAATCAACATGTCATACTTATCAGACTTATAATTAGATTTTTCTTTGGAATGGCAGCTTAGGAAAAAACCAATACAGTTCAAGGATGTTAATCTTATCACAACCATGAAATATTATCAAATGATCTCAGTTTCTATTTCTGATTAATGAAGGCTCAAAAGAATTAGCCCAAAGAGGAATGAATACACTAGGGGGAGAGGCTATTTTTAGTATAGCAAAAGCAAGCGGGAATGACTGGCACTCATTTATCCATTAATACATGGGACTGTCACTCAAACGCTTTATGAATGGTTGACCACAGATAGAGATGAATGAGATCCAAGTATCAGCATCACTCCTTTTCCTTTTGTGACATGTTATTTAAGATGGTGTCGCTGCCTCATTTACTTCCCAGACTACGCGAAGTCTGGTAGACAAAGCCTTCTCGACACTTTTTATATTAAAACTGAAGTACCGTGATAACAAATGCCGTTACTTGTGAAACTCTGCTAAAGGCTGCATCTGTCAGTATTTTAAATATCACCGCTTCTCTACTGAGGAACAGCAAAACTTAACGCACAGAAGACTTGCTTTGGAGCGGGGGGGGGGGGGACGGACGGACTGTGGCATGGAAATGAACTGGTTTCCCCACCGCAATGAAGCTTATTAGTCAATTAAGTTTCATAGATAGCATGGTGCATACCACATTTATTGCAATGGGGACTTCAACACGTGCTCTGTGACAAGGAGCGTTGAGGGAAGAGAGTCATTACGGTGTAACTCAAGAAAACGAGGCTTCCCCTCCATGTGCCTTTTGCTGTAAGTAAAGGTAAAGGGACCCTAGACCGTTAGGTCCAGTCGTGGCCAACTCTGGGGTTGCGGCGCTCATCTTGCTTTATTGGCCAAGGGAGCCGGCATACAGCTTCCGGGTCATGTGGCCAGCATGACTAAGCCGCTTCTGGCGAACCAGAGCAGCGCACGGAAACGCAGTTTACCTTCCCGCCGGAGTGGTACCTATTTATCTACTTGCACTTTGTGCTTTCGAACTGCTAGGTTGGCAGGAGCAGGGACCGAGCAATGGGAACTCCCCGTTGCGGGGATTCGAACCGCTGACCTTCTGATCGGCAAGTCCTAGGCTCTGTAGTGGCCCACAATACCTAGCCCGTTCATGAAGAGTCGTGGAATCAACAACCCTATATGGAAAACAACACTTCACTTTTGGCAGCTGGTATGCCAATGGTACTGTCAAACTACAGAAGCAGTTGTTGACTGTGGCCATCAATCAGCAGAGTTGGCCTCAGGCATTTCCACTCAGCATCTGCAGTCTAAAAGGGTTTTGAGAGATTTCGTGCTGATTAGCCAGCCACTTATCTCCCCATTTCCAAGCTCTACTTTATGAGGATGCAGTCTGGAATTCTTTCTGTTCTAGGAAACCACCCTTCCCTTCCCATACCCAGTATTAAAGTCTAATAGGACTCAAAAACAACCGCCACAGCCCTTCAGAGTTAAGAACATGACAAACTGTGTTTTGTCAGAAGCTAACATTTGGCATGCAGCATCTCAGTAGCAGTCAGAGCCTACTCACCAGTTCTAAACACTGCCGGTGTCCATAAGCAGCAGCGTAATGCACGGTATTGTACCCATCTTTGTCCTGGATTGACGGGTTGGCTTCATTCTGAAGAAGGAATTCTAGACACCTGTGGAATATTTGTAAGTATAAGTGCTAAGTTGTACCAGCTGATTGGACATAAACACTGATGCCAAGATGACAACATTTTCTGGTGTTGAGTATAAACTAGCTAGCTTTTTCATTGTGCACAGAATCTTGCACCTGTTATATGCTGGCTTTTCTTTCATATTCACTTAGATTTTGCACAGAAATAACCAATGTTCCGGGAAATAATAATAATAATAATAATAATAATAATAATAATAATTTATTATTTATGCCCCATCCATCCGGCTGGGTTTCGCCAGCCACTCTTGGCAGCTCCCTGTAAGGATTCCTGCTCCGTGCTTGCAGTCATGGGATTGTTTTCTATCACATAACGGTGTATGTTTTCATTCCACATAGTGGGAAGTAATGGAAACAGGATGTTTATGTTACTGTGTTTCCATGATGCGGGACTATTGTCCTTTGTTCTTTCTCTTTGCTGTCTGATGAGAAAGGGGAAGGAGCTAAGTCAGAATGCTCAGAGTGTATTATATGTAAATAAAGAAGATTAGCCAAAATGTTGCTACTGAGTTTGTAACGCAAACTGCTAACAATCTGCAGGATCCTTAAGCGTGCTAATGCCACTTGGTATCAGTCGCTGTGATGTTCGGGCTGGAGAAAGGTTTTGAAGCTCCCGAACAACCGACCAGGAGGGAGAGAACATGCCAATCAGGCATGTGTCTCTGCCAGGGTCCTACATGTGAGTAGGACAATCCTAACAGAATAATAATAATAATAATAAAGCGATAAAATATCAAACATTAAAAACTTCCCTAAACAGGGCTGCCTTTAGATGTCTTCTAAAAGTTGTAAGTCATAAGATCCCTTATGATCAGCTCCACTACTGCTCTAGATTCTAAAACCCATTCTTTTGGAAGAATCAGCTGCTGTAGTAGAGTCGCTGCTTCAGCTACAGAACCCCACACATTCTAAATGTCAACCTATGCATTTCTCAAAACCAACAGCTTTCCTCATGTTGTCTATTTACTTGGGAACAACTCCATAGGAAAGAGATTCGACAACATTTTCTGTGTCCCTTCCTTTCATGCATATTCTACCTCGTTGACAATCGACACAAACACTACCACAAAAACCACAGCATAAGGAACATCAGCTATGAATATTAAATTTGTGAAGGACATATATTCCTTGCAGCATGATATCACAATGCATTTGATTTGGACAACAGCACACCACGTTTAAAGTGCCTCGGAACGCTACAGCGGCAGCCAGAACGGAAAAGTTAAAAAGACACACAAACACACACACACATACACAAATAGCTATAGACCATAATTCAAAGGTTAGCGATTCATCGCCTCAGCGGTTGTATGCGGCAGCACAGCAGGTGAGCAAAAATAAGGAACGCACATAACTGCAACCCACAAAAGCAAAAGCATTATACGGAGATGGAGTCAAACTGCTTTATTGACACCAAACTTACAATGCAGCTGCTTTTTCCTTCATTTCATTGGCTCTTTCAAGTTCTTCAGCATTTTCATGGGAGTTACCCAAAATATTCTTTCTTCTTAACATAAGGGACAGAAAAACGCAACTCATTTTGAAAACTGACACTTCAGAGATTCGCATAAGCGACCAGCCATCATTTTCACTTCAGAGCAGTGTACATACTTATGGGTGCCACCAGGAAATCTTAATAATAATAATAATAATAATAATAATAATAATAATAATAATAACTGACTGTCTGACCTATGGACAAGGCTAAGAGTCACATCAAGCTTCCACAACAAACGTTCCAGAAATTTTGCAAAATTATTGTCACAGGGCAGGTGTTACTGTCATGTTGGCTGTAAGTGCCTGCACAACTGTTTCAATACCTCCAGGTATTTTTGGACTGCAGTTCCTATCAACTTCTGCCTGCATAGCCAATGGTTAGGGATAAAAGGAGCTGTAATCCAGCAACTCCTGTCTGGAGAAATATGTGTCTCCTAGAATTGTAGCAGCTGATCAACCAGCTATCCTATATCAACCACTTTAAACTGATGTTTCACTGAGGTTCCTGGGCTAGATGCACCATGGGTTTGACTCCCTAAGGTTGCTTTTGTATTCTTCATGTTTAACCGAGATCTACCTAATCTACCACTGATGGACTTGTTCCTGGCCTTTTCCATTCTTAAAGAAGATTCACAAAACAAGAAAGTTAAACTCTATGGTAGCTCATGATGCCACTAGCAGCAAACCTGTTCTAACTAGACTCTTCCCTGGGAGTTCAGAATGTTCCTGTTCTTAAAATAGAATGGAAGAAATGAGGACTTGGGGTTTATCACTATTAAAATATGAATGCATTCTGTTTCATTAGCAGAAATCCTGAATGCGGCCCAAAAGCATTTCCTCATACATAATTGGCTCCCTGTCCAGGAGTATCGTTAACGAATCAGGTCAGCAGAAATGAGAAGCTTGGTATGTCCATTTTTATAAAGAGAGGCAAAAGAAGAAAAAGCACAAAAAGTTCAGCACTCCTATTTTCAGAATTGTTTCTCCAGAAGGTCTGGTCTTCTCTCTTAAGCACCCAGTGCTGTTGTTTGTGGCATTTGCCACTTCAGTAGTTGGTAAGAACCTTATTCATTATTAAATTTATATCCCACCTTTCCTCCCAAAGAGTCTAGGGCAGCAAGTAACAAATGATAAAATTATAGAAACTTATAAAAAGCATATCCAATACAATGCAGAAAGGTAAATATCTCAACTTAAAAGGTCTGTTGAAAGAGGAAGGTCTTCATCAGGCGCCAAAATGACAAAAGAGGTGGTGCCAATCTAATATTTAAGGGAAGCGAATTCCAAAGGGTTGATGCCACAAAACTAAAGGCAGCAAACACTTGAACCATACCATTCACTCACTCACTCACTCAATCAATCAATCACAGTGGAATGTTTTAAATACCCGAGGAAAGAATTCTGCCACAGTATATACCTTAACATTTTAAGTCCACTTAAAATATTTCTGTTTGCAAACCCTTGACTGGAGAAAAATGACTATGTCCAGTTTTTAAGGCCCATCACAACTTGCCCCCCCCCCTTTTACAGCTAAAACATTTTAAAATGCCCCCATGTAAGTAGCATGCACAGGTACAGCGCACACTGATGTTTTCAGATACGTGTGTCGGATATTTGCATGTGCCAGGGAACTGGGACTGGCTAAACCTCTTGCTTGTAAGTACAAGTGGTACCAATACTTGCTGTATGGAGCCAATTTGAAAGAGCATTCATCTTATCCTTTCCTTTCCCCCCTAAAAATATTTTCTCATAGAATCATAGAGTTGGAAGAGACCACAAGGGCAATCGAGTCCAACCCCCTGCCAAGCAGGAAACACCATCAGAGCACTCCTGACATATGGTTGTCAAGCCTCTGCTTAAAGACCTCCAAAGAAGGAGACTCCACCACACTCCTTTCTGTCTCTACATCATGGAAATCTATTCCATCAGGTCCCACACCACCCCTTTTCTTTCTTTGATATTCATAGGCAGTCCAGATAGATCCATTCCTTTGGCATAGCTTTTGAGATTATCTTTGCTGGAGACTTTAAGCACAGGGTACGTCCCCGGGTGCTATGGAATCTGTAGCAAGCTAGGTAGAAAGGAATCATGTTACGTTGACTTGGGTATTACAGGAAGAGAGATTATAATCAAATCCTCTGGTACCAATACATCATGGCAGGCTACAAAGATACAAATTCACCCAGCTGTGACTATTATATGTGGTAAATTTTACACACATACATACACAAGAAAAAAGAGAATTCAGGCAGATCTACACCAACTGTTTAAAGCACATCCGATGCACGTTTAGAGCACATGACACCCCCCCCCAAGAATCCTGGGAACTGTAGTATACTAAGGTTGCTGTGAATGGTAACCCTGTGTGGGGAAAACTACAGTTCCCATAATTCTTTGAGAGAAGCCACATGCTTCAAATGTGAGTTGGATGTGCTTTAAACGTGTGGAGTGGACCTGCCCTCAGTCATTGGGCCAGGAGATTTGAGGAAGAGCAGTATTATGGGGATATTTTAATTTCTGCCACAGTGCAAGGTTCCTGCCGAATCCTTCTGCCATCTCCTGAGTGCATGGATATGATGGGGCCCTATGACAGAATAGTCTCAATGCCTCCCCTAATGCATGTTTCGGCTGATATTTCTGCATCTCCAGGTATACAACAAATATTCTGAATTGCAATGGGTTCTTAGAATCAGAACCCAAGGATTGTAGGGTTGGAAAGGACCATGAGGGTCACCTAGGAATTTACGGCCTAATGCAGGGCTCGAATACCTGAATTATCAAATGACTGAATCATC
Organism: Podarcis cretensis; assembly: GCF_951804945.1. NCBI lineage: Eukaryota > Metazoa > Chordata > Lepidosauria > Squamata > Lacertidae > Podarcis > Podarcis cretensis. The sequence goes on from NC_137170.1 coordinate 127,599,568, forward strand.
TTTGCTGCCACACACTTGTGGCCCTTTGTGTTCTCTCCTTTTGAGAAGAGCAGCCATATACCGCAAACCCACCCACCACTTTGACATCAGAAACTTGAGGAATGGCATCACAGCAACATTACCATAGGGAGAAAACATCCACAGTGCTCCTCTCCAGTAAACAGAGTCCCTCTTGTTTCTGTCTGCATGAAAAAAGGCCCTATATAACTTAGTAACTAAGGACCTGGTTTTACCAATAGGCTCATGAAATCTAAAATGGCTCTAGGTGAATTTTTTACATATCACACACAGCTTTTACCTGTGTGAGGAACTAACCTCAAGAGGGAACAATTCTATGGAAAGATGGTATTAGAAAGAAGTGGGGTAATTTTAATCTGTTTAGACAGAATGAAAGTGAGGCGATTTCAATTTGTTTTAGCATTTTAACTTTTGTATGTATGGTTGCGATTTTTCTCCCCCGGTTTTATCATTTTATCCTTTTTGTAAACCGCTTTGAGGGTTTTTTTGTTTTGTTTTTTACAATCAAAATTTTATGAAATAAATAAATAAATAAAGTCCAAGCTGCTGCATTTGCAGATATGACGGCAACTTGAAGGGAACTGTGAGGCTTCTCAATACACAGAGGACATAAGTTATTCAAAGTAATCAAAGTAGCTGAATGCATTCATGAAGGGGAAAGGGAATACTTTTGGTTCTGGGAGTATTTTTTCTGAAATAAGACTGTTGCATAAAGAGACCAGAAATGACACTGGCTTAGCGCTGAAGTTGAAACAAGGAATGCAAATAGGCTTGTTTACTTTCTGTCCATGTCTGAGGCAGCAGCATAGTGTAAAGCCGTCCGTCCCCAGTCATCTGTTTCGTTAATATTGGCCCCCGTGGTCACCAGCGTCTCCATACATTGGAAATGACAATTTGCAGCTGCGTAGTGCAGAGGTGTCCTGAAAAAGAAATAGAAACGAATTAGCTCAGACACTACCTTGAGTAACAGCGTGCGTTACATTAACTGCTCCTGACAGCAACATTACTATAGGGGCATCCCATTTCGAGGTAACAATAGCAGCTATTTAATTGAATGCAGAACATATTCTTTCTCCTGCAGTGAAGATTAGAAGTAGGCACTTGGGATATGCAAAAGACCATGGGCTGCAAAGGGGGGTGGGGGGTATGGGGAGAAGAATTGAACAAACAGAGGGATGTGGAATGTTATTCACAAAAAAACCCACTAAAAACTAAAAAGAAACAAGAAACAAGGCACACTTCTGAAAGGGAGGAGGGAGGATAGGGAAAAATAATGATGATTCTTCTCCTACGCTGTGCCTGTGAATTCCCTTTATAGGTTTTGCACCTGCAATACGCCAACTCTATAAGGGCATTCCAGAGCTGGTCTCCTCTCTATCTTGTTGAGGATGTAAACATTATTTTCAGCACCTGTGCATTCACTGAGAGGGGAGCACCCTCCTGCTTAGTTCTGTACAGTGGTACTTCAGGTTACAGATGCTTCAGGTTACAGACTCCGCTAACCCAGAAATAGTACCTCGGGTTAAGAACTTTGCTTCAGGATGAGAACAGAAATAGCGCGGCGGCAGCAGGAGGCCCCATTAGCTAAAGTGGTGCTTCAGGTTAAGAACAGTTTCAGGTTAAGAACGGACCTCCAGAACGAATTAAGTTCTTAACCCGAAGTCCCACTGTACTCACCATAATAACAACTGCAGATCCAGGAGCTTTCTCTGTGGTGGGGGTAGAGAACCAGTGGCCATCCTCCTAGAGATGGGATTGTAACCCAGAACATGCGGGAGGCCATGGGTTCTCTATCCCTCCCCTATGAAGCCTTTCTTCACTGTGACTCTTTGTTAGCCTTTCCAACAAAGCTTGCCCTCTTACTTTGCTGCTTGACTTAGGGCAGGAACTTAGCCATTTTCTCCACCAAGACTTGTGAAAAGTATATCTTACATCCAGAAACACATTTAAGCAGTGCTTTTTTTCTTTAAAAAAAATGTTTAGGGGTACTCTCATTTTCCTAATCATACTGAAATACTGCCCCTCAATGAGGCCAAACTTAGATTCACAAAATGTTTAGGGGTATGCATACCCCTGCGTACCCCCCCCCCAGAAAAAAAGCACTGCATGTAAGGTTAGGGAACACTGGTTATACATACGCTTGGCAATATTTTAAAAAATCAGTGCTGCTCAATGACCTCTTTATACATTGGCACATTAATGCAGTTTGGGGCAAAAGCAAAACAAAAATTGCTTAGTTTTTATTTATCAAATCTATATCCCAAGCTTCCTCCGGAAGGAGCCCAGAGAAGCAAACAGAGACACAATTTAAGAGCAGAAACATTATAAACCAGTTAAAACATTCAAAACACTGTTGCAGTCAAAAGTATTCTAAAAGCACTTGCAGTTAAAAGCATTCAAGAATCCAAACTGTATTGGGAAAGAAAGAGGAAAGTATAAGCCATTGGTGGCAGGTGATTTTTTTAATAGAAAGAACAAAAATCTATTTTATGGATTCAGTGTAGACTGCACCTGTATTTTTTGGCATTACACTTGAGGCAGCAATATACTACAGGGGATGCCTTTTCCCTGTCCTGCTCAGGCGGATATGTAAATAAGGGGCAGCCCCACAGCAAAGTATAACCACTGCCACCATCTGTCTCAGTTTCTCAGTCACATTCTGCTCACACTTCAGCCTATCAAAAATAACCTAAAACTTCAGGAGGGAGGAAGGGGAGGAAAAAACCCAGTGCTACGAAATCAGGACCGTGCTACATACTCAGAGCCCTTAGGCAGATTTGAGATCTGGATGCAGAAGCCCAATGTTTCTCTGTGGCATTCTAGATCTGAGCAGAAATATGCCAGTGTTATGTATTGAAGTTCTCATCCTGGGACAGCAGGGGGATACTGTAGATAGTTATGCAAATAAGGGATCGAAAGTGACGTTCAGTGATTGGATAGTTTTAGAAAATTGTTACAGTTACGTTGTACTGGAGCTCCATATAAGCAGGCTGACTGAACCCTTCAGTTCAGTTCTGTTCTGGCCTGTGAACAAACAAGAGCTGTTTGAAGAATCGCTGTGTCGTCTGATATGTTCACCCACAACTTAACAGCCAGCATCAGGAATTGTGCTATGTGGCTTTCATCAAGGATGGAGTTTTAGAAGTCAAGGATGAGCTTCCTTTAGTTTTCTCTGTTGTACTCATGTATTGTTAAGGCTAAAGTTCTTGTCTTTCGGTTTTTTTTTAAGTGCAGTAAATTACAAACCTTCCATGTTTGTCTTTTTTATTGAAATCTGCTCCACTGCTCTGCAAGAGTTTTACACAATCAACGTTACTGAAAAGACAAAGAAAGGAAGAGAATGCATGAATTGAAATAAAACAGACACTTCGCATTGATGGAGGGGCAGGGAGTTTCTCCATTTGACTGGGAAGAACCAGTGAATAATGAATGAATAATTCTTCCAAAGGATTGGGAGCCCCGGTTAACCTACTTTAAGTCATAATACATGCCACTGAATAAACCAATGTGATTTTCTTCAGAGCATATAACAAAGGACTATTTTAAATTAATCTATACAAATTTAACCCCAACCGTTTAATCAGAAAGAACCACTGCAGCCAATTCATTTCAAAACTTTGTTAAGACATTAAAGGCACGTTCTATCAGGAAGTTCTCCTTCGCAACCCTCACTGTGGTCAAGAAATCACAGTCCCCATTCATTGCTGCAAGTTTATTATGTGCAAGAGAACTTCCTTCAATGTGGGAGGTGCCTTCAGTTTGCTAAATGGGTATCTCAGGCAGTGCCCTTCAGATGACTGCAACTGCCATCATCTCATACCATTCAGCTCCCCAACATTTGGGGAGCAGTATGTTGGCTCCCCCAGTATTGACGTTTGTTGGATGCAAGGCTTATTATGAATGGAAGAGATGGAATTAAGCTGACATCCTTTTTCAATCGGTCTGTCTCTTAAACATCAGAACTGTACCAAACTCCTTGAAATCTGTTGCCTGTTTAGCCTCTCTCATGCTAAAACCTAAGTCCTGATATGCACAAATGTGGGAACGGTGGAAGTTAAGACTTGTTTTACGGCTAGTCTTTGATACAAGGGGAGGGCACAGTCTGTTAAAATGAAAAATTTGGCTACAGAATTACAGGATAAAGATTGCTTTCCCCTCTTTCTGGCAACTTGCCTTCCAGAATGGCAATTTAGTTATTTGGCCTGTATGAAAAAAGAACAAAGTGTTCACTTCTTTGAGCTGGTCTGGCCTGGATAAGACAGGACAAAAAAAAAATCTGCTCAGGCAGAAGAGGTAGTAAACAACTATCTAGTGCAACTTGTGCCCTCTAACACAAGGCCAATTATTATTAATTCTCATCCAGGTTTAAATCAACCTTTAGGGTACAGTGGTACCTCGCAAGACGAATGCCTCGTAAGACGAAAAACTCGCAAGACGAAAAAGTTTTTCGTTTTTTGAGTTGTTTCACAAGACGAATTTCCCTATGGGCTTGCTTCGCGAGATGAAAACGTCTTGCAAGTTTGTTTCCTTTGTCTTGCAAGTTTGTTTCCTTTTTCTTAAAACCGTGCATTCAGGGGGTGCAGTTGCGACTTGACTTCGAGGAGCAACTCATAGCACGCGGTGTGGTAGCCTTTTTTGAGGTTTTTGAAGACTTTGGTGATTTTTGAAGCTTTTCCAAAATCCGTGCTTCGCAAGACGAAAAAATTGCAAGACGAAAAAACTCGCAGAACGAATTAATTTCGTCTTGCGAGGTACCACTGTATTTAAGTATGGTATAGCAGAGGGCCCAGGTTAAAATATAGTTCCTTGTCTAACACAGTAGACATGCTAGGTCTCACATAGTATCACATAGATCAGGTCATGGTGGCAACTCCCTTGTCATGGAAGGAGTAGCTACAGTCATACCTCTGCGAATGTCTGCTCCTTCGATAGTCCATTTCGGCAGACGACCGCATCAAACCCGGAAGTACCGGAACGGGTTACTTCCGGGTTTGCTGCTTCATGCATGTGTAGAAGTGCAAAACCGCTCCACACACACGTCCAGAGCGATGCTCTGCCTAGCGACTCTTTCGTCGAGCGTCCGGGGCTCCAGAATGGATACCGGACGCTCGACGAGGTACCACTGTACTGTTCCCCGCTGAGAGAGAAAAATGATGTATTAAACTAGCAGCCGGCTGAGAAGCAATGCATTCTATGCTGTGGTTTAGGATTACAGTGGTACCTCGGGTTACATACGCTTCAAGTTACATACGCTTCAGGTTACAGGCTCCGATAACCCATAAATAGTGCTTCAGGTTAAGAACTTTGCTTCAGGGTGAGAACAGAAATCGTGCTCCGGCAGTGCGGCGGCAGCTGGAGGCCCCATTAGCTAAAGTAGTGCTTCAGGTTAAGAACAGTTTCAGGTTAAGAACGGACCTCCGGAACGAATTAAGTACTTAACCCGAGGTACCACTGTATAGGATATGGTGCTCTCTTTTCTGCATTTATGGACAAATGGGACAGGGAGAAGATGGAATTCCAAGTAGGCCTCGGATCTTTTAATTTAATGCTGCTCCCACAAAACCCAATTTACTGCGCGGGCCACACAATTCATTTGCAAGATTAAGCTTTGCAGATAGGATCTCCTGCATGATAAACCACAGCAGTCACATGAGTGCTTGAGAATACAATGACTCAGGAGAGGAGGGAAGACTCAAATGAGGGCTGAGCAATCTATGATAGGAGAAAGGTGGTGTTTGCTTAAACAGGCACAGAGTTTATTTTTCCCTCAAGTGTGAGTTCGCATGCGTGAAACACAAAATACCAATCCTCGGAAACGACGTTTTTATGCAGTCTTTCGCTATTCCTTATTTGGAACCAATTTATTTTGCGGAGAGGCCACAGAACTGAAATTATATATAACTTGGCAGTTACGATTTCAAAACCACTTACCCTCCTGCAGCAGCGGCATGGAGGCACGTTCTTCCAAATTTATCTGGGGTGTCTATTTCAAAGCCTGCAGACAGCACGTGCTCATTACTAAACATGGATACTATGCTATACTTTTGTCCTAGTTAAACCGCAAGAAACATTGCAGAGACAGAAAAATCAGTTAGTCAGAAAAAAACCCCAACAACACAAAAATTAGAGAATGCAGACACAACTGTAGTCAGCAAGAGGTTGTCATGGAAACGGACAGGGGCTGCTCAAGCTTGGCAGCTGCATAAAGAAGAACCGTAAAGTCAGAAAGAATCTATTTTCACATTCAGCCCTGTGCTAAATAAGTATTTAAATCATGCAGCAGGCATTTATGAGGCAGATTGCTATCGAGAGAACTGACAGCAGGGCACGAAGGCAGAAAGCTCTGCAAAGGAAACAAGGGAGTCGCAGAGATTGCCTCAGCAGGCCTCAAATAGGATTTTTATTTATTGATGGCTTCAGATTCTGTGCCGGGGGGGGGGGGCAGGGGCGAAAGGGTGACTTTCTAGGAAAATGCGAACGCTTTATATGGAAAACAGCAAAAGTTTATTGAAGCAAGGGCACGGCAAAAAATTCACCGTTAAGTTGTAGAGTGGATGGATATTCTTTGGGAAAGGGATTGCGATTATTTTTCCCTAAGGGTGCATACGGACAGTACATTCTCACAGATGTGGAAATATTTCTGTCTGCTTTGTTTTGTGCATCATGCGCATGGGCTTATTTTTTATTTCCTATTGCTGGGAGAAAGGTTTTTGTCCATTTTTACTCCTTGGAAAGGGTGTTTGTTTGTTTGTTTGTTTGTTTGTTTGTTTTTTGAGGAGGTACCTAATAAAAATCCCAAACACAGCTCAATTGGTGCTACTGTGGAAAAAATATGGTACGTTTTTACTGTTACTGTCCTTGTCATATTTATATGCCTGTGACACCATATTAACTGATGGGCGAGCGGACAATTCCCTCTTATGCTTGAGCAGTTTTGGAACTATTTTTGGAAAAGTTGTAAACTGATTTTTTATTTTATTTTTTTAAGTTTAGTAGAAGACTAGTGCCGATCGAAAGGTCGGCGGTTCGAATCCCTGCGGCGGGGTGCGCTCCCGCTGCTCGGTCCCAGCGCCTGCCAACCTAGCAGTTCGAAAGCACCTCTGGGTGCAAGTAGATAAATAGGGACCGCTTACCAGCGGGAAGGTAAACGGCGTTTCCGTGTGCGGCTCTGGCTCGGGCTCTGGCCAGAGCAGCGATGTCACGCTGGCCACGTGACCCGGAAGTGTCTCCGGACAGCGCTGGCCCCTGGCCTCTTGAGTGAGATGGGCGCACAACCCCAGAGTCTGTCAAGACTGGCCCGTACGGGCAGGGGTACCTTTACTTTTACCTTTAGTGTTTCCTCAGTGATCGGGGTGGGGGCGAGGGCAGTAAAAGGCTACACCCAAGCACAATAATAATCATACTACTGTTACCATCTCTATAAAGAATATAGTAGTACAGTTGTACAACATATGTTTTGCATCCCAAAAAAGACTCCTGTTTGTAAACCGCTTTGAGGTGGGGTTTTTTTGTGTGTTTTTTACAATCAAGTGATGTATAGATTTTATGAAATAAATAAACACATCCTGGAGAGCCACTGTCAATCAGTGTAGACACTATTCAGTTAGATGAACCAAAAGCCTGTGTCAGTATAAGGCAGCTTATATGCTTCTGAGTCACCTATGGACTCGTCCACACTTTTGCTTGCCCGGCCACTTTCCCACAGGGAAACCTTAAATGGCTTAAAAGCCTTCAATAGCTCAGGATACCTGGACCACATCTCCTCATATAAACCATCTTAATCTGAAGCCCTTCTTTGTGTGCCTCCTCGTCCACATGTGGCCCAGAGGGTGACAACATGGCCTTCTCTGTGGTGGCTCCCCGTTTGTGGAATGCTCTCCCCAGGGAGATTAGAATGGCACCTGCATTACATATATTTCAGGCGCCAGGCGAAGGCATTCCTCTTCAACTAGGCCTTTGGCGGATTAATATTCCACAGCCTTTTAAATGGCTCTGTAGGAAGGGCGGGGGAGGTTATTATTTGGCTGCTTGGCTTTACTTATTTACTCGTCTTTATCCTGTATTTTATTCTGTGAACCGCCCTGAGATATTATGGATGAAGGACGGTACATAAATCTAATAAATAACAATAACAATGACAAACCTAAAAGGTGGTTAGAAATTATCATATGTGTAAACTGCTAAAGATGAAGTAAAATGAAAATCAGATAGGTGGGACTTGGGGAAGCCCACTTAACAATGTTTAGAAAAATAAGGATATGACAAGAATTTGTTTGTCTTTTCTGTTTGTGTTTTTTATTTGTTATAAAATGAATTTAAAAAAATGGGGGGGGGGGGATAACAAACCTGCTCTTTACCACTGAATCAGAGCAAACATCAATAGTGTAGAGCAGTTTTTCCCAACCTTGGGCCTCCAGATGTTTTTGGCCTACAACTCCCATCATCCCTAGCTAGCAAGACCAGTGGTCAGGGATGATGGGAATTGTAGTTCAAAAGCAGCTGGAGGCCCAAGGTTGGGAAACACTGGTGTAGAGTGATGTTTGTTGCGATTCAGCATTCGAGTGGGTCTCCCTGGGGAAAGTATGGACGATCCCTAAGAGATATGGAGAGGTGCAATCCTAAACCATGTTTCTAATACTCTTGCACTACTCTCCTAAATTTGGAGGTGCAGCTGCCCAGTTACTCTCTGCCAGTGCGGTTCGCTCTAGTATTGGTGGTCTTAAAATTAAGCAGACAGCTGGGCTGCTAAAAATGCAAGGACAAGGAGTGAGAGTGGCTTATGCCTCCCTCAGCGCAGCAGCTTTAAAAAGGAACAGTCAAATCACAGAGGTGGCCTCTTCAGAGAAAGGCAAGCTGCCATTGTACCTCAGATTAAACAAAGAACTTCTATCCATGCTTAGGAAGCTGGAACGTCAATGATTCATGCTGACAAGTTTCTAACCATACACTGAACAACACGTGGGGCGTTTTAAACGACACGTTTTTCCCCCAGAGGGAAGAGAAGCTCCGTTTTCGTAACGCAGAGGTTGTTCCCGCATTACAAAATGGCCTACTTCCCCAACGTTTTCGCCACCGGAAAATGTAGAACATCCGTGGCCTAGTCACCAGGAAGGAGAGGCCGCTGCCTGTGCAAAGGTTTCGGGTGTGGAGCTGGATGAAACCATGTGTGATCACATTTGCGTGGCACCAACTTTCTGGATGCGAAGCCAGTAGCGTGGCTTCGTAAGCGTGGCTTATGGTTTTTGAAAGGGCTGTCAGAAATAAAAGCCCGAATGGCAGTTCACGATGCCATTTCCACACCAGTTACTGAACCTTTACGTTCAGAAGCAGGGGCTGTCCTACAGCAGCATTTGAACCTGCCTCAACTAACATCATCATAATATTTATTTATTTATTTATTCATTCATTCATTCATACATACATACCCCGCCCATCTGGCTGAGTTTCCCCAGCCACTCTGGGCGGCTTCCAATCAAGTGTTAAAAACAATACAGCATTAAATATTAAAAACTTCCCTAAACAGGGCTGCCTTCAGATGTCTTTTAAAGATAGGATAGCTGCTTATTTCCTTCACATCTGAAGGGAGGGCGCTCCACAGGGCGGGCGCCACTACCGAGAAGGCCTTCTGTTTGGTTTCCTGTAACCTCACTTCTCGCAATGAGGGAACTGCTAGAAGGCCCTCGGCGCTGGACTTCAGTGTCCGGGCTGAAAGATGGAGGTGGAGACGCTCCTTCAGGTATACAGGACCGAGGCCGTTTAGGGCTTTAAAGGTCAGCACCAACACTTTGAATTGTGCTTGGAAACGTACTGGGAGCCAATGCAGATCTCTCAGGACCAGTGTTATGTGGTCCCGGCGGCAGCTCCCAGTCACCAGTCTAGCTGCCACATTCTGGATTAATTGCAGTTTCCGGGTCACCTTCAAAGGTAGCCCCACGCAGAGCGCATTGCTCTCTTCTCCATTCCATTTAAATTTGCAGTGATTATGATGATCCAGGAGCGTGGAGTCTTGCTGTTTGCCAACCTTTGCAGCCAAGTGCAAAAAGCAGGAAACAAAACTAAGATTCAAGATCTATTTAGATTGGCAAGAAGGGTTCGGTTGTTTTAGTAATTTTGAGGAGGAGGAGCAGTACATTTTGGGGGGGGGGCTGAAAATGGTGGGGCAACTGACGCTGCAGGCCGAGATGTGGGGAGTCAACACATGAAGACACCAATAGTGCTAATGCTAATAAAGGAATTTTGTCAGATGTGGTAGAAAGGTGGGATATTGGCTTGGGATAGTTGGGGCATTTTTAATAAAATTTAACCAAGTCACTGCTTCTATTACTGGCCTCCACTCACACATCAAAACTGATGGCGATGGATTTGGTTCCCACCCACTGCATTTGAGCTTAAGACTTGATATATGCAGTCAGAGACATTAAAACTGGTACAACGCAAGGTTTCTATATCCTTTTAGCCAACTTCATCTATAAATAATATTAATATTATATAAATAATATGGATTATAATATTTCTGAGCTCTTACACATCCATAAGATAATAATAAAAATTGTATTACATCCAAATTAGAAATCTAAAATATTAGCTTTTAAAAAAAAAAGGCAGCAAGGGAAAACCAATTTCCTAATCTTACAATGCACCGAAGTTTTATCATTCACTCTGAAAATACAAGAGCAACATGATCCTATACTTGTCTGCTGAGAGTTGTTAGGTATTAAAGGTAAAGGTAAAGGTAAAGGTACCCCTGCCCGTACGGGCCAGTCTTGACAGACTCTGGGGTTGTGCGCCCATCTCACTTAAGAGGCCAGGGGCCAGCGCTGTCCGGAGACACTTCCGGGTCACGTGGCCAGCGTGACATCGCTGCTCTGGCGAGCCAGAGCCGCACACGGAAACGCCATTTACCTTCCCGCTGGTAAGCGGTCCCTATTTATCTACTTGCACCCGGAGGTGCTTTCGAACTGCTAGGTTGGCAGGCGCTGGGACCGAGCAGCGGGAGCGCACCCCGCCGCAGGGATTCGAACCGCCGACCTTTCGATCGGCAAGCCGTAGGCGCTGAGGCTTTAACCCACAGCGCCACCTGCGTCCCTTAGGTATTAGGAGACCCCTAACTCCCCTCACAGAGCTGCGATTCCCAGAGTTCTCTTTGGAGAAGGACTGATTATTAAGCCACTCTGATAATTATAGCTCTGTGAGGGGAACAGGGGTCTCCTAAGAACTCTCAGCACCCTGAAGAAACTACAATGCCCAGAATTCTTTGGGGGGGGGAGCCATGACTGTTTCAAGTGGTATGATACTGCTTTAGATATGAAGTACAGGTGGGGCCTAAATCCAGTGAGATTTACTTCCAGATTATGTGGATGCAGAATTGAAATCTAAGCCTTGGATCCCAAGTTGCTGTTCCATTGCAGGTTTCCAATGGCAGGGAAGCGGGGGTAGCAATTTTTTTTCCAATTTCTCCTCCTTGCAGCATGCCACCACGCTCTTGGAGCAGGGTCTTCTAGCCCTATGGAGCAGATTTTCAGGCTACTGCAGGGTGAAGTCTTGAAAATTGCTCCCCACTTCCACCACCAGGAACATACCATAGACAAAAGTTCCTAATTCCCTATGGCCATCAGGGAAGAAAAAAGCATACATTGTGCTTCAAACACAAGCAGATGATAGGAATTCACATGCATGCACATAGGTATGGGTTTGCACACATAAGCACATGCAGCTAGCACCACAAACATGAAACAGGAAATGAGGCCTTTAAATTTTAGTAACATGAGCACACAACGCTAACCAAAAGAAGGACCCATAAGCAGCTCACTTGCAACGTTAACTGAGCTTTGCATTTTCTTCCTCATTTGCTTACCTGATGACAGCAACTTCCTACAGCAGTCGGCATGGGCGTTTAGTGCTGCCAAGTGTAAGGGGAACATTCTGTGGACGCCGCATCTGAAAAACACAAAGGAACCTCTGTGCAAACCCTTTCAGAAAGAAATCAGGTGGAGCCATCTCAAAAGTTGTTGTTTTTTTAATCTACTCAAGAGGGAAGTTATTTACCGTATTTTTTGATCTATAAGACTCACTTTTTCCCTCCTAAAAAGTAAGGGGGAATGTGTGTACGTCTTATGGAGCGAATGCAGGCTGTGCAGCTATCCCAGAAGCCAGAACAGCAAGAGGGATTGCTGCTTTCACTGCACAGCAATCCCTCTTGCTGTTCTGGCTTCTGAGATTCAGATTTTTTTTTCTTGTTTTCCTCCTCCAAAAACTAGGTGCGTCTTGTGGTCTGGTGCGTCTTATAGAGCGAAAAATACGGTAAGTGTTGGCTGTCATCTCAGGGAAACCTAGGCAAATTCAACAGTCAGGGAGTAGTATTCAACTACCCGTATTTTTCGCTCTATAAGACGCACCAGACCACAAGACGCACCTAGTTTTTGGAGGAAGAAAACAAGAAAAAAAATATTTTGAATCCCAGAAGCCAGAATAGCAAGAGGGATCGCTGCGCAGTGAAAGCAGCAATCCCTCTTGCTGTTCTGGCTTCTGGGATAGCTGTGCAGCCTGCATTTGCTCCATAGAATGCACACACATTTCCCCTTACTTTTTAGGAGGGAAAAAGTGAGTCTTATAGAGCAAAAAATACGGTAAATAGTTGTGCCAGAACTAAAACAACTGGAATTTGTCCCTCTCCTCTCCCCAGACATGCCCCCCTATTGTCCTCGAATCTGCTCTGGAGAGTCAGGGGAATCCCCAGAAGAAATTTAGGGGGTGAACTGGAGGAGGAGAGGGGGGAGACTATTCTAATATACAATCTGGAATCCTTGCCCGACAGAATGATCTGCTTAATGCTAGGTTGAATGCAGCAAACAAGCACCGTGAGTTTCCTAATGGTGCCTTATTCGGCTCTGAGTTTAATAGACCACTTTCATGCTAACGCAACTCCTAGCAAGAAGTCTGCCATATCAAACACTTTGAAATCTCTGTGACACACAAATATGAGGCCAGACAGGCTGGCAAAACCATTGCAATAATCTGCAGAGCTCTTCCATATGTTGCAAAAAATAAATAAATGGTCCAACGCAGCTTTTGTCCTCTGATCGACCAGCTATTGCATAATTTCTGTCTACAGCCTAAAAATATTCCCATCTGAATATAAACCGGTCTTTCTCCTGCAATGCGCTCCCTCTGCTACACCAAGGATAAGCTGATGACCCAGCTGTCCGCGTCTTGATTTTATCCCATATCCCTTTATAACACATAACTATCTTAATTAATGACCTTCTGCTTTGTTTTCTGCTCATTCCACAGCAAAATCCCTACTGCTCGACATCTACTTAGAAGATCACAATAGGATCTTGACAAATGGGTGTCTCAGAATTTCATTCTAGATCCCTGGCAACTAATTTCCTTCTATAATGGCTGTCTTCCCAATACTTCCAAGCCGGCTTTTCACTTCACTGGGCATTTCAGCCACTGACAGAGGTGTTTTATTTGATCAACCTACAGGTCACTGAAGCGTGTAATAGAAATTTTGAGCAGATAACCCAGATTGCTCAACCTAGTTTTCATTTCATGCTGGCGTTCTTCTCTCCATTTTTTTTTTTTTTTAACCTTAAACACTTAGAAAAGGAGTAGATTGAAATTTATAAAGGAAGAAGCCAAAAAGGTTGCAGTTCTCAAAATGGTCATCTCCCGACCAACCTCGCCTCTAAATCTATATAGAGCAACGATCTAAACACTATATAATTTTCCGTTTTCCACTGCAAATAGAAGCATAAAAAGTTCTTAAACTGTGCGATCCAAAAGACAGCGACATAACTAAATTAGCTTTGCAAATGTTATATACAGTATAATCCATGGGTAGGCAAACTAAGGCCGGGGGCCGGATCCGGCCCAATCGCCTTCTAAATCTGACCCGTGGACAGTCGGGAATCAGCATGTTTTTACATGAGTAGAATGTGTCCTTTTATTTAAAATGCATCTCTGAGTTATTTGTGGGGCCTAGGAATTTGTTATTTTTTATTTATTTTTCTAAAATAAATATGGCCCCCCACAAGGTCTGAGGTTACAGTGGACTGGCTCCCTGCTGAAAAAGTTTGCTGACCCCTGATATAATCCAACCAAAGTTAAACACCCATTTTAATTCACAGTGGTTTCAGTAAAGATAGTTAAGCATATGCTATTCTGTACCTTCTGTGGTTTTATCGACATTTATTTGGTATCAGCCAGGAATTAGGTATCTTAAAAAACAAGAATTTGCAACTGCGGAATCCATATGGTTACATGTTGAATGAGGACTTATGTGCTAGCACAGGGGTCAGCAACCTTTTTCAGCCATGGGTCGGTCCACTGTCCCTCAGACCATGTGGGGGGCCGGACTATATATTTTTGTGGGGGGGGGGGAATGAACGAATTCCTATGCCTCACAAATAACCCAGAGATGCATTTTAAATAAAAGCACACATTCTACTTGTGTCAAAACACCAGGCAGGCCCCACAAATAACCTAGAGATGCATTTTAAATAAAAAGACACATTCTACTCATGTAAAAACACGCTGATTCCCGCACCGCCCACGGGCCGGATTGAGAAGGCGATTGGGCCGCATCTGGCCCCCGGGCCTTAGGTTGCCTACCCATGCTCTAGAGAGATTAGTAAAACCAAAAATCTAGTATTTTCCAATGAATTATTGGTAAACATAGATCCTATATTCTAGGGCAGGGGTCAGCAAACTTTTTCAGCAGGGAGCCGGTCCACTGTCCCTCAGACCATGTGGGGGGGGGGGCCCAGACTATATTGGGGTGGGGAATGAATTCCTATGCCCCACAAATAACCCACAGATGCATTTTAAATAAAAGCACACATTCTACTCATATAAAAACACGCTGACTCCCGCACCATCCACAGGCCGGATTGAGAAGGCGATTGGGCCGCATCTGGCCCCCGGGCCTTAGGTTGCCTACCCCTGTGCTAGCATATTCACAACAAACCTTATACAGTCAGTCATTGCTAAACCATCCAAAAAGCAACGTACCTGGCAGCATCAGCTCCACTGGTTATTAGGGTGTTAATCAAAAGCTCATGTCCATATCTTGCAGCCACGTGGAGAGGGGTGTTGCCATCCTTATCAACACAGTCAATTTCACCTCCTGGAAATGACATTTTTAACGCAGAAATAACACGTAAGGATCAAGTGCAATTCAGCTACCAAAGATTTCACCTTACTCACTAGGAATATAGGTCACTCATCAACACCTGCCTGAAGAGATGATGCAAGTTATTTTAAGTCTTCTCACTAGTCACAATATAAACTATTTCAGGGGCAGGGTAAGCTAGGCATTAGCCACGCACTCACTGTGTTCCTACAGCAGAAATAATGAGTGAGTGTGTGATGTTCTATTATACAGACACACCAGAAAATTATTGCCATGCAATTGTGAAAGTTTACTTAATAATTCCCCTCTCACTCATATAAATAGGGCAAATATATCCGTTCAACTTCAGAGCATTTAATAATCTCTTTCGATAGAAAGCTAACATACTTTTAATGATATATGCTAAGTTTTGAATGCACTTAGCAAGTTCACCTCTAGCTCTGTCTTGCAACTTTCTAGGTAAGATTTCTTCTTTTGTGGAAGTTATTTAGCTCTCTCTCTCTCTCTCTCTCTCTCTGTGTGTGTGTGTGTGTGTGTGTGTGTGTGTGTATCACATTTCTACCAAATAGGCTGAGATATTTTATTCACGTTGCTTCTCCAGTAAGTGTCAATACATTGGTAACACATCTTATGGTACATTATAATTCATCACCATCATCATCATCATCAACAACAACAACATGTTCTACTCATCAGTAAAGGATGCTATAAAATTTCTTTTTCAGATTTAGGCAAAATGAATATCTAAGTTTTTTGTCTTAAATTTTCTTTGGCAGAAAATATTTTTTGAGGGCAGAACTAGGTATGATGGCTTTAATCTAAACCCCCAATCTACCATGGAGGGCACAAAGTTAGGGGAGGCTGACCTACAATGTCCATATATACATCATAAAACTCATTCTTTATCATGCCCCTCGGCAGCTTTGTCAGACGACGAACTGACAAAATTAGAAAGAACCACCTCTGTCATCTGGTTTATCTATG
This sequence comes from Podarcis cretensis, assembly GCF_951804945.1. NCBI lineage: Eukaryota > Metazoa > Chordata > Lepidosauria > Squamata > Lacertidae > Podarcis > Podarcis cretensis. Next base: position 127,615,706 of record NC_137170.1, read on the forward strand.
GCCAAGCCTGCATACAACTAAACCATCAGGCAATAACACTTCCATACCTGGGTGTACTATCTTGTTAAACTGACTCCGATTGGCCTGTACTGACTGTATTGATTCACAACTGTTAAGAGGAAGTGGCAAGATAAAGCAAAGCAGCAGGTAGAAGACTGCTAGAATTACTCAACTGGGAAGGGCTTATGCTCTGTATTAGAAAATAAGACTGCATGTCATCGCCTACGAATGGAAAGCATTCCACAGTCTGCTGCTGATAAATGGTCACAACAACACAATCCAATATACAATCATTCTACTAATCTGTGGGATGCCCTACCTGAACAAGATATAATAATAATAATAATAATAATAATAATAATAATAATAATAATTTATTATTTATACCCCGCCCATCTGGCTGGGTTTCCCCAGCCACTCTGGGCGGCTTCCAACAAAACACTAAAATACAATAACCTATTAAACATTAAAAGCTTCTCTAAACAGGGCTGCTTTCAGATGTCTTCTAAAAGTTTGGTAGTTATTTTTCTCTTTGACATCTGGTGGGAGGGCGTTCCACAGGGCGGGTGCCACTACCAAGAAGGCCCTCTGCCTGGTTCCCTGTAACTTGGCTTCTTGCGAGGGAACCTCCAGAAGGCCCTTGGCACTGGACCTCAGTGTCCGGGTAGAAAGATAGGGAGCCACCAGCTCTTTCTTAATTCAGGAAGGAAGTCAAAACTTGGTTGCTCAGTAGGGTTTTTAGGGTGATCTTATATATGCCTACTCAGAATTATGCCCCATTGAATTCAATTCCCAGGGTTGCTTTTGTAATGGGTTACTTTTGTAATGTGATGATTTAGCTGCTTTGAGTTTTGAATTGTAACAGGCTTGTCTGAAAAACTTAAAAGCTGAAGATCATTCAATCTTATCTGCAGCTTCTGCTGTGTCTTTTGGCTGATCTGATTTGAACTGGGAGGGAGTTGTACACCGATCTGAAAACTTTTGCAGAAAAGAAACTTATAAATAAATTCAAATTAATTGAAACTCAATGAACCCCCCCCCCCAATTAATGCTTTATTTGGATCAGGAAGAAAACAGGAAGAACCTTCTTACCATTCTGAATGAGAGTTTGAGACCGCGTAAACCTCCCATGCACGGCTGTCATGTGCAGCGGACTCTTCCCATCTTTACTCTGTCAAAAACAAAACAAAATGCCCCAAACTGACCGCTGCCATTTGACCACAATTCAGTTTAATCAGAAGCACGGGGTTGCAAGGTGTCCCGAAATGTTACGAGTTGTTAGTAAATCCAGCCATTCATCTTTGACCACCTAAAACAGGCTTCCTCAAACTCGGCCCTCCAGATGTTTTGAGACTACAACTCCCATCATCCCTGACCACTGGTCCTGCTAGCTAGGGATCATGGGAGTTGTAGGCCAAAAACATATGGAGGGCCGAGGTTGAGGAAACCTGAAATCTATCAGTTTTGAAGTGAAAAAGAGCCACCCAAAAGTAAGGTAGTGGTTTCATTCAGAGGTCTCCCTAGGTGTGCAGAAAACACATAAGTTTGTGTTTTATTTGATTTGTAAATTAAAGGCACCAGCCAAATGGTATTGTATGCTTCCCGGACCTACAGAACGTTGAGGGCGCAGAGATATTTCCTGGAAAGAGCCCTCACCTTTGCTGTGAGGGAGAATACCGCAGCTACGATAAAATCCTGGATTTCTCCATTGTTTTCTACAGGCTGCTCTCACTTCTACCCAAAAGGGATAAAAAGAATCACAGGCTGGGCAAACTACGTGAATCTATCAGCTACAACTGAATCCTGGAAAGACAGAGGGGCTGTGGGTGGGTGGTTCTCAAGTCTGGATAATTGGTCAATTCCCTACTTTAGTTAAGGTCGTATTCCCCCTGAAGGAGGAGGTTCCTAATCCCCCCTCTTTCCCTACAGACCCCTGTGACCTCAGTAGCTAGGAGTGCCTTTCCCCAGCTTTGGCCAGAAAGAAAACTACGTCTGTTTCTGGACCGGGATGACCTCGCCACAGTCATCCACGCGGTGGCAACCTTCAGGCCAATTACTGCAACGTGATCTAAGTGGGGTTGCCCTTGAGGTTAGTCCATAAGCTGCAACTGGTACAAAATGCAGGGGCTCAACTGCTCACCGGAGCAGAATATTGCCAACATGTCACCCCACTGTTGAAAGAATTGCATAGGCTGCTAATGAACCACCGGGCTAAGCACAAAGTGCTGGTTTTGGCGTATTTACGGATACAAGTGAGGTGTAGCAGATGGGAAGCATGGAGAAAGGGGACAGTCTGTGCATGAGAAAAACAGGCCGTTTCAGACATGAACTGCCCCAGTGGCGTGGATGGGATACCATGGACGTAAAAACATAAAATGCAAAGAGGTGTGGATGATGGTGTGACTAAGCCTCTCCTCCTCCCGGAGGGGAGGGGTTGTGATCGGGAGCCTTTTCCCGTGCTTCGCAGGGGGCGTATCAGCCCCCTGCCCGTCATCTATGCTGTCGCACCCTGTCCCTGGCTAGTCCTCCAATCGGCTAGGAGCTCAGGGGCGGGGTTTAGCCGCCTAAATGCCGCCGTGGCTGCGGCAGCTTTTTCCCTCATTGTGCTGCCAGTTTCTTTCAGGTCACCCACCCTCCCTTTAGTTTAGTTCTTTGCGATTGACTTTGCTATGGACCTTTGGTCGGTTGCCTTGGTTGTCCAAGGGGCCTGGTAGGAATTTTTCCCCAATTGACAAATTGGCACCGGCCTCTTGGTTTGTTCGCCTACCTCGTAGCAACTCGTCAGAGCTTTACGGTATTTGGCAGTTAGGCATTTGAATCTGTGGTTGGTGTATGGAAGGGCAGGGTGTGGCCATCGCCTACCCCTTCCTTATGGGTATTCCATTAAAGGAATCCGGCGGTCGTGGATCCTGTCCGATGCCCTACTGTGGCTGGGGGCCATGGCACGACCGCTGGTGACATCAGGGGAGAGCTTACAGTTGTATTTGCATCAGCAGGCTCCCCCAACTGGTGGATAACCCCTGGAAGACTCGCCCCTCCCTGAGGGGGCGGAGTCAACGCTGGTGTTCTTCCAATGCCTAAGCCCATACCTCTCACATACTGTAATCAATAAAGTTGTGGCCTTTTCTAGCCCATTAACCTTTAAACCTGTGTCCGTGTGTCTTTCTTATCCACAAGCGTGGGGGGAAGGTCCTCGAATCGCAATCCCATATTCTGTTAAAAGTGGAATGAGAAGGAAATGCAATGTGTGGAAGCATCCCAGGAGGTAGCCAACAGTTGCCTCTGGGCTTCTGCTTCCATTTTCACCCAGTGTGCCGAGATCAAGTTCAGGCAATTAAAACTAAAGGTGTAAAATCTATTGTTTTACCTGAATGTTAACATCTGCTCCATTATTCACTAACAATTCCAGACAAAGAGCTCCATGTGTAGAAGCAGCAGCAAAATGCAGAGGAGTGAATCCACTGTTATTAGGTTGGTTGACATTAGCTCCATAGTCAATCAGCTCGTTAGCCACAGAATCCTGCCCGTTATAACAAGCAATATGAAGAGCAGTATTTCCGTAGACGTTCATTTCATCAATCTGCAACAAAACAAGGCCAGTTTAATTAAATTACAGACATCAGCTCCCTGGCCTTGCCTAACCCACCGCTGACTGCATGTTGACATAGCAAGAGAGTTCCAGGACATGATTTTTTACTGTATGTGAGAGATTTCATTGACAAAAATACTCCAGTAAATAGCAATTAATTAGGTATGTAGTTCCCTTTAGACAAGAGAGAGAGAGAGAGAGAGAGAGAGAGAGAGAGTTAGTTCCCCGTGGAAAATAATAAATAAATCAATGTAGCTATGAACTAGAAAGCTTTTAACTAGACCCATAAATAGGGGGTGGGGGAGGAGGTTTTTTTCCCCTTCAAAAATTATGTGAAATGACAGTGAAGAATAACAAGCCATAAGTCTTGGGAAAGGAGTACAACAAGGCTGTATATTGTCTCCCTGGTTATTTAACTTATATGCAGAATTCATCATGCGAAAGGCTGAGCTGGATGAATCCCTAGCTGGAATTAAGATTGCTGGAAGAAATATCAACAACCTCAGATATGCAGATGACAACAACCTTGATGGCAGAAAGTGAGGAGGAATTAAATAACCTTTTATTGAGGGTGAAAGAGGAGAGCGCAAAATATGGTCTGAAACTCAACATCAAAAAAACGAAGATCATGGCCACTGGTCCCATCACCTCCTGGCAAATAGAAGGAGAAGAAATGGAGGCAGTGAGAGATTTTACTTTCTTGGGCTCCACGGCTCTCACTGCAGATGGTGACAGCAGCCACGAAATTAAGAGACGCCTGCTTCTTGGGAGGAAAGCAATGACCAACCTAGACAGCACCTTAAAAAGTAGAGACAACACCTTGCCAACAAAGGTCCGTATAGTAAAAGCTATGGTTTTCCCAGTAGCGATGTATGGAAGTGAGAGCTGGACCATAAAGAAGGCTGATCGCTGAAGAATTGATGCTTTTGAATTATGGTGCTGGAGGAGACTCTTGAGAGTCCCATGGACTGCAAGAAGATCAAACCTATCCATTCTGAAGGAAATCAGCCCTGAGTGCTCACTGGAAGGACAGATCGTGAAGCTGAGGCTCCAATACTTTGGCCACCTCATGAGAAGAGAAGACTCCCTGGAAAAGACCCTGATGTTGGGAAAGATGGAGGGCACAAGGAGAAGGGGACGACAGAGGACGAGATGGTTGGATAGTGTATCCGAAGCTACAAACATGAGTCTGACCAAACTGCGGGAGGCAGTGGAAGACAGAAGTGCCTGGCGTGCTCTGGTCCATGGGGTCACGAAGAGTCGGACATGACTAAACGACTAAACAACAACAAGTCTTGAAAATTTTCTAAGTGGAAGAAAGCATTATTTCAAGAAAATCAGAAACCAACACTAGGAAATATCAAAATCACACTACGAAATAAATGTGATAATTGTAAAGAACTTACTTTGCTAGGGGTGTCAACTCCCATTGTTCTAGTTTATTTCCAAATGAGACAATTGAACTTTAATGCCCCTAACAAGGAAATATTTGTTCTGAAACCTCTCCCTCTCTTTTTATTCGAACCTTTTATTTCATGATGCAACTTTTTAAACAAAATCCATTGTGTTGCTTATCTTTTTTGATGGAACGTGTGTCTTCAATGTTTTGATGGAAATCATCAAGGAGAATCTTTAGACTGCCTGATCTTTTCTGGCCTTCAATATAAATTTTGAAGAAAAATAATTAGAAAAAAGAGGTTTCCCTGTCCTCACACTTCATCTAGGTAAAAGAACTCTAGCTCATTGCTGAATAGATTATCTACTTGGTCAGATGAGGGAATGACACTCCAAAATATGGAAAAAGTCTGCCCATCAACATGGAAGTTATTACCCTCATTTTCCAGAAGTACAACTGGTATATATAATAGGTTTCAGAGGTACCTCCCCCTATGTATTCACCCACACTCTGAATTCCAATTTTTATTTCAAGCCTGGTGGAGAAAGGAAGGCAAGATAATCACACCTAAACCTGTCACTCTCAACTGCTATGGTATATTAGCATCATGGGCAAGAAATATGAGAAAACCAATAACCCAGGTGACAAAATGGGTTCCTCCATAAACCTTACCAATGAGAGAATAAATTTTAAAAAGGCAGTGAGAATCTAATTTCATAGCAGGATGAAAATTCCAACGGGAAGGAATTATGTCGATTAAAATCAGAGTGTGCCCTGTGTTCACTAGCTGTTAAAAAAATATTATTAATTGCTTCTTACCTCCACACCAAGATTGAGAAAGTGTTTCACCACAGTGATCTGTCCATTCGACGCAGCAGCATGAAGTGGAGTGTAACCCTTCTTATCTTTACATGTCACCTCCGCACCGTGACTGATCAGCAATGCAACAACTTCCAAGTGGCCTTGGAAAAGAGAAATGGGGAATTACTCGTAAATCAAGTAACTCAAGGTGATCATGTTAGCGTTTCAAGCCCTAAACGACTCAGACCCCCAAACCCAAAATTTCCACCTCCTTCCCTGCACACCCTCTTGGGTGCTAAGATTGGCAGAAGGGGCATACCACCACTTATGTGGTCTACCACCCATTTGATTGAAACAAAAATTCCAGTGGTCCACCACTGCGGTTTTTTTAATTCACAAAGAAGAGATCTCTTAACAATCAAGTTACAACAAACTGGCAGCCTCGTACCCAGCATTACCTGGGAATTCTTAGAAAACAAAAAACCAGTGCAGTTTTGAAAGTTTCAGTCTGCCATCTTGATTTAAAATGGCATCCTGTTATATCCAAACAGACAAAAACTTGCTCCTTGATCTCAGGAACCACCATACAAAATTTGGTTATGATATGTCAAGAGCTGCCCAAATGTATACGGAGCAAACAATCTTCCAACACGCATAGCAGATATAATTGTGATCCTTTGTATACATTCCTGCTTAAAATCTTTCTTTGAAGTTATGTCGTGGCTCTGATCAAGGTCCTCCAATGTAGCAAAATGCAAAAATCTGTAGTTACTAGATAATCCATCAAAAATTGTATTGTGGGTCACTGTTGGACCTTCTCCCTTCTACACAGTCCGGAAGCAAGAAACTTCGAAACGGGGGCAAATGTTTTGAATAAACACACTGTATTTGCCTTGGAGAAATGTCAAACCACATTCTAGTGTGTTCACAGGTTGACTAGGAAGCAAGCTGAATGTATTTCTCATTAACACAGATTGTAGAAGTCATGAAAGGGCAGCAAATTCTTCATTGTTCATTTCTTTCTTATTGTATTTTTACTGCCAGGGAGGGAGGTTTTCTGCCTTAGATGTCAAAATATATTCAGTAGCATTGGGAACTATGGTCCTTTCATGGAGAGAGAGAGAGAGAGAGAGAGAGAGAGAGAGAGAGAGAGAGAGAGATTTGCTTCTCTGTCTAGGGTAGTGAAATACTTTGGCCAACTCTATTAACACAAGATTGGGGTGTGGATGGGGGGGTGTGGGGGTGTGTACACCAGGCATAAAATAATAATCACAGGTGTCATGCCTTGTCTGGAGGGTGAGAGGGGGACACAGACCCATAGAGCAGGTCTATATTACCCAGTTCTTCCATATTCCCTCTGTTTATTTTGCTGACAATCTTTTCTTACTTTTCCCTTTATTCAATGGGCCAGTGACAAGTCAGCATGACAACATTAAAGGTAAAGGTAAAGGTACCCCTGCCCATACGGGCCAGTCTTGACAGACTCTGGGGTTGTGCGCCCATCTCACTCAAGAGGCCAGGGGCCAGCGCTGTCCGGAGACACTTCCGGGTCACGTGGCCAGCGTGACATCGCTGCTCTGGCCAGAGCCAGAGCCGCACACGGAAACGCCGTTTACCTTCCCGCTGGTAAGCGGTCCCTATTTATCTACTTGCACCCGGAGGTGCTTTCGAACTGCTAGGTTGGCAGGCGCTGGGACCGAGCAGCGGGAGCGCACCCCGCCACAGGGATTCGAACCGCCGACCTTTCGATCGGCAAGCCCTAGGCGCTGAGGCTTTAACCCACAGCGCCACCTGCGTCCTAGTATGACAACATTAGGAGGCTCCAAAAATAGTACATTATTAATATCATCTATTGAACCAGCTGCATGAATGGCATCAGTCAAGACAAAGACACTTTTGTAGCCCTCTCTCTTGAACAGTTTTGTCTAAAGGAACTTTTGGTGGAATGAACATGCAGAATCCTAAGCCAAGGAAAAAAGGGGTGCAAAACCAACACGTTTCAAAGAACTAAAACAGGTATTCCTATGAATGAGTATGTGCATATAGAAATATAGAAATAATTTTAAGTAGTCATCTACTGAATTCCACCTTCAGCTTTGCTTCATGTTTCAATGCAACTCAGATTCAAGAACTCATTCATTCAGACAAAGAAACGCTCACAGCTGGTTATCATTAACTGTGTCTTTCTGGTTTCAGCCTCTCCTCAAGTCACATACACAACACAGAACTATCCCAATAATGAGGCTTTTCTTTTCGCATGCAGAAAGTCTATTCACGAAAAGGTCCCCCAAAAGCTTCAAACTTCAATCAAAACACCCTCGCTGTTACCAAATATTCCTAGCAAAATACTTGGATTATTTTTCTAATAACGGCAAGACTGGTAACATATGGCCTTAGCAGTAAAACTGCGAGGGAATGTGCTGAATGCACAGCTGGAAAAGTAAAGATTTCAGAAAAGGATTACTAATGACTTGCTTTTGTTCTGCTAAATTTCACAGTGCACAGATATAGAGGGTTTTCGTTTTGTTTCTTATTTTATTTATCGACGATGCTCTTGTTAATTACCGCTAACCCTTAAAGGTTGGTTACTGACTGAGTTCCCTAGCATTCTAAAATTAGAAGCGTTCAAAGGATGGCAATGATTTTGAATTAATGGTGCATTTCCCCTCCAGTGTTTCTGTACACTAGCATATCTTTGACATCCACCTAGTTGATGGTTTTGTACCCGCTGAGCCCAGAAATAAACTACCACAGAAAGTGGAAGTCTCCCTGGGAGACATGGGCACATTTTCTCTGAAACAGCCCAGCAATAATGGACAAATGATCATTCCCACTGTGAAGATTGCTCTGTGCCAGTGAGGAGCCAGGTAGGCTCACGACAAGTCCTTAAGCAGCGAATGTTGTCCCTGCTGTCCACATACACTGAGCTTAGCTGGTCCAAACAATGAGTGCAAGTGCTTTTTAGTATGGCTGCTGCACTGATCAACTAGCAAGACTTAAAGACCGAATTATTAAACCATCTCCGAAGGTCTGGCAATGAATTAAAAAAATGTCCAGTAGCACCTTAGAGACCAACTAAGTTTGTTCTGGGTATAAGCTTTCACAATTTTTTTTAAAAAAATTTTAATTTTATTTCAACTGCATCAGACCAACATGGCTACCTACCTGGGTCTGCCAATGAGTGAAGGCAGAACTGAACCCAACAATAAATACAAACATTCCACCAAAAAGAAAAGGCCATCCATGGATAAGTTCCACCTCTTCTGTGTCCATAATAAATAGTTAAAGATATGTGTGATATGACATCACCATGTTAAGACCCAAGCAGCAACAAAAAGACTAGAGCAGAGGCGATGAAATGCAATAGGTAACTTTTACATGATGATATCATACAAGTACACATTATGGGTGAACGAGGGAGAATTGCTCTTTTTGTAGCAAGACCCCCATTTGTCACTGCATCTAATTTCCGTCCTCACTTTGTACCTACCCAGATTATACAGAGACGTAAGTGACTTGCGTTTGTACAATCTGTGATTTCTGCCTGAGCCCCAAGCTGAGCACTGGTAGAACCAACATGTTCCTTTAATTCAGGGTTTGGCAAACTAAGGTCTGTGGGCCAGATGTGGCCTACTGGGCTCGTTAATCCGGCCTGCAAACCTTGCGGACCCTGACGCCCGCTCAGTCAGTCCCTGGGCTAAACCGGTGCGGCAGCCTCGCCACGCGAAGACTGACTTCTGCGATGCTGGCGCGGCTTTGGATTGGCTGCAGGAAGCTCCTGCGGCCAATCCAAAGCTGCGACGCCTCTGGGCGAAGCCCCTTCTTTCGCGCTGAGAAGGCTGCGTATGGCCAAGAGCCGAGCAGGAGGAAGCGGTGGCGGCGAGGAGGCTGCCTCCACTGCCCAGGCCAGCGGCATGGGCTGTGCATCCCGCGGACCCCTGGCCGAGGCAGAGGACGACGATGACGCTGCCAAAGAAAGACGAGGCGTCAGCGGCAGCTGCAGCGTGAGTGGCAGCAGGGGGTCCTTTTAGGGGGGGGTCATTTCGGGAGGGGGTGGGTCTGGCCCCCCACAAGGTCTTAAAGACAGTGGACCAGCCCCCTCCTGAAAAAGTTTGCTGACCCCTGCTTTAATTACAGTGGTGCCTTGCAAGACGAAAATAATCCGTTCCGCGAGTCTCTTCGTCTAGCGGTTTTTTCGTCTTGCGAAGCATCCCTATTAGCGGCTTAGCGGCTTAGAAAAAGGGGGGGAGCGAAAAAACTCGCAAGACTCGCAAGACATTTTCATCTTGCGAAGCAAGCCCATAGGGAAATTCGTCTTGCGAAGCGCCTCAAAAAACGGAAAACCCTTTTGTCTAGCGGGTTTTTGTCTTGCGAGGCATTCGTCTTGCGGGGCACCACTGTATTAACCTTACACACTCAGCTTGCTAACATTCACGTAAGTACAGGGCAACTCTCACAACATTCTTCAATCTATCGTAACCTGGTTGCTCTGTCTTGACAGTCCTCAGCCAAATGTGTTAACTGTCTCAGTTGAAAGATATTATTTCAATACCTTTGTGCTTGAGCTGGCATGAAATAATACGAAAATTCAATTTGTGTGGATTAATCTACAAGGACTCATACAAGTTCGCACATGAGGCTACTGTCAACAAGTAATGAATGTGTATGCGTGATCCATCCCTAACCCTACTTCCCCATTCAAATATCACTGTAGTTCAATGGCTAAAAACTGAAGAATCAGACTGGGGTCACTATGAAACCATCCAAGTCAGAAGATGGCCTTGGAAAAATCATCACGTCCGTAACATGAACTGCAGTAAGACATAAACAATGAAAAGTGCGAGAAATGTGCTAATTAAGTTCAAGAAAGAAGAGTTGGGATTTTTTTTAAGCACAACTTGCATGAAGGCTCAACTGACAGCTGCTCAGTAGTGTCCATTACCATCTTTCTTTTCATGCTAAGGATTTTTTTCTAAAGGAATGCAATCCACGTTTTCCAGCTGTTTTGGCTAGTATATCGATGGTGCAAATTCTCAAGAGCTTGCAACTTTCAATCTGCATATTTCTAAATGGGTTTAAAAGAATCTCATTGCCTCTCCTGTTATTGCCATTTTTGTCAAAGAGTTAAAAAGAAGCTCTTACCCATGTACGCAGCCCAGTGCAAAGCTCTCCGGTCCTTTTTGTCAAAGGCATTGATGTTTGCCGCTTTAGCCAAAAGCAAGTTCACCATCTAAAGCAAGCAAACAAAGGAACGTCAAAAAAAGAAGAAGCGATTATCAGTTGTTGTGGACAGCACAGGAATCCATTTAATGAAGACTGCTATGTCATAGAGGTGCTTGTGATGTAATGCTCTGATGAAAAATAGCTGTGAAACATAATATCAATTCTTATAATATAGTATTCAATCAGTTCTTATGAGCAAAATTTTAGAGCATCCAATCAGTCTTAGGTGAGGCTTTAAAAACTTCTAGAAAAGTGCAGCTCAACTGTGCCGGTTATCTTTTGACTAAAGCTTTTCCTGTAAATAAGCCAAACCTTTACAGTTAAGCAATAATAATAATAAAAATTTATTTATACCCTGCCCTCCCTAGCCAAGACCAGGCTCAGGGCGGCTAAGAAGCAATAATAAAAACAAGTTGATTAAAATACAATTTAAAAAAGATTAAAATACAACATTAAAACATTAGGATGCAGCCTCTTCATAGGAGGAGAAAGGAAAAAGAAAGAAGGGAAGGGAATCAAACTGATTCTAAGCCAAAGGCCAGGTAGAACAACTCTATCTTACAGGCCCTGCGGAAAGAAATCAGATCCCGCAAGGCCCTGGTCTCATGAGACAGAGCGTTCCACCAGGCCGGAACCAGTGTTGAGAAGGCCCTGGCTCTGGTTGAGGCTAATCTAACTTCCTTCGGGCCTGGGACCTCTAGGGTGTTGCTATATAGGGACCTTGAGGCTCTCCGTGGGGCATACCAGGAGAGGCGGTCCCATAGGTACGAGGCTCCTTGGCCGTGAAGGGCTTTAAAGGTCAAAACCAGCACCTTAAATCTGACCCTGTACTCCACCGGGAGCCAGTGCAGCTGGAAAAGCACTGGGTGAATATGCTCCCATGGCAGAGACCCCGTGAGGAGCCTCGCTGCAGCATTCTGCACCCGCTGGAGTTTCTGGGACAGTTTCAAGGGCAGCCCCGCATAGAGCGAATTACAGTAGTCAAGCCTGAAAGTGACCGTTGCATGGATCACTGTGGCCAGGTCGGGGTGGGAAAGGTAGGGGTTCTTTCCCCTCTTCATTCTAGAGGAACCTTTGAGATTCCATGGAGAGTTTCTATAACTTCCACATCAAGCTCATCACAATTTGTCATTGGCCAATTATGACCAAAGAGAGCAGATGTTGTATTATTATTATTATCCCCTGCAACAAAGTTATCCCCTGATCCATTACATGGGGAGCGATAAAATAATGCTGGCACTCAACTCAGGGCTAGTACCACGAATAGCAACTAAGAAGAATGCTTGCCTTCCCACGCACTGACATGAAAAGGCCCCGAGCTATAGCAGCCCACGATATTAAGCCCACTCACTTCGACATGGCCATTCAGAGCTGCATGGTGTAACGCGGTCCGACCCCCTCTGTCAGAGACGTTGACGCCGCTCAGAAGCGGAATGATCACTTCGGCACACTTCACGGCTTTATTCGCAGCTGCTACATGCAGGGGTGTCTGCCAGTTCTTGTCCCGGGCATTCACATCAGCCGAATGTTTAATCAATACTTGCACTGCTTCCTACAAAGGCAGCACAGTTAAATTCTTACAAGCAAGCGTTTATTATAAATGCAAATCAGACATTCAAATCTCCTGCACTGTGGCCACATCATTCCACCGCTATAAAAAAACCCAAAAAACCCTTTGGTATTCGAGATAACGGCTGTGCACACAACCCATTCACTTTGCATCCAATGCGCTGGGAAGCCACATGATGTGAGCCACAATCCATATCTATTCTGTATCTATCCTGTCATTTCTCATCAAATGTTGCATTTTGATGTGTGGGGTCCCCCCCTTCCACCACCACCCAGCTTCGATCCGAACTGAGAAAAAGGACCTAGCTGAATTTTGAGTTACCGTATTTTTCGCTCTATAAGACGCACCAGACCACAAGACGCACCTAGTTTTTGGAGGAGGAAAACAAGAAAAAAAATATTCTGAATCTCAGAAGCCAGAATAGCAAGAGGATCGCTGCGCAGTGAAAGCAGCAATCCCTCTTGCTGTTCTGGCTTCTGGGATAGCTGTGCAGCCTGCATTCGCTCCATAAGACGTACACATATTTCCCCTTATTTTTTAGGAGGGAAAAGGTGAGTCATAGAGCAAAAAATAAGGTAATTCCAAACGCACCGGACCATAGGATGCACCGGACCATAGGAGGGAGAGAACAGAAAAAAAAAATCTCCCCCTCTCTGCTCAGCGCCCCTTCAGCGAAGCGGCAGGAGAAACGGAGCCCCTTCCATTTCTCCTCCTGCTTCACTGAAGGGGCGCTGAGCAGAGAGGGAAAACTGTGCAGCGCCTCTCCAGGCTTCAGGCGGCTATCCGCAAGCCTCCGAAGCGCAGAGGGAGAGCTCCCGCTGCGCTCCGGAGGCTTCAGGCAGCTTCAGTGAAAGCAACGCGAAGCCTCCGGAGCACAGGGGGAGCTCTCCCTCTGCGCTTCGGAGGCTACGCGTTGCTATCACTGAAGCCGAGGAGCCTGCATTCGCTCCATAAGATGCACACATATTTTCCCTTAATTTTTGAAGGGGGAAAGTGCGTCTTACAGAGCGAATAATACGGTATGTGTACACAGCCTCTAGTCGTGTGCCACCATCACACATCAAGCACCTTAATATTGATGGATGTTTGGTGGGACAGGCCTGGGGAGCTGTGCGACCTCATGGACCGGGAGAACAGCACGCCCAACTGCCCTCCACAAGGAGACTGATAAGTGAACATGAATGCATGTACTGAAAGGAAGAAGGCTATGCCTAAAGTGTGCACACAACTGGAGTGCCAACTTAGCCCAGCAACTGTGGGTGCCCCGGGCTGTGGGTGCCATGCAGCGTGCATAGCCCTGGCACTGAAATTTGTGGGTGCCCTGCCCCTTCATGGGGAATTTTGTGGGTGTTCGGGCATCCAGGGCCCCAGGGAGTTGTCACCTATGTCACACAATGTGCATTCCCCATCACTATTTTAGTGTTTCACAGCAAAGGGAGGGTTACACTTCAGAATCAATATATATTAAAGGGTTTACAAATCCATCTTGTCAGCCAGACTTGTCATATTAAATTGAAATCATCAGCTCTGACATACGAAACAAACCCAGTAGGTTGCAATTCTGGGTCATAAAGATAATAGCTGTACCTCTTTGCTTTTTATAGCTGGATGTTTAACCTTTGCTATTAATGTGTGTAGACCCCCCCCCCCAACTTTCATTTCTTTCCAAGCATTTGTATTCCATTAGAGATTTCTTTCACTGGACTTTTGTCAGAAGCCAGCAGCTGGGAAACTCCAGGAGTGACCTGACAGTCCTCGACTTCAGAAATGAGCTCCAAGGATTTGTGCCTCCAGGCTTGGCAAGTGCTCCAATGGTCGCTGAAGCAATTCCATCCATCTCTGGAGAAAAGCCAGCTAGCAACTTTTTCAAAAGAAGACACACTCAGCAGCCAATTCACCGGCACGCATTGCCTCGACTCAGTGTTTGGATGATGAAAACACAAACACAAAAACGACAGCTTAGAATGAGAGGATGGAATCATTGAAAATTCTGTCCTGCTTGGTTGTTTTGTGTTTTTCTTAGGAATGGACAAATCTTGTCCAGTTCTTCTCTCAGCCTCTCATTTTTCTCAATCTTAAATTCGGCTTCCTCCATTTCCACTTCACTTGTGAATATATTTTTTTTTAAGTTCACATGAAAATTTGTACACATTTGTATATGTATTGCTCCTAAGATATCCCCTTTTCAGGTCATTTTTTCCTAATATAACACATTTTCATATGCTGTTTTCACTAACATAAACGTTTTGTGCCCACTTCCCCTAAATATGCTTTTTTTTGTACACATTTACACATTTTGCAAAATTTAGAGAAAGGAAAAATTTAAAAGGAGAGCATAATTTTGGTTCATGCGTTGGTTCAGAAAGTACAAATAAATAAATAATAATTTAATATACAGTGGTACCTTGGGTTATGTATCCCTCTGGGTACGTAATCTTCGGGTTGTGAACACGGCAAACCTGGAAGTGTATACTTCTGGGTTTTGCTGTGCGTGCATGTGCACAATCTGCGTGCAGCGCGCATGTACACAAGAAATATGCACACAGCGCACATGCGCATAAGCGATCTGTGCACTGTGTGTGTGCGCAGAAGTGTTCTATCGCAACGCACGCATGCGCAGAAAGGCACTTCTGTTTACGGACTTTTCGGGATATGGCCGGGCCTTCAGAACAGATCCCGTCCGTAACCAGAGTTACTACTGTATTTATATCCTGCCTTTCTTCCAAGCTGGGATTTGCGGTGGCTTACACCATTAAAAAATATCAGTTATAGAATACAGAGTAATAAAAACAAACTAGTTAAAAGCATGCGGCACTCATTGTTCCTAAAAGCTAGCAATGCTGATGGCAGTAGTCTTGCATGCAGCTAAACCACTTAACTCCCTTAGACATCAATAGCATTTAAGGCAGTCCAAGGCTGGAGCCAGATCACGATGGGGATCGGGGTGGGGTGGGGTTGCCCAGAGTTGAAGGTGACCTGATTTAGGATGTGCACACTCAGCTCAGTATCATCCTTCTCAAACAGGCTGTGCAAGGTTTCCCAGTGCTTCTAAAACCAGCCTGATGACAGACAACTCTGGACAAATGAAACGTGTATGTAGGAAAACAGCTATATCATACCCTCTGTCTGGAAAACTGCTGTGTGCCTCCAACCTAACTGTGCACAGGGCTGCAGCCTAAGCCAGCAAATCTCTAGGGAATGTCCCATTTATGTCAAGGTTATTCCAGCGTCTTATTATCTTCCGTGTTCTGCTTCCTGCTACGCTACAAATCAAGTGTCACATTAACGAAGGTCCTCTGCTGGGATGTTGGAAGGCAGTGGCTAACTATTTCTGTTTCAGTTAAAAATAAAATTTGCTTTCAGCAAAACCTACACTTTTCCTTCCTGCAGCTTTTGACTGTGCGCCTTAGTGGCAGTGGACAGGAAAAAGATAATACAAGGTAAGTAATGGGTGACCAGCGAGCATCGCAAAGGTATATCTTTCTTAAATGTTCCAGCTGAAATTTTAGCTATAGCCTCGTGGCCTGAGGCCTTGATTACAGCTAATTACCATATATTTCGCCCTATAGGACGCACTTTTCCCCCTCCAAAAATGAAGGGGAAATCTGGGTGCGTCCTATGGGGCGAATGCAGGCTTTCGCTGAAGCTTGGAGAGCGAGAGGGGTTGGTGTGCACCGACCCCTCTCGCTCTCCAGGCTTCAGGAAGACATCCGCAGCCTAGGCAGCCCTGCGGGAACTCCCGCAGGGCTGTCTAGGCTGCGGATAGCAGCCTGCTTCCCGGAGCGCCAGGCACACTGAAAGCAGAGCACCCGGCGCTTCGGGAACACATCCGCAGCGTGGGGAGCCCTGCAGGAGTTCCCCGCAGGGCTCCCCACACTGCGGATAGCAGCCTGCCACCCGGCGCGAAAAGCGCCCTGAAGCAGAGCACCCCTCGCACCGGGCAGACATCCGCTGGGCAGACATCCGCAGCGTGGGGAGACCTGCAGGAGTTCCCCGCAGGGCTCCCCACACTGCGGATAGCAGCCTGCCGCCCGGCGGGCAGGGCGCGCTTAAGCAGAGCGCCCTGCGCGCCGGGCAGACATCGGCCACCCCCACAAGCTCGGGGGACAGCAGGGAGGCGCAGCGCCGCCATCCCGCTGTTCCTCGACCTGGTTCGGTTTCCCCGACCTGGTTTGGGGGGGGGGAATAAAGGGAACTAGGTGCGTCCTATGGGACGGAGCGTCCTATGGGACGAAAAATACGGTAATTAACCAACCAGGTGGAAGCAGGCAAATATATCCCCGCTTCTGCTACTGAACCAGCTGAGGTTTACTTTGTCAACGAAATACATGAAACCAACACTTCACAATATCTTGGATATATAAAGCTAAAAGGTAAAGGATGCCTGGACAGTTAAGTCCAGTCAAAGGTGACTATGGGGTTGCAGCACTCATCTCGCTTTCAGGCCAAGGGAGACAGCGTTTGTCCACAGACAGGTTTCCGGGTCATGTGGCCAGCATGACTAAGCCACTTCTGGCGCAATGGAACACCGTGACAGAAACCAGAGCGCATGAAAACGGTGTTTACTTTCCCGCCACAGTGGTACCTATTTATCTACTTGCGCTGGTGTGCTTTCGAACTGCTACGATGGCAGGACCTGGGACAGAGCAACAGGAGCTCACCCTGTTGCGGGGATTCGAACCGCCGACCTTCTGATCGGCAAGCCCTAGAGGCTCAATGGTTTATATATATATCACTCACTTCGCTCCTTGAAGCAACTGCTCGGTGCAGAGGGGTCAGCCACATGTTGTCCTTGGCATTGACACGTGCCCCTAAAATGGAAAGAGAAACATCTTTCAGACCATCTGAAACAAAACTGGTAATAATTCCATTGCACACATGTAAGTTGGGGTGCAGAACGATGCAGGATTGCGCTCCAGACTTTGCAGCTTCATTTTTAACATTGACAGGGTTGATAGCACAGCTAATTTGCCCTCAGGGGATCCTCTATAGAGAATTCAACTAGGAAGAGCTCAACAGAAAAGACGAACAAGTTAGATTGGTTCCGCCATCCCTAATATAAGCGCCTCCTCCTGGAGATGAGCATGTTTGTATGCGTGTGGTGGTGGGAAGACAGAAGGAAAGAACGGCCCAGCTCATAGCTGTCAAGTGTCCCTTATTTGAAGGGACAGTCCCTTATTCCAGCGCCATGTCCCACTGCTGTCCCTTATTGATGGATGTCCCTTAAATGATGTCCCTTAAATTTCAAAGGAAGCAGCTCCTCTCCCTCTCTCCCTGCCGGCCAGGGAGCAGGGAGGCTCCAACTGTGTTGCTTGGCTGTGTTGCTCACCCAATAAGAAGTCTAAGAACAACTGGGGGGGTGGAGCTTGCATGCCTTGTGTGTGGCTAGTTAATGCAAGCTGAGGGGTTTTTTGAATGCTGGATGCCATTTTGTTGCACGTGCTGCTGCAAACTTTGCAGTGCAAAGCCAGGCCGGGGAGCCATCTTAAGTTGAGGCTGCATAGGCCTTGTGGTGCATGTGATTCAGATTCTATTCAGTTGAACCTCTGGTTACAAAGTTGATTGGACAGTGTTCTCGAAGCTACCAGCATGAGTTTGACCAGACTGCAGGAGGACAGGAAGATGGAGTGCCTGGAACAGGTGAGGCTGCAGGTCCCTTATTTTCAAGGCCGCTGTTCCCTTATTTTCAAATCTGTAAGTTGACAGCTATGGCCCAACTCAAGTTGAATGATTGCAAAGACATCCAAAAAGCTCACTCATCATATTTCAAGCAATCTGAAGAGGACTGAGCAGCTAAGAACCAACTGTTCCCTTTGAAAGCTGCATGGGAAGCTCAGAAACCAGCGTTGTATCATTATTCTTGCAGGGGGTTGGACTTGATGATCCTCAGGGTCCCTTCCAACTCTACAATTCTATGATCCTAGTAAAAGTAAAGGTAAAGGGACCCCTGACCATTAGGTCCAGTCGTGACCGACTCTGGGGTTGCGGCGCTCATCTTGCTTTATTGGCTGAGGGAGCCGGCGTACATCTTCCGGGTCATGTGGCCAGCATGACTAAGCCGCTTCTAGCGAAGCAGCGCAGCGCACGGAAACGCTGTTTACCTTCCCGCCGGAGCGGTGCCTATTTAACTACTTGCACTTTGACGTGCTTTCAAACTGCTAGGTTGGCAGGAGCAGGGACCGAGCAACGGGAGCTCACCCCGTCGCGGGGATGTGAACCGCCGACCTTCAGACTGGCAAGTCCTAGGCTCTGTGGTTTAATCCACAGCACCACCCGTGTCCCTTATGATCCTAGTAGTCGTTTATTTATTTATTTATACCCCACCTTTCCCCCCTGACAGGGACCCAAGGCGGCTTACAGATAAAACAGGAACAGCTAAAAACAGGGGTGGAAACAATAACTGAAGACCAAATAAACATAGAATAAAAAATTATAGAAATGTGAAAGAACTGTTAAAAACATACAGGTGATTACAATAAAAAGAGCACAGCACCAGCCATTTCAATAAAAGTAGTCAGTTCCCAAAAGCCTGCTGCAATAAGAAGAGGTCTTCACCTGCCGATGGAAGGACAACAAGGGAGGAGAGCCAGTCTAACTTCTCCAGGGAAGGAGCTCCAAAGTCTGGGAGCAGCCACCGAGAAGGCCCTTGGCGTAGGCAGCTTGAATGCTCACACAGCTAGCCAAGTTGCTCCTATTATGTGGCCATCCGTACCTGGGGCCAGGCGACTGGGCAACAGCAGAGAGTGCAAAAGACAAAGAAGGGGCAAGTATTTCAACCCACACCACTTTTTGTTGGCTGGATATAAAGCGAATGCTTTAAGGCTAAAGCTTTTAAGAGGCTGAACACATCCTGCTTCTACCACTCCCATGTAAATATGTACATTTAACCCTAGGTGCCAACTCCCTGGGGCCCTGGGTGCTCGAGCACCCACAAATTTTGGTGCCAGGGCCCTGCACGCCGCATGGCACCCACGACTGTGGGGCCAAGTTGGCACTCCTGCATCTAACATTTTTATAAAAGTGCACTTATCCTCCAGCAATACTATCCTCTACCCCACCTGTCAAGAAAAGCCTTACCATTCTGTGGGTTTTATTTTATTGTATTTTTTTAAAAAACTCTTCTCAGGACGGTTTCTAAATGTTATTTACTGCCTGTATAAAGCATACGGCTTCACCACAGTGAATTCAGGGTGGTTTTTGTTGTTTAGTACTGAATAGGAGGGGGAAGAAGTTACCTAGACCATAATCCCCACCTCAAACCCTATGTTCAAACTGAACAGCATGCTGTTGTCGTTGAAGAGGAATTTGAAGACTGCCTTATAAGGTGGTTGTGACATTTGTTCACTTATCATTTGGTAGGCCCTTCAAAAAAACAACAATAATAAGTTTAACGTTGGTTGCTGCAGTTCTATTGCCAAAAAAGAAAACAGATTACCATATTTTTCGCTCTATCAGACGCACCAGACCACAAGTTTTTGGAGGAGGAAAACAAGAAAAAAAAATATTCTGAATCTCAGAAGCCAGAACAGCAAGAGGGATTGTTGCGCAACAAAAGCAGCGATCCCTCTTCCTGTTCTGGCTTCTGGGATAGCTGCGCAGCTTGCATTCGCTCCATAAGACACACACACATTTCCCCTTACTTTTTAGGAAGGAAAAAGTGAGTCTTATAGAGCAAAAAATACGGTAAACTATAACAGTCAAACGACCACAGTCCTGAAATAAGCTACTACACTATCTGTTTCATCGCATTCTGGCTTCCACATCCTCTTCCTTCCCGTTTTGCAAGGTGCCGTTTACCTAACCGAGAGGAATGATCTGCACGTTCAATCGACATGTATTTGTAAAGCAATTATTATAGCCTATGAAAAATTCAGTCAAGCACAAAAGAGGCATTGCAGTTCATTACCACCTTCTTTAAAAGCCAAAGAGGTTCCTTGACCCTCATCTCAAGATCTGCAGCCTCACCAATCACTTGAGCCAACATTATCCTTACTCAGAGCAGACTCACTGCAATTAATGGACATAAAAGGATGTATGTATAAGATCGTTATGTCCACTACTGTCCATGGGTTTACTCTGAGTAGAGCTAGCATTGGACACATCCTATGAGTGGTAGTCAATACTTGTTCTACCAAGACTCCTTTGAAGTTAATGGACATGACAAACTTAGATTCATTAATTTAATTTCCCCAGAGGAACGTGGCCCATTTAATAAGGCTATTTAAGTAAGAGTTTTAAAATTCAGAAGATCTATTTATCACTGGGTGTGCTTGGATGTGTTTATTCCTATGAGCAGAAGTCATAGGAACGTGAGAAAAGTCCTGCTAGATCAGCTCCCAAACTCATCTGGTCCAGTTTTTACAGCAGCCTTTGAGAAGTCTTCAAGCAGGATGTGGGCACAACAACCCAAAATATATCTTCATATATTTCCACCACTACACACGCTTACAGGTTACACACGCTTCAGGTTATAGACTCCGCTAACCCAGAAATAGTGCTTCAGGTTAAGAACTTTGCTTCAGGATGAGAACAGAAATCATGCTCCAGCGGCGCGGCAGCAGCAGGAGGCCCCATTAGCTAAAGTGGTGCTTCAGGTTAACAACAGTTTCAGGTTAAGAACGGACCTCCGGAACGAATTAAGTACTTAACCTGAGGTACCACTGTATTATTATTGAAAGTGAGTCTGCTTTGTAGGCAACCATGCCTTAGACATAAGACTTAACTGTGGTTATGTCTCCATAGGGCCATTACTGTTTTGAAGGTTAATATTTATAAAATCTCTTTACTAGGCTTGCAGGAAACTTCAGCCCATGCTAGGCAACTGATATTCCACAGTGGTTTCCTTGTGAATTCACTCGAGACTTGCACCTCTCTTCTGTTTCTGCGTGCTTTCGTTATGAGCAGGCCCAGGATTTGCCACAATAATGCGAAGAAAGGAGGTAGCCATGACAGGATAGTTGCAGTCATAAACCATGCCTTTTCTCCGACTTCGCAATGTTTGTTCATGAACGGCTTTGAAGAGAGGAAGCAGAACTATTCCTCTTTGTTTGCACTACTGACCTGCATGACTATCGTTCAGAACTTGTGTTGAACTTGATAACTTCTTTACACGATTGGTTTACACACGGGAGACTGCTTAGTATAGCAAAGCCATCCTCACTGGAGAGCTGGTATGGTAGTTAAGAGTTTGAGCTACTAAGCTACTTTCCCGCCCCGACCTGGCCACAGTGATCCATGTGACGGTCACCTGACTACTGTAATTCGCTCTACGCGGGGCTGCCCTTGAAGCTGTCCCAGAAACTCCAGCGCGTGCAGAATGCTGCAGCGAGGCTCCTCACGGGGTTTCTGCCATGGGAGCATATTCACCCAGTGCTTTTCCAGCTCCACTGGCTCCCGGTGGAGTACAGGGTCAGATTTAAGGTGCTGGTTTTGACCTTTAAAGCCCTTCACGGCCAAGGAGCCTCGTACCTATGGGACCGCCTCTCCTGGTATGCCCCACGGAGAGCCTCAAGGTCCATAAATAGCAACACCCTAGTGGTCCTGGGCCCTAAGGAAGTTAGATTAGCTTCAACCAGAGCCAGGGCCTTTTCAACACTGGCTCCGGCCTGGTGGAACGCTCTGTCTCAAGACCAGGGCCCTGCAGGATCTGATTTCTTTCCCGCAGGGCCTGTAAGACAAGAGTTGTTCCGCCTGGCCTTTGGCTTGGAGCCAATTTGATTCCCTCCCCCTCTTTCTGTTTTCTTTTTCCTTTCTCCTCCTGTGATGAGGCTGCATTTTAATATTTTAATATTGTATTTTAATCTTGTTTTTAAGTTGTATTCATTCAGCTTGTTTTTATTATTGCTTGTTAGCCGCCCTGAGCCTGGCCTTGGCTGGGGAGGGCAGGGTATAAATAAAAAATTATTATTATTATTATTATTATTATTATTATTATTATTATTATTAAGTCCCTCACTCAAGGTAGTTAAGAGTTTGAGCTACTTAGTCCCTCACTCAAGACGTAGGCCACTCTTGGGACAGGGTAGACTGAACTCAAGTAGAGTAGCAGCATGCAGTTGAATCTGTTCTCCACCCTCTGGATTTTTGCAAAGTAATTTTGATTACTTTGGAGCAGAGCTGTAGCTCACTAGTCCCATGTTAAATGTTTTGAATCTCTAGGTGTTGTTGTTGTTTTTATAAAAAAGATCAGGTAGCAGATTGTGTCTAGACTTCTGCCGGAAGAAAACTGCTGATACCACCCATTGGAGAAGTCAGTATTGGGCTACAGGATGGATAGCAATCCTGTGGCACTTCAAATGTAAAGTAAAGGAACCCCTGACCATTAGGTCCAGTCGTGACCGACTTTGGGGTTGTGGCGCTCATCTGGCTTTATTGGCCGAGAGAGCCGACGTACAGCTTCCGGGTCATGTGGCCAGCATGACTAAGCCGCTTCTGGCGAACCAGAGCAGTGCATGGAAACGCCGTTTACCTTCCCGCCAGAGCGGTACCTATTTATCTACTTGCACTTTGATGTGCTTTCGAACTGCTAGGTTGGCAGGAGTAGGGACCAAGCAACGGGAGCTCACACCATGATGGAGATTCGAACCGCCGACCTTCTGATCAGGAAATCCTAGGGCTCTGTGGTTTAACCCACTGCTCCAGCTGGACTACAACTTCCAACATCCCTGACCATTGGCCATGATGGCAGGGGCTGGTGGTAGTTGACGGGCCCAAGGTTATCTGCAGATCTCCATGGCTGAGTAAGAAGCTGAACTTGGGTTTCCACAATCCTACACTCCAATTCAGGGCATCCAATACGATGCCCTCCAGAAATTGCTGAACTACAACTCCCTATCGTCCTTGAATACTGGTCAGGCTGGCTAGGGCTGATGAGAACAGGACTCCAACCACATCTGGAAGGACACACAGATTCTGCAGTCCTGCCTTAAGCTTTTAAAAAAATGTTCCTTTCACACAAGGAGTCTACATGCATGGATAGAGTAATAAGTGAGTGGGGAACGTGTGGATGTCAGGCACAGCAACTGCATTCATTCAGCACCACCGTGAAGCTCACTGATCAAAGAAGCTGCTGCAGCCAAAACCTGCGAGTGTCCATTTGTAATGTTGCTCACTGCTTGCGTAAGAGGAAACTGACATCAGGAAGCAGCTTATGAACTGGTCTTTAGCTGCTGCACCAAGTTAACCTCCAGGAGGCTGTTGGAGAAGGAAAGGAGCCCTTTTCAAACACTAAACATGATTAACATGCCACTCCTGACTTCTGCAGAGTTTCCCAGATATGTGAATAGAGTTTTCTCTACATACATGCCCTCTACTCTGCATGCATCCTATGGAGGGCGGAGCCCATTGCTGCAATGCCACCTTCTACACAAATAATTAGCCTTCTTAAAACCCTCTAGCGCCCTCTAGTTTGTGGTGGGTGTTGTGCAGTGGATCTCAAAAAATAGATAACATGTACTTTCAATATGTGGGGATTATATTTGCCCAGTATCTTAGATAATTAAGTAAGATGCCTTCGTTTCTTTATTTAGGCATGTTTTTGAAAGCATAAGGATTAGAAACGTAATAAAGATTATTTCAAACATAATTCGGAGGGGGGGATCAATTTTTTTTACCAGCAACTTTGGCAAGAGTGGCTGGGGAAACCCAGCCAGATGGGTGAGGTATACATAAATAATAATAATAATAATAATAATAATAATAATAATAATAATAGTTATTATTGTTGTTGTTGTTGTTGTTGTTGTTGTTGTTGTTGTTATTATTATTATTATTATTATTATTATTATTATTGGTGTGCAGAGCACTGTGTGGAATTCGGGCCTGAATGATTCAGCTCCTTTGTGAGCAAGAAATTTGACACAATCATGTTTTATGAGGCCTTGTGCAAAATAGCGCTGGGACTGATGCTATATATTCTCTGTGTGTTTCCTAGCTGCTGTTTTTTAAAAAAACCTCTGAAGTATTATTTCTCACACAGCACATTGCTGCTCATGCCCCTCTGGAATACCACCAAGGTTATATGACTTTTGAATTTATTTGCTGCAGCAACCTGTTAGATGAGAAGCAAAGCCAAATTTCTTTCTTTTTAGGCCTACGTTTTCAACGATGCTTCAGAAAGGTTGGAATTGGATGAATGTGGCAAGTCTGAACAGCAGGCGGCATAACTCTCTGCATCTTTTGTTTTTTAATTTAAAGGGAGCGCAAGAAAGATTTACAACCAGCAGCGATATTGTCGGCGGGGCTAGGCGCTGCAAAAAGAATCAGCCCATTGAATTTCCTACAAGGCTCAGGAGAGACATTCTGTGAAATATGCTCATAGTTAGACTTGTGGCACATGAACTGGTGGCAGTACAAATAAACATAGCATCTAATGAATAAAGCATATGTCCTGTGCACTGAAACATGTCAGGAATGGGCCTCTAGGTTTCCATTAAAAGAGAAATTATTCAGGGGTAAAGTAGAAGACCTGCGGCCAGTTGTGTTGAAATGGCACTGTGAAAATGAAGTCACTGTGGCGATGTGAGTTCATGCTGTCTGAGGGTCTTCTATGGCCTAGTTGGAGTGAAATGATGAAGTAGGGCAGGAAGAGAGGGGTTTGTGGGTTTTTAAGTCCTGTCTATATGCATAGCTGTCAACTTACAGATTTGAAAATAAGGGAACAGCGGCCTTGAAAATAAGGGACCAGCAGCCAAAATAAGGGACCTGCAGCCTCACCTGTTCCAGGCACTCCAGTCTTCCTCTCCTCCTGCAGTCTGGTCAAACTCATGCTGGTAGCTTTGAGAACACTGTCCAACCAACTTTGTAACCAGAGGTTCAACTGAATAGAATCTGAATCACATGCACCACAAGGCCTATGCAGCCTCAACTTAAGATGGCTCCCCCGCCTGGCTTTGCACTGCAAAGTTTGCAGCAGCATGTGCAACAAAATGGCGTCCAGCATTCAAAAAACCCCTAGCTTGCATTAACTAGCCACACACAAGGCATGCAAGCTCCACCCCCCAGTCGTTCTTAGATTTCTTATTGGGTGAGCAACACAGCCAAGCAACACAGTTGGAGCCTCCCTCCTCCCTGGCCGGCAAGAGGCAAGCAAATAAAAGTTACAACTAATAATAGTTTTTCAGAAGTCTACTCTGATTTGCCTGCATATTTTACAAGTTTCGGTAAATTATTATATTTGGTTATTATTTAACAGATGTCATTTATTTGCTTCCAGACTTTTGCGGGTGTTTGTATTGGTAGGATCTGACATGTGTCTTATGAGATGTTTCTGTTTTCGAATATTGCCGTAATTTAAACAATAACTATAATGTAGGTGTGTGACTCTCTGACATTCAAGATCAGTCTTCTGCTTATAATTTTGAGCATTTGATCTTATGTTACTAGGAATAACAGACGACGACACATACATTTGCCTATGTGTGTGTCGAAATCCTTTAAAGAACACAACACGTCCTGGGTGCGCCACCAATTTCATAGTTGCTGTATTCTATTCTAACGTTTCTCAAAATTTATGTTTCTATCACTTCATGCCCTTCCAGTCCATTTTTGCAGCTAGGCTCATTGATGAAGTAGCAACAGCTGGAATATATTTTTTTTATAAAGCAGATAGAGATTGTCTTTAAGCTTTGCAGATAATCCCACTGTAATTGTATCATGAAAAATGCTGTTTAAAAATTAAAGCTTTCAAGAAACAGGAAATGTTGTACATTGCCAAAGACACTACACATTTAAACATGTTTTATGAAGTCTAATAGCATATGTTTAAGACCAGCACTAATTGTCAAAAGGCTTTCTCACATGTCCTTGATTTCTGTGCAAAGGATTTGACAGGGAGGGGAAATAATTGTTTCTAACACCTTCGGTAAAGAAAACATGGCCCTTGTGTTGTATTTCTGCATTGCATATCTGATCCCCATAGTTTGTACTGGTACAACAGCTGCCAGCTTCACTGTCTCCAAGGCATAGATGTGGTCATCCACATCTTCAAATCCAAGCCATGGTGGCACAAACTGTGTGAGACAAACAATTCCATGCTAATACATGCATCATGTCCATATGAAAGAAGACCCCATGTCAGATGTAGCGTTACCACCAGTGTTTCAAATTACCACCAAGGCTTCAAAGGGTCTGAAGTTAAAAGTTGCCTTGCTGAACTGGACTCTACGGCCTGTGCCCAGGGATGCTTGGTGGCATTAGGAGCACTACAAGTTGGTGTGGCTTGGCCAAAACACTTTGTTGTTGTTTAGTCATTTCATTGTGTCCAACTCTTCGTGACCCCATGGACCAGAGCACGCCAGGCACTTCTGTCTTCCACTGCCTCCTGCAGTTTAGTCAAACTCATGCTGGTAGCTTTGAGAACACTGTCCAACCATCTCGTCCTCTGTCGTTCCCTTCTCCTTGTGCCCTCCATCTTTCCCAGCATCAGGGTCTTTTCCAGGGAGTCTTCTCTTCTCATGAGGTGGCCAAAGTATTAGAGTCTCAGCTTCACAATCTGTCCTTCCAGTGAGAACTCAGGGCTGATTTCCTTCAGAATGGAGAGGTTTGATCTTCTTGCAGTCCATGGGACTCTCAAGAGTCTTCTCCAGCACCATAATTCAAAAGCCAATTCAGAAGGCTTGGCAGGCCTCATTAGGCCTGAGGGCTTGAGGATTCTCACCCCGAACTAAAGGATCTCAAATAAAGATTGTGTAGCCCAAGCAGGACAAGGCCTCCGTAGGTAACAAGCAAAGAGAGAAGGAGGAAAGGGCCGACTCAGCAGAATGAGGAGGAGGGCCTCCAGACTTACCACATTTTGCAGTAACTGAGGTAACACACATTACCACCTAAAGAGGTGGTACATAGGAACAGTAACTTCAAAGTCCAACATTACTTGTACCACTGCTCAGAACAAAGACTTTGCACCAACTCTGAGTTTTCCAACAACCTATACAAACAATGTTTCCACCAGGTCCATCAAAGCTGTACTGTATGCAGTCTGCACTCTGGGTCACAGATGAAGGGGAATATTGGTGGCACAGATAGAGCTGTACTGCAGTTCACTTTCCTTTTTGAGATGTGTGATCCATACCCTGCCAACGTTCCTCAGGTGAAGTAGGGTCATTTTCATCTGAGGAATGTTGGGAGGGTATGGCGGCCAACTATCACCCCATCGCTATCCAAAATGTATCCACATCATTCAGAAAATCACCTTGAGCAAGGTAACAAATCCCAAACAATACAAGCATGCATATTTCTTTCTTTCTTTCTTTTAAATAATATTTAAATAATATTTATTACCTTTTCCAACAATTTAAACACTACAAAAAAGAAAAACCATACAATACAATACCAAAAAAAAACAAACTACACTACACTAACAAAACACTAACATTAAACTAACAAAACAAAACAAACACAATTTAAAACACATCAAATAATTTCAATATCTTATCTTTCATTCACTTATTTCCGTGACCTCCTCACACCTCCCTTTTTGTATTCCACTTCTATTAATTTTTTCAGAAATTCCTTTCCATCTTCCTCTATTTTTAATCCTATAATTATCTTAACACATTCTAACCTTATTTTCCCTTTAATCTATTTAATCTATTTATCCTTAATTCCTTATAACATTTCTACTAACTTCATTCCAACATTTTCCTAGCATTCATTAATTTTGCAGTATTTCATGCATATTTCTACCGACTGCTGCATATTGAAGGCACGTCCAAAGATCAACAACCCAGTTTGAAGAAGCAAGATCTCAACACATGTGATCTTGAAGACTGTCATCACGGTGTATACATCGAGATTTATTTATTTTGTAAATATAGAGGTCTTACCTCTGGTGCAAGCCATGGTCAGGTCAATATCACAGTTCCAAAAGGCTTCCCTCCCTTTTAAAAAACAGAATCATAGGAATGGAGATTGCCTCCATTCTACCCCCTGAAAAACACAAACCTCAGTTTTGTCCATTGAGGGAGCAGGTTACTCAAGGCTGGTAACATTTGCTCTTGAGGTCTTGTGTACTTCCCTGGGAATGTTCTTTTTAAAAATTGTTTTAAAAATGAATTTTCTCTTTAAAAAAGATGCATGTACACAGGCAGAGGAACACCAAAATTCGGGAAAGGGTAGTGAAGAGAAGGGGAGAAGTCTGTTTGCCCCTTCTTGGGTGGGTGACTTTGCGGGCAGGCCCCCAGGCCTCCTCTGTGAACTGGACTATTGCAGGCCGGATTGTCCTCCTGCCACCAAATTGGCCAATGGCAGCAGGAAAGAGTGTTCCCCGGGGCGTGGGACCAACTGGCCAATGGTGGCGTTTTGCCTCGCATGCCCAGAGTAGGGATAATTTCCCAGCCTGCTGGGCCCTCTGGCCTCTGCCTCTCGCCAGAAAGAGTTTGGATTTGATATCCCGCTTTATCACTACCCAAAGGAGTCTCAAAGCGGCTAACATTCTCCTTTCCCTTCCTCCCCCACAACCAACACTCTGTGAGGTGAGTGGGGCTGAGAGACTTCAGAGAAGTGTGACTAGCCCAAGGTCACCCAGCAGCTGCCTGTGGAGTAGCGGGGAAGCGAACCCGGTTCCCCAGATTACGAATCTACCGCTCTTAACCACTACACCACACTGGCTCTCGAAATGACTGAGGAGAGGAACAAAAGAAACTCAGCCTGAATATCAAGCTCCACCTACTTGTGTGGACAGTGACCAGGAGGAGGGCAATGAATATTATGACTTATGGGACTATCACAGCTGATGGGACAAGGTGCGGAGCATGCACACAGAAAACTCAGATCTGAATGAGCTGTTTGTGATATACAGCCAACATCTACACGCACCGATGGCCATTTTACTTTCCTAATGGTGACACAGGAACTACGTACCTGACAAGATTAGAAGCTCAATTATCTCTGCATCCCCCAGGAAAGCAGCAACGTGAAGAGGGGTCCTCTTCTCTGTGTCCTAAAAAGCAAAAGAGACATGGTCATCCCAGAATTACTAACCAAAGGCCTACAGGCTGCCGTTGTAGCAGGTCTGTGGACTGCAGCCACTCCTGGGAAGCTCCCTCAATGCAGTTCAAGATTTAGGGATTGCCAGCAGATGGTCTTCAAATTTCGTTTTGCTTCACCCTCTACTGCTTCCAGTCAGGGTGCCCCAAGTGTGAAGATGGGGCAATTGCTGCCGCCTACAGAGTTGGCTCTGGGACTTGAGGGGGTAGGGGTCTTTATGTTAGGCACACAAAACAGATATTTCTATCATGCCACTTCTGAACTCCTTCGATCCTCCACACAGTGTGAATATGGCAGCATTCTTGGGACAGCGTTGGGTCTTTTGTAGAGATGGGCAAATTTGTCAATTTGGGTTTCAGTTTCTCATTTTCCAACCTCATGAACGTTTCCACACCAGTTGGCATTTTTTCTAAGGCCTCATGAAAATTCATTTCTCCTACCATACACATTTTTGTATGCAATTTTGCTTAATACACAAGTGTTTGCAATGCAATTTTCCTAATATAATGCATTTGTTTATATGTTTTTTTTCACCTCATTTTCCCTTCACATTAACTTTGGCTGATATCAAATCCAGACCTGCTCTTTTTGGGCCTCTTGCACTTTTGCAGATGGGAGAACAGATTTGTTAGCAATATTTTGCTCACAATACAGCCTTTTCACTTTATGACTTAAAACTGTAGAAGTCAGAGATCCAACGGGTGTGGGGCAGCATTTTTTTATAGGCTTTTTACATTTTGTAATTCAGGTTGCCCCCTGACCAACTTTTGATTGGTCACACCAGACTGGTTCACTTCTGACCACTTTGATTATGAAAGTGGGATCTAAACTGAAGGAAATGAGAGTAAGATGTGTGGGAAATACAACAGTGATATTTAAATTTATCATGAATACTGAATTTCCCTATGAGTAACGGAGACTTCGCTTCCATATCCATGTACCTAGCATTCATCCACGCTGGGTCTCATTTTTTAAGTAGCAATGATCTGCATTAGCTGGAGCACAAAATTTCAAGCGTTTGCGAAGGAAAATTAAAGACTATTTACAGAAACATTGTAAAATTAATATTTGCTAGAAGGATGTTGGAATAATATTATATGATTTTAGCAGGAATGATATAAAGGATTTGGGAATAACTGACTGTTAATTGGTGAAAGGAGGAAAAGTAAAGCTACATTATATTAAGACAATTTACAGGACAGAAATTTTAAAAGAGGGAAAGGATTTGCTGAAATAGATAATCGACCTAGAATACAAAAAAGGGAGGTGTGAGGAGGTCAAGGAATTAAGTTAATGAAAGAATAGTAATGAGGAGATCTGATGTATTTTTCTTTGTGTTTTTTCTTTTGTTTAATGGGCTTTATTTCTCTGTTCCCCCCCCCTTTTTTATATATATTGAGATGTGTTGTTTTGTTTTTGTTTAATGTTTAATGTGGTATGTTTACTTTTTCTTTCTGTAATGGTTGAAACTTTAATAAATATTATTTGAAAAAAAAAAAAAACTAAATTTCAAGCGTTTGCCAAAAGGTTTCTGCAATTATCTGCATCTTACTCTCCACCTGTATTCCACCTAAACATAATGATAATTATGATAGCAGAATGGTAATTATGAAGGAAAAGGCAGCAAGCAGAAGAAAAATAACCGCTTATGAAGCACTGAGCAAGTAGACATGATTTCTGGATAAACCTTTGTTGCTGTTGATTTAGGCAAGGTTCTACAGCATGGTGCCTTTGTGACAATGGTATTAGCTCCAGGGTTTTGGGAGGCAAGATGGACAAAATGTCCTCAAACGGATACCTCCCTAAGTGAGCCCAGCTCCTCCTTGCTGTTGTCCCTGCTGCTCATTTGCTTGCCCTCTTCTGTTTGGGAGCTTCGGGAGAGGGCAAAATGAGTGGAAGTTGCTGCTCCTTCTTCTTGTTCCTTCTATTGCGAACTCACTTGGAGGAGACAGGTGTGCAGGCAGCAACAGTATGGAGAAGGAACGACAGAGCCAGGGGCCCCGAAGGGTTGGCAGTGGGTTCCCTGCTGAGGTGTGGGCCTTAGCTGGTGCCCAGCAATACCCACACCTGATGCTAACCCTGCTGTGAAAGGAGAAAGGCTCTCCTGAAAGCAGTTGGTGGCTACAACAAGCAGCAGAGATGTTGATGTCTAGGTTTGCCACACTGTCTTGCTCTCACTATTAATCTCATGCAAAAATTATAAAGGACAACCAACAAGTAAGATCCTGCTGGATCAGCCCAAAGTCCAATCTAATAATAATAATAATAATAATAATAATAATAATAATAATAATAATTTTTATTTATACCCCGCCCTCCCCAGCCAAGGCCGGAATCAGGGCAGCCAACAACCAATAATAAAAATGAGTTGAATGAATACAACTTAAAAACAAGATTAAAATACAACATTAAAACAATTAAAATGCAGCCTCATCACAGGAGGAGAAAAGAAAAAGAAAGAGGGGGAGGGAATCAAACTGACTCCAAGCCAAAGGCCAGGTGGAACAACTCTGTCTTACAGGCCCTGCGGAAAAAAATCAGATCCTGCAGGGCCCTGGTCTCATAAGACAGAGCGTTCTACCAGGCTGGAGCCAGTGTTGAAAAGGCCCTGGCTCTGGTTGAGGCTAATCTAACTTCTTTAGGGCCTCTAGAGTGTTGCTATTTATGGACCTTAAGGTCCTCTGTGGGGCATACCAGGAGAGGCAGTCCCGTAGGTACGAGGGCCAAGCAGTCAATGGTTCGTTCCATAAACTCAGTTCTGTGCATGCACATTTATTGTGAGGGTTGCAAAACTTCAGACATTCAGTAGCCACCAGAACCCAAAAAAGTTAAGTCTGGCAGCTGGGAAGCTGCTTTCCCCTTCTCTAGAATATCTCACAATCTCCAAAATAGTGCAAACCTTTTCCTTCCAACATAAGAAGGTGATTCCACCAGATAAATGACCACCCCCCCACACACACAAAAAGGTCTAAAACAACAGAAGAAGGAAGGACTGCACATGTTGTTAGTGTAAGTAGAGCCATGTTTCAAGTATACAGTCCTTTAAAAAAAGAACAAAAAAGGCCTGTCCAAGACAATAGATACCATTAAACAAGGCTAAATATATAGTTGTTGAAGGAAGAGGCAGGATTAATTTATCTCTTGGCCTTGCTGAACTTTTTCATTGTTCTGTCTCAAGACTGATGCATCACAATGACTATTTTTCTTGCTGACAATAAACAGTAGTGAAAAGCAGTTCATGAAAAACAGCATTTGTATACTTTCTTCTTCTGAAAGGTAGGCAAGTCTTTGATTATCCCTGCGCCTAACTGTCTAATTGTTTAATTAGAACAGTAATATGTGTAAAGACGATCAGTCCTGCCATTGTTTCAAGCAAGGTGTCAACAAACCAAGAAAATTTCCAAAATGGAGATTTCTCGGTGTCGTTTTTAAAATCAGCTGTAGAACGAGAAACTCTAAGGTTACTAGCTAAATGGCTACTTCATTATTTTAATTTTTACAGTCATGGCTGGGGAAAATAAACCTAAAGCTGGCACAATCCACAAAACTATATCAAGGTGGCAATTTTCAGGGCACAGTCAACAACAAAAATCATTTTGTGATGACGAGTTGGGAACTAATCACAAGAATGCTCCAAAACATGTATTGCGTTTTGGTGGTTGGCTTCCATCAAAATGACTCAAACTCAGCACCTTTCATACATTGTTATGCATGTCAAAGAGGGGCACTGCCAGTTTGACACATTAAAGAAATTGAATGAGCAGCCACTACATGCACACAAAATACCTAATTTGTGTTCTCTCAGAAACACAAATTTTTTTTTGAACTTGCATAGACTTTGCACCTTTAAAGCACATTTCTCCCCAGAAATTCAGGGCACTGCAGTTTGATATAAAGGGCTGCTGAGAATTGTAACTCTGTGAGGGGGAGATTTAAAGGGCCAGAATTCTTTGAGGGAAATAATTTGTTTTAAAGCTATGGTGCACATGCTGTCTAAGTCAGACTGGGAAAACAACAGATCAGAAAATTGGGTCTGTGATACTGATAAAGAAGGTTAATCTAGCCATGAAGCATTGGTTCCTTAAGATATAGGACGAGATGTGGTTTAATTAGGCTAGCTGGCAGCCTTCATAAAGTCAGGGAGTCTACTTAGCTGGCTCCCTGAACTATCCACATTATTTAGGTTGGGCACAAGACAATAATGCTCTACAAAACTCGATAACAGGAATTCAAAACTTCCTTGTAGCTGTGGGCAGTGGGCCAGTGAAGCCACATGCAGGAACAGTGTGTTTACAACGACGAGTGGACAGATAAGAAATCAACAATGCCATAAACGAAAAACCAGCATCTCATTTCTCCTCATGTTCAGTAAGAAAAATGGAGCCGTCTTAACTGCATGAACGAAACAAGTGGTTTTCCAAACCCCAACAAGTATGTTGCCGAAGGAGAAGCCTGTTTTATGTCCACATACGGTAATATTTTTAACCCATGCAAGCAGATTAGGGAGGAAAACAAAGAATTCTGTTCCAATTTCCCCAGGGCAGTCATGCACATTAAGCAGCAAACACGACAATGACCACTCTAAAGAACAAAAACGACACACCACAATTATATTGTAGTTTTAAACCGTACAACAGTTCTTCATCGGTTAAAGGAACAGCAGCCTTTTCTCACATGGCTTGAAATGACAAAGTTTTATTCTGTGGTGGCCTGGCTGCCAGGAACTTGGGAACCTCACCGTGGAATTTAAACAACTGGATCGTCCCACTCACCTGTCTAAGTTGATCCAGGAGAAAAATTCCCCAACCCTGCTATACTGGACTATCAGGAAAACTGCAGCAAATTCCTCACAGAGAGGAAAGCAGAAAGCCAGTAAAAACAGATCACAGGTGACAGTCAAACCCAGACACATGAAAATGGATGAAAATGATCATCTCATCTTCCACTCACACTTTCCAACAGGGCTGTTGCTAGACTTGGAATTTGAAAATCATGATAATTAGAGAATTGCATTTTTCAGCTGCTGATTAAGTACAACAACTAAGTCTCTCTCTCTGGCCAACACCAGTGGGAGAATTTCATACCACTTGGGATTATTCCTTAGGCAAGCCACTCCTACATAAATCTCTCCACTGAAAAAAAGCAGGGAAGGAAGAATTGTCATAGCTTGTCTTTGGCATCTGTCTGTCTCAAGAGACAATGGAGTCTGCCTTTGCTGCACTGACCTTTCAAAGTGCGCAAGCCTGGGCAGTGTGTATGGAGGCCCTGGCCTGCCCAGACAACACGACCCCCACCCCACCCCACCCCACCCCGCTCGGCCTTGCTGGTGTGGTCCAAAGGAAAGCACAGCAATACGTTTAACACCAGCTTGGCTGCAAGAGTTGCCAGGAGGTATACAAGATGTCATCCAACCATGTTAGGGACTCCACTCCGAATTTGTGTAGAATTTACTCTTTAGCCTTTTCTTCTCCCAAAGATGTCCCACAAGGAAGCAGAGGTTGAGGATCAGAGTTTTCCTTCTCCTAGATAGGCTACCTTCTCAGATTGATGAGGCTCATCTGCCCCTGACTTCTCTCTGCAGCACATGCAGAAACCGCCTTCTTTTTTTTTTACAAATATTTTTATTAATTTTCATTTGCCACGTACATAACATAAACATAGACCTCGACATAAACGTAGAAAAAAAAAGTGAATTAGAAAACAAGTACACTTACACATATGAAATGTATACTGAAATGTATACTGTAATGTAAATGTTCAATGTTTTCCCTTTTTTTTTTCTTTTTTGCCTTTTATTAATTCTTTTTTCGTGTTTTATGTGTCAGAAACCGCCTTCTTGACTGTTGGTCCCATTAGCTATTACGGTATAAAAATGATCCCAAGTGTACTTTGTTGGGGATGGGGCCCAAAATCTTGAGAATAGGCCTCTAGACTTTGGGTAGAGGAACACCTCTGCACCTCAAAAAAAATATGAATCAGCATTTCTGCTGGTCAAATCTTGTAAGACGAGGTTTTTTTGGTGGGGGGATTAGACACAGTCACTTACCAGAGCATTGACATCTTCTGTTTTGTAGATCAACATACGTATCTCATCAGGATCACCATTGAAAATTGCTTGGACCAGCGGGGGCTAGAAGAGACAAAAAATAAGAGAAGGGGGAATGATTGAATGTCAAAGCCATTACACGCTCCAAGATATTTCCAGCCATGTTAAATGTTGTATTTACACTAGACTGCCCTGAAATCTAAATCAACTGCCCGCTAGTCGGGTGAGGATTGGGGGCATTAAATCCTGCTGCTTTGGCCCACACCCGTTTCCTGCAAGGGAAAGAGGCATGCAACCAACACAGGATTTTAGCTGCTCTTCTGCCCATCAGATGGCATGGTTTTGATATGGCCTGGTTTATTTACCGTATTTTTCGCTCTATAAGACGCACTTTTTCTCTCCTAAAAAGTAAGGGGAAGTGTGTGTGCGTCTTATGGAGCGAATGCTGCGCGAAGCCTCTTCAGCGCAGCGGGAGCATTCCTCCCACTGCACTGAAGAGGCTTTGTGTTGCTTTCGCTGAAGCCAGAACAGCAAGAGGGATTGCTGCGCAGCAGTCCCTCTTCCTGTTCTGGCTTCAGGGATAGCCGCGCAAAGCCTCTTCAACAACATTTGATTCAGAATATTTTTTTTCTTGTTTTCTTCCTCTAAAAACTAGATGCGTCTTATGGTCAAGTGAGTCTTATAGAGCGAAAAATATGGTATATACTGCTTTTTAGTGCAAATCCTTCCCCCCAAAAAATCAGTCGGCAACCTTGTACCATATTAATACAAAATAAATATACAATTAAAGTGCAAAACATACATCAGTGGAAACAATAAGACATCGCAAGTGACATCAACTGATGGTTGGGTGGCTTGGGGGAAATGATCTTGTGAACCAACTTGAACCCTGTAACAGGCCAAGACTGACTTACACCAACAACCCTCTATGCGCTACTATCTCAGCTGCTAACAATGGTTCTTTATAACTGCTTGCTAGATTTCTGAAAACTGGTCAACATCCTTCTGCAACTTTAAAAATATATGCACTCTAAATACCATATTTTCCTGGCTGTCTGCTAACAAAGGCCAGAGAAGGGAGAGTGATTTTGCACTGGAGTAAGAAAGGGGGCACTTGAACCCATAGCCTGTCCCCGGAGAAAAAGCAGCATTTGCCTTTGCACAGCACTTACAACCATAAGTGCGCACACACAATGTTCATATGTTTCTATGCAGTGGAAGGGTGCTTGGGAAACTGACATCATTGCTGTTGCATTCATGGAATCTAGGGTATAGTGTGAATGGCTAAAGCAGGAAATAATTAAGCAGCTGGTCCTTCAGTAGTTGGAAACTATTACTGATGAGACTGAAAGAAACATCTGCTCCGAGAGTTCACCATAAGCTGCCCATTTCAGTCTATATTTAGAGGCGAGATCTATCCGTGGTTCTTAACATCCTTTAAACTTATTTAAAAGCATGATCATGAAGCAGAGGTGGGGAGCTGGCTGGGGCTGGGGCGCCAGATCCTTATCTCCGTTCACCCCCGAGGACCAAGTCTGGCACATGGGCAAAGCCACCCACATGCCATTTCACCTCCTGCCCTAATGACACCAGGTAACATATGTTTGCCTACAGGTGAAACTCGGAAAATTAGAATATCGTGGAAAAGTTAGTTTATTTCAGTAATTCGACTTAAAAGGTGCAACTAATATATGAGATAGACTCATGACATGCAAAGCGAGATATGTCAAGCCTTTATTTGTTATAATTGTGATGATTATGGCGTACAGCTGATGAAAACCCCAAATTAACATTCTCAGAAATTAGAATATTAAATGAAATCAGCAAAACAAGGACTGCAAATAGAGCAATATTGGACCTCTGAGAAGTTGTTGTTGTTTAGTCATTTAGTCGTGTCCGACTCTTCGTGACCCCATGGACCAGAGCACGCCAGGCACTCCTGTCTTCCACTTCCTGCCACAGTTTGGTCAGACTCATGCTGGTGGCTTCGAGAACACTGTCCAACCATCTCGTCTTCTGTCATCCCCTTTTCCTAGTGCCCTCAATCTTTCCCAACATCAGGGTCTTTTCCAGGAAGCCTTCTCTTCTCATGAGGTGCCCAAAGTATTTGAGCCTCAGCTTCAGGATCTGTCCTTCCAGTGAGCACTCAGGGATGATTTCCTTAAGAATGGATAGGTTTGATCTTCTTGCAGTCCACGGGACTCTCAAGAGTCTCCTCCAGCACCACAATTCAAAAGCATCAATTCTTCCGTGACCAGCCTTCTTTATGGTCCAGCTCTCAACTTCCATACATCACTACTGGGAAAACCATAGCTTTAACTATACGGACCTTTGTTGGCAAGGTGATGTCTCTGCTTTTTAAGATGCTGTCTAGGTTTGTCATTGCTTTTCTCCCAAGAAGCAGGCATCTTTTAATCAACACAGACTGTGGAAACTTCAAACTGGACTTCAAGCATCTGGCATTGTGTGCCTCTCCATTCTTCCTCCAGACTCTGGGTCCTTGGTTTTCAAATGAGATGCAAAAGCTGCTCTCATTAGAAAAGAGATTTGGAGAGCCATGTCATCAGCTGGTGTTGGTACACTGTGCTTCATTAAGTCCAGGGTCAACGCAGCAATCTACCAGGAGATTTTGGAGCACTTCATGCTTCCTTCCACAGACAATCTTTATGGGGATGCTGACTTCATTTTCCAGCAGGACTTTGGCCCCTGCCCACACTCCCAAAAGTACCAAAACCTGGTTCAATGCCCATGGGAGTACTGTGCTTGATTGGCCAGCAAACTCGCCTGACATGAACCCCATAGAGAATCTATGGGGCATTGCCAAGAGAAAGATGAGAGACATGAGACCGAGCAATGTAGAAGAGCTGAAGGCTGCTATTGAAGCTTCCTGGTCTTCCATAACACCTCAGCAGAGCCACAGGCTGATAGCATCCATGCCATGCCGCATTGAGGCAGTAATTGATGCAAAAGGGGCCCAAACCAAGTACTGAGTACATAGGCATGCTTCTACTTCTCAGAGATCCAATATTGCCCTATTAGCAATCCTTGTTCTGCTGATTTCATTTAATATTCTAATTTTCTGAGATTGTTAATTTGGGGTTTTCATCATCACAATTATAACAAATAAAGGCTTGACATATCTCGCTTTGCATGTCATGAGTCTATCTCATATATTAGTTTCACCTTTTTAGTCGAATTACTGAAGTAAATGAACTTTTCCACGATATTCTAATTTTACGAGTTTCACCTGTATGCCATTTGACATCAAATGCTTCCCAAGCACTATCAGCTGATGGTTGGCGCTTGGGAGGCCATGATCAGCTGACAATCAGTGCTGTGCTACACCTTTTTTAAAATAAATAATTTTATGCTTTCCCCGTTCTATCAGATCTGGCCAGTATTACCCAGGGATGTAAAATGTATCATTAAAGTCATCTAATATAGTGGATCACTGAAGTCACCTTGGTACCTGAGTGTCCTGAAATCTTCTGGGGAGTCCCTCCTTAAAGTCCCACCTTTGGGTATTACACATTACTTAGTGACACCGGACAGGGCCTTCTCTGCGACAGCACCCCACTTGTGGAATGCCCTCCCATCTGATATTTGCTTGGCAACAACCTTATTCAGTTTGGTGCCTGGTTAAAACCTGGTTATTTACTCAAGCTGCTAGTAACTGTTCATCTCACCCCTTAACTTGGAGTAACACTGACCCCCTAATCTAAAACCACAAATTGGCTAACAGGGAGCATGATGTTCATAGAGGGCCTTTGCTTAGTTGCTGACGCATCCTTTACACATACACAAAAGTCTGTAAGCCCTTAAAGAGCAAGCCTAATAATAAGACCTCATAATAATAGGTCTTGAAGCCCTATAAATAACATTATAGATCTTCAGTCAGGTTGCTCAGTATGCTAGAGGTGTACACTGAGTAAATACAGATTTTCCCCTTCGGCTTTCTGAGCTAATTTTGGCCAGAAGCTTGGCTTCAAAATGGCTCATTTCCATTTTTCTGTGTATAACCAGACTCCTGCCCTCAGGATTGCTAATGTTTCCAGGTGAAACAGAGGCCAATTCCTGCACTCTCCCCCTGGAATCTGGCCATTCTCCTACCACAGAAAATTGCAACAACTGAGCTGTGTGTGTTTTGACAACAAGACAGGCATACATTTTTCAAACCAAGCGGGTGGGGTTCTGAAAATAGGCATTTTTGAAGTGTGTGTGCCACTTCTGAAAAGGAAAAAGAGCAGAGATGAATTTCCATTCCATTTTCAACTCACTCTTTTTCATGATGGCAATTCCAACCCTCTCCCATAGTTTATGGTAGTTCAATAGGCGAAGGAGTGGAATAAATGTAATTATGATCCACTCTTAAAATATCATCTCCAATTCTAAAATCTTTAAGGGCGGGGGCGGCGGACCTCAGAAAATTCAAAGAAAATGTTTTAGGGCAGTTAATTCCAAACTTTTAACAACAGAGAGAGAGATTTATTTGACATGATTTATATACCAACTTGGTTGTGATAACACAATGAAACGGTTCACACGCCAAGATTGAAATTATCAAGAAAGCACAGTGAAAATCAGGTATTTATAAAGCATTCAAGACGAATTAGAATCCGAAGTACAGTACAGTAACCAAAAACAGAACTAAGCAGCTTTGGGAGGATGTCATTCTGAACAGAGAAGACGGGGAGGAGGAAGGAGGGGGCGTTTAATCCGTCTACCTCCAACTTCTTTTTTTGCTTCAAATCTGCACCACAACATTATCCACCTTACAGAAGCAAAATGTCAGCTCAGGGGAGGATGGAGAGATTTTGAGGGGAGAAGTCGCAAGCAGGGAAAATCTCTCTCTCACACAGCACCCCCTGCCCCCAGAAGAAAATGGCTGGAGACACCATACATGGTTTTGGGCTCATGAGAACCTTTAACTGTACAATTTATTTTTTAAAATACAACCCAGGTTCACCTGGGAAATGAATGGGCTAACTATAACTAACATACCCAGCTTGTTTAACCTGTATTTTGCCCCTTTCCTTGCCAGGCCTCACCATCCACAACCAGCACTCTAGGGCTCCAACAGAGTCCACCCATCGCCTTCCCTGGGTAACTACGAATAGCATTTAAAATTGCTTAGGATTTTCCAGTATGCCCCAGAGCAACGCAACACTGGTTGTCCTGAGGCACTGTGGTTGTTTTTTTTTTTAATCTAAAAAATGGCTATCTACCAATGTCACCAGGTACGCCCACAGCCAAAGCCCCCCCCCCCAAAGCGGTCCATGTCAATTCTGCTCTTCCAACAGCTGGATAATGAAAAGCAGAGCATTTATGGCCCAGGCACTTTAAGGAGTAAAACTCAGGGTCTCTCCCCACCCACGATTTCTTGTTTCCCAGGCAGGGGAATGATCCACCATGTATTATCAGCAAACACAATATAAACAACCTTGACGATGACAACAACACAACACTCTGCTTTCCTCCTTCTTGAGATATCTAGTCTTTTGGCCTTGAGAATCATTATCCTCTCACTGACACTTTTCTTCACCAGGAAAATGTTTCACTGGACATTTTGGCTGGCCTTTCCTCACAAGATTTCCCAACCCCCCCCCTTTTTTTTTAAAGCCACCAGCTTTGTTAATCTCTTGCTAATCTCTTTTAAAGCTACCAGCCTTATTAGGAGCTTCGAAGGATGACGGCAACCAATCCAAAAGGATCCAAAAGGAAAAGGAAATAAAAGTACACTATAGCATGAAAATCTAGTTTCCAAACTGTTATTTAAACACACAAACACACACCCCTCCAGAAACCTGTTTTTTTAATCATTCGTCCTGCTTGGCTTGCAAAAAGCTTACATCTGATCTCTATTAAGTAGTCGTGTACAATCATGTTCATTGTGAGATTGTTGTAGGTTTAAAAAGAAAAAAAGATAATGGGTTGTAGCCAACTGAGCCCTACTCATTGAGTAGACCCACTGAAATTAATAGGCCTAAATTAGTCATGCCCAGTGATTTCAATAGGCCTACTCTGACTAGGCCTAGCAGTAGCTAGAACCCTAAGTTGCAGGATGTCTGAAATGTTAATGTATCATAGGATTCCCCTCATTTTTGCATTTGTTGTGTATTTTTCTATAATGCAAGCTGCTTGGAAAGCTTCGGGTGACCAGTGAACTAGTAAGTTTTGTGTTGTTTAGTCGTTTAGTCGTGTCCGACTCTTTGTGACCCCATGAACCAGAGCACGCCAGGCACTCCTGTCTTAATAAGTTTAGTCAATATAAATAAATAAACCCTAACAGTTTAGTTTGCCAAAACACTCTGATTCAGAAGCCAACACAAGACAGGCTAATAGGGAGAAAATGAATGCAATGCAATGTTCAGGAGATAAGATGAGGAGGGGTGCTTAGGATCCTTGAAAGTGTCTCTGTAAAACTTTGGATGGTACGGAGAGTTTAAAGGAAAAGCAAGTTGAAGCGAATAAGAGAGCTGTGATACACATCATATCACATCAATCTTGCCTTCTTCACAAGCGCAGACTACTGCAGTTAACTAAAGTGCATTGTGTTGCTTCTATTAACACGATCTGGAAACCTCTCTGTCTCTCTCTCCCCTCCACCTCCTCTCTTTAAAGGGTAGGATGTAAACATTTTGCTCTCTAGTGACCCACTAAAAGCCAACAAGAACATTTTCCACTTGCTTTGCCAGATGCAGGAGAGGCAGCAACACTCTGAAGGCATAAGAAATCTCCTCGGCAAGGCCCGTTTGCACTGAAATCCCCCTGTGGTCAAGTTGGGTTTCATCTGCTGGGTTTGAAAGCATGTCGGCTGAGAAAGTCTCTTGAGAAATAGGACCCATGGCAAAAAAAGGCTTTAACTTCCCTAATCTTGGGCTTCCTGTTGTTATAAAAATGCGTTGCTCTAACTCGGGAGCGGTTTCCCCCCCCCCCCCAGTGAAATCTGCAAACTGAAGCAAGATTCGTTTACACAAATCGGGAATACGGGATGCTGTTTCGGAGGTTTTATTCATTTACTGGGGCAGGAAATCCCAGACCATTTCAGCCACTTTCGCTCCTTTCCATTAATGGTGTGCTCCTGCTGCCAACTCC
The DNA here is from genome assembly GCF_951804945.1 of Podarcis cretensis. Taxonomy (NCBI): domain Eukaryota; kingdom Metazoa; phylum Chordata; class Lepidosauria; order Squamata; family Lacertidae; genus Podarcis; species Podarcis cretensis. The sequence goes on from NC_137170.1 coordinate 127,658,409, forward strand.
ATCCTGTTTCCTTTTCCACAGTAGTAATAACTATGGGTTGCAGCCGGCCAGAGCAGCACTTGGGCCAAGGGGATCTCCTATTCCTCATCATCATTCCAAGTCCCCCCCCGAAGAAATGAGCAAAGACAATTTCTGCAAACATCCAGTCTTTTCAAGAGAGCACAGGGAGAAGAGAAGGCAATATATTTTCAGCCGGAACTCGACAGAACTCAGTTCTGGCACCTCTCAGTTGGGTGCCATTGCCATTACAGTGGTGCCTCGCAAGACGAAAAGAATCCGTTCCGCGATTCTCTTCGTCTAGCGGTTTTTTTGTCCTGCGAAGCAAGCCCATTGACGGCTTAGCAGATTAGCACTATTAGCGGCTTAGCGGCTTATCGGATCAGCTGATAAGTGGCTTAGCGGCTTAGAAAAGGGGGGGGAGGGGAAAAAAGTCGGAAAAACTCGCAAGACATTTCGTCTTGCAAAGCAAGCCCATAGGGAAATTCGTTTTGCAAAGCGCCTCCAAAACGGAAAACCCTTTTGTCTAGCGGGTTTTCTGTCTTGCGAGGCGTTCGTCTTGCGGGGCACCACTGTATAAGAGAACAAAGGAGGTGTTCACGGTGAATTCCAGCACCTCTTTTTCAATAAAAATAGCACTGATTGTTATTATTATTCATTAAAGTTGTATTTATATAGAGATCTCTATATACTGAGAGAGGGAGAGAGAGAGAGAGATTACACACTCTTTTTCTCATAAAAAAATAAATAGAGAACAGTAGACTACATATCTTAGATACAGAAAATGTATATTTACTTCATTGGGTAAAGTGCTAGACTTGGAAAAGGTAGATTCAGATCCCAGTTCAGCTGTTATCTTAGTGAGTTAGTTTGTGGTTATCTGTTCCTCCTCCTACAAAAGAGGCTCAGTAGTGACCTTCCTTTCAATCTCAATAATTTTATTCTGCTTTTTCTTTCTCATACCAGTCTGGAATATTGATCACAAGGTGGGCTATAAATGGAAGCAAATAATGAATGCAACTTGAGATTAGTGCCAAGAATGGAGAAGTTAAAAAACATAAATCCCAGTAACATGTTATCTGTAAAGCAAACAAATCTCAAAGTCTAGAAGAGCTGTCAATAATATTGAAGGGAATTATCCTGTCGTGAATAAGACAAGTTCATTTTTCTTGCAAGCCGTGCTCCCCAAAGAAGTCTCAACGCCCACTCCTCTCTGTAATTTCTTTTTAAACTCCCTATATATTTTTTCCTTTATCTACTGTGCTGAGCAGCAACCTGACAGACATTTTTAAAAGCCAGGCCACAGATATTTGGCACATATGGTTCTCTCAGAATGTTTCAACTCCGGAAACTAGGAACCGATGCTTCACTCTTCTCTGCTTAGTTCAGTGATAACAGGAAATTAACGCAATGAGGTTTTCTCTAACTAAAGACTACAAGCTGAGCATTTTAGTTTTACACTAATGCCATATGTATGGCTTTTCTCTCAGTAATGTTTTTTTTTTAAAAAAAAAAACCACCAGTCCATGTTTAAAATGCATGCGCAGAGGCGGAGAAAGACTGACTGAAGCATTAAAGCAGCTGTATTATTATTATTATTATTATTATTATTATTATTATTATTACTACTACTACTCTCTACTTATCCCAATCTCCAAATGGCAGCAATTTGGGAGAATACAGTTTCTGCTTATTCCTTAAGCATAACACATTTAGGCAGGAAATGAATAGAAGTGGAGAGATTTATCGTAAGTTTAATGTTCACAGGCCTTGAGCTCAGTTGTTAGAAATCCAGAAAACTCAACAATCGGCTCACATAAAAAGTTAATGTACGGCAGCCATTTTGAAGTGTCCTACTAGTGTCTTACTCACAGGGGTCATGGAAATGTAAACTGGGGACAGCGAACACCTTTCACTGAAAGCAGACGACTTCCTGCACAGAATCCTGGGAACTGTGGTTTGCTCAGGGTGCTGGGAGTTGTAGCTCTGTGAGTGGTAAACTACAGTTCCCAGGATTCTTTGTGGGAGCCATGTGCTTTAAAGGTTTGATGCCCCCACTTGAGGAACCCACCCACTGACTTGATTGTAAGAAGAATAGAAAAGATAAAGGGACCCCTGACCATTAGGTCCAGTCGTGGCCGACTCTGGGGTTGCGGCGCTCATCTCGCTTTATTGGCCGAGGGAGCCGGCATACAGCTTCCGGGTCATGTGGCCAGCATGACTACGCCACTTCTGGCGAACCAGAGCAGCGCACAGAAACGCCATTTACCTTCCCGCTGGAGTGGTACCTATTTATCTACTTGCACTTTGACGTGCTTTTGAACTGCTAGGTTGGCAGGAGCAGGGACCGAGCAACGGGAGATCACCCCGTCGGGGGATTCGAACCGCCAACATTCTGATCGGCAAGTCCTAGGCTCTGTGGTTTAACCCACAGCACCACCCGCGCCCCTTGTAAGAAGACTACAACACCCTATAAACCTCTTCGGCAAGCTTTTGATTTTGAAATTTAATAGCAAATGGGTGCAATGTGATTTTAAGAACAGCATACCCAGGAAGCACCCGGCTGACGTATAGCAATAATTTGAAAATATCCTATATGGTTGCTCTGTTAAGCCATATGTGGTGAGGGTCACCTCAGACTCTGTGGCGAAGCTGACTCAGTGCTTGACCAATCTCCTCCCTCCCCACTTCTTCCTCAGAGTTGCAAAGGGCATTAAAAAGACTAGCAAGTTTCCAGCCAACCAGCTTTCCATGCTTTGTGCTACAGACATCATGGAGAATGTTTGCCTTTGAGAGAAAATTTGTGAGCAACAGCTGCAAGGTGTGATCTTGCAACACAGTTCCGCTATTTACTTGGGGCCGTTATAAGAATTTTAAGATCTCAAATATAGAATAAATATTCATAAATGCACACATATCTAAATATATAAACCAGGGGTCAGCAAACTTTTCAGCAGGGGGCCGGTCCACTGTCCCTCAGACCTTGTGGGGGGCCAAACTATATTTTGAAAAGAAAAAAAAGAATGAATTCCTATGCCCCACAAATAACCCAGAGATGCATTTAAATAAAATCACACATTCTACTCATGTAAAATCACCAGGCAGGCCCCACAAATAACCCAGAGATGCATTTTAAATAAAAGCACGCATTCTACTCATGTAAAAGCACGCTGATTCCTGGATCGTCCGCGGGCCGGATTTAGAAGTCGATTGAGCCAAATCCGGCCCCCGGGCCTTAGTTTGCCTACCCATGATATAAACCACGTGTCTGAAATAGTACAGAAGAGCAATCCTGAAGCCATTTTGACTCTCCCAATGACCTCAAATATTCCTCTGCAGTAAGGGAGGCAAATGGGGAAAGTCTTCCCATTGTCTTTTTGCTTACCAATCCTGTCTTAAGGGCATATTTGTGTATGAATAAAGACAGCCTGTGACCTGGATTCAGGAACTAAAGTATTAACCATTGCAAAAAAAATGGCCAGGCTGCCCAGGTAATGCAATTAGTGACCATTATCAGGTATCCTGGCAGACAGGATTTCTGCTGTAGACCAGCTCCTGTGATGTATGTACAGTGGTGCCCCGCAAGACGAACGCCTCGCAAGACGGAAAACCCGCTAGACGAAAGGGTTTTCCGTTTTGGAGGTGCTTCGCAAAACGAATTTCCTATGGGCTTGCTTCGCAAGACGAAAATGTCTTGCGAGTTCCTGCGGGTTTCCCCCCCCTTTTCCCCCCTTTTCCTAAGCCGCTAAGCCGCTTAACAGCTGATCGCTAAAAGCCGCTAAACCGCTAATAGCGCTAATCCGCTAAGCTGTCAATGGGCTTGCTTCACAAGACGAAGAAACCGCTATACAAAGAGCCTCACGGAACGGATTAATTTTGTCTTGCGAGGCACCACTGTATGATGATTTTGGGGTGGTCTTTGACTAAGGGGGTTGGGCAGTGTTAAAAGTCTTTAAAGGTTCCTGCACACTTTTGTTCAGTGTCGCTCCCTCCTTTGAAGGAGGGGAGGGAACTCTGTTGCAATGCAACGGAAAAATAAATATCTGCCTTGCTTTCAACTGGATCCTGCCTCCATCCATTCTTCTCTGACCAATGATGGACTTAGGGGACTCAAGAGACCCATGGGGAGCAAAAACCAAAGCCAAATTTTCACATCAGGGCTCTGATAGAATGAGGAACATTCAGCACCTAAACCCACAAGAAAAACTACAATGACAAAAACCTGTTAATGCAGCCCCAAGCACCAACAACACAAGGAGATCTCTTACCGATAGCTTCTGCACCCAGCCGTCCTATCCATTTTTGGGATTCCCCAGTGGCAGCTATTCCTTAATTAGCAAAACACCCTTCACACATGGGTCAAGGACACCCACTAAGACACATCGCAACTGGTGCATGTGGGGGAACGTATAATAAATTTTGCATCGCCAAATGTTGTGCTGTATCTTTCCCCAAAAGGAGAAAATGAGAGAAAGCAAAGAAGAGTACTCCAGGACACCATTTTGGAGGGGTATAACCTGACCCTGATGACCTCAGTTTTCTGGAAGAAAGACAAGTTTCTCTATCTTGCCAGCCACGTGCAGCAAATTTACTTGGTCCTCTACAACTCCACGGAATCTACAGTGGTACCTCGGGTTAAGAACAGTTTCAGGTTACAGACGCTTCAGGTTACAGACTCCGCTAACCAGAAATAGTACCTCGGGTTCAGAACTTTGCTTCAGGATGAGAACAGAAATCGCGCAGGGGCAGCGGGAGGCCCCATTAGCTAAAGTGGTACCTCGGGTTAAGAACAGTTTCAGGTTAAGAACAGACCTCCAGAACGAATTAAGTTCTTTTTTTCCTTTTTTAAAAAATAATATTTATTACTTTTCCAACAATTTAAACACCACAAAAAACAAGAACAATATAATATAATACAATACAATACACAAACACCACACAACACCAACACATTAAACTAACAAAACAAAACAAAAACAATCTAAAGCACATCAAATAATTTCAATATCTTATTTCCACGACCTCCTCACACCTCCCTTTTTGTATTCCACTTCTGTTAATTGTTTCAACAATTCCTTTCCATCTTCCTCTGTTTTCTATCCTATAATTATCTTAGCACATTCTAACCTTATTTTACCTTTAATACTCTATTAATCTGTTTATACTTAATTCCTTATAACATTTCTACTAAAGCCATATAACTTCATTCCAACATTTTTCTAACATTCATCTTTAATACTCTATTAATCTATTTATACTTAATTCCTTATAACATTTCTACTAAAGCCATATAACTTCATTCCAACATTTTTCTAACATTCATTAAATTTACAGTATTTCCGTAAATAATCTTTAAACTTTTTCCAGTCTTCTTCCGCCGACTCTTCTCCCTGGTCTCGGAATCTGCCAGTCATTTCCGCCAGTTCCGTATAGTCCGTATAGTCCATCAACTTCATCCTGGTGATCTTCTATCTGATGCTCTTGGCTCTTTTCCAAGTCCCTTCTGCAGATCTTCTTCATATTTATACAAAAACTTTACTTTATCTTCTACTGATCTTATTTTTATTTTCCTTCCTTTGAAACTGAAGGATAGACCTTGGGGAAACTCCCACCTAAAGATGATTTTGTTCCTTCCAGAACGAATTAAGTTCTTAACCCGAGGTACAACTGTACTGAGAATTGAGTCTCCCTCCCCTCCCTTCAATGGCAAACCCAAAACACAAATAAAGAAGAATGCAAACGCAAGGCCGGCTCTGTCATTAGGCAGAGAGAAGCAGCTTCCTTAGGCAGACAGATAGGGGGCAGACAGAGCTGTATTGGGCAGTGTGCCCTGTGTCCCCTCAGCTACATTGCTGCCCTCTTGTACAGTAGAGGCCAAGGCTACTGTCGCATCACCAGCATTGAAGCAATTGCCAATCTAGTTGGCTTTTGCACATGAGATGGGGGAAGGCACCATCCTGATCTCTGCCTCAGGCACCAAAATGTCTTGGACTAGTTTCGGAAACCAGGAAGAAGGGACGTTGGATTTAATTAGAAGAGAACTTCTTTTTATATATTTACTTTTTGGAATTAGTGTGATACTAATGAAATATCAAAATATGCTGGAAAGGAATTAATTGGCTTTAGTAGAAAGGTTTGAAGGAGGTATGCACAAATATGGTTTAAATTTTGAAATTTTATGGTTTTTAAGGTAAGACAAGGTTAAAGAAAACAACGGTAAATTGAATAACAGAATATAAGGAATATGTAAAAAGGGATTGATATTAGATGAAAATTTGAAATTATAATATGTGAAGATAAAGAATTAAGAGAAAATAGAGAGGGTATGGATTTGCTGAATTAAATATTTGAATTGGAATACAAAAAAGGGAGGTGTGAGGAAGTCAGGAAAATAAGTAAATGAACTCTAAGATATAGAAAGAGGGATTTGTTTTTAATTGTTTTTGTTTTTCTTAGTATTTGTATTTTTTGTGTTTTCTTTTTATCTTTTTTGTAACTTTTTCTTGTGGAAATTTTAATAAATATTACTTTAAAAAAACAAAATGTCTTGGACTAGCTGTAACTAGTCATTTTGTGGAGGAAAGAATTTGGGGTTCAAATCTTAGCTGGGGGGGGGAGAAAAAGTAATTGAATGGAAAGCAGCAACACATAACAGAGTTTTTATTAAAAACCTTTCAAGACGTAATTCTGCACTGGACTCATGCCGTAAAACCAATCTTATACCATCTCTGAGAACACCTGGTGTCAATTTGCCCTACATTCAATGAGAGGGGAGAGGGGAGTCATAAAGATCACCAGTTCTAACAAGATTCAAATGTAGAGATTATTTTGCAAGCGGACAGTTTTCTTTCACACCAAGAATGTGTGCACCACAGCTTAATGAGATATGTCAAGACTAATCTCTTTATTTGCCCATTAAGCTGCCTGGTCCCCTTGCAGACCTAAGTCATTAAATAAGATGTGTTCACACACTTTGGGCACCGCAAAGCCATAGAGAAATTATAAACAATGCTACAGCTCATGTGCGTCGTAGACTCGCATGACTCCAGCACAGCGTTATAAACTTAAGCTCTTTGCAATAACACTACTAGCAGCCTCATACCAGGCATTGGATCAGTTCTACCAGATGTTACCGAGGGGAAAGAAAAAACAGATGCCATTTTCAGGGGCAGCCAGGCATTTAGTGCCACAGCTAATTTAGCCACGGAAGTAGTAACTTTTCATCCCACGACCCCTCAACGCTGAAACCAGGAAACCACCACCTTGCAAACTGCCCAGCTTGCAATCACCTCCAGGCAGGAGATCTTCACAGCTCCCCACAAAACCTCTGGCCAAATACACTGCAGGTATCAGATGTACTCAGCACAAACAAATCCCTGAAAAAGAGTTGCGCTGGTGTTCAGCTGAGACTACAAATCCCATTTTGTCTTTTCTCCGCCATTCCACTCCTAGCAAAAGTTTCAAGCAACAGTATAGAAAATATACATCGAAAAGCTCAGCAGCTGGCTCTGGGTTATTTGTGAACTGCAGCAAAGTTATTCTCTTGGGGGGGGGGGTCTTGTGCAGTCACTGTTACATTTTTACACAGCGGGGTTCCAATCCTGCTCGTTCTCCCCCAGGACCTAGCAATACAGTCGTACCTCGGAAGTCTAACAGAATCTGTTCCGCAAGTCCGTTCGACTTCCAAAATGTTTAGAAACCAAGGCGCGGCTTCCAATTGGCTGCGGGAAGCTCCTGCAGCCAATCGTAACCTGCGTTGGATGTTTGGGTTCCAAAGAACGTTTGCAAACTGGAACACTCACTTCTGGGTTTGCGGTGTTGGGGAGCGAAAATGTTCGACTCACAAGGCGTTCAACTTCCGAGGTACGGCTGTATACACATTCATTTTACCTTCTGGATGAACATAAATACAGTGGTACCTCTAGTTATGGACTTGACCCGTTTCGGGGTGCCATTCACAGAAAAGTCTGTAACTAGAGCACCGCTTCTGCGCATGCGCGTGGAACAATAGAGCACTTCTGTGCACACATGCACAGCAAAACTTGGAAGTATACACTTTTGGGTTTGCCGCGTTTGCAAGCCGAAAAGACGCAACATGAACCTAACACAACATGAGGTTTGCCTGTATGCAAAATTTTCAATATGGAAATTTACTAAAATATCAAGACCGGGTATTTCTAGACTGACTGCTGTGAACTGTAATTGACAGGATTTCATGCAAGTCATGAAACTGTTAACTACATTAATGCAGGAGTGAGAAACCTGTGTTCCTCCAGTGATTGCTGAACTCCAACTCCCATCAGCCCCAGCCAGCATGGCCAATGATCAGGGATTATGAGCGCTGTATTCAACGACTGAACGTATTCAAGCCATAGTCAATGGCTATATTGTGTTACAGGGCAGAAATAGAGTCAATGAGAAGCTGCCATCCTATCGTTCTGCTTGGTGCTATCTCTTAAAGGCCTCTAGTTATTCAAAACCGAACGCATGAAATCAATTTATCGCTATTGTAAATAACATAAAATATTAGTACAGAAACCCTGAGGTTCCACTTTTGCACCTGGGTCCAAGCTGCAAAGGGGGACTGGTGCTCTTATTGCCCTCAGCTGTTAACAATATTACTGACACACACACACACCCAACTCCTCGTAGAGATTTCTTCTCAAAATTTCAGAGAAAAACCCTCAGGAAACTCAAGAAACTTTGAGCGCCGGATCTCACACATCTGTATGCCTTTCCTTCTTCCCACACAAGACCTAAGCCTTGTCTCAGATCATCAAACCTCTGCAATCTTGCATTTGCACCAAGTGCTGCTGATGATACACTGCAGCCCTTTGTAATTAGAGCTTGTCAAACAGAGTTAAAACGGAGGAAAGGTTTTATCCACTTATCTGAGCTTTCCTTGCAGTAGAGGCCACGCTTGTAGCACAACAGCCACATGCACAGGGGTAAAAGCCCCAATTGGTATGGTGGCTGACGGAGCCTTTTCACAAATGAGGAATACTTGTCTGAATCAGGTCCCTGAGTCCAACACAGCATGGGCACAACAACCACAGAGAGAGGACAAGTATTTAAAGGGACACACTGCACTTTTTGCCCCAGTGAAATGTCACCGAGACCACACCAAGTCAACTCTTAAATTGGGCAAGGTGTATACAGGTCAATGGAGCATGAAACATATCTATCTCTCTCTCTCTCTCTCTCTCTCTCTCTCTCTCTCTCTTTCTTTCTTACACACACACCCACACACACCAGAACATTCATTGCTGAGCACCTCATGAATTGTGGACACAACACCTATAACACAATCCTTGTCCTTGTCTATAGAAAGCCTCCGACATGAAAAATGTTAACCTGCTCAAGCGAGTCATTGTCCATGTTGTTGTTTTCTATGCATTTAATTGATTTGTCTGATTTGACTTATTATATTTCTACGCCGCTTTTCATTCAAATGAATCCCAAAGTGGCTTAAAAACAATTAAGTAGCAATAACTAACATGATAGGACATCACAAATGCAGCATAAATCTTATAGAACAATTAACAAATCATCAGTAAAACGATAACAACCTATATAAAAAAGCAACAACTTAAAAAAAATAAGCTACGGATCACAATTAAATCAAAAGATACACTCCTTATTGTGGTGTGTACAGCCCTCTCTTCCTGGAGTTATCAGATGGGTTTAAACATCCCTATTTTCATTGGAGATATGTCGGAGGACATGGAGTTATGCAATCTCCAAGCCAATGAGATAAGTAACTATTCAACCTTTAGAAGACATCTGAAGGCAGCCCTACATAGGAAAGTTCTTTTATGCTTAATGTTTTTTTATGTTTTAATATGTGTTGGAAGCTGCCCAGAGTGGCTGGGGCAACCCAGTCAGATGGGTGGGGTATAAATAAAACAATCATAACAATAACAATAATTATGGAATAGGACTTCCCTAATTTCATCAGAGAAATGTTGGAGGCTATGCAGACATGGCTTCCTTCAGAGAATCCTGGGAGCTGCAATTTGTTATGGGTGCTGGGAGTTTCTAGGGGACACCTATTCCCCTAACAGAGTGACAATTCCCAGAGTTCCATGAGAAAAAACACTGATTATTAAACCATTAGATATTTAATGCAACAGTTGATTCCCACCTTCAACCAAATCCACAGACACACCTCAGAACACTGGTGGTTCACAAATTACAATCTGATGCCCAAAATGTGTAAGCTTTTTGTGAAATAAGGATATTCACGGTCTGTAATGCCCATTAAGGTGTTATGTTGAGTTTTTAATTAAAACTTTATATTCCTAACCCTGATTATGATAAAACTACTACTCACAACGTACTTCCTAATTTTCCCAGTCACAAGGGAATCAATACAGGAACATATACTCAGTGGGGTACATGAATTCTGTTAAAAATAATACACATTATTTTTAGCTTTTATATACTAAGTTTCAGGAATACAGTCAGAGACATTTACAAGTTTTTGAAAGGATGCAGTCGCAACCAAGATAAATGCACTACAGCAATATATTGTCATAGCTGCACCTGCCTGCCATACCTGAAAGAATCTACCATCACCAGTAAAATAAATTTCATGGTTCTGCATGGATGGCAGAGTAGCTGCATTTAACCTTCAGATATGTTTGCACAGTTCTGGCTACCTAATTATGTAAATCACACCAGCATGAGCCTTTTCTATTAACATAAAAGGCAACTCCATGGAGATGTCTAGTGACCACATACAAGGAATGAAAGACCTGTGCTCTAGCAAAAACAAGGTTAGTTCAAGGAAGTGGAGGAGTGGTCTCCAGGGAGGAAGGCAGAGGCCTTACAGATCAGGAGGCAACACCAGCTTGTACAACTTGTGATCGACCAACCCAAACGGAGGCCTCTGACTATTAACACATAGCTGTCAACTTACAGATTTGAAAATAAGGGAGCAGCAGCCTCGAAATAAGGGATCAGCAGCCAAAATAAGGGATTTTCCGTTTCAGCTTCTGAGCCCCTCTGAGCCAAAGGCAGAAAGCCCAGCCAGCAGCCAAATGAAGCCTCAAGCAGTGGTTCCCACAGCGCAGCAACCCGGCAAAGGGGATGCAGCAAGGAAAACCACCATCACCTCTCCGCTGGGAAGCGCTGAGCAAAGGCAAGTCCCCAGGCAACGCGGCCTATTTGATTGGCACAAGGCATGCAAGCTCCGCCCCCCAGTCTTTCTTAGACTCCTTATTGGGTGAGCAATGCAGCCAAGCAACACAGTTGGAGCCTCCCTCCTCCCTGGCCGGCGGGGAGGGAGGGAGAGGAGCTGCTTCCTTTGAAACCCGGGAAACTTAAGGGACATCATCAATAAGGGACAGCAGCGGGACATGGCGCTGGGATAAGGGACTTCCTGCCAAATAAGGGACGGTTGACAGCTATGTATTAATAGAGGACCTCAATGGGGTTGTCAAGTCTATAGCAGGTCCACAGTATGTTGTTGTTGGTAGGGCAGCATTCAACGTAATGGGTCATAGATGATACAAGCCAGATGGTTGGCAGAGTTGGATGGAGAAATCCCACATACCTCCCTAGTTCCATCACCACTAATTGTTGGGGGGGGGTAGGTCACTAATCCAAATGCATTCAAATGGAACATCATCCAAAGGCAGTCCATGATGAATGTGTGATCTGCATGACTAGCAACAGACTCCACTGCAAGCGTTTATATTAGCTGCTATTTTCTGCTCCTCCTGAGTCTCGCCTTCCCAGTGAGCATTTACTCATTACCATTGGCAGTGGGTGTTTTGCTATAAAAAGGAGAGAATATATTTACTGCAGGGATTTATACTGGAATCTTGGTACAAGGAGAGGACTGATGTTTTAAATTCCTACTTCTCAGTGCACCTGCTAACTTCCCCAGCTTAAATTACATATGCATTCTCTCCTGATTAATCTATTTTGCAGTTCCAGGGTCTCCTCTGTAACTTCGCAGCCATGTGTGCCCTTGTAATAGGATGAGCCCATCACTCCGGAGATATAACCATCACTAGGCTTATGTGGCTAGTCTTTGATGTTGCAAAAATAAAATAAAAGTTGGGGAAAGGGAACCTTACAGAAGGCCAAAGGCCTAAAACCAATAAGGCCCCACACCATTCAGAGGCCTTCCTTTCCCTTTTCACCCACAATAAAGGTAAAGGTACCCCTGACCGTTAGCTCCAGTTGCAGATGACTCTGGGGTTGCGCGCTCATCTCAATCTATAGGCCGAGGGAGCCGGCATTTGTCCGCAGACAGCTTCTGGGTCATGTGGCCAGCATGACTAAGCCGCTTCTGGCGAACCAGAGCAGTGCATGGAAATGCCATTTACTTTCCCGCCAGAGCGGTACCTATTTATCTACTTGCACATTGACGTGCTTTCAAACTGCTAGGTGGGCAGGAGCTGGGACCGAACAACGGGAGCTCACCCCATTGCGGGGATTCGAACCGCCAACCTTCTGATCGGCAAGCCCTAGGCTCAGTGGTTTAGACCACAGCACCACCCACAGTAAAGGTAAAGGTAAAGGGACCCCTGACCATTAGGTCCAGTCATGGCCGACTGGTGTTGCGGCGCTCATCTCGCTTTATTGGCCGAGGGAGCCGGCGTACAGCTTCCGGGTCAAGTGGCCAGCATTACTAAGCCGCAGTGCTCAAGAAACGTTCCGATGATATTTACAGAGAGAATGAGCCAAAATGGTTTTAAGGTTCAAAATCACCTTCTGCAGATCCTACAGCTTTGGCATGAAAGGCTAGGAAGCCATTTGTGATACGTCAACATGAACCTAGTTCAAATTGTCAATACGGTTTGCAAACGTAAGGGGGAAATAAAACTTCTAATTTTGGTTTATTGCTCAGACACTTTCATTTTCAGGGCCTTTCTCTTTAAGATGATTAGGGAAACAGAGAGGGAGAAGTGAAGGCTCTTTCTACTACTTTACGCAGTATGCCCAAGATGTGCATTAAGGACTAATTAAATTCTTTCCAGGAGCAGTTACCTTCTCCTTATTTGGGGAAAAAAACCCCGAGTGATGAAGTAATATACTGGCAAGATAGTCCTGAAAGAAATGTCACCTCTGCATTTGGATGAAGAATATTTATGGATTCAGACGGCATGTTTAAAAGAACCCAGAAGTCACCTCCATATCCGAATGTACTGTTTATTTTATGCCTCACAGAAAACTGAATTCAAGACTGAAAATGATTATAAGAATAGCAGGGACTTTGCATAGTAATTTGCTTCCAAATTCATAAACAATAGTGTTAACACCACAGCTAGATCTTGCCTTCTTTCTTTGAGATCCTCATCTCACAAAGGTGGGGCCATGTGTTAAGGAGAGCAACTGAAATTGATGGGAGTGACCTTCCAACTGTACTCTGGCTATCCAGCCTGCAGGTAATATATATGACTTTCCTGTAAGTGGTGCACAAGTAAGTGGAGAAAGAGAAATGAATTCATTTTGTACTGGCTGTGTTTGACATAGAGATAGAAAATGAGGAAAGTCACACACAGCCCGATCATCTAATAAAAAGCCAAAGCTGCCGTGGCCTGTGTTTTTAATGGAAGTAAAGGGAGGGACGCGGGTGGCGCTGTGGGTTAAACCACAGAGCCTAGGACTAGCCGATCAGAAGGTCGGCGGTTCGAATCCCCGTGACAGGGTGAGCTCCCGTTGCTCGGTCCCTGCTCCTGCCAACCTAGCAGTTCGAAAGCACGTCAAAGTGCAAGTAGATAAATAGGTACCGCTCTGGCGGGAAGGTAAACGGCGTTTCCGTGCTCTGCTCTGGTTCGCCAGAAGCGGCTTAGTCATGCTGCTCACATGACCCGGAAGCTGTACGCCGGCTCCCTCGGCCAGTAAAGCGAGATGAGCGCCGCAACCCCAGAGTCGGCCATGACTGGATCTAATGGTCAGGGGTCCCTTTACCCTTTACCTTTTTAAAGTGGAGTCACATTTTCCTTTGATACCTCTGTCGTGAAAGACCCATACGCTTTGTAGGGAAAACTGAAGTAGGGTACTAGTTCAGTTTTAGACCTGAAGTCCTAATAAAACCTGCACTGGGACTGAACCTCTTTGATGTGTAATGAGGCTTTGGAAAACATTTCCAACCATTATGGCATCCTGCACTGATGCAATAACATAGTCACCAATGCTTACTGTGGTATTCCTTCTAAATCTGTACCTTTGAACATCTTTATACTGTTCCATATCCCTTAGACCATTCTAAATGCCCCCTCCAAGCGTGTAATGATCACCCCCCCAGCCCAGCCATTCCCCCCCAACCTCAAGAAAACTAGTAAAAACAGCTCTTCAGAATTTCTTTCTGGACAGAGAAGAGCGAAGACAGGGGACGCTCGGGTTGCAAACCTGATCCGTGCGAGAGGCACGTTTGCAACCCGCAGCACCGTGTCTGCTCACTCGCGGGTCGCAATGCAGCGCGTCTGCACATGTGCAAAGCCCGATTTAGCACTTCCGGGTACTTCTGGGTTTGGCGCAGTGCACAACCCGAAAACGCACAACTTGAAGCGTCTGTAACCCAAGGTATGACTGTACTGCACTATTACATAGCCTTGTGTAGTGTTCCCACTTAACTGATTCCAGGATTAAATCTACTGAGGTTAAAACCATTAAGCGAGGAGAGTCAGCCACCGGCAACTCTCCTTGCAACATGCTGGCTTATTTAGCAAATCTTTCTGGAAAGGCAGAAAGGGGAATAGGAACAATATTTGGCTATAGGTTGTAAAAGAGCAACTATGTAAGAGCAAGGCCTTGCCAAGAATGATGATAATAATCTCTCTCTCTCTTAGCATGGAATTCATTTTTAAGAAATGAATTCTCATGATGGGGGCTGTGTGTGGGTGTTTGGGGGTTTTTTTTAAGCATAACACATGCTTGCCACAAATGCTGGATGGATTCCAGAAAGTCTGAAGGGGCATCAGATCATTTCAACTAGTCTCTCCCAAGCAATTTATCATTTTGCCACCTCACAAGCCACATGACCAGATTTGCCTCTCATTATGGCTTCCTTCCTGTGCTCAGTCCAAACGCCTTTCCACATGTGCAGTCTCCCATCTGCAGGAGAATAAAACCTCCCACTTTCCTCTATTCTTTACTCCCTTCCAAAGGAAAAAATATCAGCACTGCCATTCAGAGTCTGCCAGAGTCTGTCTGTCTGTCTGTCTCTCTCTTTTCTCATCACACAAAATTCCTGATACATCACCACCCTTAAGAAAATCCAGGAGAGGATTTGATGTTGCACGGTTTAAAGACGGTTTAGAGAATGGGAACCTCCAAGGTCATATGAAGGGAATTTCCAGGAACCCTATACTAGAGTCCAATGTTGAAAAGCCTGGATACATACCTAAATGGCAGCAAACTACAGTGGTACTAAGCCGCTTCTGGCGAACCAGAGCAATGCACAGAAATGCCGTTTACCTTCCCGCCAGAGGGGTACCTATTTATCTACTTGCACTTTGACGTGCTTTCGAACTGCTAGGTGGGCAGAAGCTGGGACTGAGCAACGGGAGCTCACCCCGTTGCAAGGATTGGAACTGCCGACCTTCTGATCAGCAAGTCCTAGGCCCTGTGGTTTAACCCACAGTGCCCCCTGCGTCCCTTATTATTATTTTTCAGTATAGCAACATACAAATTCTATCAACTTGTATAAACAATGGATAAGGAAGATAGGCCATTTTACAGTACAGTGGTACCTCAGGTTAAGTACTTAATTCATTCCGGAGGTCCGTTCTTAACCTGAAACTGTTCTTAACCTGAAGCACCACTTTAGCTAATGGGACCTCCCGCTGCCGCCGCACCACCAGAGCACGATTTCTGTTCTCATCCTGAAGCAAATCTCTTAACCAGAGGTACTATTTCTGCGTTAGCAGAGTCTGTAACCTGAAGCGTATGTAACCCGAGGTACCACTGTATAAAAAATGTTTGTAAACCTACATGCACTTATGATATAAAAACCACCTTTTTGACAACATCCTTTAAAATATTTGCATTATGCTGTCCCCTAATTCACTATCACCATTATCAGAACCAGTGTTAGAAACTCAAGATATAAAAGCTAGGCGCCAAACGATTCCTTAAACCAGGGTTTCAGTCGCCAAAACGGAATGCCTAGTTGCCATTTTTCGGGCCAGATGGCTCGAAAGTCATACTGTATTTTTCAATAAGACTTTTGGGTTCCTGAAATTCTTTCTGATTGTGCAGATAAAACATCGTGGATAGAATCCTATAAGATGTGTTGCTAGTGTCTGAAAACGGTCTTGATCCAAGGATCCCCAGGCATGCACCTGCAGATGGGGGAGACATTTGGTGGCATCCTGGGGCCTGGGCATCTTCACTTGGTTGCAAGTGGCTGATAAAAAGGTAAAGGGACCCCTGACCATTAGGTCCAGTCGCGGATGACTCTGGGGTTGCGGTGCTCATCTCACTTTATTGGCCGAGGGAGCCGGCGTACAGCTTCCGGGTCATGTGGCCAACATGACTAAGCCGCTTCTGGCGAACCAGAGCAGTGCACGGAAACACCGTTTACCTTCCCGCCGGAGCGGTACCTATTTATCTACTTGCACTTTGACGTGCTTTCAAACTGCTAGGTTGGCAGGAGCAGGGACCGAGCAACGGGAGCTCACCCCATCGCAGGGATTTGAACCACCGACCTTCTGATCGGCAAGTCCTAGGCTCTGTGGTTTAACCCACAGCGCCACCCGCGTCCAAACAGCACCTAGAAAGATGCAAAATGCGAATTTTGAAAGCTGTAGAAGACCACAGGGGAAAATTACAATATACAACATATGTCACTACATAACATAATATCTGTACAGTATAAAATCAAACCAATTATATAAATACAATTATAATAAATACATAATAAAATGCAATTTCTGGAACAGCAGCAGCAGAAAAAGAAGAGACACGACAGCATATATAAACTACAAGACAGCACACAAATATCCACTTTTCTTTCAATCAGGGTTCTTCCTGCTGCAAATCTCAAACCACCAAGAAAAAAACCAAGGGGATGCAAGCCAAATTGCTTCTATTGAGAGCTGCCAAGAGAAGTCCATGATATTTTATTAGTTTCCTACTTGTTTGGTGACATCATAAAGCAGATGCACTTTGAAGGCTATTCCCATCGTCTTCCCTGCCACTGTACACTTGATGGACATAGCTGAATTTCGAGGTGGAAGATGCCACAAGGTCAGTAACAGGTCTCGTGTTACAAGTGCTGGTGTGCATGACCAGATCATGCATTTCCAACAACCTCAAAAGTTGTTAGTTTTGGAGCACTTTCCACCACGGAAGAAGCTGCAATTTCACAAGATCGATTCACTGCACCAAACAGGAAGAGGCGTGATGCAACGAGAGCTTTGCTAATTTAGCATATGCAATGTGTATGAGAGACAGAAACCTTGGCCTCAGACAAGTTCTAAACAAATAGAATTAAACTTACTGATAAATTCTGCTACAGAGCTTGAAAAGGAGACAGCATGAAATCACTGGAGAATGGTCACTGTGCTTATCTTGCACACAACTGAGCTTTGCATTTCATGGTCTTCTGGCCACACTGTTTACAATTTTTACACATCGTACATAAGATATATTTATATAAAACCTGCCAACTGCAGATAAGACTTCATGCTTCTGATGAAGTGGGCTGTATTCCATGAAAGCATGTGCCACAATAGCTCATTTCATCTTAGAAAAATGTCTTGTGGCACCTTATACATTTGCTGCAGCGTGGCTACCTCTCTGGGACACTGAAATGCCATGTTCACCAGGCAAAAGAGGTCACAGGGCAGGGTGGGAACCAAACTTCCCGCTTTTGCTATGCATGACAAGTAAACTGGAATAACTGAATTTGCTGAACTTGCAAAACATTAAAACGTTTTAAAAATAGCTGCAAACTGAAAAGGGAAGACTGGAGTTTTCCCAACCGTAAAATATCCTGAGTGTAGTTTTAGGAACATTTCCGCATTTGAGAAAGAAATCCTCCACCCTAGCAGGAATAAAAAGGTAAAGGACCCCTGACAGTTAAGTCCAGTCACGAACGACTCTGGGGTTGTGGCGCTCATCTCGCTTTGCTGGCCGAGGGAGCCGACGTTTGTCCGCAGACAGTTTTTCCGGGTCATGTGGCCAGCATGACTAAGCTGCTTCTGGCGAAACCAGAGCAGCGCACAGAAACGCCGTTTACCTTCCCGCTGGAGCGGTCCCTATTTATCTACTTGCACTTTGACGTGCTTTCGAACTGTTAGGTTGGCAGGAGCTGGGACCGAGCAACAGGAGCTCACCCCGTCACGGGGATTCGAACCGCTGACCTTCTGATCAGCAAGTCCTAGGCTCTGTGGTTTAACCCACAGCGCCACCTGCGTCCCATACAACAATTATACCAAGGCCTTAAAAGTCAATGTGTTTTGGTACTTGGGTCATATTTAATCACCAGTAATAATCTTCTGGTAACACATAAATTAAAACCCATATCAAAATGAGCTGGCCCTAGGCTCTGTGGTTTAGACCACAGAGCCACCTGCGTCCCCTATTACTTTAAACACACAAAACACACAAATGCAAACACTAGGGAATGCCACCAATGCTCACTCGACTCACCAGTTCCGCTTACCCTTTGCCAACCTCCCTTGCCTTGTGCCTGACCAACCCCCTCCTCCCTTTACACCTCACTCACCTCTCACTAACTCCCCACATCTTTAAATGTGTTTTCCCCTCCACATGTTTAATGGAGGGGGCCGGCACGTCACACAGCTGTTTGCTAAATTGCTAGGCACACTTGACAGAGGGGGAGGCATGTCACAGTGGTTCCCCCACTGTTAAATAGCAATGCTAACTTGCTTGCCTACTGCTCCTTATGCTACAGTTGGCATGGCTGCATATTGGTGGCCATGCCAACTGCAGAGTGACAACAGCCTTACATTTATATATATATAGGAAGATAGGCAAACCTTGAACACTTTTCACTGGATACACTGGCAACTGAAACGGGGACCTTTCACATGCAAACACACACACCCATACCTGATTGATGATGGCTGGTCTTTACAATATTTTAACAGTAGGGAAGGGCAAGTCTGTTTGTTTCCTATCCATGTCATTTCCACATATTTTTACATAGCTGCATTTT
Source organism: Podarcis cretensis (assembly GCF_951804945.1). NCBI lineage: Eukaryota > Metazoa > Chordata > Lepidosauria > Squamata > Lacertidae > Podarcis > Podarcis cretensis. The sequence continues at coordinate 127,677,550 of NC_137170.1, forward strand.
GTTTCCGTATTAATTCGCTTAAAAAAATACATACCTTCTCGTTAGAAAAACTTCCCCAAATAATCTTACAGAAACCTCTGTAACAGCATGACATTGTGAATGGATTAATAGAATTCATTTACCAAACAATTTAAACATTGCATTTAAAGCCTCATGCTACATAATTAAAAGCAAATCCTTATTTCCTGAGGAATAGCCTTTGGACTACAATGTAATATAAATAGAAAACTATCTTTAGAAATATTTTTCCTCCAAAAGCATTTTATTTTTAAAAAAACCAATTTAAATCGAAAAAATCCGATTTTAAAAAATCGATTTAAAAAAAAAATCATTGATTTTTATCCACCCTGCAACAAACTAAGGGGTTAGTCCATGGGTAGGCAAACTCAGGCCTTCTAAATCCGACCCACGAACGGCCTTGGAATCAGCGCGTTTTTACATGAGTAAAATGTGTCCTTTTATTTAAAATGCATCTCCGGGTTATTTGTGGGGCCTGCCTGGTGTTTTTACATGAGTAGAATGTGTTCTTTTATTTAAAATGCATCTCTGGCTTATTTGTGGGGCATAGGAATTCGTTCTTTTTTTTTTTTCTTTTCAAAGTATAATCTGGCCCCCCACAAGGTCTGAGGGACAATGGACCGGCCCCCTGCTGAAAAAGTTGGTAGTAGATAGACATATAGACAAAAGAAGAAGGAGGGGGAGGAAGGCAGTAAGTTCTGAATGCACATAAGCCCTTAAATCTGAACATCTACTTCATTGCCCTTAAATTGCAGAAGCTTATTCGGGTCATATAATAATGGATGTTTCAGGAAAGATATTAAGGAAGAAACTGAAGGAGCCAATTTGCAGAACCAATTTTTCCAGACTAGCAGGGTTACTCTTAAGATTTGTGATTAGTCACACTTTAAAGAGCTCTGCTGGGGAGGTGGGGAATCTAGGGCAATGTGCATTAGATAATACAACAAGCAGTTAATCCATAGAGACCCATAGTTTGTCCTCTGAACCCTGTATAAATGGCAATTAACTTCTTCAATTAGAAAGGCTCATAATATGTCCCTGAATTTGGCATTCCAAAACCTCCTTAATTTACAGGTCTATGCAAGGCATTATTGCTGAGCTAGGCTCTCTTATGTCTATGAATAGAAGTACAGTAGTACCTCAGCTTAAGTACTTAATTCGTTCCGGAGGTCCGTACTTAACCTGAAGCTGTTCTTAACCTGAAGCACCACTTTAGCTAATGGGGCCTCCTGCTGCTGCCACGCCGCCGGAGCACGATTTCTGTTCTCATCTTGAAGCAAAGTTCTTAACCTGAAGCACTATTTCTGGGTTAGCAGAGTCTGTAACCTGAAGTGTATGTAACCTGAAGCGTATGTAACCTGAGGTACCACTGTAACGGACACAGGCTACAGTTTCTTGATGAATTGGGAAGGACTGTGATTATAGCTATCATACATAATCACAAAAATTATCATTTGATTCAAGACATTAGAATGCTTTGGATTTTTTTGGATTACTGGGAGTAAAAGCATTCAATATTGTTTTAGGCTGTATACACGGGTGCTGGGAACTGTGACTCTGTGAAGGGTCAACTTGAGTTCTCATGATGCTTTTTTAGAGGAGGGCATGCTTTAAATGTAGGTAAAAGGTAAAGGATCCCTGGACGGTTATGTCCAGTCAAAGGTGACTATGGAGTTGTAGCGCTCATCTCGCTTTCAGGCCAAGAGAGCCAGCGTTTGTCCACAGACAGCTTTCCAGGTCATGTGGCCAGCATGACTAAACCGCTTCTGGCACAACGAGACACCGTGACGGAAACCAGAGCTCACAGAAATGCCGTTTACCTTCCCGCCGCAGCGGTATCTATTTATCTACTTGCGCTGGCGTGCTTTCAAACTGCTAGCTTGGCAGGAGCTGGGACAGAGCAACAGGAGCTCACCCCATCACGGGGATTCAAACCGCCAACCTTCAGATCAGCAAGCCCAAGAGGCTCAGTGGTTTATACCACAGTGCCACCCACTCCCATGCTTTAAATGTACCAGTGTGGATGCAGCCATGCTGGGCCTCAGGTGCCTTAAAAGGCCTCCCTTTTCTTCCTTTGGTCCAGTACAATCACCATCTCACAAACACGGATTAGAGCAAGTACAGAAGGTTCTCTCTCCAGCATTCTGGCACGAGGAGCGTGGGCAGATTTCGGAGCGTATTACACACACACCCAGAAACATAAAATGTTTTAAGAGGTAAACAGAACATCGCAACTCTCTGGGGGGAACTCAGCCAAAACTTTACAGATCAAGCGTTCTCTGCCACTAGCGCAAGGGTGGAGAGCTCATGCCATGTTGGTGGATTCCAGTGTCCATCAGTCCTGGCCAGCATGGCCAATGGGTCAAGGATTATGGGAGCTGCAGGAACATCTGGAAAGCCACAGGTTCCCGACCCTTGCCTTAAGTGCCTCAAAACTGGAAACCAAAGCTGCTCCTTTGCAGAAGTACAGCAGTGGACTTTGCTCTCATTAATTTGGCAGGATGACGCCTTATCATGTCTGAAGAGTTCAGCTACAGACTCTTGAGCGCCACTGAACATGCATTTTTATTTCAAGAGGGAACTGAAGTGATCATAGCTGCTGTCAAGAAGCCAAGAAAGGGGAGAAACTGTTCCAAAATAAACCTTGGCTGTAGAAAGCATTGAGGCTCCAAATGTGCACATAAATTTGTCCAAAGTCTTTAAAGTATATGCCTTACTAATCTAGAGACATTAAAAGTGTCCAAAGAATTAGGAACTTTTTTAAAAGCATAGGTATTCACACCCATCAACCAAACATGCCAAATTGTCCAAGAAGAAGTTCCTGGGTTGTTGTCATTATTATTTTTTTAAAATTGCAGAACATATTGAGCAGCAGCTACAAAATAATTTTTATTGTATTGCACTATATGGTATAGTGGTTAGAGCAGGGGTAGTCAACCCCTAATTAAAACTGGTGTATTCCAATCCAATTTGAGCCATTCCAATCAAAATAATCAGTTTCTTTTATTAAAGTTTGTGTGTCCATTTTATACATGCAAGTAAGCAACTTAATATGAAACTAGATCCTATATATTAATTTGGCTCTTCACCTTTAACCCTGCCTACACACTTTTTAAATTATTCCAGATAATTTACACGATGATTACAGCAGGTATATTGATGAATAGCTTTCCCCTTTAAAACTTGTGTTAACATGAAGACACACCTTCTGAGATCAAAGCCCTCAGTAAAAAATGATGCTAACAACCAGAAAAGCCAGACTATTGAAACCGACAAACTGTTAGCGCTTGCAGTCCCCCCCCCCAACCATGAACACATTCTTCTTTCATAGCAATGTAAAAAAGAAATAAAGGAGCTGGCAAGGGCAAGTAAGGACTACAGGAATAAACGAAGCCATTTGATGCCATTTCCTGTAGTACATTTTGTCTTCTGACAACATTAATAATCCATTCAACAGCACAGACCACTCTACACACATTATATATATGTAAAAATCCTCAATTTGGCCAGATGCCTCGTTTGCAGGGTGCATGACCCAAGGCCTTCCTGAGCTTCTAGTTATATTGGATCTCTGAAAATAGCCAGGATTAGCAACAGACCAAACAGTGTTGACATGTGGTAGTTAGGTTGAAAACTACTTCCGCCACTGAAGCAGGGTTCTCTTTCTAAGTACTGTACAGCAAAGCAGAAAAAAAGCAGAAACAAGGCCTGATGATCTGAGAAAAACATCCCATGCTCAGCACCGAAAAAACACAAATCCTTTCTTCAAAAGTTGCAACATTCTCTTGCTTCCTTTTACCAATTCCTGACCATGTGCCCAGGTCATAGCTTTTTAGAGACCTGGTAGTCTGGTGCAACTATAGGGTTGCCAACATCCTGTTTCTAAAATGGTCTTCACTGGCACCTCACCTGCTCATAAGCACTCGCACAACATTCGCGTGGTCCTTTCTGTCTGCTACGTTAGCTTGCAAAAGGAAATAGCATCATGGATACCCAAGTACAGTGGTACCTCGGGTTAAGAACTTAATTTGTTCTGGAGGTCCGTTCTTAACCTGAAACTGTTCTTAACCTGAGGTACCACTTTAGCTAATGGGGCCTTCCGCCGCCGCCGCACAATTTCTGTTCTCATCCTGAAGCAAAGTTCTTAACCCGAGGTACTATTTCTGGCTTAGCGGAGTCTGTAACCTGAAGCATCTGTAACCTGAAGTGTCTATAACCTGAGGTACCACTGTATAGGGAAACTTTTTAAAAAATGTTTAATGTTTTATTATGTTTTTGTGTATGTTGGAAGCCACCCACTGTGGATGGGGCAACCCAATCCGTTGGGCCGAATACTTATAATGGAACAGGACGTCTCTATTAACATCGGAGAGAAAAGCTGGGAGGGTATGGACTAGATCAGCTCTTAACCTGAAGTAATATTTCTGGGTTAGCGGAGTCTTTAACCTGAAGCGTCTGTAACCCAAGGTACCACTGTACCAAGTCAACATGCTGCCTTCATCGAAGAGAAGTTGGGGAGACCAGAAGGGAGAAGAAGGATGGATTCTGTCTTGGGAGATACGGGTTTTTAACCATCTCAGGTTTGCAAAGTAGGCAACAAGCAATCCAAGTGTTACGGGATTAATGCAAACACAAATATAACTGAAAAAAATTAATAATAGCGAACAGTGTAACAAGGAATGGGTGGACACCCCATGGAAGCCCCATAGAACTCCAGACTGTTTTGTTCCCACCTCATGGAAGTGTATGATTCCGCTTGCCTACTATTAAAATTGCCTGTTTGTCTATTATGTAAAGAAAGTTCGCTCCTATGGGAACAGCGTATTCTGTTGAACTCAAGCCTGATCCTAAAATAGAACATGAACTCGGAGGGTGAAGGGACCTGATTGTTTAATACTATTTCCTGTTTGTGCTCATCCATGATTTCTCTAGAGGGAGGGAGGGAGGGAGGGAGGGAGGGAGGGAGGGAGGAAGGGAGGGAGGGAAAGAAAGAAAGAAAGAAAGAAAGAAAGAAAGAAAGAAAGAAAGAAAGAAAGAAAGAAAGAAAGAAAGAAAGATGGATGGAGTGCAATTAAATAGAATGCTCCAAAGCTTCCATCTTGGGAAAGATTGGTTAACTTTCTTCCTAGACCTAGGCTTTTATCATTAAGACATTCCCTGCACATCCAAAGTTCTAAGTTCCAAATTTACAAAAACAGACACCCACACATCCACAAGGAAGTATTGGAAGTAATGCTAAATCCATTAAGGATCACGTGACAAGGCTTGTTATTCTTGCTTATAGAAAAAACTCATTTAGGACAGGAGTTATTTTAATTTAAACGCATTTTGGCTCCTAAAAACACCTCACAAAAACCTCTTAATTGAAAAACACTCAAGGGGTATTTATATAATAATTTCAGCGCGTTCCTCTTCTGTTTATGCCGTAAAGAGCTCCTTGTGTGGTTTTTATTATGTAAGTTATTAGTAACATTTGTTTTACTGTTTAAATGCAACAAGTGGATTCCAACATTAAAATACTGTATTTACATGATCACAATTTTTCCTCATCCCAATAAGCAACAAACAAGATCCAGTTCTGTATTGTTGTTGTTGTTGTTGTTGTTGTTGTTGTTGTTGTTGTTGTTGTTACTATTACCAAATCAGATTTATGCCTGTTTATTCATTCACATTATGCTTGCCTATCTGGCTATCAAACAGTAATATGTGGGATTAAGTTTTTCTATTGAAAGGAGAATGCAGGGAAGGGAGCAGAGTGTTCACCTGGCTGCCTTCTGACCTTGCTGGGCTCTGCTGCTTTAAGCCATTTTCTCCCTGTATTAGAACCTGGCTAAAAGATAACTGGGACAGGGGTGGCGGTGTGGGTTAAACAACAGAGCCTAGGACTTGCCGATCAGAAGGTCAGCGGTTCAAATCCCCGTGACGGTGTGAGCTCCCGTTGATCGGTCCCTGCTCCTGCCAACCTAGCAGTTCGAAAGCACATCAAAGTGCAAGTAGATAAATAGGTACCGCTCCGGCAGGAAGGTAAACGGCTTTTGCGTGCACTGCTCTGGTTCGCCAGAAGCCATATGACCTGGAAGCTGTATGCCGGCTCCCTTGGCCAATAAAGCGAGATGAGCGCCAGAACCCCAGAGTCGGCCACGACTGGACCTAATGGTCAGGGGTACCTTTACCTTTACCTTTTAAAAGATAACTGCTTAAAGCAGGGCAAGGAGTGGCCATATTGTGCTTACGTAAAATTATTTAATTTTACCTATTTTACATGCTGTCTTCCTTCTGTTAACCAGACCTTTCGACCTTCCGTCAAAGGTGCCACACTGGTTGTTTCTGACAGCCAGGACACTCTGACATGAAAACCTCTTGTCCCTCTGCTATCCCCTCAGGGAAAACTGCTCTTTTGTGCTCAATGGAAACAAATGGCAATTTGGGTTTTCTCCAGACTGTCGTTTACTCCGATCTAGCAGTAAAGAGCAGGTTTTTCCTGGGAAAGGAGCGGGGCAAAGGGGAAAACCGTTCAGATTGGTGCTTTCTAGGGCTGAGCGATATCTTGATATATCGTCCAAAACCGGTTTGAAGTTCATATTGTGATATCAGTTTCATAGTTTTTGACCTGGCAATATATTGCAAATCATGATGTGTTATGGCGATATGTCGCCAGTCCCTGTCGACAGGCTTATAATAATAAAAAAAATGATGCACAAAGGAAAAAGGATGGGGAGGGAGGAGAAAAAGAAAAGGGCAAGCTCAGGCACCTTTTAGGGTAGCTACCTTCCCAAAACGAGGGACGCAGGTGGCGCTGTGGGTTAAAGCCTCAGCGCCTAGGGCTTGCCGATCGAAAGGTCGGCGGTTCGAATCCCTGCGGCGGGGTGCGCTCCCGCTGCTCGGTCCCAGCGCCTGCCAACCTAGCAGTTCGAAAGCACCTCCGGGTGCAAGTAGATAAATAGGGACCGCTTACCAGCGGGAAGGTAAACGGCGTTTCCGTGTGTGGCTCTGGCTCGCCAGAGCAGCGATGTCACGCTGGCCACGTGACCCGGAAGTGTCTCCGGACAGCGCTGGCCCCTGGCCTCTTAAGTGAGATGGGCGCACAACCCCAGAGTCTGTCAAGACTGGCCCGTACGGGCAGGGGTACCTTTACCTTTTACCTTTTTACCTTCCCAAAACAGCTTCCATACAATAACACCCACAATAATAAAACACAAAACAAACTAAACAGAACAAACCACTGAGATGGGAACAGTTAGGCAGTCTGATGAAACAGCTGCTGCGAGGCAGCCGTTGACGGAAGGTCGAAAGGCAGCCGGTTTCTTAGTAAAGGCAATTTAATCTTGTTCTAAAATATCAGGACGGGGGGAGCCTATATCACACAGCAGGCCTTGGGCTACAGATGAGTCCCTGCCCCCCAACTGGATACCCAGACATGCAACAGAGAGGGTGAGATGCGCACACTATGTCCTGCCCCATCACAGATGTGATTAACATCAGGGGGCTGCGTAGCTTAAATTGGGCTTCAGAAACAAGGGCATTGCTCCCTCCTGTAAGCCTGGCATATTAGATCCAGGCCTCTCTGTTTAGAGAGCCTCACGCAGGGCTGTTAGCCCAATCTATTATTTATACCGTTCATTATTAAAGAGTCGCTGTGAGACAAAAGCGCCGGAGCAGCAGGTAAACATATAAAATATGTTCCATATGTACGAAATACAGAAGGGTTCTCTCTTCAAAAGAGAGCAGGCCTCACAAAGCACAGCGTTATTGGCAGGGCAGAGACCTTGCTTCAAGCAGGGCCCATTCAGCTGTTGCACACAGGGCAGCCTTTGGGCAGAGGAAATTTGGCAAGCAGCCTCGGGCAAGCCACTTTAGACAAAAACACACAAGAGCTCTGAAATGAAACTGAGGTATGAGCTCATTTTGGAGCCAAACTCGGCTACTAAACAACATTGCTTAAAGTGCTGATGCCGGGTTTTTATTGTGGTTAGATGGCCGCTGTGGATATGTGAGTTGCTGGGTTTGTCAGGGGTTTGTTACTGGGACCACAGTGCATGGGAGGGGATGGGTTTAAGTCTTCTCCCCCACCGCGGTACCGAGAAAAATGGCTATCAGCCCCATTAGCATCGCCTTCTGGGACGAATAGCTGCTGCACTGGGTAATTTTGTTTTGATGTTTTGCTTTCAGTTGCTGGAAAAGCAACACAATGGTTCTTTGGGAGCTTTGCTATCAGATTTCTGCAAAACAGGAATACAGTAGTACTTCGGGTTACAGACGCTTCAGGTTACAGACTCCGCTAACCTAGTTACAGATAGGTAGCCGTGTTGGTCTGCCAGACCCTTCTATATAGTGAGAAGGTGGGGAGGGGTATTACTCAGAAGGGTGGTGGGATTGGGTGATTGGCAGATAGCTGTGATGAGCCTGTTGACGACTCTTAACGACTGCAATAGGTCTTACAGGAAAAAGCAAGGGGTGAGAAGGTGAAAAATGGCTATCTGTCAATCACCCAATCCCACCACCCTACTGAGTAATACCCCTCCCCACCTTCTCACTATATAGAAGGGTCTGGTGACTTCTGTTTCAGTGTATCTGAAGAAGTGTGCATGCACACGAAAGCTCATACCAAGAACTAACTTAGTTGGTCTTTAAGGTGCTACTGGAAGGAATTTTTTTATTTTGTTTCCGCTAACCTAGAAATAGTACCTCGGATTAAGAACTTTGCTTCAGGATGTGAACAGAAATCGTGCTCCGGTGGAGCGGCAGCAGCAGGAGGCCCCATTAGCTAAAGTGGTGCTTAAGGTTAAGAACAGTTTCAGGTTAAGAACGGACCTCCGGAATGAATTAAGTACTTAACCCGAGGAACCACTGTATTGCTGCAGGCATGCCACCTTGACAATTCCAGCCCCAAATAATTCCTGCCCAGAGTCTTGGATTTGACCAAGGAGTCTGGAATGGTCAGGTGATGTCCCTCAATTCAGTAGCACCACGTGGTTAGAATTGCATGCAGGAGGGCAGGGATGATTAAGAACCCCACATGATCAAGGTTTTCAATTTTATGAGGAGCTTCCGCAAATAGAGGAAGTTCCTTGCTGAAGACCTTTGTCCTCCAGCACACGATGGAACAGGGACATGATGTAGGGGACGGGGCTCAAGAATCCACATTTAACACGGTCGTGTGAGGTTCTGCCCTGATCTGCTTGACATCACCACAATGGGAACATCTCACTGGATTGGACCAAGGTGTGTTGAAAGTGAGGAGGAATTAAAGAACCTTTTAATGAGGGTGAAAGAGGAGAGCGCAAAATGTGGTTTGAAGCTCAACATCAAAAAAACGAACATCATGGCCATTGATCCCTTCACCTCCTGGCAAATAGAAGGGGAAGAAATGGAGACAGTGAGAGATTTTACTTTCTTGGGCTCCATGATCACTGCAATGACAAACCTAGACAGCATCTTAAAAAGCAGAGACATCACCTTGCCGACAAAGATCCGTATAGTTAAAGCTATGGTTTTCCCAGTAGTGATGTATGGAAGTGAGAGCTGGACCATAAAGAAGGCTGGTCGCCGAAGAATTGATGCTTTTGAATTATGGAGCTGGAGGAGACTCTTGAGAGTCCCATGGACTGCAAGAAGATCAAACCTATCCATTCTTAAGGAAATCAGCCCTGAGTGCTCACTGGAAGGACAGATCCTGAAGCTGAGGCTCCAATACTTTGCCCCCCTCATGAGAAGACTCCCTGGAAAAGACCCCGATGTTGGGAAAGATTGAGGGCACAAGGAGAAGGGGATGACAGAGGACGAGATGGTTGGACAGTGTTCTGCTAACATGAGTTTGACCAAACTGCGGGAGGCAGTGGAAGACAGGAGTGCCTGGCGTGCTCTGGTCCATGGGGTCATGAAGAGTCGGACATGACTAAACACTAAACAACAACAACAAATGTTGTGGAGACATTTCCTAAACAAGCCGCACACCTCATGCAAAACCATAGCAATTAAAAATCCAGGCATATATAGTTTTCACCAGTGCTATTTTTCTAGAAAAAGAGGTGCCGGAACTCACCATGAACACCTCCCATGCTCTCTTATAATGACAAGGGTGCCCACCTGAGAGGTGCTGGAACTGAATTCTGGCAAGTTGGGGGGGGGAGCCCTGGTATTCGCAGACCTTTAAAACCTATTATTATTCAGGGAGGTTTTTAAAGTGTGACATTTTACTGTATTTTTGGTCTTTGTTGGAAGCCGCCCAGAGTGGCTGGGAAAACCCAGCCAGATGGGCAGGGTACAAATAAATTATTATTATTATTAAAGCTATGAGGCAGATCTCATTTTGGAGAAGCAATCCAACAGATTTGCAACGCAGGTTCTACAGGAGCATCTCCCAGCAGCCTGCTTGCTTCTATATACTTACAGCATCAATACTGGATTACAATCAATGCTGTCATCGCAGTGTGGCCGACATACCGTACACAGTGCCCCCTTAATATTAAAAGGCAGCAGCATTCTGCCATAGTGATTGATTTTTCCAACTAAATGATGGATTGTCCCATGAACTGTAAGCAGAGATACGCTATGTAACTGAGCAAGGTAATCAGCAGTTCAGAGATACACGGGGCTCTCCTACTGACCCAGACTGACAGCCAGAAATGGGAACGTACATGAGTTGTAAGCGACTTGTCAGTTCCTCGCAGTGAGCATTGCTTACATCAAAAACAGCCAAATGTGGACAAACCAAGATTCAGATACAGAGGCGGAAATTTGCTCTCCGAAGCCCTCTCATTCCTTCCCCCACAAGGCCAATTATTTCCCTCCTCAAGAAGACACACTTCTCTCTACCCACCGACTTGTCCTTAATGGAAGGTACAGCAACTGCCCCGCTGTTGCTCATGTTCTTCATCTGTGTTTGAAATTAGCCAGGCGCCAGGCGCATCTTGCACCTGGCTATTGGCCACTTGAGGGATGCGGGTGGCGCTGTGGGTTAAACCACAGAGCCTAGGACTTGCCGATCAGAAGGTCAGCGGTTCGAATCCCCGCAACAGGGTAAGCTCCAGTTGCTCAGTCTCTGCTCATGCCCACCTAGCAGTTCAAAAGCACGTCAAAGTGCAAGTAGATAAATAGGTACCACTCCGGCGGGAAGGTAAACGGCATTTCCGTGCGCTGCTCTGGTTTGCCAGAAGCAGTTTAGTCATGCTGGCCACATGACCTGGAAGCTGTACGCCGGCTCCCCCGGCCAATAAATTGAGATGAGTGCCGCAACCCCAGAGTCGGCCATGACTGGACCTAACGGTCAGGGGTCCCTTTACCTTTTTATTGGCCACTTGCGACCAGGTGAAGATGCCTGGGCCCCAGGAGGGCGCCTGACATCTGGAGGTGCATGCCTTGGGGATCAGTTATATTTTATCTCCACAATCAAAATGAATTTCAGGAACCAAAATGCTTTTTCTGTGCATGTAATTGCCCTCCCTGTGGGCTCAATTGGAAGCAACTGGGCTGGAAGGCTCTGGAGAGCAGCAACTGAGGCCCCTGCTGGGCTCAACAGGTGGCCAAGAATGCCACCCCCTGGTGCTAGCCCTGGCCAATTCTATAACTTTATTCTTTCCAATAAAGATAATTATAGGTTTGACTTTCTGGATTCAAATATACTTCTGCTATATGTACTTCAATAGCAAATGGCAGGCATTAGCGGATTTTCTCCTTATCTTGACAACCGCCTCTCCAAACTGCTATATCTGCAAGTCACAAATAATGCATTTGGTCACGGTCGCCTGAACCTGTGCAAGTCCTGTCATCATCCTACCGATAACAAAAGCCTATGGGCTACCCAGAAGGAGGCGTCTGCTCTCAATGTCAGTTTTCCCCACCGTTGGAATTACCAAAAAGAAATCCTATATTAAATTTTCTATTAACTCGCTATCGGCACCCAACATTCCACAAACACAGAAGAACTCATTCATACACTGCAAAAAAAGTTGTTGGTTTCTTCCATCATTGACATTCCAGAGTTCTCTGCAATAGATTATAACTCAGACACACATTTGGGTAGCCTTTCTTTCCTACTTTGTCTTTCATCTTCTTAGTAAACTAGGATGTTAGGTAACACCTATTATGTAACATAAGGGACACGGGTGGCGCTGTGGGTTAAACCACAGAGCCGAAGACTTGCCAATCACAAGGTCGGCGGTTCGAATCCCCACAATGGGGTGAGCTCCCGTTGCTCGGTCCCTGCTCCTGCCAACCTAGCAGTTTGAAAGCATGCCAGTGCAAGTAGATCAATAGGTACCTCTCCAGCGGGAAGGTAAACGGCGTTTCCGTGCGCTGCTCTGGTTCGCCAGAAGCAGCTTAGTCATGCTGGCCACATGGCCCAGAAGCTGTATGCCGGCTCCCTCGGCCAATAAAGCGAGATGAGCACTGCAACCCCAGAGTCGGTCACGACTGGACCTAATGGTTAGGGGTCCCTTTACCTTTACCTTTATTATGTAACATTAATAAAAGGAAAGAAATATTTATTGTTTCAAAAAGAAACCAATTAGTATTCAATAAGTAGTGTTTCAGTACAACCTTCCTGGACTTCTTGTCATTTAGATGTCGTTAAACGTCACTTCTTGTCAGCCCCAGACATTAGAGCAAATGGTCAGGGATAATGAGAGCTGTAATCCAAAAACTGAACACTCGGTTGTGGAAGGCTGGATTAGCAAATTGGCCCAACTTGGGGCTCAAACCCACAGCCCTGAGATTAAGAGCTTTATGCTCTTCCAACAGAGCTATCCCAGCACACAAAGCAAGACAGCAACATGATGCAAAGGTTCTAACTGGCTGATCGCCAGCACACCGCAAATGTGAAACCAAAACCATGCAAATATATTGTACGAGTGCAATATCCTTTCTCAGAGGACCCTTTGCAAGTTACATTTTACGGATATGCATGCATTGGATATCCATAAAGTTGGAACCTTGCAAGAATACAGGAAGCCGACTTATATAGACTAACTCCGCGTTGTCTACTATGTTCTGGCAGTAGTTCTCCAGGATCCTGGACAGAAGAATTCCTTTTCCAGGAAGAGATTTGTGAGAGTGTAATGGGAAGTCAATGGGATGCAGGTGGCGCTGTGGGTTAAACCACAGAGCCTAGGGCTTGCCGATCAGAAGGTCGGCAGTTCAAATCCCCGTGACGGGGTGAGCTCCCGTTGCTCGGTCCCTGCTCCTGCCAACCTAGCAGTTCGAAAGCACCTCAAAGTGCAAGTAGATAAATAGGTACCACTCCGGCGGGAAGGTAAACGGTGTTTCCGTGCACTGCTCTGGTTCGCCAGAAGCGGCTTAGTCATGCCAGCCACATGACCCGGAAGCTGTACGCCGGCTCCCTCGGCCAATAAAGCGAGATGAGCACCACAACCCCAGAGTCGGCCACGACTGGACCTAATGGTCAGGGGTCCCTTTACCTTTACCTTTAATGGGAAGTCAAAGGAGTTGTGCCAACGTCATACAAGACACGTATTTCTGTATGATCTTTACTGCATCACATTTCCACAAAGCTTCAGATTCTACACGCGGCAGAAGATTGAAGGCGCTCTGGAGTTTGCAGTTCTGCTCCCTGAATTCATTACTTATATAAAACTGCACCCAGGGAAGTATAACATTAGAGACATAAGTTTCCTTTGTCAGAGCGCACTATGGCTTTAAAAATACATTGTGAACCATCGCTCAAAACTCACAGGAGTTAAAAAGCCATTTATCTCCATTTATCATCAGTAACGTAATGAGTTTAATTCATTTTGCTCACATTTGGGATGGAAAAGTACTATTTCAGAGGATTCAGGGCCACTTCTCAGGTTAAACGTTTTTAACCCTTACCAACTTCTCTGTCTGAAATATCCTCTCACACCGTGATATTTTACTCAACATAGAAACTTGCAGGATGCTCCTAAGCCTCTTTGAAGTAGGAAACTTGGTGAATCAACGTCTCTCTTCTCCACTGTACGAAACCATGTTTAATGTTTGCTCAACACCTGGTGGAAATTTTTTATGCAGTCCGAGCTTAAACAATCTTGGCCTTAAAAAATTCACCTCTATAAAACTTGATGTCAAATATTCTGGTATTTTCTGACAACCGGAATATCTGCTGCATACTCAAGGATGATATAGTATCTGTGTTTCGGAATTGGTTATTTAACTTCGACTTTCATTGACCAACATAAGATTTCAATGTTCTGACAGTTGGTAAGCAGTGATGTTTATTATGTAGTGGCATTTAGTACTTATTAACAAATTTAGTTGCTTGTCTGTTAAAAAAATACCCTAGCACTTATTAAAAATCAGACGCTCCAAAGCAATACACAAATTCCTATTTGCCAAACGCAAAATAGGAAGTGTCAACCCATTCAGCAAAGTCCAACATGGTGGAAGCGGACTTCTTGTGATGTGTTAAGTGGTTGTTGCCATACCTGGTTCCTTTCAAAATAACTGCTGGTTCACATCTCTGTGTTGTTCTCTTCTGCCAAAGCATCTACACAGGCTTGATCCCTACCAGTTTTTTAAAGAGGTAATATGGGGAAGGGGTTAAGCAGAAATTTCTTGCATGTCTCAGGGTTCCTTCCCCCCAGAGATCTCCCAACTGCATGCGGACGCCATGTGTTGCTTCCTGTTTGTGGATGTTATTATGGTGCTGCGCAAGCAGAGGGTCAATGTTGCAATACTGAAAGGTGCTCTTCATGCTCTTAAGCACAAACGCCATACTGGGTTTTCAAGCAGTTATAGCTACACAGTCTATTTCACCAGTCACTGGGGAAGTTATGCTAGCAACTTTTTGGTTCCAGGCTTTGACGGTATGCACTTACCAAGGAAATTGTAAGGTAAAGGTAAAGGGACCCCTGACCATTAGGTCCAATTGTGACCGACTCTGGGGTTGCGGCGCTCATCTCGCTTTACTGGCCGAGGGAGCCGGCGTACAGCTTCCGGGTTATGTGGCCAGCATGACTAAGCCACTTCTGGCGAACCAGAGCAGCACATGGAAACGCCGTTTACCTTCCTGATGGAGCGGTACCTATTTATCTACTTGCACTTTGAGGTGCTTTCAAACTGCTAGGTTGGCAGGAGCTGGGACCAAACAATGAGAGCTCACCCCATCACAGGGATTCGAACCGCCGATCTTCTGATCGGCAAGTCCTAGGCTCTGTGGTTTAACCCACAGCGCCACCTGTGTAAACATGCATAAAAACCACACTGGTTAGTCACTTTTATGCTGCTGCTAAACCTGTCCTGACAGGATATCTATACAATTGTTTCTTTATTATCATTTTTTATTTATTAATAGAATTTATACCCTGCCCTTTAGCTCTCAGAATGACTTACAGAAATCATTCCTAAGAAGGTTTGTACTACAAAGGCACAATCTCTATAAAGATTTGATGAATAAGGGAAAAGGAAGAGTAGGGGAAAGCCATCTCAAACAGAAGTTCCTGAAGTTACAGTTCTTACAGCCATAACTGATATTAGCAGCAATTTGTTTGCTCCTGGAAGTGTTTACAGCCGTGATCATTTAATTTTATCAGGTTCATATAGATGACTGCTGTTAAAAGATAACATGGTTAGTTTAATGATGCTGCTATAAGCCGTCTCAATTAAGAGTTACTGGAGCGAGCCGTGTATTTATGAACACAGAGTACGTTTCCTAAGCACTGGAAGAAGTTCATTATCCCAATATTAAACTGAACTAATCAGATGCTGCTGACCCCAAATAGACTGCTGTCACCATCACCAGAGCAAGGTCCCGGGGGGAAAATACAGTCGTACCTTGGAAGCCGAACAGAAGCCGTTCCAGAAGTCCGTTCGACTTCCAAAACGCTCGGAAACCAAGGCGCGGCTTGCGATTGGCTGCAGGAAGCTCTTGCAGCCAATCGGAAGCCGTGCCAGACATTTGGGTTCGAAAAGAACGTTCGCAAACCGGAACACTCACTTCCAGGTTTGCGGCGTTCAGGAGCCAAAACGTTTGAGTGCCAAGGCGTTCGGAATCCAAGGTATGACTATACTTCACTCAGACTTCCTTTGCCGGCGGGGGGGGGGGGGGAGGAATAAATAGGAAGTAAAGCAGAACTGACTTCTCCCCCTGAGGGGTTAGATAACAAGTCACAACGGCTCCCTATCAGCAGTGCAAGAAACAACCTACGCAACTTTCACTGTTGGTTCGAACTGCAACGGGATAGCTTGGAAAGGTACCTTTTGGAGCTCAAACCCTTCGAGGAACAAACAATTAACCTAATGGTGGAATGTAACCAGAGCCAACCTGCAATAATCCATTAAGGAATGCCAACAATAGTTTCAACTCCCAGCATGTCGGACCACTGACCTTGCTGGCTGGGCTGGATTAGAGTGATAGAGTGTCAGTTTGCATTTCTTGGTGCAGAAAGGACTGATCTGATGTGTAGAGATCTTTCCTATTCTAATTAATTCAAGAGGGTTCTGGAAGCTTGTCTGTGGAAGCAAACAGAAGGTTCATGGTGTTTGGGTTATTCCTTCAGAGAAGCTGAGTACAGTTGGCTTAAACTGGTTCTCTTACCTCTTCTGTCAAGGTCATGTTGACTATAATAGTAAGGCCAGAAGGAGCCTGGGTTTCACTCTTTTCTATCTCTCTTTCCTTCTGGTGTGGTGTTATGTATATAGTGTTAAGGTTTAGTCTTGTTATAAGTTACTGTAAGTTTAAGTTACCGTAAGTCTGCTGCAAATGGACTTCTTATTGTTGTTTAGTTGTTTAGTCGTGTCCGACTCTTCGTGACCCCATGGACCAGAGCACGCCAGGCACTTCTGTCTTCCACTGCCTCCCGCAGTTTAGTCAAACTCATAAGAGAAGCTGAGTACGGAAGCTGAGGACTTCTTATGGACAGTGCCAATCCTGAATGTTTTGGATTTATAACCATTATGCTCATTTGCCTTCAGTAGCAGTAAAGCTCTGCTGAATGAAATATAATTGCCTCTGGTCTATTTTTGGGGAATCCTGCAACGTGTTTAAGTTTTACTCTGCTAACTATACATTGGAATCTAGTCTGGATCACTACTGAATAGAATTTCAATGACATGGAGGTCTTCAGCGTCCCCTCCTCTTGCACAAAACAAGTCTTATTATCCTCTTTAGCATTAACCAAGGAAAATTCATTGACGAATCCAATGGGGCTGCTGCGACCAGAGTAGCATGCTTCTCACAGGTAGAAATGCAATATCAGGAAGAAGAGGAAGGCCAATATCCACAGTACCACAAGTGAGGGAAGGAAAAGTGTGAGGTCCTGACATAAAGCAGGAATAGTAGCAGGTACAGATCTGAAATTGTGACCAGGGCACCCCGTGAGTGTTCCCGATCATCATGCAAAACAAAAGCATTGCCTGCGAAGACTTCTCTCTTGGATTAATTGCATTTGCAAATAACTTCTGCAGACTGTTCAGCAGCTGGCATGAGTAATAACAGCAGTCCTGCTGCTTCGCCTACCTCTCTTGAGGAGCAAGGACTGCTGTGGAATTAAAACAGCAAACCGCATATTTTGACCCAAATTCGGTTTAATCATAATATTGTTCTGAAACTGCAGACAGCCTTACTGAATCCCACAAAGCTCAAGGATTCCTTTGCACATTTTCCAGGAATAACTTTATTAGCGTTTCGGTTCCAGAACAAAGCACACTCTGGAGTCGCACAGTATTTTTAAACCCCGCTCATGACTAACGATGTCCTGTAATGTTCAACGATAGCATATTTCCATCTCAAGATGGAATTTCAACGTCTAGTAGTTATTTAATCCCCAACGTACTGCTGCTCCATTGTCTCTCGCGTAAGGGCAACAACTTGGAAGTACTCTTTTCCCGGCACAGTGTAGCCAACTTCGCAAAATATGCACGTGTGAGAGGATTTAGACTATTTGGGCAGCTCCAAGACAACAAGCAAACGATGATGCAGAGCAACCACAACGGAAGAAAAGCAACACAGCCAGATGTGGCAACATCTGGCTCCTACAGTTAAGTTGAACCGAGAAAGCAATGGAATTGTGACAGAAATGCAGCTCTGGGTTACAACGGATTGAATGACTTTGCTTTACTGCTATGGCTAAACCTTCCATAAAGCCATGGTGAAATAATAATTCCCATCCCCTGTGGAAAGTTATGGGCTCCCTGCCCCCCAGAATTGAACATGCAATTAGATCACCATCGTTCACTTTATTGGGAGGTGGGTGAAAAGTCCCACGCAAACGTTGGATAGAATGAACTTTTATTTTTATTTTTTTATAAAATATTTATTAAGGTTTTCAGAAAATAATACAATATAAAGTAAAAAATAAAAGAGAAAAAACAACAAAAATACAAAAATAATTAAAAACAAATAGAATTTCCATTACTTATTTTCTTTTAACTTATTTTCCCAACCTCCTCATACCTCCCTTTCTTGTATTCCAATTCAAATTGTTAGTTCAGCAAATCCTCACCATTAGTTTTTACTTATTTCTAAACCTTTTTTTTCATATTCTTAAGCATTACAGCTGGAAACCACTTATTTTCTGTCCAACATCACTCTAACATTCATTAATTTTACAGTATTTCTGTAGATAGTCTTTAAATTTCTTCCAGTCTTCTTCCGCCGACTCTTTTCCCTGGTCTCGGATTCTGCCGGTCATTTCTGCCAGTCCCATATAGTCCATCATCTTCATCTGCCATTCTTCCAGAGTGGGTAGATCTTGTGTCTTCCAATATTTTGCAATGAGTATTCTTGCTGCTGTTGTAGCATACATAAAAAAAAATCTATCTTTCTTTGACACCAATTGGCCAACCATGCCCAGGAGAAAAGCCTCTGGTTTCTTCAGAAAGGTATATTTAAATACCTTTTTCATTTCATTATAGATCATTTCCCAGAAAGCCTTAATCCTTGGGCACGTCCACCAAAGGTGAAAGAATGTACCTTCAGTCTCTTTACATTTCCAGCATTTATTATCGGGCAAATGATAAATTTTTGCGAGCTTGACTGGGGTCATGTACCACCTGTACATCATTTTCATAATATTCTCTTTTAAGACATTGAACTTTTAAACTAGAATCCTTCAGAGCTCAAAGCTTAGTTAATCAAAACATATTTATTCAGAAACCACTGCAGGATGTGTACAATAGCCTCTAAAAGAAAATACTGGAACCTTGCAATTCTGGCTATTCCTACTAGATTCAAAGTTAAGTTGCGTAAGGAATTTTCAAACTTGGTTTTTGTTTATTAGCTACCCTTGATTCAGGTAACAGCAGCTCATCTCCTTTAATTTAAGAATGTGCCTCCTTGATTATATTGGAAGGCTGTTGATTCCTTGAATCATAACTAGGTCACCTAGTTATGTTGGAGCAGTTAGAACAACCTTAGAGGAATGACTTACTCTTTGTTTGGGGTTTTTATAGGAAGTTAACTTTGAAAGCCAACACTCCTCGGACAGGAAAACGAGCCAGCAAACACATATTTTAGCATATGGACAATTACTGTGTTCGCTTTATGGAGATTGCGGAGTAATGAGGCCCAAACTTCAAAAGCCTCTTGGCCATATATTGAGAGTCATGGAAATTCTCCAAGGTATTCAAGAGAAGATCCTTTCTACCACTTAGTCACTGATGAAAGTGCTGAGTACTTGATTTGATGTGCAAAACTGTTCCAGGCTGTCCGGCGACTTACTGCCATAAGCCGCACTGCAGTCTGTGGTGATGCCATGCCATCCTATTACGGTAACCAGGGTGCATAGCCAATGGTCAGAGCTGGACCAGGGAGTTGTAGCCCAACAACATCTGGCTGGACACTGCACCCTGTTTTAACCGAAGCTGCATTTCTTAAAGTCCACAGAGTTCAACAACAAAAAACATAGGAAGCTGCCTTTTTGGCAGTGCCTCTCCAGAATGTCATTCACAAAAGACTCTTGCAGCCCTACCTACCGGTGACTTGAAGTGGCCACCGAGACCACATAACACCGGTCCTGAAAGACCTACATTGGCTCCCAGTATGTTTCCGGGCACAATTCAATTGGTGCTGACCTTTAAAGCCCTAAAAGGCCTCGGCCCAGTATACCTGAAGGAGCGTCTCCACCCCCATCATTCTGCCCAGTCACTGAGGTCCAGCTCCGAGGGCCTTCTGGCGGTTCCCTCACTGGGAACCAGGAAGAGGGCCTTCTCGGTAGTGGCACCCGCCCTGTGGAACACCCTCCCATCTGATGTCAAGGAAATAAACAACTATCTAACTTTTAGAAGACATCTGAAGGCAGTCCTGTTTAGGGAAGCTTTTAATATTTGATGAATTATTGTATTTTAATATTTTGCTGGAAGCTGCCCAGAGTGGCTAGGGAAACCCAGCCAGATGAACAGGGTTTAAATAATAAATTATTATTATTATTATTATTACGCCAGAGGTTGAACCTGAAACCTTCCGCATGCAAAGCTGACAACTCTACCACTGCCCTGCAGCTCAGGCACAGTACACATCTACACAGATAATTATGTATAGTCTCCCCACCTAAGAATGAGCACACATGGCCAGACAGTGTGTGTGTCTCTACACCCGTAAACAGTTCTCTGTGCTACATTTGCGGCTTGAAATCTAAACTCTGCCTACCACATATTGAAAGCAGATTACTGCAAGCAGATGTCAGGCAGCCAAAACTTGTGTGCCGAGTGTATTGCTAATATTATCTTTACAAATTGTAAGAGGGGTGGGGTAGAATCCATTCACTGGTGGTGTGTGCTGTGCTGCAAATACGCTGCCCGAATTACAGCCTTTTTTCGCATTGGTGCACGCTGTTTCAAACCTGTTCCTTGACACACGCGTGGCATAGTTCTTCCTATTGTATTTTATTTCTGGCTTTCCTTTGTTACAACGAAGCCCCCCAGGAGGCCCCACACATCCCTCTTTCAGGTCAGCAGGTTTTAATGTACGGTGTAAAAGAATCAGAGAGAGATTCCGATTTCACCGCTGGCTCTGGGTGGTCTCTGCAAAAGGTCCAGGAGCCATATGTGAACCTCAGCATTTCAATCAGGACAGAGATACAGAGGATATTATCGGCTGCACAGAACAATAGCTTCCACTTTCATCTCAGTGGAAACTTACATCTATAACTGGATGTACCACTGCTAGGGTTTACTAGACGAGCACCACACTGCTGTCTCTAAGCATCCACTCTTGGCAAATGACAACACTATCTGAACTGGAGATGTGAGCAACTCTTCTCCAACCCAGCACCCACCAGATACTGATCTACACCTATCAACTCCCACCATGTCTGACAACAGGCCTAGGTCTAACAAGGGTAAGGTAGGGCTACTGCTTCCCTA
The DNA here is from genome assembly GCF_951804945.1 of Podarcis cretensis. NCBI lineage: Eukaryota > Metazoa > Chordata > Lepidosauria > Squamata > Lacertidae > Podarcis > Podarcis cretensis. The sequence goes on from NC_137170.1 coordinate 127,698,862, forward strand.
GGTAAAGGGGCCCCTGACCATTAAGTCCAGTCGTGACCGACTCTGGGGTTGCGGCGCTCATCTCGCTTTATTGGCCGAGGGAGCCGGCATACAGCTTCTGGGTCATGTGGCCAGCATGACTAAGCCGCTTCTGGCGAACCAGAGCAGCGCACAGAAATGCTGTTTACCTTCCCGCCAGAGTGGTACCTATTGATCTACTTGCACTTTGACGTGCTTTCGAACTGCTAGGTTGGCAGGAGCAGGGACCGAGCAACGGGAGCTCACCCGTTGCGAGGATTCGAACCAGCGACCTTCTGATCAGCAAGTCCTAGGCTCTGTGGTTTCCCTAGTCTGCCATAAAACCATTAGCTAAAGTAGCGCTTCAGGTTAAGAACAGTTTCAGGTTAAGAACAGACCTCCGGAACGAATTAAGTACTTAACCTGAGGTACCACTATACAGTGGTATCTCAGGATGTGAACAGGATCCGTTCCGGAGCCCCGTTCGCATCCTGAATGGAACATAAGACGCGATGGTGCGTCGGCACGTGCACGGGTCGCGTTTTGCCATTTCCGCACATGCACGTGACATCATTTTGAGCGTCTGCGAGCGGCGAAACCCGGAAGTAACGCGCTCCATTACTTCCAGGTTTCCGCGGAGGGCAACCTGAAAGTGCTCAACCTGAAGCACATTCGACCCGAGGTATGACTGTACTGCATTACAGGAAAGCTTCCATCTGCCCAAGGAGACAGAGAGAGAGAAAGAGAGAGAGACTGTGTACATATCACCATTTACTCTGACTTCAGAGTACTCCCACTGCAGGTTTTTGAATCTGTACACACATGTTGTTAAGGGACACGGGTGGTGGTGTGGTCTAAACCACAGAGCCTAGGGCTTGCCAATCAGAAGGTCGGCGGTTCGAATCCCCGCGACAGGGTGAGCTCCCGTTGCTCGGTCCCTGCCTCTGCCAACCTAGCAGTTTCAAAAGCACGTCAAAGTGCAAGTAGATAAATAGGTACCGCTCTGGCGGGAAGGTAAACGGTGTTTCCATGTGCTGCTCTGGTTCGTCAGAAGCGACTTAGTCATGCTGGCCACATGACCTGGAAGCTGAACGCCGGCTCCCTCGGCCAGTAAAGCGAGATGAGCACCGCAACCCGAGTCGTCCGCGACTGGACCTAGCGGTCAGGGGTCCCTTTACCTTTACCCATGTTGTTATCCGCCATGCAGAGCTATCCTAGTGTCTTGTGAAGGGCTGCAATGTGATGGACTTCCCTCCCCTCAAAGCAGCTTTGATTTGACCTGGAAACTTAAAGGCACATTCAAGTCACAGTTCAACTGAGGTGTGTACAGTTGAGAGAGCTGCTGCACATGTGCAGATGAGAGCTTCGCTAATAGGAGTTCCTGATAGATTACATCCCAGCCCCCTCTGCATCCACTGGGTGAAGACAGAAAGTGAACAGGCACATCAAACCGTACTGACGTGTTCAACATCATGCAAATCTGACTTGAAACCCAGCAGGAGATGCCAACCTCACAACATTTTATGCCAGTAATGCGCACACAGCAATAGAGGGGGTGGGAGCAGGGCTTTTTTTCAGGGGGAACTCACCAGAACTCAGTTCCGGCACCTTTGAGGTGGGCGCCATTGCCATTCTAAGGGAACGAGGAGAGGTGTTTGTGGTGAGTTCCGGCACCTCTTTTTCTAGAAAAATAGCACTGGGCGGGAGCATAACAGAAATTCTAGTTTGCCTAATCCATCCATGTGAATGAAGGACCAAAGATGAATATACAAAGAATCCATTCGCTTAATAAATTTAGGATTAAAAAAAAAGAAGAAAGAGAAAGGATCCAGGGCGGAGATAATTGAAATAAGTTGAAGGCATAAAGCAGAGTCAACAAGGATCTTTCGACTTCTGCTGTTTCATTTGGTTTCGTCCAGCTGAGATATACGCAAGCTATCAAATCAGCCATGGTTCTGCAGAAGGGAAATTAAGAAGCTGTGGTTTAAAAAATCTGTAAGTGCATAAAAGCATCAGTGAACAGTGGGGTGGGTTCAGGGCATTAAACCAGGCCTTCACGGCTACAGACACAAACTCAAAGTAAGTGAGATCCTTACTGTGCAAGTTATTAGTGATTTCTAAATAGCTTCACGCTATTCATAACCACCTCACAATGGCTGCTTTTGATGAAATGGCCTGTAAAATACAGTGTTGTCATGTACTTGCTCATCTTTAAGGCATCACAAGACTTGGGGAAACTCACTTTGACAAAATGTTTTTGCAGAACCTCGACTTCCTCTTTTACACTTGCATACCAAATTATCTTTTTGAGGAAGCAGAAAATGAGGGTTTTTTGGGTGGGGAGGGAGGAAATTCTTAGAGCTTTATATAATTGAGGACGACAAATGGCACAGTGCTGACTTAAACTCAGCTTCTGTTGCAAGACCTGTAAGTGAACTCAATTTACCAGCGCATGAGATTTGGGTCAGCTTTCACAACATTTACCCTACCATTTCACATCAAATGACTTTAAAGGGGGGGAAAAACATCTTGGCCAATTAATGGAGTTGATTAATTCATTAGGAACATTCGGATTGACTCAAAAGATAACCCTAATTAATTAGGCAACAGATTTTTTAAAAGCTTTTTTTATAATATAATGATGATGATGATGATGATGATGCAAGGACTTATTAAAACTGCAGATGGAAGGACTATGTCAAAAGATTCCTTCTCCCATCTCTCTTTGAAAATCACGCCTATTGCGACATGTGCATGTTTCATTCTAAAACCTAAGCTGGTGAATCAAAGTTTTGGGGGTGGGGCTCATTCAGCCCCTACCCCAAAGCAAATTTCTCAGGACCCATAGACCTTTACTGACTTTGGGGGCAGCAAAAAAGAAAGAAAGTCAAAAAGCTAGAGTTTTGGCCACACACACAGCTGACACGTGATTCTTCGAGAATTAGCTGAGAGTGAATGAGGCCCTTGTTGTTGTTGTTTAATCGTTTAGTCGTGTCCGACTCTTCGTGACCCCATGGACCAGAGCACACCAGGCACTTCTGTCTTCCACTGCCTCCCGCAGTTTGGTCAAACTCATGTTCGTAGCTTCAAGAACACTATCCAACCATCTCATCCTCTGTCGTCCCCTTCTCCTTGTGCCCTCCAGCTATCCCAACATCAGGGTCTTTTCCAGGGAGTCTTCTCTTCTCATGAGGTGGCCAAAGTATTGGAGCCTCAGCTTCAGGATCTGACCTTCCAGTGAGCACTCAGGGCTGATTTCCTTCAGAATGGAGAGGTCTGATCTTCTTGCAGTCCATGGGACTCTCAAGAGTCTCCTCCAGCACCATAACTCAAAAGCATCAATTTTGCACCTGACTACCAACCATTTGTGACCAAGTGAAGATTCCTGGGCACCAAGATAGTGCCTGATATCTCCACTGTCTGAGGATCATTGGATCTGGACTTCTCACATGCTGTACTCCGACACTGTAGAATTCTATCAGTTATATTTTATCTCCGCAATCAGAGTGTATTTCTGAAACCAAAATTCTTTTTCTGTGCAGCCTGAGAAGGAGCAGTCGCCATCAAGAAAAAGAGGTTGGGGGTAGGCCAATGTATATGTGAACTGTCCCGGGATCAAGTGACTTTTCTTCTCTAAGTTCTCAAAGCTCTTGACTGAGCTCAAGGAGGGACCTCTGAACTAGCTAGATGTTTAACTGATAATCAACCACAGTCAGTCCATCCTTTGAAAAATAAGACTTTGGAGCAGTTTTGCCCCAAAGTGGTAAGTAGACATTCCATTTTAGCAATTGCAACCTTGGTTTAAGGGGCCAGCTGGTGCTTAGGTTATATATCTGAGTTCCTAAGCCTGGAACTTTTTGTTATGGCCAACCACAACAGGACCCAATCACCGCTCTCCCCTCTTGTGGTTTCCAGAGACTGGTATCCTAAACATACTTCCTCCAACAGTGGGACATAACCATCAGGGTTAGAAGCTAGTGATAGCTGTTATGTGCCGGCGTGGTTGCTCGAGAGAGAACAGGCAAGACTCCCACCTGTCTTTTCCAGGCTTTATTATCCGTACAAAACCATTTACAGTGCAGAGCGTCTCAAGTCCATGTCTGCTCAGTTGCTAGCAGAATTTGGGAGTGAGCGGTCCTTAAACCTTCCCCAGCATAACAGTCTTTTGACCCCCATCCTTCTCCTCCCCTCTCTGCGCACAAATCAACTGTGCAGAGAGGGCATTGGCAAAGGGGGACTTGCCTCCCCTCCGCTTTGCTCAGGCTCAGTGTTGCGGCTCTCTCTAGCATCTTCTGATCCCTGCATCCCTTCCCCACTGGAGGCGGGGCTCCCCTCCTCGCAGGAGGAAGAGCTTTGGAGGCTCCCTATAACACAACTGCCCTTCCACCTCTCGCCTCGGAGCTGATGACAGTTCCCTGACAATAGCTTTATCCTCCATGAATTTGACTAATCCTCTTTCAAAGCTATCATTGGCCTTCACTGCCACCAGGTGCCACCAACGGTCAGGGGTTTTGGGAGCCGTAGCGGGCTGCCCCTGACTTACAGAAGCCCCCAGAGCCTAGAGAAGAAGAGTTTGGATTTGATATCCTGCTTTATCACTACCCGAAGGAGTCTCAAAGCGGCTCACATTCTCCTTTCCCTTCCTCCCCCACAACAAACACTCTGTGAGGTGAGTGAGGCTGAGAGTCTTCAGAGAAGTGTGACTAGCCCAAGGTCACCCAGCAGCTGCATGTGGAGGAGCGGGGAAGCGAACCCGGTTCACCAGATTACGAGTCCACCACTCTTAACCACTGCACCACACTGGCTCTCTTTTTAGAGAAGCGTTTGGATTTGATATCCCGCTTTATCACTACCTGAAGGAGTCTCAAAGCGGCTAACATTCTCCTTTTCCTTCCTCCCCCACAACAAACACTCTGTGAGGTGAATGAGGCTGAGAGTCTTCAGAGAAGTGTGACTAGCCCAAGGTCACCCAGCAGCTGCATGTGGAGGAGCGGGGAAGCGAACCCGGTTCACCAGATTACGAGACTACCGCTCTTAACCACTACACCACACTGGCTCTCACCACTACTGGCAAGGTCTACCGTTGACCCAGACTGGCACAGCTGAAAGGAGAAGTAGAACATTCTCCCCCACCCTGCAGTCCCCATGGTTTGATTTTCAAAAGGTCAAGATGTACTGAATTCTTCCAGAAGAATGAACCTTGGACAAAGCAGGAATAAGCAAGCTTTACCTTTCTGCCCCGGTCCTATCCAACATGCACAAATCCTAAGGTCAACCACAACCCTTAGATCACCGCTGGGCAGCTATAAGCTTTCAGGCAGGACAGAGCTCCTGTGTCACCATGACAACCATGTCCCTATTTTGTAGTTGAGCAGGAGAAGGTTGAAAGCCACATGTCATGCGGAGATGAAATACCACACCTTGAGAAGCATGCGGTTTTGCTGGATGCCACTCATATTTCAAGAGCCAGTGAAACCTCATGACATACACACCCAGGGAGACTTAAGTACGCAACATAACAGATTTGTATAGATCACTTCTCAAACCCCCCCCCCCCATTTGTCCAATTATAACTGTTTCTGGGGGGTTCATGCGGTCGCTTTCTGGAAGAGGCATATCTCCTGGTTCGATTCCTTTTGGGATAGCCATTGGTTCCACACAATGACAGCTTTAATTGAGAGCGTGAGAACAAATCACACTGGGCACAAGTAGCAAAGATGGTGACGGAAGCCTTCTTGGTTAGTAAGGTTGCCAAACTGCAGGGAACCCTGAAACTAGAACCAACTGTAGTCCGAAAAAGTAACGAAGACAAAGAAAAGTTGCATTCGTGATCAGGTTGCATGGTTATTTTATTATTATTATTATTATTATTATTATTATTATTATTTGCACAAGCAGTTCCGTGACAGCAGCAAAGTGCATGTTAAAATGAGGGAGAAAGAAGGGTACGTTTTTCCCAAGTCTGGTCCAAGACATTCTGCTCTGCAAGGTTAAGGAGAAGCACCTCCTTTCATGTACAGAAGCCAATCGAACCGGCTATATATTCCACACCATCATTTGGCGCCTTCCACTGTGCCTGGCTTAAGGAGTGCAGGTCAAGTCCTGCTCCACCAACTTTTTGCCACTGCTCCTCACTCCTAATGGTAGGGTCGGACTGTGTCATGTGGGCCATCAGGGAAACATGACTTCTAGTCTGTACCCGGGCAGCAGCTTCTGTCTAACAATTCCAGGCCCCTTTGGTAATTATTTTTCTCTTTGACATCTGGTCTCCTGCTGCTGCCACCGCGCCGCCGGAGCACAATTTCTGTTCTCATCCTGAAGCAAAGTTCTTAACCTAAAGCACTATTTCTGAGTTAGCGGAGTCTGTAACCTGAAGCATATGTAACCTGAGGTACCACTGTATTTTTATGTCTGATCCACAGAGTAAGCTTGCCAGCTGACCAGAAGGAGGTGAAAAAAGGCCTACCCTGGGCTTATAGCTGTTCCTGAGCCATTAGCAGGGGTCTGATATGCAGAAAGCAGCAGGTGACACTTTCATGGGCACTATTACCTTGCTAATTGATGCCACTCAAACTGCAGTTAAAGGGGCAGCTGCAGAGCACAGTTCAAAAACCATGACACAGAGCAAGGACTGCTCATTGCTTTCTAAATTAGTATTCAGACTGGGAATGAAAGGGCTGGGGAAACAGAAAAGTATCACGTGCACAGTTCTACCTGAGAGTGCATACGCTTGCACCCTCTGTGTGCAGAACTGGTTGTCCTGTGCACGTAGCTTGTGCCTTTGCATGCAGAAGGGGACTTCAGGAGGTGGCTCAATTTCACTTGTGCAACTGTCTTGTGCATGAGGAAGCAGAAGTGGAACCTTTTGAACATAGAACACGGCCGTATTTTCAAAACCCGAGTGAGTAAGCATCCTAAACAGCACTAACAGAAATGAGCACTGCTGCAAGCTTCTTTAATTTATACACCTCAAATCCTCTCAAGCTATCCCCCCCAAAAAAAACCCCAATGCATTGTTATGACAGAGCTGGAGGAAAAGAAGATTTATTTTCGCTGCTCCTTCTGCAAAAGAGCTGAACTGAATTGCATCAGTTATTGCAACATGTAGCAGCCATGTGCTTTACTACTGTCTGAAAATTTTCCTGCACTTTAGGTTCAACACATAGTGTCCAGGGGGCAGTGGGGCGAGAATGGGACGGACTCTTCAGAGGAAAGGGAGAAGAAACACTAGCAAACACAGTTTATGGATGCAATCAACCTACTTGGGAAATAGAAATAACCACCATTTACTTCTCAGTAAACCTGCACACGATGGTGACAGCAGTCACGAAATTAAAAGACGCCTGCTTCTTGGGAGGAAAGCAATGACAAACCTAGACAGCATCTTAAAAAGCAGAGACATCACCTTGCCAACAAAGGTCCGTATAGTTAAAGCTATGGTTTTCCCAGTAGTGATGTATGGAAGTGAGAGCTGGACCATAAAGGCGGCTGATTGCCGAAGAATTGATGCTTTTGAATTATGGTGCTGGAGGAGACTCTTGAGAGTCCCATGGACTGCAAGAAGATCAAACCTATCCATTCTGGAGGAAATCAGCCCTGAGTGCTCACTGGAAGGACAGATCCTGAAGCTGAGACTCCACCTCATGAGAAGAGAAGACTCCCTGGAAAAGACACTGATGTTGGGAAAGATGGAGGGCACAAGGAGAAGGGGACGACAGAGGACGAGATGGTTGGACAGTGTTCTCGAAGCTGCCAGCATGAGTTTGACCAAACTGCGGGAGGCAGTGGAAGACAGGAGTGCCTGGTGTGCTCTGGTCCATGGGGTCACGAAGAGTCGGACACGACTAAACGACTAAACAACAACAACATTTTCATCTGTGACTTGTTGGAAGAAATGAATTTTGCAGATGCTTTGGGCTCCACGACTAAACAACAACAACAACCTGCACACAATTGCGCCGCAAGCCACGTGCCTCAGATAAAATTCAGGCTGTTTGCTTGTGGAGCAGAGAGGGTGAAGTGTCTTGTTTTGCATGGAAACACACATTGCTGTAACCAGTGATTAGTCACAAGAGGGTTTGCGTCAACCTCCGTGCAACAGCCCACAAGCAGGATGTTTGCAGAAACCACTCGTCCTTCACCCTCAGCAACAAGCAGAAGTGGGTTCTAAGATTGGGCCCATGGCTTCTAAAGGAGACTTGCAGCACACTCCTGCGTTTCTCACTATTGAGTTCAGTGGGGCTAGGGTTTAACCTTCAACCTGACACTTGACTCAGCTGTGCTGAAACAAACGCTGAGCAATCAAAGACCAGATGCCTGCGGCCCAAAAAAAGCACCTGATGAAACCCATTACTTCAGCAAGATTAAAAGATGCTGACTACCACTAACAGTAGCTAGGAGCCCCGAGGGGCCGGTTCACACGTATATGTTCGCCACTTGTTGAATGTGGCATGCATTCATGTCTCACACATGCAAATAATAAGCCATCACAGACTAATAACTCTAGGTAGGTCTTTTCTATTGCACAATGTGATGTTAGCTCAGTGGAAACATGGACTGCCTGCCAATTACAGAAATCTTGGTCGATTCACAGTATGAATTTTAGCCGATTCTTCCTTGAAATCCCTTTTCATTTGCCTATGAAGGAAATGTACTGTTTTGAGAAGGAAAATATGTCTTCTCTGGGGTTTTTGGGGGTGATGTACATACATGTCACTCTCCCACCCTCTCATATGCATTATGTGGTGGGGAGGGAAAGAGAGATGGAGGGCGATTATGATATTTCTGTCAGTGTCACATGGACAGGTCCTTTATGTACATTTATTTATTTTTGTTGGCATTGCTAGAACGTGGTTAGTTGCATTCGGTTGGTTGCTGTGTGGCTTGTTTGTATTGGGGGCGGCATTGTTGTGTCAGATTAGCCATATCAATTTGTATGCTGTTGTGCTGTATATGTGATAAAGGGGAGCCACACCGGGGGGGGGGGGCGGAGTCCTCCTTTACTTGTCCCCGTGCCAGTTCAAGTTTGTTGGTTAACTTTTCTAATAAGGTGGTTTCCCATACATTTTCGTACCAGTGGTGTATGTTCACTCCTGATAGGTTTTTCCAGTTTCTAGTTATGATGCTTCTAGCTTCTGAGAGTACGTGACTTAATGAGTTCCTCGTCGTGTGAATGTGCGTTGTTGTCCTGGAAGATCTTTAATAGGGCTAATTCTGGAATTGCACATGCGCGAGTGGCGAAACCTGGAAGTAACCCGTTCCAGTACTTCCGGGTTGCCATGGGACGCAACACGAAAACACATAACCTGAAGCGGACGCAACATGAGGTGTGACTGTACTTGTTTTCTTATTTTGCAGATTTCCTGCAGCGCTGATATGCAAAAGGATTTCCCCCATGCCAATTCTATATCAAAATTTGTATGTGTCTATTGTGTGTCTAATTATGCTGATGAAGTACTGACGGGCATGCGCACAAGTATCTGCTTGTACATCTTGTTTTTTAAACAATTTCCCTCCGCAGGAAGTGTGCATAAGTACACAGTCAGGAAACTGTTAATCTGCTTCTACAGTTTTCTGCTTTGGGGCAAATATGAGGGATCAAACAAATATCTATCTATCTATCAATCTATCTATCTATCTATGTATCGCTATATTCCTGGCACATGCTTGCTGGCACTGTAGAAAAGAAATGAAAGCAATTGTAAATTCTCAGCGCACACTTTTCAAATTGTTGCGCAATAAATCTGGTGTAGACTTTTTTTAAAAAAAATGGTTTGCCTGTGCAGCTTTGTGCCTTTGTGCAAAACTGAGGAATCAAAAGAAAAATATTCTTCAGGATCAGGAGCACACAGGAAACAGTTAAAAGCACAGCTGGAAAAGAAATGGAAGCACTGCAGAATGAACAACTATCTGGCTTTTAGAAGACATCTAAAGTTGTTCATTTCCTTGATATCTGATGGGAGAGCGTTCCACAGGGAGGGTGCCACTACCAATAAGGCCCTTTGCCTAGTTCCCTAGGAACCGCCAGAAGGCCCTTGGAGGTGGACCTCAGTGCCTGGGCTGAACGATGGAGACACTCTTTACGGAGCAGACTGCAGCCCAATTTTCCCCAAATTATCATATTATCCCCATTATCAGGTAGACCCAAATTTACACATAAAGCATAAAGATTGCATAAATATAGCATAAATATTGATATTGAAGGTAACATCATGCGGGCTGCGCAAATTTGAACAGGTATGCAAACAGCTGCAAAAACACTGTAAAATCCAGTGCAGACAAGCCCAGTGTCGATAATGGCCAATAATTAATTTCTGTTATAGTGCAGTCTTAATGGAGATAGAACTACAGGGGCTCTCAGCAAGAGCACCTGCATTTCCTCACTGTTCTGGAAACTGTAGTTATGTGGCATCTAGACTGGTGACTGGGAGCGGCCGCCGAGACCATATAACACCGGTCTTGAAACACTGGTTCCCAGTACGTTTCCGAGCACAGTTCAAAGTGTTGGTGCTGACCTTGAAAGCCCTAAACAGCTTCGGTCCAGTATACCAATGAAGGAGCGTCTCCACCCCCATCGTTCTGCCCGGACACTGACGTCCAGCGCCGAGGGCCTTCTGGCGGTTCCCTTGCTACAAGAAGCCAAGTTACAGGGAACCAGGCAGAGGGCCTTCTCGGTAGTGGCACCCGCCCTGTGGAACGCCCTCCCACCAGATGTCAAAGAGAAAAATAATTACCAAACTTTTAGAAGACATCTGAAGGCAGCCCTGTTTAGGGAAGCTTTTAATGTTTGATAGGTTATGGTATTTTAGTGTTCTGTTGGAAGCCGCCCAGAGTGGCTGGGGAAGCCCAGCCAGATGGGCGGGGTATAAATAATAAATTATTATTATTATGAAACTGTAACTGTATGAAGATTCTCCTAACAACCTTTCACAAACGACAATATTCTTTAGCAAACTTCCAGGATCCTTTGGGGGAAGCCAGGACTGTCAAAATGGTGCGAGAGGGTTTGAAATGCATGGTGTGGATCACGCGACACACCTCCTTACTCCTGGCCGTCTTCATAGCTTCCATTTCCAACAAGGTAAAAAGGTGGGGGAAACGATAATCCAAGCGGGAAGCTGGCCAGTCGGCTGACAGGAGAAGGGGCACAGGGTTTGCCCTACAACATAGGCCTCTTAAAGCAGAAGCAAAGCCAGTTTCTCCCTATCACAAAAGTGTGTCAGAAGCAAATTTCATTTTCTCTCTTCTGCCCCCCACCCCCAGGTTTAGTAAAGGTTTAAAACCTTTAGAGCCATAATTCCCCAGAGGACTGCACTGAAGACATGATTTCAGGCTAAGACTTTAAGCGCTGCTGAAACGCCGCGCTTTATCAGCCAGAGCACAGACACCTCCAATATTAACTGCAGCCGGGATGTTCAATTTGCAGAGCCTACCTGGCTCTTCTGATTTATGAGGCTCTGTGCTACCCTGCAGCGCACAGAGAAAGTCTCTTGGCGTGAAACAATTTCGCCATTAGTGAGAAGCATCAAATATGAAGACAAGGCAGCATCAAGGGGCATGTGCCACAGAGAGCGCTATAAACATTGCTTACTGCACAATTACAAACACACATCTGGCTATTAGAAGACAACGCAGTCTACTTTCAATATCTGCCTTTATTTTATCAGATCGAAAGGAAACTTTCCATTCCAAACTTTCCACGCATGGCAGAAGCAACGAAACAACGGATTTCAGCAGGCAATATACTTTTAAAAAGCAATAAATTGAGAAAGGTGCACCACAGTGGTCTTTATCTAAGAAGAACTTGATAATCCGTTTAAGAAGCAGTGGGGGATTTCGGCTGATATCCATGCTACTGATTATAAACAGACCAAGTTAAACCAAAATTAGCAGATTAAACCAGGCAAGCTTGAAACAGTTGGTACAGTCAGTAGATAAATGAGGCCACTATATATAAGAGCCACAATGTCCCTTTTTAATGCTTTGTGCTATTAATGGTAAGAGATTTGCAGCGCAATCCCACACGCGCCTACTCGGAAGCAAGACCCATTCAATTCAATGGGTGGGTCAACAGAGAACTGAAGCCTTGGTAAGAAAAAAAGTGAGCTATGGAAGTACCGGTTCAATCAAGATATGCAGTGAAGGAGTAAGCAATAAAATCCATATGCCTTCTGAAGTGCTATTCAAATCCAAAAATAGCTACAAAAACAAATATTGTTTGCACAGTCAACAACAGAACTTTAAAAGACACCAGGAACACTTATAATGTGGTTTTCGTATCACATTACAGTATTCATCCTACTCTGCAAATGTAAGAGGGTAATTTGCAATCGTAGAAATAATTGTAAAGGGGTATGCTCAGTGACACGCAATACTCACTGAGGAATCTGACTTCAAGGTGCCAGCATAATAATTAAAAGTACACATATCTGCATTGTGGAACATACAGCGAAAGCAGATGATGAGCTGACGTTCCCCATTCCATGATGTAGCCCGTCAATTGAATAAGGAGCACCTATCTCTGACTAACTCACTGCTTATATATTGTGTTAAGCAATTTAATGGGCCTTCATACTAGGTATCCCACACCAAACGCACAAATCATGCTGCTCAATTTTTCATTTTTCTTTTTACGGGGGGGGGGGGGGCGGGAAGGAGCAAGGCTGTTGATCTTGTTGCCATAACACTGTTCTACGAGTTGGAAAGCAACAAGCACCCTCTAAAAACACAAATATTAATACAGTTTAACGCCACTAAAACCCAGTAGTCCCAGACTTGGGGATTAAATGGATCCAACAGTTCCGTGGATTGGTTAAACAAACAGCCTATTAGAGGCTCCCCTTTGGAGTTCTCGCTTATAAAAGGCTGCATAAATATTTGAGCTTCTCCAGCGACTGGGGACTGGCCCTGATTGAGCAGCCAATTAACAGCCCTGAATGCAGCCAGCTGTAAAGTGTCACGTTTTTAAAAGGGGGGAACCGGGGGGGGGACAACAATGAGGGAGGTTAGAAACCTCGGGGGGAAGCCAGCCATGCCAAAGGCTGGCTTGACGGGGCGCTGCAACTGACAGCATCAGTCTCTCTCCCCTTGTCGCGCGTTTAAAACCCGACATCCGCACCGCCACCTCCCTGCGCAGGTAAATCGTGGAGCAGGAGGAGGAAGAAGAGGGACCAGGAGGAAAATGTGGCGGAATCTCTCGTCCGGGGGGGGGGGGAGGCAACAAATGCTCCCTCGCCGCAAAGCAGGACAAAAGGCCGCGATGGCTGGGCGATGCGATTCCCAACAGCCATCTCTCCTCCTCCGAAAAGAAGGGCAACAAAACCCACAAATGCACGGATGTCGTGAGATTCCCCTCCGCGCAAGAGTATTTTGACAACTGCTCGTTTCCCCCCCAAGACAATGAGAAACTTGACTCTGTGTGTATGTTTGCTTCGGAGCAAAAATCAACCCCAACCATGTCGCTTCTGCAAAAGGGCCTTTTGAAAAGAATAATCCACCCCCGGCCCTCCTCTCTCTCTCTCTCTCTCTCTCTGGATTTACATTAGACAGAAACATGCCGCTTCTGCAAAAGGGGGAAAGGCCTTTGCAAAACAACAACAATGCAAAACCGCCTGGGAAAGGACAACGGGGCTCGACGCTTGCAAGGAATGAAAAAATGCTGCTCGCAGGGGCGGGCAGGGCTGGCGTTCAGTTAAATGGAAGGAGGGGAATCCATGACCCGCCCGCCCCCCATCTTTTCCCCTGCGACTTCTCCTCTCCGGCCCTCGACAGCAACGGAGGGCAGCCGATCGCCCGCTTGCCGCTTGCTCCTTGGATCCCCTCCCCGCCACAGCCTCCCCATTGTAGCTTCTTCTCCCTTCGCCTCTCCTGCTACCTGGTCGGCGAGCTTGAGCACGGCCATTCTGTCCCTCCGGGAGCATGCAGATCCGCTGGGTCGGGAGGGTCCAGAAAGGGAGACCGGCGCTGGACAAGCCGCCTCCTGCTGCTGCGATTGCCGCTTGTTAGATCAGGAGCAGAAAAAGGCTGCTGGTCTTGCAAGCCCAGCCTGCTCGGATGCAGGAAGTGCTGGCTGCACAAAACCCGGCCAGCCGCGGGCGCGCACCGCTGCGCGCAAAGCCACCCCCTGCCGGCCAGAGCCGCGAAAAGCACCTCTGGCCACTTGCACCCTTGCCTCCCCGCTTTCCCTTTCGTTTCCGGAAATCTGCTGCCGCCTGCTGCTCCCGTTCTATATCCTTTGTTCCTCTCTCAGCTTTCGCCCCCTTACCCACCCCCCCACCACCACCCCGAAGCCTGCCCTTTGCATTTTCCATTTCCACTGCTGAAGATCCTTCAGTCAGCTATAGGTATCTCACACATGCAAAAGAATAATAATTATATATATATATAATATAAGCCTACATACAGTGCTTTAAAAAAATTTTCGGGGGTCAATTTTGGCTCAAGAAAATCACCGTTTTATAGTCCAAACCGGGGGAAATAAATATAGTAAATGGACAAAAGTACAAAGATGCACAAAATGTTTAGGGGTATGCGTACCCCTGCATCCCCCTAGAAAAAAAACACTGCCTCTATCCATCCATCCATCCATCTATGTATATATTGCATATACTGTAAGCTCAACAATGTGGGTTTCTTTATTTTATTTTTAGACCCTGCAGCTTGCAGCTCTGTCTTAATCATGTTGATTCTAAAATCTAAGCTTGATATCAGAATCCAGTGGTAAACTTTGGTAAAGGTAAAGGTAATATATGGCCTTAAGCAGGGCCAAAATTTGGCACCCTCAAATGGATCTTCTTAACTATTAATATTCTCGATTTTGCACCCCTTCGGATTGGTGCCCTGTTTGGGGGTGGGGGGAGGGGAGGTCCACACACTGCCCTAAATCTGTTACTAAATATTTGTAAATTGTAGAGATGGAAGGGACCACAAGTGTCATGTAGTTCAACCCCCTGCAGTGCAGGAATCTTTTGGGCTCGAACCCGCCACCTTGAGGTTGAGGGGTCTCTTGCTGTACCTGAGCTATCCCAGGTCAGTGGATCTAAAGGCTGCAATAGGGCAATTCCCATTTTATTGGTTTGCATCTGCAGAATTAATAGTAAGAATGGTTAGTAATCCAGTGCACGCTTACTTACTTCTTAAAATCATTTTTATTACTTTTAACATATAAATTATAATACATACCACAAAACTTCACCACTTATACAATCTTTTTTTCTTTTTCTTTTTTTTTTGGACTTCCATCAGCACCTCTGATGATCCACCGTTTTAACCACTTATACATTTCTTAAAATTCATATTGCCTTTAATTATCTTAACTAACCATCCTCCCCTTTATCCATTTTTGCAATAGTTCCAATAGTTCACCTCACAAAACTTCTTGCAAACCTACAAACGTAGTCTGATCATCACAATTACTTTTCAAATAGTCTGTAAATTTACACCAGTCTTCTGTGAATTTCTGGTCCCGCAGATTTCGAATCCTTCCTGTTAGTTTATCTAGTTCTGCATAGTCCATTAATTTCATCCTCCCTTCTTCTTTCGTCGGTAATTCTTCTTGCTTCCATTTTTGTGCCAATAATATTCTTGCTGCCGTTGTTGCATATAAAAACAGCTTACATTCTTTTCTATTTATATCAGTTCCTACAATGCCCAGTAAGAATGCTTCTGGTTTCCAGTGCACGCTTACTTGGAAGTAAGTCCACTTGAACTGTTTTGTCATTCTTCATTAAATACTACATGCAACACACACAGCTTGCCTTGTACTAAGGGCAAGCCAATTTCACTCATGAACTTCCCTGGGGGGTTCACAAATACTCACCCCTGAAGAATATGGGTGAAGCAGCCTAGCTGGTAGCTTATAGGCAGAGCCTGGTGCCAGGAACCCTTTATTAAATCAGAATTCCAGGCCAAAAAATAATAATTGTGGTTTTTTCTTTGGGGGGGGAATTAATTAAATAAAAAACCTAGGCTGTTGCCATAGAGGCAGGTTGATTATATTCCTGGTTTCAGCTCAAGGGGAGGTTAAAAGCATTGTAAAATGTGCTGGATCTGAAACAACAAACTCCCAAGATACATTTAAGGTTGCCAACTTACTTAATAGTTCTACCGACCATCACTTGCTCTGAACTCCAGACTAGACGCTCCAAAGTTTGCAATGGAGCTACTACAGACCAGGATATGATTTGTGTACCTTAATTTATGGACAAGCAATTTTCACACCCAAGATCCCATTGACTTAGGGAGTTAAGCAGTCAGAACTCCAGCTCCAAATGTAGTGAGGTTTACAGCACAATTCTAACCTTATCTGCTCAGAAGTAAGTCCTACTGTATTCAGTGGGGCTTACTCCCCAGTAAGTGGAGTTAGGAGGAGGTATAAAAACTGGGAGGTTATTGGGTGATAAGCAGAGATCAGACTAGCATCTTCCAACTTCCATTCCCTTGGAGAAGTCAATGACATGCATTTTTCTTTGGCAGTAACTCATAGCCGAGTAAGATCTTAACAGTGACTGTGGAGGTCAATTCTGGATCCAAACATCCTTCCACAGTGGGGACATAGGTTTCCGGGCGGGAGTTGATCACGGTGAGGGTTTGCCAAGCGTGCCTTCCTCTTAACACGTTTCTCCCTTTTGTCCTGAGTTCGAGTCTCTTCAAAGCCCATGACACTTTGGTAAAGGCTGTTCTCCAATTGGAGCGCTCGCAGGCCAGTGTTTCCCAGTTGTCGGCATTTATACTACATTTTTTTTAGATTTGCCTTGAGAGAGTCTTTAAACCTCTTTTGTCAACCGCAGGCATTACGCTTTCCATTTTTAGGTTCGGAATAGAGTAGTTGCTTTGGAAGATGATGATCAGGCATCCACACAACAGCATGAGCAGTCCAACAAAGTTGATATTGAAGAATGGTGATCTTTGCATCTTCCAGTACACTGGCATTAGTTTGCCTGTCTTCCCAAGTGATGTGTAAAATTTTTGACAGGCTCACATGATGGCCTCCTTTCCAAAGCAGCTTCAACACAATTTCCATGATTCTTCAGGGTTTTGTTCCTGTTTGCCACCAGCGTTTATTTATTTGTTAAGAACTTATATCCTGCCTTAAATATGGTCCTCACAAGATGGCTTGGTCCTTCGCTCTGGCTCCACCCAATTCAAAACTGCAAGGCCTCAGCAGGACCTAGCATACTGAAAAGCTTTAAAGAAAATTGAACCAAGTCAAGAGCCTCCACAATATTAAATACAAATAAAATCTTCAGCATATTTTACAGGAACAATAACCATTTTGCCACAGTGGTTTCTCAGGCGCCATGAAAAACAACAACATGGCGTCTGAAAAACAACAAAGTCTGTGGGAAATTAGTGACCGCTTTTGTTATGCCATAAGCTTTCGTAGGCTGGAGCTTCCTTCATATGTAGATATTATTTTGTTGAGTTTTAAATAATAAGACTTTACAAATAAATAAGCAACAGGAAACAATTGTTTTTGTTGTTTGCGTTATTCTTTTTTAGTCTAACTGGAGACATGTGTCATCTTGAGATTGTTTTGAACCTAAGCTCTTGTGCTCCTGAGCTTAAAGACTTTGCGATCTGTAATTGAATAGGCAGGAAGTTGAGTCCACCTGGTCTGATTCTTCACTTGCGGCCTGTGGAAACATATGCCTTTTTAAAAATAAACACACATAGTCTTTCAACTGTCACAGGTGCTTCATTTTTCCTCTTCACAGCATAGGCTCCCAGGGCTCCCAGTCCATTTATTCCCTCGCGTAGAGAATGCCTGGTAATTGTTTGTCCTGTGTGCATGCAATGTACATTTGGAGATCTTAAGGTTACCACTGTAAAAGCAAATTTCAAAGATGGAACACCGCAGGAAATACAACCATAGCCACTGGCCTGCATCCACCTTTCCCCAGGTTTGGCCCAGCCTCATTCCCGGCCTGCGGTCAGGAAACAGGAAAATCCCTGGATCAAACCAACGATATCACTGTTATGTACTGAAGTTCTCACCCTGGGCCAGCGGGGGGATATTGTAGATAGTTATGCAAATGCAGGATCGAAAGTGACGTTCAGTGATTGGATAGTTTTAGAAAGTTGCTACATTAACGTTGTACTGGAACTCTATATAAGCAGGCTGACTGAGCCCTTCAGCTCAGTTCTGTTCTGGCCTCTGAATAAACAAGAGCTGTTTGAAGAATCGCTGTGTCGTCTGATATGTTCATCCACAACTTAACACTGGCGACGAAGGTGGGATTGATGGACATCAGAGCACAGCCAGATGTGGCCACCCTCTGAACTGAGCTGAATCACTGAGCTGAATCACTGAGCGAAATCACTGAACAGAACCAATTCAGAGCTGACTGTTCTGGCTAGAGCACTGTGTTCCATCCATCGCCCTTCACGCCGGCATCGGAATCATGGCTTCACTTGTGCCTCTACCGCCGTTTGCGCCAGCCTCTGAATCATGGGACTCCTACCTTGCTCGGTTCGACTGCTACCTCCAAGCCAACGAGCTGACAGCAGTATCAAAGGAATGGAAGTGGGGCCTATTCCTCAGCCTCTGTGGGCCTGAGGTGTTTGAGACGGCCCGAGCATTGGTTGCGCCTGAAGCAGTCCAGGCAACACCATGGGACACGATTCAAGAGAAGCTCCACAACCACTACGCGCCAAAGCCGTCCAAGATTACTGCCCACCATGCATTCTACCACCGGAACCAGGCAGAGGGCGAATCAATAACTACACCACCGCCCTGCGACAGGCTGCAATGCACTGCAAGTTCCAAGACTTAGACGATGCCCTGATGGATCGAATCGTCTGTGGGGTCCGGGACATCCGTCTGCAATGGCGTCTCCTCGCCAAGCCTGACCTCATGCTGAAGAAAGCCATTGAGGAGGCCGTGGCCTCGGAAGCTGCCCAGGAGATCTGCAAGGCCAGCAGCCCGCGTCTTGCTAGGAAGCCAGTTCCAGTGCATCATGAAGAGGCCAGCAGTGATGAGGCATCCTCCAGTGAAGACAATGACGTGCACCAGACGTGTTCTGGCTTCTGAATAAACAAGAGCTGTTTGAAGAATCGCTGTGTCATCTGATATGTTCACCCACAACTTAACAATCACAAATAAAAATAATAAAAATGTAGTTTCTAACCGACTTACACGTTTAAGCTGCAATCTCACACTTTATCTGGGAGCAAACAAAACTCAGTATAACTTAACTTTTCAGTAGATAACACATGGGATTGCTTTGTTAATATTCAAAGTTAGGGTTGCCATATTTCAGAAAGGAAAAACAAGGACACTCCAAAAGTTGTTGAGCTTTCTCTAGGAGGCCCCCCAAATTGTTGAGCTGCTTTTTATTTTATTTTTTACAACCAGGACAAAGTGCCACCTTTCAGACGTCAGTTCCACCTTTGAAATCCCGGTAATTTCCGGGGAAATCCGGACATATGGCAGTTTTATTCAAAGCAGTATCTCAAGTTTCCTTCTGGAGATTCCACCTCTATTGCCTATTCCACACCTGTGGAATACTTTCCTTTTTCAACTAGCCTTTTAAGTGGAGACTTTTATTCCTGTCTGTATCGGCATTGGATTTTGCATGTTTTATCGATGAAATTGTATTATTTTTATTGTTTTGATTTTGGTATTGTTAACTACTTCAAAACGTTTAAGCGGACATAATTCATAAAATTAAATTACTGTATTTTTCCGTGTATAAGACTATATTTCCCCCCAGATTTTTTAAGTTTAAAATTGGGGGTCGCCTTATACACGGAATTTAAAAATATTTATTTCTTAATTTTGGGCTCAAAAAATAGGAGTCGTCTTATACATGGAGGCGTCTTATACACAGAAAAATATGGTAACTGATTTTGGAAAATCAGGAAGTGTCAGCTTGGATGTCCAGCGCAGGACAATTTTCTATACAGAATGATTCCTAATTTGAAGCATTTGACATCAGGGTGAAGAAAGGCGAGGGCATTCTTATGTCCACCAGCAACATCTGGAAAGGTGAACAGTTTGGATTCAATGTCTTAGGACCAGAAGTGGGGAGGGCAGAAAGAGCAGGAGAGCTGAAAATAATGCCAATATATTTCACATCAGGCAACCAATGAGTCTCTTTGGTTTCAGATAGTACATGAGTAGATGAGTCTAAAAAGCTCGGGACACAAATTTTCACGGCCCTCTAGAGGCTATGGTGGCTCATTTATCAGAAGAAGTGAGAGCTGGAACATAAAGGCGGCTGATCGCCGAAGAATTGATGCTTTTGAATTATGGTGCTGGAGGAGACTCTTGAGAGTCCCATGGACTGCAAGAAGATCAAACCTCTCCATTCTGAAGGAAATCAGCCCTGAGTGCTCACTGGAAGGACAGATCCTGAAGCTGAGACTCCAATACTTTGGCCACCTCATGAGAAGAGAAGACTCCCTGGAAAAGACCCTGATGTTGGGAAAGATGGAGGGCACAAGGAGAAGGGGGTGACAGAGGATGAGATGGTTGGATAGTGTTCTTGAAGCTACCAGCATGAGTTTGACCAAACTGCGGGAGGCAGTGGAAGACAGAAGTGCCTGGTGTGCTCTGGTCCATGGGGTCACGAAGAGTCAGACATGACTAAACGACTAAACAACAACAACGTCTTTAGTATTAACTGTGAAAGCATATACTCAATTCCAAGCCAATCTCTCTCTCTCTCTCTCTCTCTCTCTCTCTGTGTGTGTGTGTGTGTGTAAGAGAGAATATGCATGGTTTGTATCTGTGGATTTTTTGTAGATCATCACAGGGTTTAATAATAGCAACAACAAAATACTTATTCTATGCTGCCCTAAAATGCAGAGTTTGGGATAACAAGGAGTGGTGGAGGTGTTTTGTGTGAGTTCCATTCAGCCCTGGTGCCCAAAACAAATTTCTGAGCTCTTGTTATTTTTTTGCATTCTAGGTACGTATCTTTTTGTACCTGCCTCCATTTGGCGGATCTCAGGGTTCAAATAAAAAAACAAAAGTTGCTTCTACCAACCTGAAATTTGTTCATTCCCTAAGTTGGATGACATTCAACAGACACTCTTTTAAGTGGCTGGGGGAAATTTAACTGAGACAAAACTCCTGCACAGATCTTCAGACCACTCTGCTGAATAAGAATTCAAGCCCTGCGACCTCCGGTGATGAATTTCCCAATTACACCATGTGGAATATTCCACTTCATTTAGATAATCCCACACAGTGTCTTCATCTCCCTACTGGTCGCCCATTATCTATTAATTTCTAAAACAAACTGCTGTTAGGGGGGAAATATAATACTATCACTATAAATGTTAAAAAGTTGAAGGAGAGCAATACGCTCCCCCCGTCCCCACATCCCACACAGCATTTTAGCTAAAGAAGGGAATAAGTAACATGAGGAACAAAAGGAGTTTGATCCAGAACTAGGAATGTAAATGTTTTACAGATGCCTAATAAGGATGTTTCAAAGAAAGGAAATCAAAGTGCTTTCCTTCAGAGCGATTGTATCCCAGAGAGGAATACAGGAAGATATGTATTATTCCCGATACCTTAGCCTTTCTTTGCCCACAAAGTTAATATTTAATTTAAAATATAAAAAGCAAAAGGTAAGAAATAGTAGGCCAAGACCAGCGTTTGGTATTAAAATTTCCTGGTTCCAGCATTTACTGCTATTATTATGTTCATTACCTGCCTTTCCTCACAAGGTCCTAGGCTGTGGTCGTAATTTAAAATACAATAAAGCCATTAAGAAAGAAATTACAATCACAACTACTGTGGGTCCTAAAAATATGCTCTCAAGTACTAAAGATATTACAGGGCAGTGCAAAGATTGAAGAGAGATATGGATGCCTGCACTGTAAAAACCTTGGACAAAGAGAAAAATATGTTGCCCAAGTTAAAATACTGGAATTTCAGTTAAAACAAGGGTGCCTTCCTTCACTTCAATGGCATTGTGTTCCCCATTTCACCTCCTTTCTTTCTTATCTGCTTAGCTCTGGTCCAGCATTATCTTTATTGAGCATGAGCTTGCGGATGGTGAATCACTCTTTAAATGCAGTTATATGATGGCCAATGGAAAGCAGTGAAGTTGTAGCGCTCTGCCTCTAAGGATGGAGGCAGAATCTGCAAAACTCACCAGATTTGATCCAGGCAGACCATCGCCTGCATCAAATCCTGAGTTCTTAAGAATCCACAGTCTTGAGGATGCTTTTATAAGGTGTCTGAGGGTTGCAGAACTGCCTCCCTGATAAGTTTTTAAGCTTTGTTTTTTGCTTTGTACAATATAGTCGTACCTTGGATCCCAAACGCCTTGGTACTCGAACGTTTTGGCTCCTGAACGTCGCAAACCCGAAAGTGATTGTTCCAGTTTGCGAACGTTCCTTGGAACCCAAACGTCCAACAGGGCTTCTGTGGCTTCCGATTGGCTGCAAGAAGCCGTGCTTTGGTTTCCAAACATTTTGGAAGTCAAACGGAGTTCCGGAACGGACTCCATTCGACTTCCAAGGTACGACTGAACTCCAAAATAGGTCATCCAACTTCCCACAGCCTCCAGTGGCTAGCACACAAGGCTCCTTGGATATAGCAGAGCAAGTGGCCCTCTCAATCACTGAATGGTACACAAAAAACATGGCTGCCCTATGTAAAAACTCAAGCTACCACCTCTTACATTTGAATTAGATTCAGAAAATGCAAAAGCCAACCTAATTATAAGTGAAGGACAATGATGTAATGCTCTGTTAATACTTCAAATTCCAAAAGAGGAGACCTGGGGGCGGGGAGTGTTTTGGTGGCAGTAGATAGGTGAATCAGCTGTGCTAAATAAAAGCTGGTCCTCCACATTTTAAGGAGAGTTAAGGTAAAGGGACCCCTGACCATTAGGTCCAGTTGTGGACGACTCTGGGGTTGCAGCACTCATCTCGCTTTATTGGCCGAGGGGCTGGCGTACAGCTTCTGGGTCATGTGGACAACATGACTAAACCACTTCCGGCGAACCAGAGCAGTGCATGGAAACACCGTTTACCTTCCCGCCGGAGTGGTACCTATTTATCTACTTGCACTTTGATGTGCTTTCGAACTGCTAGTTTGGCAGGAGCAGTGACCGAGCAATGGGAGCTCACCCAGTCGCAGGGTTTCGAACCGCCAACCTTCTGATCGGCTCTGTGGTTTAGATCACAGCACCACCCGCGTCCCTATTAAGGAGAGTTAGCTCTCTGCAACCACTATCCTGATGTTATGCATATTCATCCAAATTCCAGAGTGCCAGATCATCCCCAAAATTCATTGTTTTAGTGTTATAATTAATCAAAGTTTGATTAATCTGTGCCACTCACTAAAACCCCTGGATTTACTTTATGCCTACAACCCAGGCCAACTTGGCATAGCTGCTAAAATGGACCATTAAGCAGAGGACAAAGGCTGCTGATGAACCATCAAAAGGTGAGATGGCCAGACAAGGTCAAATGGGCTCCTCCTCCAGCTGCGCATGTTAGCAGGCAGGGAAAAGGTTTAGGTTTCAGCTTGAACGTAGGCTGAAGGAAATCTGTGCAAGGTTTGAAAAGCAGGGGAGAAGGGAGGCCTACAGAGCTTCTGGTGGGGTGGCTGGAACAAAGAGACAGGCAACAAGACTAGTTCCTGCTGCTGCTAAGACAGGAGCCAAGAATAATATTGAGATGTGAATGCTGGGAACCCCTCCACTGTCGACTCAGGCTGTATTTATGTATGTAAATAAAGCATAGTTCAAAAATACAGTACAAGTCTCCACTGTGCCCAATTTCCAAAGCAAACACAAACTCTGGGTAAGCGCCAAGACCCTGGAATCTCACTTGTTCACAGCTGGCACACAGAGTCGATATTTTAACAGAGATCTCCACCATGACACCAAGATCTCTTTCCAGGTTAGTCACTGCCTGGATCCAGTAAGATCCAGGATGCTGTGAACAAGTGTCTACCTGAACAATGTGGCTTCTGCTGCTTCTCCCTCTCCCTGAGGGTTGAAGGACCATCTGAAGCAGATTTTGACAGCACAGGAGGGGAGGGAGAAGAGAAACAAAAAGTCCCATTTTGCAAGCGGCCACACCCACATTGGATATCACCTCTATGCATTGAATCATGCCAGCGTAGACTAAAGGATAATTTGTTTTTATGCTTACAAATTGAAGTCACTATTCACCTGGTACGCATTTCCTACACTTCTCTTTTGCTCTATCAAAAACAAAGGGCCTGTTCTTTCATAGTGTATTTCATACATTTATGCTGTTTACTACAAATCTTCCGAGCAGATGAAAATATAAATAATCTAACTATCAATTTGCAGAACTCTTCCTTACTGGTGGTGCTGTGGGTTAAACCACAGAGCCTAGGGCTTGCTAGCAGTTCGAAAGCATGCAGTGCAAGTAGATAAATAGGTACTGCTCCGGCGGGAAGGTAAACGGTGTTTCGGTGCACTGCTCTGGTTCGCCAGAAGTGGTTTAGTCATGCTGGCCACATGACCCGGAAGCTGTATGCCGGCTTCCTCAGCCAGTAAAGCGAGATGAGCGCCACAACCCCAGAGTCATCCGCGACTGGACCTAACAGTCAGGGCTCCCTTTACCTTTTTACCTTGGCAAAAACTAGTACAGTGGTGTCTTGGTTCTCAAACGGCTTGGCTCCCGAATAAATAGGCTCCTGAACGCCGCAAACCTGAAAGTAACTGTTCCTGTTTACGAATGTTTTTCGGAAGCCAAACACCCAACGCGGCTTCTGCTTGAGTGCCAGGAAGCTCCTGCAGCCAATCAGAAGCTGCACCTTGGTTTTTGAACCATTTTGGGAGTCGACTCCCGGAATGGATTAAGTTCGAGAACCAAGGTACCACTGTAATAATTTGTTCTTTGTCTCGGCAGTCTACTGGCTTTTTCTCTTTATCAGAGTTTTCTACATAAGGATCAAGAGCCATCAACCAGTTTTCCCAGGTTTAGTGAAAAAAACCCTCTTTTGTATTCCTAGGACATCTCACCTCAGTTTCACGGAAAACAGCAGAGCAGCACAATACAAGAATAAAAAGTTGCTGAGAATAAGAAATTTGGCGAGGGGTTTGGAAAAAAGAATTGAGTCAGGGAAGCCAGAAACTGACTACCGTTCAGCTAGTACAAAATCTGTAGATTTTATCAACCACACAGCAAGCACAGAAGACGCCACAATCAAAATGTGAACATTTCTCTTATTTATTCAAAAGCTAGGGTATGACAAAGAGGGTTAAAATGCAGTATGCCACCTTTTTACATAAACTGCTTGACGATCTATCAGAGACTTGTTAAAGTGTCTCCCTTCTGAAAAATGCTCACACACACACACATAACCATTAATATTTTATACACAAATGTTTATTTCTCAAATAAACAGCCCCTTTAAACACAAGGAATGGAATCTAAATCCTCATCAAGATGAATCCAAAATGAAATCTTTCCAGTACTCTGTAAATCACTGCTCTTGGTCACTACTGGCTTTAACATCAAAATCAACAAGGACATGTTATGTAAAAATCATGCTACTGGATTTCTAAAGCTCTGCGCCTCTGATCCGCTCTACGGTGATCTGCGGTGTCTTAAAAATTGTACATCACCAGATCTGAACCAAGTGTGAAATAGCTGTGCACTAAACACAAAAAAAGAATGAGAAATAAAATTACAAGACATAATCGAGTTCATAACGAATGTAGGTGTTCTTTTCGTCATTGTAGATTCGTGGGTAATGTGCTATTAAAGCATCCTGTGAACCAATGTAGATGGAATTGTAGATCTTCCAGTACACGTCTCTGACTTTTCTGGCAGGGTGAAACAAACCCTAAGAAAATAGAAGTAGGGGAATTAAATCACATTGCCAAGGTTCCCCCCCCCCTAATTTGTTTAAAAGAAATGACAGTTTATCCATAGGGAGCCACAATCCTAGGCATTGCAAAGGGTGTTCACAACTAAATATATACAAAATGAGGATACCTCTCCTCACCTCTCTAACCCTCTATTCACCCCAAGAAACTTGCAAGCTGCTGAGGCTCAACGTTTTTAAAAACATCTTGTATAGTGGAACAGAGGATGGGAGTGGCGAAAGTCACACTGCAGATGCATAAAACCTCTCACATCCACCCAGAGGGTTCCCCCATCACAACCACTGTCTTCTTTAGCTCAGCTACAGCACAAACCAAATGTTACACTGATTTGTGACTATTTTCAGCTAATGATTTATCAAGGCTTCCTAAATACGATGCTTTAAGGCAAGTCATCAGGAATGAGCTATGCCCCAAAATAAAAAGGTGTCTTATAATTAAAAATTTCCAGCAGTCATTCTACTACTACAATTGTATTTCAATAGTTCTTAATATGTCAAAGAACTCCCCTGTCTTCGTTAACCGTTTTACGGTCGTGCAATATTTAACCAATGTTTTTCCTTGCCTGATTTATTCAGGTGAGCTTATCGTGTTTGTTCATAGAAGTCACCCTGAGAACGCTGACAAAAATGCGACATGGAATTTATTCCAAAGTCTGCTCACAAACCAAACATTTTTACTTAAGGAAATTTACCTGTAAACAATATTGTAACATTCGGCAAGGTCCAATAGCAACCCTCAGTCCTTCCAACGCTCCCATAACTGCTTGGATGACATGGGGTGATGTCTCAAACACATTGGGCCACACGTAATTCAGTAAGTGATTCAAAGAGTCTTCGCAGCCAAAGCCGTATACTCCAAGCGACATATGTTGTACTACAGCACTAGCGGTTTGTCTGTGAACAAGGTCCCTGAAAAGGAAATTGCACAGGCATGTTTAGGTTGGTTTTTGCCAGGTTGACAGAATGTATGTTACAACATGACTATATGTTGGAAGTTAACCTATTTTTGGTGACATTTAGCTTCTTAAAACCACAGTCCATCCTCTTTTCTCCCTGCTGCACTCATCAATAGATTCAACTCAGTATGTCTGGGTGAGAGCCACAATCATTTTAGATACTTATACACTGCTTCACCATTTCAGCAACTCACAATATTAATAAAAACCAACCACGTTAAAAGCAGTAAAATTCACACAATGGCATAGAGAAAAAGCACAAAGAAATAAGCAGGCAGCTGTAATAATCGGGAAATATAATAAAAAATGATTTAAGGGAACAATTAAACGGCAGACGCCACCTAACCATGTGAAGTCTTGGAGAATAACCTGGCACCCAAATGACAATGCTGGTACCTCACAGATTTCCTCAAACACCACCAGCTTAATCTCTCAACTCTGAGAAGGGCCTCTGAAGATGATTTTAAAGATCTAGCAAGTTCATGTGGGAGTTGGTAGGCCTTCAAACATTCTAGCCCCAAGCCACTTAAGAGTTTCATACATTAACACTAACATTTCACATTGTACCCAGAAACAGACTGGTATCCAGTGTTGATCTTGCTAAAAAAAAATTGGTAACAGGCTAGCAGTTGGAACAGTTCCCAGAGTCCAGGAGGGGATAAATTCAGAGTGGCTTAACTACCGCCTCCCTGGGCAGATGTTAATCATCCAAAAAGAGTAGAAAAGTGGAAAGCTATGCTACACCAAGCGCCATCTTTTCCAGCCACAGCTATGTAAATGAAGTTCAGCCAAGCAATGTGGCAATTGTTTAAGCTTGCTTTATGTATACTGAAGAGAAAGAGGCAGGGATTCTAAACATCCATCCCTCCAGGGAAGGGGAAGGCACTTGGGATCCAGGAAAATCAGTCCCACTCCTTCTTCCCAGAACTGGTGGCTCACACAGGCTGCTTATCATGTATTCTGGTCAATTTTGCTTTTACAAATATTTCCAGTGTTTGCTTATTACATGCCTAGAAAGCAAGTCAAGTCTTGTGTCTGTCCCCCATTTAATATTCTCCAGAAGAAGTGCATCAAATGAAAGATGAAGACAGTAGCACAGTTTAAGCCTGGGGAGGGGAGTTTACTTGCCTGTCCATTAAAGCATCTTCAAGCAATGGGGTTACAGCATAAATGTAGTCCTTTCCCATTTCTCCAATATACTCAAAGAGGAAGGAAAGTGATTTTAATACACCATTCTGGACATTCAGTTCTGGAACTCTGTATTCATTCATAAGCGCAGGCAGCACTGTGAAAGGGGAGCAGGTTTCAGCTACAATAGCTATTGCTACTGTTGTACACACTCTGTTCTGTCTTTCTTGGACTTTCAAATTATTTAGCAGCGTCGCCAGCACATCGTGTGGTCTGGAAGAAGAACAAGGCATTAAAAGAAGTTAAAATAAAGGAACTATGGCACCCACAGACTAAGTCCCTTGGGGTAAGGCCTGTCATACTTGCTCCTTGTAATATGTAATGCACACAGATTAATATCAATTAAAAGGGTATAAATGCAGCATCAAATTTTCGATGGGATTTACATTTTGTGGGTTTCTAATTGGTTCACTAACTTATACCCACTGTTTCTCCAGTTTTTTTCAGTCAGATGCAGAGCTCAAAAGTATCTACTGTATTTTTCGCCCCATAGGATGCACTTTTCCCCCTCCAAAAATGAAGGGGAAATGTGTGTGCGTCGTATGGGGCGAATGCAGGCTTTCGCTGAAGCCTGGAGAGCGAGAGGCATCGGTGCGCACCGACCCCTCTCGCTCTCCAGGCTTCAGGAAGCTATCCGTAAGCCTTGCGCGCCCGGCGGGAGTTCCCACGGGCTCACAAGGCTTGCGGGCAGCAGCCTGCAGCCCCGGCGAGTGTCCGCAAGCCTTGCGCGCCCGGCGGGAGTTCCCACGGGCTCACAAGGCTTGCGGGCAGCAGCCTGCAGCCCCGGCGAGTGTCCGCAAGCCTTGCACGCCCGGCGGGAGGTCCCACGGGCTCACAAGGCTTGCGGGCAGCAGCTTGCAGCCCCGGCGAGTGTCCGCAAGCCTTGCGCGCCCGGTGGGAGTTCCCACGGGCTCACAAGGCTTGCGGGCAGCAGCCTGCAGCCCCGGCGAGTGTCCGCAAGCCTTGCGCGCCCGGCGGGAGGTCCCGCCGGGCATGCGAGGCTTGGGATGGCAGCCTGCAGCCCGAAGCACGCAGAGCAAGTGTGCGCAAGGCTTGGGGCGGCAGCCGTGGCTGGGGGGGGGGGGAATAATTTTTTTTATTCATTTCCCCCCCCCCAAAAAAAAACCGAGGTGTGTCCTATGGGCCGGTGTGCCCTATAGGACGAAAAATACGGTAATGCGTATTTTTCTGAACAGAAAATTAAGAAATCGGGCCAGAGCTCGAACCCGAGCCAGAACCACCCACACCTGAATACCTGTGCATTCACCATTCATCTATAAGACGATTTCCCAATTTTAGACTAATTTCTTTTAGCAAAAAGCCCTGTCTTGTACACAGAACAAATATGGTAGATTGTGTTGAGCTGTGTGTTTATACAATAAGGGAAATGCTTACCCAATAGCCTTTGCAATATAACCAAATGTGTTCACAGTTGCTCTTCGGATGGCTTTCTTGTGAGCTTTTAGCAACTCCAACAGTTCAAAGCAGATTCTCATCCACTCTCTTGCAGAAACATATTCTGCCCCCCTGGATAAAAGAGAGAGGAACAGTATTTTTTAATGAAGAAAAGGAAGTTGAAACCTTTTACGCAAACACCTAGATCCGCAAGATGTAGTTGCACTATTTATTTTGGACTGAACATTACAACAAATGTTGAGGTACTAATAAGTGCAAAAGAAATTACAGTACACACATATATAAAAGATACTCTACACAATATAGACCTGAAGGTTAACTGTACACTTAACCACAACAAAAAATCATTTACCTGTCTGCAATACGCCCAACCAGGTCAATACAATTCTCCTGGACTTTTTCATGTCTGTTCTTCAAGATAGGTGTGAGCCTTGGCAGCAAGTCTTTAATCGGAGGGGTCATTTTGTGCATACCTGTTCAACATAGAAAAGGATACCTTGAGTCTCAATTTCTGTCCTTCCAAATTAAAAACTCACTTTGTTGTTTTTGTTATCAAAAATACACTTACCTATGACGTTCACAATAGCTTTAAGTGCTCCGAGTATACTGCCCAACACTTCAGGGTATTCTTCACCCAGGTACTCATATAATACCACACCCAAGTGTCCCATCAATTTTTCCTATGAACAAAAAAGATGAAGCAACAACAGCTTGTAATCAAACGTCTCTAGACACAAAAGCAATGTTTAAGAAAAGTGATAAGGAAAAGTATCTACCTCCTGACAAGTCTTCATGACAACTGCAGTACGGGATATCAGGTCAGCAGCTTGCTGCCTTACTTTGGCCGACTTGTTGTTCAAACGCCACAAAACCGTACCGCAGATCTGGGGCAAGTACGGTTTAACTCGCTTGCCGAGAGCATTGACCACTGTTCCAAATCCGTTCAACATCACAGAGTCCTGTTTACAAAGAAGTTATAAAGCAGAATGTCTTAGTATTGTTTTGTCACCAACATTGGAGGTTATTTGACTTTCCTAGCTTCGCTGTCTCGTTCTGATAGGCTAGGTTTTGACCTCATCTACATTTCTCATAGGGACGCAAATGGTGCTGTGGGTTAAACCACAGAGCCTAGGGCTTGCCGATCAGGTGGTTCGAATCCCAGCGACGGGGTGAGCTCCCATTGCTCAGTCCCTGCTCCTGCCAACCTAGCCGTTTGAAAGCACATCAAAGGGCAAGTAGATAAATAGGTACCACTCTGGCGGGAAGGTAAACGGCGTTTCCGTGTGCTGCTCTGGTTCGCCAGAAGCGGCTTAGTCATACTGGCCACATGACCCGGAAGCTGTACGCCGGCTCCCTCGGCCAATAAAGCGAGATGGGCGCCGCAGCCCAGACCTAATGGTCAGGGGTTCCTTTACCTTTATCTTTGTCATTACTTGACAGTCAAGCACAATTTCAGGTATCAGCCCTGAACTCTTGCATCATCACGCCAGCAGAATGGTAAAAGCTGATTTGAGCCCCAAAATGGAAACAAACAATTCACCATTGACAGCTGCTTAGTAGGGACGTATACTGAAGTGGGTTTAACTGACACAAGCATCACAAGTACCTCAACTCATTCAAAATCAAAGACAGGAGGGACCTT
This sequence comes from Podarcis cretensis, assembly GCF_951804945.1. Taxonomy (NCBI): domain Eukaryota; kingdom Metazoa; phylum Chordata; class Lepidosauria; order Squamata; family Lacertidae; genus Podarcis; species Podarcis cretensis. The sequence goes on from NC_137170.1 coordinate 127,729,895, forward strand.
GTGGCTGCAGCCTGAGTACTTTCTCCCTCCATCCAGATGACTGTTGCCAGTCATTTGTTAGGCTGGGAATAAAATAGTGTGTGGGCTCAGTCAGATATCTCCTATGGCCCCCTAACAAGTACAGGGATAGCAACTTTTATGACCCCCAGAGTCCCATATGACTTGTGGGAATGTTTGTGCAGATGGGCTGTTTTTGAGCATGGACTATGTTACTGCTAAATTTTTAATTCTGAAGTCTAGATTTTCCCTTTCTGACACAAATATTAGAAATAGAAATTATGAATAGAAATTATGAGTGATTCCATATACCTCTGTGGTCTGTTCTTGGAAGGCATACAGGATACCATCAATAAGCTGTTCTTCCAGCTTGTGGTCAATATCAGCTGCTCCCAGATTCCCCATGATTTTCTCAATCGTCTCCATAACCATCTTCCTGTACTGCTCAGCTTCATCTTTCAGATCATCCACAATCCTGGAAATAATTTCCGCTGCTCCAACTTTGTTTGCAAGCTCCACAGTTGTGTCAACCAACTGAAACAGACAATTTTTATTTTATTTTTTTAATAAGCAAGTTCCATACCACCCCTATTCTGTTCCCCCAAAAAGAAATAGAAGCAAAACTATGTTTTAGGAATAAAAAACAAAGAGTTTGGGTGAGCGTTAAAATTAGGTTTTGGGAGGTTGCTAGTATGCAGGAAATACAGAAACTTCAGGGTTGCTATTAGTTTAGGCCCTATAGATTGATCTGCAAGCAATGGAAAGTTTATTTACTCATAATTCTGCATGGGTAACTTACAACCCACTCCTATGCATATTTACCTGGAAGTAATTGTTATGTTCAAAAAGGCTTACTCTTTAAGACATATGCATAGAACTGCAGTCCTAAAATTCTATTATTGGTGGCATCACTACTATAGTATATGTGAGTAGCTGAAACACAGCATATCTGAGCTGAATATTCTCACTGAGTAAGAACTGTCAAACTTTATGCAACTTGTTTGTTTTTATGTTGTTTTTGTGTATGTTAAAAATTTGGAAATTAATAAAAATTTTATTTTTAAAAAAAAAAAACTATGCAACTTGAAGTTTGTATTAAAACTAGCAGTAGTGTAAACATGGTTCTTTTATTGTTTTAACCATACTGTCCATCGTTTAGAGACTAAGGTGTGAAGTGGTACACAAATGGCTGAAATGAATAATAAGGCTTCCAGTAATCCACCCAGAATTAGCATTTATGGTTTCTTCTGAAACTGCTTTATAACTACCCATGATGGTACAAATATTGCTTGTTTCCAACACACTTCCAAATCTGTTCAAAACCTAAGAAGCCAACAGTACCTGTCTGTAATTCCTTCTGTCCAGTGCCATTCTGTGCTGCCAAAAGTGCTTGAAAAATGGGGGCAGAATCTCTGTTTTAATGTAGTTTGCTTCAACACCATCTGTTCCACAGCACTGCTTTACTACCTGGAAGGAGAGGAAACAGCCAACATGAATACCCTACTTCTCCTCAAGAAAAAGTTAGGATAAAAGTTAGGATAAAAGTTTCATTATACCCAATTTCAAATAGACAAAATGATTCTGGAAAAGCAGTATGTAAAAAAACTGTCTTATAAGGCAACTAATTAAAAAATGCATTCAACAGCATGACCCAGGAAGCTCCTGATTCAAAGCACAGCTCAAGCACAAACTCATTGGGCTGATCTTAAGCAAGCCCCCATTTCTCTTGATCCCAGTATTCCTTTCTGCACTACGGTGAGACTATTACCTTTCAGGATCCATGTCTATCTCATATATATTCTCTCTCTCTCTCTCTCTCTCTCTCTCTCTCTCTCTCTCTCTCTCATACACACACACACACACACATATGGGGTGTAATTAATATAGTATAAAAATATTATATAAAATATTACACGTTTTTATTAACAAGTTAAAATTGACATTTACCAATACATCTCTCCCAGCACGTGGAAGTGTAACTTTCTTCGTGATTTGCATACATCCAACTCTTTAAAGCCTCAAATAACGATCAGGAGATATTACATTTGCATACCTTCAGCACAATCTTTTTCATTTCTTCATCAGGAGACTGGAACTCTCTGATAAGGATCAACATTACTTCCCTGGTATAGTAATTGGCGTATTCTGCATCCATAAGTGGAATAAGGTACCCGATAGCTTTCAAGAAGGCAGCCAGACCCTGATGGTACAAAATTTTAGAAACATGATTAAAAATCAGTAACATCCAGGCATGTTCTCTTAAAAATGAGCTGATTGCGGCAACTCAGGCTTACCTTTCCTCTGTGCTGGCGTATACCCTTCCACAGGGGCTTTAAAACAGAGTCAAATGACTCTATGCCATAGGGGGTTGCTGCCTCGGCTAAAGCAGCAATAGCCAAAGCACTGATGGTACGTACTTTCTGCTGCTCATCCACCAAGCCTGCAAAACAAACACATTGCTCATTTCATCTTGCAGAGACACAACTGAAGTGACGTCAACAGATATCAGGGCACAACCAATACATTTCAGGTGATACCCAGTTGTGGCAGTCAGCTTGCACCACAGCAGGCATTCTGTGAACAGGAGTCCCTTCTTAACACAACACAAGTGCTGCACACAATCTTGTGCTTGTGAGAGAGATTGTGAACCCACTGGCACAACTGCAACTCACTGACAGTTTAGCTTTGTGTGCTACCACCTGTGCAACAATGGCAACTCTCAAACCTTCTCGTGCAGACATTAAATTGGATCCCACCCTATGCTTACCAAAACCCGCACAATTCATGTTAAAATATTTTTGGAGCTATAAAGCAATGTCTTGAGAGACCTCAACAAGTCAGCGAGAATATCCCAAGTCATCCCAATCCAGTGGTGGTAAGCCTTTTGGCCAAGGCTGTCACAAATCTACACCTCACTCTGAAGTCTATGACTACAGTACTTGACCAACTTCTCAAGTCTTGGTATAGCTTTGTCTCTGGTCTAAAGAAGTCTTAACTTGAAGAGTAGCACAACGCCAAGAAGCAAACAGGACTGCAAACCTAACTTCAGCATGGCCTCCAATCCTAATCTCCTATACTGCAGACTCGTCTACCCATAGCTTAACTATTAAAAGGGTCAAGACTGATATAAACTCTGTTAATTAAAAAAAAAAAGAACATTGTAAAACTGATGTTATCTCCACCACCAAGTACACACTACATTGGTATGCCAGCTGCTAAAAAGGTAAAGGAACCCCTGACCATTAGGTCCAGTTGTGACCAACTCTGGGGTTGCGGCGCTCATCTCGCTTTACTGGCCAAGGGAGTTGGTGTACAGCTTCCGGGTCATGTGGCCAGCATGACTAAGCTGCTTCTGGCGAACCAGAGCAGCACACGGAAACGCCGTTTACCTTCCCGCTGGAATGGTACCTTTTATCTACATGCACTTTGACATGCTTTCGAACTGTTAGGTTGGCAGGGGCAGGGACCGAGCAACGGGAGCTCACCCCATCGCGGGGATTCGAACTGCCAACCTTCTGATCGGCAAGTCCTAGGCTCTGTGGTTTAGCCCACAGAACCACCTGCGTCCCTCCTATGCCAGCTGCTAGTCACTTGCAATACTGTGATAACCAGAAAGCACACTTTGCTGATGGAGCTAAGGTAAGATGCATTTTATGAACAGTCCAAATTCTCCTCTCTGCATTTTGCTTTCATACACCCAGCAGACTTTACTACAAAGAGAAAATCAAAAATGCCCTGATACAACATTGATTTGTTATATGACCCATTAACAGCGTTCAGCTAAAACGCACTCCCCTGCTTTAGGACTTGAACGCTATGCAATTTTACATCTACTTACCATGCTCAATAATTTCAACCAAACTTCTGAGATGAGGTAAAATGGCACAGCCCATAAGAATAGCAATTTGCTGCACAATCTTGATACCAGTGTGCCTAGCTTGCCAGGACTTCTTGCTTTTACACACAGCTTTTAAAAAAGGCAACAGAGATGGAATGCCCAAAGCAGAGGCGACCACAGCAAAGGCTCGAGCCGTTGTGTTACGAACATATTCATCCATGTTATCGATATCAGGTCGCATAGTGGAAATCATTGTTGCCAGTCCGGCAGCCTGAAAAGACAAAATAAGCAATCAGGCTGCTATTGCTGACTTGCACAAAGCATTTCTACAATCTAAATTCATGATCGAGTAAGCCTGTGCTCATTTTTCAAAGCCATAAAGCAACAATATCTTGCCTCTTCACAATATGCAGTCAGATTGGTTGATATGCTTATTATGTTATCCCAGGGTCAAGTTTTCAATCTCTGCTAGTATTAGCATAAGAAAAAGAAAGAATTTATGGTGTGTTTACCTTAGCCAAGTTGGAAATAATTTCTCTGCCTTCTACCCTGGCATAGTAGTCTTCATCAATCAGCAACGGTTCAATGACCACAAGAATCTGAAAAGGGTTAAATGAAAGTTAAAACACTTAGGTCTTATGCAAATACAGCTTTAAAACTGTGTTAACTTCAGTAGTAGCTAAACTCAAGAATGAGCTTCATAGAAGTTGAAGGTTTCATGCTTTCCAATTCCAAAGAAGCCCTCATTTGCATTCATTTAATCCACATTGCAATTCTCTGTTATCCTTCTACTTTGGTACCTGGCACTAATAATTTAATGCTAATAAGGACCGTTCCTACTTCCAAAAATAATATTATAGCTGTGGCAACTAGGACTTAAAGACCTAAGTTAATAATTTGGAATTCAAAATTTAAACGCAGCTAAATGAAGGGCACCAACAGTGTTTTAACAACACTGCTTTTTTCTATATTTAATTGTGGAAATAATATATTTATAGCTATGAGCCTACAACACAATACGGAGTGCAATCATCTGTCATTCTGAATATATACATCACAGGCTTACATTAAAATTATGTCATTCAGAATGAAAGTACTAAATTCCAGTGAGACAAACCTTGTGGACATATGGTCGGACCAGGTCATCTAATTTGTACAAGATTCTGTCAATAACTTTGACAAGCAAATGGCGTTCTTGGTCTTCAAGAGTTGGTGACATCAGCAAGGGTAAAATCTGATTGAACAGCGGGCCTGCCCCAAATTCACGAGCTTTATCAGTGATCTGTCGCAAAGCAGCCTATGGTAGAGGGGAAATGTAGCATAACATTAGATACAGTCTGCTCTATTCATTTTAAAGCCCAGCAAGTCAAAAAATTAAAATAAAGAGATATGTTTCTATGGCATTTAATGCTCCTTTTTAAAAGACATCTTTCGAAGATTCATTTTACTGACAGGCCAGGCCTTTTCTGTAGAATTGCAAAGAACCTTAAGGGTCCTCTACTCCAAGTCCCTGAAATACAGGAATCTCAACAAGATCATAACTGAATTTTATGCGACTGGCAAGATGCATATGAGATTTCTGTTCTTAATCTTTGTTTTTATTTTTGCTGTACACCACTTAGAGGTTTTGTACATGACTCAGCTATGTAAGTATTTTTCTAAATCAACACAGCCACACTCTTCTAAGCAGTCTTCTAAATATTTTAGTAATGATGGGTCTTGGAACCAAAAATGCCAACCAGCTCTGGCAAGAAATTATAAAGTGAGCCTATGTAACATAATAATAATAAAATTCAGTCACAAAGTACAGGGCAAACACAAGACTAAGTAAGCAAAAACAGTGGATGTAAGAGGGGCAGTGATCTAACTTACCTTCCTCATGGGAGGGGTGCCATTCTTAATCTTCAAAAGCAATTTCATTATTTTTCTTTCTTTCTGTTCCTCTGGACTGAGTGTTGATTCGTCAACATCAACCTACAGTTAGTTACAAGTACATTGGTTAATTCACATTTAACACCAACCTCCATACAGTGTAAGAAAACAACACAGACAAGCCAAAATCTCACCAGTAGTTTATCAAAATACTGTATGTCATCTGGTTTTAGGAATGGAAGATTTCCTGAAGGCTGGTCATTGACACTTTTCATGGTCCTGTCTTCAGTTTGCATGTGGAATCCAGTCATGCCGCCCAGAGGTGTTGGCGTCGCTGTAAGTTTACGAGCTGGAGTACGGATAGGGACATAACCCGCTGGAGGAGGGAGAACCTAAAATGAAAAAAATTAAGTGTTCAAACCAATCATTGGAGAGATTAAAATTGTGGTTTTTCCCAAAAATTTTATTGACTTTCCAAAATTTTAAACAAACAAACAAAAATCATAACTGAACTTGATCCAATCTTAGTAACATTGTTAAGTGACTTCCTCAAATCACCCTAGCTGTATTTCAGTGTATATCATTGTAACAGTTTACCAAAACCAATTTTTCTCATATTAACTTAATCACTTAACATCTTTCTTTCTTTTCATTTTAATTTTAAGCATATTATTCTCTAACATCACATATTTAAATCCTAAGCCTATCTGATATTTGCAAGTTTTTCCAATTAAGTTATCTTAACGTATTTAAGTAAATAGTCTTTAAATTTCATTCATTCTTCCTGGTACTCCTCCTCCTCCTTCTGGTCACGGACTGGTCGCCTAGCTCTGATTAAAATTGTTAAACACAAACAGCTATGCGCCAACTGGCAACCACACTGCCCCCAACTGGCTCAGAAGTGTCCATTTACAGGCTGCTGCTCACCTGAGCAGCGCCACTTCTCAAGAGCCTGCTCAGGAAACAACTCTGTCCAATCTGTCGGATCTCAGCCAGTTGGAATCATCTTTCTCAGCTTCTTGGAAGAGGCCCAGAAGAAGCCTGTGCGTCAGTGCAGAGGCCTCCTTAATGTCACTGGGAATGAGGTGCTGCGAGCCAGCTCTAAAATCTTGCCCAACTCTCACGTACTGAATTTAGCGTGCTCATCTTCCAATTTTGTCTCTACTTAAGCTGCTCTGGAAGGGATGACACTGGAGACCCTGAGCAGCTTTGCCAAGGAGAAATCAGCGCCTCAGACTGAGAGCACTGACCATGGCTAGTGTGAACTAAAGATGAAGAGTTTGGATTTGATATCCCGCTTTATCACTACCCGAAGGAGTCTCAAAGCGGCTAACAATCTCCTTTCCCTTCCTCCCCCACAACAAACACACTGTGAGGTGAATGAGGCTGAGAGACTTCAGAGAAGTGTGACTAGCCCAAGGTCACCCAGCAGCTGCAGGTGGAGGAGTGGGGAAGCGAACCCAGTTCACCAGATTACGAGTCCACCGCTCTAACCACTACACGACACTGGATCTCCACAAAGAGTGTGTGAGAGAGCAACTAATTCTAAGCACAAGGGCTTTTTAGACTGCTTCTCCCTTAAGAGCACCTTGCTCTCCAGTGCAAACTGCTTTTGAACTGAACCCAGCTATACAAAGAAGACTCCTCTGGGTTAGGCCCCATAGAATCACAGAACCATATACAGATGGAAGGGACCTTGAGGACCACCTAGTCCAGTCCCCTGCTATGCAGGAATATGCAGCTGTCCCATATGGGGATCAAACCTGCAACCCTGCCGTTATCAACACCATGCTCTAACCCACTGAGCTATCCAGGTTCCCATGGTTAAGTTTAGGAAACGGCTGGATTCCACCCAGGATTTTGAGACCGTTCATGGTAGATTTTTAAAAGCAAAATAACAAAGGGATCGCTCAAAGTGCAGGCACAAAAACTATTAGGTTACTACGAACAGAGAAGATACATCAGTCAGGTCCTGATTCACAACATGCAGGCAATATTCCGTTCCTGAACAAGGCACGTTAAAGTTAAGGAAAACATTTTCTAAGTTCATGCTAATCCTGCAAGTGATGGCTTGGGTCCATCTGCTTACCCTGTATCCCTCAGGAAACATGGCATCAAGTTCCTCATCAGAAAGGGGCCTATTTCTCTCATCTATTTCTCTTTCCCACCGCCAAGCTTGGAGCTGTTCAGGAGTCATGCTCATGATGTGACCTACGTTGAAATCAACAGATTATGTTGTTAACTGCGTCAAATGATCTCCCTGTTCAAATGCACGGCGCAACAAGCAAAGACGTATATACATCATTATGGCACACAACCAAATTTCAAGCTCGAATTATTTAAGCAGACAAGCATTGCACGCCCCCCCCCCTTTAGGGATAAGCAGAGTAAGCTTGAAAACCGCTTTTCTATTTCATTAGGTCTTTGCTGAGTTCCAGCATGTTTTACACTTGGGCTGTTAAAAAAATAATTCAAGCATACCTGGCGTGGGGGTTGCCATGTTCATAGCTGGTGTGCCAATTGGTGTTTTGCCGGGTGTCAACACAGGGGTGCTCCCGCCCATCTGGCTTGCAGGCGTTTCATCCCAACGTGATTTTCTTTTGCTTGCCCCAGGGGTTGGGGTTTCGCCAATGGAATCGCCACCTCGATCAGTACGAGGTGTTTCAGCCCAACCACTCCCATGTCCAGGAGTATCTGTAAAACAAAACCCACTTGCTTCAAACTGATTCCAGTGTACAGAGACAGATGATCTATTCTGAAAGTGAAAACTCACTGCAGGTTCCAAGAACCTTTTCAAAACTCATACTTCCCCAAGATGTTCAAATGCAATCATGAACGTTACTCACAAATAAGTAAAGCTGTATTTAGTTATACTCAGCTTTGCTAAGCGACTGCAATCCTTTTATTAGCTTTTATTTCAGAGATCAAGATTAAAATAAGTTTCTTTAAATACATCTGAGAGGTTCCACCTGCTAAAATGGAAGATTATTTTTGTCCCCTTTGGTCAGAAGACACACACATCTAACAGAGAATTGACATTCTTCTTAGTATTAATAGTAACAAAGGAGATTGCTACCTGAGAAAAACATCCAGAACCCTCTCGACTGCATAGAACTTCTTGAGGTGCTTTGGATTTGGCCTTAGGGTTTCATGTACACTGACAAGCAAATAACAGATCAGGATGATAAAAATACCTCTTTCTGTTTTGGGAGTCTCATCCCATCGATTTTTCCGTGCGCTAGAAGTTGCACCTCCATGGCCTGGTGTTGCATGCCCAGGAGTATCCCCACGCCCAGGTGTTGCAGCTCCTGCTGGTGTATGGCTAGGAGTTGGATCCCAGATTTTAGATCCAGGTGTTGCTCCAGGTGTCTCACTACCCTTTGCACGGCCAGGTGTTTCATCCCATCGCAAAGACGGAGTATGTCCAGGGGTCTGAATAAAACAAAAAAAAAACAACAGGTGTTATATTGCACTACTTGCAAAAAGTACTTAAGATTGCAAAATACTTGGGAATTCACATCAACTATCAGGTGCAGATCACTGGTTGTCTTTTTTTAACCCAGCAGGTATTGTCATTCACCTTTGTGGCTTTTATATATTCCACACTACAGCATTACATTGGTTGAGAGATCCTAAGGCAACCTGATGCCCTCTTTTTGAACTACAAATCCCACCAATCTCAGCCAATTGGACTGCTGAAAGGCACCAGGCTGGGGAACACTGCTATATGTGCCTGGTTTGTATGAAAGGGAAGGCAAAGTGCTGGGGACTCTACCCTCTCCATGGAAATCTGTGAAATGGGTGAGCATACCATGCCATCCATACTACCTAACTGTTCTCTGTGCTGTAAGCCAGGCGTGGCCCAAGGGTCACATGGCAGTGGCCCTTGAATTCACAAAGTAAGAAAAAAGGATAGCTCTACATACAGCAAAGGCTTGTGAAACCCCAGAACTCAATGACTTGAGACAAGCACCCACTATTATCACACCCTTACCTCGGCTTGATCCCAGTTAGATAATTTCTTCGGTGTGGTACCAGGAGTCTGGTCAGCAGTCTGATCCCAACGCCGTTTGCGTTTTGATGGTGGCTGGGACGCAGCACCATTGACGACTTTAAGTTCGCCGGCCTTAGCCTTTTCTGCTAGTTGCTGCCTAATTTCCCTCTGTTAAAAGATAAAACAAATAAAGGTCTTATTCCTCCAATACTGTCAGTTTAAAATAAATTCCACACTCCTGTGCTAGTGGAGCCTTTTCAAATCTTTTGATCTACACTTTTATTTGCATTTTTGTAAACCTGTAAGCTATTCAGTTGGCTATCCCCTAATTGCGATCTTTTTTTCTTTCTTTTTTGCTGCTATAACTTAATTCTGCAGATAAGCATCTGCCAATTATTAATGTCAAATAATTTAGCCAAAAATATCAACAGGCTACACTGAACAGGACGTACTCAAAATATTCTTGATCCTCCAAACCCTGGCATGGGCTCCCTCGCTCAGATTCCCTAACTTATATATTCCTGCTTAGTGCAAGCAATCCTTTGCCATTACGTCTGAACTGACAATAAATTGGTTTCTTCCTGCTCAACTGGATCCAAGCGTGGGATAGGAGGAAGGAATCGTTGAACCTAAAGGTTGCTCCTGGTGCTCCATACCATGTCTCGGAAGCCTGGATTTTTATTTGTGAACAGATTCAATGTTTCAACCAAAAGAACAAGACAATTAAATGTTTTCTTCCTAAAAACATGTGCAGATTCACCATGATAACATTTGTTTTGCTGAATCCACAACACTCAATTCACTGAATTTGCACATATTGTCCACCAAGAACGTATTGCAATATTTGCACATATTGTCCACCAAGAATGCAGTTGCACTAGGACCAGAGTTGAGGAACTCCTGGCCATCTTCCGGGTGCCTTCAATGTCTGCTGCCTCCATATGTGAACTTACTGGCAACAGCACTACGATCCACAGTGGGCAGTTGTGAGCCACCCATCATTTAATTTCCTCACAATGCTTTAACATGGTGTTCCTCCAAAACATATAGGAAAATTTAAAATTGTTCATGCAATTGCACAAACAGGTCAATGGAGGATGGACAGGGAGGAGAGCCAATTCATGAGATATCTGAGCATCGGTGGGCTCTCAAAAGCTGCCTGATCATCAGCCTAGACTGCAACCAATTAAAATTTAAAGTGGAATTTTAACCCACCTCTTCTTTTGTCAAATGTTGTTCACGCATAACATCCATATATGTTCTCGCATTCATTTTAGGGTCAGGTGTCTTCCCTCCTGCAGAAGAGAACAGCAACAGGACAGAAGTATAATAAGTACAGGAAATTAGGAAAAGTTGGCTTTTAAAACTGCCCTACTCTAATATTACGTTATGCCAAAATCAATTAATTTTACTGTTTTGACTGAATTGGTTTTTTTTAAAAAAAAAGATTACATGTATCTTACGTTTATTCACTTTGCTGATCAATTTAACCTGTTTGAACACAAACATAACTACAACAGTTTAAAACAAATATCTTTTTTAAAGGAGATAAGAATGATAAAATGACAGCACAGTTAAAAGAGTCTTCAGAAGTGATGGGTTCCTGGGTTGCTAATCCGGAATACGTACACTTTCGTGCCTTTGTCTCCATCAGCAGTTCTGACTTCAAGCAGCAGAATAGAAGCCTAGAAAATTATCTCTTTACCATTAGTAACACTTTGGAAAGATATTTATAAGCAACACATTACCTTGTTCAAGCTGATAAAGCCTATGCTATCTGACTACGAACTATTGTAAACCTAGATAACTCAAAATTGTTTTTTATCATACAGACCAGCGTATATGCTTTGATGAATCTGGACAACCATTCCCAGATTCTCATTTTGTGGTGACATGTTAAAGGGCTTCATTTAAAGAGCACACAATTTCTCCCCCCACTGATTCTGAAGGCACAATTATTACATTGTGAGCTGATTCCAATAAACTATATTCACTATAAGGATACTCACAGGCAAATGATTGTTTTTCCCACATCGTAAGATATACCAATCTATATCTTAAATTTTATTCTAACTTTTAAATATTTTACAGAAGCCCAACTATATAGAAACAAACTTAGCAAGGATGCACTGCTCTTAATGTGCAGATTGGCTATACATGTAGTATAGCATTAATATTTAGGACAAAATAAAATTCTTAATACATTTTCTATGCTGAAGATCATTGCCCAATTGGCAGTGTCATTCTGACACTAGCTTTGATAAGGACTTTCCTTTGGGATACTTTTTCACCATTATCTACACAGGATGTGTTGAACTGCACCCTTAAGAATGCAGACAGGACTGGCATATAGCAGTACTGCTGTAGGAAAGAAATTAAGGACAGTTAGTATGGGCCTGTGAATTCTGACAATACATGTTTATATCAATGACAGTTAAGCAAGTAAAATCCATATCCCTATCAATTCATGCAGGCTGAAATGCTAATTTACAAAAACCTGCAACCAGTTATAGTTTTAACCAACAGGTGCCCTCAGGTTACCTGTCAAGCTGACTCACCTGAGGAAAATTTCCATCAGGCCCACTACTGCCCCTTGCACTGACCTACAGTCTAAAATCATCAGAACAGACTTGAACTATTAAAAAGTACCAAAGCTTCTCAATGTTACTTTTGCTTCATGTAGCTAATCTTCCTACTGAGAATGAACTGCCATGTTTGCTTAGCATTTTAAAAGCAGCAATTCTCTTGTGTTCTAATTTTGGACTGAACCCTTCCAGAAAGCTGGAAGGTTCTTGAGCACTAAATATACAAGTTGCTCAAAGTATAGTATACATAACCCAAAGCAAAAAAGAAAAAAGAGAAACCTTTAACCCTTTGTGTTTCTATGGCAATGGCTCATTATTTTCTTGTCCTTCTACCTGGAAAGAAAATTTGTATTATAAAAGATGAACAAAATGGCAAACTACGATTTCAACCAACTCTTAAAACTACATAAACTAAAAATTCCTGAATTTATAAGCATGCCAACAGAAATCAAAGGGCTAAAGACAATTTTAAGGGAACAAAACTCGTAAGATCCAGTGAAAAAGAGAAAGTAAGTTACCATCTGCAAAAGGATCAAGACGCTCAGGGGAAATAATCATCATCCGCCTGCGGTTTTTGTATTCATCTTCCCGATCAGCGATCTTTTGTGGGCGATGCTCAGCAAACGGATCATACTAAGAACCAGAAACACAAAATATGGGTTTTCTTTTGTGAGCCAGCAATGTAAAAAGATAAGGAAATTTCCCCAAGGTTTCCTATTTCCTCTTAAAGGAAAGACTACTTTAGCTGAATGAAAATTGTGTTCCCAATTCACTACAGTTCGTAGCTGATTATATTCCATATTCCACTTACAAATTAATTTAGCTTTTATTTTAAAAACAGCTAATCATTATTCCCTATAAAACCCTTCCAGAGCAAGAATTTTTCTTCACTGCCAACAGTAAACTTCACAGCTGGTGTCTTTTGCCAAATGACTCTTATGTTTGGTGCAGAAGGTGCAGCTGGGGCAGAATGCTGCAGCACAGTTAAGCAGAGCACCTGGACAAGCACATATTAAACCTGCTCGGTGGGAACTACACTAGCTGCCAAACAGCTCCCAAGTCATGTTCAAGGTCTTGTTGTTTATACATAAAGTCCTGAATAAGTAAGGACCGGGCTACCTGCCTTCCCCTGTACAAACCTCCAAGGTGACATAGATCATCCAGGCAAAACAACAACATCATCAACAACAACAACTTATTACTTATACCCCGCCCATCTGGCTGGGTTTCCCCAACAATAACCATTTATTGCTTATACCCCGCCCATCTGGCTGGGTTTCCCTAGCCACTATGGGCAGCTTCCAACAAGAGATTAAGAATACATTAAAACACAAGTCATTAAAAACTTCCCTAAACAGGGCTGCCTTCAGGTGTCTTCTAAATGTTAGATAGTTGTTTATTTCCTTGACATCTGATGGGAAGGCGTTCCACAGGGCAGGCACCACTACTGAGAAGGCCCTCTGCCTGGTTCCATGTAACTTTGCTTCTCGCAGCGAGGGAACTGCCAGAAGGCCCTCAGCGCTGGACCTCAGTGTCCAGGCAGAACGATGGGGGTGGCAAAATATACTATAATGTAGCATTGGACAATGACCAGAAATCGAGCATTTTCTGCCATTGCAACTGCATTACGGAACGCTCTTCCCCCTGCCATACACAAAGCAATAACCATGAATTGCTTCCCTGGACCCGTAAGATTAGACCCGTTTAAATTTCAACCCCCATGTTCCTATTTTATTTTTATATCAATGTTTTATTGGTTTTAGGCTGTACTTTTAATCATATTGGTTTTTTAAAAAATATTGTACACCACATAGTTTAATACTATTAAGTGGCTTCTAAATGAAGAAGTCAGGTTAAACAATAGAATTAAAATTTAAAAACAATGAGTGGCACACAACAAAATGTAATCATTGCACACAATTGCATGGAGGTTTCAGCAGCTTACAGAATAAATTACTAATTCACATGCAGTGTGTATGTTCGTGTGCACGGCCACAGGTAAAATCTCTCACATCTCTCACTGAGTATTTTGTCCCCATTATTCCTCACAGAAATGGAAATAGAAGCTTCCACTGCCTTATTGTATTATATATTGAAAAGTTCACCTGTTCGGTTGACTGTGGTATGTCATTAAGGAGTGCCACTGGTGCATGGTATCCAGGTTTCTTCTGGCCAAGCAAGCTTGTAGAAGAGTAGTCGTCGTCATCCTATACAAACAGGAACATTTAAGATTTAATTAATTGTTCATTTCTGTATTTAAATTATAGTTTTCGGGATGGAAGGCTTTTTTTTTTTTTCAAACTTTAAATGGGAGCTGTAGCCGGAAATGTAAAACTTGCACACCTTTTCATTTAAGAACAATTTCAACAATATGATAGACTTTGTTTTGACAGTAACGTATTGCTGTACTTACATCTTCTAGCTCAGTTGCTGCGATTGAAGTTACATATCCAGCGAATCTGCTATCACTCCCACCATAGATCTCTTGGTCATAATATCCTGTAGAATCAAGGCCCACTCCCTGAGCTTCATCAAGGGCAGCTTTTTTGCCTTGGATTTCTCGAATCTGTGCTTCGATATCTATGACAAAGGATTCAAATGCTTTAATATATATATGTATTTTTAAACTGATTCACAAAGGCATGACCAAAGGTGTTACTGGAAGAATTTCATCAACTTCTCTAAGGCATAACCAAAGAGCAATCTAGCAACTGTTCTGCAGTGCTGAACACATACAGCATATGTAGGAAACTACAGTATTGTCAGGAATGGAAATATTCAAATCAAGGGACACCCACCCCAAGGGGAAACCTTTCTGGGACTGCAAGCAAGTGGTGGGTGGACCAATGAATGTACCCCAGTGATGGCCAAACTTGGCCCGCCCCCTGTTTTTGGACTACAACTCCCATCATCCCTAGCTAACAGGACCAGTGGTCAGGGATGATGGGAACTGTAGTCCCAAAACAGCGGGAGGGCCAAGTTTGGCCATCACTGATGTAACCTAATGCTTTTGTACGGTGAGACATTCCAGTCACACACATCAAAGGTTTTGAGATAAACACCCCCACAAATCCTCCATTCAGACAATCAAGATGCACTGTTATAGTTCAAGGGTGCAATACAGCACAGCAAAAGGACTTGAAATGGGCACAGAGAAGGGGTGTGGTCAGGAGAGTGGGAATATTCCTAGGAAGCAGTGTGGCTTATGTAAAGACAAAAGGCCTGACAGAGGATGAAATAACTTTTTGTTAGGAAAGTTGCAGTCGTATTGATGAGGGAGATGGATAACCTCCAAGGTCCCTTCCAACTCTAAGCTTCTATTATTAACTATTATTATCACTGTTCATAAAATATTGCCTCACTTGCAGGATTTGTTGGATCTGCCTACTGTAAGGTCATACTATGACAACTCTCCTGTAGGCCTTCTAAATACTGTATACCCAGATAATAAAACATGCACTAAAATGATCATGTTTGCATGTCACTCTGATATAACTTAACAGGAATTAGCCGTAGTGAGTCTTCTGTGCTTCCTTTCTGATCCTCCTCTACAGTTAGGAGTTGGGAGTTCTGAAAGTTTTGCTTCCACTTTTGGTTATTATTCTTATTAGGTTTTTTATCTCCTCTTTTCCTCCCAAAGGAGTCCAAGGCAGCAAATACATTAAAAACCCTAAAAACTAACAAAATAGGCTTATTTCTAATAACTGCTAAGTTACAGGAAACCTATCTTTCAAGATCCTTTACCCCCACATGCCTGGGTGAATGCATTCTTACCTAGAGATGTAAAATTTCCAGAAAGCTATGAAAAATAAAAATGCTCTCCTTTTTTGGGGGGTGTTAAATTTTAGTTGAAAATGAGATGTATACAATACTTAAGTTTCTTATCCATGCTACATTTCCTATATTACAAACAAGAACTGTACTGTTGGTTTTATTAAAGTATAGCTATATTAACATTATTTGAACCATCTTTACAAATACAATTAGGATAAGAGCAAGCTACTGCACTCATTGTTTTCCTAGTTTGGGAAATCAATGGTTGTGTGTGTTTGTTTTCGTTAAGAACACCACTTTAGTAAACAAAATGAAGATTTTATCATTTGGGCTTCAAAATCCTATACCTGCCTCTTTTGTTCTAGTAATTTCTTGCTACAGAAGCTATTATCAAATGGGGTCCCCAGTATACAGTACACCACAACTTGCTACAGCCAAAACTGCGAAATCAAAGATGCAGCACTTAACCCCAATTGCATGTATATGTCCGATTTTGTCTCATTATCAGCAAAAAGTTGCACAAACCACCAGGTATGGCACAATTAGTACAAATACAAATAGTTGGCCTGCCCAGACGATTTCCCTATTCAAAAGATATTACATACAGAATGGCTTGCAGTAAGAGGTTTAAGCAAGAGAGGAACTAATTCTTGTTAAACTATATTAATTAATTTTACTACATGCTGCTCTAGGGCTGCATCCAACAAGCCATACCATTAGAACAAAGTATTCCACCTGTGCAACAGGACTTCATCTCTCTCCCCTCTCCCTGCATGCTCTCCAAATCTGTTCCGAGGTACTGGTGGAGCCGAGAATAGATTTGGAGGTGCACAGTGAGAGACAAGAGAGAGGCGGTCTGCTGCACAGGCAGAAAAGCCCTTTTGTTAAAGGGGGTACTTCATTTGACTCAGCCCCCTACTTCTGAGTTCAAGTTATCTAGCCTTTTCCAGACCTGCACTTTTATTTTTTTAATTTAACAATAGGATTGTCTAACTCTGAATCGTGAATATGACATAATGGAACTGGGCATACCCCAACTATTAAGAACACTCTGCCTCCAACAGAACCATCTAAAATCCATTCAATAGTAAAGCTGAGGTGCCCACATTTAATCTCCACTTAACAATAAAAGTAAACTCATCCAATCTCAATAATAAAGATCACTATGTATTATTGTGATTAGGCTTACTGCACCATAAATTAATTATATATTCTTATACTTAACAAGCTTATAATTTATAATTTCACACTGAAGTTATGTTAAGAAGCCTTGCAACAACACATGTTGCAGCAAGATCAGGAGTATATATGATGGGGAAACCATGAAAGAGAAGACCGTTCCTAATACTGCAATTCAAAGCACACTTACCTAGAATAATGGTTTAGACAATGTCAATTTGACATTTTCGAGTAAATGTGTTTGAGATTAAATGCTAATCTACAGTAGTCACATCTTTGCAAAGAAAGCGTCTATATATTAAAACTCCAGTACGGAACCACAGAAGGAAAGAGATTATGTACCGGTACTTGCTTCAGTTAGAAGAAAGGGGACATGGTTAACCCTTTTATAGTTACTGCATTTGTGGAAAGCAGTGGAGAATTTCCTCTGCTACAGGGTTCTATCCACATCAACACGGGAATGTTCTTTGCCATCTGCATAAAGTATATTACTAATTACTCAGTTACAACAGCATCATTCCTGGTTTAAGGGAAAAAGACATTTCCACATTAAACTCGTTCAGTGTCCTTGTCTGGAAAGCTAATCCCTTCATAACATTTTAAAGTAAGAAATTCATCCCTTTTGCCTTACAAGAACACAGCTGTTCAGCCAGGTAGGAACTTCTAGGCAGACAACTGCTATGGTATCAAGCTTAAAGTGAAACACAAGAGCCCTTGGTGGGCTCACCATTACCTCCCAAGGGCAAAGCCAGATTTCTCCAAACACACCAATGCGCTTATGAAATTGCACACGCCACTAAAAACCACACACAGCTCTTGCCACAAAGCTTGCAGAAAAGCCTCTTAAGACTATGAACACCGCCCCACCTTCTAACTTGACCTCCTTTCTCACTTCTGCATCTCCTAGCAGCTTTCCTCAGTATGTTTCATTGCATTGTTGGGCCATGTGGACTGCCCCCCCCCAGCGACCCACTATAAAACCCCCTCAAAGTTAAGCAATAAGTCTCCCTCCCCAAGAACCATATGTGCAACACTTTCCGCAAACTGAGTCAAAAGCCGAAAGAGCAAGTAAACAAGCTTTCTTGCACTAGCCAAAGGCCACGGGCGAAAACCATACAAACACTGTTGAAGAAACAAATATCTATAAATCTGTTTATAAAAACAGAACCTCCGCTTGAACCAGTGTTAGAAACTGAGATATGAAAGCTAGGAGCTAAATGGCACCTTAAACCTGGATTATGGGCACAACAACGGAATATCTAGGCTTTTTTATAGCAAGAATACAAAGCTGAACATGAATGAACTGCAGCTAAAATATGATGTTCGTTTTTGACATCGTTTAGTCCAGGGGTCAGCAAACTTTTTCAGGAGGCCGGTCCACCCTCCCTCAGACCATGTGGGGGGCTGGACTATATTGAATTCCTATGCCCCACAAATAACCCAGAGATGCATTTTAAATAAAAGGACACATTCTACTCATGTAAAAACATGCTGATTCCCAGACCCCCGCGGGCCGGACTGAGGTGATTGGGCCACATCTGGCCCCCAGACCTTAGGTTGCCTACCCCGATCTAGTCCTTCCCTTGCCCCACCCCCCATAATATTCTTAAGAGGGTTTCTTCTCCAGTCTTCAGAGAGTAGCTGGGGGCACAAAAAAGGTCCCCCTTTCCTTCCACTCTGCAGTTTTAATCTGAGGCGCACTACTGCGCCCAGAGCTCAGAAACTGAAATCCCGTCGCAAAACGCGCCTAGAACAAGTGGAGCTCTGAACACGGACTCAAAACCACCAAAATCATGAAGTGAAGTGAAATAGAGGAAATCGTGGCCCTCTGCACGCCTCTTGCGAGTATTATTACATGTGAGGGGCCCATTTCCTTTTCGCACTTGCCCTCCGTGGCGAGTATTGCGAAACGCGGTGTTGCGCGCACGGGTTTGTACTGTAAAACTAATAAAAACAAATAAAAATGGTGTTCATTTCGTGAAAAAAAAATTGGGGGGGGGGAGTGTAGCGGCTCACGCTGGTTTCTGGTCCAGAGCATTTCTCTCTCACAAACACCACCAACACACACCCACATCTTTGGCTAGGCTTCCTGTGGGTCTCCTGAGCTGAGGCCTGGAGGCCTCAGGAAAGGCGGGAGGCAGAGGCCAGAGCGGGAAGGAGGAAGAGACCGCGCCAGCGACGCCATTACGCGCAGGCCTAGCCCCGGCCGAGGCGCGCGAACCGTTGGGCCGCCCGAAGAAGGCCCTCCGGCTCCCCCGAAGCGCGTGAGGCGGGGGGGGGAGCGGAAGAGGGTTTCAGGCCCGGAGTCGAGCCGGAGAAGAAGGCCCGGCCCAACCCTCCCCGTCCCTTACCTTCGTGAGTCTTGGCGATCTTCGCCATTTTGTGTGGAGCTCGGGACAAACACAGCGAGCGAGATGGAAGGGGCCCGCCGAGCTCCGCCCACTCGTCGACGTCGACTTCCGCTATCTGCGACCGACAGGGTGTGGGGAGGGAGGAAGGCGCGAGAGTCTTGCGCAAGCGCCGGAGCAGCGCGGCTGAGGTAAGCGGGTGGGGGCCGGGGTTATACGCTGGCCGAGGAAACCATCGAGACGAGAACGAGAAGGCCCTGGAAGGGGTCTCGGGCCTTGCTTCCGCCCAAGCGGCCTCGAGTTTCGGCCTAGGGACGCGCGGGGTTTCTTGTGTACTGGAAAAAGCGCAGCTTCCGTTGTACCCTCAGACCCCTTGCGCGCTTGTGTTTAACATGTTTTATTACGTTTCCACAAATTTCACATAGCATTCCAATACATAATAAAACTTTTGCTTGTTTAATCGACTTCGTATCCCGTTCTTGTTGTTGTTTTCAAATTCCATCTCATTGCTGCACCTTATCCTTCACTCTTTTATATGGTAACCATAATACAAATAGCCTCTAGTTATTTCTGTTGCTTGTAAGCTCCAAGTTCTGCTCGCAAATTAATCAAGTTACTATATATATATATATATATATATATATATATATAGTAAGTGCGAAAAGGGCTTCTAACCATGAAACATCATCAGGTTACCTTATTTTAGCAGTTTTTAAACAGTAATTTTGCTGAATCCTTGCTTGCCCATTCTTCTTTGGTGGGAACTTTCTTCAACTTTTTCCATTTCTGCTCAGAGAATCTCAGCTGAGCAGTGCATATGTTGGTTGCTCTCCTGTCTTGGTTTCAGTATGACTGATTAGCTGATTTTGGGGGGCAAGTTGCTTTTAAATACTGAATTCAAAACTGCTGTAACCTGCCCTGCCCTAAGAGCTGTAGGTGAAGGGCACTAAATAAATAAAATAAAATTTGCATAACGCCCTTCATCTGAACTTCACTATTATATAATAATAAGTAATAATATCAGAATCTTAAACATGGGCAGTTAGAGAAGTAAGTTCACTTGAAACATCTGTCTATTTTGCTTTTCTACTCCATGCAGCGAGGGTCTCTTCTACTCCAGCACATCCCCGTCTGGGGCGGGAGTTTATGTTTTTGTTTGTTACTTTAGTACATTTTTTGTGTTTTTATATTGGAAATATTTTTATATTTTATATTGTAAACTGCCCTGTGAACCTCAAATGAAGGGTGGAATTGTAATAATACAATACAATATATATCTGCTTTTCTTCTGGGGGGACGCAGGGGTACACATACCCCTAAACATTTTGTGAATCTTTGTACTTTTGTCCATTTACTGTGTGTATTTTTCCGGATTTGAACTATATAATGGTGATTTTATTGAGTCAAAAATGAGAGTACCCCTAAACATTTTTTCAAGAAAAAACACTATAATATAATATAATATAATATAATATAATATAATATACATACAATATGGTTAGGGTGTCAGACTAGGACCTGAGAGACGAGAGTTCAAATCCCCACACAGCTGTATAGGTCATTGGATGACATTGGCATTGCCTCTCAGCCTAACCTACCTTACAGGGTTGTTGTAAGATTAAGTGAGGAGGAGAACCATGAATGCCACTTTGAGCTCTGGAGGAGGGAGGTGAGATATGAAGGCAATAACTCATCATCATCACCCGAGCTCCGTGATCCTGAGTGTCTCCTGCTCCCTGGCTGCCCTATGTGCTCGCAATTGCCGCTCAGAACACCTGTGTGATGCCACCTCTCTTACTTCAAATTTCCCAATGGCCCTTCCATTAGGCAGACACCCCCCGCCCCGAGGCAACAGGTGCTGTGGGTGGGGTATGGGCTGGTGTTGGAAGTGAGAGCTGTGCTTGCCATGGGGCTGGTACTACATCCTAAGTTAACCTCCTACCCTGAGATGCAGTGTAGAACTCTTTCCCATCTCTGGTGCTGAAGTAACATTCAACTCCTGTACATGGAATGTAGTGGAGTGGTGGTTTTTGTTTTTATAAAAATTGCATCACTAGTTCCTTTGCCCTACGCAGCCTGCAACTAAGCCTAAGCATGTGTAACTGAAATAACCACATATTGCTTCCCTGTTTATCTGTGCTTCCATTTCCTCCCCTTTGTTGTTTCCCATTCTTAGACTGTAAGGTCCTCAGGGCAGGGACTTGTCCCCTTGAACTTTGTAAAGCACCAGACAAACTGATGATTATATAGAATCTGTGATTTTATAGAAAATAAAGAAAAAAATAGGTGCTTAAGTTTTGTCATAAATCTGTATACATCAGCGCTTGCACACTTCCAGAATATGCTGTAAAGATACACGGTTGTTGTGATCCTTGCTCCATACCTGCAGTATGAGGATAACAACAATCTGAACTACAACCCTTCCATAAAGTGGGCAAAACTCCAATTTGCAATATAGGGGAAATAGTAGCTGACACAGGAAACATTTGGAAGGCAATATAAAAAAGTTAAGACCCAATTGTGGCTCAGCCAGGCTACTGTTGAGCTGGGCTTTAAGGGCCCTGTGTGCTGGCGTGGACACCATGAATTGGGCTATGCCTTCTTTGCCCACCAATAAGTCTCGGTTCATCTGCATATATCCTGCCTGTGTAAATAACAATAAGACAATACCAAAAGGAATACCGCTTGAGAAAGCAGTTGAAAATCCAACATCTACAGAAATTCAAGATGTATGTGCAGCAGTTGGACTTAATGTGTTTTTGGAGGAAAACAAAATGAATCTCAGGGAGTGGAACCGTCATGCACAGCAAAGAGGAAGTGTGCTCATTCAGCTGAAGACAGAAGATGGTAAACCATGTCAACCTCGGTTTCCAACACGTAAGGCAGTGATGCTATATGCAGCAGAAACAATTCCCAAACTAAAGAAGAAGGACACAGAAAATGGGAAGCGGTGACGAAAGCCTATGGCAAGGAGAGAGAAGTTAAAAAAAAGTAAGGGAAAGAAGAATAAATGAATGTGGCTGGTACATGTGCAATGTATTAAAAATAGATGAAGGCGATTGTTGGTATCTGAACTAAAAGTTGGAGAAAAAACTGCATTTCTTGGTGCAGAAAGTATTGATCTGATGTGTAGAGATCTTTCCTATTCTACTCATGTTGGTAGCTTCGAGAACACTATCCAACCATCTCGTCCTCTGTCATCCCCTTCTCCTTGTGCCCTCCATCTTTCCCAACATCAGGGTCTTCTCCAGGGAGTCTTCTCTTCTCATGAGGTGGCCAAAGTATTGGAGCCTCAGCTTCAGGATCTGTCCTTCCAGTGAGCACTCAGGGCTGATTTCCTTCAGAATGGATAGGTTTGATCTTCTTACAGTCCATGGGACTCTCAAGAGTCTCCTCCAGCACCATAATTCAAAAGCATCAATTCTTTGGGAATCAGCCTTCTTTATGATCCAGCTGTCACTTCCATACATCACTACTGGGAAAACCATAGCTTTAACTATACGGACCTTTGTTGGCAAGGTGATGTCTCTGCTTTTTAAGGTGCTGTCTAGGTTTGTCATTGC
Source organism: Podarcis cretensis (assembly GCF_951804945.1). Lineage (NCBI taxonomy): Eukaryota > Metazoa > Chordata > Lepidosauria > Squamata > Lacertidae > Podarcis > Podarcis cretensis. The sequence continues at coordinate 127,753,045 of NC_137170.1, forward strand.
TTTTCTCCCAAGAAGCAGGCGTCTTTTAATTTCGTGGCTGCTGTCACCATCTGCAGTGATCATGGAGCCCAAGAAAGCAAAATCTCTCACTGCCTCCATTTCTTCCCCTTCTATTTGCCAGGAGGTGATGGGATCAGTGGACTACCACTCGGCTTTAAAAGCAGGTCAGTCTCCACCGGATTCACAGCTGCAGCCGCGAGGAGAAACCTGCCAGTCGCTTCCACAACTGCCTGCCATGCGCTCTCCAAAAAGCGCGCATGGCGCTTCCCGTTGCGCCTCCCTCTCCTTTGCGCGCAGCAGCAGCTGCAAATCGGTTGGCGGAGGGATGAGCCTGGGCTGGGCTAGGAGGCAGAGCGGCTCCATTGGCTGGGCCTTAGCCAAAGCGGGATTGTTGCTAGCAGAGGAAATGGACGAGTGGAGGCAGAAAGCTGCTGTCTCCGGGATGGTGAGGGTTCCTCTCCACGCTACTCGAGGCTGAGCGCCTGTGCTTGCAGCCGACTGGGAAGGAATCGCATTGCAAAAGGGCTTCTGATCTCTCCTGCAAGCATGTAAGGATCTCATCCTGCAAGGATGTAAGGGAGTCGGGGGTCTTAAAAGTAGGAAGCATAGAGGCTCCGTGGGTAGGGGTGGGGGACCGAGAACGAAAGGGGCTTTGCAGAAACAGCAACCGATTCCGAGGATTTGGCACGAGTTGCAAACGGGCAGCTGCAGAATGGGTTCGTAATGTATGCATGCGCGTAACCTGGTATAGAAGCCTGATAACTTTTGCCTCGTGGCATCATCATCCCCTGAGCGTGGAAAGGTGACTGTCGCCTAGGTGCTTACAAAGAGATGTGTTTGGATCCCCAATTTGTAAGCTCGCTTGGTTTCTGTGCTTGCCTTCCTTCGTGGCCAGGATGGATATCAAGCGCGCTGGTAGAGTGGGATGATTTCTAGATTTATTTATTTTTATATCAAGGCTTTGGAGTGAAAAAGGCTCCATTCTCTCTCTTTCTCCCCGTCCGGATTGTTTCCGTAGTGCCATGAAAAGGTAGCCAAGGGAGAGATTCACTTGATCAGGGAAATGCCAGGTGCTTATGGGTTGTTTCTTTAAAAAAACAAATACTAGAAAAGAAGCAATACAGTACTAGAAAAGACTGCCTCTAAGCTACTACTAGAAGCCTGACCAGAGCTCGAGTTTTTCAGGTAAAAGCAATTGTCACTGAACACAGCAATCAACCTCTTTTTCTTTTTTTGTAACAGCAACGCTTAAGGGGATCCTGAGGTTTGGAAAAGCTTTTTTTAAAGCTAATTTAAAGCAAAAAAAAAATGTCATTAAAGTAGCTGAATGAACACATAGTTTGTAGACTGGCAGCCATAAAAGAAAAACAGACTGGGGGGAGGGGGGAATAAGGATGATATGTTTCTGGATAATACGTTTTGTTTTAATTTTCAATAATTTTTTTTAGGGAGGTTCCACTGCAACATTTTGTTGCAGGTCCCATTCAATCATATTTGTATTTATTCATGTATCTTTTGAAGCACCAGCATGAACACACATTGGGAATGAGGCTCTATGTTCCTCTGTCTGGTTGTGGAGTAGGTCTCTACATGAATAATGCTATGCAGTGGTACCTCGGGTTACATACGCTTCAGGTTACATACGCTTCAGGTTACAGACTCCGCTAACCCAGAAATCGCGCTTCGGGTTAAGAACTTTGCTTCAGGATGAGAACAGAAATTGTGCTTTGGCGGCGCAGCAGCAGCGGGAGGCCCCGTTAGCTAAAGTGGTGCTTCAGGTTAAGAACAGTTTCAGGTTAAGAACGGACCTCCGGAACAAATTAAGTACTTAACCCGAGGTACCACTGTACCTTGTTTCGTTTCTAAAACTGCAGCATCTACTGCTAGTTGCTCTATTCATAGCAGGTTAATGCTATGAATCTCACTCTTTTACTTCAGGGAAGGGCTTGTGGGTCTATGATATAACATCTAGCTTGGATACAGAGGGTCTCTGGTTCAATCTCTGGCTTATAGGAGCCAAACTCCTAGGTGCTGAGGTCTCTTCGCCCCCCCCCCCCAATAAAATAATTTAGGGGGCCAGGCCCTCCCAAGCTAATAAGCATTGCCATTCAAATGGGGGGCACTGTGTCGTGATCAATTATGTGGGATGGGGCTTACCTGCCCCCCTTCCCCAATATTTTATTCACCCCTGCTCTGGCTGCATCAATGTTTTTGTCGGAAGTCATTTATATTCCCCTTAATTGGGAGGAATAAGACCAATGATTTGACGAAGGCCATTCGGTGGTCCATGGCTAAGTGGGATTTGACTACTCTTCTGGTCTCGCCCAGCTGCCTGCTGCTAGAACAAACTTTGATCAGCTTGTTTGCAGCAACACATTGTTTCCTTCCTATCTTTAATCAATGGTGATTAGCTTTCACAAACTTTGCAGTTGAGATACTACATGGATAAATATTGTTATGGATTTGTGCGGGGGGGGGGGGAGGAAGACCCCCCTAAACCCAATAAATTAATGAATGTCAGGATCTAGCTAATATTTGGAGATTATTGAAGGGAAGAATTCAGACCAGTGGGAAAATACAGGCTAAGCTTCCTTTCCAAGCCAGGGCCTCACCTGGGATAGAGGCACATGACCAAAGGTGTTGATGGCCCATCTAAGAGGAATCTTGGGCCTGAGCAGACAGAGGTTGCCAAGGTGATGGGGTGGTGAGAGAGGTGACAGGAAAAAAGTGTTTTTAGCAAGGTGTGCTTGAAAGGAGAAGGGGGGCGGAGATTGAGCCCTATCTTGGGCAGGGTGGCTGAAGGCTGGCTGGGAATCCAGTGCTGCACTGCTGTGGGCAACAAGTCCTGCTGGAGATGACCGTAGTGTAAGATCTAGACTCCCTCCATCCAAACTCAGGTGTAAATACGTGACTAAATCATATTTCTTAAAGCTGCAATTGTCTCCACCTCATCTTCAATTCTCCAAATGAGCACAGACCCTGGGTGAGCGCCTGGAATACCCCTGGAATATTGGTACCACTTGGCAGAGAGTGGGGATGGCACATAATAATAATAATAATAATAATTAATAATAATAATTTATTTTTTATACCCCGCCCATCTGGCTGGGTTTCCCCAGCCACTCTGGGCGGCTTCCAACAAAACACTAAAATACAATAACCTATTAAACATTAAAAGCTTCCCTAAACAGGGCTGCCTTCAGATGTCTTCTAAAAGTCTGGTAGTTGTTGTTCTCTTTGACATCTGGTGGGAGGGCGTTCCACAGGGAGGGCGCCACTACCGAGAAGGCCCTCTGCCTGGTTCCCTGTAACTTGGCTTCTCGCAGCGAGGGAACCACCAGAAGGCCCTCGGCGCTGGACCTCAGTGTCCGGCACAACGATGGAGGTGGAGACGCTCCTTCAGAATTCAGAACTTGGCAGTCATTACTTGACTGCTTTAGGAAAACAAATCTACCACCTTTGCTAGTGGGGAGGTTATAGCACAAGCCAATCTTTACTGTGTGGTTCTTTTTTCATAAGGGCAATTAAAAAAAAAAAACTTGCTTTAAAACTTCATTTAAAAAAATGTTTTCTGGTTTGTCTTCAGAGAGAAAACAGTGCTTAGTTTACAAAGAGTGCCGGTGAGCATGTGACCGTGATGGCTCGCAAGCAGATTGGAAAGTGGGAAAAGTACGGTAAAAGGTATTGCAGAGACTGGGAAAGAGAAGCTGGATTAAAAGACTGGGTTCGGAGGGTACCAGGAGATGAGTCAAAAGCAGCATGCAGATACTGCATGTGTGAAATCAGAGCTCACCACAGCGATCTTGTGTCGCACAGTAAAAGTAAGAAGCATAAGAAGCACGTTGCATTGTTCTCACAGCCTTCAATGAATGTGGATAAACACTCCTATGAGTTTGAAAAGCGGCATTCATTGCAACTTGAAAAAGAAATGTCATTTGGAGCCAAACCAGACACATCCGATGAATTCAATCATATGAAAATGAATGATTCCATAAATGTGTGTGCTCTGAAATTAGCCACACACATAGCTTGCCATATGAGCATTTTTACTGTTGATCACCTGGGATGTATTATTGGTGGAATGGCCGAGAAAGACATAAGCCTTCATAGGACAAAGTGCTCTACAATTATAAGAGATATCATAGGTCCTACAGTCCACAAAGAGCTGCTTCGGGATATTGGCAACGGACACTACTCCTTGATCATTGACGAAAGTTCTGACGCATCTTCGCAGAAGCAACTTTGCTTGATGGTGAGATACTTCAGCAACAAGCTTAAATGCATTGTATCCTCCTTTGTAGGGTTAATTACTTTCAGTGACACTGATCTAATCACAGAGGCTCTCTTATCATTCCTAAACGAAAATAAGCTCAACATAAAGAAGTGTGTTGGAATTGGTGCCGATGGGCTCAGCGCAAGTATATGTGGTCATAAAAATTCGCTGCTCAAAAAGTTTTATGAACTCAATCCTTGCGGTGTTTTTATTAAGTGCACATGCCACTCCGTTTATCTGTGCTTATCGAGAGCTATCGATGTGCTTCCCCTGAACCTAGAATATATGGTTGCGCAGACCTACTTATGGTTTTCTCAAAGCACGTTTCACCAGAAACGGTACGCTGACCTGTATGCTGCAATCAACGTTGGAGAGGTTGCCCTGAAGGTGCTGCAAATTACCGACACGCGATGGCTGTCTATTAGCCCTTGCATTAATAGAATACTTAGCCTGTATGATACTCTGAAGTTGCATTTTCAGTCTGTAAAAGACACTGAAAAGGACTACAGTGCTGAGCTGCTCTATCAAATGTACTCTGAGCCTCTGAACAGACTTTACCTGGTTTTTCTGCAGCCTCTTGTCCAGGAAGCAAACAGGCTCAGTAAGTTATTTCTTTTGGAAACTGCTAATCCAGTTAAACTGATTACTGAGTTAGTGATGTTCTACAAGACTCTGTTACAGAGAGTCGTGAAGCCTTCTGCCTTTCCGACATGGTCATCCATAATGAACTATGACATTAAAAGCAAGCAAAACTACCTGTCCCTCTCCGAAGTTAATCTTGGGCAAGTGTTCCTCTCGGAATTATCAGAAGCCAAAATCTCTTGCCAAATTAGAGGCACCATTCAAAAGACGTGTCGGGATTGTGTTTTTGAGCTTGCAAACCAAATAAAGCTTCGCCTGCCCCCAAATGTGGATCATCTTGAATCGCTAACTGCTTTAAATCCTTCAGTTGTTCTGAGTCCCCTAAGACCTGCATTTTCAACTTTGTCGTTTTTGTCATTATACAGAGGGGATCACTTGCAATTGGAGCAACAGTGGAGGAATTTGGATACAGTTTCTTGGACAAACACAGAAGATAGCCAGGTAGAACAGTTCTGGGTAGAGGTTGTAAAACATACAGATGAGGTGGGAGATAAAGATTTTGTCGAGCTAGGATTATTTGCCCTTGCACTGCTCACCCTGCCCTTCAGCAGTGCAGCCGTGGAGTGTACAGTTTCACAAATGAATCTGATAAAGCACAAGCTGAAGAACAGGCCGCAGGACGGCCTGCTAGAAAATATTCTAAGGATCAGAGCTTACATGCACAGAAATAAGATTTGCTGCAACCAGTTTCAGCCATCCAAAGAGATGGTTTCTTTGTTCAGTAGTGAATTTTATGCTGTTGCTAATAGCAAGGATGCTATAGAAGGCTACGATGATATTTTTTGAAGAAGAAAAAGTCAAGATTTTTGAAATTGCATTCTTATAAGAGCATTGAGTGACTTGTAGCTATACTATTTGCCTTTCTGACATTCTCTTACTAATGAATTCACTGTTTTTAGTGTCATTTCCACTGGTTTTTCAATTCTGTGTTTTATCTGAAACATGCTGCCTTTTACTGCAGAAGTAAGATACCATTGATTAAATATGCAGTTTTGAATATGCCTTGTATTTTGCCTCTGCTGCAGGCTTCCGGGTGCTCGCAGCTAGTGAGACTGCGAGAGATCTCAGGTTCTTAAAATCTGCTATTTCATGTTACTCTCTTCTGTCATTTAAAAATGGTCCTGCATTCTTAAAAATAGCTTCAAATCAGACTATACTACCTGGCGACAATATTTATTGTGCAGTCTTGCATGTAAAAATGCTGAAGCAGGGACTGGAATTTATAGAGCTGCCGAGATTCATGTAGAAGGCTTGAGTCAGCTCAGTGAAATCTACTCTTCCTTTCCCTTTAATCAGCTGACTGTCACACCATATCACATACCGCTTTTGAAACACCTTTCAGTTTCAAAAGCAGTTTGGTTTTGTTGGGTGTCTGAGAACACAGAACTAAGTTTACATTTCTTTACATCCTAGCTAACATGTTTGCATCATCTACTGTTGAGAACTAAAATAGGAAAACCAATACACTGATGATAAAACCCCCTGAAATTTGTATATTAAATTTAGTTTGCTTAAGTTTGCTTAATTTACTCCTCTGAAGTCAGTAGGATATTTTAATAAAAATATTGATAAGTGACTCCAAAGCTGTATCAAGCAAGGATTTAATGGTAGCTCAGTGTGGGTTTAGTAGAGTTTTAAATTTGCTTTTGGAATAATACTGTTCTTTCAGAATACAGTAACCTAACAGTAAACATTGGAAATGGGCAGGATTGGAAGTGGGCATCAACTTCAGTTTAGTGCAAACATCAAATCTTGAGGTGTCTATTTCTAGATAACAGTGCATGGAGTTTTTAAGTTTTACAACATTATACCAAGGCCTTAAAAGTCAATGTGTTTTGGTACTTGTGTCAGATTTAATCACCAATAATAATCTTCTGGTAACACATAAATTAAAACCTATATCAAAATGAGCTGGCTATTGCATGAATATTTGACAACTAAGTTTTCTGGAGAGCTTTTGGATGAACTTTTCTAAAATCTGGATATAAATGGAAAAACAAAATGTATCCGTATGACAAGATAAATTATTAGGTTTAGAATTCAAATTTGCAAGAGGCTTTTGAAAAAGATACATAGCTTTTGGTTATATTTACATTATTATTAGCATGTATTTCATTCATTCCTTGGGAGTGTGGTGTGTTAAGACAGACGATGACAGATATAAACCTTCTTTGCTGACATTAAAAAAAAATTCCTCATGAAAACTGCAGCTCTACTTTACACTAAAAGGATAATGATTAATACATAGAGTGGGAAAATACATCTGTGTCCATTAACATTACAGTTTTAGGAACTGACATTTTTTATTGACTCATCTATCTATACACACACCCACACCCACACACCCACACACCCACAGCAATATACAGTTGTGAAAGCAGTCTAAAAATAAAAAGCAACATTCAATGCTTTTAAAATTCAGAGCAGGCCCATTTAAATCAATAAGACTTTATTTCAGTAGGTACATTATGGGTATGAGTATGACTTACCACCCAAAAGGATCTTAACTGTATTCTAGATATTTGAACAAATGTTTGTTGTTTATATAAATAATTATTTTTATAATAAACATTTACATTGTTTTGAATGTCGTCTCTTCTGATGTTTGCCAGCGAAGGGGGGACAGCTAAATAAACTAATTCCAGAAATTTGCAGAATTTGGTTCTAATGCCTGTTAATGATAATATATTCCCCAAGGGGGAAAAATTATACAGGACTGCATCCCACACTTTCATAAGTGCTCCAGCTTGTGAAATAAGAATCTAATTAATGCAGTGCCTAATTTAGCCACTCTCATTTCTAAACATAGAACAGATATCTGGAAGATTAGCCTCTGCCTAGCGGAAACTTTTTGAAACGGATGTTGCAGAACTCTTCCTTTAAAAATGGTAAATGCTCTTTCCTTTGCTTAGGGTGGGAAATTTGCCAGTCCTGAATTACCTGAAGGTCATCTGGAGTCAGGATTTCTCCTTGAAACTTAGAAAAGCAGATACAGCAGGCTGAGGTTTTCACCATAATGGCTTAATTCTTCCTAAGGCTATTGAAACAGACTTTTAAATTGGCTTACACCCATCTCAGTGAGTTTCATTATTTACAGTGTGCTGTTAATTATTGTATTCGTTCTATAGTATAGCCCCATCCTGATTTTGTTTCCCTTCAGCAAAGTATGTTGAGGCAAGAAAGGTGACTGAATCAGACTTTGCTTGGGGGATGAAGAGTGTGATCTTATAGCAAATAATTCGTTTAGAATCCTCTGTGCCTGAAACAGGCAGGGTTGATTAGTTATTCCTACTGCCTTTGATATAATAGGTCCTGTTACAAGACTTTTAAGGTCTTATATATATATATAATAGATGTTCACAAATGTACCAAGCAAACACATACAAATATGTAAACCACATGTCTGAAACCCACAGAAAAGTCCTGAAACCATTTTCTCTCTCCCCAAGAGAACCTCAAATATTTCTCAAATATTTACCATTACAAAGGAATCTCCAGACTGCCAAAATAATGTAATCAGTTATCATTCTCAGGTAACCTGGCAGACAGGTTTTCTGCTGTAGACCGCCTCTTCTGTGATGTATCTGGGGGGTGGTCTTGAGCTACAGGGTAGGCAATTTCAAAGTCTATATAAGGGCTTCCACACCTTTGTCCTGGGTTCTCTCTCCGGCGTGTGTGGGGGAGACCCTGTTTTAATAAAGAACAGCTTTAATAAAGACCAGGCTTTTATAGCCGCTTTGCTTTTGTATATCCTGGTCTGGTCTCTGTTCATTTCCTGACCGGTTTGAGCCTTAAAAGGTACGCTCTCTCTGAAGGTCCAGTCTTCCTTAAGAAGCTGAACCCTTGAAAGGACCCCATTTTTTATTCTTCTTTCATTAACATACTGTTAAGTAAGACCTTGCTTCTTTTGTGAGCCTGGGCTTTTAAGTTACCAGTTTTAGAGGAAGATAGGAGTTAAGAGCAAATTGTAAGAGTAAGAAGCTGTTTCTTCTATTCCCCATTCTTGCACTGCCATTCTTCTTGTCATGTGCAGAACATTTGATAAGCCCGCAACTTATGTGCATTTAGCTTCTGCACACTGAGCTTTATGTGCTTGGCAAACTTTTGAAAAAATAAATACGGGGCAGAAAAGGAACAGGCATACGGGGGGGGGGGAGACTTTGAACCCTATATGTGCTTTTGGCTTTAGATGTGATCCCTAGAACATAACTCTCACTTACATTGTGGGTTTACTATATTTGCAAAGCACCCAGCGATCTTCAGATGAAGGGCAGTACAGTGTACAAATTTAATAAATTTATTTATTTGTTTGTTTTTGCATTTTCCACATTTTCAGTAGGAGCAGCTTCACTTGCTGACAGTTGTAGTTGTAGGCCAGCCAGCCACTGTGGTGCAGGATCAGAACTCGGGTCCCTGGGCTCTGCAAGCAGAGGGCATCTTCGGATGGGGAATGGTGCTGGGCAGGGGTCAGGAGCCATTTCCCTGGTGTTACGGTAAAATCTGGGTGCGAGGCTGCTCTGCCACCCAGCTCGTCGGACTATAAGTCCGCGGGTCCCTGCGGAGGAAAATGAGCTCAGCCAGAGACAGGAGCAAGCTGCAGAAGATCCAAGTTTATTGCGCAACAGGTTCAAGGCGAGATTGAACAACAAGAAAAGGGGTGACATGAACTTTTGAAACTTCCCTCCATGTCCCAGAATACAGTGCAAAATACATCCCAGTTACATCATGAATACATTAATAAGTGGTTGGGTTACACAGGATTAACATATGGAGGAGGGAGGGGGAATATGCAGAGCTGGAGATATGCACAGATAAACACTTCCTGAGTACCGGTGATGAGAAGACAATGGTTCAAATATGTATAGTCTGCCACCTGGCATTGCCTGGAGGAAAGGCTTGGCAGAGTGATTTGACAGGATTAGGGTCTTGACACCTTGCTTGAGGGATTATGGAGGACAGGGGAGGTGTCATGGAGTCCTAGAGAAATTGAGCAAATTGGCACGTTGATTTTCTATGAATTTTATAGATTTTAGTCCCTTTTGACATTGACAATTGGAAATAAATAGATATATTGTAGCGAAGAAGAAGGTGAAGAAGACATGCCCCCCCCTTCTGTATCACTGGGCAGGAAGGATGCAGCTGTTTGGGGCCCCTGGCTGTGATGGAACTGGGAGGGGACACACATGACTGGGGGTGCAGATGCCAGCACTTACCTTTGCTGGTGACGGCGAGTCCTGCATCGCAGGGGGTTGGACTAGATGACCCTCCGGGTCCCTTCCACCTCTGTGGATTCTGTGATTCTATGAAACGGCTTGCTTTACTCCTCTGAAAAGGCAAAATGTGGCTGCCCCTGCCAAACACATTCAGTGTTAGGTTTGGTAGGAACCAAGGCCTGGGTTCAACACACACATACCCCACCCAGGCAAATGTCTAGTCTAGGCATCCCCAAACTCGGCCCTCCAGGTGTTTGGGGACTACAGTTCCCATCATCCCTGACCACTGGTCCTGTTAGCTAGGGATGATGGGAGTTGTAGTGCCAAAATATCTGGAGGGCCGAGTTTGGGGGTGCCTGGTCTAGTCCACACCCTCCCAGCTTTTCTCTCTGATGTAAATACAGTGGTGCCCCGCAAGACGAACGCCTCGCAAGACGAAAAACCCGCTAGACGAAAGGGTTTTCCGTTTTTGAGGCGCTTCGCAAGACGAATTTCCCTATGGGCTTGCTTCACAAGACGAAAACGTCTTGCGAGTCTTGCGATTTTTTTCGCTTTTTTCTCCTTTTTTCTAAGCTGCTAATAGCCGCTAAGCCGCTAATAGCCGCTAAGCCGCTAATAGCGCTAATCCGCTAATAGGGCTGCTTCGCAAGACAAAAAAACCGCTAGACGAAGAGACTCGCGGAACGGATTCTTTTCGTCTTGCGAGGCACCACTGTAAGAGACGTCCTGTTCCATTATAAGTATAATTATATTCGGCCCAACTGATTGGGTTGCCCCATCCACAATGGGCGGCTTCCAACATACAAGAAAACATAATAAAACATTAAACATTTTTTAAAAAAGTTTCCCAATACAGTGGTACCTCAGGTTATAGACACTTTAATCCCACCCTTTAATCTATTGATGATTAATGTCTATAGGTAACCTTTGCTTTGTACTTGTGTTAACCAATCAGCAACAAGCACATATGTGGCAATGCTGTAATATTCAATAAAAGAGACTCCCCGAGACATGCTCGGGAGATGCCTCCCATATGACACCCACCACTCGTCTGTCGTTTATTTCAACCCAACACAGACGCTTCAGGTTACAGACTCCGCTAACCCAGAAATAGTGCTTCAGGTTAAGAACTCTGCTTCAAGATCAGAACTTTGCTTCAGGATGATAACAGAAATCGCGTGGCGGCGGTGGGAGGCCCCATTAGCTAAAGTGGTGTGCTTCAGGTTAATAACAGTTTCAGGTTAAGAACGGACCTCCTGAATGAATTAAGTTCTTAACCCCAGGTACCACTGTACAGGGCTGCTTTCAGATGACTTCTAAAGGCTGTATAGTGACTTATCTCCTTGGCTGGGGCAGGGGATTGCATAACTCCATACACTCCAACATTTCTCTGATCAAAATAGGGACGTCCTAAGGAAAAGCGGAACAAATCAGAAACCGGGACGGCTTCTGTAATTCCGGGACTATCCCTGGAAAATAGGGACACTTGGAAGTTGGGAGGGTTTACTAGTTTTATTGATTGGGGGCCAAGAGATGCCATGAGCAGCGCCTGAATCTGAAACAACTTCAGATTATTGTGTTGGGAAAACTGAGAGCAAGGACAAGCCATACAACTGGAATATGAACTTTTGCCTGTTTATTTATGGGAGGAGGCAGATAGATAATATCTCCATTTCCCGTTTGTGTGTGTTTCTTATGTGTACATGTATATTTTCTCTCTCTATCCCTGTAAACATACAGGGGACGGTTAAATATACTATATATATTTATATATATAAATATATATAGTTAAATATACTATATATTAAATATATAAATATACTATATATATTTAATATATAATATTTTATAATAATATACGTTATTATATTTCATGTAATATATAAGAAAGAGAGAGGACATTTTTGGCAGAGGGAGGGAAAAGAGGTCCGACGTCTTCTCACGCCCAACTAGGACTGGCGGCTTCGCGCGGCGCCGCGGAATCACAGAGCGAAGTGACAGGCACCCCCGCCAACCAATCGGCTGCTAATTTTAACTTTCCACGGGCTTAAAAGGCCCTTATGTAACCCAAGCGCCCGCCCGGCTGCAAACGCCTTGTGACCGCGCGCGGCCCCGCGAGCCTGTCGACGGCCTTGCGCGAGCTCGGCAAATCACGTGCCTTGGGGAGGCCCGGGGGTGGGAGGAAGAGGATGGGCGGGGTGAGGTGAGGCGTCCGCGAAGGAGAAGGGGCGCGTCAAGAGGGAGGGGGAGGGCAGCGCGTGGCGAGCGCTCCGCTGACTGGCTGAGAGCTGGGGGCCGCTCGGGGCTGATTGGTCCGGCCTACGAGAGGGGCGGGGCAAGAGGCGGGGCCCAGGAGTTGACAAGCCGCCGGGAGGGAGTGGAGGAAGGGTTGGGATGGGGTTCGTGAGGGAGACCTAAGCGGCGGCGGCAGCGGAGGGTCGACTATGGCGCGGAGCGGCCGGGCCGTTGGGAAGGCGCTCGCCGCGCGGCTGGCCTTGACTCCGCGGAGAGCCGCTCTCAGGTATGGAAGGCGGGGTCGTCAGAAGCTCCGCCCACCGCTCTCTGAGAGGGGGAAGAAATAGTTCCCTCAGACCCCGAAAAGGCCGGCTGTGGGGAGGCGAGGGGTGCGGGGAGCTTCACCCTTCGCAGCCCGGCGTCTCTGGGGAGCTTTTTCAGACAGGCGAGGGAGGTCACCTCACCCCGCCCCCGGCTCGGAGGGTGGCTCCCTGCCCTTGTTAGGCTTGCTTTGGTCTCCCCTTTCTCCGCCTCTTCTTCCCTCAGCGTGACAGGCAGAAGTTCAACAGGTGGCGTTCGCGCTTGCTTTCAGGCTCTGTGCTGTGGGGAGGAGTGGAAAGGGGCCAAGGCTTGGGTACCTGGAGAATTGGGTTCGCCCCCACCCACCCACCCACTCACTCCTCCACCTCCTCCTCCTCCTGTTGTTGTTTAGTCGTGTCCGACTCTTCGTGACCCCCTGGACCAGAGCACGCCAGGCACTCCTATCTTCCACTGCCTCCCGCAGTCTGGTCAAACTCATGCTTTCAATCAATCAAACCTTTATTGCATTAGCATACAGCCATAGCAGGATAAAACAAAAATGCTATAGACCAGCAACCAAACAAAATACAAAGCGATATAACTGGGGTTATGACATTTAAATTACCCTAAGACAATAATGTAAAGATTTAGTTGCCGGGGCCAGGAATCTAGAACGCGGATGTATATAAAGCATAAAATGGCCCCAAAATAGGCTCGGCACATTAGGTTAAAAGGTAATGAAAGAATTAAAACAGGTCCAGGTCTAGGACACACTACCCAGTCAGAGTAGACCTGAGTTTCAAGGCCTGCACTATAAAGATTGCCACTCCACATGAAACTTGATGCTTTCGAGAACGCTGTCCAACCATCTCGTCCTCTGCCGTCCTCTTCTCCTTGTGCCCTCCATCTTTCCCAACATCAGGGTCTTTTCCAGGGAGTCTTCTCTTCTCATGAGGTGGCCAAAGTGTTGGAGCCTCAGCTTCAGGATCTGTCCTTCCAGTGAGCACTCAGGGCTGATTTCCTTCAGAATGGAGAGGTTTGATCTTCTTGCAGTCCATGGGACTCTCAAGAGTCTCCTCCAGCACCATAATTCAAAAGCATCAATTCTTCGGCGATCAGCCTTCTTTATGGTCCAGCTCTCACTTCCAGACATCACTACTGGGAAAACCATAGCTTTAACTATGCGGACCTTTGTTGGCAAGGTGATGTCTCTGCTTTTTAAGATGCTGTCTAATTTGGTCCTCTGCCATGGAAGAGAAAGCACAGGACAAAGCTGGTCGCAAGAAAACAAAACGAAACAAAAAGCCCAGAGAAGCAAGATGAGTTGTAGGGAGTCGCCTTTAAGTTGCTCAACGAAATGAAGGGAGCAAAGTAGAAATATTTCACTTTAGAAGAGCCCCCCCCCCATCTGTTAAACATCTATATATTATATGGAATTAAATGTGCATTGTTGTTGTAACTACTCATATTAAGGGGCGGGGGGATGTAATAGTGAAATACTTTCACTATGAGACTCTCCTGTCTACCCGCCTGGAGTTCATTAACATTAGTAGACAATTCTCAGAAGCACTTTGCCTGTTACGCTTGTCTGGAGTGTTTCTGCGGCATCTTGTTTGCAAAACGTTGCTGACTACAAAAAACAGTGCAAGAAAAGGACATGTCGTCCTATGGCTTTTATTTACAGTGCAGTCCTATGGAAGTAAGTCCCATTGAGCTTGAGAAGACTTACCCCAGGGTAAGCAAATACAGGATTGCAGCCTCCCATCATTAATGTTTTTCTTCCCCATTAGTATCCAAAGCCACTAACAAAAAACATCGTTGTGTAAAGAAACAATACAATGCATGCACTGTAAACTGAGCCCTTTTGCCTTTCAGAGGTGAAAGGATAGTCTTTTCCTCCTGCAAAGACCCTTTGCTCTTTGTTACCTGTTGTCTGAGCTTGGATGGTGAACATCAGAGATTGTTCATCGTCTTAGCACATTTCTACTCACTTTTGCCTGCATTTATTCCTTTCCTACTCCCAGACTCCACTAAGAACCTAATGCCTTTGCACTGCTATGAGCTTCCATGTGCTGCATGATTGTACAGCCCTTGGCCCTTTCCACCCTTTGGATGTTCCAAATCCCTGGGTTTTTTGGCAAGGGTAAAATGTAACTACTGATATTGAGACCCTGCCCCTGTTTCCACGCCCCACATACAGATATTCAACTTGGAAAATAGATTCTTGATGTCTTTATAATAGAACCAGTGATGTAGGTTGGGTTTTGCTGTTGTTGTTGTTGTTGTTGTTGTTGTTTGAGAATTGTATTCTGCAAATTAGAGTAACTTTTCCTATGAAAATTTTCTGATGCAAAGCACCCTATGCAAAACAAAATAAAAAATGTCCTTCCAGTAGCACCTTAGAGACCAACTAAGTTTGTTATTGGTATGAGCTTTCGTGTGCATGCACACTTCTTCAGATACCACACGAAAGCTCATACCAATAACAAACTTAGTTGGTCTCTAAGGTGCTACTGGAAGGAAAATTTTTATTTTGTTTTGACTACAGCAGACCAACACGGCTACCTACCTGTAACACTCTATGCAAATTAGGGTAAAGTTGCATTGAATTATATGCATCAGAAAATTTTCTGATGCCCTTGAGTGATCTAATTTAGCATGTTTGTTGTACTTAGTAAAGAAAGTTAAAAACCCGGCAGCTACTAAAATTGCCTAATAATTACTTGTAACTAGCATCCATTTATTGTTGCTAACAAAATGATGAAATATTCCCACCCCACTGGAAAATTACCCACCCTGCATCACTAGCCAGAACCCCCCCAGTTAATCATTGCATCTGTCAATTAATTGTTGTATCTTCTAACTTGGTGTTGTTCAACCTTGGGGTTCCCAGGTGTTGTTGGACTACAACTCCGAGCATTCCTGATTGGGCATGTTGAGATTTGGAGTCTAGTAACATCTGGTTGATACTGACAATCTCTCTAGCCGCAAGGTTTTTATTCTATGGTCTGCTGATTAAATGGAAAATACTTTGAAAGAATGTGCCTGTTGCTACAGTAAACACAGGGGCGAAACTAAACTTTATTTCACCTGGGTTAAAGACCCAGTTTGGCACCCCCCCCACACGTGCATTTGCGTACCCACACAGGTTGGGAGTCCTCTGGAGGCTTCACCCAGGGCAAAACCCTCGGCTATCCCCCCTGTAGTTATGGCATTGCTTAACATACATATTTAAGAAGTTAAAATTAGTTGCCCTTCAAAAAATGTTATATAACTACAACAGTCTGTATAGTGGTGCTTTGTAAATTGATATTTTTTTGAGATATTAAAGCCTTTGCATTTGAACTTTACTCTTCACTTTGTCTTGAATAGCTGATTTATGAAAATCTAGAGTCACCACATCAATGTTGCCCACAAAAAGTATGCCTTTGAAATTGGTACAACAGTACGCTAGCTATTGTGTCTAAGGTTCCCCTGCAGTGCTTGTCTCCCATTTCTATTCATTTTGGTGCATGCAATACTTGTCTTTGTTCAGAGACCCAAGGCAGAAGAATAAAAACCAGCACTTTGAAACATAGATAATTTGAGTTCTGTGATTCATAAATTACCTTTTTGATTAAGGAGATCAGCTGGGAAAGGTCAAATTCATTTCTAACTTCTCATCCTTGTGCCTGTTCAATTCTAATGTTGTAATTCTAATCTAGTTTTATAGCTGAAGCTATACATTTGAGGTTTTGATGAGGACATACAGTACTGTGAAAAGCTTCACAGCTTTCCCTTGATACATAGAGGAGTCCCAGCCACTAAGCTAAATTAAAAAACAAAACAAAAACATACACACTTTGAAATCTCAACTCATAACTTTACATATGTGAACATTGATCTTCTAATGAAGGATGGTATAGAAATTTGATAAATAATAAAATAGTAGGGGTGAGGGACCTCTGGTCTGCAGACCAAGCTTTGTCTGTCAGGGACCCCAGTTTGACCCATAAGGCTGTTTTCCCCCAACCACATCCACTTACCCCACACCTGACATCATAAGTGACATAATGTAAACCTCTGAGAGCTCAAAGTGATCTCTCAGTTGTTCTTTATTTGCAGTTCCTTGCTCTAAGCGGGGAAAGCTGTTTCCATTGAAACCAGTGCTGAAGCCTAATGTTCTGATTAATTTTGCATCCAGTGTTGTTTCCCAAAGAATATTGTTAGCAGTTAAGTGAAAGATCAAAGATCTGGGCAGAGTTTGCTAGATCAAAATGAAAAAGAAAAACCCAATAGAAGCTTCAGTGTTTAGTTTGCAAGTTAAAATAATTGGTCCTGCTAAAGAAAGTGGTTATTTTGCCATCAAGCTAAGTAGAAGATTTCTTAATTGAAATCCCAACATAAAAAGAGTTATTAGCACATGCTTGAGTGCATATATTAAAATATCTGCACTAATTTTTTTTGTTCTGGACACAACACTGAGGGATTTTGAGATCAGGAAAAGGCATCCTACTTTTCCTGATTTTCTCAGAAGCTTGTATGACTGTAAGTTAAAACAAATTTATGATACAACAGTTATCAGCTATGATAGCTAACACGAACCACTGTGTTTAGAGAGGGAATATGAATTCTGGATACTGGAGGACCACTATACAAAATGGTCATCACTATTGTATCTTGCTTCTGGACTTCCAGAGTGTATATGGCAATACTAAATTATGCAAGAAAATTATTTAAGTGACTGCTTTTCAGGGTCTTTCACATATATTACCAGCACTATTACTTTGGGGGTAAGAATTTAGATGTCTAGGGGGGCCTTCATTTATGGAGAAATGTTGATATTTCAAGCAGTATTGACATTAGTGTGGAATTGCTTTTGCCACCATGGTTAAGTTTTGAAAATCTAGATCCTTTCATTCAAAGCCAGCAACATTTGTACCAGTGCAGATCTGTGGCGTGTGGGACCCTCAGGGGTAGGGAGAAATTTCCCCTGACCATTACCAGCAAGTTTGTCACAGAAGATGTTAGAAGACTCCTATGCATGATTGCTCTTCTCGGTGTGCTAAGAGGGGTGAGAAAACATTTTGGTACAGAGGGGCATGTGATTACTACTTCTAGCTTGAACAACCCCTGCCTGTGCAAGAACAAGAATTACTGTTTTCAAGGAAGTGTGGTTCAAGCTCCTTTTACTGTTTTTATAGCAGAAAGGGACAAAGTATTAGAGATGCTATAGGGCAGTTCAAACAGATGAGCATAGTGTAACGTGACCTCAGATTGACTTGGAGCCAAGTCTTAAGGGGTGGATGGCCTTTGTATTGTACTGTTGCCAGGTTCTTTCTCATGACTGAGATATATTTAGGTTGTCCTAAAAAGTTAGCCTAATCCTGAACAGCTTGCAAGCTATGATTGTCCTTGTGTTACATTTTGATTTAATGAGCGAGATCCAACTGCGACGTCCTGCTTGTGCAACGGCCTTCTACTTGCCAAATGGGACTTGCCCTTCCTCTTCTCCCTATAAGCCTTCAGCTCCCCAAACAGCTCCAAAAATTCTGGAGAACCCTCTGGAGCAGATTGGAGGGCTTCAGGGAAAGGAGATGGGGCAGCCCTCTGGCTTGACGCTGGATCTTGCACATTATTATTTAGATAAATGATAAATTGCTTTGTTAAGCATGGGCTAATTCTAATAAAAAATTTAAATCATCGCAGGCATTTGACTTCTTGGGAAATTTTGCTGAGCAAGGCCCCTCTGCTTCAAGTACCTGGAATGCACTGTGTTTTTTCAAGAAGAACTTTCTTCAACATTACTTCACCATTAGGGAACAAAAGGAAAGAATATTCAGAAAGAAGAATTATAGGGTTTGTATACAAATAAGTAGAATTATGAATGCATGGTGCTGATTTGCATGACCAAATTTTGATCAATGTTTCGACTTCTATTGGTTTTTCCCAAGATGTGTTTACTTAAAATTGATTCAAGTCTTATTTATTTGTGAATTACTTCATTCTCAGTCTTTGAAGAATTTACGTTTCACAGATAGTCACATTATGAGGCAAACATGGGACTCCCATCTCTCTCTTTGCTGCATAATTTTTTGTATGGGGATTCTGCATAATTTTTTTGTATGGGGATGGGGATCTTCACTGAGATCATGTTGTCTAATTCAGTGTTTCCCAACCTTTGGTCTCCAGCTGTTTTTGGACTACAATTCCCATCATCCCTGACCTTTGTTCTTGCTAGCTAGGGATGATGGGAGTTGTAGTCCAAAAACAGCTGGAGAAACAGTTGGGAAACACTGGTCTAATTTAGAAGCAAATATTATATTGCACAGTGCAGTTTAGAAAGTACATGGTGTGCTTAAATTAGGTGCACCGTATAGTGTCATATTGTCACACCAGTACACATGTGAACTTTTTTTACTAATTTGGAAGGCAAGGGTATTTAACAAATTTGATGAAGCTATTATGTTTTGCGCCCGTGGTAGGGTTTTTCTGGCTCATGATCCCCTTGTATCCATGGAAACCTGCTCTTCAGAATGGGGTTTTTTGGGAACAGCACAGAATACAGGTTTGGAGGGCTGCAGAGAGAGAGAATATAATTGTCCAACTGGAAGTTGTTTTCTCTGTGTGCAAAGTATCTTTTGGATCCAAACCACAGAATGGCTCTTTGCCTAAAGTTATAAAAACTGTTACACTGTTTAGAAACAGTTAAGCAGTCTTCATGTTTACAGTGAAAGGATTCCCATACATAAGTAGGTTACCGTAGTTAAGTTGCTGAAGCGTGTATTTCTATGTTAATAATTTGCAGAGCTGTACTGGCAATATAAATTTTGGTAGAAATTGCTATGCTGTTACAATGTGGCTTGAAGTGTAAAAATAAATCCCTTGAGTCAAATAACACCATAGAGTGAAGGAGACTCTTACGGACATTTACATGGAAGTAATTAAGCTTCACTGAATACAGTGGAGTTTCTTCTGAGTACATTCATAGGATTGTGCTGTAAAACAGGTTTGAGCCTCATTTAACTCCTATTGAAATGAATGGAAAAGTGAAAATACCAAACACTTAAGGTAACCGTGGTCCATTGTATGCTCAGAAATTTCTCAAAGTAGGGTAGGGAAAGCCTTAGCGTTTTGCTTTTATCATAAAATAAACTTTAGTTGGGTCAAGAAAACTGGAGTAGTTTTTTTTTTTTAAGTGTGTGTACCAAAACTTTATATATATAAATGTTAAAAGGCTACAGGAGCTAGTGGGACCCCAAAGAAAAATGTTACCTGCCCTTTCTACAAGGTGCTCAGGTTAGCACACATATTTCTTCATCCTCCATTCATTTTTATCTTCCCACCTGCCCTGTGAGGTAGGCTCATGTGTGTGTGTAAGAGATATATTTTATGACTGAAGAGCTCAAGCATAGGAAAGCACAAAAATGATGCATGACTTGGTCATTGAATACTGCTTGTAATACTAAGTTCCACTTTTCTTGTTGTCAGGTATTCTATGCAAGAAATGTACGATGTGGTAGCAGTTGTAAGTGAATACAAGAACTTTGTGCCATGGTGCAAAAAGTCAGATGTGTTATCCAAGCGCTCAGGATATTGCAAGGCACACTTAGAAGTTGGATTTCCTCCTGTGCTGGAGAAATACACTTCGGTTTGTACGCTAGTGAGACCTCATTTGGTTAAGGTAATGATTTTTTAAAAGCACCTTGTGTTGTATAATTGCTTGCAGCTTTCCTGCCATTCTATTATATGTAGAGAGATGTGCTTGTTCAATACAGAATTCACATACTCCAGAAATTGCTACCTCCCCATCCAGTTTTTGTTTTAAGTTATGGGTTCTGTATACAGAACAGAAGTGCAATAAATAATGCACTTATTTTGCATTAATGCATTATTTTGTTTTTATATCCGCTGAAAAGAAACCTGAAGCTAGTAAGCTGAACGTACATTGCCAGTTTTCTCTAGTATAAGACATACTTGTAGAGATTCTTCAAAAACTTGCAGCAGAGGCTCCTCTTCTTTGCTTATTTTTCAGCGCGGATGGCATTGTTAAGAACTTTTTAAGTGGAGATGCTAGAGTTTGAATCTGGGACCCCCACTGATCCATGGTCTCTACCCATACCTTTGAGACTTTTACTTTCCCCTCCTGCTTCTCCGGGTTTAAAAAGGAAGCACTCTTTCTAACATTATGAAATAACAAATGAGAGATTATGGATTTTATTCTGGTCTTGTAGTTCTAGTTTATGTGGAAGCCGAAATAAGTTGAACATCTAGGTCTGAGGGTTTTGAATCCAATACAAAAGTGTTAAAACGGTTAACCTTTCTCCTAGGCATCATGCACAGATGGAAAACTATTTAACCATCTGGAAACAGTGTGGCGCTTCAGTCCAGGAATCCCTGGCTATCCAAGAACGTGTACCTTGGATTTTTCAGTAAGTATGAGAATAAGCCTTCCAAGCTCTTCAGACTACCTAAATATACCTTTAAAGCCATAACAAGCTGTGCTTGCATGTCACACTAAACTATAGTTTAAGGCAGGGACAGCCAGCATGTTGCACAGTAGATGTTGTTGGACTACAACTCCCATTAACCCAGCCGGCCTCGCTGATGGTGAGGGATGAATAATAATAATAATAATAATAATAATAATAATAATTTTTTATTTATACCCCGCCCATCTGGCTGGGCCTCCCCAGCCACTCTGGGCGGCTTCCATAGAAAGCAAAAATACAATAAAATATCACACGTTAAAAACTTCCCTGAACAGGGCTGCCTTAAGATGTCTTCTGAATGTCAGGTAGTTGTTTATCGCTTTGACATCTGCTGGAAGGGCGTTCCACAGGGCGGGCGCCACTACCGAGAAGGCCCTCTGCCTGGTTCCCTGTAGCTTTACTTCTCGCAATGAGGGAACCGCCAGAAGGCCCTCGGCGCTGGACCTCAGCGTCCGGGCAGAATGATGGGGGTGGAGACGCTCCTTCAGGTATACTGGACCGAGGCCATTTAGGGCTTTAAAGGTCAGCACCAACACTTTGAATTGTGCTCGGAAACGTACTGGGAGCCAATGTAGGTCTTTCAAGACCGGTGTTATATGGTCTCGGCGGCCACTCCCAGTCACCAGTCTAGCTGCCGCATTCTGGATTAGTTGTAGTTTCCGAGTCACCTTCAAAGGTAGCCCCACGTAGAGCGCATTGCAGTAGTCCAAGCGGGAGATAACCAGAGCATGCACCACTCTGGCGAGACAGTCCGCAGGCAGATAGGGTCTGCAGGCAGATAGGGATGAAGGAGTTGTAGTCAGACAACAGCTGCTGGGCACCATGTTGACTACCCCTGGTTTAGTAAGGTGTGAAAGAGCAGGAATGAGATGCAATGAACCTCAGATTTGTGCACTTCCTTCTTCTCCCTGCTGCATGATTGTGTGGGGTTTGGAAGCTTTTGCTTAACTGCCGTTTGTTAAGTCACCCAAATCAACAAACTCTGGTTAACACTGACTGTCATTTGACATTAGCTTGTTCAGAACTAACCATGGTTGTTGAAGCTTGGCTTGTTTAAACTAACCATAGTTAGGATCTGACCCGGAACTATAGTTAGATGACGTGATAAGCCAGGGATATTGCTAGGGAGTTAAAAAGACGGGGGCCCAAGCCCATGACACAAATTTGCTTGATAATTTGTGTGATCATTTCTGTGTAAAGAAACAAATTTAGATGGCATACATTAGTAGAGCTAGGTGATTTTTGTCAACCTAGTTTATGTAAAAAGAATACTCTGAACATGTGCAGTTTTACATTTTAAACTCACTTAAATCATAGCCCCATCTTGATTACTCAGGAATACAGATTTTGTTTGGGAAACATATAATACAGTGGCACCTTGGTTCTCAAACTTAATCCATTCTGGAAGTCCGTTCCAAAACCAAAGTGTTCCAAAACCAAGGCATGCTTTCCCCTAGAAAGTAATGCAAAATGGATTAATCCATTCCAGACTTTTAAAAACAACCCCTAAAACAGCAATTTTACTATCTAACAAGACAATTGATCCATAAAATGAAAGCAATAATCCATGTACTGTATTATAAAATAAGACAGTATTGTAGATGATAAAAATTAAAATTTCCCCCGTACCTTCACTGATAGTAGTCATTGTTTGGATGGGGGGCTTTTATCCATTTCTGCAGTCACATAATCAGTAAACCTGTAGCTGAACTGGGTTCCACAGAGCCACAAAAACAAATTAACTGAAAAAGCCTCAAAAACAAAAACGCAAAATAAATAGCAAAAACAAAAATGCCAAACTTAATCTGTTCCAAAAGTCCATTTGACTTCCAAAATGTTCGAAAACCAAAGTACAACTTCTGATTGGTTCAGGCGCCCCAGAAACAATAGCCGACAGCTGCATCAGACGTTCGGCTTCCGAAAAACGTTCGAAAATTGGAACACTTCCGGGTTTTCAGCATTTGAGTACCAAGGTGTTTGAGAACCAAGGTACCATTGTATATTTTTAAAAAGAAAAGTAGCAATATGTACATGCCTAGTCAGATGTCTTCCAACGATAGAGTGCTTTAAAAAATAAGAGAGGATGATGCAGTGACCACTGTCACGGGGCATGTTTGCCGCTACCCCCATTTTCTCCTGTTCTGTGGTGTTCATTTTGGAGAGGCTGGACCTCTAAGTGCAGCTCTAGTTGTACCACTTCTGTTCCTGCGTGCTGCAGCATGTCCCCAGTTGCCCTGTAAGCCAAAAAGATTTTTCTATAAAGTTGCGAATGGGGAAGCGATTTGAGGCCCAGTACAAAAGACGCAGGTGGCGCTGTGGGTTAAACCACAGAGCCTAGGGCTTGCCGATCAGAAGGTTGGCGGTTCGAATCCCTGCGATGGGGTGAGCTCCCGTTGCTCGGTCCCTGCTCCTGCCCACCTAGCAGTTCGAAAGCACATCAAAGTGCAAGTAGATAAATAGGTAGTGCTCCGGTGGGAAGGTAAACGGCGTTTCCGTGCGCTGCTCTGGTTTGCCAGAAGCGGCTTAGTCATGCTCGCCACATGACCTGGAAGCTGTACACAGGCTCCCTCGGCCAATAAATTGAGATGAGTGCCACAAGCTCAGAGTCGTCCGCGACTGGACCTAATGATCAGGGGTCCCTTTACCTTTTTACAAAAGACCTGGGGTTCTGGCTTTCAAGGTCACCCCTTATTACCTGTGTGCCACAATGTGGTTAATCAAAAGGAGAAGTGAAAGCTTCCAAACTCCATGGGAGGAGGGGAGCACAAGCCTGATACTTGTAAACTGCAGTTTAGTACAAAGTGCAAATGCCGTCAGTGTGTTGCTCCCAACTGTGTTTATTTTAATTAAAGAAACAAAAAAACGACCTGAATTCTAAACATGCTTTTTAAACGTGTATATATAAACATAAATTATTATAAACTTTTCTTTCTGCTAGGGGTGGCATGTGAAATATCTTCACTTCAAATGTGTTTATCTTCATATTATGAAAGAATGCTGATTTCTAAATAGCTTTGAATACACTTGGGGTACTGGAAAACTCTTAATTGTGCTTTCCTTCACGAATCAATTCAACACCATTGTTTGTGTTGTTTCTAGCTTATCATTCAAACTTAGTTTGTTTTTCAGTTATTATTTTTTCAGAAGAAAGATGGATTCTCATTTATTACTACTAATTTGTGGTTTCAACATAGGGCAGGATCCAAAGTGCCATTTCGGGCACACCAAAGAGCTTGCAGATTTTTCCTCTTTCAACAGCAGATCTTTCATGCCTCCTTCCACTATGTTTCTGAAAGTCCCTTTAGTTTCTAAATGGTATGTCATGTAGTAAGAGGAAGAGGGCTGACTGCTGTAACTCCCTTGGACTTGTAGAACCAACCCTGCCCATATATTGTTCATTCTAAGGAAAAGAGCAAGAAAGCATGTGTCAGATAGCACTGACGAAAGTTACTCCCAAGAACCTACTCCTATGGTTCATGGTTGTAGAGTTTTCTTACGGTTCGGAGGGAACCTTGGGGCTCTTACAGAGGGTGGGATCCAGCATCACACCAGAGAGCATGATGGGATTGTCCTCCCCCCCTCCTGCAGTCCCACCCCAACTCAGTTTTCTCCAGAAGATCCCTCCAACCTTCAGGAGCAGATTTGGGGTGGGGTAGGTGCAAGCAGCTTCAGAGGGGGAGAATGTTCATTATTTTTGTGCAATTGGAAATCGGTTCAATCAGTCGTTTTATTTGTATGTACGCTCCCTTTCAGAAATTAAAACCATGCTCAAGGCGGCTTGCAACATACACCGTATTTTTCACCCTATAGGACGCACTTTTCCCCCTCCAAAAATGAAGGGGAAATGTGTGTGCGTCCTATGGGGCAAATGCAGGCTTCAGGAAGCTATCTGCAAGCCTGCGGAGCTCGGCGGGAACTCCCGCGGGCTCCGGAGGCTTGCGGATAGCTGCCTGCAGCCCGAAGCCTGGCGAGCGCAGCACTGTGCACCCCGGGCTTAGGGCAGCTATCCGCAAGCCTGCGGCGCCCAGCGGAAGTTCCTGCCGAGCTCCGTGGGCTTGCGGATAGGTGCTTGCAGCCCGAAGTCCGGGGAGCGCAGCACTGTGCACCTCAGGCTTAGGGAGCTATCTGCAAGCCTGCGGAGCCCGGTGGGAGTTCCCGCCGGGCGCCGCAGGCTTGCGGATAGCTGCCCTAAGCCTGGGGTGCGCGGCGGGCTACAGCGCGGATAGCAGCAAACTCCGGGAGCGATGGAGAGGTTGAGCCATCGTTCCCAGATCCGTTCTGGGGGCTGGGGTCGGGGAAATCCCGAGCTTCCCCCGCCCCCAGCCTGGCAAGCTCAGAGGGGGGGGGAATAATTTTTTTTCTTTATCCCCCCCCAATAAGTGCACCCTATGGGCCGGTGCGCCCTATAGGGCGAAAAAGACAGTAAAAAATTGCATGATTACAAACATAACAAAAGTAGTCATAAACAATAAATAAAATATCAAGAAGTACACAACCAAATTGAACCGTTTCCTAATAAATCATAAGATGTAAAATATACAAAAAATTAACAGCAATAAGAGCAACAAACCATGCCCTAAACAAATTTCTTAAACAATACCCCAGCCCAGGGGCCAGGAAACTTTGTCAGCAGAGTGCCAGTCCACTGTCCCTCAGACCTTGTGGGGGGGTCAGATTATATTTTTTTTTTAAAAAAGAACAAATTCCTATGCCCCACAAATAACCCAGAGATGCATTTTAAATAAAAACACACATTCTACTCATGTAAAAACACGCTGATTCCCAGACCATCTGCGGGCCGGATTTAGAAGGCGATTGGGCCGGATCCGGCCCCCGGGCCTTCGTTTGCCTACCCATGCCCCAGCCCAAGAGTCTGTTTAGCAGCCTCAGCTCTTTTAGGTGGAGTCAGTCAGGGCTCGCCGTCCCAGGTCAGGTGGAAAAAGGCCTCAAGGCAGGGAGCAGGTCTTCTAGGACTTGTGGCCAAGAGAATACCAAGGTTGGCTGTCACTCAGTGAAATGACAGGCTTTTCCTAATATCCTGATGTTGCTGCCTCAAATGTTGTTATTACCCCACCCATCTGGCTGGGTTTCAATGAAATTGTCCAGACTGGTCACACTGGTATCTAACCTAGTAGGACTATTGTAAATTTTATATCACAGGCCTCATAATAAATAAACCTAAGTAGTATTTTTTTCATGGATTTCTTCCTGGAGTCTATAAACTTATTAATAAACCATTGCACTTTTACATGAACAGTCCAAAAGTTCTGCTAACACCTGCCATTAACTCCCTAGCTTCCTTTTTTTGTTCCTCTTTTTTAAAAAGAAGCACAGCTTGCATGATGAGATCATTTCTGTAACTTGAGAATTTGTTTAATTTCCTTTTAGCTACATTGGTTTGAGAATTGCCATGCAAGTTCAAACTAGTGAAAACCAAACTGCTGCAAACAGTTCATTTATCCAGGGGCTGTTTTTGAGTTCTTCTACATTTTAAATCTAATCATTTAGTGCAACCCCCCGGAACGCAGGAATCTTTGGCCCAATGTGGGGCTGGAATCCACAACCCTGAGATTAAGAGTCTCATGTTATCCCTTCACTTTGGGTATTCTGACTTTTTGTCAAAGTTTAATAAGAATTAATGTGTGTTGCTATGCACGCTCAGTCACTCTCTTTCCAATTCTGGTGCTTCTGAAAGTCTGTAACTGCTGTTTGCAACATTTAAAACAACAGCAACAGCCTTATTTTTACAAACCATCTTCAAACCTTGCCAGGAAAGGAAGTGAAGGATGTGGCTATTCTATAGCACGTCCCGATCCTTCATACTTTCTGCAAATTAGTTGAACCTTCTTAATAAATTGGGTGGACAGTGTATTTTTTGTTGTGTTCAGTTAGCACTTGCAAAAACTGCTCTTGGCTCAGATAAATTTAGGATGAAATTGAATGTTACATTGGCAACCCCATCTTTCCTTGTCTGCCTGTAACACTAATGCAAAGACTGAGAGTGGTTGCAGCTGCAAATAGGTGATCAGAAGCAGGGCCCTCAATTCTAATCCTGCCCACTGCCGGATTTACGTATAAACTAAACAAGCTATAGCTTAGGGCCCCACTCTCTTGAGGGCCCCCAAAAAAATTTAAGAGGAAAAAACTGGATGTGCATTTCCAAAATATAAGATAAAACCTACACACGGCAACAGTGTTTTGTGTTGTGTAGGCTGTGTTGTGTTGAGAGCCAGTGTGGTGTGGTGGTTAAGAGCGGTAGTCTCGTAATCTGGTGAACCGGGTTCGCGTCTCTGCTCCTCCACATGCAGCTGCTGGGTGACCTTGGGCCAGTCACACTTCTTTGAAGTCTCTCAGCCCCATTCACCTCACAGAGTGTTTGTTGTGGGGGAGGAAGGGAAAGGAGATTGTGAGCTGCTTTGAGACTCCTTCGGGTAGTGATAAAGTGGGATATCAAATCCAAACTCCTCCTCCTCCTCTTCTTTTTCTTCCTCTTCTTCAATGATGTAAGTTATGGGCCCCGCCTGCTAGCCTGCTCCCTAAAATATTACTGGTTTGCTCTTATTATTTCATGTTATAGCAAGTTTCTAGAGACCAGATTATGAGTCTTTGTAAATTGTGTTTCTAAAGGAACTTTTGTTATTGCCAAATGCCTATGGGTTTGCATTATTAAGTTTGTTATGAATAAAAAAATCATTTCAAGTTAAAAAAAAAAAATTTCTAATCCTGCCCTGCTGATAGTCCCCCAGCCCCCAAAAAGTGTGTGTTCCAGCTGGGCTCTGCAACTGGAGCTAGGCTAAGAAAAACTGCTGTGAAGAATCAGCATGTGAAGCGTTTTTTAAAACTCTTATCAGTGCCCCTCACCCGCTCCACCCAATTATCTCAGCACACCAACTTGTACTTGCTGTGATAATTCTAGTTCTGCCTTCACATATGTACATGATTGCATAGAATTGCTGATTTGGCTGCACACCTTTTGAGTGGTTCTACCAGAATAAATCCCAAGCAGTTTTTTAGACATTGCTACCATAGTCTGGTATGAAGAGGGAAATATTCAATGATTCTAGTCATCATATTCCTTGCTCTCCTGA
The DNA here is from genome assembly GCF_951804945.1 of Podarcis cretensis. NCBI lineage: Eukaryota > Metazoa > Chordata > Lepidosauria > Squamata > Lacertidae > Podarcis > Podarcis cretensis. Next base: position 127,781,267 of record NC_137170.1, read on the forward strand.
ATTTCCACAGCAACCCACCACAACCAGCAGAATAAGGGATTTCTAGCCAAAAGCTTTCAAATTAACTCCCCCCCTGCCCATTTTTGGGATCCCACTTTTTAAATATTTTATTTGCTATGGTTTAGGATTATGCCCGAATACAGCAACTAAACCTCTTGAAAGCTTACTAATTAATGTTTCATTGTTTTCAATTTGATTTTGTAATGACTGACTGAAGAGAGGCAGTAGATAACAGCAGACTCTGTTGAAGACAAATAGGACTGTATCTGCATGGGAATGGGATCAATCCTGCCCATTCCACCTAATTGCTCACATGGTGGATATCCTTTTGGAATTTGCCTCCTTAGAGATCTGATCTTAATTGTCATTTATTATAAATAGTAATGATCTAATGGATCTGGCCAAACCCATGGGGCTATGTAGAGCCCAATTTCAGATCTCCACGATCCCTTTTCCAACCTGTGTTAAATCTGCACAGGTTTGTGAGGTGCATACCCTGTACTCAAAGCAGCTTATGAACAGCTTGATTTTATTTATTAAGCCACACAGATTAAAACCAAGAGGAAAAGATATAATTCAAAGCATCCCACCCACTTCTAAAAGGCCAGATATCTAAAGGCCAAAGGCCTGATTACAGCGGAACATTTTGCCTGGTGCCTAAAGACCCCCTGGACCTCTCACTTCATGTCCTTAATAGGCATACATTCTCAGTAACTTCATGCGTATCCTTAATGTGTAGTTTTGGTTGCAACCACGTGTTGTAACATGACAGTGGCAGTAGTGGTATTGTTTCATTTATTGAAAAAGTGACCGGTTTAATTCCTGTATCAGCAGAAAGGTGGTGCGCAGTTTTCTTTCATGTCAGATCTTAAAATTTCAGCCTAAATAAATTCTTTTACAGTATTGGTGAAATTCAGCTCTAAGTGGTGATACTTATGCAAGTGAAACGCCATCCACAAAAAGGTATTAGGAGACCTGAGGGAAACGCAGAAGACTGCCCAAATACAGAAAATCAAACAAAATGAGAAACTTACTCCACACTCAAGTGTTTTGTGTTTACATTGGTATGTGGCTGTTGGCACCTAAATTCAATATGCACAGAAAAGATAAGTGGAAGGCAAAATGCAAAGAGCTACAGCTAAAACCTTTTCTGTACTAGGGGGTTTCATTAGCTGCAAGTTGAGGGAGGCTATCATGAGAAGATGCAGCCAAGAGGAAAATACCCAGAGGAACTTACTATGGTTCCATAATTGCCTTGAATATATCCACAAAGTTCTTTGGTCCTTTGATGAAATGGATGCAGGAAAGAATGGGCCTAGCCATCTTTTTGTGAGTGACTGACACAACTTACCTTTGTTTTAACAGATTTCTTTTGAGTTTCGTTCCCTTCTACATTCTCAGCTTGCCACACTGTTCTTCGATGAAGTCGTTAAGCAGATGGTTGCAGCATTTGAAAGAAGAGCATCCAAGTTGTACGGTCCAGAAACAATCATACCTCGAGAGCTAATGCTTCACGAAGTGCATCACACATAAAAGGGTGGAAGTAGTGTTAAACTACTTGGACATCGTGTTTTTACGTGAAGTGTTCTCCCATGCGGGCTTCTAGTTACATGGGAATTCGAAAATTATGTATAATACTACTGTACAACACAGGCCTGTAAGATGCAGATGTATATAATATAAAGCTTCAATCAAGTGCAATTATAAGGTGCTGATAAAGAGTGGCAGCTATAAACTACACCAAAATTGCCTTCTTCCTCTTGCCAGTTTTTATGAAACTCAGCACTGTCTACTGCCTAATGTTTTGCAGTGTTTCTAATATTTACTATTGAAATCAAGTTTTAAGTTATTAGTCTTTCAAATGCATATTTAAGTTATTTTTGCTATTCAGGAAAAGCTTTAAATTAGCACATATAATTCTGAGAACAAATTTCTCAGTATGTGTAACTATACTTAGTAGGGAATGTTTAGTGTGTAAGTGGAATGAATATATAAAGGGCTCTTTTAATCAATAAACATGTATGACATTGTCAAGTGCTTTCACAAGATTCTAGCAGGTAAATCTGTAAGGAGTCATGAATTCAAACTTTAAAGTGACTTGAGTTTCACAGATCTGTTTGTATATTACAGTACAACTTTGCTAGGATAAAACATACTATTCCCTTTGTCCAGAATAGAGCAAAGATTTTGGGCAATCCTCTCTACAGCTAGCACTGAATTTTGCCGTTTTCCAAACAGATTCCTAAAAAAGCTTCAAGATTACTACCTTTAACTAGGAAGAGTCTTTAAAGTTTAGCCATCACAATCAAGAGAAGCTGTGGCATTTTATCCTGAGTGATGCTAAATACACTGGGTTGCACAATTTTAAAGTAATAAAGCAAAGTCTGTAGCTGCCTAAACTTTAATAGCTCTTAATCTTGAGCAAGAACAAGGAGTACAACCTTGGGCCCTCCAAATTTGAGCAAAACCAGCAAAAATTAATACAGCTGATGGCAAAGGAACTATTTAGGCTAACCTTTCTCCCATTCCTAGAAAAAAAATGGTTTAAGAAATGTTTTCAGGCTCACATACCCGATACAAAACAGGACTGAGTTGTGAATAAGTGAATACATTTCATACTTTTTTGAGCAATCTTTTATTACATAAAGTTGTCACATAATTGTATATTTGTCTACTTTGTACACAATTTTTATTCAGTCTTGCACACAATGGCTTCTGCATGTCCTAGTGATAGCAAGCACCAATAAAAGTCTGGTTTTAACAGAACTGCAAGTGCTTGAACTGTTTAGAGCACAGCATTAGTACACGGATCTTCCACCCAAGTATCAGGAATGTACAAATGTCTTTATTCAAAGTACAAAATAAATTATCTGTAGGCATGGACAATGACTGTAAACGATTATGCATGTCTAAACTGAAACCCAGTAACTATTGTTACAGTGATTCTTCAAACACCGGCCCTTCTGCAGTCACTATCCATCCTTTTTCACCCTGACCTGAAGTTTTACTTAAAACTGTCAAGTCACTCACTGTAGTTCCATGATGGGACATCCCTGTAGCTGAGCATTAGAACATGCCACCACCTCCCATGCCAGCCCCCATGCCTCCCATGGCAGCTTCCTTCTCCTCTTTAGGAATTTCAGTCACTACGGCTTCAGCTGTAGACAGAAGGGAAGCAACACCTGCTGCATCCATCAAGGCTGTCCTTACAACCTAAAAAAAGAAGTTTAAGGTATATTTCAGTGAGACACTTGTACAGCTCGTTATCTATTGTGTTGAGATGATAGGCCCATTGGGAAATACGAGAACTTACCTTTGTTGGATCAATGATGCCTTTCTCTACCATGTTTACAAACTCGCCAAGCATGGCATCATAGCCAACATCGGCTGCGCTTTGCATGATTTTCTCAACTATCAGCGATCCTTCAACGCCTGCATTCTTGGCAATAGTCATTGCTGGAATTTTCAGTGTTCTCTTGATAATTTCAATACCTTAAAGGAAAAGGTAAGTGATGTTAGCTGAAACTAGTCTCGGCAACAGAATGGGTACATTTGAAATCCCATTGCCAGCAAGGGAGCCAACAAAGATTATAGCAACTCTCTCTATCCTGTACATACGCTTGCCAGAAGACTGCAAGAACAAACCTTTTGTCCCTTTCAAAAATCTTAACACCTCCCACATCAGGGTTGGGGAAACCTTTGGCCTGCACAACCTTTTGGACATATGCCAGTGATGGACAGAGCAGTAAATAAAATTGTTATCTAATGGTAGGCCAGTTTCAACACCATTTCCCCCCCAGGCAAGCAAGAAGCATCCTTAAAATTGAAATATTCAGCCCCTGAGCCTGAGGTTCCCAGTCCCTGCTCTAAGGGATGATGACCTTCAGGGAATCCAGATATAGGGACTCCCAACACCCACCAGGGACGCGGGTGGCGCCGTGGGTAAAACCTCAGTGCCTAGGACTTGCTGATCGCAAGGTGGGTGGTTCGAATCTCCGCGGCGGGGTGAGCTCCCGTCGTTCGGTCCCAGCTCCTGCCCACCTAGCAGTTCGAAAGCACCCCTAAGTGCAAGTAGATAAATAGGTACTGCTTTATAGCGGAAAGGTAAACGCCGTTTCAGTGTGCGGTGCTGGCTCGCCAGATGCTGCTTAGTCATGCTGGCCACGTGACCCGGAAGTGTCTCCGGACAGCGCTGGCCCCCAGCCTCTTGAGCGAGCTGAGCGCGCAACCCTAGAGTCGGACACGACTGGCCCGTACGGGCAGGGGTACCTTTACCTTAACATCGACCAACATAGCCAATAGGAGCAATTCAAAGACAGGTTAACCAAAGGAGTTTCCTGCCCACTCAACTGTCTGGACCCCCCAAGAAAGGCTGTTAAATGTGACAAGGAACCAAGGCTTCTATGCAAGGGTCAAGTTAGCTTATATCAGGATCCAAGCCCTTAACTGTTACTTCCATTTCTTTAAAGCATGTCTAGTGCACCTACCAATTTTCTGATCTTCATTGGCTGGAGTCAAAGTATCTAGTGCCGGAATGCACCGAAGCAGCGCACAGCCGCCTCCTAGAACGATGCCTTCCTCTACGGCAGCACGAGTGGCATTGAGGGCATCCGTGACTCTGTCCTTCTTCTCATTCACTTCAACGTCACTCGTTCCTCCAACCTAAGAAAAGAATTCTTATTTTAAGGCTGCTGTTCCGAGCTCTAATCTGAAAGTTATTTCACAATGACAGCTCTATAAGCAGGGGAACGTGGATGATGTATGGCCTTCCCTAGGGAATGCTGGGCTGCAAAACTCTCATTCTGTCCAGGCTAGCTGGGGCTGATGCGGGTCAGACTCCACCATCATCTGGAGGGGCACTGGCTTCCTATTCTCACTTTATAGCCTAGAGAGCTACTTGCACCTGCAGGAAAAAGGCTGTTGTTGTGCAGTGATCTACTTTTGGTGAATGTCACTGTGGTGTTCATCTTTTATTTGGCAGGTATTGGACTTTTTCTTTCGTAATATTGTGGGGTGAGCATTTAGTAAATAAAATAGTAATACTGTATTCTCTTGATATTACAAATTAAAACATCTACAGTAAAGTACTTTTTAAACAACGGTAAAAAGCTTAGGAAGAATTTATGTATGTGTGTATTTTTGTGTTTTCATTATTATAAATCGCCCTGTGCTCCTTGAATGAAGGGAGGTACAGTCGTACCTTGGTTGTCAAACGCCCTGGAATTTGGACGTTTTGGCTCCCAAATGCCGCAACCCCAGAAGTGATTGTTCCGGTTTGCGAACGTTCTTTTGGAACCCGAAAGTCCGACAGGCCTTCCATGGCTTCTGATTGGCTGCAGGAGCTTCCTGCAGCCAATCGGAAGCTGCATTTTGGTTTTCGAATGTTTTGGAAGTCAAACAGACTTCCAGAACAGATTCAGTTTGACTTCCAAGGTAGTATATAATAGTAAAATCATTTTATGCAATAAGCAACAGATAAAAGTAGTAGTAGTAAATAAATATAAAAAAATAGTAATAATAATAATACGCAGATTCACCTTTAGTACAGCTACTCCGTCAGAAAGTTTGGCCAGGCGTTCATTGAGTTTCTCCTTCTCGTATTCACTTGTTGTAACCTCCAGTTGTTCAACTATTTCCTGAATGCGCTTTTCAATTTGTACTTTGTCACCTTTCCCTTTAAGTAGCAAACAGTCATCTTTCGTCACAATGACTTCTCCAACTTTACCAAAGTCATGAGGTTGAATGTCTTCTACATTTATGGTCAAGCCTTCTTCCCCAAACACCTGAAACAGATTAATATTAAATACATAAAAGTCCACGGCTTTTTCAAATTACTGATTAGCTGGTTTCATTCGGACAGCTTCATTGGGAATGCAATCCTAAAGAAAGCCCCACTAAATTCAGTGAATGGGCTTATTAACACTCTTTAATTCTTCACCTAGATTTTCTGTACTTGTAATTGCAAAGTGACCTACAGAAAGTAACAGCTTCCTGGACGTTTGCAAAAATTGGTTGATTTATTTTATTTACTTCTACAGTAATACCCCACCTTTCCTTCAGTAACCTCAACACTGCATACAAAGCTCTTGCTCTCAGCATTTTATCCTCACAACCCTCCTTGAGGTAGGTTAGACTGAGAGAGCAAATGGTTCAAAGTCACCCAGCAAGTTCCATGGCTGAGTGGGATTTGGATTCGCAACCTGGGTTCAACCACTACAAATGTCTCCGCCAGTTACGTTCACATTCTGAAGTGGTTTCTTAATGCACAGAGTCTACACTGGCAATGTTATCTATTTTCTAAGCAAATCTTTTATGACCGGAAAGCAGGGCTATGTTCAGCACTGAACAACCAATGACGTATGCAACGGTAAACAAGGCATAGCATGGCTTAGGCCAGGCTCAACTGATCAGCGCATAGTGCTTTCTTTAAACTGGCACACATTTGTAGCTCAGTTGTATGCAAAAGGTGCCAGGTTCAACTCTTGACATCTTTAGGCAAAAATGGGAAAGATTTCTGCCTGAACCCCAGGAAAACATCTGCCAAACATCTGTTGACTGTACTGAGCTAGATCACAATCTTCAGCTGGAACAGGTGGAGAACCTATGACCCCTCAGACATTGGGACAACAGCTCCCATTAATCTCAGCCAAGAGTCAAGGATTATACTGGTTCCCCACCACCGTAACAAGTGACAGCCTAAGCAAAGTTGCAGCAGTCACAAACCGTAATACAAATATGGTTTAAAAAAGGTGGTCTACAAAGTTGGTTGGGGTTCTTAGGAAGAGGAAGACGACTGACTTAGGTGGCCCAATGGCCTGTCTTTGTATAAAGTTCCCATGTTCCTATGGCAATCTGGATTAACATCCAACGTCTTTTGTTCGAAAAGTACATATAATCAGTGATGGCTCTGCAAGGAATTGGTAAATGAGTATTCCATGCTAATTATTTAGTGTTAGTACTTAAGATACATATGAAAATTTACTTACAGCACCACCGGTAGCAACTGCCATATCTTTAAGCTGATTTTTTCTATTGTCACCAAAACCGGGTGCTTTCACGGCAACAACCTGTAGGCCAACCTTCAGTCTGGGAAAAAAAGGAGAGAAAGTCAGCACTCAGGGTTATCAATTGTTCACATCTTTATTCCGAAATGGTACAACTGTGTTCTGGTAAAATAAGGCTCTCCATAGTTGACAACACTGAAAACTCAACCGAAAATCAATGAAAGTGATCTGCTATTCATTGTTTGTTTATTTGTCAGGATTTAAATTTGTTTTCATATTAAAGGCTTAAGACTACAGTGGTACCTTGGGTTAAGAATTTAATTCGTTCTGGAGGTCTGTTCTTAACCTGAAACTGTTGTTAACCTGAGGTACCACTTTAGCTAATGGGGCCTCCCGCTGCCGTCGCACGCTGGAGCACAATTTCTGTTCTCATCCTGAAGCAAAGTTCTTAACCCAAGGTACTATTTCTGGGTTAGTGGAGTCTGTAACCTGAAGCATCTGTAACCCGAGGTACCACTGTACTGATGAACATCTCCCCCCCCCATAGTTTAAGCCCACTAGATCTGCAATGCTATGCATTCTTCTATGGACGTCCTACTTCAATCAATAAGGCTTATTTCCCTAATGATCTGGCCACAAAGTGTACAATTTCTTGGACCAGACAATACCTGGAAAAAGAAAATGTTTTATCTAACTATAGCGAAGATTTTTGCCCTTCCCTGCAACAGTTACCCCTTTCTGCAGCAAGATTACTAAGGAAGATGAAAGGGATTAAACTCAAAAGTGTTAAAAATAAAGATAGATAGATAGTTGTCCCACGCCTACCTGTTTAATACAAGGGTACTGAGGGCCTCTCCATCAACATCCTCAGCAATAATAACTAAAGGCTTGCGGTGATTATTGGCAATTTCAAGAGCTGGTACTATGGACTGAACACTAGAAATCTTCTTTTCACTGATTAACACGTAAGCATCTTGGAATTCACATTTCTGTCCTACAGATGAAAGCAACGTTATTGAAATAAATTACAAAGTACTCTCTCAAGAGACAGTGACTATGAACATTCCTCAGTTTCTGATCCTACCATAGCCATTATACAGCCACCTTCTTTGAAACGCTTCAAAATACATGCCCAATTACAGCAGACTTTCAATGGTCTCTAACATACATTTCTTTGAACTTGGTGCTGTTTAAATGCTACCCAAGGACATGCAAAAACAGGACCATTAATTCTTGCAAAATTGAATTTTAAGATTATGATAGTATACTCTGGTGTAATGCTACAGAGTTTGTTTACCTAAACCCAGTAACATAACAGTATTTCAGTTTAATTCAGGGATGGGCAGAAGGTAGATCAGGATCTACTGGGAGATCTCTCTGTGATCTGAACCAGATCAAAGATTTCTGGCTTCCAAATTTTTAACAATGGTGTAACGGTCAAAACAAAACAAGCTTTTTCAACTTCCTTCTAAATTAGGCTGCTTGAAAGAAATATAATTTGTTACTTGTGGGAAAGATTAAAGCTGGATTCCATTTTTTACCTATTTTAGTAGCAATCTTTTTTTTTTTTTTGCCTGTACCCAAATTTTGCCTGTACCCAAATTTGCAAGTATGAGAGTTCCAGCACCTATAATTTGTGAGGCAGCTTCATCAGCAGCAGCATGCAAAAGGGCAAACGCGTTACGTACCTAGAGTATTCCACCAAGAACCCTAAGAGGTTCATTAAGGGTTGGATTGTTAGATTAAGTTCCTGACAAGTGGCATGGGGAGCTCTCACCTTTCCCTGCATGTTTATCCGTATGTACAAACCACATCACATGCCAGAAAAGGTGGCACAACTTGTGCCACAGACCTAATTCTGCAAATTAGGAAGTGGGTTCTAGTATTTGCAGACACCTCTATTTTGAGGCAAAAAGGAACACATTACTAAGATATTTTTTTAGCTGCGTTAAGTCTATTACAACAGAACCAAGCTGTTAAGGCAAACGAGCAGCGGGAATCTTGCGCTCTAACTTACCTTTGGCTGTATTAATGAAGTAGGGAGAGATGTAGCCTCTATCAAACTTCATGCCTTCAATAATTTCTAATTCATCATTCAAAGTTTTCCCGTCCTGTTTTTTTTTTAAAAAAAGGTCATGAAAATTAGCTACACCCTGTGCGCACAACCCATCTCAGAACAAGCTGCTTCATTTTCTGTGTTAAATCTTTGGCTCCCCCATAATGGTGCACTTTTTCTACAATGATGAGGTCTTTTCCTCAACAACAACAATAATAATAATAATAATAAATTTTATTTATAACCCGCCCTCCCCAGCCGAAGCTGGGCTCAGGGCGGCTAACAACAATCAAAACAATCCAATGATTCTGAAAACATTTCATTATAAAAATTAATTAAAATCAAATTTATGGCAACCAATAAGCAAAATTCTGTGCAGATTGCCAAAGGAGGGGGGTCAGGCTGTGCTCTGACCAAAGGCCTGGTGGAACAGTTCTGTTTTGCAGGCCCTGTGGAAAGATGTCAAGTCCCGCAGGGCCCTGGTCTCTTGTGACAGAGCGTTCCACCAGATTGGAGCAGCGGCCGAAAAGGCCCTGGCTCTAGTTGAGGCCAGCCTAACCTCTCTGTGAGCTAGTATCCTATTTTGGCATACAATAAGTAGACACCTTACTAGAGTTACCCTTACCTTAACTGTGATAACACCTTTTCGTCCAACTTTTTTCATGGCATCAGAGATTATGTTGCCAATTTCCTTGTCGCCATTTGCAGATATTGTAGCAACCTGCCCAACAAAAAGAGAGAGGTCTGCGTGAACTAGCTACAAATACTACCTTTTTTTTTAAAAAAAAGAGGCTGGGGTATTGAAAGCATAGTCACAGAGGCATCACAACGCAAATTTAAGGAATAGTGCATAAAATATTTTCTCACAGATGTTGAATGGAGTGAAACATTACATTTAGCAAGCCCTCTTAAACAGTGCACCCACACGATATACAAGTAGCAGGGAGAAGGAAGATGTTTGTTTTACAAAAGAGACAGCATTTACCTGAGCAATTTCTTCTGGAGTTGTGACTGGTTTGGACAACTTCTTCAATTCCTCAATTACAGCATCTACAGCAAGCATCACCCCTGAGGGAACAAGGTACAGCTATGCAATTAAACAATCTACATAGGCAACAGCAAACAAAACTTAACCATCGTACTATGCTCCAAGAGCAAGAAAAAGGCTATAAATGATCATACAATGCATTATCCCTGACTGCTGGGATGCAGTTATAACATTAAACACCAGGAAGAGATGGAGCTGCCTCTTCCTCTTCCCTGCATCATGAATTTCTCCCCCCAAAAGCATTCACCAGGAGGGGTTCGTCACCTAGGAAAAAACAGTGCACCGTGCCACTGGTTACCTCCACCTCCAGCATCAAGGGCTTTTCACCAGCTAGGGAAATGCCAATCTGATGCCATGGAGGTTCACTCGAATCTGTCTCTGCCTTAAAAAAGGCAAGAGCAGGAGGCAGAACCAAAAATGCAACTTCCATAGTACCAGGCAACACAAGGCACAGAGACAGGAGGTAAGATGAAGATGCAACCTGCTTATTAAGATTGCCTATCTGTGAGCATGCGCTACTCTTTTTGGGCAGTAACTGTTCCTTCTACACACACTTGTTTCATGCTTTTGAAGACGACCACAAAAGCATTTTATGTGCCTTTTATAAAAGACCGATAAAAGCCCAGGTACCATTACGCTCGGTAAACAACACGTAACGTAAGCTGTCGCCAGAAACAATATACCATAATTCACTGACCAATGTGCTTTAACAGGGGTCACAATATATTGTTAGTAATTTCATTCTCTCATTGCTATTGGATCTCATGATCCACATTCCATAGTGATAGGAGTGTGGGAACAGAACTCTGACACTGTACTTCCGTTCTATGTGCTTTTGTACTTTCTCTTTGTTCTCTGCTTTCGGACAGAGGAGACGTGTGTGAAGCTGCTGCTCACTCTCAGCCATGTTTGTTGTTTTGATCTGCTGTAAATAAAGAAGCTTTTGCAATGCCAAATACCTACAGACTCACTTCCTGCTGATACTCTGCTAATGCTAATAGCATGCCCACAGCTCCACTGGATGTGGGTCGCTGAACACCTGCGTATGAGGAAGGGGTGTACGCATATCTATGACCAGAAAATTAGACACCCCACTTCCCATTTTCTTTTCACGAAAGTAGCACACTGTCATGTTTCTGCAACATTGGTACATAATTTTGAAAACAAATTCCAAGATAAACAAGGAAGATAACTATAGGAATTGGAAGGTGTGAGCCAACGTTATCCACGTCATTACCTCTCCTGATCTCCACCGGATTTGCTCCTTTACTGATCATTTCAAACCCCTCCCTGGCAATCGAACGTGCCAGTACCGTTGCAGTCGTAGTACCGTCTCCCGCCTCTTCATTGGTATTGTTGGCAACATCCTGAACTAACTTGGCTCCAATGTTTTTGTACTTGTCCTTCAAGTCAATTGACTTGGCTACTGTCACGCCATCTTTCGTCACCTTAGGGCTTCCCCAGCTCTGTTCAATAATTACTGTTCTCCCCTGTAAAAACATGACACACACACACAATGAAACACTGGATTACTAAGGTAATTTCTCCATGAGGCTGGAAGCCGCAACACTTTCCAGGAAGGCAGATATGCACTCTCCATTGCCTGCAACAATGTCTTGCATCAACTTCAACAGTGCAACAGACTCCCTTGAAAGATGGTGGGCTCTCCTTCCTTGGAGATTTTTAAGCAGAGGTTGGATGGCCGTCTGTCATGGATGCTTCAGCCAAGATTTCTGCATAGCAGGGGTTGGACTAGAGCAGTGTTTCCCAACCTTGTGCCTCCAGCTGTTTTTGGACTACAATTCCCATCATCCCTTGCCACTGGTCTTGCTAGTCAGGGATGATGGGAGTTGTAGTTCAAAAACAGCTGGAGGCACAAGGTTGGGAAACACTGGACTAGAGGACCCTCTGAACTCTACAATGTCATGATTATAGAAAATTAGAAGAGCCTGCTTGATCTAGCCAAGCATCCTGTTCCCCCAGTGGCCAACCAGTTGCCTGTGGAAGGCCCATAAGCATCTAAGCACAAGCGTACTCCCCCCCTTCCTGTTGTTTGCGGCAACTGGTATTTGGAAGAATTATGACCTTCCAGCTGTGGTAGCAAAGCAGAACCACTGGGGGTAGCAGCCATTAATAGCCTTCTTCCCCCATGAATTTGTCCACCCCTCTTTTAAAGCCATCTGAATTGGTGGTCGTCACTGCTTCCTGCAGCAGCAAGTTCCACTAGTTTAACTATGTGCTGTGTGGCTTGCAGTGTTGATGCACAATTTGGCTTTGGCTAACATTTACAGACTTCTCCACCAGCACATGATCCCTTAGTAAGCAGAGAGCTATGTCAAGATGCTCGATATACACATGGAACCAATGTTTACAGCTCAGAACTTCAGGTTTTACATATATACATACAAAAATATTTTTAGCAGGCATTCAGCTAATGTTGAATGAAGTATTTACACTTGCACAATGGAACCCCCCCACCCAAAAAAATCTGTTTTAGGGGCTCCCTCTACCTTTTAGAACAGATATGGGGATAGCTAATGCTAATGAGACAGACATTCTGCTACATAAACACAATTTTTTGCTCTAACAGGACCCTTGTAAAACTTCACTGTATGATATTTATTTATGGGACACCTGTCAAGCTACTAATCATTCTGAGTGCTCACGGGTTGCAGAACACTGAGCGTAGACATAGCTTGTTCCTCTCTGCCACCTATTGACACAACCGTAGCACATCAGCCACGGCTGCAACGCCTGTAGGGGCATATTTTGTGATATTTATATAGCAATATATAATATTTATCCGTACACATGGTGCATTTGAAATCACCCATGAATGTCGGAGAAGCAGCAGCAGCAATATCTTACGTAAGGAAGTGTGGGAACAGATAATGTGAATGTAAAGGAATAGTTCCATTTAAACTGCTGGTATAGATAACACAAAATGTAAATTAGTTGTTCGTTACCGTGTGGCTTTTATACCTAAACTCTGTTGTTCTTGCACCTTATTTTAACTTTTTCTAAGAATTTGTCCGCAAATCACCTTGTCATATTTATCAGATTAGTAAAAATTAAAAAAATGACCAGCTCTGAGGACATCAGAGGAACCGCTTAAAACGAGGGTCCACCAATTCCGATTAGCCTTGGTAACCAGCCAAACTTTCTGCCCACTGCTGGCAATGACACTCTTTGAGCAAAAAGGTCTTGCTTGACTAAGATATCGTATGGCACAGTTGGGCTGTAGGAAACTTTCTAACTTTGCACTGAGCCAAAAAGCTCACCAAAGAAATATCACTGGTTTTTTTTCCTGAGCCTCTCTGTTCATTGTGAGGGGAAGGATAGCGACTGTCCAGAGTACTGTTGGGACTTTCGCTCACTTTAAACACATTTTATCAGTGGGATGTGTTACACAGGTGTAGGAAACTAAAGTAGGGAGCAGGAGAGGCAAGAAGAGCATGTGACTGAAGAGCAGTGAGTGTTTGAAATGAAGACAGACAGAGCTTTGGGACTGTTAATGGTTAACTGCGATACTTTACGTATTACTAAAGATTCATGTCTGTAGCGTATTGCAAGGTTCCATCTAGAGTACATAGCGAGACTCCCTGCTGCTTCTTCCCCTGGCTGGCCTTAGAAACCCAAAAAAAATTCAGATGAAGGCCACCTTAAGCACACACCTCTTGATGCCTGAAGGTCTAGCCACCATTAAGGCAAAAAGGAGATCAAGTGAGTGATGCATTCTGCCTCTCTCAAACTAGCTATATATGCAGCTGCCATGTAGACTTGAAACCTTTGAGGATTTTAGTGCAAAGGAATAGCAAAGTGAGAGAATGCATGAAAGAACATGTCCCAACTATCTCATTCATCTACTTGCCAGGCAACAAATTCTAATTCGTGTCACGTATGTATGCCAGTGGCAATAAATTTACAGGAATGCTCTAGCAAACTATTTTAAAGAGGATCCAAAGGACAAGGTCCAGCCAAAGCGAAGCACTTTTACACCCCAATGATGATTCCACTGGAAGGTTATTTAAGCACATGCTCACCTCTCTCAGCGAAAAACTAGTCAGACCCCAAAGCTCTTAATTTTGACTGGATCGTACCACAAGCATGTAGGATATATTTTGGACTATGCTCATCCCTTCAGCACAAGCTTCTGCATAACAGCAAGTAAAGCCATTTCAGTACCTTTGGTCCCAAGGTGACGGCCACAGCATCAGCGAGAAGGTCAACGCCCTGCAGCATAAGAGCTCTAGCATCTGCTCCAAATTTAACTTCTTTTGCATAGGATCTCGTAAGGTGCGGGGCCAGTGCTCTGGACACCGGCCTTATCTGACGCAGCACTGTTGGTAAACGGAGCATTTCTACAAACGAATGAAATTTTAAAAGAAATCAGTGCCAACACAACCACTGCTTTATCTGGCACTTGCTAGAGAGCATTCCATGCCTGTAGCCATGAGCTCAGTCGTGACCATTGCTTGAAGGTACACAAAGTGGCTAAAGTCATCTGAATGCAAGCACTGCCTTTTGAAAAATGGCAACTGAATTACAGGGCCATGCATGACCGGCAACAGCCATAAGAATCAGAGTTGGAATCCAGATGTTTTGGGACTACAACTCCCATCATCCCTGACCACTGGTGCCGTTAGCTATGGATCATGGGAGTTGTAGTCCCAAAAAACATAGTCCAACCCCCTGCAATGCAGCAGTATGTACCCATGCAGGTTGCTCATTTGAAGGTCCCTCAGGTGGCACAATGACTGTTAACCAGAAGGTGTCAAGCCCACCAAGGGACAGCTGTAGGCAGGATTCCTGCTTGCAGGGGGTTGGACTAGATGACTCTCGGGGTTCCTCAACTCTAAAGTTCTATTATTTTATGTGCTAACACCAATTAACCCTGCATGCTAGCATAGAACACTTAAGGCCCTTCAGATATTGCTGGACTACTGCTCCTTAACCACTGCCTATGTTGGGTACAGTTGATGAATGTTAGGAGCGTAACAAAAGGAGGGAACCAGGTTTCACAACCCTGGCATACATATTTATCCTGAGGGATAAAGTATTATATAATTTCAGCACTGATTTCATTTCAACAGAATGCATGTGTGTTTTAGCACATATACACATGATCAGCACTACTGAGCAAGCGCTTGTTTAATGGGGCATATCTAGATAGCTCAGTTGGTTTTGAAAATGCCAATCTTGCAGGTCTGATCCCCATACAGAACAGCTGCATACCCCTGCTTTTTTCAGGGCATTAGTCTAGATCAGTGTTTCCCAACCTTGGGCCTCCAGCTGTTTTTGAACTACAATTCCCATCATCCCTGACCACTGGTCTTGCTAGCTAGGGATGATGGGAGTTGTAGTCCAAAAACAGCTGGAGGCCCAAGGTTGGGAAACACTGGTCTAGATGTCCCACAGGGACGCTTCCAACTCTAGGGTCCTACAAATCGGAAGGGGTATCCTATTGATTCCAATTAGTTACCTTGATGTTAAGTTTCAATGCAAAGGAGTCGAGGGAACTACAATACTGAACCAACCAAATACCAGGAATAATGGAGATAGGGAAACTGCTCAGGTCATCAAGGAAAAGCAGATGAAAGAAAACGGGGAGGTGGGGTGGGGTGGGATGGAATGGGAGGGAGGGAGGGAGGAAAGAGGCTTCAGGAGGAGAAAACAGGGAAGAAGAAAGTTCAATGAACAAGCCCAGCGTATCCTTTGCCCCCCACACGTGCTCCTTCCTACCATCAGGTCGGCACACAAGGTCATGCGGACCCACGCCTCCCCCTGCCGCCAGGAGGGCAGCGCTGCAATGCAATGCAATGCAATGCAAGGGGAAGGCTAACTTTGGCCCACCTTTCCCCCTAGGGCGGAGGTGGGGGTGGGAAAGAGAGGGGAGAAGCCCCACCTTTAACGTGGAGGGAAAAAACGCGAAAAGGTCTCCTTCAGCAGCAGCTTCACCAGGAAAGTCGCAGAGGGGCGCCAGAGCACGTGCCAGGGTCCCAAGCAGCCACGCAAAAAAAAAAAAAAAAAAGGGCCAAGCGATCACGAGAGCCTCGCAGGGTTGTGATTTTATTTTTTTTTTTTTGGGGGGGAGGTTCAGCCTAAGCGGAACCCGTCAAATCGGGGATCGGCATGGAAGACTCGCAGGTCCCGCCCCTCCATCTCCCAACACACGTGTGAGCGCATTCACACGACAGGGGAGCGGCGAGAATAAACGCGCTCGGCCTGAAGGAGAGGCGTGGCATGGCTGCTGCAAAGGCCGCTTCTCCCCCCCGATATAAATGGGTTCTCTCTCCCGCTACCCCCGCCACGTCTCTATAAAATCAAGGCCTGAGACCCGCGGTCCGTCCCCCCCCCGCATAAGGAGTTCCCTGATCCCATCTACCCTTTCTCCTATGGGGATTAAACCACCTTGTGCGGCGGGGAGGGGGGTGGTCAGGAGACCATGCGGGGAGGAAAAAAACCGTTTTCACGCACAGGACCCTCCCCGCTCCCATTGGTCAGTCTCTTCCATCCCTCTCTCCTTCGCCCCCCCCCCGCCCGCCAGCTTACTCTTTGGCGGCGGCTCTGCGCTGGAAGCGGTTGCAGTACGAACGGTCAGCGGGCTCGGCTCGGACCGCACGCGCACAGGCTGGGAAGCAGCGCGGCTCTCTCGCGACTCTCCCCCGCCGCCCCGCCCCTTCCTCCTCCTCCCCCTCTCCAGAGCCCACGTGAGAGCTTGGCGCGGAAGGGAACCCGGGAACCAGCCTGGCGGCATAACCCTCGCGCCCCGCCCAATCCTCGCCTCGGGAACAGGAGACGTCAGGGGTGGGTTGAGCGGGCGGGGCTCCCTCGCTTGCAGCGCCTGCGCTATGCGCTTGGACGGGTTTCAAAACGCAAAAGGCCCCCGCGGGCGTTTATGCCTCGCGCAGGTTCCCGGGTTCCCGCGGTTCCAGAATTTTCTGGAATGCCCATGCTCGCGAAAGGTCGCGCGGGGCGTTGCGTCACCTCCGCTCCCCCTTCGCCCTCGCTCAAGATGGCGGGAGTGTCGCCTCACGCCCACAAACCCGAACACCTTATCTGTTTTTTGGTTGTTGTTTTTTTTTAAATAAATCTGGTTCGCGGCAAGTAATGAGAAAGCGCGAACAGAAAAAAGTTTTAAAGTCTATCTCAACTATTCTCCCTCACCCCCACTACGCCTCAGCTAACCGCCACAGGAAGTAGCTTCCCCGCCATTTCCGGGGCATGGTCTGCGCACGCGCGGGCCGTGACCCTTTCCGCGCGTGCTAGCTCTGTGGGTCGGTCAGGGGTGCAAGGAGTCCTCGCAGCGGGAGCAGGAGCCCTTATAAAGCGCGCGCCATGGTAAGCTGCTCGCGCTTTCCTCTCGAGAAGTATTTGCAAAGGGTGGGGAAGAATAATCCCTATTTCCTTCTTTCTCCCCCCCCTCCCTCTCATTAATGCAACTCTTGAGTCTCTCTGTCTCCACCCCATTCACGATGAAAGGTGTTCTCCCGTAAAATATGCAGAAGGGGGACCCCCTAGTGGGGTTCAGTTGGCTGGCGAAGGGTGGGGCGGCCCTGGTGCAAAAGTGCATAGCCCAGGGCAGGGGAGAGTGGACGCCTACCTAGAATTGTAGAGGCGGAAGGTTTCCCCAGGGTCATCTAGCACCTTGTGCCTCCAGCTGTTTTTGAACTACAACTCCCATCATCCCTGACTAGCAAGACCAGTGGCAAGGGATGATGGGAATTGTAGTCCAAAAACAGCTGGAGGCACAAGGTTGGGAAGCACTGCGGGCCAAACCCAATACAGGAGCCTCCACGTGATGCACGCATGAATGGACTGCGTGCAGCTCGCCTCCACGAGGCGCGATGGCGGGAGGTGGAAGAGGCAAATCCCTGGAAGAGTAACTCCATATCGTTAGCTGTTAGTGCAGAAGGGTAGCTCAGTTCGTAGAGCGCGAGACTCATGGTCATGGGTTCAAACCACACTTGGGGCAAAAGATTCCTGCATGCAGGGAGTGAGAATAGCTGACCCTCGTGGTCCCTTCCAACCCTTGGTAAAGTACACACGTGCAGCATGGAAGTACAGGGAGTCAAGCCCATCGTACTTTTCCAAGTCCTGAAAGGGTGTGAGGTAGTGAGGAGGAAGTCTTTTGCACATGTTTCCTTGACCTGTCTTCCCCAGTAAATGAAGGAGTGGTTACTTACTTACTAGTCAATCAAATCTGACAACATGCGCTCTTTATTCTTATTATCTTATCCTTTTATCTTCCGAATCTCCTGACAGTGAGTGACAGGAACGTCCTCTGCTTTGCAACCAGTTGTATCTATTGTGTGGTGAAGAGTGCAAATTGCAAAGTCAGTTTTTTGGTTGTATCAATCGTTGACTGTTACTGACAGTGGATAGTTGTTGGTTCAGTAGTTCTTCAAAGGAAAGGAATTATTGGGCAAGCGACAAAATAATGGGAGATGAGATGAATCCTTTTTGGGTCAAATTAGTTGATTTAAGGTAAATCCCTACAGCACAATCCTAACCATACCTACTCAGAAGTAAGTCCTATGGAACTTGCTTCTCTGTAGCAGTCTCCTTGCTCATAATAGTGTAGGAGCATGCAGGGATTGTTATTGCCAAAAGTGGGGTAATGGGGGTATGTGATGGACTAATCTAAAGCAATTTGGTACCAGTTGAAAGAGTTGGTGCTGACAATATGCTCTTACTAAGATGTAAACCAAAGTTTGTGTAGAGTCCCAAGTATTTTTGCACAATGTATTGTAAATTCCTAACCCTAGAGAAGTTTCTAGCAAAAGCTTTACTGGCTTGTATCCAAATAGGTGGCTGACATTCTTTTTTATTTTTACGTATTAATATTTGTTGCTGAATACTCTTGGTAGGGACATACTTGTTAAATCTCTTAATAAACTGTACTTTATTGAGGATGGGTTTTCAGACGTTTTAAAGTCTCTTGATCACTCGTCTTCAGTGCTGCATCTGCACTGCAGACTTGAAATTGGATTTTGTGGAAATGAGTCAGTGGGACTCACTCCCAGGTAATGGAAATACTTTAATTGCTGGTCACATTTAGGTAGTTAATTCCTTCTCTGGCTCCTTTGTCCATTTGCTTAGCTTGTTCGAGAAGACTTTCAAATTTCCTTCTGCAGCAGCGACCTCTAGTGTCCAAAGAGTACAGATAACCCAGGCCTTCTCCTGGTTTCTAGCTGTTTCTGTAAGTGTCCATGCTGGATATCTTTGGAAACCACGAGAAGGCCGGGAAACTGAGCCAGCGTCATGTGATCTGGCTAGCTTCATTTTAGCACTCTCTGGTTTCCTATTAACTCCTACATAGTTGCTCTTTAACCCATACATAGTTGCCTGCTTAAAGATGTGGATTTGTTTTGCATCAAGCCTTGCAAAAAGCTTCCTTTTAAATATGAAATTGAATACTGTACGTTGCTTTTTACAGAAAGTAGTAGAAGTCCACCCTTTACTATTTTAATGCTTCCAGATCAAAACATTCTTGGATAAAATGTTTTGGTTAACGGGTAATATCTAAAATTGCCCTCCAAGTTTGCCCCAGAGTCCTCAAGTCAGAACAGAATTGGGGTTATGAGGGAACAAGAGGAAGGGGTATTCAGTTGTGCAAGCAAACTTCCAGTGCACCAGTGGGTGGCCTCCCAAAAAACTGGGTTAATAATGTCCAAAGTTCAACATGCTTTACACTGTGGAATGTTAATTTACATTTCTTGCTGTTAAACATTTTCTTGTGGTGCTATAGTTTAACTTGAACTTAAGGTTCCTATTGATGAGCCTTGCATACCTTTCTGTGATATAATTTGGTTGCCCTAATAAAGCTATTACACTAAATTGAATGTTGGTAGATTTTCTGTGGTACCCAGAGCCATTACTACACGTATGCCTATTCTTCCCATTTGAAACACATAAGCAATATAACTCTCTACCTTTCATTTCTATTTTCCAGTCACATCCTTGTGCAAAATTTATTTATTCCAATGTAGTTAATACTGTTTTAAATATGATCACCTGGGTATATTTAAATAAGGTTGGTATTCTTTTTATAGGGAAGATGGCTTTTTCATATAGCTTTTTCTGCAGAATTCTTCCTTTGAACAAGATCTGTGGAATGAGACTCATTTCTTAACAGCATGCGATGCCAATAATTTTGGTGTTGGTTCACATTCATGATGCCCTTTATTTGTAGAAAGGAGTCACTGAGTAATTAGGAAGCATGTATCTTAAGATCAGGTGTAAAAAAACCTACACAAAGTATTTAACTTTTTCTTGAAGTTGCTTTAACTAAAATGTACTGACATGTGTAACACTTCATTGGCCATAATGGGGATTGTATATATATAACTATGTTTTTTCCCCAGATTTTTCCTTATTTCCCAATCATTCCTTTCACTGTGGTGCAAAAGTGGTAGAATCACATGTTCGCCTCTTCAGATGACAATGTGCTTGTGGCTGAGAGACTCAGGTTTGCTTATTGTACATTATGACTTGTGATTTGTTTTAACAGGCAGGACAGGCATTTAAAAAATTTCTTCCCCTCTTCGACCGTGTATTGGTGGAAAGGTGTGCAGCTGAGACAGTAACTAAAGGAGGCATTATGATTCCAGAAAAATCACAAGGAAAAGTGTTACAAGCCACTGTTGTGGCAGTTGGAACAGGCTCTAAAAGCAAGGTAAGCAGACCTTTCCTATCAAAGCTTTTTATAGCTTTTCAGATAAGAAACATGAGATTTCTTAGTGCTCCAGGCAAAATCACCTCTCCGCTCTACCTCAAGCATCATGAGCAGTGTGGTACAGTGGCAACAGCTTTCTAATTAACATTTCAAGGTGTCGTTATCTGCTTGCTGCTCTCCTAGGCTTTTCTCACCCAGTTGTTTTTCTGCCTTTCCTCACTAGCACATCAGCATCATCATACGCCTCTTCTTTCCTCAACCAGCACTATGATCCTTTCCCCCAAGCTCTTCCACTATTTGAGAAAGAATTGGAATGGGCAGTTGCCATTGACGCTCTGGCATGTCTTCATAGCACAGAGCTTATGGTAGCTAACTCCCTGCTTTTCTTAGTGATAAGGCCTGTAATGCTGTAACTCAATGCAAACTTATCCGTAAGTCCCATTAAATGTGGCACAACATTGTCTCCAAGCAAACTTTCATAGGATTTGGATGTAAGATTGGAAGAAAGAAAGAATCGGTTTTTTTGTGCATGTAACAGATGTATGTTATGGAGCAGACTTCCCCATCCTAGTGCCCTCAGTGTTGCTAAGCTGCATCTCCCATCATCCCAGCACTTGACCGTGGCTGGCTGGTGCTGATAGGAGTTGGAGAACAAAACATCAGGTTGGAGAAGGCCACTGTGGAGGTTGCGCTCTTTTCTGGTTTTGGGAGGGGGCAAAGGGCACTCATCTATTTTACTTGCCTCCTCCTGTTGGGTAAGTGGCTCATAAACGATCTGTGTGGTGTTTGTTTACTTACTATGGGTTGCATCCAGTACTTCACAACTGGACACCTCTTTCCTCTCCTCTCCTCTCCTCTCCTCTCCTCTCCTCTCCTCTCCTCTCCGCCTGTACATTCAAAATCTGTTCCGTGTGTGTATCCTGGAGCAGTTTTTGAGGGTATGGAGTTACATTGAGCATGCAGAAGCATGGCAAGCTACTGGAACAGTAGTGTTGATACAGCCCTGTATTTATATTTTGCCTTTGTGCCGAAAGCCTGGGAAGATGCTCTCTGGGTAGGTGGTCCCAGTAACTTGTTCTGGATAGGGTTGTGGTACGTAGCTTGTGGGTACTTCTAGATACATCTTTGTCATTGGTGACTCACGTGACCTCTGTGACTTGAAAGTGCCTTTTACCAGCTTTGCTTAGTTTGCCAGCTACAGCCATATCTAGATCGGGATCACTTGACCACCATGCACTAATAGCCCTGAGATTGGATGACGGCAGTGTGCTTGCTTTGAGGCTGCCCTTGGGCCTGGTGCAGAAGCTCCAACTGATGCAATATTGCAGCTGCATTTCCACTACAGAAAACTTTTTAAGAGCATTGTAACATACGTTGTCAGTAACTATTCTTTGTCCCCTTTAGGAGGGAGAGACTCGTCCAGTTAGTGTAAAAGTTGGTGAGAAGGTTCTGCTACCAGAGTATGGTGGAACAAAAGTTGTACTGGATGACAAGGTTAGTGTGTGAATTAAATTTCTATACTGTATATTATACTCTGTATGCCACTTTTATACTTGCTTAAACTCTTATTTTATAAACAAAGCCAAAAGCAGTGCTTCTCTTTAATTTTATGGAAGATCACATACATTTCGTTAGAATCTTCATGCCCTTTCCCAAGAAACCTCAGTGGTCTGCTCACCTAATTCTCATATACCTAATAGTTTCCATATGCTGTGTTCCCAGATGTATGCACACTACCTCAGTCTCTGCCTACCTTCTATAAACATTTCATTGCTTTCCTTCATCTCCATCCAGAATTAACTGGTCTGGAATAGCCACTGTCCTCTTTCTGCAACCCCATTCCTTTGTTGTGGGAGGTGGAGAAGAGATTTTACTGCTTTTAGGCCTGTTACCAGAAAGTAATGAAACACATTTGTGACTTACCTCCTTGGGGAGAAACCTGAGTATGGAACAGGCAAGACTCGCCCCTTGTAGCCAAACTTGCCTGCATTGGAATAGAAGTTTGCCAAGTGTGTGACCTGCATTTCAAAAATGAACAACCATTGCACAAATTCTAGCTACAGATAGGTAGCCGTGTTGGTCTGCCTGTGTCAAAACAAAATAAAAAAATTCCTTCCAGTAGCACCTTAAAGACCAACTAAGTTAGTTCTAGGTAGTGTGCATGCACACGAAAGCTCATACCTAGAACTAACTTAGTTGGTCTTTAAAGTGCTACTGGAAGGAATTTTTTTATTTTGTTTTGACAAATTCTAGCATTTGTATGTACTATTTTAGGGGCAAACCATCTGTGGAAATAAGTTTGCAAACCAATGTAAAGTGGGGAAAAGTTAAAAGTTTATGTATATGTATGTAAACCTTAGGTGAGATTTAAAATCTCAAGAGTACATTGGTCTTTTAGAGAAGAATTCCAGCTGAATCTCTTAATTTTCTTTTGAACCCCTGTAAACTATTCCAATCAATTCATCTGAAGTCTGTCCTGGGGGAATTCAAGCCCCTTTCAGAGCAATAGCAATGATGAAGTAGAAGAACTGTCCTTTGGTTAATATTTGTATAGCACCAAGGACATGTCATAAATCTCTGTGTTGGAAGAGCTTCAGCGTTTCAGCTTTTGAAGTACTTGTTTATCTTCAACATGGACAAATTTGTTTTCTTTATTTGCAGGACTATTTCATATTTAGAGATGGTGATATTCTTGGAAAATACGTGGACTGAACAGTTCATCTTGCTGCGTTATCATTAAGTTTTCATTCCACAAAAAGTGCTCAAATGGTTCTGTTCCATCATGTAAATAATTTCTTTATTTTCTAATAAATGCAAATTCTCCCAAATTACCAAGTATCATTGTGACTTCAAAATAAAACAATGTGTACAGCCAAAATACATTTCTTACTATCTTATTCCGTGTGTTCTGTTGTTTTTTTTAAATATACTTAGAGCAGCTTGCTGGCTAATTAAGTAGCCAAAGCATTTCAGGGTGAAACAGTGATGGCGTGTGATATTAATAAAAAAAGAGCTATAGACTAGGAGCCAAAGAACCATGAAACCAGTTTGGGGTTTAGTTTCCTGCCTCCCCAGAAAAGCATCCCTCCTGTGCTGCATTACAGCCTTCTTAACGTCATGTCATTACAACGTGGAATCCTAAAGAGCTTTTTGGACCAATTTCTCCATCTTTGGAAGAAAAAAAAAAGCATCAGAATGCTTGGAGAGTTCACAAGTCAAGTATAATTATCCCTTAAATCCCTAAAATTATTCAAGTCAATGAATATAATAATTGCTTCCAAGCTGGAAAACATCACATTTCTCACTAGGAGCTACTAGTGCACAAACTCAAAATGGCCATGCTATTGTGCTGTCACGGAAGGGTTATCAGCATTTGAGGGAAATAAAACGTGCAATTCTTTAAAATTAGGGATGTAAAACAGTTCCCAGAAAAGCTACTGTGCTCTGTTCAAAATGCTGCATGCCAGCAAATCGAACAAGGGGAAGCATATCCAATATTGAGAAAACCAAAATAGCTTTGTCAGGCAAATATAAAATGATGACACCTACTGGTCGGCTCCAGACATCACTGGAGGATGCTGATTATTTGGATCCATTCTAGTTTGGTGTTGAGCTCCAGTTTGGAACTGAAACAGCCTTGGTTTCCATGACTGATTACCTTGTTTAGTGTAGAGGGGAGTGCAACTTTGTTGATTCTCTTGGATTTCTCAGTGGCTTTTGATACTGTAGACACAATATCTTATTGAAATAACTTTGTGAGTTGAGAGTGGAGGGCACTGTGTTGCTCCTAATTGCAGGGCTGGTCTCGGAGGGCAGCATAGGGAGGTTTCCGTTCAACCCCATGGAAGCTAATCCATGCGATCCCTTGGGGTTCTGTTCTGTCCCCTCTTCTCTCTATATGAAACTGCTGTATGAGGTCATCAGAAAATTGAAGTTTGGATGCCACCAATATGTGGAAGTGGGGTGTTTCCTAGGTCTGGGAATTGGGGGACCACCTGTTTTTATGGGGTTGCACATACCCTGAAGGAACAGTTATCTAGGACTGTTCCTCAATACCACTTAGTCACTGGAGCCAGGGGTCTTCGGTAATATGGAGTGCTTATGCCCAGGTTTCACTGCTGCTAGCCATTCCTGGACAGGGATAGCTTGGCCACAGGGATTCATGCTCTGATGACCTCCCATTTTGATTAATGTAAAGAAGTGGGAAATACTTTTGCCCTAAAAACAAAATGGAGGAAGGCATGTAGAGATAATATAAAATTATCTTATATCTCAAGACTCAGACTGGCAAATCACAATAACAAGAGGCTTGGAAATGAAATGCAAAAGTTTGACACTGAAATAATCAATGCTCTTGATGAATGAGAAACCTGATTTAGAATATTGTATACTTGCTTGGCTACAGAACAGATGGGGAGAGCAATCCAAATGATGGGAATCCAACATGTGAATTCTGCCCAGGTTAAAGCAACAGCATTCAAACCCTAATTGGCAGCTGAGAGGAGTTGAGCTCAGTGGAGGCAACAAATACACCCAGAACCTCTATCACCTACCCCATGGTAGATCCCTTCCCCATCTTCCATAAAGGAAGGAAAAAAGGAGGAAGGAAAATTTGGGAATCTTTCCTTCTGTGTACTTAATTAACAGTATCTAAGCCACTATGTTTAGGATTCAACTGCCAAGAAATAAAGATCCTCTCCCTTGTACATAATGGGGGGACATGATGCACAAGCTATGCAGAATGTTATGCGCAACAGCTGAGAATGTTATATCATCCACTGCAAGGCTATATCACAGAGAACAAGGACAGTACTGTTTATTTGAAACTGGCTTATGGTTTAGTGGTTGATAGGTCAGCTTCAGGAAGGGCATTGCTGCGAACCATGATTCTCTTTAATTATGGATCACAACCAAAATATATTTTACACCTCCCCTTAAGAGCAGGGATAGTCAATATTGTAAGGAATTTATGAGGTGCACGAGGAGAGGGAGAGAAAAAAAGTTCCAACACCATAAACAAATCCAAAGCATGATAGTATGGGCCCAGGATTCAATAAACTATTTTAAAGTATGCCCAAAGGGCTTAGGTTTTGCCTTTAACAGCACATATTGACACCGTTACTAATTTTGAAGTTTCCTCATCATCAAATAGATTTGCCATGTGGCATGGGTGAGAGGATTCCATTCAATAAATGCTATCTGTACCCCACCCTCCAAGTGTGCAGAACTTTATGGGTGGGTGTTTGCTTTAATTCTAGAATGGTATGAATGAGGGCACTCCCTAAACTCCCGTGGCTCTGAATATCGTAGAATTTGAAGTGCTGTCTACTGAAATGTATGCCAATAAGTTGAAAATAAAAAAGACTTGCACCACAGATCTCCCAGTGCCATCAGATAACACAGCTGGATAAGAATGAAACGGTAGACTTAATTAGACTGAGAGGTCAGAAAGGTGCACCCACTTTCCCCTGCTTCTACCCAAACTTCCTTAGAAAGACGTGGACCACTGCCAGAAATTCAGGTTCTCATTGAAAGGAAATAATGACAAGTGCCTTGCTCCCTCTAGCTTTCTGTCAAGTAAATGTTTTACCCAAATTCCAGTTTGTTGTAAAGCAGACAAAGTATGTTTGTACATAGTCACCTTATTTCCCCATACATAATTCTCTCTTTTTAGCCACACTGTACTGTAGGTGGTCTTCCGGATTGCCGCTCCTACACGAAAATACTAGGGTATTCTTTTAAACCATTTTGGATCCTATTAATATGCCAATGAGACCTAACACCTGTCCTCTTTATTAAATTAGTGTACTATATATAAGTAGCTGAGTTGCAATTGATCTAGCCAGAAACTGAAGTGACACTGGAAACACCTGTTTTTTGGTGCCAAGTCACAATGAAAGTTTTGTTCCCATAGTTTATGTTGCTTCTACAAGTGTAAATGTAATAAGCAAAACAAGAAATTGATAAACCTGGTGTTGTACTGTTCTTTTACACACCTTGTCCCATTGGCTAGTCTGCCAATGGTTATTCAGGTTAGTTCCCCCCCCCCCAATTTTTAGGTGGAAATTTATTTATGGGGAGGGGGGGTTGGTAGCTATTTTTATTAAAGAACAAAGTGAGTTCATACGGTTGCACTGCTTCAGTGACAGGAGTGCAAATAATTGTCAATTTCTGCAACACTTAAAATAAAACGCTCAATATAAGCCAAACCCTCTTCCATTCTAGAGTGAAAATGTGATCCTGATTAAACCAAAAGCCAGGCTCCCCCCCCCCTTTTTTTCGTTATGGAATAGATCCACCAGAGCAACAAACCCCAAACTTTCTTTGAATGTTACTTTACCTTTTATAGAAAGGTTTGATGCCAACAGATGAAAGCTAGGCTCCCTGACCTGCCACTAAGGTTAGGAGATGTGGCCAGTTTTCTGTCCGTGGCGAAGATCTTCTCAAGGGCAATTAATTCTGCTTGCTTTGCTAAACCCGCTCTGAAAAGCAAATATGAAAGGCCTTGGAGAGCAATGTTTTTTGAGAGGGAAAAGGCTGGGGTTTGGCCCTGGTGAATGATGGGAAGCTGTAGACATGTTTGGCATAGGCACTAAGGGTGTAGCAATGGTATATTTTCAAAGTTATAAGATTTTGAGTTCACCCGTGCTTCTTCTAAAATGGAAAGGCTCCATTCAGAGGTTAAAAGGAAACCCAGTTCTGAACTCTTATGACTCTTATTGTTAAGTTGTGGGCGAACATATCAGACGACACAGTGATTCTTCCAAAGCAGCTCTTTATTTGTAAGCTGGAACTGAACTGAACTGAGGAGCTCAGTCAGCCTGCTTATATAGAGCTCCACTAGAATGCAATAGTAACCATTTTCTGTAACTAGCCAATCACTGAACGTCACTTTCGATCCTTCATTTGCATACAAACTATCCAATCACTGAACGTCGCTTTCAATCCTTCAAACCCTGCTGGCCCAGGGTGAGAACTTCAGTACATAACACTTATGTTACAATGGACAGGCTAAGAAATGTGCTGGATTGACCACAAATAAAAGTGGATGCAATATTTCTGTTTACTGCTTCCTAGTTTCCCCCTTCAGATCAGCATTGTTCTCCTGAAGGCACATTCAAAAGCCCCTGAGGCAGTCTGGCCTTCTCCAGGCTGCTTAGCGGTTATGGTGGAGTAGGACCCGGGAGACAAGGGTTGAAATCCCAACTCAGCCATGAAGCTTGCTCACCAGGTGACCTTGGGGCAGCCACTGCCTCTCCACCTAACCTACCTCACAGGGTTGTTGTGAGGAGAGAATGGGGAGCCCTATGCACACCACCTCGAGCTCCTTGGAGGAAAAGTTGGTTATGTTGTACAGTGGTACCTCAGGTTAAATACGCTTTAGGTTACATACACTTCAGGTTACAGACTGTGCTAACCCAGAAATAATACCTCGGGTTAAGAACTTTGCTTCAGGATGAGAACAGAAATCGTGGTCCGGCAGTGCGGTGGCAGCAGGAGGCCCCATTAACTAAAGTTGTGCTTCAGGCTAAGCACAGTTTCAGGTTAAGAACGGACCTCCAGAACGAATTAAGTACTTAACCCAAGGTACCATTGTAAATGGAATAATAATAATAATAATAATAATAATAATAATAATAATAATAATGTGCTACGTTTTAGAGAAGTGTCTGCGAGGTGACATGTTCTGGCCACTGCCTTGCCCTGTTGTCAAAAGTTAGCAAGGGCAGGTAGCATGGTCTCAAGCGATGAGAAACCCCTCCGCCTTTCGTGCCTCATTTTTGTCCCCAAACCTATTTGCACCAGTTGAACCAAAGGAGGGTCTCCACCACCATTGTTCATCCCGGACCCTGAGGTCCAGCTCTGAGGGCCTTCTGGCGGTTCCCTCCCTGCGAGAAGTGAGGTTGCAAGGAACCAGGCAGAGGGCCTTCTCGGTAGTGGCGCCCGCCCTGTGGAACGCCCAACCATCAGATGCCAAGGAAATAAACAACTACCTGACTTTTAGAAGACATCTGAAGGCAGCCCTGTACAGGGAAATTTTTAGTGTTGGGTTTTATCACTTTATTATTATTATTATTATTATTAATATTCTGTTGGGAACAGCCCAGAGTGGCTGGGGAAACCCAGTCAGATGGGCTTGGTATAAATAATAAATTATTACTATTATTATTATTATATGGTATTTCGACTCCCGCCCGCTGCTAAGGTTTTTTTTTATTTCCCCTCCTCCTGTTCCTGTGAACGTCTAAGCAAGCTTCTCTGACACACCTATTATATTTTTAAAAACAGCACGTCCTTTGTTTTGTCCAGGCCTTTATTGTGCAGCGCGATAATTATTATTATTATGCTTTCTTCCCATGCAGTTTCGCCTATATTTGAGGCGCCCTATCTATCCATCTATAATAATAATATTTTATTTATATCCCGCCCTCCCTAGCCAAAGCTGGGCTCAGAGCGGCTAACAACAATAAAATAATACAGCATTCTAAAATCATTTCATTATAAAATCAGTTCAAATCAGATTAATGGCAACCATTGTATCTGGATTTATACACCGCCTTTCCCTCACAAGCCCTCAGGGCGGCTCAAAACCTCTCCTCAGCCCCCTTTCCCGCCATTTCCTTCCCGCCCTCGGCATACTCGCTCCTCCCCCTTTCCCCTCGCCGTTCTATATTGCGCTTCTCTCCCTCCTCCCCGCTATTGGGAGGGGGAGGGGGAGGGGGAGGGGGAGGAGGGGGCGGGGGCGCCCGCGCGCTGTTCTACCCTCTCCCCCGCCCCTGTGAGACTTCTGCTCTTCGGCGCTCGCGCCTGCCTCCCGCCCCCGCCGACCTGACGTAGGCCGATCACGTGCTTCACCTAAACGTTCCCGCCGGGCTTTCGGCCCACCCCCCACCCCCCACCCCCGCGAAGGAAGCTCGCTCGTCTCGCGTTGTCCCGTCCGTCGTCTCGCGCCTCTCCCGCCTCCCTCCTCCCCCGGCCCTCCCCGCTTGGTTAGTTGCTGCTGCTGCTGTGCCACCGCCGCATCCGGGTCCTGGCGCCGCTCGCTGTCACTATGGTCATGGCGGAGGGGACGGCTGTGCTGAGGAGGAACAGGCCGGGCACCAAGGCCCAGGTAAGCCCGGCGCCCGCCCAATGGGTCTCTGGCTCCGGGTGGGAAGCGGGGTGCCGGAGGAGGAGGAGGGGGCCCCGGGGGCGCGGCAGGCGGGTGACGGGGGCCGAGAAGCCGGCGGCGGCCGAGGCCTACTCGCTCTCCGTTCCCCGGTGGAAGTGGAATGAGGCGCCGCCGCCGCCGCCGCCGCCCGGTGTGAAGGGGAAAGTCACGCGAGGGTGGGATGCTCCTCTCAAAATGGCAGGCCGCGCTGGTTTTTTTGGGGTGTTGGGGGAGGGTCGGGGGTTCAGTCAGGGTTCCTGATCCGGCTTTGACCCAAAAGTGGTGGGCATTTCTTCCCCTCCCCCCCACCCCCGTGTACTTCGCGAACGTCTGAACGCCCCGCTGCGGCCTTGCGTGTCCTGCGGCTCGAGCAGGGATTTCTGGAAAGGGAGGAGAATAAGAGGGAAGGGACGTGGGTTGTGGGGGTTTTTTTGTTGTTTTGTTTTCCAAAGCAGCTGCTTCGGAAATAGAGAATTTAGGGACGTGACGTTGGTTAGGAAAGGAGGGTTTAAGGTAAAGGAAAAAAAGAAAGGGCATGTAACCTGTGCAGGGAGGAAAGAGAGGGTGTTTGGGGGAGAAGAATATAGGGGCGCAGGGAAGAGTTTGACGGAGTTGGTTGCCCCACGGAGAGAGTCCATGGGGTGGGGTCTTGGGAAGGTGACTTCAGGTGCTGGGAGAAGATGGGGAAGATTGCGTGTAAAGGGGGCAGTGACTTCATGAATACAGCTGGGAGGAGTTGGAGGGTGGTGGTTGGAGTAGAAGCGGTCTAGCCTGTATTTTTCAGGGCTGGTGCCTGTGAGGTTGCTTATGTACTTGCTGTATTATTATTTTTTTAAAAATGCATATTTGGCAGAGATTCGTGTTGACATTAATCTTACCTGATGTAATTAAGACCCAGGTTACACCTATCTGTGTTTAACCTTTCAAAGCAGTTGGCGTTAACTGTATTGAGAAATGTGAATCTTTTCTCTCTCTCGCTCTCCCTTTTCTCTGTGTATTGTTTTAACTGCTGTCTTGAGTATGTGTGTTCTAGCCATTTCCTCTCAAAACTGGATGCAACTTGTACTGATGTATGTTTTGTCTTATTTATTTACCTCTACTTGCCATCCTTTTATAGTAGCAGTTCATGTAGTGTATACATATAAATTTAGTCCATCTTGCTTGACTTTTCAACCATCAGTAACTTGGCAAGTTAAAAAGTATAATTAGTATTACCCTCTTTTTTTTTTCATAGGCTGAACTGCTGATAAATAAAACAAGCACAACAATTTCCAGGCATGGCCAAACTTGGCCCTCCAGATGTTTTGGGACTACAGTTCCCATCACCCCGACCACTGTTCCTGCTAGCTTGGGATGATGGGAGTTGTCCCAAAACATCTGGAGGGCCAAGTTTGGCCATGCCTGCAAGTTTTGACTATTCAAGTCAAATTCTCGGCTATAAATTATATGTATTTGTTGTATCGTTGGGACTCTTGTATACAGCAAAGTGTCTTATTTTGACTGAAGGAAATAACCTGGAGGCAAGTAAGTTCATTTTATAATTTAGCTTAAAGAAAACATTTGTGAAGTTATCCTAGGATAATACCAGAGGAATGCACCAACTGAAAAGGGTGTGTGTGCATGAAATGCCCAGTAATAAGTGGGTTCTATAGCAAACTAACTAGATAGGTACATTCATCTTGAAGGATTGCATATCGTATGCAGCATTGAAATGTTGGTGTCATACAAATGGCTGGATACTAAATTAGATATGACTTCTGTTGTTATTTTCAACTTATTCCCCTTACTGCTAAAATTATGTAGCCAGGCCTTTTTAAAATACAGTATTTCTGTATAAAGTATTGGTCATCATTTTTCTGTGCAAATTAAGTCTTATGACTTGCGTTTTTATAGTGCCTTCTGGTAAAGCATTAAGGCTTGAATAAAGTAGCAGGAAAACTGTGACATACTTGGGATATTTTTCGTCCACTATCTGATTGTAACTTCCTTTATGAATAGTGAAAAAATTATGATGTGACTAGTTAGACATTTTCATGTATGTTCTTATCTATAGCATTATTCTTTTTCAGTAACATGGTGTTTTTTCCAGTTGAAAAGATTCATGAGTCATCCTCTTGAGAAAGCTGTGGGAGACATACCTTAAATGTCTCCTGTAAAAGGGGTGTGGGCTGATAACTGTCAGTGTATTATGTAAAGGCAGATAGATGGATAGATAGATTTAGAAAAGATTGCAAACTGTTTTGAGTTTCTCCTGGCACATCTTAAAATTCAGTGCATCTATTTAGAGCAAACAAGGACAGACTATAGCACTGTAAAGAACTGGAATTATTACTGTTATAGTTATTCAACCTATTTCATTAAAAGTACTTATAGTCAAAATGCCCATCACAGAAAACTAGTTTACCATTGACTACTGGGATATTGGAAACTCTGTATTGCAGCCCTGAACATTTTTTGCATGGAGTTAAGTTCTGTTGAAATAAATAGCACTATATCCAAAACCAAAGAATTTAGGATTGCAGTCTAATAGCCCGGCCCTGTGCATGTACACTGCCAGGTGAGTTTCAATGGTTTATGTGACTTCTGTATAAGTGTGCAAAGTTGCAGCTGACATTTTGTAGTCACTGAGGACAATTAGGTAATAGGTGAACATGTCTCAGCAGAATAACTAAGATATTCTCCTCCCCGCCCCTTGCAATTCTGTAGTGAAATATTTACAATGCTGCAGTTGGCCTCACTACTTGTTTTGCTGGTCGATAAGTATATCAGATGGGATACAGAGACTGCTACATCATTGCAGTGTCATGGCTTGTGATATTGCACTGATGTCATTACCTGACCCTGCTGAAAGTGTAGGTTGCATATTGCTGCCTTGGGAATAGCTACTTTTACTAGATCCCCACATTCAGCTAGTTGCATTAACTCAGAATTGGACAATAGAGATGGTGAAATTAGGGATATCCTGAAGGACTTTACAGTCTTGTTGGAACAGCTGAGCATTCCTAATAATAGAATGGAATTGCACTTGGACGTTTGTGTGCAACTGCACAGTATACAGCTGCGTCTGTTCTGTTTTGATGTATAGCACTCTAAGTGCTCTTGCAATAATGAATATCTTTTGGACTGGAATCTTTCTGTTTTTCTTCAGTTTGCTTTAAGTCTTTTTTCCCCTTACTATCTTAGGATTTTTATAATTGGCCTGATGAATCTTTTGAAGAAATGGACAGCACATTGGCAGTTCAGCAGGTACATCATATTTAATTTCATTGTGTCTACCTCTCCCCTCCCCATTTCATCTATTTCTGCTTCTTGCTGTTTGTTAATTGCCTAGAATATATATCAGTGCATTTCTATAGTCACAAACACAGTTTTACTTGTGGTATGTAAAGAGCAGCTGTGATTGTTTGTGATAGGTTAGCCTTCAGCACACCAGGAAGACAGTGGTGTTCCATGCATGCTGTTACTTAGCTTTCTTTCTTGCAATTATAGCTGGGTTTGTTCTGTCCTCAAATGCCTTCACAGTAATAGCCTTTGGACCACTGAGCCCATGTTCATTCTAATACAGGGGTCAGCAACCTTTTTCAGCCGTGGGCCGGTCTACCGTCCCTCAGACCATGTGGTGGGCCGGACTATATTTTGGAAAAAAAAATGAACAAATTCCTATGCCCCACAAATAACCCAGATATGCATTTTAAATAAAAGGACACATTCTACTCATGTAAAAACACACTGCGGACCATCCGCAGGCCGTATTTAGAAGGTGATTGGGCCGCATCCGCCCCACGGGCCTTAGGTTGCCTACCCCATTTTAATATGTCAGTATTACATATTGTGCTTCCAGTAACAGTTGCTCTTCCATTTTGGAACATTGGAGGCCCAACATTAGAACAGGGTGCAGATTAGAGCAGATGTTGAGGGTGTGCAGGGAAAAGATAAGGGAAGATCTATTGCGCTATCAGAAGTCTGCTGTGCAGCAGCACTGGATCCAGCTCTAACAATGTGTGTTGAGGAATTTCTACAACAAACTTTACCACAGTCTTGAACACACTTAAGTTTATTTCTGACATTATTATTAACATCAGTAAAATGTATCTTATTTAAATATTTCTTTCCTCTAGTATATCCAGCAAAACATAAGGGCAGATTGTTCAAACATTGACAAAATTCTTGAACCTCCAGAAGGACAGGATGAAGGTGTTTGGAAGTATGAACACTTAAGGTATGATCTGTGTGCTGTAAAAAATAAATAAATTGTTTGAGCTTAACTGAAACCAGTCTCTGAAAAAAAGGCCTCGGGGCCTTCATCCTTGAATGAGTGCCTGCTTGGTATTCATTATCCGTATCATAAGAAAAAATATATTTGACGGTTAAACATACTTGTTTCTGTCACTACTAAAGCCATTTTGATTAAATTCAAATTTCTTACGATATTCTCAAGTTTACAGACCGGGGTGGGGGGTGGGGAGCTGACTTCAGGCCAAGGGTCAAATGCAGCCATCCTGGCTTCTCTAGCCAGCCAGTTTTTGTATGATTCCCACCCATCCCACAACTGCACTTTAATTCCAGAATTAACAAATTATGGTTTCAGGATTCTGAACCTACTACTCTCCAGATATTTGGTCAGCCCCAGCCAGAATAGCCAGTGGTGAGGGATGATGGGAGTTGTAGTCCAAAACATGTGAAGGACACCAAGTTAGAGAATGCTAAATGACAGCATTTATAATGCTAGATATAATCCAAAATATTGTAGTTCATAATCATTGGACTGTGATGTTTTAATGGGGGAGGGAAGTGATTATTTAACCTAGGCATGTCCAAAGTCCATTTTGGGGGCCTAATCCGGCCTGCTGATTGGTTTAATCCAGCCCCTGTGGCAGTTTATTTCCTGGGGTAAAATCCTAAAAAAAAAAGGTTAACAACTTTGATCAGCACTTTGGTTGGCTCTTACGGCGCTTCACTTCATCAAATCTGGCCCTCTTTGAAAAAAGTTTGGGCACCACTGAATTCTAACCTTCTGTGTTCTAAAATTTTAGGCAGTTCTGTCTTGAGCTTAATGGCCTTGCGGTTAAACTTCAGGTAAATTCTTATTTTATCTTCCTTTTGACAATTAAGAATAACTTTTTAATGTATTTGCATCTTAATGCTTCCTATTGTTCTTCAGTGGCTGTTTCTTATTAGTCATGGTGGTAGGAACAGAGAGAGAGAAATTTGAATGTGAGGTCCTACGCCTGGCATAATCTTTATTTATTGTACAAATGTTTCAACAGACTGAATGCCATCCGGATACATGCACGCAGATGACAGCAACTGAGCAGTGGATATTTCTTTGTGCAGCCCATAAAACTCCCAAAGAGGTAAGAAAGGAATATAAAAAGCAGCGGCCAAGACTCTTCCCTGCTTATTAACTTCATACAACTGGACCTCCAGCCCTTATCCTGCTACCATTTTCCATTCACTGTTTGTCTATAAGATGGTTCAGTTGTTCAGCATGACGTGGTAAGCACACGTGCAAGTTGGAGATCAGCTATAATTTTCATCTGAGGAGTATGCTTACCTGCTACCATGAGTTACTGTGTACAGTGGTGCCTCGCAAGACCAAAAGAATCCGTTCCGCAATTCTCTTCGTCTAGCGGTTTTTTCGTCTTGCGAAGCAAGCCCATTGACGGCTTAGCGGATTAGTGCTATTGGCGGTTTAGCGGCTTTTAGCGGCTTATCAGCTTAGCGGATAAGCGGCTTAGCGGCTTAGAAAAAGGGGGAAAAGGGGGGGGGAGTCGGAAAAACTCGCGAGACATTTCGTCTTGCGAAGCAAGCCCATAGGGAAATTCGTTTTGCGAAGCGCCTCCAAAACGGAAAACCCTTTCGTCTACCGGGTTTTTCGTCTTGCGAGGCATTCGTCTTGCGGGGCACCACTGTACTTGTAATTTGGTAGTGGGTAGTAGTAGATACAAGTGTCATTCCTTCAAACCATGTCACCATAAGCAGTCGTGGTTCAATTTAATTTGCTCCAGGCCCACAGCTGTTGAATCTAGACATCATCTTATGACAAACTTAGTTTTCTAGCCATGAATGCACATTTTACTGGTTTTTTAAAAAAAGTTTTCATTAGTCTTTTCCAAGCCAATTACTAATTTGTTTTTCTGCATAAGAACTTGGCTAGTTTTACTCTTTTTTAAAGAGTAATAAAAGCAAACAGGCTTCCCCATTACTTGTAGCATGTTGCTCAGAGCCTTCACACTGAAATAGTAATAGTTCGTGAAAAGACAAATATGTTCAGACACTTCCATGGATAAGCTCTTACTGAGCATTTACACAAGAATATATACAGAAATAGCTGAGGGGATTTGGTCCAGAGATGGATCGTGATTGCCAGTTATAGCCTTTGGATGTAGTGATAGACTCCAGGTGACTCCAGTCAGTTCTGATGATTGAATTCCTTATATACTTTTTGTTTTTCCCTCCCGCCCCCGCCCCCCCGGATTAGTGAAACATTTGTATCCCTTTGCGATAATGTGCACAGTATTGAGAAATTCTAAATTTCAGTTCCAGTGTTAAAACAAAAAACTATTATTTTACGGCCCATACTCATCTTACAAAAAGCAACTTGGAACACTCTCTCTTCAGCGCACAGTCTTGTCAGGGTGGTGCAACCTCCAACTTTCATAAATTTTAGATTTTGTGTTTAACAGAAAATTCCAGCATCCTGTAAGCCTTTCAGCAAGCAAAACGGAAAACCTCTGGCTTTTAGGTCAGACTCAGGACAGCCAGGTCAGGAGATTACAGGGCTTTTATATCAAATATAGTGTGAATATATAGGGTAAAAAATCCAGGTACTTACTCCTACATTCCCCTAATTTGTTTTCTTTTTCTCTGTTGCTCACCAAGTGGAACTCCAGGATTACCGTATTTTTCGCCCCATAGGACGCACCGCCCCATAAGACGCACCTAATTTTTTTTGGGGGGGGGGAAATAAAGGGAAAAAAATTATTCGCCCCCCCAGGAGCGGGGCTGGCGCCCAAGCTTCCCCCGACCCCAGCCCCCAGAACAGGCTGCTGCCTGCAAGCCTTGCGAGCCCAGCGGGACGTTCCGCCGGGCGCGGGAGGCTTGCGGACACCTTCCCAAAGCACGGGGCGTCCTCCGGAGGGCACCCCGTGCTTCGGGATGCAGGCTGCCGCCCCAAGCCTCGCGCGCCCAGCAGGACCTCCCGCCGGGCGTGGGAGGCATGCGGACACCTTCCCGAAGCACGGGGCGTCCTCCGGAGGGCACCCCGTGCTTCGGGATGCAGGCTGCCGCCCCAAGCCTCACACGGGAGGCTTGCGGATAGCTTCCTGAAACCTGGAGAGCGAGAGGGGTCGGTGCGCACCGATGCCTCTTGCTCTCCAGGCTTCAGCGAAAGCCTGCATTCGCCCCATAGGACGCACCCAAGATTTCCTCTTCATTTTTGGAGGGGAAAAAGTGCGTCCTATAGGGCAAAAAATACGGTAAGTCATCCACAGATCAGGCACATTGTTGAGGGCTTAAAGCAGGGGTCAGCAAACTTTCAGCAGGGGGCCCGTCCGCTGTCCCTCAGACCTTGTGGGGGGCCGGACCATATTTTGGAAAAAAATTAATGAATTCCTATGCCCCACAAATAACCCAGAGATGCATTTTAAATAAAAGCACACATTCTACTCATGTAAAAACACCAGGCAGGCCCCACAAATCACCCAGAGATGCATTTTAAATAAAAGCACACAGTCTACTCATGTAAAATCACGCTGATTCCCGGACCATCCGCAGGCCGGATTTAGAAGGTGATTGGGCCAGATCTGGCCCCCGAGCCTTAGTTTGCCTACCCATGGCTTAAACTAACCATGTGTCATGTATTTCATGGGATAATCATACAGGTTATGAGTATATTACAATACACAACTTTCTTACTGTTTTTAGATACCACAAAGGCATTTGACAGTGTCAAATTAACTTGCTTGCTTGCTGTCATGGAAGCCTTTAATCTTCTCAGTTGCTTTAATCCATTTTATCTCTATTCTGCATCATCAGCAAGAATACTGGTGAATAGACAATTAGAGGAACAAGACAGGGTTGCCCGTCTCCCTTCTATTACTTGTATTGTCGATAGAGCCACTCACTACAGCAAAATGGAAAGATCTGTGGTCTCAGGTTGAAAGCAGGGCAGATATGGAATGCCCTATATCTAGATGACATAATTTTATCCTTGGAAAAATAGGCGTTTCAGATCATAGAAAACTCTGGTGCTATTTTGGGATATAAGATAAACAGGCAGAAAGTGTGTGTGATTATGATCTGGATATAACAACGAAACAAGCTAGATATCTAGGAATAAAGGTGGTGTAGATAGCCAAAGGACTGAGAAAATTACTAGCCAGGAAGTAAAACTAGATTTAGAAAGATGGAAGAAATGAGCTTGTCTTGGATGGCCAAAGTAAAATATGATCAAGCAATTTTATGAAGGTTTCTATTTTTGTCTACTTCATTGTGAGTATTGCTTGATTTGCATGAATAGAAAAGCAGAGAATTTTGGTAACTATATGTCAGGATGTACACCAATAATAGAAACTAATACCTCCAATCAGACAGTAGGACTAGCAGTTACAAATTTATTGTCATTTTATGAAGCTGCTCAATTGAATTGGCTAAATGTATGGTTATTACAAACTAAGGATAAAGGTGTATACTAACTGGAATAGCTTTATATCAATACTTATTTAGGATTATTGGTGTGGGTGTCAAGGAAAGAGGAGAACAGTTGGAGCAAAATCTGATTCCACAGCAACTTTTTATAATATGGAAAAAGGAAATCAAGTGTGTACATTTATCAGTTAGGCTCTCTATGAAGGCATACTATTAGGTTCCTTAGGGGAAATGGACCAGAAGATTCTGAAAGTTAGGGAATTCATGGTGTATCTTATTTAGGCCATTGGTAGGGAATGGGGAGATATTATGAAGGTATGAAATTACTCAAAAAGGAGTGTGGACATTTTTACGGTTTCCATACTTCAATTTAAGGATTTTTGAGGGGGGGGGGGGGCGCATCACAACTGCATTAAGACAGTTGTCATTTTGACAGCTTGAAGAAAACGTCAAACGGCATGTTAGCAAAAAACTACAAAGTACTTTTGGATTTAGGAAGGAAGGATCACTATAATGAGCATTAGGTAGGAAACGGGTCTTGATTTTTCTATCCCAGGAGAAAAATGGAATGAGATCTGGTGGGGTCTTTTTTTTAAGTCTCTCATTGAGTCTGTCAGTATGAGAAGTGGTGGAATTGTCAGATGGCATCTGATTTTGGGATGTGTAAATAATACATAGCATAAATTAGATTGAGGAGGATATTGCACGGGGAGTGACATTGGATTGGATTGATCTTTATTACGGCCATTGGCCCATTACAGGGAGTGACATTTAAAAATTAATTTGGCAGCTAAAATCTTGTGTCCGTATTTTGGCCATATGGAAATGGCTAGTGAAGTGTCTAGAGCTTGAAGAGATGGACTTGATTCACAGGAGAAATGGTAGTTCCCAGAAGATTATGTTTGTTTGATAAATGGGACATTTTAAGAATAATTAGAACAGAATATCAAGGGAAGCGCAAGGTTTGACAGGAGTTTATTTTTTGGAAATGAGTTTTGTAATTGTTACATGGATGAATAAATAAGAGTATGCTACTGTGACTCTGTGTGTGTCACTCGCATGCCAGTAGTTAAGAGGAATTACATGCAGCGTGACAATCTGCCCCTGTTTTTAGATGTCTGAGTCAGTAGGTATGATCTCTTGTGTTCTTACTTCAGTAATAGTGTCTACTTTGCCAATTGTTTTGACTGTTTCTTTTTTCCGACCTTGAACCATTATCTGAACAGTTTTCATAGAATCCTAGAATTGTATTGTTTCTTTATAGGAGTATACATAATATTCTGAGTGTTTTCCTACAAAAGCTCATTCCTCTAAAGCAAGACAACCTTTTACGGGGGTAGGATTAGAGCTAGTAATAATTTCTCTTCTCTCTTTCTTGGGTCCTTTCTAGTGTCCTGCCATTGACTACACCAGACACACATTGGATGGAGCTGCATGTCTTCTGAATAGCAATAAATATTTTCCCAGCAGGTAAAGCTCTGCGTGAATCTGCTTGCTTTTTTAAATATTCATGATTGGTTCTGAAGGCAATAATAATAATAATAATAATTTATTATTTATACCCCACCCATGTGGCTGGGTTTCCCCAGCCATTCTGGGCGGCTCCCAACAGAATAATAATAATAATAATAATAATAATAATAATAATAATAAAGCGACAAAACATCAAACATTTAAAAACTGCCTTCAGGTGTCTTCTAAAAGTCAGATTGCTGTTTATTTCCTTGACATCTGATGGGAAGGCATTCCACAGGGCGGGTGCCACTACCGAAGGCCCTGTAGCTTCACTTCTCACAGTGAGGGAACCGCTAGAAGGTCCTTGGAGCTGGACCTCAATGTCCGGGCTGAACGAATCTATATATCGATTTGGTGAACAAATTATCGTCAGAAATAATTTTTACATGGATAATTTATGAAAGTAATACTGTCAACCATCATTAAACATTTAGTGCAACAATAGCAGAAGTAAGGTCCATGTATAATTTTTTTTTTTTTAATTGCTTGCAGGGTTAGTATAAAGGAATCCTCCGTAGCCAAACTAGGATCGGTCTGTCGTAGGATTTACAGAATATTTTCACATGCATATTTTCATCATCGCCAAATATTTGATGAATACGAAGTAAGTACTCTGATACTAAAGCTGCAATTCTGTACCCACCTGCCTGTGAGTAGATAGAGGATTGTGCTATACATACCTTAATACGGTATTGAACTAGAGGCCATGTTGTGATTGGTCGAGAGTTCTGCTCTTTTTGACACTTTGTTTAAGTACCAGCATTTATTTCTGAACTCAACTGAAATTGAGTTGTTCTTAGAGAGCCCTGGTGAGTCTCATTTTTTGCTTCCAAAATGTGGTATGTGTAGAAATTCTGTTT
Source organism: Podarcis cretensis (assembly GCF_951804945.1). Lineage (NCBI taxonomy): Eukaryota > Metazoa > Chordata > Lepidosauria > Squamata > Lacertidae > Podarcis > Podarcis cretensis. The sequence continues at coordinate 127,822,228 of NC_137170.1, forward strand.
AGCTTATGGAAAGTGGGTGGCACTGTGGTCTAAACCACTGAGCCTCTTGGGCTTGCCAATCGGAAGGTCGGCGGTTCAAATCCCTGTGACAGAGTGAGCTCCTGTTGCTCTGTCTCAGCTCCTGCCGACCTAGCAGTTCAAAAGCACACCAGTGCAAGTAGATAAATAGGTTCCGATGCGGAGGGAAGGTAAACGGTGTTTCCGTGCGCTCTGGCACTCATCACAGTGTCCCGTTGTGCCAGAAGCGGTTTAGTCATGATGGCCACATGATCCAGAAAGCTGTCTGTGGACAAACGCCGGCTTTCACTGGACTTAACCATCCAGGGGTCCTTTACCTTTTACTCCAAAATATCCAAAACTCCAGGCAGATTCCAGTGAGAGTAGGTGAATATTGGTCCTTCTTCACATACTTAGTGTTCAATGTTTTGTCTGAGATAGGCAGTGGGACTTAAAGTTTCATGCACCGTATTTTTCGCTCCATAAGACTCACTTTTTCCTCTTAAAATCTATGGGGAAATGTCTGTGCGTCTTATGGAGCGAATGTGTGGTCCCCGGGGCTGGGGGGAGGGACACGGGCTTCCCCCGCCAGCTCCGACCTGCTCTTTGACCTGCTCTTTGGGGCTGGGGGAAAGCGGGGCTTCTCCCACCACCAGCCCCACAAGCTCAGGGAGCAGCATGAAGGCTGTGCGCAGCCTTTCCGCTGCTCCCCGACCTGCGGAGGCTTTGCGAGCTACCCTAGAAGCCAGAACAGCTAGAGAGAGTGCTGTGCCAGTGGTCCCTCTAGCTGTTTTAGCTTCTGCCTTAGCGGGGCAAAGCCTCCGCAGGGCAGTGGGGAGCCTGGGGAGGCTTTGCGCGGCTATCCCTGACTTTTGCAGGAGGTGGGGGAAGGGACAGAGCGAGGCTCTCTCACTTCCCCCACCTCCCGCAAAAGCCCCCAAGAGCCGCATATTTTTTTTCTTGAATCCCCCCCCCCCAAAGTAGGTGCGCCTTATGGAGCAAAAAATACAGTACCTCAGATCTGAAAGCAAATTATGTTGCTTTCTTCCTAGTATATTTAAGTGTGCATTACCTTGTTGCATAAACCCTGTCCTTTAGATTCAGCAGAAATTACAAAATGTTTCCATGTACTAAGCAATAACTCAGATGATTTGACGACAGTGCAACAATCCTTATTTGTTACAACTGCCTACCTAACTAGGATTCTGTGTATGAAACTGCAAGGTAGCATCCCAGATTTATTTCTATCTGCCTGATTGACCCCCTGCTTTTGTGAGCGGGAAGAGTCTCAAGAGCAGAGTGTTGATCAAGCATCCTGATGGGCCTTTTCTCCTACACGGAAGTCTCCATATAGGAAATTATAACATGGTCATGATTAATTTTGAATAACTTCTTTCCCAAGTCTGTATTTCACGCTGTGTGTGTATGTGTGTATATTAATGCATTTTTTATTTTTCTGTCTTAAGAATGAAACCTTCTTGTGTCACCGGTTTACCAAATTTGTGATGAAATACAACCTGATGTCCAAGGATAACCTGATCGTACCAATTTTAGAAGAGGAGGTGCAGAATTCAGTTTCTGGCGAAAGTGAGGCATGATGAGTGTCGTGGACTGAATGATTCCGTAATTAACATTGTGTACTGTTTATATCATTTAGAAACGTCAATCATGTATCCTTAGAGCTTTGTTTAGTATACTTTTTGTATGCTGTGTGCGTTGCCTCTTAATATGGAATATGGTTTAAGTTATTCATGAGCTGTATATTCTTCAATGTGGCACTCATGGTTTTTAAATAAAATTAGAATTATCTGTTTATACTGCCTGTTAATAAAAGAATTTACAGTTCTGTAAAATTGCTGCTAAACAATCATTGGATCACAATCTTCAGACCTTGTCCAGTTTAAACCTGAAGCTTCCTATATACTGATGAAGTTGGAATTTTAGCCTTAGTTTGACTAACACCAGAAGCTTGCAAGTCCATTTAACTCTTTACGTTTTGTATTTTATAGAAAGTACCCTTGTTTTAGTGCCCAACTTTTGCTTTTTTTGGGTGTGCGCATATATAGCGTCTAAACTCTTGTAGTATGTGTGTATCCAAATATTCATTATTACAGTATTAATACCCAAAGGATAACACTTATTATACTGCCAAAAGTGTATTCTAGATTTTTTCTTTATGGACTTGCCTTTCTGTATCGGTGGAGACTTGTGTGTATCGCAAAAGGCTGTATGTTCACTTCAGTCACCTTAAGGCAAAGATTCCCCTCCATGTTTTCCTTCCTGCACCTCTTGCCAGTGGGTAAAAGCAATTTGTGTTCCTTTCTGCCTACAGTAAAGTGCTCTGTGGCTTATACCTGTGCATATTTATAGTAATTGCTTACAGGTGATACCTTGCATTAAAAGTTCATTTTACACTACTGCAGAGTGTGCCAAAATAGCCTTGCTCATTTGTAACAAAAGGGTTCCGTGGAATTTTGAACCCTACTCATCACAGTACATGCAGCTGGAGATTGTGTCTTACCTTTCATCCATGCAAATACCACCTGCTTTATGTTCCAGTAATTGAATTCCACCCCCACCCCAAAATCTTAAGTGTATGTTCCTTAAATAGCATTTGCAGGTTTGCGTTAGTGTATATGAATGCAGAAATCTAAAAGCACTAGCAGTGATCAAATGGACTTGGAGAGATTTTTTATTTTTATTTTTTTGAAGTGGGTGTATTCTCCATTCACATTAAAACATTAACCAGTGCCCCTTGATCCGTTGAAATGGGCAAGTTTCAGCTTTTATGTTGCCAAGCTGACTTCACATACACACACTTCATTTTGAAGAGTGCTCATTAACGCAGAATGAAAGGTGCAAATTTATTTCCTAATATTCATAATTTGTGTTTCAGATTAGCATTGTGTACATGCCTTAACTGCAAAAAAATATATTTCAAATTGGGCCTATCTAACAGCAAGAATGCAACCTTAACATCCCTTTACAGGAGAAGGGACACTTAGCTCTTCATGGGCACAAACCCAACTTGCTTTTAACAGGGCTATGTTGGTGGCAGCTTTGTTGAGAGGTTCTGCCCCTCTGTGCTGTTCTTACTTTTCAATTTAAAATATGGTTTTAATGGATAACAGGGTCATCACATCAGATGTGTTCTTAGCAACAGCTAGTTATGTCAGTTCACCCAATGTAAGGCCTACCTTGAGTAATGTAGACGCGGTTGATGCCTCAAAGCAAGTGGCTAAAGAATTTCCCTTTCAGAGGTAGCAGGATATATATGGTTATTGTCAGAAATGGCTGATTCAGGGCAGCCTCCCCCAGCCGGAAAATGAAATAGCACCATTAAGCATTTCTGTGAAAGTCCGTGGTGCTTGAGGCTGCAACAAAATCTCAACACATCTCCATGTTATTCTGGTGTATGCCTCTGAAATGGCCAATCTTGTTTTTAGCAAATAAATCCAATTCTGCACTGTAAACTTGACTTCATATAATCAAGTTAAGGAAATGGGGCACTGCTTGTAACCTTCTTTAATGCTGTTGACTTGAGTACCTCTGATAATGTGTGCACAGATGTGCCTGGCTGATACTGTAGAACTTCAGTAAGCATAAGTGAACTATTGACTTTGTACGGTAAATATATATTGAGGGTTTAACTTACATTCTGCATTATAGGGAAACTGAGATGTGTCTGTCTTCTGAATTACATTGTAAAAAAAAAGTAGAGGTTGCAATTAAATCTTTTTCTTTTTCCATACCAGTCTATTTTGCTAAATTGTTTTGAAATTACTTTAATCAAGAGATTTTCTGAAGTTTCATACAAAGAATTCCTTGGTGTAGCCAAAGAGTCTGTATTAATTGAGTTAACTGGAGATGACTTGAATGTGTCGTGTCTTACTTGCAGAGGATTTATTAGAAATAAAGCTATCTGGAGGATTTTCCCATAAAGGAAATAATCAGCTTCAGAAGAGCAATGTCCGTCAGAACCGCTGCAGGGGTGGAAAGGGTCGAATTCCCACCCCTTGACTGCTCTGATCCAGTTAATTATCACTCCTGCTGATGCAATTTGTGTTTTTAAAAGCCTGCACAGGAACTTTTAATCTCACATGTATTTTGAACCTTTGTACAATGCAGCATCATATATTCATAAGGCCTCTACAACGAAAAGTAAATCAAGGCACTGGGTTTAAACCCGTTTATCTCTCTTCTGTAGGTCATGATTTCCAGTCATTCACAAATAGCCACCTAATAACACTTATGACTGCACACTATTAGTGATTTGTTTTTAGTACCAATTTTTTATTATAGTGTTTGAGTTTGCACTCTTTTAACACGAGGAGAGTTTAAACCTGAAACCTAAAAATGGCACATGGTTCTCTATGTACAGTTTTAATTTGGTGTTAAACCTTATGATATTTAAAACAGTATATTAAGAGAAATGCTGCTGTATTACATTTCAAGCACTTTGTAAAAAGTCTTATGTTTTGCAGAAGAGCAGAAGGCAACCCCCTATCTGCAGTTGCTTCCAATTGACAGAAAGACTGCTGAGATGTCATATAGTGTTGTTCTAGAAATTCAAAATCCCAGTAAAACAGACCTCACTCTAAAGTTAGCACTTCCGCCAACACTAAACAAGTAAGAGTTGTGCTATTTACCTTTACCTTTCTTATGAGCATATTTACGGAGTTGAGGGGAAGTATAATGTGCACATGTTTGTATAAGACAAAGGGAGAAAATTATACCGACACATATAAAAAGCAATTTCTATTTTTACATTTTAAAAAATATATATGTACAGGTCCATCTAATCCATTTTCTGGTCACATGCAAGTGACCTGAGTGACTCCATCTTCTGGGTCAAACTGCCCATCATCTAGTTCCCTTAGGATGCCATCACTGCTGCTGAATCCGGCAAAGCTTTCAAAGTGGACCGCTCTGTCCTTGGGCCAACACTCTGCAGAAGGCGATAGATGAAACTCATCCGTAGCTTGTGTATTTTGTGCAGGCTGGGAAGTAGCTGTGTCTAATCCAACACTTCTGCTGGGAGCCTTTCCCTTTTCTTCTCTAAGTTGCTTGGTGGATTTCTTCTGAAATGGGAAAAAAAAAGAATATTTGAATTAAGAGTTCACAGAGGAAGGGAGCTGAAAGAATGTGCACTTGGATCTGGGAACAAAAGAATCGAGAATGAAATGGCTGAATATTTGCAGAATTTACAGTCTGGTCCCACGCACTGGTTTCCTGTGCAGTGATAGAAACTTGTGACATCTATTGTCTGAAGCGAAAGTTAGCTCCAATTCTGGCATGCAGTTCCCCATCCCTGTCTTCATAATTATGTGTGGCCAGTGCTGGGTAAAGCCAAGTTCCCAGGAGTTTGAAAAGCCTTTAGATGCTGTGCAAGTGAGCTACGGGGGGACCCTGCCAAGCAATAACTTTGCACCATACTCTTACATTGTAACAGGGACCAAAAATTAATGCAACAGGCAAAGAATCTCACACTCCCAACATCCATTGAAGCTTTTGGATAAAGAATCCTTAATTTGGTCCTGTCTGCATAACAGACTGGGGCTCAAAAGCATATTTTTGTGATGCTGGAGATGCCGTGATTTTGACCTAGAGGGTTACTTAGAATAATTCTCCAAAGACATGCTCAACCAAGCAGAAGATAAAAGTAAGCTCTCAGAGATACAACTTGAGTCTGCGTTAGGAATCTAAATCAATACTTCATAGCCAATACTTGAACAGGTATTGGAGCCTCAGGAGCACAGCGTGTGTGATTAGAGCATTGCTCTTCCCACTATAAAATTGTTTTCCTGTAGCCTCTGTTTAGGGACGCGGGTGGCGCTGTGGGTTAAACCACAGAGCCTAGAACTTGCCGATCAGAAGGTCAGCGGTTCGAATCCCCGTGACAGGGTGAGCTCCCGTTGCTCGGTCCCTGCTCCTGCCAACCTAGCAGTTCGAAAACACACCAGTGCAAGTAGATAAATAGGTACCGCTCCGGCAGGAAGGTAAACGGTGTTTCCGTGTGCTGCTCTGGTTTGCCAGAAGCGGCTTAGTCATGCTGGCCACACGATCCGGAAGCTGTACGCCGGCTCCCTCGGCCAATAAAGCGAGATGAGCGCCGCAACCCCAGAATCGGCCACGACTAGACCTAATGGTCAGGGGTCCCTTTACCTTTATCTAGCCTCTGTTTAGCACTGGGTGGGAAATTCTAGGAATAAGATTTGTCCTCATCCCTTATCCCCCTGAACTCCATGTCATCTACAAAGTCTAAAAACGCCTGGAGAAGACCCATCGAAACCGACGAGTCCCATTGATTTTGATAGGCCTATTCACAAAGGCTGCAATCCTCAACCCCATTTACTTGCGAATAGGTTTCCTTGGATTCAGTGGGATTTACTTCTGAGTAGACATGGTCGGGGTGGCCCTGTAAGCTTGGAGTCATCCCTTTGCAAAGCGCCTATGGTTTATTAAACAGCATCATTTGCAAGGCGCCACAACATGGGCAACTTTAGCAACGTAATGGCAGCTGCTAGCTATAGGGGACTGCGATTTGAAAAATGTTTCTAAAGGATCTGAATCAAAAGGGACGGGTGAATCTTTGAAGCACAGAAGAGGAGGGCCGTCTGTCTCTGCTCTTCGGTTTAAATATTCTGTGTCAAAAAGCCCTGGGGGTGGGGGATCAGCAGTTGTTTGACCTTTGCTGCCTTTGAGGTACTGAGGCATAAGGTTGCCATTCTGTACCCTCTCTTTGATTTCGTTGTAACTGAAAACCTCCGGCTCCTGGACTAGCATGTGGGAGGTATTTGCCAGAATGGGGCAGCCAGTTGATATCCCTGCTATGCAAAAACAGGGCGCATTAAAGTACGTAAAAGTTATGGGAGTTCTTAAATGCTGCCTGTGCTGCTTAGCTTATTACATCTCTGGAAGGAAATATCCCAGAACTTAATATTACTTTGGCATGTAATGCAGTAGCAGTTTAGCCAGAGCGGAGGTTTTTAAACAGAGCTGCTCCCCCAATCACATTTCTTTCCTTCTTCTGTTTTCCTCATTATAAAAAAGCAGTGAAGGAAGGAAACAGGGAGAGAGAGGGCTGCCAATGCACTGGAGATAATTTTAAATAAATGTTACATTACTGTAATCTAGCTATATTGTTTTAGTTTATTTTTTAAAAAAATAAAATAAACGTAGGAATAATAAATTTCTTAATTGTAGGGGGCGGTTTGTGCTTGATGCCTCACATTTTAATCTTAAGTCTCTGAGAACATTATGCACAGAAAGTTGTAACACAATTGTATTAGCACACTGACCTGGGAGCAAACCCCACTGGGACTTAACTGCTGAGTAAACTTGCATTGCACTCTAGGTTTAATAGCTTAGAAGATAATGGATAATGTTAACGAAAGAGCCTTTCTGGAGCTCCTTAAAAGGACAGTTTTTTCTTGAATGTCAGTTTAATAATTTTTTAAAAATTAATGTTAAAAGAAAAGTTTATGCTAACTTAGATCCAACACAACTTGGTTGATATCATTGAAAGGAATTAAAAAAAGTCATGATGACTAAAATCCCACTGATTTCAATAGGACCTAAGGCTGCAGTCCTACATACTGGGAGTAAGCCCCACTGAATTAATTAGTACTTGTGAGTAGATATGTACAGGATTGCAGTGTAAGTGTTCCTAACTTTTTTGGGCCCATCCAGAATTTGCCTTGAACAAACTGAGGAACAGGAGATGTTTTCTATTGCGCATGCCATTCACCCTGAATCAGTGAGAGCAGCGCATGTGCCCATGGAAACAGGCTTTTGTGCATGCATGGACTGAGAAGTGGGTGCACTAGACAGTTGCTGCTTGCATGTTTCTGATGCCAGGGCAGGAATAATGTGCAGCCATCTCTGAATGCTTTGATCAGAGACGGTGTGCAGCAGCTGTAGCCAAAGGTACATTTCATGCTGGGGATCGTTAGGAAAGGAATAAAAAACTGCTGATATCATAATGCTGTTATACAAAGCTATGGTGTGACTCTGCACTGTTCTGGTTCCCTCTCCTTAAAAAGGATATCGAAGAATTGGGGAAGGTTTAGAAAAGGGCAACACAAATGGATGGGGAAACTCCCCTACGAAGAAAGGTCACTGTGTTTGGGACTTTTTAGTTTAGAACAGGGTTTCCTAAACTTGGGCCGTCAGCGGTTTATATATTTTTATTAAATTTTCTGTTTTACAATTTGGAACATTCATTTAAACAACCTTAAAATATCAATGACTTCCCTTCTTCACTTTCCATGGTTCATTTTGCATATCATTAATCCCTGCGTATTTTACATAAACAAGACCATTCAGTGTCCCATTATTACATCCATCAAAACTTGTATACACGGTTGAATTTATCTTAACGCTGCCAACGTTTTCAAGTGTGCACAATTCCCCCCCCCCATATATTCAATAAACATTTTCCAATCTTCTTTAAACGTATGTCCTCTTATTCTGTGTTAGGTCCGTAAGATGCGCATATCCCACCAGTTTAAGCTGCCATTCTTCTTTAGTTGGGACCTCGCTCGTTTTCCATTTTTGGGCTGACAAAACACGGGTCGCAGTAGTCGCCAGCTGTTTTTGGATTACAAGCCCTAGCTAGGGATGATGGAAGTTGTAGTCCAAAAACAGCTGGAGCCCTACGTTTGGGAATACATGAACCTCACTGCCAGAGGTTGCATTTAAGGTATCCATAACGGTAGCTTGTAGGGATGCCCTGTTAAGGAAAATGTTAATAATTTAACATTTAAAATGTTAATAAATTAACATTTTCGAAGCTAGCTGGCCTGACTGGAAGAATCTGTGACCAGAAAGAAGAGGAGTTTCAAGAGGACTGGAGGAAATTTAAGGACTATTTGAATAAATATTGTAATATAAAAAATTAGAAATTACTTGAAAGAAACAAATAGGCCTAGGATTAACTAAGTTATAATTAAATAAATGGGATTTAGAATGTTAAGAAAAGTGACTAAGATGGACTATAATTGGAAATTGTTTATTTAATAATGATATTGGAAAGCTGTTACTTTTAATTACAAGGAAACTCAGAAGGGAGGGATTTGAGGAAGTCAACCAAGATGTTTAAAAGGTTGGATTTGTGAAGAATTGTTTGTGAAGTTTGTTGTTATTGCTTATCTGTTTATTGTTCTCTTTATTTCCTTCTGTTTTTGTGTATCATTCTGCTTTGTGGTTTGCGTTATCATTGTGGAAAATCTAATAAAAAAATTATAAAAAAAGAAGAAAAAGAAAATGTTAATAATAACCCAGTGATCGGGCCACGGTGACTATGGAGAGAGGGCAACTGTGAGCCGTGAGGCCTCTGCCACCACACCCTGCTCAGGCAGCAGCAAAATAGCCAGTGTGGTTTTTGCACAGATACTCCTCGCAGGGAAATGACCCAGCTGGACGACGGATCATCTGAGGTCAGCAACTGCACAAACTATTCTGAGCCCTTTTAACGTCTTTTTTTTTTCAACCCGTGAGGAAACGGATAATAGTCTGTCGCAGAGCTCATCCTAGTCATTGCGTAACCCCACACAATGTGCTCCTTATTGTGGAGTGGGGGGGGGGGGGAGGAAACCTCTGTTGCTGCTGCTGGGGTTATAATGAAGTTCTTTCTTTCCCAGACACAGCCCCAGGCATAATTTGTATGCTTGCCCTGGATTGCAGTGGAATGCCAAATGGTTTTGCAGAAAATTCAACAAAGAATCTAAGGGGGGGGGGAGCTAGTGGTTGTTGTTGTATTATTATTATTATTATTTTCTAAGTCTTCACAGTGTTATCTTAGCCTATTTGTGAAGAAGCAGGTTTAAAGAAGAGAACAGGAGAGAAGTTGAGCAAAATCCTCTGAGCCAACAACTCTGGTTGAGGCTTTAAACTCCTCTTGCTCAGTCATGAAGCGCAGCGGACGCATGCAAACAACACAGGCTAATTTTAACAGCCGTTGCGCCACACCTGAATCTTTCTGTTCGCTCATACCTACTCCGATCATCGTTCTTACCTCAGGCGTCTGAGCAGTTGGGCTCCACATAACAGGCCTCTGGAGGAAAACAACTTGCTTTGTGGCCAAATTTCCCTCGCTGAAAAATGAAAGAAGCTGCTTTTAGAACGTTTGCTTATTAGTTAATTCATTACAGATGCCAAACCGCGAGGCAGACGTCCCTACGAAGTGAAGAATAAAACGGTCTCTGAAGTACAGTGGTACCTCTGGTTAAGTACTTAATTTGTTCTTAACCTGAAGCACCACTTTAGCTAATGGGGCATCCCGCTGCCGCCACGCCGCCGGAGCACGATTTCTGTTCTCATCCTGAAGCAAAGTTCTTAACCTGAGGTACTATTTCTGGGTTAGCGGAGTCTGTAACCTGAAGCGTCTGTAACCTGAAATGTATGTAACCTGAGGTACCACTGTAGTCTACTGCAGTTAACACCAGACTCAATTCGGAACCGGCAATTCATTTAAGATCAAAAATTATAAATGGTCAATCTGTAGAAGCTTCTATTGAGGCACATGATAATCTTACTGAACTCCTAAAGGATGTGGTCTCAACTAACATAAATTCCGGTGACAAAACCATTAATTCCACAGGGCGTGACCGGTTCGACCATGACTGTCGTGGAAAGAAAAAAGATCTTAGGGACTCTTGCAGAGAGTATAGGAAAGTGGGTCTTACCTCCAGCCTATCTGGAATTTAAAAGAGAATATAAAGCACTGTCAGCAACGAAGAAAAGGCCGTTTGAATATATTTCCTGGTCCTTACTATTAAACGCTTCCTTAAAGAACGATGCTAAATCGTTCTGGCAACTGGTTTCCCCACCTTTCCACCAGGTGAAGGACCAGGTGCGCAGCCTGGGAGTCATTTTGGACTCACAGCTGTCCATGGAGGCGCAGGTCAATTCTGTGTCCAGGGCAGCTGTTTACCAGCTCCATTTGGTACGTAGGCTGAGACACTTCCTGCCCGCAGACTGCCTCGCCAGAGTGGTGCATGCTCTGGTTATCTCCCACTTGGACTACTGCAATGCGCTCTATGTGGAGCTACCTTTGAAGGTGACCCGGAAACTACAACTAATCCAGAATGCAGCAGCTAGACTGGTGACTGGGAGTGGCCGCCAAGACCACATAACACAGGTTATGTGGTCCTGAAAGACCTATATTGGCTCCCAGTACGTTTCCGAGCACAATTCAAAGTGTTGGTGCTGACCTTTAAAGCCCTAAACGGCCTCGGTCCAGTATATCTGAAGGAGCGTCTCCACCCCCATCATTCTACCTGGACACTGAGGTCCAGCACCGAGGGCCTTCTGGTGGTTCCCTCACTGCAAGAAGCCAAGTTACAGGGAACCAGGCAGAGGGCCTTCTCGGTAGTGGCGCCCTCCCTGTGGAACGCCCTCCCACCAGATGTCAAAGAGAACAACAACTACCAGACTTGTAGAAGACATCTGAAGGCAGCCCTCTTTAGGGAAGCTTTTAATGCTTGATGTATTACAGTATTTTAATATTTTTTTGGAAGCCGCCCAGAGTGGCTGGGGAAGCCCAGCCAGATGGGCGGGGTATAAATAATAAATTATTATTATTATTATTATTATTATTATTATTATTCACTGAAATGTGAGAGACTAACTTAGGATCAGTTTGTGGCACCTCTCACGCCCACCCACATTATCAATCTATTCCAGCTGTGGGGAACCTCTAGTCCTCCAGATGTTGTTGAACTATAGCTCCCATCACCCCTGGCTGTTGGCCATGCTTGTTGGTGCTGATGGGCGTTGCATTTTAGCAACATCTGGAGGCTGCAAAGTTCCCCAACCCCTGGCCTCCACAGTCCACACACAAGAACACAGCCCATCTCATTTTAGTCACATTGGACAGTGCTATCATTACCAATTTTGACATGCAAGGTTATGTTGTTGTTTTAAAGCTGCTTTTAATCTCCCCTTTGTTCCAAACCAGCTGTCTCCTTCACGCCTTAGTTTTCTCCAGGGATAAGATATTTTTCCTGCCAGATGTCAAGTAAGGAGATGAGGCTCCCTGGAGATGAGGTGGCCTTGCCCACCGCTGAAACTCTTCTTCTTCTTACTAATCTAAGCAGAAACTTACTGACGCAATGGCTACAGTTAGCTAGCTTTCTTATTTTTTCTTTTTTTTAAAAAAGAGGAAACTTACTCCTTAATTTAAAGAAAACAAAAGAGATTATTGTGGACTTTAGGAAATGTAAATTAAATATTCAGCCACATTATTGAGCGGAAGTGCGTGGAACAGGTCTCGGTGTTTCGATTTCTGGGAATGGAGTTGAGAGATGACCTAACCTGGGGAGAAAACAGCAAAGACCTGATGAAGAGAGCACAGCAGAATTTATATTTTCTGAGAATCCTCCACAAAAACCTGTTGATGGCATTTTACCATTGTACTGTGGAGCGTGTATTAACTTATGGTCTGTGTGTGTGGTTTGGGAGCTGCACGGCCAGGGAAAAAACAGTGCTGTCCAGGGTTGTGAAGACTGCAGAGAGAATAATTGGGTGCACTCTTCCCACCTTAGAACAAATCTATGCTGTCAGGTGCCATAAGAAAGCTGCAGAGATAGCGCAGGATAGTACGCACCCCGGAAATGATCTCTTTCAGTTTCTGCCTTCTGGAAGAAGGTACAGGGTTATAAAGGCCAGGACTAGCTGTCTGAGAAACAGTTTCTACCCAAATGCAATTCTGGTTTTAAATGCAGCATAAGGAGTTTCTATAGTATATTGTATTTTAAAATGGGGTTTCAGAGTTTTTAGGGGTTTTTAAATGTCTTATGTAGATTTTTCAATTTCATTATTCTGTATGGGACAATGACAATAAAGATATTGTATCGTATTGAAAACTGGCTGCATTCCCCAGTGGTATATCTACCGACCACCTAGATACAAGCTGAATTTTGTCTCAAAGGGCTGCACATAAAGGGGGGGAAGGATTTCAACAGCTTTTTAAACTTTGGCAGACAGCATGTTCATGCCCTGAAAATATTTTGCCTGTGGAAAAAGATAACATGAAATTTCCAGACTGTAAGGGGAACTTGATGCCACGTTCTTCTGATGGTCCCAGCAGTGCAAGCATTTTTGCCAGATGGAACACGCCCCCCCCTTTGCCCTGTACACTGTCCTGGGGTCTCTCCTGACCCTCCAGAGTAAGTTTCGGGCAGGCATAGGGGGGTAGGGCTGGGTGATAACTGTTTGCCAATGTCGTAATATACCGCCAGCTAAACACCGCGATGTGGCGGTACAGTCATACCTCGAGTTGAATGTGCTTCAGGTTGAGCGCTTTTGGGTTGCGCTCCGTGGGAACCCGGAAGTAACCCAAAAGTTTTGCCGCTTGTGCATGCGCAGATGCTCAAAATGACATCATGCGCATGCGCGGAAGCTGCAAAATGTGGTCTGCGCACACGCAGACACGCCGTTGAGTCTTTTTTTTTTATAGAATATTTATTAAAGTTTTCAGAAATAATACAATAAAAAACCAGAAAGAAAAAACAACAAAAATACAAAAATACAAAAATAAAAACAACAAAAAAACAACAAAAAAACCACATAAAGTTTCCATTACTTATTTTCTTTTAACTTATTTTCCAGACCTCCTCATACCTTCCTTTCTTGTATTCCAATTGAAATTGTTAGTTCAGCAAATCCTCACCATTAGTTTTTACTTATTTCTAAACCTTATTTTTCATATCTCTTAAACATTACAGCTGGAAACCACTTAATTTCTGTCCAACATCATTCAAAAATATGGAACGCTTCACGAATTTGCGTGTCATCCTTGCGCAGGGGCCATGCTAATCTTCTCTGTATCATTCCAATTTTAGTATATGTGCTGCCGAAGCGGGCACCACGCCGTCGAGTCTTACGTTCCATTCAGGATGCGAACGGGGCTCTGGAACGGATCCCATTCGCATCCTGAGGTACACTGTACATCAGAAAATGTCAGAAAAGAGCCCATTTCCAAGCAGCGGCGGATGAGGCAGCGGTGCCAACCCTCTGTTTGTAGGCCTGCCTCATCCGCTGCCTTGGCACAGGCAGGGACGGGAGCAAGCCTCTCCCTCCCTGGATGAAGCAGCAGCCCATTGGCACCTCCCCTCACCCATCCCAGGGTGGCGGAAGGCAAGGGAGACTGGCAAGGCTCAGCTGGGGGGCAGGAGTGCTTCTTTGAGCCTTCTTGCCCCCCAGCTGAGGAAGCCCCATGTTCCTTCAGCGTGCTCCAGCCAGAGGGACATGAGGCTTGTTGAAGCAGAGGGAGGAACAAGCTGGCGGTTTCACTCAGGGGTACATCGCTGGTGAAACTGACACTGCTCCCAAGTCCCTCTGCCTCCAGCGCCTGGCTGCACTTTGTTTTTCCCTCAGCGTGCTGGGCGCTGGTAGCAGAAGGACGCAGGAGCCGTCATGGTGGTCTGCCCCTAATACTGGTCTGGGTGATATATGGATACAGTGGTACCTCGGGTTAAGAACTTAATTTGTTCTGGAGGTCCGTTCTTAACCTGAAACTGTTCTTAACCTGAGGTACCACTTTAGCTAACGGGGTCTCCCGCTGCCGCTGCACTATTTCTGTTCTCATCCTGAAGCAAAGGGGGACGCGGGTGGCGCTGTGGGTAAAACCTCAGCGCCTAGGACTTGCCAATCGCATGGTCGGCGGTTCGAATCCCTGCGGCGGGGTGCGCTCCCGTCGTTTGGTCCCAGTGCCTGCCAACCTAGCAGTTCGAAAGCACCCACGGGTGCAAGTAGATAAATAGGGACCGCTTACCAGCGTTCTGTGTGCTGCGCTGGCTCGCCAGATGCAGCTTGTCACACTGGCCACGTGACCTGGAAGTGTCTGCAGACAGTGCTGGCTCCCGGCCTCTAGAGTGAGATGAGCGCACAACCCTAGAGTCTGTCAAGACTGGCCCGTACAGGCAGGGGTACCTTTACCTTTACTTTTACCTTACCTGAAGCAAAGTTCTTAACCCGAGGTACTATTTCTGGGTTAACGGAGTCTGTAACCTGAAGCGCCTGTAACCCAAGGTACCACTGTAGATTATTGCACAAGCCTCAGGGGGGGCAGTTGTGCTAGCAGGAGTCCTTGAACTGCCTTCTGCTACCGTTCTGGGCTAGATGAATTCAGCACTCTGTCTTGAACTCAGGGTCCAGGAAACAGCAATTTGGGAATTCTGTGGAGAGCAGCTTCTGAGAAAGGGACATTCTCAGAATTGCCTGGGTGTGTGCTCAGCTTAGCCATATGCTATCCCCTGAGTCACAGCTGCTATTATTATTATTATTATTTTTCATTTTCAACTTTAGTTGGATGTCACCCAGTTCATAAGTTTGGAATTTGCAAGGAAGCCAATGTTACATGTCATTCCATCAAGCATCTGGAGTTCTGCCCACAGAATTATCACAAAGCCTGTAGAATTAACTAGAACACCACAGTACACAGAATACAATGTGCTTTAATGCACTTAATTCTATCCTGGATTGTACTGATCTTTACTTAAAGGTAACGGTAAAGGGACCCCTGACCATTAGGTCTAGTCGTGACCGACTCTGGGGTTGCGGCGCTCATCTCGCTTTATTGGCCGAGGGAGCCGGCGTACAGCTTCTGGGTCATGTGGCCAGCATGACTAAGCTGCTTCTGGCGAACCAGAGCAGCGCACGGAAACACTGTTTACCTTCCTGCCGGAGTGGTACCTATTTATCTACTTCCACTTTGACGTGCTTTTGAACTGCTAGGTTGGCAGGAGAGGGACCGAGCAATGGGAGCTCACCCCGCCGCAGGGATTCGAACCGCCGACCTTCTGATTGGCAAGCCCTAGGCTCTGTGGTTTAACCCACAGCGCCACCCGCGTCCCTTTACTTTATCTTTACTTATATTGTGTTAAATGGCTACAATTCTCATCATCCCTGGTTACTGTCTACTTTGGCTATGGCTGCTGTGAACCGTAGTTCAATAATGTTTGGAGGACCACATTTGGCTTTTGTATTTGATGTATCAATAGATCTTAAACTAAGACTTCTACAACAGAAAATACAACTTAGAATGTATTGGACTCCCTTACATTTGTATAAGAAAAGACTACCTAATGTAGCTTTTTGTTGGAGATGTAATATGGATAATGCTTCTTTGAAACATATGTTTTTACTGTGTCCCACACTTATTAAGTTTTAGGAGAAAGTGCTGGACTCTATAAGCAAGACACTTGGGGAAATTTTTAAGATTTTCAGAGGTGAATGTGCTCTTGAACTATATACCCATTGTATGGAAACTGACAATAGGACAGCGAAAATGGATTCTACATGCACTAATGGTGACCAAGAGACTGATACTGATGAATGGGAAAAATAGAGATACGATTCCCCTTTAACAATGGCTTGACAACACTGGGAACATATGAATAGACAGTTTATAGACGCAGTCTTTCTTTGGATTAATACAATGGTATTTGGAATGAGTTTACACAAAATGGGTTAGGTTACTGACAATTATATGACTATTAGGATAAAAAGAATACATAAGGTAAAGGTAAAGGGCCCCTGACTATTAGGTCCAGTCGTGACCGACTCTGGGGTTGCGGCGCTCATCTCGCTTTACTGGCCGAGGGAGCCGGTGTACAGCTTCCGGGTCATGTGGCCAGCATGACTAAGCCGCTTCTGGCGAACCAGAGCAGCACACAGAAACGCCGTTTACCTTCCCGCCAGAGTGGTACCTATTTATCTACTTGCACTTTGATGTGCTTTCGAACTGCTAGGTTGGCAGGAGCAGGGACCAAGCAACGGGAGCTCACCCCGTCGTGTGGATTCAAACTGCTGACCTTCTGATTGGCAAGTCCTAGGCTCTGTGGTTTAACCCACAGCGCCACCAGCGTCCCTCTGAAAAGAATACATAGATCTGTATAATAATGCATGGAAATGTAACAGCATTTTTTCTTTCTTTTTTCATTCTCTCTCATTCTTTTCCTTCTTTCCCCCCCCCTTTATCTTTTTATAAATAAAATTCTCTTAATGAAATATTAATGAAAATAGTACCAAAAAAAGCATTTGGAGGACCACAAGTTCTCCACCTCTAAGCCAGATGCTTTTCACAAAAGCAGTTTCAGCACTTCTATTTGAACACAGAAATGGGCTTAAGACAAAGAGCAGCACACTCCGAATTGCTGTGACCAAGATCATGTCGCTTCTGTTATCCATCAATATACGCAAAGCAACGTTTTCCTCAGCAAGGTCACCATGCATTTAATTTAGACAGTCCAGTCCATCATATTTAAAGATTCTAGCTCCAAGCACACCTTCCAGGCCTGGCTTGAGTGAAGCTGAGTTGACCCCCAAAAGACGAGAAACACAGGAAGGTCCTTGTGGAAATTTGCATACTTCACAATTCAGCTTACCCTTTGGTGGTTCACTCTCTAGCAGCATGTCAAAGAGAGAGGAGAGGCAGGGTTAGTAAAGTGTTAATGGAAATACCTACACACTGATGTGCATTTTGCACGGGGTTCCTACATATAATAATAATATATTACTTATACCCAACCCATCTATCTGGGTTTCCCCAGCCAGTCTGGGCAGCTCCCAACAGAATATTAAAAACATGATAAAACATCAGACATTAAAAACATCCCTAAACTGGGCTCCCTTCAGATGTCTTCTAAAAGTCAGATAGTTGTTTATTTCCTTGACAACTGCTGGGAGGGCATTCCACAGGGCGGGCGCCACCACCGAGAAGGCCCTCTGCCTAGTTCCCTGTAACCTCGCTTCTCGCAGGGAGGGAACTGCCAGAAGGCCCCCGGCGCTGGACCTCAGTGTCCAGGCTGAATGATGGAGGTAGACACACTCCTTCAGGGGGAGGGCCACAGCTCAGGGGCACAGCAGGTGTTTTGGAGGCAGAAGGTCTCAGGTTCAATGCCTGGCAACTTCAGGCAATGTCCCCTACCTGAAACCCTGTAAAGTTGCTGCTGCCAGTCTGTGTAGACAATACTGGAGTAGATGGACAAATGGTCTGACTGAGTATAAAGCAGCTTCCTCTATTCCCACATAGCCTGGATTACTGATTATAGTTTTGTAATCATTAATTGTAATTGTTAGGAGTGAACTTCTTTTTACTTATTGTTTGCTGATACTTAATTTCATTGCGCACTAACGGATTATTGAATATTACTTTATTTGATGTAAGTTGTTTACTTTTAACTTATGTTTTGCATTAGATAATAATGCTAATTTAAATAATAATCTTGTTATTTGTACCCTGCCCATCTGGCTCGGTTTTCCCCAGACACTCCAGGTGGCTTCCAGCAGAATATAAAAACTAAATAAATGGATCAGATTGTTATAAGCTTGTAAACCGCCTTGCGTAGAGTTATAAGCTTGTAAACCGCCTTGCGTAGAGTAATATAGAAAGGCAGTTATGCAAGCTAAAAGTGGAATGAAACGAAACCACCAGCTGCTGTGAACCCTATTACCTTTTCCCCTTAGGGATGGAAAAGAGGGAAACAATTTGGCCCACCCCATTCCTGCAGGAGAGCCAGTGTGGTGTAGTGGTTAAGAGCGACAGACTTGTAATCTGGGGAACCGGGTTCACGTCTCCGCTCCTCCACATGCAGCTGCTGGGTGACCTTGGGCCAGTCACACTTCTCTGAAGTCTCTCAGCCCCACTCACCTCTCAGAGTGTTTGTTGTGGGGGAGGAAGGGAAAGGAGAATGTTAGCCGCTTTGAGACTCCTTCGGGTAGTGATAAAGCGGGATATCAAATCCAAACTCCTCTTCTTCTTCTTCTTCTTCTTCTTCTTCTTCTTCTTCTTCTTCTTCTTCTTCTTCTTCGACTCATATAAATGCATAACAGAAGCATAGCTGGGGGGGGGGCGTGGGGGTGGCACTGGGGCAGCCCTTACACCACGGGGCCTGCAGTGTGCCCGAGCCATGCGTCTCTCCTGGGAGCGACGTAGTGGCTCAGTTGCCAGCAAGCTCCGCCCTACCCAGGCGCCCAAGCAGCTAGCTACACCGCTGATGCATAATGTGCCATTATGATACTAAACTCAGTCCTTGCAAAGATAGTGCACGACCCAGGCTGCGTACAAATTTGCGGCTTAAAATGCAGCAGGGCCGTTATCCCCTGTTGCATTTCAAGTCACATTTTTATGTTGTTGCAGACACCCGAGCAGGGGCGGGAACGCCTTCACTTTATGCCCATTACCTGATTTGTTTCCCTGTACCAACTCCAATTCATGGAAGCGGTCATCTGAGCATGTGCAACAACTGCCTGCAATGTGCACACCTCAGCTCAACCATGGCTTCCGTTTTTTAATCAGATGAAAGCTGGTTTGAAGGAAAGCACATCAAACAGGAGTATTTTTTCGAGAAGCTGCAGGATACCTAGGGACAGTGTCTAATGTCATGCATAGGTAAAGGTAAAGGGACCCCTGACCATTAGGTCCAGTTGCGGACGACTCTGGGGTTGTGGCACTCATCTCGCTTTACAGGCCAAGGGAGCCGGCGTATAGCTTCTGGGACATGTGGCCAGCATGACTAAGCCGCTTCTGGCAAACGAGAGCAGCACACAGAAACGCCGTTTACCTTCCCGCCAGAGTGGTACCTATTTATCTACTTGCACTTTGACGTGCTATTGAACTGCTAGGTTGGCAGGAGCAGGGACCGAGCAATGGGAGCTCACCCCGTCGCGGGGATTCGAACTGCCGACCTTCTGATCGGCAAGCCCAAAGCTCAGTGGTTTAGACCACAGCGCAACCCGCATTACTTGGCTTCAAATGCCAGCGGTGGGAGTGCGCTTGAGCTGGAGTAAACATTATTGTGTACACAGCCAGGTCAAGTCAATCATTTCAAAGTTCAATTCATTTCATCGAGAAAAGAAGACTCTGAAATCAATCCAAATTGTTAAGCTTTGGCTGGATTAAGTCAGACAATCTTCAAATGTTTATATCCTCTGCAGGTATAATTTTAGCATCTCTGATTATACAGAACAATATTTTTATTGGATTCCTACAGGAAAACTAGCTTCTGTATTAGTGATTAAGGAAGCTGTGGCCTTGCCTACAGACCAGCAGTCAAGGAAATGCAAAGGAAAGAGGGGGAAGGGTGGCAATTGAAGAGGAAGAGAGAAAGAGCTGGTTGGGATTGGAGTGGGGAGAGATCAAAGGGGCACAATACTCAGGATGGAAGGCGAGTGAGCATAATAAAAATAGCAGCAAGAGAATGCAGAGAAAAATGGGAGTTGAGTCTCTAAAAGTGGGCAACGGAAGTTGTGTATCTGAAGAAGTGTGCATGCACATGAAAGCTCATACCAAGAA
Source organism: Podarcis cretensis (assembly GCF_951804945.1). Lineage (NCBI taxonomy): Eukaryota > Metazoa > Chordata > Lepidosauria > Squamata > Lacertidae > Podarcis > Podarcis cretensis. Next base: position 127,842,527 of record NC_137170.1, read on the forward strand.
CTAACTTAGTTGGTCTTTAAGGTGCTACTGGAAGGAATTTTTTTATTTTGTTTTTTCTTATGGAAAGGAATGGAAGCAGTCAAAGAAAAAGGATGCAGAGTTGAAGAATCAGACGAACGATGCAATCTTAAGCATTTATACTCAGAAGTGGACAGATAGGCAGCGTTGTGTAGTGGTTAGAGTATGACTAAGATCTGGGAGGGACGCGGGTGGTGCTGTGGGTTAAGGTACAGAGCCTAGGACTTCCCAATCAGAAGGTTGGTGGTTTGAATCCCTGCGATGGGGTGAGCTCCCGTTGCTCGGTCCCTGCTCCTGCCAACCTAGCAGTTCGAAAGCACGTCAAAGTGCAAGTAGATAAATAGGTACCACTCTGGCGGGAAGGTAAAACGGTGTTTCCATGCGCTGCTCTGGTTCACCAGAAGCGGCTTAGTCATGCTGGCCACATGACCCGTAAGCTGTATGCCGGCTCCCTCGGCCAATAAAGTGAGATGAGCGCCGCAACCCCAGAGTCGGCCACGACTGGACCTATTGGTCAGGGGTCCCTTTACCTTTAAGATCTGGGAGACCAGAATGTCCTTTAGTGACCTTGGGCCAGTCATTGCCTCTCAGCCTAATAAACTACCTCACAGGGTTCATGTGGGAATTAAATGAAAAAAGGCAGAACCATGTATGTCACACCTTGAGCTTCTTGGAGGAAAATGGTGGCATATAAATGGAAGAAATGCACTAATAAATACCACTGAATTCAATAGTGTTTACTCCCTCACCTCCTGAGAGCAAGTCCTACTGATTGATTGATTGATTTAATTAGTTAGTTAGTTAGTATACGGCCCTATACCCATAGATTTTGGGGCAGTGTGCAACATAAAACTACAATATAATAGGACTTCTCAGTAGACCATGTTGAGAATGTGCTGTTAGATTACTTGAGACTTAAATAAGAAAGGGGTGTCAGGATGTTAGAAGAAGCAAAGGATTGCATAAAGAAGAAAGACAAAAGCAGAAGAAGAACAGGTCACAAAATCACTCCTGGGATTTCACAATCCCATCAGCAGTATTAACAAACTTGATAGCAATGACCGTAGACAACGGCCATGAATCTCACTGAAACCAACAGGGCTTCATCAACATATCAACTTTTGTTCTGGCTTGTGGCCAGTCATTTATAGGTTTTCCCCTTGGTGCGAAAGCATCTCCTACGACATTGCAGCCTCCATCAAGAACTTGCTTGCAAACGTAGATTTCAAATGTATTGTTTGTGCATTTTCTTGGTTTTAACGAGACAGCTGCATTTACAGACAAAAGCAAAAAGACTAGTAAATAAAGAATCACCTTATCTCAATATTCGGTTACCGTATTTTTCGCCCCATAAAACACACTTTTTTCCTCCAAAAAATAAGGGGAAATATCTGTGCGTCTTATGGAGCGAATGCGTGGTCCCTGGAGCCGAATTGCCCAGGGGCAAAAAGCAGATTGTGCTGCTTTTTTTTTTTTAGAAAGAGGGAAGGGGCTGTTGAAACGAAGCCACTGAGCAGCTGATCGGCAAGCGATTGGGAGGGAGATAAGGGACTCTAGTGATAAAGGAGGCTGCCAGAGAGGGGGGAGGTAAAGACAGCGAACTTGCAAGGAGAGGAGACAGGAATACTAAAGCAAGCAATGAGGAGAAAAACTCACCATCAAATCACATATCATGTCTGTGGCAACAGCATGAACCACAAAAATCATACATCCACTGTTTGGTTCAGAATATTTTTTTTCTTGTTTTCCTCCTCTAAAAACTAGGTGTGTCTTATGGTCAGGTACGTCTTAAGAAGCGAAAAATACGGTAATTAACTGGTTTCTACCCTGCCCTTTCATCCCAAAGGATCCACATGTAAAATGTGCTCCTGTTCAGCACTCTAGACAGCTAGTCTCTCCAATTTGGGCATCCCACGCTCTTTCCATTTCTCTTTTCCAGCTGACAGTCTACATTCCACTGTTCCTCACTGCGCTGTTGTTAGCTTCCTTACACCAGTCTGATCTTTTTTTGTGTGTGTGTGTGTGTGTGTGAAGATATTTTTGTACTTCTGCAAATCTTGGGATTCCCCCAGCCATACTGATACTTCTGCTATTTCACAATGGCCCCATTTTGATTACAATCTTCGCAACACTACTAGCTTGGAACACAGCTAGGTTATTCTTTTTCTCAATTCGGATCGAAGCTGGTTTTGGGGGGGCGGAAATGCATGAAGATACAGTATTTCATCCCCTTCATGCACCACTGCCTTGCCGTGGCTAAGGGGCTTGAATAACTCAGAGAAGCTATGAACTATGCCAAGTATGGAAGTGAGAGCTAGACCATAAAGAAGGCTGATCGCCAAAGAATTGATGCTTTTGAATTATGGTGCTGGAGGAGACTCTTGAGTGTCCCATGGACTGCAAGAAGATCAAACCTCTCCATTCTGAAGGAAATCAGCCCTGAGAGCTCACTGGAAGGACAGATCCTGAAGCTGAGACTCCAATACTTTGGCCACCTCATGAGAAGAGAAGACTCCCTGGAAAAGACCCTGATGTTGGGAAAGATGGAGGGCACAAGGAGAAGGGGACGACAGAGGACGAGATGGTTGGACAGTGTTCTCGAAGCTACGAACATGAGTCTGACCAAACTGCGGGAGGCAGTGGAAGACAGGAGTGCCTGGCGTGCTCTGGTCCATGGGGTCACGAAGAGTCGGACACGACTGAATGACTAAACAACAACAACAGTATTTCATGGAACCCTAGGGTTGGAAGTGACCCCAGGGGTCATCTAGTCCAAACCTTGCAATGAAATAATTTCACATAAGGCATCCATGACAGATGGCCATCCAACTTCTGCTTAAAAACCTCCAACGAAGGAGAGTCCACAAGCTCCCGATGGAGACCGTCCCACTGTTGAACAACTCTTACTTTCCCAGATAGGTATGTGCACAACTGCAGCACCATTGAAAGCAACAGGATTTAATTCAGTCACAATTCACTTGTATCACTGATTTCAAATGAACTGAATCACGTCACAACTACATTCAGTTGCATCAAAGTCTAAATGTTTTAGACTTGTTAGGCCTTGATGCAACTAAAGTTAGCTAAAACTGAAAAAGAAATCTTGTTTTCAGTGAACTATCTAGAAGTATTGAAAACAATTTTCTATTTCCTGAATCTGGTAAGGGGCAAAACCTATTTCTTTAAAATGTTTCATATCATCTGAAGGCAGCCCTCTTTAGGGAAGCTTTTAATGTTTAATAGGTTATTGTATTTTAGTGTTTTGTTGGAAGCCGCCCAGAGTGGCTGGGGAAACCCAGCCAGATGGGCGGGGTATAAATAAATTATTATTATTATTATTATTATTATTATTATTATTATTATTATTATTATTAGATCAAATGCTGGATTGCCATTTTTTAATGTTTGTTAGACAGGGACAGATTGCACCTTGAAGGAACAATTCAGACAAGGCTCTGATCCGTTATGTCGGAGTCGCTACCTTTTTTTCTCTTGACAAATGTTCTGTGCCTTTAACAGCTGCTTGATAAAATCCAACAGGTGCAACTCTTCCTGACGTGGCAACAGAACTGCTGAATTTCCGCATGCAGATCACAGCTGTCTAAGGCACAGAGCCTTGTCACAAAAAGATGACTGGATACGGTTGGACTGCTTGTGCTGACTTCCCATGCATTAAGAAAATTAAGATACACTGTACAATCTTCCTTTATTATTTTTATCGTCGTCATTCTTATCACCACTCAGTTCACTGCCCAGGCAAGACATTGGTCTAGCACAGGGGTGGCCAACTATCAAGAGATTGCAATCTACTTTCAGAATTAAAAACTGGCAGTGATCTACCCCCATTTTGGGGGGGTTCAGCTCAAACTTGTTGAGCTTTTTTTAGGGAGGAGAAAGGCGGTTTTTTAGGGGTTTAAAAAAAGCTTTTTTTGGGGGGGGGGGTAAACTTTCGTTGGGAGGGTTAAAGACAAGGGACAAAGGGGTAAAGTCACTCACCAAAAGATCACTATGTCTGAAAACAGTAGCACAGAGAAAGCTCCATCTTCCCTTCCGGAGATCAAACAACAACAGAGGGCAGGGTGAGGGGACAGGGAAGGAGTAAATTTTAGCAGCGCTAAGGAAAGGGACCCAGAGATCCAGCGCGATCTACCCAAACCTCACGGGGATCTACCAGCAGATTGCGATCGACCTGTTGGACATCCCTGGTCTAGCACATCCACTTCCATAAGGTTGAATCCTGACAAGACAGAAGTACTGTTTTGGTGGGACAGGAGGCGGGTAGGTGTGGAGGACTCCCCGGTCCTGAATGGGGTAACTGTGCCCCTGAAGGACCAGGTGCGCAGCCTGGGAGTCATTCTGGACCCACAGCTGTCCATGGAGGCGCAGGTCAATTCTGTGTCCAGGGCAGCTGTTTATCAGCTCCATCTGGTACGCAGGCTGAGACCCTACCTGCCCGCAGACTGTCTCTCCAGAGTGGTGCATGCTCTAGTTATCTCCTGCTTGGACTACTGCAATGCGCTCTAAGTGGAGCTACCTTTGAAGGTGACCCAGAAACTGCAATTAATCCAGAAGGCGGCAGCTAGACTGGTGACTGGGAGCAGCCGCCGAGACCATATAACACCAGTCTTGAAAGACCTACACTGGTTCCCAGTACGTTTCTGAGCACAATTCAAAGCGTTGGTGCTGACTTTGAAAGCCCTAAACGGCCTCGGCCCAGTATACCTGAAGGAGCGTCTCCACCTCCATCATTCTGCCCGGACACTGAAGTCCAGCGCCGAGGGCCTTCTTGAAGTTCCCTCACTGCGAGAAGCCAAGTTACTGGGAACCAGGCAGAGGGCCTTCTTGGTAGTGGCACCCGCCCTGTGGAACGCCTTTCCACCAGATGTCAAAGAGAAAAATAACTACCAAACTTTTAGAAGACATTTGAAGGCAGCCCTGTTTAGGGAAGCTATTAATGTTTAATAGGTTATTGTATTTTAGTGTTTTGTTGGAAGCCGCCCAGAGTGGCTGAAGAAACCCAGCCAGATGGGAGGGTATAAATAATAAATTATTATTATTATTATTATTATTATTATTATTATTATTATTATTATTACTACTACTAAGAGAAAGACATAACCACCAGCAACTGTGCACCCAGTTGCAGCAAAACCCAAACCCTTCTTTGAAATCTTTTGGGGGGCCTCAGCGCCCCCCACCCGATGGCATCCCTGACCATTAGGTAAATCAGAATGAATCCTCCGTAAACAGGCTGTCTGGAAGGGCTCCAAATATAAGCAGCTCATTTTATTAAAATAGTTTCATGCAGCGCAGTCATTGGGCCTCCTAACCCATCTCCTAACCCTAACAATCTGAACCTTCTCTTCCCCCTCATTTCCACTCCCTTTAACTCATTTCCATTTCCCTTCAGTATTGTTGCTTATTACTTGTGAGCTTCCTACATATTCTTACACTGCCCTGCTGAGTTAATGGGTGATGTCTCTGGTTCTGCAAGAGGAGTAATTAAAAAGCTGTTTGGGAGTTTTTTTGAGGGGCGGGCAGGGACCAACTCTTCCCATCAAATTTGCAGCCCTGCTACTTTTAATTAAAAACAATGTACCGTATTTTTTGCTCTATAAGACGCACTTTTTCCCACCTAAAAAGTAAGGGGAAATGTGTGTGCGTCTTATGGAGCGAATGCGGGCTGCGCTGCTATCCCAGAAGCTAGAACAGCTAGAGGGATTGCTGCTTTCACCGCACAGTGCTCCCTCTCGCTGTTCTAGCTTCTGGCTTAGCCCCTCAGTCCCTTCCCCCACCTCCCGGAAAGCCCCCAAGAGCCGCGCTCCCTTTAAAGAACGTGCGGCTCTTGCTGGCTTTTCCAGGAGGTGGGGGCAGGGACAGAGGGGCTAAGCCAGAAGATTCCCCCCCCCCTTGCATTTCCCCTCTAAAAAAACAGATGCGTTTTATGGAACGGAAAATATGGTATACACAGAAATGTGCATATACTGGAAGGCTGATACATGCATCTTCTGTGAAACATGTCACCTGGCATTAAGTACCACCACATACTAGTATGTGCCTAAGGAACCAGTGTTCAGGCTTTTGAAATAACTCCAAATATTCCACTAGGAAAGACTAGGGAGGTGAGAGGGGGAGAAGGACAAAACCTCGTATTACATGCAAAGCTTCCTGATAGGTAAAAAAACGTGCAGGATTCTGATCCCAGGAATTTGTCTGGCAACAAGGCATTTCCTTTGCTGTGTACCCTCCTGAACAAAGGCACGGAATAATTAAAATAGTCTGACTACGGCAAAACTTTGATTTTAACAAGGAAGCAGGCAAGTGCTACTTAGACTGGAAGCAAATTTAACATGTGTGATGTCTGGGCTTATTAAAATGCGGAACACGACAATGTCCAGGGGCTTACTTTAATTCACAACTGAGTTGAGTGATGGTGGAATTTCTACTGAATTTCAATGAGGGAGGGAAAGTGCATTAAAAAGGAGTTTCTTTTATAAGTTAAATCTCACACCCTGCTTTCTCTTTTATGCCTTTGCCAAAGAATGCATAATTTAGGCTGACAAGGAGATAGCACGCCACTGCAATTAGTTTACCTTTCTAACACTGTTTTTCGCCTTCCTAACAGTTGTTTTTTTTCTTCTTTAATTTGGCTGCTTTGAAGGGTATATTTAGTTCATTTGTCAAAGCTGATAGCTGTTACAAGTTTGTTGAGGGCAGAACAGGCTTCTCTTGCAGTATCCTGGGAAAGGAAATAAAGTTGACTGAAAAACAGGCTTAGGGAGCCGCAGTCATGGCCCGAGGGATGTGCTTCCTATTTCATGACATTTTATGGAAAAAGAAGTAATTAGAAACAAATTAATTGGTGGGGCTATGTTGGTTTTTGTATATATGGGTTTAGACGTTTAATTATTTTTAAAGAGGGCACATTGCACACTTCTTGGGGCTGAATTTTCTGGTGCTCTTCTTTTCATGGAAAGACTTTTGATCCAGGATGACTCTGCAAGAGGAGGTAAAAGGTAAAGGAAAAGGGACCCCTGACCATTAGGTCCAGTCGTGGCCGACTCTGGGGTTGCGGCGCTCATCTCGCTTTATTGGCCGAGGGAGCCGGCATACAGCTTCCGGGTCATGTGGCCAGCATGACTAAGCCGCCTCTGGCGAACCAGAGCAGCACACGGAAACGCCGTTTATCTTCCCGCCGGAGCGGTACCTATTTATCTACTTGCACTTTAAGGTGCTTTCGAATTGCTAGGTTGGCAGGAGCAGGGACCAAGCAATGGGAGCTCACCCCGTCATGGGGATTTGAACCGCCGACCTTCTGATTGGCAAGTCCTTGGCTCTGTGGTTTAACCCACAGAGCCACCTGCATCCCCTGCAAGAGGAGGAGAGGGGCTTTTTGCCCATTTCCCTCCCCTGTACAGTTCCCTGAAAATCTGCTTCCAATTTTCTGGGACTGGGTAGCTCAGTGGATTAGAATGTGATGCTCATAATGCCAAAGTTGCAGGGGGTTGGACTAGATGATCCTCAGGGTCCCTTCAAATCTACAATTTTACGATTCTGGGATGGAAGATGGTGGTTGTGGGCTGCAGCAGGAGGAAGGAAGGAATGGCAATAATCATTGTTCTTTCTGTCCTGTTAGCAAAGACTGTGAACGGAAGAACTTGGTTGTGGAAGGGCACCAATGGATACAACCCTTAATAAAAACAAGTTAAAAACAACAGCAGCAGATAGTCTATATGTCTATCTAGCCAGCAACAAAAAAAATGAAATGTCTACATTGGCTCCCAGTACGTTTCCAAGCACAATTCAAAGTGTTGGTGTTGACCTTTAAAGCCCTAAATGGCCTCAGCCCAGTATACCTGAAGGAGCATCTCCACCCCCATCGTTCTGCCCGGACACTGAGGTCCAGCTCTGAGGGCCTTCTGGTGATTCCCTCACTGCGAGAAGGAAAGCTACAGGGAAGCAGGCAGAGGGCCTTCTTGGTAGTGGCGCCCGCCCTGTGGAACGCCCTCCTATCAGATGTCAAAGAGATAAACAACTACCTGACATTTAGAAGACATCTGAAGGCAGTCCTGTTCAGGGAAGTTTGTAATGTGTGACATTTTAATGTATTTTTAATCTTTGTTGAAAGCTGCCCAGAGTGGCTGGGGAGACCCAGCCAGATGGGCAGGGTACAAATAAATTATTATTATTATTATTATTATTATTATTATTGAAACAGCTCAGCCAGACCCAAAAGTCTTCAAGTCAGGGGAGCTCCTTCTGCTCTCATTTGCTTCACCAAAAAAAAGGAAGAAGATATATGTGGACCTTAGTCCACGAATATAAGGCACCTTTAAGATGCCACAAGACTCTTTTGTTGTTCTTACTGCTAAGTTACTGGAAATTCACACCTTTTCAAAGCAGTGCAATTGCATCATCACTTGGTGGGATGTCTTGGCGGTCTGCAAAAAACTGCAATTGCATCATCACTTGGTGGGATGGCTTGGCGGTCTGCAAAAAACTGTTAATTGGTAGAATATGAGTGTGAAAACGAAAGCTGCAGAGGGAAGCTAATGAGTGCTTCTACCACTGTTTTATTTATTCTCAAGTGTGTGACTGCTTTTACTCTAGTAGTTGCACGGAGAAGTTTACACATATGGCTGGATCCAAAGGTTACTGTTCAAAAAAGGTACAGTCCCCCTGGTTCCATCTCTGATACTCCGAGCCTCACGAGTTGATTTTCAGAGTGCCCAGAGGGACTTAGCAGGAAAGGCCTGTTATGTGAGTAGAACTCTGCTCTTGTGTCTTCGGAACCAACCCATAATTTCCCATTTTTATTTATTCTTTTAGGTAGTTATTCCCTGATTTAATTCTCTGCACAGAGCACTGCGCCCGCTGATTTGGGGAAAACAACAGCTCTGTCCTTACATTTAGCACTGAAAGGTACAAGACATTGGGATACTAAAAGTTATTAAGATTCAACAGGAGTTCTGATGTTAAGAGTTCAAAGTCAGTGGCGTAGGGTGCGGGGAGGGAAAGAGAACCGTAGACTGCAGAATATGCTGTTCTGTATTCAGACATGTGATTTGCATTCTTAAGGAAATCCGCCATGTGAAAGACAGCATAAAACCCATCAGACAAATACTAATTAATGTGGCATTTCCTCTGTCTGCCTATTTTTAATGATGTTGTTGCTATGTTTACTTTGCAGAATAGATACCAGTGGAAATGATTTATCAGTTGAAGGACATAACACTGAATTTTTTAATCTAAATCATGTAATGGTTTTGCCAGACATTACACCAGCACTCCAACTCACATATGTGTGTGCCAGAAGCAGACTTTTGGATGAAGAACCCTAGCAAGATGAGGAATTCATGTGCAGGGTCTGTGATTCGCCAACCTGATCTAACACCCTGGGCTATGCAAACAGCAATTGGAATTGCTAACAAAGGAGCAGGCCCCCATTTAGTCTTTACTGTTAAACAGTGTATTACTACAGGTTTTGCCTTAAAAAATGAAAAAAAAGTCTATATGCACACTTTGTTGGATTGGAGCCCTTCTATTTAAAAGTAGTTGTTATTGTTCCTATTACTGTTGTTTATTATTGAGATTTCTTGCCTGCCTTTCACCATGAAGTCCCAGGATGGGTTACAACAGTTTGAAAGCAATTAAAACAGCTCACATGAATACTGTCTCTCCAGAGTGGTGTACGCTCTGGTTATCTCCAGCTTGGACTACTGCAATGCGCTCTATGTGGGGCTACCTTGGAAGGTGACTCAGAAACTACAGCTAATCCAGAATGCGGCAGCTAGACCGGCGACTGGGAGCGGCCGCCAGGATCATATAACACCAGTCCTGAAAGATCTCCATTGGCTCCTGGTACATTTCCGAGCACAATTCCAAGTGTTGGTGCTGACCTTTAAACCCCTGAACGGTTCCATCCATCCTCAAAAAGAGTCTCCACCCCCATCGTTCAGCCCGAACACTGAGGTCCAGCTCCGAGAGCCTTCTGGTGGTTCCCTCATTGTGAGAAGTAAAGTTACAGGGAGCCAGGCTGAGGGCCTTCTCGATAGCAGCACCCACCCCGTGGAACACCCTCCCACCAGATGTCAAGGAGGTAAGTAACTATACAATCTTTAGAAGACATCTGAAGATGCTTTAGTTGAGATTCCTGCATTGCAGGCGGTTGATCTAGATGCCCCTGGGTTCCCCTTCAACTCTACAATTCTGTGAGGTTGGCTGCATGTGCTGTTGATAATGCACGTCTGTATCCCACCATGTGGTGGAGATTCCTTAGTCTACCGATGTCTGGAATATTCCCTTAATTTTCTACCTTTATTTCCACAATCATACTCATCATGGCTCAGAAACAGTGCTTATTCAGTATTAGCACATGATAAATCATACCACTCAAATATTTTTGTCTGCAAGAGTTGGCTAGTTATGTAATATTTCCGACTTCCTCTACCTCCCCTTTTCTGCTTATGATGCCCCAGTTCCCTTCTACAGGCAATCAAGCCAGGAGCCGCTTCCTGTTTGCCTTTAAACACTTGCTGTGGTTAAAATCTGCAAGGATGTTGATGGAAAGCAATTTGGGACAATTTCCCTTCTGCTGGTTTTTCCTACTTGATCATTTCAGATCCCGAAAAATAACAAATGCGATGTTGCTCTAAAGGTTTCAGTTGATCAGAAAAAAATGAGCATATTCAGACAACAGCAATACCATGTTCATGCTAAAATGAATGTCTTTTGACAGATGTCCCACTACTGCGTAACAGTTTTTGTCGATCAGTTGTATGACTAGCAACCCAGCCAGATGGGTAATACATACATACATACATACATACATACATACATACATACATACATAAAATACCCAATTTTTTCTCCACAACAAAAGTGCAGAAAGTTCAGAATGAAACTATGGGACAAAAACCCCCACAAAACCGTGATTCTTCTCTTAAAAAACACCCCCAAACATTTCAGGACAGATTTTTAATCAAGTCTTGATGGAGATTTTCAGGCTACAATTTTTAAAAAACAAAACAGGGAACTCCCAAATCTCAGTTGCTTCTGTTTTTCTTTTCTGGGACAACAATGTACCCTTAGGAAAAAAAACCTGCAATCGAGTATTTTATCAACACTATCTGGAACACTAGCGCTGCTTTTCCACTTAAAAAGAAGAATTGATTCAGAAACTAGGTCAACTCCCTTGGAAAAAAATACGTATTTGCTTGGATCAGTTCCTGAGCTACTCCACCCACCACCAAAATTACGCGGACAGTTTTCCTTCCCAAGCAACAAACTCTGGTGAAGTAGTTAGTAGCCTTTGTAATTACAGTGAAACGGTCGCTCCTGTTTGAATCTTTCACAGAAGAGGGATACCATAATTGTTCTAATTCAGGGATCCCCAGACTCGGGTCTCCAGCTGCAATTCCCATCACCCCTGACCACTAGTCCTGCTAAGCTAGGGATGATGGGAGTTGCAGTCCAAAAACAGCTGGAGACCCCCACAATGAGGTAAGAAACCCAACAGCTGCTGCTTACAAACAGAACTGCGAAACCTCCATCCTCAGGATGACTTGGTTAACTGTGTGAGTGCCTGGAGGCGGTTGGAGGATGGATGGCAGCTAACAGATTGAGGCTGAATCCTGATAAGACAGCTGTCCATGGAGGCACAGGTTAATTCTGTGTCCAGGGCAGCTGTTTATCAGCTCCATCTGGTACGCAGGCTGAGACCCTACCTGCCCGCAGACTGTCTCGCCAGAGTGGTGCAAGCTCTAGTTATCTCCCACCTGGACTACTGCAATGCACTCTACATGGGGCTACCTTTGAAGGTGACCCCAAAACTGCAATTAATCCAGAATGTGGCAGCTAGACTGGTGACTGGGAGTGGCCTCCGGGACCACATAACTCCGGTTCTGAGAGATCTGCATTGGCTCCCAGTACGTTTCTGAGCACAATTCAAAGCGTTGGTGCTGACCTTTAAAGCCCTAAACGGCCTCGGTCCTGTATACTTGAAGGAGCGTCTCCACCCCCATCGTTCAGCCCGGACACTGAGATCCAGCGCCAAGCGCCTTCTGGTGGTTCTCTCATTGCGAGAAGTGAGGTTACAGGGAACCAGACAGAGGGCCTTCTCAGTAGTGGCACCCTCCCTGTGGAATGCCCTCCCTTCAGATGTGAAGGAAATAAGCAGCTATCCTATCTTTAAAAGACATCTGAAGGCAGTCCTGTTTAGGGAAGTTTTTAATATTTAATGCTGTACTGTTTTTAACATTTGTTTGGGAGCCGCCCAGAGTGGCTGGGGAAACTCAGCCAGATGGGCAGGGTATAAATAATAAATTATTATTATTATAGTCAGGAGGGACGGAGACCCTGCTCAGCATTTAAATTTTGGGTGTGTGTGTGACTCATTTGAAAGCCCTTGCTTGGCGCTCCTGGAGAACTGTGCCTCTGAGACAGTGCTGTTCAGGTGAAAGCAGAAGCCCTGCCTGCCAGGTGGCATCACTTCAGACCCCGTGTGCTGTCAGGAGCAGGTATGTCCCCGCAAGTCAGGCTGCCATGCACTAGGGAGAGAAAGGCACCGTTTTCATCTACCTGTCCAGTCGGATGATTGGAGTAGGCAGCACACATGTTAAAAGCCAACCGAACTCAGCCAAGGTGTGTAGCAAAGGACCATAATCCGTTTTGATTTCACTGCCCTATATATATAAAAAAACAGAGGCATTAGTATATTTGGGGAGAGCAGCAAGCATTTCCACAAGCCAAATACAGTGGTACCTCGGGTTACATACGCTTCAGGTTACAGACGCTTCAGGTTAGAGACTCCGCTAACCCAGAAATAGTACCTCGGGTTAAGAACTTTGCTTCAGGATGAGAACAGAAATCGTGCTCCGGCGGCGCGGTGGCAGCAGGAGGCCCCATTAGCTAAAGTGGTGCTTCAGGTTAAGAACAGTTTCAGGTTAAGAACGGACCTCTGGAATGAATTAAGTACTTAACCCGAGGTACCAGGTAGGGGCTGGTTAAATGGGCAGATCTGAGGGTAGCCTACCCGCTCTGTCAGCTCCGCCCCCTGGCACAGCCCAAGTCCCAGTCAGCATCCCCATTTGCCAAAACAGGGTGCAGGCTAGGATCCAGATCCTGATAAGCGGTGGGGGCATCTGCTGCCCCCCCCCATCAGGAAGGGCATGGCAGTTCTAATGCCTGATTAATGCCATGACTGAAAAAGAATGTGTGTGGCAGGCAGATGAACTCTGAAAAATGGCATTATTGGCCCAACACAATTAACTCTGCTAAACCGGAGAAGTTAGATAGCTCAGGCAATTACTGGCAAAGTCTGTTTATGTTATTTGGCTATTCTTGGTTATTTAGCTATTCAAATTTGGTAAACTTACATTGGATCTGATTTGCATGTTATACTCACATACAAATTTCATCTCCCCTCTTTTCCCCATTGCCAGTTTTTAAGTGTTATTATAATTACTTTACTAAATTATTACTATAACTTTAATGTATGCCCTGCCCTTCCTCCCATGACAGAAGCAAAAAGAAAAGGAAAAAGGATGTTATGTGCCTGATTGACCTTTAACTCTGTCGCTGAACTGAGAGCAAACAAGGAAATTATGAGGAGTCTGTGATTCTGCTTTCTTAATTAATGCTGCCTCTGATCAAACATAGCAATAGTCTGTGGGAGAAATCTGGATATTCTGCCAAAGCCACTTTTGCTGATGAGGAAACAAGCCATGTTTAAAATGAAAAGGTAAGTTTGCTACTTCTTCCTTCTGTTTGAATGCATGGTCATCAGAATTGAGCCATTGGGTGGCATAATACAACAAAGTAGTTCTGAAGTAGTTCTGTGAGCACTAGGATTTCCTTTTACACAATGGAACTTCCTCTCCCTGCATGTCCCCATACTTCAAATTTACTCAGGAGGGAGAACAGATTTATATGGTTTGCAGGAGGCACACGGGGAGAGGAAGCTCAGTTGCCCAGCCAAAAGCTCCTGTGCTAACAGAACTACTTTGCTGGATATTTTATGCACTACTTTCCTTTCCTTTTTTTTTTAAAAAAAGTCTGACCCTTCCAAGGTTAAGGATTTTTGAAACGCAGTGTAATTTCAAAGTAGAATGCCTAGTGGTTAGAAAAGCTGCCCTCACCCCAAAGCGGGGTGGGGAAAAGAATATTTCAAAGGCAAACACATTTTTGAGAGGCCAACTTGATTGGGGAACTTAACGAGTTAGCTTATTGTGCTTCTTCATTTCCTAGAAACCAGTTCCATCATTTAAGCAAGAGGTTCAGTTTTTCCAGCAGAAGCTGCCACCACTTGTATACTGTCAGCAGTACAGTGGCTAATTTCTTTGGCCCAAACCAAACATCAACCCAAACCCACGTGTGGTTTTTCAGGTTTGTCTGCCAGGCGTATTTTGCACAAAATGTTCAAATAAGAATGTGCAACGCAGAATTCGCAATATACAACTGGGGCAAGCTCCTGATATTTATTCAGAAGCTTCTTGCTGAATAAAATAATCTGCTATGATGTATTTTAAGTAGCAGGTACTACAATGTGCTAGTGTGTGCCTCAAAAGTTTGAATCGGTATGTAACCTTAAAGGCCTGACCAACATCTACACTACAGTGGTACCTCAGGTTAAGTACTTAATTCATTTCGGAGGTCCGTACTTAACCTGAAGCTGTTCTTAACCTGAAGCACCATTTTAGCTAATGGGGCCTCCTGCTGCCGCCACGCCGCCAGAGCCCAATTTCTGTTCTCATCCTGAAGCAAAGTTCTTAACCTGAAGCACTATTTCTGGGTTAGCGGAGTCTGTAACCTGAAGCGTATGTAACCTGAAGCGTATGTAACCTGAGGTACCACTGTATCAATATTTCCTTAATAATATTTATGTATTAGTTAAGAGCGTTTACAAGAAAATATAGTAATTGGGTTTTCCAACTCAAGCCAACTCAGTTGCACCCATTTTACAGACTGGCTTATACTTATTTACTAATTTGAACTAATTTGTAATCAATATTCTGAATCTGGAGACAAACAAATCTATGAGACCAACTTGCATACATAAAAACAAAAACAAGGCATTTACCTCAATTACAGTCCATTGTTCTACAACAATGGCATCATTTCCTTTCCTGTTTGAACCGGGCACTCCTGTGCCTTCTTCTTCATATATAAATAAGCCTTCTAATGATTTGGGCAAGTAGTCAGCTAGGGAAACAAGAAAAGAAGGAAGTAAATGATAGAAACCTTGAATTGTTAAGGAATATATCATTAATGTAGCTGCTTTTTATTACATTCAAATCAGGGTGTTTTTCTTCCTCTCTGTCTTAGCACGTCAGCACTCTTCTGTGTTTGGAGTCTACAGAGAAAAATAATGTCACCTTTACTAACTAAACCGATCATGGAATCAAGTGTGGATTGCACCAGCTTCTAGTGCTATTCTCCACAAGAGATTACACACACACACACACACAACCTGGTATGGAATTACTGTGTAGAAGAAATATGTCATTTCCCTCTCCTAAAGAGCCTGTAAAAAGGAGGTAAAGTGGTACCTCAGGTTAAGTACTTAATTCGTTCCGGAGGTCTGTTCTTAACCTGAAACTGTTCTTAACCTGAAGCACCACTTTAGCTAGTGGGGCCTCCCGCTGCTGGAGCACTGCTGGAGCACGATTTCTGTTCTCATCCTGAAGCAAAGTACTTAACCTGAGGTAATATTTCTGGGTTAGCGGAGTCTGTAACCTGAAGCGTATGTAACCTGAAGCGTATGTAACCTGAGGTACCACTGTGCCTGATTCCTGGCATGTTGCATGTGCTAGATATAGGTGTGTGTGTGTGTGTGTGTGAGAGAGAGAGAGAGAGAGAGAGAGAGAGAGAGAGAAAGAAACAGTGCCTGAACTGTGGTCCTCTGATCTGTTGCAGCTGTATAATGTTCAGATGATCTCTGTCTGCCTGCCTCTCTCTCAACACTTCTTAAGATATTAAGGACCACTGGATGGTTGAATCCTGTCCAAGGCGACTATGGGGTTGTGGTGCTCATCTCGCTCCAGGCTGAGACAGCCGGTGTTTGTCCACAGACAGCTTTCCGGGTCAAGTGGCCAGCATGACTAAACCACTTCTGGCGCAACAGAACACCGTGATGGAAACCAGAGCGCACGGAAACACAGTTTACCTTCCCGCCGCAGTGGTACCTATTCATCTACTTGCACTGGCGTGCTTTCAAACTGCTAGGTTGGCAGGAACTGGGACAGAGCAATGGGAGCTCACCCCGTCGTGGGGATTCAAACCGTTGACTTTCCGATTGGCAAGCCTGAGGCTCAGTGGTTTAGACCACAGCGCCACCTGCGTATACCAGGATGTCACACCCTCACACTTTATCATCACTGTGAAGGATGCTGCAGAATGAAGTGAGCCCAGAAGTGACATCATCAGTGTGAGACATTGGGAGCACACTCTTCCTTCTCTCTCTTAACACATGATCATTTTAGAGGTCCTTTTGAGAAAGGGAGATGACACATTTTTCCTACAGATCGACCCAGGACATGATTTGCTACTTCCAAGTAATGGTGCTAGCAACTTGTGGAGTCCCCACACTTAATTCCACGATCTGTTACATTACTATACTGTATGTACTTTTCTCTGTAAATGTCAATCACCCATGACATACTAAAACAAAATCTAGAAAGGTTTAGTTTCCAAAGATAAAGGAATAAAAACATTTTAATAAATATATCTAATTGCCATAATAAAAATTTTTATGTTCAACTATTTTCCACACAGGGAAAATCAGTTATGGAAAGCATTAAAATGAACATTAATAGCCAAATGATAATATTAAGAAGACTTCTTAAACGAACCACGTTATTGTTTGTTTACATATACTTTATGTTAATGTGTAAAATATAAAGCACTAAGCAGGCATAAAATTACTCACTTAAGAGGTTTTCTTAACGTCATCATTTTGCTATTAATGCTTCTCACTTGAATATCTTCCATACAAGGACTGTGTGAAATGTTTGTTAGAAGCAGCTCTTTAGATAAGAGACCTCACACAAAGAAACTGTTCTTAATGCCCTTTGTTCCATTCATACCCAACTATCACAAACAGTGATAGTAACAGTAAAATGAATATTAGATTAAAAATTAGCATGCTACCGGATTTTTCGCCCTATAGGACGCACTGGCCCATAGGACGCACCTCGGTTTTTTTGGGGGGAAATGAATAAAAAAAATTTATCCCCCCCCCAGCCGCGGAGCTGGGGCGGGGGAAGCCCGAGCTTCCCCCGACCCCAGCCCCCAGAACAGGCTGCTATCCGCAAGACTTGCAAGCTCGGAGGCAACTCCCGCCGGGCTCGCAAGGCTTGCGGACACCTGCGCATAGCACGGGGCGTCCTCTGGAGGGCGCCCCGTGCTCCATGCTGCAGGCTGCCGCCCGCAAGCCTTATGAGCCCGCGGGAACTCCCCCCGGGCACGCAAGGCTTGCGGATAGCTTCCTGAAGCCGGGAACGCGAGAGGGGTCAGTGCGCACCGACCCCTCTCGCTCTCCAGGCTTCAGCGAAAGCCTGCATTCGCCCCATAGGACGCACACACATTTCCCCTTCATTTTTGGAGGGGGAAAAGTGTGTCCTATAGGGCGAAAAATACGGTACTTTAAAAAACTTGAAGCTTTTCAGTTACCAAACAATCACATTGAAGCCCGAACTTCCAATCACATAAGTAACCAATTATGTGCTATTCTCCTGCTTCAAATATCGTGTCCTAAAAGACACATTTTTATATGCATTTTGATGCATTATTAGAGCTATGAATGGTATCACAAAATTCAGAAAAACGAAAGACAACTGTGTTCCTATCCGTGTATTAGTTTAGGAGTTGTGAATCAGGTCGGTTCACTCACAAACACCCCTATTTTTTTGCCATCTAATTCTCTGAGAAAAATTAATGTTGTTAGAAAAATATTACTTGTTGAAAAGATAGAATATTTCTCTACTGTTTGTCTCTTCCCTCACAATAATCATTTCCTCCTTCCTTTTCTTATTGTACAACATTGAATAAGTAAGAGAAGCCACTACATTATCTAGGCCCTTTACTGTTCTGAAATAAATAATACTATTATCGCCTTTTTCAGGTGCAAAGAGACTAATGGTATGATCACAGTTACCTTTAGAAGCTTCCCAGTGTACAAATGAGTCAATTAATGACAATCCTTGTTTGTAATAAAACGTGGTTAACTCTAGCCAGTCAGCATCCAAAGAACTAATCACCGGTCCTTTCCTCGATACTTTTAGAGACAAAACACCATCGTGATATGTCCAACAGGTGGAATCATCCTCAAAGACGTTGAAGACTGTATACAATTTGTTATCTGATAAGATATTAGGAAATAAAGAAGTCAGGGATAACGAGGGCTTGGAGGAATGGAGTAACTAAGATTAACCTTTTAAAAATGGAACACTTATCAAGAACAGTTATCAGTATTTCAACTTAAACTTGTCCATAGATCATGACATAAAGCTTCAACATGGCAAATGAAAACCATTTAAACTCAAGCGGGGTGTTGAAAGTCAATATGTGGGAAGCTTCTGAGCCAACAGACAACTTAATAGAGGTGCTTAACATTTGAAATCCTCCTTCTTCTTAGACGGAACAAGGTTGTCTCATCTTTGAGTTCTTTTCCTAACTTTCAAAATGCTCATTCTCTGTCTCTTTTTGAGTTGGACAGCTCTGCTTTTGAATCGTCCCTGCCCGGTCCTAGGCACTTTGCCCTTTCTCAGTGCTCTAATTTTCTCATCTATCCAATCTATTTTTACACTGTTGGCATCTCACGGCATAATCTGGTCTCTGCAATTATGCTGCCGACATCCCTTCACAGAGTTCTGATTCCCCCCCCCCCAAAAAAAACTGAACTTCAGACAACGGCAACTTCCTTTTCAACATTTCCAAGATTCACCTTTCCCACTCTGCGCATACTTGCCTAAGTTGCTATAACTTTCTTCTTGATTACCTATCTTGGTGCCATATATCTGTTCTTCGGTTGATACAGAATGCCTACACTGCCTCTGTCTGGAAAATGCAAAGACCTTAGGAGCTTTATTTGTCTGTAAGACCTTCATAGAACAGTTTCCTTAAGCCACAAATGGTTTATATTACTCCCCTCCTCCAGTAGTTAAAACCACATTGTGTTAAATAGAAGATGGGGAAGAAGATGGAGAAGAGGATGAACATGATTTGATCCATAGTGGAAACAGCCACATGGGACTGTATGTCAACAAAGTTCTGTTTCACCATCACCACGTCACCTGCTGGCATGCCTACTGACGGTGTAACTGGTGATTAGGAGAAATGGGAGGTTAATGCATAATTTTTGTATGCCACCCAGCCCTGTCTCTTTGCTTGAGCTGAATGTGCAATCCACGTAACTTGTAGGAAAGTCAGGGGGCTCACAGACCAGGGATGCACAAATCTGTTAATTCTTGTTTCTTTCAGTTTCTCAAGCTTGAGTTCAGTGCTCCACAATACCACATCAGTTTACTTAAAACAAAAAACAACCCAACTCCTTTTGAAAATTCACCATTATTTCCAAAAATTCCTCATCATACTCATTTCGCAAGACATTTTTGTCAAATATATCAATTTTTTTTTTTGCAAAACAATTTCCCCTAATGTAATTCATTGCTTCGTATGTTGTTTTCACTTGAAGCTAAAGGGACCCCTGACCATTAGGTCCAGTCGTGGCCGACTCTGGGGTTGCGGCGCTCATCTCACTTTATTGGCAGAGGGAGCTGGCGTACAGCTTCCGGGTCATGTGGCCAGCATGACTAAGCCGCTTCTGGCAAACCAGAGCAGCCCACGGAAATGCCGTTTACCTTCCCGCCAGAGCGGTACCTATTTATCTACTTGCACTTGATGTGCTTTCGAACTGCTAGGTTGGCAGGAGCAAGGACGGAGCAAGAGGAGCTCACCCTGTCGCGGGGATTCGAACCGCTGACCTTCTGATTGGCAAGTCCTAGGCTCTGTGGTTTAACCCACAGTGCCACCCGCGTCCCTAATGTAATTCATTGTTTCGTATGTTGTTTTCACTTACATGTGCATTTTATGCACACTTGAGCCCAGTATATGCACACACAGCTCCTGGTGGGAAAACTGCACTGCTCACAGGCTAGTCGTGTTTCAGTTTGTGCCTCGTTTCAGTAACTGCAAATTAAGTAGGTTGGCCTTTAAATGCAAATTCAATTGAAATTCTGCCCCATTCATAGCACAGACCCCTTGTTCCTACTGAAGGCCATCCTGTCACTGTGTGTAGCATACCCACATGCCTGTTTCCATCCACATCCACATTTGAAGCTGGGGTTGGGGAGGTGGCAAAACAGGTCCATCAGGTTTATGGGGACCTTCTGGAAAAGGGCACTGTGCCTGCATGTAATAAACATAAAGGTAAAGGGACCCCTGACCATTAGGTCCAGTCGTGACCGACTCTGGGGTTGTGGGGCTCATCTCTCTTTATTGGCCGAGGGAGCCGGCATACAGCTTCCAGGTCATGTGGCCAGCATGACTAAGCCGCCTCTGGCAAACCAGAGCGGCGCACGGAAACGCCGTTTACCTTCCCACCGGAGCGGTACCTACTGTATTTTTCGCTCTATAAGACGCACCAGACCACAAGACGCACTTAGTTGTTAGAGGAGGAAAACAAGAAAAAAAATATTCTGAATCTCAGAAGTCAGAACAGCAAGAGGGATCGCTGCGCAGTGAAAGCAGCAATCCCTCTTGCTGTTCTGGCTTCTGTGATAGCTGCGCAGCCTGCATTCGCTCCATAAGATGCACACACATTTCCCCTTACTTTTTAGGAGGGGAAAAGTGAGTCTTATAGAGCAAAAAATATGGTATTTATCTACTTGCACTTTGATGTGCTTTCGAACTGCTAGGTTGGCAGGAGCAGGGACCGAGCAACAGGAGCTCACCCTGTTGCGGGGATTCAAACCGCCGACCTTCTGATCGGCAAGCCCTAGGCTCTGTGGTTTAGACCACAGCACCACCCGCGTCCCCGCCTGCATGTAATAATGACCAATAATTCAATTTCAAGTTCACAAAACCCCATACTAGCAATTGAGACTACACCCGATGACAATCATATTCATTGAAGCAATGCCATGCAAAATAGATGAATTTTGCAACCTTTCTGTAATGCTATCAGGGACACGCTATTTCTGACC
This sequence comes from Podarcis cretensis, assembly GCF_951804945.1. Classification (NCBI taxonomy): domain Eukaryota; kingdom Metazoa; phylum Chordata; class Lepidosauria; order Squamata; family Lacertidae; genus Podarcis; species Podarcis cretensis. The sequence continues at coordinate 127,863,748 of NC_137170.1, forward strand.
TCATTCAGGAGGGCATTCCAAAACCCCAGGGTGACTGCAGCAAAAGCCCTGTGACCAGCTGCTGATGGCTGCATACGGCATCATGTGAAAATATGGAGCAACCCTTTCTCTGAGGACTGCAGCTGGCAAGGGGACTCACACAGTGAGAGGCAGTTCCCTGAATTAGGTTTGTTTCAGGCTGTGAGTCAGCACCAACATGTTGAGCTGGGCCCAAAGCGCCACAAGCATTCAGTGGAGTTACATTGGAATGAGTTACCTATGTTCTTGCCACAATCATCAGCAGATGGGCTGAAGCATTTTGTAAGCACTCCAGGCTAAATTAATATTTATTTTATTTAAAAATAAACAATCAGATATCAGGGCGGTGTGCAGCATAAAAGCACACCACACCCCATCAAAAACAAGAAATCAGCAAAAAAAACCCTTTCAAACAGACTAAAACTTGTTCAGTTAAATTAATATAATCTATTAAAATGCATGGGCAAATAAAAATTGCTGTTGACTGCTATCAAATGACAGCAGTGTTGGCCCCAGGTGAACCTCTTTGGAGAGGACCTTACAATAAGAATGTCATTGTCAAGAAAGCCCTCGCCTCTTCTAGATTATCTTATACCACAGGGGCGGCAAACTTGCAACTCTCCAGATGTTGGGGACCCACCCCTGTTGTGGAAGTTCATCTTCAAGAGCAGCCTCACTTAAGAGTGAAGATAAAGGTAAAGGATCCCTGGACTGTTAAGTCCAGTCAAAGGCGACTATGGGGCTGTGGCAATCATCTCACTCCAGGCTGAGGGAGCCGGTGTTTGTCCACAGACAGCTTTCTGGGTCATGTGGCCAGCATGACTAAACTGCTTCTGGCACAATGGGACACCGTGACGGAAACTAGAATGCATGGAAATGCCGTTTACCTTTCAACCACAGTGGTACCTATTTATCTACTTGCACTGATGTACTTTTGAACTGCTAGGTTGGCAGGAGCTGGGACACTCACTCAGTCACAGGGATTCGAACCACCGACCTTCTGATCGGCAAGTCGAAGAGGCTTGGTGGTTTAGACCACAGCGCCACCCTCACTTAAGGAGTACCTTGCAATAACAAAGGTCACAAAACCATGGATCAGCATGGTAAGATTTCCTTGCTCTAAAAAGGGGCACAGCCTGCACAGCAAGAGGAACTCATAAAAGTTGAAGCTGGCCATTGTGGCTGGTGGAGCTTACCTGGCTTCCCATCATGGAGGTTGTTGCCAGTAACTTAGAGGGAGAAGCGCAAGGAGGTGGGGAGGTTGGAGCAGTGCAGGTGCACCGCTGCCACCAACCGGACATTCTTGATGCTGTGCCTTTGCCATGCTGATTGCCCTGCCCTTCCTCCTCTCATTTACCCGCAGCGACCTTTGTGTTTGGGAAGCCACGTTGGGTGATATCTGGTTTTCAACATCGCGAAACAGCACCAGCTAAACATCACGATATATTAATATATCACAATATCTGAAATATGGATGGAACTATGTCGAAGTGAGGGACACGAGTGGCGCTGTGGGTTAAACCACAGAGCCTAGGACCTGCCAATCAGAAGGTCGGCGGTTCGAATCCCCGCGACGGGGTGAGCTCCCGTTGCTCGGTCCCTGCTCCTGCCAACCTAGCAGTTCAAAAGCACGTCAAAGTGCAAGTAGATAAATAGGTACCGCTCTGGCGGGAAGGTAAACGGCATTTCTGTGCATTGCTCTGGTTCACCAGAAGCGGCTTAGTCATGCTGGCCACATGACCCGGAAGCTGTACGCCGACTCCCTTGGCCAATAAAGCGAGATGAGCGCCGCAACCCCAGAGTCGGCCATGACTGGACCAAATGGTCAGGGGTCCCTTTACCTTTATGTAGAGGCGAACAGTAGGGCTGGGGAATATCTGGTTTTCAACATCATGATATATCACCAGCTAAACATTGTGATATACTGATACATTATGACGTCTGAAATAAGGATGGAGCTCAGGGTGGTTGGCGTCACGGTTTCCCCCACATTGTGATTTTTGCATAGCACACGCACACACACACACACACACACCATGATTTGTGATATATCGCCCGGACAAAAATTATGAAACCAGTATCACGATATGGACCTCAAAATGGTTTGGGGCGATATACTGATATACAGTGGTGCCTCGCAAGACGAAATTAATCCGTTCCGTGAGGCTCTTCGTATAGCGGTCTTTTTGTCTTGCGAAGCAAGCCCATTGACAGCTTAGCGGATTAGCGCTATTAGCGGTTTAGCGGCTTTTAGCAGATCAGCTGATAAGCGGCTTATCAGCGGATCAGCTGATAAGCTGCTTAGGGCTTAGGAAAAGGGGGGGGAGGGAAAAAACCCCGCAGGAACTCGCAAGACATTTTCGTCTTGCGAAGCAAGCCCATAGGGAAATTTGTTTTGCGAAGCGCCTCCAAAACGGAAAACCCTTTTGTCTAGCGGGTTTTCCGTCTTGCGAGGCGTTCGTCTTGCGGGGCACCACTGTATCACCTCCTGCCCATCACTATTTGCTAATGTTGGCGGGGATGGCTGGGTCCAAAAGCACCTTCAGATCTTGAACCAGTCCAGATGGTAATCGTGTCCAAAAATGGATACTTACATTCCTTGGAAATAGTTAAGACTATATATGTAGCAATTTTCAGTACCTTCCTTCCTCAGTTTAGTTGGGCTTGGACTGCCTTCTCTTCCATCATGGAAATCTGTCTCCCGCAACTGTCCGATGTCTGGCTGGATTTCTTCTTCTATGCCACTCTCAGAGGACTGTCCACTCAGAGTCCCTTCATTCCAGGGCTTATCACTGTCATCTGTGTTGTGTCTTCTCTGTTCCCTACTCCTTCTGCCTAGGGTTGAATCGGACTCCGCATTCCCATCTGTGCTTGTGCCATTGCAGATTTTCGATTTTGGACAAGGTTGTGTTATAAATCCGACAAACTTCATTCCTCTTTTTGCAGCATCGTTGATCTATATAATTCCCCCCCCCCAAACACACAAATACAGTTATAATTAAGCTGTGTGCATTTAGAAATCATTTCTAAATTATTATTCAGAAATTAGAAACACTGTGAGGGATCATTTGCATGTGATGCTTTCGTTATACAGGAGTATGGGTGCGGGAAGAAAGAAGTGCGCACTGATGTGCGAAAATAGCACATGTCTGTTCAGATATCTGGGCAGAAGCTGGGGCTAACAGAGAGCAAGGGAAGTGGGTTTGAGAGCAATCCCCCCAACTGCTGCTTCTATATTGCTTTACCACACCCAGTTGGTCCCTTACCTTTCCCGCCCCGACCTGGCCACAGTGATCCATGCAACGGTCACCTCCAGGCTTGACTACTGTAATTCGCTCTACGCGGGGCTGCCCTTGAAGCTGTCCCAGAAACTCCAGCGGGTGCAGAATGCTGCAGCGAGGCTCCTCACGAGGTCTCTGCCATGGGAGCATATTCACTCAGTGCTTTACCAGCTGCACTGGCTCCCGGTGGAGGGTCAGATTTAAGGTGCTGGTTTTGACCTTTAAAGCCCTTCACATCCTAGGACCCTCATACCCATGGGACCGCCTCTCCTGGTAAGCCCCACGGAGGTCCATATATAGCAACACCCTAGAGGTCCCGGGCCCTAAGGAAGTTAGATTAGCCTCAACCAGAGCTAGGACCTTCTCAACACTGGCAGAATGCTGTGCCTCATGAGACCAGGGCCCTGCAGGATCTGATCTCTTTCCGCAGGGCCTGTAAGACAGAGTTGTTCCGCCTGGCCTTTGGCTTGGAGCCAATTTGATTCCCTTCCCCTCTTTCTTTTTCCTTTCTCCTCCTATGGAGAGATTGCACCCTAATGTTTTAGCGTTGTATCTTAATCTTTTAAATTGTATTTTAATCAACTTGTTTTTATTATTGGTTGTTAGCCGCCCTGAGCCCAGCCACAGCTTCCAAACATCTGGTCAGCGTGTCCAGGATAGAGCTGAGTGTCAACCCAGCCCAAAGCTCCAGACAATCTGGGCAAGGGGGTGCATAAAGATGTTAAAAAGCATTGGGGAGAGGATTGCGCCCTGCGGCACTCCACACACCAAGGAGTGGCGCGACGACATCTCCATCATCAGTTACATTGCGGATTGTAGCAAGCCATAGTTCATTACGTCTGAACTAGCAAACTATGGATTGTGCTCGCCCTATGAAGCAGGATTAAATCCTGGTGTATAACCCAGGCTTGCGAGACAAGAACAAACCATCATTTGCAGGTTCATATTTAAAATGAAACTATGGTCGGCAAATCAAGAGAAGAGCTATTGAGGGGAGGAGGCTCAGTCACATGTGGAAAAAATTAACCTACATGACATGTTGAAAATCCTACGAGCAAAATACTTCAAGGAGGAATTGTTAAGACCGTCCCACCTTTTCCAACAGTCCTTTTACCACCTCATTTGTTAGTGTTTCATATGTCGAAGGACACTCCTCAATCACGAGTCTGGGTTGTCTCTGTCCTCTGGATGCTTGATGCTTTTGGCTGGAGGCAGAAAGAAAGCAGCCTTTGTTACAGTCTGATGTATCTTGTACAAAATGCCAGCACGCACAACTTCCTTCGTTCCAAAATATTATGAATTCAGTCTTGGCAACTCTTTTGTTTGGCTAATGCTCCATGGAGGCCTGATTACAAAGTCGCCCAAATGTGTTACTTGGAACGCAACTGAATTACCTTTTGAGACCAAGTATTTATGGCCTGGCTCTACGTTTCTCTTATCTATTTGGGAGAAAGGCAGGAATTCAACAATAATAGAAACACTTATTTACCATGGTACATACCTCAGTTTGAGACGCAGTAGTACGACTCGATAAATGTGACTTGCTGGAAATTGTCTTCTTCGTCCAATTGACAGTAAAACAGGGTGAATAGCTCCTACCACATATCCTTTCGTATAATATTCCTCCACCTTTTTTGCAATTTCCAGCACAGAGCTGATCTTGATCGCCTCTGGATTTGAGGAAGCTGAAGGGATTTACACAAACATTTCAGTGACTTCCAACGGCACTGGACAGAAACATTAGCTTATATATATTCTGTATATAAAATTTAAGCTGCAATGTGGGGTTTCGCTGTAGGTATCTGGTAATAGGAAAAATTAAAACAACTTGGCTGTTCTGCTTATGGCTCTATATCACACCACTGACTCAGAGAAGTTGTAAGGATTAGTGGTTACAACAACAGGTGCAGGGAGAAAGCTATAAAAATTAAAATAGTAGCTATTATGGCTACAGTACAGATCGAGGGCTGGAATGTAGTCTATACTAAAAACCTTTATTTAAGAAACACAAACTCTATACATGAAGATAGCTATATTCTCTGACCTATATAAACCACACACATTTGTAGGTAGGTATTTACCTAGCATAATTTATTTTGATTTTGCTATTCGTGGGCAGGGCTAAGGAGTTGGATAAGGCACCAAGGCCTTGTCCCCTACAAATCCTACTTAACCTATCCCATGGCTTTTTAGATTTCATCAGGCATTGTTCACATATTGTCGAATCTATTTTTACATCAATGGGAGCTAGGAACTTGTATCTATTAAAAGTAAATAAGAAGGAAAAAGCTGAGATTTTCAGCAGGTGGAATTCCTGCTCAATATTAGATTCTGCACCATAGAGTTGTCGGTTGCTCTGAACCATAATTTCAATGGGAAGTCAATGGAAATCGCAAAATTAGATGAGCTCGGATGCCAGCATTTTTTCATCGGTTTGCTCACATTCGTTTTGGGGTCTGAACTGATTCTGTATAGTTATATTCTAAGCTTCCGTTCAGGACAGAGACCTTTCAAGCTGGCTCACAGAATGTGGAAAACAAAATAATGTTGAATCCCAATAACACAGATATAAAACAACAGATTAGAGACATCAACATTTTAAGGCAAACCACTGTTAGGCTAACTCTGTTATGCTAGAAGTAGCTTTCTCCCCTGGGATGAACAAAAGGCAAACAAAAATAAAATAAAAAATGAAAACTTTGTACTTAAATGACATGCAGAGTCTATAAATTAATTTTCAGTCAGCTTGATGACAGTATTTAGGCAGGAACCAGACCTAAACAAATATGTGTGTGCTAGATGTATCAATCAATGTTCAACTATTCCCAAAAGGGTAATCCATAAATAGATTTTTAGATACGTAAATACATTTTCAGTTTATGCATTAAAATATGCAGCACAGGACAATGCAGGCCCATACCCAACTGTATCCATAAAATGGTACAATATAATTAGTCCCTTTAGACATTCACCAGTTAATATGTGGATGCTCTTAAATAAAATATTCACACATAAATGGTATTATATTATAGCTGTATCATGTGGCTGAAGCTTGTTGGGAATGTTCATGTAAGGTAGATGAATTATTCCAAACATGAAGTGTCCGTTTTCTTGGTTTTGTACAATGTTTACATGTAGGTGTCATATTTAGATGGCATTGTTTGTTACACACACACACACACACACACACACACACACGTCAATCCTAGCTGCACAAGGTGACCTATAGCCAGCTCCAAAATTTTGCTAAGATAGCAAATGAAAACATAAGTGTTCTAAAGACTGCACAAGAACGTTAGAAGCAGTAATTGTACCATGGAACTGCTGAGATGTAGCTCTTGCCTCTGAGCTGCAGACAGACACATCATTACAAACTTTTAGGATTAGGATGACATCCATAATTATGGTTACAATAATACTTGCCTGAACGTGAGCCTTAAAAAGGTAAAGCTAAAGGACCCCTGACTGTTAAGTCCAGTCACGATCGACTCTGGGGTTGCGGTGCTCATCTCGCTTTACAGGCCGAGGGAGCTGACTTTTGTCCACAGACAGTTGTTCTAGGTCATGTGGCCAGCATGACTAAGCTGCTTCTGGTGAACCAGAGCAGCGCACAGAAACGCTGTTTACCTTCCTGCCAGAGCAGTACCTATTTATCTACTTGCTGTTTGACGTGCTTTTGAACTGCTAGGTTGGCAGGAGCTGGGACCGAGCAACGGGAGTTTACCCCGTCGACGGGATTTGAACCGCCGACCTTCCGATCAGCAAGCCCTAGGCTCAGTGGTTTAGACCACAGCGCCACCCGCCACCTTTGAATGTGAGCCTTACATTTGAGTAAATATGCATCACTGTATCAGACGGCAAGTAAAAGGGGTTTTGTGTCTTTCCTGAAATCCTAATGAGATTACAGTGGTACCTCAGGTTAAGTACTTAATTCATTCCGGAGGTCCGTACTTAACCTGAAACTGTTCTTAACCTGAAGCACCACTTTAGCTAATGGGGCCTCCTGCTGCTGCCGCGCCACGGGAGCACGATTTCTGTTCTCATCCTGAAGCAAAATTCTTAACCCGAGGTACTATTTCTGGGTTAGTGGAGTCTGTAACCTGAAGCATATGTAACCCGAGGTACCACTGTACAGAAAACTAGCTGAGGGCATCTAAACATTCAGATCGTGTTCATTGAAGGGTTTGCGAATTTAACAACAGGGAAGTATTTAAGCACAATATTGCTGACAGATTAGATTCAGAGTTGCTGCAGCGGGAACTCCGCTCACAGCGCTGCTTGTGGAAAATGGGTTTTGACAGATCTCTCCTTCTCCCTGAAAATCTGCTCTAGAGGATCAAGGGGGGGGGGTACTCCAGGACAGTGTGGGAGGTGGCGGAGAGGAAAGATGAATTTGTGAAAATTGCTTCCAGGGTTGGCACCAGTTCTGGGGGGGATCTGGGCATGATGCCCTCCGACACACACACACACACACACACACACACCATCCATGATGCTGGCAAGATCCTCCTTAATAAGCTCACCAGGTGGTGCACAGGAGTCCCAGATTTCTGTAAACAGGAAGGACTCCTGTTTGCAGAAGAGTCCGCAATTCAGCGGAGGCTCCTGTTGCAACGGCCGGGGTAGGGCAGAGGCAATCCAGCTCAGAGGGCACAGCTGATGTGTTGGGGAAAATATTGGGTTCCAGAACAGCTGCGAGGGATGACTGGTCACTAACATCTTTATTTCTTTGAAGCAGAGCGCCGCCCAAGCTGCAGCCATCTATGCCCAGAAGCATTCTGGGAAAAAGAAAATGGTGGGTTGTCCTGGTAGGGGAAAAGTAGAAGGAAGATACCAGCAACTGTTGTCAGCCCCAGTGGGTTCTTTGGGGCTTAACATTTGCCCCCCACTAGGCCAGTTGCTGACTCTGGGCCTGTTTACCACCCCCCCCCATTCCTCCAGAAGGAGTCTCTGCTGGATCGCAACCCTTTCCACGAATAGAGTCTTTCCATTTGCAAAACAGAAATTCTGGCTCGAACCCTGATTTTTTTGGTATATGTCATGGAACATTGCAGTGATGTAAAGATACCTCCCCTCCTCCTTGCGTTCAGTTGCTAAAACATGTGTTTTAATGAAAAATAATTGTTTTTCACAAGAAATAACCACCATCAGACTACTTTCAGGAACGTCAAAGCTATGCAACTCAAAATGCTACGTACTATGTAGCAAAACAAAAACTGCGAACAAAATCTAGAAGGCATTAAATCAATTGCCAATTTAAACTTATAGACCGGTATATCGCTTATGTATTAGGTAATCCAGCATGAGACTCAAAAGTTTGTTGTCGTTATTGCTACTGTTTCTCCACACAAAGAAGTTTTGCTTCGCCCAAAGAGAAATGAATGAATTGTATACGGAATGAAAAGCCAAAAATGCAGGTAATGGACTAAAATGTGTCCTGCACAACAATCTTCATGAAATCTATACTTGTAATATACATTAATATATTCTGGCTACTGCAGCCATAGCATTTAAAACTAGTATCAGAACTGCTGTATAGCCATGGAGAAGCTACACCAAAACGTTTCAGCAAAAATTATGAGTCCCTGAAGCAACTACTGTACAGCTGAATAGAACTGCCTGTTTTTAATGGGAAGCTGTCTGGGGTCGGTTGTTTATGTTTTCAACTTTCTGGGACAGGGAGTCGGTTAGAAACAAGAAAAACCCTACAAAAGAGGGAAGAAGACCCACACTGCCTGCCTTTTAACTGCACAACATTCAGTGTTCCTTCCATGCCTGAGCTACAAAAACAAAACTGAACACGAAACAAAGAATAGGAAGCTAAAAGGTATTTTCCACTGTAGAAGTGCTCTTAAGTAGTGCTTACTGTCAAGTTTAACAGAACTGCCGATACTGACAGAAACTGGCTTTCAGCTATCCACAGATTTGGAAAAAGACCTTTTTTTCTGAACAGAGGCACCAACGCGCTAATTGTTACGTGCATACACATTTTTTCTGGCATTCATACGCACAATTTAACACATTTCTAAACCATTAGCCTAATGATTAACAGTGACTGGTGTTGAAAGATTCTCGTGTATTAGTTTCCCCATATCTAATTCAAAGAAATAAAATAAGGAAAACTTTTGCCCATTTAAGCCTTTGGCACAGAGTACTGCTGAAACAAGATACCTACCTTCCAAAGTAAAATCAAGCAATATGTACTCATAAGCAGAGTCCGTCTTTGTTTCCACTTGCGGTCTCTTTAGCGTTGAAAATATTTTTCCAGGGCTACTATCATCTGGGTCTTCTAGTTTTCTGAGTCCGCACCCCATGGTCACAGCCGCAGGGAGCAGGAAGGTGCAAAGAGGGTGGAGGTAGAAATGGAGAATGCCACAAAATCTGTTTCCCTCTGATTGGAGAAAAAAAGAGAGAGGAAGGAATCTCAAAGTTTTAGATGCTGTTTACTGCTAGCCACAACACCAAAGAAAAAAGAATATTCAAGTCCCAAGTTAGAAACAGGAGGAATTTTCCAACCATAGTTACATCCAGGCGTATAACCCTTTATGCTTTCAGGCGACGAAGTCCTCCTGGGCAAGAGTGTTACTGCTCTTGCAAGAACATACAAAGTGTTACAAACTTAGCAGAGATTTTCCATGCCACGTCAATTTACAGCCAGCCCCCGCTAGAAGTGTTCTGTTGCAGAGGGCACCAATGAGTGCTTTGTCTGTCCCTCTTGGCTGGCTGATAATGATGTGAGAAAACAACCGAAATAAAAAGTTGCTGCAAAACTTCAGCGTGATTCTCTTGCAGCCAGAAGGTCTGTTTTGCTGCAGTAGCAAAGAAAAGGGAACAAAAAAGAGCAAGTTAGTTAGATAATGGGACCAGAGAGCCTCAACATGGTTTGAGACAAAATCGTTTCCAGAAAGGAAGTCAGCCTCAAGAGGAAATTGCTTCTGGCATCTCAAAGGGGAGCAAAGCAAATGAAAAGCAGTTCAGAACTCTTGTTTTAAATGTGAGTTTGGATCTGACTTCCTTCGCACAGGACAGCTGGGTGGAAAATGCACACAATAGCAAAAGATTCTCTCCACTACAGAGCAGTACAAATTGTATGTGGAGTAATTGACTTAGTAAGTTAAAAAATATTTAAAAAGCACCTTCTCTGCTTTCGATAGGTCCCATTTAGAAACAGTATGAAATGTACATCATAGCAAACCCAGAGGAGGGATTTGATTCACATTATACAAGAAAGAGCTCTATGGCAATCTTTCTGTTAAGCTAACAGTTAATTCTTAAAACTTCTATTTTAGGGGCTTTTTGCAAACAAAGAGCAAAGGAGTGGATTTTCAACTAGTTGCTTATACAGTGGTACCTCGGGTTACATACGCTTCAGGTTACAGACTCCGCTAACCCAGAAATAATACCTTGGGTTAAGAACTTTGCTTCAGGATGAGAACAGAAATTGCGCGGTGTGGCAGCAGCGGGAGGCCCCATTAGCTAAAGTGGTGCTTCAGGTTAAGAACAGTTTCAGGTTAAGAACGGACCTCCGGAACAAATTAAGTACGTAACCAGAGGTACCACTGTATTTGTTTTCATTTCTTCAGGGCTTGCAGCCTAGCTAAGCCACAATCTTATCAATTGCATTGTTCAAAGGCGTCTTAAGCCCCCTGCAAGTTGGCAGCTAGCATTAGAGATTTCGGCATTGCAGGGGGTTGAACTAGATGACCCTCAAGGTACCTTCCAACTCTACAATTCTGATTATATGATCCCAGCGCTTACAAGTAAATGTGTTGCTTCAACTTTGACCCGTCTATGAATGATTTCTTTATACAGCTTATTTAAGTTTCCTTGAGAGTAAGACAACACATTTATAGTTATAGGTATAAATAATAAAATTATTATTAAATTATTAGTATTAGGTAAAAGACCCTGATGTTTGGAAAGGTTGAGGGCACAAGGAAAAGGGGACGACAGAGGATGAGATGGTTGGACAGTGTTCTTGAAGCTACCAGCATGAGTTTGACCAAACTGCGGGAGGCAGTGGAAGACAGGAGGGCCTGGCGTGCTCTGGTCCATGAGGTCACGAAGAGTCGGACACGACTAAACAACCATTAGTTAACACTGTCTGGAATTTTCTCTCTCTCTTTGGACTTGCAGAGATAGAGAAAGGCACTGGGGGCAGCTGTGTAAGAACAAACAGCCCAAATTTCCCATAGAAGCTCAACATCAAAAAAACTAAGATCATGGCCACTGGGCCCATCACCTCCTGGCAAATAGAAGGGGAAGAAATGGAGGCAGTGAGAGATTTTACTTTCTTGGGTTCCATGATCACTGCAGATGGTGACAGCAGTCATGAAATTAAGACGCTTGCTTCTTGGGAGAAAAGCAATGACAAACCTAGACAGCATCTTAAAAAGCAGAGATATCACCTTGCCGACAAAGGTCTGTATAGTTAAAGCTATGATTTTCCCAGTAGTGATGTATGGAAGTGAGAGCTGGACCATAAAGAAGGCTAATCGCTGAAGAATTGATGCTTTTGAATTCTGGTGCTGGAGGAGACTCTTGAGAGTCCCATGGACTGCAAGAAGACCAAACTGATCCATTCTGAAGGAAATCAGCCCTGAGTGCTCACTGGAAGGACAGATTGTGAAGCTGAGGCTCTAATACTTCGGCCACCTCATGAGAAGAGAAGGCTCCCTGGAAAAGACCCTGATGCTGGGAAAGATGGAGGCTGCAAGGAGAAGGGGACGACAGAGGACGAGATGGTTGGACTGTGTTCTCGAAGCTACCAGCATGAGTTTGACCAAACTGCAGGAGGCAGTGGAAGACAGGAGTGCCTGGTGTGCTCTGGTCCATGGGGTCACAAGGAGTCGGACACGACTAAACAACAACAAAAATGCTTAACTAGTCATACAGGGGTTATTTTTAGTTCCTGGTCTTCATGTCAAATTGAGATTTTAAAAATCTCATTTTGCACCATCAGTTTATCATTCTGTACCAGGCTCGTTGGAGCAGTGGAAATAAGCACAATGAATAGGCATTTGTGGGCTGAAACAGGCCACTTAATTTTGGTTTTACAGCAGATAGGCAGGGTTGGCATGGCAGTAGGGCAAAGATCTGGCTTGCATTCCATCAGCCCTTGCCGCTGGGATGTTTCTTGCTGCCAGTCGGCTGGGACGCACCCATGGGAGATGTACAGCATTAAACGCCACCATGGCAAACAGGAGTGGAAGAGATTGAGGAAGCTACCAGAGTCTACCCGGAGGCCCAAATAAATGAGCTTACCTGAAGGCCCTTAAGCTTTTTTGTGGGCAGCGAGGACCTACCTCTTAAGTCGTCATATAGCCACTGGACGGCCACCAGCAGGTCCTGGCAGCCTCTGGATTCACCAGCTCCCACAAACAAAAAAAATTGTCCAGGCAGTGGGTGACCTGTTGAGTGTCCCACCATGGGACACACTGCCCTCTCAAGGAACGTGCTGAAGGTTTCAAAGGCTGCACATACAACAGATGAGTGGGTTACAGCATTAAAACAATTCAAAATGTCCCATATGTTTGTTGATGAACCAACTGCCCTCAAATATAAAAAGGTAAAGGGACCCCTGACCATTAGGTCCAGTCTTGGCCGATTCTGGGGTTGTGGCGCTCATCTCGCTTTATTGGCAGAGGGAGCCGGCGTACAGCTTCCGGGTCATGTGGCCAGCATGACTAAGCTGCTTCTGGTGAACCAGAGCAGCGCATGGAAACGCCATTTACCTTCCCGCCGGAGCGGTACTTATTTATCTACTTGCACTTTGGCGTGCTTTCGAACTGCTAGGTTGGCAGGAGCAGGGAACAAGCAACAGGAGTTCACCCCGTTGCAGGGATTTGAACCACCGACCTTCTGATCGGCATGTCCTAGGCTCTGTGGTTTAACCCACAGCGCCACCCACGTCCCTGCCCTCAAATATAAAGCAAAGCAAATTTAAGTTCTTCCATTGTACCTGAGGAGCCAAAATGCTGTCTAGATATTGCATTTTGCCATTATTGCACCTTGCCTACAACACCTCACTTGCTAGTGGAAGGCTCCTTTGAGTCAGGATAACTACTAGAGTCACTGGGTACACCGGATGAGGATTCTTATAGGCTGAGTACCTTTCCTATGTATCGCTGGGGACTGAGGACCTCCTGTGCACAACTGCCTCAACTTCTCACGTAGCTGGGTCAGAAACAAATTAAAGGCATGCATTCAATAGCACAACTGGAGCTGGTGAGGGGCACCTGAACTTATATTGCATTCCATTAATTTTGTCCATAGTATACAAGGGGAGCTGAGAGCCATTTGACATTTCAGGAAAGGGACAAAATTATTTGAGAAGAGGAGTTTCTCAGCTAGGTTTAAAGGCTTACTCTTGGAAATTCTGTTCAAGATTAAACAGTGGGGGTGGGGAGAGGATATTTTAAGGACCTCTGTTTTGTGGTTAATTTCGTTTTACATCCTATTACTACAGCAGCAGCAACTAAGATCAAACAGCAACACATTGCCCAGTTTATTGTTTATAACAATAGCTGCTCAATACACAGGTAGAGTTAATGTGGCCATGTGGTCTGAAACACCAGAAGGGGAACAAAGACCCCTCTTTGTCCTCCCTCTAGGATACCCCTGAATTGGAATAATTAAGATCTAAACTATTCCATGACCCGACACCTTCAAAATAGTTCTATGCAGGATTCTGTTTCTTGATGATCAGGTATTATATGAAACCCCCCTTAACTTGCTTTTATTTTGTTGCCACTATTGTTTTCTAAAAAATGAATCTGCATTACCAATAGTAGATAAAGAATGCTTTATTTAGATGAAACTTTTGTTATAAAGCCATTGGCTTTTTAAAAATGGTACAAGCTACAGGAACCAATATTGTTACTGTATATCATACATTCATGGCAGAATCCAGTCCAGTGTGGGCCTAGTACCCCTGCACAAATAGTTCATAGAGACATGCTTTCTCCATTGTGTGTGTAGAGGTTGTGCAAAAGGCATTAGGTTGAGTGGAAAGTCCATACATAGGCCTACAACGCCGCTTCCTTGCCTCATGCTTGTTTGCGATGTGTGTAAATCAAGGCTCTACTGAGCCTAACAGAATCCTTCAGTGTGACTGGATTATACCCATAGCTTAAACAAAAAATGAGTAGCGAACAAATTTGTAAAACTTTGAAGTACTATAAAATTATTGATAAAACATCTTTCTGTACATTTATCTTAACTTACTTAAGGTTGCAGGAACTATAGTAAATGCATAAGGAGCCATGTTGGTACCCTGTTAATTTAGCTAGAATTGTATGACAATGCAAAAACATTCTACTTATGATCAGCATTTTTATGAACTACTCCTTATTACCATGGCAAAAGTAAACTCTTATATTCCTTTGAAAATATGTTAAAGAATACCCCACGATACATCCTGCTTTCAAGTGCCATTTTACAGCTGTGTTTTGTTATCACACCAAAAGCTCTGAACGACACTGTCCAATAATGAAGCCCAAAACAAAATAATACTCTTCTGCTATACCTTGTAGCAATGTTCAAAATCAGAGCTCCACAGTAATATGGAATTACCGTGTATTTAAAAAAATCTAGTGTCTTAGTATATTTGTATATGTATCTCTTCAAATATCTTGCTTGTGACATTTACATTTCTTAAAAAGCTGGTGCAGTATGAGCGTCCCAAAACTACCATTTTACCCTAACATTTACACTAACACATATTACAATAAACTTACATTGTAAAACTATACTAAAATACAGGTAGAAAGTCTGTATGCAAAGCCATGTGTTCTGTTACTTTTGTCTATCATTAGTAGAATGCAGTTTGTTGAGTAGTTTATTTTGTTACATGGATTATAGAGTATGTTAAAAAGCATAAAGAAATAGCAAAGTGATATGTCAAATGACAATGTGATGATTAAAGTGAATTTTCCCCAGTTCACTAGCACAAATAACAATTTGGTGTTCACATTTTTCGAACATTTCAAAACAGTCATAGGAAAAGTCCTGTATTAATTAACATTATGGTAGTTCTTCACCTATTTCTTAAAATACGTTTGGAGTTATGATCGTAAACATTACTTAAAGAATTCATTCAATCTCTAAATCTATGGCAAATATGATTCTCTCATGTATCCCAGATAAAAGTTTTAAAATCAGGATTGCAACACAGAGCGGTGTTGTTAATGTTTGCTTGCTAACCCTCAATATATAAATGAGGTGAATTAGTAAGTACACTAGACTCAGGAGCTATTTTTTCTATGGAGAAACATAATAAGGGGGAAGGAATATATTAGATTCAACTAGCCTTCAAGATAGTATGGTTGACCAGGTATTAGCCCAAATTCTATAATGTAATGTTGCATTAAAAAAAAATCCATGCATTTCAAAAGGTTTGATAACAGCCCACAGATACAAAGAGTAGAAGACAGCTTTCTTACTTCTGTTATAACCCCTTAGAAATAGGTATGAGGGAGGGACCTGTTTATGCATCAGACATTTCTTTCTATTACTATATTTGTGTGTATTGAGTTACTCTTGGCCAAACAGGGATTAAAAAAAATCTAATCCTGATGTTTATATTGCTCTCTTAAATGAATTAACTAAAATGGAAAGCCTTGGGTATTATTTAACCTGATATAAATATCAATAACTCCATAACGCAAGCAGTAAGAACAAAGGATTTCAAGTATGAATGACATTGTTTTCTAAATTGCAGTTCTAAATGCCAGACATTCTTTGGACATCTCAATTTTGAAATATTTTCAGAAAACTATGCTTTTTTTAGTCTAATACACTGAGTAAAAATGGGAACCCAAGCAAAAGATTCAAAACTGATCCTGATTGCTTGGATGAAATAAGCTATATACAATGGTTTCATGATATACTTAGAAATAATGCCATAGTAACAGAACACATGGCCTTTTCTTGGCTACTTTTATATTGTTTACAAGGATATATACAACTGAGCAAATCCTTTCACAGTTATAAAGCAGTTTCAATAGATGTGAACACATTTATACAGATATATTTTAAAACCTCTGCAAATATAAAAACAGTAACATTAAACAGATAACCCCCAACCATTCAAGTTCTTTATACTTGACATAAAAACTACTTAAATCTGATAGTTGCTGGGTTATCACAAACATTTTTACAAAAGGTATAAATTATTTTTGCATATGATCTTTTTATGTTCTATAAAGGTGCAAACCTATTTAAAGACTCAAGAGTGAACATGTTACTAGAAAAATAAGTATTTTTTTAGTAAAAGTCTGAATTTATCCTAACTCCAGCCACGTGTAATGGTAGGTACACTGTGGGTGAAGCAGGTAATAAGGTTGTATTTAAATGTTTATTTATTTCCAGTTTGCTGTTAAGACAGTATCAGTAGTTCTTAAAAGATTTATTTAAATGCTACCTTGCTGACGTAGTATTACTGACTCTATGAAATCCTTACCTGACTTTTTTTTAAAAAAAAAAAACAATTGGACTTCACCTTTGATAAAAAGGCTTCAATACAGCAGGCATATTTATTCTGCCAGAATAAGTATAAATTGAGAGATTACAACAAAAAGCTTGTAAAACAAAAGCAGGGAATAAACAATTCTAATCCTTGTGGAGAAGAGGATAATTGTATTCCTCCTCAGGACATGATACAGGCAGTGATTCATTTTGATCCTGCACAGGGAGAAGACAAAGGCTTAATGAAAGTTTTCAAATACTGTAATAGATTATGTTATTAATGCAAAGCTTGTATTTTTGCACATCCAAAATAGTATCAAAAATGTGTGTAGTATTTTATATCCTTCAGAACAGTATCAGTCACAAAAATCAGAAAAAATTATTTGGACATAAGCAGATGTAACTATTTTTGATTTTTATAAACTAAAAAAAAAAGATTGATTTTATTTCAGTTGCAATATGTAAAACAGTATTTGCACCAAATTATTTTTTAAAAAACCAAAAATATGCTTAAATACAAATGTTAAATAAAATATTTGGATTCCAACATAGCATGCGTTTTCCACCAAGCAAAAATGCTTTTTAATATTGTACTTAGTCATTCTTGTAACCTATCAGATGAAAATGAATTTTAAGTTTGGTTTGCAAAACTAATATGCTAGTTTTAAATGGCATAATAAACAGCACATGTATAGCCTGAATATTTCTCAATTACAAGTCTGTCACCATATAAGAATACCAATTGATAAAGGTAACCATGATTTTATCCTGCAATTTATGTTTACTAAGAGTAAACGATTTATGTTTACAAGTGCAAGGTCTTTAAACACCTTACAAAAAAGCAAGGACATTTTGACTTACCAGTATTCAATATACATTAGGAGCTACAAAATCACACACCTTCATATTAGCTATTAAGTATAACTATGGTGCTATTTAACAGTGTCTGTAGAGGAAGAAGTAGTGAGCACTGTGTCATCTGATCTGTAATCTTTTCTAGGATGAAAGTGAGGACTTCGTGCATAACGAGGCTTTAAACTCATAGAAGAAGGATGAGAAAAATTTCTTCTTACAGAATGTATCCTGGCTTCCTATAAAGAAGAAAAAACTACATTTCAAAATAGCAGTTTATTACAATACATTTTAAGCAGGTATATGACAGTTCTGCTAAATATATAAACAAAGTCTGCAAAGGAAGGAATTAATTTACAACACAAAATGACCACATGTGACCTAAACTGGGATCTTTGGATAAAGAGTGGTACACAAATCTATTTAATTAAAACAGTAACAGCAACAACAAGACTATATAAAACTATTTCCCACCCGACTTAAAAAAGCACTAAAAGAAACTCTGGCACGTTGGTTTTCCCATGGAATTGTTGAAGATTATGGAGTTATACCATAATAAAGCAAATTTGCTCTTGATTGTTTTCAATTTCCTGAGGGAAAATAATTTCAAAGAATTTTCTGTTTGATCAGCAAACCCATCAGTCTTAGGTGATCACTCTGGTTAAATGTGAATTACCAAGTGTCAATTATGCAAAATTTTCTATTTATCCACAAATAATTAGTACATGTATGCAAATCCCTACACTTGATTTTCAGCATGTTACATACTACATCGTTCTTCTCAATTAGTCTTGTGCCAAGAACAGTCTCCTACAAATCAGATTCATGAACAGCAGCTTCTGAAAGAAGTTGAAATCACCTCTCTCTTTTTTTACAACCATGAAATTCCTAGGCTCTCAGGTAGCTTCAGTAAAGTCAAGGTAGTCCCAGTACTATCTGGGTTAAGTCACGTATTCCAGAGGAAACTAGTCCTATTTTAGCCACACTGAAACTAATGAGACGTCTAACTTAATTCCCACTGTTTTTAATGGCATTAAAGCATGACTAATTTCTGATTTCCTGTTCTTTGGGCAGTCAGACCCAGCCATGGTCACTCATGTTCATTGCTCCTAGAAAGGATTATTGCAATGTGTGTGCATTGTGCAGAAAGACAATGCTTCTAAAATCCCAACCATTGCTAAATCTTACGAGACACTTTATTAAATCAGTTGCATTGTCTGCCGCTTATTTTTATATTTGTTGTTAGCCACTTTGGGCGACTCTTCTTGGGGGGGGGGAATGGGTTACAATTTTTATTAGAAAATATATATCTCTCCTCTGTCCCCAGTACTTATCTGGAAGTAATCACAGAGGTCACAAGGAAGATTCATCAGCCTGGAACTATCTGAACAATGCTGAGGTTTCAAAGGAATGTGTCTTGTTCTAATCTAAGGGAAAGAGATTACCCAAGTCTTTTAGAATTGCACATAACTGGGTGGGAAAAAAATACAGGTTGATGAACAATACCCAGGTTGATGAACTGGTATTGAAAATACTGTAGCATACCTATCACTCCTAGAAGTACTGCATCAGCATCTCCAAACCCTGAGAATAAATTAACTCCACCTTGTTAGTTATTAGACAGAAACAGTATGATCAATTGCTATCTGAATATTCTTTAGTGTTGACTTTGTTCACTTTACATTCCTAAGTGAGCGTGTGAAGCTTATCCTGTTTATTTCAAGGTTTCTCCATTTGTTTTAGACCTAGAGGCCCAACTGGGAGGCTGGAGACTCCTCACCCCAACTGAGCTATATATACTGTGATTCATTTTGAAAACTGGGGAGGGGTGGATTTTCTAAATCCATCTTGTAATCTACTCCAAGGTAAGTCACAGAAAACTGTTGTTTGAGCAAATAACTGCAGATAAAACAAGAGACAGAAGCCAACATGTCTGAGCCTATAGCATCTAGAAGGCCAAAGGTTCCCTGGTTTAGATTAAGGCATAAACTCCAGTCTGTCGCTCTTACATTATGCTGCTGCCCATTTCTAGTTCCAGGTGTCTCTGTGAACATGAATTATGGAAGGCAAGGAAGCACTCGTGACATACTAGGGCTAGCAGTGGGATGTCAAGATTCAGGGACATGCTATCCAGCTCCATGAAAAGAGCCCATTGGATCCCCATTCCTACTGAAATGCCCAGATGTAGCAACTACATTCTATAATATTGGAGATTCTTCATTGGAGAAGTTTGTTAGTTTTGGGTCCAAACACAATGCTGAATTTATTTGAAGCCAAATAATTATAATCTGTCAGGATATAACCAGGGATGGGTGGATTTCTGGCGAATTTGGGTGGCAATGGTATGTGAGCTGTAGGACATTTAGAAGATATTGGTACGCATGTTCATTAGCTTTATAACACATTTAAGTTGAAATAATAGGTCCTGGTTAGTTGCATATTTGTTGTTTAAAAAGGCACATCCCTAGATAACAAATGTTAGGCTTAATCTTATTTAAAAGAAATTACTGGCTTGTGATGCTATGCATTCAAGAATCAAGGCACTCCATTCTCTAAAAGGGCTGAAAACACACGAACATGCAGCCCAGACTGGATACCATATACCAGAGTTGCCCAGGTGGGCATAAAAGGGAAGGCGCTAAAGCTCCCAACATATTGAATACTGGATATTAGATAGTAGGGTTCTAGCTTAGTCATCTTTCAGACATGCAGTTTTCATGGTGTAGAGAATTTCTGTCCTCTCAGTTCCTTGACAGATTGTCACTTGGGCTGCTTCCACACTTTGCATTTACTGTGGAACTGCCACATTTTCTTCGCTCACTTTTCCAGGGAATATGCACACCTGCCTCTCATTCAGAGCTCAGAAAATCTGACTTTGAAAACTCAATGGATGTGCCATTTTCTCAGGTGTGGATGGCCTATTGCACAGCTAGTCTAGCAAGTTGTGGCCTATGTAGACTGCTTTCTAGCCATTTCCTTCTCTATGTTTTTTCCTCATCTCTAGAAATCAGCTCATTAATTTTAAGCGTTCCCTTTCTAAATAGCATTGCATTTATATCAGGTTTTCCTCCCCTCTCCAAGAATTGTGGCATGGGGGGAAATCACAAGGAGTTCAGTTAGAGACAAGAGAGTATTTCCAATGAGCTGTTTCCCCCCACCTCTGACATTTGGGACTTGAAGAAGTTCAAAGCTCAGCAGTCACAGTACCAAGGGCTGATGCATGATGTTGCACTGAGTATGCCTCTTCATCTGTGATTAATACTGGGTTGGGCACATCATGCCTACCCAATTTTCAGAGGTCTACAGGATTCCCAAATGAAAATATATGAGGGAACACAACTACTCAATAGCTTGCTTTATTAATGAATTCTAACTAGTGAAAAGGAAAAAGAATCTGCTTAGCAGCCACAAAACCAAATTTCCTGTTGCCTCAGCAGCAGCAGCAAAACACAAAAATCTAAGCAGGAATATACGTTCCTGCATTGCAGGGGATTGGACTAGATGATCCTCAGGGTCCCTTCCAAGTCTATGATTCTATGCACACCCTGTAAACCATCTGCTATAGCACTGGTCAGCCAAGCTTCAGAACTTTTCCATACTCAGAGCTGTACATGCAGACAGCTATATTAATAAAAATATGCAAGTTTCTAAAGTATGGTAGATGCACAATTCTGCATTGGAAGACATACTCCACAGAAGGAGGAAAGCAAAAATGCACATAATCACAGATTCAATTGCATGTCTGGCTAGGGTTCTTACTCCTTGTTCTAGTCTCAGAAGGCTATGTAGCCCATTCATTAAGGTCAAAGGAGAGGAAAAGAACCCAAGCTCTAAATGCAGCTAACTACAGCTAGTATTTTTTAAGCCTGAAATAAAGGGGAAAAGAACTACAGTACAATGGTGTCTTGCATGATTTCAACTTTGTGGTTGAAAGCTGGCTGGTTGAAATACCGCAAATTAACTGCATGCAAAATGGAGAGCTTAAAACCTTGTTCTGCCCTGGTTTTTCCTTTTTCCTGGCATGGAAAGAGCTTTTAAGCTCTTGGGCTTGCTAACAGGGCTTTGGGAGGCTCTTGTGAGAACTTGGACAGCCCTGTAAATTTCTTAAAGGTAAAGATGGTCATGTGGGGGGGGGGGTTGGGGTTTAAGTGCCACCCCCAGAACATAACCTCTCTGCATGATGCAATTGTACTGTACAGTACAATACCATAAGTAAGCAGAGCAGTGTGTAGCATTATTTCAGGAAGTTAAAAAAAACCTGCATTGAAATTGTTAGCTCTATTTCTGCCTATAATGAGTCTAGCCCAAAGCAAGTATGCGTACAGCTAATTAGCTTAATTTGGACTGATTTTGAAGGACAAATTCCTTTACACTTTGCTAAGAGTATATACTGCAACATAAATAGGGAAGTGAAAAAAATAAGACATCGTGATATAACTTTTACAAAATGATTTTACAAATCTAACTAAAACAACTAAGGGAGAGCAACTCTTTCTTCTGCAGTAGACTAATGTCTTTTAATAGTTTCTGCCAGGCTTAACTACACACCAAATATTCACCCAAAGCAATAGCAGGCAGTGGAAAGTACAGGCACCCTCTGCCCTTATCGGCAAGACACCACAAAGTTACAGCAGAGGCAGCTGTTGATGGCCATGAGGACACCTGCCCCCCCACTGCTTTCATTCCACCTCACCGGCTGCTACTGCTAATGTCACCATTCACACAATTAGCAACAATGTCAGATAATTAATTTTTTGAAAAATAAAAGAAAATATAGAAAAGGAAAATAGAATTTGTAATTCATTGAAACATTTCTATGATTATTATTTTTCATAGCTTGTTACTGATTAGCTCCTACTGAATTTTGTTGGTGATGTCATTTAGTACTGTAGCACCCTCTACTGGAAATATTTTTGTGACTATGCTATATACTAAGTATCTACTCCAACATCTAATGTTTCAAAGAATTTCAAGTGTAAAGTCAGAAAAAGAACAACATAAAGTGGCAAAAGATTTTCGTTTTTTGTTAATTATTTAATCTATTTTACCTCACCTTTCCAAAAGCTCAATGTTATTTACAAAAAAATAAATAAAATAAAACTAAGTATGCCTATACTTTTGCAAGGGAAAGGGTATTTTATGCCTTTCTCACACTATCACCTCCCAATCCAACTTGAATTGTGTCCCCATCAGCTAAAACACGCCCCCAAAGAAAAAGGTTATAGACCTTACTTTAACAGACTCAGGCTGCATCACAGGGGCTGACATGGCTATGGCACTTTGAGCATAAACTTGGTGATATGCTTGAACTCCATGATCAGAATATGGCTGGTAAACAAATGAATATTGAAAAACATATTTACAAACAAATATATTTACCAAACAAGTATATATTAAAAATAGCATAAACAGGAAAAATGTGCACAGAAAGCAATTTTCATACCATCATTTCAGAACTGCTTTTTAATGTTAGGTTAGTTATCCAAGAACCCAACTGACCTTGGGCTAATTGTTTACATGCAAATTTCCAGTCTCCCCCCCCCCCCCAGAATAGATGTAAAGGTGCGGACCTGATTCTGACTTCTGCTTGTTGTAGGTTAGATGTTAGGGCTACTACAGACACCTTTTTACCTGATTTGGGGCCAGGAAGGTTCAAAATGACTGGAAGAGATCCACAGTATATTTAAATAATTAGTGGAAGCATGTAATAATGCAGAACTGGCAGTGCTA
This sequence comes from Podarcis cretensis, assembly GCF_951804945.1. Taxonomy (NCBI): domain Eukaryota; kingdom Metazoa; phylum Chordata; class Lepidosauria; order Squamata; family Lacertidae; genus Podarcis; species Podarcis cretensis. The sequence goes on from NC_137170.1 coordinate 127,887,096, forward strand.
AATGTATATAATGTATGATGCAAGGGGGAAATCTTATTCTTTGGTTTGCAAGTTATAAAGTTGTCAATATATCTATAGAATTTTGGCCCATCTACTGCACAACGGGCTGGGAAGAAATTTGCTTGCTTTTGCATTAAAAACGAATCAATCCAATTTGCACTTTCTGAAACAATGTAAGAACCAAAACCCAGCCACCCTAAGAAAGTAACACCTATCCACATTTTGCGATGCAGTTCTCTCAACGTTTATAAAAAATGCATATATTAGGAAAAAGTGTGCATAAAATTATATATTAGTGAAAACAGCAGGTTAAAATGCATTATATTAGAAAAATTGCTTGCAAAATGTGTATATTAGTCAAACATGTATACAAAATATGTTTATTAGGAGAAATTAAATGCTGAAGAATTTTCATGAGGATTTTCTCAAACTGATGCAGAAACGTGGAGAACTGAAATGAAGATTAGAGAAATGAGAAAATGAGAACTGAAATTGACAGAGCCTTCCATCCCTACTGTACAGTGGCCCCCGCCCCCAATTTAGCTTGATTTCTGGTACTTATTGAGCTAACATATCTTGACTAAAGATTGCCTGTGCCCCTTCTATGCCTACTGGCACTCAAGGTTCTTTGCAGATTATGTGTCTCCCATTTTAACTCTACAGAAAGTAGATGAGAAATGAATGATTAAGTTATTTATTTTTAACCCTCCGGAGTCAGCAGGGTTACTGTGGAGTCCAGCAGCTGTTTGAAATATTTGTTAAACTTAGCAAACCTGAAGCACTTCATACTCCATGTACGCCTTAACTTTTATGGGGCCAGCTATATTTATACTCTCTTCTTTTCTATTTTTTATTTAAAAAAATATGTTTAACTTGCTAAGATATCAGGGTTCCTATTTATCTCTATTCATAGTTGAGAGTTTAGGGGCAGGATTTAGGCTGTATGGCTGAGTCCCTTCTAATTCCTGGCTCCAAAAATGGTTGGAATCGAATGGAATATCCCATTGTTGAGTTAGCCAGCCAAGGGCCATAATGGTCCTAAGTATGGGTTGTTAATATAAGAAAGGAGGTTGCTCTGTGTCAGAGGGTAAGTGGGTAGACCCCCCCCACCTGGCTGGGTGCCCCCCCACCTGGCTAGTAATTAGAAGGACAAAAACCAGAGTTAGGGGGGTAAGCTGGGAGCCAGAAGCAGACAGAAGCCTGAGTGAGAGCCATGTCTGATTTCTGCTTGAATTCAAGGCTGTGGCTATTGGGGGAATAATACGTTCTGCAGTGTTGATGCTCTGAGCCCCTCTATTGTAGGCTCAGGTTGTATATATGTGTAAATAAACCATATATCATAAAGACACCACAGTTTCCGCCGTCCCTAATTCCGAGGAAACCAAACCCCGAGTAAGCACCTGGAACCCTAGAATCCTACACCGGTTGGAGATTGGAGTGGCATGCAACAATTTGAATGGGAGAATGAAACTACCAAACACCTTAGTTAACTGGGATCTTCTCGACTTCTCAAATCATGGTCAGGAAAACCTTCCACTTGATTCTACATTAGGGTTTTCCACTGATGGAAGCCTCCATGCCTGCTTGAATGCCACTATTGTGCATGCATGCATATGCATACACTTATATAAATTTAGCTATACTAATATGTGTGGGTTTGACCATTCTGTGCTGGTTTGCTGTTCAGTATGAGTTAAATTTTATGTCCTGCTAGATGTCAAACTGCAGTCAAGACATCCTGATTACTTTAAAAATTTGAAAGTAGGACATTTGTACATTTCTCTCTATGTGACATTTTTAAAACCAAGTTTCAAGACTAAGGGCTTCACCTCATAAATGAGACCATCATAATAGAGGACACATAACTCCACATGAAATGTAAAGCTGGGTTGTGAAAGTAATAATTAATTAATTAATAATACATTTTACTGTTATTATTATTATTTTGATCCTTCAAATGCTTCAATGAGCATTGGTGGTGAATGGGATTTCTAATGTCAGCCAGGAATATACTGCCTATGTTTGCAGAACCCAAACTGAATTTAATAGCATATAATAAAAAAGCTAGTTTACTGGGTTCTGTCAAACAGTAGCAAAACTAAGATTGCTTCCAGACGGATTGTGGATGACATATTTTTACAGCATCCACATGATGTCATTGCCATCAAAATGCCAATGCATACTTTTTACATCTAAACTAGATTTCAACACAAAAACTCAGAAGTAAAAATAACCTATTATCCATCCATGGTTACTGCTCATCTGGATTTTTAGGGCGGGCAGTTTGTCATGTGTGGGATGATGTTTCAGTGGATGGCTCTATCAGTGCACCCCTATTTCTACTGGCTCCTCACATGAGCGTAAGTTAGCTATTTTGTTTCTAGCAGCCAAAACAATGGACTCAGCTAGAAAAAGCGTTTTATATGCATTATAACACTATGACACCAGATGGTGCTGTGGAGTTCCGTTTTTGCCAATACAATTTCTCACAGTCGTACCTCGGAAGTCAAACACCTTGCGAGTCGAACTCGCTCCCAAACCCGGAAGTGAGTGTTCCAGTTTGCGAACGCTCTTTGGAACCCGAATGTCCCATGCAGGTTCCGCGGCTTCCGATTGGCTGCAGGAGCTTCCTGTAGCCAATTGGAAGCCACACCTTGGTTTCTGAATGTTTTGGAAGTCGAAATTCCGGAATGGATTCCATTTGACTTCCAATGTATGACTGCACAAAGTTTGCAATGCGTTTAATTGAAGTGCTTCTTGGCTGTGTCTAGATCCAACCAATGTAAATGTGTCTACTTCCACTAACCCACTGCAGAGGAACTCTTATTTCAAGATTTCCACATAGTACATGTGAAGGATTATGCTGGAGTACATTGCAATATATGCATCAGACTTTTTTAAAAAGATTAATACAGCAATTTAATGTAGACCTTGTGAGATTGGTGCTTTCGTACATAATATTGTAAGCACATGTATGCATAGAGTACCCAAGGTGAATGTCAAGTACGGTAAATTAGAGGAATTAAATGTTATCAAGAGTGGGAGAGAATGAGTGGTGATTGGGTGGGAGTTCTGAAAGGGAGTTTAAGGGTTGCTGGAGAGACAGTCTGCTGTTGAGAGTGGTGTTGGGAGGGCCTGGTAGATGGTGTGTGAGTTGGTGATGAATGTGTAGCAGGGTTAGCTGATTAGTAAAGAACCAGTATTATAGTAGGCATTGTTGTACATATAATAAAGTAACAAATAAAATAAAGGAAGATTAATTAATTAATTGATTAATTAATTGTATTACACCACATGCCTATTATTTGGTTACACTAGGGGTGTGTTCAGATAAACATTATCTGATGTTGGCAGCAGGAATGAAGGGGGATTATTGAAATACCTATCAAAAACTCAACTCATAGCTGTACAACATTTGCTCTTGCACCACTTCTCAGATAGTATTTTTAAAGGTGAATGCACACAGATACAGAAATATCTGCTCACATGCCCAGAATGGGAAAAGGTAGTGGAGAACAAGAGAGGAATGACTGAGGGGAGAGACAGAAAAGCCCCAACCCAGATACAATCTGACAAGCTCCACCCACTGGCATGGAGGACAGGCAGAAGTGCCTTTTACTGTATAACCTTTTTGTGATATAAGGCACCTGTCTGGAAGCACCCTACAAAACTGATATGAGATCAGGACTATGCAATACTGAACTGATAAAAGACCAGAGCTATACTGATAGAAGTGGGCTTTATTTCCAAACTGTTCCCTCAAAATTCTGTAAGATAAAATAAAGGGACTACTACATTCAGTGAGACTACTGAAGGGGTAAGTGTCACTGTAGTATACTCAATTAATTAGTACTGCTAATTACTTTCTCTCATATGTGAATGGAGAATACTCAGTCTATGAATGCCCCCCTAGCACACAGCCCTCATTGAAAGATACCCCACAGATTTCTAAAATGTTTGATTATAGCAAATTCTTTCTTCATACATTCTCTATGCAATCTTATCAAATTATCTACAAATAATTAAATAGGTAGAGCAGATGCAGCCTACAAATACTTTTTCTGAGTATAAGTACCTCTGGAACTGCAGCTTCCATTAGGGAAAGAGGAGGAGCGACACATCCACCATCCTGCGCAATCTCCAGGGGCTGGTAAGTAATTTCAGAAGGATGTAGATAAAAGAATGAGGTGGGAGAGGCAGGAGACTAAAAAAGAGAAAACATTGTTTTGCATATGACAAATTCAATTGTTAGACGAATTCAAGCTAAAGAAGAAGAAAAAATGTAATATATGATTTCAATGCAAATATGATAACTATTATTTAAGTGGAATGCTCTCCCCCTGGATGTACTCTTAGCATTGACACTTACAAAGCCATGTGTTCTAAAAAGTGTGCATGCATTTGAATCATAACTTGTTTCCAGTTTGAATTGAATTCTAGCTTACTCAAAGAGTTTGTCTCTTCCTTCTCCATCACATTCCCTCCTCCCAAAATTCTACAAGCAAGTAATTAGGACTATGCGCCAAAAACAGTCCCAGCTAATACCTGAGGTAATGTAATGAATCTACTGAAGGCAATATTTTGAAACTGTATAATTTTGAAATTTCTAGGATGTGAATTTACTGGCTTGTACCCACACTTCGCTTCTGCCAACAGGAATATTCCCTGAGCAGCATTCCACTCAGGGGATGCTCCTATAGGCAGACTTTTGCCTCTTCACTTTCACTCTCTGAGGGCTGAGGGAGCCCCGCTCTCAGGAATGGTAAGGGGCTGCAACCCCATGAAAACAGCAAAAAATTACTCCTCCCCCTCCCATCCACCAGCAGTATCCCCCTGCTGAATTAAAAGTCCATTTCATTCCATTAAGTCTGGACCTGCATGTTCGCCAGGAGCAATCAGTATATCACGTGGCATCATGAAGTGTATACCTCAAACCAACAGAGAGTAGTATGGTATAATAGGTTTAAATCCATATCACAAATCCCAGCCACAAAGGCTACTCACCTCTGGCCAGTTACTACAGCCCTAATCTAATCTTACATAATTGTTCTAAGGATAGTAGTGGAGGAAAGGGGACTATTTATACTGCCTTAAACTAGAGGAAGGGTGCAATATAAATGTTATAAATAAACAAACAGATTATGGAGACTGAATATAATTTACCTGTGGAATACTCCACTGCCATTGTCCTGGAAGACACTGCGCAGGAGCCTGTGGTAATTGAAAACAACAGTATGCTAAAAAAATAGACTCCAAATTCCTCATTTACTGTTTGTAAAATAAAATATACGCTGAAGACATTAACTGCAATAAAGCAGAGTTAAATACAATAAACGCTAAGGTGGACATATTGTCAATCTTTCTTTCTTTAATAACATATAATAGTTGAATCATCTTTGGTTCCTATGTTCAGGACATGGGCAGGTTACCTGTTCTGGCTGAGCTTGTACTCTGAAGCAGAAAGTGCCTAGCTTGTGGGTACTTCTGGATACATTTATGTCACCAGAGGCCCAAGTGTCCTCTGTGGCTTTTACCAGCTTTGGTTCATCAGCTAGGACTGCTCCTGGACAGGGATAATCTAACCACAGTAGTTCTTGAGTTGGTAACCTAAAGGTTGAATTACTGCAGTGTGCCCTTGTGCCTGGTTCAGAAGATCCAGCTGATGCAGAATGGGGGGTGGGGAGCAGACTGCTGATGGGGGCACATGGCCAAGAACATGTCCCTTCCAATTCAACATTCAAAGATTCCATTTGACACCATTGTTAAAATATATACACTGGCTGTCCATCTATAGCGGTACCTCGGTTTACGAATTTAACCCGTTCCAGAAGTCCATTCTTAAACCGAAACTGTACTTAAACCAAGGTGCGCTTTCCCTAATGAGGCCTCCCACCACCGGTGCTCTTCCACTGTTCAGCTTCCTTTCTTAGACTGAGGTAAAGTTCGCAAACTGGGAAACTACTTCCGGTTTTGCGGAGTTCGTAAACCAAATAGTTCGTAAACAGGGCTGTTCTTAAACTGAGGTACCACTGTACTACTGAGCCTGCTTCAATTAAGAATACATCTTTCCATAATGGTTAGTTTATGGTTTCTGAAAATATTTTTTTGTTAAATATAAATATTACTGTAAACCACTTAAGATTTTTTTTTTAGGATAGAGTGGTAAAACATACAAACAAACAAACAAACAAACAAACAAACAAACAACTATGAAGTCAATTAAACTATGAAGCACAATTTCCTCTCCTATGCTGCCATAAAGTAGCCAAAAGCATCATTTATTTTTTTACCTGATAATGATATGTAGGTTGTTGATAAACAGGCTGAGCTACCATCACAGGAGAACTAGAAATAGAACGTGACTTTAAAAAAGAGAACAGCAATTAGAATCTTACTGAGTTGTCCAAAGAATTATTAATATACTACTAAGAAATACATTTTAAGCAATACACTAAAACACTAAATTATAAACAAACAAACAAATCATTTACATTAAGTCACAGATCAGAAGTGCCATTCGGGCTTTTGCTATCTATCCTCCTTTATCCTCCAAAACATATTCCCCTTCAATACACTTTTCATAGTTAACCACAGTACAGTGCACCTTGGTACTGGAACGGCTTGGCTCCCAAACGCCGCAAACCTACGCAAAGTGAATTTGGAGTGGGATACTGCACACACAAAACTGTCAGTAATCTCAGGGTCGTAAATTCAAGCCCTACATTGGGCAAATGATTTCTGCATTGCAGAGGGTCGACTAGATGACCCTTGTGGTCCCTTCCAACTCTACAATTCTATGATTCTTTGAAATCCTATGGAGAATCAGGCTAGGATCATTCCTATGATTATTATTTTTTAATCAAAGTTACAAGGGCCCATAGAATGGCTACAATTCTGTGTTGCATGCATTTGCCATTTGCTTGCCCATCCAAATTCTTTTTCATAGTTATTCCTGCTGACTCCCTCAGTTGCTTTTTTATATTCAGGGGAATATACTGCACCCTTTGAATAAATATGCTTTTTAGTTGTTACTGGACAGTAGAGTTGCACTTTTCACAAAAGCTGCTTACAACAGAGGTATGGAACAAGGTCGCACAGTTAGAAAGGCAACAATGTATACTATATAAATTTGTGCTGATAGCTATTCAGAGAAGACAATTAGCTTTAATTTCCAAAATTTAACAATAACAGACCCAAACAACTACTAGCACATCAGCATTGTCTCAGAACAAAAGAAATTACGTACAGGCCATGGCTGTGGAACAGAAGTAACCTCTGGAGTATGAAAATAAGCTACACCATTATGATATGTGTATGGATATCCAGTTGAAGTAGTCAAGTACATTGTTCCAGCTGCTGGCATTATACTGGATCCTAAAATAAGCAGTAACAAAATTGAAAACTCACAGGTACTTTGCATTCTATCCTTAAAAAAAAATTCTAATACATATGGGCTTGGATCCAACAGACCACTTGAACCCAAGAGAGCAGAAAGCACTTCTACTTGCACACTGAGAGCTCTTAAACCTATGCAAATTTCTTAGGTTGCAGTTACAGCTCTCCATAGCACACTAACGCGATGAGGGGTGGGGGGCCGACTCTTAACAAGTGGCTTTTTGAAGGATGCAGAGAACTGCAATGGGAAGAGAGGCAGAAAAACTCGATTCTGTGAGCAGAACACAGCACACACACTTCTAGGATCCAAGCTATGATGCTTGTAAATATACTTTATCAATTAAGAGTAGAGCAATTTTAACTGGGATGTGGGTGGGAGGGAGCGAAGCAGACGTTTCCACCATTTTCAAGGCCCTGCTGGCTTGTGCTGGCCAAGGTAGGAAACGTGTGCATGCTTGGATCTTCTTCTTTTTATCTTGGCAGTTCTTTTGTTTAATTTTCACTTATTAGTTTTTGGGGTAAGAAACCAATTCACTTAACTATAATAATTGATTGGAGGGATTAACTATGCCAGCTCCAGGCTGTTGTAGTTGAGAGATCCAATCCTGGGGCCTCTCAGAGGAATTAATGGTGTTGGATCAAGCAAACCAAAGGGCATCTCCAATATGTCCCATTTCTGGTCCTACAGCTCTACGCTTACAAAACTTTCCACAAATGTGACTGTGGGCTCTGGGTCAGACATGTCCCCCATCAACACAGAGCAGAGAAGCATTTCCACCCCATCCTAATCCCCTCAAATTACAACATCAGAATTTCCCTCTAAATCGCAAAATGTGTTAACAGAAAATTTCAACTCACTGCAATTTAATATTAAGAATAATAAGAATCATTCTGTGAAACTGTCTAATGCAGGCATAGGCAAACTCCGACCCTCCAAATGTTTGGGACTACAATTCCCATCATCCCTGACCACTGGTCCTGTTAGCTAGGGATCATGGAGGGCCAGTTTGCATATGCCTGGACTAATGTGATGAAAAGAAGCAACTCTGTATCACCATCAGAAGGCATGTGCCTCACCTCAGCCAGAAGCCTTCCACCATCATGAGCCTGAGTTGGACTATAGATAATCTTGCTAAGAGAATATCAACACTCACTAGTAGGCAAATAGAACAGTAACAGTACAATCCTATGCATGTCTACTCAAAAGTAAATACTACTGAGTTCAGAGAAATTTACTCCCAAGTGTGTGTGTATAGGATTGTAGCCTAAATAATTCTTCATAGCACTGGCATAGCCCAAGATTTTCCCCAAACACCCGTGAAAGATGGGGGTAGGGGGTAGGAAGCAGGAAGCAAGCAAGCAAGCAAATACATACGAGGAATCCCTACTTGTTGTTTTCTTATTGCTGGACCAATATTCAGTTTTTTATCCTTATAATTTAGTTTTTCAGCCTAAGCCAAAGCAAAGAAAATACATACAATTATTTACGTTAATAGTTTATTTTTCAAATGTATTCAAATAATGAATGTCTCAAAAATCCCAATAACATCTCAACAACACGTTTTACAGATACCTTCAGTTCACCTCAAATCTTAATGGAAATGTCTTGTGAACTCAGTCCTTTGTTTTGTGCCAAATGGAGAGTAAGACTCTTTTGAACTGGAGAAGTATTTGTTTAAATAATGTATTCAACTGTGCTTTATACCTAACTACAGTGATCATAAGGATTGAATCAAACAGAGTGGATTAAAAAATAAATAAAACCATCTCAAGTGGATATAAATGCATAATATTTTGATCCATAAAACTTTGATAACTATTATAAATTTTATAACATTTATAACTATAACTAACCATAGCCACAAACAAAAAACAATACTTCCCATGCATTGCTAAATTAGCCAAAGGCCTGGGAGAAGAAGAATGTTTTGGCCTAGCACCTAAAGATATGTAATGAAGGCCTCCCTGAAGTACCACAAAATGGGACCTTCTCAGTACTAGGAACTTATCTTTGGAATCACCTCCTTTCTGAAATAAATCTGGCATTGAAACCGTTTCCACCTTTCCACAGCGGCTGAAGATGTACCTCCTTGCCCAAGCCTTCAGATAGTGGTTGAGTTAATATGCCAGTAATTTTGACAGTTGCTGTTTATTTATACTTTGGTAATGTTTATCTGTTTTATATTTTGTATTCAATGCTTTTACTCTTGAGTTACGAATATTGGGTTAAGAGTGAAATTATAAACTAAACAAATGAACCAATAGAGTACACACTGTTTTTGCAGGTCCCCATGTCTAATATACCACATTATTTTGCAAAGTAGTTCATTTTTCTGTGCATCTGTTTGTACTCTATACGTTTGGACACCTCTCAAAATATTGTTCCCAAACTTGGCATGAAGCTTTTTGAGGTGGGGGTGGAAGAGACTGTCGTCGTTGGAATGCCAGGCACCATTTGGAATCAAGCCAGTGGACCAAAACAAGACTTTGTATTAACTTCACTTGATTTTTGGTGTGGCAGGTCCTAACTCACAAACCACATTATCCATTTAAAAATCACAATATTTTTTGGTTTGTGAGCAGCACCAGGCACTCCCCACTACCATACTATAAATAAATGTTACTTGGTATTACCAGTTCCTATCTGTGCACAAATATATAATTTTTAATTAAATCATGTTTACCTCTTGTAGTATTTTCTGAGCGTCTTCCTGAGTTTCAAATGTGATGAAACCATACCTAAGTAAAACAGCATACGTTTTTCTCAGCATATACTATATTTGCAACCTTCCCAAACAAGAGCTGCTGCTTGACATGCATAAAATGAATGCCTCCTCTAATATCACATAAAATGAGGAAGAACCATTGACTGACTTGAGCACTATGGATCAGTATATGTACCATATCAAACAAAGCCAGATTTAAAAATCCATTAAACAATCTTTTGGCTGGCTTCCCCAAAACAAATTAAGAGTTCTCATGGCCTTTACCAGGATGGTGGCTTTTTACCGCGGTTTAAACTTAGTTTAAACTATTCTACTTAAAACTAGTCATTAAAGTTTCCTATTTTAATCTGTTCTATCAATGCACAATTTCTATCAATGGGTTAATTTCAGCATTTGTTACATATTCAAGTTTGTGAATGAATGGATTAAACCAAGATGACACACATAAAAAGATAACTGACAGAAATGTTTATATGTATAGTTAACATAATGAACCAGAAGTCTTTCTACTTGCTTGCCTGTATGTATACAGTGGTGCCTCGCAAGACAAAAAGAATCCGTTCCGCGAGTCTCTTCGTCTTGCGGTTTTTTCGTCTTGCGAAGCAACCCTATTAGCAGCTTAGCGCTATTAGCAGCAAAGCGGCTATTAGCGGCTTAGAAAAAAGGGGGGGGGAGCGAAAAAAATCGCAAGACTCGCAAGACGTTTTCGTCTTGCGAAGCAAGCCCATAGGGAAATTCGTCTTGCGAAGCGCCTCGAAAAACGGAAAACCCTTTCGTCTAGCGGGTTTTTCGTCTTGCGAGGCGTTTGTCTTGCGGGGCACCACTGTACTCTCTGTACTTTATTTTCACTAGATTGTTGTCACATTGTGAACTGGGAAGACTTGACTGACAGTAGTAGCAGCATATCCCATGGCAGGTCGGGCTGAGTGGAAGTGGAGGGAGATGTGTGAGATGGAAATGCAATGCCTATGGCATTTTGGTCTGTCAGACATCAGTTCAGAGCAATGAGGGCCAGGACCTCAGGAAAGTAGCAAGAGCTGAAGGGGAACGTGAATGTGGTGGTGGTGAAAATAAGAAGTCTTGCACCAACCTGTTGGATTTTCCACCCTGGGAGGTGGGGCCTGCTGGCCCATATTTGGCTAGCTCACCTTTAGGGTGGGGAAGCAAACTCCCACCCACCTTCAGTTACCTGCAAGCCTCAATTGGCACCACTCCCAACCAAGATCTGACAGCAGAATTACTTTCGAATGCATGAAGCCTCTTACCCATCACCAAACCTGTGCAGTCCAATGGGGGATGGGGAGTGTGGGCTTTTGAAAAAGAGGGAGGCTAGAGCAGAGAATTCAAGCAGAGCATGCGGGGCAGTGGGCAGAGTCTCCCTTAGAACTTCCACAAGGGGAGAAGCCTGTGGTTGTGAGATAGTCAGCCACAGTACCCAAGTCTGTGAAAACATGAAATGCCATCTTGCCTTTTGTTCCTATGGTTTGGAAAATCACAGTGTAAACTGATATATACTAATTACCTCTAAATAGGAAACTTTTTGTAACTCTTTGTAAACTTTTAACTTTTTGTGAAAGAGCTGGTACTTTCCTTCCAGGACCTGAATGTACCATGAATGACTATGACTGCATAGTTCTGCCTTCTGGAGTGAGCAGGAGGAGCAACTCAGACGAGGATATCCTCCTCCACTGTAGGGAAAAAATGTTGATTTTTAACTATGAGTACAATCCTATACAAGTCATCTACCCAAAAGCAAGCCCTACTAAGTTTAATGAGACTTAATCCAAGTTAAGTGTGTATGGGGTTGTAGTTTTAAGGTGCTCATGTCTTGATAATTATGTAATAAGGATTTTTTTCCTGCATGTATTGCATGAACTAGTATTATTTCTACTTGATGAACAAATGGTTTATTGCACTAACCCCTTTGATACTCCAGCTCTGTCATTTACTATTTTTACTTCTTTGACGCAGCCATACTGGGAAAAAAACTTCCTTAGGTCATTCTCATTAGTCTAGTAAAAGAAAAAGAAAATGATTACATCATCAAATCATTACTATAAATGTACTTAAAATCATCATTTAACTTTGATTTCCTTTATGGGATGTTTTATTTTTTAAATCACATTAATATTGATCACACCATTCTGTATCAACAATTCCACTAACTGAATCGCATCTGTTGTCTTTTTAAATTCAATTTTCAAAAATCATAATTTGAATGCTATTTTTTAGTCTACTGGCCTTAAAGGCAACCTTTCAAGTAGAGGTTAAGTAGAAGTTCCTGCCCCCTTAGAGCCAGTGTTGGAAGAGGATTTGGGCTAGATACTTTCTAGGCTCTACCAGGTCCAAAATTACAACTCTTTCTCCTTTTCTTTTCTATTAAGTAACAGTTTACTAGAGATGAGAAGGACAAGCAAAGTGAACAAATCCAGTATTTTCTCATTGGTTGGTGTTTGTATCTTGAAATTATTGTGCAGTAGCACTATACCTGTCCAACAAATACATAAAATTAGAGCCCAATTTCTGCATTTATACACATAAAACTATACAACAAATGATAAAAGCAACCTATTAAGACAGAAGTGGAAAAAATGATTGTATTGCTAAGGAACCAAGATCAGAAAAAAAAATACCTTAAAATCGATTCCTCCAACAAAGATGCGATTAGGAATGACTGTTCCAAATCTTGGGGCACTTGTGGGGTTATTTAAAGGCACTGGCGACACAGTGTTAGGAGACGGAGACAGAGAATCAGTTTGCATCTGATTTGTAGTTTGCTGTTTAAGAGAATATAGTCTTGTTAAGATATATTTTCAACACAAAAAAATTGAAATGCTAAAATGACAAATCACAGCTATTATTTAATTTTAGATGTACTAAGCTACCTTCGGTAGTATCTTCATTCAGGATGCCACATACACTAAATCTAAGATTGCCAGCTGAATTCTACATACATATAGCTAGTTAGTTCACTGAATATTTGCTTCAAAGTATATTCCATTGATTTTAATAGAATCTGCTTTCATATAAATGGTTTCAACCTAGTACACACTACCTTTTCTTCACCTGTTGCACCTAGTTACATTTAGAAATCATAATATATTCATTCTGAAAGCAACAAGAAAATGGTAGATAATATTTAATGTTCTTATGATTTTTAATTATGGTATGTTTTCTTATTTTAATTATCAAGTAATAAGAACAAGCTGAAACCTTTCTGCACACCCCCAATTCACTTGTGGTCTGTAATGTTTAAGTATTTTACTAATGTGTTTATATCCCACCCTATATGCACATACAAAGTAATACGGTTTATTAAAAAATTCAAAAGGTTCATACAATACAAATCAAATAAAAAATGAAAAAGACCAAGTTTTTGCTTATCATAATCATGCTATAGCCAATAGCAAACTTGGTCTCAGGCCTCTCACTGGAATAGTGAAACCAGGGTACTCACAGCTTATGCGGGGCACAGAACAATTTGCTTGTAAATTAAAAGGGTGAGAAGGGGAGAAAAAACCCCTTAAATGGCCCAATAAGGACCATGCTCACTGACCTCCATGAGATAGACTATTTAGGGTGTCAGTTGAAGAAAAACTAAGGGGGAGGAAAACAAGATGGGAAAATTGAGATATACATACTCCTTAACTGTTTATGGTATCGGGGGGAGGGTCGTGTCGCATGATGCATGCCAACTCTACAAGTTTTTCAAGGTTCTAACCTTTGAAGCTAAGAGCCATGGAGAATTATGAACCAAGAGAAAGCACTTCCTACATCCCTAATTACTCCCTCCTTGCCCCAGGACCCTTGACTCCAACAGCTTAAGGTGGAGAACTGAACTTGGTACTTTATCAGAAAAATAAGAAACTGAGATGAATTTCAGCTTGGCAGATTGATCCTTTCATAGTTATGAAAAGGAGACAACTTACCTCTTTCTCTATGCCATTTACAGTGCAGTCCTGTGTTACTCTCAAAGATTTACTCCCAGGTAAGTGTGACTACAGGACTACAGTCTTACAACTTGCATCATGAGATGGGACATGTATGAAAGAGGCTGGGAATATACATGTGTGCAAAAGAGACATCACACCTGATTAACAGTGCAATCCTGTATATGTCCACTCAGTCCGATTGAATTTAGTGGGACTTAGAGCTAAACGTGTGTAGGTTTGCAAACTATGCAATCTTTTAAAAGAGCTTCTTCAAAAATTTAAATTAGCAGAACAAGCAAGTAGACATTCCCATTCTTTATGTGTGGCTTGCTGGACAATTTAAAATTGGTGATTTGGTGCAGCAGAATCCCATTTTTCTACCCTCTGCAAACTTTTTGATGGGAGAAGTACCTTCTTTCAAAGGAAGAGAACTTTTGGTTACAGATCCATGACCCAGTTCAAATGAAATGCTGCTGACTGCAAAATCATGGTGATTAAAATTTACTGAGATTATTTTGGACACAAGAAGGTAATAACTGAAGTGCTATACTGGACTTCATAAGTGAAAAAATGTGAATTCAAGGTACCTGGGAGGGTGAGAAATACCATCTAGCACAGGGATCTGCAACCTTTAAGACAAAAAGAGCCACTTGAACCCGTTTCCGAAGAAAAAAAAACTGGGAGCCGCAACTCGTCATTATAAAAATAACTTTTTTGTCATTTTTTTATTATTTCTTTGTTTGACCCCTCAGAATTACTCCTCCTCATAGAAATAAACGTTAAATTAACAAGTTACCTTTTTGTGTGTGTGTGTTCTTCACTCCCCTTCAAAACAGTGACCAGCGTACATGCCCCCTTTCAATGCAGTGACCAGCATACATGCCCCTTACAATGTAGCGGGCGGGCGGGCAGGAAGGTGACGTCGGGACGGTGCGTGACTAACGCACGCACCACCCCCATGCGACGTCACAGCCAGTACAGCGCTCGCCACAGTGGGGAGTGTCGGGGCGCACAGTGCGCCTCCTCCCCTCGCTAGTATCCGCCCCAGAGCCGCGGCAAAGGTGTAAAAGAGCCACATGCGGCTCCGGAGCCGCGGGTTGCAGACCCCTGATCTAGCAGAATGAGAAAAAGCTGGTTATTAATACAGCTAGAATTTGCTCTGAAGTGCATAGGTACTTTAAATATTTTGAATAATTGTCATATACATAATTGGTAGACAGAGAATTGGAAGACTCTCTTTTTTATTTTATTTTTTTCTTCATATCTTGCTTTTTTATGACTTTTTGGGACGCGGGTGGCGCTGTGGGTTAAACCACAGAGCCTAGGACTTGCCAATCAGAAAGTCGGCGGTTCAAATCCCCGCGACGGGGTGAGCTCCCGTTGCTCAATCCCTGCTCCTGCCAAGCTAGCAGTTCGAAAGCACCTCAAAGTGCAAGTAGATAAATAGGTACCGCTCCAGTGGCAAAGTAAACGGCATTTCCATGTGCTGCTCTGGTTCGTCAGAAGTGGCTTAGTCATGCTGGCCACATGACCCAGAAGCTGTACGCCAGCTCCCTCGGCCAATAAAGCAAGATGAGCGCCGCAACCCCAGAGTCATTCACATTGGACCTGATGGTCAGGAGTCCCTTTACCTTTACTTTATGACTTTTAACTCTAGCTCTCTGTTAACCCTATTTACATGTATGTTTTGTTCTTTGAATATTTATATTTGAGATAAATGAAGATACACATAGGAAGGTGATGGACAGAAGATGAAGGGTCCCGCATGTGAGGTAAGCCAGACAGGCTCTCTCAGGGTTTGAGGCTGAAGGAACAGGGGAAAGCTTTCTCTTTCTCTCTTTTTCTTGGTTTGTTACTTCTTTCTTTAGACTGATTCAGTTTTTACTGTATCCTATGTTGAAAAATATCAAAAATTAACTAAAAAAACCACACCTTCTTCCCTAGTAACATTATTTCTGTACTAGTTGAACCGTAAGGAAAAGGTACACCATTATTAGTTTATAAGCTAGAAACTAAAACCAGTAGTAACTATGGTTATGCCAGGCAAGACCATATGGCACTACTGCTAACACTAACCAGGAAAAGACTGATATTTGCATAGGAAAAACCCCACAATTATATTGTACAAAAATTATCTAGTTCATTTTTTAAAAATTAGTCTTCACAGAAGAAATTATATTCTTCAAAATATTTCTGCAAAATATTCCCACTACATGAACATGAAATTATCAGAGAACGGGAATGGTGTATAAAATCCGAACAAAATTCTATTGTAAAAATCATGGCCATAAAGCTTTGTAACAACTGTTTTTGAATAGACTGAAACAAGTGTAACTTGCAAGAAAATGTTGTAAAATTGAGTGTTCGTGTTCAGGATTTTAGACACCCTGCCATACCCTCCTATAGGGCACTCCATTCCATCCTTCCCAACAGCCAGTCAGCGTTACATTACCACTGAGCATCTCAGTTCTCATTGGCAATTCTGGGTGATTCCCAACCAGGGGGGCACTGGTGTTCCAGAAAGATTTTCTAAATGGTGCCATTTCAACTTCATAAATATATATTCCTGCAGTATATACTGTTTGTGTATTTGTATACATATATACAACCCTTGCTACCAACAAGGATCATGATAATTGATACCCATCAAAAATAAATGAAGAGCCGGAAGAAAAATTTCACTATACCTATTTTAACCATTTCTAAACCCAAACCTCTGCTTAATAATTAAGAAACATCATTGTTTTTAATTATAATTTCCTCTCCTTTTGCTCCAGATTGAAGGCACAGAATGACAATGAACAACATGAGATAAAGTTTAACTGCTGTTAACCATCAAACAATAATAAAAAATACATTATCACAGTGTCCCTAATATTCAGCCAATAAATTCCAAACCTCAGCTTCTTTTCTAGGAAAAAATTGTCATAATTGTTCATAGTGTAGTATCTAGGAACGCACAGGAAGCGTTAGCATAGCACAGTCTGCTATGAGCAACAGAACCACGACAAGGTCCTTCCTGAGTCTGTTGAAAAAAACAACACCAATTTGGAAAAGAAAAATACACTGATATGTCAATTGAGGGGTTAAAAGTTATTAAAAGGAAATCGTTAAGAGACATTAATAAATTATAATTGAAGAACACAACTCTTTAGCCTAAATTTCCTCACCATGATTTATAAACAATTTTTCATAAAGAAGCATTTAAAACTCTAAAGGTAAAAGGTAAAGGACCCCTGGACGGTTAAGTCCAGTTGAATTCGATTATGGGGTGCAGCACTCCTCTCCACTTTCAGGCCAAGGAAGCCAGTGTTTGTACACAGACAGCTTTTCAGGGTCATGTGGCCATCATGACTAAACAGCTTCTGGCACACAGAACACTGTGACGAGTGCCAGAGCGCACGGAAAAGCTGTTTATCTTCCCGCCAAAGCACTACCTATTTATCTACTCATGCTGGTATGCTTTTGAACTGCTAAATTGGCAGGAGCTGGGACAAAGCAACTGGAGCTCACCCCGTCACAGGGATTTGAACTGCTGACCTTACAAATGGCAAGCCCAAGAGGCTCAGTGGTTTAGACCACAGCGCCACCTGCGGCCCTCTTAAAATCTACTGCAGCTTGTGAAAAACCGAGACTCTTTTTTGAGATATTGGCTGGGAACTTTTCCATGGAACAATTCTGACATTTTTAAAGTGTATTTTCTGGTTTAAAAATGGAGTTTTAAATAGCTAATCGGTTAAACACACAGACCATATCAAACTAATCAGAACCAAAAGAACCTCAGAGTAGCTTTCATCTATTTTATCCAGTAAAATTATAAAGTTAGTGCTCTTTTCCCCACAATAACTTAAGAGCACAAAGCAAGGTTATGTAAAAGGAAGTACAGTGGACCCTCGGGTTATGTTACCTTCAGGTAAAGTAACTTTCAGGTTGCGAATGCGGCAAACCCAGAAGCGCTCTATCGTGCCGTGCACGTGTGCAAAAGCAGCGCCTCTAGATGCAGACTTTTGGGGGTATATACAGACCCCAGGAACCAATTAAGTTCATATCCGGAGGTTCCACGTAAGGGCAGAGACCATTTCGCTTGGGGGTTCCATTCCCACTCCCCATACTCTCCCAGGGCAAAAAGGACCTGCATATCAGCGCCTAAAATAGTTGCTGCCTACACAACCAGAGATCTCATAATAGACAAAATCATGTCCTTTCTTCTAATGTTATTAACAATGAAATCTTTTACTACGTATGTTACATGCATATATGCCATTAAGAGAAAAACATTAATACTGTCTTTTCAGTTTCAGCACTGAAGCTCTGCCCACAACATAATTTCTTACTGCAACACAAAACATTACTGTACTCTCATAATGGTAATTCAAGACTGCAATCTGCTCCTGTATATTACTTATCTGTATTTTGGTTGTGATGATAAACACTTAAAAATGCAATGGGAATACACAAATTCATAGCACATCTTTACTGTCTGCATAACAGCAATCATTAGATGACAGGGTGAGAGGAAGAAGCCTAAGGCAATGAGCATTTAATTCAGAACACAAGGATGAAGTGCTATTATGAAGAACTAATTTAATTCAAAAATACAAAATAATACAAGGTAATGTAGATAAGAAGGCAGAATTTCAAGTAAGGCAATGCGGAGCATTATTTTAAGCCAGTAATTTCTTGAAGATTTAAGTAAGAAAAATATAATACAATAAAATTGGCTGTCCTTTCTATTTTCATTCCTACAGGCTGGGGTTTTTGTTTACCTACCTAGTACTACAATCTTAAACTAATGTCCTAGTGAGAAACCTCCACAGTGGGACCTACTGCTGAATAAATGGACTTTATGAATATGTGGATTTCAAAGGTTCTAAAATCTTCCTCCTTTCTTCTAGCCATAACACTGAACATACATATTGAGGCCTCAACTGCAACTGCTTGAACCCTGGTGACTTCTCAAAACATGCATGGCAATTTGGAGAAGTGAAACAGAGGGCGGGAAGGAAGAGGTTACCGGTAAGTTCCACTTCAAAACAGCTTCTCCTTTTCTAAAGGTGCTTGTGAGTAGCATATTGTTTGGGCCTGAATCTGTTCCTGGCATTACATTTACAGTGAATCCTCGGGTTGCGAACATGATCCGTGTGGGAGGCACGTTCGCAACCAGCACCGTTCTGCGCACACGTGGATTACGATTCGGCGTTTCTGCGCACGTGCAAAGTGTGATTTAGCACTCCTGTGCATGCGCCAAAACCTGGAAGTAACCCGTTCCGGTACTTCCAGGTTCGGCACGGTGCACAACCCGAAATAGCGTAACCTGAAGCTTCTGTAACCCGAGGTACCGCTGTACAGTACTTACAAATTTAGTTTTAGCAATAGCAAGTTTTACACATGAGAAAACCCATGATGGATTTCCACATCTGTTGAACATACAGAACTCTGCATGTTTTTGTACATATGCCAAGTCTCCACACGTATAAAGAAAAAGGGGTGCACAGTTTTGCTTGACATACTGCATGTGACAAGCCCTTGCCTATTCCCAAGCCTTAAACTGGAGAAAAGGGTGGTAGATTGTCCCATCAGATATGAAATACCTATGAGGCATTCCAAGCATTCTCAAAGAGCAATGCAACAAGTTGCTGTCCTCTACTTGCGATTGGAGCAGAGTGGTAGTGGCGAAGGAACTGTCCTGATATTTCATTCAATCCAGCAAATAACAGAGAAACACCCCTCACCTCTTCAATCTAACCAAAATATCAAGTTCTCTAGAAATGGAGACACTCTTCATAAAACAAATAATGATTTTGAGGCATTTTCTTCATGGCATATGTCTTACCAAAAATGATTCTTTTGGATATGTAGAGGTACCAAGAAAACAAGGGTTTTCAGTATGTTCAATATACATGGAACTCCATCCTTGCTGGGGTAAGTACTGCATTTTTCCATCTGAACCTGCCGAGCTATTAAGATCCTCATCAGAAACCTTTCTGTGTATATATGGGATTGACCCAGGATAGAGCCTTTTCTATTGTAGCACCCCACCTCATGTATTGTCTCCCCAGGGAAGATTACTGGTGCAGTTTCAGTTACATTTGCAGCTCCAGATGAAGCCGTTCTTAAAAAATCACCCAGGATGTTTTGTTTACTACTTTTGTATTTTGTCATATTGTATACTCATTAAAATCTGTGTTTGTATTCCCCACCCCAACACTTTGGGGGTGTGTTATTGGGTTACTGTTTTTATTTTGGTTTTATATATTGTGATCTTTTCTGTGAACCACCCTGAGACTTCTGGGTATAGGGCGGTATATAAATTCAATCAATCAATAACTCTTTGTAAAAAGGACTGGGAGATTCCATGTACATAACTGATTGAAAACTAACTAACAAACCAAAAGTAGGCCAAAAGATGTCACGAGTTGGAAGTACCGAGAGGAATCCGCCTTTTCATCCGGCATTAGCAAATAAATCTGCAATCAGACTTCTCATTTTTATATTCAAATTGCCAAATGCAGATCCAAAACTCTACACCACGTGTGAAACACACCCACCAAATGAGAAAGAGGCATATCTAATAAACTCCCTAGTGCCACAGTTAAGTTACCAACTTGGCACTGCAAAGTTCTTCGCGGTACTATTTACTAGAAAGCAGATGCTCTCCCTTAATTTTATTATTTCTCTTTCTCTCTCTTGTTCTAGATTCCACAGTATTTCCCAAACTTGGGTCTTCAGCTGCTTTTGGACTAGCAAGTTCCCATTATCCCTGACCATGGGTGGAGACAAGGGGGGCAGCTTCCCCCAAAACATGTAAATCAATAACTAATACTTAACTGAGGTTCTGCTTCCCCCTTACATAAAGCCTGACCAGGCTCTTGCGCCTGACCACTGGTCTTGATAGCTATGGATGATGGGAGTTCTAATCCAAAGGAACCCCTGACCATTAGGTCCAGCCGTGACTGACTCTGGGGTTGTGGCGCTCATCTCGCTTTATTGGCCGAGGGAGCCGGCGTACAGCTTCCGGGTCATGTGGCCAGCATGACTAAGCCGCTTCTGGCAAACCAGAGCAGTGCATGGAAACGCCGTTTACCTTCCCGCTGGAGCGGTACCTATTTATTTACTTGCACTTTGACGTGCTTTCAAACTGCCCGGATGGCAGGAGCAGGGACCAAGCAATGGGAGTTCATCCCGTCGCGGGATTCGAACCGCCGATCACAAGTCCTAGGCTCTGTGGTTTAACCCACAGCGCCACCCGCGTCTAGCTAGTAAGACCATGCCTGACCACTGGTCTTGCTAGCTAGGGATGATGGGAGTTGTAGTCCAAAAACAGCTGTTTGGAAACACCGTTTTAGAAGCTAAAAAGGGGACGGGGGGGGGGGGGGGGAGAAAGAGGGGCAAAGCGGGAAAAGCCGACACAACAACCAATGAGTGCCAGAAGGGCGTCGAAAAGTGGCGGGCGGAGAGAAGGAAGCACTTACAGAAGGAATGAGGGGGAATTAGGAGCGCCTCGCATTGACTTTTCCTCGGCTTTTTCGCGGCATCTATTGGCGGGACAGAACCTCGCTCCCCCCCCCCGCTCCAACCGCCCTTCTCCCGCCGTTAGGGCGCACGCGCAAAAGGAGCGCTAGCTCTGGGGGAGAAAGGCAGCTGGCTCGCGAGCACGGCGGTTGGCCGGGGCTGGAGGATAAAAGCGGGAAGGGGCTCGTGCTGACGGAGGGAGGGCGTGGCCAACGCCTGTCTCGTGACCAAAAGCGAGGCGGGGAAGGAGCGGGAGCGTTATGGGCCTCGCTCGCCGGTTTTGGCGGGAAACCGCCGCCGAGGCTTCTGAGGAGATTTCGCGCCCTCTCTCTTACCCGCCTCTCGCTCGCCCACCCCCCACAAAATAACGCCACCGCCTAATAAAACGCCCTTTTTTTGCCGCTGTCAGAGCTGCCCGGCCGCAACCGTGTTTAGATAACATGCCCCAACGGTTTCCTCAGAAGCCTCCCCGGCGGGCCAACCCCTTGCCCATTGGCGGCCTAACCCCCCCATAATACTAACCGAGGGGTCGGGCTCCATCTCTTCCCCTCGCGCGCGCGTATACACGGCGGCCTTCGCGGTCTCCCGGAGGGCACGTTCCGCGCACGCAGCTCTTCTCCCTCAACGCAGCCCCAGGGCGAAGCGGGAGTTGGGGCAAAACGGGGGGCGGGCGGGCGCGGCAAACTCGCGCTCCCCACACGTGGTGGTAGCCTCGGCTGGGCGGAGAGGTGGGGTAAAAGCGGGAGGGAAAGGGTTTGAGGTTGTGTTTAGGGGACTCGACGGAGCCTGAAAGTTAGGCGGGCGGTAGATTTATTTGGCCTCCTGGCCCCCCAAATTATACCTAAGTCTTACTTTCTGGAAGCCCAGAAACTCGGCTTTCATCCATGACCAGTTGTGAGCCGTGTAATCTCTAGGCAGGAAGAGAGGAACGACTTTGAAGATCTCACACACACACACTTATTTCCATTCAGGTTTCTGAGCAGACCTCCGAGGCAAATACAATCCAAATATGAAAGCACAAGTCTTGTTAGTTTCAGGTTATTCACAAGCACATCCATATGGCTGTATCAGAAATGCTATCACTATTATCCTGGCTGGTTTAGGCCTAACGCACACAGCAGCATCAAGCATTTCCCTCAAGTATATGCGCACTGGAACAGCACTTTTAATGCTAATAATAATAATTGTACCCCACCCATCTGACAGGATTGCCCCAGCCACTCTGGGCGGCTTCCAACATATAGAAAAACACGTAAAACATTACACATTAAAAGGCTTCTCTATACTTGCTGCCATATTGCTTAATAATAATAATAATAATAATAATATATTTATACCCCGCCCATCTGGCTGCGTTTCCCCATCCACTCTGGGCGGCTCCCAATCGAATATTAAAAACAATACAGCATTAAACATTAAAAACTTCCCTAAATAGGACTGCCTTCAGATGTCTTCTAAAAGAAATATAGTTGTTTATTTATTTGACATCTGATGGGAGGGCGTTCCACAGGAAGGGTGCCACTACCGAGAAGGCCCTCTGCCTGGTTCCCTGTAGCCTCACTTCTCGCAATGAGGGAACCGCCAGCAGGCCCTTGGAGCTGGATCTCAGTGTCTGGGATGGACGATGGGGGTGAAGACGCTCCTTCAGGTATACAGGACTGAGGCCGTTTAGGGCTTTCAAGGTCAGCACCAACACTTTGAATTGTGCTCAGAAACGTACTGGGAGCCAATGCAGATCTCTCAGGACCGGTGTTATATGGTCCCGGCAGCCACTCCCAGTCACCAGTCTAGCTGCCGCATTCTGGATTAATATCGTATACAGTGGTACCTCAGGTTAAGTACTTAATTCGTTCCGGAGGTCCGTACTTAACCTGAAACTGTTCTTAACCTGAAGCACCACTTTAGCTAATGGGGCCTCCTGCTGCCGCCGGAGCATGATTTCTGTTCTCATCCTGAAGCAAAGTTCTTAACCTGAAGCACTATTTCCGGGTTAGCGGAGTCTGTAACCTGAAGCGTATGTAACCCGAGGTACCACTGTACATCTCTACACATCTCTCCCGTAAGACTATTTTGTGTTAGTTGCCACTCGGCAGCCCATACTTTCTCCCAAAAATGGCCTCCGCACAAATGCTACCATAATTTATATATAGGATTTTCAGCTCCTGACTTCAGAAATCCTGGCACCTTAAGGACAAGTGTCTCCAAGCGTGTCCAGTGTGCTCTCACCCTTAATTCTTTCAGCCATAAATTAATCTGAGTAAAAAATTAGGCTTATAGCTATGCAAGTTGGTAGTGGCAAAAAGGTCAAGGAAGGAAGTCTGGCTTCTTTTTTAATAGCATGAGCTTTAGGTACTTCACAACATTCTGAGGCAAGCCAGCCTTTACTCCTGGAAATACATGTGAGCACTAACAATGAAAACAGAGACACAAAAGGTTTTTTTTTCTGATTTTATATTCTTCCCTTCTATCAAATGGCTTGAAGAAAAATTATATACAGACTAGTAAAAGGCTGGCCTGATGATAAACTGACATCTGTGGGTATTTTGTAGCTGAACCCACATTCTTCTATCGGCCTTGTATTGCTAGACAGCAATTATGTATGTTAATCGTTACACACCAGCATTATTTAATCGTTGGTCCAACTAACACATCCTAACAAATCAGCTTACATGCAGTCACAAAGCTCTGACATTGGTCCTCCTCACCCATTACAGCTACAGAATTCATTTGAATGTGTTCACCCATTATGGACTAGCCTATAGGGAGAGATCTTAAGGTCGCAAAACCAAGCATTTTTCAGGAGAATATTGAGGAGGAAGATAGCTCAACATCTCGGCTGCCAAAAGAGTATACAATTCCATATTTTCATATTGCATCGTGCAATTTAAACAGTTCACATTAATTATTCCCCTTCATTTGTTGCCTGTCGGTCCTTCCTTTTGCCACTTTCTGTAACATCTCAGCCTGCACCCCAGGATTACATAAACTCTGTCCCCTCCTTGAAAGCCTACCCTGCCCCTTCAATCCATTGCACCTCCTAGCTTCCCTCCTACCCCTGCCCCCAAAATCATCACCACCGGTTCCCTCATGCCCATACCGTTCCGAATTATCTTTGCATTGCTTATCTGTAGTTTTAGCTTCCGCCCCTAGTGCTGCTTAGAAGAGACCAGCGTTTATTTGCCATGCTTGGGAAAGAAGACTCTCTGCCACCTCCCCTTGTCCTGTTGCTGCTGTCACTCACTCTGAGAAACTTGCTGTCCTGAAATACGCACGCTCAGCTCTCAAGAGTTACATAGATCCTCCTGCATACACAAACCACAAAGCGTGTGGAGTCGGGGGGGGGGGGTTTACTCACCTCTGCGCAGTGAGAATTATTACACCTTGGCCTGTCCAAGAGCAGTATCAGGGGTAGTATCTTATTTCTAAGCCCGGAGCAGCAGGAGGTGGCAGCATCTAGCCGCTGGCTGCAGATCCCTTCCTGCGTGCTGTTTGCTTTCTGACACTTGCATTCCTCCTCCCCCTTTCGGGGTATATTGTTTTGCCAACAATCACACACGCGCACACCTGATTCCAGGCTGGTTGACAGCCAGGCTTCAACAGGAATGGTAGTAGAGAGGAGTGATGCAAGAGTTTTCATGATAAACTGGATCATGAACATGTAACACAATATGTAAAATGCCACTGTGTTGTTGTGGCTGACATTTCTCTCACTGTGCCTTATAAAAAAAAGGTAAAGGATCCCTGGATGGTTAAGTCCAGTCAAAGGCAACTGTGGGGTTGCTGCGCTCATCTCGCTTTCAGGCCAAGGGAGCTGGCGTTTGTCCACAGACAGCTTTCCGGGTCATGTGGTCAGCACGACTAAACCACTTCTGGCGCAACGGAACACCGTGACGGAAATCAGAGTGCACAGAAATGCCGTTTACCTTCCCGTTGCAGCGGTACCCGTTTATCTACTTGCATTGGTGTGCTTTCGAACTGCTAGGTTGGCAGGAGCTGGGACAGAGCAACCAGAGCTCACCTCGTTGCTGGGATTTGAACCGCCAACCTTCTGTTCGGCAAGCCCAAAAGGCTCAGTGGTTTAGACCACAGCACCACCCGCATCCCCAAAATTTGCCTTCTAGGAAAAACGAAGTCACAAACCGATGCACAAGTCCTAGTACCAGTTGTTAAATGTAATTGAAATAAACACCTAAGGTTTCCATAAAAGTGAGAAAATGAAATCAGAATGATAATTAAAAACTGGGCAGGAAGGACTGGGAGTGAGAGAAATGTCACTAAAGTCAGAAGTCATCAAAAGAGAAAAGATGGAAGAGTGATGCATCATCCTTACACAAAAGGATTGCAGAAAATGAGAATAAATGCATTAGAAGTAAGAAGTGAAGGAGGTTCATTTGGCTGCCAAACATGTATCTTCTGGCAGCACCATGAACAGCAATATGCAGCCCAAGTTTATATATGTAAACTCCACCTACTCTCAGGTAAGTGTGTAGAAGACTGACGTATTAGTTAGGTGGAAGAATCTTAACAGTTTTTTACTAGCTCCAAACCGGATTGATTATACAAGCACAGCAATAGGAACCAAGTTCTTGCCTGAGGGCTTGAGTCGTAGTTCAGTGAAGCAAATACTGAGATGCACAGGTAAGTATGCATAGGACTGCAGTCTGAGATGCCACCATACTAGTAGAATAGCAGAATAGAATAGCATAAGGGGTTAAGAAAAGTGGACTACATTCAAGCAAGGTGGCAAAAGCAGACAAGTGGATTAAAAAAGAAACAAATTTCCTGTTGTATCTTTATCTCAGGGGTAGCTAATGTTCCCTCCAGATTTTGTGGAGTACGATCATCTGCTCCAGTGGCCAGGGATGCTGGGAGTTACAGTCTAAAACATCTGAGGCCAGCACACTGACCACCTCTGCATTGTCATATGTACATTCAGAAAATGTGTGACGGTACAACATCACATTTTTGGATGGACACAGTGTTAAGTTGTGGGTGAACGTATCAGACGACACAGCGATTCTTCAAACAGCTCTTGTTTATTCACAGGCCAGAGCTGAACTGAACTGAAGGGTTCAGCCAGCCTGCTTATATAGAGCTCCACTACAATGCAACTGTAACACTTTCTGTAACCATCCAATCACTGAACTTCACTTTCAATCCCTTATTTCCATATGCGGACCTGAGTGAAAACTATCTACAGTATCCCCCTGCTGGCCCAGGGTGAGAACTTCAGTACATAACACACAGGTTCTCAGTCTTGCTACATGCAGGGCCTATTTAAGACAGCCAAAAACGACTGAGACCCACAAATAAAAAAACAAAGGCAGCGCGTGTTAACAAAATGGTGGCAAACAGAGGCAGAGCCTAGCATAATCATATGAAAAATACTGACATTATTCTATCATTTCTTCTTGCATTCTCATTTTGGACATAACTTGCCACTCTCTTTCATGCTTCCTCTTTGCTCCTTTTACTGGTAGTTATTGCTCAGAGCTTTAGATGGAATGTTAGTCAAAACTGCTTCCCCCCCCCCATGTTTTAGTTTTATGGTTTTGGACTACTTTTGGTTTTGTTGTTTGTCATTAACATATTTATATGCTGTGCAATTTTCTTCTGTATTTTTGTACACTTCTCTGAGGAAGGGCACCTAAAAAGCATTTTACATTTATTTGTTTACTTACTTACATATTTATGGAATGCACTGTACTAAAAATAAATAAATTATCAAGACAGAACATATTAGAACACAGCATCGCAATAAGATCAATGAAAGCACGATCAATAAATAAAATACTGGTTGGTAAAATAAATTCTCATCTTAAAGGCCTGCCTAAATAAAACATGGTGGAATTCAACATAGAGCTACGATGAATGTTGCATTTCAGTTTGCCAGATGGAACAATCCCCAGTCTCCTCCGTTCATGTGCTGTTCTGGGACTTCTCCTGACCCCTCCGAGTCAATTTCAGGGACTTGGGGGGAAGAAGTGGGAAAGCCCTTTGTGCAAGTGGAAGTCACTGCCCAGTGCTGCCACAGATGGGGCATGTTAGGTGAATCCCACCCACAGTTTTCAGGAGACACCCAAAGGAAAATAGCGTAGTGGTCCAGACTGAAGCTCTCTTGAATAAAACTGACTTTCTAGATCAATTTAAAGCAAAGTTCAGGCATGGAAACTGTCTTTGTCACCCTACACCTTTATCAGGAGAGAGAGAGGGAAAATGTGTCCCTGTTAATCCTCCTTGATCCTTCAGCACTTTTTCATACCATGAACCATGGTATTCTTCTGGAGCAGCTGTCTCAGTTGGTGTGGCTAGCACTGTTTTGCAGCTGTTCCGGTCCTATTTGAATAACCATCTTCAGAGGGTGATTAAATACGGATTATACAGATTAATGGAATACAGGTCTATCAATGGATATTAGCAAACCCTCCAAGTGCCCCTATTTTCCAGGGACAGTCCCGGATTTACAAAAGCCGTCCCAGTTTCTGATTTGATCCTGGAATGTCCCACTTTTCCTTAGGACGTCTCTATATTCATCAGAGAAATGTTGGAGGGTATGGAAGGACGTCCCTATTTTCATTGGATATTTATTTGAGGTTTATGAGTTATGTGACTCCCGAGCTAAGGAGATAACCTTTAGAAGGCATCTGAAGGCAGCATTCTATAGGGAAGTTTTAAAATGTTTAATGTTTTGTTATGTTTTTATATGTGTTGGAAGCCGCCCAGAGTGGCTGGGGCAACCCAGTCAAATAGGCAGTGTATAAATAATAAAATTATTATGAAATGGGACGTCCCTATTTTCATTGGAGAAATGTGTCAGGATATGTAGATAAAATTTCTTGTTGTTTAGTCATTTAGTCGTGTCCAACTCTTCATTTTTAAAATCTCAATTTGACATGAAGACCAGGAACTAAAAATAACCCCTGTATGACTAGTTAAGCATTTTTGTTGTTGTTTAGTCGTGTCTGACTCTTTGTGACCCCATGGGCCAGAGCACACCAGGCACTCCTGTCTTCCACTGCCTCCCGCAGTTTGGTCAAACTCATGCTGGTAGCTTCGAGAACACTATCCAACCATCTCGTCCTCTGTCGTCCCCTTCTCCTTGTGCCCTCCATCTTTCCCAACATCAGGGTCTTTTCCAGGGAGTCTTCTCTTCTCATGAGGTGGCCAAAGTATTGGAGTCTCAGCTTCAGGATCTGTCCTTCCAGTGAGCACTCAGGGCTGATTTCCTTCAGAATGGATAGGTTTGATCCTCTTGCAGTCCATGGGACTCTCAAGAGTCTCCTCCAGCACCATAATTCAAAAGTATCAATTCTTCGACGATCAGCCTTCTTTACAGTCCAGCTCTCACTTCCATACATCACTACTGGGAAAACCATGACTTTAACTATACGGACCTTTGTTGGCAAGGTGATATCTCTGCTTTTTAAGATGCTGTCTAGAGCCCTGTCTGGTCAAGTTGCATGGAATCAATTTCAATCTGTTACCCCTGACGATGTGGACAGGCTGCTTGGACGCGTGAAGCCAACCACCTGTCTCCTTGATCCTTGCCCATCCTGGCTAATAAAAGCAAGCCAGGAAGGGCTGGGCGATGGGCTCTGTGGGGTGGTGAATGCTTCCCTCTGTGAGGGAACATCCCTCACAGATCCGCTGAAAGAGGCGGTCATTAAACCTCTTCTTAAAAAACCATCTTTAGACCCAGCCAGTATGGCCAACTATCGCCCAGTCTCAAATCTTCCATTCTTGGGCAAGGTGATTGAGCGCGTGGTTGCTGAACAACTCCAGGCACGCCTGGAGGATGCGGACCATTTGGATCCCTTCCAATCGGGATTCAGGCCTCATCATGGGACTGAAACTGCCTTGGTCGCACTGGTTGATGATCTCCGGCGAGCTAGGGACAAAGGTGAGAGCTGTTTCCTAGTTCTGCTGGATCTCTCAGCGGCCTTTGATACAATCGACCATAACATCCTTCTGGACCGTCTAGAGGGGCTGGGAGCTGGGGGCACTGTTATACAGTGGTTTCGCTCCTTCCTCCTGGGCCGTGTTCAGAAAGTGGTGGTGGGGGATGAGTGTTCAGACCCCTGGGCCCTCACTTGTGGGGTGCCTCAGGGTTCTGTCCTCTCCCCCATGCTTTTTAACATCTATATGAAGCCGCTGGGAGAGATCATCAGGGGGTTTGGACTGGGTGTCCATCAATATGCAGATGATACCCAGCTCTACCTCTCTTTCAAATCAGAACCAGTGAAGGCAGTGAAGGTCCTGTGTGAGTGCCTGGAGGCGGTTGGAGGATGGATGGCGGCTAATGGATTGAAGTTGAATCCTGACAAGACAGAAGTACTGTTTTGGGGGGACAGGGGGTGGGTTGGTATGGAGGACTTCCTGGTCCTGAATAGGGTAACTGTGCCCCTGAAGGACCAGGTGCGCAGCCTGGGAGTCATTTTGGACTCACAGCTGTCCATGGAAGCACAGGTCAATTCTGTATCCAGGGCAGCTGTTTACCAGCTCCACCTGGTATGCAGGCTGAGACCCTACCTGCCCGCGGACTGTCTTGCCAGAGTGGTGCATGCTCTAGTTATCTCCCGCTTGGACTACTGCAATGCACTCTACGTGGGGCTACCTTTGAAGGTGACTCGGAAACTACAACTAATCCAGAATGCGGCAGCTAGACTGGTGACTGGGGGCGGCCGCTGAGACCACATAACACCGGTCTTGAAAGACCTACATTGGCTCCCAGTACGTTTCCGTGCACAATTCAAAGTGCTGGTGTTGACCTTTAAAGCCCTAAATGGCCTCAGCTCAGTATAACTGAAGGAGCATCTCCACCCCCATCGTTCAGCCCGGACGCTGAGGTCCAGCGCCAAGGGCCTTCTGGCGGTTCCCTCATTGCGAGAAGCAAAGCTACAGGGAACCAGGCAGAGGGCCTTCTCGGTAGTGGCGCCCGCCCTGTGGAACGCCCTCCCATCAGATGTCAAAGCGATAAACAATTACCTGACATTCAGAAGACATCTTAAGTTCAGGGAAGTTTTTAATGTGTGATATTTTAGTGTATTTTTGGTTTCTTTGGAAGCCGCCCAGAGTGGCTGGGGAAACCCAGCCAGATGGGCAGGGTACAAATAATAAATTATTATTATTATTATTACTGTCTAGGTTTGCCATCGCCTTTCTCCCGAGGAGCAGGCGTCTTTTAATTTCGTGACTGCTGTCACCATCTGCAGTGATCATGGAGCCCAAGAAAGTAAAATCTCTCACTGTCTCCATTTCTTCCCCTTCTGTTTGCCAGGAGGTGACGGGATCAGTGGCCATGATCTTTGTTTTTTTGATGTTGAGTTTCAGACCATATTTTGCCCTCTCCTCTTTCACCGTCATTAAAAGGTTCTTTAATTCCTCCTCACTTTCTGCCATCAAGGTTGTGTCATCTACATATCTGAGGTTGTTGATATTTCTTCCGCTGATCTTAATTCTGGCTTGGGATTCATCCAGCCCAGCCTTTCACATGATGAATTCTGCATATAAGTTAAATAACCAGGGAGACAATATACAGCCTTGCCATACTCCTTTCCCAATTTTAAACCAATCAGTTGTTCCATATGTAGATAAATAGAGCCTCCATTATTCAAAAATGGGGATGAACAATAGAGGAGAGTGTTATATCACGTCCTTCTTCTGCATGGTGCCTAGGGAACAACTTGCACCTTAATATCAGCAAGACAAAGGAGATGGTGTTGGACTTTCGGAGGAAGAGAGGAGAACTAGCCCTGCTGTACATTGGGGAGGGTTGTGTGGAGAGAGTCTCTTCCTTTAATTTCCTAGGAGCTTATCTCAGGTTGTAGGACTCCAACTTCTATATGCCTCAACCAGCAAGGCCAGGGATTATGGGAACTGTAGTCCAACAATGCTACCGGGGGGGGGGCATGTTCCCTATCATGCTGTACTAGTGTCTGATCCACCACCAATATATTGCAGACAGTGTCATGAGACCTTGTCCTTCTCTGTTTTCTGCTTCTTTGCGAGGTATCTTTATTTTAAAATGTATATCCTGCAAGCTGTAGCCCAAACAAAGCAAAGAGAGAAAGAAACTCAAGGTTGCCTTCCTGAGTTTTGAATTTAGTACACGTCAGACACTGATTGTGTTAGGAACAACATATCTACAAGGACAACATGTTTGTCTGGTGCTGCAGAATGAAGAGGAAAGGCAATTTGTTCCTTTTCGGCTGTAGAAGGGAGAAAATCTGACCAAACAGTGATTAGTGTGAATATAAGCAGTGCTTTTCTTCTAGAACAAAAGTATGCTGGTACTGCATGCTTTTGAGTACCCTCAGAAAAAAGCACAGAATATAACAAATGCTAATTTTATTAGATTCATATCAGCATACTTCTATCAGCAGCAAATAGTGCCTTTTGATTGGTGTGTGAAACACTCCTTGACAGGTAAACGTTGCATATTGTTTTAAGACAGCATTTGCTGCGAGTACAGTTGTGCAACAGCAAACGACCCTCACTGACGTCACACGTATGACTTTGGCCATTGGTATGGACTTGTGCTGAGGCCCATATACACATGCCAAATGCCACTGTGTTTTAGAGATGTCACATTAATTTAGCAATACTTGGATTTTTTAAAAAGCCTTATGCAATAGCAGACAGCAGGGTAGGGTTGTGAGGCTGCTTCATAGATGCAGAGGGTCAGCGGTGGTCAGATCTGCATGGTGCAAACACACTGGTAAAGGTAAAGGGACCCCTGACCGTTAGGTCCGGTCGTGACCGACTCTGGGTTGCGGTGCTCATCTCGCTTTATTGGCCGAGGGAGCCGGCGTACAGCTTCCGGGTCTTGTGGCCAGTATGACTAAGCTGCTTCTGGCGAACCAGAGCAGCACACAGAAACGCCGTTTACTTTCCTGCCGGAGCGGTACCTATTTGTCTACTTGTACTTTGACATGCTTTCGAACTGCTAGGTTGGCAATGGGAGCTCACCCCGTTGTGGGGATTCGAACCGCCGACCGTCTGATCGGCAAGTCCTAGGCTCTGTGGTTTAACCCACAGCGCCACCCGTGTCCCAAACACACCGGTAGGCGTGCCCAATTAGCTCTCCCGGAGAGTTTGCAACATGGCAAACTCGTTGCTGCCTCACCCCTTTCCATTCCAGTGTGCAGCAGTGACATGGGAGACGGGTGCATAGCTGTCAACTTTTCCCTTTTCTTGCAAGGAATCCTATTCGGAATAAGGGAATTTCCCTTAAAAAAAGGGAAACGTTGACAGCTATGGATGGGTGTGTGTGTGTGTGTGTGGGTGTGTGTGTGTGTGTGTGTGTGGTAAGTGTCCCCATCTCATCTCACTGTTCACTGCTGACCTTATGGGCTAACCCTCACATCTCCTACAAAGCTATGGAATAACAGGGAATGTCCTGTTGTAATTCAGTTGGGATTTTCCTAATGTGGGTGAAGAGTGAGGCCCCATCCTTCAGTGAAAGCATCTGACAAATTCGATAATGTTTTTATCCTGGGACAATGTCTTATTTGCAGTAATTGATAAGAGGAGACAGTTCTTAAGAGTTCTTAAGAATGCTGTGTCTTGTCAGAAGAATCGGAAATTTCAGTTTGTTTTATCCTTTTATTCATTTGGGTTTTATTCGGATTTGCATAAATTCATTTTATCCCATATCCCATTTTATTTTAATATTTCATTTTCTTATTTGCTAAAAGAGGTTTTTAAGAGGGGCATGTTACGATCTGCCAGTGAAATGTAGCATTCTGAAATAGTGTGTGTTGCAGCTTATTTTAAAGGCTACTTTTAAAATGAGGCTGCATTTTAAATTGCATTTTAACCTATATTTTAACTTGGGGTTTTTTGTGGGGGGTCCTTTTCTTTCCCCCTCCCATTATGTTTTTACTGTGATTTTATTGGTGTTAGCCGCCCTGAGCTCAACTCTGGCCGGGGAGGGCAGGGTATAAATAAATTATTTATTTATTTATTTATTATTATTATTATTATTATAGTGCGATTTAACTTCTGCTGACGTCACCTTGTGTTACTTTCACCCTGTTATAAACTTTTGCGATGCTCTGATGACAAGATACAAATTACCAATTCTGTTGTAATTCAGTAATTGCTTCGATGAGAGATAAGAATGAATTGTCAGTTTTCACAATACCAGGGGTAGATGAAGGTTGTCCGCCTCCAAATCTACATTAGTACCTTTTAATAAAAAGATTAATGAATTGTCTAGAGGCTAAGTGGGGAAGTGAAACGGCAAAATTATGACACCAACTGCTTTAGGGTCAATTAAGTCTAAGCTGGCTGTGAATAGGAACAAACAGATGCCAGAGAGCTAGGTGAATGGGGAACAAAATGGCTGATGGATTTTTGTGTTGAAAAATTATAATGGTGCACACTGAAAAAAATAATATTATATTGGCACAATAACACACACTGAATAAACTCTTAGGGAAGTGAGTTTGTAGTCATTGTGGGTACCATTGTAAAATGGCAGTCCATTTTCACATTTCGTCCCCGTTCACTTCCATGAAATGCTGCCCCAGTTTGGTGCTACACTATCAAACAACATTACAGTGGTACCTCGGGTTAAGTACTTAATTTGTTCCGGAGGTCCGTTCTTAACCTGAAACTGTTCTTAACCTGAAGCCCCACTTTAGCTAATGGGGCCTCCTGCTGCTGCCACACCGCTGGAGCACGATTTCTGTTCTCATCCTGAAGCAAAGTTCTTAACCCGGGGTACTATTCCTGGGTTAACAGAGTCTGTAACCTGATGCGTATGTAACCTGAAGCGTATGTAACCCGAGGTACCACTGTATCTTCTGATGTACAGATAAGTGGTCTTCAGCTTACTCACAAGTAAGCTGAGCCCTCCCCCTTTAAAAAGTGACATTTTTAAGACGAGAAAGGTCCGTGAAAGGAGGAGAAAGAAATACAGAGAAAGAGGAAAGTTTGACATATAACATTCCATGAGGTTGGACTAAATAATCCTCATAGTCCCTTCCAACTTTACAATTCTATGAGTCTATGATTTTATATGTATAAAATTAAGGTTTATGTTGCAGACTGAGGTTAAAAATAGATTCCATTGTACCAGCTGACATTACAAGTCCATAATACTTCTTCATAAAATTGAAAAAAACCCACCCATATGTGAATTTAATGGACCTGTGCATTCTGATCCAGACTTCATATTTTTGTGCCTCATTGCATTTCTTGAGGGATTTTAGCGTAAGCTGCCTCTGAGTGAAATGAATATACCAATATATCAAAAAGATGGAACACAGCATATTCATTTGTAAACGGTGCTATCACTAAGCTATGCTATATCACAAACGATACAAACAGGAAAAAGTGTATATACACAATACACGAAATAGGTTGTCATTAGGCTTAAACATATTCAGTGGTCCATTCATATAAGACTCACATTAAAAAGAAAATGCGATTAAGCACGGGTGCCCATTTTGTGTATTTTTAAAATATAATTTCTTACACCTCTAAGCTTAGATTGTGACAAATACTTGTTTGATTCCAGAATTGCAAAAGCATATCCACTTTTCCCGTGTTATCTTTCTAGAAAAAGAGGTGTCGGAGCTGACCACGAACTTCTCCCTTGTTCTCTTATACAGTAATGGCAATGGCGCCCACCTGAGAGGTCCAGCTGAAAAAAAGCTCTACACTTTCCTAAGAAATAGAACATTCCTCCTAAAACTGTTTGAAACATCAGGTTTTCAACATCACTATATATATATCTTTTGCCAAACATTGTACTTTACTAGCAATGTTATTACTAATTATACAGGTTGTTGTTGTTTTTTTAAAAAAACCTTTCCAGAAGGAAATTAAAAAGAAGCAGTAGATTCTTACCTTATTTCTACGTGGTTGCACTTCCCCGAGGATCATGTTTGCAGCTTGGAGCTGATCCGACAATCAGAAGCCCTCAGGGAC
Organism: Podarcis cretensis; assembly: GCF_951804945.1. NCBI lineage: Eukaryota > Metazoa > Chordata > Lepidosauria > Squamata > Lacertidae > Podarcis > Podarcis cretensis. Next base: position 127,922,599 of record NC_137170.1, read on the forward strand.
ACAAAGTTTACTAGTTATAGCTGGTGTGCTGTCTGCAAACTGTCCTGGACAGATATACGTAACCTTGCCACAGTTATCCTGCCATGCCCTGACGTCGTCGCGTTATTGGACTTCTTTATTGTTGCATCCAGTAACATCAGTAACTTCGGTTAATACAAAATACGGCAGCTGGATTACTAACCAGGACTGGAATCTCACCAGTTTAGAAATTCTGTAACTCACCAGCACCCAGTCAATTTCCTAGCACATTTAAAAACAGGAGTTTTAAAGGGCTGAAGTCTTGGATACCTGAAGGAGTATTTCCTCCCTTTAGGAGCCACCTAATTATTAAAATCAGAGGCCTTTCTCCAAATTCCTAAATTCAGAAATAAGGTGAGTTTGAGAAAGGCTTGCCTTTTCTGCCGGGTTTCCCTGGTTATTGAATGCTCCTCTCTGGAAGGCTCTGTTGACACCAGCTTTCTTGTCTTCATCACCTTAAGACCTTTTTATTTCTCCAGGTGTTTCAAGGTCACTGGATATTTAAAATCTTTTTGAGGCTATGTTGGTTTTGTTTTAATTTCTGCCATTGTTTATGTCAAGTCAGAAAATTAAGTCAAAAGCATGCAGCCTTTGCATTTAATTTGTTTTGGTTGTTGGGTTCGCTAATTAAACAAATGTCTATGTTTCCTGATCTATGCTCAAGCTTAGTGGATGTTACACCTCAACACCTGTGCAGTCCCTCCAACATCTTGAAGCCAAGGCTCTCTCACACTTGTTGAGAGCCCTGGCGTGTGTCATAATTTCTGGCGCATGCTGAGTTCAGCTCATAGCCTTTGACATCAACCGAAATTCAAAGCATTTAAACTGATTTGATTCCAAGGGTCATTCTATGGTGAAGAACAGTCTGATTTGGAAGCCCAATAAAGGGAAGACTCCAGGATACGGATGCTCCTTGAGAGCAACGTTAACTTTTGCTGAGCGAATGTTCTACGGATAAAAGCTAGAGGGCGATCTTGTTTCTGAAAAGCTTCTTCTTGCCTGATCTCAGCGCTATTTTTCAAAGCAGTTAAACTCTTTCAAAAGTACACCGGCCTTCAAAGCTGCAAAGGACCAAAGAGTGAAGGTTCTGGCTATGCTCTCCAAAGTCCATCAGCATCAGCACATGGTTTTTCACATTGTGACAGAACACGAGAAAGGGTAATGTGCTAAAGTAATTTTTCTCTTGACATACCAACCACCGTGCAGTATCACGTAGGCAGTGCATTTCTTTTAGAATAAAAAGGTGCCAGTACTGCATACCCTTTAGTACTTCCAGAAAAAAGCTCTGCATGTAATCTAAAGTAAAGTAAAGTAAAGCTAAAGGACCCCTGGATGGTTAAGTCCAGTCAAAGGCGATTATGGGGTGCGATGCTCATCTCGCTTCAGGCCAAGGGAGCCACTGTTTGTCTGCAGACAGCTTTCTGGGTCATGTGGCCAGCATGACTAGACTGCTTCTGGTGCAACGGGACACCGTGACGGAAGCCAGAGCGCACTCAAACGCCGTTTACCTTCCCGCCGCAGCAGTACCTATTTATCTACTTGCACTGGTGTACTTGCGAAATGCTAGGTTGGCAGAAGCTGGGACAGAAATTTGTACTGTTTAAAATGACTGCATAAGATTGTTTTATTCTTTTTATGTCAGCCACCTTGTGAGGGCTTTGCACTAAAAGTTGGCAAAGATATCTAAAATAAAATAAATGAAACAATATTCTGAAACTTTCTGAACATGGGTGACTTATGTACATAAGTCCCAAGTACCACTGATCTGATCCTTCCATGCAGCCTCTTGTTGTGAGTCAAGATATTTGGACCGGGCTACTAATCCAATTGGATGCGGGTGGCGCTGTGGTCTAAGCCACAGAGCCTAGGGCTTGCTGATCAGAAGGTTGGCGGTTCGAATCCCTGCGACGGGGTGAGCTCCCGTTGCTCAGTCCCTGCTCCTGCCAACCTAGCAGTTCAAAAGCACGTCAAAGTGCAAGTAGATAAATAGGTACCGCTCCAGCAGGAAGGTAAACGGCGTTTCCGTGCGCTGCTCTGGTTCGTCAGAAGCGGCTTAGTCATGCTGGCCACATGACCCGGAAGCTGTACACCGGCTCCCTCGGCCAATAAAGCGAGATGAGCGCCGCAACCCCAGAGTTGGCCACGACTGGACCTAATGGTCAGGGGTCCCTTTACCTTTACTAATCCAATTCTGGCCACAGAAATGGAAATAGAGAAAGAGATCCCTTAGCTCTCATAAAAGTAGAATCATAGAACTGGGAAGGGACCCTGAGGATCATGAAGTTCAACCCCCTGCAATTTAGGAATTTATAGCTGTCCCATATGGGGACTGAACCTGCAACCTTCGCATTATCACTACCATACTCTAACCAACTGAGCTATCCAGTGCACATAGAAAACACAATCAGAATAAAGCAACAGCTCTTCCCAAGTCACCTTGGGATAATACAGCAATTCTGTATGGTGGTGGTGGGGGAACAGTTACATCTCTCATCCCATATGAATCCTTGTGAGTGAGGAGATGAATACTGCATCTGCCTAAAGATTCTATAATTTCCTGGAACTTCACCAGCTACAAAGCCTGACAGCTAGTTTAGGCTAACCTAACTAATCCCACTTTTTCCTGGGCGTTTGTTTAAGGACTGCATGAACAAATGTCTACCAGTAAATTGGCTAAAGGTAAGATATGACATGCCCTTAATTATTTATGATAGCAATTTTCCCAGTACCTCCAGAAATATCCAACATTTTCCCCCCTTTCATGTTCATGCATCATATCTGCAGTAATTTTACAGCCCTGAGTGTTTTATTCTCAATTATAGGTGCTAAATAGAAAGAAACCTTGAACACTGTGTGGATTCTGGGGATAAAAGATGTACTTTATACCAAATTGCATCCAACTGTGAAGTGAAAAAGAAATAAAACTCATTTCGGATCATACTCTTCCTCTTTCGTTAGCTAAGTTATGCTTGGGCAGAAACCAGCATCACTGAAAATGCATTTGATATTGTATGTTTTTCAATACTGAAGGCGGGACCTATAGTAAAGTGGCCACGGGATACAGGGTCTTTTCGGTGGTGGCTCCCTGGCTGTGGAATGCCCTTTCCAGAGAGCCTTTTTCCAAGCGGACGTTCTTTGATGCTATTTTGGTGCCAGGAAATGTTACCTTTCTAATTTCAAAACCATTTAAAACAAGTCCTTTTAAACTTTCGATGAGAGTTTTTATGTTGTTATTATATTTGAAATCATTATCGGCTGTTAGACTCCTTAGTGGTCTTGGCCTCCAGATCTCTGATTATAGGGCTGCAAACGGTAGACCTGAATGATTAAAAAGGTGGTCACTTTTTGAGAAAAGAGACATTAAAATGGGCTGTAGTTGTGGGTTTCCTGCATGGGGAAGGGAGTGGTAATGATAATAATACTAATAATACTACTAATAATATTTCTATACCGCCCTTCCTGCGAGGATCACAGGGCAGTTAACAATATAAAAACACAACAAACAAACACAATAAATCCCCACCACGCACACAACTTTAAAGGTCAAAGGCCGCTTCATTAGCCAAAGGCTAATTAATGCCCTCCAACCCCGTGCATTCCCGCCCCGTCGAAACCCCTCGGGGAACCTAGCGATCTCCAGAAGGGAGCGCGTTCCGCTCGCTCTGGGCCTCCCCGGCCCCGCCCCCTCGGCGCGGCGATTGGCCGAGCGGAGCGCTTCCCCTCGGCGGAGTGGTCGGGGCTGCTGCCCGTCAGCCTCCGCCTGTCAAAACACACAAGCCCCGGCCCTGTCACAACAGAAAAGAAAGAGAAGCGCGAGTGTGTGAGGGGAGTTGAAACCGGCGGCACTTCCTGCCGGTTGGCGGGCTGGGCTGGCGGCGGCGGGGAGCCCGGAGATGTGCGCGCTCAAATGGGGCTTCTGAGGAGGCGGGAAAGAGGGGGCCGTGACCGGCGCCCCCCGCGCGAGTGAATGGGTGTGAGGGGAAAAAGAGGACGAAGAGCGCGCGCAGCAGCAGCAGCAGCAGGAGGAGGAGGAGAGGGAGGCGGAGTGCGCGAGCTCTCGCCTCGCCTCACGATTCTCCTCAGCTGCAAAACTCCCTCATTGTCCCAAGTTTAGCGCCTCCCCGCCCTGCCCTTCCCCGCTTGCGACGGAGCCCCGGCGGCTGCGGAGGGGCGCCTGAGCCCGGCGGCTTTTCTCCTCATATCTCCACAGAAAATGCAGCAGGCGAGCGCGACGTCTCCTTCGCGGAAACTTGCCTCAGCGGCGCTTTAGGAAGGGGGAAGAGGAGAAAAGGGTGTTTTTTTAAATTTTATTTTATTCAGCCTGGCGCCCCTCGAAGTTGACGCGGCTCCGCTTCGCCATGGCAGAAGCAACCCCGGCGCCCGCGGCGGGCGAAGGCGACTCGGAGCCTTTCCCGGAGCCCGAGGAGGCGCCCCCCCGGAGGAGGGAGCGCAGGAGCGGGGTGTCTCTGGCCTCCGTCGCCGCCGCCGCCGACCCCGAAGCGGTCCTCCTCGAAGCGGCCAGGGCGACCCCTCGCAGAAGCAGCATCATTAAGGTAAGGATTGGCCGCTGGAGGGTGGGTGGCTGGGTTCACACGTGACGCCCGGCGCCGCCGCGCGTGTTCAGCCGCTCGGCTCGCTCGCTCGCTCGCTACACCCGGGATGCTGCTGCTGCTGCTGCTGCTGCTGCTGCGAGCTAGTCAGAAAAAATCAGCTCCTCTCCTTTTCCATCCCTCTACGATCGGGATGTGGTTACACGTGTAGCGCAGCTCCGACGAGCGCCACCCCCTTTTAATAGAAAACCATGAACCCACACAGTTTGGGGGCGCCTGTCTAGGCCACTTAAGCTGTGGCGATGTTCACGGGAGGGTGGGAGAAATCCGGCGTGTATTTCGGTACATGCAGAAGAGGGAGATTTTTTTGGGGGGGGGCGGAGGGAGAGGTAGAGATACTTCCGACTTGCTTCCTTTAAAAGTTTCTTTTCTGAGGTTCGGCTGCAAGTGGAACATGCGGAGAGGAAGGGGCGTCGGTAGTTTCTGAAAAGGAAGAGAATTGTCACAGGTGATGGATGGAGACAGCCACGACCACCACCTCCTTTTGCTGAGGACTGGCTCACCACGTGGTCAGTTCTCTTTGTTGCAAGCAGGGAAATAGTTGAAATATTGAAGAAGAAGAAAAGAGAGGAAATTTCCCTATACAGTAGTCAGATCTACCACTACCTGTATCCCCTCTTGCTGTGACTATTTATTGTACCAGAATAATGTGTAATCCTCTGGAATGTCTTTGGCGGGTAAGGATGATGTTGGATGACTGGTTCTTATGAACGCCATGTCAACATGTGCTGTGGTTGTTTGCTTTTCCTAACTTAGGCTTGGAAATAACAGCCAGGAGAGGAGTTCGTACTTTCCCTTTTTCCATGGAGTAGCTACATTGCGCTTTGCTTCAGTCTTATGTCCTGTGCCTGCGTTTCATCCTTTGAGCTGGCTTGGCCATGCTGTTTGGCAGTGGTGCTTTAAAGGGTTCTTGGAGGAGGCTGCATCTCGGATGGTTGCATTAAGCTAATTGGAACTATCCAGGATAGCAGGAGTTACTCCAAATCAGGCATCCCTTCACGTACTGCCGCCACCTTTTTTATTGCTTATTCCTGGAAGTGCTTGGAGCAACTGCTGCGCTCCATGGTTTGATTTCAGATCTGCTTTAAATTTAATCTGCTGCTAGTCAAGCAGGTAAAATCATACAATAACAGTACAGTAAGCCCTGCCAGTTTAACTAGGAAACTGTCAGTGAGTGTTACATTTTTTTACTCAGCAGAAAAACTTTTATATGACGCAACACATATGCGGAATAATCAGGTGGGAGGAGCTTCTTCATTTGTTTAAATGAAGTCGGATCAAGAGGATATTTGTAGAAAAATTGATTGGTTTATTACGGCCATTGGCCCATATCTAAAAACAATACATCAAAATTTATCCATAAACAATACAATTTAAACAGTTCCAAGTTAAAACACCCCTATGTAGAAAAAGAATTATGGGACAAGATGCCCACAGCTTTGGCCCTGGAGTTATTCTTGATTATTGCTGTGTGTCCAGTTTTCATTGGGTACAAGGAAGGATGCTTAAAGAGCGGTAAAATAGGCTCCCAATTTTGCCCACTCAGTTGTGTAAATTTGCAAAGCAGAGACGTTCAGGTGCTTCTTCTCATCCCTGAGTTACTGAAGATTCTTCCGTTGGTTGGCTGTCCAGCCTGGGCTAGGAGCTGACCAGGCTTGGGCAGGAAATGCAGCTTATATTTTCAGTAAGTTACCATCAAGGGGGCTCCATTTATGTTTTAGTCAGACTATGTGCTTTCTATGGGGACGCGGGTGGCGCTGTGGTCTAAACCACAGAGCCTAGGGCATGCCGATCAGAAGGTCGGCAGTTCAAATCCGTTGTTCGGTCCCAGCTCCTGCCCTCCTAGCAGTTCAAAAGCACGTCAAGTGCAAGTAGATAAATAGGTACCGCTCCAGCGGGAAGGTAAACGGTGTTTCCGTGCAGTGCTCTGGTTCGCCAGAAGCAGCTTAGTCATGCTGACCACATGACCCGGAAGCTGTCTGCGGACAAACGCCGGCTCCCTTGGCCTATAGACCTAATTGTCAGGGGTACCTTTACCTTTACCTATGTGCTTTCTATGTAGAAACATATGTACACATTCAAGGTTCAGCCATGTATCTACAGCACAGGATAGCTCAGTTGGTTAGTGTATGGTGCTGATAACACCAAGGTTGCAGGTTGCAGGTTCAATCCCTGTATGGGACAGCTGCATATTCCTGCACTGCCGGGGGTTGGACTACATGATCCTCAGGGTCCCTTCCAATGTGGCTGGGACTGCATCATCCAGAGTTTACCACCAGCGCTTTGTTTTCCTGCATACAGTAACTAAAGTGCTTAATCTTAAAAGATCTGTAATGGGTGTGTGTAAAAAGGTAAAGGGATCCCTGAGCATTAGGTCCAGTCGTGACCGACTCTGGGGTTGCGGCGCTCATCTCGCTTTATTGGCCGAGGGAGCCAGCGTACAGCTTCTGGGTCATGTGGCCAGCATGACTAAGCTACATCTGGTAAACCAGAGCAGCACACGGAAATGCCATTTACCTTCCTGCCGGAGCGGTACCTATTTATCTACTTGCACTTTGACATGCTTTTGAACTGCTAGGTTGGCAGGAGCAGGGACCAAGCAACGGGAGCTCACCCCATCACAGGGATTCGAACCACCGACCTTCTGACTGGCAAGTCCTAGTCTCTGTGGTTTAACCCACAGCGCCGTGTCTGTAAAACAATATAAAATCAAGAATGCACAGATAAATTAGACAAAGTGTTATGAACCAGTGTACATAACTAAATTTATATGTCTGGCGAAGCTTGTTGAAATAAGCAGGTGTCTAAAACAGTAGAGGGAGGGTGCCTGCCTAACGGTAGTAATGAAGTTGGACCTTCAGACAATTTCAAACTACTAAACATAACCTTGTGTTATCTTCTGAGCAGCATAGGAGTTAAGACTGGGGAGTATAAAGATTGGGGTGCACAAGTGTAGTTATTTTGAATTGAAGATTATACGGAAAGTGATTTTTCTTGTTTTTGTTTGGGGGAGTGACTGTACAAGGAATAGTTGCTGTGAATACTTTAAAAACAAAGTTTGAGAAAAGGGAAGTATTATGCCTGTTTTTGAGAGAGAAGCTTTATTAAGATGCTGGGGCACAGCATACAGATTGCTAAGCATTTAGTAATTGTGTTAATTGTTATTTGACAGTGGACATAGGTTATGAATTTATATTAAAAGCAGGAGTTCAGTTCCATAGCTTTCCCTTGCTGTAGCTATCTTGCCAGCCAGCGAAAACCATGTAAAAATCATTTCTATTTTATTTTTAAAGAGCTAGAGATCTGTATGAAAAAGAAAAAATGAAAGTGATGTATTATGAGAATGCTGTTTGTGTATGTGACCTATGATGAAACTTGCTTCTTTGGGGTGGCTCTGAAAACCACAGAAGTATATTTTTACATTACAAAACATACCTAGTGGAGGTAATAATAAGCGATGATGTGCTGACTGGGGAGGTTCTGAATTGCTAAGACTGAAATCCTGTGTATTCTGACTAGGGAGTAAGTACCAATGGAAATTGGACTTCTGGGTAAACAAAGAAATAGATTTGCCCTATATGTGGCCTTTTCTTAAGATGTGAAGTAGGGTGTCAGCAGACAGGTCATTCTTGGAGTTCAGTGGAGCGTTATATTTAGAAGTGGGAATGGTTTGTCAGCATGTGGAATGGTATGTCCGTTCATTGATTCTACATGGCTAGTATGATGACTAGAGTGCTCAGGTATGGATGTGGTTTATATTTTTGCTCAGCGTGGTGTAGTGGTTAAGAGCGGTAGACTCGTAATCTGGTGAACCGGGTTCGCGTCCCAGCTCCTCCACCTGCAGCTGCTGGGTGACCTTGAGCCAGTCACACTTCTCTGAAGTCTCTCAGCCTCACTCACCTCACAGAGTGTTTGTTGTGGGGGAGGAAGGGAAAGGAGAATGTTAGCTGCTTTGAGACTCCTTCAGGTAGTGATAAAGCGGGATATCAAATCCAAACTCCTCTTCTTCTTCTTGCTCAGCCCTGCTGTGGCTGACCATTCTGTGGTCTTGTAAAGCTCTCTCCCTCTAACAACTTGCCGGTACTTTGTAGGGTTGTGATTGTAAGGTGCCTTGGTAGGTTGAACACAATACACAAGACAAGAGCATTCCTGGCTGCTACCTGCTAATTTTCTGATAAAGGTAAAGGTAAAGGGACCCCTGACCATTAGGTCCAGTTGTGACCGACTCTGGGGTTGCCGCGCTCATCTCGCTTTATTGGCTGAGGGAGCCGGTGTACAGCTTCCAGGTCATGTGACCAGCATAATTAAGCCACTTCTGGCGAACCAGAACAGCGCACGGAAACGCCGTTTTCCTTCTCACTGGAGCGGTACCTATTTATCTACTTGCACTTTGACGTGCTTTTGAACTGCTAGGTTGGCAGGTGCAGGGACCGAGCAACGGGAGCTCACCCCGTTGCGGGGATGCGAACCGCTGACCTTCTGATTGGCAAGTCCTAGGCTCTGTGGTTTAGACCACAGCTCCACTTGCTATAATTGCCAATCTGGTAGATTGTTTCCTGAAATCTGTGAATAATCTAGTCTGAGCCAGTTGTTAATATTTTATTTTATCAAAAGTATTTAAGAGCTGCCTTTCTGAGCAGAACTGTCTCAGTGTAGCACACATAATAAAAATGGAAAAATGCAACAGCAATGCAAAAATCTAAAATTCAGGGTAATTTCTTTTTCAAACACCAATAATCAAACACTCACTAAGCCCAAACTATGAAAACACAACTCTCCTGGTTATTTCACTACAAAGGAGAGAGCCATGGGGCCACCATGGAAAAAGCCATCTCACTTCTGCCCACTAAATTCACCTAGCTAGGTGGCGAGCAACCAAGAAAGAAACCTATTAGCTTCAGTTTTTGTTTGGACCTTCAGAGCCATGTCACTGATATTGGTATTTATCATAATTATTGAACAAAATTTAAAACAACAACCTCATCAGAATGCTTGTTGCTGTTAGTCAGATTAAAGAGTACAGAGTAAGTCTGCAAACTTAACCCTACTTATCTGGGAGTAACACCCACTGAGTGACATTTGACATATTTAGACATGGTAAGGCCTACATTGTAAGGCTCACGAATGGTATTCTGGATGGGACATTTGATTATTATTATTAATCATATAAGACGTGTTTGAAGCTTTTTATTACGTCTTACTCTGATGTAGTGCTACAAATGAATGGAAATGATAGAAGATGCCATGTGTCTTGCTGATTGCCATCTGCTTTGTTTCAGTAAGCTCCCCCACCCAACATGCAGGACAGAACAAACTTTGATCTGGAATTCCTTGAGTATCTTTCTTCTGCCATCTGGTTGCAATGTTTCTTCTGCTTGCTTGATCTTTTGTTATCTGTAGTTTTCTCTCTCTCTGTACCTCCCAGTCTTAGAAGAAAAAACTGTAGGAAAGAAGGCTACTGGTTGACTTGCTGACGTTGAACATCTTGTAAACCAGCTTTTTCTTTATTAATTTCAACGTTCGTGGAGGAAGTTGTCACTCTCTATTAGTTGTGGAGTATATAGCATCCTCAAGGTGACCCTCTGGCATAATCCTCATTCGCTTTCATGGGCATTGTGCTGCTGTGGTTTTTTCTGAAGACCTTACAAGACTGAAGCATGTTTAGCGATTATACATTTGCTCAGTTCAGCATAGTGGATTGTGCCACTTAAGGCTGCAAGAGGGAGATAGTAAATGGAAATACTTCTCTTTGACTAGATAGTTTTACAAGTGCAAGGAGGGTTTTTTTTTGTTTTTTCATTTCATTTTGTTTTTAAGTGGGCTTTTAAAGCATGCTTGTGTAGTGTGCAGCTTTGTAAGCATGCACCTGGCACTTCATGGGAGTTGGAGAAGTAGATTGTGGGGGGTGGGGAGAGGTGGATCAACAGAAAAATGGTGAGGGGAAGGGTTAAGTTCCTCAGAACACCTTTAACCCTCACCTTACCAAACCTTGTTGGCAATTTGTTCCATTAATGTTTAGTGTGTAGTTTGTCTCTGACAGCGCTTGTGACTGATGCAACATCCTTTGGATGATGGACTGAGGAAGGGGTGAGACACATGGAGCTCTTAAACTTGAACGGCTATGAGTGGCAGGAAAGCTGTTCTGACTTTCAGTAGCTGGAAGGCATGTCTTCCTTGGAAAGTGATTCGAGTGCCTTGCTAATGGGCTGTTTTTTTTTGCTTCAGGAACTTCTATTCATCTCACTGACATCTTTACCCTTTAAAAGCCACCGATAACAGAGAATTTAATGCTTAATTTCATTCAGCTTGTGCTCTTATAAGATACTGTGGGTCAGGCAGTTAAGATATTTCAGACGTCTGGTTTGCAATACAAGGATGCCAGAAGGAGAGTACACGTCTGTCTTTTTCTTTTAATAAAGCAAACTTGGAATGAAGCACTCTGCACACCTCCTTGAACTAAATAAGACTTCGGAGGAAATATGCATTAGATGAGGCCGCATGTTTCTGAATGTTACTTCTATAGAGTGAATGAAATAAAAGTGACGGGGGGGGGGGGGCTACCTATCTAACATATTGAGAACATGAACTTCCAACTTGAAACACCAAAATGTCTCAAGAGGGACAGCCTCTCATGAATCCTTGCTCCCTTGTTCTTTTTGCAAAGTTAATCTTTTCTCTGGCAGATGCTGGTGGGACTGGATATGGTAAGAACACAAGAAGAGCCCTGCTGGATCAGGCCAAAGTCCAGGATCCAGTTCCCACAGATGCCAGCCAGATGCCCATGGGAAGCCTTCACTCTCCCCACCTACAATTATCAGCAGCTAGGTCTCCAACAGTGAAGGTAGAACATAGACATTGTGGCTAATAGCCATTGATAGACTCACTCACCTATGAATTTGTCTCATTGTATTTTAAACCAATCCAAGTTGTTGGTCATCACTGCATCTTGTGGAAGATAAATCCATAGCTTAAATATGCCCAAAGTCTCATGGCCTGTATGTTGACATCGCTAAATAACCTTTCTCTAGCTTACATATTGATGGGAGTTGTGGAGATTGCATAGTCCAACTTGAATGTGGTCTGAGTTTGGATGAATTAGTTTGGGCCCTATATTTTTTAAAGGTCCACCTTACACTTTGAATTGGGTGCATTCTGAATTGTCCATTATTAATAGAAGTGCAAGCTGGATTTTCAAGGGGCAGAGGAACCAGAGACCAAATTGCAAACATGCGCTGGATTATGGAGAAAGCTAGAGAGTTCCAGAAAAACATCTACTTCTGCTCCATTGACTATGCAAAAGCCTTTGTCTGTGTCGACCACAGCAAACTATGGCAAGTTCTTAAAGAAGTGGGAGTGCTTGATCACCTCATTTGTCTCCTGAGAAATTTCTATGTGGGACAAGAAGCTACAGTTAGAACTGGATATGGAACAACTGATTGGTTCATAATTGGGAAAGGAGTACGACAAGGCTTCTGCGCACCGGGTTGCATTCTGGAAATGTGTCCATCTTAATTCTTCCCAACCTCTCAGTGATTTTTTATATCGTTGACCATGGTATCCTTCTGGAGTGGCTGTCTGAGTTAGTGGTGGGTGGCACTGTTTTTCAGTGCTTCTGGTCCTACTTGGATAGTCATTTCCAGATGATGATGTTTCAAGAGTGACCTTCGGCCCTGTGGAGACTTCATTGTGGGGTTCCTTATCCCCTAACATCTGCATGAAGCTGCTGAATGTTAACAAATATATATTTTTAGGATATACATTTAGGACAAAAACTTACTCAGCGTTACTTGTGAAAACACCCTCATGAAATGAATATGGTGAAAACATTAATTGTACTGCAGTGAAGAAAGTAAAAGGTATATCATTTTTAACACAGTTTCCGTGTAATATTGCTTGTAATCTGTGCCAGATTACACAATAAAGGCATGAAGGTTTGGGTGTGTTTTTTCTGCCTGTTTTGGCTTTTCCTTTTAGCATAGAACTGAGGGGTAACTAACATGTAGCACTAAACACCCTAAGTAAGGGATGAGGAACCAGAGGTCCTCCAGATATTGTTGGGCCACAACTATCACCCCAGTGATTGGTCATGCTGGCTGGTCTGATGGGAGCTGGAATCCAAAAGTATCTAGAGGCCATAGGTTCCCTATTCTGCTGTAATTTGTCTATAGTCAGTAAATTTAATTGTTTATAGCCAATGACTATCACAATACAGTATGAGCACAAATCACAAAACTATAAAATGAAAGACATTGCCTGCACCAGACCAGGACAAATCTACAATATTCAAAATTCAGAAACATTCCTTTTAATCAGCATCCCAGGGGTTTGTCACTTGCACTACCCAGAAAGGTTGCCTTTATCTTTCTTACCACTAATGCAAATAGTGCCACCCTATAGCTGATGTGGGACGCAGGTGGCGCTGTGGGTTAAAGCCTCAGCGCCTAGGGCTTGCCGATCGAAAGGTCGGCGGTTCGAATCCCTGCGGCGGGGTGCGCTCCCGCTGCTCGGTCCCAGCGCCTGCCAACCTAGCAGTTCGAAAGCACCTCCAGGTGCAAGTAGATAAATAGGGACCGCTTACCAGTGGGAAGGTAAACGGCGTTTCCGTGTGCGGCTCTGGCTCGCCAGAGCAGCGATGTCACGCTGGCCACGTGACCTGGAAGTGTCTCCGGACAGCGCTGGCCCCTGGCCTCTTAAGTGAGATGGGCGCACAACCCCAGAGTCTGTCAAGACTGGCCCGTACGGGCAGGGGTACCTTTACCTTTACCTTATAGCTGATGCACTTATTGGCATCTGCCATCAACCATTTAATTTTCAGATTTTCAAATCATCTGGTTGACCTAAGGCAATCTGAAAAGGGGAGATAAATTTAATTCTGGGTGAATCATACAATGAGCAATATAAAATGTAATGTACAAGCTTCTTGATAGGTCCTGATCCACATATACAAGGTGCTCTTTTACGGATTTGTTAGTATATCCCCAACCAGATATTAATCTATAGATAAATTAGAATTGGGAAGCCCTAATAATAATATATTTTTTTTAAATTTTATACCCCACCCTCCCCGGCCAGAGCGGCTAACACCAAATATAAAATACAATAAAATGTGATAGGAAAACAACAACAACAAACAGTTAATTAAAATACGGCTTAAAATACAGCCTCAATTTAGTAAAGGTAAAGGGACCCCTGACCATTAGGTCCAGTCACGGACGTCTCTGGGGTTGCGGCACTCATCTCGCTTTATTGGCCGAGGGAGCTGGCGTACAGCTTCCGGGTCATGTGGCCAGCATGACTAAGCTGCTTCTGGAGAACCAGAGCAGCACACAGAAAAGCCATTTACCTTCCCGCCGGAGCGGTACCTATTTATCTACTTGCACTTTGACGTGGTTTCGAACTGCTAGGTTGGCAGGAGCAGGGACTGAGCAACAGGAGCTCACCCCATCATGGGGATTCGATCCGCCGACCTTCTGATCGGCAAGCCCAAAGCTCAGTGGTTTAGACCACAACACCACTACATTTTAGTAGTAGCCCATAAATCAAGACCATAAAGGGAGGAAATATCAGATATTCCCCCGCGCTAGCTATCCATGCTGGTCCTACATGGGCCAGCAAAAAAGCCAAGGGTAAATTTATATACCAAATCCCATATAAGGGGTCAGAGTGAGTCTGAGCCGAAGGCCAGGCAGAACAGCTCCGTCTTGCAGGCCCTGCGGAAAGATGTCAAATCCCGCAGGGCCCTAGTCTCTTGTGACAGAGCGTTCCACCACGTTTTATTTAACAAAATCTATATACTGCTTGATCTTTCTAATATATAAAAACACTCTAAATGGTTTACAAAAATAATACCTGTTGTATGTTACTGCATTACTGTGGAGAAACAGTCCACATCATAAAAGAAGAATGTGGCCTCTTTCTATAGGAAATCTAATGTGCTTTTCCTACAGAAAGAAACCACATATTTATTTTACGATTAAATATTTGGACAGCCTCTGCAAATTAATGTGATCATACAATGGTTGTCTAGAACAGTAATGAACTAAAGCAAAATTGGTCATTGTGTTCAAGTAACATTATTCTCAGTAATGAAGCATCTTAATTATGAAAATGTGGCAATACTGATGCTCCTTTAAGGAAAGGTTATAGTCTAAATAATAAATATGCAGTTGAAATTGATGTAAAAATTGGAATTGATTTTCAGGGATGCTGATGGTAAACAGGATAGCACTGGGATTTGGGAGTTGGTGGGAGGCTGTGGAAGGGGCTAGGATTGCCATAGATTCTCACAATCCACCTAAAAGCAAACCAGAAAATGCAGCATGTCATTCGTAAAGAGGGATTATACTTTCCTCAAAGATTACAGTTTTTAGGACTTATTTTGACTGACTGAGATTAAAGGTCAAAAGAGTCCTGCTGAATCAAGCCAAAGGTTTATCTGACCGATTTCCTGCTTCTGTTTGGTGAACTGGGATATTACCATCACCAGCTGCTATAAAACATAACAGATGTACACATTTTTCAAGGTGTCTAACCATGGAAGTTATGAAATTGTTTTTTGTAGGATATGTACCTGTTGGCCAGTCTTTGATGCCATTCTTCTTAGGTTGCCTTGAACAGGGAAGTAAAACAATGGTCTCCAACTGTATGTCTTTTGCACAGGGGTCATCTGTAGTATTCTTTATGCGAAGCAAATTGGTTTTTCTCCCCATTAGAGACCATATTAGCATGGCCTCCGATTTGTGATTTAGCTCGTTACATATTCCACAGAAATTATTATGCTTCGGTAGAGCAATTACTGGGTAAATGCAGATTTGAGGCAGCCAGCCAGGCATGATGCCAAAGGAGCATTGAAGAACAGGGCTGACACATGCATAATATTTCAAAATTTGAATAATCACATCTTCCCAATATATGTAACTAAGATGTACTATCTAAGTTCATCTGTTACTTCCTCAGTAAGTTTAAACTGAAGTTTACAAGGTTTACAAGGATGTTTCTGCAAATATGCCCTCGTTTTGGCATGCAAGAGATACAGATAATCATTAGGATGACTGGATAATCTGAATCTGAATTCTTGATATGAATAATAATAATAATATTTTTTATTTATACCCTGCCCATCCGGCTGGGTTTCTCCAGCCACTACACTACCACAGAGGCTACACCAGTCTTCCTGAGCTGCCCCCAACCCCCAATTTTTTAGAGTACAGTTCCCATCAGTAACACCCAACATTGACTGTGGGGCTGTTGGGAGCTGTGGTCTAAAAACATCTGGAGGGCACAAGCCCATGGAAAGGAAAAATGGGAAAGAAGAACCAGATTTTTAAAAATGGTGTTTTAGTAGCTGGAGGAGGAGAGGACAGAGGGTGAAGAAAGAGCTGTAAATACTTTGGACCCATGGGAAGCTCAACAAACGTGTTTGTGTGTGTGTGTGTGTGTTATGTTACATTAATACAAAGTTACACACACAGAGTGTTTGTCTTTGTGTGTGTAACTTTGTATTAATGTAACATTTTTATATATAACACTGTATTTTTGGAATATTTGTTTCAAGTTGTCTGTTGTTGCTTAGAGATATTTTTAATATATCAAGTGGTACAGAAATTAAATAATCAAATAAAAAAATGTTTTAACATAAATTGAGTTATTGTTGGATTTGTCATGTTATATTTAGATATGATTTAGTATAGTATATTCTGTATTTTAATGTTTGATGTTTTGTTGTGTTTTTATATATGCTGTAAGACTCCCAGAGTGGCTGGGGAAACCTAGCCAGATGGGCAGGCTATCAATTAAAATGTTGTTGTTGTTGTTGTTGTTATGATGTAGGGCTCTCCATTTTTTGTTTTATTCTGAGCCATTTGAAGCAGGTTTATATGGAAAAGCAGCATACAAATTTAAATAATAAATAATATTTTCTGTAGTAGGGCACTGCAGAATAGAATATTTCTGTATTGTCAAATCATAGAATGTCAGGGCCATGTACAATTTTAATATCCCTACAACCATAAGGTTTTGGGTACCTGAAGTGATTATCTTGTCAAAACTCTGGGCTACATCCGGTGGATATTATATCTCAGATTGAGTTTTACATACCATGTATGTATTGTTCAATTTCTTTGGTGGAGCAATTTACGTCTGACATTTTCCATGTGTGCAGTTCCCTCTTACCACAAATGTAGAGATTATATAGTTACTTTACACTCTGACACCATGTAGAGTTAAGAGAGACTCCATGGTGATGTTCCATCTTCCCATACTCCCTGGACGGTGCCACCTCATGGCTCTTGTTTGTCCATATATACAGGTAATACCACAAATAATGGAGAGAGATAGGTCGTTTTAAAGAGACCATTTTACCTTGGGAAGCTTTTTGAAGATGTGTCCAATTTAAATGTAACCCCAAATGCTTTGGATTGGCATCTATTCCACTTCAGAAATGCCTGTTTCCCACCTATGGACAAGTGTAGGTGCAGCTAGTGATGTGGGTGTTCTGGAAAACTTTGAATTAGAAAATGTTCAGCTTGCATTGGAAATTTTTCGCATGCCCTGGGGGGTGGTCATATTTAGCTTGTATTTAGTGAACAAAGCCTTTAAAAAGTACCCCTCTTCGTATTTTAACCCAGTACACCGCAAACATTTGATCTGAAATATTTGGGAGGGAAAATTTAAGCACATTTAATGTGCTTTAAGTCTTACAGTGCATTTCCTTTCCATTGTTTAAATTTTAAGAATAAAAGCAAAGGCACTGGGTACTATGACACACTAATAAATTTTAGCCTTCTGAAGAACTGTTGACTGGCATACTTGCTAGGGATAATCATCTGAAAAACATTACTGAAAACCATTAATTAAAATTTTGAAACTCCCCAGCTTGCCTATTATTGTAGTTCCAGTTGGTATTCATTCATTGTTCCTAATAAACTGGTAAAATGAAAGAAAATACACACACACACACACACACACACACACACGAAAGTGTTCTGTCTTGAAGACAATTATGCAGAAAAGTTTCCATCCCACATCAATGGGTGCATCCAAATGGAGTTGTTTTGATACTTTGGGGCAGACTTGTATTCAGATGTGTGTGGATAGCAATAGCCTAACTTGTGTTTACCCTGTTATATGGCAAATTCTATTTTAAGCTAAGTCAGTATTTCATCTAAGCTAACAATGTGTTTGTGGCAGTGGTCTTAAACTCACCACTTTATGTGTTTTCCATTGCCCATGAACAACACCCCCCCCCCTTTTTAAAGCCTATCCATTTTGCTCTGGGCATTTCAGCAGCTCTGTCCTAAATCCACATAAGCCTTCAACTACAGTACCTAAAATATGGCCTTAAGGGAATAGATGGTGAGGATTGGTTGCTCCCTGGCTTGGCTAAGAAAGATATGCATGACCTTCTTCATGCATTCCCCCCCCCCCCCCGATACAAGAAAAAGAGAGAGAGAGAGAGAAAGAAACACTGTCATATTAACAATAAAAACAGTACACCAATCCTGTCCTAAATATACATACGTGCGGGTTCCGTATTTTCCTTAACCAAAGATTCACTTATCTGCACATAAAGAATTATGCATAGACTTTGCAGATTCTTTTTTTTTAAGTCAGTCTGATAAGAGGGGACAAACTTACTTTCTCTTTCCAAAGATAAATTTTCCAGAGTCCTTGCAGGTTCATCGAGTCGGGAACTTGAAATAACTGTTCCTGTTTTGCCACAGTCCAATTTTTTTTTCACCTCATCAATTTAAGTGCTGGAACATTTGTTTTCATGCTGCAATGGCGGCACTGTTTTTGGACTCCTTCAAAACTTTTGGCCGAAAGTTAGAGATGATGGGAGTTGTGATCCAACATAATCTGGAGGATAATAGGTTTTCCATTCCTGTTTCAGATGATTTAAAATACGTGTTATTCATCACATGAAGTTTGTACAACCTCCAGTGGTGTGATCTGTCATCTCTAGGCAATAGATGGGGGAAGTCTTGGAAAAAATGACTAAAAACACCACTTGTATTCTCTACCCCACCATACTGATTTATTTTCAGATGTGCAGAGATGGGCATGCAGTGTAAGAGAGTGAATAAAAAGCTAGAATGGTTTGCTACTTGGACTGAAAAGAACCACAATATGGGGAAGAGCATCAAACCAATCAATCTCTGAGGAGACTTTGCTAACTATGCATAGGTATACATTTTGGGATCGCCATGGGGTTTGAGGGGAAGATCGTACTGTAGATGGAGCAACAGAGCTCCCGCACAGGACACTTATAAATAATGGGGGAAGTTTACTGAGAGCAGAGAGGTTTATAATAGGATGGTCTTGAATTTCTACTTTATTACCAGCTAGTGAATCTACCATTAGCTGAGGTTTACATCCTGTCACTAGGATGTTTTTAAAAATATACTTTATCAATATTTCTATAGCCACTAATGGCTTCTTTGCTGTAATTTGTCCTGTTGCCTTCACATCTAACATTAAAGCACTTAAAAACAAGCAAACACTTTCCAGCCATAAACTCTAGCAATTAATGTCTAGCAATTAATGTATATATTTTTAAAAGGCAAGTCTCATTGTTTCCCCCTTCAGCATCTCTCCCTCAGAATGTTGTTCATTTGCTCAGTATTGCAGCTATTCATATGGTCAAGGTTGCAATCCTGTTTGTCATTGTTTTGACCATAGGTAATGTACCTTGAGCATGGTTGATATAGGTGTGTCTGAGGTTATCTGCTCAATTAGCAGCCTCCCCCTCTTCCAGTTTTTGTTCTTCAGGCAGCATGAGAGAGAGAGACTAAACTTATATAGCAGAAGTGAGGTACTTGTGGCCCTCAGATGTTGTTGGATTCCAGCTCCCATCAGCTCAAGCCAGCATTGCCAATGACCCAGGGATGATTGGAGCTGTCATTCAACAATAGACTGGAAGAGCACAAGTTCCCTATCCCTGCTATAATACATACAAGCGCCACCGTGAGCAATATGGAGTCTTGCAGAGGGCGTTGGATCATCCCCATCTAGACAGATGTATGTGCTTCCTACATCGGTGTCTGTTAAGGAAATACCTATTGTTCACCTATGTACTATGAGACTATACAAAAGCCTAGAGAGAGGGAGGTTTTGTATAACATGAATGCATAACTGTAATCCATGTCACACTGTTAGGCTAATTTGAATGTAGTGTTCAAGGTGTTTCCCCTGCTCTTTCTGAGCGCAAAGTCCTCTCCTCACCCCTAACAGTCTGTGCACTGTTCAGTCAGCTGTGCTCCAGTGCTTCCTTGATTAAAATGACAGTTTAGCTAATGGAGTACAATGACTTCCCCTTGAATTTGTTCACTGCTGATAACCTTGGCCTTTGCAGGGCAGCGGAAACCAATGGGCCGAAGTTGACTCATTATGTTCTTTTTCCTATAACATTTGCAAATACTTTCTGCCTGTGCTGTTTATTTTGCAGCTCAACAAACCAATATGTTAAAGCATTCATGACCTATAACATCACTTACATTCCTGTAGTGCCAGCTGAATGTTAGACAGGATATATACTCTCAAGCATTTATTTGCCTGTGGGACATGGAGTTAAGAGTGGATGGATCCATCTCTTATAAATATATTTTGATCTAAAATATTATTTCGATGTACTTTGGCATTTTTTTGAGCTGAGAGTTGTGTAATAAAATTTGGAGAGTACAACATACGGAGGAAATTACCTTCCAATCCGCACAGTAGTTGAGGGAGTTCTGATCAGGGCAGTGCACATCGGAATTATAGGAACCATATCTCTAAAATATCCCACATGACTCTGAGTTAAAGACATGAATTCATGTGTTCTACTACTATAAGGACTATGCTATAGCTGGTTCCACCCCTCCACTTTCAGGGAGAAGCGCCATGGCACAGTAGTAGAACACTTGCTTTGTTTGCAAATGATCCTTTTTTTCAATACTTGGCATCTTCAAGTAGGGTCAGGAATGTTTTCTGCCTGGAGAGTCGCAGTAAAGGTAAAAAAAGGTAAAGGTAAAAGACCCCTGGATGGTTTAGTCCAATCAAATTTGACTTTGGGGTGTGGCGCTCATCTCCGCTTTCAGTCCAAGGGAGCCAGTGTTTGTCTGCAGACAGCTTTCCGGGTCATGTGGCCAGCATGATTAAATTGCTTCTGGAACAATGGGACACTGTGCCAGAGCCACGGAAGTGCCATTTACCTTTTCACTGCAGCGGTACCTATTTATCTACTCACGCTGGTGTGCTTTCAAACTGCTAAGTTGGCAAGAGCTGGGACAAAGCAACAGGAGCTCACCCCGTTGTGGGGATTCGAACTGTCAACCTTATGATTGGCAAGCCCAAGAGGCTCAGTGGTTTGGACTACAGCGCCACCTGCGTCCCTGGTAGAGTCACAGTAGACAGTTCTGAGCTTTGATGGACAAGTGATCTGATGGTATAAGGCAATTTCCTATGTTCTTATGAATGGGCTCAACTTCCCACCTGTGTCACTGCTGCCCATTCACTTGCTCGTTCCTGCTTGGCCCAATCTCTGCAACCACAGAGGAAGAGGGCAAGGCAAGTGGAGGATGTCATGCTTTGGGGAGGGTAAGGAGTTAGGAAGTGATAGCTAGGAGGCTCTGCAGGTCACCAATCGGCCCCCTGTGGAGGTGTGGGTCTCAGCAGGAGCCTGGTGCTGCCAGCCCCCACTGTAGAAACCCACCGATTTTTCGCTCTACAATTTTAGTGTAGTGAAAGAGGAAAATTCTTGCCAGTTGGGCACAAACAGTAAGATCTTTCCGGCATTTCAATCCTTGATCCTGTTTGTATTAAAAAGGACTTTGCGACAACTAAAGCTTCAGTCATGAAGTATTGATTTAAAAAGACAGGTCAGTTGACTGAATGCATTTAGGAAATGCTTTGGAAATGTCATTATGTGTTTTCAGCAGAGCTAAATCACAGGTCGGGTTTAAAGGATTACATTTGCTGGCAGTAGACAAACACAAGTGAGATGTAAAAATTTCCACAGTTAGAAATTTTATTATGGGAAGTTAGTGTTAGTTGGCAGCAGGAATAATTGTCGTTGCAATCCTGTGCCCAGTTCTGCCTGTTTAATTACACTGTAGCAAAGAAGTTTCAGCAGATGTAACTGGTGAAGGATTGTAACCTGAATTTGCATCATTTTACAATGGATTATTTCTTCTCTACTCAAACAATATTGCTGATACAAAATAGAATCATAGAATCATAGAATCATAGAGTTGGAAGAGACCACAAGGGCCATCAAGTCCAACCCCCTGCCAAGCAGGAAACACCATCAGAGCACTCCTGACATATGGTTGTCAAGCCTCTGCTTAAAGACCTCCAAAGAAGGAGACTCCACCACACACCTTGGCAGCAAATTCCACTGTCGAACAGCTCTTACTGTCAGGAAGTTCTTCCTAATATTTAGGTGGAATCTTCTTTCTTGTAGTTTGGAACCATTGCTCCGTGTCCGCTTCTCTGGAGCAGCAGAAAACAACCTTTCTCCCTCCTCTATGTGACATCCTTTTATATATTTGAACATGGCTATCATATCACCCCTTAACCTCCTCTTCTCCAGGCTAAACATGCCCAGCTCCCTTAGCCGTTCCTCATAAGGCATCGTTTCCAGGCCTTTGACCATTTTGGTTGCCCTCCTCTGGACACGTTCCAGTTTGTCCGTGTCCTTCTTGAACTGTGGTGCCCAGAACTGGACACAGTACTCCAGGTGAGGTCTGACCAGAGCAGAATACAGTGGCACTATTACTTCCCTTGATCTAGATGCAATACTCCTATTGATGCAGCCCAGAATTGCATTGGCTTTTTTAGCTGCCGCGTCACACTGTTGGCTCATGTCAAGTCTGTGGTCAACCAAGACTCCTAGATCCTTTTCACATGTACTGCTCTCAAGCCAGGTGTCACCCATCTTGTATTTGTGCCTCTCATTTTTTTTGCCCAAGTGCAATACTTTACATTTCTCCCTATTAAAATTCATCTTGTTTGTTTTGGCCCAGTTCTCTAATCTGTCAAGGTCGTTTTGAAGTGTGATCCTGTCCTCTGGGGTGTTAGCCACCCCTCCCAGTTTGGTGTCATCTGCAAATTTGATCAGGATGCCCTTGAGTCCATCATCCAAGTCGTTGATAAAGATGTTGAATAAGACCGGGCCCAAGACAGAACCCTGTGGCACCCCACTAGTCACTCTTCTCCAGGATGAAGAGGAACCATTGATGAGCACCCTTTGGGTTCGGTCAGTCAGCCAGTTACAAATCCACTGAGTGGTAGCATAGTCAAGACCGCATTTTACCAGCTTCATAAGTTTTAAAATGTTTATTGCTCTTGCGTGCCTTGGTTACCCAAGTTGTTGAAATGCACATGACTCCTTGTCTGGCAAAACTGATTCTCATGTAGACATGCCCACTTCTGCTGGGTTGTCACCAGCATGAAAGCTGGCATTCTCACTATGGGACAAGCAAGAGCAACTCTCGTTTCCCAGTACATTCCTCTTCTACTCTTTGTGCGCACAGGCACTTTTTAAAAAGTAAAGCAAATGCTCCAGCCTGTTGCGTCAAAAACCAGTGTGGGTGCAGTAGTGAAGATTGCTACAAAAAGCAGCATCAACAGGAATTCCTATATAAAAAAATTCCTTCCAGTAGCACCTTAGAGACCAACTAAGTTTGTTATTGGTATGAGCTTTCGTGTGCATGCACACTTCTTCTCATACCAGTAACAAATTAGTTGGTCTCTAAGGTGCTACTGGAAGGAATTTTTTTATTTTGTTCAGTCTACGGCAGACCAACACAGCTACCTACCTGTAACAGGAATTCCTATGTGAGTCTGAAAGTTTCCTTTTCAGACAATAAGACGAGTTAGTCAAGTATTTTCATATTGTTAGGTTCTCAAATTTTTGAAGGTTCTGGAAGCTTACAGGGCTGTTTCATTTGTGTGTGTATGTTTCAGTCCTTTTAATTTACAAATGTTCACTTCTCCAAACCTAGGGTTGCCCACCCCATATGTGTCAGCAACCTTGTTCTTGAATGCTTTTGTTTTGTTTCCAAACTCAAACCACCTGACTTTGCTATTAGAGGAAACATGATAATGGCTCTGCTTGTTGACAAGACAAATAATAGACTGTAGCTCAGTTGTTGTTTTAAAGAATAAGTTTCCTGTATAGAAAATGATCATGGTGAAGCCTGAGCATATGTAAATGTTAACCTCCCAAAACTGTATTTAGAGTAGCAAAGCAGAAGTCACCTGAACACAAGAACCGGCAGGATCACCGTTCAGAATTCTTTTTTCCTCTGGGGGAAATATAAGTGTTGTCGACTTGGAGTGTGTCATTTTTGGCTGCTCCATCACTGTGAGGAGAAAAGTATTGTCGGCAACATTGAACGTTGCTGGTTTATAAACACAGGGCTCTATGAAATACAGTGGTACCTCGGGTTAAGAACTTAATTCGTTCCGGAGGTCCGTTCTTAACCTAAAACTGTTCTTAACCTGAGACACCACTTTAGCTAATGGGGCCTCCCGCTGCCGCTGAGCCGCGCAATTTCTGTTCTCATCCTGAAGCAAAGTTCTTAACCCAAGGTACTATTTTTGGGTTAGCAGAGTCTGTAACCTGAAGTGTCTTTAACCTGAAGCATCTGTAACCCGAGGTACCACTTTAATTCTGTTGGGACCTTTTCCTGTGCTGATATTCTTTGTTGTTCTTGTCTCAGCTAAACTGTGTATAACAAATGGATAGTTAACCTGCTCAATACATAATGACAAGGTGTGATGGATTTTTTTAAAAAATAATGGGATCCCACCCCCCTCTTGGATGTAGAGGCCAATCATGATAATGGATTTTGAAAGACATGTGGTTTCTCCTCAGCAACACATTGCAAGCTGTACTCTGTGTTAAGTGTAAATCAGCATACAAAATGAAATGGAGCAACCAGTCATTTCACTTCTTCTAGTACAGTACAGGGTTCCTAGTGTGGTCACCTGGTGCAACTACAACAAAATGGAGTGGTTCGGAAAGTTAATGGACTTCACTCATGACTCTGGCCTGAGGAGTTTGTACTTAGGGTGTTGGTCTGTGTCAGGGAACTGCCATCGGAGCCAGAGGCGGAGGGAAGGCTCCAGAGCGATGCCGGAGAGGGTTCCAGCAGGGAGAGAGGCAGCCCATCTGCTGGGGAAGGAATTCAGCGTAACACCAGGGGTGAAGGGGGGCAGATGGGGGAATCGGAGAGAAGGCTCCAGGACTCTTCACCGGAGACCAGTGGGGAGAGCACGGGTACTCCGCTGCCCACACCCTCCCTGCGCAGAAGACTTCCGCGCAGGGAGAGTAGGAGGAGACTTGGCGTCAAAGAACTTCTTTGCTGGAAGAAGTTTAAGAAACGCCCACTGACGGATTCTGCCAGCGACTGAGAGGCTGTCCAGAGAGTAAGGGTTCAACCAGGCAACCTAGCCAGGAGTGGCGGCAACTTACGCATGAGCAACCCCCTTAGAACCATTATAGTCTGGGACCTTGGAAACCATGGTTCAATGCCTGCTCAGCCTTGAAACTCACTGGGTTACCTTGGCACAGTCTCTCAGTCTAACCTCCCTCACGAGGTTGTTGTGAGGATAAAATGCACATACCACTTTGAACTCCTTGGAGGAAAGGTGGGATATAAATGTAATAAACAAATACATGCCAGACTTTTGCTCGCCTGGATTTGTGTTCTGCTGTTTGGATTCTCCTTCATTGGAGATTGGGAGCCACCAGCCCAGGATATTGTATTAGTGAATTTCCTACATTCATAGGCGGTTGATGACCTCTGAGGTCCTTGCCAACTCTGTGATTCAACTTCTATCTTTATCCTTGTTCAGGGAAATCCATTTGACTCCTACCCTTACAATGTTTTGATAACTCCTGGAAGCTTTTTTAAATTTTAGGCAAGTTGTTTGATTGGTTTTCCTCTCCTCTCCCTGGAACTTTTTGCCTGCTGCATTCTGTGTTATTTATTATTTTATTTTGGTTTGATCTTAGCGTTTTAGTTGTATGTCATCCGCTTTTGGGTAGTTTACTTGTGAGCTGGGAAAAATGGGACATAAATATTTTAGAAAAATAAATAAGCATCCAAATATAGCCTGGCTTTATATTGATACTTCTCAATGTCATTTTCTTACCAGGAGAGAGTGAGAGGAGATAATGTGTGAAGAAAAAAAGCAGCCAGCTTGCTAAATGTGAACTGGCCCCTGTGGTTAGAAATACCCATCACTTCTGCTAGAGGTTGAAAAATCAGCATGCAAAGATGAAACAAAGTAGGGATAGAGGAACATTTTGTTTAAACTGCATTTTTAAATTAATTTACCTAATTTGTACCTCTTGGATGAAGGCAGTCGGCAACCTTTTTCAGCCATGGGCCGGTCCACCGTCCCTCAGACGGGCTGGACTATATTTTTTTTTTTTTTGGGGGGGGGAAATGAATGAATTCCTATGCCCCACAAATAACCCAGAGATGCATTTTAAATAAAAGCACACATTCTACTCATGTAAAAACACGCTGATTCCTGGACCATCCATGGGCTGGATTGAGAAGGCGATTGGGCCACATCCGGCCCACGGACCGTAGGTTGCCTACCCCTGGTACACACCATACATTGAAAACACATTTACCCCCCTCCAAAAAAGAATCACGGGAACTCTAGTTTCCCCACAGAGCTTAACAAATTACAGTTCCCAGGAATCTTTGGGGGAAGTCATGTGCTTTAAATGCATGGTGTGTGTATACAGATCAAGATACAATTATCCTTTGGATTTCACAGTTCTGCCAATACAGCTATCAATATATAAAACATAAAAAATGTGTACTTTTGGATAAACTGCACTTTGCCATGCATGCACTGTTATGTATTCAAATATACGTAACAGACTTATGAATGAATACATACAAAATTTACATGAACTGGAAATAGTCTTATCTGTGTATCTCTAAAAGGAACAATTGCCTGGTTTAAAATCCATTAATGAATTTTATCATCCCCCCTTTTAAAAATCTGTAGCTTTAGCCATGTTTCTGTCAAAATAAAGTGTCAAAATGTTACCCAGAGGTCTGCCTTCAGTTGATTTTTCATCTGATAAAACGCTACCCCACAACACAAAATATTTTGGAGATAGTAGAAGCAGGCGGATTCCTAATTCAAATAAACAGTAGCTTTGTGTTATTACCTCATTGCCTCATCCAGAGAGTCATGAAACCTCAATATTTATAAAGACATCATACTTGAGTATTTGTTTTTCCAACCCGGTAAAATGTGAGCATGATGCCTAAGGACAAGAGCATGAATTCATCACTGTGATGAATCATTCCATTAACTTGTACATTACAATTCTGTATTTTTTAAAGCAGATTTTAGTTAGGGCTTCACGTTCTTTGTATAAATCTGTGTGTCAGAAGCTGGTTTCGATGACTATAAAAGGAAAACATTCTTCAAGATAGTAATGTCGTAAGTGTGCATTTGAATCGAACTAGCAGGCAATAGCTGCTGAGTCCCAAGGAAGGTGAAATCTTTATGAATGGCTGGCATGATACAAATGAGGCAAGTCTCTGAAGCTGTTTAATTACTGAGCATCTAGTTAATTCTTATATTGTGTCCCTCAGGCTAGGTTTCCTACAATACCATCTGGGATGATAAATTAGTTTCAGCCGTTAACATATAGAGCAGAGAATGCCTTGTGTCATCCTCTGGTGAGAAAATCTGTGAGTTTGTTCTGTCTCTTCCAGCTCAATATGCAAGCACTTTAAAAAGATCCCCAGAGTTTTATTCAAACAAGAAGTTTGACTCCCTTTGCCTTGGATCTAGATTTAAGGGAGGATTTTTGTCTACGTAAAGACTGCAAGGCTAATCAAAATGATTTTACCTTTTGAAGGCATATTCTAGTATCTCTCCCTTCTTGTTCTTCCTTTGCTTCTTTGCCGCCATCTTCTCCTTACTCCTTTTTCTTGTTAATTTGTATTACAATATATACCACTTTTTTGTCAATGTCATTGATCCTTTTGGTTATTACAACGGCAAAGACCTGTGTTCCCTTCAGTTTTGTAATGTGTATGAAAGCTCAAAGGGAAGTTTTCATTTAGCATAGATACATTGCTTCCCTGCATTTCCCACTTCACAATAGAATATGGGACACAGACATTCTCAAAGTGGCTAGCAAGATGAGAATAGCAATATAAGAACAGGAATATTTGTCAAAACATCATTGCAAAAAACAGACTAATGCGTTCTTCCCCAACTCCCATTTCCTGGCCATTTCTCAGGCTGTTTGTGGCTGATGTGAAGTGGAATACAGCACCATCTAGATGGCTACCCCTGATTTAATAAACAGGAAGCTTAGGTCATTTCCATATGACACTCCATAGCCTGCCTGTTCAAAAAGCTGGATTACAAGTGAGCATTACTGGCCCAGCTGCCCATATCTGATAAAGTTCTGGAGAATCAAGGTTTCATTCCATGGCTTAGGAATAGAAGCTATCTTTCATATGACCAAAGACTGCCATTGAAATTGATATTTTTCGATGAAGTTCTTACCTATAACTTTCAGCAACCTTTTTTCTTAGATGTGAAGGTTTCATCCCTTCATCCTGCATTACATCACTACCCAGTAATGTATGACAAAAGGATGTCATTTCCCACGTTTTAGTGGTGAGATGGAAAAGTTGACACAGGGGTACCATTTTCCAACAGAACCCCATGTGTGCACAAAATACTTTGCTTATTAAATATTTGTGTGAAATCAGTGGTTAAAATCAGTCAGTTTTGAACAGTTTAGTCTGTCATCTTGATTCAAAATAGCACCCAGTTGTATCCCAACAGAGATAATAGTGTGCTCCTTGATATAGGGAACCATCAACAAAATTTGGTTATGATGTCTTTAAAGATAAAGGGACCCCTGACTGTTAAGTCCAGTTGCGGATGACTCTGGGGATGTGGTGCTCATCTCGCTTTACTGGCCGAGGGAGCTGGTGTTTGTCCACAGACAGCTTCCGGGTCATGTGGCCAGCATGACTAAGCCGCTTCTGGCGAACTAGAGCAGCACACCGAAACGGCGTTTACCTTCCCGCCGGAGCGGTACCTATTTATCTACTTGCACTTTGACGTGCTTTCGAACTGCTAGGTTGGCAGGAGCTGGGACCGAGCAATGGGAGCTCACCCTGTCGTGGGGATTCGAACCGCCGACCTTCTGATCGGCAAGCCGTAGGCTCTGTGGTTTAGACCGGAGCACCACCCGCGTCTTTAGAGGTGTCCAAATGCATAAAAACAACTTTCCAAAATATACAGTAGGACAATATATATAATATATACCGGTAAGCAATAATATATTAGCATTTGGCTAGCCAATTGGAATGGACTACAAAAGTGTGTGTCTTTCTGTGTTCTTATGTTATACTACCACATGGAAATCCTTTTTCTTGGTAGTGGCTACGCCCAACAGGATCTCTTAAGGTGTGTCACCTGTGGCTGATGCTGATAACAGGTTTAATTCCTGGTAATGTTTTAGAAACGAGAGAGAATGCATGTTATGCCTTAAAACCTAGAATGGATATGGAAGTTCTATAACTTACTGCTGAACACATAAGAAACAACAAGAATTGGATATTTCAATGTCTGAAGGTGCACAGCATTGCACACCTTTTTGTATTCCCCCAACTACAAGTGGTTGAGTCTGAACTTTATTCAGAATGAGATACCTCTGCCAATACTGACACTTGCTTTCATGTGACACAAGGGGCAAGGACAGTTCCATTTTTCAGCACTCTAAAAGTGATTTTACTTCAATGATGCAAAGTTAAAATATGGCAGAATTTGCTGCTTTCTTGAACAGCAGGGGTTGAATTCTGAGTCAGATAGATTATAATTAGCTGTTTTTGTTCAGCTCAGCATGTTGATGCTCCTGGGTGTCTGTCTTGGGAGAGAGCAAGTGGCTTCAGACATTATCAAAGGTGGAAATTAATTATGTGTTCTTCCACTTTTGCTGGCTGTACTAATGTCCTGAGCTGTTGAAGAAGAGGTAGTCTTTTTGGCTGGAAAGAAATGGAGATGGCCAAACCAAAGTATCTTTCTGCTTTATTTTCAGACTGGCAAACCAATGTACAAGCATGAAATCTAATGAAAGGCTATGTGAATCAGCTAGTCTTTCTGCAATCCTGTGTCTTTCTGCAAGTGTGTGTGCTGAGGCTGTTTTGTTGCTCAGCATAGCAAATGTTTAGGCATAAAAACTGATAGTACAAATTAAATACGTTTTGGGAAGCTGATGCTTGGGGTGGAAATACTGGAGGAAAATGAGCCCATTGATCCGCCCACCTACTACCGTATTTTTCCATGTATAAGACTAGGTTTTCCCCCCTAAAAACTAATGTCCAAAATTTGGGGGTGTCTT
Source organism: Podarcis cretensis (assembly GCF_951804945.1). Taxonomy (NCBI): domain Eukaryota; kingdom Metazoa; phylum Chordata; class Lepidosauria; order Squamata; family Lacertidae; genus Podarcis; species Podarcis cretensis. The sequence goes on from NC_137170.1 coordinate 127,952,620, forward strand.
TTACACGGATGAATCTTCCCCCATTTTCTTAAATCGGAGTCCCAAAAAATAGGGGCCGTCTTATACATGGGGGAGTCTTATAGATGGGAAAATATGGTACTTGCTAATACCAAGTTGTGCCCAAATAAGCTTTTACCATGGTTTCTCTGCATCACAGCAATGCTGAGCCTGATTCCACTGGTAGCCTTATTTGGTGTTAAGTTGAATTTTAGTGCATATGTTGTTTATTCAGGATTTCATCAATTATATATGCATTGAGTTGGATGCCATGATGGTTCTGCTTCAGGTTTGAGTTAGCGATACATGCAAATAAATGCAAAAGTTAACTATATGCCACCAGCTGAGAGAGGTTGTTTTATGTCACAAACCACTGTGTGCTAGCAACCCATGAATGAAAAAATATCTTGTCAGTAGAAAAGTTACAAAAAGAGAGATCTCTGTCTTACATAAAATTTGTAAGTTAATCACGAGTCACTTATCTTAAAAGTAAAACCTCTCCCTGGCAAGATAATGATCCCCATAGTTTATAAGCATGTAAGACAAATAGCTTGTTTACCAAAGGAACACATTGAGACAGCATTTAGTAATTCCACTTTTAATTAGGTAAATTTTTATTAGATTGCCTAAGCTCTGTAGGATTCCATTTCAGCACTCTGTTTACCAATAGACGTCTTACTCTCTTTGGTTTAGTATTGCTAATTAGGTGGTGGTTAGGCACATAATTTTAAAAGTGGAATTAGTTTTTTGAAGTTTGAGAATCCTGGTTCTAAAGCAATATCAAAGGGAAAGAATGGTTCCCTAAGGAACTGGCCATGATTTATTTAGTTTTTAGTTTTGTGCTACAATCTGTGTGTCTTGATTGGTTTACTTGACCCTGAACAGATGGAGTTGCTTTATAGTGAGTTGTATCACTGGCCCATCTTGCTAGGTATTGTCTAGTCCAAACTGGTAGCAGCTCCAAACTTGAGGTCCTTTAGCAGGATGTACTGGGGATTCAGCCTGGGACCTTTATATATGCAAAACATGTGCTCTCTCTTACTGAACTTTGCTCCCTCTCATCAGTGTTGTTTTGCATTTGTGGCAGTGAAGCCTTGGGCAGCTGCTGCAATGTCATGGAATGTTCACAAAAATTCCAAGTGCTCAGGGAACAAAACAGTTGGAATGTTTCCAGTTCTGTTTATTAACAGAGGGGAAAGCTTCATTTTAGCTAGTATTAAAATGCCATACAGATCCTAGGGACAGCAGGTTTTTGGAGCAGCCTGAGGACTGGAAAGTCTGAGATCCATGGTGGTGGGGTAACTAAGGGGTCGGAAGCCCAGAGGCAATGCGGGTGAAGGAAAGATTGGAACTGGGAAATAAGGGTAGGTGAAGGAGACTTGAAGAAAAGGGCAGAACAGCTTTGAAACTGAGACAAGTGGATGTGTGGAGACTGAGTTTTACATATTTATTTGAAATAAGTAATTACAGTATTTGGCTGCGGGCTTCTAGGCAACAGTGGTGGACTTCAGATGACAGGCTTTAGGTACGATTGAGAATATTTGAACTGGTCTTGTGTCAGTCCATTGTAACTGCAGTTTGAGCTACTACGGTGATTAGCAAATAATGGTGTTAACTGCTTAGCTCCATGTCAGGAAAAGCTTCACTTGCTGATCAACCCTCTGATGAAGACACAGGAATAATCTAACGGCAGTTTTAATATTAACAAACAGTAATGCACTATGTTCTGGTCTGATTCCTAAAATAGTTGAGTACATTTAGGTACCATGGGTGCCCATGTGGAACAGCACAGATAGTGGAGACAGTTTCAAAATTGCTGTGATACTTTATGATGTAAGATAATTGTTGGAATCCAGCAATAACCTTTCTAGTGACACTGAATCTGTTTAAGAGATTACATGAAAGGTGGACACCTAAAACTACAAGCTGAATCTTCTAAAATACTCTCCAAAAAAGCTGATATTAAATATAATTTTATTTTGTGGGAGGAAAAATAAGGTAAAAGGTTTAGGGGGGGGGGGAAATAGACCCTGTATTCTAAAGTATCACAATCATTGTAATTAGTGTAATTCAATGAGGCATTCATTATAGTGGATCAAATACACTGGAGGCACAAGACTAATCCAGAATTTCTCCTCCCAAGTCTGATACAGAAAGAATACGGGGGGGGGGGGAGCATTAACAGTCACTCAGGATTGTCTGATAATTATAAAAAGGATCTAATTGTGACTGGTATTTCTGGCTCAAAAAGAAGCAACGATTTGATATAGTTTATTTCAAGAAGTAAATGCAACTTGATTATATTGTCTTTTGGAGAGCCACAGTGCAAGCACATAGCACAATAAGTACATAAGACAGGGATCGTCAACCTTTTGGGACCAGTTGGCAGATTTGGAATTTTTGTGGGTGCCCATCACCAAATGGTTGCCACATCTAAACATATGCAGAATGACAAAATGGTGTAGACATACTGCTCCTGATCCCCATCAACAGGAAAACGGCACCCATATCAGTCACTACCATGCTTGCTCAAAGAGTGAAGCTTTTCATACCTGTCCTCTCTTCAGGGCAGGATGAGTGTCTAGTCTTAGAATCTAACAAAATGTGGGCATGTGTAAGGGGGCATGTTCAATGTAGGAAAATCCAAACTGGTGCAAGTAGTAACTGAGCAGGAAGGGAACACAACCTTGTGGATTTTTGAGGAAATATTTATTGAGAACTTTTGCCTTTTTATATTTTATTGTGTTAACAACAACAACAAAAATACACACCAGGCTGGTACAATAAAAATAGCGTATCTTTCCATGTGCAATGGTACCTCGGGTTACATACGCTTCAGGTTACATACACTTCAGGTTACAGACGCCGCTAACCCAGAAATAATGCTTCAGGTTAAGAACTTTGCTTCAGGATGAGAACAGAAATTGTGCTCTGGCGGCGCGGCGGCAGCAGGAGGCCCCATTAGCTAAAGTGGTGCTTCAAGTTAAGAACAGTTTCAGGTTAAGAACGGACCTCCGGAACGAATTAAGTACTTAACCTGAGGTACCACTGTATATGATGCCCCCATGTATAAGACTACCCTTATTTTTTTGAACCCCAGATTAAGAAAACCAAACCCTAAAATAGAAGTGAAAATCTGGATGATCTGCGGTGGCAAGTTTATCTTTTTTGGGGCAATCGCCTTCACAGTTTCCAGCATGAGGTGCATGCAGTGCACCGTGGTGCAGAAGCAAAGGCAGCGGTTGGGGCACCGCATGCTCCCCCTCTGTGGCAGCTGCTGCTGCTGCGGGGAAGCGAGGGGAAGGAGGCTCCCAAGCAGGATATCAAGGAAGAGCCGGCGGAAGGCAGCGTCCACTCTGCGCCAGGCCATGCCGTCGAGCAAACTGAGCTGAGGCAGGTGATGAGTGGGCTGGGGGCAGGGTGGGAGTTTGAGAGGGGAAGAGGGGAAAAAAAGGAAAGAAGGGCAAGGAGAGGTAGCTGAGGCAGCTCTCGGCAGCGGCGGTGACAGCTGCTCTTGCTCCAGTGGTTGAGCCAGCGGGGACTTCAGGAGGCGAGCCAGTCGCCAGCATTCAGCCCAGAGGGGGGAGGAGAAAGGGGGAAGGGCAGCAGGAGGGACCACCTCAGCCCGCCCAAGCCAAAATCCCGGACATATGCTTAAATATTTTTAAAATCCCTCTGGATGCCAATGTTCCATGTACCAGACAACCCCCAATTTTTTACTAATCTATTTTAGCAAAAAAACCTCATCCTATACACAGAAAAATACGGTAGGCTGAGTATACTTTTTAAGCATAGAATAAAGTGGGTAGGATGAATCTTAAAGAGGAATAATATATATTATTGAATCAACCTACTACTGAGAACTTTTGTGAATACATTGGTGCTTGTGGGTGCCATGCTGGCAACCCCCAAAGTAAGTTAGAGAAGACAATCTATAATGTACTATCATTTTAAAAACTTTTATTTTTTTAACTCTGTTCCATTCCAGACATTCAGTGCATTAATGCAGTTCTTTAAGGTCTGGACTTGATATACTGCAGATAATTAAGCACAGATTTCTCCATTTGCTGATATGTTTGGGATTGCTCTATGCAGTTCAACACAGTGATGACAGCTTATTCTAAGAGCCTGTTCAAACCCAGTTACTTCCAACAAGCTCTTGTCTATGCTGGTGATTCATTTTTGTGGAGCAACATTTACTTAATCAGTCACATGCCACATGGTAGACCAGTTTGCACCGTTTCCTGGGGCATGTAGTGCCATACGTATTAAAAAGAGGATTAAATTTCATGTGTATTGGATCCATGCATGCTGTAGGGTATGCACTATTTAGATATTACGTCAGACGACATGGATGCAGTGCCAGGAGTCTTAATATTCCCATACATATAAACAGGCCAATTGATTCCTAGTTGGGCTGTCACAACATGTATATAATATTTATGTTACTACTGGCCATAACAAGTGCTCTGCGAAATCAAATTCTTATGAGTTCAAAATGTTAGTGTACATAAAATGATGTGGCATTCTCTTGATAGCATTAGACATGTATTATGCAATAAATAAAGCTGGGCTACATGCATGCCGTGGTCTATGCAAACTTCATTTTCCCAGCAGATGAGAGAAGTGAAAGATGTTGCCGAAGGGGTTTAGGGAAAAATCTTTGCAGACTGAGCATAAGTTCTTTGTTCAGTTTAAGCTCAGTCTTTGTTTCCTTTGGCTGAACCAGAAGTTATGGTGCTATGCTGCATGGAGTTCTTCATTCCATTTCCTTTTATTTGTTGTGCTTTCTAGAAATAATTGACATGCAATTTTTCTGAAGCCTTGTTGGCAGCTAGAGTACAGCATAAGTGATTAAGAGACTAATATTAAACTTGGCAAAGAATGTCTTGACCTAAATTACATGGACAGGTTGCCACTGTCTGCTTTACAAACAGAAACAATGGTGCTACAGTTAAGATTTCTCCACTTGAACATATGAAGTGTCCTATCCTTTCGGCTGTTCACAAATATTCGTCACCACTTGTTGTTGTTGATGTGGCTGACAAAGTGGGGTTTTTTGGTATCGTTTTAGGATGTTACTAATTTATTTACATCTTCCTCTGCAAATATTTGATCATCACAAAAAACAGAAGAACTTAAAGAGATGTCTCTTGAACCACATATAGCCACCTCTGTACACCAATAGTAAATAAATGACTGATGAATTATACCCATAGTTAACATTAACCACAGTTTCAGGTATGGATAATACACTAAACTGTTGGTAACTGAAATTGGAAGCAGAAGTTTCTGAATGTTATGTGGCCACACTAGAGGAAGAGAGAGAAGGGAAGGGAATGTGTTAGATCAAGGCTTGCTGAAACACTTTCTTGTCATGCCAAACTATGGTTTAGCATGTCTGAACATGACCAATAAGAGATTGCTCAGTTGGTTGCAGAAAAATAAATGTTTACTCTGGTTGGAACTAGTTATGAAGAACTGGTTGAATCCTCATAAAATAGTCACACAAGTTGCCATCTTTAGTTCCTCCAGATGATTTCCTTAACAACCTCTCTGCAAAACCATGGTCTTTTCATAGCACTGCTCCCAGTCTTTAGTGTACTTAAAAGCTCATGTGTCATTGGATAGCCATTGAAGCTAGGAAACTTAATGCAAGGATGCTTTGAATAGTAGCATTGCTTCAAGTGGGTGTTTTTTCAGTTTAGAGTGGATGTGTCTTGGTTTTGCCTGACTGAGGAGATTGCATAAAAGCCAGGGTGGTAGATGCATTGATCTCATAGAATACGCTATTCATTTATCCAGAAATGCTGCTAGTTTGAAAATGATGGAGATTGCTACTACTTTCAGTGCGAGTCCAAACAAGGTTGATTTTTACAATCAAAGTATGTACAACAACGGCTGCATCATTCAATAATTTGCCTCTTCCAAATTGGAAGTTTGGGGGAGTGATCAGTAGTAGACAAATAGAAAAGGCTGTGACAAAGGGAAATCCTGTATGATGTCACAGGGACTTGACTAAGACACTGCATTCCACCTTCTGCTCCTCTTGACTTTGTCAATGTAAATACATATGAGAGACAAAGGTATGAATGTGAAGATGCTGACATACGAATATTGTAGTTACCTACAGCTGAAAGCTTGCATGGCTCTCTAACCTTGGGTATACTTGTGCATGCATTTACATTTGTGTCTTTGGGAAGTAGCTTTAAGCTCTAACACTGAAATTGCTGCAGTTCCCCCCCCCCCCAATAATTGTAAATCAATTGCAAGCAGGTAATCTTTTTCTCTCCTTATCAGTTAAAAACTGTAAATTAGCTGTTTAATTTATAGACTCAAGAGGAGAATCTAATTAGTTTATGGTTGTAATTTGTTTATTTTATAGTCTTTTCTTGCTGACAATCTGGATAGAGGGAGGCAAGGAATTAGGATTAAAGGAAAATCAATATTAGGAATATGGTTGGTGAATAATGCTTGAGGCTGTCATTGTACACGGAATATTGCCTCTACATTGAGGTATGTCTCAGCCAAATAATGTGGATTGCTGAAGCCTGATATTAAAGCAGAGAAAAGTCACTCAATTCATTACAGATTTAATATGAATGTCAAGTAAATTTATTCCTAATTTTGACCTTTGGTGGAATAAGCATGCTTTTATCATTCAGCAAACTATTATGCCAAAATGTTTCCTCACTATTGTTATGTTTATGCTGTGCCAAATTCATGGAACCTTAAAGCTCATCTAAATATTTAGAAAAATGTATGTGCAGTAGTGTTCCTAAGACAATGCCAGTGGAGAATGTTGAAGGAGAATGTTTCTCCACCACATCCCTGATCATAGAAAACTAGATGGCAAAGAGGAGGATTCCAACCTGCCTTCATCTGGGCACAATCTGTAGGATTAAGTAACAAGCGACTCCATTTATATTCTGTATATTCTAGAGTAAGTACTGTGTTATACAGGTGGTGGGAATCAACTATGAAATTCTCTTCTACTTTTCAGAGACTCCATGCAGCATTTCAGATTCATATGATGAAGTCTCATGTGGTAGTAATGGTGTGGGCTCTAGCCATATGAAAGGACTGATCTATGTGGAAAGTTGCTGGCATATTTTATATCAGATGCATGGAACTTTTTTTGTACAGAGGAGGCGATATATTTGCATAATTTATCTGTGTCATTTACTTAAACTGGCAGATGCTGACTTCCTTCATTTCCTCTCATAATGACACCCATCTGAATATGCCTGTTGCCTCAGTATTGTCAACAGTGCCCTAAAAGTGCATGCCAAAGTGTTGTCTTTTTCAAGAGAGATTTGCAAGACTGAACTACCTTAGGGGTTGCCCTCCAGATGTTGCTGGACTACTACTCTTAACAAACCCTTCCCATTGGATGTGCCAGCTGGGGGCTCCATTGGGGCACCACATTGGCTACCCTGAACTGGATGAAAACATTGATTTTCAGAAAACAATAAGATTTGCCCCCCCAGTACCAATGGAGTCCATTCTCTCATGTCTTGCACTATCATGCACACAGCTTTTGGAAGCATTGAGCATCGCTTGCTGAACAATGCTTTGAAGAGCCCCTTTTGAGCCGTGTTTGACTCTGCTAAGTTTCATTATATTGTTCCCAGCAGGAAGGCTGTTTGCAGGATGAAAATAACCATTGCTCTGTTTTTGTGCTTTCCTTGGGAAGCTGAAACTAGTCATCAATCACAGTTGTGTATACAGGAAGATGAAAACAAACCAGACTTTTGCAGCCACTGATCCTAAAGATATTTTTATACAAGAAAAGCTCAGGATCCCTTGGCAGTACTTCTGTTGCAATACCAAGTCAGCAAAGCTCAGAAGCATGTTTCCAAGTGTCCCCAAATAAGGGTACGCTAGACAAAGCTGGTGCATTAATTTATTTATGTATAGGACTTGGCAAAAATACTTGACTTTGAACATATTCATTCAAGTCCTGTTGACATTCCAGTGTCGTTTGAGTGACCAGATAAGTATTTTTGTTCCTTACGTATTAGCAGCCATTCCACCTGGTTGAACCAGAGGGAGAGGTGAGACAGTGTGGCTTGCGTCAGTGCCCTGACAGGGACTAACTACCTTTTAGCTCATCTCTCTGAAAGTGTCTCCATCTGCTTCTATTCCAGCTGGTTATGAAACTATTTGGGATTATGAAGAATAAGTGCCCAAATGTGCTTGTTTTCCTGTTTTCTACTCTGCCCCTTTTTCCATTTGGTGTCTGAGAGGAATTCAGTGTTGGGCTATGACCAACGTTCTGTCTGTGCAAGGATATCAGAGTGCCAGAGTGAATTATCTCCCCTCTCCTCCATCCTCATGCTGTTTTGATTTTCCCCAGAGCCAATTTTGGGGCCACAAGGGTACACTGGGGTAGGAGAGGGGGAAAGCCCATTATTCAAGCACAAGCCCTCACTCAGGACTTTTGCTGATGGCGCTCATTAGGGAAAATCATCCTTTGAGAATGTAAACCTTTGAAGAAGAGTAGGGTTGTTTTACTTAATATTTGCCCAACTCAACTCTTAGAAAACTTTAGAAAACTTTTATCATGCTGGGTCTGATGGGAGATGTCCAAAATGCCTGGAGGGGGAAAGCTTGACTGTTGTGAAGCCTTATGCTGAGCTATACAGGAAGGTAAAGAACTGGTTTCCACCCCAGCAGCTGCCCAAGCTATGTGGTTCCTACCCTTGCCATCTTGTATGGAAGCTGATTACAGCTGACCCTGTACTGAGCATTAGGAAAGGTTCAAAGCTCCCCCAAACTATGTTTTCTCATCCTTCCCCCTTACTGTCCCACCCGCCAAGTTGTGGTGGGTGTTACTGAAACTTTAATTAGACTTTAATTAGACCTTCCCAAGCACCATGGATTGAAGCTTGAGACCTACACATGCAAGATATGTGTTCTATGGTCCTACAGCCCTTCCAAGGAGCCTAATGCGATGCATTTTTAATCCTTGCTAGTGTTGCTCCTGTCCTTTCCTTGTTAGGCCTTAGTATTCTAATCCCCTTGCAAAATATAAAATTGTGGGTTGATGCTAAAGTTGCTTTATTTATAAATGAATAAAAGTCTTTGGAGCACCAAATGCTTATGAGTGGAGTTCATAAACAACGAAGTGGAAATGTTAGAATAAACTCTAAGCGCTACCATCCATTCTCTTTCTCCATAGCTCCATTTAATCCATGTCACAATTTTCAGCATGACTCTGAGAAAAGCAACGAAAGGCTGATGATTAATGGATCAGCTCCAAGGGGAGTTCTGACATTTTTATTATCATGTCAGTACAAAGCTAGGACACTAAATTTACGTTTTCCCCTCAGTGCTAGGTTGCTGTTGTGTTAAGTTTAATTTATACAGGCAACAACTGATTAACACATGTTTGAATGATACATGATTGTGCACAAGTGCATGACACCAAACCCAAAAATGCCCCTAAATGTGTCACTAAAAAGGCATAATGGGGCGGGGCACGCTTTTATGCACTCCGCTGACGCACTCAGGATCGGGAACAGAACCCCCACGAAAAATGGTAATTGACTGTAACATTTCTTGTTAGTTTCTTCATGGAAACTAAACAGACTTGTATCAGGTTTTTCTAATGGCTTAAGTATTACTGAATATTTAAGTACGATGGGGTGGCTAAGCTTTGGCCATCCAGATTTTGCTGGACCACAGCTCTCATTACCCCTTGCTGCCTGTGGCTGATGGGAATTGGAGTGGATCTGGAGGACCACAGATTCCCATACCCTTACTCATGGTGTGTGTGTGTGTGTGTGTGTGTGTGTGTGTGTGTGTGACAGTCCTTGCTGGTACAGATTACTGGCACCTCTTTTGTTGTTGTTGCGTATGACAGTCTTTTTTGCTGGCACCCATGGCACTTTCCTACTGGCACCTCATTTTTTAAATTATAAAAAGCACTGGCCTTACTATAGCACAAGGGTTCTCAGAGCCTCCACAGGCATTTGAAGCATTCTAAAGAAGAAGAAGAAGAAGAAGAGGAGGAGGAGGAGTTTGGATTTGATATCCTGCTTTATCACTACCCTAAGGAGTCTCAAAGCGGCTAACATTCTCCTTTCCCTTCCTCCCCCACAACAAACACCCTGTGAGGTGAGTGGGGCTGAAAGACTTCAAAGAAGTGTGACTGGCCCAAGGTCACCCAGCAGCTGCATGTGGAGGAACGGAGAAGCGAACCCGGTTCCCCAGATTACGAGTCTTTCGCTCTTAACCACTACACCACACTGGCTAAGTACCAAAGTGAAGTGAAAGGTACAGTTTGTAGAGTGAAGGAAGCTAATGCTGGTAGCCTTTTTAGAGTCTGAACTGCCCCCCATGGCATCCCATTCTTTCTTTTTATCTCCCTGGCCCTAACACTTCTTAATCCATTTTTGGGGGAAATTGTTGTCAGCTTCTCAAAAATGGCAAAAGGCATTTTGAAGCAGAAGACAATGGATTACATAACGTATGTCACATTATTATTTTTAAATTATGCCACCTTTATTTACCAGGGTTGCCATCTAACCTGAAAAACATGGCCTTCCTTTTTATTTTTCTACTTTCAGTTTTAATATATATTAATCCCCCCCCCCAAAAAAAAAGTGTGCATGCGTGCCAACAAATTCACACACCATTTAGCCAGGACATATGTGTGTTTGTGTACCTGACTTCAGCAAAAGCAGAAACCTGCACTGTTTCTGAACCTGTCTGAGCTGCTGGCATTACCCATTTCAACCTTTGGCAGCAGAGGTAGAAGTGCTGGCTTGACTTCTGGGCATCACAAAGCAGCAGTACACTCTACAGCTTCAGAAATACAGTAAAGCACAAAACCTGTGCCGCCACCCCCCCGACTTCTGGGCCAGCTACCACATCCATGCTTGATAGCAACGACAGTAATGGCAGTCGGACGGGTAGTACCCATTTGCCTGCTGTGAGCACAGTTATTCACCACTTTGAGTCTACTGCTTCAACATTCTGGTCATTCATTCTGGATAAGTTACTGTTACAGGCTGCGCAAAGGGCTATTCTTGAAGATACATGGGTGCTCCAAAGATGTAGCATATCACTCTAATTTTGAAGGCTTTGCACTGCTTGACTACGAGCTACTGAGCCTAATTCAAGGTCTCTCTATTCACATATACTGTAAAGCCCTCTTGGATGTTGAGGTTGTCTTTTGAGATGTGGGTTGTGTTACTATGTGCAGATAGTATATTTGGTAGGAGTGGAGCTGCTAGAAACTGAAATAAAGGTAAAGGTAAAGGTACCCCTGCCCGTACGGGCCAGTCTTGACAGACACTAGGGTTGTGCGCTCATCTCACTCTAGAGGCCGGGAGCCAGCACTGTCCGCAGACACTTCCGGGTCACGTGGCCAGCGTGACAAGCTGCATCTGGCGAGCCAGCACAGCACACGGAACGCCGTTTACCTTCCCGCTAGTAAGCGGTCCCTATTTATCTACTTGCACCCGGGGGTGCTTTCGAATTGCTAGGTTGGCAGGCGCTGGGACCGAGCGACGGGAGCGCACCCCGCCACGGGGATTCGAACCGCCGACCAAGCGATCGGCAAGTCCTAGGTGCTGAGGCTTTTACCCACAGCGCCACCCGCGTCCCAGAGAAACTGAAATACAGTGGTGCCCCACAAGACGAATGCCTCGCAAGACGAAAAACCCGCTAGAGGAAAGGGTTTTCCGTTTTGGAGGTGCTTCGCAAAACGAATTTCCCTATGGGCTTGCTTTGCAAGACGAAATGTCTTGCGAGTTTTTCTGACTTTTTTTCCCTTTCCCCCCCTTTTTCTAAGCCGCTAAGCCGCTTATCTGCTTATCCGCTAAGCTGATAAGCCGCTAAAAGCCGCTAAAAGCCGCTAAGCCGCTAATAGCGCTAATCCGCTAAGCCGTCAATGGGCTTGCTTCGCAAGACAAAAAAACCGCTAGACGAAGAGAATCGCGGAACGGATTCTTTTCGTCTTGCGAGGCACCACCGTAGCTATACCTTAAATGAACAGAAAGTTGTCATACTGTCCATGCCCCTTCCCAGGCTTTGTTCGGTATCATACATTTTCATGTCAAAAGTTGGAAAATTGATTTGCTGTGCTCTGCCCAAGGTTCACCAGAACGCCACCTTTGTAATAAATATGCTGTCCCTTCCTGCTTTCTTTCGATGTGATGACATACTGCATGGATGATCTGTCTAATCTCCACTTCATCCAATTCAGTATTGCCTCCTGAGCACTGAAGAGCTGTTATTTGCTACCATGATTTTAACATAATATCTGCAGACATAGAGACTAGAAACTTGATGCAAAAACAAAGTCACAAACTCCTGATGGTTGAAATCTACAATGTTTTAAGAAGGTATTGCTGGTTAAACAAAACTGTCTGGTCATGTTTTATTCTTGTACTAGGACGGCATTCTTCAACCCAAGTCCCTCCAGATGTTTTGGACTACAGTTCCTGTCTATCCCAGTCAGCATAGCAAATGGTAAGAGATGGTGGGATTCATAGCCCAGAGCATCTGGAGAGCATTGGACTGGGGAAGCCTGCACTAGAAAAAAGTGTTTTTACATTATGCTGGAGGTAAAGGATTATACTGGAACTCGAGTAACCCTGCTAAGGTTATACTGGGAAAATTATAAGATGTTAATTTTCCTATTCCCCAGTAGACATTATCCTCCTTCCTCTCTGTTCCTGAACGCTTATAAATTACCGATGATGAACAGTAATTTAAAAACTCTCCCATCGCTGTTCATAATATCTGACACTTGAAGCACCTGGCAATTAGCATTGGTAATATGTGAGAGCATATTTCTGCATTGTGGGAGCTGAGTTTGCTCTGTTACTGCCAACCATTCCTGCCTCCTGTCTCTGACTTGCTCCCCCTCTTATACTGGAATTAAAAAGCAAAAGAGCTGCCACATTTGTGATGCTAATCTTAAGTGAATGGCTTAATACAGTAGGTGTTCTTGTCATAATACATAAGCATTGTCATAACAATCCTGCTTAATATTTGCAAAGTACTGTGTTGAAGCAGGAGGTGGTTTTGGAGAAGTGGATGTAAGTTTTACCTTGATGGTTGGATTATGCCAACCAGTGACCTCACTCCTCTGTTTCTCTTTATAAAGCAAAATGTGGTGTGCCTGGACAGTTGTGGCACTGGATGGCAAGGTAGTTTGGTTTAGTGGAGATATTCAGGATAGGCACAACACCTAGTTTTCTTTTTCTTTCTGGAGCCAAGGGCTGTTCACTGCTTTACAGCAGGTGATCCTGTTACTCAGACAGCAAAGTGTGTGCCACCATTTTCAATTAAAAGATGCAATAGGATTGGTTAGTCTTCTGAAACTTTTATTTTTTAAAAAATAATATTAATCTGCTTGGTTTTCCAGTGTATTCAACACAGCTATTTCTTTCCCCATTCATCACTGTCTTGAAATGCCATTTGACTGATCATTGTACTCTTGACCTGGCTATTGCTGCTGGTAATTATATCTGAAATTTCCAAGGAACCAACAGCTCTTGCTTCCTACAGTGTCGGTAACTGCAGTTAATTCTGGTTTAAGCTGAATTTGCAATTTCTGCAACAAAAGATCTATGCGAGTTTGAATTGCCCTGCCTTTTTGAACACCTGATTCTTAGCATATCATTGTCACCTGAACAAAGATGAAATCTAAGTGTGCATGTTTATTATATAGTACATGCTTCCTGGGTGTAATGTAATTTCTTCTCTGGGTATCAGCTGGGTGCAACAATAAAAACAGCAAACCTGGAGGTGAGTTTGCTGGAGTGGAGCGGCTAAGTGGAATAATACACCCATTAGAAATGTGGGAGCCATCAACACTCTATTCAGTGTTATTAACAGTGTGAGTATTCAAATGGAAATCTTGTGTCGTTAATTCAGCAGGAATGTGAAAGCATATATTGTATTCATATCTTTGTCAGACTTTTTTGAAACCTGAGAATTGAAATGGGCAGCTCTCATTCATACATTCATGTAAATACAAATGGATAAATCCTGATTTGAGAGGTCTCTTAGAGTACTAGTGCCTTTTCTCCTTCATTTGGGCTGGTTCACACATGCATTCATTCCTTGGTGACTGTAACATACATCGGGTGATGAAATGGTTGTCTGAATCAGCCACCACAGTTCAAAATGGAATATGATTATTTCCAAAGCAAGAGGGACAGCTTCCTCGCATCAGGCATGGGGAACATTGGCCCTCCAGCTGTTGCTGAACTACAGCCCCCATCACCTCTGGCCATTGGCTATGCTTGCTTGGGTTGCTGGGAGTTGTAGTCCAGCAACATCCAGCAGGCCAAAGGTTACCTACACCTGCTTTGCATTGTCATGCATGGCATCAAAAGACTTTGGAGCCTGGCCTCTGTTATAGCTGCACATGTGTGAATGTGCAATAAGCACAAAGGAAACACTTTTAAAAGCAAATGTACATTTTACCTTTACCTTTACATTTTGGGGACGCGGGTTGTGCTGTGGTCTAAATCACTGAGCCTAGGGCTTGCCGATTGGAAGGTCGGCGGTTCGAATCCCCGCGACAGGGTGAGCTCCCGTTCTTCGGTCCCTGCTCCTGCCAACCTAGCAGTTCGAAATCACGTCAAAGTGCAAGTAGATAAATAGGTACTGCTTTTGTGTGTGATATTTCTACCTATGGCTGTAATTGATCCTCCCTTATTGTGCCCCTCTTTGCCTGCCACCCAAAGCATTCCTATATTACAACCTGGGGTTTTCTTTCAAGGCTGCAGTGGCACTGTCAGCATCTGTTGCTGCTTAGGCACCAGGGATGGGGCACCTTCCAATGCTGGAGCAAGAAAATGTCAGAGCTGACCTCTCATGCTGGTCCTGGGAGCTGAGTACCAGCTCTTGCTCAGCAGAGCCTGGAATTGGTTCTTCAGTCTTGGATTTATTTGGTTGGATGATTTATTTCTTTTGCTTGGTGCCTGTTTTGCTTCAGTGGTTTTCTTCAGATTGATACTATTAGTAATGTTTCTGAACTGATAAAAAAAAGTGTCTGAAGCCCTTTGTCCATCATGCTTAGAAAGAAAAGTGCAGCTTTTATTAAAATAGAGAAAGACTCAGAAAGCTTAGATAAGATAATAGGAAATTTGGAATCCACTCCCCCAGTTGTTGGGAGAGAAGAAAGGAAAAATGCACACGAGTTGTTCAGAGTTGCAGTTGCTGCCAACCATATGTGGCATGAGTTTAATCAGGAATAGGATATTGTCCTTGACAAAAATGGACTTTGCTTTTCAGATGTAGCAGTCTTAATCTGTAACCTCAGTTATGCAACAATTGTTTGTTTTTTGGGTTGTAGACCTAAGAACAATAGATCCCCCTCAAATGGGACTGTAGCCCTTAAATACAACATTTCATTTATTAATTTTAACAGGGATGGGAAATCATTGTCCTTCCAAATGTTGTAGGACTCCAGCTCCCATCAGCCCCACCTAGCATAACTACATTGATCAGGAATAATGGGAGTTGTAGTCCAACAACACCTGGAGGGGCACAGACTCCCTTCCCTTCTTTAGCTTTTAATTTATAGTTGTCCAGTACTCAGAGCCTAGTGGCTACTTCATCATCTTAAGGTCCGTTCTTGTTTGGTGGTTTGCATGAATGCATGGACCGAACTGGACAAATTCATTGTTCATTAAGGGGGGAGGTTAGGGTTATTCAGAACAAATATGCATAGACTGTGCTGTGAGACAGTAAATTTATCAAATGATTTGCAGATTTATTGTCTGTTCATGTGTCTTACATTCTAATTATACCCTAAACATATTTTTCTGAATTTTTCTATGTTCATTGGTACTTGTGTCCAAGCAAATGTGCTCAGGATAGCAATCTAAATTTTGCTGCTGAATTTATTTTCTGCTGTTGAGAACAAACATTACTGTTTGAGACTATTTATTTTTTTTAAGTTGGACAAGGTTCCCTACCCCCAACGTTTTGCTAATGCATTCCTTGAAGTCAACTGTAAATGAGCTGGGTTTTTCTCAGGAACTGCAAGGTGTTAAAGATAACAATGATATCCTTTGAAATTTAAATGCAAAACATGATAGTGTTTCACTGTGTGGGAACAGAAGGCAAATATTCTGGAAACATTGGATTTCTCTTTAAAAAGGCATTTATGAGAATGGCCACATTTCCACAGCGAGCCTTCGTTCAACCTGCCCTTGAAGATGTACAACCCTTTCGCCTCCTCCTGTTTTTATCTCTGTCTGCAGGTGGACTGTGGGGGAGATGAAGCAATGACTGATAATATTAACTCTGTGTGCATTTGAGAAGGCCTGTATGGTAACATTGTTCCATGCTGGGGATACTTATTCCCTTTCTTCCTTTTGTGCAGTACTTGGTGGTGATTAAGGCTCTGTCTGCACCTTACATTTAAAGCACTATTATACCACATTAAACAGTAATGGCTCCCCCCAAAGAATTCTGGGAACTGTAGTTTAAGAGTGCTGAGAGTTCTTAGGAGACCCCTGTTACCCTCAGAGAGCTATAATTCCCAGAGTTCCCTGAGAAAGGGGGATTGACTGCTAAACCACCCTGGAAACTTATTTATCTATTGCATTTATACCCCACATTTTTCTCCAAGGAGCTCAAAGTGGTATACATGGTTCTTGTCTTCCTCATTAAATTGTAGCTCTGTGCGGGAAGGGCATCAAAGTGTGTGCTACAAGTCTGTAGGCCCTTGTTAAAACCACAGCTTAGCCATTAATTCACTAAGTTTCCCCCCTTCAAGCTGCTATTTCTCATAATGCTTTCCCTCTTTTCTAATGCAGGGAAAAAATGGTTTAGAGCTTCTTTACAAGTTGTGAAGTTTACGAAAGTAAACTAAAGTTTACTGAGGTATACTAAGGTTTACTGTAAAGTTTATTGCTATACATATCCAATGTGGTGCCCTCCAGAAGTTGTGTGCTACAACTCCCACCATCCCTGACCCTTGGCTATGCTGACGGGAGTTGATGGGAGTTGTAGTACAAAACATCTGGAATACTAAGCTCAAGCCCCGAAGATGTTTGTACAAACTAGAACTTTCTGAATGGCCTCTCCCCTCAGGCCTCTGCAGATTCTGAAAAGCTACTCGTGAGAATCAGGGAGTGCACCATATACCGTGCATCTGCATGATTTGCATGCAAAAGGTCCCATGTTCATTCCCTGGCATCTCTTGAGTAGGGACAGGGAAAGACCTCTAAAACCCCTGAAAGCTCCTGTTAGTCAGTGTAGACAAAGTGAACTAGATGGACCAATAGTCTGGTGGTGCTGAGAATAGAAATAACAAAAAGCAAAACGAAGCAGAAGCATTTTCCTTGGATCGCTAGTGTGGTTTCTCTGCTGTTCTGTCAGGGAAACTGGCAAAACAATTGCACATAGCTTTAGGAAAATGGAAATATGGTACCTGTTTATTGTGCATGTTAAGCACAATAGGGTGCATTCAGTATCGCCAAAGACTTGTGAAACGCTGATTTAGGCTTAGTAATGATTTAGGCTTAGATGATTTAGGCTTAGTAATTTTACTATGCTGGCTTTCTTGATCCTGACTAATGTTTGTGGTATACAGCTTTTAAAACGACAATCGAATGATCTGACATGGTATAAAGCAACTTCCTATGTTCCTACCTCTCACGGTGTTTGGGGACTGCAGATAAAAGTTAAATTCTGCGAAGTCCTGGCCACATGCTGGAGTATTTTAGGCCCATGCAGAGGGCTTCTTGCATCCCAGTGCAAATATTACTTTTTAACCTCCAAATGTCTAAGAATGATGATGCAGGCTTTCTCTGTAGACCACTCTCTTTCTCTCTCACTCCCAGAACTTCCAGGGAATTATGATTAAGCGATTGAAGTGCAGATGTTTCTCACATTCCATTCTTGTATAGCAGAATAGGATATAAATCTATGGTGCGGTCACATTTGAAATACAGTTCTGGCTGACGCATCGCAAAAACCATTTCCTGTCATACACAACAACCGTCACACAGATCACCAAAATTATATTATCTTTTAAAGGGTGACAATAATTAATATTGTGTGCAGGGCTGCCTTTTCACTAGCAATAAAATCTAAAAAGTATTCTCCAAACACCACCCAATTGTGACATAAAACTGAGAAGGGGCTTTTATTTGGGGAGGAGAGTGGGGACAAACCTATAAAAAACAGATTGGATTTTGTAAGCTACTTTTTAAAATTAAATTAAATCAGAAGTAGCTCAGCTTATTTCTTAGCCATTCTGACATTTTCACCTACAGTAACACAGCTAGTTCAAGTTCACTTCAGTCAATGGTAGGTACAAACAACTAATACTTTAAATAATTGAGTCTGATTGTTCAAAATATTTCTGAATTTGTAATTTGTGTATATCCCAAACAGCATATGTATGTACTTCCACAGTGACCACTTCCTCAGTGGCTACTGAGGAAGATGTGTTTTGGTTGAAACATGTTTGGATTTATTGTACTGTATGGCGGTAGGATATTTTAGGTTATCTGTGTTAGTCATTTTTTGCATTTGTGTAAAATGTAAATTTACATGATCAAATCGGCGTTATACCATTTTAATTTTCTTATCCCAATTTCAAAAATATCATTCAACAAGCAATACACTTTCTTCACGTATAGTAGCACACAGTGTATGGTGATGGTGGGGAATTTGCAATATAAAATATGCGTTAAAAGGTATTTTGCATATTTTAAAAACTGCTGCATACTTTTGCTGGCTCCCCCGCTTTGTGAAAGCCATGTAATTTGACCAGAGTTAATCGACCGCTTAGCTTTGCTAGTATGTACACAGAGCTGATCTGGCATGACTTCCCTAATATCTGGTGGAGTATCTTGTAGTACATCAGAAATGCCCTAAGTGAAGCCAAGTGTGTGTGTGAGATGCCAAGATACACATGCTCCATTAATAATTTAACTTGCGGTGTTAGGTAAGTAATGTAAGGAAGAACTGTATTTGCAAGTGGTAATGAGAGTGTGCACACTTCTTCAGATACCACAAGATTCACACAATAAGATATTTTCACACTGGATGTGCATATGTTGGAAACAGTGCCACCTCCCCATGTTCAGTATCTATAGTAGGGATGGGGATCCTTTTACAGACAAAGGACAATATTTCTTTCTGGTCAACCTTTCAGGAGGCAACATGCCGGTGTTGTTGTTGGGAAAGGGGTTGCAGAGGTAAAAATAGGCAGATCAATTGATACACATGTCATCTTTGTGCAGTAGGGTAGTTTCTACATGCACCCATGTACCCCTTTCTAACCTCTATTCAGGTTAGCCAGACACAGAGTGCATTCCAGCCCCTGGCAGAAATGGGGAAGGAGGGTGAAACGCAGGGCTGGTGAAGAGTGGGAAGGTTTGTGGCCTGGAGAGAATCCTTAACACCAGATAGAGAGACCTGGAGGGCTTGCATTAGATTGTTGCTTTGATTCTGGATGGAGCATAAGAGCGCATCTAGGGCCCTCCTGGAAGTATTCTGAGCTATATAACAAAACTAGTGGAATGAAAAACTGCTCTGGATTAATGTCGCTGGCTATGAAGATGAAGATCATGCCTGCATCCAAAAAGATGTGAAGGGGTGTGTGTGTTTGTGTGTGTGTGAGAGAGAGAGGGAGAGAGGGAGAGAGGGAGAGAGAGAGATGGGGTTACTGTACTTTCCACTGCTCTTTCACTTAGTCTGCTCCCTACCTGCTTTCCACAGCAGGTGTGTCAAAAGCCTCTGTCTATTTGTAGGTGGATAAAGGCTGTGTGTCTTTTGAAATGCCACCCATTCATCCCACCCAAAATATTGTTGTCTTTGTTCAGGCCCATGGGTGTTACACTGTTAGTGCGAAACGAAAATTTCCATGGGTTTGCCATCACAATACATTTAATATTTGTTAGTTGGGTGTTCTTATATGCCCATTGGTACGTAAATCTCTGAAGAGGGTACAGACTTAAAAACCTCAGCGGGTATTGCTTGGTTTAAATGCAGTGGTATAATCAGTTTTTGCTCTGCTGCTGTTAAAAAAGCTTAACATCCAAAAGCAGTTTTTCTTTTAAAACAATCGATTCTCTCCTTGCCATCTCCTTTCTAAAGCCTGTAGTTGACACTTGGAGTAATGTGATAGCTAATGCCTACGATTCACTCCAGTGCAACTTAATTTCATATCTGACAAGGGGATTCAAGACATTTAAATGATATAACAGCTAATGACGCTGAGAAAAGATAATAGAGATTTTTTCCATACTGTTGTGGTCCCTAGCTGTGCATTTGCTGTATAATGGTTGTGGGATTTTTTGCCTTTTGGAAAGCTGTACTGAGTGATTTGCCAGGCTAGCAAAATCAATTTCAGATGTCATAGGGTATGTTTATCGCATCTGTTTTGCCCTGAGGTTTGTTTCCCTATAGTATTTATTCCAGAGTATCAATGCAAATTTCTCTGGAATAGAACCAAAGCTTTTCATTAGGCATCTTATTTATTTATTTTTATAATGCATTAGCCTTGCCTATCAATGTTAAAAAGTGAGATGGAGGCATTATTGTGCAAAGGGAAAGAAAAAGTTTGCCTTGGATCTTTACTGACCTAGGCCTATATGTGTACCCATTCAAGAAAAAGCAAAAACAGAACTGAATTAGGTCAAAATTGATTTGCAATACTTGTGATATAACCAAGAAACAATTCATTGGATAGCCTTAAGTGAACCAGGAGACTTTATAGCTGTAGATCTTACAGACTTCTGGCAATTTAATGCAACAATTTCCAGAGGGAAGTCATGTTAGGGTTCAGCCACACTTCCTCTTGTCCCATTACACCCCTCCCCTGCAGAAACAGCTTTTTAGCACTCAGTCGGAGCAAACATGAATTCACGTTTTCCCCTGGTTGATATTTTCCTCTGATGCAACAATAAAGAGTGGGTTTCCCCTGGGAAAAGAATGGGGCAAGGGGGAAACTGCTTTCACCTATGCCTAGAATGTGCAGGTGAAGCAGAAAACTGCTCGGACCTGTGCTTTCTAGGCATGGGATAAGTGGAAAAGTGGATGAGCCCTTACCTTAATCTGTTGCAGCAAAAAAGAACAAAGAAACAAACAAAATTCAGCGAGTGCTTCTTTGAAGGCTCAGAAATGTGTTCTTGATTAATCTGGAAACATTTCTAGACCACCTAATATTAGAAAATATCTAAGCACTGAACAAATGTAGTCTAAAAACATAACAGTCCCCTCCTGAAGCTTGTGGGCTCCCAACTCACACCAGCCCCTGTCATCATGACAAAAGGTCAAGGATGTTGAGTCTAGAAACATCTGGAAGCGCATCACATTGGCTAAGTTTTCATCGACTAGAATTCACTTCATCAGATTCTGCTGAAAAGGTGATGTTATGTTTCCAAGGGGTTGCTCGGGAGCAAGCAGGCAAATATCTCCCTACTTGGCTGTGAAGACTTGGCTTTGCTGCCAAAATAAACTTTATCTGTCCGGACCGCCACTCTCCCATGGCTGACTCAATCGCTGGCAGAATCCGTGAGTGGGCGGTTCTTAAACTTTCCCCAGCAAAGCAGCTTCTTGATGCCCAGTCTGCGCCTCCCCTCTCTGCGCGAATGCTTTCTGCGCAAAGAGGGTGTGGGCAGCGGAGGACCCCTTCCTCCCCACTTCTCCCAGGCAAGGAGTCCTGGGACCGCCTCGCCACTTCCGACTCCTGCACCTCCTCTCCATCGGAGCCGCATTTACTCTCTTCCGTTGAAGAGGAGCTACTTCCCACGATCCCTGGAGGCTCCCTATAATCCATTTCGCTTTTGCTCTCTCCCTCCTGCACTGATGGCAGTTCCCTGACAGGTGAGGACCTTGAAATGCATACTTCACTTTTAAAAATACCATGTGCTGCAATTTTGAATGCTGGTTAACCTATCATGAAGTTCAACTAAGCATTCAGAAGAGGGTGGTTGAACACGCAGCCTGCATGTGGCCCCTGTGGCCATTTTTGGTGGCCCTCAGCAACATTCAGAACTTCTTAAAGCAGCTTGAGTATCCAGCTTTTGTGTGTGTGTGTGTGTGTGTGTGTGTGTGTGTGTGTGGTGGTGTTGTTCTGTGAACAACTGGCTCCCTTTGTTTGACTAGTGCTTTGTACTTCCTGAATCTTGCTCACCATGGAATTGTCCAAAAGGCAAATGGGAATGCAAGGCTCCAAGCCAAAAGACTGCCATTTTAAGGTTCTCCTTTTTTCAGTTAGAAGGTATGGCCTTCTAACTGAAGGTCTGCCCAAGAAGGATATAAGGCCTGATATAAGTTTTAGACATCTTTGGAGGACATTTCCTGCTTGGAACTGTCCAAGGTTCTGCAACTTTTACCTGCCTGGCTAAGCCACCCACAGGCATCCATCTTAAGCTGTGGGGTGCCACTTGTAGTCAGGACAAGGTGTGTCGCACATCACACAAAATTGTTGGGCAAGGGGTATACTCCCAAGTGTGGTTGAGCTCTGTACTAGCACTTCAGACCACGTCCCATTTCATTTCTATACCGATTTAGGGCTTTCGGTCAAATTGCTTGTGGGTGCTTGATTGTGCTGCGAACGAATGCATGCAAGGTATAATGCCACTCACCAATCAAAACCACAGTCTTGGTTTTAAAAATATTCCCTTGCCTCTTGGCGCTTCGGAATGAATAACAGAAGTGGAAGAGCCAGTGGGCTTCATGTATTCTAGTGTGGTTAATATGCAGTTCTACTTGAAGGCTGTTATCCACTTACTGCTGTGGCTTCTGCTTTATAGAATTCTCCCTCTCTCCTTACCTCCCCTTGAACTTTTGGATTGAAAGCAGAATAACCAAGGAGTCAATACACTAATCCTATTCCGCTTTTCCTTAGCTGCAACGACAGTTTGTCTTTCATTTTTCATTTTTGAAAAAGGCCCTGTTGTGCAGGGTTATGCAACTAAGCTTGGCTGAAGAATTAGATTATGATGAAGGGGGAAAGCAGGGACCTGCTGTGCACATTAAATTGTAAGAGCTTGGAATGGATTTATGTCCTTAGCTTTTCTAGTTTTGTCTCCCCACCCCCTTCGTATTGCTCTCTGCATGTCCATCGCTCTCATGCTTCAGTTAGGGAACTTAACTGAATGAAGTTCTAAGAAAAATCTGGTGCGCCTTCCGACAGGCAGTATTTGTCCAGCATTAGCCCAGTTGGCAAAGCAGCTGAGCTTGTGCCATATGGATTCTGAATTGCCATGCTAGAGCTGAGTTTATACAATGTATTCATTCCAGTTTCTTATTGCTGAGCAATATCTCTGAAGACTACTGCAGTGTGCTTCACACAGGGCTGCCCTTGAAAACTGTCTGGAAATTTACCACTGGTTTAGAATGTGGCAAATGTTAATGCAGAAGGCTCTCTGGAAATATGACACTGGTGTTAAAATTTCTCTGGCTTCCGCATGGTTTCTGAGTCCATCTGTAAGTGCCAACTTTTTTGAAGACGTTAGGAGCGTCCTACTCTCGTGTAGGACTCTGGTAGAGACACATGCTCGACTGGCATGTTCTCTCCCTCCTGGTCGGTCGTTTAGGAACTTCAAAAGCTTTCTTCTGCCCGAACATCACAGCGACTGATACCAAAAGGCATTAGCACGCTTATGGATCCTGCAAAGTATTTGCAGTTTGCATAACAGAACTCAGTAGCACAGCATTTTGGCTAATCTACTTTTATTTACATATAATACACTCGGAGCATTCTGCTTTAGCTCCTTCCTCTTTCTCATCAGACAGCAAAGAGAAAAAGAACAAAGGACAATAGTCCCACTTCACGGAACACAGTAACACAAAACATCCTGTCTCCGTCACTTCCCACACTATGGAATAAAACCATACACCGTCATGTGATAGACAACAATCCCATGACTGCAAACACGAGGAATGAATCTCAACAGTTCAGAGGTGTAGCCCTCCAGGTGCTGTGGAGCTACAGCTGCTGTCATCTCTCACCCTTGGCCAGGGTGGTTGGGAGTTGGAATCCAGCAACATTTGGAAGGTATCAAATTGACTACCTCAGCACTAAATGGTCTGCGCTCAGAATACCTAAGGACCAATATGAACCTATCTGGATGTTGAGCTTCTCCTAAGAGAATCTGTCTCTCCCCAGTTACCTAATAAGGTGTATCTCTGTGGAGGACTATATATAGTGAGTAGCTGTGGAACTTTTCATGAAGGAAGTCTGATAGGTCTTTAAGGTACGAAACCAAGATGGTTCTTTTCTAGAAAGCTTTCATTTTGCATTGATAAATGAACACTGTTTCTGCTAACTCTATGACTTGGCTTTTATTGTTTCTATCAGTATGAGTTGCTTCCTGTTTTAAAATGAAGGTTTTTAAACTTGAATTGCATTTAGTATATATGGCAAACAGCTTTGGAGATTTTACATTGAAAGGAGCATGTGGGGTTTCCCCACCACCACCCAAATTAAACGTGATTTTCTTCAAAATGTTTTTGAAGGCTGCTTTCTCCTCAGGTTGTGCTTTTATTGGCGCCTTAACAATTTCCTAGGAAACAGACTGGTTTGCATCACTTTCCCTATTGTGCAGCATCCTCCAGGAGGCATCCAAAGGTGCTTGAAAAGAAATCAATAACTAATTGGCCCTTGACAAACAAGTCAAACATTCAAATGCCATTTGTTTTGATGGGGCTTACAGTTGTTGTATTTTTATAACGTAAGGAGAATCAGGTGTGGTGTGCTATCGATATTCCAACTTCCCGTGAGGAAAATGGCCAGAACTGGACACCTCTTCCCTTCTCTTTGCTACAGGCAGTGGGGGAAGAAGGCTGTGCTTGCATTAGGAACAGAGCCAGATCCTAAGGCCTCCTCTACCCAGGCATGATATAGGAATGGACAAACATGTCAATTTTGGTTTTTCTCAGTTTCTTGTTTTTCTAGCCTTGAGTTCATTTTTTTTACATTATTCCATCAAAACGTCACCCCTTGCAAAAAAAACCCAAAACAAACAAAAACAAACAAACAAACAAACAAACCTCATGGAAATTCCTCAGCACTTTAGTGGAGATTTCTCCTAATAAACACATTTTTGCACAGTCTTTCCCAATACAATGTATTTTGTATCTTTACTAATAGATGCATTTTTAATGTACACCTTTTGTACACACTGCTTGACTGGAGAATTGTGAAATTAGGGGAAGGGCGGGTGCAATTTAGTTTGGGTATTGTTTTGGGAACTGTAAATTAGGTAAGTTCACCTTTAAATGCAAGCTGAACTGAATTCCTCCCCTCCCACATATTTTGTGTGAAATGATCCCTTAGCTACTGCTACTGTAACAGGATCAGAGGATATTGTTGCTATGGAACATGGATTGGGCCTTGTTTGCATGTTGCCACAGATACATTCTCCTTTTTAACTTTTAAAACCTGTTATTGAATTGGGAAATAAAACTGAGTGTCTCCTGCCATTTCCCCCCTCCTACCCTTTTGTTCACCTTTCTCCTTTGTTGTGCTTACTAAAGTCCCTGGGGCTGGGGGGACAAAAGAAAAAAAACCACCCTTTCTCCGCTTAAATGTTAATTTAATAATAAATTCAATAGGGTGTTGGTTTTTAAAAAAGCTTTATAAGATAAAAGTAACACCTAAGGTACATGTGTTTTTTGGAGGGGGAGGGGGGTGCTTCACTAGTCCGGTCTACCTGTAAATATGTCATTATACCAAAAAACATGTTCAGTTGAAACTGCTGAATCAAGACACTGTCTATAGTGTAATTGCTGACAAAGAAGAAATGATGTACATTGTAGAGTGAAAGTGGCTGTAAAAGAGGCATGTCAAACAGGCTAGAAACAGAGAGGGTGACATGTCAAGGCAAAGAGAACTCAAAATAGGGATTTCTTAGCAACCCTCAGTACCCTTAACAAAGTACATATCCTGGGATTCTTTGGGTGAAACCATGACAGTTTAAAGTGAAATGATACTGCCTTAAATGTATAGCAGAGAGCTGGTCTGAGAGAGGGGTTCTGAGGGTAGATTGCCCTCTCCATCCACGGAGAGGGAGATTTGCAAATCCTATTCCCCTGGGATGGCCTTCCAGGAACTGTAGGGCTGTCTCCCAATTTTCTAGCATGCTTTGCTCAATGTGCAATGTCCATTGTGAAACTTTCATAAAGAACAACAACAGTAACCCTGTTTTTAATATGGCAGGATTTGGGATTATAAAAATTATTCTTTTTACTTGTTTAGAATTCTTATATCCTCCTCTGTAGCCTAGTGAGTCTCTCAAAGCGACTTACAAAACCCTCACAGTGAAAATGACACAAGCGTTATTAGAAATGACAGAAAAGTTCTTTTTATTTTTCAGGAAAAGTTTAAAGTCTATGATAAAGGTTATTTACAACAAGAATGTTTAAAAATCTAGTACGAATAACCTTTCCCAGCCAATTCTAATGCCAGTACAATCTTTGCATAGCATTACCCTAGATACAGATCAATGCTTCTGTTTTTATCTTTTGGGAAATCCTGCACAATTCTCCTCAGTCTCCCATGAGCATTTTCTAGCAGCTAGTTCAGTGGCGATTCCTTGGGGGGGAAGTGTGCTTTTGATGTTGTTGCATAAAAGCCACACAACCTCATTAAAGCCAATGTCTCATGAGTAAGCACTTAGCATTTTTTTTTGTAGCAGAGATATGAGCTTCCCTGCTTCTTTTATTAGGCACACACACATTTTAATCTACATAGGTAAAAGTGCTTTGAGTTGTAAATATTACCACTAATATAGTCCCCTTCTGCCTTTATGACATTGATATTAATGCACAGGTGTGCATATATTTCTACTGATAATGAGTGCAAAGGGTTGCTTGCAAACGATGCAAATACTCCCTATGCAAGGGAAATGTAATGGTGTTGAACACAAGAACAGCCAAAGCAGCAAACAGCATGCACAGAAACACTTAAAACACTGAGATTTAAGACAAGACTCACAAAAGGAGATGTGCAGAGGAGATCACACTGAGCACCTGGAGGGGTTAGGGCTGCACCTTTTTAGGTCCGTTTTCAGAGTGTTCCCCAATATTCAGTTACTTGCTACATCCTTCAGCATAAGCAAAATATAAAAGAATTGTGAAGAACCCTTTCATTGAGTCTTCTGAGAATGATTGCATTTGGATCTGAACAGTTGCACCAAATATTTAAAGCACACGGTACCCCCAACAAAGAATCATAGGAACCATAGATTGTTAAAAGTGCTGGGAATTGTAGCTCTGCGAGGGGTGTGTCACAGTTCCCATGATTCTTTGGGGGAACCAGTGCACTTTAAATGTATGGATATATAGGAGTGCATGGAGAATTTGCTGAGTGAAGATCTTCTGAAGCGAAGAAGCCTGAAAACATATAAAAGTGTTAGTTTGATCATGTTTAGTAGCAGATGCAATTTCTAGCAAAACCACTGCAAACAAACAGTTTTGAGGGATGTTAAAGCAGCTTTGCATTGGCTTACACTCTTGAGTCTAGCTGTTGAAAGTGCTTTGCTCTTGTCCAAGGGCCTGATAATTCCATTTAAGCCTTAAAAAGCAATCTCTCCTTCACTATGGGCACTAGAAAATACTTAAAGATGTTGAGCTGTATTCCTCATGGTTGATTCTAGCTTATAGGCAGAGAGACTTAAAATCCCCCATAGGACCGAGATTTGTCAAATTTGACATCCTTTGTGAACTCTTTTACATCCCTTCAAATCCTGGGTATTTCATGTGGAATGGATGCGAGCTTTCTCTCCTTTGCACATAGACACACACTGTCAATCTTTATTTTATGTCAACACACTTACTTTTTGTGTTGTGATGGATGAGGGTGTCTTCCCGCTACATGATGGGTAAACATGTGAACTGACTCCTAGGCTATGTAAACACCATACACTGGAATCACATTTTGGGGGTTTAATGTAGTACTGCTCAGAATGTTTGCCCACAAAAAATTGCAAGGCAGAAAGTAGATAAAATGTTTTTCAGAACCCACCTATTCACATTTTTCTTTGGTGTTTGGTTTGTCCCTTGATTGGTTACTCATTTGGTACCATTTTTTAAAAAAACAAACAAACAAACAAACAAACAAACAAACAAACAAACAAACAAACTCTTCTTCCTTCTGGGAACAATGATCCTATCATGTAGTCAACCAGACTGGAATGGAATGGAATGTGAATAGAATGCTTTTTGTATCACATTGCTTTCACTTTGGATGTGTGAACCTGTTGCATTCTTCCAAACATCTTGAACAGGGGTAGGCAACCTAAAACCAGATGTGGCCCAATCGCCTTCTAAATCCGGCCCGCGGACGGTCCGGGAATCAGCGTGTTTTTACACGAATGTGTCCTTTTATTTAAAATGCACCTCTGGATTATTTGTGGGGCCTGCCTGGTGTTTTTACACGAGTAGAATGCGTGCTTTTATTTAAAATGCATCTCTGGGTTATTTGTGGGGTATAGGAATTTGTTCATTCCCCCCCCCAAAAAAAAATATATAGTCCAGCCCACTGAGGGACGGTGGACCGGCCCACAGCTGAAAAAGGTTGCTGACCCCTGATCCTGAACATTGTTTAAATAGTGGTGGAGTTACTTTCAGGGGGTGAAGGTGAGATAGTATCCCCTATTTGACTTAGACTTAATTTATTTTTTAAAATTATGCTTGCCATTTAGGGCACTGCACACGGGAAAACAATCAAATACATGTTATTAATAGTATCTCATTTTGCCAGCATTAGCGAATGCTAATAAATAGAAAAGAAACTACTGAAAAAAGAAAACAGGAAAGCTAATGCTGGGCTGCACATGTGAAACATCAATTTTTGGTTATTCAGCTGCTATTTTGGAGATTTTATCTTGTTGTTTTATCTCATCTTCTCATGTCTGTGTAATAAACTCAACCATGTTTTTTGCTGATCCATCTCAAGGGGCATTATTCCCTCCCTCCCTAAAAATACTTTTGCTGCTGGTTTTGATCATACCATCAGAGAAGCATAATTATTTTGCTGTAGTAAAGATCCTTGTTTATTTCCTAATTATGTTCTCTTCCCCCAATTTTCCCAATTTTGTAATTCTCGGCATTTTGTTGTTCTCAAAAGAACTGTGTATGTAGTGAATCTGTCTGTCAATTTAAGATTTTGGTGGCGACTTTTACCAGGAAGCTGCATTGTTTTTCTGATCTGAAACAAGGGCATCAAAGACAGCATGCCAATTACCGGTAGTTAAAGCTCATGAGACCTGATATTTAGATTTATTTATTTATTATGTCCCCCCTTTCTCCCAGTATGTCTTGACTCAAGGCAGCTTGCAGCATGAATTAAAAACAAATACAGCCCGGAAACGTAACTGTTATAAATATTATTTCATTTAAAAAAATCAGTATTAAAAGCAGCACTGAATTAAAGCTACTTTAAACCATTTAAAAACACAAGAGGAGAAGAAACCAAACAACACCCACCATTAAAAGTCCTTGCCATAACATCCAGTTAGTGGCCAAAGGCCTGTGTAAACAAAAAAGTCTTTGCCTGTTAGCAAAAGGAAAGCAAAAGGAAAGCAGGGAGAGGTCTAGCCTAGCCTCCCATGAAGGGGGTCTCCCATAGTCTGAGAGCAGCCACTGAGAATGCACTCTCTTGTGTCCACAGCAAATGTGCCTATGAGGATGCAGGACCAAGATAATTGCTTCACCTAAAGATATCAAAGCCTGGCCAGGCTTATATAGGGAGATATGGTGCTTCAGATAGTCTGGACCAAAGCCATATAGGACTTTATACGTTTACCAGACCAACAGTCTGGTGTCTGCCTATGTGCATGACATAACAATTTTTGCTACTTGGATTCACTTACCAGGTATTATGACAAAACTACTTAGCTTGTAAGTCTGTATCTCCATCATGGTTTTTCTCCATGGTGGCTGGGAAGAGGCACCAACCCCAATTCCTGCTACACAATACATTCCCTTCTGGCAGGTTTGGATGGAGCTGAAGGCTGGCAATGGTTGTACTGCAGATATATCATACTTCCTGATCAATGCCAGGCTGTCCGAGGAAAGGTGGCCTTTTGTTGTTTAGTCGTTTAGTCGTGTCCGACTCTTCGTGACCCCATGGACCAGAGCACACCAGGCACTCCTGTCTTCCACTGCCTCCCGCAGTTTGGTCAGACTCATGTTTGTAGTTTCCAGAACACTGTCTAACCATCTCATCCTCTGTCATCCCCTTCTTCTTGTGCCCTCAATCTTTCCCAACATCAGGGTCTTTTCCAGGGAGTCTTCTCTTCTCATGAGGTGGGCAAAGTATTGGAGCCTCAGCTTCACGATCTGTCCTTCCAGTGAGCACTCAGGGCTGATTTCCTTAAGAATGGATACATTTGATCTTCTTGCAGTCCATGGGACTCTCAAGAGTCTCCTCCAGCACCATAATTCAAAAGCATCAATTCTTCGGCGATCAGCCTTCTTTATGGTCCAGCTCTCACTTCCATACATCACTACTGGAAAAACCATGGACCTTTGTTGGCAAGGTGATGTCTCTGCTTTTTAAGATGTTGTCTAGGTTTGTCATCGCCTTTCTCCCAAGGAGCAGGCGTCTTTTAATTTCGTGACAGCTGTCACCATCTGCAGTGATCATGGAGCCCAAGAAAGTAAAATCTCTCACTGCCTCCATTTCTTCCCCTACTATTTGCCAGGAGGTGATGGGCCCAGTGGCCATGATCTTCGTTTTTTTGATATTGAGCTTCAGACCATATTTTGCGCTCTCCTCTTTCACCCTCAATAAAAGGTTCTTTAATTCCTCCTCACTTTCTGCCATCAAGGTTGTGTCATCTGCATATCTGAGGTTGTTGATATTTCTTCCAGCAATCTTAATTCCGGCTTGGGATTCATCCAGCCCAGCCTTTCGCATGATGAATTCTGCATATAAGTTAAATAAGCAGGGAGACCAATTTTGAACCAATCAGTTGTTCCATATCCAGTTCTAACTGTAGCTTCTTGTCCCACACAGAGATTTCGCAGGAGACAGATGAGGTGATCAGGCATTCCCATTTCTTTAAGAACTTGCCATAGTTTGCTGTGGTTGACACAGTCAAAGGCTTTTGCATAGACAATGAAGCAGAAGGAGATGTCTTTCTGGAACTCTCTAGCTTTCTCCATAATCAAGCGCATGTTTGCAATTTGGTCTCTGGTTCCTCTGCCCCTTCAAAATCCAGCTTGCACTTCTGGAAGTTCTCGGTCCACATACTGCTTAAGCCTGCCTTGTAGAATTTTAAGCATAACCTTGCTAGTGTGTAAAATGAGTGCAATCGTGCGGTAGTTAGAGCATTCTTTGATACTGCCCTTCTTGGGGATTGGGATGTAGACTGATCTTCTCCAATCCTCTGGCCACTGCTGAGTTTTCCAAATTTGCTGGCATATTGAGTGTAGCACCTTAACAGCATCATCTTTTAAAATTTTAAATAGTTCAGCTGGAATATCATCACTTCCACTGGCCTTGTTATTAGCAGTGCTTTCTAAGGCCCATTTGACTTCACTCTCCAGGATGTCTGGGTCAAGGTCAGCAACCACACTACCTGGGGTATACGAGACATCCATTTCTTTCTGGTATAGTTCCTCTGTGTATTCTTGCCACCTCTTCTTGATGTCTTCTGCTTCTGTTAGGTCCTTTCCACTTTTGTCTTTTATTATGGTAATCTTTGTACGAAATGGTCCTTTCATATCTCCAATTTTCTTGAACAGGTTTTTCCCATTCTATTGTTTTCCTCTATTTCTTTGCATTGCTCGTTTAAGATGGCCTTCTTGTCTCTCCTTGCT
The DNA here is from genome assembly GCF_951804945.1 of Podarcis cretensis. Lineage (NCBI taxonomy): Eukaryota > Metazoa > Chordata > Lepidosauria > Squamata > Lacertidae > Podarcis > Podarcis cretensis. The sequence goes on from NC_137170.1 coordinate 127,984,390, forward strand.
ATTTTTTTGAAATCTGCATTCAATTTCCTGTATCTTTCACTATCTCCCTCGCATTTTGCTTGCCTTCTCTCCCCCGCTATATTGGACAGCCACTTTGCTTTCTTGCATTTCCTTTTCGTTGGGATGGTTTTAGTTGCTGCCTCCTGTATAATGTGACGACCCTCCATCCATAGTTCTTCAGGCACTCTGTCCACCAAATCTAAATCCTTAAACCTGTTCCTCACTTCCACTGTGTATTCATAAGGGATTTGACTTAGATTGTATCTTACCGGCCAAGTGGTTTTTCCTACTTTCTTCAGTTTAAGCTTGAATTTTGCTATAAGAAGCTGATGATCTGAGCCACAGTCAGCTCCAGGTCTTGTTTTTGCTGACTGTATAGAGCTTCTCCATCTTTGGCTGCAGAGAATATAATCAATCTGATTTCGATGCTGCCCATCTGGTGATGTCCATGTGTAGAGTCGTCTCTTGTGTTGTTGGAAACCAGCTTGTTCTCTTGGCAGAACTCTATTAGCCTTTGCCCTGCTTCGTTTTGAACTCCAAGGCCAAACTTGCCAGTTGTTCCTTTTATCTCTTGACTCCCTACTTTAGCATTCCAATCCCCTATAATGAGAAGAACATCCTTCTTTGGTGTCATTTCTATAAGGTGTTGTAAGTCTTCATAGAATTGCTCAATTTCAGTTTCTTCAGCACCAGTGGTTGGTGCATAAACTTGGATTACTGTGATGTTAAAAGGTCTGCCTTGGATTCGTATCAAGATCATTCTATCATTTTTGAGATTGCATCCCAGTACCGCTTTTGCCACTCTTTTGTTGACTATGAGGGCCACACCATTTCTTTTACGGGATTCTTGCCCACAGTAGTAGATATGATGGTCATACGAACTGAATTCGCCCATTCCCGTCCATCTTAGTTCACTAATGCCCAGGATGTCAATATTTATTCTTGCCATCTCATTTTTGACCACATCCAACTTACCAAGGTTCATGGTTCTTACATTCCAGGTTCCTATGCAATATTTTTCTTTACAGCATTGGACTTTCCTTTCGCTTCCAGGCATATCTGCAACTGAGTGTCCTTTCAGCTTTGGCCCAGCCGCTTCATCAGCTCTGAATCTACTTGTACTTGTCCTCCGCTCTTCCCCAGTAGCATGTTGGATGCCTTCCCACCTGAGGGGCTCATCTTCCAGCGTCATAACTTTTATATGCCTGCTGTCTTTGTCCATGGAGTTTTCTTGGCAGGTATACTGGAGTGGCTTGCCGGTTCCTGCTCCAGGTGGATCACGTTTGGTCAAAACTCGCCACTATGACCTGTCCATCTTGGGTGGCCCTGCACAGCATAGCTCATAGCTTCTCTGAGTTATTCAAGCCCCTTTGCCACGACAAGGCAGTGATCCATGAATGGGAAGGTGGCCTTAACCAGTGGGAAATGGAGAGGAAGAAGATCTGGGAACTGTGCAGGGAATCTGTGGGCCATGAATTGAGCCATATCAAACATGTTGCCCATGCCAATTTATAAAGATTGAATTGTAGTTTTTGTTTCCTGTAATATAAGTAAAATGTTCTCAAAATAACAATAATATTGGGATTAAGGAGATATCTGAAACAAACAATGAAAATGTTGGTCAATATCAGGATAGCATCATTAGTTAACTCAATTTGATTTTAAGGTAAAAAGGTAAAGGTAAAGGTAAAGGTAAAGGGACCCCTGACCATTAGGTCCAGTCGTGACTGACTCTGGGGTTGCGGCGCTCATCTCTCTTTATTGGCCGAGGGAGCCGGCGTACATGTGGCCAGCATGGCTAAGCCGCTTCTGGCGAACCAGAGCAGCGCACAGAAACACCGTTTACCTTCCCGCCGGAGCGGTACCAAAGTGCTACTTGCACTTTGATGTGCTTTCTAACTGCTAGGTTGGCAGGAGCAGGGATCGAGCAACGGGAGCTCACCCCATCGCGGGGATTCGAACTGCTGACCTTTTTATCGGCAAGCCCTAGGCTCTGGTTTAACCCACAGCGCCACCTGCGTCCCTTTCGATTTTAAGGTACTTTGCTACAATTTGTAAATGGGATGTTTGGAAGCAGTGTTTGCAGAAATGAGCAACGGTACATAGTTTCTGTTATTTTTTGAGGAACCATATGATTCAACTCATTAGCCCAGGAACTATGTGTAACAGAAAAGAATTATTGTGTAAAGGTTCAACATGTTGTACAGTATCTCAAAATAACCTGAAAGCCGGCTTTGTTCCTTTGTATTCTGTAATATTATTAAGTAAATGAATTCTGTTTTCCCCCTTGAAGTGATAAGTATGAGAATGCAGGTATGAATTTGATATCACTGTGTTCAAGGTTGTGGAACAAGTCATGCAGAACCCATCTTCAACTGTGCAGGTTCCGTTTTCTGAATATTGCTTATTTTTTGGGTAAGGTGCTTCCTAAAATCCTAGCAGCAATCCTGCTCTGCTTTTCTTGGCCCTGAACTTGAAAGAAGGATGCACCATTTGCTGCTGGCTGTAAAAGCTATGGTTTTCCCAGTAGTGATGTATGGAAGTGAGAGCTGGAACATAAAGAAGGCTGATGGCTAAAGAATTGATGCTTTTGAATTATGGTGCTGGAGGAGACTCTTGAGAGTCCCATGGACTGCAAGAAGATCAAATGCATCCATTCTGAAGTAAATCAGCCCTGAGTGCTCACTGGAAGGACAGATCGTGAAGCTGAGGCGCCAATACTTTGGCCACCTCATGAGAAGAGAAGACTCCCTGGAAAAGACCCTGATGTTGGGAAAGATGGAGGGCGCAAGGAGAAGGGGATGACAGAGGATGAGATGGTTAGACAGTGTTCTGGAAGCTAAAAACATGAGTCTGACCAAACTGCGGGAGGCAGTGGAAGACAGGAGTGCCTGGCGTGCTCTGGTCCATGGGGTCACGAGGAGTCGGACACGACTAAACTACTAAACAACAACAACAACAACAAAGTGGTGTCACAGTGGACTTTTAGGGCTGGTAAGAACATGTAGGGCAATGCATTCACCTCCTTTTCTTTCCCAACCCATGTTTTTAAACTATGAGAAAAGAGTTGAAGGTGCAGCCGCTCAAGGCAAGTACACTATGCACATTTAGGGAAGCTTTGAAAACATCTTGGGTAGCCAGCTAGGATTGTAATGCATGAATTAGCCCTTAGATCTTCCCATTGGGGAATTGTTTCAGAAAGTCACTGTGGTGCAAGTAAAAAACAGCTGTGTGAAAGCTGGTTACAGACTCTTGAATCAGATTTGATGCAAGTGATGACAGCCTTTAGAGGAATTGGCAGGTGTGTATCCCACTTACTTTCACTTGGCTATTTGCATGCTGTGACTCTGATCATCTTGAAAGTGTGAGGTTTTGCTAATAAAGGCTGAAGCAGTGACACCGGCAGGTAAAGGGCAATCTTCCGAGTTCAGACCCAGTCCTTAAAACGATATTGTGCATGCTTCGTGCTGGAGGTAAAACAAATGCCATGTGCAAAACGGATTTGCTTTCGATAAAGTAAGGCTTCAAAAAACAAATGTTGATGGCAGCCTGTACTTTCAGAGAAGAACAAAAGCTGATCAGGCCAGCTTGTCTGTATACACCTGTGTGTCACAGGACAGCTCGAAAGGTGGTTATGGCCTGCTAACTTGGCTGGAAGGCTATGTATAAAACTGGCCCATGGAGTGGCCAGTCATCAGGCTTATTGCCAGCCAGGCATTATGCTGTGTGATTCCAAGAACTGTTTCTCCAGACTGGATAGTAACTGGCACTTCTTTAGCAAAGTTTCAAAATATTAAGGAGCCAATCCAATTTTAAAATTGATGAGCATTTGGGCGAAAACAATATAATAACAGACTTTCCAAGAGAGAGAGAATCTTAGGGATAATGATATTCCTGTAAAGGTGCTTTCATTTGCACACACTAAACTGCAAATCAGGCTTGTAAACTTTCTAGACACACGTCTTCCACACTTGACCAGTATTTTTTTTAAAAAAGGCTTTGTCTTGTTTAAAAGGAAACATGATCCCTCTGCTGTGTCCGGAGGAGATCTACACCTGTTTTCTGTCATTGAGAACCACACCTAGATATGCTGCAGAAGCTGTTTTGTGAATTGTTCCCCAACATTTTTGTTTGTGGAACACCCACTCTGGTTCTGCATGCTTGGCACCTATACTCAATGTCCTTCTGGAGCCAGCTAAAAGCATATATTTTCCTCTGGTTTTCAGTTCAGTAAATATACTCGACTTTTATTGCTCCTGGGCTATTTCCTAGTTTTACTGACATTTTTATCTGGATCTTCGGCTGCTGCAATGTATTTTGAGTTTTAATATGATTTATTTTAGCTTGTTTTTCTGTTGGCTGCTTTGGGTTTTTTAGTGTGTGTGTGGAATAGTGTGGGATATAAACCCAATAAATAAATAGATGCATGCAGGCTGAGTTTTATTGTATAAAAATGGCTTTTTGGTTGCTTCCACTGGATAAACTTGAGGTTGTGTGAAACTGCTGTGATTTAGGGCCAGACTAGATGAGCAGGGCCACCATGTATATGTTGAACATGTGTTTGCTTGGTTCATATACAAAGCAGGGCTGGGTGGGTCTCAAAAAAAGGAGTGTACAAAGGAGGAGAGCAAAATCTGGTCCACTCCTTTGTGTTGCCTTGCTATGCTCTATTGTTAAACAGTTTTTCCCTAGCCTGGATTGGATACCAGAAGTGAGGAATCATATGCGTCCTCTGTATGTTCCATTGTGCAAAATAGAGGGTAGACGAGGAATGAGAAACCTGTGACCCTCCAGATGTTATTGGACTCCACCTCCCATCACCCTTGACTATGGAGCATGCTAACTGGGGCTGACGGGAGTCTGGGTCCAACAACATCTGGAGAGATAACTCTGGCATACACGTCCCACACCCTTGCATTTCGGGTGTCTGGGGCAAACATGCGTTGATCAAGTTGTGTGGTCACCCTGCATGACTCTTTTGGCTCTCAAAAGTATTGCTGTTTTATTGCTTGCACTCGTGGTGTGTTTATGCCCTGAATGAAGCGAACCCACATCCTAACAGCAGTTTTCTGCTTTTGCAATTTCAATAGTGTCTTTCTTTTCCTTGTAGTTTAGTGACAACTTTGAAAGCAGTGTGCGCCAAAGCCTTCGCACCCAGGAGGCATATCAAAAGAAACCTCATTCAGTAAACCCCCTCCCCCAAGTCTCCTTATTTCTATCATAATGTGTTGGGGTTTTTTTTAAGGGCTATTTTTTTGGCCATTGAAGCTAACTATGCCACAAGAATCCACGCAAAAACCCTTCCCCAGGTTTTGGCAACTGTTGCAGCCATAGTGATGAACGGCCATGTCTCTGAAATATGCAAATAAGAATCAGCCGCCGCCTCTGGCACAAGAGACATTTCCAATGCATTTTCTGGATTTTATTTTCTTTTTGTCTGTACACTCGGCGGCCAGATAGGCATAAAAAATGATCCTGCTTCTTTGTAGTTCAAATAAGCATTTTGCTTTAAATTACATTGTCACTTACTAAACTTCCTGTAGCACTCTTGGCAGACTGAGCTGTTTTTTTCTTGGGTTGTGTGCTCAGACTTTACTGTATACAGTTGCCTGGGTTTTTTTTTTTCTCTTTTCTTTTCTTCCTTTTTAGCCCAACAGTCACTGTGAGGAAAAGTACTGAGTTGTGCTTCCTGCGGTTAATACAAACTATTATTGGCATGGAGTATTCTTTCCTGACCTCATTAATCAGGAAAAGAGAGGAGAGAAAAAGGGGGGGGGGAGAGAATAAAGAAACCTAAACATGCTACTAAACTGAGTCTGAGAAATGGGTGTCCTTAATTACAGTAGTTGGAAAATGCTGTGCATACATGCTGATATTACTGTCACACAGGCAATGTGCAGTACTTTTAACATGCTTAATGGATAATATTATTATTTTTGACTTGTTTCAAGTCAAAGACTGTTGGCGTCCCCACCCACCCAAAGACACGGTTATTCCTTTCGTACGTGAGTTATATCTGTCAATATTGGCAACAGAGTTTTGTGTCTAGGGAATAGAGCTGATTCTAAGTTTTGGACAGATGTGTTATAGTCCTGCAAGCAGCTATATTACTGCAGAATGTTGGAGGAGGATTGCTTGTTTGAAAGTGTTTCCAGTGACAAAATTTCATTGAACTGTAAAATTTTCATATGGAGGGAGTGCAGGCAATTATGTTTGCTCATTAGATGCTTTCATGATGGTATCTAAGGCAATGCACATATTAAAATTACATAAAGGTAAAGGTAAAGGTACCCCTGCCCGTACGGGCCAGTCTTGACAGACTCTGGGGTTGGTGCGCCCATCTCACTCAAGAGGCCGGGGGCCAGCGCTGTCCGGAGACACTTCCGGGTCACGTGGCCAGCGTGACAAAGCTGCATCTGGCGAGCCAGCGCAGCACACGGAAACGCCGTTTACCTTCCCGCCAGTAAGCGGTCCCTATTTATCTACTTGCACCCGGGGGTGCTTTCGAACTGCTAGGTTGGCAGGCGCTGGGACCGAGCAGCGGGAGCGCACCCCGCCACGGGGATTCGAACCGCCGACCTTCCGATCGGCAAGCCCTAGGCGCTGAGGCTTTTACCCACAGCGCCACCCGCGTCCCCTAAAATTACATAGAACCAGCTATTAATTAGGTACAACAAATTCAATTGTAACACGGGCAATAAAACAAGAATTATAAACACAGCAGCACTCAGTTTATCCATACACACAAACAACATGAAGAATCCTTTCAAAAGTACAGGAAAAGCTTTAAGATACAAAGTGGTATCCCCTTCTTGAGAAATACGGTAAAAATGTGGTAAGATGAATCTCTTTTGGGAGAGTTCCATAAATTGGGTGCCAACAGAGAAGTTACCTGCTTCCCAGTGATTTGGGACTGTATCACATCAGAAAGTGAATGTTTAAAATATAAACATTGTAAGTTATTCAAATGTGCACTTTCTGCTATGGCATAGTCCCATCACAGCGGTGGGGGACTGCAAGCCTGGACATTTGAAATCACTGAGAAGCAGAAATTTTTGAGTCTTTCTAGGTGTTGTGGGGCATTATATAAAATGGCATGTTTCAAACAACAGAAATGCTAAAAGCCACAATGTGTCATCTTTTAGATCCGGAGTTTTATGGTATGCGTTTCTTTTATAATGGTCTTTATGGTTTGAGCAGTTTCATAAGCTAGTCTTTTTAAATACATCAGGCATTTCTGCTTGAAAGCGTTTTGTTTTGGAATTGTGGCAATTGCAATTACCAGACTTGTCCTTCACGGAGAAATACGTACCCGGCAGGAATGGCAATAATCCAACTTTAAATATGGCATGAATATGTTCTCTGTTCAGCAGGCTCAACTGTTGCACTGAGAACCAGGATGCATATTCAGCCTTTGAAGAATGACTTTTGTAAAGAAGCAACATCTGCCCTCTCAGCTCTACTATAATTCTTGCATACGTGACCGATGTATATAGGAAAACTGATATGTGGCTATTGATAAGATCGGGTTTGTACTTTTCAAAGTGTTTAGAAGTGGTAAAGTCTGTGGTAAGTTGTGCTAAGCACAGGCAGAATGGAACCAGTTCAGTTTTTGTTTTTTTTAAACAAAGGAACTTCAGGCTTCAAAAAAGAATCTCTGAAGAATACTGCTTAATTTTACTTCAGGACATACTTTTGGAACTGACCTTGGCTACAGCTTGTGGTGTGTGTCTTGGTGCTGGATTTCACCACAGCAGGAGCAGCAGATCCAGGGGAGATCCAGGATTTCTCCCTGTGAGTATCTGCTGTCTTGCACATTCATGCTTACCCATGCTTTGGCTTAGTGTTTTGTGTGAACTGGGCAGAAGTGTTCTTCTAGTTTCTCAGTTTCTGTTTTTTTTTTTTTTTTAAATGAATGACAAGGAAGGTGACATTCTGGCCAAGCCAGTAAAATTCAGATGGTTTGGCAACCCTATTAAGTGCTCACATTTAAAACTAAAACTTTCTTCCATGTGATCACCCTCGGGGCCCTCAGGTAACCAGGGACACCGTTCTCTGACAAATGGCTCTGCTAAAAAAGATGGTGACAAGATGAAGGTGGCTTTTAAAGTCCCTGCCCTTTGAGAGACTTTCTAAATAACACCCCTTGCTAACTTTTGAAGGCCAGCAAAGAGATTTAGGAGGGCCCTTGGAGAATGATTTCTCTGTTGCATTTAAATGTATATTTGTAATGCTATGAGTGTTTATTTTTTAAATGATTATAGTTGAGTTTTTGAAATGTGACATTATCTTGACCAACTTGTTTGTTAGCTGCCTCGGGGACCTAATTAGCTGTGGTATATGTTTAGTAGTTTAATAAATAGTGATTTATTTATTTTTTAATATAACTGGTAGTTTTCCAACTTAGTCATTTAGTTTTGAGCAGTTGGCCTGCCTGCTTTTTTTTTTTTTTTTAGGATCTTGTGATTATCTAACTGAGCATTCAAAGTATTAAAGTATATTCATATGTTGTTACCCTTTGACATTTTCTCCACCCCCAAATCCTGATTACCTGTTGGCAAAATGACGAAAATCACCAATTATATCTGAGTCAAAAAGGGCAACAAATCTCAGAGAAATTTAGAGAGAACTGAGCACATTTTTGTGCAAATCCTGGAATAATATGTACTACAGGTATACAGTATATTACTTCCCCCACTATTTATAAGTGCAGTTTGGTACTTAGTTTGCTATTATAATGTTTACCTTTTCAAAACGTTGGTGATGGTGTGCGCATTTTCATATATAAAGAAGACAAAAACAACATTTTGTCCCCCAGTTTATTTATTTGTTGTGAGGCATAACGATATTTGGGGTGAGGCATAACGATATTTTCCCTTCTTATACTATGCTCCTCTGACAAACAAAAAATCCAGCTCTTGTAAATTGGCTTCTTTTAAGAAAGAAATTTAATGTGAACAATGCCCTCTCTGCAGTTATTTGAACTGTCACTTTCTACAGTCTCATCATCTGTCCCTTCAGCAGTAATGAGCATGAATGCAGTTTGATAACATTTTCAGGGAAACATTATGCAAACTGTGAAGGGAGGAAATATATTCTCCAGACAGAATTGAAGAGAGTGAGAGGGAAGGGAGAAACTCTATTTTGCTTTATAGATCTGTTGCTGAAAATCGCAAGAGAGGCGTTCTTGTGTTCATGTCCTGCTTGCAATCTTCCCACAGGCTGGTTGACCACTGTGAGACTAGATGAACCATTGGCCTGACCCAGACGGGTCTTCCTAAACAATCAACAAATATTATTGGAATCAAAAGTTGACAATTCTGCTTTATTAGACCAGCTATTGAGTAGGTTGCTCTTGTTACAAATCTGATCCCCAGAGGTTGATGTTCAGAACTGCTGATGAATGGGACAGTGTTTGTTTTCTAAGAGCAAATCTTTGTTTGCCCAACAGCAGCACCACAAAGTGGCAATGTGGTCCTGGTTTTTTCCAGTGTAATGTTTTGTACTCATTCGTGCCCTTCATATGAAATCTGACAAGACTGTATTTTACGTTGAGAAATGCTTGAATGGTAGGTTTAGTTTAGAGAGGTTATAAGTTTAGTTTAATAAAATCAAACTTATGGAAAGGGTTGAACTCTTAGGAACTCTTGACATGGATATTAGTGGCTGCCAGAACTTACAGTTGCCCCCAAATGGAAAAATGTACAGGACTTGTGACTCTTGCTGTGGTATAAAAACATTCGGAGTTTAGCACTAGCTGAAAAAACAACTCATAAATTATGTGTTTCTGAAGGCTTGGAGGATCGTGAAACATTCTGTGCTGTTTGGTGGGATTTTATCATATATACAACAAATACAGACACACGGGACTCTCTCTCCATGGTACAACGTGAAATTCAGCTTTCCTAATTATTTTAGGTACTATACTTACCTGATTTAAGTCTCTTTCAGGTATACTGCCCTGGTTGTTGTTATTTTGGTATTTGTCCTATAATTTTTATTGTTTTGTTCGACTTTCTTCAGTAATTATTTTTTTAATTCCAACTTATTAGTGTGATTATTTGCTTTGAGGTAGGTCCATTATGTTCAGCATTTTTCTTAAAACCGTGCATTCACTTCGAGGAGCAACTCATAGCACGCGGTGTGGTCGCCTTTTTTGAGGTTTTTGAAGACTTTGGTGATTTTTGAAGCTTTTCCAAAGTCCGTGCTTCGCAAGACGAAAAAAACCGCAAGACGAAAAAAATCGCGGAATGAATTAATTTCGTCTTGCGAGGCACCACTGCATTTGGTAATCTCACAGCAACAAATTGGTCCCAGGTTCTGGTAAATGCTTGGATCGGAGAATGCACAGGAAGCCCTTTATACTACCTCAAGTTCCATAATGGAAGAAAGGTGGGATATAAAAGTACTAAATACACAAATAAATGGAAGGGGAAAGGGCCATAGCTCAGTAGTAGACAATCTACTTTGCATGTTCAATTGCCAGCATGTCCTGGAAAGTCTGAGAAGGGCTCCCTGTTTGAAACCTTGGAGAGCTACCACCTGTCTGTAGAATACGGAGCTAGATGGGGCAGTGATCTGACTTGGTTTAAGGCAGCCTTTTATGTTTCTCACTATTCCTGTGTAAATGACCTAGGCCTGTTGATGACAGCATTTTTGCTTCATCAGGAGGAGTAAATAGTAAGGTTCTTTAGTTCTTTTTCTTTAAGTTGCGAAATGAGAGGCTAAAATCCAGGCATGTGATTTTTCTTCTGTTTTCTTTTTTTATTATTTTTGGCAATTATCTTTTCTGCTTTTCCGGTTTTAATTTCCTTCTGTGTGCACACTGTACTGGTTTATCCTAAAACCCCACTTTGTGGATGGATTTATAACCTCCGGAAGCTCAGCAGCTGCTGTCAAGGAAATTTTGAGTAAATCTCTTTTTGACCATATTGGCAATAGGCCCCAAAGTTGAATATTTGTCCTCACTAAGGTGCAGAAGCAAAGAGTAGCAGATGCCACGTCAAGCAGAAGAAATGTGTAATTTAAAATTATCTGTTTTGCCGGACTCATTAGACAGGTCATTTGTGTGCTTAGAATAATAATATGAATTGCGTTTGCACTCTTTGTTTCCAGGGATGACAAAGAAATTACTGCAGCGATACTCAGATGCATCTGTTTGTTGTGATCCCCTCCTCACAGTAGCCTTAAAGGAACCTTGCTACACCTTGGGCATTGGAATCGATCTTTTCTGCATTATTGTGTGGGTCCTAACAAGAACTGAAAGCCTAAGGTGGCTATGAGACAATTCTGCAGATCACCTTCTCATTCCATGTGTTTTTTTCTTGCCCAGAGACAACACAGGTGACTGGAGATGGTGGGTCCATATGCCTTATTTATTTCCATGTTGGGAGATTTGATATTGGGGTTGCATGATTTTATTATTTTATTATTTATTTATTTATTACTTCTAAATAATTTTATTTATTTATTTATTCTTTTAGAACTTCTAAAAACATATAATAATAATTAAGAAACTATATACATATAAAAACCTGTTTAAAACATACAAATAATTACAATGAAAACAGTAAAAAACAGATTTTAGATTAAGCATTCCCTGCATGTAGGGTCTCTAACCCTCCCTTCCTGACCAATCTGTTTTAGACTTTAATTTTTGCATATTTTGTAATACTATCTGCTTTCCTTTTCAGCATTTGGGTTTTAGGCCATAATCAAACATAAGGCAGGTGGGAAAGTGAACCACATTTTTGCACCGCAACTCCGTTCTGTGCCACTCTGTAATGCCAGACATTGGCTAAAGGAGCCAACTGCATGGTTCCTTCCGTTACTGGGGAAGTTCATTTAAAAATATGTGTGGTATGTTAGTCTGAAATCTTCTAGATGTTGAAAGATTCGCAGATATGTGCCAGTGAGGCTTGCAAAACATAGGTAGAGATGCTAGCACAACGGTAAACCTGTACCCACATTGTTTTGCAAGGACTAAGATGGAGATGGGGAACCTGAGGTCCTCTAGATCAGTGTTTCCTAACCTTGGGCCTCCAGATGTTTTTGGCCTACAACTCCCATCATCCCTAGCTAGCAAAACCAGTGGTCAGGGATGATGGGAATTGTAGTTCAAAAACAGCTGGAGGCCCAAGGTTGGGAAACACTGCTGTAGATGTTTCTGGACTACAACTCCCATTGTCTCTGTTGGTCATGGTGCTTGAGTTGAAGTCCAACAACATCTGGAGGGCCTCAGGTCCCCACTCCCAAATTAAGATCTAGCGACACTGGGAGATCAAAATTAGGAGTGTATCTCCTTCCAGAATTTCTTAATGATGGAAGTCTGTGGTCATATGGAAGAACTCCACATGGTGACTTGTTCCCACAGCAGTGCTGCTCTTGATTCCAGAGGGGGCAGTGGGGACTCTGCCCATATTGCACTAGGCTTCTGATATTACTGAGTGGTATAGAAGGAGCCCAGGACGCGGGTGGCGCTGTGGGTTAAACCACAGAGCCTAGGACTTGCTGATCAGAAGGTCGGCGGTTCGAATCCCCGCGACGGGGTGAGATCCCGTTGCTTGGTCCCTGCTCCTGCCAACCTAGCAGTTCGAAAGCACCTCAAAGTGCAAGTAGATAAATAAGTACTGCTCTGGCGGGAGGGTAAACGGCGTTTCTGTGCGCTGCTCTGGTTCGCCAGAAGCGGCTTAGTCATGCTGGCCACATGACTCGGAAGCTGTACGCCGGCTCCCTCGGCCAATAAAGCGAGATGAGCGCTGCAACCCCATAGTCGGTCACAACTGGACCTAATGGTCAGGGGTCCCTTTACCTTTACCTTATAGAAGGAGCCCAAGATGCAGTAGTTCCCATGCAACTGAAAGTCTAGAAGATTAAGTACTAGATTGACACAATCTAGTCCTTACCTCCAAACTGCAGGAGTGAAATTTTAGTTGCTCGAAACCTCTGGCTCGCCACCTGTGAGAGCCACATATGTGACATGAATATCCCCTCTTTATGCCGAAGAAATCTTTTTCTTTAAACTCTGCTTTTGTGCCATTTCTCCCGTAATGGAATATTTTGAATATTGGGAGTAAGAATGCTCGAAGGAATGCAGATTTCAAGAAAGATAACATTTCATAGCTCCCACTAGAGCCTGAAGTTGGTAAGGAAATGCAAGGTTTTGGAGTCTTTCGTTTTCACTCCTCAATAAGTTGTGTGAGCATGGGAAGTACTTTCTTTGGAGTTTAGAGATTAGGGAAGCTTACTCTTTCATCTGCACAGCGCAGAATATGATTCAGAGGCTGCATCTGTCAGTGTCTAATCTAGCATCAGACTTGATGTTACAGTAAATGCGAGGCTGTCACCAGAGATTATCATTGCATATGTAGTGCCTCCTTTCTGTAATGTCTAGTACAACTTGTGTTGTGATGTGGTTTTTTTTCCCCTGCTTCCCTCCACTGGCAGCCGAACTCATGATGCCACATAACACTGGGATCTGTAACAAAAGGGCCAGCATATACCTATTTCATGATGCTCCATTTTATGGCCCTCTCTAAAACAAATTCAGTACAGTGGTATCTCGGGTTAAGAACTTAATTCGTTCTGGAGGTTCGTTCTTAACCTGAAACTGTTCTTAACCTGAGGTACCACTTTAGCTAATGGGGCCTCCTGCTGCTGCCGCCGTGCAATTTCTGTTCTCATCCTGAAGCAAAGTTCTTAACCCGAGGTACTACTTCCGGGTTAGTGGAGTCTGTAACCTGAAGCATCTGTAACCTGAAGTGTCTGTAACCCGAGGTACCACTGTATTCTGTGGTCACTGAACATGCTCAGTCCTCATAGATTTTTGTGGGTGGGGAGGAGAGTTCTCCTTTTTTATATTTCTGTAAACTTTGGGGTTCCAACCAACATGCTGATTCTAACTACTTGTTTCCCAGTGACCGTGATTTGGCCACACTTACCAGCTCAGTTTGCTAATAGACATACCAGTTAATTTTTCCCTGAGATCTAGCATGTCCTTCATTTCTTTAAAAATGGATACATCAATATGACCCAATTTTCTTGGGTGCTTAATTTTCAGTTATTGCCATCTTTTAAAAGTCCATGGTCATCCTTTTGACTTCTAGCAAGAAAACCATAATAATTCTCATACTATTCAGCTTCATATCTATCATTATTATTTTTTTACAGTTCAATTTGTTTTTGTGAATTGGAGGCAGTTATGGTAAGATTGTGTATTATAGGATACTCACTTTTTGGCCCAAAATCAGTGCTGCATCTGTGTCTCTCTATGCCACCCACCTGCCACCAATTAGAAAGTATTATCAGATGTCTGTTATTGTCACTGGGATATTTTAAAGAATAAAAATAAAAAAGAACACCCTGTTGACATCAGTGTAGTGTACATTTTCAGGCTGTAAAGATTTTGAGTTATGACCTTCAATGCCTTAAAAGTTGGAGGTGCACAGAGCATAGAGGCAGCTAGTAAAAGCACTAGGAAGGCTGCCTTGCTGTGTGTCTAATATTTGCTAGATGTTATAAATATAAGGAAGGTTTATTAAAATGATTGAACATTGTGTTGACACCCCTACATAGATCAAGAGCATAATGTGATTCTAGCTCGTTTAAACAGCACATGTTTGAATGTTTAATTTGGCTGCTCTGAGGCTCCTTTTAAGTTAATCTATTGAATAATGAAATTATGCAGAGATCACCGGTTTGACCTCACCTTCGCCAACTACCTTTGCACCCAGGCATACTGCTACTTTTGCAAGCATGCTTTGCGTAGATATTGGCTTATATCCAAAGTAGTGCTAACGCTCTTCTGTTAGCACAAAGGTCTTTGCTTGTACAACAGACCTTTCTCCACTCTCCTCCTCCCATACCCTCCCTAAATTGGCCCTAGGTCCCCCCCCCCAACCCTCCAGAGCACTTTGGGTTGTGGTGGGGAAACTCATTTGTTCTAGGAGAAATCATTGCACTAATGGAACAAGGGAACTGAATACTGCCATAGGAATTTCATAGCCATCTAAGGCCCACCATGCTTTAACCTATGAAGCAACTTGGTGCTTGCATTTCCAGAGGTCCATGGTATATTGGTTATCCACCGTGTGAGAGTTTGGGTAAGAGTGGTTGCTGCGACGCTTGAAAGTCAGGCACAGGAGAGCCTTATACAGTTGGTTTTTCTTAACTCAATATTTCACAATGGACTCTGAAATCTCCATAGCTGGGGAAGAAATAAAGGCTAGCTTGAAGAGAAAAATGAATGGCTAAGCCCTTGCTGACTAACTTTGTGAATGACCTTCTTAAAATGTTTGAAATGTCTTAGCTATGGATTTCATGGATCAAAGGTTCAGCTTTCAGTGACCTGGTTTTCACATCACTTTTAAACCATAGTTAAAAACTAACCCTGGTTTAACACGAGCTTGCATTGTGCTGGTGGCATGCTGCCCAAATGTTATTGCTTTGTTCCTCCCTTGTTCCTGCTGCTGTCACACCACTGGGGAACGAGCCAGAGTCTGGCTTGTTGTGCCATCTGAACCAGGGTTATGACTTATTTTCCCTAAACAAATTATGAGCAGTAAGCTAAGAAAAAAGAGTTTCATTGCTCATGGTTGGTTTCAATAGAAACCAACCATGAACTGTTATTGCAAATCAAACTCTGGCTTGTTTCCTGGCACTGTGGCAGCAGCAGGAGAGGAGGAAATGAGAACTTTTGGGCAGTGTACACCAACATGCTGTTTGTTCATATTAAGCCATAGTTGTTCACTATGGCTTAGTGTGATGTCTGAACTGGGCCAGTAATTTGGAAATGTCTTTCCCTCCTGTAAATGATAAATGATGATGAATGGTATAACAACAGCATGACTCAGGTTTTTATAAATTACATCCATATGTTTGGATTGTTTGGAAAAGCAATTTGGAAAAAATATAAGCGAAAACATATGTTTCCTTCTCCCTCTCAAGGTCTTGTTTCTCAATGCAGAGGGCAGTTTGCATGCTTTATGGGTGGGATTTTCTTTTAAAGTGTGCATTCAAAAACTGAAAGTACAAAAAGAAATATGGGTTCTTTCCAGTATTACTATACTGAGACCTGAAGCTGAGAACACTTGTATACCCTGGAGCTATAAGTTGGTCACTATCGCTAACTCTTGATAGAAGAGGCAGATCACTGCATTTATATCATAAGATAACAGCATCATAAAGAAGGGGCAAGGGTGGCCTAAGAGGTTTGGTAAAATAACATTGTTTAGAGAGGGAGCATCACTCATAGTAAATTCAGGTAGCTAGTGCTGACAGAAATGAAGTGGGAGTGAGACCGTTGAGAAACAAGAGAGATTGGCATGCTCTAGTGAAACTGGTTTGCGGAATTACAATTAAAAGAAGTGCCCAAGGAGGACTGAGCATGCTCAGGAGCCATGAAATATTGTTAGAAAAGAAAACCAGGGAATGGAATGGAGTATCTGAGATCAGGGAATGGGCAGTTGGCTGAAACTCTCAACAGAAGAACTGTTACAAAGTGAGGTTATAGTACAGTGTTCTGTTGAAACACACACACACACTTACAAAATACTTCCATAACTGTTCAACTGGAAACAAAATATGGTGTTCCCCACTCTACACAATTTCAGTTATGTGCCAGGACCTGGAACCTAACACCTGTGTCAGTGGGGGGGGGATGCCTGTATTTATTTCCAGGCTCAGCCATGAGCCTTTTTTCGGCTTTCCAGTCCTGAGGTGTTCACAAAATACAAAATGAAATGAATCCCTTATTTGCCGGGTGTTTAAGCATGGGAGGAATCATAGCTGATGGAATGTTGCTGCTTTAGTGACCCTACTTCACATTATAATTAATATTCAGGAGGACATTGCCATGTAGTGATAATAAAATAATGCAGACTTCATCACTTACATCCCTCCTTACTAAGGAGAATGCTACTCAGAACCTACGCAGGTCAGCGTTGACCTCTGTTTCCTGCATATTCTTATTATGGACGTGGAAGGCTAAGTCACCTTCTCGGATCCTTGAGATTTTCATCTTACTGTAGCTCGTGCAGGCAATACGAAATGTTCTGCTGCAGCCATTTCCAGACATTTTGGGCTGTGGTTGCTATTAGCCCTAGCCAGCATGGCCCATCATTAGGGATGATAGGAGTTGTTGTCCAAAACATCTGAATGGCACCAGGTTGGGTGCCATCTTCTAGGGACATTGTTCAAAAGCATTTTTCACACCTAGAAATTCCACCTGCATTGCTTCGAAGATTGCAGTTGTGCTTTGTTGTAAAGAGAGTCTGCAGAGGGAAAGGGAGCATTTATGCAGGCACATGAAAAGGCAGTGGATTGGAACGAAGCTTGTGATTAGCGTTGTTTGGCTCACAGTGGAGGCAGGGGACAGGGAGGCTGTTTTAACCAATTCTTCTTTCCGAACTGAAGCCTCTTGTGCCTTTTGCAAAGCTGCTCTGGAGGCCCTCCGGAATAGCATGGTGCGGAGGGCTTCCAGATGGGGAAGAATAAAAGAAAATTGCCTCTCCTCCAGTCAAGAGTCTCCACTGGATTCTAGTCCAGCACTTCCATTTGCAAAGGAGTGGGTGTGGACCCTGATCAGCAACCAGTGATGGCTGTGAGGAGTGCAGAAAGTCTACAAGGTTAGTTTGGCTTCCAACAGAGACAGTTGCTTAGGAACAGGGGACTAAGGAAGCCCACCTGCAGCTGCAGGCCATAGGTGGACATGCTGATAAGGGCACTGCAAAACTTATGTGGAATCATGCCTGTCTGTATATGTGAGGCATTAGTTCATGTCCCCAAACAGATTGCATCATTAGCCAGATCCTTCCAGGATGATCAACTTATGCCAGGTAAAGAGGAATAATGCTTTGTCTCTGGAAAAGTAAAGCAAATGTGCATTCAGCCCATGTGGGGGAAATAAGCAAAGAATAACGGACTAATTCTGAGAAAACCCAAATGACACTTTTGCTATGCATGATAAATGAAATCATTTTTAAACCTTACCAGCAAAAAAAGATTTTCTGTGCAAAAGTTTCTTTCACCTGGAACATGTAACCAACTCCAGACTTAGGATCAAGAGCAACAATAATTATTTCTATTGTTTTGAGGTTCTGACAGTAGTCATCACATTTGCCAAAGGGATGTTCTTGAATGATGAGTTTTATGCTGAGCCACCCTATCCTACCTGAAATAGGTAGCAATGAAACTTGGCCATGAGGTTGTGAAAATAGATGACTAGATCAGCCTAACAGTTTCACATGTGTCCTTTTTGTGAGTCTGTTCTGTCCCATTTCTGTACTTATCCCAAAGTTGTTTAAATCCACACAAAAAATTGTATTTAAAAATACATATTTTATTTCACTGTATGTATTTCTCCATATTTTCTCCTAAAATACACATAGAATTGTAGAGTTGGAAGGTACTGCAAGGATCATCTAGTCTAACCCTCTGCAATGCAGGTATCTCAACTAAATCATGCATGATAGGTGGTCATACAACCTTTGCTTAAAACCTCCAGAGAAGGAGAGCCAACACCTCTTACGGTAGTCTGTTCCACTGTGGAGGAGCTTTTACTGTCAGAAAGTTCTTTTTGATGTTTAGTGGGATTCTGCTTTCTTGTAACTTGAATTCATTGGTTTGGGTCCTAGCCTCTGGAGCAGGAGAAAAAAAAGCTTGCTCCATCCACCATGTGACAGCTCTTTAGATATTTGAAGATGGCTATCATATCTCGTCTCAGTCTCCTCTTTATCCGAGCGAACATATCCAATTCCCTCAACCATTCCTCCTCAGACTTGGTTTCTAGACCCTTGGTCACCTTGGTTACCTTCTTCTGCACACGTTCCAGCTAAACAATATTCTTCTTAAACTGAGGTGCCAGAACTGGACATTTGACTCCAGGTGTGGTCTGAATAGAGTGGTACTATTACTTCCCTTGACTGGGACGCCTTTCTTCTGTTGATGCAACTTGGATTAGCATTAGCTTTTTTTGCTGCTGCATCACACTGTTGACTCACGTTAAGCTTGCAGTATACAAAGACCCCTGGATCATTTGCACATGTACTACAGTGGTACCTCAGGTTAAGTACTTAATTCGTTCCAGAGGTCTGTTCTTAACCTGAAACTGTTCTTAACCTGAAGCACTACTTTAGCTAATGGGGCCTTCTGCTTGCGCTGTGCTGCCGAAGCCCGATTTCTGTTCTTATCCTGAAGCAAAGTTCTTAACCTGAAGCACTATTTCTGGGTTAGCAGAGTGTGTAACCTGAAGCGTATTTAACCTGAAGCGTATGTAACCCGAGGTACCACTGTACTGGCAATCCAGGTGTCCCCCACCTTATATTTGTGCAGCTGGTTCTTCTTTCCTAAGTGCAGAACCTTACATTTGTCCCTATTGGAATTAAGTTTGTTAGTTTAATGTATTTTGGTATGATTTTTGCTAGCTGAGCTGTTCTGTGAAATTCAGAGAAGTGTGAAATCTGAAGAATAAATTACCTTTGGATCAGCACATTACTCCAGGAGGTCAGTTCAGTTTGCATAAGAATTCACAGAAACTGAAATCCTCAAGCATTGCTGCAGCAGCTGCAAGAAACACAGAGTGGGGCATGGAAGCTGACTATGTAGAACTCTCCCATCCCATTATTAGTACTAATATGTATTATGCTTAGCTTGGTGTTCTCTCACCCAGGAGAGGCTGTTTTTGGCGGCATTCCCCATAGCAAATGCAGGGGTCTTAAGTCAATAATTCAAAATCTGTCTTTGTATCTTCATTACCCCTGTATATTTTGCTTGTTTTCGTTGCTTTTGTGATGAGAACATTGTTCTTGGCTCAAGTGACCTAGAGATAAACATGCCACTGTTCAGTCCCTGACATCAAAGTGCTCTATAGAGGCATACACCACACTGGCAGATTTCCAGAAGTATGACTCAAAAAGAAAAAGAAAAAAAATGCTTTCATGAAAGCACCATGGTTCAAAACATCTATACAGCTTGCTTTTGTTCCAGCCCCAATATCCAAGAAACGCATTGTGATCTTGGAAACTGGTAAACACTCTGCATAAACAACCCCCTACCCCACCCTTTCTGGGAAACACGTCGAAGGGCTGATTCTCGCATTCATGTTTTATGACTTGGAGGCTATAATATGCATGTGTGAATGAATGAACTGTCACTGATGCAATGTTACAGGAGGAACTCTTTCTGTTGCTTCAGATGCAAAACTTTTCAATAGACTCAGTTTATACATTCAGTTGAGGGAAAAGTAATCGAGTGATACCTCTAGGGAGGCATTCCCAAAAACCTGTAGCATCATTGTAAGTGAGCAAAACTTCTGCACAGAGTCCTGTGAGATAATAAACTGTAGTATGTACATTGTGAGCATTATTATGGGGGTATAATGGCTCTGTACTTTTTCCTATAATGGACTCTTGCACGCCTCCTCAAAGCATCTTAATAATCTCACTACCCACCAGTATAGTCTGGTATGCCTCAAAAGGAAATAGTTTCAATGAGACCATGATGCTCCTGTGAGCTGCACTGATGATAACAGGATGGGAGTGTACTTCTGCCTTCTGACAACCTAATACGAATAACTTCCTCAGAATGGAAACAGCCTGTTGATCACAACATGAAAACAAAGTCATGCCACTCCCCACCCCCGTCCCGCAGTGTTTCTTTGCCTTCTGTCGTCTCCTCTATTCCGTGATTGTTATCTAACCTTGGCTGTGATCCTCTAACACATTTTGTTCCAGCTGAAGCTACAGCTTGTATATTGTAAACAACTTGGATCAGGCAACAATGTCTTTTATTAGCCCTTAAAGTGCCGTGCACACCAGTGTTACCCTTGAGGCTATTTTCCGTAAAAAGTGCAGGAGCTTCATGGGTTTTGGAGTAGGGTTACCAGGCGTCCCTGGTTCCCAGGGACAGTCCCCGGATTTGCAAACCTGTCCCCGGACAAATTCTGTCCCCGGAATGTCCCCAGATTTGCAGATCTGCCCCGGGAAACGTGGCAGCGGCAGCCTCAGCACAAAACATCATATGGGGACTTCCGGAGAGAAAAAATAGCGGGCGCCACGGCAGCGAGCAGCTCCTGGAGCCAGCCAGAGCCAACTGTGCTACCAGGCTGGCTCCGGGCTGCAGACTGCCACTGTTGGTGCCGCTGCTGAAGGGGAACCAAGGACTTCTGGCAGTGCAGATCTCTTGCCCCCTGCCCCCTTTGTTTTGACTGAGGGAGGGAGGCTTGGGAGGGCAGCCGTTGCCCAGTTTTTTTTAAAAAAACTACGCACTTATGTTTCACAGGGTGCGAAAGAAGGGCTTTGCACCTTGCCTGGCAGAGAAACTGTGTGCCTTGTCCCCTCCTGGGCAACAGCCACCCCCCCATAACTCCTGAGCCCTCCCCCAATCTGTCAAAACAAAGGGAGAAGGGGACAGGAGATCAGGGAAGGCTCGGAAGTCACGGGCGGGTGGTGCGCCGTTGCCCAGTTTTTAAAAAACTGCACATTTATGTTTCACAGGGTGTGAAGGAAGGGCTTTGCACCTTTATACAATATGCCCGTGTGCTTGGGCCTAGGGTCTTTTGCCTCGCCATCCCCACTACTGACTCCCTGTTGCTACTCAGTTAAAAAAAAAAAAAGTGTCCCTAGATTCATTGAAAAAAATCTGGTAACCATATTTTGGAGATCACAGCCAAAATCCTTACAAAGCTATGCTTGGTCAACTTTGGTGTCCGTCACTGTCTCTTGGCTTCAGTTTCCCATCCATCATAGGTGGATATAATTGTGGGGGCGGGCACCCACAAACTCAATGTGCAAAGCCGGAGACAGCCAGATAGCCAGCCTCTATGGCACTGCCTCCAACAGAGAAGCAGTTCAGCTCCGCCCTCCGCAGCCAGCCAGTGAGTCACCCTTTTCCATGGGGTGGGCTCAGACGTGGGGGCAGAGTCTCTCTGCCTCTGTGTCCAAGCCCCTCCCCATGGAAAAAGGTGCCTCACTGGTTTTGGAGAGGAGGAGGAAGAGGAGCTGTCGCCAGCCGCCACAACACAAACGTGCAATGTCACATGCACACACCAGCACGGAGCCCCCCCCTCCAAAAATGTGACACTATTGCATGCCATGTGTGTGACGTCACATGCACTATTTGCAGGCACGTGTCTGAGACGTCGCATGTCTGTGTTATGGTGGCAGGCACCCACAATCCTGAGGGTGAGATGGTGCACCTGCAGTAATTTTTCTGGGGTGGTGGCGGTGACAAAGTGAAACACTGGAAGGAAGGAACATACTAGTTTTCTCAACAAAAAAGGTTGAGAAGGACAGTGCATTTACATTTTTAATTACCATATTTTTCTGTGTACAAGACTAGGTTTTTTAACAAAAAAATTAAAATTGGGGCCCATCTTAAGCACAGGTAGTGCTGAGGGGGTGTTTTCTTAATTTGGAGTCACTCAAAATTAGGGGCGTTTTATACATGGTGGCATCTTATATACAAAAAAATACGGTATATCTCAGATTCTACAAAATGCTAGAAACCCCTTCTTCTTTTTTTAATATATGAAAGCAAGAGATTTGGATATTATGCCTTATCTGGGGGAAAGGCAACTGCCCCTCTTGTCCCCACCCCAGAAACATCCACGTCTCAATCTGAGTCTCTTCCTGATTTTTTCACAGCATTTATCAGTTGGTGCGTGATAATTTTCAGCAATAGTCAGGAATTACCTGTGTCTGCCAAATGCAAGTGCATTTAGCAGTATCATTATTGTGCTGTCTAGTCTCTCTCTTCCTCCTTCAATCTTATTTCTTGCCTCTCCCTTTAATTTTCACAGGGTGACTATGGATTCCTATTATATTGCAGATCCCAGTTGACTGGTGCCTAAGGATTGATAAACAACTTATTAAACAAACATTAAAAGGAGCTTGTAGCAACAATCCTGCACTTTCAATTCAGCACTTGGGATTTACTGTTTGAAGGTGGAGAAGCTGGCCTTCCATGAATTTTAGAGGAGAGGAGAATTTAAGGGGATGAGTCGACAGCAGCAGTCATTCGATATTGGCCCAAACTAAAAAGTGCAGGTCTGGATTTGCAACTAACTTATACTTCATTGTATGAAATGTGAAATAATGGCACCTTTACTTTGGCTAAAGGGCTGTCAAGTTTGGTGGGGAGGGAAAGTGGGAGATGGAAAGTTAAAGTTTTGTTTCTCCACTTTTCCATCTCCTTTCCCCACTCAGCCATCCATCATTAAAATCTCATCCTTAGGTAGGGATGCTGCAGAATTATTATGAAAATGGAAACGAGAAAGGAAATGTTCCAGTCATGCAGAAGTCAGTAGGTTTCTGTACCTTGCCTTACATCGCTCTGTCCTCCATCCATGCAAGTAAGAGACAGTATTACCGTTTCAGGGCACATTCCAGCTGGCCAAAAGCACTGAAGGGCTGAGGATGTGTGCCACTTAGGGAGGGGGCATGGCCTATGGAGTGTCTTAAGAGCCAAATAAGGAGACTTGGAGGACCACATTCAGCCCTGAGCCTGAATTTCACCACTCCTGGTAATACAGTACAAGCAATGTGCATAGGACTGCTGAATGACATCACCAAAAGACAGTTCCTTGATCTCGTCCAGTTGATGCTTTTGAATTATGGTGCTGGAGGAGACTCTTGAGAGTCCCATGGACTGCAAGAAGATCAAACCTCTCCATTCTGAAGGAAATCAGCCCTGAGTGCTCACTGGAAGGACAGATTGTGAAGCTGAGGCTCCAGTACTTTGGCCACCTCATGAGAAGAGAAGACTCCCTGGAGAAGACCCTGATGTTGGGAAAGATGGAGGGCACAAGGAGAAGGGGGCGACAGAGGACGAGATGGTTGGATAGTGTTTTCGAGGTTACCAGCATGAGTCTGACCAAGCTGCGGGGGGCAGTGGAGGACAGGAGTGCCTGGCGTTCTCTGGTCCATGGGGTCACGAAGAGTCGGACACGACTAAACGACTAAACAACAACAACAAAGGGCTGGTTTTTTGTTTTTTGTTTTTTGTTTTTTTAAAGAACTAAGGGAACAGGTCAAACATGTATTCCTGAGGGAGTGCTATGTGGGCAGTAAAATCTGTGATCATAGCTCAAGATTGTAATTTCTGCATGTGGCTTTGTTTGTTTGCTTGCTTGAATTTCAAAAATCTCTCCCTTCTCATACTGCTATTTCATATGGCAAGCAACTAAGAAGACAAAGAACTGTGGCTCAGAAAGCACCAACAAAAGATTAGCTCAAATCAAATTGCTTGCATCACTTCACAACACCGTTGTGAGTGTTGTTGAGTGTTGCTTCCATCTCACCATGTGCTAATAAGGTTAAAAATGCTTTGGTAGCATTTTGAGGCATGGCACACCAGGATATTTTCTCTCTCTTGAAGTCATGTCAGCATGGCATGATTTAGGAAAGTTTTGAGAGAAGCAGTGGATGAGGCGAGTCAGATTTTGTAAGTGATGGTTTGCAAGCTTCTGACCTTCTAGAGGGAGAAAGTAGACATGCTTGAGGATTTTGTTTAGTACACATTTAGAAGCAATCTTGTTGAGCTAGGTTTACTGACTTTATGAATCACTTCCCACAACAAGAAGTCTTGAAGTGATTTACGACTGATTTGCACTTCCTGTATTAATATACAAATTGGAATGCCATGACCCTTCAGTTTTTGCATTTCTCAGAATTTTGTGATATCGCTGGTAGCCAAAAAAGTACCAAATGTGTCTAAAAGGCTTACAATATTAGGGTGAAATACCTTACAAAAATGTGAATTTTCTATTTCTTTTTTAATTGCAGAATGATGTGGAAATGCATTGGAATGAGTTTATGAATGAGCACATAATATAGTGACATGAACCAGAACCAGACTTCTCTGTCCATCTCTAATGGAATGACAGGGTATTTCTCTGACAGCTGCAAATAGTGTCATTCTAATTTTTGCACTAAATCAGACTGCAGAATTATGAGCCACAGAATTGACTGCCACTCACACGCCATGTCGTGAGGCCTGCTAGATCCTTGACAATCCCTTTATTACTGCTGTTTCAGGCTGGCCTTGGAAGCAGGAGGTTCGCTGAACTCCTAATAGGACACCATACATAAATGGCTGGGCTGTGTTCAGCTTCGTGGTTACAAGTTACACAAATTCAAATAGGGAAAATGCAATTTCCCTTGCCTTCCAGACTATTTAAAAAAATATATATTTTATCAATATTTTACCAGTGAATTTAAGTCCATTAAAACTGCAGACCATTATAAAGTTGCAATTCTATATACCAGGGATGGGGAACCTGTGACCATCCAGGTGTTGTTGAACTATAACTCCCATCATCCCTGACATGTAGGCTCATATGAGTTGCAGTGCAACAATTTCTGAAGGGTCACAGGTTCCTCACCCCTGCTATACACACACACACACTACACAATATACTCAGGATTCATGCACAGGATTCCACTGCCAATTACATTTACATCCTGCCTTTCTTCGATGATAAAACTCAAGGTGGCATCATTAGGGTTCCCAGGTGATCTCCATTCAGGCACTTACAGTACCAGACCCAAACTGCAAGGATGCTGCATTGTAAGGAACAGGGGTACAGTGGTGCCTCGCAAGACGAAAAGAATCTGTTCCGCGAGTCTCTTCGTCTAGCGATTTTTTCGTCTTGCGAAGCAAGCCCATTGACGGCTTAGCGGATTAGCGCTATTAGCGGTTTAGCGGCTTTTAGCGGCTTAGCGGATAAGCGGCTTAGCGGCTTAGAAAAAGGGGGGGGGGAGGAAAAAAAACCTGCAGGAACTCGCAAGACATTTTCGTCTTGCGAAGCAAGCCCATAGGAAATTCGTTTTGCGAAGCACCTCCAAAACGGAAAACTCTTTCGTCTAGGGAGTTTTCCGTCTTGCGAGGCATTCGTCTTGCGGGGCACCACTGTATTCAGTGCTTAGAACTGCAATTCGCATCAGTCCCACTTGGCATGGCCAGTGGTCAGGGAAGATGGGAGTTGTAGCCCAAATCGTTTTGAGAGCACCATGTTCGTTACTCATTTTAGTTTGCTGTTCTGGTTTGGAGCACAAATGATAATTTGTCACTTTGGATATAACAACAAGTTGTGGTTTGATGAAAAAGGGAGAAAATTGGAGTTTGTGGAGGGGGGGGGGAATTATGCATGCCAAAATCTAACCCTAACACACGTAACTCCAAACTGAGTCAAAGTGTTTTGGCTGATTGCCAAAGATTGCTGAAAACTTGGACAAAACATGATGGCGCCAGTATTTATAGTAAAGAACTCAAGTCACATGGGAAACAGAACTGTTCAATCTATACAAGGGAAGTCACATGCTAATCGTTAGGATTTGGCTAGAGGTGATGTTAATGGAAGCTTCCCTCTTGGGGCTGATAGTAGCTCAGAATGGAATGTGTATGCACTTCCATTTACCCTACAAAAACTAGAAATGCTAGTTGCATCCTTCCAATTAGTGTCACATCTATTGTGGTTCTTTTATGTTTCTGATGTTTATTTTCCGTGCATGACAGTGGCTGCTCCATTGGGATGCCATTGGTTGCCTTTGGGCCCCTCTTAGGCACATTTGAAAGCATCTATATTGTGTCTGTGTAGAATTGGTGGGTTACATATTGTTGCACACATGGGAATGCCAGCGAAAACACGATTTCCACATGGCAAGTCTCATGTATTTAGTGTTTTTATGTTACATATCACCCATATTAATCCCCTAGAGCTTCAGATGAAGGATGGTATATAAATTTAATAAGTCAGCATCATCATATGGCCGATGCCTGTGCCTAATTACATGCATCCTGCTTGCAGAATAACTGCTGAATATGAGCACACTGACAATCGAAAGCAACAATGGCCATTTAGTTGATTCTGTTCTGGATCTAATTACATCGAAATGGAGTCTCTGTCCCATGATGCTTACTAACATTCTGATCCTTAAGCAGTCACTTGGGCGCAACTAGAATTCCTTTCCAACTCAATAGCTTTGGGTGTCTGGCTGATTCTTCCGCACAATTGCTCCAAATCAAGCTGGGGTTTGTCACATCAAGCACATATTGGAGAATTGTGCTTATGAATGGCTACATCTGAGCTTGTCATTAAGGTGCGATGTAATTTTCATGCAGGGCTCAACCAAGGAAAAGTACAACCTCACACTGCCTGCTATGTCTTGAAATCACATGTCACCATGGAATGTGAATCTGGAGGGAGTGAATGAAATGATATTTCAGCATTGCCTTGTAGGAAGGTACATAAAGGTTTTATTTTTTTATTTTGTACTAGGCAGGGGTCAGCAAACATTTTCAGCAGGGGCGAGGTCCACTGTCCCTCAGACCTTATGGGGGTCCGGATTATATTTTGAAAAAAATGAATGAATTCCTATGCCCCACAAATAACCCAGAGATGCATTTGAAATAAAAGGGCACATTCTACTCATGTAAAAACACTCTGATTCCCGCACTGTCTGTGGGCCGGATTTAGAAGGCGATTGGGCCGGATCCAGCCCCCGGGCCTTAGTTTGCCTACCCATGTACTAGGGGCTGTGTCCCTGCTCACTTTGTTCACCAAGCCCCATGCCAATTTCCCCATAATAATCCTCTAGAGCTTACCATTCCAACCTTATGTAGTGAGTGACTAAGCTCCCTTTTCACCTTCCCTACCCATTTCTGAAGCAATTTCTTCATTCTGTTCTGCAGCTCCACTTTGCACTCCTGTTTTCAAGGAAAGGGTTTTTGTCTAAATCAAAATAGACAATATTTTCTCTCTGGAAATAATTGAACTTGCTTTCTTGCATATTAACCATCACACAAATCCAATGAAGACTGAGCAGAGTACTTATCTATATGACAGGGCCATAGCTCAGTGGCAGAACATTTGCTTGCGTGTGAAATATCTTAGGTCAGTCATTGAGATCTCAGCTTAAAAAAGATCTTGGATTGCGGGCTCAGCGAATCCTTGCCTGAGACTGTGGTCAGACTCAATGGTACTGAGCTAGATAAACTAAGGCTACAATTCTAAATACTCCTATTAGGAGGTAAGGCTCACTGAGCACAGCAGGGCTTAAAAGAAAACAAGTGTAGGATTGGGCTGCAGATTGACTGACTTCGTATGTTTTGTAATCCATAGTCAGTGGATTAATTATAAACTGAAATTAGTTGAAATCGAGAAAAAAGAGGTTCTGAATTATTCAAGGTACAGGCTCTGCTTGTTTACTATCTGGTAATTCTCTGGTATGCAGAAGAAGTGTGTGAAGTTTAGAATTCAGTGATGGTGACCAAACTTCTCACAACGGTTAGCCAGATGAAATCTGAATCTGAATTTCTGGGAACAAATGCAAGAACTGAGCAAAGGAAAAAGAAAATAGTTGACCTTTCGGAAGCTGTATTTTTTTAAAAAAAATCCTGTGTGATACTCTTGAATCAATACAAAATTACTCTGAAGCATTATTTGAACATAAATTACAGGCTACTAGAAACCTAGATTAAGCAAGATATGGAGAAATTGTTTTAGTTAAGCCAGCTCCAATGGTTATGGTAGGTACAATAAAGACAACTGTGAGATTATGATTTTTAAAATTTAGCTACAAGCTATTCCATTTCAAGCACCACCTAAAATTACCCAGGAGCAGAAAAATGTTATTGAAATGTAATGGGGAAGGGGGATGTAAGCAAATGTAATGAAATACATCCTTTGGGTCTCAACAGGTAAAGACTTTGTTTACAGAGAAATAGCTATGTCGGGAAAGGTGGTATTAAAGAAAACTTTTTCAAGAGAAATTATCTTTGGGTGGAATCCGATTGGTGACAGGCTTTTGATCCAACAGTAAGGTAAAGGGACCCCTGACCATTAGGCCCAGTTGTGGCCAACTCTGGGGTTGCGGCGCTCATCTCGCTTTACTGGCTGAGGGAGCCGGCATACAGCTTCCGGGTTATGTGGCCAGCATGACTAAGCCGCTTCTGGCGAACCTGAGCAGCGCACGGAAACACCGTTTACCTTCCCGCCGGAGCGGTACCTATTTATCTACTTGCACTTTGACGTGCTTTTGAACTGCTAGGTTGGCAGGAGCAGGGACCGAGCAACGGGAGCTCATCCCATTGCGGGGATTCGAACCGCTGACCTTCTGATCGGCAAGTCCTAGGCTCTGTGGTTTAACCCACAGTGCAACCCGCGTCCCTTTGATCCAACAGAGGTGTCTGCTAATCAGAGGGCAGGGATGGGATTTTTCCTGATGCATCCTTTCCCCTTAAGTTTCCAGCATACTCCCCCCCCCCAAAAAAAAGATCAGCCCCTTGAAATCGTTTGGGGGACTTGTTGAAAATCGCCTCTCCCCCTTATGTTAATGGACACCTCTGCTGAATCAAAACTGGCATTGTAAGTGAAAGGACACCATTTGGATACCATTGTATACAAAAAGGTTAGTCAGTTGGTCATACTGTTTTTAAGTAGGTTAGAGCAGGCATAGGATTGCTTCCCTTATTGACAGAGGCAACATTCCCTTAAAAAGGAATGTGAAGCATGTTGGAAATAATGGATTGTGGGTGTTATATACAACCAAGCTATACTCAAAGTAGTACCACTGAAATCAATGGATCTAAAGATTCACCCACACGTCATTTTTCCCTTGCCTAAAAAGCAGGGGTCTGAGCAGTTTTCCATTTGCTCTACTGCTTTCTCTTGGAAAACCCACTCTTTACTGCTGAATTGGAACAAACTTCTGCCCGGGGAGAACCCAATTGAGGTTTGCTCAGATTCAACAGTAAAGAGTAGGTTTTCCTGGGGGAAAGCAGTGGGCCAAGTAGAAATGTGCATTCACACTATACTTTTAAAGCAAATTAGAAGCACATTTCCCCCCTCAAAGAATTCTGGACACCCCTCACAGAGTTATAATTCTCAGAAACCCTTCATAAGCTACAGTGTCCAGAATTCTTTGAGGGGGAAAAAGTGCTTTAAAGATATCATGTGTATGCAGCCCATCACAGAATATCACTCACTGTGTTCTCTTATGCAGCCGCAATAGCTGCTGCCTTTTCGGTACCTTTTTTTGCCTCTCTTAAGATTTCCTATGTCCTTTCTGATCTTGCTTTGGTTTACTTAGAATAGTTCTTTTCCTAGAGGCTACATGAGTGTGGGCAGAAGAGATGAAAGATCATCTCTGAGTATGGAGCTTACTGGAAAAGGTTGCTAAGAGATTTCTGGTTGGAAAGAACAATCCGCTTTGGGGGCTGCAAGATATGCTGTTCCTCTGCTGGGCAGGGGGCAGGGACAACAAGAAGGACTGTTGCTCCATTGAATAGTATTGTCAGTGCAAGTGCTTCCTTGATTCACATCTGCTCTGCCTGTACATTTGTAAATACACAGTTTATTATGTAAAGGCACCCAAAGCGCCCCTCCCTCTCCTCCCTTGGAGCCACCTGTTGCTCAGTAAAGTGCAAAACAATATCGATCACTTCATAATGGTGTAATCTTGATGTGTTAATGGAATGAAAGCAGTTAGATTGATGTGAGTAATGTCATTAGGGGTGATTTCTCCTCTTCACTGGGTGAGAGAATGAAAAAAAAGGCATTGGATAGATGTATATGTAGTGCTTAGAACAGGCTTCCTCAACCTCGGTCCTCCAGATGTTTTTGGTCTACAACTCCCATGATCCCTAGCTAGAAGGATCAGTGGTCAGGGATGATGGGAATTGTAGTCTCAAAACATCTGGAGGGCCGAGGTTGAGGGAGCGTGGCTTAGAAAGTTTGTTTTTTAAAAAGAATTCAGTCCAGGTTCAGTTCGCCCCTTCCAAAAGGACATTACTCTAGTTCCAATTCAAGTTTCCCCCCTCCCAAAAGGAACCAATAATATTCTGGTTCAATTCACAATTCCATTCACTGTGCATTTCCGCCTCCGCCCCCCAAGCCTTCAGAATCTTACAAACTGCTTTGCTGAAGTATGAAATATGCATAAGAAGATTAAGAAAACATCAGAGCACACACATGATGAATTGTTAACAATTCTTTCATTTATTTTTCTCAGCAATTATAATTTTTAAGCTGGAATATCAATCAGCATCACTTTTCAGATAAGTAAATGCAACAGCTCCAAATAAACAGAGTTTAGTGAGTTGAAACCCTTGTACATATAAATTGAATTGAATTAAAAAATCATCCAAAGTTCTGCTATAAAAGCAACTTAAATTTATATTCAGTTCACCTGGAAATTATAGGAACTACTTTCAGGTGTAATTCAGAGATTGTTTAATTAATTTGGTGTGTTTGTTTATCTGAAATAGTTTATTCCAATATCTGGGTATATGTGTTGTGATTTGGATTTGCTTTTCTTATGGGTGCCTCCCTACCCACATTGCAACTATGTCTTCCTTTAGGGGGAAAAAACCTTCTGCCCTTATGCGGCTCCCAGTGGTCTCCCATCCAAGCTAAACACAAGTTTAGCTTGCTCAAGTATTGGTTCCTTCCCCTCCACACACCGGAGCCTACAACTGTATCTGTCTGACAAAGTCCAATAACTTAGGTAGATAGATGGATGTTTGGTGGAAAAACTCATAGAATCATAGAGTTTGAAGGGTTCCTGAGGGTCATCTAGTCCAACCCCTGCAATGCAGGAATCTTGCCCACAGCCATCCCTCGGTGGGCTCGAACCACCAGCCTTCTGACCACTGAGCCACTGCACCACAGGTGCTTTCAGATGACCTGTTTATTGAGCCTTCATCATAATTTGCTTGTGGGGAGGCTAAATGACATTATATCAAAGCAAATGTCGTTTCACACTTTCCACAGTGAATATTTCTCTTACTTTCCTTAATACAAAATGTCTGATCTTTTGCTGGTATCTGATTGAATCCCAGTCTACAGGTGCCTTTTGTCTTTCAGGGAGTGAACCCACAGGTGCCTATCCTTATAGCTGCCTCTCTCTCTTTCCCTTTACCTAGCCTTTACAGGTATGGCCAAACTTGGCCCTCCAGCTGTTTTGGGACTACAATTCCCATAATCCCTGACCACTGGTCCTGTTAAAAGGTAACGGTAAAGGGACCCCTGACCATTAGGGCCAGTTGTGACTGACTCTGGGGTTGCGGTGCTCATCTCGCTTTATTGACCGAGGGAGCCAGCGTACAGCTTCTGGGTCATGTGGCCAGCACGACTAAGCCGCTTCTGGCGAACCAGAGCAGCACACGGAAATGCCGTTTATCTTCCCGCTGGAGTGGTACCTATTTATCTACTTGCACTTTGACGTGCTTTCGAACTGCTAGGTTGGCAGGAGCTGGGACCAAGCAACGGGAGCTCACCCCGTAGCGAGGATTCGAACCGCCGACCTTCTGATCAGCAAATCCTAGGCTCTGTGGTTTAACCCACAGCGCCACCTGCATACCACTGGTCCTGTTAGCTAGTCCCAAAACAGCTGGAGGGCCATGTTTGGCCCCACCTGCTTTAGGAAGAGATGCTGGGCAGGATCTGGAAAGACAGGACTGGCAGACTGCATCTGCCCCCATGCCCTCTCTCCCTATGGCAAGTTCTGGTTTGGGGAACATGAAGTACTCTTTATATTTATTAGATTTACAGCCAACAAAAGTCTGGGGCTCTGAACAAGTTACAGCAGTTTTATATAAACATCCTCCCTCCCTGGGAGGTAATCTAAGCAATTTTTATTCGAGCGTAAAAAGCAGCTAAATAACTTTAAATTTAAGAGAAACAAACATTAAAAGTGACTAAGAGATTAATTCCACTCATGTTTCCTTGGAAGCAATTCCTATGGTGTTCAAGTGGGCCTTACTTCCCAGTAAGGCAGTTAGGATCTGCTGTTGAAGTAGCTTATTTCTGTCCAGCACTTTACTAGGCTGCTGTCAGGTACTCTTGCTTACCTGTTCAGAGCCAGAAAAGCTATACATTGACGAGGAAGGTTCTAGCTGGAGACCTTCAAGCCTACAGGAAGGCAGATCTGGCTGGGGCAAAATGTTAACTCAGCCATAGTTATTTGTAGACATTTCCTTCTCCAGTAGCACTGCCTAGAAATCCACACGTAACATAAAAAGGAAACAGTTAAATGGCAAATATGGATTAAATGCACATGTTCACTCTGGAAGAAGTAGTACTGTACCACTTTTTCATCCTTGCTACATTTTCCAGCTGGATTTTGCCTTTACCAGCGGAAAGAGTTAAAACGTTGTAGCATTTTTTTATGAAAACCCCAGCAAAGTATAAATGATGTAATGTCTCTATGTGTTCAGTTAGAAGAAAATGGGGAAGGGTCCATATCTTCTGGAGCATATATACATTAAAGAAAAATAGCTAAGTGTATCTCAAAAATGTTTATTGAGAAGGACGGATTATATTACTTGTTTGTACAAGCATACACTGGCCTATTAGTGGAGGTGGATATTTTGTTATTTATTTTTTAAAGTATTAATGTATTTAATTGAACCGAAAGTGACCACCTCCCAATTGCCATCTCCTTCCTCCACACACAGTTGGGGTTTCCCAGCTCACTCCACCTTCAGGACCCACTGATCTTAGCCCCCGGACGTAAGAAGTGGGATCCCTATCTGGAGCAAGACATAAAAGTCCTCCTAAATTCCCCTGAGATCCTAGCCTTGAAAGCTCAGCTGTTAACAATGAATGTGAATCATTTCTCAACTTTTCAGCAAATCCTAGCCTACTTGCTTCCTTCTCTCACGAAACCTCCCCGTGCGACTGTAACCTGGAAGAATCAAACTTGGTTCGACCAAGAATGCAAACAGTGCAGAAGTTGGCTTAGATCTCTTCAGTCTGATTTGAAATCAGACAGCACCCAGAGCAAAATCAGGGAGGTAGCCCAATTCCGTTCATACTACAAGAAGCTGCTTCAACATAAGAAATTGCTCTTTGCGAAAGAACGCTGGACGGCGCTGTCAGTGGCCATTAAAACCCGTGACGACAAGAAATTCTGGAACTTAATTAATGCAGGTTTAAGACCCCACTCATTCATCGTTAATAACATCACAGCAGCCAGTTGGCACTCTCACTCTGCTCAGCTGTATTCCGCCCCAGATCCAGTAGTAAGCGTAGTCTCTATTCTACCAGCATCTGCCTTGCCCACCTGGGAACTAGTTTCCCCAGAGAGATGTTTACAACTAATCAGCATGCTTTCAGGGGATAAATCCCCGGGGGAGGATATGATACCACCGGAGGTATTTTTATCGAACCAGACGTGGTGGGCCCCTATTTTAGCATCTCTCTTTACCACTATTAATGCTACTCTTAAGATCCCATCTAACTGGAAACAGAGCATAGTCATCCCAATACATAAAAAAGGGGACCCACAAGATCCGCGTAACTATCGACCTATCAGCCTGCTGCATATTTCATACAAGGTTTATTCTAGATTCTTGCTAGAGAAATTAATCAAGTGGGCAGAAGAAACAAAGCTATTCCACCCGGAACAGGCTGGCTTCCGTAAAGGTCATAGTACATCTGGCCAATGTCTCGTTCTATTTACCCTGATTGATAAATATCTAAGCAGGTTCAACTGCAAACTACACGCGGCTTTTGTGGACCTGACCTCCGCTTTCGACTCCATCCCTAGAGATAGGCTATGGCAGAAGCTTAGTTACACCAACATAGATAAGAGACTCCTCCACCTTCTTATGGAAATTCACAATGATGTATCGGCCAGAGTAAAATTTGGCCCTCTGGGAGCCCTTTCTGATTCTTTCCCTCTGAATAAAGGGGTAAAACAGGGATGCCTCTTGGCCCCTTTTCTATTTAATTTCTACATCAATGACATCGTTACAACCATGAAGGCCCTAAACCAATCTGCCCCCTCTTTACAACAGCTCAAGATCCCCATATTACTCTACGCGGACGACATGGTGTTACTGTCTTTAACCAAGCAGGGCTTAAACAACATGCTCAGAGGGCTCATGACATATTGTGATACCAACTCCCTCAAAATCAATTTCGCCAAAACCAAAATTCTTACTTTTGGCACGAAAACTCGGAAGCCATTCTGGAATTTTGAGGGCCACTCTATTGAATATTGTGCAGCATTCAAGTATTTGGGTATCACTTTTCAGCATGGGCTTAGCTGGTCAGCTCACCTAAATATGTCCATCCTGGCTGCCCGTAGAACCATCAAAGCTTTGGAGAAATTCTTCTATGCAAAAGGCGGCCAGTTGGTTCCACCAATCAGAAAAGCATTTATCAGCAAAGTCCTCCCGATGCTACTGTATGGGGTTGAAATCTGGGGGTGGAACTTAAAAACACTACAACGGCTCGAGATTCTACAAAACTCCTTTGCACGAAAGGTACTGGGTCTCCCCAAGGGCTCGGTTGCTGCACCGTTAAGAACAGAACTGGGCCTCCCCTCCATTGTCGTGAGAGCCCACATTAGAATTATTAGTTTTTATTGTAAATTAATCAAAGCCCCAGGTTCCCTTTTAGCCAGGCAAGCCTTTTTAACTTGTTCTCACAGCAATAAAGGGTCCAAGGCCATGGAGACTATTACTGCACGCTACTCCCTCCCAGATCTGGACACGCTGTCAGCTTGGGATCAACATAAAATCCGGGCCTGGATTCTTACTAGAGACGAGGCCATGGACCGGGCACAGTCCACCACAGCTCGCCTCTCTATGTGGCTCCCTAAAGTGAAAGTGGTAAGATCACTTGCCAACTACTTGATAGACCTGACGGAGCCCAATTTGAGAAGAGCGTTTACCATGGCCCGCTTCCATTCTATACCCACGGCCTTCCTGCAGGGGATTTACTCTAAGACCCCTATTACTCAGCGTCTATGTCCATGCACAATGAATGAAGTAGAGGACTTCATACATTTCTTTTTCTACTGTCCTATTTATGAGCTAATAAGAACTAAGCTCCTCCTCTTGATCCCGTCCACCATCACATCTAAGGAAGACTGTTTGAAATCCCTTCTTGTGGACGCAAATCCCCAAGTTATACGTGGGGTGGCTATCTTTATAGTGCAGGCCTTGAAACTCAGGGCTACTTTGACGAGGTAGTGTGTCCTAGACCTGGTCCTGTCTTAATTCTTTTATTTCCTTTTTAACCTAATCCTTTTTAACCTAATGTCCCGAGCCTATTTTGGGGCCATTATATGCTTTTTATACATTCGCATTCTAGATTCCCGGCGCTGGCAACTAAATCTTTACATTATTGTCTTAGGGTAATTTGGGGACGCAGGTGGCGCTGTGGGTTAAAGCCTCAACGCCTAGGGCTTGCCGATCGAAAGGTCGGCGGTTCGAATCCCTGCGGCGGGGTGCGCTCCCGCTGCTCGGTCCCAGCGCCTGCCAACCTAGCAGTTCGAAAGCACCTCCGGGTGCAAGTAGATAAATAGGGACCGCTTACCAGCGGGAAGGTAAACGGCGTTTCCGTGTGCGGCTCTGGCTCTGGCCAGAGCAGCGATGTCACGCTGGCCACGTGACCCGCAAGTGTCTCCGGACAGCGCTGGCCCCCGGCCTCTTAAGTGAGATGGGCGCACAACCCCAGAGTCTGTCACGACTGGCCCGTACGGGCAGGGGTACCTTTACCTTTACCTTAATTTAAATGTCAAAACCCCAGCAATATCGCTTTGAATTTTGTGTGGTTGTTTGTTTCTAGCATTCTTTTTTTGTTTGTTTGTTTTATCCTGCTATGGCTGTATGCTAATGCAATAAAGGTTTGATTGATTGTATTTGTATATTGTCCTATTGTAAAATAGCAGGGTGCTGTAGAGCAATATAAAAGCATAAAAAACAATTAAAAGCATTGCAGGGCATCATTGAAGGGACTGGCTACTCGAGAAACTACGTAGGCTTGTTGGCTTAAGCAATTCTTCAAGAGATGCCTGAAAGTTAAAAGTGGGATTCTTGCTGAAT
This sequence comes from Podarcis cretensis, assembly GCF_951804945.1. Taxonomy (NCBI): domain Eukaryota; kingdom Metazoa; phylum Chordata; class Lepidosauria; order Squamata; family Lacertidae; genus Podarcis; species Podarcis cretensis. Next base: position 128,021,224 of record NC_137170.1, read on the forward strand.
TTCTTCTGGAAGGGTGCTCCACAGTTTGAGACTGGCAAATGCTAAATGCCCAACTTCTGGCTGAGGCTGTTGTCCACAAATGGACTTACCTTATGAAAAGCAATAGCAGCTAATAGTTTGCATGTCTGTGATATCTGTTCTTTCTCAGGATGCAACAGTGTAAATAATAGTCCTGGGAACAGACTATTCTCCAGGTGCTTTTGGAGATAAACTTGAGGGAATTTGTTACATTATAATGGCTTTTCCTCTATGATGTTCCCTAAGAATGACAATAACATATTGATACAACTACACTATTTTTTCATATTGAGCACATTCTTTTCTGGGTTCTTGTATCGCCTTGTTGTCCACAGCAAACAAAATGAGTTTTTTTAATGGTTATTCATTACTTATTAGAGTAGGAGTAGCCAACAAGATCCACTCTATATGTTGTCAAACCTCAGCTCCTCTTGGTCCCCATTCTGGGGGACTGATGGTCAGGCATAATGGGAGTTGTGGTCCAACATCAGGTAAGCCACTATTACATTAGGCTATCTTTTTTCTTAAAAAGCAGAGACATCACCTTGCCAACAAAGGTCCATATAGTTAAAGCTATGGTTTTCCCAGTAGTGATGTATGGAGGTGAGAGCTGGACCATAAAGAAGGCTGATCGCCAAAGAATTGATGCTTTTGAATTGTGGTGCTGGAGGAGACTCTTGAGAGTCCCATGGGCTGCAAGAAGATCAAACCTATCCATTCTGAAGGAAATCAGCCCGGAGTGCTCACTGGAAGGACAGATCCTGAAGCTGAGACTCCAATACTTTGGCCACCTTATGAGAAGAGAAGACTCCCTGAAAAAGACCCTGATGTTGGGAAAGATGGAGGGCACAAGGAGAAGGGGACGACAGAGGATGAGATGGTTAGACAGCGTTCTCGAAGCTACCTGCATGAGTTTGACTAAGCTGCGGGAGGCAGTGGAAGACAGGAGTGCCTGGCGTGCTCTGGTCCATGGGGTCACGAAGAGTCGGACACGAATAAACAACTAAACAACAACAAATCTTTTTTAAAAATCTAAGAACTGCTGAGAAAGATTCCAGAAGCTACATATGCCAGCTTGGTGGGTCTTACTTACATGCCTACTTGCTACTTTCTACCTTTTCCACCTATAATGAAGCAGTTTATTGCACAAGGCATCATCCCACTCTTCTGCGCTCCAATCCAATACGAAAGGCTTCCCTGCAGCTTACTTGCCTTTTGAAACCATGACAAACATCAAACCACCTTTTTGTGGAAAACAAAAGACCGCTGCTGTTTCATGCTGCGTGAAGTTAAGTGGTATATATAAATTTAAGTACTTCTGAAAATGAAGTTGGGTTGCGGGGTGAGGGAAGGGATCATTGCCTCTTTTCCCAGATTACAAGAGACGGAAAAACACCGTCACTCTTTTATTTTTTTCCATTAGTGAGTTTAAACTGCTTCCCTAGGCACAGTAAAGGAAATAATAATGAAAGGAGGCCACCAGTTGCATGCATGGAAATTCCCCATGCGTTGCTTCCACCTTGAAAGGAGCTATCCTTATATATTAAAAGATTTTGTTCCCCAGCCAAGATCAATGCCGTCTCTCATTGATTAGCACATGTCTGGCTCATTCCTTAGCATATTTTGTACTTCTTCTAAAGTAACCTACTTATACTTGTTTGAGTCAAGGCTCACCAAAACTTAGCGCCAGAGTTGGATTTCAGTGCTAGGGCTCAGGTCTAGTGTACTGGAGTATTGCATAGTGATTTCCCCCACACCTCTGAGTAACTATAAACATACAACTGAGATCAGGAGGGAAAGAGTTTCCCTGTCAGAATTGGATCATTTGTAGGCAGTCTTCTATATTTTAGGAATTAAATACTGTTGAGTGGGCAAAAGCCTGCAGTTTTTGTATGGGGTTGTAATTTTTAACCACTTTGATTTTTCTGAGGGAACTCTGGAAAATGTAGCTCTGTGGGGGGAATAGCAGTCTTCTAACAACTCTAAGCACCCCTAACAAATTACAGTTTCCATTATTCCTTTTTTTTAAAAAAATATTTTTATTAAAATTTTAAAGGTTACATAAGGTAAAGGTAAAGGTACCCCTGCCCGTACGGGCCAGTCTTGATAGACTCTGGGGTTGTGCGCCCATATCACTTAAGAGGCCAGGGGCCAGCGCTGTCCGGAGACACTTCCGGGTCACGTGGCCAGCGTGACATCGCTGCTCTGGCAAGCCAGAGCCGCACACGGAAACGCCGTTTACCTTCCCGCTGGTAAGCGGTCCCTATTTATCTACTTGCACCCGGAGGTGCTTTCGAACTGCTAGGTTGGCAGGCGCTGGGACCGAGCAGCGGGAGCGCACCCCGCCGCAGGGATTCGAACCGCCGACCTTTCGATCGGCAAGTCCTAGGCGCTGAGGCTTTAACCCACAGCGCCACCTGCGTCCCCCAAAGGTTACATAAGTAACAACAAAAAAAAACACACCCAATTAAACAAAAAAAGAAAGCAATACATAAAAACAAGTCACATCAAAAGAAAAAGATAAAAAATGGAAAACAGACAAAAAACAAACAAAAAAATGCATAGAATCAAGAGAAAAAGAAGAAGAAAAAAGAGAAGAAAAGAACAAATCAAACCTTTACATAACTTTCCTTCTTTAACTTATTTCCTTGACCTCCTCACACCTCCCCTCATTGTATTCTGATTCAGTTAGTTATTCCAGCAAATCCTTCATCCTTGTTTTTATCCTAATAATTTTTCTTGATATACTGTAGTTTAACATTCTCTTCTTTCACCAATTAATCATCCATTTTTACTTTATTTAATCTTATTTCTCATTAAAACTAATATATTGAACTTAATCTCTTAAGACATTTCCCCTAGGGTCATAAAAGTTTCATTCCACGATTTTTCCATTTCTCATTATTATTATTTTTTTTTAAAGAAAAAATTCCTTATATACACTTTAAATTCCCAATTTCTTTCCTCCGACTCCCCTCCCCAGTCCCGGCCCCTGCCCTCAGTTCCATCAACCTCCCAGTGTCCATCAACCTGGAGATCCCTTCTGCTGATCTTCTTGATAAACTTTGGTGTTAAAAAGCAGATCTCGAGGGAGCTCCAACCCAACGATGCTTATATTCCTTCTTGACAAGTCTGCCAGGTTTCCATAATTGGAGCTAGGGCCCATAAAGTATTCCAAACCTTGTTTCACAGTTCTTCCAAGTCCAAAGGCCCCCGAAGCTCCAATCTCCTCCTGGCTCAAATTCATATTCCAAAAGTCATTTGATCCCTGCATAAAGAGATCTCTCCACTTTTCCTTTTCCAGATCAGGCCAGGCACCCATCTTCAAAAACTGGCTTCTTCTAATTACAGTCATATAAGGCCTCAAGTTGTAGTCCTCCATTTGCCTCTTTAGGGTTAAAGCTCCCCCATATTTTGCTTTATATTCAACAACAGCAACAACAGCAACAACTTTCTCCTTCTCTAATTCATCAATTTGTTCAGTTAAGAAAGGTTCTTGTGCCGGGTTCTTGTCGACTTCTATGCTGATGCCCACTTTTGTTCCCAAGATATCAATATTAGTAGCCATGACATCTATCTGTTTATGCAGCTTTCCCAGCAGATAAATTGTCCTATTCAGAGCAGACACTACTTCATCCTTTACCGACATTCTTAAGAAATTCAAGGTCAAAACTAGTTTCTCAGAGTCCTTATCTTCAAAGTAATTTCGCAGCTGCACACTTGTAACAATGTCCCAAAACTCCCTCTAGAGGGAAGCAGTCTCAATTTGTATCAATCCTTTCCAGCACAATTCCAAAAGTAAATTAATAACAGTTCCCAGTTACTTTTTCTTCTTTTTAAGTGCAGAAGCAGACAATAGAAACAATGTCTTTCTTTTAAAGCTAGCTGTCAAATTAATGCCAACTGTCAAATTTAAGCTAGCTGTCAAGTTAAAGCTAGCTGTCAAATTTGTCCTGTTTACCGTCGATGGACTTTTTGCAAACCGTTCCCAGGTTCAGAGACGTAATGCTTCAATCTTTAATTTTCCACCTTCTCCTGCAAGTTCACTTGGTCAGAATTGATGGTTTCAATCAGTGGAGTTTTAATCCTTTGCGCGAGACTTTCCAAAACCTTAGTTGGTAACTACTTTGCTTCAGTCTATTTACAGAAAGGGAAGGTGGACTTCCTGTTTAGACCTTCCCCGTTCGGTGCCAAATTAAATTATTTAAAAGCTCAATTTCCCGTTCTACTCACGCGTTGTTGATTAGAATCCAATTGTCCACAGGAAAAAAGTCAGCGCTCTCTGACAGCAGCAATGCGGTTTCGCTCCGTGAAATAAGCGGTTGATTCAAAGCACCGCGCTTCTCACCCCACGCCGCTCCGGATTCTCGATACCGGGTCTCCCCGCGAGTAGGGGGGCGTTGAAGGTGCCAGCCGAATCCCAGGTTCACAGACTTCTCCCGTCTGTGATTTCTAAGGGTCTCCGCCGTCGCCGTGGCAGTCAGACCCTGTTTTTCACGGAGCCGGTTCCTCCCGATCGGAGGAGCTCCGCCATTGCTGGAGGCGCTAACCCGGAAGTCTACAGTTTCCATTATTCCTTGGGGGAAGCCATAGCTGTTTAAAGTGGCATGATACTTCTCTAACTGTATTGGTGTGGATATGGTCAATGTGAAAGGTGGATTGAGGGGGCGCACGCAGAAATAGAGCACCCACTATACTCCTCCAAAGGTTTTGGTCTTGGTAGAGTTGTTACCAGATAGATGCTAGGCTACTGGGGATTTTTTTTTTTTTTTTGAAAACATGTGGAGCAGAGTAAATGCAATGAAAAATATTAGTTTTCTGAAATGCTCACCTGATTATGGAGTTATTTCCATCCTATTCCTTTCTGTTTTGTGCAAAGTTTCCAAGTAACATCCTCCTCGATGCTTCCAGTATGGCTGCATGAATTCTGAAGATGTGCACTTCTTTATTTTTTTGGTCCTTATTTAACTAAATGTAAATTGATAACATTACTGAATAATTAAAAACTCTATTTTGAGCCAAACAAACCATTTTTCAGCCTCCTGCTGCTGAAGGGAAATGAGCTCATCAAGGTTCTTTTGTTGCAACCTTTCATGAATAAAGATCTAAGTTTCTTTTCTGGTTTGGGCTCATCATGAGAGATGCCTAATCTGTTTAAATATCAGTGCAATTTATTCCAAGGTGGATGGGTACAGAACTGCAGCCTTAATGTTACTTATCCCACGAGGACAGTGCTTTTAAAACCCTGCACTTTACACTGTGTGGCCCTTGTTCCACAATGCTTAAAGACCATTTGTGGTACAGTCCAGTCTACCGTGAGCACTAGTAAGTCCCATTGAGCTCAGGTGGAGAAGTAGGTAAGCAATGTGTTTTTAAATGATCCCCTCATTTTCAATTACATTGCTCAATTTTGGCTGGATCACATTCCTGGCTTTTAATGTTTGCTCCAAAGGGACACATGCTAGGATACAGTGGGAAAGATGATAGTGGATTCAATGGACATTACTGTATAATAGAGCTGGATTGCTGCTCTTGTGGTGGTTTATGAAAAAAGTTAGGTCTAGCACTCTGAACAATATTGTTAATCTCTTTAGATGAATATGAGGAGGATTTACCATGCAGAATGTAGAACAAGAAAAGAAATTGGACAACTTGGAATGTGTCTCTTTATGGCAATTGGCCTATTACAGAAAGAATGGTTTATTGCAATAATATTTTAGATTTTCTCAGTTACCACAAATTTCAGTCTGAGTATGTGCCAGGTTTTATATTGCGTATAAATAATTGTATACAAGCCTTTCAGCCATATGGTGGTTAGCTTCACTACGAATTTCTTATTTTTATTTTATTTTAAAATAAAAAATAATGACCCTAAAGGGATTGCAGATTGGACAAGCATTTCACATATGAGCTTAGTTTTATCTTTTATCTATATGCATTCACAAATGCCACCAGTTCAAACAGTGTGACAAAAATACTTATAGCTCGTTGGCCTGAAAAATAGTGAGAAGAGGGTGGCTCCTACTTTGGGTTCCTACTTTGTAGTTATGCTACACACTAGGAAGAAGAGATTCCAGGGCTCAAGGATGAAATTTGTTGTCCCCTGCCTCTCCATCACTCAGTCCATTACAGATAGACAAGCTGCTTCCTTCCCTAAAACCCTCTTGTGATTGCTTGGATCAGTCAAGAATATTGTGATAAGAAACTTCCTATTTCCTTTGGGTACATGTTGCCCTGGCATTTACTAGAGCGATAGCAATGGAGTGGGAGGGATGAAATGGCAAAAAGGAAAAAAAGATAGAGACAATATCAGTTGCAGAGAATTATGTATGGGCTACACAAAGGAAGGCATTCTGAGACTGTGTACATACCATACATATAACGCACATGAGTTCTCCCAAAGAATAATGGGAACTGTAGTTGAGTCCTCACAAAGGTATAATTCGCAGCCCCCTTAACAAACTATAGTTCCCAGGATATCTATCTATCTATATCTACACACACACACACACACACACACACACACACATATATATCGCTATAGATAGGAATGTGTTTTAATATAGGGTGTGTACACAGCTTGTGTGTCTGTCAGTAGAGCTTCAGCAGCACAGGGCTTCCTGAGGGCACCCCAGTCTAGAGGCATTCCTCAATCACATTATCATCATCATTACTATTATTATTAATTGATATAAAAAGGTAAAGGTACCCCTGACCATCAGGTCCAGTCGTGGACAACTCTGGGGTTGTGGCGCTCATCTCGTTCTATAGGCCGAGGGAGCTGGCGTTTCTCCTCAGACAGCTTCCGGGTCATGTGGCCAGCATGACTAAGCCAGTTCTGGCAAACCAGAGCAATGCATGGAAATGCCGTTTACCTTCCTGCTGGAGCGGTACCTATTTATCTACTTGCACTTTGACGTGCTTTCGAACTGCTAGGTTGGCAGGAGCTGGGACCGAGCAACGGGAGCTCACCCCGTCGTGGGGATTCGAACCTCTGACCTTCTGATCAGCAAGCACGAGGCCCAGTGGTTTAGACCACAGTGTCACCTGCGTCCCATATTAATTGATATAATACAGTCTATATACCATGGCACATCGTAAAGGACAGGTTTGACAGGTCCTTACTATCGTACAAGTTCAGAAGAGGCAAATGGAGGCAAGGAAAGAATATGTGGTCATATATGTAACACATACTTTTGCAGACCCTCCAAGTGTCCCTGTTTTCCAGGGACAGTCCTGAATTTACAGAAGCTGGATCAGTTTCTGATTTGATCCTGGAATGTCCTTTTCCTTAAGACGTTCCTATTTTCACTGGAGAAATGTTGGAGGCTATGGAGTTATCTGACTCATGAGCCATCTGAAGGAAGCCCTGTTTAGGGAGATTTTTAAATGTTTTATTTTGTCTTTTATTTATGTTGGAAGCTGCCCAGAGTGGCTGGGGCAACCCAGTCAGATGGGCAGGGTATAAATAGTAAAATTATTTTTAAGGAACAGGGCGTCTCTATTTTCTATTTTCACCAGAGGAATGTTGGAGGGTATGGTTGGAGGGTAACCTTCCAAGGGGCACATGCCAGGGGTGGGTGTGGCCAGAGGGGAAAGTAGGTGGAGACAAAAGTAGGTAGAGTAGCAGGTATGATGCTTCCAGTATGCTACATTCCAGCCATCCCAAAACAAGAAGTTTTTTTCCTCTCGCCGGCTACCCTGACACCCATGTTCTTCCTCCATCCAGGCAAGCAAAATGTATTATCCTAGTTCCAAGGATACAATTTAGCCAGGCAGAATCACTTCAGGGCAGGGACGGAACAGAGCTGGTGTGGGGTGTCAAATTTAGTGGACCAGGAGTGCAACATCCCTTGCCACAGGATGTTGTTGTTGTTGTTTAGTCGTGTCCGACTAAACCTTCAACTCTTTTCTCATAGTTTAAAAACATGGGTTGGGAAAGAAAAGGAGGTGAATGCATTGCCCTACATGTTCTTACCAGCCCTAAAAGTCCACTGTGACACCACTTTGTTGTTGTTGTTGTTGTTTAGTAGTTTAGTCGTGTCCGACTCCTCGTGACCCCATGGACCAGAGCACGCCAGGCACTCCTGTCTTCCACTGCCTCCCGCAGTTTGGTCAGACTCATGTTTTTAGCTTCCAGAACACTGTCCAACCATCTCATCTTCTGTCATCCCCTTCTCCTTGCGCCCTCCATCTTTCCCAACATCAGGGTCTTTTCCAGGGAGTCTTCTCTTCTCATGAGGTGGCCAAAGTATTGGCGCCTCAGCTTCACGATCTGTCCTTCCAGTGAGCACTCAGGGCTGATTTACTTCAGAATGGATGCATTTGATCTTCTTGCAGTCCATGGGACTCTCAAGAGTCTCCTCCAGCACCATAATTCAAAAGCATCAATTCTTCGGCGATCCGCCTTCTTTATGGTCCAGCTCTCATTGGCCACAGGATAACCACTCTGAATTGGAGCAGAATAAAGGGTATGTTCAGTGCACTGGAACTGGTTTGTTGGAGTCCTTTTTCCTTAGCCTAGGAATGGGGAGCCTGTGGTCCTCCAGATATTGTATTCCAGTTCCTATCAGCCACAGCCAGCATGACTACTGTTCAGGGGATGATGGGAAAATGTGGTCTAATAACTTCTGAAGAATCATGGGTTCCCCATCCCTGGCTTAGTCTCTCTCAAAGATTTTAAGAATTCTTAGAATGTCCTGTTGGTTGTTTCATCCGTGTGACAAATTTAAAGAGCAAGCGCACACTCCCAATGCTGTGAAGAATCCCTGCAGAAAGACTCTGTGCTCAAGTCTGAACATTTTCTAGAAGGAATTGTCAGCCTTTGATCCCTTCAGAGTTTGCTGTCCAGGGACGGGTATGATGTTCTAAAAAAAAAAAGAAAAAGGATATTCTGCCAAATTCCAGACCACAAAAAGCAAATGCCCCATTCACCATGACCATAGCCAATTGAGTAGTCAGCCTTTTGATATCACAAGGACTACTTAAAGGATGACTGGATGATCATGAATAATGTGATTGGCTGAAAAAGCAAAAAATAAAAAAGTACTTTCATTCCTATTTTAACATTACCTTTACAAGTGGGTGCATTAGATTGCACTGAAAGTGGGCATTGGAACAACAAGTACAGATGAAGATAACAAGGCAGTACGTTTTGAAAGGAACAGATTTACATTAATGATGTTAGTAGGTGTAACTCGATTGCCATTTTGTAAATGGCAGAGTCGCAAATATATCTGAGCTCGTAGGTGGGAGATGGAAGACTTGGAAGAAGTGAACAGTGCTTGCTTTTTTACTTATTTAAAATAATTTATTTCCCTTTTCTTAAATTGTAGGATGCTGTGTGTGTATGTGTATATATGTGTGTGTGCTTGTGTGTATGAGTGCATTTACACCAATAGCATATGCACCACTTAAATGCCATGCTGGTTGTTTACCAGCTTTTTCAAGAAGCCTTTTAAGTGTATCTGTGTTGGATTTGAAGTAGTTTTTTATTGTTGGTTTTGTTGTTGTTGTTGTTGTTGATCACTTAGATGTGTTTCCATGGTAGGCGATTTACAAACTAAATTAATGTTAATGTTAAATTAATGTTTATAATAATCCTAATACCATATGAGGATAGTTAGGCAAATGTGGAGAAATGAGCTGGGACTGAGAACTATGGGGATAAAGCTGAAATGCTTACAAAAAGGGATTGGGTGTGGTGGGACCAACTCTCTATGAAAGCTATCGTGTGGGAGAAGTGACCTGATAACTATTTTGATTTCTCTCTATCTTACACAATTCCTAATATTATCACTGAATGAGCTGGGCAGTGAATCTATTTCCTTTCAGCACAATATGCTCTCTGGAGGGTGATCCTCCAAATGGTCGATTAATCGGAGAAGTTAGGGCAAAGGATTTTCAGAAATGGTGCAAGACATCAGCATCCATAAACTCTTAGATATTTATATTCTGCCCTATTGTTTCACTCTAATATCCAAGTTCAGAATCTTAATGATGGCAAATTTACTATTTCTAAACAAAAGCTACGTAGCTTTGTCTATGAAATATGGCAAACCTCCATCTATTTATTATTTTGGGGATGATGCTTAACTGTGATGCTTTATAGCTGGCTGCTATGTGTACAAATTGGTTTGTGGGGCATAAACATGAGTGACCTGCAGGTCAACACTGTCTCATGCAGAAGAAATTGTGCATGATGAGATTCTTGGAAAAAAATATTAATTAAAACATCACTTTAGCAATTGGGTCATTTATAACATTAGTTCTTGTTTGGGATTGTATGAATAGTTATGAATTGTATTAATGACCATATTATTTTAATAGGACATCAAGAGACTCTAGTTAGACTGGGGCTTCATTATGTTAGATTTTGCAACTAATGAGCTGTAAAAATGAGTATATGAAAATATTAGATGAAACTGAGAACAAAGAGACATGCTTCCAAATAACCCATTTTAGAGCATCATAAATCCACAGAGATGTCTATTTAGAGGGTCCTTTCATTCTTTCCCATATAAATTGTCATCTGGTTTCAACAATGCCTGTCCATTACACCAGGGCAAGATCAATCAGTCTGCGGAGTACAATCAGTTTCTGATTATGGTTGTGGGCCTTTTGATGCTTGACTACTGGGCACTCCTTGTTTAGGTACCTTTACCAATGTGGCTGCTGTTGCCTCCACAGTTGTACTCATGGAGGAGTCGGTCACGACTGGACCTAATGGTCAGGGGTCCCTTTGCCTTTACCTTAGTGGGATGTGGGTGGCGCTGTGGGTTAAAACTACAGAGCCTAGGACTTGCTGATTAGAAGGTCAGCGGTTCGAATCCCCGTGACGGGGTGAGCTCCCGTTGCTTGGTCCCTGCTCCTGCCAACCTAGTAGTTTGAAAGCACGTCAAAGTGCAAGTAGATATATAGGTACCGCTCTAGCGGGAAGGTAAACGGCATTCCCGTGCGCTGCTCTGGTTCGCCAGAAGCGGCTTAGTCATGCTGCCCACATGACCCGGAAGCTGTACACCGGCTCCCTCGGCCAATAAAGCGAGATGAGCGCCACAACCCCAGAGTCTGTCACGACTGGACCTAATGGTCAGGGGTCCCTTTACCAATGTGGCTGCTGTTGCCTCCACAGTTGCACTCATGGAGGTTCAAGTGATTTATCTCCCTTGCCACAATACATAACATGTAAGCAATGTTGCTCCTAAGGGCTGATTTAGTACCATCATATGCCTCCTTGCAGACATGCTGGCTTTTGTTTTCAATGCAATAGGCTGATAAGAAAAATCTGGGAAGGATCAACCATATATTCCTTCGCAACCCTCTGCATCTAGTCCATGGGTTCTATGTAATCCAAAGGTTGCATAATCTGGCAGTGTGGCAGATGTCATGTTCCTGTCAGAATTTGTTATCTCTATCCAGTGCTACCAATCCCTTGCTCTGAAAACTGAGGTTAGGAAGAACAACAGCTTTAGGAGCATGAGAATCACTAACAGCAAAATGCACCTAAAAGTGAAAATTGGAGGAAGAAAGCAAAGACGCTCAGAACATAGACTTTTGGTTTTTTCTATTTCCCCCATTTTTGTGTACATCGGGGGATATAGGCCCTAAGCAGAGTTTGGTTATTTGACAAGTGCACTGCAGCACAATAGTAGCACATGCAGTGAGATTTCTAAAATACAGAAACAGAAAGGGAGAGAAAATCTTGACTGAGCAACATGTAGATAATATCTCCCTGTGCTGCATTTCATGGAATGTAGGAGATTGGACATAAGCCTCACGGGGGGAGGCATTTCATTCATGTGTCATTTTTGACAGGGGAGAATGCATTGTTTTCAATAGCCCTGTGAAATGCTCACCAATATATTTGATGGTGTGCATTCTTGGGCCTTAATTAGAAACCGCGAGTAGCTATTGTTCAGAAGGACAGTTGAAAGGCCCATTCACATTTTTATTTTTGCTAAAACCACAATCTGTTTATCTGTTAATAATTAAACATCCAGTTGGTTCATCCCAGGTGTCCTTAAATCTAGCAGTAATTTCAATTTGAGCTTTGCACAGAGTGGATACTATAGTAAGATATTAAAAGACTCATGCTCTCTAATCCCATGAGGACATGAATCTTCCTTGTAGTAGTACAGAGGGTAAAACATTGAACCTAGCTAATGAATCACTGATTAACATCCTACACTTCAATTAGTTATAACAAACATCAGCAACCCATGGCAAGATTAGAAGTTCTTGATGTGCCCTATCTCCCCACCTCCACCCCCTTGTGGGTTTATCTCTTATGGGTGGAGTTCACCAGTCCACAGAGAAACTCAGTTCACACTTTGCAGCAGTAGCTCCAGGGGAACACCATGTGAATTTTCATTCGTTTGTGAAAAAGTCTCCACATAGCACAGTCTCTTCCAGGGAGACTATTGGAATGGAGATTTCCTTCATGATGGTATCCGGAACTGCAAGTCTGACTATATAAGCACATCGTTCTTCTACTGGGGGGACCTATAGCAGTTTGATCAATTGCCATCTGTGGTTCCTGAACAAGCCTTTCCCAACCTTCGGTCCCCAGTTGTTATAGGACTATGACGCGGGTGGCGCTGTGGGTTAAACCACAAGGCCTAGGACTTGCCAATCAGAAGGTTGGCGGTTCAAATCCCTGTGACGGGGTGAGCTCCCATTGCTCGGTCCCTGTTCTTGCCAACCTTGCAGTTTGAAAGCACGTCAAAGTGCAAGCAAATAAATAGGTACCGCTCCAGCGGGAAGGTAAACGGCGTTTCCGTGCACTGCCCTGGTTTGCCAGAAGTGGCTTAGTCATACTGGTCACATGACCCGGAAGCTGTACGCCGGCTCCCTCGGCCAATAAAGCGAGATGAGCGCTGCAACCCCAGAGTCGGCCACGACTGGACCTAATGGTCAGGGGTCCCTTTACCTTTACCTTTATACTTCCATAGTCCCCTGCCAGTGTGGCCAATTTTCAAGGATTATGAGGGTTGTAGTCAAACTACATCTAGGAACCCTGAACCAGGGAATGCTGTTTTGACAGAAAAAGAGGATATGCAGCGGAAGTCATAAAAGTGCAAGTGATTCATTAGTCAAAAAGTATGTAGCCTATTATATGCTTGAAATTCAAGCTAGGTTATCATAGCTGTCTTCTGGTTCTGAAACCTACAGTTCCATATTCATTAACAGCTTTGAACATAAAGAGCACTCTGTAACTGAGAAGTGTTGCTACTTTAACAGCACTGTGAAAAAAGAGAGGAAAAGCTGTAGTAAAAACTCCTTGAAAAGAATTCCATATGGCACCGTTTTTAGCAGCACAAGATTAAACAGTGTCTGTGGGATGGAGAGCCATAAAAAGGAATAGGCTAAAAATATGTTTTTAAACCTTTGCAGCCTCTTTAGGTCTGTGATTTTTACCAACCTCTTTCTAACCACTTCATTCTAACTCTCTAGCCTTTCATGCTGTTAAAAACACTATTGCATTTATTATCTCCCCCCCCTTTACTTATATAAGTATATTCTGCAAGGCTTATATACATCCATGGCAGGATTGTTCAGAAATGAGTTTAGATTTGTATAGATCTGTACGTGTTAATGTATGTGCAGTAAATGTTAGCATGACCACTGCCCCTGCTGGCCGGGGCTGATGGGAACTGTAGTTCAGGAGTTTCTGGAGGGCCACATCCCTTGTGTATTACGCTTGAATATGGAAGACACCTGCTTAGCTGTAATGCCTAATGCCATAGGTATTGGTAGATGCATACTTCTTACCAGTTCGGTTCTTTTAAAAAACCCTTTAAACTGGTGGCTGCCTTAACATTTTGTGGGAATCAATTTAATTTCTGGAGTGGTTTCTGGAGGATCAGAATTCCGATTTTATATAAGAGCCCTTGGTGGCCTTTCTGTCTTTTTCTACAGCTACTCCCCCTGGGCCTAGGATTTTTTTTTTGTGGTTTGCTTCCCTTTCACTAAAAATGTTAACAGGTATGACTTACTTAGATTGCAACAAAATGTCAGCAAATAGATTAAATGCCGATCACTGAAGGCTCAAGCCTGGGATTTCAGGGGACTTCATAACAGACTGTTAACACCCTCCCCCCCCCCCCACAAGAGCTTGAAGTTGTAGCAGCGTTGCTAAGTGTGAAAATAGCATCTCATTTAGGAGATGAGATGGCACAGGGCAGATTGGTTGTCCTAATTAGCATTTCAGGGTTAGGCTTAGAAGCAAAAGGAGATGTTTTTAACACAGCAGTCTTCACACTCCTTTGTTTTCCACTTAGTATTCTGGTGTTAATAGTTTGTTTTAGTTAAGGTTTGAACACAGGCGCAAGCGAGCCTGGAGTGTAGTGCACTGGTCCTCAACTTATTTTTCTTGTAGACTGTCTGAGAATTCCTGAGGGTCTCAGTGGCCCACTTTGTAAATGTTTTGTTCGTTTTACAAATCATTTTTTTGTATTTTTTTAATCCCCCCCAAATAATAATAAAATAAGTTTACAAAGATCAAACCACCACCTAACATTTATACTTCTAATAAAAAACCCTACTATTTTACAACCTTCTTTTCAGGTTCTTTAAACCTCAAGACTTCCTTTCACCCCCTTCTACTGGTTCTTTACATCTTACATCATTCTCTTCATTTTGTTATCATTTTTATCCACTTATTACACCATCTCTAATTCCTTACTAACAAGTGCTTAATCTAAACCTGCAAGTGTACCAACTTGTTTGCAGTATTTCTGTACACATACACAATAAATTTCCCCCATTCTTTTTTAAGCTTCTCATTGTCAGAGTCTCTGAGTTTTGCCATCAGTTTTGCCATTTCTGCATAGTCCGTAAGTTTTTTTTTTTTGCCATTCTTCTGTTGTTGGTAACTGTTATTATTTCCATTTTGGGGCTAACAGGATCCGGGCTGTTGTTGTGGTGTATATAAATAATTGTTTCTGTTCTTTGTAAATTACTGTTCCTATTACACCTAGTAGAAAAGCTTCTGGTTTCTTTGCAAAGGTGAGTTTAAACATTTTCTTCAATTCATTATATATCATTTCCCAGCATGGGGAATGTTTGTTTTACAAATCAAAACACATCTGTAACTCAAATTTTAACAATATTTCCCCCTTCAATTCTGGCATCACCATCAAAACCAGCACTGTATTACGGGAATCACAGGCCTAGGCCTTGATTTATATCATCAGAAACAATAAATAGATAAGGGGCAAGGTCAGGTACAGATATTCTTAGTTCCATAACATTTATGTGGATCACCTACCAGAGGAAGAGATTTGGAAAAGAGATTCCTTATTCTCCTGTAGCAGAACTAAGCACAATGGTGATTGCACCAAGCCCACTAAAACCTGACTAGATTTGCATCTACCACCACCCACCTTTAAGCCAATGTTCTCCACAAAAATACTTACACTAGAATAAATCACACACTTAGCTTTGCAAATACGTGAATGTTTTACACACCCGAGTTTCCAGAAGTTGCATCAAACAAATCCATCTGCTGGCAGTAAAAAAACAGTTCCAAACAACTTTAAAAAGAAAGTTCTTGGTCCCGTACAAAAAGGACAGCTCAATCTTTGGGTTAGCAAAGATGCAGGGTATAAAATCTCCTTTTCGAGAGATTCAGTTCACTTGAAGGGAGCCCATGGCCTCATAGCTTGTTGCTTGCTCCAGGAAGCATAATGAGAAAAAACTGAGAGAATAGGAGGGAGGAAGCAAAAGGCTGCTAGGAGCCTAAGCTGCACCCCCACTAGCAACCTCAGTTCAGGCTAACTCTTTCAAGCATGCAAGTGTGAGTCAGAAACTGTATACAGTGGTACCTCTGGTTATGTACTTAATTCATTCTGGACATAGCTGCCAAGTGTCCCTTATTTGAAGGGACAGTCCCTTATTCCAGCGCCATGTCCCGCTGCTGTCCCTTATTGATGGATGTCCCTTAAATGTCCTTTAAATGATGTCCCTTAAATTTCAAAGGAAGCAGCTCCTCTCCCTCCCTCCCTGCTGGCCAGGGAGGAGGGAGGTTCCAACTGTGTTGCTTGGCTGTGTTGCTCACCCAATAAGAAGTCTAAGAATGACTGGGGGGTGGAGCTTGCATGCCTTGTGTGTGGCTAGTTAATGCAAGCTGAGGGGTTTTTTGAATGCTGGACGCCATTTTATTGCACGTGCTGCTGCAGACTTTGCAGTACAAAGCCAGGTGGGGGAGCCATCTAAAGTTGAGGCTGCATAGGCCTTGTGGTGCATGTGATTCAGATTCTATTCAGTTGAACCTCTGGTTACAAAGTTGGTTGGACAGTGTTCTCGAAGCTACCCAGCATGAGTTTGACCAGACTGCAGGAGGACAGGAAGACTGGAGTGCCTGGAACAGGTGAGGCTGCAGGTCCCTTATTTTGGCTGCTGGTCCCTTATTTTCGAGGCTGCTGGTCCCTTATTTTCAAATCTGTAAGTTGACAGCTATGGTTCTGGAGGTTTGTTCTTAACCTGGAACTGATCTTAACCTGAAGCACCACTTTAGCTAATGGGGCCTCCTGCTGCTGCCATGCCACCAGAGCACGATTTCTGTTATTATCCTGAAGCAAAGTTCTTAACCCGAGGTACTATTTCTGGGTTAGCGGAGTCTGTAACCTGAAGCGTATGTAACCTGAAGTGTATGTAATCCGAGGTACCGCTGTACTGTATTACAGCACACTGGAATGCGGCTCATGGGCTACTAATATTCCACAGGCCACAGATGGAAAATCTCAGGCAAAGTGGTTGGTGCAGCCTCCCACAACCTCATGTCCTGCAGATGTTTTGGACTAAGATGAATTTTACTTTTGTTCATTAGGATAGTTTCTACAAACCGTCTCACACCCCTCTGTGTTCTTCATCCAGACAAGTGAGAGGCATTGTCAGAGTTCCAGGGCACGTCCTAGCCAGGCGTGGTCTGGGGAGAGTTGCAAAATGCGACAACCATAAAACAAAAACCATCTCCTGCTGAAATGTTACGGGTGATGCTGTGACAACTTGAGAGCACTTCATTTTATTGATGATTACCTATTGCCTCCTACTTCCCTGCCCAGCAATATGCCTGAAAGGCAGAAATAGGCAAGAACACGCTGATCTGCAAACTGTGTCTTTTTGGAGAGAGACAATAAAACAGCCCATTGGAACATAAGAGTTTGAAATGCTGCACATATATTATCTCTCCAGTCTCTCCAATCTCAAGAAGCCAAGGAGTTCCTGGCTCACCACTACAATTTAAGCCACTTAGCTGCACCAGCTCCCCAGACATATTGATGAAGGCAGAGAGCATAAGTAAGATGGCATATCCTTCCTTACGAACTGGAGAATCCACTCAAGATAGCAAAGGACATGGCTAAGTGGAAGTTAAGCAGTTAAATCATGTTGATTTCAGCTGTGAAGGATCATTTTCTTATCTATTACCTCAAAATGCCCCAAATTAGTTCTAGAACCTTCTTCACTTCACTTTGTGGTAGGACCTGGCCTGCCACACAGTGAATGGAATTGGCGCATCTCATGAGTCTCAATGATTTCAGCAGAAGTTAGCTATGACTCTCTTTTGCTGCACTGTGTCCTGAGATTAGATCTTTTAATTTATCATTTGGGTGTTTATTATTATTATTATTATTATTATTTAAAAAAAAAAACATTTGGCTTTGTAGCATTTGGCTTGCATTTTTATTGCATTTGAGAATTTGCTATAGCTCTGCCGCTTACCATTGTCATCACCAATGGGCTTTAGAAGTCACACCACAGTAATTAAATTAAATTTCAATTTCATTGTTCCGCAAGGGACAATGACAATAAAGATATCGTATCGTATCGTATCGTATCGTATCGTATCGTATCGTATCGTATCGTATCGTAAAGAAGACCCAAGCAACACTTCTCAGCATATCTGCTTTTCAACCTGTGGTATTTGTACAAAGCTTTCCATGAAAAGCTTGCAGGGTAGACAGCTCTTTAAGGACATAAGAAGAGCTCTGGCGGATCAGGCCAAAAGTTCATTTAGTCCAGCATCCTGTTCCTACAGTAACCAACCAGATTGCAGCTGCAGTCTCCAGCGGTTTGCAGTAATTGGTATTGGTGGTGTTTGGGCCTCTTCCCCAGATTGCGTCTCTCACCTACACGCTGTAGAGAGGAAAGGAAGGGCACCTAGCTGGGTTGCCATTGCTGCGGTTATTCCTCTCTGGAGATTCTGAGAAGTGTTGCTTGGGTCTTCTTTAATTACTGTGGTGTAACTTCTAAACCCCATTGGTGATGACGATGGTAAGCGGCATAGCTATAGCCAGAGACTGGAATATATTTTCAACAATAGGATGTATAACCATTACTTAGAGGAGACAGATGAGATGCGGGAATTCCTGACAAAGAAGGTCAAGTGAGAGAGACAAAGGATAATACTGACAAGTGAAATAAAGGGCACTATTTTCTTTTAGTAAGGAGATACGCAGAGGAAAGCAAGGTATGAGAGATCTCTGTAAGGCTAAATGCCGTTTGCAGTAAACTTGGCAGTGCAATCCTATATATTCCAACTCAGAAGTAGGCATCATTGAGTTCAGTAAGGCAAGTGTGCAAAGGATTGCAGCCTAAAGCTTTTACTTGCTGTTCACTTATGGGATTATTATTATTATTATTATTATTATTATTATTATTTACAAATCCAGGTAGGGCTGTGCAAGAATCCTGTCTAAAATCCCGGAGAGCCATTACCAGTCAATGTAGGTTGTGCTGAGCTAGATGGATCAATGGTCTGCCTTGGAACGAGGCAGGTTTTCCCCAGCTGTCCTCCCTTGGGCTGCAAAATGGAAATTTAAAATCTACTTGGATGGGATCCAAGGAAATCCTTCTTCCGTTGTTTGCAGTCTGTGTGCCTTTCTAGGAGGAGTTTTTCACTTCACCCAGTCAACATGCAGTAGATTTCGAAGCAAGGCTAACACCCTTTACAGGTGAGACGGAATAGAGGATTCTGTGGCACCACACCTGGGCACTCCACTGAATCTGAAACAAATCAGCCTACTTAACCTGCAGGGAACTTCTTCTACTTGCCATAGACAATCAGTTAATTTGAAGCCTTGACCAATGCTTGTCAGCCATATACATGTGACATTAAATGATGTGTAATGTGCCATTCTACAACATATGTTTTGAACGGCCCACTTGAGATATTTTTGCCCATGCTATAAAAAGCTCAGCTGCACATGGGAATACTTTTCTGGGTGCAAGAGACAGGGCTGTAAGAACACTAATCTGTAGTAGTCTTTCCTCTATCACCTCCCTGCTATCTGCCCCCCACCCACATCCCCAGCATCCAGAAAGAGACAGGAATCTAGGACTTCCTCGATTGTTTGAGTAGTACCTGTCATTTTTAGAGCACTTGGCCACAGGAAGCCCAACTGGGACCCACCTTGGCATTAAGATTCCTAGCACTAGTTCCGTGGGTCAGGTTGAAACTGTCCCTGTAATCTTATCCTATTTTGAAGACTCCCATTTATACCAAATACAGCCTATTTTTGTTGTAGCAGAGGCTGTATTTCCTACCCAGTGGTTTCTAAGATGTGATCTGTAAACCACCAGACCCAGCTTCTCCTCCAGATGCTCCATTGCATTTAAAAAATATCTAAAAATACATGTAATGACTTTTTAAAAACAAAAACAAAAAACTCAGTTTGTAGTAAATGCAGTTCCTGAAGGAGGAATCCTGGGAATGCTTAAACTTGTAGGTAAGAGTATGGTTCACAAAGAGGGTTTTTATATCAGGAATGGGGAACCTGGGGCCCTCCAGATGTTGTTGGACTACAATTGCCACCATACCTGACTATTGACTATGATGGCTGGGGCTGTCACAGTCCAACTACAGTCCAACTGTAGTCCCTGCAGTTTTATCTGCAGGTTTCTCATCCCTACTTTATATAAAAGATGTGATATGTGCTTAGAATATCTTTTGAATCACAGAACAAGAGGTTAGGAATGGATGGCTTGGTCTGTCTCTGGTCTACATCATTTTCATCTGTGAGCTATAGGTCCATTCTGTTCCATCTTCACGTTTAATAATAATGATAATCATCTGCATGAAAATGTGCATTTCAGTAAATACTTGTGAACTATTTTCTCAAAATTTAGCATTTCCAAAACTATTTTCTCTCTCAAAAAACGACACTGTTAAAAATGTATTTTCTTATTTTCCCTCCTGACCTGAGAACTGCACTGCATTTTTTTGGGAAGTGAGAAAACCAGCAAATCACCACGTTCCAGTCCACACATTGGTCTAGTGGGTGGGGATCAGATCAGTTTGTAAAATAATTAGCAAAGATCAAGTATTGTTAGAAGAGAGGTGAGAAGACAGGCATATAGGAATAGATGGAGAGAGAGAGAAAACGTTCCTGAATAAAGGGATAAAGATGTCTTTCACAGGAGATGCTAAGTTTTAGCTTGTTTCTTTCCTCCCTCCCTCCCTCCCTCCCTCCCTCCCTCCTGGGGTCGCTCTCTGCACATTTCGTTTGTCATGAGCAGCTAAACAGGATTTGATGTTAACCTATAATTGTACAATTTTGACACTAGATGAAGTTGCCTAAATTTGTTACCTGCAACAAAGGAACTGCACGGGTTGAGCAAAACAGGACCAACATTAGCCTCAGGATTGCAGACCCTCCAAGTGCTCCTATTTTCCAGGGACAGTCCCAGATTTACAGAAGCTGTCCCAGTTTCTGATTTGACTTTGGAATGTCCCACTTTTCCCTAGGACGTTCTTATTTTCATCGGGTAAATGTTGGAGGATATGGGATTGTGTAAATTAGGACCCAGTGGTGAAAGTGAGTTGGCACAGGAAGGTACAAAAGAAAAGCCCAGCTGAATTAGCCAAAGGCCCATCTAGTTCTACATTCTTTTCTCATCTGGTAACAAAAGGCACAAAGTTCTGGTCTAAGTCACACTTGTAGCATGGGAGTATTGCTATAAGATTTACAATGTTCATTTCACACTTTGCTATTGGCTTTGCTGGGCTGGCTCCCTGACAGAATAGGTGGGTCAGGCAGAGCACCCACACTATTTTCTTCTTTCTTGAAATGTATTATATTACAGTTAAACTGTCTGTTTCTTTAAGGAAAGGGGCTGTCCAACGATATGGGTGAGGCTAGGGCTAAATGAGCAAGGCAGATGGAACTACAATGAAGTACCATCATGAGACTTTTATAACAAAACCTTATACCTCTGACGGGACCCAATAGAGGTGGCAGGCAAGAAAATTCAGAGGTGCAAAGCGGTTTGTCTCTGTAAAAAATTGGATGGCTTTTTTGGCCAGGTAGTCTGTACCACTTCACTTTTTTCGTGTTAGTAAATATTGTTTTACAACAGCAGCATACAATCAATGAAAAGTTAGCTGGTGTGGCTTGTCTGCTAAGATACTGGGCTACAAATCAGGATGTCTCTGGTTTGAATCTTGCCTCTGCTGTGAATTCAGTAGGTGGCCTCAGGGCAAACCACTTTGTTGCAGCTTCAGATATGCTGCCTCCATCTGCAACGAAAAGGACAGTAATACCAATTTATCTTGTCTGTGTCCCTCCAAATGTTGCTGAACATTGGGACATGCTGTCTGAGGCTGATGGGAGCTGGAGTTCAGTTCAGCAACATCTGAAGGGCCAGATTTTAACTATTCCCTTCCCTTTCTTTCAATACTGGTGAGGATTACAGTTACAAAGTGAATTGTTTTGATTGCTTGAAAGCATCATCATCACCTTCATGTAGTTAATATTTTCAGAAGACAGTTCTGTTTGACCTATGTAATTGAGATTTGACTATGGAAAATTTAGTCACATCCATAAAGAATTTTTCATTTCTTTCCCCCTTTAATATAATGTACTGGCAACAATTAGCAAATCTGGCAGGGCAGCAAGAGGCTTGTTGTGAATAAGACAGAGACTCCACTTCAAACTTTCAAGTAGGTGAATCTACTGTGACATCCTGCGGGGCACACAGAACGTGAGGGGAAATGGGGACAAAGCAGCAGGGGACTCCGTCGTCGCTCTTGGAGCAGTGCTAAAATAACAAGCAAAACAATAGCCCTTCCCTTCCTTTGTAAAGTGCAATGTTTGGGGGAGAGAAACACAGTTAAGGAGCTGGAGTTGTACTGCTTTGTTTGCTGGAACAAAACAGAGAGAAAAAACCGCTGCTGGTTAGCAGTTGTAATGGGCTTCAGTCCCTCCATACAAAGGAAGGGGAGTGTATGGAAACTCTGTGATTCAGAGGAGCCTGGTCCAAATAAAACAACACATTGGGAAAGGCAGTTGTTTGCTGGAATGTACATTAGCAGGAACTTTGTGTTTGTGAAACTTGCTTTTCCTGGGTTCCTGATTGCACAGAGAAAGCCCTACATGCACAGAATGGGATCTACATGGGCTCCATGCAGGCCCTTATACTGAACTGGGGGCAGGACCTTTTCTTTGCAATCCCACTTTCACCTCTATACATTTTTCCTTGCCCTGATTACATTATGGGTCAAGGGCCCACCTTGAGGCTAATTCATTGCCTTAGAAACATGTCTGTGTATCTCATTTGTTTCCCCATTGTTTAATGGCTTTTTATGAAAGGTTTCTCAGCAGAATGTGTGGCCCTGTTGAAAAGCATCGTGTTTGCATTGGTAGTGTGTAATACGAATGTTCCGGCTGTAGCAGTCCAGCTGCAGTGACTCATTTGCACAAACAGAACCATCGCTTGATGTGACAGTCAACCAGCAATACTTGTACACTTGCATAAAAAGCCCATGTTTCCCTATAGAGGTATGAACTCCAGGTTACAAAAATGAGAAACCCTGATGATTTAAAATGAATGTGTTTTAACAATAACTTGGTCCCAAGATGAACAGCCTTTTGATTTTTCTCATTGCTCTCAAATCGCTGGATCATGTGAACAAATTAGTGGCTGGAGCAAGTTCAGGCCCTTGGGTAACCTCAGAAGTGGAGGTTGGCAGCCGCTGAGGCTTAAGTTCCTTTTGTTTGAGAACTGAGCCAGCTGTATGAGGCTTTCATGAACCAGCCTTCAGTGGCTTCACCTCACAAGGGTTAAGTTTCTTTGAGACTAAGAATTCCATACCAAGCAGTATGGAATTGCATGGCCAGATGCAATGGGTGCTTCACCAGCCTTGCTTCATTTACAGATGCTTCCTCATATAGCTAATATTCTGTGTCCCTTGTTTTTCATTTGAGATTCTGGCTGCCACATAAACAGCAAAAAGCCCTCTTGTTCACATGATTTGGCTTTGATATCCTCTCCCACAGCCCTCTGCCCCAGCCCTTCCCTTCTCATCTTCAGAACAACTTACTCCAGACTCCCGGAATCTGGGTGTGTATAAAAGTCATGGTGCACTGTGCATTATGGAGAGGCGCTATAGCCTCTGCTTGAAACATGCAAACTAAATACCACTAGGAAAGATGTAGATGTGTGGAAAGCTTTTTATTTGTTAAAAAGAAAAAGGGAAGCAGGGGACGGGGAACCCTCCCATCCCCCAGCCTGGCAGGGTTTTTGGAAGGCCAGACATGACTTTCTTGGCAGCTGCTAAGTCCTGCTCCTAACTTAGACTTCCAGGAGGAGGATTGTGCTCTTTGATCACATGAGGTTCCTGCTGGCTGGAGAGAAGGGAAAGGAGGAGCCTGGGAACAATGGCATGCCAAGGCAATATGTTCCTGTTAGGTTGTCACTGAGGATGCCAGATAAAACATTTTCTTTTTCACATGGATACAAGAGACACACAAAAAATGCCTTTTTCATGGCGGGCTATAGTTCTTGAGATAAGGCGCAGCCACTGTGTTCGACTAAAGTTTATTAGCAAGGATCCTGCCAGCTATTAAAACGGATTGATTTATTTTTTTGTTTTTTTGTTTTTGTTTAAAGTTGATTGCCTTCCTCTTGGAAAGACTAACCAATTAGCAGTGTCAGAATGGTTCCAGGATGTCTCGACAAACTTTCTTTTTATGAGAATTGCTGCAGCAGCTGCCTATCCCCTCCATGATTACTCTGGCATCTTATTTTAGTTTCTACCTCTTGATCAGCACAATCTTTGATTAGGGGAGGGATTTAGGTAAGTATAGTCGAGAGAGGGCTGGGGAATAGGAGTTCTTAATTGTTTATTTTTTTAAAAAAAAGTGGTTAGATTTTGATTACAAAAGGCTTAAGCAATCAGCATGTTTTTAAATGTTTTCTAATTCCAGTGTAGGGGACATGTGGATGAAATATAATGGGAAAATTCACACAACCCCATTCCCCCAAGAGCAGTGCTTTATTCTAAAAAAAAAAAAATGTTTAGGGGTACAGTGGTGCCCCGCAAGACGAATGCCTCGCAAGACGGAAAACTCGCTAGACGAAAGAGTTTTCTGTTTTGGAGGTGCTTCGCAAAACGAATTTCCTATGGGCTTGCTTCGCAAAATGAAAATGTCTTGCGGTTTCCTGCGGGGTTTTTTTCCCTTCCCCCCCCTTTTTCTAAGCCGCTAAGCCGCTTATCCGCTAAGCCGATAAGCCGCTAAAAGCCGCTAAAAGCCGCTAAACCGCTAATAGCGCTAATCCGCTAAGCCGTCAATGGGCTTGCTTCACAAGACGAAAAAACCGCTAGACGAAGAGAATCGCGGAACGAATTCTTTTCGTCTTGCAAGGCACCACTGTATTCTCATTTTAACTCAAGGGAAAGGGAAATTTTAATCAGACACACAAAGCACAGAAAATGTACAACCTGCCAAGCTCTTCAAGGGACTGAGATAGGCTGGCTGTGAGGGTCTTGGGCCAGAATGGAACCTGGGAATCAAATGCTAAGCTTCCATTTGCTTCAGTGAGAGGGGAGAGATGTGAAATTGTTCACTTTCCCCATTTACCCAAGTCCTGTAATTTTTCTTTCTGAGCAAATGGTCTGAACAGGGGCCAAAGGAGCTGAAGTAGCATTGAATGTGTTTATTCTGCAATAACAAGTCACCACCTATTTCCCCAGCCTGTAATTTTCAGTAATTAGTTGTTTTGCTGTACACAAATTGGTTTAAATTTTATTTTCATTCAGGGTCTTGTGCGAGTAAACATAATTCCCCAGGGATCTCTTTAATGTAGGAAGGAGACCTTCTAAAAGAGGCATTTTTTTATTTCTATTTCGTGCGAGAACATCTATGACTCCAAGAATCGTAATGTGCGTATTAGACTCATTATGAATGAATAAAACATCAGGAAAACAAAATGGCATCAGGGCTTTTTGTGGAGCCAGAGACACAGACGCTGTTTAGTGAACAGACCTCATGGGACGTGGTCGTTTTAACATCACTGATTAAAACTGAATAAGAATGTCTGGAGTTGTACAGGGAATGGTTAAACAACAGGCTGTCAGCTTTCCAGTATCTCAACTGGAGATCTCTTTATGAGATGTGTCATAAAACAGCATATTTAGCTTTGAAACAGACACAAGCTTCTTCACCGAGAGGAACAGTGGCAGTTTAGAAGAATAACACAGCACCAACAGACCCAAACTCGAAGCCTATTCAGGCAGTCATTTTACCATATGTCCATATCAGATATGTGGCAAAAATACTCCTTTCCATTGGCAGGATGGTACAGATGACCAAACTTCCACAGGTAGTTTGATAATTCAAATGGGTTCATGTCTTTTGGGAAGTTTATGGGTATGCCCACTCAAATCTAAGTTCTGTATTGTGCATGCTTTTGCTTTTTCTATTCTTTTTGCAAGGAGCAAAGAGAGTAGGGATTAGGGGCAGGTAGGCAGCTGAAACAGGAAATTGGAGTGTGGTAAGTTTAGGAAGAAGACGACAAGGCAAATGGTATTAGCTGTGTGGGAAATCAAGAGGATATCCTTACTAACACTGTGCCATTTAGACCAGGTCTATTGCATTTCATTAATTGAGTTTTCTTGGTTGAATAGCTCATTCTTCTAATCTGTTTGAAGCACCTTACTATTAATCTTTACTTTTCATTTGGTACTCCTAATCCTATGCAGACTTGGGTTAAGTTCTGCACATTTCACACAATCTCTGAATGAAATGGATTCACTTTCCATTTTCATTACTGCTCTTGGGATAATGTGTGATATATATCTCCATGATAGCTTGTAAAGGTTTTCTGTATGTTTCAAATACTTAGAAATTGCTGATGTTTTCATTAGTGATGTCTCATGTTCACCCTGCTCATTTTCTCTGAGCTTTTCATGCTTTTGGTAGCCATTCAGTCTTGTCCTTCCTTCCTTCACATGCATGTTTATCAGTTGATTGCAATATTTATATTTGGCTTCCCTGTTCCACAAAGTGGAGCCTTCAAAATGGCAGATAGACAAGTGATAACTCTATAAAATCAACATATGAAATTCATAGGAACCATACAATTTATATAGTAAGTTGTAGTAGCACCTGAATTGACCTTTATTCAAAAGGAGGTGAGACAATCATAGATATGGAAATTAGCAGGAAATGTCTGGAGTGGATTGTGACACTTGTGAATGGTTGTGAAAGAGATGCGACTGGGCTGCTTGGCTAAAAAACCCCTTCCAGGTGGGAAAGAAATTAATCAGAGATGTGGGTCACACCCACAGCTTCATTTGAATCACTCTTATGCCACTTTAACAGTCATGGTTTCTGCCAATGAGTACTGGGAACTGTAGTTTGTTAGGTGCTCGGAACTGTAGCTCTTTAAGAGGTCTCTGAATGACTCTCAGCACCCTTAACAAACTATGGTTCCCATGATTCTTTAATAGAAGCAATGAGTGTTAAAGTGGTATAAAGTAAAGGGGACCCCTGACCATTAGGTCTAGTCTTGGCCGACTCTGGGGTTGCGGCGCTCAGCTCGCTTTATTGGCCGAGGGAGCCGGCGTACAGCTTCTGGGTCATGTTCATCTACTTGCACTTTTGACGTGCTTTCAAACTGCTAGGTTGGCAGGAGCAGGGACTGAGCAACGGGAGCTCACCCTGTCGCGGGGATTCGAACCGCTGACCTTCTGATCGGCAAGCCCTAGGCTCTGTGGTTTAACCCACAGCGCCACCCACGTCCCATAAAGTGGTATAGGGATGCTTTAAATGCATTATATTATATGGGTTGTTGGAAAGAGCCTACAATTGGAGCTCCGAACCTACCTGAGGTGGGGAGGGAGGGAGGGAGCTAAAGAGTGAGCGTGCAAGCGGGGGGGGGGGGGGGCTAAATTCATAAGCCGGGGACATACATTCAAATAAATTTGTACCGTGCCTGGTTCTGCTATTTTGGCTTAAGAGCCAGTGCAGCATAATGGCTGAGCTATAAATCTAGGAGTTCCTGGTTGCTGTGCCATTAACTCAATAGAGGCAAATCTGTCAGTCTCTCATCCACAATATTTTATTTATCTGCTTATTTATCCTGTAAAACATGCAAAAGCAATCACACTGGAAAAACATCAGCAAGAAAAAACACAATTAAAATACAATTCCATACGTAAAAGCAACTCCATATAGAAAAAAAATTGAAACAATTTCATATATAAAAAACAATTTCATATCCTGTACAGATGCATACTGGGATCTCCATTTAAAAGGCTTGTTGGCTTTTCTGAATGCGGAGATGATAATACTGACCTACCTTATAGGTTGAATGTAAAGATTCCAACAATATAACTGGGGTAACACACCACTGAATATTGCAGGATTTTGTTAATACGTTCTTGCTGAAGAATTTGTGTTTGTGACCCTGTGAGATGCTCTGAACCCAAGTCACAGTTGTCACAGGTATGCCCCATGTGTTGTTCCTGGTGCGAAAGCCAGGTCTGGTTCTGATAACATTCTGCTTTGAGAGCGTCGAATCGAATTGGTATTCACACAAGCATGATAGCATCCCTTATCAAGATCAGGCTCTGAGCAAATGCACCACTGATTCTGAATGGTCTGTTAACAGGAATTTGGAAAGATTCCGGAGGACAAAAGCAAGAGCAAACCTCTCAACATACTTTTAAAGAGAACTCACTTGTCTTGTGTTCCCATTGTTTTGGATGCCGTTGAATTGTGGAAGTGCATGCTAGATTGTGGAAGTGTGTGCTTTTCCTTCTTTGTAACAAGACCACCCATGTGATAATCATATGAAGGGATAATCATTAAACTACAGTGGTGCCTCACAAGACAAAATTAATCCGTTCCGTGAGGCTCTTCGTATAGCGGTTTTTTCGTCTTGCAAAGCAAGCCCATTGACAGCTTAGCAGATTAGCGCTATTAGCGGTTTAGTGGCTTTTAGCGGATCAGCTGATAAGCGGCTTATCAGCGGATCAGCTGATAAGCGGCTTATCAGCGGATCCGCTGATAAGCGGCTTAGGGCTTAGGAAAAGGGGGAAAAAAGGGGAAAAACCCCGCAGGAACTCGCAAGACATTTTCGTCTTGCAAAGCAAGCCCATAGGGAAATTCGTTTTGCGAAGCGCCTCCAAAACGGAAAACCCTTTCGTCTAGCGGGTTTTCCGTCTTGCGAGGCGTTCGTCTTGTGGGGCACCACTGTACTGAGGAGTGGTGCCAGGTTGCTGACCCAGCTCCACCCCTGGGTGCTCCACTGGCCCCACCCCAGGAAGAAATATGCATTATTAAAGGGAACACACATAGAGCTGTTTGCATGTTGACTTCCATGCAGTAGGGCCATCGTATGTGACTAAACAAGGATGAGTAAAATTAATTGGGCTGTATGCCATGTTGGCCCTACCTACAGTAGACCCACTGAAATTAATGCATATGACTAATCCATTATTTTCAGTGGGTCTTCTCTAAGTAAAAGTTATAGTAGTTGGATATTAGAATGTAAGGAGGCACCATTTCACGTTTTGCCCTGTGCTGACTTTATGCCCTGTGCTCACTGTTTCTGTTCCTCTGATCTTCAACTTCTTCCAAAAACTGTTATATGTACCATTGCCCGCTGTGATGAAATTACATTATTCATGTAACTAATTACGTCAGTTATATAATAACGTTGTCATTGCACTTTTCCACTCCATTCATTTCAAAGCAAAAGGAAATGTGTATGGGGGGACAGGACACAATCAATTATGTGTTCTTTGCACGCCGAAAGCAACAAAAAGAAACCTCAAACTGCTTTGAAGTTTTTTCTTACAGTCAAGTGGTAGATCAGTTTTATTGAATGAAAAACACTGGCAACAAACCCCAACATACCAATTGTATTTGCTGAATTGATTCTCCTTCTGGACTTGGGAGGAATAAGCGAACATTGACAATTTCCACCCCTGTTCCGTCAGAATTTTCTGACATTCCTATTGGATACAACCCACTCTTTTGGAAAGCTGACTAGTAAGTTCATAGCCTTGGAACATGTGCCTGGAGGATCTTTTTTATTGTTGCTGTTTTGGAGATTGCTGTACATTTACTTTTTTGGCTGAATGTTTGAACCTGCAAGTTCACTCTGTGCCCTTGAGACTCTGACTACACACCCAGCCTTCAGCGAACACATTTCTCGGTTTGCACCAACTTCACCTGAAGCATGTGGCCAGCTGACCTCCCAAGATGCTCCCCAAAATCTCAGCCTAGAAGCAAAGGCTGTTCAAAGAAGCTGCAGGATGCTAATCAACACCTCAGAGAGCCATTTTACACAGAGCAGATTGCCCTGGAAATGGTTTATATGTGCTTGCTGTATGATGTAACTGTTTGAAATGCAGCCTCAGTGAGGTGTG
The DNA here is from genome assembly GCF_951804945.1 of Podarcis cretensis. NCBI lineage: Eukaryota > Metazoa > Chordata > Lepidosauria > Squamata > Lacertidae > Podarcis > Podarcis cretensis. Next base: position 128,050,901 of record NC_137170.1, read on the forward strand.
AACTTTGAGGTCATGAAAAGTCTAATAAAATAGATTTAACAAAGCATTCCCTCCCTCAAATCTATGAATGTTTTATTGTTTGAACTCTGGAAACCTGAAACTAAATTGCTGAATGTACAAATGTATTCGGCTGCATGCTGTTGAAGGTACATAATGGATGTGAAATGGAGTTAAATGTGTGCTCAACAACTGGTTGGAACTGAGCAATAGAAAATATTAGGGCTAAACTATATGTGACACTAAACACATCACTGCAAGTACCACAAACTTTTCAGAAAAAAATATAACTTGCAGATGTGTTAAAGTCTTATTTAAGAAGAAGATTGCTGGGATATTTTGTGTTTTCCTCTTGTTGCAGCCCCCTTCCCCGCAAAAACCAAAACCACTTAGAGTCTAATATGAACTTTTTGGGGGTGAATGGCCGTGCTGGGACTAGAGATGCAAAATTCCTGGACATTTTGAAGCCCCGGTGGTTTTGCAGTAGCAGAAGAATATCCTCATATCAATCCTTAGCTTAGAAAAGTAAATGAGGGCTCATTCACACTTCTTGCCCTGCTGCTCTCCCCTGGGAAAACCCATTGCTTACCAGTGAACAGGAGCAAACATCTATGGGTTTTCTCCAGACTGACATTTGCTGTGATTTAGTGCTAAAGAGCGTGTTTTTCTGGGGAAAAGTGGTGGGGCAAAGGCAAAACAACTCAGACATATGGAAAATCTCTAGGACAGGCATAGGCAAACTCTGGCCCCCCAGATGTTTGGGACTACAATTCCCATCATCCCTAACTAACAGGACCAGTGGTCATGGATGATGGGAATTGTAGTCCCAAACATCTGGATGGCCGGAGTTTGCCTACGCCTGCTCTAGGACCTGTGTTTTCTAGGCACAGGACAAGTGGAAGGGTGGACGAGCCCTGAAATAGCATTGATTCTTTTTGGGAGGCTGAATAAAGCATTGAAATGATGGAGCCAAAAGGTTTTCGGCACCATGGGAACAGGGACGGAAAATGGGTTCGATGAGGAATCCCTTGAGAACCCCTTGCTCTCATTCCCCCACTCCTTTTAAAGGCTCAAAGTGAAGGGGTTTGTGCCAAAAACTAATAACCCAGCATTTTGTTCATTTATTGACTGCATCTGATTTATATGAATACTGTTATTTCATTTCCTGTTCTTTGAGATTAGCAAGCATCTTGTGGTTAAAAGATGCGCTTACCAAGCGACTTCATGAACTAACAGGGATATGGAATAAAGTTTCTGTTATTGCTGCTGCTGCTTTGAGTTAACCGGCTTTAGAGATTGAAAGTAGAGATGGTCTACATTGCAATGCCCCCCTCCCCTCCCCTCCCCTCCCCTTCAATATTTAATAGGCCTAATGTGGATTTTCAACTTTTTCCATAGTTGCTTGTACTTATTTGGTTTTTTTGTGTGCAAAGGATGTGGTGGAAGCTCCAGGGAATTGGATGCAAAGGCCACTAAGTCCTAAAAACATGACCAAAAATAAAGAGAAGCTTAAATTGATCCTCTTCCTAACAAAGAGTAAAAGCAAAAGGGCAGCAGACATTAGAGTCAGCATCAGTGTGGTGTAATAGTTAGAGCCTTGCATTAGGATCAGGGAGGCCTGGGTTTATTTCATTTCGTTTTTTATTTATTTGTCAAGGCATAAATCTGTCCTTCATCTAAGGTTCCCAGGATGGGCTACACTTAAAAATAACCATAAAAAACAATGCAATATAAACGCAAGTATAAACAATATAAACATAAACATGTGTTATGAAACATATAAATATGCAACATAAATAAGGCAGTTACATATTCCCCACTAAAAGCCTTGGCAAAGGTCTATTGTCTTTGAGTGCCATTGAAAGGTTGCACTTGGATGCAAAGACAGGGCACCACCACAGAGAAGGCCCTCTCCCATACTGCCATGCCACACAGCCCGCCTGGTGATGGGTGAAACATCTATATTCTGCTGCAAACAGCGCTTTAAAAGTTTGCTTATATTCACAATCTGGTCTAAAATGTGATCAAAAATATGTAAAATACAATCAAAATACTGCACAAGCATGATTTTTTAGAAAAGAGTGTGGAAACAAGACATAACAGAACAGTGAATGAAAAATATGCAGAAATGAATGGGATGGAAATAGACCAATCCATCCATACCTGCCACCACCTCTCATTGGCTGGGTTGCGGAATATGTGGTGATCCTAGTCCTATTTTCCCCTCCCCTTAAACACAGCCACCCCCCTTCCACTACTGTCCCTTTTAAGGGAGCCGTCCAAAGCTGTCCTCACACGCACTCCGTACAGCAGACAGAGGATCAGAGCTGTTATGAATATTATGTCAGAAAGTGATCCTTAGGAGCTATAAACGTTTATTCTGAGAATATCTTGTTCACTCTGTTGCATGGTCATAGCCTCCCCTAGCAGTTAGTTGTTGTGGAGTTAAGTTGAGAATGCCCTTTGGATGTTTGCAGCCTAGTCCTTCCTTTGCAGGTTCTAATCGATAGCACTGATCTTTTTTATGCTTTTGAGTATGGGAAGGTAGTTGGTGGTTAACAAAAAACCCTCTTCCTGTTTTGACTGATGGCTTCTTAGATTTTTTTTCATTGTTACTGCTGAATAGCAAAAAACACCCTTTCAGGAAAAGGTCTGTCAGAGTTCATTTCAGTTTCTATGCATCTTCAAGGGTTCTTGTATTTATATTATTGTCAAACTTATCAAGAATGGCCATGCAGCTTCTGAAATACCTCATTCCTTGCCTGATTTCTTAACATATTTGAGCATGGAAGCAGTTTCTCATCCCCAGGCATGAGAAAGAGTGATGTTGAAACATCTTCAGACAAATCTGAGAGGCTGCTTATAAGTGCAGAAGCCTTTACCTTTGAGAGAATCGAAAGAGATAAATTCACTGACGAATATATTGCCATTCGTTTTTCCCTTGTAGGCACTGAACATCCTGTTGCTTGCTTGAATGTTCTAGTTCAACAGAGAAAAGGGGGAAAACAGATTTTTGAAAATACGTTGCAGCAGAAGTAAACACTGCATATTTCCCTGAGTTTTGAGGCTTGACATGGGCTAGGGTTAGCCAGACGGCGCTCACACTTCTTCATTTCTTAGGAGCAGTGATATATGGGGCCTTTCATATCCATGATTCTTTGGGCATCCATTTTGAGCTGAAGGGCTTGGCTTTTCCTGAGAGGACCTCCCTTACCAGTCACTAAAGTTGCTAGATTGTAATTGTAAGAATGAAGGAGTTTGGCTTGGTGGCATTCAGTCAATGAGATTGTGTGGAGTTGTTGCATTTTGAGATAGATGACGCTCATAATTCCTAGAACTATGACATTATGGGGGGAAGATCCCACTTAAAATAAGCGGCTATCTAGCAACCCTGCAACCATTTTTAAAATGTGTTTGCATCATTTTGAAGTTGACATGGTTCTGTGGACATCAGTGGAAATTCCCATGTTGGGTAATCAACATTGAGGATCAGCCAGGACTCGGGGGCCAAATTAAATATGTGGCAGCTCTGTGTCATCTGCTCCAATCACATAGAAAAACGGATTGGGAGGGAATGATTTACTGTGTATCTGTATTAATTACAGCAAAGGGGTGTTCAGGACAGGAGCACAGAACTTCTTCCCTGCAGTTCTTCTCCTTGAGAACCTTTCATTCAGCTGAGGTCACTTCTGGAATCAGAGTTTGGCTGAGGAAAGAAGCACTTGGGGAAAAAGAAGCCATGAGGAGGAATGCAGTGAACATCAGATCCTCATGCCACTTCTACCCCCTCTCTTTCTATGTAACTTGATCACACAGTTGCTGCTTCCTGGGCTGTGCTTTGCTGCTCTTGATGGTTAGCTACCTGAGCCTATAGTTGAGGAAAAAAGGGGGTGGTATTGTTCTCATGTGTCACAGCTTCTAGGCATCCCATTGGTTTCTCATGTGGTCTAGATGCTTCTGGATGAGGAATAAATAGCATATAGCTTTGTACCAAGCTTAGACCACTGGTCCATCTAGCTTAGTATTGGTAGCACCTGTCCAAGATTTTAGGTGGGGTTTCTCCTTGCCTTCACTGGAGATGTTGGGGATTGAACCTAGGAACACCTGCAGGTAATGAATAATGGCAAATTCAGGCAGATGCTCTACCACTCAGTTATGACACTTCCCTGTGTCTCTGCTTTCCTCCTCCTTCTGTCTACCTGCCAGTTTCTCCACAGCTGATTGCTTTCTTTGCATGTTGACTTCAGCACTCCTCAGGGTGGTCTTCTGAGTTCAGATACTACTTTATGCAGACTGCCTTTGGATTGGCTCTCCTATGGATCTCCTCCAGCTCTGGCCCCAACTATCCTAGGACATCCACTTCAGCTTTTTGAACGCCCAACTGCTGCAGCACAGCACTGATGACCACATACAGGACTTCTCTGTATTTTTTGGCCATCGCTTAATGTCAGGCTGAATTATTCACCAGTTTGCTGAAACGATTGAATAAAGCTCAAAATACCTTTCAATGGTAACTTTGATGTTTAACTTTATATATAGAAATAAGAGTTTTGATGAGTTACTGCTAAATCTTTACAGTATCTTATCTTGGATGCCATGGTGGCAACAGACAAAAATGACAGACAAATGACAGATACAAGAGAAAACTTATTTGGGGGGGATTGCATTTACAGTAAATGTAAAGCAAATAACAGATAATGAAGTGAAGCCTCTAGTCTAGTAAAAGCAGTAGAAGTTCAATACTGGATTCTTCCTAAACCCATCTTGCTACTTTGAGAGGGAGAGGTAATTGGGTTCAGAAAGTTCTCAAACTTGTGCATAATACATTATATTTGGGACAATTGCTTCCAAAAATATTGGGCATACATATATTAGAAGAAACATACAAAGGAATGTGTATGAATATTCATGCAGACTTTTTAAAATTTTATTTTAAATCATGAACTGGTGGAGAAATGGGGCAAACTGAATTTCAGGTTGGAAAACATTAGAATATAGAAATACAGAAAGATATAAAATATAAGAAGCTCAGATGGGCCCAACCCCTTCCCTCCATAAGTTACCTTGAGCTCAGTTGTGACTAGGAGATTTCCGAGCATTCTAAGTGTTTTATCTTGTGAATTAATGCAAATGGTGGCTGACATTTTAAAAGGTTTCTGGATAATCCACTGCTGGTCTGAACTTTAGCACAGATGTTGAGCACTGTGTACAGAGACTGCTGAGAATGACAATGTTAATAAACACACTCCTACACAAATAAGCTGCTTGCTGCGAGACGGTCTCAACTGCACAGCCCTCCTGAGTTTCAGCGGTAGCCTTGCAAGGACATTTCACTCCCACAGATGATCTTCGTGAGGCCAGTGTGTAGGAAAGGATGGGAAGGGTTCATGGGAAAAATGTGTGATGCACTCCCATTGACTCCTAGTGGGATTGTTACTTTTTGCACAGGAACTTTGAACCTTTTGTTTAAAGAATACAAGGATGGAAAGGCCTAAGGAACTGCGGGGGGGGGGGATTTAAAAGGAAGAAATTAACTCTCTTTACAGGAGAGATTACAGTGGCAGAGCAACAGCAGGAGGAGCAGGCAGTTTATGTTAAATGTTCATTTCCACGTTTTACTTTTCCTGCTGTTTTTAAATTGAGCAGTGATGAAACTTGGAGAACAATGTGAATTGTAAGTAGTAGATATACACAAAGAGCATTGGTTGAATGGCAAGTGGGAGAGACTTTGGGCAGATAAAGTTAGTGGCTGAGAAATTGGGCACCAGATGACACAGATCTTAATTCCCTCTGTTTTGAGTTCATTTAAAATTATGGCTGGGGTGGAAACAGAAGCACCAACTCATGTGCTCAGCCCATTTGCATTTTTATTTATTTATTTATTCTGGAGATCGGACTTACATTTTGTGGATATGTGGAACATCTTGCCTCCAAGGGTGTTGTTTGTACATTTATTATTATTATTATTATTATTATTATTATTATTAATATAAAAATGTAATAAAGTCATTTGTAATAAAGCACAGCCTAGGCCAGCCTTGCTCAATCTACTACCCTCTAGATCAGCCTTTCTCAACTTGTGGGTCCCCAGATGTTGTTGAACTACAACTCCCATCACCCCTAGCTAGCAAAGCCAGAGCTCAGGGATGATGGGAGTTGTAGTCCAACAATATCTGGGGACCCACAGGTTGTAGTCCAACAACATCTGGGGACCCACAGGTTGAGAAGCGCTGCTCTAGATGTTTTGAACTACAACTCCCATCAGCCTCAGACAAAAAACATCTGGAGGGCACCAAGTTGAGGGAAGGCTGGCCTAGGTTAAAGCTGGAATAGCCAACATGGCGTCCTTCAGATGTCATTGAACTACAGCTCCCATCAGCCCCAGCCAGCCTGGCCCAATGGTAAAGAATAACTGGAGTTGTTGTTCATGGACATTTGGAGATTAACATGTTGACTACTGAATGCCTGTCTTCTGTAATTAAACTCATGGATGTCCTCCAGACTTTGATTTCCAAGATTCAAAAGAGTAGAATTGGATTGAATGGTATATTATACTGTTGTACAGTACTGAATTGAATGTCAGCCCGCAACCTTTAAAGATACAGACAAAATAAATAAATAAATGCTTGAGCATAGTTTTCATTTTTCTCCCCTGTTGGGGTTGAATTTTGATTTATTGCTGTAAAATTCATAATAATCCATATAGGACTATGCGAAAGCAAAATAGTCTGGTACATGTTTGTGCCAGCGCATAACCTAATATTTGAATGTGGTTGAATACTGTTTGGTATGGAATATGCTGGTCAGTTGACATAGAAAATATAATACCACTCTTCTCCAATCTGGTGTTTTCTAGATGTTTGGGACTCCAAGATGGTCATGGCTGTAGGAGTTGTAGTTCAAAACTTGTGGTAAGCACTAGGTTGAGGGAATTATAGACATATATAGACATATAATAAAGGTAAAGGTACCCCTGCCCGTACGGGCCAGTTGTGTCTGACTCTAGGGTTGTGCGCTCATCTCACTTAAGAGGCCGGGAGCCAGCGCTGTCCGAAGACACTTCTGGGTCACGTGGCCAGAGTGACGAAGCTGCTCTGGCGAGCCAGCACCAGCGCAGCACACGGAAACGCCGTTTACCTTCCCGCTATAAAGCGGTCCCTATTTATCTACTTGCACTTTGACGTGCTTTCGAACTGCTAGGTGGGCAGGAGCTGGGACCGAAAGATGGGAGCTCACCCCGCCGCGGGGATTCGAACCGCCGACCATACGATCGGCAAGTCCTAGGCGCTGAGGTTTTATACATGCATATCTATCTCTTACACACACAGAGAGAGCGAGAGAGAGAGAGAGAGTGTTGTTGTGAGGAAGCTTAATAAAGCATCTTGTTCTGGCCTTATGTTGATGTAGGTGAACGTGTGCTCTTGAGGTCTATGACCTAAGCCTACGACCTAGGTAAATGTATTTGATTAATTATGATTTCATGAGCCTTCTGTCAAGGATAACAGTTATTGCTGAGCTGACAAAGCATAGTTTTGATTTATGAGCAAATTATTTCTGTTAACAGGCTCATTCTGTTTTGTCTGTCTAGGGCCTTGATGCAGAACTGTTTACATACTTCATTATAACAAATATTGCATTTTAGAGCAAATCTCAAGGCACTTCTGAGAGTAGGAACTTTCCCAAAGTGGTCAGGGCTTTCACCAAGAAGCTCTTGGGGTGGGGATCAGAGATTAGAGGAGATACACTATGGTCATACTTCTGCCAATAAAAGACTTATTAAAACCTGTCATTCTTCCCATAATGTTTTTTGCAGAATAGAATTCAACATATTTGATTCCCCCCCCCATTAGGGGGTCCCCCCCTTCTTCTGACATTTTTACAAATCTGTAGTAGAGTACAGCTCTTTCATCCTGAAAATTACCTTAAGTTTCCATATTGACTCTATACTAGGAGTGAATAGCGACATTTTGAAGTGTTGCAGCCCAGGGAATTAACAGCACCAGGTGATTCTCCTGGTGGGATGTAACAGCTCCCACTAATATCCCAACAAGTGAAACGAGAGTCTCCTACATCTGTGTTCCAAAATCCATTTGAAAAAACAGTTCTGCCACACATTGAGACAGTGTGGTGTGATGTGGTGGACTAGGACTTCCTTAGGACAGAAGGGTCCTGTGTTTAAATCCCCACTCAGCCATGAAGCTCACTGGGTGACCATGGGCTAGTCACTATCAGCCTAACCTACCTCAAAGGGTGGTTGTGACTGTAAATGGAGGGGGGATCATTGAATGACACTTGGGCTATATGTTAAAATATAATAATAAGTAAACAAACAAGCAACGTTGGTAAACATATTCCAGAGAAAGGACTGTATATTCAAGATAGCCAACATGGTTCCTTCAGATGTTTTAGACTACAATTCCCATCATTCCTGGCTATTGGCCATGCTAGCTGGGGCTGATGGGAGTTGTAGTTTGCAAAGTCTGGAGGATCACTCCATCTCTGGTATAATCTGTGCTATGCCTTGTGGGCAGTAATTACCGTTGTAGAGTGATAGATGTGTGTAATTGAGGAGGATTTTAAAATTGTTATCTTTTTTTAAGTGCAGGGTTTGTTAGACTTTAAAGGAAACTTGGGAGACCAGCTCTGGATCATGTTCAAACTGCTCAACATGTTCAAATGTTAGGCTGCATTCAGTGTAGAATCTCTGGCACGTTAGACCTTTTCTGCTCCTTTCTCATTCAGAAAATGCGCCTGCAAGTAAATTTATCCTGTTATTGATTAGTCAGTTCTCTTGGGATGGTGGTTAATGACACATAAGTAATGCACTTGTAGTAGAGCTGTGTTAATTTGGTGTGTAGCTATATTCTCTTTGTGGTTCACCACCACCCCTTATTCCTTTGTTCAAAGAGTAATAACAAAAGCACAGTGCTAATTTCCTAACGAGTTAAGCATGAACCTTCTGCAGCCTCTACTAGACAGAAGCACATCTAATGTTTAGAGATCATTTCGCTACCCATCTATATTAAGGTTTTATTATGTTGTAGTAGCTAAAGCCCATTAAATGAAGAGGACACACCTTAGATGAACCCAAGTGCATGTACATCACTCACTGATCTCAATACTTTACCTATAGTGGAGTGGAGCTATTTTCTCATGGTGACATCTTGTAACCAGGAAACCTGTGACCCATCAAATGCTATCGGACTCTCATCATCCCTGACCATTGGCCATGCTGGCTGGGCGTGATGGGAGATGGAAGTCCAACAACATCTGAAGAGCCGCAGGTTCCCCATCTCCGTCCTATACCACTGCAAGCATCTTAAATAGCAGGATGATGTTGGTGGAGGCAGTTCTGCGTGTCCTTTCCACACAATTGCTCCCCAACACAGGAGGGATGTTGTTTGGACACACCCACATGGTTGATGTTTTGTAGCAGTGGAACAATATCAGCAAGTTGTGAAGTACTGTATTTGTCTGAATCACATTCATGTGTGGGTCAGTGCTTACAGTAAGGTCAAGAAGAAAAGTAGCCCTTGCCAAATGAGGTGAGACAGACAAGAGTTTATTTTGGTTTCTGACACCCCATTTATGGAACTCCCTATAGAGTCTTGTCTGGCCTTTTCATTGACAGTGCATCTTTGAGTTACACGCGTTTAGTGCATCATTGATCTTTGACACTAATTAATTCCTATGCTGTTTTTTGGCTAGTTTTATACTGATGTAATGATGTAATGCAGGTGGCGCTGTGGGTTAAAGCTTCAGCGCCTAGGGCTTGCCGATCGAAAGGTCGGCGGTTTGAATCCCTGCGGCGGGGTGCGCTCCCGCTGCTCGGTCCCAGCGCCTGCCAACCTAGCAGTTCGAAAGCACCTCCGGGTGCAAGTAGATAAATAGGGACCGCTTACCAGCGGGAAGGTAAACGGCGTTTCCGTGTGCGGCTCTGGCTCGCCAGAGCAGCGATGTCACGCTGGCCACGTGACCCGGAAGTGTCTCCGGACAGCGCTGGCCCCTGGCCTCTTAAGTGAGATGGGCGCACAACCCCAGAGTCTGTCAAGACTGGCCCGTACGGGCAGGGGTACCTTTACCTTTAATGTTGGTTTCTGATAGGCTTACATTGCCCATACTGATAATTGTTTTTAGCATATTTCTTGAGGTTATCTGATTGTACATTTGTATTTTATTGATTCATGGCTTTTGAAAACCATCCAAAGGACTTCATTGATGGACAGAATTAAAAAATGAGAAATGAATAAATATCTCATCAAGGAGTAAACAATTCACTTTCAATTTCTTCCCTCCACTCCTTGCATACTTGATCTATGAGAGGGTTATGTAGCCTGTGGAACGTGGCGCAGGAAATATAGTATAGCATGGTTATAACAATAGCTAAAGAAAGCCAACAAGATATGCCATAGGCCAGATCCTGATCAAGAATTGCTTTGTGAGTCATATTTGATAGGTAGGTGGGGCCACCCAGCTGCCAACAGTGTGAAGCCATTATGACATCATATGACTGACAGATGGGCAGGGCAGGGCAGCTCGCCAGTCAAAATCCTCTTCAATATTAAAACAGGAGGGTGGGGGAGGCTTTCAAAAGCCCTTGTGAGCCGCTTCCCCTATAAGATTGGGATTGGGAAAGCGGTGGGGGAAAGACTTGCAATCTGTATATGAGCTGGGTCTTCGAGATCTCTCCTCCTTTGCATTAACTATCCCATTTTTCAATAATGTTTCTAAACATCTTCTAGGGAACTTGCCAATTTCGGGATTGTAGTTATAGGCAAATTATTTTAACAATTTACCATATTTTTCCATGTATAAGGCTAGGGTTTGGTTTTTTTTTTTATTACCAAAATTGGGGCTTGTCTTATACATGAGTAGTGCTGAGAGGTGTTTTCTTAATTTGGAGTCCTCAAAAATAGGAGGCGTCTTATACATGGGGGCGTCTTATACACGGAAAAATACGGTAGTTCATTATTTAATCCAAGGCACGTCTATGTAAAAATAATTTTGGAAGGTTGAGCGGCTCAGAATGCAAGCCTAATGGGTAATTTCAAGGGATATAAAACATTGGTTTAGCTTTTATAAGCCACCCACAGTGGCTTGATTTCATGATGCCTTCTTTGTTTTCGTGATCCATTTTTTCCCCTTTAAAATGAGCCTGGTGAAAGGAAATTTGGAGAGTGTACTTCATTTTCTATGAGGCTTCCCCCTGAAAAGCTTATTTATTTTAGTGAATAAAACACCTCCTTCCTTCTGCAGGAGATCATTAGTGCTGATGAGATTAGAGATTTATATCTATGGGTCCAAGTCGTTAGTCATAATTTAATCAACACATTTGAAAATGTTTCCCCTTGTAAAACTCCAATGACTTTATGTAATCTGTCAGGCTTATCGAGAAACATGTCTTTAGTATTTTTCTAGTTTAAGCATAATGAACTGCAGAGCAGGATACATCATCAGCACAATCTGCAGGATATTTTATTTCCATCTGCACCAAGATAAATTGGGGAGGCAGATGCAGTTGACAGAGGGTCCCTGGGTTTAAAGCCACTTTCCATTTCTCTTGTGCAAGGTGAGGAAGCTGACGCTACCCAGATGTTGCTAGACTGCAACTTCTGTTATCCCAAATCAACCACAATCTCTGTGGTTGCTGGCCCATGTGAAGCCTTCTGCCGTATGGCAGCCTGTTTGGAATGTGATGCAAATGACTCCCTCAGTATCCCAGATTCAGGCTTCATCATGATTCCACAGTATATATTTTCAGATGTTCAGCGTTTGTGCATCTTCAATGTGTGGCATGGGGATCTCAACCCAAGCTCCACACAGTAATTCACAGTAAACCCCATGTATGGAGTTGAATGTGTGTATGAAGGAATGCCCCATGTTACACAAAGAGATTCAATGTTCAGGGAGCTGATGAATGGACAGAAGTCAGAGGTGGGTCGGACAGGTGCAGTCCTCCTTTTTAGAATGGTATAAGTTGGCATCTTGTTCTGTTCGAGTGTTCGCCAGTATTCCTCTAGTTCCAGATTCTGCACTGGGGGTTGGACTCGATGGCCCTTGTGGTCTCTTCCAACTCTATGATTCTATGAAAGTACACACTGTCTGAAGAGGGCTCAATTCCCCTACTGCTTTCTTCCCCCTGCAACAAACAAAACCAACTTTACCAGTGGGGGAATGGGTGCAATTGCTCAAAATTCATCCAATTCTTTTAAAACAATATTTAATTGGTTTTTTAAAAAATACAATAACCATTTTGAAAGGTGACAAGTTTTAGAATAACAAGCAAGTGTAATCCATGACACTTATATGTTCTAGTCAGAGACTGAAAGATGTTGAAGTAAGTCAATTAAGGAAAAAATGATAGTGCAAAAAAGCCCAGGTTCTTTTTTCCAAAGCTAATTGTTATGTGCGTGCAAAGGTTAAGCAACGACCCAGCTGAGTTCAGATTGTTAGATTTGAGCTGATATAGAGTCACACAGACATCCACATGACACAACTGGCACGTGTCCAAGTGCTTCTTCTGAACAGGGTTGTGGACTGCAGAACAAGGTCTGTTGCGAGCCCAGTGGAATGTACAATTTTATATTTCAACTTTATCTGGCATTTTTACAGCTTGTGAGCTTCAGAATTCAAATCAAATCATCAGGTTGGCTTGTTAGGAGTATCTATTTTTGTAGATGAAATAAATCATACCTGTTCTCGGCAAACGACAAGTATGGGAAGGTTACCATATCTCAGCAACAATGTGAAAGGTTATCAGTTCTCATTCTTCAGGACCCTGAAACACATTCTTAGGACATTTTGCTTGAAAAATTCATTCCCGGGCATTAGAATTTCCATCCATCAAAGGGCATCCGAAAGTTCTCTTTGGTGCTCTTTAACGTTCGTTAAGCAAATGCCACCTTTTTGGATCTTTTTTAGCTTGCCATTTAAGACACATTCAAAATGTGTGTGTCTGCTAAGGATGTGCACTCCTGTAGTCATGGAAGGACTGTTGCATACCTCATAATATAGCATCTGCTTCACACACCCCAGAGGAGGACATGGGTTCATGAAAACAAGTGAAACTAAATCCAAAGATGTTCTTCTGCTTGTGCAGAAGCATAATAATGCCTCTAGTTCAGGGTGACTGTTCAGATGCTGGTAGACTTTAGATCCTATCATGCCTGGCTATTGGACTTGCTGGCTGGGGGCTGATGGGAGTTGGAGTCTGGCAGCACCCAGAGATGTTCATGTTAAATGTTCAGTAAACACACAAGCAGGGCAGGGCACAGAGGGACAAACACGATAGCACTGCCCCTTTTGCCGTTCCCATTGCACTCCAGATTGTGGGTGATGTTCTTCTGAAACAGGGACCTTTTGACCTCATGGAGGCTCCACACATGATTTAGAACCCTGCTTGTCACTAGCAAAGGAGGCTCTCACCCTCCAACCCATGGAAGGTGATGAGAACATTGACAGGGGGCTAGAGGGTAGAGCTAGTGCATTTGTCCCCTCAGCCCCGGAAGTCCCACTTGTCCTTAGTTAATACTTAAACACCTAAAGATGGCAAAAATCTGGTCCTGCCAGTGTTGTGACACTGCACACCCTGTAGGGGCTTTTGATCTGTGAGATGGCGAGATGCATCAGCTTTACCTTGAACTCCACCTGCTCATTTAATTTTGTGCTCTGTTAAGCAATAGCCCTATACACACTTACCTGGGAGTGCAGCCTCAATGAATAAACCAGGTCTTAGCTACTAAAACTACATGCCAGATGCTCAGATGCTTGGGAATCTATTAATGGGGCATATCACAGCTTTTTCTAAACCACAGCAGTCTTGGTTCAGGCCTGGTGCACACAGATACCAAAGAGCTTTGTGTTAAAGATTCAGAAAACCAAGCTTGGGCAGCATGAAATGGCATATAAAGAGTGGGTTGCCCCTAGAAGGCAGATGCTGGAAGCCTTTTGGAAAAAATATGGAACCCATTCCTAGATTATTTGGATCAGCTCTCAGTGTTCTTTATTGTCACCATCAATCAGCACACAGACCCTGTCTACTCTTCCCAGGCTCTCTTAATAAGAGAAAATGTAGCTTACCTATATTCAAACCAAACAGTCATCTGGGTTTTCAGTCCAACTTCATCTTCAGATGTGAGAAACCTGTAGGGCAGAACACCAAAGAGGAAATTAGTCCATAGCTGCTAATAAACAAATACAGATTTGAGGGCTGCAGGAGGAAATGGACAGACATGTCCTTAGAGAACAATTTGCTGATGGTGCCTGCAGGGTTTGATCTTAGTGGAGCAAGTACTAAGCTTCTGAAAATCCCTAATGCATAGGTTGCTCATCAGATTTAATGCTGAGCCTTCCTTGAGAAATTAAATGTATAACAATCAAAAATACACTTTGTGCATCCCTTGCAAATCAAAATGGAATGATAATCAGTGTGTATAGTATTCTAGAACAACATCTCTTTAAAAGAAAGAGTTGTTTAATTTTTTTGGCTATAAACGTTAAATGGGATGTTACAATGTCTAGATCTTTATCTTTAATTAGCTGTTTATTGGATGGTCAGCAAAACACGTTCCAGAAGCATGCATGCATTAATAATGGCTGCTCTCCAGTGGGATACATAAAGTTAAAGCAGAAAACAATTTCTGGCAAGTAATAATAATTAGTGTTTCTTTCCTAGAAAAATAGGTGCCGGTATTCATCATGAAGTTGTTACAGTAAGTGTCGCACTTTTAAACCAAAAAAGGAGAGAAGTGCTGAAAAGAGGCACTGATAATAATAATCATGGTTGAAGCAACTGATCCTTTTTAAGAAATATTTTTTAGCTTCCAAAAAAACCCCAACAGTAGGTAAAGGGGCTATTTCTAGAAAAAGCACCCCTCCTGCAATAATTAATGCAGTTCTTACTGTGCTATTGAGCATGATCCAGATGTTTCCCCTCAAGATAATGCTGCACACATTGAATGCGCCCAGCCACACTCAAACAACAATCTTTTTTTGCTGGGAAAATACAACTTCCTTTCCACATAAAACTGTGTGGGTATTGTTGTCTGAGTATCATCGTTATCTAGGACAGTGCTTGCTGTGTGAATCATCCTTCAGACATTACCTGGTTGGAATCAAGGAATGACAATGTGCTGATCACCCACCTACAATATCTATAATGCTTGAAGCCATGCTTTGTCCCAATTACCATTGTATATATGGAGATGTGAGTTGCTTTTACAGATGGTTTTGTTGTCTTACTCGCCCTTGTTGCCTCTCCAGGTAGAGCTGGGAATGTTACTTGCCTGAAACCCTGGTAATGTGTCCTTTTCTTCATGTTCATCTTACCAAGGAGACCAGATACTGTGTAAAAGCCCATGATTACCCTTCTTATATCCTTCTCTTTCACACACTGTGTTCCTCTGTTGCTCCATTATCATCATTTTTAGCCACGTGCTGCCGCCTTTGCTTCTTTTTAAAATGTCTGCTACTTATTTGATACAACCCTTTAACGGCAACTCTGCATCACTGCTGACATTTAATTTTAAGCTAAAGTGTTTTAATTAAAATCTGACATCATTTGGCGAGGTAAATGAAAGTGGACTGGAATTACACTTGCAGATTGGACTGGCGTGAATTTATGTATCGGTTTCAGGGAAATTGACATCACATTAATTATAATAGGAGCAATAAACTGGATAGGAAATAGGCATTCTGAGTGGGGATGGGGGAAGTTTAATAGATTTCTGAGAACATTATAGACCTATTATATTACAACATAATCACTACACCTAGGGTTGCCATGCATCCTTAGGTTACAGAGGACAGTTGTCTGTATGAAGACCTGCCAGAGAAAGTCTTCTCTTTGAAGGTACCCAGCTTTTGGAGGCATCTGGTATCTGAAGGGCCGTCAAGTCCAAGTCTGCTTTAGAGATGAAGAACCCCAAGAAAGGAGAGCAAGAGAGGCCTTGAAGGTGCCTGCCAATATATTCATACCTGGACAGTCAATTGAACAGGCACACAGGCAACCCATCAACAACCTTCACCACTTTGGTGAATGGTCTTGGATTTCTGTTTCAATAGTCATGATTTATAAATTTGCAGCAATACATATAAATTAGTATCTGCATTTTTTTGTAAAAGAAGAAGAAGAAGCAAAATAGTGTCTTCTTTTGGTCTCTTTTCTAGTGAAGCTTTTTCTGTTTTTTAGAAATTTTGTAAGTAGTCACCCTCTCAAATGTGGGTTATTCACCCATATCAGCCCCATTTGATTTAAGTTCAATCAGAAAAGTTATGCTGTTAAGATACTTAGTCATCAGCTGCTGTAGCCATGCTGAATGTCAACACAAGCTGCAGTGTTAAGCCTATTCTTAAAATTATTATTACTACTATTATTTTAAAATTTACCCAGCAATCTTCCATCCAGAAGAAAGGTGTGGACAGATCAAATGCTAGACTACTATGTAATGATCAGATAGTTTGTGTGTGTACGTGCATGTGTGCGCACACACACACAGAGAGAGAAAGAAAGACGGAAGGAAGGAAGGAAGGAAGGAAGGAAGGAAGAAAGAAAGAAAGAAAGAAAGAAAGAAAGAATGAATTGCTGAAATAAAAATTAAGCGGTAACATCCTAAACTTTTGCAATATAAACAGTAATGTGTCAGGACCTACTAATTTAACATTTGATGTCAGCTGAATGTGTTGAAGCGTTCCTTCATATTCATGAACACAATCTTAATTGAAAGATGCCGATCAAGGTCAGTGGCAGCCCATCCAAAAATCTGAGTGGTATCGTCTAATTTGTCAATATATACCGGTATATCAGAAAATGCAATCCATAGATAAGAGAGCTGATGGTATGATGAAACCAAACCATGTCTGCCAGGGTCTCAGGAGTAGGCAGCATGGTGCCTTTCAGATGTTGCTGGACTACAGTTCCCATCGTCCCTGACTGTCCAAAAACATCTGGAGGGAACCATGTTTGCCGTCCCTGCCCCACCTCATGAGAGCCATTTGTTTAACAGGGAGAAATGTAAAGTACTGCACTTGGGCAAAAAAAATGAGAAGCACAAATACAAGATGGGTGACGCCTGGCTTGAGAGCAGTACATGTGAAAAGGATCTAGGAGTCTTGGTTGACCACAAACTTGACATGAGCCAACAGTGTGACGCGGCAGCTAAAAAAGCCAATGCAATTCTGCGCTGCATCAATAGGAGTATAGCATCTAGATCAAGGGAAGTAATAGTGCCACTGTATTCTGCTCTGGTCAGACCTCACCTGGAGTACTGTGTCCAGTTCTGGGCACCACAGTTCAAGAAGGACACTGACAAACTGGAACGTGTCCAGAGGAGGGCAACCAAAATGGTCAAAGGCCTGGAAACGATGCCTTATGAGGAACGGCTAAGGGAGCTGGGCATGTTTAGCCTGGAGAAGAGGAGGTTAAGGGGTGATATGATAGCCATGTTCAAATATATAAAAGGATGTCACATAGAGGAGGGAGAAAGGTTGTTTTCTGCTGCTCCAGAGAAGCGGACACAGAGCAATGGTTCCAAACTACAAGAAAAAAGATTCCACCTAAACATTAGGAAGAACTTCCTGACAGTAAGAGCTGTTCGACAGTGGAATTTGCTGCCAAGGAGTGTGGTGGAGTCTCCTTCTTTGGAGGTCTTTAAGCAGAGGCTTGACAACCATATGTCAGGAGTGCTCTGATGGTGTTTCCTGCTTGGCAGGGGGTTGGACTCGATGGCCCTTGTGGTCTCTTCCAACTCTATGATTCTATGATTCTATGTTTGTGAGCAGGTCCTGTAAGTCTGGATCAGCATTTAAATTATCCAACAGGGGTGGGGGGCTAAGGGTCTTCCTAACAGTCTTCCTCCTCTCTCCTTCTGGGCAGGATGCTTCTTCCACAGCTGGGATTCCCTACATACGACTCTCCACACATTTACTTTGGCTCCATTAAATGCTGACCCTGTCACGCTGGAGCTGAAGAGGGGCCTCTCCACACAGCTAGGGTAACATTTAATGGGGCGCTGAGTCGTTGCTTTATCATCACTGATAAAAGTGCTGAGGAATCTGTAGGAGACCTATGTTGCATTAGCAAAATGAATTTTTAAAAGACCGATCTGCTTACAAAATTTCCCATTTGAAATACTCCCCAGATGTCAGGGTTCCAAATGACTTGTTCTTTTGTATTGAGCAGCAGCAACAAATGAGTCATTTATCCTTCGCCTATTTGCAGTCTCCAGACCTGGTTCAGGCTATAACTCGCTACAGTTTTTAGCCCCTTTCCCACCCTCCCTTACAGGTCTACCAGTGTGCAATTTTCATCACGATTGCTTTTGATGCCATGATTTAATCAATGTGCACCATGCTGTAATGTGTTAGTAACTGGCACAAAAGGGGAAAAGTTACCTTATGCCTCATTCTGGAGGCAGAAACCTCTCCTACTGTTGCTGCTCTGCCGCCAGAAATCAGGGGAAGCTTTGGTTCCACTAGATGCAAAGTCATAACTTTATCTGGAGCTCCTTGCTCACCCACCGGCAAACAGGAGGGAAAAAAAGAGTAAAATGATGGGGAATGAAGAGGGGGAGAATCCTGAAAAAGCTCTCCTCCCCACCTTATTTCCCTGCACGTGCGAACCCAGCAGAACTTAGGAAGTGGCAGTAGATCCACCACGGATTCTCTTTCTCTCACCCCTTTAGGATTGCTCTTGTAAACAGCAATGCAGGGCACCCTATATTAAAAAGTCACGGAATAAAGGGCTTGGTGGTTTATTGAAAGGCCAGTACAGGAGGTATCTCCCAAGACATTTTAGCACCTAGGGTGAACCACAAATGCCCCCACCCCCTGGCCAGGGAAGAAGGGGTGAATGAAGACCTAAAGGTGAAACTCGGAAAATTAGAATATTGTGGGAAAGTTCATTTATTTCAGTTTTCATCAGCTGTACGCCGTAATCATCACAGTTATAACAAATAAAGGCTTGACATATCTCGCTTTGCATGTCATGAGTCTGTCATATATTAGTTTCACCTTTTAAGTTGAATTACTGAAATGGAATTTTCCACGATATTCTAATTTTCTGAGTTTCACCTGTATATCTGGAACAAGAGGAAAATAAAGATCTGCATCTGGAACAGTAGCGGGGAGGGTAGAGGAATCAAATCAGCCTTACCCAATGGGTGAAGTGGGAATGAAAGGCTGTTGCAGAGGGAAAAGGGGCCTACTCTGAATCATGCTGGGGGGGGCAGAGCCCAGGAGACACTAAAGGGCAGCCCTCGTGTTTCCTCCCCAGGGGTGGAAAAAGGCCAGCAGTGCCTCCTATTCACCAAGAGACTGCTGTAGAGGTGGCATGGGGGGGGTGCGTTTCTGAGGTGGTGGCAGATCCGGCCTCCATGGAGTGCTACCGCAGCAAGCGGCCATGTATTCCTTAAAAGAGGTGTTCTCTGCTGCTAAGGAGAGAATGCGGGATGCCTCTTCTAAGATGGTCCCTAGGTTTGACTCCTATGTTCACTAAAGTCAAGAGACTGAAATGTGTCCAGTGCTGCAATCCTATACAGTGGTACCTCGGTTTAAGAACAGTCCTGTTTACGAACCATTTGGTTTACGAACTCCCCCCAAAATCGGAAGTAGTGTCCCGGTTTGCAAACTTTACCTCGGTCTACAAACGGAAACCGAACGGTGGAAGGGCACCGGTGGTGGGAGGCCTCATTAGGGAAAGCATGCCTTGGTTTAAGAACGTTTTGGTTTAAGAATGGACTTCAGGAACGGATTAAGTTCGTAAACTGAGGTACCACTGTACTGATTTACCTGGAATGAAGTTGCTTAGACCTCTATGAGATTTTTATTTCTTTAGGCACATTGCATTGTACATTTGAAGCGAAGACCCATACCTGTAAGTTACTCTTCATGTTGTAAGCCGATAGAAACTCAGAGGGAAAAATTCTTGCATTTATTCTGTATTTTTACTGGAAATTGTTGTGGCAGCAGAACTTCTTCAAGGGCTTACATTTAAACCATGTGTTGAAAGGATCTTTGAGAGCCACCCTATAATCAGCTGCATTCAATTATACTTGGCATCTAGACTTTTGTATTAGCATTGTGATAAATTACAATATGAAAATCTTGGAACAAATAAAATGTGTCTCTGAGCTGTAGGGATAATGGTAGGGTTGACCTAATGTACTGGTTTAATTGGCTTTCTCCTTATTTTAATCCTAATTGTCATTGAGCTGTAACAGATTGATGGGTGAAGCAAATTATCTTGCTGTAAAAATATCCATTGATACTGTAGCAGGAGACCTTTTTAAGTACTGGAAGCTTAGAAGTCTGTTTTTTGTTTGTTTTGCTTTTTCCAGACTGCTTGGTGACTCTGCCTCTTCTTTACTTCCCTCTCGGGCAACTGTGTGAGCTGTGGATGGCACCTTATATCAGAGTTCATCTACACAACGTATAACATTGTGTTGAGAAAGCCTCTCCTCCTTCCGGAGGGGAGGGATTGTGAGCGGGAGACGATTCCCGCGTCACGCAGGGGGCATTCTGCCCCCTGCCCTCTCATCATCGCTGGCGCGCCACGCCTCCCAGTTGGGCACCCAATTGGGTGCCACCGCGGGGGGCATGGTTTAGCCGCTCAAATGCAGCCGCGCCAGCTCTCCCCCCCATTGCGCTTCAGATTTTCCATGAGTCACCCACCCACCACTCCCTTTAGGGCGTAGCTTCTTGCTCGACCTTGCTATGGACCCATGGTTGGTCACCCTGGTTGCCCAGGCAACCTGGTAGGAATTTTTTCCAATTGGTAAATTGGCACCGGCCTCTTGGTTTTCTTTGCCTACCTCGTAGCAATCGTCACAACTTTCCTGGTATTTGGTGGTTAGGCATTGGAATGTGTTGTTGGTGTATGGAAGGGCAAGGTGTGGCCATCGCCTACCCCTTCACTTATGGGTATTCCGTTAAAGGAATCCGGCAGTTGTGGATCCTGTCCAATGCCCTGTGCAGCGCGGCGCCATGGCACGACCCTTGGTGACATCAGGGGGAGAGCTTATAGTTGTATTGGCATCAACATGCTCCCCCTCCATCTCCGAGTGGATGGAGTCAAATTTGCTGTGGTCCAATGCCTAAGCCAATACCTTCTCACATGCTGTAATCAATAAAGTTGTGGCCTTTTCTTGCCCATTAACCTAATATACTGTGTCCACCTGTCTTCATTCCCCAAGCGGGGATTGGGTCCTCGAATCACAAATACATGGGAGGGTGAAAATAGAACATAATGACATTGGCCTCATCATTTAGAGGAACTTTTGGTGCTCCAGATGTTGCTGTACTAAACTCTCACCAGCCCAGCAAGCACGACCAGTCACCAGGGGTGATGGGAATTGTAGTACAGCTGCATCTGGAGGGCCAAAAGTTCCCCTTGCCTGATCTAGAATAATAGAAACGAATGTTGTTGTTTGTTTCCTAAGAGCGTAGATGCAGAGCAGTATTGAAGAGTCTTCTCGGTGGGTACCGCTTCATTCCCATTATTTACAATGTTCAGCTGTGAGTGCTGTTGCTTATGTTCCCAAAATGTCATCACCCATGCTCAAGCCTAATGAGAACTGGGCATGCTCAGTCGCCACAGAATGCTGACTGCATGTGGAGAGAATGAGCAGAAAAGAGGGAATGCAAAGTAAAGTGTGGTTTGGGATTTTTTTGCTTTTTATTTTGTAGTGATATTTTTAGTTCTGTCATTTTGGCATATAGCCAAACACATTATCTCCTCCCCTCCTTCACCTCCCCTTGCCCCCTTCCCACCAGGTGTGGAGGTTTAAGTGGTACTTGAAGCCTACAATTTTGTCCTGAATGTACTACAGATTATTCTAATATTTCACTATCCAAGGGAGATACCAATATTTACATATAGAGGGTGTGAAAGAGCAAGCTTAAGGTTTTGATTTGCTCAAGCAGCTAGGACAGAATTTTTCTTTAAAAAAAATTAAAACTCCCAAATTGTTATGCCTTTATCCAATATTTGATATTTTAAATAGATGTTTTGGTCCAAAAATAGAGAATCACGCCAACTATTTTCACAGTAAAGTTGTTTATTTTTTTTGTTCCTGTATTACATTCATCACCAATAGAAGGACAAAGGAGAGCACAGGCTTGCATAAAATTTGCATATGGAAATAATTGCTAAAAATTAAATAGAAATACAATACATCTCACCATAGTGAAGGAAACTGTAACCAGGTGCCTGCGCTGTTAACAGGTGCCTGCATAGTTAGCACAGTCCCGGGTGCTAACTGTTAATAGGCAACTTCAAGGCCCCTGTTTTCCCTTCGCTGTTTCCGGTTTAGGACTTGGACTGGAAGGCTCTCCAAATAGATGGCTGCCCTCTGTAGAGTAGGACATATGGACACACTTTTAAAGAATGCCTTCATGATTACCATTGGACTTGATTGTGAGCTGAAAAGAAGATGAGGTGTGTTGAAAGAAATACAGCATTTGTCACATTAGAAAAGGTCTTGAGACCAGGACTTCCTTCTAGCTACAATATGATTGGGCTACTGTAATGAATTTTACATGGGACTGCCTGTAAAGATGATTTGGAAGCGCCAATTAATTCAGAATTCAGCTGCAAAAGTTCTGTCTGGTATGGGTTAGTGAAGCCATTATACACCAGTTCCATGTATTTTAAAAGGAAGCTCCTTTCACATTCACATCCATTCATTCACAGTCTCCTAATTTCCTCTAATTCAGTGCTCAAATTACAAATGAAAGGGTGGAGGATAATGATGTCTGTTCTCTGATTCCAAATAGTGCTCCCTTCCTCAATTGTAGCCAAAGTGGGCAGAGCAGGGCATTCTCTGTATTTTAAACATTTATCTAGTTTCATCTCAGAATCTACTAAGTCAGAATTCTTTCCACTAGAATGTACAGTCTAGGATAAAATCCAATTCTAGTTTTCGGTTTGGCACTCTGTTTAGTTAACTGGGTTTTGTAAGTTATCTTGAGGGGTGCCCACAAGGTGCTGAAGTGTGGGTTACAAATATTTAAACAAATTAGGTAAAGGTAAATGGACCCCTGACCATTAGGTCCAGTCATGGCCAACTCTGGGGTTGCGGTGCTCATCTCGCTTTACTGGCCGAGGGAGCCAGCGTACAGCTTCCAGGTCATGTGGCCAGCATGACTAAGCCGCTTCTGGCGAACCAGAGCAGCACACGGAAACGCCGTTTATCTTCCCACCGGAGTGGTACCTATTTATCTACTTGCACTTTGCGGTGCTTTCGAACTGCTAGGTTGGCAGGAGCAGGGACCAAGCAACAGGAGCTCGCCCCATCGCTGGGATTCGAACCGCCGACCTTCTGATCGGCAAGTCCTAGGCTCTGTGGTTTAACCCACAGCCGCACCCGTGTCCCTTTAAACAAATTACCTAGCTGCATTAAAGCTGCAGTCATGAATTCTATCAGCTTCTGGCTGGGTACTGAGTGTTCTTTTTGTGCTTGATTGGCTGGCCTTAAGTTCTGACCAATAGGAAGGCAAGGCAGATATGCCATTTTGCCCACCCAGGTTGCCAGGGAACACAACAGCAAGGTGCTTAAATGTTGAGTCCTCTGAAAGCGTTGACTGCTTGTATCCATTCTAGCAGCTCATCATCACAGTCTGTGGACTCTCCTACCCCATCCGGGGACTCATCGTCGCAGTCTGTGGTTGCTCCCACCCCGCCTGAAGGCACATCATCACAGTCTATAGCTGCTACTACCCTGTCTGGAGCCACATCATCCCTGTCTGTAGCTGTTCTTCCCCCATCTGGAGGCTCATCCTCACAGTCTGTAGCTGCTTGCATCTACTCATCGACGCAGTCTGTGGCTGTTCCTGCCTCATCTGGAGGCACATCCTCACAGTCTGTGACTTCTCATACCCAGTCTCAGGACTCACTGCCACAGCCCGTTGCCACTCCTACCCCACCTGGAGGCTCAGCGACACAATCTTTGGCTGCTTCTGCTGCCCAGTATGGAGGCACGTCGTCACAATTTTTGACCGTTCCTTCCACGTTCGGAAACACACCGTCACAATTCCTGACTCTTCCTGCCGAAGGCATATCGCTGGAGAAAGAGGCAAGACAGAAATGGAGGGGTTGGGAAACAGGAATGAGTATATGGGCTCAGGATGCGCGTAAGGGAATCGATGAGTGGAGTGAGAAGACCTGGAGTTTGAGCACACCGTTGTTTTGCCCCTTGGATCCATTCCTGTTTGCCTCTGCTCTTTCTGTCTCATTCATACTTAGGTCTTCAAGCCCTATGTGTACTTCTACACATTCATTTTACTCACACTGACTGGCTCTCTCTTTCCTTCTCTAATCTGCCTGTGCCGTTCTGCCTGAGGCCTTGTTGACACATAGTGAAACTCCTGTGTCAAAGTCAGTGGATTCCCACAATGCTTTAACATTTCTCAGGTGTTTATTTTCTGGTTAACCATTTGAAAGTGGGAAGATTTTACATTGGGGGAGCAAGATTGTAAGCCTCCAGGTGTTTTGGAGCTGCAGCCCCTATCCTCTCTGACCATTGGCCATGTGCTGCGGTTGATGGGAGTTGGGAGTCCAGCAACATCTTCAGGCAAACCACTACCTCTAAAGGTTCCGTATCTGCTGAGCATTCTCAAAACTCTGTTACTCAGAGACTGTTAATAGATGAGTTCTAAAGCCGGGACTTGCCTTTCACAATAGACTTATATGCTACCCAGTGCCTACATAGAAGTCATATTTAATGGGGGTCATTGTGTGTTTCAAGGGGAAATTTGTTGTGGGTCATTTACACTCACATTACTGGATTTTGAAATGACAACTAGACTCTCTTTACTCTTACTTTCTCTTATTGTTGGTTAGTTCAGTAGAATTGCTTTGATTCCACTTCTATTTAAAAATCCTTGTAACTTAAAAAATAATAATGCTTTGCATGTCGATGGAGATTAGAGTTGTAGGTCAGCAGTGGTATGGACCAGTGCTTTTTTCTCTAAAAAAATGTTTAGGAGTACTCTCATTTTGACTCAAGAAAATCACATTTTATACTTCAAATCAGGACAAATAAATACAATAAATGAACAAAAGTACAAAGATTCACAAAATGTTTAGGGGTATGCATACCCCTGCATCCCCCCCACCCCGAAAAAAGCACTAGTATGGACAAACTTTTGTGTAGAATGGATTGTGGCTGGGCCACAGAAATGAGAATATATATATATATATATATATATATGTCATGTAACAAATGTGAACCAGCTTTTTAGACAGGGGTTATAATTTTGTGGTTTTCTTTTGTTCATCCTTCAGGATGCAGAGCAGAATTAAAGTGGTTTGATAATGTTGGTTTTTGTCTTGATCACCTTTATTTAACTCTGCCCCTTTGATTGCTGTTGTGCTGATAGTTATGCTACAAAAAAATCTGTTAGTGTTTAAATTGCCCCAAGACTCTTTGTTTTTTATGTACTTGATGGCAGCCATGCCACAGCCGGCCCTCCTGTGGGGCAGAGTGAGTTAGCTGCTTGAGGCAGAAAATGTGAAGAGTGTAGGGAGAGTAATATCAAGGTGTTAAAAGCGCTGGGCTGTGTGTATTCTGCACACATCCCTCATACCAGTTCTCTGCCCTCAAGTGTGGTGAAGAACACTGTCCAATGGCCAGTGTTGAAGTAGGAGCATGTGCCAGACTAGGGTTGCCATATTTCAAACAGTGAATCTGGACAGAAAAGTTGTTGAGCTTTTCTTTTTTCTGCCAAAGTTGTTGAGCTTCTTTTAGTTTTGCCCAAAGTTGTTGAGCTTTTTGGGGGAAAATGCCGTTTTTGAGCTATTTTTATGGAAATACGGCAAAAATGGCACTGCCAACATGGGTTGTCATACATCTGGATTTTACCGGACATTTTCCCAATTTCTGCCCAGGCACTGCTGCTGACTGCAGTATTCCAGTTGTATTCAGGAAAATCTGGATGTATGGCAATCCTATATTAGCTTCTGTTGAGGGGTAAAGGATCATCTTGTCATTCACCTCTTGCAAAATAGTTTATACCAGCCCATGTGCAGTTTAATGGATGAATGTTATTTAGTCAGTCACTTGTTGAGTGTGGTAATGAGCATTATACTTAACATGTCATTTCTCTACCTACCATTTGATCTGAAGGGCATTAATTGTGTTTTGTTTTTTAAATTGTGTTGCAGGATCCTGCAAATCAAAAATGTGGACGCAAGAAAACAGTGTCCTTCAGCAGCATGCCATCGGAAAAGAAAATAAGCAGCGCCAACGACTGCATCAGCTTCATGCAGGCTGGTTGTGAACTGAAGAAAGTCCGGCCAAACTCCCGTATTTATAATCGTTTTTTTACCCTGGACACTGACTCACAAGCGCTTCGCTGGGAACCATCTAAGAAAGATCCTGACAAGGCCAAACTCGAAATTTCCGCTGTGAAAGAGGTCCGGTTAGGGAAAAACACAGAAACATTCAGAAACAATGGGCTAGCAGATCAAATTTCCGAAGACTGTGCCTTCTCTATAATTCATGGGGAGAATTATGAGTCACTGGATCTCGTTGCCAATTCAGCAGACGTGACCAACATTTGGGTTTCAGGTTTGAGGTACCTGGTTTCCCGTGCCAAACAGTGCCTGGATTTGATAGAAGGTAGCCAGGACACTCCACGTTTTGCATGGCTAAAGTCTGTGTTTGAAGCCGCAGATGTCGATGGTAATGGGATCATGTTGGAAGACACAGCTGTAGAATTAATAAAGCGGCTGAACCCTGCCTTAAAGGAGTCAAAGATCAGGTTGAAATTTAAGGAAATCCAGAGAAGCAAAGAGAAGCTAACGACCCGTGTAACAAAAGAGGAATTTTGTGAAGCATACATTGAGCTTTGCACTAGACCCGAAGTTTATTTTTTGCTGGTGCAAATATCTAAAAACAAAGAATACTTAGATGTCAATGACCTCATGCTTTTTTTAGAAGCTGAGCAAGGGGTGGCACAAGCAACTGAAGAAATGTGTCTTGATATTATTCAAAGGTATGAATTTTCGGAGGAAGGGCGGTTGCAGGGTTTTCTGGCAATTGATGGATTTACTCAGTATTTGCTGTCCCCAGAATGTGATATTTTTGACCCTGCACATAAAAATGTTGTCCAAGATATGACCCAGCCTTTATCACATTACTATATCAATTCATCTCACAATACCTACCTAATAGAAGACCAGGTGCGAGGGCCAGCTGATATTAATGGCTATGTCAGGGCACTGAAGATGAGCTGTCGATGTATCGAACTGGATGTGTGTGATGGTCCAGATAAGGAGCCCATCATCTGCAATCGTAGCAGCATGACGTCACCTCTATCTTTTCAATGTGTCATTGAGGTGATCAACAAATTTGCCTTTGTTTCATCACAGTACCCTCTTATTCTTTGCTTGGGAAACTACTGCTCCATACAGCAGCAGAAGGTTATGGTTGAACAGATGAAGAAGATTTTTAAAAACAGGCTCTATACTGATATGCCACCGCAGTCAGAAGCCTACCTTCCATCTCCAGAGAAACTGAAAATGAAGATTATCATCAAAGGGAAGAAACTGCCTGATGGTGAGGATTTATTAGAGGGAGAAGTCAGTGATGAAGATGAAGAAGCTGAAATATCTCGAAGAATGTCTGAAGTGTCTGTGGAGACGCCCAAGATGACTTGGTTGTGCAAGGAGCTGTCTGACCTGGTATCTGTATGCAGAGCTGTCAGATTCAAAGATTTTGAGCACTCAATGAAAAGTCAGAATTACTGGGAAATCTGTTCCTTTAGCGAAGCAGATGCTAGCAGAATTGCAAATGAGTGTCCGGAGAACTTTGTAAATTACAATAAGAAATTTCTGTCTCGAATATACCCTAGTGCCATGAGAATAGATTCCAGTAACTTAAATCCGCAGGATTTTTGGAACTGTGGTTGCCAGATAGTGGCCATGAATTATCAAACGCCAGGGCCGATGATGGATTTACATACCGGTTGGTTTCTACAAAACGGAGGATGCGGTTATGTTCTTCGACCTTCTGTTATGCGAGAAGAAGTTTCGTATTTCAGTGCGAATACAAAGGGCATAGTTCCAGGGGCCTCTCCTCAAGTTCTGCATGTCAAAATCATCAGTGGGCAGAACTTTCCCAAGCCAAAAGGAGCCTGCGCCAAGGGTGATGTCATAGATCCTTATGTGTTCCTAGAAGTCCATGGCATTCCTGCAGACTGTACAGAACAGAGAACTAAAACCGTTCAGCAAAACAGTGATAACCCCATTTTTGACGAGAGCTTTGAGTTTGAGATAAACCTACCAGAGCTTGCAATGATCCGTTTTGTTGTGCTGGATGATGATTACATTGGAGATGAGTTCATAGGCCAATGCGCTATCCCCCTAGAATGTATACAGCCAGGCTATCGGCACATACCTTTACGCTCCTTTGTTGGAGACCTTATGGAGCATGTTACGCTTTTTGTGCACATTGCAATAACTAACCGAAGCGGTGGAGGGAAGGCTCATAAACGCAGCCTGACCGCAAGAATAGGGATGAAAACAAGAGACTATACCATGCTGCGGAACACAAGTCTTAAGATTGTAGATGACATCTTCAAACCAGCGATACATCCATTAAGAGAGGCAACTGACATGCGGGAAAATATGCAGGTAATGAAACGTACCACTTCATTCTTTTCATTTGTTTTAGAACTTGATTTAACCAACTATTTAAGTCAAAAGAACTGCTAATGATATTTTCATAATGGGGGGATCTTATCGCAAATGAGGCAACACCCCATTAGTAAATAATGTTGTAGCTCACTTAAATTGTATTCTTTCGGTGTTGTTGAATGAACAGTCCCCAAGACCCTACCTCTCAAGTGTCAATGAGCTGAACCTTATGTTAGGATGTCCTCTGCATCCCTTGTAACCTGAAGTTCCCAACTTCCACCATGCTATCCTTGTTCTTCTGGATTTCTCTTCAACAGCCTTTTGGTCTACTACAGCTCCCACCATCCCTGATTGTTGGCCATGCTTGTTGAGGTTGAAGGGAGTTGTAGCTGAAACATCTATAGGATAGCAGATTGAGGAAGGTTGCTTCAAGAGGGATCTTCTGGAGGGGGCAAGGCAGTCAGATTGCATGCCTGCCCCCACTGCACATACTGTCATCAGCTGTGATTCAGGCCGTGCATCTGTACACATAAATGCCAGATTCCTATGACCTTCTCTTCGCTGTCCCCCCCCCCCCCGAAGAAGGACTGAAGAAACCAGATGCAATTGCAAACAAATACATATGTGTATGCAGTAATTAATACATGACCGCATACTCTCAGTGTATTTTTGTATGTATATCTCTGTATTACACAGACTTGATGACGCAGCCCAGTACCGAAAACATGCTAAAATCCATTGTAGTCCCTGCACACTAAGAACAGCATTCTTGTGTGCACTGGATTTGGCACTGAAAGAAGTTAGAAGTCAGAGTTTAAATGTCTGTTTCATGAAATATTACAGGACTAGTAGTCTAGTTTCTTCTGTTAATAGGAATGGTCTTCAATAAATTAAAAATTTCCACCAGGAAAAATAAAGTATATTGATGCAGGTCCTACAAAGGGTTTAAAGTTCCCCATGAAAGATTAATTCATTTGTTCTATAAAACTTGGTGTCCCCCCCCCCCCCCCCGCCGCTGCATCCTTCTTTTCAACATGTTTTAAAGAAGAAGGGTTGAATCGCAGACATGGAACTTTTTTAATCAAGTGAAAGTACATGCCTACAGTTCATGCAAACAGTTTTATCCTTACCATAATGTATAAGCAAGTGGTGAGAAAATACAGATCTTGCTATTGAAACACCTTAAAGACAAATTACACTTAGCACAAAAATGAATGAGGTTGCAATATGCATTTAGATAACAACACCCTTTGCCGTCTGTCAGAAGATGGAGAGAGCAGCTGATTTAATTATATCTAAAAGCGGTGTTTTTGTAAATTCCTGTTGGGAACTGGTTTGTAAATATGCTTGTACAGAAAAAGAGAGAAAAAAGCCCTACTCAAAACGAGAAATGTTAGTATAGCCAAATGATGGAGAGTTGCTCTTTCACTTTTATAGACTATAATTACTTTCATACACACAGATGTTCCATTCATTTTCTGTCCTACTTGGATTACAATGGTATGTAGCAGAATGCAGGTTCAGTGCCAATTTGTATAATTTGGGATTGATGGGATTCAGGTGGCCTTTGGAGTAATGGAATTTTGTACTCTCTCCAAATCTGCTACTGCTGAACTTGATAAGCAACAAAATGGTTTGTGGCAGCCGAAGAGGTTTAGGCGGCGACTAAACACATGTGTAATGGATAATAATTTAAATTAGGTTGCTATAAGGCTCATACTGCATCACACAGCATCCTTCAGTTCCCTTGTACTTGGGAGAGAGTCCACTGCTGTAATGTTGAACGTCTGATTGGCTTGTTCATTCCCTTGCTTCCTGGGAGTGGGGTGCTGCTGCTTATGGGGCAAGGTGGATGCAGTGCTGGAGAAACTCACCTCTTTCTCTCCTGGTAAGTGGAAGTGGAAGGAAGCCCACTTCCAGGAAGCTTGTGTTGTGGCTCCATGCCCAGTAGGGGTGAGCTAGATCTGGGAGGGAGTTGCACCTCTTTTCCTCAGTGCTTTTTCAGAGCTGTCTTTCTCAGTGCATGAAAAGGCACTGATAGGGCATATATAATGTCCAGCTTTCTGGAAGAGTTCCCTGAAGGAAATAAATGGCTTCTCCTATAGGCTTCTTGGGTGCTAGCATTCCAAGGTGTATATATCCCAGGTTTCCTTAAAAGGTAAAGGACCCCTGACAGTTAAGTCCAGTCGCAGACGACTCTGGGGTTGCGGCGCTCATCTCGCTTTGCAGGCCGAGGGAGCCGTCATTTGTCCGCAGACAGTTTTCTGGGTCATGTAGCCAGCATGACTAAGCTGCTTCTGGCGCAACGGAACACCAAAACCAGAGCAGCGCATGGAAACGCCATTTACCTTCCTGCCAGAGCAGTACCTATTTATCTACTTGCACTTTGACGTGCTTTCGAACTGCTAGGGTGGCAGGAGCTGGGACCGAGCAACGGGAGCTCACCCTGTTGCGGGGATTTGAACTGCCAACCTTCTGATCGGCAAGCCCAAGAGGCTCAGTGGTTTAGACCACAGCACCACCTGAGTCCCCCAGGTTTCCTTAATGCCTGCTTAAAACGGAAAATTGGTTTTCGGTTGTGTCTGTAGTCTCCTGGTATGACTTGTAAACTGACTCCTTATGCAATGTGTCAGTCAGAGGATGCAGCTGTGCCACGATGGAAGCTTGTGCCCTTTATTGAATGCTGACAAGTCTTCTGCCTTTAACTATAGCCTGAAAATATAGGTTAAAAATACCGGGCACACATTGCTATTCAGTGAGACGTTAAATACACCCTGACTCTAGTTTTGAGTATTTCAGGAAAATCAAGCAGATACCTTTCTATTTTTGTCTTAAAAGGAAACACAAGAGAAATATTTTAAGGCTCATGCATATGAGCACACATTTTAGGAGACAGTTCATTAAGAAAAAAAGCAAACTTGAATGCTGATAAAAATAGAATAAAATAGAGCTCAGTCTATTGCATGTTCTTGAAGAAAATTAAGCCTTGAAATCTTCTCGAGATCCCTAAGCAGGCTTGAAATCAGCATCTGATAAGTTTACAGAAATGGTGGAGCCCATGGTTCTCAGAGGGCCCTCAGCTCCTGCTTGTGGCTTCCTTTTTAAAAAGTTTCCAGCATTCAAAAGAGAAGCACCAAGTGATTAAGTTGCAGTAGCTGTGATTTTCATTTCCCTGGAATGCTTCTGGGGCTCTGATGTCGGACTGAGAGGCTTCTTGGGGAAATTAAGATGGCAGCTTCTCACTTGGCATTCCTTTGGCAAGCTGGGTAGCATGTTGCTGCCCCACTTAGCAGTGAATGGGGGGGGGCTCACTAGGACACCATAGCAGGTCCCCTGAAACCTGGCATCGGCCCTGTCTCTAAGGACCACTTCATGTATTTACAGAAATACACTTCCATGGGAAGCTTATGAAGCTGCTGTGATGTACAAAATTTGATGCCCCCCCCGGCCCTTGTGCCACCTTCCCAAAACTGGGTGAGTGAGGTGCTGGTTTTTGGGAAGAAGGCATGAGGCTCTGGCACGTTCCTTGAGCCCTCCTTGTGTCCTTCCCAAAACTGGGCAAGCACTAACTAGGCTTGGGAAAAGAGGGAAAGAGGTGGGTGGACCCCAGGACATAGCTGTCAACCATCCCTTATTTGGAGGGAAAGTCCCTTATCCCAGCGCCATGTCCCGCTGCTGTCCCTTATTGATTATGTCTCTTAAATTTCCCGGGTTTCAAAGGAAGCAGCTCTTTTCCCTCCCTCCCTGCCGGCCAGGGAGGAGGGAGGCTCCAACTGTGTTGCTTGGCTGCATTGCTCACCCAATAAGGAGTCTAAGAACGACTGGGGGGTGGAGCTTGCATGCCTTGTGCTGATCAAATCAGCCGCGTTGCCTGGGGACTCGCCTTTGCTCAGCGCTTCCCAGCGGAGAGGTGACGGTGGTTTCCCTTGCTTCATCCCCTTTGCCGGGTTGCTGTGCTGTTGGAACCACCGCTTGAGGCTTCGTTTGGCTGCTGGCTTGGTTGTCTGCCTTTGGCTCGGAAGGGCTCAGAAGTTGAACATACCTGTGCCTGGAAAATCCCTTATTTTGGCTGCTGATCCCTTATTTTCGAGGCTGCTGGTCTCTTATTTTCAAATCTGTAAGTTGACAGCTATGCCCCAGAACCTTGTCAGAGCTCTCATGCTTCCTTCTCAAAGCAAGTGGTTACTAAGTTTTGGGTCGGAGGCAGTAGATTAGGTGCCTGTGTGGGAAAACCAGTTGTGCTGCTCTAAATCCGCTTCTGACACACCCACCACTAGCATACGGTCCTCCAATAGGTGGTGAACCTTTAGTGTAATCCTCAGGCCAAAAAAGTTGGCCATCGCTGTTCTAAAGAGTCCAGTGTTCCTCGTTACAGTTACAGTTAGCTCTATAAAATAAATTGGAATGATTCCCTGCCGTAAGTATAAACTGATGCTTTTATTTTCCTCAACAGAATGCAATTGTGTCTCTTAAAGAGCTTTGTGGACTCCCACCAATTACCAATCTGAAGCAGTGCATTTTGACCTTGTCCTCACGCCTTATGAACAGCGACAATGTTCCCTCAGTGGCCCTCTGCATGAAAGACAACTTCCCCTACCTAGAACCTTTGGGGACATTGACAGATGTGCAGAAGAAGGTTCTAGCGGCATACGACCTGGTATGGTGTGGTTTTTTTGGTTGTTGTTATCTAGTTTATATTGGAAATAACATGAGCTAACTCTGTTTCTCATAGACTTTCATATTGGCTTATGACTTGTATTTCCCCAAACTCAACTTTATTTGTTTGTTTGTTTGTTTATATTGAGTTTATATCATCATCATCATCATCATCAATTTTTATTACAGTCCAGAGACCAAACAAATCATTACAAAGCAATACACAATTCATACAGCCTACCTCCAGGTTAAACAAGCATTTTGTTCAGAATATAGGGATCATTGGTTCTTGCAACCACCGAGAAAAACTTTGCCACTGCTAATGATGATGATGATGATGATATTGAGTTTATATAAAAATAAACATCAGCACCAAGCCTGTTAAGAAGATCAATGCCTTTCTCTGTGTAGCATCTTCTACCTTTCCCAAATAGGATAGAGGAGCCTCTTGACAACCACTGGTCTGTATTGGTATCTATTATAGGATACAAAATGGATTTAATGTTTTCCACTTGGAAATAAGTATCCCCCCCCAGTTGCTAGAAGCATCAGATGACCATGTTAGTACACAAATGGGGCAATAGATGTGTGATAGGGAGATATGAGAAGATATCATAATTAATTAATTAATTAATTAATCAATCAAACTTATTAATCACTTTTTTAACAAAACAAACTCAAAGTGACTTACAACAATAACTCAATTAAACATAAATTTAACCAGGATAATAATAATAATAATAAAGAGGAAAATCTAAAATGCTTTCATCTTTTCAAAAGGCAGGACTAAAAGGTCCCACTCACTGAAGGAGGCCACGGATAATTAAAAGGGAAAGGCCTAGTAGAAAAGAAATGTTTTTGCCTGATTCTAAAAAAGATATTCAATGGTGGCGACAGGCGACTCTCCCTGGGGAGTAGGCCTGGGCTATATATTGATATATTGCCCAGGACCGGTATAAAGGGCAGACCGTGATGGTGGTTTCACTCAGTGGTATATCGCTAGTGAAACCATTACCGCTCCTGATTCCCTGCAGCTCCTGCAGCCGGCTGCTGGAGACAGAGGGACTCAGAGCTGCGGCGGTTTCACCAGCGATATGCTGCTGAGTGAAAACACTATCGCAGTGTAATGGTTCTAGCGGTTGCTCATGCGTAAATCGGCGCCATACCTGGCTGGGTTGCCTGAGTGAACCCTTTCTGTCCGGACAGCCACTTGCCCGTGGCTGTCTCATTCGCTGGCAGAATCCATCAGTGGGCGTTTCTTGAACTTCTTCCAGCAAAGAAGCTCTTTGACGCCTATTCTCCGCCTACTCTCCCTGCGCGGAAGCCTTCTGCGCAGGGAGGGTGTGGGCAGCGGAGGACCTCTACTCTCCCTGCTGGTCCCTGGCAAGGAGTCATGGAGCCACCTCGCCGATTCCCCCATCTGCCCCCCTTCTCCACTGGTGCTACGCTGATTTCCTTCCCCAGAAGATGGGCTGCTTCTTTCCCTCCCGGGACGCTCTGCAGAATCCCTCTGGAGCCCTCCCTCTGGCTCCGATGGCAGTTCCCTGACATGTAGTCTGCCCCTCATGCCAGCACAGAGTGAGAATCTAGCTGCATCAGCCAGGCTGCGATACAGCTTGTTCCTCCCTCTTTTTCTTTAAACTGCTTGGCTGAGGAGTGCATGGCTGCCCTCACCTCAGCCAAGCAGTTTTGCGGAGCCCCCAACTTGCCACTGGCTCGCACTGGTTCTTGAGGTTAGCTATGTAGTTCTTAGGCTTAGGAACTTGAGCCAGTATATGGTAGGATTTTAGTGGGTATTATTACTGAGGTCCAGGTCCGAGGGCCTTCTGGCGGTTCCCTCACTGCGAGAAGCAAAGCTACAGGGAACCAGGCAGAGGGCCTTCTCGGTAGTGGCGCCCGCCCTGTGGAATGCCCTCCCATCAGATGTCAAAGAGATAAACAACTCTCTGACTTTTAGAAGACATCTGAAGGCAGTCCTGTTTAGGGAAGTTTTTAGTGTATTTTTAATCTTTTTTGGAAGCCGCCCAGAGTGGCTGGGGAAGCCCAGCCAGATGGGCGGGGTACAAATAAATTATTATTATTATTATTATTATTATTATTATTAGTATACCATCCTATACCCACAGATCTCAGG
Source organism: Podarcis cretensis (assembly GCF_951804945.1). Taxonomy (NCBI): domain Eukaryota; kingdom Metazoa; phylum Chordata; class Lepidosauria; order Squamata; family Lacertidae; genus Podarcis; species Podarcis cretensis. The sequence goes on from NC_137170.1 coordinate 128,086,321, forward strand.
GTGGTTCACAGGATAAAATCACAATATAAAAACAGAAAATACATAATCAAAATAAAAACAAGAACAACCCAATAATCCTGATTCCTGAATTTAAGAGACGTGTACCTGAATATGGAAATGATGGTATTGATACCTGGGTTAGGGTGTAAATCTTTTAATAGGTGTCCTTTAAAATCAGTGACCCATGGATCTTGCAGCTTGATTCAGTGCAGGTTTAGTCAGAAGTTAGCCCTATATTGTTCAGTGGGGTCGACTGACTTGCAAATAACACGTAGAGAACTGTAGCCTAATGATGTATTTGCTTGAAAGTAAACCACACCAATAGAAATTGGTTTTGTTTCTGAGCAAAACTCATATTGGATTAGACTGCAAGTGTGTGTGTGTGTGTGTGTGTGTGTGTGTGTGTAATTTCTCATTAAATACATTATAATACACTTTCTGAGTGATTGAGATTTGTGTGTATTTGTAAAGTAGTCATGTGAATACATTTTTGAAGGAAATTCGTCTACGTGGCAGTGCGTGTTCAGTGGTGCATGAAATGCTCCGATATTTCACACAAAGCAGATGCAGTTGCTCAGAGACCCTTAGTAATTATCTTTCTAACAATTAACTGCCTGTTTTATTGGCTTTATCCCGTATAAACAGACAAAGAGCGTTTGTCTGATTCTCATTTCTCTTTCTCTTGACAACTATATGCCCCACCACTGATGGCTGCTGTGCCGCCTTTAGAACTGGATATACAAGTCACCTTAAGTCAAAATGCTTGAACTGTAAACTGATCTTTGTTTTTATTTAATAATCCCATATACAGTCTTGCCCACAGACCATTGGATTAAATGGTCTAGTGCAGGTGCGGCAAATCTTTTTTGAAGTGAGGGCCACCTTTTGGGGGGTCAAAGTGTGAAAGTTGGGTATGGCATTTTTTAGAGGGACACATTATTGGTGAGGTGGGGGGGTCACAAAAACCTTTCGACTTAACAGAATCACAGCAAGGGGTATGTGGGAGTTATCAATCAATAAACATATGGGCCAGATTCAACTAACACAGTGCACTAGTGAAAGATAGCCTAATGGGGCTTCCCCCCTCTCCTTCTGCCCCCTGTACTAGGGAGATTGTTTTGTCTGGCAAGCAGAAATGCTTGCAGTGATGTAATCATCAAATTAGTGTGACACTGAATGCCACCCTGTAAAAGAGAGAGAGAGAGAGAGTCTATATGTATATGTATATGTATGTTGTTGTTTAGTCGTGTCCGACTCTTTGTGACCCCATGGACCAGAGCACGCCAGGCACTCTGTCTTCCACTGCCTCCTGCAGTTTGGTCAAACTCATGCTGGTAGCTTCGAGAACACTGTCCAACCATCTTGTCCTCTGTTGTCCCCTTCTCCTTGTGCCCTCCATCTTTCCCAACATCAGGGTCTTTTCCAGGGAGTCTTCTCTTCTCATGAGGTGGCCAAAGTATTGGAGCCTCAGCTTCAGGATCTGTCCTTCCAGTGAGCACTCAGGGCTGATTTCCTTAAGAATAGATAGGGTTGATCTTCTTGCAGTCCATGGGACTCTCAAGAGTCTCCTCCAGCACCAGAATTCAAAAGCATCAATTCTTTAGCGATCTATATCTATATCTATATCTATATCTATATCTATATCTATAAGCTGCACACACAGAGATATGTAGTCAACTTTTGGGTGCCACACAAAAACCTTTCAGTAGGTCTGCTCTGGGTAAAAGTTCCTCATTACGAAAGTGTTGGGATTTTGGTTGTAAAACTTCACACAATGCACATTGCTTTTGCTTTGATGTCAGCTGGATTGTGTTTGCATGGAATGTCACTAAGCAAGAATTGGGGATACCTTTTTAGATGTTTAAAGGAGTGCACTCTCCACTCTCCCTCCCAATAGCTGCATAATTTAATAAACATTCTTTAAGGGTTACTTTTGTTTTGTTTTTTTGGTATTCACAGTTATTTGAGATCCTTGTGCCTCCCCACTGTGCAAACTCAGTACCGGTGCTTCCATTCAGCATTATTTAAAAAGGAGACAAAGTGTAGCATGACTCCCCCTCCCCCATGAAGTACTGTGAAGCTTGATTTTTTTTTACTTTACCTATGATTAATTCTTTGGAGGCTCTGCACTCCCGATCTTCTGAGTGATAAAAATTACAGTTGCCCCTGCTTTTAAATGAGAGCTGGGTGGAAACAGCTTCATGTCGGCTTTCCCCTTATTCCTCATCCATTGTGTGGGAATGGGAAATGGTGGGCCCTAGACTCTTACCTTACACTTGATGCTCACAAATGCGTCACCTAACAGTTGGATGAAACATTTGGCAGCATCATGAATGAGACAAGACACAGTTGATTGCTGAATACCATGGAGATTCACGTGGAAGTCCTGCTGATTTCAGTGAAACAACTCCAAAGTTAAGTATGTGCATGATTGCAACTGGAGAGACAGCTTTGCTCATTTGGAAGTACCCAAGGCATTGATGTCCTTAAGCTTGTAATTGTCTGTCTCCTGCCTTCATTTCCTCCTGACATTGTATCTTGCATTTCCCCCTGTCTGTCAAGATAATGCCTAATTGACATAAACTGTTCATTGAATCTCCCTTATCATTTTTTCTGTTACAAAATGGGGAGCGTTTTAGAGGAGTGAATGAATAAGGGCTTTTCGACATAGGGATTCTGGCCTGAGAGGCAAAGCTGGTAAAAGCAACTTTTCTTGTTTTATTTTCCCTGACAGATGATTCAAGAAAGCAGATTCCTTATAGAAACGTCAGATGCTGTTTACGACAAGATAGTTCAGTGCCAGAAAGCAGGTAACCTTCTTTCAGTTTTAAATATACTCAAGAGACTTCCTTGGCAATAATCATCCCAAATATTTTTCCATTCTAGCTCTTGCCCATTAAGGATACAATATCCCTCCTTGCTGCAGGAGGTGGGAGCAGAGTTGTGCTGATGGGGACTGGTGGGAGTTGTAGTCCAAAGATTAGGGTCCAGCTGCACTGGCTATCAATTAGTTTCGGGGCCCAATTCAAAGTGCTGGTTTTGACCTATAAAACCTTAAACGGCTCAGGACCGCAATACCTCAAGGACTGCCTCTTCCCATATGAACCTACCTGGACCCTGAGATCATCTTCTGAGGCCCTTCTTCGTGTGCCTCCTCCTCGAGAGGTTTGGAGGGTGGCAACACGAGAATGGGCCTTCTCTGCAGTGGCTCCCTGTCTGCGGAATGCTCTCCCCAGGGAAGTTTGCCTGGCACCTTCATTATACACCTTTAGGTGCCAGGAAAAACGTTCCTTTTTAACCAGGCCTTTGGTTGATCTGATTGACATCCTATACCCTTTTAAAATGCTGCTCTTTTTTTTGGGGGGGGTATTATTGGGTTGTTGTTTTTATTTTGATTATATATATATTGTTGTTTTTATGTTGATCTTTTCTGTGAACCGCTCTGAGACCTCCAGGTACAGGGTGGTAAAGGTAAAGGGACCCCTGACCATTAGGTCCAGTCGTGACCGACTCTGGGGTTGCGGCGCTCATCTCGCTTTATTGGCCGAGGGAGCCGGTGTACAGCTTCTGGGTCATGTGGCCAGCATGACTAAGCCACTTCTGGCAAACCAGAGCAGCGCATGGAAACGCCGTTTACCTTCCCGCCGGAGTGGTAGCTATTTATCTACTTGCACTTTGACATGCTTTTGAACTGCTAGGTGGGCAGGAGCAGGGACCGAGCAACAGGAGCTCACCCCATTGCAGGGATTCAAACCGCTGACCTTCTGATCAGCAAGCCCTGGGGTCGGCAGTTTAACCCACAGTGCCACCCGTGCCCATAGGGGAGGCTGTTATTGGGGAGCTAGTCCAACATCATCTTCTCACAGTGACCAACCAGAATGCCCATGGGATTGTCCATTCATAGCACTGCCCCGTCTCTCATTGAACAGGTCAGATATGGTCTGTAATACTGAGACAGGACACAGAGGATTCAAGAAATTAAATGCCAAAGGAGTTTAAAAAGGAACGTTTGGAAAATGGCAGGGCAGGTTTTTTCACATCATGAAAGGTGGCATGAGCGCTCCCATACCCCCAGGGCTCCTGTGGTAACATTAGAGACCCATGTGGTGGTGTAGTGGGGGACCAGCACTGTTCTCCTTGTTTCAGAACACGTCACATCACTGGAATTTAGCAGAGGGGAATTGCCAAGGCATGGAGAGCTCAGGACTGTGCTGGCACGGCATGGCCGAGCCAATCTGATACTCTTGGCATTGCCCAACTGGACAGCTCTGAGCAATCCACACCTCCCCACTCCCCTTCTCGCTCTGGGAAGTGCCAGTGATGGGCTGCTCTCCGAAGCCGGGAGAACAGCAGTGCCCCAAGTACTACTGTGTTGTACAGGAGGAAAAACCTCTGAAATAGTATCCGAGTGTGTAAAAGCAGCTACTTAAGCTGTGCAGTTTAAGCCCCCGCCCTCCCTACAAGCATGCAGTAAGGTCTCTTTCACTGAAATCAATGAGACGGGAGCATTTAACTACGGCTGTTTGATCCATTATCCTTGCATTGAACTAATTGTCCGGAAAGGTACAGCTTTTTATGATGGCAGAAAATACAGTCATAAAATAAGTGGGCAGGGTGCGGGATTGCTTTTGTCAGACAGGCATCCTAGGATTGGTAAATGGTTATGGTGGCTGTCACTTTGTCTACAAATGGGAGGGTTTACAAAGCAAGGCTTTTAACTAATGCCACAAGTTCTGGGCAAATTTACATTAAAAAAGAAAGCATCAAAATTACTTCCAGTAAACTCCATACATCCTGACGTGTGATATTTGACGTATGATATTCTTTCTTGCGATTACGCTGAGATGAACAGCCTGCGGATTTTCATAAGCACATGGTGGGCCAGTTCTGGATCCAGCTCTTTGTCGGGATTCAGTTCCCAACCCCTGCGTAATATGGCCATCAGTGCAAACTTTCCCAGGGCAGCTCATAACCTACATCTCCCATACAAGTTTATCTTCTTGCTCCAGACTCAAAGCCCCTGGAGCAAAGCAGAGCACAAGACAATGTAGGTTATATGATCTGTCTTGGGGAAGTTTGTATTGATGGTTGTTTTCAAGAATAACAGCAGTCCAAGATGAAACATGTGCACAATAATATAAAGTAGCCCACAGAACATCTTATAATCTCAAAGTATCATATCCTAGAGAGCATCTTCCGGCCTTAAAACATCATTATCCATATCACAGCGCCTTATTCAATTCGTTTAAAGTTTCATTGTCAAAATCATTGATTGTAAGAAGAATAAATAGAACAAGGTCGGCTGTGTGATCCATAAATTTCAAACATACAGTATGAGCATCATAAGAATAAAACCAATTTAATTGGATATTTTTCCAGCTGGAAGAAAATGTGTTTATTTTCATTGTTTCTAAACCTCTTTTCAGGTTTTTCTTTTTGTGTGTGTGTGTTTGTATTGTTTTTGAAACAATTTTCTCCGTTTTTATATTATGACTGAAAATCGCCTTGAGACATGTGTTAAAGGTGATTCATAAATGAATAATAAATTTGGTGGGTGGGATAACAGTCTGATTGGCGTTTAACAGCTAGTGTAGCACACATTCACTTCATGCGTTCTGAATTATAGAGGAAAATCCAAAGGGTTCTGTGGATTGCTCTCTAATCCAGGCATCCCCAAACTCGGCCCACCAGCTGTTTTGGGGCTACAATTCCCATCATCCTTGACCAGGGGTCCTGTTAGCTAGGGATGATGGGAGCTGTAGTCCCAAAACAGCTGGAGGGCTGGGTTTGGGGATGCCTGCTCTAACCCCTCAGCCTCACAGCCAATGCCTTAGGTCACAAGCAATACTATTCATTCATTCATTCATTCATTCATTCATTCATTTGAAATGTTTATAGACCACTCTTCACTTGAAGGTCCCAGGGCGGGACTAAAGTACCTTCCCTCTACAACTGCAGAAGGCATTTGCTGAAGTCTTAAGGACAGGAGGAGTTTTCATTAGCATGGACTGGTTAAATAATTTTTCGAAACCGTGTTGGTATTTAAATACGGCAAACCATGGTGTTACTGTAGTATGAGCCAAGCAGGCTAAGTAATTTTTTCTGTGAGCATCTCTTAGCTCTGCTTTTGAATCTGACAACAAAGATTCTCACTTGGGGGTAGGGAGCCAACTGTCAAACCAAAGTGGTGAATGATTTGTTCTGCTTATTGTATCTAGATCAGTGTTTCCCAACCTTGGGTCTCCAGCTGTTGTTGGACTACAACTCCCAGCATCCCTAGTTAGCAGGAACAGTAGCCAGTGATGATGGGAATTGTAGTCCAAAAACAGCAGGAGACCCAAGGTTGGGAAACACTGATCTAGATGACCCAAAGCCTTACTCCTTCTGTGAGTGTGTGTGCGCATGTCATCTGTTTTAGAGATTACCTCAATTAGAAAGTATCATCAGCTTAATTAAATTGATTTTAGAATTAATCTAGTTAAAGCAGCACAAACCTCAGTAACAGTCTTGCTTACTTCGTTAAAACCTTGTTTAAACAGAGCTTATTTCATTTAGTAACTGGATTAATATTACTAAAGCAACTGAATGAGATGAAGCCCATATAACTAAGGCTTGAATTGGTTTAACTGCATTCAATATTTTTTCCACTGACGCAGCCAAATTAAGGTAATTGTGTTATTTTGCTACAGCCTATCTGCATTTAATTCTTTGCAGCTAGGTCCAAGGTCCTCTACTTGTACAAAAACATACAAACAAATAAATAAACATTTCTTTCTCTGAGAAGAAAAATCACATTACTGTGCACAGGGGAATTGCCGGCAGCACAGCTAATTGGAGCTATACATCTTCATCATGATAATTCTGGTGCCTTTTCACCAGTGTGTTCTGTTTTACCAGATACAGTGGTACCTTGGGTTACATACGCTTCAGGTTACATACGCTTCAGGTTACACACCCCACTAACCCAGAAATAGTGCTTCAGGTTAAGAACTTTGCTTCAGGATAAGAACAGAAATTGTGCTCCGGTGGTGCGGCAGCAGCGGGTGGCTCCATTAGCTAAAGTGGTGCTTCAGGTTAAGAACAGCTTCAGGTTAAGAACGGACCTCCGGAACGAATTAAGTACTTAACCTGAGGTACCACTGTACACTGCATGTGCCTATGGATGCAAGGCAGAGTTGGTTGCCCTATTCACAGATGCTCATATTCCCTACCTGGAGCGTGCCCATGGCAGCATACCTTTGCCCAGCAGATGCTGGGAATCTCAGGTGGGGAGGGTGGTGTTCTGTGAGAGCAGAGTGCTGGACTAGGTGGGCCTTTGGTTTGATCCAACATGGCTCAACTTATGGCAGAGGAAATACCGTATTTTTCCGTGTATAACACGCCCCCGTGTATAAGATGGGGAGACTCCAAATTAAGAAAATGGGGGGGGGATTGCCCAGAGTTGTTGAGCTTTTTTTGGGGGGGGGGATTGCAGAAAATCGCTCACCCATCTGACCTATTCTGACACTCACATGCGTCACAAGAGCCACCTATTGTCTGTCCCCTCAACGGCAGAAGCTGCCAGTCATCAGCCCAATTGCCGCAGCGATATCCAATCAACACCAGCCCTTGCCACAGCCACCAATAACATGCCCAATAGCGGCTGTCAATCTCCACCTTGTCTTATACACAGAAAAAATACGGTAACAAACAGGGGGTCTATAGGAGTACACATTGGACTGAGACCAATTTCCTCATACAGAGTGGTCCAACAGGTGCAGCCCTCTTATGAAGAACGTAACATATGAACTGATGGGCAGCCATAACTCCTTCGGCCGGATTATTTATTTACTTAATAAATTTGTTAGTCGCTTTATCTTCCCAAGGCAACCCAAAGTGGCAGACAGGCAGGCAGGCAAAAAACTCCACTTGGTACATTAAAACCAAGGGGGGGGGGGTTTACATTAAAAACCTCCCACCCACTTCTAAAAGGCCACAGATAAAGGCCAAAAGCTTGGTTTTAGAGAAAGTTTTTTGCCTGGTGCCTAAAGATATACAGTGGTGCCTCGCAAGACGAAAATAATCCATTCCGCGAGTCTCTTTGTCTAGCGGTTTTTTCGTCTTGCGAAGCATCCCTATTAGCGGCTTAGCGCCTTAGCGCTATTAGCGGCTTAGCGGCTTAGAAAAAGGGGGGGGGAAAGGAAAAAAACTCGCAAGACTCGCAAGACGTTTTCGTCTTGCGAAGCAAGCCCATAGGGAAATTCGTCTTGCGAAGCGCCTTGAAAAACGGAAAACACTTTCGTCTAGCGGGTTTTTCGTCTTGCGAGGCATTCGTCTTGCGGGGCACCACTGTATAATGACGATACCAGGCGAGCCTCCCTCGGAAGAGCATTCCACAAACGGGGGGCCACCGCAGAAAAGACCCTTTTTTGTATTGCCACCCTCCACACCTCTTGTGGAAGGAGAACATGAAGAAGGGTCTCAGATGATTTTTGCAGAGTCTGGGTTGGTTCATATGGGGAGAGGCAGTGCTTGAGGTATTGATGTCCTGAGCCATTTGAAGCTTTATAGGTCAAAAGCAGCACTTTGAATTGGATCCGGAAACTAACTGGCATCCACTGCAGTCAGTCATGGATTGGTGTTATATGCTCAAACCATATTGCCCCGGCAAGCATCCTGGCCACTGAATTCTGCACCAGCTGCAGTTTCCGAGCCATCTTCAAAGGCAGCCCCCTGTTGCAATAATCATTTGTATGGGAGTGTGGTTTCGCCCACTGTGCTCACCTAAATTGCCCCAAGGAGCCTGCCTCTTCCATGCAGTAGTGGCCCAGATACAGCTTTGAGGTGCATGCTTTAGTGAGTATGAACCAGAACTAAATGTTAAGCTACTGCTCATGGTTAACAGTAAGCATCTCCGGGATATCCTTCCTCAAATTCCCTTTGGAATATTCTCAGGAGGAGTTGAGAAGAGGCTTGGAGAAACATTGCCTGCCGTGGTTTTGTTTGTTTGTTGTTTTTGCCACTGTTCCATTGCTACCTCTTTGACCATGTGGGATGTGGGTGGTGCTGTGGTCTAAACCACTGAGCCTCTTGGCTTGCCGATCAGAAGGTTGGTGGTTCGAATCCGCACAATGGGGTGAGCTCCTGTTGCTCTGTCCCAGCTCCTGCCTACCTAGCAGTTTAAAAGCACACCGGTGCAAGTAGATAAATAGGTACCACTGCGACGGGAAGGTAAACGGCATTTCCGTGCGGTCTGGTTTCTGTCACGGTGTCCCGTTGTGTCAGAAGCGGTTTAGTCATGCTGGCTACATGACCTGGAAAGCTGTCTGTGGACAAACGCTGGATCCCTTGGCTTGAAAGTGAGATGAGCGCCACAACCCCATAATCACCTTTGGCTGGACTTAACCGTCCAGGGGTTCTTTACCTTTTTACCTTCATTGACCATGTGGAAACAGTATGATTCATGGATGCTTTGTTGCTATAATGAATTACTGTATTTTTCGCTCTATAAGACGCACCAGACCAAAAGACACACCTAGTTTTTGGAAAAGGAAAACAGGAAAAAATATATTCTGAATCTCAGAAACCAGAACAGCAAGATGGATCGCTGCGCAGTGAAAGCAGCAATCCCTCTTGCTGTTCTGGCTTCTGTGATAGCTACGCAGCCTGCATTCGCTCCATAAGACGCACACACATTTCCCCTTACTTTTTAGGAGGGAAAAAGTGAGTCTTATAGAGCAAAAAATACGGTATATATTTCTCTAATATGCAAGGCTGCATGCTTCCTCTGGTAAGAGCTCCATTGAATGCAGTGGAAATTGCTTCTGAGTAAATATGCATAGGACTGCATAACCATCCCTGTTTCGACACGCAGCCTGGGGAAAATGTCCTGATTACATCTTCCCTGAACTTTGACCAACTTTGCTGACTGGGTCTGGTGAGAGTTGTAGCCCCAAACATCTGGATGGCATGAGGAGGATGGTGTACATATACTGTGTATATAAATCCTCGTGGGGCACAGTGGACCCATAAATGTGGGTTGTTGTTGTTTAAATATGTAACTGCATTTCCCTCAATGTCTTGTTCTTTGTTCATGTGCCAAATACATTGTTAGGAATGGAACTGCATGAAGAGCTTCATGACCTGGGAACAAAGGAAGGCTTGAAAGGAAGGAAGCTCAGCAAAGCCATTGAGAGTTTTGCATGGGATATCACTGTGTTAAAGGTAAGTACAAAAGTGACACATTTCCTTCTCTAGAGAATCTAGGTCTGAAACTTCTGCTTACATCTAACAGGAAAAGAATATTGAATATTAACATGATGGCAGGAAAATGCTGATGTATGACAATCATAAAGAAGAGGAGCATTTCATTACATTAAGAGATTAAAGCAATCCTTAGTCAAATAAAATTTAATAAGATTGGTTGTAAGCATTTTATAGTCTGTGGAGTTCTTTGGTTTTTCTTTGGCTTCAGGGGACAGCCAAAAGTAGAGTTGTCCTTTCTGTGAGACAGAATTTATTCCAGTTGCTGGGGATTTCTGGTAGGTAGACTGCTGTTGTGTTCATGTCCTGATTACAAGCTTTCCTTAGGCTGGACTAGATGGGCCATTGGACTGAACCAGCTGGCTAATTTTATGTTCTTAAAATGACTACAGGTTATATCCAAAGTAGCACTATGTCATGGTCCTTTTGGCATAAGGTTTTCTACTAGCACAGTGCGACTTGTCGTTGCTCATCGAAAGAGTGCATGTTTTGCATGAAGAAAAGGTCCAGACTAAGGCTTTGTCCCTATGCACATTTAAAGGTAAAGGTAAAGGTACCCCTGCCCGTACGGGCCAGTCTTGACAGACTCTGGGGTTGTGCGCCCATCTCACTTAAGAGGCCAGGGGCCAGCGCTGTCCGGAGACACTTCCGGGTCACGTGGCCAGCGTGACATCGCTGCTCTGGCGAGCCAGAGCCGCACACGGAAACGCCGTTTACCTTCCCGCTGGTAAGCGGTCCCTATTTATCTACTTGCACCCGGAGGTGCTTTCGAACTGCTAGGTTGGCAGGCGCTGGGACCGAGCAACGGGAGCGCACCCCGCCGCAGGGATTCGAACCGCCGACCTTTCGATCGGCAAGCCCTAGGCACTGAGGCTTTAACCCACAGCGCCACCTGCGTCCCCTCTATGCACATTTACCTGATAATAAAACCAATTGAAAACCAGTGGGACTTACTTTTGAGTTGACATGACTAGGATTGTCCTGTAAGTTAGTTGTACTTTCGCTCTATTAAAGCCCAGTAGGGCTTAAGTTAGTCTCATGGTTCCATTGGTTTCAGTTGGATTAAATCTTGAGTAACTTAATCTAGATTCAGAGCATCATATTTAATTCTAGGTGTCTCCCAGTTAGAAATGTTCTCTGGGAGCAGGATTCGGAAAGATCTGTGCTTGTGAGAGCTGCTGTCAGTTGGTGTATAAGCCAACTTGGTTTCATTCAACATAAGGCGGTGTTGTATAAATGCCAGAGCATATTAAAATAATTTGATTAAGATTTTTAAAAACAACAACAAAGTAGCATTTTATTTCCAGAAATCTAGTGATAGATTTGGAAGTGAGTTGGGAACATAAAGTGTGTAGGCTGTCTTGTGGAAATGCCAACAAAGGGGATCTGAACATAGGGATGGATGCATCTGCCAATTTTGCTTTCTCTTGCTTTTTCATTTTTTCCAATCTTCACCAATTTCCTCATCGGTTTGCAGTTAACGCCCCCTCCCTAAAATAACCGTCCGCATGAAAATTCAGCATTTGAATCCACATTTATCCTAATGTACATATACTTGTATGCAATTTTGCAAAATATACATTTTTGCAAGCCGTTTCTCCTAATATAATGCCTATTTGCATGCTATTATACATTTCTGGTTGGAGAACAACATCGCAACATTCAGGGAAATTTCAATTCGAAAAGCTGTTGCATTTCGGTTTCCGTATTGTTTTGTGATGTTTGACTAAGGAAGATTCCATTAAAATGTGAACCAAACTAGACTCTCTCCCTCCCATCCCTATTTGAGGGTGCAAATGAATGTGGGGGTATCTTCTTATTCAGACTTAAATCCAGTTTAGCTAATAAGATTAATACATTGAATGATCTGGCCACATTCCACCATGTGGGAGATGTCAGATTCTAGGTAATCTCTACTGAGAACCAGGAACTGTTGACTCCACAGATAACAAATGTCTTCACTCATTGCAGGAGGCATCTTGTTGTTCAGTCCTGACTCATTATTTCATGAATTGCTTAAAGAACCATGCCTCTGCCCATATCGGCAGCCAGTTGTATCTTTTCTGTAGTGTTCCCTGAGCAAGATAAAGGTTTGCGAGATAGAAAGGTTGAATTTTGAAACTGTAGGATAAATAGAAGAAATTGCAAACTAGTCCCTGGTTCAACAATTAATGTTTTCAACTTTAATATAGAACTAGAAAAATTGAAGCAAGGCAAAAAGAACTATCTAGTTCTGTGAACCAGAAAAGTACCGTATATGGGCAGCTTCTAGTTCTAAACGAAAGGCAAGCAGAGATGGAGAGTATAGGACAAGCTATTCTATGGACAACCATTTTAGAGGAAGGATATATCCAATAGTTAATTTTTATTTTTTATTTTTAAAAAAGTTTCTCCCCTCTCTCAACAAGCCCATGTACTGTAGATGATTAGGATTGCATTCTAACACCCTGCAAACACAATTCTGCTGATAAAAAGAATGTGCGGTATGAAGAAATGCTTTATTTTGTCCGTCCTGAATCTATCAATGTCCATCTTCATTGGACGTCCCCGAGTTCTAGGGTTATGAGAGAGGGAGAAATACAATATCCTTTTTGAGGTCAGGTGACTCAAACTGTCCACAGCATGGGTAGGCAAACTAAGGCCCGGGGGCCGAATGCGGCACAATCACCTTCTAAATCCACCCGCGAACGCTCCTGGAATCAGCTTGTTTTTACAGATGTAGAATGTGCCCTTTTATTTAAAATGCATCTCTAGGTTATTTGTGGGGCACAGGAATTCGTTCATTATTTTTTAAAAAATATAGTCCGGCCCCCAACAAGGTCTGATGGACAGTGGACCCTGCTGGAAAAGTTTGCTGACCCCTGGTCCACAGTATTCCAAGTGTAACTGCACCATGTTGTTGTTTAGTCGTTTAGTCGTGTCCGACTCTTCGTGACCCCATGGACCAGAGCAGGCCAGGCACTCCTGTCTTCCACTTCCTCCCGCAGTTTAGTCAAACTCAAGCTAGTAGCTTCGAGAACACTGTCCAACCATCTCGTCCTCTGTCGTCCCCTTCTCCTTGTGCCCTCCATCTTTCCCAACATCAGGGTCTTTTCCAGGGAGTCTTCTCTTCTCACGAGGTAGCCAAAGTATTGGAGCCTCAGCTTCAGGATCTGTCCTTCCAGTGAGCACTCAGGTCTGATTTCCTTCAGAATGGATACGTTTGATCTTCTTGCAGTCCATGGGACTCTCAAGAGTCTCCTCCAGCACCAGAATTCAAAAGCATCAATTCTTTGGCGATCAGCCTTCTTTATGGTCCAGCTCTCACTTCCGTACATCACTCCTGGGAAAACCATAGCTTTAACTATACGGACCCTTGTTGGCAAGGTGATGTCTCTGCACCATAGATTTGTATAATGGCATTATGTCATTGGCAGTTTTATTTTCAATTGTTTCCTAATGCTGCTGTCAGGGAACTGCCATCAGTGCCGGAGGGAGAGAGCAAGCTCCAGAGGGATTCCGGAGAGCGTCCCGGGATGGGGAGAGGCAGCCCATCTTCTGGGGAAGAGAATCAGCGTAGCACCAGTGGAGAAGGGGGGCAGATGGGGGAATCGGCGAGGTGGTCCCATGACTCCTTGCTGGGGACCAGCGGGGAGAGTAAGGGTCCTCCGCTGCCTACGCCCTCCTTGCGCAGAAGGCTTCCGCGCAGGGAGAGTAGGAGGAGACTAGGCATCAAAGAGCTTCTTTGCTGGAAGAAGTTTAAGAAACTCCCACTGACGGATTCTGCCAGCGATTGAGACAGCCACGGGTGAGTGGCTGTCCGGACAGAAAAGGTTCACTCAGGCAACCCAGCCAGGTGTTGGCACCGGCTTACGCACGAGCAACCCCTAGAACCATTACAACTGCCCAGCATGCATGGCATGCATTGTCTTTTTCCACAGCTGCCATATATCATTGAGCTATCCATTGTGACCACAAGGTCAGGTTGCTGCCAATTCAGACCACCTGAGTGTAGATGTGAAATCAGGGTTTATTTGCCCAGTGTGCATACCTTTACACTTGATTGCATTGACTTATAAAGAAACCAGCTCTGTGGTATTGAAACAAGCAGATTACTTACAAACTCTTTTATTATTGCTCTTTGTCATTCCTGGCAGAGCAGGGTTGTGGCACCCAAACATCCACCTTTGGCAGTGATACTCCAATGGAGCAAAACACAGCTCACTGCGGAGATAAAAACTAGGATGTGTTTGTTTTCTTCATTTCGGAAATATTCCAGAACCGCAGTGAGTTATCTGTTCCCCCCGTCTTCATTTACACTATAGTTAGCTTCTCTCTGAAGTGCAATTTTTTTCTTTCTTTTAGGCAAAAAAAGGCCACAACTGACAATGTTATTTGAATTATTCATAAGCAGACAGATTCTAATGAAGAGCTCATTTCATACAAGCAGAAAGCTTTGCTGGTCCCGGTACTGTAATAAACTAAATTTTACAATAATAATCCAGAAGCCACCAGACATTATTATGTCCCGTCCCCCCCCCCCCCGCTCCATGGATGATTAAGACCTAGTGGTTTTTGACATAGGGAGGTGAACATGGATGACTGATAGTGTCTTGACCCTAGGGAATAGTCCCACTGCCTCTCCTGCCCGTGCCCCTCTGTCCCCAACACTAATGTTTTGCCTGAGGCCAATTAGGCTAGGCCAGATTCTGGTAGTGGATTTTAAATTGTCTCTTTTAAAGATTTGTAAAACCAAGTCAATTGTTATTAGATTTGTAGAGCCCTATTGTAGCCTTGTTTTCTGCTGACGCGCTTTATCAACGCCCCCATGAGAGTTGCTTTTTGCTTGTTGACAGCACTAGGTTTTGCATTTCTTATACGAGGCTAAAAATAGATATTTTCCTGCATGATCCTATTCATGTACAAGACAGTGTTCTTAATGGGCTTTGACTTGATTGTTATTTAGCAATGGAAACTTCTTAGTGAACTCTACCATAATTTCAGGGTAGCATCATTGTAATCCCAATCTTTCCCAGGTGGTAGTTAATCAACCCACTTTCCCCATGTCTCCTGGCTGCCAGCTTTTGTGTTGGAAAACAGCCACCCCAGGGGGTGATGTAGTAAGTGTTGTCAAGCAAGTAGGGTCTGCTTCCAGTTGTTTCAAAGAATGTGAGATCTTCAGGTCAGTGCCTCCCCACTCAATTTTTCAAAGCATTTTCTTTAAGCATCAATTTTATCATTAAGTTGTAAGCTGAATCCTTTTTTTTTTTTTGCAGAAATCTTTGTAATAAATACCTACTTTTTTTTGCAGAACCCTGCTTTAGAAAGTAGGTAGCTTTGGTCTTAGACATTGAGAGTTGTGATATTTGGAAATAAGATGATTGCATGATTCATTATACCAGTGATAAGAAAACTCTGGCTGGTGGGCCTAACTAGACCTTACAGACTTTGGAATTTGACCCAACAGGCTATTTTGGGCAAACCACAGCCACCTGTATGACAAATTGAGGTTGCACAATTAAAGTTGATTTGGAGTTCTTGTGCAACAAGGCTGCATCCAAAAATTTGACTTTTTATGATAACGAATGTGACAGGCAAATGCACTTGAAAGTGCCGGATAACATTTGCTGCATACAAAGTCATCTAATCTCTCTGCAAACAAATCAGACTAGAGTGCTCAATAAACAGGTCATCTACAAGTGACCTCAAGTTCATTCCCCACTTACTGGGTGACCTTGGGCTAGTCACCAAAATCTATCAAACCTATCTCATTAGGATTTTTCTGAGGACAAAATGAAGTTTTACCTTGAGCTCCTTGGAGGAAATATTGGATGTAAATCTAGCAAATAAAACAAAATAAACAAAAATTGATGCTAGGTAAACAACAACAGTAGCAGTTACATTTCATTTGCCCTGGCAATAAACAGTAATAATTATTATTTCATAAAACATTTAGGAAACACCTGAAGGCAGCCCTGTATAGGGAAGCTTTTTAAGGTTTAACGTTTTACTGTGTTTTTATATATTCTAGAGTGGCTGGGGCAACCCAGTCAGATGAGCGGGATACAAATAATAAATTATTATTGTTATTATTTTAAACTCCGTGTTTTCACAGGTTGCTTGTTTTCTGCTTTTAGAATTTTAATTAGACTTTTTTTTATTGGCAGCTGTGGGTTTTTTCTAGTGCTTTCTGCCTCTGTTGTTGGTATGATATATGTATTTGTCACTTTCACACTTAACCCTTTTAGACGTATACACTTAAACTATATTGGGCGTACTCTTAAACATGAAATGTGTGTGACCCTTAGGCTGTGCTCTTGGAAGCAAATTGCTCTTGAGATCCATAGGAGATAACTTCCAAGTTAAATGGGTTAAGGATTGGAATATAGGCAACATCTTTCTCAGAATCAGTTGCACTGTTGACTTTCCGGCGGTAACAAGGATTTATGTTAGCCATTAATTTCAGTAGCTATGACTTTGTACACAGAACACGAGCAGAGCTGTTGAGTGTAAAAGGAATACTGTTTACATAGAAAGTTCTCAGAGGGGTGCTTCAGATTATTTAATCTCCTAGTGGAAAATGAGGCAGCTGCAGCCTTCTTGATAGAAGAGGACTGCTTCCCTAAGAGCATGGGGCTGTCGTTTTTATACTTCCAGTCCTCTTGAATATACTACCTGTATATCTTGGGAGTACATCCCGCACATGGTTGTCCCTCTATTTGAAATGATGACATTTTTAACTAGGGCATGAACATCAAAGCTTTGCTCCTGCAGAGCACTAATTAAAGGAAGCAAGGCAAGGTGGCAGAAAGGAATGCTGTTCATTTACATCAGTTTAAAGGGTACATTTGGCATAGAAAAGCCTGCACAATCCAGGCTGCAAATATATAACTTTAAAGTATGTGGGAAATTCCTGGTGAAATCTCAGAATATGATGACCAGTATTATGCGGGACACTAGTGAGTAAGCTCCTTCACCCATCAACATGGCTGGCAAAGTAAATGGTGCAGAATGGACAGTCATACGGATTTGCCCAAATTGCATCATTTATATATTCGAGAAAAGACTTTTTTAAAAAAGTATTGTGATTTCTTCCTGAACGTGGAGTAGATGCAACTTTGATGAACAATATTTGATAACACTTCCAAGGTGCATGAGCAGTGAAGAACAAGAAACTGTTCTTCGTTAGATGTGCCTAATGCAGGGGTCAGCAAACTTACTGCACCTCGGGCCGGTGTCTCCAGCAGTGAGGGCGGGGGAGTGCGTGCCCATACGCGTGCGTACACGCTATTTCTGGCGCACTTCCAGGTCAGAGGAGCACCGGAAATAGCTTGTGCGCATGTGCATGGGCCTCCTCTGACCTGGATGTGCACAGGAAATAATGCTTGTGCATGCACAAATAATGCATGCGCATGCGCACAAGCTATTTCCAGTGCTCCTCCGACCTGGAAGTGGGCAGCCGCGTAGTGCAGCGCTGGTAAGAGTGGGCGGCAGCGGGGGTTGTTGCGGGCCGGATAAATGAGTCCTTCGGGCCTTATCCAGCCCGCGGGACTAATGTTATTTCAGCCCCTTCTAAATATGAAAAGCTACCTCTCGGTGCACAAAGAGAATAGGAGCGCCAGTGGGGTGTGTGTATACACAATCCATTTCCCAATCTAAATTACCTACCTGGTGGCTCCTGAACCGCAGGGGAGTCCAAATGTGCATTTGCTAGTACAGTCGTACCTTGGTTCTCGAACGTAATCCATTCCCGAAGCCCGTTTGACTTCCGAAAACGTTCGCAATCCAAGGCGCGGCTTCCAATTGGCTGCGGGAGCTTCCTGCACTGAATCGGAAGCCTTGGAAGCCGCAGAGGACATTTGGCTTCCAAAAAAGGTTTGCAAACTGAAACACTCACTTCCGGATTTGCGGCGTTCGGGAGCCAAAATGTTCAAGAACTAAGCTGTTCAAAAACCAAGATGTGACTGTACTGTATCTCAGAGTCCAGAGGTGGAGTGATTTGGAACAAGGAAACAGGAGGCATGGAATTCTTGAAGCCCCTACCCGCAACATATGATCTTCCGTATCAGGTTACTCCTCCAAAGGCAGCTTTTCCTGTTTAAAAGGGTTGCCAAGGTAATGTTATCCGAATCTGTCCCTTTTTGTACAGCTTTATCTTTACAGTATATTTGTGGTCATTTGGCGCTTATAAATATCCTGTTGTCCATTAGTAATGGTCTTATCTCTGAAGAGCTGGGTTTAATCACACAGATGTATTATTGCAAAAACATGTAATGCAATTTTAAATTTCATGATGATTTGCCTTAAAAGCTAAAAATACTTCTCTGGGAGTACTGGTTTTATCTTCTCATCTCTGATGGTCCTTCTTTTCTCCAGTTAGAAACGAAATTAACTTAACATGAATTACTGTACTTTTAAATAGATCCTTTAAAAAAAAACCAATGGATGTTCTGAGATCCCATGCTAGCATAAACAGTACTGAATAAACAAATGTATTTTTATGCTGGCGTGGCTTCCTGAGCAGGCCTTAAAAATAAGAGCCATCATGCTGCCCCAATAAAATAACATCTTGGGTTTAAATAAAATCAATACTGTGTTAAATTGATGGGAGACTTCCTTCTTTGTGCAAGGACACTTTCTCTGGAAATCATTTGACAGCCTGGAAATCATTTCACATGAATGCAGTAGGTAGGTTGTAGGTAAGTAGGTAAGGTGGCAAAATGTTCCTGGACTGTATTAGGAACATTTGGCAGATGGGAATCGAGTTGTCACGTGACTGAATAATGCCCATGTAAAACAAAATTATGTGCACAACAAAATTACATGCCCTTAGAAAACTAGTATCTCAGGAAGACAGGTGGGCTGGAACATTTCTTCCCAACTACAAGCTTTCCATGTCAAGGAGCTTTTTGTATCACCAAGCATTTGGTAATAAGACATGTGGGATATAAACCTTGTAAATAAGTAAGATTCTCCCATCTGTAGTTGTAGAGTCCTGTAGAAGTTTTGCTACCTCCACTCTGCTGTTTGTATAAACTTGACTTTAGTTTCCTGGATATGAAAGTGGACTGTGTTCACAAAACTGCTATGACTGACTGCTTGATGTACTCTAGACTCCCCACCCCCCTGAAATCACTGGTCTAGTCCAGCCTCTTTTGTACTGGCTAAAACAAGGTGCTTTCAGGCATCTCTTTGTGAAGCCCTAGAGCTAGACTATAAAGAAGGCTGATCGCTGAAGAATTGATGCTTTTGAATTCTGGCGCTGGAGGAGACTCTTGAGAGTCCCATGGACTGCAAGAAGATCAAACCTATCCATTCTTAAAGAAATCAGCCCTGAGTGCTCACTGGAAGGACAGATCGTGAAGCTGAGGCTCTAATACTTTGGCCACCTCATGAGAAGAGAAGACTCCCTGGAAAAGACCCTGATGTTGGGAAAGATGGAGAGCACAAGGAGAAGGGGACGACAGAGGACGAGATGGTGGGACAGTGTTCTCAAAGCTACCAGCATGAGTTTGACCAAACTGCGGGAGGCAGTGGAAGACAGGAGGGCCTGGCCTGCTCTAGTCCATGGGGTGACAAAGAGTCGGACACGACTAAACAACAACAACAAGATAATGCAACCACAATACTTCATCTCCTGACAATCACTTGAATCTATCTTCAAACATAACATAGGAGTGTCCTGATGTTTACTGATACAACCAGAAGAGATCTCCCATGCTTGACCTCCCAAGAACTGTATGTTGAGCTGTTTGCTGCACGAGAATTGCTTTGCACCAAGAAGGAAATGTCCCTGTAATTGGGTTAGATATCACGAGTACTCACTTCAAAGTCATAGCAGTCACTTTAGAAGTGTAGAGAAGGAAAGCTTCCTAACTGTTTACCCAACAAGGAGAAAACATAAGAGGAAAGAGTGTAATACTGCAGCGTGTATTACCAGATTGGCCAGGACCGTACAAGATTTGCCTGAATTCCACAGGTACCAAACAACTTTCCCGCTGCCCATACCAACCTATATCTTCACTGTGCAGGGATAATTTTTCATCTTTGAGCCTTGATCCTGGACAAAACCTTTATTTTTGTTTGCTTCTTATTGCTTCCTGACCATTTGGGATGCTTAGCTGTGGCATGTGAGTGGCAGGTGGGGATTGGGAGAGCCTCTAGTTTACACAGATAAAACAAAAGCCTTGTAATATTGTATTGAATTCGGATGGCTCAAAACCAAAGAGCAGCTGTTTTACTGCTGCTGTTTCTCCAGCTACGGTGAGACTGACAGCTTTTATGAGCTCTTAAGGTAGAAGGTGTTGAAGAGGATTTGTACCAGAGCTGTCAGAGTCGCTAAACTGATCAAAGGATTACAGTGCTCTCAATAAAAAGGAGGCTTTACAGTAAAAACAATGCTAGAAAACGCCAGTCATTTGAATTTGTATCCTTGACAGCTTACAGCTAGCTTTAAATAGGTCAAGTGAACCAGAGAATGTCAAGAAGAGCATAGAGCAGTAAAGCCTCTGTTCATTCCTCCTACTAATAGTTTTTGTTTTGCTTTGCTTTTTAAAGAAGCGCTGCTTGCCCAAACTTCACAGAGAGGCAATCCCTGAAGGCTTTGATTTATTTTTAGACAACAATAGGAAAAAGGTGACAACTCCTACATCAGATGTGCTGTGAGAGAGTCATCTGAGTGTATAACAGAGAAGCATCAGACACACTGATCCCAGGAGGGGCTGGCACAGAATCGCAGGCTAGGCTGTCATATTCTCATCTTTAGGTTCATCGTCCAATTCTCTGCTGAGAGCGGAGATAGTTGTTTCTGGATTCACATTATTGGATGGATAAAACCTTGAAAGTTGTGTATACAGGCACAAGAGCAGGTCTCTTTCTGTCTAAGGCAGCCTTTCTCCATCCGGTGCCCTTCAGGTTATTATGGACTACAACTTCCAGTATACATGGCCACTAGCCCAACTGCCTGGGGTGATGGGACCTGAAGGCCAAAATATTTGGTGGTACCAGATTGAAGACGGGACAAGGTTTGTTCCAGAATGAGAAAAGAGAGGCAGACAAAACAAACAAACTCCTTTGCATTTCACACCATCTTTCCCCCCTATGTTTTGCATGTTACACCTGTGGGAATCTGGGTAACATCAAGGAGTTGAGGTCAATCCCAGCTTCTAGATGAATGTTGTATATGCTGCTGTTAGTGATCTCAACGCTCTGAGTGCTGTCTTTGTGTAGCCAAAATGACACCATCCATGATAAGAGGGGAGGTATCAGCAGACTCAGAGTTCCTCTGAGGTTTGGAGAAGTACAAAAAACATTGTAGGCATTGAATGCAGCGTCAGGATTGGCAAAAGGAACAGGTGTGATGAAATAGCATGGAGCACCTGGAATCCCAAACAGAAGTACCACATCATTATCTTGCAGACCCCACTGGTACCTGTATAATATATGTTCTTGTTATCGTCACATTTCACATTTAAAACCTCTGTCAGTATTCAGCTAAAATAATCTGCAAGCTGAACCTTAGTTAAAGTTTTGTGCCTTGCTGATGTGGTTATATCAGCTTTTCTATGTTGTTGTAATGATGAACTTGGAAAGGACTATATTAGAGAAACAGCAGGATTCAGTTATTGAGTCCAGTGGAGATCTTGAGGATTAAGACATATTGTAGACATCAAATTCACTTCTACTTTTCTCGAGAAACAGATATTCCAATATCACAATTTTTGAGGTACAGATTGTCATTTTTAGTTACATTTGACAGGCTAATACACAATAATTTAGCTTGCATAACAAGGTGATGGGGGAAAAAATCATTTGCAGTTAAGCCAGTTCTCATTTTGGCTGTAAAAATCTTGCTTGACATAGCAAAACAAGAATCTTGCACTGTACCACTGATCTCTAAGAACTCACCTTAGGTTCTGGCACAGAATTTTGTTTAAAGCACAGTGGCATAATATAGCATGATGTTTTAATTGGCTTTTATTACTGAGGTCCAAAATCTTTGGTGGTCATCCAAGCCATCTTACATTACTCTGAAGTGAGAATAAATTGGTAGGAGGTTGTTATTGATGGCTGCTCTGAATTTTGGCTAATAAGTCAAACTAGGAGAAGCTAAATATTAGCTAGGTAGAGGTTGGGTGGTTAACTGTCCACTTTTAAGATACGGAGCTAAGGTTCTATCCAGTGATACCTTTGGACTAATAGAACATCCTTCTATTCATGTAAGGTGTTGCATCCAATATTTGCTGATTATTTAATGCAGTTCTATGCACCATATTCTACGAGCTCCTGCAGGGTCTTCCAACATTTTGGAGCAACCTTTAGTCTAGCTTGATGATTTCTACATGTTAATACCAAAACTTTCCATTTCTTTTATCTTTTTTAAAAAATATATATATACAGGCTGAGGACTTATCTTCTCTAGGCTTATATTTCTGATTTTACCCTCACCATCTATCAGGCATCTGGTCATTTGGATTTGTTTGTTTGTGTACCAAAATTGTGACCAAAATTTTGCCTTGGTGATACATACATCCCGTTTGGGATGTATCTTTCATTGGCTGCTCTGTGACTTTGAGATATTCAGTTTACAGGTGATTATCTTCCCATAGGGATGTGGGTGGCGCTGTGGTCTAAACCACTGAACCTCTTGGGCTTGCCGATCAGAAGGTCAGCGGTTCAAATCCCTGTGACGGGGTGAGCTCCCATTGCTCTGTCCCAAGATGTTTTTAGACTGCCTTCTTCCAACATCTGGAAAAAGAAGCTGAGATACACCATGTCTTAATTAACTGAAGGTGTTGCAGCAGGCAAGACAGCTGCGCTCTCTCTCTCTGCCTCTTCAGTTGCTCGGATTTTGC
The DNA here is from genome assembly GCF_951804945.1 of Podarcis cretensis. Classification (NCBI taxonomy): domain Eukaryota; kingdom Metazoa; phylum Chordata; class Lepidosauria; order Squamata; family Lacertidae; genus Podarcis; species Podarcis cretensis. Next base: position 128,109,396 of record NC_137170.1, read on the forward strand.
CTTGGGCCTTGAAACAGCCAGTTAGCAGTACAGCGAATTCTCTCCAGACTATTATGGAATTAGCCAAACTAATCTTCTCTGCTTTAATAGGCCTGTTTAATCATAATCCACAGTCCAGGCCTTTCAGAACTGAGGAAAGCATAAAGCCTCATAATTAACTTGTTTAAGATTCTTTTGTTGTAGGATGTCTGATTTTGCACTTTAAATAAAGTGAAGGGGCTATTTAATATACAGCTCTCAGTGAAAGCTTATGTTTAGGCACTGAAAGTCTTTGCCATGTTTAACAATGTTAAGGACTGTATAGATACAATAACATGTGGCAACCATTGATTCAGGAAATTGTGGGAAAAAGCCTTTTACTTGTGATGCAGTTCCAAATATGTTCAGATGTTCAATGTCAAGGAAATAAAATCTGACGGGTAATCGACATTTATGTAGATTACAGGTTGGTTTCATCTTGCTAGCTGTTTTGTACCTTTAGCTTTGTGACAGCTTCATAATAGTTATTGTCTAAGCGCTTATCAAAATTGTGTAAATACATATTCCAGTGTGGAGAATAGTTAAGCAGGAATTCACTTCACCCCTTGAGTGCCAGAGTTCATGTCTTAAACATGCAAATAGAACCCCTGTGGCTCAGATCAGTGGGCTGGAAGCTGTTAAAGGAGTCAGATGCTATGAAATGACCTCTAGCCTATGGCTGCTAAGACTTTTCCTTGATTATCTGAATGGTTTCTCTGTTGCCCCTCACTGATGGCCCACAGGTTAAATCCCATGTGTTGTCTCTCTTGTTCACAGCCTGCTTTTGTTTTGACAGGGGATACTAATGAATGAGTCCTATCTCACGTGGGAGGGATGGAAAAATGGGTGGGGGGTGTTAATTCCAGCTGTTGGGTGCTATAAGCCCTGCCTCTGGCAACTCATTTCCCCTGTTCTTGAAATATAAGCAACCCTCTTAAACCCCTACTCTTTCACTGTCTCTGTTCTTTTCTCCTGTTGTCACTTTTGAAAAGCATACAAATCTGCTACAGATAATAAAAATCTTTAGAAATACCGTATTTTTCGCTTTATAGGACGCACCGGACGATAAGACGCACCTAGTTTGGGGGGGAAGAAACCGGAAGAAAAAAATTCTGAACCCCAGAAGCCAGAACAGCAAGAGGGATCTGGCTTCTGGGATAGCCTCTTGCTGTTCTGGCTTCGGGGACAGCCAGTGAAGCCTCCACAGGTTCTCCGACACTTTAACACTACCTACTGGTCAGTCCAGTGACAGAGCCGCCAGTGGCACTCCAGCCATTGGGAGGCAAAGAAAATGAGAGGTCTCTCCCTCCTATTCCTTCCTGGCACCTGGCATGCTACACCAGTGTGCCAGGACAAAAGGTTACAGGGGTCCGTGGGAAAGTGATTTCCCCAGGGCTACTTCAGTACCGCCTTCCTTATCTCTCGTAGTGCCTGGAGCATCCGTCTTATTGCTGCCAGGCGGGTGGTCAGGAAAAAGTGTTTTAAAAGGGGTTGGTGGGAAATTGGTGAGGGAGGGAGGCTGAGTGAGTGGGTGGGAGGGAGGGAGGGAGGGGGTAAACCAAGAATTCTGATTTAGATGGTAATCTGAGCTGGAGAATAATCCAGGGCCCTTAATGTTCATTGAAACAAACATTACTAGCAACTCTATCTGGTACTCCTTTGTGGTGTGCTTACTATATATGCAGATGGTTGCTTTGGCAAGTTCCTTGAAGGAAAGTCTGGAAGAGCATGAGTCATCATTAGGCAAAGCAGTGGCTCACCAGGGAGCAAATAAATGCCAAACGCAACCTCCTGAACAGTATCTCAACTGAAGTAATCATTGGTGATGGGCTCAGAAATATCACCCGTGATTCCTCTTCTATCCCTAGCTTTACATATCCCCACAAATGTGCATATGTAAGTGGCTGATTGTCATTCTGTGCCTGCAGAAGCACAGATCTGTGAGTCAGCTGCACATCAGATGTGCCCTCAATGCAGGTGAAACCAACCTGTGTGATTTGTGTGGTACCCTGGTGCTCTCATGATCACATAGTAGAATGAAGGCACGTGTTTCATTTCTGCTTTTCAGCCCTTAGTGGGGCCATAGCTCACCAGATGCCCTCAGCAAAACCATGTTGCTTACATTTATAGATGGCGGTGACTTCAATATCTTCTTCTTTGAAAAAATAGCCCTCCTTCTTCCTAGTAACAGTGACATCATCCTCCACCCAATCAGATTTGACTACAGTGATCTCGTTTCCCCTCAGTTTTGTCGTCATGTAACCCAATAGGATTGGCTGTGCAATGATGTCACTGTGACTAGGAGGGTTAGTTTTCAAACCAAAATGGTGCTGAAATAAAATGATGTATGGATGTTTGCTGAGCCTTCTGGACTGGAACCATGGAGAAGTTGCTAGTGAAGTCCAGTTACTTTGAGCTACCTGATCAGGTATCGCCCACCTACCTAAATGTGTGTTGGAGGATGTTCCCTCTGGAGATAACTGTTGGGAAGATGGCCTTCTTTAAAAATTGATGAAAGGGGGAGTGCATTTTGTTGAAGGCAATGGTGTTTGCCAAATGTTCCCACCTTTTATAAAAGCCCTTTATTATTTTATTAAAATAAAATAATAATAATAATAATAATAATTTATTATATATACCCCTCCCATCTGGCTGGGTTTCCCCAGCCACTCTGGGCGGCTCACAGTCGAATATTAAAAACACAATACAGCATTAAACATCCTACTGTATCATCCTACCAGACACTGTCTTTAACCTTTTCTTACGGTTTGATACTTATTTCTAGACTCTATGATAACATCAATAGCTAAAGAAGCAGGAGCCTTCGAAGGCTAGGATAGAGGAATGTGATTTTTCTTTGTCTGACAGAAATAACAAGTTCTTTATGTGTGTGTGTGTGCCAAGAAAATGGTTCTGTGCTCTCAGGTTATTGCAGTGACTTATTTCCAGGGGTTATTTTGGTTTAACCAGATTTTTGGAACTAACCCCACATTCTTTCTAGTATTTGGTTTTCTTAAGGTGTTGACATAATTTTGCTGGCACCTCCCCCTTTTAAGTAGATTATATTCACAACCAATTTTCTCAAAGCAAACAGATGGCTTCTCTACAAGAGCATGTCCGCGGAAATTATCCCTTGCAGAAGTATAACAGTATTGCCACAAGAGACCTATGTTTGTCATTCATTTTCTTGTGAGATGTTACTCAGAACCATTATTTGCTTTCTCGCCTTGCTCACATGAAGCAGGTGTGTGTGTGTGTGTGTGTGTGTGTGTGTGTGTGTGTTTTCCTCAAAGGCCAACAAAACTTTAAAGAAAAGTGGGGAGTGGGGATGTACGTATCAAATTGCAATATACATTGTCATTGCAATTTGAATTGGGGAATGTTTTTCTTTCTCCTAGAATTAAAATGCATAAAACTAAAAGCAGGATGTTGGAGGATTTAGGACAGACCAAAAAAGTGCTTCTTCACACAGTGCATAGCTGAACTATGGCATTCGCTCTCACAAGAGGCAGAGATGCCCACAAACTTGGATGGCTTATTTACGGAGGATATGGCTACTATTCTTGAGGGTTATGTTCTGCCTCCACTCAATGAGTCAGTATACCTCTGAATACCAGTTGTTGAAAATAGCAGGAGAGGAGAATGTTTGCAGGATTCATGCAGCCATCTGTCTGATCTAGCATGGCTCTTCTTATGTTCTTGATGTTTTATTTTTTAATTGCTGAAGCGGTAGGTAGTAGTAGTAGTAGTAGTAGTAATAATAATAATAATAATAATAATAATAATAATAATAATAATATGTATGCTAAGGTAAAGTGTATGCACTACTTGGCTGGAGAACTGCATTGCAAAATTTGGAGAAGTGCAACTTTTGAAGAATGGCTGTCCTTCAGTTCACAAACTGTTTTATAAAGTGCAAATTAGGTAGATATATGAATGTGAGCTGAATCCAATTTTTCTCCCATCCCCAGGCCAAATCTGTAGAAAACAGACTACAAAGCAATATTAACTTAAGCAGGAAAACGCTTGCCAAATTTCCTTCAAAAATTCTATACATGCCACTCTAAGAACAAGTGACTTAAATAAAAGAAAATCTATGTAATGGCAATGTGAAGGATTATATGTTTTAGAGTTGTGGTGAACAGTATAGCCCTGATAATTTTTTAGTGCTCAAATGGAATTGCTTTACATCCCTCTGTCGTGACTGAACTCTGAGAACAGTCTTGTTAGAGCCATCAGTTGACAAGAAATCACTGCATTTCATCAATGATGCAATGCCAATCCATCTGTCTACCCATGGTATTTAGCTTTGATCAACATGGGAGTATATGAATGATTCACAAACATTTATGATTGCCAGTTAGTTTATTGCATGATCCCCAGGTAATCCAGCGATACAATCTGTTGCTGGCAGCTTCAAAACAGGAAATCGTAGGGTGATTTTCTGGGATGATCATTCAATACAACAATAACAAATGCAAGATGAGTGGCCCTTACAACTTTCATACCTGCTCCTGGGTCTCAATGAAAGATTTGGATTCTATCCATCCTAGAGACTATTTTATCTCTATCTCTATCTCTATCTCTATCTCTATCTCTATCTCTATCTCTATCTCTATCTCTATCTCTATCTCTATCTCTATCTCTATCTCTATCATCTCTATCTCTATCATCTCTATCTCTATCTCTATCTCTCCATCCATCCACACACATACACATATTCACATATGCTTATCTGCGCTTTCTCCATAACTGAAGCAGATCTGCAGATCATAATGTCTGATTGTCTCTTACATGAGTATTTTCACTTCATGTCCATGTATTTAGTGTACATGGATGGAACAGAAACACTGTGTGCAGTTACACTGTGTTATAAGCTACCTATAGGTTTTGTGTTCATTCCTACATGCCAATGCTCTCTTTGTAGGAGTCGTGAAGCAGTTGACCAATTAAAGCTGTGATTATATTTAAAAGAAGTCTGGCAGAAAGGGCTGGATGGGCACAGAAATCACACTAGAGCCGTCCTGTTGAACAGGGGCTCCTTTGTATCACTAAGTTGTTTAGCAGAATGACTGAATGACCCCGGACGTTATCAGTTTCTGATGCAATCTTAGCTCACGCTGGTATATCTAGTTGCTATTGTTCCCAAGCATTGTTTACTGGTTCTGAACCTTGCCAGCTACCATTGTCTCTCTCAACTTGTTTGCCAGGACTGGAGTAATGGGGTGAATACAGAATCACATGGCATGTGTCAGTGCATCATCGAGTCACAACGGTTCTCACTAAGTGCCAAAATTTGCTAAAATGGGGGGATTGTGCATGAGCTGAGTGATGGCAGATGTCTACAGGTTTGCACTGAATGTGGCAAAAATGTATTTCTCACGCTTCTTGAGATTGTTCCCTTTGGTCATTTGCAGGTTCATATTCTACACCACGCTGGGATCATTCTCTGTGGGGAGAAAAAGGTGAATTGTAATGATTGTAACCAAATATGGTGGTCACAGTGCACAGATGCACAGTAGCAACAGGATATTTCCTCTCTTGTGTTCCGGTTCTATCCTTTGCGGAGAATGTGGTGATGGGCTGAAATTTCTAGGCTATGCGAATACTGGCATCATTGCTTCCTTGCCTGCTCCACATCACTGGCTATGCAGGTGTGGGCATGGAGTTTTCTGTGGGCATGGAGCTTCTGTTTTTGGAAGCAATCCTGTGTTTCCTGGAAAGGCGTAAGCCCTAACCTTCATTTATTTGATTTGTTCTCTTCTGCCCTTCAGCTAGAACGCGAAGCTTACAGTTACGTCTGTGGGAGTTGTGCTTGACAGATTTGTCCATTCTATTTTTATGGCTAGTGTTTTTAAGGACCTGCATGCCTTTGATCCTCGGTGGCTGCAGTGCTCTTCTAAAATGTCCCCAAAGAGGAGCTTTTCTGTAGGGATGCTTACAGATTCCCCCCCCCCTCATGTGAATTTTTCACACAGTTTTGTGGTTCCTGGTGACTTGGTCTTGTCTCCAAAGCAGCAGCATCACTCTCATGATCTGTCCAACAAATGCCAAAAATTGAATCTAAAAGCTGGCGGAACTCTGTCAAAGTGCTGGGATCTGGTTTTGAGTTCCAGACTTAAGTTCAGATGGCTGTGCATGCACAGTTTGCCATAGTTTGGTTTGCATTTTCCTGCCTTATAAGATTGCTGACATGCACATATTCATTGATTAAATAATCACAGCACAGAAATTAATTCTTTCTGGTTCACAAGACCTTCTCCTTCATGTGCTGAATATAGCAGAGTAACTCCCACTGGAGATACATCAAGCGTTTGTGTGAAGGGACCCCATCTGAGGCCCTTTACATGACCACCAAAGCACTTACATGTGCTTTCTCTGTGTGGAGTTTGGGGTGGTGATGGTGAACCTTTCTGATGTGATTGCAACATTGCATGGATTGGGTTTTATTAGTTTTGCACTGTGATTTAGTTTATTAATGTGTTTATTCCTTGGTACTCGCCAGTAACCTGTACTACAGTAAACTATATGTGCCAGTTCCAAAATTAATTTTGGAAACTTTGCAAGCTGAACTAGAAGGCAAGGGGAATTAGGAATGCAGGACAGAGTGAGCCTACAAACAGAATGGAACGGGGAAAATATGTTCATTTGCTAACCCCCCACCCCAATAAGCCCTTTAGTTGAAATGTTGGGGGGGGGGAATCTGATGATTTTGGATCCACTCTTGATTTTATATAAAACTATTGAATAATTATACCATGGATACTATTACAACTAAAACATTAACAAGAATAGAGGATGTAAATGTTCGTTCTGATGCTGGCTCAGTGTTTCAGCTGATTAACAAATGTCTACTCTGGTTTGATTCTTACGTTCTCCAAAGGTGTCCCCCCCCCCCTTTAAGCATTTGCTCTCAGCAGCATTGTCCAGACAGGAGTCAGCTTCATCAGTCCAAAGCATGGGTGTACATGATTAAGAACTGTTATTTTCAATAGGATTTAAGGCACCTTTTTGCTAGCTGGATTTTGTCCATTTTCTCTAGTGCCAGGAGATGGGTTAAAGAGGCGTTAATAACTCACTTGAATTGCTAACAGCTCATAATGTATTAAATCGGAGAGACCAGCTGCATCCACTATCATTCACTCTTGGGTGAGACTAGTTGTCTGTGCATGTTATGCTGTGACAAAGTGTATGTGTTTGTGTGTGTGTGTGTGCGTGTGTGTGAGAGAGAGAGAGAGAGAGAGAGAGAGAGAGAGAGAGAGAGAGAGAAAGAAAGAGAGAAAGGAAAGACAGCCCTTCTTTCACTTTGTAAGGACTTGCATTATTCACGACTCATCTTCTTTCTGTGTGCTTGTTGTGTATTCGTAGGGACAAGGTGATCTACTGAAGAACGCCAAGAACGAAGCCATAGAGAACATGAAGCAGGTCCAACTGGCTTGTTTGTCATGTGGACTCAGCAGAACCGGGATTTTGGATGCCAAGTCCAAACGGTGCCTGGAGGCAATAGAAGAAAAGGAGACTGGCGATGAGAATGGGAGGCTGTGAAAGAAGACCATCGCTGTCTGGCATGGCATATATTTCAATAGCCCGAAATTATTTTTTTAACACATTTAAAAAGAGAAAGAGAAAAGACCGCACTAGATTGCCCTCTACCGGATATCAGAAGTATTAAAATCCTCACAATGCCAGTGTTTTATCTGAGTTCATTTATCCAAGTTTAAACTCTTGAAGTAGTGATATTTCTAATAAAGCCAAGCTGTGTGTGTGTGTGTGTGTTTGTGTGGGGAGATCTAGTAAATGCTCTGTCATGAAGTTACATTGTTAGCCCTTTTCCTTATTTATTTTGGCATCTTTGATCAGAGTTTTATCCAGTGCTTTTTTTTCTTTAAAAAATGTTTAGGGGTACTCTCATTTTCCTACTCATATTGAAATACTGCCCCTCAATGAGGACAAACTTAGATTCACAAAATGTTTAGAGGTATGCGTACCCCTGCGTCCCCCCAGAAAAAAAGCACTGGTTTTATCATTCTGAAGATCTTGGTGGATAGAGAGAATGCATAACACATTAGTTTTAATGCTTCTTTGTACCATACTGTTGCTTTAGTGGCAGCTTCTAATAAACTGTGCTGTTCCAACTATGTAATACAGATTTTACCAGCAGAAGAAAGTACACACATGAACCTAATCTTTTATTGGCATGGATGAATAATGGATTCCTCAGCATAGTGGGAATGATAAATAATTAATTTACCTATTAAATTAAGTTGATGAAATATTAAACAATCAGAATTTTTTTGGATAGATCTCAATGGGACTTCTGATGAACATTCCACTAACTTTTTTTTTTTTGGCTAATCATGATTTGAAATGCACTCATATTAATAAAATAAATTGGCCATTTTGTTTCATGCAAGGAAGCCAGGGTTATATTTCAGCTCTGCAAAATTAGGGATGGAGTGATTTCCAAGCTTTGGTTATGAAATGTGAGATATCAAATATTTCTTTAGACATAATAGAATACGAAGGTGCTCCTTAGTAACTCTGGAATGTTTCCCAGCGTCATTACCTGAAGGAAGTTTATACCAACTGTGAGCTTGAGATAAAGCTCAAAGAACTTCATTCTGCTTACTTTATTCCTATGAACAATCCTGCATAAAATCAGCAAGGGCTATTTCTCAGGATACATGTCAAACATGGGCCTGAATTCAAACGGAAGTTACGCCTCTGGCTAGGAATACAAGTACAGTGGTACCTCTGGTTACGTACTTAATTCGTTCTGGAGGTCCGTTCTTAACCTGAAACTGTTCTTAACCTGAAGCACCACTTGAGCTAATGGGGCCTCCTGCTGCTGCCGTGCTGCCGGAGCACAATTTCTGTTCTCATCCTGAAGCAAAGTTCTTAACCCGAGGTAATATTTCTGGGTTAGCAGAGTCCGTAACTTGAAGCGTATGTAACCTGAAGCGTATGTAACCTGAGGTACCACTGTATTTAAAATGCATCTCTGGGTTATTTGTGGGGCCTAGGAATTCGTTATTATTATTTTTTTCAAAATACAGTGGTACCTCGGGTTAAGTACTTAATTCGTTCTGGAGGCCTGTTATTAACCTGAAACTGTTCTTAACCTGAAGCACCACTTTAGTTAATGGGGCCTCCTGCTGCTGCTGTGCTGCTGCTGCCCAATTTCTGTTCTCATCCTGAAGCAAAGTTCTTAACCTGAAGCACTATTTCTGGGTTAGCGGAGTCTGTAACCTGGAGCGTATGTAACCTGAGGTACCACTGTAGAGGTAACATCATGGAATGATGCTACTCAGAAGAAAGACTTGCTGAACTGCCGTTGCTCTACAGTTCTCAAGCCTTTTCTCTTTAGCGCTAGTTGTGTGTGGTGTTATTCTCTCAGCCTGTCTTTTCAGGGAGAGTTGTGAGAATAAACTCACACATTTAACATGAGAAGCGGGCCTAAGGCAAACACACAATAGCCTTATAGCTGGTGGAAGAGAGGGATGATCTGGTGAGAGCTGAGTGGTTGAATGAAACTCTAACCTGACCAGCTATTGAAAATCACATGATCAGACTTACCATGTTACTACGTGGAGTGTTATGCGCATTGATGTCATTATATAGATACACTAATTTGCTGGGCTGTGACAAAGCTGACAGTGCATCCACAGTGGTGCATGAGTCACATGACTATTCCAGCACAAACATGGCTCCTCCCCGGTCTACTGAAGTCACATTTCCACCACGCCAGTGTGATTCGGTGAACGTGATGTGCTAGAAATTTGAAGGAATTTGACAGAAGGCATAGGAGCAGAAATAAATAGCTTGGGAAATTTAATGATTGCCAGCGATTCTCAACTTCATGCTGAAACTGTTGTCTGCTAGGGTTCTGTCTCTTGGTGAAGCTGGAGGCCATAAGAAAACCAAAAACAAAAAGTCTTCATTTTACCATCCTTCATAATGTCTGGCTCAAACATTCTTAATGGTGTTCCTATATTTCAATCTTCTCAGTGCTTGAGTATGTATCTGCATTACCTCTATTAGAAAGTAGTGTTCTATTGATATAAGAGGCTATATTTATTTAAGCATTGCTTTTATTTTGAAAAGCTTTTTAAATTAATTTGATTAACAAATGTGCTGATTTTACTCAACAAAAAGGCCAATTGTTGAAATTTTGACAGTCTGAAAATCTTGTATGCATTAAGTTATTTTGTTTTATTTTTCTGATTCCTTAACACTATTATGTTCATGTTGCACATTTCTGAGAGAGTAAAGCTATGGAAAAAAATGAGCCATGTTTTAAGTCAATTACTGCACACTGATGAAATACATGTTCAGAATTCTGCCTTCAATAGCATGTGAACAGTAGTAAAAATATATTAATTTCACTTTAGATCAATCACTTGCTAAACAGAGATACATGGAATATTATGAGTCAACAGGCCTACTCATAAAACCACACCACAAATTGAGAACAAAGTAATTTACTGAGAATGGATCAGCCCTGGCTTAGTCCTGGCAAACATGCTGCCAGTTAACCGCTGGCTGATATGGTTAAATCATAGCTCTCAACCTTCCCTTTTTTTGTGTGGGAAATTCCCTTATTCCAGCACTGTTTCCCACTGCTATCCTGGATTGTTAGATATCCCGTAGACTGTCCCCAGGACAGGTGAGGCTGCTGATCCCTTATTTTCGAGGCTGCTGATCTCTTATTTTCAAATCTGAAAGTTGACAGCATTGGGTTAAATCCAACTAAAGAATCACTTGATCTTTCTAAATGATGAAATTAGAACTCATATTCTTATTGGGAGCAAAGTCTTCAGAGCTTTTCTGCCCACACATGGAGGTCTTTAAAGGTGGCAAAGGGTCTCTCCATCTTCCAGACGTGCTAGGATTTAGTCAGGCCAGGACCAGAATATTCTGATTGACAGTATCAGAACGTGGCTGGGATAAAGCTATATAGGGTAATGCAGTGCGTTCCTCCTTTGCTAAGGAGTCCACATGCCTGAGTAGGATGTAAGCAGGACCACATATGCTGGCATGGTTTGCCTCCCAAGGGCTGCAGAGCTCTGCACAGGGAGGTAGAAGAACCAAGAGAAGTGAGAACTGCAATTGCTACTGAACAAGCCCGAGAGCTGAACTTGGTGGCTGTAACAATTCCAGGGTGGCCGTATCTCCCACTTGACAGAGAACAGCCTTCTAGTTGAAGGTGTCCTTTGAAGGTCTCCACCATTTCAGCAATATCCAGTCCAAGCCTAGTTTAAAGATAAGCAACCTATATAAGAGAAGGGGGAGAGTTCATATGCACGGCCCAAAACTTTTACGTACCCAATATGTAAAGTGGCCCAAATCAATCAAAGTCATCATAATCAAGCTAATATTGCCTTCTGTTGCATTCAAGCGATGTGCTGGCAGAATATATTGAAAACTCAACAGGATCGTGATGATCCTCCCAACTAATCTCCAGGATGACCCCTATGACTTTGACCTGAGCTCCATTGGTATCTGTGAAGCTTCTGGGACTGCTGCAGATCCATCAGCATGCAGTCATCTCGCTGGGAGTTATCAACAAAGTTCAAGAACCCACAAACTCCAATGAAGTAGAGCATTCGACTGTAAGGAAAGCCGTGCTGTTGGAGGCAATTGATTGAATCATCCACCATGAAAGTGAGCCAAGCCTGCTTGTTTGTGCCTTCAGTCACTTAGTCCCATTCGTACAGCACTGCAAAACAAATCTTTGTTAGCACTGGGAAGTAAATGCATATTTGGTAGCTGTGAGTTTTCACACGAGGCCATGGAAATGCACCTAGAAACAGTTACCAGTGCGTTGACGACACACAGAGATGTGTTTGGCAAAGAGTGGTGAATCTCCTCTGTGGCAGGTGTGATGAAAGCAACGTTCAGCAAGCCATAGCTAAAATGCTGAATTAATCGAAACTACTGGTTATTCCTTTAGAGAAGAAACTGGATTGTCGCTGCAATTTCAGCTGAGAAATTGGCAGTGCAGGACACCTCCTATGGGGATATTACAGTATCTTGAATATGATGCGCATTGCTAGAGACTATGTCAGTGAGGAAGACACAGCCATTCAGATTGTAACAGAGGTTTCTATAACATTATTTTTGATGAAAACAGCAACAGCTTTCTCTCTCTCTTTTTCAGCCAATGATACAAAACCATTCCCAGAGTCTCCCCCCCCATAAATATTTATGACCTATTTTTCCAAATAAATTTCAGAATTCTCTTCGTTAAACAAGTTTTTGTGTATTTTCTTCTTTTAATTACAGAATCCAGCCAACTGACATCCAGAGTAAAACCTTCAGAAAACCCTATAGCTAACTTCTGTTCTCCTTTTACTTATTCATACAGTCGTGAATTGTAGAGTTAGAAGGGACTTGTGGAAAAATAGGTCATAAATATTTTTAGGGGATGAAATGACTTTGGGAATGGTTTTGTATCATCAGGAACTCTTGCTGTTACTCTGCCACCACACTCTCTCTGTCACTCCTGAAATATGGGCAGCTGGCTGGTAGATATGCCATGCCATTGAGTTTAAACATGGGCTTTTTAAGGAGCAGGTGTACCACGGCCTCTTTAAGTGTGGCTGCCAGCTCCCCAACACAACACTCTGGATTCTCCCAGCCACCCCACTCTGGCTGACTTTAATCAGCCATGAAGAGCAGGCCTCCAGAGGGTATATGGTTGGATAAATCACAGACAGCAAGCTGGTGGTCCACATCAACTGGCTCCATCAACCGAAAATGATCCCATAATCCTAGGCAAGCTGTAGCCTCACCTGGATTGATAGCAAAGTCACTATGAAGTCAAACGACATTGCTTTTTTATTTTTATTTTTTAAATAATATTTATTGAAATTTCGAAAAGGTTACAAAAATGTAAAAGAGAAAAAGAAAAAAGGAACAAAAAGTACAAAATACACACAAAAAGAAGTAAAAATAATATAAAAACAATTTAAAAAAAACACATCATCCTTTCCATATCTTAACTTTCCTTTACTTGTTTCCCTGACCTCCTCACACCTCCCTTTTTTGTATTCTAGTTCAATTAGTAATTTCAGCAAATCCTTTCCATTTTTTCCTTTTTTAATTGTTGCATTAATGTTAATCTCTCCAAGACAATTTTTTGATGGACTTTTGACGAGAGTAGAAATACGGTAAGGTAAAGGTAAAGGGACCCCTGACCATTAGGTCCAGTCCTGACCGACTCTGGGGTTGCAGCGCTCATCTCGCTTTACTGGCTGAGGAAGCAGGCGTACAGCTTCCGGGTCATGTGGCCAGCAGGACTAAGCCGCTTCTGGTGAACCAGAGCAGCACACGGAAATGCCGCTTACCTTCCCACTGGAGTGGTACCTATTTATCTACTTGCACTTTGACGAGCTTTCAAACTACTAGGTTGGCAGGAGCAGGGAACGAGCAACAGGAGCTCACCCCGTTGTGGGGATTTGAACTGCCGACCTTCTGATTGGCAAGTCCTAGGCTCTGTGGTTTAACCCACAGCGCCACCCGCGTCCCTAGAAATACGGTAGCTAAGGCAATACTGAACAGAAATTTTGTAACTAAAACAATTAGTGAGGATGGGGCAAGTTTAAATTTTGGTTTGGGTGCTCTGCTCATTGGAATGAAGTCTCACATTCCTTTGATCCTTCCAAGATCGCTGGTTCTATCATAAAATTGGCCCAGGACTGTAAATACACCTGTTGGTGTTTATATTGGCTTCGCTCGTATCCCTTTAGCAGCAGCATAACCGGAATAAAACTGGGCGAGCTTTGTCTCGCACAAAGGGAAAGGGGCAGATTTCACCTGCTAAATTTCCATGAATATCCCCCCCCCCTAAAACCAAAAAATTAAAACAAACAAGCCTGCAAGGTTAGTACAAAATGTGAGAACCTTAGGTGCGTGGAGCAAATTTTTGATGTCTGAATGTGCCCTTTGTAAATAGACTTGACGATGAACGCTTGTGTGTTTTAAGGGAAGTACGGTGTGTGCACCCTCTAGTGGCAAAGACACACACACACACACACAAGACTCTTCACACCTCTCACAAGCATCTGCCACTGGCATTATACACCAACGTCTAATCCCCAATAAGGCAACAGGCTGGGAAAGGCATTGTGCTGCAGGCATCAGTGGAGAAATCTGTTTTACTTCTTCCTGTGTCATATTTATGTGGAGACCAACAGCTTTTGCACACTCTTAATCACGGCGATGACGGGGTGAGCTCCCATTGCTTGGTCCCTGCTCCTGCTAACCTAGTAGTTCGAAAGCACCTCAAAGTGCAAGTAGATAAATAGGCGGGAAGGTAAATGGCGTTTCCGTGCGCTGCTCTGGTTCACCAGAAGCGGCTTAGTCATGCTGGCCACATGGCCCAGAAGCTGCACGCTGGCTCCCTCGGCCAATAAAGCGAGATGAGTGCCGCAACCCCAGAGTCGGTCATGACTGGACCTAATGGTCAGGGGTCCCTTTACCTTTACTAACCACGGCGATGGTACTTTGCAAACAAGGATCTTTTCACATCCTTCTGACAGACAGAAATCAAAACGTGTAGCCTTTCCAATCTCACTGCTCAGAGTAGGGAATCGCCTGCTTAATTTCTCCGTGTTCTGAAATGTGACAACAACCCCAATCTGTAGTTTTGCATACGTTGGTGGATATGATGCGGGCAATAAGAAATTAAGCAGAGCCCTGCTGCATCAGATAATCAAGAATAGCAACCCAATTTCCACAGTGGGCTCGGACCAGGGAGAAGAGTTGGTGGAAGAAGATTGGAAGAAATTTAAAGTTTATTTACAGAAACATTGTAAAATTAAGGAATGTTAGAAGGATGTTGGAATGAAGTTATGTGGTTTTAGCAGAAATGATATAAAGGATTAAGTAAAAATGGATAGTTAATTGGTGAAAGAAGAGAGTGTAAAATTACAGTATGTTAAGATAAATTATTAGGATTAAAACAAAGATGGAAAGGATTTGCTGAAATATCTAATTGAACTAGAATACAAAAAAGGGAGGTGTGAGGAGGTCAAGGAAACAAGCAAATGAAAAATAAGTTATGGGAAGGTTTGTGTAATGGGGTATGGGGTTGCTTGTGCGTAAGGCGCAAACTGCTCCGAGCTGAGTAGTTTGGTTAAAACTTTCCCCAGGCTGGACAGTCAGTACACCGTGACTGTCTCAATCACTGGCAGAATCCGTCAGTGGGCGTTTCCTGAATTTCTTCCAACATAGAAGTTCTTTCACACCCAATCGCCGCCTGCCTTCTCTGCGTGAAACCTTTCTGCGCAGAGTGGGCGTCCCCAGAGGAGGTCCTGTGCTCTCCCCGCTGGTTCCACTGGAAGAGTCCTGGAGCCTTCTCTCCACAGCTCCCTCAGACTCCCCTTTCTCCCTGGCGTCACGTCTATTTCCTTCCCCAGCGGAGGCTTCCTCTCTCTCCTTGCTGGTTCCCTCTCCAGCATCATTTTGGAGCCTCACCACCACCCCTGGCTCCGATGGCAGTTTACTGACAGTTTGATTTGTTTTTTTTCCTTTTTTCCTTTTTTCTTAATTGTTTGTATTTTTCTGGGGTTTTTTATTTTTTGCTTGTCTGTATTCATGGTGATGTATTGTCTTGTTTTTTCTTGCTTAATTTAGTGTTTTCTTTTTGTAATCTTTAAAACTGGAATAAATATTATTATTTTTTTTTAAAAAAAACAATTTCCACAGTGGGAAGATGGATTGATTGACAGTCCTCTCCTCCTATTACCACCCCACTGTCCTCAGCAACTGGTATTCAAGGTTATAGTCCCTATGAACATGGAGGTTCCCATTCACAGAGCAACCCTGACTGTCTATTCAGAAGCAAGCCCTACGGAATTGAATGCCCAACCAACATCTCTCTTCAAGTGTCCTAGAGAGTCAAGTTCTTTGACAGTCACTTGAATAGCAAATTATTGATCTTTGCTAAAAATAAAGTTGATTTAAAAAACAAAACCCTGAATGGACTGACCTTTAAATTGCGCGGTATTTCTTTCTGCAGCACAAAGTTATCTCCCCACCTCCCCTCTGAATGAGAACAAAAAGGTATATAAACTTAAGGGATACCAAAAAATGGAAGAAAATGAGAATTTGAGGGGCATAGTTCTATTAGCCTCATCTGCACTAGACATTTAAAGCAAGTATCATACTGCTTTCAACTGCCACGGCTTCCCCCAAAGGATTCTGGGAAGTGTGGTTTGTTAAAAGTGCTGAGAAATGTTAGTGAGGAGATTTCACCCCTCCCATATCCAAGAATCTCCTGACGAGTCTGCCGATTCTCCAGAGAGGAGGAGCAGTGTTCTGCTTTCTACTTATTCAGCTCCAGCACCAAGTCAGTCAGTCAGTGTGTCGGAGAGAGAGAGACTGAGTGTTAGAGATCGTGTGTAGAGATAAGGTTGCTGCTAAGAGCAGCTGCAGACACTCAGTGCAGCATTCATTTATGCTTAGACCTATTTAGCTCTGTATATAGTTTTGTATTATAGTTGTAGTTATAGAATAAAAGAAGATATTCTACAGAGCTGCTCTCCGAGTCGTGTATACACTGCTAGACTCTGCTATACTCTGCTGTGCGACGACTATATTGTGGAAGTGAATCCGGTGCTCACAACTCTAAGCTGTGAGTCCACAGCACTTTGACCTGGTGGTCTCTGGAAGTGCTACCCAGCTCGCCTAGCCCAGTCGGGGTTGAAGTGCATGAGTCCAGTTGGTGACACTGGCTCAAGGGCGATGCTGACAGTTAGGAGACCCATATTCCCCTCACAGAACTACAGTTCCCAGACTGGTTTAACAGGTAATCCCTCTTCTCAGAGAACTCTGTGGACTATAGGTCTCTGAGAGGAATAGGGGTCATTCTTGGGAGTTGTAGTTCAGTGAGACCTTGAGGGCCAAAAGTTCCCCACACTTGTGCTAGGTGACACCAACTTGAGTGTGTAGGACAACCATCATGGAAGGGTTGGGTGGTTCTGGTTTCCAGAGTAATATCTGGAGTGGTCCCTGACTGTAGAAAAGTTGCTTTAGCCCTGGTTTAGTGTCTCAACATTTAAATTCATACTTCAGATATTTCAGTGAGCTGAGAATTGGGTTGATTATTGCAGCAAAGCAAGTTCATGCTGTAGCTGTATCTGGATGGTCACACACACACACACACACACACACACACACACACTATCATCATCATCATCATCATCAACCTTTATTACGGTCCAGAGACCCAACAAATTGTTACAAAGCAATACACAATTCATACAGCCTACCTCCAGGTTAAACAAGCATTTTGTTCAGAATATAGGGATCATTGGTTCTTGCAACCACCGAGAAAAACTTTGCCACTGCTAATGTTCTAGCGTTTGTCCGGTCTTCCAATAGGAACCTGACATAGTGAGCCTCTGATTTTCCCGGGGAAGGTACCAGCAAGGGTAATATCAGTTCATACCTGGCTTGCTCATATTTTGCACAGTGCAACAAAATATGTTTTATGGAATTGATGTCTTGAGCACACGAGCAAAGTCTGTCCTGGTAGGGAACTCCTCTCAACCTGCCATCCAACACTGCAGAAGGAAAGATGTTTAGTCTGGCTTTGGTGAAAAGCCTTCGATAGTTTGGTACTGTCAGGTTTTTAATGTAAGATGTTAACTTAAAGGCATTCCCATATTGTACTCCTACTGCCAGCGGACTACAGACTGCGTGTGATCGAGATCGCAGTCACTGTGTGCATTATCCCATAATCTTTGCTTTAATGTCTTTAGGGCGCCTTCATAACCCAGGTAATACAGTTGGGGGGTGGTGTGGTGACAGACCAATAGAGATGGCTTTTTAGCCATGGTTTTCTGCCATTTGCTGACAAATTCCTCATTGGTCAGGTGTTGGTACAAACCCTTCCCTAGATCAAACACTGAAATCCTGAGCAAATGTTTTAGCGCAGCCCACCGCGCTTTAGTTGAAATTGGGCATTCGCCAGCTTCTAACAGAAGTACGGAGTTGGGAACGGAGTTGGGAACGTGCAGCAGAGATCGTAGAAATTTTGCCTGAAAGCCATCTAGCTTTGGCAGGTCCCCATTATGCCAGACATTTGCAGCGTACAGGAGTTGGGACACACACTATCTATCATAAGGTTACCAGATGTCCCCGTTTTCCAGGGACAGTCCCTGGATTTACAAATCAGTCTCCATACAAAATTCATTGAAGTTGAAGTGTTCCTGGATTCATTGAAAAAATCTGGTAACCTTAATCTATCATCTATCTATCTGTCTATCATCTATCTATCTATCTATCTATCTATCTATCTATCTATCTATCTATCATCTATCTATCTATCATCTATCTATCTATCTATCTATCTATCTATCTATCTATCTATCATCTATCTATCTATCTATCTATCTATCTATCTATCTATCTCTCTATCTCTCTATCTCTCTATCTCTCTATCTCTCTATCTCTATCTATCATCTATCTATCTATCTATCTATCTATCTATCTATCTATCTATCTATCTATCTATCTCTATCTCTATCTATCTATCTATCATCTATCTATCTATCATCATCATCTATCTATCTATCTATCTATCTATCTATCTATCTATCTATCTATCTATCTATCTATCTATCATCTATCTATCAATCATCTATCTATCTATCTATCTATCTATCTATCTCTATCTATCTATCTATCTATCTATCTATCTATCTATCTATCATCTATCTATCTATCATCTATCTATCTATCTATCTAATCATTTATCATCTATCATCATCATCTATCTATCTATCATTTATCTGTCTGTCTCTCTGTCTGTCTGTCTATCTATTTATCTATTTATCTATCTTGGTAGAAAAGCAGAAAAAACCACCACCATCAATTCAATTGTGTTTGCCTTGGCTATTGGGCTCATACATTTCCTTTAGAAGCTGTATATTTAATGGAGATTGATTTCGAAATGAGGAGATCGAAGTTGATGTAAGACGTGCTGACTTGAGCCAGTCGCTTCTCACTGTATTGAATTACTCACAGCTTACTGACACGTTACTATCTATTTTCTGTGAAAAGTGGCAAATGTTCCTTCTTGTCTTGAAGGCCTGGGCTAGTGGTTGGAATCTCAGTCAAGTGAGATTCCGTTTTCATTTTAGTTATGTTCATTACAACAAAGGTCCGTATAGTTAAAGCTATGGTTTTCCCAGTAGTGACGGGAGGCATTGGAAGACAGGAGTGCCTGGCGTGCTCTGGTCCATGGGGTTACGAAGAGTCAGACATGACTAAACAACTAAACAACAACAACAACAACAACGCTTTTCAAAAAAAATTGTGTATCTAGGGCTTTTTTTCCCAGGCAGAACTAACTGGAACTCAGTTCTGGCACCTCTATTGCCATTCTAAGAGAGTGAGGGAGGTGTTCACGGAGAGTTGGGGCACCAGCTTTTCTAGAAAAATAGCACAGATTAAAAGCACTAGAATTTCCAATGTGTATTAAATGTTAAACTTTAGGAAGCTGCTTTATACTGGGGGTGAAAGCTCTTCCACCCTGGATGGTCAGATGCCAATCCTGTCCAGCACTGAGGGGAATTTTTACAACACAAGGTGCAGAGGTGTGGTAAATAGTATCCAAAACTAACTTTTATAATTCACAACATGTGTGTGGGTTTGTGGAAGAGTGGAGACCCTTTTCGGTTCATCTGAGAAAATATTATAGTCAAGTGAAATCGTAGACAGGTCTGGAAATATAAGCAAAGGAATGAGAATGATAAAATAATGTAAAGTAGGATATATGTTATATTTAAGGCAGTGGATAAAATTATTTGAACAGAAACATCATGGAAGTAAGGGTGGGAAGTCAAAATGCTAAGGGAATATTGTGTGGAAACTGAATTTAATTTATTAAATTTTATGAAAATCAATAAAAACGTATGATTAAGAAAAAAACAACCCACAAATGTGGCTAAAGGTATTTTACTGCTGATATACACAACAGTGAGCTTTGGAGGTAAGGTAAGGAACTATCCTAAGCTGAACATGTACGTGAATGTAAAAAGGTAAAGGTAAAGGACCCCTGGATGGTTAAGTCCAGTCAAAGGCGACTATGAGGTTGCGGCATTCATCTCGCTTTACAGGCCGAGGGAGCCAGTGTTTGTCCACAGACAGCTTTCCAGGTCATGTGGCCAGCAGGACTAAACCACCTCTGGCGCAACAGGACACCATGACGGAAACCAGAGCGCACGGAAACGCCGTTTACCTTCCCTCTGCAGCAGTACCTATTTATCTACTTGCACTGGTGTGCTTTCGAACTGCTAGGTTGGCAGTGGATGTATGAAATGAATGCTAGGATCTGAGTTTTTAGATATGTATGCTCCATTAAGAGGTAAGTAAATAACAACATGTAGCTTAAACGGGACAGCGTGTTCAAGCACTTCACATCTGCTAGCTGTATGAATAAATGCTGGGAAAAACCCTGAAGTGATGAAAAGCATCCATTAGAATGTACTTTACAAATGTAATGACTTTGCCATCCGTGATTTGGCTCTTTTGCAATCTAGCTGGAAGATGGCAACAGATTCTTGAACAAATGATAGGCTGTGGTGATGCCAGGCATTCATGCTTCAGCTATTGATAAATCAAGCGGCGCATGGATGAGGGAGAGACTGCTTCACATGACAGACTGCTTTATTTCAGAATAATTCCAGAGGGGTCAACATGATACGAAGGCTGCGTTGCTCACTTTAGTCTTGCTCAAAGAAAAAAAGAATCTAGGAGAAATGAGGGGATCTGAAGATTGTGAAACTTATAAACACTTTAACTTTAAAGTTTGATCTGTTCCATTCTCTCTTTTGCGGTTCAAACAGAAACTTTGTGTGTACACAAAATAGATCCTTCCTCTGCTACTGTGGTATAGTACAAATTGCAGTGTGGGGTACAGCTGGTTGAATTAAGTCTTTGAACAGTATTCCATCAGCATCAAACAATTGTGTAAGAGAAATGCAATGAAATAAGAGAAAACCAATTTATTTCACCAAAAAAATTGAAAATAATTTGGAGTTGATTTTTCTTTTGCCTTGTCATCAGTTATATTATTTAAAAATGAGTAATTTATATTTGTTAATTGTCATCTGTAATATTTCATTTCTGGGTGTTGATAAGATATTGTGTCTAGCTGTTTACTGTTTTACAATACGGGGTTTTCTTTCTTTGTTTTTTTGTAGCTGATTTCTATATACAATGCTTATTTTGACACTGAATGCTTTATTTAGAGTTTCTTTTTTTATATTTAAGGTGACATTTTCTGGGTTTTTTTGTTTTTGCATTTTTTTCTATTTAAGATGGTTTCGCATATGTTGCAAACCTCTTAAAGGTTTCTTTAAATATGGCATATAAATGAAGTAAGTCAGCTGTCTGAGGGAAGAACCATATGAC
This sequence comes from Podarcis cretensis, assembly GCF_951804945.1. Taxonomy (NCBI): domain Eukaryota; kingdom Metazoa; phylum Chordata; class Lepidosauria; order Squamata; family Lacertidae; genus Podarcis; species Podarcis cretensis. The sequence goes on from NC_137170.1 coordinate 128,130,840, forward strand.
ACATAGGAGGCAACTCCTAGGGGCTGAGGTCCCTTTGGTCCACCAATAAAATATTTGAGGGCCCTGGGCCCCCAGAGTTAATGGGCATTGCCATTCAAATGGTGTGTGCACACTGCATCTTGTGATCAATTAGGTCAGCTGGGGTCTTTTTGGCTAAGCTAAAGTGTGACATATAAATGCTCCTTCTTCTTTGGTTGTTATGTACTGAAGTTCTCACCCTGGGCCAGTAGGGGGATACTGTAGATAGTTATGCAAATAAGGGATCAAAAGTGACATTCAGTGATTGGATAGTTTTAGAAAGTTGTTACAGTAACATTGTAGTGGAGCTCTATATAAGCAGGCTGACTGAACCCTTCAGTTCAGTTCTGTCCTGGCCTGTGAATAAAACAAGAGCTGTTTGAAGAATCGCTGTGTCGTCTGATATGTTCACCCACAACTTAACATTGGTGATCACTCGTAGCCAAGTAAGATTGTCTTCCATGAATATGGTCTTTAACGGTGGGTCCGTAAGTGACTGTGGAGGCCAATTCTGGATCCACACATCCTTCCATAGTGGGGACATTGGTTTCTGAGTGAGAGTTAATCATGTGCCTTCCTCTTAGGCAAAAGAGGAATTATAAATTATAAGAGGAATTATAAATTTTTATATAAGAGGAATTATAAATTATGAATGCTATAAGTAAGTAATCCTGCTCACCTAGCAGTACAAAAGCACGTCAAAGTGCAAGTAGATAAATAGGTACAACTCCAGCGGGAAGGTAAACGACATTTCCGTGCGCTGCTCTGGTTTGCCAGAAGCGGCTTAGTCATGCTGGCTACATGACCCGGAAGCTGTACACCGGCTCCCTTGGCCAGTAAAGCGAGATGAGCGCCACAACCCCAGAGTCGGCCACGACTGGACCTAATAGTCAGGGGTCCCTTTACCTTTACCTTTAAGTAAGTAAATAATACGGCTGCAAGAGATTCAATCTATATGAGCTTATTTTGGGTGGTGGAAGTAATTTGGAGACCTAATCTGAGGGAAATCAGGTCTTTTGAGAAACCTCATAACTTAATTATTTCTCAAAAAAGAAAGAGAGAGAGAGAGAGAGAGAAATGGTGTGCAAAATGGTAATTTGTCCTATACATCTATGGAAACAGTTCTTGGAATATGAAGCTGACATGGTTCTTTTGAAATGCAGCTTCAAAGAGAAGACAGCACCCCAGTTCTTGGTTATTTTAGACAAAATGGGAATCTGCTGCTAGTCACCCAGTGTGCAAATACAGTCTGTGAAGAACAGAAACTTCTGGCACATTGTGTCTCTGCAATGCTTTGAGGATTTCTATCATAAAAGCACATTTTATACATTCAGAATATTTTGTGTAGGCAAGGAATGAGAAGTCGGAGACCTATCTTTAGGAAAACCAGAAAGTATAGAAAAGGAGGTGTTCTTATTTTAGTTCTGTGTGGCATTTTTGCTGAAAAGAATCTCACAGGTTGAAACACACATGCACAATTTAAGAAAATACTTTAGACATCCAAAGAGATACAACATCAGACTCAACCACTGCAAAATGCTTGCCAAAAAACAAAGGAACGACCTTAACCTGTCATCAGAAAGGAAAACGAGAGGAGGCATTCAGAAGGAGAGTTCCAAAGACTGGGGACTCTGCCGATAAAACACTGTAAAGTGCATTATACAAATGTGACACTAGATGGCGATGGTGAGCTATGGCAGATTCAATATGTTTTTCAAAACTTTTTTTTTTTAAAGTATTTTTATATATTTTAAAACATTTTTATATGTGTCTCGATTCCACCTGGGTGTCACTGCACAGAGACACTTGGCCTTACAATCCCCACCAGCGTGATTTTGAACAATGATGGGACACAAGCTCTGGAGCCGACTGATGATTCCCAGGTAAGATCCTCCCCCTATTGTGTGGGCAGATGGTCCCTCCCCCTACCTGGCCTGATCACCTTGGCAACGCCTCCCCAGGCAGGATTGGGCAACTGGTTGAGATAGGTGGAGACCTCCAGGTATCTCACCTGGGAAAGGCGAAGCCAAGCCTGTGCTAAGGTTGCCGCATAGGGTCCAGGGGGCTGCGCGCGACCACGCAAAGGGTACCCCCCCATTTAATGTGGGGAGTGGTCTTTCTGACCTTAGAGATGAGGCAGGAGGAGGTACAGGAGGAGGTGGTCCTGGACAAAAACTATTTGTTGTTGTTTAGTTGTTTAGTCGTGTCCGACTCTTCGTGACCCCATGGACCAGAGCACGCCAGGCACTCCTGTCTTCCACTGCCTCCCACAGTTTGGTCAAACTCATGCTGGTAGCTTCAAGAACACTATCCAACCATCTCGTCCTCTTCCGTCCCCTTCTCCTTGTGCCCTCCATCTTTCCCAACATCAGGGTCTTTTCCAGGGAGTCATCTCTTCTCATGAGGTGGCCAAAGTATTGGAGCCTCAGCTTCAGGATCTGTCCTTCCAGTGAGCACTCAGGGCTGATTTCCTTCAGAATGGAGAGGTTTGATCTTCTTGCAGTCCATGGGACTCTCAAGAGTCTCCTCCAGCACCATAATTCAAAAGCATCAATTCTTTGGCGATCAGCCTTTTTTATGGTCCAGCTTTCACTTCCATACATCACTACTGGGAAAACCATAGCTTTTACTACACGGTCCTTTGTTGGCAAGGTGATGTCTCTGCTTTTTAAGATGCTGTCTAGGTTTGTCATTGCTTTTCTCCCAAGAAGCAGGAGTCTTTTAATTTCGTGGCTGCTGTCACCATCTGCAGTGATCATGGAGCCCAAGAAAGTAAAATCTCTCACTGCTATTTAATCGCCGATATTATGAATTATAAACTATTTCATCGCCAATATTATGAATTGGGCTGAGAAGGAAATTGGCAGGATACAAATTGACATGTCCCCATAGCCAGGCCTGATGTGCTCAGAAACAAGAGCAGATGCACACTCATTATTTTTAATTAGGTTTTTTATTAAAGGTTTTCTCGTGGAACAAACAGAACAAAGTACGCAGGGTGTCTCCACTTTCAATTCATAGAGTCTTTTTCACAATTCATTTACATCTAGTGTGAGACACTGGCGCACCAGTTGAACTTGTAGAAAAGTGCCCAGTTCCACTGGGTCATTCAGATGTAAACAGGGCTTTTTTTTCCAGCTGGAAGTTGTCGGAACTCAGTTCTGGCACCTCTCTGGTGGGCGCCCTTGCCATTCTCAGAGAACGAGGGAGGTGTTCATGGTGAGTTCCAGAACCTCTTTTTTTTTTTTTTTTTTTTTTTGAGAAAAATAGCACTGGATGTAAAGCTGAACCCAGGAGCACTTCCACACTTCTACGTAGAGGCCTAATTTCCTCCACAAAATCAAGTCTGTTGCGGTTCCTTTGTGCTCCTAGTTATCTTGCTTATTGGGTTCTATTTTCCCTCTCAAATTGGAATGGCTAGCTGTTTGAGACAATTAAACATTAAATAAGTGTGCCGTTAATTAAAGCAGAAAACTAGCTTTGAGGCATATTTCTACAGCTGTCTGGGTGTTTCAGATGAGATTTTCTCTATATTTGGTTACTCTCATTATAAGGCAATATATTGGAATTTTGGCGTGACTCACAACAGATCTGTTGCTGGTGAGTTAAAAGAAAAGATTCCTAAAACACCGTTAAGAGATAATTGAAGCTTTTTATAATGTTGGTCCCTTCAGCCTGGGAATACACAGCTTAAAAAACAATCTTATTACACACAAAGTTATTCAATGATGTGCAGTAAGAACTCCTACAGAGATAATGTCTCTCCCTCCCTTTTTAAACACTGGAGTATAATCAAAAGAATGTACCCGTATTTTTCGCTCTATAACACGCACCCGACCATAACACGCACGTAGTTTTTAGAGGAGGAAAATCCGTAGGCATGCCACCCGTAGGCAGTCCCTCCATAACACTCCATAACACGCACAGACATTTCCCCTTACTTTCTAGGAGGAAAAAAGTGAGTGTTATAGTGCAAAAAATACGGTATTTTATACGGTTGTCTGAAAGGATGGCCGAATCAAAAACAAACAGCAGATTTCTCTTGTAGACTAATTTGCTGTGCAGCTACAATGCTGCGCTCTCTGCTTTGAAGAAGGTTGTGTTGTCTATGTCAGATTCTCTTTTCTAAACCATGAAAAAACCCCTGTTGCTCTTTTAATGTTCTCATCTGGACTGCTTCATACCCTCCAAGTATCCCTACTTTTCCAGGGACAGCCCCAGAATTATGAAAGCCATCCCAGCTTCTGCTTTGATCCTGGAATATCTCCACTCCCTCTGCCAATGCTGCCTCTGCTGAGCTCGGGGAGGAAGAAGAGCTGGAACCCCTATTTGGGGACTTCCCTGGCTTTTCTGGCCCAAGTAGGACCAGTCTGGATAGTTGGCCTTGGTGAAGATTTGACATTTTCTCCCCTCAAACAGTTTTTGATCTGGGCTTCTACTGAAATGAGGCTGCATTTTAAGTAGTAAACTCTTGTTTTTAAGTTGTATTTTAATCAATTGTTTTTATACCTGATGTTAGCTGCCCTGAACCCAGTCTTGGCCGGGGAGGGCAGGGTATAAATAATATAATATATATAATATAATATGGGCTTATCCTAGCCTTTGTTTATCAGAACATCAGAGTCCTGTTGGATCAGACAAAAGGTCTATCAAGTCTAGTGCCAGATTCCTTGACTGGAGAACCAGATGTCTATGGGAAGTCCACAAACTCACCTGAGGGCAACAGTCGTCTCCTACTGCTGTCCCTCAGCTACTAGTATTTTGAGGCAGGCTGCATCTGATCCTGGAAGTATCCACATGATTCTTGGTTTTCCTGTTTTTCACTCTGCACACATCCTTCCTCAAGTCTTGGTTTTTGCTGTCTTCCATCTCTTCACCTAAACCTTCCAGTTAATTTAGATAGTTGTGTAAGTTGCCAGACTTCCCTCGTCCAATCCCTATTTGTCTCAGAGCCACCTCCCATTTGTAGCTGTCAATTGGCTCCTATTGATAGGTGAGAAATTATTTCTCAGCATTTTGTGTTTCTGAAAAACACACCTCCACTGCCAATGGAATTCTCCCCAATGTGATCTCTGTGGTTTATGGGCCACATTAATACATGCAATACTTGAAACGTGAAATCTAAGGCCACTGACCGCCTCCCACCCGCATTCCCGGTAGCCATCAAACATCTCACTTGCATGTAAACCATGTTAGTCGTAGTTGGTTATTTCAATAGGAGCAAGCTTTACAGAAGTAGAGGACAACCTATTTAATAAATCTCTTTCCAGCTTCCATCAATTCCAATAGCTTGGATCCTCCGTATTGCAGAGGGTGCTTTCTTCTTTCTGCTGCGTCATGACACGATGATCAATCAATAGGACCATCATGAATGTACTGTCTGTGCAACACCTTCAAACAACAAAAACACAACATAATGTGTCCTTAGTCAGTTGTCTCTCAGTGCTGGATCTCCTTTTCCTTAGTACTCCATCATAGTTGACAATACACGGTCTACTCTTTCTTGTCCGGGCTGATTGTTAACACCTGATGGCTGGGAGGTTATTTTTAACATCTTCCATTGGGATATGCCTGTTCTTATATATTTCACTCTACCAAACCTGTTGTTAACTGCCCTGAGTGCTGGGAAGAGGCAGAAGAAGAGAGGAAACAAATTAAGTAAATAAAAGGCACCAGAAGTTTAATGAATACTAAATGGAAAAGTTGCCATGGTGTATCCAGGGTACCAATGATAGGAGAGCCAAGAGCCAATATTGATTTCCAGATATATATGATGAAGGATTTTCTTCCTAAGTGTCAGTGACACAGTGCAGCTCCTGGGGCTCCTGCATGACCTCACACCTGGTGCAGTGTTACCAAAGTGAAGTCGTTTATGAGGTCATTTTGTTTTACTTTCAAACTGTTTCATAGGAGGCCTCTATATATGCTGCCTCTCAAGGATGAAATACATGCAGTTTTTATCCAATCAGATACATTGGAATCACTTCACTTTCAGGACATAGAAGAACCACATCTGGATCTCCTTCATTCACATTGATGTTACTGAGGTCAGGAGATGAAGGATTAGGCCATTGTAAGGTCAGTAATACGTCTTATAGAATTATTTGTAATGTCCCTTGTGATAGTGCAATGAAACTGTAATGGGTTATAGGCGGGTCCCCCTGGTTGGGGGTTTTTATGCAGTTGTATTCTGCAATAATGGGACACGGGTGCCGTTGTGGTTAAACCACAGAGCCTAGGACTTGCCAATCAGAAGGTCGGCGGTTCGAATCCCCGCGATGGGGTAAGCTCCCGTTGCGCGGTTCCTGCTCCCGCCAACCTAGCAGTTCGAAAGCACATCAGAGTGCAAGTAGATAAATAGGTACCACTCCGGCAGCAAAGTTAACGGTGTTTCTGTGCACTGCTCTTGTTTGCCAGAAGCGGCTTAGTCATGCTGGCCACATGACCCGGAAGCTGTACGCCGGCTTCCTTGGCCAATAAAGCAAGATGAGTGCCGCAATCCCAGAGTCTGCAATAATAGTGTGTTAGTGATGGGTTTATACTATCCACACAGAATTCTGCTTTATTAGTCGTTCTGCTTCTCCAGTTTCACCACCCAGAGGGTAACCTTGCGCTTTAGCACACTGAAAGAGGGGCACCTGCCCCTCCTGAAACTTTTTTTTGGGGGTATAAAAATTTGCATGATTTCAGCAGGAAGCTGTGCGACGTGCACCAACTCCAAATGAACCCATGGAATTCCTTCAGCCAATTTCATTGATTTTGGTTCACAGTGAAGGTTGAAATGATTTATTTATTGCTTGGTTCTGGTTTGCAGGTGAAGAACATTTCATTGCTCTGCTCAGTTCTGAGATTTCACCATACATTTCCCTCACTGTTCCAAGCCCATCTCCGTAGCAGTAAGGACCAGAAACTGGCTTTTCCAACGAAGTTAAAGGTGAGATATATTGGGATGTTGATTTCTGCACATGGCACTATTCCTTGCTGTGGCACAGCAGGAGCACAAAAGGTGAATATCCTTCGCTGTGGTTTGTCGCTGCCCGTAATGTGATTCAGTTGGATCGCAGTTCTGGATGCGTGAAATCACACTTCATGTGTGATATGGCTGATGCTGACCTTTAAAGCCCGTGGCCCAGTATACCTGAAGGAGCGTCTCCACCCTCATCATTCAGCCCAGACACTGAGGTCCAGCTCTGAGGATCCTCCCACCAGATGTCAAGGAAACTATCTGACCTTTAGAAGACATCTGAAGGTAGCCCTGTTCAGGGAAGTTTTTAATGTTTGATGTTTTATTTTGTTTTTAATGTTCTGTCGGGAGCTGCCCAGAGTAGCTGGGGAAACCCAGCCAGGTGGGCGGAGTATAAATAAATAAATAAATAAATAAATAAATAAATAAATAAATAATAATTATTGATCATGTTGAGCAGGATGACCATGGAATGCCACAGCGAAAGGATTATACTGGAACGGCGCAGCGAAAGATTGGCCATTCTCCAAAGGCTGAAACCCATTTCGTACCGCGAAACGGGAGTGAGGAGGTACAAGGGAGCTTGGGTAACATGTTGTGAGCTGGTTTATGTAAGAATAACATTGTGCTGTGGCATGCTAGCATTTCAGGCTATGTGGAAATGCTTCGCGTTCTTCCCATTGCTCTTTGGTTCAGGATTCTGCTTATACAAGCAATGCACCAGAGCTGGCACTGCATGATGGAATCATCTTAGAGGGAGGTTGCAGTTGGGTGGTTTTTCGTTTTGGTTTTTTTGGATGATACAGAAAAAGTGAGGAAATGCCAAAATGGACAGATTTGCTCATCCCTAACGGACTCGCAGGGGATGAGCAAATCTGTCCATTTTGGCATTTCCTCCCTAACTGACTCGCAAGGGACGCGGGTGGCGCTGTGGGTTAAACCACAGAGCCTAGGGCTTGCTGATCAGAAGGTCGGCAGTTCAAATCCCCATGACGGGGTGAGCTCCTGTTGCTCAGTCCCTGCTCCTGCCCACCTAGCAGCTCAAAAGCACCTCAAAGTGCAAGTAAATAAATAGGGACCGCTCCGGCGGGAAGGTAAACGGCGTTTCCGTGTTCTGCTCTGGTTCACCAGAAGCGGTTTAGTCATGCTGGCCACATGAAGGCAATGGTTCCAAACTACAAGAAAGAAGATTCCACCTAAACATTAGGAAGAACTTCCTGACAGTAAGAGCTGTTCGACAGTGGAATTTGCTGCCAAGGAGTGTGGTGGAGTCTCCTTCTTTGGAGGTTTTTAAGCAGAGGCTTGACAACCATATGTCAGGAGTGCTCTGATGGTGTTTCCTGCTTGGCAGGGGGTTGGACTCGATGGCCCTTGTGGTCTCTTCCAACTCTATGATTCTATGATTCTATGACCCGGAAGATGTACACCGGCTCCCTCGGTCAATAAAGCGAGATGAGTACCGCAACCCCAGAGTCGGCCACGACTGGACCTAATGGTCAGGGGTACCTTTACCTTTAACGGACTCGCAGTGGCTCTTCGGGGTTTCAGGCAGGGGGTCCTTGGCAGCCCTACCTGGAAACACCAGGATTTGAACCCGGTTCCTTTGGCAATGCAGTCATGTACTGCTGAGCCATGGGTTCTCCTCCCTGTAAGGTCCCCTCTCTCGCCACAAAAAAACCTTTGAGCTTTCTTTTCTCAGGGTTTTCAAAAGAATCCGCAGGAAGCGCAACTCTCTCGCCTCAGAAGCAAAATGGGATTCCAAAACCTGGAAGGAGACTTGCTCCCAGAAGAGTTGGGGGGCGAAAAGCAGTGGATCGGAAGACCTGATACAGCCTTGCTGTAGTGAGTGTGCTCATCGGCTAAGTGAAGTGAGGCCTTTGGTTTAACTTGCCTTGTGCATGTTCAGTGTGTATCATAGCATCGTAGAGGTGGAAGGGACCCCAAGGGTCGTCTAGTCCAACCCCCTGCAACTCAAGAATGTGTGGTTGTCTCATAGGGGGTCGAACCTGCAACCTCGCCGTTATCAGCACCACGCTTGAACCAACTGAACAGCAGTTTCATTTGTTTGTGTGTAGCACACATGGCCTTATTCGGACATCGCGACATTTAATTCTGCTCCCTCAGTGGCCATGCGAGACACGGGCATGTCACTTTAAATCATAGCTGAGCTTAAATAAAAACTGGACCAAGTGAATTGCAGCAAGTTTCAGCAGATCCTGTTAGGGATCCAGTTTATTAACTACAGTGATACCTCTGGTTGAGAACGGGATCTGTTCCACAGGCCCATTTGCAACATGAAAAGAGCACAACCCGCAGCGGTGCGTCTGCGCATACGTGGGTTGTGATTCGCTGCTTCTGCGCATGCGCATGATGTCATCTCGCACTTCTGTGCATGCGCGAGCAGCGAAACCCGGAAGTAACCCTTTCTGGTACTTCTGGGTCGCCGTGGGACGTAACCAGAAAGAACGTAACATTAAGCGGACGTAACATGAGGTATGAATGTACAGTGGTACCTTGGGTAACATATGCTTCAGGTTACATACGCTTCAGGTTACATACGCTTCAGGTTACAGACTCCACTAACCCAGAAATGGTGCTTCAGGTTAAGAACTTTCCTTCAGGATGAGAACAGAAATCGTGCTCCGGCGGTGCAGCGGCAGCAGGAGGCCCCATTAGCTAAAGTGGTGCTTTAGGTTAAGAATAGTTTCAGGTTAAGTACAGACCTCCGTTACGAATTAAGTACTTAGCCTGAGGTACCACTGTATTGCAATAGGACAGAGCCCAGTTTAATGGGGTTTTGACATATTCTGAATGTTACGTTGTGGGTGAACATATCAGACGACACAGCGATTCTTCAAACAGCTCTTGTTTATTCACAGGCTAGGACAGAACTGAACTGAAGGGTTCAGTCAGCCTGCTTATATAGAACTCCAGTACAATGTAACTGTAACAATTTTCTAAAACTATCCAATCACTGAACGTCACTTTCGATCCCCTATTTGCATAACTATCTACAGTATCCCCCTGCTGGCCCAGGGTGAGAACTTCAGTACATAACACTGAATGTCACAGAATCACAGACTTGTTGAGTTGGAAAGGAGCACCCAACATGCAGCTCAAACCCATGATCCTGGGATGAAGGGTCTCATGCTCTAGCAACTGGTTGTTCTGGCTGAACCACCAGTTAAAAAAAGCTCTGTCCCGAACAAAGCTTATATAGTGGCTCAAATACAGCACACAAAGAGTCAAGCATTCTTCTACATAAATTGAGAAAGGCTACAGGTCATGAGAAGTAAAACACGCATGGCTCCATACTGGCAACCTTACCCCCACAATTACCTTGAAGTGCCCCTTAACTGCTCAGGCCATCGGGGTCTCAGATGTCCTCCTTTATCACTGTTTCCTCAGCATCCAGGCCTTTGAGAGGGTTGTTGACATTCCTGTCCCTATCTGTTCCTTGGAAGCTCTCAAGGCGATTGCGGCACTAACTCACGGCAGACATAGCAAAACATCTTGCCATTTGTGCCACTTTTCAGGGTCAGATAGGAAAGGGAATGCAGTGCAGGAGTCATAAAATGCAGGCCTGCAAAATCAAGCCTAATGCCAAAGGTTCGATACCATTAATATCGGAACATTAAAAGCAAAGCAAAAAACCCAAACCCCTGGTCTCTAATTCCTTGCATCAAAGTGGTAAGAATGATACTGTATTGTAAAACAGCATCTCCCTTGCAGATTGAGATTCCAGAATAAAAACTGGTATGCATAAACCCACAATGCAGTTTTGCATTCCAGACCTGAGTTTGATTCCTGTCCGGGTTTTCAGAGGGGCTATGAAAGATACAAAAATGTACCATAATGCAACATTTCCACTGAGCGCTGAGATATTACAATGATGTTTGGTGGGTGTGCTTAGGACATAATCCTCAAATCGGCTTTGGAATTGAGTTCAACTTCCCACAACACTTGCTTTATGGGGTGAAGGAGATAAGGCCTAAAGTAAACACTGTGGGAAGCGGAATGTGCAGTATGGTATCTTGAGTGAGTTAGCTCAAATGCTGTGCCATACTAGTCTCTATAGCTTTATTCTCTTTTTTTATTCTCTTTATTCTCAAATTATAAGAAGGCGGTTAATTTAATTTTTTTTACTGCAAACATTACAGTGGCACCTGGGTTCTCAAACTTGAGCTGTTCCGGAAGTCTGTTCCAAAACCAAAGTGTTCCAAAACCAAGGCACCCTTTCCCATAGAAAGTAATGCAAAACGGATTAATCCGTTCCAGTTTTTAAAAAACAACCCCTAAAACAGCAATTTAACATGAATTTTACTATCCAATGAGGTCATTAATCCATAAAATGAAAGCAATAATCAATGTACTGTACTATAAAATAAATAAGACAGTATTGTAGATGATAAAAATTAAAATTATTATTTTTTCTTACCTGCATTGATGATAGTCATTGTCCATTTCTGCAGTCACACAATCAATCAATTAATCAGTAGCTGAACTGTGTTCTACACAGTCACAAAAACAAATTAACCGAAAAAGCCTCAAAAACAAAAACACAAAATAAATAGCAGAAACAAAAGTGCCAAACTTAATCCGTTCTGGAAGTCCGTTTGACTTCCGAAATGTTTGAAAACCAAGGCACAGCTTCTGATTGGTGCAGATGCCCTGGAAACAATAGCCGACAGCCACAATGGACATTCGGCTTCCGAGAAGCATTCGAAAACCAGAACACTTACTTCCAGGTTTTTGGCATTTGGGAATCAAGGCGTTTGAGAACCAATGCATTTGCTTTCATGGTCAAATTACAGCTGGAAAAAGTGATTGCTAGGGGTGCAGGGCTTGGAAAACAGTAAGGGGATTGGGGAAAGGGTTCAACCTTCCTTCCATGTGCAGATCAGGGTGCGTTTTCTGAAAAATGAAGTGGTCGAGTTCACATGTAACACTAAACCTTGGGTGGGAGACCTTTCTGGTTCGGGTTCCAAAGAATGTTCGCAAACTGGAACACTCACTTCCGGGTTTGTGGCGTTCGGGAGCCAAAACGATTGAGTTGCAAGGCGTTCAACTTCCGAGGTACGACTGTGCTGTCTTGTTTTCCTTCCGTAGCTCCTATCTCGAATCCTGCCCATGATTTCATTTGACTGTAGTGTTTTTTCAAATAGTCCACAACGGGCATCCCTTCTTCTATAAAATGTTCATTATTTTGATCCCTTAATACTGCTGTCAGCTTTGTAAATTCCATGTAGTCCATTACTTTTTAAAAGCCATGTGGTTGTGGTGCTGAGACTGTTCTGAGAACAGCACTTGGTCTTGCTTTCGTTCTCTGTGTAGGGAAAAACCTTCCCACTGCACTTTCGGTGGTCTATCTGCCTTGAGCATGTGAGTCCACAAGGAATGCAGTCTTTCTCCTGCTGTCCCCACGGCAAACCTTTAACCCGGGTCTGGGGAGGACAACTCATTTCTTATCAACTTGATAGTGGATGTTATACAAATCCAAAGCATCAAGCTCTTCCTTGATTCCTCTCAGCGGTGTAGCGTGGGTTGTCAGCACCCGGGGCAAGGCAAATAATTTGCGCCCCCTAACCCAGGGCAAGGCAAGTAATTTGCGCCCCTAACCCCTAACCTGCCGCCGCTGCTAGCTTCTTCTTGCTGCTGCCTGGGCTGGGGTATTTACGGTAAGGTAGCCACGGCGGCGGCGGTGGGTCCGTGTCAGGTGATCTGAGGTGAGTCGCCGCTGGCGCTGTCGCCCAAACGACGCCGCTTGCCCAGAGGAGGAGGAGGGCAGAGAGGCGAGGAAAATGCAACATGGCCCAGCAGCTGCAGTAGCAGCAGCGGCGGCAGCGGGGCTGTGAGGAGGGGCTGCCTGGAGCGCCCTCCGCGGCCCTGACGCGCGGGGCCCGCTGCGAGCGCTGAGAGCCGCTGTCTGCCAGACGCCTTCAGCCCGGACGCGCGCACAGCTCGTCGGTTCCGTGAGACATGGGGCTCTGCTACAGCCTGCGCCCGAGGCTCTTCGGCGACTCCGGAGGCGGCGACACCCCCCCCCCAGATGTTGCGCCCGGTGCGGCCGGCCCCCCCTGCACCCCCCACGCTACGCCACTGATTCCTCTGGACCTCTGTACTAACAATGTCATCTGTCTCTAATAGGTAAAGACTTGCCTGATCAAAATCCTTTAATTGCACGACGTTGTTTTGAAACTCCTCCACCGATGGAACCCAATGCTAACATCGTGATGTGCCCTGATCAGAAGCCACTTGTTCTAGGTATGTTTGGGTCTTGGGTGCATTTTTTCTTGAAAAGTAAGCTAGCTAGCAGCAGCAGCAATATGGCTCCCTCTAAGCTCCATTTAGGGATGCAGGTGGCGCTGTGGTCTAAACCGCTGAGCCTCTTGGGATTGGTGATCAGAAGGTTGGAGGTTCGAATCCCCATGACAGGGTGAGGTCCCGTTGCTCGGTCCCAGCTCCTGCCAACCTAGCAGTTTGAAAGCACACCAGTGCAAGTAGATAAATAGGTACTGCTGTGGTGGGAAGGTAAATGGTGTTTCCGTGCGCTGTTCTGGTTTTGGTTTTCCGTTGCTGGCCACATGACCCAGAAAAACTGTCTGCGGACAAAGGCTGGCTCCCTCGGCCTGTAAAGCGAGGTGTGCGCCGCAACCCCAGAGTCGTCTGCGATTGGACTTAACTGTCAGGGGTCCTTTACCATTTTAAGCTCCATTTGGAGATTGGGCACACGACCTGTTGAGAAGAGGCACAGAGGTCCATGATGGAAGAGAACTCTGCATCAGGCAGTCAGAGACACAGTCCTCCATGCGGTAGCTGTTTAGCATTGCAGTCAAGGATGACTTCAGCTTTGAGGGTGTCCTCAGCATGGTGTTTTCTCCATGGAGGGCATCCTCCAATATTACTGATGGGCTTGTTGCCGAAATTAATATTGCTCCATTTGAAGCAACTGGAAACATGAGAACTGACTCCTTTTGGAATAAATCATTGTCAGGACCCATAAAAGTATTATTCAAACTTTTACTCTAAAATAGAATACATCAAATGTATAGCTGTTCTCTTCTAATTGTGGAACTGAAGTTGGCGAAATGGAAGGAGCTAGTACGTTTTGGGGCCTCAGAGAGCGTAAAGCGAGTAAGTGAGCATGTTTCTCAGTCTTACCCGCTGTTGTTCCTGGATATGTGGTGGCACCCCAGGTATAGAATGTGCTTTCTAGAGAGCATTAACTGGGGCCTACACTGTTGGCAGTGTACACTTGAGAGTCCCATGGACTGCAAGAAGATCAAACCTATCCATTCTTAAGGAAATCAGCCCTGAGAGCTCACTGGAAGGACAGATCCTGAAGCTGAGGCTCCAATACTTTGGCCACGTCATGAGAAGAGAAGACTCCCTGGAAAAGACCCTGATGTTGGGAAAGATGGAGGGCACAAGGAGAAGGGGACGACAGAGGATGAGATGGTTGGACAGTGTTTTCAAAGCTACCAGCATGAGTTTGACCAAACTGCGGGAGGCAGTGGAAGACAGGAGTGCCTGGCGTGCTCTGGTCCAGGGGGTCAAAAAGAGTCGGACACGACTAAACAACAACAACACTGTTGTCATTTCAGTTATTCCGGAGATTCATGCTATGGGCTGACAGTTCTTTTCTCCCCTCCCTTTCATTTCAAAATAGTGATATTGTGAAATAATAATAACTAACATCCCTTTATTTATCTTCCAAGTATCTAAGGTATTTTTAATTTTTTTCTTCAGAAAACCTTGCCTTTATATATAGTTGGCAGTCTGCAAACATTAAAATGACTGCATTTATACATTATTATATATTTTTTAAAAAATCCTGATGTGTGAGATGTAAGTATATATGCATTGTAAGTGCAGTTTGGGAAACTGTTTTTTATTTCAGTTAGCTGAACGTTTTAAAGTGTTTTTCTAGTTCAATGATTGTAAAGAGCAGCATGTATGTTGCTTTCACATTTACCTTGACCTATTTTGCCCAAATATTTACTCGACATTTGAGACCTTTAAATTCTTTTAACAATTCCTACCCTGTTCTCTCTCTCTCTCTCTCTCTCTCTCTCTCTCTCTCTCTCTCTATATATATATATATATATATCCTGAGAACTTGGTTGTAGGGTGGTCTATAAATATTGCTAATAAAATAAATGGAGGAAATATAGAAAATGGGAAAGTAAGAAATTGCAAGCCAGCGTTAGGAAGCTACTTTGCCCCTCAGGCCCAGTAACGTCTACTCTGATTGACAGCATCTCTCCAGGGTCTCAGATGAAGAAGAGCCTCTCTCATCACCTGATCTCTGATCCTTTTAAATGGAAGTGGCCAGAGACTGAGCCTCACTCCTCTTGTGTGCAGAGCATGTTCTCTGATGCTGAGCTACCCTTGGCCTTTAATAGAGATGCTTATTGAGGTGGGGATGTGGGTGGCACTGTGGGTTAAACCACAGAGCCTAGGGCTTGCTGATCAGAAGGTCGGCGGTGTGAATCCCCGCGACGGGGTGAGCTCCCGTTGCTCGGTCCCAGCTCCTGCCAACCTAGCAGTTCAAAAGCATGTCAAAATGCAAGTAGATAAATAGGTACCACTCCGGCAGGAAGGTAAACGGCGTTTCCGTGCGCTGCTCTGGTTCTCCAGAAGCGGCTTAGTCATGCTGGCCACATAACCTGGAAGCTGCTCCCTTGGCCAATAAAGCGAGATGAGCGCCGCAACCCCAGAGTCGGTCACAACTGGACCTAGTGGTCAGGGGTTCCTTTACCTTTACCTTTATTGAGGTGACGTTTTACTTTTGATAGTTATAGAAGTGCAGCAGATGAAGAGCTACAGCAGCCCATCTCTCCTTGGAGCCGGGACACAAGTGAGAACCAACCCAGTTTCTCTTGCTTTCCAACATGCAGGTAGGTTAGCTGAGTAGTTTTAGAGAAGAAGTGGGGGAACCTTGGTCCAGCTGGATGTTGTTGGGTGGTAACTCCTTTGCCACCATCCCTGATTATGGACCATTTGCTGGTTGGGATAGATAGGAGTTGGGGCCACAAATTCCCTACCCCTGGTTTAGGGAAACAGGGAGAGCATGCATCTTCTCAATGTTCTGCCCTTAATAAAGTTCTCTAATTTGAAAAAACAACAACGAAGATCATGGCCACTGGGCCCATCACCTCCTGGCAAATAGAAGGGGAAGAAATGGAGGCAGTGAGAGACTTTACTTTCTTGGGCTCCGTGATCGCTGCAGATGGTGACAGCAGTCATGAAATTACAAGACGCCTGCTTCTTGGGAGAAAAGCAATGACAAGCCTAGACAGCATCTTAAAAAGCAGAGACATCACCTTGCCAACAAAGGTCCGTATAGTTAAAGCTATGCTTTTCCCAGTAGTGATGTATGGAAGTGAGAGCTGGACCATAAAGAAGGCTGATTGTCGAAGAATAGATGCTTTTGAATTATGGTGCTGGAGGAGACTCTTGAGAGTCCCATGGACTGCAAGAAGATCAAACCTATCCATTCTGAAGGAAATCAGCCCTGAGTGCTCACTGGAAGGCCCACAACCTTCCCAAAAGACGAATATTGCATGCATTGGTGGATGTATATGAGAACCATCAACAGTAAACTGATTGTGTGAACAGGCTTCAACAGGCTTTAATTGGAAGTATAAACGCTCATTTATCTTCAGTTGGATGGAAGGATGAAAGAAGTCTGTGAACTTGCCAAGGAACTGATAAGGTTCATTGCTGAGTCATCTTCAGTTCGACAGACCACTCTTCTTCCCAGGCTCAGAGGGAAAATGGTGAAAACAGGTTATTTATTGGGATGGTGATTTCTGCAGCTGTTGTTAAAGTTGCAAAACAAAGAAGCATGGGATGGAGAGATGGAGAAATTTATGAAACAACAATTGGATATTGGCTCCGCCCAAGGCATGATGGAGAACAGCAACAACCAGGAAAAGAGAGACATAAAATTTTACAAGGACAGGAAGAAACATCACGGACAGAATAATTGCCACACACAGGAAGAACAAGGGTATAGAATGTGTCTATACGAATGGAAGTTGTTAATATTGCAGTTGTTGTACAAGGGATTCTTATTTTGACCGGAATGTAGTTGAAATTAGTAAGATTTTGCAATGCAGAAATAAAGAAAATAATCAAACCATCAAATCTAGCACGTGGCGGGGGGGGGGGGTTGTGCATCTAAATTATATAATTCGGTATTTGAATGATTGGTATTAGTAATTGTATTATAATTTGGCATTGCTATAATGGGGCTATTATTGAACGGTAATTGAAAATTAATAAAATTATTAACAGAACAGGCTTCAAAGAACAAGCTTTGAACTAAGATGAAATATTTTCACTTGAAGAACAGAAATAGAGAATTAAGGAGAATGAGTTCTAGACCTATCTACAAGATTTCTGGCTCGCTCTTCACCTTAAGGTCCCTGGGTGCATTATAGCAACATAGGATTGAATCCAGTGAAGTCATCCCAATTGTGCAAGAACTTCTGCTTATGTGACTGAACTTTCGTTTCCTCTCTTCCCTCTGTGCTCCCCCAAATCTGTTTTGGGTTTCACCCCAACCCTTCAGAGCAGATTCCTTTGCACAAGCAGAAGTCCTTGTGTGAACAGGACAACTTTTGTTTTTATTATTATTTATTGAATTTATATATATAGATACAACCCATAATATATAGTTATAGAAACAGGTAAACCAATCTCAGTTAGGGATATTGGCCAAGTCAGATAAAAACGGAAATGGGAGCAGAAATTGCCAATGCTTGCTCATTGGTCCCACATCTGGAACGGTAATATATCCAGTGAATATGATCTATATTTTCCGTAGTTGCTATCAGCCCACAAATGAGACATAATTTATTACATTATCTAATATCTACACAAATCACATAAATTATGTAATTTTGTCATAGTGGGCAACAAGACAAATAATGTACTTCTTAGCAGAAGACAAATTGCAGCAGAGCAGAAACAGTGCTGCATGTGACAGCTACAGGACTGAACAAAAAGTGATGCCCTCTTGGACCCCTAGTCACAATTATAAAAACAAGCAAAACTGTTCCACCCATCTCCTTTCTACCTATAAAGGATGGGACCCTTGCTTTCCTAAGTAAACAAATCCTAAATAAATAAATAAATAAATAAAGCCAAAATCTGCAGCAATGTTGATACAGGAAGAGAGCATACATAGACTTGCTTGCTAATGTTTGCCTTTTTCAGGCATATACATGCTCCATTTACAATTGCTCAGAAATCATCTATTTCCATGATTTCCACTTGAATTTATATCTTCTCAGGAGACCACCCAAGGCCTGTCATGAAGATGTTGGCTTTTCTGACCCTAATATTCTTGTTGGGCATCTTTTCTGGTATGTTCCTCAAAGAGCTAGCCTAAGCACATTTATTTTTTGTTATATAACCTGCAGAATGTATTTGTGATGTGCATTTATTTGTAATGTGTATCAAATATAGACTGCTAAAAACGGATCCATTGAGACCTTGACTTCTACTAAGTCACACTTATGTGTGCTGTATGTCTATGTGCATGCACACACAAGAGTGAATTTGGCAATGCAAAAATATCTGGGGTGTTCACATGTTAACATTCAACGGGTATGTAGTCTGTGTACACAAATCGTAGAGTTTTACAAATCAACAAGGATATCCTTTTTCACACAAACACTTGTACCTGTGTTCAGCATAATGTGAACAAGTCTACTATTGCCATCTTGCCCCTGAGGCCTATCACCAACCAACAGTCAGATTTGGATTAATTTTTCAGCTGCCCAGTGGATAGCCATGAGATGAACCCAGATTTCCAAATGATATGGATCTTGCCAATTTTTGTTCCACTACAAGAAGCATGCTTTACTGAATTCGGTGGATAAACATACTTTCAACTGTGCTACACAAGAGAAGAGACATAATATAATGTTCTGCTGATTAATTCTGATAAAAGTGTATGGGTTGTGGTTCGAGGACCCGATCCCCGCTTTGTGGAATGAAGACACACGGACACAGTGTATAAGGTTAATGGGCAAGAAAAGGCCACAACTTTATTGATTACAGCAAGTGAGAAGGTATTGGCTTAGGCATTGGACCACGACAGATTGACTCCACCCACTTGGAGAGGGGTGAGTCTGAAGAGGGGTTCATTCACCAGAAGGTGAAACCTATTGATGCCAATACAACTATAAGCTCTCCCCTGATGTCACCGAGGGTCGTGCCATGGCCCTCCGCCATACAGGCATTGGACAGGATCCACGACCGCCGGATTCCTTTAACGGAATACCCAAATTTGAAGGGGTAGGCGATGGCCACACCTAGCCCTTCCACACACCAATAACACATTCCAATGCCTAACCGCCAAATACCAAGAAAGTTGTGACGATTGCTACGAGGCAGGCGAGAAAACCAAAAGGCCTAATGCCAGTTGGAAAAATTCCCACCAGCCCCTCTGGGCAACCTGGGCGACCAACCAAAGGTCCATAGCAAGGTCAAGCGAAAAGCTAAGCCCTAAGGGAGTGGTGGGTGGGTGACTCGCGACGGGAAGGCGAAAAGTGAGGCGGAATGGCTGGCGCCACGGTATCTTAAACCACACTCCACGCCCCCTCCAAGCCGCCCGGTTGGGCGCTTACCTGTGGGCGTGGTGCGCCAGCCAGGTGAGTGGGCCAGGGGGCATAACGCCCCTGCGTGACGCATGAAATCGCGTCCCGCCCACAACACCTCCCCTCCTTGAGGAGGAGAGGCCTTTTCTGATTGGTTCAGAAAGCCATTAATGTGGTTCATGTTTCCTTCTAGGATTTCTCTACGGCTTGTGCAACCCCTCTGATACCTTCAAGCAGGTGATGAAGGTACAGCTGAGGTAAAATAACTTTCTCAGTGGATGTACGGCACACAGTCATTTTGAATGCAGCCCGAGGCAAAAACACGCAAATACAGTTTGATTCTCTTGGATGAGCTTAGCAGAGGCAAAGATGAAAACCCATGCTCCAAAGATGGCGGCATGTGGCTCTTCAGATCTTGTTGGTCTCCAACCAGCATCAGCTGCAACCAGAATGGTCCATGATCAGGGATGATGGGAGATGTAGGCCAGCCACATCTGGAGGGCCAGATGTTCACCGTCCTTGGATAAGGCCAGTATGGGGGACCTGTGGGCCTCCAGATGTTGCATCGTTCCTTACTATTGGCCCTACAGTCTGGGCCTGATGGAAATTTGAAGTCCAGTGCTCTCTAGAGGGCCAGAGGTTTCCCAGCTCTGCCATAATCCATGGGTTAGATTTGAATGGCGATATCTGTACCTCCTAAAACGCAAGCTGATAATTGCACAGCAAGGCAGAAGGTGGTTCTTGTAAAAGTCTGGTGATTTCTACACACACACACACACACACACACACCCACACCCCATAAGAAAGAAGCACGATTATACTCTGATAAAGATGCAACTCAGGTCCCGGCTGGCAACTCAACAGCAAGTTTGTTAAAATATAGTAGGAAGAGAGATTGATGTGTCTGCAACCTTGGGCAGGCTGCACACCGAAAGAATATTTTAGCACTGACCTTCCTGTCAGTGTGAATGAAAAAGAAAACTGGTTTGTAGTAGGTGTTGTTTTGCAGAAAAGGCCCTCATCCCTCACTTGCAATGAAAGGTGTCAGGAAGCATGAGGAAATCGATAGTAAAACAAGGAATTAATACGGCTCTCCAATCACTGGCGCAAGGCAAATGACCTTTTTAATACATCCAATATATAGATCTGGAAGTTCAGATACAAATTCCCTATGATGTGTGACCCCTGGAAAAATAAGTCTAATATCTGTCCCTTTCTGCTTCTAAAATTTGATGATATTCTGATTTGTTCTTTTTTTTAAAAGAGTAAATTCCCTACCCCCACCCCACAGGACCCTACAGCCACACAATCCATCCTTTGACCCCATGGTGAACTATTTTGCTTAGGCGTAAGCAATACTGTGGATATTTTGATTGTTTTGCACATTTCTGCTTAGTCGCCAGAATGAGGCCCTTCAGCAGAATCTTCAGAAACAGATCAGTACTTTCCGTCAGAACGTCGTTGGTCTCCAGAGCCTCGTAGATGCCCTCGGAAGTGTCCATGGACACTGGGAGTCCCAGAAGGTGAGGGTCACCTGAGGTACAATTTATTTACACTTCTGACTTATAATAACTAATTATCAGTTATCACTGGCTAGCAGTCAATCAGGTAATGCTTCCCTCTGAAAGTGATCTGACCAATCAAAGAAATTTGCCCACGTAAGCCAAGACGGACACAATATGTTGATTAAAATGTCTTGTAACAATTTTAGTCATGAAAAAAGACATTCAATTTGACCACCTCAGAAAAAATCTGCAGAGGCAATAATATTTTGATGGTGTTTATAAAAACAGTATTTACTAGAAAATCTTCAAAATCCAAATATTTCCCACACAGATCATATTGGTGTACATAGCCTACTGAGAATCACGTGCAATCAGGGATAATAAAAATGAATACTTTGTGATATAATTGATATGATGGTCTTTTTGTATTTATAGTGTCAGTGTTAGCTGCCTGTGTCCTTGTGGAAAGGTGGGATATGAGTTTAATAAATAAATGAATCCTTCACAGTCCTAAGAAATCACCCAAAGAGGAGAGCCTTGTGCTACTCTTATGAAGATTTTTGCAAAATGCCTTCTCTCCACAGTCAGCCATAAACAGGGCTATCAATGCTGGTAGAGGTTAAGGGTGACAGAGAAGAAGAAGAAGAAGAAGAAGAAGAAGAAGAAGAAGAAGAAGAAGAAGAAGGGGAAGAAGAAGAAGAATTAATACCTCACTGATCTGGCTGGGTTGCCATCCATCTATTCTAAGTCAGCTCTGCTGGTTGTTAAGTTCTTGGCCCCACTCATGGTGGGATGAAAGTTAAATTTGTTGTTGTTGTTTAGTCGTTTAGTCGTGTCCGACTCTTTGTGACCCCATGGACCAGAGCACGCCAGGCCCTCCTGTCTTCCACTGCCTCCCGCAGTTTGGTCAGACTCATTTTTGTAGCTTCAAGAACACTGTCCAACCATCTCGTCCTCTGTCGTCCCCTTCTCCTTGTGCCCTCCATCTTTCCCAACATCAGGGTCTTTTCCAGGGAGTCTTCTCTTCTCATGAGGTGGCCAAAGTGTTGGAGCCTCAGCTTCAGGATCTGTCCTTCCAGTGAGCACTCAGGGCTGATTTCCTTCAGAATAAATAGGTTTGATCTTCTTGCAGTCCATGGGACTCTCAAGAGTCTCCTCCAGCACCAGAATTCAAAAGCATCAATTCTTCGACAATCAGCCTTCTTTATGGTCCAGCTCTCACTTCCATACATCACTACTGGGAAAACCATAGCTTTAACTATACAGACCTTTGTTGGCAAGGTGATGTCTCTGCTTATGAAGAAAATAACTCAATACTTCTGGTATGGATGCAACAAAGTCATAACGTTCCTCCTCTACTTGGTGGTTCCCCTCATTTTCCTCCACTGATCCCTGGCTGCTTTGTTGAAGCTTCTCCCTCACCACAACCCCCATTTCCAGACATTGTATATTCCTCACTTGGCCACATCAACCAGGGGGAAAGACTCAGGATGGGAGAAGAGGAATTATTTCTATAACCTGCAGTAATGGGCATGTGTTTGCATAGCTGCAGGTGGGCTCTCTCTCCTACACCTCAATTGTATATTTTTTTGTGACAGCATCTCTTCAAGCAATTGGGGGGCACTGCAGTGGAAAGCAATCAGATTGAAAAAGAAGACTTTGCCCTGAAATCTGCAGGTAAGAAGAGGGTATAGATGGAGTGGTAGACAAACACTAGGAGGCAGCAGAGCTTCAAGGGAACAGTGAGACAGACGGAGCGAGCGGGGAAGAGAGGTGGTGTTGTGGTGGAAGCAGCAGTGATATAGTATGAGGGGAGTAACTCCTCTCTTGAATCTGTTGATTTCTGGTGTGTGCAAATATTTATCCACTAGAATATTGGCTGCAGGCTTCTAACTTCATATTAATATGGAATACCCTCCAACATTTCTCCAAGGGAAATAGGGACGTCCTAAGGAAAAGTCATAGGGACGCGGGTGGCGCTGTGGTCTAAACCACAGAGCTTTGGGCTTGCCAATCAGGAGGTCGGTGGTTCGAATCCCCGTGACGGGGTGAGCTCCCGTTGCTCGGTCCCAGCTCCTGCCCACCTAGCAGTTTGAAAGCACGTCAAGTGCAAGTAGAGAAATAGGTACCGCTCCAGCGGGAAGGTAAACGGCGTTTCCATGCGCTGCTCTGGTTTCGGTGTTCCATTGTGCCAGAAATGGCTTAGTCATGCTGGCCACATGACCCAGAAGCTGTCTGCAGACAAACGCCGGCTCCCTTGGCCTATAGAGCGAGATGAGCACCACAACCCCAGAGTCCTCCGCGACTGGACCTAATGGTCAGGGGTACCTTTACCTTTACCTTAAGGAAAAGTGGGACATTCCAGATCAGAAACTTGGGTGGCTTCCATAAATCCGGGACTGTCCCTGGAAAATAGGGATACTTGGAGGGTCTGATATGGTGCAATCGCACCATTCTACTGTGTAGGCTTTACGGTAAAGGTAGGGCATTTCAGGTAGCTGTTCCCCAAATTACATGTCGGAAGGGAAAGGAGGGTGGGGGGAAAGGAAGCCCAAATGGATGACGTGATGGAAGGCGGGTGCGGAGGGAGGAGAATCCGTCAGGACCAGACCAATCTGTCCCTCTCCCAGGAACCAATTTGGTGGGGAGGAAAAGGAATGGGAAGAGAGAAAGATGATTGAGTTATCAGAGAGGGAGAGAGAGAAGGAGAAGGGATGGTGGAAAGAGGAGAGAAACAGGCAGTGCTCCCCCCCCCCCGGGGATACTCAAGGGTATGCAGTACCGTCACCCCCAAATATTTAAAGTGTGGTACTTAGGTACTTATGGGACGCAGGTGGCGCTGTGGGTTAAAGCCTCAGCGCCTAGGACTTGCCGATCGAAAGGTCGGCGGTTCGAATCCCTGCGGCGGGGTGCGCTCCCGCTGCTCGGTCCCAGCGCCTGCCAACCTAGCAGTTCGAAAGCACCTCCGGGTGCAAGTAGATAAATAGGGACCGCTTACCAGCGGGAAGGTAAACGGCGTTTCCGTGTGCGGCTCTGGCTCGCCAGAGCAGCGATGTCACGCTGGCCACGTGACCCGGAAGTGTCTCCGGACAGCGCTGGCCCCTGGCCTCTTAAGTGAGATGGGCGCACAACCCCAGAGTCTGTCAAGACTGGCCCGTACGGGCAGGGGTACCTTTACCTTTACCTTTTACTTACGGTAACAATTTTATGGTGAGTACCGGCACCTTTTTTTAAAACAAAGCCCTATAGGATTTGCTTGACGATCACACATCGTGGCAGCTACTGATACTCAACAAAGTAAAATGAGAGGGACGAACCCTGTAGCAATGTATTTTTAAAAAATGAATAACGCGGCATTCCATTGCCAAATGTTCATTCTAGGAGTTGTGGTGGAAGTAATGAAACAAATCCATATTGGAGGCTGTTTGACTTGAACTGGGAAACCCCGATAGACTTGCAGTTAGCACTTGCCAACTGTGATAATTTAATTCTGATTGGATTCTCTATGTTTCTCTTACTTATTTTTGATTTTGTGTTTGTGTGTGTGTGTGTGTGTGTGGGGAACCCTCCCTATTTAATGCCCTAATATCTGTAGGTGCATCGATCGTAAAATTCAGCAAAAGCTATGAAACGGGAGCGCAGGTTTGCATGTTGGGGCTGTGCTGGGATTACTCACGAGCACCAGAGATGATTCTTGAGGTAGGAATCTTGGAAAGCAATGTATGGGGTCGTTCTCATTTTTTTTGACTCCCTACCACTACCTCTCAAGCATCCAGCAGAGAAATCCATCTATCCTCCAGTCTCGATGGCATGGATTATTTGTACACCCCTATTTAGCCAAGAGGCCCCCCCCCCAGCAGGAAACACTAATACACATTAAGACAAAAGAAATATACAGTAAAAGCACAACACATGAAACAAAATGATATAAAATAGTGGCAGGATTTTCAACAGCCAACATAATGCAGGTGAAATGGAATGTCCCACTGATATATCATCCAAAACCTGTTTGAAGTCCATATCATGATATTGTTTTCATAATTTTTGACCTGGCAATATATTGTGAATAATGATGTGTGTGTGCTATGCAAAAAACACAATGTGAGAAAAACTGTGAAGCCAGCCGATGCCTCTACATAGCTTCATCCTCATTTCAGACATTGTGATATACAGTCATAGCTTGGATCCTGAACACCTTGCAAGTTGAACGCTTTGGCTCCCGAATGCCACAAATGCGGAATTGAGTGTTCTGGTTTGCGAACGTTCTTTGGAACCTGAACATCCGACGTGGCTTCTGCAGCTTCTGATTGACTGCAGGAGCTTCCTGCAGCCAATTGGAAGCCACGCCTTGGTTTCCGAACAGTTTGGAAGTCAAATAGACTTCCGGAATGGATTTTGTTCGACTTCCGAAGTACCACTGTATTGGCATACAGTATCACAATGTTTAGCTGGTGATATAGCACAATGCTGAAAACCAGTTATCACCCAACCCTACAGTTCGACTCTACATAGCTCCATCCTAATTTCAGACATCGTGATATATCAACATAACATGATGTTTAAAAAGTAAAGAACCCCTGACAGTTAAGTCCAATCGCGAACGACTCTGGGGTTGTGGCGCTCATCTCGCTTTACTGGCCGAGGGAGCCGATGTTTGTCCGCAGACAGTTTTTCTGGGTCATGTGACCAGCATACTAAGCCGCTTCTGGTGAAACCAGAGCAGTGCACGTAAATGCCGTTTACCTTCCCGCCGGAGTGGTACCTATTTATCTCCTTGCACTTTGATGTGCTTTCAAACCGCCAGGTACCAAAAGCAGCCTCTTAACACTCTTCCAATAGTTTTGCTTCCCAGTGACAACCAGATAAAGGTGTCCAGACACGTTGACCTCTGTCTTGTGTTGGCTGCCAAAGTAGGGATAAACTCTTGTTTCCCCCAGCAGCACCACTGTTGAGGACTTGTAAAGAGTTACTTGAGTCTTTAGTGTAATTTGCATACAAATGACACTTATTTTCTGAATTCTCCAGATTTGTGTCTGCTGTCTTCTTGATAGGAATGAGATTGTTTTGTTTTTCAGCGGGATAACACCCCTGGGAATTGCTGGGCCATGCAAGGCTCTCAAGGCTATGTCGTCATCAAATTGTCCGAAGCCGTCTGCCCGGTCGCTGTGACCCTGGATCACATTTCAAAGAAAATTTCTCACACAGAAGAAATAACCAGTGCTCCAAAGAACTTCTCTATCTATGTGAGTAATTTCCCTATGATTTTCAGGACTTTGCATTGAGAAATTTTAAAGGTGGAAGTTTTTTAGGTTTTTTTAAAAGAACACTTATCAATGTTTGTATAACAACCTTTGGTTCGTTTCTTTGAAGCCTCTTATCAAATCTCTTCGGCTTTCCCCCTTTGTCTCTTCTCAGGGATTCAAAGATGATTTTGAGAAGGAGGAAGGGAACTTTTTAGGGTCATTTGTTTACAGAATCGATGGTTTCCCTATGCAAACTTTCAAGCTGGAGGTATTCTTATTCTTATTCTTATTCTTATTCTTATTATTTTATTTCATTTCTATATTGCTTTATATTTTTAAGAAAAATCTCTAAGCGGTTTACAGCATATTAAAACATCAGTGAAACTATACAGAATCAAACATTTCTGAAGAAAGTCAAATATGGAGTATACAGTCAAAGCAACATAACTAACAGAAAACCAAACTTTTATCTTAAAGATTTCAAAATAGAATATTACAAAGGAGGTCAACAGTGCCAGGTTCTGTGCCAGGTTCATGCATGCTACATGGTACCCACAGTTGCGGTGCCAAGTTGGCACTCCTGCAACAAAATATACTTTACAGGAAGCAAACAGTAACCTTTTATTTATGTCCCTGTATTTTCAGAGAGAAAATTCAGGTAAATTTCAATACCTGCTCTTGAAGATTTTGAGCAACTGGGACCATCCAAACTACACCTGCATCTATGGGTTTCGTGTGTATGGAGAACGAATGGAGTGATGGAGTGATCAGAGAAATTCAGTATAATAAATACGGTACATCATAACATATTTTTATTGTTATTGTGGCTTTTCGTTAGGGTTTCCAACCTCAGACCCTCTTGCTCGGTGGTCTGAGACAGAATAATAATAATAATAATAATAATAATAATAATAATTGAACTATTTATACCCTGCCCATCTGGCTGGGTTTTCCCAGCCACTCTGGGTGGCTTCCAACAAAATATTAAAATACAATAGTCTGCCTTTCAGTTGTCTTCTAAAAGTCTATAGTTGTTTTTCTCTTTGACATCTGGTATTATGTGAAAGTGATATTGGTATCCTTTGGTCAGTCACTGTTAGGGAGGCCTCATTTCCCATTCCTCTCTGCAACACTGTTTCCACTCCACTGCGGTTTGTTTCCCACCAGACGCTATGTTATTCATCTTGCTGTCTGCTGCGGCGAAATTATGTCACCTAACACAACCTACGTAATTAGTTACCTAAGTTATGTTATCATTACATGAAAGGTAAAGGTAAAGGGACCCCTGACCACTAGGTCCAGTCATGACTGACACTGGGGTTGCGGCGCCCATCTCGCTTTACTGGCCGAGGGAGCCGGCGTACAGCTTCCAGGTCATGTGGCCAGCATGACTAAGCTGCTTCTAGAAAACCAGAGCAGCGCACGGAAACGGCGTTTACCTTCCTGCCGGAGCGGTACCTATTTATCTACTTGCACTCTGATGTGCTTTCGCACTGCTAGGTTGGCAGGAGCAGGGACCGAGCAACGGGAGCTCACTCTGTCGCAGGGATTCGAACCGCCAACCTTCTGATCAGCAAGTCCTAGGCTCTGTGGTTTAACCCACAGCGCCACCCTTATTATCATTACATTATTCGACCCCATTCATTTCAATGCAAAGGAAATGCAATGCAAATTGAGGGGGGTGGGGAGGAGGAGGAAATGTAATCGATTACCTATCGTTTGTAGACTGAAAGCGACAACAGCGAATGCAGATCATATTTGCTGGGTTGATTTCCATGCTGGACATGGGACAAATGAGCAAAGACCGGCAAGTACAAACCCCTGCATTATGGTGCCATCAGCTTTTGTGTGATCTGGAGCCAATGGCACCAGATGCATGAAATGGGTTAAGCTGGAGGAAAAATGTAGACTGTGTGGCAAAAGGAAAGGGAATGCAAGATTTAGGCACATCACAGTTTTATTTTCGAGCGTAATCCGTTCCGGAAGACCGTTTGAGTTCCGAAACGTTTGAAACCTGAAAACTCAGCACAGAAGCATCAAATCAAACAGCCTCATCACAGCTATCTGCCAATCACCCAATCCCACCACCCTTCTGAGTAATACCCCTCCCCACCTTCTCACTATATAGAAGGGTCTGGTGACTTCTGTTTCAGTGTATCTGAAGAAGTGTGCATGCACACAAAAGCTCATACCAAGAACTAACTTAGTTGGTCTTTAAGGTGCTACTGGAAGGAATTTTTTTATTTTGTTTTGACCATGGCAGACCAACACGGCTACCTATCTGTAACTCAGTATAGAAAACTCAGTATGGAAAACTCAGTACGGAAGCCTGAAAACGGAAAACTCACTGGCGGAAATGATTGGCAGAATCCGAGACCAGGGAGAAGAGTCGGTGGAAGAAGATTGGAAAAAATTTAAAGTTTATCTACAGAAACATTGTAAAATTAAGGAATGTTAGAAGGAGGCTGGAATGAAGTTATGTGGCTATAGCAGAAATATTATAAAGGATTAAGTAAAAATGGATTGGTAATTAGTGAAAGAGGAGAATGTAAAATTATAGTATATCAAGATAAATTTTTAGGATAAAAACAAAGATGGAAAGGATTTGCTGAAATATCTAATTGAACTAGAATACAAAAAAGGGAGGTGTGAGGAGGTCAAGGAAATAAGCAAAGGAAAGAAAGTTATGTAAAGGTTGGATTTGTTTTTTTATTATTTAATTGTTTGTATTTTTTGTATTTTTTGTCTTTTTTGTTTTGTTTTTTGTGTGCTTTGTTTGTTTAACTTTTTCTATTTTTCTTTCTGTAACCTTTAAAACTTTAATAAAATTTATTTTTTTAAAAAAAGAAAATGGAAAACTCAATACAGAAGCCACGTTTCATGTTCGGCTTCCGAGGCGCATTCGAAAACTGAAACGTTTGTTAATGGAGATGTTTGAAAACCGAGGTAACGCTGTACAGAAGTCTGCCTGAGTAGGCAAGATGTATGCCCATGTATGTCAGTTAAAGGAACACACTGTATGGAAGGGATTCTTTGGGAAATGGTAGTGTGCCCAAATGCCAAAATAGGGCAGAGGCAAGGCCATTCAGGGTGTAGGTGCAGAAGACATTCACAGTCATATGGGATGAGGGATAAAGTCCTTGCCCTGTTATAGTCTCACCCGGGCGGTGTTTAAAAAACACTTGATTTAATAGATTCGTAAATGCATGCTTTCCCAGGCATAGAACATTTCATTCATTTCATACACAATAAAACGGTTTCTCTCAAAATGAGTGCAGCCTATTAGGCTGACAAAACTAATTTTAATTTTCTCGCAATCTTAGATATGGGCATTTCATGGAGCAAGCTCAATCTCTCCATCCTCCCCAGTTCTCTGATGACCTAGGGATTGCAGCCCTCTGCAGGAAGTAAAAACAAATGTTGAGGCCAAGCTACAAGCAGAGCCCAATTTTCTTTCACTGACAATTGAATATATCAGTGTATTGTATTATGGTAAGGGGAAAAAGGTAAAGGGCCCCTGGATGGTTAAGTCCAGTCAAAGGCGACTACGGGGTGTGGCGCTCATCTTGCTTTCAGGCCGAGGGAGCCGGTGTTTGTCCACAGTCAGCTTTCCGGGTCATGTGGCCAGCATGACTCAACCACTTGTGGTGCAACGGGACACAGTAACAGAAACCAGAGCACATGGAAATGCCGTTTACCTTTCCGCGGCAGCGGTACCTAATTATCTACTTGCACTGGTGTGCTTTTGAACTGCTAGGTTGGCAGAAGCTGGGACAGAGCAACAGGAGCTCACCACTGTTGAGTGGATTCAAACCGCCAAACTTCTAATCGGCAAGCCCAAGAGGCTCGTGGTTTAGACCACAGCGCCACCTGCGTCCTGCAAATGTATTATGACTATTTTGCAAAGACTTGCACACTCCAATCCTATTGGAATGAAGCCCCTGTATACAATGAGGCTTACTCTCAAATAGGTATATATAGGATTGCAGCTTCAGTTTTGCTTGGCTTTGCTTACTATGGGGTACTGGGGAAGGGGTAGTACCTCTGGTGGGGGACACAACCTGCTCTTTCTAGGGTAGTTCGTTCACCTATGGTCCCCACCCTGCACTCAGCTATCACCTGTGGCTCCTAGAAGCTGTCAGCCTGTGACAGAGACCACATCCCAGGAAATAACTACAGCAGCAGCAGCAGCAGCAACAATTTATTTCTACCCCACCCATTTGACTGGGTTTCCCCAGCCACTCTGGGCGGCTCCCAACAGAATATTTTTTAAAAATGATAAAACATCAAAAACGTCCCTAAACAGGGCTGCCTTCAGATGCCTTCTAAAAGTCAGATAGTTGTTTATTTCCTTGACATCTGGCGGGTGGGCATTCCACAGGGCGGGTGCCACTACCGAGAAGGCCCTCTGCCTGGTTCCCTGTAACTTCAGTTCTCGCAGGGAGGGAACTGAATCATAGAATCATAGAATCATAGAATTATAGAATCATAGAGTTGGAAGAGACCACAAGGGCCATCGAGTTCAACCCCCTGCCAAGCAGGAAACACCATCAGAGCACTCCTGACACATGGTTGTCAAGCCTCTGCTTAAAGACCTCCAAAGAAGGAGACTCCACCACACTCCTTGGCAGCAAATTCCACTGTCGAACAGCTCTTACTGTCAGGAAGTTCTTCCTAATGTTTAGGTGGAATCTTCTTTCTTGTAGTTTGGATCCATTGCTCCATGTCCGCTTCTCTGGAGCAGCAGAAAACAACCTTTCTCCCTCCTCTATGTGACATCCTTTTATATATTTGAACATGGCTATCATATCACCCCTTAACCTCCTCTTCTCCAGGCTAAACATGCCCAGCTCCCTTAGCCGTTCCTCATAAGGCATCGTTTCCAGGCCTTTGACCATTTTGGTTGCCCTCCTCTGGACACGTTCCAGTTTGTCAGTGTCCTTCTTGAACTGTGGTGCCCAGAACTGGACACAGTACTCCAGGTGAGGTCTGACCAGAGCAGAATACAGTGGCACTATTACTTCCCTTGATCTAGATGCTATACTCCTATTGATGCAGCCCAGAATTGCACTGGCTTTTTTAGCTGCCGCATCACACTGTTGGCTCATGTCAAGTTTGTGGTCAACCAAGACTCCTAGATCCTTTTCACATGTACTGCTCTCAAGCCAGGTGTCACCCATCTTGTATTTGTGCCTCTCATTTTTTTTTGCCCAAGTGCAATATTTTACATTTCTCCCTGTTAAAATTCATCTTGTTTGTTTTGGCCCAGTTCTCTAATCTGTCAAGGTCGTTTTGAAGTGTGATCTTGTCCTCTGGGGTGTTAGCCACCCCTCCCAGTTTGGTGTCATCTGCAAATTTGATCAGGATGCCCTTGAGTCCATCATCCAAGTCGTTGATAAAGATGTTGAATAAGACCGGGCCCAAGACAGAACCCTGTGGCACCCCACTAGTCACTCTTCTCCAGGATGAAGAGGAACCATTGATGAGCACCCTTTGGGTTCGGTCAGTCAGCCAGTTACAAATCCACTGAGTGGTAGCATAGTCAAGTCCGCATTTTACCAGCTTCTTTACAAGAATATCATGGGGCACCTTGTCAAATGCCTTGCTGAAATCAAGGTAGGCTACATCCACTGCGTTCCCTTCATCTACCAGGCTTGTAATTTTGTCAAAAAACGAGATCAGGTTAGTCTGACATGACTTATTTTTCAGAAATCCATGCTGACTATTGGTGATCACAGTATTCCTTTCTAGGTGCTCACAGTTTGCTTAATGATCTGCTCCAGAATCTTCCCTGGTATTGATGTCAGACTGACTGGGCGGTAATTATTTGGGTCCTCTCTTTTCCCCTTTTTGAAAATAGGGACAACATTTGCCCTCCTCCAGTCTGCCGGGACTTCGCCTGTTCTCCAGGAATTCTCAAAGATGGCTGTCAGTGGTTCTGAGATCACATCTGCCAGTTCTTTTAATACTCTTGAATGCAGTTCATCTGGCCCTGGAGACTTGAATATAGTGGTGCCCCACAAGACGAATGCCTCGCAAGACGGAAAACCCGCTAGACGAAAGGGTTTTCCGTTTTGGAGGTGCTTCGCAAAATGAATTTCCTATGGGCGTGCTTTGCAAGACGAAAATGTCTTGCGAGTTCCTGCGGGTTTTTTTTTCCTTCCCCCCTTTTTCTAAGCAGCTGATCCGCTAAGCCGCTTATCAGCTGATCCGCTAAGCCGCTAAGACGCTAATAGCACTAATCCGCTAAGCCGCTAATGGGCTTGCTTCGCAAGACGAAAAAACCGCAAGACGAAGAGACTCGCGGAACGGATTCTTTTCGTCTTGCGAGGCACCACTGTACATCTAAACTAGCCAAGTATTCTTGTACTATCTCCTTAGTTATTCTGGGCTGTGTTTCCTCTGCTGAATAATTTGCTCCAAATTCTTCAGGTCAGGCATTGTTTTCTTTATCGGAGAAGACTGAGGCAAAGAAGGCATTGAGGAGTTCAGCCCTTTCTGTTTCCCCTGTTTGCATTTCACCATCTTCTCCTCTGAGTGACCCCACTGTTTCTTTGTTCTTCCTTTTGCTACGAACATACCCATAAAAGCCTTTTTTGTTGCTTTTAACCTCTCTAGCAAGCCTGAGTTCATTCTGTGCTTTAGCTTTTCTGACTTTGTGTCTACACGTGCTGGCTATTTGTTTGAATTCCTCTTTGGTGGTTTCCCCCCTTTTCCATTTTTTGTACACATCCTTTTTTAATCTTAACTCAGTTAAAAGTTCTTTAGATAACCACCCTGGCTTTTTTAGGCACCTTCCATGTTTCCGTCTCATTGGTATTGCCTGAAGTTGTGCTTTTACTATCTCTCTCTTAACAAACTCCCAGCCATCATGAACTCCCTTTCCTTTTAGTATTACTGTCCATGGGATCTCACCCAGCACTTCCCTAAGTTTTATGAAGTCGGCTTTCTTAAAGTCAAGAAATTGAGTCCTAGTATGCTTGGCTGCTCCTTTCCACTGTATAGTAAACTGCCAGAAGGCCCTCGGTGCCGGACTTCAGTGTCTGGGCTGAATGGGTGGGGTGGGGTGGAGATGCTCCTTCAGGTATACTGGGCCGAGGCCGTTTAGGGCTTTAAAGGTCAGCACCAACACTTTGAATTGTGCTCGGAAACATACTGGGAGCCAATGTCTTCAGTTGGCTGGCTAAACCAGGTGTGGGTCCCAATGGGTCCCAAACCTTCAGTGACTAAGGGACTTTACCTGCATGCAAAGACAGGCTCTAGTGGATTGAGCAGACGAGACCCCCTAGAAGGTCCAATAGTCCAGAAGGTGGTTTCTGCATGTATTGTAAAGGGAAGTGAGGGGCAGAGGGGGCTTGTCAACTAGAGAAGGCAGTCCCTCAAGGAGAAGGAATAAAACAGATGTCTGGAGGGGCCCTTACTCCCAGGAAAGTGTGTATGGGATATAAAATGCATGAAGCTGGTTATGGTGATACTGGCCCTTCCCTACTAGTCTGTCTGAGCACATGAAGAACTTCTTTCCCTGGTATGTGAACGGAACCAGATCTGCTTCCTCCATTTGAGGCTGAACATGAATAAATGTGAAGAAAAAGATACTGACACAAAAGAAGAGATGAATAACATTTGCCATTTGAGACTATACAGTGGTGCCCCGCAAGACGAACGCCTCGCAAGACGGAAAACCCGCTAGACGAAAGGGTTTTCTGTTTTGGAGGCGCTTCACAAAACGAATTTCCCTATGGGCTTGCTTCGCAAGCCCAAATGTCTTGCGAGTTCCTGCGGGTTCCCCCCCCCTTTTTCCCCCTTTTCCTAAGCCACTAAGCGGCTTATCAGCTAATCCGCTGATAAGCCGCTTAACAGCTGATCGCTAAAAGCCGCTAAACCGCTAATAGCGCTAATCCGCTAAACTGTCAATGGGCTTGCTTCGCAAAATGAAAAAACCGCTATATGAAGAGCCTCATGGAACAGATTAATTTCGTCTTGGGACGCACCACTGTACGGCAATCCCAAAGTCCAGCTGAAGCTCTAGAACTGCTGGAGATGCAATGAGACTGAGGGTACATTCTGTCATATGTGGTTGATCTGTAAATGGGTAAAAGAGTATTGGGAAACAATT
This sequence comes from Podarcis cretensis, assembly GCF_951804945.1. Taxonomy (NCBI): domain Eukaryota; kingdom Metazoa; phylum Chordata; class Lepidosauria; order Squamata; family Lacertidae; genus Podarcis; species Podarcis cretensis. The sequence continues at coordinate 128,165,300 of NC_137170.1, forward strand.
CATAGTGAATTGAAAAAAAAAAGTTTACAAATACTTTCCCTCCCAAAATCAGAGTCTTTTTTGTTGGGGATAATTCAGATGGAAATTTCCAGGTGTCAGAAAAGGTTGTTTATGTATGCCACTACTGCGGCCCGTGTTTTGTTAGCCCAAAAATGGAAAATGAGCGAGGTCCCAACTAAAGAAGAATGGCAGCTTAAACTGGTGAAATATGTGCAGCTTGTTGACCTAACATACAGAATAAGAGAACAGGAAAAGCATATGTTTAAAGAAGATTGGAAAGTGTTTATTGAATATACGGGGGGGGGGGGGGAATTGTGTATATTTGAAAACGTGGGCAGCATTAAGATAAATTCAACAGTGTAAATAAGTTTTGATGGATGTAATAATAGAATACTGAATGGTTTAGTTTATATGAAATACGCAGGGATTTATGTTATGCAAAATGAAACATGGGAAGAGAAGAAGGGAAGTCACTGATATTTTAAGGTGGTTTAAATGAATATTCTAAAATGTAAAACAGAAAATTTAATAAAAATTATGGGGGGGGGGAGAATGCAATCTATCTGGAAGTGAACTATGAAATACCTCAGAAATATGGAAGGGGTGGGGCCGGCCCACCCATGAGACAACTGCCTCAGGCGGCCCAAATACAGGGGCAGCAGATCTCAATATATAGCTTTATTTCTACCTTGTTCCTGATGTAGATGTTCACTCAGCCCTTCTTCCTTGGTGGGGAGGGGGTGCCAAAATGTGGTTTGCCTCAGGTGCCAAAATGTCTTGAGTCGGCCCTGGGCAGGAGAGGAAGTTTGAGAGCTTAGAGCAGTGATACAGAATATATCACAAGATGATAAAGGCTCTGCTGAAGTGAAATGCCACAGACAACAGCTCATTTCCCCAAAACAGAGAGGAAATTATCACATGAACGGATGTGAAGAGTAACAAGCTCTGATAATTTTCTGGTAAGAAATAGTTGAATATAGGTGCAGTGTCTACCCTCAGCCACTGGAGTGCACCAAACCTCCACCAGAAACAATTCTTTAAAATAGAGAAAGAAAAAAGGTGGAAAAAAAATGGCAAATAAACCTGCTAGCTAAAAGGAGGTGTATCACAGCTCAGCGGTAAAGCACATATGCTTTGTGTGCAGAGGGTCGCAGGTTCAATCCTTTGCATCTCCCTGGACTCTACAGTTCTCATCAGTCCCAGTCAGAATGGCCAATGGTCAGGGATGATGGGAGTTGTAGTCCAACAACACCCAAAGGGCCATTGACAGGAGTTAAAAAGGAGTCGGATTCCCATCCTGGACTAAGAGTCAAAATCTCCCTTCCCAGGAAACTTTGGGAATTGTAGCTCTGTGAGGAGAATATGTCTCTCCTAAAAACTGTCAGCAAACTACAGTTCCCAGGATTTTTTGGTGAAAACTGGCTTAAAGTGGTATGGTTCTGCTTTATATTTCTAGTGCAGATGGTGGTGGGGCTCTGATTCAACTGCCATTTCAGTCAGTTTCTCACTGCATTGTGGGAGGGACAATTTTGTCCTTCACTTCAGGCAGGAAAAATATCTTTGGACAGCTCTGATGGGGGACATGGTGGGGAATTAAAATAGCCTTCTGTTTCCACCCGCTACAGCAGCAAAACTGTATTTTAAAGGCTGCCAATTTGAATGTTCATACTTCCCCCTAATGTACGTGTTTTTGTCTGCTTGGCAAACTTCTTAGCCAAACTGGGAGAAGTGCAAATTTTGGAAGACAGCTGTGTTTCAGGTTGCACACTGTTTTGGAAGGTGTGAATTTTTATAGATCCTGTTTTTCCAGTGAGATCTGAATTGAAGTTCGCCCCCGTTCCTCGATGCAATTGAAAGTGTAACGAATAAGCAATATATAATATCATTTGAAGTGTCGCCCAAAGTCACGGCAGGGACAAGACCATCGATATTTTCCAGCTAGAGGGGCCGTATCATCCATGTAGGAAATATAGGAGACAGTGGGAAGTAAAAAAAGTGTGAGGTGTTGTTCAGGTCTGCAGATATGACATTTTGGAGAAGTACGAGTTCAGACATGAGACTTAATTCATGGACATTGTTATAAGAATTTTAAGGTCACACACACACACACACACACATACACACAAAATAGGTAAAGGTAAAGGGACCCCTGACCATTAGGTCCAGTCGTGACCGACTCTTGCTTTATTGGCCGAGTGAGCCGGCGTTCAGCTTCCGGGTCATGTGGCCAGCATGACTAAGCCGCTTCTGGCGAACCAGAGCAGCACACGGAAACACCGTTTACCTTCTCGCCGGAGCGGTACCCATTTATCTACTTGCACTTTGACGTGCTTTCGAACTGCTAGGTTGGCAGGAGCAGGGACCAAGCAATGGGAGCTCACCCTGTGACGGGGATTCGAACCGCCGACCTTCTGATCAGCAAGTCCTAGGCTCTGTGGGTTAGCCCACAGCACCACCCGCGTCCCTTTATATAATAGATGTTCATAAATGTACCAAGCAAACACATACAAATATGTAAACCACATGTCTGAAACCCACAGAAAAGTCCTGAAAGCATTTTCTCTCTCCCAAAATGACCTCAAATATTTCTCTGCAAGGTTGGAGGAAATGGGAAATCTCCCCATTGTCTCTTTCCCAAATCCTGTCTTGAGGGCACATTTAAGATATGAATAGGGTGTGAGCCTGTGACCTGGATTCAGGAATTGAGTAGTTATCATAACAAAAGTGTGGCCAGGATGCCCAGGTAATCCAATCAGGTAACCTGGCAGACAGGAAGAAACAACACACCCAAATTTCCGCCCCTTCTCTGATGTGTCTATGGGGTGTTCTTGGGCCACACCCCTGTTTCCCCGAAAATAAGACAGTGTCTTATATTAATTTGTGCTCCCAAAGATGCGCTAGGTCTTATTTTCAGGGGAATATCTTATTTTTCCATGGAGAAGAATACGGTACACATTTATTGTTGAACAACAAAAAAAGGAAATTTATTACCTGTATACGGTACAACGTCTTGCGGTAGCTTCAGGGCCTTATATTCCGGGGTGGCCTTATTATTGGGGAGGCCTTATATTCGGGGGGGGGGGGCTTATATTACAGCAAGAGGCAAAACTGGAAGTAGGGTGGAAAGAAGTAGGGGAAACAGGGTGTGTATGATGTTTCTGGGGGTTGGGGGTGGTCTTGGACTCCAGGGTGGGCAATTTAAAATGCCTATATAAGGGCTTGCGCGCATGACTCGCCCCCCCCCCGTGTGTGTGTGGGAGCACCCTGTTGCAACAGCTTTAATAAAGATCAGGCTTACTAGCTGCTTTGCTTCTCAATATTCTCTGGTTGGTCTCTGTTATTTTCTCCTGCTGATAGAGGGATCTACAAAAGGACTCTATATGGGCTCATGAGAAGAGAAGACTCCCTGGAAAAGACCCTGATGTTGGGAAAGATGGAGGGCACAAGGAGAAGGGGACGACAGAGGACGAGATGGTTGGACTGTGTTCTCGAAGCTACCAACATGAGTTTGATCAAACTGCGGGAGGCAGGGGAACACAGGAGTGCCTGGCATGCTCTGGTCCATGGGGTCACGAAGAGTCGGACACGACTAAACGACTAAACAACAACAACATGGGCTCTTGGGTACCCCATAAGAGAAAAGGAGCAGTCCCCCCCCCATAACAACATGAACTGTTTTCCCTGTAGAAATCTCCCTGTAAAATTTGCATTTCTTTCAGGTAGAGGGTTGATTTTTCAAATGGAAAACCAGAAGATGGCGCCCTTGCAGAGGGTGGAAAGAAAACCTAGCGTTCGAGTGGTAACACTGGAATAATGCCAAACAGCCATCGCACCACAAAGTGGGCTCAAGTCCATGAAACCCTTTGCCAGAATAAATTTGCTACAACCCACTGCTGTGCTGCTTTGCTGGTAAGCAAGTCCCATGTTGTTCAATAGCGCTTCCTTCCAAGCCCGGTTGTGGCCCTAGTCTGTAAGGCATCGTGTAACAGTATGTTGGCCGTCGTTTTAAGATAAGCATGGCTCCCTGCCCCTCTGCAATTTAGCAAATAGTATTGTACCCGTGTATCTGTTTTCCTGTGCTGCAGAGACAAATCTGTCATCTTACCTTTGCAAAACATTCCCCCCCCCTGTGTAATTTCAGGCGCCTGAAGTTTGCAATATCACTATGCATGCATTTTTGCTTCTAACACAATCTGGGTATTATTTTTGAATACTGTCATGAATATATTAGGGCTGCCATACATTCACGAAATCCCAGACATCCCCGGGATTTTGATCCTGAAAATGGTGTCTGTGTGGATTTTGAAATGTCCGTTTCCCCAGACATATGGTAACCAGGATAACTTCATTTTTGGGGGGGTGAGAAAAAAATTGGGGGCAAGAAAAGCTCAACAACTTTGTTCCTCTCCTCAAAGAAAGTCAACTTCTTTTGTCCGGGTTGTCATTTTCTGAAATATGGCAACCCTAGAATGCATACAATAAAGCATGTAAATAGATCTGCACCTGTAAATTATCTGCGACTAGTGGGGGGTTGGGTTGCAGTGCTGTGTATTGTTACTCACTGAGTAATCTCACTGAAGTCAGTGGGGGCTACTTTGAAGGAATTATGCATGCAATCAGGCTATAGATATATAGTATTTACAAAATGGCATTATGCTATGTGTGATGCTGATTTTAATATCTTACACTGAAATAGTGTGGGCATGGGCTCTGTTTAGAGAAATTAACGGGACTACAAACTGTTTCCATTTGGCTGAATCATGTCCTTATGTTTTGTGAATACAAGCCTTTTTTTGAAAGTCAAATTCACATCCAATGCAACAATTATTTTAACACAGCAATAGACTAGAGATGAATCCAGATAATGTTATAATTGGGCTGAGTAACAATTTCACTCACTTGAAAAATAAAAACATTATTTCAACCAAACTGCTTCAAATATAAATTTGGGTTGACTTGTGCTTCCGGATTTGGCTTTTGTAAGCATTGATATTTTACTGTAGATTAGAAGATCATTCGTTGATGTGAAGGAGAAGATGTTATGTCCAAACTTCTTCTCTAACAAACCACCATCTCTTTTTGTAGAAGTGACCAAATGACACATGTGACTGCATTCTCCTTCTAGATTCACATTGCTCTATCTAGGGAAAATTAATTCCAAAGGACAAGATTTAACATGATCTGATTTCTTCTCCTACCCCGATTCTGCAAACTGCAATCTTCCTCAACCCTTTTAAGCAGATATGGGTACGTAACAGTGGATGCTACTGCTGGGAGGAAGAGAAGAAGAGGAAGGGGAAGTCCATCTGTACAAGCAGGACAACACGTTGCATATATCACCCAAAATATTTCACAAAAGTACCAAGAGAGCTTTAAAAAACCAAGCCCGAATATTTGCACCCTCCCGTGGCATGTCAACCCAGCACCCTGCAAATAAGGATAGGGAACAAATTAGATTCAGTTCATATTTAAAGCAAAAATTATTGAGCTCGCACTTTCCAAATTAAAATGGGAAATGAAAAAAACCATCCTTTGAAATTTGCACTTACCTGAAATTTGCTATGCTGTTCTCTAAACAGCGGTGGTTTTTTTTTTAATTATAAAAAAATGCATTTATTTGGTGGAAGTGTGCATAAAAAAGGACTGTATCAGCATAGTACAATACAAAAATGCCTTATGTTAGGACAAACGGCTTGCAAAAATGCCAGGCGTTCATACCAAAAATGTGTTTTATCGGGAGAAACTGGCACTGAAATGCCGAAGAATTTTCAGGAGGGTTTTCAAAGAGAACCCTTGCAAATTTCTGCAGAAATGCTGAGAACCAAATTTAAGACAGGAAAACAAAAACAAAAACGAGAAACCAAGAGAAGTGAAGTTGACAGATCCTTCCATCCTTATCTGTGAGTCAGTTGTGGAAGGAAGGAAGCTATAATCAATGGTATAAGAAGTTACGCTGCTGCAGGAATCAACGTGCGATAGTTGTTAGCACTTATTTACTGGAACATGAAGCATTAAGTTCCAGCCATAACCCAGTTTTCCACCGTCTGTTTTACAGTTCTTGTGACATCCTTCTCTCTCCATGAAACTCTTTTTCAGTTCACCCCAGAAAGCAAGTGAAGGAAACTCTGTCAAAACCAACCCCCGCCCCCCCCAGGATAGCAGATACTTTCCTGGAAATTCCAGCAGGAGTGTATCATCTGATTTTTCAACCCAGTTGGTAGTTAAGGCAAAGAAAGCTCCCTCCTTAACAACTGAACACAAAAGACAAGATCCAGCCAAACTTCAGCATTTTATTTTTTTAGCTCCCATGGAAGTCAAGCATTTGTTTTACTACCCATTGAAATTAATGGGACTTTAAAATGCTTAACATGGGCAGGATTGCGCCCCAGCATTTAAAGTATTTTATTTGGGTCGTCTACAAGACTTTTGGCTAAAGTCAGATAGTTTAATTCAGAAAATGAAAACAAAGAGAGATCTGGTTTCTAGATTTATTTATTTTTGGTTGATTAATAATATTTAAACTATTCCCCTTTGCCCATAAAGTTCTCTGATCCCTAAAAATCCCCCACCTAAATAGCCTCTTTAAAAAAGAAAGTCCTTATTCAGCTTTCTTGTATCCCATAATAACAGATGGACCGTGAGACTGTTTACTGTTCCTGCCCACAAACTTCCTGTTAGTAAACTCCTATATTATTTCTGAAACAGAAAAATTACAAAGGAGCGTCTCCGTTGATTACTGCTTACTGAGGAATCCGTGCCAGAAAGCTTCTTTTGAAAAGTAGGCTTTCTAAACAAGATCACTTGTTGCTGCGCGACATTATTTTGTCAAAGGTTCCACAAGATGCATAAAACATCCACGCTAAGGCTAAACAGCCGCATGACAAAATGGTCATAACTATAGTTTGAGTTAAGGCTGTTGTAACAACTGCATGGAAGAACAAGTGAGCTGATGCCACAACTTTTAAGGCAGTATAGGTGGGGAAAATGCGCTTAGATCAACACACACAAACATGTGCATACTAGCACCATTATTATTATTTTTTAAAAAGGAGAAGGGTAAAAGTACAAATGACGTACTAAAGCTGCCCATTAGCTATTGGCCTCAAAGTCTTGTGCTACAAATACACGTGTCAGACTTGCAGCACAATCGGAACGATGTTTATTAAGGAACAAACCACTCTGGTTTCAGTGAGTTACGCTCACAAACAAGTACAGTGGTACCTCGGGTTACATACGCTTCAGGTTACATACGCTTCAGGTTACAGACTCGGCTAACCCAGAAATAGTGCTTCAGGTTAAGAACTTTGCTTCAGGATAAGAAAAGAAATTGGGCTCCGGCGGCGCAGCGGCAGCAGGAGGCCCCATTAGCTAAAGTGGTGCTTCAGGTTAAGAACAGTTTCAGGTTAAGAACGGACCTCCAGAACGAATTAAGTACTTAACCTGAGGTACCACTGTATGCTTAGGATTAGAACCTAATGCTATGTGTAACAGACAGATGAGCAGGTCTCAAATTTCAGGGTTGCCCTGTGCGATGCCAAAATTTGGCTTCCCCTCCTCTCACCTTCCATTCTACATCATAGTTGTGGCACCCCATGGCTCTGTGTGCAGTGCGTTTGAGCTGATCGCGCTCCCCTAAATCCACCTCTGGCTGGATCCAGATTTAGATAGAGTTCACTGGGCAACAAAGGCCAATCGCATCCTGCAGCCTGCACCCTTCCTCTCATTGGTTCCTGCATCTTTCACATTGTTTACACGTACGGCGGCTGTTAAATGCCTGTAAATATCCTGTTTTACATGTTTGGAAGGCTAATCTCTGGGGTGGTTTGTCCTTTCACATGGCTACTTGCATACAGAACAGATGTGCAAAACCATGATTATGTACCCTACTTGACCAGTGAATCGAGGGGGTTTTCATATCCACATTTCAGTATGATTTACCACCTTCTTGTGGGTTCAAGGAAGAGCCCATTATATTCATGATTCAGCTTCCTCATGTTCAGGTACAAGCAAGCGCATGAGGACCTCCAACAGATGATGAGTTTCATTTTAAATTGTATCTGTGTGTACACCATACATTCAAAGCACATTCATAACACATCCCCCCCCCAGAGAATTATGGGGACTGTAGTTTGTTTGCTGTGAGTTGTAACTCAATGAGGGGTAAACTACAGTGTCCACAATGCTTAGCAGTGGCGGTGATGGATGTGCTTCAAATGTGCTTGAAAGGCGTGTGTCTTCCCCTCCAAGATTTCTCCTGTGAAAATAGGGATGTCCCATTTCACAATGATAACTTCACTATTTATACCCCACATATCTGACTGGGTTGCCCCAGCCACTCTGGGCAGCTTCCCACATATATAAAAACATAACAAAAACTTCCCTATACAGGATTGCCTTCAGACGGCTTGGGGACTGGATAACTCCATACCCTCCAACATTTCTCCAGTGGAAATAGGGACATCCTAAGGAAAAGTGGGACATTCTGGGATCAAATAAAAAATCGGGATGGCTTCTCTAAATAAGGGATGTCCCTGGAAAATAGGAACATGACACCATCACTATTTGTTTTTGAGAACCAGGCTAAAACATTCTGGTTCTCCCAGACATTTGGATCTCAATTGTCTGTATATCTTTTAGTGGGATGAGGCTAAGTTTGATATATTAGTCTACATTACTTGTGCATTTTAAGTTTTCGCCTTGTTTTTAACGTTCATTTTTGTAAGTCAGTTTGAGTTTCATTTTTCTGGGGGGGGGAGAAGAGAAACAGCAACTAATAATTATAATGTTGGGTGGTTTTTGTTTTTGTTTTTTTAATGACCAGGAAGCAGGGCAGAGGGAGGTGGAAAGTGATTCAGTTGGGAACAGAAATATACTTCTCACATTCCTTGAATCATGCATATCCTATGAACATATATCACCACTTTTTACACTGGTGAACAGACATGCTCAATTTTAGCCTGAAACACAATCCACTCCAAAGCACCAGTTGATGTGACTCTTCTGCTCACAGCCAAGTATATCCTTTTCTCTGCTTGGACAACAGAAGCATGTTTTTTCAAAGCAGAAAACTTTAAAGCTAGGAGTTCCCTGATTCTGTTGCCATTTTTGTTACTGTGCCATTGATTGCTATTATTGATCTTACTTTCTTTTCAGATTTTGAAAAGAATGTTCTCAATACACATAAAATACGGACTGAAAATAAGGCCAACAGAATGGGGGAAAAATATATATCAAGGCAATTCCTGTATTCGAAAACCATACAGAAAGGAGCTGAAGTTATTTCCACTCCTTTCTTGTGGTAGATTATGACCGCAGTGGATCATGCCATGCAAGGAGTTTCATAGGTGTAGACTTCCAGTAATCTCCTTCGTTTGAGGGCTTCCTATAAATTGTGCATTATATAGTTCATTAGATTCATTCAACTGCGTTAGAATTTCCACTAGATCCCAGCGCAACTGACAACAACGGAAGACCAAAAGTATTTATTTCACGAATCATCCTTGAAGTACTTGATAAGCAAGTAAGAGAAGTAAAAGCAATCTGAATATTGCGTTGGAGCTGAAAATAGCAGCTCATTCAGCAAAAGTGTTCTTTTCTTTCTTAAGAAAATGATTATTAGATTTCACCAGGTATACCCTAGCAGCAACACACATGTTTTACTATTTCTGCTGATCCTCACAGCTGCCGACAAGAGCTGACAATCAGATCTGAAGAATGACAAGCTTTCTTGATCCGAAAAGACTTTTTTTAAAACCATTTGCTTGAGCCGTAGCTGAAACATGACTGCGTGGTGCAGGCCCAGCGCTTTTGCAAAGTGGCATTATCAATTAACTCTTGGTTGAAGTTAAGCAAAAGCATTCTGCACGCTGGAGGCAGTGCATAATTATGCTTTAAATAGTCGCCGTCACTTCTTGCCACTATTCCGTCTTTTAAGGAGAGGATCACAGTTGCTGATTTGTGGGCAAAGCTCGTTTGGGTAGGTGGCAGTCTCTAATCACCCTTTTCCAAGCAGGCCTTCTTTGCGTATGTTTATCCCTGGATGTGCTCACAAGTAGACTGCTTCGTGACAGCATGAGAATCTAATATTATTATTGTGATGCCTGCATCTACTGACAATAAGCTTTCCTTTTCAGTTTTCCTTTACTCCATGGAATCAGGGCAGCTGGAAAACAGAATTCCAGCACCACACACACACCGAAAGGGGAAAAAGCAGCTACCGACTCACCAAGCAGATGCAGGAACGAAAACACGAAGCAGACATGGATCTGAAATATTTTGCCAGTTACTATTGCTTCCTTTATCGGTGTATTCATCAATCTACCTAATGTGCATATATGTGACATGTTTTGATACGTGTCACCTACCAGCAGTTGTTGAATCAATCTAGTTAAATATATGATAACTAGGAACACACCTATTGGGACATGTGTATTTCTTTTGACACTGCTAAGGATCGGTTTAGCACATAAACCTGGGTTCAATTCATGCCCTGCTTGAAGATGCAAGCTCTGAGTTTCCACATATTCTGTAATGCAAGGAATAAAGAGATGGCAATAATAATAAAAAGGTATTCTGGATAAAAGGCCTAATAAAGGATTTTTGAATGGCGTCACAGATAAAAATCTGCCTGAAACAATGTAGTTGTAATGTTCTTTTGGCTAAAGGTGTATTAATTGCTTTTGCATGCATTTGGGGGGAAAGTTGTGAAGACTTTTTTTGTTTTGTATGTGTGTGTAAGAGAGAGAGACTTCCATGATATTCCCAAAGGCAAAAATAATATTAGAAGTCCTATTTAGCCAGTGGCACGTGTTCTGAGAAAAAGCAAAATGTACCTCAAGACTTAGAATAACTCCCCATTGTGGAAAGTCATGAGTATTGCCACTTCAAAATAACCCCCCCCCCTCTCCTTTTTTCCCTTCTTCGTTTCGTCATATGCCAACTTTTATTTTGGGTTTCTGGGACACTTAGTTTTGAAAGAGTTATTCCAGAGATTCATGCTATGGGCTGACAATTCTTTTCTCCCCCCCCCTCCTTTCATTTCAAAATAGTGATATTGTGAAGTAATAATAACAACCATCCCTTTATTTATCTTCCAAGAATCTAAGATATTTTTAAATTTTTCTTCAGAAAACCTTGCCTTTATATATAGTTGGCAGTCTGCAAACATTAAAATGACTGCATTTGTACTTTTTTTTAAACTGATGTGTGAGATGTAAGTATATATGCACTGTTAGTGCAATTTGGGAAACTGTGTTTTATTTCAGTTAGCTGAATGTTTAAAAGTGTTTTTCTAGTTCCATGATTGTAAAGAGGAGCATATATGTTGTTTTCACCTTTACCTATTTTGCCCAAATTATAACATTATAATAACCGAAAGTAAAAAAGGAAGGGAGAGAGGAGTTTTTCTAATTGTTCTAATTATTCTATCAGCTAATTAGAAATGTATATATTTTTTCCAAAAAGAAAGAAAAAGGAAAGGCTATTTTGAAGAAAAAAAGAAAAAGATTTTCTTCTTTAAAAAGGGAGGGGGAAACGTTTTTCAAGTGGGGGGTGGCGGTGGCTGGCAGCAAATTTAACTTCTGCTTACAACTCCAAGTGCCACCCCCAAATCAAGTATTAATAGCATAAACTTAAATTTAGTTTCTCATAAGTGCAGCTGTCTAGTCTATTTAATTATAGGGTTTCCACAGTAGTAATTTTTCCTTGACCTGCTCAATCTCAAAAAGTCAGGAAATTGCTTCTTTTTAAAGCTGACAATAGCACGGTATGTTTCCAAAGGGGGGAAAGAGAGAGAGAGAAATTACGGAAAACCATTACTTTAAGCATATTTAAATAGCAAGGGGAGGGGAGAGGGTGCTAATTGAAAAGTTTGCTAAAATGTGAAGTTAGTGAGCCTTGTCAACTTGTCCGTTGACAGGTAAACCGGACACGACCTCCTTCTTCATCATTACTTGGATTCCATTTCTGCCACCCACCACAATCAATTTACGTTAACATGATCTCAATCCAGTCAAAATTAAACACTCTTAAAGTTTTGTTGATTTCAAAGTGTACGAGAACACTTCCTCGCTAGATTTCAGTAGTATCTGGGGGTTAAAATGTGTCTTCTAAATGAGCAAATTGTTCATTCTTAATATTTTACAGTGCAATCACATTATGTTCAACAGGGTTTACTCCCTGGTGTGTTTAGGATTGCAATTTGAATCATTTGTTCCTCTTCGCAATTCTTAAGAAATCATAGGGCTCCTGAAACTACTACTGCGTCTTATATACCACTTAATGACCAAATGGGAGTGGCTTACAAAATGTAAAAATAAAATAAAATTATATGAACATTAAAAAATGAAAACTCTTAATTAAAAATGCACAATGATATAATGCACATTAATAAAATACTGCCATTAAAAACAGAAGATTCGGGTCAAGCGTTCAATGGAATTGATCTGTTATTTGGATCAGACCTCTAAACCTTTGAGTTGGCCTAGTATGTATCTTTTGCCATTTTGTGAATGGTTTTTATGCCACAGCAATATTTTTGTGTGTGTGTGTGAATTAAAAAATGAGATTTCATTTAGGAAACTGGTGGAAAAACTGGTAGAACTATATTAGCCTTATTTTTTTTCTTGAAAAAGTGGTGCCGGAACTCACCATGAACGGCTCTCTTGTTCTCTTACACAGTCGTACTTGGAAGTTGAATGGAATCCGTTCCAGAAGTCCTTTTGACTTCCAAAACGTTCTGAAAGCAAAGCACGGCTTCTGTTTGGCTGCAGGAAGCTCCTGCAGCCAATCGGAAGCCGTGGAAGCTCCGTCGGACGTTCAGCTTCCAAAAATAGTTCACAAACCAACCGGAACAGTCACAAAGTGGCCTGGAGCTGGTGTTGCTCTGGCATTGGTGGCATGGGCTGGGCACGCACACATCTAGGGGGCCACAAAGCATGCTCTGCTGCTGCCTCAACTCTGGATGAAATACAAGGTGTGACCAGAAAGTTCAGTGAATGATCACAGAAATCGGACAGCGAGAAATATTTGAACATACATGCCTTACAGGTCTTCAAAGTAGCCCTCCCCCCCTCTGATACAATGCACCATTGACAACATTTGGAGAACTGTTGGAAACTTCTGGATAAGTCCTCTTTTCATAATGCTTTCAGATCCCTCGTCACAGCAGCTTTGGGCCTTTTCCTATCTGTTTCCTTAATCTACATTAAAAGGTAAAGGGACCCCTGACAATTGGGCCCAGTCGTGACCGACTCTGGGGTTGCGGCGCTCATCTTGTTTTACTGGCCGAGGGAGCCGGCGTACACCTTCTGGATCATGTGGCCAGCATGACTAAGCCGCTTCTGGCGAACCAGAGCAGCGCACGGAAATGCCGTTTACCTTCCCGCTGGAGCGGTACCTATTTATCTACTTGCACTTTTTATGTGCTTTCGAACTGCTAGGGTGGCAGGAGCAGGGACCGAGCAACGGGAGCTCACCCCGTCGCGGGGATTCGAACCGCCGACCTTCTGATCGGCAAGCTCTAGGCTCTGTGGTTTAACCCACAGTGCCACTCGTGTCCCTCTAATCTGCATTACAAATGCCTAAAGAGAATTCTAGGGGAGTTGAGATATAAAAGGGTGATTATTATAAACTATTTTGCAGTCTCCCCCCCCCCCTTTTTAACCATTTCTGCTACCAACAGTTTGTTCAAGTGGAAACATTAAGGCAAGCCCTTAGGACATAGCATCCTGTAGAAAAGCATTGACAACATGGCAATAATGAGTACGAATGAAGGAACTGGGTTTCATATTCACTGCACTTTGACGTCTTTCTGTGAGAACCATGTTTATGAATTGTTTATGTGAGACTAGCCTCCACTCTGGGAATATTCACTATATTCATAGGGATGCCAAAAGGAGATGATTAAAACAAAGCAAGGAGATAATATTTTAAGCAGCCAGCTGAGGATGCCTAAAAACTGATTCTAGGGTGCAGTGGTTTCAGTAAAGCTCAGTCAAGGTCTTGTTAGTATTGGCAGAAGTCCAGGCAAATTCTTGAACAATTTCACCAGTGTCTCAAATACAGTGGTTATCTCTGGTTGCGAACGGGATCCATTCCGGAGGCCCATTTGCAACATGAAAAGAATGCAACCCACATCTGCGCATGCGCGGGTTGCAATCCGCTGCTTCTGCACATGCATGTGATGTCATTTTGCGCGTTTGCACATGCATGAGTGGCGAAACCCGGAAGTAACCCTTGCCGGTACTTCCGGGTCCCCACGGGACGTATCCTGAAAGAACCTAACATGAAGCGGACATAACATGAGGTATGACTGTAGTTAGCTCTTTTCTGCAGCAGGAAGCATCTTTCAGAAGGCCACCTCCCCTCCCCTGATGAAATATTATGATTATTAGCAGCAAAAGGAGGAAAAACCCCAGTCTCCAGTGCTCCTTGTACCACAGCCAGGGACAAAGTTGCAAACCAACCAAATGGTTGTCTCCACTCAAAGGGAAACGATAATTAACCACATTCTCTACGAAGGAGCCTCCTAAAATTCTCTGCTCCAGATGAAAGTGGCAGAATGTCAGGAACAATGATGGAAAACCTGAGCACTTGTCTAGGAAGCTTTCCTCAAGAAACGGAAATGAATGAGACCACAGCGACATGAAAGGCTATACAAGAAAAGGGATTTCAAAACGCCGCGAATCGAAAAGCAAGGTGTCATTGCTGAGAGACAAACACGTTGTGGCAAATACAACTTGCACGCTAAGGCCTTACCCGCGGAACAGCTGCTTCCTAGCAACGCAGACACTGAAGCCCCAGCAAATTTGAAGCACACCTGAGAGAAGTGAATAGAGCAATTGTGGCAGCATGAAGGGTACCAAGAAGAATTTATGCATTGGCAAAGAGAGAGTCTGTAGGCGTACTTGAATGCAGAGCAAAGAACAAGGGGAATCCTCACTCGTTTGGTGCTGCCCCTCAAGTGGCTTTGGGCAAGTTGCCATCTCTCAGCCAAACTTGATGCCATAAACTACTAATGGTGGGACAGAATGCAGCAGATAGCAAAACAACTAAATAAAGTCTAACAGCGCAGCCATGACCACAATGGCATAGTGTTGCTCTGATGCTTCCTTTCAAAGGAGTGATGACGTCTGCCAGGGTCAGATTGGGGTCAGCAGGCCCTGACAGAAGAGGTGGGAGAAATAAACATGTTGTTGTTGTTTAGTCGTTTAGTCGTGTCCGACTCTTCGTGACCCCATGGACCAGAGCACGCCAGGCCCCCCTGTCTTCCACTGCCTCCCGCAGTTTGATCAAACTCATGCTGGTAGCTTTGAGAACCCTGTCCCACCATCTCGTCCTCTATTGTCCCCTTCTCCTTGTGCCCTCCATCTTTCCCAGCATCAGGGTCTTTTCCAGGGAGTCTTCTCTTCTCATGAGGTGACCAAAGTATTGGAGCCTCAGCTTCAGGATCTGTCCTTCCAGTGAGCACTCAGGGCTGATTTCCTTAAGAATGGAGAAGTTTGATCTTCTTGCAGTCCATGGGACTCTCAAGAGTCTCCTCCAGCACCATAATTCCAAAGCATCAATTCTTCGGCGATCAGCCTTCTTTATGGTCCAGCTCTCACTTCCATACATAAATAAACATAGGGGGGCCTGAATGGTGGGAACCTGGGTTGGGGGAATAGGAATCTCTACCCCAACTTTGGTTGTTTTGAAAGAGGAATGCTGGCTCCTCCCATCCAGATTTCATGTGGAGTGGAAAGCCTCAGTGGAGCCTGGGGATGGCCTTGATCCGTGAAGTGGGGAGGCAGAACAGGAGAAAGCTGTGACTGAACTCAGGAGGCTGCAGTTTTGTTGCCAGAACCAGAGGCCACCTAAAGACTTCTGGGAAAAGATTTATAATGAGTTGAAAAATACATTTATTAAGAAACCAGAGGCCTTTCGACTTGGAATACTAGGACTGGAATTGCCTAAAAAAGATGTTAGACTGTTTCTGTATGCCACTACAGCGGCAAGACATTTATTAGCCCAAAACTGGAAATCGCAAGAAATACCAACAATAGAAGAATGGCAGATGAAGATGTTGGACTTTTTGGAGCTGACTGACCTGACTGGAAGAATCCGCGACCAGAAGGAAGAGGAGACACAAGAGGACTGGAAGAAATTTAAAGAATATCTAGCTAAATATTGTGATATAAGATAAATAGAAAATTCTTGGAAGTAATAAATAGGCTTAGGGGTAGAATAAGAATGTGTGGTTTGTGTGGATTGGCTTCTGGACTTGGAACTTCGTCTTGGCACACTGTCTGCCAGGTAGGCCAGGGGATCAGGACACGCCAGTCGTGTCCTCTGCCAGTGGTGGAGGAGGTGGGGTGGGTGAAGAACCTGCAGGGGGTGCTGCCTGAGGCAGTTGCTTCACTCCACTTAATGGGTGGGCCTGCCATGCATTGAACATGCAGTCACAATTCAGACCAACCTTACAACCTTACCTTCTCTCCCTATTCCTAATCAATATAATCTTACTTTGTGTATATTGTTAAACCCTAGTTCCTAGGGTAAGAAGTACAGTGGTACCTCAGGTTAAGTACTTAATTCGTTCCAGAGGTCCGTTCTTAACCTGAAACTGTTCTTAACATGAAGCACCACTTTAGCTAATGGGGCCTCTTGCTGCTGCCACGCTGCCAGAGCACGATTTCTGTTCTCATCCTGAAGCAAAGTTCTTAACCTGAAGCACTATTTCTGAGTTAGCGGAGTCTGTAACCTGAAGCGTATGTAACCCGAGGAACACTGTACCGTATTTTTTCATCTATAAGACACCCCCATGTATAAGATGCCCCCTATTTTTGGGTACTCCGATTGAAGAAAATGGGGGGAGATGGCCCCCGTGTATAAGACGCCCCCAAATTTTGGACATTATTTGTTTAGGAAAAAACCCTAGTCTTATACACAGAAAAATACAGTATTTGGAAGGAGGAAACCAATGTAGACCTGCAGGCTGAGGTGCAAGCGGGACTCCCAGGATGGATCTACACCCATCTTTTAAAACGTTTATAGAATGATGTTAAAAATATCATTCAAAAACGTCAAGACATTTGATTTCTCTTTCCCTTCCTCTTCCACAAGGTCTGCCCCCGTTTGTGGATGGGGAAAGCTCTTGAGCGCCCTCTGATATCACATTTTAATAACACATTTTTTAACATTAAAAAAGAATTTCATGTGGCTATATGGTTTTCAGAACCAATCCTTAACTCCTTTTCAGCGTTAAAAATTGTAAGTGTAGACCTGCCTCTAGTCTACTGCACTTAAATAAAACTGTTCATGTTTGAGTTTACCTGAGGTGCTTGGAGTCTATTTCCGGGAAAGACAGTTCTGCTGGGCAACACCACACACTTAATGTCTCTTCAGAAACTTCTTGCAGTCAGCAGATAACTCCTGATGGCTTCAGAGAGGTTTAGACAGAACTTTAGTGGCTGTCAAAACTGGATGAGTTTGAGCGTGTAAATTTATCAGAAAAAAGTTCAGGCCTAATCTTGCAAACCTTTATTTTAAAAAACCAAATCCTGCAAATCACCTGAGGAATTTACTGAAAAAGAAGCGCATGTCTACTTGGAAGCAAGTCCCACTGTGCATAATGCGAGTTTAGAAATGGAGCCTTCGACAGGTAATGTCCTTGGAACATGGATTATTATTATTTTTGCCGTGAATGTAGTTACAGTTTCCGAATGAAGCATAGTAGCAACATGAGAGTAAAACTGTTTCCCCCAATTCAAGTTGCCAAGATGGTATTTTCACTGAAATTTGGAAATCTGTAAGAGGGGGAAAAATGCCTTTTCCCCTTCCAATAATCTGTTCAGTGAACAAGCTGCAAAAATTAGTTCTGTATTCCCCCTCCCCTCACCCTGTGTGATATAGCAGACGGCAAATTTCCATTTAAAAGAATAAGTGGAGTAGCTGCTGGCAAGGAACTTGCTTGTCTTCAAGTCTTATAATGGAGACAGCAAGACTTTTTTATATTCCACTCAAGCAGAAATCAAATGGAAAGAGGGCAAGACTGAAGTAGGGTCACAGGCATCAATCATTTCCGACTTAACGTTATTATTATTTTTAATTCAGCAATTGGAAGTGTGTGAGGGAATTTCCCCCCCTTTCGGCTTATTACTTTTGTAACTAGTGGGAGAGTCACACTTAGTGTTTGAAAAGTATCTTTAGGAGGGTCCCGAAAACTCTTCACAAATGTTAAGTCTTTCCACATTTGGTATTATTTGTGTATTCGAAAGAGAACACTTTACCTGATCCTGTCTACAAGTATCAGACAAGGTCTGTGACCCAAGTAAGGAACGTCCCTCTCTGCCTATCCCTCGTGGTCCATCCATGGATGACAATGTGAATCTGCGTGTATAGATCTAGCATGGAAAAAACATAATTGCTTGTTGTACTGCTTATCAAGTAGAAATTATCTCCTCAGAAGTAATATCGAAGTGAGGTGCAAGAATTTAAAGTGCAACTATACACATAAAAATAAAATACAGTGAAAAATCATTGTAAGCCAATCCTTCTGAAGGGTCATATTCATAGCTCCGGGACACGGGTGGCACTGTGGTCTAAACCACTGAGCCTCTTGGGCTTGCAGATTAGAATTCGGTGGTTTGAATCCCTGCGACAGGGTGAGCTCCCGTTGCTCTGTCCCAGCTCCTGCCAACCTAGCAGCTTGAAAGCATGCCAGTGCAAGTAGATAAATAGGTAGCGCTCCGGCGGGAAGGTCAGTGGCGTTTCTGAGTGCTCTGGTTTCTGTCACGGTGTCCCGTTGCGCCAGAAGCGGTTTAGTCATGCTGGCCACATGACCTGGAAAGCCCTCTGTGGACAAACGCCAGCTCCCTCAGCCTGAAAGCGAGATGAGCGCCTTTCAGTGTACTTAACCACCCAGGCGTCCTTTACCTTTTTGCCTTACTCATAGTGCATATTTGAAGCACACTTAACACACATGGCTTGCCCTCTTGTATCCTGGGCACTGTAATTTGTTTAGGGTGCTAGGGACTGTAGCTCTGCTGGGGTGGGCAACCTACAGGGCCCGGTGTTCTTTGGAGGAAGCCATGTCAGTTACATGTTCAAATGTATGGTACCGCTGGTACCGGGCCTGCTGTGAAGAAGAGGGGTGAAAAGGGTGGACCCTGATGTTGGGATGTACATTGAAAATGTACATTGCAGACCCTCCAAGTGTCCCTATTTTCCATGGACAGTCCTGGATTTGCAGAAACCATTCTGGTTTCTGATTTGATCCTGCTTTTCCTTAGGACATCCCTATTTTCATTGGAGAAATGCTGGAGGGTTTGGAGTTATGCAACCCTTGAGCCGCAAGCCAAGGAGATAAGTAGCTATACCACCTATAGAAGACATCTGAAGGGTATATAATTATAATTTGTTTTTCTTTTTCTTTTGTTATCTGTATGAAAATTGGGAAAATTCATGGAAGGGAACCTTGGTCGACCTTAGAGAAATGGTTTAAGAATAAGTATTGATGTATAAGTTTGGATGAGAGTTAAGATTGAATAAAGTAAAAGTGGTTTTTAAGAAGAATTAAATCAAATGAAAATAAGGCTGGAAGGATATAAAGGGGAAATGATTAGATATAGAAGATTAAGCAAAAATGAACCGAGGAAATGGATGAAAGAGAGAAAGTAAAATAATAACATATTAAAATAAATTATTAAGTTAAAAAAAATAAGGTCGAAAGGACTTGCTGAAATAAAAATCTGAATCTGAATACAGAAAGGGGAGGTGTGGGGAGGTCAAGAAAATAAGTAAAAGGGAAGTTGTTATGCAAAGGATCTAAATTGCTTTTTTCTTTTTTCTTTTTTAATGATTGTATTTTTTCTTTGTATTTTTCTGTTTTGTGTTGTATTGTGTATTTTTTTTCTTTGTAATCTTTAAAAAACCCGAATAAACATTATTATAAAAAATAAATAAATAGAAGACATCTGAAGGCATAGGTAAGGAGGTTTTTTTTTATATATATATAAAAATGTTCAATGGTTTATTATGTTTTTATATATGTTGGAAGCTGCCCAGAGTGGCTGGGGCATCCTAATCAGATGGGTGGGGTATAAATAGTAAAATCATTATGGAATAGTATGTCCTTATTTTCACTGGATAAATGTTGGAGGGTTTGTGTATTGGAGGCAAATTCACAGCACACTCACAAGATCTGGTGGAAGGATATCTTCAGTTGGTGCTGAAAGACAAAGTAAAGTGGAGAGCTGAAGCTCTGAGGGGAGTAGATCCCACTACCAGGTTCCTTTTTTTAAAAAAAGTCCTCTGGCACGTCATCGGTTTTCTGACCCCAGTCACTTACTTTACCACCAGAAAACCTTCCCCAGCTGTGCTTATGAGAATTTGGGAGCTCCACAATCCATTGGAAACATCTGAGAAATTGCTGACAATGTTCAAAAGACTTTAGAAAAGCCAAACGGAATTTTTCGGGTGTGTGCATGCGTGTGTATGTTCCTGTCTTGTCATGGGATCTCAAGTTGCGTTCAGTATGACTTTCTAGACTTCTCCTTGAGAAACATCTGAGGACATTTCATCAGATGTTTCACTAAAACCGGTGACATTTTTTCATGGAGGTTTCACACTTCTGCAGCACAATTCGAGCAAAAGAAGGTCACCGTGACCTCATAATTTTGATAGGAATTAGCAATCCTATCAAAGTTGTTTCAGTGCCCGCCTTCTGCTTCCTAGGCTTTCCTTGACCTCTGTTGTTTTCGGCAGTAAAGGAAACCACAAATTGACAATGGAACATTTCTTTCTTACAAGTTTACTTTTCCTCTAAGGGGCTGAGCCTTTGAAGTCTCAAATTCATGAAATTTGCGGGCCCCAACCTGCTTAGCTTTAGCTGTAGAATTGTACATCATTCATCTTGATACCATTAGAGCCCCTGTCACTATGGAGAGAATGGTTTGGTTGGTGTGGAGAGCGGAAGACAGAACGACTGAATCTTCTCCATTCTATCGATTTGTTGTTGTTGTTTAGTCATTTAGTCATGCCCGACTCTTTGTGACCCGATGGACCAGAGCTCGCCAGGCACTCCTGTCTTCCACTGCCTCCCGCAGTTTGGTCAAACTCATGCTGGTGGCTTCGAGAGCACTGTCCAACCATCTTGTCCTCTGTCCTCCCCTTCTCCTTGTGCCCTCCATCTTTCCCAACATCACGGTCTTTTCCAGGGAGTCTTCTCTTCTCATGAGGTGGCCAAAGTCTTGGAGCCTCAGCTTCAGGATCTGTCCTTCCAGTGAGCACTCAGGGCTGATTTCCTTCAGAATAGAGAGGTTTGATCTTCTTGCAGTCCATGGGACTCTCAAGAGTCTCCTCCAGCACCATAATTCAAAAGCATCAATTCTTCGGTGATCAGCCTTCTTTATGGTCCAGCTCTCACTTCCATACATCACTACTGGGAAAACTATAGCTTTAACTATATGGACCTTTTTTGGCAAGGTGATGTCTCTGCTTTTAAGATGCTGTCTAGGCTTGTCATTGCTTTTCTCCCAAGAAGCAGGCGTCTTTAAATTTCATGACTGCTGTCACCATCTGCAGTGATCATGGAGCCCAAGAAAGTAAAATATCTCACTGCCTCTATTTCTTCACCTTCTATTTGCCAGGAGGTGATGGGCCCAGTGGCCATGACCTTAGTTTTTTTGATGTTGACCATATTTTTTTGATGTTTTTGATGTTCAGACCATATTTTGCGCTCTCCTCTTTCACCCTCATTAAAAGGTTCTTTAATTCCTCCTCACTTTCTGCCATCAAGGTTATGTCATCTGCATATCTGAGGTTGTTGATATTTCTTCCGGCAATCTTAATTCTGGCTTGCGCTTCATCCAGCCTAGCCTTTTGCATGATGAATTCTGTATACAGTGGTACCTCGGGTTACATACACTTCAGGTTACATACACTTCAGGTTACAGACTCCGCTAACCCAGAAATAGTACCTCGGGTTAAGAACTTTGCTTCAGGATGAGAACAGCAATCGCTCAGCAGTGGCGCAGCGGCAGTGGGAGGCCCCATTAGCTAAAGTGGTGCTTCAGGTTAATAACAGTTTCAGGTTAAGAACGGACCTCCAGAACGGATTAAGTACTTAACCTGAGGTACCACTGTATAAGTTAAATAAGCAGGGAGACAATATACAGCCTTGTCATACTCTTTTCCCAATTTTGAACCAATCAGTTGTTCCATATCCAGTTCTAATACTCCAACATAAATTTGCAAATATACTGGCATCTTGGGCCAAATACTCCTGAGCATATACAGACTGGGAAGGAAAACAGCTTCTGTTTGTTTGTTTGTTTGTTTTAAATGAAAAAACGCACACCAGGACATGTACATGCATACATGTACTCTTCAAATAATTTCCATCATTCTTTTAAAAAAGGAAAAGGTACCATGGTAATAGAAGAAATATGCTAATTCTTTAAATATCTATCTATTTGCCTGTCTATCTTATCTCTCTATCTATCTATCTATATCTATCTATCTATCTATCATCTATCATCTATCATCTATCATCTATCATCTATCATCTATCTATCTATCTATCTATCATCTATCTATCTATCTATCTATCTATCTATCTATCTATCTATCTATCATCTATCTATCTATCTATCTATCTTGTTACATAACAGAAGTGTTCTTCAAATGATAGTTTGCTCCTCCTGCTCTAAGAGATGATATGATACAGGCCAAATTCTAACACAAATATGTTTCTGAAGGAATAAGGAAGTGTTAGCCTATACATGGTCCCATCACCTCCTGGCAAATAGAAGGGGAAGAAAAGGAGGCAGTGAGAGATTTTACTTTCTTGGGCTCCATGATCACTGCAGATGGTGACAGCAGTCACGAAATTAAAAGACGCCTGCTCCTTGGGAGAAAGGTGATGGCAAACCTAGACAGCATCTTAAAAAGCAGAGACATCACCTTGCCAACAAAGGTCCGTATAGTTAAAGCTATGGTTTTCCCAGTAGTGATGTATGGAAGTGAGAGCTGG
This sequence comes from Podarcis cretensis, assembly GCF_951804945.1. Classification (NCBI taxonomy): domain Eukaryota; kingdom Metazoa; phylum Chordata; class Lepidosauria; order Squamata; family Lacertidae; genus Podarcis; species Podarcis cretensis. Next base: position 128,188,314 of record NC_137170.1, read on the forward strand.
ACCATAAAGAAGGCTGATCGCCGAAGAATTGATGCTTTTGAACTATGGTGTTGGAGGAGACTCTTGAGAGTCCCATGGACTGCAAGAAGATCAAACGTATCCATTCTGAAGGAAATCAGCCCTGAGTGCTCACTGGAAGGACAGATCGTGAAGCTGAGGCTCCAGTACTTTGGCCACCTCGTGAGAAGAGAAGACTCCCTGGAAAAGACCGTGGTGTTGGGAAAGATTGAGGGCACAAGGAGAAGGGGATGACAGAGGACGAGATGGTTGGACAGTGTTCTCGAAGCTACAAACATGAGTCTGACCAAACTGCGGGAGGCAGTGGAAGACAGAAGTGCCTGGCGTGCTCTGGTCCATGGGGTCACGAAGAGTCGGACACGACTAAACGACTAAACAACAACAACAAAAGCCTATACATGCTTACTCAGAAGTAAGTCCCATTGTATTTAAGGGGGCTGAAGGATAAGCACTGCTTAGGGTTCCAGCCTTAGTTCACTGAAATGGAATTTCCAGACAAATACTGACATTCTTCAGCTTGAACGTGGCATGAACAGGCAACACAGTTTTCTAAGCCTTCCTTCCTCCGAACAGTTCTGCCAGATAATCCTTATTATTGCTTTGCCTTTTGTATGCTAAATAGTTAAACAAATGGCCTGGTTGTATTACCAGATTCATTTTATGGGAATGGTTTTATGGCCATACCTTAAATTTTTAATTTTCCAATTATTGTAGCCAATAGCAATTAATTCAAAATAATTAAGCCAAATCTACTCATCAGTTTGCCAAGCACAACATTTTTCTCCTTCATTTATGACTTAATAGACTTCACTTTGTATGCTCAGTCTTTACTAATTGCACAGTTGATAATTCTTTATGACTTTGTTGGAAGAGTTCAACATTTTCTATCTTTTCCTTTAATGGGCTCCATCGTTTTAGCATAATCATAGTCTTAATTTTGTTTAACTTATGCTGAGGCAAAATATGAAACCAATCCACAGGAGGAAAATAAAAGGCATCATTGTACAGTTCACTTCATTTAATAAAATACATTTCCTGTCATTTTACAGCAGGAACCATTCAACCATCCTGATCTGTGGAATAGTTGGGATCTAACTGTGCTTTTAAAAAAAATAATCTGCTTAAGTCTTTAAAACTCAGTAGATAATAGCCATCTTTGGCAATAATGGGATTTTGTAATGGCACCATTTTTGTAATAACAGGATCTTGAACCCTTCGCTTTCTTTGTCAAGTTTATTGTTTATGTTAAAAACAAAAACAATAATTAATAATAATAGCCATGATCCAATCAAAATAATACTTTTATAGGTTTGCCATATTTCAAGAGTCAGAAATCCAGACACAAAAAGTTGTTGAGCTTTTTAATAGGGCAATCACCAGATAGCCCCTCTGCCACTGGGTGGAGCTGCTTGGGTGCACACACACACACGAAATTTAATAATAATAATAATAATAATAATAATAATAATAATAATTTTATTATTTATACCCCGACCATCTGGCTGGGTTCCTCCAGCCACTCTGCGCGGCTCCCAACAGAACACCAATAATAATAATAATAATAATAATAATAATAATAATAATAATAATAATATCAAACATTAAAAACTTCCATAAACAGGACTGCCTTCAGATGTCTTCTAAAAGTCAGATAGTTGTTTATTTCCTTGACATCAGATGGGAGGGTGTTCCACAGGGTGGGTGCCACTACTGAGAAGGCCCTCTGCCTGGTTCCCTGTAACCTCACTTCTCGCAGTGAGGGAACCGCCAGAAGGCCCTTGGAGCTGGACCTCAGTGTCCGGGCTGAACAATGGGGGTGGAGACGCTCCTTCAGGTATACTGGACCGAGGCCTTTTAGGGCTTTCAAGGTCAGCACCAACACTTTCAGTTGTGATTGGCAACGTACTGGGAGCCAATGTAGGTTTTTCAGGTGTTATATGGTCTCGGTGGCCACTCCCAGTCACCAGTCTAGCTGCCACATTCTGGTACATTGTAAAATTCCCCTGGATAGGTATGTAGGGGCCCCCAAAGAGGGCATGTCCGGGAATTCCCAGACATATGGCAACCTCCAATGATTTCAATGACTCTGAATCCCCGCATAACTTAGGGAACATCTTTCTGCATGCTAGTCATATGAAGCAGTAACTTTTCAGCTTTACTCGAAAGGCCGATCCATTACATCCCCATTAGACTTTTAAAAATAACTTTTATGCGTCTGCATCTAAAATAAATAACATCAATAAATAAATCAGCATGCTGCGATAACAGACACTTCATTACTTGGATGCAATTGACCACAACAAATATTAAAGAGCTGAGTTTGGCACATATGAGGAAACCAGGAACAGACAAGGAATTTACCTGGGAATAATTTGTGCAGAAAGCCCTCCTTGCTTCCAAAGTGATTGATGGGGGTATGAGTGGACTGGTACTGAAGGAGGCAATTTTTTCTACTAGGGTGAGCTGCTCCCCAGGGCTAGGAGTCTCCTTCAGTGTGTGCATTTAAAGCACTCCCCACTTTTGAGAGGAGTTTATTCTGTCTCCCACATTTTCCTTCAAGGGTCAATCTTTTCTGCCCACCATCCTTGCCTCCCTTCATGGAGTTTACTCCATATTTTTTTAAGGGACGCAGGTGGTGCTGTGGTCTAAACCACTGAGCCTCTTGGGCTTGCCGATCAGAAGGTCGGCAGTTCGAATCCCCACAACAGGGTGAGCTCCCGTTGCTCTGTCCCAGCTCCTGCCAACCTAGCAGCTTGAAAGCACACCAGCGCGAGTAGATAAATAGGTACCACTGTGGCGGGAAGGTAAACGGCGTTTCCGTGCGCTCTGGTTCCCGTCGCGGTGTCCCATTGCGCCAGAAGCGGTTTAGTCACGCTGGCCACATGACCCAGAAAGCTGTCTACGGACAAACGCCGGCTCCCTCGGCCTGAAAGAGGAGATGAGCTCTGCACCCCATAGTCAAATTTGACTGGACATCCAGGGGGTCCTTTACCTTTATCTTTGCCCCGTTTTTAAAACAGGGAGAGCGACAAAAATAATGGAACAAAGAATATAAGCTGGATGGAAATGCAGCGCACATGAGGCCACTTACAAGTGCTATCTTTTACGGAGTCCTTCACGTTCCTCCTTTTTAATAGTAATAGAAAGGCGACAGGAGGCTGTCCACCCCCCCCCATTGGCCGCCAGTTTTCTTTTCTTTGTCTTTTTTTAATTTAAAAAAATTCTTTTTAAATAGTGTTTAACACTTGTACAATTTGATGTAATTACAAACAGGAGGGGACAGGAGGAAAAGCCAGTTGGTTGTGGAGGGTGGGGGTGGGGGAGAGTTGGAGAGGAAGGCACATGATTACTTTGCCGAAGCTGTACTTTATAATTTATCTTCCAGAAGAGATAAAAGGAATAAATACTTAAGACCCAATGGTGACGACAGTGAAGTAATCACTATGTCGCTGGATACCTTTGTCTCTCGGAAGCACGTTGTAATTTTTACACGCTTGCCACTGCGTGTCAAACCTTTCTTTTCTTCCCCTTTCCATTTTGGATGGCCAAACTGATTATCTAAAATAGAAAATTAACACACAATAGGTTTACTCCGCGATACCCCTTACGCAACTAATGGGCAACGCTTGTTAATTGGTTGTAAATGCCAGCAGGTTGCCAAGATAATACTTCAGAAATAAGCGGGTATTCTGATAATTACAGCAATCTTCATCTATAAAAGCTTAAGTAGATGAAGTACTGGCTGGCTTAAAACCAAGATTTATCCTCCTGCTGCACTCACATTAAAAAGGGAGAGAGAGAGAGAGGGGAAAAAATAAGATGAAAACAATAATGTAACAAAACAATTATATAGCAGGAAGCATTGTAGGTTTTAGAGATTGTGAAAACTCAGAAAGTAAAACAGTGCTGTAATAACCAGTTATGGAAAAATGGGCCATTTACATTTGTGTATAATTAAATAGTAGGCTATGCAATTTCACTTTTTAAAGTAAACTGCCTTTTCCTTTTTTTTTTAATAGGGCAACGTGACCATAATTGCAGCATTAAAGCTTTAATGAAAGGGGGGGGGGGGGGTTGGAAGCAGCAGATCAAGATGACATGCAAAGTCCCCATTTCCACGGTGGCATTTGGCTGGTTTAGTAACGGGAAGCTACGGAGGAGAATAAAACTGCAGGATTTGTCATATTTTCCTCCTCTAAAATTTCGATAGGAAGCATCGTTCCAAGGTCTAAAATACTTAAAACAAAAACCCTGCTTTCCTTCTGCAAATATTGAATATGGCTTTCTGCAAAATCAGAACGTTTTTATTAAAGTAGTCGCCCTGCCAGTGTATGATTTCTAACCATGAGAAATAAACGGATCCCAAATAGGTGCCAAGGGTCTACACGATTGTCCCTGTCTTACCGTGCTAACAGCTCCATGCAGGTAGAGGTATCAGAATAGCTGCTCAAAACCTTTAAGCGTGGGTTTCGCTGACGGTTACCCAGGGTTAACAAGAGCTGGTTTATTCGAGGAACAACGAAGGCAAATGTACAGTACAGTGGTACCTCGAGTTAAGAACTTAATTCATTCCGGAGGTCCGTTCTTAACCTGAAACTGTTCTTAACCTGAAGCACCACTTTAGCTAATGGGACCTCCTGCTGCTACCGCGCCGCCGGAGCACGATTTCTGTTCTCATCCTGAAGCAAAGTTCTTAACCCAAGGTAATATTTCTGGGTTAGCGGAGTCTGTAACCTGAAGCGTATGTAACCCGAGGTACCACTGTAAACTGAAATGGGGGATTGATGTGATCAGATATCTCCTAATCCCGTTCCCACCAAATTAATCCCTTCTACCCTCTCTCCATCTTCCAGACGTCAGCAGGGACAAAATTTCCACCTCCAGCTCACCTGCCATTCCAGCCTCCTGTCGATTTCCCCTCCCACTCTATTTGACATGCCATATTCTGAGCAACCTTCTCCCCAACCCTCTCTAATCACAAACCCCAAATGTGGTTCCTTACAGCTGCGCAAAGTAGACCCAATTCCTCTCCCATTTCTAGTGTAGTTACAGCATATTATCAGAGAAGACAAAGCCAACCACTCTTGGTATCTCAAGATGGACCTTAGAGAGTCGCTATCATTCTGGACAGACAACGCTGACTTAGATGGAGCCATGGTCTGATTCCATGTAAGGCAAATTCCTGTGTTCCAATAGAAAGCATTTGCGTGTGGAGGTCCCCAAGCCACCCCTCGAATAATTCACAATTCACATGTGTCAGAGCTGCCCGAGGTCCCAGCTCACAAAGGACCAACGCCAGTTCTTGTTATATACAAAAGTCTTTATTGAAGATCAGTTTCGATTTCAAAGCCGCGGCGCGCAGCTCTACGTCTTGGAGTCTAGACCGCTGAAGCTCCGTCTGAATCTCCTCCCCCCAGACACCAGTTTAAGACTCTAGCCTTGCTCCACCTCTTCCTTTGCTCTTTCCTCCTCTGGGTCCGCCTGTCCACTGGGGTCTTGCCCTTTCTAGACTCTTCTGACGCTGAGTCCCCTGAGTCTTCCCCCTGCCTCCGGCGGGCTTTAGGACCTGGTTCCCAATTCGGGTCTTCTGCTGTCCCGCGCGCCTGTACATTTGAACTTGGCGTGCGCGCCCAGCCGGCAACCTTCCTCCTAACCGTTACACTGCTCCTGCCACTGCTTCCCCCTTCGGGGGGGCCAGCTGGATCTGACTTCCCCTCCGTTCCCTCACTCAGCGATGGAGGCGTGGTCAGCCCTGACTCATCTTCTCTCCCTACTGGAGGAGACGCTGGCCCTGATTCATGGGACTCTTCCCCCCCACTCCGCTCTGGTGGGGGAACTGGTCCTGATCTCCCGCTGCTGCTTTGGGAGTCCCCGCTGGCCCCTTGCTTCTGGTGCGTCCCTCCTGGGACCCCCCTTGCCCTGGCCATCGGTGCCCCCTTCTGGGAATCTTCTGAATCGCTGGAGAGGCTCATGGAATCTCTCGGGCCACTCTCATACTCCCCTACGCTGCCCTCAGATTCTTCCCCTTCGCTCTCCGTTTCCTCTCTCCCCTGTGCCTCTGCTCCTGAGCCCCTGACAACATGTAATTTTAGTTCAAGGTTTTTGGGCACTATTTTGGCCACAACTTTATTAAAATACAAAATCTGTGAGTGGTTGCTTAGGCATTGGTTATGACTATCTGTCCCCCCGCCTGGGACAGAACTGACAGATCTGAACTCCATCGGACGCCAGTGAAGGGAAAGACAATGTTGGGGATCAGTTGAGCTGAGCGACAGTCCCTCACCGCTCACCCAACCAGCTCCCCAAGGCCTGCCGACCCTGGTCCCATTTCAGGGGTTGGACGAAATTGTGGCAAGCCCCAGGATTCCTTTAACGGAATTCCCTTCCAGCACCATTGGAGGGGCAGGCCCAGCCTATCCTGACCCCTCCACCACCAGCTTTTTATAACCAATGCCTAACCGCAACCTTACAAGTTGTGACGAATTGCTAAGTAGTAGGCAAAAACCAAATGGCACCAGCCAATCAGCCAAATGGCAAAATTCCTACTAGGCCCCTGCCCCAAAGAAAACAACCCTATGACAGGCAAAGCAAGGTCAACCGGAACACAGGGCGGGCGGGCGGCTGATCTGATGCTCACTGCAAAAGAGAAAGCAGAAGCAGTGAGCCCCAATATTTAAAGCCTATGGTCCCACCCACACAATTTGCTACATGCAATTTGCGCCAGCAACCCAGTCAGCCAATCGTTGCGTCAGGCAATAGCCATTAACCTGCCTGGCAACAGAGGGCTGGCCTGGCAGCCCCCACCGCAACCCGTGCTCTCATTTTAGGGAGAACACACTTTATGGCAAATGGAGCGATGAGATATGATAGAAAAACCAAGAAGTCCTTTGTTAGGGTAGCAGAAATGTCATATTGCTTTAACTTAGATTGTGGATTTGCTTTCCTTATGGATTCACCTTTACTTTTTTGTGCAATATAGTAACTTCACATGTGTCCAGAGAGTAGTTCTCATGAATAAGGTCCTGGGTTTGTTTGTTTTTTGGTAGATGTTCCATGAAAATAAAAGACTGAATGGCCATTTCTTGCTAGCACTCTATTTACAGATATAGTTCCAAAGTGCAGTAGTGGAGGAGATGACATGAAAGGATCTGTTAATGGATTTGTCACTTGTCTTATTGGAACAAAGGGAATCAAAGGAACTTTCAGCTGTCTTGTATTTCCATTTACACGTTAAAAATGTATAAGCATATGTTTCAGATCTTGCTGGTGTTACTATGGTAATTGTTTATTAATCTGGTGGCATTTGATAATTACTATTTCCTTTTAAAAAAATGAAGCAGTGTATATAAATAGTATTTTATTTTGCTTTCGTTTCCCATGCAGTCCTCCAGTTTTCAAAGAGGATGCGTTTTCTCAATTTCTCTCCAAATGTCACAAGTCTTTGAAGAACTTCTTTTCTTTGAATTGCTCACAGCTTTGATCGTATAGGAATTGGGATACAAAATATCAGAGTATGGGGCATCTGGGAAAGGTTTACCAAATGTAAATAAAGTGCAAAATACATTTGTTACACTATAATCAAATAGAGTAAAGCAGATTATGTAGATTATACAGGGCTCGGTCATATAGTTAGGGATTCTAGAAATCCGTACAACCGTGATTGTATTTTGGAACACAGAATTTGGCCTCGTACGGAGAACACAGGTAAACTTTGAAGGCCTGATCTCTATAGCTTGTCTCCTTAATAGGCAGGTTGGATAGAAGAAGACAACTGGCAGTCAGTGACTCCAGGTATGAGGCCTTGGCTGTAGTAGGTCTAGATGGCAGATTGAGCCAGCCTTGTTCTTTGCTCTCACCTGCCCCCCCCCCAATAACTGGGCTCCTCTTGGCTAGTCCACAGTGCAACCCAGCTTGTGTGCATGGTTATTTAATGCAAGACCAGTACATGACAAGACCTCAATCATTCATGACTTAATCATGGTTGAGGGTTCCCAGGTTGCCCGTGGGTCACTAAACTGGGGTTGCTGTTGCTATACCACCCACTCTGCTGCCCAGCAATTTATCTGACCAAGATGGCGGAGACTATCTTGAGTGTGATGTTGCGATCTACTTGGGGCTAGCTTTGAAGGTGACCCGGAAATTACAACTAATCCGGAATGCGGCAGCTAGATTGGTGACTGGGAGTGGCAGCCAAGACCACATAACACTGGTCCTGAACATAGCTGTCAACGTTTCCCTTTTTTTTAAGGGAAATTCCCTTATTCCGAATAGGATTCCTCTCAAGAAAAGGGAAAAGTTGACAGCTATGGTCCTGAAAGACCTACATTGGCTCCCAGTACTTTTCCGAGCACAATTCAAAATGTTGGTGCTGACCTTTAAAGCCCTAAACAGCCTCAGCCCAGTATACCTGAAGGAGCGTCTCCACTCTCACCGTTCAGCCCGGACACTGAGGTCCAGGTCCGAGGGCCTTCTGGTGGTTCCCTCACTGCGAGAAGTGAGGTTAGAGGGAACCAGGCAGAGGGCCTTCTCGGTAGTAGCGAGTGTGGAACGCCCTCCCATCAGATGTCAAGGAAATAAACAACTATCTGACTTTTAGAAGACATCTGAAGGCAGTCCTGTTTAGGGAGTTTTTTAATGTTTGATGTTTTATCATGCTTTTAATATTCTGTTGGGAGATGCCCAGAGTGGCTGGGGAAACCCAACCAGATGGACGGGGAATGAATGAATGAGTGAATGAGTGAATGAATGAATGAACGAATAAATAAATAAATAAATAAATAAATAAATAAATACTTTATGACAACCAGAGGCTGGTTCAAGCTTTAATTGGACTGACGCACAGACCCAGACTGTGCTTTGCTCAAAAAGGAGGAAGGGGTGGTCTGGAACGGTGGCATAGGTGGGGGGTGGCACAGGGGCAGTTGCCCCAGGTGCAAGACTGTTATGCATATCCAAGCAGTGATGGTGGAAGGATGGCAATTTCTCAGATTACACCCAACCAGGTTGCATTCCAAGTCATCCAATTGCCTTCAGAATTAGGGCAGTTTTTAATTTTTTAAAAAAATGGTTTCAGATATGCCATTGGACACCCCCAAACTCTTGGGTGTGCTTGAAGCAGCTCATCCCAGCCTCAGCACGGAAATGTCTATGTTGTATGTGCTCTTTTCCACTGCTATTTCATTTTTGACCAAGTGTTTTTAATTAGTCATAGAAATCTAATTTTTCTTCATGCTAGTAATAGAATTTAGAAAAGATGGTAAATATTTTTTAATATGAAAGTAATGGAAAATATGTTTTGAAGTGGACACATGTAGATTGTTTTCCCACCCTCGGATACTAGATAGATTTTTAGGAAAGCTTTTAAAGTCTATACTTTAAGAAAACCATTTTCTTGGTCAGCACAGAGAACTATGATGTACAAACAGGGGGTGGGAATCAAGCTCATTCTTCTTATTCGTTGCTATATGGCACATTGATCAATTATTTAATTATTTGTGCATTTATCTAAAACGGATGGTCATTACGATGATCTACCCCGCCCCCCCATCAAGTTGATTTCCATAAGCTTTTGGGCTTGAATCCCTATACCAGGGGTTGGCAAAGTTTTTGTGAGCTTCCTGCAGCCAGTGGGAAGCTAGCCAGCATCGGAGAAGGCGGTTGTGGTGTCTGCCTCCTAGGTGGGTCATAAGGAAAGGGTTAAATGAGTGTGATGTGATTGGCCAGAGAGAAACTGATAGGAAGGGGTTAGAGTTAGAGTGGGAGATGTATGAAAGTCATTTGAGAGTTGGGAGTTGGAGAAGGAGGAGGGAGAATCGTCTGTGGGTTGGTCGAGTTGTGTTGTGAGTAAGTGAGAGGAATTGTTAGGTGGAGTCAGATAGATAGTTGGAATAATCAGGTTGAAGTTGTTAGGAACGCATAGGACAGTTAAGGAACAAAGATTAAGAAACTGCCTAGGAAAATAAACTGAAACCATAAGCTTGTTCATGCCTATAAAATAAACTTGATTATTTGTTAATGTTAACAACTGACTGGACTCCATGTGTACCCGTGAGAAATGGGTTGGTGGCAGTGAAGAAAGCAATCACAGTGGTGGCACAGGGTCAATAGACCGTCAAACGCCTGGGGCCCTGTGTGATCGCCACAGCGGTCCCTGCTCTGCTCCACACCAGTTTAGCGTGGCGCACGTGAGCCGACTGAATGGGTGGCAGGTCCATGGGCTGGTTAAACGACCCTGGCCCATGGACCTTAGCTTGCTGACCCCTGCCCTATACAGTGGTACCTCAGGATGCGAACGGGATCTGTTCTGGAGCCCCGTTCGCATCCCGAACGGAACACAAGACGCGACGGCGCATCTGCGCATGCACGGGTCACGTTTCGCTGCTACTGAGAATGCATGTGACGTCATTTTGAGCTCTGTTACTTCCGGGTTGCCGCGGAACGTGCTCAACCTGAAACGCATTCAACTTGAGGTATGACAGTACAGTCATAGCTTGGGTCCCGAACACCTTGGGAGTCAAGTGTTTTGGCACCTGAATGATCGAAAACCAGAAATGATTGTTCTAGTTTTGGAATGTTCTTTCGGAAGACGTTGAACGGGGCTTCCGATTGGCTGCAGGAGCTTCCTGCAGCCAATCAGAAGCCGCACTTTGGTAATTGAACGTTACGGTAGTCAAACTGACTTCCGGAATGGATTCTGTTCGACTTCCGAGGTTACGACTGTATACAGGCTTCCCTGGGAAGAACTGAAGAAGAAGAAGAAGAAGAGTTTTGATTTGATATCCCGCTTTATCACTACCCGAAGGAGTCTCAAAGTGGCTAACATTCTCCTTTCCCTTCCTCCCCCACAACAAACACTCTGTGAGGTGAGTGGGGCTGAGAGACTTCAGAGAAGTGTGACTAGCCCAAGGTCACCCAGCAGCTGCATGTGGAGGAGCGGGGAAGCGAACCTGGTTCACCAGATTACGAGTCTGCTGCTCTTAACCACTACACCACACTGGCTCTAAGTGTGGCTCTAACTGAAGTCAACTGAGCATGCTTATTTCTGTATTTGGTTGTGCTGCCACTGTTACCCTTTCAGTATTATTCTTATATAAACCAAACCTGAGATAGCTCAGTCAGTAATGCATGTGACTCTTAATCTCAGGGTCCTGGGTGCAAGCCCCACATTGAGCAAAAGATTCCAGAATTGCAATGGGTTGGACTAGATGATCCTTGTAAGTCCCTTCCACCTCTCAATTCTGTGATTGTATGAGTCTAATACAGGAACTGGAAATGCGCCCAGTAACTTTGTCATAACAACTTTCTCTGCCCTCTCCATTTTGGTGAGATCCATATTATTTATATGGGGAGGAGGGGGGAAGTGTAGAAAGTCACCGCCTTATGCTTCCCTGCATAAAATTGCCCGAGTTTATTATTCATCATAACACGGAACATTTTCTGTTTCTGTGTCACTTGTCACTAATCAGTTATGCATCTGACATGCATATCCGGGACAGAATCAGAGTCATTCTTAGTGCTGAGAAAATAAGATATGCATGGATAAAGAGTTTACTCCCCTAAACAACAACTTTTCTGATACGTTTTCAAAAGGGAGAGCGAGACAAAGTGCAAATGGTACTGTAGCTCAAAGACCGGCACTAACCACCCTAACTGAGATGCGACAAAAGCTTTCCTACTGAACTCCTCTTTAGTATTTTATGAAGTACTTGTGAAGGACTTGCCTCTCCATCTCAGCTATATATATATATATATATATATATATATATATACATACACACACACACGCTAAAGAATCACTCTAATGCTATAAAGTGCCTTTTCTTCTCAGTGGATCTTGCATAATTTTTTTTTAAACCCCCCCCTCAAAACAACTTTAAATTCAATTCATTTTGGGTTTTAAAAATACAAGAAAGGACTGGAATGTTTTTTCTCTCCTCAAACTCCCCAATCTATAACGAAACAGTTCCTTTTTTTTTGGGGGGGGGGCAATCAAATTGCCACAAAAGGTGTGACAAACTTTCCAGTTATCAATCCTGAGCCCATAATCTGGCAAGGTGAGGGTGGGCAGGCAGAATTAAAACAAAAACAACAACCCCAAAGGGCAAATAAAATAAAATAAAATAGGCTGAATGTTGCAGCCGTGATGTCAGCTTGTAGATTCGGTTCCAAGATGGAGATGGTTTCATATAAAGTTTGGGACAGACCTGGGGTTACAACAAGCCAGATTTTAATTTTTCAGTGAAGGGGGAACATTGGTTCTTCATCTCAGAATCACAGGTGTGGATAACTTGATTGCTGTAGCATCTTTTTCAGCCTGTCCTTTCAATCTTGGAACTGAGTCTACAAGCTGAGCTCCTAGCGACAACTCAGGAGAGCCCCATCTGCATCCACATTCTTGTCTCAGGGTCACACTTTCTCTTATTTTAACATACCCTCCAACATTTCTCCAAAGAAAACAGGGACATCCTATTCTATAATAATGGATTTCTGTTTCGATCCCGGGATGCCCCACTTTTCCTTAGGACGCCCCTATTTTCATCGGAGAAGTGTTGGAGGGTATGGAGTTGTGCGACCCCCCAAACCAAGAAGATAAGTAACCACACAACCTTTAGAAGACACCTGAAGGCAGCCCAGTAGTAGTTTTTAATGTTTTATTATGTTTTTATATATGTTGGGAGCCACCCAGAGTGTCTGTGGCAACCCAGGCAAATCAGTGGGGTATAAATTATATAATTATTATTATTATTGTTATTATTATTTTGAATAGTTATTTTTGAATAGTTATTTTGAATAGTTATTGAATAGAATATTTTGAATAGTTATTATTATTTTGAACCTTGCCAACAAAGGTCCGTATAGTTAAAGCTATGGTTTTCCCAGTACTGATGTATGGAAGTGAGAGCTGGACCATAAAGAAGGATGATGGCCGAAGAATTGATGCTTTTGAATTATGGTGCTGGAGGAGACTCTTGAGAGTCCCATGGACTGCAAGAAGATCAAACCTATCCACTCTGAAGGAAATCAGCCCTGAGTGCTCACTGGAAGGACAGATCCTGAAGCTGAGGCTCCAAGACTTTGGCCACCTCATGAGAAGAGAAGACTCCCTGGAAAAGACCCTGATGTTGGGAAAGATGGAGGGCACAAGGAGAAGGGGATGACAGAGGACGAGATGATTAGACAGTGTTCTCGAAGCTACCAGCATGAGTTTGACCAAGCTGCAGGAGGCAGTGGAACACAGGAGTGCCTGGCGTGCTCTGGTTCATGGGGTCACGAAGAGTTGGACACGACTAAACGACTAAACAACAACAACAACAATTTTCATTGGAGAAATGTTGGAGGATATGTATGTATGATTATGATGGAATAGTCCCTATTTTCATTGGAGAAACATTGGAGGGTATGTATAAAATAATCATTATCAGAGTTCAAAGATATATTCAAGTCAGGCAAAAACTATGAGAGAGAAATGCATGGGAGAGAAAGGGTGGGGTTGGAAAGGGGATACAGATAAATCTGGGATATGGCACAGAAAGCTGCAATTGAGCAGGAGAAAATATGGTACTTTGCCATGTGCTTGCAGAAGTGCTTCCACTAGCACAAAACCACTGTTGGATACCAACCCATAGCAAGTAGCAATATTCCTTTTCAGCGAAGGAGTTTTTATTTTGTCGGTTCCTGTTGATTTGTTGTCAGTTCTGCAAAGTGAAAACAATGACTAAAACCCACAAAAAAACCTACTCATGGCAGGCAAATCTTGCTGCTCCTACTGTTGCTCATCAAGATTTATAATTGACACAATGTCTGGGAAAGCTCATTGTTTTCATTCTTTCCCGTTCTACTTGACATGATGGCTAGCGTGTTACCACACCGACGTATTTGAAATAAAATATTTTGTACAATTTTGACGACATGGGACACTTTTCTGTTTCATTGCATTGATTGGTGTTGAGGAATTTACTAACGCCTGAAGACTCACTGCTGAAGCAAAATGCATCAAAGTGGTTAAAATTTTTTCTCATTGCTTTGCTTATGAAATGTAAGAAGCAACGCTTTTATTTTATGACCTTATATAACTGACTAGAATCATAGAATCACAACTGGAAGGGAGGGACAATGAGGGACCATTCGTCCAACTCCCTGAAATGCAATAATCTTTTGCCCAGTGTGGGGCTTGTACCCACAACCCTGAAATTAAGTCTCATGCTCTGCCAACTGAGCTATATATGTCAGTCTAATAATACCTACCTGTGTGCCAACGGATGATAGAATAAGGGTCAGTTTTTCTACATCTCCAAGAATGGAATTATTTAAATGTGCACTGATTTCACCTGAACCAGAGAGCTGTAAAATTGCAGAGTCAGCAACCTTTTTATTTTTTCAATTTTTAAATTAATTTTCCAAATTTATAACAAACAAAAAGAAAAACGTTACAATATAAACAAACAAACAAACATACATTTATCCTGTTAAAATCTCAATTTTGTTATCATTGTTAAATGACTTCCTTGAATCCCCCTAGCTGAGTTTCCATATAACTCATTGTAGCAGTTTTCCAATACTACTTTCAAATAAGATTAACTTAATCAGTTAACATCTTTCTTTCTTTTCATATTATCTTCTATCCATAATGTTATACAATTTAACATATTTAACTCCTAGGCCAATTTGGTACTTACAAGTAGTTCTACTAATGTTATCTTAGAATATTTAACTAAATAGTCCTTAAATTTCTTCCATTCTTCTTGATATTCCTCCTCTTTCTGTTCGCGGATTCTTCCAGTCAGGTCGGCCAATTCCAAAAAGTCCATCATCTTCATCTGCCATTCCTCCACTGTTAGTATTTCTTGTAGTTTCCAGTTTTGGGCTAACAAAATTCTTGCTGCAGTTGTGGCATACAAAAACAATCTAACTTATCATGGGCAATTCCAAACCTATCAGCAACATTTTTAAATGTGTCCATCTAGCACATTTAGCAATGCTGTAGAATGTATAAAGAAATAAAAAAATAAAAAAATTGTCCAGTAGCACATTAGAGACCAACTAAATTAGTTCTGGGCATAAGCTTTCATGTGCACGCACACTTCTTCAGATAACAAGTATCTGAACAAGTATCTGGTATCTGAAGAAGTGTGCATGCACATGAAATCTTATACCCAGAACTAACTTAGTTGGTCTCTAAGGTGCTACTGGACAAATTTTTAATTTATTTCATCTGCGTCAGACCAACACAGCTACCTACCTGAATGTAGAATATATAAACAATATTGGTATGCATAAACACAATCCGAAAATAAAATAAGAGAGAAGCACAAGGCAGCGAAATACGAAATGTAAGTCCACACAACACAACAGACATGCAGCTGCTCACCCAATCTTACTCATCATTCATTGCACACAACCACCAAAAATATTCAATGCCTCAAACATTCCCTTTATCAGCCTAGTTGTTGGCACCCGTCTGTTCCAAGAGACAATGGAATTGTGCCTCTGGGGGTGAAGTCAAACCACTGTGTTAGCAGTACTGAAGTGACCTCCCTGGGCCACAAACCTGGGCAGATTCTTGGCTTCACTGATGTGGTCCAAAGGAAGGCAGAACAATATGTTTGGCACCAGCTTGGCTGCAGGAGTACAAGGTGCCATCCAACCGTTTTAGGGACTCCACTCTGGATTTGTATAGAATTTACTCCTTAGCCTTTTCTTCTCCCAAAGATATCCCACAAGGCAGCAGAGGTTTAGGACCAGAGTTTCCCTTCTCCCAGATGGGCTACCTTCCCAGGTTGATGAGCCCCATCTGCCCCTCACTTCCCTCTACAGCACATGCAGAAACTGCCTTCTTGACTTTTGGACCCACTATTGGCCTTGTCTGCTCAATCTTCACATAAATTGGAAATCCCTAACTCACCAAGGGTTTGAGACCCATTGACTACCCCTCACCTGGTTTAGCAGGCCAGTCAAAGCCTTTCCTGGGGTGTAGTCTGTTTCAGGCTGACAGCTTCCAGGAGTCACAGATGAGAGCTGAACACAGGGTGGGGACCAAAGGTGGACAAACTACCCCAGAAAAGTCACAATGTGCCCCACACCAGAGTTACTAGCCCTCCCCTAACACCCCCTACACCCCTATCAACCACTCAGACATAAACCACTCACTCATCAACATCACAACCCACAACCAAAGTGCCAAACAAACACAGACAATATACTTATTAGTGGGTCAGTCCATCTACATCAGTCTTCTTTGTCTTCTTCTTCTTTGCCAATCACTTGTAGCTGAGTAAGATTGTCTTCCACGAACACAGTTTTAACAGTGAGTCCGTAAGTGACCGCGGAGGCCAATTCTGGACCCACACATCCTTCCACAGTGGGGACATAGGTGTCCGGGGTGGGAATTGATCATGGTGTGGATTTGCCAAGCGTGCCTTCCTCTTAGCACATTTCTCCTTTGTGTCCTGAGTTCAAATGTCTTCAAAGCCCATGACAACTTTGGAAAAGGCTGTTCTCCAACTGGAGCACTTGCAGGCCAGTGTTTCCCAGTTGTCGGTGTTTATACTGCATTTTTAAAGATTTGCCTTGAGAGAGTCTTTGAACCTCTTTTGTTGACCATCAGCATTATGCTTTCCATTTTTAAGTCTGGAATAGAGTAGTTGCTTTGGAAGACTATAATCAGGCATCCAAACAACATGACCAGTCCAACGAAGTTGATATTGAAGAATCATTGCTTCAACTTTGGTAAAGCCACTTCCGAGCTGGAGAGGAGGTGGGGTTGTGGGCTTCTCGCCCTCCCCACGTGCGCGGGGGCTGGCTTATAGCCCCTGTGAGACTGGGGGAATCCTTGGACACGTCATCTCCTTTGCCAGCCAATCGGCTGGCCCGGGAGGCGTGGCCTGCGCTATTTAGGGCTGGCTCCAGCTACTCCGGTTTCCCACCCTCCCACCCTTTAGGTTTGGCTCTCTGACATTCCTATGGACTTCGGTTGGTCACCGTCAAGGGGCCTGGTAGGAATTTTTTCCACTTGGCAAATTGGCACCAGCCATTTAGTTTTTCGCCTACCTCGTAGCAAATCGTCACAACTTCCTCGGCATTGGCGGTTAGGCATTGGTAGGGGTATTGTTATGCAGATGAGAGGGGGGAGGGAGCGCCATCACCTCCCCCCATATCGAAGGGTAGTCCAGTAAAGGATTCCGGGGGGGCGTCGCCCTGTCCGAAGCCTATGGAGGTGTGGGCCTAAGGCACGCCCCCGAGCGGTGACCCCGGGGGAGCTCCTAGTTGATGTGCATCAGCAGGACTCCCCCTACTGGTGGTTAACCCTTGCCGGTCTTCAAGCAATCAGGCTGAAGCCGGTTAGACGATAGGACCAGTGCCTAAGCCAATACTGCTCAGTTCCTGTAATCAATAAAGTTGTGGCCTATTTTCGCCCATTAACTAAAATATTGGTGTCTTGTGTCTTTATTTCTAATGGGGAGGCGGGAACTCGCCACACAATCTTTGCTTGTTCCAGTGAATTAGGTCACCTGTCTTCCCATCAGTTTCTAGCTCACGAGACTGACTGGCAGTGACTATCTGAGATTTCAGGCTGTGTATTTCCCAGTCCTACCTGAAGATGCCAGGGGAATGAACCTAGGACCTTCTGCCACTGAGCTACTGGCCTTCCATAGATAGACTTTGCATTAGAGATATATTTTTATTTGTCGGCAAGGAGTGGGGAGTTAGAATCTGTTCAACGTATATTTGAGCTCCACGGGTTTGAGAGTCTCACGGAAGTGGAAGAGCTATCGCAATGCACACAACTCTTTGAGCATTTGGGGATGTGTGTCATTTTAATATAGGGGTTTTTGTGCTTAATAGAAAAGGGGTTTGTGGTTAATTCTTTATTATCCCAGACAGCAGTTCTCGCTTCATCTCCTCTTTCTTTAAATGCCAAGCTAGCATTTATTTTTATTTTTTATTTTACTGTTTTATTGCTCAATTCTTGGTGGTTTGCTATGGAGGAATGCCATTTATCGTTTTCCATTCGGGAAAATATTGCAACAGAACTCGTACTGTTAGGTATTAGGGAACTGTAGGCTTGGGAACATTAAACTTTCATAGGAATATTGTCCAATGTTTAAATATTTCCTAACATTTGTCTTTCATTTCCTAAGGTTTTATGCACAAAGAAATGCATATGATAGATGGAGGAGATAGATAAAAAGATATTTACTAGGCAAGGGGAGGGGGGGAAGAACACTATTCTTGAATAAGATTTGAATGAACGAGCAGCAATAAAATAAAGAACTATAACAAGGGGATATGTTTGTGAATAATATTTAGATTGACGATGAAACCAGAAAGCGAACTCAACGTTTCATTGAGTTTTAGGACATACTACACAGTGCATCTCAGGGAACCATGTAGGGTTTTAAAGAGGTATACAATAGCAGAATTTAGTAGATAAATGTATTTTTAGATTGTCGGAAAGGGAGACAACATTTTCTAGATAAATATTCTCTACTTGAATAAATGCCTTATTTCATTTGTGCCCACTAGACGGCTTCAGTCTGTGGAAGTGGCACTTTTTAAAGCGACACACACAGAGCTTTTTGCAGCCGGAACTCACCGGAACAAGAGAGGTGTTCATGGTGAGTTATGGCACTTCTTTTTCCAGAAAAAATAACACTGCTTCTAACATTTGCGAAGTGTTTACGGGAGCCTCCGGAAGTCACCTATTCAGCACCTATATGTTAAATAAATAAATATTTCAGGAAAAAGAGGGGAGGCACCTGTGGTATTGCAGAAAGGGAAACAGCAGAGACTGGTGACATCACTTGCTGCAGTGCCAGAATAAATACGCAAGCAGAAGAGTCATAATGGGCCCTTAATAAAAAGCCTAGCGACCAACATCATAGTTTAAGGGGGAAATATGTTTTGAAAAAGCATCGAAAACCTTTATTACAAAAAACAAACATATTGACAAACAGTACGTTACCGAGCACAATTCAAAGTGTTGGTGCTGACCTTTAAAGCCCTAAACAGCCTCGGCCCAGTATACCTGAAGGAGCGTCTCCACCCCCATTGTTCAGCCTGGACACTGAGGTCCAGTGCCAAGGGTCTTCTGGCAGTTCCCTCCCTGCGAGAAGTGAGGTTACAGGGAACCAGGTAGAGGGCCTTCTCGGTAGTGGCGCCCACCCTGTGGAATGCCCTCCCATCAGATTTCAAGGAAATAAACAACTATCTGACTTTTACAAGACATCTGAAGGCAGCCCTGTTTAGGGAAGCTTTTAATCTATGATGCTTTAGAGTGGCTGGGGAAACCCAGCCAGATGGACGGGGTATAAATAATGAATTATTGTTGTTATTATTTGTCAGGGCCTCAGGAGCAGAGGCACAGGGGAGAGAGGAAATGGAGAGCGAAGGGGAAGAATCTGAGGGCAGCGTAGGGGAGTATGACAGTGGCCCGAGAGATTCCATAAGCTTCTCCAGCGAATCAGAAGATTCCCAGAGGGGGGCGCCGACGGCCAGGGCAAGGGGGGGTCCCAGGAGGGACACACCAGAAGCAAGGGGCCAGCGAGGACTCCCAAAGCAGCAGCGAGAGATCAGGACCAGCTCCTCCACCAGAGCGTAGTGGGGGGGAAGAATCCCATGTATCAGGACCAGCTTCTCCTCCAGCAGGGAGAGAAGATGAATCAGGGCTGGCCACGCCTCCATCGCAGAGTGAGGGAACGGAGGGGAAGTCAGGTCCAGCTAGCCTCTCTGAAGGGGGAAGCAGTGACAGGAGCAGTGTAACGGTTAGGAGGAAGGTTGCCGGCTGGGCGCGCGCGCCAAGTTCAAATGTACAGGCGCGTGGCACAGCAGGTAACCCGGATTGGGAACCAGGTCCTAAAGCCCGCCGGAGGGAGGGGGAAGACTCAGGAGACTCAGCGTCAGAAGAGTCTAGAAAGGGCAAGACCCCAGCGGACAGGCGGACCCAGAGGAGGAAAGTGCAAAGGAAGAGGTGGAGCAAGGCTAGAGTCTTAAACTGGTGTCTGGGGGGTGGAGATTCAGACGGAGCTTCAGCGGTCTAGGGTTTAAGACGTAGGGTTGCACGCCGCGGCTTTGAAATCGAAACTGCGTTTCAATAAAGACTTTTGTATATAACAACGGACTGGCGTTGGTCCTTTATGAGCTGGGCCCTGGGCAGCCCTGACATTATTATTATTATTATTATTATTATTATTATTATTATTATTTAATAAACACTCCAATAATAAATCTTCAACAGGCCAAATCCTACATGGTACATTTCAACATATGCCAAGTGTATGTTGACCGAAAGGCATTCATCAGTGTCCCGATATTACGCCAAGAAACTAAGCCTGACAAATCTGCAATAATAATAATAATTTTTTTAAAGGCATGCCATGAACAGGTTGATTCTTTCACAATAAAAAGCAACCATATATAAAAGCAACAACTAGCTGAGGTTCTCACTGACAGGCTTTGGATGTTTGCATATGGAACTTCAGAATAGGAGAGCAAAACGAGTCGCTTGAACCCCCGCCGTCAACCATCTTGGACAAACAGACACATTTCCAAGTATCACTAATTAAATATCATATAAATGCCAACTTCACAGATCCCAGATTTGAATGAATTAATATATAGTCCGTTCGACTTCCAAAACATTCGGAAACCAAGGCGTGGCTTCCGATTGGCTGCAGGAAGCTCCTGCAGCCAATCGGAAGCCACAGAAGCCCTATTGGACGTTTGGGTTCCAAAAGAATGTTCACAAACTGGAACAATCACTTTCAAGGTTGCGGCGTTCGGGAGCCAAAACGCCCCGAGTTCCAGGGCATTCGGGATCCAAGGTACGACTGTGTAGCATAACTGGGACTTTGGACCCAGCTACATTAGTAAGGAAACACTGTTTTGAATGCTTTATAAACATGCAGTACCAGATGGCACCAGAGAGTAAAAAAAAATTCTATGCGATTTTTCATAGTGTCCCCCCCTTTGTTATAGCGATTTAATTTCTTACTTATTTATAGCGGGGTTTTTCCTGTGTGTAGATCCACCCAATGTCTTGCTTGGGACTAAGTCTTATATCGGAAGTAGGAAACCAGCCAGGGAGACTATTTGGGCAATTAATTGCAGAGGAGAGAAAGGATTTGGGGAGGAAAAGAGGGAGTTTGCAAAGCATTCATTGCTTCCGTCTTCACTGTGGAGGAACGGTGCCTGAAGAACCAAGTCAAACAGTGCCTTCGAGATGTTGCTGGGCTACAACTTCCATCATCCCTGAGGCAGGCAGGAATGGATGAGAGTTGGAATCCAACAACATTTGGAGAGCACTGTGGCGATCACACAGGGTCCCCGGATGTTTCACCGTCTATTGATCCCTGTGCCACCACTTTATTTCTCGCTGCCACCACCCAGGCACTACCTGGTAAAATACTGAGTCCAGTCAGGGTTAAGTTGGAACATAAACTTCTGTATATTTATTGCAGTTTAACAAGCGTGTGGTTTCATAAACTGTCTCAGTCAATCACAGTCATGGGGTGCCTATCCAGAACTTTAACTTCCGCTACCTGCTCTCACTCACTAAACAACCTCTCAGATATTTACAGTGGTACCTCAGGTTACATACGCTTCAGATTACGTACGCTTCAGGTTACAGACTCCGCTAACCCAGAAATAGTGCTTCAGGTTAAGAACTTTGCTTCAGGATGAGAACAGAAATCGTGCTCCGGCAGCGCGGCAGCAGCAGGAGGCCCCATTAGCTAAAGTGGTGCTTCAGGTTAAGAACAGTTTCAGGTTAAGTACGGACCTCCAGAACGAATTAAGTATTTAACCTGAGGTAACACTGTACTTGTCTTCCTAGCTCCTAACTGTTCCTGACTCAGCTTATTTCGCTACGCTAACTCAACCTACCCACAGACTCTCTCCCAATTCACTCCCACTCCAACCAACCACCCAACTCCCAACGAACTCCTCCCTTTGCCCCTCCCAGAGCTGGTTTTATAGTCCCTCTGACTCCACCCCCCGGGTTCTGATTGGGTAACCTGTTTAACTATTTCACCTCCAGCACTCTCATATGTTAACGTCACAAGCACCATGTTGGCTGTTATGTATTCAGTGGTCTGTGTTTGCCTGGGCTTGAGTCTGGACTAAGGATGCTGAGCCCCTGTGTTCTGATTCGATACATGGTATCCAATCACAAAACATTTCAGGATTTGGGCCTCTGCCATTGGCCCTTCAACTCTGAGTCATGATTCACAGCTTGGGAGTTTAGACAGCCAATCACGTTGGGAGTGGCTCAGGCCTTTAGAAATGTATATAAGCAGTTGCTTTGCCCCTGTTGTCCAGTTCTGTTAGTTCAATAAAGGTTCTTGCTGTTATCACTGTGTCTTGCCTTGTGGGAACCTGCCAACGTTTCATTGGCTACACACAGATAAATCTTTCTGAGTTTACCTTCAGAAGCAAGGATGAAGAATTGGCTGCCATCTTCTCTGAAACAGATTTTTATTTTTTTAAATGCCTTTTATATATGCTTATCTCCTGTTGCTTCATTGCTGTTCTTTTGGAACTATAACAGGTCCTTAGACCTGAACAGATGCCTGGCACACAAGAGATCAAATGACTGTTTTGTTATTTCCCTTCCCTGATTGACAGTTTAAATCTTGAATGTAATGGGGCATGATCTCTGAGATTAATTAGTTCTGCCTGAGCTGTGCGAAGTCTCACATGTCGGAACGCATTGCCAAACTCCAGATTTTGGCTGATTTTCAAAAAGAAATGGAATATGTATTCCTGGTGGTGCCATGTTATCTTCGGTTCAGCATGGGCACCCTTCTTCTACTTAGATTCGGGTTCAATAAAGGTAGGAACCAGCAGAGTGACTATAAACAGTGTTTACTCCTTTTGCAGAGGTATTGATTTACACCGTTTTTGGCCCCAGGGCCACATTGCCTTCTGGGGGCCATAGACAAGCGTTGGGTGTGGCCAGAGGCAAATGTGGATGATATAAGGGATCATCCTTTGTACAGTAGGCTACATCCCAAGCACACAAAAGCCAGAGGTTTCTGCACACATAGACATGCCGACATTCTTCATCTCGAATGCCAAGAGGCATAGCTTGAGGACACTTTCTTGTTATGTGGAATTGGCAAAGTTAACAGCTAAAGTAAGAGAACTTGATGGTGGTCATTTTGTTGAAGAAAGAATGGAAGCCTTTTTCGGACTTTTTAAAGAAATAATGTAGTATGAGGAATTCGCGATCAGGATTCGAACCATGAGCAACAGAAGTAGTTATAGATTATTGAATTGTTATTATGGTTTAAGACAGAGAAGATAGGGTGCCGCAAGGGGGAGAAATAAAGAAACAACACCATGGATAACAGTGTGGGAAGCCAGGAAAAAATGAAAGAAAAAATTATTATGCATTGGAGTGTATGTGTGAATTCCCTTGAGAATTTAATACAATATCTCTGGGGGTGGGGTGGGGGGAGTTTGAAGACACTTTCCAGCCAGGTTAAGGCACCTGAGAAGTTGGAGTAGGAATGGGTAAGTGTGTGGCTTGGAGAGTGGTCATTGTTAGAATTCCTTCTCCATGATTGCAGTCATGGGATTTAGTGGTACCTCAGGTTACATACGCTTCAGGTTACATACACTTCAGGTTACAGACTCCGCTAACCCAGAAATAGTGCTTCAGGTTAAGAACTTTCCTTCAGGATGAGAACAGAAATTGTGCTCCGGCGGCGCGGCAGCAGCAGGAGGCCCCATTAGCTAAAGTGGTGCTTCAGGTTAAGAACAGTTTCAGGTTAAGAACGGACGAATTAAGTTCTTAACCTCCAGAACGAATTAAGTTCTTAACCTAAGGTACCACTGTACTATGCTGTGCATTTGGAAGTTCTTCTCTATCCCATTGGTGAATTTGCTTAATTGTGTGTGGACGAGGTGTTCAGAAACTTTATGGTCTTGAGGAGACTTCCTTCATGGGTTCCATTTTTTTTATTTTTTATTTTAAAAAATGCATACCATGTTGATGTGATCGCAATACCAGATGCTGCAGAAGTGGTCTCCAGATTTCAGAAAATCCACTCCTATGCAAATTCCTAGCCACTGACGGCATCTCTCCAGCTTCACAGGAATCTGAGCATATGCGCTCTCGCGGCAGCTGCGTTTTCTTTTACCGAGGGAGGCTTCTTGCTCATGCAGAATGGGGCTATTCTTCTCCTTCGCCAAGAACAGAAGCCACCATGTTGCCAAGCCGCCACACAAGCATGCTCAAAGTGGTTTGAGTGGTGGTATCTGCAATGGAAGGTTCTGGTCCACCTGGACCAATCGGATGACCCAGAAAGAAGCAGTTGTAAAAAAAAAGAAAAATAAAGGATGTAGATTCATCAATAAACAAAGTAGGCAACCTGGACAAACATTCCCCTGGGGGGAAGTTAGGTTCGGGGACAAAAAACAATTAAATATTGACTCAGACCTTTGACCAGAGTGGCTGTTTTGGACAAACAAGCCATGTCACTCCCAGGGGACGGGCAGTATATTAAATAGCTCAAGAAAGTATTTGACAAGGTAACAGCATGTTGCTTTGGGTTTCACTAACAGACACAGATCCTTGACAGGTTCTTAAAAATATGTATATATGTCAAAGCAGTCAATTTATCTGCCTCAGAAGATAAAAAAATGTTATCAAAATCTCGTTCCTTTTTTTGCCAAATGAAAACATGTCATTTATGGCAAAGTTAACACTGACAGGGAGCAGTGCTTTCGTGAGAGAAAGCCCCTTAGCGAGCCTTTCACTTGACTGAGGAGATGGTGGGTCTTTTTCCCCCCTCATGAAAATGTAGGTAGTCAAATGAACACGTTCAGTGACTTTGTCTGAGGTGAGTTTATGGGCAAGGGAGTCCTGTTGTCCCACCTGGCGGAAGTCCCCAAAAGGATAAATTGGAGAGTAATGTATAGTGACATGATTTGTTGTTTTTTAAAAAAACAAAAATACAAAGAAGACAATATTCCTAAACATGCTAAATGCTCATGGTTGTGGCCCTGAAAAAATGGAGAATCATGATGGATGTGCTAAAAATGTGAGTGAAAACTGTCTTAGCGTCTGGCAGCACTTTTGGAACACTGAACTTTTTAATCATTTTTTTGCTTTGGGTGGCATTCTGCAACATCTTTGCACCCAACTTTATGTGCGAAATTTGTAATGCTTCATCTAAGCAACATGCGAGGAACCTGCAGATATTGCT
Organism: Podarcis cretensis; assembly: GCF_951804945.1. Lineage (NCBI taxonomy): Eukaryota > Metazoa > Chordata > Lepidosauria > Squamata > Lacertidae > Podarcis > Podarcis cretensis. The sequence goes on from NC_137170.1 coordinate 128,213,540, forward strand.
GGACCAGAATTCCCACGATCCCTGACCACTGGCCATCCTGACTGGGACTCATGGGAGCTGAATTCCAGCAACTGAGAGAGGACTCCAAGCAGTGAAGTGTTAACCCTGCTCTGCTTCCATCAATCACCAGGAACGGCAATGGCCATTAATATAGCTGGTTGTTGTTGTTTTTAAAAAGAATTAAACAAATGGATAGATCTATTGGCCATGATATCTGAATGAAACCTCCATTTCACAAGCTGTATATATTTGAATATGTGTGCTTCTATTCCCCGCCCCCCGCATGATCCACCATGGAAACAACAGGAAAAGCTTGTATGCCAGTAAAAGGTAAACGTAAAGGGACCCCTGACCATTAGGTCCAGTCGTGCCTGACTCTGGGGTTGCGGTGCTCATCTCGCTTTACTGGCCGAGGGAGCCGACATACAGCTTCCGGGTCATGTGGCCAGCATGACCAAGCCGCTTCTGGAGAACCAGAGCAGCTCACAGAAATGCCGTTTACGTTCCCGCCAGAGCGGTATCTATTTATCTACTTGTACTTTGACGTGCTTTTGAACTGCTAGGTTGGCAGGAGCAGGGACCGAGCGACGGGAGCTCACCCCATCATGGGGATTCGAACTGCCGCCCTTCTGATCGGCAAGCCCTAGGCTCTGTGGTTTAACCCACAGCGCCACCCGCGTCCCTGTGTGCCAGTATGTCACCCCAAATTTCATCACTTTACTCCTGAGATTTTGTGGATTAATAGGGTTGCAAGTGGGTTTTTCTTTTTCTGGAAGCAAGTAACACGGAAATGAGTGTGGAACTTCCACCAGATTCCGCTAGGCTTCCTTAAGTGCCTTTCACATCATGTGAAAGCTGAAATATTTTGGGAAATAATGGGGAAATCAGAATATACTGCCGTGTGAATGCAGCCTACGTGATTCATTAGTCTGGGCATTTTGATCAGTTATTCTCCACCTCAGTAAATGCCTGCCTTCTTGCCCTCTGGAGCCCACCAGGCACTTAAGGTTGTGTGAATTAGCACAGGAAAAGACTAGTGTTTAAGGAGGTAAAGGTAAAGGTACCCCTGCCCGTACGGGCCAGTCGTGACCGACTCTGGGGTTGCGTGCTCATCTCGCTTAAGAGGCCGGGAGCCAGCGCTGTCCGAAGACACTTCCAGGTCACGTGGCCAGAGTGACGAAGCTGCATCTGGTGAGCCAGCACCAGCGCAGCACACGGAAACGCCGTTTACCTTCCTGCTATAAAGCGGTCCCTATTTATCTACTTGCACTTAGGGGTGCTTTCAAACTGCTAGGTGGGCAGGAGCTGGGACCAACCGAGCAACGGGAGCTCACCTCGTCGCGGGGATTCGAACCGCCAACCTTACGATCAGCAAGTCCTAGGCTCTGTAGTTTAACCCACAGCGCCACCTGCGTCCCAGTGTTTAAGGAGATCTATCTTTAAATCTGAGGATTTTAGTTTAACTGTATTGTGAATTGGGCTGTTCGATTCCTCCCCACCCCCACTCCCAGCCTCTGAATGGAAGTGTAATAGCATTTTATTAGCTGAGCAGCTGAGTTGAATTTTAGCTTCATTTTATACTCTGCCTTTACTGTATAGTAGCATTTATTTCTTCTACCAACTCTCTTGGACGTTTTATCTGTTTTATATCCCATTGAATTCTCCGTGAAACTGCACTAGTTTACAATAATTTTATTACTTTATTAATTAAACGTTTTCCAACAAGCTAGCTATGGCATTTCTTATCATCAAGGGTTCCATTAGTTTTTAATGGTGTGAGACAAAATTACCATTTACCCACATGCAATTTAAGAAGCATCATTAACACAGAAAAAGCACCAGGTGGGATTTCCTAATAGTTACTGTTTCTCATTTTTGTTTTTATTTAAAAAGGAATTACTGGTTTTGGGGATTGTCATTTTTTTTTTATATAGAAAAAAAAAGATGAGTTTATTGTTTGCTGCCCAGTTGACAAATGTTCACTTTGTTATATTTCTTTTTTAGAGGGGGGAAATATCCCCCCTTTCAGGCGATATTGAACAATATTCATACTCCGCATGCATGTAACCTGGTTTAGACACAGTGACTTTTCAACAGCCGTTTTTTTTAATAGATATTTATTAGAGTTTCCAAATTAATACAAAAAAACAAAAAGCAAAAATACACAAAAAGTAACAAAAGTACAAAAATACAAAATTAAAAAACAATTAAAACAAATATCATATTCCATTACCTATTTCCATTACCTTGTTTCCCAGATCTCCTCTCACCTCCCCCTTTTGTATTCCAATTCGAATTCTTAACTCAACAAATCCTTATTATAACTTATTTATAACTTATTATAACTTATTGCTCAACCTTTACATTACAGCTGGTAACCACTTAATTTCTGTCCAACATCATTCTAACATTCATTAATTTTGTAATATTTCTGCAGATAGTCTTTAAATTTCTTCCAGTCTTCTTCCGCCGTCTCTTTTCCCTGATCTCGGATTCTGCCAGTCATTTCTGCTAGTCCCATATAGTCTATCACCTTCATCTGCCATTCTTCCAGAGTGGGTAAATCTTTTCAACAGCCGTTTGAATGCACTGCCTTAATTGGCAAGAAGAAAAGAGTAATCTCCACGGCCAGTGAAACAGGGTGTGCATAGGTGGAAGTGAGGGTTTATTTGCTCGGTGGAAAAGCAGTGATTGACAAGGAAAAACGGAGAAGCAGGAGAAGTTGTCGCAATGAAGCAAAGGCACCAGGGTGTCCTTGTGTTCTACTTGACTTAGAACAGTCCTCTGTATGCAGGAATCCTCAACAGGAAGGGCTATCAGAGAGTAATCCTCTATTAAATGTCTGCTTTAATTTAAGGTAAAGAAATCAACAACAAACCTAGACAGCATCTTAAAAAGCAGAGACATCACCTTGCCGACAAAGGTCCATATAGTTAAAGCTATGGTTTTCCCAGAAGTGATGTATGGAAGTGAGAGCTGGACCATAAAGAAGGCTGATCGCCGAAGAATTGATGCTTTGGAATTATGGTGCTGGAGGAGACTCTTGAGAGTCCCATGGACTGCAAGAAGATCAAACCTCTCCATTCTGAAGGAAATCAGCCCTGAGTGCTCACTGGAAGGACAGATCCTGAAGCTGAGGCTCCAAGACTTTGGCCACCTCATGAGAAGAGAAGACTCCCTGGAAAAGAGCCTGATGTTGGGAAAGATGGAGGGCACAAGAAGAAGGGGATGACAGAGGACGAGATGGTTGGACAGTGTTCTCGAAGCTACCAGCATGAGGTTGACCAACTGCGGGAGGCAGTTGAAGACAGAAGTGCCTGATGTGCTCTGGTCCATGGGGTCACAAAGAGTCAGACATGACTAAACGACTAAACAACAAAAGAAATCAAAGATGGGAGAGCCTTGAATTTGTCCATTAGCAGCACTGGGCAGCAGAGTGAAATGCCTCACAGGCCATGCCCTTCTCAACCATGGGGATTGTATTTTAATTCAAATGACAGACACCATTTAAATGCAAAATATATAGAGACATATCCCTCAATACAGTAGCTTGTATCTATAGAACCATGGCTATAATTCCATTTGGACAATGGGCGTCACTGTCCCCTTCCCCTTTGCCAGTGGCATAGCATGGGGGCGGGGAGGGAGAACAGGGGCAGTTGCCCCGGGTGCAAAATTGTTAGGGGTGCAAAATTTCAACACCCAGTGTTGCCTCAATACGGTTGTGAAATTTGGCCCCACCACAGAGCCTGCCAATGTGACTTCAAACATGGCGGTTGAGAGGCTCTTCATGCTGTGGTCAGCCTCCTCACGGATGTTCATTTTACCTCGTGAACAGGCCTCACGAGGTGTTCGATGAAATTTGTGGGTTGTTTTTTTTTTTTAAAAAAGGGGTGGTGGTAGAGGAATGAAACTGAATCTTGAGTATGTGAAAGGACTTTTAATGAGCCTCCATTTGGAGTCAAACATGCCTTTCTGATTTGCATAGTTTCAAAAGATCTGTCAGCTCGAGATCCCTGCCTTGGCTGAGCTGCTTCTGCAGTTAAGACACACACTCTGGAATGACAGTTGGTTGGAACGCACATTCCCTAAAGCTGCGAGGGAAGTTTGATCCCAAGCCCTGTATCAATATATTTCCGTTCCATGCAGAAGTCAAGAAGAAACCGTGGTTATAGTAAATATTTACCTTAAATTAAATGGGAACAATTAAATCGATGGCAGCTTAATTACTATAGTCTCTTCAATTATAATGAGTCTTGACTAATTGCTGACTCAGTCTATTTACATGTTAATAAATGCCTGTGTTTGGGCGCTCCTTTTGTTAATGTTCTGTGTTTTACCATTCTAAGTGGTTTTCTCAAGTCCTTTGTTTCCCCTGATGTGGCATGACGTGTTGTCGTTGAAAGACGCTTTATTGTCATTATGGATTCCCGGTCTATGTTTTCCTTATTATACATTTTGGCTCATTTTCGTAATAAACGGATGTGGGTGAGTTCTTGGGAGTGGCCTTCCTTCCACTGTCACGAGAAAAACACTAGTGAAACAATGGGAAATCTATCCCTGCCCGCTTCAGCCTTAGTAATTGACGTTCCATTATACTAATTTATAATATTCTTATTGTTACATTACTTGAAGGGCAGAGCATAAATTCGGATAATAAACATTGGAACAAATGATCAAGAGCATTCTTAGTGCATCAGACTTGCACACCATTAACAACAAGCACAGTTTGACTGAGAGGGAGATATAACAGGGATTTTACAAATATAGGGCAGTATCCAGTTCTCCTGTTCTGCTAGTGCAAGAGATGAGCCCCTGTGCGCCCTCAAATTCAGCTATGGGGTGGGGTGCCCCCAATAAGATTTGGGGGGAGCATGGGAGAAAGAGACGCAATAGAAATGTTTGCAAGTCCATTGTTGCTCCTTTTGATAGAAGTTGTAGCTGTCTTGAAATATGTGTAATTTTTTTTAAAAAATAGTCATTATTAAGAAAAAGAGTTCTCTGCTCACTCTCTTTCCAAAAGGCACAACGGAACAAAAATGCATTAATCTGGTGATAAAAGGCTAACAACAGGAGAAACTATGACATTTCTAATGGAAGGGATGGCCCGTCCCAGATTACTGCATAATGAACTGCAGACATGGGTAGGACTATGAATAGAGCCTCCTCTGAAGGTATTTTTTATTTTAAAAGATTTTTTTATTGGTTTTCAAAAATATAAACATGAACAGAACAATTGGTTTTCCCCATTCCCATCAAGTCCCAGAACAGAAGACTAAGGCATCAGATTTTTCCATAAGTCCATGTGCGTAGTCAGTGGGTGCCTGTCATCATTTGAACACCATATTTCAGCAAAAATGTCTATATCAGATGCATTGTTCAGGGCTTGTACACCAGTGTGGTGTAGTGGTTAAGAGCGGTAGACTCGTAATCTGGTGAACTGGGTTTGCTTCCCCGCTCCTCCACATGCAGCTGCTGGGTGAACTTGGGCCAGTCACACTTCTCTGAAGTCTCTCAGCCCCACTCACCTCACAGATTGTTTGTTGTGGGGGAGGAGGGGAAAAGGAGATTGTTAGCCGCTTTGAGTCTCCTTAAAGGTAAAGGTAAAGAGACCCCTGACCATTAGGTCCAGTCACGGACGACTCTAGGGTTGCGGCGCTCATCTCGTTTTACTGGCCGAGGGAGCCAGCATACAGCTTCCGGGTCATGTGGCCAGCATGACTAAGTCACTTCTGGCGAACCAGAGCAGCACATGGAAACACCGTTTACCTTCCCACTGGAGCGGTACCTTTTTATCTACTTGCACTTTGACGTGCTCCTTAGGGTAGTGATAAAGCGGGAGCTTCTTCTTCTTAGTTTGTTTCTCAGATAAAGCATACTCCATGTGCTCTGTTTCCATTGTGTGATGTGACGTAATCATGACGTCTCCAGTTCTTTGCTATGAGTAATTGTGACACCACCAGAAGAAAAGCAATAAGTTCCTTGTGTAACAACAACAACAGTTTTAATATTTATACCCCACCCATCTGGCTGGGTTTCCCCATCCACTCTGCGTGGCTTCCAATAGAATATTAAAAACACGATAAAACATCAAACATTAAAAACTTCCCTAAACAGTGCTGCCTTCAGATGTCTTCTAAAAGTCAAATAGTCATTTATTTCCTTGACATCTGATGGGAGGGTGTTCAACTTAATAAATTAAGTTGAATATTTTTGAATATTGTTAATAAACCAAGGCTTCAATTACATTGTTTCTTCTGATTCATGATTTTGCTTATTTCTGTAAATACTCTTTCCCAGAATGGTCTCCTCTGAACATCTTAAGGCTCTTTATGGGTTATGGGAGAAAGAAGGACCAAACAGAGTTTTTGGTGATGCCAAAATTCCTCCAGGTTTTGCCACAAAAGTCTGTTTATTGTGGAGGTTGGTGCATGCCAATTTGTGGCGGCAGCCTCGCCATGAAGTGATTTCCCCTTTATTTATTTTTTTAACACTTTAAAAGTTAATATTTCTCAAAAAGCACATTAGCTAAGCCTACAATAAAACAGTAGTTTCCCAATGACTTGTCATTGCTTATCATACTACAGACCGTAAAATAATAATTAATAGCATGAAATGAATGGCAAAGTTAAGAACGATAATAAAAATGATACAAAAGAGGAGGGAAGTTACAGCTGATTTAATATTTAGATCTCTTCTGATAATGAATAAGGATCTGCTGTGGCTTGTATTCCAATACGAAACAACAAACTTTCCTTTGATTCGCCCACCTTGCCACTGGATAAATTTTCCCATGTTAAAAATCTCTTGACCCAATCAACCTTGTGGCATTTTGTCTGAGGGGCATAGAGTCCTCCTTTCACTTCTTACAATCTATAGTAAAACCGTTCTAGTACAGTGGTACCTCGGGTTAAGAACTTAATTTGTTCTGGAGGTCCTGAAGCTTTTCTTAACCTGAGGTAGCACTTTAGCTAATGGGGCCTCCCACTGCCACCGCACCATTTCTGTTCTCATCCTGAAGCAAACTTCTTAACCCGAGGTACTATTTCTGGGTTAGCGGAGTATGTAACCTGAAGCGTCTGTAACCCGAGGTACCACTGTAGTAGACTAGACAAGAGCTCTAAATGCCGTGTGGAAAGTCCTCTCATCAGATGTTAAGGAGACGATTAATTCAGTAACATTTAGGAAACATCTGAAGGCAACCCTGTATAGGGAAGCTTTCTAAGGTTTTATGTTTGGCTGTGTTTTTATATATGCTGGAAGCCGCCCAAAGTGGCTGGGGCAACCCAGCCAGTTGGATGCGGTACAAATATTATTATTATTATTATTAATAATAATATTTTAGGAAAAGAGGTGTCAGATCTCACCATGAACGCCTCCCTTGTTCTCTTATAACGGCAATGGCGCCCACCTGAGAGGTGCTAGAACTTAATTCCAGTGAATTCCAGATGAAAAGAAGCTCTGTCTAAATGTCTCATTTGTAGCGAAGAAGGACAATCTCAATGACAATATTAAGAAAGTCATAAGTGAAGCGGGGTAGGGGGTGGGGAGTCAAGGCAATGTGTGTTTCTGTCCAGGACATAGGTGTCAACTATAATGATGATGATGATGATGATGATGATAATAATAATAATAATAATAATAATAATAATAATAATAATAATAATATATTTATACCCCGCCCATCAGGCTGGGTTTCCCCAGCCACCCTGGGCGGCTCCCAACAGAATATTAAAAACATGATAAAACATCAAACATTAAAAACTTCTAAACGTCAGATAGTTGTTTATTTCTTTGACATCTGATGGGAGGGCGTTCCACAGGGAGGGCGCCACTGCCAAGAAGGCCCTCTGCCTGGTTTCCTGTAACTTTGTTTCTCGTAGTGAGGGAACCACCAGAAGGCGCTCGGTGCTGGACCTCAGTGTCTGGGCTGAACAATGGGGGTGGAGACGCTCCTTCAGGTATACTGAGCTGAGGCCGTTTAGGGCTACTGGGGGCCAAGGCACTATAGTCCCCTCCCCTGTTTTTTGGGGGGGCCGGGTCCCTCAACGTTCAGAGGGCCTTCAGTGCCAACCCCTTGCTCTTCAGAATGTCACATGTGCGACATCAGGATATTGCGGCGGACCCCCCTCAATTATTTTGAGAAGCTGGCATCTCAGTTCTAGGACAGATCTAGGTCGTGGAACATAGCTATTCCACAGGTATCACATAACTGCTTCTAAGTGCATGGTAAAGTCAACAGAAAGAGTGCAGGATCCAAATGTGCTTTCATGGATTCAATCCCACGCTCAGCCAAGAGGCCTTGGGTAATGCCTTTAAGGGGAGGCTTTTGGGAAGAATGGAATATTTCAGCCTCAGTTCTCCATCTGTAAAATGGGGAAGCCGATGCCATATAACACAGGACTGCGGAAAGCACAAACAAGACACAGACCCTGAGGCACATTGTGATGTCGCAAGTCATTACAGACATTAATTTTGACACAATGTTCCCTCACAACCTGCGGTCTCTCTCTCTCTCTCTCTCTCTCTCTCTCTCTCTCTCTCTCTCCTTGTTTTCCTCTCGTTGAAACAATAGGCACAACCATATTGTATATGGAAGCTTATTCAGAGGATAACTGATTTTTTGATTTTTTTTGACACTCTGGAGCGAAGAGCAACAGAGACATTTTTTTTTTTAAGTGGTGGGATCAGGCCCAAAATGAGCAATCCAAAATAATATTTCTACTGTGTATTGCCGTGAGACAAATTTGGCAGAAATATACCCTGCCAGATTTCCCTTTCAGTCACTTTGGTGGTAATTGCTTGGAAGGAACTCTGACAGAAGGTTAACAGAAGAAGAAAGCTGTGATGTTGGTTTCCTACAAGTTTCCCGTACAGGGTGGGGTGCTGGCTTCTTGTCATTTTGGATATGTCAAATTTTATTTGCATTCCGCTACGTTTTTTTTAAAAAGCTCTTTGCCACATGCTAGAGGGTTTCAGGAGATAGGGGCTGCAACCCACTTACCTGTGAGTAAAGTGCCACTGAATAGGATTTACATTTGAGTAGACAGGGTGAGGACCGCAGCCTTAGATGCTGATACCCAAGGAAATCAAGACCGAATCCACCTTTCTTCATGAGAACTTCCCTGTTCAGTAAGTTCTTCATCAAATTGGAAAGTGATATTCAAATTATTATTATTTGTCAACATGCCCAGTAGTTCATATCCGCAAATGGAAGCAATGCTCCACAATCCTATGTGGGCTTATGGTGGCACTGTGGTCTAAACCACTGAGCCTCTTGGGTTTGCTGATCAGAAGGTCGGCAGTTCGAATCCCCGCGACGGGGTGAGCTCCCGTTGCTCGGTCCCAGCTCCTGTCAAAACTAGCAGTTTGAAAGCAAGCCAAAAAGTGCAAGTAGATAAATAGGTACCACTCCAGCGGGAAGGTAAACGGCGTTTCCGTGCACTGCTCTGGTTTCAGTGTTCCATTGCACCAGAAGCGGCTTAGTCGTGCTGGCCACATGACCCGGAAAAACTGTCTGCAGACAAACACCGGCTCCCTTGACCTGTAAAGCAAGATGAGCGCTGCAACCCCAGAGTTGTCCATGACTGGACATAACTGTCAGGGCTCCTTTACCTTTAAGGCCTGTTGAATTCACACATGGCTTGAGCCCTGATATATGTGAAGAGAATTGCAATCTCAGAACAACAAATGTGGCCCTTTTGTGAATTTTGCTACTCGTCCATCTCCTGCAAAACTTCTGCAAAACCTGGGGGGGGGGGGTGTTTCTTCAGCACTTAATAGACATTTTCTCTTGCCCTGAGCTGGACTTCCCTGGATTAGAGACAAACATAGAGTTTGTATTATGAACTTCACACGAATGAACAAGGCCCACCAGTGCATAGTTTCATCTCAATTGCCCCCAAATCTTCATGGTATTATAAACATGGCTTTGTTGTAATTATTGCATGGCAGGCCACTCAAGAGAGTTGTGTGAATGCAATATTGCCAGTAGCATGTAAGCTTTGCTCAGGATAGCATTATTTACTTGTTTATTTTCTCGTAAAGTCAAAGCGAACGAAAGTTCGGTGCATCCGTTGGCTAGCAAGTGTGACTGACAGACCTAAGAGGGATCGATTCAAATCTTTTCTTAGCAATACATTTCCTGGATGCTTTTGGGTGATCCTCTCAGCACCTCATCAGCACACAAGGAAAGAAGGGCACTGTAATTTACAAGTTTGCCATGATGTTGAAATAAAATACAGAAGTGCCATTGCTCGCTCTGAACCACAGGGTTAGGGCAGACTAAATGGCTAGTTAAATAAAATCCAAGTGGAATATCTATATGGACAACTTGCTGTCTCATTTAAAGTGCACCTGGAATCAAACATTTGCTTTCCACTGAGGGCCTTTTGAAGCTCTGCAGTTCAGATGAATATTTTTTATGGTTTGAAGCCTCTATTAAAAACAGAAACAAATTTTGCATTTTCTAAATGGGCAGATAATTATTCCATGATGAAGAGAGCAAATACAGAAGCAGTAATGGCCTCTGTCTTAAATGCAGGCGGAACTGAACTCCTGGCCATATAAATTTCTAATTAATTTGGATGTGCAAGCCATGGAACCGAAGCTCTGATTATGTATTAGAACCTGAGGTGTGAAAATACCTCTAGACAAGTATTTAGGTTTGCCAAGAAGTCCTGAATTGCCGCACGCAAGTATGTTACAGTTTCAGACCCTTCAAGTGCCCCTATTTTCCAGGGACGTGCCTGATTTAGAGAAAAGGTCCCGGTTTCTGATTTGATTCCAGAATGTCCCACTTTTCCTTAGGATGTCCCTATTTTCACTGGAGAAACGTTGGAGGGTATGGAGTTATCCAGTCCCCAAGCCGTCTGAAGGGAATCCTGCATAGGGAAGTTTTTAAAAAATAATATTTATTGTTTTATTATGCTTTTGTATACGTTGGAAACTGCCCAGAGTGCTGGGGCAACCCAATAAGATGTGTGGGGTATAAATGGTAAAATTATTGTTATGGAATGGGATGTCCCTATTTCCATCAGAGAAATATTGGAGGCTGTGGAGGATCTAATTTTATTTTTGCGACCGGCTGTATTTAAGCTCAAAGGGGAGAGTAAAAATTATATAGTGGTACCTCGGGTTAAGTACTTAATTCGTTCCGGACACAAGATCTACCCACCCGGGAAGAATGGCAGATGAAGGTGATGGAGTACATGGAACTGGCTGAGATGACTGGCAGAATCCGGGACCAAGGAGAAGAGTCGGCGGAAGAAGATTGGAAAAAATTTAAAGTTTATCTTCAAAAATATTGCAAAATTAAGGATTGTTAGAAAGATGTTGGGAAAAGAAAATTATGTGGTTTTAGTAGAAATGATATAAAGGATTAAGTAAAAATGAGTTGGTGAAAGAGAGAATGTAAAATAATAGTATATTAAGACAAATTATTAAGATAAAAATAAGGTTGGAAGGATTTGCTGAAATAACAAATTGAATTAGAATACAAAAATGGGAGGTGTGAGGAGGTCAAGGAAATAAGTGAATGTAAGCAAGTGATGTACAGGTTTGACTTGTTTTTTTATCTTTTTTCTTCTGTTTTCTGGTTTTTGATGATGTTTTTTATATATATATTGTTTTTTCTGTTTTTTCTTTGTTTGTTATTATTTTCTCTTTTTTTCTGTCATCTTTAAAATCTTAATAATTTTTTTTTTTTTAAAAAGTACTTAATTCGTTCCGGAGGTCTGTTCTTAACCTGAAACTGTTCTTAACCTAAGGTACCACTTTAGCTAGTGGGGCCTCCTGCTGCTGCCGCACCGCCAGAACACAATTTCTGTTCTCATCCTGAAGCAAAGTACTTAACCCGAGGTACTATTTCTGGGTTAGCGGAGTTTGTAACCTGAAGCATATGTAACCTGAGGTACCACTGTATATTCAAACATGGACTTTAAGGACGGCTCCACACATTACCTTTTTTGTGCATACATCTAAGTGTGCGCCTAAAAAGCGTATGTGAATGGCATGTTCTAGGAAACGCAGTACCAGAATTGGCTGCAGGCCCTTATCAAGTGCACACTGAGCAGGAAACCTAGAGGTCGTGTGTCTTTCTTTTCTCTTAGCTTTACTGGTGCAGAAGAGAAAGCTGGCCCCAGGCCTTTGTAAAGCAAATTAACCTCCTAGATAATTCAGAGTTTTGCTTTGCTGGGTTTACCGAAGTGTCGAGGCTGCAGTTCCTCACAAATGTACTTGTTTATTCCATCCATTTCTCACCCGTCTCCAATGAGCTCAAGGTAATGGACATAGATCTCTTCCCACCTCCAACCCATTTTATCCTAACAGAAAGTCCCGGTGGCTGAGAAGTACCAGTATCAATGAACTTTGTGCCCGAATGAGGATTCCAACCTGGGTATCCCCAGTCGTGGTCTAAGCTGCTACGTCACAGGCCCTGTGAGCACATTTGCCAACTTGGGGGAACTGCTGTGAGCACAACATACACACTGCAACCAGGCATGTGCCATGAGGACATGTGTGTGCCCACCACATTGGTGACCCCTGTGACACATCACTGAACTAAGTGAGTCTTCTCACTGACTGGGCTACATCCCTTATATGTGAAAATGTCCTCTATTGCCATTTCTCTAGCATGCCTGCAGCATTTGCTAGAATCCAATGACGATTGTATTGAAATATCTGTGTTACCCACCACCGCCACGATAGACCTGGAGAGACAAACCAAAGCCCTTTCCATTCTTAGTGCAGTTCCCTGAAGGTTTCTCCTTTGGTAACAGGGACAGGGGTGGTGCTGTGGTCTAAACCCCTGAGCCTCTTGGGCTTGTCGATCAGAAGGTCGGCAGTTCAAATCCCTGTGATGGAGTGAGCTCCCATTGCTCTGTCCCAGCTCCTGCCAAGCTAGCAGTTGGAAAGCACGCCAGGGCAAGTAGATAAACAGGTACCACTGCGGCGGGAAGGTAAACAGCGTTTCCGTGCGCTCTGGTTTCTGTCACGGTGTTCCATTGCGCCAGAAGTGGTTTAGTCCTGCTGGCCACATGACCCGGGAAGCTGTCTGTGGACAGACGCCGGCTCCCTTGGCCTGAAAGCGAGATGAGCGCCACAACCCCATAGTTGCCTTTGACTGGACTGAATTGTCCAGGGGGCCTTTACCTTTTACCTTCTCCTTTGGTGACTCTGTCCTCAAAGAGCAGAGCGAGTGGATTCTCCTGTCAAGGGTACCTTTTGAAAGGCTCCTTCCCAAACAACCACTAAGTTCTACTCGAGACTCTGTACGTAGGCATTAAACAGTGCATCAATCACGGACGTGAGCCTCTTCCCCCCATTCCTCAGTGTATATATATGTGCGCGTATGGGGCGTGTGTGTGTGTGTGTGCCTCAGCTTTGAGAGGAATTCATTCTACCTGCATAGTCAAGCCACATAGAAAGAAGATTGGGAAGGCTGGAAAAGCATCCTAACTCTCCACGGCAAAGGGTGGGAGGGAGGGCTGAGATGAAATACGCAGATGGAAACAGAACACTCCACTGGTCACAGATAAGGAAGGCTGCCTATCCGGAATTGAAGAAGAACAAAGTGAATTTTGAGGGCCTAGCTGTGCAGCAGCTCAGCTACCAAGCTCTGCCCTCGGCACTTGAATCCACTTTCCCATTGAGGATCTTCCATGCCAGTCAAAAGGGTGGAAAAGGTGGGGGCACAAAGGGGCAGGGCAGAGGCTCTCCTTCACAGTTCCACCAAGGAATGGCTGCTGAGAGAGAGAGAGAGAGGGGGGGGGTCTCCTGAGGTGGGGCAGGAAGTTGAGGGAATGTGGGTGTGACATCTCAGGCTCAGCCCCAGACCCTATTTTCATTCTAAGGGCTCAGCCAGTGTGACAAGGGAAGAACACGAGTCTGTGCGGTGTTCCCCTGTGTTCTTAACCCTCCACAACTTCCTCAGGTGGGGCACACAGAGAAGGGCCTCTGGCGAAGACTGCAGAGTCTGGGGTGGTTCATATGGGAAGGAGCAGCCCTTGAAGACTCGCACTCCTCAGCCATATAGGGATTTAAAGATGCATGTTGGAGAAAAGCCACAGCTCTGTGGCAGAGGGATGCTTCCAGACTCCCCTATTTTGGCGTGAAATTCAGTCAGGTTGCACAATGCCCCAGGCCTCTCTTGTCACAGGATTTATTTTGAAGATCACTCCTCCTCCTCCACCCCCACCCCATAGCTGTCAACGTTTCCCTTTTTTTAAGGGAAATTCCCTTATTCTGAATAGGATTCCTCGCAAGAAAAGGGAAAAGTTGACAGCTGTGACACACACACACACACAAATACACACACAAACACACACACATACACACACAATGCCTGCCTGCCTTCAGAGATGCCCCGAAGAATACACTGGCTTTGTGTTGCAATATTGTCGTGGAGTCTCTCGAATATCTTGGAACGCACATGGGAAACTTCTGATTCCGCTATGTTGCTTGCTTCTGATGCCCAGATAACCTTCATGCTCCTGAGCTATGCCCCATATCAGGGACTGGCTGGATAAGCAGGAGTGGTGGAAACTGCCTGGCCAAGAGCCACCCCCCAGGAAAGCACAGAGGGAGAGGATTCGGATCCGGGCTCCTGGCTCCTGGCGGTGAGAAACCAGCCACACCCCAGAGGAGGGGAAAAGCTGGGAAGTGCTGGAGGCTGGGAGCTTGAAGGATGATGGAGAGGAGGAAAAAGGTAGGTGCCCCAGCATAGGACAGGGACAGGAATCAGACCTGGTGGTTCCACCACAAAGCCACTCCGACAGTTTCTTTGCTGACAGCCTGCAAGCCCTGCCTCTCAGAACAAGGTGTTTGTTGTGTGTTGCCAAGCAGAGAGCGAGGCAGCCACAGAGATGGTTCCTTGGGATTCACCATAGATAGAAGGCTAGGAAGTGAAGGGGGCGTTACAAGCCAGTCTGGGCAACTGCTTCAAAAAGGAGAGTGCAGAATAATAATAATAATAATAATAATAATAATAATAATAATAATATAATTCATACCCTGCCCATCTGGCTGGGTTTCCCCAGCCACTTTGGGCGGCTCCCAACACAATATTAAAAACATGATCAAATATCAAACATTAAACACTTCCCCAAAGAGGGCTGCCTTCAGATGTCTTCTAAAAGTCAGGTAGTTGTTCATTTCCTTGACATCTGATGGGAGGGTTGTTTGAGAGGGTGGGCACCACTACCCAGAAGGCCCTCTGTCAGGTTCCTTGTAACCTCACTTCTCACAGTGAGGAAACCGCCACAAGGCTCTCGGAGCTGGACCTCAGTGTCTGGGCAGAACGATGGGGATGGAGACGCTCCTTCAGGTATACTAGGCCAAGGCTGTTTAGGGCTTTAAAGACAACTAAACTTGTACTGGAGCAATAAGAAGAAGCTTTAATTCATTATGTTTTTCAGCTACAAAGACAGTAGCTTTGTCACAGAGCTCTGGAATCTTGGGTAGGTAGGAGAGCAATTCTCCGAAAAAGCTTTCTGCCTACATACTTTGGCTCTCTAAGGGGGCAGGCTGACCCAAACTAAAGTGGCTTCCCATTATTTGAATTCTCCCAGTGTCCCAGGTAAGCATCTGAGGAATTATCATAGTTCAAGGGATTTCAAGGGAAGCTGCTTAATGAATTCATGCTCAGCTCCCTGAGAAGTGACATCGGCATCTGTCGGCAACACGAAAGGAAGCACACCTCAGCTGAGTGGTCTAGATCTGTAGGATTTGCCTAATCAGAATGACACAAGCTGGGTTTAAATCACCGTTCTAATTAGAATGATTCTGCGGACACAGTTAAGAAGCGTCTAAGCGAATCTCCTTTTCACAATAGCGGTCCAAGGATCTCTCATTTCTTGGAGAAGCTTCCCCCTGTGTCAGGAGAATCATACTATTCTCCCCAACCACCCCAAACCCAGAGCAAGGTTTGTTGTTGCTGTTTGGTCGTTTAGTCGTGTCCGACTCTTCGTGACCCCATGGACCAGAGAATGCCAGCACTCCTGTCTTCCACTGCCTCCCGCAGTTTGGTCAAACTCATGCTGGTAGCTTCAAGAACACTGTCCAACCATCTCGTCCTCTGTCGTCCCCTTCTCCTTGTGCCCTCCATCTTTCAAAACATCAGGGTCTTTTCCAGGGAGTCTTCTTTTCTCATGAAGTGGCCCAAGTATTGGAGTCTCAGCTTCAGTATCTGTCCTTCCAGTGAGCACTCAGGGCTGATTTCCTTCAGAATGGAGAGGTTTGATCTTCTTGCAGTCCATGGGACTCTCAAGCGTCTCCCCCAGCACCATAATTCCAAAGCATCAATTCTTCGGCGATCAGCCTTCTTTATGGTCCAGCTCTCACTTCCATACATCACTTCTGGGAAAACCATAGCTTTAACTATATGGACCTTTGTCGGCAAGGTGATGTCTCTGCTTTTTAAGATGCTGTCTAGGTTTGTCGTTGATTTCTTTACCTTAAATTAAAGCAGACATTTAATAGAGGATTACTCTCTGATAGCCCTTCCTGTTGAGGATTCCTGCATACAGAGGACTGTTCTAAGTCAAGTAGAACACAAGGACACCCTGGTGCCTTTGCTTCATTGCGACAACTTCTCCTGCTTCTCCGTTTTTCCTTGTCAATCACTGCTTTTCCACCGAGCAAATAAACCCTCACTTCCACCTATGCACACCCTGTTTCACTGGCCGTGGAGATTACTCTTTTGTTCTTGGAGCTTCAGCTTCACGATCTGTCCTTCCAGTGAGCACTCAGGGCAGATTTCCTTAAGAATGGGACTCTCAAGAGTCTCCCCCAGCAAAGTTAGATGATGACAATAAACACAAAACATGCGTAATAACAGCTTTGTAATAACAGCCTAACTCCAGTGGGGGACATGTGTTCATGGAGGGGGCAGAAATCCTTTCTTTCAGTTGTGGTCTTTCTTCAGCTTTTAGGATTTCCCCCTGGGTGCTCATAGCAACTGTGGGTCACCCTGATTCAGATTCTAACTCTGAAAGGACAAGAAATTAACTCCCCCAGTCCCTGCTTCAGTTTCAGTGTGGACCAGATCCTTCTATGAACCCTCCCTCCCAAATAACCATACCATTATCGATTGTGTCACTATTGCCCCATCTAGTTTTGCCAACAAAGGTCTCTATAGTTAAAGCTATGGTTTTCCCAGTAGTGATGAATGGAAGTGAAAGCTGGACCATAAAGAAAGCTGATCACCGAAGAATTGATGCTTTTGAATTATGGTGCTGGAGGAGACTCTTGAGAGTCCCATGGACTGCAAGAAGATCAAACCTCTCCATTCTTAGGGAAATCAGCCCTGAGTGCTCACTGGAAGGACAGATCCTGAAGCTGAGGCTCCAATACTTTGGCCACTTCACGAGAAGAGAAGACTCCCTGGAAAAGACCCTGATGTTTGGAAAGATGGAGGGCACAAGGAGAAGGGGACGACAGAGGATGAGATGGTTGGATAGTGTTCTCGAAGCTACCAGCATGAGTTTGACCAAACTGCGGGAGGCAGTGGAAGATAGAAGTGCCTGGCGTGCTCTGGTCCATGGGGTCAGGAAGAGTCAGACACGACTAAACGACTAAGCAACAACAACAACAAGCTAATGCAGTTAGGAGTGCGGCAAGATCCAGTTCTTCTTCAGTCCCCCAACGAGCCCCACAGTCTTCCCCGTCTTCCCCCCACAACCCACAGTCTCTCCAAGGAGTGAGGACTAATTTGGGGATCATAGGTTTTCCATTGTTACAGCTGAGGCCAAGAGAAACTACTACAATTTCCCTGGTCTGTACCATGTTGGCCGGTGTCTGCGAAGTGGATGCATTTCTTTGAATTTTGCAAACTTTTATGACAGCTTTAATCGCGTGTCTTGAAGATATGTGGTAGAGGCTGAATCCTGGCAAAGCTGAAGCCCCCGACTTGCTTAGGATGCAATCAAGTGTGTCGCCCAGGCGCTGAACCTCGTACCGCCAAGATATGCATAGCAATTATTAATAGCTCTTTACATTTTAAACTTCATACATTTATTTAGCATAAAAACAGGACCGTCCTTCTATACCCATTAAAACCATTGCACATTTTATTCTCAGAGATGCAGGTGAATTCTCCAAGGACATTTCAGTCGCCTTGCATGCCCCTGTTGGCCATCTTTAATTGTAAGAGAGCCTCATCTTCACTCCACTCAGATAGGATGTTTTATTGGCCACTGATGCCGAAGGTGTTTTTCTCTGTTGAAGTGGAATCACTCTCTCTCTCTCTCTCTCTCTCTCTCTCTTTCTCTCTCTCTCTCTCTCTCTCTCTCTCTCTCTCTCTCTCTCTCTTTCTCTCTCTCTCTCTCTCACACACACACAAATGCTGCATCCTTTCCTTCCAAGCAGTAGTAAAGTGGAACCTTTGTGTTCATTCTTCTTCTTCTTATTATTATTATAAAAAAGCAACAACTTCCTGTCATCAGTCCAAAAGTGTCGCTTTCGCATTCCACTCTGGTAGGCAATGAAATCACTCCACTCATGAATGAAAGAGGAGCAAGGTGGCACACATTAAAGGGAAGAGAAAAGTTCCCGTGTGTGTGATCCTGATATCTTGGTAGAACAGAAGGTGACAAAACTGTACTTGTGATTGAAAGTGTCTTTTTTCTATTTTTGAAAGAAGTGCGGCTATGTATATGGGAGGGGGCAGGGAGAGAGAGAGAGAGAGAGAGAGAAAGAAAGAAAGAAAGAAAGAAAGAAAGAAAGAAAGAGAGAAGCACTTCAAACAGAGTAAAGGGGTAGGGAAAACTAGAGCCTGTGCTAAATTAGGGTCTCATCCACACTTCCTCTTGCCTAGAAAGCATGGGGGAAAACAGAGAAAATCTGGACCTGAGTTGTTTCCCACTTGCCGCACTCCTTTCCTAGAGAATACCCTAAACTGGGGCAAACGTCAATCTGGAGGAAACCCGAATCGCCATTTGCTCTGATTGAGCGCTGAAGAGTGCTTTCTCTTGTGGGAAAGCAACCCAGAACATGGTTGTAAGCATGTATTTCCACTTGAAGACCAAAAGTAACAAAGTTAACGTCTTTTATTTTTGCAAAACGTACCCGAGGTCATCATTCTCTCAACCTTTATGGGTACAAGTCTGGTTGGATCAATGCAGCTTTTAGAAGCTGACCGTTTTGCACATACCCCAAAATTAGGGAGGACAGGCTGGTGAACTGGTGCACGAAGCGAAAGACACGCAACATGCAGCGGTATTTATATGTCCCTCGAATTGCTGCTTGCATGTTCTCTCATTGGCCAAATTACCCCCAACAACCCTAGAGACCAATAGGGTAGTTGTGGCTATCCAAACGTACCCGCCCGCAACAACAAGGGTCGCTTTGGCGATCTCTGCGCAATGCGTGCTCTCTAGGAGGATGAGATATTGAATGCCAATGTGAGATATTGAATGCCAATGTGAGATATTGAATGCCAATGTGGCCTATAATATGGGTAATAACATTTACTTATTTATTTAGAGCAATGACAAACCTAGACAGCATCTTAAAAAGCAGAGTCATCACCTTGCCAACAAAGGTCTGTATAGTTAAAGCTATGGTTTTCCCAGTAGCGATGTATGAAAGTGAGAGCTGGAGCATAAAGAAGGATGATCGCCAATGAATTGATGCTTTTGAATTATGGTGCTGGAGGAGACTCTTGAGAGTCCCACGGACTGCAAGAAGATCAAACCTATCCATTCTTAAGGAAATCAGCCCTGAGTGCTCACTGGAAGGACAGATCCTGAAGCTGAGGCTCCAATACTTTGGCCACCTCATGAGAAGAGAAGATTCCCTGGAAAAGACCCTGATGTTGGGGAAGATGGAGGGCACAAGGAGAAGGGGACGACAGAGGACGAGATGGTTGGACAGTGTTCTCGAAGCTACCAGCATGAGTTTGACCAAACTGCGGGAGACAGGAGGGCCTGGCATGCTCTGATCCATGGGTTCATGAAGAGTCGGACACGACTAAACAACAACAATTTATTTAGATATTTAATATCACCAGTGCTATTTTTCTAGAAAAAGAGGTGCCGGAACTCACCATGAACGCCTCCCTCTTTCTCTTAGAATGGCAATGGCACATGCCTGAGAGGTGCCAGAACTGAGTTCCAGTGAGTTCCCCCTGGAAAAAAGCCCTGAATATCACCATCTTCAAAGTAGAGTCTTGGGCAGAGCTGGTCCCTTATTAGACATCCCAGATGTGTGTCATTTGTTGGGTACATTTCTCCCATGAATACGGCTCTCCACTCACAGAGAGGGGGGTGTCAAGGAGAGGCACAACGATGAGTCAATGCTTGGGTGTTCTGTGTTATCATTTGTGTGTGTTTATATGTGTTTCTATATATATGCATGGGTGTCGATCTATCTAACTACACACACACACACACACATCTTTATATTTGTAAAGGCTACATTTGTAAACAATGAGCTCATGCGAATATTTTTCATGCCTCAGCCTTGATTCCCCACCCCATTCTCCTCCTTGAAAGCCCTGAAAAAAGTTTACTTGATGTCTAACCAAGCAGTGCTGCATCTTCAAATTTGAAGGAGAAACTCAGAAAGTTAGGTTTTTTTTATTATTCTTCATTTAAGTATTATTTTTTAATTGCAGCGTATTAAACATAAAATCTGGTACAATCTTTAAAAATAAATAGGACCTAACTATAAATGGGCCCTGTTGTGTTTTTATCTTTGACAAGCAAGTAATTGCTTCTCAAATTTATCAGTTTGTTTATGCAAAAACCATTTACCAAGCCTAGCTCAAAAGCATCAATTTCATCATTATCATCTTATTAATTTAGCCAAGCTATAACACAGCTGATTATTCCTGAGTAATATCCTCTGCAGCACATCATGTGTGGCAAAACCATCTGTACAGTACCTATTTAATAAATAAACCCTCGGCTAAATGTCTCTGTTTATTGAGAACTAATGTTTATAGAAAATATAATGGAACTCAATAAATAACTCAGCTTCATCAACCTGCATATGAATCAGTAAGAAGAATGCTGACATCATCACCTTTCAAGTACCACAGAAAGCAAAATTACCCAAAAGAGCTATAGAGTCAATATTAAGGCATTAAAACTGCAATGAAGGCATATTAATGCTTAAAACTTCATTGTTGGCAGTGGAATTGCCACAACGGACATATTTTATAACTCCAAGACTACTTAGGCTTTATGGCTGCTTCTTTGTTGAGTGCCTTGCACTTAATGTAGTTTTCCACTTTAAATATATATAAAAAAAACACCCAACAACACGAGATCTTAAAAAAAAGAAAGGCAAAAAAGAAAAGGAAAATTGCTGATTCTCAGCATTCATTTTTAAAATAATGCAAACTGCTGATTCCAATTGTTTGAGGTTGGGGGGGGGGGAGCAAACTTATTTAACTCCATGCTTTCTGAATTCTTATAGGCACTGAATAGATTTTCTAAAGCAAGGGTTAAGATAAGGTTGAAAGCATTTTAGAGAAAACAGGAAGCAAGCCATAAACAGGCTCACGGTTTTATTAAAATACAGTGCTCTCTTCTTCGTTTGCTTGCTTTTTTCAATGAAATCAATTTCTTGTCGCTTTTATTGATCTGTTTATCATGTCCTTCAACAATACATACATGCGCATCACAGTGTTCAGTAAAAGTTCTCATTGGAATGCACAGAACCGCACCAGCATTTTTTGAAAAGGGGAACCCATAATCTACCATATACAGTGGTACCTCGGGTTACATACGCTTCAGGTTACATACGCTTCAGGTTACAGACTCCATTAACCCAGAAATATTACCTCAGGTTAAGAACTTTGCTTCAGGATGAGAACAGAAATTGTGCTCCGGTGGCGCGGCGGCAGCAGGAGGCCCCATTAGCTAAAGTGGTGTTTCAGGTTAAGAACAGTTTCAGGTTAAGAACGGACTTCCGGAACGAATTAAATACGTAACCAGAAGTACCACTGTATTTTGGGAAGTTCCTTGAGAAAAATGGACTTAAGGTACCACTTGGTGTATGACTGAAGTTGGATATAACCCAATGAGCCTACTCTGAGGATAATTTAATTGGATATCATCCCAGGGAATAATCAATATGGCATCCTTCAGATGTTGTGAACTACAAATTCAATCAGCCCCAAGCAGCATGGCCAATGATTAGGGATGATGGGAGATGTAGTCCACATCTGGAGGGCATATGTTGGTGACCCTTGCCCTTGGTGAAAAATTTGCATGCCATGCTTACTTCATGTATCTGAAAGCTGCTGAAGGTCATGCAATAGCTCCATTGCAGAATTCAGCAGCCAGGTTGCAAGACGGTTTGAGCATATTACACCGATCCTGGTCCTGCTGCACTGGCTACCAATTAGTTTTGGGGCCCAATTCAAAGTGCTGGTTTCAACCTATAAAGCCTTAAACAGCTCAGGATCCCAATATCTCAAGGACTGCCTCTTTCCATAGGAACCCACCCGGACCCTGAGATCATCTTCCGAGGCCCTTCTTCGTGTGCCTCCTCCTCGGGGGGTTCGGAGGGTGGCAACACGAGAACGGGCCTTCTCTGCAGTGGCTCCGCATCCATGGAATGCTCTCCCCAGGGAAGTTTGCCTGGCGCCTTCATTATACACCGTTAGGCACCAGGCAAAAGCGTTCATTTTTAACCAGGCCTTTTTTAACCTGATAGATATCCTATACCATGGATAGGCAAACTAAAGCCTGGGGGCTGGATCTAGTCCAATCGCCTTTAAATCCGGCCTGCAGATGGTCCAGGAACCAGCATGTTTTTACATGAGTAGAATGTGTGCTTTTATTTAAAATGCATCTCTGGGTTATTTGTGGGGCATAGGAATTTGTTCATTTTCTCTCTCCAAAATATAGTCCGGCCCCCTACAAGGTCTGAGGGACAGTGGACCGGCCCCTGGCTGAAAAAGTTTGCAGACCCCTGTCCTATACCCTTTTAAAATGTGTCTCTTTTTTGGGGGGGAGGGGTGTTGTTGGGTTATTGCTTTTATTTTGATTTTATACATTGTGATCTTTTCTGTGAACCACCCTGAGACCTCCAGGTATAGGGCGGTATACAAGTTCAGTAAATAAAAATATATATTTGGTCAAATTTATCTTCAATCTGCTAGTACTTTTAAACCCTGCTCTGCTTTTGAGAACGCTATGGCCCAGTTCACATGGAATGCTAGAGCATCATCGGCAATTTATACCAAGCCAAATCGTAGATTATAGTGTCAACAAGAAAGTTCCCGGAGCGAAGACTGCAGTCGCGATGCTCCTTCGCTGGTTATGCTGCTGCTGTACGGCCCTGAGTGAAACCATGGTTTGGCTTACAGATTCGTCTGAAACTTGGGCCCATGGTTTGTCTCGCTCCGGCCAAACCGTAAGATAAAATCAAGGTTTGTTCTGGGTTTGCCGTTTGTGGTTTGCCTGAGGAGACACTTGGGGGAGTGAGGCTGCAGGAGGAACAGGGAAGGAGCAGAGTGTTCTCAGTCTTTGCTCTGGGAACCCAAACATTTTGCTAACCCATGGTTTGGCTGGGCATTATCTGCAGACTGGGTCTATGAATAAAACAGGGCGTTAACAATGCCTTTGGTATCCCATATGAAATTACCTTTTTAAAAGGACATCTATGTGATACTTCTATAGGGGGGGATATATTCTTGGTTAATGGAAAATATTTTAATGGTTCCTCTACTGATTGTGGATTTTGTTTATGTTCTAATAGTAAAAGGTAGTGTACATGTGTGCTTGAAACCCCCAACCTCCATTGCATTATTCCATTCTCCAACAAAAAAAAATATAATTTATTGAAATTTTTTTCTATAGTGGAAATCATCAACCTGAAAGCCAGCATTTAATTATTATTCTTCCTTACAACATTAAAAATGAGATTGTAATTCTGTTTGAAGTCTGGGGAAGTTTACCATTTGATTTGATGGGAGCAAAATCAATAGCAGCTAAATATACTTCATACTCATAGAACCAGGTTCCATTGTCTTGCCTAAGTCAGGCTGCCTTATTAATGTCTACTCAGAAGTAGACCCCATTAAATTCAATGGAGCTTCTCCGGAAAGCCTTATGGGAAAGTCCGGAAAGTCTTACAATGGGACTTACTTCTCAGACGACACACATAGGATTGAACTGTAAGCCAGATGTGATTTGATCTTGACAATCTTTTGTAAGCTGTGTTAAAGAATGTCTCAGGGCTATAACACAGTATATTTTGTTGCTGTTGTTTAGTCGTTTAGTCGTGTCCGACTCTTCGTGACCCCATGGGGGACGACAGAGGATGAGATGGTTGGACAGTGTTCTCGAAGCTACCAGCATGAGTTTGACCAAACTGCAGGAGGCAGTGGAAGACAGGAGTGCCTGGCGTGCTCTGGTCCATGGGGTCATGAAGAGTTGGACACGACTAAACAACAACAACATACCCAGTGCACACAAACTGGGAAGCCACAGTCCTCAGTGGGTGTACAATTAAATATATAGGTGTGCATATTCTCCTGTTGTTCCTCTTTACGAGGGACAGTCTCTGTTTGCTATTTCCTAGAAACACACTGTCCCTATTTTATCCTTATGTTTGTCTTTATAAGGTTAGTTAGTTCTTCTATTGCTCTAAGATTTAAAATTGGCAATGAAGGTGCCTTGGGAAAAAAAAATCATTCCAAGTGACATTTCCTGAGCCTCATTTGTACATTTGAATCCCACTGTCAGAGCATCTCTGTTGCTTGGCCAGCCGCCAGACTTCCTGCACTCTCTAGGAACAGACATATTTTCCAGTGCAGTGTTACTACTCCTGGTGTCTTACTTCTCGAGAACTTTAGGGGGCACTCATGAGCTACTTCGTGCTCTTCTGCCTAGAGACAATTGCGATTGTTTTCTCATGCCCATCGCTGCAGAGTTGCTCTTCATGACAGACAAATAGAGGTGTGTGGGTGTGCGTGATCCAAGTCTAGACACAAAGTAATGTGCAGAGCAACGCAGGAGGCACCCCAAAGATGTGCTGTACTGAACCCTGTCCAAGTTCTTGAAAGTTTTCTCTCTCCCCCACCCAAAAAGAGGCACCTGTTGATGTGGTTTTACTTCATTCACAAGGCGCATTAGACTTTATCATTCCAGGGGGCGTGGGGTTAAGCTTACCTTTCTGTTGGGAATTGTGTATGTTCTTGAAATATACTTGGAGTTGAGAGTGGATTTCATGCTCTTTATTCAGCTCATAGTGGTGAGGAGGAATGGAAGTTCTCCCAGAATGTCTGCTTTATATACATTATTACACAATGGGCCCCAAGTGATTGGCTAATTCCGGGATTCTCCTGTAGACCAATCAGGTTGCGGATTCACTTCCACCTGGAGCTGGATTGGGTGGCTCCTGTGGACCAATCAGACTGCTGCATTCTGGATCCTATTGTTCTCGGACCAATCAGACTGCACATTCTGAATCCTATTGTTCTAGGAGCAATCAGACTGCTGCATTCTGAATCCTATTGTTCTAGGACCAATCAGACTGCTGCATTTTGGATCCTATTCAACTCAGTACATAACAGTTCTCCTTTCCTGTAGGTTTTCCAGCAATGGGAAACCTACAGCCCGAGAGGTCCTGTTTTGCCCCATGAGTGTAATTTCCCCCCCAACCACCAGCAACACAAGCAGGTAAAGTTGTGGCTGCAAAGGAGCAACCTGGAGCTAAAAGCGTGTTCCAGACCATTCATTGGCAAGTAGGACTCCCTCATAGCACAGATCAGCTGACAGTCATGGAAAGCCATCACTCTGAAGTCCATTTGTAAGCTGTTTATATTCAACTGATGGGCATTGCAGGACATCCCCTCTGAAGTCTGTTTGCTTGTATATCTGAAGGAGCGTCTCCACCCCCATCGTTCAGCCCGGACATGAGGTCCAGCTATGAGGGCCTTCTGGTGGTTCCCTCCCTGCAAAAATTGAAGTTACAGGGAACTAGGCAGAGGGCCTTCTGGGTAGTGGCGTCCGCCTTGTGGAACGACCTCCCATCAGATGTCAAGAAAATAAACAGCTATTTGACTTTTAGAAGACATCTGAAGGCAGCCCTGTTTAGGGAAGTTTTTAATGTTTGATGTTTCATTGTGTTTTTAATATTGTGTTGGGAGCCACCCAGAGTGACTGGGGAAACCCAGCCAGATGGGCGGGGTATAAATAATAAATAATATATTATTATTAGTAGTAGTATATATTAAAAGTGCTTGCAAGTACCCTTCAATGGAGGTAGCTCTCAGTGCCCATCTGCAGATAAGTGCTAAGAGTCACTCTCTTCTAAAGCAGGCTTCATAGCGATGTCTGGTGATTGACACCCTCCTTTCAAAATTGGGTGACGTGGGAGAAGAAATAATCTGACTCACTGCTTAGATCCAGTTTCCCATCCTTGCTTTAAGGGCTTATCCACACGTACCTTTTGCCACACTCTTTCCAGGTACATGTCCACACTTAAAAGCTCAGTGTCTGAGTGGAGTTTTTTGTCTCAGAACTGTCCCTGAGAAAACAGTGCTCTATTGGCACCAAGAAAAGGCACTTGGACATGGTGTTTTAAAGTGCAGACCATGCCGGAATTAAGATTGCCGGAAGAAATATCAACAACCTCAGATATGCAGATGACACAACCTTGATGGCAGAAAGTGAGGAGGAATTAAAGAACCTTTTAATGAGGGTGAAAGAGGAGAGTGCAAAATATGGTCTGAAGCTCAACATCAAAAAAACAAAGATCATGGCTACTGGTCCCATCACCTCCTGGCAAATAGAAGGGGAAGAAATGGAGGCAGTGAGAGATTTTACTTTCTTGGGCTCCATGATCACTGCAGATGGTGACAACAGTCACGAAATTGGAGGACGCCTGCTTCTTGGGAGAAAAGCAATGACAAACCCAAACAGCCAGCGGCGTAGCATGGGTTGTCAGCACCCGGGGCAAGGCAAGTAATTTGCGCCCCCTAACCTGGGGCAAGGCAAGTAATTTGCGCCCCCTAACCCGGAGCAAGGCAAGTAATTTGCGCCCCTAACCCCTAACCTGCCGCCGCTGCCAGCTTCTTCTTGCTTGCTGCTGGGGTATTTACGGTAAGGTAGCCACGGCGGCGGCGGTGGGTCTGTGTCAGGTGATCTGAGGTGAGTTGCTGCTGGCGCTGCCGCCCAAACGACGCCGCTTGCCCGGAGGAGGAGGAGGGCAGAGAGGCGAGGAAAATGCAACATGGCCCAGCCGCTGCAGCAGCAGCAGTGGCGGGGCTGTGAGGAGGGGCTGCCTGGTGCGCCCTCCACGGCCCTGATGCGCGGGGACTGCGGCGAGCGCTGAGAGCCACTGCCTGCTGGACGCCTTCAGCCCGGACGCGTGCACAGCTCGTCGGTTCCGCGAGACATGGGGCTCTGCTACAGCCTGCGCTCGAGGCTCTTCGGCGACTCCGGAGGCGGCGAGCGCCCCCCCCCCCAAATGTTGCGCCCGGTGCGGCCGGCCCCCCTGCACCCCCCATGCTACGCCACTGCAGACAGCATCTTAAAAAGTAGAGACATCACCTTGCCAACAAAGGTTCATATAGTCGGACGACTAAACGACTAAACAACAAATGCCTGGAAAAAGCAGGGGAGAGGTACATGTGGTTAATCCTAATTCTCATGGTTAGAGAGAAGAGCTGCACATGGTTTCAAGGTGGGAGTGAGGAGGAGGTCAGGAATAACTCACAAGGCACGTGTGAAGTTTAACTTTTTATTCAAGGAAACAAAACAGCTCTGGCCTAGTGAGCATAGCAACTCTTCTCAGTAGATCTTAATCCTATGAGGCAGTTGCGAGGAGTGACGTTCCCCAAAGTCTCCTTCCTCCCAGGTCCTTCCCAAGCAATCTGAGACTTCTTTGCCATGTCTGTCTCTGTTCCACCCTCTTCATGCCTCTTCTGGTCCTGAGAGACTGGTTGCAGAGGGACTGGTTGCAGCAGGAGAGGAAGACAGCCGGGCTTCCTCCCCAGCCCGCCTCATCTCTTCCTCTTAGCCCCCCTCCTCTCCAGCCTCCACTTCTGCCTCTGCTTCCGGACTGCTCTCTGTCACAGCCTCTTCCTGCTCACTAAACCCTGTTACCTGCTTCTCCCACCTTCTTCTCCATCTGACCGCTCATTGTCACCCCCCCATCACTCCCCAGGCCTTCTTCCCTTGGGAAGTCCAACCAGTCCATGACTCATGGCTATATAATGGCAATCTGAGTGTTTGCTCAGTTCTGTTGAAGAACTAATTCAAGCTTAGCACCTGTAGACTGGCCCATGGACAACATAGTCTAAGCTTTCTTGAACTTCACAGGACACTGCAACCCTTTGTCTTATGATCAGTCCCCTGGGAGCAGTGCTTTGCAGGACTTGACATCTTTCCGCAGGGCCTGCAAGACAGAGCTGTTCCACCAAGCCTTTGGCCAGGGCACAGCCTGACTCCCTCCTTTGGCAATCTTCACAGAACTCTAGCCCAATGGTTGCCATCAATTTGATTTGAATTAATTTTATAATGAAATGATTTTAGAATGTTGTATTATTTTATTGTTGTTAGCCGCCCTGAGCCCGGCTTCGGCTGGGGAGGGTGGGATATAAATAAAAATTTATTATTATTATTATTTATTATGGACTTGGGAGCAGGGGAGAATAATTTCTGAGGTCACCGAAAACACATTTAAACCATAGAAGTCCACCCCCCCAACCGTAACAAAACCAAGACCTCCTGGATGGTTTCAGCTCAGCTTTGCTTTGAAGGCTGAATAGCAAACTTTTCCCCTTATTATTTTGCACTGGAAAAATAGAATCAGAGAGCTGAAGCAGGTTGTTTGGTGAACTTCTCTGACAAAGGCTCCGTACTCTCCAGAAATAAAAAGGGCAGGAGAGAAGCTCGCCATCTGAGCTAATACAGTTACCGACAAAGACAATGGTCCTTATGAAGGAGAATGGGCTCTTCTCTCACATGTCATGGAATGCCATGGAAAACAAACTCTCTGCTTAAGAAATTATCTGAGATAATTGAACAGATAGTTGCTGATGAATTGCTAAGAGACCTTGTTACCGTCGCTATCATTATTAAGATAGGAATTGTGCTTTAAGGGCCGATAAGTTCTCAGTATAATTCCATAGATCTGAATTTTCTTTTGAAAAGGAAGACAATACAGTGAAAAGCACAGTAGTGCTAGATAAAACAAAACAAAAAAAGGAAAAAAGAAATATGGGTAGCATCCTAAGTTGCTTTCACTTTTACTGAAGGACATATACATATGTGTATATTTTTGTGGGTGGTACCATGAGTATCTGCTGTTATATATTCAAAGCTTGGGTTTCAAGGATTTGACATCTTGGTCATTGTTCTCTGAATAGCTAAGTGAACTCTTACTGAGAACTGTGCTTAATTCCTGAAGGAGAATGTCTTTTTTTGAAGTGTTTCTGAAACATTTTGTTACTCTAGTGGTGAGTGAATACACTGAATAGTCCATAGTGAAGGGGTAAGGAATAATTAAAATACAAAACCAGGCAGAAATGCAGTAATAATTGAATTGTTGCCTCTAATGTTTTATGAAAAGAAAGGTTGCATTTTCAATCTACTGGTAGTTTGAAGAGGAGTGGAAACATTGACATATCCTTGACTTTAAACTTCTATGTACTGCAAGCGTTTTGTAGTTTTTAAAAGAAGTCTAACATTGCACACATAACACAATCACAGGGAAGGCTCCTTAAAATACTACCTTCTTTTTACTGATTTTCTCCCTTTATTCCAATTTTTGTTATGGTATGCCAACCACATAACAGACTTCTGCGTTCAGCTGTGCAGTTACTAATGCGCAGCGCATAAGCATAAGCAGTATATGACAAATACAGACAGGAGCAAGACTCAAACTGAAAAGAAACACCCACACAACACATGTTTAGCCAGAATGCAAGACCCTTTTGAAGAAATGCCCATCAAACATAGCTGATATGGAATCGGGGAGAAATTGATGGCTGTCCAAAATAGACTGCCATCCAGCCTAGATTTGTAATATTGCAATTCTTACAATATCACCCCTGGATTTGAGTCAGACAACCATCTCCACTTGGTGAGAAGGCTGTGCCCTTTTCTCGCACCTGCAGGCGATGTGATCATCATTCAGGCCTCAGCCATTTCAAGGTTAAACAACTGCAGTGAACTTTATATAGGACTAGGTGGGATTTGTGGGGCTCCAGCCCCCATGAGCCCCAGCCAGCAAGGCAAACTGTCAGAGATGAGGGTTACTAGTTCCACCTCCTTGCTCTAGATGGAGAATGATTGGAACAGAAAATGAAAGGAGAGGTGAGGATATGAAGCTGTACTTGCATCTGAGATGAAAGCTGGGCCTGAGCATAGCTGTCAAGCGTCCCTTATTTGGAGGGACAGTCCCTTATCCCAGCGTCGTGTCCCGCTGCTGTCCCTTATTGATGATGTCCCTTAAATTTCCCCAGTTTCAAAGGAAGCAGCTCCTCTCCCTCCCTCCCTGCCGGCCAAGGAGGAGGGAGGTTCCAACTGTGTTGCTTGGCTGCCCGGCCCACCCCCCTCTGGCCTCCTCTCACCAGCCTCAGCCCCTGGGAGCCCCTCCCCGCTAGGAATGGTGGGAGCCTCGGGCCCTTCTGCCACCATCCTCCTCGTGGCCACCGAACAGAGCGTCTCTGCCTGGGGCCTCCCTTCTGCCCGTCACCACCGCTCCCGCTCCCGCTAGGTCATACTGCGGCTGTGCCGCCAAAGGACCCAGATGAGATGGGCAGCCTGGCATGGCCTATGAATTGCTGAGGAGCCTTGAGAGGAGAGCGAGGGCAACCATAGAGAAAGCAGTTCAGAGAGAGGAGGAGGCGGTGAAGGCACGGGCAGGTATTCCAAGGGCTACAAGGGAAGGACCGCAAGCGTTTCTCCCATAGATTTGTAGTGGTGGACTAGCATAGATGGTCTGATCTGTGGGTTTACTTCAGGTGCTATTCCCCCCCCCTTCCTCCCGTCCCACCTGATGGAACTGAGAACTGCAGATGGAGCACGAGAGAAAAGATACAGAACTGCAGCAGCATCTTCGTAGCTTGGACTTCGTTTTGTGGGAAAAGTGGTTGCTGCCTGTAGTTAATTAATTGCAGTGTTTCATCAGCTGGTGTCTTGAGCAGCAACCTCTGGAAACGAAGGCCTAAAAACCGGCGCTGCTCTCCAAAATTCTCTGGTACCTTTTAACTTCGTATTTCAGCTGGTTGACTAAAATCCCTTATTTTGGCTGCTGATCCCTTATTTTCGAGGCTGCTGGTCCCTTATTTTCAAATCTGTAAGTTGACAGCTATGGGCTCGCCATGCTTTTGTCTGAACTCCTGTCAAGGGGCTAGGGCCACGCAAGAGCCCCTGGGAGCATTTGGGGAGAGGTGAGGCATGGTACCCAGTCCCATCTCCCCCCCCAATGTTTTCCCTTTTTGACTTCGCAGGCGTGCGAATGTCAGTCTGTCCCCATGCGGGGTCAGATAATCGCAACCAATGCCTAAGCAACAACTCACATTGCTTGTAATTTTAATAAAGTTGTGGCCAAAATTATGCCAAAAACCTTAAACTAAAAACCATGTGTCAATTGTGTTTTATTGGGGGGTGTCTTGGGGACGTCAATGCGCAAATGTGTATTGGGAAAAGACTCTGTTAACATTCAGTTTAGAAGTTTGCTCCTTCGAAAGAGCTTGAGAGCCAGTGTGGTGTAGTGGTTAAGAGCGGTAGTCTCGTAATCTGGGGAACCGGGTTCGTCTCTCCGCTCCTCCGCATGCAGCTGCTGGGTGACCTTGGGCTAGTCACACTTCTTTGAAGTCTCTCAGCCCCACTCACCTCACAGAGTGTTTGTTGTGGGGGAGGAAGGGAAAGGAGAATGTTAGCCGCTTTGAGACTCCTTAAAGGGAGTGAAAGGCGTGATATCAAATCCAAACTCCTCTTCTTCTTCTTCTTCTTCTTCTTCTTCTTCTTCTAGACAGGGAAATAGTGGCACACCTCTTCTAGCCAAGCTATTTGCTTCATGCTGTCCTTTTCAGTTTTGATTTTTCAGCATGTGTGGGAAAACTCTCAGGATTTTACTCTGATGAATGCTATGTGATGCTGATGGCTTTAGTTTGCTGACCTGGTCAAAAATCTTAAAAGGAGAACCTCTGGAAGATTGGCAAAGATAATCTGTCAGCAAGCTCAAGATGAGTCCAAGCAAAAGAAGAAGTAGAAGTAGAAGTAGAAGTAGAAGTAGAAGTAGAAGTAGAAGAAGAACAGCAACAGCAACAGCAACAACAACCTGATAGAAGTAGGCTAAGCAGAGACCTTACTTATGGCACATCATTGACACGGACTAGCTGCAGTTTGTGGGAAATGCAGCAAGGCTAGATGAATGGAGACATTCACTGAATAAAAAAGTTACAGAATCAGAAATGGTTGCAAAGATAGGTGTGAATTTAAATTAAATGCTCCCTGGTTGTATCCTGGTGGCAGCGTATAAATGATTTTTGGAGACAACTCTTCTGTTGTCTGTACCATGAGAGAAAGGAGGCAAGCACAGCGGCGAATTCCACTCCTTCATCTCCCAACAAGTGGCTGCAGGCAGATCCAAATTATTTATGAAACATGGGCAGAACCTACCAATCATGGTATTATACAGTACCACCTCTTGTGAAAATGAACCGGTGCGGATATCACTTCCTCTCAAATGAAACCAAATTTTATCCACTGAAGTTGAAGCATGGGCCTTGTTCATAATACAAGTTCTTGCTTTCATTTCCATTGGTGCTGTTTACAGTAGCGTTTTATAATCAAGGGAAGGAGGTCCTAAGTCGCTTTACATTTAAAACCACTAACATGCCCTCAGAAGCAGCAAATCGGTCTTTTCAAAGCAGCCAAAGCCACGACTGTCGCACCCTTGAGAGTCACTCATACATGGATTGTCATCCGTGAAGTGTGCTTAACTTCCATTAAGTGCAGGTCATGGGGCAGTGCTGAAGAAAAGGTTCATGTAGTGTCAGGTTCTCAGGAGTCAGTGAGGCACTAGAGAGCACAAATCCAGAGTCATCACATTAACTTTCCTTTTTAGAGGATGCTGAGAGAGAGTTTTATGCAGCTATCTGCTGTATATGTACAGAATGTAATTTAATATCCCAAGGTTATTAGCAAAACGAGCATTTTACGCCTCCCTGGGTTGCACACCCCCTTCATGGATCACTGCCTTGCCGTGGCGAAGGGGCTTGAAGAACTCAGAGAAGCTATGAACTATGCCGAGCAGGGCACCCAAGATGAACAGGTCATAGTGGAGAGTTTTGACCAAACGTGATCCACCTGGAGGAGGAACCGGCAAGCCACTCCAGTATCCCTGCCAAGAAAACTCCATGGACAAAGACAACAGGCATATAAAAGTTATGACGCTGGAAGATGAGCCCCTCAGGTCGGAAGGCGTCCAACATGCTACTGGGGAAGAGCGGAGGGCAAGTACAAGTAGATCCAGAGCTGATGAAGCGGCTGGGCCAAAGCCGAAAGGACGCTCAGTTGCGGATATGCCTGGAAGCGAAAGGAAAGTCCAATGCTGTAAAGAAAAATATTGCATAGGAACCTGGAATGTAAGAACCATGAACATGGGTAAGTTGGAGGTGGTCAAAAATGAGATGGCAAGAATAAATATTGACATCCTGGGCATCAGTGAACTAAAATGGACGGGAATGGGCGAATTCAGTTCGGATGACCATCATATCTACTACTGTGGGCAAGAAACCCGTAAAAGAAATGGAGTGGCCCTCATAGTCAACAAAAGAGTGGCAAAAGCTGTACTGGGATGCAATCTCAAAAATGATAGAATGATCTCGATACGAATCCAAGGCAGACCTTTTAACATCACAGTAATCCAAGTTTATGCACCAACTACTGGTGCTGAAGAAACTGAAATTGACCAATTCTATGAAGACTTACAACACCTTATAGAAGTGACACCAAAGAAGGATGTTCTTCTCATTATAGGGGATTGGAATGCTAAAGTAGGGAGTCAAGAGATAAAAGGAACAACTGGCAAGTTTGGCCTTGGAGATCAAAACGAAGCAGGGCAAAGGCTAATAGAGTTCTGTCAAGAGAACAAGCTGGTCATCACAAACACGCTTTTCCAACAACACAAGAGACGACTCTACACATGGACATCACCAGATGGGCAGCATCGAAATCAGATTGATTATATTCTCTGCAGCCAAAGATGGAGAAGCTCTATACAGTCAGCAAAAACAAGACCTGGAGCTGACTGTGGCTCAGATCATCAGCTTCTTATAGCAAAATTCAAGCTTAAACTGAAGAAAGTAGGAAAAACCACTGGGCCGGTAAGATACAATCTAAGTCAAATCCCTTATGAATACACAGTGGAAGTGAGGAACAGGTTTAAGGATTTAGATTTGGTGGACAGAGTGCCTGAAGAACTATGGATGGAGGCTCGTAACATTATACAGGAGGCAGCAACGAAAACCATCCCAATGAAAAGGAAATGCAAGAAAGCAAAGTGGCTGTCCAATGAGGCCTTACAAATAGCGGGGGAGAGAAGGCAAGCAAAATGCAAGGGAGATTGTGAAAGATACAGGAAATTGAATGCAGATTTCCAAAGAATAGCAAGGAGAGACAAGAAGACCTTCTTAAACAAGCAATGCAAAGAAATAGAGGAAAGCAATAGAATGGGAAGAACCAGAGATCTGTTCAAGAAAATTGAAGATATGAAAGGAACATTTCGTACAAAGATTTCCATAATAAAGGACAAAAGTGGAAAGGACCTAACAGAAGCAGAAGACATCAAGAAGAGGTGGCAAGAATACACAGAGGAATTATACCAGAAAGAAACGGATGTCTCATATACCCCAGGTAGTGTGGTTGCTGACCTTGAGCCAGACATCCTGGAGAGTGAAGTCAAATGGGCCTTAGAAAGCACTGCAAATAACAAGGCCAGTGGAAGTGATGGTATTCCAGCTGAACTATTTAAAATTTTAAAAGATGATGCTGTCAAGGTGCTACACTCAATATGCCAGCAAGTTTGGAAAACTCAGCAGTGGCCAGAAGATTGGAGAAGATCAGTCTACATCCCAATCCCAAAGAAGGGCAGTGCCAAAGAATGCTCCAACTATCGCACAATTGCACTAATTTCTCACGCTAGCAAGGTTATGCTTAAAATTCTACAAGGAAGGCTCAAGCAGTATGTGGACCGAGAACTCCCAGAAGTGCAAGCTGGATTTCAAAGGGGCAGAGGAACCAGAGACCAAATTGCAAACATGCGCTGGATTATGGAGAAAGCTAGAGAGTTCCAGAAAGACATTTACTTCTGCTTCATTGACTAAGCAAAAGCCTTTGACTGTGTCGACCATGGCAAACTATGGCAAGTTCTTAAAGAAATGGGAGTGCCTGATCACCTCATCTGTCTCCTGAGAAATCTCTATGTGGGACAAGAAGCTACAGTTAGAACTGGATATGGAACAACTGACTGGTTCAAAATTGGGAAAGGAGTACGACAAGGCTGCATTTTGTCTCCCTGCTTATTTAACTTATATGCAGAATTCATCATGCGAAAGGCGGGGCTGGATGAATCCGAAGCCGGAATTAAGATTGCCGGAAGAAATATCAACAACCTCAGATATGCAGATGACACAACCTTGATGGCAGAAAGTGAGGAGGAATTAAAGAACCTTTTATTGAGGGTGAAAGAGGAGAGTGCAAAATATGGTCTGAAGCTCAACATCAAAAAAACGAAGATCATGGCTACTGGTCCCATCACCTCCTGGCAAATAGAAGGGGAAGAAATGGAGGCAGTGAGAGATTTTACTTTCTTGGGCTCCATGATCACTGCAGATGGTGACAGCAGCCACGAAATTAAAAGACGCCTTCTTCTTGGGAGAAGGGCAATGACAGGCCTAGACAGCATCTTGAGAAGTAGAGACATCACCTTGCCAACAAAGGTCCGTATAGTTAAAGCTATGGTTTTCCCAGTAGTGATGTATGGAAGTGAGAGCTGGACTATAAAGAAGGCTGATCGCCGAAGAATTGATGCTTTTGAATTATGGTGCTGGAGGAGACTCTTGAGAGTCCCATGGACTGCAAGAAGATCAAACCTCTCCATTCTGAAGGAAATCAGCCCTGAGTGCTCACTGGAAGGACAGATTGTGAAGCTGAGGCTCCAGTACTTTGGCCACCTCATGAGAAGAGAAGACTCCCTGGAGAAGACCCTGATGTTGGGAAAGATGGAGGGCACAAGGAGAAGGGGGCGACAGAGGACGAGATGGTTGGATAGTGTTTTCGAGGTTACCAGCATGAGTCTGACCAAGCTGCGGGGGGCAGTGGAGGACAGGAGTGCCTGGCGTTCTCTGGTCCATGGGGTCACGAAGAGTCGGACACGACTAAACGACTAAACAACAACAACAACGGGTTGCACACAATCTTGCTTCTAAATTGTAATTTACAAGGAGGACTTCATGAGTGGGTAGGGATCAAAACCCAGGTCTCTGTGGTGAAAAGGGAAATCTCCGTCCACTACCTACTTGCAGTCATGTGATTCTGACGGTGAGATGGGTTCTTGTGATATAATCCAGGCCCTGCTGCCTTCTCTAGGGAACGGGCCTCCTTCCACAATTTTCCTGGAATGAAGAAGATCCAATCCAAACATTTCTTCTCGCTATCCTTGGCAGTGTTAGAACTGTGAAGAATCCCAAGGACAGGTGGGAATCTCACGAAATGTGATGGCCTCGGATTCAGACTCGGAGAGATCCCAACCTGCACAGGATTCCCCGCCTCCAGAACCAGCTGAGCCGGGGCTGGGGCCTGAGCCTGAAGGGTCCTCACCTGTGCTGGATCCTCAGGTGCAGGCACCAGCTGAGTCTGCTCTGGCTCCTGAGGTGATGGAGGACCCATTGCCTGCAGGTGCTCCACTCTCAGCCCCGTCAAGGGAAGCTGAGGTTGCCTCTGGGTCCAGTAACCCTCCAGCCTCTCCTGAGCTGGAGAGGCTCAGGGCAGAGAGGCGGAGGGAACTAAGTTCCTGCAGGAGGAGTGCTCACCTCCAGGCCAGGAGAGGCGAGTCACCTGAGGATTTGGGTCGCCTATGCCTTGGGGCAGATAAAAGCCGCCAGCTGCAGTCCCAAGTTGCGGGAGCAACATTGTTGGTTGCTAGTTCCTGTCTGAACCCTGTCCTGCTTTCCTGCCTGAGCTCCTGACCCGCCCTGGCTCCCTGCTTGTAAGCCTGTTCCTGACTTCACCTGACTCCCTGCCCTGCACCCAGCTTCAGCTACGACGGACTGCCTCCATGTTGCACCTTTGACCATGGACCGGACTTGGACCTTGTCTCTTGGGTAACCCATGGGACCAGCACACGAAAGCAGTTTGGAGGAAAGGCCATGCTATTGAGTGTCTCTTCTAGTCAAGGACTGGGAGGTATTCAGCATCACACAAAAATTGCTGCATCTTTTGTGCTGAAGAAAAAAACACCTGTCAGGCTTTTTGCCACTTGCCTCTTGCCACTTCTGCCTCCATTGCCATTCTGTGCCTTGGGAGAAGTAGAAAAAGGAGGCGATGGCAGCAGCATTGGAGATGGTTCATGGGATTTAGGTGAGCATATATTTCTTTGGTTTACTCTCAGCAGGCTGTGAGCAGCGCTGCCCTTACCTCAGTCCTCCATGAAAGCTTCTACAAAATGCTTCTGGTAGGGAAGCTTTTTCTGTTGCTATCTGCAATGAATACAAAGTTTAGTATGCAGTCATTTAATTTAATCATGACAAACACTGAAACACCTCCTTGACTAAATTGAAATACATTGCTGGATGGTGGGGTCAGGGGTGCAGTCCATTGCATGCAGGGACACAGGTGGTGCTGTGGTCTAAATCACTGAGCCTCTTGGGCTTGCTGATCAGAAGGTCAGTCAGAGCTCCTGTTGCTCTGTCCCAGCTCCTGCCAACCTAGCAGTTTGAAAGCACACCAGTGAAAGTAGATAAATAGGTATTGCTGCTGCGGGAAGGTAAATCGCGTTTCCATGCACTCTGGTTTCCATCACAGTGTCCTGTTGCACCAGAAACGGTTTAGTTATGCTGGCCACATGACCTGGAAAGCTGTCTGTGGACAAATGCCGGCTTCATTGGCCTGAAAGCAAGATAAGTGCTGCAACCCCATAGTCGCCTTTGACTGGACTGAACCGTCCAGGAGTCCTTTACCTTTGCCTTTACCTTTGCATGTAATCTGCATCATTCACTGTAGCATTATTTAGTAGCATTATTTTATTTTTACCAAATGTACTATTCCAAGACAATCACTTCCTCCGCCTCCTCCTCCTCCTCCTCTTCTTCAAAAGATCCCACACATCTGATCACACAAACTTGCTGCAACAGTTGCAGCACTGAAGCAGAAGAGGTGAGAACGCTGTGGGTTTGTTTTTGTTCCTTTGCTAAAATATTTAAGTAAATTTAACACTATGCTAAACAAGCGCTGTGGTTATTAGAAGATGAATTGGTTCTGCTGTATAAACGTTTGTACGGACTTATATTGATATGGAAAGTTTAGGTGTAAATATGCAAAGGATGATAGGGCTCCTGTGGGGAAGAACCAAAACTCAGGGACGGAACATCTGCTTTGCATGCAGGTCTCAAGTCCAATCCCACAGCTGAGCTGGTGCCAAACGTATTGCTCCGCTTTCCTTTGGACCACATCAGCAAAGCTGAGAGGGGGATCTTGTCATCTGGGCAGGACCTCCAAGGCTACACTGTGTAGCCTTGCTCCCCACTTCAGTGCTCCTAATGCAGCAGTTTGGCGATATCCCTGGAGGTGTACTCCATTGTTTCTTGAGAAAGACGGATGCCAACCATATATCCTGTCCCTCAATATATATTCCAGAGCAGCTTGCAAGATAATAATGCCTGCATGCAACAATAAAATAATAATCAAAACAATGAAATCAGCATAAAGACGGCAGCAGTAAAACAACAGAAATGGGGCAGAATTCAGCGTCTCACAATTATGAATGTTCTATCTATGCAAACATAGCAGCTTGCCAGAGAAAACAACCCCCCAAATACTTTTTGTTGCCTGAGATGGAGCAGGCACAAACCCAGTGCACAATAGCCAAGAGTGGCATAGTTACTGTATTTCTTGCTCTATAAGACACACTTTTCCTCTCCTAAAAAGTAAGGGGAAATGTATGTGCGTCTTATGGAGAGAATGCAGGCTGTGCAGCTATCCCAGAAGCCAGAACAGCGAGAGGGATCGCTGCTTTTGCTGCACAGCGATCCCTCTTGCTGTTCCGGTTTCTGGGATTCAAAATATTTTTTTTCTTGTTTTCCTCCTCCAAAAACTAGGGGCATCTTATGGTCTGGTGCGTCTTATAGAGCGAAAAATACGGTATTTTGCTCCCTGCCCCCCGCCGAGGAAGGAAGTCCCACAAACCCAACAATAATAAATTAAATAATCAACGATTTGCTGTCCTTTCATGTCACCAAAAACCAGCTTCCTGAGGCAGCCTTCTCACTTGGGCTGCCCAAGAGTGCAACTTCTGACCTCACATTGCCCTGACTGAATCAAACAGCTAGAGAAATCCCTACATGTAGAGAGTGGAAAATGTTAAATGCCTACCCAGTTTAGTTCCATTGAAGTCAATGGGGTCAGGCTGGCTTAAATCCATTTTGTTCCAATTAACTGAGCTCCAGATCAGGTTGTCCTTGTTTCATTTTCACATAAAGAGAGCTGTTGCATCTAGCCCTATTATACATTTACCTAATAGCTATACTTTCAATACATGCGCGTTTCTTAGCTTTCATAAACCCTCTTCTGAGCCTTCTGCAGACAAGGGCTGGAGTCACAGAAGCGTTTTGTTTTGGAAGTCATTTTGTATGTTTTCTTTTTGTCAGTCGCAAGTCGCACGTTGCCTCAGTGCAAATGGAAAGCATTGTGTATGCTCTGGATGAGAATGAAGAAGACCCATGTGGTCTTGTGAATAACTTAAGGCACATCTACATGTGCAGAACAATGATATTTAAGGAGGAGTTCAAAGTTCATTCTGAAGGGTGAAATTAAAATTAAAATTCACCTCCCACCTGGAGGAAACTTTCAAGGTTTGTGAGAATAAAGAGAAGGCCTCAAGGACCTTCGCCACCTGCGATCTGCCGATGACGCCATCAGCCTTGCTTAAGTGAAGACCTTGAATGAAGCCTGAGATAACTTGACAGGATTAGTGAGGAATGTGGACGCAGGATCCTTTTACAAAAGACCCCAATCCTATTCCTTACAAAGACAGAAGTGAAAGAGTTGGGAGTTTATTGGCGGTAAGCAAAGAGCGCTAAAGAAATACACCAGTATTAGCCAAATAATAAATCATATTGCAACTCCCCTTCACGCCCGCCTCTAAAGACATGTGAAGTGGCAACTAGACAGCGTCTTTAAGAAAGGGATAGAACAACACCCACTTCTCATATCCAAAATGGTCTTCCACAGATATTCTGTACACAAAAGAAACCTCAAGGGTAAGTGTATTATAAAGCC
Organism: Podarcis cretensis; assembly: GCF_951804945.1. NCBI lineage: Eukaryota > Metazoa > Chordata > Lepidosauria > Squamata > Lacertidae > Podarcis > Podarcis cretensis. The sequence continues at coordinate 128,254,012 of NC_137170.1, forward strand.
ACGAAGGGGAGCCTGTCCTAGCCTATAATGAGGTGTCTGAGAAAGAGAAATATGAAAGAAGCTGGATTTTGACAATGGAAACCAGGAGGCAGTTGATTTTCACCAATAGTTTTGAATAACAGTAGCAACCTAACAGTAAAGAAAAAGAGTTTCATTTGAACAAAATGGTGTGGAAAAAGAGAAATCCAGTTTCCCTGTGGCTGTTTTAGAGCTGGAGGAAAAGGTCTCTGCCTCAGATGTTCATTTGGTATTGATTTTAAACCGACTTTCAGTTATCATTGTTTTTTAACTATTGTATTTTTTTTAAAAAAACTATTTTAGCTGTTTCTATTATGTGTTTTTAAATTGACTTGACGCACATGTTGATTCACATTTGCTTTTCCGGGCTGCAATCCAAATACCCATTTTGTTGGAAGGAAGTCCCATTGACTTCAATGGGACTCACTTCTGAGTAGGCAGCTGTACAATTGTGTTATCAGTTAAATAACAATACAGCACTGTATTTGGATATCTCAAACCAGTGTTATCAGTGACCCAATATGCGTCCTGATCATGGGTCACACGCCACACAAAACAAATTTATACAGTGGTACCTCGGTTGCGGAACGTAATCCGTTCTGGAAGATCGTTCGACTTCTAAAACGTTTGACAACCGAGGCGCAATGGGCGATCGGCAAATTCCATTGAGGAAATGGAGAGATGCGCTTTGGAAGCCGTTCAACTTCCGAGGCGCGTTTGAAAACGGAAGCATTCACTTCCGGGTTTTGGGTGTTCAAAAACAGAAATGTTCGACTTCCGAGATGCTTGAAAGCTGAGGTTCCGCTGTACCAGCATCCCTCCATCTGGTGCTGTCTAGATGTTTTGGACTAAAAATCCCATAAACACCAAGACCAGCAAAAGGATAATGGGAATTGTAGTAAAAAAATAAAATAAAAAATCTGAAGGGTACTAGGTCGAGGAAGGCGGATCTAGACATGCTTATGACCAGCTGGTAGACAGATATGGCACGAGCCAGTAATTAAGAAAGCGATTTGCAAAAATATTTGATCAACAACACACTAAAAGTATTCAGACATACACTGGTGCCAGAACTCACTACGAATGTTTTCCTTGTTCTCTTATAATGGCAATGGCGTACACCAGAGAGGTGCCGGAACTGAATTCTGGTGAGTTCTGGCTGAAGAATACCCCTGCTGCCAACACACTGCTTAAAATAAATACAGCTTTCCAGGGAATGGTCCTTGGACGATTGTGTCTGACCCTTCTCCAACGACTTAAAAATTGATGGAGGAACTGCTATTTAGGGTGATGAAATGGACCCTCACTCACCCAATCACTTATCCCCCTGCTCGCATTGCAGTCATGCCTGGTGAACCATGCACGTCTCATATGTGTGGCTCATAAGAAAATCCCTTATTAGTGTAGTCAGAACATTATTAGTGCTATTTAGAAAGCACGTCCTCGGTGCTTAATAAAAAAAGGCCATTGACGCTAATTGAAAGAGAGCCATTAACTTCAATTGCCCTTGGATCACACCCATATATACTTAGCTGGCAGAATAACATTTAATATACTGTATAATAGAACAAATCAAATCAAATATTTAATGGTGGAGGGCCTTGAGGTTTTTATTTTTATTTTTTAAAAGGGGACAATATCGTTTAAGGCTCCAGAAACTGGGGCCAAAGATCACTGTCAAGAGTGAAATTAACAGACACTACTCCGCTAAACTAATTAAAGAAAGAAAGGATCTCAGCAGAGCAACAGCTGCCTCTTAGGATAATAGGAAACCTGTCTCTATAAATATGCTTGTTTTTCATTACAGAACACACAGCCCTATAATCAGGAGCAGCAGTGGGTCAGATGTAGGCTTGGCACAATATAAATCCTATTGCAGCAGGCGTCCAAGAATATTTTTCACCCATGTCTTTTTTAAAAAGCAAATAGCTTGGGTAGTGGTTAGTGAAGAGAAAATGGAGCAAAACCATGGAAAGATGAGAGCTACACCGGTAAAGAGGGTAGCCCAATATTCTCCGCATGGCCTCTGCTTACACACACAGAATTATGTCTGGTAGCCCAGAGACTTCCAGATTTTTCCAGGTTCTGCTCATCACTAGGGACCTATCACTGGACACCTAGGAGAGGACTTCCCAACTCATAGAAGAGAGGTCTTACACACTGCAGTGCTTGTATGGCTGCAGAAGTGGGAGAGCAGAGCTTCTGGGCCTACAAGAAACCGTAATCCAGTTTATTTCTTTATTATATTTATATCTATGGGTGGTGCTGGGCAGAGAGTTCACATTGCCGGACCCTTTTTATTAACACATGCTGCTATTTTTCTTACAGAGTTCTTAACATGCGGGACCTAGAAATATACTTTGGCCCTTCCGGGCTCCCTCACATTTTTTTTTGTTTTTTTTTTTGTTTAGGGTATAGCCACTGTTTATACATCTTTCATCCAAGAAGCTCAAGGTGGTGGGTATGTTTCTCTCCTACTCTCCATCTTATGCTCACAAAACCAGTGTGCCAGTGTGGTGTAGTGGTTAAGAGTGGTGGACTCGTAATCTGGTGACCTGGGTTCGCTTCCCCGCTCCTCCACATGCAGCTGCTGGGTGACCTTGGGCCAGTCACACTTCTCTGAAGTCTCTCAGCCCCACTCACCTCACAGAGTGTTTGTTGTGGGGGAGGAAGGGAAAGGAGAATGTTAGCCGCTTTGAGACTCCTTAGGGTAGTGATAAAGCGGGATATCAAATCCAAACTCTTCTTCTTCACAAAACCATCTGAGGTCAGGTTGGGCTGAGAAATAATGACTGGCCCAAGGTAGGCATCATGGCTGAGTGGGCATTTGAACCCATGATCTCCCATGGGGCTACCATATGTCCAAAGGTTGCTACGTTTATCGAAGGTCCAATGAGATTAAGGGCCACTATCTGAACGATAATCTTGGCCATTTGATTGCCCTTTTTACCCATTGCTGTCTTTTTTATTTGTATATATTTTATTTGTATATATCGCTTGTTTTATGTTGCTATGGCCATTGGCTAGTGCGAATAAAGTTTATCTTTATCTATCATCTACCTACCTACCTACCTACCTACCTATCTGGGTTTTCCTGGAGATGTCCAGAAATTGCTCACTAAAACGGCATGTGGGCAGATCTTTGCTGAATCGGCAAAATGTTTGGGGAAACCCAGACAAATGGCAAGCTGGGCTATTTTTATACAGTGGTACCTTGGGTTACATACGCTTCAGGTTACATACGCTTCAGGTTACATACGCTTCAGGTTACCAACTCCACTAACCCAGAAATAGTGCTTCAGGTTAAGAACTTTGCTTCAGGATGAGAACAGAAATTGTGCTCCGGCGGTGCGGCAGCAGCAGGAGGCCCCATTAGCTAAAGTGGTGCTTCAGGTTAAGAACAGTTTCAGGTTAAGTACGGACCTCCGGAATGAATTAAGTACTTAACCTGAGGTATGACTGTAAAAAGAAATCTTACAAAAATCAAAGCAAAGCTCAACAACTCTGTCTGGATTTTCACTTTCAGGAATATGGCAACCCTAATCTCTCATATCCTAGCCAGACATTCTGAACACCATTGTTGCCATATGGGAAAGGCTAGGGTAGAACTGAGCGAAGAAATCCTTCTTTGAAGAGAACTGTCAGACACTTATGTGCTCCGTTGAGGCAATATTCTCCTTTCCATTCAATACCCCCTCTTTTGCAGTGCGGCAAGCCTTGTGTTTTGCAAACACACTCAGTTTGAAGTCAAGGATTTTGCTCCGAATGAATATTCCTCAATAATTTGCCGCAGCTTGAATGATTAGCAAACTACTTTCGACAATGGTACAAATCCCATTAACTAAAGCTCTCCATAATAAATGGCTTAATCCATTTAACAATGAAATCAATGTGAGATTTTGTATGCTTCAGGGGAAGCCGAGGAATAGGTTTTCTGAGCTGCAAACCCTGAGTTGGATTATGACAAGGCGGGATCTTTTTTTGCTACAGTGAGATCGTTTTCTTCCCTTTTAAAATCCCATTGAAAAAGGCATGTTGCAGTGGATACTACCAGGGCTCGGCCATGCGTCTGGGGTGGGCCTGCAGCTGGGAACCAGAAGCCTTGGGACAAACCAATGAATAACTAAGGATGCACAAACCTCCCTGAACCAAGAACGCTCTAGTTGCTCCAGCAACACGCAGTTGTCAAAGGAAACCCTTATTCTCCTTTGCAATAGCCTGGATGGGCAGAGTCTGGTTGGAAGTTTCTCCACCAAGTATGGCTGCCACCTGCAGTTCAGTAATGCACCACACGGGGCAGACATGTACAGATTCCCACCAGCTCCAGACAGACACCCTTCCCTACAAACAAGAGCAACAGTGACTGCTGGTACTTCATTGAGAGTTAGAACAGGGGTCAGCAAACTTTTTCAGCAGGGGGCCAGTCCACTGTCCCTCAGACCTTGTGGAGGGCCGGACTATATTTTGAAAAAAAACGAATGAATGAATTTCTATGCCCCACAAATAACCCAGAGATGTATTTTAAATAAAAGGACACATTCTACTCATGTAAAAAAACGCTGATTCCTGGACCATCCATGGGCCGGATTTAGAAGGTGATTGGGCCGGATCCACCCCCCGGGCCTTAGTTTGCCTACCCATGAGTTAGAAGCAACGTTCTGGACAGGGCTTTCAGTGAATGAAACCTTCATATTAGGCAGTGTACTTCTGAGCATCTGGAGCAAGGAACATAATATGGCAGAAGACTATTGTCTATACACCTAGCTTGCAGTCTCCTGTAGGCATCTAGCTGGTCACTATCAGAAATAATAATAATAATAATAATAATAATAATAATAATAATAATAATAAGTAAAAAGGAAAAGGACCCATGGACGGTTAAGTCCAATCAAAGGTGACTATGGAGTTGCGGTGCTCACCTCGCTTTCAGGCTGAGGGAGCCGGCGTTTGTCCGCAGACAGCTTTCTGGGTCCTGTGGCCAGCATGACTAAACTGCTTCTGGTGCAACGGAACACCGTGACGGAAACCAGCGTGCACAGAAACGCCGTTTACCTTCTCGTCGTAGCGGTACCTATTTATCTACTTGCACTGGCATGCTTTCGAACTGCTAGGCTGGCAGAAGCTGGGACAAAGCAATAGGAGCTCACCCCGTCGCGTGGATTCGAACTGCTGACCTTCCGATAGGCAATTTGAAGAGGCTCAGTGGTTTAGACCACAGCCCCAATATGCCACCCATCTGATTGGGTTGCCCTAGCCACTCTGGGTGGCTCCCAACAAAATATTAAAAACACAGTAAAACACCAGCTATTAAAAACTTCCCTGAACAGGACTGCTTTCGGATGTCTTCTAAAAGTCTAATAGTTGTTTATCTGTTTGACATCTGATGGGAGGGTGTTCCACAGGGTGGGCGACATTACCAAGAAGGCCCTCTGCCTGGACTGAAACAGATTGCTAGACTGGGAAAGTCTCTTGTTCTGGATTAGTGTGGATTTTCTTCTTATCGTATTCCCTTAGCAGACTGTATGTACCCTCTTTCTCCTGCTGGCTAGGGAAAAACACACCTAAAGCAGAACTCCTGGAGAAACACAGGAGATGGGTTACTTTAGAATCATGATAGCTCTTACATTGCTGTAAAGCTTTCCTGAGCCTAAGAAAGGGGTAACTAACCTGCAGACTGACAGATGCGCCTGCACTACAACTTCCATCATCCATGCTGGCTGAGGCTGATGGGATTTGGAGTTGAACAACATCTGAAGGGCCACAGCTTAGGCACCCTGGGAAGTTGGCCTGATAGCCTATGATGAGCCACACAAACTTCATTGGCCGATGATACAATTTAGGTCCCATCAATAGGAGGCAGAGGGGAAGGGCAAATTCAGAAGGAATGCATTCCTTATTTCATAATAGTAATTCAATTTATAATTATATATAGATGCAACATTGTATTCTCAGTCAATTGGAATACAGAATCAAGCAATTAATTTGGCTTTGCAGTACAGCAGACATTCAATCTTCAAAGTGCCTTGCAAAATTTACATCCAAATTGCTCAGGCAGCCAGGAGTTTGGAGAAATAGGAATGCTGTTAAACTGAATGGGATGAGAGGGAATTCTGTTTTCCAGCTGAGAATATTGCACTTGTTGCAGAGATTGGGGGAATTCTCCCTGTTGATGAAGGATTTAGTTTTATCATTTCATATTTGAAATGAAAATATTTGTAACTCACCCTATATCACTATTTCCCCCCTCAGGGTAGAAGAATCGATTTATTCACTTTATATTTTATATTTCTATATCACCACGCCATAAAATATCAGGGCACAATGATAAAACATAAAACCAAAATCTTGTGTTTGATACACACAATCAAACAAAGACATTTTCACCAGCTTTTTTTAGCCTCTTGAGAAAGGGAAGCCACCACCAGGAAGACTCTGTAATTGCCCTTTTCACCCCAGGGGTGGGGACGGGTGTCCCGTGAATCTGATCTGAAAGTGCACATGAGGTACACTTAGGAGGAGGCAATGCTTGAAGTACAATAACGCTGTCAGCTTTTAAAATCAGATTTTGTTGTGGTGCTGTTGAGAACTAGATCAGGGGTCAGCAAACTTTTCTGCCGGCGGGCTGGAGCGCCCGCGCCCGGGGTCACGCACACCTGTGCGTATGTGCTTTCAGAGCCATGGCGGGGGAGGAGGCACCGCCTACGGCTTCCTATTGGCTGCAGGAGCTTCCTGCAGCCAATAGGAAGCTGTGGCTGCGTCCCGGAAGTCAGTCCCCGTGTGGAGCTAAACCGGTGCGTTGCGCTGGCTTAGCTCCGTGCGGGGACTGACTGAGCGGGTGGCAAGGGCCGGGGACTGGTTTAACGAGCCCCTCGGCCCGTATCCAGCCCACGGGCCGTAGTTTGCTGACCTCTGAACTAGATACATGAGCAGATGTTAATTCTGATCTCCACAGCATGAAAAGTGTCAGCTATCATTTTTTCCCCTGATGAGACAGCTGCTGAAGACATGGGAGCAGTCTAGGCCATTTCTTTCTGGTCAGTTGGCAACCCCTGGATAACTCCATTACAGTGGTACCTCTGGTTACGTACTTAATTCGTTACGGAGGTCCGTTCTTAACCTGAAACTGTTCTTAACCTGAAGCACCACTTTAGCTAATGGGCCTCCCGCTGCTGCCGCGCAGTCGTCGTGTGATTTCTGTTCTCATCCTGAAGCAAAGTTCTTAACCTGAAGCACTATTTCTGGGTTAGCAGAGTCTGTAACCTGAAGCGTATGTAACTGGAAGCGTATTTAACCCGAGGTACCACTGTATTCTATCAAAAGTTCCCTCAGACTATTCAAAATCTATGGCAGGGTTTTACCATTTGACTCTTAGCCTTCAGAAACCCTATATTCCTACTATCTACCTATTGTCTTTAAAAGACATAAAGAAGCTGACCAGGTTTGAAATTGGATCTACAATATGTTCTGAGGACCAGGTACAGATGGTCCTGCACTGTTGTTAAAACCCAACACTGCCTTACCGGTGGCAGTATCAAGAACATATCAACCCATGCAGCCCTAGGTTCTCTACAGGTTAACATGAAATCTGAATTCTAAGAACCCAGGAATTATAATTAAAATGTATTCTTTCCAAGTTAAGAAAAACAAATCACTCCCAAATCCACTTCAAATGATGTCTCTGTACAAAATGCCACTCCATCAAATCAATAATATTTTTAGAGACAGCAACAGGGACCATAGATTGTATTCCTAGGTGGTCCTACCTGGGCTGTTGGGGCTGAAGGAGAATTTCAGTACATTTAAAGGCAAATCTACTCAATTCTCACTTTCTGAACCACAACACAAACATAGCCATCCTTCAAAATTCGCGCTTCTCTGAATTTTGCATGAGGTTGTCCAGGCTAGTAAAGTATGAAAATAATAATAAAAAATAAAAAATAAAAATCGCATAGTAAGGTAAACATTGAAATGCATGCTTTATACTGAGAATAATGTGCAAGCATGCATTATATTAGGGAAATTTGCTTTGCAAAAATGTGTGCATTAGGCAAAAACTGCATACAAATGTATGTGTATATTAGGATAAATTTCGACTGACATGCTGATGAATTTTCGCAGGGACTTTAAAAATAAAATTAAAAAATCACAAACTGGTGTGAAAACATGGAACAGTGAACTTAAAATTGCAAAAAGAGAGAGAAACCAAAATGGATAAGTTGCTCATCAGTGGTTGCTGTGCAAACTTAACCATGTCTACTTGGAAGCCCCAGATAAGTGGGGTTAGCACTGCAGTCTTGGTTGTGAGATTTGCTTGATATAGATCTGAAGCAGGAAACCTGTCCCAGTTCAGATGTTGTTAGCGTCAATGGCCAAAGGTGAGCAACTGCTGGCAGGCCACATCTGCCATAAACTGACCAATCTCGATCTACTTGTGACACACATCTGCCATTGCGAGTTCCCATGGTTAACTGCTTCATTTTCATTTCATAGGCACAGGAACACAGGAAACTTACTCTCAATTCCCCCAGCGATGGGTTTAGCTTTTATTGAAATCTTAATGTGTTACTAGGGAGAACAATGAAATTTTCATTGGACAGCTGTTCCACTCAAAACGGCTTGTCTTCAGACAGGCATTTTTTTGGGGATGATGAACCCAAAAAGAATTAGAATGCACAAATCAAGCTTTAAGAAATAAGGGGGGAAAATAAGCTTAATGTTGTCACCTAAAGCTATAGAAGGAAAATTTCCAAGTGTCTGAACTTATAACAGTTGATGTGAACTGATGTTTCCACAACATTATTTTATATCCTTATAGATATGCTTCATTATTAACTTTTCATGTGACAACTGTTCCCACATTAAGAGTGCTTTGCAAAATATAAACAATGGAATGGTCGGCTTCCAACAGCCCAGTCTAATCACAGGATATTTGGCTTACTATCTTAAATAAAACTGCTAGCCCAAAAGTTAAAATGGCACATCAGTGACTCCCCTTACCATTTAAAATTCTGCAGTTAAAAAATTGCTGCTGTTACCTTTCATTAAAAAACAAAAAATCAGTTTTACAAAAAAAAAACAAAACTAGGCCAGAGTAAACTAAATATATATAATTTATAAACAATCTGGGGAAAAAATGTCTGAATTATTTATGTCACTTTTTGAAAAATGTGTTTGTTTCTTGTACAAAAATTAGCTGTTGCTCTTAATCACAGTGGTGCCATGAATATGCTGGAAAAAATCAGGACTCCCCAAGTTTCTTGTTTGGAAAAAAGAAAGTTCAGTAACTCAATCTGCAATTGGAAAACCAAAGCCAAACTGATTCTGAATGGTCTATTTAAACAAGTGCCAATTACTGAATAATTCTCTGGCCTAAACAGAAGCGCATTGTATATGGAACAATTTTTTTTGGTGCCTTAGAGTGCTTTCTACCAGATGCCCTCTTAAATTGTTTTTAATTCTCTATAGGCAGTAGATAGCTCAACCCACAGAACCTAGTAATGGCAAAAAGGAAGCAATCATGTTGCCTACTTTCTAACTAAGAGTCTTGCAAAAGGCATCTGTTCTATATGAATTACAGACGTAGCAGAACTTTGACAGTTCATAGACCAGACCTAATTTATTAAACGAAGTTTCTAATATAAACAGTAATTCATTTCAGGCACTGACACCGAAGGTCTGGATTATGTGAGCAAAATCTTGAGAACCATCACCTCTTGGAAATCAAGTCAAAAGAAAGAAAATAATCAACTGGGTCAGAAGATTGGACATGACACTAATGTGACTGGGTCTGAGGTAAAAATGAATAAATGAACCAACTATCTTTGTCCCAAGGCATAAGTTTCCCAATGCATGGGATATATTCCCCCCCCCCATTGGGAACCTTTGGATTCATTTTACTGCAAAGAGCTTTGAATCATGTTCTGGTGTTTCCATCTGGGTAGATATTTTCAACACTGAAGCACAAAGCCTTCATTGATGTAAGAATTCAAGCCAATATTGTCCTTGGGATCTTTGAGATCAAGCATTGTGGTTGCTTTTACATTCCCCGTAAATCTACAAATTGTAATCAACAGCATAACAATGACCACCAGAAGAGACAATAGCAGACATGATTATGAACCATGAACAAATATGAGGGAAAAATGCCTTTGATGACGTCTTGAATGCCATGTCAGATGAAGACTTAAAACCAAACATTAGTATCTCTCCCCCCCCGACCTATGATGTTTGAAATCTTTCTCAAAAGATAAATAGCAGTTCATCTTCATTTTCTTTTTACTATAGTTGTATAGCACAGAATATGCATGTGTTTCTGAGTATGGTGAAACATTATTTTCTGAACTGCAGTAATTTGAATCCCCTAGCTCAGGTATTTTCAATTAGCATAGCTGAGTGGAAAAGTCAGAGGAGCCCCAAATCAAAAAATATTCAGAGAATGGAGACTATTCAAAGAATATATAAGATTATATTGTAATAATGACGTTATCCTAGCAGAACTGAATGATACTTGTCTATAATAAACAAATGGAATAAATATACTAGATGAATATACAGGAAAAGTTATAAAACAAATTGTGTGATAAAATTAAGACAATAGAAACAGTACAGCAGGAACGATTGGAAGTTTCTTTCAGAAGACTTTATTAGAAAAGACAGGATGTTATAACCAATAAAGGTAAGGTAAAGGTACCCCTGCCCGTACGGGCCAGTCTTGACAGACTCTGGGGTTGTGCGCCCATCTCACTTAAGAGGCCAGGGGCCAGCGCTGTCCGGAGACACTTCCGGGTCACATGGCCAGCGTGACATCGCTGCTCTGGCGAGCCAGAGCCGCACACGGAAACGCCGTTTACCTTCCCGCTGGTAAGCGGTCCCTATTTATCTACTTGCACCCGGAGGTGCTTTCGAACTGCTAGGTTGGCAGGCGCTGGGACCGAGTAGCGGGAGCGCACCCCGCCGCAGGGATTCGAACTGCCGACCTTTCGATCGGCAAGCCCTAGGCGCTGAGGCTTTAACCCACAGCGCCACCTGCGTCCCTTGTTATAACCAATAGTCACTTCTTATTGTTAACTGTTTTTTGCTCTTTATTTTTATTTTCTTTATCTTTTTTTCTATTATATTTTTGTGTTTAATTTTAATGTAACTGTCTGTAATATATATTTAACATGATATTTTAAATCAATAAAGATGAATTAAACAAAAACAAAAAAAATGAATCCCCTAGCTCAGAGCTCTCCAAACTGTGTGTCGTGACATGTTAGTGTGTCGGCTGCAGTCTGTCGGTGTGTCACGTGAATGCTCACTGTGCTCCAGGGCCAGAAACAGGTGAGTTCAACCTCTGGTTTGTGAGTAAATTACTGTGTCACGAAATGATGCATGTCTAAAAAGTGTGTCACCAACATGAGGAGGGTATGGAGTAGGGCAAGTGAGGGGTGTCATCTCAGGGGCCGAATAGAGATGCCTACAGGACCACATTGGGCCTCAGGGTCCCCACCCAAGCCATATTGTTCAGAATAGAGTGATTTTTTTTTTAAAAAAATCAAATATCTGTCACGCCTGCAGCCTCTGTGGCGTAGCAAATGCCTTTAGATTACGCCCCCCCCCAGCTTGGTGTCCTTGATATATTTGGGGCTATCATTAATTATTACAATTTTATATCCCATAATATAATTTTTGACTCAGTAAAAACACACTAATAACTGTCAATGCAATTTCCTAAAAACAACATAAAGTGAGATCACAATGCAACAAAACGATGAGAAAACTGAAAAGTGCATGAAACGTTAAAAAAAAAGCCCATAAAAACTTGGGTAAACAGATAAGTGTAATAGGTATTGTTGCCTCTACCTCATGTGTACAGGGACACAGGTGGCGCTGTGGGTAAACCACAGAGCCTAGGTTCAAATTCCCGCGACGGGGTGAGCTCCCGTTGCTCAGTCCCTGTTCCTGCCAACCTAGCAGTTCAAAAGCACGTCAAAGTGCAAGTAGATAAATAGGTACCGCTCCGATGGGAAGGTAAATGGTGTTTCTGTGTGCTGCTCTGGTTCATCAGAAGCAGCTTAGTCATGCTGGCCACATGACCCGGAAGCTGTACGCCGGCTCCCTCAGCCAATAAAGTGAGATGAGCGCCGCAACCCCAGAGTCGGCCACGACTGGACCTAATGGTCAGGGGTCCCTTTACCTTTACCTCATGTGTACAACTCACATTGGCTCCAATCAATGGTCAGGGATGATGGGAATTCTAGTCCAAATCATCTGGAGGGCACAAGGTTGAGGTAAAAGGTAAAAGTAAAGGACCCCCAGATGGTTAAGTCCTGTCAATGGTGGCTATGGGGTTACGGTGCTCATCTTGCTTTCAGGCCAAGGGAGATGGCGTTTGTCCACAGACAGCTTTCCGGGTCATGTGGCCAGCATGACTAAACCGCTTCTGGCGCAACAGAACACTGTGACGGAAACCAGAGTGCACAGAAACACCATTTACCTTCCCATCGCAGCGGTACCTATTTATTTACTTGCCTTGTTGTGTTTTCCAACTGCTAGGTTGGCAGGAGCTGGGACAGAGCAACGGGAGCTCACCCCATTGTGGGGATTCAAACCGCCGACCTTCTGATCAGCAAGCCCAAGAGGCTCAGTGGTTGCCTAAAACATAACACCCCAACAACTTGGTTTCCATGGTGCTTAAGCTCTGGTTATGTCACAATCAGAGCTTGCACAGTTCATTTAAAAAAGGAACTAGTTCTAGTTCAAGATGTTTTCACAGAGAGAGGATGTAGATTTCTTTTTTGTCTGCGTAGTTAGAAATAAAACTCTTAGCAATGTGGCTCATATTTCTCATCCTCTTCTGCTGCTCTCCTGCAACCCTGTGGCTGTTCGTACATTGAGCACCCCAGGGACTTTGCATCGACGCATGGGCAAGGCATCATCTTTTGCCATCGCCTTGACAGAAACTGTGCAGTCATATTTTCTTAGTGAATTGAGAAAGAGGTGCATTCAATCTTCTTTCAGAGTGGCAGATGGCAATTTGCTTAGATATTCTACTTTGGGCACAGATTTGGGTACGGGAATCCAGAGCCCAAATGGGTTTATTTTTCAAGAGTTCTTTGCAAGAGAAAGTAAAAAAACAACAACACCAACTGCCCAAGGGAATTGTTTTATATCTCCCAATAGTAACAAGACTGGTATACGTGCAAAAGTCCACTGTAGCTGGAACAGCATCATGAAAATGCCTCAAGGTCACGGCAAGAAACAGCCTGATATTATTTCAAGGAATTCAGTGTGGAAAACAGAAGTTCCAAACCTCAAAAGCAATTTGCTCTGTCTGGCACACAGCGAAAGGTAAATTTTTGCAATGCACTTTGTGGAGATTGAGACTGCTGCATTGGCAAACCAAGTTAATTGCTTTGATTCTATATTCCATTTGACTGATAGGGTCTATAAAATCATTAATTGAATTACTATTGTGGAATAAGTAGTGCATCAATTTGAATTCACCAGACCCCTTCACCCCCCTCCCTTCACTCCCCCTGTTTTGAGAATCCAATCCCAGTGTTGATATGTGCATATTCTTGAAAGAAGGCTCAATAAATAGATCTGCTATTCAAGCTAAACAAATTTATTTTTCCAGATGTTCTGCTACTGCATTAGAAAATTGTAAAGCTGACTTCATGCTATTTGCAACATAAAACATGCACTGGTCTGTATATTACATAGACACCCTTTTATACAATTCCAGCACTGAGGACGTGACACAAAGGCCATAAAAAAAAGTATTTCTATTGTTTCCTATGATATTTTAAGCACCTCTTTCATCTGACAATTGACACCCAAACCCACCAGTCCTCTTTTTCCATTTGTCTTTGTTTATCTTGAAGCCATCTTTGGCTGTGCTTGTCTATCAATGATTTGGGAATGAACAGCTTTGGGAATGAAACATCAGTAATTTGTTTATAGGAAAAAGAATGCTTGAATAATACCTGAATTTATTTGACATAGCCTAGATGTATTGTAATATCATGAGCGGGGCTGTGATGGGAAATGGAGACTGAATCTAAATCAAAGCTCCAGTTCACAGAAAGTTAACTTTCCTCATTCATTTCAGTGGAATTCAAACGTAACTAGTATCACCTGAAACAGCCGAGGGAGCTGGTGTCAGGCGCCAGAGGATCCAACCCCCTATGGTAGGTTGCCAGGAATGGGTAAGACAAGGAAAGTTCTTACCAATGTTTTTTATTCAATATTCACAGAGAGAGGCTTAGAAATGCAGCCTCTTGGAGTAACGGTGTTGCTCCGAGCAAAACACCACCCCCTCCGTCTCTCCCACTTCCTCATGAGTCATCGCTACGGGTGCTGGGAAGGGCCTTTTGCCTTTGAGCTCTTTGCTCTCCTACTTTCAAGGCCCCCCTGGTTGCGTGGTGAGTTCCCGCCTCCCACCAGTAGAAATAAAGACACAAGACACCATTCTTTAGGTTAATGGGCTAAAATCGGCCACAACTTTATTGGTTACAGGTGATGAGCAGTATTGACTTAGGCATTGATCCTAATCGACTATCCAGCTTCAGTCTGTCTGCCTGAAGGCTGGGAAGGGTTAAAACCAGCAGGGGGAGCCCTGCCGATGCACATCAACTTGGCACTCCCCCGGGGTCACCTCTTGGGGGCGTGCCTTGGGCCCTGACCTCCATAGGCTTCGAACGGGGCCACGCCCTCCGGAATCCTTTATCGGACTACCCTTCAATATCCGGGGGAGGTGATGGCGCTCCCCCCCCATTCATCTACATAACAATACCCCTACCAATGCCTAACCACCAAACCGAGGAAGTTGTGATGAGTTGCTACGAGGTAGGCGAAAAAACCAAATGGCTGGTGCCAATTTGCCAAGTGGAAAAATTCCTACCAGGCCCCTTAACGGCGACCAACCAAAGTCCATAGCAAGGTCAATGGAGAAACCTTGAAGGGTGGGAAATTCCCCAGCTGATCGGCGGCAAAAGAGGACACTCCTCTGCCGCGCTCCCTTAAATGTGGCAAGCCACACCCCCTGACGTTGCAGAGGATTCCCCTGTTGGGGGCATGAAGCCTGGAACACCACCTCCTCCCAAGGTTGGAAGTGGTAAAGGGGGTGGGTCTGGAATGCTTTCTAAAGTCACTGAGTCCGTCAGTTATCTCTCCCCTGGTACATCGTCTTTTTCTTCCTCCTCCTCCTCTTCCATTATTTCCCATCTTTCCCCCTCACCTGCCTCTGAGCTATGACCTCCCTCAAACCCCTGTTGTAATTCTGAACTGTTTCCTTCTTCTCTGGAAGGGTCAGGCTGGGAAGGCGACTCCACCATTCCTCCTCTGCCCAGATCCTGACAGCTGGGTATGTTTAACTTGGAGAAGAGGTGGCATGATAGCAACTTTCAAGTATCTAAAGGGCTGCCGCATGGATGATGACACAAGTTTGTTTTGCAGAAGGCAGAACCGAAACCAGTGGATTCAACTTACAAGAAAAGAGACTCTGGCAAAACGTTGGGAAGGCAGCCCTGTTTAGGGAAGCTTTTAATGTTTGATGCATTACTGTATTTTAATGTTTTGGTGGAAGCCAAACACAGGGTCCCTGGACGTTTGATGGTCTACTGATCCCTGTGCCACCACTGTGCTCGCTTCCCCGCTGCCACCAACCCGTTACTCTCGGGTACAGACTGAGTCCAGACAGTTGTTAAAATTAAACCAAGTAAACAAATTTATTTTATAAGCATTAACAAGTTTATGGTTTCTCAGATAATTTTCTTGTCAGTTTATTAACCTTAGTTTCTTTACTGGCCTATACCTTCCTGATACCTTCTGACTGATTATCTCAACTGTTTGACTGACTCTTCTTAACAGATTCTCTCACTCTCTCACATCAGACTAGCCCAACCCACAGACTTATCCTCCCTCTCTCTTCTCTAACTACAGACTGACTTCTCAACCACCCTAACTCTAACTCCTCCCCTTGGGTTCCTATAGCTTAGTCCTATTACACTTAGTTAACCCTTTCCTTATGAACCCAGTATGATGTCACACACCTAGGAGGGCAAATGCCACACCACCCAGAGTGGCTGGGGAAGCCCAGCCAGATGGGCGGAGTATAAATAATAAATTATTATTATATTACTATTTCTAATAGTAATAGCTGTTTGACAATTTTTTCAGGGTCCTCTGAGCCTTTCACAACACATACTTTAGGAGCTGCTTTTTTTTAGCTAATTCAAATCCCCACATCATTTTTATCCCAAAGCGAAAATTACCATTCCCACAAGGTTTTCCATTTGGGGAAAATTGAAGTTCTGGCAGCCACCAACAACCGTGTCAAGAGTTACCGTGAACTGAACTTCTTCAGCTGATTGTCTCATGGATTTAGTAAACAAATTGGTTGTGAGGTTGGAATGGGATGTTTGAGTAATTTGGTTATTTCTTGACAAACCACTGTCCACAATTTCAATACCTGTGGGCAGCCCTACCACAGATGGAGAATGGTACCTCTTTCCCTGCATCCCATCCAGAAATTCTGAGAGAATTGTGATGTGCGTATTCTGTGCTGCTAGGAATGCTGCCAGTTTTTGGAGTCTTGGTTGGGAGTGTGGCCTAGTGTGTGCAGAATTTTTAATGTCATCCATGTAAATGAACCGAAAAATGTTTTTAAAGGTGCATTTTTTAATATAATATTTACAACTGGAAGTAAAACAGAAACAGCACGTACCACTAAATTCAAGGGAAGAAATTCATGGGCCAAAGGACCAGGAAAAGGAATATAAGCAATAGAATGGAAAGGGGGTGACAGATGTTGTTGAAGGCCCCTCAAATGGTTAGACACAAACAGAAAATAAAGAAAGCAAACCCATGAAAGGAACATCCCCAGATAGCCTTGTTTGCTCTAGCATAATTGTGTGTGTGTAGCGAGGGCAGGGTATGAAGTACACACACAAACACAAATAACTTGTTTTTAATGCTATGGTGCAAAAGGGATTTAAGGCCATTTCTACATCCATTAGGAAGGGATTTTGTATGTTCCACTGCAAAGAGTGAGCATTTTCAACAGCTTTTACTTAAATGAAAATGACAGGTTACTGCAGCATAATGTTGTTAATCTTTTCCTAAAAGCTTGATGTTACTACTTAGTAGTTTACTAATAAATCATAGAAAATATGTAATGTCATTTTCACTTAGACATAGATGAATGGCTCTTCAGTTTGTACAAAGTTGTAAAGCAGGTACTGTCATGGCATTTGGGAAGAGTAAAAAAAAGAAAATTATATCATATTGGCCCTCCTTTCTACCCTCAGGCTACACTGTATTACATAGTTAGATATTTTACCAGCAGTTCAGTAATATGCTAACAGCAGGTTATCAATTATTTCAGGCAAAATACATTAAGGATAGGGTTTTAATTCTGCAATGATTTTTTTTAACCTTCCTTTTTCGTGATTTTATGGTTCTCTTTTGCTTTAAGTGCTGAAAAATGTTTGGCTGTAGGATGCAAGTTCCCAAATCCTTATTTGGGAGCCAGTTACATGGATTCTTGCTTCTGCAGCCATTGCATTTGATCTATAAAAGTTGCAGCCATGTTTTGTGGTGGTCTACCCACCATGCATGCCCTGGACATGAGGTTTTTCAGATCTAAGCAGGTCTGGCACATGTTGTCGTTGTTGTTTAGTCGTTTAGTCGTGTCTGACTCTTCGTGACCCCATGGACCAGAGTACACCAGGCACTCCTGTCTTCCACAGCCTCCCGCAGTTGGTCATACTCATGCTGGTAGCTTCGAGAACACTATCCAACCATCTCGTCCTCTGCCGTCCCCTTCTCCTTGTGCCCTCCATCTTTCCCAACACCAGGGTCTTTTCCAGGGAGTCTTCTCTTCTCATAAGGTGGCCAAAGTATTGGAGCCTCAGCTTCAGGATCTGTCCTTCCAGTGAGCACTCAGGGCTGATTTCCTTAAGAATGGATAGGTTGGTGGACTTTATGGGCTTGGCAGAAATGACTGGCAGAATCCGAGACCAGGGAAAAGAGTCGGCGGAAGAAGATTGGAAGAAGTTTAAAGACTACTTGCGGAAATATTGTAAAATCAATGAATGTTAGAATGATGTTGGACAGAAATTAAGTGGTTTCCAGCTGTAATGATTTAAGAGATATGGAAAATAAGGTTTTGAAATAAGCAAAACTAATGGTGAGGATTTGCTGAATTAATAATTTGAACTGGAATATAAGAAAGGGAGGCATGAGGAGGTCCGGAAAATAAGTTAAAAGAAAATAAGTAAAGGGAAATTTTGTGTGTTTTTTCTTTCTTTTTTAGTTGTTTTTGTATTCTTCTTTTTGTATTTCTGTATTTTTGTTGTTTCTTTTTTGTTGCTTTATTATTCTGGAAAATTTTCAATAAATATCTTATTAAAAAAACAACAACAGAATGGATAGGTTGGATCTTTTTGCAGCAATTCTTTGGCCAGTCACATCGGTTTATTTTTACTTCACACTTCTAATGCGTGCACATCACTCAGGATGCCTTGCAGTAGTTGCAATCACAATTTCATAGCAACAGTATCAAACAAACGAATTGCAGTAGAGACAGGAATAAGCTGCGACGGGGAGAGAGTTATGGAAACTAAAAGAGCATAGAAAGGAAGCACATGAGGGAGGAACAGGAAGCACCAACACTGCACCTGGGTCACTTGTCCCCTTCCTCAAAGAGCCGCACAGCAAGGATCATGGGAAGAAGAAGAAGAAGAAGAAGAAGAAGAAGAAGAAGAAGAAGAAGAATTTATTATTTAAATCCCATCCATCGGCTCCCAACAGAATATTAAAAACATGATAAAGCATCAAACATTTAAAAACTTCCCTAAACAGGGCTGCCTTCAAATGTCTTCTAAAAGTCAGATAGTTGCTTATTTATTTGACATCTGATGGGAGGGTGTTCCACAGGGAGGGCGCCACCACCGAGAAGGCCCTCTGCCTGGTTCCCTGTAACCTCACAGTGAGGGAACCACCAGAAGGCCCTTGGAGCTGAACCTCAGTGTCCAGACTGAACGATGGGGGCAGAGACGCTCCTTCAGGTATACTGGGCCGAGGCTGTTTAGGGCTTTGAAGGCCAGCACCAACATTTTGTATTGTGTAGGTCTTTCAGGACCGGTGTATAATCATCATCATCATCATCATCATTGGGGAAATGGGCCTGGTGTCCAGGGGGAAAGACTTCGGCCATTCCACCACCCATTGCACTTAATGTTTTTTGAGAATACGCTCTTTTGGCTCTGCATCATTCTGGATTAATTGTAGTTTCTAGGTCACCTTCAAAGTTAGCCTCCCGTAGAGCACATTGCAATATTCCAAGTGGGAGATAACTGGAGCACCACTTTCCTTCTGCCTGCCTCCTGGACCAGGGCTTACATGAAAGTTAGACACATGTTCCGGTCTATCCCACTCTGAGCAGGACTAGCATGTGTGAAACCTATATTTGATCCTCGATCAGAGAGTGCATGTCACTGCTGAACACTGAAAAACATGGAGCATCATAATAATGCTACCTTGTTTATTGGAGAATCTGTCATCCGAACTTAACGTTTCAACGTTGCAGAGAAAGGGAGGCTTTGTACGATATTCCCTGGAACAGCAGCTCACTTTATTTATTTATTCCATTTTCCCTCAAGAGCCACTCCATCGGATGTCCAAAAGATCCAAAACATTTTTCTCAGAAACAGTTCCTAAAGCTTTTTTTAACCTCTTGCTACACTTCTCCTTAAAGGCACCTGAGATGCTTTTTGACTCATCACCATATTCCCCCTCCCCCAATGCTCTGCAATATACCGTATTTTTTGCTCTATAAGACTCACTTTTTCCATCCTAAAAAGTAAGGGGAAATGTGTGTGCATCTTATGGAGCGAATGCAGGCTGCGCAGCTATCCCGGAAGCCAGAACAGCAAGAGGGATTGCTACTTTCACTGCACAGCGATCCCTCTTGCTGTTCTGGCTTCTGGGATTCAGAATACAGTGGTACCTCAGGTTACATATGCTTCAGGTAACATACGCTTCAGGTTACAGACTCCACTAACCAAGAAATATTGCTTCGGGTTAAGAACTTTGCTTCAGGATGAGAACAGAAATTGTGCTCTGGCGGCACGGCAGCAGCGGGAGACCCCATTAGCTAAAGTGGTGCTTCAGGTTAAGAACAGTTTCAGGTTAAGAACGGACCTCCGGAACGAATTAAGTACTTAACCCGAGGTACCACTGTATTTTTTTTCTTGTTTTCCTCCTCCAAAATCTAGGTGCGTCTTGTGGTCTGGTGCGTCTTATAGAGCGAAAAATGCGGTAGTTCCTTTGTCTACATTATCATGGCACTTACCAAGAACTGGGACAATTCCAAGATCTTCTGTAGTCACCTTAGCTATGCCTCATGCTACCACACCCTCCATTTCCTCTTCCTGGATGTTTACTGCTTGGTTGAAGTGTCTTCTTCATTGTTCCATATATTCTCATTGTACTCATTCTTCATTCAGACCTCTTCTAAAACTTTATATATGAATGGGTATGGAAATTACATGAGAATAACAACCGTATGGAATGCATAAATGCAGTTAAAAACAAACAAACAAACAAACAAACAAACACAAAAGTAACATTTTCAATGGGTCTTTCAGCCGTAGAACATGTTATGATCATAACTTTTCAGTGAGGCTTTAACAGTTCAGAGAAATCCCTTCTCTTGTGTATCACACATTGTGGTTTCCTTTTGCCCACTGTTCATAGCTGTCAACTTACAGATTTGAAAATAAGCGACCAGCAGCCTTGAAAATAAGGGATCAGCAGCCAAAATAAGGGATTTTCCAAGGGGCACAGGTATGTTCAACTTCTGAGCCCCTCCGAGCCAAAGGCAGAAAGCCCAGCCAGCAGCCAAACGAAGCCTCAAGCGGTGGTTCCCACAGCGCAGCAACCCGGCAAAGGGGATGCAGCAAGGAAAACCACCGTCACCTCTCTGCTGGGAAGCGCTGAGCAAAGGCGAGTCCCCGGGCAACACGGCCGATTTGATCGGCACAAGGCATGCAAGCTCCACCCCCCAGTCGTTCTTAGACTCCTTATTGGATGAGCAACGCAGCCAAGCAACCCAGTTGGAGCCTCCCTCCTCCCTGGCCGGCAGGGAGGGAGGGAGAGGAGCTGCTTCCTTTGAAACCTGGGAAATTTAAGGGACATCATCAATAAGGAACAGCAGCAGGACACGGCACTGAGATAAGGGACTTTCCCGCCAAATAAGGGACAGTTGACAGCTATGCCACTGTTCCATTCCACAGACTTTTGTGTTTGGATGAGGGCTGGATTAACCTGGTGATAGTCATAGTTGGAATGGCTTTGCTCAGTTTAGACAGCGGTTGCATCTGTTCCTGGAGAAGGCAGATCTGACCAGAGTCATGCATGCCTAAGCTACATCATGACTGGATTATTGCAAGGTGCTCGATGTGAGTTACCTTTAAAAAGTGCCTGGGAACTTTGAATTAATCACTATGTGATATCCAGGATGTCACAATGTGTTGCTCCATTGCTAAAAACAGCTTCTCGTATGTTCCCAGGACCACTTTTGGTCATATGAGTCTGCCGACCCTCCAAGTGTCCCTATTTTCCAGAGACAGTCCTGGATTTACAAAAGCCATGCTGGTTTTTTATTAGATCCCGGAATGTCCCTCTTTTCCTGAGGACATCCCTATTTTCATCAGAGAAATGTTGGAGGGTATGGAGTTATGCAACCACTGAGCCAAGGACATAAGTAAGTATATAAGCTTTAGAAGGCATCTGAAGGCAGCCCTATATAGGGAAGTGTTTTATAATGTTTAATGTTTTATTATGTTTTTATATATGTTGGAAGCCACCCAGAGTGGCTGGGGCAACCCAGTCAGATGGGTGGGATAATAATAATAATAATAATAATAATAATAATAATAATAATAATGACTCTCCTCCCTGGAAGAGAGGGGAGTGGTTGTGGGCTGCCCCCTGCCTCCCCCACTCACCTGGCTGGCGCCCATGCCCATCGGCAGGCACCCAACCAGGTGCCTCCGAGGGGGCGTGTTCAGCAGCCTATGTGCTGTGGCACCAGCCCCTCCTCGGCCTCATTCTCCTCTCCGTCGTCTCGTCGCGAGTCACCCACCCTCCACTCCCTTCAAGCTCAGGGTCTTAGTTCCTTGGCCTTGCTATGGACCTTAGGTTGGTTGCCCTGGTTGTCCAGGGGGCCTGGTAGGAATTTTTCCATTTGGCATTAGGCTTTTTGGTTTTTTCGCCTACCTCGTAGCAATCGTCACAACTTTCGTGGTATTGGTGGGTAGAATAATGTGTTGTGGTGTTTCGAAGAGCTAGGTGTGGCCATCGCCTATGCCTTAAATTTTTGGGTATTCCGTTAAAGGAATCCGGCGGTCATGTACTCTGTCCGATGCCTGCTTGGCGGGAGGCCATGGCACAACCCTCGGTGACATCAGGGGAGAGCCTATAGTTGGATTAGCATCAACAGGCTCCACCTACTGGTGAATAAACCCCCTTGTTTTAGACATCCAATGCCTAAGCCAATACCTTACCACTGCTGTAATCAATAAAGTTGTGGCCTTTTCTTGCCCATTAACCTTATATCACGTGTCCTTGTGTATTCATTCCACATTGCGGGGGTCGGGTCCTTGAACCACAATAATAATAATACCAGACCCTCCAAGTGTCCCTATTTTCCAGGGACAGTCCTGGATTTACATAAGCTGTCCTGGCTTCTGATTTGATCCCAGAATGTCCCACTTTTCCTTAGGACGTCCTTATTTTCATCAGAGAAATGTTGGAGGGTATGGTAGGATGTCTCTATTTTCATCAGAGAAATGTTGGAGGGTATGGAGTTATGCTACCCCCAAGCCAAGGAGATAAGTAACTATAAAATATTTAGAAACCATCTGAAGGCAGCCCTGTATAGGGAAGTTTTTTTAACGTTTAATGTTCTGTTATGTTTTTGTATAATTTTTTGATTTATAAGACCCACTTTTCCCCTCCTAAAAGGTAAGGGGAAATGTGTGTGCGTCTTATGGGGCGAATGCAGGCTGCGCAGCTATCCCAGAAGCCAGAACAGGAAGAGGGATTGCTGCTTTCACTGCGCAGTGATCCCTCTTGCTGTTCTGGCTTCTGAGATTCAGATTTTTTTTTTCTTGTTTTCCTCCTCCAAAAACTAGGTGCGTCTTGTGGTCTGGTGCGTCTTATAGAGCGAAAAATACGGTATGTTGAAAGCTGCCCAGAGTGGCTGGGGCAATCAAGTATCATTATTATTATTCCTCCAATGAAAATAGGGACGTTCTAAGGAAAAGCGGGACATTCTGGGATCAAATAAGAAATTGAGATGGCTTCTGTAAATCCAGGGCTGTCCCTGGAAAATAGGGACACTTGGAGGGTCTGACATAGGACACAGTAAGGATGTAGCCCCAGTCCAGACACATCTCATGTTTCCCCAAATGCTTGACATCCTGTAATCTTTGCAGCCCCAGGCAAGAAGCAACCCCCCAAAAAACCCCACCCAGGAGGCTTGCTAGGCCTGCAGTGGGTAAGCCATGAAGATCTTGGGCCATTTTTATTTATGTGACTAGAGAGATGTGGTTAGGTACCTGTGGTTAGTGGAGAGTTAATATTTGCAAGAGTGGTCATCAGCTGCCCAGGGTCAGTGTGGAAATTAAAAACCCTTGTTCCTGTTAAGGTGCCTCACAGTAGTTAGAGGTTCTGGGCCTCAACTGCGCTCTTTTCTAAAATAAACAGTTTAAGTTTCATATATAAGAAGCTGTGTCGGTTCCTGATGGAAGCCAGAGAACATCTCTGAATCTCTTCACCAGGTGATGGAGGCGAGGACTCAGCACCTGAAGGGGAAGGACAGAAAGCAC
This sequence comes from Podarcis cretensis, assembly GCF_951804945.1. Lineage (NCBI taxonomy): Eukaryota > Metazoa > Chordata > Lepidosauria > Squamata > Lacertidae > Podarcis > Podarcis cretensis. The sequence goes on from NC_137170.1 coordinate 128,277,912, forward strand.
CAGTCTCAGAAATGCTGCTGTCAGAGGAACATATGGGACCAGGGACCTCCTATCCTTTGACTCAGAAGACTCAGGGCTCTGCTATTCCATCAGAGTAAAAGATTACTAGCGAAGGCTGGAGCCCTTTTAATTCAAGCATCATCTTGCAGTGCAGGTGGTGCTAACCTGTCAGGAATGAGCCAGCTCCAAGCAAAGGTTTGCAGCCAACTGCAGAAAGCAGCAAGGAACAGAGAGGCTTTGGTGTTAGTCAGGCAGGGGAGAGCCGACAGCTGCAGACTTCAGCTCTTCCTGACCTTGACGGGCTGGCAGATAAGGCAGTAGCTGAGAGCAGGCTAGAACACAGCCAAAGCTTACCAGAAGTACAAACAGGCTTGAAAGAACTCTCAGAAAAGGAAGAGGTGGGAGCTGATCCACTAAGTCTGAGGAGTCGGTGAATGGGAGGGCTGCAAGATGTTGTTGTTTAGTCGTTTAGTCATGTCTGACTCTTCGTGACCCCATGGACCAGAGCACACCAGGCACTCCTGTCTTCCACAGTCTCCCGCAGTTTGGTCAAATTCATGCTGGTAGCTTCGAGAACACTGTCCAACCATCTCGTCCTCTGTCGTCCCCTTCTCCTTGTGCCCTCCATCTTTCCCAACATCAGGGTCTTGTCCAGGGAGTCTTCTCTTCTCATGAGGTGGCCAAAGTATTGGAGCCTCAGCTTCACGATCTGTCCTTCCAGTGAGCACTCAGGGCTGATTTCCTTCAGAATGGATAGGTTTGATCTTCTTGCAGTCCATGGGACTCTCAAGAGTCTCCTCCAGCACCATAATTCACAAGCATCAATTCTCCGGCGATCAGCCTTCTTTATGGTCCAGCTTTCACTTCCATACATCACTACTGGGAAAACCATAGCTTTAACTATACGGACCTTTGGGCTGCAAGATAGGAAGCAAAATAAGAGGTGTAAGGTCCATAAGTTGAATATCTTCTGTCGACACTGGAAGTAGTCTTCAGAAGGGTCATTTTGAGTAATGGTGCCAGAGGCTTTGTTAGAGCTGTCCGGAGCTATCTGTTTGTTTTTGCAATAAATCCACCTTTTTAATTAGCTATGCTCACTGTGTTATCAAGCTGGGAACCTGGACTCCTGACACAACCATACAGGTTGCATCTGCTGCTACAACTATAGTAAGTCTGCAACCTACGTAGAGTTTACTGTATTTTTTGCTCCATAAGACGCACCTGACCATAAGACGCACCTAGTTTTTAGAGGAGGAAAACAAGAAAAAAAATATTTTGAACGAAACACTGGATGTATGATTTTTGTGGTTCTTGCTGTGGCCACAGCCATGTGATCTGATGGTGAATTTGGGGTGACCCAATGCAAAAATCCTGAGGATCCATGTGGATCCGTGCTTTGTAACCACATTTTTGCTCCATTGCAGCCCCAGGAAACAGTGGATGCATTATTTTTTGGGTGCAGGCTATAGCCATGGACATGCTATATGATCTGATAGTGAATTTGGGGTGACCCAATGTAAAAATCGGGACACGGGTGGCGCTGTGGATAAAACCTCAGCGCCTAGGACTTGCCGATCATATGGTCGGCGGTTTGAATCCCCGCGGCGGGGTGAGCTCCCGTCGTTCGGTCCCAGCTCCTGCCCACCTAGCAGTTCAAAAGCACCCCAAGTGCAAGTAGATAAATAGGTACCGCTTTATAGTGGGAAGGTAAACGGCGTTTCCATGTGCGGCACTGGTGCTGGCTCGCCAGTTGCAGCTTCGTCACTGTCTCCGGACAGCGCTGGCCCCTGGCCTCTTAAGTGAGATGGGCACACAACCCTAGAGTCGGACATGACTGGCCCGTACGGGCAGGGGTACCTTTACCTTTAATGTAAAAATCCTGAGGATCCATGGGCTTTTACCTCCCCCCTCCCAGGCAGCCTCCGCTAGCATCCTTTATCTCTCATCTGATCCCACCGATCAGCTGTTTCCTTTCAACACTCCCTTCCCTCTTGTTTGCCTTAGTGTCTTTTCCTTAGCTGGAGCAGTTTTTTGCTCTTCCTTTTCTTCTAATTTCTCTCCTTATTGCTTTAGTCTTCCTGTTTCCCTCCTTTGCAAGTCTGCTGTCTTTACCTCCCCCCTCCCAGGCAGCCTCCTTTATCTCTAGCATCCCTTATCTCTCTCCCCGATCGGCAAATGATAAGTGGCTTTGTTTCAACATCCACTTCCCTCTTTCAAAAAAAAAAAGAAAAAAGAAAGAAAAAGAAGCATGATCTGCTTTTTGCCCCTGGGCAATTTGGATCCAGGGACCACGCATTCACTCCATAAGATGCACAGACATTTCCCCTTACTTTTTAGGAAGAAAAAAGTGTGTCTTATGGAGCGAAAAATATGGCAAGTTCTGGAGATTGTGCCAGAGCCAAAATAGCATATAGCCAAAACACATTAGGTGCAATGGCTGGTGTATTGGCCAAAGTCTTTCCTCCTGGACACCAGGCCCATTTCCATCATCACCACCACCATCAACATCATCCCAAGTGCATAAAGCTGAATGTACACAGGTTTAATTCCTGTAAGTTGCTGGTTTTCTCTACAAGCTCAGTTCCTGCTTATTCCTAGATGGGCACCTTCAGAGCTCTGTGTCCCCCCAGAGCATTGCGTGAGCTATGCCTCATTTCAAGCCTGAACCCTGCCTTACCTTATCAAACACTCTGGCTGGACTTCACCTTGCCTCACTGCACTGCAGAGCTGGACCCTGCTTTGGAAACAGGAAGACAAAGTTCGCTCACACTTCCTGTTTCCTCACATTTATTCCCACAATGAAGTCAATGAGATTTGATCCATTTAAATCCAGACATTTTACCTTAATTGAGTTTTGGAGCGGACTCCCAACGCCCCATGACAAATGTCAAGCCATACGATTTAAAACCAACACTTCTACAATATTCAGGAGTAATGCCCTGTGTTTATTTTCCAATGTCCAATAGGAGGCAATAGAGAGAAAAAAAGAATGGTTTCAGGAATGGCTTAGAATGGTTTCAGGGAAAGCAGCAGATCTCTCCCCCACCCCACCCCCAGTATTTTTTTTATTATTATTATTTTGGCTGTTTCAGACTCTGCAATGGAAATTGAAATTTAATTGAAAATTAGCCTGGTAAAAATGCAGTCAGACACACAGAGCCTTATTTCCGGCAAGATTTGTGAGGAAAGGAACATTTGTTTCCATGCTGGGTCAACAGCAAACACATGTTAAAATGTATAAAAATAAGAATGAAGGGGAGTTTGCAATGTCTGAGCTGGGCATTTCCAGAAGGTGGTGCTGGGAGACTATTGCTCTTCTTCATGGCAGCTATACTGTGGTGTTTCCATGAGCTTGTTTTTTGACCTCCATATTATTTAAGATCTATATGAAGCTGCTGAGTGAGGCCACCTGAGGATCTGTGGTGAGGTGTCATCAGTATGCCAATGACTCCCCCAGCTCTACCTCTCCTTGTCATCAGAGCCAGGCGACACTGGTCTCTGTCCGAAATAAAGTTTGATACTGATACAGTGGTACCTCGCAAGATGAATGCCTCAAAAGACGAAAAACTCGCAAAACGAAAGAGTTTTTCGTTTTTTGAGTTGCTTCGCAAGACGGATTTCCCTATGGGCTTGCTTCGCAAGACGAAAGCGTCTTGCAAGTTTGTTTCCTTTGTCTTGCAAGTTTGTTTCCTTTTTCTTAAAACCGTGCATTCACTTCAAGGAGCAACTCATAGCACGCGGTGTGGTAGCCTTTTTTGAGGTTTTTGAAGACCTTGGTGATTTTTGAAGCTTTTCCAAAGTCCGTGCTTCGCAAGATGAAAAAATCGCAAGACGAAAAAACTCGCGGAACGAATTAATTTCGTCTTGCGAGGCACCACTGTACAGGTGAGGCTGTGAGGGTGCAGGATTAGTGCCTGGAATCAATAAAGAATGAGATGAAGGTCCCTCAACTGAAATTAAATGCAAATAAAATATGGAGATCCTGTTGATGGTTGCCATGGGAGGTGGTGATCATTGCGTGGACAGGCGGAGTCCCTCAAACCCTGGGTGCCCCCCCATGTGGAATAACAACTCAAGACAACGTGCTATGGGATTAAAATTGGCCACAACTTTATTATGTTTTAGATGTGGGTAGACCTTGGCTCAGGCATTGGGCGTTTATCCCTCCCAGTCCCCTGTCGGGGATCTGGGGAACATCAGGGTTATCCAGTGTGTGTGTGGGGGTGTGTGGGCTGGCTCTGGAGAACATATGTTCAAGCAGAGAGAGCCCGCCCCCGTTACACCGCCATCGCAGGGGAGAGCAATGACGACCTCTAGGTGTACGGTCAAAACCTCCCCTCAAAAACCCCTTCAACAGGGAACCCTGGTATCGCTGCTGCAAAGAGGAAGGGGGCGTGGGTCACTGCTGCACGCCCCCCCCCATTCAGGGAAGATAGACTAAAGGATTCCACCCAACGCCTGATACTGCCAAAGTTGTGACGTTTTGCTACAGGAAAGGCAAAACCTGCCAATGCAAGGGAATTCCTTTCTGGCCCTTCAACAGCGACCCTGACATAGCAGCGCCCGTGTACCTGTGGAGAAAAGGTTAACCTTCAAAAGAAGTCTTAACTGTGGGTGGGTAGGGTGGGAGAAGCTCTGTAGCCAACTGACAATTCCCAGGTAAGATCCTCCCCCTATTTTGTGGGCAGGTGGTCCCTCCCCCTACCTGGCCTGGTCACCTTGGCAACACTCCCCCCAGGTGGGATTGGACAACTGACTGAGGTAGGCGGAGACCTCCAGGTATCTCACCTGGGGAAGGCGAAGTCAAGTCTGTGCTAATGGAGCCGCATAGGGTCCAGGGGCTGTGCGTGATCACACGAAGGGTGCCCCCCCCCCGTTTAATGTGGGGAGCAGTCATTCTGAACAGGTTTGCACTCTAGTGAAAGGATCAAGTTCACCATGTGGGGATGCTATTCACTCTGGCATTGTCTTTGTAGACTCCTGAGTGGCTTCCACGTCACAAAACACCTTCCTCCAGCTTCAGCCTGTGCTGCATCTTCTCCTACACAGAGATAGCCTGGCCACAGCTGTCCATGTTTGATAACATATCTCTTGGACTACTGGAATGTGTTCCATGTGAAGCTGCCTCTCCAGACTGTTCGTAAACGACAGTTGCTTTAAATACTGCACATCAGTCAAACTATGAACTGGGACTGGGGACCGGAGAAATATCTCACTAGCTTTAAAACAGCTGCCCTGGCTCCTGATCCATTTCCAAGTACTATTCAAAAATCTGCTGCTCGTCTTTAAATCCCTACGCAGCCCATCCTCCTTTGGTAATTCCACCTTCCCAGGTAAAGTGGAAGTGGCAACTGGGAAGGTGGTCTTTGGACCTCTTGCCCCAAATTCACCTGGATTATATTCTGTTGTTTTGTTGCCTCCAGAGATCTCTTTATTCTTTCAGTGTTAAAAAAACCCTTTAAACAAGGGCTGGGTCGCCCGTGACCACCCCAGATTTTGCTAGACTACAGCTCTCATCACCTCTGACCATTGGCCATGCTGTCTGGGGCTGATGGAAGTTGGAGTCTGACCACAGACTCCCTAACCCTGTTTTGAGCCACCATTAAAGCATTTATTAGTCCAACAACATCTTGATGAATACACCCTGCTTTAAGCTGCAGTCAACATTTCTATTAACACTCCCTTATTGATCTACTGTTTTGCTATTTTTTAAATTAAAAATAATAATAATTGGTTTTTCTATTGTCTTTATTGGGTCTCAAACCCTCGGTCTGTTAGAGACTTTCCTTCCATGTGAAGACAGGCTCTGGTGGATGGAACAGACAAGGTCAATAGTGGGTCCAACGTTCAAGAAGGCGGTTTCTGCACATGTTGTAGAGGGAAGTGAGGGGCAGATGAAGCTGGTCAACCTGGGAAGGTCGCCCATCTAGGAGAAGGGAAACTCTGATCCTAAATCTCTGTTGCCTTCATCCCCTCAGTATCCACTCCCCAACTAAAGTAAGGCCCAAATACACACAATTTGTGCTTTGTCAATCTTTTGCTACTTCTGCCTCTTCCATCCCCTGTTGGTTCCTCAGAATTTGCTTATACTGTAAGCGAGGGATGGGGGGATCTGTGGCCCTGCAGACGTTGTTGGACAGCCGGGGATGATGGGAGTTGGAGTCCAACAACTTCCAGAGCCCCACAATTTTCCCATCCCTGCTATAAACCTTTGGTTGCTTTGAGCCCTGGAATTGGAAAGGTGGTCCAGAAATCCTTTAAAACAACAAACAAACAAACAAAATATTGTTAGCTACACTGTATATTGGAAGGGTGCCGGCTCAATTGACTCCATCTGATAAAGGACCGATATATGCCATTTAAATGCACCCACCTCCAGCAGCTATCTGCGAGTCGATGAAAACAGCAAGACAAAAAGGGATTATATGCACCATTGAGTTTGACTTTTGGAAATGGAATGAAATATGAGGTATGTGTTTTGTGGGATATTTGGCAGCTGTGCAAGTATTCTTCACTTTTCTCGGGTGAAAATGCAGAAAGGAGATGTTAAAAGATTAGAAATAGGGCTGTGCCAGATTTTTACCCACAAAAATTTTGGGAGTGAAAAGGGGGGTTTGGAAGGAAAGCTCCATACCCTTAAATTGCCTCCTTTTTCATGGGATGCCTGTTCTGACCTGCAGCTTGGTCACCATATATCTATATCTATCTATCTATCTATCTATCTATCTATCTATCTATCTATCTATCATCTATCTATCTATCTATCTATCTATCTATCTATCTATCTATCATCTATCTATCTATCTATCTATCTATCTATCATCTATCTATCTATCTATCTATCTATCTTTCTATCTATCTATCTATCTATCTATCTATCTATCTATCAGCACACGGGGTCTTATTTTTCCAACAACAACAACAAATTTGTATTTATACCCCACCCTCCCTGGCCGGAGCTGGGCAAAGAGAAGCTAACACCAATAAAATTACAATAAAACACAATGGGGGGGAACAACCCCCCAAAAAAACAACAACCAGTTTATTAAAATATGGGTTAAAATATAATTTAAAATGCAGCCTCATTTTAATAGTAGTCCATAAATCAAAACCATAAGGGGAGGGAAACGTAAGGGTCAGACTGAGTCCAAACCAAAGGCCATGAGGAACAGCTCTGTCTTGCAGGCCCTGTGGAAAGATGTCAAGTCCTGCAGGGCCCTAGTCTCTTGTGACAGAGCATTCCACCAAGTCGGGGCCAGTACTGAAAAGGCCCTGGCCCTAGTTGAGACCAGTCTAACCACCTTGCGGCTTGGACAGCGGGACATACCAGGAGAGGCGGTCCCATAGGTACGAGGGTCCTAGGCCACATAGGGCAATTATGAAGGCAATTAACTAATTATTTCACTTAAATAACACTGCCAGGCTACAGCAGGGATGTAAGGAGGCAGCAACTTATGCCCTGTCAAAAATTGTGGGATCGGAGATGAAATGACTAATCTGCTACATGAATTTATTTATTGAGATGCCACCTTAAGCCCAGAGTTTGGAAATCGTGCAACACCCTCCCCCCCCGGGGGGGGAACGACCCTCTCACCTGCTTATAATATTTATCCGCTTAGGAATGTTCCTAAGGTTTACTGCTGCATCAAATCCCCTTTTAAAAAATAAATAAATAAGGAAATGTTAAAATTAAGAACTAATGTTCAAATGAAAGAATCATTATTTTTTTACTGTTTCCGTCAGCAAACCAGCAAATGTCGAACAGTTGAAATGACTTTAGAACAGTAATAAATTATTTCACGCATACATGCAAAATATTAAAACCAGAAGGTTGCTTCAATAGGAAGTCACTGGGACTTTGAGACAGGGTGGCCTTTGTTAATTACATGCTTCTTTATTAGCTTAGCCTCACTAAAGAATTGCAGATACTCAGGAGTTAAGGATCTCAATGCTATTGACCGAATGCAGTCATACGGGTTTTATTGTGTGCCTTGTGAAAAATGCTTTTAGTTGTTTGCTCTTTCCTAGTAAAGCTCTTGCTCTAACTGTGTCGCCAAACTGTTTTACAGACCTTAAAGAGGGCTTAAGGTCTCTGAACAGGTTCTTTGTGGCTGCGGTTTACTCTCTGCACTACAGCTAAGCATACACTTGTCTGTGTCATTAAAGGACCTTTAAAGGTGTGCATCCGAGAGATTATAGCGATGAAGATTAGGTAAGCAAATATAGGGTCATGCTGAGCAGCCAAGTTGGCTGTTGCTTGGAAGCCGACTGTTAATAAATGTCAGTGGTCAAATGGGCCTTTCCTTAAGGCGGAGATCCCTGCATATGCGCTGCAGCCTTCCAGCCCCTCCTTTCACTCTTAAGTAGCTCAGCATGACCTGGAGGGCAAGTGCGGTGTAGCGGTTAGAATGCCAGCCTAGGACCCAGAAGACCAGGGTTCAAATCCCCACTCAGCCATGAGATTGCCTGGGGTGAAATCTACACACACATAAACAAAGCTGTGAAAATCCTTTTTAAAAAACGTTTTGAAAAACACATTGAATTTTGCATAGCTCCCTGTAGCCATCTAGTGTCACATTTGTATACTGCGCTTTGCAACACATTTTATTTGCAGCTCTATAGCTGAGCCCTAGGTTAGGTCAGGATTAGGGATAGGGTTGCCTGGGTCCTCTTTTTCTAGGACAAGTACTTTTTTTCAGTTCTGGTTGACATATGTCCTCTTTTCCCCGGAGACATCCTCTTTTGCAGGATTAAAATTCATGCCTGGGTGGATTTTTTAAATTTGGCAAAATGTCCAGGGGGGGGGGGTGTTGTTTTTTGTTTACAGTAACCCAATAATATTTTTTTTTTAGTGCATTACAGTCAGATCTAAGGCACTCGGCTAAGCTAGTCCGTAGCAAAGAATCACAACGGAGAAGCATCTTAAACTAGCTATATACGGTATAAATCCCTTCTCTTGAACTAAAAGGATGCTGTCTCAGCTGCAAGATCTTGGAGAAAGAGTCTTGGGGTGCAGCGGCAAAATTTAACATCCTCCTGACCTTAAGGAGAGTCCATATGTACATGTTAAACAGTTTAATAAATTGTTCTGTGCACACTTACGTTCATGAACATGAGCCCAAATACTTTCATGTGGCAAGTGAGGAAGCAAGATGTATTATTATTATTTTGCTGCTGAAAGTTAAGAACATTGCTACTAGCAATATATCACAGCTTCTATAGCCTACGTATACTGTAGGAGGGATATTTAAAATGAGAGTCGTCCTAGAGATCTGTCTTTAAAAGTTGTTGTTGTTGTTTAGTCATTTAGTCATGTCCGACTCTTCGTGACCCCATGGACCAGAGAATGTCAGACACGCCTGTTTTCCACTGCCTCCTGCAGTTTGGTTAAACTCATGTTGGTAGCTTCGAGAACACTGTCCAACCATTTCGTCCTCTGTCGTCCCCTTCTCCTTGTGCCCTCCATCTTTCCCAACATCAGGGTCTTTTCCAGGGAGTCTTCTCTTCTCATGAGGTGGCCAAAGTATTGGAGCCTCAGCTTCATGATCTGTCCTTCCAGTGAGCACTCAGGGCTGATTTCCTTCAGAATGGAGAGGTTTGATCTTCTTGCAGTCCATGGGACTCTCAAGAGTCTCCTCCAGCACCAGAATTCAAAAGCATCAATTCTTCGGCGATCAGCCTTCTTTATGGTCCAGCTCTCACTTCCATACACCACTACTGGGAAAACCATAGCTTTAACTATATGGACCTTAAAAGTAGAAGTCGGAAAATGTGTGCTCTTTTTTGCTCTTCAAAATATGGCAGACCTAACTTGGGTGACCTTGGGTCAGTCGTTGCCTCTTAGCCTAACCTACTTTGTTTTTTTTTTAAATAATATTTATCAAGGTTTTAAAGGTTACAGATAAAACAGAAAAACACCAATTTAAAGAAAAAACAAAACAGTATATCACAATAGAAAAAAGGAATACCATACAAATAATAAAAAAAAATCAAGGAAAAAGGAAAAACAAAAGCAAAAAACACATCAAACCTTCACATAATATATCTTTCATTTGCTTGTTTCCTTGACCTCCTCCCACCTCCCTTTTTTGTATTCTAATTCAATTAAATATTTCAGCAAATCCTTTCCCTCTTTACTTTATCCTTATAATCTATCTTAACACACTATAATTTTACATTCTCTTCTTTCACCAATTAACAATCCGTTTTTGCTTTTTCTTTTTTAATCTTATTTCTCCTTAAAATTAATATATCTATTTGAACTTAAACTCTTAAAACATTTCCACTAGGGTCATAGAAATTTCATTCCACAATTTTTCTCTCCCTCTCCTACTTTGATGGCATCTGTCTGTCTCGCGAGAGTGAGCTTCTGGGGGTGAAGTGAGCTTTTGGGGGCACAAGCGAATTAAATTACTATACTTAAGAGTTAATAGCGCAATCTGACTTGGAACAATGAGAACCTTCCTCAAATCACCCTGATGTGCCTCATCATTTGGGGGTAAACACAGAGCCAACATCCACTCCTTTTTTTAAATATATAAATTTTTTATTAGTTTTTTAACATATCATTTTCAACAGCAATTAAACATACTTTTACATCTTATTCTATTTTTTTGACTTCCATCAATCTTGTCTGAAAATTTTCCAGTCTAATCTCTTAGTATGCATTTCTTATCTTCCCTATTACATTTCAAACTCATAACCAATATCTCTATCTTTTTCTACTTTGTAACACTTCGTATAGTTCTCCTTACAGAACTTATAGTAGTCCTACTAGCGTAATTTGTTGATTACAGTTGCTCTTCAAATAATTCATATACTTCTTCCAATCTTCTGTAAATCTCTGGTCCTGCAGGTTTCAAATCCTTCCTGTCATTTTGTCCAATTCTGCATAGTCCATTAATTTCGTCTGCCGTTCCTCTTTCGTCGGAATTTCTTCTTGTTGCCAACATCCACTCCTAAGAAATATGCGACGATGACTTTGCCATCTAGTTACAGTTGAAATGTTCAAGTCTGCACTGGCTCATATAACAGAAAGATGGCTAGGAGGTTTTGTTTTTTTGCAAGAAAGATGTGACAAAAGAGAAAAACGGGAGCAGATTTGTGGATTTTAATTTTTTTTTTTGTAAGAAGCACATTGGATACAAACTAATCAAACCTATGTCAATATTTTCATGATCAGACAGCTCTCAGAGATGATGATGCAAACTTAACATTTAGCCTTTGGGGCAGCAGCTGCTTCTGCTGCTTAGAGGCTGAACTGCAGGGTTTATTGTCTGAGCTGAGGGTCTGCCCTCATTCATTCAGAAGGCTGAGACCGCCATATAGCTTGCAGTGATAAGGGGGAATGAGAAACGAAGGTACTTTCTTTCCCTCTAATTCAGGGGTCAGCAACCTTTTTCAATCCACCATCCCTCAGACCATGTGGGGGGCTGGACTATTTTTTTTTTTTGGGGGGGGGTGTACAAATTCCTATGCCCCACAAATAACCCAGAGATGCATTTTAAATAAAAGCACACATTCTACTCATGTAAAAACACCAGGCAGGGCCCACAAATAACCCAGAGGTGCATTTTAAATAAAAGGAAACAAATAAAAACACGCTGATTCCCAGACCGTCCACAAGCCGGATTTAGAAGGCGATTGGGCCACATCCGGGTCTTAGGTTGCCTACCCCCGCTCTAACTGGACTTTCCACTTCAGAGCAGCAGACTCGTGGTCCAGAAAGGCTGAGCTTTAGAATACAGTGGAACCTCGGAAGCTGAACGTCTGTAAACTTGGAACATTTTGGCTGCCAAATGATCGAAAACCGGAAGTGATTGTTCCAGTTTTCGAATGATTTTCGGAAGCCGAACGTCTGGCACAGCTTCTGCGGCTTCCGATTGGCTGCAGGATGCTCCTGCAGCCAATTGGAAGCTGCACCTTGGAAGTTGAACATTTGGGAAGTCGAACAGACTTCCAGAATGGATTCTGTTCGACTTCCAAGGTACACCTGTATACATAGGTAAAACAAAAACATCTGGAGGGCCAAGATTGAGGAAGTCTGATTTATAATATAGGTAAAGGTAAAGGGACCCCTGACCATTAGGTCCAGTCATGGCCAACTCTGGGGTTGCAGCATTCATCTCTCTTTATTGGCCGAGGGAGCCAGTGTACAGCTTCCAGGTCATGTGGCCAGCATGACTAAGCCTCTTCTGGCGAACCAGAGCAGTGCACGGAAACACCATTTACCTTCCCACCAGAGTGGTACCTATTTATCTACTTGAACTCTGACGTGCTTTCGAACTGCTAGGAGCAGGGACCGAGCAACGGGAGCTCACCCCGTCACGGGGATTTGAACCGCCGACCTTCTGATTGGCAAGTCCTAGGCTCTGTGGTTGAACCCACAGCGCCACCCATGTCCCTAAACTTGTATACATATTGGCATCTAAATAAACAGTTGGTCAAATAGCCCACCTTTCTGTTTCACGTACCAGACTCAACTCTGGCATCGTGCAGGCAAGAGTGAGAGGAAAGGCGTCAATATGAATACAGTTCTGTTGTTTGTTGGGCTCTGCCTTGTGGGATCTCCTGCATTTGAGTAATGATGAAGGAGTAAAATTAAGACTTTTTGCATGTCAGATGGTAGCAAGTACAGGATGAAAAGGCCTTAACAGCTTGGGACCAGTTTGCTAGCCAGATCGCCTTACCAGCAGCCAGGGCAATGGCAGCAAATAAAAATTCTAAACACATACTAAAAGCAGTGGCAATTAAAATAAATAAATCAATCAATCCCTGGCTGGGGACGCAAATTTTCTACACCCAGTACTGCATCAATACAGCTGCATGCTTCTGTCACATGGCTCTGTTGAAAACTGCATCTCCATGCGAACCAGGAAGTGACCTCTCCAGACAACAGAATGACTCTTTTTTTGTATCTCTATGGCTGCAATATGTTGGGTGACGCAGCTGAATGCACATGCATACTCCCTCCCTCCCACCCTATCCACACAGCCCCGGGCACTGGCAACCCCTGCTATGCCACTGTGCCCAGGCTCCAAGATTCACCTTGTATCTAGTTCTAGACTCAATGTAGTGATTTGTCTGATGTGATTCACGTGACGACTATTTGGAGGGCTAACCAGATGAGTAACAAAACCAAAGGCAGCTGGCTGTTTAACTCGTGAGTCAGTGGGTTCATTTGATTGGGCTGCGGTCGACACCTACCCGGATAAGCCTTGTGTTAATCAAAACAGAGAAGAATGCTAGCCTCTGCCACTGAATCACACGAGGACTGTGTGATATGATGTGGCATTCATCTTCATTAGGGAACAGGCACCTAGTAATTATTCATTCCAAGGTATTTTCTCTGAGAGTGAAGCAGCCTTCCAAGTGGGGAGCAACATCGCAACATCAAAAACCAAACACATTATTTTTATTGCACGATCCAATTATGATTGGAGTTAAGAAGTCAAAATGTTACGGTAATTAAAAATGTGATAACTAAGACAAAAGCAGGATAAGTGATGTTTTATTTTGCAACACACACAGACCCATTCCGCTCCTGCACTGTGCTTGGCTAGTATGGTAAAGGTAAAGGGACCCCTGACCATTAGGTTCAGTTGTGACCGACTCTGGGGTTGCTGCACTCATCTCGCTTTATTGGCCGAGGGAGCCGGCGTACAGCTTCCGGGTCATGTGTCCAGCATGATTAAGCCGTTTCTGTCGAACCAGAGCAGCACACGGAAACACCGTTTACCTTCCCGCTGGAGCGGTACCTATTTATCTACTTGCACTTTGATGTGCTTTCGAACTGCTGGGTTGGCAGGAGCAGGGACCGAGCAACGGGAGCTCACCCTGTTGTGGGGATTCGAACCGCCGACCTTCTGATCGGCAAGTCCTAGGCTCTGTGGTTTAACCCACAGCGCCACCCGCGTCCCCTAGTATGGTAGGTGAGGTGTAAGAAGTTTCAGAGATTCTTCAAGTTTGAGAGCTGAGGTTCAAGGATATGGAGAGACACCATCAGTTGGAAATGGCAACAAGATGTGACATTACAGTTGCCACCAGTCCACATTCAAAGTGAATTTGGAGAATTCTGTTCAGTCTCCACCATTCCTCCTCTGCCCAGTGCATACCTGAAGGCACTTCAGGGGGAGTTCTTTTGATATGACTAGCAGATTTTCTCTCTTTTTTAAAAAATACATTTTTATTGGTTTTTTAAAATATCATTTCCAACAAACATTTAACATAACTACTTATACAATATTTTAGACTTCGGTCAACAACCTCTGATGATTTCCCATTCTTTATCACCTATTCTGCATTTCTTAATTTCTCTATTAAAGTGGTACCTCAGGTTAAGAACTTAATTTGTTCCAGAGGTCTGTTCTTAACCTGAAACTGTTCTTAACCTGAAGCACCACTTTAGCTAATGGGGCCTCCCGCTGCTGCTGCACCGCTGGAGCATGATTTCTGTTCTCATCCTGAAGCAAAGTTCTTAACCCGAGGCACTATTTCTGGGTTAGCGGAGTCTATAACTTGAAGCGTATGTAACCTGAAGCGTATGTAACCCGAGGTACCACTGTACTCTTAATTATCATTAACTAATAATTCTCCTCATAGTCTTTCTTGCAATGTTTCATATAGTCTTCCTTACAGAACATCTTGCAATCCTACAAGCATAATCTGCTAGTCAATAAATATCCAATTTCTGTGTTATCATTGTCAGGTGGGTGGGAATAAGAGGTGCATTAGAGATAATTAGAACTAGCATGTTACCTTCAGTGTCAGATTTTAACTTGTTTTGGTTTTCAAATTGCTTTTCAAATAGTTCATATATTTAATCCAATCTTCTAAGAATCTCCGGTCCTGCAGGTTTCAAATCCTTCCTGTTGATTTATCTAATTCTGCATAGTCCATTAATTTAATCTGTCATTCTTCTTTCGTCGGTAGACTAGCAGATTTTCTCAAAGGTATGTGTGTTGCAAGGCAACCAGGTGTCAGGCAGCAGAGGAGCCAACCCCCACGGCAGGTTGCCAGGAATGGACAAGACAAGGGAAAGTCCTTACTGTCGGAACCTGCGCTCGGCCAAGCTGATAAAGCTCATCCTCCTCTGGCCGACTCCTCTGGAATCGCCTCTGCTGTGATTGACAACCTGAGCTCCATAAGCTGATAAGGCTCCAGGCACCCCCCCCCCCATTCAGCAGAGAACCAAAGCAGCACGCAGAAGTGATGAGATTTATGGCTACATCACTATGCGTTATTTCTTACTACGCAGACAGAAAATACATCCTCTCTCTGTGAGAGCAGAAAGCAACTGAAACAAACAAAAGAACAGGAAACCAGTACGTCACATCCGTCTCCCGTCTCCCGTGAGACTTCCAACAGCCTGGAATGTCTCTGGAATGTAAACAGAGTCTTGTGACTCTAAGCAGCTGCACAGTGGCAAACAGAAACTAACACTTAACATCTGCTTTTATTTAATATTCACAGAGAGAGGCTCGGGAATGTGGCCTCTCAGAATAACGGCGTTGCTCCAAGTGAGTCTCCACCCCCCTCACTCCCATTATACATCATCACTATGGGTGCTGAGATGTGTCCTTTGCCTCTGAGATCTCTGCTCTCCTACTTTCAATGCTCGCCGGGTTCTGGGAGAAGGGGGATCTGAAATGCTTTCTAAAGACAATGAATCCATCAGCTGTCCCCTCTCTGGTGCTTCTTCTTCCTTCTCTCCCATTATTTCCCATCTTCCCCCTCACCTGCCTCTGAGCTGTGATCTCCCTCAACCCCCTGCTGTAATACTGAACTGTCTTCTTCTTCTCTGGAAGGGTCAGGGTGGGGAGGTGGTCTTCCCCTTCCTCCTCTGCCTAGTCCCTGACACCAGGCCCCCATCTCACCCAACCACAGCAGCTGGGGCATCTCCATGCAATGAATTCCTACATGACAGTGAGTACTGGAATTATGCAGGGTGGACCAATCAAAGAGGTAATGACAAGGTGGAAACGACCTACACAAGTGACCCTACCCATGTGGTGCTGGTGTTCTTGCACACAGGACAGCTGTATGGGATGGCACCACAAAGAAAGAGCTGCTACTAGTGGAGGCTGGTGCTCCCTAGAGCTACTAAGAGATTATGGAGACATGGTCAAGTTTCAGTTTTCTTCCCACCCTCCTCCCTTGCAAAGATATTGTGGAGACTTAATAAGCACTGCTGTTTTGCAGTTACAGTGGTACCTCGGGTTACAGACGCTTCAGGTTACAGACGCTTCAGGTTACAGACTCCGCTAACCCAGAAATAGTACCTCAGGTTAAGAACTTTACTTCAGGATGGGAACATCCTGACATTCTGGATGTCTGTTCTTAACCTGAAACTGTTCTTAACCTGAGGTACCGCTTTAGCTAATGGGGCCTCACGCCGCCACCGTGCAATTTCTGTTCTCATCCTGAAGCAAAGTTCTTAGCCCGAGGTACTATTTCTGGGTTAGCGGAGTCTGTAACCTGAAGCGTCTGTAACCCGAGGTACCACTGTATTAAGGTTGCAATCTTTATGTTGTAGTAGGCCTTACTTCTGAGTAGATGTGGTTAGGATTGCACTTTCAGCCAACCCGTTTCTACTTATGGGAAAGGCTTTTACTAAAAAATATGAAGGAATAAGTTAACTGGTTTATTGGTAGTGAATATAAAGAGTTTTATATTGACTGCCCAAAGCGATAGAACCATTTGTCATTCAACTATTGCACTTCTGCCCATGGAGGTTTCTAAGTGAAGGACTTGTATATATTTGCCAGAAGACATAATCCAGATACCCAGAAAATATAAACTTCTCTATTAGGCACTCTTTAGTCTCCTGTTCTGCTTTTTCTTCATCAGTCATTTAGCAACAGGTAATTTTGGAGGTCAGCTTTCTCTTCCAAACTCATATGTAATGACCAGAAAATTTGCCAGTGGGCAAAGCCAGCCTGTGAGACATAACAAATGTCACCCAATCCTAGCCCAGAGCAAAGCAAAATGATTTTAAAAGCATACAGAAGATCAAGACTATTTGATAAAAGATAGTTTTTCTTTTTTTTTTGGGAAAAGGTCAATCTCAAACGTTTACACAAGAACCAAAAGGCAGGTTTAAACTTTCACTGGGAAGGTTTCAAGGTCCCCTTTCCCCCTGCTTTCTGGAGTTGTGGAAAAGAGCAGCGTTTCGATTCCTTATAAGACAAAGAGATAACCCCCCCTCCACTTTTTGTAATCGTAATGTTTGCATAGGGGATCGTGGTGGAGATCCCTTCTGGTCATAGCTGTCAACTTACAGATTTGAAAATAAGGGACCAGCAACCTCGAAAATAAGGGATCAGCAGCCAAAATAAGGGATTTTCAGAGCACAAGTATGTTCAACTTCTGCGACCCTCCAAGCCAAAGGCAGAAAGCCCAGCCAGCAGCCAAGCGAAGCCTCAAGCAGTGGTTCCCGCAGCGCAGCAACCCAGCAAAGGGGGATGCAGCAAAGAAAACCACCGTCACCTCTCCGCTGGGAAGCGCTGAGCAAAAGCGAGTCCCCAGGCAACGCGGCTGATTTGATCGGCACAAGGCATGCAAGCTCCATCCCCCTGTCGTTCTTAGACTCCTTATTGGGTGAGCAGTGCAGCCAAGCAACACAGTTGGAGCCTCCCTCCTCCCTGGCCGGCAGGGAGGGAGGGAGAGGAGCTGCTTTTTTTGAAACCTGGGAAATTTAAGGGACATCATCAATAAGGGACAGCAGCGGGACACAGCGCTGGGATAAGGGACTTTCCCACCAAATAAGGGACGGTTGACAGCTATGCTTCTGGTGTTCCTAACCTATTACTCAGCTGGATGAAGGCATGCATTGCCTCTTGCCCGAGGTTGATGGAGAACAGGATGAGGGCTGAAGTCCCAATCATCTCCAAACAGGTGGAGATGAGTGCTTGCCTTGGCGTGGGTTTTTTGGGGTGGGGTTGACCTCCTATCCTTCACATATTTTGCCTTGCCTAGATGCGAAAGCTGAGGCTCCAATACTTTGGCCACCTCATGAGAAGAGAAGACTCCCTGGAAAAGACCCTGATGTTGGGAAAGATGGAGGGCACAAGGAGAAGGGGACGACAGAGGATGAGATGGTGGGACAGTGTTCTCGAAGCTACCAGCATGAGTTTGACCAAACTGCGGGAGGCAGTGGAAGACAGGAGTGCCTGGCGTACTCTGGTTCATGGGGTCACGAAGAGTCGGACACGACTAAACAACAACAAGATGTGAAAATAATTCCTTGCCTATTAGGGGAGGTGAACCTTTAGCCCTCCAGATGTTGGTAAACTACAACTCCCATTCAGAGTATGAACCAGGGATGCTGGGAGTTGCAGTCTTGGGGACAATATTCTTTTTAACTTAGGGAGCAGGGGAAATAGAAGTGTGACGGTATGATCAAATGGGACAGTCTCAATTACCCATGTTAAGAATGTCCGCTGCCCACATCAAATGGGGGGGTGGCTTTTGCACGGTCGCACGCAGCCCCCCCGATCCCATGTGACTCCTGGTAGTACAGCCTGGATTTGCCCCCCCCCAGCTGGACACGTGGAGGTAGCCACCTACCTCTTCCAGTCACCCAATCCCAGCTGGGGAGGCGTTACCAAGAGAGAGTTGGCCAGGTAAGGGGAGGGATCGCCCTGCACACACAAGAGTGGGCGGAACTTACCTGGAAGTTCTCAGTCGGATTCAGAGCTTCTCCCACCCTCCCCACCCTCAGTTAAGTCTTCTTTTGTAGGTTAACCTCTTCTCCACAGGTACGCAGGTGCTGCTACGTTATAGTCACTGTTGAAGGGCTGGAAAGGCATTTTCCTGCATTGTCAGTTTTTGCCTTCCCCGTAGCAAAACGTCACGACTTTGGCGGTTTGTAGGCCTTGGGCGGAATCCTTTAGTCTAGCTTCCCTAAATGGGGGGGGGGCGTGAAATGGTGACCCCCCCTGCAGCGGTGATCCCAGGGTTCCCTGTTAAAGGGGTTGTTTTGAGGGGAGGCATTGGCCATACGCCAAGAGGTTGTCATTGCTTTCCCCTGTGACAGCGGTGAAATGGGGGGCGGCCTGTTGGCTTGAACAGACGTTCTCCAGAGCCAGCCCAATCCCCACACATTCTGGATAACCCTATTTATTTATTTATTTATTTATTTATTTATTTATTTATTTATTTATTAACATTTTCAACATAACAAAATATCAAAACAAATAATCTTCATTATTTTTCCCCTCCCCCCACCCCACGGACCTCCCTCAGCTCCATTTCTCAGCTCATATTGTTCTCTGCATACTGTAAAATTGTATAAATCCTTGTATTATCTATCTACTGTATTAACCATCAATAAATTTGTGTATGTCTATTCAAAACCTGCCAAGGAGTCCAGTTCATTTTGTTGTCTTTTTAGGTAATTTGTAAAAAGCTCCCATTCTTCTCTGAAGTCCCAGTTGTCCTTATCTCGCAATTTGTATGTCAGTTTAACCAGTTCTGCATAGTTCATCAATTTCTCTTGCCACTGTTCTTTTGTCGGGGTTTCCTCATTCTTCCGTCCTCGTGCTATCAAGACTCTTGCCGCTCATTCTGGATAACCCTGATGTTCCCCAGATCCCCATCCAGGGACGGGGAGGAATAAACGCCCAATGCCTAACCCAAGATCTCCCTACATCTGAAGCATTAATAAAGTTGTGGCCAAATTTTAATCCCATAACATGTTGTTTTGAGTCATTATTCCACTTGGGTGTGGCTCAAGGTTGGGGGGGGTCTCCGCCTGTCTGCGCAATCACAATCGCTCTGGGATCATGCAGGAGTGGGGTGTGTGTGTGTGTGTGCATGAGCATAAATCACATGCACGAGGAGCACTGTCTCTTCTCTGTAAGTGTCCTACAAATTTCATTGCTTCCACCCTAACTACCATGAAACTTGCTGACAGGCTCTTATGAATGGAGCATGTTTGATATTATCCAGGGACTGAGCTTATTGGGCAGCTGAGAAGATGGCAGCAACCAAAAGATTTATATTACCTTCCTAATATAGCTGTAGTTATCTGAGTGTGCCCCTATCTTTCAGTGAGCAGAAAGAATACCGTCAGATCCTTACAGATGTCAGTGAGGCCAATAAATTGTGTCTGTGCATGACTTCTTAATGCACCATCAGTCCCCACAGATAACCAACAGGCTTGTGAAAATTCCACATTGTGCATTTTACAGTATGAGATCATTCCTCTGCGACAACCCTGGGATGCTTGTGTGTATGTGTGTGATATATATATATATATATATATATATATATATATATATAGAGAGAGAGAGAGAGAGAGAGAGAGAGAGAGAGAGAGAGAGATTGATGCTTTTGAATTATGGTGCTGGAGGAGACTCTTGAGAGTCCCATGGACTGCAAGAAGATCAAACCTATCCATTCTTAAAGAAATCAGCCCTGAGTGCTCACTGGAAGGACAGATTGTGAAGCTGAGGCTCCAGTACTTTGGCCCCCTCATGAGAAGAGAAGACTCCCTGGAAAAGACCCTGATGTTGGGAAAGATGGAGCGCACAAGGAGAAGGGGACGACAGAGGACGAGATGGTTGGACAGTGTTCTCGAAGCTACCAACATGAGTCTGACCAAACTGCGGGAGGCAGTGGAAGACAGGAGTGCCTGGTGTGCTCTGATCCATGGGGTCACGAAGAGTTGGACATGGCTAAACGACTAAACAACATCAAATGGTTCAGGACCTCAGTATCTTCTGGAATGCCTTGTCTGATAGGAACCAACCTGGATCCTTCATATGAGGCCCTTCTCTAGGTCCCTTCTCTGAGGGAGTCTCAGATGGTGATGACAATGGTGAGGGCCTTTCCAGTGGTGGCTCCCCATCTGTTGAATGCTCCCCACGGTGAGGTCCACTTGGTGCCTTTGCTGATGTCTTTTTGGCACCAGGCTAAGACTTACATTTCCCCCCAGGACTTTGATGGACCGAAGAAATGGGATCCTCATAACAGAGGGTCCTGGTTGTGCTTGGGACCCAAGAGCTCATCTGATAGGGTTAAAATGGGGGGGGGGAGCAAGAAGTCCTGGCCATTCCTCTGGGATCACACCAGGCGATTTTTGCCAATAGCCACTGGGTGGCGTGATCCCAGGGGCTTTAAAAACAGCAGTGTGATGCAAGGAGGGGCACTTGCTTCACACTATTGAATTAGACTGTTCAAGCAGGCATTATGGGATGGGGATTCTGCCAGAGCTTTAATTAATCAGCAAAGCCTCCATAGGGTAGGGGGGGAGAGGGGGGAGAGAAACCCCAATTTTGCTCCATGAAACTGAGGCCAGCATTTACCATGGAAGACACAATAAAGTTTCTTAAGAACTCGGTTTTTAAATAAATAAATAAATAAATAAATAAATAACATTAAGGATATTCAGATCACAGAGGCCCCTTAGTTAAACTCTAAATAAAAATTTGGGCAATGACTTCTCCCTTGTAATTGTCAAAAGGCTTTAGAAGTCTCCCATGACATTCATATAAACTGCATTTTCCACGTTTTGGCATGCTGGTTTCTCAGTTAACACATGGGTGCTTGTGTACACACACACACACACACACACACACACACACACACACACACCTTAAAGTACATTTGTCAAAGTGTTGAAGTTGTGTTGATTTATAGCAGGCTTCCTCAAACTTTTCTCAAAGATGTTTTGAGACTACAATTCCCACCATCCCTGACCACTGGTCCTGCTAGCTAGGGATCATGGGAATTGTAAGCCAAAAACATCTGGAGGGCCAAGTTTGAGGAAGCCTGATTTATAACACTGGGCAACAATTTTTTACTTTTTGAATGTTGTCTAGATTTCTACAACTAATTTAGGGTATTTTTGCACTGCTGAATCAGGAAATGGCATCCGTTTCTCTCCATCAGGTCAGGTTTACTGTAAACTGAATGGTGGGCACTGATAAAGGTAAGTACACGTAAATTGCATGTTGCTTCACCATTTTTCAAACTTCAGGGCTTGAACTTCCGTTTCTTGGAACTCCTGGAATGCTCAGCAGCAGAGAGGTCTCTCTTCAGAATCCAACAGTAGTCAGCCATCATGACTGCGTCCCAGCGACCCTGATACCTGGTCTCCATCTCTTTCATGTCCTGATGGAATCTCTCCCTCTGCTCGCCACTCATTGAACCCAGGTTCTCAGGAAACCGGTCCATATGTGAAAATAGGTAATGCATCTTGACCCTCATGTTGCAGCCCAGGTTTCTGAAAGCAGTCAGCATGTTGTTGACAAGTTCTGCGTAGTTTCTGGCCTTATTGTTGCCAAGAAAGTTCTTCACTACCAGAACAAATGCCTTCCACGCTTCCAGTTCCACTTCGCTCATTGAGTTTCTGGACTCTGGATCTCTGATGAGCTGACGGATCTGAGGACCGTCAAAGATGCCAGCTTTCAACTTCTCCATGGTCAATCCTGGAAAAGCCTGGCACAAGTAAGTGAAGCAGTCACCATCCTTGTCCAGAGCCGAGCTTGATGTGCAGCGGTGGGAAGAGTATTCTGTCTCTGTCCACCAGAGGGTTGTTGATGACGTTCCTTTCTTTGCAAGGCACCAATTCTTCCCATACAGGCCAGTCCTTCTTCGTGTAATGCTGAGCACAGTCCCTACTATCCCACATGCACAGAAAACATGCGTACTTGGTGAAGCCAGACTGTTGTCCCAACAAAAAGTTCACCATCTTCAGGTCAACACAAATAAACCACTTATGCTGATCATAACCAATTTTCTCCAGCACATACTTCACCGCTTCATAGTTCTCCTTCAGTGTACTCGAGTGAGCCAGGGTTATAGAGGCAAACTGGTTGCCGTTGTGTAGCAGAACACATTTCAGTGATCACTTGCTGCTGTCAATGAACAGTCTCCAATCTTTGGCTTCGTACTGTGGCACTCCAAGCTTGAGCAGAAGCTGCACAATATCTGCACAGTACACCAAGTCCTTCTCTTCCGAGAAAAAACGGAGGTACTCTTGATGCCTGTTGCGGAAGAAGCTGATGCGAGCACTGTCAGAGAGGAGGTTTTTTTCCTTCAATCTGGATGCCATCAGTTCGGCAGAGTCCTTTGACAAGCTGAGGTTGCGAACTATATCATTCAACTCCTTTTGGGAAAATGGATGTGGAGCATCATCTTCAAGAACCACTTCTTCTTCATGTCCTTCAACACTGGAGGCAGCTTCGTCACTAATGTCAGGAAGTTCTCTGAAGATAGGCACTGGAATTTCATCACAATGAGCTACAGGATGACGGGCTTATTGAAGATCAGGATACTTTGTGGGGCGGCTGCCCCATTAACTTAGTTTTGAACCCCCAACTTTATGCTTTGCCGCACCAATTTATGGAAGATTTCAAGGTTTTATAACTTAAAACTGATCCCTTTTCAACATAATCACCCAGAACTATCGGACCTGAATACTTCTTGTCATTAAAATAATCATTCCCAATCAAAACAATTATTCGACATGGCATTTTACCCCCACCAACTTCTTCTAAAATGCTCCACACAAGCGTACATGTGAACAAAAATGTAAAAAAACGACATGTGTCCATAGCTCAAAAACTTGACCTGATTGAGCAAAATCAATGTGATTTTTGGATTCAGCGCATCAGATTCGTCCTAAATCATCTGAAAAAACGCAGACAACAAATTTGTTGTTGACCAGTGTAATATAAAGGTAAAGGGACCCCTCACCATTAGGTCCAGTTGTGACCGACTCTGGGGTTGCAACACTCATCTCGCTTTATTCGCTGAGGGAGCTGGCGTACAGCTTCTGGGTCATGTGGCCAGCGTGACTAAGCTGCTTCTAGCGAACCAGAGCAGTGCACGGAAACGCCGTTTACCTTCCCGCCGGAGCAGTACCTATTTATCTACTTGCACTTTGACGTTCTTTTGAACTGCTAGGTTGGCAGGAGCAGGGACCAAGCAAAGGGAGCTCACCCCGTCGTGGGGATTCGAACCGCCGACCTTCCGATCGGCAACTCCTAGGCTCTGTGGTTTAACCCACAGCGCCACCCGCGTCCCTGTACACATGAGGTAGAGACAGCAATACCTATTACACTTATCTGTTTACCCAAGTTTTTATGGGCTTTTTAAAATTTTTCAAACACTTCTCAGTTTTCTCATCATTTTGTTGCATTGTGATCTCACTTTATCTAGTTTTTAGGAAATTGCATTGACAGTTATTGGTGTTTTTCTTGAGTCAAAATTATATTAAGAGATATAATAATTGTAATAATTAATGATGGTCCCAAACATATCAAGGACACCAAGATGGGGGGGGGGGTAATCTATAGGCATTTGCTAAGTCACAGAGGCTGCAGACGTGATAGATATTAGATTTGATTTTTTTTTTTTAAAAATGCACTCTATTCTAAACAATATGGCTTGGGTGGGGACCCTGAGGCCCAATGTGGTCCTGTAGGCATCTCTGTTCGGCCCCCGAGACAACACCCCTCATTTGCCCTACTCCATACCCTCCTCATGTTGGTGACACACTTTTTAGACACGAATCTTTTCGTGATACAGTAATTTACTCGCAAACCAGAGGTTAAAGTAACCCCTTTCTGGCCCTGGGAGTAGCACGGGGAGCATTCACGTCACACACCAACAGACCTTCTGATCAGCAAGCCCTAGGCTCTGTGGTTTAGACCACAGCGCCACCTGTGTCCCTGATTTATTAGTATACACCTCCTTTAATTGCATCCAACCGCACAGTCAGGGAATTCTATTTGTGTGAGGCTGGGCAGAAAAGAGAGCAAGCCAAGATGGCACCTGTCAGGGGCTGGACTCAGGAGGAATAGTGGACACCGCTCCTCCCTTCTCCTGAACCTTCCTGAGAACAGGAGGACAGTACAGATTTGGAACAGTGGTTTGCAGAAGGGCACAGTTCAGAGGCTGCAGAGGGGAGGAGCTGGGAGATATTGGAAGAGGAGCAGTGCCAGATTTACGTGTAAGCTAAACAAGCTATAGCTTAGGGCCCCACTCTCTTGGAGCCCTCCCAAAAAAATTAAAGGAAAAAACCCTGGATGTACATTTCCAAAATATAAGATAAAAAAACAAACAAAATAAATAATTAAAATAAAAACAAATAAAATAAAGCCTACATACAGCAACAGTGTTTTGTGTTGTGGAGGCTCCTATGCTCTAAGTAATGGGCCCCATCATTTTAAGTTAGAGCTTAATAATAATTTTACTATTAATACACCATATTTTTCGTTCCATAAGACGCACCCAACCATAAGACACACCTAGTTTATAGAGGGGGGAAGCAAGAAAAATAATGTTCTGCGCAGCGCATGTAAGCAGCTCTCGCTTTTCTTGCTTTAAACACTTTCGTCCCTCCTCCCGCTTCGCTGAGAAGGAGGGGGGAAAAAAGTTGTGCTACCGACAGCCATGGGCTGATGATGGCAGGTGGCAGGTGGCGCCCATGAGAAACTGTTGCATAAATTCTCCAACCTGCCCTGTGACCATTTCTTTGCCTGCAGATGGAGAATTTTGAGAAAGCCCATTTACGAATGAAGTCATGCACATGGGCCAGTGACTCAACAGCCACAAAGTGGCAAAAAAGCCCCTGTTTTTTCACTTATGGTCCATTGTTCTTATTCTTTTCAACCGATGGCATTCCCTCTGTTTATTTTTTCCCCTCTGTGTGTTTTCGCCTGCCCTGCCCTGCCCTCCCACCCCACCCCCCATGTTAAAAGAGTTCCTCATTTTCTTTAATGAAATGTTCCACTGCAGGGAGAAATTACCCTTATCGCCAAAGTACTTTAGAGACCACACACGCAGAGAGAGAGAGAAAGAGAGAGAGAGAGAGAGGGAGAGAGGGAGAGAGAGAGAGTTACAGCAGTTCAGAGGGGACCTGGCTGGTGACCGACTTGTGAGGAGCGGCAGAAAAATAAAAATAAATAATTAAAATGTTAAAAAGTCTTCCGAACATCCCCCCAGCTGTATTGCTGGCCTTAAAGGATGAAATGTTATACATCTGCTTAAGATTAGATTTCTTTTTCATACAAGATGCCACATGAAGAAGTTCTTAAGCTAGGATACACAGGAACCAAAATCTAAGAGGAAATGCTCCAATCTAATCAGAGAGAAATATTTGAGTGGCTTTACTTTCGACTTGACATGAGGCTTCCCGTGCCAAGGAATCTGCCACATGTACCTTCTTTCTCCCTTCAGCAACCCTCAGACTGTATTTTTTTATTTTAAAAACGCAAATTAAAAGAGACTCCGCAAAAAAAACACACCCCTAATCATTATGTAAGGATTTGACCTCAACTGGCTACTTTATAACTATCACTTTGCCCCTTCTCTAAAATTATCGTTTTGGAAAACGTTTCATGCTTTCATATTTCAGCCACTCTCGGGGGGGGGGGGGGGAACTAGGGCGACGCATGAAGACGCACTGATCAGAACGTCTGCAAATGAGAATTTACCTTTTGGGAGCATGCATGCGCCAGGACACTTTGGGCACCGGCTGACGCGTGCTTAAGATAAGCTGAGGGTTGCTGCTTCAGATCTGCAGGGGGAAAGGGGGCAGAGAGATGCGAGATCTGCATGACATTTCAAAGGCCGCCTCTGGAATGTGTTCAAGACCGAGGCTGTGTTCACACCACCCCAAGGGACGCAGGTGGCGCTGTGGTCTAAACGACTGAGCCTCTTGGGCTTGCTGATTGGAAGGTCGGCGGTTCAAATCCCGTTGCTCTGTCCCAGCTCCTGCCAACCTAACAGTTTGAAAGCACACCAGTGCAAGTAGATAAATAGGTATTGATGTGGCAGGAAGGTAAATGGCATTTCCAGGCTCTCTGGTTTCCGTCACAGTGTCCCATTGCTCCAGAAGTGGTTTAGTCATGCTGGCCACATGACCCAGAAAACTGTCTGTGGACAAATGCTGGCTCCCTCGGCCTGAAAGTGAGATGATCACCACACTCTATAGTCGCCTTTGAGTGGACTTAACCGCCCAGGGATCCTTTACCTACCTTTACCTCACAAACCCCATTTCCTGGGCACTCACTGCTGGCTTTTAAATCCATTTTGAACAATAAGCCACCCAATTCTCCAGGAGCAGTGCGAGATCTCAGGGGTTCTAGGTACTTACCCAGGGTTTGTGATTCCTTTTGGGAATAAGACACAGTAGAGACTGTGATGCCTTTAGGATATGTGGTTTCATTGACATATATACAACCTGCCCCTAGATGGAGGGATTGTTGGCAGAGCAGCTAAGTTGCAGCTGGGAAACCAACATCATGTGCCACACTAACTCTTTTCTTGAAATTAAAAATATCTCCAAACACTTCTTAAAATATCCAAAAGCTTTTACAGTGGTACCTTGGTTCTCAAACGGCTTGTTGTCGAACAAATCGGCTCCCGAACGCCACAAACCCGGAAGAGAGTGTTCCGGTTTGTGAACATTTTTTCGGAAGCAGAATGTCCGATGTGGCTTCCGTTTGAGTGCAGGAAGCTCCTGCAGCCAATCGGAAGCCGGCCTTGGTTTTCAAACCGTTTCTGGAGTCAACCAATTTCTGGAATGGATTAAGTTCGAGAATCAAGGTACCACTGTACTTGCAGAACATATAGCTAAAGAAGAATATATGCAAGCATTTATTCAAGCATGGACTTATTTTGTTCTTAGTTGAAGATTACAGCTTCTTCCTTCAATATTCAAGCAACCGTGTCTTTCTCTCTTTCCAGGACTTGCACTCAGCCTTCTGCCCATGTCCCAGTCAGGCCATTATTTCCTTCTGAAAGGTTCCCACTTTCTCCTTCCAGCAGAGTTCTCCTTACTGCTTCTTTGGGAGAACATCAACTTCTGTACTTCTTTTTGTCACATGCATTCACACAGAAACATTAGCCCTTCTCTCCTCTATTGCGTTTAGAGAGTTATCTAACCCTGTCTATTCTTCTGTCTTCATGGTAATGCAGCCATTATGGTCAAGTCACTCACACACAAAACAAAATGGAGACTGTAATAAGATGCCTCCCATGTGATCAGAGTTAACCAATCGCATGAGAGTTACTGGGGAACATTCCAGTAATGCATTTAAGTGTTCCCAATTTCAGTAAATTACATCATTATACTCAGTGCTTTTTTCTGGGGGGACGCAGGGGTACGTACACCCCTAAACATTTTGTGGCTCGAATGAGAGAAGAAACCATTTTTTAAAAATAGCATGGTGAATCCCTAGCACGGTGAATAATCAGTTCTGTTTCTACCCCCGATGGCGGCCTCATTTCCTGTCTTGGTGTTTCCCAAGTCTCAGATGGAAGCGAGCGTTTAATGTGTGAAGTAGGAGTTGGAATCTAGCATCGTTCTGCCCGGACACTGAGGTCTTCTGGCGGTTCCCTCGCTGCGAGAAGCCAAGTTACAGGAAACCAGGCAGAGGGCCTTCTCGGTAGTGGCACCCGCCCTGTGGAATGCCCTCCCACCAGATGTCAAAGAGTAAAATAACTACCAAATTTTTAGAAGACATCTGAAGGCATCCCTGTTTAGGGAAGCTTTTAATGTTTAATAGGTTATTGTATTTTAGTGTTTTGTTGGAAGTTGCTGGGGAATCCCAGCCAGATGGGCGGGGTATAAATAATAAATTATTATTATTATTATTATTATTATTATTATAGCATGGCGATTGGTCGGTTTTGTTGTTGTCACCTCCGATGGCACCTTCATTTCCTTTCGCGGTGATTTTCTTGAGTCAAAATGAGAGTACCCCTAAACATTTGGTTTTTTTGGGAAAAGCACTGACTATACTTAACAGGGATTGGAGAGCATTTGCATCTCTAGCCAAGGTGTGAATGCATTTGCACAGGGTAAAGAGATCCCCACCCCACTTGACACTCCCCAGTGTGAACACAAACGAAAACAAATCTGACAATAATGAAGCCATGCTGATGTGAACAGCTGGGGCAGGGGGAAGAGCTGTGAAATGCACCTGGGAGAAAGTGACTTCGCTGGGCTCTAAGGTGATAATCATAGCTATCAACCGTCCCTTATTTGGCGGGAAAGTCCCTTATCCCAGCGCTGTGTCCCACTGCTGTCCCTTATTGATGATGTCCCTTAAATTTCCCAGGTTTCAAAGGAAGCAGCTCCTCTCCCTCCCTCCCTCCCTGCCGGCCAGGGAGGAGGGAGGCTCCAACTGTGTTGCTTGGCTGCGTTGCTCACCCAATAAGGAGTCTAAGAACGACTGGGGGGTGGAGCTTGCATGCCATGTGCCGATCAAATCGGCCGCGTTGCCTGGGGACGCGCCTTTGCTCAGCGCTTCCCAGCGGAGAGGTGACGGTGGTTTCCCTTGCTGCATCCCCTTTGCCGGGTTGCTGCACTGTGGGAACCACCGCTTGAGGCTTCGTTTGGCTGCTGGCTGGGCTTTCTGCCTTTGGCTCGGAGGGGCCCAGAAGTTGAACATACCTGTGCTCTGAAAATCCCTTATTTTGGCTGCTGATTCCTTATTTTCGAGGCTGCTGGTCCCTTATTTTCAAATCTGTAAGTTGACAGCTATGGTGATAATGTGGACACACCTAAGTTACCAGATGTGGCCACTCAACCCAGCTACGCAGTGCAGGCATACAGGATGCCAACATCCGTGCTGGATGAGGGGATGTCTCTGAGGAGATGTCCCTGCAAACAGGTGATGGGCACGTGTGGTGGAGAAAATCTGGTAAGGTGCTAGAGTGGAGCTGGAAGACATTTTTTAAAAAGAACGTGTCTGTAGTTCGTCTCCCTCCCTGCTACCGCCCTGCTGACAAAAATATACTTTGCAGAATCTTCTCCACCATTTCCCCCCTGGCATCTGCCATTCCCCACCCCCAATGCCTAGAGATGACATTAAGGCCAGGGCATTGTGGAAGAAGCAAAATGGCCGCCAATCTACCACCGCATTGGTGCTCCTTTGTGCAGTGGCAGCAAACAAAACAAAACCAAATTCAGAAACAAGCTGCCTGAATGCCACAAGCTAATGGTGAGCCCCATACACTAGAAACAGTTGGAGAATTTCTCTCCCTCCTCCTGGAGAGATTTGGCCCAGTGCCATCCCCCCCCCACCGCAATTTCCCTGCCTGCAAATAGGTGGAGAATTTCAAGAGGCCATTGCACACAACTCTACCATATGCTGATAGTCCTAGTCAGAAGAGTGACAATAAAATCAACCACTGTTTCAGTGGGGGAAATGAATTCGGTTTGTCCCCCGCCCCAAACTCCCTTTGAGCAGCTGATCAGCACCAAGTCTTCGGCCTATCCTTTGTTCAGACATCCATGGCTCCTTCCTGCACGTCAACCGGCTTGGAGCCAGCCTGTTTTAAAGCATTAATTTGTGGTTATTTAAATCTTATAATTAACAAGAGCAAGATTACTAGTTAGAGACGGGTGAATCAGCCGATCCGTGTCACTTTTGCATGTGTTCACCCATAAATCCGTTCCATCCTGTTTCTGCGCTAATTATTATTTTTATAACCTGCACAGAAATGCCATTGGAGTATGTATTTACTCTCCAAAACACACATTTGGAAACTATTTTGATACCATTTTTTGAGGCTGCGGGGGTGTCGAAGCTGATGGATAATTGAAGTTTTGATCTGCGCATTAGCCTGGGAGGTGCAGTGCAGGTCACCTTGTATTGGAACCTGCAAAGATTAAATTTCTCACGAGTCCCTGTGGTCAGGAGAGAACACACACACACCTTTAAGCAACAAAGGATGTTTAAAACCAGGAGGCAGGCTAGAGGTAGAGAATCACCTGGGTTCCTGAACAAGGATCCCCCTCCCTTTTGAAAACGGTGCCCCAGCCCTGCGGACTCAATGGGCCTAATTCTGTGCTGAATTGTGACCTCTGTTTGTAAATCTTTCAGATGCACTGCGTTTTAATTATTCCCATATACTTATGAAGAGTGCAAAAGGTAACGGAACAGATACTTAATTGTTCCACCTTGGTTTCTGTTGCCTGCAAGAGTCGAAAGGAATGCACGAGCTTATCTCTTGCATATCGGTAAATAAGGGTTATTGACTTCCCTTAACGATAAACCGAAAGTGCTGTTAAATGCACCATAAACAAAACTTATGAACCCCCTTTTTATATGATTAAAATGGTCATAATGATCTGATATTTCTTGCTGATTGAATCTGCCACTTCTGTTTACAAGGAAAATAAATAACACATGTTTTCTGCCGTTCTGAAAGGTTCCTATTTATTCTGTGGTCATTTCCCACTTATGATATTTCCAGCTTAATTTCACAAAACAGCTTTTACATGGTTTGAGAAGGGGGGGCGGGCGGGCGAACCCTTACTCTTATTGTACATTGTCTCGAAAATATTTTGCCTTTGAGCTGTGGGCTTTTATTTGTAGAAACAAGCAGCTATACCCTTTATGAGGCCAGCATTATTGCAGATTAAAAAGAGAAACAGCTGTATGACTTACAAATGTCTGCATAATTTGGGATTTCGCTTTCTTCTCCGTTGTGGTAGACACAAGAGTTACCAGATCCCAAGTTCAAAAGGAAGATCTGGGGCAGATAACTTACACTAGTTGTTAAGGGACCTCAGTGAGGTTTGAGTGTGCTGTGGTGATACCCAGGGCAGGCTCCCACTTCTTCATCCACATTTCAGCCCCACACAAACAAGCGCCAGTATAAGATTGGTTGTGGATCTGTAAGCAGACTGCTTCTGAGATCCTGAGCTCTCACTGTTTAGACAGGCTGCTCTTGTGCAGAAGCAGTTGTGCAGTCAGCCAATCAGTATGTATAAACTGGCTTGTACAGTGGTACCTCGGGTTACATACGCTTCAGGTTACATATGCTTCAGGTACAGACTCCGCTAACCTAGAAATAGTGCCTCAGGTTAAGAACTTTGTTTCAGGATGAGAACAGAAATCGTGCAGCGGCGGTGCGGCAGCAGCGGGAGGCCCCATTAGCTAAAGCGGTGCTTCAGGTTAAGAACGGACCTCCAGAACGAATTAAGTACTTAACCCGAGGTACCACTGTACATCTCTAATTTTCTTCTTCCCCAGTATTCTGTGGCTGAATTTCGCTGAACTACTGTAAATTAGACTGCAGGCACAGGGCCACTGAAAAGCATTCAGGGTGCCCATCTGCCTGGCCAGCTGCCCTCACTAAGCCTCTCAGCAAACAAAACCTGCTGTTTCATCTGCCATACTGAAAACACGGAGGTGAGGAGCGCCAAATGTTGCCTCTAATAGTGAACTCAGGTGGGTGGGTGTGTCGCTGGCAGAAACGGAGCCCCTAAGAAAGAAGAGAGAGGTATCAAGGGGACCCTAAGGTTTGCAGAAATAATAAACAAAAAATTACTTTTAAGGGGGCACCCAACCCAACCCCCCCCCCCCCCCGCAACAGAAGCTGAAAGAGGGCTGGGCATGTTGACGGTCACTTGGAAAACAAAAATAGAAAAGGGAAGATGAATGGTGTATCTTGCAGAAGAGCATGGCTGCTAGCAGGCTGGAAAACTGAAACCTCTTTAAAGCTTATCTTCAAAAATATTGTAAAATTAAGGACTGTTAGAAAGATGTTGGAAAAAGAAAATTATGTGGTTTTGGCAGAAATGACATAAAGGATTAAGTAAAAATGAATTGATGAAAGAGAGAACTTAAAATTATAGTATATTAAGACAAATTATTAAGATAAAAACAAGGTTGGAAGGATTTGCTGAAATAACAATTTGAATTAGAATACAGAAATGGGAGGTGTGAGGAGGTCAAGGAAATAAGTAAAGGAAAGAAAGCTATGTAAAGGTTCGATTTGTTCTTTTTTTTAACTGATTGTATTTTTTCTGGTTTTTTTCTTTTTTCTCTTTTTTCTTTTTGTAACCTTTAAAATTTTGAATAATTTTTTTTTTTTTTTTTTTTAAAAGGAAAACTGAAACCTGTACAGTGGAACTTTGGGTTGCGGACATAATCCGTGACTGAGGCAGCATGCGCAAAGCACAATTTAGCACTTCTGCACATGCACGAGCAGCAAAACCCGGAAGTAACCCGTTCCGGTACTTCCAGGTTTCCAGTGGTCTGTAACCCGAAAACACGTAACCTGAAGCGTCCGTAACATGAGGTATGACTGTATACCACTTCCATAACTGTCAACATATTATATGTTCATCTAAATCTTTTTTAATGTATTGTTGTTGTATAGTCGTTTAGTCGTGTCCGACTCTTTGTGACCCCATGGACCAGAGCACGCCAGGCACTCCTGTCTTCCACTGCCTCCCGCAGTTTGGTCAGACTCATGCTGGTAGCTTCGAGAACACTGTCCCACCATCTCGTCCTCTGTCGTCCCCTTCTCCTTGTGCCCTCCATCTTTCCCAACATCAGGGTCTTTTCCAGGGAGTCTTCTCTTCTCATGAGGTGGCCAAAGTATTGGAGCCTCAGCTTCAGGATCTGTCCTTCCAGTGAGCACTCAGGGCTGATTTCCTTCAGAATGGATAGGTTTGATCTTCTTGCAGTCCATGGGACTCTCAAGAGTCTCCTCCAGCACCATAATTCAAAAGCATCAATTCTCCGGTGATTTTTTAATGTATACACTGGTCCAAATTGCACCCCCAGGCAGTAACTCCCGTCGCCCTGTGCAAGTTGCGCTACAAATATTCTGGGTATGGGAAACTTTTATTTTCATACAAATACGTATTGTGAAATTCAATATGCATGTCTTAAGTGTACTTTCTCTCAACATATTTATGGAATTAAAATATTTAAAAATAATAATGTTGGAGTGTTGGGTTTTTGTCACTTAAAGCCAAGGGCTTCATCAGATCGTCTGGGAAGCGTGAATACTGGCTTAGCCTGGGAGGTGCACATCACGTCAATTTGTGCTGAAATGGACCCAGGCTGAATCCTTCAGGTGCCCGAAATGTCCCTCCTCTACCTCTGCACAGTGTTTTGGAGGTTTTTTTTTGGGGGGGGGGCGTACGCAGGGGTACACATACCCCATAACATTTTGTGAATCTAACGAGAGAAGAAACTAATTTTATTTTTTTTAAAAAAGTTTAGTTTCTTCTCTAGCACGGTGAATCGTTAGTTCTGTTGCTACCCCCGATGGAGGCCTCATTTCCTGTCACGGTGCTTCCTGAGTCTTAGACTGAAGCAAGCGTTTAATGTGTGAAGTAGGAGTTGGGCTCTAGCACGGTGACTGGTCAGTTTTGTTGTTTGGTGAGTTTGTTAAAGTGTATGTAAATTCATGGTTTTTGAAAGGACGACATCTGGTGACGGACGCCAACAGCAAGCAGAGGAATCGAGAAGATGTTAGTGCACACAACCTCATGCCAATGTGGAAATTACTGTGACTTGTCAGTTATGTAATATCAGGTAATGCACGTTCTTTGTACTTTTGTCCATTTACTGTATTCATTTTTCCCAATTTGAACTATAAAATGGTGATTTTCTTGAGTCAGTGTGCCAGTGTGGTGTAGTGGTTAAGAGCGGTAGACTTGTAATCTGGTGAACCAGGTTCGCGTCTCCGCTCCTCCACATGCAGCTGCTGGGTGACCTTGGGCCAGTCACACTTCTCTGAAGTCTCTCAGCCCCACTCACCTCACAGAGTGTTTGTTGTGGGGGAGGAAGGGAAAGGAGATTGTTAGCTGCTTTGAGACTCCTTAGGGTAGTGATAAAGCGGGATATCAAGTCCAAACTCCTTCTCCTCCTCTTCTTCTTCAAAATTAGAGTACCCCTAAACATTTTTTTTTTAGGAAAAAAGCACTGCCTCTGCCTATTACCTCCTGCTGTCAGTACCACCCCAAACCATATTTACACATCTTTTATGTGTGTCTCGACACTCAAAATGGAACATAGTGGATCCAGACAGGTAGGGAACAAGCAGAATGTCAGGGACTGGGCAGAGGAGGAATGGTGGAGACCCCCTCCCCAGCCTGACCCTTCCAGAGAAGAAGACAGTTTAGATGTACAACAGGGGTTTGAGGGAGGTCGCAGCTCAGAGGCAGATGAGGGGGAAAGTTGGGAAACAATGGGAGAGGAGCAGGAGAAAGCACTGGGGGGGGGGGGCGACAGCTGATGGACACAGTGCCTTTAGAAAGCATTCCAGACACCACCCCTCTCCCAGAACCTGGCAAGCCTTGAAAGTAGGAGAGCAAAGAGCTCAAAGACTTGTCAGCACCTGTAGAGAAGGTGATGAGGATAATGAAGGAGGAAGTGGGAGAGACGGGGTTGGGGTGGAGATTCACTCAGGACAACGCCATTATCCAAGAGGCTGGATTCTATAACCTCTCTGTGTAAATACTGAATAAAAAGCACATGTTAAGACCATTCCTTGTCCTTGTACGTTCCTGGGCAACCGGCCGTGGGACTTGCGGTAGCAGTCTGACACAGAATGAAGCCCCAGGTGTTGGAAGATAGATCCCTTTTGGTCTCAATGTGTTCCAGAACAAACTTTTTCAGGGCTCACATTTTGCCCAGCAGTTTCCATCAGTAGGACCTATTATAATCAGTGGTTCCTGCACTTGATGGAAATTACTTTACAAAATGTGCTGCTGAAATGCATCAGGACTGAAATATTTCTTCAAGTGCTTTGGAGTTCCTTCTCTCTTTGCTGTCTCACACAAGAGGAGAGCAAGGCCTCTTCCAAATATAAAATCACCTTTGACCTTAACTCCAACCTCAGCCCCAAATCCACAATCCTGAGTATTATCTTTCCTGCAAATTCCTCTGTCTGCTAAATCCAACCAATACAGACCCACCAAGTGTCCCTATTTTCCAGGGAGAGTCCTGGATTTACAGAAGCCACCCTGGTTTCTGATTTGATCCTGGAATGTCCTGCTTTTCCTGAGAATGTCCATATTTTCATTGGATAAATGTTGGAGGGTTTGCAATGTGATCTAATAAGAGTTGTCTACCAAACGAAATAAGGGACGTGGGTGGCACTATGGGTTAAACCACAGACCCTAGGACTTGCCAATCAGAAGGTCAGCGGTTCGAATCCCTGCAATGGGATGAGCTCCCGTTGCTCGGTCCCAGCTTCTGCCAACCTAGCAGTTCGAAAGCATGTCAAAGTGCAAGTAGATAAATAGGTACCACTCCGGCGGGAAGGTAAACGGCATTTCCGTGTGCTGCTCTGGTTCGCCAGAAGCGGCTTAGTCATGCTGGCCACACGACCCGGAAGCTGTACGCCGGCTCCCTCGGCCAATAAAGCGAGATGAGCACCGCAACCCCAGAGTCAGTCACGACTGGACCTAATGGTCAGGGGTCCCTTTTCCTTTACTACCAAAGGAAATATTTATTGCAATAAACTCAGGTCTTGAAATCCACGTGGAAATGCGCAAAGCACGTTTCAAAATGCAGCCTAGAGAGGACGCTCACCTTTCTGCCTCCCGCCATGATTTGTGCCTTGTGCGACGGATGGAGCGTACGTCACGGCCCATTACGAAGTCGCTGGCTCTCTTCCCCACCCCTCTTTTGCTTAACACAAGACATGCGGCAATGTGCTCTCGCATAACGATGAGCAGATTTGGGCCCTAAATCTGGAGAACTCAACAGCTGCCCCCGAGTCAAAAAGAAAGAGAGACAATGCGTAACTGAAACAGCGACGCACGAGATAATTAAAACATTTGTGACAGTAAACCAAAATAGAAAGAAAAGAGAAACTAAACAAACAAACAAAAATTCAGACACAGAGCCATATGCTCGCCTGTTTGCCACAAATAAATAACAAAAAAAAATCCTCTGCAATTTGATGTACAATCCCGCACTTCATCCCCCCCCCCTTCCGCCGCCAAACCATCTACATCAAATAAGAGCCTTTTCGGTATGATGCCAACAATGGGAAACAAATAATCTGGCAACAGATCAAGCGTTTTCTCTCTCCAGTAAATATGGAGAAGGGCCTCTGTGCATTGGGATTGTTCATTTTCGTAGGGCATCTCTGGAACTGAGAAGAACCAGGAGTCACCTGTAATGAGATCCTTAATAATGTTTGAGGGGTTAAAAGTCAAAACAACTCAACTGACTATTTTCGTGACATGCTGTATTAAATCCCAGGGCACTCTAGCCATCATTGCTGGATCAGAGTAGAAACCGTGTGGTCTGGGCACACCTGTTTATGTTACCCACCTAGCATACATGCAGAGGTCTGCTGCTACCTGTGTAATCTAGTTCCTGATCCGGTATTTTTTTATGTCAGAGGTGTGTTATGGATTTAGAGGCGTGTGCTGAATCACATCCATGCCACATATATATATATTTATTTGGTGACCCAGAAAACAGTGGCTCTTATTGCACCTCCTCCGCAAGCTGGTGAGGGTTAGAAAACAATAGCATCATGAAAGTTACTTGAAAAAAGAGAGAGAGAGAGGAGATTAGGGATATATGTACACGTGTAGAGTGTGTGTGTGTGTGTTTTAATAAACACCTTTGGAACGCGGGTGGCACTGTGGGTTAAACCACAGAGCCTAGGACTTGCCGATCAGAAGGTCGGCGGTTCGAATCCCCGCGACGGGGTGAGCTCCCATTGCTCGGTCCCTGCTCTTGCCAACCTAGCAGTTCGAAAGCACGTCAAAGTGTAAGTAGATAAATAGGTACCACTCCGGTGGGAAGGTAAACGGCGTTTCCGTGCGCAGCTCTGGTTCGCCAGAAGCGGCTTAGTCATGCTGGCCACATGACCCGTAAGCTGTACGCCGGCTCCCTCGGCCAATAAAGCGAGATGAGCACCACAACCCCAGAGTCGGCCACGACTGGACCTAATGGTCAGGGTTCCCTTTACCTTTACTTTACTATGGGATTTTTGTATTTCCAGAATAGGAACAGCCATTGCTTCTTCATTCAAGTAGACTTTGGTGCTACCTGAAATCAGGTTCACACATTAAAGTTCCTAGTTAAGTCAGTTTTCTTAACAACAAATAGCTTTCTTGCCATGCTCAGCTCTATTTCTCCTCTCTCCCTTTTCTGTGCTGAGTGTCCAAGCGATAGAAGATTGCTGAGGAACTCAAAAGCTCACTCACAGTACTGGGGCATTTTTGTTCATCCGAATAAAGTCACCATTGCCATGTTTCTTTTGACTTTTAAGGGCTAATTATCTAGCTACCACTGACCTCTTTCTTATGAGCATTACAATCAACCAGATGTGTTTTGGTGAAGATAGATGCGAGTTTCTTTTTCTTTTAACTGAAGGCCACTAGCATAAGCCTTTTGGGTTATTAAAACCTTTGGGTTATTGTGAAACCATTGTCCTATGTTGTTGTTGTTGTTGTTGTTGTTGTTGTTGTTGTTGTTGTTATTATTGTTATTATTATTATTATTATTATTATTATTATTATTATACCACCCTATACCTGCAGGTCTCATCTATAGCATATTGTGTGTGTATAGTATTTGCTATATAGCATATTGTGATACAAAAACTGTCCAAATTGTTCCTTACACTGTTAAATAAGTTACAGATAGGTAGCTGTGTTGGTCTGCCATAGTCAAAACAAAATAAAAAAATTCCTTCCAGTAGCACCTTAAAGACCAACTAAGTTAGTTCTTGGTATGAGCTTTCGTGTGCATGCACACTTCTTCAGTATCTGAAGAAGTGTGCATGCACACGAAAGCTCATACCAAGAACTAACTTAGTTGGTCTTTAAGGTGCTACTGGAAGGAATTTTTTTATTTTGTTTTGACTGTTAAATAAGATTAAGTTACGTGTCAAATTGAGAGAAGTTCTGCAATAACTTATCGGTAAATGGCAGTGAGGTGACCAAACAATGGAGTTTTTTTGGTTTTTTAAAAAAACTTCTACACCATGCAGTTTCCTTACCGTTTGTAGCAAT
Source organism: Podarcis cretensis (assembly GCF_951804945.1). NCBI lineage: Eukaryota > Metazoa > Chordata > Lepidosauria > Squamata > Lacertidae > Podarcis > Podarcis cretensis. Next base: position 128,316,667 of record NC_137170.1, read on the forward strand.
AAAACAGATTATTGCCCTTTTATGCTAAAGTGTAAGATGACTGACATGGTGAGGGTTGTAAAGGGTGAGGGTCTATAAAGATCCCATCTAACATTTTCTCAGGTGCCTAGGCGCAAGTAACTTTGCTTCTTCTATTACACCACACCACACAATTAATTGGCATTATCTGTTACAACTGCGCTTGGTGAAAGAAATAAGAAAAGAAGAAGTCTGAAGTAAGTTACAATAAATGAACCACAATTCAAGTATTTAAGTTCACTGAGGTGTAAAATCTGGGATTATATATATATATATATATATATATATATATAAAATCAATATCTATCTATCTATCTATCTATCTATCTATCTATCTATCTATCTATATATATATTGTTTTGTTTTTTTTAAGCGAACTGACTGGTTGCAAAACCTGTATTTACGAGAAAAAATGATATGCTCAGTATTGTGTTTTGACACAAGGTGGCACTATCATTTATAGTTGAAGTTTCGTCGGAGCTGAAGATTCCTCTTGCTCAACGAAATCCTTTAGATCTTTTTGTCTCTTTTTTGCCCAAGTTGGTGGACTCCTTAAGGGAAAAAATATATATATTTTCGGGAGAGTGGGTTTAGCCACCCCTGCTACAAGCAAATCAAAATTACCATCCTGATTGGTGTTTTGTAAAATGGATATAATTGCATGACAAATATCACCTGTGCGGTTGTGGACACCAGGGTGGTATTCAACATATTCTGCAGAGTCCAATGAATTGAATAACATCAACAATAGCAGACTGCAAGCTTGTTTTACCTTTAAATCGTTCCCTAGTTGTTTTATGTGCATTCCTGCCACAGTCAACTCTTCTTGTTATTGCATTATTGTGTAGTTCATTGTGATCATCTCAACAATGCCGGACAATGAAGATGAAGAATAATTGCTTTGTAGCTACACACTGAGTGAAATTAGTGAAGAGAAACCCTTTCTTTTTAGGAAGTTACCTTATGCCACGTTATATAATGGGCCTTAGCTTAGAAGATGAGTGGCTGCTTTGTCTGTCGTGGTCAATCCCTGGTACAGTGGTACCTCGGGTTAAGTACTTAATTCGTTCCAGAGGTCCGTTCTTAACCTGAAACTGTTCTTAACCTGAAGACCACTTTAGCTAATGGGGCCTCCTGCTGCCGCTGTGCCACCGGAGCACAATTTCTGTTCTTATCCTGAAGCAAAGTTCTTAACCTGAAGCACTATTTATGGGTTAGCGGAGTCTGTAACCTGAAGCGTATGTAACCTGAAGCGTATGTAACCTGAGGTACCACTGTATTTCCAGTTTGAAGTATTTTAGGTCAGAGTCCTGTGAAAAGGACCTCAGCTTGTGCCTCGAGAGGGCGGGGTCTTTATCTGCCTCACCCCCTGCAGGCCATATTTGGCAGCTGGGAGGGGCCACCCACCTGTCAATCACCTGATGTCACAATGACATTTCCCCAGGTTCTCATGTTTTGAAACCAAAGGCACAGCAAAGCTGTGACCTAGATGAGTCTGACTCAATAGAAGAACAACCTCATAGACGTTCTCTAGATACACACAAAATAAAAAAAAATAAAAAATGGAGAAGGAAGCAGTAAAATGATTTTGAAACTATCATCTTGTGAATATGTATGAACAGAAGGTGTCACATACTTCTGGAAATCATTTCATAGGGCCTAACTCATGGGTAGGCAAACTGAAACCAGAGGCCGGATCCAGCCCAATCGCCTTCTAAAACCGGCCCGCGGACGGTCTGGGAATCGCGTGTTTTTACATGAGTACAATGTGTCCTTTTATTTAAAATGCATCTCTGTTTTATTTGTGGGGCCTGCCTGGTGTTTTTACATGAGTAGAATGTGTGCTTTCATTTAAAATGCACCCCTGGGTTATTTGTGGAGCATAGGAATTCGTTCATTTTTCCCCCTTCAAAATATAGTCCGGCCCCCCACAAGGTCTGAGGGACAGTGGACTGGCCCCCTGCTGAAAAAGTTTGCTGACCCCTGGCCTAACTAAATGCTAGGTTAGCTGACTATCTTGCAGCATTTTGAATCCTATGTGCTGGGTGCGGGGTAATTCTCATTGGGACTACATTGCCCAGGGTAAAAGAGGTTTAACTCTTCCCTCTTCCCTCCATGAAAATCACCCCTGCCTTACAATCCACAATAAGGAAAGAAGAAGAACTACCCAATGGCTTTTTTCCAGCTATCACTAATTGCAATGCTCGTTGCGTGTGTACTTCTCTCAGCATTGCCGCTGGGAAGGGAAGGGTTAAATTTCTCCTCTCTGTGTGCTGCAATCCCAAAGAAAATCCACCCAAAGTTAGGGCCAGCTCAAGGCACTGCCCGAGGCAAAGGACAAGGTGGTGCCTCCATTCTATTGGCCACTGAATATTATTTCCTGGGAGCAACAGGCTGTTTAAGGGGATGCAGGACAGACACAGCTTTGTCCTCTAACAAAGGGGAATGCTGACCCTGAGCACCTGCTGCCCAAGGCCATTGCCTCACTCTGCTTAATGGTAGGGCCGGCCCTGTTCCCTGCCCAGGATTGATTTTTCTAAATCTCCTGACATGGCCACTAGCCACACAGTCAATGTAGATAGTCCTTTAAAAAGGTAAAGGTAAAGGACCCCTGACAGTTAAGTCCAGTTGCAGATGACTCTGGGGTTGCGGCACTCATCTCGCTTTACAAGCCGAGGGAGCTGGCATTTGTCTGCAGACAGTTTTTCCAGGTCATGTGGCCAGCATGACTAAGCTGCTTCTGGTGAAACAAGAGCAGCGCACGGAAACGCCGTTTACCTTCTCGCCGGAGTGATACCTATTTATCTACTTGCATTTTTGGTGTGCTTTCAAACTGCTAGGTTGGCAGGAGCTGGGACTGAGCAATGGGAGCTCACCCTGTCGCAGGGATTCAAACTGCCGACCTTCTGATTGGCAAAGCCCAAGAGGCTCAGTGGTTTTGACCACAGCGCCACCGGCATCCTTACAGATAGTCCTTTAAAAAAGTAAATGGACCCCTGACCATTAGGTCCAGTCGTGGATGACTCTGGGGTTGCGGCGCTCATCTTGCTTTATTGGCTGAGGGAGCCGGCGTACAGCTTCTGGGTCATGTGGCCAGCATGACTAAGCCACTTTTGGCAAACCAGAGCAGCACACGGAAACTCTGTTTACCTTCCCGCCGGAGCGGTACCTATTTATCTACTTGCACTTCGTGCTTTCGAACAGCTAGGTTGGCAGGATCAGGGACCGAGCAACGGGAGCTCACCCTGTCGCGGGGAAACAAACCACTGACCTTCTGATCGGCAAGTCCTAGGCTCTGTGATTTAACCCACAGCGCCATCCGTGTCCCTTAGATGGTCCTTTAGCCTAAGCCTATTATGCTGTGCATGTACGATTGCAACAAGGCTTCAGTTCTTGTTGACAGGCTTATAACCAAGCATCCTACTCTCTACTCCACAACCTTGTGCCTGAGATTGTAGTTCTGATATAGCTTTCCACAGTTTTGCACACCAAGAGTCCATATTGCCCATAGCTTGGAATGCTACTGTATGGAGTCCTTCCAGCAAAATAACACACGTACACTGCTTCCTTCTCTGCTTGTAGTTAAAAAGTAATGAGTCCTTTTATGCTGCCTTTACATAATAAGCTCCAGCCAGAAAACCGGGTATTTCTTAGTCAATAAAGTAAAATGAAAATCTCCGTATGACATGTACAAAAGATGAAATTGAGTAGGTTATTGTGGTTAACAGGCAATAAGGAGGAGCTGACTTTATTGGCTCTTCTAACTTAAAGAGTATTATGCCATAAATGTCTAGGTTCGTTGTGTTTTTTCACTTTGAAGTGTGTTTGGATGAGATGTTCTCTGCCCTGTAACTTTGCATTTATTGAAAGCACCCAAGCGATTATAGATCTGGAGCCTGCTTATATGAAAAGTTTACTGGGTCCCTCCAGATTTCCCCAGACGTTACTGGGATTTCAAAGGCGGAATTGACGTCCGGGTTGAATTTACGAAAGGTGCACTCAGTCCTGGATCTTAGGCACGTCAATTGAAAATTAATGTTGGTTTTTTTTGCTTTCTTTGTAAAAAAAATCTCAACAACTTTGGGGTTTTCCCTTTAGAAAAAACTCAACAATTCCGGTGGTGTCATCTGTAAATTTGATAATTTGATGAGCATCCTCTTTCATCAAAGTTCAGCAACTTTCGGGTTTTTACTTTTGGTATATGGCAACCCTAGGTATTGAATATTTCTTGTGACAAAATACAGAAGGGCAAGACTGGACCATAATGAGACACTTACCAATTGATCTAGATCTATTCCAGTCTGGATCCAGACCTGGTTTTGGAACCAAACCAGTTTTGGTTGCCAGATGGATGAACTCTATGAAGACAGGGACAGTGGGGACAGTGAGCCTGTTACTCTTACTTATCTTTCGGTGGATTTTGAGAACATTGACCATGGCGTCCTTCTGAACCGACTCTGTGGGTTGAATGTTGAGGGCACTGCAGTTCCACTCCTATCTATGGGCCTGGACAATGGCATTGGGTGACCTTGTCATCTGGCAATTGTGTTGTGGTGTGCCACAGGGCACTACCAACCTACCCTCAATCCTGTTTGACGCCTAAATTAAGCCAATGGGAGTGGGCACTGGGAGATCTGGTGCATTGGTACCCTGGTTACAGCCGGCTTTATTTACTGTAACATTTGAATCGGGTGTGACTGTACAGACCCTAGACTGGTTCCTGAATGTGGTGGTCTGGATGAACATCAAGAAACTGAGAATGAGTCCAAGCAAGATGGTGGCCTTGAGAGTGAGTGGTTCCCAACCCAGAAGATACTTGCATTTACTTGCACTTACTTGCACTACAGGGATGCGGGTGGAGCTGTGGGTTAAACCACAGAGCCTAGGACTTGCTGATCAGAAGGTCGGCAGTTTGAATCCCCGTGACAGGGTGAGCTCCCGTTGCTCAGTCCCTGCTCCTGCCAACCTAGCAGTTGAAAAACACGTCAAAGTGCAAGTAGATAAATAGGTACCACTCTGGCGGGAAGGTAAACGGCATTTCCGTGCGCTGCTCTGGTTCGCCAGAAGCAGCTTAGTCATGTTGGCCACATGACCCGGAAGCTGTACACCGGCTCCCTCGGCCAATATAGCGAGATGAGCGCCGCAACCCCAGAGTCGGCCATGACTGGACCTAATGGTCAGGGCTCCCTTTACCATTACCTTACTTGCACTACATCTCCCTATTACTACAGGACGAAAGCCCAGAAGTCACATATTTAGTCGCCAGATTTTGTGCTGCCATGATGGATATTTGTTGAAGGATGATTTATGCTACAGATCAGTCCTAAATTCAAGGCCTATATTGTTAGATCCGTACTTCTAAAGCCCCCGCCCCATATAACTGTTTTTAACTGATCTCTTTTGATTTCTCTGATCAGTTTTTACTCATCCATTACCTATGTTTAATCAAGTGATCTATGTATATGTTTTAATCTACATGTCTGGTTCTTGCTCCCATTTATTTAATAATCATCCACTTACGAGATACTGTTATGCTATTTATTTAGATGCTTTGCTTATGGTGGTCTGTGACTGTAATAAAGTGAATTCATTCATACTTGCTGTGGAAAGGTTGGCGCAGTCTATTGGACAGGGGCAGCCCAAGACATTTTGCCACCTGAGGCAGACCCCCAAATGGAGCCCCTTCCTTGCCAGGGAAGAGCTACACCAGAAACAGGGGGGGAGGAAGATCGACATGGGGATTTGCTGCCCCAGTGGACCTGCTGCCTGAGGCGATTGCCTCACCTTGCCTCATGGGTGGACAGGCCCTGCTAACGGAGCACCTAGATGAGTCCTTGTTGTGGGATTCCTAATTGGCCTCAATTGGTGGCTTATATCCATAGTAACACAGCATCAGCGGGAGGAGCAGGCGCAGTGCAAAGCGGTTGTGCACACACTCACACTTGGTTATGCCGCTAAACCAGTGGTGTCCAAACTTTTTTCAAAGAGGGCCAGATTTGATGAAGTGAAGGGCCGCGAGGGGTGACCAAAGGGCCAATCTAAGTTGTGCTTGAGCTTTTTTTTAGGATTGAAGTTGTTGGGCTTTTTTAAGATTGAAGCTGAGTTTTTTAAAACGATTTTAACACAGGAAATAAACTGCCATAGGGACCAGATTAAACCGACCTGCAGGCCGGATTAGGCCCCTGAAACGGACTTTGGACATGCCTGCGCTAAACTGTAGCTTAGCTTAGTGAACCAGAGCATAGTGTCTTTGTGTGTGGCCCCACCCAAAACTGGCACAGAATCATAGAATTGTAGAATTGGAAGACACCACAAGAATCATTTAGTCCAGCCCTGTGCAATATAGGAATCTTTTGCCCAACACAGTGCTCAAACCCACGACTCTGAGACTGAGAGCTCTGTTGACTGCTTTGAATGATAACCATGCGGCACTTCAGCCCTTGGAGCGGAAAAGGGCCCCCAGTGGGATGGTTTTGGTATGACAGCTACCCATATTCCTTTTCATTTCATTTCACTTTTAATTTATATACAGTGGTACCTCAGGTTAAGGGACGCAGGTGGCGCTGTGGGTTAAAGCCTCAGCGCCTAGGGCTTGCCGATCGAAAGGTCGGCGGTTCGAATCCCTGCGGCGGGGTGCGCTCCCGCTGCTCGGTCCCAGCGCCTGCCAACCTAGCAGTTCGAAAGCACCTCCGGGTGCAAGTAGATAAATAGGGACCGCTTACCAGCGGGAAGGTAAACGGCGTTTCCGTGTGCGGCTCTGGCTCTGGCTCTGGCTCTGGCCAGAGCAGCGATGTCACGCTGGCCACGTGACCCGGAAGTGTCTCCGGACAGCGCTGGCCCCTGGCCTCTTAAGTGAGATGGGCGCACAACCCCAGAGTCTGTCAAGACTGGCCCATAAGGGCAGGGGTACCTTTACCTTTACCTTTACCTCAGATTAAGTACTTAATTCGTTCCAGAGGTCTGTACTTAACCTGAAACTGTTCTTAACCTGAAGCACCAGTTTAGCTACTGGGGCCTCCTGCGGCCATCATGCCGCCAGAGCACGATTTCTGTTCTCATCCTGAAGCAAAGTTCTTAACCTGAAGCACTATTTCTGGGTTAGCAGAGTCTGTAACCTGAAGTGTATGTAACCTGAGGTACCACTGTGCCGTCTTTCTATACTGCTATACACAAGGCAGTTGACAAGCTGAAGAAACAGCAAAATAGACAGCAAAGATCACACAGCTAATAACAATCTGATCCAATACAAAAAGGCAAAAACATAACTTTAAAATAAAGCAACATTCACTAATCCATGAGAATGTAATAGTAAACAGAAAATTAAATTTCAGCAAATGATAATTAAACAGTTTACACTTAACAGATAGGATAAATAATTACCAAACTATAATAAATAAAAATAATGGCAAGTCACAAACCAGAAAAGGATCAAATCGAGAAACATGGACACACAAATTATAAACTTATTTTTTAAAATATAGTTTGGACTTCCTGAATAGGTTTGCGTCGTGATACAACCTTTCTTTTCTTTTCTTTTCTTTTCTTTTTTCATTTTTAAAAATGCCTTCAACTAGGCTATAACCCTGGAAACACTTTCTCTCTCCAGTTGTGATTTCTAGGGATCTTTGAATACACCTCTGTCTAAACATGTTACATGTTTGAAGGCAATGTTCGAGAGGGCTTTCTTCCCCTCTTCCACACCATGCTCTGCTTAAGCCGGAGGATTAAAGTGAGAGAGAAGGAGCGAATTTGCCCGAGGGCTTGAGGGTCCTTAAATATCATCTTCACTGGAGACTAAACATTGCAAACCACCCTGCTGGTAATAGATGGGCATTTTAAAGAGGTAAAGGATAAACAGTGATGGAGCATAATTGGAGCTGTTTGTTGTGCCTTTGCTGATGAAATGCCTGCAAAACTGACTCCGCTCAAAATGACATGTTTATGGAACATCAAAGAGCCGAGGCTGACTTTACATTATATCAGTGACAACTGTATATACTGGAGGGCTGCTGGCCATTTCGACCTTCCCAGCTTACTTTTTCCCCCCGCGCGGAAAGAAACATTTGCTCTTCCACTCAAGCTGATCACTTGGTAAATTTATACAATGATTTGTAGCCGCACATCGAGTGAAAGTGGTGTCATGTTATGTGCACAGAAACACGGGAAGCTAACCTACAACAAGTTTTCCTATGGATTCATCTTGTTCCGTTTCGCCTGCAGTATAGAGAGCGACGCCTCTCCAGGGCTGCTTGTACTTATAAACATTTTACTTAATTTTACAAATAGAAAACTCCAACAATATCGCAAATACACTCGAAATGCAAGATTCTCTTGAATCTCAGACTTCCCCCTCCATTCCCTCCGTGGGGTTTTATGTTATCCTTTTCCACTGCATATTATTTCATCCTCTATATTTTAAATCTATCTATATTATCCAAAGTTTTTCTTCCATTATAAGCATTGTTAAAAATCTGCTAATGTTTTCATTTGTTTACAATGGTCTCTCAGATAAAATGTAAATTTCTCCCATTCTTTTTTTAAAGCTTTGGATACCATATATTTAAGGCACAATTAAACTACAAGTTTCTCCCCACCCCCCAGGAACTGTACTTTGTTAAGGATGCTGGGAATGAATGTTCTGCTCCCAGGATTCTCAGGGAGAGGCAGTATGTTTTAAATGTTTGGTGTGTTCACAGCCCAGGATTTCAGATATGGATTATTTCCCATTGAGCTATGGCCCTTAGCTAATGTATAAAGTTATCTCAGTTTACAAGCAGATCTCCCACCCACCCACATTTCGTTGCTTCATTATTCCTCCAGTTTGCCCTGCCGTACATTTCTCTCCTTCGAAATCCCGTTCCTAAAATTTCTAAAATTAATTCCAGAACCTGACATCAATGTTTGCATTGCTTCAGAGAATCTAAGAGTTGGAAGGGACCCCAAAAACCATCTAGACCAAGCCCCTGCAATGCAGGAATCTCAAATAAAGCATCTCTGACAGATGGTCATCCAAACTCTGTTTAAAAACCCCCAAGGAAGGATAGTCCACCACCTCTTTTGGAATGGTTCCAAACTACAAGAAGGAAGATTCCACCTAAACATTAGGAAGAACTTCCTGACAGTAAGAGCTGTTCGACAGTGGAATTTGCTGCCAAGGAGTGTGGTGGAGTCTCCTTCTTTGGAGGTCTTTAAGCAGAGGCTTGACAACCATATGTCAGGAGTGCTCTGATGGTGTTTCCTGCTTGGCAGGGGGTTGGACTCAATGGCCCTTGTGGTCTCTTCCAGCTCTATGATTCTATGATTCTAAGTCTTTTCCACTGCTGAACAGCTCTTACTGCTCTGGCTGCCATGGTCAAGCCAGTCTTGGCGAAAGTAACTGTGCATCATGCAACTGGGCCCACACGGGGTGGAAGAAGAGGAAAAAGAGTTTGGATTTGATATCCCACTTTATCACTACCCGAAGGAGTCTCAAAGCAGCTAACATTCTCCTTTCCCTTCCTCCCCCACGACAAACACTCTGTGAGGTGAGTGGGGCTGAGAGACTTCAGAGAAGTGTGACTGGCCCAAGGTCACCCAGCAGCTGCATGTGGAGGAGCGGAGACGCGAACCCGGTTCACCAGATTACGAGTCCACCGCTCTGAACCACTACACCACACTGGCTCTCGACTTGTGAAGGAGACTCCTCGCTTCCATTATCTCAGAACTGGAGCTCCGCTGGCAGAGCTTAGCTACCTCCATGGCCAGAAGCCTACAAAAAGTCTACTCTCGATCTGTAAGAAGTACACAAAGAAGTCTACAAATTAAGTGCAAAATATGCAAACCGCTGTGGTAAAAGTTATCTTCCATCATTGCCGGTAATGTTAAATGCTTCTTTTACTTACTAGCAAACGGAGAACATATTTAGGCCTAAGGGAGCATGCTGTGAATAGGGTGCTTGAGCATCTGTTTCCCACGAGAATCTCACTACGTTTCCCCATGAAACAAAAGGGCTGGAGTGCAAAGTCACGGGAGTTTCGCTTGCCGCAAATGCCAGTCGATGGCACCAGATGTAGAACGACAGAGAGCTGCACTCAGGTTACCAATTAGTTTTTTGCTTAACGCCATGGGATGTCTGCAACAGTTTCCAACGGGGATGCAAAGCAAGGAATAAGCACAGTGGAGAGTATATGATACAGCAGAACCTCCGTCCTCCTTGCATAGCTGTCAACTGTCCCTTCTTTGGCGGGAAACTCCCTTATGCCAGCGCCATGTCCCGCTGCTGTCCCTTATTGATGATGTCCCTTAAATTTCCTGGGTTTCAAAGGAAGCAGCTCCTCTCCCTCCCTCCCTGCTGGCCAGGGAGGAGGGAGGTTCCAACTGGATTGCTTGGCTGCGTTGCTCACCCAATAAGGAGTCTAAGAACGACTGGGGGGTGGAGCTTGCATGCCTTGTGCCAATCAAATCGGCCGTGTTGCCTGGGGACTCGTCTTTGCTCAGCGCTTCCCAGCAGAGAGGTGACGGTGGTTTTCCTTGCTGCAGCCCCTTTGCCAGGTTGCTGCACTGTGGGAACCACCGCTTGAGGCTTCGTTTGGCTGCTGGCTGGGGTTTCTGCCTTTGGCTCGGAGGGGCTCAGAAGTTGAACATACCTGTACCCCTTGGAAAATCACTTATTTGGCTGCTGATCCCTTATTTTCAAATCTGCAAGTTGACAGCTATGCCTCCTTGTGAACACTGCGGGTTACGAGCTCTGCTAACCCGAAAGTAGATGCTCCCGGTTGCGAACTTTGCCCCGGGAAGCAAGTGGAAGTCACGTGCCAGCAGCGCGGCAGCAGCAGGAGGCGCCATTAGCGAAAGCCCGTCCTGGGTTATGAACGGTTTCGGCTTAAGAACGGACCTCCAGAACAAATTAAGTTTGTAACCAGAGGGACGAAAGAGGAGTGGCAGATTAAATTAATGGACTACGCAGAATTGGATAAGATGACAGGGAGAATTTGAAACCAGGGGGACCAGAAATTCTTGAAAGACTGGAGTAAATATGCGAGTTATTTGAAAAAACAATTGTAACCAACTGACTACGCTTGTAGGATTACAAGAAGTTATGGAAGGAGAACTATATGAAATACTACAGAAGAAATCTATGAGAGTGGCTTTTAAGTTATGGATTATTAAAAGTAATAGTTAAGATAATGAAATGTAAGAACAATAGATGAAGGTCGAAAATCACTAGACGTGGCTGATGGAAGTCTTAGGCTTATAGCCAAAATGATGTATAAGATGAGATGTTATGCTCTGTTTGGAAAAAATATGTAAAAATTAATAAAAATATATTATTTTTTAAAAAAGGTTGTACCTAGAGGTACTACTGTAGTTGATCTTCCACACGTCAGATGCATGTATTTCCCACTGCAAGGTGTGGACAATGGCCAATTGTCAAAAGAGCAGCAGCCATAGAAATCACAAAATTGTAGAGTTGCAAAGGACCCTGAGGATCATCTAGGCCAACCCCACGCAAAGCAAGACTTTGCAGCTGTCCCATTTGGGATTGAACCTTGGCATTATCAGCACCGTGCTCTAACCAACTGAGCTATCCATGTAGTCATACCTCTCTTACTTACCATCTGTTATTTATGATACTTGCATACTACTTGTAGTGGTGGACATGTGTAAGTACTCTGTTGATCATACCCTCTCATAGAATCATAGAATTGTAGAGTTGGAAGGGACCCCAAAGGCCATCTGGTCCAATCCCCTGCATTTAGGAATCTCAACCAAAACATCCATGGCAGATGGCCATCCAACATCTGCTTAAAAACCTCCAATGAAGGAGAGTCCACCACCTTCTGAAGGAGTCCATTCCACTCCTGAACAACTCTTTACCACCTGAAAGTTCTTCCTGATATTTAGTTGGAATCTCCTTTCTTGTCATTTGAATCCATCAGTTCAAGTCCTGCCCTCTGGAGCAGGAGAAAACAAGCATGCTCCATCTTCCATGTGACAGCCCTTTAGATATTTCAAGATGGCTATCATATTTTCTCCCAGTCTCCCGTTTTCCAGGCTAAACATACCCAACACACCCAACCATTCCTCATAAGGCTTGGTCTCCAGACCCTTGATCATCTTGGCCACCCTCCTCTGAATACGTTCCTGCTTGTCAACATCCTTCTTAAACTGTGGTGCCCAGAACTGGGCAAAGTACTCTAGGTGTGGTCTGACCAAGGCAGAATAGAGTGATCAGGACACTATACTGTTGATGTAGCCGAGGATAGCAATTGGTTTTTTGCTGCTGCATCACACTGTTGACTCATGTTAAGCTTGTTGTCTGCTAAGATCATTTTCAAAGGTACCACTGTATAGATGGTATTTGACTCCTGTAAAATTAGCAAAGATGTATCATAATTGTGATAATACATGTTGGAAATGTAAAGAAAAGGAAGGAACATTCTTTCATATGTGGTGGACCTGCCCCAAGGTGAAAGACCTCTGGGAAAAGATTTATAATGAATTGGAAAAAAAAAATGTTGAAATATACATTTATAAAGAAACCAGAGGGCTTTCTTCTTGGAATAACAGGTTTGGAACTGCCCAAGAAAGATGTTAAACTATTTTTGTATGCCACAACTGCAGCTCGTATTTTGTTAGCTAAAAAGTGGAAAACTCAAGAATTACCAACAATAGAAGAATGGCAGATGAAGATGATGGATTTTTTGGAGCTAGCAGATCTAACCGGAAAAGTTCGCGACCAGAAGGAGGAGGAACACCACGAAGAATGGAAGAAATTTAATGATTATTTAGCTAAATTTGTTAAGCTAAACTAACTGGAAATAGCTTCCAGATACTTAATGGGCTTAGGATTGTATTTATGTTAACTGATAAAATAATATGTTTAATACAAGAATGAGAAGAATTAAAGATGTTAATGTTTAATTTAAAGGGAATCAAAATTGGGATTTGGAAAACCGTTATAAGGATATACAATGAAATTCAACTAAGGGGAAACTAGGAAGTCGTTTTACAAAGTCAATAACTGCTATTTTCAATAAGGGTATGATTTATGTTTGTTATGTTTTGTTTGTTCTGTGCTTTTGTTTGTCGTTAATATCGTAAAAACCAATATTTTTTTTTGAAAAAAACAAAAACAAATGTACCACTGTCAATCTAGGGCATGGGTGTTGGGATACTGCCAATGAGATACAGGCATCAAGCAGGCCCCCAGCTGGCTCCACCCACCAGCCGGCAGCCGGGCGATCACCGGTCTCCCTTGGAACAGCATCAAACAGCGACACGAGCCTCAGATACGTTTAGAGACTCGGCACGCTCTATCAGGAGAGTGAATAAATCTTCTTGCAACAGAAGTGGTGGACAGAGACATGTGTAAGCATATTTACAGCATTTATTCAGCATAGTTCAGGAACAAAGGAAAAAAAAAACATGTCTGCTTAACTTCGTGATCAGCAAACAGCTAAAAGCAAAAGCAGTATACAAAACGGAAGTTCCCAGCAGACTGTGCTGAAAGTAAACAGGCATGTGACACACAACAGTCATGCCTGTACCCTTTTAAGGTGGAACGGAACTATATCCTAACATCCTCCCCCTTTCCGTGTAACCTGTAGTACCTGTGGTTCAACCCAATTGCAACCTCTGTACATAAATCTTAAGTTGTTCTTTGTTAACAACCTTAGACAACAGATCTGATATATCCTAACAATGGGTAGGCAAACTAAGGCCCGGGGGCCGGATCCGGCCCAATCACCTTCTAAATCCGGCTCACGGATGGTCCCGGAATCAGGGTGTTTTTACATGAGTAGAATGTGTGCTTTCATTTAAAATTTATCTCTGGGTTATTTGTGGGGCATAGGAATTCGTTCATTCTCCCCCACCAAAATATAATCCAGCCCCCCCAAGGTCTGAGGGACAGTTTGCTGACCCCCTCATCTAGCTGGCTAAGTGTAGAACCTTACGTTTGTCCTCAGTGAAATTCAGTTTTGGCCTAGTTCTCTGATCTGTTAAGGGCATATTGAATCCTGATTTTGTCATCTGAGGCATTAGCTACCCCTCCCAGTTTGGTTAGGGCTGCCATACATCTGGATTTCCCCAGATGTTACTGGGATTTCAAAGGTGGAATGGGGGGGGGGCGGGCATTGCTTTGTCCTGGATCTTAGGCAAGTCATTCAAAAAACCGCGCTGGTTTTACTTTTGGAAATACCTAAATTTGGTGTCATCTGTAAATTTGATGAGCACCTTTTCCATTCCTTCATCCAAGCTGTTTATAAAGACACTGAAAAACAATGGGCCCAGGACAGAACCCTGTGGCACTTTTTCCAGGGTGACAAGAAACCATTAGTGAGCACTCTTTGGGTTTGGTCAGTCAATGTGCTGGTCCCGGGGGGAAGGTCACCGTAGGCGTAGTCAAAGTCCGGTCCTGGGTCACTAGCCTGGAATCAGTCCACAAGGAGCGGGGCGAGGTTCGAAACAGGAAGCCGGGCGGGGACAGGAGTACTGAAGAGTCAGGTCTGGGTCCGGGCAGGAACAGGAACTCAACAACGATGTTGCTCCCACAACCTGGGACCAGGCTGACTGGCCTTTATTTGTTCTGAGGCCAGGGGCGGTCCCGGCCCCCAGGAGACCCGCCTCTCTTGGCCTTAAGGCGAGCACTCCTCCTGGGAGCAACCAGTTCCCTTCGCCTCTCTGCCCTGAGTCTCTGCAGTTCAGGAGAGGCTGAAGGGTTACTGGGCCCAGGGGGAGACTCACCTGTAGGCACTGAGTCCTCAACTACCTCTGGAGCCAGAGTGGGATCACCTGGTTCCTGCTCCTGAGGATCTAACACAGGTGCAGGCGCTTCAGAATCCAGGCCCTGCCCCAGTTCAGCCGGCCCTGGAGGCGGGGACTCCTGTGCAGGCTGGGATTCCTATGGTTCAGCCTCTGAATCAGAATCCCAGGCCATCACAGTCAACCAGCTACAAATCTACCTAACAGTTACCTCATTCAGCTCACATTTTACCAGCGTCTCCACAAAAATAGCATGGGAGACTTTATCAAAAGCCTTACTGAAATCAAGATATGCTATGTCCCCAGCATCCCCCCTGATCCACCAAGCTTGCATCTCTTATCAAAAGAAGAAATGAAGTTTTGTCTGGCATGACTTGTTTTTTGTTTAATTTTTTTAAATTCAAAATTAAAACAAGACATATTATCCAAAAAACATATCATCCTTGTCCCCCCCCCCATTTTTTCTCCATCCCTCCTCCCACACAAAACTCACCCACCCCCACCCCCCGACTTCCCTCAGTTCCAGTCTTTGGTTTCTCTGAGACTGCTGCTTTCTGCATGTTACAAAGTTGTATAGATCCTCAAACTATTTAGCTGATTATTATCAATAAAAAGTTTGTGAATGTTTATTCGAAACCTGCCAAGGAGTCCAGTTCACTTTGTTGCGTCTTCAGATATTTTGTAAAGGGTTCCCATTCATCCTTAAAGTCACCGTTATCTGG
The DNA here is from genome assembly GCF_951804945.1 of Podarcis cretensis. NCBI lineage: Eukaryota > Metazoa > Chordata > Lepidosauria > Squamata > Lacertidae > Podarcis > Podarcis cretensis. The sequence goes on from NC_137170.1 coordinate 128,332,152, forward strand.
CATGACTTGTTTTTGAGAAATCCATGCTGGGTCTTTGCCATTGCAGCATCGTTGTTTAATTATCTGTTGCAGAACCTTTCCTGGTATCGATGTGAAGCTCACCAGTCAATAGTTACGTGGGTCTACTCCCCCCCCTTTTTTTGAAGATGGGGACGGCATTTGCCTGCCTCCAGTCTGTGAGGACCTCACCTGTTCCTCAAGAATTCTCAAAGATAGTAGACACAGAGGTTCTGAGATTACACCCACAAGCTCCTTTAGAATCCTTGGGTGCAGCTCATCAGGCCCTGGAGATTTGAATTCACTTAAAGAAGCTGGTTGTTCCCTTACTCCCTCTTTCCCTGTCTTGGGTGCAGTTCCCTCCTTGCATCATTTATCCTGTTACCACCAAGTTTAAGACATCCAGTGTTAATATATTCCACTTTCGCTTACCCTTCTGCCATTTAAAGCCCATTGCCTCATCTTTGCCTCTCGGCTACCAAAGGGAAGCTGGAGCCTCAAGAACAGAACCATCTTTCTTGCCCTGAATTATTGGCAGCCCTCGGATATTTGGCTGCCTAATATTTCTTTCCTCTGCCTTAACCGCAAGATGAGCTGCCCAGCACAATCCTGCTTTAAAAACTGAATCCAAAATGAATAGTACAAAAATAAAAAAATCTCTTCACTGGGCCTTTGTCCATCTTTGCACCACAGGCAGTGACTAAACGCTTTTGTATGTGTTGCAATGAGGGATTCGATCCAGTAGAATTTATCAGAAGGGCTCAGATTTTTTACATGTTGCTATTTGTTCTGCCTTTTCTGCGGTTTAATGAAGGGAAGGAGGGTGGGGAGGGATTTTTCGCTTGTGTTTGGATTCCAGCTCTCTTCCCCATCATGTTTCATTCTTCTTTTTCTTTCGGCTTCAGCCAGCTCCAGCTTTTTCTTGGGCAGAAGGAAATGTTACTGGGTTTTGGCTACCTTGACAGCCAAGAAACAAGCTTTCCTTTCAGTCAGCAACCCAAGTGATGACACCAATTTCCTCAGACGAGGGCTGAGAGAATTTCGACTCAAAACATCCCCCCTGCCTCAGATATTTTCATGAGTCTGTCTCGACTCTTTTTGCTTGGCTTGCGCATTTGAGCTTGACTTTTCCTTAACCTTTTTTAAAAATTGTTTTGATGCATGTTTGTGATTACTCCATGCATGCCGGAGAAAAGAATTTTGCCCCTGGAATATATAACATGTGTGCCTATACCGCTCTGTAATATTATCTCCTCTGAATTGATAAGCTGCTCTATATGCTCTGCGTTCGCTTACTCCAATTATTTATTTATTTGTGCATTTATTTATTTTACAATAAGGGACATTAGAAAACTGCAAATGTAAAAAAAAGAAGAAGAAGAAGAAGGGGAAAAAGAGGCTTGTGTTTTAGCCAAGATTTGCAATGTTGAGAGTTCAATTACTTGTTTTCACATGGTTCCTATGTGGCCCTGAGAAAATCACATCACAGAAGTCTTGAAGCTTGAGTTGCTAAATTATGAATCTGATTGGTTGTTGGCAGCTGTGGTCTAAACCACTGAGTCTCTTGGGCTTGCTGATCAGAAGGCTGGAGGTTTGAATCCCCACGACGGGGTGAGCTCCAATTGCTTTGTCCCAGCACCTGCCAACCTAGCAGTTCAAAAGCACGCCAGTGCAAGTAGATAAATAGGTATCACTGTGGTGGGAAGGTAAACAGCATTTCCATGTGCTCTGGTTTCCATCATGGTGTCCCATTGCGCCAGAAGTGGTTTAGTTATTCTGGCCACATGAACCAGAAAGCTGTCTGTGGACAAATGCTGGCTCCCTTGGCCTGAAGCGAGATGAGCGCTGCAACCCTAGACGCCTTTGATTGGACTTAACCATCCAGGGGTCCTTTATCTTTTACCTTTACCTCTGTTATAATACAGTGGTGACAGCTGGTTTATATTTTGGGCAACAGTAGATCTCTGGGTGCAACTGACTACATTGGGTGGGTATATGACTTGAAGGGATAGGCCTCAAAGCCTGGCTACTTCTCCCCTGCGGGGACCACACAGGGTCCCCGGACGTTTCACCGTCTATTGATCCCTGTGCCACCACTTTATTTCTCACTGCCACCACCCAGGCCCTACCTGGTAAAATACTGAGTCCAGTCAGGTTTAAGTTGGAACATAAACTTCTGTTTATTTATTGCAGTTTAACAAGCGTGTGGTTTCATAAACTGTCTCAGTCAATCACAATCATGGGGTGCCTATCCAGACCTATAACTTCTGCTACCTGCTCTCACTCACTAAACCATCTCTCAGATATTTACTTGTCTTCCTAACTCCTAACTGTTCCTGACTCAGCTTATTTCGCTACACAAACTCAACCTACGCACAGACTCTCTCCCAATTCACTCCCACTCCAACCAACCAACCACCCAATTCCCAATGAACTCCCCCTTTTGCCCCTTCCAGAGCTGGTTTTATAGTCCCTCTGACTCCACCCCCCGGGTTCTGATTGGGGAACCTGTTTAACTATTTCACCTCCAGCACTTCCCCTGCTGTGACATCATGTAATGGACTGGTTGGACACAGAGGAATGGTGGAAGGAACCATCTGGGGAGCCCCCTAGGGAAGAAGGCTTAGAGCTCGGGGAGTGGTGATGGGATGACAACGAGTGGTCAGAGGGAGAAGACCAGGAGGAAGAGGCATCGGAAGCTGAAGAGGTAACAGGGTTTAGTGAGCAGGGAAAGTCTGTGGCGGAGAGTGGTCCAGAGACAGCAGCTGAAGCAGGAGGTTGGGTGGAGACCATGCAAGAGGCAGAGATGAGTCAGGTTGGTGAAGAGTCACGGGTGTCTCTCCCTCCTGCTGTGACAAACTTCCCCCTTGTCTCTTGGACACAGAAGAGGCATGAAAAGAGCGGGGAAGAGGTTGGCTTCATGCAGACAATTGCATGGAGATAACCCCTGGAGAGGAGGGTACATAGACGGCTGTAGAGAGGCAGGGGCTTTCAGTCTCAGCAACTGGCCAGTGGGGCAAGTCCTGCTGGGGATGAGCAGCTGGGCTCATAAGGCCTGACACTCTGCCAAGTCTGGTCAAATCATGTTCTTGCTAATAAAGAGTTAATTCCAATTCGCAAGGTGTGATTTACTGCCGACCAGTGCCAGATTTACATATAAGCTAAACAAGCTATAGCTTAGGGCCCCACTGTCTTGGGGGCCTCAAAAAAATTTAAAGGAAAAGAAAACTAGATGTACATTTCCAAAATATAAAATAAAAAGCAAATAAAATAAAACCTACATACAGCAACAGTGTTTTATGTTATGTATGGCCCTCACCTTGCCAACAAAGGTCCGTATAGTTAAAGCTATGGTTTTCCCAATAGTGACGTATGGAAGTGAGAGCTGGACCATAAAGAAGGCTGATCGCCAAAGAATTGATGCTTTTGAATTATGGTGCTGGAGGAGACTCTTGAGAGTCCCATGGACTGCAAGAAGATCAAACCTCTCCATTCTGAAGGAAATCAGCCCTGAGTGCTCACTGGAAGGACAGATCCTGAAGCTGAGGCTCCAATACTTTGGCCACCTCATGAGAAGAGAAGACTCCCTAGAAAAGACCCTGATGTTGGGAAAGATGGAGGGCCCAAGGAGAAGGGGACGACAGAGGACAAGATGGTTGGACGGTGTTCTCGAAGCTACCAGCATGAGTTTGACCCAACTGCGGGAGGCAGTGGAAGACAGGAGTACCTGGCGTGCTCTGGTCCATGGGGTCACGAAGAGTCGGACACGACTAAACGACTAAAGAACAACAACAACAACAACATGTACCTATTAGGTCCATAAATCACCATATAGCATATATTCATCACAAAAAACAGTGACAATTTGTTGTTGACAAAGGACAGTTGGCCCCATTACCTCTAGTAGCTTAGGGCCTCATCAAACCTAAATCTGGCCCTGCTGCCGACTCACTGCTGTCACATCTCTCTCTTGAATAGGGTTGAACAAATGTTTACCTTCAGCCTCTCTCCATTCTTCATTTTTACGTTCCTAAGTTTATACTGGTCATTGACCATAATAAAATGACTTGTACTTGTGTTTGCACTCCTAAGTTCCATTCTTCATGTCAGGTTGTGAATTTTTTTAAAAATTCCTATTAAAATTCAGAATTTTAGTGTGGAATTCTCTTAATATACACATTTTTTTGCGCAATTTTGCACAATATACACATTTTTGGCAAAACCATTTCCCCATAATATAATGAATTTTTCACTTTAGCAGGGACATTTTTCATACAAATCGCTTGGCTGGAGAACTGTGCTGAAAAGTTCAGAGAAATGTGAATATCAAAAGATGGCTGCGTTTTTGTTCACAAATTGTTTCAGAAGGTATGAATTAAGCAGGTTTGCCTTCAAATGTGACCTGAAATGAATTTACCCCACATCCTAACTCTGGGAATCCTGGCTGGGGAGATTGCAGAGAAAAAGCAGTTGGGGGGCTGTCTAAGCAATGCCTCTAGCCACCTCCTCTTTTCAGGAAAGAAGCAGTGGCTAAGTTTCACAGTTCTCTATTGCTGCCCAAAAATAAATCATCCCTCAGATACTATCCTGCTTTCATTATCTTTTCTCTTCATAATTGTCTTTATTTATTCAAATGTATTCTCCACCCTTAGGCTTATTTGAAACACATGCCAAATATACTCAAAATATAGGTTATGTGAGACAAAATAATACATTATTTTTTTAAAAAAAGTAGCTAGCCATAAAAGACCTACCCAGATAAAAACATACTGTATTTTTCGCCCTATAGGGCGCACCTAGTTTTTTGGGGGGCGGGAAATAAAGAAAAAAAATTATTTTCCCCCCAGCCCCCAGAAGAGGCTGCTATCTGCAAGCCTTGGGAGCCCGGCGGGAACTTATGTCTCTACTGCCTTGAGTTTCCAATAGTTCCTTCTTTAAATCTTCCTGTTGTTATCCTTCCTTCTTTCGTGGCTTCTCAGTTGTTTCCACAGGCGAGTTAAAGTAAGCAATAATGTGCTTCTGTGTGAAATTTGTATGACTCTCCTTTTTTTGCAGCTGATAAGTCTATTGTTTGCAGTATGTCCTCACACGCTGGTGTTTATGCCAAATCAATCCAAAAGTCCTTCTCTGGTGGCAGACGCCATCTTCTCCCTGCGAAGTATGTTTCAAAGTGTTTTCAATAGAAGCTATTGGGAAACATTGGCAGAATTAGGGAGGTGCAACCGGTTCCCCCCCACAGGGACACCTAGGAAGTGCTGGGCTTTGGGAAGGAGATGTGAGGGCACCAACAGAGTCCTAGAAACCTCCTTCTCAAAGCCTAGTTAGCACTTGCCCAGCTTTTTGAGGAGGTGGGGCACAGATTTTGGAAGCCATTCACAGCTGGCCTTTTAAGCCTCACTGCCAAGCAGGTTAACAGCCAATCCCCGGCCAGCCAGCGAGTCACCACCCTCCAAGAAGGGCCTCTGATTGACCCATTCAAATTTGTCCTCTTTGGTGGAAAGACTGCCCTCAATACCTCCAGCCAAGGAGAATTCCCCAGCATCAGCCGGCGAGCGAGCATGCTCTAGGTGCCAGGGACCGAGGCAGAGTGTGAAGGGGGCACAACCATTACCCCCATAGATGTGGTGAGCGGTCACTGGGGTGGGGTGTCAAATTTTGGCCTTGCACAAGGCGCCATATTTATCACAGTGTGCCCTGTTGGAAATGCACTGCAAAGGCAATGCCAGAGAAGACTGAAAGAACAACAACAACAACAACAACAACACAACAACAACAACAACAACAACAACAACAACAACAACTTCTACTATTTATACCCCACCCATCTGGCCAGGCCTCCCCAGCCACTGTGGACGGCTCCCAACAGAAAGCTAAAAACATGATCAAACATCAAACATTAAAAACTTCCCTAAGCAGGTGTCTTCTAAAAATCAGATAGTTGTTTTTTTCCTTGACATCTGGTGGGAGTGCGTTCCACAGGGTGGGCGCCACTACCAAGAATGCCCTCTGCCTGGTTCCCTATACAGTGGTACCTCAGGTTAAGTACTTAATTCGTTCCGGAGGTCCGTACTTAACCTGAAACTGTTCTTAACCTGAAGCACCACTTTAGCTAATGGGGCCTCCTGCTGCCACCGCGCCGCCAGAGCACAATTTCTGTTCTCTTCCTGAAGCAAAGTTCTTAACCTGAAGCACTATTTATGGGTTAGTGGAGTCTGTAACCTGAAGCGTATGTAACCTGACGTGTATGTAACCCGAGGTACCACTGTATCCTCACTTCTTGCACTGAGGGAACTGCCATAAGACCCTCAGCGCTGGACGAACGATGGGGGGTGGAGACACTCCATCAGGTACACTGGGCCTGCAGCCCTGGTCTACCCCATAACGTTATTCTTCTCCCTCCCTAGTGGGCAAGGGTGATTGAGATGAAGAGAGGAAAATGACTGGTCCACATGGTTTTCACTTACATGCTACTCACGTGGACTGAGCCATAGGGCAGGTGCTGGGGGGGGGGGAGGGGACACGAGGAGGACCGCTGAGTCCTGTCACCTCCTTGTTTTCTATCTCCCTTTCGCCTTGCTCCCTGCACATCTCAGCATTGCTCTTCAAGGGTGAGTGAACTTGCCCTAATGAGACTGTCTGCCAGTTGGTTACAAACAATTGTGCATGTTGATGTGTCATTTTGATATTGATTAAATACGGAGTAAGATGTTGCCTGTTTCTCGGATGGCAGTCAGCCCTGCTCTTTTCTGGCGGCTTGCTTATGAGCTACGCGTCGCAGTGTGCAGACCAACTGCCAGAAAAGTTTGGCCGAGCCTCCTTCGAGCAAGGCAAGAATATTTGTGGGATGATCGTGTGACGCGAAGGCTTTGAAAATATGTTTCACATTTGATTTGGGAAATGGGAGAGTGGAGGAGGGGTACACGCACGCACGCACACACACACACACACACACCACCAAAACTTTGGAGTTCCTGGGAGGTTGGAAGCTCATAGATGAGAGGTGGAAGTGTTCGCTCTTTTGTGTATGGAATAAGGGGCATGATACAATTGTGATTGATAGAAGGTTTGTGTTTGCTTTTTCGTTTCACCCTTCTTCCTCCTTTTCTTATTCTTGAATTTTTAATCTTTTCCTTTCAGATTAGCTCGACTTTTAATGTATTTCACTTGGAAAACTTTTTTTTTTTTTTAGAATATTTATTAAAGTTTTCAAGAAATAATACAATATAAACTGACAAAGAATAAGAAAAAATAAAAAGATAGCCAAAAATACAAAAAAGAAAAACACAGAAATACAAAAATAGTTAAAAACACATACAATTTCCATCACTTATTTTCTTTTAACTTATTTTCCAGACCTCCTCATACCTCCCTTTCTTGTATTCCAATTCAAATTGTTAGTTCAACAAATCCTCACCATTAGTTTATACTTTTTTCTAAACATTATTTTTCATATCTCTTAAGCATTACAGCTGGAAACCACTTAATTTCTGTCCAACATCATCCTAACATTCATTAATTTTACAATATTTCTGCAAGTAGTCTTTGAACTTCTTCCAATCTTCTTCCGCTGACTCTTTTCCCTGGTCTCGGATTCTGCCGGTATTTCACTTGGAAAACTTTAAATAGAAATTGAATAAAACAAATTAGATTTGTAAAAGTTGCTTAAAAGGGGGGGGGGAATCAAGTTTAACTGATTGTAACCACTCTTTAGGACACGGGTGGTTCTGTGGGTTAAACCACAGAGCCTAGGACTTGCTGATCAGAAGGTTAGCGGTTCGAATCCCCACAATGGGGTGAGCTTCCATTGCTCAGTCCCTGCTCCTGCCAACCTAGCAGTTCGAAAGCACGTCAAAGTGCAAGTAGATAAATAGGTACCACTCCGACGGGAAGGTAAACGGCGTTTCCGTTCGCTGCTTTGCTTCGCCAGAAGCGGCTTATACATGCTGGCCCCATGACCCGTAAGCTGTACGCCGGCTCCCTCAGCCAATAAAGCAAGATGAACGCTGCAACCCCAGAGTCGTCCGTGACTGGACCTAATGGTCAGGGTTCCCTTTACCTTTACCTTTAACCACCCTTTATGTCACATTTGAAACTTGCCCTTTTCCCAGGATGCTCAAGGCAGTGTACATGAGAGCAGACCCTCCAAGTGTTCCTATTTTCCAGGGACAGTCCTGGATTTACAGAAGCCATCCCAGGTTCTGATTTGATCCTGCTTTTCCTTAGAATGCCCCTATTTTCATTGGAGAAATGTTGGAGAGTAAAGTGTTATGCGACCCCCAAACTAAGGAGATAACAACCTTTTGAAGACATCTGAAGGCAGCCCTCTATAGAGAATTTTTCTTAATGCTAAAAGGTTTTATTATGTTTTTATATATGATGGTAGCCGCCCCAAGTGGCTGGGGCAACCCAGTCACAGATGAGTGGCGTATAAATAATAACATTATTATGACTATTATTATTATTATTATGAAATACCCACAATAACCCTTTAAAGAAGTTAGCTTGAGAAATGGGATTGGCCCAAGGCCATTCAGGTAGCTTTAGGGCTGAGGAAGAATTCAAACCCAGATATGTTAGATCTAAGGTCAGGGCTGTAGTTGCCACACTGCATTCACTCTCAAGTTAAGGCTTCACGTGTTTTTACTATGGCTTCATTTTATTTCTCAAGCAACACGATGACCAGTATACTAGGTAAAGGTAAAGGGAGCCCTGACCATTAGGTCCAGTCGTGACTGACTCTGGGGTTGCGACGCTCATCTCGCTTTACTGGCCAAGGGAGCCGGCGTACAGCTTCTGGGTCATGTGGCCAGCATGACTAAGCCGCTTCTGGCGAACCAGAGCAGTGCACGGAAATGCCGTTTACCTTCCTGCCAGAGTGGTACCTATTGATCTACTTGCACTTCATGCTTTTGAACTGCTAGGTTGGCAGGAGCAGAGACCGAGCAACAGGAGCTCACCCCGTTGCGGGGATTTGAACCGCCGACGTTCTGATGGTTTAACCCCGCCTAGGCTCTGTGGTTTAACCCACAGCACCACCCACGTTCCTTTGACCAGTATACTAGATAGCACTAAAAACAAAATGTGTACACTTGTAAATTCTCTAATACATCTGAAATCAAATGAACACACATCTGTCAATCTTTGAAAGTCCATAGAAGTACAATAAGTCTATGGTTGAAACAAAGTAATAGATGCTATCCTGTGGGCTAAGTGGAAAAACTTTTTAGGCATTCATGGTGCCGAAGTAGTAAGTGAATAACAATGTAGGACAGTGATCCTGGATAATCTGATTGTTTCGCTGGAATCTTCTTCAGCACAACCTGTAGATTAGAAAAATGCACAAGGTCATACGGACTTTCAAAGACTGACAGACGTGTGTTCATTTGATTTCAAAAATATTAGAGAATTTACACATTTTGTTTTTGTTGTGCTAAATTATGTATATTATGCAATACGAATTGCAGTGCTATCTAGAATAATGGTCATCGTGTTGCTTGTGTTGTTTGTTGTGTTAAGTTTGCAACACAGGGGTTTGTTGTTCTGTATTGATTTTATTTCTGACAACCTGAATCTGCACACCATTGCTGGTGATGAAACACAACTGATGGTCATGAATGATGGTGGCTGCACTCCAGTGACTTCTGGAGAGTGACACAGGCTCCCCGTCACTGACCTAGACCTTGCTGCTGCCTGAATTGGGAGTACAAGAGTGTCAGATGAGGGTCATAAAGGAGAGAAAGGCCACTCTCCGAGAGGGCAGGATCAAAGACCACAGTGGCAGCCGAGAAGAAGTAAAGAAGAAGAGTTCTCACTAAGTCGTTTATTCAAGATTCACAGAGAGACACATAGAAATGCCATCTCTCTTAGATAATGGCGTTGCTCCAAGTAAAGTCCCACCCCCTCCATCTCTCCTGTTATAAGTCATCCCTGTGTTGGCTGAACTGTGCTTTCTGCCTCTGAGCTTTCTGTTCTTTTACTCTCAATGCATGCCAATCCTGATTTATGTTTGATGAGGCCCAAAGCTACTGAAGGTAATAGGGTCCTTTATATGTCAAGCTGTCCTTTGTCAACAAAAAATGTCGCCTTTTTTGTGTTGATATAGGCTATGCGGTAATTTATGGACCTAACAGGTCTCAAAAGCCATAATGGGGTCAAAATAAATAAATTATGTATTACATGAAATCAATCAGTAGGCATAAGACTCATACCCTTAGTCTATGCTGCCTGATCACCAGTCAACAAGCACTCTTTAAGATTAGAGAACAGGTACAACAGTTTGACCTACATTTAAGTGTGCTGCATTGCAGTCTGCAGCTGCCTGCTGCATGTTGCCATACAACCAGCCCATGCAGAATGTAGGAACCCTATAAACAGAAATGAGCAAACCAGTGATATTTTAGGGAGCAGGCTAGCAGGCTACCATGACTTACATCACAGGATGTAACACACAACACAAAACACTGTTGCTGTATGTAGGTTTTATTTTAGTTGGTTTTTTATCTTATATTTTGGAAAAGTACATCCAGTTTTTTCCTTTACATTTTTTTGGGGGCCCCTAAGAGAGTGGGGCTCTAAGCTATAGCTTGTTTAGCTTATATGTAAATCTGGCGCTGGTCAGCAGTAAATCACACCCTGCGAACTGGACACAACTCTTCAGGGGGTGGGGTGGTCAAGAATGCTTTCTAAAGACACCGCCTGTCAGCTGTCTCTCCCCTGGTGTTTCTTCTTCCTGCTACTCCTCCCCCAGTACAGTGGTACCTCGGGTTACAGACGGGTCAGGTTTCAGATGCTTCAGGTTACAGACTCCACTAACCCAGAAATAGTACCTTGGGTCAAGAACTTTGCTTCACGATGAGAACAGAAATTGTACACCGGCAGTGCAGCAGCGGTGGGAGGCCCCATTAGCTAAAGTGGTGCTTCAGGTTAAGAACAGATTCAGGTTAAGAACGAACCTCCAGAATGAATTAAGTTCTTAACCCGAGGTACCACTGTATCTCCCAGCTTCTCCCCTCTGCAGCCTCTGAACTATGACCTTCTGCAAACCACTGTTCTAAATCTATACTGTCCTCCTCTTCTCGGGAAGGTTCAGGAGGAGGGGAGCACCCCCCACCATTCCTCCTCCCTGACACCTGTAAGTACTTGCTCCATCCCCATCAGGCCACCGACCACTAAGGCACCAGACATGGTCAGGCTTTCCCCTCTGAACTTCCAAGGGCCCATCCTCTGCCCTCTCTAGTCTATGATAATGGTAGTTTATTACTTATACCCTGCCCATCTGGCCAGGCCTCCCCAGTCTACACTAGGTTCCTCCATCCCATCCTACCACCCCAGGGGCCACCCCTTAACTTCCAGGCTCGGCTTCCTCTGCCTTGAGCCAGAGCCTCAAGGAAACTGGCAAACCTTGACTGGAGCTACCATGCCCAACCACCATTCTGTCTCCACAGTCTACCCTCACGGCCTCTCCTTTGTCAGGTTGCCATCTAGCTCCTGTGCTGCTGCCAGGACTTCATGCGGCAATGCCAATCTGGCTTTCTGAGGGTAGGGAGAGACAATGTCTTCTGGCAACACAACCCAGACGACTTCTGCTGCTCAGTTTTCCCTCAGGCTTCCTGCTTATTTTAGCAAGGGGATTGGGGAAGAGCTACTTGAGTGGAGTCCAAAGCGCCGTGCAGAAAGCAGGCAGAGATTACGTGCCAAGTGAATTCGATAAGGAAATATTTAGCTTAGAGTTGCTTCTGGATTTCACCTGAAGCAAAACTCGAGGACTAAATTCCCTGAGGTGTTCTGACAAGGTGCATCAAGAGGAATGCTGAGGAACCGCAAATCAATGGGTCAATAAAAATGGCGATTTTTCTGCCCAACTGCAATTGTTTTTGAATCAGAAATATGGCACCAAGGTTCATCTCATCCAGCACTGCTAAGCTAGTCAAAGTATGGTGCAAATCTATAGCCCTTCTGTTATAAGACCTGTTCAAAGACTATATAAGAGCAGTGTTATTTTCCCCTGGGGGTACGCAGGGGTATGCATTCCCCTAAACATTTTGTGAATCTAATGGGAGAAGAAACTAAATTTAAAATTTTAAAGTTTCTTCTCTAGCATGGTGAATCGTCAGTTCCATTGCTACCCCTGATGGCAGCCTCATTTCCTGTTATGGTGTTTCCTGAGTCTCAGACAGAAGTGAGTGCTTAATGTGTGAAGCAGAATGGAATGTGGATGTGTGGTGTTTTACTGATGAAAGTTTGGCCTCACTGAGGGGCAGCATTTCAATATGAGTAGGAAAATTACTATTTTTCATCATCACAGTCAGCAAAGAAGTGTAGAGTTAATGATGACTCTGTAAAAACAAAAGATGGGACAATGGTGTTGTGCATGTTCTTTGTACTTGTTCATTTACTGTATTTATTTTCCCCCATTTGAACTATAAAATGGTGATTTTCTTGAGTCAAAATGAGAGTACCCCTAAACTTTTTTTAAAGAAAATAAGCACTGTATAAGAACATAAGGTACAATACTTTTCTGTGTTTAAGACGCCCCCATGTATAAGAGGTTTTCTGGGGACTCAAATTTTAGAAAATGGGGGGAATTACCCAGGGTTATTGAGCTTTCTCTAGGGAGGAATGCTGAAAATCGCCCACCTGCATGCGCCACAAAATCCACTTCTCATCTGTCTGCTCGCTGGCAGAAGCTGCCAATGGCACGCCCAATTGCCTCAGCGTCGCCCAATCAACACCACCCACTGACGACCAATAACACGCACAATAGCCGCTGACATCCACAGCAGCAACCAATCAAACGTCCATCCTATGCACTACCCATGTATAAGACGACCCACACTTTTTAACATGGTTTTTAAAGGAAAAAACCTAGTCTTATACATGGGAAAGTACGGTAAGTTGTGGCTATAGGGCATAGGCACTGCTCCCCTCCACTTTCCCACATTCAATGGGAAGGGGTTATAATTGCATTTAGCTGAGCATCCTATTATTCCTCCCCATCAGTTGTCAATCAGGGTTCCTAATGATGACGGAAGGCTTCTGAGTGCTTTCAGATGAAGGCAGTTTCAGTTCCCTTTCAGGCCTTTACAATGTGGGCAGAGCTGGATTAACCATTAAGCAAAATAAGCCCATGTTTAGGGCATCGGGAGAAGGGTGTTGTTGTTTAGTCGTTTAGTCTTGTCCGACTCTTCGTGACCCCATGGACCAGAGCACGCCAGGCACTCCTGTCTTCCACTGCCTCCTGCATTTTGATCAAACTCATGCTGGTAGCTTCAAGAACACTGTCCAGCCATCTTGTCCTCTGTCATCCCCTTCTCCTTGTGCCCTCCATCTTTCCTAACATCAGGGTCTTTTCCAGGAGTCTTCTCTTCTCATGAGGTGGCCAAAGTACTGGAGCCTCAGCTTCACAATCTGTCCTTCCAGTGAGCACTCAGTGCTGATTTCCTTAAGAATGGATAGGTTTGATCTTCTTGCAGTCCATGGGACTCTCAAGAGTCTCCTCCAGCACCATAATTCAAAAGCATCAATTCCTCGGCGATCAGCCTTCTTTATGGTCCAGCTCTCACTTCCATACATCACTATTTTACATTGCCAGATTTCTTACATTAATGGTCACAGATTGATCAGATGAGCATTCATATTCTTGAAGTATATTAAAAACCCCAACAGAAGAACAATGCAAAAAGGCAGGCTGGATGTCGTACCTTGACTAAGTATAGAAGCAGATGCGTTACGTAAATAAGTTTTGAGGATCTGATGAAAAGCTTTGCAATTAGAAAAGGCAGGAGGAAATTTTTTCCAATATAAATAAAGTTGAAGTATACAAAAATAAACATTGTTTTCCACTTTACTGTAGGTTTTGTTTCATTTTGAAAAATAAAATCTTATTTTACAGTTTATTGTTGTTTATATTTTGGATTAGACATATACGGGGGCACCAATTTCTTTTAAGTGCTTAAGGTCTTAATCCAGCTCTGAATGTGGGGAAAGTTAGGGTGAAAGGGATGGGAACATTGTACAGGCCTTGCATGCCCAATGGATCATTTGCCTAATGCTCTTAAAAGCTCTTACAAGGAGTGGTGCAGCTTGCATTGGGAACTCCCCCCTCCTCTTTCCCAAGGGCATAGTTAACCCCCAAGTTCTTTTTTGTACTCATTTAAAGGTAAAGGTAAAGGGACCTTTGACCATTAGGTCCAGTCGTGACCGACTCTGGGGTTGCGGCACTCATGTCGCTTTATTGGCCGAGGGAGCCGGCGTACAGCTTCCGGGTCATGTGGCCAGCATGACTAAGCCGCTTCTGGCGAACCAGAGCAGTGCACGGAAACGCCGTTTACCTTCCCGCCAGAGCGGTACCTATTTATCTATTTATTTATCTATTTATTCTTTCTTTATTCTTTCTTTATTCTATTTATTATTTATCTATTTATTCTTTCTTAAAAGTACTTTGCATGCTTCACTTGAGAAGCAAAAATGGTATTAAGGTATGGTTACAAGATTATTTTCAATGAATCCGGGGACACTTTATTTTTTTTATTATTTTTTTGAAGCTGAGTAGCAACAGGGAGTCAGTAGTGGGGATGGTGAGGCAAAAGATCCTGGGCCCAAGCACACATGCATATTGTATAAAGGTGCAATGTCCTTCTTTTGCACCCTGTGAAACATAAATGTGCAGACTTTTTTTAAAAATGGGCAACGGCATGCAATAGAGCCTGTGACTCCCGAGCCTCCCCTGATCTGTCAAAACAAAGGGAGAAGGGGGCAGGAGATCTGTACCGTCGGACGTCCCTGGTGCCCCTTCGGTAGTGGCGGTGGTAGCGAGCAGCTCCTGAAGCCAGCCAGAGCCTACTGTGCTACAAGGCTGGCTCCGGGCCATAGCTGTCAACCGTCCCTTATTTGGTGGGAAAGTTCCTTATCCCAGTGCTGTGTCCCGCTGCTGTCTCTTATTGATGATGTCCCTTAAATTTCCCGGGTTCCAAAGGAAGCAGCTCCTCTCCCTCCCTCCCTGCCGGCCAGGGAGGAGGGAGGCTCCAACTGGGTTGCTTGGCTGCCCGGCCCACCCCCCTCCGGCCTCCTCTCACCAGCCTCGGCCCCCGGGAGCCCCTCTCCGCCGGGACTGGCGGAAGCCTTGGGCCCTTCTGCAGGCCATCCTCCTCGCAGCTGCCGAACTGAGTGTCTCTGTCTGGGGCCTCCCCTCTGCCTGTCACCGCTGCTCCCAATAGGCTGTGCCGCCGAAGGACCAGGATGAGATGGGCAGCCTGGCGTGGCCTATGAATTGCTGAGGAGCCTTGAGAGGAGAGCGAGGGCAACCATAGAGAAAGCAGTTCAGAGAGAGGAGGAAGAGGAAGAGGCGGAGACGCGGGTAGGTGTTCCAAGGGCTACAAGGGAAGGACCTAGTGGTAGACTAGCATAGATGGTCTGATGTGTGGGTTTACTTCAGGCGCTATTCCCCCCCCCCTTCCTCCCGTCCCACCTGATGGAACTGAGAACTGCAGATGGAGCATGAGAGAAAAGATACAGAACTGCAGCAGCATCTTCGTAGCTTGGACTTCGTGTTGCGTGAAAAGTAGTTGCTGCTTGTAGTTATTTAATTGCAGTGTTTCATCAGCTGGTGTCTTGAGCAGCAACCTCTGGAAACGAAGGGCTAAAAACCAGCGCTGCTCTCAAAAATTATCTGGTCCCTTTTAACTTCGTATTTCAGTTGGTTGACTAAAATCCCTTATTTTGGCTGCTGGTCCCTTATTTTCAAATCTGTAAGTTGACAGCTATGCTCTGGGCTGTTGAGGCTGCCACTGCCAAATTTCCCGGGGACAGATTTGCAAATCCAGGGACTGTCCCTGGCAACCGGGGACATCTGATAACCCTATATTAAGGTGGATGACGATTTTTGCCCCTTCCCTCTTTCTGCAAAATGATTAGATCTTTGGTTGGAAAGAGCTAATGGGATTTGGTAATCTTAGAAGTATCTCAGCAATCTGGTTTTTACGCCACTTGTCACTTTTAGCCCCTGAGTTGAATCCTTTATTCATTTTTTATATGAATAATATTTACTCATAAATGCTAATGTATCTTCTTACTGTGCTTTTCGTCAAGAGCTGGGCATTCCAAGAAGCGTTCTTTGTTTTGCTAGAATGAATCTAATGAAAGTGGACGCAAACTGCGGTAAAATGAAAGGAAAATTGGTAGCAATTGTAGATACACGGCCAACCTCAGTATGTCTAATGCATGGTGAAGCAATTATACTGTTTATAATTACGAAAGGTGGGGAGTAAGGCAAAGGAAAGCAGTCAGAATGACCAAAAATCTCACTCTGTGGTACGATTAGCCTAATAATTAATCCAGCTCTAATCTGGGCAAGGGGGACGGGAATTATGGAAGTAGGTAAAACTAAAGGCTTGTTGAAATGGCTGTGATGAGGCATTCTACTTAAGCGTCTACTATTTTAAATGCTACAAACATAGGTCTCAATGAGGCTGCAGGCAAAGTTGAATTTGGATCTTGACTTCAAATCGTTTCTCATAGTCAACACCAACATTGGGGCTTTTCAGATGTTTCGGACCAGACTTTCTCCACCATCTCTGATCGTTGGCCATGCTGGCTGGAAGTGACATTAAGTTGTTGCTTGAAACATCTGGGGGGAACCAGCTTGGCGAAGGCTATCCTACACCATCTGATGGAGGAAAGTATATTTCCTTGTGTCGGGCACTGGCTGGATGAGGGAGAGTGGTGGAATCGCCCCAAGGAAGGTGCAGAGGAAGACTGAAATATACTTGGAGTCGAGAGTGGATTTCATGCTCTTTATTCAGCTCATAGTGGTGAGGAGGAATGGAAGTTCCCCCACAATATCTGCTTTATATACATTATTTACACAATGGGCTGCATGTGATTGGCTAATTCCAGGATTCTCCTGTAGGCCAATCAGGTTGTGGACTCACTTCCACCTGGAGCTGGATTGGGTGGCTCCTGCGGACCAATCATACTGCTGCATTGTTCTAGGACCAATCAGACTGCTGCATTCTGAATCCTATTGTTTGAGGACGAATCAGACTGCTGCATTTTGGATCCTATTCAACTCAGTACATAACAAAGATGATGTTGAGTCTCTGGACGGGGAAGACAATTTTGAGTCTGTAGTGGGAAATAGAGGTTGTGTCCTGCGGATCAGCGCAGAACTGGCTGTAGGGGAGGGCGACTGGATCGGCCACACTGGGTACTGAGCTGAGAGGGCACTGCCAGGGGGCGGCACAGCAATGACAAACAATGGGAGGCAAGCGGTGGAGCGACGAATTTTGGCGCTGCACTGAAATTTTAAAGCCCTGTGTCAGGGAGCTGACAAGGAGAACAGGTCATTCACAGATCAGAGATAGACAGCAAAACACCGGCTAACTTACAGTTAGTTTCTTTATTAAGGAAGCAGAACAGAGAACACAATGAGATTTCTAAGGGTTGCTTCTGTCTAGACTGGCCTCTCCTCCCTAGTCCTCTGTGTCATGCCCCTCCCTTGGTCTATGGCAACCCCCAAGAGACATTTTCTGTGTCTGCTTGGCTCTCTGCTTGGTGACATGCAGCAGATTGTCAGCAGAGAAGTTGTCAGAGTGGCTCTGTGGTGGGCTTTGTGCCTGTTTTCCTCCATCATCCTTCAAGCTCCCAGCCTCCAGTACTCTGTGTCATTAATTCTACTCAATAATAATCCAGAGCAGAACTCCGACATATATGTAGCTAGCAGAGTAAAAGCTTAAACACGTTGCAGGATTCCCCCCCAAAATAGACCAGAGGTGATTATATTTCATCCAGCAGAGCTTTACTGCTACTAAAGGCAAATGAACATAATGGTCACAAATCCAGTACATTCAGGATTGGCACTGTCCATAAGAAATCCAGTTAATTTAAACTTACAATAACTTATACTAAGACTAAACCTTAACACTAAGCAAACTATGTACAGAACACCACACCAGAAGGAAAAGAGATAGAAAGAGAAAAGCGAAACCCAGGCTTCTTCTGGCCTTAATACAGTGGTACCTCGGGTTACAGACTCTTCAGGTTACAGACTCCGCTAACCCAGAAATAGTACCTCGGGTTAAGAACTTTGCTTCAGGATGAGAACAGAAATCGTGCAGTGGCAGCACGGCGGCAGCGGGAAGCCCCATTAGCTAAAATGGTACCTCAGGTTAAGAACAGTTTCAGGTTAAGAACGGACCTCCAGAACGAATTAAGTTCTTAACCCGAGGTACCACTGTATTATAGTCAGCATGACCTTGACAGAAGAGATAAGAGAACCAGTTTAAGCCAGCCGTACTCAGCTTCTCTGAAGGAATAACCCAAACATCATGAACCTTCTGCTTGTTTCTTTCACACAGAGAAGCTTCCAGAACCTTCTGGAATTAATTAGACTGGGAAAGATCTCTACACATCAGATCAATACTTTCTGCACTAAGAAATGCAAACTGACACTTCCAAGCTCTTCCCCTCCTCTGGGGTGTGGCCAGTTTCCCATCACTAGGATCCAAATTCTCTCCCTCTGTGCTTTCCCGGGAGGGGGGGGAGAGACTCTTGGTCAGCCAGCTTCCACCACTCCCCGACAGTCCGCCACTGACCAAGGTATCTCAAGGAGCACACCTCACCACACGTTTCTGCCTACGTTCGAAGTCATCTTCCAATCACATTCCTGGTGACTTCACAAACAGCACTCTGTTGAGTGTGGGTGGAACTGGCAAGAAGCACCGTGATGTGGGAAGAAGGAATGGCATTCTCACCGGGGAAAGAAGAGACAGCTAAATGACACAGAATCTTTGCAGTTTCTGAGCAAGGGTTGTTCTGCCCCAACTGGGCATTGTGCTATCAAACCTATTACCATATTTTTCGCTCCATAAGATGCACCTGACCATAAGACGCACCTAGTTTTTAGAACAGGAAAACAAACAAAAAAAGTATTCTGAACGAAACAGTGGATGTATGATTTTTGTGGTTCATGCTGTGGCCACAGACATGTGATCTGATGGTGAATTTGGGGTGACCCAATGCAAAAATCCTGAGGATCCATGTGGATCCGTGCTTTGTAACCACGTTTTTGCACCATTGTGACCCCACACAACAGTGGGTGCGTGATTTTTTTGGTGCAGGCTGCAGCCATGGACATGCTATGTGATCTGATGGTGAATTTGGGATAAATTTGGGGTGACCCAATGTAAAAATCCTGAGGATCCATGTGGATCCGTGCTTTGTAACCACATTTTTGCACCATTGCCGCCCCAGGAAACAGTGAATGCATGATTTTTTTGCTGCAGGCTATAGCCATGGACATGCTATGTGATCTGATAGTGAATTTGGGGTAAATTTGGGGTGACCCAATGTAAAAATCCTGAGGATCCATGGCCTTTTCCCTCCTCCTTCCCAGGCAGCCTCCGCTAGCTTCTCTTATCTCTCATCCAATCCCACCGATCAGCTGTTTCCTTTCAACACTCCCTTCCCTCTTGTTTGCCTTAGTGTCTTTTCCGTAGCTGGAGCAGTTTTTTGCTCCTCCTTTTCTTCTAATTTCTCTCATTATTGCTTTAGTCTTCCTGTTTCCCCCCTTTGCAAGTTTGCTGTCTTTACCTCCCCCCTCCCAGGCAGCCTCCTTTATCTCTATCGTCCCTTATCTCTCTCCCTGATAGGCAAGCGATCAGCGGCTTTCTTTCAACACCCACTTCCCTCTTTCAAAAAAAAAAAAAAAAAAAGGCTTTTTGCCCCTGGGTAATTTGGCTCCAGGGACCACACATTCACTCCATAAGACGCACAGACATTTCCCCTTACTTTTTAGGAAGAAAAAAGTGTGTCTTATGGAGCAGAACATATGGTAAGCCCAGAGTCCTCAGTTGATCAGAGGTCTGTGAGTTTCATTGAGGTGGTGTGCTTATAAATTTCATACAGTTTGCTTATAAATTTCATACAGTTCATAAACTGGCAAACAGAGCCAGTGTGGTGTAGTGGTTAAGAGCGGTAGTCTCGTAATCTGGAGAACCGGGTTCGAGTCTCCGCTCCTCCACATGCAGCTGCTGGGTGACCTTGGGCCAGTCTCACTTCTCTGAAGTCTCTCAGCCCCACTCACCTCACAGAGTGTTTGTTGTGGGGGAGGAAGGGAAAGGAGAATGTTAGCCGCTTTGAGACTCCTTAAAGGGAGTGAAAGGCGGGATATCAAATCCAATCCAAACAGTTGGTTTGTTTTGTTTCTTGTTTTTAATTTTATACCACCCTTCAACTGAAGATCACAGGGTGATTCACAACATAAAAAAATACAAAACGTGAACACAATACAAACAATAAATCGAAAGCAAACCTGTAAGGCCTCCTCCTGCAAACACATAAACACGCACAGCATCTAGCACAGCAAGCCATACAATTGCTGCAACAAGCAAAACATTTCAAAGTGGTCCTCAATGGGTTTCAAGTGGGCTCTGTGCGTGCGGGGGGAACTCCAATAACCGCTGCTTTAAGTGGTTTGCAAAGAATATAAAATACACATAAAAACTGTCAATGAAAACCCACCTTGGAAACTGCTTTATTTAAAAAAAACAACAACAGATAAATGAAGCCAACACTTAAAAGTATACAATTTAAGCTTAAATTGCAGATTACAATACACCTCGACTTTGTGTGTTTGGGTAGGCTTGCCTAAACAGGCTCCGAAAGGAATGCATGCAGAGAGGAAGCCTGCGTAATGTCAGTGGGGTGAGGAGTCGCCACGCTAAAAGGCTGGTCGCTTGCAAGTGCGAAATGAACATCCTGAGGCTTTTGCCAAAGTGCCTGTTGCACAGACTGGAGTGGCTGAGCGAGCGCATATGGGATAAGGTGATCCTTCAGAGTAAACTGTTCTCAGGTTGCTAGCGGCTTGATAGACTCATAGCAACGCTGGCCTGATAACAAATTGGCAGCTACCGCAGAACTCTGAGCAGGGCTGTTATATGCTGGCAGGGTCTCACTCCTGTCAGCAATTGCAATATTCGGCTGCTGAACCAAGCATACAGACCCTTCAAGTGTCCCTATTTTCCAGGGACGGTCCCAGATTTACAGAAGCCATCTCAGTTTCTAATTTGATCCTGGAATGTCTCGCTTTTCCTTGAGGTAAAGGGACCCCTGACCATTAGGTCCAGTCGCAGATGACTCTGGGGTTGTGGCGCTCATCTCGCTTTATTGGCCGAGGGAGCCAGCGTACAGCTTCTGGGTCATGTGGCCAGCAGGACTAAGCTGCTTCTGGCGAACCAGAGCAGCACATGGAAATGCTGTTTACCTTCCCGCTGGAGTGGTACCTATTTATCTACTTGCACTTTGATGTGCTTTCGAACTGCTAGGTGGGCAGGAGCAGGGTCCAAGCAATGGGAGCTCACCCCATCGCAGAGATTCGAACCGCCAACCTTCTGATCGGCAAGCCCAAGGCTCAGTAGTTTAGACCACAGCGCCACCCGCGTCCCTTTGCTTTTCCTTAGGATGTCCCTATTTTCACTGGAGAAATGTTGGAGGGCATGGAATAGGACGTGTCCAGGGCACTTCAGCTGCAACTTGCCGGAACTCATTATGGGCACCTCTCGGGTGGGTACCATTGCTGTTATAAGAGAACAAGGGAGGCATTCACAGTGAGTTCTGGCACCTCTTTCTCTAGAAGTGTAGCACTGGATGTCATGGTCCGGTCAACGGGCGATTGAAGTCCTGGCTGAGGGCAAGATGGCGGGGTGGGAGCAGGACTGAGAATCCAGAAGCCAGGGGTCCGAGGGTTAGGAGTCAAGAAGTCAAGGGTCTGAGGGTCGAGCAGCAAGGAGTCACAAAGTCGAGGGTCTAAGGATCAAGAAGCAGAGAGTCAAGAAGCTGAAGATCAGAAAGCAAGAAGCCAAACGCAGCAAGGCAAGAAGCGTGTTGCTGTGGCAAACAGCCAAAGGGAAATGCTGACCTTATATCCCTTCCTGGCTCTTGCCACCAGGTGCAGTGAGTTACCAAGCGGCCTCTCCAGAACAAATTTAGGAAGGCCCCTGTCCTGTGAAGCCCTACTGGTCACAGGGCCTGGCTCCT
Source organism: Podarcis cretensis (assembly GCF_951804945.1). Lineage (NCBI taxonomy): Eukaryota > Metazoa > Chordata > Lepidosauria > Squamata > Lacertidae > Podarcis > Podarcis cretensis. The sequence goes on from NC_137170.1 coordinate 128,354,181, forward strand.
GCATGCACTCCTGACACTGGATGTCCCTATTTTCATCAGAGAAATGTCGAGGTGATGTCTCTATTTTTATTGGAGAAATGCTGGAGGGTAGGAGTGCAAGGGATGCCCCACACAGACCATACTGCAATGATCCAGCCTTGAAGTCCCGGTTGAAGCAGGAAGAGCTGGTGTGAGAAGCATAGCTGTCAATTTACAGATTTGAAAATAAGGGACCAGCAGCCTTGAAAATAAGGGGTCAGCAGCCAAAATAAGGGATTTTAGTCTACCAGCTCCTTTCCTTTCCCCCATAACAGTCAATCGAAGGAGTCTCCAAAACAAATCCAAAAGTGCCCCCTCCCACGAGATCGCCGCCTGCCATTGTACTCAACCAGCTCCTTTCCTTTTCCCCCACCATGTGCCCCCCCGCTCCAGACAGACCTTTTCCCTGGCAGGGTGAGTGGGCCGTCAATGACGTATCCATCTGATTCCGAGCACAGGTATGTTCAACTTCTGAGCCCCTCCGAGCCAAAGGCAGAAAGCCCAGCCAGCAGCCAAACGAAGCCTCAAGCGGTGGTTCCCACAGTGCAGCAACCCGGCAAAGGGGATGAAGCGAGGGAAACCACCGTCACCTCTCCGCTGGGAAGCGCTGAGCAAAGGCGCGTCCCCAGGCAACGTGGCCGATTTGATCGGCACAAGGCATGAAAGCTCCACCTCCCAGTCGTTCTTAGACTCCTTATTGGGTGAGCAACGCAGCCAAGTAACACAGTTGGAGCCTCCCTCCTCCCTGGCTGGCAGGGAGGGAGGGAGGGAGAGGAGCTGCTTCCTTTGAAACCCAGGAAATATAAGGGACAGCAGCGGGACACGGCGCTGGGATAAGGGAGTTTCCCACCAAATAAGGGACGGTTGACAGCTATGGGGAGAAGTTGCATTCAGAAGCACCCCTAAGCCAAGTACCTACTCCTTCAGGAAAGGGGGCTCCTATTTTGGGAACTGAATCAGGGGCCCCAGACACCTTAACCTGTCTGTTGGCCAGAGCCTGGTCAAAATAAGAACAATGTTAGCTCTATTTCATAATTTCAGCAGGAGCAAGAATCATGTTAGCTGTATGCCGGTGCTGTTCCTTATTTCTCTCATTATTGCTGTTGCTATTATTTACCTGCTCTCTCACTCTGAAGTCCCAGGGCAGGTCACCGCAAATAAAATGCAATATTAAAAACTGTTTAGGTAAAGGTAAAGGGACCCCTGACCATTAGGTCCAGTCGTGGCTGACTCTGGGGTTGCGGCGCTCAAATCGCTTTATTGGCTGAGGGAGCCGGTGTACAGCTTCCGGGTCATGTGGCCAGCATGACTAAGCTGCTTCTGGCGAACCAGAGCAGTGGATGGAAATGCCGTTTACCTTCCTGCCAGAGCGGTACCTGTTTATCTACTTGCACTTTGACGTGCTTTCGAATTGCTAGGTTGGCAGGAGCAGGGACCGAGCAACGGGAGCTCACCCCATCGCGGGGATTCGAATCGTTGACCTTCTGATCAGCAAGCCCTAGGCTCTGTGGTTTAACCCACAGCACCACCCGCGTCCCCTGTTTAAAACTGTTTAAGACAACTTAAAATCGCAGAAATAAGGCAGGTCCCAAAAATATACACCTCGAGTGTCTAAAGTCATGGGTTAAAAGGTACATCATCAATATGACAATAAAGACACTTGCAATTAGGCATCTAGCATATAGCTTAGCATATAGGCTTTTAAAAAATGAAAATTATATTAGCTGTTTGGCGGGGGTGGTAGTATACTTCATGGGATCAGAGCAGAGGGGGAGGAGATATGCTTGGTGGGTGGGCACAATTCGCCATTGGTGGCAGGGGGGATTTCCTCCTTATTCAAATAATAGCTACAGAGAGATTTCATCAGGTCCAAAATGGGGGTGGGGGAGGGTCAAATCCCACCTCTCTGCTTGCTCTGATCCCAGTCATTATCAACCCTCCTCTGGCTGTTGCTATCTGAATTTTCCTTCAAACCTGTACGTTGGGTGCAAAGATGCATTTAATGTCATGTGTCGTTGGGCCTGAAGTTAGGCTGGTAGTGGCCCAGGACTTACAGAGCAGCTCCTATCAGTTGCCAGGGGTGACAATCTTCTGGCTGGTGCCCTTTGGGATGAAGGAGCATCTCCACCTCCATCTTTCTGCCCTGAGGTCCAGCACCGAGGGCCTTCTGGCGGTTCCCTCCCTGTGAGAATTGAGGTTACAGAGAACCAGGCAGAGGGCCTTCTCGGTAGTGGCGCCCGCACTGTGGAACGCCCTCCCACCAGATGTCAAAGAGAACAACAACTACCAGACTTTTCGAAGTCATCTGAAGGCAGCCCTGTTTAGGGAAGCTTTTAATGTTTGATGTATTTATAGTATTTTAATGTTTTTTGGAAGCCGCCCAGAGTGGCTGGGGAAGCCCAGCCAGATGGGTGGGGTATAAATAATAAATTATTATTATTATTATTATAGTTAGTCTTGGGGAAATGACCATCAGTGTGGTCTGCATGACTCCATTTTCTTTGGAGAAGAATAAAAGGTGGCTTGATTGACAGTGAGATCAAGTTGCCCCCTATGTCCCTCAGATTTATGCCAATATTTTAACCAAAACTTAATTTAAAATAATTGAGATTTGCTTTTATGCACTTTTACTTTACTTACTTCTGATGGCTAAAGTATCTATTTCACACCTAGAAATGCGTTGTAAGAGAAGTAAGGACGGCAGTCTTTAATAAAGCTCTTAATTGGCCCTACTTGCAATCTCCCAAAGGAATTGAACTATCCACACACCCACGTTTATGCGGTATGGCACTCCTATCTGATATCAGACAGTAATCATCCCAGAAGGCAGTATCTCAAAATAACTGCTCAGTATATGCATGAAGAATACACTTAATTTTTTTTATTATAAAAAAAACACACGTTAAAATTGACTGCTCAAGGCTTGGAGAACTTGCCAGTGGATTCCCTCCAAAAAAGACTCGTTCCAACTCTGTGTAGGAAACAGCTAAGATAGCACGCTTTCCATATTGTACGATCAAAGTGGCTTCCAAAAATGCAAGCTTTCCCACACAACAAAATGTCATCAAGGAGGCTTAAAAAAAAAGAAAAGAAAAGAAACTTTATTCCGCATATCACAGGCTGTAGAGACGGCTTGAGCTACTGTACTGTCAGAAGTAGATGCTATTAACAAGTCAAAAAAAGTACAGAAGACTGCCTGATAGATATTGTACATATCTAACTTGTACCAAAGAGGCTGCCTAGGGTTGAAATGGTAAGGGCTGCAACAATGGTTGTTTGCAAGAGAACAAGCAAGGTTCCTAAGCAGTTTTATGGGTTCCCAAGCAGTCCAAATTGTCACTTAATAAAGGGGAGGAAAGCATGCCCATTTCAGGGCTACATTTTTGCTTCAGCATTTAGTCCGTAAAATATTGTTTTGTGGGGAAAATGACTGGCCTAGTGCAGCCCTGGGCTGGAATGTAAATTTATGGGTTTTGTGGAGAGATGCCAATTTAGTGGAGATGGCATATGTTCACTCCCAAATATTCCGCACATCTCTAGTTTCAATGGTTGGCTTCTTCTTTTTATTTTTACAAGATGGAAACACTATTCTCTAGTTGTGATACGACCATTACAAAGCCCATCAACCCCTTTGTCTTTCTCATGGTGGTAATAACATCCAGCGTTTTAAAAAGTAACCAGTTTCTCACATTTCTTGAGAAGATTTTGAAAATCTGGATAGAGGAGGGCAAACATTTCACAGGGGGAAAAATTATACCCCCAAAAAATTCATTTCTGTGTACTCCACCTATCTGTAAATCAGTTTGGTGCCATTAAAACAACAACAACAACAACAACAACATGGTTATCTTCTAGTTTAGTATGCCAGTCTTAACCCATCAGCGATCACGTAGGCAGCATGATGTCAATACAGCACCACACAGCTACTCAGATTTGGCTATGACATCATCAGTGAGCCCTCATGTTGCCTTCACGCTAAATGGAAGCAGAAGAGGGAAGATTTCAGCCCATTGCTGACTCAGCTAGGCCATCTTGCTGCATTGTGCTGGCAATTTCCATCGTCTAGCAGAGCATTATAGCAAGACAGGGTGCCTCTGCTTGTTTGCCTTGGTAACAGGTAAACAAATGTCCTCTTCCCCTCTATTCAAAACGAGGGCAATGCGAGGCCTTCCCTTGCCCTGTGTTGCATCATCACATGACCAAAGCCAACTGGAGTATGTTGGGCTCTCATTCTTTCCCTTTTCTCACAAACATTTCTGTCACCCTTTCTGTGTTAAAAAATCACTCAAAAGAGGAAACGAGGGCATGAAAATGTTTGCAAAATTCTACCTCCTTCCACTCAGCCCACATTGGAAATCATTTGATAGGTGAAGCTGTCTATATAAAGTCAAACATCTCTCATTCCAGTTTGGAATGACGCCTGCTCCTTGGGAGAAAGGCAATGGCAAACCTAGACAGCATCTTAAAAAGCAGAGACATCACCTTGCCAACAAAGGTCCATATAGTTAAAGCTATGGTTTTCCCAGTAGTGATGTATGGAGGTGAGAGCTGGACCATAAAGAAGGTTGATCGCCAAAGAATTGATGCTTTTGAATTCTGGTGCTGGAGGAGACTCTTGAGAGTCCCATGGACTGCAAGAAGATCAAACTGATCCATTCTTAAGGAAATCAGCCCTGAGTGCTCACTGGAAGGACAGATCCTGAAGCTGAGGCTCCAATACTTTGGCCACCTCATGAGAAGAGAAGACTCCCTGGAAAAGACCCTGATGGGAAAGATGGAGGGCACAAGGAGAAGGGGACAACAGAGGACGAGATGATTAGACAGTGTTCTCGAAGCTACCAGCCTGAGTTTGACTAAACTGCGGTAGGCAGTGGAAGACAAGAGTGTCTGGCGTGCTCTGGTCCATGGGGTCACGAAGAGACGGACACGACTAAACGACTAAACAACAACAGCAGAGCATTATAGCAAGACAGGGTGCCCCTACTTGTTTGCCTTGGCAACAGGTAAACAAATGTCCTCTTCCCCTCTATTCAAAACGAGGGCAATGCCAGGGCCTTCATTTGCCCTGTGTTGCATCATCACATGACCAAAGCTGACGTATGTTGGGCTCTCATTCTTTCCCTTTTCTCAAAAACATTTCTGTCACCCTTTCTGTGTTAAAAAAATCACTCAAAAGAGGAAACGAGGGCATGAAAATGTTTGCAAAATTCTACCTCCTTCCACTCAGCCCACATTGGAAATCATTTGATAGGTGAAGCTGTCTATATAAAGTCAAATGTCTCTCATTCCATTTTGTTTGCTTTTGGGAGGTGCAGAATGGTACAAGGAAACCTTTCCCTTGAAAACACCGAGGGCTGATTCAGACAGGGCAGCCCACACACGGAGGCCACTGAAACCACTTCCCCCTGGCTGCAGCTCCTCACAGCGATCATAACATCTGAGGACTGATGATCACCCAGTGGTTTGGCTCGAACATGGAGAGCGTCTCTCTCTCTCCACACAGGCACATCCTGAAAAGCTCACTCATGCTCACACTTCACGGCTTATGAAAACAGTTGGCCCACATTCATGGTAACAAAGACGCAAAGACATGCCATCATATGCACTCTTCGCACGGCGGATAACATGGGAGGACAGACAGTGAAATCTGTGCGGTGATATACGCACCACCCTCATTAATTATATTGCCTGCATTACCTCAGAGTGGCTGTTGCTCCTGTCACTGGGAAATGGTGGGATTTCACATGAAGGGAGCTCACGAGTCCTGCTTTAACAGATGGTTGGTGCAATTTTGGATTTGGCTGGTTTTTCAGGAAAACAGCCTTTGCTGCTTTCCAGGCTGCATTTTACATGGTAAACATGCATATTTAAGATCCCCTTAATAATCAAATGTGCTGCTGTATGACAATAGCAAGCTTTTCTACCTGCTAGAATGGTTGCCAGATATACTCTTTATGAAAGATAGCAGAGGCTAACGCTTTGCTTTTTTTGTTCTCTGGGAGAATCACGTTTGCTTAAAAGCATAAGCTCCTCCCTAGAAATAAAAGGAGTGCTTTATCCTTTTGAAGGGTATATATTTGTTTACTTGATAATAAAGCAGGGTGCTCTGTTATGTACTGAAGTTCTCACCCTGGGTCAGCAGGGAGATACTGTAGATAGTTATGCAAATGAAGGATCGAAAGTGATGTTCAGTGATTGGATAGTTTTAGAAAGTTGCTACAGTCACGTTGTACTGGAGCTCTATATAAGCAGGCTGACTGAGCTCTTCAGTTCAGTTCTGTTCTGGCCTCTGAATAAACAAGAGCTGTTTGAAGAATTGCTGTGTCGTCTGATATGTTTGCCCACAACTTAACATGCTCAATTTTGCTTCAGTTGGGAATGCCTGATGTTGAGCACTGGCGAACAAATTGTTGGCACGGCGTACTGTGCTATTTAAAACAAGGGTGCTGAAGCATGTTGAGATGAGGAATTTAGTTTGGGATAGGTCAGGCTAAAGCCCCTTCCTTAGATAACACATTGTTCTTGTATTGCCAGTGGTGTAGCGTGGGTTGCCAGTGCATGAGGAGGGGTGGTGGGAAGGAGGGAAATGGACGGAGTGTGTATGTGTATTCAACTACCTAACAGCATCCACATCACCAGGAGATCACAGACATAAAAAATAAAGTCTCTCCATTGTCTGGAGGGGCCACTTCCTGGTTTGCATGGAGAAGCCGTTTTCAACGGAGCCCAGTGACAGAAGCGCATAGCTGTAGTTAGCAAGCACCCTCTAACAATTTTGCATTGACATTTCATGCCCCCAAACCATGCCCCTGCTCTGCTGCGACAAGGCACACCCTTCTCACTGAATCGAGGCCTTTCTGTGCCTCATATTCGAGTCCCCGCCATCTCACATGTCTTGTCTTCGTACTTAGGTTCCCCTCCATAGAAGGACAGCGCAAGGACGTTGCAGAATAAGGTGAACAGCCTACCATGTTGGAGCACATTTGTCACAGCAGTTCTGGAAGGACCCATAACAGAGTGATGTGCAGGTGTTAGGGTTAACAGAAACTATATGCCCACATCCCCAGGACTCCCTAGAATAGTTCCACTAACAGCACCTTCATGCACAAGGCAAGAATGACACATTTGTAGTCCCGGGATTTATTCTGAGAGCCAGAACTGAGACTCTTTCTGTACCAAAATCCACTCCTGGCTATCGAAGAGTTCTTCATTTCAGCAGTTTCATTTAAGTAGGGAACGCGATTTTGTTCTTGCCAGCACTGCCCAGAGCCGCCTGGTGATGTGCTACCATCCATTTCCCTCTCATAGTTCCAATTGCTTGTCTATGTTCTCTATGGCCGCTAGGCTGATCTTTTCTTAAAGTTTGGGAACAAGAAGATGGGGGGAAGACAGTAGGGGGTGAGTGAATCTGTTAATTTCATTTTCTCAGTTTCACAGTCTAATGTTCAATTCTCCATATTTCCACATCGGTTTGTGATTTTTTCCCCTTAAAAAAAAGTGCTCATGAAAATTCATCAGCATTTTAATGCGATTTTTTTTCCAGGTGTTTGTGTGTGTATATATATGCTAGACATTTTTGCAAAGCAATTTCCCCCAAAACAACACATTTAGGCACTTTTTTTAAAAAAAATATGCATTTTTTAAATAAAAGAAATACGAGATTTGGGTCAATAATACTTGGCTGGAGAACCGTATTGCAAAATTCAGAGAATAAACCATTGTAATCAAATAGGGCTTGCTCATCCCACTCCAGAAGAGCTTCTCATCAAGTGTTTTTCAATACCCAAGCACTGTCCTTGAGGTAGAAATTGTTATGGCTGTGTTTTGATTTGTGCATTGTTCTAGGAAGTGCCAGTTAGATATGTCTACAGGTCAATGTGACCTGAATCGAATTTCTCCTCCATCCCTAGAGGAGGAGTGGTGTTTCTAAAGTACCTCCTCCTGGTTTCCTGACGTTCCCACCTTCATTGCACCTCCTTCTGCTCCTGTTTGCTGCACGCACCAGCCCTCAAGTAAACTCAGGGCACTCCCAAACAGGAGGGGAGTCAAAAATCCTTGCTGATCTAATGCAAACCACACAGAGATCTACGAGCAGGTGCAGATATACCTTGTGCCCGACTCTCTGGCATAATAGGAAAGGTGAGGTTGAGCAGGTGCCCTATGGAGAACCCTCCTGCACCTCCTCCACCTCCATTAAGACAGGCCGCAGGATTGTGGCCTTAGCTGGCAAAGCTTGTTAACAGGAAAGGCTCCCGGAGAAAAGTTCGCTCCCAGCTGCAGAATTGTATTGTTATTTGCATTCCACCAGCGCTCGAACGGTTAACATCTATTAAAAAAAATAAACTTGCATTGGCTGAGTTCCTTGTTCCGTTTGATGGCTCAACTGAAGCTTGATGTTTATGGTGGATATTGTCTCGATTTCTTTAGATGAGATGAGCATCTAAGGAGTTTGAAAATGTGTTTTAATTAAGATTCTGCTAAATTTTATCAGACACCTACTTGGAAAACAAAGCAACTGAATAATTAACTCTGATGATAGCAGATGCTGCTCTAATGACAACCTGTTACTACTCAAGTGCCTCATTAGTTGTTTTACTGTGTTCTTTTAATATGTCCAGAGCTCCTTGGCTAATGAGTATATTGGCGACGATGTACTTTAAATAGTCCTTCATTGTGGACAGTTGTAACGGTGAGATTTCCCCCCATCTGCAGAAAAATCTCCATTTAGATCGTCTCCCCCCACCTCAACCCCCTGCCAGGCTGTGTTGTCTGCCTGCACAAGCTTGGAAATGAATCCTTCCTTACCTATCCTTCTGGGATTATTTTAGCCATACATCAAGTGAAGCTTACAAATTGATGAGAATCTAATGATGCATTTATTTACAGATGTGCACCTCTGTTCCCTGTTATGTTGCCAAGCGGTGAGAAAAAGAGAGGCATTTTCTTCCCCCTGAGCGATGTGAGTAGTTGTCTTTGACCAGGCAGCTTTTTCAAAATGCTTACCCTATTATTTACAGCTAAGGGGAAAGATACATTACACACACACATGCACACACTCCTAAAAATATACACATAGAAGTTTGCAAAAAATAGAAACTGGCTATTTATAGCCAAATAACCTATTTTAGCAATTCATTGTGGTTTTCTCTCCCCCCTCAATGATATACTGTGGCTTCCTCTTAGGGAAAGTATTATTTTTATATTTAATATTGTGGGATTCTAGTTTGAACCATATGCATAAACCGGGACCAGTCTGGCTGTAAAAATAGATCATTAAAGGTTTAAAGCACGTTTTCTTTTTCCCTTTTAACAAAAAGGAAAGTGAATTATCCGTCAAACTGGATTTCTCTTTTACAAGGCGCCGATTTCAACCACAAACTGATTCCCGATGACACGACATATTTAACAGATTTCTCAAAGATACATTACAGCTGCATATGAGATGATTAAAGATGGGGAGAAATAAAAGCTAATGACTTTTAAAAGTTTACAGTCCTGCCAAAGACTTTAAAACGTGATACCCGTATTAAAGGGAACCCGTGCATGTGAACTGCATCAATTGTAGCAAGGAAGCCTCACATCTGCAAACAAGGATCTCCCATTGCTGCCTATAGCAGGGATGGGGACATAGCTGTCAACCATCCCTTATTTGGCGGGAAAGTCCCTTATCCCAGCGCCGTGTCCCGCTGCTGTCCCTTATTGATGATGTCCCTTAAGTTTCCCGGGTTTCAAAGGAAGCAGCTCTTTTCCCTCCCTCCCTGCCGTGTTGCTTGGCTGCGTTGCTCACCCAATAAGGAGTCTAAGAACGACTGGGGGGCGGAGCTTGCATGCCTTGTGCCGATCAAATCGGCCGCGTTGCCTGGGGACTCGCCTATGCTCAGCGCTTCCCAGCAGAGAGGTGACGGTGGTTTTCCTTGCTGCATCCCCTTTGCCGGGTTGCTGCGCTGTGGGAACCACCACTTGAGGCTTCGTTTGGCTGCTGGCTGGGCTTTCTGCCTTTGGCTCGGAGGGGCTCAGAAGTTGAACATACTTGTACTCGGAATCGAATGGATACGTCATCGACGGCCCACTCACCCTTGCCGGGGAAAAGGTCTGTCTGGAGCGGGGTCACATGGTGGGGGAAAAGTAAAGGAGCTGGTTGAGTACAATGGCGGGCGGCGATCTCGTGGGAGGGGGGCTTTTGGATTTGTTTTGGAGGCTCCTTCGATTGACTGTTATGGGGGAAAGGAAAGGAGCTGGTTGGCTAAAATCCCTTATTTTGGCTGCTGGTCCCTTATTTTCAAATCTGTAAGTTGACAGCTAAGGATGGGGAGGCTATGGCCATCCAGGTATTGTGGGACTCCAATTCCCACCAGCTCCTTGCAGCAGGAACTAATAGTGAGGGATGATGGGAGCTGAAGTCCAGCAACACAGACTCCCCACGACTGACACAGAGCTCCATAAACCATTGCCAATCCTGGTAAGCCTTATCCTTGCATCAGACTCTAGATTACAGCCAGACTTCAACACCCAACTACACACATTCATTGTGGCTGAGTCAAATGAATGGAACTTCCAGCCTGTGTGTCTGTGCTGGATTGTGGCCAAGATGCATAAAAATTAGAAGTTAACAAAGGATTAAAAAGAAGAAGAAGAATTCTCATCATTTTATGAACCTGTAGAGAAATATTTGGATAGTGATTGCACCCTCTTGAGAGACATTCATTGATTGCCCTGATTAATTTCCTAGTGACTAGAAGTGTTCAATCTCAGGGTTTAGTCACATGGCAATGGGAATTTCCATTTTGACATGATTTCCTTTTCTTCTTTGGTAATATGTTGTTTCCCCTTAAGCCCTTCACAGTCTGGGCCGAGGTGACTTTGCGAAAGGGCTGATTATATTTATGGTAAGGCAATCCCCAAATCCCCAAATGTCCTTGATAAACAATTGGGGCTGGACTGCCCTTGCGAAAGACTCAGTTAAGTAGAGGTCTTATTTTTATTACTTCATCTAGCTAACGAACTAATAACAGGAGACGTCTTCCTAGAACAGGAGGAGTTTTTCCATTGAGTTCTATGGCGCAGGACTGCATGCTAAATTAGATTATCTTTGGTTGGTCTTTCCCTACAGCACAGAAAAGAACACTTAGCGGTAGATGTCTCTCCTGATTAAAGTTTCACTGTACAAGCTACACCCGTAGTGTGGGAGGGAGGCGCTGGTCCAACATGACATATCCTACTGCTGATGCAATATGTCACATTAAGACATGCTGAGAGCCTTGATTAAAATTTACTTTGGCACAATAATCACATGGCGCTCCACAGAAGGAAATGGAGTGCCATCAACGTACACTGGCTGGCTGTGTTTGCTTTGCAACAGGTTGAAAACTGACTAAAACAGCTCGGAGTTTAGCTTCCAAATGACCTTTACAATAAGTGCACATTCTGTATTTCTGCTTTTCGTAATAAACATCCCACATTGTTGCCAAAGCCGGGTGGCTCCGTGCCATGCGAGGAAGGGAGCTTCTCTTACGTATGGTTCAAAATACCTATTTAGTAGTACTCCTGCAATTATGGTGTGGCTATCTGCTGAAGGTAAGTAGGATTTTGTCTGCTGTGGCTGAAGAACAGCCAAAGATGAAGTGTCCCGCAGACCATGACCTCCTTGTTGCTCTCACAGAATCACAGAATCGTAGAGTTGGAAGGGATCCTGAGGGTCATCTAGTCCAACCCTCTACAATGCAGGAATCTCAGCTAAAGCATCCATGACAGATGGCCATCCAACCTCTGCTTAGAAACCTTCAAGGAAGGAGAGTCCACAACCTCCCAAGGGAGACCATTCCACTGTCGAACAGCTCTTCTGTCAGAAAGTTTTCCCGTATGTTTAGTTGGAATCTCCTTTCTTGTAACTTAAATCCATTAGTTTGAGTCCTGCCCTCCAGAGCAGAAGAAAAAAAGCTTGCTCCATCTTCCATGTGACTACCCTCGAGATATTTGAAGATGGCTATCGTATCTCCCCATAAAGAGGGCTGATCGCCGAAGAATTGATGCTTTTGAATTCTGGTGCCGGAGGAGACTCTTGAGAGTCCCATGGACTGCAAGAAGATCAAACCTATCCATTCTTAAGGAAATCAGCCCTGAGTGCTCACTGGAAGGACAGATCCTGAAGCTGAGGCTCTAATACTTTGGCCACCTCATGAGAAGAGAAGACTCCCTGGAAAAGACCCTGATGTTGGGAAAGATGGAGGGCACAAGGAGAAGGAGATGACAGAGGACAAGATGGTTGGATAGTGTTCTCTAAGCTACGAACATGAGTTTGACCAAATTGCGGGAGGCAGTGGAAGACGGGAGTGCCTGGCGTGCTCTGGTCCATGGGGTCACGAAGAGTCGGACATGACTAAATGACTAAACAACAACAATTGTATCTCCTCTCAGTCTCCTCTTTTCCAGGCTAAACATACCCAGCTCCTTCTATCGCTCCTCACAAGGCTTGGTTTCCACACCCTTGATCATCTTGGTTGCCTCCCTCTCCATAGTCTGTTCAAGCCAACTAGGAAGCCTATTTCTACAGGCCCACCATCTCAAGACTTTACCCAATGTGTTTGCCCTGTGGGTTTGGGAAGGAAACTCACTGTGTGAAGAAACCACAGCCAAGTACTAGGAAGCCGCAGGAGTCAAGAGAGCTTCAATAGTCACATTTATTGGTGAACGGCAAATCAACATTCAGCGTAGAAGCTAGGACTTACCACATAGGCAAGTCTATGGTTCAAACTAGTTCCCACTAGTTGCAGGAAACATATCCTATTATGTACTTGGCATGCCTCATAAAAAGACAGGCCACACATTCTACAATCAAGTTTGGCAGGCACTCATGAGCCCAGAGAAATCCCTTGGAGAATTAACCATAAACAAACAAACAAATAAACTAATGAATGAATGAATGAATGATCTAGATCATGGGTAGGCAAACTAAGGCCCGGGGGCTGGATCAGGCCCAATCGCCTTCTAAATCTGACCTGTGGACGGTCCGGGAATCAGTGTGTTTTTACATGAGTATAATGTGTCATTTTATTTCAAATGCATCTCTGGGTTATTTGTGGGGCATAGGAATTCGTTCATTCCCTGCCCCCCCCCAAAATAGTCCGGCCCCCCCCACAAGGTCTGAGGGACAGTGGACTGGCCCCCTGCTGAAAAAGTTTGCTGATCCCTGATCTAGATTGTATGTGGACTGCATAGAAAAGACAGGCCCTATGTCTCCATTGATATTAGAATTAAATGTCATGTGTATGCAATCAGAGTTGAAATAGTATAATCTATACTGTGACTTTTTAAATATTTGCCTCCCATTTGTTTTGCTTTGTCAGACATTTTGTAGAAATCACGAGAACTGGAATCAAACTTTTAGTTAGGGTCCATCTAAACTTCCTTTTGTGACAAGTTGCCAGGCATACATCTGGGATTTCCAGCTCTAGGTCCAAGCTTTGTTGTTGTTGTTGTTCCTGGTGCTTCCACCCAAGAAAAAATGACATTTTACCACCAAATCGAGGAAAATGGCAATCAAGTTTTCCATGAATTAAAAGAGAAATCCGGGGCTTGTGAGCAAGTTTACATTTTTTAAAAAAGAAAACGTGATATCAAGATGCTTTAAGTGCTCACCTAAAATGTTCTGCAACACAGCTTGTGCACTTGGCTCATATGGGAGATTTACCATAAATGCAAATAGCATAGCAAAGTGGGGAAAGGTGGGTCAGGACTTCGGTGAGGGGCAGAGAGAGGCAGAGGGGAAGCTCCCCTGTGTCACACCACAGATCCAATCTGGAGTGAGGGGACAAGTCATGCAATTGCTTATTGTGTGTATGGTGTCACACCTAGTTTGGTCCCTGGTGAGCTGATATTGGCTTCTGCTCTCTGTGAGCTTTCATGCGGTTCAAAAATCTGGAGTTGCCTCTGAGTCATCTGTGAAATGGCCCGGCCGGCCCACCCATGAGATAACGTGAGGCAGCTGCCTCGGACAGCAGAATCCACAAGGACAGCAGATCCTAATGTAAATATTTATTCCCCCCCCCACCTTGTTCCTGATTTAGATCTTCACTCACCCCTTCTTCCCTGGTAGGGAGGGGGGTTTGCCATTTTGTGGTTTGCCTCAGGCATCAAGATGTCTTGAGCTCTCCCTGGAAATAGTCCTTTGGGATCAAATGGACAGCAGGGAAGATGCATATGGGCACCCGTACCTGTGGGACCGCCTCTCCTGGTATGTTCCACAGAGGAACTTACGGTCGTCAAACAAAAATATCCTGAAGGTCCCAGTCCACAGAGAGGTTAGGCTGGCCTCAACCAGAGCCAGGGCTTTTTCGGCTGTGGCTCCGATCTGGTGGAACACTCTGTCACAAGAGACTAGGGCCCTGCGGGACTTGACATCTTTCCGCAGCGCCTGCAAGACAGAGCTGTTCCACCAGGCCTTTGGTCAGGGAACAGCCTGACTCCCTCCTTTGGCAATCTTCACAGAACTTTAGCCTAATGGTTGCCATCAATTTGAGTTGAATTGATTCTATAATGAAATGATTTTAGAATGTTGTACTATTTTGATTGTTGTTAGCCGCCCTGAGCCCGGCTTCGGCTGGGGAGGGCGGGATATAAATAAAAATTTTATTATTATTATTATTATTATTATTATTATTATTATTTTCAACCGACGTGCTTTTTAAACGATTGCTGTGATTTCCCACAACCTGAGACTTCTTATTTGGGCAGAACGTTTGCTTTGCTATTGCCAGGAGAATGATTGCCCATTAGTGAGAATGATCCCACCTGAAAGAGAACGTGTGCGGGTAGAGAAGAGATCATATAACAGGTGAAATGTAGCAACGATATCTTTCTAGGTCACCTTTCCTCCTTTAAACAAAAACGAAAAGAGAAGCCTTTTGGATTTATGGGACTCACAGCTGAATGCGTACTGTTTATGGATATTTCTTTGGGTCTGATTAATTAGTAATTGGGGCGGGAGTTGTGCACTTCAGTGACTCTTGTTGGTCTGATTGTAAACCGCAATCTGGTGCTAAACCTTTACGGGCCACATTGCTAGTTTTGCTGTGCCCCAGTGGCACGACTGATTAAATCTGTGTAAACAGGAGCTTTAGCAAAAAAGAGAGAGAATACTGTACTTCCAGAAGGATCAGAGGGCTGCATATATTTCTGAAACGGATGTTTCTGAGGGCACATTTTATGACTGGTCTTGTTCTAAAACTTCCCTCCTCTTTCAGAGAGCCAGTGTGGTGTAGTGGTTAAGAGCGGTAGACTCGTGATCTGGGGAACCGGGTTCGCTTCCCTGCTCCTCCACATGCAGCTGCTGGGTGACCTTGGGCTAGTCACACTTCTCTGAAGTCTCTCAGCCCCACTCACCTCACAGAGTGTTTGTTGTGGGGGAGGAAGGGAAAGGTGAATGTTAGCCGCTTTGAGACTCCTTCGGCTAGTGATAAAGCGGGATATCAAATCCAAACTCTTCTCTAAAAAGAGAGCCAGTGTGGTGTAGTGGTTAAGAGCGGTAGATTCGTAATCTGGGGAACCGGGTTCGCGTCCCCGCTCCTCCACATGCAGCTGCTGGGTGACCTTGGGCCAGTCACACTTCTTTGAAGTATCTCAGCCCCACTCACCTCACAGAGTGTTTGTTGTGGGGGAGGAAGGGAAAGGAGATTGTTGGCCGCTTTGAGACTCCTTTGGGTAGTGATAAAGCAGGATATCAAATCCAAACTCTTCTTCTTTCAGGCCACCAAATGGATGATGGTTTCTTTGGGTTCGGAAAACCTTGTTTTCAAGGGAAAATGACAGGCCATAAAAGAGGCTGACACCTGTGGTGTTTGCCCGTTCGTTTACAGCCTGTCTGTACAGGGGGAAAAAGAAAGGGTTAAAAATGTAGACCAATAGGAAAGCTGGAGGCGGAGCCTACATGTGTATAAAAGGGCTTAGCCCGAGGTTTGTTTGAGTTTTTGGTGGGTAGTTGGTTGGTTTTAGTGGGTTGGCTGGTTGGGAAAGGCAGTTGGAGAAGCAGTTGGCAGGCAGTTGGAAATAGAGAGACAGTTAGGCAGTGGGTTCTTGAGTGAGGGGAGGTAGAAGACATAGAGAGAGGAAAATAAGTCTAAGAAAGTAAAGAGTAACAACGTTTGGAATGCCATAAAAGATGGTTTGTGTCTGAAATAAAATACACTCTTCTTTATTTACTTGAGAACCTGACTGAGACTGAAGTGATTTTACCAGGGAGGACCTGGTTGGTGGCAGCGGATTAGTGGTGTACGGGTTAACAGTCCATGAGACGACCGGTGGCTCCGTATGAACACCACAACATCCCTAGAATTAAGGGAGCAGGATATACCTAGTCCAATTCTCCACAAAATATACTTAATGGTCATTTAGTCCAATTCTTCCCTTAGCTACCACAAAGGTAGCAAATGCTATTGCCCTCTGTGGTAATCACACAGGGTCCCTGGACATTTGACAGTCTATTGACCCTGTGCCACCACTGTGATTGCTTTCTTCGCTGCCACCAACCCGTTTCTCACGGGTACACATGGAGTCCAGACAGTTGTTAACATTAACAAATAATCAAGTTTATTTATAGGCATGAACAAGTTTATGGTTTCAGTTAATTTTTCTTGGCAGTTTCTTAATCTTAGTTTCTTTACTGACCCTATGTTCCTAACAACTTCAAACTGATTATCCCAACTAACTATCTGATTCCACCTAACAATTCCTCTCACTCCCTCACCACACAACTTGACCAACCCACAGACTATTCCTCCCTCTTCCTTCTCCAACTCCCAACTCTCAACTGACTTTCACACAACTCCAACTCTCACTCTAACTTCTCCTATCAGTTTTCACTGGCCAATCATCTTCACACACATTTAACCCTTTCCTTATGACCCACCTAGGAGGCAAACGCCACACCCTCCAAATGTTGGAATAAAACTCCCCTCTCCCTGTTGGGATACTGCCAGGGAGACAGAGTCCATCATGACCCCATGTCGTCTCCGGATGACCCATCGACCTCCTGTAGACACGCAGTATCATTCAATTAGCGACACGAGCTCCAGAAATAGCTTGCCACATTCCAGAGCTGGTGCACGCTCTATCAGCAGATAATGCACAGCGAAAGATGCACGCAGGAGAGCATTATTTACAATTTTATTCAGCGTTGGTCAGAACAAAGAAAACATGACTGCCTGCTTCGGTGTCTCAGGCACAGAGAGAAAACGAAAGCATAGACACAACAGAAACATCCTGTGAACAGGAAATATGCAGGCTGTGACACAAACATCCTGCTCCCTTTTAAGGTGGAATGGAAATATCCTAACACTCCCCTCACCTTTGACCATGTTGGCTGGGGCTGAAGGGAGTTGGAGTACAGCAAAATCTGAACACACCTTTACTTACTATAGCCCTACAGCATCGATCCACATATTTAAATAGAAGAAACACGTAGGATTGAACAATAAGCAAAGACAAGGCAATCTGGCAATCTGGACTGGTGATAAGCAATGGGTAAATCTCACCTCTTTTGTCCTGCCTCCTGTAGTTTCCTAACATGTTTCCAATAAGCTGGCAAAACGATGTAAACGTCTCTGGAACTGAGAAATGGCATGCAGTAAATAAATTAATAAACAAGTGGACCAATAAACAACTCTACTGCTTCCCTTCCTATAGTTTTGGGTAAGTACTGGGGGGGGGGGAGCGGTGTGTTGTTTCATTTGAGTTCTGGGTTAGAAATCAAAACTGAATCCATCAGAACTGTCAGTGTCCATCTCTCACCTCTTGTAGATCCTCAGTTGCAGTTGGATCTTGAATCCACTGCACATACCCTTCATATTTTGAGGTGGTTTTTTTTTCATAATGAAGTATGAAGTAGTGTATAAAATTTATGTAATAAAGCAATTTTTTTAAAAAAATCATTCATATTTTCCTCTCCACCACCACTTTTTATATATATATATATATATATATATATATATATATATATATATATATATCTGAATGAAATTCTTCAAACAAAATATCAATTTAAAAAGATAGTTAACATGACTGGGTGGGGAAACCCAGCCAGATGGGTGGGGAATTATTATTATTATTATTATTATTATTATTATTATTATTACCACCCCATTTTATGTCAGTTTGCGCATGTCAGGAATCCCAGTGTCTGCTCAGGTATTAAAACATACAAGCACCCTCTCTGATGTCGGCATGGTCAGATTTTAAGCTTGCAGTATTTCCTTTGGTTTCTACTAAAACCTTGTGGCCCAGCAGCTGAAGCCAAGTGCAAAATGATTGTGGCTGATGAGGAATTTCTCAGAAGGTAACTTTTCTGACAATTCGTTTGCCATGAAGTGAGCTGAAATTCATCAGAAGAGAGGTTTTTCTGGGGAAAAACAGTATTAGAAGAATTCCAAAAATGTCCTCCACCATCTTCCTGCCTTTGACTGGACTTAAGTGTCCAGGTGCCCCTTTATCTTTACCTTTTTTTTACCTGCCCACAAATAATAATGTGGAGGTGTTTTCACTCCGTCCTAAAATAATAGTGGTAGTGGAGAAGACAGATGCAAAATGGTGGCTTGGCAGGCAGATCCAATCACCTACAGCACCGAGCAAAGACTGTGTTGGTCTTTTTCCAGTTCATGTTTCTCTTGCATGTGTTCTCTCATAAGTCCACCCTGTCTAATTTCTATATTAATCTTCAGTTAAAGCAATAACAGCTCAAAACCACATTGAATGCACATCTGAATAAGTAATTACATATACATCAGAACTATTTTCTCACAAAATAGGCATTTCCAAATGTATTTTCTCTCAAAATACACATTTTAAAAATGGATTCCGATGCATTTTTGAGCAGATAACTGCGCTGAAACATTCAGGAAGTGTGAAAGAAGCTAATGGCTGCAAATCCCGAACAGGATTTCTGAACGGATGAAGAGGGATCCTCATTGAACTTATTGTTCCAGAGAGTAGATTTCTGGTGAACTTTAGGATAAACGCCTTTAGGAGAAATATATTGAAAGAGGAGCTCAACCATGAAACCTAGGAGTGGTGGTGATGGTCTCTCACTTGTTGGAGGTCTTCAGCAAAGGCTGGGCATCCATCTCTCTGGGGACACTCTACTTCTGGATTTCCTGTATTGAACAACTCTATGATTCTGTGATGGAATTCAGAAAGGTCAGCTTCTTCAAGCATCCCCATGATGATGATCTGCATATATTTGCCAAATCTACATGTGGCTGACTATAGAGAAAATACAGTTTTCCTCGCCCTCATCCCCCATCATGAATAAATAGTGTTATGAGTTTGCAGGGGGTGGTGTCATGACCTGGAAGATATCTTGGGTCCACTCCCAACCTGTGCCCCAAATGTATCTGTAAAATTTTTCGGAGACACCGTTGATGGAACCTTTCAAGGAGTTGGAGATGGTGTTTATAAGTGGTCCATGTTTCACAAGCATATAGTAAGGTTGCTAGTACAATAGCATTGTAAACAAGCATTTTGGTTTCCCTGCAAATGTCCCAGTCCTCAAACACTCTGCACCTCAATTGGGAGAAAGCCGCACTCACAGAGCTCAGGCAATGCTGGATTTCAGCATCAGTGTTGGCCCTTGTGGAAAGATAACTGCTTAGGTGGTTGTGCGGATGTCTGATGATCGTCTTCCAAAGCAACTACTCTATTCAGAACTCAAAAATGGAAAGCGTAATGCTGGTGGTCAACAAAAGAGGTTTAAAGACTGTCTCAAGGCAAATCTTTAAAAATGTAGTATAAACACTGACAACTGGGAAACACTGGCCTGCGAGCGCTCCAGTTGGAGAATAGCCTTTACCAAAGGTGTCATGGGCTTTGAAGACACTCGAACTCAGGATGCAAGGGAGAAACGTCCTAAGAGGAAGGCACGCTTGGCAAATCCACACCGTGATCAGCTCCTGCCTGGAAACCGATGGAAGGACGTGTGGGTCCAGAACTGGCCTCCACGGTCACTTACGGACTCATTGTTAAAACCGTGTCTATGGAAGATAATCTTACTCGGCTATGAGTGATCATCAAAAAAGAATAGCCAATATAGGAAGGAGCTGGCTGAAGGGGTCAGGCCATTCCTTTTGTCAGTCTAATGGCATCAGCTGCTCAGCTAAGTACCCAACATCTGCATCTTAAAAGGGTAAGCTCCGTTGCCATAGAAACAAATGGGTAGGCCTTTCCCCAGCCCCCTCAATGGGCTGATAGGTGGAAGAACAGTATCCAGAGTTGTGTGAGAGAGCTGGAAGCTGGATACTGTAAGCTGGAGACACAGAAGCATATCTTGCTCTGTGTTCAAACCAAATCTGAACTTCAGGGCTTCCATAGAAACCTAAAGCAAGATCGGTTGGCACGTTAATTCTGTGAGCCTCTCCATTCTATGTTCAGGTTGTGTATATGTGTAAATCAAACAATATATCCCAAATATTGTCTCGCAGACTTTTTCAAAGAAACCAAACCATGGGTAAGCACTCCAAACTCCTAGAGTCTCTCACCACTTGGAGATAGCGTAGCTTGCAACCATATCAGAAACAAATAGTGTGAAGCTGCTTGATTTCATTGCTAGTACAATAAATGACTGTCATAAAAAGGTAAAGGGACCCCTGACCATTAGGTCCCGTCGTGACCAACTCGGGTTGCGCGCTCATTTCGCTTTACTGGCCGAGGGAGCCGGCGTACAGCTTCCGGGTCATGTGGCCAGCACGACTAAGCCGCTTCTGGCGAACCAGAGCAGCGGATGGAAATGCCGTTTACCTTCCTGCCAGAGCGGTACCTATTTATCTACTTGCACTTTGACGTGCTAGGTTGGCAGGAGTAGGGACCGAGCAACGGGAGCTCACCCCGTTGAGGGGATTCAAACTACCGACCTTCTGATCGACAAGTGTTAGGCTCTGTGGCTTAACCCACAGCGCCACCCGCGTCCCAGTGACTATCATACTTGGGTCCAATTTGTTTAATACACCCTCTGAAGGCAGTGCACATGAATTACTAGAGTCGGTGTTATTCAACGGGAGTCATTCAGGCTTTCCATGAAAGACTAGCAAGTGCCCAAGTTCCGTTTCAGTTTACAGAGCATGGTACAATGAAAACAACAAGCCAGAATACTTATATTTTGCTGGTTTTTAAAGACAGAACAGATTTGTTTACTGATACCATTATAATTCCTCGAGGTGTGAATGCTGCAATATGCAAGAGGTGAAGAGACAAGCTGTATGACAGGTATTCTGCAAATGTGTCAAGAGAGGCAGACGGTTGCAATGCAAACAGAAAATGGGAATTGGGGGGAGAGGGGGGAGAGAATTAATGGATTGCCCAGGAGATGGAGAAGGGTAAAGAACTGGATTGCCACTAATGCAATTCTCTGGTGCTGAGAATTTTATATTTGGCCCTTATGATTCTGATGATGGTTTATTGACTGGGTTTTCTAAAGAACAACAACAACCAAACTCATTTTTTGGTTGTTGCCTCTGACAAGCCCTTGAGTTTGCTCTGGGATATAAAGGTTTGTTTACTGCTAGCATTAGGTTCGCAAGACTGTGTTTTGTTGTAAATTCCAAACTCTTAGACTGTATCTTGATCCCAGCTGGCCAAATCCATTCCCGCTAGGGACTGTAGAGACAAACAGAAGTGTAATCTTTAAACTCTTAATAAATATTATTTTAAAAAGAGAGAGACAAACAGAAGTGGGGCAGGAGAAGGAACAAAGTAGCAATCAGAGATCATGCTATTTGAACTACGCTGCCCACTCCACAGCACCCATTCAGTTCGAATTGGCAGTGGTCATCACAGCACTTAGCTAATGGGCTTCCTGGCACGTGGTTGCTGGGAATGGCAAGTAGGGAGAAGAAGTAGAAGAAGAGTTTGGATTTGATATCCCACTTTATCACTACCCAAAGGAGTCTCAAAGCGGCTAACAATCTCCTTTCCCTTCCTCCCCCACAACAAACACTCTGTGAGGTGAGTGGGGCTGAGAGACTTCAAAGAAGTGTGACTAGCCCAAGGTCACCCAGCAGTTGCATGTGGAGGAGCGGAGACGCGAACCCGGTTCCCCAGATTACGAGTCCACCGCTCTTAACAACCACACCACACTGGGAATGGGCTATTGCACTCTTGGTCTGGTTGTGGGCTTCTCCAAAGGCATCTGGTTGGCCAGTGTGAGTGGGGGTTGTGTCCAACCATTCTGCCCCCCTGCCCTGCCCTCAATGTCCCACCACCACTCCCCTGGTGTTAAGTTGTGGGTGAACATATCAGACAACACAGCGATTCTTCAAACAGCTCTTGTTTATTCACAGGCCAGAACAGAACTGAACTGAAGGGTTCAGCCACCCTGCTTATATAGAGCTCCACTAGAACGCAACAGTAACCATTTTCTGTAACTATCCAATCACTGAGCGTCACTTTCAATCCCTTATTCGCATATGTGGACCTGAGTGAAAACTATCTACAGTATCCCCCTGCTGGCCCAGGGTGAGAACTTCAGTACATAGCACCAGGCTCTGAGCCTTCCACTTCTGAGGCTTCCCTACCGAGTTCCCCAGTTGGTGTCTCCCACCATTCCTCATCATGGAGCTAATCCCAGACACCGGGATGAGAAGTGGGGGAGAGAAAGACCCTTTTTCTGACTGGCAGGAGCACAGATCTGCCCTCTGGTGTAGTTTAAGGCTGCTTTAAATGTCCGGCTGAAGAGAAGGAGGCTTAGAGGAGTGGAGACCTTCAGTCCTGGCAACTGTGTTTTAGGGGCCAGTCCGCAGGCATTGTATGCTGTTTTCCTGAACAAAGAGTTAACTTTTCTGTTTGTCTTTGTGTCTTGGGTGCTGACCTGCATCTGAACCAGCCCTGATACCTAGTGACTTCCTTAAGATTAGGACTATGAATGCACTATGATTGTGTCAGGAACACACTGCTGAACACACTAGCCTGGAGTGGCCCAGTGGCAAACCAGGAGAGCAGCAGCACTTTTGACAGGCAATCTACCCACGAAGGCACAGACAGGTGCGCACTAACAAGTGAGTTAACTGGGACCACTGAATGTTCTCCCTGGTCTTGGTTTTCTTAAAATACAATTTAATTGGAAGCAGCTTGAAATCACTGACATGCTAGTGAGAAGTCCTGAACCAGAAACATTCACTTCCAATCGCTTCAGAAATAAAACCGCAGAGCTTAATTTAAACTTAAGCTGTCATTACAATTTGATTTGTCATGGCGTCAAAAAAGCAACAGCCAACCCAGCGTCCCGATAGCAGGAGCAGCGTCGGGACGTAGGAGTTTCCACTTCCTTTTAAACTCGAAATGCCAACAGTTTTCATGTTGATGTTTCTCACTTGAAACTTTCAGAAGGGTTGTGAATTTCACTTGGACTTTTTGTTGTGACTCAGAATGAAACTTAATTTCTAAATCTCCCAGAGAATAACATTTCCTTTTGAGAGAGAGAGAGAGAGAGAGAGAGAGAGAGAGAGAGAGAGAGAGAAATGGCTCATATTCCATACATTCAAGCATATGTTCTCCTCAAGCGACTTTGTTTGGTGTTGGGCTCATATACTTCTGGTCCCTTTTGTGGTTTTCCTTGGGAACCTGTGATTCTGTTGGCGAGCTTGCAATTAAGCTTGGACCATTAAGAGGTTCATGTGGTACCCTCCAGATGGACTATACCTCGTATATCCATGACCATTGGCCATGATGGCTGGGGCTGATAGGCTATAGATGTCCAACAACATATTGAGGTCAGCACATTGATTACCACTGTTTGACCCGTATGGACAGCACGTTAGAGTAGTCGACGGGGTAGGGAGCCACTATAATTATCACAAACATTCTATGGTTATCTCCCCAACTTTGGAGGAAGCACTGGTTCATACAACTGGCACCTCCCTTTGATACTCTCCAGGTTTCAAGCTAGCAGGTGGCCCTGGGTGCCTCCTTCAGTGACCACACAAAGGCCAAGAAGCCTCTGAGCTGCTTCAGTTTTTATTACCAAAGAAAAAATATATGGTTCTAAATCTCACGGCTGCAGGCAAGATGGTTTAAAACAAGCGAACATCATTGCCTGTAGACTCAGAGTGATGCGGGTTCTAGGTCAGGGCTTTCAGGGATCAGAATGCAACAGCTAATACAATTCTAGGCTACATCAGCAGAAGTACAGAATCCAGATCACAGGAAGCAATGGTGCCACTCTGTCCTATGTAAGCAGACCTCACCTGGAGTGTAGCATCCAGTTTGTGCATCACAATTTAAGAATGATATTGACAAACTGGAATAGCCTCTCAGGGGGGCTGTGGCAGTTGATTTCCTGCATCGGCGGATGGGAGGAAGAGATGATATTACATATCCCTTCCGACTCTATGACTCTATTGCACTGTGATCACACGGGGTGGTTACATTATGGTGACTCATGAGAACCCAGCCAATTTGGCTCCTTACGGGGTCCTTGCTGTGGGTTCACATTCATCCAGTGCTTTACCAACTGCACTGGCTCCCAGTGGAGTACAGGGTCAGGTTTAAGGTGCTGGTTTTGACATTTAAAGCTCTATGCAGCCTAGGACGCACATACCTACGGGACCGCCTCTCCTGGTATGCCTCGTGGAGGACCTTAAGGTCCACAAATGACAACTTTCTGGAGGTCCCAAGTCACAAGGTGGTTAGGTTGGTCTCAACTAGGACCAGGGCCTTTTCAGTACTGGCCCCAACTTGGTGGAACGCTCTGTCACAAGAGACAAGGGCCCTGAGGGACTTGACATGTTTCCACAGGGTCTGCAAGACAGAGCTGTTCCGCCTGGCCTTTGGTTTGGACTCAGTCTGACCCTTATGTTTCCTTCCCCTTATGGTTTTGACTTTTAAAATGAGGCTGCATTTTAAATTGCATTTCAACCTGTATTTTAAATTGTGTTTTTTTCTTATTGTGTTTTTACTGAAATTTTATTGATGTTAGCCGCCCTGAGCCCAGCTCTGGCCGGGGAGGGCAGGGTAATAATAATAATAATAATAATAATAATAATAATAATTTCATATTTAAGTCCCATTGATTTGGATAATTTTTTTTGATAAATATTTCTTTTATTAGATTTTCCATAAAATTTTTTTTTTACAAAATTATACATCCATTTTTAACTTAAACCCTTTTTTCCAGAACTTCCCTCAGCTTGTCTGATAATTTTCCGTTTATTTTTTATCCTCGTCTCACATTTCCCAATATTATATTGCACTCAAATACTCTTAATCACATCATATTTTTTAAACCATATTTCTAACAGTAATTTCACAGAGCTTCTTGAAAGCCATTGAAAGTTATTTGCTCATCACAGAAATTTTTGATATACTCTGTAAATTTCTTCCAGTCCTCGGAGAATCTCTGGTCACATTGGTTCCTAATTCTCCCCGTCAATCTGTCCATTTCTGCGTATTCCATCAGTTTCATCCTCCATTCTTCTTTCGTGGGCATCTCTTCCTGTTTCCATTTCTGTGCCAGCAAAATTCTGGCTGCTGTTACTGCATACAAAACTAATTTCACATCTTTTTTACTAATTTCATTATCCAGTATGCCCAACAAGAGAGCTTCAGGTTTTTTAACAAAAGTATATTTCAACATTTTCTTTAAATCATTATAGATCATCTCCCAGAAGCTTTTTACCTTCTTACATTCCCACCACATATGGTAAAATGTTCCTTCTGTCTCCTTACACTTCCAACATTTATTACACGCTTTATACATTTTACCCAGTTTTATTTTATTGATGTTAGCCGCCCTGAGCCCAGCTCTGGCCGGGGAGGGCGGGGTATAAATAATAATAATAATAATAATAATAATAATAATAATAATAATAATTTCATATTTAAGTCCCATTGATTTGAACAGGAGAAGGTTATGCACGGGTTTCTCTCTCATTGTGAAATCAGTGGGACTAAGTGCAATCTTCTTTAGAGCTGAACCCAGCGGGACTCACTTCAAAGAATCAGGCATAGAACCAGGTTGTGGGTCAAGCCCATCTTGGCCCTTGCTTCCTAGCAAGCAAGCACACGTGGGACTGGTCTGCTGGAAGTCTTTGCCTGAATCCTGCCCCTTCTTATCTAAGCAGATCACAACTGTGCTATATCGGAAACAGCAACAACCGGCAGTCATTCTGGTGCATTGTTGCACGTTGGGAAACCTGGTGCTCCCCTCCAGATTGAAGCAGACTTTTGCAAATCAGCAGGGTCAGCATCTGAAAAGCATGTGAATATTGTGCACTTGTAAATATTTGAGCACATCTGCCGAGCTCCCTCTGAAAAACCACTGGGAAAAACCGCTTTGCGTCGTGCCATGCGATGCTGTTGCCCTGTTCTAATTGTCAAATCTGGTAAGCGCATTTTCTTTTTCCTCCTCATGCACAGACAAAAATTAAAAATTACTATCCTCATTCATTATTAATTTAGTTTCAGGACTAAAGCTGTGCCATGCATGTATTCCTTTTATTTTTTATTTTTTAAATCAAACTGCCTCGCAGTGAGAAGAATTTTCATTCACGGTTTGTAAGTGAACCTGCTTTCATACCTGATATATTTTCTTCAGTCATTGCAAGGGTTTGGCTTCATGCCTTGGAACCTAAGAACCCATGAAAATTGAAATGTTCACAGTGGTGATGCCCTGGAAACAGAAGGACACATTATGATGTCCTGTGTGGAGACATAGCTTCGCAAACTTGGCTTCCTGGACACATACAGCCATCATGTCTGGATAGAAGCCTAGCTACAGACCCATCAGAGGAGACGTTCCATGAGGTCTGTATGGAACCTACATGTCTAGAGGAAGCAAACCTCTTCAGGCCAGTCCCTAGGGATCCTATGGGAGATCAATGAAGGCTGGTTCTTTGGGCAACCATAGTATTCCCTCAGCCATCCTGTCTGCCACCTTCCTCCTCCTCCTCCTCCTCTTCTTCTTCTTCTTCGTATGCCACCCCATACCCGCAAGTCTTGGGGCAGCTCACAAGATAACATCGCAATATAAAAACACAAAATACATAACAAAACTAAAACATGAATCCCCTCCTCCCCAATACATTATAAAAGGGTTTGGATGTCAATCAACCAAAGGCCTCGTTAAAGAGGAACGTTTTTGCCTGGCGCCTAAAGGTGTATGATGAAGATGCCAGACGTGCCTCCCTGGGGAGAGCATTTCACAAATGGGGAGCCACTGCAGAAAAGGCCCTGTTTTTGTGTTGTCACACTCTGGACCTCTCATGGAGGAGCCATACAAAGAAGGGCCTCAGACAATGATCTCAGGGTCTTTGTTAAGTTCATATGGAAAGAAGCGGTCCTTGAGGTACATCCAGCCCAAGGGATGACAGACACTACCTGTCAGCTTTGTAGACTCAGGAGGATGGGAGAAAAGCTAGAATGAGCTGGCTCTGCCTTTGACTGGCATTGACTCCACCTACTGTTAGCCTCTCTGCCTTCTTCACCACCAGTCACAGTGAGCACCAGCCACTGCTGTGGGCGAGGGCTATTGTGTTCTGGGCTTCCAACAGGCAACCAGCTCTAAGAAGCCTGGAGCAGGATGCTGAGCCAAATTGACCAACTGTCTGATGTGGCGTGGCAGTTCTTATTTATTCTGTTACTGAGCTCTGCAATCTCCCGCTGTGCCTCCCCCCTCTCCCGCTTTTCTCCTGGCACTGTACGTGGTGCAAGTTCTACTCCCAACTGCACTGGAAACTTGGCCTGTTCTTTTTTGCAAAATCAGAAGAGGGCTGTGTACAATGCTGTCCCTAAGCAAGATCAAGACCCCCCCCCCCCCAGTTATCTCTAGCCCTCTTTGTGTGTTACTTCTGCATAGAAGGCAGTGAGCCTCCAGGACATGTAGGTAATCCCATCCCTAAAGTCCCACTGCTCCCACTGGTACCATGGTGGTGCTGAGACTAATGTCAGCATCTCATAGATTCATAGAATCATAGAGTTGGAAGAGACCACAAGGGCCATCGAGTCTAACCCCCTGCCAAGCAGGAAACACCATCAGAGCACTCCTGACATATGGTTGTCAAACCTCTGCTTAAAGACCTCCAAAGAAGGAGACTCCACCACACTCCTTGGCAGCAAATTCCACTGTCGAACAGCTCTTACTGTCAGGAAGTTCTTCCTAATGTTTAGGTGGAATCTTCTTTCTTGTAGTTTGGATCCATTGCTCTGTGTCCGCTTCTCTGGAGCAGCAGAAAACAACCTTTCTCCCTCCTCTATGTGACATCCTTTTATATATTTGAACATGGCTATCATATCACCTTAACCTCCTCTTCTCCAGGCTAAACATGCCCAGCTCCCTTAGCCGTTCCTCATAAGGCATCGTTTCCAGGACTTTGACCATTTTGGTTGCCCTCCTTTGGACACGTTCCAGTTTGTCCGTGTCCTTCTTGAACTGTGGTGCCCAGAACTGGACACAGTACTCCAGGTGAGGTCTGACCAGAGCAGAATACAGTGGCACTATTACTTCCCTTGATCTAGATGCTATACTCCTATTGATGCAGCCCTGGATGTCTCCTCTACCTGTGGAGACTCCTCAAGCGTTTTGAAACCCTGAGTCATCAGGGTTTGAAAGATAACAGGAAATAAAGAGGTGAATCTTCATTTCCGGTGGAAAAGGGCATGACATTTTTGCTTCACAGAAGAATCTTTGTTATTTGCTTGTTTGTTGTATTTCTAAGCTGCTATTTTATCCAAGGAGTACAAGGTGGTGGACATGATTTCCCCCTTCCTCATTTCATCGCCACAGCAACACTATAAGGTAGGTCAGTCTGAGAGGCAGTGATTGACCCATGGGCACTTAGTGGATTTCATAGCCAATGGGGATTTGAACTCCCATGTCATAGTCCAACACTCTTAGAATCATAGAATAGAATCATAGAGTTGGAAGAGACCACAAGGGCCATCGAATCCAACCCCCTGCCAAGCAGGAAACACCATCAGAGCACTCCTGACATATGGTTGTCAAGCCTCTGCTTAAAGACCTCCAAAGAAGGAGACTCCACCACACTCCTTGGCAGCAAATTCCACTGTCGAACAGCTCTTACTGTCAGGAAGTTCTTCCTAATGTTTAGGTGGAATCTTCTTTCTTGTAGTTTGGATCCATTGCTCCGTGTCCGCTTCTCTGGAGCAGCAGAAAACAACCTTTCTCCCTC
This sequence comes from Podarcis cretensis, assembly GCF_951804945.1. Lineage (NCBI taxonomy): Eukaryota > Metazoa > Chordata > Lepidosauria > Squamata > Lacertidae > Podarcis > Podarcis cretensis. The sequence goes on from NC_137170.1 coordinate 128,383,358, forward strand.
CTCTATGTGACATCCTTTTATATATTTGAACATGGCTATCATATGACCCCTTAACCTCCTCTTCTCCAGGCTAAACATGCCCAGCTCCCTTAGCCGTTCTTCATAAGGCATCGTTTCCAGGCCTTTGACCATTTTGGTTGCCCTCCTCTGGGCACGTTCCAGTTTGTCCGTGTCCTTCTTGAACTGTGGTGCCCAGAACTGGACACAGTACTCCAGGTGAGGTCTGACCAGAGCAGAATACAGTGGCACTATTACTTCCCTTGATCTAGATGCAATACTCCTATTGATGCAGCCCAGAATTGCATTGGCTTTTTTAGCTGCCGCGTCACACTGTTGGCTCATGTCAAGTTTGTGGTCAACCAAGACTCCTAGATCCTTTTCACATGTACTGCTCTCAAGCCAGGTGTCACCCATCTTGTAGGAGTGGATTCAGATGCTAGGTGAGGATATATTGTTTAGTTACTATCTTTCCTTGCTCATGTGAGTGAGATCAGTAGAGTCCCATCCTTTGCATCTTAAACTTGAAAGCTAAGACAAGGCTGATTTAAACGTCTAGAAACAATAATCCAGGATGCTTTAAGGCAGACTGGATTTTCCCTGGTATTACCTCTTTTCTTCCCCTTAAAAATAGCAATCTCTCTCTCTCTCTCTCTCTCTCTCTCTCTCTCTCTCTCACACACACACACACACACAGAGTTTTGTGAAAAAGTAAAAGTAGTATTTACTTACACAATCTAGATCTTGAAGCAGCAGTTAAAGTAGCAAATGAAAGCAGGCAAAATGAAGAGAGAGGTTTGTGAAAAAGTAAAACTAGTATTTACTTACAAAATCTAGGTCTTGAAGCAGCAATTAAAGTAGCAAAATGAAGGTATGTTTATACTATCTAAGCTACAAAAAAATACAAAATTTAAGTTAAAAAATGGTGTTTGAGCTGCAGAGCTCAGACATGCACATGTGGTCAACTTTGAAACATGATGAAGAAAGAGGAGGCTGCCCAGGCAGGAAGAAAGCATGTGGTGTTACAGCTTCCTGCCAAGGCAGACAAAGGAAGTAATCTCACAGAGTTCTCTCTAGCAAATTTCACAGGAAAGCTCTGTGAGCCTCAGCCCCTTCATGTGTTTATCGGGCAAAGCATAAATTGTTGGTTTGACTGTCATAATTGTTGGTTTGACTTCCTTTAAAGCCCTATATGGCCTAGGACCCTCGTACCTACGGGACCGCCTCTCCTGGTATGTCCCACAGAAGAACTTACGGTCTGCAAATAAAAACATCCTGAAGATGCCAGGCCACAGAGAGGTTAGGTTGGCCTCAACTAGAGCCAGGGCTTTCTCGGCTGCGGCTCCAATCTGGTGGAACGCTCTGTCACAAGAGACTAGGGCCCTGCGGGACTTGACATCTTTCCGCAGGGCCTGTAAGACAGAGCTGTTCCACCAGGCCTTTGGTCAGGGCGCAGCCTGACCCCCTCCTCTGGCAATCTGCACAGAATTTTGCTTAATGGTTGCCATCAATTTGATTTTAATTAATTTTTATAATGAAAGGTTTTTAGAATGTTGGATTATTTTGATTGTTGTTAGCCGCCCTGAGCCCAGCTTCGGCTGGGGAGGGCGGGATATAAATAAAATTTATTATTATTATTTATTATTATTATATCCAACAAGTCTAACCACACTGGCTCTCAAGAAACTTTGCAAATAAGTCCACGAAAGCTAAACTATTGTCCTCAAAAGCTAAACTATACAATTCTAGTTCACCATAAGTAAGCCCTATCCAGCCCACTCATTGATCTGTCATGTAAAATCCATATGGATTTTGTTTTGGGACACAAATTGTTCTTCCTCTGGCATACTTCCAGGGAGTGGGGAAGGGAGGATTTTTCTTGCTTCTATAAAGAGCAAATTCTTTATTGCTGGGTGGGCAAAGTAGGTGAGTATGTAAATACAGCTTCGCTCCAATCAAAACTTGTTCATCATGTTAATATCGCCCCTGGGTACCTTTCCCCACTGCCTAACCAGCACTTAGTCAGCACATCATCTTCAGTCTCTCTGACCTTGGCAGTATTACAGGGGTCACATTTTCACATGGATGAACCAAGATGCTCAGAAACAGTTCCTCCAGTGTATTAGGTGCAAACATACTTAGCAATGTGAAGGATGCATCTCCTTTCATTCCGGATCATAAGTGGTCACACGGCCAGGAATAACCAACTACCTACTAGTATTTGTGTCTATTACAGGCTATAGGATATGTTATTAGGGTTGTTCAAAACTTGCACATTGAACACTGTTCAAAACAAAGCCTAAAAGTATTGATAAAAGTATTTATCCATACTTTTAGGCTTTGTTGTTTGTCGGTGCCTCAATAGCTGTTCATAAAAGTAGATATGTAATGCAATGAAGAATGTGTTGGACTTGGAACTACACTGGGTCCCAATAAGAGTTGACCCCATCTGTGGGTTACTGCAGTATATGAGGCTACCTTTGAAGAGTCTTTGGAAGTTACAATTGGTCCAGAATGAAACTGCAAGGGGCAATTCACCATGGAAACTTCTTATGCCTACAGTCATACCTTGGTTTTCAAACAGCCTAGTTCTCGAGCATTTTGGCTCCCGAGCGATCAAAACCCAGAAGGGACTATTCTGGTTTTCAAATGTTCTTTTGGAAGCCAAACGTCTGATGGGGCTTCCATGGCGCTCCAGTTGGAGAACAGCCTTTTCCAAAGGTGTCATGGGCTTTGAAGACGCTCAAACGCAGGATGAAAAGGAGAAACATGCTAAGAGGAAGGCACGTTTGGCAAACCTTCATTATGATCAACTTCTGTTCAGATACCTATGTCCCCACTGTGGAAGGATGTGTGGATCCAGAATTGGCCTCCATGGTCACTTAAGGTAAAGGTAAAGGGACCCCTGACCATTACATCCAGTCGTGGCTGACTCTGGGGTTGCGGCTCTCATCTCGCTTTATTGGCCGAGGGAGCCGGCGTACAGCTTCCGGGTCATGTGGCCAGCATGACTAAGCCGCTTCTGACGAACCAGAGCAGCGCACAGAAACGCCGTTTACCTTCCCGCCGGAGCGGTACCTATTTATCTACTTGCACTTTGACGTGCTTTCGAACTGCTAGGTTGGCAGGAGCAGGGACCACGCAACGTGAGCTCACCCCGTCACAGGGATTCGAACCGCCAACCTTCTGATCGGCAAGTCCTAGGTTTGTGGTTTAACCCACAGCGCCACCCACGTCCCAGTAGTAAAATCAATAAGGACACAATAAAGGCGCTTTGCCCTTCCATTTACTTTATACACCTACTACAGCTTTCCACAGTCTGGTGCACCAGGTTGAAGAAAGCTGTTCTATTGTATCATATATCCTGCTCTGACTGGGCCTCGTGCTCCATGGGAACTGGCCTATGGTTGCTGAGAGGAGGAGCAGAAGGGGTGTTTTAGCATGGTGAGAGGTACAGCAGAGTCACTTGCAGGTCAGCACCTTGGACAGAGCACTGACTAGAGGGGAGCTGTTGCTTCAGCAAGTTGCAAAACTCTTCCAAGTCTTAGGAAGGCTGGCTGAACTAGGCCTGCTATTGGCCCCACCCATTGCAAGGTGTTCCTGTGCCCTTAAAGGGCCACTGTCTTGTTCTGCAGCCATATGCTCCTACAGGATGGGATGATGGGATCTGGTTTGGAAATGTGTCTTCTGGTGGCACTGTGGGTTAAACCACAGAGCCTAGGGCTTGCTGATCAGAAGGTCGGCGGTTTGAATCCCTGCAATGGGGTGAGCTCCCGTTGCTCGGTCCTTGCTCCTGCCAACCTAGCAGTTCGAAAGCACGTCAAAGTGCAAGTAGATAAATAGGTACCGCTCCGGCGGGAAGGTAAATGGCATTTCCGTGTGCTGCTCTGGTTCGCCAGAAGCGGCTTAGTCATGCTGGCCACATGACCCGGAAGCTGTACGCCGGCTCCCTCGGCCAAGAAAGCAAGATGAGCACCACAACCCCAGAGTCGGGACGACTGGACCTAATGGTCAGGGGTCCCTTTACCCTTACCTATGTAGCACAAGAAGAGCAGAATGTAGATGATACCACTGGGGAACTCATCAAGTAAGATATAAGTACCACAGAGAGGCATGCTTGGAAATAGCTCAGATAAAACAAGCTTTTCACCTTCACACTGTTATAATGCAATGCACTGGGTACTAGATCCTGGGAACTCTCTCCTTTCTGTATAATCCAAGGCAAGCTTTAAAAGATGTTTCTTTTCAATTAAAAGGTCATATCTTTGCAATACAGTCCGGTCATATCATACATGCATTAAACATACACAATATTACCTGCACATGCTTGGCTGCAGCTCCATTCCAGGATCTGCTTCATGCTTTGTGTGCTGCCTTCATCTCTCTGCCCTTCTCCTTCATCCACCTTCATCCACCAATCACTCTCCATGAAGGTCTCTCCATGAAGCTTCTCCCCACTTGCCAGCCAGCAGCTAGCCAGAAAAAAGGTAATTTGGGCTATGCACAATCTTCACATATACTCTTAGAACAGAACCCCAGCGTATGATGCAACTTGACTGTAGTATGTTTATTAACACAAAATTGCAAGTATTATGTAGGGTGCAGAAAGAACATGGAAGCCCTGGCAAATTTCTTAGCAGTCCTTTACAGGCATTCAGAATTCATAACTGCTACATTATGTGCTGCGACCTCCTCCTCCAGCATCTTAAATAGCAGGGACATCACCTTGCCAACAAAGGTCCGTATAGTTAAAGCGATGGTTTTCCCAGTAGTGATGTATGGGAGTGAGAGCTGGACCATAAAGAAGGCTGATCGGCAAAGAATGGATGCTTTTGAATTATGGTGCTGCAGGAGACTCTTGAGAGTCCCATGGTCTGCAAGAAGATCAAACCTCTCCATTCTGAAGGAAATCAGCCCTGAGTGCTCACTGGAAGGACAGATCCTGAAGCTGAGGCTCCAATACTTTGGCCACCTCATGAGAAGAGAAGACTCCCTGGAAAAGACCCTGATGTTGGGAAAGATGGAGGGCACAAGGAGAAGGGGACGACAGAGGACGAGATGGCTGGACAGTGTTCTTGAAGCTCCCAGCATGAGTTTGATCAAAATGCAGGAGGCAGTGGAAGACAGGAGTGCCTGGTGTGCTCTAGTCCATGAGGTCATGAAGAGTCAGACACGACTAAACGACTAAACAACAACCTCCACCTCACTACCATTCCCTGCCAGAGATTGGACAAATTAGGTTTAGAGCCTCCTTCCACCGTGCAGGTAAATATGACCTGACCATTCACTGGTAGACAATTAAGCCAGTCATCAAGCCATTTATATAGTACAACAGAGGTTGGGAACTTGTAGTCCTCCAGATTTTGTACTCCAAACAATGGCAGTTGGAGTCCAGCAACATCTGGGAAACCATGAATCCCTCACTCTTGTGGTAATCACAAATGTTCAGTTGCCAAGTGAGGGAGAGTTGCCAAGTCAAACTTCTGTGAGGGAAGAGAAATAATAAATAATAATAATAATGAAAAATGAAAAAAATTATTTATACTCTGCCCTCCCTGGCCAGAGCCAGGCTCAGGGTGGCTAACAGCAGTAAAATTACAGTAAAAACATAATAGGGGAAAAAACAACCAATTTAAAATACAGGTTAAAATCCAATTTAAAATGCAAAACCATAAGGGGAGGGAAACATAAGGGTCAGACTGAATCCAAACCAAAGGCCAGGCGGAACAGCTCTGTCTTGCAGGCCCTGCGGAAAGATGTCAAGTCCCGCAGGGCCCTAGTCTCTTGTGACAGAGCATTCCACCAAGTCGGGGCCAGTACTGAAAAGGCCCTGGCCCTAGTTGAGACCAATCTAACCACCTTGTGACGTGGGATCTCCCAAATGTTGTAATTTGTGGACCTTAAGGTCCTCGGCGGGGCATACCAGGAGAGGCGGTCTCGTAGGTACTTATAGTACTATAGGTTAGTCTGGCCAGCACAAATGCCTCGTTTGGGCTAAGAACATGAACAAATAGCGGAGCTGTGGGGAAAACTAAGGTTTTGTTAAATTATAGCAACACATTCTTGACCTGTAGGGCATGATGGCAATTTTTCGGTGTCCAAAGCTTCAGAGATGTACCCCCCAGCTGCCTTGATCATACACTACTATTAAAAGCAGAAAGGAGTCCTAGATGATGTGGTTATTTCAGCATGGATCCGAACAGCTTGTGAACCATTATTATCTAGAAATGTCAGCTAGGATTAGAACAAACATCAACCAAAGGGAAAAACAAACGGCTATTGTATGGGCAGAAATGGATTTTTAGATCCTACAGTAAATAAAATAACACACTGACTGAAGCCCGTGCCCCTGTGATGATCTAGTTTGCAGAAATTTTTACTGGCAAGCTGCCATACTTATTTTCATTTATCTGCCTCAAAGCACCATTTCAAAAAGTGCAAAAGCATGTTGTTGATAGAGTAGATTGTTTATAGCTGAATTGAGTATTTCAGAACAACACACATAGTAATAAAGTGGGGGGGGGGAGGCAGGCAGGGCGGGCGGGCAGGAGGAATGCCTATGCAGCTTCTTGAAATGCTTTTGTCAAAAACAAAGAAAACCACTGAAATGCTGGACATATAACAAAGGTAACAGAAGAGTCATTTCCAACTATGCTGAAAGTTGAGGGTGGATGAAAGATGTAAAATTCAGTCTCCCTTCTAATTCAGCAGCCCAGCACCTTGTCCCCATATTGCTATTGCCTTTATGGTACTGTATTTTTTTATAGTCTTTTTTGTTATCCAGCAGTGATCTGAACGGCAGTAAATTCTAAGCATTCATCGCCTTGTGTGCACCATGTAGGTTTTTATGGCCTGCACAACAAAGGAGCTTGTTTATAGGAAGAGTTGCCCTGAGATGGTAACTTGATCTGATCTGATTTTTATTTTTATGTGGCAAAGGGGTTAATCTCAGGGGCTGAAATGCAGCTTAAGTAAGAATCCCTGTTTGATTGGGAGGCCTTAACTAGCCTATTTCACCTTGAGCAAAGGTCACAGCCGCAACGCTCTCAGAGGGTTGGACGTTTGCATTCACAAAACCATTTTACTCTGCAATAGAAGCACCCTGCCATCACTGTTCTGGCAACAATGTCCAATGCAGTAAGGGTGACCCACGTGAGGATTCTCTTCTGGTTCGGGAATCTGGAATGCACAAATAATTCCAATTGCTGGATTTATGTGCCTGATAGCCAGACCTCCTTGTAAGGTTCCCTTTGGGCTATTCTGTCTGGGTAGACAACGCTGGACAAATGATCTGCACAATCAGCTCTGACAGCACCAGGACTCTTTGTTTGGAATGTGTGCATGTGCTTGGGGGCTCCTGAATCCTGGCCTATCTTATCCTGATGGCTACCAAGCAGGAGATGAGCTGTGTCAAAGCTGACATGTCAATGGTGTGTTTGACAGGCACACACTTGGGCTGGATCTACACAGATATGAAAACATGCTATTAAAAAAACACTATATATATATATATATATATATATATATATATATATACACACACATACACACACATATATACATACATATATATATATAGCTCCCAATGCAGTTTACCACTGTTGATGGATCACTGCTATACAGTGCCCTCTGGTGTCTCATTTTTATAACACATTTTTAATGTTATAATTGACTAGTGTAGCTGAGTCCCAAACATGCTGCAGTACGCAAGGATGAATGGCTTATTAATGGTTTGTTTGTTTGTTTGTTTTTAAGATCCAAAGACACAGAATTCCTAATTTACACCACACACCCCCCTATGCTTTTTCATTGTTGATCTCTATTTTTGATTATAATTTTCATTGCCTTTGACAGAGACAGCAATCAGTTGCTGTTCCTTTTTGAAAGCCGCAGACTGCAAAAGAGCTGATTGGATGCAAGCACTTGTAGGTCCAAATGAAGTCAAGGAACTCCCCCCTGGAGATCTTCATTCCATGGAACCAATACCGTAATGAGCACTCACATTTGACTCCGTGGGTGCACTTTGGGGGATCGAACGCGATGCTTCGGAACCCGGGGAACTTACCAGTTTGTATAGGCTTGCCTGCCTCTCAGTGTAATTATTTGGAGGCTCGCGCCTAGCCACAGTAGTCAAGTTACACTGCTGGGAGGTGGGGCCAGTGGCATAAATAGGGGGAGGAGCCAGCAGTAGCCAGGCAGTTGGCTCAGGAGCTTCAGCCAACCAACCCTCCCTTTGTTTAATGTTTCTTGTTTACAAGTTAACCTTTTTTCTTCCTGTTTAGCGGGCGCTGCTATGGTCTTTTGACTGGTTGCTGTTGAAGAGCCGGGAAGAAATGTTCCTGCATTGGCAGGTTTTGTCTTCCCCGTAGCAACTTTGGCAGTTTTAAGGCCTTGGGAAGAATCCTTTAGTCTTTTCTTCCCTAATTTTTTTTTGGGGGGGGGGGCGTGAAGTGGTGACTCACCCCCCCCCCACTGCGGTGGCGATTCCAGGGTCCCCTCTTAAAGGGGTTGTAATATGGGTGTCACCGGCCATAAACTGGAAGGTTGTCAGTGAACAACCCGGCGTGTGGGGATATAGGGTGGGCTGCCTGCATACACATACATCTTACAGAGTACCCCCATATCCCATTTACATTGAGGAGCCCCAGTTCCTACAGCTGGGGGGCTGGGAGGGATACACGTCCAAAGCCTAAGCCAAGGGCTTCTACATTGGAAAGTTTAAGAAAGTTGTGGCCAAATTTTAATCCACAACATGTGGTCATGTGTCATTATTACTTACTGGTGGTCCCTGCGGGCTGGAGTGGTTGCCACCGGGTCACACAATCAAGAGAAAGTTCACACTTGCATGATCACCACCTATAGGTGTGATTTCAGACTGGATCTGTAAGAGCTTCTGCAGCTCCATTGTTGTTTAGTCGTTTAGTCATTTAGTCGTGTCCGACTCTTCGTGACCTCATGGACCAGAGCACGCCAGGCACTCCTGTCTTCCACTGCCTCCTGCATTTTGATCAAACTCATGCTGGTAGCTTCAAGAACACTGTCCAGCCATCTCGTCCTCTGTCGTCCCCTTCTCCTTGTGCCCTCCATCTTTCCCAACATCAGGGTCTTTTCCAGGGAGTCTTCTCTTCTCATGAGGTGGCCAAAGTATTGGAGCCTCAGCTTCAAGATCTGTCCTTCCAGTGAGCACTCAGGGCTGATTTCCTTCAGAATGGAGAGGTTTGATCTTCTTGCAGTCCATGGGACTCTCAAGAGTCTCCTCCAGCACCATAATTCAGAAGCATCAATTCTTCAGCAATCAGCCTTCTTTATGGTCCAACTCTCACTTCCATATGTCACTACTGGGAAAACCATAGCTTGAACTATACGAACCTTTGTCGCCAAGGTGATGTCTCTGCTTTTTAAGATGCTGTCTAGGTTTGTCATTGCTTTTCTCCCAAGAAGCAGGCGTCTTTTAATTTCGTGACTACTGTCACCATCTGTAGTGCTCATGGAGCCCAAAACAGTAAAATCTCTCACTGCCTCTATTTCTTCCCCTTCTATTTGCCAGGGGGTGATGGGCCCAGTGGCCATGATCTTAGTTTTTTTGATGTTGAGCTTCAGACCTTACGTCAACACAAAACTTGGCGTGTGAATGGGCGGTGGCATTCCGAGGTGCCCTTGCAGGCAGGGGGTGGCGGCGGGCTGTGTCGATTGCACATTGTTGGGCCGAGCACGGAGCTCACACGTTCTAAAATCCACCCTATGGAGTATCTTTGTGGTCACAGTTGCCCACAAGTAGTAGCACCTGACTTAGCAGGACCTCGCTGATGGGCGATTCACATGAGCTTGGAGACTGACAAGTGAACCAAAACACTCATTTGCGACTTTTGTGAAGTGGCACTTGTCAGTATAGTCAGATATCAGCTCTAGAAACAGGTCTCGGTAATCAGAAAACGGCATCTGTTCACAGTCATTCATGAAAGGATGTCTCCTAAAGGCTGGTGGCTCATAATCTCACAGAGCATTTCCTTGCAGGGTCAGTTTTTGTAGCTCCCTCATGTCTGTAAAATATGCCACAATGACTGCTCCCCGCATAAAACGGGGGGCGCCCTTTGTGTGGACGCGCGCAGCCTCTGGATCTGGAGCGGCTCCAACAACACAGGCTTGGGTTCACCTTCCCTCAGGTGGGATACCTGGAGGTCTCCGCCTACCTCAGCCAGTTGTCCAGTCCCGCCTAGGGGAAGTGTTGCCAAGGGGACCAGGCCAGGTAGGGGAGGGACTACCTGCCCACACAATAGAGGGAGGATCTTACCTGGGAATCCTCACTTGGCTCCAGAGCTTCTCCCACCCTACCCACCCTCAGTTAAGTCTTATTTTCCAGGTTAACTTTTCTTCACAGGTATGCGGGTGCTGCTATGTCAAGGCCGCTGTTAAAGGGCCGGAAAGGAATTCCCCTGCATTGACAAGTTTATCCTTTCCCGTAGCAAAACGTCACAACTTTGGCGGTATCAGGCCTTGGGCGGAATCCTTTAGTCCACCTTCCTCTTTGCGGCGGCGATACCAGGGTTCCCCGTTAAAGGGGTTTCTGAAGGGAGGCTTTGACCGTACGCTGAGAGGTCGTCATTGCTCTCCCCTGCGGCGGCGGCATAATGGGGGTGGCTATCTCTGCTTGAACATATGATCTCCAGAGCCAGCCCATCCCCCCCCACACACTGGATAACCCTGATGCTCCCTAGGTCCCCAGCTGGGGACTGGGGAGGGAGAACGCCCAATGCCTGAGCCAAGGTCTACCCACATCTGAAATATAATAAAGTTGTGGCCAATTTAATCCCATAGCACGTTGTCTTTAGTTGTTATTCCACATGACGGGGGGGGGGGCGCCCGGGATCTGGGGACTCCGCCTGTCCACGCAAGGAGGACTAAGATCAGGATTGCCAGGGGCTTTATATATTAATAGTACAATAGAAATCCAAGCCAGTCTTTACTGGGCTTTCTGCAAATCTTCTTGCAACAGAGCCACTATAGAAGCGTTCCAAGAACACCTGCGTAAGTCCTTCAAGGAAAATACCATGTGCATGTTTGCAGCTCTTTTGACTCTCAAGGGGGTCCTCCTTTTCGATGTCTATTTCACGTGTACGGTGCATTTCATGCTCTTAATGTTTTCCAGAAATTCAATGTGACAGAACCGGAGGTATGGCAATCTGGAACTCTTAACTTTAGTAAACGGGTGAGAATACTGGAATGTGCATGTTCCTTATTTAACTACTTCACCATCTTTCCCTACGCACTGCTAGGCGCAGCCGTTCAGGATACATTATAGGCAACTAACATCTGGACTGAATATCTATTAGGACCATATGCTTTCTTCAGCCACAGCGTCATGCCATGGATTGAGGGGGAAATCCAAACTGAACGGGGATTTTAGACATTTTCAAGGGTCAGAAACCAAGTCATTTGAGTCTTCTCCCCCACGCAGCCATAGCCTATGTATGGCACATTGGCTTCTAACATTGCATTACTGCTGAAAAGAACCTGTTTCTCATTTTACAATTCAGGTCATCACCACAGATGCATCCCAATGAGGTTCTCTCCTGGGAATGCCTTGCCCAACAGTGAGCTAAATATTTCGATCTTCTAAATGAAATCCAGGTTGCATTTGAATTGGCTTTTGAATTCTGCGATGGGCTGAGTTATGTACTGTGTGCTCGGTAATAGTGTGATAAATTCCAGTTTTCTCCCAATAGAATTCCCTTGGTTTCCAGTTGTGAGGTCTATATGTGCCCTCAGATGGATATGCATGGGAACATGCCGTTTATATAAACAGAAGCACACATTTAAATGCCAGCAAAGGCCCTCAAGGTTGTTGATTGAATACAGTCCCAAGTCCCTCGCTACTGAGGAACGAATTCACAGCACAGAGCACTGACAAATGTTCTGTCTCCGGCGTGGTGTGTGCAAAAGAACTTCTTTATTCAGCTACAATATATAATTGGAAGGAAATAGGATCTCCACAGTTCTGTAATTGTGTCTCCATGCTAAAATGAGAGGGATTTCTGGCTAGCACAACCTCAGAAAGCATCATACATGTCCCTGGCTAATGTAGGTTGCAACATAAAACTAAATTGAAGGGGTGCTATCTATCATCTATCATCTATCTATCATCTATCTATCTATCTATCTATCTATCTATCTATCTATCATCTATCTATCTATCTATCATCTATCTATCTATCTATCTATCATCTATTTATCTATCTATCATCATCTATCTATCATCTATCTATCATCTATCTATCTATCTATCTATCTATCTATCTATCTATCATCTATCTATCTATCTATCTATCTCTCTATCTATCTATCTATCATCTATCTATCTATCTCTATCTATATCTATCATCTATCTATCATCTATCTATCTATCATCTATCTATCTATCTATCTATCTATCTATCATCTATCTATCTATATCTACATCTATCTATCTATCTATCTATCATCTATCATCTATCTATCTATCATCTATCTATCATCTATCTATCTATCTATCTATCTATCTATCATCTATCTATCTATCATCTATCTATATCTATATCTATCTATATCATCTATCTATCATCTATCTATCTATCTATCTATCTATCTATCATCTATCTATCTATCATCTATCATCACCCATTGCTTCCCAATACGCCACTTTTTATTAATACACATAAGTGTTTAACTGAGCCTGTGAGTTATGCATCTCACAGCAATTATATTAAATTAGCTAATGCTCTCAGAGCAGGGCTAATTGTCATGGGCTCTGTGTGCCGAATTACTTACTGTATATAAAAGCAGTAGTGGTCAGCATAGAAGGGCGAAGATGCTTACCTGTGTGGTGCTGTTATAGAGCAGGGCAGCAGCAAAGTTGAACTTACTGTAATGGAGCTGTCCCTTCATCATGGGGGATGTAAATGGGCTTTCAGAAGGTGAGCGTGCTACATTTTGCACGAGATGTAACAGTAACCTCATTAAATTAACCTCACTTTCAACCGGTAACAGAATTGGAAAACACCACATATAACAATTTGGATATAGAACTGAACTGACTTAAATATTTTCCCTCCAGGACTCTTAAAATGTATTTAATCAGAAGGATTTTCACTTTTCCGGATCAGGAAGGCTGGGTATGAAACATGTTTGTGGTGATGAAAAGTCAGTAATTCACTTCCCCTAGTCAGTTCTCCATCCTGCGTATTCACTTATTAAATTAAATTCCAGCTGTTGCCTGCTACTCTCTCTCTCTCTCTCTCTCTCTCTCTCTCTCTCTCTCTCTCATACATGCCCAGTTGGGGGTGTGGCACTAATAAACAAGGAGCTTGTTATTTAAAATTTAATTCAAACAACTACTGCATTAAATATTTAAAGTATGAAAGACAGAAATCCTGAGATGGTTAGAATATTTGGATTTTGTTCTGTGAACCACCCTGAGACCTTCGGATATAAGGTGGTATATAAATTAAATCAATCAGTTAATCAATAATAAAATAGAATGATCAAATAAGCTTGGGAAGATCACACCAGGAGGCGTTAGGGTGAAACTGTTTGGAACATTTGAACTTCTACAACCCCATTCCACTTCCTGTCATGTTCAATTGTGGATTTTCTGTATAACTTAACTGGGTTAAGTTACGTTAAGTCTTTCTCACTAAAATAAATGAAGTGCTTAACTTTGGGTGGATCATGCCCTTTAAGTAAATTTCACTTTTGCTTAGTGATGGAATGTTATCAAAGTGTTATTATCAGCTCCGCCGCTATAAATATGATTTATGTGCTTTTATAGTGGCAAATGGTTATTCGGTCAATACGGTTTTAAACCTGTAAACAAAACAATACACTCAGCACAGGAAGAAAATAATCTTACAAAGAGACAGAAGATTGCTAAATAGCATAACCCCCCCCCCATTATATTTTTTTAAAAAAGGGGGGAGGGGGAGTTCTTCAACATCAACCCCAATCTCAGAAAGGACATCTGTCTGCCATATTACATGATTAAGAATCATCGGACAAAGTCAAAATGAAGGAAAACAGATCTATACATTGGCGACTTTGCTCAGTCCCTCAGCTCTGCCAGATGCCAACAAATCCATTACTGAGAATGCATTTTGCACTAGAACAGTCTCATGGCTATAGTTAAGGGTTTAATAGAAGAAACTTTGGCTGGATAGAAAGGAAAATGCTGCCTCCTGTGTACTCTTTCCAGTGGAGAAGGGTTTCCCCCAAGTGAAAAGTAAATTGCTGAGAACAAGTAACTGAAATTACTAAAATTGCCCACATTCTCCTTCCCTCCTCCTCAGTCCTGTGAAAGGCAGTCAGATGGTTAACTCAATTCTTTCCTCCCAAGGCTTAAATATTTACCTCATATATAAGGCCTTTAGATTCAGACTCCCCCTTATCTGCCACCCACCACAGATAACTGCAGTACAACCGCCCCCCTTGGTAACAAAAAAAGTTCAGGGTGATAGGCCTAAAACTGTAAATATTGGACTTTAGCAGAGGCAGACAGCCTTGAGAAACAATCTTTTGCTGTCAAACTCTAGCAATTTAGTTCATAGAGTCATAGAATAGTAGAGTTGTGGGGGGGTTTCATTTAGTCCAATCCCCTCAATGCAGGAATCTCAGCTAAAACATCCATTACAGGTGGCCATCTAACTTCTGCTTAAAAACCTCCAAGGAGGGAGATTCCACCATCTCCTGAGGGCACCGGGTCCACTGTTGGATAACTTTTGCTGTCAGAAAGTTATTCCTGATATTCTGAGCTTCTCACTCTGAAACTGTTGGCTATTCTTGTACAGTGGTACCTCAGGTTAAGAACTTAATTCATCCTGGAGGTCCGTTCCTAACCTGAAACTGTTCTTAACCTGAGGTACCACTTTAGCTAATGGGGCTTCCCGCTGCCGCTGCACAAATTCTGTTCTCATCCTGAAGCAAAGTCCTTAACCTGAGGTACTATTTCTGGGTTAGCGGAGTCTGTAATCTGAAGCGTCTGTAACCTGAAGCATCTGAAACCCAAGACACTACCGTATAATCTTCCTTTGTGGTTCGAGGACCCGATCCCCCCAAAGAGGAATGAATACACAAGGACACGTGATATAAGGTTAATGGGCAAGAAAAGGCCACAACTTTATTGATTACAGCAAGTGAAAAGGTATTGGCTTAGGCATTGGATTACGTCAGCTGACTCCACCCACTCGGAGAAGGGTTAGTCTAAAAAACAAAGGGGGTTTATTCACCAGTAGGTGGAGCCTGTTGATGCTAATCCAACTATAGGCTCTCCCCTGATGTCACCGAGGGTCGTGCCATGGCCTCCCGCCAAGCAGGCATTGGACAGAATACACGACCGCCAGATTCCTTTAACGGAATACCCAAAAATTGACGGCATAGGCGATGGCCACACCTAGCCCTTCGACACCACAACACATTATTCCAATGCCTAACCTACCCACCAATGATCACTGCAGATGGTGACAGCAGCCACGAAATTAAAAGACACCTGCTTCTTGGGAGAAGGGCAATGACAGGCCTAGACAGCATCTTGAGAAGTAGAGACATCACCTTGCCAACAAAGGTCCGTATAGTTAAAGCTATGGTTTTCCCAGTAGTGATGTATGGAAGTGAGAGCTGGACCATAAAGAAGGCTGATCGCCGAAGAATTGATGCTTTTGAATTATGGTGCTGGAGGAGACTCTTGAGAGTCCCATGGACTGCAAGAAGATCAAACCTCTCCATTCTGAAGGAAATCAGCCCTGAGTGCTCACTGGAAGGACAGATTGTGAAGCTGAGGCTCCAGTACTTTGGCCACCTCATGAGAAGAGAAGACTCCCTGGAGAAGACCCTGATGTTGGGAAAGATGGAGGGCACAAGGAGAAGGGGGCGACAGAGGACGAGATGGTTGGATAGTGTTTTCGAGGTTACCAGCATGAGTTTGACCAAACTGTGGGGGGCAGTGGAGGACAGGAGTGCCTGGCGTTCTCTGGTCCATGGGGTCACGAAGAGTCGGACACGACTAAACGACTAAACAACAACAGGCGAAAAAACCAAAAAGCCAAATGCCAAATGGAAAAATTCCTACCAGGCCCCCCGGACAACCAGGGCGACCAACCTAAGGTCCATAGCAAGGCCAAGGAAAACTAAGACCCTGAGCTCAAAGGGAGTGGAGGGTGGGTGAATCGCGACGGGACGACGAAGAGTGAGGCCGAGGAGGGGCTGGCGCCGCAGCATTTAGGCTGCTGAACATGCCCCCTTGGAGGCACCTGGTTGGGTGCCTGCCGATGGGTGTGGGCGCCAGCCAGCTAATGCCCCCTGCTAGAGGCGGGGCTCGGGTTCCCGCCCACAACCACTCCCCTCTCTTCCAGGGAGGAGAGTCTTTGCGATTTCCCTTTTCAGTTCTTATACACACCCTTCTTAAATCTCTTTTATATATAAGTTTTTATTAGTTTTTTAACATATCATTTCCAACAGTAATTAAACATACTTTTACATCTTATTCAATTTTTTTGACTTCCATCAGTCCTGTCTGACAATTTTCCAATCTAATCTCTTAGTATGCATTTCTTATTTTCCCTATTACATTTCAAACTCATAACCAATATCTCTATCTTTTTCTACTTTGTAACACTTCGTATAGTTCTCCTTACAAAACTGATAGTAGTCCTACTAGCGTAATTTGTTGGTTACAGTTGCTCTTCAAATAATTCATATACTTCTTCCAATCTTCTGTAAATCTCTGGTTCCACAGGTTTCGAATCCTTCCTGTCATTTTGTCCATTGATTTCGTCTACCATTCTTCTTTCATCAGAATTTCTTCTTGCTTCCGCCCTTCTTAAATCTCAGCTCATCTGTAAGCTCCTCATGCAGCCAAACCCATTTCTTTTAGATGTCTCCCACATTTCTTTCTTGTTGGAATTGTCTGCCTTGATCCACTGGGCCGGAATCGGTGTCTGACGTGATGGCATGGAATCAATGTTGCAACTCCAGTGACACGACATGGCTCCTGCTTCCCTAGACAGGGTTGCCTTCAGATGTCTTCTAAAGATTTTATAGTTGCTTATTTTTTCAGCTCAGGGGTCACGTGATGTTGGGGACCGTGCTGAGGAGGGCTGCACTGAAGAGGAATGGTGGGAGCTACCCCCTCTCCCTGATCCTGAATCTTCCCAGGAGCAGGAGGGACAGTATAGATTTGGAACAGTAGTTTGCAGAGGGGTATAGTTCAGAAGGCAGAAGCTGGGGAATACTGGATGGGGAACAGCTAGGAGAAGAAGCACTAGAAGAGAAAGGGTTAACAGATTCACAGTCTCTGGACAGCATTAAACCCCTCATCCCCAAAGACACAGAGAGTTTAGAGAGTGTTAGAACAGAAAACACAGAAGTTACAAGCTCAGACTACAAGATGTAGGAGTGACATAAATTAATAGGGATGGAGGGGAAGGGGGATGCCTTAATTGGGAGCACCGCCATTTTAGGGAGAAGTGTTCTGTTGTCTTTTGCTGTGGTTATTAAAGGATCTAACTGGTAAGATGTTCCTTTCGTTTGTTCTTATTTACTGTCACGGGGGAGGAGGCCGATTCCCTGAAGCCTGACACATAGCTCCATACCCTCCAACACCTCTCCAATGAAAACAGGGATGTCCTAAGGAATAGCGGGACATTTTGGGATCAAATCAGAAACTGGCACATCTTCTTTAAATCCGGGACTTGTCCCTGGAGAATAGGGACACTTGGAGGGTCTATAGGTGCCACAACACTAAAGGCCCAATTCCTATTTTTTGTGCACAATGGAGTTCCTGTTAAATTGTATCACATGCAGAGTGCAGTGATTGATGGGGTATGTAAGGGGTAAGAGGATCTCAATGGTGTCCTGGTCCAAGCTCTATAGGGCTTTATTTTTATTTTTTTCCATTTTCTTTATTGATTTTCCACATTTATCACAAAAAGACATAACAAAACACACAACAAAGAAAAACACATTACACTACAATAAACAAAACTAAACACAAAGAAAAACTGTTTCTTCAAATTCCTAATTCTCATTACAATGATAACTGACTTCCTCGAATCCCCTCTAACTGAATTTCCTTATATCACCTGTATAACAGTTCTCCAAATTCATATTTCTAATAATATTAACTCCTTTCCTTTTCTAACCTCTTCTACTTTATTAATATTCTAATCCTTAATATTTACTACCACATATTCTTATTCTACCCCTAAGCCTATTTATTACCTCCAAGAATTTTCTATTTACAGTGGTACCTCGGGTTACATATGCTTCAGGTTACATACGCTTCAGGTTACAGACTCCGCTAACCCAGAAATAGTGCTTCAGGTTAAGAACTTTGCTTCAGGATGAGAACAGAAATCGAGCTCCGGCGGCGCGGCAGCAGTGGGAGGCCCCATTAGCTAAAGTGGTGCTTCAGGTTAAGAACAGTTTCAGGTTAAGAACGGACCTCCAGAACGAATTAAGTACTTAACCCGATGTACCACTGTATCTTATATCACAATATTTAGATAAATATTCTTTAATAAATATTCTTTAAATTTCTTCCAATCCTCTTGTATCTCCTCTTCTTTCTGGTCACGGATTCTTCCAGTCAGGTCGTCCATCTCGAAAAAGTCCAACATATAGGGCTGTATACTTTAAAACCAGTGTCTTGAACTTAACATATAAGTTCAAGGTGGAGACTGCCCCTGCAATGCGAATTCCACCGCCTCCTCCTTGCACCTCTTTTATCATTCCTGAATGTCTGTAAGGGCCGAGATCCTTTGTTTTCAGATGTGGGAATCCAAAGTGAGACGAGAGAGTGGTTTTAGGCAACGAGTCTGTAAATGCAAAGCAGAAATTGTCCTTAAATTGTTCAGAATAATCTTTATCAAAAAGCCACAGAATTATTTCCATCATTGCAATAAAATATTTATTGTTACCAGATATTAAACAATCTGATGCAGACATTTTCATTTGACTGCAGATTTCAGCGGGGGCCCATGAGGACTAAAAAAGCATCAACAACCATATTTTATTTTTGCTTTTTTAAAATAGTGCAGATGTCTTACCTACACTTAAAACCTTTTGAAAAGAATTAGCAAATAAACATGGTTATTCCCAAACTGTGAATATTTGAGTTCCATACTTAGGCTTCTTTTTGCAAATATTACTCCATGAATTATTAAACTGCAATCAATACTGCCTAAGGATATGGTTTCTGTTTTCAAAATAACACTCACTATCTCTGGTATATTACCTATATCCCAATACTGAAGAAAATGTTACATATCTTTCTTTTTTAAAGAGGTATGGCGGAGACAAAGAATCATATCAAGACTGAATGAGTGATGTCTGTTTTTCTATTTCAAGGACTTGTGCTTGTTAATGCTTCAGGAAGTAAAATTATTATTATTATTATTATTATTATTATTATTAACAGATCGTGGCTTGGTGTGCCAAGTGTTCTGGCCCTAGGATTTCCACATGATAAAATTAAACTTGTGCATCCTCAATTGTATGAAGCAACTTTCTACATAATACCACTAATATAGTGGTTCCTTGGTTCTCAAACTTAATCCATTCCAGAAGTCCGTTCCAAAACCAAAGCGTTCCAAAACCAAGGCGCGCTTTCCCATAAAAAGTAATGCAAAACGGATTAATCCGTTCCAGACTTTTAAAAACAACCCCCAAAACAGCAATTTAACATGAATTTTGCTATCTAACGAGACCATTGATCCATAAAATGAAAGCAATAAACAATGTACGGCAGTCACACAATCAATCAGTAGCTAAACTGGGTTCCACACAGTCACAAAAACAAAGCCACAAAAATGCAAAATAAATAGCAAAAACAGACAGACCTCAGCGTAACACTCCAAACAGAATTTTGGCACTCAAAATGCAAGTATGGCCCTCAAATCAGAAGCGTAACACTCAAAACGGAGCACATTTGGCTTCTGAAAAAAGGTTCACAAACCAGAACACTTACTTCCGTGTTTGCAGTGTTTGGGTTCCAAGTTGTTTGAGAACCAAGGCATTTGAGAACCAAGGTACCACTGTAGAGGCCAATTGTGTATAAAGGATAAAGAGAGGTTTTATCTCATTGAATCCCAGGTGTACTGGGACAAAGAAGGTAGCAGAAGAAAAATGTAGATGTCTGATGAGTGTTTGAGTAGTTTTGACCTAGTACCACTAAAATATCGACAGTTTCCCTTCCTGTCTTCAGAAGGGTCCACTGCAGCAACAACTCAAGCTAAGATGCATCTTCGTAAATTTCATGAGAGTTTTCAACAGGGAAGAATCTTTTTGTCTAATAGGTATGCACATGAAAAAAAAAGAGAATTTTCTTTCTTTAAAATAAAAATTATTTCAACTGTGGAGTTGGAAGAGACCTTGAGGGCCATCTAATCCAATCCCCTGCTATCCAGGAATCCCATCTAGATCATAAATGACAAATGGGCATCCAACCTATGCTTAAATACTTCGAAGGAAGGAGAGCCCACCAGCTCCCAAGGGAGTCTGTTCCACCATCGAACAGCTCTGACCGTCAGAAAGGTCTTCCAGATGTTTAGTTCAAATCTCCGTTCTTGGAACTTGAATCCATTGGTCTTAGCCTCTGATGCAGGAGAAAAGAAGTTTGCTCCATCCTCCATGTGACAGCCCATTAGATACTTGGAGATGGCTATCATATCTCCTCTCAGTGTATCATATCTCCTCTCAGTTTACCTGGCTAAACATACACAATTCCCTCAACCATTCCTCATAAGGCTTGGTTTCCAGACCCTTAATCATCTTGGTCACCCTCCTCTGCACATGTTCCATCCTACCAATTTCCTTCTTAAATTTTGGCACCAGAATTGGAGACAGTACTCCAGGTGTAGTCTGAACAAGGCAGAATGTTGTTGTTGTTTAGTTGTGTCTGACTCTTCGTGACCCCATGGACCAGAGCACACCAGGCACTCTTGTCTTCCACTGCCTCCCGCAATTTGGTCAAACTCATGTTCGTAGCTTCGAGAACACTGTCCAACCATCTCGCCCTCTGCCGTCCCCTTCTCCTTGTGTCCTCAATCTTTCCCAGCATCAGGGTCTTTTCCAGGGAGTCTTCTCTTCTCATGAGGTGGCCAAAGTATTGGAGTCTCAGCTTCCGGATCTGTCCTTCCAGTGAGCACTCAGGGCTGATTTCCTTCAGAATGGAGAGGTTTGATCTTCTTGCAGTCCATGGGACTCTCGAGGTCAAAACTATTTCTGGGTTGTTTGTCCAAGTTGTGAACTCCACTTGGGGTCTAGGACCTGGTTGAAAAAGAGAATATGTCAAGCAGATTGTGAAAACGTACAGAAAAGGACTCAGGGTTCTGAGAATGGCTAAAATCAATACAAAACTAAGATCATTGGGGCTTAGTTTTGCTATGAATGATATCACCTCATAATCAGTCTGAATATTTGCGAACATTCCATGATGTCATAACAAGTCAGCCAATGATTAGAAAGACTTGCTGGCAAAATGTAGATGACATTCAGGTTTTTGCTCATTGTTTAGATAAGTCTGAAAACAGGCAATTGAATGACATTGGTGCATTAAATCTGCATATGTTGTTTAAATTAGGCTGGGGTAAGGGTGCCTATGTGCCTTAAGTCGGGATGTTTGAAAACCTACTTGGTATGTGAAATGCAATATACTTGTGGTTAAGCTATCTCATACACAAATTCTAAACACATTTAGGTGGAACGGAGGATTGGTTTATACATTCTGTGTGCCACATGAAGGCCACATTTAATCACTTCGCATGGCAGCTGTCACCAATGGCAAGCTGTTCATGTGCAGTAACGCCCAATGATGTGAGGAAAGTTGCCCAGGCTACATTGTGAACCTCTGCCCTTCTCTCTCACTATAGTATCACATGTGACATGGGTGTTTCACATAGATCCTCAATTCCACATAGGCAAAATTTCACCTCCTCTTTTTTGAAGGGGAAAACTTGTACTGGTCAGGCATTCATATGGAGAACACACATCTCTCACATGACATAATAAAAATAAAAATATTATTATTTATACCCTGCCCATCTGGCTGGATTTCCCCAGCTACTCTGGGCAGCTCCCAACAGAATATTAAAAACACGATAAAACATCAAACATTAAAAACTTCCCTAAACAGGGCTGCGTTCAGATGTCTTCTAAAAGTAAAATGGTTGCTTATTGCCTTGACATCTGATGGGAGGGTGTTCCACAGGGCGGGTGCCACTACCGAGAAGGCCCTCTGCCTGGTTCCCTGTAACTTGGCTTCTTGTAGCGAGGGAACCGCCAGAAGGCCCTCGGTGCTGGACCTCAGTGTCCGGGGCAGAACGATGGGGGTGGAGACACTCCTTCAGGTATACTGGACCGAGGCCGTTTAGGGCCTTAAAGGTCAGCACCAACACTTTGAATTGTGCTCGGAAACGTACTGGGAGCCAGTGCAGATCTCTCAGGACCGGTGTTATGTGGTCCCGGCCACATTATATTTGAGATGGAAAGGTGTTGTCTCTGTCCTCTACCACCTTCACCATCACTTCATGGATCAGGTCCATGTCTAACCTTGGCCTTGGTTCCATTGTGCAAAGTTTAACAAATTATCTTAAACAGAAGTATATTTCCTTATCCTGATTGTGTATACTGGATATTGAACTCTTTTTAGATGATCTTTATTGAATTTTTAGTTACATACTATACAGACACATACATTATGTTTCACATTTGTTCTTGCTCTCCCAAACTGACTTCCCTCCTTCCTTCTTCTGGCTTTTTTTATGTCGTCTTTAACTTTTCACATTGTCTTTGTCCATTTTATATATAATTGTTCTTCTTTGATTTTTTCC
Source organism: Podarcis cretensis (assembly GCF_951804945.1). NCBI lineage: Eukaryota > Metazoa > Chordata > Lepidosauria > Squamata > Lacertidae > Podarcis > Podarcis cretensis. The sequence goes on from NC_137170.1 coordinate 128,406,208, forward strand.
ATAAAATCTCTGTAAACAAATAAATCTTTCTATATAATAAATATAATAAATACATAAATATTTAATAAATACAAATAAATAAATTCTATATAATAAATATAATAAGTACATAAATACAACAATTCTTGTTGTCTAATAGTCCTAATATACATTTTTAATTCAATTTGACATTATTATCCAGTAAATTTCTTGTGTTTTCCCGTTATGAGGTTTATTTTAGTTCTACTGGTTTCCCTATTTCACATTGTCTTCTCTATATGTAACATAAATTTCCCCCATTATTTTTGATACTATTTTCAACCTTCTGAGTTCCTGGCTTTAGACATTAATGTAAGCTTTTCTGATTGAATTTCCACAATGCATGTAATCTACACAAATCTGAATTGTGGAAAATATTTCAGAAATATACTGGAATTTTTAAAAAGAAAAACATTTGTGACATGGTAACAGGACAGGGATAGTGTGGTACTGTTAAGATGTTGTGGACTAAGACCCTACCCGTATTATACATTTAAAGCAGAATCATGCCACTTTAAACAGTCAGAGCTTTCCCCAAAGAATCCTGGGAACTGTAGTTTATTTAAGGGTGCTGAGACTTGTTAGGACACCCCTATTTTCCTCCCAAAGCTGCAGTTTCTGCAGTCTAGTGGTAAGAGAGGTTGATTGATAAACCACTCCAGGAGTTATAGCTCTTCCGTATTTTGAAGAGCAAAAAAGAGGACGTTATGATGACTCTCATTTTAAATACTCCTACTATATTTAGGCTGTAGAAGCTGTGACATATTGCTGAAGAGGGTAGGAGAAGAGAAGAGGAAAGCAAGTCTTCCGCCACCAGTTATGTCTATGTCTCATCCAGAAAGTATAGCCAGAGACATTTTGGCAAATTTCAAAAATCCACCCTGACAGAAATGTTACCCCTGAAAAGGACGACGTGTCCTGGAAAAAGAGGACACATGGCAACCCTACCCGGGGTGAAGCTATCTCTAGAATAGGGAGTTGGAGGCATGTTTGTAGTACTTGTTGATTTGGATAATGTAATGTAACAGAGCTGTAAAATGGCAAGAAAAGTTGAAGAAGCAGAAGCAGAAGCAGAAGCAGAAGCAGAAGAAGAAGAAGAAGAAGAAGAAGAAGAAGAAGAAGAAGTTGTTGTTCCTAATGAGGGAAATCGATATAGAAATTAACCATGCAGCATCTATGTTCAAAAACTGAGGTAAAACTTGATTGTGCTGAATTTCTGCGTGCTTCGTTTTTTCACACTGAAACTTGCACTTTTGCCAAGGTAGAATTGTTCATCGAATCAGTCAACAAGTTGTGTGAAAAATATCTATTTTTGAGAGTGTTTCATGTAGGCTGTTTTCCAGCCTTGGAGCTGGGCTGGCTCAGGAACAGCATGGCGAAGCCTGGGCAGCTTCAGAAAGTTTGTCCTCGAGGGTCTGGTTTAGGGATGGTACAGCCCTGTAGCAGAACAGCAGCCCAGATGAAAAAGGGAGGGGGAATGAACAAAAACTTCTTTTTGGGGTGTGAGGGGAGAATCACTGAAAGAATCATCCGGGAAAGGGAAGCACTTGTAAATCTAAGCAAAAACAAACTTAGAATTGTATGAGTGTTCTTGCCTCTGCCATGGGTAAAACTAGAAGGGCAACTATCCAGAATGAATCAGGATCCATTTATGGCTGTCACTCCTCTTTCATCCATGGACAGTCTGGTCAAACATAGCCCTGGTCATGACCCGATGTTAGATGCTTCCTTGCTGGTACACACTGATGGGAAGTTTTGCTTCTACACATGACTCTGGCTAAACCATTTTAAGCTGAGACATTCCTTCATCACCCTAGAATGTTCAGTCCACATTGAGTTCATGAGACATTGCATCCTGACCTGTTCTTAGTGCTTGGTTGACCACATCTACGGATGAATGCTATATATTAATCACTAGTAATAGTTTAGGTCTTGCTATATCAATTACTAGTAATAGTTTAATAAGGAGGTTTTCACGCCTGTCCAATTCTGTGTTCCCTTTCCCAACCTTTAATCTATTGATGATTAATGCCTATATGCAACCTTTGCATTGTTTGCATTGTATTTGTGTTGAGCAATCAGCAACAAGCACATATGTGGCAATGCTGTAATATTCAATAAAAGGGACTCCTCGAGACATGCTCGAGAGATGCCTCCCATATGAAACTTGTCATTCGTCTGTCGTTTATTTCAACGCAACAACACACTTGCTCTCCTGAAAACTATCCTGGTATTCCCAAATCAGCCTGGGCCAATTCAATTCCTCTTCTGCTCTTGCCACAGCTATGTCCTCTCTCTTCATTTTCACTGTTTTATTTCTGTTTGGAGTTGGTGGCAGGCAGGTAGTCTCCCAGAGATCTTTTAGGAGCAATATCTGTGGGCACCATTCCACCAGCACGATTTGATTCCAGGAAAATCCCCCATGATCCCCAGCCGTCGCTCAAAGATGTATAGCGTTGATCCAAATGGAGAAGAGCTTCTCGTCAACTTGTCAGCCTTGTGAGGAGGACCTACTTTCAGCACCTTTTCTGCTGCTGAAAGTAGCATAAAAAGAAAGTAGCATCATTCTATTTTTTGCAAAATGATGCAAACTCTGGCTGAATCCCTAAATAAATGATTAAAAACAAAACAAAAACAAATCAGGAGTCTTAGCTGATTAATCAATGAAAAGACTGGTTAAATAGCACATGGGTTAAAAAAAATTCTGAAGAAGCATGTTTGGTTTATTTTTTAAGATAATACATATATATTACATATAAAAGGCAATCAGATCTAAATGACAGCAGGGAGAGGGACACCTCTTTTAAGAAGTTGCTTGTCATCGGCAGTTTTTATTTATTTTTATAAAAACCCATTAAAATTGCTTTAAATGCATATACAGCCGTACCTCGGAAGTCGAATGCCTTGCGGGTCCAACGTTTTGGCTCCTGAACGCCGCAAATCTGGAAGTGAGTGTTCCAGTTTGTGAACATTCTTTGGAACCCGAATAGCCGACGCAGGTTCCGTGGCTTCCGATTGGCTGCAGGAGCTTCCTGCAGCCAATTGGAAGCTGCACTTTGGTATCCAAACGTTTTGGAAGTCCAATGGACTTCTGGGACAAATTCCTTTCGACTTCCAAGGTACGACTGGATTGCCAGGTTAATTGAGGTACATTTATTCAGGGTCTTCAGTCAGTTGACCAGTTAATCAATACAATCCTGATATAAATGCACTTGTAATATACATGGTATTGCAAGGAAGTGGGCAAGCACCTCAGTTTTCAAGGTGACCAGTCAAAGTTCTCTCACCCTGATCTAGGAGCACATAGTGTTTCAGTTGCAGACTATAGAATGGAATGGCCATTTGGATGTGCATTGGATAAAACATATCCAACTGAAAAAGAGTGCAGTGCAGACAATAACAATAAGAATAACAATAAGAATAACAATAAGAATAACAATAATTTATTTATACCCCGCCCATCTGGCTGAGTTTCCGCAGCCACTCTGGGCGGCTTCCAATCAAGTGTTAAAAACAATACAGCATTAAATATTAAAAACTTCCCTGAACAGAGCTGCCTTCAGATGACTTTTAAAGACAGGATAGCTGCTTATTTCCTTCACATCTGAAGGGAGGGTGTTCCACAGGGTGGGCGCCACTACCGAGAAGGCCCTCTGTCTGGTTCCCTGTAACCTCACTTCTCACAATGAGGGAACTGCCAGAAGGCCCTCGGCGCTGGACTTCAGTGTCCCGGCTGAGCGATGGGGGTGGAGATGTTCCTTCATGTATACAGGACTGAGGCCATTTAGGGCTTTAAAGGTCAGCACCAACGCTTTGAATTGTGCTCGGAAACGTACTGGGAGCCAATGCAGATCTCTCAGGACTGGTGTAATGTGGTCCCAGTGGCCACTCCCAGTCACCAGTCTAGCTGCCGCATTCTGGATTAATTGCAGTTTCCAGGACACCTTCAAAGGTAGCCCCATGTAGAGTGCATTGCAGTAGTCCAAGCGGGGTGTCTGTAGTCCAAGATGGATGACATGCCCAGCTGTGTCTGCACTGCATTACTTTCAGTTTACCTGCATGCATCTAAAGCTGGCATCAGGGTGAAAATGTTGCCAAGCAGTGCAAGCGGGCAACAAAATTTCCAGCATGGCATAGCTATGCAGCTTAGACGAGTTCCTTTCCTCCAATCACATTGATTCCTTCTCCCCAATTCTGCTCAACGCAACTGTTCACACCAAGTTACTGATTGTTTATGCTGTGTCATGTGTCGTCACATGAGCCCTGACTGGCTGGTGCTGTAGCAGCTTTATGTCAGGGCTGCCAACGGGAGCAAAATATTGAAGAACCACTAAAATTGATTTTTCAATGAGTTTCCCCCCCTCATCTCTCCAAATTGAAATTTTGTTTCTGTTTTTCTATGTTTAACCTTTCTTTTTTTCTTTTTGTAATTTTCAAAATCTTAATAAATATTATTTTTAAAAAAATGAAATTGAAACTGAAATACTTTATTGTCACTTGTACAACTTGTACACAGTTAGATTACATGAGCAGCCCCCACTCAGCTCTCTTAGTCTTAATTCCCCTCGTTTACTGACGCACACACACCAAACCCAAAAGTCAGTTGCCCTGTTGTTATTTTTTCATTCAGCAGCCCATGGATAGAAGCTGTTCTTTACCCTGTTGGTGCGACTAATCATGCTTCTATATCTTCTGCCTGAGGGCAGGAGATCAAGAAAGTGCCAGCCAGGGTGTGAATCACCCCTGAGAATTTTCCTCACTCTCCTGAGGCAATGTTCTTCCGTGATGTCATCCAGCGGATTCACAGGACAGCCCATAATATCTTGTGCTGTATTCACCACTCTCTGTAGGCACTTCCTATGAGTTGATGTCAAACCAGCGTACCACACTGTGATGCTGTATGAAAGGACACTTTCTATTGTGGACTGGTAGAAGGAGATCATCAAATGTTGGTGGGTTTTTATTTCTGTTTGGATTTGGTGGCAGACAGGTAGCCTCCCAGAGATCTTTTAGGAGCAATTTCTGTGGGCACCATTCCACCAGCCAAAAACAACGCCCAAGGTTTAGCCTTTAAAATATTCAGGTGTGAAAGGATGTGAGGGCGATCTGGCTGTGACATCTGTCACCCCATTGATCGCCAGGGTTGATTCGGCTGATCTGGCTGGCTAGGCGGGTGTCCCCTTCCTCCCTCACTGCTCCATGTGCGTCCCTCCTGAAGCTGCACGCTCGGTGGAAGAGGACGACCATCCCAGATAGAAGGAGTGTACCGTTCTTCGGTCAAGGGTATACGATAGCTGCGCTCCCCTGCTAGAACCTCCAAACAAGCTAAAATATTCAGGTGTGAAAATTCAGTGTGTGACTACACTTGAATTACAAATTTTCATTCGGCTGCTGTGAAAAAAGAGAAAGCTTTTGGAATCTATGTAAGAAAAATCTGTAGCCTGGTGGGATTCCTCCACTCCTCCCATTGATGATCTGTCAGTTATGGCGCAATCTGAGATCCTAAATGCAAGCTGAGGTTGCCTATCAACCGCTTAATGGTTGATAGGGCCATTTTTGCAAGAGATTTTATGTAGGATGGAGAACAAAGCTCAGGGTGCAAAGTGACTGAGGACCCTGGCATTTGGCATTTAAGATAAAATATGCAAAGATGGGGTTAGAAAAACAGGTTAGAAAAAGGGCTCAGGCTTTAACACAGACAAAGGTTAATGTGGTCTGGCACAGTCTGGTCACTGCAGCAGTGTAGCTGAAGGTTACATTTTATGTTTATTAGCATCATCCAGATGGCATTTTATGTCCTTAATAACTTTGTCCCTGACTAAGCCATGAACCTACTGTTCGACAAGCAGTGTAGGAAATGCCCATCAGCAGAAAAGCCGTTTTGTGATGGGAGCTGGAGGCTGTTCTCTTGAAGATGCCTAAACTTAAGTTGCCTGTATATCCTTCACTTCATTGTGTATCTCAACAGACGTTCCTTATTTGGTGTAAAAGTATATATGCACCAAATAAATTTGGTATTTTATTAAGACTTTTCACAAGACAATAAAAAGCAAACTATTCTAAACAGATAACAATAGTAAAAAAGAGAAGAAAAAGAAAAGGGACTGGAAGGATACAAAGTATAAAAATAAGTTAAGATATTTATATGACAGAAAATAGAGAAAGATGGAAAGGAATTGCTGAAACAATTAATAGAAGTGGAATACAAAAAGGGAGGTGAGAGGAGGTCGATGAAACAAGGGTATGAAAGATAGAGTACTGAAATGGTATGATGTATGTTTTTAAATTGTTTTTGTTTCGTTTCGTTTAGGTCAATGTGTCAATGCTGTGTTTTGTATTGTTTATATATTGTATTGTTTTGTTTTTTCCCTTTCTTGTTTTTTTTTCCTTTTTGTCTTTTTTCTTCTTTTTCTTTTTGTAAGTTTTAAAAGTAATAAAGATTATTTAAAAAAAAATAGAAGGATACAAAGTAAAAGGAAATAATAAAAGAATAGAGAGAGGGGGGAAATTAAAAAGGGTGAGGGAAAAGCAAGGGAATAAGTGTAATAACAGAGTGAAGCAAAAGAGAAGAGATGTGAATAAAAGCTGTCGGACTTTGCTCCAGGTTGCGGGAGCAACATTGCTGTATGTTAGATCCTGTACTTGTTCTTGCCTGGTTTCCTGCCTTGGCCCTGTTGGACTGACTCCCAGCGGAACCTTTGGATTCTGGACCTATCCTGGACCATGTTTCACGGTTACAGATAGGTAGCCGTGTTGGTCTGCCATAGTCAAAACAAAATAAAAAAATTCCTTCCAGTAGCACCTTAAAGACCAACTAAGTTAGTTCTTGGTATGAGCTTTCGTGTGCATGCACACTTCTTCAGATACACAGATGGACTTCCATTTCATGCGGCTCAATGTGGTGGCTTCCATGTTTCATGGGTTACCCCCGGGGCCCAGCACAGGTAGGATATAAATCTATTGAATGGATATATGAGTATGTCGGAACAAGAAGCCTAGGTTCAGGCTAAAATATGCTATTCCATTCATATTTGTAACTTGACAGAAGAGCAGGCTTGGTTCTGTCGCAGTTGAAAAATATTGCTTCAGCCGCTCTGCCAGTTCTTCATGCAGTGGAACTATGAAAGCCGTGTTCCCCTAAAGAAATGATCCCTCTTCTGGTAAGGACCCGGCTATTTTTGTTTTCGCTTGGAATGCCGAGCGACGTGGCTGCCTCCTAAACCATTACGATGCATTTACATTGTAAAAAATAAAATAATAATTGATCATATCTCTGTAATTTTATACTTTTATGTTAAAACACAGGATATGTATAGGCATGGCTCAGCATGTCCAGGGAATTATGGCTTATCTGGGATTTTAAATACAAAGATTATAAAGAGCTGGGCAAAAGCATGGCCAGAAGCACTAAAATTAGTGTTCCTGCTATCAGACTAAATATATGTTTTTTAAAAAAGTAATTAGAGGGAGTTGTTATTGAAACTGCAATCATCCTTCACAATAAACACTGTTTTCCTTAAAAGCTGCTATACAATAAAGTTATATCAGGACTTGGATGCCCTACCCTTATAATTAAAACAAGTATAGGGAGAGAAAACCTACTAATTTTTCTTTTAAAGTTATGTTTCCTTCTGTTTGGGCAGAAATGCTAAGAATTATTCATCACAAGGTTTTGAGAGTGGTGAAGACATTTGTTAAGTAATGAGCATACGAGGCTTCTTGGTCCTGTCAGGTCATTCTTTTACCTGGACAAATGGGCAGCAGCTTTCTAGATCTCAGGAAGAAATCACCCCGGACCTGCCATATTTATTACAATTAATCCAAAATTCGTCTGCTAGACTGGTGTCTGGGAGCGGCCACCAGGACCACATACCACTGGTCCTAAAAGATCTACACTGGTTCCCAGTACGTTTCTGAGCACAATTCAAAGTGTTGGTGTTTAAAGCCCGAAACGGTTTTGGCTCTGTATACCTGAAAGAGCATCTCCCATCTGCATCATTCAGCCCAGGCACTGAGGTCCAGCTCCGAGGACCTTCTGGTGGTTCCCTCACTGCAAGAAGTGAAACTACAGGCTTAGCTAGGCAGAAGGCCTTTGCAGTAGGCCTTCCACCCCTGCCCTGTGGAATGCCCTTTCAGCAGATGTCAAAGAGTTAAACAACTACCGTATTTTTCGCTCCATAAGATGCACTTTTTCCCTCCTAAAAAGTAAGGGGAAATGTGTGTGCGTCTTATGGAGCGAATGCATGGGGCAGGCAGGCAGGAAAAGCCCCCGAGAGCCGCACACAAGCTCCGCGCGGCTCTTGAGAGCTTTTCCCCAGGAGGGAGAAGGGACTGACGCGGCAAGTCAGTCCCTTCTCCCTCCTCGTAAAAAAGCCTGCAGGAGCCATGCGCTCCTTAAAGGGTGCGCGGCTCTTGTGGGCTTTTGCGGGAGGTGGGGTAATTGCCATAGCCACGCCTCTCCTGACTGGAGAAGTTGCGCACGGCTAAAGAGGAACCCAAGACAGCGAGCGGGATGGATCCCGCTCGCTGTCTTGGCTTCTTTGCTCTTTGGGGCTGGGGGGGGGGACCCGAGCTTCCGCCGGCAGCCCTGAGAAGCTCTGGGAGATAATATTTTTTTTCTTGATTTCCCCCTCTAAAAACAATGTGTGCCTTATGGTCCGGTGCGCCTTATGGAGCGAAAAATACGGTATACAATTCTTTGTAGACACCTGAAGGCAGCCCTGTTTTGGGAAGTTTTTAATGTTGTGGTTGTTGTTCCTGTTGTTGTTTCCAATATTTTTGTTGGAAGCCACTCAGAGTGGCTGGGGCAACACAGTCAGATGGGTGGGTATAAGAAATAAATTATTACTATTATTTTTACTGTTATTATTACCTATATAGCACAACCCATATACATAAGTATTTACATAGCACAAGCCATAGACATGGAGCTTAACAGAATAGAAGAGGACAGGTCCCTGGCCCAAGAGTCTTACAATCTAGAGTCTGACACACAAAGTCTGTCCATTTTCATTTTATTTCACTTTTAATTTGTATGCCACCTTTCTATATTACTACACACAAGGTGGTTGACAGCAACAAAATATACGACAAAGAACACACACCTTATAATAATCTGATGCAATACAGAAAGTGACGACGAAACTTAACTTCAAAATGGAACGACTTACATCAAATAAAGTAACATTCGATAATCTATTAGAATATAATAGCACACAATCAAATCAACTCTCAAAACATCCGCAAATGACAATTAAACAGAAATTTGCTCTTAGCAATTACCATAAATAATTACCAAACTATGTTTCATAAAAAATAACTGGAAGTCACAACGCATAACATACCACAATACATACAAAACCATGCAAAAGGATCAAATTGAGAAACAAAGACACACAACTTATAAAAGTGTTTTTTTAAAAAATCCCTGAACTCCTCTTCCATTCATCCATTAACTCCTACCCAGCAATTAGGCTTGAAAATAGCATTTTGGGGGAGACGGGAGATGGCAGCTGGTTAGCATACCTATGGGACTACCTCTCCTGGTATGTCCCACAGAGGAACTTACGGTCTTCAAACAAAAACATCTTGGAGGTCCCCGGCCACCGGGAGGTTAGGCTGGCCTCAACTAGAGCCAGGGCTTTTTTGGCTGTGGCTCCGATCTGGTGGAACTCTCTGTCACAAGAGACTAGGGCCCTGTGGGACTTGACATCTTTCCACAGGGCCTGCAAGACAGAGCTGTTCCACCAGGCCTTTGGCCAGGGCACAGCCTGACTCCCTCCTTTGGCAATCTTCACAGAACTTTAGCCTAATGGTTGCCATCAATTTGAGTTGAATTAATTTTACATTGGAATGATTTTAGAATGTTGTATTATTTTATTGTTGCTAGCTGCCCTGAGCACGGCTTCGGCTGGGGAGGGTGGGATATAAATAAAATTTATTATTATTATTATTATTATTATTATTATTATTATTATTATTAGCCTCCCATATACACACATCTTCCTAACAACACAAAAAGCAAATAGGTTTGAACAGACCCTTCTTTTGGCACCAGTAGAAAGCTGGTTTCATTCCTGTACTGGGAGTGCTGTTGGGTCAATAACTTGTGTGTTGTTGTTTTTTACGATTCTGGAACCTACTGCAAAAGTACATCTTCACCTGCGGTGCACAGCAAGAAAAAAAAAGGGCCATCTGAGAGGGGAAAGAATAGCATTTTCCCTCTTGCTTTTCTAGGAAAACAAAACTTAATTAAGCAAAGCAAACTCCAGCAGACAGGTCCCAGTATCTCCTGATAAAACATATGTCCGTGCATAAACAAAGTAAAAGCAAAAAAGGTCACTGCAAAATAAGCAAACGTTTTTGTGTGTTTGATGGCACCAACGATTAAGTCTAGTCAAAGGCGTCTATGGGGTTGCGGCGCTCATCTCGCTTTCAGGCCAAGGGAGCTGGCGTTTGTCCACAGACAGCTTTCCAGGTCATGTGGCCAGCATGACTAAACTGCTTCTGGTGCAACGGAACACCATGACAGAAACCAGAGCACAGAAACGCCGTTTACCTTCCCGCCGCAGTGGTACCTAATTATCTACTTGCACTGGCGTACTTTCGAACTGCTAGGCTGGCAGGAGCTGGGACCGAGCAACGGGAGCTCACTCCGCCGTGTGGATTCGAACCACTGACCTTCTGATCAGCAAACCCAAGAAGCTCAGTGGCTGGTTGGAACTGGAACCTTGGCTGCAGGTCCCTTCTCTGTGTTTTTTTTTTAATTAGGAAAAAAATCATTAATACTATATATATATCACATTTTAACAAAATATAACAGAAATAGTGTCCACTGTATATGTGGAAGGCAATGGTCTCTAGGACAGGAGGACTGGAGTGTCTTGCTCTCCATTTTCATGGTGTACCTCTATCCTAAAATATAAGTTTGCAAACAACTGAAGTCACATAAACTTCTGTGTTTTTTTTAAAAAAATGATGGTAATTTTCCAGGATATTCCCGAGAATTAAACATGTGTTAGCTCTACAAAGTATTACACTTTTTCCAAAATGAACTATTTTTTTTTTTTTTTTTTGCTTCTGTGCTCTTCAAATCCCAAATATATTGCCACATGCCAGATATAATGATGCACTGTACATTGATTTTTTTGGTACAGTCTGAAATCCTTACCAATTTACATTTCTGTCACTCCATAAATCAAAACTTAACTTTACACATTTAAACCATTGCTGCTGGGATTTTGGATCGGAGCTGATAACCTTTTGCCAAGATTTTGCTAAGTGCAAATTGAGACATGTGAGATTCAGAGCAGATCGTTTTTTTTGCTATACCAGATTATATCTCTGCAATGAGCCCCAGCAACTCTCACATCACTCCCACTTCATAAAGGAAATGGAACCTTTGGTACACACCCCAAACATGCCATATGTATGTACCAATTTAGCGGACCACTCACAATGAAGACCCATCTGCACTATTCATTCAGTCATGGAATCCTTGGAAGCATAGTTTGTTCAGGGTGGAGAGGTGTTAAAGGTAAAGGTAAAGGTACCCCTGCCCATACGGGCCAGTCTTGACAGACTCTGGGGTTGTGCGCCCATCTCACTTAAGAGGCCAGGGGCCAGCGCTGTCCGGAGACACTTCCGGGTCACGTGGCCAGCGTGACATCGCTGCTCTGGCGAGCCAGAGCCGCACACGGAAACGCCGTTTACCTTCCCGCTGGTAAGCGGTCCCTATTTATCTACTTGCACCCGGAGGTGCTTTCGAACTGCTAGGTTGGCAGGCGCTGGGACCGAGCAGCGGGAGCGCACCCCGCCGCAGGGATTCGAACCGCCAACCTTTTGATCGGCAAGTCCTAGGCGCTGAGGCTTTAACCCACAGCACAGGTGTTAGGAGACCCCTATTCCCCTATAATTCCCAGAGCAGTTTAACAGTCAATCGCTCTTCCCAGGGAACTCTAGAAAATGTAGTTTTGCGTGGGGAATAGGGGTGTGTGTTTGTTAGAGTTGCTGCAACAGAATCCCTGATCTGGACCTTGTGCAGAGTAGAAATGAATGAGTTCCCCAGCACAAGAATGAGTTTCAAAACTTTACTGGAAACGGTCTTAAAATAATTACAGATAAACATACAAAATACAAAGTAACACATGGTTCTTAAATAAGCAAGCAATGCAGTCCTGTCTTCTTTTTAGTCCTTAATGCAGTACAATAAACTTTCCTCTCTCTGGTCCCAGAAGAGATCCTAAGCTTCTTCATCATCACAGGAGCTTTGCTTCAACTGCTCCTGCTACTGGTTGATAAAGACGCTTAGTTCTCAGGTTTCCGCTTCTTGCTATGAGAGATTGCTTGGCTTGGCCTTCCGGAGTAAGTCATCAATTAACCTGAAGCCTTTTCTGCCGCATTTGCCAGAGTGAAACCTCCCGTGCCTATTGCAAACGACTCTACTTTGTAAATGCAAACCTTTACATCAGTTTTTTCTAACTTCAATGCTTACATTTTATGCATATTAAACATATATCTTTAACTGGGGGGGGGGGCGCATGGCTGCTTAAAATGGAATGATACTGCTTTAACAGTATACTGCAGATGGGGCCTGGGTGTCTCTTGTGTAGTGTTCTACTATTAATAACTAGAAGTGTACCTAGCTATTTCCCTAGGTTGTTCACATACATGGTCAGTATGCACATTCACCAAGAAAGGTGCTTTTTTTTAAAAAAAAAGTCCAACTGCAGCATGGGACAGGGTTTCATTCTGAGGAGGAAGGTTTAGCCTCCTTGCCTCATGTGCTGCTTTTCCAAATAAAATTGTCACCCTTCTTGCACCTGTCACTCAGTTTTAAGTAGTATAACCTGATTGGAAATGATGCAATTAGTGTCGCATGCAGCTGCCCCCTATGAGTTCTGTGGTCCACACAAGAAGACAGGATGAAAAAGTGCTGCAGATTGTTGTTGTTGTTGTTTTGTCGTTTAGTCGTGTCCGACTCTTGGTGACCCCATGGACCAGAGCACGCCAGGCACTCCTGTCTTCCACTGCCTCCTGCAGTTGGTCAAACTCATGCTGGTAGCTTTGAAAGCACTGTCCAACCATCTCGTCCTCTGTCCTCCCCTTCTCCTTGTGCCCTCCATCTTTCCCAACATCAGGGTCTTTTCCAGGGAGTCTTCTCTTCTCATGAGGTGGCCAAAGTACTGGAGCCTCAGCTTCACGATCTGTCCTTCCAGTGAGCATTCAGGGCTGATTTCCTTAAGAATGGAGGTTTGATCTTCTTGCAGTCCATGGGACTCTCAAGAGTCTCCTCCAGCACCAGAATTCAAAAGCATCAATTCTTCGGCCATCAGCCTTCTTTATGGTCCAGCTCTCACTTCCATACCTCACTACTGGGAAAACCATAGCTTTGACTATACAGACCTTTGTTGACAAGGTGATGTCTCTGCTTTTTAAGATGCTGTCTAGGTTGGTCATTGCTTTCCTCCCAAGAAGCAGGTGTCTCTTAATTTCGTGGCTGCTGTCACCATCTGCAGTGATCATGGAGCCCAAGAAAGTAAAATCTCTCACTGCCTCTATTTCTTCCTCTTCTATTTGCCAGGAAGTGATGGGACCAGCGGCCATGATCTTCATTTTTTGATGTTGAGCTTGAGACCATATTTTAGCAGTTCTTTTTCACAGCCAGGGAAATCCACTATTGCACTATGGCATCTCTCTCTGTCTCTGTGTGCCCCCCCCCCTCTCTCAACATAACAGAAACTGAGATATAGCTTCAGCCACCCAAGCTCATTGCTTGTTTTCCCTAGCTAGGGAAGGAAAACAATGAGTTGTTGCAGGAGGAGGAAACTGGGGAGAGGAGGGTGGTGTGGGGGGAGATTACAGAAGCAGCATGGGGACGAGTTAGAAACTGGGTAGACAACCCTCTGCCAAGATGCATTTAAATTTCTGGCTTCTAGTTTCTAGCCAGCTTCACCATTTTTCTTTGAGCTCTGCCTTTTCCCATGATTCGCCACCACATTTATATAAAGTTTGGACATGTTAATTTGAGGAAAGAATTCTGGTGCTGGGCATGTTTAGTTCTCATTCCAAGGCATCCTATACCTCCTGCTTTTCTCTGACAACAGTATTGTGGAAAACTCTTCGATTACATAAACAATGGACATAGCCACGGGTTGCGTAACAATGCACCAGATATTTCTGACTGCCATCATCATCTAGGGCGCGGCCTTAATCTTGTTGAGTTAATGAGAGAAGTGAATGTTGCGGTCTTGGTGTCATATAAATATTGGTTCCCCTTACCAACCCAAAAAAGCGAAAGCACCAGGCCACCACACCCTGGCGTTTTCTAAAAGCAACACTTAAGAGGCTTCCCACAAACAAATATATAAGCTAGTGACACAGTTGCTGCCACGCTCTAACCCTCTGGGAGACAGGCAGTTTGCCCCCCCTCTATTTACTGCGGCAAAGTCCGGCTCAGTCCTTGTGCGGTTTGAGGAAGAGAAGAGAAAATGCACCCTCTGTGTACAATAGTCTTCCATTGGTCAACCAGAACTGTCATTAAGGATGCTCATAACCAAACATTACATGAGAATGCGAGGCTCTTGGGGCCTATCATGTGCTCTGGGGTCCTTAAGCCACCTTGGAGACAGATATTGAACTGCATGTGTGGTCACCTTGAGGTAGACGCTGACACATGCACCGGGGGCATTTAGGGGACACCAGGAGGAAACTGCCCCATCTGCCACGGGAAACTACCTCCTGCTGAGTCAGGCCTTTTGAATGTCTAACCCACTATTGTCAGGGAACTGCCATTGGCGCAGAAGCGAGAGATAGAGGGGGAATTGTGTTACAGGGAGCCTCCGAAAATCTTGCAAAGCAGTTCCTCTTCTGGCGAGGAGGAAAACCCCACCTCCAGTGGAAAAGAGGTGCAAGAAGAAGAAGAGCTTGGATTTGATATCCCGCTTTATCACTACCCGAAGGAGTCTCAAAGCGGCTAACATTCTCCTTTCCCTTCCTCCCCCACAACAAACACTCTGTGAGGTGAGTGAGGCTGAGAGACTTCAGAGAAGTGTGAGTAGCCCAAGGTCACCCAGCAGCTGCATGTGGAGGAGCGGGGAAGCGAACCCGGTTCCCCAGATTACGAATCTACCGCTCTTAACCACTACAACACACTGGCTCTCAAGGACCAGAGGATGCTAGAAAGAGCCTTAACACCGCGCCTGAACAAGCCGAAGAGGAGGGAAACACACCCCTGCCTTCGTCCATCATGCGCAGTAGCTTGAGGTGCAGGGAGGGGCGGAAAAGGCTGAGGGTGATGAAACTTTTATGTTGGGGGAGGTACAAGAACAGACCACTCCCGGATTCTGCTAGTAATTGAGCCAGACATGAACTTATAATGCTCTTCACTGTAAATAGTAAAGTAAAGGGACCCCTACCATTAGGTCCAGTCGTGACCGACTCTGGGGTTGCGGCGCTCATCTCGCTTTACTGGCCGAGGGAGCCGGCGTACAGCTTCCGGGTCATTTGGCCAGCATGACTAACCTGCTTCTGGCGAACCAGAGCAACGCACGGAAACACTGTTTACCTTCCCGCCGGAGCGGTACCTATTTATCTACTTGCACTTTTGATATGCTTTCGAACTGCTAGGTTGGCAGGAGCAGGGACCGAGCAACGGGAGCTCACCCCGTTGCAGGGATTCGAACCACCAACCTTCTGATCGGCAAGTCCTAGGCTCAGCAGTTTAACCCACAGCGCCACCCGCGTCCCTTCACTGTAAATAGTTTGCACCAAAATAAAGCCTGTAAAAGACAGGTCAGAGTCCTGCCTGGTTACTCTCAAGCAACCACAACAGCATCTGACAACTATTGTCTACATGAACTGGCAGCACCTCTTGTTTTTCCCTCTGCACCCACTAAAATCAAATGGTTGTTATCAGAAGGAAGGTACTAAAAGTAATCATGGGTTTACTTGCATTTCCCTGACATCTCACGATCTTTGGCGTTTGCCGCAAATGTGCTTCAGGTGAAGACAAATTGTGTGGTTTATATCTCCAACTTAGATTTAGCATGTGGGATTTACTCAGCCAGCAGTGCTAAAAGCCCACCAACCACTGAATGGCAGGCAGAAAGTAAGGGCAATCTAGCATTGCCGTCATCAAGAAATGAGATGCAAGACTGGCTTGTGACTTGGGTATTTTCCCATTGATTTCATTTCAGCACAGGATCTTATAAGACAATTCTTGTGCAGTGGTACCTCGGGTTACATACGCTTCAGGTTACATATGCTTCAGGTTACAGACTCTGCTAACCCAGAAATAGTGCTTCAGGTTAAGAACTTTGCTTCAGGATGAGAACAGAAACCGTGCTCCGGCAGCAGGGCAGCAGCAGGAGGCCCCATTAGCTAAAGTGGTGATTCAGGTTAAGAACAGTTTCAGGTTAAGAACGGACCTCCAGAACGAATTAAGTACTTAACCCGAGGTACCACTGTATATTGATACATAACAAACACAGAGAGAAACATATAGACACAAACAGACATCTTCTAAAATTCCATTTGTAGATCTGTCTGCCAACAACAGTAAGGAGGAAACAAATACTCTCAAATGAGAACTTGGGCTGGATCTACAATGATATGTAAAATGCTATAAAAATATAGCTTTCAATGCAATTTACCATTGGCGACAGATCACTGCTCTACAGTGCTCTCTGGTTGCCATTCTTTTTTTACCCAGAAGTCCCCACCACACTCAAAAATTAAGTGATAATCAGATAACGTTTGTAAGTTTTAAGGAAGCTCTGTGAAGAGAAAAGGTAGGAATATTGTTAGATTGTAAAAAATTAATTAATAATATGGTGGTGTAATTTAAATTTAAGAAATGTGGACAAAGTAAGTACTAGGAAGGTTTTTCAGGCGGGAGGAGGGAAGTCAATAAGGAGGGATTTGGATGTAAAAAAGATGTTTTGGATGTATAATTTGTTATGGAAAAAGAATAAAAAATATATTTTAAAATAAGAGGAAGTCCCCACCACACCCATGCTATAACATCACATAGCGCCATTATTTTGGTTTTTTTTTTTTTTAATAATTTTTATTCATTTTTCAGATAGATAACAAAAACAATACAAAACAGTACAATTTCAATCTCATCATTTCATACCCTTCTTTCTTTTGACTTCCCCATACCTCCCCATCCCTGCATCCTTGTTTAATAGTTCTTTAGCAACCCTTAGGTCCATTATCTTAATTCCCTTTCATAAAGATTCCTTTAGTTTTTTTGATTACTGCTGCAATTCTTTACCTCTTACCCCCTGACATCTTAACATTCCTCAATTTTACAATTATTTTTAAGATATATTTTAAATTTCTTCCAGTCCTCTTCCACTGTCTCTTTCCCCTGGTCACGGATTCTGCCCGTCATCTCGGCCAGTCCCATAAAGTCAATCACCTTTGTTTGCCATTCTTCCAGAGTAGGTAGTTCTTGCGTCTTCCAATACTTTGCCAGTAGAATTCTTGCTGCTGTAGTGGCATACATAAAAAAATTCCTGTCCTTCCTTAACACCACTTGGCCAACCATGCCCAAGAGGAAAGCCTCTGGTTTCTTAGGAAAAGTCCACTTAAGGACCTTCTTAATTTCATTATAGATCATTTCCCAGAAAGCTTTAACCTTTGGGCAGGTCCACCAAAGGTGGTAGAAAGTGCCTTCAGTCTCATTACATTTCCAACACTTGTTATTAGGCAAGTGGTAAATTTTTGCAAGCTTGACTGGGGTCATGTACCACCGATAGATCATTTTCATAATATTTTCTTTTAAAGCATTACATGCAGTAAATTTGATACCGGTGGTCCATAACTGTTCCCAGTCAGCAAACATAATATCATGACCAATATCTTGTGCCCATTTAATCATTGCTGATTTCACCGTTTCATCCTGTGTATTCCATTTCAACAGCAAGTTATACATTTTTGATAAGTTCTTAGTATTGGTTTCCAACAGTTCTGTTTCTAGTTTTGACTTCTCTTTCTGAAATCCTATTTTTCTGTCCTGTTTAAATGTCTCATTTATCTGATGGTAATGCAACCAATCTCGGACCTTAGGCTTTAGTTTCTCATAACTCTGAAGTTTCACCCTTTCACCATCATATTCTAAAATTTCATGATATTTTGGCCATTTAGAGTCCATATTAAGCTTTTTTACTTCCCTAGCTTCCATTGGTGACACCCACCTAGGGGTTTTACTTTCCAGCAGTTCTTTATATCTAATCCAAACATTATACAATGCTTTCCTCACAATATGGTTTTTAAAACTTTTGTATACCTTTGCCTTGTCATACCATAAGTATGCATGCCAACCAAAACTATTGTCGTACCCTTCCAGGTCCAAAATGTCAGTGTTCTCAAGAAGTAGCCAGTGTTTCAACCAGCAGAAAGCTGCCGATTCATAATAAAGTCTTAAGTCCGGCAGGGCAAACCCCCCTCTATCCTTTGCATCAGTTAAAATCTTAAATTTAATTCTGGGCTTTTTGCCCTGCCAGACAAATTTTGATATGTCTTTCTGCCACTTCTTGAAACAATCCATCTTGTCCAAAATCTGCAACGTCTGGAATAAAAACAGCATTCTAGGCAATACATTCATCTTAATAGTAGCAATTCGGCCTAACAAGGAAAGTTTCAACCTTGACCATATTTCTAGATCCTTCTTTACCTCTGCCCAACTTTTTTCATAATTATCCTTAAATAAATTCACATTCTTGGATGTTAAGTTTAACCCCAGGTATTTTACCCTTTTTGTTATTTCCAGGCCTGTTTCATTCTGAAAACTCTCTCTTTCTTCCATTGTTAAGTTTTTTTCCAACACCTTCGTTTTTTGTTTGTTCAATTTAAAACCTGCTACTCGACCAAATATTTCAATCAGTTCTAATACTCTTTTAGTACTAGTGTCTGGCTGTTGCAAGGTCAATACTAGGTCATCTGCAAATGCTCTTAACTTGTAATGTCTAACTCCGACCTGAACTCCTTTAACCAACTGGTCCTTTCTAATCATGTTTAACAAAACCTCCAGGACTGATATAAAAAGCAAAGGGGATATTGGGCATCCCTGCCGTGTACCTTTTTCTATGGGTATTTCTTCTGTAACCACGTTGTTTACAATTAACTTGGCCTTTTGTTGGGAATATATTGCACCTATACCGTTTTCAAAACCTTGGCCTACCCCCATCCCTTGGAGATTCTTTTTCATAAAAGTCCAGCAGATATTGTCAAAGGCTTTCTCCGCGTCCACAAAAATCAGAACTGCTTTCCTGTTAATGTCAACATCTAGCAACTCTAAAATGTCTATAATGTTCCTCACATTGTCTGACATATATCTCCCTGGGAGAAAGCCTGTTTGGTCCTTATGAATCTCCTCTATCAACACTCTTTTCAATCTTTTTGCCAAAATGTCTGCAAAAATTTTGTAATCCACATTGAGTAAAGATATAGGGCGGTAGTTTCTAACCTGGTTCTTTTCAGTTTCTGTCTTCGGTATAAGTGAGATGAAAGCCTCTTTCCACGATTCAGGTGCCTTTTTCCCCTTCAGAATTTCATTGCAAACTTCCTTCAATGGTTGTATCAACCATTCTTTCAGCATTTTGTAGTATTTAGCCGTAAGGCCGTCTGGTCCTGGTGATTTTCCCAATTTCATATTTTGGATGGCGCCCTCTATTTCTTGTTCTGTTATTTCCTCATTTAAGATCCTTTTACTTTGCTCTGGAATTTTTGGTAAGCCGTATTTTCTGATGAATTCTTCTATTTCTTGTTCATTAATTGGCCCTTGTGCATACAATTTCTTAAAAAAACTTTGAAAACAATTGTTTATCTCATTAGGTTTGTGGATAATTTTTCCATCCATTTCTAGACTTGTTACAGTATTCATTTTCCGCATTTGTCCGCTGATTCGAAAGTTCTTTGTCTCATTTGCTTTATCTTCCATTCTATTTGTTGGTTCATGAGCTCCATGTACTGCATCTGATAAAACTTTATTTCTCTCAAAATCTCATGGGACTTTGGTTTGGACCTCAATTTCTTCTCTCCTTCTTTTATTTTTTCTAGGATCTTTTCCTTCCTCTCATTTTGTTGCTTCCTCTTTATAGAGTTCTGTTGGATTAAGAAACCTCTCATCATGGCTTTGCTTGCATCCCAAATTATTCTCTTTTCCACATCTGTTTTCCTGTTAATCTCAAAGTAATCTTTTAATGTTTTAAGGGCCTTCTTGTGGATCTCTTCATCCTTAAATAGGGTGTCATTCATTCTCCATCTAAAGGATCCAGTTGTTGTTAGTTTCATCTCCATCTTCACCGCATTATGGTCGGAGCAAGTTTTTGGGCATATTTCTACTTTTTTTGTTCTTGACGCCAGACTGCTAGAAATCCAAATTTGGTCTATTCTTGTCCATGTCATTTTTGCCTCAGAGAAGAAAGTTCCCTCTCTCTCTAGAGGATTCCTTGTTCTCCAAATATCAATCAAGTCCATAGTTTCAGTCATTTCAAAAAAGATCTTTGGTAGTCTCCCTTCTTTTGAGATCACTTGTCTCTGTGCTTTATCCATGTTTGTTGAGACAACTCCATTCATATCTCCCATCATTACGATTTTATAGTCTATAAAATCAACTAGCGTCTCATGCAACTTCTTAAAGAATTCGGCCTTCCCCTCGTTTGGGGCATATACTCCAACAATCAAAATCTTTTCTCCTTGAATTTGTATTTCAATTGCCAGGTATCTTCCTTGTTCATCTTTAAATATCAATTTTGGGGCCAATTTTTCCTTTGCATAGATCACCACTCCTCTTTTCTTCACTTTGTCTGATGAGATAAATTCTTGACCAAGTCTCTTATTTATCAATAATTTCCTGTGTATCCTGGCAATATGGGTTTCTTGCAAACATATTATATCAAATTGTTCTCTCTTCAAAATGTGAAAAACTTGTCGTCTTTTCCGAGGGAGGTTCAAGCCATTGCAGTTCCAACTAAGAAGTTGCAGAGACATTTTGTGTTTAAGTAGCTGTTCCTCCAACTGCTCCAAGCTTCTGTTCTTCCTCCGATGGTGGTGGTAAAAGTCCAAATGATAAGTTTGCTATATCAGGTGGTTCTTTCTCCTCTGCAGTTCCTTTCTGCAAATCCTCCAGGTATCTCTCCAGAAATTGTTCTTTGTCCTGAATTGTTTTTATTTTAATCTTTCTTCCTTTAAAGTTAAAGGACAGTCCTTGTGGGAACTCCCATCTGAATGGTATGGTATTTTTCTTCAACAGGTCTGCTAGGCTTTTGTAGTAGGTCCTCACCTCTAAAATATATTTGGGAATGTCCTTAAAAATCTGTATTTGACAGTTTTGGATCACCAGTGCTTTTTGATAATGCAAGTTCAATATTTTATCTGTTTCTTCTTTTGATCTCAGTGTAATTAGACAATCCCTTGGTTTCTTGTCTTGCCTCCTGCCCAGCCGGAAGGCTGTTGTTATCTCAAATTCATCACCTTCCGCCCATTCCTCTTGCCAAAAAGCTATAAAGTTCTCTGTAAGGAATTCCACAAGGTTGTCCCCTTCCCCTTCAGGAACCAGTCTAAGTTTTAAATTCTTCTCTTTCCTCTGAAGTTCCAATAAAGAGAGGGCTGCATCATGCTCATTCACTTTTTTAATAATAGGCCCAACCTTTTCCCTTGTCTCCTCAGCCGTATTTTTTGCACTTTCTGCAATCTTTCGTGTTTCAGAGCTCTCCTGGATTAATCTATTTATAGAATCTGTGTTAGACTTTACACTGGCTGTATTAACATCTAGTCTTGTTGTCAACTCTGTTAATTTTTTGGAGTTCTCTGTCGATAGCTTTGTCAGTGCTTCCAGAGATTGATTTATTTTAAGGAGTGCCTGTGTCATAGGATCCATAGAAGCTGCTGTTTTTTCCTGTGCAGCTGGTGCAGTTCCTGATATGGAGCCCCTTTTCTTCTGGGATTGTTTTGCTTTAAGCCTTGTTACTATCTCTTCTGTAGGGCCACTCATATCCTCAAGGTCGTTTTCACAGAGTTAGTTTCCAAGTGGAAAATCCCACTGTTACTTTTCCAAATGCAACACTTTCACTTAAGACCCTCTAGAGGGAGCATTCAATTGTATCCAAATGGCAAGGAGAAAAGACAAAGAAGCAAGAAAGTATAACAGTAGCCAGTAATTTCCAGAGTCCAAACCAAAAAGTCTCTGTCTTCTATGTAACCAAAATGCAACAGGGTAAATCTAAGGTCCAGTAACTTTGTTACAAGCAAGCCCCCACTTTAAAAAGTTTGACAGTTCATGTCCCGGTGTCTTGTTTGGGCAGCCCGTCCTGGGGGGGGTTTGACAGTGGAAGGTCTTATTTTCCCAATCGTTTTCTGGCAGATTAACAATGTCCCAATCCCTTCCCCCCTTCTCCTGCCTTTCGGGGGGGAAATTTAGTCCGATGTCAGTTTGACAGCTTAAAAAAAAAGAAAGGTTCCCTTCAAATGCAGCTTGATTTTTCGTTGCTTTGTTTCTCCTGCAGCTCCGGGGAGGCAGACTTCCTTAATTTATGCCTTTCCCGTTTTCAGCCAAATTTCTTATTTTAGAGTCCCGTCAATTTCCAGTCTTACTCACAGGTGTTGTAGTCAATTTCCAGTTACAGGAAGGAATCGGCGCTCTCCGTTCATGGCGACGCGGCTTCACTCTGCTAGCTGGGTGACGACTCTCAGCACCGCGCTTACCCCGATGCCGCTCAGAAGCCTTTAAAAAGGCTCCTTCACAGTGCCGGGGGGCGCAAAAGGTGCCCACCAAATCTCCTTTGTTCACAGGCTCCGCGCCTGTGATTTTAGGGGTCCCCCGCTCGCCGTAGCGGGTAAGACCCGAACTAGCGAAGCAGTCCTGCCTCGGAGCTCGAGGCTCGGACCGCCATTAAACGCTGGCGCCGACCGGAAGTCTATTTTGGTTTTTTAAGGAAAGTTGCTCCAGCACCATTCCAGGACATTGAGCTTTGACCTACTGTTCTTTGAATTTTGCCCCTGAATCTGAAAATCCTTCCAAATCTCTCTTCTATGCCATGTGACTTGGGCCATGAAACTGGGGAAAGAGACGTGAGCTTAGAGGGGCAGCCTTAAATTATATGCGTAAACTAATTTCTTGTCACATTTCCCCACATTCAGAATGTAGTAAACGCCTGACAGCAGGCCATTAGGCATTATGTCAACTGGAGATATTAAAACCATTTAGAGACCAGGTTTGTGTGTTTATTTTTAAAATATTGCAATGCGTGCAAGTCCCTAGGATCAAACAAATTCTGTAGAGGTTTTTTTCTTTTCAAAGGCAGCATGGGAAAAATGTATTGTATAAGCCAATAAAACCAGAGCAGAGTCAGAAGGGAAACATCAAGGGCTGAGATGATTTCTGCTAACTTCCAGGCACATAAAGTGATAATCTTAGCTGCTGAAATGTGTTTGCAAACCATTGAAGCACAATCTTTGCTGCCTGCATTGTCCTTGTCACATTCTGTGACATTAGTAAACGTGTAGCATCTCTGTAGGTGAGTGAGGTAGTAATGACTCGAGATTCTTGTAAAACCCCTACTCTGTTGTTGTTGTTTAGTCGTTTAGTCGTGTCCGACTTTTTGTGACCCCATGGACCAGAGCACGCCAGGCACTCCTGTCTTCCACTGCCTCCCGCAGTTTGGTCAAACTCATGCTGGTAGCTTCGAGAACACTGTCCAACCATCTCGTCCTCTGTCGTCCCCTTCTCCTTGTGCCCTCCATCTTTCCCAACATCAGGGTCTTTTCCAGGGTGTCTTATCTTCTCATGAGGTGGCCAAAGTATTGGAGCCTCAGCTTCAGGATCTGTCCTTCCAGTGAGCACTCAGGGCTGATTTCCTTCAGAATGGATACATTTGATCTTCTTGCAGTCCATGGGACTCTCAAGGGTCTCCTCCAGCACCATAATTCAAAAGCATCAATTCTTTGGCGATCAGACTTCTTTATGGTCCTACTCTGTAGATTTTGCCAGTTTCATTTTCACTAGATACAGGAAAGCAATCTAAAATCCCACAGCCATTTGAACAGAATCAAGCTGATTTTAAAATAAAGCAATTTAGGATACCCTCAAAATGAAGATGCTAAACAAACAGAATAAAATGCTATCTTTGCCACACAACCACTTGCCTAAGCAGTCACAGCGCAGAGCTTATAGACGTGGGCACTGCTATGTGTGCCAAACTACATACCATGCAGAATTCTCTGTAACTTTACCCTGATGCGCTTGCTCATTTCTTGAAAGCAATCGAGGCTACAATGATGAGCGGGGAGGCAGTGTTAAATCATTTCCCAACTGGCCGTTTTTCTATCAGAAATCACGCCCCCCCCCCCAAGTTGCTTTCGTTTTCTTCCCATGGTAGAGGAAAGGTACAAGGAACAGCTTGACTGAAAAAGTCAGTGAACTTCAAAATGGATTCAGACTGAAATCCCACACACATTTACAGTGGTACCTCAGGTTAAGTACTTAATTCGTTCCGGAGGTCCATTCTTAACCTGAAACTGTTCTTAACCTGAAACACCACTTTAGCTAATGGGACCTCCAGCTGCTGCTGCGCCGCCGGAGCTCGATTTCTGTTCTCATCCTGAAGCAAAGTTCTTAACCTGAAGCACTATTTCTGGGTTAGCGGAGTCTGTAACCTGAAGCGTATGTAACCTGAGGTACCACTGTAGTTGGGCATAAGCCCCACTGAATTCAGAGGAACTTACGTTTGAGTAGACCTGTGCAGAATTGCATTGTAAAATGCCCCTGAAAGGCATTTGATTCAATTATCTGTACATCTGATTTTTTTTTATTGTTTCTAGCAAAAAATGGTGTTCCCTGTCATAACCTTTTAGAGTATGGTAGTAGAGGAGAGAGAGAGAAAGAGAGAGAGAATTGTACCTCGAAAGTCAAACGCCTTGCGAGTTGAACATTTTGGCTCCCAAACTCCGCAAACCTGGAAGTGAGTGTTCCGGTTTGCGAACGTTCTTTGAAACCCGAATGTCCGATGTGGGTTCCACGGCTTCCGATTGGCCACAGGAGCTTCCTGCTGTCAATCGGAAGCCACACCTTGGTTTCTGAATGTTTTGGAAGTCAAACAGACTTTTGGAATGGATTCCATTCGACTTCCAAGGTACGACTGTATACCCATAATATGCATTATTACCTATTCCGATTTCAATGGATCAAATCTACTTCTTGAGTATCATAACATGCACTCTGAGAGACTACTTTCAGATTCCTCAAGCTGGAAAGGGGCCTGTCATTGAGTGCCTTTTTGTCCCTTCAACCAAAAATTAGACATTTTCCCCATAGCTTCATTCTCTCATCTTTGTGGAAGTGGGAGTCCACTGGCTGCCATTTAGTCTACCTTTCTTTTCAAATGGATTGCCTTTCTCCAGTGAGGAGCTTCCTGCAGTCAAGCGGAAGCCGCGTTGGACATTCGGCTTCTGAAAAATGTTCCAAAACCAGAACACTTACTTCCGGGTTTTCGGCATCCGGGAGCCGATTTGTTCGTCAACTAAGCCGTTCGAGAACCAAGGTACCACTGTTTATGTCAATGTATGAGCCTGTAGTAAACAAACCAACCCCTGTGTTGCAAAATATGAGTCAACAATATCAAAAGCAACACGATGGGCCAGAAACAATTACAATGTGAAAATCTTTATGGAATAATTCAAAACATCAAAACTAACAAACTGAAGTCCAACTTTGAACTCTGCTGAACAGTGTTTCCGGATTATGTACAGATAGGTAGCCGTGTTGGTCTGCCATAGTCAAAACAAAATAAAAAAATTCCTTCCAGTAGCACCTTAAAGACCAACTAAGTTAGTTCTTGGTATGAGCCTTCGTGTGTATCTGAAGAAGTGTGCATGCACACGAAGGCTCATACCAAGAACTAACTTAGTTGGTCTTTAAGGTGCTACTGGAAGGAATTTTTTTATTTTGTCCGGATTATGTAGTCACTGTTTGCATGAGCACTGTTCCAGAGTATTTTTCATTCTCATGTATATTATATCTATTCAAAAAAAGATCGGTTAATGAAGACATTACATATATTTCTACTTACGAGTGTTGAACTAATTGGCTGATGAAGAATTCAACGAAACAGTAGTTGTTATCTGGAAACACTGTTCAGCAGAGTTCAGAGGTGGACATCAGAATTGGACATTTGCTGATTATACAAAGCTTCACAGCTTGCTCTCCACCGGGTAAAGTCTGGCACCGTGATTCATTTAAGGACTTTCAGAGACTTTCAGAGACTTCATTTTGTTAGTTTTGATGTTTTGAATTATTCCATAAAGTTTTTCACATTGTCAATGCTTCTAGCCATCGTGTTGCTTTTGATATTGCTAATGTATGAGCCTAAGCATGGCGGGTGGCAGGGGGAGGCTACATCTATTGTGTAGCATGTCAAATGTTTTCTGTTTCTTTGAGGGTGATCCAGCAGGGACAATGTTGCTTGAGGGAGACTCCACATCTCCAAGCTTTGTGTATCTTCATGCCTCTTCAGTGGCAACCTTTTGGCTGAGCCAAGAACCTGTCCTTCTTAAAATCGTTGTGGAAAATGGAATTTTCTTTTCATATAATATGCCACCAGGTATCACATCATTGGTCCTTAGCTTTCCAGCTCTGTTTCGTCCCCCTTTTCACAGCAATTTTCACTTGGTTTCAGCAACAGCAAGGCTCCTCTCAAGAAGTTGTGATGGTGGCTACCATCTTGGTTGGCTCAAAAAGAAGACAGATTCATGGGGGATCAGGATCTCAGCGCCTGCTAGCTATGATGGCAATGTTCTACTTCCTCTGCCAGACACATTATGTTCCTGAACGCTAGTTGCTGGGAATCTGTACTCAGTATCTGCTTTTAGGCTTGCAGTGGGCCTCTGGTTGGCCACTGTTAGAAAAGGGTGGTGGACTAGATGGCTTGTCTTATGTCAGCTCTTGTTTTATGCATAGTGGGCTTTAAAAAAATCCTACCTTTTCTCCACATGGGATAGCATCCCATTTTTGTAGCCTAAAACTGCCTTGTGAATTTCACAGTTGAGTGGAGAATTTGAATCTGGGTGCCCCTTGTCCAAATTCATTGTAGCACCCGGGACAGTTTAAAAACCACACACACACACACACACACACTTAACTTTGATATCAAACCAAGCACCAACACTCCACATCTCATGATAATTCATACCAGAGTCAGCCCAAGATGTTATAGCTCAGTTGGCAGACAGCTGAGACTCCTAATCTCAGGGTGTGAGTTCAAGCCCCATGTCTGGGCAAAAGATTCCTTCATTGCAGGGGGCTAGACCAGATGATGCTAGTGGTCCCTTCCAACTGCTGTTGTTGTTTAGTCATTTAGTCGTGTCCGACTCTTCGTGACCCCCTGGACCAGAGCACGCCAGGCACTCCTGTCTTCCACTGCCTCCCGCAGTTGGGTCAAACTCATGCTGGTAGCTTCGAGAACACTGTCCAACCATCTCATCCTCTGTCGTCCCCTTCTCCTTGTGCCCTCCATGTTTCCCAACATCAGGGTCTTTTCCAGGGAGTCTTCTCTTCTCATGAGGTGGCCAAAGTATTGGAGCTTCAGCTTCAGGATCTGTCCTTCCAGTGAGCACTCAGGGCTGATTTCCTTCAGAATGGATAGGTTTGATCTTCTTGCAGTCCATGGGACTCTCCTCCAGCACCATAATTCAAAAGCATCAATTCTTCAGCGATCAGCCTTCTTTATGGTCCAGCTCTCACTTCCATACATCACTACTGGGAAAACCATAGCTTTAACTATACGGACCTTTGTTGGCAAGGTGATGTCTCTGCTTTTTAAGATGCTGTCCAGCTGTACGACTCCACAATTCTACAATTTTGCTGTCAGAGGTGAACAGCTACATGTCATGTCCTCTCATCCATGGGCAGAATTGGCTGAGTTGGTGGTTGAATCTTATTTCAACACTGGCAACGAGACATACTCAAGGACTGGCTTAGAGGGTGTGGGCAGCATGGCGCGGCACACCCTGCTCCGTCCTCCAGCAACATTCTGCCTCACCCACCTCCCAGACTCTGATGCCTATGATGGCTGCCTCACTAATGGTAGGGCTGGCCTTCATTCATACCCCCGAAGATAATACAAGTGTGTGGGACGTTACAAAAAAATGGATTTCTTGAGCTCTTTGCAGCCTTTCTTTGCCCACTGGTGTTGGGTATTTCCAGAAATCTTGGAATAGCCACCTCAGCACAACCTGCCCTCTCTTCCTGCTCAACTATGGCTCAGAGGGAGAGCATTTTCCTTGTATATCGCAGGTCCTAGCTTCCACCCCTCAACTCCTCAAATAGGGCTGGGAAAAGGCTTCTGGTCTGAAAGCTTGGAGAGCTGTTGCTAGTCAGTGTAGACAGAACTTGAATTGGGTGGACCAATGGTAAGGCAGCTTTCTGTGTCCACAACGACCGCTCCCCGCATTAAAAGGGGGGCGCCCTTTGCGTGGACGTGCGCAGCCCCTGGACCCAGTGCGGCTCCATCAGCATAGGCTTGGCTTCACCTTCCCCCAGGTGGGATACCTGGAGGTCTCTGCCTACCTCAGTCAGTTGTCCAATCCCACCTGGGGGAAGCGTTGCCAAGAAGATCAGGCCAGGTAGGGGAGGGACTACCTGCCCACACAATAGAGGGAGGATCTTACCTGGGAATCCTCACTTGGCTCCAGAGCTTCTCCCACTCTACCTACCCTCAGTTAAGTCTTATTTTGCAGGTTAACCTTTTCTTCACAGGTATGCGGGCGCTGCTACGTCAGGGTCTCTGTTGAAGGGCCGGAAAGGAATTTCCCTGCATTGGCAGGTTTTGCCTTTCCCGTAGCAAAACGTCACAACTTTGGCGGTATCAGGCCTTGGGTGGAATCCTTTAGTCTATCTTCCTGAATGGGAGGTGACCCACGCCCCCTTCCTCTTTGCAGCGGCGATACCAGGGTTCCCTGTTAAAGGGGTTTCTGAGGGGAGGCTTTGACCGTACACCGAGAGGTCGTCATTGCTCTCCCCTGTGACAGCGGCATAACGGGGGCGGCTATCTCTGCTTGAACATATGTTCTCCAGAGCCAGCCCATCCCCCCCCACTAGATAACCCTGATGTTCTCTAGATCCTCGGCTGGGGACTGGGGAGGGATAACGCCCAATGCCTGAGCCAAGGTCTACCCACATCTGAAATATAATAAAGTTGTGGCCAATTTAATCCCACAGCACATTGTCTTGAGTCGTTAGTCCACATGGGGGGTGCCCTGGGTTTGGGGGACTCCACACAATAACACCCTTTAGGAAAGCCCTCTTCTTTCAGCCTTTAACACTGGGGGCAATCACATTGCCAGGACCCTGGAGATCTGAGTCACATACGCTGCAAAAAAAAATACCATTCATCTGACAAGCTCAGAACTCAGCTTCAACGCCAGGCATTCTATTTTTTAAAGCTTGAGATACAGTAAACCCATATCTTTGACTCATATTACACACTGTAAACTTTTTTAACCTGTGCCTCACTTTCAAAAATAATAAGCATAACTGTTCCATAAAAATATCTCAACACAGAAGAGCCAGAAAAGTGAAGGACATGAACAGATGGCACATCAATCTTCTTCATTTATACGATTTGTGTGTTTTTTTAATGCAAATAGTGTGGGTTGCTTGCTCTTGCCTTGGATATTGTTCCAAAGATGAGCACATTTTCTTATCTTTCTGGATCAATGTGACATTTGCAGTTATCATAAAGTGGGAGCCCATTTAATGATGCTAATGCTTCCTTAATGTAAAAATAAAATCACCTCCTTTATATAAAGCAAACAGATTAAAAGTCCCAAAGAGACCATTGAAATCTGTGACATTTGCAGTTCCTGGCAGCTTGATTATACACAGGTAAAAGGTATCTTAAAAGCTTTGTTTACGCTCATTAATCAGAACATTAAGTAGGGACGTTAAGAGTCTCCTCAGCTAGAAAAAGCTTCTCTAAAATTGTATTAATAGAAAAATAGATGGGTCTGCGGAGTGGAGAGATCACGGCAATGTTTATATGAAATTAAGGCAAGAGAGTCCCGTTGGATGTCCATTATGAATTCATTATTCTAATTATCATGCATTGAAAAGGCATTCAGGTAAAAAAAAAAAAATCATTGTGTTTTAAGAAAACATGCAAATGGCTATTCATTTGCTGCCCCTGCCAAGTACAAGTGGCCTCTGGACAACCAGGAAGGGGAGACAGAGAGGGACCAGCTAGACTGGTGACTGGGTGTGGCCACCAAGACCATATAACACAGGTCCTGAAAGACCTACATTGGCTTCCAGTATGTTTCCAAGCACAATTCAAAGTGTTGGTGCTGACCTTTAAAGCCCTAAACGCCCTCAGCCCAGTATACCTGAAGGAGCGTCTCCACCCCCATCATTCTGCCCGGACGCTGAGGTCTCCATCCCATGCTATGGCTGACCGCCTTCAGCAGGGTCCCCCAGAGGAGGGGGGGGGGGACAGGAGGGGAGTCCACAACCACCAGCCCCATTTTATACCTTTCTGTGTGGTTCCAACCATATATATATATATTTCATTTTTTGGATACCAAACAAATACCAGTATGAATAATTTTAAGCATTGCTGCAAGATACTAATGGCAGGAGTTCTTTTCAGTGCTGCTCATGCGTTTTCTTGTAATCCTTCCAAAATTACTCTGCAAAGGAACAGGGCAATCCAAACCCTGGAGGAGTAGCAGTGGGGGTGCTTTTTTATTATTACGATTCCTTAGAAAAACAAACAAAATTGTACCACTTGCTAGAGGGGGAATACCTTGAGAGAAATGCTGTGTCACATCGCATTGCTCCTGAAATATATTCAAAGTGGAGAGTGGATTTCATGCTCTTTATTCAGCTCATAGTGGTGAGGAGGAATGAAAGTCCCCTCAAAGTATCTGCTTTATATACATTATTTACACAATGGGCTGCACGTGATTGGCTAATTCCGGAATTCTCCTGTAGGCCAATCAGGTTGTGGATTCACTTCCATCTGGAGCTGGATTGGGTGGCTCCTGCGGACCAATCATACTGCTGCATTGTTCTAGGACCAATCAGACTGCTGCATTCTGAATCCTATTGTTCTAGGACCAATCAGACTGCTGCATTTTGGATCCTATTCAACTCAGTACATAACACCTCCCAAGGCATTCTGGGAAGTGTGGCCGGTATGAAGCAGCCTATCTCCACAGCTTCTCGCCAGTCTCTCCCTCCCCAAAATGTCAGAGAAATGTCATTCTCCACAAAAAGCAATAGGAAATTTGCCCTTCCTCCCTTCCCCCCTTTTTTTCTTGGCTGAGGGGAAATATCTGTGGGGAACTGGATGAATGGAATTTCAGCCCAACCGTATTACGTTTTACCCTTCTTCATTCCAGTTTAACTAGAAAAGGATTAATTCATTAATTAATTTCCAAAATTACTTCTGGATTTGTAACATGCACAGTTTCCCACAGTTCTCAGCTCCTTCAGGTCATTTGCATCTCCCCCAATCCTACCACAGACACATTGTTGATAAAACCCTGCGATTCAGCAATCTTGATGTGATTTTAAGTATTACTTCATAGACTGGTTGATAGATAGATACAGATATGGCTGTGGTTGTTTTTTTGTTTTTACTTATGGTAGAGCACCATACCAAAAAGAAAAATGGAATCTTGAAATAAATTAAACAACTGAATGACGCAGGATTCCTGCTATGTCACCTGAGTGACATAGAGGTTATCTGAAACTCCCAAATCCAGGGAGAAATTCAGATAAGGGAAAAAAAATGGAAACATCACTGCGTCAAGTGCATTTGGAAGAACAACAAGTCTGATTGCCAGCTATTCATTTTAATTCAACAAAGGTTTTTAAAAGCAGTTTCTTGTTTGCTTTATAACTTACTGCTCCTCCGAAAACAATTAAAAACATTTACTGTCCATGCATCCCTGACCCTTCTCAGCAGTGTAGCTAGCAAATACATTATTGACAAAGCGAGTGGCAGGCTTGCTTTGAAATAAAGAAGTTTACAATATTTACAATCTTTTGGAACAGATTTGTGTTCATTGTGGAACAGTTATAGCTTTTTGCCTGCCTAACATCCACAGTGATGTACTCAGGGCATGAATTTGGGGGACAAGTTCAGAATCTAAGCAGATTGACTAGCGGGGCTTCCAAACACACAGAGAGAGTTTTCCAGATTTTGAAAGAAAAATTATTTTATTTTATTTTATTTTATTTTATTTTATTTTATTTTATTTTATTTTATTTTATTTTATTTTATTTTATTATTTGTAGCCCGCCCATCTGACTGAGTTGCCCCAGCCACTCTGGGCAGCTTCCAACATAAAGGAAGAGAAGAAATAGACATCGAAATCTATCAAGGGCCCCTGGAAGTTCATGAAGTCTAGAGTCTAAACCGAAATAACTGTATTACTGTTAATATCAAAACAAAAATAAGAAATGGGGTGATAAAACTTAAGTCCCAATTTAACTCAGCCTTCTCCCCCAATTTATCCTACAAAGATAATAACTTTTGGCAGAATTGATCACACCTCAAGAAACCAAATTCCTGCTTTACTCTCTGTGGTAAAATACTGTATCATCCAAAGTATGGAGAAATTTACTTCATCTCACATTTTAATGCCTATTTCTTGCTTCCTGAACGTCTACTTGAACCTTAACACAGCTATCTTTCAAAATGAAATTCAAAATTCAAAAATGAATTTTACAATACATTTCACCAGCCAAAACATATGTGTACAGAAACAGACACACATTAAAGGAAAGCATGTGTGAGTGAAAATAACATAACATGCATTATATCTGGTGTATATTAGGCAAATATGTACATTTGGACAACTGCGTGCTAACACGCTGGTGAATTTTGTGATGGTTTTGTTTTTTTAATTGCAAACTGATGCAGCAATATGGTGAACTGAACTTAATACTGGGTGGGGGGGGGGATATGAGAGATGGAAAGAAACTGAAATGGACAAATTTGTTCAACCTTATCTAAAGCAGAGGTAATGTCAAAGTTCAAAAAATGTGAACCAATCTATGATGACTAATTGGTTTCTCCAACCATAGTA
This sequence comes from Podarcis cretensis, assembly GCF_951804945.1. Classification (NCBI taxonomy): domain Eukaryota; kingdom Metazoa; phylum Chordata; class Lepidosauria; order Squamata; family Lacertidae; genus Podarcis; species Podarcis cretensis. Next base: position 128,439,322 of record NC_137170.1, read on the forward strand.
GAAATTCCGACAGCGTCTCACCTATTCTCTGGTCCTTGCAATGGCCATCAAAACCTTGTCAGTATGTTGGGACTCTTTCCCTTATTACTTAATGAACTAATTAACTTGCTACAGGCATTAGCCTTCCTTGGAACCCAGCTATTTTCAGCTCTGCATCAGTGATGGGGAATGCTCACAGGCCTTCTTAATAGTAATAATAATAAAAATAATGGATTATTAAAAACTCGATAACATTAAACATTAGGTAACATTAAAAACTTCCTTAAACAGGGCTGCCTTCAGATGTCTTCTAAAAGTCAGGGAGTTGTTTATTTCCTTGATATCTGATGGGAGGGCGTTCCACCGTGCGGGTGCCACTACCAAGAAGGCCCTCTGCCTGGTTTCCTGTAGCTTCACTTCTCGCAGTGAGGGAACAACCAGAAGGCCCTTGTAGCTGGACCTCAGTGTCTGGGCTGAACGATGGGAATGGAGGCAACTGAAATAATATGAGGGTTTTTCCACTATCAGCAATAGTCAAAGCACACTCTATCTAGTGCATCTGGTACACCAGAATCACAGCCATCATTTGTACACATGAGAGCTCTGTGCTTGCAGAAATAATCATGTGCTTCCTTATTTAGGACACAATCCAGCCAGAATGCTTACTTTTCCCAGATAGTGGGCATGTTGTTGCTTTCGTTGTTGTTGCTGCTGTTGCTGTTACTACTACTTGTTCTTTTCTCCAGAGAGCAGTGAAACACATCACCTAACCTAAAATCTGAGCAGTGAGCTGCCATACGCAGAGTAAACTCATTGAAGTCAATGAACATGACTCGCTTAAGTCTATTATTTGAACAGGTCCGCTCCACAGATGACTTTGCTGGATGCAACCCAATGACTCTCATCATTTTTCTATGCACCATTTTAACATATTAACTCACTATTCTTAGGGACAAGTACTATTCAAAGAAAGAAATAGTTTCAAGGCTACCTATGAGCCATCTGCCCTGGTAGTGGGAGCACAGCAGAGGATTTTGTGCCCTCTCATTTTTCAGAAGATTTGGAGTTATTCCTCAGAAGCAACTATATCTCTGAAACCATTTCATGGAAGCTAGCTGGCTTCCTGTGATTTTCCTTCTTATGCTTTGGTGGTATTTTGTTCTGTTTCAAACATGACAATAGAATCTTTGTATTGTTAACATCGTTTCATGGTGGCTTTGATTGTGAGTCACCTTGAAAGGATCTAGGTATTGAAAAGTGACCTTAAAAAAAAAGTGTAAATAAATATATTGCGCTGCGAGTTATAACAGAGAGAAAAAATGTGCCTGAAACATACCTTTGGAGGACAAACTTTTTGAAAATTGCCTCGCTGCCACACATGCACACACACAAGGGACGTGTGTGTGTGTTTTGTTTGTGTGTGTGATTTGCTTGCTTCTCTTCAAAGAAGAAATTGTGTTATGCTGCAGCTGCAGAGAACACAGAAGGACACATCAAGGTCTCATCAGTCACCCATGGCTGCTGTGTAACATGTAGCCTGCCCTTAAGTGCCTGGACAAATTAAGTCTTTGCTGCAGTCACCCTAGTCTGCCAACTGCGATGCTGACATTATGATAGAGACCTTGGAAAGAAGCCCTGGTGGCTGTAATTCATTGTACAAGTTAATATTACTATATGTTAAACATATTACTCCACTTACCTATTACTATACACATTACATTAATGGGATAAGCATCAGCTGAAGGAGTTAATCAATAAACCATTCAGTACTGATGCTGTTCCTGCCACTGTAAATGGTCTGCATGCCTGGCACTCTCTAGAAAAAGGGCACATATAGATATCTGAACTGAACTTAAAGTATATGCAACAATACTTCAGCTTAAATCTCTCCCCCTCCTAACCAGAAGATTAGCATAAAAATGTGCTATCCTAACCAAGCAGTCTGTTAACTGATAAGCTATCAAAAAAAAAAAAAAAATCATCTGCTATTTTTATAGCTCAAAGGCAGATGCCATTTCAAGAACCAGAGTTGATTGAGGAAGGATTTTAGTGCTACAAAGATTTATCATTGTAAACTTGAGGTGCCTTAAAACGGAATCATTCGCATTTTGAAATATTATCCCAAGAGCAATCAAGCATTAGGATTTTGCCGGTCCTGGTTTTATCCCGAACAAAATCATCTCATGTCAGATCATAAAGAATTTGTTTGTTTTCTAATGTTTGCCTTGAAAATCGTATCTGCGTTAAGCCAAGAAGACTGATGTAATTACTCAACAATACACGGATGTCAAAGCTTCCAAATCTATTATTCCTATAGGGGCCCTTTCTCTCAATTGTTTGCTTTATGGGGGTGCCAAAAAGAAAAACTTAATCAGCCTAATTGCAGTAGGTCTGATTTCATAAATAGTTATGTCTACATTTCCCAAATATTCATCTGCTGAAAGATATATATGTTAGCTTGTTTGTTTAAAAAACTTATAGCAAAACAACACGGAACAACATTTGGCACAATCCAGTTTTTATTCTAATTTTTTTTAAAATAAGATGAATATGCAATGATTCGGCCATGGGTTGACGCTTTATATGTTTCCCATTCTAATATTTTTGCGGAAGCTGTTGCAGTATTAGAATCAAAGTATTGTTTAGTTTCTGTCCGCATTTGTTCTATAAATCATTCATCCTTGAGAAGAGAAACTTTATAATACTAATTTCTTTCTACCTTGGCCTGTGTGTCAAATTCACATTTCAATATAAGTGCGCTGCGATCTGATATATAACCAAAGACTACAATTGTGGATTTGAAGATAGAGTGAGTATAACGTTAAGAAGTAGTGTAATGGTTGGGGGCGAGTCTAATGGAAAGTGATTTGGCACAATCCAGTTAATAATAATAATAATAATAATAATAATAATAATAATAATAATAATAATTTATTATTTATACCCAGTCCATCTGGCTGGGCTTCCCCAGCCACTCTGGGCAGCTTCCAAAAAAATATTAAAATACTGTAATACATCAAACATTAAAAGCTTCCCTAAACACCTGTCCATTTAAACTGATGGGCAAAGGCACATACTTCAGGAGCTATTGTGTCTGTAGGTTTGCTTTGAGTCATTTCCACAAGTGAAGCAGCTAATAAATATTAACAACAACAACAATTCCCACTGAAATCAACAATATTTCAATGTCTCACTGAACCGTGCCCAATATGTTCAATAATTTCTATAGCATTGCAACAGCCACATATTAACACTCACATAGTTTATGTGAGAAAAGATGTTGATTTCTCTTCTGGTAAAATAAAAGGTAAAGGTACCCCTGCCCGTGCGGGCCAGTCTTGACAGACTCTGGGGTTGTGCGCCCATCTCACTTAAGAGGCCAGGGGCCAGCGCTGTCCGGAGACACTTCCGGGTCACGTGGCCAGCGTGACATCGCTGTTCTGGTGAGCCAGAGTCGCACACGGAAACGCCGTTTACCTTCCCGCTGGTAAGCGGTCCCTATTTATCTACTTGCACCCGGAGGTGCTTTCGAACTGCTAGGTTGGCAGGCGCTGGGACCAAGCAGCGGGAGCGCACCCCACCGCAGGGATTCGAACCGCCGACCTTTCGATCGGCAAGCCCTAGGCGCTGAGGCTTTAACCCACAGTGCCACCTGTGTCTGGTAAAATACTTAACCCCTAATGTTGCAAGCAGACTTAGGACAAGGGATGGTTGGCAGCCCAATACAGAAACAGATGTGACATTGCAGCTTCCTGCTAGGCAGCTACATGGAAAGAGAGCTAGATATCAATATGTGCCATGGACCGTCATAAAAACATTTTGGCACTGTGGAAACTGCTAATCCTATATACTTTAGTGACCAACCACGATTTGCTCACACATTCCCAGCCTGCAAATGCTAGTTTCTACATCCCAATGATAGTAACCGATGCTAACAGTTTGCTGATATGTTTTGTTGATATACAGTCAAACCTTGGATCCTGAACGCCTTGGTCCTCGGACGTTTTGGCTTCTCGAACGCCACAAACCTGGAAGTGACTGTTCTGGTTTGCAAACTTTTTTGGAAGCCGAACGTCCGACGTGGCTTCTGATTGTCTGCAGGAGCCACGCTTTGGTTTCCAAACATTCTGGAAGTCAAACGGACTTCCAGAATGGATTCCATTCGACTTCCATGGTATATGTTTTGTGTATATGTTTTATTATTTATCGTTACATTGTTGTTGCTTCAGTTGCAAATTGCTTTAGTACTCATGGAAGTGAAAGACAGTGTCAGTGGTGGGGAATTGAGACCTCCAGGTGTAGGGCGGTATATAAATTCTAATAATAATAATAATAATAATAATAATAATAATAATAATAATAATTGGCCAAGAGCAGTGGCCTGCATCCCCTCAGCTAACCTATGCGACCCATCATTACTTTAGATGTCTTGCAAAGACATCTTTTTGCCCTGGCTTTCCCTGACCCTTTTATTTCTAAATATTATTTGCTATGATCTGTTTTTATATTACTGTTTTCCTGGTTTTTATTTACCTCGATTTTTATTTTATTTATCTACTACTGCGTTAACATCCCAGTACAGTAGACCTCTGTCGGGCAACTTTTTATAGCATTAAGGAACTCTGTTGCTTTTCAAAGACAGTGCCTCACTGGCCTCAACCTTTGTCCTTTCGCTTTCGAAAAGACAGGACAGAAAAGGTTTTTCTTGCCACAAACTGTTAAGAATCATCAGGTAGCTTGGAACGTACTGGGTCAGAATTTCTTGACCTTTCTGGCTAGACTAACTCTTGTTACATTAACCTCTGACTTACGGGCTCCTTAACAGCAATATTTTATGGACACTGAAATTATTCCCACACCTTCTCATTCTCGCCATACATTGCCTTCCCCTCATCATTTTGCCTGAAATAAATATTTACTATACAGATTTCACCCTTTATTTTTTTAACCAAAGTGGCAGGGGCTGCCTTTATCCATCAATCTCCATTTGTCAGATGAGAAAGGAACTCCTGAAATATAATTTTACCTCACAAATGTGCAACAAGAGACGCCCTCATTATTATACAAAGGCCTAAGTTCCTATCAGAATCAAATGAGGACCTTGTCAGATTGGAGAAGGATATAAACAAGTAATGTAAGCCTTTAATTGGTGGGGGAAATCAGATAAGTTCTCTTTAAATACCTCCATTGATACAGAAATACGAACTCAAATTATCTTTGATTCAGTCACTTAAGGAAATGCAACATGGGCAAGGAAGGCTTAGTAATGGTGCCTTACTGAATAAATCATTGGAAATCAGAGAGATTCTCAAGCTTATGAGAAATGACAAAAATAAATATATAGAAGAAAATGAGGTTACGTATTTATTTCCAACACATCCTACAACACAGAATGTGAAGTGTTTATCAGATAGAAGGATGTCAAGCCAAACTCAAACTGGGTAGAGGATTTATATTTTAATTCTGATGTGTACCTGCTGGGAACTTTCAAGAATGTACTGAACAGTCCTCAATTTATAATAAACAAGTGAGACTATCAACACACACAAACATTTTGAAGTACTATTTACTTTGTCCCTGGATTCCATGGTTGAGGGAGGGGAGGAGTCAAAATGCTATTGAAAAATGAACCCACAAGCAATTTTTATTTGTGTTTCCCCCTGAAACCATTAAGTGAAAGAATGTCAGCTTCAATATTTTTCTTTTGTTCAGTACAGAATTTGAAATCAATTAAGACATGACACCAGTTCAAGCAGTGTCAAGGATTTGACCTTCCTTTATATTCTTTGAAAGACAAGGACCCCGGCTTGCGCAGAGGGTCCAGAACCAATACAAAGAGACTTTGACACAAACAGTTTTCAATACAAGTTAGCATTCTTGGGGCTATTAAAATGTTACAAGTGTCATGTCGGTGGCAGGCAAATTACATGCAAACAGCTGCTGAAAAGGGAAATGCAGAGCCAAACATTTGGTGGATTCGACTCTGAAGCTAGCAACCCAGAGAGGCCTGCTTGCTCATAGCAGCCATTTTCACAGCCAGCACAGGTGAGGGAGGTGGGGGAGATTCAGTTCAGTTTGCATTTTAATGCAAGGCCAACTTCATCCACGCTTCTCAAAACAACATGCGAGACAAATAATTCAGCTATCCTTAGAAAGTTGCACTTTTCCGAATTTTGCAAGGCAGTTCTTCAAACAAAAATATTTACAAAAATGTGGATCTTTGGGAGGGGGTGTCCATAAAAAGCACGCATATTCACAAAAGCGACATGGAAAAATGCAGTAGAACAGGGGAAATAACTTTCAAAAAACCAGTGTATGGTCAAAATTGCATGACAATGTATATAGTAGGAGGAAAATGCACTAAAATGCCAACACAATTTCCATGAGGATATTTTTTATTAAAAAATAATGATGATAAAAATCACTAAATGATGTGGAAATGTGGCAAAGTGAATTTAGGTTTTGAAAAATTTGAAACCGAGAGAGACCAATATCGAGAGATTCCTCTCTTTCTAGTATGAACTGACTGTGAGCTCTAGTATCACACCAGGAAGAAATTGTGCAGTCTGATGGTGAGCGCCATACTATGAAAATCTTTAAAATTTTCAGAACCAGCTTGAAGTCCTGAGGGAATATTGGATATGCTGATTAAAAAGAATTGGGAGGAAGTCAATCAATCAATCAATCAATCAATCAATCAATCAATCAAACCTTTATTGCATTAGCATACAGCCATAGCAGGATAAAAAAATAAATGCTAGAGACAAACAACCAAACAAAATTCAAAGCGATATTACTGCGAATGTATATAAAGCATATAATGGCCCCAAAATAGGCTCGGGACATTAGGTTAAAAAGGTAATAAAAGAATTAAGACAGGACCAGGTCTAGGACACACTACCCCGTCAGAGTAGCCCTGAGTTTCAAGGCCTGCACTATAAAGATTGCCACCCCACGTGTAACTTGGGGATTTGCGTCCACAAGAAGCGATTTCAAACAGTCTTCCTTAGATGTGATGGTGGACGGGATCAAGAGGAGGAGCTTAGTTCTTATTAGCTCATAAATAGGGCAGTAGAAAAAGAAATGTATGAAGTCCTCTACTTCATTCATTGTGCATGGACATAGACGCTGAGTAATAGGGGTCTTAGAGTAAATCCCCTGCAGGAAGGCCGTGGGTATAGAATGGAAGCGGGCCATGGTAAACGCTCTTCTCAAATTGGGCTCCGTCAGGTCTATCAAGTAGTTGGCAAGTGATCTTACCACTTTCACTTTAGGGAGCCACATGGAGAGGCAAGCTGTGGTGGTCAATTTCACTCTATAGCCACCCATGTGCTTGTCAGCATCGCCCTTGAGCCAGTGGCACAAACTGGACTCATCCACTCAGCCCCGACTGGGCTAGGCGAGCTGGGTAGCACTTCCAGAGACCACCTTCTGCACAGCAACAGGTCAAAGTGCTGTGGACTCGCAGCTTAGAGTTGTGAGCACCGGATTCACTTCCACAAGAAGACAGTCGTCACACAGCAGAGTATAGCAGAGTATAAATGACTCGGAGAGCAGCTCTGTAGAATATCTTCTTTATTCTATCTACAACTATAATACACAACTATAAAGGTAAAGGTACCCCTGCCCGTACGGGCCAGTCTTGACAGACTCTGGGGTTGTGCGCCCATCTCACTCAAGAGGCCAGGGGCCAGCGCTGTCCGGAGACACTTCCGGGTCACGTGGCCAGCGTGACATCGCTGCTCTGGCGAGCCAGAGCCGCACACGGAAACGCCGTTTACCTTCCCGCTGGTAAGCGGTCCCTATTTATCTACTTGCACCCGGAGGTGCTTTCGAACTGCTAGGTTGGCAGGCGCTGGGACCGAGCAGCGGGAGCGCACCCCGCCGCAGGGATTCGAACCGCCGACCTTTCGATCGGCAAGCCCTAGGCGCTGAGGCTTTAACCCACAGCGCCACCTGCGTCCCGTATACACAACTATATACAGAGCTAAATGAGGTCTAAACGAAAAGCTGAACTGCACTGAGTGTCTGCAGCTGCTCTTAGCAGCAACCTTATGTATACACACGATCTCTCTCCAACACTCAGTCTCTCTCTCTCTCTCCCCGACACTTTGATGTGAGGCTGGAGTGGAATAAGTAGAGAGCAGAAACCGCCCCTCCTCTCTGGAGAATCAGCAGAGAACATCAGCAGATTCTTGGATATGGGAGGGGTGAAATCTCCTCAGTGCTGATCTGGGGGTTCCCCAGAGCCCCCAGTACCAATTTTGAGGGGGCCACGTTGCACAAATGGAAGTCTTTGAGCAGGCCTTCTACCCATGAGATTCCTTAGCCCCATGACTTGATTACCAAATTCACTTAATTAAGTTGACAGAAGGAAGGTTCTCCAAGCCCTCCTCCCCACTGAGCCCCAGAAAGCTAGGGGAGCCTTCTAACAATGGGATAAGGTGGAGAATTTTCTTTCTATGAACTTCCATACTTATCTTCTCACTTAAGCCTATGAGCTTTACACTATGTCCTTACTGATGCAAAGGTAATTAACACCTGCCTCTTCAAGTTGCACCAGTCTAAAAGTAAAGGTAAAGGGACCCCTGACCATTAGGTCCAGTCGTGGCCAACTCTGGGGTTGCGGCACTCATCTCGCTTTATTGGCCGAGGGAGCCGGCATGCAGCTTCCGGGTCATGTGACCAGCATGACTAAGCCGCTTCTGGCGAACCAGAGCAGCACACGGAAACGCCGTTTGCCTTCCCGCCGGAGCGGTACCTATTTATCTACTTGCACTTTGACATGCTTTTGAACTGCTAGGTTGGCAGGAGCAGGGACCGAGCAATGGGAGCTCACCCCATCGCGGGGATTTGAACCGCTGACCTTCTGATCGGCAAGTCCTAGGCTCAGTGGTTTAACCCTGCACCAGTCTACTGCCACGTTAAATACAACAGAATACCTTACACACAACGGTAACACTCACACTGTTTTTCAGTGGATACCAAACTAAGGTTGCCAGACATTCCTGTTTCCCGGGGACAGTCCCCAGATTTACAAATCAGTCCCCATACAAAATCCATAGAAGTTGAAAAGTGCCCCAGATTCATTGGAAAAAAAATCTGGTAACCTTATACTAAACTTCTCTTATTCCTCTTCTCCTTCCTCTTTCTGAGAAGAAGATAAAGGCTATTGCAGTGACCGATAAAGAATGGAAGATGTTCCTTCAGCTCAGGAAAAGAGATATACAGTGGTACCTCGGGTTACATACGCTTCAGGTTACAGACTCCGCTAACCCAGAAATAGTACCTCGGGTTAAGAACTTTGCTTCAGGATGAGAACAGAAACTGCGCAGCAGCGGCGTGGCGGCAGAGGGAGGCTCCATTAGCTAAAGTGGTTAAGAACAGTTTCAGGTTAAGAACGGACCTCCAGAACTAATTAAGTTCTTAACCCGAGGTACCACTGTAGTTCTTCTGAACTTCAGAACTGCCTTCCTGGTCCATTCCCACCATTTCTCTTTTGGAAACATGAGGTTGGGGAATTCATTTGCACAAAAGGTTCCCAATCTAGCTAAGGATACATGCTCAAAAATCTGTCTACTTTCAATTTGCACATGCCTTTAGGAATGATTTCTAGGGACGCAGGTGGCGCTGTGGGTTAAAGCCTCAGCGCCTAGGACTTGCCGATCGAAAGGTCGGCGGTTCGAATCCCTGTGGTGGGGTGCGCTCCCGCTGCTCGGTCCCAGTGCCTGCCAACCTAGCAGTTCGAAAGCACCTCCGGGTGCAAGTAGATAAATAGGGACCGCTTACCAGCGGGAAGGTAAACGGCGTTTCCGTGTGCGGCTCTGGCTCGCCAGAGCAGCGATGTCACGCTGGCCACGTGACCCGGAAGTGTCTCCGGACAGCGCTGGCCCCTGGCCTCTTAAGTGAGATGGGAGCACAACCCCAGAGTCTGTCAAGACTGGCCCGTACGGGCAGGGGTACCTTTACCTTTACCTTAGGAATGATTGGGTTGTAACTAAGTAGTAATGCTTTAACAAGTCCATCTCTCTTCCTTAATCTCTCTCTCTCTCTCTCTCTCTCTCTCTCATGTACGTATGTATATATTAGGATATACATTGTTCCTATTATAGTATAACGTTGTTTTCTCGACATGTTTCTATTTCTTTTGGCTGCTAATATTGAACAGCACCCAAATATGTCCCCACTGTTCATCATAACCATTCTTATCAGGACCATAATCAGTGTCATATGTAACCTTCTCATGCACAAATCTCTGTAAACAACACAGCGTTTCTGCAGATTTGAAGCCACCAGGAGCTGCAATATTTTTAACCACGTAAATAGAATGCTACTTTCCCTTGAGAAACACAAAGAAAACCAGATAATGCCAGTCGTCCGTCCCCCCAATCCAAAAAGGAAAAAAACTTTGTGTAAAAAAGTAGATAGTTTGAGAATATTTTATGGAGAAGCAACTGCACGCAAAGCTGATCTTTATAGTGATGGATAGATCCCTTTGTGCAGATAAAACTAGGATTTTAAATATTTCTTTTTAATTGTTATTGTCTTTGTGCTCAAGGACTGATTGTGGGAAAAATGCCATTCTCTCATCATAAAAAGAAAAAGAAAATATAATAAAAGCAGTAATTGGTCAATGATGATTGAACTAACGACTTTACGGTGCCAGTCAAACACCCGTAATAATTGCTCTTTGGACTCTTTATGAAAGGTACAGGACTGTTTCACAGGGCTAATTCAGCATTATAAATCCCACATTTTATGTCAGTTTCCACCATTAGCACATAAGGCTTTGCGAGACACATGACTTCTGCTATTATTAAAGGCTTCTAATTCTGGCAACCAAAAGACCTAGCCTTCTCTTATGAAAGGCAAATCATGTACATATCATTCTACTAAAAAAAAACCCATGGACGCAATCAAGTTAAACACTTTTAAGTTTCTCTGATTCCAGGGGAAAGGATGTAAGCAAATGCTTAATTCTTCCACTACAGTGAATGGGATTTTTTTACCATCACAATCCTACAGATGTCTATTGAGAAGTAAGTCCCATTGAGCTCAATGGTGTTGACTCCCAGGTAGGTGAACATACTCCTGCCAACCTAGCTGTTCGAAAGCACGTCAAAGTGCAAGTAGATAAATGAGTACCGCGATGGCAGGAAGCTAAATGGCATTTCCGTGCGCTGCTCTGGTTCGCCAGAAGTGGCTTAGTCATGCTGGCCACATGACTCGGAAGCTGTACAGCGGCTCCCTTGGCCAATAAAGCGAGATGAGCGCTGCAACCCCAGAGTCAGCCACGACTGGACCTAATGGTCAGGGGTCCATTTACCTTTACCTTTAAGTGAACATAGGATTGTAGCCTACAATGCTTAACTTTGGCTGGATCAGGCCTTTAATTAACAGGCTAAGAGGGATGCACACCCTCCAACATTTATCTGGTGAAAATAGGGACATCCTATTCCATAATAGGGACGTGGGCGGTGCTGTGGGTTAAACCACAGAGCCAAGGACTTGCCAATCAGAAGGTTGGCAGTTCGAAACCCCGTGACGGGGTGAGCTCCCGTTGCTTGGTCCCTGCTCCTGCCAACCTAGCAGTTCGAAACCACGTCAAAGTGCAAGTAGATAAATAGGTACCGCTCCGGCGGGAAGGTAAACGGCATTTCCGTACTCTGCTCTGGTTCGCCAGAAGCGGCTTAGTCATGCTGGCCACATGACCCGGAAGCTGTAAGCCGGCTCCCTCGGCCAATAAAGCGAGATGAGTGCCGCAACCCCAGAGTCGGTCACAACTGGACCTAATGGTCAGGGGTCCCTTTACCTTTTATTCCATTATTATTATTATTATTATTATTATTATTATTATTATTATACCCTGCCCATCTGACTGGGTTGCCCCAGACACTCTGGGCAGCTTCCAACATATATAAAAACATAACAAAACATTAAACATTTAAAAATTCTCTGTACAAGGCTGCCTTCAGATGGCTTGGGGTTTGCATAACTCCATACCTTCCAACATTTCTCTGATGAAAAAAGGGATGTCCTATGGAAAAGCAAGACATTCCGGGATCAAATCAGAAACCAGGCTGGCTTCTGCAGATCTGGGACTTGTCCCTGGAAAATAGGGACACTTGTATGGTCTGGAGATGGGAATTTGTAGCTCAACCCTTCACCCACACAAACATTCACAGCTATTTATGTCACCATACACACAATGAAAGAGAAAACAAGAAGCTGTCTTCTTAAAGAAAAAATATACAGTGGTACCTCGGGTTAAGTACTTAATTCGTTCCGGAGGTCCGTTCTTAACCTGAAACTGTTCTTAACCTGAAGCACCACTTTAGCTAATGGGGCCTCCTGCTGCTGCCGGAGCACAATTTCTGCTCTCATCCTGAAGCAAAGTTATTAACTTGAGGTACTATTTCTGGGTTAGCGGAGTCTGTAACCTTAAACGTATGTAACCCGAGGTACCACTGTATATGAAAAGGTGGATGTTGGAATTTCCCTAGTATTATAAGTCATATGAATTTCCTGTTCAATCAGTGTAGTCGGCAGATTATGGGGAAAGATATATAGTGCTAGGGAGGAAAGGGGTTGGGCCATTTATGTATATAGGCAATTCAATAAACTAGTACGATGACTGCTACTGAGAGCTTTATTAGTATACTTGATAAGTGCTATGAAACCTTGCAGTTGACTATACTCTAGAAGAACCCAAAGCAATCTCACTGCGGTGGAGCGATCCGGTGCTCCTCAGCTGCTGAACAGGAAGACAAATTGCACTTTTGAAGTTAAAATTCAACCAGCAAGAACCACCATAAGACATTTATAGACAAAAGTCTATAAATCCTTCCTGTTGACAAAAAGCCCCCCCCCACCCTTCTACGTTATTTGAAGAAGATGAGTAAATATCGTGAAATCTTAAATAAATAACATGAGGATTTAAATTTTAATTACTATGTTGATTCTGATTCAGGGGTGACTCTGCCAGCTATTAACCACTTAAGAGTGGGCACCTGGGGGCAAAGACTGCAATCCTAACCCCACTTGTTGTTTAGTGGTTTAGTTGTGTCTGACTCTTCATGACCCCATGGGCCAGAGCAGGCCAGGCACTCCTGTCTTCCACTGCTTCCCGCAGTTTGGTCAAACTCATGCTGGTAGCTTTGAGAACACTGTCCAACCATCTCTGTCATCCCCTTCTTCTTGTGCCCTCAATCTTTCCCAACATCAGGGTCTTTTCCAGGGAGTCTTCTCTTCTCATGAGGTGGCCAAAGTACTGGAGCCTCAGCTTCAGGATCTGTCCTTCCAGTGAGCACTCAGGGCTGATTTCCTTCAGAATGGAGAGGTTTGATCTTCTTGCAGTCCATGGGACTCTCAAGAGTCTCCTCCAGCACCATAATTCAAAAGCATCAATTCTTCGGCGATCAGCCTTCTTTATGGTCAGCTCTCACTGGACCCCACTTACCTGATAGTAAACCCCAGTGAATTCAGTGGGGCTTACTTCTGGGTAAACATGCTTAGGATTGCAAGGGCTAATCAGCTTTCAGAAACACCAGCATCCAAAAACAACCAGGCTACTGCTACTACGTACATAACCCATAACTCCTAGGGGCTGTGGGGGCTTTGGCCCGCACAATAAAATATTTGAAGGGGTTGAGCCCCCACAAAGTTGATAGACATTGCCATTCAAAGAGTGTGTGTGCACTGTAATAATAATAATAATAATAATAATAATAATAATAATAATAATATTTTATTTATACCCCACCCATCTGGCTGGGTTTCCCCAGCCACTCCGGGCAGCTCCCAACAGAATATTAAAAACACAATAAAACATCAAACATTAAAAACTTCCCTAAACAGGGTTGCCTTCAAATGTTAAACAATATTTGTAATCATAAACCTATAGGATTCCCTGAATCTTTAGACTTCCCTCCACCCCTTCACAATCTCCATTATCAATCTTTTTCTACTGCATCCTATAATTTCTCAATTTTTCTTAAAACCCCTTTTTTACCTTACTTTTTAAAAATACGTTACAAGTGTTGCTATAATCCTGTCAAAGTTTTTAGTTGTTTACAGTGTTCTCTTAGGGAAATTATAATTTTTTCCCATCCCTTATTCAAGTTTCTATCTTCTTGGTTTTTGATTTTCCCTGTCATTTTCACCATTTCGGCGTAGACCATCATCTTCATCAGCCATTTCCCTCTCTGATCCAGTAACACCCGCGCTGCTGTCGTCACATACATAAATAATCTTTTCTGCTCCTTTGGTATTTCTGCATCTATAATTCCTAGTTTTTTAAAAAAGCTTCTGATTTTTTCACAAACGTCATTTTAAACATTTTTTCCAACTCATTATACATCACTTCCCAGAATACTTTTGTTATTTTGCATGTCCACCACATGTGACAGAATGTGCCTTCCTTCTCCTTACACTTCCAGAATACATTTGAAGCCGTTCTATACATTTTTGCTAATTTTGTAGATGTTAAATACCAACAATACATCTTTTTTAAAAAAACTTACCTGCTGGGGGTTGCCGAAAATCTAGCTCCTCGAAGATCTCCTCTCCTCACCTCACAGGGTGGTTTGAGGTCCTCTCTCAGCACCACAGCCAATCTCTCAGGTTCTAGATGCCCTCCAGCGCCTTTTGGGGGTTCGCGAAGCCTTACAGCCCCCTTCTTTCCCCAGCTGGTGAACGCGTCCCTCGGAGCTCGAGAGGTGCGCGTCCGAAGGCAAACCGCGGCAAACCGGAAGTCAACGATACATCATTTTCATATAATTTTCCTTCAACGTACAGCATGTTTGCACGTAACTCTTAGAAGGCCAGAGTGACATCAGGCTGTATCTGAATGGGTGACCTAATGCCCCCTTGTGATCCAAACCTCCCAAGCCCATAGCCTGTAAAAGTCTTTCCCCTTTCCTTTCTTTCTTTTATAAGGTAGCTATTGACATTCTAAATGACAAACATTTACTGTACTGATAAAAAATTATATTCGCTCTGCGCAGGCAGGAATCCCAGGCATCAAAGCTTCTGTTCCAGGGCTGTGCCAGAACCTATAAAGTTTTTAAGGCTTGACCAAGCATCCCGGCAGCAGTGGAGCAGAAGCTGGGGCCCCAGAGGCTCCTTAATGGCTAGATTAAACAAACATCTTTTTAAACAGCACGCACACATAGCAAATGCTGTTTTGCTATAACGGCAAACAAAAAGGAACCTTGCGAGCAAACCCTGGTTTTGCGGAGCTCAAGGTTCTCCCTGTGCACAAAGCATCGATTCTTCATTGCAGGACCTATTTTGAAGGATCATGTTTACAGAGTGAAACGTCTTCAAGATAATTCTAATAAACATGTTTGACCTTCAGAGAGGTCGCAATTCACGTTCTGCACGTTGGGGCCTTCGAGGAAGGGAGAGTACACAAAGGAATTATACCAGAGTCCTTCACCTGGTCCTCCTTTCCTTCATTACTGAGTTGCTTATGAACCGCTTCTCGTGAAACCAACCCCAAATGCTTAAACAATCTTAAAAATTAACAATAATAATAAAAAAATCCCAAGTCCAATACATGTCGGAATGAACATCTCTACTTAAAAAGCTTGTTGGGAGTATAAAGTCTACAACACGCTCTGGAAAGACAACAGGGATGGCGTATAATGGGAGGGAGATCCTAAGGTAGGTATCCACACTAAAGGCCTGGTTCCTGCATTGTATGGAAATAATGTCCTAAAGAGATGGTGTTTGTACGAGGCCCTCTCCTGCAGAGATCAGTGACAGGTTGGAATAGAAGAGCTGGGTCATCTTTCAGGTATACCGGTCCCAAGCGGTGTAGTAGTGGTTGGTAGTGTAGTAGTAGTGTAGTAGTAGTGTAGTAGTAGTGTAGTAGTAGTGGTTGGTAGGGTAGCATTGCTCACTTGGCCTCCAAACTGAACATCACTGCTGGCAGCACCAGCCCACCCATGAGGCAAGATGAGGTGACCGCCTCAGGTGGCAGGATCCACAGGGATGGCCAATCACGATTTATATGTTTATTCCCCAGTTGTTCCTGGTACAGAGCTTCACTCTCCCTTCCTTAACTGGAAGGGAGGGGCACCCCTTTCTGGTTCGCCCCAGGTGCCAAAACATCTTTGGCATCATCTGGTATTGCGTGTTTATAACACGTTCAAAACGTTCTTATTTGACTAATAATAATAATAATACCTTTATTGTCAATGTACAACCTATTTTTTCTCGCTTTCCTAAGGAATCAATCCCTTATGATGTCATCTAGTGGGCTCAGGGGACAGGCCATGATATCACCACCCTCTGTAAAGACTTTTTTTCCATGGCTGTCAGGCCAATGTAGCACACAGTGATACAATATGAGAGGACACTTTCTATTGTGGACCAGTAGAAGGAGGTCATCAATTGTTGTTTGACATTGTTCTTTCGCAAGACCCTGAGGAAATGGAGTCTCTGTTGGGATATAACCTGAGTTATATTGTTTTTCCAAGTGAGGGCTTCACTAAGGTAAACTCCCAGGAATTTAAAGGAAGAGACTCTCTCCACACAACCCCCCCCCCCCCCGATATATAATGGGGCTAGCTCCCCTCTCTTCTTCCAAAAGTCCAACACCATCGCCTTTGTCTTGCTAATATTTAGGTGCAAGTTATTCTCTAGGCAGCATGTAGATACTTTTTGAACCTCCCCCCGTACGCTGATTCATCTCCACCTGTAATTAGACCCATGTAATGTAGCTGAGCCCCATGCTGTGTTCAGAAGACAGGCGAGGAACACCTCTTTACCTGCTCTGCCTCATCAGCTGCTACTGGAAGGGCTTTCTATACCAGTACAACCCCTTGAATTTAGCCTGGTAACTAGCTGGCAGCTAGTGCAATTAAAATATCTGAGCCAGCCAACCTTTGCGATAAGGTCTTAATGGTGTCCCTAGAAGGTTGTTACGAGTAGCGCGTGTGGCCTTCTCTCAGAAGGGTAATCAATAGTGACACGGCTTTCCAGGGAACATCCTCCTTTTTGCCATCACCACCTGCACCTCAGGAGAACAAGCACTTGAAGCAGGGCCCCATCAGAAGATCTGAGAACATGAGTAGCCAAGGTTTAAGACTTTTCAATGCAACCTTTGCCAATCTGGTGCCGTCCAGATGTTTTGGAGCACAATTACCGCCCGCCCCAGCCAGCACAGCTGGTGTTGCGGTCCAAAACATCTGGAAGGAACCAGGTTCAGTGAGGCTAGTTTTGTGTCATAAAGAATGCTTCTCTTTCTTGTCCCCATCCCCCTGGTCCAGGAATTCTTTTCTCTGTCAAACTGCTTCAAGTTAGAAATCGTACTACAAGGAAATCTTTTCTTTCAGACATTTTTTTTTTTTGGGGGGGGGGGGAATAAAAATAATATGAGACCACTCTTTCTGGCTGCCAAAACGTCCTGCTGATGGGAACAAAAATAAATGTTTCTGTGCACATGCATGAAAAAACACTGCTTGGTGCAAGATGCAGTTATCCTTGGAGCACTCTCTATCGTCACCTTCTGAGCACTGCTGAGAGCAGAATCTGTTTTCGCTTCAGTTTAACTAGGGCACTGTTAGGAAAGGGTGTCTGCAATGTGAGATGTTTCCAAAGGAGTGTTGATTTGTCATTTTTATTAGGGGCGGGATCTCAAAGAGACATATTTTTGTGGCGCGATTAACAATTTTATTTCATTCATTCCTTAGTTTATTTTACATATGTAAACCCCAATGCGTTCTCTGAGTCGCTAACAATTAAAACAAGTCATCATTAAACAACAACAACAACAACAAATAAGCAGCAAAATATTAACAAACAGAAGCAAATATTTAAACTTAGCACTGTGGTGGAAATTTCTCCCAAACTTTCTTTTCAATCTTTCTCCATCAGTTCATCTCCCCAAATTCAAAAACGATCAAAGGGAGATGAAATCTCAGTGGGTTTTTGCTATCTGACTTTTGAGGGGCAGTGCTTTTTTCCTAAAAAAAATTAAAAATAGGTGCTGGTACTCACCATGAAGTTGTTACGATAAGTGCCACACTTTTTAACAAAACGAAAAAGAGGTGCTGGTACTGTGTGCCCTTGAATACCCCCCTGAAGAAAACGTATTGCTGAGGGGTCTTTGTGAGACTCTTTTCTTTCACTTTAAAAATCATCTCACTAGCAATCTGTGCTCTCATGCTCCTCTGCATTTCTTGGGGCCCACATGCCAGTTAGAGCCCAGTGATGCCCAGCGCTGAACTCAAGTAATTAATTAATTAAGTAATTAATTAATTAAATGCTACATGTTCAGGACATTGATGCTGCAGTGATGGCGGTGGCAGAGGGGCGGCCACACCACCTTGACCTCAACCGCCACATTTCCCCTTCCTCCTAGGCTTCTATCTCCTTTCTCCATGAGCCTGGGCAGCCCCTGAGTTGTTGGTTCTTTGGTGGTGGTGGTGGGGAAGCGGTGTGCGGTGGGTCAGGCGGAGAAGGAGGGCCGAGAGTGGCGGCGGCAAGGCTTGGACAGCGCAATGCCTCCCTTCCCATTGGAGCAGCCCCAATCCCATTCCTACTTGCGTGCAAGCAGGAGGGGGCGGGGATCCCTCAGCTGGGAAGGGAGGCTTCCCATTGCCTAACTGAGAGATCCCCGCTGCACTCTTGCTTGCATGCAAGTAGGAGTTGAGAGGATGCTCCGATAGGCAGCGTGGAGCCTCCCTTCACAGCTTGGTTGCTGGGGTCAGGGAAGGTGGAGGCAGCCCGGAAGCTGCATCTTTGAGCCCCTGCACCACCATCATATGGGGACTTCCAAGCAGCTCCTGAAGCCAGCCAGAGCCAACTGCTCCGGGCTGCTGAGACTGCCGCTGCTGCGTTTCCCGGGGACATTAGATGAAATCCGGGGACATTCCGGGGATGGAATTTGTCCAGGGATTTATTTGCAAATCCGGAGACTGTCCCTGGGAAACAGGGACATCTGATAACCCTACCTTATGCACATCCTTCATGGGCTCAAGTAGAACTTAGAGCACTAATTCCCAATGTGTTTCAAAAAAACACATTTTTTACACACACACACACACACACACACACACACTTGTTTACATTAAACCATAATTCATATTAGTACCTTTATGGGGTTCCCTGAACCCCCAGACTTCCCCCCCACCCCTCCCTTGGCTTCCAAAATCCACCTTCCTTTTTTAACTGCATCTAATTACATTTATCTAAATTATTACACTTCAGTTTTATCCTTTGTCATTTTAAATTACAAGTGCTATGTCAATCCTGCTAATGTTTTTAAACGTTTGCCAGGTTCTTTAATATATTCTATAAAGTTATGCCATTCTTTGTGGGATTTATTATCCTTTTGGTGCCTGATCTTCCTGGTCAGCCTTGCCATTTCCACATAGTCCATCAACTTCATTACCTAGTCTTCTTTCAATGGGGCTCTTCCTTCTTTCCAACCCTGGGTTTTTCTGCCTGTTGTTGCAATTGTTATGTTGAGTATTACCAAGCGTAGGAGCCAACTTTTAGGGGCCAAAATCCCTACACACACCCACACCCTAAAATATTGGAAGAGCCTGGAGGCCTCCAAAGTTAATGGGCACTGCCATTCAAATGGTGTGCATGTGCTGTATCATGTGATCTATTATGGAGGGTGGGGCTTACCTGCCCTCCCCAATATTTTGTGTAAATTGGTACCCCTGTTACCAAGTCTGGAGCAGCAAAGTGAATGTGAATTATTGATGCACCTCAAAAGCTTTGCCTTAGAGGTTGATTGGTAAGCTGTAGCTTAATGGCCACTTTGTGAAGAAGAAGAAGAAGAGTTTGGGTTTGATATCCCGCTTTATCACTACCCGAAGGAGTCTCAAAGCGGCTAACATTCTCCTTTCCCTTCCTCCCCCACGACAAACACTCTGTGAGGTGAGTGGGGCTGAGAGACTTCAAAGAAGTGTGACTAGCCCAAGGTCACCCAGCAGCTGCAAGTGGAGGAGCGGAGACGCGAACCTGGTTCCCCAGATTACGAGTCCACCGCTCTTAACCACTACACCATGCTGTGACACTCAGAGTGGCCAAATGATTCTTTGCAACAACCCTTCCTCCAACGAGGACAAGATCACAAAAGAAGGTGAGACTTCACCAGTCTTGGATAAGTCTTGTATGAAAGGAGGCTGCGGTACTTCAGCAGAGCAAAACATCGGATTGCTATAGGAAGCAACAATCATAACATCCCCATGCTGTTTTGTGAGTTAAGGTTATGATGAAATGCCATCGCATGTCACATGTCCAAAGCAAGGCCGCCCACCCCAGTCTCCTGCCCAAGAAGCTTACAACCTAAATTTCAATAAAAAGGAGAGATATCAGAGGAAGGGGAGGGAAAGAATAAGAGAGACGCTTGGATATGAGCAGAGGAATATGTGAAAATGCAATTAGGCTTTGAATGTAGACTTAGCTACAAGAACAACATTCATTTTTGGCATTCCAAAACTGCAGCCAGCCCAGTCCCACCGATTTTGAAATACTTGGAATCAGACCTTACTTTCTGTTCAACTGATAAATTTAAATGACATTCTCAACAATCATTTTAGTCCCCCCCCCCCCTCTCTCTCTCTCTTTGTCATGCAGAAAAACAATCAGGGAGAAAACAGTCTGCAGACAGTCAAAATGGGACACACCAAAGAAACAAAGCAGAATGTTTTTCAAATAAGTTCTCGTGTGGGCCAGGAAGATGAAATATAATTATGGTTGATCCTATCCTCATCAGCGAAGAAATGGGCTACAGCCATTGGAATAAGCGGAAGGCAATTTAGATGCCTAGTTTGTGACTCCTGCTAGGAGGGAATTATAGTAATCAATCCTTTGTGGTTACAAAGGCATGAGCTACTGCTGAGAGGTTGCTGCGGGATAATAAAAGGGCACACCACAACTGGCATAAATTGCGCTGCTAAAATAAAATTTAAAAAATAACAACACTGTAGCCAACACGCAACTTCCCATGGAAAGGGTGTGACTAAAAAAAAAAAAGTGTTGACAAGATTTCCAACTTTACTTTCTGACTGTGAACAATTATTTCCTCCAAAGTTCGTGGGGGGGGGGGGGGAGCTGGAATGAAATTTCCCTGTATAGTGTTCTCAAGTGAAAAAGTTCACTCTAACTGCCTGGAGATATCATTCAAATGCTTCCTTCAAAGTAAAGAAGTTACTAGCTCCACAAGGGAAATACTTAGTTGTCTTCTAGCAACAAACCAGTAATATTCTCCTCGCTGTTTATAAAATGTGCCAGGCAGGGTTGCTTTTTTGGCAACTCAAAATCTAGAAGCGAAAAGCGCACCTCTGCCATTTTTCAGCCTCCAGATCAGAAGAATAATAATAAAAAGAAGAGTGATTTGAGCATGCATTGCAAGCCAGCATGTAGTGTCTTTGTTCTTCAGTGCTTCTGAAATGAAAACTTGCATGCTTCTGACACCAGGCTTGTTTTCTTTTAGAGCAGAACTTAATAAGTGCCCTGCAAGATCAGATGAAAGGGACCTTCAAGGTCCCCTGTTTTCCAGGGACAGAACCCAGATTTACAGAAGCTCTCCCAGTTTCTGAAGTGTAGGTGAGTTCCCTATCCCACAGAGATAATAGCAAGAACCTTTATTGAACTACATACCATATTTTTCGCTCTATAAGGCGCACCAGACCACAAGACGCATCTAGTTTTTGGAGGAGGAAAACAAGAAAAAAAATAGTCTGAATATCAGAAGCCAGAACAGCAAGAGGGATCGCTGTGCAGTGAAAGCAGCAATCCCTCTTGCTGTTCTGGCTTCTGGGATAGCTGCGCAGCCTGCATTCGCTCCATAAGACGCACACACATTTCCCCTTACGTTTTAGGAGGGAAAAAATGAGTCTTATAGAGCAAAAAATACGGTAACTGGTAAACAGGGACAAAGCAACTGCTTATATACATTTCTGAAGGCCTGGGCCACTCCCACTCCTGCTAGGTGGGCAGGAGCAGGGACCGAGCAACGGGAGCTCACCCCGTCGCAGGGATTCGAACCACCGACCTTCTGATCAGCAAGTCCTAGGCTCTGTGGTTTAACCCACAGCACCACCCGTGTCCCATGTCAGTAGCTTAGGGCCTCATCAAACCTAAATCCAGCTCTGGTCCCTCCCTATTCATTCTATACACAGAAGTTGGCTCCATGAAGCTGACTCAATGGCAACTCCATGAATCTTCCTTGAACACGGGCAACAGAACAACGTTCTCCACTGAAGCTTAGGGCACTGAGCTACCTTTGGGGAGCTCATGGAGCAGGTCACATGACAGCGCCCAACGTTCTGTCCTTCCAACCTCCTGGCTGCTGTTCTCACACTCAATATCTGCTGCCTCACTCTTGAGAATGGTGGGCTTCCTGGCGCTGAAGGAAAGGAAAGGGTCTTTTCCTCAAATCTCGTTCCTTTGCCTGAAAAATAATAACCGCAAAGTGTTGTTTCAGTGAGATTTTTTTTTAAAAAAAGTTTGCAACTGCAAATATACACAAACACCCAAAGACCGCATGAACAGCACAATTTGGGTCTGTGAAGATGGGAAGAAGATTCTACCAGCCAAGATTGGAAAGTTTAGCAAAATTTAAAGAATAAAAAAGGAGAACTTTTTTCTGTGAACAGAGATGGCGGGTGGACCTTTGTGGTCATGTTTTCCATATATATATATATATACACACACACATACACATTTAATATAAACAGGGTGTATTTATAAAGCTCAGAGAAATGTGGAACAGATTTACTGCTTACAAAATGCCAAAAAGTATCTTCAAGGATGATAAGCAATTACAGAACGGAGTCAATCAAATTTACAGGGGGCCTCGGACGAAGAGCTTTATTTTTATTGCACAAAAGTCAATATGACAACAACAGATATAAGTATGCAGTAGCATCACCCACCAGCCCTTCTGTTGCCACCGGTCTGCCAGCGTTTCCACTTCACCGCTCCATCTTTCAGGGAAGTCAATGCCTAAATCAAAGCTGTCAACCTTTCCCTTTTCTTGCGAGGAATCCTATTTGGAATAAGGGAATTTCCTTTTAAAAAAAGGGAAACATTGACAGCTATGGCCTAAGTTCACATGGAATGTGGCAAAGTAGTTTGCAACCTTTTTATTTTTAAGGAAAAGTAAAATGCATTTTTTATCTTCGTCCAGCAAGTCCTTGTGCATTTCCTAACAACTATGACTGCTCAGGTAAATAGATTCTTCAGAAAAATAGAGGTGTCCATGGCAATCGTTTTGACCAAACTGCGGGAGGCAGTGGAAGACAGAAGTGCCTGGCGTGCTCTGGTCTATGGGGTCACAAAGAGTCCGACACGACTAAATGACTAAACAACAACTATGGCAATCCTAGAATATTTAATCAGAACTAAATTTCACTCATCACCTTGCCAACAAAGGTCCGTATAGTTAAAATCATGGTTTTCCCAGTAGTGATGTATGGAAGTTAGAGCTGGACCATAAAGAAGGCTGATAGCCGAATAATTGATGCTTTTGAATTGTGGTGCTGGAGGAGACTCTTGAGAGTCCCATGGACTGCAAGAAGATCAAACCTCTCCATTCTGAAGGAAATCAGCCCTGAATGCTCACTGGAAGGACAGATCCTGAAGCTGAGACTCCAATACTTTGGCCACCTCATGAGAAGAGAAGACTCCCTGGAAAAGACCCTGATGTTGGCACAAGGAGAAGGGGACGACAGAGGACGAGATGGTTGGACAGTGTTCTCGAAGCTACCAGTATGAGTTTGACCAAACTGCAGGAGGCAGTGGAAGACAGGCGTGCCTGGCGTGCTTTTGTCCATGAGGTCACGAAGAGTCGGACACGACTAAACGACTAAACAACAACAACAAAAATTCACTGAGTTCAATTGAATTTATTCTCAGGTAAATGAGTATAGGGGTGCGGGTGGCACTGTGGTTTAAACTACAGAGACTAGGGCTTGCTGATCAGAAGGTCGCGGTTCAAATCCCCGCGACAGGGTGAGCTCCCAGCGTTGTTTGGTCCCAGCTCTTGCCAACCAAGCAGTTTGAAAGCACGTCAAAGTGCAAGTAGATAAATAGGTACCACTCTGGTGGGAAGGTAAATGGTGTTTCCGTGTGCTGCTCTGGTTTACCAGAAGCGGCTTAGTCATGCTGGCCACATGACCCGGAAGCTATAGACTGGCTCCCTCAGCCAATAAAGTGAGATGAGCGCCGCAACCCCAGAGTCGGTCACAACTGGACCTAATGGTCAGGGGTCCCTTTACCTTAAATGAGTATAGGTTGGCAGCAGCAGTGGAGCAAGTCAATTGGGCACCTGGGGCGGCGCGCGGGCCCTGCACCCAGGGGCAGGACCAGCCACCCGCAAGGCGGGGAGAGGCAGGGCCAGTCGGGGCGGGACACTGCATAGGGCCTCCAAGGAGTCTGCTTGCCTCCTCCCACTCAGCCGCCCTACAGCTGAGGGGTAGGCGGTGGGCGGATGGTTTGGGGCAGCATGTAGTCTGCGGCCACCCAAGCCACCGTGTCACTCCAGTGATGTGTGGCTCAGGCACGGTACAGGCTCCGCGGTGAGTGCCACCCGGCATTTTGTGGTGACACCCGGGGCAACCCCTCCCCACCGCACCCCCTTCCTCTGCCCCTGCTTGGCGGCCCTTTATGATTCAGACTGCTGGGGGAGGGGGGTTCAGCCAGAACTCACACCCTCCAAGTCTCCCAATTTAACCAGGACATCCCCGATTGACAGAAGCTGCCCTGGCTTCTGATCCCAATTCCAGATGTCTCGTTTTGGTTCCCATGCTCTGGCTGTGGCAGAGTGCAGAACCAAATGATGGGCATTTTGGCAACTAGCTTCACCTTTAAACTCCTACCCTAGGGAAGCCCCTCCTCACTTTTCAGAAATGAGTGGAGGTATTTCTACTAATATTCAACTATTTTTTTTAGTCAGAGTAGACCCTTGGAAATTAATGAACCTGTTAGTCAGGTTTGTGAATTTCAGTGGGTTGAGTGTGAATAAAACCTAGTTGAATACCACCCTGTGCCAGCAATCATTTGGTGACAGGCAATTTGATCAAATAGAAGATTAACTGTGCAATCCTACCCATGTCTGCTTGGAGGAAAGTCACACTGAGGACTTAGGTAAAGGGCCCCCTGACCATTAGGTCCAGTCGTGGCTGACTCTGGGGTTGCGGCGCTCGCTTTATTGGCCAAGGGATCCGGCGTACAGCTTCCGGGTCATGTGGCCAGCATGACTAAGCCGCTTCTGGCAAACCAGTGCAGTGCACGGAAACACCGTTTGCCTTCCTGCTGGAGTGGTACCTATTTATCTACTTGCACTTTGACGTGCTTTCAAACTGCTAGGTTGGCAGGAGCAGGGACCGAGCAACGGGAGCTCACCCCGTCGCGGGGATTCAAACCACCGACCTTCTGATCGGCAAGTCCTAGGCTCTGTGGTTTAACCCACAGTGCCACCCGCATCCCTACTGAGGACTTACTCCGTGGAAAATATGTCTGAAACAAAACTATATGGAAATGATACATAGATGGTACATAACTACGAGCAAATTAGCTGAGATGTATAAATCTGAATCTGATATGTGCTGGGAATGCAGAGAAGTAGAAGGAATATTTTTTTTCACATGTGGTGGGCATGCAGAATGGTTAAGGAGTATTGGGAAATGATATATAATGAGATAAAAAAAATGTTTAAAAATATATATATTTTCCCCCAAACCAGACACATTCCTCCTGGGAATGATGCCTGGGAGCCAGAAAAACTTATTTATGTATGCAGCTACAGCAGCTCGGATTTTGTTAGCCTCAAAGAGGAAGGTGAGAGAGATTCCCAAGAAAGAGGAATGGCAGCTTGAAATGATAGAATATGCAGAGTTAGCAGGCCTAACCAGCAGAAGGAGAGAGGAAGAAGATGAGGTATATAAAGAGGAGTGGGAAATTGTTGTAGAATATTTGGAAAATAACTATAAGTAAGTGACAACGCTAGCAGGATTAAGGTAAATTCAGCAGTATAACACAGAGTTGAGAGGTATAATCGGTGGGGGGGGGGACTAAATTAAATGGATCTTTATTTTCTTTTGGAATATGGAGAAATTGTGGGAAAATTTAAAGGGGAAGGAGGGAAGTCAACAAATGTATGACTACAATGGTAGATATTTAAGGATGAAAGTGTATATCTGAAAATTTTCAATAAAAATCATTTTTTTAAAAAGGAAAATATGTCTAGGTTGTTTTCAGAGGTGAGATACCTATAGCTTTGCAGGTGCTGATGGACTAGAATTTCCATTGTATGGATGCATTGAAACAGTGTATTATTTTTCACATTGCTTTGTTTTTATTGTTCCAGTTCTGTTAGCTGCAAAGAGGGCCACAGACAATGAGCCAGGATATGAATATGAACACAAATAAGGTAGCCTATTTTTAAAAAATGTTTTAAACGTTCAGGACATAAGCTGCCATTACTAAAAGAAAAATAATAATCTTTTGTTTACTTTCATTTAACAAACTTAACAGTTAGTTGGCTTCCCCTCTCACTACCACAGCCAATGGCAAATAAAATGACACGGAAAACTATAAAACATGAAAGAATATTCTCAAAATGGCAGGCCACTGCTGCTGTTTGCTTTGAGGCTTTTTAAAGGGATAGGTTGAACTTTATTATACTCTGGTGCTAGTACACTCAGTATATAAAGAATTAAAACACTGGTGCATCCTGGTAATTTTGGATCCTTGATATAGAGGTTTTACTGGGGCGAGGATTGTGTATTACTTCAGTTGTGAAGCAAACGGCAAACATTTCTCTTCTCTCCCTCACACTCATTCAGTCATTCAGTGCTTTGCTTTCCTCATTTGTTAAACTATAAGGTAAAGGTAAAGGGACGTGGGTGGCGCTGTGGGTTAAATCACAGAGCCTAGGACTTGCCGATCAGAAGATCGGCGGTTCGAATCCCCGCGATGGGGTGAGCTCCCGTTGCTCGGTCCCTGCTCCTGCCAAGCTAGCAGTTTGAAAGCACGTCAAAGTGCAAGTAGATAAATAGGTATCGCTCCGTCGGGAAGGTAAAGCGCTGCTCTGGTTTGCCAGAAGCAGCTTAGTCATGCTGGCCACATGACCCGGAAGCTGTATGCCGGCTCCCTTGGCAAATAAAGCGAGATGAGCACCGCAACCCCAGAGTCGGTCACCACTGGACCTAATGGTCAGGGGTGCCTTTAGCGTTACCTTTAAAATAAGAAACGGTAATATGCTTGAAATAATAAAATAAGAAACGCTAACCATGCAAATTTCCAACTAGTAGCTCGTTGACTCCATGATTATGTGTTTGACGATAGTCACCCATAGAAGCACAAATACACCGACACTTATTTGGAAACCTCTGCTTTATTTGAAGTCTCACCTGGGGAAATGGTAGCCCCTCTAGCAAACGAAAGCTACCCACCTCCAATCTCCCTTTTTTCCTCTAGCCTGCCTTGCAGTCATTAAATTACAAAACTGCTACCTGAAGACCCGCAAATTACAGTGGTACCTCGGGTTACATACGCTTCAGGTTACATATGCTTCAGGTTATAGACTCCGCTAACCCAGAAATAGTGCTTCAGGTTAAGAACTTTGCTTCAGGATGAGAACAGAAATCATGCTCTGGTGGCACGGCGGCAGCAGGAGGCCCCATTAGCTAAAGTGGTGCTTCAGGTTAAGAACAGTTTCAGGTTAAGACCGGACCTCTGGAACGAATTAAGTACTTAACCCGAGGTACCACTGTATAGCATAGCTGGTTGCTGTCTTGTCTGATACCCATACCTGAACAGAACAAGAGATGTTCTGTCACCAGAACAGAACAAGAGATCATTCAACCACCACTGTTTGGTGACGAGTGACTGGTGAGAAGGCCCTCCTCACCTGTGGTTTACCATCTGTGGTCTCCCAGACAACACCAAGGCTTATTCCATACAGAATGCAAGCAAAAATATTTTTGTTCTCTGAGGTTTTCAATGGCATTAATTCCTTTTATTGATGTTTAATTGTCTTTTAATTGCTCTTGTTAGCTTTTATGGCTGCCTTGTTTATATTTTCTACTGCTGTCGCGTTATTAGAGAAGCTTAAGGGATTCAGTGTTTGCAAATTCCAGTGTGAACAGCCTTGATTTCTACCTCCTGGGGTGGGTTCAACACGGTTTGAGCTTCTCAAATGTTTTGATGCAGAACATTTGGGAACCCCTGACCCCGAAACCATCAAAATGTATTTAAAACTATGCATTTTGAAAGGGGGGAAAATACACTTATAAATGTGTATCTTGTGAGGGGAAAAGGCACTTTAAAAAAGAAAAAAAAGAAATGCCTTTTTGAAGGGGGAGAAATGCTTGAAAATACAATCGTAGTGCAAATGTGTGCGCTTTTAAGCATATCTCAAATGGGACAGAACCGACTTGTGGGTAAAATAAATACATGTCATGCAGGCACATATATACAGACGCTTAGCAGACAGAGTGTTAGAACAGAGAATTTCCTAGTCACTTTAAGGAGTTGTGTTCGCTGATACATAAATGCAAGTCATGCAACAAATGGAAGGAAATTACTTTAACCCCACAAGAGACTGGTTTATTTTTAATGTGGTGAGTAATAATCATCATCAATCACCTTTGATAAATTCAGACTGCATTTATGCCTGGCAGCTACCACCTCATGCCAAGAATTTAACCCATGTTCCCTTTATTTGTGATAAAACAATACTGACAGAACACTTTGTCACAAGAAAATACCGCGAGTGACACTTTTAACATTGTGGGCGCTGACCCTGAAACACCTGATTTACACTGACAGGGCTATGTAAATATCATGAGGGCTGATATTAACTGTAAGTTGGGGCATTGTTCACCTGCAGAGGTAAGCTATTTGAAGCCCCACTGGCTTTAATAGGTGTGTGTATTTCTCTTTTTGTGTATGTGTAGGCGTATGTGTCTGCATATGTATACATGTATGAATGTATATATGTATGTATGTGTGCAGCTACAAAAGTCATTTGTGTTGGTGCTGACCTTTAAAGCCCTAAACGGCCTCGGTCCAGTATACCTGAAGGAGCGTCTCCACCCCCATCGTCCATCCCAGACACTGAGGTCCAGCACCAAGGGCCTTCTGGCAGTTCCCTCACTGCGAGAAGCCAAGTTACAGGGAACCAGACAGAGGGCCTTTTCGGTAGTGGCGCCCTCCCTGTGGAACACCCTCCCACCAGATGTCAAAGAGAACAACAACTACCAGACTTTTAGAAGACATCTGAAGGCAGCCCAGTTTAGGGAAGCTTTTAATGTTTGATGTATCACAGTATTTTAATATTTTTTTTTGGAAACCGCCCAGAGTGGCTGGGGAAGCCCAGCCAGATGGTCGGGGTATAAATAACAAATTATTATTATTATTATTATTATTATTATTATTATTATTATTTGCCATCTCCACTCTCTGCAAGATTCCAGGGGGTTCCAGGCACTCACCCAGGGTCTGTGTTCCTTTGGAGAACTGAGACATGGTGGAGACTGCCGTAGCTTTAAGAAATATGGTTTATTCACCTATTTACACCTTCGGTCTGCATGGAGGGAGTCCAGAGCTTATTGTCATTTCAAGAGGGGCTTGTACTCCACAGCAGTGCAGCTCTGGAGTCCAAGGCATCTCTCTCATCCTCCCTTCAGCCAGCCTGCCCAAGATGGATCCCAGTCTTTCTTCTTCCTCACAGAATACCTTACTCCCAAAACTCCCTTTTCCTGTCGCCTCACACCCAGTTACCCTGGCAACCTTCCAACCCGTCTCTGTTCACACCTCAGGGCAAGGGAGAAGGAGATCTCTTGCACTGTCAGTGGCTCTCAGTGGCCCTATATTGTTTCTTAATGACCCTAGCTTGGCCAGGTTGTTTTGCACAGGGTAGCTCAGGAATTTCTCTGCAGCTGGTATTTCTCCCTTCACATTCCAAATACAGTCGTACCTTGGTTCTCAAACACAATGTGTTCTGGGAGTCCGTTCGACTTCCGGAACTGTTCAAATACCAAGACGCGGCTTCCGATTGGCTGCAGAAGTGTCCTACAGCCAAGTGGAAGCCACGGAAGCCGCGCCAGATGTTCGGCTTCCGAAAATTGTTCAAAAACCAGAACAATCACTTCTGGTTTTAGATCGTTTGGGAGTCGAAATGAACGAGTTCCAAGGCGTTCGGCAACCAGGGTATGACTGTAATCAAAACCCTACCATTTACTAATCTCTAGGGTTTAGCCCCCACAAATATATAACAGTATCTATCGATCAATTGATCTGTCAATCAATCTACTATTAGCCTGATTCTGTGAAGGAGTGACTCTCATACCATTAAAATTTGATGTTTGCTTCCTATTAAGCCCACCCAAGGGACCATAGCTAAGCCCTATGTCAAGGGAAGCCAAGATAGTGCTGCCCAGATGTTGTTGGTCTCCAACTTTCATTAGCTCCAGCCAGAATGGACAGTGGTCAGAGGTGATGGGAGCTGTAGGCCGACTGTTTTCCTTTGTTTCCTAGCCCTATACGGCCTAGGACACTCGTACCTACAGGACCGCCTCTCCTGGTATGTCCCACAGAGGACCTTATGGTCCTCAAACAAAAACTCCTTGGAGGTCCCAGGCCACAGAGAGGTTAGGCTGGCCTCAACCAGAGCCAGGGCTTTTTTGGCTGTGGCTCCAATCTGGTGGAACTCTCTGTCACAAGAGACTAGGGCCCTGCGGGACTTGACATCTTTCCACAGGGCCTGCAAGACAGAGCTGTTCCACCAGGCCTTTGGCCAGGGCACAGCCTGACTCCCTCCTTTGGCAATCCTCACAGAATTTCTAGCCCAGTGGTTTCCATTAATTTGATTTGAATTAATTTTATAATTAAATGATTTTAGAATGTTGTATTATTTTATTGTTGTTAGCCGCCCTGACCCGGCTTTGGCTGGGGAGGGCGGGATATAAATAAAAATTATTATTATTATTATTATTATTATTATTATTATTATTATTCGTGTGGGGTTTTGTTTTGTCTACCTAAACCACACCAAGGGCATAAAAACAACAAGGGGAGGGTTGCTTATTTCTTTCAAAATCACTCCTCTCAAGAAGCTCTCCTCCTAACTTTTCCTCTGTGGCTCAAGAAGGTGGGAGCAACTATTAAATATACCTTCTTGAAGAAACCAGAGGCCTTTCTCCTGGGTATGGTTAGCCATGTGGTGTTAAAGAAGGACAGAACGTTATTTATGTATGCTACAACAGCAGCAAGGATACTTATTGCAAAGTATTGGAAGACATCAGATCTACCCACTCTGGAAGAATGGCAGGTGAAGATGACAGACTACATGGGACTGGCAGAGATGACTGGCAGAATCTGAGACCAGGAGAAGGAGACAGTGGAAGAAGACTGGAAGAAATTTAAAGACTATCTTAACAAAAATTATAAAAATTAATGAAGACTAGAATTGACATGGGTTTAAAATGTTGTGGTTTTCAGGGGCGTTGATTATGGAAAAAGAACAGAATTACTAAAGATTTTGTGAAATAAGGGAATGGATTTGCTGATTAGATAATGAAATTAGAATACAGAAGGGGGAGGTATGAGGAGGTCGAGGAAATTAGGTTCAAGAAAATAAGAATGGAAATTATACGTGGTTTTTTTTGTTTTTTGTTTGTGTATATTATTATTGTTAAACTTGAAAAAATATCCTTTAAAAAAAAAAAAGAAGGTGGGAGCAACTGGGCAAGTCCCAGGAGGAACAGACTGGAAGCCTCCACCCCACAGACAGGAATCCAGCACCTGAGGCAGGTGCCTAATTTTGCCTAATGGTAGTACTGACCTTCCATGCTCCCTTGCATAATATTAAAGGTAAAGGGACCCCTGACCATGTGGCCAGCATGACTAAGCCGCTTCTGCCGAACCAGAGCAGCGCACGGAAACACCGTTTACCTTCCCGCCAGAGCGGTACCTATTTATCTACTTGCACTTTGACGCGCTTTCGAACTGCTAGGTTGGCAGGAGCAGGGACCGAGCAACGGGAGCTCACCCTGTCGCGGGGATTTGAACCGCCAACCTTCTGATCGGAAAGTCCTAGGCTCTGTGGTTTAACCTTCAGCACAACCCACGTCCCTTGCATAATATTGTAAAAATGCATCAATGCATATTCATCCCTGATTTTTATATGTGCCATATTTACATTTTTAAAGCTACCTGCCCCCCGGGGTGGAGTTAACAAAGATGAGGCAACTGCTTCTTTTTTCACATAGATGGTTGAGCGTCATTACCATTGACTTGCACCACTATTTATAATCCTATCCCCCCAATAATCCCAATAGTCCTTTCCCCTTCATCTCAGAGAATAATTAATCTCTTAGCAAAGCAACCGAGAATAAAATGCTACTGTTCAAAAGGAGTGGCCAGCTCAGGGACTCTTGACTATTGCATAGCTTGGACTGGAGATAGGAAAGTCTATGGAACTTTCTGGAACCTCGGAAGGAAGCACGCAGAACCCCATTACGACTCTGAAATATTACCTGTGAATTGTGGGAATTAGAAAGAAAGCTGAGGTGCCAAATGGCTTTAAGGTAAGGTAAGGTAACCCCTGATCATTAGGTCGACTCCAGGGTTGCGGTGCTCATCTCGAGGGAGCCGGCGTACAGCTTCTGGGTCATGTGGCCAGCATGACTAGGCCGCCTCTGGCAAACCAGAGCAGCGCATGGAAACACTGTTTACCTTCCCGCTGGAGTGGTACCTATTTATCTACTTGCACTTTGACATGCTTTCGAACTGCTAGGTTGGCAGGAGCAGGGACCAAGCAACGGGAGCTCACCCCATCACATGGATTCGAACCACCGACCTTCTGATTGACAAGTCCTAGGCTCTGTGGTTTAACCCACTGCGCCACCCGCGTCCCGCCAAATGGCTATAGCTCTCCTTAATTCAGCTGTGGATAGATTCCATTATGATTGTCTTAGGCAAACAGGAAACTGCCTTGCACTGAGCCATAGAACCATGGAATTGTACAGCTGGAAGGGACGACAAGGGTGATCTAGTCCAACCTCCTTATCTAGCTCTCAGGATCTAGCAGAGGACATTTCCCTCCCACCTGGAAATGCCAGGAACCCACCTTGTTTTTTTTGCACACAAAGCATATCACTGAGCTTTGCCCCTCTTCCTATCACATGGTGACTTTTGCACTAGAAAGACTAAAGTGAGCATCCTTTCAAAAACCTCATTAAAGTCAAGCTGAAAACTAGTCTCAAGTCATCTCCTTCAGAAAGGCTGTCATATGAGGAGCAAAACAGAAGCTAAAACACACCTTCTAGATTAGCCTCTGTAGACCATTTGATGAAACAGCAACATCATGGTACCTTGCACTCTGGTTTTGACAGATTAGAGTAATAATAATAATAATAATAATAATAATAATAATAATAATAATATACCCCGCCCATCTGGCTGGGTTTCCCCAGGCACTCTGGGCGGCTTTCAACAAAACACTAAAATACAATAATCTATTAAACATTTAAAGCTTCCCTAAACAGGGCTGCCTTTAGATGTCTTCTAAAAGTTTGGTAGTTATTTTTCTCTTTGACATCTGGTGGGAGGGCGTTCCCCAGGGCGGGTGCCACTACCGAGAAGGCCCTCTGCCTGGTTCCCTGTAACTTGGCTTCTCGCAGCGAGGGAACTGCCAGAAGGCCCGCGGCGCTGGACCTCAGTGTCCGGGCACAATGATGGAGTAGATTTTATCTGGTTTTAATCTGCACTGACAGGTGGAGCTTTCAGGTGAGTTGAGGCCCACCATTATCAGCAGCAGTTGCACAAACACTTTTTCTTCATGTCGTTTCGTTTGATAGCAGCAATGGATATATGGCCATGAGTTTGCATTTTCCACAAATGCCCCAAATATTGCATTGTTTTGATATGTTTTTGGGGCAGGGGCAAGATGGTGGCCTCCACACACAAAAATTGTGGGCAATATTTTGGGGGGATTCTGTAAATTGTTGTTGTTTTTCCCCTAGGGAAGAGAGAGAAAGGGAAATCTCAGAAATTGTCTCAGGAAAAGCTCAGCTCTAGATTTAATTGTGGTTGATTCCTCAAGGCTTCCTTAAAGATTCATTGAAGACTTAACTGCAGCAGATTCCTTAAGGCTTCAATGTAGCAATACTGTAAACAGAGAAAGCAGCACTGTCAAGGTTAGAATTCCCAGCTACCTATTTACCCAAATGGCTCATGTTACTTAGTAATTACTAACACTACTGTCCCGAAATCCCTTTGCTTCACCCATCCTATCTGTTGCCCAGGGGGATGCCAAAGGTAGTATCATTTTGGGTACTGATAATTTGTGAAGCAGTGGACGTGGGTGGCGCTGTGGGTTAAACCACAGAGCCTAGGACTTGCCAATCAGAAGGTCGGCGGTTCGAATCCCCACGACGGGGTGAGCTCCCGTTGCTCGGTGCCTGCTCCTGCCAACCTAGCAGTTTGAAAGCACATCAAAGTGCAAGTAGATAAATAGGTACCGCTCCGGCAGGAAGGTAAATGGCGTTTCTGTGCGCTGCTCTGGTTCGCCAGAAGCGGCCTAGTCATGCTGGCCACATGACCCAGAAACTGTACGCCGGCTCCCTCGGCCAATAAAGCGAGATGAGCGCCACAACCCCAGAGTCGGTCACGACTGGACCTAATGGTCAGGGGTCCCTCTACCTTTACTTTAATTTGTGAAGCAAGGGATATACACATATCAAAAAAGGAGGGAGAAGGATAAGGAAATGGTGAAAAAGAACACATTATGAAGTGCCAAAGGAAGGAACTGAATATTGTGGGGGGAAATTCACAATGCTTTCTAATTTGGGCATTCGTTTTAGAAAATATTCTCCTTAAACTGAAATTCAAGAGGAGTGACAGACAGGTAGGGCTGAGCCAAATTTTCTCAGAAAATAATTTTCCGGCAACTTTTGGAGTGTTTCTTCATCACCTCACCCCCCCAGAAGCTTCCCAAAAGTGTTGGAGAATTACAGCAATTCCCCAGAAAACACCAGATGAAATGGCTTCCCCAATTTCACCGTCTGTGAACTGTGAGCACATAAATAATATTGCTGAAGGAAACAATACGATCAAACCCTTGTCCTTTCAAGTCCTTCTCTCTTGGCTTCCATTACTAAGCTGTGCATTGGATTCAGCCAAAGCTCAAATCAAATTGAGCCAATTCGGGGGGTGGGGTCCAGACTTGAATCAGGTCAACGCAGCCCTGCGTCAGGGCTGCCCAAAGTGACCCACAATTGTCAGAGGTGGTGGGGTGCAGGACACTGTGATACAGCATCCTACAGGATTGAACCCTTTTACTCTTGGTTGCAGGAGTAAAGGACATGCAGAGTCTTTTCTGTCCTAATCCTCTCTTGACAATCAGAGTTTACAAACCTTAATTAAGCTTTAGCTCAGCCCTTGAATTTATCCAGGACCAGATCCAAGGCAGGTGGTCTCTGAGTCAGTGTGGATCAGGTTGGGTGGGGCTGTACACAGCCATATCTATTACTTCCTTGACCCACTATTATAAACTAACAATATGGCTTCATCCAAAATTAAGATAAAGGTAAAGGGACCCCTGTCCATTAGGTCCAGTCGTGGCCGACTCTGGAATTGCGGCGCTCATCTCGCTTTATTGGCCAAGGGAGCCGGCATACAGCTTCCAGGTCATGTGGCCAGCATGACTAAGCCACTTCTGGTGAACCAGAGCAGTGCACGGAAATGCCGTTTACCTTCTCGCCGGAGACGTACCTATTTATCTACTTGCACTTTTTTGGTGTACTTTTGAACTGCTAGGTTGGCAGAAGCAGGGACTGAGCAATGGGAGCTCACCCCGTCACAAGGATTCGAACTGCCAACCTTCTGTTCAGCAAGTTCTAGGCTCTGTGGTTTAACCCACAGCGCCACCCACGTCCCTGCAAATTTACCAGAATTTCAAATCCAAAATTACCAGAAGTCAATTTTCCGAGGGGGGAAGTGCTGGAGAAAATTACCTCCAACACCCCCTTAAAAATTCTGTTGACAAAATGCCCTCCTCACATTTCACCACCTACAAATATGACAGAGAGACTATTTTTGTTCTGTCTTATGCACAAGGCAGAGTGATCCTATGAAATAAAACACAAAAAAGCAATGCAATGGAGGAAATCTGCTCATTCCTACATGATCTATCTCGTCGGTCAGAACAACTTTCCCAACTTTCAAACTTTAATCTTCTGCAGATTTGTGACTTCCAAGGAAAATTGCAATTTGAGCTCGGATGATTAGGAAAGCCAAAAGGCATTGTTTTAGTTTTTGCTGCATTCAAATCCAGTTTGTTTTCTTGGATCCAGTCTGTCAAAATCTTTTTGCAGTTCAGTCGTTATGTGAGAAACAGATTTGCCATTAAAATGCACAGTCGTGCCATCTGCATAAGAGAAGTATGGAACAGTAATGACATATCCAGGCAAAAGAGAGAAAAAAATCATTAATAAAAAGAGAAAGCAGGAATGAGTGACACCACTCTAGGAGGAGAAGGAGAGGATGTAACACTGACACCTTTGACTGACAAAGAGAGGAGGGAGACAGATTGGTGTCTGTTGGATAAGAGTTGGCTCCCTGACAGAAGAAAGACTGAAGCACAGGGAACCTGCCTTCTCCAGAAAGAAAAATGCTAAAGGGCATTGGGCTGAAAGTTTCTTCTAAGCTGAGAAGATTTGCTTTTGCTGAGTCACACTCACCTGTCGCTCATCCATAGTCTGTTTCACTTTTACCATCAGGTTAGAGCTGCCATACGTCTGGGTTTTCAAAGGCTCAACAACTTTCGGGGGTGTCTTGAAATATGGCAAGCCTAACTATGGTGGCATTTCATAACATTTTATTAGACGGGATCAGAAGGTCGGCGGTTCGAATCCCCGCGACGGGGTGAGCTCCCGTTGCTCGGGCCATGCTCCTGCCAACCTAGCAGTTCGAAAGCACCCCTAAGTGCAAGTAGATAGATAGGTACCACTCCAGCGGGAAGGTAAATGGCATTTCCGTGTGCTGCTCTGGTTCGCCAGAAGCGGCTTAGTCATGCTGGCCACATGACCTGGAAGCTGTACGCCGGCTCCCTCGGCCAATAAAGCGAGATGAGCGCTGCAACCCCAGAGTCGGTCACGACTGGGCCTAATGGTCAGGGGTCCCTTTACCTTTACCTAAAAGCAGAGGACGAAGACCAAGCAGAGAGGCATCTCTGCAAAGTCTACGCATTATTACACTGTGCGACACAACTGGTGACACAACTGGTGCATGAATCACAATTCCTTTTGCTATCTTTTTTTTAAAATGGAAACTTCTTTTATAAACCATTTTACGTTTATTTAGGACCCTAAACCTATTCGCCGGGAAGTAAGTTACCACTGAGCTCAGCCGGGCTTACTTCTGAGTAAACATGTTTGAGACTCGGCTTCAAATATTCAAAGGGGAGGGATGTCGCTAGGAAACAATTACTATAGGCAAAGTGCCACTGGTCTCAAGGTTATGACAGTATTTAAAAATACAACAAAATATTACAAGTGGGTACAAATGTTTTGCAGCAAGGCAGAAAAAAGCCATAGCACTGATGAATTATTGATCTCCAGAGTTTCACCTCATAATTTATTGAGTTAGTTTACGTAAGATTAGGGGGTTGGGGCGGGGGTCTGAGGAGGAGGGATTTTTTTTTTGTCTCCTTTTATCTATAAACAAAAAGCTTTGGAATATTTAGGAAGAAGCAAGGAAGAGTTCCAGGATTAGCCCGCCCCCTCCTTCAGTTTAAGAGAAGAGACGGCTGTGGCGTTCGTACGGAGCCTCCGGTCGTCTCACGGACTATTGACCCGTACACCACTAATCCGCTGTCACCAACCAGGTCCTCCCTGGTAAAATCACTTCAGTCTCAGTCAGCTTTTCAATTCATAAAGAAGAGTGCATTTTATTTCAGACTTAAAACAAACTATTACAGCATTCCAAACAGTGTTCCTCTTTACTTTCTTAGTCTTATGTTCCTCTCTCTATCTCTGCTACCACCCCACACCCAAGGACCAACTGCCCTAACTGTCTCTCTATTACCAACTGCCTTTCCCAACCAGCCAACCCACCCAAACTAACCAACCGCCCACCCACAACTCCCAACGAACTAACTCAGAACTCCTCCCAGAACTCCTTTATAGACCCACTGACTCCACCCCCCTGGGTACTGTCTGTGCAACCTCTTTAACTATTTCCCCTCCAGCACTCTCTCATATATGGTAACGTCACAACGGCATTTACAAATTCTCTCGTGCACCAAACAGGATGCAACACTGCAAACAGGAAGCTTATGTGGTGTGGTCTGGCATATTGCGCTCACTTTAGGGCAGATCCTCACCATGACAACCCCCCCCCCAAAAAAAAGAATCATGGGAACTGTAGTTTGTGAAAGATGGTGAGAAGTGGAGCTCTCTAAGGTGTTATTATTTTGGAAGGTCTTTAATGTTTGATGCTTTATTATGTTTTTATATGTGTTGGAAGCTGCCCAGAGTGGCTGGGGCAACCCAGTCAGATGGGCGGGGTATGAATAATAGCATTATTATTATTATTATTATTATTATTATTATTATTATTAAAGGCTGCATACAGCATACTATTAGAATGAGAGACAAAAGATGAAGAGGTAAAATCAGTTATGATTAAATGGGCACAAGATGTAGTTCACAACATTATGATGGAAGATTGGGGAAAATTATGGAAAACTGATTTAAAATTTACAGATTGTTCCCTATTGAAGGAGAATTACATGAAGATGATGTACAGATGGTACACAACACCAGTGCAGTTAGGGGAAATGTACAAAACTAGTTCAAATATATGTTGGAAGTGTAAGGAAAAGGAGGGGACATTTTATCATATGTGGTGGGATTGTAAGGTAATTAAAAAAAATTGGGAAATGATTTACAACAAATTGAAGAAAATGTTCCATTTAACATTTGTTAAAAAACCTGAAGCATTTTATTAGGGATTGTAGGGAAAGATCTGCCAAAAAAGCTGAAAAACATCTTCATGTAAGCGACAACGGACGCAAGAGTTTTAATAGCACAAGGATGGAAGAGTGAAGAAACCCCAACTAAAGAATCATGGCAAGAAAAATTGATGGACTATGCAGAACTGGCAAAACTGACATACAAGCTACGGGACAAGGATAACTGTGACTTTAAAGATGAATGGGAACCCTTTGCAAAGTATTTGAAGACGCAACAAAGCAAACTGGACTCCTTGGCTGGTTTTGAATAAACATTCACAAACTTTTTATTGATAATAATCAGCTAAATAGTTTGAGGATCTATACAACTGTGTAACATGCAGAAAACAGCACTTTTAGAGATATCAAAGACTGGAACTGGAAGTCCGGGGCTGGGGGTGGGTGGGTTCTGTTGGGGGAGGGAGGGGAAGGGAGGGAAAATGGGGGGAAAATAAGGATGATATGTTTCTGGATATGTTTTGTTTTAATTTTGAATTAAAAAGTTATTTTAAAAATTCTTATTCTTATTCTTATTCTTATCATCAGCATCCCTATTATCATTGGAGAAAAGTTGGAGGGTATGCTCAGTTCCCCACAGCAGGTAAATTATACCTTTAAAACAGAGCAGATACTTAACATAGCAAGACCTGTTTTTTATTTCAGCCTATGTGTAAAATCCAACTCTTCCTTTCCTTGATCCTGGAGAATAGCCCAACTACTGATCTAAATTTAGGAAAACATGGAGAAAGAACATTGCTTTTCAGGCATCTTTATCGTTCCTTGACTCTGAGCTAAATTCTGGTTTTGGAAGAGCAGTGAAATCAATGAGAATGGCGTATGCGACATCCAAAGGAAAAGTTTGGACCAGTTTTCAGAATTACAGATCCTTAATTGAAAGTCTAAAGATGTGGTAGCCACACCCAATGTTCCGAAAAGTCAAAACACCACAACAAAGTTACGAAGTTTAATGCAGAACATTTGTTTTTCTCTTTTCTCCAAACTGTAAACTCTTCTCCAGTAACATACAAGCGAGTGTGATGGTTCAGTGCATTCAAGGACCAAGCAAGTTCCTAGAATCTGCCAGTCCATTCAGTTCCTTGTAGGGGGGAAATGGACCCCGGGAAGTCAGATACATAGCTGTCAACTTATAGATTTGAAAATAAGGGACCAGCAGCCAAAATAAGGGATTATCCGAAAACAGGTTATGTTCAACTTCTGAGCCCCTCCAAGCCAAAGGCAGAAAGCCCAGCCAGCAGCCAAACAAAGCCTCAAGCGGTGGTTCCCACAGCGCAGCAACCCAGCAAAGGGGATGCAGCAAGGAAAACCACTGTCACCTCTCCGCTGGGAAGCGCTGAGCAAAGGCGAGTCCCCAGGCAATGCGGCCGATTTGATCGGCACAA
Source organism: Podarcis cretensis (assembly GCF_951804945.1). NCBI lineage: Eukaryota > Metazoa > Chordata > Lepidosauria > Squamata > Lacertidae > Podarcis > Podarcis cretensis. The sequence continues at coordinate 128,479,693 of NC_137170.1, forward strand.
GGCATGCAAGCTCCACCCCCCAGTCGTTCTTAGACTCCTTATTGGGTGAGCAACACAGCCAAGCAACACAGTTGGAGCCTCCCTCCTCCCTGGCCGGCAGGGAGGGAGGGAGAGGAGCTGCTTCCTTTGAAACCCAGGAAATTTAAGGGACATCATCAATAAGTGACAGCAGCGGGACACGGCGCTGGGATAAGGGACTTTCCCGCCAAATAAGGGACGGTTGACAGCTATGGTGAGATACAGTAGAAGAAGAGGTTGTTGCTGAATCTGGAAAACGTCCTGGCAGTGAGAATCAGAGCAGAGCAGAGCATATCAAAGGAAGCTGAGCAAGAAAGAAAAGATAACTGGGCCAGCAGGTCAGAAGGCTTGTTGGCTTGGGGCATGGCTCACCGGTTGAGCATGTCCTTTGAATGTTGAAAGCCCCAGCTCCAACCTCTAACATCTCTTACAGGTAGGACTGGGAAACAGTCCGCTGAAACTCTGGAGAGCCATTGCTAATCAGCATAGACAGTACTGAGTGGGACGGGCCAAAGATCTGACTCATCGTAAGGCAACTTCCTCCCTTGCGTTGCTGTTTACTAGCTACGTTAACAGGCACCATCCAATAGGGGGCCATCACACACAACCACCTTTTAGATGGACCATAACTGTGGGATAAGGGACGCGGGTGGCGCTGTGGGTTAAACCACAGAGCCTAGGACTTGCCAATCAGAAGGTCGGCGGTTCGAATCCCCATGACGGGGTGAGCTCCCGTTGCTCTGTCCTTGCTCTTGCCAACCTAGCAGTTCGAAAGCACGTCAAAGTGCAAGTAGATAAATAGGTACCACTCCAGCGGGAAGGTAAACGGTGTTTCTGTGCGCTGCTCTGGTTCGCCAGAAGTGGCTTAGTCATGCTGGCCACATGACCCGGAAGCTGTACGCCGGCTCCCTCAGCCAGTAAAGCGAGATGAGTGCCACAACCCCAGAGTCGGTCACGACTGGACCTAATGGTCAGGGGTCCCTTTACCTTTACCTTTACCTACCCTTGGAAGGCACCTCAAAACCAGAGCAAAAAGAACCATGACTGCTACTCCCTTGTACTTAGAGCTCCAATGATGGAGACAACAGAAAGAGGAGCATTTGAGCGGTAGGCATGGGAAGCTTTGGATCTACTGGATTCCATGCCCCTTCCATGCTCTTCACAAGCCCCCAGAATGGGGAAAAAGCCCTGGGATGCTTAGTCCAATGAGAAGGGCAATCTCAGAAAGAGGAGGAGGAGGAAGAGGAAGAGGAAGGAGGAGGAGGAGGAGGAGGAGGAGGAGGAGGAGGAGGAGGTTGATGTGGCGATCACACAGGGTCCCCGGACGTTTAATGGTCTATTGATCCCTGTGCCACTACTGGGCTCGCTTCCCCGCTGCCACCAACCCGTTACTCTCGGGTAAACACTGAGTCCAGACAGTTGTTAAACTTGAACCAAATAAACAAATTTATTTTATAAACATTAACAAGTTTATGGTTTCTCAGAAAATATTCCTGACAGTATCTTAACTTTAGTTTCTTTACCGGCCTATACCTTCCTAATACCTTCTGACTGATTATATCAACTGTTGGACTGACTCCTCTTAACAAATTCTCTCTCACATCAGACTAGCCCAACCCACAGACTTAACCCCTCTGTCTCTTCTCTAACACCAGACTGACTTCTTAACCACCCTAACTCTAACTCCTAACTCCTCCCCTTGGGTTCCCATTGGTTAGTTATTTTACAATTAGTTAACCCTTTCCTTATGAACCCAGTATGATGTCACACACCTCGGAGGGCAAACGCCACAGTTGAAAACAGGAGAAGCAAGTGAGAAGATGGTGCTTTTCCACCACCACCTTCCAAGTTGCCTGGCAGGGTTTGGGGTTGGCGTTTCTGCATCCTTTGAATAAAAAAGGCACCCCGCTTCATCAGGAAACATGGCAAACAGTGTCTAACAAGAGACATTCACCCTTTTTTCTTGCAGACTAGGAAATTCCTCTTCAAAAGCGATGCTTGAAACAACACACAAGCCAGCAGATGTCTTCTCATCAGGAGGTCCATTCCGTACGATGTAGGCATCAAGCCTTTAGTATGGCAGCACCTACGCTTTCAAACTCCCTCTCGTTATGTATCAGGCAGGCTCCCGTCTCTTTTCGTTGCCCCCTGAAGACCTTCCTTTTTTTTCCAACAAGCCTTTTTAAGTGGAGACATTTATCCCAGCCTGTCCTGTGTTGGATTCGAAATGGTTTTTACACATGAAATCATTTTTAATTGTTTGCATATACGGGGTTGTTTTTAATTATTTTTATTGTTGATGTTTTCACTGCGAAATCGCTTTGAGATATTTTACGGGAAGCGATTCATCAATTGAATCAAAATAAAAACAAAATAAAATGATCTCTGAGAAACAAAGAAACATGCTCCTTTCGCAAGAAGCTTACTTTATTCACAAGCAGATTTCAGCCGATAGACTGATCAGCTCAAGCTCCTATGGTGCAGCAGTTACAATTTCTTTCAATGGGTGGCAACTCTGCTTAAAAACCAAAGCTGTATGGGTGCGAAGGGATCTCCACAGAGAACTCTGCAGAGAAATCTGTTATCTTCCTCCCTCTTTCCTGCTGCCTGGTCCACAAGAGCTTACATTTATTGCACAGGACTGGCCCTTGCTTTTAAAATGGAGACTCATATGGAGTACAGGATCAGGTTTAAGGTGCTGGTTTTAACCTTTAAAGTCCTATACAGCCTAGGACCCTCATACCTACAGGACCGCCTCTCCTGATATGTCCCACGGAGGAACTTACGATCTTCAAACAAAAACATCTTGGAGGTCCCAGGCCACAGAGAGGTTAGGCTGGCCTTAACCAGAGCCAGGGCTTTTTCGGCTGTGGCTCCGATCTGGTGGAACACTCTGTCACAAGAGACCAGGGCTCTGCGGGACTTGACATCTTTCTGCAGGGCCTGCAAGACAGAGCTATTCCACCAGGCCTTTGACCAGGGCACAGCCTGACTCCCTCCTTTGGCAATCTTCACAGAACTCTACCCCAATGGTTGCCATCAATTTGATTTGAATTAATTTTATAATGAAATGATTTTAGAATGTTGTATTATTTAATTGTTGTTAGCCGCCCTGAGCCCGGCTTCGGCTTGGGGAGAGCGGGATATTAAAAATAAATAAATTATTATTATTATTATTATTATTATTATTATTATTATTATATGCTCAGTCACACATCTCTTTCCTTCTATCAGGCCCCAACTGTTTTATTAATCATTTTCTTTCACCTTATTGGAAGCCAAGGATGGAGAAACTGTGGCCCTCCAGATGTTGTTGGAGCAGACCCAACTCCCATCAGGCCCAGTCAGCCTGCTTTGTTGTTAGGGGTGATGGGAATCATCCAAAAGATGACTGATGTGGCACACTTGCCATAACTAAATGCTGCTTCAGTGGAACATGGTTGAGATTGGGCCCATGGCTGCCGTATGAACATTGTCCCATTATGCTTCTGAGAAGATCTGGGTCAATGGCCCATCTACCCGTATGTCCATGGGATGGAGAAGTGCCAAAATATTTGGGGGAGGGGCAAGGAAGCCCCACCCTGCACGATCGATCACATGATGCTGCGCACACACACCATTTGAATGACAATACCCATTTTATTAGGGACGCGGGTGGCGCTGTGGGTTAAACCACAGAGCCTAGGACTTGCTGATCAGAAGGTCGGCAGTTTGAATCCCCACAACGGGGTGAGCTCCCGTTGCTCGGTCCCTGCTCCTGCCAACCTAGCAGTTCGAAAGCATGCCAAAAAGTGCAAGTAGATAAATAGGTACCACTCTGGCGGGAAGGTAAACGGCGTTTCCGTGCACTGCTCTGGTTCGCCAGAAGCGGCTTAGTCATGCTGCTCACATGACCCAGAAGCTGTACGCTGGCTCCCTCGGCCAATAAAGCGAGATGAGCGCCACAACCCCAGAGTTGGCCACGACTGGACGTAATGGTCAGGGGTCCCTTTACCTTTACCTTTTTACCCATTTTATAAGGAGGGTGGAGAAGGGACCTTGGCCCCTAGGAGTTGGCTCCTATGGGATGCACTGGCGGAGGAAGGGGTGTGTGGTGGGTGCGGTCCTCCTTGGGTGTCATCCCTGGGGGGGGGGTGACATCGCTTCTGATGGGATATAGCTAGAGCTGTGCACAAAAGTCTTCCTCAAACCCTCCACTCGCCAACGCTTTTCTCAAGGATGCGACTCAGCTTTAACACAGTGGCAATAGCAAAGCTTCTTTCTTTCTCCCTAAGGTGCTTAAAAATAACAATAATCTGGCACTGTGTTGTAATTAGGGCAATATAATGAGTAATTTAAAATTAAAGAGTTGAGGCGACAGTTCAGCATTAGAATCTTTAAGGGGGGGAAATGTTCAAAATAAATCTGAAGCCGTAGGGAGGAAGTCTATCATTAGATGCCTTCTTTTAGCATTGCTAATAATTTCCCACCCACCCTCAGGCTTGAGCCTCACTGAGCTCCTTGGGTTGCTGTTAAAAGGCTGGAAAGAAATGTTTTGCCCCCTTACCCAATCGTTCTTTTGTTGGTGGTTTACCCTTCGGTGAAATAAAAAGGTAAAGGTACCCCTGCCCATACGGGCCAGTCTTGACAGACTCTGGGGTTGTGCGCCCATCTCACTTAAGAGGCCAGGGGCCAGCGCTGTCCGGAGACACTTCCGGGTCACGTGGCTAGCGTGACATCGCTGCTCTGGCCAGAGCCAGAGCCAGAGCCAGAGCCGCACACGGAAACGCCGTTTACCTTCCCGCTGGTAAGTGGTCCCTATTTATCTACTTGCACCCGGAGGTGCTTTCGAACTGCTAGGTTGGCAGGCGCTGGGACCGAACGACGGGAGCGCACCCCGCCGCAGGGATTCGAACCGCCGACCTTTCGATCGGCAAGCCCTAGGCGCTGAGGCTTTAACCCACAGCGCCACCTGCGTCCCCTCTTCGGTGAAATAGACTTACTTATATTACAACTTTGGATTGAAATGGCATAGGGCAAGATCAGCACAGTAATGAGAACCCTCATAAGGGGCCTAATGTGAGAATTAGCTATGGCATGTCTTAAGGATCCAGGCTGGAGTCCCTTATCCCATACCCTCCAACATTTCTCTGAAGAAAATAAGGACATCCTATTCCATATTCATAAATTTTATTTATTTATACCCCGCCCATCTGACTGGCTTGCCCCAGCCACTCTGGCTTCCAACATATGTTGTTGTTGTTTAGTTGTTTAATTGTGTCCAACTCTTCGTGACCCCCTGGACCAGAGCACGCCAGGCACTCCTTTCTTCCACTGCCTCCCACAGTTTGGTCAAACTAATGCTGGTAGCTTTGAGAACACTGTCCAACCATCTCGTCCTCTGTTGTCCCCTTCTCCTTGTGCCCTCCATCTTTCCCAACATCAGGGTCTTTTCCAGGGAGTCTTCTCTTCTCATGAGGTGGCCAAAATATTGGAGTCTCAGCTTCAGGATCTGTCCTTCCAGTGAGCACTCAGGGCTGATTTCCTTCAGAATGGAGAGGTTTGATCTTCTTGCAGTCCATTGGACTCTCAAGAGTCTCCTCCGGCACCAGAATTCAAAAGCATCAATTCTTTGGCGATCGGCCTTCTTTATGGTCCAGCTCTCACTTCCATACATCACTACTGGGAAAACCATAGCTTTAACTATACGGGCCTTTGTCGGCAAGGTGATGTCTCTGCTTTTTAAGATGCTGTCTAGGTTTGTCATTGCTTTTCTCCCAAGAAGCAGCATCTTTTAATTTTGTCGCTGCTAACTCCATACCCTCCAATAATTCTCCAATGAAAATGGGGTTGTCCTACCATACCCTCCAACATCTCTCGGGGGGTGTGTGTGATGGGACATCCTAAGGAAAAGCAGAACATTCTGGGATCCAATTGGAAATAGAATGAGTTCTTTAAATCTGGGACTGTCCCTGGAAAATAGGGACACTTGTCACCCTGGTCTCCCAGCAAGATGCTTGGCTCACACCACAACAGGGTTCACCGGTGAGTGACTCCCATAGAGGGGATTTGGCTGCCATTCCATCAGCAAGTGCCAAGCACAATGGCGCACTCATCCTTGCCCTACCACCATGCCAACCCCACTGTCAGGAGTGCGTGCAGGAGCCAGGCCCTGGGACCAGTAGGGCTTCGCAGGACTGGGACCTTCCTAAGTTTGTTCTGGAGAGGCGAGGCAAGGTGCGGCCACACAGGTGAGGCCGCTTGGTAACTCACTGCACCTGGTGGCAAGAGCCAGGAAGGGATATAAGGTCAGCATTTCCCTTTGGCTCTTTGCCACAGCAACACATTTCCCGCCTTGCTGCGTTTGGCTTCTTGCTTCCTGATCCTTGGACCTCGGCTTCTTGACTCCTTGCTTCTCAACCCTCGGACCCCTAACTTCATGACTCTTTGCTTCTCGACCCTCGGACCCTTGACTTCATGACTCCTTGCTTCCTGACCCTCGGACCCCTGGCTTCTGGACTCTCGTTCCTGCTCCCACCCCGCCATCTTGCCCCTGGTCCCGACGTCCTCAGCCGGGACTTCTGTTGCCCATAGACAGGACTGTGACACCCACTTACCAGCTGATAATCAATAAAGATTTGGTCTGATTTTCATCCAACACCTGGTGCCCTGTGTCGGTTATTTCACTGCTCTCTCGAGCCACAAAATGGGCGTCTGCATGGGCAATTCCCAGCTTACCTCTTTAGCCGAAGGCCCTCCAGTCTTTGCAGTCAGCAGACAGAGAGGGTTCCCTTGCCGTACTAAAAGATGACTGCTTAATTAGCAGGGAACATGTGCTGTGCTAGGAGGTGTGACTGGGAAAAAGTTGTCTTTGCACAGTTAATGGACTCAACTGAACTACCTGGCATACATTCTTTGCAGCATTCCTAACAGTCTGCTTTGACATCAACTGTCTGTCAGCGTTTCGTATGTACAAAGACGGGGGGGAAGGAGTCTAGAATATCTGATTTATGCCGAGAAAATTAAAAAGCCTTTGAGCGGCGTGCCTTAGACCTGCTTCAGTTCATGGCGGAATTAATCGTAGCAAACTTCCGACAAGCGTTTTACTTAAACAAGACACATCTACAGCACAATGTACCATCCTGAAAATGAAGGCATCAAAGCAAAAATTTGCGGAAAAATGGGATGGTTATAGAAGATATGTTCAAAAATACAGTAATAGCATTCGAGTAATAAAGGAACTAAAGGGAGGTGGATAACAAGGATTTATTATGTTTTCAGAATGTATTAGAAAAATTATATAGAAAGGTTTATTGTTTTGTGTACATTCAAATGTTAGATAAAATATATGCAAAGGGACTTGACAGAAAGTCAAAGTTGAAGAAAAGATTTTGGAAGGTAAAAGGGGACAAATATTTACTTTCATTATTATCATTTTGTGTGTGGGTGTGGGTGTGTGGGTGTCTGCACATATGTGTGTTGTTGTATGCAATGTTTGGGAGGAAATAAGACGGTAAATAACAAATAACAAACTAAATATCGATGTATGTAATTTTAATTTCTTAATTATATTTAGTGGTAATATGGCTGTATTGTTTTTTGTAACATAAAATCATTCAATAAAAATTAAGAAAAACGAAAAAGGAAAAAAGAAAGAAAGAAAATGAAGGCATCCATTCTACAGCATGTTCAAAAGCAGCCCCATTTTTCCAAATAAAAAACATCCAGCATGATGGAATAAAAACTAATTAATGTGTTTTAAAGAGCTGATCCTTAAAAAAATTCCCCAATGATTTTTTTTTTATGCTATATTGGTCTTCAGCCACAATGAATAATACTATTTTTATTATTATTATTTTTCAAGAGGTCACAATGAAACCGCTTGAGATTTAAGCAGCCATGGGTACAAATTTAGCCCAAAGTAGGCATCTAATGATAGAGTCCGTTCCCGTGGCTTCAGTTTTATTTTGAATGTTTTGTCTTAAAGACACTAATGCTGAACTGTCGTCTCAAATCTTTAATTCTAAATTACTTATTATATTACCCTAAATTACAGGCTACGGCAGAAGCCAGACTTTAAAAAGAGGCATGTTTTACTTTCTCATCCATCTATAAATAGTGCAAGTCTACTTTTATGTAGGAAGGGGGAAGAAAAAAGGATGATGATGAAGAAGAAAAAGTATATGAATTCTTCTGAAAGTGATGAGCTAGTGGCGCCTTTCCAGGGGACGATGTGGACATTTGCAAATTTAGGAGTCTATTGCTAGGACTGAGGGAAGCTGGTATAAATCTGTAATCTGCCATTCAACCACAATTGCAATGTTTTCCCCGAAATAATAGTTACAGGGTGAGTGATAGCAAATTCTTCGTAAAGATGTCTGTGTGATTCTCATCCTTGTGATGTTTTCCCCTTTCCAGCACATTATTATTAGAAAAAAAGCACATAAGCCTGGGCCATGGAAGTTGAGCAGCGAGGTGGACGCAGTGGCTTTTGTCCGAAGGACTTGAGGCATAATAGCAAAGGGTGGAGTCCTCTGTAGGTGGCAAAGATGAAGACTTGCATGCCACGTTTATCAGAAGTCACCCAAAGTTCAAAGGGGGCGGGGAATGACCTAGAGGCTGAATGCATCCTAGCACAGGAAATCCTGAGTGGTAATGGAGTTTGCAGTTAGTGGCAAAACACAGTGGGTGGAATTCAGTGTTGCACTTTGATGGTTCTGCAAGCAAGGCAGCCCTGTTTAGGGAAGTTTTTAATGTTTGATCTTTTATTGTGTTTTTAATGTTCTGTTGGAAGCTGGCCAGAGTGGCTGGGGAGGCTCAGCCAGATGGGCGGGGTATAAGTAATAAAGGTAAAGGTAAAGGGACCCTGACCATTAGGTCCAGTCATGGTCGACTCTGGGGTTGCGGCGCTCAACTCGCATTATTGGCCAAGGGAGCCGGCATACAGCTTCCGGGTCATGTGGCCAGCATGACTAAGCCGCTTCTGGCGAACCAGAGCAGCGCACGGAAACGCCGTTTACCTTCCCGCCTGAGCGGTACCTATTTATCTACTTGCACTTTGACATGCTTTCGAACTGCTAGGTGGACAGGAGCAGGGACCGAGCAATGGGAGCTCACCCCGTCATGGGGATTCGAACCGCCAACCTTCTGATCGGCAAGTCCTAGGCTCTGTGGTTTAACCCACATAAGTAATACATCATCATCATCATCATCATCATCATCATCATCATCATTGCAGTTTGCCAGGCAGAATGATCTTTCCCTGCCCTTGAAGGCTATTCTGGGAGTTCTCCCCCACCAAAACAAAAAACTGGAGCCAATTTTGGGGAAAGGAAAACAGGGGAAGAGGAAGGGGTGTGTGGTGGGTGCGGTCCACCCCAGGTGTCCCTACTGAGGGGGGTGACAAAATGCTGGGCAGCACTCATTGCGAGGCCTGCAGTGCGCCCGAGCCACGCATCTCTCCTGGGAGAGACATGGTGGCTTGGGTGCACGCAGGCTCCACGCTTCCCCAGATGTCCACCCGCTGCCTCCCCCATAGCTGTAGGGTGGCTGAGTGAGAGGAAGCAGGCAGACTCCGGAGGCCCCACTGTGCGTCCCGCCCCTATGGGCGGTTTGCCCCGCCCCTGGATGTGCCACCTCAGGCACCCGAGCGGCTTCCTCCACCGCTGGAGGAAAGGCCCATTGCACAGAGTCTTTGCACAGAGTCCATTTGTTGAATCTGTCAGGGGTTCGGCCTACACTCGAGTAGGACCCTGGCAGAGACAATAGTCCCACTTCACGGAACACAGTAACACAAACCTCCTGTTTTCGTCACTCCCCCCTCTGTGGAATCAAAATATACACCATCATGTGAAAGACACAAATCCCATGACTGCAATTATGGAGCAGGAATTCTAACAGAATCCAGCCTAATGCTTATTAGTCACTGAATTGTGTAAAAGACTACATATAAACTACTCACCTTTCAAAAGTATTGTGGCGGTGTACAAAAAGGGGGGGGGGATACAAAGTTAAAAAAAAAAAAGTGCCTTGAATCTATCCGTGACCAAGACCAGCATGAAAAATATCCAACAAAGAATAAATTAAAAAGTCTTAAAGAGGGGCAGAAAGGGTTGGTGCCCCTCTAATTCCCCAAAGAGGACCTCACAAACAGGATGAATGGGCGAAAGGTGGTGTCTCAGGTAAGCAGGTCCTAGGATGTGTAAGGATATACATCAACTTTACAATCTTAGACATGGTCTAGTGTAAGGGTTTATTTTTTAAAAAATGGCAGCCCCCCCCCCATGCCCTGAGAACAATAATACATAGGTGCGGAGAACTCTGGAAGATGCAAAATAGTAAGTAGGTTGCCAACACAGTGCAAGGGAAAAGGAAGAAACTTTCTCAGTCCTCACTGTGGCGTTTGCCTCCTAGGTGGGTCATAAGGAAAGGGTTAAATAAGTGTGATGTGATTGGCCAGTGGGAATGCAAAGGGTGGAGTAAAAGTTAGAGTTGGAGGTGTGTGGAAATTAGTTGAGAGTTGGGAGTTGGAGAAGGAAGAGGGAGGAATAGTCTGTGGGTTGGGCAAGTTGTGTGGTGAGAGAGTGAGAGGAATTGTCAGGTGGAGTCAGATAGATAGCTGGAATAATCAGTTTGAAGTTGTTACTTGTTCATGCTTATACAAATAAACTTGATTATTTGTTAATGTTAACAACTGTCTGGACTCCGTGTGTACCCGAGAAACGGGTTGGTGGCAGAGAAGAGGCAATCACAGTGGTGGCACAGGGTCAATAGACCGTCAAACGTCCGGGGACCCTGTGTGATCCCCACACTCACTTCTTCTTCTTTTGAGAATTTCCCCTCACCCTGGAGAAAGCCAGTGAAGTATTTCCCCCAGTTCCCATGCCTGCAGATAGGGCTGGGAATTTCAGGAGGCTGTTTGCACACAACTCTCAATTCTGCCTCCCCAAAGAGAATCCAGCCACAGTCCAGATGAACTGTATCTTGTGAACCGCCCTGACACCTGCGGGTGTAGGTAGGGCGGTATTAAAATTTAATAAATAACAATCGTTATTTTGGCTTTCCATCTTTGTCTATCGGATAGCATAGCAATGGGATTGTGTCCAGAGCTATTGCTTTTTCAAAACTGCCAGTGGAAACCTCTTCCCCTACATGCCGGATCATCATCTACCTCTTTGGACCTTGACCGTTATATCATTTGCAAAATTACATGTTTATGAACAAGATCTTATAACCTGCCACCTCCTTTGCAGACGAGGCAATGGGTCCATTGGCATTTTGAAAAACCTTTGTTACAGTTGACCATTTATAATCTTTATCTCAGATCCTACCAGGCCATTTAGAAACATTTAGGGCTTTATCACTTTATAGACACAATAAATGCTTTCAGACCATCAGAACCCCTCTAGCCTAAATTTTGATTAAGTTTTATTGTGTTGACTAAGCAGTAACAGGTGGCAAACCAAGTAATTCATGTAGGCAAAAGCGGGAGAAGCATTCTGTTTACAGAAGTCACTTCTTTACCATCCTGTCTTTAACACCATCTTAAGTGTTCAGGCTCATAACTGAAAATAGGGGTATAAAAATATAGGATGGAATCCAAGAAAGTACCGTATCTTTCCATCTATAAGATGCCCCAAGATGCCCTATTTTGGGGGCTCAGATTTAAGAAAATGGGGGGAGATATATCCATGTATAAGATGCCCCCCTAATTTTTGACATTATTTTTTAGGGGGGAAACCTAGTCTTACACACGGAAAAATATGGTAGTTTCATTCTTCTCTATTCCTCACTCAGAGTCTTAAACCAAAGCATCGTTCATGTGACACCTTATCATTGTTTTCTTGTACGCTTCTGAAAATTGGCAATTGTCCATTTTGAGGAATGTAGCTCCAGGGAGCGAGGTTAGCAAACTCTTTGTTGGGAAAGAATATCACCCTTCGTGCATCTTTGTTTTCGTCAAGGTGAAGCCAGACAATCGTGTCCACCAACATGTTACAAATCCCATTTTCTTGAGGCTCCCGGGAGATTTCTTTGTGAAGAACTTCCAGCCTCGCCCACTTCTGTTATGAGGTTGTCATTTTGGGAAAGAAAATGCTTTTGATGTTAAAAAGTGGTGACTGTTCAGAAGGATCCTCGCCTCTGTTCTACAGAGCAAACAGTGTAAACAACCAAACGAAAAAAGAACCTTAATCTTGAGCCCTGTTATGCCATCAATAATCTATGTCTCACGGCTTCGCAGTCAGGGAAGATATACCAAAGGGTAATTTTGAAATGGAGACGCCATCTGAGTGTTTGTATGTTTATTATAAAATTTCTACCCGGACTGCCTCCGCAATGGGGACACATCATTTCTGACAACAAACATTATACCAGTACAATACCTCAGGACAGAAATGGGAAACATGTCCCTCTCAGATGTTATTGGACTCTTTAACTTGCACCAGCCCCAGAATTGCAATCCAGCAACATTTGGGGTTGCCTGTTTTAGGGGTACCCTGTTTTAGGAATATAGGAAAGTGCCTTGTCAGACCATTATCAGCCCTCTCTGCACTGTATATTTAAAGCAGACTCTTGAGAGTCCCATGGACTGCAAGAAGATCAAACCTATCCATTCTGAAGGAAATCAGCCCTGAGTGCTCACTGGAAGGACAGATCCTGAAGCTGAGACTCCAGTACTTTGGCCACCTCATGAGAAGAGAAGACTCCCTGGAAAAGACCCTGATGTTGGGAAAGATGGAGGGCACAAGGAGAAGGGGATGACAGAGGACGAGATGGTTGGGTAGTGTTCTCGGAGCTACCAGCATGAGTTTGACCAAACTGCGGGAGGCAGTGGAAGACAGAAGTTCCTGGTGTGCTCTGGTCCATGGGGTCACGAAGAGTCAGACACAACTAAACAACAACATGCCAATTTAAACAGTCATGGCTTCCCGCAAAGAATTCTGGGAACCACAGTTTGTTGCCTAACTTCCCCGTGCTGGGCTTGCTGCCCATTACCAAGAAAGGGGAGGGGAGGTGGTGGGATAGTAGGCGCAGTGTGGGCACAGTACTGGGGGTGTCGGATTAGGTCCATGACAGCACGTACCCTGACCTCCCCACCACCTTGTCCCTCTCACTCATGGTAACTGTCAGTGGCCTCCAAAGTGGAATTTCTGTTAAAATCATGCACAGTGATGTCACGTATGCAAGAAGGTAACCCGATCACCAAATTTGTAAGAGCCAGTTAAGGAGGAACCCAATGACTGAATGTTAAAGTGAGAAACAACTTGTGTTAAGGTACAAGGAGGGTTCCAACACACACACAGTGAAAAATGGGTTGAGTAAGGGCTTTCCAAGGACTCTGGTTGGACGAGAGATGGTGACGTGCTTAGGTGGCAGAGGGTGGTTGGGTAAAGAATGAACAGCACACATTACGTATATTTGGCTGCATAGTGTGTGTCCTCATGAAATGCTCTCTTTCAACCCTGTCCTGTGAGAAAGAGTGGACTGCTGGACTGTTGTTGTCTGGAAACACTAAGCAAGATGAGAGCACGATGGGAGGCAGCCAGGATTATAGTCCCATCCCAGCTATGCTGAGAGGCAACAGCAAATGGAGGAATTTCAAGAATTGAACAGCAGATAAATGCCAAGGACTTCATAACCGGATATATTCAGACCAGCACACACACAGAGAGAAAAGGAAAATAATTAGAGTACCTCATTTGAAATCCTATGAAAAGTTAGATAATGTAATAGCATGAATATAATCGCTAAAAATGCAGCTGTCATCTTAACGATTAATATACCAACTGAAATGTAATTAGAAGCTCATTTTTAAAAATGAAAGGCAGCAATATAAGAACTGGACAAAAAACATTGATCAAGAAGCGTGGGAAACCACTTGGATTAAATTTTATAAATTTGGAATTAGTTGGAATAATTTTTATATTAATTGTTTTCTGTATAATTGTCAAAAGTGTGGTAATATTGGGTTAATATTGGAAAACTAATAAAAAATTGTTTGTTTGTTTGTTTGTTTGTTTGTTTGTTTGTTTGTTTTAACGGAATTTGGTGTGAGAAGGCAGGTAAATGGTGCTGCCGACTATTTTTCTGCCTGTATGTGAACAAATACATCCCATTACAACTTGATGGTGGTTTTTTGTTGTAAGCTGCCTACAGGTGACAAATCAGATATAATAAGAACGGAGAAGGAGAAGGGAGAAGGAGGAGGGGGGGAGGAGGAGGAGGAGGAGATGATGATGGTGGTGGAACCAGTAACTTATTGAAGCAGGAGAGGAACTAAGAATTCTCTATGTCAGTTTGAGGTTTACAGGGGAAAATCCACTTCACATTTTCCTCTGTATTTCCAAATTGCTGCCTCTTCCAGTTAGCTCTCTTAAGAGCTTATCACAGATTCTAAGGGAAGGTGTGATAATGGAAGCTCTCTCTTCTTAAACAGCACTTTTGTTTCCCTTGGGAGACTTGCATGCCCATTTGTTTCCCTCTCCAGCCCTTGCCCATGTTCAAACGCTCATCCTCACCCAGATCCGGGTCGAGTGAACAAATATTTTTCAGTTTCACGCAGTTTGTACCACTCCTCACTGAGTTCACTCCATCAGCGCACAATGGGCTTTGCGAGATTTTCAGATCCTATCATCATCACGCACTCAGCAAAGGGCTATAGATACCCAAGTGATTCCTACGCGGCGTAGCTGGATTCGAATTTGCTGAGGTCCTGGAGGAGACTGCATGGACTGCAAGAAGATCAAACGCATCCATTCTTAAGGAAATTAGCCCTGAGTGCTCACTCGTGAAGCTGAGGCTCCAAGACTTTGGCCACCTCATGAGAAGAGAAGACTCCCTGGAAAAGAGCCTGATGTTGGGAAAGATGGAGGGCACAAGGAGAAGGGGACGACAGAGGACAAGATGGTTGGACAGTGTTCTCGAAGCTACCAGCATGAGTTTGACCAAACTGCGGGAGGCTGTGGAAGACAGGAGTGCCTGGCGTGCTCTTGTCCATGGGGTCACGAAGTGTCGGACACGACTAAACAACGAAACAACAACAACAACAACAATGCTGGTTGCAAGCACAGAGCCATGTAGATATTGGCTCCCGTAGAACATCTCACCAGTGCAGAATTCAGTATCTGCTGAGGGATGGGATGTGTGGGGAAGAAGTTGAAGGACACTGAAGCTCTCTCACTACATAGGAAGTAGGCACACTGGAAAGAAATGAAAAGGGAAAGAGAATTTTTATAAGGCAAACACAGGCAGCCGAAAAGGAACCTTTGACTATCCAATCCACAAATTCCACAGGAAGAGAATTATGAGCAAAGTGTCAAAAGATACAGACGGGCCAAAAGGGGAAATCAATGTTTTATCAGTTTTCCTCATCAGGCTGATATTTTTAGGGGATGAAAGACAAGATGTTTTCGTTACACAGAGGAGAGTGGAGAAAATCTGGTAACGTACAATGAAGGAAACCGTAAAACCACAGCCGAAATGTAAGCTGTACACTGCTGAAAGCCAACACGGAAGCACAACAACAGATCCTGCTACTATTATTTGCCTGTTTACTTCACTCACTTCCGCGTAGGAAGAAGGACTGGGAAAAGGAGTAGGGATGTGTGCCACTGGAATAGGCATCTGTCTGTTCCATCCTTCTGCTGACTGGATGGCAAGGTTGACATCAAAGCTTCTCATGCCTTCTCCTCCATATCCAGCCCTGGACACCAGACTTAGGGACACATAAGTAACAGGCACTTAGACAATGTGCTGGTGCTTGCCCATCACTGTGCTATGGTTCTAGTGTGGCACTGTTAGAATGTGCATGTGCCAACACAACTGGGAGCCAATTTAGAATTCTCCATCTTAAGTTATCTTCTCCCCACCACGGCCCCAAAAAACAACAACCCATGTTGTTTATGGAGGGAGCTCATTATAAAGTGACCCAAATATTATTTAAACAGTGGGGGAATTCTCAATCCACCAGACCAGACAAAAACAACTCTCCAAAACTCTGGATCTGACCCTTGGGCTCTTCTCACAACACCCCCCCCCCCGAGATTCATGCCTCTTACTGACCTTGCATTGTACCCTCCTTGAGTGTGTGTTTTTCAAAAAAACTTATTGATTTTCCAATTTTATATCAAACAGAAAACATAAAAAACCCCAAACATTTATCCTAACTATAATAATTCCATTTTTGTTAACATTGTTAAATGACTTCATCGAATCCCCTGAGTTTCCATACACAGTGGTACCTCAGGTTAAGTACTTAATTCGTTCCGGAGGTCCGTTCTTAAGCTGAAACTGTTCTTAACCTGAAGCACCACTTTAGCTAATGGGGCCTCCTGCTGCTGCTGTGCCGCCAGAGCACGATTTCGGTTCTCATCCTGAAGCAAAGTTCTTAACCTGAGGTAATATTTCTGGGTTACTGGAGTCTGTAACCCAAGCGTATGTAACCCAAGGTACCACTGTAGTCCATTGTAGCAGTTTTCCAAAACTATTTTCACATAAAATTTTACTTGGTCAATTTACATCTTTCTTTCTTTTCATTTTAGCTCCTCCTTGAGTGTTTTTGTCTGACTGGAATGTGTCGTTGAACTCTGATAATGTTGGCTTGGATAAGCAACGGGGAGGGGTGTATAGAAAGTAGCCAACTATACAAAGATAAAATTGCTCCCCTTTGCATCTGCTCCCACTCATTACGGGCAGGTGATACCAGAAACTTTCCCAGAGGTGAATGCAGCCCTCAGGCTGAAAAGGGTTCCCCAACTGTCAAAATCCAGTCAGCAGTAAATCACACAGTTGAAGTTAACTCTTTATTAGAAAAAAGAGAGAGATGATTTGCACAGCCTAATGAAGGTCAGCCTAATGATGGCCACTGGTCCCATCACCTCCTGGCAAATAAAAGGGGAAGAAATGGAGGCAGTGAGAGATTTTACTTTCTTGGGCTCCATGATCACTGCAGATGGTGACAGCAGTCACGAAATTAAAAGACGCCTGCTTCTTGGGAGAAGGGCAATGACAAACCTAGACAGCATCTTAAAAAGCAGAGATATCACCTTGCCGACAAAGGACCGTGTAGTAAAAGCTATGGTTTTCCCAGTAGTGATGTATGGAAGTGAGAGCTGGACCATAAAGAAGGCTGATCGCCGAAGAATTGATGCTTTTGAATTATGATGCTGGAGGAGACTCTTGAAAGTCCCATGGACTGCAAGAAGATCAAACCTATCCATTCTGAAGGAAAACAGCCCTGAGTGCTCACTGGAAGGACAGATCCTGAAGCTGAGGCTCCAATACTTTGGCCACCTCATGAGAAGAGAAGACTCCCTAGAAAAGACCCTGATGTTGGGAAAGATGGAGGGCACAAGGAGAAGGGGACAACAGAGGATGAGATGGTTGGATAGTGTTCTCGAAGCCACCAGCATGAATTTAACCAAACTGCAGGAGGCAGTGGAAGACAGGAATGCCTGGCGTGCTCTGGTCTATGGGGTCACGAAGAGTCGGACACGACTAAACGACTAAACAACAAACAACAATGAAGGTCAGACCCCAATGAAGCAGTTGCTGAGACGGAAGGTTCCCACCAACCCACAGCCATCTAAATCGCCTCCTTTGCAGGTTTTCTTTTCCAAGCAATCAGAAACTACGCCGGCACACAGCCAAACTCTCCTTCTACCTTTTCATGCCTCTACTGGTTCTGGGAGACAAATCGGGAGAGGAAGGGGAGACACTCATGACTCTTCGTCATCCTGACTCATCTCTGCCTCTTGGCCTCCACCCTCAGGCTTCAGCTTCTGTCTTTGATTCTAGGCTTATCTCTGCCAGACTCTCCCAGCAAACTAAGCTCAGGTCCTTTGGCTGGGTCGGGACAATATGGGATTGGGGGGGGGGGGCAACTCCCATCACTTGCGGGGCAATTAGTGCCAGCACCATCAGTTAAGAGTTTGGGTGTAATCTTCACCACATCCCTTTCCATGGAGGCACAGATTGCAGCTACAACAAAAGCGGCATTTTTTCATCTCCGCCAAGCTAAGCAGTTGACTCCTTACTTCTCTCGCCCTGACCTAGCCACTGTCATCCACATGATGGTCACCTCCAGACTGGATTATTGTAACTCGCTCTACATGGGGCTGCCCTTGAGACTGACCCAGAAACTCCAGCGGGTGCAGAATGCTGCGGCGAGACTCCTTACGGGGTCCTCGCTGTGGGATCACATTCACCCGGTGCTATAGCAGCTGCACTGGCTCCCAGTGGAGTACAGGATCAGGTTTAAGGTGCTGGTTTTAACCTTTAAAGCCCTATACGGCCTAGGACCCTCGTACCTACGGGACCACCTCTCCTGGTATGTCCCACGGAGGACCTTATGGTCTTCAAACAAAAACACCTTGGAGGTCCCGGGCCACAGAGAAGTTAGGCTGGCCTCAACCAGAGCCAGGGCTTTTTCGGCTGTGGCTCCGATCTGGTGGAATGCTCTGTCACAAGAGACTAGGGCCCTGCGGGACTTGACATCTTTCCGCAGAGCCTGCAAGACAGAGCTGTTCCACCAGGCTTTTGGCCAAGGCACAGCCTGACCCCCTCCTTTGGTAATTCTTCACAGAACTCTAGCCCAATGGTTGCCATGAATTTGAATTGAAGTGATTTTATAATGAAATGATTTTAGAATGTTGTATTATTTTACTGTTGTTAGCCGCTCTGAGCCCGGCTTTGGCTGGGGAGGGTGGCATATAAATAAATTTATTATTATTATTATTATTATTATTATTATTATTATCCCTTCAGCTTCCAATACCTCCTCTTCCCCGTCTTCCCCAGCTGATTCATTCCACCGTTCCTCTGCGCCCAACCAGTTCATGACAGTAACCATGTGCTAGACCATAGGTGGGGAACCAGTGGCCTTTCAGATATTGTTGGACTCCAGCCCTAACCAGCATGGCCAATGGTCATGGATGATGGGAGTTGTAGTCTAACAAAATCTGAAGGCTCATTGGTTCCCCACCCCTGTACAGGGCCTTTTGAATCCTGGGCTTTAGTGGTTAGACAAAAGTATAATTCTGAAACAGAGGTCAGGCAGAACTTGAAACTCAGTTTCTGAAAACTGTGTGTAATAGCGTCCTACTGTAATAACGCTTTTGTGCTGTTTTGTCCATTAACCAATGGATTCAAGTTGTGCAGACCTCCTGAAACAAAGCCTCTCCCCCCCCCCTTGTTCACCACCACTTTTAAATAATAATAATAATAATAATAATAATAATAATAATAATATTTTTTATTTATACCCCGCCCTCCCCAGCCAAGGCCGGGCTCAGAGTGGCTTACAAACAATAATAAAAACAAGAAGAATGATTACAACTTAAAAACAAAAATAAAATACAACATTAAAATAATGGAACATTAAAATATTAAAATGTAGCCTCATCGCAGGAGGAGAAGGAAAAGAAAGAAAGAGAGAGGGGGGGGAGGGAGGGAATCAAATTGGCTCCAAGCCAAAGGCCAGGCGGAACAACTCTGTCTTACAGGCCCTGCGGAAAGAAATCAGATCCTGCAGGGCCCTGGTCTCATGAGGCAGAGCGTTCCACCAGGCCGGAGCCAGTGCTGAAAAGGCCCTGGCTCTGGTTGAAGCCAATCTAACTTCCTTAGGGCCCGGGACCACTAGGGTGTTGCTATTTATTCATTTTTAATTTCACACATAGGCAGCAAACCATCTCAAAGATGAAGATGCGAGAACGTTACCCAGCAAGGACACCGAGCTCAGCAATGCAAGAAGCACTGAAATGGATTGTGGCTCCTTTTAAAATGCGCGTGTTTCCGCTCCCTGGAAAAAAGAGAAAAGAATGGTCATTAGAGAGAATAGCTTTGCATGTATATCCCATTCAGAGAAATGTCCATAAAACCTTTTCATATCATTTCCCTGTTTACTTTGACTCTTAAGAAAAACTACAAATGTTGAGGACAATGTTTGCAAATAGACTTTTTAGTACCGAGTTTCCAACACACATGGGCACCCTATAAAACCTCCACGCAGATGAACCCCACCCATGGCACCATCCCAGCATTCAATGTGTTTTGCTGTTATAAGAACGATTGCTTGGCAGCTGTTACTGTTTTGGCCTCCGTCACGACAAAATCTCCTTCTGAGGGTGATCAAACCGAGACTGTAAAATTCATTGTAGCTGGGTTGGAGAGGAGATGCAGGTATATAGGCTAGATCTAAGGGGAATGGGGATATTTTGGGGTCCCTTGAAATCCTCGCCCTATTTGTAAGCGGGTAAATTGTGGGGAAGCATTTCACAGAATTTCCCCAAGGGGGAGGATAAATTCTCCCTCAGAGGACACTGTCACCCATTAGCAGGAGCAGTTTCTGCCTTTTGTCCCAAAGTTTCTGGGGTTTTTTTTAAGTCGGCAACCATTATGCCGACCTACATTGGCTCCCACCACAATTCAAAGTGTTGGTACTGACCTTTAAAGCCCTAAACGGCCATGGCCCAGTATACCTGAAGGAGCGTCTCCACTCACATTGTTCAGCTCAGACACTGAGGTCCAGCTCGGAGGGCCTTCTGGCGGTTCCCTCCCTGCGAGAAGTGAGGTTACAGGGAACCAGGCAGAGGGCCTTCTTGGTGGTGGCGCCCTCCCATTAGATGTCAAGGAAATAAACAACTATCTGACTTTTAGAAGACATCTAAAGGCAGCCATGTTTAGGGAAGTTTTTAATGTTTGATGTTTTGTCACATCATCATTATTATTATTATTATTATTATTATTATTATTATTATGTCGGGAGCCACCCAGAGTGGCAGGGGAAACCCAGCCAGATGGGTGAGGTATTAATAATAATAATAATAATAATAATAATAATAATAATGCATTCCCCACAATTGCCCAAAGGCCCAATGGTCTCTCTCTCTCTCTCTCTCTGTGTGTGTGTGTGTGTGTGTAAAGGTAAAGGTAAAGGTACCCCTGCCCGTACGGGCCAGTCTTGACAGACTCTGGGGTTGTGCGCCCATCTCACTTAAGAGGCCAGGGGCCAGCGCTGTCCGGAGACACTTCCGGGTCACGTGGCCAGCGTGACATCGCTGCTCTGGCGAGCCAGAGCCGCACACGGAAACGCCGTTTACCTTCCCGCTGGTAAGCGGTCCCTATTTATCTACTTGCACCCGGAGGTGCTTTCGAACTGTTAGGTTGGCAGGCGCTGGGACCGAGCAGCGGGAGCGCACCCCGCCGCAGGGATTCGAACCGCCGACCTTTCGATCGGCAAGTCCTAGGCGCTGAGGCTTTAACCCACAGCGCCACCTGCGTCCCGGACGTGTGTGTGTGTAGGCATGTAATATTACTACTTCTACAGCGAACAACAGTTCTGGAGGCTTTGGAATTGTTAGACCAGTACAAATGGTCACAATGGTTTCATTCAAAAGTCATGGTGTCTTGGAAAAGATAAAGCAGTTATGCTTAACAACTTGCTCGTGTTTCATAAAAGTTTCACGAGTCCTGCCAGCGTGCTCAAAAACAGTGTGAACAAAATCTGAGGCGGTGATTGGGGAATGCTCCCACTTCTTCATTCCTGTAGCTCTCAACTCATGGAGGAGCCTCCTGCATCTATGGAAATAGAGACACAAATGTCTCAGCTTCACACAACCACCTTCCACAACAGTGGGCAACAGGAAAGACGACAAGATGGTCAGAGCTATTCTGCTCATCCCCACAGTTTCTCCCCCCCACCCCCATGGGTAGCACCCATTCTCCCCCCCACCTCCATGGGTAGCACCCATGCCTACCACATAATAGCCATGGCTTCCTTTTCACTTAGGCTGGAGATTGAAACCTGCTAATTGGGGATCCCGCTCATTAAAAGTCCTGTTGGTTGTATGTGAACCACTAGCACACCAGCCCTGGGAATTCTTCAGCAGCAAGAAAGCCTGTTTTTCTTGTCATTTGTACAAAGGAATTTAATATGTCAAACAGAAAAGAAAACCCCCAAGGACATCTTCATTATGGAGAACGATGGT
Organism: Podarcis cretensis; assembly: GCF_951804945.1. Lineage (NCBI taxonomy): Eukaryota > Metazoa > Chordata > Lepidosauria > Squamata > Lacertidae > Podarcis > Podarcis cretensis. Next base: position 128,501,676 of record NC_137170.1, read on the forward strand.
ACTGAACATCTGTTCATGCCAGGAAAGCTATTTGAAGGAGTAAGGACAGCTGGACACTCTGTGATAATAAGTGGGCGATGTGCTTTTATCCATAATGCAAAATGTGGGGCACCCAGAGAACTATCCTGGGAGGGGGGAAGAGTTAAAGAAGAGCTTTGGTATGGACAAGGTCAGTTTAGATTGAGGTTGGATCCTGACAAGACAGAAGTACTGTTTTGGGGGGACAGGAGGCGGGCAGGTGTGGAGGATTCCCTGGTCCTGAATGGGGTATCTGTGCCCCTGAAGGACCAGTTGCGCAGCCTGGGAGTCATTTTGGACTCACAGCTGTCCATGTATCAGCAATTGAGTGGGAATTTATCCCAATATGCACATGCTAGCATGCAATTTTGCCAAATGTACACATTTCTGCAAAGTGATTTTCCCGAATACAATGCATTCTGTATGCAATTTGAACTAACATATGCGAATTTTACCCCAATATCATGCATTTTTGTGCACATTACCTGGTTGGACAATTGCATCACAAAATTCAGAGATGTTTATGCATTTATTCAGAGAGTGCGAATTGCGCAGATTCGTCTTTAAATGAGAATTGAATCAAATCTCCTCCCCTAGTGAAGAAAAAGCAATGCTATAGTCCTAGAAATGAATCATAGCACTGGATCAGATCAACATAAAGAAAAGCTAATTTAAGTCCTGCGTGAAATTATTAAAAGCCTTTTTTATGCAAAGCCTCTTCAAAACTCTCAGCAAAGCTAGCCAAGGAGCTGGCTTTACTTTCAGGAAATGAATTGAGAACACACTGAATATCGGCAGGTCAATGTCCTGGAGCTTTTCAAAGATTATACGTTTGAACATTGTAGGAACTTCACCTTGAAATTGTAGGAACTTCACCTTGCAGATATTGGCTCATAATGCTATTGTTTATGCCACCAACAGTTCCGCTACAAATGCCTGACTGCAGTTCCATTGTCTCTTCTTCACCTATCCCCTTTAAGATACAAAATAAAAAAATGGTAAACACCTCACCAGGCAGTAAGGTGCACAATGGCAGAAGGATTTCAGTAACTGCAGAAAGTTACATTAATTGTTATAAGGTTTTAAGCACCATAGGGATGTGGGTGGCGCTGTGGGTTAAACCACAGAGCCTAGGACTTGACGATCAGAAGGTTGGCAGTTCGAATCCCCGCGACGGGGTGAGCTCCCATTGTTCAGTCCCTACTTCTGCCCACCTAGCAGTTCAAAAGCACGTCAAAGTGCAAGTAGATAAATAGGTACCGCTCCGGTGGGAAGGTAAACGGCGTTTCTGTGCACTGCTCTGGTTCCCTTCCCTTTACCTTTAAAACTCTGCAAGAATTCTATTTATGATGCTTAAAGGTAAAGGGACCCCTGACATTAGGTCCAGTTGTGACTGACTCTGGGGTTGCAGCGCTCATCTCGCTTTACTGGCCGAGGGAGCTGGTGTACAGCTTCCGGGTCATGTGGCCAGCATGACTAAGCCGCTTCTGGCAAACCTTCCCACTGGAGCGGTACCTATTTATTTACTAGGTGGGCAGGAACAGGGACCGAGCAACAGGAGCTCACCCCGTTATGGGGATTCGAACCACCGACCTTCTGATCGGCACGCTCTGTGGTTTAAACAGCAAAATTAACTCAAAATATAAATTTATCTCTTTGTCACATTTGCACTGGCCCTCTAAGTGTCCCTATTTTCCAGGGACAGTCCTGGATTTACAGAAGCCATTCTGGTTTCTGATTTGATGCTAGAATGTCCTGCTAAGGACATACCTATGTTCATTGGATAAAAGTTTGAGGGTATGGAGTTACGAGACCCCCAAGCCAAGGAGATAAGTAACCATACAACTTTTAGAAGACATCTGAAGGCAGCCCTGTATAGGGAATGTTTCACATTTTATTATGTCTTTACATATGTTGGAGGCCACCCAGAGAGGCTGGGGCAATCCAGTCAGATGGGTGGGATATAAATAATAAAACTGTTGCTGTTATTGTTGTTGTTGAATAAGACGTTCCTTTTTTCATCAGAGAAATGTTGGAGGGTATGTTTGCATCTTTCAGTTCCTTGAAGGATCTGAGGAAGGCAAACTGTCAGGGGCCTCACAACAACCTTGTAAAGTAGATTACAAGATGGTGGCTTGTGAAAGGCTTCCTGTTTAGATTTACGGCTGAGCAGAGATGCAAACCTGCAGTTCCCACTTCCAGAAATTTTAACCTATTACACCACACTGTTTACCTGGGCTGCACAGAGCCCCCAACAACCCAATGTGGGGGACACACTTCCAAAGAAGATCCCTGCGAAGGCACTTTCCATGAAGCACCTTTGGAAGATGCCTTCACAGAAGTATCTCCACCTCTTTTTCACAACCCATTCCCTCTCTCAGCCCTCTGCGCCTCAGACAGCCCCATTCAGCAGAGTCCCCTGAGTAGAAGCGACACTTTTAAAGGGGCTTAGGGGTGCCGAGGGAGGAGGAGGATATCACCTTCCACCCATCCTCTAGTTCCAATTCTTCCTGTACTCAACCAGATGTCGGCTGGAGGAATAAAATGTTACACTGTCAGGACACACCATCAGTGCAAAGGGTTACAAAGGATGGGCATGTGGTGGAGAATGGGTGGAGATCAGAGTGAGTCCTAGGTTCACATTGGGGGGTCAGTCCTGTCTTCCTGTCATTATGTAAAATCACACCATCAAAAATCTGTTGGGAGAACCAGTCTGGTATTTGGGAGATCTAAATTCAGATCCCTGGTTGACTTTTCTCAGCCTAACATACTTCACATGGCTGATAAACTGGGGTGGGAACCACATACATATACCTCACATTATTCCTTGGATGACAGGTGGCATATAAATGCAAATAATAAAAAGTTTAAGCAAGGAATGGGGAACCTGTGATCCTCTAGATCAATGTTTCTCAACCTGTGGGTCCCCAGATGTTGTTGGACTACAACTCTCATCATTCCTAGCCAGCATGACCAGTGGTCAGGGATGATGGGAGTTGTAGTCCAACAACATCTGGGGACCCACAGGTTGAGAACTGCTGCTCTAGATGTTCTTGGAGTCAGGGGAAGGTTGCAGTAAGCCAGACAGCAGGATTGCACCCTCTGCTCCCATCAGCTCCAGTCAGCCTGGTCCATGATCAGGGAGGATAGGAACTGTGATTTGTCCACATCCGGAGGGCCACAGATTTAACACTCCCACTGAAGTCAGCTGAAAGTCCCAGATGATTGTTGGTAGTTTTGTGGAACAGTTCTTTTCCGTTTCAGATTCTTTTTATGCGGGGAGGAGGCAACACGAGACTCCCACGAAAAGTTTGCCCTTCCACTTAAATCACACCATTTGGTCACAAATGACAGCTGCATCATATTTTCTTTGATGAAATGGTAAACCAGGACCATAGCCAGCGCCCATAAAAGTAACATTAGTAGAGTTGTAAGAGTCTAATGGTTGTGAGTTTAAACTCTGTGCATCGAACAGTAAATTTTACAATCCAGATTTTCAATGTAAAAATGGAAATGAGTTGCAATGAGCGAGCTAGCCCCCCGGGTAATAGCATGAAATCTACAGTAAATTCCTGCTGCGTCGTAAGTCCTAGCTGCTGTTCAACTACTGTAAGGAACAAGGAGTTTCTTGTATGCGGTGGGATGAGGGCCCATCTCAACGCAAACAAAGGGCGCATCTTGGCAAGTGGTAAGATGGGAAGGTGGGACACCATAGTGTGCTGGAATTTACTACCATGAGACAAGAACATGGCTCACAGGTAGGACATCTGCTTTGCATGAAGAAGGTCCCAGGTTCAGTCCCCAGAATCTCCTGGTAGGACTAGGACAGAAGAAGAAGAGTTTGGATTTGATATCCCGCTTTATCACTACCATAAGGAGTCTCAGTAGTGATGTATGGAAGTGAGAGCTGGACCATAAAGAAGGCTGATCGCTGAAGAATTGATGCTTTTGAATTATGGTCTGGAGGAGTGCTCACTCGTGAAGCTGAGGCTCCAAGACTTTGGCCACCTCATGAGAAGAGAAGACTCCCTGGAAAAGACCCTGATGTTGGGAAAGATGGAGGGCACAAGGAGAAGGGGACGACAGAGGACAAGATGGTTGGACAGTGTTCTCGAAGCTACCAGCATGAGTTTGACCAAACTGCGGGAGGCAGTGGAAGTGCCTGGTGTGCTCTGGTCCATGGGGTCACGAAGAGTCGGGCACGACTAAACGACTAAACAACAACAACAACGAGTCTCAAAGCGGCTAACAATCTCCTTTCACTTCCTCCCCCACAACAAACACTCCGTGAGGTGAGTGAGGCTGAGGGACTTCACTAGCCCAAGGTCACCCAGCAGCTGCATGTGGAGGAGCGGGGAATCGAACCCGGTTCACCAGATTACGAGTCCACCGCTCTAAACCACTACACCACACTAGGAGAGACCCCTCTCAGATCCCGTGAAGTGAGTTTCTGTAAGTTAGATGGGCTGTCACATTGAAGATGGAGAAAGCTTCTTTTCTCCTGCTCTGGAGCATAGACTAAACATCAAGAATAGCTTTCTGATAGTAAGAGCTGTTTCACAGTGGAAGAGATTCTGACAAGAGGTTGTAGATTCTCCTTCCTTGGAGGGTTTTTTTTTTAAAAAAAGTATTGCTCACTTTCCACATAACAAATTATCAAACCATATAAGGTAAAGGTAAAGGGACCCCTGACCATTAGGTCCAGTCGTGACCGATTCTGGGGTTGCGGCGCTCATCTCGCTTTACTGGCCAAGGGAGCCAGCGTACAGCTTCCGGGTCATGTGGCCAGCATGACTAAGCCGCTTCTGGCGAACCAGAGCAGTGCACAGAAACGCCGTTTACCTTCCTGCCGGAGCGGTACCTATTTATCTACTTGCACTTTGACGTGCTTTCAAACTTCTAGGTTGGCAAGAGCTGGGACTGAGCAACGGGACCTCACCCCGTTGCGGGGATTCGAACCGCTGTATATATATAAACCATATAGTCACCTACATAAATCCCCCCCTTTCCCCCTTTCCCCCCTCCCCCCACGGACCTCCCTCGGCTCCTCTCCCTGATTTTGCTGCACATATTTTCTCTGCATATTATAAAATTGTATATATCCTTACATATCTGTCCATCATATTATCAACAATAAATTTGTGTATGTTTGTTCATAACCTGCCAAGGAGTCCAGTTCATTTTGTTGTCTTTTTAGGTAATTGTAAAAAGCTCCCATTCTTCTCTGAAGTCACAGTTGTCCTTATCTCGCAATTTGTATGTCAGTTTAACCAGTTCTGCATAGTTCATCAATTTCTCTTGCCACTGTTCTTTTGTCGGGGCTTCTTCATTCTTCCATCCTTGTGCTATCGAGACTCTTGCCGCTGTTGTAGCATACATAAATAAGTTCATTATTTTCCTTGGCAGGTCTTGTCCTACAATCCCTAACAAAAATGTTTCTGGTTTTTTTTGCAAATGTCACTTTAAACATTTTCTTCAATTCATTATATATCATTTACCAAAATTTTTCAATTTCTTTACATTCCCACCACATATGATAAAAAGTACCTTCTTTTTCTTTACATTTCCAACAAATGTTAGAGCCAGTTTTAGACATTTTTGTTATCTGTACTGAGGTTATATACCATCTATACATCATTTTCATATAATCTTCTTTCAGAAGGGAGCAATGCGTAAATTTTAAATCTGTTTTCCAAAGTTTTTCCCAGTCCTCAAATTGTCTTCCTTGGAGGTTTTTAAGCAGAGGTTGGATGGCCATCTGTCATGGATGCTTTAGGTGAGATTCCTGCACTGCAGAAGGTTGGACTAGACAAACCCCATGGTCCCTTCCAACTCTATGATTCTGTGACCACTGGCTTGACTCAGTATAAGACAGCTTCCTGTGTTTCTAAAGGAGCGATGGTAGCCACTTGCTTATACTTGATTACAAGGATGGAGGGGCTCCATGGACCTCCCAAGTTCAGAACCAGCAGCCCCTAAATCCTTTCTAGGGGTTCCCATACCTTCTGGAACATATTTGAGGAGGGTGTGTGGCGTGCTGAGGGGAGGGAAAGTCCCATTGCACTAGCAGTAATCATTGCATGGGATGAGTTAGTTCAGGGGTCAGCAAACCTTTTCAGCAGGGGGCCACTTCACTTTCCCTCAGACCTTGTGGGGGACCGGACTGTTTTGTTTTTTTGGAGGGGGGAAGAACAAATTCCTATGCCCCACAAATAACCCAGAGATGCATTTTAAATAAAAGGACACATTCTACTCAAGTAAAAACACACTGATTCCCAGACCGTCCATGGGCCGAATTTAGAAGGCGACTGGGCCGGATCCGGCCCCCGGGCCTTAATTTGCCTACCCATGAGTTAGCTGGATACCTTCTTCTATAAAGGGCTATGTGCTGGATTTGGTCACTTCATCCTGAATCCAGGCTTCAGCAAAGGCAGGGAGAGACAGCCCCAGAGCACCCCAGAATGATCCAGCGTTATCAGGGAGTGGGGCATCAGAGAGGAAGGAGGAGCTTGTTTCCCAAGTAGGGAAACACACACATACAGTGAAGCTGAGCAGGATTGAGCCCTCCACTCACCAGCTGGTGAGCGAGGGTGCAATCCTGGCTTACTGCTACCTTCCCCTTATGCCCTGCACTCCAGACCACCCCAGACTTTGGAAAGCTGTCAGGGCGAGGAGAGGTGAAAAAAGGTCACTTTCTGCCACAATTTATTAAAATTCTGGCTTTACTTGAGCCAGTGTGCCTTTTCCAGGGACAGTCCTGGATTTACAGAAGCCATCCTGGTTTCTAATTTCATTTTTTTTTTTTTACTAAAATTTTTATTGGATTTTCACATTTTATAAACACACACACAAAAAAATAAAACAAGACAAAGACAAAACATGTATAATTTCATATCCTTGCTTTCTTAACCCCACTTCCTGACTTCCCCCCACCCCCCCTTCATACATCCTAATTTAAATAATTAGCTCAGCAAGTTCTTATCTCTCATCCTTTACATATTATTGTTATTTTTTTAAAAAAAATTAGTTCTTATTACTTGGCCAAATTTTACTTATCCAATTTTCTTATAAATGTTGAATCCTTTTCTAAGGTCGACCCAAATTCCCTTCCACGAATTTCCCCCTTTTTATATTAAATATAGGTCATAATAGCCAAACACAAAGGTCATAAAAATTTTGAAATTCTGTTCTCCCCTCCCTCCCTACCCCAGTTTCTGTCCCTTCCCGAATAAATGTCCACAATGACAGTTTTTAGCCTGGATTCCTCACATCTGAGGCCTTCAAGTCTCTGTCAGTCTCTCTCTGCCGGTTTTGTTGGTAACCCTCTTTGTTGGTCGTCAGGTCTTGAAGGAGCTCTGGCACAGTCTCATCAGATTTTCTTCCATCCGAAATACTTGGTAACAGCTGCTGCAAAAGGTCAACTGATCTCCCATACTCAAAGAGGAAGCCCCAATCATATTTCTTATTTCTTTTAAATTCCAGTGTTCCAAGTGTTCCAGGGGCTTCCTCCTTCCTCTTTCGCATCTTTCGCAGATTTGTAATCCAAAGATCTTCTTCTTTATGTTCTAGCAATGTAGGCTTCTGGTTGGTACTCTCCACCTGTGCTTTCTCCACTCCTTCTTCCCTCTCCTCCAGTTCCAAAGATGTCTCTTCTGATTCAGCTGCAGATTTTTCCCCAGTCAGATCCTTTGTGCATTCAGCAGAGTTGCTTGTTTTAGAGTTCAAGGTTATAAGTTGTTTGTTCATAGCCATGCTCTGCTCTTGCAGTATTCCCATGAGAAAAAACATTCTTTCTATCTCTGCCTGTAATTTTCCATCTGCAGCCATTGTAATGTTTCAGTGTTCCCCCTAGGGGGATTCTGGTTACTTAATTGTCCTTTCCCAACAGTCCATTACTTTGTTATTTATAACTACTTTGTTCCCAACCACTTTGATTCAAATGTAACAAATTTAGTCCAGAGAGATGTTAAATAATAAGATTTTTAACTTTAACTGCCCGTTTGACAGCTCCTTTGACAGCTGTCAAACTCCTTATTCCCTTTCCTCCAGCTCACACACAGGACGCTCCCGGGTCCGGGGGGGGGGGGGGGTTAGACAAAAACTTCTAAAATTCCACTCTTACTCTCCAGCACAAATCTTCTTCTGTCAAATTCATGGAAATATTATCTTTTAAATCACACCGAAAAGAAAAGATCTCTCCACCTTAGTTCTCCGATCCTTGCTTTAAATCTTTTGTAGGTAGGGGGGGTGCGGACTTCCCTTTAGCACATCCCCCGGTCGTACCGAATTCAAGGATAAAAGTTTTAAAGTCCAAATTCCGTTCTACTCACGGGTTATTTCAAGTCCGAATTTCAGGGAAAAAAGTCAGCGCTCTCCGGCCATGGCTCGCGGCTTCGCTCCACTGCAGTAGCGGTCTACTCACAGCACCACGCCACTCTCCGTACCCTCTCCGTAGCCTTTAAAAAGGCTCTTCGTGGGTCGGGGGGGCGCTTAAGGTGCCCACCGAGTCACCAAGTCCGCAGGCTTCCACGCCTGCGGTTTCTGAGGGTCCCCGCGTCGCCGTCGCAGTAGGACCCGTCTCCAGTAGAGCCAATTCCCTCCGGAGCTCGGAGGGAATCCGCCATTAGCCGCTCGCGCTAACCCGGAAGTCCCCCTGGTTTCTAATTTCATCCTGGAATGTCCCGCTTTTCCTTAGGACATCCCTATTTTCATTGGAGAAATGTTGGAGGGTATGGAGTTATGTGACCCATGAGCCAAGGAAAGAAGCAACTATAAAAACCTTAGAAGCCATCTGAAGGCAGCCCTGTATAGGGAAGCTTTTTAAATGTTTAATGTTTAATTGTGTTTTTATGTATGCTGAAAGCCACCTAGAGTGTCTGGGGCAGTCAGATGGGTGGGTATTCAAGAATTAAAATTATTATTATTATGGAATAGGACGTCCCTATTTTCATCAGAGAAATGTTGGAGGGCATGAAAGTATCGTCTCGATGTTCTACAGGGTTAAGAAAATAAGTTGGTTGTTAACCCCATTGGCCATCGATGCATTCATGAAACCAAATTAACAATCATGCTTATCATTTATATAGCGCTTTCAACTCTAAAGTTTAGAGCACGGAAAACTGTTTTTATTATTCTTGATATATTGCATTTACATTCTACCTTTCCTCCAAAAGAACTGGTGGACACAGTTCTTCTTCTTCTTCTCCATTTTAGAACCCATTCCCAGGTCCTAGTCCCACACTCTAACCACTAAGCACACACTGGTTCTCTGGAATTCAGTCCTGAAAATGTGTTCAGTGACGTAAACCTGTTGAGTAGAACAGGACTCTGTCCCAGGTAAGTGTGTATAGTCTTCACTCTGTAAGCTAAGTCAGTACAGTATTATTATTCCCACTGAGCAGTCATGTCCTCAAGGCCATTTTGTGCATTCACTGTGGAAGCAAGTTGTTGTTTAGTCGTTTAGTCGTGTCCGACTCTTCGTTACCCCATGAACCAGAGCACGCCAGGCACTCCTATCTTCCACTGCCTCCCGCAGCTTGGTCAAACTCATGCTGGTAGCTTTGAGAACACTGTCCAACCATCTCGTCCTCTGTCATCCCCTTCTCCTTGTGCCCTCCATCTTTCCCAACATCAGGGTCTTTTCTAGGGAGTCTTCTCTTCTCATGAGGTGGCCGAAGTATTGGAGCCTCAGCTTCACGATCTGTCCTTCCAGTGAGCACTCAGGGCTGATTTCCTTCAGAATGGATAGGTTTGATCTTCTTGCAGTCCATGGGACTCTCAAAAGTCTCCTCCAGCACCATGATTCAAAAGCATCAATTCTTCGGCGATCAGCCTTCTTCATGGTCCAGCTCTCACTTCCATACATCACTACTGGGAAAACCATGGGAAGCAAGTTATGCTATGCAATATATATGCTATCTTGCTAATACGTTACAGGACAATAAAAATATATAAATCCACATTAAATGCTAATATGGGGGGCGGGCTGAATTATAAACCATTGCCATGGAAACAAACCATGTTTCTCTGCATAAACAAAGAACTCTACACTTGCACTATATAAAACCCTACTCAACAGAAAGAAATATGATTTAGAATATGATAGACAAAAATGGAGTGAAGAGTTAGGGGTACAGATAACAAATGATATATGGGAGTCAAGTATGAAATCAACAGAAATAGCCTCTATGGATCTAAGACTAAGACTTATGCAGCAGAAAATAATATTCAGAGTCCAGTGGACTCCAGCAAAACTTTACCAGAAGAAAATAACAAATGCAGACAACTGCTGGAGATGTGGGAGTAAAAATGCGAACTTAGTACATATGATGATTAACTGCCCAGTGATAAGATCATTTTGGTGCAAGGCGAGGATATATATATAGCAAGAGTAATAAAAAGAAATTGTTATTTAGGGGAATTGAATTTAATTCTAAATTATATACCAGAAATGTGGGAGATTACAAGGAGTAAAAAAAAATGGATGTACCATGCCATATTAGAAGCAAAAAAAAAACTTGTTTTGATGAATTGGAAGAGCCGCAAAAAGATTCCATTGAGCACATGGATTGACAATATGGACAGACTAGCTACATACGAACGAATTGCATGTTGACGCAAATTAAGAATGGATAAATATGAAGAAATCTGGAAGGAATACTTAAGTGATGGGAGTAGGGGGCGGAGAGGTGGGGAAATATTGTTAAAAAGGTGTAATAGGTATATCAGTACTCAAATCTGAATTGTTAAATTGTGTTATTAGTGTTATTGTGGTTTTTGTTGTATGTGTTTTTTGTGGTTGTTGTTTGTATTGAAAAAATGATTAAATAAATTTTTAAAAAACTGTTTTGGCTGAGGCTAGAGCTGAAAACCCCCCACAAATTTTATTTTATTCTTTTATTTTTCTTATCTACGTATCCCTATCATTTAACAGGATCCTTCTTTCGTGTTTTTCGATACTGGTCCATGCAATTCCCTTCTGGACATTCTTCTGGAGACGCCAGGATTGGAGAAAACGTAGGAGCTTTTCAGTCACCCCGGTTCACCGCCACAAAGCCTTGATTTATTGGCCAATTGTGCTACATATCCTGACGAGGAGCAAACAGAGGGTCGAGAAAAGGAATCTGGAGAAGTAAAGAAGCAATCAAGTCCATGTTATGAGAGAAGGAGGTTGGAACGAGGAGAGGATAAGAAATACGCAGGAAGTTGGTGTGACATTAACATATGAGCGTGCTGGAGGTGAAATAGTTAAACAGGTTACCCAACCAGAGCCCAGGGGGGTGGAGTCAGAGGGACTATAAAACCAGCTCTGGGAGGGGCAAAAGGGGGGAGTTCGTTGGGAGTTGGGTGGTTGGTTGGAGTGGGAGTGAATTGGGATAGAGTCTGTGGGTAGGTTGAGTTAGCGTAGCGAAATAAGCTGAGTCAAGAACAGTTAGGAGCTAGGAAGACAAGTAAACATCTGAGAGGTGGTTTAGGGAGTGAGAGCAGGTAGCGGAAGTTATAGGTCTGGATAGGCACCCCATGATTGTAATTGACCAATACCGTTCATGAAACCACACACTTTTAAACTGCAATAAATAAACAGAAGTTTATGTTCCAATTTAACCCTGACTGGACTCAGTATTGTACCAGGTATTTTTTTTAAATAATATTTATTACCTTTTCCAACAATTTAAACACTACAAAAAATAAAAACCATACAATACGATACGATACGATACGATACAATACAATACAATACAATACAATACAATACAATACAAAAAAACAACAACTATACATTACACTAACAAAACACTAACATTAAACTAACAAAGCAAAACAAACACAATTTAAAACACATCAAATAATTTCAATATCTTATCTTTCATTCCCTTATTTCCGCAACCTCCTCACACCTCCCTTTTTGTATTCCACTTCTATTAATTTTTTCAGCAATTCCTTTCCATCTTCCTCTATTTTTAATCCTATAATTATCTTAACACATTCTAACCTTATTTTCCCTTTAATACTCTATTAATCTATTTATCCTTATTCCTTATAACATTTCTACTAAAGCCATATAACTTCATTCCAACATTTTTCTAACATTCATTAATTTTACAGTATTTCCATAAATAGTCTTTAAACTTTTTCCAGTCTTCTTCCACCAACTCTTCTCCCTGGTCTCGGATTCTGCCAGTCATTTCCGCCAATTCCATGTAGTCCATCAGCTTCATCTGCCATTCTTCCCAGGTGGGTAGATCTTGTGTCTTCCAATATTTTGCGATGAGTATTCTTGCTGCTGTTGTTGCATACATAAAAAATGTTCTATCCTTCTTTGGCACCAGTTGGCCGACCATGCCCAGGAGAAAGGCCTCTGGTTTCTTCAGGAAGGTATATTTAAATACCTTTTTTCATTTCGTTATAAATCATCTCCCAGAATGTCTTAATCCTTGGGCATGTCCACCAAAGGTGAAAGAATGTACCTTCAATCTCATTACATTTCCAACATTTATTATCGGGCAAATGGTAAATTTTTGCAAGCTTGACTGGTGTTCATTAAGTTTTCTCTTAGGGCATTACATGCCGTAAATTTCATACCTGTGGTCCATAACTGTTCCCAGTCAGCCATCATTATGTTATGTCCAACATCTTGTGCCCATTTAATCATAACTGATTTCACCATTTCATCCTGAGTGTTCCATCTCAGCAGCAAGTTATACATTCTTGACAAATGCTTAATTTTTGGATCAAACAATTCTGTTTCCAATTTTGATTTTTCCACCTGGAAGCCAACTTTTTAATCCGAATTATATGCCTCCATTATTTGGTAATAATGAAGCCAATCTCACACTTTATTTTTCAATTTTTCAAAGCTCTGCAATTTTATTCTGTCTCCATCTTGTTCCAAAATTTCCCAATATTTCGGCGATTTGGCCTCCATATTGAGTTTTTTCTGTGCCTTCGCTTCCATTGGTGACAACCATCTTGGGGTTTTCTTTTCTAACAAATCCTTATATCTTATCCAAACATTAAACAATGCTTTTCTAACAATGTGATTTTTAAACGCTTTATGTGCTTTTACCTTATCATACCACAAATATGCATGCCAGCCAAATACATTATTAAAACCTTCTAAATCCAACACATCAGTGTTTTCAAGAAGCAGCCATTCTCTCAGCCAGCAAAAAGCAGCTGATTCATAATATAGTTTAAGGTCTGGCAGGGCAAATCCACCTCTTTCTTTAGCATCGGTTAATATCTTAAATTTTATTCGAGGCTTCTTGCCCTGCCAGACAAATCTAGAAATATCTTTCTGCCACTTCTTGAAACAATCCATCTTATCCAAAATTTGCAATGTTTGAAACAAAAACAACATCCTTGGCAGCACATTCATTTTCATCACAGCAATTCGGCCTAACAATGATAACTTCAAATTTGTCCATATTTCTAAATCCTTTTTCACTTCAGTCCAACATTTTTCATAATTATCTTTAAATAAATTCACATTTTTGGCTGTCATATTAACCACTAAATATTTCACTTTCTTTTTTTAAAAAAATAATATTTATTAACATTTTAAAGACTGCAAAAGAAAGACAAAGAATTAAACAAAACAATACAATACAATACAAAAACAAAAACAAAAACACAACACAACACCAACCCCCAAACATTAAATTAACAAAACCAAACAAACAAAATTTAAAACACATCTAATAAGTTCAGTATCTTAACTTTCATTTACTTGTTTCAACGACCTCCTCACACCTCCCTTTTTGTATTCCACTTTAATTAACTGTTTCAGCAATTCTTTTCCATCTTCCTCTGTTTTCTGTCCTGTAATTTATCTTAACATATTCTAACCTTATTTTTCCCTTTAATATATAATTGTCTTAACATATTTTAACTTTATTTTCCCTTTAATACTCTAATAATCTATTTGCACTTAATTCCTTGGTGATCTTCTGTCCGATGCTCTTAACTCTTTTCCAAGTCCCTTCTGCGAGTCTTCTTCATATTTATACATGAACTTTACTTTGTCTTCCACTGATCTTATTTTCATTTTCCTTCCTTTGAGGCTAAAGAGTAGAGGGGAACTCCCACCTAAAGATGATTTTATTCCTTCTCGACAGGGCAACCAAATCTCCGTAGTTAAATCTAAGATCCGAAAGGTATTTCAGGACGTTTTTCAAAATTTCCACTCTTGACTGTTGTTCTTCTAGGTTCCTCTGGTAGTTCCAACTGTCTCTTATTTTGTTCTTCTCTTTTTTCCCTCCTCTTCCAAGTCCGAGAGCCCTCACAGTTTTAATCTCTTCTTGACCCAAGTCCCGGTCCCAAAAGTCATCAAATTCCTGTGTAAGGAAATCTATCAAACTTTCCTTCTCCAGTTCAGGTAGGGCTCTGATCCTCAAAATCTGATTTTCTTTAAATTCAATCATAGCAGGCATCAACTTATGGTCATCAAATTGCATCTGTAAGGCTGGGACTCTCTCTCTCTCCAATTGTGTGACTTTAGGTTCAACGGCAATAACTTTCTCCCTAGCCTTCTCCGCAGTTTGCCATGTCAAAGTAGATTTCTGTGTCAGTTTCTGAATAGTTTCTATATTGGTGTTCCAATACTTTTTGTCCCAAATTGTCAATTTTGGTAGTTACCACATCCACCTTTTTGTGAAGCTGTTCCAGTGAGTCACTTGTCTTACATAATACAACCACTAAGGCCTCTTCTGTCAACATTCTTAACCGATTCAAGGTCCCCAGAATCTCACAGGTTTTTATCTTGCAGCTGGAAATTCCCCCAGCTCAACTCTTGTGACAGTTTCAAAAGCTTCCTCTAGAGGGAAACAGTTCCTCTAGAGAGAAACAGTTCCTCTAGAGGGAAACAGTTTCTATTTGTATTAGTCCTTTTAAACTCAATTCAAACAATAAAGTTAGTTTCAATTTTCTGTTACTTTTACTCCTTTTTAAATGCAGACGGAGACCATGGAAACAATGTATTCCTCTTATTTAACTAACTGTCAGTGAACGTTCTAATCATGGTCAGTCCTGTTGGCAGCCCGTTTCCAGGATCGGAGCGGTGGTATATTAACTCTGTTCGCTCTCTTCTGCAGGTATACTCAGTCCAAAACTTTCCCCCCTCTTCTCCTGCCACCAAGGGGGGTTTAGTATTTTTTACTGATGGAAATTTAGTCCTTTACAATAGGCTTTCTGAGACTTCAGCTTGCATCCTCATTGCTTCAATCTATTTACAAAAGGGGAAGGTGGACTTCCTGTTTTAGACCTCCCCGTTTCGGCACCAAATTAAGACGTTTAAAAATCCAATTCTCCGCTCTACTCACGGGTAGTTGCTTTAAGATCAAATTGTCCACTGGAAAAAGTCAGCGCTCTCCGGCAACAACTATGTGGCTTCGCTCCGTGGAAGAAGCAGTCAATTCGAAGCACTGCGCCGCTCACCCCACGTTGCTCCGGATCCCCGAAACTGGGTTTCCCCGTGAGTAGGGGAGGCGCAAAAGGTGCCAGCCGAATCCCACGTTCACAGGCTTCACCCACCTGTGATTTCTAGTGGGTCTCCGCCTTCGCCGTGGCAGCCAGACCCGGATTCCTACGAAGCAAATTCCTCCCGATCAGAGGAATTCCGCCATTACCGGTCCAGCTTTATGGTCCAGCTCTCACTTCCACACATCACTATGGCAAGCCACTCCAGTATCCCTGCCATGGATACTCCTAATGTTTAAACCAATTCATAAACCAAGAACTTATACATTGATCACTAATTATGAAACCTACGTTGTAGATATTTTTCCAGATTTATTATGCTATTTTTGTGATATACAAATGACATGAGAAAACCTGGTATGCTTATTTGTATAATTTGTATTATAAGTATAAGTATAATAAGTATAATAATAAGAAAGAAAGAAAGAAAGAAAGAGGTGAGGGAAAAGACACTGGGACAGCTTCTGTAAATTTGGGACTGTCCCTGGAAAATAGGGACACTTGGAGGGTCTGCAATTTGAGTCCTTTTTTTTTTTTTTTTGAGCAGGGTGGGTGTCTTTCGTTCCAATGTGAACAGGGGTGCTTGCACTTCCAAACAGCCCCACTTCGAACGATGGGTGAACCTCTAATGCACTGCGATCGATGACTGTCCTCTACATGACAGAACGAGCATGAAGGGAGGTTCTGCACAACAATTAGAGGTTGAATCCTGATGAGGGGGGGGGAGAGTGAGGGGAGAGGAAGCTTGGAATGCTTTGCTTTAAAATCATTTAAGGGGTGGGTGTATGTTTCGCTCTCTCCCCCTTAAGCAGTTCCATATGATCCTGCGCAGCTTTTCGACCACAAAAAGCTCTCGTCAGAAAACAGCAAGAGCTGTGTCACTGAGGTAAGCTCATGCCCTGATCTCACGGCTAATAAATGGCTCTGGCCACTTTTTTTCGCTTGGCTTCGCCAGCCCCTGTGTTGTCGCAAGGCAAACCAGCTTTGTGAATTCCTCTCTTGTTTCAAAGAAAGAAGCGCTTTGGGGGGGCTCTTTCAAGCCAGTTCTGCCAGGAGCGCCACGTCGGAGGAGGCCGTGCCAAGGGTGGCTTTAGGAGGAGTGCAACATGTCAACCACATGACAGGCCCTGCCGTGCGAGGAAGGCACACCCATTTCCTATTAGACCGTCACCCACACAGAGAGTTTATTTACCTTCCCCGTCCAGCGCAGCATTACCATCGGAACTGGAATCAAAAACATTTATTTCGTTTCGCTTTCTTCGCTCCAACACTTTTTGGTTTGTTGGTTTGGTTTAAAAAAAAAGTGTGGCTGATTGTAATTTCTGCAAATTAAAAGCAAAATAAATAAATAAACCGAAAGCACATTTATTAAAGAAAAGCCCAGCATGTGGGTTAATAAACATGCTGTCTTTTCAAGGAGCATGTGTTTCCGTGACAGTGGGAGAGTGTTTAATGACAGAGGAAGACACTGCCTTCTGACAAGGGGGGCAGCAGAGGCTGTTCTTCAGTTATTGAATTGAATTTGTGGCTGTGCGTTTCAGCAAAATCCACGTGGTGCACCTGGTAAAAGAGCGTTTGCTGTTTGGTAACATAAATACAGCCCTCATTCTCATCACTAGCAAAAAAGAGAGAAGAAGCCTTTTGTCTTGTATAACTTGCAAAAAATAAAAATTGCATTGGATATCAAGAGTGCCTACACTGAGTTTCTCCCAGGAATGTAGAGTTCTGAATGAGTCTTGTTCATACGTTGTACAGTCGCACCTTGGATCCCGAACGCCTTGCGAGTTGAACGTTTTGACTCCCAAATGCCGCAAACCCGGAAGCGAGTGTTCCGGTTTGCAAACGTTCTTTGGAACCCAAACGTCCAACACGGCTTCTGCGGCTTCTGATTGGCTGCAGGAGCTTCCTGCAGCCAATCGGAAGCGGCGTCTTGGTTTCCAAACATTTTGGAAATCGAACGGACTTCTGGAACAAATTCTGTTCGACTTCCAAGGTACCACTGTACTGAACTAGGGATGGGTGGAGGAATTTGGCTCAGTGTGCATTGAAAGGCAAGCCTATCTAATGCGAATTGGAAGGAAATTACAGAGTCTAAGTGCTGCCATGTTGAGAGATGGTGAGGTAGTATTGCTCCTAGAGGCATCCATGAAAATGACGCTAGGAGCAATGTCATTCCTGGGATCACATGCAACTAGATTTTCCTTTTTATATATATAATAGATTTTATTAAAGTTTTGAAGGTTACAGAAAGAAAAATAGAAAAAGTTAAACAAACAAAGCACAAAAACAAAAAACAAAAAATAAAACACACACACACACAAATCCAACCTTTACATAACTTTCTTTCCTTTGCTTATTTCCTTGACCTCCTCACACCTCCCTTTTTTGTATTCTAGTTCAATTAGATATTTCAGCAAATCCTTTCCATCTTTGTTTTTATCCTAAAAATTTATCTTGATATACTATAATTTTACATTCTCCTCTTTCACTAATTACCAGTCCATTTTTACTTAATCCTTTATAACATTTCTGCTAAAACCACATAGCTTCATTCCAACATCCTTCTAACATTCCTTAATTTTACAGTGTTTCTGTAGATAAACTTTAATTTTTTTCCAATCTTCTTCCACCGATGCAACTAGATTTTCCAAGCCGTCATCTTGTCGACCACAGCATCCAAGATTTTTAAGTGAGAAAACTGATAAGCCACCTCATCATAATTGCATTGACACCACCCAGTCCTCCCACCACCACAATCCAAAGATACACACTCCAGTCCCAAAGTTTGGGGAGGTTTTCATGCCCCTGCTACCCTACTGAAAAAAAATCTCTATATAAAAAAGCTAAGCCAAATTTCACTCCCTGGCCCTTTCACATTGCAATGTTGGGGCTGTCATAGGGCCCACCTAGGCACTGAAGGTACGAGTTGCCAGTGGCGTAGCGCGGGTTGTCAGCACCCGGGGCAAGGCAAGTAATTTGCGCCCCCTAACCCGCACGCCTGGCACCCCCCCTCCACAGTGGGCGGCGACCCGGCGGCTCGGATCGGATTCGCACAGCAGTGAGAGAGAGTGAGTGAGCCAGGTAGGGGCAGAGAGCTGCGAGTGTGAGCGCGCGCCCCCCAGATGTTGCGCCCGGTGCTGACGGCCCCCCCTGCACCCCCCACGCTACGCCACTGCGAGTTGCTGAAGGCCTCTGAGCTGGCTCTGTCTGCTGTGGACTCTGTGCTCCCCACCATGAAAGGCAAGAAACTCCTCAATGAGATAGATTAAGAAAGATAGGAAGATATTTTTATATGCAGTGTCAGCAGCAAGAACTTTGATGGCCCAGAAGTGGAAACAGGAAGAGTTACCTATGATTAAAGAATGGAGAATGAAAATGATGGATTATGCGGAACTCAATAGACTAACAGGAAGGATCTGGAACCGACGTGATCAAAGATTTACAGAAGATTGGATGAAATTTACTGAATATATGCAAAAATTAAGTGATAATCAGATAACGTTTGTAAGTTTTAAGGAAGCTCTGTGAAGAGAAAAGGTAGGAATATTGTTAGATTGTAAAAAAATTAATTAATAATATGGTGGTATAATTTAAATTTAAGAAATGTGGAGAAAGTAAGTACTAGGAAGGTTTTTCAGGCGGGAGGAGGGAAGTCAGTAAGGAGGAATTTGGATGTAAAAATATGTTTTGGATGTATAATTTGTTATGGAAAAAGAATAAAAAAAAATATTTAAAAAAGAAAGAAAGGCAAGAAACTCCTCAGCCTTTTCTCAGGGCGGAGGTGCCAATTCCTTGCTACAAAATGGATTCTAATGTGCTGACAAAGCCATAAATGCCAGAGAATCCTGTATCCTCTTCCCCCCACTGCATTGTTCGTCTCTGACCAGCAGGCATCTTCCACTGAAACAAAAGCCCAGAAGAACCAAGAGCTTCTTGTGCCCAAAGAAGAAAATGTAGGATTAGTGGAATTTAAAGATAGTGAGGAGAGGAGAGAGAGAGAAAGAAAAAAGAAGCAGCAGCAGTAACTTATTGTCTTATTAGCAGGGCACTCTTTTGTTCTGTTTTGGCCCTGGAAATCCATGCTTCCTGATTTTATTTTTTTAAGAACGGTGTTTACATATCTAGATCCTTATCTCCTTTCATCACAGGAAGCGAAATCCTTCACGGAGGTTAAATTGCTGAACTTAGGGGAAATCTCAAGCCGATTGATTCCTGAGGCCTGCCTTTTCCCCAAACTAGGCCATTAAGAGGTCAAGGCCGAGGTGCTGGTATGTGTGTTTAAGGCTAATGGCAAGGCACGCGAATGCCCCTCGGCCAGGCAGACAATGGCTCTCAGAAGAAATTCCCAGCAGCGATTCCAAGCGCTGAGGTCGTGCTCATTAGTCATCCGGCATTAGTCATCCTGTAGCCAGGACTAGAGGAGTTGTTTGCTGTGAGGTCATAGAATCATAGAATCATAGAGACCACAAGGGCCATCAAGTCCAACCCCCTGCCAAGCAGGGAACACCATCAGAGCACTCCTGACATATGGTTGTCAAGCCTCTGCTTAAAGACCTCCAAAGAAGGAGACTCCACCACACTCCTTGGCAGCAAATTCCACTGTCGAACAGCTCTTACTGTCAGGAAGTTCTTCCTAATGTTTAGGTGGAATCTTTTTTCTTGTAGTTTGGAACCATTGCTCCGTGTCCGCTTCTCTGGAGCAGCAGAAAACAACCTTTCTCCCTCCTCTATGTGACATCCTTTTATATATTTGAACATGGCTATCATATCACCCCTTAACCTCCTCTTCTCCAGGCTAAACATGCCCAGCTCCCTTAGCCGTTCTTCATAAGGCATCGTTTCCTTCCAGGTCCTCTTCCCCTAGTCTACGCTCAGTATTCTTTCAGCCCTGGAAAGCACCAGAGATTTGCAATGGGTGTGGGAAGGAGCAGGGGAACCAGGAGATATTTTAGGTGCCTTGAAAACTGTTTGGAGGAAAAAACCAGG
Organism: Podarcis cretensis; assembly: GCF_951804945.1. NCBI lineage: Eukaryota > Metazoa > Chordata > Lepidosauria > Squamata > Lacertidae > Podarcis > Podarcis cretensis. Next base: position 128,522,157 of record NC_137170.1, read on the forward strand.
CAAATCTGAAGATAGGCCACTTGATTGATGGCTACAATTGCCCACAGCCGGCCCTCTTATTAGGCAACACTTAGCTCAGATTATGGACCACTGGATCAGCAACTCCCATCAAGCAACCACAGGGCCAGCTGATGCCTGCTTGCACCTCCTGGTCATTTGACCCTGAAAAGAGGCTCCTAAAAATATTTGCCTCTGCCCTTTCCATAAAATATTTTGGCAAAGCATGGTCATTTTTGTTTATTCACGTTTAATGGAACTACCCATCATGATGATGAGGATGAAAGTGGGAAAAGGTCCCAAATATTGTAGTTTCACCTGGGGGAGCCCAGCAGATCCCTGAAGCCACAGATATATGGTAGCATCTTGGGGTTCCTTGTCAGTGGAAGGAGAACCTTGTATCTGGGGCAGGGATCAGGTATAGGCCCTCAAAGGTTTAGTCCTTTTACTTTGCCCCTTGGAAGTGAACTGGAACTACTGAAACCTGAGTTCATCCTCTCTTGAATCTCCATGCCCTAGTTTAAGTTCATGGGGGGCACCAGAGTGTGACAAAGAGATAGTGATGGAGACATGCATGTAAATCGGGTGACATTCAATGGCGCCTGCCCACCAGCAGAACAGACTTCCACTGGTTCAATGGGACTCTCCCTTCTGCTACTCCCCACTCCAGTCCCACCATCAATATTTTCTCTGAAGGGTTGTGGGACCCTCTGGAGCAAACTGGGGTGTGTGTTTGCAAGGGACAGAGAAGAGGGGGAAATAAGCTTGTGCAAAGTTAGATGTCACCCATTATATTTTTATCAGGATTTATCACTGAGAGCCAGTGTGGTGTACTGGTTAAGAGCGATAGACTCGTAATCTGGTGAACCGGGTTCAATTCCCTGCTCCTCCACATGCAGCTGCTGGGTGACCCTGGGCTAGTCATACTTCTCTGAAGTCTCTCACCTCACAGAGTGTTTGTTGTGGGGGAGGAAGGGAAAGGAGAATGTTAGCCGCTTTGAGACTCCTTTGGGTAGTGATAAAGCAGGATATCAAATCCAAACTCTTCTAAAATGGTTACAGTGGTGATTTAGGGGGGTTAGTTACGGTTATGGTAAAATTGTCACCCACACCCGTCACAAACTCACATAAACAATTGGTTCCCCTTCAATACAAAACTCTCATTTTTTGCCAGGGGGAGGAAAACTCCGATCAAGAAATGGCCAGTGTTTAGTGGAAGCCATCCTCATCTGTAAAATGGACTGCCTAGTGACATTCTTGAAGTTTTTCAATCTTATTAGTCACCTTGGAAATAAAAGTGATAGCATTACTGTAATTAAGCCATTCAACGAAATAAAATTTATGGAACTGGTTTGGAAAAATAGAGAGATCTGTACCTCTGCAGATGTTGGTGAATGTAGAACAATCTAAGCAGCAGGTCTCCTCTCTCACTGCTTTCCAGTGAAGAAGAGAAAAAGTTAAAGCTTCTACAATCCAACTCAGCAAAGCCTGGCTCTACTGCGTGAAGCAGCGTCTGAGTCACTCTGGGTCTTGAGGGTTGTTGTTTTTTTATTGTCCTAGTAAAAGAGAAATGAAGCATGGAGAAGTTAAATTTTAATATTTTCACTATCCACCATGGATTAACTAACAACTACACCTACATATTTAATGACAGATTTCAAGATAAAAGAAAAATCTCGCTAGTCAACAATGCTCACTGTGCAGAAGAAAAATGATGCAGTCATTTGTCATCTGGACTTTTCCTAAGTTTAGACCATGGAAGGTTTCCAAGTCCTTGCTGGTCATGGACACTCATGCAGTCATTGTCTCATATCCCATGACACAACCGTGTGCTGCTCTTAGAAAGCCATATTCTAGGCCCTCCAGTGATCATTCCTATCAACCATGTAGATGGGTGGACCATGTGGTCTAAGGCCTCTGCTATATGTGGACCATATGGATAGGAGAGGACTTGTCCAAGGGAGCTTCAGGGCTCAGCAGACATGAGAACCTGGAGCAGCTACATCTAAACTCACTTCATTGAACTATCATGTTTCTCAAGGAACAAGACGCCATCACTGAAGGGTGACAACAGGCTGCCTCTGAGATTAACAGTCTCCAAGCCATTGAAATCCCAAAAATCATCACCTAATTTCATCTACAAGGGGTAGGTAAAATAAGGACCTGTCCCATTGCCCAAACCAGGCTCCCCACTGCTGGGCTGTAACTCCCATTTTCTCTGAGGATTGATGCTGGCTGAGGTTGAGAGGAATTGTAGTCCAACACCACCACATTGGCTACCCCTGCTCTACAAAGTAGGCATGGGGGTGGGGGTGGCATTTTGTTGTTGGGGGTTATTTTTGAGGAGGGAGGAGTTAACCCTCTTGAAGGTGGCAAATGGGAAGGACTATTTCAGTGACTGTTTAAGGCATGAAAGAGTTAATACCACCGAGTAAGCTGTCTTGCCAGGCTTAGCTATGCCACTTCCCCTTACTTTGGGAGCAAATAGGTGATCAAGCCTTTACTCCCTACCAAGCTACCTGTGCATTCAGTGTGTGAGGTCTCAGCTGGCTGCTCCAGCTCAGCTGCATAGCTTTAATCAGCTTCTCTTGTTTCTGACAAGAACGGAGTCTGAAACAAACATTTTCCTATACCATCAGTTTAGGAACTTTTACCAGGGTGGCACTGTGGTCTAAACCACAGAGCCTAGGGCTTGCCGTTCAGAAGGGCGGCGGTTCGAATCCCCGCGACGGGATGAGCTCCCGTTGCTTAGTCCCTGCTTCTGCGAACCTAGCAGTTCGAAAGCACATCAAAGTGCAAGTAGATAAATAGGTACCGCTCCAGCGGGAAGGTAAACGACATATCCGTGCACAGCTCTGGTTCTCCAGAAGCGGCTTAGTCATGCTGGACACATGACCCGGAAGCTGTACGCCGGCTCCCTTGGCCAATAAAGCGAGATGAGAGCCACAACCCCAGAGTCGTCTGTGACTACGTTTTACTGCCTGTTTTACTGCCTGTGCAACTTTTCTGTATGGAAAAGCACATGAATCTGACCTTTGGGGAGTTTGTAAGTAAACCATTTTTTTAACTTGTGGTCTTTTCCTATGCTGGAGGAAGAGGGAAACTTTGGGAGGAACTTTCAAAGGGGACAATTTTGGAATTCACTTGGAAGGGCATATCTGAAAAGTTTCACAGCCTATATTTTCACACTTCAGTTTGCCGCATATTATGTGATTTTCAGTCTCTGCAGGTGTTCTCTCACCAAAGAGTACTTCTCCTAAATTTGGATCCTAGACTCTAGGAATTCTCCTTTTATTTTTCCAAACTGACACTGAGAAGGCCCCGCTCCTGTAAGCAATCAAGTCGCAGCATTTCTGATGAAAGAAGAAGAAGAAGAAGAAGAAGAAGAAGAAGAAGAAGAGGAGGAGGAGGAGGAGGAGTTTGGATTTGATATCCCGCTTTATCACTACCCTAAGGAGTCTCAAAGCGACTAACATTCTCCTTTCCCTTCCTCCCCCACAACAAACACACTCTGAGCTGGGTGGGGCTGAGAGACTTCAGAGAAGCGTGACTGGCCCAAGGTCACCCAGCAGCTGCATGTGGAAGAGCAGAGACGCGAACCCGGTTCCCCAGATTATGAATCTACCGCTCTTAACCACTACACCACACTGGCTCTCTTTTTAGAGAAGAGTTTGATTTGATATCCCGCTTTATCACTACCCGAAGGAGTCTCAAAGCGACTAACATTCTCCTTTCCCTTCCTCCCCCACAACAAACACTCTGTGAGGTGAGTGGGGCTGAGAGACTTCAGAGAAACGTGACTGGCCCAAGATCACCCAACAGCTGCAGGTGGAGGAGCTGGGAAGCGAACCCGGTTCACCTGATTACGAGTCTATTGCTCTTAACCACTACACCACACTGGCTCTCCACCACAAAGGCTGAATGCACTTAAGCTGCATTCAGGAACCCCTCAGCCAGCCTTTGACCAGCTTTAGGATTGTGGCCTGAAGGAATTAATCTTGCATAGAGTGGTAGCTGCAAGGGCTGCACAGAATTGGTGGTGATGTGGGGAGGCTCAAAGGCCAACCATGACAGAGCGGGAATCTAAAATGCATAAGATTTTATGAAGGTGACAGAAGAGAGGCAAAATGTTAGAAGATTTTTTTGCTAAATGTGTTTATTCACTGTGTAAGAGAGGCACTTCAGCTTTTTTCATTTGATAGGCTGTAACAAAAAATATGAATTATGAATAAATATTTATTTACCACATATGAATTATACCACAAAAGTGTTGAATAGAACTGCTGTAACCTATTAAAACTGTATATTCCTATAACTACTACTACAGTGGTACCTCGGGTTACATACGCTTCAGGTTACAGACTCTGCTAACCCAGAAATAGTACCTCAGGTTAAGAACTTTGCTTCAGGATGAGAACAGAAATCGTGCTCCGGCGGCGCGGCGGCAGCGGGAAGCCCCATTAGCTAAAGTGGTGCTTCAGGTTAAGAACAGATTCAGGTTAAGAATGGGCCTCCAGAACGAATTAAGTACCTAACCAGAGGTACCACTGTACTTAAAAAGTTGAATGAACCATGGTGTTTGGTAGTTTTATCCAGTACAACCTTTTTTTTGGGGGGGGGGGGTAGTTTTATCCAGTACAATCTTTCAGCAAAATGAATGCATCCAGCGATCATTTGAAGACTCCTATGAATATCTACTCCATGTACAGTAAATTCTAAATGGTATTAGCTCTGTGATTCATGACATAATGGCTTCAGACATACTTGCCCTACTTATATTCAGATAATCAAATGGAATCAGATTAGAACAAAACAATTAGGCCTGTAAAATTTAATATTATTGTATTTCTCTAATCTATTATACCGACCAGTTCTTCAATCTCTTAAGGAGACTGCAGACAGCTCGGTACATTATCAGATTAATTCAACATTAAATATTACGCTATAAACAAAATAACCCATATTAACCCATCATCTCACCAAAAATAAAAAAAAAAGCCAAACACTTTTAACATATATACAAAAGACGGCCTCCAAGAAGTCAACTCGCTCTTCTGACATCTTGTCACATTCCAGGGTGACCAAGAAATAAAAGGAATACACAGAGCAGGTCTGACTCATCCCCCTTGCCACACACATACAATAGCTTCAATTGAGTTCTAGAGACAAACAAAGCAGATGTCAATTGGCAGTACAAGTTGGAGAAACAGCATAATGCCCCCTGAAGCTGTCCACTCCAATGAGATAATGTACCTTTTCCTACATCTTTAATTGGGAGCGGCTAGCATTCACTTCTGGGACGCGGGTGGCACTGTGGGTTAAACCACAGAGCCTAGGACTTGCCAATCAGAAGGTCGGCGGTTCAAATCCCCGCAATGAGGTGAGCTCCTGTTGCTCGGTCCCAGCTCCTGCAAACCTAGCAGTTCGAAAGCACACCAGTGCAAGTAGATAAATAGGTACCACTCTGGTGGGAAGGTAAACGGCGTTTCCGTGCACTGCTCTGGTTCGTCAGAAGCGGTTTAGTCATGCTGGCCACATGGCCCGGAAGCTGTACGCCGGCTCCCTCAGCCAATAAAGCGAGATGAGCGCCACAACCCCAGAGTCGGTCACGACTGGACCTAATGGTCAGAAGGTCCCTTTACCTTTACCATGGATCACTGCCTTATGGCAAGCTCTCAAAAAAATGGGAGTGCCTGATCGCCTCTTCTGTCTCCTGAGAAATCTCTATATGGGACAAGAAGCTACAGTTAGAACTGGATATGGAACAACTGATTGGTTCAAAATTGGGAAAGAAGTAAGACAAGGCTGTATATTGTCTCCCTGTTTATTGAACTTATATGCAGAATTCATCATGCGAAAGGCTGGGCTGTATGAATCCCAAGCCGGAATTAAGATTGCCGGAAGAAATATCAACAACCTCAGATATGCAGATGACACAACCTTGATGGCAGAAAGTGAGGAGGAATTAAAGAATCTTTTAATGAGGCTGAAAGAGGAGAGTGCAAATTATGGTCTGAAGCTCAACATCAAAAAAACGAAGATCATAGCCACTGGTCCCATCACCTCCTGGCAAATAGAAGGGGAAGAAAAGGAGGCAGTGAGAGATTTTACTTTCTTGGGCTCCATGATCACTGCTGATCACGAAATTAAAAGACGCCTGCTTCTTGGGAGAAAAGCAATGGCAAAGCTAGACAGCATCTTAAAAAGCAGAGACATCACCTTGCCAACAAAGGTCCGTATAGTTAAAGCTATGGTTTTCCCAATAGTGATGTATGAAAGTGAGAGCTGGACCATAAAGAAAGCTGATCGCTGAATAATTTAAGCTTTTGAATTATGGTGCTGAAGGAGACTCTTGAGAGTCCCATGGACTGCAAGAAGATCAAACCTATCCATTCTGAAGGAAATCAGCCCTGAGTGCTCACTGGAAGGACAGATCCTGAAGCTGAGGCTCCAATATTTTGGCCACCTCATGAGAAGAGAAGACTCCCTGGAAAAGACCCTGATGTTGGGAAAGATGGAGGACACAAGGAGAGGGGGACGACAGAGGATGAGATGGTTGGACAGTGTTCTTGAATCTACTAACATGAGTTTGACCAAACTGTGGGAGGCAGTGGAAGACAGGAGTGCCTGGCGTGCTCTGGTCCTTGGGGTCAAGAAGAGTCGGACACGACTAAACGACTAAACAGCAACAACCGTTTGGGACTCCACCATGGTCCGGGGACAGAATACCTGGAGAGGACAGCCATCCAACAAGAGAGACTTGTGAGAAGTCCCTGAAATGCACAGGGCTCTCTGGATCCCACCATTTGGAAAACCAGTTGCTGGCATCCTCAGGAAGAGAGAGTGCTCTTGTTCTTGTGTTCTGATTGCTGGATTCCCATAGGCATCCAAGTGGGTACTGAGAGCAAAGGGTGCTGGATGAGATGAGTGTTGCCCTGTTCCAGCAGGCTCATCTTCTTATGAACTATAGACATTTCCTTTAAAATCTAGTAGGACCCCTCAGCTTTCTCAGAGGGCGGCGTTGTGGCCAGGCATCCAGGCCACTGCAGTGATGCAATGTGGGGGCAGGGAGTTGATGCCCCCCTTGTGCCATCCCAGCCGCATCACCGACGCTGGGCAGGGCCATGGCCAGTGTGGTCCCACTGGTCAATCAGCACTGGTAGGGGGCATGGCTATGGTTAATTTAACTGCGGCATGGCCGGGGAGGCCCTCCACTCTCACCCTTTCACCAGATCTCCCAACACACCCACTCTTTTTTCATGTTTTGCTCCCACACAACCTTGCTATGGACAAATGGCAGCCGCCATATTGTTGGGGCCGGGAAGGATTTTTTTCCCCCTTGGCAAATTTAGCACCAGTCATTTGGTTTTCGCCTACCTTGTAGCAAGCGCCACAACTTTGTGAGGTTAGGCACTGGGTAAGCCTTTGTTGTCTTTGTCCATGGAGTGCCTGGCGTGCTCTGGTCCATGGGGTCACGAAGAGTCGGACACAACTGAATGACTAAGCAACAACAACAAGCTTTTGTTTGGATGGAGGGGAGGCTGCAGCCCCTGCCTGCCCCTTCTCATTAAGAGTACTCTGTTAAAGAGATTCGGGGTGTGTGTGGATCCTGTACGATGCCTGGACGTGGGCTAGGGCCATGCCACAACCCCAACGATGACCCCTCAGGGTGCCCCCTATTTGATGTAAGTCATAAAGCTCCCCCTATTGGTGGTTTACCCTTAAATGGACTGCCTGCAGATGGGCAGGAGTCAAGATATAGTCTGGCTTCACCCAATGCCTAAGCCAAACCGCTCACATCTGTAACCAATAAAGTTGTGGCCTATTTGAACCCATTATCCTAAATACCATATTTTTGCTCCATAAGACGCACCTAGTTTTTAGAGGAGGGGAAGCAAGAAAAAAAAAAGTTCTGCGCAGAGCATGTAAGCGGCTCTCGCTTTTCTTACTTTAAACCCTTCCGTCCCTCCTCCCGCTTCGCTGAGAAGCCAGCAGAGCAAGTGCCATAGCTGCGCAGTGCCTATTCTTCTGCTGGCTTCCCAGCAAAGCGGGATGAGGGACGAAAGGGAGCCCTTACAAGGCTTGCTGGCTTTTCCGGGAAGTGGGGGAAGGGACAGAGGGCAGCCCATCAGTCCCTTCTCCCACCTCACGGAAAAGCCCCCAAGAGCCACACACACACTAGGCGTGGCTCTTTAAAGAAAGCACGGCTCCAGCAAGAGCCTCCCCGCCTGCATTCACTCCATAAGACACACACACATTTCCCCTTCCTTTTTAGGAAGAAAAAAGTGCGTCTTATGGAGCAAAAAATACGGTACTCATGTCATGTGCTTATTAATCACTAAGCAACTGTGGGTCACGGGGCCTTGGCAAGCTAGAAGTTTAGTTGGGCAACTTGTGCCTATTGATTCGAATTGGCTTGATTAGGAGCACCCAATTTCTAGATTCCTAATACTTTAAAAAAGAAATCAATGTTAATAACATTCACATTAGATTCCCTTCCGCCCTTCCCGCCAGAAATGTTGACATGCATGTCATAGGAATATATACGCACTTAAAATTATATGTTTATAGAATCAGGGCTTGCAACGTACAATTTATTAGGCAATTTTTTTACATAGCATTAAGTTCAAACAAATCTGCTATTTTTGTTGTTGGGGTGTGTTTGTTGGTGGTGAATGTGGCCGATCGCAATTCAGAATAGGGATTGTGTTATAAATTGTCCTGTGAGTGTTCAAACAGGAGAGATTCTGATAACCATACTTAAGTGTTTTGCTGCAAGTCTGCTACAACAATGGAAGATCCGAGTCTGCATTTTAGAATCTGTATATAGAGATTTCAGCACAATCATGTATGTATAATTGCGATGAAAACTAGTGTTGTATTGCTTTCTTAATTCCCCCTCCCCCCCGCAAGGATAACATGAATTAAGGAATCACAATTCCCCATTATGAGCCCTTGGAACAGAACAGGAAAGACATCTCAATTAATTGATTTAACCCGGTTGAAGTGGTAGCAGTTACAGCTGGGATAAATTTGTACCAGTCTTCCTTCGCCTAGCTCACGGCTTAAAAAACACAATGCATTTTGCACGGGCTTTGTTTAAAATATTAACTAGTGTCCTTAGCTTCAAGGATTTGGCATTGTTCAGCACCATAAAGATAACAGTCTCTTACATTAATACTGTTTGTGAGCAGGTGTCGCACCAAGGTCTTTCTCCTTGTGAAGAATGCGGACCCGCAGTCCTGAAAAGCTGGTAGATAACCCTGGGCGTCCTGGTCAATATTCTCTTTCAATAAAAGAAACTCAGATGTCCAAGGTTGTGTGACAGAAGGAGCCAAACACGGGCTGAGTTGCAATGTTTGCTGAGACGGCTACTACTTGACCAACATTTAACTCCTTGTTTTCTACTTGAGAGGTGGAAATCACTGCAGGGAAGTATTCCTTCGCCCAAGATCTATAAAAACCTGGAAGCTCGCCTGCACACAACACACTGCTTCAGGGTTCCTCTGCCCTGCCTTTCATTAGCAGTCTTACTCAGCCAACTTAAGTTTTCTTTTGGTCCAAGGTAGGTGGTGACAGCAGCCACGAAATTAAAAGACACCAAAGGTCCGTATAGTAAAAGCTATGGTTTTCCCAGTAGTGATGTATGGAAGTGAGAGCTGGACCATAAAGAAGGCTGATCGCCGAAGAATTGATGCTTTTGAATTATGGTCTGGAGGAGACTCTGGGGAGTCCCATGGACTGCAAGAAGATCAAACCTCTCCATTCTGAAGGAAATCAGCCCTGAGTGCTCACTGGAAGGACAGATCCTGAAGCTGAGGCTCTAACACTTTGGCCACCTCATGAGAAGAGAAGACTCCCTGGAAAAGACCCTGATGTTGGGAAAGATGGAGGGCACAAGGAGAAGGGGGCGACAGAGGATGAGATGGTTGGATAGTGTTCTCGAAGCTACTAACATGAGTTTGACCAAACTGCGGGAGGCAGTGGAAGACAGGAGTGCCTGGTGTGCTCTGGTCCATGGGGTCACGAAGAGTCGGACATGACTAAACAACTAAACAACAGCAACAAGGACTCTCTCTCAGTTGGCAGTTTTCTGCTGCTGAGCATATTTACCAACCATGAGATTAGCATACTTATGTATGACTGAAGTCACCCCATCCATCATTATCTCACCATTTGCTTGCAGCATGATTACTTGCTACATATGGCCCCTCATCTGTCTTTAATTTTGCATATATATAATGTTTTATATATATATATATATATATATATATATATATATATATATACACATAGAAAGAGAGAGAGAGAATTTGTGCTGCCAAAACTTCATGTGATTGTGACAGGGGTTGTTTGTGTTTGATATTAATGTTGTTGGTAGGTCAGTTGGAGACCTTCAGATGATGATGATGATGATGATGATGATGATGATAATAGTAGTAGTAGTAGTAAAATGCTACTTAGTACAGTGGTGCCTCGCAAGACGAAATTAATTCGTTCCGCAAGTTTTTTCTTCTTGCGAGTTTTTCGTCTTGCGAAGCACGGTTTCCCATAGGAATGCATTGAAAATCAATCAATGTGTTCCTATGGAGACCGTCCGGGGACAGAGGGGAAGCGCCGCGCGCCTTCCCCTCTGTCCCCGGACCTGTTTTAAAGCAAGGGAAGGGGCAGCGGGGAGAATCGCTTCTCCCCGTTGCCGCCCCTTGGTTCAAAAGGGGTCCGGGGAGAGAGGGGAAGGCGTGCGCGCCTTCCCCTCTGTCCCCGGAGATTGTGGGGCTGGCAACGGGGAGAAGCGATCTTCTCCCCGCCGCCCCTTGCTTTAAAAGAGGTCCGGGGACAGCGGGGAAGACGCGCTGCGCTTCCCCGCTATCCCTGGAGCTTGCGGGGCAAGCTTCGTTTTGTGAAGCAAGCCCATAGGGAGATGCGTCTTGCGAAGCGGCTAAGAAAATGAAAAACTCCTTCGTCTAGCGAGTTTTTCGTCTTCCGAGGCGTTCGTCTTGCGGGGCACCACTGTATACAAAAAGTTCCCCAAGCTGTGGGGGAAATCAATGCAAATGTATTTAAAATAAAATAATAAAACTTTTTAAAAGCTAAATAACTTAATAAAACTGTATGCTACCGTTAGAACAGTGTACAAAAAGGGGGGAAAGTTTAAGGAAGCACATACTGGGGAAACCCATCTCTATGTCTTTAAGGCGGGCATTGCGTGCTGAGGTCCCCCAAAACACCCCTACCCCAATAAGTCACACATCACTCATAAACTTTTTTTTAAAGATTTTTGGCATAATTTCGGCCACAACTTTATTGAACATACAAATTGTGAGTGGTTGCTTAGGCATTGGTTATGACTATCTGTCCCTCCCCCCCCCCCCCCGCCTTGAGGGACAGCACTGACTCCCGGATTTCAGCAAAAGCCAGTGTGGAGGAACAAGATCAGGTATAACTGGAGCTGCGGCACAGACCCTCAGCTTCTCCCCGCATGCTCCCAGGGGCTTACGCGGCCCAAACCCAATTCCAGGGGTTTGGATGAAAGAATGATAAGCCCCTGAATTCCTTTAACGGAATTCCCGTGCAGCAGCAGCATTGGAGGGGCAGGCCCAGCCAATCCATACCCCTCCACCAACCAATTTAAACCAACGCCTAACCGCCAACCTTACAAGTTGTGACGATTTGCTACACAGTAGACAAAAACCAAATGGCACACACTAATCAGCCAAATGGAAAAATTCCTACCAGGCCCCCACACCAAGGCGGACGACCCCATGACAGGCATAGCAAGGTCAAAGCACAAGCCCAAAACAAGGGAGGGCAGGCGGGTGATCCGGTGCCATGTGAGCATTGCTTAAATAACCTCTGTTCCCACCTCCAAATTGGCAACATCAATTTCACCCCAGTAACACCATCCACCAATCCGAGCCGGGCCCCTTCAACCTATCCTGCCTGGCAACTACGGGGTGTCTTGCCTGGCCCCATCCGCAACACGCGCTCTCCTTTAATTGAGAACACGCTTTGTGAGAATAGAATACTGGACTCGATGGGTCCTTGGCCTGATGCAGAAGCGCTTGTCTTAAGTACATAAAGAGCAATCTGAGCTGGGTTGAAACTTTTCCTGGCTCCGCTCTTGAGTTTAAGACAGTGACCGGGGTGGGGGCAGGATCTCGCAGCAGGAGCTACAAGTTCCAGGACACAGTGGTGCCGGCTGATAGGTGATGACGTCAAGTCTGCTTTCTGCAAGGGCTGAGTTCCCCGGGGAACTTTTAATGTTGGAATAAAACCATTCTCTGCTTAGACAACTTCTCCATTCCTTTGTCCCTGAAGAAGCTTACACCGTGTGCTCTCTTGGGAGGGTTTTTTTTTTTTTTTTTTTTGGATGGAGGCCATTGCCTCCCAGTTTTCATCCTCTACCTTTAAAATGGGAACAGTAGTATTGGTGGTCTACCTTACAGGGTTGTTACTAAGGAATATGTAGGCAAAGAGCTTCAGGCACTCTCCTTGATTCTACCACCACCGCTGTTCTTAATTTCTTATTTAAAATAGCAGTATTTTTGTCATATCAGTCTATCTGAAGGAGCGTCTGCTCCCCCATCGTTCTACCCGGACACTGAGGTCCAGAGCTGAGGGCCTTCTGGCAGTTCCCTCCCTGTGAGAAGTGATGTTACAGGGAACCAGGCAGAGGGCCTTCTTGGTAGTGGCACCTGCCCTGTGGAACACCCTCCCACCAGATGTCAAAAAGAACAACTACCAGACTTTTAGAAGACATCTGAAGGCAGCCCTGTTTAGGGAAGCTTTTAATGTTTGATGCATTATTGTGTTTTAATATTTTGTTGGAAGCCGCCCAGAGTGGCTGAGGTATAAATAAATTATTATTATTATTATTATTATTATTATTATTATTATTATTATTATTTCCATTTTAAATTGGATTCTTTTAAGGCATAAATGTAGCAGAATTGTCAAAGAAAGGCTGTGTTTTGTACACAGTTAATTGAAATTGGTTGGTTTCCACTGCCATCCTTGAGGTTTTAAGCGCATTAATTCCTTCTTGGTAGTTGCGCCAACCCTGTGGAACGCCTTTCCGTCAGATGTCAAATAGATAAATAATTATACAACTTTCCCTGGACACCTGAAGGCAGCCCTGTATGGAGACGCTTTTAATGTATGATGTTCTGTTGTTGTTGCTAAGAAGTGGGTATCTGTTGTAAACTGACAGCTCACCATGGAAAGGCAGCATAGAAATAAACTCAGTCGGTCATTCACTCAATCAAAATTAACTCGATAAAATAAAACCAAACGGGAATCAAAACCTTTAACAATAAAGTAGCAGCGACCTGTTACAACATATCAAGGCAAGCAGGAAAAAAAATATTAATTTCAATAGGTGAAAGTATATGCCTACCTGGGACTCCTGCAAGCAGCCCACCCCAGCCTATTTTAGTGGGGGGGGGGGCAACCAGGTGTTGGCCGCCCTCTTGGCCGATGGTTGTGGGGGTTTTCCACCCACCCACCCAGTCCTTAGAGGGCCACTGGGTGAGGGGTTGGCAGAGCCGGCACATTGCCTATGAACTTTGCTATGGTATTTGGGGCCAGGGTAGGATTTTCTCCTGCAAGCAAATTGGCCAGCTTGTAGGTTTTCACATCTCTTGTCGCAACCGTCACAACAGCTCCCGCCCGGAAACCAGTGTCCCCACTGTGGAAGGACGTGTGCATCCAGAATTGGCCTCCACAGTCACTTATGGACTCATTGTTAAAACTGTGTTTATGGAAGACAATCTTACTCGGCTATGAGTGATCGCCAAAGAAGAAGAAGAAGAAGTAATAATAATATAGTAGTAATTCTTATTAATTATTTATTTATTTATTTATTTATTTATACCCCACCCATCTAACTGGGTTTGCCTATGTTGTTGTTGTTGTTTAGTCATTTAGTCGTGTCCAACTCTTCATGACCCCATGGACCAGAGCACGGCAGGCACTCCTGTCTTCCACTGTCTCCCACAGTTTGGTCAAACTCATGCTGGTAGCTTTGAAAACACTGTCCAACCATCTCATCCTCTGTCGTCCCCTTCTCCCTGTGCCCTCCATCTTTCCCATCAGGGTCTTTTCCAGGGAGTCTTCTCTTCTCATGAGGTAGCCAAAGTATTGGAGCCTCAGCTTCAGGATCTGTCCTTCCAGTGAACACTCAGGGCTGATTTCCCTAAGAATGGATAGGTTTGATCTTCTTGCAGTCCATGGGACTCTCAAGAGTCTCCTCCAGCACCAGAATTCAAAAGCATCGGTTCTTCGGCGATCAGCCTTCTTTATGGTCCAGCTCTCACTTCCACACATCACTACTGGGAAAACCATAGCTTTAACTATACAGACCTTTGTCGGCAAGGTGATGTCTCTGCTTTTTAAGATGCTGTTTAGGTTTGTCATTGCTTTCCTCCCAAGAAGCAGGCGTCTTTTAATTTTGTAACTGCTGTCACCATCTGCAGTGATCACGGAGCCCAAGAGAGTAAAATCTCTCACTGCCTCCATTTCTTCCCCTTCTGTTTGCCAGGAGGTGACGGGACCAGTGGCCATGATCTTCTTTTTTTGATGTTGAGCTTCAGACCATATTTTGCGCTCTCCTCTTTCACCCTCATTAAAAGGTTCTTTAATTCCTCCTCACTTTCTGCCATCAAGGTTGTGTAATCTGCATATCTGAGGTTGTTGATATTTCTTCCGGCAATCTTTATTCCAGCTAGGGATTCATGCAGCCCAGCCTTTCGCATGATGAATTCTGCATATAAGTTCAATAAACAGGGAGACAATATACAGCCTTGTCGTACTCCTTGCTTTCTCTTTATATTCATTTCAGGGCGCACGAAAATAGAACCAAATGGACCCTCATTTGGTTAAGTTTCCCATGTGTCCTGAAACGAATGCATAGCCTATCTGTGTTGGCGCTTTCATTTTATTTTTTTTAAAATAGTATTTATTCAAATTTTAAAAATTACATAGATAAAGAATAAAAAGACAAAAAATAAAAATAAAAAAGACAGAAAAAACACAAACAATTAACAAGAAAAGAAAAACAAGTCAAGCCTTTACATAACTTTCTTTCTTTTGCTTATTTCCTTGACCTCCTCACGCCTCCCTTTTTTGTATTCTAGTTCAATTAGATGTTTCAGCAAATCCTTTCCAACACTGGTATGAAGTTTACGGCATGTAATGCCTTAAGAGAGAATATTATGGAAATGATATACAGGTAGTACATGACACCAGTCAAGCTTGCAAAAATTTATAATCTGCCCGATAACAAATGTTGGAAATGTAAAGAGACTGAAGGTACATTCTTTCACCTTTGGTGGACATGCCCAAGGATTAAGACTTTCTGGGAGATGATCTATAATGAAATGAAAAAGGTATTTAAATATACCTTTCAGAAGAAACCAGAGGCCTTTCTCCTGGGCATGGTCGGCCAATTGGTACCAAAGAAGGACAGAACTCTTTTTATGTATGCAACAACAGCAGCAAGAATACTCATCGCGAAGTATTGGAAGACACAAGATTTACCCACCCGGGAAGAATGGCCGATGAAAGTGATGGACTATATGGAATTGGCGGAAATGACTGGCAGAATCCGAGACCAAGGTGAAGAGTCGGTGGAAGAAGATTGGAAAAAAAATTAAAGTCTATCTACAGAAACATTGCAAAATTAAGGAATGTTAGAAGGTTGTTGGAATGAAGTAATGTGGTTTTAGCAGAAATGATATAAAGGATTAGGTTAAAATTGATTTTTTAATTGGTGAAAGACGTGAATTACAGTATATTAAGATAAAGTATTAAGATAAAAACAAAGCTGTGTTGGCGCTTTCAAAAGACCGCTTTGCTCGGTTTACATCTACCACAAAAAACAACTTGTATAGCATCTGAGGACAGGAAAGAGAAATGCCCATATGAATATAGTCAGCAATAATGGAAATGTTTGAGAGTACAGCAAGAGTTCGCTATAGGGGGTGGGAACACAATGCCAGGTACAAAGATGGCATGAATATGATTGTAATTTCAGCCTCTTACTATATCCCGCCATTGTCAGAGAGTATTTGGACCAGGCTTAAGTGCTTCCTTTCAAAAAGCGATAGCTCATTTCATTCCATCTTTGAAGGAATGTGTTGAAATGTATAGTGTAATGTGAATTACTCTGATATTTTGACCTTTTCTGTTTTTCCCCCAGAATCACTCTCTTGATAGCCCAGCAATAAACACATTTTAATGTCAAAATTGTTTCCATAGTAACAGAAGATGTCACTCTTAAGAATGATATATGATACAGGTGTGAAAAGTTGAAGGCTACCATAAGCACACATTCCGTTCTTTCTCCTCAATAACGTTAAAGGTAAATAACTTATTTAAAAGAATCCTTCAATAGATTATTCAATGCTGAACCCTTATACAGTTTTCCATTATTTCCTTGGCACTTCATACTCTAATGAAACATTCGCTCGCAAACTCAGATGACCAGAGTTATTCTTAAGATAAGGCCGTGTTTATCTTGCTCAGGAGGAAAAATAAACAGACTCTCAAAAAGCTTATTCCTTGAATTTTTTTATTTAAAAAAAACAACACTTTGCATTGTCTTCCAAGGCCTTTTGATCCAGCACTGTTTTTCAGTGTGGTGACTAAGTAGTTGATAATACTAAGTGGTTGGTTATACAATGTAGAGATTGTCTACATTGATTCACTCCAGGGAACATAGTCAATGGACAGGGACAAGGGAGTTGTAGATCAGTAATACCTGTACATACCATATTGGCTACTCCTGTTAGTGTGTATCCAAAACACCACCGTTTCTGAAATCTTTCCTTGGAAAGGATTTCGGATCCAGTTCTGAGACACAAAACATGGTCCCTGGCCCAAGTGTCCATGCATTCAAGTTGCCAAGGCTACATATTCAGATCTCTGTGAGAGCAGCAGTGTTTGCTGGTCAGTTGAGAGGAAGGTGTTTGGAGTGACACTGAAAATCTATTTGCCTAGGCAAGTCGGATTTTCCCAACAATTCTTCCCATTTAGCATTTGGTTAAGAAAATTAGAAATATCAAGCCATAATTTACAGTTTTGGAGGACATGAAACGAATGTCTGATTCCAGCAGTGAACATGAAATATGACACTATTTTTATTTTATTTTATTTTATTATTTATTTATTATTTTCCCCAGCCACTCTGGGCGGCTTTCAACAGAACATTAAAAACAGAATAAAACTTCAAACACAAACAAACTTCCCTAAACAGGGCCGCCTTCAGATGTCTTCTAAAAGTCAAATAGTTGTTTATTTCTTTGACATCTGATGGGAGGGTGCCACTCTGCCTGCTTCCCTGTAACCTCACTTCTCACAGTGAGGGAACTGCCAGAAGGCCCTCGGAGCTGGACCTCAGTGTCCAGGCTGAATGATGAGGGTGGAGATGTAAGGATGTTGAAGAAATCTTTTGAAAATTAGCTATCAAGTAGATTTGCTTCCATCCCTCCCAACTGCAGGACAAACTCTTGCTACATATGCTTTTTGCCTTAATTTTCTACAAGAAAAGTTTTTTTTTAATAAAAACTTTTCTTGTAGAAAATTAAGGCAAAAAGCATATGTAGCAAGGGTGTCATACATAAATACATAAATTGTTTCATGATTTATATTGCCAAAGGCAGGTTATATGCATTAACCTCAATCCTCAGAGGTCTGTCCCGTTGAATTAAATGAGGCTCACTATCACATAAGTGGGGTTAGGATTTCAACCCTAATCTGCTTTCTACGATTATTTTTATAAGTGGATGGCATGCATCACTCATTACAGTTCTTTTCACTTCAAAAGAAGTGGTCTCCTTTGTCATCTGTGGATTTTATCTGTACTCCTCAGTTAAAGGATGAACCTCTTTGTCAAAGTGGAGTGAACCACAAGGCTATGTTTGACCATTCATCCATCACCTAAATTCCACCACTCCCACCCCCAAATTTGGTTGACATATAACTAAACTGCCAGACCTCTCACCCACATGTCTAAGGGAGGAAAATGAGATAGGACGACAAATTTATAATGGACTATGAAGTCAGGGCAGCAAGCTAGGCTGCAGTCTTAACCCCACATATCTGTAAGTAGGATTGTGAGCCTTAAAACATTGGATTAATGGACCATTCCCTTTAGTTTTGTAGATGGCCTCTCTCTCTCTCTCTCTCTCTCTCTCTCTCTCACTCTCTCACTGTGTGTGTGTGTGTGTGTGTGTGTGTGTGTGTGTGTCCAGTTGTCAGACACTCACTGGTTGCTACTAGAACTATCCATACTGGCATTTGGTGGTGGTAGAGATGGGAAGGCCTGGGGGGGGGGGCACAGGTTTTTTCTCATTTTTTCCCAAAGCCACTTTTTATGGAAAAATTGAAAAAAAAAAAACAGTTTGATATAGCTTGAATATTCCACACACTTTTTTTCTGGAAAAAAATATGGTCTCCCCCCAATTTTTCCATGTTTTTTCCAGGCTTTCCCATCTCTAGGTATTATTATTATTATTATTATTATTATTATTATTATTATTATTATTATACCACACCATACTTGCAGGTCTCAGGGTGGTTCACAGGATAAAATCACATTATAAAAACACAAAATACATAATCAAAACAAAAACAACCCAATAACCCCCCCCCTTCAATTAATTAGTGATAGGACAGGTCCATAAAATCAGGGTTTAGACATTGGGTGTCATGGGTCCATTTTGTATCAGCTTGAGATTTTTCTAGAATATGGGGTGATCCAAATGGATTTGTTTCAAGCCCACAGGTTCTTCTTGCCATTCTGTGGGCACTGCAGTAGGATCTCTGTAAATAGGACACTGCCTCAAGCATACATAGTATTATTTAGGGGATTTGAATTTAATTCTAAATTATATACCGGAAAAGTGGGATGTTATATACCGGAAACGTGGGAGATTACAAGGGGTAAAAAAAATATATGGATGTATCGTGCCATATTAGAAGCAAAAAAACTTGTCTTGATGAATTGGAAGAGCCGCAAAAAGATCCCATTGAGTGCCTGGATTGACAATACGGACAGACTAGTTACCTACGAACGAATTGCATATCGACACAAATTAAGAATGGATAAATATGAAGAAATCTGGAAGGAATACTTAAGCGTTAAGGCAGTGGTGGGAAGTAGGGGAAGGAGAGGTGGGTAAATATTGTTTAAAAGGTGTAGTTATAGGTATATCAGTACTCAAATATGAATTGTTAAATTGCGTTATTAGTGTTATTGTGGTTTTTGTTGTATGTGTTTTTTGTTGTTGTTGTTTTTATTGAAAAAATGATTAAATAAATTTAAAAAAATTTTTTATGAAAAAGCATACATAGTACCATGCTGCCAGGAACCATGAAATTCCCACGGCTCCAGTTTGGTCCAAGATGCTAACTTCATTGCTGCCGCAGTTGAAAGAAAACAATACAAAGAAAAAGAGTGGGGAAAACCTGGAACTCACCCGATTTTGTGTAACAACATAATTCAGTTCCCAAAAATTATTTCCAGTGTGGACTGGTGCGGGTATCAATCACTAGTACTGATTATATATAATGGACTTGCAGAGTTTCCTGGCTTTTCCTGGCCCAGTTTACCGTTCTGTGTGCTGTTGCAGCTATAAATTGGGTCTGAATCAATGCTGATAAAATTCACCAGTAATGGAGAATCTCAAATGTACAAAATACATAGGATCTTCTTTCGTTTTTAATAGAAAACATAGCCAAGAGTTTCTTTTTTATATAAAAGTAGGGAGCTCAGCTCTGATCGCTGTGAAAACCATTCAAGTCTAAATAATAATAATAATAATAATAATAATAATAATAATAATAATAACAATTTATTATTTATACCCCGCCCATCTGGCTGGGCCTCCCCAGCCACTCTGGGCGGCTTCCATAGAAACCAAAAATACACTAAAATATCACACGTTAAAAACTTCCCTGAACAGGGCTGCCTTAAGATGTCTTCTGAATGTCAGGTAGTTGTTTATCGCTTTGACATCTGCTGGAAGGGCGTTCCACAGGGCGGGGGCCACTACCGAGAAGGCCCTCTGCCTGGTTCCCTGCAGCTTTGCTTCTTGCAATGAGGGAACCGCCAGAAGGCCCTCGGCGCTGGACCTCAGCGTCCAGGCAGAACAATGGGGGTGGAGACGTTCCTTCAGGTATATTGGACCGAGGCCGTTTAGGGCTTTAAAGGTCAGCACCAGCACTTTGAATTGTGCTCGGAAACGTACTGGGAGCCAATGTAGGTCTTTCAAGACCGGTGTTATATGGTCTCGGCGGCCGCCCCCAGTCACCAGTCTAGCTGCCGCATTCTGAATTAGTTGTAGTTTCTGAGTCACCTTCAAAGGTAGCCCCACGTAGAGCGCATTTCAGTAGTCCAAGCTGGAGATAACCAGAGCATGCACCACTCTGGCGAGACAGTCCGCAGGTAGATAGGGTCTCAGCCTGCGTACCAGATGGAGCTGGTAAACAGCTGCCCTGGACACAGATTTGACCTGTGCCTCCATGGACAGCTGTGAGTCCAAAATGACTCCCAGGCTGCGCACCTGGTCCTTCAGGGGCACAGTTACCCTATTCAGGACTAGGGAATCCTCCACACCTGCCCGCCTCCTGTCCCCCAAAAACAGTACTTCTGTCTTGTCAGGATTCAACCTCAATCTGTTAGCCGCCATCCATCTTCCAACCGCTTAATAAAGGTAAAGGTAAAGGTAAAGGGACCCCTGACCATTAGGTCCAGTCGCGGACGACTCTGGGGTTGCGGCGCTCATCTCACTTTATTGGCCGACGGAGCCGGCGTACAGCTTCCAGGTCATGTGGCCAGCATGACTAAGCCGCTTCTGGCGAGCCAGAGCAGCGCACGGAAACACCGTTTACCTTCCTGCAGGAGTGGTACCTATTTATCTACTTGCACTTTGACGTGCTTTCAAACTGCTAGGTTGGCAGGAGCAGGGACCAAGGAACAGGAGCTCACCCCGTTGCGGGGATTCGAACCGCCAACCCGTGTCCCTTAATATAGGAAGCGCCACCCGTGTCCCTTAATATAGGAAGCTTGTTTCAATGAATGTCTCGTATGGAACGCTGAAGAAAAGAGCAACATCTCTCTAGCAGATTTCACCCTAGTCATTTCCGTGGCAGCTTTACCACAATGGAAAATGATCAGCTAAGACCATAGGTAGGTTATGTACAGAAAATGCTACTAGCCAGCCTCCTCTGAATATGGAGTATGCTATTGGGAGCGCCCAGTAATATCCTCCTTTCTCTCAAATCTGTTCGTCGGCACTTGGTATCCTAAGCTACTTAGATGGCAACAACAGATCCAGTTGTCTTCCCTCATTGCCATAGGGGGCTGCCGATGACCCCTAAGCCCCGACAGAAATAGCGCCAAAGTCATTCCGCGACGAGAGATGGCTCCACTTCCGCCGCTCACAGCTCCAAGTCTGTTTTTAAGGTAAAACACGATAAATTGCTTTCTGTGTTTTATAAATAATACAATACACGAGCAATTAAGTTGCTTTTCAGTGAGGCGTCATGAAATATTCATCCACTTTTAATTTTCATGAATTTTACAATTTACAAGGTGTTGCCGTTCCTAATGCTATGTTAACATGGAGCCCTGACTCCAAAGCCAACGCCAACAGCCGTTGTTGCAGGAAAGTGAGGGTCACTTTTCTAGTATTATGCTATTATGTGGGGGTGCGCAGATCACTCTGCTTGGGCCAATTTCATTCTGCTCAGTCGTAACTCCATTCCATTCTGTTTTCCCATCAATCTCTTTATTTTTTAAAACCCGCACGAAAATTCACACTACATTTGAACACACACCCCCTTAAAAAAACAGAACATTTTCTTAGGCATTTTACCCTAAAATTTTCATTTCGGTATGGTTTTTGGAGCTGGAACTCACTTTACAAAACCTGGAATGGCGTGAAATCTCTGCCCCTTGGGAAATGCAAAATAGGCTTCGCAGTCTGAAAAAACAACAGCAGCTTCGTGAAATCTTCAAGCGCACCTAATAATACGATGGTCTCGGGGGTGTCGCCGCTACCTTTTGCCCAGGCTAATTCACAAGCAGTCCTCCAAACAGCTCCCACCAGTTAGACATCAAAGACGATTTTTAAAGCACACAGAATAAAGCTCAGGGTGATGTAATCCAAAGGACTGATCATATGGAGGCAATGAGATTTGGCCATGTGATAAGAAAATCCAATGAGCACATGAAAAAATTCACTATATATAGAATTCGGGGGGGGGGGGGAACCATGGCTCTGAGTCAGAGTGCATGCTTGGCAGCCAGAAGATCCTAGACTCAGCTGACAGCTTAAAAAAATTACATGGGCCTTCTCTGTGTGTCCCCTCCATCAGCTGTCCTAAAGCTGGTGAGCCTTTTCAACAGTGCCCCCCAATCAAAAAACATGCTGTCCCCTGGAATACTCGCCTGGCACTGACTTTGACATCTTCCACATTGCCAGTATGTAGAATTGTAGTCTTCATTTATCTTGGCCTATCTTATGCCAAGTATTATTATTTTTTAGCCTCCTGTCTCCCCACTGAGCAGTTGCGTCCAGTCTCCCCTGAATTTCATCTACCCTAGTAAAGGTAAAGGTAACCCTGACCATTAGGTCCAGTTGTGGCCGACTCTGGTATTGCGGCGCTCATCTTGCTTTATTGGCCGAAGGAGCTGGCGTACAGCTTCCGGGTCATGTGGCCAGCATGACTAAGCCACTTCTGGCGAATAAGAACAGCACACGGAAACGCCGTTTACTTTCCCGCAGGAGCGGTACCTATTTATCTACTTGCACTTTGACGTGCTTTCGAACTGCTAGGTTGGCAGGAGCAGGGACCGAAGAATGGGAGCTCACCCCATCGCGGGGATTCGAACTGCCGACCTTCTGATCGGCAAGTCCTAGGCTCTGTGGTTTAAACCACAGCACCACCCGCGTCCCGGGTGTACCCTAGGGTTGCCCAAACTCGAGTCTCCAGCTGTTTTGGACTACAATTCCCATCATTCCTGACCACCGTTCTTGCTAACCAGGGGTGGTGGGAGTTGTAGTCCAAAAACAGCTGGATATTCAAGTTTGGGAATCCCTGATCTACCCTTTCCCACTTGTTAAAATCGGCAGCCTTCTAGGAGACATCAGAAGTGTCTTTCATCTTGGAGACAGAATTTTGCAAAATATGTAGTAGTAGTAGTAGTAGTAGTAATTATTATTATTATTATTATTATTATTATTATTATTATTATTATCATTATTTTATACCCCGCCCTCCCCGGCCAGAGCCAGGCTCAGGGCGGCTAACACCAGTAAAATTACAATAAAAACATAATGGGGGGGGGGGAGCAATTTAAAATACAGGTTAAAAATACAATTTAAAATGCAGCCTCAATTTAATAGTAGCCCATAGATCAAAACCATAAGGGGAGGGAGATGTAAGGGTCAGACTGAGTCCAAACCAAAGGCCAGGCAGAACAGCTCTGTTTTGCAGGCCCTGCGGAAAGATGTCAAGTTCCGCAGGGCCCTAGTCTCTTGTGACAGAGTGTTCCACCAAGTCGGGGCCAGTACTGAAAAGGCCCTGGCCCTAGTAGAGACCAATCTAACCACCTTGCGACTTGGGACCTTGTCATTTGTGGACCTTGAGGCATACCAGGAGAGGCGGTCCCGTAGGTACGTGGGTCCTAGGCTGCATAGGGCTTTAAAGGTCAAAACCAGCACCTTAAACCTGACCCTGTACTCCACTGGGAGCCAGTGCAGTTGGTAAAGCACTGGATGAATGTATAAGGATTCTCATCTCCACAACAACTTTGCAGTGCCGATTGTGGGCTTTTTTTTCTTTTTTCTTTTAGTTCCAAGTACATGGAGACTGGTTGTACCTGTGTATATAACATCATTAGGAAAAGGCCAGTCATGATACAGGAGTCGCTCTTTATTAGCTGTTTCCTTTGGAACATTGCAAGCAATAAATAGTGATCATGAGGTTCACGCTATGGAAAGCATCATGCTCTTTTACTTAACAGCCGGCATGCGATTCGTTATCATTCACAATAAAATGCCTATCCCTTCACAGCACCAAACTACAAATAGGGATCTCGTATCCTCTTTCGAAGGAGGCTCGGCTGTTTGATTTTGCCTGGGCCATCACGGCTACTTCACTCAGAAGAATCTCTCCTTACTTGGAAGAAAGTCCCACCGAACTGAATGGCACTTGCATCCAAGCACAGAAAGTGTGCTGTTAGTTTTAAGCAGAATTATGAAACCGATGCCAAAAAATATCAGTGGAGCAGCTTCATCCGGGTTAGAAAGCTGGATATGTTGAAAGGCATAAATAGAAATTTGGGTGCAGATGGAAGAGTGAGCTGGGCAAACTGAAGAACTTACCATATTTTTTGCTCTATAAGACTCACTTTTTCCCTGCTAAAAAGTAAGGGGAAATGTGTGTGCGTCTTATGGAGAGAATGCAGGCTGCGCAGCTATCCCAGAAGCCAGAACAGCAAGAGGGATTGCTGCTTTCACTGCGCAGTGATCCCTCTTGCTGTTCTGGCTTCTGAGATTCAGAATATTTTTTCTCTTGTTTTCCTCCTCCAAAAACTAGGTGCGTCTTATAGAGCGAAAAATACAGTAACTCCCCACTCCATCCACAGGCTACATGGGCTTCTTCTTGTTTCTGATTTGGCCTTCCTGTGCTCAGTGGCGAAGCTACCTGCTCGGGCACCGGGAGCGGCGTACATATGGGGGCATGGCTGGCTCATGTCCCAGGGGGGCATGTCGTGCGTCTGGGGGTGCGTGGCAAGTGGTGAGCATCCTGGGGATGCATGCCAAGTGCCAAGTGCCCCGGGGGCAGGGGCGGGGGCGGCTGCAATGTCACCCCCTCCTGGATTGCACCCAGGACGGATCGCTCCTGTGCCCCCTTCGTCCGCCAGTGCTTATGCCATGGGTAGGCAAACTAGGGGCCGGGGGCCGGATCTGGCCCAATCGCCTTCTAAATCCGGCCCGCGGGTGATCCAGGAATCAGCCTGCTTTTACATGAGTAGAATGTGTCATTTATTTAAAATGCATCTCTGGGTTATTTGTGGGGCATGGGAATTCGTTCATTTCCCCCCCTTCAAAATATAGTCCGGCCCCCCACGAGGTCTGAGGGACAGTTTGCTGACCCCCTGCTGAAAACGTTTGCTGACCCCCGGCTTATGCTATGCTAGCAGAGACCCACCGAAACTGGGGCAGTGTTGTCATAGGAAGAAGCTGCAGCATGGACTCCTCCCAGAAGGTCCAGTGGGGCGGCCATTTATGCGATGCCAAAAAAAGGGGAGCTACAAACAGAAGGACTCCAATTTGCAGATCACTTGAATGTGCAAATGTATCAGTATAGCTGCAGAATTAGCAACCAAACTACAGAGCCTTGACGATCAGAAGGTCAGCAGTTCGAATCCCCATGACAGGGTGAGCTCCCGTTGCTCGGTCCCTGCTCCTGCCCACCTATCAGTTCGAAAACACGTCAAAGTACAAGTAGATAACTAGGTACCGCTCTGGGGGGAAAGTAAACGGCGTTTCCGTGCACTGCTCTGGTTCGCCAGAAGCAGCTTAGTCATGCTGGCCACATGACCCGGAAGATGTACGCCGGCTCCCTCGGCCAATAAAGCGAGATGAGCGCCACAACCCCAGAGTCAGTCATGACTGGACTTAATGGTCAGGGGTCCCTTTACCTTACTATCCTTTAAATAGAAATACAATACATCTCAGCAGATTGGGGAGGATTGTGACCAGAAAACCTGTGTGCTGGCTCAGATTCAAGGCTCCTCCTACTCTTCCTTTATCTTTAATTTTTTTGATGACCCTTCAAAGAGAGGACCATCCTCTTTGAAGTAGGACACATGGGTACCCTACGGCCTAGACCCTTATCACAGGGTTGCACAGAAAGTATCAACTTTCCCTTGACTCACTACCACCAGCACAGAAGTGGGTTCTATGTGACCCTCCAGATTTTGCTAGGCTACAGTTCCCACCATCCCTGATCATTGCCAGTGCTGATAGGGGCTGATGGGAGTTGGAGTCCAACTGCACATGGAGGGCTAAAGGGTTTCACACCCCTGCACTAGTGCAACATGAGGTGAGGGGCTGATACTTTAGCAGATTGTTGGCCATGATGGTTAGAAATCTGTCAATTCCACAAACACGCACACACACACACAAAAAAAATAGAACAAAAACAAAGCAAAATTGCATTTCAGAGTTTTCTGCTTCTCATTTTAATTTCTTCCTGTTTAGTTTATTCTTGGCTTGATCTCTCTTGTGGGCCAGCCTCTCGCTCTGGTCTCAGCGATAAATACCCTGTTGCACTTTGCAAATAAATAAAAACAAAATCATACCACAAATGCCACTCAGATTTATTGAATGCCTTACACATGTAGAAATGCCATTTAATCCTCTAGAAACTGAGCTCACTCCAAAGCCAAAAGCAAAACGAAAAGCCTCACATGTAATTAATACATTGCTTTACAGCATTACCAAAAGAAAGGGAGAGGGGGGAAAACCTAATCAGAAGAATGCTATTTATACCTAAGATCAGACAATGTAAAACCTCAAGCAGGCAACCCAAAAGCTAACTGTAAATGCAGAGAAATCTAATATCCTAATACTCCAAAATGACTCTAAAATCCAATAATATAAAAAATGCTTTATAGTGCTATCACTTCCACAGCACTGGGGTTTCATAAGATTGTGTGTTATTGGCCTAATGTAGTCATTTTACACACACACACAGAGAGAGAGAGAGAGGGGGAGAGAGAGGGAGAGAGAGAGAGAGAGAGAATGAATTCTGCATCTCCCTAAGAGCTTTCACTTAAATCTGGAAACACTGTTGCTCACAACCAGCCATGGCAAACCTATGGCCCTCCAACTTCCACGAAACCTGACCATTGGTCATGATTTCTGGCAGGGCCAGCCCTACCAACAGGCAGAGTGAGGAAGCTGCCTCAGGTGGCCGATAGTGGAAGGATGTGAAAGACAGCCTACCTGTGCCCCCTTAAGCTAGACTGTTGACCTCAGGAGGACATTGTCCCATCACCAGTGTCAAAGTAAGATTTAACTGTCAGTGCAATTGGTTTCCTTATGTGAAATAGGTGTGCCACCTTTGCCTCAGGCAGCAAAATGTCTTGGGCCAACCCCACTTCCGGGGGTGGGGGGAGAGGAGTAAGAGGCAGTGGCGTAGCAGTGGTTGCCAGCCCCCGAGGCCACACAGAGTTGGAGGTAGGAGGGAAGGAAATGGACAGCATATGCATGCACATTCAACTGTCTAATGGCGTCCGCATCACCCAGGAGATCCCAGCCGCAGAAATAAGAGAAGAAGAGTTGTTCCGTTATCTAGAGAAGCCATTTTCAACAGAGCCCAGGGACAGAAATGCACAGCTGTTTTGAGACAGCACTGTGCCCCTAACAATTTTGTGGCTGGGGCAATCACACCTATGCTTCCCCATTCTATGCCACTGGTTAGAGGGCCCCTGCTCTTGCCTGGACCTTTAGAAGAAGAAGAGTTTGGATTTGATATCCCGCTTTATCACTACCCGAAGGAGTCTCAAAGCGGCTAACATTCTCCTTTCCCTTCCTCCCCCACAACAAACACTCTGTGAGGTGAGTGGGGCTGAGAGACTTCAAAGAAGTGTGACTAGCCCAAGGTCACCCAGCAGCTACATGTGGAAGAGCGGAGACGCAAACCCGGTTCCCCAGATTACGAGTCTATCGCTCTTAACCACTACACCACACTGGCTCTCTTTACTAGTACCAACTCCTTGACTGGGCTAAGTCATGCATTCTGTCGTAGTATCAGCTGTGCCTCTCTTTCCCCCAGTCATGTCCAATGCCTCACAGCCTTCTCTCATCCACCAGACCCATCCTGATTCTTCAACCCAACCCACAATCTCTCCTGTGCCCTCACCACCTTGCACCCAATTCAACTTCTTTCTCTGGAGATCACTCATAGCTGAGTAAGATTGTCTTCCATGAACACAGTCTTAACAGTGAGTCCGTAAGTGACTGTGGAGGCCAATTCTGGATCCACTCGTCCTTCCACAGTGGGGACATAGGTTTCCGGGCGGGAGTTGATCACGTTGAGGGTTTGCCAAGCGTGCCTTCCTCTTAGCACATTTCTCCCTTTCATCCTGAGTTCGATAGTCTTCAGAGACCCTGACACCTTTGTTAAAGGCTGTTCTCCAATTGGAGCGCTCGCAGGCCAGTGTTTCCCAATTATTGGTGTTTATACTACATTTTTAAAGATTTGCCTTCAGAAAGTCTTTAAACCTCTTTTGTTGACCATCAGCATTATGCTTTCCATTTTTAAGTTTAGATTGGTTGCTTTGGAAAATGATAATCAGGCAATTCATCTACTCCCATAAGGGCCAACCCAATCTTCTGGCAAATGCTTGCACCACGAGAAATCTGTTTTCCCCCCAACTCAGGTCTTCTTGCTTTTGGCCCTTCTTTGACCTTCTTGACACAAGTATAGCTCACTTCCAGGCAAAGAATACAGAATTATGGTCTGTTGGGGGGAGAGAAGACTTGCATATAGTGTGGTTGCCCAGCAACCGCAGGATGCATACCTAATGGTTAATCCATTCAAAGTAGATTAAAGAACAGGCCATTTCTCCCCTTTTGCAAAGAAACTTTTCTGTTGACACACTAAAAAGTCCTCTGTGATTATTTATGAATCACCACTTCTTCTGGAATCACATCTTTTTTTAGTTTTAGTTTTTGCTAAGCATGAACAGCTGTGACAGAATGTGCCTTTGTCAGATGTATCTTCTTTGGTCTCCAGTCCTCAGACTACAACATAAACTGATATATCGAAAGCCGCCCAGGAAGGCTTCACCAGGAGCTGACGCAACTGTGCTCTGATGGCAGGTACACAAGGATGCTGGCAAGAGACTCCGCCCACAGAACCAGCCCAGGTAGGGAAGGTTTCCCTCACCTGCCTGGCAGGCAAAGCAGAGCCAACAGTGAGTCGTCAATGAAGAGGGGAGAGCAACAAGGGGGAAAGTAAAGCTTTGAAAGCCCAAAGATTAAACAGGAGAAGAAGAAAGACATAATAATACTAAAAGCTTGATTTTGCTGCTAGATGTTGTGGTGATGGGCTCACACACTTGAAGATATTGGGGGGGGGGGGAATACAACTGTTCACAACAAGCGACTGGTGAATATGTCAAGTACGATTTTTCTCAGTTTCTGGGTTTTCCAATTTTCAGTTCACCACATTTCTGCAGCAGTTTGTGATTTTCCTTTTTCATATATATATATATATATATATATATATATATATATAATAAAAAATATTTAAAAAATGCATCAGCATCAGTAAGTATCTTTGCAAATACTCACATTTTTGCAAAGCAATTTCCCCTAACAGAAAGTGTCCAGCGCTGCCAATGAATTCTAAGAAACAAAACAAAACAAAGTGTGTGTTGTTGTTGTTTTTTACATAGGTGGTTTTATTTGTGAGTTTGGGGCCTGTGAACAAACACATTCACCTTGCTTGTAATTGTCATGCCAAACAAAGTGAAGTCACACCATCATCATATTTCAGTCCACCATCTTGATTCAAAATTGTATCTGCCATCTAAACATAGAGGATGACCACCACTTCCTCCTCGGGAGCCCTCCTGCTGAGTTGAAAGGTATCTGAACCTGCAGAGAACCATCACACTAAATTAGGCAACAGTACCATCAGGGTCTTCCAAATCAGCACAGTTTGGACCATGACAGTCTGCCATCTTGATTCAGAACGGTGCCTGGCATACAAATGTAAATAAAGACTGCCCCCTCCCCATTGGATATCTTCAGAGACATGCAAATTGGTGCAGCTTGGAACCATTATGCCAAATTTGGCAAAATCCCGCTAAATAGAGGGATGTCAGGCTTCAGGGAATTGGCTTCCTCCCCCCTCCCCGTGGCAGTAGATAGATCAAAGAAAGGAACGCCTTACCAGTTAGAAACTTCAATAATCACAGTGAGAGAACAAAGAACACATCTCCTAGAAATGGCGGTGCTCCCAATTAAGGCTCACACCCCCTTCCATCCCTATTAATCTATGACACTCCTATGTCTTGTAATCTGAGTTTGTACCCTCTGTGCTTTCTGTTCTGAGACTTTCTGAGCTCTTCTTGACCTTGGGCTCAGAGGAGGAATGCTGTCCAGAGACTGTGAATCTGTTAACCCTCTCTTTTCCAGTGTTTCTTCTCCTAGCTGTTCCCTATCCAGTATTTCCCAGCTACTGCATTCTGAACTATGCCCCTCTGCAAACCACTGTCCCAAATCTATGCTGTCCTCCTGCTCCTGGGAAGATTCAGGATCAGGGAGAGGAGTGGCTCCCACCATTCCTCCTCAGTGCAGCCCTCCTCAGCACGGTCCATGACAGGGGATAATATATGCAGAGGCATCAGAATCGACCCAGTTTTGGTACCCATCATGCCAAAGATTGAGCAAGCCATGCCACAATCATGTTTTGTTCTGCCAGCTTCTTTCAAAATGGTGGCTAGCATCTCAACCCCAACGAAAACCACCACCCTCACCTCGTGCTTAGTTTGATGACAATGTCTTGAAAAGTGTCTGAACCTATAGAGAAGAGACCGACAAGCAGTCAAACCACTTTTTTGAAATATACAATATATATTTGTATGCTATTTTCACTAATATATGCATTTTGAAGCAACCTTTGTATATTTTTTGTAGCTATTACTTGGCTAGAGAACTGCATTGCAAAATTTGCAGAAGTGCAAGTTTCGAATGAAGGCTGTTCTTCATTTTGCTGATTGTTTCAGAATGTGCCAATCTGATAGGTTCCCCTTCTAATGTGCATTGAATTGAATCACGCCCTCAGCCCTGTTCATAACTTTCAAATAGAATTTATTGTGCGTCGTCTTCAGTAACAAGGTCGGATGAGAACAGGAAGTCAGAGAATCTGATTATCCACACCCCCCAAGACACCAACCAAAGATCCTCACAAATAAACAGCTTCACTAAAAAGCACATTGCAAACTGTTTGTTCGCAAAGTAAACAATATACTTAATAAGGGAATGAGCTGCATTTTGGGTTGAAGAGACAGTGGTCGGGGGAGACAGAAAGGGAACCACAACTAAAGTTGCAGACAAGGGAAAGTGTATCACAAAGGGAAATTTATGAGCCCCCAACCCAATATGGAAAATATTTTCATGTTTATTTTGAGCTCAACACAAATGTAAATATTTTAAACAAACAGAACCCCCCACCCCACCACAAAAGAAGTAGCAATGGATGGAATCTTCCTTAAATTTGAATTAAAAGCTGCCAGGACGATGCATCTTTCGAAAGAAAACTGCCTCAAAAGGCGGATGCAAAGATGTTGC
This sequence comes from Podarcis cretensis, assembly GCF_951804945.1. Classification (NCBI taxonomy): domain Eukaryota; kingdom Metazoa; phylum Chordata; class Lepidosauria; order Squamata; family Lacertidae; genus Podarcis; species Podarcis cretensis. The sequence goes on from NC_137170.1 coordinate 128,553,536, forward strand.
ATCTTTAATTTTTCTGTTAATTATGGATTGAGCATTGTTGTGAATCTTGTCCTCAAAACCCAGCTTAGAAAATAAGAGCAGATGCTCATGCCCAGGTTTGGCTCATGAGGGAATTGAACAGAACATATTGGTTTATAATTAATGTAATTTGTTGGATTATCTTTTGTGAAGGAGCTAAGGTAAACAACCTTGCAGCATTGTAGTAAAAATTCTTCTGAGCAGAGAGAAAGAGAGAGAAAGAAAGGGGGAGAGGGAGAGGGAGAGGGAGAGAGTCCTCTGTTCTTGATGGAAAAGCATTTTGGTGGCAGGGAGGGGAAACTTGCTTCCTGCTGGTTTTGCACAGAGATGTTGAAGTGCCTGTCACACTCAAACATATTTTAATTAACTCAAAGGAAAGAATTAGGCTACAGACCCTAAAGCAAATTGCAATGCTTATAACGGGAGCCAGCCATTCCCCAACTGACTATTTGAATTAGCAGCATATTTCTCTTTTCTATTTTGATGGTGTTTGGATAAGATGGTTGACTCGCCCATCCCCACCCCAATCTTCCACGTATTAACTTTGCCATCATGTGATGGTTATGGATCCCAAACCAGGGATCTGCCTGATTCTGCCATTCTGGGCAGATGCTGTGATTTTATTTTATTTTTGTTTAGTCGTTTAGTCATGTCCGACTCTTCATGACCCCATGGACCAGAGCACGCCAGGCACTCCTGTCTTCCACTGCCTCCCGCAGTTTGGTCAAACTCATGTTAGTAGATTCAAGAACACTGTCCAACCATCTTGTCCTCTGTTGTCCCCCTCTCCTTGTGCCCTCCATCTTTCCCAACACCAGGGTCTTTTCCAGGGAGTCTTCTCTTCTCATGAGGTGGCCAAAGTTTTGGAGCCTCAGCTTCAGGATCTGTCCTTCCAGTGAGCACTCAGGGCTGATTTCCTTCAGAATGAATAGGTTTGATCTTCTTGCAGTCCATGGGACTCTCAAGAGTCTCCTCCAGCACCATAATTCAAAAGCATCAATTCTTCGGAGATCAGCTCTCACTTCCATACATCACTACTGGGGAAACCATAGCTTTAACTATACGGACCTTTGTTGGCAAGGTGATGTCTCTGCTTTTTAAGATGCTATTTAGGTTTGTCATTGCTTTTCTCCCAAGAAGCAGACGTCTTTTAATTTCATGACTGCTGTCATCATCTGCAGTGATCATGGAGCCCAAGAAAGTAAAATCTCTCACCGACTCCATTTCTTCCCCTTCTATTTGCCAGGAGGTGATGGGCCCAGTGGCCATGATCTTAGTTTTTTTGATGTTGAGCTTCAGACCATATTTTGCACTATCCTCTTCCACCCTCATTAAAAAGGTTCTTTACTTTTTCTCACTTTCTGCCATCAAGGTTGTGTCATCTGCATATCTGAGGTTGTTGATATTTCTTCCAGCAATCTTAATTCTGGCTTGGGATTCATCCAGCCCAGCCTTTCGTATGATGAATTCTGCATATAAGTTCAATAAACAGGGAGACAATATACAGCCTTGTCGTACTCCTTTCCCAATTTTGAACCAATCAGTTGTTCCATATCCAGTAGCTTCTTGTCCCACATAGAGATGTCTCAGGAGACAGATGAGGTGATCAGGCACTCCCATTTCTTTAAGAACTTGCCATAGTTTGCTGTGGTCAACACAGTCAAAGGCTTTTGCATTGTCAATGAAGCAGAAGTAGATGTTTTTCTGGAACTCTCTAGCTTTCTCCATAATCCAGCGCATGTTTGCAATTTGGTCTCTGGTTCCTCTGCCCCTTCAAAATCCAGCTTGCATTTCTGGGAGTTCTCGGTCCACCCCTGTCAACCACACATTTAGATAGCTCTTTCAGATGTTCTTGCTCAATGCAGAAGGGTCAGGACTGGAGAAAGTGGGGAAAGGGACAATTTGAGGGAAGGATGAGTGACCCCCCAGGCTTGCTGTTCATGTTGTGATTCCCTGTTCAGGCATAATACTTCAACAGGGTTGTGTGAGTAGGACAGGGTTGAGGAACCTGTGGCCCTCCTTATATTCTTGGACTCCAGGTCGAATCAGGTCCACAAGGTGTGATCAATGGTCAGGGATGATGGGACTTGTAGTTTGCCAGCAGTTGGAGGGCCAAAGGGTAGCCATCGCTGGTGCCTTTCATCTCACCCCCCAACCCTATGCACACTCTACTTCGGACACAACAGCGATCTGTGAGAGTTGCTGCACCCATATCTTTCAAAAGTATTGAGGAGAACCAGCAAATATATGAAGCTTCCTTACCCAGAAGGCGGAACAAAGTTTCGTTAAAAGAGGGAAACTTAGCCGACCTGCGGAAAAGCATGTCTTGTCATACGCACATGTGCTAAAACGTCCTCGCCGTCACACCAGATTAAAGACTCGAGGAGGAAGGCTTGAACATCTGGTCACTTCTTTCTCGTATTTCTTAATTTATAAGGATATGAAAATTTGAACGTGATATTTGAGAAAGTCACCAATCTGATAAGACTCCTGTTCCTCTTGAGTGAACATTGTTCTTGTGAATATGGTTTGAAACTATTATTGTTCCCGACTGCGTCTGCAACTCATTAGCAACGTGCCTGCTCTAAGTTGGATATCTAGACAATTCGACTCTGTGTCAGGGCCATTTTAAAGCACGCCACAGTGCGTTTTGCCTCTCCTTCAAATGAAATCTGTCTCTTTAAAAGAATTCACCGGTTTCAAAGCAAAGCTGAAACACACAATACCCTAAAACAACAATGGGAGCGACGGGGGTCCAATTCAAGTGTTGCTGGTAGGGCATTTGTACAAGATGGGGCACTCTCAGTGGCAGCAGTGCCATCCATGGAACCCTTTCCTGTGTGATAATAGGCTGGTTTTGACCTTTAAAACCTTGCATGGCTCAGTACTTAAAGAAGTGTCCTTCTCCGTGTGAACCTTCCTGAACTGAACTGAACAAGTCTGAACTGTTCCGTGCACGCCGATTTCAGAGTGCTTTCCTCACAGATGACACACTGGCAAGATAACCAGACTAGAAATTTAATGCACAAAAATTCACCCTTGCGTTGCCAAGATTTGAAGGTACTACACGTCAATCCACCATGCTTGCTTTTGATTTCTTTGTTTATTTTCGATATATGAAACCTGCTCTGTTTCTGAGCATAGGGGGAGTGGGAAGCCTGGTTCTATGTTATGGATTATGCAATTTCAAATAAATCTCCATTAGGTAAGGAGACTGCTCCATTGTAAAAACAACAGAAATACAATTCTGGAAGTCATCCTTCAGGGTATCTTAAATCCATTTTTTTAAAGTATTGTTCCAGCAGCTGAGGTTCTTCCCCCTACCCTACCCAAAACTGGGTCTAGTTTTGCAAGAAAATAAAATATAAAGCAAAGAAACTGCTCTCTGGCTGAGACCTAGGATTTTCTGGCATCTAATATAACAACAAGAGGAGAAACGGGGGAACTAATCCCACATCAGACTGGCAAAGAGTTGCCTTTGGATTGCATTCTCGATGTTTTGAGGTTACTGTACATGCATTTTATTTTAGACATATGTACTGTTAGCAGTTGCTTTTTCTAGTTAATATTTACTAGAAGATCTCAGTGCTTTAGTAAAATAGTATCCCCCTGGGACGTGAAACTGATGTTTTTCATATTTGCTCGTGTTGTCAGGAAAACTGTTCTTACATGGGCAGCCCTCAATTTTTATTATTGGAAAATGTTCAGTAGCCACACTGTATTCTGCAAATACTGGGATACCAGAAGTCAGATCCACCATCAACCGGATTACAAGCCAACAGGAAAATGCTACCAAAGCATCTCTTAAAATGCAACACATGTCTACTCACAAGTAAGTCTCAAGGAGTGGAATGAGACTTACTCTCAGGTAAGGAGACACCCATGACTGACCTGTGTGGCCTTCCAGATGTAGTTGGACGACAACTCCCAATTGTCCCAGACCATCCGCCATGGTAGCTAGGAGTGGTGGACTTGCACAACTTCTGGAGCAGCAAAGGTTCTTTGCCCCCATTTTAAGCAAGCTGATTCATAAATCAATAAACAATGAGACTATCCTTCTTGAAGTAGGAGAGATCTGAGGCACTGCTTCTTTTCATTATTTCATTTCATGATGGGAGTCCCGTCTCCACAAAAAACCTCAAAACGTGAACACAAATATATTTATGTAGATGTACACCATTGCTTTCATAGATGCTTGCTTCCATGCAGGTATTCTTGGGAATAGAGATCCATTTAAACTGAAGGAAGGGGAAAGAAGGTAAAGTTCCTACCAGAGAAGATTTGCAGATGAAGTTAATGGACTATGCTGAAATGTCTGAAATGATTGGAAGAGTCAGAAATCAGGAAGACCAAAATTTTAATAAGGAATGGGGGGGAATCTATAACTTACCTTAAAGACCATTGTAAACAGTTAAAATCGTTAGTAGGATTGGAATATCACTTGTAGTTTAAGGTTGAATTCTGGACATTGAGTGTCGAAGTCCCCAAGTCACCCCCCAAATAAATCACAACGCACACTTAATTTTTGTTTAAGGTTTTTGGCATAATTTTGGCCACAACTTTATTTAAATACAAAACTGTGAGTGGTTGTTTAGGCATTGGTTAAGACTATCTGTCCCCCCGCCTGGGGACAGAACTGACTTCCGGGCACCACCGAAAGACAGTGCGGGGGAAAGCAAGTCGGGGAGAAATGGAGCTGAGTCACAGACCCTCAATTCTCATCCACATGCTCCCCGAAGGCTTGCCAGCCCTAGTCCCATTCCAGGGATTAGACGAAAAGATGGCAAGCCCCAGGATTCCTTTAACGGAATTCCCTTTCCACAGCAACCATGGAGGGGCAGGCCCAGCCTATCCTAACCCCTCCTCCACCAATTTATAACCAATGCCTAACCGCAACCTTACAAGTTGTGACAATTTGCTACACAGTAGGCAAAAACCAAATGGCCCAGCCAATCAGCCAGATGGACAAAATTCCTACCAGGCCCCCGCTCCAAAGCAGACGACCCCATGACAGGCATAGCAAGGTCAATGCAACAACCCCTTACTCAAGGGCGGGTGATCCATTGCACGCAGGCTGTGTGCAGAGTATTTAAACATTTTATCCCTCCCACCAAAATTGCAACATAACTTTTACCCCAGCAACCCAGTGAACCAATCACTGCCCCAGGCCATCTTTAGAGACCCTGCCTGGTAACAGAGGGGTGGCTCAGCAGACCCCACCGCAACACGTGCTCTCCATGAAGGAGAACACGCTTAATGGAAGAAGTAAAGGGTTTGGATGATAATAAAAGATGTGGGAGGAACTGATAGGACCCACAAAGGGGAGGATGGAAGTCCAGGAGATTCCCTGGAATCTTGTTTTCATGATTTATGTTTGATATATCTCTGTAAAATGTTAAGTTGAAAAATCGAATAAATAATAAAAAAAACAACGAAGGAAGTGATGGTGTTGAGTTGAACGGTATGTCAATGGAAACTTGGGTTTGTTTTTGTTTTAGAAGACAGCCTCCTTGCAAAGCCTGCACAGAATGTAACTGCAAAGCATATGCTTTTACTGTGCAGGATTTAAATGGTAAAGCAAAAAGTGAAAACAGAAGATCTGTGAATTATTTGCTTGGCGCTTTCATTCCCATTCCAGCACCCCCCGCCCTGCCCTCCAGGGAATGGGCAGATTCTCTGTTTCATCCCGACACCAGTAAGAGTCACGTGGACCCTGGAAATCCAGCTGTGTCGGATTTCTTCTTCTTATTTGGGGTTATTCTCAATGTGTTTATTTGTCATCTCATAAATTCCACAGTGAAACGGGGGGGGGGGGAGGAAGCATTAAAATAAAATTAAAAAATGGGTTGATGTGAAAACGTCATGTCCTTAAGAAAAACAATGCAGCGTTTTCATGTTCTGCGAAGAAAAGAAAGAACAACCAAACCCACAAGTTACCCAATAGTCATTGTGTTGCTATTGTGTGTGCAAATAGGGATATAAATGTTTAATCCAATCTTTTTCCTAAGAGGTTATTACCATTTTGCTAACTGAAACCAGCACCAGTGCAAGCAATTCCCTCACGTAGGGCACTGAGCTGAGGGGGCAAATAATAATAATAATAGTAGTAATAATAATAGTAATAATAATAATAATAATAATAATAATAATAATAATAATGTGTTTTTTTAAAAAAAAAAAAACCACTACCGCCTATATTATATGGGTATCTCCTGAGATGATGCATTAAAAAAGCAACTGTACCAGAATTAATTATTTCCGGACTATCATTTTGTTGCAATGCATTTTGTTGTCCAATCAAAATCACCACCATCATTCCAAGCTGTTTCCCCACTCACAGAGGGAAAGATCCATGGTTCAATCGCGGTTGCTTTTACAATGTACAGTTCACATTAAACAACGGGGGGGGGGAGGTTGGGGGAAAGGTTACGGAATTGCACGTACCATCTAGTTTGGCTTTTAATGGATACTTGAACAGTATTTCCTGAGATTTTCACTGAGCTTATAAACCACATGGTCAACAACAGGGTATGTCAACTAGGAAAAGGGGAGAGATCTCAACTAGTTCGCATTCGAAAGCTAATCTGCTTAATCTGTACTTTCTGGACAATTCCTGAACTGAAACGCAGCCAGATAAGGCCTTACACAACTCAGGACCGCAATACCACAAGGACTTCCTCTTCCCATTTGAACCTCCCTGGACCCTGAGATCATCTTCTGAGGCCCTTCTTCGTGTGCCTCCTCCTCAAGAGGTCCAGAGGGCGGCAACACGAGAACCGGCCTTCTCTGCAGTGGCTCCCCATCTGTGGAATGCTCTCTCTAGGAAGGCTCGCCTGGTGCCTTCATTATACACCTTTAGGCGCCAGGCAAAAACATTCCTCTTCAACCAGGCCTTTGGCTGATTGACATCTAGTACCCTTTTAAAAGGGATGTGGGTGGTGCTGTGGGTTAAACCACAGAGCCTAGGACATGCCAATCAGAAGGTCAGCGGTTCGAATCCCCACGACGGGGTGAGCTCCCGTTGCTCGGTCCCTGCTCCTTCCAACCTAGCAGTTCGAAAGCACAAAGTGCAAGTAGATAAATAGGTACCGCTCTGGCGGGAAGGTAAATGGCGTTTCCGTGCACTGCTCTGGTTCGCCAGAAGCGGCTTAGTCATGCTGGCCACATGACCCGGAAGCTGTCTGTGGACAAACGCCAGCTCCCTTGGCCAGTAAAGCGAGATGAGTGCCACAACCCCAGAGTCGGCCACGACTGGACCTAATGGTCAGGGGTCACTTTACCTTTTAAGTGTATTTTAATGTATTTGAACTAGCTTGTGACTTTGCATTTCATATTATTAAATGTTTTAAGCCGCCTTGAATCCTGACATGGGAGTACAGCGGGATCTCAACGCACTCACTAATACATCATTATTATGTTTGATTTTTTTGTTTGTGTAAATAAAACAACTCTTACAAAGATACCAATAAAGTCAGCATTCTCCCACCAGTAGGAAGCAAAACTTTGATAGCGGCACCACCTGGAATGTGTCACCTCTTGAGCGCATGGAACAATTATGTGGCGCTGACCCCAACTGTCTGCCGAAGTACTTGACTGAGTTCATTTCACAATGCATTCTGTCACAAACACATATATTTAAAAGACTCTTTGCACCTCTGCAGAGAAGAAAACACTTACACAAATTCAAAAGCAGACATTTGCCCTGCTCCCTTTTCTCTGGAATCTAGAAGTTCACACACCGTACCATTAATTAATGCATTAGACGGCATATTTTCCCTTTAAAGTGCTTTGAATAATCAAAGGTTACAAAAACCTCCAGAAAATCTGCTTACTTGATTGCATGGTTAAATCCCACATTAAATTAGAAATTGAGCATGATGTCATCTCTTTCAAGTTAGACACACTGAGAGGCAGAAACCAGCTGATCTTGAGAATGGAGATGAAATTCTGCCTGGCTTGTCACTGTTGACCAAGAATAGCCGATGTGGTGTTTTCTCCAGATGTTGTTGTTGTTTAGTCGTTTACTCGTGTCCGACTCTTCGTGACCCCATGGACCAGAGCACGCCAGGCACTCCTGTCTTCCACTGCCTCCCGCAGTTTGGTCAAACTCATGCTGGTAGCTTCGAGAACACGGTCCAACCATCTTGTCCTCTGTTGTCCCCTTCTCCTTGTGCCCTCCATCTTTCCCATCATCAGGGTCTTTTCCAGGGAGTCTTCTCTTCTCATGAGGTGGCCAAAGTATTGGAGCCTCAGCTTCAGGATCTGTCCTTCCAGTGAGCACTCAGGGCTGATTTCCTTCAGAATGAATAGGTTTAATCTTCTTGCAGTCCATGGGACTCTCAAGAGTCTCCTCCAGCACCATAATTCAAAAGCATCAATTCTTTGGTGATCAGCCTTCTTTATGATCCAGCTCTCACTTCCATACATCACTACTGGGAAAACCATAGCTTTTATTACACGGACCTTTGTTGGCAAGGTGATGTCTCTACTTTTCAAGATGCTGTCTAGGTTTGTCATTGCTTTTCTCCCAAGAAGCAGGCGTCTTTTAATTTCGTGGCTGCTTTCACCATCTGCAGTGATCATGGAGCCCAAGAAAGTAAAATCTCTCATTGCCTCCATTTCTTCCCCTTCTATTTGCCAGGAGGTGATGGGACCAGTGGCCATGATCTTCATTTTTTTGATGTTGAGCTTCAGATGTTACTGGACTCCAATTCCTATCATTCATCCCCCATTGGGCGTGCTGACAGCTGGAAGGCACTACAATGATTTCGTTAGAGTCAAGCAACACTGTTAACGCTTTCTGCGTTCTCTTAGAAGGTATGTATGAGACCTATGGGTTTGAATTTCCACCATTCCTCTACCTATTAATATTGTCCCATTGCATTGAAACAATTAATTCTTGTATTGGCTTCTTCCATGGGAGGTTAAATCTGAAGGCATATTATTTCACTAAGTTGCTACGAAAAATCAGTGGTGCACATTTTTTCTTGTGGAACAAACAGCCATGCATGATTTTTTACTTAGATATTTACTTTTGGGTTATTAACCCAATGTAAGTATTGACAGTGTTCCTGGATTTCATACCTGTGTCTTCCCAGGTATAACCCTCTTTCCACAAGAATATTCACAAGCATTAGCCAATTTAAAGCACACACTCCTTCTTCTCACTTTCTCCATCGCAAAAAAAAAAGAAAAGTAGTTGGAATAAATTTTAATTGCTTTTAAGTTTCAGTCAACAAGACAGAAGGAAACATTTCTTAGGGTTTCTGTGAGATACACACACACACACACTAAATATTGGCCGCTAACTGAAGGCTTGTTTCTGTTCCCGAGCTTAAAAATTAATGGTGCATAGCGGCACAACTGTGATAATTGCTGAACAATTTGACTTCCACTGGAGAGAAATGATTTTCCATACTATGGCATCCACCACCAACACAATTAATACTTAGCCTGTTATTATTACCGCCTTCCCCAAGTGTTTTATGAAATATGATAAGATAGTTTGCTTTGACAGAGAGAGTCGAAATCAAAAATCATCGACAAGACTCTGGAAATGGCACAGTCTACATTTTCCTCATAGCCACCTGAAGAGGTAGTTTGTGGGGGTTTTTTAATATTTTATTTAGGGTTTTCTTGTTTTACAGTGTGAGTGTAATGCCTCGTTTTTTGTTTTTTTTCCCCCTCTCCATGTAACATTTTTACAAATCCGTTTCATTTATTGAGGCATTAGGGGGAGAAGAAAAGGGGGGGGAAGAAAAGAAAAAAAAGAAAGGGGGGTGGAGGGAGGGGAGATGGATGGGGTGGGGTCGGGTAGCTGTGTTTCTATTATGCTTAATGTATGTAGAGTTTGGTGTCAGCATGCTTGTGTTGTTCACTTGTGTTCCTTTGGTGGTGAGAGAGGTTGGGGTTGGCCTAGGGTGTGATTGATTGATTGATTGATTGATTGATTGATTGATTGATTGATTGTGGTTGGCTGTGGTGATCTTTGTTTTCGTGTGTGAGTGAGGTGGGTGGGTGTTTTGGATCAGGTTAGCCATATTGATTTGTATGCTGTTGGTGGATTATTGTCATTGTCCTGTTGGGCTGTGTATGTGATAAAGGGGAGCCATACCGGGGTGAAGGTGTCTTCTTCTGTTTGTCCCCGTGTCAGTTTCAGTTTATTAGTTAATTTTTCTAGTGAAGAGGTGGTTTTAAAGGTGGCCAGGGATGGGGAGAGCTATGGAGAAAGGGGAGCAGCTAGTTCTTCCAGGGCAGGATTTGAGGTAAGAAGACCAGGGTCCAATGAACTGCAGGCAGGGAGACCAAGGGCTTATTTAAAAATGGGAAAGGCTGTGGAAGCAAGAGCTATGCTAAAGGGACCCCAATGACACTCCGTAGCTAGTGCAAAATGTAGGTGTTCGCTGTTGGCAGAGTAGATAAATTGCAGCTAGGAAGTCAATGTTATGTGTAATACTGACTCTTTTCTTGAAATTAAAACAACAACAACAATTTATTATTTATACCCCGCCCATCTGGCTGGGTTTTCCCGGCCACTCTGGACAGCCGCCAACAGAATATTAAGAGCACAATAAGATATCAAACATTAAAAACTTCCCTAAACAGGTCTGCCTTCAGGTGTCTTCTAAGAGTCAGATAGTTGTTTATTTCCTTGACATCTGAAGGGAGGGCTTTCCACAGGGCGGGCGCCACCACCCAGAAGGCCCTCTGCCTGGTTCCCTGTAACTTGGCTTCTCGCAATGAGGGAACCACCAGAAGGCCCTCGGCGCTGGAGCTCAGTGTCCGGGCTGAACGATGAGGGTAGAGACGCTCCTCCTACACTTGTTAAAATATTCAAAAGCTTTTACTCGCAGAACATATAGCTAAAAAAGAATATATGCAAAGTATTTACATACATATCCAAGCCTGGGCTTATTTTTTCATACTTGAAGATTGCAACTTCTTCCTTCGACATTCAAACAAACTGTGTCTTTATCTCTTGCCAGTACTTGAACTCAGCCTTCTGCATATGACCCAGTCAGGACTTGCAGTTCCTTCTGAAAGGTTTCCACTTTCCAGCAGACTTCTCCTTATGGCTTCTTTGGGAGAACATCAACTTCTGTACTTCTGTCAATCACATACATCCACACAGAAACATTAGGCTTCCTTTCTTCTATTGCATTTAGAGAGTTATCTAACACTGTTTCTTCTTCCATCTTCATAGAAATGCAGCCATTACAGTCAATTCACTCATACACAAAACAAAATGGAAAATGTAATAAGGTACTTCCCATGTGACCAAATTAACCAATCACATGAGAGTTACTGGGGAACATTCCAAAATTAAACACGCAGTAATGCATTTAAGCATTCCCAGTAGGGACACGGGTGGTGCTGTGGTCTAAACCACTGAGCCTCTTGGGTTTGCCAATCAGAAGGTTGGCAGTTCGAGTTCCCGTGACGGGGTGAGCTCCCGTTGCTCTGTCCCAGCTTCTGCCAACCTAGCAGTTTGAAAGCATACCAGTGTGAGTAGATAAATAGGTACCGCTGTGGCAGGAAGGTAAACAGCGTTTCTGTGCACTCTGGCACTCGTCACGGTGTCCCATTGTGCCAGAAGCAGTTTAGTCACACTGGCCACATGACCCAGAAAAGCTGTCTGCGGATGAAGGCCATCTCAGCCTGAAAGCAGAGATGAGTGCCACACCCCATAGTCAAATTTGACTGGACTTAAATCACTATACTTAACACTCACTGGGGCAGACTATTGCTGCCCTATTACGCTGCTGCTGAAGGCTAAGTTCAAGGTGTTGGTTCTGGTGTATAAAAGCCTATACAGTTTGGGAGGAGGCAGCTAAGAGATCAGCTCCCCTTTTAGATACCTAATTCATCAGTGCAGATTCCATCTCACCAGGAGTTCCACTCCATATGATAGAGGAACCAGGTCTTTAGTATGGTGACACCAGCCATTTGGAACTTTCTCCCATTACATCTTAGCTGGGCGCCATCTTTCTTTTCTTTCCAGCACCTACTGAAGACCTTCTTTTCCCCATAAGCCTTTTAAGAGTTTTTATCCACCTATGGCGCTGTGAGCCTAGGACTTGCCAATCAGAAGGTCAGTGGTTCGAATCCCCATGACAGGGTGAGCTCCCGTTGCTCGGTCCCTGCTCCTGCCAACCTAGCAGTTCGAAAGCATGTCAAAGTGCAAGTAGATAAATAGGTACCACTCCAGCAGGAAGGTAAACAGTGTTTCCGTGTGCTGCTCTGGTTCGCCAGAAGCGGCTTAGTCATGCTGGCCACATGACCCGGAAGCTGTACGCCGGCTCCCTCGTACAATAAAGCGAGATGAGCGCCACAACCCCAGAGTCGGTCACGACTGGACCTAATGGTCAGGAGTCCCTTTACCTTTTACTGTATTAGATTTGACACCCCCCCCCAAAAAAAAAATAATACATGATTTTGTATTGTTTTTGTACCTGGAAATGTTTTTTTATATAAGTTACTATATATAACTGTTTTTATTGTTGATGTTTTTTACTGTGAAATCGCTGTGTGATATTTAATGGAAAGAGATTAATAAATGGAATCAAATAACAAAAAAATCCTGTCCCCCCCCCCCGCCCACAACCCACCACAGCCCGTAAACATCACAAACATCTAAAGTGAGATGGAGGAGAGTCTGCAAGACCATTAAATTCAGAGTCTAAAGTTATCTCACTGCACCACTGGAGGGAAGGCACAAACAAAATTACAGAACTGAATTTGGTCTACGTAATCCTTTCTCCCTTCAAGCCAAGCTATGGAATGGACTTCTCGGGATCTCCCACTCCCTTGTCTCCTACTTTTATTCCATCACAGCAAGGATCAGAGATGCTTCCAAAATTATTTTCATCTGAATTCCCTCCCAGGTTTTGGAATTCTAGATTGCTTGGACTTATTTCTGAAGGAACCAAACATTGTTTCATTTCGCACCACCACCACCATATTCCATCTAAAACAATATTCAGAGGAGATCTGGGTGATCCTTCACAACAATGAAAGCAGCCCATGACACAGTCATCATTTCTCTGGGAAGAAATGGCACAATTGATTCCGCAAGTCAGCCGCTGCTCAATATTGACCATCCTGCAAGAGAAATTGGGTCCATTCTCCGTGAAAGGTTTCAATGAGATTAGTAAAAAAATTCTCAGAGATGCTTTTGCACACCTTTAACTGCATTTTTAAAAGAGAAAAGAAAAAATACACCCAAATTCACTATCAAATCCCAAGCTGTCTACCATCCTGTCATTTAGCAGAGATAGGCATTAAGAAGACATGATTAAAAATAAATAAATAGCCCAAACACTCTGACCTCCATTATCCAGCAGTTTCAGCAACTGAATAAAACAGCACACAAAGGTGTTTTTTTAAAAAAAGAAGAAAAAGGAAAACAAGAAGAGAGAGAGAGAGAGAGAGAAGAAGGAAGGAAGGAAGGAAGGAAGGAAGGAAGGAAGGAAGGAAGGAAGGAAGGAAGGAAGGAAGCTTTTGAGAGCATTTGGAAAAAAAGAGACAGAAGCTTAAACACCTGTATATGAAAGGTGATCGCAGGGGGGGCATAATTACTGTACCACTTCCAAATCCAACTCTTATGTACACAGTTTGTCTTACATAAGTTTACAAAATAAAAAGGCAGAGTTTTGCAGCAGTCATGCATGAATTAAAGGCAGAATTCTCCCCTGTCGTTCCTTCATGGTAGTCACCTGTATGAAATTCTATGGGGATGTCACTTTGCAGACAGTTCAAACACCTCCTAGTGGATCGCAGGGATGTTTCCATGTTCCAATGCACAAAGATAATGAGTCAGAATTTCTGCAGCTGCAAAGAAAGTAACAGCCAGCCGCAGGTTTTCCCTCCACCTACTGTGCTGAGGGGGGGGGATCATTTCTGCGTCTAAATCCCAGCAGAGAAGGTCTGTCCTCCTGCCTACAGAGC